>NC_136072.1:30372753-35172753 GCF_964261635.1 Lissotriton helveticus | reverse complement strand
ATATTAGGTCTTACACATTTAGAGGGTAAAGATGATTCCATTATAACTGGATTATGGTCGGAGACCAATTGTGGTAACACCTCGATCTTCACGTTCTCCATAAATGAAGAAGAAACAAAAAAATAATCTAAACGGACAAACTTTCGATGAGGGATCGAAAAAAAAGTATAACCAGGGTCATTAGCTTGTAGTTTATACCATGCATCCACTAGCCCGTTTCCTAGTACTAGTTCTCTTAGAGCTCTATAAGTCCTCATTTTACGACCACAATATTTCCTCTCAGACCTAATATTCCAATTCGCTTATTATGGGCTGTGGCCAGGTTGAAATTTCTGCATTAACAATGTTAAAAACTTCATTATCGTCCAGATTGGGACCATAAATACAACAAACTGTAAATTTATGTCCTTCCACAACTAGTTCGACAAGGCCCCATCTTCCCCATTTATCCGCTAGAGTTCTGAGGCATCCCCCCACCCCTTTCTTCATACAGATTGCAATGCCACTTTTAACACCCATTTGTTTAGAGGTGACTAAGAGTTCAAGCCCGAGATTTTTTAAAAGGGCTCGTTTATCCCAAGGAACGTGGGTTTCTTGTATACACAAGAAATCGACACCTAAAAATTGTATTATTCTGCGGAGAACCCCTACTTTTTTCGGGTCATTAAGGCCATTAATATTCAAGGTACAAAATTTTATTTTCTAATCCATCCTGTAACAATAGCCAAAAAGGACCAAAAGAATCAACCAAACGTAATATATGTGTTGATGTCCACACACTAGTAACTACCTCTGCCTTACACCCCCACCACCAGCCCCATCCCCAACCCCACCACCCCCCACCCAACCAGAACCCCCCCCACCCTCCCCAACGTATGAGGCTCAGGAACTACCAGTTCCTGGATCAGATGGAGTACCGTGTCCCCTGCCCTAGAGACCCCTCCCGGAGTAGAAAGAGAACGGTTCATACATATGAAGTCTCTTTGAAAACACAAAAGAGAAAGAGATACACATTGATCTTCCTAGAATACTCTAATACAACAGCTTAGACAACTCAAAAAATATGCATTATGTCATAGAGCATCATAAAGTGTCCAAATATTCCTTGGCTTTAATTTCCGAAAGAAAAAATTTCGTCTGACCCTTAAGTATGATCTTCAATTTAGCCGGATTTTGCAAGAACACTGTGGCTCCCTTCTTCTGGAAGTCTGGAATAAGTTGGCGTAGTTGCCATTGTTGAGACACAGTGGTCTGACAGTAATCAAGTCTGACGAAAAACTGGCAGTTCATGCCTTCAGCTTTTTTATCAGGTCTTGCTAATGAGAAAATTGCTTCCCTGGCAAGAAAGTTATTAAAGGAAACCAAAATGGCCCTGGGATATGCCTCTTGACCTTGTCGTGGTTTCCTAATTACGAAAGGAAATCTATGTGCGCCTTGCACTTCCTTAGACCAGTCCCACGTCGTCAATTCAGGGAAGGCACTCTTTAGTAGCCCGATGATGAAACCCCTGACATCAGCCCCTTCTTTTTTCTCGGGTACACCCAAAAAACGCAAATTGTTTCTACGTGCCTGGTTCTCCAAGCTTGCCAGTTTATCAGAAATGTCATCTCTGTGGGCCTTAATGTTAGCGACTTCTTGCTTTTGCACTGCAGTCTCATCCTCGAGAGCAGATATCCTCGCCTCTGCCTCCGTGACTCTATCAGCTGTCTCTGTGCACAATTTGATGGCTCTGCGAACTGCGTTTTTTACCTATGAACACGTCGCCTGAGTACGCTGGTTTTCTGCTTTGCTTTCGGCCCTATGACTCATCATAGTGTTATAAATAGTTATCAAAGTAATTTCCTTGGGATTGTCATTAAGGGGTTGACTATAACATTAGCAGCCTGATCGTTGCCCTCAAGGGTTTTAGAAGTACTAGTCATTTCCTGAGGATTTACTTTAGAGAACGCACCTTCAGCCACCTCCAATAGGTTAGATTCACTCTCTTTACTCACAGCCCGTTGAGAGCCCCTCTTTTTTCGTCTCCTAACCGTAGAAGCAGAGATGTTCGGAGTAGCTAGGCTGCTGCTAAACTCCCCCTCTACTGAGCTACTCTCGTTACTATAATCACCCCAGTCTTTACTGATATTTGTGTTCTCATCTGTAGAAAAATCAGAAAGAGAGTAAAAGTTTTCCGGCAATTCCTGGGGGGGTAACACTTCTACTCTCGAAGTACTTTCAGTCACTAATAAGGGGCTTAACTCTTTACCAGTCTCCTGTATTTCCTGTATGTCTCCCAGAGTTTCCGGGACTCCATCTCCCACAGTGCAGCAGTTCGCACTATCTAGAGCCTGGTTTGTCAGTAGCTCAATTTCTTTAGACTGAGAGGTTTCCTCATTTTTTCTCTTTACTAATTGTTTCTCGAAAAATTCAGGAAGCGTCAAAGAGAGGATACCTTTCACACCTGCGCCCGCCGGCTTTTCAACAGGTTTCTGAGGTTGTGCATTCCCCTTCTGTATATTTCTCCCCACTCTGGATACAATCTTACCGGGAGTCTTGCTGGGAATAGTTGTTCTTTTCTCCGTGCTGGGGCCACTGCCACCATCACGGTTACCGTTAACGTTACCTCCTACGGTGTTTCCAGCAATTTCACTCGGTTTATGGCTACGGGTTCCAGCCAGAGCTTGGGGCTGCATCTTCTTTTTGCGGGACCCCCCGCGTCCGGGATAGACGCTGCTCTGAGCCCAGAGCAGATACACTGTTACACGCCAGAGCGGGGCACGCCGCTGAATGCGGAAAAGGTCAGCCAGCATTCGGAGCAGCTGTAGCAGCCAAGTCGTGAGCAGGCGAGAGTCTCCACAAAAAAAACCTCACGGAGCCGCTGGATGCACTGCCTCTGACGAAAATAGACAGATAGAACTCCACAGCTACACAAGTCGTAGGAAATCACCGGAGCTGGTCTGAGGTCATTCGAATCAAGCCTGCACCTTTTCAAAAGAAGCGCCGGTAAGAGATTTTCTCCAGCATGCGACGCTATCAGTCAGTCAGAGCCCAGAAATCTCCTCCTTCCACTCCAGGGTACTCGGAGCAAGGGATAGGGCTGCTCACACAGCCTTCACCACGGCCGCCATCTTGCCTCTACAGCAAGTCCTCCCCCAGCTTGGAATTACTAAATCAAGATTTGGATCAGGACTAGAATCAATGTCATGATCATTAGGGTTCAGATCGGGGCACTCTTCATTGCCCGCATAAATCGATGATATATTATTTACCTCACCTGAAGCCAACCTATTTGAGATTTTTCCCGCCCCAGCCGATACACCATACAAATTGGATATAAACATTACCCAACTGGGTTCGGGAATATTTACAGAAAAAGCCCTACAGCCACCCCATTCGAGGTTATTAATAACCCCCCAAAGTTTGTTTAAGTTATTTTGCTTAGTGGCAGATAATAAGCTATTCCAGATCCCCGTTTGATATTTAAGTTTTGCTTTCCATATTTCTTGTTTATAGGTATTCTTAAGTTCCTTCAGGTTTTCTTTATACACTGTGTAGGTCTGACAAAAGCTACGGGCATATGCCTCACAAACAGCTCTATTGAGTACTTTTCTTAAGCATAATAATTTGGGGGAAAAACATTTTTTATGTATATTCAGATTGATATTCATTTTCCTGATCTTACCAGTAGAATATTTCCCCACGATGGACTCTGTGATAAAATCCCATTTAATAATCATATTCATATCACCCTGGGTGCCCTGATTACTTTCCATAATCAATGCCTCAGCTGTTTTCATAATATACTCCTTTTAGTCTAGATTCAAAACCAGCCTCCTCAGGTTGTATGCCGAACATGCCTAATTGGGAAGATCCTTAGATTTTTAAAGACTCTACCAAAAAATTTAATTTTACAACCTGGGGGTTGTGATCACTTTCTCGCCAGCCGATTACCTTATATTCAGACACATGAGATCTCATATTGTCCAAAATAAATGTATAATCGATGATTGAACCTTGCTTAGGGTTCTTCAATGTGGAAATTGGTCCAGATTTTTCTTTTAACTGGCTAGTTCCAGCCTCTGACATAATATCACAACAATCCTTAGCTAAACCTCCTGAAGTAAAGTTATATTCTGAGTACCGAAATAATTGCAAATTAAAATCTTCCGATACTATTAGACCAGCATCCGGGTATTGAAGTATTAAAACACTCAGTATATTCCGAAGGATATACAACTGAGCAGACTTATCTTTACTTGCACTCGGATATATGTTAAGAAAAACGAACCTTAGTTCAGAGGTATTTACCACAAGGAATTGCAAGCAAACCCATAATAAAGGTTACCACTTCCAGTTAGATTTAAATTAGCCGCGATATAACACGACAATCCACATTTTGCTTGGCCAAATTTATTGGATTTTACTGCCGGAATACTATATTCATTAAATCCTGACAAAGGGGTCATTTGTTCACACCATGTTTCTTGTAATAATAAAAATTGAAATGAGTTTAAAAAAGATATTGAATCTGGATCAGACAATAAATGAAGCAAACCGTGGACATTCCAGGAGCATGGACTAATTTCATTTATTTTATCTTCAGTAACACCGGTTGCTCAATTCCTGTCTATTCGGGGCACCTTTGCCAGTGATGCTGGCAACCAAGACCAATCCTCCATTCTCATATTGTTTTTGGGTAACCACTCGCAAAGGCGACCCCCTGACTGAGGATCGGTAATCAACAAACCAGAACTGCAAGATTGCATTGATTATTTGTTGAGCCTACTGCACCTCTAAGCACCGGATTTAACTTAGTACCTTCATTAATTTTACAACCCATATCCATCTTAAGGGCCAATAACTTCAAGATCGGGGGATATTGTACACAGTTCCAAATCTCAACCTTGATTCCACAGTCCATAAAATTCAACCTAGATCCTAAAATCTTAGTAACAATATCACTTGATGACCAAGTGGTAATAGTAGACTCACAAGGAGTATTGTGCTGAATCTGTCTAAATTGGACTGACACCAAATCAGAAGATTTAATAAATGCTAAATCAGGCACAGTTGAAATAATTTTCAATAGTAAACCTCGGTTAAGGCTATCATGGGTTCCCTGATATTCATACAACGGGTGCATTACTAGTTTGGTGTCCCCATTATTACTACTATGCTCCTGTCTGCCACATAGGGGGCTTAGTAAACCTGAGTTAATTTCTTTAGATACGATAGATTCAGGAAACCATTGTACTGGGGGTTGACACTGGCCAATGATAGGTTCTAGCGTTTCTACCTTACCTAACCGATTCCGAATATCCACAGCATAGTCTTTAAGAAAAGGACCTAACCCCTGGGGTTCATTAACCAGTTTTGTCACACATTCTGTATTTTCCAAATCTGATTTTATTATATCATTTGATTGTGGAGAAGTGTGGCTCACTGGCTAGAGGAGGCAGACCTGGAAGCAGAGGTCAGCCCGGGACCAGGGTTCAATTCCCGGCTCGGCGGGGTCTTGAGTCCTAAAATGTCCATGGACTCGACAATTCTAGCTCCGGTGCCTACTCGATTCACGGGTTCACACTCTGCGACTCTGGGCAATAGCTTGCTTAATCTCCACAACGGCCCCTCGCGGTGGGATGCCTGGCTTTCACCTTGTGGATACCCTGCCGGGGTTATCTCACAGGGGAATACCAGGACGGGTTCCCTAAGCAAGCGCTTAGAAACTGCTCGGTGATTTGCGCTATATAAATTCCTGTACATTTACATTTAAGAACATCAATGTTTTTGCCATTCATTGGTCCCTGGTCACAGACCCTTATAGGAAACGGCAGAGCAACAGAAGGATCTCCATCTACTACTACTGTGACCTGTGGTGGGCATTTCTTAACAGCCGGTTTAAATATGGGATAATCATCCCTGGACTTTACTGTAATAGCTGCTAATGCAACTGCACTTCTGACCTTATTTCACTCTTTCCACATCCTTTTCCTTGACCGTTTAGATAGCGGAGGACAATTAATTAAACCATCCCCTGGGCTTATACTCGGGGGTTTAGCTATGGATATTGGCTTACCTTTCTTAGGTCCATTAGAGACCTCACCATCCTCTACATTTACATCTAGACACTTACTGACCACGGCCTCCCCGTCAACCTCCTTCTGCTTACCCAAATTGTCACAACCCACATTCACCTCAACATCTTGAGACTTCTTGCTTTCAAAATATGAGCTATCATTCCCGTCCTTTGTACAGACCAGATTTTTATCCAAAACTGATTTCCCTGCTGTTTTTTTTAACTTCTTTCATAAGAGTACCTACGATTTATGGGAGCTCAGCCATTTTGTCCAACATGTGAGAACATGTACATCTTATCAGTTGATCATTAACCTCAGCCTGGGCTTTTACCACCAAACCTGTCAGGTTTTGTAATTTCGAGTCAATACCGGCCACATAGACCGCTAAAGTGTTTAATAGATCAACCTGAATTTCAAGTTTATTTGAATGAAAGTCAAGTGCACCCATTATAACATTAATGGTTTTGAGCAAACTTTTCCATACACCCATGTCAGCAGTATTTTTGTTATTTATAACATGACCATCAGCATTAGTTGAAACGTCATATTTATCCAAAAACGAAATGATGCGCAGGGCTCAGTGAGTTATCAGGCTGACTGGGAATAGGATTTACAATATTCAATAAAAAAAAAAAATCAGCTTGATCTTGGATCTGAACGCCCTGAGGGTTGATCTTATTATCCATTTTTACCAGAGTTAAAATTGCCCGGTCATCCAATAACTGGACCGGTACCAGATCATCGCCACATTTATCTACACCAAATAAACGTAACATATTCTTATCATTTATCTCTAAAATCGGCATTCCTAAGGACTCACCCTTATAATCAGCCCCAAACACGGGCATCCCAATAGTGAAAAGGTCTTGGCACTCTTAACATAACAGATGCATCACTAGCATTCAGGGGCATAGGAGAGATTAATACGTCCAAAGAAGTAACCGCTGATTGATCAGCCTTTTCACCAGGCCATGTCTTCAAATGAAACTCCTCCTTTATGAACACGTTAGTTGGAACAGCATGGACTTGGGCATTAGCTACCATTTTATGCGTTGAGTTTTTTGCCACAGATGCATCTTGGCATACTTGAACTTGTTGTGTTGATTGTATAGGGATAAGTTATTGATGCCCACTAACACTCAGCTCCACCAACGGTATAAAGCCCTTGAATTCTGCTTGGTATTTATTCACAGTTTCCGGTACGCGGGGTAGATTGAGGGATAAGTTGAGATCACCATTATTCTTATGCTTGCCGGCACCTTTCTGCATAAAGAAATCCTTAAAGCGAAGCTGAGAATAATTTGGCCCTCCTCCTATAGAGAATGGGGTACTGTTTAACCCCAAACACTTCACAGGGGCCCACAGGCTTAAGTTTGAGCTCAGCACAGTTCTTTCTGATACACTCTCATCACCTATATCAATCATCTCTTGGGGATTTCTTTTTTTAGAATGGGTTAGTTTTTTCCTAGCCGCTCTTCGCCTTTTTTTGTAGCTGTTCTTGAAAGGACGGTTGCACGTAACCTCTCACACGCCCAGATCTCAGATTGCAATTTCGAAAAGTCAAAAAAGACAGAAAACACATGACAGAAACTTAAAGAGATTCCCAGCTTCCAACTTGATACCCTGTCTGCAGTTTCACCCCTTTCCACTCGATGGGAGTGTTCCAGTTGCGCCTCGTGGTGGATTGATTCTCAGGGGAGTGGCCCAGCCACTCTGACGGGCTCAGACAGACTTGGAGTGGCCTGGGCTCATGCTGTGGGGGAAGAGGCTGCGCGTTATGCGCTGAGTTGGATCAATGCCACCCCCTCATAATACCTGGGAATGTTCGTGTTCCACCCTGGGACATAAATTTCCCACCAGGGTGTACGGTTGTCAATAGAAGGGTGAGGTGAGTACCCAAAAGGAACTCACAACTGCTCTGGTGCTCTGGCCACGTTGTGTGGCAGCGCCAGCTCCAGCTGCGAGGAGAAATGTTTTAGTGGCTCTGGCTGAGTTGAATGGCAGCGCACGGCTTCAGCAGCGAGGGGAAATGTTTGGCGGCTCTGCCGCATTGTATGGCAGCGCGTGCCTCTGGCCGCTAGGAGAGATGTTTGACGGCTCCGGCCGCGTTTGAGAAATGTTTGGCATCTCCTAGCCACGTTGAGAAATGCCTGCCAGCTCCGGCCGCGTTGAGAAATGCCTGGCGGCTCCAGCAGCGAGAAGAGATGTTTATCGGCTCTGGCCGTGTTGGGAATCGTTTGGCGGCTCCAGCAGCGAGAAGAGATGCCCAGCGGCTCTGGCTGCATTGAGAAATGCCTGGCGGCTCCAGCAGCGAGAAGAGATGTTTAGCGGCTCTGGCCGCGTTGGGAATCGTTTGGCTGCTCCAGCAGCGAGAAGAGATGCCCAGCGACTCTGGCCGCGTTGAGAAATGCTTGGCAGCTCCGGCCCCGTTGAGAAATGATTACCGGCTCCGGCCGCATTGTGTGGCAGAACGCGAGGAGAAAAATCGATGAGCAGAGCACAGGAGAGCACAGGAGCTACTGAGCTAATGGAGGGTGATTGCGTTTGGTATAGGAAGGGATCTGTCAGTACACTACCTGCCTAATGATACAGCAATCAGTTAGACATGAAGTTCTGCCGGATGGCAGTGTAGGCTGATGGATGGCCGAGTGGATGAATGGAACAGTTTATGAATTGATGAAAGGATGGCAGTTGATCGATGAATGCCAGAGGTGATGGTAAGATAACAGAGTGGAGGATGGATGGCAAAGAGAATGGATGGCAGAGTGAATGGATCGATGGGTGGCAGAATGGATGGTTGGTTTTATGACTGTATGGATGGGCAGAAGGATGGCATCATATATGGATGGCAAATTGAATGGATAGATGGATGGATAAATGGATAGAATGGGTAAATATTGAATGATGATGAAAGAATGAATAGATGACAGAATCTAAAGGTGAAATTGTGGATACCAGTAGGTGGATGGAAGGGTGAAAGAATGAATAGATAGGTGCATGGATGGAAGAGACAAGGAAGCTGTTCTATTGAGGGTTCAGCTCACTTGCTTAGCTTGCTTGGAGGCATCAGCACTTTAATACAAAGTAGAGGCTACCTTAATTTTCTGCAGAAGCAATTGTTAGGACCAATTAGTGTCAATGCCTGCCACCTATTAGTCGCCACATTTTGTCCCTGGCCACTGCTCATATTTTCTCTACATTTTCATTATCAGTGTTCGTGGCACTATGGTTTTTCAGAAACACTGCAGTGTGCATGTCAGGCCACCAGTGTCAGCTTCAGATCACCAGCTGCCTCTGAAGCTGACAGGAGGATCACTGAGCTGGGCTGAGGCAGACCATAAAAGTACTGGAATATTTCATATATCCTATAGAACCTATGTTTTTTTTTTTGCTTTAAAATGCACTATTTAACCCACTTTTTAAAACCATTTTCAGGGTAAAAAACCCTACCAAAAAGTCCCCACAAGAAGTCAGACTCGCTCACTGGAGTTCAGTGTAAGCATTTTACTTCACCACTTTCAAAGACAACCAGCTGCCACTGCATCCAGGAAACCATTGATATCTTTATTAGAGCAGCAGTGAGTCAACTGATTAGGATATGCTTAATTTCTTATTGAAAGTTCAAGTTCTTACTTTGCTGTTCAGATACACTCAACCCTAAAAATACCCTATAGAACCATTGTAATTTTTGATCCTTTTTAAGAAGCCTTCCTCATCTGTTGAGGCTATTGGAGGTCGAAGAGCCCTGTAATAGCGGAAGAGACACCTGAGATTAGATGCTCCTATGTTTTTAGTCTATTTGTGAATGAAAAAAGTTATGCAATTCACTAAACGACCGCAGACATATGGCAGAGTGTCCAAGTGGGTAGACCATCTTCCAGCGCTGTTACCTCTTAAAGCATTTTGTCAGGTAGTTTTTTTCTTCAACCTGTTTTTATCAAGTTTGCCATTTGGCTTACCAGTCTGTATGGTACATTTCTATCTAAAGTAGGATGATCCACTTTGAGCGCTATAACTTCTATCGGAACAGTCAATGGGCTTCTTCTTTTTTTCAGGACATTTTCTTTTTTATTGGACTCCTCAGCCTTGCTCTCTTTTCTGGAATTTGTTTAATGACGACTCCTTCTTGCATATTCCTACTATTGCTTCCAGTGGTGGCTGGCTTGTACGAGGGTGTTGGGGTCACAAAAACAAACAAATAAATAAAAGAAATACACTTACCTCCGCACTGAGATTTCCTCCTTCCTTGGGAGTCTTCCAGGAAACTCCGGGTGCAGGAAATTTCAGTACCCAATCCTGGCGCTGCTTTCACAGCATGAAAGCACCAAAAGGATTGGATAGAGCAGGCACCCTCAGCATTCCTAAGAGCACTGAAGGCCTGCACTTTCTCTAACCCAGCTGTCTAAAACAGATAGGTTAGAGAGCTTTAAAATATGCATTTCTGGCTGGCCGTACCAAGACAGCCAGTCAAACAGACATTCACATTTTAAAGCTCACAGCTCCCTGCTACTGACACTCAGCAACACAAGCCTCATCTGATCTTGACATTTGGTTAGGGATGGGTGGCTGAAAAAGGAAACGGTAATAAATAAGCGTTATTACATTTTATTTTTCAGCTCTGGGACTTGTGGGGCGACGCTCCTCCGCTCAAATGGAGGAGCCGCCCCTGATTGCCTAATATGATCTTGCCTCATGTGGGGCCAAATTGCACATGTCCGTAGATGCCATCTTCCTACACAAGGTTTTATTTCCTACAGCTCTCCACTGTCAAGCACACCAGCCAATCAGGGTTCTGCATTGGCATTTACCATCTGCTCAGTATGTACATAAGTAGATTGCGTTATAGATATTGAACGATGTTGACTCTGAGCATATACTCCAATTGCTATCAGCAGTCATATTTCCAACACCTAAACGTAGGATCAGACAGCCATATATACACACAAGGACCCAATGATACCTGCCAGCCAGTGGTAAGTGGCTCAAATTTCTGAAGGATCACCATGACGTCATAGAACTTTGCCTCCTCATTCTGGAGTATATTCTGCCTGCTGCAGAAGACGTGGTAGAACAATGCACCGCATTAAGAGACAATGCGCATGGATCTGTATGAGGGTGTGTGTGTTGGGTCCACAAGATGTATTTTGAGGTACTCCTACTTAAGTCCCAATTTTTGAATCTAGAGCAGCAATTGAATGTCCTCAGGATTTCATGCTGACAGTCCCCACAACTTCTGGCAGGAATCTTGGAACATTTGGTAAAGGGTCTGCAAAATGGTAATGGTAATGGCCGAGGGGGTGCTCGCAAAGGATGTGCCCGAATCGCATCTCTTGCAGGGTAACTCAAATCTGTGGGACACCTGCTATCTCTCCCTCAGTTATCCAACCTAACTTGTGCAGCACAGCAGAATGTGTGCATTTAAATATTCCATCAGCTCTTGAATTCTGTCGTTAACAATGTCTGAAAGTGGAGCTTGGAGCGGCCACTACCACCGACAGATAGTGCCCGAACAGCCTGTTCAGAGAAACCCCATTTACTTAGTTTTTGAGTTTCATTTCTCTCAACTTATTATTCTCTCCTTATTTCAGTTTTCCCACTCTTTATTCCTACTTTTTTTTACTTTGCTCTCGCCCTCACCCCTAATTTTTCTTTTCTTTTCTTTTGTATTTCCCTCTAATCTCCCTTTTCTGCTACTTACTCACTGATTTTGTTCTCTTTCATCTTTGGTTCCCTTTTTGCTCCCCCTGTCTCAAATCACTCATTTTTGTTTTATTCTTCTCAAATCAATATTCCTTATTTACAAAATCACATGCTCTTGATTTACTTTTTTCTCTAAGTCCCTTTTTATTTTTTCTCCCCTTTCCGATATTCGTAATCTTTTAGTTTTTCTCTTTTCTTCTCTTTTAATCCTCTTTGTACCTTTCCTTTCACTCTCCTTGATCTTTTTTCCGGCTTACCTGGATATTGTTTTGATGTCTACTTTGGTACCACCAACCTTTCCTTTTGTTTTAGCTTGCTTATCTTTTTTATACTTATATTTTTCCACTCTTGGGTTTGTTTAGGGAGTCTGAGCCATAGTTGATAAGCAATGAGAGCTGCATGGCTAAGTGAGGGGATATGGCCTCATGGCTAGAGCGTCGACCTCGAAGGTGGGGAACCGGGTTCAAGTCTGAGCAGGGACGGTCAACATCCTGAGGTTCTGAGCAAATTACTAAATCTCCCCCTTCCTAACAAAATAATGTGTCACTCTGTAAGGCAACTGGTGCTCAAATAAAGCACCCTAATACCTTTGGGTCGAGTTTGTGCTACATAAAACTAAAAAAAAAGAAAGAAAGTGGCAGTGACCACAATAGAAACCACACATCTTACCACCCAGCCGTAGTTAAAGGTAGGTACTATAGAAGATGGAAATAATGCTGAAACCTAAGAGAGACATAAGGATAGCCTTCAACATTGTTCAGTGTGCTTGAACTGCAGTTGCTACTGTGGGTGAAGGATAGTTAAAACCAAGGACACCAGAACCAATTACTTTAGTGGGAGATGCAGAAATGACATTGGGGCGAGTGTGAGATGCTATAAAACAGCTATACCAGCAGTAGATGTGTGGGACCTGGCCCTGCCTGCAGGGTCATCCCGAACTTTTTCGCCTTCCCCCTAGCCTTTTTGCTGTGGTGGAATGAGAGCTTGTAGGACGTTGGACACTTTAGAGCTGGTTAACAGTGCCAAGTGTGTGTGGTTCCTGCCATACATAGATATATTAGGACCCCCCCCCTTTAGGGGACATCTCCCCCATGGTGGGAAATGTATATGCCATGTGTGGTGTGAGAGGAAAATAATAAATGCAGTGCCATGGTGTATGCACCTTTATTTTCGCAATTGCAGTAATGTCACTTTTAAAATGGACGCCAGTCCTGGTGTGCTTTGTGCCTGCTGGTCTGAGGAGGGTTGGCGGTCTAGTGTTTGAAGTGACAAAGTGCCTTACACCTCCCCCACAGTGACATTTGGGACTGGGACTGCCAGGAGCCTTCTAGAAGGTTCTAGCTTTTTCTGGTAGGTGGGGTGAGGGGGATATATTTAGGGGGGCTGTGCCACCATGTGCGTGGACATAGTTGAGAGTGGACCCTCTGCCAGGAGGTACCGCCGCATGGGCCTTTGTGGTGGCCCCTGTGCTCAACTGTACCCCTCTGCTGTTCACCGGGCTAGTGGGAGCCCTTTGCTGGAGTGAAGACTGCGGTGCCGGGAGGAGAGCCACTGGATGGGGGATGACCATTCCCCGGAACTGCTGTCTTGTCTTGATGAGTGCCCCCTGCCCGCTGAACTTACCCAGTTTTGCCTGCCTTCTCTCCTGCCCTTGCGCCTCGTGAGCGCCATCAGTCATTGGCCAGCACTCAAAGGAGGTGAGGCGCGTGGACTCTACCCTCTTGTGAGGGACCCTGGAACTGTGCTCCACCTAGCGCCCTGTGAGCGCCGTATTTGAAGTGCCCGTGCTACTCTGCCTGCAACTCTGGTGCCTAGTGGGACTATTTTCAGGATTACCAGAAGAGGTGCGCTATTGTCTGCCCCTGAAGCTTCTGGTGGGACCTAGCTCGTAAGTGCTATTTTCAGAGTGCCAGGGGAAGAGTAGCGGGTGCCTAGCCCGCATTATAGTGCTGTATTTTGCTAATTTACTCCAAGCGGGAGCCCGCCCCGATTTTATGCACCCTGCTGGATTTTTGAACTGAGTGGGTGCCCACCCCACGTGTTGGCAGGGAGAGCTGGTGGTTTTAAAAACACTGCGGGAGCCTACCCTGCATTTTGCCACCCTTGCGGGGGCCCTGCCTGCATTATGGCTGTCTTGATGTTTCCTTTAAATGAGCGGGAGCCCACCCGCAGTTTGCCGCTGTTTGCAGGTGCCAGCTCCACATCTACACTTGGACCTACAGCATGTGCCCACCCCGCGTGCGGTATATTTAAAAAACAGGCGGGTGCCCACCCCGCCGTGATGCTTTAATAACCTACCCCACATCGCTGCCGAGATCCAAAGTAGAGATCACTGCCGCGGGATCGGAGCTGATGCGGAAGCCAGGCACCTCTGTCTGACTGTGGGCAGGCCTACAAGACCGTCAGGAACCGCAAGGGATCTTCATTGAAGTACCGAAGCCGGGAGAGGTTCTGCGGTGGTCGGGGCTCCCAGGAGAAGAGGAGAGTCCCGAGAAGAAGCGGGATCTTCGTTGAAGTCCCGGGTCCCAGGAGGGGGCTCGGGTGAAGTCCGGCGAGGCGCTGCTGGTGGCTGGGCTCTCATGTGCTGAGGAGGGCCCCACGTGCTGCACCCGCAGCAAGAGATGTCGGAAGCCTTCCCCGGGAGCCGGTGAGTGGGGCTCGATCTGCTGGTGGTTGGGGGGTGTGTCGGGCACATTGCTGGTTCCCGCCCCTGGCACCAGTGCCCATTTTGCTTCTCAGCTGCCCCACTTGATAGCGGGCAGCCGCAATGGGCTGCTGTGTGGCGTTTTAGGCTCTGAGTGAATTTTCCTGATCCATGTCCTTATATGGGCACAATTCACATTGCCCTAATATAGGCATAGAAATCAAGCCCTTATTTAGACATAGCCCATGAAGACCAAATACAGGCATTACTACTTTCCCCCGTACCAAACGTCACAACGATTTCTTGGAAAATCGGCTTAAGCAGTTAGGGAACTTCCCCTTGCTTGAATATTGATTTGTCCAAGAACTCAAATACTTTACAAAGAACTACTATTCCCTAGGGGTTCTTTCCTGACGTTATCATGCCCGACTTTACGTTAAACTAGACACCTTCAAGGTATAAATATGCCTTCACTTGCTCAAGCAAGACACGGTGGTTCGGAGAAGTTTGACTTTCTACTTGCCCAACGCAGCTCGCTACAGCAAGTACCGAAGGAAGTCGACCCTTCAGCTGACGCACTCATCAAGAAGCGGTCCCTTCTCTTGCCGAGAATCCAGTTCCAATGTTTCCAAGCTCCCCTTGCGGGGTGTTGGGAAATCGAGTCCCGAGACAGAGATACCAGACCTCCTTCATTCTAAACTAAGCTATGGAGCTGATTAGAACCTAAGAGAAATCTCGGATAGATTCTTGGCAAAGAAAACTAAACCTATGCTACACAATACTTAATTCTTCCCTCGTACTAGACTTAGGTTAGGTACATTGGGGTAGGCGTATTTTAGAAGCACCAGTTGAGTATTTTAGTCTATGTATTTATGTATGTATTTTTATATGGCTTAGAAACCATACAATGCTCTTACAGTATTATTTTATAATATTGTTCTCGCTGTACACATTATACTTTGCAGTCTGCCTAACGACAGCAGTTCACTTCTCTTGCATGAGAAAGAAGACTGTTCAATAAACCTTTTTATTGAAAACGCCCGACTTTCTATTTCTCTGCAACTCTGTAGAAACGAAGCAGGCACGATTGACTGAGTGAAATACTTATCTATTGTTTACGCGACTCTAGAGATATATTTCTTATTCTTGGGAAACAAAGTTGTCATGTTTATGCGGTTGTCAGAAACTAATCCTTTCTTGTGAGTTCGAGAAAGTTTCTAGTGACCTCTGAGCTAGCTGGCACTCACTATTAAGTTTAATATATTCGATAGAGACCTAGTCAACCTCAGTCCTACGTCTAATCTATAGGATATATTATTCCAATGCGCAGAGCCTATTGGCAATATAGGAACTACACTACATGGCGCCCAACATTTGGTAAGGCACTAATTTAACGCTGGATACTAAAGTAACTCAGTCGTGCTTTTCTCAGAGACCCCTTTTTCCCGTAAAATACTCCAATAGACGTCTGCAGTGGGTACAAGGATAAAATATCCGCCATAACTGAGTGGGACGAAAATCCTATGTATTAGTTTTTGGTTTGTTCAACGTTAAAGGATACAGTGTTCCAAAATATTGTGCACTTTATCTTTGTTTCCTTGAAACTAGTTCTGCAAACTTTCAGCCAAATAAATGACTGAAAACGAGAACAGTGGAGCTGCAGTAAATCCAGCAGCTTTCGACGTTACAGGCTTTAATGAAGACAATCCAGATGCTATAATCATCCTGGAAAATCTAAGGAAAACCATCACAATAAAACTTATAACAAATGGCATATCATCAAGAGGTGGTAGGGTAATTTTTGTCATAGAGGCACACGAACATCGACGGACAGAGGTATTCTTTTCATGGATTATCTTCTCTGAAGCAAATCCAGTAACACATGTGTTTCATTTCTACAAAGAAGATGAACCTCCGACGGAATACATTCCTTTTGAGGATATTGAAATTCCACTAACTTATCAAGAGCATGCGCTCTGGTTTAAAGGCGCCCTACAACATCAAAATCACATTACAAGGTCCACTAGGTAGACCAGGAGCAACATGGCAGGTATTAGCCAGCTATACACCACATCCTGCCATTGCAGAAATGACAGGTGCAGAAGTATTAGTTTAACTAAAACAACTGATCAAAATCCATAGACAATTGGTTCAAAATGTCATGTGGACTCTAACAGTCCAACCTCCTATAAGGACTCCACAACATACACCCTTACCAGGGGAACAGAAATAAAATTACACCACAGACTATACAACCAGTCATTGGTAAATTACCCGCAAAATGGGAACAAATTCCATTCTGGATAGCTCAAAAAATTACTCAAACCGAGGCAGTATTTCCTGATACTACCCCACATAATTCTAACAATCTGTTTACCGATGGGGATTGCACCACACATGGAGGACTGTGATACTTGTGGTACAGTCTTTGCTGCAATTTACACTAAAACACATGGTGTTATGTCTCTGGCGGTAATACCAGACGTCCTGAAACAGATTCAAAATGAATACGGGGCAGAGCCTGCTTTAAATTTAGGTATGAAATTACTGAAGGATTTCAAACAGGTCTCAGCAATAATATTAGCAAATATTATAGGTGAAGCAGCATCCGTGGCAATCCGCCAAAAGCTAAGAGAATTTGATGTAACTGAGCAACCACAAGAACTGGCCAGAATAATTGAAAAATCCTATGAAGAACTAGGTAGAGACATTTTGGGTGGTAAGCCAGTGATACCCCAACTGACTGAATGTCCTGAAAAGGTCTTTATAAAAAACACTCTTACTCTTCCCAAAAAGAAGAGGGAGAACACTAAACAAACTTCCAAAGAGAAGCGTTCTCAATCCAGAGGTAGGTCTCCTCAAAAGGAGCCCTCTGAAAGGATGTATAACCTCAGGAATAGGGATAATTTGAGAAAACCTGATAGATATCAAGATACTGATATACATTCCTCTCGTACCTTCCAGACTTCATCACAGAAATCCGAAAAAAGAGGATGGTCAGAACAAAAGGAAGAATGCGTGAAGTCCAAAGACGATCAACACGTTTAAAAAAAAAAATTATAAAGGCAATTCACCAAAAGGGGGCGTGGCTTAAGCGCCGACCGGGATGGCTGTGTGAGCGAGTTGCTCCGCGCCGAGTCCCGCTAATATCCTGATAAAAGTGCCCCAGACGCCCCTGGCAGCACAATTCGGTGGTGTGAGGGATCGCTGACCCAGGAGGGAGAGTTTGCACCCCGTCAAGACCCCGGGAGGAGCACGTCGCCGGACCTCGGAGCCTGGGAGGACCCGATCGGCGGCCGAACGCAAGATGGCGGCGCTGGCAGGTCGGGAGCGCTAGCGGCTGAGCGCAAGGACGGAGCGGGTGTGCTGAAGGCTGCGGGGCTGGGCGAACAGAGCGGAGATCCGAGGCGGGGATCATTGGGATTGCTCCGGTGCTGCAGCGACGGCCCGCGGCTGGGATCCGGCGAGGACGGTGCCCCTCCCCCTCCTGTTCTCTGAGCCCAGGCAAGAGAGCCTGGAGCCTGACGGCTTAGACGGCGGTTCTGGTGGCCTGTGGGAGCTGCTCGCCGGCAGGGCAGCTGTGACTTGGCTGCGAGGCCGGTGGTGGTTCGGGGACTAGAACACTAGGCTGGAGACCCCTGAGGGGTAGCAGCGGATGGCAAGATGGCTGCGGCATTGAGCCCGGACCCGACCCCCCGTAGATCCTGAGTGCCCCGGGGTGCAGCCGGAATCGGAGGGGCTCGGTGCCTCTGATGACGGGAGGCGGGGTCAGCCCAGCTGGGGGTCGTGAGACTTTGAGCTGATGGAGCAGAGGTCAACGAGAGGGGCAAGCTGTATGACACGCTGGGTGGGGCTGGCTTGAGCAGTGGGCTCGAATTCCCCTGGACCACGCCTGCCTGACCTTCTGGAAGTGCGTGCTGGGTTTGCTGCCCTGATCCTTGTGGATACTGGACGCGCTGTGAGTGTATTGGTGGCACTGAGCACCACACGATCGTGGCACTGTGGCACACGGCTGTGCACGGTAAAGGGCCTACGAGTACCAGGCGAACAGGCTGGGTCAGGGGCAGTATGTACTGATACGATCGTCGCCTGCCATCGGGCGGTGCTGGGAGGCCCCTGGCTCGGAGAGGTCAGCGGGGGTCATCACGGTGAAAGGTGATCGGTAGAGGTGGCCTGAGTGGCGCAGCCTGCGCATTTAAGATGGCGACGCTGGATGCTGGCCTCCCTGCGCCACGGGGGCAGGAAGGCGGGATTGTCTTGGCCCAGGATGGCGGCGCTCAGCCCCCGATGGAGGCCTCGCCGCAGGAGCAGCGGCTGAATCAACGCCTTGACGCCATATTGGAAGCGATCGCTGTTACAAAGGACACGCTGCATCAAGACATAGCACAGGTGGCGACGGGGCTGGGACTACTAAGGGCGGACCACGCCAAGCTCTCCGATAGAGTGAAATCGAACGAACAACTGCTTCAGGAACTGAAACCGGCGGTGGTCACCGCGGAACATAAACTGATGGATATCATCGGCCGTCTGGCGCTCCTGGAACGACGAGCGGAGGACGCGGAAGGTCGTAACCGGCGGAACAACGTGAGGGTAGTGGGGCTTACGGAGAAAGTTGAGAAAGGTGATGCGGTGTCCTACTTGGAGTCCTGGTTCCAAACGGTTGTGGCGCCGGAGGGTCTGTCCCCCTTCTTCTCCCTGGAAAGAGCGCACAGAGTACCTGCCAAGCCGCCCCTGGAGGGCCGACCGCCCCGCCCGATGGTGGTCAAATTGCTGCACTATAAGGACCGTGATCTGTTGATACAGATGGCAGGATCCAAGGGTCCTTTCCAGGTGGACAATAGCAAGGTCACGATCTTCCCGGACTACACGCAGGAGGTGCAGCGGAGCAGAGCATCCTTCTTATCAGTGAAGAGGGAGTTGAGAGAGGAGGGGATCCAATACTCCTTGCTTTTTCCTGCCAAGCTGAGAGTGATCCTCGATGACAAAACTCACTTTTTTCACACCCCCGACGAGGCATGGTCGTGGCTTGAACTGTACCGAGCGGGGACAGATTGTGCTCACAAAGACGGCAGGGAGCGGCAGAAGCCAGTCAAGCTTAGACAATCACAGCGCATCCGCTCCCGGAATAAGCGCCAAAGGGCCATACGAGACGCACAACTACTGGCCGACAGAAGGGATGCGCTGGTGGCTACAGCGGCCATCACAGGGTCACAGAAGGAGAATACGTCTGGCAGATCGGAGTCGGAGGAGGAGGAGGAGAAGACCAGAGGAGACGATTCAGATGTGGGGGGTGCGAGGGGGCCGGTGGTCACTCCACAGACATCGGATGGTATGTTTAACGAGTGAGGCTTGACCCTCATTAACGATTCTGGGATGCCTATCGGCACGAACTCTCCGGACCTTTTATTGGACTGCCAGGTATGGGGCTGCGTAAGCAGTTTGGGACAGCGGGCGCGGGGTGGCAGCTCTGCCGACCTGGTTCGGTGCTTCATTGACCTCTTTGGGCCCTTAAGGTCCTCTGTGGTGACGACCACAGGTTAGTGTGATGTGTGGGGTGTTTAAGGTTTGGAACGGGACTGAAGCTGGGTTATTAGGTCCTGTCCTGGGGTGGGGGGTTAAGGGAGTTGTGGGTAATGTTTTGAATGGGATGTACAATTGCTGCAATGCGGGGGTCATGTGTTGGCTAGTGCCACTGTGTGGAACAGCACTTTATGGGGACGTTACCTAACTTGAAATGTGTTACATGGAATGTCCGTGGTATTCGCACGATGGTGAAACGTCATAAGGTGCATGCCTACTTGGTGAGAAGGGGCGTTCAGATAGCAATGCTTCAGGAAACTCACCTGACTAAGAAAGAGTGCGAGGCTTTACAGAAGAGGTGGCGGGGCCAGGTGTTTGGTACGACCTACTCGGCATTCGCCAGAGGGGTGTTAATTTGGATACGGGCGGGTACGCCGTTTCAAGTCACGAGTCAGCGCGTGGACCCCGAGGGTAGATATGTAGCAGTTGAGGGACGTCTCTGTGGTAGGGAGGTGGTGTTGTGTAACATATATGCCCCCAACTCCGACCAAGCTCACTTTTTTGAGGGTTTATCGCGCTCGCTGGCCTCTTTTTTAGCGGGCCCTATTCTAATGGCGGGGGATTTTAACTCTATCACTGATGTGCTGTTGGATAGGTCACACCCACCACTGGTCGACTCCCCGATACGCCGACTGGCGACCCACAGGAGGGAATGGCAGGAAAGGTGGGGTTTGATGGATGTGTGGAGGGTGCAGCATCCTGGAATCAGAGATTATTCGTATTTTTCCACGCTGCACGACCTACATGTTAGGCTAGACTCGGTGCTGTGTAGTGGCTCCCTGGCGAATGTGGTGATTCATTCTGAATATCTATCTAGGACCATTTCAGATCATAATCCCCTATTGGTTTCAATGCAGTGGCAGCAGGTGAGATCGGCAGTCCCTTCGTGGCGACTGCGCCCGGATACGCTGGAAGACCCGGTGTTTAGTGACACGATACGTCAGGGCATTGACTGCTATTTCTCAGACAATGGAGGTTCAGCCGCGACAAGATCGATTGAATGGGATGCGATGAAAGTGGTGATTAGAGGGGTGTGCATGGGTAGGTTCTCGAATGTGAGAAGGACTGTTTTGAATGACCTTGCGAAAGCGGAAGAGGCGTTGAGAGGGTTGGAACAGCAAAGACCCGAGCGATCGGAGTTACAGGAGCGACTGCTGCAGGCTAAAGAGGTGGTGGCGACTGAGACGGAAAGACTGCGGTGCTATGATTACAAGTTGTATGCTGTCAAGGTGCATGAGGAGCGGGATAAAGTGGGCACGCTCCTTGCCAAGCTGGCTGACCCGGAACCTAGGGGGTGCTCGATCATGAGTATAAGACGCGAGGATGGAGAAGTAGTTTATTCTCAATCTGCAGTATTAGAGCGCTTCAGGTCTTACTACACGGGACTCTATGAATGCCACCTGGAGGCGGAGGCCTCGGAGATAGGTGACTACCTAGTGCCGATCCCTTTACCGGTAATGGATACTGAGGATGCGAAGGGTCTGGGAGGCCCTATAACTTTGGCGGAGATAAGGGGAGCGATTAAACACATGGCTAGGAACAAAACTCCGGGGGTAGATGGGTTACCGATTGAGTTCTACGCCAAATTCGTGGATATATTGGCACCTAGACTGTTAGCGGTATACGCGGAGGCGAAACAGGTGGGGTGGTTACCTGAGTCCATGAGGGAGGCCCTGGTGGTGCCGCTGTTGAAGCCGGGCAGAGATGCGTTGGACGTGACCTCTTATCGCCCGTTGTCTATGTTAATGGTGGACTACAAGATCTTGAGTCGCATCCTGGCTACCAGGCTCCTGCCGCAGATGACTACCCTGGTGCATAGGGATCAAGCGGGATTCATCCCGACCAGGAGTACCTCGATGAATATTCGTCGTCTGGTCCGAGTCATTGCTGGTGCTGATACATCGGCCCGGGATCCTGTGGTGCTGGCAGTAGATATCGAAAAAGCGTTTGATAGCCTCGAATGGGATTACCTGGATGGAGTACTGCTGAAATTTGGAGTCGGGGAGGGGTTTCGGAGTTGGACGAGGGTGCTCTATTCGTCGGCGAAGGCGCGAGTACGGCTGGGACCTATTGTGTCTACGGCCTATCCGGTCTGTAGAGGAACGCGACAGGGATGCTCGCTGTCTCCTTTGCTGTTTGCTTTGGCGATGGAGCCGCTGGCCGCTCAGGCACGATCGGGCACCGTGTATGACGGGATAGTGCAGGGACCTGAGTCGCACTACATATCACTATATGCAGATGATCTGTTGTTGTACCTGGCGGATCCTGGGCGAGCTCTGGAAGATGCGGTGGACATGCTGAGTAGATTTGGGAGGCTGTCAGGCCTCAGAGTGAATTGGTCCAAGACCTGTGTATTCCCATTACGGAAGGCTACGCTCTGCCCACGGCTTACGAGGCAGGTGGTCTGGGAACCCTCCTGTTTCACCTACTTGGGGGTGCGCATTTACCATGAGGCGGCGGACCTCTTAGAGGGAAACGTGGAGTGCTGTATTCGTGCGCTGAAGGGTTGCATGGACTTCTGGGCTTCCCTCCCTCTCTCCGTGCTGGGTCGGGTGGCTCTCTTAAAGATGGTAGCACTCCCGCGGCTACTCTATTATTTTCGAACATTACCGGTGTGTATCCCGCAGAGGATCTTTAGTGGGTTGAAGACTTTGGTGACCAGCTTCCTTTGGGGCCACGGACGGCGCAGGGTGGCGTTGACCACTCTGACTAGGCCCAAGGCCGAGGGGGGGATGGCCGTCCCCGACTTTGAGTTATATTATCTGGCAGCGCAACTCCAGGTTTTAACACAGAATGTGGCCAGGGAGTTCCGGGGTCCTGATCGCGACCGGGGGATTGGCATCCAGAGACATGTCTTGTCTTATATCATAATGCAACAGAAACTGGATGCGACGGGTCTTACGATAGAGGAAAGGACGCTACAACTGTGTTGGAATAGGAGCCTGAAGAGGGCAAGGAAAGACCGGCCATATGCGCCGGAGCTACCGCTGGGAATGTTGACCGCGCTACCACACGGGGGTGACTGGTCCCAATTGTTGACGTGGGAGGAGCTGGGCCTGCAGATGGTGGGAGACCTCTATATGGAAGGGACGTTAGTCCCGTTCCAGACGTTACAGGAGCAATTCGGATTGCCTGACGGTACATTCCTACTGCACGCGGCAGTGGTAGCAGCGATGCAGCGATATTGGGGGGGAGGGCTGACAGAGCCGGAGGTGACCATGGCATGCCAATATGTGGTAATGGCCGCGGGCACCATTAAAGCTGTGACCTGCCTACATACCAGAATGTTGACTGAGGGACTGGTTCCCTTGTCGGCGCTAAAGTCGCGCTGGGAGGTCAGCATAGGTAAACCCATACCAGACACCACATGGAGCCAAGTATTGCATCGGACCTGGTAGGGTACGAGGAACGCGCGATTTCAGCAGGTGCATTTTTTCATTGTACATAGGGCGTACTTGACTCCGGAAAGGTTGAGACAGCGCTTCCAGGGGCTTGACGCCGTGTGCCCGAGATGCTTGGCGCCAGAGGCAGATCTGGATCACCTGCTGTGGGAATGCCCGAAGTTGGGGGAGTACTGGCCGGAAGTTGGGGAACTCCTGAATGCTGTCACGGACAGGGAGGTAGATTTTGATATGGCAGCGTGCCTGCTCCTCTGGTTCCCGCACACTAAGAAGACTAAATTAACGAGCAAATTTATTGATTTAGGGATCATGCTGGCACAACGTGAGATAACCTGGCATTGGAAGTCCAAGGAAGGCCCATCAGTGAGGAGATGGAGGAATGAGCTGTTGAAGTGGGCAGGCTGCGAGAGTGTGATCAGGATGCGTCAGGCAACTAGGTCTGGCAATGAAAAATGTCTGGAGCTGGCGAGGTCCTGGGAGTTAGTGGTACAAGCGTTGCGAGACTACATGACTGACGATGTGGAAGAAGAGTAGAGGTAGGATGGAATTCCATGTGGATCGAATGTTTATGTGTGGATCCTGATGGGTGGTGTACATCAGTGCTATGAAGGTTGTGGGTGCCTGCAGTAGCAGCAGTTGTGGGGGGGAGGAGGGGGGGATGTTTGAGGGGTTGGTGGTTCAGCACCGCGAAGCAGTTTATTAGACCTAGCAGGCCCGGGGAAGAGATGGACAGGACCTGCTGGGAGCGTACGAGTGTGCAGCCTGGGGCTCGACGATGCAGGGAGGGGAATGGGTGTTGTGGGGTAAACGCAGATTATACAAGACGTTACTGACCTATCGCCCGGACAGGGCACACACTGGGGCATCTACCGGAGAATGACAATTTGAAGCGCCGCCCAGCCTCCGGGATGTGGGCTAATTGGCTGTGTACTGTACTCCTGTCATGTTACCGATGGGGATGCCACAAGTGTATTGGTTGGCCTATTGCGTGATTTTGTTTCTACTTCTGCAATAAAAATATATTTAAAAAAAAAAAAAAAGGCAATTCACCAAAAAGAGGGTAGTAGGTCTAAATATCGGACATGCCGAGGATCTTGAGGACACAACTCAAGAACGGGGAGTGGGCTCAAACAATGTTGGACAGCGCAGCAGAAGTTCCCATAGCTCGCAAGATCTTGAAGGATCGTCTGGAGACAGTGGACTTGAATGAGTACATCCAAGTTGAAACTGCAGATACCAGGGTTAGTGTCCCACATAAGTTATATGAAGTAACACTCCGGATGGAGGGGGACATAACTAGAAAAACTAAGAGCACTCTTTTGGGAGAAGCTTTCTCAGGGTTATGACATTCTTTTAGCTGAACAAGACTGGCCACATGAATTTGTCAGGGAGTGCCCACATAGCGGAGACATCATTATGCCAGCCTTCTCCAATAATATTCCAATTCATAATAAATATACCTATGCCAGGAAATCGGCAATAGCCCAGGCTCCTGCTGTATGTAAAAATCATATGGGATGGGATGATGATTCTCCTCGCCATAAAATCCAAATAAAAACTCAACAAACTGCACAAAGGCAGTATCCAGTTAAGCAAGAAGCCAAAAAACATGTCAGGGAGATCTTAGATCAACTTGAATACCAAGGGGTGATTGAAACATGCACCTCGTCAATGAACTATCCTTTGTTTCCGGTCTCCAAACCAGACAATACATATCATCTGGTTTTGGACTACAGGCATTTAAACTCTTGTTGCAAAACGTGTGAAGTTCAAAATTCACACAGAGCATCAATAATGAATAACATTCTGCGAAAAAAATATAAAACCACATTCGATATTTCTAACGGTTTCATCTGTCAAAACATTGCACCAGAAAGTAGGTATTTGACCGTTTTCTCAGTGTCAATTCTGTCGTCTCTCCAGGGATTCAAAAATAGTCCGGGGTTATTTTCAATCAGAGTAACAGAGTTACTACAAACATATGATGACGAAGCTCTATCATATGTCGATGACATCTATCTAACAGACGATTACTTGGATAGGCACTTGAACAGGGTGAACACCATAATTTTGGGTTTCGCCTCCGAGGGGGGGGCGTGGCTAAACATGCAATGGCGGCGGATGTGCCCGGGTAGAGCTCCGTGCTGAGCTCCCCAACACAGGCCAATTCTCCGTGATACTTGCTTAGATTTGGCCCTAACTATCAGCGGAGCCGTGTGAGGCCATTTCCTATGCCCCTGTCGAATTTGGGGCCGAGCGGAGGTTTCTGACCGCTCCACGGCGGCGAGGAATAGGTGCCCCTCCAGCAAGCTCTCCCGGCCGGCGAGTGTGTCAGTGCGAGACCGGGGTCGAGCTGTCACTGCGAGGCCTGGCCGCTGCGGATCGCGGTGTGAGGCCCACCGACTGCAACCCCGGAACTGTCCCCAGCTGCCAACGAAGTCACATTGGGGCACGGCCCAGGCCTCTGCTGCTTGCGGGGTCGGACGGAGACTGCTGGTCGCTCCGGAGGTGGCGTGACGGGATGATCCCCCCTGCTGGCCCTCCCGACCGGCGCATACTTCGGCGTACGACCGAGGCCGGGCCGCGATCACAGGGCCTGGTTGTGAGAGGCTCACGGGACGGAACTCGGCAGCTGTGACCCGACGTCGCGGACCTTGCCCCTGCAGACACTGGTGCCACGCGGGGAGGCTCTACGCGGTCAGACATCCCTGGAGGGAGTTGAGACGCCCATTAACTGCCTGATTTACGACAAGGGAGGCTGCCCTCCCAACTGGCTCCTCTGGCTGGTGTGCGAGTTTGTGCGCCTCGAGGCGGACGCTTGCACGGTGCCTGGGGTGAGTGGTAGGCGGCGTCACCTGCCTTGTTGGGGCCCTGGACTTAGTCGCCCCGCCACTGGGTGAACCACCCCCCCCGGAGGGAACTGAAAGACCTGCACGAGGTGCTGGGGAGGCACACAGTCGTCTCCATCGGACCTGAGCTGCTCCCTGGGGTGATCTGAACCGTACGGGCGGCCAGCTGGACAGGAGGATCTACTGGCAGTAGCCGGAAAACCGCGACTCCCACTTTGGACTTCCAGAGCGGAGGGACACCTGCTGCCTGGGCGCACCGGTTGGCATTGGCCACGCGAGGGAGAGGTACCTCACACCCCTCTTTGCTCCTGCTCAGTCGTGGCCACCCGCCCTGGAGTATGACGGGGCCACCCACACGGCTTGGTGGTGCTGTTGTCTCGCGCCCCATCGGAGCCGGACTCTTTTGACCCCGCAGTGGACCACAACCTCTCCAAAGCCCTGAAGCGGTTCCCCGGACTCGTCCGAACATCGAACCACATCGCGCTGCCCATGTCTGGGGGACCCAAGACGAGGGCCGGTGCTAGCGGCACACAGGTGAAGGGGAAGATGGCGAAATCGGTCCAACAAGATCAGACTACCTCCAAACTGGACACGATGCTGGCAGCGATGGAGCGGCTAGAGGAATCACTGCAGCTGACCCGCACATCTCTGGAAACAAAAATTGATAGCGTTGCCATTGACCTCACGCACCTGCAGGCTGACCACAGGAAACTATCGGAGCGCACTACTGCCCTAGAGGCCGCGATGGCTGATGTCACGCCCAAGGTCACACAGACGGACAATCATGTCCAAGACCTCCTCAACCCAGTGAAATTCCTGGAGGACCGCGCGGAGGATGCGGAAGGAAGAGCGAAGAGGAATAATGTCCGTATCATAGGACTGCCGGAGCGGTGGGAAGGTAGGGAGCCGGAGGTACACATGGAACGATGGCTCACGGACCTACTTCCTGAGGGTACCCTTTCTCAGCATTTTGTGGTTCAACGGGCCCACCGGGTGCCGGCGCGGCCCCCTCCTGCAGGCTCCAACCCGAGACCCATGCTTATTCGAGTCTTGAACTACCGGGACCGTGATGTCATACTACGAGAGGCTAGGAAACTGTCGGACATCAGGGTTGAAAACGCCAAGATCATGTTATTCCCTGATTACACTATTCAGGTACAACGCCAACGGCACTCTTTCCTAGCAGTGAAGCAGCGACTCCGCAGCCTAACCCTGAAATACTCTCTTCTTTTTCCGGCCCGACTACGTGTGGTGGCCCAGGACAAGACTAATTTTTTCAATACTCCTGAGGCGGTTGAGGCCTGGCTGGACTCGGGCATCGATACGGATTCCCCCTCCCTGGCCAGCGCACCGGTGAATGGGGCCATGAGGGCACTCACGGACTGGGCGACGCAATGGGATTTGCATGACGCTTGGTGAGGTCGCAATCCACATGCAAGGGTATACTCATACTACTCAGGTGCCCACACATTGCAATTCAGGTTAGATAGGTACATGCTGACAAGCGACCTGTTCCCCCATGTCACGGACACTTGTTACCTGGGCCGAACTCACTCTGACCATAACCCCCACACTCTAGACTTAACTTGGGAGCACCCACACTCACCGGTGCCCACTTGGAGACTCCAACCAGACGTGCTGCTGGATGCCCCGTTCAGAGAAGCGCTTTTGACCCGCCTCTTGCAATATTTTGAAGAAAATAACCACACTGCCTCCATCCCGCAACTAGAATGGGATGCATTTAAAGTCGTCATGAGAGGCCTCTGCCTGGGCATGCAGGCGGGAATGCGGAAGCAGATAGAGGGAGAGTTGACGCAGGTTGAATCTGACCTGCTGGCTGGGGAGCAGGAGGCGGCGGAGGGAGATGACGAGACCTTGATAGCAGCCAGGGAGCAACACACACAGTTACTTGATAGGCTGAAAAATGTAAACTACACTGCTCACTCAGCGCGTACTCATCACCTTGGGGATAACCCTGGTAGATTACTATCGTGGTTGATCAGGCGAGACACCCAGACCACCCCGGTAAGGTCCATTTATTTCATTGAATGTTGACGCAAGGGGCCCACGCCCTCTTATACAGAGCGCACATTGGATGCCCTTCTACTGCATCTGGATGTTTAGGATTGGAGCATTTGGGTCACCACAGCCAATCCATGTGCGCTGCACAGAATCGGGACGTGCCTATTGGTTGTCATGTCCTATGTGCCTTTGCAGTGTATAAACAATGAAAGAAAAAGATGGTAGCGGCCTGAAAGGGTGTGGTGTAACATAGAGAGCTGCTGACTTTGGGACTGTGGAACCGGGTTTGAGTCTTGGCATCAGCTCTCCTGTGCCTTCAAAATAAATGCCAATCGGAACCAATACTAATTGAATTGTGAAATGGAAACACAATTACAAATGCCCATGCTCATACGTACTGGCAATTATTTAACTCAAACAGTAGAAAAGCCCACATCAAAGTAAACAATGGGGTAAAAGCAAAGGTGTTGTGCACATCCGAAGAAAAGCCCACATCGAAGAAAACAAGGGAGTAAAAGTGAAGCTGCAGTGCA
The DNA here is from genome assembly GCF_964261635.1 of Lissotriton helveticus. Taxonomy (NCBI): domain Eukaryota; kingdom Metazoa; phylum Chordata; class Amphibia; order Caudata; family Salamandridae; genus Lissotriton; species Lissotriton helveticus. The sequence goes on along the minus strand of NC_136072.1, from coordinate 35,143,965 downwards.
CGTCTTAGACATGTAAATGCATGGGTCAGGTCATAAATCCAAGGCAAAACAAGTAGATAAAGCGTGCACACAAGAAATGGGCACAGCGTTGAGAGAGAAACAACAGTACATGAGCCTGCTCTTTCTACATAGAAAACAAGCCGTCAGGAGGGCAGTCGAACACCACCATCGTTCTCCGAGGCGAAGCAGAAATGCCTCGGAGAAAGCAGCGATCACAAATAGCGCGTAACTTCCGTGCCAATCTGTCGCACTGCTGAATTGAGGAATTTTTTCCTTTTCCATAATCTTCTCAATGAAGTTTTACCAATATTTATCTTGTTAATGAACCCATGATAATCCGTGAACTTCTTTCTCAATGCTTCACGTTCAAAAATCACTGCAGAGACAGCGTAGTGCTCCCATGATTCTTTATTCCATAGTTTCAAATGAATACTCAGTGCCCATCCAGGCCTTATGTAGCATCACGTTTCAAACGAATAATTCATCACAGTAAGCGCGTGTACTTCCACCCAATGCATTTCGAGCCCTTTGGCTCTTCGTCAGGGGTCACTGAAACACAAAGAGAAACAGCTATACCCTCTGCTAAATATACATTCTGTGTAAATTAAACCCACATCCATTGAAATTAAAACAAACACATATGCTCTGTTCACATAGATACCCATCCCATCATTGCTACAATGCCTCCCAAACCCTAACATTGTTTAAAAAGTGATTTGTACCTATGCTCAAAAGCAGAGTCATTTTTGGATTCGGGGGCGCGGTTTTCTTTCAAGTTCAAGTTCAAGAAGTCTTTATTCGATTAGTTCATCATAAAAGACATAAAAACAAAATAGACATACATGTGCAATTAAACAATTATTAAATCATTTATAACTAATCAGCTTCTTGTACAAATAATTAAGCAACTTAACAAAGGAACTTAATACAGCCATAAATCATTTTAAGACAATATGTAAGTCATTTAAGATTAATCAATTTCTTAAACAAATATACTAGGTTATACATAAAAGCTCTAGAACAACCAAAGGACAGGTGCTTGACAGTAACTAAGCTATCACCAGTTGTGTACTTTTATTATACCTACTTCTAAGCACCCAGGCCCAGCCAAGAAATTTAGCAACCCCGACAACAATAAGGGAATCTAGATTAGTTCTTAACAATCTAGTGGCTTCCACAGCCATTCGGGTACCCAGATTTCTACAGACCGGTCCAAGCCATTTAGCTCTGGGAGCAGAATACAGCGGGCATACATACAAAAAGTGATTCAGGCTCTCCCCAATACCATGACACTTGGGACAGAACCCCGTCCTTTCTGTTCCCCACTTTTTGGTAAACTCCCCAATGGGGAGCGAACCGCATCTGAATTGAAAAAATAGTTTGCGGTCCAGGGGTTTGGTTATGACATCCCAATACCCCTCAAGCTTGGGCACATCTTTATGCACAATAAACCGACCAGTAAGGCTACTAGAGCTCGATTTTAGGTACATATTAAGAGTCACCTAGTCCCAGTAACATTGTTTAAAAACCCTTTTTGAGGGAAAAATGGCTGACTCGGGCGATGACCACAATGAGTCAAGACCCAGAGCTAGTAAGGTAGCCTTAAGGTCTTTGAACCACCCAATGTTCGTGGCACCTGGACTATTTTTAACCTCCAGACATGCTGCAGCATAATAATGGAGCTCTGGTGTTGTCCACATATGACACCAAAAGGATAAAGAACGTAATCTTGCTTGGTCCACCACCGAATGGCACCCAAGATCATAAAGGAGGAGAATATAAAATTCCTGCCAATGGGAAGAGGAGAGAAAGAAAACAGAAAGAAAGTAGAAAACACCCCCCGTGAATCCCATGTTCAACGGATTGATGCCCTCTCCTCCAATGGCTAGCCTCCGTTTTGGAAGCCAGCCAATGGAGAAGAGGGGTGGGTTCAAGCCCCCATACTGTAGATATAAAGTCTCGGAGCGAGACTGCGCAAGCGCAGCCTTTGAGTCGGAGACCTAAAAACCACCATGTCGTAATATACTCATGTTTAATATGAAAGTTAAAATTGATTGCCTTACATTGGAATCTAGCGAATTACTGTTATCCAGTCCTCACTATACTAAGTTTCCGATGTCTGTTGTAATGCCCATTTCCTTTTCTATGAGCCACCTATATGACGTATATCGCATTACCTAAGCTATCTAATACAAAAAAATTATTTTTCATTAAAATATATTTTTGATCCTATATCTGTGTATTTAAGGCTGATTCATGGGAAAGTCTACTGCACAAAGGGCACTACTAAACACGAGTCTTTTTGTCAGGGCTCTACTATAAATCCCGGTTACTACGTGTGTCTACCTAATTAGTCCTATAAATTTTTTTTCAGTATTTGACTACAGCTCGTGCTCCTTAGTACTCATTTCAGCTACTGTTCACTTATGCTACTATTATTTTCTCCCAGTCCTCCCTACTATTGAGGCCATTCTTGATTGTTCCAAATGTAATAATGTACCATTGCTATCTTAACTTACGTCTGGAGACACTGTTACCACCTCTTCTTTATTCTCCTTTTTTTCCTAATACTAACCATCTAATGTCATTTGTTTAGTTGTTTTTCTCCACCCAATAACTAGCTAAGGGGGCATTTTTTTTTGGGTGTTAATCGCGGACCTATGCTCGCACAGTCTCTGTCTCAGTTCTCTCCCCATTTCCCCTATGTTTCCTAGTCCACATGGGGACACTATGAGATATACAAAGTTTTTGCTTTTGCAGTTATTGAGTGTAGTAATTTTCTGAGTCATCCCATTAAGGGTCACCTCCTTTGTTACAATGCATAATTCACACACACAACAGTTACCGCATTTGTGGTTCCCCATGGCCTTTCCCCCTGTCAGTGTCCTTTGTGTCTCTATTACATCTTTCCTATCAGTAAACAGAAGGGAGTTTTGTACGTTTTTCTTCTTTCTGAAGGCATACAGGGGTTTTGGGGAGACTGGTGTTATCCCTGTCATTCAGGATTTTTCAGTTACGATCAATAATATTTTTTGTTTATTGCTGATAGTAGAATACTGACTTACCATCAATATTTATTCTTGTGATTTGTTGTTCTTTTCTCCTTGAAAGAGGCTGTCCCTATTGTAAAACCTAGTCCTCTTGAAAGAGTGGTTAATTAACTTCTTAGGGTAGCCTCTTTCTTTGAACTTAGTTTTAAATTTTTCCACGTGCGTGTTAAAATCTTGCAATGATGTGCAGTTTCTACGCAAGAATTCCTCAAGCAAGGAATGACAGTGGGCAGAATGAGGAGCCTATGGTGGAGGGGTAGAATGTAGAAGGGCAGCTGTACGGGATAGTGGGCCTAACTGAAGGGAGGGTAGGCAGCAATGTATTGACAAAGGGTCTGTCTCCAGAGGAGTCAGTCTCCAGAGGAGTTGGAGGACAGGAAGAGAAGCAGAGTGAATGAATTGGAGCATGCTAAGCTCAAGCTGGGGAGCCAGGGTGACTTAGGGAATCAGAGGTTGGAGTTGGAGAGCAAGAAATTGGCCATGGAGGAGACAAAGGTGCTTTTAGAGCATGAGAGAGAGTTGAGGGAGCTGGAGCGGAAAGCGAAGAGCCTAGAGATCACTCCCTCTAGTGGAAACACACCATCAGTGCCTGAGGAAGGAAAAGTGTACACTTCCAAAGATGTGATCAGAGATTTCATGATACACAAGGACATTGGGCAGTGGTTAAGACCTATGAGAGAGCAATGAAGTCCCACTGGGTCCCTGAGAGAGACTGGGAGTGGGGTTGTGGGGCCACCTCATAGATGAAGGGAGGGAGACCTTACTAGCTTTGCCCACTGAGGATCAAATATCCCATGCCCCCGTGAAGGAAGCTTTGATAGCCAGTTATGGGTTAATCCCAGAGCTTTATAGGCAGAAATTTAGGAACTCCAAGAAGCTGGAGTCAAGTACCTGGGAGGAGTAGGTATCCTACTTTTGCAGAGCACTGGATGGATGGGTGAAGGGTAGCAAGGTAACTGACTTGCAGGGGCTCGGTGATTTGGTTGCATGGGAGTGCTTGTCCAGTAGTTGTTTTCCAGAGCTACCCTAGCACCTGATTGATAGTAAGCTGACTAATCCCAGGAAGTTTGCTGTGGAGTCGGACTGCTGTCTCAGTACCAGGGTCCACAAAGGTCTTGTGGGAGACTCCGCCAAGGGTACCCCATCAGAAGAGCGGGGGGGGGCGTGAGTAAACAAAGGAGTTCCAAAAAGGGCCCCAAATAAATCCCCAATGGAACCAAGGTAAGTGTTCCCAGCCTCCTACTGAAACGAAACCATGAGTCTCCCAGGTAAGCCAGTGCAGAAGGGTCCTAAAACCTTTTTTAGTTGTGGGCAGGTAGGCCATTTCCGGGGAGTCCTAAGTATCCCAAACTGGTTACCATTGTACCCACTGATGTACCACCTCAGTAACTGGCTAGTGTAGCCTTGGGGCAGGAGTTGGGTGCCCAGGGTGGGTGGGGTCCTGCAGAGATGCCCCTGGTCTCTTTAGGAGACAGTGAGATGGTCCCAAGGACTCATATACCTGATAACACTAAACAGTACAGGCAGTGGGTAACCAAAGTGTGGAGGCTCTGAGAGACACCAGAGCCAGTGTGTCAGCTGTCAGTTGTCAGCTGGTGTCTGAAGAGCAGGTGTTCCCTAACACATTCTACCCAGTAGTTGCTGCTGACAATTCAGAGTGCCTCTGCAAAGTGGCACGGGTTTCCTATTAGTGGTGGGCGGTCTAAGGTCCCTTAAGAGTAGCTGTGAGGCCAGCCATGCCTATTGACTGTCTGCTAGGCAATGATTTGGAGAGCTCCCTTGGGGGAAGGTGGAGCGGAAGTCTAATTTAGAGATGTTGGGTCTGCCTGAGTGGGCATGCGTGACCACTCGGTCAATGGCAGCCGGTAAGGGCATTCAAGATGACCTTCAGCCTGAAAGAGTGGCCCAGGTGCCTGCTGGAAAGAGAAGAGGCAGGGGGCGCAGGAAACCAGCCCTCAAAGTTCCCATTGTCCAGGAGCAGGTAGACCCAGAGGGGGATGCCCTGGAGCCTACATGGGAACAAGTGGCTGAACTGGGGGATCTGCCTGAGCTGACCCTTTGGCAGCAAGAAGGATGGCCCACAGGGAGGAGTTCTGCCAGGAGCAGCATAAATGCCCTTCTCTCATTGGTTTGCTGCAGCAGGCTGCAAACCAGGCAGCAGGTAATCAGTCCGGATCACATTTGATATCTGGAGTGAACGGTCTGCTAAGGTTGCTGAGCCTGGGTCAGCCCGTGTGCTGGTGGCACCAGAGTGCTTCAGAGCCTTGCTACTGGGTCTGGGTCATGATGTGCCTTTGGCAGGACATTTGGGGCCAGACAAGATCTTTGAAAGGCTTGTCACCCACTATTACTGGCCCCCAATGCACAAGCATTCTGATGCTCACTGTATGTCTTGCTAGGTATGTGGTAAATGGGGGGGGAGGAAGTGTAGAGCCCCTCTCCAACCTTTCCCTGCAGTCAGCACCTCCTTTAGGAGAGTGGGTATTAACATTGAGGGCTCTCTGGATCCCAAGACTGCCATGGGCAACAGGTTTATCCTAGTCTTCATGGACCATGCACCAGGAAACCATCCCTCTCTGGACAGTAATTGGCTGGTTGAAAGATTCAACCAAACCCTGAAAGGCATGATTAAGGGTCTTGGTGAACCCAAGAGGTATAAGTGGGATGTCCTCTTACCATGCCTGTTATTTTCTTTCAGAGAGGTGCCCCAGAAGTCCTTAGGGTTCAGACCCTTTGAACTGCTGTACAGCCATCCTGTAAGAGAACCTCTGAGTCTGGCAAAAGAAGGCTGGGAGAAAGCTCCCAGTAAACCTCTCCAGGATGTATATAGCTACATGCTGGCCTTCAGAAACCAGACTAAGCACTTCAGCAACTCGCTCAGGTCAACCTGGAAGCCAGCCAGGAGGAAATGAAATGCTAGTATGTTCAGAATGCCACTCTGATCAAGTTTCAGCCTGGACAGAAGGTTTGGGTCATGGCCCCAGTGAAGCCTTGTGCCCTCCAGGATAAGTGGACCGGACCATTTGAGGTGGTGGAGCGCAAGAGCAACATCACCTACCTGGTAGACTTGTAGTCTCCCAGGAACCCTTTGCGGGTCCTTCGTGTGAACCGCCTGAAGCCCCACTTGGAGAGATCTAAAGTGGACACGATCCTAGCAACAGATGCAGGGATGAAAGAGGAGACTGAGTCTCTTCCTGACCTCCTGTCTGCAAAGGAGCAAGATGGGTCAGGGGCCAGTGTGAATCTCTCTCCCGCCCTGACCCCTGAACAGCAGAATGACTGTCGCTAACTGTTGGTACAGTTTTCTGATCTCAGTGGTACCTTCATGATGTCCTCCAGTAAAACATACCGAGTGCCTGACAGGGTCAGAGCTTGCATCAATGAAGAGGTTTCCAAGATGTTAGCGCTAGGGGTAATTGAGCCCTCAAACACCCCTTGGGCCAGCCCAGTGGTCTTGCTCCCGAAAGCTGCCGCACCCGGTGCCACGGCAGAACTCCCGTTCTGTGTGGACTACCGAGGGTTCAATTAAGTCACCAGGACTGATGTGCACCCCATCTTGCAGGCCATCAAATTTCACACTCCTAGGGGACTCAACATCCATTTTAAATGACACTACGGACCGGAGCACCCTAGAAATGTCCGCCAGTCTTTCTGCACTGCAGTTTAAACAACTAGTGCAAAAACCCACTCATTCCAAAGGCCATCTTCTTGACCCCATCTTTAGCAATTGTGCAGATCTCCTAGTGGGAAATCCGTCCCCTCTCACTGGGACATATCACTTTCTCGTTCCCCTCTCCTGGGTTCCCCACTCACCCAACCCCCACCACCCTGAGGAAACGAGACTGGTCAAAACAATCCCAAGCTGAATGGGCAGCAAGGCTCGATATCTCTAGACCACCCAACAATTCCGACCCCACACTAGCTAACAAAAACTTTAATAAATGGATTTTGTACTCTCTGGACTCTGTACTTCCCTTAAAATACCCTGAACCCAAAAGCAGCACCAAGACCGCCCCATGGTATTCCTCTGGCCTACAGGATAAGAAACGCCTCTGCAAAAAACTGGAGTGGAAGTGGCGATTGGACTATTCTCCCGCCGGTAAAATTGCATATAGAACAGCGATACAAACTTATAAAAATGAAATCCGAACCTCACAGGCAATTCTTTTTAAAAATAAGATTAATGCAGCCGCCTCCAGACCTAAGGAAATATATCAAATCGCGAAGACCCTCCTTAAACTCCCAGAAAAACCTCAAGACCCCCTTAATGCACAAACCTGTTGCAATAACCTTGCGGAGTATTTATTCCCAAAAATACAAACCATCTACACCTCCTTCCCCCTGATTCAGGTCCCCTCCCCGGCCACCAATCCACAGACACTAGGGCCTCAGCTGGCAGCAACACTTGGCAATCTCCCACCTCTTGACTCCACCATGCTGCAATCCATTATGACCCAGGTAAAATCCGGCTCTACCAATGACCCGGCACCCCGCATACTTCACAGGCAATCACCAGGCACACCCTACCAACCATTCTTGACCTGATTAACTCCTCTTTATCTACTGGGATCATCCTGCCCCCCCTGGAAGCAGACCGACCTGTTATGAATAAAGCATAGCAGTCTATTGAAACATATATTACTAATTTTATTAAAGCAAGTTTTCAAGGGTTTTGTTTGTATTATTCAAACAAAATTTCTTGTGCATATTCACGAATATATACAAAATGTACAAATAGATACAAACTTTTACAATTATGTACAAAACAGTCCTATAATTCACTCACACTGATACTTACACACCTCATGCATACAACTTATATCCCTAAAACAAAAACAAAAACCAACTACCACTGAGGTATGGGTCCGTGTCAATTTTCCATTAAATCATATGATACAATGTACATTTATTATTTGTAACCCAAAACAAATTGTTTCATATTTTTGGCTCAGTACTTTCAATTTTAAACTTGACAGCGGACCTATAAGGTCGACGCGTTTCGAACCCCCTAATAGCGGGGTTCTCCTCAGGACCAAGGTGATTTCTACAAAACAAAACGAATAAACTAAGTTAACTGGTAAGTGCAAACAATCTGCATTTCAAGAACAGCCACCAACCGGCTTAACACCGCCTACCTTAATTCTCCTGTTAATGGAGCCACAGTCAGGTCTGAACAAGTCTACACATAAAGACAAAAATACAAAAAGAGAATGACATAGAAGACAATCTATGGTCAGATGACTTACATTTGATGTTTTGATTTAATCGGTAAGGTGGCTCACCTGCACTCTCTTGAGAGTTGGCCTTAATAACCTAAATAAAAAAGGATGCAATCAGTAGTGCCTTGTTTGGTTGTAACTACGAGTTTTTAGCTGAGGAGGCTCCTAACTAGTAATGGCATACCCGGTTTTGGCGTGACGATTGTTAGCCCGGGATTCAGCATGGCGTTGCTTAACGGTAATGCGTTCTCCTGCTGGCAGGTTCTACAAATGAACTGCACAAAAATGCCGAATTTAGAAACTGAGTCTACGCCATGCTTTTTCGATGTAGGAAATAATTGCGCGTTTACGATGGGAAAAACCGACTCACTTGTGCTGCCGAGCGTCTGCTGCATGAATGGAGCCAGCGCGTCCTCAGTCCGACACCAAGTTTACTTCCTGATCCTGATAGCTTGGTTTCTTAAAGGGCCCGCACCTCTTTGTGACAGACACCAAGCTTGCTTCCTCGATACTGGTCACGTGGTTTCTTCAAGTACCCGCACCGCTTGGTGCCGTGCAGCCTAAACATGGGTGGCAATATCTAATCTACATTCTGAGTTGACCTGATTGTGTAGTTGGTGTAAAAATATGACGAAGGCATAAATGCGCTCCTGCTCAGGGTAAAGCATTGTGGGCAATATAAAGCATGTATTCGATTGCGTTGATGTAGCCCCAACTGTATTTTTTGCGTAAGGGTTGGTGTATTCATTCAAAATGTATCTGATGGTATTGTTTCAACTGTGGACCAAAGCGAAGGCATAGAAAAGCACAGTTCCATGCTGGAGGCATTATGGTAATTGTAGTCTCCTACAACCTGTTCTCGATTGCCTTTATGCAACCATAGCCGTATTTTAATTCAGGACAGGTACCCAGAAGGATCTTAACCAGGGGTCCCCCTGTAAATCTCAGCGATTTCGTTAAGTCCTGTTATCGCTGTATTATACTTCATTATTAGGAATGCCTCTCGTTGCGCTAATTTCAAATCCATATCACCTCCACGTGGATCATATTCAATTTTGGAGATGATCGTCCAGCGTAAGTCGCATTCTTTGTGTTCGTGTGTGGACCAAGGATGAACTAAAGGTGCATTCTGTACTTGTTTTCTAATCCTTGACTTGTGCTGTGTAATTCTCTGTCTTGCCTCCTGTGTCGTTTTTCCAATATAAAGTTTAGGGCATGGGCACCAGATGCCATAAACTATATTTTTTGTTTGGCAATTGGTAAAAGTTGTATGTTTCCAATAGATTCTTTCAAAACAGAAGACAGTGCCTTCTTCCGTTGAGTCACAGCAGGTGCAATTCCCGCATTTGTGATGTCCAGTTATTGGAGGTAACCCCATCATGCTTCTTAGTGACGGTTTTGGATCTTTTGGCAGGGCTGCCCTTACAATGTGATTAGCTACACTCTTTTCTTTTTTGTAAGCAAAAAGAGGAGGATCCGATAATTCGCAATGGAGATCCTTCACCAAGTGCCAATTTTGTAATACCAGTTTACGTAATTGATGTGTGTTAGAACCAAAGGTTGTGACGCAAACAATTCTTTTCAACTCATTTTGTGTTTTCTTTTGGAGCAGTGTCTCTCTGGGAACCCACCAAGCCCTTTTTAAATAATGTTTTAAAAGTTTTTTAGGGTAACCCCTATCTAGCAAACGTTCCTTCAGGCTGTTGGCATGTTTGAAGTATTCCTCCTTATTGGAACAATTCCGCCGAATTCTTAAAAATTGGCCGAAGGGAAGATTTCGCTTAAGGCTCCTGGGGTGGTGACTGGTAAAATGTAATGCCTTATTTCTATCAGTGGGTTTGCGAAATAAGGTTGTACCCAGTGTGCCCTCTGTAGAATATACTTGAACATCCAGGAATGTAATGCTTTGGTTTGATGTATGACTGAATTTTATGTCTTCTGTCCTCATATTGAGCCATGTCAGAAATTCAGTCAGCCTATCGTGTGATCCAGACCAAATAAAGAAGACGTCATCTATATAGCGCATATATGATGTGATGTATACAGCAAAAGGGTTATTGTTATATATAAATTTGTCTTCATATAAGCCCATAAACAGGACAGCCAGCTCCGGCGCAAAGGGGCAGCCCATTGCTACCCCTTTGATTTGAAAGTAAAAGTCTGTGTCGAATTGGAAATAGTTATTTTGCTAGTTTCAGTATAAAGTTGGTTGGCACTCTACTAGGTTGCCCCTGTTTGTCCAAAAAGAATTCCAAAGTTTCTAGCGCTTGTTCTTGGGGGATTTGTGTATACAATGATACGACGTCCATTGTAACCATCAGTTGGTTAGCTTCATCGAATTTGATTGAAGTTATTCGATTAATGAATGCCGTAGTGTCTTTGAGATGAGCAGGAACTTGATCTATCATAGGTTTCAGAAAATTGTTAATATATTTAGATGTAGGCTCTGTAAGAGATTGACAACCTGAAATTATTGGGCGGCCGGGTGGGATCTTTGGATCCTTATGAATCTTGCACCCCCTTTGTCCGCTTGCTTTATTATTAGGGATTTATCACTTTTCAATGAAAATATCGCATCCTTTTCACTTTTAAGAAGATTAAATTTAACAAATTGCTTCTTCTTTTCAAGGGCATTTATCCCAGATAATATTGCTCTCTCAAAGGTAATAACTTGCTTTGGAGTTTTATTAGTTGGTGGACAAAAGGTGGATTTTATGCGAAGGCCTGTAGCTTCCGTATTCTCAATTGAAGGAGTGTCTTTAAAGAAAGTCTTCAAACGTATTTTTCTGCAAAATTCACTTGCTTCCAATTTCATTTTAACAAAGTCCGTTGCTCGAACTGGCCCAAAGGAAAGTCCCTTTTCAAGTACTGTTATTTCGGGGATTGATAAAACTCGGTCTGATAGATTGAATAAGGGCAACGCTGTTAACTCCTGTAATATTGGCGTCGGGTCCTCATCTCCCATGGTTGGTAACTTGTCCGATTCATTTTGAGTTTTTGCAGTAGAACTTAAGGTAGCTGATCCGAAAACAGGCGGTTGCCGAATTAAATTTTGAATGTGTTCTTCACTATACGCAAAAGTGTCTCTCTCAGACATAATATCTAGGAAGTTAACTTTATAGACAAAGACAATAGACAAAAAGACAAAATGACTGTTTAACAATATGCACTTTGACAAAAAAGACAACACTTATTCACAAAAAAAAACAAAAAACTCTCGGTGTGGAAGGTGTTATTTGGTCTGGATCACACGATAGGCTGACTGAATTTCTGACATGGCTCAATATGAGGACAGAAGACATAAAATTCAGTCATACTTCATCAAACCAAAGCATTACATTCCTGGATGTTCAAGTATATTCTACAGAGGGCACACTGGGTACAACCTTATTTCGCAAACCCACTGATAGAAATAAGGCATTACATTTTACCAGTCACCACCCCAGCAGCCTTAAGCAAAATCTTCCCTTCGGCCAATTTTTAAGAATTCGGCGGAATTGTTCCAATAAGGAGGAATACTTCAAACATGCCAACAGCCTGAAGGAACGTTTGCTAGATAGGGGTTACCCTAAAAAACTTTTAAAACATTCTTTAAAAAGGGCTTGGTGGGTTCCCAGAGAGACACTGCTCCAAAAGAAAACACGAAATGAGTTGAAAAGAATTGTTTGCGTCACAACCTTTGGTTCTAACACACATCAATTACGTAAACTGGTATTACAAAATTGGCACTTGGTGAAAGATCTCCATTGCGAATTATCGGATCCTCTTCTTTTTGCTTACAAAAAAGAAAAGAGTGTGGCTAATCACATTGTAAGGGCAGCCCTGCCAAAAGATCCAAAACCGTCACTAAGAAGCATGATGGGGTTACCTCCAATAACCGGACATCACAAATGCGGGAATTGCACCTGCTGTGACTCAACGGAAGAAGGCACTGTCTTCTGTTTTGAAAGAATCTATTGGAAACATACAACTTTTATCAATTGCCAAACAAAAAATATAGTTTATGGCATCTGGTGCCCATGCCCTAAACTTTATATTGGAAAAACGACACAGGAGGCAAGACAAAGAATTACACAGCACAAGTCAAGGATTAGAAAACAAGTACAGAATGCACCTTTAGTTCATCATTGGTCCACACACGAACACAAAGAATGCGACTTACGCCGGACGATCATCTCCAAAATTGAATATGATCCACGTGGAGGTGATATGGATTTGAAATTAGCGCAACGAGAGGCATTCCTAATAATGAAGTATAATACAGCGATAACAGGACTTAACGAAATCTCTGAGATTTACAGGGGGACCCCTGGTTAAGATCCTTCTGGGTACCTGTCCTGAATTAAAATACGGCTATGGTTGCATAAAGGCAATCGAGAACAGGTTGTAGGAGACTACAATTACCATACTGCCTCCAGCATGGAACTGTGCTTTTCTATGCCTTCGCTTTGGTCCACAGTTGAAACAATACCATCAGATACATTTTGAATGAATACACCAACCCTTACGCAAAAAATACAGTTGGGGCTACATCAACGCAATCGAATACATGCTTTATATTGCCCACAATGCTTTACCCTGAGCAGGAGCGCATTTATGCCTTCGTCATATTTTTACACCAACTACACAATCAGGTCAACTCAGAATGTAGATTAGATATTGCCACCCATGTTTAGGCTGCACGGCACCAAGCGGTGCGGGTACTTGAAGAAACCACGTGACCAGTATCGAGGAAGCAAGCTTGGTGTCTGTCACAAAGAGGTGCGGGCCCTTTAAGAAACCGAGCTATCAGGATCAGGAAGTAAACTTGGTGTCGGACTGAGGACGCGCTGGCTCCATTCATGCAGCAGACGCTCGGCAGCACAAGTGAGTCGGTTTTTCCCATCGTAAACGCGCAATTATTTCCTACATCGAAAAAGCATGGTGTAGACTCAGTTTCTAAATTCGGCATTTTCGTGCAGTTCATTTGTAGAACCTGCCAGCAGGAGAACGCATTACCGTTAAGCAACGCCATGCTGAATCCCGGGCTAACAATCGTCACGCCAAAACCGGGTAAGCCATTACTAGTTAGGAGCCTCCTCAGCAAAAAACTCGTAGTTACAACCAAACAAGGCACTACTGATTGCATCCTTTTTTATTTAGGTTATTAAGGCCAACTCTCAAGAGAGTGCAGGTGAGCCACCTTACCGATTAAATCAAAACATCAAATGTAAGTCATCTGACCATAGATTGTCTTCTATGTCATTCTCTTTTTGTTTTTTTGTCTTTATGTGTAGACTTTTTCACACCTGACTGTGGCTCCATTAACAGGAGAATTAAGGTAGGCGGTGTTAAGCCGGTTGGTGGCTGTTCTTGAAACGCAGATTGTTTGCACTTACCAGTTAACTTAGTTTATTCGTTTTGTTTTGTAGAAATCACCTTGGTCCTGAGGAGAACCCCGCTATTAGGGGGTTCGAAACGCGTCGACCTTATAGGTCCGCTGTCAAGTTTAAAATTGAAAGTACTGAGCCAAAAATATGAAACAATTTGTTTTGGGTTACAAATAATAAATGTACATTGTATCATATGATTTAATGGAAAATTGACACGGACCCATACCTCAGTGGTATTTGTTTTTTGTTTTTGTTTTAGGGATATAAGTTGTATGCATGAGGTGTGTAAGTATCAGTGTGAGTGAATTATAGGACTGTTTTGTACATAATTGTAAAAGTTTGTATCTATTTGTACATTTTGTATATATTCGTGAATATGCACAATACATTTTGTTTGAATAATACAAACAAAACCCTTGAAAACTTGCTTGAATAAAATTAGTAATATATGTTTCAATATACTGCTATGCTTTATTCATAACAGGTCGGTTTGCTATTACAAACGAAGTTAGTTCAGTACTGGCATTTGTATTGTTGATTTAGTTTAGATTTGACTTAGCCTTGCTGATTAGGAGTCAAGACCCAGTTTTGGCCCCCTGGAAGCAGGCCATGGTCAAAGCCCTCCTTAAAATATCCAATTTAGATCCAGACAACCCAGGGAACTATCAACCAATCTCCTTGCTGCCCTGGCTAAGCAAGACTCTTGAAAAACACGTTAACAACATATTGGCGGAGTTCCTAGAGACTAATCACCTGCTGGACCCCTCCCAGGCGGTATTCCGTCCCATGTATGGGACCGAAACTGCCCTCATCGCAGTAACAGAGGAGGCAAGGAAGATCACGGACCAAAGAGTCTCTGCAGCTAACATCCTCCTCGACCTAAGTGCATATGATACTGTTAACCATAACATCCTACTGCATCGACTGGCCGGCCTAGGAGTCACAAGAAATGCACTGACCTGGTTTGAGTCTTTTTTTATCAGATCGCTCTTTCCAGGTCTTCGAGGGCGAAGTCACTTCCCCTAGCAAGCCTCTTGGCTGCGGAGTGCCACAGGGCTCTTCTCTGAGCCTGATGCTCTTTAATATATATATGAGCCCCCTAGCTGAGATTGTCCGCCCCTTTGGGGTAAATAATGTCACCTATGCGGGAGACACTCAGCTAATGGTGGCTCTCAACCAACCACAAGCCCCGCCCAACCACCTGAGAGACTGCTTAGAAGCAGTGACCTCATGGATGACCTCATCTTGTCTCAAAACGAACGGAGACAAGATAGAGCTGATGCTCCTAGGTAACTCCCCTACTCCTAACATCATTTCTCTCTGGCCTTCTTGCCTGGGACCTGCACCCACACCCAAGGACACAATCAAGAGCCTTTGCATCTGGCTGGACAAGGCCCTCAACCATAACTGCCAAACAACCAAATTCTCAGCCACCTGCTTCGGTCTTCTTAGGCTCATTCGGAAAATTCTTCCTCTATTACCTTTTCACGCAAGGCAGTTCATGATCCAGGGTCTAATTCTGTCACGTCTGGACTTTGGGAATGCCCTCTACCTAGGGTCCCCTCAGGCTACCCTGCGTAAGCTTCAGGTTATCCAAAACTGTGCAGCGCGAACCCTCCTCCAAATCCCCCGCCAACTTCCTGTCAAAACTGGGCTGAAGAATCTCCACTGGCTCCCAGTCAAAGAAAGAATTCAGTTCAAAGGCCTATGCATTGTCCAAAGAGCCTTCTGGAAAACGGGCGCCTGCATCAATCATTTCCTAATCACCCCCTATCTCCCGAACAGACAGATCAGATCTGCCTCTTCCTATTTTGCTGTAGTACCCAGAATAAAGAGTGCCAGATGTGGGGGTCGCTCGTTCTCCTATAACTCGGCGAAACTCTGGAACTCTCTTCCCCTCCATCTGCGATCAGAGCCCAATCTGCTTTCCTTTCGCAAACAGCTAAAACCCCTGCTTTTCAATAAAACACACTAACAGCCAGTCGTTCCTCAAAACGCCTGTTCATAGTGCTAGGATGCCTCAGGGTAGCAACCGCGCTTTACAAATTATCTTTTCATTTCATTTCATTTCATCCCCAGAGCCGATGAGCTCATCGATCGGTTGGGGGCTGCCCGGTGCCTCAGTATGTTTGCCTTAACATCTGGGTACTGGCAGATCACCTTAACTGATGGGGCAAGAGGGAGGTTAGCATTCTCCACACCAGATGCGCACTACAAATTCCAGGTGATGCCCTTTGGGATGAAGAATGCCCCTGCCACCAGATGTTGGTTGGGCTGGAGGATTTCAGTGACGCCTACCTGGACGACACTGCAGTGTTCAGTGCTACTTAGGAGGAACATCTGCACCACCTCTGGGAAGTGTTGAAGGAGCTGTGAAGGGCAGGCCTCACAATCAAGGCCAGCAAGTGCCAGATCGGGCTGGGTTCAGTGGTGTACTTGGGACACCAGGTAGGGAGCAGCCAGGTGGCCCCCTACAGCCACAGGTGAGATCCTTTTTAGGACTCACGGGGTATTACAGGATATTTGTCAAGGGGTACAGCACCATTGTTGCCCCCTTGTCAGAGCTGACTTCCAGAAAGCAGCCCAAGGAAGTGAATTTGACTGACATCTGCCAGAAGGCTTTTGATGCCCTGACATCTGCCATGTGCACACCGCCTGTGCTTAAGGCACCCAACGTCTCCCAAGAGCTCATTGTGCAGACAGATGCTTCAGAGCATGGTGTGGGGGATGTGCTCTCACAGCTAAATGAGGATGGCCTAGATGAACCGTAGCCTTTATTAGTAGGAGGTTACTTCCACAGGAACAGAGGTGGAGAGCGATTGAGCGTGAGGCATTTGCTGTGGTCTGGGCGCTGAAGAAGCTGAGACCATACTTGTTTGGGACTCACTTCCTGGTTCAGACAGACCACAGGCCCCTCAGATGGTTGAAGCAAATGAGGGGTGAGAATCCAAAGCTGTTGAGGTGGTCCATTTCCCTACAGGGGATGGACTTTATGGTAGAAGACCGCCCTGGTACAGAACACGCCAATGCTGATGGTCTGTCTAGATTTTTCAGCCATAGTAAAGAGAACTCCCAGGAGGGTGGGTAGATCACCCCACATTTCAGCTGGAGGGGACACGTGTTAGACCTGGCACCATTGGCATGGGTCTCCCTTCCATTCTTTGCCTTTACCTCCTGTGTTTTGCTGTGTGTTGGACTCCATTTTTGCTGGTCTAGATGCTTTGGGCACTTTGCCACTGCTGTTCAGTGCCAAAGTGCAAGTTCTCCCTTTGTAAATTATTGTTATGGATTAGTGATTCCATGATTGGCTTAGTTGATTTACTTGTCAATCCACAGTACAGTGCACTATGTGTGCCTAGAGTCTGTAAATTAAATGCTGCCTGGGGGCTTGCTCAGATGTGAGTCCCTTGCTCATTGCACCATCAGGATTCAAGCAAGCCGGGCCGACGATGCCTGAAATGGCAGAAACCGGTCCCCGGAAGCTTGTTTCCTTCCCAGTACAAGAATTGGCTTGGTAGTTTGGTTTGCCCTGTTCCCATCATGCACTGGGACAGGAACAGACTAATTTGCATATAGCCAAGTTCTGAGCTGGGATGGTGCAGTGAGCTAAAAAACGGTGATGGATCAAGCCCTGATCTTTGGACTGGGTAAGAGTGGTCTGCTTAATTCAGGCACTCTGTTCATCACCACCCCCTTTTCTGAATCAGCCTGGGGGCTTGCAGCACTGATTCTGCCACCCACAGAAGCAGCTTGTAAAATGTGACTCAAGCCTGCCATTGCAGAGCCTGTGTGCAGTCTGGGACTGTCATGCCAACTTGGCAAGTGCACACACTTGCCAGTCCCTAAACCCTCCCTTTTCTACATATTAGTCACCCCTAAGGTAGGCCCAAGGTACCCTGTGGGCAGGATGCATTGCATGAGAAAGGTGGGACATGCACTGATGTGTGTGGCATGTCTTGATAGTGAAATACTGCCAATTTCATTTTTTGCTATTGTAAGGCTATCTGTTCCCATTGGACAAAATGGTGAGTTTGTTTATAACATCTTATAGACATAACTGGCCCAGGGAACAAGATCGAAAAATAAAGTTGAGTATGCTTGAACTCTGAATGTTAAAGTGCATCTTTTAGTGAATTAGATTTTTACATTCTGTGTTTGAAAATACAATTTTTAGAAAGTGGGTATTTTCTTGCCTAACCATCCAGTGTGCCTCTGCTATGTTTGTGTATTGCATGTCTGTCTTTTAGATGACAGGGGCTGGAATGTGGCAGTGGATCCAGATGTCTGATGAGTCAGGGCTGGGCTGAATAGGCCCGGGCTGCATTTAGAGTAGGGGGAGGAGATTTCCCTTTTACCTGAATGGGCCTGATCTGCCTTCAACAATGCTGTCTCCACCACCTGCCAGGAAGTTGCACCAGTGAGGACAGAACTGGTTTTGGCTGGGTACAGACACTCTCTGCCTTCAGAGAACAAAGGACTTTGTGGTATAAATATTGAGGTCCAGAACCCAGAACATCAGATCACTTCCAAGAAATCAAGAGGAACCTTTGCCAAGGAGAAGAGCAGGATAAGCTGAGGAGGAATACTGCCCCGATGCTGTTTGCTGTCTGGGGTTGTCCTGCAGTGGCTGCTTGCTGCCAAGGAAAGGAGAAACATGACTTTGTTGTTTGCTTTGTCACCTGCTTGAAGAAAAGATCTCCAAGGGTTTGAAACTGAGAGTTCCTCCTGTTCTGAAATCCCAGGGACACGAGACTTCAAACTACCAAGGGGGTGAGCAGGGGTTATTTTAGGAGTGTATCCCCCTTACCCTAACTAAAAGCAAGAGTCCCTATTTGGACAAAGGTATCAACTCAACTTCTGCCAGCTAGAGGTCCCCATATCTAACACCCATGTACTACCCATGACAGACTCCCTTGACTCAAAGTGGGACTTCAGGGGGAGAGGTCTATTGGGACAGTGAGTGCGCCTCCTGACAATCTATTTGTCTCTGCACCTGCATCCATAATAAGGTGCAGGTGCAGAGGCAAAGTATTTCCCACATTTTCATGTGGCCGTGACCCCTTTTAGGTAGAACTGCATGCTCATCAGCACTCTCTGTATTACAGAAAGTGCAGTGAACGCATCTGCGGCCACTCTGCTAACTCTAGAGTGCCCCAGGGATGCAGAAATTGGACTCACACTCCTACTACGTCCCCAGGGCACTTTTATGTAATATCACATCAGTTAGCCCAAAACTGTATTGCAGACCATCACCTGGATCACCAAACATTTATGACTGACACTATTTCATGCCCTTGGTGGTAAGTTATGGGACTGCTTGCTCTAAACACCTTTTACCACTGCATTATGAAAACAAGATTCAGCTGGTGGTATTGTGAAACAAAAATGCTTTAGCATATTTGTTATGTGTCTTTTTTGTGGTGCTGATATAATCTGTTATTTTTGTGCTGTTTTATGTTTTAGTTGTGCTTTTATGTTATTTGGTGTATGTAATTGTGTTATATTCTTTTGTTAACTTTAGATATGAGAATAAGCGCGGCAACATTTTCAACCAAAAGCAGAAGCTGCATGTAGAGTGACAGTGAAGTGGCATGTAAAGTGCTGTAGTGAAAAGAGGCTGTCCATCTCTGAGAGGTGTCAAACTAGCACTGTTAAGCTTTTCAAATATTTAAGACACAAATCAGTCTAAAACTGTTGCAGAGGCTGTGATTTACCTTAGTGCTTAGTTTATGTGATACAACCACTAATGTGCACATACAAACCTATTTTCTTTCTTTTATTAGGTCAATGTACTGTGTATCTAACCAACATAGTGACAGATACACAGCTTGAAGGGAATTCAGAGTGTTTTTTGACGACCCTGGAAGCAAGTAAGTTTAATTAATGACTTGCGGCTCTACTTCGGGTTTGGTAACTGAAACAGTGGATGCAGGTTTTGCGCCCAAGAACTTTATCAATTCCTGTTAGATGATGAAGTACCTAAAACTGTTGTGGGACTTCTCTGAGCTCATTGGACATTACAAGACCAGAGCTGAGGTTCTACTGAGAGGTGAGATGGCCTAAAAGTAAAAAAGCTTGTAACAGACTCCTAGATCCAGCACTAGGTTTTACCAAAAGGCATACTGTCCGCCACTTGGTAAATGACACTGTAATATCAGTAGAGGGGCCAAATCTGAAAGCTCAATGTTGCCTGCAGAAGAGAATAGACACGTCCATGATAACTTTATAGCCATTGCTCAAGCAATATAGGATGGTCACTAACAGGGAACTGTGTGCACACAAGGATAGTGTTTTGCCCTCTCTTCTTTGGTAAGACACAGTGGAACCTCACCTAGGCACTTGAACAGAATGTAGAAAGACTAAGAAATCATAAGAGGTGGTATCCCCTTGCCTACCTACCTGCTTACCTTAATAATGTATTTCCAATGAAAATACACATCTATCTATCCATCTATCTATCTATCCGTCTGTCTGTCTAGAGACCGCCATCTCCCAGTAAAGTGCACGGTGAAAGGGATGAAAGCCTCTTGGTAATTCTTGGTCTCTCAGCAGCTTTCAAAACCCGTAAAAGAGCGGAATTCTCACTGTAATCTCTCCTTGCAAAAGCACCATTACCCTTGTTTCCCCTAAAGGTGATAGATCTTTTCCACCGTGAATGACCAAATAGGACTCCACACTTTCAAAAAGTTTCCCTTCCTGATGGAAATAACGTCTCATGCACAGCACCCTCGTAACAGCAGACAAACTTACTTAGTGTATGCCAAACTGAGACCCACCTGTAGGTGTATCCCAGGATTTTAGACCACGACAGACCAATTTTCAATTTTCAACATAAGAACAACCTTAGTCTACACAAAAACCTTATACATTTCACTACATGTTTAACAATATTTCACAACCCTATTGATACTCACACCCCCCCAGCAACCGCCTTCTCGCGGATGTACGTCATTACGACGTACACTTTTACAACGCGTTCCATTACAACGTGGTTGTAACAACGCAAGTCTTTACAACGACTTGCTTTTGGGGGGGCGCAAATTAAAAAAATTTTATTTACTATTCCAACACCAGTCCCCGTGGATAGTAGGGAAAGTGTTGGGATAGTAAATTAAATGATTTACTATCCTTGAGCGCCCCCCCAGCGCAATTCGTTGTAACAACTTTAGTTGTTATGACCGCGTCGTAATGGAACGGCGTTGTGATAGTTTTGTTGTAAACGTTGCATACCCATCTCGCATTACCTTCCAGTACCGCGTTACCAGTCTTCAAGTTCTAGGCATTGGAATCAGGACTTTTTAAGGATTTTGACATTTATTCTAACTTGGGCAAATATTTTGTGGCTCCATTCAGGACACTAACTCTGCTCCTTTTGGTGAAGGTGTATAACCCTAAATCTGCTACCAACTGATAGAGCAGAAGTCTCATGGTTATCTATACTTGCAAATGCACCATTATCCTTGTTCACGCTCAAGGGGATAGATCTTTTCCACGTGAATGCCGAAATAGGACTCCTACATAAACATGATCATATCAAATGCAAATAAATATTTTAGTCAATAATGAGAGTTGTGAGTAGGTAGATGCAATATAATTAAAATTACTATTTTTCCTAAGTTTTTATATCTGTTCCGAGCAATCCCTTTTCACGTCCCCAATTCTTTCTTTAAAAGACTGAAAGGTGCAATTAATAGCTTTATATGGGGATATAAACAAGCATGTTGTGTGATAAGTTCTCTTAAAATAACATTTAAGCAGGGTGGACTTCAGCTTCCCGACTTTTAATTATACTTCTGGGCGGCATTTACTGGGCGCTTGCAAAGCTTACTAACTGACAAGAAACCGTACTTTGGTCTATTTCTCGCACAAGGCACGGACAGCAGTATGTTTCTTTACAGGATCACGGATCCTAATTACTACAAGAGATTCCGATTTAAGACCGTCCGGGACATGGTACATATATGGCATGAAATTCTGGATCATTGTCCACTCTCCCCTGAGGATCTCACCCAACACATTTATTTCCAGCTTTGGAATAATCCACCTCTTCCAAATATATTTCATGACTATACTGCCTGTCGGTGGTCAAACTATGGCTTTGAAAGACTTGGCCAGCTTTATGATTCTGATGGCTTTCGTACTTTTGCATCCTTACAATCTGCCCACGATCTTCCACAAATTTTTTAAATACCTACAAATTCTGGATTACTTTTTTAAACGGCAATCCATGCAATCACCACACTCCCATGAATTACTTACATGTTTACTAAATTTTACACTGAAATCAGGAATTAGTATAATATACTTACAACTTATCCCAACACCCCCGTTGTATTGGGACCAGATTCTTGATGAGATTGATAAGCACTTGAACACAAAAATACTACGTTTTAAAGGCATATGTGCTCCTAGGCCTAGCTGGTTGGTTTACATTTCCCCTTACGTCACGCAATGGTAGGGAGATGGAAATTGACCTGGGTGTGGCTCTGCAGAATATATTGTCTCTCTGGGGTACAGACAGGACTTGCACGCTTCAAGGGGGGCTGCACAGGTTGTGGTATGTGCTGGATATGGAACACGTCTCCCTTTCACTTTGAGGAGACGGGGATTCTTTGGCCGCTCTGTGGCACCCTTTTATAGCTCTGCTCATCTCCGATTTTTGAGAGCTCACCTGCCCCAAAGACTTGCACCTGTTGCGACTCCCCGTGCTGTTGCAGGACCCAACCCAACCCACAGCAACATGAGGCACACCGCAACATTACTGATCATTCTCTCTTGCGGCTCTCGGGACAGCGGAGTGGAGGTGCCTGAAACTAGGGGTGGGCGGACATCTTCGTTCCTCCCACGGAATGTGTGGAGAGTTGCCCTTCTGCCCTTGCGCAAAGAAAGCGGACATTTGCGGCAAATCTCCGCTCAATCGGGGCGGATCGGAAGTTGGCCGCCCGCCCGACTCCCGCCCGCCTACCGGCCGCCCGCCCACCTTATTAAATTATATATAAAAGCCTAAAATTAAACTTAAATAAAACTTACCTTACTGTGGCCGCATTCTTGCCCATCGCAGCTTCATCTGCAAACTGCGCATGCTTGGGAGCCTGCCCATGTACAGTCCTCGCCAGGACTGTGCATGCGCAGGCTCCCGCAGTTGGTTCAATCTCCGTGCCTCTCCGCGATAGTCCCTTACGCAGCTTCCGCCCACCCCTACTCGAAACAGGATGGGAGTAGGGGAGGAGCGACTGAGGTGAGGACTTGTGATGGTGTTTTTCTTTTCTCTTCATACCATGCCATATCACCCTGCATACTCACTTGGCTCACAGCAAAGGGCATTGTATTCGGTCTTCATTAATAAACAGATTTTCACCGAAAGTATCACTCTTTGGAATATGTTCAACATCAGAACCATATCTTTACATTTCTTTACACATAATTGAATTATGTTGTACACATCGTTTATCTTTTTTTGAATAAAGTATTGTGTTTTTAATGCTTGTTTCAGCATGAAATGCCTTCTTCAGGAATGCCACATTTTAAAGACCCCAGAATGTTTCCAGCCATTTATAGCAACTGTGTGTATGCATGACAGAAATGTTTGCATGGAGTGTGTATGGTTAGGGATGAGAGACGTTATGTTATTTTATTAAATTCCAATATTGTTTTCATTAAAAACTGTGTTGAAGACAGGTAGGATCTAACGACTTACAACAGAAAGATGATATATAGATAGATAGATAGATATAGATAGATAGATAGATGTTGTACAGAACAATAAAGAATAGAAATGAAAATCAAAATCCTCTGAGCTTTACATGTTTATGTGTATTTGTGTGAGATGTTTCAAAGAAAATTTAATTGAAAGGTTGAAGGGGGTTCCACTTTCTATTAATAGTTTTTCCCTGCCCCAGTAAGCCTATTGAACCAGGGGGGGTCTTGCGTTTTTTTCAATACGTGGCATCCATAAATGCCAACTTATGTTGCCATGGGCACTTTCCAATGGATTTGTATGTAGTGTCTTGCTTTTAAAGAAGAACTTCTGAGAGAGAGCAAGACATACAAACAATGC
Source organism: Lissotriton helveticus (assembly GCF_964261635.1). NCBI lineage: Eukaryota > Metazoa > Chordata > Amphibia > Caudata > Salamandridae > Lissotriton > Lissotriton helveticus. The sequence goes on along the minus strand of NC_136072.1, from coordinate 35,120,267 downwards.
ATGGGGCCTAATTAGAAGTTGTATATCCTGCACTACACAGGGGCGTAGCTACCATTGGTGCAGCCGGGAGCCCAGAGGGGAAGGGGCAGGGATGGCTGGTGTTAATTGGCGAAAACGGCATTGCCCTACCACCCTAGGAGACAAAAAAGAGGATGAAAAAGATGACAGGGAAGCTGGAAACAAACTGCATTTGCTGCTCTGTCACACACCAGTTTTAATTAATATAGTTTTGTGGAATGGGAAGGGGTTGAGGAATGTACCTGCCCACGGTACACACAGTGTTCCATCTTAAGAGGGCGGCCACCTTAGTGCTGCCTTTTCAGCACTTACTCACGTTTTATTCCTAGGACACTCTAAAGTGGAGTCACCACGCCCGGGGCCTCAGCCGGGTCATTTCCAGAGCGCGAGGGGTGGGAGTCAGGTATTTATACCGGCCCCAACCCATTGGCCATCCTCTTGGTTTCCCTGCCGGACAGTCACCCTCCCTACATCATACCCTGTGTGATAGCGGGGCAATGTACTGTACATGTTAATATGTTACTTTGTGTTGCAGGCAGAGTTACTGGGCAATCCGGAGGCTGACTGGTACATAGGGGTACCCTCTTCAGGAGCACAATAGGGATGCCCTGTGGAAAACCATGGAGTCTTTATGGCACAACCCTGGATAAAAACGTTGGTGACCCATGAGTCCTTTGGGCAGTTGTAAGCCTGAGCATCCAAGGGATTGCCTTGCAATGCCCCGCCCCTAAAAAGGCCTGAGTAAAGTCATGGGCTGGTGGTCCACAGTATTTAAGGTGGATAATCCCCACATAGGTGGTGGCACCAATTGGGTTGGCCACGGTGCAGTTTGGCTCATCAGGCGGGCAGGGCAGCTTAGGTTAGTCACCACAGCCTCCCTTGGTTCGCCCATAAGTTAACCTACCACGCTGGCGTACTCCATGTATGAAATAAACCTGTGGCGACCTGTTTTCAACAAAATTTGTGTGGCGTGAATATTTATTACATTGTGTACTAGGTACCTACTATACTCCGGGGGGAGAGGGTTGCCGGTGGGAAACATCCTTTACAACGCAGGCATTGCATCACAATGCCTTTACATCGCGGGCATTACAACGAAAGTCGTCACCACGACTTTCACTGGATGCCGCTCTAACCTAATGAATAGTATGACTTGCTATTCCAACACCTTCCCTACTGTACCTAGACTTGAGTTGGAATAGTAAATCATACTATTCCTAAGTCTAGCGCCCTTCAGCGCAAGTCCTTGTAACGACTTGCATTGTAACAAAGGCGATGTAAAATACTGCGTTTTAAATGTATGCGTGGTAACGTCATACATTCCCCTAGAAGCATAAGCCTGGCCAGTGACGACAAGTTGTGTGCTTGGTGGGTTGTGCTTTCTTGGTATAGGTATTCCTATGGGATGGTCTATCCAAAGGCCCGGGACAAAATTGGAACACTTCCATTGAGGGTAGAGAGAGGAGCTCAGCATAGCTTTGCTCGAGGCAAAGCACTGAGGGGCAGATTTACAAGCCCCTTGCGCCTCTTTTATGCTGCAGTTGCACCACTTTTGTGACACAGCGGCGGTGCAAAAGATGCACCATGGTGCGGGGTGTTTACAATGTGACGCATCTGGGAGATGCGTCACGTTGTAAAGCCCTGCGTCAGAAAGAGGCGTTCCGGCGCATGGGGGGCGTTCCGGCACAGAAATGCCTCCTAAAAGTGGCTGAGTGAAATCTACAGGATTTCACTCAGCCACTTTTAAGCCCGTGCTGCATCAAAACCCTGCGCCTGTTTGAAACAGGCATAAGGATTGAGGCAGCATTGGACAGAGAGGGCCCCCCAGAGCATTGTTGGAGCTGCGTCGCACTTGCGACGCAACTCGGGCAATGCGCCGCTTTTACGGCACAGATGCGTTACGCATCTGTGTCGTTTTTTGCCCCATGGTGCATGTAGATGAGGTGCACCTTGGGGCATAAACGGTGGCGGAGCCGCGGCGCACAATAAGTGGCGCATCCCTGCTGATATGCATGGATGCGCCACTTATTGTAAATCTGCCCCCTACTACCTAGGTCAGTGTAGAGACTCCGAGGGGTCGTGTTTTTTACTTTTTTCACAAGTATAAGTTTCGCAGTTGAACCACTTGATTTCAGATACCTTTGTGGGCGCTGCGTCCAAGTCCAGTTCCATACTTCTGGGGCGTTCCTTTTTTATGTGGCCTGTTGGTGCCGACTTCTGCTGACACCAGGGAATACAATGGGATCCCGGCCAGGTGAGTCAACCAGCAGCAGGGATCGGAAAGCAAGTCTGGGCTTATTTGTATTGCTTTAAACTGCTTCCCATAGCAAAAAGAACACTTGATGGGCAGAATGCAGAACAGAGATCTGGGCCTAAATCCAGTAGGCCTTGTGCGCACGCACCTAATCTTGTGTCTTCCTTTTATTTTTAGTACTATGTGAGTTGAACTTGACTATCGACAATCCAAGTTGGAAACCGCCACAGGGACAGTGGTGCATTGTGGTGATCCTGAACAGAACCACTACAGGTAAGGTTCCCAAATGTCTGCGGCTCCGGGTCTGGGTGGGTGAGTGAAGCCGCGCGGAGGCCGACACTGGACCCGCTTCTTTCATAGAAAGCTGAGTCCAAAGAAGGATGAACAGCGCCCCGGGGGGCTGAGTTCCGGCACGTGCGAGGCTTCTGCTGATCTCACGAGAACTTGCCGGATGGGAGCGGCGAGATGATGTAAACCACTCCATTCACGGGGAGTGATGTCAGAGCTGGCCACTCCCAAACTGTACTGTTTTGTTTCCCATTTTCTCTCTGGGATTTTACATGCATCCCACTAGTTTGGCACTTTCTTCTAGCATTTTATGCACAGAGTTTACTTTTAACGTGTGTTGTTTGTATATATTTTAACGATTTGAAAGTTTGGAATTTTAAGTCTGTTTTAGCATGGATACATATTTCACTGAACACTTGTATGTTTTAAGTTTAAAGTTTCAAATACTTTATTTAGACAATCAAGTCCATTAAGGTGCCAATTGATTAAAAGGAAGAATCATTACATAAATGTATCAATATTATGTTTAAAATAAAGAAATTGGCATGTGGTAGCTTCTCTTTCATCGAGATTCATGGGAAGGAGATGGTTTAAGACACATGTTTTGATAAAAAACAGACCTCTTCAGTTAGATATTAAATAGGAAGTTTTGACTCTCTACGGTAGATTACAGCGCCTCTCAAGGTGAGCATAACATGACAGTCAATACACTTTCCATGATGCAGCCATATAATTTAGGCACTTCATTTATAATGCTGTGCTTATATTCTAAATCTACAACAATAAAAACATATGACTCCTATGACAATGTGTCTACTGTCTCTGTGTGTTGTAATGGCAGCTGTGCAGTAGATAAGAGCCTGAGCTATGAGTGAAGCAAACTATTTACAACAGGCTTCATGACTGTATAACTATTGCTCAGGGCGCACGCCCTGAGCACTGAAGCATTTAACCCCTCGGATGCTCATGACGAGCTCAGTTAGGCATGAGGCACGGTGATCATGTCAGCTCGTCATGACACGCGCGGTGCTCACACGCTGGGCTAATTACCCCGATGTGCTGAGCGTTCTGATAAACCGGCGTGGTCATGACGAGCTCAGCTCGTCATCAGCACAGTGCCACCGTGCAGCATGACGAGCCGAGCTCGTCACAAGCACCGAGTGCGCCTCCCGCTCCCCCCAGCGCCGCGGGGGAATTAGACCTGCGGCCAAGGGGTTAATACAGTAATTTGTCTGCTGCATGGAGACATTTTATAAGTTTGGAAACCACCTGTGGCAGAGGATTGTTCAGAAAATATTTGACTGGGATTGTCCATGATCCTTCTTTAATAAGGAGGTGCCGGGGGAATCTTCTACGTTCTTCAAGGGGAGCAGGGCAGATGCAAAGAAAGTGTGATAAGGATCCCTGGAACAAGCCACAGAAGCAGCATGTTGTAGTGTCAGTTAGACACGCTCCTGGAGGTAGAAAATGTAATGATGAAAAGCAGCCCATCCAAAGTTGACGTCCAAAGTTGACGAAGTATCACTTTATGATACAATGAAAAAGGTTCCATGACATATTTTTTAAGCCCTCTTTTGGTATAATTGGAGAGAACTCAGGCAGCATGTTCTCTTCTGTTTAAAGACTGATAGTCTGAGGCAAAAGATTACATTTTAACCTTTCTATTCAAGGCCGCTTTGAACTGTGGATGAAGTCGTTTTAAGTTCTATAAATCTGCAGTGTCTATTAGCTCGAAGGCATCAGAGAGGGCTTTAGCCCAAGCGTGTGATTGACGTGAACAACTGGCGAGTGAGACTTCCAGACAAATGAGATCTTTCAGTGATCCCAATTCTGCTTCACGACCTGAGTGCATGAACTTTAAGTTGCAAGCCTTCTGGATAAGTACCTGGTCACTCAATGCGAATTCCATCCCGATCTGGGATTAGACATATAATATGGCAGTTTAAACAGTGATCTAAATACTGCACTCTGTGATCGGTTCACAAAGATGTCTAATTTCCCTGGGAAAGCCACTGCCCCATATGCAAGCGTTGAAATGAGTTTGGCAGTGACTATTTGCAGCAATGTCTCAAAGGAGCTCCGTTTTGACTTCTGAAGATCGCTCGAAAAGCAAATTGTAATGACGCCAGTTTCGGTTTTAGTGAGTTTAAGTGTAATGAGTGACATCCCTTTTCATCCAGCCAGCACCCCGGATATTTATATTTATTTGAAATAGTCAAACGATGGATCTTAAGGTGCCAATGGCCTAGTTTTGTATTTTTTCAGCCAAAAATCACAATGTTAGTTTTTTCATGGTTAATTGTCATGCTGTTTGAGCAGCAGTGAATATATAGGACCTCCAGCAGTCTTTGAAGCCCAATTGGAGTTTGGCTTAAAAGAACAACATCGTCGGCATAAAGGATTGAGATGATGCAATGAGTCGCTAATTTTGGTGCATGACTGATTGCTAGATTTAATGCAGGTACTAGGCTGCTCATGAACAAATTAAAAGGCGTTGGTGCTAATACGCACCTCTGCTTTATTTATTAATTTATTTATTTATGTAGTTTATAAAGCGCACAGCTACCCCCGAGGGGGTGTCCCGGCGCTAGAACCAGATCCGCGAGGGGAAAAAAGGGGGAAAAGGACGACAGAAGAGGGGATCAGAGTCCGGAGAACAGCCATGTTTTTAATCTGGCACGGAAGATGGATTCGGTCGAACAGAATCTAAGGTCGATTGGGAGGGAGTTCCACAGTTTAGCTGAGATTACGCTGAACCCTCTGCCGCCCATTCTGGCACGTCGAAAGCGAGGAGCGGTCAAGAGGCGTAAGTGGTTAAATCGCAGTGATCTAACAGAGTGGGATATTGATACTCGCTTTTGAAGATAAATAGGACCCAGGCCGTTGATTGCTCGAAAGGCGAGGGTGAGGATCTTGAACTGGACACGGCTTGCAATAGGGAGCCAGTGTAGCTCCTTGCGATAGGCGGCGACTGACAGGCGGTAGGGGATGTTTCCAATCAGTCTAGCCGCCGCATTCTGAATGATCTGGAGCCGGTCTATCAGATATTGAGGGGCGCCGGCGTACAGGCTGTTAGCGTAGTCCATATGCGAGGTGATGAGGGCCTGAGTGACCGTACGGCGGGCGGCCAAGGGGAGGTAGGGAAGTATCTTTTTAATCATGCGCAGCTTCATGAAGCAGGCAGAGGTGACCTTATTGACTTGGGCTTTGCATGAAAGTGAATCGTCGAACTGGTAACCCAGGTTACGTACAGAATGAACTGGGATAGGTGCGGGGTCAAGTGCTGTAGGCCACCATAGGGAAGGGGAAATAGGGTTTTTCTGGTTAAAAAACAGAACCTCTGTTTTATCAGAGTTAAGTCTTAAGTGATTATTAGTCATCCAAACATTGATGTTGTCTAGACATTGGCGGAAGTCGGCAAACGTGGAGTCAGAGTGGTCAGTGAAGGAGAATATTAGCTGAGTATCATCAGCGTATGAGACCACTCTGACTCCACAGGATTCCACCACGGCGGCCAAGGGAGCGAGATAGACGTTAAAAAACAGAGGGCTGAGGGCAGAGCCCTGCGGAACACCGCACAGCAGGGGTTTACCTTCTGATTTAAATGGTCTCAGTATCACCCTCTGACTTCTGTCAGTGAGGAAGGATTTAATCCAGGTAAGAGCGATGCCGCTGATTCCGACCTGCTTGAGACGATCCAGGAGTATTTTGTGGGAGACCGTATCAAAAGCGGCAGATAGGTCGAGGAGGACCAACATGGCCTCCTCGCCCCTATCTGCACACCCGCGAATAGTTTCTGCTACTTCCAATAGGGCCGTCTCAGTGCTGAAACCCGCTCTGAATCCGGACTGAGAATCGTGCAAAAGAGAGTTGACCTCCAGAAACTCTATAAGTTGCAGTTGTACTGCCCTTTCCAAGATTTTAGCGGGTTTGGGGAGGAGGGAAATGGGGCGATAGTTAGAGAATTGGGTAGGGTCGGCATCAGGCTTTTTCAAGATGGGGACAACCAGTGCTTCCTTCCACATGGTTGGGAAGATGCCATGATGGAGGGAGGCATTCCAGACTGAGAGAAAGGAGCTTGCCAGTGAGGGGGCCAGATCACCCATGATTTTGGGAGGGATAGGATCAGAGGGAGCGCCAGATCTACATTGGGTGAGTAGCCTGAGTGCGGTCTCAAGAGTCAGTTCATTATATGACTGCAGGGAGACGGCTTCTGGGGCCCTTATATGTGGAAGCGAAGGGGCTACCCCAGAGGGGAATGCGGCACGTAGTTTATTTATTTTATCAAAGAAAAAGTCTGAGAGTCCATCGCAAAGTGCCTGGCTAGGAGAGTTCTGCGTGGCCGTAGCGGGGTGGTTGATGAAGTCTCTGACAATATTGAAAAGGGTTTTTGAGGAGTTTTTGGCATTAGCAATTTGTAGTGAGAAGTAGTCTCTCATGGTTATTTTTTTTGTTTAAGAACATTTTTTAACGCGGATTTGTAAATGGCTTTGGCTTCAGGGTCGTAATTTTGTCGCCACTTGCGTTCGAGTGTTTTGCATCTGCTTTTTTCCTCTCGGAGGATGGTAGAGAACCAAGGGGCAGAAGGGCGGGATCTGGTGGAGGAGATGGATTTGAGGGGGGCGATGGAATCGATGGCCTGGAACAAAGCAGAGTTGAGTCTGGTGACATTTCCATCGATGTCGCTGGAGTGGGGTTCCGGCTGAAAGTGGAATGCTGAGTCAAAGGTGACCGAGGTAACATTATGCCATTTTCTTCTCAGCTCTTTGATGGGGGCCGCAAGGGAAGGTTTTAGGTTTAGCACAAGATTGAAGGGGATAAGAAAGTGGTCAGACCAGGTGAGAGGGAGGGAAGGGAAGACTGTGATGTTAGAGCAGTTAGCGAAAATTAGGTCAAGGGTGTGCCCAGCTATATGAGTGGGGCCATTGACTAATTGAAGTAGGTTTAAGCTCTGCATGGTTTCTATTAGATTGTTCGCTTTAGGGCATAAATGGTTGTCCACAAGAAGGTTGAAGTCTCCTAACGCCAGAAAGAATTGGTGTTTGAGGGAGAGATCAGCCAGCTGGTGGGTGAGCGCAGTTAGTGAGGGAGTGGAGGAGGTAGGGGGATTGTATACTAATGTACCAGCCAGTTTAACTGCCGCGGAATCTGAAACAGTGAAGTACATAGCTTCAATCATTCCTATGTTAGTCAATTTGGTCGTGGACAAATTGAGATGTGACTTGAGGATGATGGCTAAACCGCCTCCAGTTTTGCCCCCTGCACGATTGATGCCCTTTAAGGTGTAGCCGGGCGGAATGGCAAGGTGGATGTCGGGGGTGGAGGAATCTGTAAGCCACGTTTCGGTGAGGAATAAGATATCCCAAGCTTCGGCGATAATTGACATCCAAATCTCGCTGGTATGGCGAGGCAGAGACCTGCAGCTTGACGCCTTGTTTGATGCTTTTGTTGTCAGAGATGGCCGCTTGTCATCCCAGTTTTACTCTGGCCTATGAATTAGAATAAAGCAGCTCAATGCCTCATAGTAGATGTTCTGGGATTTGCCAGACAGTAAGTTTGAACCACAGTAATTGGCGATTGACATTGTCGAAGGCCTTGCTGTAATCTACAAAACAACAGTAAAGCTGCTCCTCCTTCTTTATTTGTTTTGAAGCGAGCATCCTTTGAGCCATAGATTGTCAATAGTGCCAGACATTGTTCTGAAGCCAGTTTGGTTGAAAGGCATCATGTTGTTTGTGGCTGCCCATTCTTCTAGATCCTCCAACAAGAGCGACGCAAAGAATTTTGCCTCAACATCCAACAGTGAGATGTGTCAATAGCTGTCAGGAAGCGATGCACTGTACACTTGAATGATTTTCAATGAAAATCAAATACAAGTTTAAGGAATTAATAAATGGCTAGGGCTTGAAAATCAAATAGTTATTTTAAATCTTTGGAGATTTAGGGCTGGGTTGTAGGGAATATCCACCTAAAATTGCTGGTGGTCCAAAGGACCCTAGAAGAGTATACAGTGTGTGTTCCTTCATCACAACATGGATTCCCTTCTAAGTCCACTTCATAGTTTACTCAATGTGATATGGATCTAATGGTATTTTTTATTGCCATGTTAGCAATGTGTCCTCTAATACTACATTCTTTATCCAACAGTGATGCCAACAACTACACCAGTGATAACAAACGACACATCACAGTCAGTAACCCTGAGTACAGACACAACAACTGACAACACTAGTGCTACTGGAGGCTCAACAACATCAATAAGTACAGGCTTGGAATCACTTCACAGCACTGAGAGCTCAACAACCATGCCACCAGCAAGCAGCTTCATCTCAACTCATGTAACCAATGACACATCCACGAAGACAACAATTGGTCCAATGTCACCTACAGGGTCAACTGCAACAAGCATTGCATCTATCACAACAGACACAACTACATTAATATATACTTCCGCCAATAGTGCAACATCTGGTAAGTACAAACTATTGTGTTCTTTTTACATTCATTAACACATTTTGGTGTGATATTTTCAGAACTATGATTCTATGGTAAGGTTGAGGGGTAAATAGGGGAGGCTAACAGATGTGGGGTATTGTGGGACAGCGAAATGGCAGGAAGGACACTTGCCAAGCTACACGCTAAAGCTGTGCAGGTGAACTTTAAATGAGGAGTAACTTATTATAAAAGCATGTCAGTCATCAACTGGCATTAGTTTCCCGAGTCTAAATGAAAGTTTTCAGGGAGAGGGCAAGTCAAAGTCAAATGCATTAAAAGCATCAGACAAGCTTAACATGGCAATTGCATGAAACTGACTTACAGTAAAGCTAATTTAAGGTGTATTCATAATATTCTGTGTTTGTGAAGCATGCAAATCTCCAAAAAGGTGCCCTGGTGGTCACCTAGATGACATCACTCTAGAGGGAGCGACATGAAGGTCTAAATGCATAGGTAAATCAAACAAGTGCATAATTTGGAGAATTGCGCACCATGCTAGGACCGGCCACGTTGCTCCTGGTTTACCTAAGGGACCGAGCCTGGTGATGTGATTATTGTGTTTTAGGGCGCCATTAAACAAGAGGAGGTGCTCTTGAAATTTAAGTGGTACTTCCACCTCCTCGAAAGGAGTGTACTCCCCAGGAGGTTCCTCTGTTTTGTAATAGTGGAAGACCTTTGTTACAGCATTTGCTGCTGGAAAGTGTATCCATGAATAGAACACCTCTGTCTGCCGATATTCGTGTGCCTCTATTACGAATATGACTGTGCCACCTCTAGGTGTCAGTCCATTTTCTATAAGTTTTAAAGTTATAGATTTTCTTATGTTGACCGGGATGAGTATTATATCCGGGTCTGCGTCTTGCATAGCAGTATCAGCTGCTGCTAGTTCAGCTGTTATTCTAGCTGTCTCTCTTTCTCCTTCACTGTCTACCATTTTACCGACAGGAAGGTTATTTTGTTTGTTTGCAGATCAGGTTCTTATGGAAACAAAGATTAGATGCACAATATTATGGAACAGTGTATCCTTCAACGTTGACTAAACCAAGAACCATACATAGGAGTTTCCTCCTGCGAGGTCTGGCGGATATTACCTTTCACCCACTCCAGACGTCTTTGTAGTATTATGGGAAAAAAGGGGTTCTGAGTGAAAAAGCACAACTGAGTTACTCTAAATGTCTTACGTTAGTTTTATCGCCTTATCCAAACGAGTTGGGCGCACATTTTAAAAAGTTTGCCAGAACTGTGAAGAACAGTGTGGGGCGCAGGAGCAGTGACGAGGAATTTCAAGCATTGGTAGTGATTACCGAAAAAGATTTACAAACCAGCTGAGCTAGGTGAAGGCTTTGAAAATTCAGAAACCTAGCAGAAGTTGTGCATAGAAAACGTTAATTGATGTTCCAGGAAGACGTTTGTTTCAGAGCCTCATCTTTAACCCTTTCTATGCTGATGACGGAACCGCTCCGTCATCAGCTGCGGTGGCGCTGTGCTGATGACGGAGCGGTTCCGTCATGGCACGGCCGACGCGCCTGCGCGGATTCTGCGCCTGCGCTGGGCGTTGTATTGAGCGGGCGGGGCCATGACGGAACTGCTCCGTCATGAGCACAGCCCAACCGCGGCTGATGACGGAGCGGTTCCGTCACCAGCATGCGGCTGCCACGTGGCCGCCCCGGCCCTTTAGCGCTGCAGCGGAATAGCTGCCGCAGCGATGTGGTTAACCCCTTCACTGCGGCGGCTATTACGCCGCAGTGCTAAGGGGGCGGGGCAGAAATGCGGCGGGCGCATGCTGGTGATGGAACCGCTCCGTCACCAGCGTCGGTTGCGCTGTGATTATGACGGAGCTGCTCCGTCATGGCCCCGCCCGCTCAATAGAACGCTCAGCGCAGGCGCGAAATTCACGCCGCGCATGAGCGTCGGGCGGGCCATGACGGAACCGCTCCGTCATCAGCACAGCGCCACCGCGGCTGATGACGGAGCGGTTCCGTCATCAGCAGGGGAGGGGTTAAAGAGACCTCTCTTGTGAATGGGTAGCCTGTGTAAAGAGACCAGGTGAGCTGAGATGTCAGCTCTTCTGTTCAAACCCAAGATCAAGCTGGCTGAGGAGCTCTGAATGTGCTGAGGTATCTCTGTGGCATAACCAAGCAGATAAACATATAAGGAGGTACACCAGTGTATGCGCCAAAGAACAAGCGATTGAACAGCCATATTTCGAGGTCTGGCTGGAATAACAAACAATAATGTTCCTTATGACAAGAAGCATGAAGAAGCAGGTTGTGAATATCTTGTCTATTTGTGCAGTGAATGGAAAATGAAACCAAAAGTGATTCCACGGTTATGGGCAGAATATTCATGGTTTGAGGTGCAGATCCGGTGACCGCTAGCAATGGGTTCATACTGATAGTTCTTCAAAGACACTTCCCAAGTGGAAAGAAAGATTTTGGGCCAGATGTAGGTAAATACTATTTACCGATTCTAAAATACCAAATTTTACTGATTCGGAATTTTAGAATGGGTAAATGGTATGTAGGTATTCATTCGGTAATTTTTACAGAATCTGTAACATTTGGTAAATACCGAATCGGAATTCCCCATTCATTCCTATGGGCCTCCAGGCCCATAGGAATGAATGTGGAATACCGATTCGGTAAATACCGAATCGGTAAGGGGGGAAGACCTACAAGGGTGGCAGGGTGTCACATTGACACCCTGTTGCACCCCTGAAAAGTGCATGGGTGCACATGTGACACACATACATGCCCTAATGTATGTCTGCCACATGGCACTGTTAAAAAAGAACAAAATTGCTTTTTTAACAGTTTTCGTTATTTACCACCAACTTGTAGTTGGTGGTAAATAACTAATCCTTACAGGTGAAAAGCACTCACTTGAGTGCTTCATACATTTCAGATTCGGTAAGTTAACCGAATTCTTAAATACCGATTCGGTAAATTACCGAATCTGAAAAGTAGCCACCTACATCCCAAATGCCTAATACCGGTCGGTATCGGCCGAAATTCGGTGATTTCGGCTGTTACCGACCGGTATTATATGTATATATATCTGGCCCTTTGTGCTGAGGATGTGTCTATTTTCTGGTTCAAAGAAGTCTTTTTCTGAACTCTCATTGTCAAACCTTTCCAGAATGATGGATGTGTAGGGCAAACCAGACCAGTTTATATGATAAATGGAGCTGCTAAAGGTGTTTAGGAGCGGGAAGACCCAAAACTCTTCCAGGAACATCTGAGAAACATATGAGGTGCTGGAACTTGAACATAATGATCTGTTTATTTACAGTGCTGTGATAGAGTTGTTGTTTGTGCACAACACTGCAGAGTTGGACATGATGTTGTAGTTAACTTGCTTTAGGCCGCATAGTACTATTTTAAAAAGGGAATATAGAGCATTATGTCACAATGCATCTCAAAACATCTGCTGTCCCTTTAATATTTGTGTACCAGGAGTTGTACGCTGACACGGGGCTGTACATGACTTAAAATAGCCTCTTGTCCACTGCGGCTTGACCTGGTTGCCTTGATGCTCAGTCGTCATTACCCTTGGTGTGCTTTTTCAATTCACCATTTTCTGTTCCAACACAGAGTCACATTCATAAGTGGAATGTTTGTCTATTTTGCTAAGTCTCACCAGAACAAACTAGGAGGCTAGTGAAGCAACACCTTGTTCCACAAACTTGAACAACTGCATAACTATATGTCTTTCCCAGGATTGTCAATGAGAAGTTATCCTATCTACAAGTGGGCTGTGTTTCAGCTGCCAGGTGTTCTGCCCTTCAAGGGTGTGACATCATGTGACTGGTTAACATCTACACACAGAAAGGTATGGTAGGGGAAGGGATGGGCAATAGATAAGGGGAAAGGTCAGGGTAGAGGATGGGTAGACAGGACAGTCCTCAGGAAGGGAGACTCTCCTGCTGGGACCCTGGCAGGGAGTAGAAGTAGTGTGTCAGGTAATGAAGCTGGAGAAGGGTCAGTGGACTGATGCATTGAGAGGGGATGGCTAATAAGTTGTACAAGTGAACCCAATGCACTTGACAGCAATGTTTATCCACTGCAATAAGTGTCCGTCCAGTCCACCCTTTTTCTTTATAAAAGAAACTATGAAATCTAGAAAATGGACAATTATGCAGACATTAACCTGATATTGAACTTGTGTGCTTGTAATTACAATGCACATATGCAATAGGTTATAAAGCCTTTCATAATCTGCCTACCATCACTGATATTGAAAATAGATAACTGTTTCTCACAAATCGGAGAGCTTGTAGAGATGAAGAAGATATTCCAAGTATGAATCCTAACACACCAAGGAAGTAGAGATATGCAAAGAGACTGGTATTAAAAGTGGAACACTGGAGAGGCTGGTGGATTGATTGTTCAACAGGAAGAAATGTACCAAGAGAGGCCCAGACAGATGGCAACAGATTTCATCTTCCTGACATTGCCTCTGCTTTGTAGTTCCCAGGTGAAGGGTGCATTAAGGTGGATTATAGGCCCAGTTTAAGCAATTAATATCCATGTCATGTTGGACACATCTAAGTAATACAATTGAATGAATCTGTGTCTCTAGTATATCTACATACATCTACATTTAATCAGCAGGTGCCAGAGGAATCTTCTAAGTTCCTCAAGGAGAGCAGGGCAGATGCAAATAAAGTGTGATTAGGATTCCTAGAACAAGCCACAGAAGCAGCATGTTGTAGTGTCGCAGCCGTGGTTTAAAGGGTGCAAAGACTTTTCTGTGCAAACTACGGGGATAGTTTTGCTGCTAACCTGCTGGGCACGCTGAATTCAACACCGGACTGAGCAGTGGAGCTCAACAGTCGACAACGGGACTGCGAGGACCACAGGCCAGTGCGCGAGTCATCAGTCGCACCTGGCCCTCTGCACGCCCTCTTCCCACCCATCACATTCTTGTGAGCACATATACGGCTTGCGGGCCCCGCTCCGCGGGGGTCGGTCGCAGCCGTGGTTTAAAGGGTGCAAAGACTTTTCTGTGCAATCTACGGGGATAGTTTTGCTGCTAACCTGCTGGGCACTCTGAATTCAACACCGGACTGAGCAGTGGAGCTCAACAGATGACGACGGGACTGCGAGGACCACAGGCCAGTGCGCGAGTCATCAGTCGCACCTGGCCCTCTGCACGCCCTCTTCCCGCCCATCACATCCTTTGAGCACATATACGGCTCGCGGCCCCCGCTCCGCGGGAGCCGCTCACAGCCGTGGTTTAAAGGGTGCAAAGACTTTTCTGTGCAAACTACGGGGATAGTTTTGCTGCTAACCTGCTGGGCACGCTGAATTCAACACCGGACTGAGCAGTGGAGCTCAACAGTCGACGACGGGACTGCGAGGACCACAGGCCAGTGCGCGAGTCATCAGTCGCATCTGGCCCTCTGCACGCCCTCTTCCCGCCCATTACCTCATCTACTTAGCTACGCCTCCTTTTTCGGCCCGCGGGACACGCGTGGGACGCGCTGGGGCAAAGCCTGGGCAAAGGGCGGGCCGTCTAAGGCCGTCCAAGGTCGACCAAGGCCGGGCTGGGCCCCCCCTTTTTCAATGGCTCCTCGTCTATGGACTGTTGTCACATTCGTAACCAGCTAAGTTCGTTTCGATCACGTACAATTGTGATGATATTTGTTGTAAAGCATTTTTGTTGAAGTTATTATGTCTTTACGGTCTGGAAAGAATAGACATGTTACACTCTCTTCCTCAGGTGGGGTGGCTACAGGCACTCTGGATCAATTTTTTAAGAGAGCCTCCACTATACTTGAAAAGGAAATTGCTTTTGCAGAGAAGTGCTTGTCTCTGGATTTAATAACGGGGAAACGGTCGTCTATAGGCCGTATAGGGCTGGCGGTCTCCCCGGTACCCACAAATCCTATAGGTGAAGAAACTAGGTTGGTGGACATTGGTTAAGACCTAGACTCTTCTAGTGTAGATTTGTCTCCTTCGAGTCTGATCTCTAGTAGTGGTAACACTGGTTTATACAATTCTCCAGAGCTATCTATTTTATCCCCCCAATTCTGAACCAGGGGTCACCAGCTAAGAACAAACCTAATAGCAAGAAAAGAGGGGGTGGCCCTCTGAAGGGCCGTCAAGCTAAAGTACAAAAGAAGATTACTACCCAGGCCCTACCAGTTGTTGTCCAGCCCCCAAACCCACCTAGGGCTCCAACTGTAGCTATTCAATCCCCTAATTGCCTTATTGATGAGGGTGGATTCCTGGGCAAAATTGAAATCCTGTGAAATCTCTGATGTTGCCACTCCTAGAGAGAACTAGGATGATCAACTCTAAATTAGACCAGATCGAGAAACAGGTCACAGGTAACTCTCTCTTGTTGGCTGACCTGACAAAAAGTATGGCCAGTTCTAAAACCCGGGACACTACATTAAGGGGTCCGGGTCCTGGTAATATCGCTAGGGCGCCCGTTGAGGCTTCGGGCAAGAAGTTGAATAGTATTCCAATACAACCTTGCCTGAAGAAACAACCGGTGAGTTCTTCCAGGTCTGGTGGGAGGGTGATGGAGTCGGGGCCCAACCCGCAGCCTGCACCTAGTGGATTATCAGCTGGTAGAAGGCCTATTAGGCAACCACAGCAGGACAATGAAGTCCGTAAAGATCACCTTCCTAGTTTAAATCTCCCCCCAGAGTCAGCACCCTACTCGATAGTACTGGTGGGTGTTCGAGCCTTAGGAGTAGGTAAATCGAAATCATATAGGGAGCTAAAAAATAAGGTGATCTTTTGGTTAAATAGGAACAGGACTCTTCCCCCCTCCTTGAACACTGAGATTTTGAGAGTTAGAAGGGTGCACTGAGTGGGTAACAACCCCAAAGACTTAGAGGGGGATTGTATTGAAGTAAATTTTAGGGATCACTGGGTAGTAGACCATATTCGGAGAGAACCTAGGTTTGGTCGAGAAGGCGACATCCAATCCCTGGGCCTTGATTATTTTTATCCAGGTACTAAAAACGGGCGCTACATTTCGCACCCTATTTTTTACCAGAGAGGATCTATGGGTGCAAATCCGCTTCATAGGGTGGTGCACCCTATCGCTGTGTTCAACAGGTTTGATCCCCTCACAGACCTGGAGGGTGTGGATTGACTTCCCAATAAAGCTGGCGATAAAGATGATAACAATCTGTCTAGACAACTGGGTAGTTTACTACCAGAGATTGGTACACAGGGAGAGTTAGTTATACCAGGTGGCAGTAATATAGTGCTGTTAGGTAGAGAATCCCCGATGGAGGTAGATAGTACCCTAGATTGCATCGTAGTTCCATCCCAGTCGGTTAGTCGAGTCGCTTCTCTTAAAATAGTTTCATGGAACATCGCAGGGTTGAATAGTAGGTTAGATATTGGTGAGTGGGCCAATTTCGTGGATTTACATGATATTGTCTTATTTCTGGAAACTTGGGCAATAAAACCTCTATATCGCCTAGGTTATTTGAATTTTTATAAACCTGCTATTAGGATGAAAAAAGGAAGGGCATCAGGAGGCCTCACCATTTGGGTAAGGCAGACAGTTAATTATAGGCCCACTGAGGTGATTGTGCACAACCCTGATATTGTTGGGATAAAACTGAACTAGGGGTCTCTAGTTGGCAGAGGTAGGTACCACTGTCCAAATAGGGACCCTTGCTTCTAGCTAGTCAGGGCAAGGAGATAACCCTCTGAGATAACCCCTGCTCACCCTCTAGGTAGCTTGGCACGAGCAGTCTAGGCTAACCAGAGGCAATGCATAAAGTATTTGTACCAACACTCACAGTAACACAGTGAAAACACCACAAATTGATTCCACAGCAGTTTAGAAAAATAAAGGTATTTAATCTAAACTACACAAGATGAAAACAACAAAAATCCAACATACACAGTTCAAGAATATGGTTTCAAAAGAGTTTTTAAGGTTTGCGATAGAATTCTCTAGGTTGCGATAGAATTCTCTACAGATGCGTGAAAAGTTCACAGTTGCATCACGTTTACTCACAGTACCTTTTAGTTGCAACAAAGTTCCAAAAGCAGAAGCTGGTGCGGTGGAAAACAAGCGATGCGTTGCTCCTGAGACCCTGGGGAGGCGATGCGACCGCCCCGCTGCAGCAGCGGGCGTGTTGAGACGAATCCGGTCTGTATGGGGAGGAAGGCCAATTGTATGGATTCCGGTGCGTAGGTTCTGTAGGAAGTTTGTTCTCGCAAAGGCACGATGCAACGATCTTGTAGGGGCTGCGACGATGCGCGGTCCAGCGGTGATCCTCTCTCTCGCAGCTCCTCGATGCGATGATTCTGCGATGATGCTCGCAGCGACGTGATGCGGTCCGCAAGCAAGCGGTGCGGCGATCTCACCCAGCGACGACAGGCTCTGCGACGACACTCGCAGCGATGTTCGACTTTCCCGCACCGGTCTGGTGCGTCCCGCAAACGAAGGATGCGACGGCTCTGCGACGATCTCGACCTTCGTAGCAGCGGGAAACTTTTCGCACTGTCGGGGATGCGCTCCGCAAGCGAGCGATGCAACACTTTTCAATGGCAAAAGTCTCTCAAGCTTAGTTTCAAGCTTCCCAGCACAGGTACAACTTCCAGAGCCCCACAACTGGATCAAGCACTCTAGGAAGGACAGAACTCTCTCAGCAGAGTTCAGGGAAGCTGGGGGTGAAGTCCTTTTGTTCCTGGGACTTCAGAACAGGGAGCCAGCTCTACTCAGGCCCTTGGAGATTCCTTCAAGACAGGGGACACAGCTCAGCAGCAAAGTCGTTCCCCTCTCCTTGGCAGCAAAGCAACAGGTCAGTCCAGCAGAGCAACAGCAGGACAGTCTTCCTTCTTCAGTTTCAGCTTTCTCCTTGGCGGAGGTTCCTTCTTGATTCCAGGATGATCTAATTTTCTGTTGTCAGGGGTCCTGTACTTATGCCCCTAAAGTCTTTGTTCTCTCTGTGCATGTGGGCCCTGAGCCCGGTCTGAACCAGTTCTGGGTGTTTCCTGAGTACTTTGTTTTGCTGGCTTCTTCCTTCCTTTCAGAGTGAGGGGCAGGGTCGTCAGCCGCCCAGCAGGAGGTGGAGCCAGCATTGTGGAAGGCAGGCACAGCCCTATTCAGGCCCAGGAGCTAATTCCTCCCACCACTCCAGTTGCAAATGCAGTCATTCAGCCTGGGGCTGACTCAGCCAGCCTCCTGGGGCATCCCCAGCCCCTGTCACTCTCAAACCAGACAGTCAATACACAAACAGGCCCAGGCACGCAGAAGGGTCAGACAAGAGAACAGCAACTTTCTAAAAGTGCTGTTCTCAAACACAGTATTTAAAAACAACCTTTCCTAAAAGATGTGTTATTAAATTCTGAGTTCAGGGATACTAGATACTTATGTCCTATCTTGTTCCTCTGGGAAGAAATGCTGTTAACCACTGTAGCCAGCATCCCCCATGTTAATCTATGGAGCAAGATAGCCTTACAAAAGTGAAAAACGAAAAGGGCTGCCATTCACTACCAGAGCATGTCACCTGCACTAGTACATGCTCTACCTTTTACATACACTGCACCCTGCCCAGGGGGGTACCTTGGGCCTTCCATAGGGGTGACTGATGCGCACAAAAAGGGAAGGGTTAGGCCTGGTCAGTGGGGACACTGACCAGGAGGACATGGCAGTTCTAAACTGCACACAGGCACTGCAGTGTCAGGCCTGAGACATCATTTTAGGGCTACTCCTGTGGGTGGCAGTGCTGCAGGCCCACTAGTAGCATTTGTCATCACAAGCCCTGGCACACCCAGTGCACCTTACTAGGGACTTCATGGTGATACAAATATGCCAAACATGTATATCCAATCAGAATAACAATTTACATAGGGAGCACTTACACTCTGGCACTGATCAGCAGTGGCAGAGTGTCCAAAGCATCTAAACCAGCAAAAACGAAATCCAGCACAGCATCAAAAATACAGGAGGTAGAGGCAAAAAGATAGGGGAAACCACGCCAAAGATGCCAGGTCTAACACGTGTCCCCTCCAGCTGAAAGTGGGGAGATCTACCCACCCTCTTGGGAGTTCTCTTCACTAAGGCGGAAAAATCTGGACAGACCATCAGCGTTGGCGTGTTCTGTACCAGGGCGGTGTTCCACCGTAAAGTCCATTCCCTGTAGGGAGATGGACCACCTCAACAGTTTTGGGTTCTCACCCCTCATTTGCATTAACCATCTGAGGGGCCTGTGGTCGGTCTGAACACGGAAGTGAGTCCCAAACAGGTAGGGCCTCAGCTTCTTCAGAGCCCAGACCACAGCAAATGCCTCTCTCTCAATCGCACTCCACCTCTGTTCCCTGGGGAGTAGTCTCCTGCTAATGAAAGCGACCGGCTGGTCTCCTCCCTCCTCAGTGATTTGTGAGAGCACTGCTCCCACAACCATGCTCTGAAGCGTCTGTCTGTACTATGAACTCACTGGAAAAGTCAGGTGCCTTGAGCACCGGTGCTGTGCACATAGCAGTTTTCAGGGTTTCAAAAGCAGTCTGGCAGGCTTCAGTCCAGTCCACTCTCTTGGGCAATTTCTTGGAAGTGAGTTCTGTCAAGGGGGCGACAATGGTGCCATATCCCTTGACAAACCGTCTGTAATACGCGGTGAGTCCAAAGAAGGCTCTCATCTCTGTCTGGGTCTTGGGGGGCTCCCAAGCCAGAATGGTATCAATCTTTGCCTGTAGGGGCGCCACCTGGCCGCTCCCCACCTGGTGTCCCAAATACACCACAGATCCCTACCCTATCTGGCACTTGCTGGCCTTGATAGTGAGGCCTGCCCTTTGCAGAGCCTTCAACACTTCACAGAGGTGTTGCAAGTGTTCCTCCCACGTGGAGCTGAACACAGCAATTTCATCCAGGTATGCGGCGCTGAATTCCTCCAGCCCGGACAGTACCTGGTTAACCAGTCTCTGGAACGTGGCAGGGGCATTCTTCAATCCAAAGGGCATGACTCGGAACTGGAAGTGCCCCTCTGGCGTTGAAAATGCTGACCTCTCTTTGGCCCCATCAGTTAAGGCAATCTGCCAGTACCCAGAAGTCAAATCGAATGTACTGAGGCACTGGGCAGCTCCCAACTGATCCACGAGATCCTCAGCTCTGGGGATGGGGTGTGCGTCAGTCTTCGTGACCGCATTGAGCCCACGGTAGTCCACGCAAAACCGGAGTTCTGGAGGGCCACCGGGCTTAGCAGCTTTCTTGGGCACCAAGACCACTGGACTAGCCATGGGGCTGCTGGAGGGCTCAATCACCCCTAGCGTCAACATCTTGGAAACCTCTTCCTTGATGCTGGCCCTGACCTTGTCAGCTACCCTGTAAAATTTGTGTTTCACAGGCAGGCTGTCTCCAGTGTCCACATCATGGACGCACCAGTTGGTGACACCTGGGGTCAGGAAGAACAGGGAGGAGAACTGACCCAACACTTGGCGACAGTCCCTCTGCTGCTCTGGGGTCAGTGTGGGCGAGAGGACCACACCATCCACTGACCCATCTTGCTCCTTAACTGCCAGGAGGTCAGGGAGAGGATCACTATCCTATTCCATTCCTGCATCTGTAGCCATGAGCATAGTCACTTCAGACCTCTCAAAGTGTGGTTTGAGGCGGTTCACATGTAAGACTCTCAGGGGCTACCTGGGAGTCCTCAGGTTAACCAGGTAGGTTGCCTCACTTTTCCTTTCCACCACCTCATATGGCCCAGTCCACTTGTCTTGGAGCGCGCAAGGCTCCACTGGCGCCATCACCCACACTTTCTGCCCAGGTTGAAATTCGACCAGAGTGGTATTCTGGTCGTACCATCTTTTCATTTCTTCCTGGCTTGCTTCTAGGTTCGCCTGAGCGAGCTTCCTGAAGCGTTGTGTCTGGTTGCGGATGGCCAGCACATAGCTGAACATAACCTGGGGGGTTTTCCCACGGGATCTTTCCCAACCCTCCTTCACCAGTGAGAGAGGTCCTCTAACAGGGTGGCAATTCAGGAGTTCAAAGGGACTGAACCCTAAGGACTTCTGAGGCACCTCCCTGTAGGCAAACAACAGGCATGGTAACAAGACGTCCCACTTCCGTCTCATGAGCTCCGCTAGGCCCATAATCATACCTTTCAGGGTCCGGTTGAACCTTTCTACCAACCCATTTCCTTGAGGGTGGTAAGGAGTGGTGAACTTATAAGTTACCCCACACTCCTCCCACAGAGACTTCATGTACTTAGAGATGAAGTTGGTACCCCGTCCGGAGACCACCTCTCTGGGGAACCCCACACGGGAAAAGATCCCCATCAATGCACGGCCCACCACGGGTGCTGTAATTGTCCCGAGAGGGACTGCTTCCGGGTACCGGGTGGCATGGTCCACCAAGACCAGGATGAACCTGTTGCCTAAGGCTGTCTTGGGTTCCAGGGGCCCTACAATGTCTATGCCCACCCGCTCGAAAGGGGTGCTCACCACTGGGAAGGGCTGAAGGGTTGCCTTCAACTTCATTCCAGTCTTGCCACTGGCTTGACAGTTTTGGCAAGATCTGCAGAAGGAACCAACGTGCTTTCTCATCTGGGGCCAGTGGAAGTAGGTGACAAGCTGGTTCAGGGTCTTTTCTTGCCCCAGATATCCTGCAAGAGGCACGTCATGAGCCAGACCCATTAGGAAGTTTCTGAAGCGCTCGGGTACCACCAGCACACGGGCTGCACCGGGCTCAGCAAACTTAGGCTCGCTATATAATAAGTCATCTTCCCAGTAGACAAAGTGATCTCTGGCTGCTCCACCTGCTGCCTGATCTACAGCCTGTTGCCGCAGACCAATGAGGGAAGGGCATTCTTTCTGTGCCTGGCAGAATTCCTCCCTGGAAGGACCACCTTCCTGCTGCCAATGGGTCAGCTCAGGTAGGTCTCCCAGTTCGGCCACCTGTTCCCCTGTAGGTTCCAGGGCATCCCCCTCAGGTTCTGCTTCCTCCTGGACCGTGGGAACGGCTGGGGCTGGTTTACCGCGCCCTCTGCCTCTTCCTCTCCTGGCAGGTCTATGGGCCACTGTTTCAGGCTCCAGTTCTGCAGAATCACCCTTACTGGCTGCCATAGCACGCGTGGTCACGCAGATCCACGCAGGCAGGCCCAACATCTCCAAGTGAGTTCTGTGTTCTACATCCTTCCATGGAGAACTCTCCAGGTCGTTACCTAACAGACAGTCTACAGGCAAGGCATCACTGACAACTACTTCCAAAAGACCAGAGACTTCCCCCCCCCATGCAAAGGGAACACGGGCCAACTGGCAGAGGCGCACTGAGCTGTCAGCTGCCACCACAGGGCGGAGTACATCAGGGATGATTTGCTCTTCAGACACCCACTGACACCTCACGGATGTCACGCTGGCTCCTGTGTCTCTCAGAGCCTCAATCTCCCTCCCATTGATGGTCACCTTCTACCCATATTTCTTAGTGTTAGAGGGCAGTAAGGTTTCCTGGACCATCTCTTGGTCTCCTAGAGAGACAAGGGTCATAACTGCTAGCCCCCCCCAATCACTAGAAACCAAATCCCCTCCCAAAGCTACACTAGCTAACGCTGGGGGGGAGCACCAGTGGGTGCTGGATTCTTTTTGGGACACTTAGGAGCCATGTGGCCCACCTCGTTGCAGTGATAGCAGGTAGGTGGAGCCCTGTTGTCTCTGTTATCTCTATGGTCCCGCCTGCCCTTAGGGGGCCATGGCTGTCTAGGTCTGGGGGTTGGGATTCCTTTCCCTGGGAACTATTTTGGGGCCCTTGTGAGAACTCCTTTTGGTTACCCCTGTCCCCCCCACTCTCTTGCTGGGGACCCTGCCCACCTTTAGCTGTGGTACCCACAATTCCTCTGTGGACCCTGGTACTGGTCCAGCGGTCCCCCTCCTTAGCAAGCTCAATGGGGCCTGTCAGCTTGCTGTCTAAAAGATGCTGGCGCAGCTCTGGAACACAAAGACTACTCAAGTGCTCCCAACTGATTAAATGCAACAACCCCTTAAAATCAGTTACTTTACTGCCCTTCATCCAACCTTCCAGTGCAAGCGAGTACAAATTCACACACTCCATTCAAGTCTCAGACTCTCTCTTCTTGGAGTTTCTAAACTGCAGTCTATACTGCTCTGGAGTAAGGCCATACCTGAGACATAAGGCCTCCTTCATATTGGGGTAGGTCATGGCACCTGCTAGTTCTAATGGCTCTAGAGCACTCCTCCCAGAAGCCTCAAAATGTTTCCACATGCCCGCCCCCCAATGCTGTTCAGGCACACCATTCATTCTCAATGTGGGATTCTTGTAATGCAATCTCATACGAAGTGAACCAGGCATAAATATCCTCACTCCTATGCTAATTCTGCACCAGGTCCTTGGGAATGTATACTTTACCCCCCTGCACTGGCTGCGCGCTGCCACCATTTGAACTGGCATCCACCTCCTTGGCTTTAAGATCCAGTTCTCTCATGCTCAACTCATGAGCCAAAAGCAATTTATTTTCCTCTAAGGCACGGTCATTTTTGCTCTCCTCCGCTGCCTTTTCTGCTTTCAATTGCTTCATTTTCATTTTCATGGCTTCCAAGTCATATTCTCTTACTCTCTGATTTTCTTGAAACTCTTCTGGGCTGAGGCCCCTGCTGGAATGGTTGCTGCCAGCTCCTGAGCCTACTCTGCCCACTGGCAGATCTGTGCCTTGAAAACTATTTTCTACATCCACAGCATCATTTCCCTCTTGTGCCTCCCAATGGGCCTTCAAGATTTTCTGCAGCTCCTCTTTCCTGGCGCCTTTAGCGGGGCACCCAAACTTCTGGCAGAAGTGCTTAAGCTGTCTTGCTTGGTAGGAGTACAAATCCTCAATGACAAACTCCCATTCTCCTTCTGCCCCTTCACTGAGTGCCTTTCCTTTTGCAGCCATGATGCTTTGAAGAGTTACTCAAATATAGAATCAAAAATCAAAAACCAGTAGTATGTGGTGGCGTAGTGGTCTGCACTCACTAGTGATGTACACCAATTACTGTGGGTCAAGTACACATACAAGTTCAAATCCCACAACCTGACCACCAATGTTAGAACTGGGGGTCTCTAGTTGGCAGAGGTAGGTACCACTGTCCAAATAGGGACCCTTGCTTCTAGTCAGGGCAAGGAGATAACCCTCTGAGATAACCCCTGCTCACCCTCAAGGTAGCTTGGCACGAGCAGTCTAGGCTAACCAGAGGCAATGCGTAAAGTATTTGTACCAACACTCACAGTAACACAGTGAAAACACCACAAATTGACTCCACAACAGTTTAGAAAAATAAAGGTATTTAATCTAAACTATACAAGACCAAAATGACAAAAATTCAACATACACAGTTCAAGAATATGGTTTCAAAAGAGTTCTTAAGGTTTGCCATAGAATTCTCTAGGTTGCGATAGAATTCTTTACAGATACGTGAAAAGTTCACAGTTGCGGCACGTTTACTCACAGTACCTTTTAGTTGCAACAAAGTTCCAAAAGCAGAAGCTGGTGCGGTGGAAAACAAGCGATGCGTTGCTCCTGAGACCCTGGGGAGGCGATGTGACAGCCCCGCTGCAGCAGCGGGCGTGTTGCGGCGAATCCGGTCTGTATGGGGAGGAAGGCCAATTGTAGGGATTCCGGTGCGTCGGTTCCGTAGGAAGTTTGTTCTCGCAAAGGCACGATGCAACGATCTTGTAGGGGCTGCGACGATCTCCGTGGCGACGATGTGCGGTCCAGCGGTGATCCTCTCTCTCGCAGCTCCTCGATGCGATGATTCTGCAATGATGCTCTCAGCGACGTGATGCGGTCCGCAAGCAAGAGGTGCGGCGATCTCACCGTGCGACGACAGGCTCTGCGACGACACTCGCAGCGATGTTCGACTTTCCCACACCGGTCTGGTGCGTCCCGCAAACGAAGGATGTGACGGCTCTGGCAGCGGCGTCAGGCGCTGCAACGATCTCGACCTTCCTAGCGGCGGGAAACTTCTCGCACTGTCGGGGATGCGCTCCGCAAGCGAGCGATGCGACACCTTTCAATGGCAAAAGTCTCTCAAGCTTAGTTTCAACCTTCCCAGCACAGGTACAACTTCCAGAGGCCCCACAACTGGATCAAGCACTTTAGGAAGGACAGAACTCTCTCAGCAGAGTTCAGGGAAGCTGAGGGTAAAGTCCTTTTGTTCCTGGGACTTCAGAACAGGGAGCCAGCTCTACTCAGGCCCTTGGAGATTCCTTCAAGACAGGGGACACAGCTCAGCAGCAAAGTCCTTCCCCTCTCCTTGGCAGCAAAGCAACAGGTCAGTCCAGCAGAGCAACAGCAGGACAGTCTTCCTTCTACAGTTTCAGCTTTCTCCTTGGCAGAGGTTCCTTCTTGATTCCAGGATGATCTAATTTTCTGTTTTCAGGGGTCCTGTACTTACACTCCTAAAGTTTTTGTTCTCTCTGTGCATGTGGGCCCTGAGCCCGGTCTGAACCAGTTCTGGGTGTTTCCTGAGTACTTTGTTTTGCTGGCTTCTTCCTTCTTTTCAGAGTGAGGGGCAGGGTCGTCAGCCGCCCAGCAGGAGGTGGAGCCAGCATTGTGGAAGGCAGGCACAGCCCTCTTCAGGCCCAGGTGCTAACTCCTCCCACCACTCCAGTTGCAAATGCAGTCATTCAGCCTAGGGCTGACTCAGCCAGCCTCCTGGGGCATCCCCAGCCCCTGTCACTCTCAAACCAGACAGTCAATACACAAACAGGCCCAGGCACACAGAAGGGTCAGACAAGAGAACAGCAACTTTCTAAAAGTGCTGTTCTCAAACACATGATTTAAAAACAACCTTTCCTAAAAGATGTGTTATTAAATTCTGAGTTCAGGGATACTAGATACTTATGTCCTATCTTGTTCCTATGGGAAGAAATGCTGTTAACCACTGTAGCCAGCATCCCCCATGTTAATCTATGGAGCAAGATAGCCTTACAATAGTGAAAAACGAAAATGGCTGGCATTCACTACCAGAGCATGTCACCTGCACTAGTACATGCTCTACCTTTTACATACACTGCACCCTGCCCAGGGGGGTACCTTGGGCCTTTCATAAGGGTGACTGATGCGCACAAAAAGGGAAGGGTTAGGCCTGGTCAGTGGGGACACTGACCAGGAGGACATGGCAGTTCTAAACTGCACACAGGCACTGCAGTATGAGGCCTGAGACATCATTTTAGGGCTACTCCTGTGGGTGGTACAATCAGTGCTGCAGGCCCACTAGTAGCATTTGTCATCACCAGCCCTGGCACACCCAGTGCACTTTACTAGGGACTTCATGGTGATACAAATATGCCAAACATGTATATCCAATCAGAATAACAATTTACATAGGGAGCACTTACACTCTGGCACTGATCAGCAGTGGCAGAGTATCCAAGGCATCTAAACCAGCAAAAACGAAATCCAGCACAGCATCAAAAATACAGGAGGTAGAGGCAAAAAGATAGGGGGAAACCACACCAAAGATGCCAGGTCTAACACCCAACCATTGAGATATTTTTATTGTTAATGTCTACGCCCGTGGGCTACCTGGGGGCTGGAGTCCGGTGATCATCTTAAAGGAGCTCGACCCTCTTCTTAGTGAGATAGGGAGGGATATGTTTGTTATTGTGGCTGGGGATTTTAATTGCACTTTTGAGCCTTATGTGAGTGGTGGGGATGCTTTAACACTGGAAGAAGATAAGCTCTGGAATGTTCCTCCCCTGGAATTACCACCAATTAAGAAAGGGACTGAAGCTGCTCTACACTGGTTGGGTTTTTGCCTAGAATGGGGGTTGAGAGCTGTAAATGGCCGATCGCACTCTGATAAAATTGGTAGAGTTACATTCAACAACACCATTGGATCAAGCAGAATTGACTACATCTTACTAAAGGTTGAGTGTTGGGCATCGTTGGTGGACATGTCTGTTCAACCCCACCCGGAGAGTGACCATAGCCCTCTGGTCCTCACCCTGGAGCTTGAAAGCAACCCAGTCCACACCCATGACATCGAGTGTGCCACTGCAGAGACCTTTCTAACAAATGATAAGAGAAGGGTGGGGTGGAGCAGGATAGTGGAAGACCCTGCAGCTTTGGATAAGATATCCCATATAGTTTTAAATACTTTGCATTTTATGCAAAAATTGGTTGAATCCGCGGACAACCTGGTGCAATTAAGTATACTACATGATCAACTCTTTAGTTCCTTGAAAGCCCTTTTCTCAAAAAATGTTAAACCCATAAATATATCGATAGCTAAACCAGGCCACAAATGGTATACGAAACAGTGCCATCAGGCACATAGAGTCCTGTTTACAGCTTTAAAAAGCCGTGTTAGCCTAGACATTAGGAAGGCAAGGGCAGAGTACAAAAAGTCATTGCCGCTGTCGATCGCCACTGGCAGGACCTATATGAGGCTAGTCTGTCTACTAACCAGACTAAGTTTTGGCAGATTGTCAAATGGGGTAGTGGTTTAGAACCATAAATCCCTACTAACCATGTTGCTGCGTACGTATGGGTAGAACATTTTCAGTTGCAGTTTAGGGGTCTTGAAACCGTGGCCATCGGAGGCCCGAAATTAACTGCCTCATTGCCTAGGGCGCTGGGTGACCCCGTTGTTTTTGAGCCCAAGGATGTTGAGATCGTGTTGGGTCTAACCAAAGGTGGTAAAGCCCCAGGTTTGGACTGTATCCCGGCAGACCTATTTAAGCATGCTCCCGGGATATGGGTACCGTACATAACCATTCTTGCAAATGCAATAGCAAAGGGGGCTCCGATCCCGGATTCTTGGCAGGGGGCGGAAATTCTTCCTATATTCAAAAAGGGGGACCGATCAATCCCGGGAAACTATCGTCCTATTAGCTTGATAGACGCCAACCAAAAAATCATATCCAGGATGGTGCTGGCTAAAATCCAGGCCTGGATGGACATTGAGAATATCTTATCTCCCCTGCAGGCCGGTTTTAGAACCTGTGTCAGTACTATCGACCAGGTCCTTAGATTTATTCTCATCTATTGGAAGGTGGTTTCCCTGGGGGGAGGAACTATTTATGC
Organism: Lissotriton helveticus; assembly: GCF_964261635.1. Lineage (NCBI taxonomy): Eukaryota > Metazoa > Chordata > Amphibia > Caudata > Salamandridae > Lissotriton > Lissotriton helveticus. The sequence continues at coordinate 35,092,209 of NC_136072.1, read as the reverse complement.
GGCGTTTATAGACCTAAAGTCTGCATTCGATCTTTTCCCCCGAGCTAAGTTATGGGAGGCTCTGGGCAACATGGGCATGCCAAGTAATCTTTTGAATTTGGTCATAAGACTACATAGAGAGAATTTTGCACAAGTCAGATGGGGAAGGCAGGGACAGGTTACCCAGAGATTCCCAGTGACTCGTGGTGTCCGCCAAGGGTGTGTTCTGTCACCGACTCTTTTTTTATTATTTATTAACCGAGTGGTGCAGTTTTTTGCGGACACCGCGACGGATGCTCCGGTGATGGGAGGCACAAAGTTCCCACTCCTTATTTCTGCTGATGACACCCTTATCCTGTCCAAAACCCAAAAGGGTTTACAAACAGCACTGAACAAATTTGAGTTATTTTGCAAGAGTAATGATCTCCAAATCAATGTAAGCAAAACCAAATTTATGGTGTTGACCAAAAATAGACCTAATACGGGTTATGTCAGCTTGAATGGCATAAGGCTGGAGCAGGTGGAAACGATGACCTATCTGGGGGTTGTTCTTGACAATAGAGCTAGATGGAAAGCCCAGATTGATGTTCTCTCCCTGAAGTTTGCTCATCTGACTGGTTGTCTTATCAAGGAACAGAGAACCTCTTTAACAAAAAGAATTGGTCCTGCACTTAAAATATACAACGCAAAAATAAGCTCAGCAATTTTGTATGGTGCGGACCTTCGGGGCTACTCTGATCTGTCTCATCTAGTTAGAGTGCAAAATAAATTCTTACGCTGTTTGGCTGGTCTGCCCCAATCTACCCCAATGAAACCCCTGTTGATAGATCTTGATTGTCAATCAATTGAGGATGCAGCACGTTTTAGGATCGTTGCACTTTGGAGGAGGATATGGACAACTCCAGAACTTGCTTCCTTTGCAAAGGAAATCCAGGATGTGAGATCTATAGCGGGTTCTGGAAACATACCGTGGTTCAAATGTCTCAAATCCATATTGGAGATTATGGGCCTAAGCGAGTTGTGGTTGGACCCTGGAAGAAATGCTTTTCCTCCTAAAAAGGCATTTAACGATCTTTACTGGGCGGCTCTAAGAAACCAGCTTATTGCCCAGTCGGATATAGCTTCCTTGACTGGTTGGTTTCTAACTCACAAGCTTGATGCTCTGCTTGAAAACTACTGGGATGCTATTACTAAGAGTTTAGACAGGAAATTGTATCACCAATTTAGAGTTGGGGCACTACCGTTAAGATCTTTTACACACAAATGGGGGGACAGTCCCAGGCCACTTGCCCGTGGTGTTGGGCCCAGATAGAGTCTATAGGTCACGTCTTTTTTGTTTGCCCTGCATACCTAGCGCCTAGGAGAAAATGGCTAAAACCAATTTGTAAGAACTTGAGAACACAGGTGGGCCAGGAAGACTTGTGGAGGCTGAGGACTATAACATCAATTCCGGTGGCCGTAGCTGTAGCCAAATTTTTGGGTTGGACCTGGGTAATCAGATCTAGGCACTAATTTGCTACCTGTTAGTTAATTAATAATCTTATGTTTCTTTTTAATCATACTGTATTTCTAGAACGTCTAAATATGTCAATGTAATGCTGTTTTATGAATTGAAATTAATGTGTTTTTTAATTATGTATAATTTGGATGATTAATTACCCTACTTTGAAAGAGGGACGTTGTATGTTGTCTTTTGTGATGAATTTTATCGCAATAAAGACGTTTTGAACTTGAAATTGACATGCCCATGGAGGTTGAAAATCCAATGATGAAAAGCAGCCCGTCCAAAGTTGACAAAATGTCATTTTATGATACAATGAAAAAGGTTCCATCCCTTATTTTTTAAGCCCTCTTTTGGCATAATTGGAGAGTACTCAGGCAGCATGTTCTCTTCTGTTTAAAGACTGATAGTCTGAGGCAAAAGATTCAATGTTAACCTTTCTACTCAAGGCCGCTTTGAACTGTGGATGAAGTCGTTTTAAGTTCTATAAATCTGCAGTGTCTATTAGCTCGAAGGCATCAGAGAGGGCTTTAGCCCAAGCGTGTGATTGACGTGAACAACTGGCGAGTGAGACTTCCAGACAAATGAGATCTTTCAGTGATCCCGATTTTGCTTCACTGCCTGAGTGCATGAACTTTAAGTACCTGGTCACTCAATGCGAATTCCATCCCGATCTGGGATTAGACATATAATATGGCAGTTTAAACAGTGATCTAAATACTGCACTCTGTGATCGGTTCACAAAGATGTCTAATTTCCCTGGGAAAGCCACTGCCCCTTATGCAAGCATTGAGATGAGTTTGGCAGTGACTATTTGCAGCAATGTCTCAAAGGAGCTCCGTTTTGACTTCTGAAGATCGCTCGAAAAGCAAATTGTAATGACGCCAGTTTCGGTTTTAGTGAGTTTAAGTGTAATGAGTGACATCCCTTGTCATCCAGCCAGCACCTCGGATATTTATATTTATTTGAAATAGTCAAGCGATGGATGTTAAGGTGCCAATGGCCCTCTTTTGTCTTTTTTTTGGCCAAAGATCAAAATGCTAGTTTTTTTATAGTTAATTGTTATACCGTTTGAGCAACAGTAAATATATGGGACCTCCAGCAGTCTTTGAAGCCCAATTGGGGTTTGGCTTAAAAGAACAACATCATTGGGATAAAACACTGAGGTGATGCAATGATTCGCTATTTTTGGTGCATGACTGATTGCTAGATTTAATGCGGGTACCAGGTTGCTCATGAACAAATTAAAAGGCGCTGGTGCTAATACGCACCAATGCTTGACGCCTTCCTTGATGCATATTTGTCAGAGACGGCCGCTTGTCATCCCAGTTTTTCTCTGGCCTATGAATTAGAATAAAGCAGCTCAATGCCTCGTAGTAGATGTTCTGGGATTTGCCAGGCAATAACTTTGAACCACAGTAATTGGTGATGGACATAGTCAAAGGCCTTGTTGTAATCTATAAATGAAGAGTAAAGCTGTTTCTTCTTCTTTATTTGTTTTGCAGTGAGCATCCGTAGGCCCACAAGATTGTCAATAGTGCCAGACATTGTTCTGAAGCCAGTTTGGTTGAAAGGCATCATGTTGTTTGTGGCTGCCCCTTCTTCTAGATCCTCCAACAAGAGCCACGCAAAGAATTTTTCCTCAACATCCAACAGTGAGATGTGTCAACAGCTGTCAGGAAGCGATGCACTGTACACTTGAATGATTTTCAATGAAAATCAAATACAAGTTTAAGGAATTAATAAATGGCTAGGGCTTGAAAATCAAATAGTTATCTTAAATGTTTGGAGATTTAGGGCTCCGTTGTAGTGAATATCCACCTAAAATTGCTGGTGGTCCAAAGGACCCTAGAAGAGTATACAGTGTGTGTTCCTTCATCACAACATGGATTCCCTTCTAAGTCCACTTCATAGTTTACTCAATGTGATTAGGATCTAATGGTATTTTTTATTGCCATGTTAGCAATGTGTCCTCTAATACTACATTCTTTATCCAACAGTGATGCCAACAACTACACCAGTGATAACAAACGACACATCACAGTCAGTAACCCTGAGCACAGACACAACAACTGACAACACTAGTGCTACTGGAGGCTCAACAACATCAATAAGTACAGGCTTGGAATCACTTCACAGCACTGAGAGCTCAACAACCATGCCACCAGCAAGCAGCTTCATCTCAACTCATGTAACCAATGACACATCCACGAAGACAACAATTGGTCCAATGTCACCTACAGGGTCAACTGCAACAAGCATTGCATCTATCACAACAGACACAACTACATTAATATATACTTCCGCCAATAGTGCAACATCTGGTAAGTACAAACTATTGTGTTCTTTTTACATTCATTAACACATTTTGGTGTGAGATTTTCAGAACTATGATTCTATGGTAAGGTTGAGGGGTAAATAGGGGAGGCTAACAGATGTGGGGTATTGTGGGACAGCGAAATGGCAGGAAGGACACTTGCCAAGCTACACGCTAAAGCTGTGCAGGTGAACTTTAAATGAGGAGTAACTTATTATAAAAGCATGTCAGTCATCAACTGGCATTAGTTTCCCGAGTCTAAATGAAAGTTTTCAGGGAGAGGGCAAGTCAAATGCTTTAAAATCATCAGACAAGCGTAACATGGCAATTGCTTGAAACTGACTTACAGTAAAGCTAATTTAAGGTGTATTCATAATATTCTGTATTTGTGAAGCATGCACATCTCCAAAAAGGTGCCCTGGTGGTCACCTAGATGACATCACTCTAGAGGGAGCGACACGAAGGTCTAAATGCATAGGTAAATCAAACAAGTGCATAATTCAGAGAAGTGCATTTTTAAAAGTTTGCCAAAACTGTGAAGAACAGTGTGGGGCGCAGGAGCAGTGACGAGGAATTTCAAGCATTGGTAGTGATTACCGAAAAAGATTTACAAACCAGCTGAGCTAGGTGAAGGCTTTGAAAATTCAGAAACCTAGCAGAAGTTGTGCATAGAAAACGTTAATTGATGTTCCAGGAAGACGTTTGTGGCAGAGCCTCATCTTTAAAGAGACCTCTCTTGTGAATGGGTAGCCTGTGTAAAGAGACCAGGTGAGCTGAGATGTCAGCTCCTCTGTTCAAACCCAAGATCAAGCTGGCTGAGGAGCTCTGAATGTGCTGAGGTATCTCTGTGGCATAACCAAGCAGATAAAGATATTAGGAGGTACACCAGTGTATGCGCCAAAGAACAAGCGATTGAACAGCCATATTTCGAGGTCTGGCTGGAATAACAAACAATAATATTCCTTATGACAAGAAGCATGAAGAAGCAGGTTGTGAATATCTTGTCTATTTGTGCAGTGAATGGAAAATGAAACCAAAAGTGATTCCACGGTTATGGGCAGAATATTCATGGTTTGAGGTGCAGATCCGGTGGCCGCTAGCAATGGGTCCAGACTGATAGTTCTTCAAAGACACTTCCCCAGTGGAAAGAAAGATTTTGGGCCAGATGTAGGTAAATATCATTTACCGATTCTAAAATACCAAATTTTACCGATTCGGTATTTTAGAATGGGTAAATGGTATGTAGGTATTAATTCGGTAATTTTTACAGAATCTGTAACATTCGGTAAATACCGAATCGGAATTCCCCATTCATTCCTATGGGCCTCCAGGCCCATAGGAATGAATGTGGAATACCGATTCGGTATTGGGAAGACCTACAAGGGTGGCAGGGTGTCACATTGACACCCTGTTGCACCCCTGAAAAGTGCATGGGTGCACATGTGACACACATACATGCCCTAATGTATGTCTGCCACATGGCACTGTTAAAAAAGAGCAAAATTGCTTTTTTAACAGTTTTCGTTGTTTACCACCAACTTGTAGTTAGTGGTAAATAACTAAACCTTACAGGTGAAAAGCACTCACTTGAGTGCTTCATACATTTCAGATTCGGTAATTTACTGAATTCTTAAATACCGATTCGGTAAATTACCGAATCTGAAAAGTAGCCACCTACATCCCAAATGCCTAATACCGGTCGGTATCCACCGAAATTCGGTGATTTCGGCTGTTACCGACCGGTATTAGGGTTCCTAGATCTGGCCCTTTGTGCTGAGGATGTGTCCATTTTCTGGTTCAAAGAAGTCTTTTTCTGAACTCTCATTGTCAAACCTTTCCAAACTGATGGATATGTAGGGCAGACCAGACCAGTTTATATGATAAATGGAGCTGCTAAATGTGTTCAGGAGTGGGAAGACCCAAAACTCTTCCAGGAACATCTGAGAAACATATGAGGGGCTGGAATGATCTGTTTATTTACAATGCTGTGATAGAGTTGTTGTTTGTGCACAACACTGCAGAGTTGGACATGATGTTGTAGTTAACTTGCTTTAGGCCGCATAGTACTATTTTAAAAGGGGACTATAGAGCATTATGTCATAATGCTTCTCAAAACATCTGCTGTCCCTTTAATATTTGTGTACCAGGAGTTGTACGCTGACACCACTGCGGCTTGACCTGGTTACCTTGATGCTCAGTCGTCATTACCCTTGGTGTGCTTTTTCAATTCAACATTTTCTGTTTCAACACAGAGTCACATTCATAAGAGGAATGTTTGTCTATTTTGCTAAGTCTTACCCGAACAAACTAGGAGACTAGTGACGCAACACCTGCTTCCATAAACTTGAACAACTGCATAACTATATGTCTTTGCCAGGATTGTCCAATGAGAGGCCATTCTATCTACAAGTCGGCTGAATTTCAGTTGCCGGGTGTTCTGCCTGTTAGGGTTCAAGGGGGCCTGGTTCGTTCTGTCTAGTTCCCCGTTAGCGGTTTTTCTTAAAAGTGCCAAGTGCATATGGGAATTTATGGACGCTCCCTAGAGCTCGCTTTAAAAGGGGGCTGCCAACAGGAAACAGGTGCTTGGTTTCTTTATTGGTCCCTTGCCGTGTGTTTCCTGTTCCTGTGGTTCTACCTTGTTTCCCTTCCTTCGAGCTCCGTTCCAGCGGTCTTTTCTAGTGCTGGGTTTTGATCCCCTTTTTCCCCTGTCCCCTTGTTTTCCTATTCCCTTGGGCATTTCAGAACCCTTTATTGGGGACCTGTTTTTGATCTTCGGTGACGTTCTGGGATTCGCGGCAGCGTTTCCTTTGAGTTTTAACGTCCCGTTATTATCCCTTTTTTGTATCCAAACCATCTTGTTATACGCTGTGTTTGGGTGGTTTCACGAAGGAGCTGAATACGGCCGTTTTTGTGCTACCTTCGTGTTCTTTTTTAGATTCCAGGTTTTTTTTGGGTGTCTTTCGTATTCCCTTTGATACCATTTTTCCCCTGTCCTTTTTTGTCCTAAGAATTGTGAATTCCACCCCCTTTGTCATTCTCGGTGTTTCCCGAGGGGGCGTGGTTGGTCTGGGGTTACGCAAGAAACAACCAATACGATTGCAGTGGAAGAATTCCTGTTTCGTATCAAGCCACTCCTGTTTGTTATCTGGGGTAAGCAGGGAGGTCGGTGGTTCGTGTGTGTACTTGGCACTGGTAATAGTAGTAGGGGTGTGTTTAATCTTGTCTCCTTCTTTCATTTTAGCGGTCTCGTCTGTGTCAAGCTGTCAGCTGCCAAGAAGCCAGAGGAGACGAGTTGTGTTCCCCAAGACCTTGGGTTCCCTTGTTTTGTTACCCACCTTCTCCCGGTGTCGTGTTCTCCACCATCCGTTTTGATTGCGGGTGTTGGGGGTCACAGTGAGGGTAGAGGATTGGGACGTTCTTCACTCCTGCGGTGTTGGGCTGGTCAGCAACGGAACAGAAAACCAAGCCCACAAATTAAGACACCGCCCGAGTGAAGACTGGTTGAGGAGTCAGCGGGGGGGGCTTCTTCGATGCAGGAAATCATGCAGGCTTTAGTGCACATACAGGGTGAAGTCCAATCCCTGCGTCAGGAGAATCAGGAGTTACGGGGGACACTGAGTGAGGTGAAGGAAAGCACTAAAAGAAGAGGGAGGGATCCCTCAGTTAAGGCTAAGCCCCCATTGATTCAACCAGCCACATTTCAATATGAGAGGAGTGGGGGGCAGAGTGGGTCTCCTTCTCCTTTGTCCGTTACAGTGAACACTCCCGTGCCGGTGCCTCTAGCAGCTCCAGAGAGGTTTTCCTAGGTTAGTAGCAGATATGCTATATTTTTGAACCAGTGCCATTTGCACTTCATGTGTCGACCAACCGCTTTTCCTGACGACACTACTAAAGTAGCGTTTGTGATCTCATATCTTTCGGGTACTGCAGCTAGTTGGGCGGTCCCCTTAAAGGAAAACAATGACGCTGTGTTGAATAGTTTCCCGGCCTTTAAGAACCAGATGCATAGTCTGTTTGCTAAGCATGCATTTGTGCAGGCAAGCGATGTTGAATTGTTAAAGCTCCGGCAGGGTAAGCAGGATCTTTTGGGTTATGTGGCTACTTTCAATCGCCTAGTAGCAGAGACACAATGGCCCATGGCAAAAAGAACCTCTTTGTTTTATCAGGGCTTGTGCGAGGACTTAAAAGATATAGTCTCTCAGGTTGTAGACCCCCCTGAAGATTGTGTTGAGTTCATCGATTTGGTTGTCAAACTCAACCATCATATGAGTGAAAGAAAAGGGGAAAAGATCAGGTTTCAACCCCCAAGGACAACTGTAACCAAGAGAGAAACATCTGAGAATGGGGGCGTGAATTTAGATCCTGAACCTATGCCTTTGGGTGGGGTGCGGGGTCCCTTATCCAAGGAGGAAAAGGAGCGAAGGCGCTTGTTGCAGTTGTGTTTGTATTGTGGGAGGGGTGGACACTTTGCTCGAGAGTGTCCAGTGAAACCGTCCCGGATCCCGGAGAATAAGGCTGTGGCTTTCGTGGGAAGGGATTGCGAGAGTCCTTTAGTCCATGAAAGAGGTTTTTGTAACCCATATGATGTACAAGGGGCGGTTCAAAGAGTCCCGCATCATTTCACGGTATCGGCTTGCTTCGTGTACTCATCTTGTGGTAGAGCTTCCTTGTCGGTATTATTAGATTGTGGGGCCACAGGGAACTTTATGGACATTGGGTTGGCCGAGTCGTTGATGGTTCCCTGTGTGATGAAGAAACAACCTGAACCCGTGAGGGCTATTGACGGCACAGAGTTAACCTCTGGGTCGATTGTACGACAATCCGAACCTTTGTTGATGACATTTGATAATGGGCATTCTGAGACGGTCTGTTTCGATCTGATTGCCGCACCAGCATTTGGGGTGGTACTCGGGGTACCCTGGTTACAGGCCCATAATCCCAGAATCGATTGGGCGCGGAGGCTGGTTACGCTTGATTTGGAGTATTGTCTTCTTCACTGTTATTGTGAGGCGACTGATAGGGTGTCTCCGTTGTCTTGTGCAGCGAGTGGTTGCGATCAGAACGGTTTGCCTCCTTCGTTTGTGGCATATAAGGAGGTGTTTGATAAGGATCAGGCGTGTGTATTGCCACCACACAGGGCTTTTGATTGCCGTATTGATTTGGTTCCGGGGGCCATTATGCCCTGTAGTAGGGTTTATGCGTTGTCGGAGCCGGAGGAGAAACATCTACGGCAGTATTTGGATGAGATGTTGAAGAATGGGTTTATTCGGCCTTCTTCTGCGCCTGTGTCTTCCTCCATATTTTTTATACCGAAGAAGGAGGGTGATCTTCGCGCTTGCGTGGACTACAGAGCGTTGAATAAGGTCACAATAAAGAACAAGTACCCATTACCTCTTATACCGGTGTTGTTAGACCAGCTGCGACATGCCAAGGTGTTCACAAAGCTTGATTTAAGAGGCGCTTACCATCTCGTTCGCGTCCGCGAGGGCGACGAATGGAAAACGGCATTCCGTACTAAGTTTGGTTTGTTTGAATATTGTGTTATGCTTTTTGGTTTGTGTAAGGTGTAGGGTTCATGCTGCCCGGTTAGTTCGTCTGTTTCATCGCCTGCACCCTGGGAAGCAAAGGCCTGTAGTGAGGCTTTTGGGAGGGGGTACTGTTGGGGTTCAAGGGGGCCTGGTTCCTTCTGTCTAGTTCCCCGTTAGCGTTTTTTCTTAAAAGTGCCAAGTGCATATGCGAATTTATGGACGCTCCCTAGAGCTCGCTTTAAAAGGGGGCTGCCAACAGGAAACAGGTGCTTGGTTTTTTTATTGGTCCCTTGCCGTGTGTTTCCTGTTCCTGTGGTTCTACCTTGTTTCCCTTCCTTCGAGCTCCGCTCCAGCGGTCTTTTCTAGTGCTGGGTTTTGAACCCCTTTTTCCCCTGTCCCCTTGTTTTCCTATTTCCTTGGGCATTTCAGAACCCTTTATTGGGGACCTGTTTTTGATCTTCGGTGACGTTCTGGGATTCGCGGCTGCGTTTCCTTTGAGTTTTAACGTCCCGTTATTATCCCTTTTTTGTATCCAAACCATCTTGTTATACGCTGTGTTTGGGTGGTTTCACGAAGGAGCTGAATAACGGCTGTTTTTGTGCTACCTTCGTGTTCTTTTTTAGATTCCAGGGGTTTTTTGGGTGTCTTTCGTATTCCCTTTGATACCATTTTTCCCCTGTCCTTTTTTGTCCTAAGAATTGTGAATTCCACCCCCTTTGTCATTCTCGGTGTTTCCAGAGGGGGCGTGGTTGGTCTGGGGTTACGCAAGAAACAACCAATACGATTGCAGTGGAAGAATTCCTGTTTCGTATCAAGCCACTGCCGTTTGTTATCTGGGGTAAGCAGGGAGGTCGGTGGTCGGTGTTTAATCTTGTCTCCTTCTTTCATTTTAGCGGTCTCGTCTGTGTCAAGCTGTCAGCTGCCAAGAAGCCAGAGGAGACGAGTTGTGTTCCCCAAGACCTTGGGTTCCCTTGTTTTGTTACCCACCTTCTCCCGATTTCGTGTTCTCCACCATCCGTTTTGATTGCGGGTGTTGGGGGTCACGGTGAGGGTAGAGGATTGGGACGTTCTTCACTCCTGCGGTGTTGGGCTGGTCAGCAACGGAACACTGCCCTTCAAGGGTGTAACATCATGTGACTGGTAATCATCTACACACAGAAAGGGATTTCGGGGAAGGGATGGGCAATAGATAAGGGGAAAAGTCAGGGTAGAGGATGGGAAGACAGGATAGTCCTCAGGAAGGGAGACTCCCCTCCTGGGACCTTGGCAGGGAGTAGAAGTAATGTGTCAGGTAATGAAGCTGGAGAAGTGTCAGTGGACAGATGCATTGAGAGGGGATGGCTAATAAGTTGTACTAGTGAACCCAATGCATTTGGCAGCAATGTTTATCCACTGCAATAAGTGTCCTGCCAGTCCACACTTTTTCTTTATAAAAGAAACTATGAAAGCTAGAAAATGTAAAATTATGCAGACATTAATCTGATATTGAACTTGTGTGCTTGTAATTACAATGCACATATGCAATAGGTTATAAAGCCTTTCATAATCTGCCTCCCATCACTGATATTGAAAATAGATAACTGTTTCTCACAAGTCGGAGAGCTTGTGGAAATGAGGAAGATATTCCAAGTATGAATCCTAACACACCAAGGAAGTAGAGATATGCAAAGAGACTGGTATTAAAAGTGGAACCCTGGAGAGGCTGGTGTATTGATTGTTCAACAGGAAGAAATGTACCAAGAGTGGCCCCAGGAGATGGCAACAGATTCCATCTTCCTGGCCCTGCCTCTTCTTTGTAGTACCCAGGAGAAGGGTGCATTAAGGTGGATTATGGGTCCAGTTTCAGCAATTAATATCCATGTCATCTTGGACACATCTATGTATTACCATTGAATGAATCTGGTGTCTCTAGTATATCTACATACATCTCCATTTAATCAGCAGGTGCTGGAGGAATCTTCTATGTTCCTCAAGGAGAGCAGGGCAGATGCAAATAAAGTGTGATAAGGATTCCTGGAACAAGCCACAGAAGCAGCATGTTGTAGTGTCAGGTTGACATGCCCACGGAGTTTGAAAATCTAATGATGAAATGCAGCCCATCCAAAATGGTCAAATGTCACTTTAGGATAAGATAAAAAGGTTCCATCACATATTTTTTTACCCCTCTTTTGGCATAATTGGTGAGAACTAAGGCAGAATGTTCTCTTCTGTTTAAAGTCCGATAGTCTGAGGCAAAATATTCAATTGTAACCTTTCTATTCAAGGCTCCTTTGAACATGTTGATGAAGTAGTTTTAAGTTCTATAAATCTGCGGTGTCTATTAGCTCTAAGGCATCAGAGAGGGCTTTAGCCCAAGCGTTTGATTGATGTGAGCAACAGGCGAAAAAGGCTTCCAGCCAAATGAGATATGTCAGTGATCCCAATTCTGCTTCACAACCTGAGTGCATGAACTTTAAGTTGCAAGCCTTCTGGATAAGTACCTGGTCACTCAATGCGAATTCCATCCCGATCTGGGATGAAGACATATTATATGCCAGTTTAAACAGTGATCTAAATACTGCACTCTGTGATCAGTTCACAAAGATGCCTAATTTCCCTGGGAAAGCCACTGCCCCTTATGCAAGCATTGAGATGAGTTTGGCAGTGACTATTTGCAGCAATGTCTCAAAGGAGCTCTGTTTTGTACTTTTGAAGATCGCTAGAAAAGAAAATTGTAATGACGCCAGTTTCGGTTTTAGTGAGTTTAAGTGTAATGAGTGACATCCCTTGCCATTCAGCCAGCAACTCGGGTATTTATATTTATTCGAATTAGTCAAACGATGGATGTTAAGGTGCCAATGGACTACTTTTGTATTTTTTCAGCCCAAAATCACAATGTTAGTTTTTTCATGGTTAATTGTCATGTCGTTTGAGCAGCAGTGAATATATCGGACCTCCAGCAGTCTTTGAAGCCCAATTGGGGTTTGGCTTAAAAGAACAACATCGTCGGTATAATAGACTGAGGTGATGCATTGATTTCCTAGTTTTGGTGCATAACTGATTGCTAGATTTAACGTGGGTACTAGGTTGCTCATTAACAAATTGAAAGGCGCTGGTGCTAATACGCACCTCTGCTTGACGCCTTCCTTGATGCTTATTTGTCAGAGACGGCCGCTTGTCATCCCTACTCAGGCCCATATATTAAAATGAAGCAGCAGAATGCCTCATAGTAGATGTTCTGGGATTTGCCAGGCAATAACTTTGAACCACAGTAATTGACGATTGACATGGTCAAAGGCCTTGTTGTATTCTATAAAACAAGAGCAAAGCTGTTTCTTCTTCTTTATTTGTTTTGCAGTGAGCATCCTTAGGCCCACAAGATTGTCAATAGTGCCAGACATTGTTCTGAAGCCAGTTTGATTAAAGGCATCACATTGTTTGTTGCTGCCCATTCTTCTAGATCCTCTAATAAGAGTGACGCAAACTATTTTGCCTCAACATCCAACAATGAGATGTGTCAATAGCTGTCAGGAAGCGTTACACTGTACACTTGTATGATTTTCTATGACAATCAAATACAAGTTTAACAAATGAATGAATAGCTAGGGCTTGAAATAGAAATGGTTATCTCAAATCTTTGGGGATTAAGGGTTATGTGTTAGGGAATATCTGCCTAACATTGCTTGTGGTCCAAAGGAACTTAGAAAAGTATAGAGTGTGTGTTCCTTCATCACAACATGGATTCCCTTGTAAGCCCTATTCCTGGTTTAATCACTGTGATTAGGATCTAATGGTATTTGTTATTGGTACGTTAGAAATGTGTCCTCTAACACTACATTCTTTATCCAACAGTGAAGCCAACAACTACACCAGCGATAACGCAAGACACGTCACAGTCAGTACCCCTGAGCACAGACACAACAACTGACAACACTAGTGCTACTGGAGGCTCAACAACATCAATAAGTACAGGCTTGGAATCACTTCACAGCACTGAGAGCTCAACAACCATGCCACCAGCAAGCAGTTTCTTCTCAACTCATGTAACCAATGACACATCCACGGAGACAACAACTGGTCCAATGTCAGCTACAGGGTCAACTGCAAGAAGCATGATATCTAGCACAACAGACACTACTACCTTAACATATACCTCTGGGTATTATACAACACCTGGTAAGCACAGACACCCAATGTTTCTTTCACATTGCGTAATAGATACTAGTGTGAATATAATGCAACATCTGGTAAGTACAAAGAATTGTGGGGCATATCATCAAGGGATTTATCTCCGCTTTTTTGGCTTTAAAATCCTAGAAAGCGGAGATAAAATTATCTCCTTATTACCTAGCTGTCGCTAACACCAGTTAGCAACAGCTAGTAGGAGATAGCGACCATCTTGGGCCCAGCTTTGCATGTCAGAGAAATTTATCACTAATGACATGCAAAGTGGGCGTGCCAAGATGTTAGCGACTGGAAACAGTCGCTAACATCGCTATCTCCTATTACCAACTTTAGGAGATATTCGCGATAAACGTGAATATCTCCAAAAGCTAACACCTACCCTGAGCAGTTCTTAGCCATGTTATCCAATGGGAGGTGGATAACATGGCTAAGAGCATTAGCTCGGTAATGCATGAATATCGCTGACTTTACAGCGATATTCATGCATTTCGGCCAATTTTTATCGCTTAGGAGATAAACCTTGATAATATCAAGGCTCCCAAGTGATAAAAGTCGTCGCTACACGGCAATAAAATTATAGCCGCTAAGCCAACATATCGATAATTATCGCTATTTGTTGGTAATATGCCCCTGTGTTCTTTTTACCTTGAGTAACACATTTTGGTGTGAGAGTTTCAGACCTATAATGCTATGATAAGCTTGAGGGGTAAATAGGGGAGGTGTACAGATGTGGGGTAGTGGGACAGCAAAATTGCAGACGGACACTTGCCATGCGGCACTCTTAAAGTAAGCAGGCGAACTATAAATAAGGAGTAACTTATTATAAAAGCATGACAGGTATGAACTAGGATTAGTTTCTTAAGTCTAAATCAAAATTTCCAGGGCAAATCAAATGCATTAAGATCACCAGACAAGCATAACATGACAGTTGTTTGAATGTGACAAATTATAAAACTGATTTAAGGTGTATTCATAATTTTTTGTATTTGTGAGGCATGCAAATCTCTAGAAAGGTGCCCTGGTTCACCTAGATGATGTCACTCTAGGGGGGGAGGGGGGGGGAGTAGACATGAAGGCCTAAATGCATAGGTAATTCTGAGAAGTGCATTTTTTAAAGTTTGGGAATACTGTGAAGAACAGTGTGGGTCACAGGAGCAGTGACAAGGAATTTCAAATATTAGTAGTGATTACCGAAAAGGATTTACAAACCAGCTGAGCTAAGTGAAAGCTTAGAACAATCAGAAACCTAGCAGGAGTTGTGCATAGAAAACATTATGCAGATAAATAATTGATGTTCCATATAGAACTTAGTGAGAGAGTCTCATCTTTACAGAAAGAGGCCTCTCTTGTGAATAGGTAGCCTGCGTAAAGAAGGCAGGTCAGCTGAGATGTGAGCTCTTCTGTTGAAAGCCAAGATCGATCCGACTGATATACTCTGAAAGTCCTGAGCTTTCTCTATGGCATAACCAAGCAGGTAAAGATATAAGGAGTTGCACTAGTGTAAGTGCCATAGAACAAGCGACTGAGCTGCCACATTTCGAGCTCTGACTGGAATACCAACGATATTATTCCTTATGACAAGAAGCATAAAAAAGCGGGTAGTGAATAGCTTGTCTATTTGTGCAGTGAATGAAAAATGGCACCAAAAGTTTTTCCAGGGTTATGTGCAGAATATTCAGGGTTTGACTTGCAAATCTAGAGTCCGTAAGCTATGTGCCAAAACTGATAGTTCTTCAAAGACACTTACCAAGTGGAAAGAAAGTATTTGTGCTAAAGATGTGTCGATCTTTTGGTTTCAATCACTTCCATGGGAGCAGTTTTTGCTCCCAATTTAGCGATCCTGTTCGTAGGTGATATAGAGAAATCACTCATCCTCAGCGACAGTGACAAGTGTCAGTGGTAAACAGGAAACAACTGAACAGAGATATTCAACTGAAGTCACATCTGATCCATCCACTCAAGACATTTCTGTAACAAGTGAGACTCTTTCGACAACAGTAGCATTTACCCAGCTGCCAGAAATGTCCACTACTCAGGACTTTGCTACTAATGACTATTCTGGTACAAACACCAACTCACCAGTAAGTATGACCCTCACCACAAGAAATGATGCCACTTCTAGTGCAAATGTAAACACGACAGCGACACAGACAGATTTAGGCACATCCCCAGTCACTGAGACCAGCTTCACTTCTGACACAGCAGCAAATGGAGCATTCTCAACTGGAACATCTATGGTGACAAGTCTAATCTCATCAGCAGTCATTAACACCAGTTACAAGACACCAGCAGTAAATGAAACCTCAGCAACATCTACAGCTATAACAGAAACAACATCATTCTCTATGCCTACAAGCCAGGCAGTCCAAACTACCTTCTTAACTAATGATGTTTCCTCTGGAACAGATACAAAACCAACAGCAGAAAACACAACACCTATCAGACCTACTCATCTCATCGCTGGTACATCAATCAGTCCAACAAACTCAAATACAGCAACACCAGAGAGCAGCACAGCCCCAACTCCTACAGAAACACCCACAAGCCAAGAAGTTAAAACAACCTTTAGGTCTGCAGACACAGACTCCATCACAGCTTCTGATGTGACTGCTGTTGTAACCACAAAAGAAACAATGTCAGCTACAGGATTAACTGTAACAATCATGACATCTAGCACAACAGGCACATGTACATTAACATCTACTTCTGGGTATGAAGCAACCCTTGGTAAGTACCAGCTATTGAGTTTATTACTATTGAGTGATATATATTAGTTGGAGAATTGAGGGGCATATTAGCAAGGGCAATATCGCTGCTTTAGCTGGACTTTTTCCCGCTAAAGCGGCGATATTTTTTTTATCGCCCTATCAGCAAGCTGTCGCTAACAGCAGTTAGCGACAGCTTTTATGCGATAGCGACTGGTTTGGGGCCCGCTTTGCATGTCAGCTATATTTATCGCTAATGACATGCAAAGTGGGCTTACCCAACCTGTTAGCGACTGAAAGCAGTCGCTAACACAGCGATCGCTTATTAGCAATACCCGCGATGCGATAAAAAAAGCGCGCTAACCGCAATTAGCGCCAGGATTTTACACCTGGTAAAAACCTGACTTAGCCATATTAGTCAATGGGAGGTGGATTCTACTGCTAAGTCCCCACCTGCTATTAGCGAGATTTTCCTTAGCGATAGGATTTTTATCGCTCGAAATCTCAGGTTTAACATGGGTTTCGCCGCTATCGCTGGATTTTATATCGCATTGGAGATAAACGTTGTTAATACTGCATTATCTCCGCGATAAATTCCACCGATAGGAGGCGATAAGCGAGGTTTGCGATAGTGATTGAAAGTTGTTGCTAATAATCCCATAAGACCTTTGGTTTGAAGTAAAGTTGAGGGAGGAATAGGGAGAGATAACAGATATGGGGGGATGGAACAGTGAAACAGCAAGAAGGGCATTTGACATGCTACACGCTCAACCTGTGCAGGTGCACTGTAAAAGGAGTGTTTGAGTATAAAAGCATGCTTGGTATATACTGGCCTTAGATTCACGAGTCATAAATCACAATTCCCAGGGAGAGGGCAAGTCAAAAGGTTAACAACCACCAGGCAAGCATAACATGTCAACTGTTTGAAAATCACAACTAGTAAAACTGCTTTATGGTATATTGATAATAATTTGCATTTGTAAAGCACACACATCTCCTAAAAGGTGCCCTGGTGTTCACCTAGATGAGGCCACTCTATTGGGAGGGACATGAAGGCTCTAAGTCAATGTAAATCATACAGGTGCATTTTTCAAAGTTTGTGAAAAATTAGAACTTCAGTGATGTCACACAGGAGCAGTGACGAGGAATTTCAAGCATTGGTAATGATCCAGAAAAGCATTTACCAACCAGCTGATTTAGGTTAAAGCTTGGAACAATCCGAAACCTAGCTGGAGTGTTGCATGCAAAATATTATGCAGATAACTAATTAATGTTCCTTCAAGAACTTTGTGAGATCCTCTGCTTTAAAGAGGCATCTCTTGTGAATGGGTAGACTGTGTCCTGAGGCCAGGTGAGCTGAGATGTGAGCTTTTTGTTCAAAGCCAAGATCAGTCAAGCTGAGGCACTCAGAATGTGCTAAGGTTTGCATATATCATAACCAAGCTGGTAAAGATATAGGGCCAGATGTAGGTAATCCCAATTTACCTATTAAATACCTAATTTTACTGATTCTGTATTTAAGAATAGGTAAATGGGATGTAGGTACATTTTCAGTAAAAATTACCGAATCGGTAAGATTCGGTAATTAAGAATCGGTATTTACCAATTCGGTAATTCCTATGGGCCTGGAGGCCCATAGGAATGAATGGGAGGCCATTCAATATTACCGATTCGGTAAATATCGAATCGGTAATAGGAGGAACTCATGCAAGGGTGGCAGGGTGTCACATTGACACCCTGTTGCACCCCTGAATAGTGCATAGGTGCACATGTGGCACACATACATGCCCTAAGGGCATGTATGTCTGCCACATGGCACAGTAAAAAAAGCACAAAATGGCTTTTTTTTTTTAAGGTTTTCGAAATTTACCACCAACCTTTATACATCGTTGTTACTGATCTGTCCTGCATTGCGCTTTTTATGATATTCTGTGCCGTCCCTTACTGTGAATTGCTACTTGGACAATTTACTGCCACCCTCTACCGTTCAGATACCCCCACCTCTGTCTCCACGGAGACACGTGCTCTGATGAAGGTGAAACCTACCCTAGGTAGAACACCGAAACACACCGAAACACACCGAAACGTACGTCGGCACCTCTACAATAGTAACCTGGCGAAACCTATCATACTCTGAATTTTTTATTTATTCATCGTCTGTATTTGGACCATTATATAAAATTCCCACTGTGTAAATTGAAGTGTACATTTTTTTTGACATTATATAATTGTTTTTGATTCTGGATTGCTACCAACTTGGGGGCAAAATAATATTGTGCTTAGAAGGAACCTTTAGTCTCACAGTTTTGTTTATTCATATCTGTGGGTCTTCGCCTTTTGTACTTTTTAGTTTTTGTTATTATATTTGAATGAGTGGATCCTCTAGGATCTGGACGAATGGGATCGAGTGATTATGTGTTGGAGTGATTGTGTGAATAATTGTGCTTTGTGGGGGTATACACATTTTCTTCTTATGTTGGTTTTTGTTATATAACATTGATTGAAAGTAATGAACTGTATATTTGTATTTGTATTTGTATCTGAGTTTTATATCGCGCCAAATCACCGACAGGTCTCAAGGCACTTTTGACAAAATACAGCAACAGAGAAAGAATGATGAAGAGTACAGATTACCGACCAATCTTACAGGGATGCAAAAGCGTCCCTGAAGAGCAATGTCTTCAGACATTTCCTAAAACGGAAAAGATCAGGTTCTTTACGGAGGACCTCCGGTAGCTTGTTCCAAATGGTAGAGGCTTGGACTGAAAAGGATCTACCACCTTTGGTCGCCATTTTAAAACGTGGGCATGATAGCAGTAGAGAATTGGCAGATCGTAGAGCTCGCTTGGGATTATATACTTCAAGCCTCTCTTTTATATAGGCAGGCGCCTGCCCATGAATGGCCTTATGGGCGATGCACAAGCTTTTAAATTCAACCCTCTGCTTCACAGGGAGCCAGTGTAACCTGTGAAGCAGAGGGGAAGCATGGGTCCGTCTAGGTAGTCCAAAGATCATCCGTGCTGCGTCATTCAGGGTGACTTGTAGACGGTTGATTGAATTTTTTGGAAGACCTAGATATAGTGCGTTCCCATAGTTGATTCTGGAAACTATTGTAGCTGAAACAATAGTTCGAAGCATATTTGTAGAAAGCAAAGGGGCTAGCTTTCGCAACTGCCTAATCAGGTTGGTACATGATCCAACCACAGCGGATACTTGGTTGGTCATCGAGAGCTCCTGGTCGATCTTAATACCAAGGCTCTTTACGCTGGGGCATGGCTTTGGGGTAGGTCCGAGTTATTGGGGCCAGAACAGATCGTTCCAGGGTGAGGCAATAGTTGAAACTACTAGGACCTCCGTTTTATCTGGATTGATTTTTAATAGATTAGACGTCATCCAGTTCACTGTAAACCGCAATATCTTTTGGGCCATGGACTGAGCCGATGTTGTATTATCGATACTCAGCAGCAGCTGAGTATCATCGGCATAGTTAAAAACTTTACAGCCCATGTTTACCAAAGAGTCTATCAGTGGCTGCAGATATAAATTAAATAGGAGTGGCGAGAGTGCAGACCCTTGCGGGACTCCACATTCCAAGATGCCTACATCAGATACACGATCCCCTAATTGGATCCTCTGCGTCCTCCCTGACAGGAAAGACGTTAGCCATTGGAGAGCTTGTTCTCCTATCCCAGACATGGCTAATCTGTCCAGGAGCAGTGCATGGCTGACAGTATCAAACGCTGCTGAAAGGTCTAAAAGTATCAGGGCGCTTGGTTTTTTACTGTCAGCCATGCATCTAAGCTCATCCAGTACCGACAGCATTACTAATTCAATGCTATGGTGGGCACGAAACCCCGCTTGCCGCTCCTGGAGTAGATGATATGATTCCAGGAGAGGTGACAGTGATTTTAATACATGCTGTTCCAGAATCTTAGACAGGAAAGGTAGCTGAGAAATTGGCCTATAGTTTTTCAGACTGGTTGGATCAGCCCCTGTTTTTTTTATCAGGGGTTTAACACGTGCCTCTTTAAAGCTAGCTGGTAGTAATCCTGTGGCTAATGAAATATTTAGAAGGTCTAGGATCTGGTCCTCCAAAATAGGAAGTGCCAACCGAAAGATTTCAGGGGGGCAGGGATCTGCAGGGGAGCCTGACTTGGTTGAGATAGCAAGTTGTCTGAGGGTTGTCAACTCTATACTAGGAAATCTAGAGATAATGGAGGTCGAAGGAATTTGAGGAGACGGTGGAACAGTAGACATGTTAAGAATATCTTTCTTAATGTCTGACAGGATTGTTTCTACTTTTCCAAGAAAGTAGCATTGGAAGGTGTTGCAGTCTATCACTGTATCTACCTTTCCTTCCTTTTTACTTAATTCTTTTAAGATTAGGAAGGTTTCTTTCTGGACATTTACTGCATTTTTTATGCGGGTTTCATAATAGTCCTTTTTTGTTGATACGATAAGTTTTTTGTACGACTGATAAGCTGTTCTATACAGTTCGCGATCTGTACCGTTCTTAGATTTCCTCCAGCATCTCTCAAGATATCGGAGCTTTCTTTTTTGATCCCTCAAGCTCTGTGTAAACCAGGGGGCCCCTTTTTCCGTACCCTTTATTTTCTGTATCTTTTCTGGGGCTATCTGGTCAATCGATTGTCTAAGACTAGCTACTATGGTGTCATAGTTTAGATCTAAGTCTGGGTTATCACATAAATTCGTTGATTTATGTACATGTTTGGAAAGGGCATCTATTAGAGTTACTGAGTTGACTTTTCTCCATTGGCGCACCTTCTTAGTTTTTAATGGGAGTTTGATCTGTGGGCCATCTTGTGGTACCTCACACAAGAGTAGATGGTGATCAGACCAAATACAAGGTATAATACTCATAAGGGCCACCTCTGGCATAGATGTCCAGATTAGATCGAGAGTGTGGCCCTTTATGTGAGTTGGGGCTTCCACTAATTGTACCAGGCCTAACGCAGTCATAGAGGTCTGTAACTGGCGTGTTGGCAGGTCTTTATCTGTCTTATCCCAATGGACATTGAAGTCACCTGTCACCAATATTTTTTTATATCGTGTACATATATCCGATATAATAGGAAAAAAAAGGTTGTTAAATGTTGATGTACATTGTGGTGGACAGTAAACTGTTAGAATGATGAGACAGGAATTGTTCATGGTGATTTTTATCCCAAGTAAATCTACAGAATTTGTTGTCTCAGCTAAAATTTTCGCCACTGTAAGTTGCTTTTTAAAAATAGTTGCTACACCTCCACCCCGGACACCATCCCGGCGGTTATGCCAGATCATGTCATATCCACTTGGAAGGGCGGCTATGATGTCGGGGGAGGAGTTATCACCCAGCCATGTTTCAGTAAGGGTCAGTATATCAATGGTCTCATCCTGTAATAGGGTAAAAATTTCCAGGTGATGTTTCTGTAGTGACCTAGTATTTAAAGTAGCTAGCTTCAATGGAGGTGGAAGGCAAGTGTCTCTACGACTAGGAGATCGAAAGAAGTTGCATTCCTTAAGAATGGTACACGTGGTGGAATTTAAGAGGTGCCTGCCTGAATCCAATGCTAGGAGGTCATTAACAGAGTAGATAGTACACCTACCAGAGTGCCTGGTCCCTGAGCCCGATCAAGCGCGGACGAGCGCAGACGGGCAGGACTCTGGCACGACTCCGGCGCAGGTCCGGCGCGTCCGCTGTACGCGTCCGCTGCGCGGAGTCATCACCGTCTGTTTATGTAGCGCTGCCACAGCGCGTCACCGGCCCAACCCGACCCAAGATGGCCGCCGAAACCGGAGCCCTGCTCTCGGCGTCAACACTCGGCCGAGAGCAGGTCCGGAGCTAAAGATAAGGGGGAGAATGAGCCTGAAGCGCCACGAGGCGCAAGGGAGTCTCTACACACCTTTTAATCAGGTGTGCACAAGTGCCACAAATAGTGCAAATTACAGTTTGTTTAAAGTTAAAAACAGCTAAAATACAAAAGAAAAGATGGGAGACCTCCCGGCTTCCGCCTCAGGAGGGAGAAATGCTGTTGTCAATATCACCCGCTTGTCTGACACATGCCCCTTTTGTAGCACTGTCACAGCGCGTCACCGGCCCAACCCGACCCAAGATGGCCGCCGAAACCGGAGCCCTTCTCTCGGCGTCAACACTCGGCCGAGAGCAGGTCCGGAGCTAAAGATAAGGGGGAGAATGAGCCTGAAGTGCCACGAGGCGCAAGGGAGTCTCTACACACCTTTTAATCAGGTGTGCACAAGTGCCACAAATAGTGCAAATTACAGTTTGTTTAAAGTTAAAAACAGCTAAAATACAAAAGAAAAGATGGGAGACCTCCCGGCTTCCGCCTCAGGAGGGAGAAATGCTGTTGTCAATATCACCCGCTTGTCTGACACACGCCCCTTTTGTAGCACTGCCACAGCGCGTCACCGGCCCAACCCGACCCAAGATGGCCGCCGAAACCGGAGCCCTGCTCTCGGCGTCAACACTCGGCCGAGAGCAGGTCCGGAGCTAAAGATAAGGGGGAGAATGAGCCTGAAGCGCCACGAGGCGCAAGGGAGTCTCTACACACCTTTTAATCAGGTGTGCACAAGTGCCACAAATAGTGCAAATTACAGTTTGTTTAAAGTTAAAAACAGCTAAAATACAAAAGAAAAGATGGGAGACCTCCCGGCTTCCGCCTCAGGAGGGAGAAATGCTGTTGTCAATATCACCCGCTTGTCTGACACACGCCCCTTTTGTAGCACTGCCACAGCGCGTCACCGGCCCAACCCGACCCAAGATGGCCGCCGAAACCGGAGCCCTGCTCTCGGCGTCAACACTCGGCCGAGAGCAGGTCCGGAGCTAAAGATAAGGGGGAGAATGAGCCTGAAGCGCCACGAGGCGCAAGGGAGTCTCTACACACCTTTTAATCAGGTGTGCACAAGTGCCACAAATAGTGCAAATTACAGTTTGTTTAAAGTTAAAAACAGCTAAAATACAAAAGAAAAGATGGGAGACCTCCCGGCTTCCGCCTCAGGAGGGAGAAATGCTGTTGTCAATATCACCCGCTTGTCTGACACACGCCCCTTTTGTAGCGCTGCCACAGCGCGTCACCGGCCCAACCCGACCCTGGATGGCCGCCAAAACCGGAGCCCTGCTCTCGGCGTCAACACTCGGCCGAGAGCAGGTCCGGAGCTAAAGATAAGGGGGAGAATGAGCCTGAAGCGCCATGAGGCGCAAGGGAGTCTCTACACACCTTTTAATCAGGTGTGCACAAGTGCCACAAATAGTGCAAATTACAGTTTGTTTAAAGTTAAAAACAGCTAAAATACAAAAGAAAAGATGGGAGACCTCCCGGCTTCCGCCTCAGGAGGGAGAAATGCTGTTGTCAATATCACCCGCTTGTCTGACACGCGCCCCTTTTGAAGTGCTGCCACAGCGCGTCACCGGCCCAACCCGACCCAAGATGGCCGCCGAAACCGGAGCCCTGCTCTCGGCGTCAACACTCGGCCGAGAGCAGGTCCGGAGCTAAAGATAAGGGGGAGAATGAGCCTGAAGCGCCACGAGGCGCAAGGGAGTCTCTACACACCTTTTAATCAGGTGTGCACAAGTGCCACAAATAGTGCAAATTACAGTTTGTTTAAAGTTAAAAACAGCTAAAATACAAAAGAAAAGATGGGAGACCTCCCGGAGTCCGCCTCAGGAGGGAGAAATGCTGTTGTCAATATCACCCGCTTGTCTGACACGCGCCCCTTTTGTAGCGCTGCCACAGCGCGTCACCGGCCCAACCCGACCCAGGATGGCCGCCGAAACCGGAGCCCTGCTCTCGGCGTCAACACTCGGCCGAGAGCAGGTCCGGAGATAAAGATAAGGGGGAGAATGAGCCTGAAGCGCCACGAGGCGCAAGGGAGTCTCTACACACCTTTTAATCAGGTGTGCACAAGTGCCACAAATAGTGCAAATTACAGTTTGTTTAAAGTTAAACACAGCTAAAATATATATGAATACTGATTAAAACTTATTCATGGATTTATGTTCAATTTGGGTGTATTGATCTACTTGTTTTGTGGGAGGGAGATTACATGTATAGTGACTTTATCAGCACTGGATTGATTGATTTTAGGTGGAGACTTTTCTGTTTTGCTAGACTGATGGTTCCTGCCAACACCGGGAATTAGATATGATGATCCAGGCAGTATGCATTCTAGGTTTGCAACATTTTCTGCATCAACCTGAGAGTAACATGGAATGGAATTATTCATATCAAATCACCGGAGAATAAGGGCTAGGAGTTCTGGAATATCTGCCTAAAATTACTGGATGTCCAAAGGACTACAGAACGTTATACAGCGTATGCTCCTTCATCAAAAAAGTGTGCCTAGACACCGGCCACAAATGTCCATGGATTTATCTCTAATTCCAATTCCTAGTTCTCAATTGCATTAGGATATCATTGCATTTGCTATTTGTATGTTAAATTGTGTCCACTAATATTACATTATTTCTCCAACAGTGATGACAACAGCTACATCAGTGATGAAAGAAAGCCCATCACATTCAGGACCTGCAAACACAGGCACAACTGACAATATTAATGTGTCAGGAGACTCAACAATATTAATGCATACCAGCTCAGAATCACCACAAAGCACTGAGAGCTCAACAACAGTGTCACGGGCAGGTGGCTCCACCTCAACTCATGTAGTCAATGACATTTCCACAGACACAACAATTGGTCCAGTAACTACAACAAAGACAACATCAACCCTTTTCACCAATGGCAGCTTTCTGACTAACAATGATACATCAGAAACAACCATGACACCATATCATAGTAGGGAGAGCTCAACCATCGAAGCAGTTTCCACAAGCACAACCCCAGCTGGTGTTTATTCTACATCAGTAGTAAAGAACCAAACCCAAGAAACATTTACAACTCAGAACTCTTTTACTATTAGCTCTTCTGGTACAGGCAGTGCTTTCGACTCATTTGGAAGCAGATCAACCACCACTGTAAGTGATGCCTCTAATAGTACAAATGTCATCACAACTACAATACAGGTAGAAGTAACCACAACCTCAGTAACAACTAATAGCTTCACTCCAGGCACATCAGCAAAGGGTACGTTTTCAACTACAACGTTGATGGTGACAAGTCCAACCTCATCTGCAGTCATTGATACCAGTTCCCAGACAGCAGGAGGGCATGAATCCTCAGCAGCATCTGCAGCTATGACAGAGGCAACATCATTCACCCCATCTACAAACCAGACACTCCAAACTGCCTTCTTAACTGGAAGCACAGCCGCCATCACAGCTAATGATGTTACCACTGGACTAGAAACAATACCAACAACAGTACCAACAGTAGGAAACACAACACCAGTTACAGCTACTAATTCCAATTCTTATTCATCGTTGAGTCCAACAAATTTGAATACAGCCACCCCAGAAAGCAGCATAAGCATAACTACAGTGAGGCAAGAAAGCTCTCAATCGCAATCAGAGAACACAAATTCAACTGTGGTGGCTACTACCACATCCCCAGCCAAAACAGATACACCTACAAGCAAAGAACTGACAACTACTTCCATGGCTGCAGACACGGCCCCCGCCTCAGCTTATAATGTGACATTTGATGTAACCACAGAAGAAACAATGTCAACTGCAGGGTCAACTGAGTCAAGCATGACTTCTAGCACAATAGACACAACTACATTAACATCTACTTCCGGGTATAATGCAACACCTGGTAAGTACAACCTCTTGTGTCCTTTTTACAGTGTGTAACAAATTTAAGTTGGAGGGTTTTGGTCCTATGTTTCTTCTATGGAGATGGAGAGGAAAACAGATGTGAGGGAGAGGAGCAACAAAACTGCAGGAAGGCCACTTGAGATGCTGCAGCCTTAACCTGTGCAGGTGAACTGTAAATGAGGAGTAATTGAGTATAGAAGCATGTCAAGTATAAACTGCCATTTGTTTCATAAGTCATGAATCACAATTTCAAGGGAAAGGGCAAGTCAAATGGTTAACAACCACCAGGCAAGCATAACATGTCAACTGTTTTAAAATCACAACTACTGAAAACTGCTTTATGATGTATTCATAATAGTTTGCATTTGTAAAGCACACACATCTCCAAAAAGGTGCCTGGTTGTTCACCTAGATGACTTCGCTCTAGAGGGAGAGACATGAAGGCCTTAAGGCAAAGGTAACTGAAACAGGTTCTTTTAAAAAAGTATGTGAAAACTGAGAACTTCAGTGATGTGACACAGGGGCAATGATGAGGAATTTCAAGCATTGGTAGTGATTACAGAAAAGGGTTTACCAACCTGCTGAGCTAGATCAAAGCTTTGAACATACAGAAATCTAGCTGAAGTGTTGCATATAACATGTTATGAATATAACTAATAGATATTGCATGAAGAGCTTTGTGACAGAGCCTCAGATTTAAAGAGGCCACTCTTGTGAATGGGAAGACTGGTTCAAGAGGTCAGGTGAGGTGAAATGGGAGCTCTTCTTTTCCAAGCCAGACATCAGTCGGGCTCAGGTGGTCTGAATGTGCTGAGGTTTGCATAAATCATAGCAAAGCAGGTAAATATATAGGGAGTTCCACTGGTGTGAGTGTCATAGAATGATCGACGGAGCAGCCACCTCTCTAAGTCTGGCTGGAACAACTAGAATACAGTTCCTTATGACAAGAAGCATGAAGAAGCAGGCTGTGAACAGCTTGTCTGCTTGTACAGTGAATGGAAAATGGCAGCAAAAGTGATTCCAGGGCTTTGTGCAGAATATTCAGGGGTTGACGTGCAGATCTGGTGGCCGCTAGCATCGTCTGATAGTTCTTCAGAGACACTACCTCAGTGGAAAGAAGGTATTTGTGCTGAGAATGGGTCCATATTTCTGTTCAAGGCATTCCTTTTCTGGACTCTCATGGGCAAAGCTTTCCAGACTGATGGATGTGTAGGGCTGACTAGATCAGTTTATATGATGCGAGGAGCTCTGACAGGGGCTCGCATGGTGCTTGAGTTAAGACTGCGCGGTGCTAGACACAAGACTCTGTCAGGAACAGCTAAGAGCCATCTGAGAGGCTGGAATTAGGGCATAATGAACTATTTGTTTACGGTTCTGTGGTAGAGGGATAGTTCCTGCCAGCACCTTGAATTAGACATGATCCAGGCAGTATGCATTCTAGGTTTGCAACTGTTTCTGCATCAAGCTATGAGTAACAAGTTGTGGAAAGGAAGCAAGCACCATCTCCAGTCAATTCATGAGAATCACTCTGTGCGTTGGAATGGAATTATTGATATGAAATCATTGGAAAATTAGGGCTCGGTGTTATTGAATATCTGCCTAAAATTATTAGGTATCTAAAGGACTCCAAAACACTATACATTGTGTGTTCCTTCATCAAAAAAGTGTGCCTAGACACCAGCCACAATGGTCCATGGATTTATCTCTACTTCCAATTCCATGTTTTCCTCGATGCCATTAGGATATCATGGCATTTGCTTTTGGTATGTTAAATTGCTTCCACTAATATTAGATTATTTCTCCAACAGTGATGACAACAGCTGTGTCAGGAGACGCAACGACATTAACAGATACCAGCTCAGAATTACCACAAAGCATTGAGAGCTCAACAACCGTGTCACCGGCAGGCAGCTCCATCTCAACTCATGTAATCAATGACACATCCACGGAGACAACAATTAGTCCAAAAACTGTAACAAAGGCAACATCAACCCTTTTCACCAATGGCAGCTTTCTGACCAACAACGATACATCAGAAACAACCATAACACCATACCATAGTAGGGAGAGCTCAACCATCGAAGTAGCTTCCACAAGCACAACCCCAGCTGGTGTTTATTCTATGTCAGTAGTAAATTACCAAACCCAAGCAACTTTTACTACTCAGGATTCTATTTCTATTAGCTATTCTGCCACAGACAGTGCTTTCAACTCATCTGTAAGCAGATCAACCACCACTCTAAGTGATGCCTCTAATAGTACAAATGTCATCACAACAACAATAATTAGAGGAGTAACCACAACCTCAGTCACAACTAATAGCTTCACTCCAGGCACGTCAGCAAATGGCACGTTTTCAACTACAACATCGATGGTGACAAGCCCAACCTCATCTGCAGTCATTGACACCAGTTCACAGACAGCAGGAGGGCATGAATCCTCAGCAGCATCTGCGGCTATGACAGAGGCAACATCATTTGCTCCATCTACCAACCAGACAGTTCATTATACCTTCTTAACTCTATCCACAGCCAACATCACAGAAAATAATGCTACCTCTAGTTCAAAAACAATACCAACATCAGCGCCAACCGTGGTAAACACAACACCAGATACAGCTACTAATTCCAATTCTTATTCATCGTTGAGTCCAACAAATTTGAATACAACAATAAAAGAGAGCAGCATAAGCCTATCTACAATGAGTCCAAGCAGTTCTCCATCGCAATCAATTCACACAGATTTAGTAGTAAGGGTTACAACCACATCCCGAGCCAGAACAGATACACCTACAAGCAAAGAAATTACTACTACCTCTATGTCTGCAGACACAGCCCCCGTAACAGCCTATAATGTGACTTTTGATGTAACCAGAAAAGAAACAATGTCAACTGCAGGATCAATTGCAACTGTCAAGATATCTGATGCAACAGACACAAGTACATTAACATATTCCTCTGGGTATGGTACAACACCTGGTAAGCACAAAGGTTATTTTGACATTGTGCAATAGATACGAGTGTGAACATTTTATCTTTGATTTTGAGGTGAATTTGAGGACTGGGTAGAGAAGACGTACAGATGAGGCTAATGGAGCATCCGGGTGGCAGGGAGAGCTACACACCTGCTATGCCCTCACCCAGCGCAGGTTATTTCTAGGTGAGGAAATATTAAAGATAAAAGCGTGTGAGGTGTAGATCAGCTTCGACTCCTCTGTTCTAGACCTAAATCTTAAGGGAGAGTGTACGTCAAATGCATTACAACCACCAGGCAAGCGTAATATCTCTCATGCCAAATCTTTGAAAAAGATAACTAGTAAAACTGCTTTTGGAAGTGTTAGTATACAGTTGTATTGGTAAAGTTAGGAAATACCCAACACAAAGTATGTCCTGGAGCTATGCTAGATGGAATCACTCTAGGTGGAGAAAAATTAAAGCCTTAATTTATAACCAACTTATATAATCGAAATAAAAAGTTTATAAAAATTGAAAACGTCAGTGGGGGAATGCCGAAGCAGTGGCAAGAACTTCAAAGCCTTGTTAGTGATTACAGAAAAGCTTGATCGCCATCCTCAGATAGTCAAAAACATGGAACAATCACAAGGCTTTCACTTGAGTACAAAATGTAGGAGGACTGTAGCTGCCAAAAAAATAATGTAGGTAAGTAAATGACGCTCCATATAGAGTTGTGTGACAGATGTTCAGGACCTTTCCTAGAAGGCCATGGCACAAGCAGGGCTTACTGGACCCAACAGTGGGGGTTGTGGCCCAGGGCTTGGCCTACTATGAATCCTGGCCCAAGTACTACCCCTTCAGCACTTGACTTAGGAGAAGGAGTAGCACAGGTCAAATAGTTTAAGGCTCTCTGAGGTAGTTTGGTGTAATGCGTACACAGGTATAAGACTCGAAATACACACAGTACCTGCAATAACTGATTGCCCAGTCAAATATTGCCCTTTGTGCTGAAAGTAGTATTTAATATAAAACAAAGGATACAAAACACTCACTAAATAATATTCAAAACCTCTTAATGTTGGCCTGCTAGTGAAGTCATGGATGGTATTTCTGAATCACTCTTTCCCTTTTGATAATGAAGGCAACATTCAGATGTGCCCTGCCTCTCAAGAGGTGTGCACTGGTAAAAGCTATTTGTAGCAAGGTTTTGATCACCTAATGTTGGTACAGTGTCTGGAGGGAGTGTTCTCTCTGTGAAGAGCTTATCAGAGAAACAAACCTGGTACAGGATGATAGGAGTGCACAGAAGGACTTGGCCAACTAATGGGGCTTGACTGTCTGCTTTGAGTGTGGTCTGCATGAAGACTTCTATTGAAAGTGAGGGCTATGCATAGTAGGGGCTTGGCCACCTAATGGGGCTCCAGTATCTAGATGCAAACTATGCGGTTAGTAGTGTCTTCATTACCTAAGCAGTCCAGAGTATCTGGAGGGAGTGGGCACTCCATGGAGGCTCATATACAAGGTGAATGCTGTGCTTAGTAGGGGCTTTAGTTTCTGGAGGCAAAGGATGTGCATAGAAGCGGCTTGGTCATCTAATGGGGCTTGAATGTCTGGATGCATCGGGCTCACCAGGGAGTTCACAAGTACAAGGTGAAGACTGTGAGTAGTAGGGTCTTGGCCAGCTAATTGGGTTCAGCTGCCTGGAGAGAGTGGGCTCTCTGTGTAAACTTCTATACAAGGTGAAAGCTGTCCTAGTTGTGGCTTCGGTGTCCAAAGGCAAAGTGTGTGCTTAAAATGGGGTTGGCCACCTAACGGGGCTTGGATATCTGAAAGGAGTGGGCTCTTTATGAAGACTCCTGTACAATGAGAGGGCTGTGAGTAGTAGGATATTTTCCATCTAATGGAGCTTTGGTGTCTTGAGGTGAAGGGTGTGTCTAGTGTGGGCTTGGTCACTTAATGGGGCTTGGATGCCTGGAGGGAGTTTGCTCTCTGTGACTACTTCTGTAGAAGGTGAACACTGTGCATAAGAGAGTCTTGGCTACCCAATGAGACTTGGGTGTCTGGTGGCGAACGGTGTACAAACCAGTCCTGAGTTGCTTTTATTGCTTATATTCATGTTGAGGGGGGACATAGCCTGGCAGTTTGGGCGGGACTGTTCCCATTGAAGTTGGGTCAAGACTGATTTCCTTATGGATAGGAGTTCAAACTGAGGTGCCATGTAAAATTAAATAACGATGGACTGGGATGTGGCCCCAAGTAAATAGTTGTGGCTTTTTTTTTTTTACCAAGATATGAAGAAGGGCGTTCTAGGTGGGTAACCTCCACCTCTCTGCTGCAACTTTTATATTTTGGTTCCGATGTTTGACCCCCCCCCCAGGAGAGAGAGAAAGGCACATCCCCTCTAGTATTCACTGTTTGC
Source organism: Lissotriton helveticus (assembly GCF_964261635.1). Taxonomy (NCBI): domain Eukaryota; kingdom Metazoa; phylum Chordata; class Amphibia; order Caudata; family Salamandridae; genus Lissotriton; species Lissotriton helveticus. Next base: position 35,060,906 of record NC_136072.1, on the reverse strand, counting down.
TCGATCCACTCCAACAGTATCTCACTGGACTGCCATTCGCTATGTTGTAGACTGAGCCCCAACAGTGCCCAGGTAAAATCATTGGAACACGTTCATCCGTTCCGCCATACAGCTAGTGCTGCCCAGATCTTATCTCTACTTGAGCTGTCACAGGCCATATCAGACTCACTTACATAAATGATCTGTTGCAAACAGTCTGGAAAACTAGGTGCTATCTCTTTCTTCCACGCCCTGCATATTTCGCGCCTGGCTAATAACATTACATAGAAGATGAATTTACACTTTATATCATCTAGATGATGTTCCTTAGCCAGCCCAAACAAAATTATACTTGGAGTAGTTGCGAATTGTATGTTCAACACTGCAGCAATGAACTCACCAATTTTAAACCAATAATTTGTTAACATTGGGCAATCTACAAACATATGTAGGTCGTCTGCAGCCAAGAGTTTACACCGTGGGCAACAATATTCTGCATTGGTAAACCTTGCTAGCTTCTTGGGTGTGATATAGACTCTGTATAGGGTAAACAGGTGATTCCTTTTGAGTGGAGCTGACTTAACCACAGTGTGCAACATCGTAAAGGAATCTATCCATAGGTCTTGAAGACTGTTATGATCTAAAACAACCTCATTGCACCATATCTTTTGAAGTTCAGGTTCTGCCACTCCCTCTCCCTCTTGCATGGCCCAATACCAAAAAGATATTTCTTTTTTCCATTTACCCTTTCTGCTCACTAGATCAAACTTTGGATTTAATGAACCAGCTGTCCAAGCCATTGTGGCCCACCAGCCAGAAAGTTGGTAATGTTTAAACCTAGTGAGTGTTCTCCCTGTCAATCCAGAGAGTGCTACCCACTCAATAAGCTGTGAGTCATTTAATATATCTCTCCAGTGTGTTATACCAGCTAGCCTCAAAGGACGTGCTAATTGGTCTTTGAGACACTCGGGAGTCCCTGGAGAATCCCAGATCGGGGCCTGGGGAGCGTAGTATGGAATTCCCAATTTTTTTCTAAAAAATACCCAGTTTTTTAGGGCCGCCTCTAAGATCTTTAGCCTTACTTTTTTGTAGAATCTGGGATCCCCGAATGTAAAAAGAAAATATTCGTGTCCCTGGGGTATACCATTCAGCATTGCCTGGAACAGACGGCCCAAAGAAGATGTATCCGCCTTATCTGCCATTATCCTAAAGTTTTTTATGTGGAATGAGTGGCAATAAATAAGTATGTCTGGTAGGGCTAAGCCTCCTGATTCTAACCTCCTCCTCAGTTTCTTCCAAGATATTCTTGGAGACTTCGTGTTCCAAACAAACAAGCCTATTTTCCCCTGCATTTTTGCTATGTCTCTCGGGCTGAAAGTCAATGGAATTGAATTAAACAGAAAAGTGATTTTCGGCAGGATGACCATTTTAATTAAGTTTACTCTGCCAAATATGTTTAATGGGAGGCCCGACCAACGTTGTAATAAGCCGCAGACCTCCTTGTAAGCTCTGTCCAGATTAACTTTTGATAACTGTTTTATATCTTGAACCAGATGAATGCCTAAATACCTCATCCGTGTCTTAGACCCAGGGAACCCCACCTCCTGGTTACACTGCATGTCCTCAGTTTTCTCTTTATTTATTTTGTAACCTGAAATCACCCCAAAGTCTTCTGCCTGATCAAAGAGTCGTGGAATAGCCTCATCAGGATTTGAGGTGAACATTAAGAGGTCATCCGCATAAAGGGCAAATTTTAACTCCAGGTTTGCAATATTAAAGGGTTTAAACAGGGGGTCTGATCTCAGCTGAGTAACAAAAGGTTCAATATATAAATTAAACAGAAGAGGGGAAAGAGGACACCCCTGCCTGGTACCACGATATATTGGTATCCACTCTGTTAGAAGGTCATTTACCAAAATTTTAGCCTTGGGGTTTGAATATAATAAACGGATAGATGATATAAAGTTTGATGGCATACCGAATGCAGCCAATGTTTCCCATAGATAAAACCAATTGACCTGGTCAAAAGCCTTTGTGGCATCTATAGCCACTATAGTCAAAGGCACCTTCTCGTTGGTGGCTACATCTATAGCTGCTATGGCCTGGAATGTAAGTTCATTCAACTGCCTACCTGGCATAAACCCCCTCTGATCCTCGTGCACCACTGTTTTGATGACTTTGGCCAATCTCGCTGCCAATACCCCCGCAAAGATTTTATAGTCAGTGTTCAACAGCGAGATTGGCCTGTAGGACTGGACCATCAGAGGATCCTTATTTGGCTTTAATATTAGTGCTACTGTGGCTTCCAACCATGTTTGTGGGGCAGCTTCACCTCCAAGATGTATTTTATTGAACAAAGTTGCAAGGACTGGAACAATGACCTCTGTACTGAGTTGGTATAGTTCTACTGGGAGTCCATCCGGGCCAGCTGCTTTGCCCTTTGCCATTTTTTTTAGTTGAATATGTACTTCTCCCTCTTTGATAGGTGAGCTTAAAAAAGCCCTATCTGCTTCAGTCAAATGTGGTAATTCTAGTTGCCGCAACCAATTTTCTGCTCTTTCAGGCGAAAAGTCACTGCTCTGGGTATATAGCTTAGACATATATGCTTTAGCTTCCTCCACAATCTGGTTATTATCATATGTCTGTGACCCTGTTCTCTGTATAATTAGGCTTGTAATCTGATTTCTGGCCCTATCTGACCTAACCTTCCATGCCAAGAGACGCCCACATTTCTCTCCATAAGAGAAATTTTGAAGCCTGCTCGCCTCCCATCTGTCCTTGATTTGTCTATCCAATTTTGCCTGATATTCTGCCTTTAAACAATTCAACTCGTATTGTAGAGACTCGAGATTAGAATGCTGTTCTAGTGAGGCTAATTGCAGCTTTTGCTCTTTATGCTTTATTTTCATAAGAGAATCGGCTTCCTCTTTTCTGCTATCATTATTTCTCTTAATTGCAATGGTAGTTAATATCCCTCTTGAGAAAGACTTGAAGGCCTCCCAAACAGTTTGGTGAGACGCAGATCCAATATTGAACCTGAAAAATTCTATTTGAAACACCAAGCAAGCTTTTACACCGTCCCTTTGTAGTAATGATCTATCAAGAGTCCATCTTCTTGTTTGTCCTCCTCTTGCGATTTTAATTGTTAACTCCACCATCGAGTGGTCCGATAAGAGAGCTGGAATATATGTAGAGGTGTCGACGACTGGAAATAAACTTTGGTCTATTAAAAAGAAATCAATACGAGAGTGGTGTCTATATCTATGGCTATAGTAAGAGTAATCTCTATTCCTGGCATTTCTAGCCCTCCATACGTCTAATAAACTAAAATCTTTCATTATGTTCTTAAGTTCAGACTTCATTTTATTTGGGGGGGAAGAGATGGCCCTAGAGGTCCGATCCAGAGCTTGATCAAAAACTAAGTTAAAATCACCCCCTAAAATAATAGGAACGTTTAGATTAGAAAGACTTACTTTTAGGTTGACCAAATATTCCGGGCAATCTTGGTTTGGGCCATAATATACCGCACAAGCCACGCGGAAACTATCTACCACTAAGGACGCAGTCAGCCATCTACCTGAGGTGTCCGTATCATACTTCTCAACTCTAATCCTACTATTTAACCGGATTAGCATCGCCACTCCCCTAGTACTCCCACTTTGATGAGAGCAGAGAAGCTCCTGTACCCATCTTTGTTTTTTAAAAGCTGCCTTGCAATCTTGAGACTCGAGATGGGTCTCTTCCAACAAACAAACGTGGGCCCCTGAATTCTTTAAAAATTCGCATATTCTATTAAATTTCCTGCCCTCCCTTAAACCATTGACATTCCAGCTCACTATCTTGATTTTATTTAAGGCATTCGCCATATCGATGTACCAGATACATTAGATATAATAATGATCCTAGAATATTGCTTCATAATCATGCCCAACATCTTAATTATCTTTTTGGCTTTATGAGGAATGATTTTTTTCTTTATCTGTCCCGCCTCCCACCACCTCCCACCCTGAGGAACCCCCCCTCATGGATCTTGGCGATGTTGGTCACCCTATGGGAGTCCAGACCCTAACCCAGAATCTACCTCTAACTATAGAAAACATTTTGCATAATATGTGCCTCTATTTATGGTGAGTGATATCTTGATATCTAAAGGTCAAGAGTATGCAAACGGGGTAAACACGTGCCCCCCCCCCTTTTTTTTTTTTAAACAACCGTGCAGACATCTTTTTTTTAATTTTTTTTTTGTATTTACACTTTTTTTTTTTATTCCATAAATTACCCCTTATACTTATATAGTTTCCTATATGTTTAACACTTATGCGGTATTCTCTCCGCTATCTCTTGATGCTGCATTTCCCTCATCTGACTTAGAAATGTATCAACCTCCTGAGTGGAGGTGAAGTTGTGCGTTTTGTTTCTCCAGACCACCCTTAAAGCTGCAGGGAACTTCATCATCACTTGTGCTCCTAGACTTCTAAGGTCAGACATCCGCGAGCCCAATTCCCACTGTCTCTGCGCGGTCGCTCTCCCTACATCTGAGCGGATAAGATATTTAGTAGAGTCTATGTGTAGAGATGTATCCACTAAGGCTCTGCCTAATATCAACTCCTTAATCGTATAAGTGTGAAAATTCACTAAGATTTTTCTCGGAGCCTTCCTATCCGGGTGCTGTCTAAATGGGTCTCTGTGTGCCCGCTGGATTTCGCTTTCAAGGTCGATATCTGGTCTGTCCTTTAGGACCCCCTCTCTCAATAACTTGCATACGAGGGACTTCACATCTCCATTTTCCGCCCCTCAGTTATTTTCAAAAACTTCAAGTTGTTCCTCCTGGCATGAATCTCTAATCTCTCTATATCCGATTGCAGAGTCTTATTCTGAGATTTAAGGTCAGCAATGATTTTTGAGTGACCTTGGGATACTCTCGCAAGGTTAGCAACTTCGCATTCCAACGCCTCTGTCCTGGTACAAATATCGTCAAGTTTATTCTCTAGACTAGTGCACTTCTCTGTGATTTGCTTTTGGTTCCCTTCTGAGATTTCAAACCGTGGGAGCAGTTTAGCAAATAGATCCTCACGAAGAGAGCAGAGAAGGTGCTCCAACTGGTTCCTCTCTACTCCCCTCAGTTGCTCGTCTGATGAGTTTCCTACCGTGTTATCCCTGCTGGCGTCCTCGCTTAAGGATCCGGGGGACAAAAGAGCAGGCTCTGGTTGTTGCTGTAAGGCCGGGCTCTTCTCCAGATTCTGTTCCACCTCTAAGCCGGAACCCTCTATGTCTAAATCCGTCTCCGGCTCCAGTAGAAGCAGATTAAACCTATTCAGAAGCTTAACCGGTTCCTTGGGGCGTGTAACCGGAGGGGCTGGTTGTTGCTCGATCTGTACGTTGGCCTGTTTAGGTGATATTTGCGATGATGTTTGCGGAGTCCTGGTTGCAGGGTTGCCAACAGGGGGAGCAGATTTTTGGTCTGCCACTTTCTCCATTATTTTAAAGTATGACTTCAAGGAAGGGGTGAATTTTAAGGTGCTAAGCCCACTTTTTTTCGCCACTACTGTCTTGCCCTTCTCCTTTCGCTCCTTCTTTTTCTGTCTTGGAGTTTTGGGGACTACACTCCCCGCTAAATCAGCTACAATCAGCTCTCTTTCTGGCAGTGAACGTAGCAGGTATCTATTCTTGCCTGCCTGGCGTGCATCCCCTTTCTGCCCTCTGCTCTCTTTACTGGTAGCACCTTCCGTCCCACTCTGTTCGGTTGAGTTGGCCGGTTTAACCCCACTCTGTATCCTCCGCCTGCTACAGCTATCTGTTGATATAGTTGGAGGAAATTCAACAACTGCCGAGTCCATCCACAGCCTTATCCAACGATCAAAGCTGTGGAAACCTACAGTCAAATGTAGAGCATCCTGTGCATATCCTCCACCTTCAATCTTCGCACTGCGGAGACCTTTAGACCAAAAAGTACTAGATGTGGGGAGGACGCTATCCCCCAACAACACACAGGACCCTGCTTGCCCCTGATCGATTAAACATGAGCACTCTAGTGCATGAGTGAAAAGAGAAAAAAACGTACAGTTTACCACACGGGGGTAGACCCTTGCTGCTGCCGCCCTTATCCTTTTCCACTGGACCGCCGGACTCCCGCAGTTAGATCCGCCGTTTTGCCCAGTACTGCTGCTGCACGTGTCTCTCGCAGTCTGCTCCGACCACAGCATAGGCATAGAGAGCGTAGAGCGTAGAGAGCGCCGGTCCAACGCTCATCCGAAAGGTATCCAGGTCCTAGCGCTCACCGGGTGGAACACCAGCCAGGTCCAGCGTGGAGGGGAAAAGAAAATCCAGTGAGACGCTGCAGGTTTAGCCAGAAAAATAACGAGTCACCGCATCCTCACCATTTGTTACAGGTCCGAAACGCGATGCTCTGCATTGCCGAGGTGACTCCGGGTCAGAGCGGCCGGGAGTTAGCCTGCCGCCATGTTCCTCCTCAGATCACCAATTAGCAGTGGCTTTGATGAATTCAAGCATTTTATCCATCACTTTTTTGTATCCTTCAGTGTGTTGCCCTAACTGGGTTGGGTGTGCCCAGACATGGATCCCATGCACACTGTGAAATTACAGACAGGCTATAGCTGACAAAGAGCCCTAATAATGGTAAAACCAGTACTGGGTTGCTTGCGTTCTGGTTCAGGGAGGACCTTGCCCATAACTTTGGGATGGACTATTCAGATTGAAACAGGGTCAAAACTGATTTGTGTATGGCTGGTTCTGATCTGAGGTGGCATGGTGAACAAAATAGCAATGGACTGCGATGTGACCCCAAGTAATTGCCAGTGGCTGAGTTTAATTCAAGCTTTCCATCCATCACTTTTTTTGTATACTCAACTGAGATTGAAAGCATGGCCTGTGGGGGAGAGGTATGTGACCTTGCTAAATATATTAACACCTTAATATAACTTTAAATAACCGGTGGATTTAGATGAAAAAGTAAACATGTTGTAGTGGTGGTTGCGTGGATGTATGTAGTGGATGTGTAATGGAATGTCCGTGTATCATGTTGCAACCTCGTCTGTAGGATCTTCAACTATGTACAGCAGGCCTGAATGCTCAAACTCCCTTACCTCTAACCAACATTGCAAGTTGTGTGCTCTGATTTTGTTAGTGGTGACCAACTTTCCATGTGACCAACCATATAGTGCGCATGCACATGTAGTTAAATTGAATTCTGCTACTTCTACTTCTACTTTCATGCAAATTTATCAAATGATGACAAAGATATTGGCAAATCCAAGGTCTTTTTGCCCCCTCATTTAAATGTGCCCTCTTTACAGATGTAAGAAATCTGGTATCCATGTATTGAATTTAACTTGACATATTTACAGACAACTAAACATGCTAAATCTTAATGGATAATGAGCAGAACTGTGAAACGGGGCCACAGTTATTAAAAACATGAGTCTTTTTGTCACTCTTTTGCTGTGATGCCACCCTTTTCATATGGGCGCAAAGGTGAAAATGATGTATTCCTTTTACCACACATGTAGGACAGATACATAAAAAGTCACGAAGTGGTTAGCTTGCAAAACACTATTGAGGGGCCTCCCAGTACTATTTTAAAATCTAGAGAATTATGTCACAATTCATCTGAAATAAACTGCTGTCCCTTTGATATTTGTTTGCATGTAGTTGTACACTTGCATGGGAGTATATGTGACTGAAAATACCCTCTTACCTGTTGCAGCTTGACCTGCTTGCCGATATGCTCAGTCAATCATGACCCTTGGTGTGCTTCCTTAATTCACCATTTTCTGTTGCAACAAAGTGACACAAATAGGTGGAATGTTTGTCTATGTTGCTAAGCCATACAAGAACAAGACTAAAAGAATAGTGAAGCAAACCTTCTTTCACATACTCTGAGAATTGGGAAGTTATATTTCTTTGCCAGGATTCTCAAATGAGAAGTCATCATATCTAGAAAAGGGCTGTGTGTTAGCTGCCAGGTGTTCTGCCTTTTAAGGGTGTGACATTATGTGGCTGGAAAACAGCTGCACACAGAAAGGTATGGAAGGGGATGTGATGAGTAAGGGTGGGCGCAAAATCCGTTTCGCGGGCGAATTTGCGGATTTTCCGCAATTTCGCGATCCGCGAATCTTGCGAAATCGCGGTAAAATCCGCGAATCAGCGGGGACTCATTTTCAGTCAAGCAAGGGTTACTTACATTAGCAGGTGCAAAAGTTGAACCTAATTTCTTTGTAACCTTTTACAAAAGGGTTACAAAGAAATTAACTTCAACTTGGGCACCTGCTGCTAAGTGCTTCCTGGCGCCTCTTTGCCTACTTGCAACTATTCGCTGACCCTGCTCTGACCCTTGAAGCAGGGTCAGAGAATAGTTACAAGTAGGCAACAAGGCACCTAAACCTCATCAGGAAGCACTTACAGATATAAAAAACGAGGAAGAAGGGAGAGGATGGCAAATACACCCATTTTGAGTTGTAAGGAGGGGTTAAACTAAAAGAGACCTTTACAGCACAATTTTCATATGCATTTTGCTTAAAATAAAAAGCTGTATGTTCTGTAGGGGCAACTCAGGAATCTGGCCCTTCAGAGATCCGGCCTCTCTTTCTTTCTCTCGTTCTCTCTCTACCTCTCTTTCTCTCTCTTTCTCTCTATCTCTCTCTTCCTCTCCTTTCTTGCTCTATTTATCTCTTTCTCTCTCTCTTTCAAGTTCTTCCTCTTTCTCTGCTTATCTCCTTCTTTCTCCATTGTTCTCTCTCTCTCTCTTTCTCTCTCTCTCCCTCTCTTTCTTTCTCTCTCTCACATCCTCTCTTTCTCGCTCTCTCTTTCTCTCTCTTTCTTTCTCTCTCACTCTCCCTATTTTGTTCTCTCTTTCTCTTTCTCTCTCTCATCCTCTCTTTCTCTCTCCCTCTCGTGTGTCTTTCTCTCTTTCTCTCTCTCTTTCCATGCCTCTCTCTCTTTCTCTCTCTTTTACTTTCTTGCTCTTTCTCTGTCTCTTTCTTTCTTTCTCTCTCGTTCTCTCTTTCTCTCTCCCTCTCTCCTCTTCTCTCTCCCTCTCTTTCTCTCCCTTTCTCTCTCTCACATCCTCTCTATCTCGCTCTCTCCTTCTCTCTCTTTCTTTCTCTCTCACTCTCCCTCTTTCTCTCTCTCTTTCTCTTTCTCTCTCTCATCCTCTCTCTCTCGCTCCCTCTCTGTGTGTCTTTCTCTCTTTCTCTCTCTCTTTCCATGTCTCTCTCTCTCTTTCTCTCTCTCTTTCACTTTCTTGCTCTTTCGCTGTCTCTCTCTTTCTTTCTCTCTCATTCTCTCTCTCCCTGTTTCTTTCTTTCTTTCTTTCTTTCTTTCTTTCTTTCTTTCTTTCTTTCTTTCTTTCTTTCTTTCTTTCTTTCTTTCTTTCTTTCTTTCTTTCTCTCCCCTCTCTCTCTTACTCTCTCTTTCTCTTTCTCTCCCTCTCTTTCCCACTCTCCCTTTCACTTTCACTTTCTTGCTCTTTCTCTGTCTGTCTCTCTTTCTTTCTTTCTTTCTCTCTCTCTTTTCTTTCTTTTTTCTTTCTTTCTTTTGTTCTTTCTTTCTTTCTTTCTCTCTCTCTCGCTCCCTCTCTCTCTCTATCTCTCTCTCTTTCTCTTTTTTGAAACATTGCAAAGATCTCGTAGATGACAAAGTACAAACAAGCATTTGCAATGCAATAGGTCTCGCATGTTTTGTATTTACGTGACTTAGCTGTATTGATATTACAAATTACAATGGCTTTTAATTTTTAAATAATTAATACTTAAATAAAAGTGATTTTAATTTATAATGGCAATAGCTTAAACGTTTGCAAATAACTTTTGTGAAGATTATGTTCAGTGTATTTTATTGTGACGAAAATCCAAGAACAGAAGTGAAATATTAACATCTTTTTGTCACATTTGTAATAAAGTTTGAAACATTGAGAGAACATATTTGAACCAGTTGTTGTTGAATGGTTGGGCAGATTGATGCTGGGGTGGTGCTGAGTGGTGCTGTGGTGGTGCTGAGTGGTGCTGTGGTAGTGCTGAGTGATACTGGGATGGTGCTGAGTGATGCTGGGGTGGTGCTGAGTGGTGCTGTGGTGGTGTTGAGTGATGCTGTGGTGGTGCTGAGTGATGCTGTGGTGGTGCTGAGTGATGCTGTGGTGGTGCTGAGCGGTGCTGTGGTGGTTCTGAGTGATAATGTGGTGGTGCTGAGTGATGCTGTGGTGGTGCTGAGTGATGCTGTGGTGGCACTGAGTGGTGCTGTGGTGGTGCTGATTGGTGCTGTGGTGGTGCTGAGTGATGCTGTGGTAGTGCTGAGTGATACTGTGGTGGTGCTGAGTGATAATGTGGTGGCGCTGAGTGATGCTGTGGTGGCGCTGAGTGATGCTGTGGTGGCGCCGAGTTATGCTGTGGTGGTGCTGAGTGGTGCTGTGGTGGTGCTGAGTGATGCTGTGGTGGTGCTGAGTGGTGCTGTGGCGGTGCTGAGTGATGCTGTGGTGGTGCTGAGTGATGCTGTGGTGGTGCTGAGTGATGATGTGGTGGTGCTGAGTGATGGAGTGGTGGTGCTCTGAGTGGTGCTGTGGTGGTGCTGAGTGATGCTGTGGTGGTGCTGAGTGATGCTGTGGTGGTGCTGAGTGGTGCTGTGGTGGTGCTGAGTATTAATGTGGTGGTGCTGAGTGATAATGTGGTGGAGCTGAGTGATGCTGGGGTAGCGCTGAGTGATGATGTGGTGATGCAGAGGGCAGAAAGGCACAAAAAGCAGTCTAACAAAGGGCAGAAGGGCAGAAAAACAAGGGAAAAACGAGTCTAACAGAGGGCAGAAGGACACAAAAAAACAGTCTAACAGAGGACAGAAGGGCAGAAAAACAAGGGAAAAACGAGTCTAACAGAGGGCAGAAGGGCACAAAAAAAGTGTCTAACGGGGCAGAGAGGCACAAAAACGAGTATAACAGAGGGCAGAAGGGCACAAAAAACGAGTCTAACAGAGGGCAGAAGGGTACAAAAACAAGGGAATAACAGAGGGCAGAAGGGCACAAAAAAACGAGTCTAACAGGGGGCAGAATGAATCCCGCCCTGCATGTTTCTCCATGAAGATGCCACCTTTTTGTGCAATACCTCTACTCAACTGGAGTACTTTCTACTGTCTAATCAGTATGTGCTCCCTCGTTGGCTAAATGTATAGGGGCAGATTTACAATAACTGGCGCATCCCCAGGGATGCGCCAGTTATTGTGTGCCTCAGCTCCGCCACCCATGGTGCGCCGTATTTACAATGCAGCGCAACATGTGGCAAAAACGGCACAGATGCCTCACGCATCTGTGCCGTAAAAGCAGCGCATTGCTGGAGCTACGTCGCGCTTGCGTCGCAGCTCCAGCAATGCTCTGGGGGTGCCCTATGTCCCCAATGCTGCATCAAGCCTTGCGCCTGCTTCAAGCAGGCGAAGGGTTTTGACGCAGCATTGGCCTAAAAGTGACTGAGTGATTTCACTCAGCCACTTTTAGGAGGCTGAGTCGGAACGCCTCCTGATGGCGCAGGGCTTTACAACGTGACGCATCTCACAGAGAGATGCGTCACGTTGTTAATACCCAGCACCATGGCGCATCTTTTGTGCTGCTGCTGCGTCACAAAAGGTCTCGGTAGAGGGTGGAAGTGGTGAACCAGAGGGTGGCAGTGATGAACCAGAGGGTGGCAGGGGTAAACCAGAGGGTGACAATGCTGAACCAGAGGGTGGCAGTGCTGAACCAAATGGTGGCAGGGGTGAACCAGAGGGTGGCAGGGGTGAACCAAAGGGTGGCAGTGATGAACCAAATGGTGGCAGGGGTGAACCAGAGGGTGGCAGTGGGGACCCAGAGAGTGGCATGGGTGAACCAGAGGGTGGCAGTGGTGAACCAGAGAGTGGCAGTGGTGAACCAGAGGGTGACAGTGCTGAACCAGAGGGTGACAGTGGTTAACCAGAGTGTGGCAGTGGTGAACCAGAGGTGCTGTGATGAACCAGAGGGTGGCAGTTGTGAACCAGAGGGTGGCAGTGGTGAACCAGAGGGTGACAGTGCTGAACCAGAGGGTGGTAGGGGTGAACCAGAGGGTGCTGTGGTGAACCAGAGGGTGGCAGTGGTGAACCAGAGGGTGGCAGGGGTGAACCAGAGGGTGGCAGGGGTGAACCAGAGGGTGGCAGTGGGGAACCAGAGGGTGGCATGGGTGAACCAGAGGGTGGCAGTGGTGAACAAGAGAATGGCAGTGGTGAACCAGAGGGTGGCAGTGCTGAACCAGAGGGTGACAGTGGTAAACCAGAGGGTGGCAGTGCTGAACCAGAGGGTGACAGTGGTTAACCAGAGGGTGGCAGTGGTGAACCAGAGGTGCTGTGATGAACCAGAGGGTGGCAGTCGTGAACCAGAGGGTGGCAGTGGTGAACCAGAGGGTGACAGTGCTGAACCAGAGGGTGGCAGGGGTGAACCAGAGGGTGCTGTGATGAACCAGAGGGTGGCTGTGGTGAACCAGAGGATGGCAGGGGTGAATCAGAGGGTGGCAGTGGTGAACCAGAGGGTGGCAGTGCTGAACCAGAGGGTGACAGTGGTTAACCAGAGGGTGGCAGTGGTGAACCAGAGGTGCTGTGATGAACCAGAGGGTGGCAGTGGTGAACCAGAGGGTGGCAGTGGTGAACGAGAGGGTGACAGTGCTGAACCAGTGGGTGGCAGGGGTGAACCAGAGAGTGGCAGTGCTGAACCAGAGGGTGGCAGTGGTGAACCAGAGGATGGCAGTGGTGAACCAGAGGGTGGCAGTGGTGAACCAGAGGGTGGCAGTGGTGAACCAGAGGGTGGCAGGGGTGAACCAGAGGGTGGCAGAGGTGAACCAGAGGGTGGCAGTGGGGAACCAGAGGGTGGCATGGGTGAACCAGAGTGTGGCAGTGGTGAACCAGAGAATGGCAGTGGTAAACCAGAGGGTGGCATTGCTGAACCAGAGGGTGACAGTGGTTAACCAGAGGGTGGCAGTGGTGAACCAGAGGTGCTGTGATGAACCAGAGGGTGGCAGTGGTGAACCAGAGGGTGGCAGGGGTGAACCAGAGGGTGGCAGTGGTGAACCAGAGGGTGGCAGTGTTGAACTTAGGGTGACAGTGGTTAACCAGAGGGTGGCAGTGGTGAACCAGAGGTGCTGTGATGAACCAGAGGGTTGCAGTCGTGAACCAGAGGGTGGCATGGGTGAACCAGAGTGTGGCAGTGGTGAACCAGAGAATGGCAGTGGTAAACCAGAGGGTGGCATTGCTGAACCAAAGGGCGACAGTCATGAACCAGAGGGTGGCAGTGGTGAACCAGAGGGTGACAGTGCTGAACAAGAAGGTGCTGTGATGAACCAGAGGGTGGCAGTGGTGAACCAGAGGGTGGCAGGGGTGAACCAGAGGGTGGCAGTGGTGAACCAGAGGGTGGCAGTGTTGAACTTAGGGTGACAGTGGTTAACCAGAGGGTGGCAGTGGTGAACCAGAGGTGCTGTGATGAACCAGAGGGTTGCAGTCGTGAACCAGAGGGTGGCAGTGGTGAACCAGAGTGTGACAGTGTTGAACGAGAGGGTGGCAGGGTTGAACCAGAGAGTGGCAGTGCTGAACCAGAGGGTGGCAGTGGTGAACCAGAGGGTGGCAGTGGTGAACCAGAGGGTGGCAGGGGTGAACCAGAGGGTGGCAGGGGTGAACCAGAGGGTGGCAGTGGTGAACCAGAGGGTGGCAGTGATGAACCAGAGGGTGGCAGTGGTGAACCAGAGGATGCTGTGCCCATACACGACTGCATGGGTAACTTCACCATGCAAGCGGCCCACGAACATGCAAAAAGCCCCGCGAACATGCAAAAAAAGCCCTGCGAACACGCCAAAAACCCAGTGAACATGCAAAAAACCCCGCGAATGCGCAAAAAAACAAAAATCTGCAAATTCGCACGAATTCGCGGATTTTGCAGATTGCGAATTCATTTTCGCGCGAATTCGCGGAACACGAATTCGCAAATTTCGCCAATATGTAACGGGAAAGGTCATGGGGAGGATGGGTAGGTAGGTGAGTGCACATGAAGGGAGACTCTCCTGCTGGGGCCTTGGCAGTGAGTAGACCTAGTTTGTCAGGTGATGAAGCTGGAGAAGGGTCAGTGGACAGATGCATTGAGATGGGGTGGCTACTAGGTTATACTAGTCAACCCAATGCATTTGGCAGCAATGTTTATCTACTACACATATGTATTAATTTCAAAAAGTCTTTCATGGTCTATCTCCCAACAATGACATTGCAAATAGATAACTGTTTCTCACAAATTGGAGAGCATGTAGGAATGAGGAAGATATTCCAAGTTTGCATCCGAACACACCAACAAAGTGGAGGTTTGTAAAGAAACTAGTATTAAAATTGAAACCCTGGAGAAGCTGGTGGATTGATTGTCAACCAGTAAGAAATGTCCGAAGAGAGGCCTAGCCAGAGGACAACAGATATCATCTTCCTAATATTGCCTATGATTTCTAATAGCCAGAAGGAAGGTGCACTAAGGTGGGTTATGGATCTACTTTTAACATTATGTATCCATGTCATGTTGGTCACATCTAAGTAATACCAATTGAATGAATCTGCTGTCTTTAGTATTTCTACGTAGGAAAGTTACAGTTCAAAGATGTTGTCCATCATGTCTTGGCTGTACGGTCAATAAATAATGCACAAATAATTTGATACATCTTCATTAATAGATTTAAGATGTATTGATTTGTACGAGTAATGCCACACTTTTGCATTTGTTTCCTGAGCACGGTTCTTAATATGTTAATCTACCAATATCATATTTTGATATCCCACATAAAGTGCTTTGCTGTGCGGATAAGAAATACAATATTTAAAATAATCGTCATGCAGTGTCAAAATGAGAATGGTACATTATGTTACTTTCCTCTGTAATCTATCTTCATCTGACTGTTTCTTAATAATCCTAATCAATCAAAAAAGGGAGGAGACTAAAAGTGAGGTGAAGGTCCAGAACCCATGCTCTCATGAAAGCAACGTATGAAAGATACCTCCTTCTTTGTATTCTTAATAATCCTAGGGGCCAATTCACAGAACTTATCTGAGACAAAATCCTAAACTTACTTCTTCTGGTATTCACTGAAGGCACTTACGATTTTTGGTATTCACAGAAATCACTTACGACTTCTAACTTTATGTCTACAGTCGTGCTGGAATCTCTGCACCCGGACCGTACTCTCCGCACCCGGAAAGTACTCTCCGGCTAGGACCGTACTCTACGGCTCGAGCTGCAGTCTCCGCCTTGGGCCGGATAAAGTGTAATCAATGGGCTGGAATGCAATTTTTACAGAAAGGAACATCAGCAATGTGTGATACATGTTAGAGGGGGTCATGGAAAATAGTCTGGGTAGGGAAAAGAGTATGGCCAGACAATAAATCATAACCCAGAAAAGTTTGCTCCGTTGTGTCATGGTACAATTTGCTAATGGTCGCAGGACTATTACAACATAGTCCTCTCACCCCGGGCACAAGAAGATTGCTGGATCTCCAGCTCTAAACAATACAAACGTGACTTCGTTGTAATTATGTATATGTGAATTTATTTCTTCATCATAATCCACATTTGTCGAAAAGTTCACATATTCAATCTTTCATATAACATCATTTGTTTGGTTCCCAAATTAATCATGTCCAATGCATTTCGGTGCATCTAGCACCTTCATCAGGGAAATCTGTAAGTTAATTAAACAAAACAAAACTTGCTTTAGCCTGCATTATTCCATATAATTCACAATATTTAACATTACCATCCTCCGTTGTAGTTAACTGCGTTACGTTTCAAACATGCGCTACATAGTTCGATGCTTATTACCACGTGGAACCGCTGCCCCATAAAACATTTTTCAAACTTGACTCAATGTGTGTTAGGCGTTCAATGATACAATGTAACGCTACTATTGAACTCGTGCACCGGTGTTCGTATACCGTTTAACTACGCACTATCATGTTATCGGTTCCTGGCCGCTCAGTCGCTTGCATGCTTTTCTACCGGTTATACTGAACTTGTAAGACGCGACTAGCTTTAGCAAATGCTGGTGCTGTGAACGCTCACCTTGTTAGTTGTGTAAACCGCTTACGTGAGCTCCATGCTGCATATTCTAATGGCGCCGGGGTCAAGTGTGTTCATTTTTCTATCCGTTGTTTGACGCATGCGCGTTGCTCTACCCCATTTTTTTCTCTTTCAACTTTATTAGCGTTACCTAAACGTTGTGCTGGCAATGTGTATGAATTCGACTGCGCACCCTTACTATGTGATGCCTGACTGGTTTAAAGAATGTGTGAGAAACTGCATGCAACGTTGTATTTCATGTACACAGTGGTTTTTACAATTCAGCAAAGATTTATGGACTACATCATAAATAGCACAAAAATTCAGTTCGGTCATTGAGCCCGTTGGGCTTCAGACTGTTCAAGTAATAAATCCAGTGATTCTCTCTTTTGAGTAGATTTTTCTTGTTACTTGTACCCTCAGTTTTAAGCACTATTTCCAATATGCAGGCTCGCAGTTGGCTAATGTGGTGCTGTTTTTCCTTGAAATGGACTGCCACTGTTGATTTTGTTGATTCTGTTCTTATATTGCTTTTATGTTCTGTGAGGCGCGTTTTCAGTTTGCGCTCAGTGTGGCCTACATACACTGCGCCACAGGGGCATTTCAACATGTATATTATGTTCATTGTGTCGCATGTCCCATTGACTCTTAATGGTATTTGGAATCCTTTCATTGGATGGGATATTGCATTACCCTTCATGATGTTATGGCAGCTGCTACAATTCATACATGGTATGGTTCCACGATAAGTGCTTTTTGGAGGTCGCTCAATAGGATGCTTTAACATTTCTCCTAAGTTTTTTGCTCTCGTGAATGCAAACAGTGGTTCTTCCGAAAAGATGCCTTTAAAATCCACTTCCAATTTCAAAATTTGCCAATGTTTTCTAATGATGTTCTTGAATTGGGTGCTTACATTCGAGTATTTACTCACACATGTGATTCTCTTGGTAGCCTCTTTTGTTTTGTTCGTTAATAGTTCATCTCTGGATGTTTGTTGTGCTCTAGTCAATGCTGGTTGTATCGTTCGTTCAGGGTATCCCCTGTCCTGGAACCTTTTTGCCATGGTTGTCAGTTGCTCTTGACATTCTTGGGTTTGCGAGACCACTCTTCGTACCCTGAGGAACTGTGAAAATGGCAGATGTGTCTTCAAGGGTAAGGGGTGATGACTATCAAATTTCAATAAATTGTTTCTATCGGTTGGCTTTCGATAGAGGTTAGTTTGAAACTGATTTTCACTTCTAGTGATTTCTACGTCCAAAAACTGGATCTTAGTGGTGCTCATTTGCCACGTGAAGCTTATCCTTTCATTCCTGCTGTTCAATCTTTCCAATTCTTTATGTAAAGTTTCCTCGTCGCCTTTCCAAATTAAAAAGATATCATCGATGAATCTTACATACATCGATAACTGGCTGGCCCATTCCTCACGCTGGTAGATATGCAGGTTTTCAAAATCAGTCATAAACAAATTGGCGTACGCCGGTGCGGCGCAATTGCCCATAGATGTACCGCTCCGTTGGATGAACCATCGTTGTTGGTGTTCAAAGTAACTGTTCATAAGGGTAAACTCCATTAGTTCCATTAAGAATATTTGCAATTGTTGTTCATACGTGCTGTTCAATAAAGCTTTTTCAATAGCTTCCAGGCCTTCTTTATGTGGTATGGACGTATAGAGTGCCCTAACGTCGATGGTTACCATTGTTATTTGCGCTGATGTTGTCAAGCTGTTCAATTTTCTCAAAAAATCGGTAGTGTCCTTTATATATGAAATCGATTTAAGCACTAGTGGTTGCAAATACTTATCAATGAACTTCCCCACTGGCTCGTGGAGACTGCCCTTCGTAGAAACTATCAGGCGGCAGGGTGGATTGTTCAAATCTTTATGGACCTTGGGTACCATATATATGACTGGACTCTTTGGATTTTCTTGGGTTAGATATTGTCTGGTTTTGTCTGTTATGGTTCCCATGTTTTGTGCTCTTGATAGTATATTGAACAAGGTTTTTCGGATTTCTTCCGTGGGGTTGTAATCAATTTCCATGTATAACGTCTCATCCTCTATATGCTCTTTGATCACTGTATCGTAATAAGATTTGTTCAAAATGACCATGGCCCCTCCCTTGTCAGCCTTTTGACACACGATTTTGTCATTTTTCGCCAGTGCTTGTATAGTGCCATATTCTTTGTTTGTCATGTTCTTCTGTTTAGGAGTCTTCTTTGTGTTGACTTTTTCTATTTCTTGTTTACATAAGACTTCGAATAAGTCAATTGTCTTGTGGCTGATTGGTGGCATGTAAGTGCTTGTGGTTTTTAATCCTCTTAATTCATCTGGTTTCTCTTGCAAAGGTTCCGTGAGGACGTTATCAAAAAAGTGTCTAAGTCTTATTTTTCGCGTCAATTTGAATAAGCTCACCTCTAGTTCCAATTTATTGGTGCGGGCTGTGGGGACGAATGACATCCCTTTTTGTAGCGTATCTATTTGAAATTTGGTGAGCCTTTCGTCCGATATGTTAATAACCAGGTTCTTACTTCCTAGTGGCCTTTCTTGTTCTTGTTTTTCTTGGACGTGACTGTTCTCGTCTGTGGCGTCGTTTTGTCTATTTCTCTTGTTCTTTCTGAGTCCCCTCCGGGGTCTACCGGTTCTGTGGGGCCTCCTTCTAAAAAAGGACGCTGTTCAGTTGACAAACAAAGAATATGGCACTATACAAGCACTGGCGAAAAATGACAAAATCGTGTGTCAAAAGGCTGACAAGGGAGGGGCCATGGTCATTTTGAACAAATCTTATTACGATACAGTGATCAAAGAGCATATAGAGGATGAGACGTTATACATGGAAATTGATTACAACCCCACGGAAGAAATCCGAAAAACCTTGTTCAATATACTATCAAGAGCACAAAACATGGGAACCATAACAGACAAAACCAGACAATATCTAACCCAAGAAAATCCAAAGAGTCCAGTCATATATATGGTACCCAAGGTCCATAAAGATTTGAACAATCCACCCTGCCGCCGATAGTTTCTACGAAGGGCAGTCTCCACGAGCCAGTGGGGAAGTTCATTGATAAGTATTTGCAACCACTAGTGCTTAAATCGATTTCATATATAAAGGACACTACCGATTTTTTGAGAAAATTGAACAGCTTGACAACATCAGAGCAAATAACAATGGTAACCATCGACGTTAGGGCACTCTATACGTCCATACCACATAAAGAAGGCCTGGAAGCTATTGAAAAAGCTTTATTGAACAGCACGTATGAACAACAATTGCAAATATTCTTAATGGAACTAATGGAGTTTACCCTTATGAACAGTAACTTTGAACACCAACAACGATGGTTCATCCAACGGAGCGGTACATCTATGGGCAATTGCGCCGCACCGGCGTACGCCAATTTGTTTATGACTGATTTTGAAAACCTGCATATCTACCAGCGTCAGGAATGGGCCAGCCAGTTATCGATGTATGTAAGATTCATCGATGATATCTTTTTAATTTGGAAAGGCGACGAGGAAACTTTACATAAAGAATTGGAAAGATTGAACAGCAGGAATGAAAGGATAAGCTTGACGTGGCAAATGAGCACCACTAAGATCCAGTTTTTGGACGTAGAAATCACTAGAAGTGAAAATCAGTTTCAAACTAACCTCTATCGAAAGCCAACCGATAGAAACAATTTATTGAAATTTGATAGTCATCACCCCTTACCCTTGAAGACACATCTGCCATTTTCACAGTTCCTCAGGGTACGAAGAGTGGTCTCGCAAACCCAAGAATGTCAAGAGCAACTGACAATCATGGCAAAAAGGTTCCAGGACAGGGGATACCCTGAACGAACGATACAACCAGCATTGACTAGAGCACAACAAACATCCAGAGATGAACTATTAACGAACAAAACAAAAGAGGCTACCAAGAGAATCACATGTGTGAGTAAATATTCGAATGTAAGCACCCAATTCAAGAACATCATTAGAAAACATTGGCAAATTTTGAAATTGGAAGTGGATTTTAAAGGCATCTTTTCGGAAGAACCACTGTTTGCATTCACGAGAGCAAAAAACTTAGGAGAAATGTTAAAGCATCCTATTGAGCGACCTCCAAAAAGCACTTATCGTGGAACCATACCATGTATGAATTGTAGCAGCTGCCATAACATCATGAAGGGTAATGCAATATCCCATCCAATGAAAGGATTCCAAATACCATTAAGAGTCAATGGGACATGCGACACAATGAACATAATATACATGTTGAAATGCCCCTGTGGCGCAGTGTATGTAGGCCACACTGAGCGCAAACTGAAAACGCGCCTCACAGAACATAAAAGCAATATAAGAACAGAATCAACAAAATCAACGGTGGCAGTCCATTTCAAGGAAAAACAGCACCACATTAGCCAACTGCGAGCCTGCATATTGGAAATAGTGCTTAAAACTGAGGGTACAAGTAACAAGAAAAATCTACTCAAAAGAGAGAATCACTGGATTTATTACTTGAACAGTCTGAAGCCCAACGGGCTCAATGACCGAACTGAATTTTTGTGCTATTTATGATGTAGTCCATAAATCTTTGCTGAATTGTAAAAACCACTGTGTACATGAAATACAACGTTGCATGCAGTTTCTCACACATTCTTTAAACCAGTCAGGCATCACATAGTAAGGGCGCGCAGTCGAATTCATACACATTGCCAGCACAACGTTTAGGTAACGCTAATAAAGTTGAAAGAGAAAAAAATGGGGTAGAGCAACGCGCATGCGTCAAACAACGGATAGAAAAATGAACACACTTGACCCCGGCGCCATTAGAATATGCAGCATGGAGCTCGCGTAAGCGGTTTACACAACTAACAAGGTGAGCGTTCACAGCACCAGCATTTGCTAAAGCTAGTCGCGTCTTACAAGTTCAGTATAACCGGTAGAAAAGCATGCAAGCGACTGAGCGGCCAGGAACCGATAACATGATAGTGCGTAGTTAAACGGTATACGAACACCGGTGCACGAGTTCAATAGTAGCGTTACATTGTATCATTGAACGCCTAACACACATTGAGTCAAGTTTGAAAAATGTTTTATGGGGCAGCGGTTCCACGTGGTAATAAGCATCGAACTATGTAGCGCATGTTTGAAACGTAACGCAGTTAACTACAACGGAGGATGGTAATGTTAAATATTGTGAATTATATGGAATAATGCAGGCTAAAGCAAGTTTTGTTTTGTTTAATTAACTTACAGATTTCCCTGATGAAGGTGCTAGATGCACCGAAATGCATTGGACATGATTAATTTGGGAACCAAACAAATGATGTTATATGAAAGATTGAATATGTGAACTTTTCGACAAATGTGGATTATGATGAAGAAATAAATTCACATATACATAATTACAACGAAGTCACGTTTGTATTGTTTAGAGCTGGAGATCCAGCAATCTTCTTGTGCCCGGGGTGAGAGGACTATGTTGTAATAGTCCTGCGACCATTGGATTATTCGAGTACACTCAGGGAGGAGAGTGATACCCATGGAGCACGGATAACTCAGTCAAACCCATAGACTGTGCACATCCCAGATTTTGAAATGGTACGATTTGCTCTCACCTTAGTGTTGACTGTAGTGTTGACACCGCAGTCAACACTGAAAAAAGCACAAGTTGTTAACTGTATATATAATGATAGAAAGCAGCAAACTTTTTGGGGTTTTGATGTAGTGTCTGGCCATACCCTTTTCCCTGCCCAGACTATTTCTCATGACCTCCTCTACCATTTAGTACAGGTTCCTAACGTTCCTTTTTCTAAAAATTGCATATCCAGCCCATTGATTACACATTACACATAGAGCTTCATAACTATAGGCAGGAAGTCCAGGAAATCCTAAGCCTACCAAATCTAGGGAAAATTCCCTGGCTTATGTACATCAAGAAAGAATGTGGGAGGTTGGGAATACCACTACTCTGGTCCAACCCTGAAACTGCCTGTAATGCTATCTCTCACAAGCATCTGGCCTGATTATTCCATGATAGCAAACTATCTGCTGTCTTACACAACTCACAGATTGGCACCCTAACAGAATCCTTTTTAAAAGTTAAAGATTTTTATCATTTTGAACATGTCTTTGATGACATTTTTCCAATTTTAACCAGAAAATTATATCTACAATGGAGATATGGCACGCTACCAACAAGAGCTCTTACAAGTAAATGGTTTCCATCTACACCAAAAAATTGCACTGGTTGTAATTGTGAGTCTGAAAATGAGCTGCACCTATTGTTTTTTTGCCCAGCTTATCAAAAGTCTAGAAAGTACTGGATTATACCTGTCTGCAAAAATTTGGGATTTACAGCTGTATGCAGGCCTACAGAATATTTAAAACAGAGTTATCCGGTTTTATTGTATTTGCTGTAGCAAAATTTCTGGCAGCCATGTGGCATAAGCGTAGGTTTTTAATAACTCCTGCATAAAAAGTACCTATATGCCCAAATGGTAAACTGACTTTTACAGATGATTAGATCTATAGACTGCAATATTGGGTCTCTGTGCAATATTTTGTATGGTGCATTTCCGATATTTATTTGCTCCTGTATTGTAGATAATGTTGTTTTTTAACCTATTATCATGTTCTTTTATAATTAATGTATTTTCTCTGTATGTGAACATCTTTTATGGCTATAAAATTGCCGAAATAAAGATTTATGAATGAATGAATGACTATTCCCAAACCAGCCTGTGAAACAGTAGGGAAAGCGTTAGATATCAGTGGGATAACATTTACAATTCTCATTCCAGTCACTGCAACAATAGGGAAAGCGCTCGAATTTGTAGGGGTTATAATGACTATTTCCACTCTAGCCTGTGCAACAATAGGAAAAGCTTTGGACTGCAGAGGGGTTCAAGTTACTATTTCAACTCTAGTTTGTGCAAAATTAGGGAAGGTATTACACATAACATATTTCAATAACCCTATTAATTTATAACAAATATAAAACTCTTAACATTTAATTAATTTATTAACACCTAAAACCCCCAAAATTATATATATATATATATATCACGGCGATATGATGCGTTTCGGCCACCTCAGGTGGCCTTGCTCACATAATGCAACGCGCTAACGAGGCAACTCGTGAATTTTACTTCCACATCATAGGACTTATCATGACCATAGCAATAAAAGACAGACTGCTGTTAGTAGATTCATGGACACAAGATAATCAGCCCGAGTATGATGTGAAATTGATAATCTCCTATAGTACTCCTATATGAACCAATATAAAATCACAAATATATTGTAATAATCATAATACATGAAATTCCTAGTGCGGCTTAAATGCTTAGTCTCTGCTTTTCAATTGTTATAAACTTGCTGAATCTGTATATAACAGGATTTTTACTTATTCCCATTCTGATAATGGCATAATATGATATAATGAAGTTCAGAGGCATCTTAGCTTACTAGTAAAATGTAATGCAATTAGAAATCGAATTAAAATAGGTGATGCAAATCTATGTTTTGACATGTCTATAATACATAGGAGTTTCATTTATAAACATCACATCAAAACATCTCTCTATGTACATCATAAAGTCATATGTATATACTAAAATTCATGGCTACACAGTACTAGTCAATAAAGCTACAAGGTGCATAGTGTAAAACTCATTTATATCTTATTTTTCTATGTATCTCCTTTCTTCTTTAAAGTGCAGAAGTATTTATAAAGTGCTATGTGCAAAGTGGTAATATCCCTATAGGTTAGGGAACTGTCAATGAAACAGTAGCTGAACTATGGGGCATATTACCAAGCAATAGCGATAATTATCGCTATTGCTTGGTTAGAGACAAAATTTTACCGCTGAGCTGCGGGATTTTTTATCGCACATAAACCTTGGTATTACCAAGGTTTATCGCAAATGCGATAAAAAACGCCCGCAATGCATGAATATCGCTGAAAAGTCAGCGATATTCATGCATTACCGAGCTAATGCTCTTAGCCATGTTATCCACCCACCATTGGATAACATGGCTAAGGACTGCTTAGGGCAGGTGTTAGCTTTTGGAGATATTCGCGCTTAGCGCGAATATCTCCAAAAGTTGGTAATAGGAGATAGCGATGTTAGCGACTGTTTCCAGTCGCTAACATCTTGGCACGCCCACTTTGCATGTCATTAGTGATAAATATCACTGACATGCAAAGTGGGGCCCAAGATGGTCGCTATCTCCTACTAGCTGTCGCTAACTGGTGTTAGCGACAGCTAGGTAATAGGGAGATCATTTTATCTCCGCTTTCTTGGCTTTTAAAGCCAAAAAAGCGGAGATAAACCCCCTTGATAATATGCCCCATGCCCCTATATTCCTACCCGGCACCTGTAGGAAAGATAATATTATCTATGGGGCCGTCAGCCTTCAATAAATATATGTATAAAAACAAATGTATATATATATATATATATATATATATATATATATATATATATATATATTACCTACTGGCGGTCGCCAGTAGGTATATATAGTTAGGATTTTTTCCCTATGGGATTTTTGAAAATTCTATGTCTAATAACTTTGGCGTTTGTGGACGGAATTTGCTGAAATTTTCAGGAAAATGGAACATTTTGTTTCTGAGCAGCCCCTGAAAATTTGGGGGGGGTTTGTCAAGGGGGGGCCGAGAAAAAAGGGGGGTCCCAAAACGTGTTTTTCCAATGTTAATTTCCATAGGGCGGTTGGCCTCACTTTTAGCCCGAACGGCTGAATGGATTTGCACGAAACTTGGCAAAATTGTAGGGACTGTTAGCCCGATGTGCCTTTGCTAGGTCTCAATATATGTGCTCCAGTGGATTTTGAGAAATTAACGTTCAAAAAAAGATATATATCTGTAAGCGCGCTCTGGGCAGCGCTCCGGTTCGCGTACTTTACGCGTAACGGAACTTCGCGAAGCGAAGCTGATTGGCTCTCCGGTGTCTGTCAACATTCTAAACAGTCCGGAGCGGCCGCCATCTTTTCTCTCGGTAGGATCGAGAGACAAGAGGAGGCCAAAACAAAGGGGGAAATGACCATAAGGGGGCATAGTAGATCCTCCCTGACCCCCTAGGTTTGATGTGGAGGCTTTAAAAGGGCCCCGCAGGGCAAAAAAAAAAAAATATATATATTTTTTTTTGCGTGGGGAGCGCCCGGTTCGCGAACCGGGAAGCGTTCTGGGGAGCGTACTATAAGGAAAAAAGAATGATAGACTTTTCAAATACTGTATGTTAATTGATTGTTGGTTTTGTTGATTATTTTTTAATTTCTTTATTTTTTAAGCAATTATTTATTATTGTGATTGTGTTTCAAAATTTAATAACATTTCTAACATTTCACTGTCTGAAATGTCGTCATTTTCATTGAACATAGTTTGTAATCTCTGAGGGTGTTAAATGTCCTCATTTTGAAGGAGGTTATCTACTGCTTGCACACATTGCAGTAGTTCTTGGTCCCAAGTTTCATCCATAAATTCTATATAATTTGGATCAATTAATTCTTGGCTGCTCTCTTGCAGGACAATTTGAAATGAAACTTTCTGTTCGCCTTCCATGTTGCCTGAAATTTGGATAAAAAAAATATATATTAGTAGAGATAGGGCACTGTTGGGATTAATTTTAGATAGGCAGTTTTTATCAGTGAATTTATCTTTGGGCAGTGTATAGTATCAGAGTGGAAGTAGGAATATAAAAAAGTGTATGTGATTTAACGTAAGTAATTTCATAATTATACAAGAGAAACCTAACTCCATCCATAACTATAACAGAGAAGTCTATCTAAATCTATAACTACTACAGAGGGATAGTATATAACTATCAGAAAAAGTTTACCATATTAATTTTTGGTGCACAATATACTTCAGTTTTAAAAATAACAACTTACCTTTACAAAGAAGTTGAAGTGATTAGTGAAAATCCAATTGAAATGTACACCAGGAAGTAGTAGTCAAAATGGCTGTGTTTCCTTCTCTTCCTTTATATATATCCAGGTATATAACCAATCAAATGTCAGGTAATAAAAGTAGAAAATGAAAGTAACATTTTCATTGGTTGTCAATTCCAACACTTCAGATGTGTTTTGAGAAGTAATTTACCTCACGGTATTTAGAGAGGTCTACAGGCTAAATGGCTAAATGGAATTTCAATCAAATTTGTGAAAATGATAGGGATTGGTATGTAGTATGAGCTAATCTATATTTGGTGAGAGTGTCTCCAGTCGTTTTTCTGTAAATTACTTTCCCACCTTTTTTGATGGTGCGCTTCCCGGGGAGCGCCCCGGTACGCGAAATGGCGAGCGCCCCGGTACGCGAACGTGAAGCGTTACGGGAGTCCACCATTTTGTGTTTCGGTCGACTTAAGATACAAGATGGAGGGCAAATAATGTTCAGAATGGGTAGAAGGGGGCACGGTAGACTTATCTTGACCCCCTAGGTTTTCTGAGGGTGGCTGAGGAGGCTTATATGTGCGAAAAAAAACATTTTTTTTAAAAATTTCGCGAGGTTAGCTTCCGGTTCGCGTACCGGGTAGCGCCCCGGGGAGCGTACTTTGTTGAAAATTAGTGAAAAAAGTTAGAGAAAAATAATAATTGTGAGTGATCAGATGTAGGGTAGTTCTGAGAAGAGCTTTTGGGTTTATGGTACATTTAGGTACTTATAAGTAGGTACCAATGCACAGTCTTAAATTCAGAATGAAAATTCTGTTGCCCTCATCTGAGAAGTGAACTCCATCTCCTCTGTAGATATCTTGCATGTAGTAACGCAAGTTATTGTTGTACATGGAGCCCATTCCATGGTCTCTCATGTAAGCTGAAACAGATTTGTTTACATGCTTCCTCGACTTCTCAATTTGTGGACAAAATTGGTTTGACCACCTCCATTTCTGTCTTTGGCATATATTTGAATATACCAAGGCAGTTTGAGGAAAAAGTGCCATCAATTGCTCAAAGGTGTCCTTTAAAAGCATTTCCAGACCTACCCCAGTCAAAGTGCCCAAATCATTACCTCCACAGTGCACAATTAACAGGTCAGGTTTTGGCAAATGCATAAAGTTTTTCACCAATGGTATCAATTGGTGACATTTTAATCCTCTGTGGCCAAACCACTTAATTTCCACATCTTGTAAATTGAGGTTAGGTAAATTTCTGTTCTCAGCATACCTCTGAGCCCAATAGATGTAACTATGTCCAACAATCCAGACGGAAAACATGGTGAGAGGAGGTTCTGCTGCAGTCAGATGAAGTGTGGCAATGAAATGGCACTTGAAAAAATAAGAGTTTAAAATGAAAAAAACTGTGGAGTTTCTGTGTTAATGAAGCAGTAACAGTGATTGGTGGATTTTGATTGCTGAAAACAGAAAGTTAGGGTGCATGGATGAGTTCTTTGAAAGATGTATTTTGAGTGGTCAAGAAAAAATCATTAAATGAAAGAATGCACTGGATATGCAGGTGCACTGAGAGTTCAGAGTTCAATTGAAACATTGTTGTGTGAACTTGCAAACACCAGAGGTCTTCCAAGAGGTGGTTGCTATGCAAAAAAGGCAGAGAGGGCAGAGGGGGGAAGGGTTTTGATTTGAAAAAAGTGAGGGAAGAGTTTTGATTGGGTGACATGAGAGATATGTGTGAAGAATTACAGCATTTCTGTGCTTTTGATAGCTGCAGACTCTGGAGTGCATACCTTTTGCTCTGCTGAAGACAAATTGGTGTGTTTCTGAGACTGTTTTGAAACTCATAAAGTATTTGCTAAGGTGAGAAAAGATTTCTTTAATTTAGATAGAGAATAGTGTGCTTTAAGGAGAAAATTATGAAGAAAGTTGTGTTTTTCAAATGTTGCTTTGTCTCAAGTGTTTTACAAATAGATTTTGTTTCTTTGAGAAATTGTAATTGGAGAAAATGTGAAGTATTAGTACTGACAGGGTTTTTTTGTGCATAGGAGCTGTGGAGTGTTTTCAATTTATGACTTGAAAATCGTTTTTGAGGAAAAGGAATGGTTTTAAAATGTATGACAAGGACATAATGGTGTATGCTTCTTTATAAGGCAATTGAGTGTCTCTGATGTTATTTTTCCCATTTTAATGTAAGACCTTTCCCTGTGGAGCAAATTGCTTGTAAATATGCTCCCACCTGTGCATGGCAAATTAAGATTTTGAATGTTTGCGTTACATAGCCATGTTAAAAGTGACCCAAACATGCTGCAAAGGCAATCAAAAAACGCTTTCATGTGTCTTAAGGACATTTTAAGTCATTTCCCCATGTGGAGTGTTTTTAAATTATGACTTGAAAATCGTTTTTGGGGAAAAGGAATGGTTTTAAAATTTATGACAAGGACATAATGGTGTATGCTTCTTTATAAGGCATTTCAGTGTCTCTGATGTTATTTTTCTCATATTAAATTAAAAGACCTTTCCCCGTGGAGCAAATTCCTTGTAAATATGCTCTCACCTGTGCATGCTAAATTTAGATTTTGACTGTTTGAGTTACATAGCCATGTTAAAAGTGACCCAAAAAAGTTGCAAAGGCTTTAAAAAAACACTTTCATGTGTCTTAAGGACATTTTAAGTCATTTCCCCGTGGGCAGTGTTTTCAAATTATGACTTGAAAATCGTTTTTGAGGTAAAGGAATGTTTTTAAAATTTATGTGCGCCATATGCCCCCAAATTTCTTTTTCAGGGGTGCAGCAGGGTGTTCTTGAGACACCCCTGCACCCTTGGAAAAATTCCTAATTTGCGATGAGCTAATTGCTAATCGCAAATTGCACCTTCATTCCTATGGGCCTCCTGGCCCATGGAAATGAATGGGTAATTTGCAATTAGCAATTTGCTCATCGCAAATTAGGAATGGTAAAGAATCGCTATTTATTCCTTAAAATTCGCTATTTAGGAAATGCAAAATAGTTTGATGATACATATGGCGGTTCATCTCTAACAAGATAAGAAGCTTAGGGATAGATTTATGATGACTGGCGCAATGAAGTGGACATCACTTACTTCATTGGTAGGCCTTTACATGTATTATCTCCTCTGTATTCTTCATCAAGCGTAACTTTGATCTGCAATCCTGAGTAGGCCTCACCTTAAACAAACCTCTGGATAGGCCACACCTTATCGTCATCCTGAATTAATCATTTAAAATGCTAGGGACAGATTTATGATAGGTGTATGCCTCTTTTGCGCCACTGTGCGTCACTTTTCTGATGCAGCGGCGGTGCAAAAGATTTGCTATGAGGCGACAAAATTACAAATTGATGCATTAAGGCAGATGTGTCATGCTGTAAAAAAACCGTGCCACATGAAACCGATGCAGCAGTGATGCAAAAGATGCACCATGTTGCAAGACAGGCCTCACTTGGGGCCATATGTATCAAGCTAATTAGCATTCGCAAAGGCCGAAATTCTGCGAATTTCGGCCTTTGCGAATGCTAATTAGACAAATGGTATGTATCAAACAAGTTTGATGCAAAATAAGGAATAGCAAAATTTGCTATTCCTTATTTTGCGATTGCACTTAAGGATTTGCAAATTTTGCGATTCCTTAAATGCAATGTATCAAACAAAAAATATGCAAAAAATGCCATTAAGGATTTGCAAATTACCACCAACTTCTAGTTGGTGGTAATTTGCGAATTCTTTTCAAAAAGCTTTTTTTCCAAAAAACAAAAGGTGCCATATGACGCCCATACATGCCCTTAGGGCATGTATGTGCGCCATATGCCCCCAAATTTCTTTTTCAGGGGTGCAGCAGGGTGTTCTTGAGACACCCCTGCACCCTTGGAAAAATTCCTAATTTGCGATGAGCTAATTGCTAATCGCAAATTGCACCTTCATTCCTATGGGCCTCCTGGCCCATGGAAATGAATGGGTAATTTGCAATTAGCAATTTGCTCATCGCAAATTAGGAATGGTAAAGAATCGCTATTTATTCCTTAAAATTCGCTATTTAGGAAATGCAAAATAGTTTGATGATACATATGGCGGTTCATCTCTAACAAGATAAGAAGCTTAGGGATAGATTTATGATGACTGGCGCATCACCAGGGATGTGCCAGTCATCCTGCGCCCCTGTTCCGCCACCCATGGTGTGCTGCATTTACAATGCGGCGCACCATGGGGCAAAAACGGCACAGATGCGTGACGCATCTGTGCCGTAAAGGTGGCGCATTGCTGGGGTTGTATCGCAAGTGCGATGCAGCTCCAGCAAGGCTCAGGGGTGCCCTATCTCCACAATGCTGCGTCAAGACCTATGCCTGCTTCAAGCAGGCGCAGGGTTTTGACGCAGCTTTGTCCTATCTGATTGTAAATGCGGCACACCATGGGTGGCAGAGCAGCGGTGCACGTTAACTGGTGCATCCCTGGGGATGTGCCAGTTAACATAAATCTGCCCCTTTATATTTAAGTAGGAGTCGGTGAGGCTTATCCAAGGTTAAGAAGAGATGAGTCCTGTTCACTGATAAATTGGACATAGGCTTCACCTCCTCAGCATCGCTGGACATGGCTAAATATTAGCTGCAAAATGTTACTCTTGTTAAACAATTTTACTATTATAATCTCTGAGATTTGTCTCTTACTCTGCAACATCTCATTGTTGTTATCTTTCTTTAAAGATAAAGACAACATCAACATGAGCGACAATCAGCAATCAGTTGATTTCGACCTCATCATTGAACTCGTAATTGAAACATCAGTGGATGTTGATCCCTTGGATGATTTAAATCCTGAGGATGAAGAAGAACGTGATGAGGATGCAGATTTGTCAGAATTGTATGACATAGGATGGGAAGCTGACGTGCTTGAGCCTATGGAACTATAAACATTTATTTTAAAAATTTATAATAAATAAAAAGTAAAAATGTAAACCGTTTAATTTAAAAATAAAGACACCTTCAAAAACAGGTTATGTGTAGTGTCTTCAATAAAATATTAAAATATGCTCATAAAATTAGATCAGATTCACATATAAAACAGCACAGGTAAAATGAATATAAATTCCATTTCTTTTCTGCTATTTCTGTATTCTAAATTTGCCAAGCACTAAAAAATCTTCTATGTAAAAATGTCAAGTAGTGTTTTAAGTTTTTGATTACTGTTATTGATTTACTGTTGGGTAATAGTGGTTAATAACATTTTTTATTATATTTTACCACAGATTCAACTGCAGATCATTTCAAGATTTCAGCATGCCAACCAAAGAAAGACTTAGAAAGGCTGCAAAACGTCAAAGACAGCAGGTCAATGAAAAAAAGCAGCAGTCCTCTAACAAAAAGATTTGTCAAGTCACCAAGAAAACACCGGGTAAGAGTACAAAAACATTCATAAGAAATATCTGTAGTAAAAAAAATATTACTACAGAAAATGTTTCAGTCCAGAAAAAGAGAAGCAATTCAAACGGAAAGGAAAGGCCAATGAAAAATGTTACTGCTAGAGCAAGAGATAACTCTGTGCATGATAGTAGAAGGAAACAACAGTTTAGGGACATTCGTAAACGAATGTTCCGCAACAGGATAATTGGCAATTTGTTAAAAAATATTAAGAAAGGTCAACAGAAAGTGGTTTTTTATAAGAGAAAAAAAATAGTTGAGAAAGTTATTGATCAGGCATTTGAAATTAAACGTAAGTTATTTATTTTGATAATCAATAGAATTAGGAAGCTAAACAAGGCAATTTATGATTTCAAAAGAAATAGTAGATGGAAGAGAATAGTTAATCGTAGTAATTTTTGTGAAGTTTTTTCTGGAGAATGGATGCATAGTTCAAGCTGTGAGGCATTTTTTAATGAGGAGAGTTATTTCCAGGATAATGATTTGGTGCATGCAGTTGACACCAGTGGTCGAGCTTATGAAGTGAAAGATGGTTGTCCAGTTGAAAAAGAAAAACTTGTGACAACAGAGATAGAAGAGGTGTTAGGTAATGAGGTTTTAGGAAGACGTCCTAAGGGTCCTGTGTACACCTGGAAGTGTAGTAGTATTTGCAGTGTGCGACAGGATTCCATCAATTTGCTTTGTGTTTTTGTACGGTCATTTAATAAGAAAAGTTTGAAGCAGAAAATGAAGTTGTTGCAAGAATTAGATCCTTGCAGAGTGAGAGAAGTGACAGGTTTGCATGGTCATTCACTGGCTTGTCTTTCCAGGAGAGTATGCCAGAGTGTTTTTCATCATTTCAGGATGCTAGCAGTGCATCATAATAAAGTGAGGAAATTAGTTAGAATGTTGTATTATGCTAAGAGTCCAGCAGTTATGCTTAAACAATTATGCGCTGCTCTTTTGCATGGTTCTGAAATAGATGTGAAGAATATGTGTGAAGAAATTGAGTTTTGTTACTTTGGAAGTAAAGAGGAGAATGTTGAAATTGACCAAGAAGAAGCGGGTAATGTGGAAGATAGTGTACAGGTTTCCAGTACAGATAATTTCCAGAGGGAAATTGCGACGTTTGAGGTGAAATCAAGTGAGAGGCCAAATTTCACTTGTGTGTGTTGTCGACGCACTTATTATAAGAATCAGACTAAGTTAGTGGATTTATATGCAAAAAGTGAAAGGGAAAATAATAGTGAATGGAAGGATTTCACAACATACTTGATGGTAGAAAATTGTTTTGATTTGGGATTGGATCAACATGTGTGTACTTATTGTTGTAACAAATTAAATCAAAACCAGATGCCTGCTAGAGCAGTTCATAATAATCTGGAATTGGTTGAGATTCCTTCTGAATTGAAGGATTTAAATACTTATGAATCTATTTTGATTCAAAGTATCCATCCCTTTCAGGCTATTGTAAGAATGGAGCCAAAGACAGGGAAATTGCCTCCATCAGATTTACAGAGAGGATTAAAGGGAAGAGTTGTTTATTTGCCTCTAGATTTGAAGAAAAACATTAACACAATTGGAGTAGAAAAAGTGGAAGAGGAACCTCTGGTTATCTTAGTTAATGGGGTTCCGACAAAGAATAAGAAAATATGGCAAGATTTAGTGGATGTTAGGAAAGTTAAAAAGGCAACATTGTATTTGAAAAAAAATAATAAATACTATAAGAATGTATATGTTGCAGAAGAGGAAGTAAGTGAGGAAGAGGATAGCGATTTGTGTGCTGGTCAAATTGAGAAAGTAGAACCCTGTACTAGTGAAGAAATATATGAACATTATAGTGTTCATCCTTTGCATTCCAAGGAAGTCATGGGGAATGCTATTGAGTTGTTTCAAATGAAACAAGCCAAAGGGAGTCCCATTAGTGTTTGGGAGGAAAGTTTGGAAGCTCGGTGTTTCCCACAGCTTTTTCCAACAGGTCAGGGAGGAAGATATGATGAGCGACCTCATCAAATTCCTGCTTCTGAATACCGGACTTTGCGATTGTATGCAGGAGATGCTAGGTTTCGACAATGCATTCCCTATTTGTTTCATCTCCTGTTTGAAAGCGATCTGTCTGGACTGTCATATGCAGTGAACCACATCTTGAAAAGTGGTATACACATGCAAAACATCTCGGCAAGTGACTTTATGGATAAAGTCAATGTCCAAGACAGTATTTTGGATTCTCACCTGATTAATCTCATGGCGTGTCAGCGTGGTACTAATGAGTACTGGTACCGTCGTCATGGTGATTTAAAATGTATGCTGAGGAACTTAGGAACTCCCACATGGTTCCTCACTCTGAGCTGTGCCGAATATGGCTGGGAAGACTTACTTGAATTTCTACGAGAGGCAAATGGAAACATCGAAAACATCGAATTCAAGACACCCGGAGAACTGTGCTCTTTGGATCCAGTCAATGTATGCAGGTACTTCAATCATAGATTTGAAGCTATGATGTCTTTCATCATGAATAAGAAGAATCCACCTCTTGGAGAGGTGTTGGATTTCTTCTGGAGAAAGGAGCACCAAGCAAGAGGTGCTCCTCATATACATATGTTGCTGTGGATCAAGGATGCACCTAAATTTGGAACGGATCCAAAAGACTCAGTGATGAGTTTCATACAACAGTATTCTACGTGTGCTGTTCCAAACGCAAAGGAGAAGAAAAGCCTAAGAGAAAAAGTACTACGTTTCCAAAGCCATCGTTGTGGAAAGTACTGTCGTCGTAAATTCCGAAACAAGGACAAGTTCTACACCAAATGTCGTTTCGGCATTCCACGACCGGTGATTTCTAAAGGAAGAGTAAACAGTTTGATGTCTTCGCTGCGACATAATGTGATGAAGAAATCACCTAAAAACACATACAATTTGAAGAGGAACGAAAAGTCTAAGTACATCAACGACTACAACCCGGTGATTTTGTCCATGTGGAATGCTAACATGGATATACAGTTTGTGGCTGATAACTGTATGGCTGTGGCTCGGTATGTGACATCTTACATCACCAAAAAAGAAAAGACAGAATTGAAGGATATGTGGGAGGACATTTCCCATGAAAAGAGCCTCAGCAAGAAGTTGTACAGTTTCAGTCTGAAGATGTTGTCGCATCGAGAAATCGGAGCTTATGAATGTTCTGACCGGTTGTCTTCAGCAAGTCTCTATGCCAAATCCAGGAGTATCGTTTGGGCGAGTCTTGGTCTTGCTGCAACGCGTAATCGAGTTCTGAAACCTGTGCGGGAAATTGAGTATTTGGCAGAAAAGGAGCCAAACAGTACCGACATTTTGAAGACCAACATGTTGGATACATATTATCCAAATCGAAGCAGTCACCTCGAGAATGTTTGTCTGTATGAGGTTCTTCAAAATTACATATTCAAGAGGAACATCAAAGAAGATACTTGTGATGTTGCTCATTAATCATATCCTGTACCTTTAATATGCCAAGAATCTCTCATGTAGAGATTCTGGAATTGTGATGTTTCCTAGTTCTTCTTGTCAGTTGGAGTCTTATCTGCTGTGGCTGAGGTTTAATAAATACCTCCTGACTTCAATCCTGTTTCTCCTGGATTCTCATTTATTTGGAAAACACTACATTTTCATGGCGACGATCGGGTGAACCCACTCATCACCTCAACACAGCGGAAATCACTCGTCTTCTCCTCCAGCGGCAGTAAACCGGTTAAGAAAAGGAAGCGGAGCCTTCCCTGCGGCAGTTAAGAAAAGCGGTGAGGAGTAAGGCGGGAGGTTTATTAAGGAGGAAAATTAAAAATTAAAAGATAAACAATGTGCGATAATATTTAAAGAAGTAATCAACGAGCATCACTCGCGCGTGAGTTCTTTTCTCGCGCTAGTGCTCGCGCTTGAATTATTTCCTCGCGCTGACTTGCTCGTGCAAAGTTGATGACACAGCGCCCTCTGACGTCTGATCATAATAACACAACACGCTGTTATCCAAAGGAACGTTTCTTTTCAACGCGCTGATGTATTCCTTTTCTGACGTCTATTGTTTATTCATCTCAGCACTCAGAACGTTTACTCATCTCAGCGCTCAGAACGTTTCAACACTCAGAACGTTTGATAATTAACAATTGAAACTACACGCACAAGGAAAATAAAGAAAGAATGTTAGAGACTCAATTCTAAGAACACGTTCTTTGGCACTAAGCATTATTGAAGGATTCTACATTTTTTAAACAAACATCTCTCTCTAAGAGCAAAAGAACACGACAAAAGAAAGGTAGATTCTAAAAGAAACTCTAAATGAACATTCTATCCTAAGCATAAAAAGAAAGGGAAATCAACATGCAGAATGTAACTCAACCCGCATTTTTTTTAAATACTCCAGGAGAACCCAATATAAAATGGAAAAAATGGAAGAAGATTTTTGCCAACTATGCAAGAGTGTGTGGAACTAACCTGAGTGCAGAAAGAAAGCTAGCCCTCCTTTTACACTGCTTAGGAGGAGAAGGACAGGACGTTTTGGAGCATCTCCCTGACCTTTCTGCTGGAGAACAACGCAACTTAAATGAATATGAAATTGCTATAGCTCAACTAGATAAACACTATCTTCCAAGGATCAGTACCATAATGGAACGTTATCACTTTGGCTTAAGAGAGCAAAAGAGAGATGAAACTGTAGAAGATTATGTTTCTTCATTAAGAAAGTTAGCGTCCTCCTGCAATTTTGGTTTAACACTTGATGAAAGAATTAGAGATCAGTTTGTTCTCAGGTGTGCTCATGATGAAATAAGAAAGGAACTATGGCTAAAGGATGAACCACCACTTGAAGAAGTTTTAGCTATAGCCAAACAGGTGGAACACATGACAAAATGTGTTAGTGAACTAAAAAAAGAAAAAGATAAAACTTCCGTGGTTGAAAAGAAAGATGAAGCAAAGGTCGAAGAAGTTATATATCAAGTCAAGAAACTTGAAAAGAATGAAACTCTTTCTGGTCCAGATAGGGATAATTTTTCAACAAATGTTATGTCTCAAAGTAATCTTTTAGGGCAAGGTAGTAAACTTGCATGTTTTAGATGTGGTCAAGTAGGCCATCTAGCTAATTCTCCAATTTGTCCTGCATTAAGGATTATATGCAATGTGTGTGGCAAGAAGGGTCATTATGGTAAGTTCTGCAGAACAAAAACATTCAGGCCTGATTTGTCTAAAAAAACGTTGGAATCAGTCTCAAACACAAGTCAGAACTGTTACGTTTGAGATAAAATGTAAGGAATGAGATCATCCAATTCATCCTGTAAAAGTAGGGAATGTAATGATTAATTTTAAATTTGACTCATGTTCTAGAATCACTTTAATTGATGAAGAACTATTTAATACTCACTTTGCTAGTAAAGTTAGACTGATGAAATGTGATGTTAAGCCCCTGGGGTATTCAGACAACCCAATTAAAATGGTTGGTTGTTTCATAGCTGAAATTGAACTTGGCAGTAGAATAATTGTAGGAAAAATATATGTCGCAAAGAAGGGGGATATCTTATTAGGTTGGATACATCAAGGTCAACTTGGAGTAACCTTAGATCCCAATGCTGTTCCCCAGGTACAAATTCATCAGGTAGATTTTCTTGAGAATAATGAGTCAGATAAACTATTGGGGGAGAATTTAGCAAGTAAGTTTCCAAAAGTATTCAGGGAAGAGTTAGGTTGTTTGAAAGATTATAAACACCGTATTAGATTAAGAGAGAATGCAGTACCTGTTGTAGCAAAAGTGAGGAGAATACCATTAATGGAACAGGATAAAGTAAAAGAAGAAATAGACAAATTGTTAAAGAATGATGTCATTGAACAAGTGGAGGCTACTGAGTGGTTAGCTCCTGTTGTTATAGTTAAGAAGTCAACTGGAGAAATTAGGCTCTGTGTTGATTTGAGAGCGTTAAATAAGGAAGTAGTTGTGGACAGATTTCCTCTTCCGAATATTGATGAAATGGTAAGCACATTAGAAGGTGCCAGATATTTTACCACACTAGACCTTGCCTCGGCCTATCATCAAGTTGTATTAGATGATCATTCCCAAGATTTAACTGCCTTTATCACCCCCATGGGAACTTACAGATATAAAAGGATGCCGTTTGGCCTTGTGTCTGCGGCTTCCGTCTTTCAAAGAATCATGGCAAGAATTTTGAGTAGATTATCTGGTGTAAGATGCTACCAAGACGATTTACTTATTTATGGAAATAGTTCTAAAGAACATTTTAGTCGTGTGTGTATGGTTCTCAAACGATTAGAAGATGCAGGTATGACGCTAAAGAAAAGTAAATGCAAATTTGGTGTGAAAGAAGTAAATTATTTAGGCCATAAAATAACTGACAAAGGCATTTTTCCGAAAAAGGAATTGGTTGACACTATTAACAAGATAAAAGATCCAGAAAATAAAGATGAATTAGTTTCCTTCCTTGGTATGGTGGAGTTTTATGGAAAGTTTATTCCCAATTTTGCAGACAAAACACAGTATATGAGGAGGTTGACATCTAGGAATGTAGAGTATGTGTGGTCTGATGAATGTAAAGCTGAATTTACTGGAATTAAATCTGAATTGAATAAGGCTCCCTCCCTACAAGCATTTGTGCCAGGCTTACCTACAGTTTTATTCACTGACGCTAGTGAAAAAGGCCTTGGTGCTGTCTTAATACAAAAAAGGGATGGAAAAGACAATTTAATTTGTTGTTCTTCAAGATGCCTAAGGGGTTCTGAATTAAACTATTCTGTAATAGAGAAAGAGTCTCTTGCCATCTATTGGGCACTGAGAAAACTAAAAAATCTAATTTGGGGAACAAAGATTCTGATTTTCTCTGATCACAAACCGTTAAAAGAGGTTTTTGATAAGAAAGGTTTAGATGCGATTTCATCAAGAATTAGGAAATGGATTGTTTCCCTACAAGAGTTTGATTTCTCTGTTGAATATATCCCGGGTGTATCAAACAAATCTGCTGATTGTCTCTCGAGAATGGTTGGAAAGGAGAACTTTGAAGAAGATGATCTTTTAGGTTGTTCTGATGACACAATAAATGTATGTGAGATTACAGAAGGTGCGATTGAAGAAAAGGAGTGGAGGGATGAACTTGAAAAAGATGAAGAAGTAAAAAGGATAATGCTTTCCTTGAGCAATAATCGTCGTTTAGAGAAACCTTGGGCTTTGATTTCTGATGAACTTTCTATTCATTCTGGATTTCTAACTCGGGGTACGAAAATGGTTCCCCCACTTGGTATCAGAAAGAAACTTTTATCTCATGCCCACTCCGGCCATCTTGGTATTGTGAAAACCAAGGAAATGTTACGCATGCAATTCTGGTGGCCAGGGATGGATCTGGAGATAGAAAGGTTAGTGAGAGATTGCCCAGAATGCTCTGCCAGTGATAAAATTCTTAAGACTAGGCAAATGCCCATGGTAAAGAGAGTTCTTCCAAAACATCCTTGGGATGAGTTAGCCATAGATATAGTTGGTCCTTTATCAGGGGTGAGTGATACACCTTATCTCATTGTTCTTCTGGATTTGTATTCCAGGTGGATTGAAGTGAGTGCAGTAAGGGAAATCACCTCTGAAGAAGTTATAAAATTTCTAGATACCATCTTTAAAAAAGAAAGTTTTCCAAATAGCCTTCTTTCAGATAATGGACCACAATTCTGTTCAAGGATTTTTGAAGAGTTTTTACAAAAATCTGGAATTGTTCATAAAAAATCTTCTTTATATCATCCAGAGACCAACGGTGCAGTAGAAAGGGTCAATAAGACCTTGAAAGAAGCCATACAATTAGCTAGGTCATCTGGCTTAAATTGGAAATCTGTCCTTCAAGAAAGAATAAATGCTTATCGTTATGCTCCCCATTTGACCACAGGTAGATCCCCCTTTGTCTTGTTTAAAGGAAGGGCTCCCAACACCTACCTATGTCCTGGTTGGATGGATCTAAATAAAGGTCTGATTGATAATGGAATTGGTGAGTGGCGAAAGAGGGAAGAAAAGAAGCAAGATGAGAGAAAGTCATATTTTGATAAGAGAAAATGTGTGAATGCTCAGAAAATTCTAGTTGGTGATCTTGTTCGTATCAAAACTCCTGTTGGTTGTAGAACCTGGTCCAAATTCTCTGATGTGAAGGCAGTAGTGAAAATATTCAAGAATGCCATTAAAACAGAAGATGGTAGAATTTGGAATAAAAGCAGAATTGTTGTAGTTAAGTCAAGAATACCTGTATCACATGATAGACAAGGCTTGTCTCATTCGTTTTCTAATAGTGATAACAACTTGAAATTGTCCACCTTTCCTCCTAGATGTCAAAGAGTACGTAGACCTCCCTCTTATTTAAGAGATTATGCTTTATAACCTCTTCACTGTTCTTGCACTTGTAACTTGGTTCTCTTGTTCTTCTTTGTTCATATTTTTCTGTTGGGGGGAAGATGTGTGATGTTGCTCATTAATCATATCCTGTACCTTTAATATGCCAAGAATCTCTCATGTAGAGATTCTGGAATTGTGATGTTTCCTAGTTCTTCTTGTCAGTTGGAGTCTTATCTGCTGTGGCTGAGGTTTAATAAATACCTCCTGACTTCAATCCTGTTTCTCCTGGATTCTCATTTATTTGGAAAACACTGCAATACTGAGAAAGGAGTGTATGCTGTAATAGGAAGTGAGGGATGTCTGGTCAAGCAAAGAAAATGCCACTTGGTAAACCATCGAAAATTGAGTGGCGAATCTCCTGAAAAAAAGGAGTTTTTCTATTTAGCACTTTTGCAACTTTTCAAGCCTTGGCGAGCAGAAGAGGAACTGCTTGGAGATTTCCTCTGTTACGAAGACTCTTTCAATGCTGCCAAGGAGACCATAGAATGTCCTGCTTTTCCCAAATATGTAGAAATGTTGAATGCGGAAATTGAGCAGGAAGCAACGATTGCAGCCGAGATTGCCAGAGAGGGTTTTCAGGACAGTCAGAGTTCTGCTTCATTGAGTCAGGAGCCACTAGGAGGACCTGTTATCGAAAATGAAGCTGCCACTGCCATGAATGAAGTGGAAAGAGCCATGGCACATGCTCAGGAGGATGCGGTTAACTTAGAAGAGTTGGAAAGACAACTCAACGTTGAGCAGAGGAAAATATATGACGAAGTTACCATGCAAATTGATCATGGATTAAGTCATGACAAGAAAGAGTGCTCATGTACGTCGTTGAAGCCTGTCCGACTGTACGTGAGTGGAGAAGCGGGAACTGGAAAAAGTTTCCTTATTAAAGCAATTTCATGTTATTTGCAGGAAAGGACAGAGTCATCGCTGTCTTGTGTTGTCACCGCTCCAACTGGACTGGCAGCACATAACATTAAAGGGATTACTTTATATCGTTTACTGATGCTGCCAGTGGAGCATGACAACAAATTACAATATCACAAGCTATCTGGAGATGCTTGTTGTGAAGTTTCAAGAATCTTGAGGAAAATGAAACTTCTTATCATTGACGAAGTAAGCATGGTTTCCAATGTCATGCTTGCCTTTGTGCATTTGAGAATGCAAGAAGTTCTCAAAACAGAGTATGATGTGTTATTTGGTGGCAAACACATCATTGTTTTCGGAGATCTTCTGCAGCTGACACCAGTGAAAGGGCAACCTGTGTTCAAAATGCTCACGCATGAAGATACCAGGAAGTGCCTAGGGAGCATTGGCAACGTCAATATATGGTTAAACTTCAATTATGCTGAACTGCATGAAAATATGCGTCAGGCGAAGGATGACGTTTACAAGACTATTCTACAAGATGTTAGAATTGGAAAAGTGACCGAGCATGGGAAAGAAGCTTTACATGCACGATTACTGTCAAATTTATATCCAGAACAAGATGTTGTGCCTGAGAATATTTTTCAGAAAATTACTGAGAAGAAATCTGGAATATGTTTGATGCCAACTCTTGCAGAATGTGCCAAATTCAACAACAAAATGTTGCATTTAGAAAAGCAAGAGATTGTGAAACTGGAAGCTATTGACAGAGTAGAGCATATGGGATCAACAATTATTTTGTCTGAGAATCTGAAAACAAAATTGGATTCATTAGAGAAGACTATATCTAAAACTGCAGGTTTTGAAAAGACTCTGAATGTGTGCTTGAACTGCCGTATAATTTTAAGAAGGAATTTACATGTTGAAAGAGGTCTGGTAAACGGATCAATGGGTAATGTTGTTGATTTTGTAAAATACAGAAATAGAGATGGAATTGAATTTTTAAAAATTAAATTTGATGGCATTGAGGAAGTACAGCTATATTGGTCGTTGTTCTGCTAGATTTTTGCTTGTAAAAGACTTATATGTTCGCCGTAAGCAGTTTCCTGTTTGCTTGGCATATGCGGTGACAATCCATAAATCGCAAGGTTTAAGTGTAGACAGTGCATTGGTGAATATTGGCAGTTCTGTGTTCAAGGAGGGTATGGCATATGTGGCATTGTCATGAGTTAGAACTTTATCGGGATTGTACTTGATTGAGTGTGATGTCACAAACATTTGTGCGGATCTAGATTGTGTTAAGGAATACAATAGGTTAAGAAGAGAGTATGCGCCACATTTGCCTCAATATCCTTTGTTTGAGAAACGTGTGGTAGGCCGGAAACGAAGAAATGTGACCAATACTGGGGAGGTTGTAGCAAAAAGACGAAAAGTC
Source organism: Lissotriton helveticus (assembly GCF_964261635.1). NCBI lineage: Eukaryota > Metazoa > Chordata > Amphibia > Caudata > Salamandridae > Lissotriton > Lissotriton helveticus. Next base: position 35,018,865 of record NC_136072.1, on the reverse strand, counting down.
GATGAACCTGAAATTATAAGCAGAAACAAAAAGGATTCTGTTGAAGATGTTGTTGGTTTTCAATTTGAAAACAAACAGTTCTGGTGTCAACTGCTATGCTAATGTAGTGGTTAATGTTTTGTTTTCTCTAGAAAATGTAAAAGAAGAGATTGTGGTCAATTCTGATCAAAGATTTTGCAGTTTGTTAAATTCTGTGTTAGAGAAATGTAGCACTGATAGAACAAAAATAGAAAGTGTGTCTGAAATTCGAAATCTGTTAGACAGATGTTCAGGCCAAACACAATTCTCCCAAAATATTCAGCAAGATTGTCAGGCGTTTTTAATGTATATGCTTGATGTATTGCATGCTGAAGGTGTAGATGTAGATCACCTGTTTGGGTTTTCTTATCAATGGCAGCATGACTGCGAGAACTGTAGAGTATCAAGTACTACTAGTGTAGACTCAGAAAGATTTATATATTTAACTTTGCCAGACAGTAAATCAGTCTCTTTTAATAAACTAGTAAAAGCAGCTGATCACAACATGGAGTGTAGCCAATGTAAATCTGAAATGATGTCCACATTATTTATACGAACATATGGCCAGTATGTTATTTTAATGTTCCAACGATGTAGGCCTGATGGAACAAAATTGACAACTTTAATTCAAAATTTTGTGGCTTCACAGTTGTCAATATCAGGAAGGACTTTTGTAACTGCAGCAATTATATATCATGACGGTCCTTCAATAACATCAGGACATTACACAGCTTATTTAAAGTCTAGAAATGGCTGGTCATTCTGCAATGATTCTGTTTTAATTTAAAAAAAAAAATTGCCGTATGACCTTAAAAACTCTTACCTGGTGTTTTTAAAACCAACATTTTAGGGAAAGAATCTCGGGATGTGCTCTGAGGAATTTCAAGAAGTTCTAAGGGCTCCTACACGATTTGGCCTTGAGGATAAGTGTAGTACAGAGACATAACTTCTTACCATAACACTGGACGTCATGGAGAAATAACTGCACTTTGAATGAATTCAGAAAAACTGTTTCTTTTTATAAGCAAATTGAAGCAGCCAATCAAAACATGGAGTAGAGGGGATGTAAGTCTGCAATGCTGTCTACTGTTTTACATTGCTTTGTGATTAAAAGTGATGCAGAGAATTAAATAATTGTAGTAGTCATAGAGATAGTGTAAGTCTGCTTCATAGTAAGCAGTATCAGTGTCATAGGAAATGTAGAACATGACTGAGCAAGAAGGGGAAGATATTACTAGTCCAGGATTGTGAAAATGATCTTCAACATTTTAATTGTGAAAGTTGCGGAAATACAACATGACGGGATTGGCTTACAAGAATTCTAAGAGTTATAAATGGCTCAGACATGATTTGGCCTTGTGGAAACGTGTGGTAGAGAGCAAGAAGTCATTTATTGTATGTAACATGTTTTTCAAAACGATGGAGGTTTTCTTTCAGAAAGTGGCGGTCTGAAAGTAATAACAGCACAACAGAGTGTAACCTGTTCATAGGACATCCTTCGACGTCATGGAAAGTAAGTTAACTTTAAAGAGTTCTGAATTCTGATTTGTTATGTTGTATCGGTTTTTTAAACACAATCATTTTGATTGTGGTTTTTTTTCCCCGCTGTTATATGATGAATACCTTCAAGTCACTGTTTTTAGTGAAATTTGATACATTCTGAGAACAGCAAAAATAAACCATTTAACATGTATAAATAATTCTGTACTGTTTGCATTTATGATGTACATTTAGAACTGTGTAGGAGGCATGGAGAAGGAGAGGCTTCTGAAGTGTCAAAGTTGTTGCATACAGTGCTTATATTCTACGTAGTCTTTCATATGATAGACTACATTTCCACAATGAGATACCTAAGCAAAGGAAACACAGGTGATATGATTGTGGAATGAGCAAAAAAAATTGCACGTTTTTCAATTATATTACCTGTGTTTCCTAACATTACACATCACATTGTGTAGATGAGGTTTAGGCCTGTTCCTGAAGACAGAGGAGGTCTGACATTTGTTCAAGAGTGCAGTGGACATGACTCACTTCGTTGGTAGGCCTCCACATGTATTATCTCCTCTGTATTCTTCAACAAACCTAAATTCCATCTGCAACCCTGAGTAGGACTTACCTGAAACAAATCTGTGCATAGGTTACACCTTATTGGCATCTTGAAACAATCATTTAAAATGTTAGGGTCAGATTTATGGTGGCCGTGCGCCTCTTTTGCTCCATTGTGGGTCACTTTTGTGTAAAAGATGCACCATGTTGCAAGATAGGTTTCAGTTCATCTCCAGCAAGATACCATCAGTTTAAAATGTATATAATTAGCACTGTGTAGGGGGCATGCAGAAGCTGAAGCTTTTGTAAGTGTCAAAGTTGTTGCATGCAGTGCTGCAGTTCTGGGTACTGTTTAATATGCTGCACTACATCTGCACTATGAGATACCTAAGCCTAGGCAACACAGATGATGTGATTGTGAAATGAGGAAAAGAAACTCCACATTTTTCAATTACATCACCTGTGTTTCCTAAGTTTACGAATGACATTGTGCAGATGAAGTTTAGGTCTGTCCACGGACACAGAAGAGGTCTGGCCTTTGTTCAAGAGTGAAGTGGACATGACTTACTTCATTGGTAGGCCTTCACATGTATTATCTCCTCTGTATTCTTCAACAAGCATACATTTGATATGCAATCCTGAGTAGGCCTCACCTTAAACAAACCTCTGGAGAGGCCACACCTTATCGTCATCCTGAATCAATCATTTCAAATGTTAGGGACAGATTTATGATAGGTGTATGCCTCTTTTGCGCCACTGTGCGTCACTTTTGTGATGCAGCGGCGGTGCAAAAGATTTGCTATGAGGCGACAAAATTACAAATTGATGCATCTAGGCAGATGTGTCATGCTGTAAAAAACCCGTGCCACATGAAACCGATGCAGCAGTGATGCAAAAGATGCACCATGTTGCAAGACAGGCCTGACTTCATCTCCAACAAGATAAGAAGCTAAGTCTTCTGTAAATGTCAAAATTGTTGTATATACTGCTCAACTTCTATGTACTCTTTGATATGCTAGACTCCATCTGCACTATGAGATACCTAACCAAAGGCAACACAGGTGATGTGATTGTGAAATGAGGAAAAGAAACTCCACATTTTTCAATTACATCACCTGTGTTTCCTAAGTTTACGAATGACATTGTGCAGATGAAGTTTAGGTCTGTCCACGGACACAGAAGAGGTCTGGCCTTTGTTCAAGAGTGAAGTGGACATGACTTACTTCGTTGGTAGGCCTTCACATGTATTATGTCCTCTGTTCTTTTCAACAACTCGAAATTTCATTTGGAACCCTGAGTAGGCCTCACCTCAAACAAACCTCTGGATAGGACACATCTTATTGGCATCCTGAAACAATCATTTAAAATGTTAGTGTCTTGCGACACTTTTGTGAGACAACAGCAGTGCAAAAGATGCACCATGTTTTAAGATAGGCCTCACTTCATCTGCATCAAGATACTGTTAGTTTAAAATGTATATCTTTAGGACTGTGTAGGGGGCCTGGAGAAGCAGAAGCTTCTGTAAGTGTCAAAGTTGTTGAAAAACTGTTTGTCCTTCAATCTTTTCCCTTGTCTTTTCTAATTTTTAAATACATGTTTTAATATTTTTCAAATGTTTGTTCTCTCTTTCACAGATTGAAAGTATAAAAACAAAAAGTGAGTAAGTTAACGACAATTATAAGGTAAATGTTTTGTACTCTTTTCGTTACATTTCTATCACATTCACCTACTAGTAGTTCGACAGCTTCATTTCTTTAACCCTCAGTTTCCTGCCTTTGCTACTTCCCTCATTCTTTTCTCTATTACCTACTTACTCTACTCCTTCCACTCCTTTTCTCTGTCCCTCTCTTCTCATAGTTCCTCACTCTTGTTCACTCTTCCTCTGTCTCTATTACTCTTAGTGTCTTTGACTGATCACTCTTTCACTACTTGTTCATTATGCTTCTTCTGTGTAGTTGAAGCACACTAAGGGGCATATTATGAACACAGCCAATAAAATTATTGCTGTTTTTATTGGCAGAAAACTGTTGCAAAAGTGGTTTTAGCGGCAGTTTTCCGCCGCAAAAGCGGCTTTAGCTACACATTTCTGCCGATAAAAGCTGCAAAACTTTTATTGCCTATGTTGATGATATGACTATGTTATTTACATTTCTTTGCTGTTTCAATTAATCTTTTTCTGTTATTTTTTCTTTTCTGTTTTCTGTTTTTTCTCTCTGTTATTCCACATGTTTTAATCTGATTTTGAACATTCACTCACATTCTCCAAGAAACTCTTCTTTGTTATTGTTCTACTCTCTTTTTTTTCTTTCACTTCCTTATCTATTTTGTTTTTCACAATTATACCCTCTTCCATCTTTTCTTCGGTAAATAGATCTATTAAACAGTATCTCTGGTTTACTCCCTATAGCTGTCTTTCTTTTAACATTACTCTCTGTTTACTTCCCTTATACTTACTCTTCTTTTTTTATTTTTTTTTATTTTTTTGGTTCGCTCCTGGTTCGCGAACCGGGAAGCGAACGGGGAAGCGAACTAAAAGAAATAGAGCTTGCCAGAGTGCTAAACATTCTAGCAATTTTTTTTTGAAAGGGGAGGTAGTTGTGAAAAGAACATTTTTTTTAATGTTTTTGTTGTTTTATATATATATATTTTTTTTTTGGAACATTTTTTTTATTTTTTTTATTTTTTGAACAGTTTTATGTTTTTTTTTGTTTTTGATGGAGGGGAAACAACAAAAAACAGGCATTGAAAAGGGCTCAACAGGAGCAAAAAAAAAAATTACTGTCTGGGGCGGTTAGGGCAATTGTGATTTACATAAGCTAAGTTGATTAACGTAATGCTCATGTTACCACATGACAGCAATGCACCGCAATACATACAAGTAAATTTCATATGAGCAAAGTTCTCCTGTATGTTTGGCACGGTTTCCTGTGCCTCTGCTCCTGTCAACGATATCAGTGATGTTGACCTGGCCACAGGAGTTGTTGTTGGGTTATCTTGCATGTCACGTATCTCCGCCTGGCTGTAGTTCAATGGATGCCACCTGTTCATGTGACGATGCATTGTATAGTTACCGTAGCTATACTTTTTATCAGTGCCTCTAGATAACCGGTCTTTACAAATGAGGCAGGTGACATACCTAGCATTTACTTTCTTTTGCCCTCGAGGGAGTGAAAAAAACTGCCAAATAAAGCTGGCTTTCCGATGGGAAACCCGGGGCACCTCTTGTAAGAACTGTGGTCCTTCTGTCTCCTCTTCCTCTAGTTCATCCTCTTCCTCCTCTGTGTTGCTGATGAACTGGGGAGGTGGTCCTCTCCTCCCATGAGGAGGTGGAGGTGGTGGTGGGGGTGCACCAGCTGAAGCAACTAATGAAGCCATTGTTCAACTATCAAAAATGGTCTTCCTCTCACAAAGATGAAAGTCAGAGTGAGGAAAGAAGGAGGGGTTTTCATCATTTGGGAAAAACAATAGTTCTAAACCAATGAAAAGTGTTATTTTTAGGTCACCTGACCTAGCCTTACATCATTATGAAACCAAAAGTGAAATGAACCAATGAAAAGTTTTATTAACAAGTCACATGACCTCTTACGCTTAAGTTACGCGCTGCGGAACGCGCCCCGGATCGCTTCCGGTTCGCTGCGCTTCGCGCCTCGGTTCGCGCTCCGGAGCGCTTCCGGGTGCGCTAACGCGGCGCGTCATAAGACGCATTACGCGGCAACGCGATACGTCGCGCTTTCGCGACGCGCCGCGGATCGCTTCCGGGGAGCTGCGCTTCGCGTCTCAGTTCGCGTACCGGAGCACTTCCGGGTGCGCTAACGCGGCGCGTCATAAGACGCATTACGCGACAACGTGATACGTCGCGCTTCCGCGACGCGTCACGATGTTGATTTCTAACGCGGCAGTTGCGCTAACGGAACGTTTACCGGTTCGCGGACTGGGTCGCGGCATCAAGATGAGCTAACGGGAAGCTTCCCGGTTCGCGAACCGGGAGCGAACAAAAAAAAAGTATTAAAATTTTTTTTTATTAATAAACATATAAAATATATTTTTGGATTTAAAGAAAAATACATTTTACAGCTACAGATATTAGCTTTTAAAAAACCAATGAAATTCACAGAAAAAACCATAGGTTATAGACCATATATAGTTAGGAATTAGCATTTACAAAACCTTGAAAATTCACTGAAAAAACCATAGGTTATAGACCATATATAGTTAGGAATTAGCATTTAAAAAACCTTATTTTACTCACACAAAACCATTGAAATTCCATATATAGTTAGTTGTACTAACTATATATCGCGCACCCGCAATCCTCTGCTGATGATGTCACATATTACATCATTCATGACATGGTCAGTGACATCACTGATGACATCTCAAATGACATCACTGATGACATCACTGATGACCTCTCAAATGACATCACTGATGACATCACTGATGACATCTCAAATGACATCACTGATGACATCACTGATGACATCTCATTTGACATTACTGATCACATCACTGATGACATCATTCATGTGTTAATACGATGAACCTCTTCAGACTCTAATATAACCTTAGATACACTCAGTGTAAACAGACACTCATAGACTGTCACTCATCCATGGAGTTACTCAGACACTTAGTCAGTCATGCAAAGAATCAATCACACCTCCATTTCCTCAACTATACAGTTATACACACCTTACTTATTCAAACATATACTAAAACATATTTACTCACTTATACAATCCTGGATACAAGTTCACAATGATCCATACAGCCACTCACACATTCACTGGCTCTTATGCACAGTTATTTATATATGTCAACTCTCACATGTACTGTATTTTACATATGTACTTACTTTAACATGTAGCACTGAGATATCCATTCACTCACCAATACACTCATGCACACAGTCAACTGCCCATACAGCTGTTTCCACATGCACTTTTGTACCCATACATCTAGTCAATCAACTGCTCACACATCTATGCAGAGAGTCATACACCTCCCAGCCACCCACACACACACTCAGTCTCCCATACTAATGCTTGGGCAACCAATCAATAACCCATACAGTTAATCATATAGCTACTGATCAACACATGCAGCAGTTTACAGAACAACAGACATAATGATGCACAAATTAAGACAGTTTAGTCACTAACCCATGCACTCAGTGAGACACATTTAATCAGTCACTCATACAGTCAGTCATGCCCCTACTAAATCCTTCATCAAGACACTTATACATCCACTCATTTTTCAATATGTAAGACATATTTTAACTTTACAGAATTATACAGTCACTGGATGTAGTCATCAGTGATGTCATCAGTGATGTCATTTGAGATGTCATCAGTGATGTCATCAGTGATGTCATTTGAGATGTCATCAGTGATGTCATCAGTGATGTCACTGACCATGTCATGAATGATGTAATATGTGACATCATCAGCAGTGGATTGCGGGTGCGCGATATATAGTTAGTACAACTAACTATATATGGAATTTCAATGGTTTTGTGTGAGTAAAATAAGGTTTTTTAAATGCTAATTCCTAACTATATATGGTCTATAACCTATGGTTTTTTCAGTGAATATATATATATATATATATATATATATACATATATATATATATATATATATTCACTGAAAAAACCATAGGTTTCTGGAGTTATGTAGTTAGGAATTAGCTTTTAAAAAACCTTTGAAATTCACTCAAAAAACTATAAGTTTTAGTGGTGTTATAGTTAGCTGGACATTTTACTCATACAAAACCATTGAAATTGCTCCTATATAGTTAGTTGTACTAACTATGGGGCATATTACCAACGATTAGCGATATTTAACGCTAACGAGGCTTAGCAACGAATTTTTTTAACGCTAAGCATCGCCGGAAATTATCGCAGAGATAACTTGCTATTAGCAAGGTTTATCTCAGAGGTGATAAAAATCCTCACGCTAACTGCCAAATGAGAGATTATCACTGGAAAACCAATGATAATCTCTCGAAGTTTGGAGTTAGCTTGATGATAGGGGCTCACAAACTTAGCCATGATATCCACCTTCCATAGGATATCATGGCTAAGTCAGGAAAATAGCATGTGTAAAAAAAGCAGTGCTAACCGCGGTTAGCACTGCTTTTTTATCACTAACCGGGTTAGCGAAATCCTTGATAATAGGAGAACAACATTTCTCCTATTATTTTTCTCTGGAACGCCCCCTTTGCATCTCATTAGAGATGCAAGGGGAAGCGAAGAGAAAAAGGGTACTAACATGCAAATTTGCGTGTTAGCACCCTGTTGCTGATAGGGAGATAATTTTATCTCCGCTTTCTTGGCTTTTAAAGCCAAAAAAGCGGAGATAAATCCCTTGATAATATGCCCCTATATTTCGCGCACCCGCAATCCACTGCTGATGATGTCACATATTAGATCATTCATGACATGGTCAGTGACATCACTGATGACATCTCAAATGACATCACTGATGACATCACTGATGACATCATCCAGTGAATGTGGTTTGCTTCGTTATTTAAATATGCATTATATATATTGCAATTTGCAGTGCCGCTCGCAGCCGAGAACTGGGGAAACCATTGCTGATGAAATTTTAGTTGTGCCTGGACACTAGGTGAAAATCCTTCACGACCTGCCCTCACCTGGAGCCTGATTTGCGAGGACTTTGAGGCTGTCATCGTCGTTGCTGCCGGGGCAGGGACTACGAGAGCCAGGGTGCTTTGCGCATTACCATCCCAGCGCACCTGGTGTCTCTTCCCGCCCCCAGCTCCCTCGCGGCAATAAACGGCTCACGGCCCCCGCTCGCAGCCGAGAACTGGGGAAACCATTGCTGATGAAATTTTAGTTGTGCCTGGACACTAGGTGAAAATCCTTCACGACCTGCCCTCACCTGGAGCCTGATTTGCGAGGACTTTGAGGCTGTCATCGTCGTTGCTGCCGGGGCAGGGACTGCAAGACCCAGGGTGCTTTGCGCATTACCATCCCAGCGCACCTGGCGTCTCTTCCCGCCCCCAGCTCCCTCGCGGCAATAAACGGCTCGCGGCCCCCACTCCGCGGGCGCCGCTCGCAGCCGAGAACTGGGGAAACCATTGCTGATGAAATTTTAGTTGTGCCTGGACACTAGGTGAAAATCCTTCACGACCTGCCCTCACCTGGAGCCTGATTTGCGAGGACTTTGAGGCTGTCATCGTCGTTGCTGCCGGGGCAGGGACTGCGAGACCCAGGGTGCTTTGCGCATTACCATCCCAGCGCACTTGGCGTCTCTTCCCGCCCCCAACTCCCTTATTTTAACCAATCAAACCCCGCGCTCACTGGACGCGCGTGGGACACAGCCCGGGGCTAAGCCCGGGCAAAGGGCGGGCCCTCTGTGGCCCTCCGAGGCCTGTAGAGTCTGGTCTGGGCCACAGCTCTTAAGTTTGTAGTTTTTTTGAGGCTACGCCTCATTGTAAGTTCCCCGGGGTTAATTATTGTGAGTAAATTGCCCATTGCTATATATTATTACTGGCTGCTTTGTTTTGACCATTGTAGTTGTATAGAATATTTTGTATTAGTGGGACTTTGACCCTTTGGTATAAGGATGTGTACTCGGGAAACCCGCAGTAAAGCTGCGGCTAGTGCTTCTAAGTTGACAGGTACTTTAGATAATTTTATTGTTCGCACAAACACTCTAATTGACGAGGGGATAGCCCTCATGGAAAGGAGAGTGTCACAGGATCTTGCTGCAGCGAGGAGGTCATCCTTAGGCCTTATAGCTTCTGCGCACACACCAATTAGAGTTCAATGTACTCCCCAACTGGATTCTATTCAGCCTACACTTGCAAGGCTTTCTACTTCTACCACCCAATCAGTACCCATTGATTCTACCACCCCCCAAGTTGCACTTTCAACTACTCTAATGGCTATTCCGACTGTTATAAATGATCATGCTATAACACTTGAACTAAAAGGTCTGAGGGAGGGCGCCATCCCCAAAAAATCCCAAACATTAAGCAAGGATAGTGCTGATCTATTAGGTATAGTTGATGGGATGGGAATTACTAGTGATTCAATTAGCACGCCTGGTGGGTTAGATGTGGAGAGGGACATTGTGGTTATTTCGGAAAATAATGTAGACGAAGCTGAGGGGTGCTGTGTTTCACACCCCCTACCATTGGGTATCCCTGATGACACATCCTCAACCCCAAGCTTGGCAAACGTTCTTGAAGAGAGCAGCCTGGATGAATCTTTTGACGAGGCTGAAGATAGGAAGGGTATTTTTATGAGCTCTATAACTGAGCTGATTAAATGCTTACTATCTCCATTGGAATCTAGATTGCAAGGCATTGAAGACCAATTGCAGGCCTTAAATCTGGAATTAAAAGCCAGACCAAAAGTTCCTGCAAATAAGACAACTGGTGGACCGGCACCGGCTGGTGCTGTACCTCCACCGTCCAATACACAAGCAGTACTGAAAATGTTTACCACAAAAGGGTGCCCGTCAAAAAAACCACCAACCAAGGCTAATACAAATAGTAGTAGCATACTGCTCTCTACTGTGCCAAGTGTACCCCAGAAAGTAAATGGTCCCACTATTGTTGTCCCCACTCCTCCTATTACTCCTGGTCCTAAACCACCTCCATCCCATCCAGCGAATATTAAAATTCGGCGGAATATTAATTTGCCCCCTGATGTCCATCCTTATGTAACTGTTCTAACTGGAGTTCCTGAGTTACTCCCCCCATCAACAGAATCGTACTGGGCTCTTAAAAACAAAGTTTGCCACTGGTTAGATAGAAACTACCCACTCCCGCCCAACACTCGTAGTAATCTACTTCTGCTGGAGAGAGCACCTTGGGTGGGTGAGAATCCAAAAAATCTCCAGGGTCACTGTATAGTCGTTACATTTGAGGACCCATGTACGGTGGAGTATATTTGTGCTAGATCTCCATGTGAGATCAAATCTTCCATCCTAGTCAAACCTCTCTCCTATTTCTATATGCTTGCAGACCATCGCAGCAATAGGTGGAGTTGGTTAAGGACTCCTAATTACAGAAGAAGGGGGTTGAGAGAAGAGCCTTTTCTGGACCATAATGTGAATTATTGGGAGGGGGGTGAGGAGAGAGGATGGAGCACAGTACAAAGGAGAGTAGGTAGGCCCCCCCTTAGGGATTAATCAGCCCCAGAGGGAATGGTTTGGTCATCAGCATATTCCCCCCTCAGTACCTTGTTTTAATCGTTTTAGTGGCCTGGAAGTAGTTGATTGACATTCGATTTTTGTCCCTGGTCACAAGGTTTTGAGGGAGGAGATAAGGCCTCCACAGGTTATATCTACACATGGAGGAAAGATTGATGCGTCTGAGATAATGTAACCACTAGAAAGGTTGAATTGGACTGTCTCCCATCGCCTATAACCATTGTAACAACTGTTCCTCTTTCTCCAATTAAGATCATTTCTTGGAACATTGCAGGATTAAGGAAAAATCTTGAAAATCCAGATTGGAATGATTTTATCCATCCTTTTCATATTTGTTTATTTCAGGAAACCTGGTGTTTGTCCCCACAATATAAAAACGGTTATTCCACATATTTTGTCCCAGCAGTCTCTATAGGAAAAGGTTGACCCTCAGGTGGCCTGCTTATCTGGGTAAAGGTAGATTTGAACTATACCGTTATCACACATAATACACAGTCCAATGACATTTTGTACATTTCCTTGAAAAACCCACATGGGGACATTGTTCATTTGTTCTGTGTTTATGCAAGAGGGGTTCAGGGTGGTCTAAAATCACAAACTATTGAGCTGTTAGATATAAAATTGTCTGAGCTCCCACCTAGGTCTAAAATCTTGCTGGGGGCGATTTTAATTGTACATTTGAGCCCCTAGATGATGAGGATGTTTTGGGTTTGAATTCTGAAGACTGGAGACAGGCTATACCCCCACTAGCACTGGCCCCTATTAAGAAGTGGTCTGCCAGAGCAATACAGTTGAATGCATTAGCTTTGGAACATAATTTACGGGCATTAAACGGCCGGACTATTTCTGATCGTGAAGGGGCAATGACCTATAATAGGATAAGCTGTCCTTCGCGAATTGATTACATCTTTTTAGATGTCCACTCTTGGGCTAGTTTAAAAGATATGGAAGTCAGGCAGTCCTCAGATAGTGACCACATCCCATTGTGCATGGAAATTAATTGGGCACAAGGGTTTAGTACGAGTGGGAGTCTAGAGATTGTCACGAAGGAAGTTCTCCCCTCCAACTGTAACCGGAAACTGAGGTGGGATGTGATAAAATGTGAAGAGGAGAAAATTAACAACATTAGGGATCTAGTTGAAGCAGAAATCTCTAGCCTTGCAGCGGTGGATTGGGGAGAGGTTTCTTCAGCGGAGCATAAATTATTGGGTCAGTATAAAAAATGTACAGACAAAATAGGAGAATTTTTCATTAAAAAAACACCAAGGAACTCCGCGGTGGCCATTAGACCGCTGAAGGTGAACCTGTGGTATACAGCAGATTGCAGAGCCAAGAGAAAGGCCATTGGTTCAGCGATAAAATTAAAGGATTCAACGGCAGTAAGACTAGCTAGAAAGGAGTATTGCGGTTCAATTATCCTAGCAAAGAAAAACTGGGAGGAAGAGCATTGGCAGCAGCTTAAAATTGCTGCCAGTGGGAAGAATTCCACTATTTTTTGGAAATTGATTAACACCTTAGACCGGAGGGGTACCGATCTTATCTTAAATCATATTACTGAACAGCAATGGCATGCTCATTTTTTTAAATTGTATAGTGACGTTGCCGATCAAACTCCCCTGTCTTCAACAACAGTGTGTAGCAATAGCAACCAAGGTTTGGTGTTGACTGGTATTGATTTGGAGCTGACGGGCAATGAAACGATATTTTCCCAGCAAGAAGTTAAGACCGCTATTTTAAATATACTTCCAGGCAGAGCGGCCGGCCCAGATGGTCTGCCCGGTGACCTTCTATTACATGATCCCATAATCTGGGCAGAGTATATAGCTAGTTTAATGACTCTTATCCAGTTAGGCCATCCCGTCCCGGACTCATGGAAAGGGGCGGAGGTGATTACGATCTTTAAAAAAGGCAATAGAGAGGAACCTGCCAACTACAGACCAATTAGTCTAATTGATACTATCCAAAAGGTAGTTGGCAGGGTCATTATAAATCGTGTTGAGACATGGCTAATGGATAAGGATATTCTTACCCACTTCCAGGCGGGCTTTAGACGGAATGTCGGCGCAATGGACCAAGTCTTCCGGTTCTGTGCGGTCTACTGGAAGTCAGTATCAATTATTAAAGGCTGTTTGTATCTGGCTTTCATCGACCTGAAAACTGCGTTTGATGTTATCCCACGTGCCAAGCTATGGGAGATTTTACAAGCTATGGGGTTTCCCGGCCCCTTGTTGCAATTGGTTATCAAATTGCATGAGGATAACTATGCAAGGATACGATGGGGGCGACAGGGTCAATTGACAGAGAGGGTACCAGTTAGCAGGGGGGTACAGTAGGGATGCGTGATGGCGCGACATTGTTCTCCCTCTTTATAAATGGGGTGGTGGACCATTTGAGGGAGGACCCGGCAGATGCCCCCATCCTTGCCGGGGAGAAAACCCCAACACTTCTTTTTGCTGACGATACCCTCCTGATGTCCAAAACCCCTAAGGGTCTCCAAAAATTGCTTGACCGTTTTTCCCTCTTTTGTAATGATCGTGGGCTAACGGTCAATACCTTGAAGACAAAGCTAATGGTTTTAACTCCAAATAGAAAGGTTAGGAAGGTTCACCTTACTTTGTGTGGATCTCCTTTAAAGGTTGTTAACGAATTTGATTATCTTGGGGTGAGGCTCTCCAACAATATGAGCTGGGATTCGCACATTTCAAAAATGGTATTAAACCTCAAAAGGGTTTCTGGTGCAATATTAAAGAACCAGCGCCTCTCTATTAGCAGACCGGTTGCCCCTGCTTTGGTAGTATATGAAGGGAAGGCTTTGCCCTCGGCAGATTATGGCTCCGAATTATGGGGCGCTGAAAATACTAAGGCACTGGCAATTGCTGAAAACAAGTTTATTAGAGATTTAGTCTCACTCCCAGCCTCTACCCCTTTGCTACCCTTATTTTTCGATATGGGTAAAAAATCGATTTCTGATAAAGTTCAACTAAGGCCGCTGTTGTTTTGGGTGCGCTTTAGAAGAATCGAGGAACTAGCTGGGTATGCTCGAGTTTTGGATGAGTTAATAACCCTAAATGTTTCCCACCAAATAAAGTGGCTTAACAACCTTAAGAAACTAGTAAAATCAATAGGCCTGGGGGAGTCCTGGGCGTCACAAGTCCCCCCTGCAAAGCAAATTGTAAAGAAATTATATTGGGATTGGGTTGAGTCCAAGGTCAACAACAACTAAAATCTGGTGACCTTAACGTCGAACTTTCTTATTCATAAACCTTCAATGAAGTTGGAACCATTTTTGGATTTTATACAAGTATCAAGAGATAGAACCTTGTTCTTGAAATTAAAATATGGCACACTGCCCCTCAAAAAATTTGTGGAAAGATGGAAGTCTAAGGGGGGGACTGATTTAAAATGCCCAGGTTGCCAATGTCCAGAAGAAACCCTTGGCCATTTTTTGTTTGCCTGTTCGGCATACAAAGTTGCTAGGACTAAATGGTTGAAACCTGTATGCAGAGAGTTGGGTGTAAAAGATCATAGGTCAGCCCTCCGTATCATCACAACTAACGCTGTCTCAATGTATATTATTTGTGGGGTAGCAAAATATCTGGGGGGTGCTTGGATAATACGTTCTAGATTGTTGGGAAATGTATGAAAAAAACATTTTTTAATTGTTTATACAATGTTTTTACTTGATTTTTTAAATTGCTAATTGCTGTTCTGGATGTAATTGTAGTACTTTGGATGGATTGTTTTTATATATTTGTATGCTTGTACTTTTATGATAAATGTCTATCGAATAAAGTATTACAACAACAGCATTGAAGAATAAGTGGATATATATAAATAAATATTTGGATGGAGGATTTAGTAGCAGTGTAATTGACTGTTTACTTGACCAATTTATAATGTCTCACTAAATATAGTGGATAGTGACTAAACTGTGTGAATATCTGTATCACTTTGTCAGTTGTTGTGTAAACTGATTCTACAGATGGTTACTAGCTATGTGAAAGTCTATATTAGTTATTGATTAGTTAACTGAGTATTTGTATGGGAGTGTGAAAGTGTGTGTGGTTCGATGGGGGGGGTGTGACTGTCCAAAGATGTGTGAATAGTTGATTCAGTAGATATATGAAGTTAAAACTACATGTTCTAACAGTTGTTTGGGTGAGTGAATATCTTTATGGCTGTGATGATGAGCAAATATATTTCTCAATGGTACAGGTCCAACAAACTAAAAAAATAAAAGGCAGTGTATGTGTCAGTTGTTATAAATAAGTATACATAAGACACAATGATTGTGTGAGTGACTGTATGGATAACTGTATACTTGTAATAATGATTTTATAATTCACTAAGTATGACTTACTATCTAAATGAATAGAAGAAGTGGTGTTTGTATAAGTGTTTTGCTAAGTAAATATGTAAGTATGATCCATTGTTTGCATAAGTGAGTAGGATGACTTCATATGTGAATAGGATGTGTGCTGTTGTTTAATGTCGATATAGATGTATAAGTATTTTTGATAGTGTTCTATTGTTCATTGACAGCATGTATGAGTGAATCCATAGGTAAGTGATTAGATGTGTGTATACATCTATGAATCACTGAGTGGATTTTTAGATACTTGTATTGCTGTGACAATGGATTTAAATATGATACTCTGTATTTTACAAAGAGTGATGAAAAATTGTAATAGTGTATGAAAAGGTGTATGTGATTGTCACGTGGATGATGTCATCAGTGATGTCATCAGTGATGTCATTTGAGATGTCATCAGTGATGTCACTGACCATGTCATGAATGATCTAATATGTGACATCATCAGCAGTGGATTGCGGGTGCGTGAAATATAGTTAGTACAACTAACTATATAGGAGCAATTTCAATGGTTTTGTATGAGTAAAATGTCCAGCTAACTATAACACCACTAAAACTTATAGTTTTTTTAGTGAATTTCAAAGGTTTTTTAAAAGCTAATTCCTAACTACATAACTCCTGAAACCTATGGTTTTTTTCAGTGAATTTCAAAGGTTTTTTAAATGCTAATTCCTAACTATATAAGGCCTGAAACCTATGGTTTTTTCAGTGAATTTGCAAGGTTTTTTAAATGCTAATTCCTAACTATATAAGGCCTGAAACCTATGATTTTTTCAGTGAATTCGCAAGGTTTTTTAAATGCTAATTCCTAACTATATAAGGCCTGAAACCTATGGTTTTTTCATTGAATTCGCAAGGTTTTTTAAATGCTAATTCTATTAGCTGATAACGTTTTTATATATTAAAACGTTTTTTAAATCTCAAATGCCTGCTTTGCTAACAGAGTTTTTAAGCACAGGCTCTTTTGTCTCTGGTGGCCATCTTGGGAGACTGCATATCAGAATTTGTTTAATGAAATATAAGAGGATTTGAGAAGTCACTCAAAATGTGCCCTAATTTTTCTTTCTTCAGCACTATTCATAATTTCTATGGCAAAATGAACCCCCTCATTTTGTTCCTTTTCAAATTAAATGTTTTAAGTGTTAACACTTAATTCCAATCACGATGACTTCAGGTGTGCCATACTTTTGTCATAAGTAAGACTGTTAGCGCTCTAGTTGTTCTTTAGAACACTCTGGGACATTCTGTCATTGGGCTATAGTTGGGCTACATCTGGCTGATATTTGGGCTACATTTGTTTTTTTTTGTCTCTGGTGGCCATCTTTGGGCTACATTGGGCTACATTAGGCTACATTGGGCTACATTTGGGCTCTAACATATATATAGCCCAATGTAGCCCAATATATATTTTTTCAAAGTTAATTTTCGTAAAAACCACTGGAGCACATATCTTGAGACATAGCAAAGGCACATCGGGCTACCAGTCCCTACAATCTTGCCAAGTTTGGTGGAAAACCATTCAGCCGTTCGGGCTAATAGTGAGTCCAACCGCCCTATGGAAATTAACATGGGGAAAACACGTTTTGGGACCCCCTTTTATCTCGGCCCCCGCTTGACGAACCCCCCCCAAACTTTCAGGGAAGAACCGGAGCGCCGCGAGGCAAAGTTAAGGAAAGTTTCAGGAAGATTCCTCAACCGGCACCAAAGTTATTCCCAATAGAATGTTGCGATTTCCCTATGGTAAACAATCCTAACTATATATACCTATCGCCAGTATGTAATATATATATATATATATATATATATATATATATAAAGAAAGAGCTGTGCTATTCTAGTGATGTAAAAAAAGAATATTCCAAGTTGTGGGGCATATCTGTTCAACAATAACACTAATAAATATCTACTGTTGAGTCGGTGTTATGGGCAATTAAATTAAAGGGAACAGACTGAAAATTTTATAGTATACAGTATTTGTGTATCCGTCAGAAATGCAAAGGTAGAAAGCTAAATAAGTGTGAAAATGTAGTCATTCAGCTGTTTATAGGGTTCAAAGAAAATTGTGAAGATCTTCACTCTGATTCAGGCCATTGGGGGCTCTTGAGTTCCAATATAAATTTCGACTCTTGTTGTCTGAGGAGCTTCTCCCTGTTACCTACTCTCTTTGAATGTGATACTACCCCAATCACAAAGTATTTTAGACATTGTAAAATATTGTCATGTGTTGCTTTAAAGTGTCTGGCCATGGGGTATGTTGAATCAGAATTAACTATGGCCACGAGATGCTGAAGAATTTTGACGTGTACTTGTAGCTTTGTACTACCTACATACTGGAATCTGCATGTACATGTTAAAACATATACTATGAACTCAGAACCTCAGTTGTACACAACTTTCAATGGGATAGGTTTGGTGTTAAAAGCAGAGGTGTATTCGAAGGTGTTTTTGACAAATTTGCAAGCTCGGCACAAGCTACATTTGTAAAACCCTGGTTTCAATGCTAACTAATTGCCCTCCGCTGTGGGCATATGTGCTGGTATTTCAGGGCTAGTGATCACTAAGGCATTGTTCATGGATTTAGCTGGTATGAATGTGAGAGTGGGTTTTGGGGTAGATGTTCCCCCAAAATGGCATTTGTCATGACAATGGCGCGATTACTGTTCATAATGGACCTCACCCGCTTATGTTGGCGACTGTAGATAGTTATGAGGTGTACCTCAGATTTGGTACCACTTCTATTTTCATCCTCAGTGGGCCTGTCATGGCTGAACTGGGGTTCCGTGTCAACAGGTAGCACCATCTCCCTTGAGATATTACTCACTTTCTCCAATGCGTGTGTAATGGTATGTTTGTCATTCCCTCGTTCATAAAATCTAATCTTAGCCTCCTCAATGCAAAGATGAAATTCTTGTTCGGTGCTACATATCCTGCGTAGCCTCAAAAATTCTCCATACGGGATGCTTTTAATTAAATGGTATGGATGAAAGCTTGTGTCATGCAGAGTAGAGTTACCTGCAGTGCTCGTCTGATGTAAAGTGGTAACTAATTTGTTGCTTTCTATTTTCATATGTACATTCATATAAACAATTAAATAATGTACTTGAATGAATGAAATAAGTTTTGTATTGCGCAAACTTTGCCCAGAGGCATCAAGGCGCATGGGATGGAAAGGCTGAAAGCAGTGCAGTGAAAAAGGGGGAATCTATAGGTATGCTTTGGTGTATTAAATGATGTAATAATGAACTATCGATTTCAATAAAGCTTTTTTATTTGTTTATTACTTAATTACCTTCCCACACTATACCAACAAAACCTAGCCGCAACGACTTAAAATAGTACTAAATAAACTAGTATAACACAATTCACATAATGATTACTCAATGAAGTAATTAATAATACATTAATAACTAATTGTTAATTAATTATTACTTAATTAACTTCCCACCTTATGCCCCTACAAACCCACAAATCTGAACGTAATATATATTTAAGAAATTTCATTATTGTGTAATCTATATAATTAATATTCAATTAAATAAGTAATTATTACATACTTTCCCTCCCACCCTATACCTCTAAAACCTAGCATCCTGTACTAGTATATATTAACTTAAAAAAATCATTATTACACAATGTTAGAAATAGGGATCTCTACTTGGCAGTGGTAAACACCATGTCAAAGTTGGGACAGTTCCTTCTAGTCAGGATAAAGGAGTTACCCACCCAAGATAACCCCTGCTCACCTCCCAGTACCTTGGCACGAGCTGTTAAGCCTATCTCAGAGGCAATGTGTAAAGTATTTGTACATAACACACATAGCAACACACTGAAAACTCTACAAATGGATACCACACCGGTTTAGAAAAATAAGCAATCTTTATCTAAAGCAAACATTACCAAAACAACAAAAATCCAACATACAGAACTCAAAATATGACTTTCTAAAGGTTTCAAGCATTTCTGGCCATGGAACTCTATGGGTCGGGTGATTTTACATAAAGTACCTTGGATGCAACAAAATACAAAAAGGAAAACAGCCTCAGAGGAGTGAAGGATCGGAGAACACAGCGATGCACTGATTCCTGAGTCCCTGGGGAGGCGATGCGTCTGTTCTGCTGCACGCAGGAGAAGTTTTGCTTTGAAATCAGACTGTAAGGGGAAGCGATGTGCTAAAATCTAAGATGGTTCTGGTCTGCGGGTGATGCGGTGGAAACTTTGGCGCACAGGTGCAATATGTGGAAATCTGGGCAAGCTGGAGATCAATGAGGGGGCGGCAAACAAGCGCTGCGTCAATATTTCTTAGCCCCTGTTTCATGATGTGTACATTTTTTCAGCCACAACGCAGGGCCTGGGTCAAAGTCTGTGAAGGAGTCTTGGATTTCAGAGACACCGCTCACTCAACTCAGGCTGAGGTGGTTTCTTCAGGCACTGGGAGGTGCTGCATTGATTTCTTAGGCTTTACGGCGGCACTGTATAGAAACCTTTCCCGCCTGGCCTTTCCAATGGAAAAATATGCGCCCGAGGGGTGAGGTGTCAATTCTTACGTCTTTTGTAGCTTTTTGAAACAGGAATCACCTCCAAAGGCCTGGGATTCTAATTGGCACCACTTGGCAGTTCAGAAAAATGCCAGCAGTGGAGTTCACAGGTGCTGCAAATGGAATATTTGATGGCCCTGAGACTTCTTAACTGGAGGCAAGCATACAAAAGCATTTGGAGAAACTTTACAGGCATGGTACACAGCAACGTTCAGTCCTTTTCCTCTCCAAGACAGAAGCAGCAACTGCAGGCCAACCCAGCAAAGCAACACACAGCAGAAAGGCAGTACTGGATCCCAAAGTGTTCTGAAGGTCTGGGCTTTTAGGCTAATATTTATATCCCTTTTGGCCTTTGAAGTAGGCATCCTTCAAAGGGTTGTCTTTGAAGTGCGAAGGTTCTTGCCTTGTCTGGTCTTGGCTTCAGACACATTTTGGGAGTGGATACAGCACTGTGAGGGACCAGGCACAGCCCTATTCAGGTGTCATTGACAACTCCTCCCACCACTCTTGCTCAGGGAGGCCCACCCTCCTGGTGATGGGCCATCAGGATATGCAAAGCGCACCTAAACTTAATTTGTGCGACTGTTTAAAGTAAATGAACAAACAGGCCCCTGTCAGTTTAAACCACACATTAATTCCACTGGCAGGCAGAGGCACTCAATGGATAAACAAAACAATGCCCACTTTCTGTCCATCAATTGTTCTTTTTGCATTTGTCACCAGAGTGGGACGGGTATGCCCAGCCATGGGTCCCATGCTCTCCATGCCACTGGAGTCAAGCTATCCTGGTACCACCTTTAGCCACCCACACTCTCATCTAAGAGAGCACTATTTTGGTGCCTGGAACTCTACCTCTCATGAGCTCAAAAGGAGAGTTGTGTGTTGTTTTTTGTTCTGTAGTGCGATATGTCCAGTCTTAATCTTGTACAGCCCTTCTGACATCTTGACCTGTAACTACAGCCATCTGAATCACACCCTCCCCCTTTTTTTGACCCTCTCTACTATGCCATTGCCCTGTGCATTGTAAAATAAAGTGCAATGGTGAGTAATGCCAGTGATGAGTACGGAAGACATCCCTTCCTATACAAAAATTTCTCGTAGCACCACAATAGTTGCTTCAATGGTAATCTCGCTTTGGAAATTACAGACAACCACCCGGAAGATACAGCACCAGTCACCAATGTGATCTTGCACTCACTATTTAAGTTAGACATGGGTCTGATTAAATTAATACACACACTGTGGCAAGACTTCCCGGGATTGAAGATATTTACCATCACAGGTTGCCTACCCACTTTGAGCCTTTTCTCACCTGCCTTATAAACACTACGTTTCACCACCCAATGCTGTGACCTGGACATCTATTCCCGGACACCAGAATGGTACTTTGAGGTGGAATTGTGTCTAATCTTGCCCTATGTGTCCCTGAACTTTTCTCTGGCCCAACGGGCCCATGGAATTTAGAATACCAGCAATTGACTCATCATCCACAACCATCACTTGCATGAGTGCCTTGGGGTTTAAAAATATATGTAGATCATATTGATGTACCCATCAGAGTATTGCAGGGGCTCTGCACATACACAGAACTATGCGCAGGAAAACAGGACCTCAGTGTATAGGGGCTGAACCTTCCTACCACCGTAGTTCCCAAAATCCCAAAACTGACTAGCTATAGTGTCTCATTCATTCTCTTACATAATCACAAAGCTACAAATGATAAGACAACCCAGAACACAACACTCCCAACTCTCTCAGGAATCGGGGTAGCAAGACATGCCCTTTCGCTCACTCACTTGTACTTGTCCACAGTATGAATTGTCAGAGTCATGGTTATAGTTCAACATTTTTATTTTAACTATCGTGCTCTATAAAGCAGTATAAGAGCCACTACCAGCAGCAAAATGCATAAACGTAAAACAGTTAGCATTGTTACAATTCCATAGAAAATGAAGGGGGAAGTCATCATATACAGACAGTGGATAAAAGAATAGTTGGCCTAACCACCCTCCCCTTGGTAAGGTGAAGTTTATTATATAAAGGAAGATCTCTGAGCTTTGTCAGCAGACCCCGTACCTTAGTGCCTAGATGGAAGTTTTACATCATAGGAAAGGCCCCTCTATGAATGTGCCTCTAGAACACATGCATCCCCGTAATATCAAAGCACGAGTTTCCAGCAGCACAGCTGTGTTAGCATGTTTTGCCTAGGTGCTAGGGACTGACCAGAACAAAATAACAAGGGGCATTGTTTATCGACCTTGCACATCATGTTCAGACTAAACTACAGGAACAGGCAGAGGACGCAGAATGCAGGCGGTTCTCATATGAAAGGCAAAAACAGAATCATGCAAAATAAAGTCATGTACTAACCTGCGCAAAAGCAGCATCATGGCAGGAGGGCTCCGGCTAACTTAGTAATGTTCACAATGACCCTACTGGCCATATAACACAAGTATGGCTGGACATTCCCCAAACACATAAACATTCACTTCTACAGTCCTACCACCAAACTCTATCTTGTAATACATGAACCCCACAATGTCAATTGTTTCCCTTTGGTAACCATTCAGAGAAATGTCCCTGGGTTTCAATAATGTATGACTCAACAACTGTGTAAATACGTTTTTTGGCACAATAGTGTGTTTAGAACCATGTCTCTACCATGAGTAGTATGTCACACCCATTGATCCTAAACACTGCCTTAGGTCTATGTTGCCCTCATTGTCTATTCTTAAAATTCTGTCAGAAGATTCAACTAAATAATTGGATTCCTTATTGACCTAAGCTACATTGCCTTTACGCGCCATCCTGCATACATTTGCTAAATGACCTATACGACCACACCTTCCTCTGTTGTTGGCAAAACAAAACTTAGAGTCAGAAGCATGACTAGCACTTCCACAGCGATTGCAACAGCTTCCCTGTGTAAATGAAGGATAAGCTCTTTCCTTGAAAGTTGTAGATTATACTGGATTGGAAGTTTCATGAGTTAACTTACTTACAGCTGCAACTTCAGAAACCTCCATTTTTTTATCCTTTCTCTCTAACTCTTTCATACATAAATCAGACTCTTCAAGAACTTCAGCAATTCCTATGGCATCATTAAAGAAGGATTTTTGGCTTCCCATACCCTCACCTGAATTTTCTTGTTATGACATTGAACAATAAGTTGATCCCTTCTAAGCTCCTCAGTCATTGCACAACACTTGGTAGACAATTCAAGTAACCTAGCTACAAATTCATCTATACTCTCCTCTGCTTTTTGAGGTTGGGTGTAAATTTTATACATGGTCATGACTAGATTCTCTTCCTTAGCATAACAAATTTCTAGTCTACGTCTAGCTTCCTTATACACATCTTCTTTAATTTGACTGTTAGCTTCTACTGCTGAGGATAAGTACCTAATCACTCTTTGACCCTCTTTTCCCAGAGAACACAGCAACAATGCTCTCTTCCGCAGAGGTTTGAACTCCTCCCCATCCAGTGCCTCTAAGTAATTGTCGTACAGTAAAATCCAGTCACCCCAAGCCACAGGTGGAGTGCCAGACTCATGTAAAAACATGGTGGAGGAATAGCTGACACATGAGGGCTGGTAGGAATTGGAAAAATTTCAGTGTGATAATCACCGGATGCTTCCATTAACGGTATAATTATTACTGGTGGTCAAGCAGAAAAGTGAAAAGTAACACAAACCAGCTCAATATAATATCTCTCTCCCCAGTATCTTAACACATCCTCAATAAAGGTGAAGCATACCAAACGATTCTAAGATGGAACAAAGGGAAAACAAGAATAGCTCTGATAAAAATATGGGAGGTGGCTAGGACTCTCCACTTGCAGTTAAACGTATCTGAAAAGTAGAAACAGTTTCCAGGTGTATACACACCATCGTATACATATTGGCACAATATCGTTTTCCACAGGTGTGCACATCACCGTAGAATCAAAGATTTAGGAATTCACAAACATGGCAGTATA
Organism: Lissotriton helveticus; assembly: GCF_964261635.1. Classification (NCBI taxonomy): domain Eukaryota; kingdom Metazoa; phylum Chordata; class Amphibia; order Caudata; family Salamandridae; genus Lissotriton; species Lissotriton helveticus. The sequence goes on along the minus strand of NC_136072.1, from coordinate 34,994,722 downwards.
TGGGCAACGATGCACGCCGATGTGTGTTCTCTCCTTTGGATCCTAGGGACTGACTGAAGCACAGTACCTTGATGTTCACAAATACATGCTGATGCATGTTCTACCTTCCGGATGGTAAAAGGAGATCTAAGATGGCCCCTGGAGACACACGCAACTTTCACAATCTAACCAAGAAATTAGACTGCATCTAGTGTGTGCACCACCCTGGACATCAGTTCGACGTTGGCCCTTCGATGTGCATCCACTCAGCTCCTCCTGCTGACATCACTCCGGGGCTGCCTCATCATGTCACAATCTCGTAAAAGGATAACTTCTACCAATCCAATGTGGCCAACTACGAGCCATGGAGATAAACCTTCATGCTTGATGTGCACCACAGCAGGTTCTTCCCGTCCAATCCTCACCATCATACACCACTGGGCCAATGACCAGACCAACGTCGTAGTGTTCCCCAACTGGTCTGATGAATTGTCTCCAAATTATTGTGAAGGAAACAAGCAAGTATCTTTTGGTGGTAAGACGGTTTATTAATGAGCACAGGTAGGAGCAGACCTTCAGTCAGGCTGACCTGGCACCACCTGACACTTAAAGCCCCATCTCGTTCCAACCACCAAAGCTAGCATGGCACAAGCTCTACGTAACAAGAACCAATCAGAATCACAATTTACACAGGGTGCACTTGCATTTTAGCACTGATCAGCGGTGGTAAAGTGCCAGAAATACATAAAAATACAGCAGGTAGGAGCAAAAAGACGGGGGAACCACGCAAAGGATGCCAGGTCTTAGACACAATTTACATAATTCATTAAATAATTCATAATAAATGAAGAATTATTTTGCAATTAATTATACTTAATTAGCTTCCCACCCTACACCCCTAAAAACCTAGCAACCTGCTACAGCACTATAATTTACTATTAGCAATTGGATTCAAATTTATAAATAACTTACAATTGCAAACTGTTTAGAAAAATATTTCTAACAATTACACCTACAATAATAACACACACAATTAATATATGGACTAAAAGACATAAAGATAATTAAAAAGCAATATTTATTGTAACTACATTTTTGGAAAATGACCACAATAATATTCTTTACCACGATATTACTTACCTGAAGAAATCAATATTCTTGACAACAATATTTCTACATCACAATAATTTTGTGTCGCAATACTTTTTCTGATATTTCGGTAAATAGATATTTAAAACTCAATATTTTATCCAAAGACCATGGGATGCCACTGTCATGGATTTTACCTTTGTATTAAATCCACAAAAAGGAAACTCAGTTAACCAAACAAGAAAATATGATGTATCTGGGGCGGCCACCCACATTTTCGATTGGCTTTGAGCGAGGTCCTTCTGAAGCAGTTGATTTTGGCTTGAAAACCTCATGGCGGGAAACATTTAATTTCATGCCCAGGGCATCATCACGTCAGTTAAATACTTTTGACACCTTCACTTGGTCAAGATTCCTACCTTTGAACTTAATTCCAGTGAGAAACGTTTGCAGGCTGTAGCCCAAGAGGGCTCCAAGGGGTCAGATACCCTCTCAGCAAGAACCACTGAAATGGATTTGCTGCTGCGTAAATGCTCCAAACAGGACACTTATCTTGTCATCCAAGTAAAGTTGTGCATTCTCTGGATTATCTGGTGGTTGGTCTTAGTGCTCAGGAAGGTTGAAGTCAGAATATTATTTAAGGCCAAAAACTTTGCAGTGATGTCACTTTTTCCTCAGCTATTCGCCTATGACTCCCAGCCGAAAGGGGCTCTTTGGACTTCAGGGTTTGGTACAGCAAAGTCCTAGTGCAAAGTCCAGCTCAGGTTCAGCAATGACTAGGCAACTGATCATCCACAAAAAACTTTCACTTTAGCTTGTTGTGTTCCTTCAACCACAAAGGAGGTCAACCTGCTGACCCTTGGAGTCTATTTTTTTGTCTTGGGGACAGGGGGGAGTAAGTCCAGTTCTTCTTAGCTCTTCTCTGGTTACAGCAAGCAGGATTCAGTGTTTTTCTGATCTTCTACTGGCCCCAAAAGTGTTCTGAGGACGGTGCCCGAGGGTACCTATTTATGAAGAGCATTACCTAGAGGACAGGGGGGACTCCAGGCTCCTCTCTAACTGATGGGGTAAAAGCTCCTGAGACAACCCTACCCACTTTGACAGCAGTTCATGTTGCCCTACTGTAAGAAATCCCACAACACACTTTTCTCCTTCTTACTGCCTTCTTACTGTTAAAAAAATATCTTTGGCATGTTATTCCCCCAAACGTGTTGGGGCTCAGTCCTCCTGCTTGCTGAATTTGTTTTTGTTGGTAGGCAGGGGAGAGGCAAACCCCGGGTCAGAAGAGACTTTAAGGCCGCGGGCCTCCTCTAACTTGTCCGTCCAGTCCTGTTCGGAGTCACACTGGTGAGCAAGAGGGTCCTCGGACCCCTCCCAGTCGTCCTCCACCGTATGTGGTGCAAACCAGTACTTAGGTTCTGTGTTCTCTCCTTTAACCTCTTGTGTGCTGTTGACGAGCTCAGCTCATCATCAGGGACGGTTGAGCTGCCCACATGACGAGCTGAGCTTCTCACAGCTGTTGGAACGTTCGCACATGGGGATAATGACCCCGCTGTGCTGAACGTTTGAAAAACGGGTGTGGTGTGACAAGCTCAGCTCGTCACGAGGGCAGCTCTGCTGTGCCTCATGACGAGCCGAGCTTGTCAACAGCACAGCGGCGCCGCACGCGGCCCCCCTCCCCCCACACATCGGGGGGAAAACACCCCGCAGCCAAGGGGTTAAACATTGTAAAAGTGGCTTATACCCAATAGGTACATTTAATTTATTTGTAATCCCTAGTAAAGGGGTGCTAGATGTATCCAATGCCTATAAATTAGTTGCTACGAGTGAGCTTGTCGTGCAGCACTCATTGTGCCACCCACAAAAGTATCCTTTTAAAACATGTCTAAGGCCTGCCACAGCAGCTTGTAGTGGTGTTTTCAACTGCCATTTTGACCTGGCATAATTAACCTTTTGCCAGGCCTAAACCTTCTTATGTCACCCCTGGGGTAGCCCAGGTATGCGATTCCTCCGAGGATCATGCACGTACCCTTATGAGCACGAGCTGCATACTAATTGGCTGTCAACTGAAAACAAGTGCACATAAGATGCAAAGGGGTCAGATAGAAACCCCCTAACCCCCTAGGCCTGCTCAGGGGGTCCCACAAGGACCGCCAAGGCAAAAAAAGAAATTAAATTGGGGAATGCGCGTAGGATATGCGTATCCTGTGAAAAAAAAAACAAAGCCTGCTTTATTTGAAATTAGCCCCCAGGGGCCAAATCCTGGGGGCAATGTATTTAATTATAATGGGGGCCCAGAACGGCCCCCTAGCCCCAGGGACCGCCACCCCCGGGACTTCTTTTTCTTTAAAATAATGGGGGCCCAGAGGGGCCCCCTAAGCAACGGGGACCGCGACCCCTCGGGGCTTTACCATTATGTATGCGGGGGGCTCACGGCACCCCCGCAGTCCCGGAGACTGCCACCCACCAGGACTTCTTTTTTAAAACAATTAAATTAAAAAACCTGTGAGGGGGGCTCAAGCCCCTCCACACACCCCAGGGACCGCCACCTCCCCGGGGCACTAAATTTTTTAATTAGGGGTCCGTGATGGACCCCCCAGCCCTGGAGACCACCATCCCCGGGGCTGGCTCCTGCAGTGTCCTGGGGTACCTACCCCTGAGACACTGTAGTTTGCTATGGTTTTGGAGGAGAGAGCAGGAAACATGCTCTCTCGTCCAAAAACCAAAGACTTTTGCTTTCCTACATGGAGAGCAGCATGTTAGCTGCTCCCCATGTAGAAAAGCAATGCCGGCTCCCACAGGACGCGGGGAGCCGGCTGGGACCGTGGGGAGATTGGGGACCCGACCACGGCCCCCAACGAAGAGGGCCAGCCCCGGGGGATGGGTCCCCGGAGCTAGTAGTGGCCCGGGAGGGAGGCCACCCGGCCACTCTCCTAAAAATAAATAAATAAATAAAGGCCGGCCTATGGAGGGGGCAAGGCAGCCCCCCTCCTATGAAAATAGAATTAGAAAAAGACCATACCCTGGGGGATGGGGTCCCCGGGCTAATAATCGCCTCTGGAGATGGCTACTTGGCCCCCTTCCTTAATTTTTATATTTAAAAAATGAATTAGGGGGCATTTTTAAAAAATGAATTAGGGGGCAGGCCCTGGGTGATGGGGTCCCCAGTTCTAAAAAATTGAGAAAGTAGGCTAAAAAAAAAGAAATTATTACCCTTGAATACTCTGGGTCCCTGGGAGTCAACTAGCCCACCAGGAACATCTAGTATGCGCCAGGGGGCTGCGTTGCAGAGAGGTGTTCTGAGGCCACGCCCCTTTTACACCTCTCTGCAACGAAGCCTTGTGGCACTTACTGGAGGTACCTGGTGGGCTAGTTGGACCCCAGGGACCCCCCAGTATTCAAAGTGACTTAATTCCCCAACTTAAAATGCACCATGGGGCGTGTTTGCACAGTGGTGAAGGGAGGGGGCGGGCCCTGAGTTCACATGTGTGCAAACACACCCTGTGGTGCGGTTTAAGTTGGGGAATTAATTCCTTGTTAATACTGAGTGTCCCTGGGGGCCAACTAGCCCACCAAGGACCTCTAGTAAGCTCCACGGAGCTGCGTTGCAGCGTGTTGTAAAAGGGGCATGGCCTCTGAACACCTCTCTGCAACGCAGCCTCCTAGTGCATACTGGAGGGACTTGGTGGGCTAGTTGGCCCCCAGGGACCCACAGGATTGAGGAGAAATTCATTATCTAACTTAAAACGCGCCAAAGGGTATGCCGACGGCAGCACTGGGGAGGTAGTGCTGCCGTCGACCAATGGCCGACGGCAGCACGGAAGGGGTTAATACACTTTCTATTCTCACTACAATTTAAACAAAACTATGCAAACTTATAAATTAAATACATAAATAAATTACTACTCCCATTTAGCACAACACACACATATTAAGACTGGATAAAAATAGAATTTACAAATCCCCCTCCAATAAATACAGTTTTAAAAAGATGTAAATTACACATAGAAAATATTTACTACATCCACTCCAGCCAATACAACACCAAGAAAACAGTTAAAAAGCTGAGGGATAAAATGTAATATTCACACTCAGTGCAATAGTAGGGAAAGTGGTGGATTGCGGAGGGATAAAAATTACTATTGCCACTCAAATGAGTGCAGCAGTAGGAAAAGTGTTATAGAGCGGAGCAATAAAAATGACCATTCCTACTCCAGTGATTGCAACAGTCCGGAAAATGTTGGATAGTGGAGGGGTAAAATGTACAATTCCCACTCCAGTGAATTTACAGTAGGGAAAGAGTTAGATAGCAGAGGGGTGAAAATTACTATTCCCACTCCAGTGACTGTAACAGTAGAGAAAGTATTGAACAGCAGAGGGATAAAGTGTACCATTTCCACTCCATTCAATGCAACAGTAGGGAATGTGTTTGATAGCGGAGGAGTAAAAATGACTGTTCCTGCTCCAGTGAGTGCAACAGTAGGGAAAGTATTGGATAGCAGAAGGATACAATTTACTGTTTCCACTCCATTCAATGCAAGGGTAGGGAAAGTGTTGGATTGCGGAGGGATATACTGCCAGATTCATCAAAGACCCGTTTTGCGAGTCTTTAATAGCGATTCATAAGGAATCGCTATTAAGGACTTGCAAAACGGGATTCATGTAGGAATTGCAAAAAATATTGTGATTCCTACATGTTCCTTATTTGCGATTAGCAAATTGCTAATCGCAAATAAGGAATAACTCCCCATGCATTCCTATGGGCCTACAGGCCCATAGGAATGAATGGGGAGTTATTCCTTATTTGCGATTAGCAATTAGCTAATCGCAAATAAGGATGCGATTTCAAGGGTGCAGGGGTGTCCAAAGGACACCCTGTAGCACCCCTGAAATGTAATATACATTGGTGTTGCGCACACACATGTCCAAAGGACATGTGTGTGTGTAACAGGCAACTTAGAAAAATGCATTTAAATGCATTTTTCTAAGTTTTTGCTATTTACCGAGAGGTCTGACCTCTCGGTAAATAGCGGCCCAAAATTGCAATTTCGCAATTTTAAAATGATTCATGAATTGCATTTAAGGAATCTCAAATAGAGATTCCTTAAATGCAATTCTTCGCAAATGTGCGAATTCTTTAATAGCGAATTTTGCATTTGGGATGATGAATCCCAAATGCAAAAATTGCACTTGCAAAAGGCAAGATTCTGAGAATCTTGCCCTTTGCGAGTGCAATTTAGCTTGATGAATCAGGCTGATAGTTTACTATCCCGACTCCAGTCAAATTAAAAACAAACAAAATATCATCAACAGAATAAAAGTATATATTTTTAAAAGTAAATAAATAAAACGAATGTAGTAATGTTAAAAATGTAATAAAAAATATATTAAATACATATCACAAATCCTGCAAATATTATATTAAATTAAAAAAAATCAAGCAAATACATATTTGTATTTAGAAATGTGTATTAACAAGAACATTAATTATTATATACATTTAGTTTATTTACTTCCTACCCTATCACACTACACAACTCACAACCCATATCTAAAATAAAAACTGCATTAGCGTAATTAAAAAAAGGAATGATCAATTAAACAATTATTATTCATTAAAAAAAATTAATACACTTCCCACCTTTTTACCCTATATTCCCCACAATCCTCACCTAATATTAAACTGTAAACAAATTAATTACACAATTACAATGTATTTTCAATTAAAAAACTAATAGTATTTAACAACAAATTATAAAGTAAGGTGATTGTATACCAATCACAAGGTCAGTGCTGTTCTGTGCGGAAACTAAGCCAATGCAGGAGATTATCTATGGTATTCTCTGGGCAATCGAAGAAGAGTGAACTATGGATGCCAATCCAAGCAGGTGAGTGGAATCCTCAACTCCTTTGATCTCCTGGGGTCAGGCAAGAGAACAGGGCTTGAACCATTCTAGCACCCTCCAATATTTGTGTGAACGACTACAGTACTGCATTTGTAGTCCTGTGCCTTCTCGGAAAAGTCACCTCACCTTGGCGGTGCATCATGAGTCCAGAGGGGGAAAAGTGATTTTTGAGAGAGATAGTATGCCTCAGATTCACTGATCCGGGAAAAACCCATGGATAGTCCTCGTATAGTCAGACAGAAGCAAACGGAATTAAAAGAGGATTTTTAGTCTCCAGACCAGTGCAGCATGGAAATACTGAACATGGGCCCAGCAAACACACAATACATTCAGGCCAACCCATGTAAGCTGTGCACCAGTAATGGGACTGCCTCAGAACAGGAGGCAATATTTGGAAAATATTTTAAGGCCAAAATCTTCAGAAGATAACTATCAGTTTCAGCTAGCCTCTGGAGACCAGTGGAAGCATCTTAGGATCCAAAAATAAAGAAATTAAAGTGCTTTGAGAGGATTATTTCTGAGTGTCAGTGGAGCTAAATCAAGCAGATCCACTTTGGTCCTCAAAACAGCATCTCCCCAAATAAAGATGCTCTCAACACTTATCTTTCTCGTGAAGCTATAAATCTGCTCAAAGGGCTAAACAGTAAACCATTTTAGGTTGCCCATTTCTGTGTGGTCTGCTATAATGTGTTACCCTTTTTATTGACACTATTTTGCTGGCATTAAGAATCTGTGTGCTGTGACTCTGCCATTAAGTGGTACAGTGCATGTGCATGACGTCAAAATACTTTTAAAAAGGCTATACTTAATTGATTTATTTTACTCTTCAGTAAGCCTGTTCCAAATGGCACGGAAATTAAACATGTCACGTGGGAATTAAATGTCTTCCTTAAGCTGTAGTGAGTAGTTACACCACTCACATATATGACATATAAGTATAGCTCTAGAGAGCACCAGTGTGCTCCAGCTGTAGTTTGGAAGTACTAAACTATCACATGGCTAGACAAATGCCTTTCTCATAGGTAAGTCACCCCTCAAGTGTGATGTATAAGCCCCTAGGGCCAAGTTATATTATTTAAAACTAATTTAGCTAAATTGATGCTCAATGAGAATTTTCCTTAAAAAACAAAGACAAGAGGCATTTGGCAAAACATGAACTGTTGGTGGAATTAAAAACTGTGGCTGGGAGTACAGCATATAGAAACTGTTTGATGACTAACTCAAAGTACAATCGATTTAAGCACCATTATATGCAAATCATAAATCCTTTTTAGGATGAGGAATGGGAGCCTGGTCATGGGGTCATACGTTACTCCCACTCGATAACAAATGCAGGCGGGACTCAACCTAGCGGGGACACAATGAGTACCAGCCTGTGAAGTGTCCTGATTTCCGGCATGGGGAGCGTGTAATCACTGTGTGTGCTGTGTACTGATTGGCTGAGTGTTCCTAACTTCATGTGGCATCTAACTTTATGGTCTTTTGGGAATGTAAGCCCCTCTGGCTATGTCAGCTTTATTGGGGTTAATCTCCCAAAATCATTATGCTGTTGCTCCTTGTTTGTGGGATTCATCTGTGCTTTTCCTGCATTTGTTCCACTGTTTACGTATCACCCCACCTGTGATCTGTCAGTTGATTCAGGCCTAGGCCATAGGGCCTGCCTGACCACTTATTTCTGACTACAGATTGATGGAGAGGTCATATTGGGTGACTTTGAAAACCGTGATTTAATTTTGTTTTCATCCACATATGTATCATTGCGTGCATCAACATCAAAACTACCAAGATATTACGGGAAATGATGTCCCCATAGTGAAAAATGTTACAGACTGAGGGGCTCATTATGATGGAGGATTTTCTGCATCCTTCGGGCCGGCGGAAGCCACCGCCGGCCCGGAGGATGCGGAAAATCCTCTGCGGACTCACCAAAGACCCACCGCCACATTAGGATGGCTGGTGGGTCCTGGTTTCCGTCCGCAGCTTTTCCGCCGCGGTTGGCTTACAACCGCGGCGGAAAAGCTCTGCTATAGTGGCGGTGTCTCTCAGACACCGTCCACCATATTAGGATGGGCTTGAAAAGATGCTTTTCCACAGCGGATTTTCCGCTGTGGAAAAGCATGTGGAACTTCACTGCGGGGGCCCGTTGCGGGCCCCCTAGGTGAAGGGGGGGTGGGGGGTGCACATGGGGGGTACCTATGGTACCCCCCTGCATTTGTATGCAGAAAGCGGCAGGCACCGCACGGTGCCTGCCGCTTTCTGCATACAAATGCAATGTATGCATTTTTAACATTGCGGCGGGTGCAGCTTGAAGCTGCACCCGCCGCAATGTTAAAGATAGAGTATGTGACCGCCACCCTGGTGGTCACATCCTAATTGCACTGGAGGGACCGCCGCAGCCCCTGCGGACGGTCCCTCCTCCTCTAGGGTGGCGGACGGACGCAAGTCCGTCCGCCATCCTAATGAGCCCCTAGATGTTTGAAGAGTCTCCTAAATTACGTACTAGACTTTCTAAACAAAGAACAACTGATCCCAATAGCCATGGTGCCACCCTGCATTGAATAGTATATGTGAAAGGGGGCAAGTGTCTCCTTAAAAGGGTTCCAGGTAAGTGGAACAATCCACTAAGGGGACAAAAATCCTCCTTGGTAATCTTATAAACTTTAATTTAAGATGAAGGATGAAAATGAAAGGAGTAGCAAAGAACTGAATCCCCCCTGAGGACCATGGAAAAAGGAAAGGGTCAATCAAGTTTTCAGGAGTGAAATGCTGAATAATGTTCGAGCTAATAGGAGCAAAAATTAGGGACAAAAATAAAAATATGGGGATGATGAACACGACAAAAAGTAAGGGAACGCATACTTCATTAGGAACAGCCTCAAAATCTATACTTCTAACAGTTCGATTTCTTTTATTTATTTATTTATGTGTTTTATAGAACGCGAACTTGACCCGTTAGGGTATCAGAGCGCTTTACAGAGTCATAAAGTTGTACAAGAGACCTGGGATCACAAGAGTATACCATAAATTAGGGAGGGTGGGGTGGTTCTGAGTACAAGAGGAATAGAAGTATACAGTACAGTTAGCATTACAGTTGCTGAGGACCGGCCCCAGGGTTCTTAGTTGGCCGAAGGTCGATGGAGGAAGGCAATAGTCTCTGTGGTGGTTGGGGGAACGGGGTTTAGCCGAGGAATTTACCCATAAGGAAGGATTTGGCCTCCTTTTTGAAACGTCCCCGCTTTTGTATTGTGCTCTCCTTCTGCTGACATTCTTGCCATGTAGCCCAGACAGAACTACGCCTCCATGTAGTCGCGCACAGGCAGTCCTAATGTGCAATAAGCATGCCATGTCACCTTCCAGTGTGATTAATGCTTCTTCCATTACAACCCACATAGCACCTCGGGTAAGTTCCCATCCTGATTCTTCGCACAAATGAGGGCATGGTTACCGACATAAGCTGTATGTGATGGAATAGGCAAAGCTATGTTTTCTATTTAGGGGCCTAATTAGGAATATAAATAACTTTATTGTGAATTAGCCTGAGAAAGTGGTATTAAAGTGTTATTAAAAACCTAAATATTTAGAAAAAAGTTATATTTTGATCACTTCAAGGGAAAAGTAACTTTATAAAAGTGTTCTTTTTGCCGCCTAGTTTAAAACTGGTTGACCTTCCAGTGACTGAATACACATCCCCGACTGGCTTTTAAACGGGGGCAGGAACACGTTACAACATAATGGGCAGCATGACAGTTACATCTTTTAAAGTAGAAATCCCACATTGGGTTCACAGGAACTGACACCATTCATGCCTTGATACTCTTTTTAACTTTCCCTCTGTGCAACTACTTGGAGCTAGTTGGAGCTAAAACCAGTTTCAGCAATAGAGGGGGGGGGTGAGACAACATCTCCATAAGTGAATAGGTGAATGGGAGGACAAAGTCATGAAACTGTAAGAAGACTAAGGTCACTATGATGAGCAATTTCTGGGTGGTTAGGAGTAAACTGAGAAAGAAGGTCTGCAAAAGAACTTTGAGTTTTTGTAAGAAAGTGGATAAGATTGGATTTAGCGAAGGCCGCCTTGTGTCCCTGCATGGCATGAGTAATCTGGAGTAACGCAAGACAGCGCAAATTGCTGCCTTGTGTTACTCTGCCCCAGAGAGGTGATTCATGGGTGGAAAGTGGGTGTTCCCATGCACCCACCATGGATTTTGGCCCATTCCCAGATTTACCATTAGTGGGAGACCTGGCAATGCGTCAAAATGCTATGCCTCCCTCGGGATTGTTTTTTAGTAGGAAGATGTCCCTTCCTGAACAAATACAATCCTGCCTACAATGCAGGCACCCTTGCACCAATGTAGCCAAAAGTGTGCAAGCACAAGGAAAGCCCAGGAATGCACCATATGATATGGAATAAGGCACATTTCTGCCTTGTCATGCAGTGCAGCAAGGTGGCTTGCTGCGCTGTATGTAACATTGATAGGTCGGCCTTGTAGTGCCCACAAGCCTGCCGTAGTGAAAAGAGAAAAAATACTTACTTGGAACCACAACCATCATAATTGGTCAGTGAGATCTCATTTCATAAAGCTATAACAATATCCCAGTCCTCCAATTCAAACTAAAATAGACACATTTTTTACATAAGGGTAGGCCCCAGACTCATCTGTTATTCTTCAACCATGGTGAGAGCAGCTGAATGGAAAGCAGTGTGGAGCTATTACACTGTCCGGTTGGGAATGTGAATCTCTCAAGAGAGTAATTTCTAGGGGACATGAGGGTAGAGCAGTCATACTCTCTTGAAGCCTTCAAGTGCTTCCTTTGATAATACTTGGAAATTACTCTAGATGCTTTTCAATTTATATATTTTTATTGTTGATGGCTTTTTTAATTGTTCCTTTTTTTAAAGAACATGCTGTGATGTCTGATTATAAAAAGACAACAACATGAATACACGTTTCTATTTGTATTTCTGTAATTTATCTAATGCAGAGAAATTGACTTCATAGGTGAAGTGTCTAAAATTCCACCTTACCATCTCACACTCTGGACAATCTCTGGACTTCTGGTGTCTAGTCATTCAATTATTCACTGGATGGTGGCTTTCTGGAATAGGAAATCAAAAGACACAAACCAAATTTTAGATGCTGAGATTCTTTTGATTTGGCAGAAGTAGCAAATTAGTTCTCCATTTGTACCTTTACAAGTGGAGGAACACTGTGCATAGTGTTAGATAAATAAATAGATGATAGATACATTGTAAGGAGCTCTGCTACTCAGAGTTTGACCGCTGAGAACTCTCACAGGTCAATGGCTACGTCACCCTAGACTATACATCACCCTAGACTAAGTCAAATAAGATGGGTTTCTAATGCATTCCTGATTGGGGGGTTTCTGGAAATGGCGTACAGTGTGTGGTAAACCAAATTCCATTTTTTGCTTGCTAGCTTCAAAAAGGAGCAACCTCCACAGCTAACTTTCAAGCAATTTGGCACCCTAACTTGGATGTCCAATATAGAGTGGAGGGTGCCGGAGAAGGAGATAAAGTTGGACCTAATAATCAAGTGCTGCTGGCTGCGTTTATAAAAAATCTGATGTATAATAACCAGCACCTTGAATAGGATCCTCTCCTTAATCAGGAGCCATTACAATTAATGCAAAAGCCCAGGGATTGATTCCCATCTGTGAATCAGGCATGCCGCAGCATTTTGTAATGTCTAAAGTCTTTTTATTCATTCATCAGAAACACACAAATACAAGATGTTGACATAATCCAGCCCGGCCACCATCATGTATGATTGTGTGGAGCTCTTGTAAAACCAACTCTATGGTTTTCTTTTGAGCTTAGAGAAGCTGAAACTAAACTCAGTAGTTTACAATGGCATGATCAAGTAGCCCTTTCAATTTATGGTACAAACATATGTAGAGCAGAAATTACGATTTATTAAAACAGCTGTTTGCAAATAGACCGACTTCCTATTTTACACATATTTGACTTTTAACAAAAATCATAAAATCGAATTTCATCTTCTGAAGAACTTTGTGATCAGCTTAACTACGTTTTAATGAAAAAAAATCACCAAAGGCCATCATCAGGACTTTGGGGGCGTGTTTTTGGAACATCTTTGACTTTATGATTACAGCTTTTTCATACCATCTTTGGCTAGGTCCTTGATGCTACTAACTCACTAGTCTGAGATTTCAGTTGATGAGATAGAAGGCCATAACAAGTGTGTGACCTGGAAGAGTTATAGGTTTTTAGTATTATTCAAGTAAAAAAAAATCCTAAGAGCAATTGGAGGAATCTGCCTGCCCTGATTTGTAAAATTCCAGCATATCAGAATATTACATCATACATGAAATCAAAATAAATGTACATTTCTATGAAGGAAAATAAGCTAATCTCTGATTTAACACATATTTTATGAATATTTCAACTGGTCCTAAAAATTGTATCAGTGATCAATTTTGGGAAACGTTTTTGTAAATTTAAATAAGTTTCCATAGCTCACGGTTGGGGGTCGAGAATAGGTTACCATAATGGAAGGGATTTCATTAGAAACTTTTATATTGCCCTTTTGGGTATATATCATTTTCAGTAAAAGTCTCAGGGCCTAAGATAGAACTTGGCGGGACTGGTCCCGCAATTGTTGGTTTGTAAGTCTTCCTGCCTGCCACGTTGGTGGTCCGCCCGGCCAATTGAGATGTTCACTGGGCACTAGGGAGAAGACCACAGTGGACTCGCCAACTCCACCAGGATCTGTCTCCAGTGTCGACAGTCCCAGAACCTGGAGCTGCTATTGGAGGGAATTCCACCCAGAATCCTGCTGTCCAAATGATGAATTGCCTTTCAAGCAAGGAAACTGTGGTGGAAAAACCTCAAAGCTCAGGCTGCAGGAAATGAAGAAAAAAGGGTGAAAATTTGCCTTATTTTGGTCTTCATCTCCATTGTCCAGGTGATTGCTCTGCTGCTGCTCCTTGACCAAGCTGCACCGCCTTGTCTCTGGAATCTGAGTTAGGCTTTTGTGGTGAGTGAGAGTGTACAGTCAATGGTGTGTTAACATTGCTGGTGTGCAATGCTATATGTTACATCAATGTCCAGTACACATTACCTACATGTACATATTAACATATATACAACATACATGCATATTGAGATGTAAATCAGTAGTACTTACCTGTCTCTATGCCACCATTGCCCTACTATGTCAGGAATCTACTGCTAGGACACTGACAGCTTAATGGGAACATCTAAATCATCTCGGCCCAATACCATCAGCCTACCAGCAACAGAGTTCTGCTAGCTAGCATAGAACATTGAAATACTGAGGGCTGGCCACTGTCAACTCAATGGAGTACTTGAGACCGCCGCCAAAGTGGGATGGGGGTAAGACTGCCTAGTTCTAAATCATGGTAGGGTAGCAGTACCTTCAAGGGATTTTAATAAACAACAGAATTTATAAACACTTAGAGAGTCGAATCATATGGGCTTAGTAATTTAACCCAATGATGAAGATTAATTCATGTTTAAAAATATAGCAATTTCATGGTCACTGTGATCATTTCATAGACAATTATTTTGTGCAAAAAGCATCCTTTGCTGAAGCATCTACTGTGTGGCGACGGACTCTTACTCATTGGACTCAGAGCAGACTGCCTCACTCGAAAAACATTGACAAGAAGGCGTTGTTACACCCTCTAATATACAAGGGAATCCTTTAAAACTAACGAGGACCCTCTCTCTAAACCTGTGGCCTCTGGAAACAATCAAATAGCTATCCAAAAATAACGAGGACCCTGTTTTTAAATTCATGATTTCTGGAACCGACTGACCAGACAGGTTCATTTACGGCAACCGTTAACCGCTGCAGTGCAAATCAGTCCACCCATCTGGGATACCGGTTGGCTCCCATAAGGATACTTCATCAAACCACACGAAATTATCGAACCAGTAACAGCACTAGACAATTGAAGGGTACTCAAGATATGTAATCCATGTCCTGAGGATGGTCTCCTACACGAAAGAATAGAGACCGAAATGTCGACTTTGGCTTTATCTACCATTGAACACTCAATTAATTTTGTAATTGGTAGAAAAGCCTTAGCAATTGACGTAGTAAGGATTGTGTAGACTAATGTATTTACCCTTCTGCATCTTTGCCTTTTCTTGTACCCAACGTTTTAATTTGATTTGAAAAAAGAAAAAAGAATAAATATGTTTTGTCTATATACACCTGCCTTTTAATTCCTTTTTGCTCTCTCCTTCCACTGATTACTAATAAGTGACAGCCTTCTAATACATATAATTTCTGTTGTTGCATAAACTGCATCATTGGGTTAAATGACTAAGCCCATATGTTTCGACTCTCTAAGTGTTTTTAAATTCTGATGTTTATTAAAATCCCTTGAAGGTAATGTTACCCTACCATATCTTTTGCCCAAACCCTCAAGGGTATATTGGGTTGCCCACTATCAATTCTCTAGTTCTAAATCAGGCCCTCAATTTTGAATTCCAAAATCAAAGACTCAGAGGTGTCAGGTAGTATCTCACTCTCTTGTGCGATCTGTCATACTGTAGATTGTTGCAGATGAAAGGAAACTTTAAAAATAATTCTGTAGCTTATATTATGAAAAATACTTCTGACAATTATGCAAATAAGTTTATAAGTGGTACTTCACATTACATTTTTTCATTTCAGGACTCAATGTAATCAACAATTTAAATGCGGGAGACATCACCATTGATTCAATTTCTTTGAGCTGGCTACCACCAACTGGCAACAAAAGCTCCTATTTAGTGCAAGTCTTAGGAAATCCATCCTCAAATGTGACAACGTTCTATGAAAATGTGACCTTCACAGATTTAATACCTGGCAACCTGTACACATTCAAAGTCTCTGCTGTTGGTGGAAATGGTGTACTGGGAAAAAGTAGTCAACTGTCGGTATTCACAGGTGAGCGTGCTCTCTATAAAATAGGTATATTTTGATAGTTGTGCCATTATTGCATGTTCTAACACTTTTTTCAAATTTACAAAATGCACATGTTAGCTGCATGCATATCTGCAACTGCTGTTGATAATCCAACTTCAGCAAGCAGAGATCATGCCTTTTCATCTTATCAAAACTGGAGAATGAAAATCTGTTATTTGTCTGAGGTTTTCTGGCCTTGAAGTCAATCCGCAGGGACAGTTCCCATCCAAATTCCATACAAGGGAGTTTTCCATGCGAAACAATCTGGATTTATTTATGCAAGGTTCTGTTTAGACTTTTCTGTTAGATATCATTTCACAAGAAAATATCTTGTGTGTTTGAGAAAGTTACTGATTTCTCAGGTATTCCTATTTAGTCATTATAGTGTACCTGATCAATCTCCACTACCAATAGATTTCCAGGAGAAATCAAAAGAATAATGTTTAAGTTTGAGCAATGTTTAATATATTGAGAGTTTTACATGAAGAATTGTGAATAAAAGTTAATTTAAAAAGAATTTTTTATTTTATGGAAAATGTTATGTATTATCTAATTAAATGCAGAGATGTGTTATCAATGCTTCTTTCCTAAACTAAAGGGATCTCAATCATATTAGAATTATATTTTCATGCCATTCCAACTGGTGAATCTATATACGTAGCAAAGAGAATGACCACAAATGGCTGAGAAGAAGGAATATATTGCTGTATTTCAAACTCATGAATGCAGAAATAACTTCACTGCTAGCATACTTGCACACAGTCAGTTACTATAAATGTGCAAGCCCTATTTACCTAAATGGACTCATCACCAATTTTGGAGGGTTTTATAAGTATTTTGTGGCCAACTCTGTTGAGTTAAAGAGGGTTACTTTTAGTAAGTCAGTTTCCTCAGCAGAAAGGCTCTAAAATATGTTCTTCTCATCATTCTAATTAGAAAAGCTCTTTAGCTTTAAAATTGCAGAACACAAAGTTGTGGATGCAATTTAAATCTCTGTACATGAGGTTATTTGAATCTAAACACACTCAGTATTAGTTTAGTGCACATTTCAAATTCTATAGAAAAACACTGCTTACTGGCTTTTTTATTATGTGTTAAGATCAACCCGGGATATTTCTGGAAATGTGAGCATGTATTCTTGTAATCACGACATTTGACAAATATTTATGAGATACTTATTTGCAAATGCAGCAATGCATTTTCAATATTTATATTTGCAAAGGCTGTAATAATTTCTCACTTCTTGTTAAGTGAAAATACATACTGCCATCTGTCTTCAAAGAAATTAATGAAAATGGACATTCATATAATTCCAACATAAGAAAGAACATCAAACACTGTTAATCTGCTATAGTAACATTTATAATTCGTGGAAAAAATAGCAAAGGGTGCCTTCCGAACAGGTGATCAGAAATATCTAAAATCAAATAATTTTAGTTAGGATAAAACATTAATATATCCGTCAAATAATGGACACAGATAAAAGCTATTAACTCACAATTCTGAGATTTCAGTTGATCAGATAGAGGACCATACACAGTGTGTCACCTGGAAGCAATAAAGGTTTTTAAATTAATATAAATTAAGAAAATAATAAAAGCATTTGGAGGGATCTGCTTGCCCAGATTTGCTAAATCAGTGGAATATCAGAATATTCCATCCTACATGAAGTCAAAATATATGTGTACTCATTGTATAATAGAAAATAAGCTAATCTCTAATTTATCATATATGTTGAAAGAGAGGCTAATTGTGTTTTCAGTGTATATTTCAACTGCAGTTAACCACTATATCAGTGTTCAATTTTGGGAAACTTTTTTCTAGAAATAATGGTACTGAGTTACTTTTTCTCACAGTTGGGTGTTAAGAATAATGTGTCATAACTGAAGGGATTTCATTGGAAACCTCTTTACATTGCTGTTTTGGCAAATAATATATATATATTTTTTAAAAGCTCTATTTTGAATGCCAAAATCAAAGAGGCAGTGAACGGAAGTAACTCACTCTACTGTGAGATCAGTCATGCTGTATATTGTTGCCAATGACAGATAACATTTGAAGAATTTGCTTTAGTTTATCTGTTGGGAAAAATACTTCAGACAATTAGGTAAATAATTCTATGAATGTTACATCATATTCCATCTTCTCATTTCAGTATCCAATGTAACCAACAATCTAAATGTGGCAGTCGTCACCATTGATTCAATTTCTTTGAGCTGGCTACCACCGACTGGCAACAAAAGCTTCTATTCAGTGCAAGTTTTAGGAAGTCCAGCCTCAAATGTGACAACATTGTATGAAAATATTTCAATCACAAATTTAACACCTGGCAACCTGTACACATTCAAAGTCTCTGCTGTGGGTGGAAATGGTGTACTGGGAAACAGCAGTCTCTTATCGGAATACACAGGTGAGCATTTTCTATATAAAATAGGTATAATGTTGATAGATGTGCCATTATTTATTTTCTATATAAAGCAAGTAATATTTTTATAGAAGTGCAATTATTGCATGCAATAAATTTGTTTTCAAATTTACCAAATGCACGTGCTAGCTGCATGCATACCTGCAACTGCTGGGGAGAATCCAACTTCAGCAAGCAGAGAGCATGCCATCTCTCATTATGAAAACTGGAAAATAAAACTGTGCTATTCAGCATCAAGTCAATTGAAAGGGAGATTGCCAGTCCAAATTCTCTAGAAGGGAAATTTCCAGGCCAAAACTAAATGGATTTTTGCAAGGTTCTGTTTAAGATTTGAATTTAGGCTATTGGACATCATTTCACAAGAAAATATCTTGTCTGTTTAAGAAAGTTACTGATTTCTCAGGTATTCTTAATTAGTCCTTATAGTGTGTCTGATTAGTTTACATTAGCAACAGATTTTCAGGAGTAAATAAAAGAATAATGTAAAAGTATGAACAAATTTTAACATAATGGGAGTTTTACATGAAGTTAAGTAAATACATGTTAAATGAATAAAGCATATTTTATGTTTTTGAAAATGTTATGCATCATTAGAATAAATGCAGAGATATGTTATCAATGCTTCTTTCCTTGAAACTAAATGGAATCCAATCCTATCAGGACTGCATTTTTGTGCCTTCCCAATGTGTGAATCTATCTACCTGGCTAAGTAAATAGCCACAAATGTTGAAAAGAAGAAATAGATTGCATGATTTCAAACATATGAATGCATAAACAACTTCCCTGCTTGCATATTGAAGACAGTCAGATAATCTACATTTGCAAGCCCCATTCACCTGAATGGCTCCTTACCAAATTTTAAGTTTTAACATTTAAATCATATTTTCTCCAACTGTGTTGAACTCAACAGATTTATTTCTTAGTAAGTTTACTCTGCGAAAATGTTGTAAAATAAGTTTGATATTATCATCCTCATGAGAACTCTTTAGCATCAAAATTACTGAGCACAAAGTTGTGGATGCTATTTGAATCTCTGCGCAAGCAGATATTTTAATCTAAACGCACATAGTATTAGCTTAGTGCACAATTCGAATTCAATGGAAAGGCACTGTTTACTTGTTTTATCATTATATGTGAAGATCAACACGGGTAGTCTTGTAATTACGACATATGATACCATATTTCTATAAAACTGATTTGTAAATGCAGCAATGCACGTGCAATATTCATATTTGCATAGATGTAATATTTTCTCACTTCTTGTTGACTGAAAATACTTGTTGCAAACTGTCATCAGAGAAATGAATGAAAATGAATAGCTATAATCTTCTATTAAGTAGCTCATTAACAGTCAAATACTAAAAATAGACAAACTAACTCACTATTCTGTAACTTCAGATGATCTAATAGAAGGCCATACAAAGTGTGCGAACTGGAAGCTATTATGTTTTTTGTAGTAAGCAAATTATAAAAACAAATAGGAGCAGTTGGAGTAATCTGCCTGCCCTGATATGTAAAATTCCAGCATATCAGAATACTAAATCATACATGAAATCAAAACATATGTGTACTTATTGTAGGTAAGGAAATAAGCTAACCTCTGAATTAGCAAATAGTTTACAAGGCAGGCTAATTCTCTGTTAAGTGGATAATTCAACAGTACTTAAACACTGTATCAGTGATCAATTTTGGGAAATGTTTTTCTAGGAATAATGTGAATAGGTTACAGTCAATTACAGTTAGGGTTAGGAATAAGTTATCATAACTGAAGGCATGTAATTGGAAAACTATTTATTGGTCTTTTCAGAATTCCTATTCTTTAGTACCAGTCTCAATTTCCAATTCTGTAATCCAAGAGGCGATGGTGTTAGAAAATATCTCACTGTATTAGAAATATATCATACTGTATATTGTTGCTGTTGACAGGTAACCTTTAAACCTTTTATACTTCTCACAATTATGTCAATGTTTCTGTGAGAGGTACTTCACATTCTATTTTCCTATTTCAGTACCCAATGTAATCAAAAATCTAAATGTGACAGACATCACCATTGGTTCAATTTCTTTGAACTGGCTACCACCGACAGGCAACAAAAGCTCCTATTTAGTGCAAGTTTTTGGAAAACCAGCCTCAAATGTGACAACGTTGTATGAAAATGTGTCTATCACAAATTTAATACCTGCCAACCTGTACACCTTCAAAGTCTCTGCTGTGGCTGGAAATGGTGTAATTGGAAAAAGAAATCAATTATTGGAATACACAGGTGAGCGTTTTTTATATAAAATAGGTATCATTTTATTAGATGTGCCATTATTGCATGTAATTACACTTTTTCAAGTTGACAGTATGTATGTGTTCGCTGCATGCATACATGCAACTGCTAGGGGTTAATCCAACTTCAACAAGTAGAGGCCATGTAATCGCTCCTTATAAAAACTGGATGATAAAAAATTGCTATTCATCTGCTTGTTTGAGGTTTTCAAGCCTTGAAGTCAGTCGACAGGGAAACTATCTTGTGTGGTTGAGAAAGTTACTGATTTCTCAGGTATACCTAATTAGTCCTTATAGTGTGCCTGATTAATCTACATCAACAATAGATTTTCAGGAGTGATCAAAATAATAATGTTTAAGTATGAGCAACTTTTAACATACCAAGAATAAATGTTAACATGAAAAAATGTGATCAATGTTAAATTAAAAAGCATATTTTATGTTTTTGGAAAATGTTATGCATCATTCAATTATATTCAGATATATGTTATCTAGGCTTGTTTTCTGGAAATTGAAGGGATCTCATTCATATCAGAACTGCATTTTCGTGCCTTCCCAAGGTGTGAATCTGTCTACCTAGCTAAGTGAATGGCCACAAATGTCTGATGAGAAGGAACAAATTGCATGATTTCAAACACATGAATGCATGAACAACTTCCCTGCTAGCATATTTGCAAACAGTCAGATAATCCACATTTGCAAGCCCCATTTATGTAACTGGACTCCTCACCAATTTTGGAGTTTTCACTTTAAAATATTTTTTGTCCAACTGTGTTGAATTAAAAAGAGTCAGAGTCAGAAAATCTTTATTCGACTCAATTACAAGTCATACAAAGAATTTAAAAAACATTTCATACAAGGATTAAAAATTTCGTACATATAACATATGATAATAAAAAACATTTGTTACAATAAATCTAGGCATACAAAAAAAATTTAAGAAAGGGAAATAACAATAAATCTAATAGGAATGATTTTTCAACCTAGCTGCTGCTACCAAGAAATTAGCTGAACAAAAAGTAATATGCATGTTGGGCAAAGATTGTAAAAACAACAGAGCCGGCCTCACTTGTGTGATACCAATCTCCTTCAAAAGTGGGACCAAATATTTTTTTCTTGGCTCTGCATAAAACCGACAAAACATAACAAAATGCATAGTATCTTGGACTGAGAAATGATCACAGCTGCATGGTAAAGCTAATTCCGGTTTTTCCCATGATTTAAAAATGCCTAAATAAAAATGTAACAAATTAAACCTAAATTTAATTAAAAGAAACCTGTGGAACGGGATTGTGACAAAACCAAGATAGGGTGCTAAGGAAAATGATTCGGCAAGTAAATAATGGTCCCTTACTGACGGTTTCATTAATTCCCTCTCTTCACGAAACGCTCTTGCCCTCGCCATAAAACTCTTTTTTACAAGATCAATATCTTGGGCCTTGATGTCTTGAGGGGAAGTAAAGAGCTCAGGTCGTCCCAGTTCCGCAAATGCCTTCAGCAGATAGGCCAACCAAGGGATCTTTTTAAAATGGTCAAGGGACAAAACGTCGGACATGATCCTATGGTTAAGTGGGAGGTCTTCATTTAGCCACGTCTTTAGCCAAAAGATCAATGGGGCCATCTTCAACCCGTCAATAAGGAAGTCTAGGCCCACCTCCATGTGTATGGAGTAGGTTGGTGTGAACTGCGGCACAGAAAGAAGTGTCCTAATAAATCTGTTCTCCGCTCTCTGAATGGGTTCCAGATTTACATAACCCCAGAGTGGTGAACCATATGACGCGAGAGCAACAGATTTACTCCTATAGATTTTTAACAATGCTTTCATAGGCCTAGCCCCCAACCTACCCGCGAAAGCCATAAGGGCGGACGATGATCTCGTGACCGCCAGCTTCTTCGCCCTCACCTGAGGGCCCCAAGTTCCTCTTTGGTCAAATAGGACCCCAAGGTAGGGGAAAGTGGAGACCCTAGATACTATATATAAAAAGATATATTTTAAGAAAATAAGTTTCCTCTGCAGAAACGTTCTAAAATGAGTTTCTCATTATCAAACTCATGAGAACACCTCTAGCTTTAAAATTGATGAGTTCAAAGTTGTGGATGTAATTTGAATCTCTGTACAAGCAGATATTTGAATATAAACGCACATAATATCTTAGCGTGCAATTCGAATTCAATGGAAAAACAATGTTTTCTAGTTCCATGATTATAATAAGTGAAGATCAACCCGGGATACTAATGGGAATGTGAGCTTGCATTCTTCTAATTACGACATATCACAAATTATTCCTATGTAACTGATTTGTAAACTCAGCAATGCATTCACAATACTTGTATTTGCATAGTTGTAATATTTTCTCACTTCTTGTTGTCTGAAAATACAGACTGCAAACTGTCATCAGAGAACTGAATGAAAATGAACATTCATATAATCCCATCTTAATAAAGTAAATCATTAACTGTTAATCTTCTAGAAAGTAACTCATTTATTCAAAAACTGATCAGAAATATCTGAAATCAAATCAAACCAGTTTGGATAACAAAATTAATGTATCAAACATATACTGACAATAGACAAAAGTTAATAACTCGCTACTCTGAGATTTCAGTTGATCAGATAGGAGAGTATACAAAGTGTGTGACCTGGAAGCTATATAGGTTGTTAAAAGTATGCAAATTAAGAAAACCATGGGGGTGCGGCCAGGCCGAGCACCAAGATCGCCACTCGGAACTTAAGCTCCGAAGTAGTAGCGGCATTGAGCGGCCTCCTCTTACCACAACACAAAAAGAACCATTGATAGACAGAATGCAGAACAATGTCATACATTCATCCCAGTACAGAGATCTGGGTCTAAATCCATTGTTTTTTTGCTCACCATGCCATTACAGTTTGAACCCAGCCATATGCAAATCCGTCTTCACCCTGTGCCCAATGGGAACAGTCCAGTCCGAACTGCCAGGCCAGGTCCTCCCTGGACTGGAAACAAGCATCCTAGGACTGGTTTCGGGCTTTCAGCCCTCATCAGCCAGGATAGCTTGCCTCCTCTCACCACACCCATGCTTTTCTGAGCTGAGTGCCAAAGCTAAGGAGGTTCATCCTGGCCTTCTAGCAACTCTTCGGGCCTGAGTGTGGGTTGCAAGCACTGTGCACACTGCAGATGCGGTCGTGAGCGGCTACAGCCTGATGCAGCCCTTGGAGGCCCCAAGGCGACAGGGGCTGCAGGAGAGCCTGAGGGCAGGGATTTGTGCTGCATGGCAGCCGGGTTTGACTTGAGCCCTGCTTCCTTTGCGGCCTGCCTCTGTGAACCCTGAGCCACTACCTGCCTGTAACCCACAGTATTTATTTATTTCAAAGTTTTATATAGCGCGAACAAGATCTTTGCAGATATCAGAGCGCTTTACAGAAAGAAGGGGTAAGGGAAACAAGAGGGTGATTAAGCAGACTTTTTGTTACAATAATGGTAAAAGGTAATACGTGAGTAACAAAATAAGATCGCTGTCAGATAAAAGCATAATACATGTAGATAATCAAATAAACAGCTAGTACAGAGTCGGTGTAAAGTCTTAGATCGGACCAAAAATAGAGTTCAGGTGAATTTAGCGATTAGGATGGCTTTTACTTCTTTCTTAAAAAATGCAGTGGAGGAGATCAGCCTCGTTTCGGGAGGGAGTGCATTCCAAATCCTGGGTGCCATTCCTGAGAAGGAGCGTTTGTATGTTTTTTCCTTCCGGAATCTTCGAGGTTTCAGGAGGGGATTTTTTGAGCTTCTATTGGTTCTCGAGCCTCCTGATACAGTCAGCTTTTGGGTGAGGTAGTTGGGTGACCTGTGGTGTACAGCCATGTGTGTCATGCAGGCAATTTTCAACTGTATTCTGGCTTCAAAAGGCAGCCAGTTCAGGGATCTTAAGTCAGGGGAAATATGCGAATGTTTTCTTGATCCAGTGATCAGTCTCGCTGCAGCGTTCAGGGAGGCTCTTAGTGGTGCGGTTGTAGATAGGGGGAGTCCGCTGAGAGCCACAATTCCGTAGTCTATGCGTGGGATGACTAGGGCTTGTACTGCGGTTTGGAAGTCCTTAGCTGGGAAGAAGGGTTTAAGTTTCCTCAAAGTGTTGATTTGGAAATTAGCTCCTTTAGTTGCTTTGCTGATATGCTGCTGCATGTTGAGATTGGCGTCAAGTGTGATGCCTAAGGATTTCACTGAGTCCACGATGGTGGGTTGGATATTGAGTGCGGTTAGGTGCTTGAGCCAGGATTGGGTGGTGGATATTTTCGCAGGAGGTGAGATCAGAAGGAACTCAGTTTTCTGCGCATTAAGTTTGAGGTGATTATCAGTGCGAACGCCACACTGTGACTGGATCTGCCAACTCACTGCCAGATATGACTCCGGGTGTTCAGAACCCAATTGTAGGCCTATTTAGTCATACTCCTGATGTGATCCTGCTACAACTCTAACAGCCACCCACGGTGAACTGTGCATCCCATAATACAACATATGGGCATAATTTCCTTATCATATTACATTACAAGAGGGGATCGCTACTGATGGACGACTGCATTTTGGCTGGTTGGCCTACATGATGAGAATAAAGAAGACCGCTGCTAGTGCTCGGGTTGGGATTAATATTGAGTACACACTGCTTGCTTGGCAGAACCTTGGAGCACACTGAGCGGGGTGCAACATTCTGCCAAACTGAAAAGTATAACATGTGCTAACACTGCGCTACAGATCGAGCGTGACTGCGGGCTCCTAGTGAATAGCACCTACCATAGGTGTAACTCTTCCACCTTCACACAGCTTTCTATTCTGGTGCTACTCAGTGGGCCTCTTGTTTGCCCCCCAGGCCACCCACCCTGCACATCAGGGGACACAGATCCTTGTCAATGCCCCTTAACCTTCAAATCTACCAAAATCCCCAGGTGCAGTGAGGATGAGCTGCATGGCGGCGACACCCATGGTGCCGGTGATGGGGCACCACAAGGCCAGAGGGGATGGCAACCATTCTTGCAGACCTAAAGGATGGATTCGGGGCTGTAGATGCTCGGCTGGATGGTATCGCCTCCAAGTTGGAGGCCATGCACGAACGCGCTGATCAACAGGAACCATGTATTTCTATTGCAGAACAACAGATCTCAGACATCGAGGATGCCTGCTCCACCAATGCTCAACGGATTGATAAACATGATTTTTTTTTCAAACAAACTGCTGCCAAGGAGGAAGACTTGGAGGCAAGAGCCCATAGAAACAACGTGCAAATTGCTGGAATTCCAGAATCCACTAACACAGGATTCATGTGCACTACCTTGTGCACCTTCTCAATGAACTCTTTGGCAGGGAATCCTTCTCTGCTTTGTTTGCCATTAAAAGGGCCCATAAATCCCTTGGATCCCAGTCCATTCCTAGAGAGCCACCCAGATTGATTATAGCCAAACTCATCAGCTGTCAGGATTGAGACTCGGTGCTCTGACTGGCCCGCGAGAAGGGCTCAGGTCAAAATGAAGAAATTATTCCAACATTCTACCCTGACTACACCCTGATAGTGCAAGACGCGAGCCAAATATTCTTGGAGGTAAAGTGAACCCTTCAAGATACCAGTGTTAAATACTCGATGCTTTATCCAGCATGACTTTGTGTCTATCTTTGCGGTAAGATGCATATATTTGAAACAGCGGATGAAGTTACTCAGTTTTGTAGGCACCCTCGTGCCAAACTCCATTCGCATCTGAAGCACCTGGTACTGTGTCTCTTGCTTGCCCATCCTCTGAGTGACATTGATTGGCGTCTCACGTATGCCGAGAACAGGGCATGATTCAGTTGCAGACCTCTTAACATAGATGTTGATGCTTGCTGAACGATATTCTTTTCTTCTTTTTTTACAGGAGACTTCCAAGTGCAGCAATCATGTTGGTGTGCTAGATAACATGTAGTTCTTTTGCAAACCAGGTCATAATTTAAATATGCACATTTATGATTCCTTAGGTGCACTTCTTTTTGGTGTTGCCTTTTCTCCAAGGATGATTCTGTTAATACTCTTTTCTTTCCTTACTGGGATGCGACGATTGGGATACACTGCCAGCAGTTATTGTACTGCTGGGAGTGGGAGCGGGTATTGGGATGGCTGATGTTATATTGTTTGTTTTTCCATGCATTGTTATATAGCTTCCTTTGTTGGTCTTACAGTAAATGCACAGCACATATTGTTTTCATCACAAATGATACATTGCTTCTTGGGTGACACCAGCTTTTATGACTTTGAATACCCATGCCCTCATCCAATATGACTCCTGATACCTCCTCTATAAAGTGCGTATCCTGGAATGTATAAGGTCTATCTAATCCTCCAAAGGGCTGGCAAATACTATCATATTTATCCAGACAGGGGATACGAGTCGCCGTCATCAGAGAGACACACTGTGCGCCAGACATAACACCACATTAAGCCTCATCTTGAGGCACTAACTGATTTTTTGCAAGCTACAGCACGTACTCCAGAAAGGTATGTATCCTCATCCACAAGGTACTACCATTTGCTATTGGTGAAGTAGTCCCCAATCCTGAAGGTCGCTGCTTGATTGCAGCAGGGACACTAGATTAAGTATGGGTGAATTTTCCGAATCAGCGGTCCGCAAATTCGCGCGAAATCGCAAAACAATTCGCGAATTCGCAGATTTTCCCGCGAAATCGGGGATTTTTTTGCGATTTGCACCATACTTAACTGGTGTACTTTCTACTGGCTAATCAGTAAGTGCTACCTCGTTGGGTAAATGGATCGTGCTTTTCTTAAACTACAGCTGTGTAAGAGTTGTCTCCAGTGACCCCGTGTGTCTGTGACTTTGCCACCGCGCCCATAGGCGCCGAGGTCCCTCGAGTGAGCTGTCCATCACAGTGGGGGAAAGGGCGGGAAGAGTTTGCAAAGCCTAGTGTGTGTGGGCTGGGGCCGAGCTTCTGTGCGAGTTCACATGCCTCTCGTTTAAAGGGTCAGAGGCCGATCACCGCAGCAAATGAGGGGAAAGCAGTAAGTGCTACCCCGTTGGGTAAATGTCTTGTGCTTTTCCTTCACTATAGCTGTGTAAAGACCCAGAAGAGTTGTCTCCAGTGACCCCGTGAGTCTGCAACTTTGCTACGGCACCCATAGGCGCCAAGGTCCCTCGAGTGAGCTGTCCATCACAGTGGGGGAAAGGGCAGGAAGAGGTTGCAAAGCCTAGTGTGTGTGGGCAGGGACCGGGCTTCTGTGCGAGTTCACATGCCTCTTGTTTATAAAGGGTCAGAGGCCGATCAGCGCAGCAGATGAGGAGAAAGCAGCCTCCTGGTCACTGGAAGTACAGGGGGATTGCGCTCGAGAAACTTGTGGATGCCTATACCCCCATCACGGATTAAAGCTAATTGTAGACGGTAGATCTGGGGAGAAAGCACACCTGCCTAGCATCGACCATGCTCACTAGATTCTTGGGCTGATTATAATGCGTTACTGAATTTGAGCTTCAACTCGGGCACCTGTTATCTGTAAGTGCTTCCTGCTGAGGTTTAATTTTAGTGACAGGAGCCTCGTTGCCTAATTGTAACTATTCTCTGACCCTGCTTCGAAGGTCAGAGCAGGGTCAGAGAATAGTTGCAAGTAGGCAACGAGGCGCCGCCCAGGAAGCACTTACAGGGTTACAGCAGGTGCCCAAGTTGAAGTTAATTTCTTTGTAACCATTTTGTAAATGGTTACAAAGAAATTAGCTTCAATTTGGGCACCTGCTTTAACCCTGCAAGTGCTTCCTGAGCAATATTCGTCTTGCTCATGAATTTGCGGATTTTGCCGCGATTTCGCGTGATTTGCGGATTGCGAAATTGCGGAAAATCCGCAAAATCCGCAAGCGGAACGAATTTTAAGCCCATGCTTACACTAGATACCACCCCCTTACTATTAGTTAACCCTTAGGCACCAAATGAGATGTTCCCAAGATTTTCCCTGACATATCAGCGTACCTTACTCGTTTGCACTTTGCTACTATGCTTTTGGGTGGGGACTTCAATCTCTCCATGATTCCGAAGATTGATACTACTGGCCTGGGACACTGTACAAAACCAGATTCTCTGCACGCATTCACTGAACTTGCACAATCCCATCTCCTAACAGATGCATGGGGACTCAACTATCCAAATAGCCGTCAGTACACTACTAGTCTACCCCACATGGGACTTGGTCCCAAATAGACTATTGTCACATTATGCCCGACCTACTGATATTTCACATTTACCCAGAGCACTATTCCATCACTCCCCTATACTACTCACAATATAGTTACCAGACAGTGTGCCACCAGGTCCACCCTGATGCTTTTCCACAAATGCACTAAGAAGTATTCCATACTGAACTCCAGAAGGCAAGTACTGAATATTTTTAGCATAATGCAGGCACAGTGCATCAATTATTGACATTATGGGACACTTTTAAAGCGTACATCAAAGGAGTCTGCATAGCAAAATACTTCAGAGTCCTTGACTATATTCGCAGAGAATTAACACAAATAGAACAAGCCCTAAAAAGACTTAACATTGAAATGCCCATGGTGGACCATGCTGCACACTTCCGGAAGAGAGCAACACTTATGCAAGAATTTCAAGACTTAGCCCATCGTGAAGTCAAGTTCTTAAGCAAATATGCATAGCACGAATGTACAGCGAGGATGAGAGACCTTGTCACACATTCGCCAATACTTTATGTCCCCCCTATCAAATTACTATGATCCCCTCCATCCAACTTGATGACGACACTTTAACCATCATCAAATGATATTATGCACACATTTCTGCAATACTACACCAACCTTTATCCTTCTAAAACCAACGTACCTGCAGACATTATTGAGACTACCTTGCTGAAATTGCTATGGTTTGGATGGAGAAGGGGCAGCAGGTGTTCCTAGCAGTGCCCATTACTGCCGAGGAAATTGCACAAGCCATCGATGACCTTAATGGTACGCTTGCCCCAGGTCTAGATGACTTTATCAGTGCGTTCTACAAATCAAACAAAGATGATCTAATCCTGTTCCTACTTGAGGTGTTTACAGAAGTCTTGTGCTGCGGGCTTCTTCCCCCTTCAAAGCGAGAGGCAGTTTTAACTCTTCTATTGAAGCTCGGGTAACCACCCGAATATTTCTCTTCCTATCGTCCGTTATCTCTATTGACCCACAATAATAACATTTTGACTAATGTGTTAGCTACCTGCTTATCGCTTCTTATCAGCCCAAAAGTTTCCCCGTTACAGACCGGTTCATCAACAACTGATCCACTTCGATAAATTTGCAAACAGTGTTTGCAGTCTTTAATCAAATTAATCCAGACCTCCAGGCTGCAACGGTCCTATTGGATGCTGAAACGGCATTCAATTCCCTAGAATGGCTGTTTCCATTTGCTTTATTGAGTAAACTTGATTGCCCTATGGGCTTTTGTAACCTTGTCTGTCTATTATATATGGCTCCAGTGGCTCGCCTTCAAGTGAACAGCAGTATCACAGATCAATTCCCATTGTCCCAAGGAACAGGGCCGGGGAGCCCCATGTTGCCTTTCCTATTCATAATAATGCAATAGACCCTCTTGTCTGACAGCTGCAGAAGTGACATTTGGCGAGATGGCTGCAATTCTTGTGTGGGTTTTTGCTGGCGTTCTTGTACGCTGATGACATTATGCTACTCCTTAGACACCCAAAAACAAGCCTTTCCCCAGTATTGAGAGATGTGGTTCATTTTGGAGCGCTATCTGCACTCCAGATTAATTGGCCTAAATCTGACATATTTCCATTAACTGATAACACAGTTCAGGTACCTTTGGACTTCCCCCCAAAAGTGGTGCTTATACCCCCTATCTACACCTACAAAGTTCTGAGGTAATAAGATTAAATTATTGCCTGGCAGTAGACAAGGTAAATAGATTATTTGAAAAATGAATAAAACTCCCCTTGTCCATGGCAAGTAGAATTGAAATAATAAAGATGGTAGTAATGTCTTGGTTTCTGTATTTGTTTCTAAACATTCCCATTGTGCTCACTAATACTTTATTGAACACCCCCGGGCGCTCCTTAATTCAGCTAATATGGGTGGTAAAACAACCCAGGATTGGTTAGAGTACTTTAATAATGCAATATGAGCATGGTCTAGGACTTTTAGCTTTACTATTTAGTTGCTCAGGAGCAATAATATTACAATTTGTAGCATTTGGATGCATAATTCCAATTCCTCAAGCCAGAGAGCTCAAAAATTCACCCCTAACCACTAGAAACACACTTGCCGCAGGGACCTTCCAAGAATGCTTTGGAAATCCAGAAGATAGCAACAACCTGCTGGGCATGGAAAAAATACTATTGACATCTTGGCTTTGAGCACCTCTATTGCCCACACATTCCCCTACCAAATAACCCATAGTTATCTGTCACAATGGAGGTGCTGACTCAAAGAACGCTCAGTGCATGCCATATACAAACAGTTGGCGACAAGTTTCATGAGGCTGGCCGGCATTCTGTCCAATCCCTCCATGAGGGAGATACTGTCATGCGGGTGGACAGATTTATTCTGTACAGGCTGCATAGCGCACTCCGATCGGCATCGCTACTGCCCCCCTTGAATCACCTGCCTTCCCTTTATTGATGTAGATTATTAAAACCCCTGACAGCACTTGAGTTTTCCTCTACCTGAAAAAATGTGGTTTTACTGTTGTGAACAAACCAAGGGGCATATTATCAAGGGGGTTTATCTCCGCTTTTTTGGCTTTAAAAGCCAAGAAAGCGGAGATAAAATTATCTCCCTATTACCTAGCTGTCGCTAACACCAGTTAGCGACAGCTAGTAGGAGATAGCGACCATCTTGGGCCCCACTTTGCATGTCAGTGATATTTATCACTAATGACATGCAAAGTGGGCGTGCCAAGATGTTAGCGACTGGAAACAGTCGCTAACATCGCTATCTCCTATTACCAACTTATGGAGATATTCGTGCTAAGCGCGAATATCTCCAAAAGCTAACACCTGCCCTGAGCAGTTCTTAGCCATGTTATTCAATGGGAGGTGGATAACATGGCTAAGAGCATTAGCTCGATAATGCATGAATATCGCTGACTTTTCAGCAATATTCATGCATTGCGGCCGATTTTTATCGCATTTGCGATAAACCTTGGTAATACCAAGGTTTATTTGCGATAAAAATCGTCGCAGCTCAGCGGTAAATTTTTGTTTCTAACCAAGCAATAGCGATAATTATCGCTATTGCTTGGTAATATGCCCCCAAATTCGTATCAAACAACCACAGACACAATTTACTACATTTTAAATATCTTCATCAATCGTTGTATACTCCGCAACTACTATCTAAACTGGACCCCGCAAAGCCTCATAGCTGTCCTAGATGCACTAAAGTACATGCAGATTTCATACATTTAGCCTGGAACTCTGCACCCATACTGTGATATTGTGTGGAGGTGTTCCAAATTTTAATATTAATGACAGAAACGTATATTGAACCCTCTCCACTGCTAGCCCTCCTGGGCTATGTCCTACCACTGCCAAAGGGAATTTGACAATATACCGCTATTGCATTACTATTACCCAAACGCCACATATGTCTTCACTGGGCTGCTCTTTCCCACCTCACAATCAAGCAATACATAAAATACCTCATTGATTACAATACCAACAGTGTTATATCTGCCTGGCTCCAACCCCCTACCTCCTGACCATAAAACATATGGCAACCCTTGCAAACATACTTACAGCAGGTACCAACTGAAAAGGGCCCCTCAGCCCCTGTAGAAGGCTCTTCAAAAGATGCAAGATGAATATCCAAACTCCATTGTCATCATAAATTCTTAATATGTATTAAGATGTGGCACATATGCTACTCAATATGTTCCAAATCTGCAGCTTAACAGTTCTGGACCTCTAGCAGTGTTCACTGCTACTGCTGTATAAATTAGATGGGATTGTATACTGGAACACATACGCCAGAAGAGACATGGGCACTGGGGATAAGCTACGCAGTATAATGCAGTGTTACATGTCAGACGCAAACGATATGAGAAAACTAGCAATGTATTCTTTGCTTTTGTGAGACCTGTTTCCTTTCTCTCTTTTTATTGTTTTCTGACTTTGGTTATTATCAATGTATGTAACATGATATGTTATGCAAAACCAATAAAAACTGTTACAAAAAATTAAGAAAATAATAAAAGCAGTTGGATCTGCCTGCCCTGATTTGCAAAATTCCAGTATATCCAAATATTACATCATACATGAAGTCAAAATATATGTGTACTCATTGTACAATAGAAAAAAGGTAATCTCCAATTTACCACATATGTTGCAAGACTGACTAATTGTCTTTTTAGTGTATGTTTCAACTGCAGATAACCACTGTATTAGTGATCAATTTGGGGAAACATTTTTCTAGAATAATGGTAATATGTTACAGTTTCTCACAGTTTGTGGTTGAGAACAAGGTATCATAACTGAAGGGATTTCATTGGAAACT
Source organism: Lissotriton helveticus (assembly GCF_964261635.1). NCBI lineage: Eukaryota > Metazoa > Chordata > Amphibia > Caudata > Salamandridae > Lissotriton > Lissotriton helveticus. The sequence goes on along the minus strand of NC_136072.1, from coordinate 34,961,589 downwards.
TATTTACCTTGCTGTTTTGGGAATTTATATTTTATAGTTCAAAACTTTATTTTGAATTCCAAAATCAAAGAGGCAGTGAAAGGAAGTAACTCACTCTACTGTGAGATAAGTCATGATGTATATTGTTGCCGTTAACAGATAACATTGAAAGAATTTCATACAGTTTATCTGTTAGGAAAAATACTTCTGACAATTATGTAAATAATTCTATAAATGTTACTTCATATTCCATCTTCTCATTTCAGTACCCAATGTAACCAGCAATCTAATTGTGACAGACATCACCATTGGTTCAATTTCTTTGAGCTGGCTACCACCGACTGGCAACAAAACCTCCTATTTAGTGCAGGTATTTGGAAATCCAGACTCAAATGTGAAAAGGTTGTATGAAAATGTCTCCATCACAAACTTAATACCGGGCAACCTGTATGCATTCAAAGTTTCTGCTGTGGGTGGAAATGGAGTACTGGGAAAAAGTATTCTATTATCGGAATTCACAGGTGAGCGATTTCTATATAAAATAGGTGTAATTTTCATAGAAGTACCATTATTGCATATAACAATACTTTTGTCAAGTTTACAAAATGCATGTGATAGCTACCTTCATTCCAGCAACTGCTGGGTATTATCCAACTTCAACAAGCAGAGACCATGCTATCTCTCCTTATAAAAACTGGAGAATAAACATGAGCTATTTGTCTGCTCGTTTGAGGTTTTGAAGACTTGAAGTCAATCAACGGGTACATTTCTAGTCTAAATTCAATACAAGGGAAATTGCCAGCCCAAAATTGAACTGGATTTTTTTTTATTTTTTTTAGCAAGATTCTGTTTAGGTTTTGAATTTAAGCTATTAGAAATAATTTCACAAGAAAATATCTTGTGTGTCAAAGAAAGTTACTGATTTTTAAGGTGTTCTTAATTAGTCCTTATAGTGTGCAAGATTAATTTACATTAGCAACAGATTTTCAGGAGTAATCAAAAGAATAATGTTTAAGTATGAGCAGTTTTTAACATAATGCGAGTTTTACATGAAGATATGTGAATACAAAATAAATATTACATTAAAAAGCATCTTTTATGCTTTTGGAAATGTTAGGCATCATTCAATTATATGTAGATATATGTTATTTATGCCTCTTTACTGGAAATCAAAGGGATCCCAATAATATCAAGACTGCATTGTCATGCCTTCCTAAGGTGTGAATCCATCTATGTAACTAAGTGAATGACCTCAAATGTATGAAAAGAAGGAATATGTTGCTGGATTTCAAACACATGAATGCATAAACAAATTCCCTGCTTGCATATTTGCACATAGTCTGATAATCCACATTTGCAAGCCCCATTTACCTAAATGGACCACCCACCCATTTTTGAGTTTTTACCTTTAAATAATTTTTTGGTCCAACTGTGTTGAAATGGACAAATCTATTTTTAGTAAGTCCGTTTCCTCTGCAGAAAAGCAAACAAATGGTTTTTTGCTACCCTACTCATCGGAATACCTCCTTAGCTTTAAAATTGCTGAGCACAAAGTTGTGGATGCAATTTGAATCTCTGTACAAGCAGATATTTGAATCTAAACACACATAGTATCAGCTGAGTGCACCTTTCAAATTTAATAGACAAACACTGTTTAACTTAGTGAACATTTCAAATTCAATGGACAAACACTGTTTACTGGTTTCATCATTATATGTGAAGTTCAACTCGGTATATTGATGAAAATGTGAGTATGTATTCATCTAATTACGACATATGACAATTTGCATAGTTGTAATATTTTCTCACTTCTTGTTGAATGAAAATACTTGTTGCAAACTGTCATCAGAGAAATGAATGGAAATGAACATTCATATAATTCCTTTTTAAGAAACAAAATCAATAAATGTTATTCTGCTATAAAATAACTGGTTTACAATTTTTTCAAAAACTAGCAAAAGGTGCTTTCAGAAAAAAGTGATCAGAAATATCTAAAATCAAAGCAATCCAGTTTGGATAACAAAGGTACTAGATCATTCAAATACTAAAAATAGACAAAAGCTACTAACTCTCTTTTCTAAGATTTCAGTTGACCAGATAGAAGAGTATACAAAGTGTGTGACCTGGAAGACAGATAGGTTTTTAAACGTATACAATTTAAGAAAATAATAAAAGCAGTTGGAGGATCTGCCTGCCCTGATTTGCAAAATTCCAGTATATTTTATTTTTTAATTGCTCTTTGAGAATGTATATTTTTTAGTAAAAAACAAAGGGGTCTATTAGGATGGCGGTCGGAAAACCACCCTGACCGCCATGGTAGCAGAAAACAATGGCCCGTCGATATCGAAGCAAAACCGGCAGTCCGATTAGGATCAACCGCCAAAAAAACAACGGGGGCGGAAATAGGCAACAAAAAAAATGCCCGTAGCGGGTGGAGAAGGCGAAAAACGGTCCACGACGGTCAGATTAGCGGCGGAACCACACCAACCCACCACCAGGACAGCGGAGACACTGGTCAGGTCAGAAAATTAAGATATCCCCGATGCGACCGCGGTACATTCTGCTGTTTCCGACTGTGGCACCACAGAAAATGCCAAAATTCACAGAGATTGAGTTGTCAGTCATTGTAGATGAGATAATCAGGGTAGAGCCACAACTATTTGGTTCCCTGGTCCAACAGACACCATTAGCCACAAAAGCACAAATGTGGGCAAGGATAGTTGACAAGGTCAATGCAGTAGGGACCACCCCGCACAACAGAAATTGAGGAGCAAGAACTATGAGCTGGCTCAGAGGACTGGCAGTGGTCCTCCCATTGCGCCCAAAATATTCATTGCATGGGAGGAGAAGGTGCTCTCCATACTGCATCCAGAGGATCTCACAGGAATAGCCGGGGGAGTGCGGGCTGGTAAGTACCAACATATGTAGCCAACATTTACAGTGGTGTGTGTGTCCATGCAATCAGCACTACAACTCCCACCAGGACCCCCTGTCCCACCCCTGAGCAGGATGTAGCCCTCCCCCATCAGAAGCATGTGGCAGCAATTGTAGGGTTCCCCCTCACCTAACAGGTAGGTTGCCATCTTCCCAGGGAGGGCTGTTTGTGGGTGGGAGGCCTGCAATACAACTCCCACCATGCACCCCTGTCCCACCCCTGAGCAGGATGGAGCACCCCCCGAAGCATGTGGCAGCCATTAGATCACTACAAACAAACTAACAGGTAGGCAGCCATTTACCAAGGTTGTTCTGTTTGGGGGTGGGAGGCCTGCACTACTGCTCCCAACATGCCTCCTTGTCCCCAAGCTCAGCAAGATAAAGCACTCCCTCCCATCCAGATGCATGTGGCATCCATTGCATTTCCACTCCAAACTAACAGGTAAGCAGCCATTTACGAAGGTTGTTTTGAGTTGACTGTGGGTGGGATGCCTGTACTACAACTCCCACCAGGCCCCCGGTCCCACCCCTGAGCAGGATGTAGCACTCACCCCGCCCAGAAGCTTGTACCAGAAAGTCCACCACAATGTGAAAACAGAACAGGTAAGCAGACAGTGCATGCACCTCAGCATATCTCTAGAAAAGCATGGAGACATATGACCACACAAGGCCTCACATCACACACAAATTGACACAGATATAATCTCAACTTACCGTGTGCAGACAGCTAGCATATGTAACTGTCACAGAAACAGAAGTGTGACTCACCAAATTCAAAGTTGAAGCAATGCAGGGCACAAACATGCACAGCAACGAATGCTCTCTGTAACTTCCATGGGGGCTGATCATGAAGGACCATAGGAAAAGTAAACAAGCATTGTCTGTTGAACAAAGAAATCAAAGCATAGGACAGGACAAATGTATGCATGAGATGACAATGGCTAGTTTACGTGCGGATGTAATGGCTGCCAGGCAGAGTAATCAGCAAAGATGCTTCACATCAAGTTGTGTAGCCGCCAGTTTCAGATGACAACCTTTTATTGTAATACTAAAATCTTCACGTGGGGCCTAGTATACATTACCATTTCACACCATGGAAAAATAATGTATGTACACTCACATCATGGCATGATGTACATTACTCTGCAGACATACAATGTGTAAAATAGTTAAATGTGTGTTGCATAACCTGTAAATAACAGACATTGAACTTTAAGCTTGAGGTGTGCACGTCAATGACCACCTCCCCACTGTCCTACAGGTGACCAAGAACTGACTGCAGAGGGTGACAACATCAACCTGCAGAGCCAGTCTCCTCCCCCGGAACATGGACTCTCTGATGCAGACTCACTGGATTCTGTGGATTTGGAGCCCAAAGCCGGCCCATCTGGTGTGCTAGGGTGCGACAGGTCCCAGGATACCACTGCCACCCCCACTCCCTCAGCAACAACAACAATGCTGATCCCTGCTGGAACAACCTGTGCTGCCACCACCACCATCACCAGCACCACCACCACCACCACTAGTGCTGGCTGCAACACTCGCCCTGCCCCAGAGGATGACCACCCCACCCCAACAACTGCAGAGGGCAGGGACAGTAGGTGTGTGCATACAGTGGTAAGGCAACAGATCTGTGACAGCAGGGCAGGTGGGGAGCAAGTGTGATTCGAAGACAACATGTCCATGGGACGAAGCCTTGGAAAAAATCAACAGAGTCCTTGGGGCCTATGAACAGGTCCAGGAACAAACAGGCCAGGCTCACCAAGATGCCTATGAGCTCCAACAGCTGCTGAGGTTCATGGACAACTGCATGTGCCACATCGTGGACCTCTTGGGCCAGCTCGTGGCGGTACTGAGGATCAGGTCAGTGGCACAAACAACATCTCCACCTCCCTCTGGTGTCTGGCAGGATGCCAGCTCCACATCCTCCCCTGTGGACATGGACCCACTCGCCCTGCAACTGTGGCCCCCCCTGCCAAAAAAAACAAGTGGTCGTAAAAAGAAATTCTTGGGAGCAACCCGTGGCAAAGCACCTGCCAAACACCATCCAAGGAGCCGGCCATGATGGCACACCTCTTCACCCTGCCATTGACTTTGTTAACTGTCCTTCCTCACACTGCCATGTTTATGGCATTCATCTGTTGTACTGGGTCACCATATCAGTGTGGTGAGGAATCAAGTGTCTCATCTACCATCACTAACAACTCATTGCTTAAACCTTCACATTTCTGTGAATATTCACTCCCTTGTCACATATACCCATTGTAAATAAACACTCCTTACACACCAATGTTGTTGTGTCTGCTCCATTTGTATCACAGTATGTGCAATGTTAACCATGACTATAATGTCACAGGAGCACAGATTGTCCGTAGGCAAGGAGAGGATGAAGGGACCCAGGAAAACACAACAAAACAATAGTCACTAGTCAGGTGGTGGCATCACAGCCAACACACAACACTTGTCATCAAGGTACTCCAATCTGCACACATTACAATGAGCAACAGTACCGACATAGACATCCTGTAGCTGTGCACACCTACCCTGTTTCCTAAACATTGGCAGCCAGCACTGAGTCAACAACAGGCTGCAGTCTCAAAGCTCACATCAACCTTTTCACCAACAATGACATCAGCAGACAATGGCCCCGTTGTATATTGTCACTCACCTTCAAGTAAAGCAGCGGTTGATGAGCTGTCGACGCAGGTCAACACCTTCCTCCTCTCCACTATCCTCGTCACTGGACATGGGTTGACTTGCAGGCGGGGGTCTCTGCTGCTCATCACTATCCAGGAGCAGTGGTATCTCTTTGCGCAAGGCCAGGTTGTGGAGCATGCAGCATGCAACAACGATCTGGCACACCTTTTGGGGCGAGTACATCAGGGCACCTCCGGTCTTGTCCAAGCAGCGAAACCGTGACTTGAGGAGACCAAAAGTACGCTCCACCCCACAGCGGGTCCTCCCATGGGCATCATTGTAGCGGACTTCAGCTGGTGTCTGGGCATTGCGCAGTGGGCTCAGCAACCAAAGATGGTTGGGATATGCAGAGTCACCAAGGTGTGAGATACGAAGTCTTACTTTGTAATACAACTGTGGCAGAGGACAGCATGTCACACACACATCACGCTAATTGACTCTGCATACTCACCCACAATCCATGCCCGCTCAAGCCATCAGCTGGGGCACAATCCTGTTACGCATGACGTATGAGTCATGGGGCGAACCTGGAAATTTGGCACACGTGTGCAAGATGATCATATTCGCCTGGCACACCACTTGCATGTTGATGGAATGGAAATGTTTCTGATTCCTGTAGATGTGCTCACGTGCCTTTGGTAGAACCAGCCCAACATGTATGCAGGGGATGTGCTCAAGGGAATACAACTCACTCTTAACACCCGCCAATTCATGCCTCCAGGGGAAATTGGTATATCTGTCCTTGTAGATCATCAGAGCAGACAGGACTTCCCGTAGCACCATGCTGAACATAGGTTGCGACATCCCATATGCTCTGAACCCCGTGTGCTGGAATGATCCAGTGGCATAAAAATGCAGGGCAGCCATCACCTTCTATGTTGGGGTGAAACCAGGTAGTGTTCTGCGAGGCTGCAGGTTAGGTTCAAACATAGCACATAAGTTTTGTAGGGTGGCTCTATCCAGACGGAATTTTCGGATGATTTCCTCATTCTCCATGTCTGCCAGCACTGTGAAGGGACGATGCAGAATAGGTCTCCTCCTAGTTGAGATGAAAGGGGACACACGTCAATGCAATACACCATGAGATGTGTATAAAATCTTATGTTTTGACTGACACAACGGCAATAATGACTGTCATCACAGTTGAGTTATAGACCACCTTACATGCAGGGACACCTTCAGCTACACTACTCGTACACTTGCCCCCTTTCACACAGCAAGTACCTCCAAAACAATATTTGACTATCAGAATGCACAAAGGGATATAGCCACATCTAGCATGTGCAGTCCTGAGAGTATTTCATACAGCATATGTGTGAAACTGCAACAGTACTGTCTCATACCTAGCTGCTGTACCTTCCACACCTTCAAGCACAAGTTGAATAGGGCACACATCAACAACACAATGAGCACAGTCTGTGTGTAAACAAGTGTGCGCAATGAAAAGTAGACAGTCAAATCTGCACATTGTTCATTAAGACATACATCACTGGGATTTTCTCAGCCCTTTCACACATTGACATGTGTACCCATTGGAGAGTCCATAACAACACTGTTCTGTGTACATGCCCATCAATATCACTACTGACATGTGAGGAAGTACATGCCAATGTTCAAATTCACATACACAAACATGGCATGTGTAGTCAGCAGTGGGGTTAATGTTACATTGGCATTGTGTGCACAATGATGTGCCATTAATCATGTGGCCACTGTGCACTGTTGATAACTGCCCATTGGCCATTGACACATCATGATGTGTGCATAGGTGCTGTCAAAGTGCTCCGTCAGCCAAATCAAGGTCATTCATAGCAATGTATGGGACCCAAATCGCGGTAGCTACCATCTGGCCCCAGCGGTGTGACAACGCCAATGCCAAAGCCACACTTGCGGTAATGATAGGCATATGAGTATCACCAAATGGCAGTTGGCATGCTCTGCCACCCAAATCACAGTCATTCATAACAATGTATGGCACCCAAATCACGGTAGCTACCGCATGGACCCAGCGGTGTGTCACCCCCAATGCCCAACACACAATTGCAGTAGTGATAGGCATATACCAATGCTCAAATGGTGGTTGGCATGCTCTGCCACCAAAATCACGATCATTCATGGCAATCTATGGCACCCAAATCGTGGTAGCTGCCGTATGGACCCAGTGGTGTGTCACCGCCAATGCCAAACACACAAGCGCTGTAGTGATAGGCATAAACACATGCTCAAATGGTGGTTGGCTTGCTCCGCCAGCCAAATCACGGTCATTCATAGCAATGAATGGCAGCCAAATCCCGGTAGCTACGCCTGGCCCCAGCGGTGTGCAACTGCCAATGCCAAAGCCACACTCGCAGTATTGATAGGCATATAAGTATTGCCAAATGGCGGTTGCCATGCTCCGCTACCCAAATCTCGGTTATTTATAGCAATGTATGGCACACAAATCGCGGTAGCTACCGCCCAGCCCCTAGGTGTGTCACCGCCATGGACCATGCTCTTACAGCCAATGGGAACCGCAATCGCGGTGGCCTAATGCAATTTTGAAAATCGAAGTATGCGTGCTCCGCCACTGCGGAGCCGTTCATTGGATGCAATTGAAAGATGCACCCGCGCAGTAGTGCCCGCCTGGGCCCTGCGGTGTGTCACCGCCATGAACCATGCCCTTACAGCCAATGGGAACCGCAATCGAGGTAGCCTAATGCAATTTTGAAAATCGCGGTAGGCGTACACGTCAACGCAGAGCGGGTCATTGGCTGCATTTGAAAAAGGCTGACCTGGAACACCAATTGCAGCAGCTTAGAACCACTAAAACATACCCCAGAGGGCTATACATGTGCGGGAAAGAGCCTCACATTTCCACAGCTCACAGAGCCTGCTGCCTGACAGCCCTCAACACCAACTGCTGCTGCTGCTGTCTCCAGGGACTGCTGCCTGCCAACCATCAACACCAACTGCTGCTGCTGTTGTCTCCAGGGACCACTGCCTGCCAACCCTCACCACCAGCTGCTGCTGTCTCCAGGGACTGCTGTGTGCCACCCCTCAGCACCAACTGCTGCTGCTGCTGTCTCCAGGACTGCTGCCTGCCACCCCTTAACACAAACTGCTGTTGCTGCTGTCTCCTGGCCACAGTGATGGTGAGGACTGAGAAGATCCGTGCAAGTCCCTTCACCACAGAGGAGCTGGAGGTCTTGGTGGACGAGGTGCTCACACAGTATCCAAGGCTATGTGGTGCACCAAATGTCGTGGTAAGTCTTCCAGAGTAGCAGTGAGAGTTAAAGGGGGGGCACACAGGAAGTAGATCTACTGCAGTATGTGCCTGAGAGTGTGGCGTTGTGTCATGCACTGCCTAGCATGCTGTCTCCAGGGGAAAGGTGTGTGTAGCCTATTTCACATGTTTTCCTGCCTGCATATCAAGATTGGAGGGATATGTATTGTCTTGTCAGCCATGCAATGATGCAGCAAGTTTGTAAAGTAGGAGTCAGGACAGTGATTGCTTGTGTGAATGGCTGTGTGGGTCCCTGGTGTCCTTCACAGGCTCATCTGTGTCCTTAGCTACGGTTGTTGTCCAGAGGGTTGTCCAGAGGGTAGTGATGGAATTTTGTCTGACTCAAAATATGTCTGATCTCCAGTTCAGAACTATGCTCAGTACCTTAATGTACGAGGGTGACACTCTTGACACAGCAGATTGCTGCACTATTGTACGCAGACCTTCCATTTCCACCAGCATGTGTACAGACTCCCATGTGTAGGCAATGTTTGTGCTCTCAAATTGTCCCTTCATGTAACATATCTGAGGCCCCACGTTGAACCTCAGTGTGACCCAACCTGGCCTGGCACAGTCACTGCCCAATCTGACAAGGACACATCACTGAATGTACAGAGTGTTACATGTGTGTTTTCTTTGGGACTCTCCATCAATGAGCCATCTCAGCCCTGTAGATTGCACACACAACAAGTCTTGTGAGAAGGATGTAGGTTTATAAGATCATGTCCCTCAATGTGACCTCCATGACACAGTGAGCTGATCACAGGGCAAGGACATCTGCCGGCTGAGCAAGAACGTGGCCAAGATGGCACAGGGGCTGATCCTCCGGGCTGGCAGGTTGGCGCACCGGAGTATGACACCACTAATGGCTCGCATCTTAGCTGTGACACAGCCTGACCTGGATGCGCGTTTGAAGGAGCATCGGCAGCAACTGGGTGAGTATTCTGGGAAGGGTGACTTTGGTTGTGAGTGGCTGCATGTGTTCATAGCTGGGGCCAGTGCTGGCCTCCGTGATCTTGGTAGTGTGATACAGTGTCTTGTAAGTGGCCTCTGTGTTGGGTGCTACTGTAATGCATTTTCCCTACCTGTACTTCCGAATGTTATTTGAGTAATGGACATTGACATTGCATTCTGAGTTGTAGGCTTCAGGTATCGTCTGCATTGGGGTAGTCTAGGAAATCCCATGGAAGGGAACGACAGTGTGCATGATCTGAGTGTGCTTTTATCAATGTGTGCATTGCCTGACCTGAGATATGTGAGGCTTAGCCATCTGACACCAATGTGCAACAGCAGTTGTGCCCCAAAGTACAACATGGTGGATGGCATAAGCTCATGGCCATTGTGGACTGTTATGTTGTAGTCTGTACCGGTGTTGTCCCCTTCTGCCCCATCCAGATATGACAGTGGCAACATGTTGTGGGGTACATATTTGCCCCCATCAAGGCCTTAGGTGTGCTCAGAGCTATTTGTGTTTCTAGTTGAAAGGAGCCGCCAGCAGGATATTGTGCTGTGTGATCATTACATGGCTCACTTATGCCCCGTTTGCTTGTTGGCACGCAAAATTTGAGTTCACAATTGAGGTCACACAATGTTATTGCACAGGTTGATGTGCAACATGAATATGCAATCATCTTTAGTGATGCTTTGCTTGCATATGATTGTTGGGGGGGGACAGGAGTCCGCTTGAGGAATCGCAGCCAGAGACGGCAGCGGTGGCGCATCTATGTTGGCGGGCACAGGGAATGGGGACTCTGCTTCCTCTTCCACCACACAGCGTACAGTGCCCACCCTCCCAGCTACTTCCACTGTTGCTGCCCATGTTTGCAACAGTGAGAAGAGAAGAGTGTCCTTCACCCCAGGCACTGTTGCCCCTTTCCCCCCCTGCTGCCATCAGTGCTGAGTCTGTGGACCTTTTGCGCCAGCTGTGTGTGGGCCAGACAGCTTTCCTCAATGCCTTCCTAGACCATGACAATAAGTTGGCATAGGTGATCACTTCCTTGGAGGGCATACATTCAGAAGTGGGTGGGCTACACCAAACTGTCCAGTCTTTGTCCTCCGCAGTGACAGCAGCCATTCAACTGGCACAATCTCGGAGTCCAGCTCCAGTCCTTTTGTCCACCCTCCTGCTAGTGTCCACATCCAACGATAGTGACCACACACCACAGACCTCAAGGGCAAGATACAGCACACGCAGCACACAGCAGAATCCCAAGCGGTCAAGGGTGCAGACACCATTCCCACAGAATACTGAAGCCACCCCGGAGTTGAAAGACAAAGGCCCATCAGGCGACACCAAGGGCCACAAAGCAAAGAAGCAGGCCTCAGGGTCACATGCCTCAAAGGCATCCCCAGCCAAAGACTCTGTCCCAAAAGCATCTCGCAAAGACAAGCAGACAGTTTCCGTGGCTGCAGAGAAAGTGGTAACTGCTAAGAGTACACATAAGAACAGCTCCAAGGCAGATTCACCCACAACCTCAACTCACATCCAAAGCCCTGTGAAGCGGGGTAAGGATGGCACTGTAGGGGGTACACCTGGTAAACAGGGGATGGAGGTACAAAGGCAAGGCCAGGCCAAGCAAACCACTGGATCCAGCATGTCCCCAGAGGGAGGGCCACCGTCTGCACCTGATACAGCATTTGTGGTGAGTGTGCCTGTTGTGTCCACACCACTTTCCATTAATCCCAAGACAGGGAAGCCATTTCAAGTCCCTAAAGAAGTAAAAAGGTACCCCTCCACAATCTCCCACCCACATTGTGTCTCACAGCAGCATGACTCAACCTCCATGTGCCACTACACCACCTGGTCCAAGCAGCCCTCTGGCTTCCCAAGCCACTGATGCCTCTACCTCAGCTGGGCCTCTCTCCCCGGTCCAGTCCTCCAACTTTCCCTGACACACAGCCACCTCCCAGTCAGACTGACAGCCAAGTCTGAGTGGAAGTGCCCCTCACACACCTATATCGCCCACAGCGGCACCTGTACTGCCCATTGATACCCCCTGACTGTGTTGCTGACCATGACAGGGTACAGTCACACACATTCCCTGTATTTACTCTGCACCTTGGACTGGCCACTGGCCTTGATGTTCACTGATGTTTGCCCCTTCCCTGTGAAGGTTCTCATATACCTCATCTGCACTTTGTCTTGGTCACTGGCCTTGTTGTTTACTGATGTGTGCCCCTTGCCTGTGCAGCTTCTCATGTACTTACTCTGCACTTTGTACTGGCCACTGGCATTGTTGCTCCTTGCTGTGTTAACAAATTCCTGTGCAGGATCTCATGGACATACTCTGCAACTTGGACTGGCAACTGGCCTTGCTGTTTAGCCCTTCCCTGTGCCGGATCTCATGGACATACTCTGCACTTTGTCCTGGCCACTGGACTTGCTCTTGTCTACTTTTGGTGCCTATCTGTGTGATATGTGAATAAAAACGGTTACTCCTGTTGTCTGCATTGTCAATGTCCTTGCTAAATAAAGTGTGTTCTGTGTGGGTATGGTTTACTGTGACACATGCTCTATATGCCACTTCAACATTATCAAAAGGTTGGTTCATTTTTTCAGGGTTTTACAGAGGTGACAGGCACTTCAGTTCTTCTTGACTGTGAGGCTTGGGGGTGCAATGATATTGGTTTGTGATGAACTATGGCTATCATAATCACTCTTTGATCAGATTTGCTATATTGGACACATGTCATGTTTGTATGCAGTGCTAGCACAAAGTGGGATTCTACCACGGTATTGCAGGCTGGCTGGTCAGGGTCATCATGTCTGTGTGAGCTTTCTTGATGTGTGCACAGCAGTGTTGGTGTATGCTCATCTAGTGATGTACAGGTGTCCTAGTCACAGGGGTTACATTCAATGTGTGCACTTCAGTGTTCATGAAGTGTGCAGTGTGAAGGGGTGACTTTGTCAGTTGTGTTGTTGTGTGTGTGCCCCTGCAATGTCAACTGCACACATGTGTCACCCAGGAGTATAGTGCACGTTGTTTGGATTGGTCAGCCCTGTGCTTGTGACTGTGTGCACATGTGTGAGTTGTAGGTTGTGCACTATGCAGTGTGTTGGTGTGTCCTTGCACGTATGGGGGACACCTAGGGCCAGATGTAGGTAATTCCATTTTACCGACTCATAAATACTGATTTTTACCGATTCGGTATTTATGAATCGGTAAAATAGAAGTACCGAGATGTAGGTAAATCCAGATGTGGATTTACCGAATCTTTAACAGTCGGTATTTACTGATTCGGTAAATACCGACCGGTAATGCCCCATTCATTCCTATGGGCTTTGAAGCCCATTGGAATGAATGGTGCATTACCGGTCGGTATTTACCGAATCGGTAAATACCGAATTTGACAAGGGTGCAGGGGGTGTCACTTTGACACCCTCTAGCACCCCCAAAAAAGGTTCGGGGGCCATGTGGCAGGCATACCTGCCCTAAGGGCAGGTCTGCCTGTCATATGGCACAGGTGTGCATGCACACATGTGCATGCACACCTGAATCGGTATTTTACCATCAAATTGAATTTGATGGTAAAATACCGACTTTGTAGGGCTTGTGGGACTCAGAAGAGTCCCACCTACATCTCAATTTTACCGATTCTGTAAAAATACCGGTCGGTAAATTTACCGACCGGTATATTTACCGAATCGGTAAAATTACCGAAATGGCCTGTTTCCTGCCCCCTACATGTCAATAGCCAAATACCGGTCGGTAACGGCCGAAATCGGCCGTTACCGACCGGTATTTGGCTACCTACATCTGGCCCCTAGTTGCTGTTGGTGGCAAAATTGAGTATGCAGAGTGTGTTACTGGCAAGTCAGTGTTGTGTTTTGTTGATCAGCCATGTGTCTTAATACTGTTTATGCTCACTGTGCATCTCTGCTCAGCCACACCGACATTGTGGGTGTGTTTTCTCATGCATTGCTGTCACTTGGGTCTTTTTTGGCTCCACTATGGCGTGTGGGGTAATACCATTCCCTATCTGTGCTTCTGATGTCTACCCATTGTGAGTCTGCACTCCATCTATTTTTGTATGGGGCATTCCTCACCTGTCCACTACTGGCGTACATACCACTTCACTCTCATGTCAGCTGTCCCCTTGGGTTGCCAGTGTGTGTGCCTCCTCATCAGTTCATTTGTTAAACTATGCTTTGTGGTGCTGATCTGTGCACGGGACCAATGTGCCACTCAGGACAGTCGACCAATTGGTTATATGTGATTTTCTTGTATTGTTTTGCAGACATGTTTGCTCATATGCAGTTCCACTGTTTGTGCTGCACAGTCCTCTAGTCATGTTGTTGTCACTTGGGAGTCCCAGGCTTGGGCATCTGTGGGTGTTGGGTTAGCTGTATGTGTGTTTGCTGTGGTACTGCTTCACTTCCTAAGTGTGATGTTGTGTTTGTGCTGTGGTGATTGGTGTTGTGTGGGTTCATGTTGAGTCACTCATATCTTTGTGGGACTGATATGTTTGATGTGCACACACTTCTTGTCGTGTATGCAGTGCTGTGAGTGTAAATGTAAATGAATGTTGCCTTGTCCTTGCCTGGTGTGCACCCCCTGATGTCCTGCTGTGTTTGCAATGTGATGTATTGGCATATGCATCTGTTGTGTGTTTGATGTGGATATGTGCAGTGTTTGGACTATGTTGTCTCTTGATGCTCTGTGTGTGATGTTCTATTTGCATGTCAGTGTGTGTGTTTTGTCAGTGTGTTGTGATTCACGCAGATGTGTGTTTCCAGCATGTGTGTCTGTCACATGCACTTGGGGCTATTCTTGTTCCTGGGCTTGTTTTGAGTGCATCCTTGGGGTTTTCTCCTCTCATGTTTGGGCTGTCATTTGTCAGGATTGTGCATGTGCATGCATGTGGTACACTATGACATCATGTTGACTTGATGGGTGGTGTGGTATGTCTGTCTGTGTTTCATTGTAGGCCCATTGGTCCCAGTTTGTGTCCATGATTGATTTGAGATAATGCACTCCTTGTCTGGGTTGGCGTATGTTGTCTGTGCATTGTTGCAGAGTGATGATCTTGTGTTCTCCTGCTCTGTCTGTGCTCCCATTGCGTTTCTACAGTTTTGCTACACAGGTCAGGTCTGGTCTTGTTGTATTCCTGTGTATGTTGTTATTGAATTTGATGTTAGGCTGTGGTTTTGGTGCCAGCATTGGTTCAGGCATCCCTGAGTGTGTGTGTGATGTTTGTGTATGCCCCCCAGGGACTGTGATTGTTTGTCAATGTATTGACTGGACATTATTGGCACCCTTCTGTGTGTTTGACACTGGTGTTGTGTGCTGCAGGTGTGAGTTGGAGGGGTATGTGTGAAGGATCCTGCTTGTGTTTGACAGTTGTAGAGTTTGACCATGGGCCCTGTGTGTTGTGATGCTGACACAAACCTGTCAAGTAGTTGGAAGCAGATGTCTGGCTGTTCACTGTTTGACTTCAGAGGCTTCCTTTCATTCCTGGGCCAATACATGGTTTACCGTGCTGTGTCCCTGAGGTGTTTCATAGGGGTGACTGTGGTTTAATTTCACTCACTGTGCCAGCCATGTGTGATTTGATGGGCTAAGGGTGTTGTCATATGTTCCTTATCTTGCATGTGATGAACACATGCTTAGTGGTTGTCTCCTTGGCCTTTCATTGATGTGCACCTCACTTTCACTTTCCTTTGTGTTGTACTCCATTGCTACTGACATCTGGTCTGTGTATGTGGCTGTGTGTCAGGGTGGGGTATGCCTGTGTGACTTGACAGGCTGTGTGTCCAGTTGAGTGATTGTTCCTTTTCTGTATGAGTGTTCAATTCATGCTTGGACCCAGTGTTCTTCACATGAGGGTAGTGTAGGTGTGGTATGAGGGTTGCCCTGGCCCTGTGTTTTGGGTGCTGTGTGTTCCTCTGCAGCCCCACCTGCTGAGGCTGTCTCCCTTGTTGTTTGGTGTGTGGTGCAGGGTGTGGGTTCACCTGGGTGGTTGTTGTACATTGGGTGGTACAGGAGAGGCACATGGCATGTCCCTTTGGGGGGGTCTAGTGTGTGGAGGGTAGAGGTGTGGCCCTATGATCTTTGTGCACTGCACATGCCTGGCGCTGTCTCTGCCTTCTGCATTGTGTGCATGTTTTCCCGCGTCTTCACCGCTACGGTGACATGACCGGGACATTGCATCAATATCGCGGTAGATGGGTGACCTGGATGCGGAGGGGTGATTTAGTGACTGGTAGGACATGTGTGGGTAAACTTGTGGATGCGTTCCTGTCCCCACCAGGGTGTCTGGTGTGGGCAGGAACCCTTTATCAGCCCTGGAGTTGTGTGTTGTGTTTTTAAGCGGAGTTGTGTGTTTGCATACCCTCGACGATCTCCGTGACGGTCCATAACTTACTGGTAGTGCATCACCTACAGCACTGAGAAAAAGTGTGAAGCTGGATCGATTGCGGTCGGGACTGGGTGGAAGGAACCGGGAATCTGTTTTTTCTCACTCCGCTGTGGTGCTTCCGCCGTTTCTAGTTGGGCAGTTTCTCCGTTGCGGTGCGGCTGGCTGTTTGGAACATCCTGATTTGTACGGTGCACGGGACGTCATTCCGCATAGCGGTGAGTCTCCATTGGCTCACACCGGTGCGGTGGCAGGATCTTTTTGATGGCGGTTCACGTCGCACCGCGGCGGACGGGAAATGGACTATGTTTGACCATACTAATATGGCGAGTGTGAGGACCGCTGCTGGCGTGCGGAAAATTGCATTTTCTGCCACCGCCAGCACCGTAGTTGTGCCTCCGACCGCCATCCTAATAGACCCCTAAAGTTTGGATTCCAAAATTAAAGCAGCAGAGATGTTAGGACCTGACTCACTCTTCTATGAGATCTGTCATGGAGTTTATTGTTGCCAATGACTGGTAACGGTTAAACAATTTGTTGTAGATTATCTGTTAGGAAGCATACTTCTGACAAATATGTAAATAATTCTATGAATGTTACTTCATATTCCATCTTCTCATTTCAGTGCCCAATGTAACCAACAATCTAAATGTGACAGACATCACCATTGATTCAATTTCTTTGAGCTGGCTACCACCGACTGGCAACAAAAGCTCCTATTTAGTACAAGTTTTAGGAAATCCAGCCTCAAATGTGACAACGTTGTATGAAAATGTGTCTATCACAAATTTGATACCTGGCAACCTCTACACATTCAAAGTCTCTGCTGTGGTTGGAAATGGTGTACTGGGAATACACAGTATATTATCAGAATTCACAGGTAAGCGTTTTCCAAATAAAATAGGTATAATTTTGATAGATGTGCTATTATTGCATGTAATAACACATACCTGCTGGGGATACTTTAACTTTAACAAGCAAAGACAATGACATCCCTCCTTACAAAACCTGAGAATGAAAATGTATTTGTTTGCTTGTTTTAGATTTTCAAGTCTTTATTTCGATCCACAGGGACATTTCCAGTTCAGAGTCTAGAAAATGGAGATTTCCAGTACACACCACACTGGGGGCCTCAGTTATCAGATTTTGACAATGACTGCGCAGCAAGCCTTCCTGCTGCACTGCCTTGTGCCAAAATAAAAGGGCAGGAATACGCCATATCTACAAGTTAAGGCACTTTTCTGTGCTGGCGCATAAACAGCAAAATTTGCCATATATGGCCCCCGTGTATAGTGTATATAGGGAACCATTTTGATCTATTATTGACTAGAAATGTTCTCAGATTGAGATAGAATTGTTTACAGGACACAATTCCTTTTCTTTGTCCCTCAATCTATTCCAACCACACCCTATCCTACTGAAACCCCCCCCCTTCTTCTGACAATCACCGAGCACTGTTTTGTTTGAAGACTTTAGAAATTGCATTGTATTGTATGAAATGAAATATAATACCTGTGAAACTACTGGATATCATTGCCCACAGCTGAATTAAATTCAGTTTCAATGTTACTTGATTCGTGTGTGTACCTTTATAAGTTAATGATGAAATTTACACTAGAATATGTTATGTAACCGACCACCTTTTTTGTAACTATATGTTGACCCAGGTCGGTGAGGAAAGGGTTTACCCCGTTATTACCTACCACAGGCGCATAAACAGCTGCCGTGCCCCAATGCAGACACCCTTGCATCATGTTGCAAGGGTGCCTGTGTTTCTGGGATGATTATTTTTGTACAGGAAGGGACAACTTCTTGCATAAACACAGTCGTTGATGGAATTTTCTTCTTTCTATGCATGCTTCAGAATGCAGCACACATAGAAAGAGGAACAAATGAGGAAAAGTACAAGTATTTCTTCTCGTTGCGCAACTCCTACACCTCCCCTAGGGAGGCATATGATTCTGACGCATTCCCAGCTTCCCAAAACATTATACATCTGGAAATGTGTCAGGTACATGGATGTTGCGTGGAGACACCCAAAGCTGCACCCATTGAAAGCCCCTGTCATGCAGAGTAATGCGTGAAAGTGGACATATTTACAATGCCATGAAAAATCATGCAGGGTGATTTCACATGGCCTTGTAAATATGGGTAAACCCATTGCGCTGCCGGTGCATCAAAAAAAGTGACGCATTGATGGAGCAATTGGTTTTCATTAGCAAGGTTCTGTTTGCGCTCTGAATTTTAGTTAATTGATATCATTTCGCAAGACAATAAGAAAGTTAGTGATTCGGCATGTATTTTGTAAATAGTCCTTGAATTGCTCTGGATTAATCTACATTAGCAATAGAGTTTCAGGAGAAATAGGAAGAAGAATGTTTAAGCACATGAATAAAAGCTAAATTACAAAGCATCTTGTATGGTTTTCAAAATGGTACATTCCATTTAAATATACACAGAGATATGTTATATAGGCTAATTTCCTGGAAAACAGAGGGGTCCCAATCATATCAAGAGGGCATTGTCATTCCTTCCCAAGCTGCAAGTCTATCTAGCTAGCTAAGTGAATGACAGCAAGTGTCTGAGTAGCAGGATTATTATGCTGGATTTCAAAACACATGAATGTATACACACCTTCTCTGCTAGCATATTTGCACACAGTGAGATCATCTGCATTTGCAAGCCCCATTTACCTAAATGAACTCTGTTATATCCTCAGGATTACATTTACATGTAATCAGCCCAGGTCCTCCTACCTGCACAGCCAGAGTGAGAGATGGTAACAGAATGTTGGTGTGACTATGATGGATGGAATGCATGGGTGCCTGCGTGGATGAGTGGTGACAGTTGGAGATGGGCTGAGCAGCTAGGCAGGCTGCTCCTGGTGGGGCCGGTACATGGCTAGTACCTGACTAAAGCTGGCTGGACTATGATTAATACTACCCTGACATGGAACCAATAACAAAGACTTAAAATATACAACATGGCTACCAGTGTTTCTATGTGCAGGGTACAACATTATTTTGGAGACGAGGATGGGATTTGGACCCAAGCATCTTTGAAGATATTACACAAACCAGGAGAAGATTAAAGAAACAAAGAGACTACAAGGAACTTGGGGCCAAGATAGAAGAAATGAAGCGTAAAAAAGAAAAAGCATCTTGTTTGGAGCAACAGGCAAGCCAGCCCCACCAGTGTCCTTGTCAACGGGCAGCCCCTCTCATTATTGCCCAGCCTGGCAATGCTCCATTGGACTTTCAAAAAGTATTTGTGAGTAGGTGGTGTAAGATTCATTACTGCCACATGAGGGTGATCCAGCCATATAATTTTTCTGAGATATACTAAGACAGTAATGACTTGAAGAATATGGCATCTTAAGACTACCATGTTCATTTCCATTAATTCTGATGTGCTGTCTCATGGTTTTATGACTGCCGTGAATCTGGAAGTCAATACAATCTGCATGCAGTGGCTGCACAAATGTAGAAGTTGAAATGTAATTCAAATGCAGCAAGCCTAATTCACTTTCAGAGCGAAACGTGCTTGGGGCTATTCACGATCAACGATTGGTTTAATCGGCAGCTGTGGTGAATGCCAGCACTACTCCTTAGTATTGCTTGCTTGGTACGGAACATATCATTCACACGTCTCCTATGAAGGAGACAGTCTCTGTGCAATGAGCATTATTCCCACATTCAAGCACGATGTATGTTGGGATCATCAAATTTTAATCGAGGAGTGGATGGTCCATCATCCATCGAGGGTGAGACAATTTCAGATTTTATTCGCTTTAAAATTTACTATAAACTTATGCCCTCTACCTTGATAGTTAAACGGTTTGTGGAGTAGCACATAGTTTCTTCTGTGACATCCATGTCACAAGCTGGCAATGGATTCTTTCCATCTTTGGCGTGCCGTGAGCCATACGACACAACGTGCCGCCATGTTTTGGTTGGCTGCCTATGTTTTCCTTCATCTTGCCAACCACGCCTTCAGCGCTATCCTGCATGTCTCTGCTGGATTTTCTACACCACACTAGCAGCGGTGCTACGGAGGCTGAGGGGAAGTGGTTGTTGTGGTTGACATGGATGAATTGTTGCGGTGACGGAGTTCAGTGCAGATGGTTGACGGGCGACATCTAGTGATGGACAGGTGCAGCACAATGGAGTTCAAGATTGAGAGCTTACATTTTCATTCATGGGTTCTACTGTTTTGGTTGTTGTGTCATAGGGACTCGTTATGTGCTTTAAGAAAAAGAAGAGGTATTTTTATTAAAAATTATTTTCTTGACTTTGGTTTGCCTGCAGTTTTGTTATATATACCAAGGTACATGGGGAGTCACCACAGCCTTTCATCGATGGACATACTTAGTCTTCAGACTGCTTGATTCCACAGGCTGGATCAATCTTTACTCCAGGAATTGTTTGTATTAACTGTGGGTGTTTTGTACCTTGTTATTTTGGTCATGTCTGTATCCACAACTTATTAAAGTTTGACATGTAATTATTTGGCATCAAGTTACATGCTAGTCATTACGTGTAATAGTCACCAATGTTTCAATTTCCATCATTAATATGTTTCAGGTTAGGTGCACTGTACCTGTGTACACTGAGTAGCACAACTCTGGTGGACATTGTCTACCTTTCAAAAGTTTATTGTCTCTAAATATTTTGGGGGAAGACTAGCAATATGGTTGTTGTTTTTGTGTTTTGTTTCCCCTTCGCAGGGAAAGTTCTGACCTAGCACAACACAGGTGAGAGATTGCTCACCGGCGTGATTTTACAGGTTTCAGTAACTCCTACTGTGTACGATTCTCATGTACTGCTTTATGACAGAGCCTATTTACTCATGATAATTGCAATATAGTTTGCATGGTTTTGAGCTCAATTTGGAGATTTTATATTTACAGCATATTTGTATGTAGTGATGCCACAGTCTTGGTTTATTTATTTATGGGACGTCCTAGTCTCCTAGTGGGTGTCCATCACAGTTGATCCCTTAGGTGAAGGATAGGTTTTGGCCATAGTACATCCTTATGTGTGGAATGTGTTTGGGTAATAGTCCCTTCACTGTTGACCCTTTTGTCAGGGATTGGGTTGGGTTTGAGTCCCAGTTAGTGACATTTACAGGAGGTTTGACCTATGGGTTAGTTTCCATACATAATCGTTAGTGAGTATAATCCTTACACAGGGTTAGGATATGGGTTTAGACCCCATTAACATGTCGCACGCAGTACTAAGGTACAACCCTACCTAGGGTGTGTGTTATGGGTGCTAGCCCCTCACACATTTGCATGGGTCGCTGTCCCATATCTTGTTAGTCCCCTTTCAGTTGGCATTGGTGTCGCAGGGTGTTTTACCCTTTGCGTCACTCCACATATCTTCTTTGGGATTGGGTATGGGGTGTGCTATTCTATGTTACAAAGTATTACAATTTGTACTTGTATTTCTGAGCCGAGCCGAGCTCTATACATTAATGAGTGATATGATCGTTCTTACCTTGACAAAGCTCTTTAACCAGATACTACAGGAAGGCTTAAAGCTCCCAGCTTCATGGAATGACGCCACAATCATTTTAATCTTGAATCCTGGGAAAAATCTATCTACTTGTGGGTCATATAGGTCTGTTTCGCTTTTGAATGCATACTATAAACTCTTCGCTTCAATTTTGGTGGCCAGATTGGAACTTGTGACGGGCGATATTCTCCATCTGTATCGGAAGGGCTTTGTCAAGGGAAGGCAACTATCTAACCGTACCTATGATCTTATAGGAGCGATCGATTTGGCCTCTGCTTATTCACTCCCATTAGAGGCCATGACCTTAGACTCTACCAAGGCCTTCGACAGGGTCAACTGGACCTGCCTGACGGAAGTCTTGGGGAAATTTAACCTAGGGAAAAAGTTTTGCCAAACTGTTTAGTTGATATATCAGGAACCAACAGCCAGACTTTTTGTCAGTGGTAATATCACTGAATACTTTAAGATCTCTAGGGGGCCAGGCAGGGCTGCCCAATCTCCCCTCTCCTCTTTGACCTATATATTGAACCATTTGCCCAATGGCTCAGGGAAGATCCTAACATTCAGCATTTCAAGTACGGGGAGTGGGAGAGGAAGTTCGCTCTGTACGCAGACGACATCTTATTCTTTTTGGCCAACCTGCCAACAGCACTCCCAGCAGTGATTACCCTAGCACAAGATTTGGGACTTGTCTCAGGTTACGAGATTAACGCTGCAAAGAAAGAAATCATGGTTTGGAATCCTGGGGGGACCCAGCATCAGCACCATATCAATTCTAAGATGAGAGACTTGGGGGTTAGAATTGTGCAAGATATAACAAAGACAAACCTAACTATGGTGGCTAGGGATAGTCAGAAGCTGGTGCAATCCTTAACTCAAATTCCTTTATCTATTCTTGGGAGGGTCAATCTAGTTAGGATGTCGCTACTCCCCAAGGTCACCTTTCTCTTTAATTGTATCCCGCTACACTTCAAAAAATCAGCTATAGACAAGCTACAGCGGGATATTGATTCCTTTGTCTGGGTGTATAAATCAACAAGAATAGCCTGGAAAAAGTTGAGGCACAGGAGAGATAAAGGAGGCCTTGCTCTGCCGGATCTCCAGTTTTACGCTTGGGCTTTTCTACTTACACATTCACGTATACTTCTGAAATTGCCGGTTAGCACCAGAGCAGTGGGGATGTTTCTCGCCATGCTTAGGGGAGCCAATTTACCTGAGGAGGGATATCTGTTCAAATTTGGAGACCCAACTTTTTTAAACCACATGAATGCTACAGCAATTCATCCTCTGTGCTGCAGATCCATATTTCCCATTGTTCATGACGAGCTCAGCTCGTCATGAGCACACAAGCAGTGTACTGCATGACGAGCTGAGCTCGTCAAGAGCCTGGTAGGGGTTAAAAAGGTTAAGCTGAAGGTTCTTCAGGGTTTTGCTCAAATTTGGCCTAAACTTAAAAGCACAGTTGCGCTTAATTATTTTTCAGGACTGGCCCCCCTCTGGGACCCTCTTGGCACCCCGGAGTGCCTGAGAGACAGACTGGGAGCGCCCCTAAGAGAAGCTGGGCTGACGGTCTGGTTGAACATTGCATTTTGTTGCTGTACCCACGTTCTAAAACAGCCTAGGCCAAAGCTGAATTTATTGACCTAGCGTTTCTGCTCACCATTGGAAGGTGTCCACAGCTCTCCTGATGTTGGGCTGATGGGAGGAGCTATGGTACTGGGGCTCTGCAGAGAGCCAAGCATTGCAAAGTAGGTCCACAAAACTGTAGCCCGACTGGTTCTCAATATGCCACCCAGAACAGCCTCCCTCCCTCTTTTTCAATGTCTTCACTGGCCTCCATATACGTCAGAGAATCAAGTTTAGGATCTGTTGTATTGTATACATAGCACTAAATGGAAAGATTTCCAGCTATACTATCTAAATGAAAAACTAATTCACTATCAGCTGAGCAGATCCCTGTACTAAGGGGAGAAATCCCTCCTTGGTACCCCCATTTTAGGCAGTCTCGCACAGGGGGCAAAGACTTCTTCTACCTTGCTCCACTATATTGGAATCTCCTGCCTTTGCATCTTAAAAGGTGTAGAGACATCCTCCTTTTTAGGAAACTTCTCAAAATAGAACTCTTTTGCAACTGATTTTACTGGTCCAGTGTACCTGATTCTAAAGCGCGGAGATACCCCTTAGGGGTGATTCCGGTGCTTTACAAATTCCATCATTCATTCATTCATTCATTCATAGGGAGGAGTAGCGCAGCTTTCATAAGCAACCTATAACCATGGAATCAGATACCCTATATGACCAATTTAAGGCTCAAGAGGAAAACTCACATTAAACTCATCCTACATGCTCAAAAAGACATGCCTTTTTAAAAAAATTCTCTACCCAGATCCATTACCCTACATATCTATGTGTTTATTTAGATCTGTGTATAGTCTTCTGAGTGCCAGTGAGGAAGGGATCCTTTTACACATACTGAAGCTTGCTCGAAAATGTGATGGACCTGGTCTTTGTAGGGCAGTATTGTTAGGGGGACGTGTGTTACTACTTTTGTGGGGATCATGTATTGTTCCTATGCTTCATTTCTGTTACAAGGTTTTTACTATGTTTCAATACTATGTATGTATTTCTTACTAGGTATATACTTGTGAGAATAAGCGTGCCAAATGTACGACCAACGAAATAGCGACTCATTTGCGACTCGACATTTACAACAGTGTGTTTAACACTGATTGCGATTCCTAATGGGGTCCCAAATTGTGAAGATGATGAATATTAATGAGCCGCTCACAATGTGCGAGCCCATTGGGAATGGCAGTCACTCCCAGGTAAAGTGGTCTGCTGGGCTCTGCAGACCACCATGTCTGGGACTGCTTTTAAATAAATGAAACGTTCCCAGGGACCACTACCTGCCCTTAAAAAATATTTTCAGGGCCTGTCACAAAAGAGGAAGGGGTTCCCTGGGGACCAATTCCCATTTGCGAATCCAAATGGAAGAGTTTTGCTACCGCATTTTTGCAAGTCGTAATTTATTTGCGACTCGTAAAATTGTGTTAGTACATGGCCATACCAATGTGTGCATGCACAAACATGTCGGTAACCAGTTTGCGCATGCTAAAATTGGTCGTACATCTGGCCCTTAGTTCCCCATTTCAATGACCATTACGATCCAGTCGCCATAACTCTCAATAAACGTTGTCATTAATTACAATGGTGGCTATTATTGTTTCATAAAATGCAATAAACTACATTTAAAAAAAGTAATACATTTACAATTTTTTCAAACACTAGCAAAAGGTGAAGATAGAGAAAAGCTACTAACTCACTATTCTGAGAATGCAGTTGATTAAATAGAAGGCCTTACAAAGTGTGTAACCTGGGAGCTACATAGGTTTTTAGTAGTATAGAAAATAATAAGAGCAGTTGGAGGAATCTGCATGCCCTGATTCCAGCATTCAGAACATTCCATCAAACATGAAACCAAAATATATGGTCATTTACTGTACAATATAAAATAAACTAATCTCCACTTTAGCACCTATTTTGCAAGATAAACTTATTGTCTGTTATGTGTTTTATTTGACCACGTACTTAAACACTCTATCAGTGATTGATTTGGGAATTTTTTTTCTAGACATTATGGGATTAAGATACATTTTCTCACAGTTGGGGCAGAAAATAGGTTCCCATAATGGAAGATATTTCAGTGCAAAGTTAGTTTTTATTTCTCTTTTGGGAAATTATATTTTTTAGTAAAGGTCTCAATTTTGAATTCTGAAATGAAAGAGACAGGAAGACCCTTACTCTATTGTGAGATCTGTCATGCTATATATTGTTCCCAATGACAGGTACATTTTTTAAAAGTATCTTTATTTTATGTAGTTTAGTTAATCTGTTAGGAAAATACATCTGACAATTATGTAAATAGTTCTATGAGTGGTACTTCACATTCCATTTTATCATTTCAGTTCCCAATGTAACCAACAATCTAAATGTGGCAGACATCACCATTGATTCAATTTCGTTGAGCTGGCTACCACCGACTGGCAACAAAAGCTCATATTTCGTGCAAGTTTTGGGAAATCCAGACTCAAATGTGACAACGTTGTATGAAAATGTGTCCATCACAAGTTTAATACCTGGCAACCTGTACACATTCAAAGTCTCTGCTGTGGGTGGAAATGGTGTACTGGGAAACAGCAGTCTCTTATCGGAATACACAGGTGAGCATTTTCTATATAAAATTGGTATCATTTTGATAGATGTTCCTTTATTTATGGAATAACAGTGCTGTCATTATTATTTTGTAGTAACACTTTATTCAAGTTTATAAAATGCACAATCTAGCTATCTGCATACCTGTAATTGCTGGGGATATTCCTACTTCAACAAGCAGAGACAATACCATCTCTCTTTATCAAAACTGGAGAATACAAGTTTTCTTTTCGTCTGCCTGTTTGAGGTCATGAAGTTTGAAATTGGAACGACAAGACATTTACAGATCAGATTCTATACAAGAAAGATTTCCAGGACACAAAACACTGGATATTTTTAACAAGGTTATGTTTAGGCTTTGAATTTAAGCTGTTAGATATAATTTCACAAGACATATCTAGTGTGTTTGAAAAAATTACTGATTTCCCATGTATTCTTAATTAGTCCTTGTAGTGGGTCTTACTCATCTACATTAGCAATATATTTTAAGGAGTAACCAAAAAAATAATGTTTAAGCACAAGCAATGTTCAATATATTGAGAGTTTTACATGAAGAATTGTGAATAAATGCTAAATAAAAAAACATATGTTATGTTTTAAAAAATAAATGCTAAATAAAAAAAACATTGTTTATGTTTTTAACAATATTATGTATCATTGAAGAATATGCAGACATATGCTATCTATGCTTCTTTTGAGGGACACTAAAGGGAGCCATCAGGAGTGCATTTTCATGCCTTCCCAAGTTATGAATCTATCTACCTAACTAACGGAATGACCACAGTTGTCTGAGAAGCAGGATTATATTGCTGGTTACACACTTTCCTTTCCAGAATATTTGCATACAGTCAGATATACCACATTTGCAATCCATATTTACCTAATTCAAATCCTCACCAATTTTGGAGTTTTTACTTTTAAATTAATTTTTGTCCAAATGTGTTGAGTTACAGAGATTTTATTTTTTTGTAAATACTTTCCTATTCACAAAAGTTACAGAATAAGTATGTTATTATCATCCTCATGTGAATACCTCTTTAGCTTCAATATTGCTGATCACAACTACGTGGATGCAATTTGAATCTCTGTACATGTGGCTATTCAAATCTAAACACACATAGCATATTCCAAATTAAATGGAAAATACTGTTTACTGGTTTCATCATTATATATAAAGCTGGAAATGTGTGCTTGTATTCTTGTATTTTCTCACTTCTTGTTAAATGAAAATACTTGTTGCACACTGACTTCAGAGAATTTAATTAAAATTAGCATTCATATAATTTCAATTTAAGAAAGAACATCAGTCAATGTTAATCTGCCATAAAGTAAAATATTTACAATTCTTCAAAAACTAGCAAAAGCTGCTTTCAGAACAAGTGATCAGAAATATCTCAAATCGAATCATTCATGGTTTTGTGCACCATTCCACCTCAGTTAGGACCCGGCTATATGCAAATCAGTCTTGACCCAGATACAATACGAAAAGTTCAGCCCAACCTGCCAAGCAAGGTCTTCCCTGAACCAGAAAACAAGCAACTCAGGACCAGTTCCACCCTAGTTATGGGCTCGTGAGACGGGTCCAGCTTGGTTTCCCACTTAGGGAAAAACAATTCTCATACAAAACAATGATGAATAGAATGCTTGAATTATTCTCAGTCAGTGGTAATCACTCGGGTGCATCCCAAACAATCAATATATTGCACTCCATGCAACATCAGTTTGGACCCAGCTACATGCAAATCAGTCTTGACTCTGCTTCAATAGAAACGGTCCAGCCCAAACTGCCTAGCCAGGTTATTCCTAAACCACAACACAAGCAACCCAGGATCCACTTTGCCCTAGGTATGAGCTCATCCAGCTCATCCACTGGGTACAGCTTGGTTCCAGTGACACAGTATGCAGAGGACCCACATGTGGGCATACCCATCCTACTTAGGCCAACAGAATAAGATTACAAAACAATGATGGATGGAATGCTTTAATTAATCCCAGCTACTGGTAATCACTCGGGCCACATCCTACTGCATCGTTATGTTGCACACCATGCCACCTCAGTTTGGACCAAGCTGTATGCAAACCCGTCTTGACCCTGCTCTGATAGGAACTGTCCAGCCTGAACTGCCTAGCCAGGTCCTCTCTTAACCAGGACACAAGCAATCCAAGACAAGTTTTGCCCTAGTTATGGGGTCATCAGCCATGTGCAGCTTGGTTCAAGAAAGATACAGAAGACACAGCAGCAGACCAAGGTCAAGCACATAAATTCCATCAGTTTCAAATATTTTACATAGGTGCAGCTACTCCCGACACCTGCTGCTAAGAGATGTCTAGTATAAGAAATGTCCACAAAAAAGGAAGGTGCACTCTAATAGGAGTCAATCAGAAGGAAAGTATTTTTTCAGAGTTTAAACAGGACACGTATGACCTGTTATAAATTCACGAATGTCTTCAGTATGTGACGTCATCAAAGTTGGATCGTCTCAAACATTAAGTCAGAAAAGATCTCCATCATGTAATAAGTTGTTTTACAATGCCAATATAACGAATATCAAATAATGTGAAGTAACAGTGTTGCCGCTCCCTTAGTTCTCACAGTTGGTTCAATACACCAGCACCAGTGAAGATAAGCATCAAGTGTTGATATAAAGGCACCAAAACGAGTCCTTCAGTAAAGGATCCTCATATTATCCGACACAGGATCAAGTCAGAAACTGCGAATAACAAAACGAGGATGCCCAAATTGTATAGTAATAATCAAAGTTCGAATCCAAGCTATTATCTGGCACCAGATTAAGTCAGAAAATATGAAATTCAAAGAGAGGATGCCCACATTGTATAGTGATTCTCAATGTTCATATTCAAGCTCCTTTTATGTATAGATGTCCTGAAAGGCATACTAAACGGTACAGTAAACGTAAGAATTCAAGTCGTATGCTCTTTGGAAATCACCGTCTTCCTTACGGCATGATAATCCGAAATTGTATCGATAATATTATAATATGGCGTCGTCCCCTTCTCTCTTCCGAGTCAGTGGATCACACGTAACATATTAGCCGAAAAACATCCAAGCGTCCTGTAGTATGGTGCAAAACTCCCTATGATCTGGTGCCCACCAGAGCTTGGTTCAAGTGACACTGTGTGCACAGGACTGTACCCTGCATGTTTAGCTTGCTCCTGCCTCCTTGCCCCTGCCTTCTGTTTTCCATGTGCTGGACCCTATTCCCTCTCTCCTGCCTTCCATGGGATGTCGGAGTACTCCTTCCCCCTCCCTCCTGCCCTTCATGCTATGTTGTAGAGTAACTGCACCTCCTGTCTGTCTGGTATGGTCAGCTTGCTGCTCTTGCCTCTTTCCCTCTGCTCTCTGTTGTTCATGTGCAGGGCCCAGCCCTCTCCCTATTGCTTTCCATGGTCTGTTGTGCTGCACTGCCCTGCCGCTTGCACTGAGTGGTGTATTGTGCTTCTGTAACTCCTGGCTCCTGCCCTGTAACGTCAGTTGTGTGCCCCTGCCTACCTCTTTCCTGCCCTCTATTGTCCAAATCCATGTCTGTACCCCATTCCTCCTGCCCTCTGTGGTCCAATGTAAAATACATGCCAACATTTTGATCTTGGTAAGAGGGAGATTAAAAAAACTAATCTTGGGAATTCACTTTCCCCATTCCCTTACATTGAAAAAGAGGAGATTTTAGGTGCAAGACAGCTAAAATAAAGTCCTTCTGGGCTTATAAATGTCTCCTGCTTAAATCAGAACTGTTGGCATGTATGGTTGTACTGCCACTGCCTCTCCCTTCTGCCTTCTTTAGTCTGTTGTATTGCCACAGACTTTCCTGCCTGATCTACATGGTTGTTTTTTTCCCCCTGCCCCCTCCTCCTGCCCAGCAAGGTCAGATTGCTGCCTCTACCCCCCCCCACCATGTCCTCAATTTTCCGAGTCCAAGGCCCTGACCTCTGCCTTCCCACAGTATTATAATGAACAACAAGATCACTAACATTTTATATTGATTTCAAAAGTGCAGCATGCCTGAAGTCATCTTGATGTAATCAATACTGTAATACCTAAAGCATTTCCTTCAGAAATTATAAAAATGAGGAGGTCTTTTTCCTATGCATATTATGGTAACTGCTCTAAAAAACTAAAATAAGGACAAATTTTCCAAGTTCTCAAGTAGCGACAAAGTGCTTTTAAATGATTTGCTATCCTTATGTTTTTTTGTATCAAGTTGAGGAGTTGAATAATTTTTTTTTATTATTTTTTTTTTGTCCTCATACGCCTTAAGATATTCTCAGAGTACCAAGTCCATGCCATCCGCTATGCAGCGGATAGACCCCTCCTTAGATGATCATAGCCTCTGAAGATCTTAATGGGTGCACTTTCTGCAGGTACCCACATAATACCAAGAGGTAGTCAGTTCAGTTCATCTGTCTTCCCAGTCCCCGGAACTGATTGTAGGGTAGTACACTCTGCAAAAAGTCATAATCATTGGACCATAACAGTTACATCCTATCCAGCCAATTGATACAAGGAATTCAAAAGTACTTTCTTCTCTTCCAGTCTGCCCTGTCTAAATTCAGTGTATATTTGATAGCATTTATCCAATCTAGATATGAAGGTGCAATGTCTTTACCCAAAGTTTACATATTTCTCTTCGAGCCAAAATAATCAAATATAAAGACAACTTATTTATATCTTGTGGAAGTACCACATAATTACTAAAAACACAAAAAAAAAACAAGTGATATACTAACCTGTATATCAAAGTTAAACAATTTCTTCATACCTTCCGCTACGGCAAACCAAAAATTGCTTAGAACAGGACAGGTTAAAAACATGTGGAGATCATCAGCTTTTTCCTGCTTACATTTTGGGCAGGAAGGAATGGAAGCTTTAGAAAATTTGGCTAGCCTAGCAGGAGACCAATATACTCTGTGAAGAGAAAAAAGATGGTTGCATTTTAAATTGGCGGGAGAGACTGTGGTATGCAGTAAGTTAAAAGATACTTGCCATAACTCCTCCAACTCCGCGTCTGTTGAATTTTTATTGCACTTACTTGAGCGGGTGTGGCGTTATAGCAAGAGCTGCTGGCTTTGCTACCAGGGAACCAGATTCACATTTCAGGATTGGCTCTACTTACTGTGATTTCGACCATATCACTTCATCTCCTCATACCTAAAACCAAAATGAATGCCTCCTTGTGCAATGTAACAGGTGCTCATGTACAGCACCCCAATACCTTTTAGTCAAATCTGAGCTATATGAAACAGAAAAAAAAGAAATTAAGCGTTTTGCTCAATTCGGTCATTGGCTATATTTGAGCTTCATTAGGGTGAAATTTACAGTACCTTCTGTCAGTGGCGGCTGGTAACATTTGAAAGTGGTTGAAGTCAAAGTTCAGGATCAGTGACCAGTAGCGATTAAGCTAGACTGTCATAAGGGGGGGTCTGAGGGGAATATCCCCCTGCAAAAGAATGAAAAAAGCTTGGGAAAATGGAGCATTTTTAAGCAAACTTGAGCAAGCAAAAAAGTTAATAAGGCAATTGTGAAAGTGTAGTTATGATATCCATCAAGAGATTTGATATGACGACGTAAATAGCTGCATTTTCAGTATAAACACAGAACTTGATAACAGACTTTGAAATAGCAATGCTGAGTACACCAAAGATGTCCTCATGTATTGATACACCTTAACAAATGAATTGCACTCCAGTTGCACTGACAGTTTAGCCAGGAGGTTGTGTGTGAGTAGTGCTCTCTGTTCACCTAGCTGAGCCTAGCCGTGCCGTGCCTAACCACGCCCCCTCAGACCAAGCACAGAGATCGTCGAGAGTTCGAGAGATTGAGCGGAGACGTGCGGAGCAGCGCGGGGACTCGGCGCTGGAACCTACGGAGGTATTTACTGCTGCAGGTCTCTTGCGGTAAATGCGCTAACCGCTAAGATATCTCCCCAGCCTCCGCTCTAGCCGCGGACATCAGCGGCGCCCCTGGAGGAGCAAGCCCTCGCCTTACGGTATCAAGAGGCAGGAGCAAGTAGAGTTAACTGCCCAGTCCTCCCCCCCCCGCCTCGGATAGCTGCGGAGCATACGGAGAACCGCAGCGAGAGACGGGGGGTGTGGGTGTGGAAGCGGGTGCAGCGCGTGTGGAAGGCTTGCGGGACACAGGAAAAAACAGCTGTGGTAAAAAACAGTTGCGACTGAGAACGCTACTGCCCCAAAGTATAAACAGCCACCGGTATCCAGAGGCGAATGCAAGCAGGCTTAGCAGAGCCGACAAGACTGTTTAAGGCAAAACTCTGAAGTCGGAAGCTGATATCAGGGCAGTGCAACAGACACCACAGGCAGCACAAGGAACAAAAAGCCTAAAACCCCACAGGGAAGTGGGTGAAAACAAAACTGATAGAGATACAAGAGGGGCAAGGCAGCAGGCAGCAGGCAGAAGGCATTAAAGGTAGAACAGAGGTAAGTGAGCACTTTTTTTTTTTTTTTTTATTTCTTTTTTTTTTTTTTTTTTTAATATAAGTAAAATATTTAAGTTACCACCTTCAGTATAGCAACAGTTTTGTGCCTAGAAATGGCACCTAAAAGAGGCCAAAAATTACCGGACGAAATAGGAAAGAGTAAATCACTGGAGGGCCCAAATTCTCCGGATGAAAGCCAGGAAAGCCATGCCACATCTATGGAAAATAGTAAAGGGAGACGTAAGAAAGGAAAAGTTAAGAGAGTAACGAAGAATCCCGGGAAGGCAAAAAGAGGATGCAACCAAATATCCAGTAAACTGAAGGAGAACACGGCAGCATCAAAGTCTGTAAAAGAGTTTGTAGGTAAACACTACAAATCATTAAACCCAGCAATATCATCGGCTTTAGATGAAGATATAGTGGAAATTGGCGCAGATAGTGGCGAAAACGTAAGCCTATCTGACGAAAAGAAGAGACGGGCTAATAAAGGTGAATGCCAGGAAGAAGCCAACCCCGATAACGAGGAGACAGGGACGAACCGCAATTCTTTGAATCAGACATTGCAGAGCCAAAGCCACCAAATCTCGGCGCCACGTCTATCATCTTCACCAAAGATGTTCTCACTACTGTCACTAGGGATTGAGGATCTCAGGGGTAATGTAGATCAGAATTAGAGTGCTATCTGGGGGGGTGCACCAGATCAATTCCATCATCATCCTCCACTGCAAAAATCTCCAACTCAGCGAGATAGCCTAAAGGTAAGCTATCCAGCAATTCCAGCAAGAAATAAGACACAGGATTCGGAGATCTCCGAAACTCCCACATCCTCACTGATGGAGTTAATCTTGTTAATGCAGAAAGCACTCCAAGGAATCCTGGAGGTAACCCTCTCAAATAACGGAGTGTTAAAAGCTCAGAAACATCATTTAAAGAAAATTGAAGATGAACTCGGAGAAATAAAGAGTCAATTACCAAGCAGGGTGATGCCAACAGACACAGCCCAACCAACTGAGGAAAGTGACAGGATAGTACTGGAAGAAGAAAGTGTGATATCTCTGGAAACCCAAATGAATTCCGTAGAACAAATAGCAAAGGATTCAGCAAACACTATGGACAACGTGTATATTTCAAGAAGACCCATGCTGATAAAAAGTTGTAGAGGGTATATCACAATCGGGCCCAGGAACAGGACAGGAAGAACCAGGCAAAAGAAAATAGCAGGATTAAGGAAAGAGAAAGAATCAATGAAGGGGAGGAAGAAGTCAGGATTAAAAGCATCAGCCCCAACATTGATAACACATAGACCTGCCCAGGCAAAGGCAAAACTTCCCATGCCCCTTAAAACCCCGAGAGTGTCAAGGAAAAAGAAGACGCATCGGGAGGCAACAGAGATCCCTCCCCCCACCCGCACGACAAGCCAAAGAGCAAGGCCAAGGGAGGAGCGGTCTATTAATCAAAGGACGATAAGACCACAGA
Source organism: Lissotriton helveticus (assembly GCF_964261635.1). Taxonomy (NCBI): domain Eukaryota; kingdom Metazoa; phylum Chordata; class Amphibia; order Caudata; family Salamandridae; genus Lissotriton; species Lissotriton helveticus. The sequence continues at coordinate 34,927,708 of NC_136072.1, read as the reverse complement.
TATATGATGAATCCAATAGGAGAAACAAAGGTCGGAGAGGAGGAAGAACAAGCATTAGCCAAGGGAACGAAAGGAATAAGAATCTATGTGAGAATGCAGATAACAAATGGTTATTCCTGGACCTGATAACAGCAGGGAGGAAAAGGAAGCTGACAAGAATCACAAACCCCCCGAACAGAGCACAGATTCTATCCGCATTTGCAAAATGCGGCAGCCTGAGAGGGATCGGTACTAAAGACCTCCAGCAGGTTGGTTTTGAAGAAAACAAGCAGGGAAAGGAAATAACAAAAATCACCCTATATTCTGACCTGGTAAAAAGGGCAATCCTGAAAGCCTCAAATGAAATAATGCAACAGGGAATAAGGATTATCCCCGAGTGTGAGACAAAAACTGCGAAAGAAAATAACTTTTTAAAACAGCATGCGGGGCTCCAGAAGAGACAAGTGACCCTCTACAAAGAATCAAAAGGCGACCGAAGTGCGCTGAATATTGTAATCGATAACTCAGGCAATGACTCTTCATGGGGTAACTGGTCGTTATATAACACCCCCGAGGGGGAAAGCATTGAAAGAATTACCATGGATACAGAGGATGAAGGCGGCTTGAGCGACGTCGAATAGGATGGAGGGGGTTCGCAAGAACTAGGTCTCTTATCTTGGAATGTAAACGGGCTAGGCAATGAACAAAAATGGGAATATATAAAGGAAACCATAATTAAGGTAGACATTGCCTGCTTACAAGAGACCTGGTCATGCGACGATACCCCAACTCTGGTCGGTTATGCCCAGATTAATCAACCTGCCATAAAGAAAAATCGCGGGAGGCCGTCTGGGGGCCTGTTGACATTGGTATCAACAAAAGTAATGAGGGAAATAAAACTGTTGAAGACAAAATGTAAATGGGTCCAAGCAAGTAGGATCGAACTCCTGACGGTGGATCAAAATTATAAAATGTTGATTTTATTAAATGTATACATGCAGTGGGAAAATGGGGAGGAGTATGAAAGGGAAATGAGATTTTTTAAAAAGGATACAGACAGTATCCTAGAAAATTATCCCGTAGACACAGTAATGATTCTGGGGGACTTCAACCATAAATTGAACCCAAAAAAGGCTGACATTTGGAACAGGGAACAGTTAGAGGCATACGGTATAAACCCGGCAAGGTTCCCAGCTGGGGAAACAGCGAGACAAGACCGTGACTTAATAAATATGCTAGGAGGCAGGGGCTTCCATTGTGTAAACGGAAGAACAGAGACTGATATACCGGCGGGAAAAACATTTATCCCAGGGCAACAGAAGTGCCCAATTGACTATATCTTTTTACAGGCCTGGAACTTCCACCAGATTAGGCACTTCAAGGTAGAGCAGAAAGAGGTGAGCGACCACAAACCCCTACACATAGTAATAGCGGGGGGCAGGAAATTACAGCGAGAAACAGTGTCTAACCAGGAGGTTGAATATCCTAAACGAGTGACGACACGTTTAACAGAGGAATTCGTAGAAAAACTGAAGGCCACGCAAATAAAAATGGCCCCCGAAAACTATGAGAATAAAAAACTGGAATGGTTTATGGTAAAACTAGAAGAACTAGTTCAATGCCTTGAGATAAAACTAAAAGGGGATAAGCCGATAAGGGCAAAACAATCAAACCGTGGTAAAGGGTTCTCTGTGACGTGCCAAAATAAAAAAAGGGAGATAAGAGCTGAACAAAGGAAACAAAAAAAGAAGTTTACACAAGAGAGACATGACTACCTAACTAAGCTGAAAAAAGAATTCAAGCAAATGGTACTTGAAGCAAAAAGGTCACACAAAGAAAAAGGCTGGCTAGAACTTTTAAATGCCATAGAGAATAAAAATCTAAGGCAATTCTGGCAGCTAGTAAAGGCAGCAGCTGGAGCATCAGAGGGCGAACTAAGCTGTGTGGTGAGTGAGGCAGCATGGGATTCCTATATAAGAGAATTGTACGGGGCGAGGGGGCCTAGAGGGGAGATGGTGGCCAAAACTTGGCAAGGAATCTCAGAAGATCTTCTAGTTAACTTTAATGAAGAACAAGTCGAGCTCACAATAAAAGATCTTAAGTTAACCCGGGCAGCAGGCCCAGACAATTTACCTGCAATAATTTTGAAGACCGAGGTCAAATGGTGGGCTAGATTCCTTGCAAAGATGTTCCAGGTAGTGCTAAAAGAAGGAGTAATACCCCCAACCTGGAAGGGGGCCATAATCAGACCGATCCATAAGAAGGGGAGCAAAGATGCGCCAAAAAATTATCGGCTGATTAATCTCCTAGATATTGGAGAAAAAGTATTCGCTAAGATTGTCCTAAAACAACTGAATACATGGGTTGATCCCCATAGAACAGGGTGGTTTTAGACCGGGCCACTCGACAATAGACCACGGGTTTGCCCTATGGGCGATGGCGAGGAAGTCGACGGAACAAAATGGCAAGTTATGCTGTTGTTTCGTCGACTTCAAAGCAGCCTTTGACTCTGTGGATCGAGTTAGCCTATGGGATACATTAAAGAGGCTAAACATCCCAAAAGACCTTCTCACTGTAATAACAGAACTTCATAGGGAAAATTGGGGGCAAGTAATTAAAGACACTGGAGGCGCCCTAACCCCCAAAATACCCATCGCCAACGGGCTAAGACAGAGCTGCGTGCTGGCCCCCCAGCTATTTTCGATTTTTCTGTCAGATCTACCGGCACACCTTGAGGTGGAGGGTAGTGCCAGCCCCAAAATGGACGGAAACAAAATACCCTGCCTATTGTATGCGGATGACCTGGTGATAATAGACCAGACCGAGAGAGGCCTCCAAAGGAAGCTAAATGCTTTCAATACCTACTGTGCCAACAAATTCTTAACCATCAATCTGGACAAAACTAAAACCCTATGCTTTGGGAAAAAGCCAAGCAGATTCAGTTGGTTCATAGGGGACCTCAAACTAGAGTCAGTAGATGAATACCGATATTTGGGTATCTGGTTTGACAGGTCTTTAAACTGGTCTACTCACCTGAAAACGCAAAAAGCAAAGGCACTCTCCTCCATATGTGGCCTAAAAAGGTTCACTGGGGACTATGGCAAGAAGTCACACCGACCATTACTCAGAGCCTTTGACGCAATGATCCCCCCGCAAGCTTTATATGGCGCAGAGATCCTTTATTTGAGCGGTAAGGGATCTTGGGACATGATAGAGGGAAACTGCATAAAAAGGCTCCTATCTCTTCCTCAATCTACAATGATACAAGCCATCAGAACTGAATTAGGTACAAAGTCCTGGGTGACATTAACCCAGATGGCTGTGATCAGATTCTGGAAGAGATTAGACGACCACGAAAGTAAAAAAGTAGCATATTGGTGTCGCAAAGAAATTCAGAAAAGCGAGTTAAAATGGGCAAAGTCCAGTAGGGAAAAATTGAAGGGGATCTGCAACGCACTTGAGATCGATTTGGATCTGAGTTCATATCAAATCCTTATCTCTAAAGGCGATCTGAAGCAAAGGGGGAAAGAGGTCTCGAAATCAACTGATATAGGTTATCTAACTAAGAAAAAATCTGTGGCACATATGTTAAATGCGTGGCCCCAGGAAAATTGGTTCCCATACCTCGATAGATTACCCAATCGTGGCCTCAGGCAAGAGATACTGAGGCTTCGAATTGGTATCAACCCATGGGTAACAAACAGAGACCTCAATATAAGAATGCTAGATGAGGAAGGTTACTGTAGGTGTAACTTGGGAACCAAGGGTGACCTGATGCATTTCCTGTTAGACTGTGCGGTACTCTTAGAATACAGGAAAAGGTGGCTGCGCCCAGTATTTATAAAATATGAGGTAAAAACAAGGTTTCAGGCGGCCAGCCTCCTATCTGAAATCCCCTACTTGGATATTGTAATAGCCCTCGGGAAATATTTAAAGGAGGCCCTGGGTGCGCTGAGGGCCAAAGAATAACTTGTATTACTGTATTTTTATTCTAGCGGAAGGGATTCTTGGAGTGATAAGAATGTGTATAGGTTTTAACATTTGTATATATTTTTGTATTTTTGATAATGGTGTGTATGATATTTTAATGGACAAGTTTTAAAAATAATAAGTGTATGATTTTATGACGCATACTCCACTCGGCGTTTTACTCACTGTATTGTTTAAAGACTAAGGTCATAATAAACGTATATTTTGACTTGACTTGAATTGCACTCCAGTTACATGCTGAGTAGTAGTAAACAAAATCGTTTCAGATTACCAAGCTGGTCAAATTATTTAAATGCTGGCAGTTGACATCTTGTGAGCTGCAGGTCAATAATTTAAATCCCAGCAAAGCCATCAAAGCCTTCCATTTGAGGCCAATACATGGAACACCTTTAAACTGGACAATAGTTCTAGATGTTATGTGAAATTTTTGAAATGGCAGTGTAGTATGAAGGCATGTTACTGTTCCAAACCAAAATCAAGAACTTTTTCATAAGTTGGAAAACGCCACACTTGGGAGGGGCTTGTGAAGTGTCTTCAAAAGGCAAGAACACTTTTCAAGTACTGATGTGAGCCCAGAAAGTAAAACAGGCCAGACATTATGATAGTGACTGTCATGCAAGCACAAAGTAAAGTCTGACTACTGCCTGGCAATACACACTTTCTCATTGCTTCTGGTTCACATTTGCCTTGCCCTTAAAATTTTGGGTACCAAAATGTTCCCAAATATTGCGGTTCACAGCCCTCCTACGTCAGTACATCTAAATTCCTGAAGTAAATTTACACAATCTGAATGGAAATATAGCACTCTGTCTTTCTTCTTTAGCTATGCCACATTTGAAAAAGTTTGTGTTTTTGTTTAGTTACTACACTTGTGTTTTGTTACAAGGTTGCTCTAGTAAAGTTTTGCTGTTTCAGGTCGAAGATACTGTTACGTTTATTTTTTCTGCCCTTTGTTACACATGCTGAGTTACAGAGCGAGGCACAGGGGCCTCCACATAGCAAAATCCTAATAAAAAAAAACTTTGCTTGCTTTTGCTCATGGTCTAGCATATCGCACAGAGCAGGCCGTGGCAGCAGTTTTTCTGTATTAATTTTAGCACATCGCACTGGCGCTGCATAGTGATTGTGATGCTTAATTTGAAAAAGAAAAAAATCTGTATTAGTTACCCCAGCTGAGGGGTTGTTGCATATGTGGTATCTCCTGTTCTGATGGCTTTCAAAGGTTATGGGCCCGGCCCAGGGCTGCGGACGGTCAGGTGACGGAACGCACAACAGATGGGCCACAAAATTCTGCATCTCCGGTGGCAATCTCTAAACCTAACACCCACCTTGTTATCGGTCTTGTAGATGATGGTGCTATTGAATGACGCAAACACCTATTCATACAGTTGGCACCACAGCAATTGAACTACATACCTTGAAGCAATCTGAGGAGAAGCTAGACTCCAATTATGTTATTCACTACTAGAAAAGGCACAACGATAAAGAAATAATGACAATTGGGCAATCTATACAGGCAGGTTTGAGCCCGTCATTACAAAGCCTGACTATAAATGCAAGAGTTGACCCTATTCCAGAGTTGGCGACAGTCGGATAAAGTATTGCTATTTTTTAGTTGGCACGCCATTTGGCGTCATACGTTCCTGGTTAATTAACCAGTGTTACCAGTTAAATGTTTACCCATACCCCTTTCCCTTGTCTAGTCTATATGTAGTTTTGTTTTCTAATTACAGGTACCTAAAGACCTTCATGAAGTCATTATCAATAATACTTCGTAAGTAGACATTAGCATACTAGGACTCTCCAGTATTGCTTCACTCACATAGAGACGCCCAATGGTCTCTTCACCTTTTTTACATTGGTCCTGAAGAAAGCCCATTGACCCTCTGGCAACTAAGGGCTGAAACATGTCGACCTATCCCACTATTGCTAAAGTGAGAGAGTCATAATCACTCTCTGTCACTTGTAAATAATTGTATTGCCTCTTAAACCAGAACCAATAAAAACGTAAATCTGGAATAGAGAGATTTTTAACAATTTTGTTTATTCACTTCACAATTTCACTTACCTTTCACTGATCACTACTGTACCTAACCAAGGGTACAACCTCCTGGTGGAGGGTGCATAAAACAAAAAAGACCCAATGATTATGCACACACGTGTGAGGGACAGCGGAGAATCAAGATAAACCGCTCGAATGACCATCAAACACTCGTGCATGAGGGTTAACTTGGGACTGGTAAAGAACGCAAACTGCATACCCTGGTTATGCAGGACAAGTGATCATCCTCCTCTCTGATTAGTTGATATGATACAATTAACATCATACCTACAACAAGTCACGACTATTGGCTTAGTCAATGGTTGTTAGATGCATAAGATAAATAAACATCAACTATGGCTTGTATATGTAATATTGAAAAAGCTTCCACTTAAAGCACTGGTGACGCCAGGACAATGTTGCTGCTCCTGAGTTTCAAAAAGAGAAGAGAAATCCAGAGATAAAATGACACTTTAAAGGGTTTCCCTTCCCCTACAATTCTCACGGTGCATGATGTCATGCCCTAACTTCTCCACTAGTGAGAAGTGAGCAGAGTGAGCAGTGCACATCCATGTGCCTGCTGTCACTGCAGTCCAGAAAAAAGCAGACCACCTGTGTCAGAGCACAAAACAGAGCCTATAGAGACCCGTTTGGAGACCTCCTTTAAAAAACTGCCGGTGCTCCGACCCGGTTAGACCCTGCCCACTTAAAGCCCTGCTCATTGTAAAACGTGTTTAGAGCATCCTCCCAGAGCAAGTTTAAAACACGTTATTGGTATATTCTTGGTGCGTTTGTAGACACAGTCATGGGGCTGTTTTAAACTACAGTCGCCATGTTCCTGCCTCGCAGTAACTCGTGGGAGGCCTATGGCACGGGCCACAAAGGAGTGCTATGCGGCCTGTGCCACAGGCTCGGGCTCGGGGTAGCAAATAGTATATGTTTGAGCAAGTAAAATCTCATCAAAGCTCTGCACATGGAGTTCTGATTTAGAAGAGCATTACCCAATTCAGTGCCAGGCAGCACAGCAAAGCGCAACATGACTTGATCGCCATTGGCTGTACCTGGCTGTAGCCTGTGAAAATTTAAGGTGGAACTCTTCACAAATGAGTGCCGTGTGGGTACGGCCCGTGGTGTAGGAAAGTAGCAAACAGATTTCTGCAGCAGGTGCGGAGTCCATTCAGCACACGATGAAAAATATTATGAGTAAAATTCTCGAGCACTGCACAAGGAGTTCCTGTTACTGTGATTATTATCTTACTGTAAATCCACAGTCACAAACAAGGAACTCAGTCACTATTTAAACTTGCTTTTCCTTACCTCCTGTGAAACTTAAATCAGCTGAGCTCAATCTTTACTTTTCAAATGTGTGCCAAGGCATAGGCCCGTAACAGCAAGCAACCAAAGACTGGCTCTCGAATCTTCTTCATGTGGCACCAAAATGGGGAAGCGAAACAGCTTCTTCTGACACCTGCGCTGCCTCACGTGAGGTCACAGTGGTCCCTTCCAAATAATAATGCTTAATCAATAAATATAGACAAAGTCGTTGCTATATTTGAAAACGACATGCCCAGCCGGGCAGAGGTCTAGGTATTTACTTTTCAGTCAATGTAAAACATGAATAACACACAATATACAAGACAGGGCACAAGCCTGTACCCAGTCAATCACACAAGAAATATCAGGACAGGGAACAATTAAAGGGAACAAACAAAAGGGCTTAGGCAAGAGCTTAACGTTCTGTAAACTTGTTAATCGCACAGGTTTGATTGTAAAACAGAACAATATTGACACCTTCACACTTTTAGAGGATAAATAAATTATTCCATGTGTGTAAGGTGCTCATAGTTGTCGACGGCGTTTCGATCCATTTAACACATTCTGCGGATCTCATCAGGACATTTAATGTATGCCTAATAGTAAAGCAGCCTCATTTGCCAAGAGGGAAGCCAAGGGGTTCAAGGCTTAATGTGTACCAGATCACAGGAATTTCCGGGCGGGCTGGTGCTGTGACCTGTTGGGGTCAGCTTGGGTTCGATTCCGGTTAGCAAAGTGCCGGCACCCGCGATTGAGCAGCACTGCATCCTTACTATCGGGTATCGTACCGGGCTATTTTGAACGTCCCTATATTCCCGATTGTGGTCCACCTGACATTCTTTGACTGGCCAAACCTTGGCCCTTCTTCAGTCTTACACAAGCACATTGCTAACCGGAATCGAATCCAAGCTGACCCCAACAGGTCACAGCAACAGCCCGCCCAGAAATTCCTGTGATCGTGTACACAATAAGCCTTTAACCCCTTGGCTTCCCCCTTGGCAAATGAGGCTGCTTTACTACCTGTACCTCTGCCCGGCTGGGCATGTTGTTTTCAAATATAGCAACGACTTTGTCTATATTTATTGATTAAGCATTATTATTTGTAAGGGACCACTGTTGCCTTAATAATATTAACTCCCAAGGTCCCTTGCCAACTTCTTTGGGTTCCCTTGTTGTTTTCAAAAAGTCACGTGAGGTCACAGCACACAATGCCAGCGAGGCCCCATGTACACTAGTCTCTCTCTGAACCAATCCCGGCACTGCTCCTACTGTTACACCCGGCTCGGTAATGCTCAGGTGGAGAGGCCTCCAGTACGCATGTCGGTCTGGCCGGTAGTAGGTATGTTGTCCAACCCAACATGCACACTTGTCACCAGCTGCGTGCAGCGTGCTGCCGCTGGCTAGTGAGATACATGTCTGTCAATATAAGCCCCACCCGCTCAGTCCCGGCCAGGCTGTCTTCACCATGGTCTGCCTCACACGCCCTTCCGTGAGTGACTTTGTTTAATAAAGTTAGTTTTCTATGATTTGAAATACTGTGCCAAGGTGCAAAAATGTGAATGGGGCAACGCTCCCACGCCCTAAGTGATGCACCGTCCCTGCCTTCAGTCTCTTTTTTATCAAGTGGCCATCTTAAGAGACATTTTTATTATACAACTCCCTAATTTCCTCATTTACTGCAAGGTTCACAGTCGAAAATGCTTTCAGTTTTCCACTTTAATTCCATTTAGATGGTGTTGAGATGTGCCACCCTTTTGACCTAAATTCGGAATGTTAGTACTCTAGTTTCTAATTAGAATACTGTGGTAAAGCTGCTGATCACCAGGGAGTTAACTGGGAGTCAGTTGCTGGTGTTGAAAGTGCATGTTTCAGTCTACATGTCAGAATGTTTTAATGAAATAGAAGAATAAGATATTTGAGAGCTCATTTCTACAGCACAACCATCATTTTGATGACAAACATGAACCCCCTCATGTTGTTCCTTTGGGAATCAAATGGTTTAACTTTTGCCAGTTTGATTCAAGATGGCTGCAGTTGTGTCACACTTTTGTAAGACTGTTAGCGCTCTACTCATTCTTTAGAACACTCTGGAAAGCTGCAGTAGAACACAAGAATCAACTGGCAGGCATCTATGGATGGGTGTACATGTTTCACTGAGAATGTCAGACAGTATTCCCTCATGGCTGAGAAAGAAAGTGTGTATTTACAAAAAATGTGCTCTCATTTTAGCTTCTGGAACAGCTTTCATAACCTCTATGAAATAAAAGTGAGAAAACATCTCAAACACAATTCATGAAATCCCAGCAGATGATCAGATTTTTCTACAGGATAAAACCACCTTAGAACACATAACAGTTCCTAAACTTGTTATGGTACCATCAACAAATGATTACATTCTAACTAAAATCTGTCATTACCCTTTATATTTGCTCCTTGGGACCCTCAAAACCTGCCATTCACTACAATGCTTTCCAATACGGTCCATGTCCCAGAGTCCTGTGACGGCCGCTCCAGCATGTTGTCCAAGTTGTGGCAAGCCAATAAAGGGGGCCTCTGGCACCACCCACATGCCCCATTAGGGTCTGGGTGTGCTCACTGGGCCCCCTTACGAATTTTTTAAATTCATTTCCAGGACACCGGGACCATATTGCTGAGTCTTGTAACGGCTGCCAAAACATATTGTTTACATGGAAACCAGACAATCAGGATTGACTAGTCCCTTTCAAATTGATGAATCAGAGAATATGTGGACACCAACTATTCAGATCAACAATTATTTTTTTACCTCAATTTCTCAAAAACTACTGAATGGATTTAAATCAAATCATAAAAACCTCAATCTGCGGACCAAGATCTAGCTTCCTGCATAATTTGGTGTTTTCCGTTGTTAGACCTGTCATCCTTAGCATAGTCTTCCCCCAATGTTTTGCCTGGTTACCTCCACTTTTTTATGTATCTTTTTGTTGGACTTAGTACTCTGACCACTTTAGCACAGCTGATCAGTGCTATAGTTCACGTGCTCTCCCCTAAATAAATGTCCAGTATTTGTAAAGAGCAAACAATTACCCGAATGTGTCAAGGCACTGGGGGTTGTTGGGAAGATTAAGCGAGCTATTGCCCAGAGTCACATGGTGCTGGGCAGACCCCTGCCACCAGAGCCGGGGATCAAACCGCAATCCCTAGCGTTTAGCGTCAGTCGCCCTGGCTGCTGCGCTACACCATTGTTATATACCTGATTGACATATGTAGTTTACCTGTATGTCCCCTATTAAGTGGTATACCATATACCCAGGGCATGTAATCTGAATGTTACTAGTGGGCCAGGATCACTGGTTTTGCCACCCACACAAGTAGCCTTTCCTTTTAAACCTGTCTCAGGCCTATCATTCCAAGACCTGGGTATGCAGTTTACTGCCACTCTGATTATGCATTTAAAACCACTTGCCAAGCATTGAAATCTCCTTTTATTGCACATACGTCACCCATAAGGTAGGCCCAAGCAAATCATATGTGCAGGGTGCCTTGTAAATAAATGGTAGGATATGTACTTTTAAGCTATTTGCCATGTACAACAGTGTGTTTAACACAGATTGCGATTCCTAATGGGGGTCCCAAATTTAGAGGCTCATGAATATTAATGAGCTTCTCACAACTTGTGAGAGCATTGATAATTTTATAATGGCAATTCGTGCATACCCATAAAAAATTGTTTCGGAGCCTGTCACAAAAGAGGAAGAGGTCCCCTGGGGACCCCTTCCCATTTGCTAATCCATAACCACCCTCTTGAAGAGGATAGTAATTTGCGAGAGTTTCTCTACCGCAATAGAGGTTGCAAAATATTCGTACATGGGTTAGAGAGTCGCTATTTGGAAGGAAATGCCCCTTCCAAATAGCAGGTCTCTAAATACTTTTTAGCGAGCTGCAGTTCATTCGCGACTCGCAAAATTGTGTTAGTACATGGCCATACCAATTTTAGCATGCACAAACAGGTCACTAACCAGTTTGCACATGTTAAATTGGTCGTACAGCTGGCCCTTAGTTCTCCATTTAAATGACCATCACTATCCAGTCGCCATAATTCGCAATAAACGTTGTCATTTATTACAGTGGTTGCTATTATTGTTTCATAAAATGCAATAACCTACATTTAAAAAAATTACAATTTTTTTAAACACTAGCAAAAGGTGAAGAAATAGAGAAAAGGTGTTAACTCACAATTCTGAGAATGCAGTTGATTAAATAGAAGGCCTTACAAAGTGTGTGACCTGGAAGCTATATAGCTTTTTAGTAATATACAAATTAAGAAAATATTAAGAGCAGTAGGAGGAATCTGCATGCCCTGATTCCAGCATTCAGAATATTCAATCATAAATGAAACCAAAGTATATGGTCACTTACTGTACAATATAAAATAAACTAATCTCTACTTTAGCGCATATTTTTCAAGAGAAACTAATTGTCTGGGATGTGTTTATTTCAGCCCGTACTTAAACACTGTATCTGTGATTGCTTTCGGAAATGTTTTTCTAAACATAATGGGATTAAGATACATTTTCTCACAGTTGGGGAAGAAAATAGGTTCTCATAATGGAAGAGATTTTATTGCAAAGTTAGTTTTTATTGCTCTTTTGGGAAATTATATTTTTTAGTAAAAGTCTCAATTTTGAATTCCGAAATCAAAGAGGCAGGAAGTCTCTCACTCTATTGTGAGATCTGTCATGCTGTATGTTGCTCCCAATGACAGGTACATTTTTAAAAACTAGTTTATTTATTCTGTTAGGAATATACTTCTGATAATTATGTAACTAGTTCTATGAGTGGTACTTCACATTCCATTTTCTCATTTCAGTTCCCAATGTAACCAACAATCTAAATGTGACAGACATCACCATTGATTCAATTTCTTTGAGCTGGCTACCACCGACAGGCAACAAAAGCTCCTATTTTGTGCAAGTTTTAGGAAATCCAGACTCAAATGTGACAACGTTGTATGAAAATGTGTCCATCCCAAATTTAATACCTGGCAACCTGTACACATTCAAAGTCTCTGCTGTGGGTGGAAATGGTGTACTGGGAAACAGCAGTCTCTTATCAGAATACACAGGTGAGCATTTTTTATATAAAATAGTATACTTTTGATAGATGTGCCATTATTAATGGAATAATAGTGTTGTCATTATTATTTTGTAGTAACACTTTATTCAAATTTATAAAATGCACAATCTATTTGGCCGCATTAATGTAATTGCTGGGGACATTCCTACTTCAACAAGCAGACACAATACAATATCTCAGAGAACACAAATTTTCTTTTTGCCTCCTTGTTTGAGGTCGTGAAGTTTGAAATACGAACGACAAGACTTTTCCAGATCAGGTTACATACAAGAAAGATTTACAGGACACAACAAAAATGATTTCTTTTAACAAGGTTATCTTTAGGCTTTGAATTTAAGCTGTTAGATATAATTAAACAAGAAATACCTAGCTTGTTAGAGAAAGTTACTGATTTCTCATGAATTCTTAATTAGTCCTTGTAGTGGGTTTTACTAATCTACATTAGCAATACATTTTAGGGAGCAACCAAAAGAATAATGTTTAGGCACGAGCAATGTTCAATATATTAAGAGTTTTACATGAAAAATTGAGAATAAATGCTCAATAAAATAACATCTTTTATGTTTGTAAAAATATTATATATCATTGAATTATATACAGGCATATATTCTATCTATGCGTCTTTCGTGGGAAACTAAAGGGAGCCATCAGGAGTGCGTTTTCAAGCCTTCCCAAGGTATCAATCTATCTAACCTAGCTAACGGAATAACCACAATTGTCTGAGAAGCAGGAACATATTGCTGGTTACACACTTTCCCTTCTAGAATATTTGCACACAGTCAGATATACCACATTTGCAAGCCCCATTTTCCTAAATGGAATCCTCACCAATTTTGCACTTTTTACTTTTAAATTATTTTGTGTCCAAATGTGTTGAGTTAGAGAGATTTAATTTTTTTGTAATTACTTTCCTATTCAGAAAACTTCTAGAATGAGTTTGTTATTATCATCCTCATGGGAATACCTCTTTAGCTTCAATATTGCTGATCACAAATACAAGGATTACAAGGATTACATTTGAATCTCTGTACATGTGGCTATTCAAATCTAAACACACATAGCACTAGTATGATGCATATTCCAATTTAAATGGAAAATACTGTTTACTGGTTTCATCATTATATATAAAGATTAACCCAGGATAGTGCTGGAAATGTGTGCTTGTATTCTTGTATTGAAGACATATGACATCATATTTCTGTGAAAGGTATTTTAAATGCAGCAATGCATTTTCAATATTTTTATTTGCATAGTCCTAGTATTTTCTCACTTCTTGTTAAATTAAAATACTTGTTCCAAACTGACCAGGGAAATTAATGAAAATGAGCATTCATATCATTTCAATTTAAGAAAGAACATCAGTCAATGTTAATCTGGTATAAAGTAAAATATTTACAACTCTTCCAAAACTAGCAAAAAGTTATTTCGAAGCAAGTGATCACGAATATCTCAAATCGAATCAATCCAGATTTTGCGCACCTATGCCACCTCAGTTTGGACCCAGCTATATGCAAATCAGTCTTGATCCGATACGAAATGTTCAGCCCAAACTGCTAAGCCAGGTCCTCCCTGAACCAGAACAAAAGCAACTCAGGACCAGTTCCACCCTAGTTATGGGCTCTTGAGACGGGTCCAGCTTGGTTTCCCTCTAAGGTAAAAACAATAAGTATACAAAACAATGATGAATAGAATGCTTGAATTATTCTCAGCCAGTGATAATCTCTGGGGTGCATCCCAAACCATCAATATATTGCACACCATGCAACCTCAGATTGGGCCCAGCTACATGCAAGTCAGTCTTCTTGACTCTGCTTCAATAGAAACAGTACAGCCCAAACTGCCTAGCCAGGTTCTTACAGAACCACAACACACGCAACACAGGATTAATTTTGCCCTAGGTATGAGCTCATCAACTGGGTTGATTGACACAGTATGCAGAGGACCCACATCCGGGCATACCCATCCTACTTAGGCCAACAGAATAAGATTACAAAACAATGATGGATGGAATGCTTTAATTAATCTCAGCTACTGGTAATTACTCAGGGCCGCATCCCACTGCATTGTTATGTTGCACACCATGCCACCTCAGTTTGGACTGAGCTGTATGCAAACCAGTCTTGCCCCTGCTCTGATAGGAACTGTCTAGCCTGAACAGCCAGGCCAGGTCCTCTCTTAACCAGGGCACATGCAACCCAAGACCAGTTTTACCCTAGTTATGGGCTCATCAGCCATGTACAGCTTGGTTCAAGTGAAACCGTGTGCACTGGACCGTACCCTGCATGATCAGCTTGCTCCTGCATCTTTGCCCCTGCCTTCTGTTTTCCATGTCCGGGCCCCTATTCCCTCTCTCCTGCCTTCCATGGGCCATTGGAGTATTCCTTCCCCCTCTCTCCTGCCATTCATGGTCTGTTGTGCAGTAACTGCACTTCCTGTCTGGCTGGTATGTTTAACTTGCTGCTCTTGCCTTTTTCCCTCTGCTCTCTGTTGTTCATGTGCAGGGCCCAGTCCCCTCCCTATTGCTTTCCATGGTCTGTTGTGCTACACTGCTCTGCCGATTGCACTGTGTGGTATATTGTGCTTCTGCAACTCATGCTGCTTGCCCTGTAAGGTCAGTTTTGTGCCCCTGTCTACCTCCTTCCTGCCCTCTATTGTCCAAATCCATGTCTGTACCCCATTCCTCCTGCCCTCTGTGGTCCAATGTAACATATATGCCAACATTTTGATCTTAGTAAGAGGGAGATAAAAAAAAAAAAAATCTTGGGAATTCACTTTCCCCATTCCCTTACATTGAAAAAGGGGAGATTTTAGGTGCAAGACAGCTAAAATAACAGCCTTCTGGGCTTACAAACGTCTCCTGCTTATATCAGGTCTGTTGGCATGTATAGTTGTACTGCCACTGCCTCTCCCTTCATTTGTCTGTTGCATTGCCACAGCCTCTCCTGCCTGTTCTACATGGTTGTTTATTGCCCCTGCCCCTTCCTCCTGCCCAGCGAGGTCAGGTTGCTGCCTCTACCCCTTCTTCCATGTCCTCAATGTTCCGGGTCCAGGGCCCTCAACTCTGCCTTCCCACAGTATTATAATGAACAATAAGATCGCTAACATTTTTATATTGATTTCACTAGTGCGGCATGCCTGAAGTCATCTTGATGTAATCAATATTGTAATACCTTAAGCATTTCCTTTACAAATTATAAAAATGAGGGGGTCTTTTTCCCATCCATATTATGGTTACTGCTTTTAAATTATTTGCTATCCTTATGTTTTTTTTTAATTCAATTGATCACTTTAATTTTTATTGCACTTAGTTGAGAGGATGTGCGTTATGGCAAGAGCTGCTGACTTAGCAATCAGGGAACCAGATTCAAGTTTCAGCATTGGCTCTACTTCCTGTGATTACAACCAAATCACTTAATCTCCTCATACCTAAAACTAAAATGAATGCCTCCTTGTGCAATGTAACTGGTGCTCATGTAAAGGCCCCGATACCTTTTAGTCAAATCTGAGCTATATAAAACAGAAAAAAAGAAATTAAGTGTTTTGCACAATTCTGTCATTGGATAAACTGGAGCAACATTTGGGTGATAATTATACTACCTTCAGTCAGTAGCGGCTGGTAACATTTGAAAGTGGTGAGGCGTCAAAGTTTGGGATCAGTGACCTGTAGCGAGTAAGCTCGACTGTTGAAGGTGGGTCTGTGGGGATTATCCTCTGCAAAAAAATGAAAAAAGCTTGTGTAAATGGTGCATTTTAAAGCAAATTGGAGCAAGCAAGAAGGTTAATAAGGTAATTGTGAAAGTGTAGTTATGATATCAATAAAGAGATTTGATATGATAATGTAAATAGCTGCATTCTTAGTATAAAACCAGAACTTTGAAATAGCAATGCTGAGTACACCAAAGATGTCCTTATTTATTGATGTACCTTAACAAATTAAACACTTCCTATCACTTACAATTCACTCATCCTTGTCACCAGGAGCAGGCGGTGGTGGGAGTGCTGCCGGGCGGCGACGTTGGGAGGGAGAGGTGCAGGGTGGGGGGTAGTAAACTATGGATTATGTCCGATTACGGGTAAGTAAATATAAAAATAAATAAAATGAATTTTGTTGTGCGCACTGCATTGCCAAATAAATCGCTATGATGAATGTCAAAAATACAAAAATGTTAAAGATGAGCAGTTGGAAATTCAGAGTGGAGTTATACTGCAAGTGTTTTGAATCCTGATTCCAGAGAATCTGTCACAGAAAATAGTTAAAGTAGCTCACAAAGGACAGCGTTGTATTGTTGCCACCAAAAGAGATCTCTGAGCCCGGGTTTAGTTTTCATACTTAGATGAGAGGGTTGAATAGGAACTCAAGGACTTCTATGCCACTGCCTTTCTACAAATATTACTCAAAATATTCTTAACATGTCAGAAATCCTTAAGCCTCTCATCCACAACTCACAAGTGGGTCATTGAGAGACTAGATAGCCTATTGCAACATGGGGCGTTCCAGCCATTTTGAATTCTGATAATGGCCCACCTTTTAACAGTCGAGAATTCAAGGACTTCCTGGAGCATCTAAACGTAAAGCATCACAGGCCAATGGACTTGTTGGACATTTTATGTGTACGCTAAGAAAAGCAGTAAAGAGTGCCACTTTTGAGAGGCTCAGTTTAAAAATTCTATTGAATTTTACCCTACGAGCCTATTGTTCAAAACGTCACTCAAACACATGTGAAAGTCCTGCGACTTTGATGTTTGAGAGAATAATGACAACCAAGTTACCTCAGCGGGCCAACAAAAGAGAAGGAAGTGAGAACACAATTCATACAAAGGACTTAGTTAACAAGCAAAAAATGAAAGCATATGCAGTCAAGAGGCGACATGCAAAGAATATCAAGTGTAAGAGAGGAGATCTAGTGATCGCCCTGCAAATGTGAAGAATGAGATCTGATGCTCCATATGATGCTGCACCTTTCCAACTGGTGTCCACCAAGGGACACATGGTGACTGCCTGCATTGTGGAAAGTCTGTTACCAGAGACTCTTCTCACTTTTGGCATTTGTTTCATCGGTCTTCTGATTGAAAAAGTGAAGGAAAGACTGACCCTGAAAACTCAGTTACTACTATTACTGCTTCATCATCTTCAAAAATCTCTGACACTAAATATGACAACTCCTTGCTTCAAGTACCCAGATCAGGTTGAATAATTAAAGCAGCAAGAAGGTTGATTGAAGAGCTGTAATTGTAAATAAATATGTATATACTGATTAGTAATATAAATATACAAATTATTTAACAGAGAAGGGATGTAGTGTTTTGTGAGTTTTATGACAGAACCCTTTTGGCTCCTATAAGACTCCGTAGATCTGTGACGTAGGTGCGGAAAGCAATGTAAGCTGGTTTTAGAATGTTGAGTTTGCCATTACACGCAGATGAATAAAGATGTGTAATACTTAGTACTGTGTAGCCAGGCTGGGGAAGACGCTACACATTCTTCCGTGCAAGCTTAAAAAATGAGTAACCTCTGCACCAAACTTTCCAGGAGTATGGCACTCTAACTCAGGGCACCAACATAGAGTGGAAGGTGTGCTGGAATGTTAATGTTGGATCCTATGAAGCAAGTACGGCGGGCCCCGTTTGTAGAACACCCGATGTATGAAGACCAGTGCCTTGAATAGGATACTCTTCTTAATCGAGAGCCAGTGCACTTCATCCAAAAGTCTAGTAATGGATTCCTGTCTATAAATGCCCAAATTGAGGTGCATTTTTGTCCATTAATCTGGAACAACCAAATACAAGATGTTGACATAATCCAGTCATGCTGCCAATATGTAAGATCTTGTGGAACTCTTGTAACAACAACACTATGGTTTTCTTCTCAGCTCAGAGAAGCTAAAACCAAGCTCTGTTGTTTAGAATTGCATCATTGATTAGCCCCTTCAATGTATGCTACAAATATATGTAAAGCAAAATTTATAACTTATAAACAATTACTTTTTTACAAATAAACAGACTTAATATTCCAACAAAATTATGACTTTTTAAAATAAACATAAAGCTGAATTTCATTTAATGAAGACCTTTCCGATGCCACTAAAGTGCAGTTTAAGATTGAGCCTCCACAAGAACTTTGGGATCAGCTTAACCACTTCTTTAATTAAATTAAAACACCTTAATCAGAGAAGAGGTTGATCAAGGAGCTTTCCTTCCACTTAGCATTATCACAAATTTGGGTAGATCATCACTTACATCCTTCTCCTTGATTCAAATTGCTCCATGTTTTTCAAGTGGTCCAGAACACAGCAGCTCTTTCTGCCCTCTTCAGGTCCCAGCTTACTGAAATTGGAATGGCGTCTGATGAAAAAGGATAATTTAAGATTTTAGGCATGGTGCAGTAAGTCCAAGGATCCTAAAATGCTTCTTTGACATTTGTCAGTGAACTTATTGATTATCCCAAGGTTCTGCCTGCATTGGGTGGTAAACAAAGCTTTTCAGCTTGCACTGCAAAGGTATGGAACTCCTCTCCAGACAACTTACATCCTCAAAACCTTTACTTTGTATCCAATCTCGTGAAAACCTGGCTCTTTGCTCAGCCCTCTGTGGCCTACTAGTCATTTTTCCTCTATTTCTACAGGTGGATTCTCCCCTCACCAAAGCACTTACACCTAGATTCATCATCGGCATGTTTTGCGAGTCTGTAATAGCGATTATTAAGGAATCGCTATTACAGACTCGCAAAACGGGATTCAAGTAGAAATCGCAATATATATTGCGATTCCTACAGCTTCCTTATTTGTGATTAGCTAATTGCTAATCGCAAATAAGGAATAACTCCCCATTCATTCCTATGGGCCTGAAGGCCCATAGGAATGAATGGGAACACATATCAATGTGCGAATCGCTATTAGCGATTCGCATTTTGAGTTTGCGATTTCAAGAGTGCAGGGGTGTCCAAAGGACACCCTGTTGCACCCCTGAAATAATAGTGGACGCTGGTGTTACGCACACACATGTCCCAAGGACATGTGTGTGTGTGACATACAACTTAGAAGCTAAGTGCATTTTTCTAAGTTTCCGCTATTTACCACGAGTTTTGACTTCGCGGTAAATAGCGGCCCAAAATTGCGATTTCGCTATTTTTAAATGTTTCATGAATTGCATTTAAGGAATCTCAAATAGAGATTCCTTAAATGTGATTTTTGCATTTGGGATGATGAATCCCAAATGCAAAAATTGCGCTCGCAAAGGGCCAGATCCTCAGAATCTGGCCCTTTGCGAGCGCAATTTCCCTTGATGAATCTGGCTGTTAGAGACCTTTGGTGATTGCGCGCTCAAAAAATGTCAATTACATAACATAACATCCATTAGCAAACTTCCTACATATTGCCTAATTTAAGGATGTTTACATTCCCACCGTAGCAACACTTGAAAGCTAACTATTTGAAGATATTTGCAGGATGACTATTAGCTGCCCTGTTTGCTCTTCCTCTTAAAAATGTATAGGTCTTCTGCAGTGCTTAAACTGAGCTGTTGGTTGTAGACTGGGCCCACTGGCACTTACGTTTCGGAACCAGCACTTATTTTTCCTCAACAGACTTTGATCTAGAGCAGGAGAGAAAAAAACACAAAGGGGATAAAGAAGGAGGAAGAGATAGATGGATAAACTGTGACTAGCAGGTATTAAAACAAACTTGTAATAGTGAGATAAAGCGGCAGAGAGTATTTAGTTGTGAATGAATGAGGCACCTAGACCATCAATGGCATCTACCTTGGCATCTGAGCAAACCTTTGGGCCCCAGCACTTATGATTTGACAAATTAGGCACTGGTCTTCAGTAAGATTTATACTAGTTAAATCCCTGGTTTTAGGTGAATTATCTTTCCAGAATCAATGAATTGGTAACTCCCCCAAATGCCATACTTTGCGATTTTGCAACCTTACCCTCTGCACATCTCTCCATCATATTTGGTAGGTATAAAAAACTGCTGTTCTATGTGCATTTACACATATTATTTGCTCATAGTTTTGTGTTATTTAGCAATTATTCACACTTTTCATTTTTTTTAAATCGCAGATACTCACATGTTTAGCTGTCTGATGGCAGATCTATTGTTTCCTAAACATAACATATTCTTTGAAAAATGGCTTTTGGAACATCCCCTGGCTCATGATTGGATGATTTGTTATCTATCTAATGTGTCTGCTCTTGATTCAATGGTTTTCTGTTGTGTTTCTGATTGTCATACACAGGAGTATTTTGCTCTCTCAGGGCTCTGATTGGATGAGTTGATTTCAATAACTATCTACTTTGGCGAACAATTTTATTATTTTTTGTACAGCACTGCATTAGAATTTGTGTTTTCTTACCTTCTCTCTAGTTTTTTCCTCTACCTTCCCCATGCAATCTTTTGTCATTACCTCCTACCCTGCTCTCCCCAATGCTCCATGCCAGCTTCCCTAATTATTTTCTTTTGCTTTCTACAAGGGCTGAAATGTGTGGACAGCTAGCTCACTTCCTTCTTGCACTTCACCAAAACTTGTCTTTAGCAGTTTTAATATTTTAAATTAGCTTTCTAATAAGGTTTCAATGTTGAAACACTAAACAAAAATGCTGTTTGTGCATCATGACACATTGTGGTACTGAAAATTTTGGACCTGTGTCATAAACATCGTCGTATCATGACGATTTTGATATCAGCAGACCGAGAATGGCTAGTACACTATGCACGAGCATTTTCGTCATATTCAAATGACAGAATCACCCTGAAATCAGAGTTTTCGTCCTGAACCCCCGGGTTCCATTTTATGTACGGCAGCCATTTTGTGAGTTGCCCTCACATAGGCCAATGATTAAGGCCAAACACGATTCTGAAGGACACGTACACCTTTCCTGACTTCTCTGCGACCTAGGCAAGCTGACTCCACTGCCCAAGGCCAAACCTGTTCGACCAGTTCCTTTCCCAGTAGCTGATCAAGATTAAGCATGAAGGCACAGGAGATAGTAAACCTTTATTGCACACAACTATGTCTTATCTTACTCACACCTGTCTCTGCTCCTTTCTTTATGGCCTGTTTACAATGGGGATGTGCCGGGTTTTTTATTATGGGTTTGTGCAGCTTGTGTAAGAAGGAATGTTGGGTTTTGCATGCTTGCAAAACCTAGGACTGCCCCTGGCTTTTGTACTGAGTCATGTAACGCTAAAAACATATAAAAGGCCTCTGTCCTCTGTGTTCCTCAGACTACCTTATTCACTTGCTACGGCTTCTGGGTGACGTGGCCTCACTATGTTAAATTTAATAAAGATGTCTTTTCATATTACAGCTTCTGTGCCAAGTTTTTGTTATATTAGTAAGTATTCCCTGAGAACAAAATTTTCAAGTTCTTCAGTATGCACGCATCAATCAGGACGCACACGCACGTCATGATGCACACCTGCGCATGATACATATGTTCACAAGAGCTGCCATGTTTGAATGGGTTATCTACAACAGAAATACATCCATTTCAAGATTGCTGGTCATATTTGTACCAGGAATTGACACTTGTCTTTGCATACTAGAGGTAAAGAAGAATTGGCCCAGCCAATAGATGAGACTTTTCAGAAATGTGACCCACTGGTTGTTCCAGTGTTTATTTTAGACTCATAAAAGAGGAATAACTTGGGATAGATAAAATATTGCTTCACATTTCTGCTCCACTCATGTCTGGTAATTAAATATTATTGAGTTAATGTTGCCAATGGAAACAAATGTGTTGCCTGTTTAGTCATGGAGCTCAAGGAATTTAATTAATGATATGAATAATTGAAAATAATACTGGCTAGCAATTTAGACCTGCACATTGGAATAGCATGTGTCTGCGTTCAGAACCAGCTGTCTCTCCTGACATAAGTTCTTGTTCCCTGAATACATGCAAGTCCTCAGTGGGACATTGTGTGATTGTTGCATCCACATACATGATTGTGTGTGTGTGTGCTCATTTATTGCCTCCTAGATATGTCCCTATTTGATCCCCATGTTTTACAACCCTTGCATCTTTCTGCTCTTTAGATAACCCACCATTTTGCAGTGATATAAATGAATGCTTGAACAGCCCATGCCATCAAAACGCAACTTGTGCTAACACGTTTGGAAGTTACACCTGTACCTGCAACTCTGGATACAAAGGTAACTCTAGAGGCGTGATGGGTGGTATGAGATTTATGACTGTGCGAAAGAGAAAGAAAGAGTGAGAGAGGATGTAAAACTGGTAACTGTGTAATAAAGTATAATATTGTCATTGAGGTTCACCAGAACCCCAAGATGGCAATGTTGGATTGCATTACACATGTTATCCATTGAGTAGTTTTTATGTCACATGTTTATATTAGGGTAGTTGGCTTGAACACATTGTTTTCTTCATTTGTCTTGATTTGGAGTTAGACTGTTTAAGTTTTGTATATCTTTCTTGACTACATTTTTTATAAAAACCATGGGCAAAGGTGAGGGTCAGTGCATTTTTGGCAGTAAAGTTTACCACATAACCAAGCACTGACCATATTTTCCATAGAATGTGTTACATTATTTGCAAAATTTGCAGTTTTCACCCAAAATATTTTTCTGGAACAAATGGATTAAAATTATACTTCCAGATAATTTGCCCCATAATTAGGATTTTTTGCTAGATAATTTGGTCCACATAATCAAGTATTGCTGGCAATGCTAAAACTCTTCAGATTTATTTGGATGATGAAATCTGTATTATACTGACAACCATGAAATATTTTTTCAGATTTCTCAGTTCTATGGGATTTATTGGTAGTTATACCTCTGCACTGGGAGTGTTCCCTAATGAAGCCTTCTGAGCACATATCGCTAGAGACTATGGGCCAGATGTAGGTAAAGTACATTTACCGATTCTAAAATACCGAATGTTACCGATTCGGTATTATGGAGGCCCATAGGAATGAATGGCAATTACCGAATCTGTAAATACCGATTCGGTAAAATGGGGGAGACATTCAAGGGTGCCAGGGTGTCACTTTGACACCCTGTTGCACCCCTGAATCGTGCCTGTGTGCAGATGTGGCACACATACATGCCCTAAGGGCATGTATGTCTGCCACATGGCACAGTTGAAAATGCACTGATTTGCATTTTTAAAGGTATTCCTCATTTACCACCAACTTATAGTTGGTGGTAAATAACGAATCCTAAAATGGGAAAAGCACTCATTTGAATGCTCCCTACATTGCAAATTCGGTAATTTACCGATTTGTATTTTAAGGAATCGGTAATTTACCGATTCCTTAAAATACCGAATCAGTAAATTACCGAATTTGCAATTAAGGCCACCTACATGACAAATGCCCAATACCGGTCAGTAACGGCCAAAATTCGGTAATTCCGGTCGTTACCGACCGGTATTGGGCCACCTACATCTGGCCCTTGGACACTTAGAGGTTCCCAGGTGGTGAAAGTAATTGACACCCGCAGAACAAGCACACGGAACATTCTGCCCAAGAAGTTGTTCCAGTGAGTTAAGCAATTAGAAAGTAGTCCTTCACCATTTCAATATTTTTAAGATTGTATTCAATTTGCTTACATTGTGCCTATCATCGGCTTAAGTAAGCATCCTGGCTGCAAAGTGCATATGCTGCTGTATTGTCATAACCGTGTCTGCTTTTTGGAGCCCTCATTAGCACTACAGAATAATAGGGCCTGATTTACAAAGTGAAACTTACACTTTTGAATAATGTTATGTTGTTTTGCAATTAACAAAGCAAATTAGAGTCTGCTGCAGTATTAGTGCACACTCTGGAGATTTCAGGATGCAAAATTGATATTGATAGAAAACCTGGAGAGCATGCATCATACTTTAGTAGTCAAACACTCCTGTGGTTTTCAGGATGATAGAATTTAGAAAGTATTGGGGGATACCCTAATGATAGAAGAATGAATAATTGTATGCACGGATATATGATTGCAAGAGGATTGCTTACTTGACACCATGTAACATGTGTAACATGTTCATGTAGTTTATATTGTTTCAAGTATAATAGTGTTATTGGGGAAACTTCCTTTTCAACGCACTTTTACCACTCAGTGCCTTTACGACGCAACTATTACAACGCATGTAATTTCAACGCATTGCGCTGGGGGGCGCTCTAGGATAGGGAATAGTTTTAATTTACTATTCAACACCTTCCCTACTATCCACGGGGACTGGAGTTGGAATAGTAAATTAAACTATTCACTATCCAGCACCCCTTAACGCTATGCGTTGTAACAGCATGCATTGTAAAAACTGCGATGTAAAGGCATGCGTGGTAAAAGCATGCGTTGTAATGTCATACATCCGTGTTATAGCTCTAATACCTACATCTTTTGTGTGCCCTAATTCACGTGCTTTGATTTGGTGAGAGTATAATCCTGCTGGAAGTTGGTGTGCTAGTTAAATGTCTCATTTGATGCCAACAGTTAGTAAGCTGATGACATATTTATGCAGCACAAACAAGCCGGAGGCAGCTTCACGGCTAAAGGTGAAGAATTAGACCAGAGAGCATCTTCCAAGAGCAATTGAAGGAGGATGTTGAGTTCTGAGTGTAAAAGGGGACTTTCTACAGTAATGAGATGAAATGTCTTTAGAATAAATGTGTGATCAGCTCTTTTTCTGACTGAAAAATATTTAGGTTGGAGCACATGAATATATGGGTGTCATTGGCTGTCTTGTGGGCATATTGGACATTATAATCTTTTTTAAAAAATCAAGTGTTGATCTTGATGTCTTTAAAGGCAATCCTGGTGGTCTTAAAGATGGTGCTGTGTAGGTAAGAAGAGCTCCAGCAGGGTCGGTATGGTATGGGTATTTATTTAAGCCCTGGGTGCGGCATGCTACCACCTGTAGGATGAGGCTCATGAGGGCTCAGATGGTGTCTGGGACGCTGTGGAACATGACATTGCCAGGTTTGTAAAACATGGCCTGATACCCCTTGGGGTATCCTGACATTGAGGAGTATTTGCTAGCCATGACCAATGAACTTTAGGAATCTAAAAGAGCCAGTTTTTTAAGACACCTACAGAAGGCCAGGGTGTTGCCCTAGGAGGAGAGCATCAGAGGAAGAGTGAATAGTTAACATATATCCAGTCCAGGTCAAGGTAGAAAATAAACATGTTGTGTTCAGTGGCATGAAGGCCCCAGTGAGTGAAAGGTCCTTTCAGAACCACAATGTCAATCTTATCACTGGTAAGGGTAATAAATAGGTGAACTAATGTTGGCTGGGCTGGTAGATGGAGGACTAGTGATGGACATGGCCGGTGAATTCCAATTAGAACTTCAGAGAATGGATAAGAATGGGATGGTTGATAGTGCTGAAGGAGTTTGATAGAAGTGTGGGAAGCTGAGATTATTTTTATCTGAGCTCTAGGCGTTGTAATCAATGATTTGTAAAATGACTACTTGATCAGAAGTCACACTGGCAGTCATGCATGAGATGGTTAGCTTTGATGTAATCATGCAATTTTAGGTATAGGCTTGTTTTTGATGACCTTATTGATAAATGGTTCATGGTTGATGGACTTGTAGTTGGGCAGATCATCAGAACGGAGTGTGGATTTCTTAAGGAGGTAATGCATGATCTGGCTCATCTTGAGGGATTTTGGGAACAAACACTGGGTGATGGAGGTGTTGATAGAGGTGAGCTGGGATGGTCTCTGCTGTGGCGTAGCTAGCTCTTTTTCCACCTGCGTTTTCCGCCCACGGATGCATTGAAGAACGGGGCGTTGCTGGGGAGAGTCCGCTGATGGCCGCCCCTGATGACCACAGTGTAGAGCGGGAGGGGTCACACCACCGCAACAATGTCCCCCCCCCCCTTGCTACACCACTGCGTTTCTGGCAAGTGCTTTGATGAAGGATGAGGAGGGTGCTTCAAGAAAAATACCATTTGTTCATAAAATTGCTTCCATGCTTCAACCGATACTGTACCAATGTTGAAGTTGAGGCAGTTTTGACTGTTTAAGGCAATGCTGTAAACGTTTTTTTGCAAGATTTTGGAGACTGCATGCATTTGTGCTTACTGCAAGCAATGTTTGTGGTAATAGCAGGGAAACAGCAGTAAAAGATGACACACTAGCCCTTCTTGTATTCCCAGTATGCCCTATACATCAAGTGGAACCCTGCTCCAATCTCACTAACACTAAGCTTAGTACATATGTGTCACTATTGTAACCACAGGGTAACTTGCACTGGTGTCAGTGCATGTGTTAAGTGTGTCATATTTAGTATTGTAACTCCAGTCCAGTTGATGATGTTGCAACAAATAAAGGGTTTTTAATTACTGTATAAACTTAAAACAATGTAGCATATTGGTAAAAATATATTTTTTTAATCAGAATATCTTGTAAATGCCCTTTGTTCTTGAGAAGATGACTTTGTTGACTATCAAATTTGTCTCCACTTGAGTTGATAACTTTTCTCCTTATTCGTGCATTTTCCCTACCCAAGAACTTGTGTTGCAATGTTTTGATTGGTTAACTTGTATCCTTCCTATGCTGAAGTTGCTGGCATTCGGGAAACAACTTTTTCCTTTGAGTTTAAGCACTGAGTAAAAATGCATGTATTTTCTGGCTCTATCCTCCATTTGCTGTTTCCCTTTAACTTCCTTCCCCCCTCACCATCCATGTTGATTTCCCCACTTGTCCATTTCCCCCTCCTCTTCTCTCTGTGTGTGTTTTTTTTAAATATACCCCTCCCAATCTCATCTGTTGCTTCTCTACCCCAGCCCCGCCAAGTTTCCATGGTCTATGCAGGAAATGCTGATCCATTCTGGGTTTTTTCTTTGAATTCTGGAACTTGTGGTCTTGTTTATTGCATTATGAAACAGGACTACATGTCCCACAATTCAAAGAAAAAAACCTGAAATGGAACAGCACATCACACATGGACCTGGTAAACATGAGAGTCATGCTACCCCACCCTGCTCAAACTCGCATACCCACATCATTTTTAATTAATGTTTCGGTGCCCACCGCGCTATCAGCGGGCACCCAACTTAAGATGTTTTTTTACCCATTTCAAGATGGCATTCCAGATATGCGCAGGCGCATGTATCCGTGGAGGGCTTTTATGAATGAGTTTCTAATATTTTAACAGAAGTATTCAAAGTCGGTGGCACTAATGCATGGGCATACGTTAAAATATTACAAATGCATTCAAAGATGGACATCAAAAATGTATGTGCATCCACTGTTGTAATTTTTTATTAAAACCTTTCAAAGATTGTTTGTATGGATAAGTGGAATTACATGGCAGTCATTTCTGAATTTATTTGTAATATTTTAATGAAACCTGTTCACAGATGGCTCCTCTTTGGGCTCACTCACTGCTTTTTATCTGGCATGGGGCATGCTTGGGTGGATTTCTACTTTGAATTTAAGGGTACATTTAAAAAAACTGGGTGCTTCTTATGTCACAGGAAAAGCTGCAGAAAATACTGCTTGTATTTCAAACATTTAAGCATTTTAGGGCATATTACCAAGGCGGCGATAATTTCATCGCCTTATCAGCAAAGACACGCTATTGTGTGTTTTGCTGATTTAGCGCTCCTTTCAACAACGGCCAGCCTTCCATCTCTAATTAGATGCAAAGTGGGCGTTCCGTGCCAAAATACCTGGAGAAATGTCGCTAACCGACATTTCTACAATTATCAAGCTGCACGCAAACAAGCAAAGCGTTAAGAAAAGTAGCGCTAACCACAGTACACGCTACTTTCCTAACGCCTGTTTGTGACCTGACTTAGCCATGTAATCCAATAGGGGGGTGGATTACATGGCTAAGTTCACCCTGCCCTATCAGCAATGTTTTGCTGGTTGCAGTGTGATTATCGCTGGATTTGCAGCGATAATCACACTGTTTATCAGCTAACGCATGGATTTCTATCGCTTGGGAGATAAGCTGCTGATAGCACACTATCTCTGCAATAGAATCCAGCATTAGCCTTCGATAATTATCCTCGCGCTAAAAGCTACCTTGCTAATATGCACCTTTGTTATTGGTAAATGCACTACTTGGAGAAGCCTCTTTCAGATGAGTTAGAACTTTAGATCTAGGGGGCATATTATCAAGGGATTTATCTCTGCTTTTTTGGCTTTAAAAGCCAAGAAAGCGGAGATAAAATGATCTCCCTATTATCTAGCTGTCGCTAACACCAGTTAGCGACAGCTAGTAGGAGATAGCGACCATCTTGGGCCCCGCTTTGCATGTCAGAGAAATGTATCTCTAATGACATGCAGAGTGGGCGTGCCAAGATGTTAGCGACTGGAAACAGTCGCTAACATCGCTATCTCCTATTACCAACTTTTGGAGATATTCGCGTTAAGCGCGGATATCTCCAAAAGCTAACACCTGCCCTGAGCAGTTCTTAGCCATGTTATCCAATGGGAGGTGGATAACATGGCTAAGAGCATTCGCTCGGTAATGCATGAATATCGCTGACTTTACAGCGATATTCATGCATTCCCGACGATTTTTATCGTTTCAGAGATAAACCTTGATAATAGCAAGGTTTATCTATGATAAAAATCATCGCAGCTCGGCGATAAATTTTTTATCGCTAACCAAGCAATAGCGATAATTATCGCTATTGCTTGTAATATGCCCCTAGGCCCTTTAAAGCAATATTTTTAATTAATAAAGTTTAATTCAAATACGTCAGAATGCAAAGTGCTGCTGGATAAAGAAACAGGAAGGGATTGAAGTCTCGGGGTTGATGTGGATAATAAGAGTATTCTTGATAGGTATGAAGGGTAGAGCTTTGAAATGTCTGAGGGGTATATTACCAACAACTAGCGATAATTTTTGTCTCTAACTTGTTTAGAGACAAAAATTATCGCCGCACATCGGCGATTTTTATCGCAGATAAACCTTGCTATTAGCAAGGTTTATCGCAAATGCGATAAAAAACGGCCGCAATGCATGAATATCGCTGAAAAGTCAGCGATATTCATGCATTATCGAGCAAATGCTCTTAGCCATGTTATCCACCTCCCATTGGATAACATGGTGAAGAACTGCTCAGGGCAGGTGTTAGCTTTTGGAGATATTCGCGCTTAGCGCGAATATCTCCAAAAGTTGGTAATAGGAGATAGCGATGTTAGCGACTGTTTCCAGTCGCTAACATCTTGGCACGCCCACTTTGCATGTCATTAGTGATAAATATCACTGACATGCAAAGCGGGGCCCAAGATGGTCGCTATCTCCTATTAGCTGTCACTAACTGGTGTTAGCGACAGCTTGGTAATAGGGAGATAATTTTATCTCCGCTTTCTTGGCTTTTAAAGCCAAAAAAGCGGAGATAAACCCCTTGATAATATACCCCTGAGTTCCATCTGTGAGCTACTCACTCATGCTCGAAAGCCCTTTGAGCGTTACATTCATGGACATTTTGAAAACTCATTTATTGGACACACCATAGGCATAAATTAGGGATACCACGAGCAGCTGCATTTGCTCCTCACTTCTCCCCTCCTCCACCTGCCTTCTCTTTCCAAAGCTTTCTATAAAGAAACACTTGAGACTGATTGGCTTTGCCAGTGCTAGTTTTTCATGTCATTGTTTATCCATTTTTTAAACCGTAAACCTAAGCAGACGTATGCTGCATTTTTGCAGGAAATGGGACCTTTTGCTGCTCTTCAGAGTGCGACGCGAACCGCTGCCTGAACGGAGGCACGTGTCTCCTCTCGGGCGCGCGCTGCGCGGATCAGATCTGCACGTGCCCCGCTGGGTTCGAGGGAGAAACGTGTTCAGAGCAAAGCTTGTTTTTTGTGCCCGTGGCTAGTAGAGGTAAGTCCAAAATAGCTCAAATAGGCTAAGCTTAAATGTCAGCTTTCTTCCTCTGCTGTGTGAAAATACCTTGCATTTTTATAATCCATGTCACTAAATATGTTTAAAATTACTTTCTTCAGCTAATATCCCGAAAAGAACTGTCATTCTGGTTTTGTCTTCAATATTTGCTTTCAACAGCACAGATGCAGAGTGCAAGGTTAGTCACTTTCAGTTAAAATATTTATGTTATCTATTATTGTAAATATGGGAACCAGACGTAATGCCATCTGAACATACAAAGCACATTCAGTGCACCTGAATTAATTCAAACTGATCTGTTTTTCATACAATACAGCATCTCAAAAAAGAGAACCCTTATTTTTAGGAATATTTATAGCTTTTCTGGCCCTGGATTTTATCCATTCTTGGGTATGTTTGCTTCTAGTGTCTCAATAAAGGTAAACCCCAGTAACCGGATGTATGACGTAACAACGCATGCTTTTACCACGCATGCTGTTACAACGCGGTTTTTACAACGCATACCATTACAACGCATAGCGCTTTGGGGTGCTGGATAGTGAATAGTTTAATTTACTATTCCAACTCCAGACCCCGTGGACACTAGGGAAGGTGTTGGACAGTAAATTAAATCTATTCCCTATCCTAGAGCGTCCCCCAGCGCAATGCGTTGTAATGGTTTCGTTGTAAAACCTGCATAGTAAAGGCACTGCGTGGTAAAAGTTGCGTTGTAAAGGATGTTTCTCCCAGTAACCACATGGGAGCACAGGGAACACCAAGCAGCAATATGTAATTTAAATCAATAAACTGATGAAGAAGGAGGGATGAAATAAAACAAAAGCCATCCACTGAATTAACCCACTATCTTAAGTAGCATTATGAAAAAATTCACGATTCAGGAAATATTAAAACTCCAAAATCATGCAGCAAACTATACGAAAACATATAATATTGAAGTCTCTTAGTGATTATCTTAAAAATAATAATAAAACAAGAAGTATAAATGTGGTTGACATGTTTCAGCTAAAGACTTCCTCAGGACCAAGACGGCCTTGATGCTGTGTAGTTGTACAAAATCATCACAAGGTGGACATGTCATAGGACTGGCGAAGGTGGCATGAGTGGTGTGGATGTTCATGATGATGTTATACCTTACAACAAGGAACAGGTTCCCAGCTGGCTGTTTAAATTGTGTCTATAAATCTAGAACGGATCAGATTCCAAGGGGCCTTTATACAAGCCCATTGCACTGCAGGTGCATCCTTTTTTTTGACACACCAACGGCACAATGAGCTTGCCCATATTTCAAGGCCACGTAATGTCACCCTGCCTGAATTTTCATGGCTGTGTAAATAAGGGGCCCTTTCAAGCCTTACTCTGCATAAAAAAGAGGGTTCCTTTGATGTTGTTGTGGGTGTTCTGACACAACACCCACAGAACATGATGCTTTCCCAGATTTACAACATTTTGTAAAACTGGGAATAGTAATAATATTAATAAAAGAATTTATAAAGCGCCTTGTTACGCCAACCGGCGTGTCCCTGCGCTGAGGTAAGAGGAGGAAGTAGAGCCGGGAAACATCGGCCTATATCAATACAATGTTATTAGCATGAAAGCAGATGAGTTTTAAGATCCTTTCTAAACTTCATCTCGGATGGTTCCATCCGGAGGCTTCTCAGGAGTTTATTCCAGCTCTGAGCAGCCAGCAGCCGGAAGGACCTGCCTCCCATTCTGGCCTTCTTAACCTTAGGGACCAGCAACAAGCCAGTCCCACTCGATCTAAGGAGCCGGGCGAGAACATAGCAAGTAAGAAGGTTCCTCAAATAGGAAGGACCAGTGCCCTGGATGATGCGATGGCATATACAGATTGCCTTAAACAACACTCTCTTCCTTACTGGAAACCAGTGCAGGTTGTTCAAGGCTCTTTTGGAGGCAGCCTCCTAGGTTGCATAAGGACCAGCCGTGCTGCTGCATTCTGCAAAACCTGGAGTCTGTTTAAACATTTAGCCGTGGCACCCAGATTGAGTATTTCCCATAATCTAGGCGAGATGTCACAAGGGAATGCACCAGAATCTTCCTGGCATCTTTAGAGAGAAGATCCATAGTTTTCCGTAGGCCTTTAAGGACTCCAAAATACGTACCCACTACACATCTAGTATGAAATTCATACGAGAGATTGGAGTCCAGCCATTCACCCAGGTTCTTCACCTGGGTGCATGGTATAGGAGTGTGGCCCAGACTCGAAGGCCATCCAGCCGATGATCATACTGACGGAACCCCTCCTACCACAAGCACTTCGGTTTTATTTCCATTATTTTTCAGGCAGTTATTAGCCATCCAGGAGGCAAGCTCCTGCATGCATGCCCTGAAATTGGAAGCTGCCGAATCCAGTGCCTGTGTTGGGGAGACCACCAGTTGGGTGTCATCAGCATATGACACGACCCTGATTCCAAAGCCCTCCACTATCTCCGCCAAAGGGGTTACATATAGATTAAACAGGGTAGGACTCAGGGCCGAACCCTGTGGCACACCCTGTTCCAATTTGATGGCTTTGGAATAGTAGGCACCTTGTTTAACTTGAAAACTACGCCCTGCCAGAAAGGATTGCAACCATTTAAGAGCCGGGCCTGAGACACCGCCCTTATGCAGACACTGCAGCAAGCTGTTGGTTTACAATCTTCTCTGCCACTTTAGCCAAGTAAGGCAGCAGTGAGATGGGTCATGAATTTTCAAGTTTGTCAGGGCTGATATATGGTTTCTTCTGTAGTGGAAAAACAATTGCATTTTTCCAACTACCAGGCACGAATGCGTTCTAAAAGATACCTCCAGGAATGGATGAGGAGCAGCCGTCTGAAATTGAAGTCGGATAAGACAGAGGTCCTCATTCTCGGCCCCACCCCATCGGCCTGGGACGACTCCTGATGGCCGACCTCACTGGGAAAAGCACTGGCACCAACAGACCACGCACGCAACCTAGGATTCATCCTCCACCCCTCCCTCTCCATGTCAAAACAGATCAACGCCGTCTCCTCCTCCTGCTACAACATTCTCTGCATGCTCCGCAGAATCTACAAGTGGATCCCGACTGAAACTAGAAAAACGGTGACCCAAGCCCTCGTCAGCAGCAGGCTGGACTACGGCAATGCACTCTATGCAGGGATCCCGGCCAAACACCTACGACGACTACAACGCATCAAAAACGCCTCCGCCTGACTGATCCTCAACATCCCTCGCCGCAGCCACATCACCCCCACCTGAGAGACCTACATTGGCTTCCCGTCAACAAAAGGATCACTTTCAAGCTTCTCACCCACGCACACAAGGCACTCCACAACACTGGACCAGCCTACCTGAACAGTAGACTCAGCCTCTACACCCCCACGTGCCAGCTCCGCTCCGCCAGCCTCGCCCTCGCCGCTGTCCCCCGCATCCAACGAGTGACCTAAAGTGGCAGGTCCTTCGCCTTCCTCGCCGCAAAGACCTGGAACACCCTCCCTACCCACTTGCGTCTGACCCAAGACCTGCTCACCTTCAAGAAACTCCTCAAGACCTGGCTCTTCAAGCAATAGCAGCTCCCCCTCCCCTCAGCCCCTTGAGACCCTACGGGTGAGTAGTGCTCTTTACAAATTGTCTGATTGATTGATTGATTGATTGATGCCTTATTTAGGGCTCAAGGATGGCAATACTCTCAACCAACACTTTAGGTGAGGCAGGATCTGTGGGCGAGCCAGACTTGATGCTCAGACAAATTCTGATGAGCAACTCGGGGGGGGGGGTGCACCTATCCAGCCTCATGCCTTCCCCAGCTCCTCCGGCCTGTTCCACAAACTCAGGGCCCGTGGTTATAGTCTCAGGAAAAGAGGAATAGATTTTCTCCACTTTTTCTGAGAAAAAGTCTGCAATGCGGTTGCATGACTCAGCTGAGCCCGCCGTTGGTGCCGCAGAAGCTGCAAGGGAGGAGATCTCCTTATAGATTTTAAATAGTTCTTTCGTAGAATTTCCCGCTGCCCCAATTCTATCATGGTAGTGTGTGGCCTTGGCCCGTCAGATAAGCCCATGATATTTTTTCCGATTTTCAAGGTGCTCCAATCTGTCCTGACTTAAAGATCCCTTTCTCCATCGCCTCTCAAGGCGTTTACATTCTGCTTTAGCTAAACGCAAAGCAATATTATACCAAGGTGCTGATTTATGTGCCCTACCCGGAATCTTATTAGGCAACAGCGGGGCCGTACTGTCTGGTGCTTTTGTCATGCACTTCTCTAAATTATAGCAGGCGTTTTCAATATCTGTGCTCCCCTGGAGCCCACCCAGAGCCAGAGCTCTGTTAAATTTATCCCGTGAGAAATCCACCCATTTTCGACAAGGGTGGTTCAACACAGGGTTTTCCTGGACTCTAGGCTCTGGGACCTTCACCACGAAGAGAACGAGGAAATGGTCTGACCATGAGACAGGGAGGGGGGTGGCTACTCCTATATCCTCCCAATTAGCGAACACAAGATCAAGTAGATGTCCGTGCTGATGGGTAGGAGCATATGATTTCAAACTTAGATGGAGCATCAGAATCCAACGCATCCCCAGGGCAGATGTAGGAATGGTGCAATGCGGAGACATTCTTTTATTTCTCATTTTTTCCTCTTTCAATTCTGCTGTATTTAGCAGCATGCATAGAAAGAGGAAAGTGCCATCAATGGTTGTTTTTGTGCAGGAAGGTGTCCCTTCTTGCACAAAAACATTCATCCCAACAGCGCAGGCAGCCTTGCAAAATGAAGCAAGTGTGTCTGCGCTGGTGCATGGCAGCTAGTTGTGCGCCAGCGCATGGGAAAGCACAGGGATACGTCGTATTGTTATTAATATGATGCATCCCTGTGCTTTGAAAATGGCCCCACTGTGGTGTAGTGACCTCCTTAGAGGAGAGGGAACGCTACAGAGCTTCAAGAAGTGGAACCTTCTAGATATATCTACAGTGTAAGGGAGACAATATGCTTGATTGGGATGATCTACAAGCCCAATATGCATTGGCACCCATGGAATCCTTTAGATCGCTGCAACTTGAACATGCACTGACGACACACATCCCCAGCACACCCCTAAAAAATCGGTCACTCTCACATATAAGAAACTAATTAACAATTCACCTGACATCCTGCAACTTTAAGAGCTACGTCGAGGAGTGTGGGCACGTGGAGTGGGAAGAAGCATTCAGGGCTTTTCGAGAAGGGGCAACAAATGCGGGATTCCGATGGATCCAATTGTGCATCTTGCACTGTTCATACTACTCCCACACTGCCATCTAAGCAATGGGCCAATGCCCTACAGACCTTTGCCTTTGGGGCTGCGGTGAGCAGGGCACATTCTTTCACATCCTGTGGTCCTGCCCCATCATCCGGTGCTATTCGCACTGCAGAAACATCCTGAAGAAGTCATGGGGGTAAAAATCCCGGACTCAGCAAAAACATTTCATCTGCACATATGGGGGGAGGATCCACCTCTGAGATAGGGAAAAATATGGTTATCTTTGGGGATTGCAGTGGCCAAACGCAACAAGGTACACTTGTGGGGTGCAAGAGAGGCATGGCCTGGTGTATGTCAAATGAAACACAATCTATTTGGGCAGGGGGTGTGCACGCAAATGGAAAAAATATGGTCAGGTTGGTGCTCCTGTAGAGGAATGGGTGAGGTGTCCAGTGAAGGTCCCGATGTCCATAAGGAGAACTCTCTCTGATATTATGATAACTAGCTTTTGTAAGGTTCTTGATGTAGCAGGTTCTGAAGTTGAAATGTTATACATGTATTAGGCAACAGGGTCCAGCCCTTCCCCCAGTGATGACACATGAAAATAAGCAGGATGTATATGCTACTGTTGACCTATAAAATTCAATAAACAGATATAGAAAAAAGATTAGCAAAAAAATAGGAGCAAGGATGCATTTTTTGTGCTAAGAAAATAGCTCTAAATGCAAGACAACATGAAGAGCCACTCAAGCAGCCGCTCCCTCATGTTTAATTTGATGCTACTCTGCAGCTTGTACTTCTCCTCCCACAGTAAACCAATTGTCTCTCTAGCAGGGTTTTTTACACCACATTAGAGTAGCCTGGCCACCCTGGACAGAGGCTGGCCTATCAGGAGAGAACAGCTGAAAGGCTGGGTTCTGGTTCACAGAAAGGAGAGTTTAATAAGTTACTTTCTATCATAGTTATTATAAATCTATGATTTGAAAGTTGTTGGATTTATCTTAGCTCTTAAATGGATACCTTGAAGTTTATTTTAGAGTGGTTCCTATCGATATTTATACTTCAGTAAAATATTACAATGTTTACCTATGGAGCAATACACTGCAAAGGGGGAAATCGCACTTGACAGTTTTTTCCTTACCTGGGCTTATAATGTCCCGGCAACAAGCTCTAAGGGGGTGACTTAAATGTAAACATAAGGTAGATTAATACACATGGAAGTACCTTTGAATCCAAAGTCGAAGTTGCATATAATTCCAATTTAAAAGCAGCCTCCAAGGCAGGGCTGGCTTTTAAAATGACAGCAGGCACCACAGTAGTGCACTCTCCAGTGCAGGAAATCTACTGGGCATCTAAACCTCCCTGCCCTATCATATACTAGGGACTTACTGAGGTCTGTCATTGCCAAAAGTAATTATACCAAATTACCATGTACTTTTTACGCAGAGCACTGGCCCTGGGTCTGGTTAGAAGAGCCTAGGGCACAGTCAGAGTCAGAAACCCAGCTGCTAGTAGTCAAAATGGGAGCAAACAGTGGGGGAAATCTGCAAACAAGTCCTGATTTCTCACACAGTCCCACAATGCAATGCAGGATATTTCATTTTAATTTACTTCCTTCTTTCGTCAGTAGAGTCTGCAG
Source organism: Lissotriton helveticus (assembly GCF_964261635.1). Lineage (NCBI taxonomy): Eukaryota > Metazoa > Chordata > Amphibia > Caudata > Salamandridae > Lissotriton > Lissotriton helveticus. The sequence continues at coordinate 34,890,592 of NC_136072.1, read as the reverse complement.
ACTTGTGTCCACCGGTCTCCACCCATAAGTGACATTGCAATACTCGGTCATTTGCACCAGTTAGCCTAGGCCAGTCCACAGAACTTCTTTGGATTGTGAAATATATATTTTACGGAGGGCAGGGTGTGTGAGATATGACCTTTGCAGCCATCTAAAGTACATGACCCTTCTTCCATTTATTTTTTTCCAGATTCAGGCAGTCCTTGCAGATCTACCAGTGAGAGGGCTATTTTATAACGACAGCAACCACCACACTATATTGTAAGTACCTATAGAGCTGAACAGCACAGTAACCCTGAATGCAGAGGGCACAACAAGCAAAAATGCCATAAAAAAGCAAAAAACGTGTAGCTACCTGAGTGTCTAGATAGAATATCAAGGCCTCATTTACAATATTTTACTGCAGGGAAATGCCGCAAGCCTTCCTGCGGAACTGCCCTATTGCAAAAGAAAAGAACAGAAATGCATCATATCTATCAGATATGGCGCATTCCTGTCTTCTTTCCTGTGATGGTGCTCAATTGGCTGCCATGCGCCAACACAGGCACCCTTGCTCCATGGTGCAAGGGTGTCCGCGTTATAAGAATGATTGTTTTTGTGCAGGAAGGGACACCTATAGGTGATTTCCTCTTTCTGTGGGTATTGCTGAATGCAGCACACATAAAAAGAGGAAAAAACCAGGAGAAATAATTTAATTTCTTTGCATTGCACTCCCCAGGTGAGCCATAGGCTTTTGATGCATTCCCAGGTTTACAAAGTGTGTAAATATAGGAATGCTTCAAATGGCATGGTTATTATGGGGGAATATCCACTGTAATGTCCATGACATGCCTCCCCATCATAGTGTGAGGCAAAGCAGTGATTAGCACTGCATTGCCACACTCCGGGCCCGATTCATAGAACTAACTTAAGACAAAATCCTAAACTTACTACTTTTGGTATTCACAGAAGTTAGGATTTTGTCTTAAGTTTGTCTTAAGACAGACTTAAGACAGACTTAAGACAGACTTAAGTTAGGTTTTTGTCTTAAGTCTGTCTTAAGTCTGTCTTAAGACAAACTTAAGACAAAATCCTAACTTCTGTGAATACCAAAAGTAGTAAGTTTAGGATTTTGTCTTTAGTTAGTTCTGTGAATTGGGCCCTTCATGTCTACAAGGCCATGAAACTCCAATGCAGGGTGACTTTACATAGTCTTGTACATAAGGCTAAGCCCTGTGCACCACCGCAATGTCACAAAAAGTGATGTTCTGGCAGCACACAGAGCTTGTAAATCAGCCCCTTGATATTTTAGTGGTAACATGTATCGACTATGTTTTAATATGTTGTCAACAAAGTTATCTAACATATTTTATCAATTGGTGCATACTATATGAAGTTATGCATATCCCCGAAAATTGGTAATAGCATATTTTTCATTATTTCAAGGCACTGTTTGTTTTTTTGCTGCTTTTTATTTATGAATATCCTCATAAAATGTCATCAATATAATTTGAACATATGTACTGATCAGAGTACATGTGCCCAAACTGATGTATAAATCACAGAAATGTTGCGCTCGTGCAAACAGAGGTGCACAACCACTTTTTCACAAGCTTAACTTGTTCAATATACAGCTCGTAAAGTCCTAGCGATGATAGCAAGAGCAAAATAGCAAAGTGAGAATATACATAACGTATGAAAAGCAAGCACACACATTTGTGCATGTAATTCCCCATTTTTCTGTGGATGTGTATGCCTAATGTAAAACATTCAGTAAAATATGATGACATGCTTTAACTAGTATTAGCATTAATGTTAATCACTTTCAAATGTATTTTAGAAGTTAACCCCGAAATGTACATATATTGGACCCTATTGACAAACAAGAACATAAAAGTTCAGACGATTTAGGATTATATATACAAAACCTATTTTGAGGTTACGATTTGGGATCATATATACAAAACCTATTTTGAGGTTACGATTTGGGATCATATATACAAAACCTATTTTGAGGTTACGATTTGGGATCATATATACAAAACCTATTTTGAGGTTACGATTTGGGATCATATATACAAAACCTATTTTGAGGTTACGATTTGGGATCATATATACAAAACCTATTTTGAGGTTGCGATTTGGGATCATATATACAAAACCTATTTTGAGGTTGCGTATGGCTGATTTATAGCATAAGGCTGTGTGCAACGACCAAAAAGGCATTTTAAATGTCCAAAACCAAATTGCGATTCCGTAACCTGCAATTTGGATTTGCGATGACGTATTTGGATGGGGCGTCTTTAGGGTTTCCTTTCCTATAATCGATTTGCAGTGGTATGTCTGAATGTTTTGCGACCGAATTACGGTCACCAAAAATCGGGTTTAAAAAGTGCATTTTATGTATGTTCTTACTGCCTGTTCTGTAATTCTCTTCTGTGGAACGCTGTAATTCTATGCACTCACTTGAAGTAAAATTGTAGTCCTTCTTCTATTTTTTGTGAAATGTTCAGATTTTTGGCTTTAAAATTCTGATCACCCTACTACATATCGGGCGCAGCCTGACCTGCAGGCTACAGCCAACAGACAGGTGTGAGCCCTCAGAGAGCTCCTGTGTAGTCGAGAAGCACAATCAATTCCTGTATGTGTTTTAAGCTGCTGAAGACAACCTTCCAACCATGAGCTAGAAAATGGCGGCTGCGCCGAGGTGCTTGACTGACGTGAGCAGCAACGGACAACTGCAGTCTAGACGTCTGCCTGGCAGATAAAGGCGCTTTGCTGGGTAAACAAGATGTGGTTTATTAAGTAAAAGCGAATAGCTGGAGCTGTAAGATCATTTGTGTAATATGGGAGCTCCAACGTAATTTGTGTACCTTGCTGTGGGGAACCTCAGTACTTACCAATTGATGCAGGTGCACGTTACTGGACTTGTAGGGTTCTGAGGGAGGTAATTTTGTGTCTTAATAACACCCTGTCTAGATCAATCAGTAATACAACTGCTTTTTGTTTACTTGGTCTCTTCTGTAGGCCAGGCCCCAAGAAGGTGAGGAATAGATTTGTGGACATGGCTCTGGCTTTGGCCAAGTGACGTGTGGCCATAACCTGGAAATCACCCAGGGGACCTAGGGCCATATTATCAAGAAAGGGCGCTACATTACCAGGTTCTGGTGTTAACCTGGGCTGCTATGGGAATTCACAAGGGCATATTATCAAGCCCATTATCGCCGCTTTAGCGGCAGTTTTCTGCCGATAAATGCGGCGTTAATGTGGTGCCCTTTCTTGATAATATGGCCCCAAGTGTGGAGACATGAGTGTCTGATGTTAGTCTCTGGGCATGGGGTAAAGAAAGGGCACTCCAGAAGAAGGAAACCTGAGGCGTACGTCGCAGACCTATTTATTGCTCTTCTTTGGAGGGAGAAAGTTGATGAATGGGAGTCTGTTGGTGATGAGGTTACAGTTAATATTGAGGAAGTGTAGACTTTAGGATGGAGTCCAGGTATGTGGGGAATTGATGCTGATGTAGATAGATTGGATTGTCTTTCCCTGCCCCCCTCACCTCTTACCCCAGCTCCTCAGCATTTGATGTTTTCCTAACATCCTATAATAATGCTTTTTTTCCTGTGGAAAATGTCTAGGTCTATCTATTCTGCTTTACTTGTTGAAATAAAAGTTACAATAGTCCGTGGCTGGAGGAATTCTCCAGCCATTTTCATTGTGAAAGGGGGTTGAACTTTTAGATTGACAACAAAAGTTCATGGGCCCGAATCACAGAACTAACTTAAGACAAAATCCTAAACGTACTACTTTTGCTATTCACAGAAGTTAGGATTTTGTCATAAGTTTGTCTTAAGTTTGTCTTAAGACAGACTTAAGACAGACTTAAGACAAACTTAAGACAAAATCCTAACTTAAGTCTGTCTTAAATCTGTCTTAAGTTTGTCTTAAGACAAAATCTTAAGACAAAATACTAACTTCTGTGAATACCAAAAGTAGTAAGTTTAGGATTTTGTCTTAAGTTAGTTCTGTGAATCGGCCCCACCGTTTGTGAGCGTTCTCAAACTTTCAAGGCAAACCAAACTTTGGAACGCCCACTTCTTGCAAAATGAATGAGATTCATGACTACAGAGGTTTTCTCACTCATGCCAAAGAAAGTCACCAGTAAAATTAATTTTCACTCTATGGATTTTTGGTGAGTGTAAAAATGGTAAATTGGGTCGTAAGGATATGATTAGGACTGATTTCACCATTGTGAACAGTACCCATCAATTCCTAAATTTTGTACCTCAAAACCTGCCCAACAACAGAAGGCTGCAGAAGATGCCAACATTATTTACAGACAGGAGCAAATTGCTGTAAAACATGTGATGACACAGAGGGGTAAATAGTCTGATAACCTAATATTTTAAGCCCTTCCTCATTATTTCTTGAAGGCTCTTCCAAAGAATCTAAAATGGGAGCAAACACTGGAAGTACATTTTCCATAAATGTAATGTGCATATGAGAGTTGTTTGCATTTCAATTTAGCACAGATGTCTATATGCTTTATACTGTTGCAATTATTTATGTTTATTTATTTTTATACATTTTTTTCAGTCAAGGTGGTGCACACCTCATGAATGTCACAACTCAATTCAACTACAGCGGGGTTGCTGCTGAGATCAAGTACTTAAACGAGCAGTTGGTCCTGGCCTTAAACCGTAAGATTGATATTCTCAGAGCAGTGACAGTCACAAAAAAGATTCTTTTAATTCAAGTCATCGATGGCACCTTCAGTAAGTCAGTCTTTTATCTTGTTTGAAAACACTATATTGAAAAATTCCAGGAACAAGTTTGACAATATATCAAGAATGTTTGCACAGATAATAAGATCAATGAGCTAATTATTTAACATTATACGTAATTTATGAAATAGGCTTTTACAATAAGTAGCAAGGCAAGTCAATATAAAGCATAGTGCTTGTGTGAGAATGAAGAAAAAAAGAGAAGATATAGACAGAAAACATGCTAAAGATATAAAAAATTATAAGATATAAAAATAGCAAATTCAGAAAAAATAATAAAGATATAGACAGAGCCAACCTAGAAGAATAAGTAAAAATGATCATTAAATAAAGTTGATTTATACAGCAGGATAAACATAATTAAAACAGTTAGAAGTTGTTTAATAGTAATATTAAGACTCATGGAGTCTGAAAACTAACATTTGCATCAGAAGATGGAATGTGGTGTCTAGATAAATATGTGATGAATGATACCCAGAGAGAGTCTTTCTTAATTGTGGGGGTGGGATTGCACTTGCTTTATTGAGTCTATAATTATACCAGGCATGTTGCACCATAAAGGAAATTAATAAAATTGTTGTGACATCTTTCCAGCTAGATGTAATTATTTGTAAAGCAATGGCATTAACAAGTCATCAAATTTGCCAACCATAAAAATGTCATTGCATCTCTGTGAGGAGCAGCCAAGAAAAATGTGCAAACAATCGAACTGGAACAAGATAGACCATATATGTGAAATGTCAGCCCCAACTTGTGACCAAGAAGTACAAAAACAGTGGGGCAATATAAAAAACATATGCATAAAATCTGCTTTTCCAATTTCAAATATCCGATGTTTCTCATCAATGGTTAGTGAAGAGAAGCAGGAATCAAATGTACCAATTTGTAAAAATAGAATAGGGTTTGTGCAGTTCTAGCTGAACATGATTTGCAATGGATTTTAGAATAGATATTATTACAGGCCTGAAGTGAATAGCTACATATATAATCTAGTTTTCATTTTGTCTCCACTGTGGATTTGGATCTATTAGTAGGCAGAATATCCAGGTGTTTATAAATATAAGAAGCATTATGGATGGGGACAAATGTTAAAATAATGGGGGAAGTACTAGGAGTAAGAGTACTAGATGAGATAAGGACAAATATGTATTCGGAGATAATTTGTTTTAGCAATTCATATATTAGACTGGTAAAAGGGAGATTTATGTTATTTACTTTGAAGTTCGAGAGATTATAAAAAGTCTTTGGAGGAGAGTAAATGATGTACAGAAACTATACCCCTTGTGATCCATTCACTCCAAATAATCAGTCAATTAAATATTTAAATGTTTTTATTGTGCCAATTAGGACTTTGAGAAAGGCCTGCAGAGGTGATAATGAGTGGATAATAATAGACTTTGCTAAACTGATTGATTTACGAATAATAGGAGAGGAAAAAGGCTTAGGATGATGTGATATAAAGACCGTCCGTGTATTAGTGAATGGGGATATTGACAATTCCTCCACATGTATAATCTGCTTTGGATAACAAAGGCCATATTTGTTTTAAAGCAAAGGCAGAATTATATTTGGAAAAATCAGGAAAGTTCACCCCACCTTAATCAATAGGTTTCCTTAATTGAGACAGAGATATACATGCCTTTTTTCTAATCCATGGAAATATTACGAGTAATTTATTTAGGGTTTTAAAACATTGCTGAGGGAGCTTGGTGGGGAATATTGAAAGATAGAAATTAATAATTGGGAGGAACAATATTTTGATAATATTAAATCCACTCTACCAGGATAAAAAACAGGGTGGCCATTTCTCAGATAATACAGATATTTTATGCTGAACAGCTACTAAATTCAGATGAATTGTTTCTTTAATAGAATTGGAATACATAATCCCTAAACATTTAATGCACCCTGGTTTCCATGTAAACTCAGAGCGTATTAAGAGATCCTTCAAACAATAATTGTTAAGAGGCATGACTTCTGTCTTGTCAATGGTAAATTTATATGCAGTAAACATGGAGTACTCCTCTAGAAAATAAAAATGAAAGAAAACTGGAATAGAAGTCTGAAGTTCTGAAAGCATATAGTAAAACATCACCTGCATATGCAGTAAATGTAACCCATGTTTTCCTTGTTTATAACCACTTAAGGGAGAGGTCCTATGAAGAGTTTCTACAAAAAGGTTCTACGGATAAAATAAATGATAGTGGAGACAAAATACATCCATGTTTTGTCCCCCTATGCAGATTAAAATATGAAGAATGTAAACCATTAACAAAACTGGATGCACTAGTGGAAGAATATGGAAAACTAATAACTTTCAAGATGCAGGGGCCAAAACAATGTCACATTAAGGTGTGAAAAATAAATTACCACTTTACGCGATCAAATGCCTTTTACGCATCTAGAATTATAGCTGCAAAAGGAAAAATACTTTTTGAAGCAAGATGAAAAATACCAAGAAAAGTCTGAGAATTATCAGTAATGAGTCTACCTTTAACAAAACCTGACTGTTCTATACCAATCAAGTCTGGGATAAAGTTATTAATGCGCAGAGCTAATCTCTTCACAAACATCATGCAGTCACAGGAAAAGGAATAGGCCTATAATTGATACATTTGGTTAAATCTTTGTCTTTCTTCGGAATAAGGCAGAGCATTGCTTCCACAAAAGAAGCGCAGGCTTCATTCTTTGGAGGAAATATTGAAATAATGATTTTTCCTCAAATGTGTTTTTGTAAAATTTTTACTGACTGTAAACATTACACTTGGTAACATCAGTACATCTTATACTCGTAAGCATCACTAAATATTGAAATAATGGTAATGAATTTGGGATTAAAATGTATGAAAAAGGTGAATAAAATCCTACCGAAAAACCATCTGGGCCAGGAGCTTTATCGTTGGGTAATTTGGCTATGGCCACTCTCATCTCTGGTACAGAGATGTCACTTTTAGGTAGAAAAGGACAACTAGTTGATTTGAACATCTTGGAATAGAATTAAAGAGGGAGAATGCTCCAGTGTATATAAGTGTTGATAATATTCCTTAAAATTATCCACATTTTCAGAATCTTTTTTGGGTAGTGTTACCCTTGTGATCCTTAAAAATATACATTTTTTGACTTCTGCTTCTTTACTTTCAAATAGTTGGCTAAGAGTTTACTGAGAATGCGCCAGCACAGGGAGACAGCAGAAATGCTCCATATTTCAAATATATGGAGTATTACTGCTCTCTCCCTTTTACAACAAATTCCCTTGGTGCACTGCGTTGCATGAAAAAATAGTCAATGTGCCCCCAAATGACTGATCAAAAACTGGGGCACACAATCATCAATGTAACCATGGGCCACTTTTCTTTTCCATTCACTCTTATCACCAATTAAATATTGGTGTTAAATCTGATTGCGCAAATTGAGTGAGGGTATTTTGGCTTAGTTGTAATAAAATACAGTGCTAAATCCAGCATTACTTTTGCCCGCACTTTCCACTACACCATGCTCTGAATTACCTTTAGTTCAACAATGCTGATGCACCAAAGGCAATGCACTCACCTAAGTCTAATTATGTTAGTAGAACATGGAAGAATGCAAACAAAGCTCTCCTTAATATATGGTTTCTGCATATCTCTCCTGAAAAGTTTTAGTGCACTTTCCTTCTTGTATTTCATATTTTCTGTGCTATTTTCCTAATTGTTAGTTTTCTTTAGTTAAATATTTAAATTCCTAATGATGTGCTTTTTACTAAACATGTCCTACAACCCCGAATGGTGTTTTCTTTTTGAAAGTCATAAAAAACAGCTCCCTTACCATGGAAGTGATCTCCCGTGAGGAGCATTAGACAGTATTTACTGCCCCATACCCCCAGGGTTTTCTATACGGGGAGGAGGAGTAGGTCCTCTTATCTAAATTAGGTGGGCAGCCATTGAGGTCAACCTCTGACAACCCTTAGTCCATCAGGCCATAGGAAGAGTCTAACACCGGTGGAGACAGAAAAGTCTTCTCCATGGTTACACCTACGGTCCGCCCGCATCTAAGTTCAGCAGGCAGACCATCACCCTGGCAAGAAGACAGAGTAACTTTACCACCAAGAATGAAATAATCCCCTAAGTGCCACAGATGACTCACAACAGTAGAGGAAATTAACATAAATATGAATGCTTTAATTTTGATGAAATACTTGATAAAGTAATTATAATGTTAACCTGATGCCACTCTCTCCTACTCCTTCATCTGCAGCGAGTCAGGCTGATCTGGTGCCATACTTTTCCTGCGGTGCCTTTCAACCAGATGCTTATACACTGAACACCAACACATTTATGTGCGAGTCCCAGTGCATCAATTATTGCAAGAACAGTGGAAGCTGCACCCTGACCTTCAATGGCCCTCTCTGCAGGTATGTTAAATCAACTTTCATCTGATGCCTTCACCAGGAACCTTCTCTTGATTGACCACCATAACTTGGATGGCCAGTTTGATGCAATTTCTGACAGCATCATGCCCACCAATTCTGTCTTCCCGTAGTGGCTGTATCATTTCTCTGCATGTAAGATGAGGAGGGGAATGGAGAGAAGGGTGGTTGGGACTTTCACTGTCCTCTAATCAGACTCTAAGGGATATATTTGGTGGAATATGTGCTAAACTGTCTCACAGTGAGGTGCAGCACCCAGACTAGCTGTTTTGAATGAGAGGGCGAAAGCAGGAAACTGCCATATCTACAGAGATATGACGGTGTCCTCTATTTCCATTATGCTGGGGTACAAGCAAGCTGTCATTGCTATACACCCACCCTTGCATCTTACTACAGGAGTTTATGTGTGTCTAACATACGTTTCCAGGACATAATACTATGTTTAGACTAACTTTTAAACATTTCCATCTTTGTGAATGCACTGGATAGCATACATACAACTTAGGAAAAGTTTGAAAGATAGCACAGTATTTTGAACTGGAAACCAATGCTAAACACTCGCACTCCCTCTTGCACTAAGGTGCATTACAAAGTTAAGATTTTGAAAAAATGTGTCAGTAGAAAGCTTTCAGAACATCTTAAAAGGCATTTCCCATGGATGAGGTGCAAGCAGGCTTCAGGCCTGCTCATGAAACAAAGTCAAATCCAGAGTCTTCTTTGGAAGATTTGTGGATTATGTTGGATAGAGGCCAAATAGTGGACCTAGTGTTACTGGATGTATTGGCCACTTTTGACACAGTGAACTACAAGGTCTTTATTTACCAGGCTAAGTGAGATGGGGGTGAGTGGCACAGCTCTTGACTGGGTGTGATCTTATTCAGAAGCAGGATCACAAGGCATGCTTCAGGGGGAACATAGCTGATGTGTGCTGAAGCACCTGCGGGCGCCCTTGGGGAAAATCGTGCCACAGCTCGGTTATTTTCAGCTCCCGACAACCTAATCTTACTGGTATGATGCAGAGGTAGCGGGGGCTCTGGTTGCCAGGATGGGTGGGGTGCTGCCAGGAAGTGGCACGGTCACGCTGGAAGGAGGCGGCCAGTGAGCTGCGGAGCTGCAGGTTGGCCGGTGCGAGGACGGGTGGCAGAAGCAGCGCAAGTCAGGCTGCAGGACGAAGCTCCCCATAGCCTCCACAGTCGGAGAGCAGCAACCTGTCTTCCTCAATAGGGGGCCAGAGGTGGGGAGAGTGGAAGCGATAAAGGACAAATGCAGGTAAGAAGTCTTCAGGTTCAGCTTATGGAGAACGGTGCCTCAGTGGATGGTAAGGCAAGTGATAGACCCTCAAGAAATACATTGCACACAAGAAACATCAGGGTTGGTAAGGTGTGACAAGTACCTCACTTTCCTTCTGTTACTCCTTTAGGTCATGTAAGGAAGGAAAGGACCTAAGCAAGTGAAAGCAGGGTCACCACAGAGGGGGTGAAGGGGGGGGAGGGGGGTTGACTTGTGCCCTGATAAAACAGGAAAACTGGCAAATCCCCATTAAAAAAACTCAGGGGAGATAGGTGAAAAGCCAATAACTCAACAAATCAAAATAACACCTTCACTTAAATCTTGTTTTCGTGTTCTACCCAGGATGCAGAGAAGGGAGAGTTCTGAAGGAGTAATTTCAGCAAAGACTGCTATAATGGAGGCACCCACTGTGGCTATAAATGCTATTGTGGGTAGCATGATTGGAGTTTCTGTTCAAACACCGTTAAAAGAGGATGAAATAGGCTTTGGAAGAACTCAAATGAACACATTTACAGTCCCCATCAGTAACAGGTTTGAAGCATTGGCAATAACTGAACCACCGGAGGAAGCAGAACATCCACATATAAGGATCGGAAAAAAAACGGGGAAAGTGGATGGCCGCCCCTGGTAAATGCAGAAGATTCACAGACAGGTATTTTACTTGGGTTAAAAAAATAACTTAAGAGTCGCTTTGAAGTATCGAAGGCCAATCAGGTTGTTTTACAAGCCTCATGCTCCAAGCTAGCACACAAAATTGGATGAGGTTGCCTCCCGCACCAAAGTTTTAGAAGAAGAAGTAGGATCTTTAAGGCAAGATGCACCAAAAAATGCCACTGAGATTCCTAAGCTGGGTAAACAAAACCAAATGCTAAGGGAGGACTTCGAGAGAGTGGAGAATCATTCCCAAAGGAATAATTTAAGATTTCTAAACATTCCAGAGGCAGAGGAACGCACGATAAGGCGGCTTGAATAATCAAGTTTAAGATGAAGAATTATGGTCCTAAATGATATTAAGGACATTAATCTTGAACAAGAGATCCAAAGAGCACACAGGGAGCCTTTTAGGCGCAATCCTCAAAGGATTAAACCTAGGAAGATATTGGTGAATTTCCTCTCATATACTGTTAAGGAGGCAATCCTCAGTGGGTCTCTAAGAGATGGGCTTTATGCAGTCAAGGCGTTCTCTGTTACAATGAGATCAGTTATATGTAAAGCAACAGAACAGAGGCAATGGGAGTTAGGTAACAGGATGGAGGATCTGTGGAAGCTGGGGGCCAAGGTGCTGTTAAAATTTCCTACAATGCTCCGTATAATGTGGACCAACCAAATGTATAACTATTGATAGTTGAGGATGTTGATGCACTGATAGACTCAATAAAAAAGAAAAAGAAAAACATTAAATAATAAGTGGATGATCACAGTATGGTTGAGTCGGGAGAGAGAATAACAGGACTTAGATGTCTTATAGTGCGGCAAAGTTTGTTATTTAGAATTTGTATATAATATCCCCCAAGGGAAATTTATGCCTACACAGATAGGGGGGATTCCCCAGGGTAGGGTTAGTGGGGAGGGGAGGGGTGGGGGTGGTGGTGATGGTACACGAGTGGGGGGCAGAGGGGTAAAAATAAAGAAAAAAGTCAGCTGGATCACCCAATAAGACATGTCTACTTGAACAGAACCTGGAACCGCAGGTGGGTATTAGAGTAGGGGAATGATGGCTAGAGTAGATAAAGTTATAGACATCCTAACCTGAAATGTGAACGGTCTCAGGTCTCATGCCAGGCAGAGGGTGGTGATGAGATATTTGGAAGAAAGCCATGCTCATATTATAATCCTGTAGGAGACACATTTGGTGGCAAGAGAGAGTAAGGAATAATTCTATAGATATGGATGGGTTCAACCTTTTTAGTTTATGATCAAGAGCAATGATGTAAGGAGGTTGCGATCCTAATAAGAAGGGGCTCTGGTGTATAGGTTAAGTTTTCTAAAACGGATATCTCCGGAAGATGGGTTTTAGCTGGAATGTATTTGCGTTGGGTTTTGTGATACAAATGAGGTTGATCCACAGTATATTGTAGATTTAGAATCAAAGCTAGTGGAGGCTATGGTCCGGCTGATTTTGTGTGGTGATTTTAATATTTTTTTGGACCCTATTTTGGATCAGTCAACCTGGCGAAATGGAGCTCCAACTCTTAGGACAAGACAAGCCCTTAACATTTGATGCAGGATCTAGGGTTGGTGGATGTATGGTGACATTTCAGAGGGCAGATGATAGTGTATACTTTCCACAGTAAAAAATATGTAAACAACTCTAGCTTAGATTCTTTTTGTGTGGAAAGGGGTTTAGTGGCAAATATAAAAGAGCTCATACACCATCCGGCACATATTTCAGACCATTCAGCCATCACCATGACATTACAGGTTCCGGGAATTAAGCCCTAATGTAGGGTAGACATTAAACCATGCTCTCCTCTTAAATGAGGAGGCATTGCTTGCTTTAAAAAAGGCTATATCTGCGTATTTTTTGGTTAATACCGGAACAGGCTCCCCAGGAGTAGAACAGGATGCTTTTAAAGCATGCATACAGAGGGTACTAAAATGTTTGGATTGTTCTAAGGGTGCAGAAGAGAGGGCTGAATTGGCAGGAATGGAAAAAGATGTTGGTATTCTTGAGGCCTCTTTACAAGGGAAAGATACAGAGATGGTGTTAAAACGGCTTGAAGAGGCGCAACTAAATTATAAAATCAAATCGGATTCCAAGTGTAAGGCAAGGCGGGAGGCTGGAAGTATGAAACAGAAAAATATGGGGTGAAAGCCAGGGCATTACTGGCTTGGAAGGCCTGGGGAGAAAGATCTAGGCATATGATTAGGTAACTGGTAGTTGCCCAGGGTGAGGTGATAGACAATTTGGAAGATATGCAGAACCATATGGTCTCTCTTTTTCCAGAACCCCAAAGACTTAGAAAATGGTTGCGGGGGTGGTCTATCTTTACTTGGTGGAGAATGAAAAGAGTGTATGGAAGCCTCACTTACCCAGGAGGAGATTTGAAGGGATGTGATCAGTACCAAGAGCGGGAAATGCAGCTGTCGTGGATGCTATTCCCTCAGAGGTCTACAAACTCCTAATAGAGGAAATAGTGCCAGTCTGTAAGACCTTGTTCAGTCTGGTGTATAAGGGGAGGATCCGGGTACCTGGGTCGTGAAGGAGGCTTCTATAGTCTGAATTGTAGAACCAGCTAAAGACAATGAGAAGGCAGATTTGTATCATCCGAGTTCCCTGCTTAATGCAGATGATAAGGTTTTTGTCAGTATCTTGGCAGAGAGACTGGCCAAACTAGCACCTCAGCTTTTACACCTTGACCAGAAGAAATGTGTCCAAGGGAGGTATATCCATGAATTTACCCTGCAACTAATTTGCAGTATAGACCTTTCCACAGCCTGTTCGATTCCTTTGGCCATAGTTACCTTGAAAGTGGCTAAGGCGTTCAACCATGTTTGCTGGACTTACCTGTGGGAAGTTCTGGCAATAATTGGTCTTGTCCCTTGTTTAATCGCGACATTAAAAGCTTTATATGAGCACTCAACAGTTAGGATCCTTCTCAATGGCTCCCATACAAGAAGTTTTTCGATCACCAGGGGCAGTCTGTCCTATTTTCCCACTGTTGTTCAATATCTATATTGAGCCATTTGCTCAGCTACTGCGGCAAGATGCTCAGGTCATTCCTTTTAGCTCAGGCACTTACAAAAATAAAGTTGCATTTAACGCGGAAGATCTCACAATATTGACTTCGGACCCAGTTCTAACCATTGCCAGGACGGATGATTTGGTGAAAGAATATTGGGCAACTATCTGGATATTTGGTAAACAATCTGAAGTCCGGCGTAATGTGTTCGAATGATCCGAGTTGGGGGGAAGAACAGGATGAGCTTAGGTATTTAGGCATACATTTTAAAGTCAGAGGCAACATCCCAGTACAATTTGGAAAATGTAGCAAAGGAGGTTGAATCATCATTAGTTAGATGGAAGAATGTAATATAAAGGGGGACTCGCCAGGGGTGTCCCCTCTCCCCATTGAATTTTTGCCCAGGTGATAGAACCACTAGCGATGGTGCTGTAGAGCTCAGCGCCAGAATGGTGGATACATCTTGGAGATGGCATACATGTGGCCCAGCTTTATACGGACAATATTTTTCTGTATGTCAAGTATATTCTAGCGGTCCAACGAGTAATCCCTGACATGTTGAGATCCTTTGCGTGTCTGTCTGGGCTGGGTGTGCACGGGGGTAAGTCTTGCTTATAGCCATTTACTCCCTTGTTGGGAGGTGAACAGGGCAGAAGTGCATTGGCAAACAGTGGTGTTCAGATGGATCACTGAAATATTATCGACGGTCACATTATCGACTTGCTAAAATATCGTTGAAAAATTATCGACGACAAAAATATCGACTTTGTATACTTATTACACCAACTACAAAAATATCGAGTCAAAAATATCGACTCTTTAGAATATCGAGTACATAAATATCGCCTTAATAAATATCGACTACAAATATATCGTTTTTCATGAAATTACCCCTAACACTACAAAAATATCGACTACTAAAATATAGAGTACAAAAATATAGAAAAAATAATATCGTAGTACAAAAATTTCGATTTAAAAAATATCGTATTTTTAAAAGTATTATTAATAATGTAAAAATAATTGTAAAATACATAAAATTTTACAAATATTAAATAAAAACATTAAAACATATTTAAAAAATTATAACTAATACATATACATTTAAAATAAATTAAAAACGTAATAATTTAATGTATTTTTTTTTTTTATTTCATTACATTGATTTAATATACATTTATTTTATATTTACCCTGTACGCCTGTACCCCAAAAACCCAATACTGACCCTGAACCCTAAAAATATCCCTGTACCCCAAAAACCCAAAACTGACCCTGAACCCTAAAAATACCCCTTTATCCAAAAACCCAAAACTGACCCTGAACCCTAAAAATACCCCTTTACCCAAAAACTGAAAACTGACCCTGAACCCAAAAAATACCCCTTTACCCAAGAACTGAAAACTGACCCTGAACCCTAAAAATACCCCTTTACCCAAAAACTGAAAACTGACCCTGAACCCAAAAATATACCCCTTTACCCAAGAACTGAAAACTGACCCTGAACCCTAAAAATACCCCTTTACCCAAGAACTTTAAACTGACCCTGAACCCTAAAAAATACCCCTTTACCCAAAAGCCCAAAAGTGACCCTGAACCCTAAAAATACCCCTTTACCTAAAGACTGAAAACTGACCCTGAACACTAAAAATACCCCTTTGCCCAAAAACCCAAAACTGACCCTGAACCCTAAAAATACCCCTTTACCCAAAAACCCAAAACTGACCCTGAACCCTAAAAATACTCCTTTACCCAAAATTAAATAATATTATTTAATTACCAATTAATTATTAATTAACAATAACAAAGAAGTTAATATATTAGCACATTAGCTGTAATTAATTTAATGTAATAATTAATAACATGTTTTCCCAATTAATTAATTAACAATAACAAAATATTATATATATAAAAATTACTCTATTTAATGTAATTAATTAATTAATTAATATTAATTAATTACCAATTAATTACTAATAAAAATATGTTCAAAATTATATTAATTAATTTACTAATTAATATTAATTATTTACCAATTCATTAATTATTAAAAATATTTACAAACATATATTAATTAATTATTTATGTTAAATTACTCCCCACCCTTATCCCCTATTAACCCAACATCCCGCTCCTAAACATTAACTACAATTTATAACAATAACAAAGAAGTTACTATATTAGCACATTAGCTGTAATTAATTTAATGTAATAATTAATATTATTTTTTCCCAATTAATTAATTAACAATAACAAAATATTATATATATAAAAATTACTCTATTTAATGTAATTAACTAATTAATATTAATTAATTACCGATTAATTACTAATAAAAAATATGTACAAAATTATATTAATTAATTAACTAACTAATATTAATTATTTACCAATTAATTAATATTTAAAAATATTTACAAACATATATTAATTAATTATTTTTTTTAAATTACTCCCCACCCTTATCCCCTATTAACCCAACATCCCGCTCCTAAACATTAACTACAATTTATATTACTATTAATACATTTTAATTTTTTTTCACCTTTTTTCTACATATTATCAATATTTTTTACTTTGACTATTTATCGATATTTTGTCTTGTCGATTCTTTTGTGTCGATATTTTTGTACTCGATATTTTTTTATCATTATTTTAATCGATATTTTTCCCAACTATATTTTTGTTATCGATATTTTATTATTGTCGATATTTTTAACTCGATATTTTGTCCATTCGATATTGTGGAGTCGATATTATGTCTAGTTACCGTTCAGATATCAGGGTATATGCATTTATCATAACGATCGGGATCTTATGGATGGCAACATCACTAGGGCGGTTACACCACTCAAATTCCAGATTGAGTTTTGGAAGACGCTCAACCTCTCGGTTATAAGAAGAGTGGAGTTAATTAAAATGGTCATGCTGCAGAGTCTCCTTTATTATTTTTCCAATCTCCCGCTTTACCTACCCATGTCCTTCCTTCGCTCCCTGGAGGGGATTGTCAGGGATTTTATTTGGAATAACTGGTGGTGCATGGTAGCTCTGATGAAGTTGTGCCTGCCACGGTCAAGGGGAGTGCTGTCTTTACCCAATTTAGAGCACTACTTTCTGGCTTTTCGAATACTATGGGTGGCAGCATGGGTGGAGGAACTACATCTCTCAGACTCAGTGTAACATGGCCCCCGTACTCTCTGGACAGGATCCTCTCCATATTCCAGCTTTGTAATAGATGAAATGAACTGCTTGCTTTATTGGTCCAGATTGTGCGGATATGTTTCCGCAGGGCCGGCGCGTCACACTGTATGCACCCGTTATGCCCTTACTGCGTATGCTGACAGTGAGAGGACGGTTTATCCTACCTTGGGGCACTTATATGGAGAGAGTGCATTAAGGCCATTCCTCACCATCACAGACGAGGATGGGGTTCCCCGGGCCGATTCCTGAATCATGCCTCCTGGACAGCCACAATGATGTGCTGGTGGGGTGACATTCCGCAGGAGCCTCAACACATCTCCAAATAATATGTGCATGTAATTGGTAGGGGGCGTCACCTAGTGAAGTGTTTTGTGGAGTAAATCCGAGAGGACACTCTGGTGGACTTAACACCATTGTGAGCTAAATAGGAGGCAAATCGGGGAGGCCTTTTCAGCGAAGGCGTGGTTCGTAGTCTTGGAGAGTCCTAAATAGATCCCTAGAAATGCCAGTTTTAGATTAATCCAATTCTACATTGTCCACATGGCACACCTCTCCCCAGACAAGATAAATAGGTATTTTCACAGACAAGATGATTGCTGTCCGCACTGCAAATTGGTAGATATGGATGTTTCTGGTCCTGCCCTGATCCACCTTCGTACTGGGACGGGGTGATTGGTGCATTAGTCACTAGTACCGCAAACATGGGAGGCATGATTCTCAGGCGTATTTCCAAGAAGCAAAAAACACATAGTATCCTCGAGATTTTGGGATTTTGGCATAGTTGTTGCTAAACGGCTTATTATATGCCAGTGGAAGACGGAAGAGCCCCCGCTGGAGAAAGCTTGGTTTCTCTCAATGCTGAATTGGGTTAAGGCGGAGGCAGTCTCCTTAGTACGTGAGGATA
The DNA here is from genome assembly GCF_964261635.1 of Lissotriton helveticus. NCBI lineage: Eukaryota > Metazoa > Chordata > Amphibia > Caudata > Salamandridae > Lissotriton > Lissotriton helveticus. Next base: position 34,872,350 of record NC_136072.1, on the reverse strand, counting down.
TGCAGGGTCTTCGTAAATTCCCCATTTCCGCTGCATTGAATGCAATGCTGTGTACGCTTCAGGGGCTGCTGGCACCAGATGTTCCTAATCCAGATTGATATTGTGTAATACATGTGTTGAACTATGGCCGGAGCTGTACGCTGGTTTGTAAAGAACATCCCATATACCCCAAACTGTTATGTGTGTTCTAAAAGCAGTCATGAAGTACAACTATTCGATTGTTTACAAGGTCTGTCTCATAGCGATTGAGATTTATGTTTTCTTACCTACCTTTATAAGGCTCCCTCTTCCCCTCCTACCCCGATGGTGTTCTTACATTAGATGTTATTATTTGACTATTTGATTGCATAAGCAGATTGATGTGTCATGGCGGAGTGAAGTCATATGAGCTGTATATAGGCAATTGATATGTACATGCATAGTAGAGTTATACTGTAACACAACTAGATTAAATAGCCATGCTGCAGGAGGGATGTAGTTAAGTATGCTGTTTGTTGTTACAAGATGCAACCGATAATAGTGATGTTTCCATACCGATGGGATGTTAGTTTACACATTTTGTCTGGTAATTACCTACTGGTTCTTTATGATCATTTCTATGATGGTATATTTGAAATGACTTGGAGTACAGTGGTAAAGAGTAGAAAAGTAGTTTATTTAATCAACAACCCCAGAAGCATCCAAGGACCAACTTCCTCAGTAACTGTGCATCTCTGATCCGCTCCCTGGATTCCACACTCTGGAATCCAGTGAGCACAGTGACTATGAGACAATGACATCATTGCTAAGATACAACATATCTCCCTTTCTATAAAATAACAAAACAAACTACGGAAACAAAGAATGCATTTCATATTGATATATATATGAAAAACACTATCAAGGACAGATGTAATCCTTCATCCAAGCAGGTCTACATTTAGGCCTAGTAGATACAGACATAGAAATGGGTACATCATCTCTTTTCTTCACAGATGTTTTTGAAGAATTGTCTACCAGACCATTCATTTGTTTGCACTCTAGATCATTACATCTTGTAATGCTCCTCACATTCCACTGTTTACCATCATCTAATTTCACTATATTACCTGTTACACAAATAATTTGTTTTGGTTTAGACCATTTAGAGGAACCAGGTTTCCGATTGCCCATTAATTGAGAGCGTACCCAGTCACCAACCCTAAATGCATTAGCATTACAATTGATTTTAGAATTGTGATTTTGAACATATTTATTTTGATATTGTCGAACTTTTGATGCAAGGTTCTTACCATCAGTCACTTTTGATATATTTTTAGACATCCATACAGGTTTAACCTTAGATCCAGCCTCACGCCCTTTTAATAAAGAAAACGGAGATATTCCCGTAGCTGTGTGGGGAGTATTTCTGTAACACCATAACATTTCCTTGACAGCATCCTTACAGTTTTCATTATTGTTGCTAGCAAGTTGGATGCATTCCTTCAACACCCGGTTGAATCTTTCTATTAAACCATTTTCTCTTGGATTATATACAGAGGTGGTACTGTGTTTTACTCCAACTTTTTTAAGATAAGCGGAAAATTCCTCGGCTATAAATTGTGGGCCATTATCTGATAAAATAGTGCTAGGGTACCCTTCTCTTCGGAAAATACCTTCGCAAAATTCGACAATATTGGAAGCTTTGATATCCCTTACAAAAGCCACTTCAGGCCATTTGGAGTGAAAATCCATTAAGACAATTGCAAACTTATCTTCTATGCCTTTGACATGAAATGGTGATACTTCCCTAATTGATGTACCTTTTCAATTGTATCCCATTGACATTTATAAACATCGTAATTGATAAGATACAGGGAAAAATAGCAAATTTTATTTGGGCATCAAAGGGAGCTCGGCTGGCCTAGAAGAAATTGAGGCATATGCTTGAAAAGGGTAGACTGGCTCTTCCAGATCTAAAATTATACTGTATGGTTTTCCGGTTTAAAAACTGCAGAGCGCTTCTAAGTAAACTAGGATCCCTTATATGGGGAGGTTTGTTGGAAGATATGGCATGGGAGTGGGCCTCTAAAGGTTTTTTGTATAAGTTTGGGGCAAGGAAGTTCTTTAAAAATGTCAGGTTGAAGATTTTACAGGCAGCACTTACTCTCTGGCTGGGAGTAAGAAGGATTCTTGGCATGGGTTATTTTTTGGATTTCTCCCTTATTTGGGATTCACCATGTACGCCTGAGTGTCTCCAAGATCGATTGAGTCTCCCATTGAGGAGGGAGGGTATTGAAGTATGGGGTGATCTCCTGACAATGTAGGGTATGTTGCCCTGGGAAGTATTAGTGGTGAAGACTGGTAACTCCATTTCTAGATTCAAGTACCTCCAGCTATGATCTTGGGTGGCAGCCAATGAACAGGAGATTGGGGGGATGTGGGAATTCAATAAAAAAATGCAGGATGGGGCCCCAGAAAAAAAGGAAGTTGCCTACTGGTATTGGACTCTACTTGATCCCGAAGACAGGAAGCTGAAGGCACCATACTCAGTATGAGAAGGAATTATTCAGACGACTGAACTACAAACAATCTGGCAACTTTCCTTAAAACTGTTGTACTTGGTGGTTAAACCCACCAATCTGAAACAGAATACTTTCTTCACCATCAAGAGGCTTTACTGGACGCCACAGAAGGTAGCTAATTTTGTGCAAGAACCGATACCAAGATGCTGTAGATGCGGTCTGCTAAGACATGTTTTTTAAGTGCACAGAACAACAGGCCTATTGGCAGGATTTTGAGAAAGTCGTTAACAACATTTTTGGGGCATATATAACACTGATTTTAACACTGGTATTGATGGGGGTCGAAGACCGTCCCAGTCAGCCTCTATCTAATGCCAGGAGGGATCTTCTGTTTTATGTGATGCTTTTAACCAGAGGAGAGAACTGTAAGCGCTGGACGAATCACCTCCCTCCCAAGGTGCTTGATTGGCCACAGACAGTCAGATGTATATACAAAATGGACACCGGCGCTGAGGGGGGCTTCCATAGTAGGATATGGGATGATTTCCAAAGATGGTGTGGTATAGCAATGTCTTAAGGAAGTGTCCTATGATTACACCTGCGTGAAACCAGTAACCAGGAAACACGTAGGACTAGATCGGCAGTGCCAGAGTTACAATAAAATTGACCTGAGTTTGGGACAGGTTGTACGGGAAGGCCTAGTTTTGCAGACATTGGTGATATGAGGGCAAAAAAAGAGATCACAAGGCATTCAAATGCACCCCTGCTCCTTTTTTGTTAAATGAGTTGAGCACTAGGTAGCTCAGGGTTCAGCCCTTAGCCCAACCCTGCTCAATGTGCACTTACATCCAAGCGCTGCACTTATTAGATCTCATTGTATCAATCTCATCAACTATGCAGACAATATTTACCCGGTTTTAATTTGAGATCATTTTCAGAAATAATTTGTGAACTCATTCAATCATTTTTTAACAGACATTTACGCCTGGTTGAATAGCAAAGAATTAAAATGTAATGGGACAAAACAGAAATCCTCTAATGTTCCGCTGGGAAACCCACTACTCTACCTGTTTGGCCCCTGGCGTACAATGATCCGTTGGTAGCATTGACGTTTGTGTGCAATTTATGAGTGCAATTTGATAGTAATCTCTCTCACACTTCATATGTTAATAAGATCCTTTCCACCGGGTTCACCTTGCTGCGAATGCTTCAGAAAATATAAACTTTTTTTCCCATACCCACAAGGGTGTTAATGATGCAAAGTATCATTTTGAGTAGACTTGACTATTGCAATGTGCTACTTCTTGACTTTCCTGCTTACTTACTCAAACAATTGGTGCACATTCAAACAACAGCAGCTAAACTTGCCCTGAACCATATCAGATTTTCATCTTCGACACATACTCTTGTAAAAGCTTCATTAGCTTTCCACTGTATTGAAAGCTCTATTCATATCTTTTAGAGTGGTACATAAGATAGACCCATTATTTCTGCAAAGAAAATATATACACTATTCTCCATCTAGAAAATTGCATTCCTTTAACGGATATCTAACCTCTCTGTGTCCTCAAATTTATGGAAGTCCAGACTGGGGTTGGGCCTTTTCAATCAGAGCTGTGCAACCCAGGAACAGCCTGCTGCTCTCTTTGAGATCATACAAGGATGTATTACTATTCAGGAAATCTTTTATCACTTGTATCTTTTCTGTTCGATGGCTTTTTGCAGGAATCACTCAAGTTCAGGTCTTTTGTTACTTGGGGTGGCAGCGCCAAAAAGCCATTGTTGTCTCAGTTGCACTTAATAAACTGCATTTTCATTTAATTTCAAATCTGGAAAACATTGACGAAATTAAAGAATTTCTCCTTGATGATCCAATGTCAAAACTGAACATTTTTCATGCAAAACCCTGCCAACCTTTCATTGGTATATAGGGTTTTTTGCTTAAAAAAACAGGCATGCAGGCTCCTTGATGTTAAGTAGTGCGTGGGTTGGACAATATATTAAGTTAAAAATAGTGTGTGGACAAAATATTGTGTCAAGAATATTGAGGACAAAAATATTGTGAAGGTAAGTGTCTATATGGAAGCAAGCTTTGATATACGTTATTCCACCTATATGTACCATAAGCTGATGCATATCTTCAAGGTACGTAGATGTGGAGTTAAAAGTAGAAGATCTATGGTTCCTTATTTGCACTTGTCTTCTCGAAATTCTGGTCCTTGATATTTTTGACACGATATTCTGGCCACATGATATTTGTAGCTTCAATTGTCTATCAGAGAACCAAGTAATGGAAAGCAGCACATGATCTTTTATCGAGAACCGGTGGCAACTTATGCATTCATGCAGAAATATTAAAAAATTTTTTGTATTTTTCTTATTTAAATTTATTTGCAGCAATTCAGTAGAACTATCAGTAAAGACTCTCAAACTGTTTACCAATGTGTGGCAGAACTTGTATTCAGTATCTGAGGTTGGAAGTATGTCACACATAACTTTAATACTCTATTTCAGCTCCCATTGCTCTATCAATCTCACACTCTGTTATCATACATAGCCATTACCAACTTTGCTATTCTGAGAAACCATAATATAAACATACATAATTCTGTTGCCCATTCTTCTTTTGCAGTAGTTAAGGGATGTCCTGCCTCCCCAACACTCCCTCCAACAGTCTAATTGACCCATTAAAACAACACTTGACTCTTTAATCAGCATGCTCAGGATGGCTCGTCTATGCTGACCTTAATATATAACCAAATTGCGTAGGATTTACTCCATCCCAAAATATGCTTTAAACAATTGATGCTTGCTATGCTTGTACTTTCCAGATCAGCAATGCTCTGGATAAGTGGCACCTCTCTGTGCCTTCATTTTTATGGGGCGATTTTGCTTAATTGGATGTATGTTTTGTGCTCAGAGAATTTGAGGGTAATTAATAAAAAGCTAAAATAAAAATTTAAAAGGATGTAAAATTGTATCTAATGAAAAGTTGAGCTTTCTTGTCTCTTCTCCCTGTGCAGGTGTGTCCCTTTCTCAATTTATACTACTTCTGGTCCAACCTGTGACACCATCACCATGAACCTCAACGCATTCTTTGGCATCCTTTTTGGGGCTCTTATATTCCTTTTGCTGCTTATAATCGCCATTGTCCTTATTGTCTACTGGCGCCGCAAGAAGAAGAAGAGCGAAGTCTATGAATGCTATGATGATAGGTGAGTGCTATCTTTAAGGAGCTACTAGTTAGTGATGTGTAAGTCTTGGCATCACCCGCTTTCGTGAACTTTCTTTTGTTGGAGCCATGTGGGAAAGGACTGTTATTTTGCTCACAAATATTCTGGGTGAGCCTCAGATGACCTTCCTGGGCCCCACTTGAGCCACTCCTCTTTCAGAGCAACTAGGAAAAGTCACACATGCAGGAAGAATTTTGGGGAATCCATCCTATATCATGAATCATCTATCATGCATAATAGGCTACGACCAGTATATGTGAGGTGAAAATAGCAAATGACAAGTGAGACATCTCAGTTCTGCAACACAAAAGAGATGGAAATTTAAAAAACTCAGAAAAAAGTTTAATGTCACAGCCATACTCCCCACCACCTCTAGTGCTGCATTCACTGGTACGATGAGGTTCTTCCCTGTTTTTTTTTAAGGAGTAGCAGTACTAGGAAACATTAGTGCAGGTTCGACTTCACTACGCAATAACTATGAGGTGTTGATCTGTAGGTCAATCTGTGTCATGTAGAGCTAAATGCATTTATATTGGTAATACAATCCCTCTAACACAGGCATGGTCTTTACATTTCACTATACCATATCAGTCTCTTTCTTTCAGGCCTGTGTTATCTGTTTGTTGTAGTTGATCCATTCAGTGTGCTTATCTCTCTCATTCACAAATGTCTTCAAAGTGGTGCTGGACCACAGACAGTGGCCTTACTCTTTGATGGCATCCTCCAGGTACACACACCAGCTTGCCTGGTTTCAGGTTATGTATCCTAGTAGGTTGTGGTCTCCAGGTAGATGGGGGTGGGCTCCATGTTACAACAAATATGGCAATCGTATGGCATATCACACAGTGAGAAGCGGCAGCATCTGCTTCTCGGAAATCTGAAAATGTGCTGCACATCACACAACCGTCTTGAGTCGCAACTTTGTTTGTGCAGTTCAACACATAAGCAGCATAATGAGAAGGGACTACCTCTCTTTTGTTGGTGAGCAATGCTAACTCTCGTGATAATAGTTGGGGAGGGCTTCTCCTTATGAACATTGTCTTCTCCTCCAAGGCTAGGCACAGACCTTCCATTTCTAAGCAGACTTCTTAGCGCTTGGAAAACCCTCAGCTTTTATAACAAGTTGAGCAGGTTTCAGGTAGTGTCCCCTCACCTCCAGAAAAAGGCTGTCATGCAGTCATCAGCCCTCATCAGTCCTCGGTCTCACATCAGTGTTTTGAGAACTCTGCAGAACACTTTCTTCTAGGGTCTGTGATGCAGCTTTGCACTGGAACAAAGTGGTGTGGCTTGGATCTCACCTTTGCAGAGAGGGACACCTTCTTGCACAAAAATAATCCTACAAAATATTAAAATAATTGTGTTATATATATATAAATATTGAAAAATATTGAAATCAGGAATATATATATATATATATATATATATATATATATATATATATATATATTCACTGAAAAAACCATAGGTTATAGACCATATATAGTTAGGAATTAGCATTTACAAAACCTTGAAAATTCACTGAAAAAACCATAGGTTATAGACCATATATCGTTAGGAATTAGCATTTAAAAAACCTTATTTTACCCACACAAAACCATTGAAATTCCATATATAGTTAGTTGCACTAACTATATATCGCGCACCCGCAATCCACTGCTGATGATGTCACATATTACATCATTCATGACATGGTCAGTGACATCACTGATGACATCACTGATGACATCTCAAATGACATCACTGATGACATGACTGATAACAACATCCAGTGATTTTTTGTTTCTGTACAGTTTAAATATGTCTTACATATTGAAGAATGAGTGGATGTGTAAGTGTCTGGACGAAGGATTTAGTAGGTGCATGACTGACTGTATGAGTGAGTGATTAAATGTGTCTCACTGAGTGCATGGGTTAGTGACTAAACTGTCTTAATTTGTGCATCATTATGTCTGTTGTTCTGTAAACTGCTGCATGTGTTGATCAGTAGCTATATGAGTAACTATATGGGTTATTGATTAATTGCCCAAGTATTTGTATGGGAGACTGAGTGTGTGTGTGGCTGGCTGGGAGGTGTGTGACTCTGTGCAGATCAATGTGTACTTGTATCAATGATTGTATAAGAAGGTAAGTATGTGTTAGTATATGTTTGAAAATGTAAGGTGCTCTATGTTTAACTGTATAGACAAGAAAATGGAAGTGTCATTGATTCTTTACAGGACTGACTAGGTGTGTGAGTAACTCCATGGATGAGTGGCAGACTGTGAGTGTCTGTATAGGTGTATGAGTGCATATGATAGTGTTGTAAAGATGAGTGATTGTATGTATGAATGATTGTATGGGTGAATGAGTGAAGGTGTGTGTAGACGTAGGAATCAGTGAGTGCGTATGTAGTAACTAGTATTGGTGTGTCAATGGTTTAAAAAATTATACTCTGTATTTAACACTGGGTGAAACAGAGGTTATATTAAAATGTGAGGAGATGCATTGTATTTTCACATGAATGATATCATCAGTGATGTGGTCATTGATGTCAAATGAGATGTCATCAGTGATGTCATCAGTGATGTCATTTGAGATGTCATCAGTGATGTCATCAGTGATGTCACTGACCATGTCATGAATGATGTAATATGTGACATCATCAGCAGTGGATTGCGGGTGCGCGATATATAGTTAGTGCAACTAACTATATATGGAATTTCAATGGTTTTGTGTGGGTAAAATAAGGTTTTTTAAATGCTAATTCCTAGCGATATATGGTCTATAACCTATGGTTTTTTCAGTGAATTTTCAAGGTTTTGTAAATGCTAATTCCTAACTATATATGGTCTATAACCTATGGTTTTTTCAGTGAATTTTCAAGGTTTTGTAAATGCTAATTCCTAACTATATATGGTCTATAACCTATGGTTTTTTCAGTGAATTTCAATGGTTTTTTAATAGCAAATATCATAAGCTGTCGAATGTCAAGTACGTGGTAAGTAAAAACATTTTCGTGTTTATGCACACTGATCTGCTTTGAATGCTGCCCCCCCCCTCATTTCTATTAGGAGTACTCTCTCTTTGCAGATAGTGAAAGGTAGTTAACGCAGGCCTTTGCCCCCGTTGTAATACGTCGTGCCTGCTTCTCTCTCCATTTGATTAATTGTTATCCAAGCATTTACTGTTTTAGAATTGGTTCTCTTTTGTTCATTCTCTATTTACAAACAAACACAGAGTCGCAATACTCTGTTTAGTCTTTGCAGATAACGAAAAATCGTGTAAAAAAACAAAAGGAATCGAGCAAAATCAGTAGGCCACTAATGGGATCTCTTTTTGACCTCGCTAAAATAGAAACATTAAGAACAACCCCTCATGACAAATACGAAACTAGTGAGATGAACTGAACTCCACACCATGATGGCTGCAATACAGCTCGGCTCCGCCACCCACCCCGCCCAAAATAACGATAAAGAGCGGCTGCCATGATTGCTCGCGGAATGGCCACGACGGAGCTACGAAATGGTGGTGCTCTCATGCTAACGCCAGCTTCAGTCTGAAACATCCAGAAACACTGTAGACTACCAATTCGATCAGTTCCGGTAGCGCCCCAATGTAACCCGGTAGAGAAGAACTAGCCCTCCCCTCTTTGACTGATGGTTCTTGTTGCCTGTCCCTTCTGTTGTCATTTAACAGAACTATTTAGCCTGCTGAAAGGGGTTGTGTTCCGACCGCTGGTTGGTGGAGACATTTTGACTATATTCTGGACCTGTGTTGTCGCGTAATGCGTCATATGACGTGCCGCGTTAGCGCATCCGGAAGTCATCCGGGGCGCGACGCGCAGCGCATAACGTAAGCATAACAGGTCATGTGACTTGTTAATAAAACTTTTCATTGGTTCATTTTACTTTTCTTATTCTAATGATGAAAGGCTTGGTCATATGACCTAAAAATTACGCTTTTTATTACTTCCGAACATTATTTTTTCTTAAATATATGTTATAATGTTCCAGGCTAATGTACTTTCCCGGAAAATTTACAACTGTCCTGCAAGTAAAATATATTCTTTTTTCGAGAAAAAGGGCGTTTCTTCGTCCCATGACGGAGCCGTTGAGCAAAAGAGGGTCGACCTGCTGTCTTAGTCACCGATACGCCTGAATATGAGATTCTTATCGATCACTTTATGTTGCAGGAGTAGAAAACACAACAGCCCTTGACCATTTATCTTTACTGCGTTCCTGCGTATTATACCTTTTACCCTTCATGTGATTGGTCTGCTTTATTTCACTTGCCTTTTAATGATTCTAAAACAGTGACTATTATTAAAAACTTTACCAATGTATATACTACTACCATGTTTTCTTTTAAAAACCTTTATTGTGAAAATTTCATTATACAAATACGAGCCTATAACCGCGTGGGCCGGCCACGGAGCAAACTGTAATCGTATATGATGAGTAGACATTTACACTGTAGAGGAACGTAACGGGCGGGCCATTAGGTTGCAAGAACTAAGGTGTCTAACAGTTGCGGAATCGGTGGACGTACATTTTATAATTAAAATACGACAGGGCCAGTTACAATAAAATTATCTAGATATACATTTGCGGGCAAGTACCATGCGTGACGTTAATTCGAACTTTCAATAGTACAGTAATCAATAACACATCAGAACTTAATATCAATAGGGATGTCGAAATACTCAATCAATTCTCGTCCCCGCCCGCCATGTGCTTCAAAACTGCATACGTATCTCGTGATTTCAAGGTTCTGCAACCAGTACACAACAAGGAGTTACGAGTCCCATTTATTCCGGCGCCATTTTGGGCGAGGACGGGCAGGTCCAGGATATAGTCAAAATGTCTCTACCAACCATCGACTATGATGATGTTCATATGCTGTATTTATAGAGTAACACTCATCTGTCCACATGAAATTAATTTGCCACAATCTAAACATGTCATTTTAATCTTTGCAAAGTTCTTCTAAATATTTGGGACCGTTTCCCTTGCCTCTGATGCTGTCAGTGCCACTTCTTTGATGAATGTACTGGCAGGTCGGGGGTTCTCCTCCAAATCTCTCTTTTATGCAGCACTATAATTAATTGGTGCCACCTCTCCATATGACGATGCATGGTATAGTTACCATAACTATATTTTTTTTCGGTTCCTCTGGAGAGTACATCGTGGCAGATGAAGCGTATAACGTACCGGGCATTTACCTTTTTTTGCATGTAGAGGAAAGCAAAAAAAAATCGAGCGTCCGAGTTCTAAGGTGTCCCAGGGCCATTTTAGTGGACCAGGCCCAAATCCAAAGAACAGGCCGCCATTTTGAGAGTCCTGTTGCAGCCGCCTGTCGCTGTAGCATCAAGAGCGGCCAAAACTCAGCTGAATGGCAACTGAAACGGTAAAGGGGCGCCCCACTACAGCAGACGAGCCTCCACCTAGGAAGGCCCGTTCACGCCGCCTCCCCCCCCCCTTCGGGCACCCCACGCCGTTATTCGGAGCAGTATTGTAGGATGGCCACACCAGTGCAGCAACTTGCTAGACACCACCTCGGTGGTAACCGAATCTCAGCGCCTTGTGGTGTCTTCTATTCAGAAAACATTGTTGTGCTGCCTTCGACCTATTCGCCGCAAGTGCGCACGCAACTCAGCTGCATAGCTTGCTAGACACCACCTCGGTGCTAACCGAATCTCAGCGCCTTGTGGTGTCTTCTATTCCAAAAATATTGTTGCGCTGCCTTTGGCCCCATTCGCACATCGGTCCGCTACTGCCGCCATCTCACAGGCCAACGGGGCGCCCCACGCCGACTTTCAGCATTGTAGGATGGCCACACCAGTGCACCTTACTAGACACCACCTCGGTGCCATCCGGATCTTGGCATCTCAGCGCCTTGTGGTGTCTTCTATTCAGAAAATATTGTTGCGCTGCCTTTGGCCCCATTCGCACATCGGTCCACTACTGACGCCATCTCACAGGCTAATGGGGCGCCCCACGCCAAGTTTCAGCATTGTAGGATGGCCACACCAGTACAGCAACTTGCTAGACATCACCTCGGTGCCATCCGGATCTTGGCATCTCAGCGCCTTGTGGTGTCTTCTAGTCAGAAAATATTGTTGCGCTGCCTTTGGCCCCATTCGCACATCAGTCCGCTACTGACACCATCTCACAGGCCAAAAGGGCGCCCCACGCCGACTTTTACCATTGTAGGATGGCCACACCAGTGCCACAACTTGCTAGACACCACCTCGGTGCCATCCGGATGTTGGCATCTCAGAGCCTTGTGGTGTCTTCTATTCCGAAAATATTGTTGCGCTGCCTTTGGCCCCATTCGCACATCGGTCCGCTACTGACGCCATCTCACAGGCCAACGGGGCGCCCCACGCCGACTTTCAACATTGTAGGATGGCCACACCAGTGCGGCAACTTACTAGACACCACCTCGGTGCCATCCGGATCTTGGCGCGTTGTGCTGCCTTCGGCCTATTCGCACATCGGTCCGCTACTGACGCGAACTCACAGGCCAACGGGGCGCCCCACGCCGACTTTCAGCATTGTAGGATGGCCACACCAGTGCTGCAACTTGCTGGACACCACCTCGGTGCCATCCGGATCTTGGCGCGTTGTGTTGCCTTCGGCCTATTCGCACATGGGTCCGCTACTGACGCCGCCTCACGTGCCAACGTATTTTCTCCGCATTTTATACCCTATGCCGCATAACAGGTCATGTGACTTGTTTATAAAACTTTTCATTGGTTCATTTTACTTTTGGTTTCCTAATGATGGAAGGCTTGATCATATGACCTAAAAATAACACTTTTCATTGGATGAAAACTTTTTTTTTTCCCAAACGATGAAAGCCCCACCTTGTTTCTGGATGTTTCAGACTGAAGCTGGCGTCAGCATGAAAGCACCACCATCTCGTGGCTCCGTCGTGGTCATTCCGCGAGCAATCATGGCAGCCGCTCCCCACCAGAAGCCTGCAGGAGTCGGGGGCCCCCAAAACTTTTGTTGAATCCTCAATGCGGAGGGGACGCTTTCGTGAATGGGGTCCAAGACCTAGCAGACAGTCGTCCGATTTCCAAGGTATCCCAGGGCCATTTCAGTGGACCAGGCCCAAAAAGAAAAGAGCCTGCCGCCATTTTGAGAGTCCTGGGGCAGCCGCCTATCGCTGCACCGCAAGAGTGGGCGCAACTCAGCTGAATTGCGGCTTTTGACACAGTGGACCAAAAGCGGACGGAATGGCAACTGAAACGGTAAAGGGGCGCCCCACTACAACAGACGAGACTCCACCTGGAGAGGCCCGTTCACGCCGCCTCCCCCCCCCGGGGCGCCCCACGCCGTTATTCGGAGCAGCATTGTAGGATACCAAAACCAGTGCGGCAACTTACTGGACATCACCTTGGTGCCATCGTTCTGCTGCCTTGGAACTATTCGCACAACAGTTTGCTACTGATGACCCACCCCCCGCGACGCCCCACGCCGGATGCCGAAATCAGTGCGGCACCCAGGCAACATCACCTGGGTGCCGTCCAGAAATCTGGACGTTGTGCTGCGTTGGGACTATTCGCACAGCCGACCGCTACTTCGTTGTTTTTCCCTAAAAATGTTTATATGTTTTTACTGTTTTTGTTTTGTTGTATATATTTATAAGTTATTAAAGTTTTATAATCTTACTACTTTGTTGGAGTGCTATATATTTTTAATGTGACACATAATTGTAAAAACTTTGATGTACAAAGAGTCATCCCTGGAATCTTCCGCTTCAGGCTCGGTCCCCTCCCCAATCACAATACAGGATGGTTTTCAGATAGTAGGAACGCGTGTGCTGTGACGGATCTCATCGAGTGTGGGCCTTGATCTACTATAACTCCTTTGAAGAGGGGTGATTCTTTACAGCTGGGGCCATAAACTACATCTGCAGGGCTAGCTGATAGCCTAGAACCGGCCTGGACAATCGGACACAGAGGAAAAGGAGTGTCAGAGGGTGCGGTAGTGAATAGGGCGAAAGGGAGGTGTCGGGCGGGCACAGGGTGTGATTCTCAGGGAAGAGCAGCGCAGATGGGGGGAGGTTTATTACCCATGCATAAGACAGAGAGCGGGGGTGACCAGTGCCTGGGGGAGATGCTTGCGAGGGTGGGGAGCCATGCTAAGGATCGACAGCGTGCAGAGAGTGGGTCTGGTCAAGTCATCTAAAATGGCTGCTGTGCACGACAAAAGTGTGGCATTTGAAAAAAGGCAAGATGGCGCAGACAATGTTTTTCAACACTTCCTGATTTCCTTCGAATCGAACGTTAACAGACATTGGGGCATATTACCAAAGTTAAGCGATATTTATCCCTAACGATGCTTAGCAACGAATTTTTTACCGCTAAGCATCGTCAGAAATTATCGCAGATAAACCTTGCTATTATCAAGGTTTATCGCAAATGCCATAAAAAACGACCGCAATGCATTAATATCGCTGAAAACTCAGCGATATTCATGCATTACCGAGCTAATGCTCTTAGCCATGTTATCCACCTCCCATTGGATAACATGGCTAAGAACTGCTCAGGGCAGGTGGTAGCTTTTGGAGATATTCGCGCTTAGCGCGAATATCTCCAAAAGTTGGTAATAGGAGATAGCGATGTTAGCGACTGTTTCAAGTCGCTAACATCTTGGCATGCCCACTTTGCATGTCATTAGTGATAAATATCACTGACATGCAAAGTGGGGCCCAAGATGGTCGCTATCTCCTACTAGCGGTCGCTAACTGGTGTTAGCAACAGCTAGGTAATACAGAGATAATTTTATCTCCGCGAAGCGGAGCGCTGTTACAGAAATATATCTTTTTTTGAACGTTAATTTCTCAAAATCCACTGAAGCACATATATTGAGACCTAGCAAAGGCACATCGAGCTACCAGTCCCTACAATTTTGCCAAGTTTCGTGCAAATCCATTCAGCCGTTCGATTATTATTATTATTATTTTTTTTGCCCCGCGGGGCCCTTTTAAAACCTCCACATCAAACCTAGGGGGTCAGGGAGGATCTACTATGCCCCCTTATGGTCATTTGCCCCTTCGCTTTGGCCTCCTCTTGTCTCTCGATCCTACCGAGAGACAAGATGGCGGCCGCTACGGACTGTTTGGAATGTTTACAGACGCCGGAGAACCAATCAGCTTCGCTTCACAAAGCTCCGTAACGCGTAAAGTCCGCGAACCGGAGCGCTGCCTGGTCCGCTGTTACAGATATATATCTTTTTTTGAACGTTAATTTCTCAAAATCCACTGGAGCACATATATTGAGACCTAGCAAAGGCACATCGGGCTACCAGTCCCTACAATTTTGCCAAGTTTCGTGCAAATCCATTCAGCCGTTCGGGCTAAAAGTGAGGCCAACCGCCCTATGGAAAACTCAATGTTAAAAACACGTTTTGGGACCCCCCTTTTTTCTCGGCCCCCCCTTGACGAACCCCCCCAAATTTTCAGGGGCTGATCAGAAACAAAATGTTCCATTTTCCTGAAAATTTCAGCCAATTCCGTCCACAAACGCCAAAGTTATTAGACATAGAATTTTCAAAAATCCCATAGAGAAAAAATCCTAACTATATATACCTACTGGCGACCGCCAGTAGGTAATATACATATACACATATATGATCAAGGCTGCGGTGACGTAGCCGAAACGTGCCATGCTGGTGGCAATGGGGAAATAAACCACGTATACAGCAATATTATGGCGACTGAGTGGTCTGTACCTGTAGAAATTCTCGGCGATTGAGGCCGGAGCTCAGGACTTTTGGACTGTATATACACACATACACACACACACATATATATATATATATATATATATACACACACGCACACACACATGTATATATTCATATTCTTGACTTCGATATTTTTTCCTCTATATTTTGGACACACAATATTTTTGTCCTCAACATTTTGTGAAACATCCTAAGTGAACAAGGAAAGCTTTATTCCACAATATCGACTGCAGATCAAATTCATGAACATATCAACACATTCTGCCTCCTGCATTCTACACCCTGTATCAACAGTTTTAGCATCTTTGTAGAGACGTTTACTGGTCTAACTCCAGCTCTACTTATGTTGACCATGTAACTGTGTCAAAATTGATATTGTAACTCCCCACTAAGACAATTACAGAAGTATACAGATGAATATTGTTTTATCTGATATAATACTACAAATGTTTTAAAGTGCTGATAAATGAAGGAACCCACAAAGTTATTCGGTAGAGCTTGATTGGGTCAATAGAAAGCTTTTTAGCCGTTAGATAGAACACTTGCGTTGTTCATCACTTTTATTCTTGGAGAATCTCCCCCTGGACTGTTACAAATATCAACATATCTAACCAGCAGGGCAAGCCTTGCATTCATCAAAAGCTGCATGAAAATGATTAATTCCTTGTTCACAGAATTGCTGCAAGCATCCCTTTAAATGAGGTTTACCTGCATACAGCAATAACTTCCAAGCCCCTCAAGAACTGTGCATTGTAAATTCAATCATGATATCTAATGGGCTGAATTGTGTGGGTCCAGGCTCATCTCTCTTGAAGCTATCATTCAAAATACATAGTTGTCCCTTTAGCAGAAGTAGTACATGAGGAAAGTGGTTCTCCCCTACAAAGTGATGTTTGGGACAAGTAAGACACATTCATTAAAGAGTAACTCAGTTGTACATATTATTGACAATAACTTTCTGACTCTGAAAACTTTTTCCAAAACACAAAATGAGGTTACCAACCCAATCTAAATCACAATTTGGAAAGGGCTTTTGAGGGGAATTCCTTCCTAAATGCAAGTAGGTATGGTCTACTTCAAATTTTTGCAACAAAAAGTATGGTTGTAAACCACTGACCCTCTAGTTGAGTGTAAGTGATTTGTAAAGGAGAACGGGTTCCCAATCAGAGTGGCGGGGTTCAGGAGAGCATGCTGTGGTCCAGCGGAAGAGTGTCTGCTCACACTGACAATTTCAAATAGAAACCAATATTTCTTAAAGTAGCTGCGGTTCATTTCAGAAATTCAGGGGGCCTCATTTTTCAGGCCGTGCGTCACTTTTACGCCGCCGGTGCGTCACTTTTTGTGACGCACCAGCAGCGTAAATAATGTGCCTTGTTGCACCATATTTAAAAAGTGACGCATCTAGGTAGATGCGTCACTTTGTAAACCACTGCGCCACATTATACCTGCGCAATGTATAATGTATGCAGGGGGGGGCGTTCTGACGCAAGAAAGGGTCATAGAAGTGACGCAGTGAAATCTATAAGATTTCACTGCACCACTTCTAGGACACAAATGCGTCAATTTCTTACGCCTGCCTCACAGCAGGCGTGAGACTGACGCAGGTCCTTTCACATGGGGCTTGCCCCATGTGAAAGGACACATTGCTGGAGTTGCGTCACTTTTGTGACACACTCCAGCAATGCGTCACTTTTTGCTCCATACAGATACATCAGAAATACTGACGTATCTGTAACTCCTTGCGATATGATGCGTCATACTGTAAATATGATGCATCATTGGTGTCGCAAGGAGGGCGCAGTGAAAAGTGACGCATCGCTGTTTTCACGCAGCGATGCGTCACTTTTCATAAATGAGGCCCAGGATGTTTTAAAAAAAGTTTATTGATTTGGAAAGAAAAGAGTGGCGTGTGGTCTGCTGTTCCTGACAGTTCACTATCCCTGTGATTGGAACCAATTGCAGGGGATTGCTAATTACCTGGGGCGGTTCCTCCATTTGAGCGGAGGAGCGTCGCCTTACAAGTCCCTGAGCTGAAAAATAAAAAGGCAATAAAGTTAATTTATTACCATTTTTATTATTCAGCAACCCATCCTGAACTGAGAATCAGGAGGGGGAAGGGCCAGCATTGCAGAGTGGCAGCAGCAGCACTATGCATTTTAAAAGGCGCTGGTCTCTTTGACAAGCCATCTTGAGAGGGCCAGACAGACATGCGCATTTTAAAGTTCTCTACCCCAGCTGTCTCTAGGTTAGAGAAAGGACAGGCCTCCAGGTCTCTTAGGAGTGCCTGCAAAGGCTGCTCTTTCCAATACCGGCGCTGCTTTAATGCTGGGAAAGCAGCGCCAGGCTTGGGTAATGCAGGTTCCTGCATCGGGAGCTTCAGCGAGGAGACAAAACACACGGGGAGGTAAGTATTTTTTATGAATATTTTTTTATTGTGCCCCAAAAGCCACACCACCCTTGTTGCAAGCCAGCCGCCACTGCAAATTACAACCTACTTAAGTAATAATATTTAGGCAGATTGTACTCCAATCCCCCACAATTCTTTACTTTTGACCAAAAGATCCAAAAATAAAATATTGGTTGCAAAACGGTGTGCGGTATGCAATCACTTTTTGCAACTAGAAGGTTACCACATCAGCCACTTGTGGAAGTCTGCTAAAATAAGGTAGGGTGGTTTGTTCTCATGTCAGCAAGAACAAAGGGGCATATTACCAAGCAATAGCGATAATTATCGCTATTGCTTGGTTGGAGACAAAATTTTACCGCAGAGCTGCGGCGATTTTTACCGCAGATAAACCTTGGTATTACCAAGGTTTATCGCAAATGCGATAAAAAACGGCCGCAATGCATGAATATCACTGAAAAGTCAGCGATATTCATGCATTACCGAGCTAATGCTCTTAGCCATGTTATCCACCTCCCATTGGATAACATGGGTAAGAACTGCTCAGTGCAGGTGTTAGCTTTTGGAGATATTCGCGCTTAGCGCGAATATCTCCAAAAGTTGGTAATAGGAGATAGCGATGTTAGCGACTCTTTCCAGACGCAAACATCTTGGCACGCCCACTTTGCATGTCATTAGTGATAAATATCACTGACATGCAAAGCGGGGCCCAAGATGGTCGCTATCTCCTACTAGCTGTCGCTAACTGGTGTTAGCGTCAGCTAGGTAATAGGGAGATAATTTTATCTCCACTTTCTTGGCTTTTGAAGCCAAAAAAGCGGAGATAAACCCCCTTGATAATATGCCCCAAAGTTTTTCAGAGTAATGCTGCTGCTGAAGAGAAAGTTTTGTTTTGTGCTTATTATACAAACTGGTTTCTGGTGGTAGTAATATATGACAAAAAGTAAAATTTTCCAATATATTTTTGTGTGGCATTTTGTTAGCTTTTCTGTTTTTTGTGATGCTGTGTTTTTTGCTGCATTATAGCAATGTGGGGAATGTATTATGCTGTGGGAGCTTCCTATTTATTGTGTTGTGCCCTGTTAGTCTGTGCTATTAAGTTGATTTGTGAATGTTATGGTGTTATGTTTTATGAGTGACAGAAGTGATAGGCAAAGAAAACAAGGGGTAAATGGCAGGAAATTTGAAAAAAGTTGTGGACAAATTTTAAATGAAGGTAAATAATGAAACAGCAGATAAACCTAGACGGTTTTGCCATTAACAGTGGTAAATACAAAGCAGATATAGTAAATGAGAGAGAAAAATGTGGATGTTTTAATTTAAAAAAGATTCTATTGGCAGATTTTAATTTTCCAACTCCATTTTTCCTCATACAGTTTCCGCCAGACCAGCTTCTACAAAAAAACTTTGACTGGTAAGAAGATATTCAGGGATTTTATTGTCTGTGTCAATCAGTCAATAAAAATACTTTATTTTGGTCGAATAACCATAAAAGATCAATATGCAGTACAAAACAATACATGGTAAAAATAAATAAAAATACCTAATAAAATACATATATTACAAAACAGAAGAAGAATTATCGAGGATTAAGCTAATATCAAATGAAAGTCCACCCACATTATCAATCCATCCTCCTTCGAGCATGCAAAACCAATCGCATCAAAAACCTCTAAAAAAAATAAAAGTGGGCCAAAAAAGGTCTGTTGTGCTGTCTAGGTTCTCCAGCCAGCAGGAGATTACATGAGCCCTAGTATCTTCTATATATCTCTATCAGCTGGTTCTAAGAACTGAAACATAATAAAACTATCACTACCTCATAAAAGCACAGTAGATGTCAAAATTTGGGGACCAAAATAGAAGCATTGTACATACAGGGTAATCACAAAAGCACAAATTCACCTGATGGATTTTAATCTCCTGACCACTGTCTGTGTCATAGACCATCTCAGTACCTATGGAATGAGAAAGGGTGTGTATACTGCACACCCATGTATGTGCAGTACTGAGACCTTATTTAGCTTGAAGATTTAATTGCTATCAGAGCACCCCCAACCACTGAGTTTCAGCTACAGGTCTCCAGTTGAAACATAATCCAGGTAGACACATGTGGTTGAGATCTTAGAATTGAGGATACAGTCTAACATCAAAATATGTCTATTAGAGTATAGGATCTGCAACCTGCAATGCTAATTTCATAAAAGCCACATTCCAGAATGTTTAAGTTTATGAAGCACACAACATCCTATTACAGAATCAGCTTCTTGAAAGAGTCTGGTAGGTACATTATTGAGGTGACCCTGTGCATTAAGCTCCTTACTTCAGTGAAGTCAGATGCACCATTAGGGACAGCGTTAGCCTTCAGCGGGGTTAGATTTACTATTCCTACTTACGTTAGCACAACAGTATGAAAAGTGTTGGACTTTTGGTGGGTCACAGTTATTATTCCCACTACAGACAGTGCAACAGTAGGGAGAGTGTTCGACTAAAGAGCGGTTAGATATAATATTCTTGCTCCAGTCAACACAACATAGGAAATGTGTTAGTCTTTGGAGGGGTTAGATTTACAATTCCTACTAAAGTCAGTGCAATATTAGGAAAGGTGTTGGACTTCGGAGGGTTTACATTTGCTATTACCAATCCAGTCTAAGTAACAATAGGAAATGTATTGGACTTTGGAGGGGTTAGATTTACTATTCCTACTTTAATCCAAGCAACAGTAGGGTAAGTATGGGCGTATTTGGCGGATTCGCGGTCCGCGAATTCGCGCGAAATGCCATTTTGTGACACGTGCCGAAAGGCGCCGAGGTCCCTCGAGTGAGCTGTCCATCATAGTGAGGAAAGGGCGGGAAGACGTTGCATACCCTAGTGTGTTTGTGGCGGGACAAACAGGAGGGGCTTCTATGCGAGTTCACATATCTCTTGTTTATAACGGGTCAGAGACCGATTAGAGCAGCAGATGAGAAGGAAGCAGCCTCCTGGTCACAGCAGTACACGGGGATTGCGCTAGAGAAACTCGTGGATGCAAAGACCTCCATCAAGGATTACATCCAATTGTAGGCGGTAGATATGGGGAGGATGCACACCTGCCTAGCCTCGACCGTGCTCACTAGTTGTTTGGGAGCCGAGGTCCCTCGAGTGAGCTGTCCATCATAGTAAGGAAAGGGCGGGTAAACGTTGCATACCCTAGTGTGTGTGTGGCGGGGCCAAATGGGTGGGGCTTCCATGCGAGTTCACATGCCTCTTGTAAGGGTCAGAGACCGATCAGAGCAGAGATGAGAAGGAAGCAGCCTCCTGGTCACAGCAGTACACAGGGATTGTGCTAGAGAAACTCGTGGATGCAAAGATCTCCATCAAGGATTACATCCAATTGTAGGGGGTAGATATGGGGAGGAAGCACACCTGCCTAGCCTCGACTGTGCTCACCAGCTGATTAGAATGCGTGACTGAATTTGAGCTTCAACTCGGGCACCTGCTTTATTTATATCTGTAAGTGCTTCCTGTTGAGGTTTAATTTTTGTGACAGGAGCATCGTGCCAGAATGAATCCTGCCTGCATAAATTTATCCATGAAGATGCCACCCTCTACTGCAAACAAAAAAAATGCACAAAAAAAATAAAAATCCGCTCGCGAGCGGATTTGCGGATTTTCGGCAAAAGTTTTGGACTTTTGGTGGGTCACATTTATTATTCCCACTACAGACAGTGCAACAGTAGGGAGAGTGTTCGACTGAAGAGGGGTTAGATATAATATTCTTGCTCCAGTCAACACAACATAGGAAATGTCTTAGTCTTTGGAGGGGTTAGATTTACAATTCCTACTATAGTCAGTGAAACAATAGGAAAGGTGTTGGACTTTGGAGGGTTTAAATTTGCTATTACCAATCCAGTCTAAGCAACAAGTATTGGACTTTGGAGGAGCTAGATTTACTATTCCTACTTCAATCCAAGCAACAGTAGGGTAAGTATGGGCGAACTTGGTGTATTCGCGGTCCGTGAATTCGCCCAAAATGCCAAAAAAATCCGCGAACTCGCAGATTTTTTTGCCATTTTGTGACACGTGTCTGTAACTTTGCCACCGCGCCGAAAGGCACCGAGGTCCCTCGAGTGAGCTGTCCATCATAGTGAGGAAAGGGCGGGAAGACGTTGCATACCCTAGTGTGTGTGTGGCGGGGCCAAACGGGCGGGGCTTCTATGCGAGTTCACATGCCTCTTGTTTATAAAGGGTCAGAGACCGATTAGAGCAGCAGATGAGGAGAAAGCAGCCTCCTGGTCACAGGAAATACATGTGCTATCAAATGTGTAAAAATATGACTACAAAACTTTATTAACTTACACTATTCCGAAGTAAATAAATATTTATGATTTTTCTTAACAAAGAACATAAAATGACATATAATTATATAGTCTTCACTGACTACAGAAAATAACACAACAATGAAAAATTATCAATCATTTATTTAAGTTCAAATAATACATAAAAAAATAGGTAAAAAATATCATCTCACAGACACTTGCCATTGAATAAATTCGTTTTTTGAACAAATAATGCACTTTAAAGCAAATCTTATGGTTTTAATCTCCAATAAATAAATTACATATAAATATAAAATAATGTAAACATGCAATCTATTTTTATTTTCGAAGCAACTACTTGCCTGCAAAATTAACACAGCATTAAAAAATAAATGATGAATAGACACATAAAAACTAAAAAACATATTGAATAAATAACACATTACAAAATGTAAACAATAAATAATACATTAACCCCTCCCATGCTCATGACGAGCTGAGCTCGTCATGAGCCACAGCGCTCCGGTGCTCATGACAAGCTCAGCTTGTCATGGCCCATGGAACGCTCGCATGCGGGGATAATTCCCCTGCTGTGCTGAGCGTTCCACGGCAGGTAAAGCACCTGTGACGAGCTGAGTTCGAAATGAGCATGCGGGCGCCGTGCCTCATGACGAGCTCAGCTCGTCATGAGCATGCGGGCGCCGTGCGCGCCCCCCTAACCCCCAGCACAGCGGGAAAATAACCCCCGCAGCGAAGGGATTAAGTAAAGTAGATAATTAAACAACAAGTCAAAATAATATTTTTTTTAAAACACATTTAATTAAAATACATTTACTTTGATTCAACTACCCACCCTATTCCCCTACAGACGTGGCAACTCACAACTAAATAGAACTTGAATAAGTTAGTATTAAACAAACTATTTCCATAATTAGTACTCATTTAAACAATTAATTACCAATTACAAACTAATTAACTAACTAATTAACAAACATTTATACATTTTATAACTTAATTAACTTTCCCCCTATACTCTACAAACCCATTAAGCTGCTACTAAAATATATACCTTACTTTAACTAATATTAAAACTAAATACAAAAGTACAATTATATTTTAAATTCAAAATATAACTTAGCTCTTACAAATGTGCATGATTAATAATCAATTAATGAATTATTAAAGAATATAAAATAAATTAATAACAAATGAAGCATGTTTCCAATGTAAATAACTTCCCACCCTTCCCCCTACAAACCCAACACCACTACAACACTATATATCACTGGTGGTAGTGGACAAGACACTTCACGCTTCCTACAAAGCCAGCATGTGTGATTGATTGAACTTCTTCCTGTAGTTGTGTTCCATGTCTAAACAGACACCTGTTTGCTGTCCTAATAGCACTTCAGTAAATCTATGTCAAAACGTAACAGAAATGTTTCCTGATGGTTGGCTACATGGTTGTATCTTAGAATGACCAGAGACAGAACTAAAACTGTTCACTGAATTGTCTTTAATTCTTTCAGGATACAAGAATGTCCAGGAGACAAAGGAGGCTGAAGCCTTCAGAAACAACCCAGTCCTTGTGGACTTTAAAGCCCAGAGTGAAATGGGGGACACATCCATGGAGGTACGTGCAAAGGATAGGGGACAATTTCAGAGTCGATTATGAACAAAGTGAAGCAATTTTTACAATTTAAACTAGAACGTTCTGGTTCAAAGAGGTTCTGGCTAATGCAGAGTTTCTGACTAATACACAGGGGTAATTTAGAGCAGTGTGAGTGGTTCACCTAAGCCACCCACCCACCCATCATTTTAGAAGAGACTATAGCCTTTGTTCTCCTCACGGAAGATTGCCTTCCATACTCATAGAGCCCCTCTTCCTGGTAGGGGAGTCTTTATTGGAGCTATGCTGCACTTGTGACTCCAATGTAGGCATTGTGAAATGCCAGGCCATCCCAATGCTGGTTTTGCCCTGCTTGATATTTCTCCTTGTTTTAGAAAAACAAATTGCCAAACAAATGCCTACAGCTCAGAAACATTTATACCTGGGCCTCAGAGACACTGATGCATTTTTCGGCCCAGGACTCTGTAGTGCAGTCCTCATCACTGGAATCTAGTTACCAATGCCCACCTAATTCTTTCATGGAACATTTTATTCTCAGATTGGCACAACTTGTGTACAATTACCAAAAACCTAATTTCTAATGCATGTTCTAATTCACAGAAGGAACTTGCCCATTTTCAAAAACCCACAATTAGGTAGGAGATTTGAACTCAGCTCTTGGTCAATATATGGATAAATCACCCCAAATTGTATTTGACCAGGATATTGCAAGCCACTAATGTTGAACATTAGACCAAAGGCATGGGATGCCAAAGGAGCTGTAGCTACAGTGTGTGACACATGAACATCTTTATAACTCTTTTGATTAATGTTTGAAACCCTGATTAACCATTGGTCGTGAATGGAAACTCCTCATGATTTCTGTAGAAAATGTTCAATCCAGATTAGAATTCACAGGTGGAATTGCTTTCATCATATTATCTTTTTGGAAAAAGATCACTTGGTAGCTAAAGTGAACAGTAAATATTGACAATGCTTTATGAAAATAAACACACAAATATTGCAAATTTAAATTTGTTGCAAAGAAATGTTTTTCCATAATATATGCACGTTTCATACAAAAGCAGATGTAGTTAAGAACATGTGGTAGGATGCACACTGTTTCTCACTTCATTTCACCCATAAGAAAGGAAGTTGAAAATAGAGTTTCCATTTACTTGGTCAAGGGACTGTTTCCTGGGTCAAGGGACTGTTTATGTTTTGCCTCTGACAAAAGCAGACACTGCTGGCCTGTAATATATTGGTGCAGTGGAGCAGAGATATAATTTCCTTAACAAATATAAGCAGTTCACACCTGGACCAATAAAGAGGCATTTTATGTATGTTTTATACAGTGGTTACAGAATTCTATTTATAATGCTTTCTCCACTCCACGTGGGCTGTGGGTCCTGGCCAGTATGAGACTGAACATGTTGACAAACATCACTTGGTTAACACACATTTACAGCATCAGGTATGGCCCTAGCCTGATGTCCATATTCACATGTTCTAACCTGAATTAGGGGCGTTTGAAAAAGTGATGTTGGGCTGGACCTCATTTAGGTGGCAAACTAGAGAGAATACCAATAAATGTGTGGTGTGGTGATGTCCAAAGTTATGAACATTGCATATGAGATTTGTGCTGTTGCTGGAGAGGCCACATTCAACTCAGCCCTTTTTGCCTTCATATGCAAAAATCAGGCAGCCAAAAATTGACTTTATTACTACTCGATGTGTGCTCTATGTACAACAGCATCTTTACACTAGTGTGGGATATTACTGTGAAGATTTATAAAGTTTTAGTACAATTCAAAGCAGCATCCAAAGTTGCGTCAAAGGGTCAAATCACCTCCTTCCTCTACGACAGAACCCAAAGAGTCTGCCTCCCCCGTTCCACTCAGGAGTCACCAAGACCATCTGCGGCGTCCCGCAAGGATCATCCCTCAGCCCGACACTCTTCAACGTCTACATGGTGCCGCTCGCACGCATCACCAGACTCCATGACCTCAACATAATCTCGTACACCCACGACACCCAGCTGATCCTCTCCCTCATCACTCTTTCCGAGTAGCTGTGCGCTATAAAAAGAAATGTATAACATTACATAACATAACACCAAGGACCCCCTCACCGCCAAAGTCAACCTTCACCGTGGTATGAAGGCTGTCGCCAACTGGATGGAAGACAGCCAGCTCAAACTGAACATGGAAAAGACGGAGATTCTCCTCCTCGGACCCAACCCCTCCGCCTTGGACGACTCCTGGTGGCCCACTTCCCTGGGCACCGCCCCGACTCCAACCAATCACGCACGCAACCTGGGAGTTATCCTCGACTCGAAACTCACCATGGCCAACCAAATCAACGCAGTCTCTTCAACCTGCTTCTACACCCTCCGCATGCTCCGCAAGATCTACAGATGGATCCCTACAGACACGCGGAAAACTGCCACCCACGCCCTCATCAGCAGCAGACTCGACTACGGCAACGCCCTCTACGCCGGAACCCTGTCCAAGCTCAACAGCAGACTTCAAAGAATCGAGAACGCCTCCGCACGCCTGATCCTCGACGTCCCCCGCCGAGACCACATCACCCCCCACCTGAGAGACCTGCACAGGCTCCCGTCAAAAGAAGAATTACCTTCGAACTCCTGACCCATGCACACAAGGCACTCCACAACACCGGCACAGAATACCTCAACAGCCGATTGTCATTCTACGTACCCAACAGAGAACTCCGCTCCGCCGACCTTTCACTGGCCACCGTCCCACGCATCCACAGAACCACTTCCGGGGGCAGGGCCTTCTCCCACCACGCCGCCAGACAAGGAACTCCCTCCCTCTATCCCTACACCTGACAGAAGACCCACAAACCTTCAGGAGACTACCCAAGACCCGGCTCTTCGACCGCCAGCTGCAGCCACCCTCCCCCCCGCGCCTTGAGACCCCCACAGGTGAGTAGTGCGCTTTATAAATTCTATGATTGATTGATTGAAAGGGTGACAGAAAAATGCACTATATCTACTAAGTTTTTTCTCTCCCCAGTGCTGGTGCACTTTGACTGCCATGCACCAAGGCACACCTTTTCACCATAGTACAAGTCTGTGTGTGATTCCTGGCATATGTTTTGTACTGGAAGGATAGCATTCCCGTAAGGCTAGCCAAAAAAAACCCACCAATGGCCCCAACATGCAAGTGATTTTCAAGTAGTACAATCATTCTGGCCGGGACCTGAATAGTTTTTAAGACGGACATAAATGAGTAAAATACCCCAATGTGAATACACTGGAAGAGTGCACCTACTACCAGGTACAATACAAAGTGTGCATACAAAGTGTTAAATAATTGGCAACATCTTTCTCTTGTACCACAACTCTGGATCACAAATCCATTCTTAATACATTGTTACGTGGCCGCATAAATCTCCAAGCAACGCCCACCCCCTGTAATTTGACGAGTTAGACTTTCTTTGTTAATTTTCTTTAAAAATTGTTTCAACAAGACAAAGACTATGTGGAGAATCTGTGAAAGATCACTTAATATTTCTGAATCTCCTTCTTCGTCTTCCCCACTGTACAAACCTTACTGCACATCTATGCTAAATGTGTTTACTTTGTCCATCAATCTTGTATACTTATCCTCACTCTTATCCTGCACTGCAACTCTGTGTTTGAAATCCAGCAGGTATCCCCCAATAAAGTCTTCTTGCTCAATAGAGACTGTGTACATTGCCAAATATCTGTACAATTAAGAGCTCATCTGATAAATAATATTGTGAAACATGTTTGTTCCCTACATCTAAACATCACAAAGAAAATCCTCTCAATCCTCTTCCAAAGTGTCTCAACATGTTGCTTGCCAGACCTTTTTGTTCTTTGTTGCTACTTCATTCAGTCAACCAAGAAGAGTCAGAACACACTGTAAAGACATCTATTTAAAAGCCACACATGCGAAAAGGTCCTTTGTCACATTCAAATGTTACTTTATGACGAAATTAATCAACTGAGTCTAAGCTAGTGTTTGGTAAACCATTGATACAGTGTCCTGAACTGGATAATGTTTACATTGTGGTATGACTTCACTCTTCACCCTGAAACATGAATTAGGATCAATTTTAAATGTCAGTATGGGTTTTTTCTTCCAGGGAAATACAGGCCAACCACAAAGGCAAAGTGAAATTATATACTCAACAAATCTTGAACGATAAACAATCTCCGTGCAGATCTCATGTGATGTTTTAACTGCTGAAAGCTGAGTATCAAAGGAACATACATCTTTACAAGAAAATAGTGGTTCAACGCAGAGAGAGGACCACTAAAACAAAATGGCTTCCAGCATTGCTTGTTGAAGAGCATTGCATACTGGGATGTGGCATCACAGTCAACTGATTACTTATGGAGAGGCTACACTGTAACTTCACAGAAGAGGTTACATTATTTTGAGCCACTCACTGCAATCCAGTTGCCAAATGTAGTTTTATCAGATGTGTTTGAGATGCTTATTACTAATAGTTTGTCATTTTCTATGGAAATGTTATGCATACTACTATTGGTACAATTGTACTTATGACTATGTATTCAAATATGAAGCAAAAGGTGGCTCAGGTGGTTGCGGGGAAGGATCGCATACCACTGGTAGGGTATAATGAGCTTTCCCAACACCTGAGCATGCTCCTCATGCATAAACCCCTATGTCACAATGACCTGTATTTGCTTAGTGATTCCTATAGGGCATATCATCAACGGGCAGCGAAAAATTTTCGCTGTCCGCCTGTAGCATGTGAAATCGTAATGCCACCTATCGCCGGATTCTATCGCCCGGTGAGCGCACTCTCAGCAACGCCCATCGCCGAGCTGATAGAAATCCAGGCAATATCGGCGATAAGGGGCAATAACGGAGGTATACTTACCATAAATAAAAGAGTAAGAAATAAATGTTGCTGATAGGGAGATGTGGACTCAGCATAATGATCCACCTTCCATTCTGAACATAGCCAATTTGGGAAAAAAGCTGGCGTAAGAAAACTGCAATATAGCAGATTAGCGCTAGTTTCAATGTCGCTAAGCCGGTTAGCAATTGCCTTGCTGATAGGGAGTACCTCTGTTAGCGATGAGAATCGCTGTATTTTACTAGGGAACGCCTACCTCGCGTCTCATTAGCGATGCGAGGCGATAAATTTATGTGTGCTAAGGCATGGATTCACGCGTGTCCATGCTGATAGGGCGTTAAAATTATCGCTGCTTTTCGTCCGAAAACGGATGCAAAAGCAGCGATAATTTTAACTCAGGCCCTTGAAGATATGCCCCTATGTTTTTCAATTCAATTTTCTACCATGTACAGTTGGAACTCATGAATCAGATGACCTTAGGCAAGCAGTTTCAAGTTAACCTGGTTTATGTATTCTGTGAAGCCATTTTTGTATTATTTTTATCATTGCATACTTAATCAAATTTTTTCATTTTATAAACTGCACTAGCCCTTTTTCTTTGCACTTTAAAAGCAGACTTCATTAATGTTCCATGTGTTTCTGATTCAAAAGTTACCAAGAAATGGGAAACAAGACCCATGTTTTGGTGCCATGTTATGCTCCTTTTCAAAAGAGATTCATGCCTTATGCATACAATGTAAAGTGATTGTTTAACAAAACTTTGTTCCAACAGAGCCAAATGCCCTTATATGCTATTGGTTTAACACAGCAGAAGTGTTTAGCAATTCCTAATATGTACATATATTAAAACTTGCACTTCCAGGCCATCCCTACAGCATGAGGTCACCTGCAACAGTCAAAACTTTACAGTTTAACGTTTAGGCTTGACGGTTACTGGGTAATGCTGGCACAGTGGTGGCGGCTGTGCGACACCTTGTACTCGGTACTTATATTTTTTTTTAAATAAAGCACTGTTTTGAATAACTTATTTTGTGACTTATTATTTCCTTTACTTGTTCACCTTTCCTGTTATTGTCCAAGTGCAACAGTGATTGCTGAACCTATTAGTTTTTCATTTTAATTTGCGATTTAATGTGCCCATAGCCATTTTTGTTTTTACTACATACAGCCGCATGGTTAATTATAAATATAAAGGTGGATTGTCATTTGAACTAAATATTAGATTTGGTTAGCACAAAACGTATTTTATTGAAGGAAATCAGTGTCAGCCAGGATTTGAACCTCTAACTTCTTACGGGGGGGCACATTTGCAAGGGTGATGTTAACCGGTTTTATATCATTCATCGTTGAGGTTCCAGAATCCAATAATTTTTATATATGGTCATACAGGAATTTGGATGAATTCTCATAATGCTTTGCAGGAGTCTAATTTCCATGAATTTGTCCATAATAGCCAAAAATGTAGGTCACAACACACTTGGATGTTAATGTGTGAATTAATGCTCCAGATGGAGTGCAGTGCTTTAAGGCCTATGTAGAAGACATGTACAAGTAAGTTAGATGTGCCCAAAGGAATAAAGAATGTATAAGAAAAATATTCATTTATTTTAAAATGCACTACCTCATATCATGACCCTTTTGGGCAAAGTGAATGAAAGGACTTGTCTCACAGTGTCCTGCCAAACAGAGGGCAACTGGATATAACCTTTCAGAAAAACAAATTCTGGTACCTAATGTTTGACAGGCCTCCCATGAAAACATCCAGTGCTCAACAAACTTCTACGCAGTCCTCACTTCTAAGAGCATCCCTGAGCTCAGCTCCACTCCACAGTCAATGTTCTCCCCTTAGAGTGTGGCTGCAGCCCTGCAGTCAAGCATTTGCCCAGCCCAAATCTACATTACCCCTCAAAGTTTCTCTAGAGAAAAGGAATCTATGAGAAATGAAAAAAACTTGAGGGTCATCTCCAGGATGTCAGAGAAGGCATCTCAAGGTTGATTGAGATCGATTGAAATAATTTTTGATATGTTGAAAATCATCATCTGAACTTTATATTAAAGAACAAATCATTAGAATCAAGTTTTTTTCCAGTTATTAGTTCTAATAATTGGTAAAAACCTTAGTGAACCTAGGGGCCTATTTAATAGTGGAAACATTGGGCCCGATTCACAGAATGAACTTAAGACTAAATCCTAAACTTACTACTATTTGGTATTCACAGAATGCACTTACTACTTTCGGGATTCACAGAGGAAACTTACTACTTTCGGTATTCACAGAATTGATTTAAGACTACTAACTCTAAGTCCGAACTTGGGCCGGAAATTCCGGCCCGGAGGCGGAGCTTCCGGCATGGGGGCGGAGCTTCCGGCCCGGAGGCGGAGCTTACGGTTTGGAGGCGGAGCTTCCGGCTCAGAGCTGGGGATTTTAGCCATGGCTGAAATCTCCCCCTCTGGGCCGCAAGCTCCGCCTCCGGCCCTGAAGCTCCGCCTCCAAGCCGGAAGCTCCGCCTCTGGGCCGGAAGCTCCGCCTCTGGGCCGGAAATTCCTGACCGAGTTCGGACTTAGAGTTAGTAGTCTTTAATCAATTCTGTGAATACCGAAAGTAGTAAGTTTATTCTGTGAATCCCGAAAGTAGTAAGTGCATTCTGTGAATACCAAATAGTAGTAAGTTTAGGATTTAGTCTTAAGTTCATTCTGTGAATCGGGCCCACCGCCAGCAACTGTCCTATCACAGGGAGACCTTACAACCTGTTGGCCACTTACTATGCACTCCTGAAAGACAGTGTTTATCCCCGATTCTCACAAGGACTTCCCTCAAAGTGCACCCACAAACATGGTGGCTATACTTCACTCACACAAACCCACAGCTCACACACAGAGGTACACAGCCGACTATGAAAGAGCAGAGGTTGGACAGATATTAGCAAAGGAGAGACAGGTTGAGTATCTCATACATCTGTCCACTACTTTAATTCAAACTAATGAAGTAGGTTATATTGAAGCCTGAATGTCCACTGATGGTATCTAATCTCCCATAAAGCACACTTGAGCCAGCACTGCAGACCATGTGACTGTGATATGGATGACTTTTGCAAGGAATAGTCTTGGCCTAAAAAAAGTCCCACTTACCTTCTAAAAGAAACTGGTGGTGTATTGTGTTTTTGTAATGCAAGTCTTTTCTAAAATACAGAAAGAGTAAAGAAAAAATATGCCATCTAAAAGCAGAGTGCACATGCTTCAATTAAAAAAGTTAAAACAGAAAGCTTTGCGCTGAATCTTGGAAAATTAAAAAATGATAGAGCATGCAGAATACCATTTCAAGATGGTGGCATGGATTTGAATCTTGTTTCAGTGATGCCTGGCACTCTAAATTGGAAATGTGTGGTCCAGTCGGCAGCAGAGCTACTGGTACGCTCATTACTCGATTAGCACTAGTCTGCATTTAAATGTGAGCTGCTGGGTAATCAACTAAAGGAAATATCTCCTGAGGTCAGACTTCTCTGGCTGCAAATGAATTCAGAGTAAGCAGGCAAAATACTGTTACTTACTTACTGATATCCTAAAGAGCAGCGGATGACTGCTAGGCAAAGCCAAACATTGGCAACATTAGGGGGGACACATAAGGCTGGTTTGACAGCTAAAACACTCTTTTGAGTAGACCTAAACACACAGAAATAGAAAGAGCACAGGGAGTCGGAGCACAGGGAATGCATAACATATACAACACTGGTCAAGAGCATCACACTCTTCCCTGAAAGACATGAAATGTGTGGTACTACAGGACCAGTGCAAGCTTCCTTCGAAGACATGGAACCAGTGTGAAATTGAGGGACCACTGCAAGCTTCATTTAAAGACATGAAACCAGTGTAGAACTGGGCAACACCATTTAACGCCTCCCTTAGATTCAATGAACATGCAGTATTTCAGATTTGCTACAAGTGTAAGGAGCAGCACTGGGGTGTATGAGTGCAAGCTAGACTCACATGCCTAGCTAGATTCCCACACACAAAACAGGTGCTGGTCCAGGCAAGAGAACGCGCTTCCCTCACACTCATAGAAACACATTCTGATCAGGCCATAGACAATGCAAGCTTCCCTTGCATGGACAGAGCATGAACTGTGTTAGACCTGACAGCCTTCACGTGGTCTAGCCCCAACATTTTTCCTGCCTCCCCCATTTTCCTGACATCACTTTTGCTGAATTTAGGACTCTGAGTACTTTACCACTGCTAAGCAGTGCCTCTGCTCTCTCCCCTAAAATTTGGTAATATTGGTCTATCTCCAATTTCCACATTTAATTTACTTATAAATCCCTAGTAAAGTGCACTACATGTGCTGATGGTCTTAAATGCCATTAGTGGGCCTGCACACAAAAAGATGTTGGACGGAATGCTGAATATTCTCAAACATTCATCTCCAGTCACCGATATGGGTTAAATCCATCATTTGCTCACCATGCCGCCCCAGTTTTGACCCACCCATATGTAAATCAGTCTTGACCCTGCTCCCCATGGGACCAGTCCGACGAGAACTGCCAGGCCAGGACCTCCCTGGAAAGGAAAACTAATGATGGAAGTTCTCCTGTGGTTGCTAATCTGCTTTCTTGTTGTATTTAGGGATAGTGCAGTCTTTCGTATTCCTGAAATTGGAATTATTGTGTATTGAATAAAAGACTTGGGTTCAATATAGTTTGTTTTACAGGGTATTCAATAGTCAAGTCTGTCTTCCAAACCCTTGGTCTTTCCACTCTATTTAGAATCAAGCAGACCATTATCTTTCCAATGGCAGTGCCTCCTCTAACTCAGAAATCTTACTTCGACAAGTTGAATCTGGGTGAGGACATCACATCACCGACCCTACTTATAGCATATTGTCTGAGAATTCTCATTGCAGAGATTCAGCCTGAAGTGGGGAGGCCCTTTGTGAATCTGGTCCAATGTCCTCAATTACTCTGATGGATGCCGGGTAGCCCGCCAACTTTAAATTCACCCTCTATACCCAGCGCTGGGCAATTTATCAATGGATGCTTTGTTTTCCATCACAGGAGCCTTTACCACACCTGTGTCAAGAATGTTTGAAGGACTGTTAGAGTCAGTGATAAATCAAAGGTCTTTAAGCCCTTACTAACTGGCTATGGCTTCCCATAGCTCTAGATGGTTCTTCATAGATGTTTATCTCAAGCATCTTGCTTTATCACTGCCTGATCTCTTTCCAACCACAACCTAGTGCAATCTCTTACAATTATTCAACATACAGACCAGTATTAGTGTGCTAGGTTTGGTGGTGTTAACACCTATTGATTCTGGGTCCTACAAAGCAATGTTGCTCAAAGTCTTCACTTCTTTCCATCCATGTCTGTAACTGCTCAAAAGTGGAATTTATAAGTCTGGAGAAATATATCCGAGCCAAAGACACATATTCATCTTACTATCTTCAATTTTTTAATTCCAGGAGATGAAGGGATGACACCAGGGGGTCCATTAGGATAGCGGGCGGACCATAAGCGCGGGGGTCCCGTTGCGGGTATTAGGATGTGCCCGCAACAGTGGCGGGCACATCCTATATGTTTTACATTGTGGCGGGCGGTGCTCTCTGCACCGCCCGCCACAATGCAAAACATAAGTTGATGAATTTATATATGCAAAGCGGCAGCCACCGCGCGGTGCCTGCCGCTTTGCATATGTAAATGTGGGGAGGTACCATAGGTACCCCCCATGTGCCCCCCCGACAGTGGCGGCAACCTGGGGGCCCTGCAGGGGGCCCCCCGCAGCAATATCCGCCCGCCTTTCCGTGGTGGCATTGCCGCCGCGGAAAGGTCCCTACATTGTGCCATCGTAATATGGCTGGCGGTGTCCTTTGGACATCGCCACCATATTAATCTATTACCGCCACGGTCGCAAAGCGACCAAGGCGGTAAAGAGGCGGACGGTCTTTCCGTCCGCCGCTGTCTCCTCCGCCATCCTAATCTGGCGGAGGGAAAAACAAGAGTGGTTGACGGGCGAATTGCCTCCGCCAGGGTGGCGGTGGCCACCGTCACCCTGGCGGAGGCAATCCGCCCGACATCCTAATGGACCCCCAGGTATTTGGATCAGCTCCTACTCTGGAGTAGTGGGAGAATATTGGTTATGAATAAGTGGCTTTTGGTTTGCTGAAATTAACTCTTTGGTACATAATATTCTTTGATCCCTATCCAGCAGAACAAGATCTTAGAGCTGGTCTGTGATTGAGGGATGCGTTGACTTGAGAATCCCAAATCTGTTGGTTCCTCTTTGGTCATAAACATGGGAGGGTAATATTGAAATAGTGGCCATTGCAGGAGTTTGGTAATTAACATTTTGCAGAGCCACTGAATCGAAGGAATCTACCATTGTATGAATTATACTGCTATATGTATACACTTCATTGATGAGATGTGAAAAGAGAAATGACCGGAAGTAGCATAGAGAAAAATGGTGTCCATATATAACACATTTCAATTGTTAAATGTCACATATTCAATTTCAGACCTGCAGAGAGTTCGAGCTACCTGTCTGCTGGGGCAGGACAATGTAGTCTGATGAATAGAAATAGCCAAACTTAGAAAACTATGACTATATTGTGTCATGTTAAATATAAGGGGGAGAGGTGGAGTTTGTATGTAGCAAAATTGGCAGATTGCATATGTTGCATTTTGATCTGTGCATGCGCAACTTTAATTGAATCCACACAAACTCTGTGATTGGTAGGGATGTATGACGTTACAACGCACACTTTTAGCACGCATACCTTTACAACGCAATTTTTACAACGCAGGATCCATTACAACGAACTACCATTACAACGCATGTTTTTACATCGCAGATGCCTTTACAACGCATACCATTACAACGTAAGTATTGGTAAGTATATAATATTTTTAAAAATGTAAGTAATTAAAATTAATATAATTTAATTTAATTTAATTTAATTTAATTTTATTTAAAACCCAAACCTAGCCTTGAACCCTAAAAATACCCCTGTACCCCAAAACCCAAACCTAGCCCTGAACCCTAAAAATACCCATGTACCCAAAAACCCAAACATAGCCCTGAACCCTAAAAATACCCCTGTACCCAAAAACCCAAACCTAGCCCTGAACCCTAAAAATACCTTTTTACCCAAAAACCCAAACCTAGCCCTGAACCCTAAAAATACCCCTGTACCCAAAAACCCAAACCTAGCCCTGAACCCTAAAAATACCCCTGTACCCAAAAACCCAAACCTAGTCCTGAACCCTAAAAATACCCCTGTACCCAAAAACCCAAACCTAGCCCTGAACCCTAAAAATACCCCTGTACCCAAAAACCCAAACCTAGCCCTGAACCCTAAAAATACCCCTGTACCCAAAAAACCAAACCTAGCCCTGAACCCTAAAAATACCTCTGTACCTAAAAACCCAAACCTAGCTCTGAACCCTAAAAATACCCCTGTACCAAAAAACCCAAACCTAGCCCTGAACCCTAAAAACACCCCTGTACCCAAAAACCCAAACTTATAAAATTTGTAATATAATTATATACTTACAAATACTTACGTTGTAATGGTATACGTTGTAAAGGCATCTGCGATGTAAAAAAATGCGTTGTAATGGTAGTTCGTTGTAACGGATCCTGCGTTGTAAAAGTTGCGTTGTAAAAGTAGTCCGTTGTAATAGTTGCGTTGTAACGGTTGTTTACCGTCTAGAATAAACATGCCTACTTATGCACTATGTTACAGTAAGAGGGTATACCCATGACAGTCACTGGGACCTGGGTGCAATTCGGTACAAAGAGAGAGGGGGCCCAGCAAACACTTATTTAAAAACAGGACACATTTCAAATTGCATATAAACACGAATACACATAAGAGAATGTATAATCAACACAATGTTATTTAACCACACTGTGTTATGCATAGCTCATTAGATAGACATTCAAATTCTCATCAAATGACAATAGTGCCCCTTGAAGTGAAAAGGGATAACGTGCAAGTGAAAGGTGAGGTTTGTGCAGAATTCTCGTGACTGGAACAAAAGAAAAAAAGAAACAATTTCTTTAACATCACAACAGTAATTTTTCTGGCGTCAAAAGAGCCAAATGTTGGAGGAACAACCAATGTTCTATGACCATTCTAGGCGAACCATGCCACTGTCCTGCAATCAATGGCCACAGTTTTAGTAGCACAGGCTGGTTATAACACAAGAAAAAGTCGATGTTTCGACCCCAATTAGTAGTAGGTATCGATGGAACCTTAGGGCGGGGTCTTCCTCAGGACCGCGTTGGTGAAGTGGGGGTGGTGGGAGGGACCAGGCAACCATTGCGAGTTGGTAGTGTATTGGGCCTAGTGGCTCCGAAAAAAGGTGGGGGGCAAAGTAATAACTATTGGTGCATACTCTGGATCGGCAAAATCGATTGCATCTGACCGCTAGATCCGGGCTGCCCATAGGTCAGTATCACTATTAAAAAGATTTCCATTAAATCATGGGCATCGTAATACAGCCGCGTCCGCGGTCCGTGATGCCTGAAAGCGCAGATACCTCCGACGTATAGAAGGGTTCTGTGTTAAGCTGCATGAGTTGGCAAAACCTTTGTGTATCTAATGAGCTACGCATAACACAGTGTGATTAAATAACATTGTGTTAATTATACATTCTCTCACTTCTGCACTAGTAAGGAACTCACATGGGAGCAAACGTATGTGTACTGCGGTTGAAATTTAATAAGATTTTGCTTGGGGCTGTGTCACTTTTGTCGGCAAACTACGGTGCAAAATCCTTTTTGTCATTTACTAAGCCATGGAAAATTGACTTGCCTGGTTTCAGAAATACAAAGTAACACAACATAGTGCATAGGACTGACTTTAATTATTTTGTGCCAGGTAGGCATTACATGGGTGGAGCATGGGTTGAATGTGTGTTGCAGCACACATGGGTAGAGGAGTATGCCTCCAAGGATTGTTAAGGTGCAGGAAGGTGTTCCTTCCAGGACAAAAACATTCCTGCCCGTTATGCAGGCACTCTTTCACCATGGTGCAAGGATCCCTGCATTGCCGCTAGGCAGCACACCATCACTGGGAGAAAGCAGAAGTACACCACACCTTTGTAGATATGGCACATTCCTGTTCTCTCCCATGCACACAATGCAGCCTTGCTGCATTGTTTTAAAGAAAAGTGGCCCTAAAAGGAGTCACTCTGCCCCCTACAATAACAGTTAAACAGGGCCCCATAACTGGAGCACCTGGTTTCAAATCTGACCTATTTCTGTAGGTACAATGTCATCCCTATGAATTTTACTTGATTGGTCATTTAAGATCAGCCCTAAAAGTGCTCTCACACATTAATGTCAAGGGAGGTATGGAGGCCTGCTAACATGAATAAAAGGGCCTAGAGGTCAATTAATAAAGCAGTATCAGACAAGCTCCTGATACACAGAGCCCAGGTGTTATTAAATGCCAGGTGGTTATATATGATATACATCACAGATTTGCAACTGGTCCCTAGTACCTCAATCTCAGGGTATTTTAGAGGATTGTAGGGGGGGCCAAGCAGAGGTGGGCTATATTCCCAAATCTAGTAGGAAATTCATTTAAAAAAGACCTTACACCCGATGGACTCTTTTGTCGCTATTCGCACCAAAGACATCTATGGTAATTTCTCACACTTCTTTGATGACAAAATAAAAAATAACAAGCTCTCTTTGCGATGAACCCAAGAGATAGTACTGGATGTCTTAACCTGCAGCTCTGCAACATCCAGGACATCTTTCAAAATGATCACTACAACTGACAGGTCAACTAGTATGCCAGATCCCAAATCCTCCTACGATTCCATGGAAACAGCAACACCCAATATGGTGGAAGACATGAGCACCTCCTTCTCTGCTTACTTGTCAGAGGTAATTATTACCTCTCTGACACAAACAGCAGTCCCTGAATGCTTTAACCCCTTGGGCGCTGCTGGAATTTTGCCGCGGTGTGTCAACATTCCACGCGTGCGCAGATCGGACGGCTCCCGGCCGTCCAACGCACACGCCCACCGTGGCGTAGGATGTCCCCCGGCCGTCCTACGCATGCAAGGGGTTAAATTAAGAAAGGTCACATCATGATTCAAAACCCCAGTGGACCCTAAATTCTTTAAAAAAGTACATATGTCTGCGTCATTCCACACAATAAAACGTTGCTGGCTTCCCTTACCAGATCACAACATATTCAACTCCAGCTGCATCACCCACAGAGGCAAAACCACCCTATCTGATTGACAAGATCACCACCTGTGGTGAGCCTCAACAAATCTACAGCTAGGAGACCACAGGACAGGAGATGAAGGCATGCAACAAGGAAAACAAACAAGGCAATAGACCTCTTTGATCCATGTACCCAGGGTCTTGAACAACATCCCCTTATCCATCAGGGCTGCCCCAACGCTTCTCCACTTCAGGAAAAAGTTGTAGACATACTGTAGTATTCTCCTATTTCTATTTATCTCTTATGTTTACTTGGCCCTAGCTGCTCAGCCTGTGTATGTTCTGCGAGGAATGTTGGTGTGAGGCCTGAGTGTGGAATGCTTAGATGACTGGATCAGAGTGACAGTTGGATGGATGGGGCTGAGCAGCTAGCAGGCTGCTCCCAGTGGGACCCTATATGGATACTTAGGACTTGGGACAGAGACCTTCTTACCTGCTTTATCTACTCTACAATAAAGCTACGTTGACTTCATCATACCTGTGTTGTCGTGATTACTACACATATCTCAATAAAGAACACAACATCTAGATGCAATTCCAGTCCATTTCTGCTCTCATATGTCAGTTACCCCTCCAATCACTTGTTGACTGTTTGTTTGGCTTTGACCCTGCACAGAACACCACAGCAGTGTAGCTAGATTTGCAATTTACAAAAAACAATTACATACACACAGCTTCTGCCATGTGTCCTGTCTACCTTTACTGACAAACCCACTAGAAATGTGTACTGTGAAATAGCTAAGACAATTTATTAAAACAACATTGTCTACAATTTCCAATGAGGCATTAGACATTGATGTGTTGCAAACAGTGGGTAATGAGCTGTGCATCCTAGGCAGAGGCAAACTGTCATTATGCTTTACCTGTCAGCAGCCCTTTTCATGCTCAGCCATGCTGCCCTTCTGAAGTTCCTGGAAGGTCGGATAGCAATCAGTGGAGACGTTCTTCTATAGTTGTCTTTCTAGTTTGTCGATCACTCGAGGCTATAAAAAAAAAAACAATAATCTTCATTCTCACCTCCTTCCTCTGAGGAGTTCTGTAAGATTGTATGATGTTACTTAGCATGCTTTTACTTCTCGGTTTTTACTTCGCAAAAGCATTTACTTTGCATTTTTTTAGTACGCATGTCATTACTTCGCAAAATTAGTAATGACATTAGAATTTACTTTTCTTAGCGGTACCTTACTTCGCATGTTTTTACTACGCGTACAAAGTGTTTTTAATGATTTATTTTTTAAATTTGTAACATAACCACTGGGACGGGATGCCAGGGAAATAGGGGATTTGGGTGGGTAATTAATTTAAAAAATATTGGTTAACTACAGCACTACTCTATAACCCTTTACAAACTACCCCCTACACTACACATACACTACAACACTACCCTAAACCCTAAAACACTACCCCCTACACTACACATACACTACTACACTACACTAAACCCTAATACACTACGCTACATGACACATACACTACAACACTACCCTAAACCCTATAGCACTACCCCCTACACTACACATACACTACTACACTACACTAAACCCTAAAACACTACCCTACACTACTCATACACTACAACACTACCCTAAACCCTTAAACACTACCCCCTACAGTACAGATACACTACAACACTACCGTAAACCCCCTACACTACACATACACTACTACACTACCCTAAACCCTAAAACACTACCCTACACTACAACACTATCCTAAAACCTATAACACTAATTCCCTACACTACACAACACTACCCTAAACCCTATAACACAACCCCCTACAAAATATTGGTTAACTACAGCACTACCCTAAAACCCTTTACAAATTACCCCCTACCCCCAAAACACTGCCCTACACTACACGTACACTACAACGCTACCCTAAACCCTAATACACTACCCCCTACACTACACATACACTACAACACTATCCTAAACCCTAAAACACTACCCTACACTACACGTACACTACAACTACACTACACATACACTACAACTTCATACTATGTGTGAAGTAAATAAAACATTTATTCATGTATGCATTTGTTTAGTGAATGCTTGTTCCTGTATTTTTGTGTGTATTGTTTTTTGGTTCAAAATATTGAAAATGTTTAGCCCCAGTTCCTGGATTCAAGCAATGACTCATTGGGGTCAATGGCTTCGAATAATGATTCAGTGGGGGTCCCTGAGTTACAGTAATGAATATGTGGCCATCCATAGAAGTCAAAAGGTGGAGAACCACTGCTCTACCTTTTATGTATATTTTGGTGTCCCTGCTGTCTTCCTGTGCCTCTGTACCATGCTCACCTGCCATACTGGGTCTGGTCCTTGCGATATAAAATATCATGTAAAATAAATAAACTCTGGGGTATGTTTATGACCCAGTTTGTGTTGTGCTTGCACCACACAACGTTGTACATGCATGATGCAAACCTGAAGTGAGATTGACTTTGCATGGCCCTGAGTGACTCCAACAAGCTGGCAAAAAGCAATGCAATGCAAATTGCTGCATAGACCTGGGAAATGTTAAATGTTGTATACTTGTAAAGCGCACAGCTGCCCCAGCAAAGGGGCGTCCCGGCGCTGTATACCGCTGGGGAACCCATCCTGGCTTTCCCTGTGAGATGGTCCCTCCTGGGCATCTCCAAGGTGAAGCAAGCATCCCCGGCGCTGATGGGGCCGTTAGTAGAGATTAAGCAAACTATTGCCCAGAGTTGCACCCATGGTTGGAGTAGGCACTGAGGCGAGAATTATCGAGTCTGCTGACCATATGACCATGGCCCAAGACCCTGCCGCGTCAGGAATCGAACCCTGGTCCCGGGTCAACCTCTGCTTCCGGGTCTGCCACCTCTAACCAGTGAGCCACACCACTCTACCCAGAAGGAAGGAGTTCCCACACAATTTACATGAAGTTTGACGCATTCCCAGTGTAGCAGAAGTGGTAAACCTGGAAATGTGCCAAAAAGATATGCCTTTCACAGGAGAGGCATAACCAGAAGAAATATTTAAGTGTTTTATATAGATATCTTTAATTCTCCTTGTTACTTCCTCTTTCTGTGTGCCGTATTCTGCACCACACATAAAAAGTGGAATATATCTCAGGGGAATTTTTTTGTGCAGGAAGTTGTCCCTGCATAGAAACAATCCAGCATGCTGTGGAGGCCGCTTTGCATCATGGTGCAAGGGTGCCTGCATTAATGCTAGGGAGCGCAGTAGAAAAGGCAGAAATCTGCGGTATCGTCTTAAATACGGAGCATTCTTGCCCATTTCCTATAACGCAGTGCAGCTCAGCAAAGTGGCTTCCGGCACTTCACTGCGTGACAATTTTGTAAATCCACCCCCTCTCTCCTATATATCGGTGGCATGCACTGATACCTTCATAATAAAAACCTGGGGGCAGATTTACAAGCCCTTCGCGACACATTACGCCGCCGTTGAGTCACTACTGTGACGCAGCGGCAGCGTAAATCATGCACCATTTTGCGCCGTATTTACAACGTGACGCATCTAGGGAGATGCGTCACGTTGTAAACCCCTGCGCCACATGAAACCTGCGCCAGGTTTCATGTGGGCGTTCCAGCGCAGGGTGGGCGTTCCCTTGCAGGTACGCCTCGCAAAAGTGACGCAGTGGAATCTACAAGATTTCACTGAGTCACGTTTACAGCCATGCTGCGTGAAAACCCTGCGCCTGCGTAAGGATTGACGCAGTATGGTAGGCATAGGGCACCCCTGAGCCTTGCTGGAGTCGCGTAGCGCATTGTGAATGCGGCGCATCAGTGGCGGCGCACAGGTGGTTTTGCGTGTCGCAAGTTTTCTGGCACATCCCTGCTGATTTGCAGGGATGCGCCAGGAAACGTAAATCCACCCCATTGGATGCCGTCCCATATTAAAAGCCTCCAGGTAACGTTAGCCTGACAGTAAAGCGACGGAATAATGGGGCATATTACCAACAACTAGCGATAATTTTTGTCTCTAACTTGTTTAGAGACAAAAATTATCGCCGCAAATCGGCGATTTTTATCGCAGATAAACCTTGCTATTAGCAAGGTTTATCGCAAATGCGATAAAAAACGGCCGCAATGCATGAATATCGCTGAAAAGTCCGCGATATTCATGCATTATCGAGCAAATGCTCTTAGCCATGTTATCCACCTCCCATTGGATAACATGGCTAAGAACTGCTCAGGGCAGGTGTTAGCTTTTGGAGATATTCGCGCTTAGCGCGAATATCTCCAAAAGTTGGTAATAGGAGATAGCGATGTTAGCGACTGTTTCCAGTCGCTAACATCTTGGCACGCCCACTTTGCATGTCATTAGTGATAAATATCACTGACATGCAAAGTGGGGCCCATGATGGTCGCTATCTCCTATTAGCTGTCGCTAACTGGTGTTAGCGACAGCTTGGTAATAGGGAGATAATTTTATCTCTGCTTTCTTGGCTTTTAAAGCCAAAAAAGCGGAGATAAAACCCCTTGATAATATGCCCCAATATTTTCAGGTAAAAGTTAAGGAGGATGCAGTGCTGTAACACAGGCCCCCGCAGCCCCCAAGGACCAGGACAACCTCCCCCCCCCCCCCCCCCACAGCACAGTACCCTGGCCGGAGACCTCCTGATTGAGTCCGGAGGGGCCCCCTCCACAACCATTGCTGGGGGGATCCTCAAGTTTCGTTACACCATTGGGATGGGGGCTCGAAAATGTCTCTGTCAGTTTTCACTAGCACATCAAAAACAGTCCCTTGACCATTAATGATATACAAACGCTATACATCCAGCTTTCCAACCTGCACACAACAGTGTGCTGGGTTGGATCGAACCAAGCCTGGTGGTTGCTCCATGCATTATTCAAACATGCCACTGGAGGGTGACAGAACACACATTTTATAAACATGCTCACTGGCTACAGTAGCTAAATTAGTTTCTGTGCTGCATTATGGGTGCACGCAGCAGGCATCACTGTTAGAGTTCTGCATTGTAATGATGTAAACTAACTTTCGAACAGACTCTATAATTTTAATATTTAATCTTAATTTCCCTTTGTCTGAGAAGTCAGGCAAACAGCTCCTATAGTAAGAATTTGCAGTAAGTCTACCTGATTAAAAATAAGAAATTGTACAAATATCTGGTTTCACAATACAGGTCTCAAATTGCTACCCATATTTTTGCGAGTAGTAAAAATATTTTATAGATGAACTATGTTCTAATAGGTCAGGTATTAAAAATTTGAAGTATGGGGGTGTCACAGTTCAACCTACCTTATGAATTTTAATGAGGTAGGTAGTAAATTGTGACTCACTACGCTTGCAAGCGATCACTGGGTTGGTGGACTGCTGGGGCCAGCACACCACCATGTCTGTGGTTGCCCTTTAAACTTTTTAAAAAAATGCAGCCCCCTTTGCTAAAAGGAACAGGACAATGGGGCATATTACCAAGCATAAGCGAAAAATATCGCTATGCTTGGTTAGCGGCTATATTTATATCGCCGTGCTTTGCCTATTTTTATCGCTTAGGAGCCTTGCTATTATCAAGGTTTATCTCCTAAGCGATAAAAATCGGCCGAAATGCATGAATATTGCTGAAAAGTCAGCGATATTCATGCATTACCGAGCAAATTCTCTTAGCCATGTTATCCACCTACCATTGTATAACATGGCTAAGAACTGCTCTGGGCAGGCGTTAGCTTTTGGAGATAATTGCGCTTAGCGCGATTATTTCCAAAAGTTGGTAACAGGAGTTAGCGATGTTAGCGACTGTTTCCAGTCGCTAACATCTTGGCACGCCCACTTTGCATGTCATTAGCGATATATATCGCTGACATGCAAAGTGGGCCCCCATAAATTCGCTATCTCCTACTAGCTGTCGCTGACTGGTGTTAGCGACAGCTAGGTAATAGGGCGATTAAATTATCGCCGCTTTAGCGGGAAAAAT
The DNA here is from genome assembly GCF_964261635.1 of Lissotriton helveticus. Lineage (NCBI taxonomy): Eukaryota > Metazoa > Chordata > Amphibia > Caudata > Salamandridae > Lissotriton > Lissotriton helveticus. The sequence continues at coordinate 34,827,541 of NC_136072.1, read as the reverse complement.
TCCCGCTAAAGCGGCGATAAGGCCCTTGGTAATATGCCCAATGTGTTGTAAGAAAACTTCACTTATTTTTGTTTGTTTCAGAGTTGGGATTAGTCCAGTGGACCTCTGTCTACTCTTCAACAAACAACTTTTTTAAACTTCACTAAGGGAATGGAGACCAAGGGAACCCCTTTCATTTTTTTTAACACATTACCACCTAGGACTAAATATCAATATTTTGCAAACAGATTTTGTTCACAAAACATTGATATATTAAATACTGAATCAGTATGTGGAAGAAACGCCTACAAGTCCCTTCCACATAACAAATCAGCATCCATTTGCAATTCCATTTTAGAAGTCAGAAAAACTTTTCCAATTCTTAACAAGCATTTACAATGCAATGGTCTCGTCTTTGGTAAAGTTAGAGCTATTGGCATTGCTCATGACATTATCTTTGTTTTTAAAAACATATAAATAAATGGCATTGTCATTTACAATGCCAATATCTTAATCTCTCGCAAATGCGAGACCTATTGCATTTGCACCCACACACACACACAGAGCCACACGCACCCACACACAGACAGTGCTACACACACACACAACCACACACACACACACACACACGCACACACCCACACACACACTGGAGCAGTCACATACACACACACACACACACACACGCACTGGAGCAGTCACACACACACACTCTGGAGCAGTCACACACACACACACTCTGGAGCAGTCACATGCACACACACACTGGAGCAGTCACACACACACGCACTCTGGAGCAGTCATATACACACACACACTGGAGCAGTCACACACACACACTCTGGAGCAGTCACATACACACACACACTGGAGCAGTCACATACACACACACACACACTGGAGCAGTCACACACACACACACACTGGAGCAGTCACACACACACACTCTGGAGCAGTCACACACACACACACACTGGAGCAGTCACATACACACACACACTGGAGCAGTCACATACACACACACTCTGGAGCAGTCACACACACACACACACACTCTGGAGCAGTCACACACACTCTGGAGCAGTCATACACACACACACACACACATTGGGGCAGTCACATACACACACCCTGGAGCAGTCACATACACACACTCACACTGGAGCAGTCATACACACACACACTGGAGCAGTCACATACACACACACACTGGACCAGTCACATACACACACTCTGGAGCAGTCACATACACACACACACACACTGGAGCAGTCATACACACACACACTGGAGCAGTCACATACACACACACACACTGGAGCAGTCACACACACACAAACACGCACACACACACACACACACACTGGAGCAGTCACATAGACACACACACACTGGAGCAGTCACACACACACACACACTGGAGCAGTCACACACACACACACACACACACACTGGAGCAGTTGTGTGGCCCCCAGAGCTCTCATTGGGTGCACTGTCTCCTTCCCTTGAGTTTCCCTGCAGCCATGGGTGCTTCAGACCCTAGTGTGTGGCTCAGTGGCTCCCACAATGCCCTGCGGCAGTGAGCTATAGTGAGGTTGCTAATGGCAGTGCACTGACTTGTGATGACACACTCACTGGAGCAGTTGTGTGGTCGGCAGTGCCTGGAATGGATGTCCTTGGGCCTACCACAATGCCCTGCGGCAGTGAGTTGTGCTGGTAATGCACTCACTGGCTGCGGTCGGTGCCCCGCACACACTGGAGCAGCTGTGTGCCCGCCGGTGCCCTCAGCGCCTTGGAATGCCCGCAGCCCTGTGCAGACGCTGCTGTGATCTTGGCTGCACGCAGGTGAGTGGGCGTCGCTGCTTGTGCATTCAAGGGGCACTCTCGGGGCACTCACGCTGCCGGGGATGTGTGCACATTGTTCTGCTGGGGGGTCTCACAGGGGGAGTGTGCGGAGCATCCGGGGAAGGTGAGATGGATTCATTCGCTGGGACCAGGCGGGAGGAGAAGGGGTTAAGGAGCGGGTAAGGCAGAGCTGGCTCCTGCGCCGGAGGTGCAACTCGGTCCTACTCGGAGCTGTAATAGGGCTGTGCGGGGATTATTGGAGCACAAGGAGGGAGGGAGGGACGGGGAGAGAGAGCCGCTGCGGCAGCCATAGACGAGGCAGACTGCCTAGCATACGCCGCGCACCCCCTCGCATGGCGCTGCCACCGAAGAGATCAGGTCGGTAAAAATAAATAAATAAAGTGAGCGTGGTGTCCCTAGCGGACGGCGCACAAGCCTCTATACAGATAAATGGGCACTCATTGAAACCTGATAATGCAGTTGCTTTTAAAAACCTGTGTAGATTGCTATGTAGGAATCAATGTTACTTTGACAGTGTGTTGAGTGCTGTGTCGCCGAAACAGCGTGGTGGGAGCGCATGAGAGGACACGCAGTCGCCGTGCGCGTGCACATCAGCTGTAGCGACGCAAGCTGAACATCGCCCGAGAAGACACTCCAACCTCCCCATCTGCCTGCTGCCGAGACTGACCCGCTGCGGAGAGACCGGTGAGTGGGGTTGGGGGGGGATGCGTGGGGGGGCAGAGAGGGAGGGTATGTTTGTGTGTGTGTGTGTGTGAACAGCATGCCATCTCGTGTCTCACTGTAAGCAGTGAAACAATGCTGGTTTGCCTGCGGGACTGGAGATGTCCGCACGCGTGTGCCTGTACGTGCGCGCCACGGTCCCGAAATCGCTGCACGTGCCCCCGTCTGTCTCCCTTGAGAGGCATCTCGGCAGCATAGGTCTCGAGGACGAAACCTAAACAGGTATTAGTCCATAAGTAAAAGTATTTGAATGCTCACAAATGCCGAGCTGGAAAGTTTTTGACCCTTAAAATGCTAAGTACATCTGGCCTATAGTTGCTTCTCAGGACGAAGTCATTCATAAGGACAAATTAGAATAAATTATTCTATTCTGCAGTGTACTGTATGAGAATACTACGCAAACTATTATACTTTTAATTTTGGTTTTATTCGGTCCCACAGGGCAATCTCAACAGTCACAAAAAGGAAGCAAAAACTCTCCCTTTCTTCACCTACCACATCTCATCCTGTGATTATAAGTCAGGCAGAGCAGAACTACTTTGTGCTCTGTTGGGTCATGAGTGGGACGGTGTTCCCTCAAGAGACTCTTTCTGGCCGAAGGCAGCTTTCAAACTTCCTTCCTTCCAGACCATGGGGATTATATACAAGCCCCTTGTGCACCAGTATGTCAGTCTTTCCCATATTAAAAGTGACGCACCCGCGGCACAAGAGGGTTGTTAATAAGCCCCATTGTCTGTCCCTTTTCTCTCCTACTCACCACACCGCCTACCCTCCATCGTCCACCCCACACAGAGGTTCCTGTGTACATTTACCACCTAATCAGAGCTGGAGATAAATATATTGGTTAAACTCCAAAAAGCTGGGAATTCAAAGTGTTTTTTGGACAGGTGAATCCGGTCCCACATAGTGAGGCCTATTTATAAAAAATTCATGAAGTGCAGTAAGTACCTGGCTGCGCTGCAGGACAGTGAAAGGGCAGGAATGCACCGTATTTAAGCCTCCTCCTCTGTGCTGCTGTTCCTTTGGCATACTAGTGCCAACGTAGGCACCCTTGCACCATTCCTGCACAAAAACAACCCTGAGAGGCATTGTCCTCGTTCTATGAGCACACACATAGAAAGAGGAAGTAACAGGGAGAAATAAAGATATTTCTCCTCATTACATCTCTCCTGGGAAAGCATATCTTTTTGATGCATTCCCAGGTTTACCAGTTCTGGGACTGTATAAAAAAACATGGGAGTTGCGTGGGAACACCCACGCAAATCCCATGGAATGCCTTCCCAGGCCAGATGAAGGCAACTCAACAATTTGCACTGTGTTCCTGTACTCCAGATTCACGGAGCCACTCAGGGGCATGCAAAATAGCCTTGCCTGGCTTCATAAATCTGACTTAAGGTTTGCATCGCTTTTTCACCATGTTGCATAGTGTAAGAGTGACGCAAACCAGCTCATAAATAGGCCACAGTAATTGTCCATACCATCGGGTTCAACCCTTAATTAAATGAAACTGGGATGCAGGGCCGGACTGGGAATTAAAATCGGCCCTGGCAAAGTGCTCGGCCGGCCCCAGCCCCCCCTCCAGGGGTTGAGGGTGCCGCCGAGCTCTTTGTTGGGGCCAGTTTTCGGCCGATTTTGTTACAGGGCCGATTTTGCAGCTATGCTGCAAAAACGTCCCTGTAACAAAATCGGCCCCAGGGGCCCAAAACATGCCCCCACCCGTGCGGCGCACCAGGGGATTGCCCGGTGCCCGCAACGGTCAGTCCGGGCCTGCTTGGATGGTGTCTATCGTATGGTAATGTAAATTTGGCATGTGGATTGACGACCACTGCAGCGCAGTGCAACTCAAAATCAGTCCCACAGTCTGTAACTTTCCCCAGTTTGCCCAGACAAGTCTGTGCGATCCTCCTGGGGGCAGTGGAGGAGAGGGAGGATGAATACACACAGAAAAATGTCTGCAGAAGAGGAGGATTGAATTTGTCAACATGTTTGAATTCCTAGGGCCTTATTACACATAGGGTACACTTTCACTGTTAGTGACATGGCGCACCTTTAAAAATTTCCCTTTTACAGTGAATGCCCAGCCCCATGGGCATCCGCAAATGCATGCTGCCCCGGGGGCAGCCCATTCGCATAAAATACGGAGTGGCTGCTTCAGAAACGCTTTGTGTTTCACTGTGCATACAGAAACCTGCCTATATTTAAAAGATGGATTACAAATCCCTTTGCAGGCGGATGGAGTGAGTGATTGCATCCACCCATAATGGGATGTTAGGTGTCCATAGGACCCCCTTTGCTCCCTCCAAAGGCCTGCCATCAGAGGGTTCACTGACAGAGTGCCACCTTTTTGTGGTGTACAATCAGTGCGCCACCTGACAGCTTCTTTGCCTTTGCACCCGCGTCCATAATACAGCACCGATGCAAAGGTAAAGAGATTCCCTCAATTGCATGAGGCCATGCCACCATGCAAATGAGAGAATGCCATCCTGAGATATTGGTGGTACTATATGTGTGCCAGCGCAATCTGTATTACATGAGGGGCTGCACAAGCATCTGAGGCCCCATCTGTAATACCAAAGTGTGTGACATGCTCGTTGCGCCCCCCGGGCACTTTCTGTAATATGGCCCCTGGTGTAAAGGGTTCTGTCTCGGCCCTGTCTAAAATAATAGAGAAAAGATACAAGAGTTAAAAGAGGTGGCTAATTTCTGTATACCGTGCATCTATGAGATAAATCCTTTAATGTGTAATTTCAGTAGTAAAGGGGCTTTGTGAATTGCATCCAGCAACCTTTCTAACACGCATTGACAAAGCCAGTTGGTTGGACCTTCCGTACCCCCATTCTGGGTGTTTTTACGAACATGCTTAAATTTATGAAAACCATTCCAAAATAGTTGACATGTTGAAAGCCACATATCAGTGATCTTGGATGTCAAAGCAAAGATAAAGTAGGCCAACGTCTGTTTATAGATGGCCACCAGTGCATGTATGGTCAGCCATCTTTGAATGTTTGCCCATATTTTATCAAAGGTCTAGTCTCGTTGTCCAAGACAGACAACACATTTAGTAGCACAATAAAAATGAAAATAAATCTAATCTTTTAGGATGAAATTGCTACTCTTGCATGTTGTATGTGCTGTTTTGTGGAAGGGGTAAATTCCAGAATGAGTGCAATTTAGGATTAAAGGCTGCATGCCTCAGTAAATGACTAACTGGCAGATGCATCAAAGTTATGTTTTACGAGTCCTTAATAGCGAATTTTAAGGAATCGATATTAAAGACTCGCAAAACGGGATGCATGCAGGAATAGCAATGTTATTAGCGATTCCTAAAGATTCCTTATTTGCGATTCGGTAATAGCTAATCGCTAATAAGGAATGGCTTTCCCATTCATTCCTATGGGCCTAGAGGCCCATAGGAATGAATGGGAAAGCCATTCCTTATTAGCGATTAGCTATTACCGAATCGCTAATGTTCGCTATTTCAAGGGTGCCAGGGTGTCCAAAGGACACCCTGTTACACCCCTGAAATGGACCTGTGCACAAATATTACACACACACATGCCCTAAGGGCATGTGTGTGTGCAACATGTAACTTTGAAAAATGCACAAACGTGCATTTTTCAGTTTTAGCAAATTACCACGAAGTTCAACTTCATGGTAATTTGCTCCCCCTATTAGCGAATTCGCTATTTTTTAAGGTTTCATGCATTGCATTTAAGGAATCTCATTTTGGGATTCCTTAAATGCAAGAGCAATTTAAGGAATCGCTATTTAGAGATTCCTTAAATTGCGATTTCTGCATTTGGGATGATGCATCCCAAATGCAAAAATACCGGGAGCAAACGGCCAGATTCTGAGAATCTGCCCGTTTGCTCCCGGTATTTTCTTTGATGCATCTGCCTGTATATGATTCAGAGAGTGAATGAATATATGGTTGAGTAGTTGAATGCCTGGGCATAAGAATGATATGGTTGAGTGTGATGATAGAGGATGTAAGAGAGAGACGGCTGATGTCATAAGTGGATGCAGGAGAAAAGAATGAGCACTGGCATGAGACCAGAGCAAAGAAGCTGGCACTATTAGGGGCATATGGATCAGATAAGAGGAAGTGGGATACATGCAGAGGAAAGAAGAGAGCATGGATTGATGAGAGTGGAACACATGCAAGTGGGATGGATTCCACAAGATGTGGGCACTGGAGGCAGATGGGATAGAGAGAGGTAGTGAGGTGGTAAATGTGAGAATAAACAGCATGGTAGCTTTCAGCTCCTTAGGAAAAAGTAATAGTGTATAGTACTGACATTTGGCAGAAGCAATGTTGGGTTCATTTAATCTAGCAATTTGGAGAACAAAGGTTTTCACAGCATGCATCAGGAAGTTTAGGGAACCAGTGATTTACCAGGAAAGTCTGAATGCAAGCTTTTATTTCTGTTGCAAACATAGTTTCCAGCAATGACACAATAAAACCATGAAGTACACAATGCCAAACTCCTATCCCTTCTGTGGTCGGTGTAGCAGCCCCTTCACTTTGGGACATTTCACATGTCAGAATGACCACTTGAATGTCATTCTCTTGTGTGCATTGGTTTCAGATTCTCTTTTCATCAAGAATGTTTTCTATAAGAATTTCTCTGTGTAATAAACATCCTTCATACACCTAGAAACCCATCTCTTGACAGTGGGAAGTGCATGCCCACAGTAAGTAAGACACTTTATTGTATGGCTCATTCAGAGTTACACTTTCTATAGAGATGTTAAGAACATGGTGGGAAAATCAGAGACCTTGGGGTGAGTGAGGAGTATGGAAACTGTGAAAAACTCTTCTTCAAAATTACTTTCCACAGTTGAAGATCTTTATTGATGCAGTGGAAATCTGGTTTGTACATTTTCTGTAGCAGAGGGCCCCTTGCTAAGGTAAGTATATTAATGACTTGGTGTACAGGAATTGTAACCCTGCATGACATCACCAGAAACAGAATGCCAACTGTGGGACAGTGAAGCATACCACTGCAACTCAGCTCTGCAACACCTGGAATGTTCCAGGTGTTTGACATGGTGTTTGCCCAGCAGTGCTCTCGAATTGGCAACAATATCAGCACCCCAACCCTGACATGCAGTACACCGAGGAGCCTACGTAACCCAATTTTTAGCCATGTGTTTGGGAGAGAGCACAAACACTTTAGTACCAAGATGCAACCTTGGTGCACTTGTCGCTGAAGAGAGAATTCAGGGGACATTTACCTGGTAATGCCCATATGCACTTTAGCTGCTAGATCAACATGTCTTGAGTGCAAATATTTCACTAAAGACTTTTCCACCCCCAAATCCAGTAAAGTCTGCCACAGCTGGGCCCTATTCACAGAATCAAAGGCTGAGGATAGATCCATGAAGACCAGATACAGTGGGTAAGGCCTAACAAAGATGTATTTTTTCACTACCAGACTCAGATTCAGGCATTGCTCCACCATACCCAGCCCAGGATGGATCCCAAACTGGAAAGGGTATAGAATGTTGTGTTCTTTGGCCCATGAAGCAAGGCATGTGTAGACCACTCTTCCTATCATTTTAACTTTGCTATCAATAAGTACAATTGGTCTGTAACATTTCGGCGACATAGGGTCTCCCTTTCTAAATATGGGCACAATGATGGACAAAGCCCAGTAGTGTGGGATGTTTGTACTCAAAGAGCAATTAAAGACGTTGGCGAATAAGGGACCCCACAAATTAATTTGGCATTTTATTAACTTGATTGGTACCCCGTCTTGCCCCAGGGCTTTCCCACCCGAGCTATACAGTTGAGTATTCCTGAATTTACTTCTGATAGGGATATAAATAGGAGCAGTTTGTTGTGTAGGGTATTAACCATATCTACGTTCACCTCAATGTGGTATATGCAGCTAATTGCGAGTCCCAGTTGGACCCCAAGATAGTACATTGCAGAAGAGGGCTTTCCGTGGAATTCCTCCCCCAAATGTTCTTAACTGTGTCCCAGAAGAGCTTACTGTGGCAAGCTCCAATAGTTCCCAATCTCCCTTATGTAAGGCCTCCTCCCAAGATTCTAGGGTAGATATATAAACGAAGTGGGAGGCCCAGGCCTCAGGCCAAATGCTCGTGGTGGCAGTCAGAGCCTTCTTAAATCTACGCTTAGCTACTTAACAATGTTCATCAAACCATCGGAGACCCTCGTGGTATGGGAGGGAGGGTTTAAGCAGAGACGGGCAGATTGGCGTCACTTTTCCCATGTTAAAAATTACGTAAAAGTGGCACAAGAGGCTTGTAAATCGGCCCCTGAGTGTCTAATACTCTGACTTAGTCTGTCAAAATGGGCTAAGATATCACCCCCCTTTACTTCTGTCAAACAGTTCAGAAACAATCCTTGTTGCAGCTTCAGTAGTGTAGTCATAGCATCACTTGTATCTTTAAAGTGTCAAATATCCTAGGGCCATCTGAGGTGTCTTGTGTTATACGGATGACTTTCGGAGAGGCATTTATGTCTGCTTAGTTGTAGTTGTCCTGAGGCAAAGAGGATGTCATGTTCTCCCCACTCGGTTGTTACAACCTCCCCTTTAGAAAACAAGGTTACAAAGTTCTTGGTCACGAATAAGTAATCAATGGCTGAAGAGCAACCAAGTCCTATAAAAGATGGTAAAGATGGCCCCTCTCTCTAAGTGTGTCGACCAGATCAACTGGTTTGTGTACAGGTAAGTGTCAGGACAGCTCTCCCCCCCTGCTATCACTGATCTCTCCATGAGATTCCTCCACTGGGACTCTTAAATCCCAAATATGGCATGCCAACTTAGGGGGTCATTAGGATGACGGGCGGACTTAGTCCGCCCGCCATCCTATCGGAATTCGGGACCGCCCGCCATAAGGGCGGGGGTCCCGTGGGGGGTATTAGGATGTGCCCACCACAGTGGCGGGCACATCCTGCATTTTTAGCATTGTGGCGGGCGGTGCTCTCAGCAACGCCCGCCACAATGCTAAAAATGCATTGCAGCATTTGCATAAACAAAGCGGCAGGCACCGCGCGGTGCCTGCTGCTTTGTTTATGCAAATGAAGGGGGTACCACAGGTACCCCCCATGTGCAACCCAACCCTCCTTCACTCTGGGGGCCCGCAGTGGGCCCCCAGAGTTAAGACCACATGCCTTTCCGTGGGGGCAAGGCATGTCTGAAAGCCCATGCTAATATGGCTGGCGGTGTTTAATAGACACCGCCACCATATTAAACATTTTCCGCCACGGCCGCAAGGCGGGGGCAATCCGCCCAACATCATAATGAGCTCCTAAGTATCAAAGACACCACATAACAAGTAATATGGTTTTGGATTTATACCACCTTCTGGTGACTTCAATTTGAAAATAAAACCAAACAGGTGTATAAAATGAACGCAAGTAATATTGATAAAATCATTGTTATAAAAAATAAATAAATAAAAGGTAAATCAAGATAATTTGTTCTGTATCATTAAAATTAGACAAGCCGAAGACCCAGAGTAGATGACTGCTACTTCTACATGAAGACAGAGGCTAATCCAGATCACAAGTCCTCCCGAGGCACTCCCCCGAGGAGAGGGAATGGCATGCATAGCCTCACAGGATATGGGAGTGATAGCCCAGGTTTCCTGGAAGGCTATGATGTCATACTTGGTAATAACGGTATTCCAATTGCAATGTTCCAACTGAGTATGGTGAATGATCGACCTGGACTTGACCATTGGAGACCATCCTTTATGGTAGGAAAATGTAAGTTAGTAGCAAGGGTGGTAGCTTGATTCATCCCAACAGGCAGTCAGTCAGGGCTTGAAAGCGCATCGATTCTGTTAGCAGTTGGAATGGAGAAAAGCGCAGTTGGTCTTGTCGCGGAGGCTGTTGGTCCTTGTTAGGTGCCCTGCTTGGCACCCCAATTAGATGGGTTGAGGGTGGGGACAATGGAGGCCATCAATAGATGTGATGGAGGTAGCTGGGTGTGGCGGTTTGAGGGTCCAAGCAGTAAAGGGTTCTCTGAATTTGGTGGACAGGAGGTTTATAAAAAATAACCTAAGGGAACCCGAGCGATATTACTTCTCAGGGCAGTGTATGTGCGGGGGCCACAAATGGAAATCTGAAATTCACTATTACGCAGCCGACCAAAGTATCAACTGCGTCCAGCCCAATCCATGTGCATCTCCAAGTCAACAAAATGTCTTTAGAGTGATTTATGATCTACCCTTTGTGTCACACAAGCCAATCTAAAGTTTTGTTCTGCAGCTTCTCACAGGATTAATTCTTCCCATTTCCTAGAGAGGGTACCCCATTCAGAACTACCACATGAGGGTGCATGGCTGGGGGGAGATTGACAACTGTCTATTCAGATGCAGAGGGTGTGATACCAGCTGATGACTTCTTCCTTCACGGACCCTTTGGATTTGGACCTTCTCCTAGGGCAGTGGCTCTAAGGGAAGCTCCCAGGACACGACTAGATGGCGGTGGCATAACAGGTTGCTCCACTTGTTCAATGTCTTTAGGTGGCCCTATACCCAACTGCGATGGTAAGAGTTGCAGAGGCAGGATCCTCACTAGGGGGCTGTTTAGGGGCGGCTGCGAATACCCTCTGATCGAGAGGTGCTGCTGTCAGTGGTAGAAGTGGGCAAACAAGGGCGGGGTCAGGAGTGGCACTAATTTGGCGTCAATCAAATCTAAACGTGAAATAAGAGGAGAGATTTCAGACCTTGAAAATGTTGTAAACCTCTTAAAGTGTCTCTCCATTATGCACGTCTTTCTGTCTCGTAGGAGATGGCGATTAATAGAGGGAACTGTCTGCTACCTACACCACAACCTGCAAGGCGCTTCCGGTGATGCAGTGATGCTACAGCACAGATGGTTGTGCCGGGGCCCCACGTTTGGCTTTCCTGAGGGGTACAGGAGTAGAGGCGCACCTTGCCATAGGATTAGTGCTGGGTGACCACAATATCAATAGAAATGGTGGCTTGACTGGATGGGTTGTTGACTATTGTTGCCCTAGGTACAGGAGTGAGAACCATGGATGGCTATTTGTAAGACCAGACAAGGAACCACAGCCCAGATTTAGGGAGAGTCTTCCCTCAAAGAGGGCAATTTCTGTGCTAATGACTCCCACAGCTTGCTCAAGCACACAGTTGATGTAAGTTAATTTAACAGGGGGTGCAGTGACAGGGCAACAACCAACAGTTTTCTACTTCCCCCTATTGATACAAGTTGGTTACAAAAATAGGACTTGGAAAGGGCACCAGTTCCAGACAGCCAGGGTAAATAGGGTATGCAAATAAGTCACTTACATGGCTTCCAAAGTAATAAAGACGACACCCTCTGGTGTAAAAGAACCAAGAGATGTGGCCCAGCCCTTCCTGCTGATGATGTGTAAATTCGGGCCCGGTCTTCGCTCGGGCACATGCCTGGGCATGCCTCACACTGCTGGAAGCTGCCAGCACTTTTAAGCTTTCCTGGCCTGGCCCCTCCTGTAATAGGAGAATGCTGGGGGACATAGTCCAACCCCAGGAGGGCTCCAATCTCCAAGTGCGGTAAAGCGGGCAAAAGAAACCACCCAATTGACTATCCGCTACAGTTCATTCCTGTGCTTTCCTCCTGCGCTGGTGCCATTTTGACAGCCTACTGCCAATTCAGGCACTTTTGCACCATGGTGCAAGGGTGCCTTCATTACAAGCAGTATTGTATTTGTGCAGCACACATAAAAAGAGGAAAAAACAAGGAGAAAAAAACATATATGTCTCCCAGTTATGCCTCACCTGGGAAGGTGTAAGACTTTGACACAGTCCCAGGTTTACAAGTACCTGTAAATCAGGAAATGCGTAAAAAAACATTGAAGTTGTGAGGGAACACCCACTGTAATGCCCATGGAATGCCTCCCTTGCACAGAATAAGGCAACACAGCGATTTGCACTGCATTGCATTACTACATATTTTTTAACACATTCGAAAGAGTGCTTCAAATGGAAAGAATGGAGTTTAGGTACTCACCAAAAATAAGCGCTGGAGTTTGGGGCAGGGCAAGGGGCAGGGCTATGTTTTTTACCTTTATCAGCTTTGTATGCAAAAAATATGCATGCATTGTAAGAATGTCTAACCATTTATATAGTACTTACCAATAACCTCTTAAAATTAACCAAAGTAAATTTTTTTAGCAACCTTATAATTGTAAAATATTGAGGGAAAAAACGCACGTTTCCTAACGTTTGCCTTGAAGTTTGCATGCATATCCATACTGCAGGATCATGAATCAGTCAAATAAATGACAGAGATTATGACCTGCAGGTAACACAATGATCTCTGCAGCATATACAGTAACCAACAGAGCTCTCTATATAAAAAACAAGGGGCAGATTTATGAGGCCCTTGCGCCACGTTTACGCCGCTGTTGCGTCACGCAAGGCGGCGTAAATGTGGCGCATCCCTACAAACTATTTACAACGTGACGCATCTAGGCAGATGCGTCACGTTGAAAAGCCCTGCGCCGGTTGTGGGCGTTCCGGCGCAGGGTGGGCGTTCCGGGGCAGGTGCGCCTCGCAAAAGTGGCTGAGTGAAATCTATAAGATTTCACTCAGTCACTTTCAGGCCAATGCTGCGTCAAAAGCCTGCACCTGCTTGAAGCAGGCGTAGGTCTTGATGCAGCATTGGTCAGATAGGGCACCCCCGAGCCTTGCTGGAGCTGCGTCGCGCTTGCGACGCAACTCCAGCAATGCGCCGCCTTTACGGCACAGATGCGGCGCACCTAGGGTGGCGGAGCTGTGGCGCACTGTGGCGCACATTAACTGGCGCATCCCTGGGGATGCGCCAGTTAACATAAATCTGCCCCCAAATCTGTTATCTGCACGTTGATCATATATGCAATTTTACGTTCACTCAAATCTTTGATTAGAAGAATGCATAAAGATATTTCCAGCAAGTGCATTAACCACCAGAGTTATTAAAGTGCCATTGTACCTCGGAATTTACTTGTTTCGCAAAGATCTCAATGCCCAACATTGGAGGCATCAAAAACGTTAACAGGTGTCAGGGGTCGCATTTTGTGTGATGTACATGGTCACATATTAAAACCTTTTCAGAGATTGCCACAGGAGTGTCTGATTTGAACAGTGATACTAAGGAGGTTATTTTGGTGCTGCAAATCACCTAAGTTCATAGTTATATACCAATTTTTATCAATAAATTGCACTCTGACGAATCGATAATAGTGCTGCAGTTTTATTCAAAGCATGAATGCATTGATTTGAGTCTATAGGGCGGGGATGTTCTTTCATGCAAATCCCTTTCATTTAAATTGTTGATGGGCGAAGATGCGGGCCTTTAAAACAATGGGCATGCTAACAAACTTCATTGCCCTGGGCAATGTGTCCCACACTCGCACCCATTAGGTTTTTTTAATAACCTTACTACTCTCTCTGAAAGACACACTGCAGCGATACTCCTCTGTTGTGTGGCGTTTTAAGCTCTGAGTGAATTTTCCCAATTTATGGCCTTATATGGGTACAATTCACATTGCCCTTATATAAGCATAGAAATCAATCCCTTATTTAGGCATAGATCATGCTACCCAAATATAGACATGGCTACTTCCACCCGTACAAAACGTCGCAACGATTGCTTGGAAAATCAACTTAAGCAGTCCTTGCTTGAATATTGATTTGTCCAAGAACTCATGTACTTTGCAAAGAACAACTATTCCCTAGGGGTTCTTTCCTGACATTCATATGCCCGACTTTATGTCAAACTATGGCATTCCTAAACACCTTCAAAGTATAAATATGCCTTCACTTGCTATGGCAAACTATGGTGGTTCGGAGCAGTTCAAAGACCTACTTGACTGACGCAGCTCGCTATAGCAAGCGCCGAAGGAAGCCGACTCTCCAGCTGACGCACTGATCAAGAGGCTGCCCTTCTCTTGACGAGAATCCAGCTCCAGTGATTCCAAGCTCCCCTTGGGGGTGTTGGGAAATCGAGTCCCGAGACAGAGATACCAGACCTCCTTCATTCTAACTAAGGTATGGAGCTGATTAGAACCGAGAGAAACCTTTGGTAGATTCTTGGCAAAAACCACTAAACCTATGCTACACAATACTTACTTCTTCCCTCGTACTAGACTTAGGTTAGGTACATTGGGGTAGGTGTATTTTAGAAGCACCAGTTGAGTATTTTAGATAATGTTATTTATGTATGTATTTTTATATGCCTTAGAAACCATACAGTGCTTTTACAGTATTATTTTCCAATACTATTCTCGCTGCACGCATTATACTTTACAGTCTGCTTAACGATTGTAGCAGTTCACTTCTCTTGTATGAGAAAGAAGACTGTTCAATAAACCTTTTTATTGAAAAAGCCCGTCTCTCTATTTGTCTACGACTCTGTAGAAACGAAGCATGCACGATTGACTGGTGTGAAAATCGTATCTATTGTTTCCGCAACTCTGAGAGATATATTTTTTATTCTTGGAAAACAAAGATGTCATGTTTATGCGGTTGTCAGAAACTAATCCCTTCGTGTGAATTCAAGAAAGTTTCTAGTGCCTCTGAGCTACCTGGCACTCACTATTAAGTTTAGTATATTCGATAGAGACCTAGTCAACCTCAGTCCTACGTCTAATCTATAGGATATATTATTCCAATGCGCAGAGCCTATTGGGAATATAGGAACTACACTACACCTCCACCTCTGCTTTTGAACCAGCCCAGCCCAACTCAGGCTTCAGCTCGGTTTGAAAGGCGCTTGAACCCATGCAGGACATGCAGAAGGAGCTGCAAAGGAGTTAGCTCAGAAGAGCAGTGCAAAGCGCATCAAAACTGGGCTGTTAGGACTACTAGTACTCTCCTGGTCCAAAGGAAAGGTCCCGGTACTCAAGGGAAGAACATTTTAAAGTGCCTGTACTCAGTACCGGTGAGAATTGGCCCATTTAAAACACTTATTCAAAGCCATGAAAAGTGGTTTGCATAATTTCGTAAATATGAAGTGAGGCTTTGCATTGTAAATGTACCATGTTGCTTGATGCAAGCATGACGGAAGTCCCTCGTAAATATGTCCTTTGGTGTTTATTAAGCATGGGCTGAAAATTTGTTCCGCTCGCGAAATTTGCGGATTTTGGATAATTTCGCGTTCCGCGAATCGCGCCAAATTGCCAAACAATCCGCAATTCACAAGTTCGCGAATTTTTTTTGCTTGTTCGCACTTCAAAAATACAATCTCGCGTGTGCTGCCTTGACTTACCTTGATTCTGAGTTTGCCGAGTTGTTTTCCTCCCGCGAATAAGATGGTCGCGCCCAAAAACGACCGCATGGGTACGTTCGCGGTAGCCACGCTAAATAAAAACCGCCAACACGCCAAAATAAAATTCACACAAATTAACGGATTTCGTGGACCGCAAATACATTTTCGCACGAATTCGCGGAACGCTAATTCGCAAATTTCGCCCATACTTAGTGTTTATTACTTCCTTTAAGCCTGTTACAAATGTTGAACAATGTCAGATAAGTGACGAAAAGTTTGAAGAACATGATTTTCCCAGGATAAAACAGTTTGTTAAACAGTAGACCTGCTGCTGCAGCACAAGGTCGATTGCAGCAAAGGCTATGGATGAATTGCCACATTGTTTTTGGGTGAATATACATTGATATTTACACATCTCGCCTTCCCAGGTAATATCCCTTCCCTTTTTGTAAACTTACTAGAGGCTTTTGCGTGGTTTTTAAACTGCCAATCTTGCAAAAACAATAAAAAAGTGATTGCCCAAGAGCACATAATTTGTCCAAAAGTGGGGCTGGGATTAAAAACTGTGGGGCATATTATCAAGGACCGGTGTTAAAATTATCGCCGTTTTATCGGCAGGAAACTGCAGATAAAACAGCGATAATGGGCTTGATAATACGCTCTTGTTAATTCCCATAGAAGCCCTGGTTAACATCAGAACATGGGCTTCTATGGGAATTAACAAGAGCGTATTAACAAGCCCATTATCGCCATTGTATCAGCAGTTTCCTGCCGATAAAATGGCGATCATTTTAACACCGGGCCTTGATAATATGCCCCTGTGTTTTCTGGCTCTAATTTTCCAACTAATCCAATAAATCATACTGGGGATTCAGATGGCTAGTGACTGCCTTTCCTGGGAACAGCTGTGTCGAGGGACTTGCCCTGCATTATTATACAGAGTTTATTTCCAGCAAATTTGGTTGAAGTGGTAAAACTGAGATTTGATGTCAAGTATCCTAGATCCATGACTAAAACCGACCCACAAGACCCTGTACTGTGGCATTAGGTGGTTACTGGGCAGTATGTGTGGTAGATACAGTTACTTACCATTGGTACAGCTGAAGAATATTTCCTTCCATTTGAATACTAGAGTTTCTTATTTTCTAAGCTTGTCTCTCCAAAGCTGCAGTACTGAGAAGTCACAGTTTACTCCAAGAGGTGGTAAAAGAATTCGAACTCAGAAACAGAATGAATAGTAACCACAGGCAATAAGTTAAAACTCCAACTGAGGGGCCATATTACCAACAACTAGCGATCATTTTTGTCTCTAACTTGTTTAGAGACAAAAATTATCGCCGCAAATCGGCGATTTTTATCGCAGATAAACCTTGCTATTAGCAAGGTTTATCGCAAATGCGATAAAAAACGGCCGCAATGCATGAATATCGCTGAAAAGTCAGCGATATTCATGCATTACCGAGCTAATGCTCTTAGCCATGTTATCCACCTCCCATTGGATAACATGGCTAAGAACTGCTCAGGGCAGGTGTTAGCTTTTGGAGATATTCGCACTTAGCGCGAATATCTCCAAAAGTTGGTAATAGGAGATAGCGATGTTATCGACTGTTTCCAGTCACTAACATCTTGGCACGCCCACTTTGCATGTCATTAGTGATAAATATCACTGACATGCAAAGCGGGGCCCAAGATGGTCGCTATCTCCTACTAGCTGTCGCTAACTGGTGTTAGCGACAGCTAGGTAATAGGGAGATCATTTTATCTCCGCTTTCTTGGCTTTTAAAGCCAAAAAAGTGGAGATAAATCCCCTTGATAATATGCCCCTGAGTTCCGTCTTTTAGAATTGCCTAAATTAGAGGTCTAGAATGAAACATAAAACATGTGCTGTGGGATTCATAGCCCCGCCTTCCCAACAAACATCAATTTACAGAAAGAAAAGAGGTGCACAAATGATGGTTCCCAGCTGCACAATCCTTGAAGCACAATGTGTGGGCAGTCTATGATCACTGGCCTCCAGCAACAGGCAGGTTGAAGAATTTACCTGAATGTTCTCATCTATCACCAGTCAAGTGATCAACTCAAATCAAGCTTTATTCATTTACAAAATAAACATAAAAGCAATACAATAACAAAAAAATGCTATTGATAATATAAATTCATGCTAAATGTGCAAGACATCATGATTATTAAATGAGGTCCATTAAGTCATATCCATAATCAATAGTCCCTAGTATGGCTCAATCTTATGGCGGCTTTTAAAAAACAATCATATCTGCAGTAAGCAATTGTAAAAACAAAAGTGCAGGTTGGACTTGGCTAAATTCCTGTGCCCTCATCAAGGTAACAATATAAAACTTCCTGGGTTCAGTGCAAGATCTACAAAACTTTATAAAGTGCATTGTGTCCTATGGTCTCAGCCGGATGTATGACGTTACAACGCATACTTTCACAACGCATACCATTACAACAAAACTTTTACAACGCAGGATCCATTACAACACATGCCATTACAACGCAGCTGCTATTACAACGCATGCCATTACAACGTAAGTATGGGTAAGTATTTTTTAGGGTAAGTGTTGGATAGTGTAGGGGTTAAAATTACTATTCTAACTCCAGGGGGGCGTAATAGTAGGGTAAGTGTTGGACGGTGTAGGTGTTAAAATGTAATTAAATACTTACCCATACTTAAGTTGTAATGGCATGCGTTGTAATGGCAGCTGCGTTGTAATGGCATGCGTTGTAATGGCATGCGTTGTAATGGATCCTGCGTTGTAAAAGTTTTGTTGTAATGGTAGTGCGTTGTTTTTGTTGCGTTGTAAAGGCTTTTTCCCGTCTCAGCCACAGGGTTCTAATATATGAACCTCTGACCAGCCGCGTGGAGACACTAGCAGCTGAGGCAATAGGCTAAACCTGAATCTAATAAGCAGAAATTGTTCATGATTGTTATTTAAAATTGTGAGATGGAGCTCCATTAGCTGGAATAGTATAACCACGCACCCTGGGTTTCTGTAATGCTTCTTCTTCTCGGTGCATTAGTCTATGTCTTACAAAATGCTCCTTCACCCAGTTGCAATCCACGTTAATCACTCCCTCCAGATTTCCAAAGAACTCATCCCTCTCTATATTGTGCATCGATTCCTTGATATATTTGAACCAATAAAATATGGAGGGCATGATCAAGGGAGCGGCAGTCCTTTAAGATCACTTTATTCAGCTTGGTTTCCCCTTTAGTTCAGATATCAGCCCAGCACAAGAGTGGCCTAAGGGCCAAGGCATCAGAGAAATAACTAACCCCACCTTGCCCGTGCACCAGCAAAATTTGAGGAACACAGAGAACACATCCTAAAAACGTATTTTCAGCAATCTGTAGTTGATTTAACGTACCATGCCCCGGCATATCACTCCCGTATAAGACTTTGGAAATTCATTTTGCATGATACACCTGGAATAGTGACCTAATCGGTTTACTTTCCAATCTAGAAGACAAGCAAAATATCGCTGTGGTGGATCTTGTAAATTCAGCTTTTTTCCCTCATAACAGGGGATCCTCTGTCAGCTCTGAGTCAAACAAAATTCCTGCAAATGGGAATTCCATCACCATAGATAATATGTGAGTCCCCGATTCAAAGCTTTTAGGTTTGCTGAAACTGAGTGATATCCTCTATGAATATCACAAAAGTCCAGAAGGATGTTCAGGCCCATCACTGTCTTCAACATTGAAACAGTGTCATCTTTGTAAAGAAGAACTGGAAGGGGGCATGTTCCTATCTGAGGGCAGTCTCCTCTGGTGTCCAGTAGAACCTGTTAAGTTTATTTAGGCATAATGTAAAAGGAAAAGGGGTCAGGATACACCACTGTCTTCCCTTTCTTGTTTAAAAGTTGCAAGTACAAGTTGAGTTATTAGTGTATCTAACTGTTGCCACAGTGTTGGCGTAGAGGTCCCTCAAAAAGTATACAATATCTAGTTCCACTGCGATTGTCAAGATAATTCACCACAGTTTGTATCGATTCACCCAGTCAAAGGCTGAGGTAAGATCCATAAAGGATAGGCGAATAGATTCAAAACTGGCCACTGTGTGTTTACCAGTAATCATGTATAAGTTCAGGCACTGGTCAGTGGTCTATCTACCAGGTCTGAATCCATACTGTGGATCAGATACAACACTCTACTCGTCAGCCCAGGTGGTTAATCTATCTAAAAGAACCCACCCCATGACCCAACAGCCGAATCGATAAGGGAGATTGGCGTGTAGCATTAGGGGTTATCCTTATCCGCCTTCTTGAAGACGGCACAATGATGGGAGTTGCCTATGAATGCAGAGGTCTATCCATGAGTGTGGCGTTTAGAGTGCGGGTTAACACTTGGGTTCATAACTCAATATCACTAATATACAAAACAGGCGGGATCCCTTCTAGTCCCGGAGCCTTATTCTTGGTCAGTCCCAGTAAACCCTTTCTCACTTCTCATAGACTGAATTGAAGAATTGTTGTCCCTTCCATTGATTGCCTGGTCTCGTGATCCGCAGGGGGGTTTGACTATTATATATCACCTCAAAATGGAAATCCCAGCTATCTGCAGTGATATGATGAAAAAGGGAGGCTGAATTATTGGTGGCAAAACAGGGTTGATTGATAATACTCCAACACTGTTCCTCCTACAGCTAGCTTCTACTAGGTTCTCCCAGGCAGTGATCCTTAAGTCATTCTTACATCTACCGACTTCGGATGTATACGTCCTCCAACAGGATGCAACGTAAGCAGGGTTTCTGGGCTTAGTTTTTGGGGATCTCTTTAAATATTTAAGTTCTTGAAAGCACCCTCTATCAAACCATTTAGGTGTAGGTATGGTCTTGGGTAATTCAGAAAGACAGGAAGGTGCAATCCCTTGAGGGAAATTCTGTTAAAGGTCCCCAAAACCTCTCCTTGATGAGAATCACTATCTGCACAAGTAGAAGACTGATTAGTGCAACAGACGAGCAGGCTTTGTTTGAAACTCTTGGGCACTAACTGTGTCCACCTGAGCCTTTCAAAACCCATTGCCCCTTGTTTGATCATTGTGTCTGGCAGTGACCCACCGAAGGACAAACAAACTGGGTTATGGTCACTGTAAGGGCTCTGTGGGATTTATATTTTAGAGATCATAAGAAAGATTGAGGCTGAAACGAAAACAAAATCTATAACAGAAGCACAACCTCTACCTGTAAAAGTTGGAGTACTCTCTGCTAAGGCAGAGAAAACAGTTTTTCAAGGGAAAATACTAGATCAAA
The DNA here is from genome assembly GCF_964261635.1 of Lissotriton helveticus. NCBI lineage: Eukaryota > Metazoa > Chordata > Amphibia > Caudata > Salamandridae > Lissotriton > Lissotriton helveticus. The sequence continues at coordinate 34,806,475 of NC_136072.1, read as the reverse complement.
TTCTTTCAAAATAGAATCCCTTCTTTTGTGTGTTCCAAGTGAAAACACTTCAAGGACATACATCTCTGTATCTTGTTAGTAACATTCAAGGGGATCTCAAATAGATGAATATTAAACCCCCCTGACACAATTGTATTAACTCCAACATATTTTGTCCTCTCAAGCTTTCTCATAAAGGAACGCAAGGTATGAAGATTAGACAAAACAATTAATGGTTTTGACATCATAAAAGTTCAGCAATGTTATCTAGGAAAGAGACACCAGTGGGAAACTCCACAATCTTTCCTTTGATGGCTAAAGTTACAAAGATAATCAAACCTATCCTGGGCCTGCCTGAGTGAGACTCAGGTTCCTGGATGAAAAATGATTCGTACCCTCCCAAAAAGAAATAGTTAGAAGTGGCTCAGGTCTCTTGAAGACAAATCATCTAGTATTTCCTAATGAAATTTAACCCTTTCACATCATTCATTTTGGTGGCTAACCCAGCAATGTTTCAACTTATAAACTTAAGGTCCATCAGACTTGTTATGGGGGAGTGCCCATCTCCAGTCACAAAACAATGGTGCAGAAACATGAGAGAGATGCAAAGGCCACTCTGGTAGCGATAAGAATAGGATACAAGAGTCAAAAAAGGAGCAGAAAAGAAGGACTGGAAGGTTGAGCGCAACACTGTGGCTCATGTGAGGATAAATGTCAGAAATCGATTTCTTTTCATTGAGGTCCTGTACCTTCAGAATAAGTAATTATTGTATGCTCCTATATTGGCATTGTGTTCAACAAGTCTGAGGCTGCAAGAAATGCCACGTGGTATTCCATGAATACTCTACACTGGCAGACTGGAGAGAGCTTGGAGCACTGGGTATGTTTACAGGAACTGAAAAGTGAGGTGCTGTCCCCAGCTATCCAGCACATATTGTGCATAAGGGCACACAGTGCTGGGAAGTGCCCCACGTGGGTCTTTCAGAGAGCAATGTGCAGGGTGTCACAAGGATGCCTGTGGATAGCCTGTATCCTTTGTAAATGTACCACTCAATTCTTGGCAATGCCAACAAGAGAATGTAAAGCAAGCATCAACAACGCACAAGTAAAGGAGAGATTACAACCCTGGCACTTAAGTGAACCACCTTTGGTGGGAGTGGACGAGCGCACAAGCAAAATGCAGTCACTCAAAATGGAGAGAACTAATAGCTGAAGTAGGCTGACCCTTTGCTCCGGAATGTATGGCGATACAACGCATACATTTACAATGCATGCCTTTACAACGCAATTTTTACATCGCAACATCCTTTACAATGCATTCTTTTACATAGCATGCCATTACATCGCATTTTCAGAAACTACCTTTACAACACTTTCCATTACATCGCATTATGTTTACAACGCATACCATTACAACGCATACCATTACATTGCATTTAAGGTAACTGTTGGATAGCGTAGGGGTAATAATTACTATTCTAACTCCAGTGAGTGCAACAGTAGGGTAAGTGTTGGATAGTGTAAGGGTAATATGCGTTGTAATGGTATGCATTGTAATGACTTGCGATGTAATGACATGCATTGTAGTGACATGCAATGTTATGGCTGCGTTGTAATGACATGTGATGTATAGGATGTTGCTATGTAATGACTGCAAAGTAAAGGTAGTGCGATGTAATGACTGCGTTGTAAAGGTTGTTCCCCATTGCTCCATGTCGTACACTCTGGTGGGTTGCAGCAAAATATGAATGACAATTTAAAAAACAATCGATGAAGACACTGACAAAAGCCCATCTAAGTATTTATGTTTCTATGTGTATTTTTTGAAAAAACAATTGTCTTGTGAGACAGCTAAATCTGCCTCAAAGGCCAGACGTAAAAACACAACTCATAAACAATCTTAGTGTGCTAGGCCAGAAACTACAAAGTCAAACATGGTTTACAATCAGACTGATTTAACCTAGACCGTGGTTTATGAGTTCCAGGTCAATAACTGGGGTGTAACAACCTTCAATCAATGATTTTTAACTCTTGTTCTTGGTGTCACACATCCCGGTCCCTATAACTCCTGCTATATTTGTCCATGTCAATTTCCTTTGTTGTTTAGCCGTCTTGGGTAGGTCTATCCTTTCATCATAGACATATCACTGCCAATGAGAGGACTACCAACCTCCTAGGGGTCTGAGCTATGTCTATAGTAGGCTTTTCCCCTGCCCAAGAGAGGGTCTGATATTAAAGTAGCTGTAAAGTTGGTGACTTATGCTAAACCAGGGCGTGACTCAGTTCTCTGACTCAGGCTCTCCGCTATATGTATAAAATCTACTCATGCTCTGAACCTCAGTACCTGCAAAACCTAGCTTCTCCCTCCCCTCCTCCCTCTACTCTGTGCTCTAGCAACCAATCTCCCTTTCTCGTTCCTAGAAGTAGGCGCACCCTGATGGGCGGCCGCTCCTTCGCATTTCTGGGACCCAAGCTGCGGAACACTCTTACACTCTTCCAGAATCTTTGAGATGCTATACCTCTTTACTTACCTTCCACAAGGAGTTGAAAACCTTGGGCCATATTATCAAGAAAGGGCGCTACATTATCGCTGCTTTTATTGGCAGGAAACTGCCGCTAAAGCGGCGATAATGGGCTTGATAATAGGCCCTTGTGAATTCCCATAGAAGCCCAGGTAACACCAGCTCCTGGGCTTCTATGGAAATTCACAAGGGCATATTATCAAGCCCATTATCGCCGCTTTAGTGGCAGTTTCCTGCCGATAAAAGCGGCAATAATGTATCGCCCTTTTTGATAATATGGCCCAAGGTTATTCTGAGTTCCCCCTCTATGCTGTCAATCCTGTCTCAAGCGCTGGGTAGCCAAGCACTATACAAAAACGCAATAATAATAATATTAATAATGACAATAAGTATGGTATCTGTATCTTCTTCAGCAGAGTCTTAAAGAAAGCAACTTTCAAATTGAGGTATACTTAATGCCTTACATCAGTGGGGTAACAAAACTTGAGGGGTCCCGCCCTGAAAATTACATGAAGCCCCCTTCCATGTTCACTCTGGAGCTCTTGGGCCTGGTTACTGTGCTGAGGTGGTCCCTGGAGCTTGCCCCTCCCACACCGCGGGGGCTGCGGGGGCTTTTGTTACGCCACAGTCTCACTTCTATTCTCAATGGTGCACATTTTTCAGGGATTTGAGTCAGTGCAAAGTCCCAAAAAGTGATGCAAAGTGCTGCAAAGCCTATGCATGGTATTTTAGTTTGCAGTGTGAAATGTTTTGGAACTGTAAAAGTGCCCCTTTCGAAGTGGAAATGTCACGTCGCTCTGCTTTGCACCGCTTTGTCTCAAAGGGGCGTTCCAGGGCAATCGTTCAGCAAAAGATCCTCCTCGAAGTAGGCACAAAATAGGAGAAATGTTTTATCTCTCCTTACATTTCACACTGTGCTATGTGTACTGCACTGACCAGCACCCATCTAAGGTGTGAAATTCTTAATAAAATGTCCAGACATAGGATATGACCTGGAAAGCTATCCTTCCAGTGCAAACTCTATCCTAGATATCACACACACACCATTGCAGTATAGTGCAGAGGGGTGTCCACGTGCTGCAGAAGAAAGAAGCAGCAGCAGGCCATATTTAGTAAGTATGGCTTTGCGCCACTCTCTTCCCTAGCAAGATATAATTTAGTTTGCTGGACTGCATTGCACAATTTTTCATAAGTCTTCCCCAAAAAGGGGCAGATTTACAAGCCCCTTGCGCCTCATTTACGCCGCTGTTGCGTCACTTTTGTGACGCAGCGGCGGCGCAAATCCTGCTCCAAGGTGTGGCAGTACTTACAACGTGACACGTCTGAGAGATGCGTCACGTTGTAATGCTCTGCGCCACATGTAGGCGTTCCTTTGCAGGGGGGGGGCGTTCCGGCGCAGGAACGCCTCCTAAAAGTGGCTGAGTGAAATCTACAAGATTTCACTCAGTCACTTTTAGGCCCATGCTGCGTCAAAACCCTGCGCCTGCCTGAAGCAGGTGTAAGGATTGACGCAGCATTAACTAGATAGGGCCCCCAGAGCATTGCTGGAGCTGCGTCACGCTTGCGACGCAACTCCAGCAATGCGTCACTTTTAGGCACAGATGCGTCACGCATCTGTGTCGTTTTTGCACCATGGTGCACCGCATTGTAAATGCGGGGCATCCATGATGGCAGAGGTGTGGCGCACAATAACTGGCGCATCCCTGCCGATTTGCAGGGATGCGCCAGTTATTGTAAATATGCCCCTAAGTATGTGTAAGTTGTGTCATTTTGAAAACAAATTTACAGAATAGGTTAGAGGGTTTCGCTTCCCCCTCTCACTTGCTTCAAGGTAAGATTATGTTAAGCTCTAAATCACTGTCACTAAAAATTCAAAAGCATGCCAAAAAAGTAAATTACATGTTTAGACCTGTGTTTTCTTGTTTCTCGTTCCAAAGTGAACAATGGATGTTCTCTTGTCACTAAGATTATAGCTTACAATTGTCCTTCTGCTCTGTTATTAGCAATTTCCAATTCTCTGACTAATGTCCACTGTGTGTTGACCAGTTTCAGAACCATAAATACTTGAAGTAGGGGTGAGGGGGAGGGTGCAGGAACACCAAATAATCATTCTAGAGTTTGGACGAGTTCAGAAGGTGAAGGCGCAGCAGTAAAGATGCCTTTACATTTCATTTTTATCTTGTGTTTTTGCTGTACTGGACAAAGCACCACCCACCATTTTTTTTGGTGTTCGAAAAGCTTTATTAGCAATTAATAGAATACAAAATATATCAGCAATTCATAGAACAAAATCAAAGATGATATAGCTGAGAAGCTGACAACTATAAAAGAAAAGTAGAAGCATTTTTTCTTTTTTTCTTTTTCAGGAGGGATGGAGAGAGGGAGAAGAAGAAGAAGGGGAAGGGGAGGGTAAGAGAGGAGGAGGTGGAGAAATAGGAAACATTAATCTTGTACTATTAAAACATGAAATGGGGTAAAGCATACTAGATTACATATCAAACCTAAGTTAAAATCAGCTCGTCAAGTAAATGTAAATATAAAACAATATAGAAGGGTAAAATATAGAAAAAAGAAAAAACAGAGATAATATCCACCCACCATTTTTAACATTACCCCTTCCCTGTCAAATAAAAAAAAGATATTTTTAGCTCACACCTGTCTAAAAACCAGTTACTCTCCCTCCAGGGGGAGGAACGCAGATCACTTGGAGAACGGAACACTCAAGTGACAAAAGACCCAATGATGACGCTATTCACTTAACCGACAGAGCGCAGAATCAACGTATACCGCACCATGAGTGAACTGGGTCTCTAGGACAAGGATCAGAAGACCCTGGGAAAACATGAGATGTCACTCATTGTCCCCTGATTTTGATGATATGCAAGTGACATCACACCCACTCTAAAAACTATTCTAGTACTACTGCCCAGCCCTTATATCTGGGGTAAGAAATACCTTGAATGATTGGAGAGTGATCTGCATTACAAATCCAGATAGGAAAGCTCAGAGGTTTGAGTCCCAGGTGCAGCTCTCCATTTGGAACCTTTGGACAGACATGGCCACATTCTGTTGCTGGAAGGAACACTCATTTAGACACAAACAGAGGTTTGTCCCCAGATAGAGATGACAGATACAACAAAACAGAGGCGCAGATTTATGTTGGTAATGCGCCACGTTTGCGTCACGCAACTGCGGCGTAAACGTGGCGCATCCCTACGACCCATTTACAACGTGACGCATCTAGGCAGATGCGTCACGTTGTAAAGCCCTGCGCCACTTGTGGGCGTTCCGGCGCAGGGTGGGCGTTCCGGGGCAGGTGCGCCTCGCAAAAGTGGCTGAGTGAAATCTATAAGATTTCACTCAGTCACTTTCAGGCCAATGCTGCGTCAATACCCTGCGCCTGCTTGAAGCAGGCGTAGGTCTTGATGCAGCATTGGTCAGATAGGTCACCCCCGAGCCTTGCTGGAGCTGCGTCGCGCTTGCGACGGAACTCCAGCAATGTGCCACCTTTACGGCACAGATGCGTCACGCATCTGTGCCATTTTTGCCCCATGGTGCGCCGCATGGTAAATGCGGCGCACCATGGGTGGCGGAGCAGCATATCATAAATCTGCCCCATAATTTGTGGGGATAAAAGTGCACTATTTACGGGTCCACTTCTCAGAATGCAGGTAAACTAGTGTGTTGCTGCATTAGCCTCTATTCCAAGATGCGAATGTCGCGATGAGGCACTAATACTGTTAGCATACCGTAGTCTGCATCATTGGCATTCACAAGGTACAGTGGTACCCCACCATGGATGTATGACGGTACGATGCGTACCGTCACAACGCATCCCTTTACACCGCGTCCTTTACAACGCAAGTCGTTACCACGACTTACGTTGGGGACGCGGATATCGAATAGTATAATTTACTATTCTAACACCAGTCCCCGTGGACACTAGGGAAGGTGTTGGGATAGTAAATTTACTATTTTTAATCCTTTAGCGCCCTCCAGCGCAAGTCGTGGTAACAACTTGCGTTGTAAGGGACGCGTTGTAAAGGCCACGCAGAGTAAAATCCGCGTGGTAAAGGTTGTTTCCCCCCACCAAATAAGATAGCATTTATAATGAGGACCCCAGTCAAATTTCACAAGGGGCTGTTGATTCTTTTATTGTCTTTATTTTGTTTTAGGTTTATTCACAAAGCTCAGTTCCACATTGTTTGTAATGCCCTGGAAATTGTGTGAAGGAAACATGTTTGAAAAATGTGCACTACACAGACAGCAATCACTGCAGTGGTGCAAGACCAGACAAGGGTGAGGTGCACTGAGGTTTTACAATGGACTGTCTGCTGTGGTGGCATCAGAGGGGGCCTGGATCTGTCTGAAGATATCTTCTGAAAGTTCAAGGTCAGGGTGAGTCTATTCCACAAGGAAGTGGGTAGTGATAACTAGGACTTGTCCATGTTTCTCAAGTTGAGATTGATGTTAGGAATATCATTGAGTTGGAGATTAATAACTCCCTACTTTGAGTGCAAAGAGGATGTGCACTATTTAAATAATGATTATTGAAATTATTAGAGATCACTTGATTTAAGTAGAACTTTCAGGCCTTATATCAAGTTACAGCAATCCTCAACTATTGCGGTCGGCGTTGGGTTGTATCCTGTCTTCAGACACCAGTAGACTGTAGAAGCACATCAGAGAATAGCATTGTAAGGGCTGCTGGGTTGTATCTCTTGTGCTATGATGCAACTGGGCATGTGCTGCAGTTACTACTTCAGCTCTGGGAGCCTTTGGGATGGTCCTTATCCTGTGCTGTTTAGATCTTGAACTCATTAATCTACCTACCAAAATTGGCCTTAATCACATCCCACCTACACAACGGCTGCTGGCTGCCACAAAGTCCACTGAACGGAGGGTCCTATTTACGAGCTTTTGCACCATGAAGCAAACCATGCATGTGATTTCTAAAGCCACGCAAAGTGACTTTGCGTGGCACTGAGAGGCTCCATCTATCTGGAGTAAGGCAACGCAGAGCAAATCACTGCATTGCCTTACCCTGCCCTGCGAAGGCGTTCCATGGATTTTGCGTGGTGTTCCCACTCAACTCTCATGGTTTTGACGCATTCACAGATTTACCAGAACTGGTAGACCTGGGATGCCAAAAATATTTGCCTTCCTAGAAGAGGCAAAACTAGGAGAAATATCTTTATTTCTCCTTGTTTCCTCTGCTTTCTGTGTGTGCTGCATCCTGCAGCACACCCAGGAAGTGGAATATGCCTCTCAGGATTGCTTTTGTGCAGGAAGGTGTCCCATCTTATACAAATAAAATCCTGCATGCAACTCAGGTACATTGTTGCAAGGATGCCTACATTGCAATTAGGCTGCCAAAAGGTCGCCAGCACAGAGGAAAAGCCAATAACGCGCTGTATTGCCTTAAATACGGCTCACTTCTGCCCCTTCCCTGTCATGCAGAGCAGCACTGCCTACCAAGTTCATAGATAGGCCTCTGGGTATGAACTGGGTCTGATCTCTCCCATTTCTAGACAGTTCTGAGTACAGTACACTGGGGAGGGTCGGATATAGAACCAGGGACAAGTATCAGGGTAGGCAGAGGCCACATGCCTGGATCAGATGTAAGCTCTAACTTAGGATATTCACAGGCAGCTGAACCAGGTTTAACAGCCATTTGTTCTAGGGCAGGATTCTAGCCTACCACAATGTGAGTGTGGCATTACACAAAACTTTGCCTGGGGGGCGCTGGGGATTCATTGGCAGGGTCGGCTTTAGCTCTGGTGTCGCCCAGTGCGACAATATTTTTTGGCACCCCCCAATGACCACCTCCGCCACAAATTCCCTTTCTACCACCCTTTATCAGTCTCCATAATCACTCTCTCTCACATGCATTTAATTAAGTTTATGGTGTCTCTCATAAAAGTGAAGGGTGTCAGAGCAATTTACATGACACACACATTACACAGAGACAATCGATCATAGGTATGTAAATCAGTGTATAGAAAATGTTACATAAAACAGAGGACAACAAAGGGTGGATTCACATGTCATCCATATAGGTTGGCAGTATAGTTGAAGAGTGCTTGGTCTGGAGAAGCACAAACTCTGAATTTAAAATGTAACACAATGGATTGGGGCACTTTTTAATAACAAGAGTTATTAATAACAAGGGTAATATGTACCCAAGTGAACCCTTTTTGCAACTTTAGAATAATGAAAGTCTGGGTAAAAAATCCATACATCTATACCTTGAAGTCTGCACACAGTTCTTTGATGACAGTTAATAGCTCCCTGTAAACTGCAGCTAACAAAAGAAGTATCCCACTGACCTGTTTACATTATATTCACTTTATGATCTGCATGGTACAGGTTCTTTGCAGCAGGCATATTAACCCTCTGTGCTACCTTATCACAAATCAAAACTTCCACGAGTCAAACCTTCTACTAGAGAAAACTCTGATGTCGCCAGGAAGAACAATTAATCATTGGAGTTTTCTTTTAACCACAATATAAACTAGCAAACAGGCGCCCCCATGCAAAGTCAGCACCCGGTGTGGTGGCACCAGTCGCACCGCCCTAGAGCCGGCCCTCTTCATTGGGGAGTCTGTGTGCAAGATATCATGCCAACAAACTCAGCAAGGAGAATCTTCATCTCAAAATGCAATGACTGTCTCCTAGCAGGAGTATCTACGCAGCACATGGAGATACCGAAACCCATGCAACATACATGGTGGAGAAGTGTGGCTCAATGGTTAGAGCGCCAGACCTTGATGCAGAGGTCTAGCCCGGGACCAGGGTACAATTCCCTGCCTCGGCGGGTCTTGGGCTCAAAAATTCCACGAACCTGAATATTCTCGCCTCGGTGCCTATTCCAATCATGGAGTCCCACTCCGCAACTCTAGTCAATTGCTTGCTTAATCTAAGGGACTAAAATGCTGTTATGATGGCCCTGACTATATGGATGGTTTTATCGATTCAGTGAATGATGTTTTACACACCTTCTCAAAAAATACCAGTTCATATTTTTATGTATTTAGTTGCTCAACTGCACAGCTCTTAGAATTGTAATGCACTGAAGCTAAGGGTACAGAGTATCACTGCTGCTTTCAGAGGAGGCATACCAAGGCAGGGTTGCCACAAGCAGGGAGTCGTGAGGGAGATATAATCCTGATGAATATTAATTTAAGTTTTTTTCATACAAAATGCACTTCATTTTGTATATACACAATGGGGCCAATTCCGATTCGGTAAACTAATCTGCACGACCGAATCGAATCCATAGCCCTTTCCGTACGACTCGTCCAATTACCATCCGAATCCCGTAGTACGATTCGTAGGAAAAATATACGACCGAATCGTTGCGAACCATACAAATAGCAAGGGAAAATCCGTATGACACGGACTCTCAAAGTGAACTGTACGAATCGTAAACATGATGTACGACCCGACAAGTAGGATCCGGACCCGGGAATCAGAATGCGATTCGTACGGAAAACGTCGCATATGAGCGAGCCACACAATCAAATACGAGACAAACCCACACTGAACGACACGCACGCGAACCCCGTACCCCGGCATTCATGGCGTGTGTGCGCCTCATATTACTATTTCAATAGTACTATACGCGAGCGCGTGAAGTGCACCGTACAAGTACACTTCCGTTGTTGCGGTACGCAGGGGTTGCTGGACACGCCCCCCAATTAACCGGACATTAGTGGTGATGTATGTCATCCAGATTATGGGTTTGGACTTTGGTATGGGTGATGTTTACCACCCCTCATCCCCCCAATCGTCCCTGGTTGTTGTTCTTACCGTATGCGCCGTCGTCAGTTTCTGTGCACCAGGTCGTAGGCGTACAGGACTGGGATGACACGGGCGATGGGGTTCATTGTGTGTACGTCTCGTACCGGGGATGTGGTTTGGGTCAGACTCTGCTTTTCCGGACGTATTGAGCTCCCGTAGAAAATGAGTCATACGGAATGTCGCAGAGATGAATCGTACTTGCTGGGCCGGAAACTGCTGTTTAATTACGTACGGACGTCGAATACTGCGTGTTCCGGATACAAATCGCACGTATTTTTTAGTCGTACGGTTTTTAGTACGATTCGTACAGAGAAGTGTGGAGAAGTGTGGCTCAATGGTTAGAGCGGCAGACCCTGATGCAGAGGTCTAGCCCGGGACCAAAGTTCAATTCCCCGCCTCGGCGGGTCGTGGGCTCAAAATTCCACGGACCTAATAATTCTCTCCTCTGTGCCTATTCCAATCATGGAGTCCCACTCTGCAACTCTGGGCAATAGCTTGCTTAATCTCCACAACGGCCCCCACAACGCTAAGGATGCCTGGCCTCCACCTTGGGGGTGCCCAGGAGTGGACACCTCACAGGGAAAGCCAGGATGGGTTCCACAGCGGTATTCATACATGTGCCTTGAGACCCTTGCGGGTGAGTAGTGCGCTATACAAGTATCAATTTACAATTTTTATTTACAATCTGCTTTAGATCCAAATCGTACTTCATCGTACATATGGGGACGTTTACGGGTACGATTTGTACGGGAAATATGCTCCTTACGGGTATTTGTAAAGGGATTTTACCGAATCAGAATCGGACCCTATATGTTAGTCACATCTTTTGCTGCCAACTTGGAATACAGTTTGAATTTTGTCAGTTATATAAAAGAGACCGGCTGAGCATATTCATTTTACCTTATTGTATTGTATAATGTCCTTGGTGTACCTGGTGTAGGAATATGCTTTTATGTTTCTGAAATAAATCAATGTTTACTGACAATATATATGATATATGATATTTATAAATAACTTTGAAAATTAAAGAAAGGTCACAACTAATTGAAGTGAGACATTGTAATAAAACCCCAGTCTGGACAGAATGGTGAAGAGGTATGGCCATTCAAGGGAATCAAGGGGCATATTACCAACGATTAGCGATATTTATCGCTAACGATGCTTAGCAACGAATTTTTTAACGCTAAGCATTGCCGGAAATTATCGCAGAGATAACTTGCTATTAGCAAGGTTTATCTCAGAAGTGATAAAAATCCTCACGCTAACTGCCAAATGAGAGATTATCACTGGAAAACCAATGATAATCTCTTGAAGTTTGGAGTTAGCTTGATGATAGGGGCTCACAAACTTAGCCATGATATCCACCTTCCATAGGATATCATGGCTAAGTCAGGAAAATACCAGGTGTAAAAAAAGCAGCGCTAACCGCGGTTAGCACTGCTTTTTTTATCACTAACCGGGTTAGCGAAATCCTTGATAATAGGAGAAATGTCGCTTAACAACATTTCTCCTATTATTTTTCTCTGGAACGCCCCCTTTGCATCTCATTAGAGATGCAAGGGGAAGCGTAGAGAAAAAGGGTGCTAACATGCGAATTTGCGTGTTAGCACCCTGTTGCTGATAGGGAGATAATTTTATCTCCGCTTTCTTGGCTTTTAAAGCCAAAAAAGCGGAGATAAATCCCTTGATAATATGCCCCCAAATGCTTTAGTGGCATCTGAGAGGACTGCCAGTCTGGGAGCAGGTAGTGTAAAACAGCAAATAGTGTGCGCTGGTTGTGTACAGTAGATCGCTCAGATATAAAGCCTGATCGGTCGAGTCTGGCGATGAGGGGGAGAAGCAGCTGTAGCCTGTTTGCGAGAAGTTTTGCAAACATTTTGTTGTCAATATTTATAAACGATAGTGGGCGGTAAGAATCCTGGAGTTTCAGGACCTTCCCAGGTTTCGCATTGGTGGGGTGCTAGGATTGATGCCTTGCACTTGTAAAAGGAGGTTGTCAGTACGTCCTGCCCGGGGGCCTTGTCGTTCGATTATGACCTGTAGAATGTCTTTTGTGGTAGAGGGTTTGTCAAGGTATGCGCGATGGGCCCTGACCAACCACAATAATTCAATGGAATCTAAGTAGGTAGTTAGGGCCCGATTCCCAGAACTAACTTAAGACAAAATCCTAAACTTACTATTTTTGGTATTCACAGAAGTTAGGATTTTGTCTTAAGTTTGTCTTAAGACAAACTTAAGACAGACTTAAGTTAAGATTTTGTCTTAAGTCTGTCTTAAGTCTGTCTTAAGACAAACTTAAGACAAAATCCTAACTTCTGTGAATACCAAAAGTAGTAAGTTTAGAATTTTGTCTTAAGTTAGTTCTGTGAACCGGCCCCCGAGTTCCTCAGTAATGTCGAGGGAAGTGGAGGAGTATAGCATGGAATAGAAATGTGTTAGGAGTTCCAATATCCTATGTGGGCCCCCTCACCGGGTTAAAGTTCCTATCTAGCAGCTCTGAGATATAGGATGTAGTTCGCTGTGGCCTGAGGATAGTTGCCATGGTTTTGCTTGGACGTTCACCCTCCCCATATCTTAAGATGGTTACCCTGTCACAGTGCTTTTTTCTATTTCAATGCCTCCCAAGCGAATTGAAACTACTTTTCGTCATGGAATGTAATAGTTTAATTTCTTCTTTTATTTGTGGAGGAAAGTCTCCACAAGTGGCTAGAAAGAAATGTTGTGCCCCATTAGAGAATAGTAGGTAGACTCTACCAGAAATTGAATTATCTGGGCTCTTTCAATTTCATCCTTCATGGTTTTTATTATCTTCCAAAAAGGAAACCTGCTTTTTACAGGTATTTTATTAAAAATGACATAGGATCATGGTTTAGTTTGCTTTTTCTTCAAGAAGGTGAAATGTATTTGTCCATATAAATGCTGAGCATACCCTTCCACCTCTTTAAAAAATGTCATATTTAAGAAACAATGCAATGTTGCGTGTAAGAAACTGAATAATGCTAAAATCGACATCTGTATTCGTGCTATACTGCCCAGTCCTGACAGCGGTAGATGGTTCCATCTAGATAGTAAGGACTCAATAAAGCACCCAGGCTGGTTTTATGCATGCCATACAAACCATTGTCTGAAGGGGGGCTTGGACCTCCAAAAGTGAAAGAGTGCCTCTTTGCAAGTTTGACCCATCCTTTTCATTGATTTTGTAGTAATCAAAGGTTAGATATATTTTTGGATAATTTTTGGGGGGAGCCAATGCCTAACAAATACAAAATTCCTTACTTTTTACGCCTGAGTAAGTCACCCAAAAAATATGATGCTATACAGTATTGTATTGGATGTTTCAAAGAAAAGATCAAAGTTTGGCTATTATAAACGAGAGTTTCCAGATGATTCACAATTACTTTTGGTGGGCAATTTGCCTGGGGAAGGTTCAACTAATACTCATAGAAATGTTGTTATATAATCATGCTAGTAGCAAGGTCAATAATTCTGCAAAAAATATAAAACAACATGGAATCCCACAGTGCACCAATGGAGAGTAAAGGAATGAGAGAGGCATTATGCATTAAGAATAAGTTCATGCAATACATTCTTGAAACTCTGGGAAAAGTTGGAACCAACCTGCCAGCTCCTATTAATATGAGGGTGTAGTATATTGTGAACCAGAAAGTGGTATCCAGAAAGTTTGTTTGCGATTTTTTTTCATTTGATGAATCAATAGATAATTACTTTTGTTGTTGCACTGATGGGTACATTTCCAATTAAAGATTTATTTAAAAAAACACAGGGGCATATTGCCAACAACTAGCGATAATTATCACTAGGTTGGCTTAGCGGCAATAATTTTATCGCCGTGTAGCGACGATTTTTATCGCTTAGGAGCCTTGATATTATCAAGGTTTATCTCCTAAGCGATAAAAATCGGCCGAAATGCATGAATATCGCTGAAAAGTCAGCGATATTCATGCATTACCGAGCAGATGCTCTTAGCCATGTTATCCACCTCCCATTGGATAACAAGGCTAAGAACTGCTCAGGGCAGGTGTTAGCTTTTGGAGATATTCGCGCTTAGCGCGAATATCTCCAAAAGTTGGTAATAGGAGATAGCGATGTTAGCGACTGTTTCCAGTCGCTAACATCTTGGCACGCCCACTTTGCATGTCATTAGTGATAAATATCACTGACATGCAAAGTGGGGGCCAAGATGGTTGCTATCTCCTACTAGCTGTCGCTAACTGGTGTTAGCGACAGCTAGGTAATAGGGAGATAATTTTATCTCTGCTTTCTTGGCTTTTAACACCTTTACTGCTGTGCAGATTTACACTGTGTGCTGAAGATTGCAAAAACCCATTGTTCATGACGAGCTCAGCTCGTCATGAGCGTACGAGAGGTGTACCTCATGACGAGCTGAGCTCGTCATGAGCATGGAAGGGGTTAAAGCCAAAAAAGCGGAGATAAATCCCTCGATAATATGCCCCACAGTAAATTTAAAGTTTCATATGGTCTCTTCAATTGGCTGCCAAAAGTGGATGAAGAATTTCTTTTTAGTTTTTTATTTGATATCCATCGAAATTTTCAAATTCATCTCTATATCATAATGTCAATATCGACTATTGCACTTCCGATCAATAAATACAGCATACATGTTCAAGAGTAAAAAAAGGAATGAATAATCCAAATAAAAGCCCAATAAACTTTGAACTAAAGATCGTAGGAGACCCAATACAATGCCAATTCTCATTTTAAGAGTGATTAAAGTATCTATAATGCATTAAAGTGCAAATCGGAATAGGGTATAAAGATATAGCAGCAGAAAGAGCTTCTGATTGTATTTCATTATAAAAGACAAAATACAGTACCAATTCTTTTTTTTTTATTAAGAATGACTAAAGTGTCTGTAGTGCAATAAAGTGCTGGGGAAGTTGGTTGTTTGCCCCATTGAATAACCCATGTTTACTTTTACTACAAGAAATTATTCTGGAAGAACCTGAATGTCGCAATAAGTGGTGGTGGTAGATGAGTCAACTGATGGATGTAGAGGGCTTTATAGCGTTTGACAAACATCAGGGGGCTTATTTATGAGCCCTTGCGTCACTTTTGCGTCGCCGGTTGCGTTATATTTACAAAGTGACGCATCTAGGTAGATGCGTCACTTTGGAAACCCCTGCGCTCAATTATACCTGCGCCAGGTATAATGTATGCAGGGTGGTCGTTTTGACGCAAGTAATCCTTGTAGAAGTGACACCGTGAAATCAATGAGATTTTACTGCGCCACTTCTAGGATACAAATGTGTCAATATCTCACGCCTGCTTCATGGCAGGCATAAAACTGGCGCAGGCACATTTAACATGGGACTACATGGGACTACTTGACCCATTGCTGGAGTTGCATCACTTTTGTGACACATTCCAGCAATGCATCATTTATGCGCCCACAGATACGTCACAAATACTGAGGTATCTGTAACTCCTTGCGCAATGATGCGTCATACTGTAAATATGACGCACCATTGGTGTCGCAAGGAGGATGCAATGAAAAGTGACTCATCGCTGTTTTCACGCAGCGATGCGTCACTTTTCATAAATGAGGCCCCTAGAGTTTTGGCTTTCAGTTTAGTTTTCTTAAGTATCTGCCCCTTTGCAGTAATTCTTCAGTTCCTATGAAAATTATAGAATAAGAATTGCTTACGGCAATATGCCAGTGGCCATCCCTTAGGTTCTAAATTTCATGGGTGTTTTATTAGGTAAAAATACTATCCAATCTTAGTGATGTGAAAAGTATTTGCCAAAAGGAATTGACTAACGAACTGCCTGAAGTAAATTGGGATAATTTACATTTTCGAATGCACCATCTTCCTGTTAATTTGAATCACTGATTTATTTAGGGCACTTAGGGCCTTGTTTACGAGAAGTGGTGCATGACTGCGTGAAAGCAGCGATCCGCCACTTCTCAGTGCGCCCTCCTTGCGACACCAATGATGCGTCATATTTACAGTATGATGCCTCATGTCACAAGGAATGATAGATACGTCAGTATAACTGATGTATCTTTCGGTGCAAAAAGTGAGGCATTGCTGGAGTTGTGTCGGAAGCCTTACGCAACTCCAGCAATGTTCCTTTCACATGGGGCAAGCCCCGTGTGAAAGGGCCTGCGTCACCCTTACGCCTGCCATGAGGCAGGCGTAAGGTTTTGACGCATTGGTGTCCTAGAAGTGGTGGAACAAAATCTCATAGATTTCGCTGTGCCCCTCCTATGACCCTTTCTTGTGGGGGAACGCCCACCCTGCATACATTATACCTGGCGCAGGTATAATGTAGTGCAGAGGTTTATGAAGTGACGCATCTACCTAGATGCTTCTCTTCGTAAATATGGCGGAACATGGCGCATTTTTTACACAACTATTGCGTCACAAAAAGTGATGCACCGATGGCGCAAAAGTGACGCAGGGGCTCATAAATATGCCCCTTAATATCTAGGCCGAGGTTTGTGGAAGTGTAGGTTTGGTCCTGGGTCGGCTCCTTACTCTATGCCCAAGTTTTGTGCTGCATCGAGAGCCCGAGAAAGAATTGATTCTTGCATACCACTTAAGAGCATGGTTACGATCTTGGCGGACAGGGTTACTGCATCACAAACGTGACTGATATCTCGTCCTCCGTATTACAATTCCATTATATCCTATCGAACTTAAAATATGGCGGACTGGATATTTCTCACCTTTGTGACGGAGTAACCCATCCACCAAGATGGCAATCAGGCCCTTTGTGTGTTTTTGGCTCATTAATTACTATGCCATTAGTCGCCCAAAACTGGCAAGCTGGTAACTTAGCAACTTGTGAGGCCTGAATTCAAAATTCATACTCATTGTTGACCTAAACATCTTGGGCCTCATTTATGAAAAGTGACGCATCGCTGCGTGAAAACAGCGATGCGTCACTTTTCATTGCGCCCTCCTTGCGGCACCAATGATGCGTCATATTTAATGTATGATGCATCATGTCGCAAGGAGTTACAGATACGTCAGTATTTCTGACGTATCTGTAAGTGCAAAAGTGACGCATTGCTGGAGTGTGTCACAAAAGTGACGCAACTCCAGCAATGTGTCCTTTCACATGGGGCAAGGCCCATGTGAAAGGGCCTGCATCAGTCTTACGCCTGCTGTGAGGCAGGCGCAAGATTTTGACGCAACGGTGTCCTATAAGTGACGCAGTGAAATCTCATAGATTTCACTGCGTCACTTCTACGACCCATTCTTGCGTCAATACGCCCCCCTTGCATACATTATATCTGGCGCAGGTATAATGTGGCACAGGGGTTTACAAAGTGACGCATCTACCTAGATGCGTCACTTTGTAAATATGGCGCAACAAGGCGCATTTTTTACGCCACTGGTGACGCACCGGCAGCGTAAAAGTGACGCACATCCTCATAAATGAGGCCCCTTGTTTTCCTGCTTGCCCTGATGATGACCCACTGACTTTCTTCCACTGGTGTTGAAACGTCAACAAGTGGAAATGAATACTTCATCACAGAGTGTATTGTGTAAGCGATACTTGAATGGTGATAACTCTCTTTTGCATACAGCATCACCTATCGCACCACTTGAAATGTTTTAAAACTGGTGCCGACTGTGACTCCAAACATGAGCGTTTTTCTCACTTCGGGCCACATCAAGATTCACAAGGGTGCACATGTTTCAATTGTTTCAAACACTAGTAAAAACTTTTCTGAAATGTGCAAACCTTCTTAAGTTTAGCTGTGGGTGATGCATAAAATTGTGCAATTTTGAGGGAACAGTGAAACCAGGTGGTTTACTTTTGTGTAATGTCTGAACATACATACCCACACAAGTGAAAATGTCAGAGTGCAGGGTACCACGGAGTCTGGCTTATCCCTGCAAAGTTGTGAGGCCTGAAAAGATTGGTAAAGTTCAAAATAATCTTTATTACAGTTTCGCTGAAAAAAACCTGGGGCAGATTCACAAGAAAGTGACTCCGTGCATTCCGCGAGCCATTTGGCTGCGCTGCACTGAGTCATTTGCAAAGCACAGGGATGCAACATATTTACATCAATATGTCGCATCTCTGTGCTTCCCCCCGCACTGGCGCACAAACTGCTGCCACACGCCGGCGCAGGCACCCTTGCACCATGGTGCAAGGATGCCTGCGTCGTGGGGAGATTGTTTTTGTTCAGGAAGGGAACCCTTCATGAACAAAAACAATCATTAGAGGTGATTTCCTCTTCCTATTTGTGCTGCAGAATGAAGCAGGCATAGAAAGAGGAGAAGAAAACGAGGAGAAATCGATACATTTCTCCTCATTGTGCCTCCCTACGCCACCCCTGGGGAGGCGTAGCATTTACACGCATTTCCAGATTAACGATTCCTCGTAAATCTGGAAATGTGTCTGGTTCCATGAGTGCTGTATGGGAACACCCACAGCAACACCCATGGAACGCAAATGTGTGATGTTACAACGCATACATTTACAACACATGCCTTTACAACGCTGTTTTTACACCTCAACGTCCCTTACATCGCATACATTTACATCGCATGCCATTACAACAATTATTTTCAAAATACGTTTACAGCGCATTCCATTACATCGCATTATACCTTTACTACGCATACTATTACAACGCATACCATTACATTGTATTTAAGGTAAGTGTTGGATGGTGAAGTGGTAAAAATTACTATTCCCACTCCAGGGGGTGCAACAGTAGGGTAAGTGTTGGATAGTGTACGGGTACCATGCATTGTAATCGTATGCGTTGTAATGACTTGCAATGTAATGCCTGCGTTTTAATGACATGCGTTGTAGTGTTATGCGTTGTAGTGACATGCAATGTAATGGTTGTGTTGTAGTGACATGCATTGTAAAGGATGTTGCGATGTAATGACTGTGTTGTAAAGGTTGTTTCCCATGGAACGCCCCTTTCACGCAAAGTGCTGCGTGCAAAGTGGCGGTATTTACAAGGACAGGAAAAGTGAAGCAAGGTGTCTTTTCCTGTCCTTGTAATTATGGAGCAGTAAAATGTGCCACCGGTACGACACAAAAAGTGAATCCGGTGGCGCAAGAGGCTTGTAAATCTGCCCCCTCAGTTTAGGAGAAGCTAAGATTGTGCTGCAGAACTATAAAGGGGCAAAGTGTTATCAGTTGACGTGGCAATGCAACTTCCCAGAGGCGTACAGATGGCATTGTGTATGAGGCCACCAATGACATGGCTGATAGCATTAAACTACCACCCGACAAAGAGACCGTGCCTTCATCTCATCAGAGGCAAGTCAGTGGTGCCAGGGCCGGACTGGCCGTACAAGCCTCGGGCATTTTCCCAGGAGGTTGGAAGGGTGGAGCCCGGTTTTGCAGTGCTTGAGGGGGGCAGGTTTTGTTACTGAGGGTAATATCCAGCCAGTAACAAAGGCACCATTGCTTCACACTTGCAAACGACTACAGATCTGTGTCCAGGGACTCTGGACAGCAGGTTTTAGGACAGAAGGCCCTATGGGGGTGCCCACCTCGGCCCCAGGAGGGGCAGAATCGAACTAGAGTTCCAGACTGACCATTGTCTACTATGCGACAGTCCCTTTTATGAACTGCATGTTCATTCATTTCATGTGGGTCTCGCAGAGTCCGCCATCCAGTGCCTGGTGTGCTGAAGGCAATGTTTTTCCGCCAGGAGCCTATGTCAGTTTCATACCGGAAGTGCTGGGGCAGAGTCAGTCACCTATTCAGGTCTGTGATTCCAATAGTCCTGTTGGGCTGAGACGGAATCACTCACACACCGCGTCGGTGCCTCTGAGAGGCCCTGAGAGCACGTGCAGTGTCAGGCATGTGTCTGGAAGTGTCTATGACACGCCAGGAGGGCTGGAGAGCAGTCAGTCACCTGTCAGGCTGCAGCATCGGATAGGTCAGTAGGGCAGTCAGTCACCTGTCAGGCCAGTGGGTTTTGGTGGGCTGGGACCGTCCGGGGTTCAGCCTCGGAAGTAATTAAAAACGCACCCTTAAAATGATTCTCCTTCTAGCAAATAAACTGATCGATTTCTGCACGAGGAACGTTAAAGACTCTATTACTAATCAGTTCCAATTTAAAACTTTACGTGTTTTTTTTGCATTCCTTTAGAGTGTTGTGCTGTGTTACTGTCTTTTTTCGCACAGCACATCACTCTTGTATAGTGCCTACCTTGAACCGTGCCCATTCTAGGCGTTTCTCACAGTGCCTGGCAGTGGGGCACAAAAAGGCGTTCAGACCACATGGCCATCCAATCCTTGGCCTCTCTGCAGAGTGCACAGAGCAATGGTCATCTGTTTCAGTGTAAATTGTGTGATTCAGTGCAAATGTGTGTGAGGGAGGTACACAGTTGTCAACATATTGACAAGGTGAATGGAAAAGACAGGTAAGTGGGCGTGTTGCAGGCAAGGGAGCGAAAAAGATCATGGCTGAACAATGGTTGCTCGGTGACAGTCCTACAACAAGAGTCCAAGAGAAGACGGTTTGCCGTAACAGAAGCAGGCGCTGTGACTCCTCGTGTGCTGGATTGCACATGTAGCGCTTGAGCAGTGATGGCAACGAGGCGCTGTAGCCTCCTTATCTGTATGCTCCTACTGGGGACAGCCGAGCAAACATATCCCCAAGGTAAGACTGCAGCGCTATGCGCCATGAAAGTTCTAGGCGCTTTAAATGATGTTTGTGAATTGCACCAGGGCGCACACCGGAGGAGGCAGGAAATGGCCTCTCTCCGCTGTATTTACGCGAAAGTAAAGAGAACTACGGCAGTCTGCGGCAGAATCAGTTTGCTCTCTGTCTTGTTACCAGGCAACATTAACTGTGCAAGATGAGTTTTTGCTTGTTGCTTCTTTCTTTTTAAGCCTTATTGTGAATAGTGCACTTTCTTTGTTTGAAAAAAATCCTTAGGTTGACATGTATCCACTAGTAAGAAAAACATGTGGGGGCAGATTTACAAGCCCCTTGCGCCACTTTTGCGTCACTTTTACCATGTAAAAAATGACGCAAAAGTGGCGCATGGGCCTTGTAAATAAGCCCACACTGGGCAGATTTACAAGCCCCTTGCGCCACTTTTGCGTCACTTTTACCATGTAAAGAATGACGCAAAAGTGGCGCATGGGCCTTGTAAATAAGCCCAGTGGTGTATACTATTCAAAATGTCTTCATGCGCCTCAGAAGCTGCTTCGGCTTTATTGTCCCAGTGAAAAAATATATATGAAATATGGAAGGAAGCACATTCTGTTTTCTTAATTCCTCATTATGAAAGCAATAAAGACAAATGTAATGGGGGTAGTTATTTTGCGCCTTTGCAAGGTTCACGTAGCCTGCCCCTGAAGTTCCATTTCTGCACGATAAAAGATTTTTTTTATACGAAAGTGAGACTTGCTTTCAGTTCAGGGCGCTATATTAAGTTTGATCCTGAAAAAAACTGCCTTTCTGTCAAAATTTAAAATAAGAAACTCGGGGGCAGATTTATGAGGCTCTTGCGCCTCCTTGCGCCGCAATTGCGTCACTAAATGTGACGCAACGGTGGCGCAAACAATGCGCCCTATTTACAACGTGACGCATCTAGGAGATGCGTCACGTTGGAAAGCCCTGCGCCATAAGGAGGCGTTCCTGCGCAGGTGGGGGCGTTCCTGCGCAGGAACGCCTCCTAAAAGTGGCTGAGTGATATCTATGAGATTTCACTCAGCCACTTTCTACGTCAATTCCTTACGCCTGCTTGAAGCAGGCGTAAGGGTGACGCACCCTGCATTGATTAGGTGGCTCCTGTGCATTGCAGGAGTCATGTCGCACTTGCGACATGACTCCTGCAATGCGCCGCCCGTACGCCGAACGATGCGTCACGCATCCTCACTGCCTTGCACCATGGTGCGCCGCATTGTAAATGCGGCACACCATGGGTGGCGGAGCTGTGGCGCACTGTGGCGCATGGTAACTGGCGCATCCCTGGGGATGCGCCAGTTAACATAAATCTGCCCCTCAAACTTTATGGGGGAAAGTGGCAATCTACTTTAAAAAAAAAACTATTTACAATCCACAGATATTAGTAACCATTTATCAGACTTTTTTCCCATTCCACTGCATTTTTACAGTTGTGAAAATGCACAGATTCGATGCCTATCTTTCATTAATGCCTGTAAATACCCATGGCAAAGACTACCACTGGTGAGTTCCCATCATGAGCAGTCATTGGCTAAGAACACGGTGGCAATTGAGGGCACTAATCCAGTGCTTAATTTGTAAAAAAATATATATATATGTGTCTGGGTTCTCATGAGGCGGCTACTGCAGCTTGCACCATCCGTTGCCCCTGCTGTGCTGCCAGTGACAGACCAACACAATTATTACCCATCACACTCTCACAAGTGTGACAATTCATACTATTCCAGGCCCCCAAAATGATAAGAATGGCT
Source organism: Lissotriton helveticus (assembly GCF_964261635.1). NCBI lineage: Eukaryota > Metazoa > Chordata > Amphibia > Caudata > Salamandridae > Lissotriton > Lissotriton helveticus. The sequence goes on along the minus strand of NC_136072.1, from coordinate 34,783,751 downwards.
TGGGTGGCAGCGGAGGCTGGTGACATTTGAAAGTGGTAAGGCATACAAGTTTGGGATGAGTGCCCTGTGGCAAACAAGCATTGCTTCTTTGTCCAACCGTCATTAAAGAGGTTCGGAAGGAGGGGGAATGGGGGGGGGGCAGAATTCTCCCCACAAGTATTATTTTTTTTAAAGAGTGGGCAAATGGACATTTTCAAGAAAATTTGAGGATGCAAGATGGTTAATAAAGCAATTGTGAAAGTGCAGTTATGACATCAATAAAGAGTATGATAATTACATAGGTAGCTGCTTATACAGTATAACCAAAGACTGCAAAATAAAAGGGGCCCAAGATAGGAAAAAACTGGCCCACATTTGCAAATCGATGCAAATTTGAACTTGTAAAGACATGCAGGCCTATGCATCAAATTAAATACCGGGAGCAAAGGGGCAGATTCTGAGAATCTGCCCCTTTGCTCCCGGTATTTTTGCATTTGGGATGCATCATCCCAAATGCAAAAATCGCAATTTAAGGAATCTCTAAATTGAGATTCCTTAAATTTGCGATTGCATTTAAGGAATCCCAAATTGAGATTCCTTAAATGCAATGCATGAAAGTAAAAGAAATAGCGAATTCGCTAATAGGGGGAGCAAATTACCATGAAGTTGAACTTCATGGTAATTTGCTAAAACTTTGATAAAAGCACTTTTGTGCATTTTTCAATGTTTTCAATGTTTCATGTTGCGCACACACATGCCCTTAGGGCATGTGTGTGTGCAACATATGTGCATAGAGCTATTTCAGGGGTGCAACAGGGTGTCATTTTGACACCCTTGCACCCTTGAAATTGCATGAGCAATTTGCGAGTACCTACTGGTACTCGCAAATTGCTCATGCAATCTCCAATACATTCCTATGGGCCTGGAGGCCCATAGGAATGAATGGGACAGCATTCCTTAATTGCGACTAGCAATTTGCGAGTAGCAATTAAGGAATGTTTAGGAATCGCTATTTTGATAGCGATTCCTACATGCATAGGCTTTTGCTATTCCTGAATAGTGATTCCTTAAAAATTGCTATTTAGGAATAGCAAAAGACTACGTTGATGCATCTGCCAGTTAGTTATGGTGTATAGTTATCTCATGGTATGGTAGATTGCATGCTTTTGTGTTTTTGCTGTAGTCAATGTTTGTGGAAATAGTTTCAGGGTAGCAACAGGGAAACAAGAGTAAAAACAAACTCAGACAGCAGCAAAATACAATACAGGCCAACATGCAGCCAAAAAAGGCCCCACACACTGACCTGTCGGACCAGCCCGTCCGGCACTTCCAGATTGACCTGTAGAATTAGGCCAGTGCGACTCTGCAGAAAGAACACCCAGCAGGGACAGCCTCCAACAAATATCATATTCACACACACGCTCTCCGACACACATCCCCACAGCACAATAAACAAACCGCCCCTGCCATAAGTATGCAGCACATGCTGCAGAATGATAATTCATGGTCCTGCTAATAGCACACAAAGGGCCAGATGTAGGTGGCTAAATACCGCTCGGTAACGCCAAAATTCGGTAAGTTTCAGCGTTACCGACCGGTATTTAGCCATTCCTAATGTAGGTAAGGAATCTGTAATACCGATTCCTTAAATGCAATGTAGGAAGCACATTAAGGAGTGCTTTTGAGCCTTAAGAAATCGGTAATTACCACCAACTTCAAGTTGGTGGTAATTACCGATTTCCCTTAAAAAAGCACTCTTGTGCTTTTTTTAAAGTGCCATGTGGCACACATCCATGCCCTTAGGGCATGTATGTGCGCCACATGTGCACACATGCACATTTCAGGGGTGCAACAGGGTGTCCTTTGGACACACTGGCACCCTTGAAATACCTCCCTGTATTACCGATTCGGTATTAACCGAATCGCTAATACTGAATGTCTTCACATTCATTCCTATGGGCCTCCAAGCCCAGAGAAATGAATGGGTAGGTATTCCTTATTACCGAATCTCAATTACCAATTCGGTAATAAGGACTATTAAGGATTCAGTATATTTTACCGAAATTTTACCTCCATAGGAAATACCGATTTCTTAATAGCGAATCGGGGAAATTCGCTATTAAGAAATCGGTATTTCTCATTTACCTACATCTGGCCCAAAATACCGTGAGATGCAAACCGACAATAAGACTGTTAATACACAAGCTGCGAAGCACCCAACAACTTGCTGCTGAATTCAGATCACCCACAGTGGAAAAACCTTAGCCGGGGATTTGTACAGAGACAGACTAATATGATCAGCACATAGAATTCCATGTCAGATAAAAAAGGTATTACACACCCCCGGGCAGTAAGAAATGCAAGTCTACTGTGTCGTCTTATCATTACCACCCACATATTGACACTCATTGTTTTTGAGTTATGCTAAGTGTTTGACAAACCGGTTCTTGCGAATTGTGAGGTCAGAACGCTCATTAGCGTAGTCAGCTCATCCACATTGTGGGCCATGTTACCAAGAACGGCGATAACATTATCGCCGCTTTAGAGGCAGGAAACTGCCGTAAAGCAGCAATAAGGGGCTTGATAATATGGCCTTGTGAATTCCGATAGAAGTCCTGGTTTGATGTCATTCACAGCAGAACCTGGACTTATTTGGGAATTCTCAAGGGCATATCATCAAGCATTTTATCACCGCTTTAGCGGCAGTTTCCTGCCGCTAAAGCGGCGATTATGTTATTGCCGTTTTTAATATTATGGCCCTCTGTTTTTATTACAGTACATCTTTTATCATGTGAATTGAGCAAGCATTTTACATCTCATATATATGTTCAGCCTGCAACAGTGATTGAGAAGACTTCACTTTTTGGAGTAAAATGTAGCCTGCAAGAATTGCACTTACAAACACACCCTTTGGTCATGGGACACACATCACACTTCTCCTCACCAGCCTGTCTAAGTGCTGGAAAAAAACATGTTACTATTAAAAAAAAATATTGTACCAACCTTGGAAGAAGTTGGCCTTGCTGGGATTTGAATTTGTGAACTTTCCATCAGTATATATAGCAGCAGACACATTCAGCTCACTGAGCTTCCCCTACCGCCACCACTTAATTGAAGGAATGCTGTTTACACAAAGTAGGTGAAGAAATCATTAAGCTTTATAGAAACAATAAAACACTTTGGGGCAGATTTATCTTAACTGGCGCATGCCCAGGGATGCGCCAGTTAATGTGCGCCACAGTGCGCCACTGCTCCGCCACCCATGGTGCAAGGCAGTGAAGATGCGTGACGCATCTCTCGGCGTACGGGTGGCGCATTGCAGGAGTAATGTCGCAAGTGCGACATGACTCCAGCAATGCACAGGGGCCACCTCTTCTATGCATGGTGCGTCACCCTTACGCCTGCTTCAAGCAGGCGTAAGGAATTGACGTAGAAAGTGACTGAGTGAAATCTCATACAGACCCCCCAGGATATAGCGGCATGGATTGGCAAATTTAGCGGCACAAAAATGAAAATTTAGCGGCACAAAAATGGAAATTTAGCGGCATTTAGCGGCATTTTATTTTGTGGTTTTTGCAACACCAAACACAGATATCTTACTGTTTGAGTTATTTGACAACATGGAGCTATGTACATTTTGTTTATTTACAATTCAGCCCATTTGTTTTAGTTAAAAGGCATGTTAGTCTTGGCCACGTACGGTAAGTTCTTCCGAGCACTCCAAATCAAGACCAGTATTGTGCTGCTGGTTGTAATGTAAAAACAATAATGCCCGGATTGATTGCTCTGAAAGGGACCGTCGTCTGGAAGAGAGAATAATTTAGTATATACTGTTGCTCCTTTCAGCATCTGCAGAGCTTGTGACGCAGTCCTTATACACAGCTGCAAGTTGGGAAAGAGCTGGAAGGCGGTCAGCCAGCCCACGCCAAAAGAGGTCGGTGTCAATAAGTCCAGAAACAGACACCTGCACTGCTTCTGGCCCTACATTGTCAAAGTAGAGGCGAAGCTCCTGGTCGGGAACTTCGCTGAAACCAGGGATTGCTGAATAGGCGCTCTTCTCATTAGGCAGGATGCTGAGTCGCGCAGGGTTGAAGAGGCGCACTTGTTTCAAGAATTGTATGCCTGGCTGGGCCTCCCCCATGTATTTGGCCACCTTTTCTAGTGAATGTTCAAAAGCTTCATTAAGCTGGGCTGTCATTTTTTTTTTCTGTGCCAGGCCTAATTTTGCCCCTGCAGTGGTCTGTACAAACGGCTGTAGTGACTCCACAGTGAGGACTGAATTGTTGGTTAGGTTCATGTGGAGGTCCTCCAAATAATCGTATACCTTCATGGTCACTGGTGTCTGACTCTGGAATAGCTCCATCAGGTTTAAAATGCTTTGGCATTTTTCTGCCACAATGTCCAATTGGACTTAAATGCACTCCCTTTGGTCGGTGTTAAAAATCTTCTGTAGATTTTCAAGGGAATCTGGGGGAGACTTGCTGAGTTGCATCTCTGACTCCACAAACCCAGCATAGGCCTCAAAGTGCTGGCAGTGGTACTGGACTGCGGCAAACCAAGAATTCCAGCAGGTACTGCAAGGGTCAGGTGCCACCCGTGCCTTCATCCCATGGTTCTCTGCAAGATGGTGCAGGTACCTTCTCTTTCTGCTGCCGGCCATGTAAAAGATGCAGGAGAAGTACAGCAGGAAAGCATTTAGCTCCACAAAAGGCTTCCTAAATGACTCTCCAACAAGATTCATGATGTGTGCCAAGCAGATGATGTGGATGGAGTTTGGGTACAGATTCCTCAACACTGTGTTGAATGCCTTGAGCATGTATGTCGCGTTGTCAGTGTTGAAGGAAACAACGTTCTGGAAGTCTATGCTGTACTCTGTGAGCACCTTTACAACAGCTCGCGCTACAGTCCCATGGTTGCACTGGGATAGGAAGACTGTGTCCACCAGGTAGGTATGGATCTGACGGGCACCCTGCGGAGAGACTACTGCAACTAGCACATTCAAAACACACCGCCCTTCGACATCTGGTGTTTCGTCAAAGATAACGCTGATCTTCTGATCTTTCAATAGCTCTTTCAGCTCGTTCTTGGCACTTGTATATCTCTCAGGGAGATAACGTTCTTGCAGCTGATGACTCCCAGGTATCGCTCCACCATTCCGTACTCGCTCGTGTAGGAACTTGCGCAACACAGGGTGGTCGGTTTTGCTGAGCGGAATGTTCAACGCAGTGCAGACGTTAACCCACTCACTTATCATTTCATGGTTTGCGGCACCGGCAGCTGTACTCTTTGTGAATAGCGAGTTCACTGTCATCTGCCGGGCACGTTTTGGAGAAGATTGAAGGTCAAGATCATCTGAACAGCGCTTCAAATGTTTTTGGGACCGCACATGCATATCCACAGTGTGTTTCCGGATGTGGTCCACCGCCACATTGCACACACTGCAAAACAGCACCCCACCGTCAGCGTGCATCACGGTGCTGTAGTCTCTGGCCCGGTCTGCTGCGGTTATCTGGGTGGGCAGATGTGATCTGTGCTTCACACCGTTTGCAGGCTGCAGCACAAACTTATCCATTCTGCTTTTCTTGTGGTGGCTTGTTGCTCCCTTGTAAGACAGAAGATCTCGCTGTTGTGGCGCTGTCAGTTACCTCACCTACAAAGATAGGGAAGGGGGAAAGGCAATGGTTGAATGGAAAGTTCATAAAGCGCCGATGCTCAACGATAAGAAATGCATGTAACCCTGAAGCACAAGTAAAGTGACAAACGTGTTGGGCCATAACTGCAATGGTAAATGCCAGTCCCCGAACGGTGTTGAGCAAACAGACAGAGAGAAAAGCGCAGGGGGGAAAAGCCATGCAAATCGTTGAAAAGCTCCAAGTGCCTGAACATTTAAAATGTCAAAGCCACGTGCAAAGAAAGTGAAAGAATTGCCCCAAAATAAACAAATATGAAATTCCCCATTGCCCCAAACCAAAACAAACAATTATGAAATTCCCCAGAGGTGCCCACAACCCCAAACTTACCAGTGCGCTGCGGCAGCTGACCCAATTCTGGCTCTTGCAACAGCGGATTCTCCCCTGTGATGCTCTGTAAAAGAAACCAAGTAAAGAGTTAGGAAACTCACCAGGTGCCCACAACCCCAAACTTACCAGTGCGCAGCGGCACCTGGCCCAATGGCAAGTAAAAATTAATGCCAAAGGGTCAAGATTCAGGACAAAAAATCAGTAACAGTGACAGTAAAAAATCAGGCCAAAGGGTCAAGATTCAGGAAAACAATGCAGTACAGTCCAGAGAACACAACAATTCCCCAGAACCAAAACAAACAATTATGAAATTTCCCAGAGGTGCCCACAACCCCAAACTTACCAGTGCGCTGCGGCAGCTGACCCAATTCTGTCTCTTGCAACAGCAGATTCTTCCCAGTGATGCTCTGCAAAAGAACACAAGTAAAGAGTTAGGATACTCACCAGGTGCCCAGGACACCAAACTTACCAGTGCGCTGCGGCAGCTGGGCCAAATGGCTCTTTAAACTGAAGTACAGCGCAAGTAAAAAATCATGAAAAAGGGTCAAGATTCAGGACAAGACTTTCCAAGTGGTGGAGAATGCAGATAAAACCTGCACAGGTAAAATAGTGCATTCATCTGTGGTCAACAATGTGACAAAAAGCATAAACAAAACTATGTACGGCCCCCCGGCCCCCACAGGTTTCAGACTAGGCATGCTGGAGGCAGACACAGGTCTCTGAGCGAGTGGGACGGGTATGCTCAGACGTGAGTTCCGTGCTCTCCATGGCACTGGAATCAAACTATCCAGGCTGATGAGGGCTGAAAGCCCGAAACATGTCCTTGGATGCTTGTTTCCAGTCCAGGGAGGACTTGGCTTGGCAGTTCGGGCTGGACTGTACCCATGGGGCACAGGGTCAAGACTGATTTGCATATGGCTGGGTTCAAACTGAAATGGCATGTGAGCAAAAATAAAAACGATGGATTTTGGACCAGATCTCTGAACTGGGGTTTATGTATACTGTAGAGACTTACGGGCAGCTCCCCTCGAGCTGCCCGTTTATTCTGTTTTGTCATGAACAATTGCCTTCATTTTTTAGGTACCCATTTTTTTAATAATGGAATGACATACATCGCAATGTTTTATACTTTTCGAGTTCCAAAGAAATGTGTGCTAAATTTAGAAGGATAGGCAGACATGTTCTTGGGTCATTTCATTAACAGCATACATCAATCCTTTGTATAATTCAATTACAAAACATCAATAAAAATCTCATTTCAAAAATCACAAGTCAAGTGCCCCAGCAATTGGAGTCCCTGAAACAGCAGAAACAGTCGCTGCATCATTGCATATTTTAATAAGCATTCAGAATTTATATTGTAACTTCAAAAGAAATGGTAAGGAACTGGCAGCAGGTTTAATAATGTTTTATGTTTGATTGAAAGTTTGAGGGTGTAGGTTTCACAATGCGCAACATTAAAAAAATCTGCCTTTCTGCCTGTAATTTCGCTTCCCCCGGTCTCTCTGCCTTTGCAATCATTCACAAAGTAAAGAAACTAGTTGGCTTTCTAGCACTTTACAACAGCAGCAAAGCCATATCTTTTTTCTAAAAATGAGGCCAAAGACTACAAGTAATGTAAAATGAGGCGCACATATAAATATATTCAGTATTCTGAGTGGTAACACACACTGGAGATGAAGTGGGAGCGATTTACGAAATAATGATGAAGAAGAGAGGCCAGGGAGACGAAGAAGGGAGGCCAGGGAGACTAGCAGAGAAGATGAATAGCCAAATGCGTGGGAGTACAAGTCTTAAATTGAACAGTAACATAAATAGAAAGCCATAGTCGGGAAGCAGCGTGGTGAAACATGTAAAAATCCTGTATAATTACTCTAAGAATAAATGTAAAAATGTATTTAGCCTTAGACACGAAGGGCCATATGTAGGTAGAACTTATTTACCGACTCTTAATTACCGAATTTTACCGATTCGGTAATTAAGAATCGGTAAATAAGAAGGGGGGGTATGTAGGAACATCCAGATGTTCCATTTACCGAATCGGTAAATATCTTTATTTACCGATTCGGTAAATACTGACCGGTAATGCCCATTCATTCCTATGGGCTTTGAAGCCCATAGGAATCAATGGGGCATTACCGGTCGGTATTTACCGAATCGGTAAATACCGATTTTGACAAGGGTGCAGGGGGTGTCACTTTGACACCCTCTAGCACCCCCAAAAAAGGTTCGGGGGCCATGTGGCAGGCATACCTGCCCTAAGGGCAGGTCTGCCTGTCATATGGCACAGGTGTGCATGCACACATGTGCATGCACACCTGAATCGGTATTTTACCATGAAATTGAATTTGATGGTAAAATACCGAATTTGTAGGGCTTGTGGGACTCAGAAGAGTCCCACCTACATCTCAATTTTACCGATTCTGTAAAAATACCGGTATATTTACCGAATTGGTAAAATTACCGATTTGCCCTGTTTCCTTGCCCCTACATCTCAAATGCCAAATACCGGTCGGTAACGGCCGAATTCGGCCGTTACCGACCGGTATTTGGCTACCTACATATGGTCCTTAATGTTTTACTGTCTTTCCTGTCCACTCACAACATTCATTTTCCCTCCGTTTACACAAAAAGTAAACATGTACTTTGTCTGGCTTTAACTTAAAAGTTAATAAGTTAAAGCCAGACAAAGTACATGTTTACTTCTTGTGTAAACGGTTAAGCAATGGAAAAGAACTTACAGCCAGCATGGAAATAACTGCCGAGTCACAAAATACATAAAGACGGAAAACTTGGGAATTGATTAAATTAATGCCAAGGACAGCGCAGATTTGGTGTGAAAAGGACATTTATCAAATTAGATGTAGGAAGGATACGGATGCATTCATTTACTGTAAAGTTGCCCACAGAAACGTTAGAAAATGTGATGCCAGTCGAAGACAGATACAGCTTTTAACTGAACCCCCAACTGTGCAATGCTCGAATCTAAGTACTGCAATATCTCTGTGCGACCGATGACCCCAGGCTCAACCTCCTGCCCCAAGCAGCCTGACCCGCAGGTTGGGGGCATGTGAAAGGCTCAGGCTGAACACCAACAGTAGCAAAAATAACATTTCATTTGGAAAGAACACTCCGCACATCTCCACTGCCCCCCTCCCACCCGGGCAGCGCTCTCCCCCAAACACGCAGCCCAGGCTGGGGGCCGGTCGGCCACATCTCCATTGCCCCCCTCCCACCCGGGCAGCGCTCTCCCCCAAACACGCAGCCCAGGCCGGGGGCCGGTCGGCCACATCTCCACTGCCCCCCTCCCACCCGGGCAGCGCTCTCCCCCAAACACGCAGCCCAGGCCGGGGGCCGGTCGGCCACATCTCCACTGCCCCCCTCCCACCCGGGCAGCGCTCTCCCCCAAACACGCAGCCCAGGCCGGGGGCCGGTCGGCCACATCTCCACTGCCCCCCTCCCACCCGGGCAGCGCTCTCCCCCAAACACGCAGCCCAGGCCGGGGGGCGGTCGGCCACATCTCCACTGCCCCCCTCCCACCTGGGCAGCGCTCTCCCCCAAACACGCAGCCCAGGCCGGGGGCCGGTCGGCCACATCTCCGCTGCCCCCCTCCCACCCGGGCAGCGCTCTCCCCCAAACACGCAGCCCAGGCCGGGGGCCGGTCGGCCACATCTCCACTGCCCCCCTCCCACCAGGGCAGCGCTCTCCCCTATGTGTGCGGCGGGTCCCCACCAGCGTAGGACGGACGTACCTGTCTTCTGTTTGCCGGCCGGCTTTCCTCCTGCTCCGAGCCCCGGTCTCGGTCTCTGTCGCTGCCGCTTCGTGCTCTCTCTCCCCCTCTTGGTGTGGTGCTGGTCTTCTCCCTTCGCTCGCCCGCCGTCCTCGACCTCCTGGCTCCTTCTCTTCTCTCGCCGCAAATGAATCCTGGGGGGAATGAGAGAAAATGGGTGCCTCGCGCCTTCTTTTAAGGCGGAAACGGGCGACGGGCGGAAACGGCAAATTTCGCGGGCTTTATGCCAAATATAGCGGCATTTCCCGAGATCGGCCGATTTCACGATTTTTTTGCAAATCGCGAAATCGCGATAAGCTGGAGGGTCTGTCTCATAGATTTCACTCAGCCACTTTCAGGAGGCGTTCCTGTGCAGGAACGCCCCCCCCCTGCGCAGGAACGCCTCCTTATGGTGCAGGGCTTTCCAATGTGACGCATCTCCTAGATGCGTCACGTTGTAAATAGGGTGCATTGTTTGCGCCGCCGTTGCGTCACATTAAGTGACGCAATTGCGGCGCAAGGAGGCGCAAGAGCCTCATAAATCTGCCCCTTTGAGCTGATCAGCACTTACATTTTTTGATTTAATGAGTGTGAGTAGGTCTACAAATACAGTTGTTCTTTGCATTCTGGCACTTGAAGTCCTGGGTTTATATTGGAAAAAATAGACCGACAAGTCGTAGAATGCAAAGAAAAACCTAGATTGAGTGTAGTGACACAGCAGTGCATTAGAGCAGCTTGCATTGTGTTGGTTAAAAGGCAAGACTTGGCACAAGTGCTGTATTCATCAAAAGTGTCATAAAAGTGCTTATAGAGTGAAGTGGAACTTAACATAACATGGCCACTTGACAGACATGCCAGGGTAGACCTTATTGTGAGTCAAGTATAAACATCCGGAACTCAAGAGACTTTTAGAGCCAGCTAAATGTGAAATACACCCACATGAAACTGGTGGGTTCCTTCAGGCTGGTTTGTGGCCAGAATATTTTTAGTGAAAATATTAGCTCCGAAGGTGAGCATCAGCTTGCTTATAAGCTACCCTCTATTGTGAGCATGTGAAGACCGTGGGCCGCAACCTTTCTCTACTACCTGCTTTAGACCCCTCTCAGCAGTATACACTCCTACGCAGCCGCGGTCCGTGCAGGTAAAAGGTGCAGGTAATTATTTATTTATTTATTTTTCCTTCTGCATCATCCCTTGGAATACCCCTTACACGGCCTCACCACTGTTACCTGCACTGACCGCCACTGCTCCTACATAGCAGCCTGGTATTGGGAACGAGGCACACTTTCACAACTTTGGCTGCGGAACTCCACCCATTTGCTTTCTACACATTAAGGCCCGCTGCCTGCAGGAGCTTATTCCATGATAGCTGTCTTGTCTCGGTTGACGTATGAAGAGAACCAAGGTGTCTTCAAATCCAGGAGCATGCCATGCAGTAGCGGCCGCATTGCATTTGGCAATGCAGTGCGCGCAATGAAATTCGTTTTATTTATTTATTAGTTTACTTACCTCCATTGGGCCGTATTCCATAGTTTACTACCCCCCACCCGGCTCCACCCCACCCCGCAGCACTCCCACCACCGGCTGCTACTGATGCCAGGAAGTGTTTATATAGGAGACTGGTGGACATTAACACACCAGTCCAGCTCCAGCACGCGCAGAACGGAGTCCAAGCGGCAAACCGGTAATTAAATATTCTAACGACTTTTAAGGGTTATGTCCAGAGAGTTGCACTACTGCAATAATGCACCAATATTGATTAAAGAGACCGGGCCTCGTTTATGAGAACCTTTGTGCCGCCGGAACGTCACTGCTCCATATCTACCAGGTAGCACTAAGCCACTTTTTTTGGCATAATGCTGCCTCCTAAATATCGTTTCCTTTAATGAAGTTTTCTGTGTTAACGGGGAATGCAATGGGTGTTGCTGGGGGTGTTCCCATCAACATCCATGTTTTTTTGAGGATGTCCCAGATTTACAAGAAATTGTAAATCCGCAACAGCACCAAAAATGTACCTCTCCCTAGGGGGAGGCATAAGGGAGGCACATGGAGGAGCAATATCTTTATTTCTCCTTGTGTTCCTTATTCTATGGGGTGCTGCATTCTACAGCACACATAGAAAGAGGAAAAAGCCTCATCTAATGGGAAGGAAGGTTTCCCTTCCTCCACAGAAATAATCATCCCTGCACTGCAGGCACCCTTGCACAATAGTACAAAGGTTCCTGTGTTGCCACACGGCAGCAAATTGTGCTCCAGCGCAGGGGAAAAGGACAGGAAAGCATTGTATATGATAGATACGGTACATTCCTGCCCTTTTCTTTTACCGTAGGGCAGAGCAGCAGGAAGGCTCTATGGTAAAACCTCATAAATGAGGCCCACAGTGCTTACCGTGCATGTCACGGCAGGCTCAATAGGGCGTAAGTCTTGACTGAACCTCCCTTCCCCCTAACAGCCGGAGAGTGCGAATACAACCAGGTGTTAACCTGACAGAACATGTTATCAGCTGAGATGCCCATTTGATTGGTGTGATATATATTAGACCCTGCGGGAATGCAGATCTTTATTGTAAAAGCATTAGTGTAACCCGAGGGCCGAGATGCGTTACATTTGGCAATGCTGGCCACTGCCGCTTAAAGCAAGGAACGCAAAGACACTTGCTGTAACCTCTACGTTAAGGCACAAGGCATACAACAAGCAGACAAGAAATCCTTTTACTATTTGATACCCATGTTTGTAAATACCTGGGGGCATATATACAATTCCATATAACCACCACAACTTCACTTTTTCAGACGTTGTGGTGGCGAGAGGGGCTTTGCCTCATTTACAAGGCAGCGTTAAGTCACTTAACGTGGCTTAAGGCTTCCTTGTAAATAAGGCACCCTTTGATGCTACACTTAACGTGAAAGGGGAGGGCAATGGGTGTTGCAGTGAGTGTTTCACCACAACACCCATTGATTTTGACTCTGCCCCCTATTTACAAGGGTGGCGTAAATAGTAGGTAGCGCCAAAATTAACACAAGGGAAAACCTGGTCTTAAACACAGGAAATGAGGAAAAAATCTTTATTTCTCAAGGTTTCTGATGTTTCCATATGTACTGTGTTGTGCAGCATACATAGAAACAGCAAAAGGCCTTTGATTGTTTATGTGCAGGAAGGTGTCCCTTCCTGCAAAAAAACAATCATTAAAAAAAGGACGTTTTGCAACTTCTTCAACTTCTATGTGTGCTGCATGAAGCAGCACACATACAAGTTACATAACGCCATTTAAAGATTGTCTTTGTGCAGGACACTCTGTTTTTCTGAAAAGACAATTAATGGCAATACAGTTCGGAAATTTACCAGCAACAGCGGATCAGCCTACCTGGGTGCACATAGGGCCAAAATCATGTCGACTCTGCGGTTACCACAAAGAGGACTTTATCCATATAATCTGTATATGCAACAAACTCTACTATGTACGAGTTACCTTATTCATACAAATTTTGAACACTGGAGGCATCAGGCCCTGTAGAGCTGCAATAATCACGCGCCTAAATCCATCGGACCCACAACTGAAATGTAACTTAATTAAATTCCTTAAAGTCTTTGACCAAGCCCTTAAAACTGATTTTTTTAAAAGCGACACTGAAGGTGGTAACACTTGGAAAAAATCAAGAAAAAAAAATCAAGTTTGTTAACAGGGCTTGAACTCCGGCAGTGCCAATGGACAAGACTTTGACTAATAATTTTTTACCATGTATGATATTTTATGAGCTTGTTATCGATGTAAAGAGCACTTATTTTTTAAAATACCCTTTTAAATGTCTTACATTGTTACGGTTTTAATTGACCAAACAATAAAAATGTACTTACTTACTTACAGTAGATATGTGTGAATGAGAAGAGTTGCCTGGAATAGTCATTTTAACTTTTTAAAATATTTTCATAGATATGCTGTGTACTAAATGGTATTTGATATAAAAAAAGATGATGAAAATGTAAATAACCAGTGACTGTTTAAAATTTGTATGGACTGTCTATAGAGCAATAAAGTTGAGATATGTACTATCCAGATATTGCTTTCCCGTGAGGTAAAATCATCCATCTTCTCCATAATCCCCCATATAGAAGGAGGGGCAGACTTACCCGTTGTACAAAGTATTTGCTTTCGAACTCTTTGGGGGTCTCGGCCTCACTCTCCGCCATCCTCCCTCCGCAGTCGCTTACAGGCTTTGCAATCATATACAGCCTGATTCATCAAGCTGATTTGCGCTCGCAAAGGGCCAGATTCTGAGAATCTGGCCCTTTGCGAGTGCGATTTTTGCATTTGGGATTCATCATCCCAAATGCAAAAATCGCTATTACCGAAATCGCATATTTGCGAGGAATTGGATTTAAGGAATCTCTAATAGAGATTCCTTAAATGCAATTCATCAACCAATTAGAAATTGCGAAATCGCAATATTTGGTCCCAATTTACCACCAAGTCTGACTTGGTGGTAAATTGCGAAAATAGTGTAAAAAGCACTTTAGTGCATTTTTTTCTTTTGCATGTTACACACACACATGTCCTTTGGACATGTGTGTGCGCAACACCTGTTCAAATGTGCATTTAAGGGGTGCTACAGGGTGTCCTTTGGACACCCCTGGCACCCTTCAAATCGCTATCTTATTTGCGATTAGCAAATTGCTAATCGCAAATAAGGAATACTCCCCATTCATTCCTATGGGCCTTCTGGCCCATAGGAATGAATGGGGAGTTTTTCCTTATTTGCGATTAGCAATTTGCTAATCGCAAATAAGGAATGTGTAGGAATCGCATTTTATTTTGCGGTTCCTACATGAATACCGTTTTGCGAGTCTCTAATAGCGATTCCTTATGAATCTCTATTAGAGACTCGCAAAACGGTACCTTGATGAATCAGGCTGTCTATCACTTCTGTCATCTCAGCATCTCAGATCAGGAAGCCCCTAACACCAGCAGTGGATTTGACCAGATAATACATCTGGGGGCTCATTTATGAAAAGTGACGCATCGCTGCGTGAAAACAGCGATGCGTCACTTTTCACTGCGCCCTCCTTGAGAGACCAATGATGCGTCATATTTACACTGTGACGCATCATGTCGCAAGGAGTTACAGATACGTCAGTATTTCTGACGTATCAGTAAAAGCAAAAGTCACGCATTGGTGGAATGTGTCACAAAAGTGACGCAACTCCAGCAATGCGTCCTTTCACATGGGGAAAGCCCCATGTGAAAGGGCTTGCGTCAGTCTTACGCCTGTTGTGAGGCAGGCGCAAGATTTTGACGCAACAGCGTCCTAAAAGTGATGCAGTGAAATCTCATAGATTTCACTGCGTCACTATTACGAGGCTTTTTGCGGGGGAACGCCCCCCCTGCATACATTATACCTGACGCAGGTATAATGTAGCGCAGGGGTTTACAAAGTGACGCATCTGCTTAGATGCGTCACTTTGTAAATAGTGCGCAACAGGAGGCATGTTTTACGCCGCCGATGCGTCACAAAAAAAGTGACGCATCGGAAGCGCAAAACTGACGCACGGCTTCATAAATGAGGCCACTGGTGCCTAAAGAGGAAACAAGTCCCAGGGTGTTTGGATCTAAATAGCACATGCCCCAACAGGCTTGTCTCCCCACAGGAACTAGGCATGTGAATGCGGTGTACCGAGACTCGCTATTCAATGTTGAACAGCAAAAGCTCCAAAAATCTAAGGCAGTTTCCAGCCGATAAAAGCGGCGATAATGTATCGCCTGTCCTTGATAATATGCCCCCCAGTTCCTGCACCTCGAAGTGGAATTATTTGTAATATTACACCATCTTGGGCTAATATTCTATCCGAATAAATGGATTTATGGCTGCAAGGTCACCTTTTGTGAATACTTTGTCAGACTCACATGCACAAATGTCTCTATGAATCTGTCCCTCCCTGTCGCAGGCTCAGGGGTGAGGCCCCATGGGTGGGTCTTTTTCATTCATCTTTCCTTGCATTTCCCACACTTTTCCAAATATACTATGGTTTCCAGTGGACTTTCTGCCTCTGAAACCGGTGTGGACTGAGTTCCCTGCCTTCTATCATAAACATTGCCCAAACAAACCTTTGTTATGATGGAAGAAATGTTCAGATCTCTCAGATAACCTTTTCCCCAGTAACCCCAAGGCCTCACCTGTCCACCTGCAGTGTGACACTTCCAAGAAAGGGTGCACACACATGCTTTGTCACCATTTCAGGAAACAGCTGACCCAGCACAACAGTATGTTGTTTTTTTGCGTCACCAGGTGACAAAGAGTGGTGGCGACATGTACACACCTGTCGTCCCCCGCAGGCCCTCTGGCCTGTGACGTGGCACTGAGCTATGTGAAACAATTTCAATTCTCCCATTAAAACACATCCTGTGTCTCTGTTTGACCTGGGGTGTTTCTGTCACTATCTGGTCCTTGTTCAGTGGTCTGTTTAGCTGCCTGGTACCTCTAACAGAAACACTGTTAAAAGAAAAGGGCAATATATGTAGCTAAGAGGAAATCTGCTGTGGTGGGTAACATAGCCAGCTCTTTTTGACTTATTTTGTCTTTCCTCCAAGGTAAAAGAGGTTTCAAAATTCAATGTCTATGATCTGGAATAATCTACTGGAGAACGTAGAATGGAAGAAACTGATCAAAACTTAAGAACAAATAAAAAAGACATCCATTCGTTAAGGGAAGACAAACGTGCATGCTTTTAGTTCTAGGCGTTTTATGAACCTGCGTGAAGTTCATTTGAAATGCTTTTATTTTTTAACTGAAAAATATTCCAAATATCAGAGATTTGAAAGAGAAACGCCGCAGAAGTTTGGGGGCAGATTTACGTTTGCTGGCGCATCCCTGCAAATCAGCAGGGATGCGCCAGGAAAGATGCGTGACGCAACTTTACCCTTGCGCCACCACAGATGCGCCGCATTTACAATGCGGCGCATCATGGCGCAAGGATAAACAGATGCGTGTCACATCTGCCGTCATAAGATTGGCGCAGTGCTGTAGTTGTGTCGCGGGTGCAACGCAAATCCAGCACTGTTCCAACCCTGCTTAGCCTTAGCATGGTGCGTCACGCCTTACGCCTGTTTCAAGCAGGCGCAAGGTTTTGACGCAGCGTGGTCGGAAAAGTGACGGAGTGAAATCTTGTAGATTTCACTCGGGCACTTTTCCGAGGTGTTCCTGCGCCGGAACGCCCACCATGTGCCGGTACGCCCACATGAAACCTGATGCGGGTTTCATTTGGCGCATGGCTTCACAATGTGATGAAACCTCCCTAGATGCGTCACGTTGTAAATCCCCGCAGCATGGCGCTAGCTTTACGTCGCTGCCACTGCATCACAGAAATGGATGCACAGGGCTTGTAAATCTGCCCCTTGGTGTTTTGCAGATGTATTTTAGTAATAACATTGAAACACCTTTAACAGGTAATCCCACTTATTATGAGAAAGAGATCTCAGCAAACTGACTCTTAGCAGGAAAATGTCCATGCACAAAATGTAAGTTGAGGCGAATTTTGCCAAAGGTATAGCTACCAAAATGTATGTTTTACTACTTTATAAAGTGCAAAGTAATGAATCCTAACTAGTTCAATTTAAAACTTTGATTACTCCAAATATGATTTCAAGGCCTTAACTCAAAAGATTGTCTTTTCTGTCTGTTGTCTGGGGGAATACTACTGCATAATAGGGCCCTTCATAACATGCCTCACTTTATGGGGACCACTATCACACAAGCTATTTCTTGAAAGGCACTAAACCAGCCTACTACATCGAACTAGTCTCTACACTCCCCTTAATGACTCCCTCGCCTCTATGACTTACTCGTACCCAAACTTGTTCCCACTGTTCCTAACAATCCACCTCTATTATCGCTTCTGCTACCAGCCGCGGCCAGTAGTGGGAGTACCGGCCGCGCGGTGACGTGAGGAGGGGGAGGGGCAGGGTGGGGGGTAGTAATGTATGGATTACGGACTTTAAAAGGTAAGTAAACATAACAATAAATAAAACGAATTTCGTTGCACACACTGCATCACCAAATGTGATGCAGTGTTTGCAACGAAATTCGTTTTATTTATTTTGATATTTACTTACCTGTTAAAGTCCGTAATCCATACATTACTACCCCCCACCCTGTTCCTCCCCGTCCTCATGTCATCGCCCGGCCGGTACTTCCACTACCGGCCGCGGCTGTCTGCTACCCACGAACCTTGTATAAAAATGTTTTGTTTATTTTCTCTGCTATGTTTTTGCAAAAATGTTTTACACTTTGCTTTGTTTTGTAAAGCGCTCTGGTACCCTATTCTGGGTCTTGTTCGTGCTATAGAAAACTCTAAAAATAAAAATAAAATAAAAACTAGATGAATTCCCTCCAACACTCACTCTCTTTGGACCAACGAGTCTTACGTTGTCTCTCCCTCTGCCCCTCCCCATGTCTCCATGTCTGTGCAGCCTGTCTTGTGCCCACCAGTCGAGCATTGACCTTGAAAACTTGGGGCCTCATTTATGAGGCAGGCGCGTCACTTTTACGCCGCAAAGTGACGCACCAGTGGCGTAAAAAATGCGCCTTGTTGTGCCATATTTACAAAGTGACGCATCTAGTTAGATGCGTCACTTTGTAAACCCCTGCGCCACATTATATCTGCGCCAGGTATAATGTATACAGGGGGGGGCGTTGTGACGCAAGGAAGGGTCGTAGAAGTGACGCAGTGAAATCTATGAGATTTCACTGCGCCACTTCTACGACACAAATGCGTCAATTTCTTACGCCTGCCTCACAACAGGCGTAAGACTGACGCAGGCCCTTTCACATGGGGCTTTCCCCATGTGAAAGGAAGCATTGCTGGAGTTGTGTCACTTTTGTGACACACTTCAGCAATGCGCCACTTTTGCGCCTACAGATACGTCAGAAATACTGACGTATCTGTAACTCCTTGCGACATGATGCGTCATACTGTAAATATGACGCATCATAGGTGTCGCAAGGAGGGCGGAGTGAAAAGTGACGCATTGCTGTTTTCATGCAGAGATGCGTCACTTTTCATAAATGAGGCCCTTGGTCTTGGGGGATAAGCTTTACGTCACATGAGCCTCCCTGTCCCAATGAGGGGTACCCCCCCCCCCCTCCAACTAACATAACGTGTATTTGTAAAGCGCTCGTTTACCCGTAGGTATCTTGGCGCTGAATAACAGATGTTTATTGTTAGCCAACTCAAGGGGACTCATTTTATCGACCTCAGATGGATGAAAGGCTGAGTGGACCTGCCAGGATTTGAACCTGAGACCATGAGGTTGAACACAGACCCCTGCACAGTCCACTGACCCCCCCAGACCCTGGCCCCTGTTATGTACCGGGCATCGTGCAGAGCAGCCTGGGAATGCCTGTCCATCAGAGACCTCTCTCTGCCCGCCACATTCCAAGGGAATGCTTCCTTGCACAACCAGTGTGCCCGGCCCTAAGAAAGGTGACTCCTGGCTACAATAATAAGGAACAGGATCAGTTATTGGGTAAATCGAGGAAGGGCATGAATCTGCTGGATGTTAACCAGCCCTACCAGACATTTATGGAGACTTATTGCCGGGCGTCACCACGTGCAACCAGCCCCCTCTCATGCACATTAACTCAGGAGTTGGTTTTGTTTTTAGAGTTTTATATAGCGTGAACTAGACCCAAGACATCGGGTATCAGACCGCTTTACATCAGCACCTGTTTCGTTATAGGTGACCAGACACATTCATGTTTTTGTTTCTTTTTGTTAGGCGCGGGGAGATTAAGGGGCATATGTATGTAATTTACATTTTGCGATTCTCAAATAGCGATTTTTAAGGAATCACTATTCGGGAATTGCAATATGGAATGTATGTAATAAATCACAATTTTTTTGCCAATCACTAAAATTCCTTAATTGCGATTCGCAAATTGCGATTCGCAATTAAGGAATGATTGTCCCTTTCATTCCTATGGGCCAAGAGGCCCATAGGAATGAATGGGGATACATTCTTAAATTGCGATTTTCTATGAGAAAATTGCAATTTGAGAATCGCAATTCCAAGGGTGCCAAGGTGTCCAAAGGACACCTGTTGCACCCCTGGAATGTGCATGTTAGTTCATTTGGTGCGCATACATGCCCTAAGGGCATGTCTGTGCGCCACATGGCACTTTGAATTTAAAAAAAAAATGCATTTTAACAGGAAATCGCAAAATACCATCTACTTGGAGTAGGCGGTATTTTGCGATTCCTTAAGCCAAAATTGCAATTTCCAAGGCACCCCTACATAGCATTTAAAGAATCGCAAAATTGAGATTCCTTTGAATGCTTGAGCAAAATAAGGAATCACAATTTTTGCGATTCCTTATTTTGCTATGTGGCCCATACATACCAAAACGCAGTTTGCGATTCGCAAACGCCAGAATTTGTGAATCGCAAACGGCTTCCTACATATGCCTCATACTGGTTTTATAAATTTCCACTAACTGCACAAACATTCCAGGACATTCTTGCTCGGAACACCCACTTCAAAACATTGGCATGACCCATGCAGCAGATATTGTCTGGGCATCAAAGTAAGCACAGGTGCCGAAAAAACTAATATTAGATTAAATTAGGTTATTTTATAAATTAGATTATTTTCATGGCCCATTTAATATCAGTTCCATTTGGTAGGAACTCATCACTAATTGAAATAGGTCAGTGGTAGAAATTGAGTCAACTAATGGAGCAATAAAGGGACAGAAGCAGATCTGAAGTTATGTTGATGCTCAAAATGATTTAGGGAATAATTATGAATATGTATTCTAATGTATTATCTACTCTCAACATTATAGTTATGATTATCAGGCAATCATACTATTCAAAATTCAGATTTTTTTATTTTTTCTAGATTTGTGTAGATTTGTACAGTGCAGTTTATCAACTGTGAGGGTATCCTGGTGCTGTTCTTAGGCATGGGGAGATAAACGGCCACATGCATCAATGTTCCCGTTTGCGAATTCTTATTTGCGAAAATTAAGGAATCGCAATTAAGAATTCGCAAACGGCAATGCATCAAGAAATCGCAATTTTTGCGATTTCTTAATTTTCCTTAATTACGATTCACAATTTGCGAATCGCAATTAAGGAATCCCTTCCCATTGATTCCTATGGGCCTAGAGGCCCATAGGAATGAATGTGAAGGCATTCTCATTTTGCGATTCGCAATTAAGGAATCGCAAAATAAGAATGCATTTTCAAGGGTGCAGGGGGGGTCCAAAGGAACCCCCCGCACCCCTTAAATGTACCTTTAAGTACATTTTTAACACACACATGCCCCAAGGGCATGTGTGTGTGTAAAATGAAACTTTCAAAAATGCACTTTTGTGCACTTTTGAAAGTTTTCGCAAGGTTACCTTCATGGTAATTTACTACTACCTATTTGCGATTTCGCAATTTAAAAAAAATCATGCATTGCATTTAAGAAATCGCAAAATTGTGATTTCTTAAATTGCAAAAAAAGCAAAAAGCGTCATGCATCCCAAAAAAGGGATTTGCATTCGCAAACAGCCGAATTTTGCGATTCGCACCGTTTGCGAATGCAAAAACCCTTGATGCATGTGCCCCTAAGTGATTTGCCCAGTATCACAGAATGTTGAACTGATGCCCAGACTAGAACCCGGATACCCAGCTCTTGAGTTGACAGCCCGGGCCACTGTTAGCTCTAGCAAAATGAAAAGAATCAGAAAACAAAATAAATAAAGCCCTGGGCCAGTGACACTAAACTGGAGATTATGAACCTGTTGTAAATATAACAGTGGTAATGTGGATTGCTGTGCTTAATTTGAGCCGGTGGTATCCGGTGCTTGGCCCCGGAACTTAATATTCATCAGAAGCACTTCTGACAGTCTGCCACATGGTGGCGATGTCTGCATAAATTAGAGATAATCATAACAACAGCAGTTTATTAACTTAGTATACGTTAACAATAACTAAAACCTGCCATCCAACAGGGGTGGTTTCTGCCTTAGGTCATGGGAGCATTGCCCCACTCATGGTGTGACCCCTGCCCCCCTTTAATATGTCAATACATTTTAAAGTAAAACTGCTTGATTTCAACTTTCAAAATATTTATTAATTTTGCTCACGCGCCAGCAGCAGTCAAATTTCAGCCGCATTCGGTTTCTCTCTTTGGCAGCTCTGAAGGGGGTGGGCTTCAGGTTGATTGACAAGGTAGCACAAGCACAGTGCACCTAGGCCCACAAAGTGGCAGTGCGCATGTCAGGCTGGACAGCTGCCTTTCGGCGGCCAGCCTGACATGCCCACTAGAGGTTTCACTCCACCTGCACATTAGTGAGAGCTGGGGATGAGCAAAGGCTTTCATAGCCGCAACCCCGTCTTCTAATGAGAGGTGAGTTTGCCTGCTGAAGCCAATCATGGCACTGCTCTCAAGCTGAGAGCAGTGCCTGGATTGGCTGAGAGATGTTACCAGGCCAGTACGCTCTTAGATTTTTGGAGCTTTTGCTGTTGAACGTTGAAATCTCGGTACACCGCATTCATATGCCTAGTTCCCTTGGGGAGACAAGCCTGTTGGGGATTGTGCTATTCAGATCCAAACACCCTGGGGCTTGTTTCCTCTTTAGGCATCAGATGTATTATCTGGTCATATCCAGTGCTGGTGTTAGGGGCTGCCTGATCTGAGATGCTGAGGTGACAGATGTGATTATATGATTGCAAAGCCTGTAAGCGACTTCGGAGGGAGGGTGGCGGAGAGAGAGGCTGAGACCCCCAGTACTACTAGAGAGTTCGAAAGCAAATACTTTGTACAACGGGTAAGGCTGCCGGACTGCCATAGCGGGCACCGGGCAATCCCCCAGTGCGCCGCACGTTTGGGGGCCAGTTTTGGGCCCCTGGGCGCCGTTTTTGTTACAGGGCTGTTTTTGCAGCATCGCTGCAAAATCGGCCCTGTAACAAAATCTGCCGAAAACCGGCCCCGGGAAAGAGCTCGGCGGCACCCACAACCTCCCCGAGTGGGGAGGGGGGCCATCCAAGCACTTTGCCGGGGCCGGTTGTGGTTCCCAATCCAGCCCTGCCCCCATTCTACAGGGGGGAAGATGGAGGAGATTGGCTATTTTACCTCATGGGAACGCAATATCTGGATTGTAAAATATCCTAAATCCGGTAATGGTGCATGTGCCTCTAATTGCTCCTTTTGCAGATTATACAATTCTATCTGGCTCTAATCTATCCATTCACGGAAGGATTTGAGACTAGGGGGTATATTTTCGAGAGAAGTGGCAGAGCGTGGAGTAAGCCACCTTAGCTCAACGCTATGCTCCGCAACTTCTGAAATGCAAGGCTACACCATATTTACAAGAATATGGTGCAGCCCTGCGTTTCCCCCTCTGCTGGTGCTAATTTAGCTGCCTAGCGCCAACTCAGCACTCTTGCACCACAGGCCATTCCAATCGAAGCCCATGTTAGATGTGTTCACATCTAACATGGGCTTCGATTGAATTTCATAGAGCATATTATCAAGGCCATTATCGCCGCTTTATCTGCAGTTTCCTGCTGATAAAAGCGGCGATAATGTATCGCCTGTCCTTGATAATATGCCCCTGGGTGTTCAGAGGCGGGAATGTCCTGGAATGTTTGAGCAGTTAGTGGAAATTCATAAAAGCAGTATGGGGCATATGTAGGAAGCCGTTTGCGATTCACAAACGCCGGAATTCACAGAATTCCGGCGTTTGCGAATCACAAACAGCATTTTTGTATGTATGGGCCACATAGCAAAATAAGGAATCGCAAAAATTGTGATTCCTTATTTTGCTCAAGCATTTAAGGAATCGCAATTTTGCGATACCGTAAATGCTATGTAGGGGTGCCTTGCAAATTGCTATTTTGGCTTAAGGAATCGCAAAATACCACCTACACCAAGTAGATGGTATTGTGCGATTTCCAGTCAAAATGCATTTTTTTTTTTATTCAAAGTGCCATGTGGCGCACAGTCATGTGCGCCACATGTACTTACAGGCACATTTCAGGCGTGCAACTGCTGTCCTTTGGGCACCCTGGCACCCTTGGAATTGCGATTCTCAAATTGCGATTTTCTCATAGAAAATCGCAATTTGAGAATGTATCCCCATTCATTCCTATGGGCCTCTTGGCTCATAGGAATGAATGGGACACTCATTCCTTAATTGCGATTCGTAATTTGCTAATCGCAATTAAGGAAACAAAAAAATTGCGATTTATTACATACATTCTATTTTGCAATTCTCAAATAGCAATTCCTTAAAAATCGCTATTTGAGAATCGCAAAATGTAAATTACCTACATATGCCTCTATGTTCCTTTTCTATCCTGAAATGGTTGATGATTTACTTCGGACAAGGGCGGGGGTAAATCATTTCCACTGTTGGAAAGGGGCTGCAGTATCCACAAAATTGGGGAGCTGGAAGGATAGACGCCAGATTATAGGGGCTTGTAGAGTTTCGCCCCAGCAATAATTCATAATAATTTCCGAAGGGTTGGAACAGAGGGGCATATTACCAAGCACAGGCGATACAATTATCGCCGCTTTATCGGCAGGAAACTGCCGCTAAAGCGGCGATAATGGGCTTGATAATATGCCCTTGTGAATTCCCATAGAAGCCCAGGTTCTGGTGTTAACATGGGCTTCTATGGGAATTCACAAGGACATATTATCAAGCCCATTATTGCCGCTTTAGCGGCAGTTTCCTGCCGATAAAGCGGTGATAATGTTATCGCCTGTGCTTGATAATATGCCCCAGAATCTTTCCCATTGTTTACTGAATGCAAATGTATGAGGTTCGTGTATTCATGGGCGCCATCTTTTCAGAAAGACAAGGGGGGATATTCACATAGAAGTGGCGGTGACAGGTATTAGCCTCCTTGGCCTAACTCCTCTGACCGCCACTTCGGAAACGCCAGGCTGCACCCTATTCTCAAGAATGTGGTGCAGCCTGGAGTTTGCCCCATCGATGGTGCTAAATCTCACAACTTAACGCCAGAGCAGGCATCCTTGCACCAGAGCGCAAGCGTGTCTGCGAGCAGGGAGCTTTGTTAATGCACAGGAAGGTGTCCCTTCCTGTACATTAACAAACCGAAAATGCCAGTGTGCTACTACATGCAGCAACACGCGGAAAAAGCAAAAAAGAGGAGAAATAAAGGTTTTCTCCTCGTTTAGCCACATTAAGGGGCATATTATCAAGCCCCAATAACGCGGGGATATTTGCATCGCCCTATTACCTTAAGCTTAAAGCCACGTTAATTGACTAAACGCTGCCTTGGTAATATGACCCCTTTCGCGATAAACTCATCGTGAAAGGGGGCGTGCAGTGGGTGTTGCGGTGGGCGTAACTTTGACTTTCGGTATTCACAGAAGGCATTTAGGAGTCCTAAAGTTACGACTCCTAACTTCTGTGAATACCGAAATGAGAAAGTGCCTTCTGTGAATACCAAAATGGTAGTAAGTTTAGGATTTTATCTTAAGTTAGTTCTGTGAATCGGGCCCAGTGTCTTTACTTGTTCAAAAGAAACTGCCCTCTTTAAATGCACCAAACAAGTGTAACCCTTGTCTTCGAATGTCTCACTGATTGATTACTAATGTCAGCTCCTCAATATGTGGAAAATGTGCAGGTGTGTTTACGTTTGTAAAATAAGAAATACCTTTTTCACCTTTTCATTTGGGATCATTAATATCCACTTTCTTTTTTATAGTGCTTTAATAGTCAGGTGGCCTCTTCTGTGGACCAATAAAAATAAAACAGGATCATAAACCTCTTTGACTGCCACATTTCGATTACATATGCAAATGTGGTGTCTAACTCATATAATTACATGCATTTGTACTACACATTCCTAAGTGTGTACCTCACCTAAAAGAGGGTGTGATAATACTATACAGTCCTTCTTATGATGCAATAACATTGATGCGCATTGCCTACACAACAGGATATGTGTAGACATAGCGCCCTCTGGTGGATCTACATGTGAACTACTGTCTATATGCTTCTTAATGGGGTATTATTTATTTGCACTAGTCTCAAAACCTAAATAGCAGTCTAGGCAAAACTAAAGAGTCAAATAAAAGCAAAAACATAAGGTAGCCCTTCTTTTGAAATATAGTCAGTGTTTTAAATGGAAATTTAGAAGTGCAGAAGCTAATTTTTCAGAATACATTTGCTCATGAGAAGAGCTGGTTACAGCAGGGGCGTAGCTAGAGCTTGTGGCGCCCGGGGCTATCCTTCAGATTGCCGCCCCCTGGCGGGTGCTGGGAAAAAGGACAGCGAGCACCTGAAAGAGGTCTGAAAAACACATAGTATCGCCGCTGATAGTCAGGTGAAGCTCACTTCTCCTCCACAGGCAGCCCGCTGCTAAGCTGAGCTCTGGAATTAGGTGTGAAAGAACTTACGTAGGACGAAACAAGCAAAAACAAATCACTTCCTGTGCTCGTCCTTGAAAAATGTACAGTAGCTTGAGGCATGTTACCTACCTATGCCTTCCAAAGCTAGAAATGGAAACATTGAAGAGCAGGCACCCTGTACCAGAGTACCTGCTTGTTTCTGAGAAGTGCCGGTACTCTGTAATTAAACGTACTAGTCAGTCTTGAAAAGTGCTGGTACTCTCCAATTAAACATATTCCGCATAGCTGCCAAGGTTTCAGATTACTTATGTGTGACATTTTCAGAATTTCAATGTCATTATGGGTGACATTCAACGACTATGAGTGACACTTTCTCGCAAGCAAAATCAAGAAATGAAGACGAGGGAAACAATAATACCAGAAATTACAACCATTTGAGCAATGAGAAACTTTAAGATTATCTTAAAACTGCTGCAAAGTACCAGAAATGGAAATGCGGTTCTCCTCAACAGGTGCCAAAAGCAACACAACACCCTTCTTCTGCTTTCTCCCATGCACATACTCCTTCAAAACACTTCTTCAAAAACGCTCTCACACTTGTGGAATCTCCTCTCATCCTACACTTTACACCTGCTTGCACCGCAGATTATTCACACCGCTCGCTCCTGTGTAAAATTTCCATTCCATGATATAAAACCTTACCAGAGTGATCATTAAATCCAAACTTCTTCATGTACACTATTGCTTTAACTGAGCAGATGGTGTCTGGTACTGAGTACCTGCACTACTTTAATTTAAAAGAAAGAGCCTCTGCACTTCTCAGCACTGCTGTAATACATTTATTGGGAGAGCAGCAGCACTTCGGGGGAGCGAATAGGTACTGTAGATAATAAGTAGCAGCACTTTCTCTATGTTTCCATTTAAAGTACTGCCTATAAAATTTCATAGGTATATGTCCGTCACCCCTCCAACCACATACATCACTCTATCAGCACTGACAGTCTGCAGAATCCTCAGTCGCAGCTGCCACTTCAGGTAATTGACAAGTTACAGGCTCTGGCTTGTGCCTTTTGTAAATAGTACATACAGCACAGAGTTCGTCTGGACGCACACAAGGACCCCACCGCATCACACAAGGAGCCAGGGCAGGTGAAGAATGATTTATTTATTTACATCAAAGGCCCGCCCAGAGGGAATCTCTGCCTAGGGGCCAGGGCTGGTGAGACAGCAGGGGGTACAGCAGGACTTCAAAACACTTCTGCCTGGTGCCAGTGTGAGCGTGAACTCTGGCAGCGCAAATACTGAGAGGTCGCGCATGGATTGGAAGCCATCAGTCAGAAGAACTCAAAATCCTCGGCGACTGTCCGGTCCTAAGGATTCTAGCTGCACCCTACCTTGTGCTGCCACTGCTGCCAACAAACGAGCCTTATTGAAACTTGCCTGACCCACACATCATCACGGAGCGAGAAAACAGAATTTCGTCTCAAGGTGACAGAGGAAAATAGTTTACTGAAAAAAAATTGAGATCAGCGTTTCAGAAGCCGAAAAACGAACTGGGAGAAATGCCATGAATATTCAAGAAACGTACACTGCATACCTTGCAGAGAGTCTCTTGTTTGTGTGATTTTTAAAATCTTTACAATTCCAAAATCAATCCTATAAAAATAGCAGTTAAAAAACAGTCATGTGCAAAAAGCTAGGAGCACCAGTTGATACACTTCTTGAAAAAAAATAGCCAGAATGGATTTGAAAAAAAACGGAAAGCAGACTAGTGGTAAAAAGTTTTTGTTCATAAGTTTCTTGGGTAAAATGACCAGGAGTGGAAACAAACCATGTGAAGTGCAGGTGAAAGTTTAAAGATTGTTATACTTCAGGAAAAAGCAGGTTGCTGAAAGGTAAAATTAGGGCAAAATTGGTATTCAAAATCTAAATGAAATCTGTAAATAAATCAATCAATCAAGGGACATCGGAATGGAGCCTAACCCACCGCGGCACCACCCACGCGTGCGTATTTGTCAATCACTTGTGGCGATCAGAAAACAAATAGCCAAAGCGCCAATCATCATGTTGACGATATATAACAACCAGCTTTCTGGCGTGAGCACAATACAAACAGATTGGTTGATTAGCTGATACTGCTTTCCATCACTGATGGATGGCATCGTGCCAGTTCGAACCCTGACCGGTAATATGACTGAAATGCAACAAAACGTTTGATTGTTAATTCATCTGAACTCCTGGGCCCCTGTTTGGCCATAAACTTGGGGGCAGATTTATGAGGCCCTTGCGCCACGTTTACGCCGCTGTTGCGTCACGCAAGGTGGCGTAAACGTGGTGCATCCCTACGACCGATTTACAACGTGACGCATCTAGGCAGATGCGTCACGTTGTAAAGCCCTGCGCCGCTTGTGGGCGTTCCGGCGCAGGGTGGGTGTTCCGGGGCAGGTGCGCCTCGCAAAAGTGGCTGAGTGAAATCTACAAGATTTCACTTAGTCACTTTCAGGCCAATGTTGCGTCAAAAGCCTGCGCCTGCTTGAAGCAGGCGTAGGTCTTGATGCAGCATTGGTCAGATAGGGCACCCCCGAGCCTTGCTGGAGCTGCGTCGCGCTTGCGACGCAACTCCAGCAATGCGTCACCTTTACGGCACAGATGCGTCACGCATCTGTGCCGTTTTTGCCCCATGGTGCGCCGCATTGTAAATGCGGCGCACCATGGGTGGCGGAGCAGCGGCGCAAGATAACTGGCGCATCCCTGGGGATGCGCCAGTTATCATAAATCTGCCCCTTGGTCTGCATCGAGGAAATTCCAGTAAGCAAGTTGTCACTGGAAGCTGGTGGTTGCAATTGTGGACACAGTGAACTGCTTTGTGAAAGATTTCAGGCGCTGAATTACATACATTGTGTCAGATGGCGCTAAATGTTTATTGTACCTAGCATGGTGCCGAAGTTTTGGTTGGACCTCAGGGCAAGTGGTGACGAGGTAAGGGCCTCTCCTTCCCGATTCTCGGATGCCACTCCCATCCAGGGGTGCCAGATGATTGGCATCTCTATCACTGCTTAACCCCTGTACACCTGGCAGAGTTAACTGCACGTCATCTCCTACGCAACCAAGTTCAAGCAGTTTATACACTCTTGGCCTGCAGTCTTGATCTAAAACGGTCTCAGCTGTGTCAATTATACTTGTAGAAAAATCATTGATAAATTGCATGATGGATGATGTACAATTTGTGCAGCAAATTAGTGCAGCATCACTAATACGAATTAAAAGTGTTATTTTTGGGCCACTTCGACTCATTAGAGTGCAATCTGTTTCAAGAGTCACAATTCAAGTAAGTGGTTACTATCCGAATTGGTGCCATTTTGGTGGACTAAACACCAAAATAGTGTGACAGAAAACGATGCCACATTTTCAACACATAAACTGGCAGCACTCTTTTCCCAATTTATGTACTCTCGCTCCTGGGGAAGCAGCTGCATCATAGGACTTGTTTTGGTGTCGTTTTTGTAACCAGTAGAAGTGCACTCAATTTTTCTGCCAGGACTATGTCATTCAACGTCCAAAAACTGGTCAAAAATGGATACGGTAACAAACTTTTGCAACCAGCTAAAAGAAATTCCCACCACGCTGAACTGAACCCTCGCAGGTGATACGCCGTGCTATATTACTTTAATAGTAAAGCGTAGCTTATTCTAGGGCGTTTTATGTTTTGAACATATGATATCTCGCTCTATCACTAAGCATTTCAGTGACTCTAGACTCGCGGGCGCTCTGTTTACTTAAGTCCTCTTCATATAACTTCACACACGAACTAATGAATTGTCAAATACACGAGCCTGGAGAGCAGTGAGGAGAGCTACAGGGCAGGCTCAGTGTTTCTCAGGCTGTTAGTTTTGAAAATATACCTCAGTGAGCCACGCGGCGGCCTCTCTGATGACAGTATGTGACCTCTCTTCTCCAAACAGGTCCGGTCGCAGAGCAGCATGATTAGGCGCCGTGATCAATTTGGAACAGGCAGCCCTGCGAGCAGTGAGTGGATGCCACTTTAACTACAGAAAGAAATCGTAACTACAGCCCGCTCGCACTGGGGCCCTGCCTGGCCCAAGAGTAACTGAACTTCCTGTCACCGTCCTGATGCCATGTCACGTGAACACAGCTAACACTCGGCTGCGCATAATGACTTCTGCGCAGTCAGTTCAGCCCATGGCCAAATAAATTATAAAGGCCAGTGCCGCACGGCCGCCGCCCGTAAAATCGTGCCGCCTGGGGCGGACCGCACCCCCCGCACCCCCCTAGCTACGCTGGTGGGTTACAGCAATGCTGAGAGGTTCGCGTACTCTCTCTTTCTGGTTAAAGAAGTACAGGTACTCAGTACCAGACAGTATCTCCCATATAAAGCACTTAGGGGCAGATTTATGTTAACTGGCGCATCCCCAGGGATGCGCCAGTTAATGTGCACCACAGTGCCCCACAGCTCCGCCACCCATGGTGCGCCGCATTTATTATGCGGCGCACCATGGTGCAAAAACGGCACAGATGCGTGACGCATCTGTGCCGTAAAGGTGGCGCATTGTTGGAGTTGTGTCGCAAGCGCGACGCAGCTCCAGCAAGGCTCGGGGGCGCCCCATCTCCACAATGCTGCGTCAAGACCTACGCCTGCTTCAAGCAGGCGCAGGCTTTTGACGCAGCATTGGCCTGAAAGTGACTGAGTGAAATCTTATAGATTTCACTCAGCCACTTTTGCGAGGCGCATCTGCCCCGGAACGCCCCCCCTGCGCCGGAACGCCCACAAGCGGCGCAGGGCTTTACAACGTGACGCATCTGCCTAGATGCGTCACGTTGTAAATCGTTCGTAGGGATGCGCCACGTTTACGCCGCCTTGTGTGACGCATCAGCGGCGTAAACGTGGCGCAAGGGCTTCATAAATCTGCCCCTGAATATATAGGGGCAGATTTACAAGCATGTGACGCATCTGTAGGGATGCGTCACTTTCCCTGCGCCACCATGCAAAACCCTTGCGTCACCATGGATGCGCCGTATTTACAATACGGCGCACCATGGTGCAAGGATTGACGGATGCATCAGAAAGTCTGACACATCTGTTGATGGAAAAGTCACGCAATGCTGGAGTCATGTCACAAGTACGACGCAACTCCAGCAATGCGTGTTGCGGCCTATTCCCAATACACTGCATCACTCCTTATGCCTGCTTCAAGCAGGCGTAAGGTTTTAACGCAGTGGCATCCTAAAAGTCACGCAGTGAAATCTTGTAGATTTCACTGCGTCACTTTTACAAGGCTTTCCTGCGTGGAATGCCTACCCTGCATATATTATACCTGATGCCGGTATAATGGCACGCAGGGCTTTACAACGTGACTCATCTCCCTAAATGCGCCACATTATAAATGGGCTGCAACTTTTACGCCGCGGCTGCGTCACAAAAGTGACACAACAATGGCATAAAAGTGACGCTAGGGGCTTGTAAATGTGCCCCGCAGTTTATTCGTGGTGAAGTTGAAGGTTCTAACATCTTTCACAGGATATTGCATCATGGCTCCAAGGACTGTAATGGACGCCACGGGCAGTAAACCATAAACCTCCCGGCTTAAAATTCAGAAACTGTTTCTGAAAGAACTCCAGCAGTAGCTCAGCAAGTCACACCCCTCCATGAGAACTCAAATGCATAACTTTTTCCACATATAGAAATACAACAACAAAGCACTCTTGTTTACACCTTTGTCGAAAACTTTTTCCTGAGGGAATGAAGCATGGGGAATTCCGTCTGTATTCAGAACGGATTACTTCTGCACCTGACAGGAGTAAGTTTGCACTGACTTTCTAGGGTTGAAAAATACCTGAAAATGGTTTGCAAGCTGTTGGTGAATACCCACAACCCCACGTGTTTTGAAGCGGGCCTCACTCTCTTCAGTAAATGAATGGAGCCCCTGGCCCCCTCAGCTCTTCTGAGAGCTGTGAAAGAGGCTCCCTCTAAAGCCCCTCCCGCTGACTGAAAAGAAACAATGTAAGAAGTTGCAATGTTTCTCTTCAGTCAGAGCGAGCGAGGCCCACAAAGAGGATGGGATGGGGGCCCCAGAGAGCAGGAGGCAGCACAGAGCACTGCTCGGGACCCTGACAAGGGTGGGAGTGGGGGCCCTCGGAGTCAGCATTCTCCAGGGCAAAGCTCATATGAGAAGGGATTAGGCAGCAAAATGGTGCCCTCAGGTAAGCACTATTGTTAGAACGCACCATGTGGGCGTCCGCAGGGGGGGGGGCAAGGGGGGCCGAGAAGGGTGCAAGGCAGAGGGGAGAAGGGTGCAAGGTAGAGGAGAGAAGGGTGCAAGGCAGAGAGGAGAACGGTGCAAGACAGAGGGGAGATGGGTGCAAGGCAGAGGGGAGAAGGGTGCACGGCAGAGAGGAGAAGGGTGCAAGGCAGAGGGGAGAAGGGTGCACGGCAGAGGGGAGAAGGGTGCAAGGCAGAGGGGAGAAGGGTGCAAGGGGGAGGGGAGAAGGGTGCAAGGCCGAGGGGAGAAGGGTGCAAGGCAGAGGGGAGAAGGGTGCAAGGGGGAGGGGAGAAGGGTGCAACACAGAGGGGAGAAGGGTGCAAGGCAGAGAGGAGAAGGGTGCAACACAGAGGGGAGAAGGGTGCAAGGCAGAGGGGAGAATGGTGCAAGGCAGAGGGGAGAAGGGTGCAAGGCAGAGGGGAGAAGGGTGCAAGGCAGAGGGGAGAACGCTGCAAGGCAGAGGGTAGAAGTGTGCAAGGCAGAGGGGAGAATGGTGCAAGGTAGAAAAAGGTGCAAGGTGGAGGGGAGAAGGATACAAGGGGAGGGAGAGAAGGGTGCAAGGGGGAGGGCAAGAAGGGTGCAAGGCAGAGGGGAGAAGGGTGCAAGGGGGATGGTGATGATGTAAAAAATTTGCTCCCCTGGAAACATTTCTGCGGACGCCCATGGCAACGCCCAATACTTTGTGAGAGAGAGTGGAGAGAGAGTGGAGTGAGAGAGAGAGAGTGTGGAGAGAGACATTGGAGAGAGACAGTGGGGAGAGAGAGAAAGTGGAGAGAGTAGAGAGAGAGTGGAAGGAGACAGTGGAGAAATAGTGGAGAGAGAGAGTGGAGAGAGAGAGAATGGAGAGAGAGAATTGGAGAGAGAGAGTGGAGAGAGAGTGGATCGAGAGAGAGTGGGGATAGAGTGAGAGAGAGTGAGAAAGTGGAGAGAGAGTAGAGAGAGTAGAGAGTGACAGTGGAGAGAGACAGTGGAGAGAGAGTAGAGAGAGAGTGGAAGAAGAGAGTGGAGAGACAATGGAGAGAGAGTGTGGAGAGAGAGTAGAGAGAGAGAGAGAGAGTAGAGAGAGCAGAGAGGGTAGAGAGACAGTGGAGAGAGACATTGCGTAGAGTGGAGAGAGAGTAGAGAGAGAGTGGAGAGAGAGTGGAGATAGACAGTGGAGAGAGTGAACGAGATATTGTAGAGAGAGAGAGAGTGGAGAGGGAGAGAGTGGAGAGAGACAGTGGAGAGAGAGTGGAGAGGGAGTGGAGAGAGAGTGGAGAGAGAGAGAGAGAGTGACGAGAGTGGAGAGAGAGGAGAGAGAGTGGAGAGAGTGGAGAGAGAGAGTGGAGAGAGAGTAGAGCAAGAGAGAGAGAAGAGAGAGAGAGAGTGGAGGGAGAGAGAGTGGAGAGAGAGAGAGAGGGAGAGAGTGGAGAGAGAGTCAAGAGAGAGAGAGTGGAGAGAGAGGAGAGAGAGAGTGGAGGGAGACAGTGGAGAGAGCGTGGAGAGAGAGTGGAGAGAGAGTAGAGAGTGAGAGAGTGGAGAGAGAGACAGTGGAGAGAGAGTGGACAGAGTTGAGAGAGAGAATGGAGAGAGAGAGAGTGGAGAGAGAGTAGAGACTGACTGACTCAGAGACTGAATACTGACTGACCGAGAGACTGACTGGCTGAGAAACTGACTGGGAGAGAGAGAGACTGACTGACTGAGATAGAGAGACTGACTGACTGACAGACTGAAAGAAAGAGAGATAGAGAGACTGACAGACAGAGAGAGAGAGAGACCGACTGACTGACAGACTGACAGAGAGAGAGACTGACACTGACTGACTGACTGACAGACTGACTGACCGAGAGAGACTGACTGACTGAGAGAGACTGAATGACAGAGAGAGAGAGACTGACTGACTGAGAGAGAGAGACTGATTCACTGAGAGAGAGAGAGACTGACTGACTGAGAGAGAGAGACTGACTGACAGACTGACAGAAAGAGAGATAGAGAGACTAACAGACAGAGAGAGAGAGAGACCGACTGACTGACAGACTGACAGAGAGAGAGAGACTCACACTGACTGACTGACCGACAGACTGACTGACTGAGAGAGACTGACTGACTGAGAGAGACTGAATGACAGAGAGAGAGAGAGACTGACTGACTGAGAGAGAGAGAGACTGATTCACTGAGAGAGAGAGAGAGAGAGAGAGAGACTGTGATGGAATTGGGGTCACAGTGTGTATGAAGCTATGCAATCTCCAAACAAAGAGAGTTTCCCAGTTAAACCAGAAAGGACCGGGTAGTACAAAGTAATAAACAAAATGTTTCCTCTCTGTGTTTCTCAATCATAATGCGATAAATCACAGCAATATACAATACACCATCGGAAATTTTAGTTATAGAAATACATATGTCTCAACACGTAGGATCATGTCCTTCTATTGTTTTTATTTAAAGCATGATTAAATATGAATGTGATTCAAAACATTCCACTTGGTGCAGTTAAAAACATCAGCATATACACAATATTCCAAACATGAAAATTTTACATAAAATATTTCATTTAAGTGAAACACAGTTCATATATTTTCTTTTTCACAAAACATCAGAAAATATTCACTTCCAAAACATAATAATCAAATACAATCACAATATTAAAAAAACTTGGTCCTTATGTCGACGCGTTTCGGTGTCTTTTCCTTATGTGCAAACACCTTCCTCAGGACAGAACATTTAAAAACATCAAGTCTTCGTATAATCAATCCTCTTCCATGGACAAGGTAGAGGATCAGAGTCTTTGCTATAGGACGATATTTCATGCTTGATGTTTTTAAATGTTCTGCACAATCCACTACTAGCTCCCTTTGAATGAGCTCTTTCCTCCACACTGGTTGGTTTAAGCTCCTCACCTAATACTGTCCTGAGGATTACTAACATCTCTCTGGCAGCATTGGGCCACGGGCACGAGGGAGACCTAGTATCTAGACTTTACGGAGAACTCCACCATCTTTCTGATGGCCACCTCCCGATGATCACCCTCCCAGGCCTGGTGCAATAAGTGTTGGCCTTCGTGCTGAGTGGAGGTCGCTGTTGGGCCCTGTTGGCCCATAGTTAACTTTGGTTATAATTAGTTTATTGCACAGGTTGTTCTATCTCATGGACGTGCTTCATCCCAACACATCAGTGCCCCACACAATAACTGGAGCAATAGGTGCGAGTGTGACTGCCTCTCCCCTCATATACGCTCTCTATGGGATCCCCTGTGTTTGGAGTGTGGCTGGGGCTTCCTCCATGGGGATGGGTGGTGGCATTATCTCTATCCTCATTACCAATGTGGTGTGCTTCCCTTCCCACTGTAATAGTGCCCCTTTTGCACCCCTTCGGCACTTACACTGATGGCAGGCAACATTAAATAATATCCCTGAATGTACAGGCTTAAACTCTTCCAATAAGCGCAAACACGTTTGGCAATATTGCACCATGACACAGAAGCTCTCGTCCAACTGTAGTCCCTCCTGCTGAAAACAGGGTGCATCCATGATACCCAAAAAGTCACTGGGCATACAAGACATTAAAAACACTTGGCTGGGCATCCTGTGCAAGGCAGGTTTCTACATCCACCTACTTAGGGGACAGCAAAAACACACATTGCTTAACATATATGCCTCAAATGCCTGCCAAGAGATCTATTTTAGACAGGTTCTGCGGGCCCGATTCACAGAACTAACTTAAGACAAAATCCTAAACTTACTACTTTTGGTATTCACAGAAGTTAGGATTTAGTCTTAAGTTTGTCTTAAGACAGACTTAAGACAGACTTAAGACAGACTTAAGTTAGGATTTTGTCTTAAGTCTGTCTTAAGTCTGTCTTAAGACAAACTTAAGACAAAATCCTAACTTCTGTGAATACCAAAAGTAGTAAGTTTAGGATTTTGTCTTAAGTTAGTTCTGTGAATCGGCCCATATGAGAGCAGCTCGAGGGGAAGACAGAGATATTTTAGTGTGTGATGATTCAAACTTGGTGTGGGACCCCATCATTTACTGCAGCGGAGCCATCTTCTAAAACGCAGGGGCTATTTCCCTACAGCTTAAGCGTGAGATTGGAAATTTGATGCGTGGTGCTACAAGCATCCAGACACAAGGGATTACTCATTTTTCTCTCCAATCCTTCTCACCCCAGCAAACAGCAGCTGGGTGTGCTGTGAGGCCCACTTCGCACACTTAGAATGGGAAGGGCAGAGCGAGCCCTACTAGGTAAGCTCTTGGCCCGCAGACTCCGCCAAACTCGTATTGCAGAAGATGGAAACAGGGTGACTGCATAGGGAGACAAACTTCAGAGCTTTTACGATTACTATCAAATTCTACAATCACAGGAAGAACCCACCGGGGAAATTATCAAATCCTACATGGATGCCTGTGAATGGGAATAGTTGTCCCTATGTCACACCAACCTTCTTGATGTACCGATTATCCTTGAGGAACTTTAGACTGCAGTCGGTGCTCTACTTATAGGTAAGACACCTGGTCAGGGAGGCCTCCCGAACACCATCTATCTGCTCTTTCAGCCTAACCTGCATGAACACCTAGTCCACTTGATTACCCCTTTCTCCCATTAGACAGAACTCATGCCCACGATGGCTTCATCTGAAATCTCTCTCGTACATAAAGCAGGTAAAGACCCGCTGCTAGCTCTTCTTCCTGCCCTATTGCTCTACTTAACACTGATGCAAAGTTGTTCCCCAGAATATTGGCACAACAACTGCAACCCTATCTCCCAGGCCTTATAGATCAAGACCAAGTTGGCTCCATACACAAATAGGCAGGGGGCTGATAATATCTGCTGCATAGCACATCTGATGAAAAAAGCACATCACTATAATATCCCCACTTGCCTTCTTTCACTAGATGCGGAGAAGGCCTTTGATAGGGTGAATTGGTTCTCCTTATGTGCTGTCCTAGAAAAGATAGGACTAGACCCGGGGATGGTTTCCAAGATAATGGCCTCATACAAAGTGCCAGAGGCTCGGCTATGGGTCAACGGCCAGCTTACGTAGCCTGTTACTATACTGCAAGGCATGCAGCAGTAGCGCCCACTATCACCTCTGCTGTTTGTGTTGGTGGTCGAGCACCTAGTCATAAGTATCCATAAAGCAGGTGACATAAGAGGTGTCTCTTTTGGGGGGCAGCAACATAAGTTAAGGCTCTTTGCAGACAACCTACTCCTCACACTTACCTAGCTTGAGACTTCCCTCCCAGGGGGGATAGGTTTCCTCCGGGTCTATGAGTAAGTATCGGGCTTCTGGATGAACATGACCAAATCGTCAGTGCTTAACTTGTCCATCCCCTCCCAGGGGCACCCGGCCCAACAATGTCTGTCCTCCTTCCAGTGGTCCCACGATTCTATCAAGTATTTGGGCCTTCCTATCACCCCCACACTTCTCTTGGTCACAAGCTAACTGGCCTCCCTTACGTCACACCATCCTGGCAGATTTTCAGAGCCTCTATATGTTTCTTGACTGGGGTATGTGAACGTCATAAAAATTATCATACTTCCATGACTCCTCTACCTATTTCAAACACCACCCACACCGATCCCCTCACGATGATATTTTATGTTTACAACGTGTCGTCCTGAATTTTAGGTGGAATGGCAAACATCCCCGAATAGCTAATACATTGTTTCTGTTCCCCCGGGACAGGGGTAGTCTAGCTTGCCCCAACTTCTTGGAATACTACTGGGCCACCCACCTACGTCATATTTCTCAGTGAGTTGTCCAGGAGAGTCAAAATGATTGGTTTCACATGGACAGGGCAGTGGCATTCCATCTATTGTGGGACCTGGGATAGCTGCCTAAACACACCAGCCTCCGGAGAGTGTACATCACCACCCCTACCCACCTCAAGAAGGGCCTGACCACCTTACCTTCCCCAAACACACGCAACTCTGATTTCTCGTGGTGCTCTCCCCTCCATCATTTCACCAGTGGAGTGAGGGGGAATGCCAGATGCCTAGTGAATTATACGTGGGAGTCAACATGAAGACTTTCGCTCAGTGCAAGGTGGAATTCCAACTCACAGACACCTCCAGGCTCCAGTACTGTCAACTGCGACTTCAACCATATACCCATCAGAGCACCCTGCAACCTTCCCACCATATACACTCTTTGAGACACATGTCCACACCTTCACTGGTTCAGAGGTTCTCATATCTTCAGTGGTTCATGCCAATCCGCGCACACCTCAACCTCTACCAGTCGACATGGCAGACCACTGTGCAGACTAAGATATCGCCCAAGTAATGAGAGACCCTGTGGCGAGACACACCCAAGACGTATCGCAATCTCTCACTAAGGGAAACAGCTTACACACTGATGTTACAATGGTAATTTACACCAACTCGTCTCTCTGTTATATACACAGGAACACCCTCTAACTGTTGGCACTGTGGGGACGAGGTGGGAGACTTCCAACATGTCTTCTGGTCCTGTAATGTTATAACAACATATTAGAAAAAGATAATGGGCAACATTAAGGAGGTCATAGGATTCCCCATCTTGTTCTCGTACTTCTTGGCCATTCTATGCATTAGGTCCTCCGATCTTTGTGCCATGACTCTCACTGACTGGAAACTCATTAGCTATCTCCTCCTACTCATAGCACTTATGCGGAAGCAGAGAGCCTCCCCTTCCATATCACAATAGTTTGCCCGCATCTGGCACATTTTAGCTATGGAGCGGGTCTCACACACCTTGTCAAACATGGACAAAAAATTTCAATGCACTTGGAAACTCCTCATCCAGTATCTTATGTGCAAAGAATTCACCTGCTTTAGTCCTGTTAAGCTTCCTTTGCTCCAACTCTCTGACTAAGCCACTACTTGTATTTCACACTGCAATACCACCCGTAACTGAAGGGGAGGTGCTAACCTAAGACTCACACAGGTGTGCCTGGCCCCTTTCCCATCCCCTCCACTACATACATTGACCTGTTCTATTATTGTTAAATACTAGTTTTATACAGTTATAAGGCAACACAGAATGTTCCCTCTCCTGCACCCAATAAAAGGAACAGCTGCATTATCTTTACTACTATTATAAAGCGAGAACTGGGAACCTTTGAGGCGGGTAAACTCCAGAAGTACACCATCAATCATAACACCCAATATAGCGTTGGAAAGGGGAGGTCCAGGCGATGGACATAGGCCATACATTTGTACAACATATACATTACGAAGGGCAAACAACATTCCAGAGAAAGTAGTTCCTTGTGGGCGTTGTTCTCAATGTGGGCTGTAACATTGGCAGAGGGGCATGTCCCATTCACTCGGTTTCAAGCACTCAAGCACACACACAACAACAGATTCTGATAGCACACACGCAACACAGCAACCAACACACACACAACACAGCAACCAACAGATTCTGCAAACACACACAAGCACACACACAACATAGCAACTTCAGCAAAAACACAGTTTAACCCTTTAAGTGCTGCCGTCGGCCAACGGTCGTCACGGGCACTACCTCCCCAGTGCTGCGTGCGACCGTTGGACGTCCATTCAGCACTGGATAATGGACAGCGCAGCACTGGGGAGGTATATTTATGAAGCTCCTAAGGTGTTAATGCACGTCCACTTCAGGACATAAACATCGTTTTTAAAATAGAAATTTCGGAATGATCTTTTTAAAATATGTGCAAAATCGAAAACTCGGAATGAATGGGCCTGATTCACAAAACTAATTTAAGACAAAATTCTAAACTTACTACTTTTGGTATTCACAGAAGTTAGGATTTTGTCTTAAATCTGTCTTAAGACAAACTTAAGACAGACTTAAGACAGACTTAAGTTAGGATTTTGTCTTAAGTCTGTCTTAAGTTTGTCTTAATTCTGTCTTAAGTCTGTCTGAAGACAAACTTAAGACAAAATCCTAACTTCTGTGAATAACAAAAGTAGTAAGTTTAGGATTTTGTCTTACATTAGTTCTGTGAATCGGCCCCATCGTTTTTAAAATATGTGCAAAATCGGAATCTGCAATAGGCTTAGTACTCACTGACTCCACAGGATTTCGAGGCAACAAAAACAAAGGGGCGCGGCCTCAGCAAGGTTCCGAGGCAAAGGGCGCGGCTTCAGGACGAAAAGCCAATCAAGGTTGGCCAAGCCACACAAGCATCCAATCGCGCAACACTCTTGGCCGTGACACCCACAAAACAACCTTGCACAACCAGCCAATCGCGCCACCGCGCCTTCCAGCAAACAACCAATCGCCCCACACACATTACACTAATAACCAATCACGCAAGCACCGTGCCTTCCAGCAAACAACCAATGGCGCCACACACATTACACAAATAACCAATCACGCAAGCAATCACACAAGTAGCACATTAATTGTAAAGAAAATTAATAAAAACCTTCAGCCATTGGTCCAACACGCACGTGATTCCTAGGAGCATTACTGCTGTCGGAGCCACTAACGCGGGCAAACAACTGAGCAAGACATATTGTCACAGGCCACGGAAACATTTGCATGTACGCTCTACTAAAAATGATTCCAGAGTCGGGCACAGTTATTCAAAGGGGATACACAGGGGGCGGCCAGGGAAATAATCACGGAGAACAAGCCTCTTTCCCATTTTACAACGAGGCATCATGTACGCTATGTAAACGCGGGGCGGCCAGGGAAATCATCACGGAGAACAAGCCTCTTACCCATTTTACAACGAGGCATCATGTACGCTCTGTAAACGCGGGGCGGCCAGGGAAATAATCAGGGATAATTTAACAAGCCTCAATACCATTACACAATGAGGCATGATGGACGTAAATTAACCGTCTAACGTTCTTGCAGGGACAAGCAAAAAACACGAGTTCACAGCAGTCCCTGGACAAACCGCTCACAATACACAGTCAGAGCATTATTGTCAGAGGGCACAGAACGAGCCACAATAACGCTGTTGCAAGGCCCTGGAAAGGGGGCAGCCAGGGCCTCATTGAGGACGCTTTACACAACGTGAATGCATGCTAATTGAAAAATAAACTCAAAAATACAAATTACAACAGGGCGGACATGCTTGCAGAGGGAAAAAAATAGCACTGCTCCGACCCCTCGCTGTAATTAGCCAAAAACCAACAACACATTTAGTTCAAGCTCAAGTTCAAGTTCAGAAATTTGTATAGCGCGCTACTCACCCAGAGGGTCTCAAGGCGCTTGAGGGAGGGGGGGTGCTTTACTTATCGAATATCCAGGTTTTAAGTTGCTTTCTGAAGGAGAGGTGGTTCTGTGTAAGGCGGAGGTGGGTGGGGAGAGCGTTCCAGGTTTTGGCCGCTAAGTAGGAGAAGGATCTTCCCCCCATGGTGGATCTATGGATGCGCGGGATTGCGGCGAGGGCTTGATTGGATGATCTTAATTGGCGGGTGGGGGTGTAAAAGGACAGGCGCGTGTTGAGGCATTCGGGTCCTAGGTCGTAGAGGGCTTTGTGTGCGTGGGTGAGAAGACGGAACGTTATTCTCTTGTTGACGGGGAGCCAGTGGAGGTCTTTCAGGTGGTCGGAAATGTGAGCTTGGCGGGGGATGTCCAGTTTGAGTCTGGCTGAAGCGTTTTGGATGCGTTGGATTTTTTTCTGTAGTTTGGCTGTGGTTCCGGCGTAAAGGGTGTTTCCGTAATCCAGTCGGCTTGTGACCAGTGCGTGGGTGACCGTCTTTCTTGTTTCGGTGGGGATCCAACGGAAGATTTTTTTGAGCATGCGTAGGATGTTGTAGCATGATGACGAGACGGCGTTGACCTGTCTGGTCATCGAGAGGGAGGAGTCCAGGATGAAGCCCAGGTTACGTGCGTGGTCCGTTGGTTTGGGTGCGATGCCCAGGGCCGGGGGCCACCAGGAGTCATCCCAGGCGGAGGGGGGAGAGCCTAAGATGAGGACTTCCGTTTTGTCCGAGTTCATTTTTAAACGGCTGTTTTTCATCCACTCGGCTACATCCTTCATTCCATCGTGTAAGTTGCTTTTGGCGGTGTTTGGGTCTTTGGTGAGGGAGAGGACCAGCTGGGTGTCGTCTGCGTAGGAGATGATGTTGAGGTTGTGTTGGCGCGCGATGGATGCGAGGGGACTCATGTATACGTTGAAGAGGGTGGGACTAAGTGATGATCCTTGCGGGACGCCGCAGATGACTTTGGTGGCTTCTGATCTAAAAGGGGGGAGTCAGACTCTCTGGGTTCTTCCGGCGAGGAACGAGATCATCCAGTCCAATGCTTTTCCTTGGATTCCGACGTTGCTGAGGCGTTGTATGAGGGTGCTATGACAGACTGTGTCAAAGGCTGCGGAGAGGTCAAGTAGGATGAGGGCAACTGTTTCTCCGTTGCCCAGTAATGTTCGAATGTCATCTGTTGCTGCGATGAGGGCGGTCTTGGTGCTGTGTTTGGCTCGGAAGCCGGACTGAGAGGGGTCGAGGGATTTGTTGGATTCGAGGAAGGCTGCGAGTTGACTGTTGACGGCTTTCTCAATGACTTTGGCAGGGAATGGGAGGAGCGAGATGGGGCGGTAGTTCTTAAGTTCAGTGGGGTCTGCTGTGGGTTTCTTCAAGAGGGCGCTGAGTTCGGCATGTTTCCAGCTTTCCGGGAAGGTAGCGGAGTTGAAGGAGCAGTTGATGACGTCTCGGAGATGGGGTGCGATAATATAGTCTGCTTTGTTGAAAATGTGGTGGGGACATGGGTCGGTTGGTGATCCTGAGTGGATGGAGTTCATCAGGCGGATGGTGTCTTCAGCGGTGATTGTGGTCCAGGCACAAAGGTTGTTGGAGGGTTGTTTTGTTTCGGCAGAGGGTGTAGTGGACTGGTCTCCGGGCTGGTTTTCAAAGCTGTTATGTATGTCGGCGATTTTGTTGTGGAAGAATGAGGCTAGGGAGTCGCAGAGGTCTTGGGAGGGAGTGATGTCGTTGGTGCCGGCGGTGGGGTTGGTAAATTCTTTGACGATGTTGAATAGTTCCTTGCTGTTGTGGGCGTTGTTGTCGAGTCGATCCTTGTATGCTGATTTCTTGGTGGATCGGATCAGTTGGTGGTGTTTGCGGGTGGCGTCCTTGAGGGCGGTCATGTTGTCAGTGGTAGGGTTTTTTCTCCAGGCTTTCTCGAGGGTGCGACAGAACTTCTTGGATTTCTTAAGGTCATCGTTGAACCAGGGGGCTTTTTTGCTATTTTGTTTGATTTGCTGTTTTTTCAAGGGTGCTAATTCGTTAACGTTGTGGGTGATCCATTGTGTGAGGTTGGTGGCTGCTTGGTTAGGGTCTGATGATTTGGCAGGAGCGTTTTGGTGAAGTGATGTGAAGAGCTGGTCGGTGGTAATTTTGTTCCAGTTTCTGCGGGGGATTGGTTGTGGGTGGTTGTGGGTTATAGTCTTTTTGTAGTTGAAGTGAACGCAGCTGTGGTCTGCCCAATGGAGAGCTGTGGTGTGATTGAAGGAGATGTTCTTACTGGAGGTGAAGATTGGGTCGAGCGTGTGCCCGGCATAGTGTGTGGGGGTGTCGACCAGTTGTTTGAGTCCGAGATTGGCGAGGTTGTCCAGGAGAGTGGTGCTGTTGTTGATCTTTTCCAGGTGGAAGTTGAGGTCTCCCAGTAGAATGAAGTCCTCGGAGGGGAGGGCATGTGGGCTGATGAAGTCAGAGATGTCTTCACTGAATTGT
Organism: Lissotriton helveticus; assembly: GCF_964261635.1. Classification (NCBI taxonomy): domain Eukaryota; kingdom Metazoa; phylum Chordata; class Amphibia; order Caudata; family Salamandridae; genus Lissotriton; species Lissotriton helveticus. The sequence goes on along the minus strand of NC_136072.1, from coordinate 34,739,698 downwards.
GTGCGGGGTCCTGGTGGTCTGTAGATGAGGGTGCCTCTGATTGTCATCTTGGGGTCGGTGTGGATTTGGAAGTGAAGGTGTTAGGCGGTAGCGAGGTTATCGTCTGAGCAGTTCATGATGCGGATGGTGTCCCTGTGAACGATGGCGATGCCTCCTCCTTTTTGGTTGGTGCGGTCCTTTCGAATGATCTTGTATTTAAAATATGTACAACACATCACAGGTTCAACAAGGGGGCAGGCACTCAACCAATAACATGAACATTTAAATAACACTCATTAAACTTCACATTACAGGCACACTACATTACACATTAAAACAGGGGAAAGACAGGAAAACAAAAACCGGAGGAATTAGTGAAACAAAAAAAGGAAGATTTACATAACACTCCTTACACTTCTTACAAAAAATACCACTACATTACACGTTGCCACAGGGGGCGGACAAGAACACAAAAAACAGGAGGATTTAAATAAGCAGCATTTACATTACAAAAAGAGGCATGAGGTATAGTAATTGACGGCGCTTTACGCTACTTGATGCTGCCGCATTTACATTACAAAAAGAGGCATAAGGTATATTAATTAACGCCACTTTACGCTACTTGATGCTGCTTTGCTTTGTGGAAAATATAACCACACTTACCCATGATCAAAAACATAACTAAGGATATTTAAAAGGATATTATTTCGTTACAACGCTAACACCCTCTAACAACGTTGTTCAGGCACAAATGTTTGAGCGTTCTCTCTTTATAATAGTAGTATACATATTGCTTTTCAAAAACACACCCCTTTAACATACTCTACTCAACTCAGAACACCCACTGTACTACTTTTTTATTTTTTATTTCCACACTCTTATATAGCGCAAACTACATCTGAATCGGCTATCAGAGCGCTTTACATAGCACCAGTTACGTTACATGAGGACACACCTTCATTTTTTTTAAGGCACAGGGAGATTACGTGATTTGCCCAGAATCACAGATTGTCACGCCTCATTCATTACACTTTCAGAACATTTCCAAACCACACATAGCCTACTACAAAAAGGTGCACAACATAAACATTCTAGGACAAATACAATATTGCAAAACACAATACAAATTAACATAAATATCATTACACTTTTTACAAATATTACAATCACTTTCTTACAATGGTGAAGAGGAAGACACAACTTTCAAGGGCAACATATAAAACACGGGCACAAAGAAATAGGCGCATACGACTAACACAAGAACAGGATCACAACCACTTAACAAACATTGCTGATCCATACACTTCTCAGCTTTCACAGCCAATTCAGCACAACAGTGACCAGCCATCAACGTCCACTACTATACCTCATTCTTCCACTTTACAAACTTCAACAAAAGAAGCTCAAACACAACTTACAGACCAACCTTTACTTATGCTTCCAATAACAGTACATAGCCTCAAATCAGCATTCAACTACAACCCACTTATTGACTACATGAACAACGCAGATGTTATAATTGGAAACATGGACAGTGTCTGTAACAAGTGCTACGCACAGAAATGGAAGGCGGAACCTAAAGGCCTTTGTTGCTTATCAGGAAAGGTCAATATTAATAACATACAAGAACCACCTGCAATCATTAAACAACTACTTGATGGCACTCATCCAATTTCAAATCATTTCTTAACAAACACACGCCGTTACAATACTCTATTCCAAATGACATACTTTGGTGCAAATGAAGTCAAAGAAGGCAATTTCATGCCTACTTTTAAAATACATGGACAGTTATACCATTTAATTAGCAGCATGCTTCCACAAGAAGGAAAGTCCCCACAATTTCTACAAATATATTTCCTTTGCGCAATGCAACAAGTTGATGCCGGATCACACATGATCCCAAACTTAAACAGACAGCTAATTGAAGAACTACAAACCACATTGCACACTCATAACACGTACATTAGGTCACTTAAATACAACTATGAGATGCATTCACATGATGTAGATTTTAAAATTATCATCCACGCTGATCAACGCCCTCCAAATACACATCCAGGGAGATATAATGCACCAACAACTGATGAAGTTGCAGTTCTTTTAGTTAATGAAAAAAAAGGCCCACGCGACATTGTCTTACATACACGAGAAGGAATATTACGCAAAGTCTCCGAATTGCATAATCATATGACCCCTTACAATATCACATTCTTTTCTCGAGAGGTGAAGATGGTTATTGTCTAAACATACCACTAGCAAACTGCGGTAAGAACAAAACTGTTACATGCATGCAATACTATGCCTATACTCTAATGGTTAGATCCACAACTTTCAATACCTTATATTGGTTTCGAAATCTTTTTAATCAATATATTGTTGATATGATGGCAAAAATGATCACCGAAAGGCTCGACTTCATACGCCGCAATCAAACACAACTACGGGCAGAAAACTACATAAACTTAAAAGATGCACTCAATCAAGATCAGCACCTTCACGCTTCGGATATTGGACAACACGTCATTTTACCCGCTACCTTCACTGGCTCGCCCAGGTACATGCACGAAAAGACACAAGATGCAATGACATACGTTAGGCACTCTGAGAGACCTGATTTGTTCCTCACCTTCACATGCAATCCAGAGTGGCCAGAAATTAAAGAAGAATTATTTCCTAAACAAAGATCATGCGATAGACAAGACATCATTGCACGTGTATTCAATTTAAAAGTGAAAGCACGCATGAAAATATTAACGCAAAAACATATCTTTGGATATGCCAAAGTTAACATATTTACCATTGAATGGCAAAAGACGGGACTGCCACATGTGCACATCCTATTGTGGCTTGAACCTAAAATACAAGCAGATGAAGTAGTTCTCATTATATCCGCTGAGCTGCCAGATCCTGTCAACGATGAACAACTATTTTTGATTGTTAAAAAGAACATGTTGCATGGCCTATGTGGTGAACACAACGTTCTATCACCATGTATGAAAAATGGGATTTGTACCAAAAAATACCCACGCCCTCTCACTAATGAAACAGAAACTGGTGTTAATGGTTATCCCATTTACCGTAGAAGGAGCCCACAACATGGCGGACAGACAATCACAATGACTGTTAGAGGCCAAGAAATTACTGTTGATAATCAGTGGGTGGTTCCATATTCACCTGTACTATGTTGCACTTTCAATGCTCACATTAATATTGAATACTGCCAATCAGTGAAAGCTATTAAATATATCTGCAAATATATCAACAAAGGCTCAGATCAAGCAACTGCTACTATTGCAAACAAACATAATGAAATTGAAACATATCTCAATGGCAGGTATATTAGTACTTCAGAGGCTGTTTGGCGCATCATTCAGTTTAACATTCATGAAAGACATCCAACGGTCACACATCTAGCTGTACATCGGCCAAATGGACAAAGAGTCTATTTTAATGAAAAAACAATGAACCGAGTAGCAGAAACTCCAACACCTACAACACTTACTGCCTTCTTTAAATTGTATGCTACGGACACTTTTGCAAAAACATTGCTATACCAAGAGGTTCCACAATACTATACCTGGGGAAAACATACTTTTACACGGAGGAAATGTGGAATTGACGTATTAGGACACCCTGGAGTAAAAAAGGACTCGGCTCTTGGGAGAATGTACACTATTCACCCAAAACAATATGAGTGCTTCCATTTACGCATTCTTTTACAACATGTTCGGGGACCTACAAGCTTTGAAAGTCTTTTAACCGTTCATGGACAATTAATGCCTACCTACCAATCTGCATGTAAATCACTTGGACTCATTGAAGATGACCAACATTGGAAACATACTTTAAGTGATGCTGCCCTTTCAGATTGCCCAAATCAACTACGCCAATTATTTGTTACTATTCTGATATTCTGTAACCCTTCGGATCCAATGTCTTTATGGGAGGAATACAAAGAACATTTATGTGAAGATATCCTACACAGAAAACAACAAGAAACACATGATGACTCAATACCATTCACTAATGACATCTTTAACCAAGGACTCATAGCAATAGAAGACTCCCTCTATGAACTAAATGAGAAATCTTTAAAAGATTTCAAATTGCCAGATAGTTATAGAACAATACATAACACTAACAAACACACTCAAATACTACCTTTGAATTATAACATCCATCAATACGTTGAACAACATTTACCAAACTTAGTTCCGGATGAAAATGTTGCATACAACACCATTGTTCAAAGTGTGGAAAGTAAAGAAGGTAAAATATTCTTCCTAGACGCACCCGGAGGAACAGGGAAAACATACTTAATAAACCTCATACTAGCTAAAATACGCTCTTCAGGACTATTGGCTCTTGCTGTAGCATCTTCGGGAATAGCTGCTACTTTGCTAACTGGTGGGAAAACTGCACATTCAACGTTTAAACTACCTTTAAATGTTTCAGTGGAGAAAGAGTCAACGTGCTCTGTACGCAAAAATGGACCCTTAGGAACACTGCTTCAAAGAGTATCTCTTATCGTGTGGGACGAATGTACTATGACACACCGCGCACATATAGACACCGTCAATAGAACTCTACAAGACATTCGAAATGTTAATACCATAATGGGTGGTGTTACTTTTGTGTTTGCTGGAGACTTCAGACAAACTCTTCCTGTTGTTCCAACGGGAACACGTGCGGACATACTAAAAGCATGCTTAAAAGCATCACAACTCTGGGACTGTGTTTAAACTCTCACATTACGCACTAACATGAGGACACATTTAGGTGGTGGAGATAGTCACTTTGCTGATCTTCTACTACAACTTGGTAATGGTGAAGTACCTACCAATAACGACAATATTATTATTCACAAATTTGGTACGCCAGTGTCTACCTTATAGGAACTCATACAACATGTATACCCGGACATAGAGCAACTTGCTACAAGAGACTTCCGGTGGATTTGTGAAAGAGCTATAGTTGCAACCAGAAACTCAAGTGTCAACAATATCAATGAACACATACTACTTCAAATACCAGGAGAGACTAAAGTCTATAAATCCATTGATACAGTATTAGAAACTGAAGACGCCGTGCATTATCCTCAAGAATTCCTAAACTCACTTAACCCATCCGGATTTCCACCTCATGTACTACAAATTAAAGTTGGGATTCCCATCATGTTATTACGCAACCTACATCCGCCTGATCTTTGCAATGGGACACAACTACAAGTTATAAGTCTTTTACCCTATGTCATTAAAGCTACTATTCTCTCTGGCCCTGCCGCGGGACACTTAGCACACATTCCATGAATACCCATGATCCCAAATGATCTACCATTTCAATTTAAACGCTTGCAAATCCCTATTAACATTGCTTTTGCTTTTTCTATTAACAAATCTCAAGGACAAACATACAAAGTTATAGGCATTGACTTACAAGAAGACTGTTTCACTCATAGGCAGTTATATGTTGCTCTTTCAAGGTCTGGAAATTTGAAAAACCAATTTAATCTACGTCCACAATCAAATGAAGCCAAAAATGTTGTGTACCGAGAAATATTAAAAGCTTTATAATACTTTTTCACACATTACTTTTCTTTCCGGACGACGTCGGGATGGGCTGCTAGTAATATACATAAAATAATGTGTGTTGAGTAGACCCAGCCTCATAGGCGCTTGTAAGACACCCACTGTAACATTGGCTAAATGCAACGTGTAGTGCAGACAATTCTGCACACTTTATTGAACCCCTTTAGGGGCGACCTATCATTGATCGGTACTAAAAGTTAACATGGGAATGTATAACATAGCTCTCACAACAACTGCTTAAGCAAATGGCTGAGGGACGCTTCTCTCGAGCCATCAGGCTTTTGCTCAGTTCTCATGCCATTGTAGTTTGTATTGTATTATATGAGCTCTGTGTCAAAGTTTTTTTTCTTTTCTTTCTTTTTTTTCTTGACCACAATTGCTAATACATATTTATATGCAATATTGTACTTCATTTGAGACTGCCATTTGCCTATAGGCATTAAAGTGTAATATAGGTCAAGCATATGTAGTATATGAATTGATGTTGAAAACAATTAACAGAATTTGAGCAAAAAAAGAAGGTGAATATTGTGTGGAAAGAGGAGCAGCTTTTAGCATCCAACAAGTTAAAGAAAGGTCAAGTCAAGTCAAATATACTTTTATTTGATTCATTAAAAATCATAAAAGGATGGAAAACCATCATGAAATACAATACTTTAAGTGTACATTTTAAAAACGTAAAAAGGCCTAAGGTCGTAACCACGAATAGAGGGCAACTAATTAAATTAAAATAATGACAAGTATAAAAGTACATTTAAAGAATATGTGCCAACAGGTTATTAGTTGGCTACTTGGCTAGAGTCGCTTTTTTTCCAGTTCTTTTGCCCAATTTTCCAAAGTTTTATGGCTCTACGGGACAGGGGAATCGACGACCCTCCAAGAAACCTGATGCCTGCTGCTCTACATGATCTTATTTGTTCATTCCTTAGAGCCTCCCGAAGGATGGTTTTTCGAGTTTCTATTAAAAAAGGGCAAGTACATAGTAGATGTAATAGTGACTGCTCACCTTGACCGCAGAGGCAGCATTCCTTGGATGGCCATGTATGTTTCGACTTTGGGGTCAGAGCCCTTGAGGGGAATGATCCCATTCATAGCATCGTCGGATAGTACTTTTTCTGGTGGGAGGAATGTTCAATCAGATACTGTTGCTGCTTCAGCCTCTGGTAGGCCTGTATCACAGCCCAGGCGTGATGTTTCTTTGCAAAGGTCGTTTTGTCTGTTATTAAAGAGATCCTCTTGATAGCGTTAATCACCATGCTTTTGGATCCGGAGTACGTTGCAGGGGTGAACCAAACCTCCTCTAGCTGTAGTGCCGACAAGGATTCCTTCAGGACTGTCGTGGTTGAATTGACTAGTCTTACTTGATTTTCAATCTCGACCCAGCAATGGTGGGCTAGGGTGTCTTCTGCTTTGCTCATCCTCCAGTAATACTTTACTAAAGCGCCTTTTGATGCCATGATCTGATTGTTTAATCCATATTCTAGGTGGATTTATGCCTGTGAGGTATGCAGAGGTATTGAAAACAATCTCTTAAAAAATGTGGATTGTGCTGTGTTTAAGACTGTGTCATCTTTAATGTTCAGAATTTCCGAGCCATACAATATGGAAGGTAGGAATTTTGTGGCAATCACTTTTAGCAGGTGACCAGTAGAGCAGCCTATGGGCCGGAATTTACAGCCCGAGTGCGGACGTAAAGTTAGTAGTCTTAAATCTATTCTGTGAATACCGAAAGTAGTAAGTTCATACTGTGAATCCCGAAAGTAGTAAGTTCACTCTGTGAATCCCGAAAGTAGTAAGTGCATTCTGTGAATACCAAATAGTAGTAAGTTTAGGATTTAGTCTTAAGTTCATTCTTTGAATCGGGCCCTAGGAGTTTTGTTCTTAGGTTTTTGAAAGCGTATAACAATTGTTTGGCTTTTATGCGTCCTTGGTCCAAATGTAGCTTGAAGTTAAGCTTGCAATCTAGCTGAAAGCCTAGGTATTTATAGGAAGCAACTTGGGTCAGTGGTTGCTCATCCAATTTCCAGGAAAAAGTATGCCTTTTCGATGTTTTATTGCGTTTGGAGAAAAGCATAACTTTTGTTTTTTGATGATTAATTGTAAGTTGGTTCAGGCTAGTGTAGGCTCCCAATTCTGTAACCAGTTTCTGCAGGCCTACGGGAGTTTGTGCTAGCAAGATGATATTGGCTTCATATTGGAGACACAGTGTCGGTATGTTGCCCAATTTTGGGGGGTTGGCTTGGATTAACCGAAGGCGATTATCAAGATCGAAGGTGTGAATGCTAAATAGACAGGGAGCTAAAACACAACCTTGTTGTAGCCCATTGAATGTTGGAATCTTGCCAGTTAAGCTGGACCCATCTCCTTTCTTGATTTGGACTCACATGTGTGAATAGAGATTGATGCTGGCCTCCAGGAGTCTGGGCGCGACCCCCAGTCATGCATTTTTGCCCATAAATTAGGTCTTGAAACTTTATTGAAGGCCGCTTTGAGGTCGATAAAGCAGGCATTCAAAGGCCTAGATTTTGCAAAGGTGTAATGCTTGCAGGAGCCCATCCCTGCCCAAAATTCAGTTTGCGTGTAGGGTATTAGGTTTGTTCCGCTAACCCAAGCTTCTAACTCAACCAAGAGATTAGATGTGTATATTTTCGCCTCCACATCTATTAGTGCAATCAACCTATAGTTGGAAGGATCCAAGCGGGAACCTGACTTGTGGATTGAATGGTGGATACTTCCTCTCCAGGACTCCGGAATCAGACTGCATGTTATAGCTTTGGTAAAAAGAGGAGTCAGGAGACAAGACCAGAATGAGGGGTCATGCCAAAACTGGGCATTTGGTAGTCCATTGGGACCTGGAGCTTCCTCAGGATCAATGTTGTCCTTTTTCCAGCAAAGGCGTCTTAGGTTATAACATTGTGTTAGAGAAGACATCGCATTTGCTTTCTCTGGAATTGCAAAAGTTCCTGATAGAGTAAAAGATTGCGGTTGATGATCGCTTTCTGCCCTGTCTTTTATTTGAAAGTTCACAATGTATGGAAGAAGGTCATGGTCCGTGAAGGTGTAGTCAATAGTTGAGCATGTTTTTGTGAGTGACCCTTGTGTATGTTCTGGGTCAATCTGTTAGGCTTCGACCATTGAGTACACACATTGAGAGGTCATTCAGGCGGGATGTACATCTCTTACTGAATGTGTCCTGTTGATTCAGGTTGGTGTGGCCTCTCTTGTACCCTTATTCTGGACCTGTTGTAGATTCATGTTGAAGTCACCCGACGATATGATGTTGGCATCTGGGTAGGCAAGTTTTAATGTTGTTAATGATGTAATTAGTTGTTAAATTCTTGGCCTCTTTTGGTTGAATACGGGGTGGATGTAGATGTTGAGTATAAGCGTACTGCCACTCATTAACTGAGCTCCTTTCTGTTTCTCTCTTCACCACTATGGACACCGAGAAAGTCGGGGATAAATGTCGAAATTCCGGTGTGTTTTTTTGTATTTGGATTTCGCCTCCCCTATTAATTTCGGGATTATGGCTTACATCTGTGCTGTTTTCCTCGGCCAAGGTATTCTAACCTGGCTTGTTTCCCTTATTGCAGTGGTGGTGCTCCCTGCTATTGATCGTGTGGCCTGAGTTTTTAGATTGTATTTCTCCTTACTTGCTGCTGGTTTAAATAAACTATATATTTTTTCTGGCTGGGGTAGCTCCCTTGTATTGTGATTTGAGATACTAAGAATGGCGGGCTAAATAGGAGATTAAATCGGTTGCTCCTTAAGACTTACTGCTTCCATGCTGTTTTGAATTACTTTTTCTTCTTGATGAATGCCGTTTTGAACGGATGTTGCCAAAATTAGATCTGATATCTGGCTTGTTTGTTTACTCTTTCTGCAGTTTCTCAGTCGTTTTCTCTCCTGTTTAGATAGTGACTTAGGTACTTTTAATTGTCTTGATGGAAACTGCTTGCGTTGAACTTTGAGCGAGAAATCCAAGACAATTGAGTTGTCAAGTACGCTTAGTGGATTGGGTATGGATGTTATTGCCTTGATTGGTTTGATGGGTGTGCTGGTTGACACTATTTCACTGCTTTTTTGCCCCACGGTGGAATTGAGACATTACAAGTCAATTTCCTTTGAAGCTTCTTTTTCTTTTTCTTTCTCTGTTGAAGTTGCAGGCTTGGTTAAAACTTCCCTTGCTGTGCCCAGTAGTTCAGTCAATAGAGTTGAAACTGAAGCTAATTTATTGATTATTTGGGTGTAGTGACAGTGACACATTTGTTAAGCTGTTTCCCAGTCTCGCTGCATCTTCAGGATCATCCTATTGAAGCTGTGCAACTTTTGTTCGACCCCCTGAAACTGGATTGCGAGAATATTTAGGAGGTCTACGTGGGTGTCCAATTTGTCTGCATGGAGGATCACTGCTTTGCCGATTGTATCCATTGTGAGTGGGACGTGAGGCCAGACTGGAGATGTTGAGGAACAGCTTTGTTCTACTGATAATGAGCGAACACGATGTTCCCGGTGAAGTGGGCGCCCTGAGATTGGCTCGCTCAAACAGCCTCAAAACCTGCTGGGTGATACCTTATTTTGGGTGGGTGATATGGGGGTGGTGGATCCCGGGTAATTTGGTTGACATGACGTTATGTCATTCGGTGTACCCTGGCAGAGATGCTGGCTAACGTGCTCTTCTATTTCCGGTGTGTTGAAAAGTGAATCAGGTTTATCTTGATTGTGGGTGTTTGAGTTAGCGTTGCCCTGAAAAACGGGGGAGTGGGCTCTTGACGACGAATATGGCATGCCCAAAGGACTCGAGGTAATTATAATAAAGTGGTGTGTTGGGTCACTTTCACTGTGTCAATCTTGTCTGCTGTGTCCGCTGTATCCAGGTAATGTTGCAGGGTTTCTGTACTCACACAGAACTGTGCACAGAGGAGTGGAACCTTGGCAAATTAGGGTGTCCCAAAACTTACCTTAGCAATCAACTCACCCCTTACCGAGCTAGCTACAGTGTCTCATTGGACATATCAAACACCCAATGTTTAGACAAACCAGAACATGAACTTACAGTACCTCAGGGTACGTGGGACTCATGCACGCTCTTTCGTTATATTATCATTACAAACCAGAACATGGAGTAAAGAAGACACATGTGCATTTGAAATGTTTATTTACTAATGCCGTCTTCTCAGGCGCAGTATCTTAGATAATACAAGTATACTTATTATCAGTAGCAAAATTATCAGCATAGTTACTAAGACATAAAAAGCGAATGGTGACAGCATGTTAACATGCTGTAATGAATAAGAGTTAACAACACTTATATCTCACCCTCCCTAACACATATATTATATTATTAGCTAAGAAGGTCTCTTTGGGTTGTTTTAGGGCGGGCCCATACCTTAGTGTCCTAGCATGAAGGAATCACATCAGCATACACCAGCTCTCTCTGCATGTGCACCGCATCAAGTGTGTTAACGATTCTCATGCAAAGCAATATCAATCCCGCCTCAAGCCCAAGTTGGCAAAGGCTGCACTTGTGTTATGACTATGAAAGCGTGGAGATCAGACCTCATAACAATTCCATATCGTGTTGCTCCAGAAACTTCAGCACTCTCCGTGCAGACATGGTTTATTAAACAAGACTGATATCAGAGCAATAACATATTATTCTCACATACACCACGGCAAACCACTAGGTTGAAAGCTAAGTCAACAATTAAGGGTCCTGTGCAGAAGTTGCAAGAAAGGAAAAATGGCGTTTAAATCTCAAATGTACCCATGCTAACTTAACACGATATAAGGATATATAGGAGCTATACAACACCCCCCCATGATCCGAGAACGGACTAAATAAGGTAACAGAAGTGCCATCACATGAGAGCAGAATCCATTTATAAACGAGCATGAATAAAGATTCAAATATAAAAACTAATGCTAAAAAAATAGCCCACAAATATAATGTGGCTCAAGCCAATAGGCAAGCAAAAATAAAATGTCTTGACCAAAAGTCAATAAAATCAAGGAAATGCTATCAATCAGCATGTCAATTTGAGGCAGTGTCTATGATAAGACCGTATATGAAAAGTAAGCTGCAACAGCCTCCAGGAGGAAGTCACTGTCCTCATCAGAAAACAGTTCAGCCATCCAATTTAAAAGATGAAAGGAACATACGTGATCTTCCAGCACCGGATCCTCTATAACCATCAGAGGACAGCTCGGTGGGTTCTCAAGAAAACTTAGTTCCAAGAAATTCTGCGCTGCCGACAACACATCCCAGGGACCCATTAGTCCATGTGCCACCGCCAAGGCCATAATCCTTTCGTCAGAACAAACCAACTCGTGAGCAATGATAGGACTCATCAGTTGATCAAAATCGACGTCAGAAGATGCTGGTCCGCAGAGACACAAATCAATGGCCCAAAGGAAATCACAGGTCAGACAGCGAAATACAGGCTGGACACAGGTGAAATAGGAGAACCGAAAAGATAATCCAAACGCCGTGCTTAGAGTCGCTAACGGCAGTGTGCCATAGTAATCAAGCATGCGGTTGCGAAACCGCGTCAGTAGTAGCTGTGCGTGGTCTTGCACAGGAAGGGCATCCATATTTAAAAAGGCAGAAAACCACCAATGCGCCAGCCGCTAATGCAAGCAAAAACGGGAACCCTCCAAATAAGGATGAAAAAATAGAATGGAAGAAGGCAGGGATGACTCCAAATATCTTCTCAAAGGAAGTGACGAGACCACCGCTAACAACTTTAAAAAAATGTGCTAGGCCCGTTGTGGAGGATGCGTTAAAGATAGAACGGACCATGGCTCCGAAATGCAAAGGCAAATCAGTGTTTAATAGAGCCTGAACCTCCGTACGGGTGTTAGCAATGTGAAGCACGAAAGTTTCACGGGCCGAGCTCAAGGCCACCTCTTTCTGGGACAATAGAGCTCTTATTCTAGCCATGCCGCTGAATTCTGCTCCCAAGGTCGGTATCTGTGGCCAAATGGAAGACTCCCTATGTTCACGTGTGGGAGGATAAAGAACATTTCTGCAGCAAATAACTCGCTCACTAACCGTTACTATGAAAGCTATACCTTTAATTAAACCACAGCAGTTTTCATTATTGAGCATTAAATAACTACCATTCTCTAACAATTTAAACGTGGGGATGATAGCAGGAACTGGCGTGCCCTGTAAAACGCAAGCCATATTCGGTCGGTCCTTGTTACATGAACCGTGTAACTGTATGTGTCTGCACATTAAAGAATGATCCGGCGTCTCAGTACACTCATCCCCTGTTAGATAAACCTCTTGTTCATCCTTGAAACATCTGTATGTGTATGGGAGTGACCAGACTTCATGAAGAAAACCGCTACCCAAGGGTTCAAAACGACCTATTGGCACATACTTCATACAATTTGAAAACTTATATAAAGCAAAAGGCAGCGTTATTAAACCGTGGATAAGCCACGTAGCAGCAGTGGCTTCTGCCACAGAAAAAGGTAAAGATTCCAACCTTTCAATATGGAGCATAGAAAAGGAAGCATTGAAAGCAAGCGTTGTTTGTCTGTCAAATTAAACGGTGCAAATAAAGAGGAAACGTTCATGTATCCCCAGGGAACTTTACCCATTTTCAGAGTCTGAAGTGTCCATGCAAACTGCATGATCGAACGTAATTGATTTTGACCATGGTATAATACAGATACTTCATCATGCACAATATCAACAACAGACGACACAATATTATCTAATGTGTAAATTCTAGAGGAAAGCACGTTAATGCTATTGTCAACAACTGCAAGAACTTTCTCAAGATTTGCCTGATCAATAGCTCTAAGGCGTGAAGCAGCCTCAATCTGTGAGAGTTTCCAAATTTCATTGTAAACACCATATAACCACCTTTTCGACCTGCCACTAGCTGGGCCTTTAATGAAATCATTCAAATCCACGTCTGCATTCAGTTTGGAAAGGTGATACTTAACCGCAGGTAATGTTGAATGTTTCAGCCAAGCTTGACATAACTTTCCCACAGAGTAAGAGGTGACTGTATGACTCAAATCAAAACGGGGATCCGATCTAACAGTCTTAAAACCGTCAGTTATATTTAAAAATCATTTTTGGCAAGAATCAGCACTACGGTGCCAAAGCAGCCAACCCTTGGGATTCATACTGGAAATGTTAAAGGAGGAATTCAGAAGCAGAGCCTGTATATCTCTAATGGACAATATAGTAAAATTACTCCAATCCTCATATTCCTCCAACTCTGGGAAAGACGGGGTGTTTAACCTTTTAGATGTAGCCAATCCAAAGCATGTGGTCTGGGAAATGGTTTCATTTAAAAACCACATATGATTTGGGATGAGACATGCACGGTGCAAAGCCTCAGTGCCTCGTACCTGCCAGGCCCTTGAACCCCAAACTGATTTAAGGTCTATTGTTTCCTTCCATAACTCATAGCCCCCAGTAACTAATTGATCTAGGAAGGCCTTCGAGTACAACAATTTTGTATCGGTGAGTCTAACCTTGGACAGTGGCTGTTTGCGAAATTTAAAGTAAAAGGACTCGGGATTGGACTGGTTAAAGTCAGTGAAATAGGTATACTTTTTAAGAAACGTTTCTGAACTCCCTTGTGTAGGAGCTGGGCAATGTTCCCACTGAGTAAAATTAACCGCATCCCTTCGGGAAGATGTCTTGTGTAAGAAGTGATTGCCATAATGTTGGTAACAGAACAATTCACCATAATTAGCAGATTCTAAATATAAATCCTCAGCATCAAAAGCAGCATAGTATTTCAAATCAGAAAACAAACTTTCCACAGCATTAACATCCCAATCATCAGAACGAATGTTTTGTTTTACCACATCCCCCATATTAACTCTCAGTACATTAGGAACATTAACGACTTCCGTTGGACCATGAATCTGAAAACGAACTGCATCCCACGCGATTCCATCCAGAACAGGCCATGCTGTGATGTTAACCAAAGTCAAGTCTCTTTTTAATCTGTGTGTAGAATGTGAAGAGGAAAGTGGGGCCAATGTTCCATTTAAATGAGTAATGCAAGTTCTCTCCTCGACATAGTGTCCATTCATAATCCGAAAAAAATAAAACACAAAACCAATTGACATAAAAAGGTAAACCGAAAAAAGGACCAGCCAAATGTATATCCAAGGAGGTATCAAAAAATGTTTTTTAAACAGGCTAGCATATACGGCAACTTTAGAGGGTTTTTGCGAGGCAAGGGAAGCAGAGTCAAATGAAAATCTGGATTCCGTGGCTAAACGAGCTTGCAGGTCAGGCATGGACAAATCAGTGGGGTATGTATAGTCTGTCTCATCAAGGTTAGTTCCTGGTAAATTATTCAATAATGGACTGGAAACAGCAGGTAATTCGATGGCCACCGCAGGTTCATTATTAGAAGCAGTGGGCATAATTGAATTTCTCACAATGGAAGGACAGGAAACAGCCGGTGTCATGCTAAGAAGAATCGGCCACTCTGTGTATCTTGACATTGTCAATAGAAATAAACCTGTTTTCCTTACGACCTGGAAGTGGTGGTAAAATGACTGTTCTTGTGCCCTTCACTCCAAGCACTGGGACTGGAGCTCGATAGGAGGGACCAAACTCTTTCTTGTTGTCGATCTTCTCTCGAACCAGTTCGCCAACTTGGGGTAGCCAGCCAACTACCGGGATCTGCAACGCATCATCCGATGTGGAGGGCAAATGTTCCTTTGCAAGAGTGTCCCTGGTCTTTTGTAGATTCTGTAAAACATTGCAATGTTCATCTGCGTCAAAGGAAGTGGCGCGAACCACTGAGTCTAGACCGTCAAGGTCAGGGACTAACATCTTGATGCCAAAGAGCATTTCGTATGGGGTCCGCCCACCCAGAGACCTTCTAGGGAGATTATTAAGAGCACGCTGCACGCCATAGAGGTGAGCCAGCCAGTTTCTGCCAGTGCCTATAACTCGGGCTGTCAAAGATTGCTTTAAATCACGGTTCATTCGTTCAACTACACTATTACCCTCAGGTCTGTAGGGTGACGAAAACTTGACTTGGACCCCCATCGAAGTCATGGCATCCTTATACGCCTTAGAGGCGAAAGCCGGACCCTGATCCGAATGGAAGGTACCACAGGCAAAAATCCCTATAAAGATACGCAAATCTCTAATGACAGTCCGTGAATCAGCGCTGCGATGTGGCCAAACCCACACAAAGCGTGTGCATGAGTCAACTGCTACTAAGATGTATTTATACGCAGTATCAGATGAAAATGGACCGCAGTGATCTAAATAAACACAGCCTAGCGGTTTATTAGAAATGTACAACTGAGTCTGAGGCGGACGCGTAGCAGTTGAAGGTTTAATCTGCTGGCATATGTCACAAAGAAGGACATAATCACGCGTCTGTTTGTACAGTCCCCGCCACCAGAAACGTAATTGTAATTGAGTTACAGTGGCCGAGACGCCCGCATGCGCAGACGCCACACCTTCATGAGCCGCTGTAATCAAGTCTGCTCTGCGATCCGAGTTGGGAATCAGCCGTTCCCCAACATCAGGAATTGTCACAAAAGGAACCTTTTCGGGACTTAAGTGGTATTTATACTTCGAAGGGAATCCCGCAGGATGTTTACTTCCCTTCTCAGAGGCAGCAATCGCTGCCAAGATGTCGCTATCAATCTTGGTTTTAGACCTAGTAACTGCTGCAACTAAGTATGTAGATACTGCTGATTTCGCCGCTTCATCAGCAAGCGAGTTGCCAACAGCGTGAACTCCTACGCGCTGATGACCGAGAGTATGAATCACATAAACGAGTGGCAACATAGCCTTAAGCTCTGCCACTCGAACCCAGATCATTTTATGTTTTATTGTGCTACCCTTGGAATCATGAAAATCATTTTGAATCCAAAAGAACAAGTTTTCATTGTAAGACTGGACACAGTAGTAAGAATCACTTACAATTAGAGTAGTAACACTTGGATCTGCGTACTCCAAAGCTAGTAAGAGAGCACGAAGCTCTGCCAATTGCGCGGTGCAATCGCCCAGGGGCAACGTGTGTACCTCCCTGGAAATGAACTCATCATTCAACATAGCACCGACCACAATGGCGCATGCGGAAACGTAGGCATGTTTAGAGCCATGCGCAACCTGCGCTGACCCATCAGTGTAAATGATGCAATGGAAGTCCTCCAAAGGTCGCATCGCCAGAGGAGCAGGGTGAACGAATTCATACTGCAAGTACTCCTGCGACCGTAAGGAAGCGTCAAAAATAAACATGACATCCGTGGATGACAATGACGCAGCCCACTGAATCCACCGAGGGTGCAAAGCCTTTGAATTTGGTACACTGGCTTTCGTGACTGCCTCCAAATGAGGACAGGGTGTTACCACTAGCATGCGTTTCCCCTGTGACAGAGCTCGTTCCTTTAGAATAGCCATCTGTACAGCAGTTAAAACCTTTTCTATGGTGGGAAACCGCATCTCAGCCGAGGTGTACAAGTGTGACTTGTAAGCAATAGGTACTGTGTCACCTTCATTAAAAGTGAGGTAGGTGAAACCCACCGTCCCAGGAATTATTCTTATTACCAGGTTGGTGTGGTTATCACGAGTCAGTAAATATTTAGAAGTGAGCAGATCAGCCTGCAAGGATTGCAAAATGGCTGAATGCTCAGGCAGCCAGCATGATTTTGAGAAAGTTGGTTGTATCAAAGCATACAAAGGCTTGATACGCTGGGCATATTCCGGAATGTAAGTTCTGCCGAAATTCAAAAAGCCCAGTAAAGATTGTAATTTTTTCAGTGTTGTTGGAGCGCGCAATTGTGCGCACTTCTCTAAGAAGTGAGGAGCTAAACCTCTACCTTCATTGTTGAGCTCATAGCCCAAAAACAACACTGTGTGTTCAGCAATGTGCGATTTTGCAAAGTTAAATTTGTAACCCATGTCTGCGAAGTTGCAAACAACAGAATTTACACGACACAGATGCTCCCAAATATCGTCGTCTGTGAGATATATGTCATCCACATACGAAAAAGCATCAGGGTCGAGTGCCTCCAGAATAGAGACAATTTGAGCGGTAAATACACCAGGACTATTCTTGTAGCCCATTGGAAGACGCCGGAATTGCTTTTGGACTCCAGCGCTTGTAAAACTGGTCCATTGGGAGCTAAAGCTGTCCAATCTGTGGGCATAAAAACCATTGGATATGTCAAGCGTTGTCTTGAAACGCTTACGCACGAGACTATCCACTAGGGCAGAGCCGTGGGTATTCTGTACAGCACAGTTACGGCAATGCGAGTTTAAATGCCGGTAATCCAAAACCAAACGATATGATCCGTCAGGTTTATTCACAGTAAAAAGGGGATTATTCATCGGTGACACACACGTTTCAATAACTCCCTGATATTCCAATTGTTCAAGGATTTCCGCGACGGAAGATTTTGCTTCACGCCGAATGGGATATTGAGGTTGAGGCTGCGGCTGAGACCGCAACGGAATTTCGTGGCAAGGCGACAATTTATCCCAACCACATTGGTTACGGTACAGAGCCGGCGCGAGAGCCCGAGCCCACTCTTCTGCAAAATGCTGCGCATGCTCTTTCGAGACAGTGTTCGCGAAACTGGGTAGGATTACCTCCTCCCCTCGCGGCGCCGCGAGCACAAAAGGTGGGGGCCAGTCAGCCTCCGAAAGTAAAATATCATATGTAGAAGACAGATTCTCCCAAAATACACCTTTAACGGTACGCTATATGTCACCTTCAATTAACAGGATAATTTCATATAGTCTTTCAGGGGGAGCAAGTCTCGTATCCGCTGTTTCTATCACAACGTAGACATCAGTCGCTGTCACCCTCAATAGTGGACGCAGCGCCTCTCTGACTATGGTTATCTCCGCCGCGCTGTCCAGCAAGGTCAGAGCCCACGTCAGATTCCGAAGCCGCGTTCTCACTATCTGTGGCATATCGATGCGCTGTTAAGGCTGCGACTTTCTTTTTCGCAAACTGCGGACGCCTAGGCGTAGAATCCTCCTGCTTCACTGCGCCGTCCGTCTGGCGGGACTGGCCACGTCCTTGTTGGCCACCACGTCCACGTCCACCCCCTCCTCCTCCACCGGTCTTCTGGGCCGATGTGTCCTGAAAGGAACGAGGAGAGCGTTGATCAGAACCCTGAAAACGATCAGGCGATTTAATCATCGCGCGGTCGCGCAAATCATAAACTTTTTCGGGTGGCGCAGGAGCTTGTATTGCAGGAAAAGGACCCTGAGTCTGCGTAGTCTGCTTCCCCTGTGTCTGTTTTTTAGGCCAATTCTGTTTCTTGGACTTGGGCTGGGCATCTGTCACTGCAGATTGTCCCTGTGGTTGTTTTTTCTCCTTCACTGGAAAATATTTCAGACCTCTACTTGTGCGGCCAATCGTTTTATAAGCGGCCACCACAATCTTTGCTAACTGGCGGGGTTTGTCGGCATCGGGCAGAGCCGCCAAAGCATTCGACACCTGAAAGTTAACTGCATATCCTTTAACATTGGAGAGAATGAGATCACTTACAATCTCAAAAGAACCACACAGGCGCATACCCAATTCAACCGCTGCCTCTGGACCGTGATCATTCTGAACACGTCTAACGATTTCAGGCAGGGCAGTCATAGACGGGGTGCCGAAGCACCTTGTATAAACTGCCGCAAATGTTTTTCCCCAGCTGTCACAGTCAGCAAGTTCAGGAGTAATATCCTTCGGTAGAGTAATCGTCAACATTCTATGTTTATCAGCAGGAGTAGAATTCGGAAAAACCGCCTCCAGTTGATCAAACTTCTCTGCTAGCCAGAATGGGAAGTCATCGTTGTCAACAGGACGCGCACCAAAAACCGAATTTACCATCACTGGATTGAGACGCATTCCGCCTCGTTCCATGGGAGCGGCCGCACCCCCCTGTGGACCACCAGGAAGATGTCGACCGATGTATTGCACTAAAGCACGAATCACGGAAATGGAAACTACATGTAGCCTGCGAATTTCTGCCAGGGTACAAGCCCCGTGATTCGGGTGCGGGGTAAAGCCACCCAACGCAGGCCAATTAGTACCTGGAATTGAGAGTGGACCTAACCTCGCACGGGACAAAGAGTGGGGGAGGGCGCCATCAAACCAAACTCGATGCTGCCAATGATCAATAGGTATTTCCAATGCCCTGTATGGCGTATATTCAGCCGGGACATCCGAGGCGGTGTAGGAGTGGAACAAACCAGAATTAGCGTCCACAGCCGGAAACGTAACCCAAGAGTAAAACAACTCGTAAGGAAACGCCGGATCTGCACTTACCACGAAAATCACAGCCATCCCATCTACAGGGACCTGGTACGCCTGAAGATGGTTGCGTACCGCTACGCGACTATGCTGTGCAATAGCCACCGCTGCCGCCATCACAGATTTGGAAACAAGAAAACACAAAGAATACTTTGTAGCACAACTGGGTAGTAATTCAAAGAAACCGTTTAAGTAAGAATCAAGCTTGAATAAAGACCTATTTCAAAAAATAGGTAGGTTTCACCAACACCCCGTTTTCCGGAAACGGACGTGAAGGGGTTAAGGCATGAACGATAAACTACTCGAGTGTCATGATATAAGACCACCGAAACCGTTGGGCGCCATGTTGCAGGGTTTCTGTACTCACACAGAACTGTGCACAGAGGAGTGGAACCTTGGCAAATTAGGGTGTCCCAAAACTTACCTTAGCAATCAACTCACCCCTTACCGAGCTAGCTACAGTGTCTCATTGGACATATCAAACACCCAATGTTTAGACAAACCAGAACATGAACTTACAGTACCTCAGGGTACGTGGGACTCATGCACGCTCTTTCGTTATATTATCATTACAAACCAGAACATGGAGTAAAGAAGACACATGTGCATTTGAAATGTTTATTTACTAATGCCGTCTTCTCAGGCGCAGTATCTTAGATAATACAAGTATACTTATTATCAGTAGCAAAATTATCAGCATAGTTACTAAGACATAAAAAGCGAATGGTGACAGCATGTTAACATGCTGTAATGAATAAGAGTTAACAACACTTATATCTCACCCTCCCTAACACATATATTATATTATTAGCTAGGAAGGTCTCTTTGGGTTGTTTTAGGGCGGGCCCATACCTTAGTGTCCTAGCATGAAGGAATCACATCAGCATACACCAGCTCTCTCTGCATGTGCACCGCATCAAGTGTGTTAACGATTCTCATGCAAAGCAATATCAATCCCGCCTCAAGCCCAAGTTGGCAAAGGCTGCACTTGTGTTATGACTATGAAAGCGTGGAGATCAGACCTCATAACAATTCCATATCGTGTTGCTCCAGAAACTTCAGCACTCTCCGTGCAGACATGGTTTATTAAACAAGACTGATATCAGAGCAATAACATATTATTCTCACATACACCACGGCAAACCACTAGGTTGAAAGCTAAGTCAACAATTAAGGGTCGCGTGCAGAAGTTGCAAGAAAGGAAAAATGGCGTTTAAATCTCAAATGTACCCATGCTAACTTAACACGATATAAGGATATATAGGAGCTATACAACAGTAAAGATTGTTCTTGCTGGGACTGGAAGGGCATATCCAAGTGAGACGAGCGGTAATGAATTAGTGACTCAGTTACCTGGAAATTATTGCTTTGAAGGGTTTCCAGAAGATGGAGGGCTTTGGGTGTTAATAATTGGGGGCATTGAATTTCTTTGTTTTTGTCGACCGTGGTATCCAATCCTGTGTGCATGGGTTCTTTCTTTTCCTTCCTTTCACCCTCATTATTAATAGTAATTCTATCACCTGAAGGGTTTGTGTCGGTATTATTTTGGAAGTCTTTGTCATTATTGGTTAGGTTATTTAGGTTAGTAGCTTTGGAGCATTTGGAAACATGACGACTCCGGTTTTCCTCCGTATTTTTAATTGCAACCTTTAGAAAATCCGTAATCAGTGCCTATTTACTGCTGTTCGGGCAGGAATTATGCCTATTTAGAGCTGTACAAGTTACTTTCTTGCTTCCAACACACTTGGCTTGTGGGGCGGACTCTGCAGAGTTTTTGCTGTAATTTCAAAGGTGCTTGCTGTGACTGCTGGTACGTCTTTTGTGGCTCTGCACTCATGCCGTGCTTCTTTGGCTTTTATGTCAGGATCTACAGAAGACATACTGGGAGTAATGTGCATTTGGGCCTTAATGTCAGTCAAGGCTCTCTCCTTATCTTCATACTCATCCTCATCTTTTTAGTTTTTGTATGTGACTTGTGGATGTTTGTCTTTTTTATCCCCTCGTCTTGTTCTCCATGACCGCATTTCTGGATCTTACCAAATGTTTGTAGCCCACACCCTGACCGGACTATTGCGCTTGCCAGGCATTGTGTGGCATGAGCGGTTCGATGGATCTGGGATGGGCTGGAGCACTGAGCACTAAGCGTCTATGTCAGCCACGGCCTGTAGAGGGAGTTCCGTGGGGCAGCCAGGCGGGGCAGGGGAGGGGCAGGGTGGGGGGTGGTAAACACGGGAATATGGATGATTGCAGGTAAGTAAACAATTAAATTAATAAAACGAATTTCGTTGCGCGCCCTGCATCGCAAAATGCGACGGAACTCCCTCCACGGGCCGCGGCTGGTCTATGTGTCTATGTGTCGCGTTGGATTTGCATGCGGGTAGTTGTACTATTGGGAATACTTGGGTTGTTATTTTTACTCGAATGTAGCCTTTGGGGACAGGCACAGTTGTTTGTTTTTTCACAAAGGCGTGGAATTGTTTCAGCCTAGTAGCAGGGAATCCGCAGGGGAGCAGGGGAACAGGTAAAGGGAGGACAAGTGGGGCACACATGGCAGTCACTGGCTACACCTGATCTGATAAGGCCACCTCCATGAGGGTTGTATGTCGTTACAACGCATACTTTTACAACGCATGCCATTACAACGCATTTTTTACAACGCAACATCCATTACAACGCATTCCATTGCAACGCCTGCCATTACAACGAATTTTCTTAAACTACCAATACAACGCATTCCATTACAACGCATACTACCTTTACAACGCATACCATTACAACTCCATACCATTGCAATGCATAATTGGTAAGTATTGGATAGTATAGGGGTAAAAATTACTATTCTAACTCCAGGTGCTACAGTAGGGTAGGTTTTGGATAGTGTAGGGCTAACAATTACTATTCGAACTCCAGGGGGTGCAACTGTAGGAGTAGGTGTTGGATAGTGTAGGGGTTAAAATTACTATTCTAACTTCAGGGGGTGCAACAGTAGGGTAAGTGTTGGATAGTGTAGGGGTACTATGCATTGTAATGGTATGCATTGTAATGGTATGCGTTGCAGTGTCATGCGTTGTAATGGTTGCGTTGTAATGTCATGCGATGTAACAGATGTTGCGTTGTAAAAGTTTTGTTGTAATGGAAGTGCGTTGTATAAGTTGCGTTGTAAACGTTGTCCCCCCTCCATGAGACCACAGAGGGCTCACACTCACTGCGGCCGCTGACTAATGGCGGCAACGCTTGCCACTTTACCGCTACTGTGGTGGTGCCTGCCAGCAGCAAGGACTCACCCCTGACGGTGGTCTTCCTTGCAGCAGTGAGGACCTTGAAATGATTCTGATGCTGCTGATACTTCTGTAGTTGTTGTTGGGCAATGGAGCTTCGCAGCACCCTCCGTGGAGTGGAATCCGTGCTCTTTGGGGGTCAGATACTCGGCCTCGCTTGGAGCTCCCGCCTGCGGTCCGCAATTCGATGAAAAGCGTTGTTAGACCTCCATTGTGTGGAAATCAATGGGGGCCGACAACAGCAGGCTGCGGGCCGACAGCTGGAAGCCTGGGCCTTATTTATGAAGGCCTTGCGCCGTGAGTGCGTCACTTTTTCCCATTTTAAAAGTGGCGCACCGGCGGCGCAAGGCCTTCATAAATAAGGCCCCTGGAGTCACGGGGCAACCGGCGTCTTCCTCGCACGCTCGCAGCAATCAGGGTGAAGATATGAAAGCTGAGAGCAGTTTGTTTGCTGCATGCGACCTTCACTCTTAGCACTGCAGACCGGCAAAAAAGTTAAAGACAGAATTAAGTATGGCACCACTTTTAAAGCCATTTTTCCCTGGTAACTTTCTATGTATCACTGTTGATGCTAGTGGTGCGGGCTTGAGGGCAATTCTACATAAAGGCAAAGGTGATTTGGAATGAGTTGTGGCATTTATATCATGCACTTTGATTAGTCAAAAATGTGCATACTCAGTCATTGAAGCAAACCAACAGCTAGATTGATCAGACTAAATGTGAAATTACTTGAGCATCATCTTGATGTTGAGTATATCCCTGGTGGAAGAAACAGAAGAGTGTATGTTCTTTCATGTCTTCTGCATCTTTGTGAAGAATGGGAAGGAATTAGTGAGGTAGGTTCACAAGATGTTGATTGTTTGGTGGTCAATATGCTTTGGATCAAAGGTGACGGTAAGCGTGTGAGCGAAGCGTGTTGAAGGGAAGCTATTGTGAAAGACATATATTGAACAAAGTTATAGAGTACTCGATCCAGGGGTGGGCCAGAGAAGGACATCTTCCTATAGGGTCACAATTGTATAATTAAGTTCAAACTGAGGTGAGTATGAAAGATGGATTGATTTAACAGGACATAAACTAGTTCCCCACAGAACTTAGGGGCCGATTATGATGGCGGACGGACCTGAGTCTGTCCGCCACCATAGAGTAGGAGGGAACCTCCACATTGCCTGCGGGGTTCCCTCCTGTGCAATTAGGATGTGACCGCCACCCTGGCGGTCACATCCTCTATTTTTACCATTGCGGCGGGTGCGGCTTCAAGCTGCATCCGCCGCAATGGTAAAAATGCATACATTGCATTTGTATGCAGAAAGCGGCAGGCACCGTGCGGTGACAGACGATTTCTGCATAGAAATGCAGGGGGGTACCATAGGTACCCCCCATGTGCACCCCCCACCCCCCTTCACCCAGGGGGCCCGCAACGGGCCCCCGCAGTGAAGTTACACATGCTTTTCCACCGCGGAAAACCCGCTGCGGAAAAGCATTTTTAAAGCCCTTCCTAATATGGCGGACGGTGTCTGAGAGACACCGCCACCATATTAGAGCTTTTCCACCTCGGTTGTATGCCAACCACGGCGGAAAAGCTGCGGACGGAAACCAGGACCCACCAGCCATCCTAATGTGGCGGTGGGTCTTTGGTGGGTCCGCTGCGGTTTTTCCACATCCTCCGGGCCGGCGGTGGCTTCCGCCGGCCCGGAGGATGCGGAAAAAACGCAATCATAATAGGCCCCTAAGTCAGGAACACTCTGCTTGATTTTCGCCATTGTGGTCATTTGGGGATGACACTTATTAAAAATAGAATGAGGGAAACCTATTGGTTGCCAGGAATGGACAGAGATGTTGAGTAACTATGCAAACAGGGTGTGTTTTGTACACAGAATGGTAAGGATCTCAAGTGCTATGCACCCCTATAGGTGAAAGTTAAACTCCTAAAGGAATTTTAGAGAAATTGACCTATGTTTTTCTGGGTCCTTTCTAACTCCTCCCTGTTAACCAACAGTGTGCTGTTGTGATGATAGACAACCTATGTAATGGTTAGCAGTCAAGTTTGTGCGAGACCCAAACACCAAAGTTGGGGTCACATTTCGGGGCAGATTCACAGAACTAACTTAAGACAAAATCCTAAACGTACTACTTTTGGTATTCATAGAAGGCATTTAGTAGTAGTAAAGTTAAGATTTTGTCTTCAGTTTGACTTAAGACAAACTTAAGACAGACTTAGGACAGACTCAAGATAGACTTAAGACAAACTTAAGACACACTTAGATAGACTTAAGGCAGACTTAAGACAGACTTAAAACAGACTTAAGACAAAATCCTAACTTGAGTCTGTCTTAAGTCTGTCTTAAGTCTCTCTTAAGTTTGTCTTAAGTTTGTCTTAAGTCTGTCTTAAGTCTGTCTTAAGTCTGTCTTAAGTTTGTCTTAAGTTAAACTCAAGACAAAATCCTAACTTTACCACTACTAAATGCCTTCTGTAAATACCAAAAGTAGTAAGTTTAGGATTTTGTCTTAAGTTAGTTCTGTGAATCGGGCCCAGTCTAATTATGTATTTGCAAGAGTAGGCATTCGTCAGCACAGATATCTGACAATGGGGTGCAGTTTACAACATTGTAGAGGAAGAAATCTTAGAATGGCGCTGGAAATTAAACACAAGACATGTAGCTTATATCATCGACAGGCCAGTGGTCATGTAGCAAGAGCTAACAAGATTTTCACTGAGTATGTCAGATGAGCAATGATTGAGGGTGGTGATGTGGTTAATGCTATTTGAGCCACACTTTGGTCTTACCACAGCACACCTCATTCAGTTACAGCGGTTTAGCCCTTTAAAGCATTGGGAGGATGGAGTTATTGTGAGCATGTAAGACCTGCGGGGTTAAGAACATTTTACTGTATCATTTCACCCAAAGACATACAAGAAAGGCTCGTGCTAAAATTGAATCTTGTAATGAAAAACAAAAACAGAGAAGATGATATGAAAAGAACCAAGCTTGTGTGTTTTAAAAAAGGGGATTGAGCACTGAGCGCTGACCTATGGGGGGGGGGGGTGACATCAGGGGGCGCTGTGTTTAGCAATAACTTAGGATAGGAGAGCTGAGGGGCACTTATGCCTGGTGGTAGTGAGGGAATCGGAGGAGAAAGTCATAGGGTGTGGGGGCACCAAAAATGATTGTCATACCGGGCGCCATGAGCGCTAAAGCCGGCCCTGGTGCCAGCATCCAGAGTAATGAAAAGTAGAATGAGATTTAGGGGTATATTATCAAGGGGGTTTATCTCCGCTTTTTTGGCTTTAAAAGCCAAGAAAGCGGAGATAAATTGATCTCCCTATTACCTAGCTGTTGCTAACACCAGTTAGCGACAGCTAGTAGGAGATAGCGACCATCTTGGGCCCCGCTTTGCATGTCAGAGAAATTTATCACTAATGACATGCAAAGTGGGCGTGCCAAGATGTTAGCTAACATCGCTATCTCCTATTACTAACTTTTGGAGATATTTGCGCTAAGCACGAATATCTCCAAAAGCTAACACCTGCCCTGAGCAGTTCTTAGCCATGTTATCCAATGGGAGGTGGATAACATGGCTAAGAGCATTAGCTCAGTAATGCATGAATATCGCTGACTTTTCAGCGATATTCATGCATTGCGGCCGATTTTTATCGCATTTGCGATAAACCTTGGTAATACCAAGGTTTATCTGCGATAAAAATCGCCGCAGGTCGGCGATACATTTTTGCCTCTAACCAAGCAATAGCGATAATTATCGCTATTGCTTGGTAATATGCCCCTTAGTTCTCCTTACTTAGTAGATGAAATCAGTGATAATTGTTGTGCAGTTAAATTGAGTAATGGACAAAGGTGGAATATTGCACGGATGGCTAAATGTGTTGAAAACCATGGTTGCGTCATTAGTGAGTAGTGTGGCAATGCTTCAAACATTTCCTGTTGAAGACAACAGCAGTAGTCGGAACAGACTAATGAGCTGTTACCCTGTTAAATTTGATGACTATATTTTGGAGTTTATTCTATCTGTTTCTTGAAACAATGTAAACTCTTTCACTTGTTTTGGTTGTCATATTTGTTTGCATGGTATATTATTCTTAACCGTGCTTCCAATGTTGTTTTCAATGACATTGTATTCTTTGTTGTTGTTTTTTGTTTTTAAAGTTAATGTTTATTTATACTGCATTGAAATTGTGAGTGGAAAGGTGGGTTGTGAACTCGATTTCCTGTCACCACCTGGCTCTGATCAACATTCTACTTCGCAAATGTTGATCGGACCATTAACTGAGGTCAAGTGAAGGAGATATGCTGAGGGTGGACATAGATGCGTAGCTATCTGCTTTATGTTACCATAAAAAACCTTGGGCCTCATTTATGAGGCTGTGCGTCACTTTTACGCTGCGCACCAGCAGCGTAAAATATGTGCCATGTTGCACCATATTTACAAAGTGACGCATCTAGGTAGATGCGTCACTTTGTAAACCCCTGCGCTACATTATACCTGCGCCAGGTATAATGTATGCAGGGAGGGGCGTTCTGATGCAAGAAAGGGTAATAGAAGTGACACAGTGAAATCTATAAGATTTCACTGCGCCACTTCTAGGACACAAATGCGTCAATTTCTTCCGCCTGCCTCACAGCAGGCGTAAGATTGACGTAGGTCCTTTCACATGGGGCTTGCCCCATGTGAAAGGACACATTGCTGGAGTTGCGTCACTTTTGTGACACACTCCAGCAATGCGTCACTTTTGCGCCATACAGATACCTCAGAAATACTGACGTATCTGTAACTCCTTGCGCCATGATGCGTCATACTGTAAATATGACGCTTCATTGGTGTTGTAAGGAGGGCGCAGTGAAAAGTGACGCTTCGCTGTTTTCACGCAGCGATGCGTCACTTTTCATAAATGAGGCCCCTTATAGTTAATGTACTTCTTGGTGGGTTTGGCATTGTTTATTTGCCTTACAACAACACCCTGCACCTCTGCCACCCTATGCTGTTCCAAACTGACCCTTGACAACTGTCTCGATCACCATTTTCCATCCACTTAACATATTACCCATGTGAAATTTGAAAGTCCTGTATTTGACAAACTGTGTTAAAAGGTGCACAACTTTCTTACCAGCCTGTTGTCCTTTTATCTGTGTACCCCCAAATGTTTTTATGCTCTGAGGGACACTCTACAATTTAAAGTCTTACAGCCAGATTCATCATTGTCCCGTTTTGCGAGTCCTTAATAGCGATTATTAAGGAATCGCTATTAAGGACTTGCAAAACGGGATTCATGTATAAATCGCAATTGTAATTGCGATTCCTACAGCTTCCTTATTTGCGATTAGCAAATTGCTAATCGCAAATAAGAAATGACTCCCCATTCATTCCTATGGGCCCAAAGGCCCATAGGAATGAATGGGGAGTCATTCCTTATTTGCGATTAGCAATTTGCTAATCGCAAATAAGGATGCGATTTCAAGGGTGCCAGGGGCATCCAAAGGACACCCTGTAGCACCCCTGAAATGTAAATTTAGCCTGATGTTGCGCACACACATGTCCAAAGGACATGTGTGTGTGTAACATACCACTTAGAAAAATGCACTAAAGTGCATTTTTCTAAGTTTTCGCTATTTACCACGAAGTCAGACTTAGCGGTAAATAGCGGCCAGAAATAGCGAATTCGGAAATGATAAATGGTTAATGAATTGCATTTAAGGAATCTCTAATAGAGATTCCTTAAATGCAATTCCTCGCAAATATGCGATTTCGCAATTAGCGATGTTTGAATTTGGGGTGATGAATCCCAAATGCAAAAATTGCGCTCGCAAAGGGCCAGATTCTCAGAATCTGGCCCTTTGCGAGCCCATTTTTCAATGATGAATCTGGCTGTTAATTTGGTGCATTTAAACTTCACCCACAAACTCCAGAACATCCAGAACCCCTCCACCAGACTTGTCCTCAACCTACCGCTCCACTGCCACATCTGCCAACACCTGCAGACACTACACTGGCTCCCCATCGAGAAGAGAATCACCCTCAAGCTTCTTCCCCACACCCTTGAAGCCCTCTACAACACAGAACCAGTGTACATGAACCACCGCCACATGTTCCACGCAGCCCATAGATCCCCCCGCTCAGACCAGCTCTCTCCTGCGGCAGTACCATGAAAACCAGAACAGGAGTGTGCTCCTTCTCCACCCTCATGGCCAAGGCATGGAACACCCTCCCTCTCCACCTCCAACAGACACCAACACTCTTTAAGTCCCTGAAGGACCTCAAGACCTGGCTCTTTGACGAATCACTGCAACCTCCTGGAAGCTGTACCCCTCGCCCCCTCAGCACCTTGAGATCCTTTCAGTGAGTAGCTGCGCTTTACAAACCCCTGATTGCTTAAAACACTTTCTCATTGACCCAATTAAATGCACTTCTGCCAAAACAGACTGCAGTACAGACTCTGAAATCATCCCTCTTCGTGACTACACTTTTTCTCTTTTATATTTTTTAATTTTGGGTAACATTCTTTCAGTAGGTTTCACTATTTTGATTTAAAATTGTTGTTATACTAAATTTGTAAAGGCGTTGAATTTGTAAATAATACATTGAAAGACTGTTCATGCACCAAAGTACAATTCGATTCCCTGTGACAAAAGTGAATGTGGTGCAAGGTGATCACACTAGGCCATGTTATTCACCTGTACAAAATAGGGTGGGTCCCAGTAGAACTAACACAGAACTAACTTAAGACAAAGTCCTAAACTTACTACTTTTGATATTCACAGAAGTTAGGATTTTGTATTAAGCTTGTCTTAAGACAAACTTAAGACAGACTTAAGACAGACTTAAGTTAGGATTTTGTCTTAAGTCTGTCTTAAGTTTGTTTTAAGACAAAATCCTAACTTCTGTGAATACCAAAAGTAGTAAGTTTAGGATTTTGTCTTAAGTTAGTTCTGTGAATCGGGCCCTAAATGCCTACAGGCATTGATTCACTTACACATCAGGGTACTTTGTTCAATATTATTTAATCATTTTGAGCATCTAAATGATTTTCACAAACCAGCAATAAATCTGGAACAACGTGTCAAACAAGTGCCCCACGTAGTGTCCCAAGTTATTCACCTGCCAGTAAAGGTGAAGATGGAATTTTGAAGCCAAGCCAGGGGTGGAGTCCCTGTGTATTTGATGTGAGCAAAACAATGATGCCTCTCTTAGAACGGCTGTTTTCGCCAATACCTAACGTCTGCTAAAATCCTGACTTAGCCATCCCTAACATAGGGGGTGGATTATGCTGATACAACCCTGTGGGTCATATCAGCAAGCTTATCGCCCTTTTGCAGGGAACATCGCTGGAAAACCAGTGATGATCTCTGCAAAAGGGCGATAACCTCGCTATCTCTAGAATTGTTATCGCCCTGGAGTAACGCGTTATTAATAACGCACTACCAGGGCGATAAATACCAGAGATAGCCTGCGATAAATTATCGCTAAGCACGGCCAGCGATAATTATTGCTGGCCATTGTTAATATGCCCCCATATTAACCAAGCCATATTAGTCCAACGAGGAACAAGGGCAAGAGTTTAAAAGTCATAATCCATTGTTTAAAGGTGACATGTGTAACATCCCTGATGGGGTGTTGTGGAGCCAAGCTGTGTAGGGCATAAGCCCATATAATTTCCTGGCTAGGGGGGATGAGACTGTGAGGCTGCACTGGGGGTGGGGTGGAACTCCACCTCGCAGCATATGTGTATATATGCATCTGTCTTTGTACATCCATTGATATATATGACAGTTTGTTTGTGTACCTCTCTCTGCCTAAGTCACTCACTCTGCTTATCCAAGTGTGACTGTTGTGTCAAGTGTTTCTATTCTGTGTGCCTATTTGAGAGACTCTCTGTCTAACTGCGGTGCTGTGTGTCTGTCAGCAAAATTAACAGAGGGGGGAGGTAGAGCAATTGAAGTAGGATTCTTACTCCACAGACTCATATGCATAAACAAAAGGAATCCTACTGGCATGAAAGTGTTGTCCAACCAAGTATGGGTGCACCTAGTGTTTTGTTAAATACCCCTCAGACACCAAAAGGCCCCTCGGTGTCATGCTTCATCATTGGGGTCTTCGCACCCCTCTAACGGGATGCGGCGTGTTGCGACCAAAGACTACGCTGGAGCACTGATAGCAATGGCTATGTGTGGTGCGTGTGGTGCAAGTGATAGGGATATTAATGTGAGTGGTAGGTTTTAGTGAAGAGTTAAAAAGTACCTGGCTGATGGGTGTCTTGGAAAAAAATGTTATTCACGACCCTGGGCTGGCACTACTAAAAGAAGTGAAGTGCGAGGTAAAATCTGTCGTGATTATGGGCAGTACCTCATGTGTGCGTCGACATGTTTCGGAGCATGTGCTCCTTCTTCAGGACGGGGACACAACTTCCCCACCTTACTCACGTTTCACTATTTTTTAACTAAAAAGTTTTGTGTTGGTAACAAAAAGTGAAAAAATAATTTTAAGTGTTTAAAAAAGGCTATAATGTGCCTACAGCGGTTTTTAGCTCAGGATACATGTATTCGCATGACCTGAAAAAGAAAAACAAGAAAAAAGAAATGGTCACCCTAGTTATGGGTAGTTCAGACAGGTGCAGTCACCTGAAACAAACCATTAGCACAGTTGGCCCTGTAAAAGAAAAACTCACAAGACATACAACATAGAGAACACACATGAATGTCTTAAAATTGAATATCAAGGAAGTTTGGGTCATACTTAATCGATACAAGTTGCTTGCCTCATGAGCACTCAAGAACATCTGGGGGGTGATTGCTACTTTGTGCAATCTAAGTAGAAATAAATAAAAATAAACGATTTTTTAATGATCAATTCTTACTCACTTTTTCATAAGGAAAGCCTTGGTTATGCCAGCGGTATACTCACATACTGGGGACGAGTTGTCCACCGTCTTACCCCACACGCTGCTCCGTTCGAATGGATGTGGGAGGCTTTTGTGGGCGGTTTTTATACCAGGTGATCTTAATTAGTATGGCCGATAATATCAATCAGGCGGATGCGGTGTTATGCCCAAATAAGGGCTATCTGCCTATTCAATCAGTGGTTGAAGGGCTAATTGTGAGTCCTTATAAGGCAGATCCGGTCGAACCGCTTTCTATTTTGGCCCCGTGTATGTGCGTGCGCTACCGCTTATCTTCTTTGCTTGGCGCATGCTCTATAACCAACTGAAGTAGCGCGTATGCGCGCTGGGGAGACGCTTTCTATTTTGGCCCCGTGTATGTGCGTGCGCTACCGCTTGTCTTCTTTGCTTGGCGCATGCTCTATCACCATCTGAAGTAGCGCGCATGCGCTGGGGAGACGCTACATCCGGCGCATGCGTGCTACTGTCTGTTGTCACCCAAGGTGTTAGGGGGCGGTCCTATAGAACGGAGAGTTGGTAATTCATATACTTCTAATGCCAATCGCGGTGAAATAGTATTGAGCGATATTTACATTAGTGTCTCCAAATTGGCAAAAAGATAACTAAGGGCTCAGCTCGACATTGTCAGTAAATGGGGTATGCGGTTTGTTTTCGTGACCCATCCATTATATCTCAAGATGAGACATACCGATCTTTGGAATTTAAGGTCAACATGGTGGGCATGAATATTATTCTCCAATGGGCATGGAGTGCTGTGATGTTGAACAACTATGATCAGTACCATGGTCGTTGTAGGCACAGTCGTTTTTGTCTATTTTTTAGTTTTTTTAGTTTTATATAACACCTTGTTTACTTGGTGACCATGGATATCCCAGTTAGTAAATGTTTTTCACACACGGTTTGTGGCTGCTGTCATTATTGGTGGGATAGCTGTGCCCAGGGGACGTCATCGTTGAGTCCATGTGTGTGGGTGCCCAGACGAAACACCCATCTTTGTTCCTTTTGAAAAAGAACCTTTTCCGATGGCAATGATTCAATAATTGTCCACCTCAGGTCATTGACACAATGTTGTGTCTCGAGGTAGTGTGTTGCCATCTTGGTAGTGCTTTTTCTGCAACGGACGTTACTTTTATGTTCACTCAGCCTCGTTTTGACAGCTCTGGTGGTCATTCCCACGTATTCCAATCCGCATGGGCAGGTTATTAAGTAGACCACGTTCTTGGTATTGCAATTCGTGAACCGTCGCTGTTCCCAAGTGGTGCCATTTCTGAATGTAAGAATCCTGCTCCTTTGTGTCAGGTGGCAGCTGCTGCAGTTGCCACAAGGGAAATGGCCTTGGATCCCAATTGTGTTTGGTCTTGTCTCAATGTTGGGTTTTGGTCTTGTGTGTACCAAGATGTCTTTAAGATTGCGCCCCCGGCGGTGTGCATGCATGGGTTTCTCCAGGTTAGGTGTTCCACAATTAAGAACGGCCCAATGTTTATTTATGATTTTAGACACCTCATTGGATACAGTAGTGTAAGTCGTAACACATATCGGTCGTCTGTTTTCAATAGTCTCCTGTTGTTTGTCTTCCAAGAGAGCCTCCCTGTGGTTGGTCTTGGCCCTCTTCATGGCTTTATTGATAATCCTCTCTGGGTATTGCCTCTGTATCAGTTTTTTCTTGAGGTCACAGGCCTGTGACCTATACTCAGTGAGCTCGGTACAATTACATCTTAGTCTTAAAAATTGTCCGTATGGCAAGTTTTCTCTTCGGTGTCTAGGGTGGAAACTGTCATATCTTAAAAGGCAGTTTCTTGCCGTGGGTTTAAAATGGGTAGTGTTTTTCAGTTTCCCATTTTCTGTGTAGACATTGAGATCCAGAAAGACCATGGAGTGATTGGAGACAGTGCTGGTGAATTTCAAAAAGGCATTCTGATTGTTGAGCCATGTTAAGAAATCAACTGCTGATTGATGGTTCCCGTTCCAGATGACGAAAACGTCATCAATATACCTTTTCCAGGTATTGATGTTACTCCTATATGGGTTGTCTGTGTGCAGTATTTTGTTTATCTCTAGATGGTGGACATAGAGTCCAGCCAGATTAGGAGCAAAAGTACTACCCATGCTGGTACCATGGCTTTGTAAATAGATAGTTTGTTTGTATTGGAAAAAGTTTTGTTGTAGTGCCAGAGAGAAACATTCGAGGACCAGACCCCTCGGTGTTTGGTACTTCCATGGTGTGGAGAATAGTACTTCCTCGATGATTAGGAGTGTTTCATTGTGTGGCAAGCTCGTGTATAAGCTTTCCACGTCCAAACTCATCAGGAGCTGGTTAGTTGGGTCGAAGTCCCTGTCTTCTAGTAGTTGTAGAACTGACTTGATGTCCTTGAGGTAAGTATTGGTCGACTGAACTAGTGGGCGTAAAAAGGCATCCGCAAACATGGAGAGTGGCTCAAGGATAGAACCAATGCCTGACACAATCGGTCTACCAGGTGGATTGGTCATGTTTTTGTGGATCTTCGGGATGCAATAGAAATAGGGGATGCGTGGTGTTCGTTGTTGTAAGAACTCTGCCTCATTTTTGCTCAGCCAGTCATGCGCAAGCCCTTCTTCAATCATGCCCCCCTTTTGTGAGGAAGCTAAAACTATAAGCCTTCTTCCAGGATAAACCATCCACTCTAGGAACGACAGACACGGGATTAAGACCAAAATCCACATTCACCCCTCCAGACTCCTCATTACCTATTGAAGTCTTAACTTTTGAGAAAGCAATCATGACTGAAGTCAACAAAATCAACCTGTCAGCAACAAGGGTTTTTCATAACACCAGTAAACATGAGCAACAAGCTATAAGGGAACTGGCAGACAACAACGAAATAACAATAAAACCGGCAGACAAGGGTGGCGCCATTGTTGTACAGACAACTGAGGCATATGACACAGAGTGTTTGACATTATTATCAGACAGACGGAACTACACTGTCCTACAGGAAGATCCTACAGAGAGACTCCGCACCAGAATAGGGGGCATGATTGAAGAAGGGCTTGCGTATGACTGGCTGAGCAAAAATGAGGCAGAGTTCTTACAACAACGAACACCACGCATCCCCTATTTCTATTGCATCCCGAAGATCCAAAAAACATGACCAATCCACCTGGTAGACCGATTGTGTCAGGCATTGGTTCTATCCTTGAGCCACTCTCCAAGTTTGCGGATGCCTTTTTACGCCCACTAGTTCAGTCGACCAATACTTACCTCAATGACACCAAGTCAGTTCTACAACTACTAGAAGACAGGGACTTCGAACCAACTAACCAGTTCCTGATGAGTTTGGACATGGAAAGCTTATACATGAGCTTGCCACACAATGAAAGACTCCTAATCATCGAGGAAGTACTATTCTCCACACCATGGAAGTACCAAACACCGAGGGGTCTGGTCCTCGAATGTATCTCTCTGGCACTACAACAAAACTTTTTCCAATACAAACAAACTATCTATTTACAAAGCCATGGTACCAGCATGGGGAGTACTTTTGCTCCTAGTCTGGCTGGACTCTATGTCCACCATCTAGAGATAAAAAAAATACTGCACACAGACAACCCATATAGGAGTAACATCAATACCTGGAAAAGGTATATTGATGACGTTTTCGTCATCTGGAACGGGAACCATCAATCAGCAGTTGATTTCTTAACATGGCTGAACAATCAGAATGCCTTTTTGAAATTCACCAGCACTGTCTCCAATCACTCCATGGTCTTTCTGGATCTCAATGTCTACACAGAAAATGGGAAACTGAAAAGCACTACCCATTTTAAACCCACGGCAAGAAACTGTCTTTTAAGATATGACAGTTTCCACCCTAGACACCTAAGAGAAAACTTGCCACACGGACAATTTTTAAGACTAAGACGTAATTGTACCGAGCTCACTGAGTATAGGTCACAGGCCTGTGACCTCAAGAATAAACTGATACAGAGGCAATACCCAGAGAGGATTATCAATAAGGCCATGAAGAGGGCCAAGAACAACCACAGGGAGGCTCTCCTGGAAGACAAACAACAGGAGACTATTGAAAACAGACGACCGATATGTGTTACGACTTACACTACTGTGTCCAATGAGGTGTCTAAAATCATAAATAAACATTGGGCCGTTCTTAATTGTGGAACACTTAACCTGGAGAAACCCATGCATGCACACCGCCGGGGGCGCAATCTTAAAGACATCTTGGTACGCACAAGACCAAAACCCAACATTGAGACAAGACAAAACACAATTGGGATCCAAGGCCATTTCCCTTGTGGCAACTGCAGCAGCTGCCACCTGACACAAAAG
Organism: Lissotriton helveticus; assembly: GCF_964261635.1. NCBI lineage: Eukaryota > Metazoa > Chordata > Amphibia > Caudata > Salamandridae > Lissotriton > Lissotriton helveticus. The sequence continues at coordinate 34,703,348 of NC_136072.1, read as the reverse complement.
AGCAGGATTCTTACATTCAGAAATGGCACCACTTGGGAACAGCGACGGTTCACGAATTGCAAAACCAAGAACGTGGTCTACTTAATAACCTGCCCATGCGGTTTGGAATACGTGGGAATGACCACCAGAGCTGTCAAAACGAGGCTGAATGAACATAAAAGTAACGTCCGTTGCAGAAAAAGCACTACCAAGATGGCAACACACTACCTCGAGACACAACATTGTGTCAATGACCTGAGGTGGACAATTATTGAATCATTGCCATCGGAAAAGGCTCTTTTTCAAAAGGAACAAAGATGGGTGTTTCGTCTGGGCACCCACACACATGGACTCAACGATGACGTCCCCTGGGCACAGCTATCCCACCAATAATGACGCCAGCCACAAACCGTGTGTGAAAAACATTTACTGACTGGGATATCCATGGTCACCAGGTAAACGAGGTGTTATATATAACTAAAAAAACTACTAAATAGACAAAAACGACCGTGCCTACAACGACCGTGGTACTGATCATAGTTGTTCAACATCACAGCACTCCATGCCCATTGGAGAATAATATTCATGCCCACCATGTTGACCTTAAATTCCAAAGATCGGTATGTCTCATCTTGAGATATAATGGATGGGTCACGAAAACAAACCACATATCGCTCAATACTATTTCACCGCGATTGGCATTAGAAGTATATGAATTACCAACTCTCCGTTCTATAGGACCGCCCCCTAACACCTTGGGTGACAACAGACAGTAGCACGCATGCGCCGGATGTAGCGTCTCCCCAGCGCGCATGCGCGCTACTTCAGATGGTGATGGAGCATGCGCCAAGCAAAGAAGACAAGCGGTAGCGCACGCACATACACGGGGCAAAAATAGAAAGCGTCTCCCCAGCGCGCATACGCGCTACTTCAGTTGGTTATAGAGCATGCGCCAAGCAAAGAAGATAAGCGGTAGCGCACGCACATACACGGGGCCAAAATAGAAAGCGGTTCGACCAGATCTGCCTTATAAGGACTAAGCATGGGCGGATCTAGCGGATCTCGCGTACGCGAAATTGCGGATTTACGGATTCGCAATCCGCGAAGATACGCGAACTCTAGCGGATTTGCGGATTTTCCCGTTTTTTGTGTTGGCGCGCGTTCGCGATGATTTTGGGACAATTCCGCAATTGCGAACTTACTTTTCGGCACGCAACGGCCGCTACTATGTTGTTTCTACGTCTGGTTTATCATCACAGGTTCACAGCACCCTCTGCTTCACCACTGCCACCCTCTGGGACAGCCATGCCACCCTCTGGTACATCCTCACTGCCACCCATTAGGTTTGTTTATCACTGTAGTTTATGGGGGGTGAAAAAAGCAAGCACACCTCCCCTACTTCAACTGCCATGAATTAATTGGGGGTTGATTAATGTGTCAGTTATTTAGAAAGTTCCAGTCTGGCTGGCACCTGCTTCCTTCCTTATCTGTAATTTGCTTTCTGTTGCAGTGAAATTTTTTTTCACAGGACCTTTATGGTCTACTTGTAGCTATTCTATGAGCCTGCTGTTTGGGTCATAGCAGGGTCATAGAATAGTTGCAAACTCTGGAGGGGCCCCTCAGGAAGCACTACAGTGAATGTTACAAATGTTAAGTTTGAACTTTTGCACCTGCTCATTGCTTTCAGTTTAGCAAAAAACGTTTTTTCTGCAAATTCGCGCGTTTTTTGGGGCGCGAATCCGTGCGAGATCGATTTCGGGAGCCGCGAATGCTTGCAAATACACTTTTTTTTTTTTGCGACGTGTATGTTCGCGGGCTTTTGCGCGTGTTCGCGAGGCGCTTGTAGCTATACGTTTGCCAAGTTACCCTAGCGGTCGTACACGGGCGCGGCCATCTTGTTTGTGTGACGTAATTCCGTTTCCGGCCGCTATGTGTAATCTCGCAAACTGTGCTGCTCGCTAGTACAATTTCGCGCGTGCTCGCGAGGAAAATCTCGCGCGAAGTTACCCACGCGGTTGTGATCGGGCGCGGCCATCTTGTTTCTCATTCATTGCTATGGTTCTGGGCATGCTTTCTGTATCCTCTCTGAATCTCTGCCATCCTTTGCTTGTTTGAAGTTTATTTAATCTATTTTACTTATTATCTATCCCTCTATTTTTCTAGCTGTATATTTTTGTGTTTTCTGCTACTTTTAGTTACTTTTAAACTACTTTTTTAAACTCTTTTCTTTTCTTCTTCACTATTCTATTTCTTCTTTATCATTTAGGTTTATTTCTGCCCAGACCATGGTAAAGGGAGCCGGGAAGCACCCTGAGAAGGGGAAGGGTCCCGCACCCCGTGCCCGGCTCCCGTGCAGGCGTTTGAGGGGGGAGCAAGTGGTGCCGCGGGAGATCTGCAGCGCGGAGGAAGTGGCGGCACTCATCTTCCACGTCCAGCGCCGCCTCCCCAAGACGATCCTGGGAGGCGGCAAGATCGCGACTGGCTATGGCATCCGGGAGCGCCGGAAGCGGTGGGAGAAGGTGTGCCGGGCCATGTTTCAGCTCTCTGGGGTCCGGCGCACATATAACCAGGCCACCCACCGCTGGACCGATGTCATGGACCGGGAACGGGACTTGCTGGACGAGCTCGGCGTAGAGGTCCCCGGGCTTGGTGAGTAGTAGTAGCTATTCATCACTACTCTGTTTTATCCGGCTCTGTTATTTGCAAATCTTTGTTCTTTACCAAGAGCAATAATGCTGCCGATTACATTGTAGGTAAATTATATTTCAAAATCTTCTATGCATTTCAGGTGCACTGCTCTCCTTCTCAGTAGCCTTGCTTGCTACTATGCTTATTTGTTTTGTACATTGTGTTCATTTCATTGGCCTGAGAAATTATGTATGAGTGTAGTGTAAAGATAAGAACTGCGTAATGCTAGACACTAAGGGTCATATTTTCAATTAACGGCGCATCCCTACAAAGTAGCAGGGATGCGGCAGTAATTGTGTGCCATGCCACCATCACCACCCATTGGCCCAAAACGTCACAGAAGCCTTACGCATCTGTGCCGTAAAGGCGGCGCATTGCTGGAGTTGCGTGCCAACGATGACGCAGGTCCAGCAATGCTCTGGGGTACCCTATCTCCCCAATGCTGCATCAAGCCGTACGTCGGCTTCAAGCGCGCAGGGTTTGACTCATGCATCATTGTCTTAAAAGTGACTGATTGACATCTTGTAGATTTCCCTCAGCCACTTTTAGGATTCGTCCCTGCGCAGGTACGCCCTCCCTTGCACCGGAACGCCCCCTGATGGCGCAGGGCTTTACAACGTGATGCATCGCCCATAATTTCTTTTTTTTTAATATATACGCCGCACCAACACCATGGCGAGTCTTTTGTTCTGCCGCAGCGTCACAAAAGTCACGCAACAATGGAGGAAAATGAGCCGCAAGGGACTTCTAAATCAGCCCCAACAGACTGAAGTCCACTCCTTCCTTTAGACACATGGCTATAGGAAGAAATAGTGGTGGTGGTGGGTGGATTGATAGTTTGAGTATTCACTGATCTGCAAGCAGGATGGACTTTGTCTGTCACTTCGCGTGCTGCGGACTGCTGCCTGCAGTGCCAGGCCTAGGCAAACCTCTTTAGTAGTCTGTTTATTGAGTTACATAGGAACTTTCTAAGTCAACGTTCCGCAAATCAGGCAATACGAATAACCATGAGATAGATCCCGTGGAATAGTTGTCTATCTATTTGCTATTTCTCCAAAAAATGTTGTTATTGTTCTTTTGAAATGGTTGATTTGGTTGACAAATCTCATCCATGTTTTGTGGTCTTTCTTTCTTTCATGTTGTACATCAGCTCCCCCCAAGGGCAAGAGGACACAGGAGGAGGAGGGTGCTCAGGATGCAGGCCAGGATCGGGCAGGCGAGGGCTCCTTTGCTGGCCCCAGTAAGTTTTAATTGTAATAAAGAGTACCTATTTTTTCCTAGCGTTCCTCATTCGATTTTTTCTAAATCGTCTTTGATCTTCTTGTACACTGGATATAAATTCTTATCCTGGCTCTAATATGACTCCCTGTGGTATTACTAGATTATTCTTATTAGTCTGTCTGTGTAGCTAACTAAGATTGGACATTTGGCAATTCCATTGGACTCCCATTCTATTCAGCAATAGCTCTATGCACTGTCTCCTTACTGACTAGATAGTGTGGCAGAGTCATTCAGCTCTGTAGTCACCGATTATTGATCCCCAATGATCTCTAGATTATCGTACGCAGGACAAGAGAGTACGGAGTCACAGCACAGTCAAGAAGTGTCAGAGGCACTCATGTTTGCAAAAATTCCAAAACCTTTAGCTCATCCACTCTAGTCTGGAGGACCAAAAACCACAGAGTTTATTTAAGTTTAAAAGCTTTATTAAAAGTAAACACATTTATTAAAATCTACTTTGTCATAAAACTATTTAACTGAAAACGGAAAAGTGGTTAGTGCTGACGATTAATTGGACACATTTCTTGTGGTCGAGCCGAGCTCTCACCTGGTTTGAGCTTGATCCTGGTCGTGTTCTTAGGAGTCAAGCTTCTGTCTGTTAGGAGAAAAAGTGGTGCGTGTTAAAAATAAAAAGCAAGCATTCATCAGTTGTGCATAAAAGTGCAGCAAGACAACAGCCTTCCCTGGAAAAAGGGACATTTTTACTTTGGAGTAGACAGTCACAAATTATTACATTGTATTGAGTTTTTTTAACATTTCTCCTAGACCAAATATTATATAGTAGTGAGTGGTGTATTCTAACATTCTTAAATGTACTTTGTAGGTGTAACATCTGGTGACGGGGCCAGCGCGGAGGTGGCTGTGTTGGGCGAGGACTCGGAGGACTCTGGGGAGGAGGCGGTGCAAGAGCCGGCGGACGGTCCTGTGGGGGTTCAAACGGTGGTGGCGGAAACAGGTAAGCTATATATTCCTTACTTATTGAGATTGAAGACTGCATAGTGTGCTTTCTGCACGGGTGTATTACAAATCAACCAGGTAGTAGCCTCCTCGAAATGTACTTCGACTTAGCTGTGAAGTTTTTGGTGAGAAGAATCCCAATAAGTTCTTAGACGAACGTGATGGATGGGATGAACGAAAAGCGAAAGAAGGGTGTAAGTAAGTGGGACACGAAATTGTATGATGGCTGGCAAAGAAGAACGATATGTGTTTGCTTGGCCCCCGAGGTGGCTTGGAAGGAAAGAATATGGTATGGTGCATGGCTGGGTCAATGATGAAGCAAGGATGGGTGGAAGGACAGCAGCCTGGGTGGGTGAAACAGAAACTGTATGTGTGCGTATACTTTGACTGAATGGATGCCTGGAGCATGGTATTCTCTGACTCTTAGATAGCACATGTGTATCTAGAGAGAGTAGATGGTCGCCAGATGTACTAAGTGTTACCTTGAAGAGCATGTACCACCGCACCCGCACGTCCGTTCCAGTGCAGGGAAGGAAAGGAAAAGGAATTGTAAATGTGTCCAATACTACCATGAATAGTAGCAGTACTTTGTATTGCGTCTGCAATCACAGCATATATCTGGTTATTACGGTGGACACTCCGTACCTCTCTTAATAACTTTAGTTTGCTTGTAGTACGTCATTCATGTGTGGGTGTATCACTGTTCACTCAATATTAAGCAAAGCACCTAAAGTCATCCCATATGTCATCAAATACGTCCCATGTGAAGTGATAGATAATCAAATTAGTTAGCTTCTTCATTGTCCTTTTCTAGTACTCATTTGCACTGTAGGGTGAAAGGTAAATTAATTAAGCAGTGGCCCTTGTAACAGAGTATTCTCAGTGCCACCCGTAATAGAAAAGTAATAGCTTCACCACCTGCATGTACTGGACCGGTACAGTAACGCAAGTCTGTCTCACTCATCATGGTGTGCAACTTTTTTTCTCGGGTGCAAGTTCACTGTGCTGTCCATGTCATTCTGCCGGCTTGCCTAAGATAACGTACCAATTTTCCTAAACAAGAGAGAAGAAGAAGAATAAGACTGGTGTACTGTCATAGTCGACTGTAATGGAAGTCCATAGTGCTCGTAGAATTTGTTCATTAAAGTACCACTAATGTTAGAGCAAGGATGCAGGAGTGGGAGGTTACATAGATACTGTCCTCAATAGTTATGTACTGTGCTTTCAATTTGCTACTTGTACTGTGACCCAACTTTCGGCTCAATCACTTTGTCTTATTAATGCTAAGGAGCATTGGTTACAGACTATCAGCCTGATTCATGTACGGGCCGTTTTGCGTGTCCCTAATAGCGATTAATAGCGACTCGCTATTGAGGAAACGCAAAACGGCATTCATGTACTTTTTGGGGAAAAAATAGCGACTTGCACGCGGGCGCTAAAGCCGTTAGCGACCTACAAAAAACGCAGAAAAATCGCTATTTCCTGCTACCTGCGATCGGGATTGCGACTCGCATTCCCGATCGCACGGGATTGCGACTCACAATCCCGATCGCACGGGATTGCGACTCGCATTCCCGATCGCACGGGATTGCGACTCGCAATCCCGTGCGATCGGGAATGCGAGTCGCATTCTCGCGGGATCTGGAAAACGGGAAGACGCATTCCGAGCACCGTGATGACATCACAACCAGGAAGCAGCCAGTTCCCACCCCCAAACACCACAGTGACGCCATCCTTCGAGTGTGCACGAGGGAAAGCAGACGCTAAACCACCGTTAGCGACTCCCGATACGGCAGAAATAGCGACCGCCATGTCCGAGGAACCTGTCCCTGGCCCCAGCAACAGCGCTGGCCGCAAGCGCAAGCTAAAGTTCTCCGAGCAGGAGCTGGAGAACCTGATTGAAGGGGTGGTGGCCAACCACGACCAGCTCTTTGGTGCCAACTCCAGGAGGGTCCCAGAGCAGGAGAAGCGGAGGATCTGGCTGGGGATAGCCTCCAGCGTCAACTCTGTGGGCGTGGCGGACAGGTCGTTGGAGGAGCTGAAGAAGCGCTGGTACGACCTCCGAGGGCGTGCCAAGGAGAGGGTGGCGGAGCGCCTTGGTGAGGCATCGGGCACTGGAGGTGGCGGACCGACTGTCCCACCCAACACACCCCTGGAGGACCAGGTTGAGGACACCTTGGAGAGGGAGGCGTGTGTTGGCGTGACCCCTCTGGACTCCTCCCGCCCCACCCAAGACACCCAAGGTAAGTGGCATGCGACTGCGACCCTGTCCCCTATGACCGTCCCTGACCAAATAGGCTCACTCATTGGCCCTTAGTCATGCCTATGTTGTGCATCAGGAAATGCCCTGAAGCATTGTGGGAGACGTAGTATGTCCACAATGTAGTAGTACCACAATGCGGCCAGAAAGGTTCCAAAGTGCGCAAATCCACAGCCATCCAGGGAATGAAACCCAGCATGCATTTAACATCTGCACGTCTGACAGTCACATGCACCTAATGACTATCCACTTACCCTCACAGGTGGCGATGAGAGCAGTGACAGCGAGAGGCTGCTGATTGATGAGGAGGCCCAGGAGGAGGAATCCCTACCCGATACCCAGCCACCAGCCCCTGCCGCTGCACCAACACCAGCAGCCAGGCCCCCCACCGTACCTGCTGCTACATCTGCCGGCCCACCGGCTGCCAAGGCCAGGCCCCCCACCGTACCTGCTGCTACATCTGCCGGCCCACCGGCTGCCAAGGCCAGGCCCCCCACCGTACGTGCTCCTACATCTGCCGGCCAACCGGCTGCCAGAGCCAGGCACCCCACCAATGTGCCTCCAGTGCCTGCCGCACCAGCAACCCCAGCTGCTACACCACCTGCAGCTCGTCCAACCACATCTGGGCCAGCCACATCCGCAACACAGCGGCCAAACAGCAGGAGGGGCAATGGGCATCTCCATGCCTGCATGAGCGTGGAGCGGCGCATGCTCCGAATACACCAGCGCCAGTCGCAGCAGCAAGGAGCCATCCAGCTCCAGCTGCATAAAATTGGCCGCAATGTGGCGGGAGTCGGCGAGCGGATGGACCGCATGACGGCGGCCATGGACCGCATGACGGCGGCAATGGAGGACAATACTGCAGCGCTCGTGAAGCACCGCAGTGTTGCAAGCAGGCGCCACCACCAGCTGTTGAGCCGGCTGTCGACCTACAGTAGGTCAAATTATGTGGCAGCAAATGCCACCACCCAGCTGTCGCGGCGCTCCCTGACCCAGCAGCACCAACTGGTCCAGTGCTGCGAGGACATAACCCGGGTGCTGGAGCACTTGACCACCGCTGTGACCGCACTGCATACACCTGTGCTACCGGCCATTGTAGGGGGAGACGATGCGAGTGAGGGTGCCTCCAGCGTGAGCAGCCACTCTGCCACGCAGGTCCCGCCACCTATGCGCAGCCCCAGGGCTACGCCTGGTCCAGCTGCCCAGGATGAGGAAGAGCCTCACAGGCGCCTGGGCATTACGCGCCGGAGGCGCCAATGACATTGTGTGAGGGACACTGGCGCAGGCTGACGCTAAGCCTGCCATGAACCTTCACATGCAGTATGCAGGAATACTGTATTTTGTAAATAGTTGATACCATGACCCTTTTTTCTTGTGAATCAAACAAATACATTTATTTTGCTGCACACATTCGCCTTGTGTAATCATTACATTTTGCATGCAATTGTGATATGTGGGGTGGGGGAAGGGGGTGGGCTAGAAATTGTTAGCTGTGATGTGGTTGCGACGTCTGTGGCCTTCAGCTGGGTTCTCCCCGCGTGCATGGTGCGCATGTGCTGGTGGCCGGTCGTCCCCCTCAGATTCACTGCCTGAGATGTCAACTGGTATCCGGCGCTTGGTTGCAATGTTATGAAGCATTGCACAGACAGCCACAATGCGGCAGCACGCTGCAGGACTGTAATACATGGCCCCACCTGTCTTGTGCAGTATACGGAACCTGCTCTTGAGCAGGCCAAATGTCCTTTCAATACAGTTCCTTGTCCGGATGTGCGCAACATTGTAGCGCCGTTGCTGAGGTGTGGCAGGGTTGAGGTAAGGGGTCAGGAGGTATTCCCGTAGGGCGTAGCCACTGTCACCTGAATGAGAGGAGCAGATGTTGATTGCCTGTGCAGCGCAGTTACTTCATAGCAATGTGACATTGTCGACAAAGTGTACTTACCAAGTAGGTGTCCTTCCCCAAACTCTCCCCTGATCAGTTGTGTGTGGAGTCCGCTGTGCCTGAAGATAAAGGAGTCATGGGTACTCCCTGGGTACTGGGCCACAATGTCAGTGATGATGGTCTTGGCATTGCAGACCATCTGTATGTTGAGGGAGTGGTAGGACTTCCTGTTGCGGTACATATACTCCGTGCCAGCTGGTGGGCAGATGGCGACGTGGGTACAGTCTATGCAGCCGAGGACATGGGGAAAATGGGCGACATTATAAAATTGTACTTTTGTCAGGTCCAATTTCTGTTGGCTCGTGGGAAATGTGATGTGGCGGTGGAGCTGGCTGAGCATGGCGTCAACAGAAGTGTGGAGGCAGCGTGACATGGTGGGCTGGGATATCCCCCCAGCAGCGGCTACTATGCCCTGGAAACTGCCGGAGGCCAGGAGGTGCAGGCTGCACAATACCTGCACATGTGTGGGCACAGAATTGTTTCGCCTTGTTGGGTGCTGCATGATGGGGTCGAGTTCTTGTATCAGCCAGGTGATCATTTCCCCATTCAGCCTGTATTTTGCATAAATCTGTTCTCTGGTTTGGCCCAGCAAGGTGACCCACTGCCGGTAAATCCTTGCCTGCCTCATGCGTCTCCTCCGTGCTGCTCGCTGTAGCCTTCGCCGCCTCACCACCATGTACATCCCAGGCATTGTGGAACGCCTAATGCTGCTGCTGAATGTCCTTATGTGTGATTGGTCAGGCCTGGACCTGTTGGTGATTGGCCAACAGTTTTTCAAATTTTACTTAATCATGGCTTTTATGGTTACCACCTGCTTTGAGTTGTCCTTAAATTGCGCCGCGCAAACGTGCGAATTAGCGCTTTTTCGCTAATGTATTTATTTCATGAATGCCGATTGAGACAATATTGCGTTTCGCTATTCATTTCGCAGATTCCGTGGTTGGTCGCTATTTCCGTATCGCTAATGCTCGACTTCCCGGAGTCTGCGACTATTATAGCGTAATCGCTATTTCAATCGCTATTATTTTTTTGCGAATTCGCTATTTCGTACTTGAATGCCGATTCCGTGTTTTGCACCCGCAATTGAGTTTTCGCAGCCATTGCGGGCGCTATTTCGCTTCATGAATCAGGCTGTATGTCTTTCTTTCTTCATATAGTTGCTCCTTCCAAATCAACAACACGGAGGGAGCAGGCTAGAATGGCCCGGCAACGGAGGCTGGAGGCCACTGTCGCCGAATATCGGCGGCTGGTGGCCCTGGAGGAGGAGGAGGACACGCAGTCGAGCGGTGCAACAACAACATCCTCGGCTGGGACCGCTGCATCCTCCTCCAGGTCCCGCAGTGCTCCAGCGGGACCGAGCCGGGCTAACAAAGCCAACCGCCACCGCCAAGCAACAGAAAAACCAGCTGCCCCCCACAGGAGCTGCAAGGAACGCCAATGCCACCTACGAGTCCGAATGTCCAACCTGGAGCAGGAGGTCCAGAAGTATAAGAACTTGGTGAAGGGCCTCCGCTCCGAGCTTGCCACCCTCCGCAAGGAGTATGATGCCCATGCGGCAAAATGCACCAGCACCAGCACCCTCCAGTAGTGGAGTGTCCCTTGCCCTTTTTTTATAGACTTTTGGGGGGTGGGATTTGGGAGTTGGGATCGTTTTGGGACGTTTCAAAGACAATAGTTGGGGTTAGGGTGGGTCTTGAGGGAGATTATTTTGTTAGGGCTACATAAATATACATTTTTAAACTTTATCTGACCATACCTGTTTTTTACTGCTTTTCAGTCTGGTGGGTGGGGGACGGAGGTGTAACAGTAACTTTGTTTTCCTGAACAGTCGTAGGACTTTAGTAGTACAACCGTCAATCTCTTGTCTACTCCGAAATAATACTCCATTATACTACCTCCCACCAAACGCTTATCTTACCTGTAATTAGTGTTAGAAATTAGGGCTAGGCCCTGGGCTGGCTCCACGTGAAATGGGGATTAACGTTGTCAATCCTGGGCGGGTGACATTTCCTCATTGCGGTGGTACTAGTGGTGTGACACAGTGGCAGTTGCATGCCTATGGAAAAAAAGAAAACAAAACCTTGTTTGTCCTTACTGTAGCATTACAACGGTTACGGTACGATCGAGAATATAGCAGGTGACAGTACACTAGAACAGTGCCATAATGTAGCCTAACAAATGGTAAAGTATTTGCTTGCAAGTATAAGTAACTAGTACTTGCGTTGAATTTATTTGACATTGGCTACTACTACTAGAAGATATAGTACTGAAGCTGAGTAAGTCTAGAAGATATCCTCGTATTCCTTCACCAGCCTGTTGCTATGACCTTATCCTCCCCAGCAAGTGTGTGGAATTATTGATGTCATTTTAGTCAGACATCAAGCAAAACAACACAGCCCGGGGGAAGAGGGTTAGGGTTTGTAAAATGGATGGGAATTCGGGTTTCTTTTTGGGTAGGTTTTGTTGAGAGAAGAAAAAAAAAGCAGAGCATGGACAAACAATAATTGAAGATAAAGACAATCTTTGGTTACAAACTAAAGCTAAGCACATGCAGTCACACTCATAGAATAAAACAATGGATACTGGATCTGTATTGCGTATGTTGTTGGAGTTGTCCTGTTGAATTTGGTAAGTAAGTTGCATGCAGCAAACAATTCCTCTTATTGGCGGCACTCCTCCATTCCAGCTGACGCTTCGTCCATCAATGTTGGTGACCACTGACAGAAGACACCCTGTCCACTGCCTGCCTGGCGGATGTTGACTGAAACCCGGCCTGTAATTATTGAACGGAAGTGCTATTACAATACCACTGATAAATAAATAAAAGGTATGTACGCTGTGTGGTTCAAAAAGTGACACTTTGATTTCCCTAATAGACAGTACAATATTTTTGAAATTGCGTGCTCTGTCTGAGTCACCTTTTTAAGGATAAATAAGTATGGCCAAAATATTATAGCGGATCTTTCCCCTCAAGGTAGGTGTACTGTAAACTGTGTTTTAGAACAAAATTTGACCTTCCCAGCAATGCTCCCACCAAGACCCTTTCTAAAGCCAGTCGCAAAAATGTAGAAGAACCCCAATCAGATCTCCAAAACGATGCCTAGCAGAAAAATGGTTACAAAACGTACTTTGAAAGTAACAGTAGGCCCAAATACAGACCGTGCATTGTATTCAAACCACTTGCAAGCAAGCAAAAGTATCCATAGCCAGCATCGCTCCAACAGTGCTCTACAACACCAGAACTGCGTTGCAATAGAACCCCCCGAAACACATGCAATCCTGCTGCTAGGGCTAACCCTAACGAACCCTAACTTACAAAAAGTGCCAAAACTGGTGTTTCCTTATGGATTTTGTCCAAAACACTTCTATCCGGTATTAGACCTTCCCAGGAATGCCCCAGGCAAGACCCGCCAACCCACCCGGAAAAAAACACCCGACAACACCCCCAAACAGCGAAAAAGCTAAATCTCATACTTACAATATCTCTCGGCCTTCGGTCCAAACGCGGCGCTGTGCAGCTAGGTCATCATCATCATCAATCATCATAACTCCTGTTTTCCACCACGGATTTCCTGAAAAGCAAATGCAATCAAGATTAGATTGTCGCAGCAGTGCTTCGACAGAGACCCCGGCCGCAACCCACCCACGAACAGCAGGAAGCCCCCCAAAACGCTACATTGAGCAAGATGACAGAAGAAATAGCAAAAAAAAGGCTGTTCCTTAAGGATTTTGTCCAAAACACTTCTATCCGGTATTAGACCTTCCCAGGAATTCCCCAAGGCAAGACCCGCCAACCCACCCGGAAAAAACCACCCGACAACACCCCCAAACAGCGAAAAAGCTAAATCTCATACTTACAATATCTCTCGGCTTTCGGTCCAATCGCGGCGCTGTGCAGCTAGGTCATCATCATCAATCATCATAACTCATGTTTTCCACCACGGATTTCCTGAAAAGCAAATGCAATCAAGATTAGATTGTCGCAGCAGTGCTTCGACAGAGACCCGGCCGCAACCCACCCACGAACAGCAGGAAGCCCCCCAAAACGCTACATTGAGCAAGATGACAGAAGAAATAGCAAAAAAAAGGCTGTTCCTTAAGGATTTTGTCCAAAACACTTCTATCCGGTATTAGACCTTCCCAGGAATGCCCCAGGCAAGACCCGCCAACCCACCCGGAAAAAACCACCCGACAACACCCCCAAACAGCTAAAAAGCTAAATCTCATACTTACAATATCTCTCGGCCTTCGGTCCAATCGCGGCGCTGTGCAGCTAGGTCATCATCATCAATCATCATAACTCCTGTTTTCCACCACGGATTTCCTGAAAAGCAAATGCAATCAAGATTAGACTGTCGCAGCAGTGCTCCCAGACACCAAAAATCACCCACAAACACCCGGAACCCCGCCAAAGAGCACCCCAAAGGCAAGCAAGTCAGCAAAAACGGCAAGAAATTTCCACCTCATATTTGGTCCAAAACACTTTTGTCCATTATTAGAGCTTCACAGCAATGGGCCCAAATCCGTCAACTCACCCGCAAAGAAGTACAACACCCCCACAAGTGCTGAGTCTTTTTTCATTGGGCGTAATCCAGCACTCTGCTTTGAGGGAAATCGCAGTCTGGAGGAGGAGGATAGAGGAGCATGTTCTTCAGAACTTGTGAACCTGAGGAATGTAGACTGCGGCACCTTCAAATCAATAAGCAAACAAGTGAAGACAGTTCTGCTGATGGTCTTGTTTTTGGGATTAGGTGATTAAAGTTTGAATTAAATTAACTGTGCAAACCAAAGAAAGAGAGACAAACAGGAATAAAAGTGAATAAGGACGAAAAAGAAAGTTCTTGATTCATTGTCTCATTTTCAGGGCTCGGTGTCAGGGAATAAGAAGAAGATTTCGTCATCATACTCTGCGAATTCAGGCAGGATGAGGTCAGTGCCACCGAACAGAGAACAAATCCCCTCATCTACGTTGCCGTCCTCCTCGTCTTCATGCGGCGTGCTTTCTCGTACTTTGTAATCTGGTGGTATGAGGTGCTGATTCATCTTGATCATTGTCAGCCGCTCCACATTTTTGGGCGAGAGGCGGCTCCGTTTGGGAGTTACAATGCCACCAGCAGCACTGAAAACACATTCAGAAGACACACTTGCGAGTGGGCAAGACAAATAGTTTATAGCCAGGTTGGAGAGCTGTGGCCACAATTGTTTTTGCCATGCCAATACTGCAATGGCTCATCATTAAGAAAGACCTCTGTTGAGTCATTCATATAGTCCTGCACCATCGACTCAAGGTCATCAACGGTTCCTCCACTTTGCTTACTTTTTGCTGTGCCTTTGACATTTTTTCGAGAACCATACCCAAGCAAACTTAGCCAATCCTCTACAACAGCCACTGATACTGTTGTGTGTGGTGCAGATGATCCAGTTGCCTTTAACGGCTGAGAGGTCACTTGTGCCCCAGCCACAGGTGCAGAAGTGGATTCTTGTGACTGGGGATGGCCTGCTGATGCTGATGCTGATGTACTGTCTTCTCCTTCAATAACCTGCCGTTCTTTTTCAAACCTCTTGGCTGACAAGGCTAACCAATTTTTGGACTTTTGAACATCTGCATCAGCAAAAGGAAAGAATGCTTCGCCTGCCAGTGCCTTTTTGTAGCGTGGATCCAGAATAGTAGCACAAATGTAATGCTGTTCTGACTTGATGTTTTTAAGACGTTCATCACCACGTAGGCGCTCTAATAATTTCTCAGACAAAATAAAATGGTCTTTTTTTTTTCATCTTTTTCAAACTCAGAAGACACCGCCATCAGTTGGTGCTCCAGCATGCACAACAATGGGATAGCTTTTCCCAAATTACAGTCCTCCTGGCTGACTGCACGCGTGAAGAACTCAAAAGGACGAAGCATGTCTGTCAGGCTTTTAACTATGTCCCATTGCGCCGCACCCAACCGCATGTCCTCCTTCTGAGATGTACCCTCTGTGAAGAAATAGTGATCGAGTACCGTATACTGCTCATACAGACGCTCAAGCATGTAGAAGGTTGAGTTCCAACGTGTTGCCACCTCCTGGATGAGTGCTTTCACTGGCATTTGACGTTCAAGTAGCAGTCTCCTCAGATGCTTCCGGGCCTTAAAAGAATGGCTGAAATGGTTGCACATTTTGCGGCAGGTGGCCATTACCTCGAACGCTGGACTGTGTTTATCACTCAAGAATTTTTGAACTACCAGGTTGATACAGTGCGCCAAACACGGCACTCTAAAATAGTCACCCTGAAACATGGCCTTAACTACATTGGCGCCATTATCCGTGGAAACATAACCAATCATGCGTTTTTGGGGGGATAGCATTTTCAAGACCTTTTTGTTAAACTCTTCCAAAAGGTTTTCTGCTGTGTGACTTTTCTCCAAGCCAAACATGGCTAGTGTTGCATGTTTCCGAGCAGCTTTAAAAACTTGGTCCTGGTCAACACCTGCGTTTAGCTTTGCTTTAACACCTGAAAAAGAGACCCAGTGTGCAGTGATGCACATGTAATCAGCGCCTGCGCCACTGGTCCACATGTCTGTTGTCAGATGTATTGTGTGAACAGCACTCTTCTGCAAAGCTGCCCCAATCGCCTCCAGCACATCTTCATGTAGTGCTGGAACCGCAACTCTGGCAAAATAGAACCGGCTAGGAACCTTCCATTTAGGGCAGAGCGTTGCCACTAATTCTAGAAAACCTACCGCTTCTACAAAAGAAAAAGGGAGAAGGTCCACAGCTAGCATTTTAGCCAGCTTAGTGTTATACAGACGCGTCAGTGGGTGGTTGCGTTCATATGGCACGTCTGAAGTAAGCATTGTTCTAATGTTGCCCTGGACCAAGCATTTACGGGCTGATAATGACTTCGTTGACCCAATTTTGCTCGCTGGTGAACTTTTGTGCGTTGGTGTCTCAGTCGCTCCAACACTCTTAGTGTGCCTCACATTGGGTGTGCTGCTGACAGGGGTACTGGGTGTAAGGGAAGTGTTTGACACGTCTTCTTCCTCCTCGTCATCATCAGATGAAACATCAACGTTTCCTTGAATTCTGCCTTTCTTGATCGCATCTAGGTGCGCAAACCATTTTACAGTGTGCTGTCTCCTAAGATGACCTCTCTGGCCTCCGGTACCATAGTTGGTACCTGGCTTACCACGACTAACTGCTTGCTTACAAATGGTACAAATGGCAAACTTTGGATTTTTTGGACAAACAGTAAAGAAGTCCCAAACTGGGGACTTGAAGTGTCTGTGGGACATGGAGGAGGCAGCGCCGGCGATACTGGTGGTGGTGGTCATGAAGCTAATGCCAGATGAAGTGGAGGATCTGGATTGCCCAACTTTTGTACGTTTTGCACTTTCACCGCCACTAATTAAGGTTGAGGTTGACGGAGGTCTCTTCTTGCCAGAAAGAAATATGGAAGCGGGACGAGTTGGTGTACTACTTAACTCCAATGATTGTGGTGTTTCCACTGCCTCCTCATCGACAACATCATCATCATCATCATCACGCTCAGCAGCTCTTCGGGCTAGGGTCAAAATGTCTGTTTGCTGCATGCCCGCTGGGGCTGCAGTGACCTTTATGATGACTGGGTCGTCGTTGGCAGAGTCTTCATCAGCAGCAGTATCCGCCACTTCTTGTTGAGCCTCATCACACTCCATAACTCTGAGACTTTGGACGAGCTTCCTTTTACGCTTAACTACCTTTGTCGGATCATGGTGTGCCTCACTCTCAGACGGCTGTGGTGCTGGTTCCCAAGTTTGATCCGTATCATCAGAAGGAGGTGTGCTTGAAGAAGATGTAGACACCACCCTTGATCTCTTCCTTGCTAGGGGTGTGGAAGACAATGAAGGATCATCAGGAGGAGTGGCTTCCTCAAATGATACCTCGCCTTGATTGTCGATTTCCTGATGTGCCCCTACTTCGGGAGGAACAACTATTGTGGCCACTTGTGACCCTCCATGCACCTCTGCTTGCGCATCTCCTTGCGCTGCCTCTCCTTCCACATGTACTTGGGCTTGTACTTGCACATGTGATTGTTGTTGCGGCTGTGGTTGTTCAACACTCGTCAGATGAGCTACAACAACCTGTGTTGATTGAGGGACATTGCTGCTGCTTTCTTGCGATGAGCCAACATCACTGGTCGATGGTGATTGAAGAACTATACTGGCTGCCTCTGCAGCACTCAAGGGCTTGGACTTAAGTTGGAGTGGTGGTGGTGGTGGCACTGAGCCCAATGGAGCGGGGGTGCTGCTGCCAGCTTGGTCCCCAGCAGATCCCGCTGCAGGCATACTTTTTTTTTTACTCCCAAAAAAAGGGGCGGGCGGCACACCAGTGTCCTTGGTAACTTGCTTCTTCTGCTCCTTACTGGCACCTTTCTTGCTAGAGGAGCTACGGGTTACTTTTTTTGGGGCCATCTTCTTCAGAGCAGGTCAGCAGGCAGCAGTTGCACGAGTTGCAGAGGGTTCTGTGTCCAGACGTGACGTCGCGTGACGTTATGCTGCACACACACACCGCTGCAGGACTTCTTCCTGGCACTGGTGGTTCTCTTGAGTCTTCTTGTGCACCTAAAAGCAATGGAAGACAGAGGAACATCAGTTCAGTTATACACCCCAAAAAATTGACAAAACACAGAAAAATGAGCACAATCCCATGCCATCCATGATGTTTACATTGAAGACACCCCACAGAAAGACTAGGGACATGCAAGTATGCAACACTCACTACCCCTGGGCATAATGGATGAAAAGTAGGCAAAATAAGTGCATGCCTCAGACACTGCCTCTCTTCAAAATGGCCCCTTACACCCCAAGCACATGTTGCCTGTACCAGCCAGCACTCAAGATGGCCACCACCACCACCCACATGGCCAGTTCACATCAACAGTACACCCCCAAAAAACAGAAAAACAGCCAGAAATCACCACAATCCAATG
This sequence comes from Lissotriton helveticus, assembly GCF_964261635.1. Taxonomy (NCBI): domain Eukaryota; kingdom Metazoa; phylum Chordata; class Amphibia; order Caudata; family Salamandridae; genus Lissotriton; species Lissotriton helveticus. Next base: position 34,685,298 of record NC_136072.1, on the reverse strand, counting down.
CCATCCATGATGTTTACATTAAAGAGAGTGAGACCAGACCACACCACAGGCACACTCAGTCCATGCACCACCACCCCTGGGCAAAAGGCCACACCAGCAGCCCCCAAAAAACGACAAAAAACAATAAAATAAGCACAATCCCAGCCCATCCATGGCCTCAATTATGTTTACATTCAAGAAGACACCCCTCAGAAACACTAGGCCCATGCAACACTCACTACCCCTGGGCATAATGGATGAAAAGTAGGCAAAATAAGTGCAGGCCTCAGACACTGCCTCTCCTCAAAATGGCCCCTTACACCCCAAGCACATGTTGCCTGTACCAGCCAGCACTCAAGATGGCCACCACCACCACCCACATGGCCAGTCCACATCAACAGTACACCCCCAAAAAACAGAAAAACAGCCAGAAATCACCACAATCCAATGCCATCCATGATGTTTACATTAAAGAGAGTGAGACCAGACCACACCACAGGCACACTCAGTCCATGCACCACCACCCCTGGGCAAAAGGCCACACCAGCAGCCCCCAAAAAACGACAAAAAACAATAAAATAAGCACAATCCCAGCCCATCCATGGCCTCAATTATGTTTACATTCAAGAAGACACCCCTCAGAAACACTAGGCCCATGCAACACTCACTACCCCTGGGCATAATGGATGAAAAGTAGGCAAAATAAGTGCAGGCCTCAGACACTGCCTCTCCTCAAAATGGCCCCTTACACCCCAAGCACATGTTGCCTGTACCAGCCAGCACTCAAGATGGCCACCACCACCACCCACATGGCCAGTCCACATCAACAGTACACCCCCAAAAAACAGAAAAACAGCCAGAAATCACCACAATCCAATGCCATCCATGATGTTTACATTAAAGAGAGTGAGACCACACCACAGGCACACTCAGTCCATGCACCACCACCCCTGGGCAAAAGGCCACACCAGCAGCCCCCAAAAAACGACAAAAAACAATAAAATAAGCACAATCCCAGCCCATCCATGGCCTCAATTATGTTTAAATTCAAGAAGACACCCCACAGAAAGACTAGGCCCATGCAACACTCACCACCCCTGGGCAAAGGGCCCCACCAGCAGGCCCAAAAAAACGACAAAAACAATCAAATCAGCACAATCCCAGCCCATCCATGGCCCCAATGGTGTTTAAATTCAAGAAGACACCCCTCAGAAACACTAGGCCCATGCAACACTCACTACCCCTGGGCATAAAGGATGAAAAGTAGGCAAAATAAGTGCAGGCCTCAGACACTGCCTCTCCTCAAAATGGCCCCTTACACCCCAAGCACATGTTGCCTGTACCAGCCAGCACTCAAGATGGCCACCACCACCACCCACATGGCCAGTCCACATCAACAGTACACCCCCAAAAAACAGAAAAACAGCCAGAAATCACCACAATCCAATGCCATCCATGATGTTTACATTAAAGAGAGTGAGACCACACCACAGGCACACTCAGTCCATGCACCACCACCCCTGGGCAAAAGGCCACACCAGCAGCCCCCAAAAGACGACAAAAAACAATAAAATAAGCACAATCCCAGCCCATCCATGGCCTCAATTATGTTTAAATTCAAGAAGACACCCCACAGAAAGACTAGGCCCATGCAACACTCACCACCCCTGGGCAAAGGGCCCCACCAGCAGGCCCAAAAAGACGACAAAAATCAGCACAATCCCAGCCCATCCATGGCCTCAATGGTGTTTAAATTCAACAAAACAGTTGTATCATGCACCCCTAACCAACCCTGGTCCTACTGGATACTGTGGCTACCCACAATATAATTTATTTAATGTTCTGAAAAAGTTCCAAAATTTTACTTGCAGCAACTGTAATGCCCCAAACAAACTTACTTGTGAAAGTTGATTTCTAATCCAAAAGTGATCCAAAGACAGTCAAAAAGGCCTCAAATCCAAATATCCAGCAGCACCCACAAAAAGTAATCCTTCCAGCTCCAAATCCAAATGAAAGTGACCAGGAGATGGACAAAGCACTGGGAGGAGCCTGCTGGACAGGAACAGGAAGTTGGAGACTGTGGGGCACTTCCTTCCTCCCCCCCCCCAAAAATGGACTCCTTGCAAAAAAAAAGGCCATGCAAATGTCAATCTGAGGAGTGATTCTGATAAAAATCATAATTTTCTGAAGGTTTATCCTGTTTGCTGGTGATTTTCTTGTGCAGAATTGCAAAAGCTCTATTTCGTGAGTGCGAGATTGTTCCTTTCCGCCGCAACTACGTGTTCGCAATTGCGAACTCTCGCGAGGTGTGCTGTGCAAGGTGGCAAGCCGCGATTACGTATTCGCGGGCGCCAAACTCCCGCGGGATCACGCAGCAAGATCCAAAATGGCGCGTCACTCGCAAAGAAAAACAACTCGGCAAACGCTAAATGACGGAAAGTGAACGCCGTGCACCACGCCGCGCGCCGCAACCAAGCAAAAAATCCGCCGCGAGCGGATTCACGGATTTTCGACAAATTCGCGAGAGTTCACGGATTGCGAATTTGCCAAAAATCCGAAAAATCCGCGATCGGAGCGGATTTTACGCCCATGCTTAATAATGTCTCACAATTAGCCCCTCAACCACTGATTGAATAGGCGGATAGCCCTTATTTGGGCATAACACCGCATCCGCCTCATTGATATTATCGGCCATACTAATTAAGATCACCGGGTATAAAAAACGCCCACAAAAGCCTCCGACATCCATTCGAACGGAGCAGCATGTGGGGTAAGATGGTGGACAACTCATCCCCAGTATGTGAGTATACCGCTGGCATACCAAGGCTTTCCTTATGAAAAAGTGAGTAAGAATTGATCATTAAAAAATCGTTTTATTTTTATTTATTTCTACTTAGATTGCACAAAGTAGCAATCACCCCCCAGACGTTCTTGAGTGCTCATGAGGCAAGCAACTTGCATCTATTAAGTATGACCCTAACTTCCTTGATATTCAATTTTAAGACATTCATTAGTGTTCTCTATGTTGTATGTCTTGTGAGTTTTTCTTTTACAGGGCCAACTGTGCTAATGGTTTGTTCCAGGTGACTGCACCTGTCTGAACTATCCATAACTAGGGTGACCATTTCTTTTTTCTTGTTTTTCTTTTTCAGGTCATGCGAATGCATGTATCCTGAGCCAAAAAACCGCTGTAGGCACATTATAGCCTTTTTTAAACACTTAAAATTATTTTTTCACTTTTTGTTACCAACACAAAACTTTTGAGTTAAAAAATAGTGAAACGTGAGTAAGGTGGGGAAGTTGTGCCCCCGTCCTGAAGAAGGAGCACATGCTCCGAAACATGTCGACGCACACATGAGGTACTGTCCATAATCACGACAGATTTTACCTCGCACTTCACTTCTTTTAGTAGTGCCAGCCCAGGGTCGTGAATAAAAAATGTTTCCAAGACACCCATGAGCCAGGTACTTTTTAACTCTTCACTAAAACCCACCACTCACATTAATATCCCTATCACTTGCACCACACGCACCACACATAGCCATTGCTATCAGTGCTCCCGCGTAGTCGTTGGTCGCAGCACACCGCATCCCGTTAGAGGGGTGCGAAGACCCCAATGATGAAGCATGACACCAAGGGGCCTTTTGGTGTGTGAGGGGTATTTAACAAAACACTAAGTGCTCCCATACTTGGTTGGGCAACACTTTCCTGCCAGTAGGATTCCTTTTGTTTATGCATGTGTGTCTGTCAGTTTCAGCATGTTACTGTGCTTGACGGTGGCTCTGCCTCTGTGGCTCCTTTTGTATTCATACTTTTAAGCCATACAATGTGGTGTCTGTCTCTTTGTTGCAGCCATCTAATGATTGTCTGTCTCTTTGCTGCAGCCATCCAATGACTGTATGTCTCTTTGCTGAGCCATCCAATGACTGTGTGTCTCTTTTTAGCATCCTGTGTCACCCTGTATCTCCCAGTATACTAGCCAGCCTGTAAGTGTGTGTACTTTGCATGGACATTGTGGAAATGGGGAACATATTTTAATCACATCAGCATTATGGATCTGCACAGGTAAAACATCCATCGCATCCAGTAGCTCTGCCTACTATCTTCATTCAGCCTATCTGTAAAACTAATCATCTCTCTTGTTTTGGCATTGTTAATAGCAGTTTGCTTACTTTTTCTGATGTTTTGGTGGTATGGAGCCTCTGTGTAAAGCATTTACTTTCAGATCGAGCAAGTGGACATTTCCCCTAAAAATAAATTATTTGTATTTTTAAATGATTAATTATTATATTATATTGAATTGGTAATTACTTATAAATAACTTTTTATTGATATTAATATTTAATTTATTTGTATTAATATATGAAGTATTTACTTTCCCTACTGTTGCACTCACTGGAGTGGGAATAGTAATTTTTACCCCTACGCTATCCAACGCTTTCCCTACTGTTGCACTCTCTGGAGTAGGAATAGTAATTTTTACCCCTACACTATCCATCGCTTTCCCTACTGTTGCACTCACTGGAGTGGGAATAGTAATTTTTACCCCTACGCTATCCAATGCTTTCCCTACTGTTGCACTCTCTGGAGTGGGAATAATAATGTTTACCCCTACGCTATCCAACGCTTTCCCTACTGTTGCACTCTCTGGAGTGGGAATGGTAATTTTTACCCCTACGCTATCCAACTCTTTCCCTATTGTTGCACTCACTGGAGTGGGAATAGTAATTTTTACCCCTACGCTATCCAACGCTTTCCCTACTGTTGCACTCTCTGGAGTGGGAATAGTAATTTTTACTCCTACGCTATCCAACAATTTCCCTACTGTTGCACTCACTGAAGTGGGAATAGTAATTTCTGTCCCTACGGTATCCAACGCTTTCCCTACTGTTGCACTCTCTGGAGTGGGAATAGTAATTTTTACCCCTACGCTATCCAATGCTTTCCCTACTGTTGCACTCACTGGAGTGGGAATAGTGGGGCATATTACCAACAACTAGCGATAATTATCGCTATGTTGGTTTAGCGGCGATATTTTTATCGCCGAGCTGCGGCGATTTGGATCGCTTAGGAACCTTGCTATTATCAAGGTATTTCTCCTAAGCGATAAAAATCAGGCGAAATGCATGAATATTGCTGAAAAGTCAGCGATATTCATGCATTACCGAGCTAATGCCCTTAGCCATGTTATCCACCACCCATTGGATAACATGGCTAAGAACTGCTCAGCGGCAGGTGTTAGCTTTTGGAGATATTCACGCTTAGCGCGAATATCTCCAAAAGTTGGTAATAGGAGATAGCGATGTTAGCGACTGTTTCCAGTCGCTAACATCTTGGCATGCCCACTTTGCATGTCATTAGTGATAAATTTCACGGACATGCAAAGCGGGGCCCAAGATGGTCACTATCTCCTACTAGCTGTCGCTAACTGGTGTTAGCGACAGCTAGGTAATAGGGAGATAATTTTATCTCTGCTTTCTTGGCTTTTAAAGCCAAAAAAGCGGAGATAAACCCCCTTGATAATATGCCCCGCAGGATCTACAGCACTTACCTTTCTCCATCATTTCATTTCCTGGGCAGATGTGGGGCGTTTTTAGTCTATGTGTGTTTGTTTGATGCTAGCACACATTGCCTCTATTTCAGTAGAGGGCTTACAATGGAAAACAATGTAGATATTGCTGTCCACGATAGAACATTATTTGTATCTATGCGGCAGGAAAATATTTTCCCACTAAATGGTGTAGCATCATTTGTTTTGACGTGAGACCTAAAAACATTTGTTTTTTGTTTTTGGAATGTGCAGTTCATGTTCAGATTGACAAGGAATGCTGTTTTCTGTGTGATGGGTACAGCTGGGCTGCTGTCACTGTTTGCACATTTGTCAGATGTGTGTAATTAAGTAAACACATGTGTGGGTTAATCCGGCACATGATTCAAGCTGTGCATATTGTGCAAACACGCTAGTAGTACATTGTCGCTCTATCCCCAGGGTGCTAAGTGTGCTAAGTTATTGATCTCTGCCAATGATGTTGTATGGGCTCCCACCTGGGATGCAAGACACTACCTACGAAATGCGTTCAGTGAAACCAATCTACGACTACTCTGTGCAAGGGCAATTAGCGCCATGTCACACAGTGGAGGCTTCAGGTTGTAGTTCTAATGTGAAGGTGTTTAACAATTGCCTGCACACTCAGGGAGAGTATGTATGGTGCAATTCCATTCTACATCATGTACCGCCCTAAGTGGCATGGGTATGTCCAAACTGTTTTGCATGCTTATTGTGCAACTGGATTCAAGCTATCCTAGCTAAAGAGGGGTGAGACCCCAAAACCGGTCCCAGGATGCTTGTTTTTGGTTCAGAGAGGACCTAGCCTGGCAGTTTGGGCTGGACTGTTTCCATGAGGAGCATGATCAAGACTGATTTGCATATGGCTGTCTGCAAACTGAGGTGACACAGTAAGTAAAATAACAAAGGTTTGGGATACTACCTCGAGTGATCGCTAGTGGTTAGACAAATTGCAAGCATTCCTCCCACAAACTTTTGTGTGTTTCATGTACCACCTTAAGTATCATGGGTATGTCCCATGCTCACTGGGTACCTGAATTCAAGCAATCCTGGTTGATGAGGGGTGATACCCTGGAACCGGTCCCAGGATGCTTGTTTCTGGTTCAGGGAGGACCTGGCCTCGCAGTTCGGGCTGGACTGTTCCCATAAGGAGCAGGGTCAAGACTGATTTGCATATAGCTGGGTCCAAACTGAGGTGACACTGTGAGCAAAAGAATGATGGGTTGGTATGCTACCCGGAGTGATCACCAGTGTTTAGGCAAATTGTAAGCATTCCTCCCATAACCTTTTGTGTGTTTCATGTACCGCCTTAAGTGGCTTGGGTACGCCCAAATGTGGGTTCGATGCTCCCTGTGTCACGAGATTCAAGCTAGCCTTGGTGATGGGAGGTAATACCCCAAAACAGGTCCCATGATGCCTGTTTCCGGTTCAGGGAGGACCTGACCTGGCAGTTCGGGCTAGACTGTTCCTATGAGGAGCAGAGTCAAGACTAATTTGCATATGACTTGGGCTAAACTGAGGTCACATGATGAGCAAAAGAAAGATAGGTTGGGATGATACCCTGACCGATCGCCAATGGTTAGCAAATTGCGAACATTCCTCCCATCACTTTTCTGTGTTCCATGCAATTCCATTGTTAGCCATACCCCACAGGACAATGACAGTGACATCTTTTGTGGCCACAATGGCCCTTATTCACGCTGAGTGTGGTATGGTAGGTCATCATGCATGCCTTGGTGTGTCCTCTAACACATAGCTGACAGTACGGCTATGTAAATGACTCTATATCTACAAAACGCAAAAAGACAGTGTTGCTTGTGCATACCAGTGGGTGTATGCATGCAATATTGTCGCACTGGCAAAGTATGATATGCACATTTTGTATGTTTTAACCAAGGCAACTTTCTGGATGTTACATGTGGATAATTTGTTTTTGAGGCATATGTAGACTGCAGTTTTGGAAGTGTGTTCCCATGCACATCCTATGTGGAAAACTGCAAAGTCATCATAAAAAGACTGGCCTCTACTGTTAGCTTCAAGTATGTGGCCTAACACATGGCTAGCATCAGAAGAGACACACACACAGTTGTTGGCCACCATCTATGTTACCACACCATGATAGTTATGGTTGGCAACTGAGAACTGTCTGCTACAGTTAGTTCGCGTGCACATTATTTCATGTGTAGCAGATGATATTCTCAGGTGTTTCGCACACTTTCCTAGATAACTAATCTGAGTGACATACATCGGAGGTACAAATGTTTTTCTCCGTAGTTTAGTGTGAACATGGTATACACATGCTTACACAGTGTTAATGTTCTGAAATTTTATTTATAGATAGATGTACAATGTGCAATTTAATCATTCTTCTGTAAAGAAATTGTTCATGATATTGTCCCTCCACCTTATTGCTGCAACGAATGCTCCAGAGTATGGAGGCCCCTCATCTCCTTCTTCTCCATCATCCAGAATTCCATCATCCACGATGTCATCTGGCGAAGGCAATTTGGTCCTGAGGCATATATTATGCAGGATACAACAGACTAAGGTGATTTTACAGACCATAGGTAGGGAGTCCAGTAATCTGTCCCCAGATAGATCAAAGCAGCAGACGAGTGATTTGAGGACTCCGAATGTCTGCTCAGCGATGGACCTGGTGCAGCATAGGGCTCGGTTCCAGGTCCACTGGACCAAGTTTTGTGGGATCTTTACAGGTGTCATGACCCACACCATCAGTGCGTAACCTTGGTCTTTGGCAAAGAAAAGAGGTGTTGTATTAGTCAAAACTCATGATAAGAGTTGATCAAATATTTATATTCATTATGGCGTGTGTCCAGCTTGATACCTTTACCATGCAAACTACCATGAACATGATATGCCAATGTGTGGCTTACAGGTAAGTTGGTATTGGCTATTGCTGTCACAGAGCTACACCTACATGTGTGTCGCCCTCTTTGATACCTTTAGTATCTGTCATTCATCTGAGTGGCAATGCCATGCAGGTGATATTTTGTCCACAATGAAGTTAGCCTCTTTTCCATTGAATTAGCAAATGTCTCACAATCCTCTTTTGTGTAAATTTGTGGGTACTTTGTCAAATCATGACCCATTATCTTTCTGATTGGATTATAAATAAAAGGTGCTGATGATGTGTGTTCCTTCTGGCACACAGATGTTGTTCTAACATTTATAATGTACACTCTTCTATGCATCAGGCATGGGAAAGAAAGAAGTAGGTGTATGTAAAAGTGTTACATGTTAGTATTCACATGGTAGTGCACCGAGTCCACTATGGTGACAGTACAAAAGGGTTAGTAGATGTGTGGTAATGTTGCACTGTACAGTGTAACAGGTATACTGTGTACACAGCAGTGCCACATGTCTTGGGGACAGTGTAGGCCATATCTTCCACATGATTCAGTGTCCATTGGTTGTGTGTCTGCGCAGGCAGATGGAGTACAGCATATCTCCATGATTGTCACAATTTTTCCCTGAAAATCATATTGTTGTCCGTTATGGGGATTTAGTTTGTATATGAGGGGGCACCTTACTGCACAACATGGTACCTTGGATGACCGCTGCTGTAGGTTTAGCAACAAATTTATACATATGTTGTGCATATTTGATGTGATGTGCGTATATGATTTGTGATGTGATGCAGCGTTGTTAAGGGTAATCAGTGCTGTTTATAAATGGACATATTTCTCAGTTTCACAGATGTGTGGTATATCTTCATTCCTCTTTCCCATCGGATTGACTTGTGATACACAGACGTCACACAGGGATTGCCGTTCTTCAGCTACGTTTTATGGTGCTTCATTGTACTTATTTCTTCATAAATGAGGGTCTTTGCCACAATTAGATGTGCACATAGGTCCTCATGTAGCTTTTGTACCACTGGACATGAATGAATGTGGAAAGGCTGAGCTAACCTGCATCCAAAGTGAAGTGATGGAATGTGCATTTTGTTTTACATACAGCACATCCATGGTTTTTATACATACAGCAGCTCAAATAATGGCTTCACCCCGTACCATGGTGCACGTGTGTCAGCTTGGTATCCTGACATGACATAATATTTTAAGGGACACATTCTAGCACCAAGTTAATACAAATGGCCCGATTCACAGAACTAACTTAAGACAAAATCCTAAACTTACTACTTTTGGTATTCACAGAAGTTAGGATTTTATCTTAAGTTTGTCTTAAGACAGACTTAAGACAGACTTAAGACATACTTAAGTTAGGATTTTGTCTTAAGTCTGTCTTAAGTCTGTCTTAAGTCTGTCTTAAGACAAAATCCTAACTTCTGTGAATACCAAAAGTAGTAAGTTTAGGATTAGTTCTGTGAATCGGGCCCAATGTGTGCAATTTGCTCCTTCAATGTAATCATAATTGGACATGAGAATGAGACATGTGATTATGTATAGTCTTTTCCCCTCCCTGTGGGGGGCACACTACTTGCACACTGTAACAGAGTCCCTGTACATAGGATGTATTTAAACATGTGTGTTCTTTATTGATGTTGGATGGGCAAGCCTACCACAATGGACATGGTATACATCTTTAATGTTGGGTGAATGAAAGATACACTTTTGTGGCTTGCAGTACCACATACCTATGAGACCTTACAATGTCATGCAGACACATTTAGCATTGCCACATTGAAATGATTTGGGTTTGTGCTCCACCAGAGCATCATGATTGATATCAATCCATCAGCCCATTTGACTTGTCCATGTGGACCTCAGTGGCTCAGACAGTGTCGACATGTTTGACTTGTAGGTCATTTGTTGCGTATTTGTCATGTAATACGGGACTAGTATACACCATATGCACAGTCTAATTCAACCCAAGACTGATATGTCAATGTATTCCAACATGATAGAGAGCCTTGTGGTCTGCCATGTGCTTGAGGTGTACTTACCCACCAGTACGCCTTTCCCCTAGGTCCCATTCTGGTAACGCTTATTCATGGCAGAATGTCGGAAGATGAATGAGTCATGTGCACTGCCCGGGTACCTGGCAATGATGTTGATGAAAAGTCTGAGATGGTCCATGATTGGTCGAATGTTTATAGAATAGGTGTGCTGCCTCTTGGGGTAAATATGGGATGTAGATGCAGGAGGCACAAGTTGCACAAGTGTGCAGTCCATTGCCCCCAAAGCATGTGGGAATCCTGCTTTGGCAAAAAAGCCTTGCTTGTTCTACTGCTGTTGCTGCGCTGTGTTTGGGAAGTAGAGATACTGGTGTGTGAGGCTTGTGATGGCACCCAGGACGGTGCAGAGGAACCTGGGATACTGCTACTATTCTGGCAATGGTGGGTTGGAAAGCTGGAGGTGGACAATAGACTCCCTCTTGAACTTGTAATGGGCAATGACCTCCTCCTGCCCGAGGTCAGCGAGGGTTATCCTCTGGCGGGATGTCTGCTCCCTTCTCCTGCGTTGCAACTGTGGTGGTGGTTTTGGTCTCCTTGGTGAGTAGATCCATGGCATAGTTGAGCTTGCCAATGTGATTTGAGTCTGTTCTGCTTTTATACAAGTGTGCTAGTGTCATTTTTAAGACTAGATTTTCCCTAGCAGTAAAAAATTGGAGCTAATGGGACCAAGCAGCAGTGTTTTTAAATTAGCTTTTTTTAGGAACATCCTTGTACATACGGCCTTGTCAGTTTTGTGGGTGTAAAGGGAGAAGAGGTGTTCCATCATACCCAAAGCCTGAGTCTGTCAGGGGACACCATGATCCTGAGAGGCACACCAGGTTAGGGCCTTTTGAAATTAGGAACATTTGTAAAGTTTACGGTTAGGTGAAAGAATACAGAACAAGTATGGATCAGAGCCTGCTCTAAACTTAGGGATGAAATTAATAGGACAGTTTTCCCAGGTATCAACAATAATGCTAGCAAACATAAAAGGGAAATCAGCAGCGGTGGTCATTAGCCATTGCCTGAGGGAATAAAATCCTGCCCAACAGTAGCGGGATTTACCAAAAATTATCAAAGATAAATGCGCCAAATTTGGTAGAGATAATTTGGGAGCTAGACCTAAGAAACCACAAGTAATTGGAAATTCTGAGAAGGATAACACTAAGCAAACACCAGATCCTTCTAAAAAGAAATGGCATAATAAACAGCAGAAAAATTAGCAAAATGCATCGCAATCATGTGGTGGGTCTCTTCAACAGGAACCCTCTGAAAGGAGGTATAAGCTTAGGAACAGTGGTAACATTAAAAAGCCTGACAGGTATCAGAATACTGATACACGTTCCTCTCGTTCATTTCAGGGTTCATAAAAAAACTCCGAGAGGGAAGGGGGGTGAGAACACAGATCAGAAGAGTGAGCAAAGCCAAGAGACACTCATGGCACTATAATATCAAAAAAGGAGAAAAACCAAAATCAAAACCTCAATTTAATTTGAAAAAAGTAGCAGGCCTTTCAATAAGAAATGTCCAGGCCAACTGAGAACTCAACTTCTGAATGGGAAAATTGCTCTGACGATGCTAGACAGCTCAACAGAAGTAACACTAGCTCGCCAGAACTTGTTGGAATTTCTGGTGAAAGAGTTATTGAATGAATATATCACAGTGGAGACACCTGACGCCAGGGTAAGTGTCCCTCATCAGTTATATGAAATAACACTTCATATGGAGGGGAATATACCCAGGAAAGTTAAAGGTCTCTTTTGGTAGTACCTGTCCTTTGGATATGACATTCTTTTAGCAGAAAAGGTTTGCTGTCTGAGTTTATTATGAACTGTTCAAAGGGAGAAACTGTAATTTTACCAGCCTTCTCTAACCTCTTTCCAAAATCGCGGAATCATTCATACACACAGGAGTGGTGGTAGCACTAGCTCCTGCAATATACCGCAATCATGTAGGGTGGGATGCTGAGTCACCTAACCAGAGGCAATACCCAATAAAACATGACGCGTAAAAACAAGTAACGGAGATCTTAGATCCACTTGAATACCAGGGTGTAATAGAGAATTGCACCTCTTCCATGAATAATCCTTTGAATCCCATGATGAATCCTGATAATTCATGTTGTCTAGTTTTAGACTACATACATTTGAACACATGCACAAAAACATTTGCAGTACAAAATGCACAAAGTGGCGCATTAATGACCATCAGGTTTATTTTATTATGCTTGATTAATTAAAACCATTGCATACACAAAAGAGTAAAATATCTTACAGTTTTTGATAAAATCATTATAAAAATTCAACTTTTTATCAGCAACGATAATCAGAATGATTTGTAAAATTTTGCAACACGTTGGAGAAAGTGCACAGATTATTAAAACATTCTCCATTTTAGTCATATTGACTGTAAGTGTTGTTTCGACTGTGTCCGTTCTTGTAAAGAATATGGTAGTTCTTGTGGTAAGTAGTCGTTGGGCCGCTCGGTCCGGTGCTTCATTCTTTTTGCAGTTATGTTGAGGTATTTAATTAGCTGGCAATTTAGCTGGACCAGCTCAGGGTTGAAACACAACATTACCGCGTGTCTGCACAATCTGACTCCGTACTGTTTGAGCGCTGGCTTTTGCAGGGTGATCCTTATGTCTGTTACCTTATTAGAGGTGCATATGACGTGAATTGCGTCTTCAACACCACATCCGCATAAACGACAAGGCTGGACTCCTCTCTTTCTTTCCCAAGGTGGCATAAATTGATTAAAGGGGCCAACCCCCAGCCAGAGTTTTAGGAATTTTTCCTTGAAATTAATTGTTATTCCCATTTTCAGGTAGAGCTGGGGTTTTAGCATTTTGAATGTATTTAGGACCATCCAGCCGTGCAATCGTTTGGCTAATATTTTTTTATCCTCTAATGCAGATAGTAAGCGGGTTACCTTTGTTACATTTTTTTAAATGTGAAATGATTCTCCGGGATGTCCCACAAGTCTGTTAGACCTAGATGTATAATAGATTCCTGGAGGTATAGACTTGCTGGTGATTTTCCTGGGTGGGAAAGTTCCATCCAAAGTTGGTCATTCAGGGTTCCTTTTTTCATCGCCTTTAATTTTATGGCAACATTTCGCATATGCTCACATGTGATCCAATCACTGTTTTTGTAGCCCAAATTCCAATCGTATTTGGGCCGGGGAGACCATTCTGGGGAGTTGAAACATCGCTCGGTATGAGTTGGATATTATATTGTCAAGGGTTGTTGCATCTTTTCCCTTCAGTGCTTCGCTCCCATAAGTAATTGTTGGCTGGAGTTTAGCTTGGAGAACCCTTAGCGAAGGGTCAAACGTCAAATCAAGTAAAAGCTTTTTTAGGGGCTTTATGGCTAGGTAGGTCATTACCCCCTTTGTCCGCAAGGATTCTATTTGTGGTTTTGATGAATTATTTTAATCCTGTATTACCCCTAGGTATTTGTAGCTTACTGCTTGTTCCAAACCATGACCGTCGAGAAACCAATTAAGATGTTTCTTCTTGCGGTAATTGACTGCCATAATTTTAGTTTTGTTGAAGTTTATTTTTAGTGTGTTTTCTTGCGAATATTTATAAGTAACGTTCAGTAAGTGCTGGAGTCCAATTGGGGTCATACTTGTCAATACTAGGTCAACCGCGTATAGCACATTTGACAGAGTGGAATTCCCTAGTTTTGATGTGTGGGCTACACAGCTGTTCAGCTCCCCCGGAAGGTCTGCTAGGAAGAGATTGAATAGCAGGGGGGCTAAAACGCACCCTTGTTTACGCTCTTTTGTAGTAAGGATTTTTTTTTATATATGTAGACCTTCGCCGAGCTTTATCCTGACCCATGTTTTGGTGTGGATGTTCCTTAGTTGGTGTAAGAGAGTTGAAGGGATCCCCCAGAACCAGTTTTTGCCAAAGTTTTGTTCGGTAAACGTGGTCGAATGCTCCAACAAAATCTATGAAACAAAGAAAAAGCGGGTATTTTCCCTGTTTACCTGCATTCATGAGCAAGGTCAGGGCCATTATGTTTGTTATTGTGCCTTGCCCTTTCCGGAATCCTGTTTGTGTTAGCGGTATTATGTGGTTCTCTTCAGCCCAAATGGTTAGGTTGTTTGGGAGGAGCCCTGCAAAGTATTTGGCCTCGATGTCAATCAGGGTTATCAGGCGGTATTTTTTCAGCACAGACCTCGCTCCTTGTTTATAAATTGGGCTTATAATTGAGCCTCTCCATGACTCAGGAATTGTAGAATTTCTGACTGCGTACTTTAAGACAGGTTCAAGTGCATTGCTCCAGTAGTCCGGGTCGTTTTTTAACAGCATTGGTGGAATGCTATTGGGGCCGGGGGCTCCCTCCAGCCGGCCCCTTGCTATTTGTTTCTTTATCTGTTAGGCTGGTTGGGTGGTGTGCTCCTCCACTAGTCTCCGTGTATCATTTTGGGCAGAGGTTAAAGTTGTTACCCGTTGTTGTTGGTATGGCACTGTTCTTTCACTATCCTCAGAAGAAGGTGGACAGTGTAGTGTTGGCTCCTTTGCGAACCTGCTGGAACTCTCAGATCCTAGGGGTTTGGGGTGTATAGATTTTTATTCTGTGTCATTAAAATGGTTAGAGAGGAAGTCTATCCAGGCCTCTTCAGTGATGTGAGAGTTGATTCCATGGTGATTTGGCCGATGTAATTTATTTACGAATTGCCAAAATTTGGCACTGTTTTTCTGCTTCGCGTCGTAAAGATGTTTAGCCCAAAATTCATTATTCACGGTTGTTTTCCTGGTCCATCTTCTTCTCTTAAAAAGGGCCTTTGAATCACAAAGAGACTGCTGCAAACTCTGATTTCCCGGTGTTCTCCGGAGTTGTCGTAATAATTGGTTTATTGTTAGTTTCAGTTTCTTAGAGACTGGGCTCTTTACTATCGTCATTGGTGGATCGTTTACGTTCTTTCGTTTTGGGTCTGGGCTGTTTTGGTAGGAAATTTGTCGCCAAGGGTACGGATGAATTTTTCCCAACTTTCCAACGTTTGACTTAAGTTATCCAGTACTTGCTTAAGCACTTCTTTAGCTGTAGCTGCTACTGTTTCTATATTTGTAGAGTTGCACCTTATACATGATGGGTTTGTCGGCCTCCAAGAATAGTGTTGAGGCTGCTTGAAGTTTCATTTCTTTTGGCATGTGATCACTGAGTGTGTTGTTGCTAGGGGTGGGCGGAATCTGCGCAATCGCGTTACGCAAATCTCTGCGAAACGGTAAAAAATCTTCACTAACACGCAGAAAATCCGTGAACACGCGGAATTGCTTGTTCGCTATGCTTTTTTCCTGTTTGCAGTTGCTGTTTGTGTGCTCGGGGGGAAATATCTCGCGAACACACATTTTGAGAACGCGAACAAGCAAAACATTTTGCGAAGTTGTGGAACGCAGAATTCTGGGCAGTTTCACGTTCTCCGCGGAACGCGAAATTACCCAAATTCTGCAAATTCCACGAGCGGAATGGAATTTGCCGCCCAGGCCTAGTTGTTGCCTATTTGGAATGAGGCTATCCTGTCAAGCATGGATAACATAGTGAATTTATATGTATGTATGTAGGCGCCAGGGGATTATCCCCCTTAAAACGGCCGTTAACTGCCCTCAAGTTCAGGTGCTCTAATTCTGAAAGAAGGTAGTTTGAACTCTTCGCTGGTTTGGTTTCCTTCGAGAGGCCTTAATTCGGGATTCCCCATGTACCAGTCAGGTCTTGCGTGAGATCGTCTTCCTGGCTGTTCCCTAAAAGGTGCATATTAAATTCTCCTGCCAAGATAATGTTGTCTGTGTCCTCTTCTCCAATTACTCTTGTAACTTCTTTGATCAGGTTCTTGGATGTTTGTAGTTTGTGTTTCGGGTGTAGGTAGATATTTATCAGTATTACCTTCTGTGCTGTCTGGTTAAGAAACAACTTAACCATTGAAGCCTGAATACAACTTGGAGGGGTGATGTAAGTTTTTATGGAGTAGTTTTCTCCAATTTTTGTTATGGAAGAGAGAAGGAGTAAACCCTCCGAGCGGCGTCCGAAGATGGATCCCTTAGTAGCCGAGATAAAGCTGGAAGTGTAGCCCTGTAAATCGAAGGGTTTATCTTCCAAGGTCTCCTGAAGTAAAATGATGTTGAAAGTTTTAAGATAGCTCAAAAAGTCGTGGTCGCTTAGTTTGGAGTTCAAGCCTTTGATATTCCAGTTACAGATTTTAACTTCATTGGAGCCCAATCGAAGGTGTGATGGGCGCGGCATCCTATGTCAATTCGGCTGCGCTAAGAGAATTGTACGTTGTAGCCCCTGCCTTCTGTTCGTTGACAAGAGTTCCTTTGGAAGGGATTGGCCGACTGTTGGGGAACGGCCACTTGCTCCCCTTAGGACTGAAGTGGATGATCTGGATTGACTATCTGTGGTTAGAAATGGAACCGGGTATTGTGGTTTAGGCACTTGTTTTAGGGTGATCCCCCAGCTTTCAAATCTTTTGATTTCTTGGATAATTCTACTATCTATCTCAGGGGTTTTCCATCTAGTTTTGGAGGCTTCGGAGTTTGGCAGGCCGTTTTTTTGGTAAAAGCTCAACGAACAGTAGATCGGAAGTGTGAATATTGGCTAACTTTGGGATGGCTTGCAGGAGCCGTAGCATGTTCCCTCTATTTAAGATGTCTGCACGGACTCGCAACTTGTATTGGGGGGCAAAGACAATCGTGTCTGACTCCTCCTCTTGGGCGGATTCCTGGGTCGAGGGCTCAGGGTAGTTACTAGTAACAGTTGTGAACTGATGTAAGCTAAAGATGTCAGGTACGTTAGTTTTACTATCAATGCTGTCATCAATGGTTGGTAGTTGACTTTGGCAAACCCAAGTTTTTTCTCCGTGTCTTCAGTTAGCTCTGGGTTTTTCGTTAATGAGTGATGTAACTCTCTGCTCGTAGGCTTTGATATTATTAGTCTCTCGTCTTCCGTTTGTGGGTTGTGCACCTGTGGAGACTTGCCTGGGGCTTTTATCATGTATGTAAGCTCCTGGGTTTTGAATTTTGAGGGTATTTCTAGTTGGTTCCTGGGCTTGTTTTTTTCTGTTACTTGCGCACTAGCCTCTATTTGCTTGGTTTTTGATAAAGAGTGCGAATTCCCTTGCAGTGTTTTTTGCAGTTGTATAGAATTGCCTTTTGTGCCTTCTTCCGATAATGAAACTGTGGGACATTGATTGTTTGTAGCTTTGATATTCATGACTACTGGTTGCAGTGGTAACCAATTGATCAGATGTTGGGCCTGAGCAGTGATTTTCTTTTTCCCCCCCCCTTCCTTTTGTTCCTGCGACAGATATTCGTTGGTGTCATTTTATTAGTTGATTTGGATGATTTTATTACTACTTTTTCTGGAGTTGCTGCGTTAAGATATTGCGAGACCCCGCTCTCTCCTGTTTCATCAGTCCTGTTTAAAGTTAACTTCTCATTATGTTGGGGGTTCAGTTTTCGTTTCCCCCTTTGTAGGTAAATCCAGGCTTTCCGCTGTTTGAGTTACAGTTGTTGCTGCGATAGATAGTAAGTCGCCCAGTAGTATTGGTAACATGGATAGTTTGTCTACAATTGGGGCACAGGTACATTCTTGCTGAAGTAATTTGTCGTTGAGGGCTGCTTCTTGCCCACTCTTTATCAATCCGTTTAGGTCGGCCAGCTTCCTATCAATTGCAGAAGTGAAATCTCCTAAGGTTTGAAGCACTGTCAGTTGTAAATCCATTTTACAGGATTGATATTGCAGTGCTGCAGTTGAGTATTGCATTGTGCTTAGTATTAATTCCCAAAATGTGTCTTTGGTCGATTTGCTTTTGTCACTAGGTTCTGTCTTTACGCTGTTTGTTTTGTTTTGTGAGTCATTCCTATATGAAGCCACTAGCTCCTCCCATTCTTTAGAAGCTAGAAAGGACATGTCGCAATTGGAGTTATGGTGGATGTTGTGGGGGGTCACCTGACTGTGCCCCAGCGGGATGTTTTCTTCAATTGTTATTGCTTCCTTCTCTTGAGTAATTGACTGGTGTTGAGGAGAGACGCTGGTAGTTTGCACACTGATTGCCTTGGGTTTTTGATGTACTCTTTGTGCTGTCTTGTTTAAAGTCACCAGGTAGGCACTTGAGTGGGCGGTAGAGATTGGTCTTAGTTGTTCTGAATTTTGGGTGTGTTGGACAGGCCCCATGAAGGGCTCGCTCCCTCCCCGCATGACAGGGCCCTGGTACCGGCCTTCCAGGTACTACCCGCAGAAGCAACCCCCAACCCGTCCCCCATGGGACGTCGGCTCCGGGGAATCCCTGTGTCCCTGGCCTGGTCCACCGTCAGCACCCTTGCCCGGGCCAGCCGCCATCTTAGACCCTGCACCACGAGGCCGCGTGGCCTCAGCTCGACCCCAACCCCGGGCCTGGCCAGGCCCCGACATCCCGGCACCACCATCCACCCAGGAGGTGAACGGACCACTTGGCCGGTCAATGGGAGTAAGAAGTGTCGATGGCTCTCTCCCGCCAGGTGCCGATCACCCCCAGCCTCCCCGGGCGCTGGCTCCACCCCCCTGCTGGGTGTCTGGACTCCCTCATCCCGGACCTCCCGACCTCCAAGAGCGAGGGTCCGGACATCAAAGAGTGCCAGACCTATAACTGAGGCAGCCCCAGAACAGGAAGGCAGTTGTATCCTGGAGTCGAGAGACACCGCGACAAACTCATCCTTGACGGACTGCTGGCGCTGCCGCAGCCCTGCCTTGTGAACTATTGTCCTGCCTGCTGGCGCTGCCGCGGCCTTCTGCAACCTTCATCTTCGTGGGACCTGCTGGCGCTGCCGCGGCCCGTTGTAACTTCCATCTTCGTGGGACCTGCTGGCGCTGCCGCGGCCCGTTGTAACTTCCATCTTCGTGGGACCTGCTGGCGCTGCCGCGGCCCGTTGTAACTTCCATCTTCGTGGGACCTGCTGGCGCTGCCGCGGCCCATTGTAACATTCATCCTCGTTGGGACCTGCTGGCGCTGCCGCGGCCCGTTGCCACCTACGACCTCTTCGGGACCTGCTGGCGCTGCCGCGGTCCGACCCGTCCGAACACCGAGCTCGAGGATTGTGAGCTATCACCGTTCCACCGCCGTACCTACGGGTACCAAGACTGTCCCGCTACCCCCTTTTTCCTACTAGAGACTAGAGCTGAGAGGACCACCGTGTCCTGATCTCCTTGTATCATACTGCCTCATTTCAAGAACTGCCTATAAAATATTAATCTGATCTTCGTGTGGTGTCCATCTGTGGGGGGGAAGTTACCTGTCTGTGCGATCGCTGGAGACGGTCCTCACTGGAGGCCTCTCCCCTTGTGCTCGGCTGACCCTCCAGGTCCCCGTCTAACATTGGTGGCCAGCGGCGCGATCCGAACCAACGCGTACCGTACAGACAGTAACTCACCCTACGACTAAAACCACAATGACGACCAAAGAGAACGGATCGGCAGAGAAGTTCCAGATGGAAAAGCTGGAAGAATACAACCACCGAGAGCTCAAACAATTTTGCATGGACTTAGGCATTGCTACCACCGGGCTAAGCACGAAAGAAGACTTCAAAAACGCCCTAGAGGCCTGGACAGAGACGAATACCGCCACCCCCCGGGACCCCGAAGCCCCGGAAGTCAACACCACCCTGACGGAAGAACGGAGAACAGGCCCCTCCCGAGAAGAGATCCAGGAGCGGGAAAAAAATAGACTACACGAGTTAGACTTGGCACGGCTCAAATTAGACGGAGAATTGAAGCTGGCGGAACAAAAAATAAACTTAGAACACTTACGGCTCAGAGAAGAGCGAGAGGAAAAACAGAGACAGAGGGATCTCGAAGAAAAAAGACTGGCGTACGAACACGAGTGCAAACTAGCAGAGATAGAAATACGCAAACTGAACAAAAACCTAGGGGTGCCCGAGTCACCGCGCTCCCCGGGTACTACCGAGCAGAAGGTCCACATCCCCAAGGATGTGGTCCGAGAATACCACCGAAACGACGACATACAGCAGTGGTTCAAGGCCTATGAGATCGCCATGACTGCCCACCGGGTCGCTCGAAGTGACTGGGGAGCCGGGTTATGGGGGAGATTCGTCAATGAGGGCCGTGATGCCCTGCTGCAGCTTCCGGACCATCAAATGACGTCCTATGACCACATGAAGGCCGCCCTCCTCAGTCGATATGGGCTTACGCCCGAAATGTACCGCCAGAGGTTCCGCAACTGCACCCGGATCCCAGGCACAACTTGGTTGGAATACGTGAACTATTTCAGCCGGGCCTTCGAGGGATGGATCAAGGGTAACAACGTAACCACTTACGAACAACTCTTCAATCTCATTGTGTGGGAGCACCTCTCCAACAACTGTTTCGTCGAGCTCAGGCAGCACCTCCTCGACAGTAAATTGACTGAACCACGGCAGCTCGCCACCGAGGCGGATCGGTGGGAGAGCACCCGAGTGGCCCGGAGTGGGCCGAACGAGCAGAACAGAACCAACCAAGGTCATCACCGTCCCCGAGGAGGAGGAGGACAGGGCCGGGGCAGAGACGCTGTCCCAGTCGCTCCCGCTAACACCACCCCGCCCCCAGCAGGCCGGGGAAACCCCCCGATGCGCCCGGGGTTCCGAGCCAACGTTACGTGTCATCGATGCCAGCGAGTCGGCCACTATGCCAGTGACCCGACCTGCCCGAAGAACCAGGTTTCCGGGCCCCGACAGGTGGCGGCCGCCGCTCTAGGAGAAGAACAGGTCTCCGAAGACTCTGAAGCATACGAGTCGGAGCAGTTCGAGTGGGAACCCGCCGCCATGACCCTGGCCTGCCTAGGAGGAAGAGACATGGTCCCGCGGACTCCCCTGCCCGCCAACACTCGGAAGTACAGCCAATGGGTGAGCATAAATGGGCGCAAGGCCGAGGCACTGCGTGACACCGGGGCCAGTGTGACGGCCGTCCGTTGTCACCTGGTGACCCCAGAACAAATCCTGCCAAACGTGCTTTGCCCCGTCCGATCGGCAGACAACTCGGAGAGCCTGTGTCGGATGGCCTGCGTCCCCTTCGAATGGGGAGGAGTGTCCGGCATGCTGAAAGTAACTGTCCGCGACGATGCCCCCGTGGACTGCCTCCTGGGGAACGATCTCGAGAGCTCCCCGTGGGCAGCAGTTGAAAGAAGAGAGCATCTGGGGATGTTGGGTCTCCCGGACTGGGCGTGCGTGACCACCCGGTCCATGGCCACCCGCACCATCCCGAGACCAGAAGAACCGGAATGGTCAGCACCTCCGCCCTCGATCGCTCCAGAAGGAGACTTCATCCATACCGACCACCCGGAACCCACCACAGAGGGGTCCGCACAGCCCCCCGAACTTCCCGACCTGGCTCAGTGGCGTCAAGAAGGGGGGCCCACCCAAGAACAATTCCGGCAGGAGCAAAAGACCTGTCCCTCCCTCGAGGGACTGCGACAGCAAGCGCTCGCCCAGGGCCAAGGCGACACCACCGGGGCCCACTGGGTTTATTGGGACAATGACCTCTTGTACAGCGAGCAGAGAATCGCAGAGCTGGGGGCCGGTCGAGTGCTGGTGGTGCCCCTCCACTTCAGAGACTTCCTGTTGAACTTGGCCCATGATGTCCCCCTGGCTGGGCACCTGGGGCAAGACAAGACCTACCACCGCCTGGTGACTCACTTTTTTTGGCCCAAAATGAGAAATGACGTCTCCAACCACTGCCGGTCCTGCCCGACCTGCCAGGCCAGCGGGAAGAGCGGCCGCAAACTCAAGGCACCCCTACAACCATTCCCCGTGGTGACCACCCCGTTCGAGAGGGTGGGAATAGACATTGTGGGGCCCCTGGACCCCCGAACAGCACAAGGGCATCGCTTCATCCTGGTCCTGGTGGACCACGCCACCCGCTATCCTGAGGCGGTCCCCCTTCGTACTATAACAGCCCCAGTAGTGGGTCGAGCCTTAATGGGGATCTTCTCTCGAGTGGGCTTCCCCCGGGAAGTCGTCAGCGACAGGGGTACGAACTTTATTTCAAAGTATATGAAATCCCTCTGGTAGCAGTGCGGGGTCACTTACCGATTCACAACGCCCTATCACCCCCAGGGAAACGGACTGGTCGAGCGGTTCAACCGCACTCTCAAGGGGATGATCTTGGGGCTAGAAGAACCCCTACGCCGCCAGTGGGACGTGCTACTACCGTGCCTCCTCTTCGCCTACCGAGAAGTCCCCCAGAAGTCCCTCGGCTTCAGCCCCTTCGAACTCCTGTACGGACACCCCGTTCGCGGGCCTCTCAGCCTAGTGAAGGAGGAATGGGAAATGGCCCCCCTACAAACCCCTCCAGACGTCTACAAGTACCTCCTGACCCTCCGCAATCAGACCCGGAAATTCAGGGAGATCGCCAAAGCCAATCTTGAGGCCAGCCAAGAGGACATGAAGAAGTGGTACGATCAACATGCCTCCTCCATCGAGTTCGAACCGGGTCAGCAGGTATGGGTGATGTCCCCCATCGAACCGTGTGCCTTGCAGGACAAATGGACGGGGCCCTTCAAGGTGATCGAGCGCAAGAGTCCCGTCACCTATCTCATCGACCTGGAGTCCCCCCGGAACCCCCTCCGGGTTCTCCACACCAACAGACTCAAACCCCACTTCGTGCGCTCAGAGCTCAGCCTGCTGATGGCTACCGACAGTGGCGCAGAAGGAGACTCCGAGCCCCTCCCTGACCTACTGAGGACCCGTGAAAGAGATGGTTCGGTGGACGGGGTCCGACTCTCCGAGGCCCTGACCCCAGAGCAGCGTCAAGATTGTCGGGCCCTCCTGCTGCCGTTCGCAAACCTGTTCTCCCTCGCACCCGGAGTCACCTCCTGGTGCCTGCACGACGTGGACACTGGGGACAGTCCTCCTGTCCGACACCGGGCGTACCGAGTACCGGATCGGGTACGTACATGCATCCAAGAAGAGGTCTCCAAGATGCTCGCCCTCGGGGTCATCGAACCTTCGGACAGTCCCTGGGCCAGCCCGGTCGTCCTGGTCCCCAAGGCCGCGGCCCCGGGCACCACACCTGAGCTCCGATTCTGCATCGACTATCGGGGTCTGAACGCGGTCACCCGAACCGACGCTCACCCTATCCCCTGAGCAGATGAACTAGTCGACCGCATGGGGGCAGCCCGCTACCTAAGCATCTTCGACCTGACAGCGGGCTACTGGCAGATCGGCCTCACCCCCAGGGCCCAAGAACGTTCCGCTTTCTCCACCCCGGATGGGCACTACCATTTCAGAGTGATGCCATTCGGCATGAAGAATGCTCCAGCCACTTTTCAAAGACTGGTGAACCAGGTATTGGCGGGCCTCGAAGAATTCAGCGCCGCCTACCTGGACGACATCGCGGTATACAGCCGCCACTGGACAGACCACCTCCACCACCTCCGAGAGGTCCTGCAGGCCCTCCAACAGGCCGGCCTCACCATAAAGGCCAGCAAGTGCCAAATCGGCCAGGGGTCCGTGACCTACCTCGGACACCAAGTGGGGAGTGGTCTGGTGGCCCCCCTCCAACTCAAGGTAGCTGCCATTCAGTCCTGGCCACCCCCCGAAACACAAACCGAGGTCCGAGCCTTCCTGGGGCTCACCGGATACTACCGGCGGTTCGTGAAGGACTATGGCAGCATTGTGGGGCCCCTCACGGAACTCACGTCTAAGAACCACCCAAAAAGAGTCAACTGGACTCCCGACTGTCAAGCGGCCTTCGAGAAGCTGAAGGCCGCCATGTGCACCGCTCCTGTGCTCCAGGCCCCCGACTACAGCCGCGAGTTCATCGTTCAGACCGATGCCTTCGACCATGGTATTGGGGCAGTCCTCTCCCAACTGAACCCCGAAGGAGTCGACCAACCAGTGGCCTTCATCAGCAGACGCCTACTGCCCCGAGAACAGCGCTGGAGCACCATTGAGCGAGAGGCCTTTGCAGTAGTATGGGCCCTCAAGAAGCTCCGGCCTTACCTCTTCGGAACCCACTTCCGGGTACAAACAGATCATCGGCCCCTGCAATGGCTCATGCAAATGCGGGGGGAGAACCCCAAACTATTGCGATGGTCCATCTCCCTGCAGGGGATGGACTTCACTGTAGAGCATCGCCCTGGTCAAGACCACGCCAACGCGGACGGCCTGTCCCGCTTTTTCCGCCTCGACGAGGAAAGTCCCCAAGAGGATGGGTGACTCTCCCCGCCTTCAGCTGGGGGGGACGCATGTTGGACAGGCCCCATGAAGGGCTCGCTCCCTCCCCGCATGACAGGGCCCTGGTACCGGCCTTCCAGGTACTACCCGCAGAAGCAACCCCCAACCCGTCCCCCATGGGACGTCGGCTCCTGGGAATCCCTGTGTCCCTGGCCTGGGCCACCGTCAGCACCCTTGCCCGGGCCAGCCGCCATCTTAGACCCTGCACCATGAGGCCGCGTGGCCTCAGCTCGACCCCAACCCCGGGCCTGGCCAGGCCCCGACATCCCGGCACCACCATCCACCCAGGAGGTGAACGGACCACTTGGCCGGTCAATGGGAGTAAGAAGTGTCGATGGCTCTCTCCCGCCAGGTGCCGATCACCCCCAGCCTCCCCGGGCGCTGGCTCCACCCCCCTGCTGGGTGTCTGGACTCCCTCATCCCGGACCTCCCGGCCTCCAAGAGCGAGGGTCCGGACATCAAAGAGTGCCAGACCTATAACTGAGGCAGCCCCAGAACAGGAAGGCAGTTGTATCCTGGAGTCGAGAGACACCGCGACAAACTCATCCTTGACGGACTGCTGGCGCTGCCGCAGCCCTGCCTTGTGAACTATTGTCCTGCCTGCTGGCGCTGCCGCGGCCTTCTGCAACCTTCATCTTCGTGGGACCTGCTGGCGCTGCCGCGGCCCGTTGTAACTTCCATCTTCGTGGGACCTGCTGGCGCTGCCGCGGCCCGTTGTAACTTCCATCTTCGTGGGACCTGCTGGCGCTGCCGCGGCCCGTTGTAACATTCATCCTCGTTGGGACCTGCTGGCGCTGCCGCGGCCCGTTGCCACCTACGACCTCTTCGGGACCTGCTGGCGCTGCCGCGGTCCGACCCGTCCGAACACCGAGCTCGAGGATTGTGAGCTATCACCGTTCCACCGCCGTACCTACGGGTACCAAGACTGTCCCGCTACCCCCTTTTTCCTACTAGAGACTAGAGCTGAGAGCACCACCGTGTCCTGATCTCCTTGTATCATACTGCCTCATTTCAAGAACTGCCTATAAAAGGTATTAATCTGATCTTCGTGTGGTGTCCATCTGTGGGGGGGAAGTTACCTGTCTGTGCGATCGCTGGAGACGGTCCTCACTGGAGGCCTCTCCCCTTGTGCTCGGCCGACCCTCCAGGTCCCCGTCTAACAGGGTGTTAACCGAAGGTAGAATTCTTCAGTCTTTTAAGGTGTGCTGTTTAGGTTTAATAGTTGTGCCTTTGTCTGGCGCTTCTTGCTGGCGTGATGTTAATGTGGCTATCTCAGGTTGTCTACTTGCCGTAATCAGATTTGGTGGAGGGAGACCTGATGGGCCCTGTACCTGCCTGTGAGTATAAAAGTGTTGAATATTGTGTTTGTACGTTGTCAATGTATTTAGCGCAATCCCCTATTTCTGCTTTTTGATTAGTGGTACCAGGTTCCGCTACATTTTCTAGGTCTAGGTCTAAGTCTGTTGTCTCTTCTAGTTTGTCTTTTGGTTGTTGGTCTTTAGTGGACCTGATGTTGATTAAGTTCCTGTTGTTTATTCCATTTGATTCTAGTTGCTGTTTTTGTAGTAGTTTTTGTGGGTCCGTCATGTGGATTTGTACTACTGTTTGTTTTAAGTTTAATTTTGTGTCGGACTGGGAGAGTAAATTGAAGTTGCTTGGTTACAGAGGAATTTGCAATCCTTTAATACCGCTAGTTTTTGAGAATATTACGGTGCCTGGATCTTTCAGACATGCAAATTTGGTGTAGATCTTGGGCTGGAAGTAATGTGGATTCTTCCGTTGGGAGGAATCCTCTATTATGATTAGGTTTTTTGTTCCCGGACTCGGCCTTAGGTTGGCCACTGGGTTTCACTTGGTGTCTTTAGGCGTTTCTTTAAATGATGTCTTGGTCTAGGTTTGAAGAGGCATTGCAGGTGGTTCTGCGAGGGCTGTAGTGTACTAAACTGTCAGCCGTTAGGAGTTATTGAGGAGCTACAGTGCTCTTCAAGCAATGATATGTCGCTATTGTCCTCAATTTTTCCACATTTGACTTTTTGGGAGTCTGAATCAGAGCCAAGGGGGTCATCGACCTTGCTCCCATTGTCGAACACTTTTTTCCTTTTTATTGATTTTGTTGCTTTTTGCTTTGACTAAGGGATAGTTGGGGTCTTTCTTACTCTACTGGACCTCATGTTTCCCCGGTTGATATGCTCATTTTATTTACTGGAATTGTTTACTGGTGTTGTCCCCCAATAACCTTGGTGCCTGCCTGATGTCGGTTTTACTTCGTTGTTGTGGTTTAACTAGGTACTGTCTTGTTGCTGTTGGATTAAATTGGTCACCGGTAACTCACTTGGCACAAGCCTTCTATGGGCGATGAAGATGGTGCAAGGCGGAGCGGGGGGAGGGAGCTGGGCCCAACTCAAGTCTCTTTAATCAAAAACTCGTAAAAGCTTGTGACAGGATGACTCCAAGGGGTTTGCAGGGGAGGGGCTCGGCCTCGGTCTTGATCAGGTGCCTGATGTTGGTGATAATTAGATGACTCACGGCAAGCCCCCACAACCCCACGCTGACAGAGCTGATGAGGCTACCAAGTACACCTAGCTCTGTGTCACATACCCCCGCTCGCTGCTCACTACTCGCTACTCTCACCTGCTCTGCAACTTGGTCCACACCCTCGCCGTAGCCACTGCCCAGTAGTCTCTCGCAAGACCGCTCCTACGTTGCCCCACTGTTCCGCTGCTCCCAAACACACAGTAGATGTTCATAGCAGCTCCAAAGGCAAATGTTTAATTCCGTTCTGTTCCATTCCACAGGACGATAAGAGTGGATGCGGGAGGGAGGTTATACCAATAGCAGGGCAGGGCTGAGTGAGGATGAGGCACTGTGGTCAGTAAGAAGGTATGATGTGGATGATGAGAAGCAGTGGTGGCAGAGTGGAAAGCACCTAGCTGGCTCCCTACCTGCCGGCTCCGCCCTATTTTGCAGCTGCAGCGGGAGAGCGGGGAGCAGCTAGTCAGCCAGCCGACCTGCCGACCTGCCAGAAGCCAAGAGCAAAGGTCAAGAGCGGAGGTCTGGTCTGGTCAGATCCGGCCAGTGGGCGCAATAAGTTCAGGCTTTTCCGGGCTTCAGCGGACTTCTCCAGACTTCCGCGGACCGGGCCCGGCTGCCCGCGATGGGAGTGACAGGGACAGTGGTGGCGGCAGGTCAAAGTGCTGGACAAGTGCTGGATGAGGCAAGCTAGGGCCTCGCAAGGTGCTCGCAGCGCTCACAACAGAAACAGCAACAACCGGAACCGGATATCCAAAGGTTCATTAATGAATACCATTGTGCAGAAAAAATTGAACACAATGCTAGATATCTCTAATGGATATAGCACCTGCGAGCAGATATTTGACAGCATTCTGAGCTCTAGGCTCTCAGAATAAATGGTGTAGATTGCCCCAAGGGTATAAGAATAACCTGGTGTTGTTCTCAGCAAGGGTCTCAGAGTTCGACATTTTTTTGATGAGGAGGCATTGTCCTATATAGATGATATTTATCTGACGGATGATTAATTATTAGATCATTTGACCAGGGTGAACAACATAATTTTGGGTTTGCATCAGAGGGCTACAAATGTAACTTTACGAAATCAACAATTGACCATCTCAGTGTCCTATTTTTGGGATATGAGCTCTCAAGTCAAGGGAAAAGCCTTGCAGCAATTTTTTTAGAAAAGTGTGTGCTCCTCCAACCTCGAAAGGCTATGAAAAATTTGCAATCCATTTTAGGATTCCAACATTTTTGCAGAACATACATTTTGGATTATGCAGAAAGAGTGAAACCTTTCTACAACTTAATTAGACCTGAATTTTCAGTTCAACGTTGGACACAGGAACAGACAGAGATACATTGTTCCCTAGAAGCTGACATGATAGCTTCCAAACACTTACACACATGTGTAAACATTACAAATTTGGTGATCCAGGTTATCGCGGGTTAATCAGGGTACACTTACCTCACCTTCAATAAAGATGAAGCAGTACAAATCTCATTTGTACACAAACACTGAGATGCGCTTTGCATCCACTGACATTTTTTTAACAGCAGGACAGACTGCTGTAGTGAGAGAAAGAGCACTGGCCCAGGGGAAACAAATAATTGTTGTGACTCCAGTACAAGCCATAAATAGATACAATGGTCTAATTTCTCTCACTATAACAGATGTAGACTAGACATTTGTCCCTACATTAAAAACACAAGCATTTCTGTGGTACAAAGAAGAATATCATCTCCCAAATGAAATAATGCCTCAAGATCAGTACGAATATATAAATTACACTGACCGTTCTGCTCAGCCAGCCGTAGGAAGTAAACAGCAATACAGCTCGGCCTGTGGGAATGTAAAGGGATGTATGCGGAATGGTAAGTTCCGTCCGAGCAATACACAGACACAGTCTCTAGGAGATTGCATGGCTCAGCTGGCAGAACTAAAAGCCCTGGTACTGGCACAAAAATAAACGGATCAAGAATTCCCCACACTTATTGTGTGTGATTCCTTTTACTGTGTCCAGTGATACATTGAATATCTTCACTACTGGGGCCAGAATGGATTTAAAGATTCAAAAGGTTGCACAATAAAACATAAATTGCTGTGGGAACAAGTGGTAGAGCTGAAAAAAGGCTTGCTGCAGGCTCATGTGATTCATACGCTAAGCCATCAACGTGTTGGCGTACACATTGAAGGGAATTGATTGGCTTATGAAACCACCAAAGTGACAGTGAGAACTGCTGCTGTAGCTGCAATTAATCATTTTTCGCACAAGAGTAGATAGACAGATAATGGTAGATGTTATTGCTTCAATGCTAAAACAGCACAGCCTTGCCAAAAGGTTTTGCACTCAAGTACTCCTACAAGTTAGATGCACAAAATATTCTGTGTGCTCAAATTCCAGGAGTGGGGGATAGAGTAATACCAAACATGGATCGCAGGTTATATTTAATACTAGCTGAACATCAGGGTATGGGCTCGGCACATGCAGGTATCACTCTGACAGATTAACATATCCTTAGGGGGTGTCTGGAATCAGTCTGGACAACTAAGTGCCAACTTCCTTGACAATTTCCAGATGCTGATGTAGATATTACATGTATTTACAGCCCCAAAAGGATATTTATTTTTTACATAAATACCAGATGCCCTAGACAAAATACACAAACTCTACATGGTAGTATCTACAAAGGTCTTTTGGGAGAAATACCTGATAAACTCTCTTGTGAAAATTGGAATTTTCAGGCGCCCAAGGTTATTAAAAAAAAAATATTAATTACCTCAATCAGCTACTTTACTGACATTACTGGGTCCAACAGAATTACCTGTAATGGTGAGGAGAATAATGAATAAAACCCATGACCATTGCTAATATAAGTGGCTATGACATTTTCACTGATAATGATCAGCGTATGCTGCTACAATGGTTTGATTAAACACAAGAAACACAACCCCAAAAATTTAAATTGAAATGCAATGAACGGAGTCCTATCAAGAATCACTTGGAAGCTTAACACATTTTCACATTTGAAAACAAAACACTTTTGCACCTTCTAAGGAAGGAGAGGAAAACTAAGTATTTTTTGAGTTTTTTAAATTAACCACTGGATATCTGTTGCGGTTGTTGGAGTAGTTGTTGTAAAGTCAGTTTCGCCTTAGCCACTTCCAGTGAAGCTACTTCATTCTGTGGGTTCTGGTAAAGTCAAATAATGGGTTGCAGTTGTTTTAGTGAGTCTTGTTGTTTTAAACCCTGATGTAAAGGTATAGCATAGTCGATGCCTTAGAATTAGCCATTTTTGAAAGACACAATAAAGGTTTCAATCAAGCTTTATTTATGCATAATATGAATGTTTGATATATCAAGAATCACGTGCAAGCTTAACACATTTTCAATTTAAAAAAAAAAACTTTTAGCACCTTTTAGGTAAGCACAGAAAAACGAAGTATTTGTAGAGTTTTTAAATTAAGAACTGGTTACCTGTTGTGGTTGTAGGAGTTGTTGTTGTAAAGTCAGTTTTGCCAGAGCCACTTCCACTGAAACCACTTCTTTCTGTGGGTTCTGGTGAAGTCAAATAATGGGGTGCTGTTGTTTCAGTGAGGCTTGCTGTTCTGAACACTGATGGAAAAGTATAGCATAGAAAATGCCCTAAAATTAGCCATTTTTGAAAGACAGATTAAAGACTTCAATCAAGCATTATATATATATATATATATTCACTGAAAAAACCATAGGTTATAGACCATATATAGTTAGGAATTAGCATTTACAAAACCTTGAAAATTCACTGAAAAAACCATAGGTTATAGACCATATATAGTTAGGAATTAGCATTTAAAAAACCTTATTTTACTCACACAAAACCATTGAAATTCCATATATAGTTAGTTGCACTAACTATATATTGCGCACCCGCAATCCACTGCTGATGATGTCACATATTACATCATTCATGACATGGTCAGTGACATCACTGATGACATCACTGATGACATCTCAAATGACATCACTGATGACATCACTGATGACAACATCCAGTGACTATGTTTCTGTAAAGTTAAAATATGTCTTACATATTGAAGAATGAGTGGATGTATAAGTGTCTGGACGAAGGATTTAGTAGGTGCATGACTGAATGTATGAGTGAGTGATTAAATGTGTCTCACTGAGTGCATGGGTTAGTGACTAAACTGTCTTAATTTGTGCATCATTATGTCTGTTGTTCTGTAAACTGCTGCATGTGTTGATCAGTAGCTATATGAGTAACTATATGGGTTATTGATTGATTGCCCAAGTATTTGCATGGGAGACTGAGTGTGTGTGTGGCTGGATGGGAGGTGTGTGACTCTGTACAGATCAATGTGTACTTGTATCAATGATTGTATAAGAGAGTAAGTATGTGTTAGTATATGGTTGAAAACGTAAGGTGCTCTATGTTTAACTGTATAGAGTAGAAAATGGAAGTGTGATTGATTCTTTACAGGACTGACTAGGTGTGTGAGTAACTCCATGGATGAGTGGCAGAGTGTGAGTGTCTGTATAGGTGTATGAGTGCATATGATTGTGTTGTAAACATGAGTGATTGTATGTATGAATGATTGTATGGGTGAATGAGTGAATGTGTGTGTAGACGTAGGAATCAGTGAGTACGTATGTAGTAACTAGTATTGGTGTGTCAATGGTTTCAAAAATTATACTCTGTTTTTAACACTGGGTGAAACAGAGGTTATATTAAAATGTGAGGAGATGCATTGTATTGTCACATGAATGATATCATCAGTGATGTGATCATTGATGTCAAGTGAGATGTCATCAGTGATGTCATTTGAGATGTCATCAGTGATGTCATCAGTGATGTCACTGACCATGTCATGAATGATGTAATATGTGACATCATCAGCAGTGGATTGCGGGTGCGCAATATATAGTTAGTGCAACTAACTATATATGGAATTTCAATGGTTTTGTGTGAGTAAAATAAGGTTTTTTAAATGCTAATTCCTAACTATATATGGTCTATAACCTATGGTTTTTTCAGTGAATTTTCAAGGTTTTGTAAATGCTAATTCCTAACTATATATGGTCTATAACCTATGGTTTTTTCAGTGAATTTCAATGGTTTTTTAATAGCAAATATCATAAGCTGTCGAATGTCAAGTACGTGGTAAGAATTTTTTTTTTCGTGTTTATGCACACTGATCTGCTTTGATTGCTGCCCCCCACCCCTCATTTCTATTAGGAGTACTCTCTCTTTGCAGATAGTGAAGGGTAGTTAACGCAGCCCTTTCCCCCTTTGTAATCCGTCGTGCCTGCTTCTCTCTCCATTTGATTGATTGTTCTCTTTGGTTCATTCTCTATTTACAAACAAGCACAGAGTCGCAATACTCTGTTTAGTCTTTGCAGATAGCGAAAAATCGTGTAAAAAAACAAAAGGAATCGAGCAAAATCAGTAGGCCACTAATGGGATCTCTTTTGACCTCGCTAAAATAGAAACATTAGGAACAACCTGTTGAAAATAGCAATGCGTATGTATATAAGCGGCGTTCATTTGTGTTCACAGTACCCCTTGTTGATTGTTTCAATCGAGCATTGAATTGTTCGAAGTTAATTCTCTTAACGATCTTCTCTACCTGCAAACGAGGAAGAATAGGAATATTCTATCTCCCTTTGCAGATAGTGAAGGGTAGGTAACGCAAGCCTTTAACACGTCGTACCTATTTCATTCCTCATTGATTGATTGATTGTCCGAACATTGACTGTTTGGGAATTAGTTCTTTTTGGAGGTATTCCCTGTTTGCAAATAAACGTAGGAAAATCTTTGCAAGTAGTGAAAGGGTACGTAATGCGGACCGTTCTCCCCCGTTGTAATCTGTCATGCCTATCTACTCCCCACTGATTGATGCACCTTTTTCACCCGGACCATTTACTAGAGATACGTCATCTGGCCCGACCAGAGAGCACCCCTAGTGAAAAGGACATATGCAATAATAACGAAGTGATCACTGTATCCTGTTAACAGAAACTTTACCATGAAACAACCTGGAAAGAAAAAAATAGGAAAACGAAAATCAGTAGGCCACTGATGAACATGAACTTTTATTAAACAACGAACAAAGAAACGATAACATAACGTAATGATAAAACCTATTAATGTCCTAGAAACAAGAAAACGTTAAAACTATGCCAGTGGTGAGAGACCAGAAAAACAGTAAGAGAAACCAAATCACCCCTCGCTGTCCCACCGCCTGCCACGCCAAAAAAATCGATAGACTAGGGAAAATGCAAGTCAGTAGAACATCCACCCCCACTCTGGAAACTTCCAAGGTGGGGCAGGGTTCCGGCTACGCCCAGCCGGGAGCAGCCCATATAAGTCAGGTCCTGCTGCCACGCCTCGGCCAGGAGATCCTAACGTAGGGTGTAGCCGGAGGAGAGGCCGAGACCAGCGGGACCCGGCCAAGGGATTGCCTTTACAACGCTGAACAGTTGCAGGGGGGGGGAATGTCTCCTCGACCCTCCCCTCTCTCTCCCAGTCCGGCCGCGGTGGCCCTTGAGAGTTGCAGGTAGTCCCGCCACATGCTCTTCCGGTCCGACCACCAACGGTCGGGGGGCCGAGGCCGACGGGATCCGGCTGCAGCCGATAAACCAAGAAACCCGTTCATGGGGCCAGAGCCAGGGGCGTCCGGCCGACATCCACCGGAAGCCCGGCCCGAAGACGGACGGGACACTTCTTTCTTTTATAATGGCTGCGACAACACTGGAGGGGGATGTCTTGCACATGCCTCCGACCCCCCCCTCGTCCTCATCGCCTGGTCCGGCCATAACAAATCTCAAGCGAGACGCCGTGGGGTGCACTGGGAGGGAGAGACGGTGCGAACAGGCCTCTCCCGCCTCCCCAGGTGGAGGCTTCCCAGCTGCACCCTCAGCGCTCCAGGCGGTGGCATCCTAACAACTACAGTGCTGCACAGTTTCGGAACGACCTAGATAACGGTTCTTCCACTGTGGCCATGCTGCAACGTCTCGCCCGGCAGGGTGGAGCCCGTCCGCTCATGTGACCCCGCGATCGCCGGTAGCTGCCGAACTCTCAAAATGGCGGTCGACCTGGCAAGAGCGGGCCCAACATAAAGAAATGGCCCGGTCACTGGTTGACTCCACCACCGTAGTCCTCCACGACCTTGAAGATTCTAGAGGAGCCGCGGGAGTCTCCGACCCCCGATGGGGAATGACTGCCATGATCGCCCGTGGAGTGACGAAACTGTATCCGCGGGACGTCGGCGCTCCCATGCTGGCGCCAGCCTCACTTTGAATTACTACAATCCTGCAGACCTTACTTCCGGTGAAAGCACAGTGTGACCCGGTAGGAAAAATTATTGCACCCCCTCCCCTTTTTGACTGATAGTTCAAACCACCGATCCTTTCCTTTGCCCTTTTAACGGAACTTTGGACTGCCTCCCCCTCTTTTACATTTTCTAGAGAAAACAAAACATTAACCACTACATTAGCATAGCAGTTGACACCAGAACTGTTTTCAAATTGAAAACCAACAACATCTTCAACAGAATCCTTTTTGTTTCTGCTGTGACCCTGCTACAGCACAGGCATTGTCCCCAGCAGTAATTCTGCAATGCCGGTAAGAATAGCTGTGGTGCCTACTGGACTCACTCACCCCCGCGGCGCCCCACGCCGTTTTTTGCTGGGCGGCAACTTACTAGACATCACTTTCGTGCCATCTAGATTTCAGCGCGTTCTGCTGCCTTGGAACTATTCGCACAACAGACCGCTACTGACAAGAATATTTCATTATTGGTGCTGTCAATTTCAATAAATCTATTGGATAATTAAAAAGAAATTGCCACGGTCTCTTCGTTGTTTAAATGTTTTTACTGTTTTTGTTTTGTTGTATATATTTATATGTTATTAAAGTTTTATATTCCTACTACTTTGTTGGAGTGCTATATATTTTTAATGTGACACATAATTGTAAAAACTTTGATGTACAAAGAGTCATTCCTGGAATCTTCCGCTTCAGGCTCGGTCCCCTCCCCAATCACAATACAGGATGGTTTTCAGATAGTAGGAACGCGTGTGCTGTGACGGATCACATCGGGTGTGGGCCTTGATCTACTATAACTCCTTTGAAGAGGGGTGATTCTTTACAGCTGGGGCCATAAACTACATCTGCAGGGCTAGCTGATAGCCTAGGACCGGCCTGGACATTCGGACACAGAGGAAGAGGAGTGTCAGAGGGTGCGGTAGTGAATAGGGCGAAAGGGAGGTGTCGGGCGGGCACAGAGTGTGATTCTCAGGGAAGAGCAGCGCAGATGGGGGAAGGTTTATTGCCCATGCATAAGACAGAGAGCGGTGGTGACCAGTGCCTGGGGGAGATGCTTACGAGGGTGAGGAGCCATGCTACGAATCGACAGCGTGCAGAGAGTGGGTCTGGTCAAGACATCTAAAATGGCTGCCGTGCACGACAAAAGTGTGGCATTTCAAAAAAGGCAAGATGGCGCAGACAATGTTTTTCAACACTTCCTCATTTCCTTCGAATCGAACGTTAACAGCCGTTGGGGCATATTACCAAAGTTAAGCGATATTTATCGCTAACGATGCTTACCAACCAATTTTTTACCACTAAGCATCGTCAGAAATTATCGAAGATAAACCTTACTATTATCAAGGTTTATCGCAAATGCGATAATAAACGGCCGCAATGCATGAATATCGCTAAAAACTCAGCGATATTCATGCATTACCGAGCTAATACTCTTAGCCATGTTATCCACCTCCCATTGGATAACATGGCTAAGAACTGCTCAGGGCAGGTGTTACTTTTTGGAGATATTCGCGCTTAGCGCGAATATCTCCAAAAGTTGGTAATAGGAGATAGATATCTTGCATGTTGTAATGCAAGTTATTGTGGTATATGGAACTCATACCATAATCTCTCAGGAAAGCAGAAACTGATCCTTTTAGGACCGCCTAAAAAGGCCTAGGGGGTGAGGAGTACTCTACTTTGCCCCCTTTTCACGTTCCGAACTATTTTATTTTACTCTCTTCTGTAATTACACAAAATACCAGCGATAAGATGCATCGGAGACACACAGTGAGAGAAAGGAGGCCGGAGATGAAGAAGACATGTCAAATACACATTGGAGATAATATAGTGGCAGAAGGGAAGTAAATATGAGTAAACTTACCATGTAACATAAAAATGTTGCACTCTATACTATAAGTCTCATTTTATACTACAATCACTTCGCTACAACCTCATAAATTAAAAATAAAAATAAATAATGTCTCAAACAATTTTTGATTTCTAAATATAAATTTATTCTTCAGAATTTTCTAAATTTGAAACAACTAGTAACATGTCCTCATCAGTAATTTCCTCTTCAATCATCTCATCTGGAATCTCCTCATTAAAAGTCTGCAATGATGATTCTTGTAACTCTATGGTCTCCAAACACTCGATAAATTCGCCATCAAGAGATTGATCAAAAAAATCATTCAAGTCATCTCCTCCTTCTGACAATATTTCATTATTGGTGCTGTCCATTTCAATCAATGTAGTGGAATCATTCAAGTCATCTCCTCGTGACAATATTTCATTATTGGTGCTCTCAATTTCAATCAATGTAGTGGAATCATTCAAGTCATCTCCTCCTTGTGACAATATTTCATTATTGGTGCTGTCCATTTCAATCAATCTAATGGAATCATACAAGCCATCTCCTCCTTGTGACAATATTTCATTATTGGTGCTCTCAATTTCAATCAATGTAGTGGAATCATTCAAGTCATCTCCTTGTGACAATATTTCATTCTTGGTGCTGTCCATTTCAATCAATCTAATGGAATCATACAAGTCATGTCCTCCTTGTGACAATATTTCATTATTGGTGCTCTCAATTTCAATCAATGTAGTGGACAATTCAAAAGAAATTGCCACGGTCTCTTCATTGTGAGCCATTTTATTTTGAAATTGCTTGCTGTAAATTGCAGAAAAAAATAATCACTTTCATTTATCGTTTTTAGTAATACATAATATAAAACTAACTTCATCAAGTATTTAGTATAACAGAAGGACTGCAAATAAATAACAGAAAACATTTTTCAAATTATCTTCAAGTGTACAACATAGTTCCCCTTACAAATTAACAACTCACCTTTTTAAAAGTAGCAGAAGTGTTAGTACTGTGTAAATCAAACACCAGAAATTCACCACCAAAAATTCCTCACAAATGTACCTCAGACAGTAGTATCACAAAATGGCTGTGGTTTCCTCTCATTTGACATATATACATAACCAATTAACTTTCATCACACACAAATACAAAACCAAAGTAACATTTTAATTGGTTCTAAATTTCAACACTTTCAAATGTGTTTTCCCCATGCAATTTTCCATAGGACATTTACATACGTCTACAGCCTGAATGGCTGAACGGAATTACACCAAACTTGGCAAAATGGTACATCAAACCTAAGAGGTCAGGAAGGATCTACTATGCCCCCTTATGGTCATTTCCCCCTTCGCTTTGGCCTCCTCTTGTCTCTCAATCCTACCGAGGGACAAGATGGCGGCCGCTACGGACTGTTTGGAATGTTGACAGACGCCGGAGAACCAATCAGCTTCGCAAAGCTCCGTAACGCGAAAAGTACGCGAAGCGGAGCGCTGTTACAGATATATATCTTTTTTTCAACGTTAATTTCTCAAAATCCACTGGAGCACATATATTGAGACCTAGCAAAGGCACATCGGGCTACCAGTCCCTAATATTTTGCCAAGTTTCGTGCAAATCCATTCAGCCGTTCGATTATTATTATTTTGGTTTTTTTTTGCCCCGCGGGGCCCTTTTAAAACCTCCACATCAAACCTAGGGGGTCAGCGAGGATCTACTATGCCCCCTTATAGTTATTTCCCCCTTTGTTTTGACCTCCTCTTGTCTCTCGATCCTACCGAGAGACAAGATGGCGGCCGCTACGGACTGTTTGGAATGTTGACAGACGCCGGAGAACCAATCAGCTTCGCTTCACAAAGCTCCGTTGCGCGAAAAGTCCGCGAACCAGAGCGCTAACCGGTCCGCTGTTACAGATATATATCTTTTTTTAAACGTTAATTTCTCAAAATCCACTGGAGCACATATATTGAGACCTACAAAAGGCACATCGGGCTACCAGTCCCTACAATTTTGCCAAGTTTCGTGCAAATCCATTCAGCCGTTCGGGCTAAAAGTGAGGCCAACCGCCCTATGGAAAACTCAATGTTAAAAACACGTTTTGGGACCCCCCTTTTTTCTCGGCCCCCACTGGACGAACCCCCCCCAAATTTTCAAGGGCTGCTCAGAAACAAAATGTGCCATTTTCCTGAAAATTTCAGCCGATTCCGTCCACAAACGCCAAAGTTATTAGACATAGAATTTTCAAAAAACCCATAGAGAAAAAATCCTAACTATATATACCTACTGGCGACCGCCAGTAGGTAATATATATTTATATATATATATATATATTGAATTTACAGGAAAAGATGACTGCACCCGCGGGGGGTAAAATCCAAGACGGATTTATTTCACACAGAAGTAACAAAGATCAAGACGCGTTTCGGCGGTACGCTTTCGTCATATATATATATATATTAGGAAAGTCTGATATATCAAGAATCGCTTGGAAGCTTAACACATTTTCACATTTTAAAACAAACACTTTTGCACCTTCTCAGAAAGCACAGTAAAACTAAGTGTTTTTTGAGTGTTTTTTAATTTAACACTGGATACCTGTTATGGTAGTTGGAGTAGATGTTGTAAAGTCAGTTTCACCTGAGCCACTTTCACTGATGCCACTTAATTATGTGGGTTCTGGTAAAGTCAAGTCATGGAATTTAGTTGTTTCAGTGAGTTTTGTTGTTCTAACCCCTGATGGAAAAGTATAGCATAGAAAATGCTTCCTTAGAAGGTGCAAATGTGTTTGTTTTCAAATGTGAAAATTTGTTAAGCTTCCAAGTGATTCTTGATATATTGGACATTCCTATTATGTATATAAAAAGCTTGATTGAAACCTTTAATGTGTCTTTCAAACAAGGCTAATTCAAAGGCATTTTCTATGCTATACTTATTCATCAGGGTTTAAAACAACAAGACTCACTGAAACAACTGCAACCCATTATTTGACTTCGCCAGAACCCACAGAAGGAAGTGGCTTAAGTGGAAGTGGTTCAGGTGAAACTGACTTTACAACAACGACTCCAACAAAAGCAACAGGTATCCAGTGGTTAATTTAAAAAACTTAAAAATGTCTTAGTATTACTTTGCTTCCTTAGAAGGCGCAAAAGTGTTCGTTTTTAAATGTAAAATTTGTTAAGCTTCCAATCGATTCTTTTTATATCAGACATTGCTATTATGTATATAAAAATCTTGATAGAAACCTTTAATATGTCTTTCTAAATTGGCTAATTCTAAGGCATTTTTATGCTATACTTCTACATCAGGGTTTAGAACAACTAGACTCAAGGAAACAACTGCACCCCATTATTTGACTTTGCCAGAACCCACAGAAGGAAGTGGCTTTAGCGGAAGTGGCTCAGGCGAAATTGACTTCGCAACAACTGCTCCAACAACCACGACAGGTATCCAGGGCTTAATTAAAAAAACTCAACATAAACCAGTTTGATAAGATCCAGGATTTTCAACGGCACTAGTTACAATATTTTTCAGAGGAAGTAGTTCCATCTTCTTTTACAATTCCCAGATGCTGATTTGGATATTGAAAGTATTTATAAGCCCCAAAAGATTTTCAATCTTTACAAAAATACAAAATGCCTTAGACACTACACACTTAAACTCCACCTGGTAGTATCTACAAAGGTCTTTGGGAGACATACCTGATAAAATCACTTGTGAATATTGAAAATGTCAGACTGCCAAGGTTATTAAAAAAAGAGTGAAATTTAACTCAATCAACTACTTTTCTAACATTGCTTGGTCCAATAGAATTGTCAATAACGGAGAGGAGAATAATGGTTGAAACAGATGGCCACTGCTACTCATTTGCTATGATATTTTGACACATAATGATCTGTGAATGCAACTGCAATGATTTGATTTAACCCAAGAATCACAACCCCAAAAAATGTAAATTGAATTGCTATGAATGGAATACTATCAAGCCGTAGCATTTCCAAAAATACCGGTCACAAAATTGTAGGTAATTTTTTCATTTATGTGAAATAGCTTTGCCCTTCTTGCTAAATGACTAAACATAAGTTGATTTTAAATTTGTATGTGATTTTCAACAGTGTTGGTACCTTGCTATTATTTACTGTAAATAATAATGAGTACCGGAACTTAATAAATAATGGAACAGGTCACAACTTTTTGTATTTACCGTATTTCTTCAAAACTACACACTTGAATATAATAATAATCTATTGTACTTTCTTAAATACATAGTTTTCCTTGGCTTCCTTAGAAGGCGCAAAATTG
The DNA here is from genome assembly GCF_964261635.1 of Lissotriton helveticus. Taxonomy (NCBI): domain Eukaryota; kingdom Metazoa; phylum Chordata; class Amphibia; order Caudata; family Salamandridae; genus Lissotriton; species Lissotriton helveticus. The sequence continues at coordinate 34,644,638 of NC_136072.1, read as the reverse complement.
TTTGTTTTTTAATTTTAACATGTATTAGGCTACCAAGCGATTCTTGATATATCAGATATTCCTATTTGTATATACACAGCTTGATTGAAACCTTTAATGTAACTTTCAAAAATGGCAAATTCAAAGGCATTTTTTATGCTATACCTTTCCATCAGGGTTTATAACAACAAGACTCACTGAAACAACTGCAATCCATTATTTGACTTCGCCGGAATCCACAGAAGGAAGTGGTTACAGTGGAAGTGGCTCAGGCGAAACTGACTTTACAACAACTACTCCAGCAACCGCAACAGGTATCCAGTGGTTAATTTAAAAAAACTCAAAAAACACTTAGTTATACTGTGCTTCCTTCAAAAGCGCAAAAGTATTAGTTTTTAAATTTGAAAATGTATTAAGCTGCCAAGCGATTCTTGATATGTCAGATATTATGTCATAAAAAGCTTGATTGAAACCTTTAATGTGACTTTCAAAAATGGCAAACTCTAAGGCATTTTCTATGCTACACCTTTACATCAGGGTTTAGAACAACAAGACACACTGAAAAAACTGCAACCCATTATTTGACTTCACCGGAACCCACAGAAGGTAGTGGCTTCAGTGGAAGTGGCTCAGGAGAAACTGACTTTACAACAACTCCAACAACTACAACAGGTATCCAGCGCTTAATTACAAAAACTCAAAAAATACTTTGTTTAACGTGCTTCCTTAAAAGGCGCAAAAGTGTTTGTTTTTAAATTTGAAAAGGTGTTAAACTTGAAAGTGATTCTTGATATATCCGAGATTCCTATTATGTATATAAAAACCTTGATTGAAACCTTTAATGTGTCTTTCAAAATTGGCTAATTCTGAGGCATTTTCTATGCTATACTTTTACAACAGGGTTTAAAACAACAAGACTCACTGAAACAACTGCAACCCATTATTGGACTTCACCAGAGCCCACAGAAGGAAGTGGCTTCAGTGGAAGTGGCGCAGGCGAAACTCACTTTACAACAACTTCTCCAGCAACCGCAACAGGTATCAAGTGGTAATTTCAAAAACTCAATAACACTTAGTTATACTGTGCTTCCCTCAAATGCACAAAAGTGTTTGTTTTTAAATGTAAAAAGGTGTGAATCTGCCAACCGATTCTTGATGTATCAGATATTATGTTATAAATTAATTGAAACCTGTAATGTAACTTTCAAAAATGGCAAATTCAAAGGCATTTTTATGCTCTACCTTTCCATCAGGGTTTAGAACAACAAGACTCACTGAAACAACTGCAATCCATTATTTGATTTCACTGGAACCCACAGAAGGAAGTGGTTTCAGTGGAAGTGGCTCAGGCGAAACTGACTTTACAACAACTCCAACAACTACAACAGGTATCCAGTGCTTAATTACAAAAACTCAAAAAATACTTATTTTAACGTGCTTCCTTAAAAGGCGCAAAAAATTTTGTTTTTAAATTTGAAAATGTGTTAAACTTGAAAGTGATTCTTGATATATCCGAGATTCCTATTATGTATATAAAAACCGTGATTGAAACCTTTAATGTGTCTTTCAAAATTGGCTAATTCTGAGGCATTTTCAATGCTACACCTTTCCAACAGGGTTTAAAACAACAAGACTCACTGAAACAACTGCAACCCATTATTTGACTTCACCAGAACCCACAGAAGGAAGTGGCTTCAGTGGAAGTGGCTCAGGCGAAACTGACTTCACAACAACTACTCCAGCAACCGCAACAGGTATCCAGTGGTTAATTTAAAAAACTCAAAAACACTTAGCCATACTGTGCTTCCCTCAAATGCGCAAAAGTGTTTGTTTTTAAATTTGAAAAGGTTTTAAGCTGCCAAGCGATTCTTGATGTATCAGACATTATGTCATAAAAAGCTTGATTGAAACCTTTAATGAAATTTTCAAAAATGGCATATTCAAAGGAATTTTTTATGCTATACCTTTCCATCAGGGTTTAGAACAACAAGACTCACTGAAACAACTGCAACCCATTATTTGACTTCACCAGAACCCACAGAAGGAAGTGGCTTCAGTGGAAGTGGTTCAGGAGAAACTGACTTCACAACAACTGCTCCAACAGCCACAACAGGTATCCAGTGCTTAATTAAATACACTCAACATAAACTAGTTTGATAAGATCCAGGAATTTCACTGGCCCTAGTTACAATATTTTTCAGTGCAAGTACTGCAAAATATCAGATGTTGCATTGTTTCATTTCACTAGATGCTCCTTTCTCCACCACTTCATATTTCCTACTTCTTTTTCTCTAGCTTTTAATTGTTTTTTAATATCATCTTTCTCAATTTTGCATTTAATTTAATACCTTGTCTTTAATCTTCTTTCTCACGTTTCTGTGTCTTTCTGTCTTGGTCTTTGACAAGAGCTTTATATTTAATGGAAGTACTGTTAAGTATAAATGATAGAAGATTCCACTCACACGTAACAATCAGAACGAATAAGGCACAACAGTTAAATGAAGGTTCCAAATCTTACAAGTCATGCTCAGTACTGGATAAGACATTTCTCTCAAGAAATACAATGTCTTTAACATTTTAGAATAAAAGGCTCTCACCTACTAAGTGCCATCTTCTTTGACAATTCCCAGATGCTGATGTGGATGTTGAAAGTATTTACAAGCCCCAAAAGATTTTCAATTTTTACAAAAATACAAAATGCCTTAGACACTACACACTTAAACTCCACATAGTAGTATCTACAAAGGTCTTTGGGAGACATACCTGATAAAATCACTTGTGAATATTGAAAATGTCAGACTGCCAAGGTTATTAAAAAAAGAGTGAAATTTAACTCAATCAACTACTTTCCTAACATTGCTTGGTCCAATAGAATTGTCAATAACGGAAAGGAGAATAATGGTTGAAACAGATGGCCACTGCTACTGAGTTGCTATGAGATTTTGACACATAATGATCAGTGAATGCAACTGCAATGATTTGATTAAACCCAAGAATCACAACCCCAAAAAATGTAAATTGAATTGCTGTGAATGGAATATTATCAAGCCGTAGCATTTCCAAACATACCGGTCACAAAATTGTAGGTAATTTTTTCATTTATGTAAAATAGCTTTTCCCTTCTTGCTAAATGACTAAACATAAGTTGATATTAATCTGTATGTGATTTTCAACAGTGTTGGTACCTTGCTATTAATTACCGTAAATAATATTGAGTAGCAGAAGTTAATAAATAATCGAACAGGTCACAAATTTCTGTATTTACCGTATTTCTTCAAAACTACACATTTGAATATAATAATAATCTATTGTACTTCCTTAAATACGTAGTTTTCCTCGGCTTCCTTAGAAAACGCAAAATTGTTTGTTTTTAAATTTTAACATGTATTAGGCTACCAAGCGATTCTTGATATATCAGATATTCCTATTTGTATATACACAGCATGATTGAAACCTTTAATGTGTGTTTCAAAAAAGACAAATTCTAAAGCATTTTCTATGCTATACCTTTCCATCAGGGTTTAAAACAACAAGGCTCACTGAAACAACTGCAACCCATTATTTGACTTCACCAGAACCCTCGGAAGGTAGTGGTTTCAGTGGAAGTGGCTCAGGCAAAACTGACTTTACAACTACTCCAGCAACCGCAACAGGTATCAAAGGCCTTATTTATGAAGGCCTTGCGCCGCCGGTGCGTCACTTTTAACATGGGAAAAAGTGGCGCACCGGCGGCGCAAGGCCTTCATAAATGAGGCCCCAAGTGCTTAATTTAAAAAACTCAAAAACACTTAGTCATACTCTGCTGCCCTCAAATGCACAAAAGTGTTTGTTTTTAAATTTGAAAATGTATTAAGCTGCCAAGCGATTCTCGATGTCAGATATTATGTCAAATAAAGCTTGATTGAAACCTTTAATGTGACTTTAAAAAATGGCAAATTCTAATGCATTTTCTATGCTACACCTTTCCTTTAGGGTTTAGAACAACAAGACACACTGAAACAACTGCAACCCATTATTTGACTTCACCGGAACCCACAGAAGGAAGTGGCTTCAGTGGAAGTGGATCAGGAGACACTGACTTTACAACAACTCCAACAACTACAACAGGTATCCAGTGCTTAATTACAAAAACTCAAAAAATACTTAGTTTAACGTGCTTCCTTAAAAGGCGCAAAAGTGTTTGTTTTTAAATTTGAAAATGTATTAAACTTGAAAGTGATTCTTGATATATCGAGATTCCTATTATGTATATAAAAACCTTGATTGAAACCTTTAATGTGTCTTTCAAAATTGGCTAATTCTGAGGCATTTTTTATGCTATACCTTTCCAACAGGGTTTAAAACAACAAGACTCCGATTATGATGGCGGATGGACCTGAGTCCGTCCGCCACCATAGAGTAGGAGGGAACCTCCGCATGGCCTGCGGAGTACCCTCCTGTGCAATTAGGATGTGACCGCCACCCTGGCGGTCACATCCTCTATTTTTACCATTGCGGCGGGTGCGGCTTCAAGCTGTATCCGCCGCAATGGTAAAAATGCATACATTGCATTTGTATTCAGAAAGCGTCAGGCACCGTGCGGTGCCTGCCGATTTCTGCATACAAATGCAGGGGGGTACCATAGCTACCCCCCCTGTGCACCCTCCACCCCCCTTCACCCAGGGGGCCCGCAACGGGCCCCCGCAGTAAAGTTACACATGCTTTTCCACGACGGAAAAAACCACCGCGGAAAAGCATTTTTCACAGCCCATCCTAATATGGCTGGCGGTGTCTGAGAGACACCGCCACCATATTAGACCTTTTCCACCGCGGTTGTAAGCCAACCGCGGCGGAAAAGCTGCGGACGGAAACCAGGACCCACCAGCCATACTAATGTGGCCGTGGGTCTTTGGTGGGTCCTCAGAGGATTTTCTGCATCCTCCGGGCCGGCGGTGGCTTCCGCCGGCCCGGAGGATGCGGAAAATCCTCCATCGTAATAGGCCCCCAAGTCATACTGTGCTTCCCCAAATGCGCAAAAGTGTTTGTTTTTAAATTTGAAAAGGTGTGAAGCTGCCAAGCGATTCTTGATGTATCAGACATTATGTCATAAAAAGCTTGATTGAAACCTTTAATGTAACTTTCAAAAATGGCAAATTCAAAGGCATTTTTTATGCTATACCTTTCCATCAGGGTTTAGAACAACAAGACTCACTGAAACAACTGCAACCCATTATTTGACTTCACCAGAACCCACAGAAGGAAGTGTTTTCAGTGGAAGTGGCTCAGGCGAAACTGACTTTACAACAACTACTCCAGCAACCGCAACAGGTATCCAGTGGTTAATTTAAAAAACTTAAAAAAACACTTAGTTTTACTGTGCTTCCTTCAAAAGCGCAAAAGGATTTGTTTTTCAATTTGAAAATGTATTAAGCTGCCAAGCGATTCTTGATATGTCAGATATTATGTCATGAAAAGCTCAATTGAAACCTTTAATGTGACTTTAAAAAATGGCAAATTCTAATGCATTTTCTATGCTACACCTTTCCATCAGGGTTTAGAACAACAAGACACAATGAAACAACTGCAACCCATTATTTGACTTCACCGGAACCCACAGAAGGAAGTGGCTTCAGTGGAAGTGGATCAGGAGAAACTGACTTTACAACAACTCCAACAACTACAACAGGTATCCAGTGCTTAATTACAAAAACTCAAAAAATACTTAGTTTAACGTGCTTCCTTAAAAGGCGCAAAAGTGTTTATTTTTAAATTTGAAAATGTGTTAAACTTGAAAGTGATTCTTGATATATTCGAGATTCCTATTATGTATATAAAAACCTTGATTGAAACCTTTAATGTGTCTTTCAAAATTGGCTAATTCTGAGGCAGTTTTTTATGCTATACCTTTCCATCAGGGTTTAGAACAACAAGACTCACTGAAACAACTGCAAGCCATTATTTGACTTCACCAGAACCCACAGAAGGAAGTGGTTTCACTGGAAGTGGCTCAGGCGAAACTGACTTTACAACAACTACTCCAGCAACCGCAACAGGTATCCAGTGCTTAATTTAAAAAACTCAAAAACACTTAGGCCCACATGCATCAATGTGACATTTTGCACTTCCTAATTTGCGAAAAATAAGGAATCGCAAATTAAGAAGTGCAAAATGCTATGCATCATTATTTTTGGTATTCATTTGTGATTCGGTAAAAATCGCAATTTTTACCGAATCCCAAATGAATACCGAATTCTTAAGTTAATTTTCGCAATTCCCATTGATTCCTATGGGCCAAAAGGCCCTTAGGAGTCAATGGGAATTGCGAGTGGCACTTAGAAAATTTCATGGGTGCAGGGGGGGTCCAAAGGACCCCCCCATGCACCCCTGAAATGTATTTTTCGCATCATGTTTCACACACACATGTCCTAAGGACATGTGTGTGTTAAACATGAATGTTGAAAAAAATACTTTTTCACCATTTTAAACACTTTTTCCAAATTTACCGAGTGGTTCAACCACTCGGTAAATTTGGCACCCTAATTGCGAATTTCAACTTGTCAAAGTAATGATGCATTGCTTTTAAGAAGTCGCACATCTGCGACTTCTTAAAAGCACCTGCAATTTTAGAACTCGCAAAAATATTACGAATTCTAAAATTGCTTCATGCATCCCAAAAAGCACTTTTGCATTCGCAAACGGCCGATTTTAAGGAATCGCACCGTTTGCGACTACAAAAATGCTTGATGCATGTGGTCTCTAGTCATACTGTGCTTCCCTCAAATGCACAAAAGTGTTAGTTTTTTAATTTGAAAATGTGCTAAACTTGAAAGTGATTCTTGATATATCCGAGATTCCTATTATGTATATAAAAACCTTGATTGAAACCTTTAATGTGTCTTTCAAAATTGGCTAATTCTGAGGCATTTTTTATGCTATACCTTTCCATCAAGGTTTTTTGGGGCAGATTTATGTAGGGAATGCGCCACGTTTGCGTCACGCAACTGGGGCGTAAACGTGGCGCATCCCTACGACCCATTTACAACGTGATGCATTTAGGCAGATGCGTCACATTGTAAAGCCCTGCGCCACTTGTGGGCGTTCCGGCGCAGGGTGGGCGTTCCGGGGCAGGTGCACAGCGCAAAAGTGGCTGAGTAAAATCTATAAGATTTCACTATGTCACTTTCAGGCCAATGCTGTGTCAAAACCCTGCGCCTGATTGAAGCAGGCGTAGGTCTTGACGCAGCATTGTAAAGATGGGGCACCCTAGAGCCTTGCTGGAGCTGCGTCGCGCTTGCGACGCAACTCCAGCAATGCGCCACCTTTACGGCACAGATGCGTCACGCATCTGTGCCGTTTTTGCCCCATGGTGCGCCGCATTGTAAATGCCGCGCACCATGAGTGGCAGAGCAGGGGCGCAAAATAACTGGCGCATCCCTGGAGATGCGCCAGTTATCATAAATCTGCCCCTTTGTTTTTAAATTTGAAAATGTATTAAGCTGCCAAGCGATTCTTGATATGTCAGATATTATGTCATAAAAAGCTTGATTGAAACCTTTAATGGGTCTTTCAAAAATGGCAAATTCTAATGCATTTTCTATGCTACACCTTTCCATCAGGGTTTAGAACAACAAGACACACTGAAACAACTGCCAGCCATTATTTGACTTCACCGGAACCCACAGAAGGAAGTGGCTTCAGTGCAAGTGGATCAGGAGAAACTGACTTTACAACAACTCCAACAACTACAACAGGTATCCAGTGCTTAATTACAAAAACTAAAAAAATACTTAGTTTAACGTGCTTCCTTAAAAGGCGCAAAAGTGTTTGTTTTTAAATTTGAAAATGTGTTAAACTTGAAAGTGATTCTTGATATATCCGAGATACCTATTATGTATTTAAAAACCTTGATTGAAACCTTAAATGAGTCTTTCAAAATTGGCTAATTCTGAGGCATTTTCTATGCTATACCTTTCCAACAGGGTTTAAAACAACAAGACACACTGAAACAACTGCAACCCATTATTTGACTTCACCGGAACCCACAGAAGGAAGTGGCTTCAGTGGAAGTGGCTCAGGAGAAACTGACTTTACAACAACTCCAACAACTACAATAGGTATACAGTGCTTAATTACAAAAACTCAAAATATACTTAGTTTAACGTGCTTCCTTCAAAAGCGCAAAAGGATTTGTTTTTAAATTTGAAAATGTAGTAAGCTGCCAAGCGATTCTTGATATGTCAGATATTATGTCATAAAAAGCTTGATTGAAACCTTTAATGTGACTTTAAAAAATGGCAAATTCTAATGCATTTTCTATGTTACACCTTTCCATCAGGGTTTAGAACAACAAGACACACTGAAACAACTGCCAGCCATTATTTGACTTCACCGGAACCCACAGAAGGAAGTGGCTTCAGTAGAAGTGGATCAGGAGAAACTGACTTCACAACAACTCCAACAACTACAACAGGTATCCAGTGCTTAATTACAAAAACTAAAAAAATACTTAGTTAAATGTGCTTCCTTAAAAGGCGCAAAAGTGTTTGTTTTTAAATTTGAAAATGTGTTAAACTTGAAAGTGATTCTTGATATATCCGAGATTCCTATTATGTATATAAAAACCTTGATTGAAACCTTTAATGTGTCTTTCAAAATTGGCTAATTCTGAGGCATTTTTTATGCTATACCTTTCCATCAGGGTTTAGAACAACAAGACTCACTGAAACAACTGCAAGCCATTATTTGACTTCACCAGAACCCACAGAAGGAAGTGGTTTCAGTGGAAGTGGCTCAGGCGAAACTGACTTTACAACAACTACTCCAGCAACTGCAACAGGTATCCAGTGGTTAATTTTAAAAATTCAAAAAACACTTAGTTTTACTGTGCTTTCTTCAAAAGCGCAAAAATAATTTTTTTAAATTTGAAAATGTATTAAGCTGCCAAGCGATTCTTGATATGTCAGATATTATGTCATAAAAAGCTTGATTGAAACCTTTAATGTGACTTTAAAAAATGGCAAATTCTAATGCATTTTCTATGTTACACCTTTCCATCAGGGTTTAGAACAACAAGACACACTGAAACAACTGCCAGCCATTATGTGACTTCACCGGAACCCACAGAAGGAAGTGGCTTCAGTGGAAGTGGATCAGGAGAAACTGACTTTACAACAACTCCAACAACTACAACAGGTATCCAGTGCTTAATTACAAAAACTAAAAAAATACTTAGTTTAACGTGCTTCCTTAAAAGGCGCAAAAGTGTTTGTTTTTAAATTTGAAAATGTGTTAAACTTGAAAGTGATTCTTGATATATCCGAGATTCCTATTATGTATATAAAAACCTTAATTGAAACCTTTAATGTGTCTTTCAAAATTTGCTAATTCTGAGGCATTTTCTATGCTATACCTTTCCAACAGGGTTTAAAACAACAAGACACACTGAAACAACTGCAACCCATTATTTGACTTTACCAGAACCCACAGAAGGAAGTGGCTTCAGTGGTAGTGGCTCAGGAGAAACTGACTTTACAACAACTCCAACAACTACAATAGGTATACAGTGCTTAATTACAAAAACTCAAAAAATACTTAGTTTTACGTGCTTCCTTCAAAAGCGCAAAAGGATTTGTTTTTAAACTTGAAAATGTATTAGGCTGCCAAGCGATTCTTGATATGTCAGATATTATGTCATAAAAAGCTTGATTGACACCTTTAATGTGACTTTCAAAAATGGCAAATTCTAATGCATTTTCTATGCTACACCTTTCCATCAGGGTTTAGAACAACAAGACACACTGAAACTACTGCAACCAATTATTTGACTTCACCGGAACCCACTGAAGGAAGTGGCTTCAGTGGAAGTGGATCAGGAGAAACTGACTTTACAACAACTCCAACAACTACAACAGGTATTCAGTGCTTAATTACAAAAACTAAAAAAATACTTAGTTTAACGTGCTTCCTTAAAAGGCGCAAAAGTGTTTGTTTTTAAATTTGAAAATGTGTTAAACTTGAAAGTGATTCTTGATATATCCGAGATTCCTATTATGTATATAAAAACCTTGATTGAAACCTTTAATGTGTCTTTCAAAATTGGCTAATTCTGAGGCATTTTCTATGCTATACCTTTCCAACAGGGTTTAAAACAACAAGACACACTGAAACAACTGCAACTCATTATTTGACTTCACCGGAACCCACAGAAGGAAGTGGCTTCAGTGGAAGTGGCTCAGGAGAAACTGACTTTACAACAACTCCAACAACTACAATAGGTATACAGTGCTTAATTACAAAAACTCAAAAAATACTTAGTTTAACGTGCTTCCTTCAAAAGCGCAAAAGGATTTGTTTTTCAATTTGAAAATGTATTAAGCTGCCAAGCGATTCTTGATATGTCAGATATTATGTCATAAAAAGCTTGATTGAAACCTTTAATGTGACTTTAAAAAATGGCAAATTCTAATGCATTTTCTATGCTACACCTTTCCATCAGGGTTTAGAACAACGAGACACAATGAAACAACTGCAACCCATTATTTGACTTCACCGGAACCCACAGAAGGAAGTGGCTTCAGTGGAAGTGGATCAGGAGAAACTGACTTTACAACAACTCCAACAACTACAACAGGTATCCAGTGCTTAATTACAAAAACTCAAAAAATACTTAGTTTAACGTGCTTCCTTAAAAGGCGCAAAAGTGTTTATTTTTAAGTTTGAAAATGTGTTAAACTTGAAAGTGATTCTTGATATATTCGAGATTCCTATTATGTATATAAAAACCTTGATTGAAACCTTTAATGTGTCTTTCAAAATTGGCTAATTCTGAGGCATTTTTTATGCTATACCTTTCCATCAGGGTTTAGAACAACAAGACTCACTGAAACAACTGCAAGCCATTATTTGACTTCACCAGAACCCACAGAAGGAAGTGGTTTCACTGGAAGTGGCTCAGGCGAAACTGACTTTACAAGAACTACTCCAGCAACCGCAACAGGTATCCAGTGCTTAATTTAAAAAACTCAAAAACACTTAGTCATACTGTGCTTCCCTCAAATGCACAAAAGTGTTTGTTTTTTAATTTGAAAATGTGTTAAACTTGAAAGTGATTCTTGATATATCCGAGATTCCTATTATGTATATAAAAACCTTGATTGAAACCTTTAATGTGTCTTTCAAAATTGGCTAATTCTGAGGCATTTTTTATGCTATACCTTTCCATCAAGGTTTTTTGGGGCAGATTTATGCCGGGAATGCGCCACGTTTGCGTCACGCAACTGGGGCGTAAACGTGGCGCATCCCTACGACCCATTTACAACGTGATGCATTTAGGCAGATGCGTCACATTGTAAAGCCCTGCGCCACTTGTGGGCGTTCCGGCGCAGGGTGGGTGTTCCGGGGCAGGTGCGCAGCGCAAAAGTGGCTGAGTGAAATCTAATAGATTTCACTATGTCACTTTCAGGCCAATGCTGTGTCAAAACCCTGCGCCTGATTGAAGCAGGCGTAGGTCTTAACGCAGCATTGTAAAGATGGGGCACCCTAGAGCCTTGCTGGAGCTGCGTCGTGCTTGCGACGCAACTCCAGCAATGCGCCACCTTTACGGCACAGATGCGTCACGCATCTGTGCCGTTTTGCCCCATGGTGCGCCGCATTGTAAATGCCGCGCACCATGAGTGGCGGAGCAGCGGCGCAAAATAACTGGCGCATCCCTGGAGATGCGCCAGTTATCATAAATCTGCCCCTTTGTTTTTAAATTTGAAAATGTATTAAGCTGCCAAGCGATTCTTGATATGTCAGATATTATGTCATATAAAGCTTGATTGAAACCTTTAATGGGTCTTTCAAAAATGGCAAATTCTAATGCATTTTCTATGCTACACCTTTCCATCAGGGTTTAGAACAACAAGACACACTGAAACAACTGCCAGCCATTATTTGACTTCACCGGAACCCACAGAAGGAAGTGGCTGCAGTGCAAGTGGATCAGGAGAAACTGACTTTACAACAACTCCAACAACTACAACAACTACAACAGGTATCCAGTGCTTAATTACAAAAACTAAAAAAATACTTAGTTTAACGTGCTTCCTTAAAAGGCGCAAAAGTGTTTGTTTTTAAATTTGAAAATGTGTTAAACTTGAAAGTGATTCTTGATATATCCGAGATACCTATTATGTATTTAAAAACCTTGATTGAAACCTTTAATGAGTCTTTCAAAATTGGCTAATTCTGAAGCATTTTCTATGCTATACCTTTCCAACAGGGTTTAAAACAACAAGACACACTGAAACAACTGCAACCCATTATTTGACTTCACCGGAACCCACAGAAGGAAGTGGCTTCAGTGGAAGTGGCTCAGGAGAAACTGACTTTACAACAACTCCAACAACTACAATAGGTATACAGTGCTTAATTACAAAAACTCAAAATATACTTAGTTTAACGTGCTTCCTTCAAAAGTGCAAAAGGATTTGTTTTTAAATTTGAAAATGTAGTAAGCTGCCAAGCGATTCTTGATATGTCAGATATTATGTCATAAAAAGCTTGATTGAAACCTTTAATTTGACTTTAAAAAATGGCAAATTCTAATGCATTTTCTATGTTACACCTTTCCATCAGGGTTTAGAACAACAAGACACACTGAAACAACTACCAGCCATTATTTGACTTCACCGGAACCCACAGAAGGAAGTGGCTTCAGTGGAAGTGGATCAGGAGAAACTGACTTTACAACAACTCCAACAACTACAACAGGTATCCAGTGCTTAATTACAAAAACTAAAAAAATACTTAGTTTAATGTGCTTCCTTAAAAGGCGCAAAAGTGTTTGTTTTTAAATTTGAAAATGTGTTAAACTTGAAAGTGATTCTTGATATATCCAAGATTCCTATTATGTATATAAAAACCTTGATTGAAACCTTTAAGGTGTCTTTCAAAATTGGCTAATTCTGAGGCATTTTTTATGCTATACCTTTCCATCAGGGTTTAGAACAACAAGACTCACTGAAACAACTGCAAGCCATTATTTGACTTCACCAGAACCCACAGAAGGAAGTGGTTTCACTGGAAGTGGCTCAGGCGAAACTGACTTTACAAGAACTACTCCAGCAACCGCAACAGGTATCCAGTGCTTAATTTAAAAAACTCAAAAACACTTAGTCATACTGTGCTTCTTTCAAAAGCGCAAAAGGATTTGTTTTTAAATTTGAAAATGTAATAAGCTGCCAAGCGATTCTTGATATGTCAGATATTATGTCATAAAAAGCTTGATTGAAACCTTTAATTTGACTTTAAAAAATGGCAAATTCTAATGCATTTTCTATGTTACACCTTTCCATCAGGGTTTAGAACAACAAGACACACTGAAACAACTGCCAGCCATTATTTGACTTCACCGGAACCCACAGAAGGAAGTGGCTTCAGTGGAAGTGGATCAGGAGAAACTGACTTTACAACAACTCCAACAACTACAACAGGTATCCAGTGCTTAATTACAAAAACTAAAAAAATACTTAGTTTAAGGTGCTTCCTTAAAAGGCGCAAAAGTGTTTGTTTTTAAATTTGAAAATGTGTTAAACTTGAAAGTGATTCTTGATATATCCGAGATTCCTATTATGTATATAAAAGCCTTGATTGAAACCTTTAATGTGTCTTTCAAAATTGGCTAATTCTGAGGCATTTTTTATGCTATACCTTTCCATCAGGGTTTAGAACAACAAGACTCATTGAAACAACTGCAAGCCATTATTTGACTTCACCAGAACCCACAGAAGGAAGTGGTTTCACTGTAAGTGGCTCAGGCGAAACTGACTTTACAAGAACTACTCCAGCAACCGCAACAGGTATCCAGTGCTTAATTTAAAAAACTCAAAAACACTTAGTCATACTGTGCTTCCCTCAAATGCACAAAAGTGTTTGTTTTTTAATTTGAAAATGTGTTAAACTTGAAAGTGATTCTTGATATATCCGAGATTCCTATTATGTATATAAAAACCTTGATTGAAACCTTTAATGTGTCTTTCAAAATTGGCTAATTCTAAGGCATTTTTTATGCTATACCTTTCCATCAAGGTTTTTTGGGGCAGATTTATGCCGGGAATGCGCCACGTTTGCGTCACGCAACTGGGGCGTAAACGTGGCGCATCCCTACGACCCATTTACAACGTGATGCATTTAGGCAGATGCGTCACATTGTAAAGCCCTGCGCCACTTGTGGGCGTTCCGGCACAGGGTGGGTGTTCCGGGGCAGGTGCGCAGCGCAAAAGTGGCTGAGTGAAATCTAAAAGACTTCACTATGTCACTTTCAGGCCAATGCTGTGTCAAAACCCTGCGCCTGATTGAAGCAGGCGTAGGTCTTGACGCAGCATTGTAAAGATGGGGCACCCTAGAGCCTTGCTGGAGCTGCGTCGTGCTTGCGACGCAACTCCAGCAATGCGCCACCTTTACGGCACAGATGCGTCACGCATCTGTGCTGTTTTGCCCCATGGTGCGCCGCATTGTAAATGCCGCGCACCATGAGTGGCGGAGCAGCGGCGCAAAATAACTGGCGCATCCCTGGAGATGCGCCAGTTATCATAAATCTGCCCCTTTGTTTTTAAATTTGAAAATGTATTAAGCTGCCAAGCGATTCTTGATATGTCAGATATTATGTCATAAAAAGCTTGATTGAAACCTTTAATGGGTCTTTCAAAAATGGCAAATTCTAATGCATTTTCTATGCTACACCTTTCCATCAGGGTTTAGAACAACAAGACACACTGAAACAACTGCCAGCCATTATTTGACTTCACCGGAACCCACAGAAGGAAGTGGCTTCAGTGCAAGTGGATCAGGAGAAACTGACTTTACAACAACTCCAACAACTACAACAGGTATCCAGTGCTTAATTACAAAAACAAAAAAAATACTTAGTTTAACGTGCTTCCTTAAAAGGCTCAAAAGTGTTTGTTTTTAAATTTGAAAATGTGTTAAACTTGAAAGTGATTCTTGATATATCCGAGATACCTATTATGTATTTAAAAACCTTGATTGAAACCTTTAATGAGTCTTTCAAAATTGGCTAATTCTGAGGCATTTTCTATGCTATACCTTTCCAACAGGGTTTAAAACAACAAGACACACTGAAACAACTGCAACCCATTATTTGACTTCACCGGAACCCACAGAAGGAAGTGGCTTCAGTGGAAGTGGCTCAGGAGAAATTGACTTTACAACAACTCCAACAACTACAATAGGTATACAGTGCTTAATTACAAAAACTCAAAATATACTTAGTTTAACGTGCTTCCTTCAAAAGCGCAAAAGGATTTGTTTTTAAATTTGAAAATGTAGTAAGCTGCCAAGCGATTCTTGATATGTCAGATATTATGTCATAAAAAGCTTGATTGAAACCTTTAATTTGACTTTAAAAAATGGCAAATTCTAATGCATTTTCTATGTTACACCTTTCCATCAGGGTTTAGAACAACAAGACACACTGAAACAACTGCCAGCCATTATTTGACTTCACCGGAACCCACAGAAGGAAGTGGCTTCAGTGGAAGTGGATCAGGAGAAACTGACTTTACAACAACTCCAACAACTACAACAGGTATCCAGTGCTTAATTACAAAAACTAAAAAAAAACTTAGTTTAATGTGCTTCCTTAAAAGGCGCAAAAGTGTTTGTTTTTAAATTTGAAAATGTGTTAAACTTGAAAGTGATTCTTGATATATCCGAGATTCCTATTATGTATATAAAAACCTTGATTGAAACCTTTAATGTGTCTTTCAAAATTGGCTAATTCTGAGGCATTTTTTATGCTATACCTTTCCATCAGGGTTTAGAACAACAAGACTCACTGAAACAACTGCAAGCCATTATTTGACTTCACCAGAACCCACAGAAGGAAGTGGTTTCAGTGGAAGTGGCTCAGGCGAAACTGACTTTACAACAACTACTCCAGCAACTGCAACAGGTATCCAGTGGTTAATTTAAAAAACTCAAAAAACACTTAGTTTTACTGTGCTTTCTTCAAAAGCGCAAAAATATTTTTTTTAAATTTGAAAATGTATTAAGCTGCCAAGCGATTCTTGATATGTCAGATATTATGTCATAAAAAGCTTGATTGAAACCTTTAATGTGACTTTAAAAAATGGCAAATTCTAATGCATTTTCTATGTTACACCTTTCCATCAGGGTTTAGAACAACAAGACACACTGAAACAACTGCCAGCCATTATTTGACTTCACCGGAACCCACAGAAGGAAGTGGCTTCAGTGGAAGTGGATCAGGAGAAACTGACTTTACAACAACTCCAACAACTACAACAGGTATCCAGTGCTTAATTACAAAAACTAAAAAAATACTTAGTTTAACGTGCTTCCTTAAAAGGCGCAAAAGTGTTTGTTTTTAAATTTGAAAATGTGTTAAACTTGAAAGTGATTCTTGATATATCCGATATACCTATTATGTATATAAAAACCTTGATTGAAACCTTTAATGTGTCTTTCAAAATTTGCTAATTCTGAGGCATTTTCTATGCTATACCTTACCAACAGGGTTTAAAACAACAAGACACACAGAAACAACTGCAACCCATTATTTGACTTCACCAGAACCCACAGAAGGAAGTGGCTTCAGTGGTAGTGGCTCAGGAGAAACTGACTTTACAACAACTCCAACAACTACAATAGGTATACAGTGCTTAATTACAAAAACTCAAAAAATACTTAGTTTAACGTGCTTCCTTCAAAAGCGCAAAAGGATTTGTTTTTAAACTTGAAAATGTATTAAGCTGCCAAGCGATTCTTGATATGTCAGATATTATGTCATAAAAAGCTTGATTGAAACCTTTAATGTGACTTTCAAAAATGGCAAATTCTAATGCATGTTCTATGCTACACCTTTCCATCAGGGTTTAGAACAACAAGACACACTGAAACTACTGCAACCAATTATTTGACTTCACCGGAACCCACTGAAGGAAGTGGCTTCAGTGGAAGTGGATCAGGAGAAACTGACTTTACAACAACTCCAACAACTACAACAGGTATCCAGTGCTTAATTACAAAAACTAAAAAAATACTTAGTTTAACGTGCTTCCTTAAAAGGCGCAAAAGTGTTTGTTTTTAAATTTGAAAATGTGTTAAACTTGAAAGTGATTCTTGATATATCCGAGATTCCTATTATGTATATAAAAACCTTGATTGAAACCTTTATTGTGTCTTTCAAAATTGGCTAATTCTGAGGCATTTTCTATGCTATACCTTTCCAACAGGGTTTAAAACAACAAGACACACTGAAACAACTGCAACCCATTATTTGACTTCACCGGAACCCACAGAAGGAAGTGGCTTCAGTGGAAGAGGCTCAGGAGAAACTGACTTTACAACAACTCCAACAACTACAATAGGTATACAGTGCTTAATTACAAAAACTCAAAAAATACTTAGTTTAACGTGCTTCCTTCAAAAGCGCAAAAGGATTTGTTTTTCAATTTGAAAATGTATTAAGCTGCCAAGCGATTCTTGATATGTCAGATATTATGTCATAAAAAGCTTGATTGAAACCTTTAATGTGACTTTCAAAAATGGCAAATTCTAATGCATGTTCTATGCTACACCTTTCCATCAGGGTTTAGAACAACAAGACACAATGAAACAACTGCAACCCATTATTTGACTTCACCGGAACCCACAGAAGGAAGTGGCTTCAGTGGAAGTGGATCAGGAGAAACTGACTTTACAACAACTCCAACAACTACAACAGGTATTCAGTGCTTATTACAAAAACTCAAAAAATACTTAGTTTAAGGTGCTTCCTTAAAAGGCGCAAAAGTGTTTATTTTTAAATTTGAAAATGTGTTAAACTTGAAAGTGATTCTTGATATATCCGAGATTCCTATTATGTATATAAAAGCCTTGATTGAAACCTTTAATGTGTCTTTCAAAATTGGCTAATTCTGAGGCATTTTTTATGCTATACCTTTCCATCAGGGTTTAGAACAACAAGACTCATTGAAACAACTGCAAGCCATTATTTGACTTCACCAGAACCCACAGAAGGAAGTGGTTTCACTGTAAGTGGCTCAGGCGAAACTGACTTTACAAGAACTACTCCAGCAACCGCAACAGGTATCCAGTGCTTAATTTAAAAAACTCAAAAACACTTAGTCATACTGTGCTTCCCTCAAATGCACAAAAGTGTTTGTTTTTTAATTTGAAAATGTGTTAAACTTGAAAGTGATTCTTGATATATCCGAGATTCCTATTATGTATATAAAAACCTTGATTGAAACCTTTAATGTGTCTTTCAAAATTGGCTAATTCTGAGGCATTTTTTATGCTATACCTTTCCATTAAGGTTTTTTGGGGCAGATTTATGCCGGGAATGCGCCACGTTTGCGTCACGCAACTGGGGCGTAAACGTGGCGCATCCCTACGACCCATTTACAACGTGATGCATTTAGGCAGATGCGTCACATTGTAAAGCCCTGCGCCACTTGTGGGCGTTCCGGCACAGGGTGGGTGTTCCGGGGCAGGTGCGCAGCGCAAAAGTGGCTGAGTGAAATCTAAAAGACTTCACTATGTCACTTTCAGGCCAATGCTGTGTCAAAACCCTGCGCCTGATTGAAGCAGGCGTAGGTCTTGACGCAGCATTGTAAAGATGGGGCACCCTAGAGCCTTGCTGGAGCTGCGTCGTGCTTGCGACGCAACTCCAGCAATGCGCCACCTTTACGGCACAGATGCGTCACGCATCTGTGCCGTTTTGCCCCATGGTGCGCCGCATTGTAAATGCCGCGCACCATGAGTGGCGGAGCAGCGGCGCAAAATAACTGGCGCATCCCTGGAGATGCGCCAGTTATCATAAATCTGCCCCTTTGTTTTTAAATTTGAAAATGTATTAAGCTGCCAAGCGATTCTTGATATGTCAGATATTATGTCATAAAAAGCTTGATTGAAACCTTTAATGGGTCTTTCAAAAATGGCAAATTCTAATGCATTTTCTATGCTACACCTTTCCATCAGGGTTTAGAACAACAAGACACACTGAAACAACTGCCAGCCATTATTTGACTTCACCGGAACCCACAGAAGGAAGTGGCTTCAGTGCAAGTGGATCAGGAGAAACTGACTTTACAACAACTCCAACAACTACAACAGGTATCCAGTGCTTAATTACAAAAACAAAAAAAATACTTAGTTTAACGTGCTTCCTTAAAAGGCGCAAAAGTGTTTGTTTTTAAATTTGAAAATGTGTTAAACTTGAAAGTGATTCTTGATATATCCGAGATACCTATTATGTATTTAAAAACCTTGATTGAAACCTTTAATGAGTCTTTCAAAATTGGCTAATTCTGAGGCATTTTCTATGCTATACCTTTCCAACAGGGTTTAAAACAACAAGACACACTGAAACAACTGCAACCCATTATTTGACTTCACCGGAACCCACAGAAGGAAGTGGCTTCAGTGGAAGTGGCTCAGGAGAAATTGACTTTACAACAACTCCAACAACTACAATAGGTATACAGTGCTTAATTACAAAAACTCAAAATATACTTAGTTTAACGTGCTTCCTTCAAAAGCGCAAAAGGATTTGTTTTTAAATTTGAAAATGTAGTAAGCTGCCAAGCGATTCTTGATATGTCAGATATTATGTCATAAAAAGCTTGATTGAAACCTTTAATTTGACTTTAAAAAATGGCAAATTCTAATGCATTTTCTATGTTACACCTTTCCATCAGGGTTTAGAACAACAAGACACACTGAAACAACTGCCAGCCATTATTTGACTTCACCGGAACCCACAGAAGGAAGTGGCTTCAGTGGAAGTGGATCAGGAGAAACTGACTTTACAACAACTCCAACAACTACAACAGGTATCCAGTGCTTAATTACAAAAACTAAAAAAAAACTTAGTTTAATGTGCTTCCTTAAAAGGCGCAAAAGTGTTTGTTTTTAAATTTGAAAATGTGTTAAACTTGAAAGTGATTCTTGATATATCCGAGATTCCTATTATGTATATAAAAACCTTGATTGAAACCTTTAATGTGTCTTTCAAAATTGGCTAATTCTGAGGCATTTTTTATGCTATACCTTTCCATCAGGGTTTAGAACAACAAGACTCACTGAAACAACTGCAAGCCATTATTTGACTTCACCAGAACCCACAGAAGGAAGTGGTTTCAGTGGAAGTGGCTCAGGCGAAACTGACTTTACAACAACTACTCCAGCAACTGCAACAGGTATCCAGTGGTTAATTTAAAAAACTCAAAAAACACTTCGTTTTACTGTGCTTTCTTCAAAAGCGCAAAAATATTTTTTTTAAATTTGAAAATGTATTAAGCTGCCAAGCGATTCTTGATATGTCAGATATTATGTCATAAAAAGCTTGATTGAAACCTTTAATGTGACTTTAAAAAATGGCAAATTCTAATGCATTTTCTATGTTACACCTTTCCATCAGGGTTTAGAACAACAAGACACACTGAAACAACTGCCAGCCATTATTTGACTTCACCGGAACCCACAGAAGGAAGTGGCTTCAGTGGAAGTGGATCAGGAGAAACTGACTTTACAACAACTCCAACAACTACAACAGGTATCCAGTGCTTAATTACAAAAACTAAAAAAATACTTAGTTTAACGTGCTTCCTTAAAAGGCGCAAAAGTGTTTGTTTTTAAATTTGAAAATGTGTTAAACTTGAAAGTGATTCTTGATATATCCGATATACCTATTATGTATATAAAAACCTTGATTGAAACCTTTAATGTGTCTTTCAAAATTTGCTAATTCTGAGGCATTTTCTATGCTATACCTTACCAACAGGGTTTAAAACAACAAGACACACAGAAACAACTGCAACCCATTATTTGACTTCACCAGAACCCACAGAAGGAAGTGGCTTCAGTGGTAGTGGCTCAGGAGAAACTGACTTTACAACAACTCCAACAACTACAATAGGTATACAGTGCTTAATTACAAAAACTCAAAAAATACTTAGTTTAACGTGCTTCCTTCAAAAGCGCAAAAGGATTTGTTTTTAAACTTGAAAATGTATTAAGCTGCCAAGCGATTCTTGATATGTCAGATATTATGTCATAAAAAGCTTGATTGAAACCTTTAATGTGACTTTCAAAAATGGCAAATTCTAATGCATGTTCTATGCTACACCTTTCCATCAGGGTTTAGAACAACAAGACACACTGAAACTACTGCAACCAATTATTTGACTTCACCGGAACCCACTGAAGGAAGTGGCTTCAGTGGAAGTGGATCAGGAGAAACTGACTTTACAACAACTCCAACAACTACAACAGGTATCCAGTGCTTAATTACAAAAACTAAAAAAATACTTAGTTTAACGTGCTTCCTTAAAAGGCGCAAAAGTGTTTGTTTTTAAATTTGAAAATGTGTTAAACTTGAAAGTGATTCTTGATATATCCGAGATTCCTATTATGTATATAAAAACCTTGATTGAAACCTTTATTGTGTCTTTCAAAATTGGCTAATTCTGAGGCATTTTCTATGCTATACCTTTCCAACAGGGTTTAAAACAACAAGACACACTGAAACAACTGCAACCCATTATTTGACTTCACCGGAACCCACAGAAGGAAGTGGCTTCAGTGGAAGAGGCTCAGGAGAAACTGACTTTACAACAACTCCAACAACTACAATAGGTATACAGTGCTTAATTACAAAAACTCAAAAAATACTTAGTTTAACGTGCTTCCTTCAAAAGCGCAAAAGGATTTGTTTTTCAATTTGAAAATGTATTAAGCTGCCAAGCGATTCTTGATATGTCAGATATTATGTCATAAAAAGCTTGATTGAAACCTTTAATGTGACTTTCAAAAATGGCAAATTCTAATGCATGTTCTATGCTACACCTTTCCATCAGGGTTTAGAACAACAAGACACAATGAAACAACTGCAACCCATTATTTGACTTCACCGGAACCCACAGAAGGAAGTGGCTTCAGTGGAAGTGGATCAGGAGAAACTGACTTTACAACAACTCCAACAACTACAACAGGTATCCAGTGCTTATTACAAAAACTCAAAAAATACTTAGTTTAAGGTGCTTCCTTAAAAGGCGCAAAAGTGTTTATTTTTAAATTTGAAAATGTGTTAAACTTGAAAGTGATTCTTGATATATTCGAGATTCCTATTATGTATATAAAAACCTTGATTGAAACCTTTAATGTGTCTTTCAAAATTGGCTAATTCTGAGGCATTTTTTATGCTATACCTTTCCATCAGGGTTTAGAACAACAAGACTCACTGAAACAACTGCAAGCCATTATTTGACTTCACCAGAACCCACAGAAGGAAGTGGTTTCACTGGAAGTGGCTCAGGCGAAACTGACTTTACAACAACTACTCCAGCAACCGCAACAGGTATCCAGTGCTTAATTTAAAAAACTCAAAAACACTTAGTCATACTGTGCTTCCCTCAAATGCACAAAAGTGTTTGTTTTTTAATTTGAAAATGTGTTAAACTTGAAAGTGATTCTTGATATATCCGAGATTCCTATTATGTATATAAAAACCTTGATTGAAACCTTTAATGTGTCTTTCAAAATTTGCTAATTCTGAGGCATTTTTTATGCTATACCTTTCCATCAGGGTTTTTTGGGGCAGATTTATGTCGGGAATGCGCCACGTTTGCGTCACGCAACTGGGGCGTAAACGTGGCGCATCCCTACGACCCATTTACAACGTAATGCATTTAGGCAGATGCGTCACATTGTAAAGCCCTGCGCCACTTGTGGGCGTTCCGGCGCAGGGTGGGCGTTCCGGGGCAGGTGCGCCGCGCAAAAGTGGCTGAGTGAAATCAATAAGATTTCACTAAGTCACTTTCAGGCCAATGCTGTGTCAAAACCCTGCGCCTGATTGAAGCAGGCGTAGGTCTTGACGCAGCATTGTAAAGATGGGGCACCCCAGAGCCTTGCTGGAGCTGCGTCGCAACTCCAGCAATGCGCCACCTTTACGGCAAAGATGCGTCACGCATCTGTGCCGTTTTTGCCCCATGGTGCGCCGCATTGTAAATGCGGCGCACCATGGGTGGCGGAGCAGCGGCGCAAAATAACTGGCGCATCCCTGGGGATGCGCCAGTTATCATAAATCTGCCCCTTTGTTTTTACATTTGAAAATGTATTAGGCTGCCAAGCGATTCTTGATATGTCAGATATTATGTCATAAAAAGCTTGATTGAAACCTTTAATGTGACTTTGAAAAATGGCAAATTCTAATGCATTTTCTATGCTACACCTTTCCATCAGGGTTTAGAACAACAAGACACACTGAAACAACTGCAACCCATTATTTGACTTCACCGGAACCCACAGAAGGAAGTGGCTTCAGTGGAAGTGGATCAGGAGAAACTGACTTTACAACAACTCCAACAACTACAATAGGTATACAGTGCCTAATTACAAAAACTCAAAATATACTTAGTTTAACGTGCTTCCTTCAAAAGCGCAAAAGGATTTGTTTTTAAATTTGAAAATGTATTAAGCTGCCAAGCGATTCTTGATATGTCAGATATTATGTCATAAAAAGCTTGATTGAAACCTTTAATGTGACTTTCAAAAATGGCAAATTCTAATGCATTTTCTATGCTACACCTTTCCATCAGGGTTTAGAACAACAAGACACACTGAAACAACTGCAACCCATTATTTGACTTCACCGGAACCCATAGAAGGAAGTGGCTTCAGTGGAAGTGGATCAGGAGAAACTGACTTTACAACAACTCCAACAACTACAACAGGTATCCAGTGCTTAATTACAAAAACTCAAAAAATACTTAGTTTAACGTGCTTCCTTAAAAGGCGCAAAAGTGTTTATTTTTAAATTTGAAAATGTGTTAAACTTGAAAGTGATTCTTGATATATCCGAGATTCCTATTATGTATATAAAAAACTTGATTGAAACATTTAATGTGTCTTTCAAAATTTGCTAATTCTGAGGCATTTTCTATGCTATACCTTTGCAACAGGGTTTAAAACAACAAGACACACTGAAACAACTGCAACCCATTATTTGACTTCACCGGAACCCACAGAAGGAAGTGGCTTCAGTGGAAGTGGCTCAGGAGAAACTGACTTTACAACAACTCCAACAACTACAATAGGTATACAGTGCTTAATTACAAAAACTCAAAAAATACTTAGTTTAGCGTGCTTCCTTCAAAAGCGCAAAAGGATTTGTTTTTAAATTTGAAAATGTATTAAGCTGCCAAGCGATTCTTGATATGTCAGATATTATGTCATAAAAAGCTTGATTTAAACCTTTAATGTGACTTTAGAAAATGGCAAATTCTAATGCATTTTCTATGCTACACCTTTCCATCAGGGTTTAGAACAACAAGACACACTGAAACAACTGCAACCCATTATTTGACTTCACCGGAACCCACAGAAGGAAGTGGCTTCAGTGGAAATGGCTCAGGAGAAACTGACTTTACAACAACTCCAACAACTACAATAGGTATACAGTGCTTAATTACAAAAACTCAAAAAATACTTAGTTTAACGTGCTTCCTTCAAAAGCGCAAAAGGATTTGTTTTTCAATTTGAAAATGTATTAAGCTGCCAAGCGATTCTTGATATGTCAGATATTATGTCATAAAAAGCTTGATTGAAACCTTTAATGTGACTTTAAAAAATGGCAAATTCTAATGCATTTTCTATGCTACACCTTTCTATCAGGGTTTAGAACAACAAGACACACTGAAACAACTGCAACCCATTATTTGACTTCACCGGAACCCACAGAAGGAAGTGGCTTCAGTGGAAGTGGATCAGGAGAAACTGACTTTACAACAACTACAACAGGTATCCAGTGCTTAATTACAAAAACTAAAAAAATACTTAGTTTAACGTGCTTCCTTAAAAGGCGCAAAAGGGTTTGTCTTTAAATTTGAAAATGTGTTAAACTTGAAAGTGATTCTTGGTATATCCGAGATTCCTATTATGTATATAAAAACCTTGATTGAAACCTTTAATGTGTCTTTCAAAATTGGCTAATTCTGAGGCATTTTCTATGCTATACCTTTCCAACAGGGTTTAAAACAACAAGACACACTGAAACAACTGCAACCCATTATTTGACTTCACCGGAACCCACAGAAGGAAGTGGCTTCAGTGGAAGTGGCTCAGGAGAAACTGACTTTACAACAACTCCAACAACTACAATAGGTATACAGTGCTTAATTACAAAAACTCAAAAAATACTTAGTTTAACGTGCTTCCTTCAAAAGCGCAAAAGGATTTGTTTTTAAATTTGAAAATGTATTAAGCTGCCAAGCAATTCTTGATATGTCAGATATTATGTCCTAAAAAGCTTGATTGAAACCTTTAATGTGACTTTAAAAAATTGGCAAATTCTAATGCATTTTCTATGCTACACCTTTCCATCAGGGTTTAGAACAACAAGACACGATGAAACAACTGCAACCCATTATTTGACTTCACTGGAACCCACAGAAGGAAGTGGCTTCAGTGGAAGTGGCTCAGGAGAAACTGACTTTACAACAACTCCAACAACTACAATAGGTATACAGTGCTTACTTACAAAAACTAAAAAAATACTTAGTTTAACGTGCTTCCTTCAAAAGCGCAAAAGGATTTGTTTTTAAATTTGAAAATGTATTAAGCTGCCAAGCGATTCTTGATATGTCAGATATTATGTCATAAAAAGCTTGATTGAAACCTTTAATGTGACTTTCAAAAATGGCAAATTCTAATGCATTTTCTATGCTACACCTTTCTATCAGGGTTTAGAACAACAAGACACACTGAAACAACTGCAACCCATTATTTGACTTCACCGGAACCCACAGAAGGAAGTGGCTTCAGTGGAAGTGGATCAGGAGAAACTGACTTTACAACAACTACAACAGGTATCCAGTGCTTAATTACAAAAACTAAAAAAATACTTAGTTTAACGTGCTTCCTTAAAAGGCGCAAAAGGGTTTGTCTTTAAATTTGAAAATGTGTTAAACTTGAAAGTGATTCTTGGTATATCCGAGATTCCTATTATGTATATAAAAACCTTGATTGAAACCTTTAATGTGTCTTTCAAAATTGGCTAATTCTGAGGCATTTTCTATGCTATACCTTTCCAACAGGGTTTAAAACAACAAGACACACTGAAACAACTGCAACCCATTATTTGACTTCACCGGAACCCACAGAAGGAAGTGGCTTCAGTGGAAGTGGCTCAGGAGAAACTGACTTTACAACAACTCCAACAACTACAATAGGTATACAGTGCTTAATTACAAAAACTCAAAAAATACTTAGTTTAACGTGCTTCCTTCAAAAGCGCAAAAGGATTTGTTTTTAAATTTGAAAATGTATTAAGCTGCCAAGCGATTCTTGATATGTCAGATATTATGTCATAAAAAGCTTGATTGAAACCTTTAATGTGACTTTAAAAAATGGCAAATTCTAATGCATTTTCTATGCTACACCTTTCCATCAGGGTTTAGAACAACAAGACACTATGAAACAACTGCAACCCATTATTTGACTTTACCGGAACCCACAGAAGGAAGTGGCTTCAGTGGAAGTGGCTCAGGAGAAACTGACTTTACAACAACTCCAACAACTACAATAGGTATACAGTGCTTAATTACAAAAACTAAAAAAATATTTAGTTTAACGTGCTTCCTTAAAAGGCGCAAAAGTGTTTGTTTTTAAATTTGAAAATGTGTTAAACTTGAAAGTGATTCTTGATATATCCGAGATTCCTATTATGTATATAAAAACCTTGATTGAAACCTTTAATGTGTCTTTCAAAATTGGCTAATTCTGAGGCATTTTCTATGCTATACCTTTCCAACAGGGTTTAAAACAACAAGACACACTGAAAAAACTGCAACCCATTATTTGACTTCACCGGAACCCACAGAAGGAAGTGGCTTCAGTGGAAGTGGCTCAGGAGAAAATGACTTTACAACAATTCCAACAACTACAATAGGTATACAGTGCTTAATTACAAAAACTCAAAAAATAATTAGTTTAACGTGCTTCCTTCAAAAGCGCAAAAGGATTTGTTTTTCAATTTGAAAATGTATTAAGCTGCCAAGCGATTCTTGATATGTCAGATATTATGTCATAAAAAGCTTGATTGAAATCTTTAATGTGACTTTAAAAAATGGCAAATTCTAATGCATTTTCTATGCTACACCTTTCCATCAGGGTTTAGAACAACAAGACACAATGAAACAACTGCAACCCATTATTTGACTTCGCCGGAACCCACAGAAGGAAGTGGTTTCAGTGGAAGTGGCTCAGGCGAAACTGACTTTACAACAACTACTCCAGCAACCGCAACAGGTATCCAGTGGTTAATTTAAAAAACTCAAAAAACACTTAGTTTTACTGTGCTTCCTTCAAAAGCGCAAAAGTATTTGTTTTTAAATTTGAAAATGTATTAGGCTGCCAAGCGATTCTTGATATGTCAGATATTATGTCATAAAAAGCTTGATTGAAACCTTTAATGTGACTTTAAAAAATGGCAAATTCTAATGCATTTTCTATTCTACACCTTTCCATCAGGGTTTAGAACAACAATACACACTGAAACAACTGCCAGCCATTATTTGACTTCACCGGAACCCACAGAAGGAAGTGGCTTTAGTGGAAGTGGATCAGGAAAAACTGACTTTACAACAACTCCAACAACTACAACAGGTATCCAGTTCTTAATTACAAAAACTAAAAAAATACTTAGTTTAACGTGCTTCCTTAAAAGGCGCAAAAGTGTTTGTTTTTAAATTTGAAAATGTGTTAAACTTGAAAGTGATTCTTGATATATCTGAGATACCTATTATGTATATAAAAACCTTGATTGAAACCTTTAATGAGTCTTTAAAAATTGGCTAATTCCGAGGCATTTTCTATGCTATACCTTTCCAACAGGGTTTAAAACAACAAGACACACTGAAACAACTGCAACCCATTATGTGACTTCACCGGAACCCACAGAAGGAAGTGGCTTCAGTGGAAGTGGCTCAGGAGAAACTGACTTTACAACAACTCCAACAACTACAATAGGTATACAGTGCTTAATTACAAAAACTCAAAATATACTTAGTTTAACGTGCTTCCTTCAAAAGCGCAAAAGGATTTGTTTTTAAATTTGAAAATGTATTAAGCTGCCAAGCGATTCTTGATATGTCAGATATTATGTCATAAAAAGCTTGATTGAAACCTTTAATGTGACTTTCAAAAATGGCAAATTCTAATGCATTTTCTATGCTACACCTTTCCATCAGGGTTTAGAACAACAAGACACACTGAAACAACTACAAGCCATTATTTGACTTCACCAGAAGCCACAGAAGGAAGTGGTTTCAGTGGAAGTGGCTCAGGCGAAACTGACTTTACAACAACTACTCCAGCAACCGCAACAGGTATCCAGTGGTTAATTTAAAAAACTCAAAAAACACTTAGTTTTACTGTGCTTCCTTCAAAAGCGCAAAAGTATTTGTTTTGAAATTTGAAAATGTATTAAGCTGCCAAGCGATTCTTGATATGTCAGATATTATGTCATAAAAAGCTTGATTGAAACCTTTAATGGTTCTTTCAAAAATGGCAAATTCTAATGCATTTTCTATGCTACACCTTTCCATCAGGGTTTAGAACAACAAGACACACTGAAACAACTGCAACCCATTATTTGACTTCACCGGAACCCACAGAAGGAAGTGGCTTCAGTGGAAGTGGATCAGGAGAAACTGACTTTACAACAACTACAACAACTACAACAGGTATCCAGTGCTTAATTAAAAAAACTAAAAAAATACTTAGTTTAACGTGCTTCCTTAAAAGGCGCAAAAGTGTTTGTTTTTAAATTTGAAAATGTGCTAAACTTGAAAGTGATTCTTGATATATGCGAGATTCCTATTATGTATATAAAAACCTTGATTGAAACCTTTAATGTGTCTTTCAAAATTTGCTAATTCTGAGGCATTTTCTATGCTATACCTTTCCATCAGCGTTTAAAACAACAAGACACACTGAAACAACTGCAACCCATTATTTGACTTCACCGGAACCCACAGAAGGAAGTGGCTTCAGTGGAAGTGGCTCAGGAGAAACTGACTTTACAACAACTCCAACAACTACAATAGGTATACAGTGCTTAATTACAAAAACTCAAAAAATACTTAGTTTAACGTGCTTCCTTCAAAAGCGCAAAAGGATTTGTTTTTAAATTTGAAAATGTATTAAGCTGCCAAGCGATTCTTGATATGTCAGATATTATGTCATAAAAAGCTTGATTGAAACCTTTAATGTGACTTTAAAAAATGGCAAATTCTAATGCATTTTCTATGCTACACCTTTCCATCAGGGTTTAGAACAACAAGACACAATGAAACAACTGCAACCCATTATTTGACTTCACCGGAACCCACAGAAGGAAGTGGCTTCAGTGGAAGTGGCTCGGGAGAAACTGACTTTACAACAACTCCAACAACTACAATAGGTATACAGTGCTTAATTACAAAAACTCAAAAAATACTTAGTTTAACGTGCTTCCTTCAAAAGCGCAAAAGGATTTGCTTTTAAATTTGAAAATGTATTAAGCTGCCAAGAGATTCTTGATATGTCAGATATTATGTCATAAAAAGCTTGATTGAAACCTTTAATGTGACTTTCAAAAATGGCAAATTCTAATGCATTTTTTATGCTACACCTTTCCATCAGGGTTTAGAACAACAAGACACACTGAAACAACTGCAACCCATTATTTGACTTCACCGGAATCCACAGAAGGAAGTGGCTTCAGTGGAAGTGGATCAGGAGAAACTGACTTTACAACAACTCCAACAACTACAACAGGTATCCAGTGCTTAATTACAAAAACTAAAAAAAATACTTAGTTTAACGTGCTTCCTTAAAAGGCGCAAAAGTGTTTGTTTTTAAATTTGAAAGTGTGTTAAACTTGAAAGTGATTCTTGATATATCCGAGATTCCTATTATGTATATAAAAACCTTGATTGAAACCTTTAATGTGTCTTTCGAAATTGGCTAATTCTGAGGCATTTTCTATGCTATACCTTTCCAACAGGGTTTAAAACAACAAGACACACAGAAACAACTGCAACCCATTATTTGACTTCACCGGAACCCACAGAAGAAAATGGCTTCAGTGGAAGTGGCTCAGGAGAAACTGACTTTACAACAACTCCAACAACTACAATAGGTATACAGTGCTTAATTACAAAAACTCAAAAAATACTTAGTTTAACGTGCTTCCTTCAAAAGTGCAAAAGGATTTGTTTTTCAATTTGAAAATGTATTAAGCTGCCAAGCGATTCTTGATATGTCAGATATTATGTCATAAAAAGCTTGATTGAGACCTTTAATGTGACTTTAAAAAATGGCAAATTCTAATGCATTTTCTATGCTACACCTTTCCATCAGGGTTTAGAACAACAAGACACAATGAAACAACTGCAACCCATTATTTGACTTCACCGGAACCCACAGAAGGAAGTGGCTTCAGTGGAAGTGGATCAGGAGAAACTGACTTTACAACAACTCCAACAACTACAACAGGTATCCAGTGCTTAGTTACACAAACTCAAAAAATACTTAGTTTAACGTGCTTCCTTAAAAGGCGCAAAAGTGTTTATTTTTAAATTTGAAAATGTGTTAAACTTGAAAGTGATTCTTGATATATCCGAGATTCCTATTATGTATATAAAAACCTTGATTGAAACCTTTAATGTGTCTTTCAAAATTGGCTAATTCTGAGGCATTTTTTATGCTATACCTTTCCATCAGGGTTTTTTGGGGCAGATTTATGTCGGGAATGCGCCACGTTTGCGTCACGCAACTGGGGCGTAAACGTGTCGCATCCCTATGACCCATTTTCAACGTGATGCATTTAGGCAGATGCGTCACATTGTAAAGCCCTGCGCCACTTGTGGAGGTTCCGGCGCAGGGTGGGCGTTCCGGGGCAGGTGCGCAGCGCAAAAGTGGCTGAGTGAAATCTATAAGATTTCACTAAGTCACTTTCAGGCCAATGCTGTGTCAAAACCCTGCGCCTGCTTGAAGCAGGTGTAGGTCTTGACGCAGCATAGTAAAGATGGGGCACCCCGGAGCCTTGCTGGAGCTGCGTCGCGTCTGCGACGCAACTCCAGCAATGCGCCACCTTTACGGCACAGATGCGTCAGGCATCTGTGCCGTTTTTGCCCCATGGTGCGCCGCATTGTAAATGCGGCGCACCATGGGTGGCGGAGCAGCGGCGCAAAATAACTGGCGCATCCCTGGGGATGCGCCAGTTATCTTAAATCGGCCCCTTTGTTTTTAAATTTGAAAATGTATTAAGCTGCCAAGCGATTCTTGATATGTCAGATATTATGTCATAAAAAGCTTGATTGAAACCTTTAATGTGACTTTCAAAAATGGCAAATTCTAATGCATTTTCTATGCTACACCTTTCCATCAGGGTTTAGAACAACAAGACACAATGAAACAACTGCAACCCATTATTTGACTTCACCGGAACCCACAGAAGGAAGTGGCTTCAGTGGAAGTGGATCAGGAGAAACTGACTTTGCAACAACTCCAACAACTACAACAGGTATCCAGTGCTTAGTTACACAAACTCAAAAAATACTTAGTTGAACGTGCTTCCTTAAAAGGCGCAAAAGTGTTTATTTTTAAATTTGAAAATGTGTTAAACTTGAAAGTGATTCTTGATATATCCGAGATTCCTATTATGTATATAAAAACCTTGATTGAAACCTTTAATGTGTCTTTCAAAATTGGCTAATTCTGAGGCATTTTTTATGCTATACCTTTCCATCAGGGTTTAAAACAACAAGACACACTGAAACAACTGCAACCCATTATTTGACTTCACCGGAACCCACAGAAGGAAGTGGCTTCAGTGGAAGTGGCTCAGGAGAAACTGACTTTACAACAACTCCAACAACTACAATAGGTATACAGTGCTTAATTACAAAAACTCAAAAAATACTTAGTTTAACGTGCTTCCTTCAAAAGTGCAAAAGGATTTGTTTTTCAATTTGAAAATGTATTAAGCTGCCAAGCGATTCTTTATATGTCAGATATTATGTCATAAAAAGCTTGATTGAGACCTTTAATGTGACTTTAAAAAATGGCAAATTCTAATGCATTTTCTATGCTACACCTTTCCATCAGGGTTTAGAACAACAAGACACAATGAAACAACTGCAACCCATTATTTGACTTCACCGGAACCCACAGAAGGAAGTGGCTTCAGTGGAAGTGGATCAGGAGAAACTGACTTTACAACAACTCCAACAACTACAACAGGTATCCAGAGCTTAGTTACACAAACTCAAAAAATACTTAGTTTAACGTGCTTCCTTAAAAGGCGCAAAAGTGTTTATTTTTAAATTTGAAAATGTGTTAAACTTGAAAGTGATTCTTGATATATCCGAGATTCCTATTATGTATATAAAAACCTTGATTGAAACCTTTAATGTGTCTTTCAAAATTGGCTAATTCTGAGGCATTTTTTATGCTATACCTTTCCATCAGGGTTTTTTGGGGCAGATTTATGTCGGGAATGCGCCACGTTTGCGTCACGCAACTGGGGCGTAAACGTGGCGCATCCCTACGACCCATTTACAACGTGATGCATTTAGGCAGATGCGTCACATTGTAAAGCACTGAGCCACTTGTGGAGGTTCCGGCGCAGGGTGGGCGTTCCGGGGCAGGTGCGCAGCGCAAAAGTGGCTGAGTGAAATCTATAAGATTTCACTAAGTCACTTTCAGGCCAATGCTGTGTCAAAACCCTGCGCCTGCTTGAAGCAGGCGTAGGTCTTGACGCAGCATTGTAAAGATGGGGCACCCCGGAGCCTTGCTGGAGCTGCGACGCAACTCCAGCAATGCGCCACCTTTACGGCACAGATGCGTCAGGCATCTGTGCCGTTTTTGCCCCATGGTGCGCCACATTGTAAATGCGGCGCACCATGGGTGGCGGAGCAGCGGCGCAAAATAACTGCCGCATCCCTGGGGATGCGCCAGTTATCTTAAATCGGCCCCTTTGTTTTTAAATTTGAAAATGTATTAAGCTGCCAAGCGATTCTTGATATGTCAGATATTATGTCATAAAAAGCTTGATTGAAACCTTTAATGTGACTTTCAAAAATGGCAAATTCTAATGCATTTTCTATGCTACACCTTTCCATCAGGGTTTAGAACAACAAGACACAATGAAACAACTGCAACCCATTATTTGACTTCACCGGAACCCACAGAAGGAAGTGGCTTCAGTGGAAGTGGCTCAGGCGAAACTGACTTTACAACAACTACTCCAGCAACCGCAACAGGTATCCAGTGGTTAATTTAAAAAACTAAAAAAACACTTAGTTTTACTGTGCTTCCTTCAAAAGCGCAAAAGTATTTGTTTTTAAATTTGAAAATGTATTAAGCTGCCAAGCAATTCTTGATATGTCAGATATAATGTCATAAAAAGCTTGATTGAAACCTTTAATGGTTCTTTCAAAAATGGCAAATTCTAATGCATTTTCTATGCTACACCTTTCCATCAGGGTTTAGAACAACAAGACACACTGAAACAACTGCAACCCATTATTTGACTTCACCGAAACCCACAGAAGGAAGTGGCTTCAGTGGAAGTGGATCAGGAGAAACTGACTTTACAACAACTCCAACAACTACAACAGGTATCTAGTACGTAATTACAAAAACTCAAAAAATACTTAGTTTAACGTGCTTCCTTTAAAGGCGCAAAAGTGTTTATTTTTAAATTTGAAAATGTGTTAAACTTGAAAGTGATTCTTGATATATCCGAGATTCCTATTATGTATATAAAAACCTTGATCGAAACCTTTAATGTGTCTTTCAAAATTGGCTAATTCTGAGGCATTTTTTATGCAATACCTTTCCATCAGGGTTTAGAACAACAAGACTCACTGAAACAACTGCAAGCCATTATTTAACTTCACCAGAACCCACAGAAGGAAGTGGTTTCAGTGGAAGTGGCTCAGGCGAAACTCACTTTACAACAACTACTCCAGCAACCGCAAAAGGTATCCAGTGGTTAATTTAAAAAACTCAAAAAACACTTAGTTTTACTGTGCTTCCTTCAAAAGCGCAAAAGTATTTGTTTTTAAATTTGAAAATATATTAAGCTGCCAAGCGATTCTTGATATGTTAGAAATTATATCATAAAAAGCTTGATTGATACCTTTAATGGTTCTTTCAAAAATGGCAAATTCTAATGCATTTTCTATGCTACACCTTTCCATCAGGGTTTAGAACAACAAGACACACTGAAACAACTGCAACCCATTATTTGACTTCACCGGAACCCACAGAAGGAAGTGGCTTCAGTGGAAGTGGATCAGGAGAAACTGACTTTACAACAACTCCAACAACTACAACAGGTATCCAGTGCTTAATTACAAAAACTCAAAAAATACTTAGTTTAATGTGCTTCCTTAAAAGGCGCAAAAGTGTTTATTTTTAAATTTGAAAATGTGTTAAACTTGAAAGTGATTCTTGATATATCCGAGATTCCTATTATGTATATAAAAACCTTGATTGAAACCTTTAATGTGTCTTTCAAAATTTGCTAATTCTGAGGCATTTTCTATGCTATACCTTTCCAACAGGGTTTAAAACAACAAGACACACTGAAACAACTGCAACCCATTATTTGACTTCACCGGAACCCACAGAAGGAAGTGGCTTCAGTGGAAGTGGCTCAGGAGAAACTGACTTTACAACAACTCCAACAACTACAATAGGTATACAGTGCTTAATTACAAAAACTCAAAAAATACTTAGTTTAACATGCTTCCTTCAAAAGCGCCAAAGGATTTGTTTTTAAATTTGAAAATGTATTAAGCTGCCAAGCGATTCTTGATATGTCAGATATTATGTCATAAAAAGCTTGATTGAAACCTTTAATGTGACTTTCAAAAATGGCATATTCTAATGCATTTTCTATGCTACACCTTTCCATCAGGGTTTAGAACAACAAGACACACTGAAACAACTGCAACCCATTATTTGACTTCACCGGAACCCACAGAAGGAAGTCGCTTCAGTGGAAGTGGATCAGGAGAAACTGAATTTACAACAACTCCAACAACTACAACAGGTATCCAGTGCTTAATTACAAAAACTAAAAAAATACTTAGTTTAACGTGCTTCCTTAAAGGCGCAAAAGTGCTTGTTTTTAAATTTGAAAATGTGTTAAACTTGAAAGTGATTCTTGATATATCCGAGATTCCTATTATGTATATAAAAACCTTGATTGAAACCTTTAATGTGTCTTTCAAAATTGGCTAATTCTGAGGCATTTTCTATGCTATACCTTTCCAACAGGGTTTAAAACAACAAGACACACTGAAACAACTGCAACCCATTATTTGACTTCACCGGAACCCACAGAAGGAAGTGGCTTCAGTGGAAGTGGCTCAGGAGAAACTGACTTTACAACAACTCCAACAACTACAATAGGTATACAGTGCTTAATTACAAAAACTCAAAAAATACTTAGTTTATCGTGCTTCCTTCAAAAGCGCAAAAGGATTTGTTTTTAAATTTGAAAATGTATTAAGCTGCCAAGCGATTCTTGATATGTCAGATATTATGTCATAAAAAGCTTGATTGAAACCTTTAATGTGACTTTAAAAAATGGCAAATTCTAATGCATTTTCTATGCTACACCTTTCCATCAGGGTTTAGAACAACAAGACACAATGAAACAACTGCAACCCATTATTTGACTTCACCGGAACCCACAGAAGGAAGTGGCTTCAGTGGAAGTGGATCAGGAGAAACTGACTTTACAACAACTCCAACAACTACAACAGGTATCCAGTGCTTAATTACAAAAACTCAAAAAATACTTAGTTTTACGTGCTTCCTTAAAAGGCGCAAAAGTGTTTATTTTTAAATTTGAAAATGTGTTAAACTTGAAAGTGATTCTTGATATATCCGAGATTCCTATTATATATATAAAAACCTTGATTGAAACCTTTAATGTGTCTTTCAAAATTGGCTAATTCTGAGGCATTTTTTATGCTATACCTTTCCATCAGGGTTTAGAACAACAAGACTCACTGAAACAACTGCAAGCCATTATTTGACTTCACCAGAACCCACAGAAGGAAGTGGTTTCAGTGGAAGTGGCTCAGGCGAAACTGACTTTACAACAACTACTCCAGCAACTGCAACAGGTAACCAGTGGTTAATTTAAAAAACTCAAAAAACACTTAGTTTTACTGTGCTTCCTTCAAAAGCGCAAAAGTATTTGTTTTTAAATTTGAAAATGTATTAAGCTGCCAAGCGATTCTTGATATGTCAGATATTATGTCATAAAAAGCTTGATTGAAACCTTTAATGTGACTTTAAAAAATGGCAAATTCTAATGCATTTTCTATGCTACACCTTTCCATCAGGGTTTAGAACAACAAGACACACTGAAACAACTGCCAGCCATTATTTGACTTCACCGGAACCCACAGAAGGAAGTGGCTTCAGTGGAAGTGGATCAGGAGAAACTGACTTTACAACAACTCCAACAACTACAACAGGTATCCAGTGCTTAATTACAAAAACTAAAAAAATACTTAGTTTAACGTGCTTCTTTAAAAGGCGCAAAAGTGTTTGTTTTTAAATTTGAAAATGTGTTAAACTTGAAAGCGATTCTTGATATATCCGAGATACCTATTATGTATATAAAAACCTTGATTGAAACCTTTAATGAGTCTTTCAAAATTGGCTAATTCTGAGGCATTTTCTATGCTATACCTTTCCAACAGGGTTTAAAACAACAAGACACACTGAAACAACTGCAACCCATTATTTGACTTCACCGGAACCCACAGAAGGAAGTGGCTTCAGTGGAAGTGGCTCAGGAGAAACTGACTTTACAACAACTCCAACAACTACAATAGGTATACAGTGCTTAATTACAAAAACTCAAAATATACTTAGTTTAACGTGCTTCCTTCAAAAGCGCAAAATGATTTGTTTTTAAATTTGAAAATGTATTAAGCTGCCAAGCGATTCTTGATATGTCAGATATTATGTCATAAAAAGCTTGATTGAAACCTTTAATGTGACTTTCAAAAATGGCAAATTCTAATGCCTTTTCTATGCTACACCTTTCCATCAGGGTTTAGAACAACAAGACACACTGAAACAACTGCAACCCATTATTTGACTTCACCGGAACCCACAGAAGGAAGTGGCTTCAGTGGAAGTGGATCAGGAGAAACTGACTTTACAACAACTCCAACAACTACAACAGGTATCTAGTGCTTAATTACAAAAACTCAAAAAATAATTAGTTTAACGTGCTTCCTTAAAAGGCGCAAAAGTGTTTATTTTTAAATTTGAAAATGTGTTAAACTTGAAAGTGATTCTTGATATATCCGAGATTCCTATTATGTATATAAAAACCTTGATCGAAACCTTTAATGTGTCTTTCAAAATTGGCTAATTCTGAGGCATTTTTTATGCAATACCTTTCCATCAGGGTTTAGAACAACAAGACTCACTGAAACAACTGCAAGCCATTATTTGACTTCACCAGAACCCACAGAAGGAAGTGGTTTCAGTGGAAGTGGCTCAGGCGAAACTGACTTTACAACAACTACTCCAGCAACTGCAACAGGTATCCAGTGGTTAATTTAAAAAACTCAAAAAACACTAAGTTTTACTGTGCTTCCTTCAAAAGCGCAAAAGTATTTGTTTTTAAATTTGAAAATGTATTAAGCTGCCAAGCGATTCTTGATATGTCAGATATTATGTCATAAAAAGCTTGATTGAAACCTTTAATGGTTCTTTCAAAAATGGAAAATTCTAATGCATTTTCTATGCTACACCTTTCCATCAGGGTTTAGAACAACAAGACACACTGAAACAACTGCAACCCATTATTTGACTTCACCGGAACCCACAGAAGGAAGTGGCTTCAGTGGAAGTGGATCAGGAGAAACTGACTTTACAACAACTCCAACAACTACAACAGGTATCCAGTGCTTAATTACACAAACTCAAAAAATACTTAGTTTAACGTGCTTCCTTAAAAGGCGCAAAAGTGTTTATTTTTAAATTTGAAAATGTGTTAAACTTGAAAGTGATTCTTGATATATCCGAGATTCCTATTATGTATATAAAAACCTTGATTGAAACCTTTAATGTGTCTTTCAAAATTGGCTAATTCTGAGGCATTTTTTATGCTATACCTTTCCATCAGGGTTTAGAACAACAAGACTCACTGAAATAACTGCAAGCCATTATTTGACTTCACCAGAACCCACAGAAGGAAGTGGTTTCAGTGGAAGTGGCTCAGGCGAAACTGACTTTACAACAACTACTCCAGCAACTGCAACAGGTATCCAGTGGTTAATTTAAAAAACTACAAAAACACTTCGTTTTACTGTGCTTTCTTCAAAAGCGCAAAAGTATTTTTTTTAAATTTGAAAATGTATTAAGCTGCCAAGCGATTCTTGATATGTCAGATATTATGTCATAAAAAGCTTGATTGAAACCTTTAATGGTTCTTTCAAAAATGGAAAATTCTAATGCATTTTCTATGCCACACCTTTCCATCAGGGTTTAGAACAACAAGACACACTGAAACAACTGCAAGCCATTATTTGACTTCACCGGAACCCACAGAAGGAAGTGGCTTCAGTGGAAGTGGCTCAGGAGAAACTGACTTTACAACAACTCCAACAACTACAATAGGTATACAGTGCTTAATTACAAAAACTCAAAATATACTTAGTTTAACGTGCTTCCTTCAAAAGCGCAAAAGGATTTGTTTTTAAATTTGAAAATGTATTAAGCTGCCAAGCGATTCTTGATATGTCAGATATTATGTCATAAAAAGCTTGATTATAACCTTTAATGTGACTTTCAAAAATGGCAAATTCTAATGCCTTTTCTATGCTACACCTTTCCATCAGGGTTTAGAACAACAAGACACACTGAAACAACTGCAACCCATTATTTGACTTCACCGGAACCCACAGAAGGAAGTGGCTTCAGTGGAAGTGGATCAGGAGGAACTGACTTTACAACAACTCCAACAACTACAACAGGTATCCAGTGCTTAATTACAAAAACTAAAAAAATACTTAGTTTAACGTGCTTCCTTAAAAGGCGCAAAAGTGTTTGTTTTTAAATTTGAAAATGTGTTAAACTTGAAAGTGATTCTTGATATATCTGAGATTCCTATTATGTATATAAAAACCTTGATTGAAACCTTTAATGTGTCTTTCAAAATTTGCTAATTCTGAGGCATTTTCTATGCTATACCTTTCCAACAGGGTTTAAAACAACAAGACACACTGAAACAACTGCAACCCATTATTTGACTTCACCGGAACCCACAGAAGGAAGTGGCTTCAGTGGAAGTGGCTCAGGAGAAACGGACTTTACAACAACTCCAACAACTACAATAGGTATAGAGTGCTTAATTACAAAAACTCAAAAAATACTTAGTTTAACGTGCTTCCTTCAAAAGCGCAAAAGGATTTGTTTTTAAATTTGAAAATGTATTAAGCTGCCAAGCGATTCTTGATATGTCAGATATTATGTCATAAAAAGCTTGATTGAAACCTTTAATGTGACTTTCAAAAATGGCAAATTCTAATGCATTTTCTATGCTACACCTTTCCATCAGGGTTTAGAACAACAAGACACACTGAAACAACTGCAACCCATTATTTGACTTCACCGGAACCCACAGAAGGAAGTGGCTTCAGTGGAAGTGGATCAGGAGAAACTGACTTTACAACAACTACAACAACTACAACAGGTATCCAGTGCTTAATTACAAACACTAAAAAAATACTTAGTTTAACGTGCTTCCTTAAAAGGCACAAAAGTGTTTATTTTTAAATTTGAAAATGTGTTAAACTTGAAAGTGATTTTTGATATATCCGAGATTCCTATTATGTATATAAAAACCTTGATTGAAACCTTTAATGTGTCTTTCAAAATTGGCTAATTCTGAGGCATTTTTTATGCTATACCTTTCCATCAGGGTTTAGAACAACAAGACTCACTGAAACAACTGCAAGCCATTATTTGACTTCACCAGAACCCACAGAAGGAAGTGGCTTCAGTGGAAGTGGATCGGGAGAAACTGACTTTACAACCACTCCAACAACTACAACAGGTATCCAGTGCTTAATTACAAAAACTCAAAAAATACTTAGTTTAACGTGCTTCCTTAAACGGCGCAAAAGTGTTTATTTTTAAATTTGAAAAAGTGTTAAACTTGAAAGTGATTCTTGATATATCCGAGATTCCTATTATGTATATAAAAACCTTGATTGAAACCTTTAATGTGTCTTTCAAAATTGGCTAATTCTGAGGCATTTTTTATGCAATACCTTTCCATCAGGGTTTAGAACAACAAGACTCACTGAAACAACTGCAAGCCATTATTTGACTTCACCAGAACCCACAGAAGGAAGTGGTTTCAGTGGAAGTGGCTCAGGCGAAACTGACTTTACAACAACTACTCCAGCAACTGCAACAGGTATCCAGTGGTTAATTTAAAAAACTAAAAAAACACTTTGTTTTACTGTGCTTCCTTCAAAAGCGCAAAAGTATTTGTTTTTAAATTTGAAAATGTGTTAAGCTTCCAAGCGATTATTGATATGTCAGATATTATGTCATAAAAAGCTTGATTGAAACCTTTGATGTGACTTTAAAAAATGGCAAATTCTAATGCATTTTCTATGTTACACCTTTCCATCAGGGTTTAGAACAACAAAACACACTGAAACAACTGCCAGCCATTATTTGACTTCACCGGAACCCACAGAAGGAAGTGGCTTCAGTGGAAGTGGATCAGGAGAAACTGACTTTACAACAACTCCAACAACTACAACAGGTATCCAGTGCTTAATTACAAAACCTAAAAAAATACTTAGTTTAACGTGCTTCCTTAAAAGGCGCAAAAGTGTTTGTTTTTAAATTTGAAAATGTGTTAAACTTGAAAGCGATTCTTGATATATCCGAGATACCTATTATGTATATAAAAACCTTGATTGAAACCTTTAATGAGTCTTTCAAAATTGGCTAATTCTGAGGCATTTTCTATGCTATACCTTTCCAACAGGGTTTAAAACAACAAGACACACTGAAACAACTGCAACCCATTATTTGACTTCACCGGAACCCACAGAAGGAAGTGGCTTCAGTGGAAGTGGCTCAGGAGAAACTGACTTTACAACAACTCCAACAACTACAATAGGTATACAGTGCTTAATTACAAAAACTCAAAATATACTTAGTTTAATGTGCTTCCTTCAAAAGCGCAAAAGGATTTGTTTTTAAATTTGAAAATGTATTAAGCTGCCAAGCGATTCTTGATATGTCAGATATTATGTCATAAAAAGCTTGATTGAAACCTTTAATGTGACTTTCAAAAATGGCAAATTCTAATGCCTTTTCTATGCTACACCTTTCCATCAGGGTTTAGAACAACAAGACACACTGAAACAACTGCAACCCATTATTTGACTTCACCGGAACCCACAGAAGGAAGTTGCTTCAGTGGAAGTGGATCAGGAGGAACTGACTTTACAACAACTCCAACAACTACAACAGGTATCCAGTGCTTAATTACAAAAACTAAAAAAATACTTAGTTTAACGTGCTTCCTTAAAAGGCGCAAAAGTGTTTGTTTTTAAATTTGAAAATGTGTTAAACTTGAAAGTGATTCTTGATATATCCGAGATTCCTATTATGTATATAAAAACCTTGATTGAAACCTTTAATGTGTCTTTCAAAATTTGCTAATTCTGAGGCATTTTCTATGCTATACCTTTCCAACAGGGTTTAAAACAACAAGACACACTGAAACAACTGCAACCCATTATTTGACTTCACCAGAACCCACAGAAGGAAGTGGCTTCAGTGGAAGTGGCTCAGGAGAAACTGACTTTACAACAACTCCAACAACTACAATAGGTATACAGTGCTTAATTACAAAAACTCAAAAAATACTTTGTTTAACGTGCTTCCTTCAAAAGCGCAAAAGGATTTGTTTTTAAATTTGAAAATGTATTAAGCTGCCAAGCGATTCTTGATATGTCAGATATTATGTCATAAAAAGCTTGATTGAAACCTTTAATGTGACTTTCAAAAAATGGCAAATTCTAATGCATTTTCTATGCTACACCTTTCCATCAGGGTTTAGAACAACAAGACACACTGAAACAACTGCAACCCATTATTTGACTTCACCGGAACCCACAGAAGGAAGTGGCTTCAGTGGAAGTGGATCAGGAGAAACTGACTTTACAACAACTCCAACAACTACAACAGGTATCCAGTGCTTAATTACAAAAACTCAAAAAATACTTAGTTTAACGTGCTTCCTTAAAAGGCACAAAAGTGTTTATTTTTAAATTTGAAAATGTGTTAAACTTGAAAGTGATTTTTGATATATCCGAGATTCCTATTATGTATATAAAAACCTTGATTGAAACCTTTAATGTGTCTTTCAAAATTGGCTAATTCTGAGGCATTTTTTATGCTATACCTTTCCATCAGGGTTTAGAACAACAAGACTCACTGAAACAACTGCAAGCCATTATTTGACTTCACCAGAACCCACAGAAGGAAGTGGCTTCAGTGGAAGTGGCTCAGGCGAAACTGACTTTACAACAACTACTCCAGCAACTGCAACAGGTATCCAGTGGTTAATTTAAAAAACTAAAAAAACACTTTGTTTTACTGTGCTTCCTTCAAAAGCGCAAAAGTATTTGTTTTTAAATTTGAAAATGTGTTAAGCTTCCAAGCGATTATTGATATGTCAGATATTATGTCATGAAAAGCTTGATTGAAACCTTTGATGTGACTTTAAAAAATGGCAAATTCTAATGCATTTTCTATGTTACACCTTTCCATCAGGGTTTAGAACAACAAGACACACTGAAACAACTGCCAGCCATTATTTGACTTCACCGGAACCCACAGAAGGAAGTGGCTTCAGTGGAAGTGGATCAGGAGAAACTGACTTTACAACAACTCCAACAACTACAACAGGTATCCAGTGCTTAATTACAAAACCTAAAAAAATACTTAGTTTAACGTGCTTCCTTAAAAGGCGCAAAAGTGTTTGTTTTTAAATTTGAAAATGTGTTAAACTTGAAAGCGATTCTTGATATATCCGAGATACCTATTATGTATATAAAAACCTTGATTGAAACCTTTAATGAGTCTTTCAAAATTGGCTAATTCTGAGGCATTTTCTATGCTATACCTTTCCAACAGGGTTTAAAACAACAAGACACACTGAAACAACTGCAACCCATTATTTGACTTCACCGGAACCCACAGAAGGAAGTGGCTTCAGTGGAAGTGGCTCAGGAGAAACTGACTTTACAACAACTCCAACAACTACAATAGGTATACAGTGCTTAATTAC
The DNA here is from genome assembly GCF_964261635.1 of Lissotriton helveticus. NCBI lineage: Eukaryota > Metazoa > Chordata > Amphibia > Caudata > Salamandridae > Lissotriton > Lissotriton helveticus. The sequence goes on along the minus strand of NC_136072.1, from coordinate 34,601,233 downwards.
AAAAACTCAAAATATACTTAGTTTAATGTGCTTCCTTCAAAAGCGCAAAAGGATTTGTTTTTAAATTTGAAAATGTATTAAGCTGCCAAGCGATTCTTGATATGTCAGATATTATGTCATAAAAAGCTTGATTGAAACCTTTAATGTGACTTTCAAAAATGGCAAATTCTAATGCCTTTTCTATGCTACACCTTTCCATCAGGGTTTAGAACAACAAGACACACTGAAACAACTGCAACCCATTATTTGACTTCACCGGAACCCACAGAAGGAAGTTGCTTCAGTGGAAGTGGATCAGGAGGAACTGACTTTACAACAACTCCAACAACTACAACAGGTATCCAGTGCTTAATTACAAAAACTAAAAAAATACTTAGTTTAACGTGCTTCCTTAAAAGGCGCAAAAGTGTTTGTTTTTAAATTTGAAAATGTGTTAAACTTGAAAGTGATTCTTGATATATCCGAGATTCCTATTATGTATATAAAAACCTTGATTGAAACCTTTAATGTGTCTTTCAAAATTTGCTAATTCTGAGGCATTTTCTATGCTATACCTTTCCAACAGGGTTTAAAACAACAAGACACACTGAAACAACTGCAACCCATTATTTGACTTCACCAGAACCCACAGAAGGAAGTGGCTTCAGTGGAAGTGGCTCAGGAGAAACTGACTTTACAACAACTCCAACAACTACAATAGGTATACAGTGCTTAATTACAAAAACTCAAAAAATACTTTGTTTAACGTGCTTCCTTCAAAAGCGCAAAAGGATTTGTTTTTAAATTTGAAAATGTATTAAGCTGCCAAGCGATTCTTGATATGTCAGATATTATGTCATAAAAAGCTTGATTGAAACCTTTAATGTGACTTTCAAAAAATGGCAAATTCTAATGCATTTTCTATGCTACACCTTTCCATCAGGGTTTAGAACAAAAAGACACACTGAAACAACTGCAACCCATTATTTGACTTCACCGGAACCCACAGAAGGAAGTGGCTTCAGTGGAAGTGGATCAGGAGAAACTGACTTTACAACAACTCCAACAACTACAACAGGTATCCAGTGCTTAATTACAAAAACTCAAAAAATACTTAGTTTAACGTGCTTCCTTAAAAGGCACAAAAGTGTTTATTTTTAAATTTGAAAATGTGTTAAACTTGAAAGTGATTTTTGATATATCCGAGATTCCTATTATGTATATAAAAACCTTGATTGAAACCTTTAATGTGTCTTTCAAAATTGGCTAATTCTGAGGCATTTTTTATGCTATACCTTTCCATCAGGGTTTAGAACAACAAGACTCACTGAAACAACTGCAAGCCATTATTTGACTTCACCAGAACCCACAGAAGGAAGTGGCTTCAGTGGAAGTGGATCGGGAGAAACTGACTTTACAACAACTCCAACAACTACAACAGGTATCCAGTGCTTAATTACAAAAACTCAAAAAATACTTAGTTTAATGTGCTTCCTTAAACGGCGCAAAAGTGTTTATTTTTAAATTTGAAAATGTGTTAAACTTGAAAGTGATTCTTGATATATCCGAGATTCCTATTATGTATATAAAAACCTTGATTGAAACCTTTAATGTGTCTTTCAAAATTGGCTAATTCTGAGGCATTTTTTTATGCTATACCTTTCCATCAGGGTTTAGAACAACAAGACTCACTGAAACAACTGCAAGCCATTATTTGACTTCACCAGAACCCACAGAAGGAAGTGGTTTCAGTGGAAGTGGCTCAGGCGAAACTGACTTTACAACAACTACTCCAGCAACTGCAACAGGTATCCAGTGGTTAATTTAAAAAACTCAAAAAACACTTAGTTTTATTGTGCTTCCTTCAAAAGCGCAAAAGTATTTGTTTTTAAATTTGAAAATGTATTAAGCTTCCAAGCGCTTATTGATATGTCAGATATTATGTCATAAAAAGCTTGATTGAAACCTTTAATGTGACTTTAAAAAATGGCAAATTCTAATGCATTTTCTATGTTACACCTTTCCATCAGGGTTTAGAACAACAAGACACACTGAAACAACTGCCAGCCATTATTTGACTTCACCGGAACCCACAGAAGGAAGTGGCTTCAGTGGAAGTGGATCAGGAGAAACTGACTTTACAACAACTCCAACAACTACAACAGGTATCCAGTGCTTAATTACAAAAACTAAAAAAATACTTAGTTTAACGTGCTTCCTTAAAAGGCGCAAAAGTGTTTGTTTTTAAATTTGAAAATGTGTTAAACTTGAAAGCGATTCTTGATATATCCGAGATACCTATTATGTATATAAAAACCTTGATTGAAACCTTTAATGAGTCTTTCAAAATTGGCTAATTCTGAGGCATTTTCTATGCTATACCTTTCCAACAGGGTTTAAAACAACAAGACACACTGAAACAACTGCAACCCATTATTTGACTTCACCGGAACCCACAGAAGGAAGTGGCTTCAGTGGAAGTGGCTCAGGAGAAACTGACTTTACAACAACTCCAACAACTACAATAGGTATACAGTGCTTAATTACAAAAACTCAAAATATACTTAGTTTAACGTGCTTCCTTCAAAAGCGCAAAAGGATTTGTTTTTAAATTTGAAAATGTATTAAGCTGCCAAGCGATTCTTGATATGTCAGATATTATGTCATAAAAAGCTTGATTGAAACCTTTAATGTGACTTTCAAAAATGGCAAATTCTAATGCCTTTTCTATGCTACACCTTTCCATCAGGGTTTAGAACAACAAGACACACTGAAACAACTGCAACCCATTATTTGACTTCACCGGAACCCACAGAAGGAAGTGGCTTCAGTGGAAGTGGATCAGGAGGAACTGACTTTACAACAACTCCAACAACTACAACAGGTATCCAGTGCTTAATTACAAAAACTAAAAAAATACTTATTTTAACGTGCTTCCTTAAAAGGCGCAAAAGTGTTTGTTTTTAAATTTGAAAATGTGTTAAACTTGAAAGTGATTCTTGATATATCCGAGATTCCTATTATGTATATAAAAACCTTGATTGAAACCTTTAATGTGTCTTTCAAAATTTGCTAATTCTGAGGCATTTTCTATGCTATACCTTTCCAACAGGGTTTAAAACAACAAGACACACTGAAACAACTGCAACCCAATATTTGACTTCACCAGAACCCACAGAAGGAAGTGGCTTCAGTGGAAGTGGCTCAGGAGAAACTGACTTTACAACAACTCCAACAACTACAATAGGTATACAGTGCTTAATTACAAAAACTCAAAAAATACTTTGTTTAACGTGCTTCCTTCAAAAGCGCAAAAGGATTTGTTTTTAAATTTGAAAATGTATTAAGCTGCCAAGCGATTCTTGATATGTCAGATATTATGTCATAAAAAGCTTGATTGAAACCTTTAATGTGACTTTCAAAAAATGGCAAATTCTAATGCATTTTCTATGCTACACCTTTCCATCAGGGTTTAGAACAACAAGACACACTGAAACAACTGCAACCCATTATTTGACTTCACCGGAACCCACAGAAGGAAGTGGCTTCAGTGGAAGTGGATCAGGAGAAACTGACTTTACAACAACTCCAACAACTACAACAGGTATCCAGTGCTTAATTACAAAAACTCAATAAATACTTAGTTTAACGTGCTTCCTTAAAAGGCACAAAAGTGTTTATTTTTAAATTTGAAAATGTGTTAAACTTGAAAGTGATTTTTGATATATCCGAGATTCCTATTATGTATATTAAAACCTTGATTGAAACCTTTAATGTGTCTTTCAAAATTGGCTAATTCTGAGGCATTTTTTATGCTATACCTTTCCATCAGGGTTTAGAACAACAAGACTCACTGAAACAACTGCAAGCCATTATTTGACTTCACCAGAACCCACAGAAGGAAGTGGCTTCAGTGGAAGTGGATCGGGAGAAACTGACTTTACAACAACTCCAACAACTACAACAGGTATCCAGTGCTTAATTACAAAAACTCAAAAAATACTTAGTTTAATGTGCTTCCTTAAACGGCGCAAAAGTGTTTATTTTTAAATTTGAAAATGTGTTAAACTTGAAAGTGATTCTTGATATATCCGAGATTCCTATTATGTATATAAAAACCTTGATTGAAACCTTTAATGTGTCTTTCAAAATTGGCTAATTCTGAGGCATTTTTTTATGCTATACCTTTCCATCAGGGTTTAGAACAACAAGACTCACTGAAACAACTGCAAGCCATTATTTGACTTCACCAAAACCCACAGAAGGAAGTGGTTTCAGTGGAAGTGGCTCAGGCGAAACTGACTTTACAACAACTACTCCAGCAACTGCAACAGGTATCCAGTGGTTAATTTAAAAAACTCAAAAAACACTTAGTTTTATTGTGCTTCCTTCAAAAGCGCAAAAGTATTTGTTTTTAAATTTGAAAATGTATTAAGCTTCCAAGCGCTTATTGATATGTCAGATATTATGTCATAAAAAGCTTGATTGAAACCTTTAATGTGACTTTAAAAAATGGCAAATTCTAATGCATTTTCTATGCTATACCTCTCCATCAGGGTTTAGAACAACAAGACACACTGAAACAACTGCAACCCATTATTTGACTTCACCGGAACCCACAATAGGAAGTAGCTTCAGTGGAAGTGGATCAGGAGAAACTGACTTTACAACAACTCCAACAACTACAACAGGTATCCAGTGCTTAATTACAAAAACTAAAAAAATACTTAGTTTAACGTGCTTCCTTAAAAGGCGCAAAAGTGCTTGTTTTTAAATTTGAAAATGTGTTAAACTTGAAAGTGATTCTTGATATATCCGAGATTCCTATTATGTATATAAAAACCTTGATTGAAACCTTTAATGTGTCTTTCAAAATTGGCTAATTCTGAGGCATTTTCTATGCTATTCCTTTCCAACAGGGTTTAAAACAACAAGACACACTGAAACAACTGCAACCCATTATTTGACTTCACCGGAACCCACAGAAGGAAGTGGCTTCAGTGGAAGTGGCTCAGGAGAAACTGACTTTACAACAACTCCAACAACTACAATAGGTATACAGTGCTTAATTACAAAAACTCAAAAAATACTTAGTTTAACGTGCTTCCTTCAAAAGCGCAAAAGGATTTGTTTTTAAATTTGAAAATGTATTAAGCTGCCAAGCGATTCTTGATATGTCAGATATTATGTCATAAAAAGCTTGATTGAAACCTTTAATGTGACTTTAAAAAATGGCAAATTCTAATGCATTTTCTATGCTACACCTTTCCATCAGGGTTTAGAACAACAAGACACAATGAAACAACTGCAACCCATTATTTGACTTCACCGGAACCCACAGAAGGAAGTGGCTTCAGTGGAAGTGGATCAGGAGAAACTGACTTTACAACAACTCCAACAACTACAACAGGTATCCAGTGCTTAATTACAAAAACTCAAAAAATACTTAGTTTAACGTGCTTCCTTAAAAGGCGCAAAAGTGTTTATTTTTAAATTTGAAAATGTGTTAAACTTGAAAGTGATTCTTGATATATCCGAGATTCCTATTATGTATATAAAAACCTTGATTGAAACCTTTAATGTGTCTTTCAAAATTGGCTAATTCTGAGGCATTTTTTATGCTATACCTTTCCATCAGGGTTTAGAACAACAAGACTCACTGAAACAACTGCAAGCCATTATTTGACTTCACCAGAACCCACAGAAGGAAGTGGTTTCAGTGGAAGTGGCTCAGGCGAAACTGACTTTACAACAACTACTCCAGCAACCGCAACAGGTATACAGTGGTTAATTTAAAAAACTCAAAAAACACTTAGTTTTACTGTGCTTCCTTCAAAAGCGCAAAAGTGTTTGTTTTTAAATTTGAAAATGTATTAAGCTGCCAAGCGATTCTTGATATGTCAGATATTATGTCATAAAAAGCTTGATTGAAACCTGTAATGTGACTTTAAAAAATTGCAAATTCTAATGCATTTTCTATGCTACACCTTTCCATCAGGGTTTAGAACAACAAGACACTCTGAAACAACTGCAACCCATTATTTGACTTCACCGGAACCCACAGAAGGAAGTGGCTTCAGTGGAAGTGGATCAGGAGAAACTGACTTTACAACAACTCCAACAACTACAACAGGTATCCAGTGCTTAATTACAAAAACTCAAAAAATACTTAGTTTAACGTGCTTCCTTAAAAGGCGCAAAAGTGTTTATTTTTAAATTTGAAAATGTGTTAAACTTGAAAGGGATTCTTGATATATCCGAGAATCCTATTATGTATATAAAAACCTTGATTGAAACCTTTAATGTGTCTTTCAAAATTGGCTCATTCTGAGGCATTTTTTTATGCTATACCTTTCCATCAGGGTTTAGAACAACAAGACTCACTGAAACAACTGCAAGCCATTATTTGACTTCACCAGAACCCACAGAAGGAAGTGGTTTCAGTGGAAGTGGCTCAGGCGAAACTGACTTTAGAACAACTACTCCAGCAACCGCAACAGGTATCCAGTTGTTAATTTAAAAAACTCAAAAAACACTTAGTTTTACTGTGCTTCCTTCAAAAGCGCAAAAGTATTTGTTTTTAAATTTGAAAATGTATTAAGCTGCGAAGCGATTCTTGATATGTCAGATATTATGTCATAAAAAGCTTGATTGAAACCTTTAATTTGACTTTAAAAAATGGCAAATTCTAATGCATTTTCTATGCTACACCTTTCCATCAGGGTTTAGAACAACAAGACACACTGAAACAACTGCCAGCCATTATTTGACTTCACCGGAACCCACAGAAGGAAGTGGCTTCAGTGGAAGTGGATCAGGAGAAACTGACTTTACAACAACTACAACAGGTATCCAGTGCTTAATTACAAAAACTAAAAAAATACTCAGTTTAACGTGCTTCCTTAAAAGGCGCAAAAGTGTTTGCTTTTAAATTTGAAAATGTGTTAAACTTGAAAGTGATTCTTGATATATCCGAGATACCTATTATGTATATAAAAACCTTGATTGAAACCTTTAATGAGTCTTTCAAAATTGGCTAATTCTGAGGCATTTTCTATGCTATACCTTTCCAACAGGGTTTAAAACAACAAGACACACTGAAACAACTGCAACCCATTATTTGACTTCCCCGGAACCCACAGAAGGAAGTGGCTTCAGTGGAAGTGGCTCAGGAGAAACTGACTTTACAACAACTCCAACAACTACAATAGGTATACAGTGCTTAATTACAAAAACTCAAAATATACTTAGTTTAACGTGCTTCCTTCAAAAGCGCGAAAGGATTTGTTTTTAAATTTGAAAATGTATTAAGCTGCCAAGCGATTCTTGATATGTCAGATATTATATCATAAAAAGCTTGATTGAAACCTTTAATGTGACTTTCAAAAATGGCAAATTTTAATGCATTTTCTATGCTACACCTTAACATCAGGGTTTAGAACAACAAGACACACTGAAACAACTACAACCCATTATTTGACTTCACTGAAACCCACAGAAGGAAGTGGCTTCAGTGGAAGTGGATCAGGAGAAACTGACTTTACAACAACTCCAACAACTACAACAGGTATCTAGTGCTTAATTACAAAAACTCAAAAAATACTTAGTTTAACGTGCTTCCTTAAAAGGCGCAAAAGTGTTTATTTTTAAATTTGAAAATGTGTTAAACTTGAAAGTGATTTTTGATATATCCGAGATTCCTATTATGTATATAAAAACCTTGATCGAAATCTTTAATGTGTCTTTCAAAATTGGCTAATTCTGAGGCATTTTTTATGCAATACCTTTCCATCAGGGTTTAGAACAACAAGACTCACTGAAACAACTGCAAGCCATTATTTGACTTCACCAGAACCCACAGAAGGAAGTGGTTTCAGTGGAAGTGGCTCAGGCGAAACTGACTTTACAACAACTACTCCAGCAACCGCAACAGGTATCCAGTGGTTAATTTAAAAAACTCAAAAAACACTAAGTTTTACTGTGCTTCCTTCAAAAGCGCAAAAGTATTTGTTTTTAAATTTGAAAATGTATTAAGCTGCCAAGCGATTCTTGATATGTCAGATATTATGTCATAAAAAGCTTGATTGAAACCTTTAATGGTTCTTTCAAAAATGGAAAATTCTAATGCATTTTCTATGCTACACCTTTCCATCAGGGTTTAGAACAACAAGACACACTGAAACAACTGCAACCCATTATTTGACTTCACCGGAACCCACAGAAGGAAATGGCTTCAGTGGAAGTGGATCAGGAGAAACTGACTTTACAACAACTCCAACAACTACAACAGGTATCCAGTGCTTAATTACACAAACTCAAAAAATACTTAGTTTAACGTGCTTCCTTAAAAGGCGCAAAAGTGTGTATTTTTAAATTTGAAAATGTGTTAACCTTGAAAGTGATTCTTGATATATCCGAGATTCCTATTATGTATATAAAAACCTTGATTGAAACCTTTAATGTGTCTTTCAAAATTGGCTAATTCTGAGGCATTTTTTATGCTATACCTTTCCATCAGGGTTTAGAACAACAAGACTCACTGAAATAACTGCAAGCCATTATTTGACTTCACCAGAACCCACAGAAGGAAGTGGTTTCAGTGGAAGTGGCTCAGGCGAAACTGACTTTACAACAACTACTCCAGCAACTGCAACAGGTATCCAGTGGTTAATTTAAAAAACTACAAAAACACTTCGTTTTACTGTGCTTTCTTCAAAAGCGCAAAAGTTTTTTTTTTTAAATTTGAAAATGTATTAAGCTGCCAAGCGATTCTTGATATGTCAGATATTATGTCATAAAAAGCTTGATTGAAACCTTTAATGGTTCTTTCAAAAATGGAAAATTCTAATGCATTTTCTATGCCACACCTTTCCATCAGGGTTTAGAACAACAAGACACACTGAAACAACTGCAAGCCATTATTTGACTTCACCGGAACCCACAGAAGGAAGTGGCTTCAGTGGAAGTGGCTCAGGAGAAACTGACTTTACAACAACTCCAACAACTACAATAGGTATACAGTGCTTAATTACAAAAACTCAAAATATACTTAGTTTAACGTGCTTCCTTCAAAAGCGCAAAAGGATTTGTTTTTAAATTTGAAAATGTATTAAGCTGCCAAGCGATTCTTGATATGTCAGATATTATGTCATAAAAAGCTTGATTGAAACCTTTAATGTGACTTTCAAAAATGGCAAATTCTAATGCCTTTTCTATGCTACACCTTTCCATCAGGGTTTAGAACAACAAGACACACTGAAACAACTGCAACCCATTATTTGACTTCACCGGAACCCACAGAAGGAAGTGGCTTCAGTGGAAGTGGATCAGGAGGAACTGACTTTACAACAACTCCAACAACTACAACAGGTATCCAGTGCTTAATTACAAAAACTAAAAAAATACTTAGTTTAACGTGCTTCCTTAAAAGGCGCAAAAGTGTTTGTTTTTAAATTTGAAAATGTGTTAAACTTGAAAGTGATTCTTGATATATCCGAGATTCCTATTATGTATATAAAAACCTTGATTGAAACCTTTAATGTGTCTTTCAAAATTTGCTAATTCTGAGGCATTTTCTATGCTATACCTTTCCAACAGGGTTTAAAACAACAAGACACACTGAAACAACTGCAACCCATTATTTGACTTCACCAGAACCCACAGAAGGAAGTGGCTTCAGTGGAAGTGGCTCAGGAGAAACTGACTTTACAACAACTCCAACAACTACAATAGGTATACAGTGCTTAATTACAAAAACTCAAAAAATACTTTGTTTAACGTGCTTCCTTCAAAAGCGCAAAAGGATTTGTTTTTAAATTTGAAAATGTATTAAGCTGCCAAGCGATTCTTGATATGTCAGATATTATGTCATAAAAAGCTTGATTGAAACCTTTAATGTGACTTTCAAAAAATGGCAAATTCTAATGCATTTTCTATGCTACACCTTTCCATCAGGGTTTAGAACAACAAGACACACTGAAACAACTGCAACCCATTATTTGACTTCACCGGAACCCACAGAAGGAAGTGGCTTCAGTGGAAGTGGATCAGGAGAAACTGACTTTACAACAACTCCAACAACTACAACAGGTATCCAGTGCTTAATTACAAAAACTCAAAAAATACTTAGTTTAACGTGCTTCCTTAAAAGGCACAAAAGTGTTTATTTTTAAATTTGAAAATGTGTTAAACTTGAAAGTGATTTTTGATATATCCGAGATTCCTATTATGTATATAAAAACCTTGATTGAAACCTTTAATGTGTCTTTCAAAATTGGCTAATTCTGAGGCATTTTTTATGCTATACCTTTCCATCAGGGTTTAGAACAACAAGACTCACTGAAACAACTGCAAGCCATTATTTGACTTCACCAGAACCCACAGAAGGAAGTGGTTTCAGTGGAAGTGGCTCAGGCGAAACTGACTTTACAACAACTACTCCAGCAACTGCAACAGGTATCCAGTGGTTAATTTAAAAAACTCAAAAAACACTTAGTTTTATTGTGCTTCCTTCAAAAGCGCAAAAGTATTTGTTTTTAAATTTGAAAATGTATTAAGCTTCCAAGCGCTTATTGATATGTCAGATATTATGTCATAAAAAGCTTGATTGAAACCTTTAATGTGACTTTAAAAAATGGCAAATTCTAATGCATTTTCTATGTTACACCTTTCCATCAGGGTTTAGAACAACAAGACACACTGAAACAACTGCCAGCCATTATTTGACTTCACCGGAACCCACAGAAGGAAGTGGCTTCAGTGGAAGTGGATCAGGAGAAACTGACTTTACAACAACTCCAACAACTACAACAGGTATCCAGTGCTTAATTACAAAAACTAAAAAAATACTTAGTTTAACGTGCTTCCTTAAAAGGCGCAAAAGTGTTTGTTTTTAAATTTGAAAATGTGTTAAACTTGAAAGCGATTCTTGATATATCCGAGATACCTATTATGTATATAAAAACCTTGATTGAAACCTTTAATGAGTCTTTCAAAATTGGCTAATTCTGAGGCATTTTCTATGCTATACCTTTCCAACAGGGTTTAAAACAACAAGACACACTGAAACAACTGCAACCCATTATTTGACTTCACCGGAACCCACAGAAGGAAGTGGCTTCAGTGGAAGTGGCTCAGGAGAAACTGACTTTACAACAACTCCAACAACTACAATAGGTATACAGTGCTTAATTACAAAAACTCAAAATATACTTAGTTTAACGTGCTTCCTTCAAAAGCGCAAAAGGATTTGTTTTTAAATTTGAAAATGTATTAAGCTGCCAAGCGATTCTTGATATGTCAGATATTATGTCATAAAAAGCTTGATTGAAACCTTTAATGTGACTTTCAAAAATGGCAAATTCTAATGCCTTTTCTATGCTACACCTTTCCATCAGGGTTTAGAACAACAAGACACACTGAAACAACTGCAACCCATTATTTGACTTCACCGGAACCCACAGAAGGAAGTGGCTTCAGTGGAAGTGGATCAGGAGGAACTGACTTTACAACAACTCCAACAACTACAACAGGTATCCAGTGCTTAATTACAAAAACTAAAAAAATACTTAGTTTAACGTGCTTCCTTAAAAGGCGCAAAAGTGTTTGTTTTTAAATTTGAAAATGTGTTAAACTTGAAAGTGATTCTTGATATATCCGAGATTCCTATTATGTATATAAAAACCTTGATTGAAACCTTTAATGTGTCTTTCAAAATTTGCTAATTCTGAGGCATTTTCTATGCTATACCTTTCCAACAGGGTTTAAAACAACAAGACACACTGAAACAACTGCAACCCATTATTTGACTTCACCAGAACCCACAGAAGGAAGTGGCTTCAGTGGAAGTGGCTCAGGAGAAACTGACTTTACAACAACTCCAACAACTACAATAGGTATACAGTGCTTAATTACAAAAACTCAAAAAATACTTAGTTTAACGTGCTTCCTTCAAAAGCGCAAAAGGATTTGTTTTTAAATTTGAAAATGTATTAAGCTGCCAAGCGATTCTTGATATGTCAGATATTATGTCATAAAAAGCTTGATTGAAACCTTTAATGTGACTTTCAAAAATGGCAAATTCTAATGCCTTTTCTATGCTACACCTTTCCATCAGGGTTTAGAACAACAAGACACACTGAAACAACTGCAACCCATTATTTGACTTCACCGGAACCCACAGAAGGAAGTGGCTTCAGTGGAAGTGGATCAGGAGGAACTGACTTTACAACAACTCCAACAACTACAACAGGTATCCAGTGCTTAATTACAAAAACTAAAAAAATACTTAGTTTAACGTGCTTCCTTAAAAGGCGCAAAAGTGTTTGTTTTTAAATTTGAAAATGTGTTAAACTTGAAAGTGATTCTTGATATATCCGAGATTCCTATTATGTATATAAAAACCTTGATTGAAACCTTCAATGTGTCTTTCAAAATTTGCTAATTCTGATGCATTTTCTATGCTATACCTTTCCAACAGGGTTTAAAACAACAAGACACACTGAAACAACTGCAACCCATTATTTGACTTCACCAGAACCCACAGAAGGAAGTGGCTTCAGTGGAAGTGGCTCAGGAGAAACTGACTTTACAACAACTCCAACAACTACAATAGGTATACAGTGCTTAATTACAAAAACTCAAAAAATACTTTGTTTAACGTGCTTCCTTCAAAAGCGCAAAAGGATTTGTTTTTAAATTTGAAAATGTATTAAGCTGCCAAGCGATTCTTGATATGTCAGATATTATGTCATAAAAAGCTTGATTGAAACCTTTAATGTGACTTTCAAAAAATGGCAAATTCTAATGCATTTTCTATGCTACACCTTTCCATCAGGGTTTAGAACAACAAGACACACTGAAACAACTGCAACCCATTATTTGACTTCACCGGAACCCACAGAAGGAAGTGGCTTCAGTGGAAGTGGATCAGGAGAAACTGACTTTACAACAACTCCAACAACTACAACAGGTATCCAGTGCTTAATTACAAAAACTCAATAAATACTTAGTTTAACGTGCTTCCTTAAAAGGCACAAAAGTGTTTATTTTTAAATTTGAAAATGTGTTAAACTTGAAAGTGATTTTTGATATATCCGAGATTCCTATTATGTATATAAAAACCTTGATTGAAACCTTTAATGTGTCTTTCAAAATTGGCTAATTCTGAGGCATTTTTTATGCTATACCTTTCCATCAGGGTTTAGAACAACAAGACTCACTGAAACAACTGCAAGCCATTATTTGACTTCACCAGAACCCACAGAAGGAAGTGGCTTCAGTGGAAGTGGATCGGGAGAAACTGACTTTACAACAACTCCAACAACTACAACAGGTATCCAGTGCTTAATTACAAAAACTCAAAAAATACTTAGTTTAATGTGCTTCCTTAAACGGCGCAAAAGTGTTTATTTTTAAATTTGAAAATGTGTTAAACTTGAAAGTGATTCTTGATATATCCGAGATTCCTATTATGTATATAAAAACCTTGATTGAAACCTTTAATGTGTCTTTCAAAATTGGCTAATTCTGAGGCATTTTTTTATGCTATACCTTTCCATCAGGGTTTAGAACAACAAGACTCACTGAAACAACTGCAAGCCATTATTTGACTTCACCAAAACCCACAGAAGGAAGTGGTTTCAGTGGAAGTGGCTCAGGCGAAACTGACTTTACAACAACTACTCCAGCAACTGCAACAGGTATCCAGTGGTTAATTTAAAAAACTCAAAAAACACTTAGTTTTATTGTGCTTCCTTCAAAAGCGCAAAAGTATTTGTTTTTAAATTTGAAAATGTATTAAGCTTCCAAGCGCTTATTGATATGTCAGATATTATGTCATAAAAAGCTTGATTGAAACCTTTAATGTGACTTTAAAAAATGGCAAATTCTAATGCATTTTCTATGCTATACCTCTCCATCAGGGTTTAGAACAACAAGACACACTGAAACAACTGCAACCCATTATTTGACTTCACCGGAACCCACAATAGGAAGTAGCTTCAGTGGAAGTGGATCAGGAGAAACTGACTTTACAACAACTCCAACAACTACAACAGGTATCCAGTGCTTAATTACAAAAACTAAAAAAATACTTAGTTTAACGTGCTTCCTTAAAAGGCGCAAAAGTGCTTGTTTTTAAATTTGAAAATGTGTTAAACTTGAAAGTGATTCTTGATATATCCGAGATTCCTATTATGTATATAAAAACCTTGATTGAAACCTTTAATGTGTCTTTCAAAATTGGCTAATTCTGAGGCATTTTCTATGCTATACCTTTCCAACAGGGTTTAAAACAACAAGACACACTGAAACAACTGCAACCCATTATTTGACTTCACCGGAACCCACAGAAGGAAGTGGCTTCAGTGGAAGTGGCTCAGGAGAAACTGACTTTACAACAACTCCAACAACTACAATAGGTATACAGTGCTTAATTACAAAAACTCAAAAAATACTTAGTTTAACGTGCTTCCTTCAAAAGCGCAAAAGGATTTGTTTTTAAATTTGAAAATGTATTAAGCTGCCAAGCGATTCTTGATATGTCAGATATTATGTCATAAAAAGCTTGATTGAAACCTTTAATGTGACTTTAAAAAATGGCAAATTCTAATGCATTTTCTATGCTACACCTTTCCATCAGGGTTTAGAACAACAAGACACAATGAAACAACTGCAACCCATTATTTGACTTCACCGGAACCCACAGAAGGAAGTGGCTTCAGTGGAAGTGGATCAGGAGAAACTGACTTTACAACAACTCCAACAACTACAACAGGTATCCAGTGCTTAATTACAAAAACTCAAAAAATACTTAGTTTAACGTGCTTCCTTAAAAGGCGCAAAAGTGTTTATTTTTAAATTTGAAAATGTGTTAAACTTGAAAGTGATTCTTGATATATCCGAGATTCCTATTATGTATATAAAAACCTTGATTGAAACCTTTAATGTGTCTTTCAAAATTGGCTAATTCTGAGGCATTTTTTATGCTATACCTTTCCATCAGGGTTTAGAACCACAAGACTCACTGAAACAACTGCAAGCCATTATTTGACTTCACCAGAACCCACAGAAGGAAGTGGTTTCAGTGGAAGTGGCTCAGGCGAAACTGACTTTACAACAACTACTCCAGCAACCGCAACAGGTATACAGTGGTTAATTTAAAAAACTCAAAAAACACTTAGTTTTACTGTGCTTCCTTCAAAAGCGCAAAAGTGTTTGTTTTTAAATTTGAAAATGTATTAAGCTGCCAAGCGATTCTTGATATGTCAGATATTATGTCATAAAAAGCTTGATTGAAACCTGTAATGTGACTTTAAAAAATGGCAAATTCTAATGCATTTTCTATGCTACACCTTTCCATCAGGGTTTAGAACAACAAGACACTCTGAAACAACTGCAACCCATTATTTGACTTCACCGGAACCCACAGAAGGAAGTGGCTTCAGTGGAAGTGGATCAGGAGAAACTGACTTTACAACAACTCCAACAACTACAACAGGTATCCAGTGCTTAATTACAAAAACTCAAAAAATACTTAGTTTAACGTGCTTCCTTAAAAGGCGCAAAAGTGTTTATTTTTAAATTTGAAAATGTGTTAAACTTGAAAGGGATTCTTGATATATCCGAGAATCCTATTATGTATATAAAAACCTTGATTGAAACCTTTAATGTGTCTTTCAAAATTGGCTAATTCTGAGGCTTTTTTTATGCTATACCTTTCCATCAGGGTTTAGAACAACAAGACTCACTGAAACAACTGCAAGCCATTATTTGACTTCACCAGAACCCACAGAAGGAAGTGGTTTCAGTGGAAGTGGCTCAGGCGAAACTGACTTTAGAACAACTACTCCAGCAACCGCAACAGGTATCCAGTTGTTAATTTAAAAAACTCAAAAAACACTTAGTTTTACTGTGCTTCCTTCAAAAGCGCAAAAGTATTTGTTTTTAAATTTGAAAATGTATTAAGCTGCGAAGCGATTCTTGATATGTCAGATATTATGTCATAAAAAGCTTGATTGAAACCTTTAATGTGACTTTAAAAAATGGCAAATTCTAATGCATTTTCTATGCTACACCTTTCCATCAGGGTTTAGAACAACAAGACACACTGAAACAACTGCCAGCCATTATTTGACTTCACCGGAACCCACAGAAGGAAGTGGCTTCAGTGGAAGTGGATCAGGAGAAACTGACTTTACAACAACTACAACAGGTATCCAGTGCTTAATTACAAAAACTAAAAAAATACTCAGTTTAACGTGCTTCCTTAAAAGGCGCAAAAGTGTTTGCTTTTAAATTTGAAAATGTGTTAAACTTGAAAGTGATTCTTGATATATCCGAGATACCTATTATGTATATAAAAACCTTGATTGAAACCTTTAATGAGTCTTTCAAAATTGGCTAATTCTGAGGCCTTTTCTATGCTATACCTTTCCAACAGGGTTTAAAACAACAAGACACACTGAAACAACTGCAACCCATTATTTGACTTCACCGGAACCCACAGAAGGAAGTGGCTTCAGTGGAAGTGGCTCAGGAGAAACTGACTTTACAACAACTCCAACAACTACAATAGGTATACAGTGCTTAATTACAAAAACTCAAAATATACTTAGTTTAACGTGCTTCCTTCAAAAGCGCGAAAGGATTTGTTTTTAAATTTGAAAATGTATTAAGCTGCCAAGCGATTCTTGATATGTCAGATATTATATCATAAAAAGCTTGATTGAAACCTTTAATGTGACTTTCAAAAATGGCAAATTTTAATGCATTTTCTATGCTACACCTTAACATCAGGGTTTAGAACAACAAGACACACTGAAACAACTACAACCCATTATTTGACTTCACCGGAACCCACAGAAGGAAGTGGCTTCAGTGGAAGTGGATCAGGAGAAACTGACTTTACAACAACTCCAACAACTACAACAGGTATCTAGTGCTTAATTACAAAAACTCAAAAAATACTTAGTTTAACGTGCTTCCTTAAAAGGCGCAAAAGTGTTTATTTTTAAATTTGAAAATGTGTTAAACTTGAAAGTGATTTTTGATATATCCGAGATTCCTATTATGTATATAAAAACCTTGATCGAAATCTTTAATGTGTCTTTCAAAATTGGCTAATTCTGAGGCATTTTTTATGCAATACCTTTCCATCAGGGTTTAGAACAACAAGACTCACTGAAACAACTGCAAGCCATTATTTGACTTCACCAGAACCCACAGAAGGAAGTGGTTTCAGTGGAAGTGGCTCAGGCGAAACTGACTTTACAACAACTACTCCAGCAACCGCAACAGGTATCCAGTGGTTAATTTAAAAAACTCAAAAAACACTTAGGGGCAGATTTATGAGGCTCTTGCGCCACATTTACGCCGCTGTTGCGTCACGCAAGGCGGCGTAAACGTGGCGCATCCCTACGAGCGATTTACAACGTGACGCATCTAGGCAGATGCGTCACGTTGTAAAGCCCTGCGCCGCTTGTGGGCGTTCCGGCGCAGGGTGGGCGTTCCGGGGCAGGTGCGCCTCGCAAAAGTGGCTGAGTGAAATCTATAAGATTTCACTCAGTCACTTTCAGGCCAATGCTGCGTCAAAAGCCTGCGCCAGCTTGAAGCAGGCGTAGGTCTTGACGCAGCATTGTTAAGATGGGGCACCCCCCAGCCTTGCTGGAGCTGCATCGCGCTTGCGACGCAACTCCAGCAATGCGCCACCTTAACGGCACAGATGCGTCACGCATCTGTGCCGTTTTTGCCCCATGGTGCGCCGCATTGTAAATGCGGCGCACCATGGGTGGCGGAGCTGTGGCGCACTGTGGCGCACATTAACTGGCGCATCCCTGGGGATGCGCCAGTTAACATAAATCTGCCCCTTAGTTTTACTGTGCTTCCTTCAAAAGCGCAAAAGTATTTGTTTTTAAATTTGAAAATGTATTAAGCTGCCAAGCGATTCTTGATATGTCAGATATTATGTCATAAAAAGCTTGATTGAAACCTTTAATGGTTCTTTCAAAAATGGCAAATTCTAATGCATTTTCTATGCTACACCTTTCCATCAGGGTTTAGAACAACAAGACACACTGAAACAACTGCAACCCATTATTTGACTTCACCGGTACCCACAGAAGGAAGTGGCTTCAGTGGAAGTGGATCAGGAGAAACTGACTTTACAACAACTCCAACAACTACAACAGGTATCCAGTGCTTAATTACACAAACTCAAAAAATACTTAGTTTAACGTGCTTCCTTAAAAGGCGCAAAAGTGTTTATTTTTAAATTTGAAAATGTGTTAAACTTGAAAGTGATTCTTGATATATCCGAGATTCCTATTATGTATATAAAAACCTTGATTGAAACCTTTAATGTGTCTTTCAAAATTGGCTAATTCTGAGGCATTTTTTATGCTATACCTTTCCATCAGGGTTTAGAACAACAAGACTCACTGAAACAACTGCAAGCCATTATTTGACTTCACCAGAACCCACAGAAGGAAGTGGTTTCAGTGGAAGTGGCTCAGGCGAAACTGACTTTACAACAACTACTCCAGCAACCGCAACAGGTATCCAGTGGTTAATTTAAAAAACTCAAAAAACACTTAGTTTTACTGTGCTTCCTTCAAAAGCGCAAAAGTGTTTGTTTTTAAATTTGAAAATGTATTAAGCTGCCAAGCGATTCTTGATATGTCAGATATTATGTCATAAAAAGCTTGATTGAAACCTTTAATGTGACTTTAAAAAACTGGCAAATTCTAATGCATTTTCTATGCTACACCTTTCCATCAGGGTTTAGAACAACAAGACACAATGAAACAACTGCAACCCATTATTTGACTTCACCGGAACCCACAGAAGGAAGTGGCTTCAGTGGAAGTGGATCAGGAGAAACTGACTTTACAACAACTCCAACAACTACAACAGGTATCCAGTGCTTAATTACAAAAACTAAAAAAATACTTAGTTTAACGTGCTTCCTTAAAAGGCGCAAAAGTGTTTGTTTTTAAATTTGAAAATGTGTTAAACTTGAAAGTGATTCTTGATATATCCGAGATTCCTATTATGTATATAAAAACCTTGATTGAAACCTTTAATGTGTCTTTCAAAATTGGCTAATTCTGAGGCATTTTCTATGCTATACCTTTCCAACAGGGTTTAAAACAACAAGACACACTGAAACAACTGCAACCCATTATTTGACTTCACCGGAACCCACAGAAGGAAGTGGCTTCAGTGGAAGTGGCTCAGGAGAAACTGACTTTACAACAACTCCAACAACTACAATAGGTATACAGTGCTTAATTACAAAAACTCAAAAAATACTTAGTTTAACGTGCTTCCTTCAAAAGCGCAAAAGGATTTGTTTTTAAATTTGAAAATGTATTAAGCTGCCAAGCGATTCTTGATATGTCAGATATTATGTCATAAAAAGCTTGATTGAAACCTTTAATGTGTCTTTCAAAATTGGCTAATTCTGAGGCATTTTTTATGCTATACCTTTCCATCAGGGTTTAGAACAACAATACTCACTGAAACAACTGCAAGCCATTATTTGACTTCACCAGAACCCACAGAAGGAAGTGGCTTCAGTGGAAGTGGATCGGGAGAAACTGACTTTACAACAACTCCAACAACTACAACAGGTATCCAGTGCTTAATTACAAAAACTCAAAAAATACTTAGTTTAACGTGCTTCCTTAAACGGCGCAAAAGTGTTTATTTTTAAATTTGAAAATGTGTTAAACTTGAAAGTGATTCTTGATATATCCGAGATTCCTATTATGTATATAAAAACCTTGATTGAAACCTTTAATGTGTCTTTCAAAATTGGCTAATTCTGAGGCATTTTTTATGCTATACCTTTCCATCAGGGTTTAGAACAACAAGACTCACTGAAACAACTGCAAGCCATTATTTGACTTCACCAGAACCCACAGAAGGAAGTGGTTTCAGTGGAAGTGGCTCAGGCGAGACTGACTTTAAAACAACTACTCCAGCAACTGCAACAGGTATCCAGTGCTTAATTACAAAAACTAAAAAAATACTTAGTTTAACGTGCTTCCTTAAAAGGCGCAAAAGTGTTTGTTTTTAAATTTGAAAATGTGTTAAACTTGAAAGTGATTCTTGATATATCCGAGATTCCTATTATGCATATAAAAACCTTGATTGAAACCTTTAATGAGTCTTTCAAAATTGGCTAATTCTGAGGCATTTTCTATGCTATACCTTTCCAACAGGGTTTAAAACAACAAGACACACTGAAACAACTGCAACCCATTATTTGACTTCACCGGAACCCACAGAAGGAAGTGGCTTCAGTGGAAGTGGCTCAGGAGAAACTGACTTTACAACAACTCCAACAACTACAATAGGTATACAGTGCTTAATTACAAAAACTCAAAATATACTTAGTTTAACGTGCTTCCTTCAAAAGCGCAAAAGGATTTGTTTTTAAATTTGAAAATGTATTAAGCTGCCAAGCGATTCTTGATATGTCAGATATTATGTCATAAAAAGCTTGATTGAAACCTTTAATGTGACTTTCAAAAATGGCAAATTCTAATGCCTTTTCTATGCTACACCTTTCCATCAGGGTTTAGAACAACAAGACACACTGAAACAACTGCAACCCATTATTTGACTTCACCGGAACCCACAGAAGGAAGTGGCTTCAGTGGAAGTGGATCAGGAGGAACTGACTTTACAACAACTCCAACAACTACAACAGGTATCCAGTGCTTAATTACAAAAACTAAAAAAATACTTAGTTTAACGTGCTTCCTTAAAAGGCGCAAAAGTGTTTGTTTTTAAATTTGAAAATGTGTTAAACTTGAAAGTGATTCTTGATATATCCGAGATTCCTATTATGTATATAAAAACCTTGATTGAAACCTTTAATGTGTCTTTCAAAATTTGCTAATTCTGAGGCATTTTCTATGCTATACCTTTCCAACAGGGTTTAAAACAACAAGACACACTGAAACAACTGCAACCCATTATTTGACTTCACCAGAACCCACAGAAGGAAGTGGCTTCAGTGGAAGTGGCTCAGGAGAAACTGACTTTACAACAACTCCAACAACTACAATAGGTATACAGTGCTTAATTACAAAAACTCAAAAAATACTTTGTTTAACGTGCTTCCTTCAAAAGCGCAAAAGGATTTGTTTTTAAATTTGAAAATGTATTAAGCTGCCAAGCGATTCTTGATATGTCAGATATTATGTCATAAAAAGCTTGATTGAAACCTTTAATGTGACTTTCAAAAAATGGCAAATTCTAATGCATTTTCTATGCTACACCTTTCCATCAGGGTTTAGAACAACAAGACACACTGAAACAACTGCAACCCATTATTTGACTTCACCGGAACCCACAGAAGGAAGTGGCTTCAGTGGAAGTGGATCAGGAGAAACTGACTTTACAACAACTCCAACAACTACAACAGGTATCCAGTGCTTAATTACAAAAACTCAATAAATACTTAGTTTAACGTGCTTCCTTAAAAGGCACAAAAGTGTTTATTTTTAAATTTGAAAATGTGTTAAACTTGAAAGTGATTTTTGATATATCCGAGATTCCTATTATGTATATAAAAACCTTGATTGAAACCTTTAATGTGTCTTTCAAAATTGGCTAATTCTGAGGCATTTTTTATGCTATACCTTTCCATCAGGGTTTAGAACAACAAGACTCACTGAAACAACTGCAAGCCATTATTTGACTTCACCAGAACCCACAGAAGGAAGTGGCTTCAGTGGAAGTGGATCGGGAGAAACTGACTTTACAACAACTCCAACAACTACAACAGGTATCCAGTGCTTAATTACAAAAACTCAAAAAATACTTAGTTTAATGTGCTTCCTTAAACGGCGCAAAAGTGTTTATTTTTAAATTTGAAAATGTGTTAAACTTGAAAGTGATTCTTGATATATCCGAGATTCCTATTATGTATATAAAAACCTTGATTGAAACCTTTAATGTGTCTTTCAAAATTGGCTAATTCTGAGGCATTTTTTTATGCTATACCTTTCCATCAGGGTTTAGAACAACAAGACTCACTGAAACAACTGCAAGCCATTATTTGACTTCACCAAAACCCACAGAAGGAAGTGGTTTCAGTGGAAGTGGCTCAGGCGAAACTGACTTTACAACAACTACTCCAGCAACTGCAACAGGTATCCAGTGGTTAATTTAAAAAACTCAAAAAACACTTAGTTTTATTGTGCTTCCTTCAAAAGCGCAAAAGTATTTGTTTTTAAATTTGAAAATGTATTAAGCTTCCAAGCGCTTATTGATATGTCAGATATTATGTCATAAAAAGCTTGATTGAAACCTTTAATGTGACTTTAAAAAATGGCAAATTCTAATGCATTTTCTATGCTATACCTCTCCATCAGGGTTTAGAACAACAAGACACACTGAAACAACTGCAACCCATTATTTGACTTCACCGGAACCCACAATAGGAAGTAGCTTCAGTGGAAGTGGATCAGGAGAAACTGACTTTACAACAACTCCAACAACTACAACAGGTATCCAGTGCTTAATTACAAAAACTAAAAAAATACTTAGTTTAACGTGCTTCCTTAAAAGGCGCAAAAGTGCTTGTTTTTAAATTTGAAAATGTGTTAAACTTGAAAGTGATTCTTGATATATCCGAGATTCCTATTATGTATATAAAAACCTTGATTGAAACCTTTAATGTGTCTTTCAAAATTGGCTAATTCTGAGGCATTTTCTATGCTATACCTTTCCAACAGGGTTTAAAACAACAAGACACACTGAAACAACTGCAACCCATTATTTGACTTCACCGGAACCCACAGAAGGAAGTGGCTTCAGTGGAAGTGGCTCAGGAGAAACTGACTTTACAACAACTCCAACAACTACAATAGGTATACAGTGCTTAATTACAAAAACTCAAAAAATACTTAGTTTAACGTGCTTCCTTCAAAAGCGCAAAAGGATTTGTTTTTAAATTTGAAAATGTATTAAGCTGCCAAGCGATTCTTGATATGTCAGATATTATGTCATAAAAAGCTTGATTGAAACCTTTAATGTGACTTTAAAAAATGGCAAATTCTAATGCATTTTCTATGCTACACCTTTCCATCAGGGTTTAGAACAACAAGACACAATGAAACAACTGCAACCCATTATTTGACTTCACCGGAACCCACAGAAGGAAGTGGCTTCAGTGGAAGTGGATCAGGAGAAACTGACTTTACAACAACTCCAACAACTACAACAGGTATCCAGTGCTTAATTACAAAAACTCAAAAAATACTTAGTTTAACGTGCTTCCTTAAAAGGCGCAAAAGTGTTTATTTTTAAATTTGAAAATGTGTTAAACTTGAAAGTGATTCTTGATATATCCGAGATTCCTATTATGTATATAAAAACCTTGATTGAAACCTTTAATGTGTCTTTCAAAATTGGCTAATTCTGAGGCATTTTTTATGCTATACCTTTCCATCAGGGTTTAGAACAACAAGACTCACTGAAACAACTGCAAGCCATTATTTGACTTCACCAGAACCCACAGAAGGAAGTGGTTTCAGTGGAAGTGGCTCAGGCGAAACTGACTTTACAACAACTACTCCAGCAACCGCAACAGGTATACAGTGGTTAATTTAAAAAACTCAAAAAACACTTAGTTTTACTGTGCTTCCTTCAAAAGCGCAAAAGTGTTTGTTTTTAAATTTGAAAATGTATTAAGCTGCCAAGCGATTCTTGATATGTCAGATATTATGTCATAAAAAGCTTGATTGAAACCTGTAATGTGACTTTAAAAAATGGCAAATTCTAATGCATTTTCTATGCTACACCTTTCCATCAGGGTTTAGAACAACAAGACACTCTGAAACAACTGCAACCCATTATTTGACTTCACCGGAACCCACAGAAGGAAGTGGCTTCAGTGGAAGTGGATCAGGAGAAACTGACTTTACAACAACTCCAACAACTACAACAGGTATCCAGTGCTTAATTACAAAAACTCAAAAAATACTTAGTTTAACGTGCTTCCTTAAAAGGCGCAAAAGTGTTTATTTTTAAATTTGAAAATGTGTTAAACTTGAAAGGGATTCTTGATATATCCGAGAATCCTATTATGTATATAAAAACCTTGATTGAAACCTTTAATGTGTCTTTCAAAATTGGCTAATTCTGAGGCATTTTTTTATGCTATACCTTTCCATCAGGGTTTAGAACAACAAGACTCACTGAAACAACTGCAAGCCATTATTTGACTTCACCAGAACCCACAGAAGGAAGTGGTTTCAGTGGAAGTGGCTCAGGCGAAACTGACTTTAGAACAACTACTCCAGCAACCGCAACAGGTATCCAGTTGTTAATTTAAAAAACTCAAAAAACACTTAGTTTTACTGTGCTTCCTTCAAAAGCGCAAAAGTATTTGTTTTTAAATTTGAAAATGTATTAAGCTGCGAAGCGATTCTTGATATGTCAGATATTATGTCATAAAAAGCTTGATTGAAACCTTTAATGTGACTTTAAAAAATGGCAAATTCTAATGCATTTTCTATGCTACACCTTTCCATCAGGGTTTAGAACAACAAGACACACTGAAACAACTGCCAGCCATTATTTGACTTCACCGGAACCCACAGAAGGAAGTGGCTTCAGTGGAAGTGGATCAGGAGAAACTGACTTTACAACAACTACAACAGGTATCCAGTGCTTAATTACAAAAACTAAAAAAATACTCAGTTTAACGTGCTTCCTTAAAAGGCGCAAAAGTGTTTGCTTTTAAATTTGAAAATGTGTTAAACTTGAAAGTGATTCTTGATATATCCGAGATACCTATTATGTATATAAAAACCTTGATTGAAACCTTTAATGAGTCTTTCAAAATTGGCTAATTCTGAGGCCTTTTCTATGCTATACCTTTCCAACAGGGTTTAAAACAACAAGACACACTGAAACAACTGCAACCCATTATTTGACTTCACCGGAACCCACAGAAGGAAGTGGCTTCAGTGGAAGTGGCTCAGGAGAAACTGACTTTACAACAACTCCAACAACTACAATAGGTATACAGTGCTTAATTACAAAAACTCAAAATATACTTAGTTTAACGTGCTTCCTTCAAAAGCGCGAAAGGATTTGTTTTTAAATTTGAAAATGTATTAAGCTGCCAAGCGATTCTTGATATGTCAGATATTATATCATAAAAAGCTTGATTGAAACCTTTAATGTGACTTTCAAAAATGGCAAATTTTAATGCATTTTCTATGCTACACCTTAACATCAGGGTTTAGAACAACAAGACACACTGAAACAACTACAACCCATTATTTGACTTCACCGGAACCCACAGAAGGAAGTGGCTTCAGTGGAAGTGGATCAGGAGAAACTGACTTTACAACAACTCCAACAACTACAACAGGTATCTAGTGCTTAATTACAAAAACTCAAAAAATACTTAGTTTAACGTGCTTCCTTAAAAGGCGCAAAAGTGTTTATTTTTAAATTTGAAAATGTGTTAAACTTGAAAGTGATTTTTGATATATCCGAGATTCCTATTATGTATATAAAAACCTTGATCGAAATCTTTAATGTGTCTTTCAAAATTGGCTAATTCTGAGGCATTTTTTATGCAATACCTTTCCATCAGGGTTTAGAACAACAAGACTCACTGAAACAACTGCAAGCCATTATTTGACTTCACCAGAACCCACAGAAGGAAGTGGTTTCAGTGGAAGTGGCTCAGGCGAAACTGACTTTACAACAACTACTCCAGCAACCGCAACAGGTATCCAGTGGTTAATTTAAAAAACTCAAAAAACACTTAGGGGCAGATTTATGAGGCTCTTGCGCCACATTTACGCCGCTGTTGCGTCACGCAAGGCGGCGTAAACGTGGCGCATCCCTACGAGCGATTTACAACGTGACGCATCTAGGCAGATGCGTCACGTTGTAAAGCCCTGAGCCGCTTGTGGGCGTTCCGGCGCAGGGTGGGCGTTCCGGGGCAGGTGCGCCTCGCAAAAGTGGCTGAGTGAAATCTATAAGATTTCACTCAGTCACTTTCAGGCCAATGCTGCGTCAAAAGCCTGCGTCAGCTTGAAGCAGGCGTAGGTCTTGACGCAGCATTGTTAAGATGGGGCACCCCCCAGCCTTGCTGGAGCTGCATCGCGCTTGCGACGCAACTCCAGCAATGCGCCACCTTAACGGCACAGATGCGTCACGCATCTGTGCCGTTTTTGCCCCATGGTGCGCCGCATTGTAAATGCGGCGCACCATGGGTGGCGGAGCTGTGGCGCACTGTGGCGCACATTAACTGGCGCATCCCTGGGGATGCGCCAGTTAACATAAATCTGCCCCTTAGTTTTACTGTGCTTCCTTCAAAAGCGCAAAAGTATTTGTTTTTAAATTTGAAAATGTATTAAGCTGCCAAGCGATTCTTGATATGTCAGATATTATGTCATAAAAAGCTTGATTGAAACCTTTAATGGTTCTTTCAAAAATGGCAAATTCTAATGCATTTTCTATGCTACACCTTTCCATCAGGGTTTAGAACAACAAGACACACTGAAACAACTGCAACCCATTATTTGACTTCACCGGTACCCACAGAAGGAAGTGGCTTCAGTGGAAGTGGATCAGGAGAAACTGACTTTACAACAACTCCAACAACTACAACAGGTATCCAGTGCTTAATTACACAAACTCAAAAAATACTTAGTTTAACGTGCTTCCTTAAAAGGCGCAAAAGTGTTTATTTTTAAATTTGAAAATGTGTTAAACTTGAAAGTGATTCTTCATATATCCGAGATTCCTATTATGTATATAAAAACCTTGATTGAAACCTTTAATATGTCTTTCAAAATTGGCTAATTCTGAGACATTTTTTATGCTATACCTTTCCATCAGGGTTTAGAACAACAAGACTCACTGAAACAACTGCAAGCCATTATTTGTCTTCACCAGAACCCACAGAAGGAAGTGGTTTCAGTGGAAGTGGCTCAGGCGAAACTGACTTTACAACAACTACTCCAGCAACCGCAACAGGTATCCAGTGGTTAATTTAAAAAACTCAAAAAACACTTAGGGGCAGATTTATGAGGCCCTTGCACCACGTTTACGCCGCTGTTGCGTCACGCAAGGCGGCGTAAACGTGGCGCATCCCTACGAGCGATTTACAACGTGACGCATCTAGGCAGATGCGTCACGTTGTAAAGCCCTGAGCCGCTTGTGGGCGTTCCGGCGCAGGGTGGGCGTTCCGGGGCAGGTGCGCCTCGCAAAAGTGGCTGAGTGAAATCTATAAGATTTCACTCAGTCACTTTCAGGCCAATGCTGCGTCAAAAGCCTGCGCCAGCTTGAAGCAGGCGTAGGTCTTGACGCAGCATTGTTAAGATGGGGCACCCCCCAGCCTTGCTGGAGCTGCATCGCGCTTGCGACGCAACTCCAGCAATGCGCCACCTTAACGGCACAGATGCGTCACGCATCTGTGCCGTTTTTGCCCCATGGTGCGCCGCATTGTAAATGCGGCGCACCATGGGTGGCGGAGCTGTGGCGCACTGTGGCGCACATTAACTGGCGCATCCCTGGGGATGCGCCAGTTAACATAAATCTGCCCCTTAGTTTTACTGTGCTTCCTTCAAAAGCGCAAAAGTATTTGTTTTTAAATTTGAAAATGTATTAAGCTGCCAAGCGAATCTTGATATGTCAGATATTATGTCATAAAAAGCTTGATTGAAACCTTTAATGGTTCTTTCAAAAATGGCAAATTCTAATGCATTTTCTATGCTACACCTTTCCATCAGGGTTTAGAACAACAAGACACACTGAAACAACTGCAACCCAGTATTTGACTTCACCGGTACCCACAGAAGGAAGTGGCTTCAGTGGAAGTGGATCAGGAGAAACTGACTTTACAACAACTCCAACAACTACAACAGGTATCCAGTGCTTAATTACACAAACTCAAAAAATACTTAGTTTAACGTGCTTCCTTAAAAGGCGCAAAAGTGTTTATTTTTAAATTTGAAAATGTGTTAAACTTGAAAGTGATTCTTCATATATCCGAGATTCCTATTATGTATATAAAAACCTTGATTGAAACCTTTAATGTGTCTTTCAAAATTGGCTAATTCTGAGACATTTTTTATGCTATACCTTTCCATCAGGGTTTAGAACAACAAGACTCACTGAAACAACTGCAAGCCATTATTTGTCTTCACCAGAACCCACAGAAGGAAGTGGTTTCAGTGGAAGTGGCTCAGGCGAAACTGACTTTACAACAACTACTCCAGCAACTGCAACAGGTATCCAGTGGTTAATTTAAAAAACTCAAAAAACACTTAGTTTTACTGTGCTTTCTTCAAAAGCGCAAAAGTATTTTTTTAAAATTTGAAAATGTATTAAGCTGCCAAGCGATTCTTGATATGTCAGATATTATGTCATAAAAAGCTTGATTGAAACCTTTAATGTGACTTTAAAAAATGGCAAATTCTAATGTATTTTCTATGTTACACCTTTCCATCAGGGTTTAGAACAACAAGACACACTGAAACAACTGCCAGCCATTATTTGACTTCACCGGAACCCACAGAAGGAAGTGGCTTCAGTGGAAGTGGATCAGGAGAAACTGACTTTACAACAACTCCAACAACTACAACAGGTATCCAGTGCTTAATTACAAAAACTAAAAAAATACTTAGTTTAACGTGCTTCCTTAAAAGGCGCAAAAGTGTTTGTTTTTAAATTTGAAAATGTGTTAAACTTGAAAGTGATTCTTGATATATCCGAGATTCCTATTATGTATATAAAAACCTTGATTGAAACCTTTAATGTGTCTTTCAAAATTGGCTAATTCTGAGGCATTTTCTATGCTATACCTTTCCAACAGGGTTTAAAACAACAAGACACACTGAAACAACTGCAACCCATTATTTGACTTCACCGGAACCCACAGAAGGAAGTGGCTTCAGTGGAAGTGGCTCAGGAGAAACTGACTTTACAACAACTCCAACAACTACAATAGGTATACAGTGCTTAATTACAAAAACTCAAAAAATACTTAGTTTAACGTGCTTCCTTCAAAAGCGCAAAAGGATTTGTTTTTAAATTTGAAAATGTATTAAGCTGCCAAGCGATTCTTGATATGTCAGATATTATGTCATAAAAAGCTTGATTGAAACCTTTAATGTGTCTTTCAAAATTGGCTAATTCTGAGGCATTTTTTATGCTATACCTTTCCATCAGGGTTTAGAACAACAATACTCACTGAAACAACTGCAAGCCATTATTTGACTTCACCAGAACCCACAGAAGGAAGTGGCTTCAGTGGAAGTGGATCGGGAGAAACTGACTTTACAACAACTCCAACAACTACAACAGGTATCCAGTGCTTAATTACAAAAACTCAAAAAATACTTAGTTTAACGTGCTTCCTTAAACGGCGCAAAAGTGTTTATTTTTAAATTTGAAAATGTGTTAAACTTGAAAGTGATTCTTGATATATCCGAGATTCCTATTATGTATATAAAAACCTTGATTGAAACCTTTAATGTGTCTTTCAAAATTGGCTAATTCTGAGGCATTTTTTATGCTATACCTTTCCATCAGGGTTTAGAACAACAAGACTCACTGAAACAACTGCAAGCCATTATTTGACTTCACCAGAACCCACAGAAGGAAGTGGTTTCAGTGGAAGTGGCTCAGGCGAAACTGACTTTACAACAACTACTCCAGCAACTGCAACAGGTATCCAGTGCTTAATTACAAAAACTAAAAAAATACTTAGTTTAACGTGCTTCCTTAAAAGGCGCAAAAGTGTTTGTTTTTAAATTTGAAAATGTGTTAAACTTGAAAGTGATTCTTGATATATCCGAGATTCCTATTATGCATATAAAAACCTTGATTGAAACCTTTAATGAGTCTTTCAAAATTGGCTAATTCTGAGGCATTTTCTATGCTATACCTTTCCAACAGGGTTTAAAACAACAAGACACACTGAAACAACTGCAACCCATTATTTGACTTCACCGGAACCCACAGAAGGAAGTAGCTTCAGTGGAAGTGGCTCAGGAGAAACTGACTTTACAACAACTCCAACAACTACAATAGGTATACAGTGCTTAATTACAAAAACTCAAAATATACTTAGTTTAACGTGCTTCCTTCAAAAGCGCAAAAGGATTTGTTTTTAAATTTGAAAATGTATTAAGCTGCCAAGCGATTCTTGATAGGTCAGATATTATGTCATAAAAAGCTTGATTGAAACCTTTAATGTGACTTTCAAAAATGGCAAATTCTAATGCATTTTCTATGCTACACCTTTCCATCAGGGTTTAGAACAACAAGACACACTGAAACAACTGCAACCCATTATTTGACTTCACCGGAACCCACAGAAGGAAGTGGCTTCAGTGGAAGTGGATCAGGAGAAACTGACTTTACAACAACTCCAACAACTACAACAGGTATCTAGTACTTAATTACAAAAACTCAAAAAATACTTAGTTTAACGTGCTTCCTTAAAAGGCGCAAAAGTGTTTATTTTTAAATTTGAAAATGTGTTAAACTTGAAAGTGATTCTTGATATATCCGAGATTCCTATTATGTATATAAAAACCTTGATCGAAACCTTTAATGTGTCTTTCAAAATTGGCTAATTCTGAGGCATTTTTTATGCAATACCTTTCCATCAGGGTTTAGAACAACAAGACTCACGGAAACAACTGCAAGCCATTATTTGACTTCACCAGAACCCACAGAAGGAAATGGTTTCAGTGGAAGTGGCTCAGGCGAAACTGACTTTACAACAACTACTCCAGCAACCGCAACAGGTATCCAGTGGTTAATTTAAAAAACTCAAAAAACACTTAGTTTTACTGTGCTTCCTTCAAATGCGCAAAAGTATTTGTTTTTAAATTTGAAAATGTATTAAGCTGCCAAGCGATTCTTGATATGTCAGATATTATGTCATAAAAAGCCCGATTGAAACCTTTAATGGTTCTTTCAAAAATGGCAAATTCTAATGCATTTTCTATGCTACGCCTTTCCATCAGGGTTTAGAACAACAAGACACACTGAAACAACTGCAACCCATTATTTGACTTCACCGGTACCCACAGAAGGAAGTGGCTTCAGTGGAAGTGGATCAGGAGAAACTGACTTTACAACAACTCCAACAACTACAACAGGTATCCAGAGCTTAATTACACAAACTCAAAAAATACTTAGTTTAACGTGCTTCCTTAAAAGGCGCAAAAGTGTTTATTTTTAAATTTGAAAATGTGTTAAACTTGAAAGTGATTCTTGATATATCCGAGATTCCTATTATGTCATAAAAAGCTTGATTGAAACCTTTAATGTGACTTTAAAAAATGGCAAATTCTAATGTATTTTCTATGTTACACCTTTCCATCAGGGTTTAGAACAACAAGACACACTGAAACAACTGCCAGCCATTATTTGACTTCACCGGAGCCCACAGAAGGAAGTGGCTTCAGTGGAAGTGGATCAGGAGAAACTGACTTTACAACAACTCCAACAACTACAACAGGTATCCAGTGCTTAATTACAAAAACTAAAAAAATACTTAGTTTAACGTGCTTCCTTAAAAGGCGCAAAAGTGTTTGTTTTTAAATTTGAAAATGTGTTAAACTTGAAAGTGATTCTTGATATATCCGAGATTCCTATTATGTATATAAAAACCTTGATTGAAACCTTTAATGTGTCTTTCAAAATTGGCTAATTCTGAGGCATTTTCTATGCTATACCTTTCCAACAGGGTTTAAAACAACAAGACACACTGAAACAACTGCAACCCATTATTTGACTTCACCGGAACCCACAGAAGGAAGTGGCTTCAGTGGAAGTGGCTCAGGAGAAACTGACTTTACAACAACTCCAACAACTACAATAGGTATACAGTGCTTAATTACAAAAACTCAAAAAATACTTAGTTTAACGTGCTTCCTTCAAAAGCTCAAAAGGATTTGTTTTTAAATTTGAAAATGTATTAAGCTGCCAAGCGATTCTTGATATGTCAGATATTATGTCATAAAAAGCTTGATTGAAACCTTTAATGTGTCTTTCAAAATTGGCTAATTCTGAGGCATTTTTTATGCTATACCTTTCCATCAGGGTTTAGAACAACAATACTCACTGAAACAACTGCAAGCCATTATTTGACTTCACCAGAACCTACAGAAGGAAGTGGCTTCAGTGGAAGTGGATCGGGAGAAACTGACTTTACAACAACTCCAACAACTACAACAGGTATCCAGTGCTTAATTACAAAAACTCAAAAAATACTTAGTTTAACGTGCTTCCTTAAACGGCGCAAAAGTGTTTATTTTTAAATTTGAAAATGTGTTAAACTTGAAAGTGATTCTTCATATATCCGAGATTCCTACTATGTATATAAAAACCTTGATTGAAACCTTTAATGTGTCTTTCAAAATTGGCTAATTCTGAGGCATTTTTTATGCTATACCTTTCCATCAGGGTTTAGAACAACAAGACTCACTGAAACAACTGCAAGCCATTATTTGACTTCACCAGAACCCACAGAAGGAAGTGGTTTCAGTGGAAGTGGCTCAGGCGAAACTGACTTTACAACAACTACTCCAGCAACTGCAACAGGTATCCAGTGCTTAATTACAAAAACTAAAAAAATACTTAGTTTAACGTGCTTCCTTAAAAGGCGCAAAAGTGTTTGTTTTTAAATTTGAAAATGTGTTAAACTTGAAAGTGATTCTTGATATATCCGAGATTCCTATTATGCATATAAAAACCTTGATTGAAACCTTTAATGAGTCTTTCAAAATTGGCTAATTCTGAGGCATTTTCTATGCTATACCTTTCCAACAGGGTTTAAAACAACAAGACACACTGAAACAACTGCAACCCATTATTTGACTTCACCGGAACCCACAGAAGGAAGTAGCTTCAGTGGAAGTGGCTCAGGAGAAACTGACTTTACAACAACTCCAACAACTACAATAGGTATACAGTGCTTAATTACAAAAACTCAAAATATACTTAGTTTAACGTGCTTCCTTCAAAAGCGCAAAAGGATTTGTTTTTAAATTTGAAAATGTATTAAGCTGCCAAGCGATTCTTGATATGTCAGATATTATGTCATAAAAAGCTTGATTGAAACCTTTAATGTGACTTTCAAAAATGGCAAATTCTAATGCATTTTCTATGCTACACCTTTCCATCAGGGTTTAGAACAACAAGACACACTGAAACAACTGCAACCCATTATTTGACTTCACCGGAACCCACAGAAGGAAGTGGCTTCAGTGGAAGTGGATCAGGAGAAACTGACTTTACAACAACTCCAACAACTACAACAGGTATCTAGTACTTAATTACAAAAACTCAAAAAATACTTAGTTTAACGTGCTTCCTTAAAAGGCGCAAAAGTGTTTATTTTTAAATTTGAAAATGTGTTAAACTTGAAAGTGATTCTTGATATATCCGAGATTCCTATTATGTATATAAAAACCTTGATCGAAACCTTTAATGTGTCTTTCAAAATTGGCTAATTCTGAGGCATTTTTTATGCAATACCTTTCCATCAGGGTTTAGAACAACAAGACTCACGGAAACAACTGCAAGCCATTATTTGACTTCACCAGAACCCGCAGAAGGAAATGGTTTCAGTGGAAGTGGCTCAGGCGAAACTGACTTTACAACAACTACTCCAGCAACCGCAACAGGTATCCAGTGGTTAATTTAAAAAACTCAAAAAACACTTAGTTTTACTGTGCTTCCTTCAAATGCGCAAAAGTATTTGTTTTTAAATTTGAAAATGTATTAAGCTGCCAAGCGATTCTTGATATGTCAGATAATATGTCATAAAAAGCCCGATTGAAACCTTTAATGGTTCTTTCAAAAATGGCAAATTCTAATGCATTTTCTATGCTACGCCTTTCCATCAGGGTTTAGAACAACAAGACACACTGAAACAACTGCAACCCATTATTTGACTTCACCGGTACCCACAGAAGGAAGTGGCTTCAGTGGAAGTGGATCAGGAGAAACTGACTTTACAACAACTCCAACAACTACAACAGGTATTCAGAGCTTAATTACACAAACTCAAAAAATACTTAGTTTAACGTGCTTCCTTAAAAGGCGCAAAAGTGTTTATTTTTAAATTTGAAAATGTGTTAAACTTGAAAGTGATTCTTGATATATCCGAGATTCCTATTATGTCATAAAAAGCTTGATTGAAACCTTTAATGTGACTTTAAAAAATGGCAAATTCTAATGTATTTTCTATGTTACACCTTTCCATCAGGGTTTAGAACAACAAGACACACTGAAACAACTGCCAGCCATTATTTGACTTCACCGGAGCCCACAGAAGGAAGTGGCTTCAGTGGAAGTGGATCAGGAGAAACTGACTTTACAACAACTCCAACAACTACAACAGGTATCCAGTGCTTAATTACAAAAACTAAAAAAATACTTAGTTTAACGTGCTTCCTTAAAAGGCGCAAAAGTGTTTGTTTTTAAATTTGAAAATGTGTTAAACTTGAAAGTGATTCTTGATATATCCGAGATTCCTATTATGTATATAAAAACCTTGATTGAAACCTTTAATGTGTCTTTCAAAATTGGCTAATTCTGAGGCATTTTCTATGCTATACCTTTCCAACAGGGTTTAAAACAAGACACACTGAAACAACTGCAACCCATTATTTGACTTCACCGGAACCCACAGAAGGAAGTGGCTTCAGTGGAAGTGGCTCAGGAGAAACTGACTTTACAACAACTCCAACAACTACAATAGGTATACAGTGCTTAATTACAAAAACTCAAAAAATACTTAGTTTAACGTGCTTCCTTCAAAAGCGCAAAAGGATTTGTTTTTAAATTTGAAAATGTATTAAGCTGCCAAGCGATTCTTGATATGTCAGATATTATGTCATAAAAAGCTTGATTGAAACCTTTAATGTGACTTTCAAAAATGGCAAATTCTAATGCCTTTTCTATGCTACACCTTTCCATCAGGGTTTAGAACAACAAGACACTCTGAAACAACTGCAACCCATTATTTGACTTCACCGGAACCCACAGAAGGAAGTGGCTTCAGTGGAAGTGGATCAGGAGAAACTGACTTTACAACAACTACAACAACTACAACAGGTATCTAGTGCTTAATTACAAAAACTTAAAAAATACTTAGTTTAACGTGCTTCCTTAAAAGGCGCAAAAGTGTTTATTTTTAAATTTGAAAATGTGTTAAACTCTAAAGTGATTCTTGATATATCCGAGATTCCTATTATGTATATAAAAACCTTGATCGAAACCTTTAATGTGTCTTTCAAAATTGGCTAATTCTGAGGCATTTTTTATGCAATACCTTTCCATCAGGGTTTAGAACAACAAGACTCACTGAAACAACTGCAAGCCATTATTTGACTTCACCAGAACCCACAGAAGGAAATGGTTTCAGTGGAAGTGGCTCAGGCGAAACTGACTTTACAACAACTACTCCAGCAACCGCAACAGGTATCCAGTGGTTAATTTAAAAAACTCAAAAAACACTTAGTTTTACTGTGCTTCCTTCAAATGCGCAAAAGTATTTGTTTTTAAATTTGAAAATGTATTAAGCTGCCAAGCGATTCTTGATATGTCAGATATTATGTCATAAAAAGCCCGATTGAAACCTTTAATGGTTCTTTCAAAAATGGCAAATTCTAATGCATTTTCTATGCTACACCTTTCCATCAGGGTTTAGAACAACAAGACACACTGAAACAACTGCAACCCATTATTTGACTTCACCGGTACCCACAGAAGGAAGTGGCTTCAGTGGAAGTGGATCAGGAGAAACTGACTTTACAACAACTCCAACAACTACAACAGGTATCCAGTGCTTAATTACACAAACTCAAAAAATACTTAGTTTAACGTGCTTCCTTAAAAGGCGCAAAAGTGTTTATTTTTAAATTTGAAAATGTGTTAAACTTGAAAGTGATTCTTGATATATCCGAGATTCCTATTATGTATATAAAAACCTTGATTGAAACCTTTAATGTGTCTTTCAAAATTGGCTAATTCTGAAGCCTTTTTTATGCTATACCTTTCCATCAGGGTTTATAACAACAAGACTCACTGAAACAACTGCAAGCCATTATTTGTCTTCACCAGAACCCACAGAAGGAAGTGGTTTCAGTGGAAGTGGCTCAGGCGAAACTGACTTTACAACAACTACTCCAGCAACCGCAACAGGTATCCAGTGGTTAATTTAAAAAACTCAAAAAACACTTAGTTTTACTGTGCTTCCTTCAAAAGCGCAAAAGTATTTGTTTTTAAATTTGAAAATGTATTAAGCTGCCAAGCGATTCTTGATATGTCAGATATTATGTCATAAAAAGCTTGATTGAAACCTTTAATGTGACTTTAAAAAATGGCAAATTCTAATGTATTTTCTATGTTACACCTTTCCATCAGGGTTTAGAACAACAAGACACACTGAAACAAATGCCATCCATTATTTGACTTCACCCGAACCCACAGAAGGAAGTGGCTTCAGTGGAAGTGGATCAGGAGAAACTGACTTTACAACAACTCCAACAACTACAACAGGTATCCAGTGCTTAATTACAAAAACTAAAAAAATACTTAGTTTAACGTGCTTCCTTAAAAGGCGCAAAAGTGTTTGTTTTTAAATTTGAAAATGTGTTAAACTTGAAAGTGATTCTTGATATATCCGAGATTCCTATTATGTATATAAAAACCTTGATTGAAACCTTTAATGAGTCTTTCAAAATTGGCTAATTCTGAGGCATTTTCTATGCTATACCTTTCCAACAGGGTTTAAAACAACAAGACACACTGAAACAACTGCAACCCATTATTTGACTTCACCGGAACCCACAGAAGGAAGTAGCTTCAGTGGAAGTGGCTCAGGAGAAACTGACTTTACAACAACTCCAACAACTACAATAGGTATACAGTGCTTAATTACAAAAACTCAAAATATACTTAGTTTAACGTGCTTCCTTCAAAAGCGCAAAAGGATTTGTTTTTAAATTTGAAA
This sequence comes from Lissotriton helveticus, assembly GCF_964261635.1. NCBI lineage: Eukaryota > Metazoa > Chordata > Amphibia > Caudata > Salamandridae > Lissotriton > Lissotriton helveticus. Next base: position 34,564,227 of record NC_136072.1, on the reverse strand, counting down.
ATGTATTAAGCTGCCAAGCGATTCTTGATATGTCAGATATTATGTCATAAAAAGCTTGATTGAAACCTTTAATGTGACTTTCAAAAATGGCAAATTCTAATGCATTTTCTATGCTACACCTTTCCATCAGGGTTTAGAACAACAAGACACACTGAAACAACTGCAACCCATTATTTGACTTCACCGGAACCCACAGAAGGAAGTGGCTTCAGTGGAAGTAGATCAGGAGAAACTGACTTTACAACAACTCCAACAACTACAACAGGTATCTATTAATTACAAAAACTCAAAAAATACTTAGTTTAACGTGCTTCCTTAAAAGGCGCAAAAGTGTTTATTTTTAAATTTGAAAATGTGTTAAACTTGAAAGTGATTCTTGATATATCCGAGATTCCTATTATGTATATAAAAACCTTGATCGAAACCTTTAATGTGTCTTTCAAAATTGGCTAATTCTGAGGCATTTTTTATGCAATACCTTTCCATCAGGGTTTAGAACAACAAGACTCACTGAAACAACTGCAAGCCATTATTTGACTTCACCAGAACCCACAGAAGGAAATGGTTTCAGTGGAAGTGGCTCAGGCGAAACTGACTTTACAACAACTACTCCAGCAACCGCAACAGGTATCCAGTGGTTAATTTAAAAAACTCAAAAAACACTTAGTTTTACTGTGCTTCCTTCAAAAGCGCAAAAGTATTTGTTTTTAAATTTGAAAATGTATTAAGCTGCCAAGCGATTCTTGATATGTCAGATATTATGTCATAAAAAGCCCGATTGAAACCTTTAATGGTTCTTTCAAAAATGGCAAATTCTAATGCATTTTCTATGCTACACCTTTCCATCAGGGTTTAGAACAACAAGACACACTGAAACAACTGCAACCCATTATTTGACTTCACCGGGACCCACAGAAGGAAGTGGCTTCAGTGGAAGTGGATCAGGAGAAACTGACTTTACAACAACTCCAACAACTACAACAGGTATCCAGTGCTCAATTACACAAACTCAAAAAATACTTAGTTTAACGTGCTTCCTTAAAAGGCGCAAAAGTGTTTATTTTTAAATTTGAAAATGTGTTAAACTTGAAAGTGATTCTTGATATATCCGAGATTCCTATTATGTATATAAAAACCTTGATTGAAACCTTTAATGTGTCTTTCAAAATTGGCTAATTCTGAGGCATTTTTTATGCTATACCTTTCCATCAGGGTTTAGAACAACAAGACTCACTGAAACAACTGCAAGCCATTATTTGACTTCACCAGAACCCACAGAAGGAAGTGGTTTCAGTGGAAGTGGCTCAGGCGAAACTGACTTTACAACAACTACTCCAGCAACTGCAACAGGTATCCAGTGGTTAATTTAAAAAACTCAAAAAACACTTGGGGGCAGATTTATGTTAACTGGCGCATCCCCAGGGATGCGCCAGTTAATGTGCGCCACAGTGCGCCACAGCTCCGCCACCCATGGTGCGCCGCATTTATAATGCGGCGCACCATGGGGCAAAAACGGCACAGATGCGTGACGCATCTGTGCCGTAAAGGTGGCGCATTGCTGGAGTTGCGTCGCAAGCGCGACGCAGCTCCAGCAAGGCTCGGGTGTGCCCCATCTTCACAATGCTGCGTCAAGACCTACGCCTGCTTCAAGTAGGCGCAAGCTTTTGACGCAGCATTGGCCTGAAAGTGACTGAGTGAAATCTTATAGATTTCACTCAGCCACTTTTGCGAGGCGCACCTGCCCCGGAACGCCCACCCTGCGCCGGAACGCCCACAAGCGGCGCAGGGCTTTACAACGTGACGCATCTGCCTAGATGCGTCACGTTGTAAATCGTTCGTAGGGATGCGCCACGTTTACGCCGCCTTGCGTGACGCAACGGCGGCGTAAACGTGGCGCAAGGGCCTCATAAATCTGCCCCTTAGTTTTACTGTGCTTTCTTCAAAAGCGCAAAAGTATTTTTTTTAAATTTGAAAATGTATTAAGCTGCCAAGCGATTCTTGATATGTCAGATATTATGTCATAAAAAGCTTGATTGAAACCTTTAATGTGACTTTAAAAAATGGCAAATTCTAATGTATTTTCTATGTTACACCTTTCCATCAGGGTTTAGAACAACAAGACACACTGAAACAACTGCCAGCCATTATTTGACTTCACCGGAACCCACAGAAGGAAGTGGCTTCAGTGGAAGTGGATCAGGAGAAACTGACTTTACAACAACTACAACAGGTATCCAGTGCTTAATTACAAAAAGAAAAAAAATACTTAGTTTAACGTGCTTCCTTAAAAGGCGCAAAAGTGTTTGTTTTTAAATTTGAAAATGTGTTAAACTTGAAAGTGATTCTTGATATATCCGAGATTCCTATTATGTATATAAAAACCTTGATTGAAACCTTTAATGTGTCTTTCAAAATTTGCTAATTCTGAGGCATTTTCTATGCTATACCTTTCCAACAGGGTTTAAAACAACAAGACACACTGAAACAACTGCAACCCATTATTTGACTTCACCGGAACCCACAGAAGGAAGTGGCTTCAGTGGAAGTGGCTCAGGAGAAACTGACTTTACAACAACTCCAACAACTACAATAGGTATACAGTGCTTAATTACAAAAACTCAAAAAATACTTAGTTTAACGTGCTTCCTTCAAAAGCGCAAAAGGATTTGTTTTTAAATTTGAAAATGTATTAAGCTGCCAAGCGATTCTTGATATGTCAGATATTATGTCATAAAAAGCTTGATTGAAACCTTTAATGTGACTTTCAAAAATGCCAAATTCTAATGCATTTTCTATGCTACACCTTTCCATCAGGGTTTAGAACAACAAGACACACTGAAACAACTGCAACCCATTATTTGACTTCACCGGAACCCACAGAAGGAAGTGGCTTCAGTGGAAGTGGATCAGGAGAAACTGACTTTACAACAACTCCAACAACTACAACAGGTATCCAGTGCTTAATTACAAAAAGTCAAAAAATACTTAGTTTAACGTGCTTCCTTAAAAGGCACAAAAGTGTTTATTTTTAAATTTGAAAATGTGTTAAACTTGAAAGTGATTTTTGATATATCCGAGATTCCTATTATGTATATAAAAACCTTGATTGAAACCTTTAATGTGTCTTTCAAAATTGGCTAATTCTGAGGCATTTTTTATGCTATACCTTTCCATCAGGGTTTAGAACAACAAGACTCACTGAAACAACTGCAAGCCATTATTTGACTTCACCAGAACCCACAGAAGGAAGTGGCTTCAGTGGAAGTGGATCGGGAGAAACTGACTTTACAACAACTCCAACAACTACAACAGGTATCCAGTGCTTAATTACAAAAACTCAAAAAATACTTAGTTTAACGTGCTTCCTTAAACGGCGCAAAAGTGTTTATTTTTAAATTTGAAAATGTGTTAAACTTGAAAGTGATTCTTGATATATCCGAGATTCCTATTATGTATATAAAAACCGTGATTGAAACCTTTAATGTGTCTTTCAAAATTGGCTAATTCTGAGGCATTTTTTATGCTATACCTTTCCATCAGGGTTTAGAACAACAAGACTCACTGAAACAACTGCAAGCCATTATTTGACTTCACCAGAACCCACAGAAGGAAGTGGTTTCAGTGGAAGTGGCTCAGGCGAAACTGACTTTACAACTACTCCAGCAACTGCAACAGGTATCCAGTGGTTAATTTAAAAAACTCAAAAAACACTTAGTTTTACTGTGCTTCCTTCAAAAGCGCAAAAGTATTTGTTTTTAAATTTGAAAATGTATTAGGCTGCCAAGCGATTCTTGATATGTCAGATATTATGTCATAAAAAGCTTGATTGAAACCTTTAATGTGACTTTAAAAAATGGCAAATTCTAATGCATTTTCTATGCTACACCTTTCCATCAGGGTTTAGAACAACAAGACACACTGAAACAACTGCAACCCATTATTTGACTTCACCGGAACCCACAGAAGGAAGTGGCTTCAGTGGAAGTGGATCAGGAGAAACTGACTTTACAACAACTCCAACAACTACAACAGGTATCCAGTGCTTAATTACAAAAACTCAAAAAATACTTAGTTTAACGTGCTTCCTTAAAAAGCACCAAAGTGTTTATTTTTAAATTTGAAAATGTGTTAAACTTGAAAGTGATTTTTGATATATCCGAGATTCCTATTATGTATATAAAAACCTTGATTGAAACCTTTAATGTGTCTTTCAAAATTGGCTAATTATGAGGCATTTTTTATGCTATACCTTTCCATCAGGGTTTAGAACAACAAGACTCACTGAAACAACTGCAAGCCATTATTTGACTTCACCAGAACCCACAGAAGGAAGTGGCTTCAGTGGAAGTGGATCGGGAGAAACTGACTTTACAACAACTCCAACAACTACAACAGGTATCCAGTGCTTAATTACAAAAACTCAAAAAATACTTAGTTTAACGTGCTTCCTTAAATGGCGCAAAAGTGTTTATTTTTAAATTTGAAAATGTGTTAAACTTGAAAGTGATTCTTGATATATCCGAGATTCCTATTATGTATTTAAAAACCATTATTGAAATCTTTAATGTGTCTTTCAAAATTGGCTAATTCTGAGGCATTTTTTATGCTATACCTTTCCATCAGGGTTTAGAACAACAAGACTCACTGAAACAACTGCAAGCCATTATTTGACTTCACCAGAACCCACAGAAGGAAGTGGTTTCAGTGGAAGTGGCTCAGGCGAAACTGACTTTACAACAACTACTCCAGCAACCGCAACAGGTATCCAGTGGTTAATTTAAAAAACTCAAAAAACACTTAGTTTTACTGTGCTTCCTTCAAAAGCGCAAAAGTATTTGTTTTTAAATTTGAAAATGTATTAAGCTGCCAAGCGATTCTTGATATGTCAGATATTATGTCATAAAAAGCTTGATTGAAACCTTTAATGTGACTTTAAAAAATGGCAAATTCTAATGCATTTTCTATGCTACACCTTTCCATCAGGGTTTAGAACAACAAGACACACTGAAACAACTGCCAGCCATTATTTGACTTCACCGGAACCCACAGAAGGAAGTGGCTTCAGTGGAAGTGGATCAGGAGAAACTGACTTTACAACAACTCCAACAACTACAACAGGTATCCAGTGCTTTATTACAAAAAATAAAAAAATACTTAGTTTAACGTGCTTCCTTAAAAGGCGCAAAAGTGTTTGTTTTTAAATTTGAAAATGTGTTAAACTTGAAAGTGATTCTTGATATATCCGAGATACCTATTATGTATATAAAAACCTTGATTGAAACCTTTAATGAGTCTTTCAAAATTGGCTAATTCTGAGGCATTTTCCATGCTATACCTTTCCAACAGGGTTTAAAACAACAAGACACACTGAAACAACTGCAACCCATTATTTGACTTCACCGGAACCCACAGAAGGAAGTGGCTTCAGTGGAAGTGGCTCAGGAGAAACTGACTTTACAACAACTCCAACAACTACAATAGGTATACAGTGCTTAATTACAAAAACTCAAAATATACTTAGTTTAACGTGCTTCCTTCAAAAGCGCAAAAGGATTTGTTTTTAAATTTGAAAATGTATTAAGCTGCCAAGCGATTCTTGATATGTCAGATATTATGTCATAAAAAGCTTGATTGAAACCTTTAATGTGACTTTCAAAAATGGCAAATTCTAATGCATTTTCTATGCTACACCTTTCCATCAGGGTTTAGAACAACAAGACACACTGAAACAACTGCAACCCATTATTTGACTTCACCGGAACCCACAGAAGGAAGTGGCTTCAGTGGAAGTGGATCAGGAGAAACTGACTTTACAACATCTCCAACAACTACAACAGGTATCTAGTGCTTAATTACAAAAACTCGAAAAATACTTAGTTTAACGTGCTTCCTTAAAAGGCGCATAAGTGTTTATTTTTAAATTTGAAAATGTGTTAAACTTGAAAGTGATTCTTGATATATCCGAGATTCCTATTATGTATATAAAAACCTTGATCGAAACCTTTAATGTGTCTTTCAAAATTGGCTAATTCTGAGGCATTTTTTATGCAATACTTTTCCATCAGGGTTTAGAACAACAAGACTCACTGAAACAACTGCAAGCCATTATTTGACTTCACCAGAACCCACAGAAGGAAATGGTTTCAGTGGAAGTGGCTCAGGCGAAACTGACTTTACAACTACTCCAGCAACTGCAACAGGTATCCAGTGGTTAATTTAAAAAACTCAAAAAACACTTAGTTTTACTGTGCTTCCTTCAAAAGCGCAAAAGTATTTGTTTTTAAATTTGAAAATGTATTAGGCTGCCAAGCGATTCTTGATATGTCAGATATTATGTCATAAAAAGCTTGATTGAAACCTTTAATGTGACTTTAAAAAATGGCAAATTCTAATGCATTTTCTATGCTACACCTTTCCATCAGGGTTTAGAACAACAAGACACACTGAAACAACTGCAACCCATTATTTGACTTCACCGGAACCCACAGAAGGAAGTGGCTTCAGTGGAAGTGGATCAGGAGAAACTGACTTTACAACAACTCCAACAACTACAACAGGTATCCAGTGCTTAATTACAAAAACTCAAAAAATACTTAGTTTAACGTGCTTCCTTAAAAAGCACCAAAGTGTTTATTTTTAAATTTGAAAATGTGTTAAACTTGAAAGTGATTTTTGATATATCCGAGATTCCTATTATGTATATAAAAACCTTGATTGAAACCTTTAATGTGTCTTTCAAAATTGGCTAATTATGAGGCATTTTTTATGCTATACCTTTCCATCAGGGTTTAGAACAACAAGACTCACTGAAACAACTGCAAGCCATTATTTGACTTCACCAGAACCCACAGAAGGAAGTGGCTTCAGTGGAAGTGGATCGGGAGAAACTGACTTTACAACAACTCCAACAACTACAACAGGTATCCAGTGCTTAATTACAAAAACTCAAAAAATACTTAGTTTAACGTGCTTCCTTAAACGGCGCAAAAGTGTTTATTTTTAAATTTGAAAATGTGTTAAACTTGAAAGTGATTCTTGATATATCCGAGATTCCTATTATGTATATAAAAACCGTGATTGAAACCTTTAATGTGTCTTTCAAAATTGGCTAATTCTGAGGCATTTTTTATGCTATACCTTTCCATCAGGGTTTAGAACAACAAGACTCACTGAAACAACTGCAAGCCATTATTTGACTTCACCAGAACCCACAGAAGGAAGTGGTTTCAGTGGAAGTGGCTCAGGCGAAACTGACTTTACAACAACTACTCCAGCAACCGCAACAGGTATCCAGTGGTTAATTTAAAAAACTCAAAAAACACTTAGTTTTACTGTGCTTCCTTCAAAAGCGCAAAAGTATTTGTTTTTAAATTTGAAAATGTATTAAGCTGCCAAGCGATTCTTGATATGTCAGATATTATGTCATAAAAAGCTTGATTGAAACCTTTAATGTGACTTTAAAAAATGGCAAATTCTAATGCATTTTCTATGCTACACCTTTCCATCAGGGTTTAGAACAACAAGACACACTGAAACAACTGCCAGCCATTATTTGACTTCACCGGAACCCACAGAAGGAAGTGGCTTCAGTGGAAGTGGATCAGGAGAAACTGACTTTACAACAACTCCAACAACTACAACAGGTATCCAGTGCTTTATTACAAAAAATAAAAAAATACTTAGTTTAACGTGCTTCCTTAAAAGGCGCAAAAGTGTTTGTTTTTAAATTTGAAAATGTGTTAAACTTGAAAGTGATTCTTGATATATCCGAGATACCTATTATGTATATAAAAACCTTGATTGAAACCTTTAATGAGTCTTTCAAAATTGGCTAATTCTGAGGCATTTTCCATGCTATACCTTTCCAACAGGGTTTAAAACAACAAGACACACTGAAACAACTGCAACCCATTATTTGACTTCACCGGAACCCACAAAAGGAAGTGGCTTCAGTGGAAGTGGCTCAGGAGAAACTGACTTTACAACAACTCCAACAACTACAATAGGTATACAGTGCTTAATTACAAAAACTCAAAATATACTTAGTTTAACGTGCTTCCTTCAAAAGCGCAAAAGGATTTGTTTTTAAATTTGAAAATGTATTAAGCTGCCAAGCGATTCTTGATATGTCAGATATTATGTCATAAAAAGCTTGATTGAAACCTTTAATGTGACTTTCAAAAATGGCAAATTCTAATGCATTTTCTATGCTACACCTTTCCATCAGGGTTTAGAACAACAAGACACACTGAAACAACTGCAACCCATTATTTGACTTCACCGGAACCCACAGAAGGAAGTGGCTTCAGTGGAAGTGGATCAGGAGAAACTGACTTTACAACATCTCCAACAACTACAACAGGTATCTAGTGCTTAATTACAAAAACTCAAAAAATACTTAGTTTAACGTGCTTCCTTAAAAGGCGCATAAGTGTTTATTTTTAAATTTGAAAATGTGTTAAACTTGAAAGTGATTCTTGATATATCCGAGATTCCTATTATGTATATAAAAACCTTGATCGAAACCTTTAATGTGTCTTTCAAAATTGGCTAATTCTGAGGCATTTTTTATGCAATACCTTTCCATCAGGGTTTAGAACAACAAGACTCACTGAAACAACTGCAAGCCATTATTTGACTTCACCAGAACCCACAGAAGGAAGTGGTTTCAGTGGAAGTGGCTCAGGCGAAACTGACTTTACAACAACTACTCCAGCAACCGCAACAGGTATCCAGTGGTTAATTTAAAAAACTCAAAAAACACTTCGTTTTACTGTGCTTCCTTCAAAAGCGCAAAAGTATTTGTTTTTAAATTTGAAAATGTATTAAGCTGCCAAGCGATTCTTGATATGTCAGATATTATGTCATAAAAAGCTTGATTGAAACCTTTAATGGTTCTTTCAAAAATGGCAAATTCTAATGCATTTTCTATGCTACACCTTTCCATCAGGGTTTAGAACAACAAGACACACTGAAACAACTGCAACCCATTATTTGACTTCACCGGTACCCACAGAAGGAAGTGGCTTCAGTGGAAGTGGATCAGGAGAAACTGAATTTACAACAACTCCAACAACTACAACAGGTATCCAGTGCTTAATTACACAAACTCAAAAAATACTTAGTTTAACGTGCTTCCTTAAAAGGCGCAAAAGAGTTTATTTTTAAATTTGAAAATGTGTTAAACTTGAAAGTGATTCTTGATATATCCGAGATTCCTATTATGTATATAAAAACCATGATTGAAACCTTTAATGTGTCTTTCAAAATTGGCTAATTCTGAGGCATTTTTCATGCTATACCTTTCCATCAGGGTTTAGAACAACAAGACTCACTAAAACAACTGCAAGCCATTATTTGACTTCACCAGAACCCACAGAAGGAAGTGGTTTCAGTGGAAGTGGCTCAGGCGAAACTGACTTTACAACAACTACTCCAGCAACTGCAACAGGTATCCAGTGGTTAATTTAAAAAACTCAAAAAACACTTAGTTTTACTGTGCTTTCTTCAAAAGCGCAAAAGTATTTTTTTTAAATTTGAAAATGTATTAAGCTGCCAAGCGATTCTTGATATGTCAGATATTATGTCATAAAAAGCTTGATTGAAACCTTTAATGTGACTTTAAAAAATGGTAAATTCTAATGTATTTTCTATGTTACACCTTTCCATCAGGGTTTAGAACAACAAGACACACTGAAACAACTGCCAGCCATTATTTGACTTCACCGGAACCCACAGAAGGAAGTGGCTTCAGTGGAAGTGGATCAGGAGAAACTGACTTTACAACAACTCCAACAACTACAACAGGTATCCAGTGCTTAATTACAAAAACTAAAAAAATACTTAGTTTAACGTGCTTCCTTAAAAGGCGCAAAAGTGTTTGTTTTTAAATTTGAAAATGTGTTAAACTTGAAAGTGATTCTTGATATATCCGAGATTCCTATTATGTATATAAAAACCTTGATTGAAACCTTTAATGTGTCTTTCAAAATTTGCTAATTCTGAGGCATTTTCTATGCTATACCTTTCCAACAGGGTTTAAAACAACAAGACACACTGAAACAACTGCAACCCATTATTTGACTTCACCGGAACCCACAGAAGGAAGTGGCTTCAGTGGAAGTGGCTCAGGAGAAACTGACTTTACAACAACTCCAACAACTACAATAGGTATACAGTGCTTAATTACAAAAACTCAAAAAATACTTAGTTTAACGTGCTTCCTTCAAAAGCGCAAAAGGATTTGTTTTTAAATTTGAAAATGTATTAAGCTGCCAAGCGATTCTTGATATGTCAGATATTATGTCATAAAAAGCTTGATTGAAACCTTTAATGTGACTTTCAAAAATGGCAAATTCTAATGCATTTTCTATGCTACACCTTTCCATCAGGGTTTAGAACAACAAGACACACTGAAACAACTGCAACCCATTATTTGACTTCACTGGAACCCACAGAAGGAAGTGGCTTCAGTGGAAGTGGATCAGGAGAAACTGACTTTACAACAACTACAACAGGTATCCAGTGCTTAATTAAAAAAACTCAAAAAATACTTAGTTTAACGTGCTTCCTTAAAAGGCACAAAAGTGTTTATTTTTAAATTTGAAAATGTGTTAAACTTGAAAGTGATTCTTGATATATCCGAGATTCCTATTATGTATATAAAAACCTTGATTGAAACCTTTAATGTGTCTTTCAAAATTGGCTAATTCTGAGGCATTTTCTATGCTATACCTTTCCAACAGGGTTTAAAACAACAAGACACACTGAAACAACTGCAACCCATTATTTGACTTCACCGGAACCCACAGAAGGAAGTGGCTTCAGTGGAAGTGGCTCAGGAGAAACTTACTTTACAACAACTCCTACAACTACAATAGGTATACAGTGCTTAATTACAAAAACTCAAAAAATACTTAGTTTAACTTGCTTCCTTAAACGGCGCAAAAGTGTTTATTTTTAAATTTGAAAATGTGTTAAACTTGAAAGTGATTCTTGATATATCCGAGATTCCTATTATGTATATAAAAACCGTGATTGAAACCTTTAATGTGTCTTTCAAAATTGGCTAATTCTGAGGCATTTTTTATGCTATACCTTTCCATCAGGGTTTAGAACAACAAGACTCACTGAAACAACTGCAAGCCATTATTTGACTTCACCAGAACCCACAGAAGGAAGTGGTTTCAGTGGAAGTGGCTCAGGCGAAACTGACTTTACAACAACTACTCCAGCAACCGCAACAGGTATCCAGTGGTTAATTTAAAAAACTCAAAAAACACTTAGTTTTACTGTGCTTCCTTCAAAAGCGCAAAAGTATTTGTTTTTAAATTTGAAAATGTATTAAGCTGCCAAGCGATTCTTGATATGTCAGATATTATGTCATAAAAAGCTTGATTGAAACCTTTAATGTGACTTTAAAAAATGGCAAATTCTAATGCATTTTCTATGCTACACCTTTCCATCAGGGTTTAGAACAACAAGACACACTGAAACAACTGCCAGCCATTATTTGACTTCACCGGAACCCACAGAAGGAAGTAGCTTCAGTGGAAGTGGATCAGGAGAAACTGACTTTACAACAACTCCAACAACTACAACAGGTATCCAGTGCTTTATTACAAAAAATAAAAAAATACTTAGTTTAACGTGCTTCCTTAAAAGGCGCAAAAGTGTTTGTTTTTAAATTTGAAAATGTGTGAAACTTGAAAGTGATTCTTGATATATCCGAGATACCTATTATGTATATAAAAACCTTGATTGAAACCTTTAATGAGTCTTTCAAAATTGGCTAATTCTGAGGCATTTTCCATGCTATACCTTTCCAACAGGGTTTAAAACAACAAGACACACTGAAACAACTGCAACCCATTATTTGACTTCACCGGAACCCACAGAAGGAAGTGGCTTCAGTGGAAGTGGATCAGGAGAAACTGACTTTACAACATCTCCAACAACTACAACAGGTATCTAGTGCTTAATTACAAAAACTCAAAAAATACTTAGTTTAACGTGCTTCCTTAAAAGGCGCATAAGTGTTTATTTTTAAATTTGAAAATGTGTTAAACTTGAAAGTGATTCTTGATATATCCGAGATTCCTATTATGTATATAAAAACCTTGATCGAAACCTTTAATGTGTCTTTCAAAATTGGCTAATTCTGAGGCATTTTTTATGCAATACCTTTCCATCAGGGTTTAGAACAACAAGACTCACTGAAACAACTGCAAGCCATTATTTGACTTCACCAGAACCCACAGAAGGAAGTGGTTTCAGTGGAAGTGGCTCAGGCGAAACTGACTTTACAACAACTACTCCAGCAACCGCAACAGGTATCCAGTGGTTAATTTAAAAAACTCAAAAAACACTTCGTTTTACTGTGCTTCCTTCAAAAGCGCAAAAGTATTTGTTTTTAAATTTGAAAATGTATTAAGCTGCCAAGCGATTCTTGATATGTCAGATATTATGTCATAAAAAGCTTGATTGAAACCTTTAATGTGACTTTAAAAAATGGCAAATTCTAATGTATTTTCTATGTTACACCTTTCCATCAGGGTTTAGAACAACAAGACACACTGAAACAACTGCCAGCCATTATTTGACTTCACCGGAACCCACAGAAGGAAGTGGCTTCAGTGGAAGTGGATCAGGAGAAACTGACTTTACAACAACTCCAACAACTACAACAGGTATCCAGTGCTTAATTACAAAAACTAAAAAAATACTTAGTTTAACGTGCTTCCTTAAAAGGCGCAAAAGTGTTTGTTTTTAAATTTGAAAATGTGTTAAACTTGAAAGTGATTCATGATATATCCGAGATTCCTATTATGTATATAAAAACCTTGATTGAAACCTTTAATGTGTCTTTCAAAATTTGCTAATTCTGAGGCATTTTCTATGCTATACCTTTCCAACAGGGTTTAAAACAACAAGACACACTGAAACAACTGCAACCCATTATTTGACTTCACCGGAACCCACAGAAGGAAGTGGCTTCAGTGGAAGTGGCTCAGGAGAAACTGACTTTACAACAACTCCAACAACTACAATAGGTATACAGTGCTTAATTACAAAAACTCAAAAAATACTTTGTTTAACGTGCTTCCTTCAAAAGCGCAAAAGGATTTGTTTTTAAATTTGAAAATGTATTAAGCTGCCAAGCGATTCTTGATATGTCAGATATTATGTCATAAAAAGCTTGATTGAAACCTTTAATGTGACTTTCAAAAATGGCAAATTCTAATGCATTTTCTATGCTACACCTTTCCATCAGGGTTTAGAACAACAAGACACACTGAAACAACTGCAACCCATTATTTGACTTCACTGGAACCCACAGAAGGAAGTGGCTTCAGTGGAAGTGGATCAGGAGAAACTGACTTTACAACAACTACAACAGGTATCCAGTGCTTAATTACAAAAACTAAAAAAATACTTAGTTTAACGTGCTTCCTTAAAAGGCGCAAAAGTGTTTGTTTTTAAATTTGAAAATGTGTTAAACTTGAAAGTGATTCATGATATATCCGAGATTCCTATTATGTATATAAAAACCTTGATTGAAACCTTTAATGTGTCTTTCAAAATTTGCTAATTCTGAGGCATTTTCTATGCTATACCTTTCCAACAGGGTTTAAAACAACAAGACACACTGAAACAACTGCAACCCATTATTTGACTTCACCGGAACCCACAGAAGGAAGTGGCTTCAGTGGAAGTGGCTCAGGAGAAACTTACTTTACAACAACTCCTACAACTACAATAGGTATACAGTGCTTAATTACAAAAACTCAAAAAATACTTAGTTTAACGTGCTTCCTTCAAAAGCGCAAAAGGATTTGTTTTTAAATTTGAAAATGTATTAAGCTGCCAAGCGATTCTTGATATGTCAGATATTATGTCATAAAAAGCTTGATTGAAACCTTTAATGTGACTTTCAAAAATGGCAAATTCTAATGCATTTTCTATGCTACACCTTTCCATCAGGGTTTAGAACAACAAGACACACTGAAACAACTGCAACCCATTATTTGACTTCACTGGAACCCACAGAAGGAAGTGGCTTCAGTGGAAGTGGATCAGGAGAAACTGACTTTACAACAACTCCAACAACTACAACAGGTATCCAGTGCTTAAATACAAAAACTCAAAAAATACTTAGTTTAACATGCTTCCTTAAAAGGCACAAAAGTGTTTATTTTTAAATTTAAAAATGTGTTAAACTTGAAAGTGATTCTTGATATATCCGAGATTCCTATTATGTATATAAAAACCTTGATTGAAACCTTTAATGTGTCTTTCAAAATTGGCTAATTCGGAGGCATTTTTTATGCTATACCTTTCCATCAGGGTTTAGAACAACAAGACTCACTGAAACAACTGCAAGCCATTATTTGACTTCACCAGAACCCACAGAAGTAAGTGGTTTCAGTGGAAGTGGCTCAGGCGAAACTGACTTTACAACAACTACTCCTGCAACCGCAACAGGTATCCAGTGGTTAATTTTAAAAAACTCAAAAAACACTTAGTTTTACTATGCTTCCTTCAAAAGCGCAAAAGTATTTGTTTTTAAATTTGAAAATGTATTAAGCTGCCAAGCGATTCTTTTTTTAAATTTTTTACTGCAGAAACATAAAAAGGAATTTCAGCATTCAATCAGTAGTCCGTCTAGTCATCCTTTCGGTACTGAATAGAATCAAAAAGATCTCACACTGCCATTTAGCCCACATCCCGGAGGCCGGGCGGCGAATATCATCATTGCGATTGAATGCATCTAAGTATCATGTAGGGTATTCTGCTTTTACTTTATAAGTTCCCCTCCCTCCCCCCCCTTCAACAATCCAATGCAATAAGAACTAAACAAAGCAGTCAGTAATCAGCAGTTTAAACACTCCCCTTTCCCTCCCCACCCAATGCATGTCCAAAACATAGTTTGTCATAATGTCACTAATTTCCGAGGGAGCCCCCCTTTTCACAACCCCTCATCCAGCCCATGGTATTACCGCCACTTGGACCGCACCTTTCTAAATTTTGTGGGGCACCCCCTTGCTTTATACATCACTTTCTCGGCTGCCATGTACAGGTCCAACCCCATTCTCCATTCCTCCAATCTCGGAGGTTCCGGTGACCCCCAATATTTAGCAATATCTCTTTTAGCCACCACTAACACCAGCACTAAGAAGATAAGAAGTGGGCATGGCAAATCTATCTCATTGGTCATGCCCAACAATGCCAGCTTAGGTTCACACTGAAGCGGGACCCCAATACCTCTCCTAGTTCTGTAAAGAGGTGTTTCCAATACATCTGAATCTTGTTGCATGACCATATCGTGTGAAAGAAATCCCCGTCCTGTTGGCAGCCCCTTAGGCAGTGTGCGTCTTCCACCTTCCCCATTCTATGGAGTCTCAGTCTATCATAATAGGTTCTATGGAGCACGTTGAATTGAATGAGGCATAGTCTGGATTTAATTGCCACTTCCCGGGGATGCATTAACACAATCTCCCAATCTAGATCTTCCATGACTCCCAACTCCCCTTCCCATGTATGTCGAAGCTTCATCAGGTCACCCAACATATTGTTAGTCAGGGCCTTGTAGGTTAGGGAAACCGGCTTCCCCGGGATCCGCTCCTGAAGGAGCCATCCTTCTAAAGGCGCATATTCAGGGATATCAGTAAGTGGAATTTTCTGTGCACGCCACGCATGTCGTAGTTGGGTGTATTTGAAGAGTTGGGAATTGTGCAGCCCAAATTCTGTCCTGAGGGCTTGGAAAGATTTCAACTCTCCTTTGGCGATCACATCTCCTATTGTGGAAATGCCGATATCGTCCCACCCTCGGAAACCACGCAGCTTGTGAAGTTCTGTCAGCCACTGGCAATGCCATAGCGGCGTCTGCTGATACGGCTTCCGATCCCAACCCATGCGTTATGTAGCCATGGACCAAGCGTTGAGTGTGAGGATAGTGGCAGGTAGCAACGGTGCCCGTCTAGAGCCTCCGTATACATAGTACAATAGGTTTCTGGATGACAACTTCAGCCTTTCCAGAGCATAGGTCGGGTGATCCGCCGGAGGGTATAGCCAGTCATTAATCGGTATCATGTGTTCCGCCCAATAGTAAGCTTCCAGATTAGGGAGTGAAATCCCCCCACTATACTGGTGTCTTTGGAGTGTAGTCAGCGCCACTCTGGGTTGTTTACCCAACCACAGAAAGGTTCTCAGATCAGAATGAATTCTGGTAAATATCGAGGTTGGCAGTGGATAGTATTAATTTTGCAGTGCATAAAGGAATTTCGGTAGTATGATCATCTTGTACATTGCTGCTCGCCCTAGGAATGTGAGTGGGAGCTGCCTCCAGCGGTCCATATCCGCCACCGAACTCAAGAGTATCCGTTCCAAATTCTTTCTGAACGATAGAGTCGTATCTAATGTAATGTATATCCCTAGGTACTGAAAGCCTTCAGTAGTCGTCAATAGTTGATCCGGCAGCCCTATCCACTCGCCCCGTCCCCCCGGGTCATAGAGCATCGATTTGTGCCAGTTAATGGTGTGTCCCGCCCACCTACCAAAGTGCCCTAGCTCTCAGAATAATTCCGGTATTGTATTCTCGGGTTTCGTGATGTACAGAAGGACATCATCGGCATAGAGTGATATCTTCTCTTGTATGAGATCCGTGTCTGCCCTTTTAAAACCCAAGATTCCCTCATTCTGGTGTATCCTGGCTGCCAGGACCTCAATAGTAAGTGTGAAGAGGAGGGGAGACAGGGGGCAACCTTGGCGGGTCCCTCTCCTGACCGGGAATTCTCGGGATAGCCTTCCATTGACCCGCACTCTGGCCCTCGGAGCAGTGTAAAGGAGCTGGATCAATTTCTGGAAGTTAGGACCAAACCCAAATTTGTGGAGCACCGCGTTAAGAAATGGCCAATGTACTGCATCAAAGGCCCTTCACTTCCTGTAGTCAATTGTGGGTACGCCAAAGATTCACTTTGGTTGCCCTGTCCGGTAAAAACCCGATTGGTCCAGGTGTATAAGGTTCAAGATAACTGCCCTCAGGCGCCGCGCCAGGATGGTCGCCAAAATTTTAACCTCTGTGTTGAGGAGGGAGATGGGACGGTAGGATGCACAGTCCTCCCTTGGTTTGCCTTCTTTGTATATTGGGACAATCGTGGCCACGGAGAGGTCCTGGGGGAGCCTTCCTGTGTGATATGCCCCGGTGAAGAGCCCCTTAAGATGCCGACCCAAAAGGTCCGCCGTACATTTAAAAAACTCGGCGGGAAAACCATTCGGGCCCGGGGTTTTCCCCGGTTTCAATTTGGCTATAGCTTCCGATATATCGTCAGCTGTAATGTCAGCTTCCAAGACCCGAAGTTCCTCAAGAGGCAACGTTGGCAGTTCCGCCTGCGCTATGTAGAGGCCAGCCTCCTCACATGTTCCCAGATCTCTAGCTGCGTAAAAACGTTCGTAATGTGAGGCGAAAGTGTCAGCAATTGCCTCATCCGCGGTAACAAGTACTCCCTCCGTGTTCCGTATGGCCTCGACCCATCTAGCTGCCTGCTCCTTACGGCTGAGCCACGCTAGGAGTTTGCCCGACTTATCGCCTACGTCGTATAGACGGTGAAGGGTGGCCAGGGATTGGGTCTTCGCCTCGTTAGGGACCAGTTCCCTATAGTGTCATTGGGCGTCTAGTAATCTCCTAAGAGTCTCAGTGTCTTTTTGGCATTGGTAGTCCTTTTCCCATGCTAAGATGTACTGTTCCACAGCCATGACCTCGGCCCGGAGCCTACGGCACTCCTCCCCCTTTCTACTCCGCAGTCTGTCCCGTAGGACTGGCTTCATGGCCTCCCAAAAGGGGACCTTCGATTCCCCTGTTCCTTCGTTTTCTGCCACATAGACCTTGATGTCCGCCCTCAAACCGCACCGAATAGCCGCGTTTTGAAGGTCCCAGGCCGCAAGGGGCAAGGATGCTTCCCGAAGCGCCCCGGATGTGACCTGCCTGCACCCATAATGGTGAGTGATCCGATATCCCTCTAGCCTTGTATTCCGCCGTGTCATCCACCTTCAAATACTGCCTGGACATGAATACGTAATCTAGCCTCGAGAATACCTTATGTGCTCCAGAGTAGTAGGAGTAAGCACACAGTGTAGGATATAGCCACCTCCAGACATCTATGAGACCCAAAGTGTCCATCTGATTAGCCAGGGCGGGTCGTGTCCCTCCTCTATCTACTATCCCTGAGCGGTCCTGCCCTATATCCATCACATCATTAAAATCACCTCCCACTACTTGGACAGTGTCCGCCGTGTCCAGGAGAATGGTAGCAATAGCCTTAAGTGTACGTGCCTGTAGTATAGGTGGTGCATAGACCGAGATTATTGTGTATGTAGATCTATTCAATGTCCCCTGAACCCCAACGTAAGTCCCCAATGGGTCTATCCAGGTGCGAGAGATGGCGAATGGGGAGGATTTTTTGATAATGACCCCACCCCCCTGGAGTCGGACGTGTATCCAGCATGTGCCAAAACTCTGAACCGACCCCTGGCTATGAAGGTGCAGTGTGTGCCCTTAAGATGTGTTTCCTGGAGTAGGGTAATATCTGGATCTAATCTTTTACGGTAGGAGTTCACTAGCCCTCTTTTGACTTTGGAGCCCAGTCCGTTCACGTTCCATGTCAGGATACTGACTCCCCTGTTGTCCATTCGCGGTGTCATTAGTGCACTAGCCATTCGTGGATGTGATATGTCACTGAGGTTGAATTCCATCGTGGAAATGCGGTGTAGAGCTTCAAAGTGTACAACTGCTTCTTCTCGACTGCTGCCCCTGCCCCCCAACTCCCTCCACCCCATCCCCAGCCCAAACAAACGTGAAGACCCCCCTTCCCCTCCTCCACCCCACCTCCTTCCCCATCCAGTCCCATCCCATCACAAGACAGAACTGTCCGTAGGAGAAGGCCTGTCGCCCACCCCCACATCCCTCCCTTAAATCTCTCCTAGTATCCCCCTTCCACTACCGGGTCAGGAACGTAATCAAAAACAATAACTTATACAAACAATGAACTTAAATAGCAAAAAGGGCGTGTCAACCTGCGTGTTTCCCCTCACCGAGCTGCATACTCAATAGTCCGAACCGCCACTGTTCATGATCTAGAGTCCTGAGTCTCAGATTCAGGCGCGCTGTGCTGCTCCGACATGTCTTGCTCCATCACCCGGATCGCATCAACTAGCGGGTGGACAGATTGACCCTCTTCCTCCCTTTCCTCCCCACCAGAGGTGCGACTCTCAAGTTCTTCGTCCTCTTCCCCCTCTGAGCGAACATTGGTCCGTAGACAGGCAAATCTCGAGCTCGTCTCTGCCCCTGTTCTCGGTGAGGCCGATCTTCCCTTCCGTGCGCCTCCCTCGCCACGTCCCCGATAGGGTGTCGCCGGGGTTTGTCTCTTCGCGCTCCTGGAGTTCATCCTCCGTGTTTTCGGCAATTCCCACTGGGCTCCATTGCGCCGAGACCGGTCCAGCATGTCCTGTCCGGCGGTTTCTCAGCTGTTGAGTATTGGGCGTTCCTCCAACCACTGCCAGGCATCCTCTGGATGGGCAAAGAAGAGTGATTGTTCCTTGTATAGCACCTTGAGTTTCACCGGGAAAAGTAGCATGTATGAGATCTTCAAGTCTCTCAGTTTCGCCTTCACGGCGTCAAAAGAGCGGCGTTGCTTTTGCACCTCCTGACTGTAGTCCAGAAAAATCATGATGTGCGCATTCTCTAGACGGATCTCCCCCATTTTCCTCGCTTCCCGCAGTATTAGGTCCCTGTTCGCGAAGTTAAGGAAGCGCGCAATGACCGGTCTCGGTCTCGCTCCTTCTGGCGGCTTTGCCAGGAGGGCCCTGTGTGCTCTCTTGATAATGAAGCAATGTGAAAACTGAACTGCCAGGAAGGTTTCTAACAGCCAGGAGTGAAGGAAGGACACCATATCCGTCTTCTCAATCCCTTCCCTAAATCCAACAAAGCGTAGGTTGTTGCGTCTCGCTCTATTTTCAGCCTCATCAACCTTCCATAGGAGGTGGCGATGTGATGCCTTGAGCTCCGCCATGTCCTTTCTCAGGGTAGTAATCGAATCCTCGGCCTCGCCCATCCGTGCCTCCGCAGAAGTCACCCTGTCGGATACATTTCGGAAGTCTTGCCTCAGCAAAGTTACTTTGGAGCCTACTTCGCCTATCTTGACCTCCAGGGCCGCTCGGGATTCCTGGATATCGGCCCGGGAAGCCTGGATGGCACCCATCAGAAGATCAGTGTCCGAGCGCCCACCTGATGCGGCCGAGAGGGGTTCCACCACCTGCCTCGGGGCGGCAAAATTGTCCATCGGCCCTTGTTTAGTCGCTTTTGGTAGGGGGTCTTTCTTCCCCATGATGCGTATGGTAGTTAGTTCAAGCACATGGGGCAAGTAATAATTCACACTGTCACTCGGGCACTAGTCGCGGCCTGATGGACTGGCCGTCGTCTCTGTAGCCCACCCGGGGTGTCAGGGACCGCCTACCGACGTCCACGCGTGTCATTGCCGGTTCCTTCTTGCCCTTCGCCGTGTTCGGATCGTTGGTGGGTGGTGCCCAGTAGATCTGTTCGTCCACCTTCCTCTGGCGTACTCCTCTCAGGACAGCTACCCATGTTTCAGGTCTCGGTCCCAACCGTGGCGAACCCCCATTGTCTTGGGGGGGGAGTCCGCTAGATCAGACCCGTTATTAATTGGGTTGTAATCAGTGACTGCAGCCGAGTAGTAGGCGGCCGTTGCGTGGCTCTATCTGTCTGGTGAGTCCTGCCGTTTCCGCGACCTCAGGGAGGCAGGGTCGTCTGGGCTCTCCACCCAACGTCCGGCTGTGGATAGTCCCCCGGCTACAGGGCGTCGGGGCTGCCGTACGTTCCAAGGCCGGTATCCGGGTTTCCCCCTCTTTAGCTTGCGGCCCCGGCCGCCATCTTTGTGCAGTGGTGAGCACAAGAACAGGCCCACGACGGATCCCCCGGGGCACCCTCGCAGGCTCCACTCCCGGTGAGGCTGTCATTGTATGCCTCTCCGCCGCTCACCGCATAGGCCCCCCGGGTGATGTCTCGAAGATCTCGCTGCACCCTTCCTCACCTCTCCGACGCTCCCTCCGCCATCTTGGGTAAGGATTCCATCAACACCGGAGCTTCCGACGCCGTGGATCGAGGGTGTCCCGGTCTAACAGCTTGCCGCTGCTGGGGCGTCGCTTTCCGGTGTTATAGGAGCTCACCGTCGGATCCGGGAATTGGGTTTCAGCGATGTCGGCGCTGTTCGAGCGCTGCGGCCGCCATCTTGCCTCCGGCCGGGCGCGCCGGTCCGTGGCAAAAAGGTGAACGGATCAGGTGTTTCATGCCACTACACCGCTCGGTGCTTGCCTTGGCTGGGTCCCGCCGTGTCCCCGCTCCGTCTCGGCTATTTTGGTGGTGTTTTGGGTAGCAAGGATGTCGGATTTGGAGCAGCTCGCCGGGAGCTCCGGCGCCGCACGTCTTAGCTCGCCATGGTGTTGGCCACGCCCCCCTGCCAAGCAATTCTTGATATGTAAGATATTATGTCATAAAAAGCTTTATTGAAACCTTTAATGTGACTTTCAAAAATGGCAAATTCTAATGCATTTTCTATGCTACACCTTTCCATCAGGGTTTAGAACAACAAGACACACTGAAACAACTGCAACCCATTATTTGACTTCACCGGAACCCACAGAAGGAAGTGGCTTCAGTGGAAGTGGCTCAGGAGAAACTGACTTTACAACAACTCCAACAACTACAACAGGTATCCAGTGCTTAATTACATAAACTCAAAAAATACTTAGTTTAACGTGCTTCCTTAAAAGGCGCAAAAGTGTTTGTTTTTAAATTTGAAAATGTGTTAAACTTGAAAGTGATTCTTGATATATCTGATATTCCTATTATGTATATAAAAACCGTGAATGAAACCTTTAATGTGTCTTTCAAAATTGGCTAATTCTGAGGCATTTTCTATGCTATACCTTTCCAAAAGGGTTTAAAACAACAAGACTCACTGAAACAACTGCAACCCATTATTTGACTTCACCAGAACCCACAGAAGGAAGTGGCTTCAGTGGAAGTGGCTCAGGCGAAACTGACTTTACTACAACTACTCCAACAACCACAACAGGTATCCAGTGGTAATTTAAAAAGCTCAGAAAATCCTTAGCTTTTCTGTGCTTCCTTAGAGGTGCAAAAGTGTTTGTTTTTAAATGTGAAAATGTGTTAAGCTTCCAAGTGATTCTTGATATATCAGACATTCCTATTATGTATATAAAAAACTTGATTGAAACTGTTAATGTGTGTATCAAAAATGGCTAATTCTGAGCCATGTTCTATGCTATACTTTTCCATCAGGGTTTAGAACAACAAGACTCACTGAAACTACTGCACACCAATATTTGACTTCGCCAGAACCCACAGAAGGCAGTGGCTTCAGTGGAAGTGGCTCAGGCGAAACTGACTTCACAACAACTGCTCCAACAGCCACAACAGGTATCCAGTGCTTAATTAAATAAACTCAACATAAACTAGTTTGATAAGATCCAGGAATTTCACTGGCCCTAGTTACAATATTTTTCAGTGGAAGTAGTGCAAAATATCAGATGTTGCATTGTTTCATTTCACTAGATGCTCCTTTCTCCACCACTTTATATTTCCTGCTTCTTTTTCTCTAGCTTTTAATTTTTTTTTAATATCATCTTTCTCAATTTTGCATTTAATTTAATACCTTGTCTTTAATCTTCTTTCTCACGTTTCTGTGTCTTTCTGTCTTGGTCTTTGACAAGAACTTTATATTTAATGGAAGTACTGTTGAGTATAAATGATAGAAGATTCCACTCACATGTAACAATCAGAACGAATAAGGCACAACAGTTAAATGAAGGTTCCAAATCTTACAAGTCCTGCTCAGTACGGGATAAGACATTTCTCTCAAGAAATACGTCTTTAATATTTTAGAATAAATGGCTCTCACCTGTAGTGTAGTTCCTATATTCCCAATAGGCTCTGCGAATTGGAATAATATAAACAGCAGTGTAGACGTAGGACTGAGGTCATCTAGGACTCTACTGACTATATTAGACTTTATTAGTTTTGCCAGCTAGCTCAGAGGTCACTAGAAACGTTCTCGAATGTTCAGGAAAGAGTTAACTCTCCTGATTTAGACAAGAAGAGATTAGCTTCTGACAACCGCATAAACATGATAACTTTGCTCCCTCAGAATAAAGAGTACATCTCTAGAGTCGTGTGAAAACAATAGACAACTATTTCACTCAGTCAATCATACATACTTAGTTTCACCAGGGTGCAGAGTAATAGAGAGACGGGCATTTTCAATAAAAGGTGTTATTTATTGAGCAGTCTTCTTTCTCATGCAAGAGAAATGAATTACCACAATTGCAATACTTATCATGAAGTAAAGTGCGTACAGTAAAAGTAGTATTATGAAATAATACTGTAAAAGCATTGATATGGTTTCTTAGCCATATGATACTTTAAAACGGATAAAATATATACATACATAAAAACATTGACTAACGTACTCAACTGGTGCTTCTAAGATACGCCTACCCCGGTGTACCTGACCTAAGCCTAATACGTGGGAAGGAGTAAGTAACTTGCAGTTTAAGTTAAGTTGGTTTTTTGCCAAGAAGCTGAATCAAAAAATCTCTTAAGGGTTTAGTCAGCTCTGTACCTTGGTTCTAGAATGTAGGAGGTCTTGTATCTCTCTCTCAGGACTCGATCTCCCAGCAACCCACAATGGTGACTGGAAACACCAGAGCTGGATTTCTCAGCTGGAGAAAAGACAGCGTCTCTCTCAGTGTGTCAAGGGAGGGTTGGCTTCCTTCGGCTCTCACATCAGCTGGGCGTCAGGCAAGTAGCTAGCCACTCTGCTCCAAACCACCGTGTGTTTGCTTAAGGCAACGTTGGTATATTTATACCTGAAAGGTGCCGTGTTTGACATAAGGTTGGACATCAACAGTTCTTTCTGGACTCCAGGATTTCTTGTGCAAATCAAAACAAAAGCAGGGGGAATTCCCGGGCTACTGGAGGCTTGGTTTGTTTAAAGAACGCGTTGTACTTTCTAGGAGTCTATGGGAGTAGCCTTGCCGTATTTCGACTGCACGGGCTATGACTGGATATGGACATGATTCCTATGCCTTTATAAGGATATCTTATATTATAACCACATAAGGGCATGAATCGGGGATATCTAATTAGAGTCCTAGATAGATTCACAACACCCACTCCACGTATTATGTCAATCATTACTAAATACTAAGCAATACTAAACATATAACGATGCATGTGTTTTTCCAACCCACCCCAAAATACATAAATTGCATTTGAAATGGTGTATGGTGTATACACGAAAATGAGTATTGGTACTGTACGTCTATTAAGCAGTGGTATCATTCAGTTAAATGCATATATATCTCAGCTGAATGAATTTGCGAAAATTACACATGAAATGGCTCTAAATACAGAAAAGAAGGTCGAGACCATTTCATCACATATTTATACAATACTGTACATATGCTAGAGTCTGAGGTAAAATATTGTCTCTAGTATCTCTAAAAATAGAAGCTATGTTCTCTAAGAATAGTTCTACTTTAAGCAGAGTACCATGTGCCAAAAAAAAGGTAAATATTTTGAAATGGAAAAATAATAATTTCGCTCTCAGGGGAAAAAATAGTTCCAAATGTTTTCAGTAGTTTTGTTTATCAAAATTAAAGGCCGAATTCAGAGTTCAGGGAACGCTGTGTGCTCGTTGTTTTAAAAGTTATTCTTTTTGTTCAGGGGAGAACATCATATCAGACAGGCTTGCAAAAAATTGGTCTACAACATCAGGTGAAAGTTCGACCAAGTTCGAAAATGCTGAAATTGTGCATATGTGAGAATGATTGCTATCATCGATGTCGGGATCAGCAATGCTCACAGAAGGTTGTACCTGTTTGGTGCTGCTTTCCTCTCGTACTTCACCGCCACCTACTCGTAATGGTGAAGTCTCAACGAATGCCCTCATCAGAATAGGTAGCCGCCGGAGAAAACACGTTGCATGAGTCGTTACCGGACCTAGCAAAGTATCGATATCCATTGGTACTGCTGATGGTAGTGTAAGACAGACGTCTAACACGCATTCTTCTCCGCATAGCAGACATCGAAGCACAGGTAAGATGCAATCTTGCCAGATTGGTCGGAATGAAAGAAACCAGGTTGCACTCAGATCTCTTAGCCGGGCTAATCCGAGGACTCTAGTGATCTGTTCTCGGTAGCGTATTGCTAAGATCGTTTCTACCATTGTAGCTGGAGTTTTGTCTGTGGCTTGGCTTGCCATATCGGAGCAGAAGGATCAAAAATAAAATTCCTGCTATGAGTCCCAAAAGAAGAGGCAGGCCGCCGAAAAAGGAATGGACACAATTCGGGAAAATGCCCAGAACTGTTTCAAAGGGTGCTAACAGTCCCGAAAAAATTGTCTTAAATACATGTGCGATGCCACTGGTATCAGACATGTTTAAGATTTGACCTAACATTTCTACAAAATGTACGGGGCAATTTATTGATAATAGGGAATGTATCTCTGCTGCTGTCCTTGCAACTTGCAGATCATACGTCTCTTTGGACGAGGTTAAAGGCACAGTTGTCTGTAAAAGAATGGACTTCATTCTGCTTAAAGTATCAATTTGAATAGAAGAGATATTCAAAGAAGGCCATATTGCCGCCTCCATGTCTGGATTGCTGTTTGGATACAATACTTGCATACAGCAAGTGACCATGGAACTAACGCTCACAAGATAGGCTTTTCCTGGCACCATGCCACAACAGCTGTGGTCACTTATTAGAACATAACTGCTGTTGGAAAGTTGTCTGAAAAAGGGCTCTATCTGTGTTGCAGGAGTGCCGTGCAGGTGGCATGAAAGGTTATTTGAAGACCCTTCGCAGGCTCCATGCAAGTTAATACCTTGACACAGAAGTGTACCGCTTAGTGATTTTTTACAATTGTTACCACTAAGAAATACCTCTTTTTTCCCTTCACTATAACATTTGTGTGTATAAGGTAAATTCCATGTTGACTTGATGTATCCTTTACCCAACCTTTCATACAGGCCTGCTGATATATATTTTAGGCAATACTTAAACTGGAAAGTTGTTATTGGGATTGTAATCGTTCCATGTATTATCCATTCAATGACAGGTCTCTCTGACATTGTCAATGGTAATCTCTCAAGTTTTTCAATGCTCTGAATCGTATAGTCTGCTCCTTTTTGTGCCAAACTGATTTGTTTATCAGTAAGGTTAAAGATAGAAAATAATGACGTTATGTTGATTAGACGCCATGGCACGTAGCCTGAACTCAGGTTTTGCAACGTCCAGCCAAGTTGTACAATAGAACGTAATTGGGACTGACCATGTTGTAACATTAGTAAGTCCTGCTCTATTATATCAATAGCAGATGATACAATGCTGTCCAGTGAATATATTCTGGAGGACAGAGTCGTTAACCCATTGTCCACTACAGAAAGTGATTTTTCCAAATTTATACGATAAATTTCTCGTATTTTTTCAGCTGTTTCAATTTGTGTTACTTTCCAAGCTTTGTTGTAAGCAGCGTATATACCGGCGTATATGAAACGTTTTTGACGCTGTTTGCGTGGTCCCAGTATGAAATCACGCAAGTCAGCACCGTCTTTAAGTAAAGTCAAGTGTTGCCTAATTTCAGCCAGTGTGGATTTCTGTAGCCACTCAAGGCATAGTTTCCCTACACTGTATGTTGTAACTATCTCTGGATGTTGTCTCTGGGAATATCTTGGGTCTGGCCTGGTCTGTTTAAACCCCTGTGTTTTGTTCAGGAATCTATCTTGACAGTTATTTGTGTCTGTGGGCCAGATCAACCATTTTTTCCAATCAGGATTTATTCTGTTTTGGTGTAAAATATGGGCTACGTCTATCTCCACATCTGTAGCGCTATTACTATCAGGCATGGGATTCGGAATAGACGGTTTGTTTAAGTCTTTTATCTTGGCTATGCCAAAACAGGTTGTCTGTTGAATGGTGTCATTCAAAAATATTATTTGTTCTGGGATCATGCAGGCTCTAAATAATGCTTCTAGACCTTGTACATGCCAGTCTTTTGAACCCCAGATGGTATTTGTTTCAATGTTGTTTTTCCAAAATTCAAAACCAAATGTAGACATTTTCTCAGAAAAACTTTCTGAATAAATCAATTTAGTATTTGTCAACATTGTTTTCATTCCTGTCTTATTTAACATTTTAAAATAAAATGTTTCTGGATCACTGTTGTTAAACCCTGAGAAGTATGTGAATTTCTCATAAAATGTTTTTGAACTGCCTTTTGGCGGTGTTGGACAATGTTCCCATTGATTATAATTTAAACATTTCTACGTTGAACAGATTTATGCAAATAGTGATGACCATAGTGGTTAGAACAGTACATTTCTTCATAGTTCGAGGAACCCTGTAATTAAACATGTTCTGTAAATTTTGCTGACATTACTAAATCTGACATCATATTATTAATATTTTCAAAGTCCCAATCATCAGAGAAAGTACTTGGTGTCACAAAGTCACTTAAGGAAACCTTAAATTGATGTGGATATTTCAAGAGCTCAATCGGGCCAAAGATTTCATAATCCGTTTTGTCCCATGCTACCCCACCGGGTATTGTATTGGCTGTGATGTTCACTGATGACAGTTCTCTTTTCTCGATGTGTGAGGATGTGTGAGGCTTTAGGACCAAGTTGATGTTCTGACTTGCTGTGTCCATTGTACTATATTTCCCATCAATGAATTTTCCCAAACATAGAACCATGATGAGCCAAAACAGGAGAAAAAGTACACCTAACACAGTCCAAAATTCAATCCATGGTGAAATCAGATATGTTTCTTTTAGTTGATGAAAGAATTCAGTCATTTTTTCTTTGAAATTTTTTGTTGCTGGCGTTTCTTCATGTTCACTTGGATCATCAGAAAAGTCATCGAAATTGATGAAGTAGCCAGATGTAGTTCTGTCAATTGTTGGAATTGCTTCCGGATTTTCATTCTTCTTTGCATTTTTCTTTGTGTCATTAGCATAGTCTGAGGCTACATTGTTGTAGACAGGTGTTTCTTGATGAACTGTTGCAATTTGCGTTTCAAGAGGCACAAGTTCTATGGCTTTGTTGCATAGTCCTTTTTTATTCACTGCAGGTTTATCAAAAGTGATTTGTCTCTCAGTTTGAACCTATTGGATTGTAGCAAGATTTGGTCTTCTGCTACTTCTTGGGAGTCCACTGGGCCTACTACTTATTATTGGCCACATGATTGTGGTTTTACCAGGTCGATGGATACAACTCTGTTCTCCTTTTTACCAGCAAGGGGCGGTAGTACTACTGATCTTGTTCCGCTGACAGCTAAGACAGGTACTGCTTTTCTGTAAGAAGGCCCAAATTCCTTCTTCACCGCGATCTTCTCTCTGACAAGATCCCCAATCTTTGGAATCCAGACAGGTCTTGCTGGGACAGGTGGTTTCTCTTCAGTGGCTGTTGGCTTTAACTTTGTGTTACTAAGACTTCTTCTTGTTTCATTTAAGTCCTGTAAAACAGCCAAACGGTCTTTGATATCAAAGGCTTTTTCTTCTACCACGAAAGTCTGACAATCTAAATCCTGAATGTGCATTCTAGTGCCGAACAATAGTTCGTAAGGAGTGATACTTTTTAGATAATTTCTTGGCAGATTGTTAAGACTGCGTTGGACACTTGTTAAATGAGATTGTTAAGACTACGTTGGACACTTGTTAAATGTTTGACCCACCCACTACCGCATTTCCCTCAGGATGGAAGGGAGGAGAGTACCGCAATGCAATGCCCATGCTGGTCATGGCCTCTTTGTAAGCTTGAGAGCTAAACGCAGGACCCTGGTCAGAATGTAGCATGCCAATTGTGTATGTGCCGATAAAGACTCGCAAATCTTTTATAACAGTTCTGGCGTCAGCCGAGCGCTGGTGTCTACATTTTAAGTGTATCTAGTCTTAATAATTATGGGGACGCATTTCTCCGGCTGGATTTCTGCGTATAGATAGCCTGATGCTTTCTAATAAAGGTGTCCTGGCAGTACTCCGGTCCGGTTCACAGCTGCGATCTTTGTTGCAGTCTGGACAATCCATTGCAAATTTGTAATTTTGCAGGCTCATCCCCGGCCACCAGTATTGTGATTGTAATTCTATTACAGATTTCACGATCTCTTGGTGCCTCAGACCCTGTCCCATATGTGCTTCTTGAATCAAGTAAGCCCTCCGGTTCGTGTTTGGAATTACTCTATCCCCCACTCCAGGGATTTGAGCAAAAGGAACGGAGTTTGCATCAATTATGTATTTATTTCCGAGTGCATAATTTAGAGGTAACGCCGCATAGTTTCCTTTCATTGAGGCTCTTACTGCTAGTAGCGTTTCACCATCTATTTGTTTTTTAGTACGCTTTTTTGTGGCTACGGGAGCCGGTTGAACCGCTGCCGCTGTGGCTCTATTAGCCAATGAATTCCCTGCAACGTGAATGCCATCACGTTGATGACTCAGTGTATGTATCACGTGAGTCTTTTGTAGTTCTTTCTGAAAAAGAACTACTTGTTCCCAGAGCTTTTTATGCTTTATTGTGGCACCTGTGTCATCTTTGTAACCGTTTTGAATCCAGGTCTGCATGCTCCTATTGTAAGACTGGACGCAGTAATGCAAATCGTACACTATTAGTGTGGGGAATTTGCGATCGGCATTTTCAAGCGCCATCTTTAAATATCTTATTTCAGCTCGCTGAGCTGTACAGTTTCTGAGTGATTCAGTTTTTGTAATTATCGGTCTGAATTTACCTAAGCGCCAGCGGCCTTTAACAATAGCGCACGCTGCATTGTAAGTTTGTTTTCCCACAACGTAGTGTTGTGCAAATCTGTCTGTGTAAATTACACAGGTGTATTGTTCTAGAGGCAGAATTTCAATTGGCAGAGGATATTTTTGTTCATATTCTAGATCTTCTAGTCTTTTCATTTTCGGGTCAAAAGCGTGTTTCACGTCTTCTGCAGCAAGAGAATTTTCCCATTGTATCCATTTTGGAACTAATGCCACTGCATTCGGAATGCGTGGTCTTGTTACTGCCTCAAGGGCTGATACTGATATTAAAACAGATATGCTCTTGCCTTGGACTAAGGCTCTTTCTTTTGCTACAGCAGTTTGAACCACAGTTAGAATTTTTTCAGTAGAACTGAATTCCATTTCAGCTTGTGTGTACAAGTGTGATTTATAAGCTATTGGTACCGTTTCTCCCTCATTAGAGGTTAGGTACGTGAATCCGCATCTTCCTGGGATGTCTCGGATTACAAGGTTGCGTTCATTTGCGCGTGTTTGCAGTTTTGTCTTAGTTAACATGTCTGTTTGTAATGATCTTAACATTTCTGTGTGTTTCTGAGTCCAATTAATTGGTTTGAAATCAGGTTTTATTAATTCACAGAGAGGTTTAACCCTCTCTGCATAATTTAGAATGTATGTTCTTCCGAAATTCTGGAAACCTAGTATTGATTGTAAGTTCTTCAGCGTTTTTGGAGCTTGGAGTACAGCACATTTCTCTAAGAAGTTGACTGCTAGGCTTTTGCCTTCACTTGATAGTTCATATCCTAAAAACAGGACAGTTAGATGGGCAATTCGTGACTTCTTAAAGTTGAATTTATACCCTTCAGCTGCGAACCCAAGTATTATGGTGTTCACTCTTTTCAAGTGTGTCTCCAGGTCGTCGTCTGTAAGATAGATGTCATCGACATATGATAATGCCTCATCATCATACATTTGTAGTAACTCTGTTACTCTTGCTGAGAATAATCCTGGGCTATTCTTGAATCCCTGTGGGAGTCAACAGAATTGTTTTTGAGACCCCATTGTTGAGAAAGCGGTCAAATACCTGCTTTCAGGTGCAATGTTTTGACAAAAGAAACCATTTGAGATATCTAATGTTGTTTTATATTTTTTGTGCACAATGTTATTCATTAGTGCTGCTCTGTGTGAGTTTTTTGTACTGCAAATGTTTTGCAGCAGGAGTTTAGGTGTCTGTAGTCCAAAACTAGACGATATGAATTGTCTGGCTTGGAGACAGGAAACAAAGGATTGTTCATTTGTGAGGTGAATGTTTCAATCACCCCCTGATATTCAAGTTGATCTAAGATCTCCCTGACTTGCTTTTTAGCTTCTTGCTTAACTGGGTACTGCCTTTGTGCAGTGGGTTGATTTTTTAACTGTATTTTATGGAGAGGAAAATCCTCATCCCATCCTACATGATTTTTATATAATGCAGGAGCTTGGGCCACTGCCCATTTTCTAGCAAATGTGTATTTTTTATGAATTGGAATATGATTTGAGAAGGCAGGCATAATCATTTCTTCGCCATGAGGGCACTCCCTGACAAACTCTGGTGGCAAGTCTTTCTCAGCTAACAGGATGTCATAGCCTTTCGAAAGGTTATCACAAAAGAGACCCTTTATTTTCCTAGTCTTGTCCCCCTCTATACGTAATGTTATTTCATATAATTTATGGGGTTTGCTAACTCTGGTGTCTGCAGTTTCCACTTGAATGTATTCATTCGTGTCCACTGTCTCCTGAAGATTCATCAAGATCTTGTGAGCTATGGTTACTTCTGCTGCGCTGTCTAGCATTGATTGGGCCCACTCTCCGTTTTTCAGTTGTGTCCTCAGAATCCTCGGCATGTTTTATTTCAATACTAGCTACCTTCTTCTTCGGAAATTGTAATATTTTAGCTTGATGAGTAGGTTCCTTGTCTTTGGACTTGACGTGCTCTTCTTTGTGTTTTGACCATCCTCTTCTTTCCGATTTCTGTGAGGAAGTCTGAAAAGATCGAGAGGGACGTGTATCAATATCTTGATATCTGTCAGGTTTTCTTAATTTATCCCTATCTCTAAGGTTGTATCTTTTCTCAGAGGGCTCCCTCTGGGGAGACTTGCCTCCTCGTTCTGGAGATCTATCTCTCCGTTGAGGAGACCTTCCTCTGCACTAGAATAATTTTTCCCTGGGAGTGGATTGTTTATTTCCATCCCAATTCTTTTTAGGAGTGTTTAGATTATTTTTAATAAATGTTTTTTCAGGATTTTCAAGTAGTTCGGGTTTTACTGGTTTCCCACCCAAACTATCTCTACCTAGTTCTTCATAGGATTTTTCTATGATTCTGGCAAGTTCAAAAGCTTGTTCTGCTATATCTGTTTCTTTCAATTTCTGGAGGTAAGTTATATCGTCCATTGCCAATTGAACTAATTCTCTGTCCGCCTTTGTTAATTCTTTTAGTTTAACTAAAAGTTCTTCACTTGACATCTTTTCAATGTCAGGATGTGGTGTGTAGCTGGCTAGAACCGGCCACGTGGGTCCTGGTCTACCTAATGGACCGAGCATGGTGAGGTGATTTTGATGTTTTAGGGCGCCATTAAACCAGAGCAGGTGCTCTTGGTAAGTTAGTGGGATTTCAACGTCCTCGAAAGGAGCGTATTCATCCGGAGTTTCCCCTATTTTGTAATAGTGGAATTTGTGTGTCACAGCGTGTGCTGCTGTAAAATGTATCCATGAATAGAATACCTCTGTCTGCCGATATTCATGGTCCTCTACCACGAATATTACTGTACCACCTCGTGATGATACTCCATTTTCTATAAGTTTTTTAGTTATAGTTTTTCTTACATTTACCGGAATGATTATAGCATTCGGGTCATTTTCTTGGAGACTTGTGTCATCCGCTAGGAGTTGAGCTGCTAATCTAGCTTCCTCCCTTTCGTCTTCACTTTCCGTCATTTTTACTAACAGAGAGTTTTTTGTTGCAGATCAAGTTTCAAGGGAAACAAAGATTAGGTGCACAATATTTTGGAACATTGTATCCTTCAGCGTTGACTAAACCAAAAACTAATACGTAGGAATCTCTTCCTACTAAGTTCCGGCGGATATTAACCTTTTACCCACTCCAGACGTCTTTTGGAGTATTTACGGGAAAAAGGGTCTGTGTGAAAAAGCACGACTGAGTTACTCTAGCGTCTTGCGTTAGATTATCGCC
This sequence comes from Lissotriton helveticus, assembly GCF_964261635.1. Taxonomy (NCBI): domain Eukaryota; kingdom Metazoa; phylum Chordata; class Amphibia; order Caudata; family Salamandridae; genus Lissotriton; species Lissotriton helveticus. The sequence goes on along the minus strand of NC_136072.1, from coordinate 34,531,125 downwards.
TTACCAAACGTTGGGTGCCATGTAGTGTAGCTCCTATATTCCCAATAGGCTCTGCGCATTGGAATAATATAAACAGCAGTGTAGACATAGGACTGAGGTCATCTAGGTCTCTACTGACTATATTAGACTTAATTAGTTTTGCCAGCTTGCTCAGAGGTCACTAGAAACTTTCTCGAATATTCAGGAAAGAGATAACTCTCCTGATTTAGACAAGAAGGGATTCGCTTCTGACAACCGCATAAACATGACAACTTCGCTCCCTCAGAATAAGGAGTATATCTCTAGAGTCGTGTGAAAACAATAGACAACTATTTCACTCAGTCAATCGTGCATACTTAGTTTCACCAGGGTGCAGAGAAATAGAGAGACGGGCGTTTTCAATAAAAGGTGTTATTTATTGAGCAGTCTTCTTTCTCATGCAAGAGAAATGAATTGCCACAATTGCAATACTTATCATGAAGTAAAGTGAGTACAGTAAAAGTAGTAATATGAAATAATACTGTAAAAGCATTGATATGGTTTCTTAGCCATATGATACTTTAAAACGGATAAAATATATCCATTCATAAAAACATTGACTAACGTACTCAACTGGTGCTTCTAAGATACGCCTACCCTGGTGTACCTGACCTAAGCCTAATACGTGGAAAGGAGTAAGTAACTTGCAGTTTAAGTTAAGTTGTTTTTTTGCCAAGAATCTTAATCAAGAAATCTCTTAAGGGTTTAGTCAGCTCTGTATCTTGGTTCTAGAATGTAGGAGGCCTTGTATCTCTCTCTCAGGACTCAATCTCCCAGCAACCCGCAAGGGTGACTGGAAACACCGGAGCTGGATTTCTCTGCTGGAGAAAAGACAGTGTCTCTCTCAGTGCATCAAGGAAGGAACGGCTTCCTTCGGCTCTCGCATCAGCTGGGCATCGGGCAAGTAGATAGCTGCTCTGCTCCAAACCACCGTGTTTTTGCTTAAGGCAACGTTGGTATATTTATACCTGAAAGGTGCTGTGTTTGACGTAAGGTTGGACATAAGACGTCACTAAGAACTAACAGTTCTTTCTGGACTCCAGGAGTTCTTGTGCAAATCAAAACAAAAGCAGGGGGAATTCCCGGGCTGCTGGAGGCTTGGTTTGTTTAAAGAACGCGTTGTACTTTCTAGGAGTCTATGGGAGTAGCCTTGCCGTATTTGGACTGCACGGGCTATGACTAGATATGGACATGATTCCTATGCCTTTATAAGGATATGTTATATTATAACTGTGAGATGTTGGCCTGATAAATGATGCTCACTAGTTCTAGTGATCACCTTGTATCATGCCAAGCAACCCTTATGGTGGAGGTTGTAAAGTCAACCTTATAGACAAGCTATCCTAGGGGTAGCATGGACTAAGCAGTCTTAGGCTAAACTCTGTAAAGGCATGTGAAGCAAGCTGTTTTACCATACACAATCTCCTTGAATACCAAATGAAAGGACACCACACAGATATATATTGAAAATATATATAGATTTATTTCTACAAATATCCCCTATACTCTTTATGAGCACAGAAGCAAATGCGTTAAAACAAAACACAGTTTAAATATACAAAAGTTGCACAAATATGGATGAGGCCTAGGGGCCACCTAAACCATATACTAAAATAGTGGTATAAGAACCACTATGGGGAAAGTGAAGCGGCCTAGGGCCTGGGGAATCGCTGGAGCTGTTCAGGACTAACAGTGATGAAGTCGGGAAAGGCCCGCGGGACTCGGGTGCAGTGCTTAAAGTGCACGCATACACCAATGCAATGTCAATGGTGCGTAAAAGTTACAAAGTTAGTGTTTAAGGAACCTTCCGATGGACCTACAAGGATAAAACTTTAGACACAGGCACTAGAGGTGTACCCTAGTGTGGGAACACCGGCGTTGCTGAGTTACCTCACCCACAGGAAGCGGGTGCACAGGTGCGAATTAGTGTCGGGTTTCGTCATGCAGGTCGATGGTGCTTGGAGCTGAAGATGCTGCAGGCGGGTCGTCGTGAAGAGCTCCGGTGGATCCAAGGGTGGATCTGAAGAGGTGAAGACCTGAAAGCAGAGGGCACAATGTTCAAAGTCACTAGCCAGTGACTATCGTGGAACCAGGATGGAACCAGGCGATGTCGGGTGCAAACAGGTGATGATGTGAAGATTGTCTCTGCAGCCACGTGGACACGAAGAGGTCAAGGACGTCCAGGAGTTGATCACGAGCTGTCCCACAATGGCTCTCGCTGATGGCGGTGTCGGCAACTTGATTGGAGCAAACAGACCTTGGCAAAAGCAAGTCACGCAGGAATCGATTCTAGCTTATCACTCGGACCAGCAAGGTCAGAGCGGGTGCTCCTTTTCCGGGGAGCAAGGGCCAGTCTGGAGCAACCAGACCAGTGGTGTAAGTCATAGTTTTCGTCGTCAAGATGGCCACTTGCCACGTGGCAAGTGACCAGGATGGCGCATTGAGTGGCAAAGTGCAAAAGGGCCTCCACGCAGATCGTGGAGATGCTGGGGGGCTGATCTGCAGTGCAAATGCTGCTCGGTGTTGGGGCTTCTCAAACCCGAAAGCACAGCATCGAGGGTGCCTCGGGTGCTGCGCAGTCAGCTCTTCGGGGGTCTTCCAAGATGTCCGGTCCCACGTCTCTCGGTGCCTCCACGGGTCTCTTCTTTTCAGGGACTGTGGATCGGGCTCTGAGATGTCTGGGAGGCTGGGTCTTGTCAGGCTCTGGGCTCGGGCTCCGGCAGGAGGCGGCGGCAAAGCAGACGTCGAGTTGCTGGTTGGTGCATATATTCACAGGATGGTCACTCCTTGGCCACAAGGGAGATTCTCTTCAGTCTTCTGTGCAGCAGAATGTCGAAGTCCAAGTTTCTTCTGTATTTCAAGTCGAGTTCAGGATGATCTGAAGTCTAAGGACACAGCTCCTACTCTTATTCCAAATCTGGGGGCCGGATCACCTACTAGGTCCCTCCTCTGGGTGGGACCAGGAAGGGGGGTGGTTACACCCCCTTTCCTTTGTCCAGTTTCGTGCCAGGACTGGGGCTGGAGAGCCCCAGGACCGGTTTGAACTGGCCTATGCACAGGGACACCTTGTGTGCCCCAGGCATGTCTGATTCTATTCAGCCCTGTCCTACCCAATACACAAAATCCTGTCTGGGGTGGTGCTAGCACCTCCCAAGGCAGGAAACCCTTTGTCCAAGCTGCCCTCGCTGGAAGGACTCCCAGCAGCAGGAGGTCAGACTTGTGTCTGTGGTGGCAGCATCCATTTTGTGATGCTGAGGCTCTGTTTAACTTTAACCGGGGTTCAGGCTAGGTACATGTCGTGCCCCTCTAGAAGGGTGGAATGCTACCACCGTCGCCAGAACTGGCGAGGGGGTAGTATTCCAATTCGTATGACACCTTACTCGACATGTTTTGATAAAGCCAAACCAAAGATAGCATTTAACCGCGAGGTTCATAATGCACTTAAGTGTATATGGCATGGCAGTATCATGAAACAGCTAAAGGACATGGTTCCGAAAGCTGCAGACAGGCTCAGCTAATGCCAGAGCACCATCTCACATATTTCCAAGCACTCTGCCTCCAGGATTGATGAGGCCTTCCATAGGAGTGGCTGATAGGAACATATGTGTCCATTTTAGGTTAGGCATAGGCATACTACACCTAAGTAAGGGGTGGTTACACCGACTTACCCCAGCTGAGTGATCAGCCAGTTGTGTCAAATATGGAGGCCAGGCCAGGGGTGGCACAATACGTGCTGCAGCCCCTGGTAGGCCTTGGAAGCACCTATGCCCTGGGTACCTGGGTACACTGTTACAGGGGCCAATAAGGTGAACCAGTTCCAATTTCGTAATGCACCTAAAGTACATTGGCAATAATTTAGAGAGAGAACAGCAGGCTGTGGGTCTGATTAGCAGGCCCAGAGCCACATTAAGTCATAAACCAGTGAAGCAAAAAGCAAAAATTTGGGGTGACCATAGGATAGCAGACCCTACTCTCCTACAATAACCACATAAGGGCATGAATCGGAGATATCTAATTAGGGTCCTAGATAGATTAGCTTCTGACAACCGCATAAACATGACAACTTTGCTCCCTCAGAATAAAGAGTATATCTCTAGAGTTGTGTGAAAACAATAGACAACTATTTCACTCAGGCAATCGTGCATACTTAGTTTCACCAGGGTGCAGAGAAATAGAGAGACGGGTGTTTTCAATAAAAGGTGTTATTTATTGAGCAGTCTTCTTTCTCATGCAAGAGAAATGTATTGCCACAATTGCAATACTTATCATGACGTAAAGTGAGTACAGTAAAAGTAGTAATATGAAATAATACTGTAAAAGCATTGATATGGTTTCTTAGCCATGTGATACTTTAAAACGGATAAAATATATACATACATAAAAACATTGACTAACGTACTCAACTGGTGCTTCTAAGATACGCCTACCCCGGGGTACCTGACCTAAGCCTAATACGTGGGAAGGAGTAAGTAACTTGCAGTTTAAGTTAAGTTGGTTTTTTGCCAAGAATCTTAATCAAGAAATCTCTTAAGGGTTTAGTCAGCTCCGTATCTTGGTTCTAGAATGTAGGAGGTCTTGTATCTCTCTCTCTCAGGACTCGATCTCCCAGCAACCCGCAAGGGTGACTGGAAACACCGGAGCTGGATTTCTCTGCTGGAGAAAAGACAGTGTCTCTCTCAGTGCGTCAAGGAAGGAACGGCTTCCTTCGGCTCTCGCATCAGCTGGGCGTCGGGCAAGTAGATAGCTGCTCTGCTTCAAACCACTGTGTTTTTGCTTAAGGCAACGTTGGTATATTTATACCTGAAAGGTGCTGTGTTTGACGTAAAGTTGGACATAAGAAGTCACTAAGAACTAACAGTTCTTTCTGGACTCCAGGAGTTCTTGTGCAAATCAAAACAAAAGCAGGGGGAATTCCCGGGCTGCTGGAGGCTTGGTTTGTTTAAAGAACGCGTTGTACTTTCTAGGAGTCTATGGGAGTAGCCTTGCCGTATTTGGACTGCACGGGCTATGACTAGATATGGACGTGATTCCTATGCCTTTATAAGGCTATGTTATATTATAACCACATAAGGGCATGAATCGGAGATATCTAATTAGGGTCCTAGATAGATTAACAACACACCTATAAAGTGCCATCTTCTTTGACAATTCCCAGATGCTGATGTGGATGTTGAAAGTATTTACAAGCCCCAAAAGATGTTCAATTTTTACAAAAATACAAAATGCCTTAGACACTACACACTTAAACTCCACATGGCAGTATCTACAAAGGTCTTTGGGAGACATACCTGATAAAATCACTTGTGAATATTGAAAATGTCAGACTGCCAAGGTTATTAAAAAAAGAGTGAAATTTAACTCAATCAACTACTTTCCTAACATTGCTTGGTCCAATAGAATTGTCAACAACGGAGAGGAGAATAATGGTTGAAACAGATGGCCACTGCTACTGAGTTGCTATGATATTTTGACACATAATGATCAGTGAATTCAACTGCAATGATTTGATTAAACCCAAGAATCACAACCCCAAAAAATGTAAATTGAATTGCTATGAATGGAATACTATCAAGCCGTAGCATTTCCAAAAATACCGGTCACAAAATTGTAGGTAATTTTTTCATTTATGTCAAATAGCTTTTCCCTTCTTGCTAAATTACTAAACATAAGTTGATTTTAAATTTGTATATGATTTTCAACAGTGTTGGTACCTGCTATTAATTACTGTAAATAATATTGAGTACCAGAAGTTAATAAATATTCGAACAGGTCACAAATTTTTGTATTTACCGTATTTCTTCAAAACTACACACTTGAATATAATAATAATCTATTGCACTTTCTCAAATACGTAGATTACTTCGGCTTCCTTAGAAGGTGCAAAATTGTTTGTTTTTAAATTTGAACATGTATTAGGCTACCAAACGATTCTTGATATATCAGATATTCCTATTTGTATATACACAGCATGATTGAAACCTTTAATTTGTGTTTCAAAAAAGACTATTTCTAAGGCATTTTCTATGCTATACCTTTCCATCAGGGTTTAAAACAACAAGGCTCACTGAAACAACTGCAACCCATTATTTGACTTCACCAGAACCCACGGAAGGTAATGGTTTCAGTGGAAGTGGCTCAGGCGAAACTGACTTCACAACAACTACTCCAGCAACCGCAACAGGTATCCATTGCTTAATTTAAAAAACTCAAAAACACTCAGTCATACTGTGCTTCCCTCAAAGGCGCAAAAGTGTTTGTTTTTAAATTTGAAAAGGTGTTAAGCTGCCAAGGCTTTTCTTGATGTATCAGAGATTATGTCACGAAAAGCTTGATTGAAACCTTTAATGTAACTTTTAAAAATGGCAAATTCGAAGGCATTTTTTATGCTATACCTTTCCATCAGGGTTTAGAACAACAAGACTCACTGAAACAACTGCAACCCATTATTCGACTTCACCGGAACCCACAGAAGGAAGTGGTTTCAGTGGAAGTGGCTCAGGTGAAACTGACTTTACAACAACTCCAACAACTACAACAGGTATCCAGTGCTTAATTTAAAAAACTCAAAAAACACTTAGTTTTACTGTGCTTCCTTCAAAAGCGCAAAAGTATTCGTTTTTAAATTTGAAAATGTATATAAGCTGCCAAGAGATTCTTGATATGTCAGATATTATGTCATGAAAAGCTTGATTGAAACCGTTAATGTAACTTTTAAAAATGGCTTATTCTAAGGCATTTTCTATGCTATACCTTTCCATCAGGGTTTAAAACAACAAGACTCACTGAAACAACTGCACGCCATTATTTGACTTCACCAGAACCCACAGAAGGAAGTGGCTTCAGTGGAAGTGGCTCAGGCAAAACTGACTTCACAACAACTACTCCAAAATCCACAACAGGTATCAAGTGCTTAATTAAATAGAAAATCCTCATAAATTAGTTTGATATGATCCAGTGTTTTTAGCTGCACTAATGACAATATTTTGCAGTGGAAGTAAAGGAAAATATCAGCTGTTGCATTGTTAAAATTTACTAGATGCTCCTTTTTCCACCACCTTACATTTCCTGCTTCTTTATCTCTATCTTTTAAATTATTTTTAATTTCAGCGATCTCAATGTTGCCTTTATTTTAATACCTTGTGTTTCACATTCTTTCTCACTTTTCTGCCTCTTTCTGTCTTGCTCTGTGACAACATCTGTAGATTTAATGGAATTACTGTTCTGTGTAAATGATAGAAGGTTCCACTGACATGTAACTATCGGAATGAAATTGTCACAACAGGTAAATGAAAGTTCCAAATCTCACAAGACCTGCTCAGTACGGGATAAGACATTTCTCCTAAGCTGTACATTGTGTTTAACTCCTTTACTGCTAGCCCTCCCAACCCCCCTCCTCCATGCTAAGACTTTTTTTTGGTATTTGGGGTAGTTTGCGCTAATGCCTCTATACCTTTTTGTCCATATAAGGCATCCACATCAAATGTGCGCTCGTTTTTTACAACACCATGTAGATTCTAAAGGTACCCAGGATTTATTGATTCCCCTGGAGGGGACCCAGAAATTTAGCCAAAATACAGATGAATTTTTTTTATTTTTTTAATGGGAAAGAATTGCTGCAGAAAAAAGCATCTGGTTTTTTTCTCTGAAAAGGGAGTCAACAAAGACTTTGTGGTGCTGAAATCACCATCTTCCCAGCTTTCAGGGACAGGCAGACTTAAGTCAGAACATATGCCTTTAATTAGTCTGCTCTTGGAGAGACAAAACATATCTTGACCTATAGTATCATAAGCACAGAATGCCAGAATGTGATTTGATCCTACGTCTATACTATTAAGGGCTTGAGGTGTACAAAAGATTTCTTGCCCGTCACTACCCTGATATTACTCATCTTGCTATGTCAGAACAAGGAATGATTTTTGAAAAATACAAAGACAGAATTGTGAGTATTCTTGTAGGGTGAAGTGAATGTGACTTGGTTGTAGAGACTATAGACTATGACTCATCTCTGTATAAATTCTGATATCAACATCATCATCACGAGGGGTACAAGCATTTAATTTGCTTAACTAGTGCCTTGCTGTGGATGACTCAGAACTGGATTGGGGTCTGTTATTCAGGTTATATCAACGCTTCCTTCCAATACTTGACTGCCTATCCCCTCCAGAGATGGAGGGGATGCTGTGCATTTTCTGAAATACACAATTCTTATCCATTCTCTTTTCCAAATATTTTGTAGATCAAGCTGGCTGAGACAGTACACACAATTATGCATTTATTGAAGAAATTGCAAATACAACCACAGTTGAGCTCAGACTAATCACAGACTAGTTGGATGTAGGTGTGGGTGCAATATTTCGTCCCACCTGTGAAAAATTGGCGGAATTTTGTCAACTCTGCGTTATGCTTGTAAAGTGAAGTTCTGGCCAAATTCCGCTAATTGCAATGTGGTGGACCATTTTCTTGTGAGCTGCTCCAGAAAGGTAAGTTGGCAAGTGCGAACAGGATTTGGCACCCCTTGTACAGTTTTGGCATTTTACTGGGACATAGCCTATTTTTCCTATTTTTTGTGCTTTCAATTTCCTTCCAGTTAGTGTGAGAAATGGGTGTAAAACCAATAATGGATCACAGAAATCTATACATGTTTGAAAACTAGACAAAATTCAGAATTTAGCAGAGGTCATTTGTGTTACGGCCTGGTACTACCTATACCCCCTCCTCCCTTGTCAAGACCCGCATAGTATCAAAACAAGATTTTCGTTTGGAAAAGGGGGTCGTAGATAACCCCCTGGCTGTATTTATTAACATTTAAAACAAACTTGAATTTTTAATATTTACGAACAATACGCAGAAAAACATAACAGTTGAAATTGATTACATGGATAAGTACAGATGTCAGATGGCTAACCTTAACATAACTCTAATACAAGGTATTCCTATCTGAATCTAAACATATCATATCAAAAATCATAATACAGTTACTTTTCTGCGTATCCCTATTTGAACCTTTGGCAAGTGCAATAACTGGTGTCAGATCCTTATCAAAATTAAGCCCGCCCTCCCGCCGGAGTGCGCATGCACAGAGGGCCCATTCACCATGAGGGTACTTGTCGCCCCGGTTACCCCCGTACGCTCTGTATAATATCTCCATAAGGGGCCCTTGCCGTTCTGCGCCTTTTACTGGCGCCATTGTGCACGTGCAGGGTGGCCAACCAGCCTAGGTAAAGTGTAACTTCCCACTACCCCGCACCCATCCAGCCAACCGGTTGTAACTGCCCCTGGAAATCTAGGAGAGACCACTTGTCCCTCCCCCTTGGGTGATACCATTCAAGAATGGCGCCGCCCTCTATGGACCTTAAATGTACTGCTCACCAATCATGACCTTACCGCCACAGGAAAGAATAGTTGCCCGACTCTCTGCCCCCCCCCAAATTGCTAGCTAGTAGGTCATATCCTGCTTGTTAAGCCCCCTAAGCATGCCAGCAGATTTTCAAGAAGGATTTAATTCCCTGTTTCTGACATGTGGACACCATCTTTTAAGAAGCACGGCTCCATCCTGATATACCCATGGGCGATCGTCTTTAAGTGAGGAGACATAAACAACCTCTCTATCTTATTATTGTTCCTCCTTACTGAGTGATTCAATGCTCTCGCAGACGCCCCCTCCACTGATATCTAGGAAACATCTGAGACCAAACTGTTGTGCATCCTGGTCATGTATTTGCTAACCAACCCACCTCCGTGAATATGGCTTCAACTAGCCCCCTTCTACCCAGATTAACCAAATCATTCCCTCCCAGGTGCAAGATAATTATACTAGGGGGAGCCTCCCCTTATTTCACAAGCCCGTTACAAAACCTCTTAACTGACTGTAGCAGAGACCCCCCTCCATGAAATGACACCCTAAAACCAGCCTGTTCGGCTCTGGATTTGTAGTTTCCTGAAAAGAAAAATGCATTCAAACGTCTCACATGTGAATGGCCGATGATCCAAACTACATGTGGTCCTGCATCCTGTGGATGTGGACGTCCTTGTGTTGATGATAGCTGCTGTTGTGCCACCGCCAGTTTCCCCCCTGCGTGACAGGCTTGAGAAACTGTAAGTGTAAGCAGAAAAAAGGGGCCATGCATCAGTACCAGGCTAACGTTCTATTCACAGCATGTACAGCCGCACATAGCGTTTATAACAGTTGGAGGACCACCTCCCAATCTTTTTCGCATTGCTACTATGAAAACCTCTTGCTGTGGCCTCAGTAGCAGCCCCTATTCTAAAAGAATGAGTTCCAAAGCAGCTACGATCCAAACCTGTTTTCCTAATGAGTGGGGTACTGTCCATGTGTATTAACAATGTCCCCCCTCTCGTATTTGGTCTATTCTATAAGAATGCTTCTAACTGTGTTACGGGGCAGCAAGGGCTACCGTGTGCCCGATGTAATATTATCCCCTCACCACGGGCTTCTTGGTCTGTTTTGGATTTCCTAATGGATATTAGTACGGTGTCGCCTTGTATCTTTGCATGTTCTAACTGCGGACTACCCTTGATATCCTGTCTATTCTGGGCCACCAATTCACCTACCCTAAAGGCACCATAGAAAGCTAGTAAAAAGGCTGCTCTGAAAAGAAGAGCTTCCTTTGGGGTGCTGCAAATAATGTCCAGAGCCCCTAGTAAAGATGTTAGCAGCTCCACCCCTATTGGATGTCTTGTGTCTGGTGCTGACCCCTGTATGCGTTGCCACCCTTTTAAGGCCTTCCCAACTATGAAGATGTTGATGGGATCTCCCCTGTCTCTAGTTTGTGCGAAGAAAGAGATTGCTGCCACATGCCACCTAGCTGCTGCCACTGAGCGCCCCTCTGCGTTTAAAACACCTATGTAACATATAAGTGACCCTGCATCAGGCCACTTCTCTGCCCACTCCCTTCCTAAGAATGTACAATATGCCCAAAACCCCCCTTCATAAGCTGTCCTGGTCCTGGAAGCTAGGCTAGCTGTCACGAGGTTCGGTAGTCGAGGGCACCAATCTGCCAAAGAACTTCTGGGAAGGGTGTCGGCTATGCCAATGGAAGATGTGCCCGGAAAACCTGCATCTTGCAGCGAGAGAGTATGTCAGCAGCATGATTCAAGACCCCTGGCACATGTTTAGCTTTGAATTGCATGTTCAATTTCATACATAACAACACTAGCTCCTTCAACAGGCGGGGAATCATTTTGCACCGCGCTGCCTGTTGGTTGACGCATTACCGTCATGTTGTCTGACCAGAACACCACCGATTGATTGTGCAGATGTTCAGGCCAAACTATCAGTGCCACCCAGATGGGAAATAATTCCAAGAAACCAATGTTGTCTGTCAAACCATTCTCCACCCACCAAGCTGGCCAATGCAGAGCCACCCACTCACTACCGAGTATGGCACTGAATCCCACACTACCCACAGCGTCAGTCCATAAACCTAACTCCGCAGAAGTAGTGGGTGGACCGGGCCACACTACCCTGCCATTGAAGTCCTGCAGGAATGCCATCTAAATCCACATGTCCTTCTTAACCTCAGCCGACAGTCTTGTGCGGTGGTGTTTTTCCTGGAAACCTGTCATGGCCTGGGAGATGGAGCAGGAAAATTGTTGTACCATTGGTATGACCCTTAGAGCTAAATTCAACTGTCCTACCGTCTGTTGTAGCTGATGCAAGGTCACCTTATCTTTTGCCAGGCATTGCTGCAATGCTGTGCTGAATTTCCTAATCTTTTCTGCTGGCAACCGAAAACACCCTTGCACTGATTCTAATTCAATGCCTAGGAATTCTATTGTGGTTGTTGGCCCTACTGTCTTTCCTGGTGCCAGAGCAACCCCAAACGCCCACATGAGCACCCAAAGTGTCCTGTAGTGCCCATGCACACTCCCGGGAGCCCGTTGACCCCAAGAATAGAAAATCATCCAGATAATGCATGAGCAACTGATGCCCTGTTGCCTGTCTAAAAACCCATTCCAAAAATGAACTGAATTTCTCAAAGTATGCGCAGGAGACAGAACACCCTATGGGCATGCACATATCCATGTAGAATTTGTCTTGTAATTTATAACCCAGGAGATGAAAATCCAATGGGTGAACTGGCAACAAACAAAAAGCAGACTCAATATCAGATTTTGCCAGCAGAGCACCCGGGCCCAAACCCTTTAGCATCTCCACCGCCTGGTCAAAGGAAGCATATTTCACACTACAGATCTCATCACTAATGGCGTCATTCAATGAATTGCCTTTAGGAGCCGATAAATTATGAATCAACCTGAACTCATCCACCTCTTTCTTGGGGACCACTCCCAATGGGGAGCAGACAAAATTGGGTACCGGTATGTAATCAAATGGCCCAACTATCCTGCCCAAGCTCAGTTCTTTTCCAATCTTTGTTGCTGCCACGCCTGGATTGGTCTAACAGAAAGCTGATTCTTGCATTCAGGTGTCCCTACGTAGTCAAGTGCAGGGATCCTAAAACCATACATAAAACCCTCTTGCAATGTCCTAGTTGTGGAATGATAGGGGTACTTGTTCAACCAAGTGGTCATAGCTGTTACATTAATGGGTGAGTGTGCCATATGTTGTATCCTTACTTCATTCCTGTTTCTTCCTACCTCTATATCCTGCTTTCTTGAGACATTTGGTCTCGGGGTGAGATGGGTTAGCGCATATAAAGCATGCATGCCTGAACTTGCACGTGCCTGGGATCCTGGTGCATGTCCGCCTATTAAAATCCCAACATGTCCCCTTTCATCCTCCCTCTCTACCTTGACTAGAGGTAGGCCCGTGGTTTGTGGTGGCTGAAACGGCTGAAAAGATTGGAATGCCTACCCCCTGTTGAAGGACTGCGCTGGGTTAGCAGATTGCCCTGGGCCAAACTGGTCCAACAACGAGATTGTGTCAATGTGGTCCCAGGAAAGGGATGGGTCAGATGCCCTAGACTTCCTGAAGTTTCTATCACATTCCTTCCACCCTATGCCCCATACTTGTCATGAGCCATAGTAATACTACTCTGATAACATGCCATCTCTGCTTGTATATTAGGAAATCGTTCAGCCGTCACTGCATAAATACCGAAAAACCTCTAATCCAGTTATTCAAATTCTCCTCAATCCTGAATTTCAGCAATTCACTATACCATTCCCTAGGGAGCATCCAATCCTTCTGTTTCCTTGCTTCCTCCCTTTCTCTTTCATCCAGTAGCAAAGACGACATGTTAACATAACTACCTGACCATATCATTTCCTTCACTTCTCGTGTTACATGCCTAGCTAAATTCCCCCTCCCGGTACGTGATTCACCCACACCCAACAGTGGCAATGCCACCTCCTTACCTACTGAAGCCGCTCCAGCTGGCTCCGTAAATTTCTCCATATCTCTTGGATTGGGAAAAGAGGGAGTACACGGCCCTTCACCTGGCGCACCCCCAGGTATTGCAAGAAATTTCGCCACCATCTTTTCTTCTTGAGCCAATGGGTCTTCCCCTATTTCTTTTGTCCCAAGTGATGTTGACAGCATCCCCGCCTTCCCTAACCAAGGGAGAACTGCCGCTAACTGGGCCTCTAAGTCCTGAAGAACCGGGTTAGAGTCCGCAGGAACGTCCTTTGAGTTCCCACACCCCATGGCCACTGGATCCTGTGCACCGCTTCCTGCTGGAACCCTTCCTGTAGGAAAAATCATGGCTGGGGCTCCTAATGGAACCCCTCCAAGAGGAACCCCCTCACTAGAACCCCTGGGACTGTGGCCCCTAAAGGAACCCCCCCCCCCGAGGAACCACACCCGATGGACCGGGCACTTCCCCTTCCCCCCCAGGCTGAGGGACTGGCACGGGTACTTTTGGCAAATTCTTCTCTTTTATAACCCCTTTCTTGGACCTAGCCCACCTGGCAAGTGGGGCTAACTCCCGCACCCTGGGCTTGGGATGCAATATGGTACGCCTACGCCTTTCTAAAGCCTCACCTTGACCTTCTACCCTCTCTCTGAGATCTGCAAGGCTCTGCCCTATTTTATCAACCTTCTTCCATCTTTTATCCATAGTCACAATCTTGCGCATCATTGTCTCCATCATGTGTTCCATGCGAGAGCGCTTCTCCCCACACTTTGCCTTATTGGTCATAGCTTCTAACTACTTGCAGGGTTACTTAGACAAATGCTGGTTATTTACACTGCATAAACAATGATACCCGCACTGAAGTAATCCTAGTCTTACACTGAAAGACACCCCACTGTATTTCAGGCCTGGTACACAGTCCAGGTCCTTACCTTAGATTGTTGGAGGTACACAAACCGTCCGTAAGCACCCACGCATCTGGGGCGGCCCCCCACTGGCTAACCTGGGGGTTAGGCGAGTAATCTCAAGCCTGTGTGGCCCACAGAAATGGTGAAGTGCAGGTCTGTCTGTGTCCTCTTGCGATGCCCTTGTGCTGCCCCCAATAAGCCACAGAGAGGAGTCTCTTTCTGTACCTTGGTTCTATAATTGGGACAAGGAGAAGCTTAGTTCACTGTCATCAAAATCAATCCGGATCAAGAAACTAAACTTTGCCCAAACGCTTAACACAATTTATGTCGAAAAGTGCTTTCGCCCACACACAGTGCATATTCAAGGAAAAAACTAGCGGTATCACAATGCTGTCTTATTGTTGTACAAAACCATGCACCCCCCCTATTTTAGTTACTGCCAGAACACTGTCCGTTAATTGTTTATGGCTGCTACCACGTGCACTCGGTATTCACACGCTGCCCCTGATTTATATACACAAGTGGGTAAATTCATACGCTGCCCCTGATTTATGCACACATAAGCAGCGCTTCATTTAAATCCCAGCCCCCTTTAGTATCTTGCCGAAGTGCCTTACGCGCTTCCCAATACCAGCCAATTACCGCCTCTCAAAATACGTGAGCACGAGTTAGAGCTCTCAGCGCAGTTATCCCCCGATCTCAAGCGCCTCCTTTGTCGACAGCATCGAGCTGCATCTGCAGTGGAAAAACAATGCCTGCAACAAACAAAACCACATCCGCTGCCCCTGATTTATATCAACATGTGGCCCACACGTAGCGCTCAGTTTAAAATCACAGCCATCCTTCCGCACTTTGCCAAAGCGCCGTACGCGCTTCCCAATGCCAGAAAATTTGTCTGAGCTCCACACACGCGTTTATCCCCCGATTCCCACTACGCCGATTCACCTGGGGCCAAGCGCGTCCCTTGTCCACTGTGCCGAGTCAGACTGCGCCTGCAGTGGAAACAAAGACGAGGACAAACAAAACCTCATTCAGGTGCCCCGCCCTGTCCTCCTCGCCTTCACCAACAGTTGGCTGCCTCTGAGTTGCCGCTGTCCTCGTTAAGCCGCAACAAATCCGCGTCGGTCCGCACCTCTGTCCTCCTTAAGCAGATAAACCACAAAAAAAGTTACAGCCTCCTAGCGAGGCTGCACTGATAGGCTGGGGAGCACGAGGAGCAAAGAGGATGATTCCTCTGCTCCCCAGCCTTTTATGTGCATTACCAGCCAGACCAGTTCTAACTGGCCTGGCGTTTCCCACGCATGACCCGGAAGTGATTCTAATCACTTCCGGGTCACGCCTGTGACCCACAACCTACCGTGACTGCGACAGGCCCACCCCTAAGGTCATCAGGGGCCCACCTTTTCTCAGATCCTTCTAGGGTATTTGTACAAACTAACAATTTAAATTACAAAATATTGAAATTGAGTTGGAAAAAACAGCCATTTGTGCCAACGTTTTCACCTGCAGCTCCTTCTAAGTATGACAGATTTCTAGAAGCAATATAACTTTACATCCACTGGACCCTTCAGGTTGTGGGGATATATAGGAATAGTAGGTTAACTAAGAATCCGAGGAACTCAGACCCAATAACTGAACTGCATCATGCAATGGTTTTTCATTGCGTACCGGGTATATCACAATTCATTTGGTCAAATATCAATAAGCACCAAGGAAACCAATATATTTCAAAAATGGAAACACAATATAGAGTTTATAAGCTGTAGTTTTATATACATCTCCAAAATTGTGGATACCCATTCAAGCATGTGAATTAGAGGTCATTTTTCAAAATGCCTTATTGTTTTACAAATTGTCTTACATTCGGAAGGCAGGAATGCAAAGAAAGTCAATTGGTGGTAATGCTTGTTCACTATTATGTGTTCCCCCGATACAATCGCTACCTCGGTTATGTGGGTAGGCCAAGTATCTGTGACAATAAATGGCCCAAAATGCACACAGACACATCAAATTCTTCCAGTGAAAACAGACCTTTTTTTTTGCAATGTGCCTAGCTGTGGATTTTGAACCCTAGCTCAGCCGGCATCTAGGGAAACCTAGCAAACATATATATTTTTTTAAAACTAGACGCCCAGGGAAATCCAGGATGGGATAACTTGTGTGGCTCTCACCAGGTTCTGATACCCAGAATGCCTTGCAAATCTCACACCTTGTGAAAAAAAAAAAACATTTTCCTCACATTTCTGTGATGGAAAGTTCTGGAATCTACATGGATCCTCAAACTCGCACCCACCCGGCATTTCCCAACGTCTCCCAATTAAAATGATTCCTCACTTGTGTGGGTAGGCCTAGTGCCAGGGACAGGAAACTGGACAAAATGCAACATGAACACACCAAATTTTTATAGTAAAAAAAATCATCTTTTTGCAAAGTGCCTAGCTGTGGATTTTGAACCCTAGCTCTGCTGGCACCTAGGAAAACATAGCAAACCTATACATTTCTGACAACTAGAAAACCAAGGAAATCCAGAAGGGGTGAATTGTGTGGCTCTCACCAGGTTATGTTCCCTTGCAAATCTCAAACTTTGTAAAAAAAACAAATTTTCCTCATATTTCTGTGATGGAAAGTTCTGGAATCTCTGTGGATCCACTAACTTCCACCCACCCCGCATTCTCCAAAGTCTCCGGATAAAACTGGTACCTCACTTGTGTGGGTGGGCCAAATGCCCGCAGCAGTGAAGGGCCCAAAATATATTGTGTAGACATCAAAATTACCTATCACAAAACAACCTAATTTTGCAAGGGAGCGCACCTGGTTTTATGGCCCTGGTCTCGGTGGCCATGTAAGGAAACCTCCCAAACCCACATATTTCTGAAACTAGACACCCGGGGGAGTCCAGGGAGGTATAGTCCCCCCTCCTCATCAACAAATATCAATTTACAGAAAGAAAACTGATACACAAAATATGGTGCCCAGATACGCAATCTTTGAAGCATAATGTTTGGGCAGTCTATGAACATTGCCCCCAACAAAATGCAGGTTTTCGAGTTTACCAGATTGCTCTCAACCATCACCAGTCAAATCATCAAATAACATCAAGCTTTACTCGGGTCCAACATAAACTCTAAAAGCACCACAATAAAAACAACATTGCAAATATAAATTCATCCAAAATGTTCAAAGCATCATGATTATTAAATAAAGGCCATAAAATCATATCCACAATATATCGTCCTTCGTATGCCTCTGTAAGCGGGACTGAGGAAACAGAGGAGACAGTTAACTTTGGTAACTGCGGTTTTATTGGTTTTAGCAGTTTTTTTCTCCTCGGACTGCGTCGATAATATGGAAGGGAGACCTCTTGATCCTTCTCCGGGGATCTGCTCCCTCTTAGTCCACGTCGACGCCTCTCCAGGATGCCCCAGGCTCATCGGCGACCGTAAACAAAGGAATAATAGAAGAATGGAAATCTATTTTAGTCTGGGGTGTATATTTAATGCACACATGGATAGGGTGTGGGAAGTCACTCGGTGTAGCACACTCTAAGCGATCCGGGTGCCGATAGTGCTCAGGAAGGGTAGTGCATGGGGATTGTCGGTGTTTTGTCGGGACACCTTTAAACCTTTCTCCCCGCCCAGCCCGCGATACAGGAACGTACCTGTGCTAGCCACACTTCTCCAGAAGTGTGCCTGGGTGGGACGTGGTGTCGTTGGCCGCCTGGCTCCGATAGACTTCGGGCTGGTAATTCCGAGTGTCCTCTCTCACCGTTCGTCCTCCTTGACACGCTGCTCTCCTCCGCGGTGAAAAACACACCTCTAGTTTCGGAGTTCCGGGAATTTCATCTTCCGCCTCCGTGACGTCAGTGAAAGGGGCTAGGACTCCTGCAAACTCGGCCCAGTTAAAGTAACATGGTCCCGTCTGGGTCGCTGGCAGGCAGAATGGTGATATTTCCGGTTGCTGTGGGGAGAGAGACAGTGAGGAGCTATTGGTAGGTCCCATTGGTATCGCATCACCTAATAGACTCCCATGTCAACTCTCCTTGTCACAGCTTCAATCTCACATTGGCTTTTAAAAAACATACAACATTACAAATAATATCTTCAGAAAGCAATTGTAAAAACAAAAGACCAGGTTGGATGTGGCTAAATTCCCATGCCTTCAGCAAGGAAACTATATAACATTTCCTGGGTTCGCTGTAAAATCTACGAAACATTATAATGTGCATTTTATCCTGCGGGGACACTTTACACATCTATAGGGTCTTAATAAATGGGCCTTTGGCCATCCATGTGAAGACGCTAGCAGTTGAGGTAAAACGTTAAACCTGAATCTAGTAAGCAGAAATCATTCATGGTTGTTATTTACAAGAGAAAGATGGGCTCCGTTAAATGGGCTGTTTTCAGCATAGTATAACCATGCGCCGTCTGTAATGCTTCTTGTTCTCAGTCCATTAATCTACGTCTCATAGAATACTACTTCACCCAGTTGCGATCTGCCCTAACCACTCCCTCCAGATCTGTAAACAACTCACCCCTCCCAATATTGTACATTGATTACTTGATATATTTGAACCAAGATATATGGGGGGCATGATCAAGGGAGAGGCAGTCCTTCAAGATCACCTTACTCAACTTGGTTTCTCATTTAGTCCACATATCAACCCAGCTTTAGAGTGGCCAAAGGGCCATGGCATCAGAGAGATAACTACTCCCCACTTCCTTGTGCACCATAAAAGACGGGGAACTTTGAGAAACACAGAAAAGATGTCTTCAAAACTTATTTTCAACACTTTGTACTTAATTTAAGCTAGCATATCCCCAGATGTCACTCTCATATAAGACTTTGGAGATTTATTTGGCCTTCTACATATGGAATAGTGCCTTATTTGGTTTACTTCCCAATCTGGAGGTAAAACATAAATACTGCAGTGGTGGCCCTTGTAAATTCAGATTTTCCCTCGTAACAGGGGGTTCCAGCTCAGCTCTGAGGAAAACAGAATACCCACTTATGAGAATGGCGTCACCTTAGATAATATGTGAGTCCCCACTTCAAAGCTGGTAGACCCATTATATCCAGCAGTGATGGTCCACTGAAAGGTTGTAACCTCTCGTCATTTATCAAGGATACAAAACATATTCTTAGTCTCCAATCAGATGTAGTGTGTGAACAGGGAATATTTTTGGCTATGGTAGATGTTACATCTTTATATACCAGCATCAGATCTGATATAGGAATACAAGCTATACAGAGTTATCCTAACACCAGACTGGCTACACAATGGGAGCAACCTGAAATTTTATTAACAATGATTTTAAACAATAAGGTCTTTCTGTTCGAGAAAAATTGGTACAGACAGGTACAAGGAGCGGCCAAAGTTTCTACATTTTCACCTTCCTATCCCAATCTCTAAATGGGGTGGCTAGAGGATGAGTGGATCTGGGGACCAAGGGTTACTGAATTGTGCAACTCAATAATCTATGTAGTACGTTTTATAGATGACTGCATCATAATCTGGTCAAGACCAATGGACAAGTTAAAACTATTTTGTAACTACCTAATTACTAATGACATGGACATAAAGTTTACATATCAATATAGCATGACTGACGTATTCTTTTTAGATGTAGAGTTATTCATTCAGGATAATAAGATACAGAGTAGACTCCATTGAAAACCATCCTCCTGTAAATCTATATTACATGATAGTAGTGCACACACTAGACAGTAGATTCAGGCCAAACCTTTCGGTGAATTAACTAGGGCAAGAAGAAATTGCAGTAATGATGGTGACTTTATAACTTGCATGGAGAACATGAAGTCACACTTCATTTCTAGGGGTTTGATTCAAGGACTACCAGGACAGCCGAATGTAAGATTCTTAAAATCAAAAGGCAGGACACTTTGAAAGACAAACATATTAAACAGGATGAGACTGAAAATGAGAATAATCACTGATTACAATGTACTATCCAAGGTCCTAATGAAAGCATGTGTAAACATTGGGGTATTCTTTGGTCAGATAAATTATTGGAAGAGTTCACCTTAGAGAGACCCAGCATTACATATAGACACAGGAAGACACTCAAATCACAACTGAGCCCTACTTTTCCAAGACATAAACCAACAGCACACTGGCTGATACAACATACATTGGGATTCTACAAGTGTGGGTACTGTGGACGTTTGAAGATGGGCTAGTGTATTATGGATGTTTTTACAATGATATTTATAAACAACATAATGCATTTAATTGTTTTTTTTTAAACGGATGGACTAACTTAATTACCATATCCCCCTATGTTTTCTTGTGCAATATAGTGGGACAAAAGAAATGTTATGCTCTTGATTTCTATTTTTATATATATAATGTTTGTCTTTTATGATATTAATATCGATATAAAGACTGTATGAAATGAAATGAAATGAATGTGTCCTTCCGTAACAAAACTGGTGCTATGCAAAGCGCTCTGATACCCAATGTCTCGGGTCTAGTTTGCACTATATAAAACTCTAAATAAAAAAATAGAAAGTAACTGAAATGAAGATGAAGCAAATACGTTATATTTGTTAATGATATGCAAACATGTTAGAACCTGTGAGACATGAATGTCCCAAATATCGCATAAACTATGAACTTTGCTACTATGGGCCCGATTCACAGAAGTAACTTAAGACAAAATCCTAAACTTACTACTTTTGGTATTCACAGAAGTTAGGATTTTGTCTTAAGTTTGTCTTAAGACAGACTTAAAACAAAATCCTAACTTAAGTCTGTCTTAAGTCTGTCTTAAGTCTGTCTTAAGTCTGTCTTAAGACAAACTTAAGACAAAATCCTAACTTCTGTGAATACCAAAAGTAGTAAGTTTAGGATTTTGTTAAGTTAGTTCTGTGAATCGGGCCCAATATCTGTATGTCAAAAGCATGATAGATGTGATTATTTCTAAGTGGGGTGTGATGCCTTCTGATTTGAAGAATATTGGACTCTAAGAAAATATAGCTAAGGGAGCCATCATAGGACACAGTAATAAACTGTAAAATTACCGTTTAAAGGTAGAAGATTTTGAATATACACAAGACATAATAGGAAGAGCATCAGTATGGGAGCACAGAAGTGGTTAAAACGGAGACTCCGCACTGTTACGTGGTAACTTTGGAATCGGGAGGATTGTGACTTTCCCAATATGGCATCCGGTCCGGGTGAGGATTGTATATGGAGTCTAGATGCGCTATCTCTAAACATCATTGTGGGAGCACAGAAGTGGTCAAAGCAGAGAATCCACATTATTACGTGGCAATTTTAAAATCAGGAGTACTGTGGCCGTTTTTGATAGAACACTAATTAACATGGACTGTGTTATGTAGTTCAAAATCTTATAAATAAAATAATCCTATGAATATATTCTCGGGACCCTATGTTTGGGTTCAAAATAGGTTAATATCAGATTATGATTACACTTGCCATACAGACAGTAGCAGGGTCATACATAGAGGCGGTAATGATACAATTGCACTCTCCCAATATGGCGACTGTTTCCGGATGAGGTTTGCATATCAAGTCTAGATGCCCTAGCTCTCAACTGCCTGGAAATAAGGAAATACTCCTTATAGGGCAAAGGATTAGGGGGCATATTACCAAGCAATAGCGATAATTATCGCTATTGCTTGGTTAGAGACAAAAATTTACCGCTGAGCTGCGGCGATTTTTATCGCAGATAAACCTTGGTATTACCAAGGTTTATCGCAAATGCGATAAAAAACGGCCGCAGTGCATGAATATCGCTAAAAAGTCAGCGATATTCATGCATTACCGAGCTAATGCTCTTAGCCATGTTATCCACCTCCCATTGGATAACATGGCTAAGAACTGCTCAGGGCAGGTGTTAGCTTTTTGAGATATTCGCGCTTATCGCGAATATCTCCAAAAGTTGGTAATAGGAGAGAGCGATGTTAGCGACTGTTTCCAGTCGCTAACATCTTGGCACGCCCACTTTGCATGTCATTAGTGATAAATATCACTGACTTGCAAAGTGGGGCCCCAAGATGATCGCTATCTCCTACTAGCTGTCGCTAACTGGTGTTAGCGACAGCTAGGTAATAGGGAGATAATTTTATCTCCGCTTTCTTGGCTTTTAAAGCCAAAAAAGCGGAGATTAACCCCCTTGATAATATGCCCCTTGATTCCGCTAAACCTGAACGCAGAAGGCACGAAGCACGAATGTCAGAACGATGTCCATACATCAAATCACATGGTACATGGTATCAATCTAGTCAACCTAATCAATCTATTTTCTGTTACATGTCTCTTCTGTTCGCTCTTGTTTTTTCACCTTATTGCTCTGCTTTATGTTGGCTCAATGATGTTATTCTTATTTGACCTACTTATCTTTACTGTATTGCCATCACTCATCAGGTCACTCCTGTTCTGCCTCTTACTGCCTTGCTCTATGTTTGCCCTATGGTGTTATGTATACTTCAGTGACCTATCTAGTATGTATGTTATTATTATCCCCATGTACTGTAAAGCGCTCTGATACCCGCATGGGTCTAGTCCGCGCTCTATAAAACTCTAAAATAAATAAATAAATAAAGGTGGGTGGGTGTACTTATTGCATAGATGTCGCGTCTTCAGATTGGGTGTATGCAGAGTCACACGAATAATAACCGATGATTTCCTTCGCTTATAGGAAGGAAACACTTCTGAGCTCATTGTAGGGGTATTTGGACCTATAACAGGAAGTCATGATCAAAGAGGGTAGAGCATATACAGCAACACATGATACGGTTGAGAGTCTTTTGATAGATATATGTCAATTTCTTTTAAGTAGCAAATTTAAGACGGATGTATATTAATGATTGAGATTGATATGATATATTATCTATACACATAACTCATTGGCTGAAACACTCATGGTGAACACAGGGACATAATTAAAACCGCTTACAAGGTTGGAAGGGTACAGAAGGGACATATTAGGCCACAATTGATGTCATTCATCATTTAGATTAGGTGTTTTTGCTTACTCTTGCTAAATGTCATCTAGGTGTTTCTGGCCTTTTAAAGGAAGAGGAAAAAAGGTATGTGCCCATCAATTGTGAGGGTGTTATTTTATGCACAGGTTGAATCAACCTTAAGTATGGTGGTTAAGCACATTGGAATAAATACACTACGAACTATCTCCAGAATTGCACCACATCCCACATCTCATGATTGGTGTAGCATTATATAAAAATATTACAAATAAGTTCATCTTCTATTGTGTTACGTTGATGTAGAAACACTGCACATGGTTCGCTAGGTTGGTCCAGATCATTATGTTTTGGGTTTCCACTGAACAAACACACTACTTCACAAATTCTGTAACCATATTGTGTAGCATCACAGTCACGGCACTCTGCTGTGTCGTGTGTTGAATGCAGACTACAGCCACATTTTTATCATATTGTGTAGCCCTGAAGAAGTCGTGGGGCACTCCCTGTATGATGAAACACATGTTGGATGGGCAAAAGAAGTTAAGAAACTAAAGAACATGGAAGGAACCTATATGCATGATATTGTTTACTTGAACCTTGAAATGATCTAGTGTGTGCTCAGGGTCTTGGGCATTCTTCTTTAAAGATCCTCCAGAACTTTATCTAAGGAGATAGGGTGATATCTCCTTCCTTTGGAGCACTGCAACATGCATAGAGGTCTGTTGCACTAACTCCTGATTAGCGAGCACCATAAATAACCACGTATATATACACCCTTTTTTTTAAATTATATCCTACTTCAAAGCTGTTAGATTTCCTGGCACTGAGTGTTAGGTCAAACTCATCCATGAATGTCACAAGAGTCCAGAAGTATTTTTAGGCCCTGTCTTCACCATTAAAACAGCATTATCTTCATAAAGCAGAACTGGAAGGGGGCATGTTCCTATCTGAGGGCAGCCTGCTCAAGTGTCCATTAGAAACTGTTCACGCTCATTTAAGCATAATATAAAAAAGAAAAAGGGTCAGGATAACCCCTGTCTTACCCCCTTCCTGTTCAAGTTGAGTTGTTTGTGTATCTAACTTCTGCCACAGTGTTGGCGTAGAGGTCCCTCAAAAAATATACAATATCCAGTTCCACCCCATTGCAAGATAATTAAACACAGTTTGACTTGATTTACTCTGTCGAAGGCTGAAGTAAGATCCATGAAGGCTGGGTGAATAGTTCCTGGCTGGGCACTGTGTATAGGTTCAGGCACTGGTCAATGGTCGATCTACCAGGTCTGAATCCATAATGTGGATCAGATACAATCATGTCTGCATTAGCCCTGGTCGTTCAGTTATCCAAAAGAGCCCACCCTATGACCTTAACAGCAGAGTCGATCAGGGAAATTGGCCTGTAGCACTGAGGGTTATCCTTATTCCTCTTCTTGAAGACTACACAATGACGAAAGTAGCCCAGGAATGCAATGGTGCCTCCCTGACTGCGGCATTTAGAGTGTGGTTTAACACTCAGGCCCATAACTCAACATCACGAATATACAAAACGGGTGGGTTCCCATCTCGGCCCAGAGCCTTATTCTTGGTCAGTCCCAGTAAACCCTTTCTTATTTCTACCAGACTAAATTGAATATTTGATCCATCGATTGCCTGGTCTCATAATCCACAGAGTGTGTTACATCATTATATATCACACCAAAATGGGATACCCAGCTATCTGTGGTGATATAATAAAAAAGGGAGGCTGAGTTATTGGTGCCAAAACAGAGATGATTGATAATGTTCCAGAATTTAGCACTGTACTTTCTACAGCGAGAAACAACTTTTACAACGTAACTTTTACATCGCACTACCATTACAACGCAGTCATTACATCGCAACATCCTTCACATTGCATGCCATTACAATGCAACCATTACATCGCATGTCACTACAACGCATACCGTTACAACACATTTCATAACAACGCGTTTGGGTTCAAAATAGGTTAATATCAGATTATGATTACACTTGCCATACAGACAGTAGCAGGGTCATACATAGAGGCGGTAATGATACAATTGCACTCTCCCAATATGGCGACTGTTTCCGGATGAGGTTTGCATATCAAGTCTAGATGCCCTAGCTCTCAACTGCCTGGAAATAAGGAAATACTCCTTATAGGGCAAAGGATTAGGGGGCATATTACCAAGCAATAGCGATAATTATCGCTATTGCTTGGTTAGAGACAAAAATTTACCGCTGAGCTGCGGCGATTTTTATCGCAGATAAACCTTGGTATTTATCCAACACTTACCCTACTGCTGCCCCCCCTGGAGTTAGAATAGTACATTTTACCCCTATACTGTCCAACACTTACCCTACTGTTGAAACCCCTGGAGTTAGAATAGTAATTTTTACCCCTATACTATCCAGCACTTACCCTACTGTTGCACCCCCTGGAGGTAGAGTAGTAATTTTTACCCCTATACTATCCAATACTTACCATAAATGCAATGTAATGGAATGCGTTGTAAAGGTAGTTTCTTAAAATGCGATGTTGTGTCATGTGATGTAATGGAATGCGTTGTAAAGGATGTTGCAATGTGAAAAATGCGTTGTAACAGTATACGTTGTAACGTCATACAACCTCTACAGCTTGCTTCTAATAGGTTCTCCCAGGCAGTGTCCCTTAAGTCATTCTTGCATCTACTGACTTCGAACTTATACATCCTCTGGTAAGACGCAATACAAGCAGGGTTTCTTGCTTAGTTATGGAGCTCTCTTTAGATATTTAAGTGCTTGAGAGAACCCTCTATCAAACCATTTAGGTGTTGGTATGGTCTTGGGTAATGCAGGAACACCAAGTGAGTCCAATGTCTTGAGGGAAATGCTGTTAAAGGCCCACAAAATATCTCATTGATGAGAATCACTATCTTGACAAGAAGGAAACTGATTTGTGCAACAGACAGGCAGGGTTTGTTTGAAACTCTCGAGCACTAACTGTGTCCACCTAAGACTTCCAAACCCCATTGCTCTGTGTTTCCTCACTCTGTTTGGCAGTGACTAACTGAAGGACAAACAAACTGGACTATGGCACTCTAAGGGCTCTGTGGGATTTTCATTCCAGAGATCATAAGAAAGATTGAGGCTGAAACAAAAACAAAATCTATAATAGAAGTACAAACTCTCACTGTAAAAGTTGGACTGCTCTCTGCTAAGTCAGAGAAAACAAGTTTTTCTAGGGAAAATACAAAATCAAATTCATTCAAAGTTCAACAGAATCCCTTCTTTTGTGTGTTCCATGTGAAAACACTTCAGGGACATACATCTCTGTACCTTGTTAGTTACATTGAAGGGGATCTCAAATAGAGGAACATTAAAACCCCCTGCCACAATTGTATTAGCTCCAACATTTGTCGTCCTCTCAAGTTTTCCCATAATGAAACGCAAGGTATGAAGATTAGACAATACAATTAGGGATTTTGCCATTGTAAAAGTTCAACAATGGTATCTTTAAAGTTCACAGGAAGTGAAAAGTTCATGCCTGTAGGGAAGGGACACCTGTAGAAAATTCCACAATCTTTCTATTGATTGCTAAAGATACAAAGATGGTCAAACCTCCCTTGGGCCTGCGTGAGTGAAATTCAATTGCCTGCTTGAAAAAGGATTTGTATTTCGAGATATTCCTTCCCCACAGTCTTCACATGTTGATTTTCAAACACTAAATCTAGACATCTCCCCCTCTGAAATCTCTCATGCTGTTTCAATCCTACGTAAAGGTAAAGCCCCGGGACCGGATGGTTTCACCATTGAATTCTATAATCATTTCTCTTCCCTTCTCCTCCCTAAACTTTTCCTGTTATTTCAATCATTTGTTGACTCTGGTTCCTCTCGAGGTACTTTCCAAGAAGCCTTAATCTGTTTAATACCCAAACCGGACAAAGATCATACTCTATGTAAAAATTATCGCCCTATCTCCCTGGTCAATACAGATTATAAAATTTTTGCCAAAATTATAGCTCTTAGATTGGATCCTCTATTGCCAGAACTTATCGGTCCGGAACAATCTGGATTCGTTAAAGGTCGCTTGTCAACAGACAATTCTCGTGTTTTCTTTAACATCTTAAGTAGAGCCTCTTCCCTTACTTCCCCGTTGGCTGCCATTTCTCTTGATGCCGAGAAGGCTTTTGACAGAATCAACTGGGATTTTATGTTCCAAGCTCTTCGTTGGTTCGGTTTCCCACCTAAATTCATTTCCCTTATCTCTTTACTTTACTCTAGTCCCCATGCCTCCATCTTTGCCAACGGTATCGCTTCTGATTATTTTCCCCTCCGAAGAGGAGTTCGTCAAGGATGCCCTCTATCTCCTCTTTTGTTTATTCTAGCCTTAGAACCCTTTTTAACCAAAATTAGACGTGACGAGAGTATTTCCGGTTTTCAATATGGTCCCCAACAACAACAAGTTAAACTATCGGTGTACGCTGACGATATTTTATTTTACTGCTCAGACCCTCAAACAACCCTACCTTCCTTCCTGAATCAAGTCTCCGCTTTTTCCAATGTATCTGGATATAAACTTAACACGGACAAATGTGAAATACTACCCCTAAATACCTTATGTCTAAAACATCTATTTGATTCCTCCGGGTTCTCCTGGCAACCCTCTAAGATTATATACCTTGGTGTTTGGTTCGCCCCTCGTCTCTCTGATACCCTCAAATTTAATTTTGAATCCCTTTCTACTAAGCTCACTTCTTCCATCAATCGTTGGAACCCTCTCTTTCTTTCCTGGTGGGGTTGCCTGGATTCCATAAAAATGATGCTAGCCCCTTTGGTCCTGTACACTATTTCTATGATTCCCATTCACATCCCCAATCACCATTTCAAATCAATAGATTCTATCTTATTGAAGTTTTTATGGAAAGACAAAAAATCCAGACTAGCCCTCTCTGCTTTAAAGAAAGACAAATCTTTAGGCGGAGTCAAATTCCCCAATTTTAAATCATATCATACTGCTTTCTCCTTGAAACAAGCCCTACGTTGGATTTCTTCGGATCTTCCATATTATCCTCCGCTTTGGTTGACATTAGAATCATCTTTCCTTCACCCTTATGAATTCAATGAAGTTCTTTCCTTCTCCTCTGGCGTCACCTCTCTTCGTTCTCCCATCATTTCTCATACCCGTTCTCTTCTTCAGCCGTATTTAATATCCACCTACCCCTCCGCTTCTTCTACTTCTTCCCAACCTATTTGGCATAATAAACTTCTTAAAATTAAAAATCGTTCACTCTACTGGAAATCTTGGCACTCCCGTGGTTTAAAATGGATATCTCAACTCATCTCTGACTCCTCCCCTCTCTCCTTCCACTTACTTCAAACCCAATTTTCGTTACCTTCCTCATCTCGCAAACAATATCTATCTCTTCTTCCCTCCCTTACCCGATATCTTTCCTCTCTCCCTGCTACCACCACTATTCCTCAACTTCATTTTTCCATCTCAACTGCTCTCGACCAATCCCCTTCTGCATCTTTTCTTTATAAATCCCTTCAAACACCTACTGATCGCACTAAATCCAAAATTGAGTTGGCATGGGAGAATGATTTGTCTCAAAATTGGCCCCTTAGTCTTTGGGATAAAGTTTGGTCTAAAATTCACAGCACATCTAGAGCTGCCAATACTACCCAAACCTTATTTTTTATCTATAACCGTACATTATACACTCCCGTAATTTTGTCTTCTTTCTCTCCAGACACTTCTCCCACTTGTTGGTCCTGTCCCTGCCCTCTGGCTGATCTGAAACACATGCTCTTTGAATGCCCTCCCATTCTCCATTTCTGGCATCTAGTTTGGTCTCAAATACAAAAACTTTTTCAAATCACTATCCCCTATTCTGTCCTTCAGGTTTTCCTAGGCTCCCTTTCCCCTGACCTTTCTGGATCCCACCATAAACACAAATTACTTGATCTCCTGATAGCCATCGCTTTCCATCATATCACAACACATTGGAAACAAGCTAAGGATGTTTCTTTCTCTGCATGGTGGAACGCAGTTTGTTTCAATCACCGCCTAGATACCAATTTTGTCTCCCCTATTTCCTTAGCAATTAAACGTGACCTTTTATGGCTTCCCCTCACCGAATATTTATCCAGAATTGCCAGGCCTTCCCCCCTTCCTTCATCAAGTTCTGTTGAAGTTCAAAAACCACCGTGAATTGTTTTTATTTTAGTATATGTAAATTTATTAATGCATCCTAATTTCTTTTTCTTTTTTTCTCACTTCTATGATGTATACCTCTCATGTTCTTATTTTTTCCCCCAACCCTCAATATTTCTGCAATTTTAAATTCCATTGTTTTTGTTTCACATCCTTTTTGTTCAAATATTATTCTGATGTAAGAGAGTTTTATTGTTTCTTATAACTTCTGATTGTCTCTTCATGCCCTGTTTTTTCCTCTTTATGCCTTAATAAACTTCAAACTTAAAAAAAAACAAAAAAAAAAAAAAAAAAAGGATTTGTACCTTTCCAAAGATTTTAATGAAATTTAACCCTTTCACATCATTGATTTTGGTGGCTAACCCAGCAATGTTCCGACTTATAATCTTAAGGTCGTTCAGACTTGTTACAGGGAAGTGCCCATCACCAGTCACAAAAGGATTGGTGCAGAATAAAAAGAGAAATGCACAGGCCACTCTGGTAGAGATAGGAATAGGATACAAGAGTCAAATAAGGAACAGAAAGGAAGGACTAGAACATCGAGCTCAACACTCTGAATCTATTGAGGATAAATGGTAGATATCTGGGGCCTCATTTATGAGGCTGTGCGTCACTTTTGCGCCGCCGGTGCGTCACTATTTGTGACGCAACAGTGGCGTAAAAAAAGCGCCTTGTTGCGCCATATTTACAAAGTGACGCATCTAGGTAGATGCGTCACTTTGTAAACCCCTGCGCCACATTATACCTGCGCCAGGTATAATGTATGCAAGGGGGGCGTTTTGACGCAAGAAAGGGTCATGGAAGTGACGCAGTGAAATCTATAAGATTTCACTGCGCCACTTCTAGGACACAAATGCGTCATTTTCTTACGCCTGCCTCACAGCAGGCGTAAGACTGACGCAGGTCCTTTCACCATGTGAACGGACGCATTGCTGGAGTTGCGTCACTTTTGTGACACACTCCAGCAATGCGTCACTTTTGCGCCATACAGATACATCAGAAATACTGACGTATCTGTAACTCCTTGCCACATGATGCGTCATACTGTAAATATGACACATCAGGTATGTCGCAAGGAATGCGGACTGAGAAGTCACGCATCGCTGCTTTCACGCAGCGATGCATCACTTCTCATAAATGAGGCCCATATTTCTTTTACTTTAGCTTGTGCTCCTTCAAAATACCTAATTAGCTTCTATACTCCTATATTGACATTCTGTTCAACAAATCTGAGGCTGCAACAAATGCCATGTGGTATTCCATGAATACTCAACACTGGCAGACTACTTGGAGAGAGCTCGGAGCACTGGGTACACTTACAGAAACTGAAAAGTAAGGGAGCAGTCCCCAGATATCTAGTGCATGATGTGCAAAAGGGCACACAGTTCAGGAAGGTGCCCCATACGGGTCTGTGGAGAGCAATGTGCAGGATACCATAAGGATGCCTTTGGACAGCCTGTGTTCCTCTGTAAATGTGCAGATTCAATGCCTGGAAAAGCCAGCAAGGACATAAGGAAAAGTAAAGCAAGCATTGACGAAGCACAATGAAACGAGGGATTCCAACCCTGACTCTGAAGTGAACCATTTTTGGTGGGAGTGGACGAGTGCACAAGAAAACTGCAGTCACTCAAAGTGAAGAGAACTAATAGCTGAAGTAGGCTGACCCATTGCCCCATGTTAAACGCTCTGGTGGGTGGAAGCAAAATGTGAATGACCATTTCTAAAGCCAATAGATGTAGAGAACTGACAAAAGCCAATCTGTGTGTGTATGTTTCTATTTGTATTTTTTTAAAGAACTGCCTCAAAGGACAGATTTAAAAAGGCACCTCATAAACAATCTTAGTGTGCTAGACCTGAAACTACAAAGTCAAACATGGTTTACAAACAGACTGCTTAACCTAGACCCTGGTTTATGAGTACCAGATAAATAAATGGAGTCTTATCACCTTCAATAAATGATTCATATTTTTTGTTCTTGGTGTCACACATCCCGGCCCCTATAACATCTGCTATATTTGTCCATGTCAATTTCCTTTGTTGTTTAGCCATCTTGAGTATGTCTATCCTTTCATCATAGACATATCACTGCCAATGAGAGGACTACCAGCCTCCTAGGGGTCTGAGCTATGTCTATAGTAGGCATTTTCCCTGCCCAAGAGAGGTTCCGGTGTTAAAGTAGCTGTAAAGTTGGTGACTTACGCTAAACCAGGACATGACTCAGTTCACTGACTCAGGCTCTCTGACAGATGTGTAAAATGTACTTATGTTCCAGGCCTCAGTACTTGCAAAACCTACCTTCTCCCTACCAGCCCCCCTCCCACACTCTGCTATCTAGCAACCAATCTCTCTTTATCATTCCTGGAATTAGGTCCACCCTGATGGGCGGCCGCTCCTTCGCATTTCTGGGACCCAAGCTGCGGAACACTCTTACACTCTTCCAGGATCTTTGATATGCTATACCTCTTTACTTACAATCCACAACAAGTTGAAAACCTGGTGATTCTGAGCTCCCCCTCTATGCTGTCTAGCCTGCCTCAAGTACCTGGAAACCCACTGGGTAGCCAAGTGCTATACAAAAACTCTATCTTAATGATAATAACAATAATCACCCATTCTCTATCTTCTCCAGCAGTCTTAAAGCATGCAGCTTTCAAACTGAGATATATTTATTGCCCTGCTTCTATTCTCACTGGAGCAGATTTATCTGGGATTTGAGTGCAAAGTCACAAAAAGTGATGCAAAGTGGTGCAAAGTGTATTTATGGTACTTAGGGGCATATTACCGACAACTAGCGATAATTATCGCTATGTTGGTTTAGCGGCGATATTTTTATCGCGTGCTGTGGGGATTTTTATCGCTTAGGAACCTTGCTATTATCAAGGTTTATCTCCTAAGCGATACAAATCGGCCGAAATGCATGAATATCGCTGAAAAGTCAGCGATATTCATGCATTACCGAGCTAATGCTCTTAGCCATGTTATCCACCTCCCATTGGATAACATGGCTAAGAACTGCTCAGGGCAGGTGTTAGCTTTTGGAGATATTCGCGCTTAGCTCGAATATCTCCAAAAGTTGGTAATAGGAGATAGCGATGTTAGCGACTGTTTCCAGTCGCTAACATCTTGGCACGCCCACTTTGCATGTCATTAGTGATAAATTTCACTGACATGCAAAGCGGGGCCCAAGATGGTCGCTCTCTCCTACTAGCTGTCGCTAACTGGTGTTAGCGACAGCTAGGTAATAGAGAGATAATTTTATCTCCGCTTTCTTGGCTTTTAAAGCCAAAAAAGCGGAGATAAAGCCCCTTGATAATATGCCCCTTAGTTTACAGTGTGAAATGTTTTGGCACCGGCGAACCATTTTTGCAGAGGATTGGAGCGCTGTATCACCGACCGGCGGCCAGACTAAGACTGGGGGATAGAGTGACGGCACCGATACATATCGGTAGAGGGACGCGGCAAGGCTGCCCCCTATCGCCGCTTCTTTATGCGCTGGTCGCGGAGCCATTGGCTTGCGCCATCCGGGAGTACCACAGTCTGGAGGGGATCAGCTTCCCCACCTATAAGATAGGAATATCCACGTACGCTGATGACACCTTGCTGTACGTACGAGACCCAGAGTCTAACCTGACATCAGTCCTCCGGGAGGTGGTCCGCTTTGGCTCACTTTCGGGGCTGCGAGTGAACTGGGACAAGTCTATCGCATTCCCCCTCACTCCTGTGACACAACCCTTCACCATGGAGTACCCACTGCGGTGGACTACGGACTCGGTACGATACCTGGGCATACAACTGCACACTGACCCGGAAATCCTTGTCCGTGATAACTATGGCGTGGCCTTTGCCAAGCTAGTTGAGGACGTGGACGCTTGGTGCAGGCTCCCGCTGTCCCTACTGGGCAGAATTGCCATTATGAAGATGATTATTCTACCCCGGTTTCTGTTTCTGTTCACGAATCTACCAGTGGTGCTCTCGAGAGCTTTCTTTAACCAGCTCACGCAGGTCCTCATTCGGCTGGCCTGGGCCGGCAAACAGCCCAGAATACGGTGGGCGACATTGATTCTCCCCTGCGACATGGGGGGCCTGGGGGCCCCGGACATGGAACGTTACTACTGTGTCGCGCAGGCAGCCCACTTGCATTCTTGGGTTCACGGGGACGCGCGTACGCCGCACTTGCTCCTGGAGCGACTCTTTGCAGACCCGCTCCCTCTTCCGGCAACGATCGGCCTCCCATTGAATCGATCGGTCGGGCGTCTTGACTCCCTTAGGGCGACTAACCACGCATGGCATGCACTGGTGCGTGCCCGTAACTGTGATAGGTTATATTCACCCCTGATGCCGATCGGATGGGCGTTGTGGTTGAGACCCCTGAGGGAGAAGGGAGTGGTAGAATCCCTTCGCTCTTTGGGCCTGGAGAAGATGGAGGACCTATTTGCGGAGGGCACACTTAAATCCTGGGGTCAGCTAGATCAGCAGACTGCGAGCCCCACACTGCTTCAGCAATTCCAGTTCCACAGACTGCGCTCGGCTTATCGGGAGGAAATGGGCCTGGCTATGAAGGAACCTGAGGAGATCCCAGAACTGTCCTATATTATTAAAACTAAATCCCTGGCTAAACTCCTCTCGTCTGTCAACAAGTTAGGTGTGTCACACCAGAGACTAACGCCGTCTAAAGCCAGGGAGGCATGGCAGGAGGATCTACAATCGCCCATAGATGATGGCATGTGGCGATACTGCTGTTCCAGCACCCGTAAGATCTTGCTTAATGGCCGGCACAGGCTGGTGCATTTTAAGTATCTCCACAGGGTGTACTATACTCCCGAGCGACTGCACCGCTATGGCCTACGGCCCTCGGCGGAATGTGAACGCTGTCGCACTCAGGTTGCCGACTTTTTACACATGGCGTGGCTCTGCCCCGGCGTGCTAGCATTCTGGAATGAGGTGTTTGCGGAGCTTGATCAGATACTAGGCGTAACGCTCCCCAGGACACCGGCACTGGCGCTACTAGGCTTTTCTAAGCCACTCCCGCCATCCCTTCGCCGACTGGCCGATCTGGCGTTATTGATTGCCAGGAGAGTAGTGGCATCCTGCTGGATGCGCGGACCGCTGCCCACCATAGCCAGATGGAAGAGGGATCTGCGGTTTTGCTGTACCCAAAC
The DNA here is from genome assembly GCF_964261635.1 of Lissotriton helveticus. Taxonomy (NCBI): domain Eukaryota; kingdom Metazoa; phylum Chordata; class Amphibia; order Caudata; family Salamandridae; genus Lissotriton; species Lissotriton helveticus. Next base: position 34,496,543 of record NC_136072.1, on the reverse strand, counting down.
TGAGCTGTATAGTGAGTTGTTGCCACCTAGAAGTAGACCGAAAAACTTCTGGGACCTCTATAAGGAATATTTGCGGGAGGGGGAGGAAGGTAGTTCTGACACGTCTGAGGTGGTGGATCTCCAGGACCAAGTTTCAGAGTAAAGGGCTGGACAGGCAGAGGATTCCCCTATGGGAAGAGAATGAGGTGGTCAAGGGGGGGGGGGGGCGCTGGGACATACGCGTAGTTACTTGCATGAGTGGATTTAGCAGGGAGAGTCACTGAAGGGTTGGGCGCTTGGGGGGTATGGGATAAGGGGTGGTACGGGACATGGTTTTCACACACCACGTTTATCCTAGTGTGGACAGACTTGACACTCCACGGAACACACAAGGGTGGGTGGGTAGAGTTTGGGATTGGGGTTAGGGGGGGTTTCTGGACGTTCTTGTTTCGCTGTTGACCTAACACAGCAAGAGACCTTTCCTGTGAGTTGTTACCAATGTGTAATCAGTTGTCGTGCTGCGTAGAGTGTTGCCTTCGTGGGGGAGCTCATATCAATTATGCTGAGTTGTGACCTTTGCATAATGCCACCGGGCCCCCGGGATGCCGGTTAACGTGGCTGTGTAACATCTTTTGATTGAGGACTTGTTGAGCTCCAGGTAGCCACGTAATTTATGCTTGCCAATGCATTTGTAACGACACTGAATTTGATGCTAATAAAGGTTTCTTGAAAAAAAAAAAAAAAGGTTTTGGCACCATACTCTGCTTTGCATTACTTTGTTTAGATAGGGATGTTCCAAGACCGCTATCTACTAAAATTATTAGATCAGAATTAGATTTTTTTTAAATGACTCCTCGAAGCAGGCAAGAAATTGAAGAAATTATTTATTTCAGCTTACATTTGACACAGTATATGTGTACCGCACTGGCCAGCACACATCTAAGGTGCAAAATTCTTTATAAAATGCCTAGACATAGGATTTTGTACTGGAGAGCTACTCTTCCAGTGCAAAACCTATCTTAGATATCACACATACACACCATTGCAAAATAGTGCAAAGGAGTGTCTATGTGGTGCAGTAAAAAGGAGCAGCAGCAGGTCATATTTAGTAAATATGGCTTTGTGCCTCTCCCCTAACGCAATGCAACTTTGTTTGCTGCTTTGTGTTGCACAATCTTCCCCCAATAAGGATGTGGAAGTTTTACTTTTTAGAAAAAATTTTTTACAGAATAGGTAAGAGGGTTTCAGTTCTCCCTCTCACTTGCTTTTGATGTTTCAAGGTAGGTTTAAGTTAAGCTTGCAATCACTGTCACTAAAATTCAATAGCATCCCAAAATAGTAAATTATATGTTTGGTGCCTGTAACACCTTCATAGAAATAGACCCGTGTTTTCCGGTTCCCCAGTGAACAATGGGTGTTCTCTTGTCACTAAGATTATAGCTTACAAATGTCCTTCTGCTCTATTTTTAGCAATTACCGGATCTCTGGGTAATGTCCACTGTGTGTTAACCAGTTTCAGAACCATAGGTACTTGATGTAGGGGTGGGGGGAAGGAGGCAGGAATGCCAAATAATCATTATAATGTTTAGAAGATTCCAGGAGGTGAATAAGCAATACATTTATTTGTTATCTTGGCATTTTGCTGTGCTAGGCACTCAAAGACAGAGGTCAAATGTTAAAATATGTCTTCTGACAAACTGCTGCTTATTCTTTTAACATAGACATTGATGTTTACTTTTTTCTCTGACTGCAAAGTTAGAAGGTTTTGTCAACTGAACTATCTTCCAATCATCCTAGGGTACAGTGTGACAGGAAAGGTTGCAGTATGCCAGTTGTTTTCTAACACACTGTTAGACCTGGCATCTTTTGGCGTGTTTCCCCTGTCTTTTTGCTTTCTGACCCCCAGGATTTGACTCTGCTTTTGCTGGTTTAGTGTCTCTGCGCACTTTCTCACTGCTGTTCAGTGTTAAAGTGCAAGTGCTTCTATTGTAAACTGTATTATGGATCGACGTTTCCATGATTGGCGTATTTGATTTACTGGTAAGTCCCTGGTAAAATGCACTGAGTGTGCCATCGCCTGTAAATCAAATGCTGCTAGTGGGCCTCCAGCACTGATTGTGTCACCCACACGAGCAAACTTTCAAATGGTTCTCAGACCTGCCATTGCAGTGTCTGCATACAGTTTTTACTGTCAAGTCGACTTGGCAAATGCATCAACTTGCCAAGCCTTAAACTTCCATTTATTTACATGTGAGTCACCCCTAAGGTAGGCCCAAGGTGTCCCTATGAGCAGAGTGCAGTGTATGTGAAAGGTAGGACATGTCATGGTGTGTGTGGCATGTCCTGATAGTGAACTAGAGTGTAATTTGTTTTTCAGTGTTGAAAAGCCATCTGTCCCATAGGAAAGAATGGGGAATACTCTGTAACATTGTACATGTATATCTTGCCATTGCAGTAAGATAGAGAAATTGAGTTTAGTATGCCTGTACTCAGAATGTAGAAATGCATCTTTTAGTAAAGAGGATTTTTATGGTCTGTGTTTGAAAATATCACTTTTAGAAAGTAGGTATTTTCTTGCTTAGCCTTTCTGTGTGCCTCTGCTGAGTTGTGCATTGACTCTCCGGCTTTGGAGTGACAGGGGCTAGGGATGTGCATTCTCTTCAGACAGCCAAGGAGGGGGTCGAGGTGTGTCCTGCCTTTCCTGGATGAGTCAGGGCTGAGCTGAATAGACTTGGGCAGCATGTAGAGTAGTGGGAGGAGATTTCATTGGACCTGAATGGGCCTGGTCTGCCTTGGACAACGTTGTCTCCACCTCCGGCCGAAAAGCTAGGCCAGAGAGAACCAAACTGGTTTTGATTGAGCACAGAAACTCTCTTCCCAAGACATTAAAGGGAAATGCAGTATAGATATTGGGGCCCAGACCCCAGAACTTTCGAACTTGCTTAATTCAAGGAACATGCAAAGACGAAGAGCTGGGAGAACTGCCAGGAGGAGTACTGCCCCTTTGCTGTGTTGTTGTTTTGTTGGGTTGGCCTGTAGTTGCTGCTTATGCCTTGGGCAGTGAAAGGACTGGACTGAAATATCTTCATTTATCTCTGAGTATGTCCAAGGGCTTGAAATAGAGCTTGTATCAGGGACAGCAAAGTTTTCACTTACCTCTGGGTAAGGTCTCTGGAACTTTGGGTTGCAGTTGCCACAGAGGGGGAAAGCAGCCGAAACCACTGCTGGCTCCGTGTCCTGATGGCACTGCAGAGGGCACCGCTGCAATTTGCACCGCAACCCTGCTCTCACCTACAATGATAATGCTCTGTACTGTGTATGGTTGTTCCCGTGATTACTACAAGATTCGAAGCCGATATGTCTGCATTTTTCAATGTTTTGTACTGTCGACTTTGTTGGACATTTTTTTTAAAACATATTTTTATTGTAGCGAAGTCATAGAAAAGAAAGGCACAGAGCATAACGACATTGAGGCCGGTAATATGCGATCAATAAGAGAATGCAATACCAACAGCACTACACAGCCATGGATGGCCCACATCCCGGAGGCTGGGCGGCGTAGGATCAGATCATGGTCATAGGCAGAGAATTTTGCGGTCGTGCCCCAAAGATATGAAACCCATCAGTGGCTTCGCGATGATTGTAATTACACATTAATATAATAGCAAACAGTTCAATAACAACTATTAACCCCTCAAATGGCCTCGCTAGTACTGGTTCAATAGAGTAGGACAGTTGTGTGAGGGTCAGCCCTCCTCTCCAGCACTCTCCCCTCCACAGTCAGACTCCGAGGCATCAGAAGAAAACAACTCAGCACTGGTGGCATCAGAGTCATCTTCCGCCAGTCCCTCCATACACAGCGTTCTCCAGGCAAGCAAATCATCGTGCAACTTGTCGTCCTTGCGGGTGCGCTGCATATGAGTCTCCTCAGCCAAGGCCCACTCTCTCGCATCCCTCAGCCACATAAGAATCTCAGGCGCCCTCTGACCCATCCAAGTGATAGCCACTCGTCTCCTCGCCAAAACTAGTAGGAGTTGCAGGAACTTATATGGGAGTCTCTTTTTTTTAGGTCTGGGCACCAATGCAAGGAGGCAATGGAGTGGGTCCAGCAGAAGCTGGAGGTGCGTAGCCCGAACAATGTACTGCTCCACCTGTCACCAAAAATCCTGAACAAGGGGACACTCCCATGCCAAATGCAGGAAGCCCGCCCTCCCCATTCCACATCTAGGACAATTGTGGCGTCTATCCGCCGATATACGATGGAGGGAGACAGGTGTCATATATGTGCGATGGACAAAATTAAAGTGGATAAGTTTAAAACGAGCATTGCAGGAGACCTTATGGGTCAACAGACCAATCCGCGTCCTCTGTGCAGGCTCCAACTCCACCCCCAGGTCCGCGACTTTGTTGGACATTAATAAAATAATTTATAAAAACAAAATAGTAACAAAACAAATCCAATCATTTTACTAGGTGATGCGAAAGTGACATCACACCCACTCTGAAAACTGTTCTAGTACCACTGCCCAGTCTCCTCATACCTGGGGAAAGTAATACCTTGAATAAATGGAGAGTGACCTGCATTACGTATTCACATAGGAATGCTCAGTGGTTGAGGCTGTGCCGCAGCTCTCCCTTTGTAACCTTTGAACCGAAATGGCTAATTTAGACACAAACTGAGGTTTGCTCCCACATGGAGATTCAAGATGTGCCATAAGTAAAATGCTCCTATGGTTTTCCTTTCCTTGATTTATACCAGATACAATTTGTGGGGGGTAAAGTGTTCCATTTCAGGTTTCACATCTCAGAATGCAGATAAACTAGTATTTTTTCTGCATTATCCTCCATTTTGAGATACAAAAGTTGTGATGAGGTGGCAATACCGCTAGTCAAGATACACTGTACTCTGCGGCATTAGCATTTATAAGGTACAGTAGTACCCCACCATATAAGATGGCACTCCTAAAAAGGCCCCAGTCAAATTTCACTAGGGGTAACTCAACTGTTGATCATTTTATTTTGTATTTAATTTTCTTAGGTTTATTCACAAACCTCAGTCCCACGGTGCTTGTAATGATCTGGAAATTGTGTGAAAGAAACATGTTTAAAAACTGAGCACAACACAGAGAGCAATCACTGCAGTAGTGGAAGAGCAGACAAGGGTTTGGTGCACTGAGTTATCACAATGGACTGTCTGCTGTGGTGGCATCAGAAGGGGCCTGGATTGGTCTGAAGATACCTTCTGAAAGGTCAAGGTCAGGGTGAGACTGTTCCACAAGGAAGAGAGGAGTAATAACCTGGACTCCTCCATGTTTCTCATGTTGAGGTTGACATTAGGAACATCATTGAGTTGGAGATTAATAACCCCCTTCTTTGAGTTCAATGAGGACTTGCACTATCTAAATATTGTCTATTGAATTTATTGGAGATCACCTGACTTAAATAGAGTGCTTTATTAAATATAAACTAAATAGAACTTTCAGGGCTTATATCAAGGTCCAGTAATCCTCGACTATGGCAGTCTGTGACTGCTAGTACCTTGTTCTCGGTCGCCAGGGCACTGTAGAGCACATCAGATAATAAACAGTCTAAAGGCTGCTACATTGTGTCTCTTGTACTATGATGCAACTGGGCATGTGCTGCAGTTACTCCTTCAGCACTATAGGATGGGTCAGTTGTCCTGATACTGCCCAGTTAAGATCATTAACCTGTTAGTTCACTTACCAAAAGTGGCCTCAATCACATTCCACCTAAACAAACTGATACTGGCTGCCTCAGAGTCACCTGGACCGGGGTCCTATTTACGAGCTGGTTTGTATCGCTCTTGGACCTCACAACGTGGTGCAAGAGCGACGCAAACCTTACATATGTATATGTTACATTTGAAACCTTACAAAAATTGAAAAATCCAAAACCAAATCTAAAGACATCTTTGCCATAGTCAACGAGCTATCCAACTCGGAGAGAACCCTTCCTAAACCCGTGGCTACCCAATATCTGTGTGATTCTCTCAACAAATACTTCCTAGAAAAAATCGCCAAATTTAAAGCTAGCATCCCCCTTGCTGGCCACAAGATGGACCCCCGGGCCACGATAATCAGTACCCACATCCTTGACCATATTCCATCTATAGATGCACACTCTCTACAGGCCCTACTGGTCAGGGTAAAGTCCGGCTCCCCTAGGGACTGCTGCCCCCCACACATTTTAAAATACACATTCTCGGTTCTCTCATCTCCCATCCTGACTTTTCTCAACGATTCCCTGTCTCAGGGTAGAGTCCCCAAAGCCTTCAAAGAGGCGGTTGTCGTTCCCCTTCTAAACAGAAAACGGGAGCAGACCCTTCAAACGCCCCAAACTACTGGCCCATCTCCCTCCTCCCCTATTTGGCCAAAGTTCTTGAAGCGCACGTTACTACCCATCTTTCCAACTTTATAGAGCAGTCTGACTACCTTGACCCCCATCAAGCTGGGTTCCGCCCTGCCCACTCCACCGAGACGGTCATTACTGCAGTCATGGACACCCTTCGAGGAAACGCAGACAAATGAATCCCACAGGCCCTGGTCCTCTTGGACCACTCGGACGCATTTCACACGGTCGATCACACCATCTTACTGGACTGTGTCAAACAGGCCGGCATCCGCAACTCGGCTTACAGCTGGATCAGGTCCTTCCTCAGCGACCGCACTCAAGTGGTCCGCCTAGGCTCTTTCAATGCTCCTAAACTCTCTGCCCCCTGTGGGGTCCCCCAGGGTTCTTCACTTTCCCCTTTACTGTTTAACCTGTATATGTTACCCTTTATCCACTCCTTGAAGGAATTCAAGGCCACCGTATTTAACTATGCTGACGATCTTCAATTGATTTTCACAATTGACAACTCCCCTAATTCCATCTGGGAGTTCCAGGGCACTATGCTCCACATCCGCCAATGGATGGATCTTAAACACCTGAAGCTAAACCCTGGGAAAACCGAGCAAGTTTTGAATGGTAACAGTCAAACCTTCTGGGGGCCACATTATTGGCCCCCAGAACTTGGTCCTCCTCCCATTCCATCCCCCTCGGTAAAAAGCCTACGGGTGAACATCGACAAGGATCTCTCCCTAAAAACCCAAATAGGCACGGTTGTGTCCTCCTGTTTTTTCCAGCTCCGTAAGATCCGGAAGATCAGCCGGATGCTTACCCAATCAGCCCTGATCCAGGTTGTGATTGCGTTGGCATTATCACACTTGGACTACGCCAACTCCATCTATCTAGGCCTCCCACTCTTCCTTAGCAAACGTCTTCAACTGGTCCAAAACCAGGCGGCCAGACTGATCTATCAGCAACCACGCTGGCAATCCGCCAGACCTTTGCTAATAAAACTCCACTGGCTCCCAATTTTCCAGCGCATTGTCTTTAAGACGGCCTGTTTGATCTTTAAGTCTCCTCATGGCCGCAACCCTCAATTCATAAGTCACCTTCTGCCAAGGTACATCCCCTCTTGCAACCTCCGCTCTGCCAACCTCCATCTCTTGGCCACCCCCTCCTTCAAGCTTTAACGCCAGGGAGGATGCAGGTTTGCGATTCTGGCTCCCAGACTTTGGAACTCCCTCCCACTGGAAATCTGGTCCTGCAACAATCTCCTAAGCTTCAGTCGATTGCTTAAAACATGGCTCTTCACTCAGGCCCATGCTTAACTTCTATCGGCCACGGCATTCTCTAGATTTAGCGCCATGAAACCTCTGGGTGTACTTGCGCACTATAAGCAATTTTTAACATAACATAACATGAATTCTAAAGCCAAACAAAGCCACTTTACATGGTCCTGAGTGGGTTCCTGAATCTGGAGTAAGATAACGCATAGCCAATCTCTGAGTTGCCTTACTCTGTCCTGGGAAGGCATTCCATGGGCTTTGTGTGGGTGGTTTCATGCAACTCACATGGTTTTGACACATTCACAGATTTTCCAGAACTGGTAGACCTAGGAATGACCCAAAAAGATATGCCTTTCCAGTAGACATGTAACGGGGAGAAATGTCCTTATTTTTCCTCGTTGCTTCTTCTTTCTAAGTTTGCCGTAATCTGCAGCACACATTGAAAGGTATCCCTTCCTACACAAAAAAATCCTGCATGCAAGGCAGGCACCCGTGCACTGTGGTGCAAGGGTGTCCGGATTGGAACTAGGCTGCCAAAAGGGCTCCAGTACAAGGGAAAAGGCAGTAATGCACCATATTACCTTAAATGGTGTATTCCTGCCTTGCAGTCCTGCCATGCAGTGCTGTGCTGCACTGCAAAGCAAGTTCGGAAATAGGCCCCTGGGTATTTCTGGGTCTGATCTCTCCCATTTCTAGACAGTTCTGAGTACAGTACACTGGGGAGGGTGGGAGATAGACCCAGTGACAAGTACCAGGGTGGGCAGAGGCCACATGCTCAGATCAGCTGCAAGCTAGCACTTAGAATTGCATAGACAGCTGAACCAGGTTTGACAGCCATTTGTTCTAGGGGGCATCTCTAGTCTTGCACAATGTGAGTGTGGATTGCCACAAAGTGTGCCCGGTGAGTTATGAGACTTGGATGGGGACAAGGGGCCCGATTCACAGAACTAACTTAAGACAAAATCCTAAACTTACTACTTTTGGTATTCACAGAAGTTAGGATTTTGTCATAAGACAAACTTAAGACAGACTTAAGACAGACTTAAGTTAGGATTTTGTCTTAAGTCTGTCTTAAGTTTGTCTTAAGACAAAATCCTAACTTCTGTGTATACCAAAAGTAGTAAGTTTAGGATTCTGTTTTAAGTTAGTTCTGTGAATCAGGCCCACTGGGTGCAGGATAGCACACAGACAAAGTCAGTAAGGAGAATCTCCAGCATCAAATGCAATGACTGTGTCCCAGCAGGAGTACCTACGCAGCACATGGATACACGAAAACACATACTACGTACTTACCAGACACCCAAAATACACTCGGACAGAATGCCCTTATGCATGGGAGATTGCTCACATACAGGCCCGAAGCCATATACACCAATGCAGCCTCCATCAACCTCTGCTCCCACCATAGCCTGGTGAGGGAACACAAATGATGGACCATTCTGATGGGGTGTACTGTATAGGCCTCCTGCCCCCAGTATGCTCTTGGGATGTAAGACCACTCACCAGAAAAAAACATACAGGGCAGGCCAGAATGCAGGCCACATATCGCACAGGTAGAGGGTACTGATAGCAGATGTGCTGTGAAAGGGTCACTGAATCCAGTCGCGCTGGTGAACGCAAGCGCAGTAAGGTGGGGTACGGGTGGGACAGGGCATGGGGGAGGTGACAGACATTGGAATAGGGAAAATAAAATGAATACAACTGTCGTCTGTCGACTCCCCCCGCACTCCTCCCCACTGTGCTTACCTGCACCAGACATGACTGACTGACTCGCCAAAATACACACTATCCAAGTGCTTCAGAATCCCACGGAAGTCAATACCATCATTTCAGCAATGCAAACTACTTGTATGTTATACAAACCAGTCACTTCCTTGTCAGAGTTCATAGCCTGCAAAACTTGAAGTTCTGATGCAGATCCCTCCAAAAACTTTGGACTATATGGATGGTTTTATCGATTCGCGAATGGCGTTTTGCACATTGTTGGAGGGTGGTTTTTACCACATAATTTAGCAGCGAGATGTGCTATCTAAAATAACAACACATACGTATGAGATGCAGGCACTGAATCAAGAGTTTCACCATGTATTCAATAATTTAGACATCAAGGGGCCCATTATGATGTCGGGCGGATTGCCTCCGCCAGGCTGGCGGTGGCCACCGCCGGCCTGGCAGAGGCAATCCGCCCGACATCCATGTCCTGATTCCCCCCCACCAGATTAGGATGGCGGAGGGGACAGCGTCGGATGGAAAGACCGTCCGCTGCTTTACCGACGTGATCGCCTTGCGACCGCGGCGGTAATAGATCAATATGGTGGCGGTGTCCAATGGACACCGCCAGCCATATTACAATGGCAAAATGTAGGGGCCTTTCCGCGGCGGCAATGCCGCCACGGAAAGGCAGGCGGCGATTGCTGCGGGGGCCCCCTGCGGGGCCCCCAGGTGATGGCAGAGGTGGAGGGGGACATGGGGGTACCTATGGTACCCCCCCATATTTGCATATGCAAGGCGGCAGGCACCACACGGTGCCTGCCGCTTTGCATATGCAAATGCCTGCTTACATGTTTATCATCGTGGCGGGCGGTGCTGAGTGCACCGCCCGCCACAATGATAAACATGTAGGATGTGCCCGCCACTGTGGCGGGCACATCCTAATTCCCCCTATGGGACCCCCGCCTTTATGGCGGGCGGTCCCAACCTCCGTTAGGGTGGCGGGCGGACAAAGTCCGCCCGCCATCCTAATGACCCCCCAAATGTCAAAAACACATCATTAATCAAAAATAACACCATGCAATCTAGTAAGTAACAAGTGTCAAAGACACATCTCAGATCATGAGCAAAAGTATGCAATCTCGTAAGTTTAAAATCACGGCAATCCAAAGGAAACGATAAAGAGAGTGAGAAAATGAACATCAAAGTACAATGAAGCATAACAACCTCAATTGAAGATGCTAAATAAAACGGTTAACTGGGAGCACCATTGCTGTGGCAAAAAATACAGTGCACGAGACGGTCAACAAATGGGCAGATAAGTAGCCCACTCATACCTTTCAAATGAGGAATTGTTGACCACAAGATCTAATTTTGGCAGGTGCTTGACCACAGAACATAACAAAAGTTTTAACTTTTTATCAAAAACACTTTGCGTCACCTCTCGGAAGCTTTAAGGTGGAGGTCCTTATAAGGCCATTGTTTATTTCAAGCCCTCTCGCTATTTTAGTTTCCAAAGCTGCGGAAAGTCCCAGTTGGCCCCCACTCCTTCATCAGAAAGACAATGACCTGAGGTTATTGACCTTCATAGGAGAGAGATACATCTGAGGTTACAGGAGGGTGAGAGGCCTACTGCCTCTGTAGACGCTCAAGGCAGTGTGGACAATTTTAGTACAACCATGTCTATGGGCTGGCAGGGACAATTGAGACTCTCATGCTGCAGATGTGGAAGAATGGGCCTGGGTCACTATATAGTAAAACTAAACCCTGCTTCAACACCTTCACAAAGTATAACAGTTCATATTTTTATTTAAGGTGTTGTTCGATTGCACAGCTCTTAGAATTGTTACGCACTGAAGCTAAGGGTACAGAGTCACACTGCTGGTTTGGGAGGAGGCATATCAAGGCATGGGTGGCACAAGCAAGGAGTCTTGAGGGAGACACAATCATGATACATATTTATTTAAGCTTTTTTCATACAAAATGCACTTCATTTTGTATATACACTATATGTTAGTTACATATTTTGCTGCCTATTTGGAATACAGTTTGAATATTTTGTTAATTTTATGAAAAAGACAGGCTGGGTGTATTCCTTTTGTCTTATTGCATTGTGTTGTATATTGTCCTTGTTGTACCTGGTGTAGGAATATGTTTTTATGTTTATGAAGTAAATCAATGTTGACTGACAATATAGATCATGCATGATATTTATAAAAAACTTAAAAATCAAAGGAAGGACACAAATAATTGAAGTGGGAATTTATAAAAAAAAGATCCCCGTGTAGTGCACTTAATTCAGCGGTATGTGTTTAATTATCGCGGATCCCAAGATATAGCAAACCAGCCCAGTTAAAAAAGCCAAAGCAGTTGAAACAAATCAACAGGTATTTCTACCTTTGTAAATATGACCAACACTACCACAGACCTGTTTCCAGGAGAAAACTGAACCTCTATCTAGAAATATTGCTGTTCTCAGATCTTTTTGTAGTGCTTCTGGGGTAGGAATCTGTCTGAATAAGGATTAAGGTATTGAGTATGAAATTTGTAAAAAAGCATGATAGGATTGCACTTTACCCCTTTCGGGTTCTGTCCTTAGGGCGTCCTATGCTTTTGACCCATGGAGTTTACTGACATTACTTACTACATGTTTGTGGAATCGGAGAAAAAAAGACTTGTTATATACAGACTGCCTGTTGAAAGTCAGAATCTAGTGTGACTTGATAAAAATGGTGAAAACCCTATGGAAGAATGTGTGCTATACAGTGAATCAGAACAAAACTGATGCATTGACGAGAACCATGAATCAATGACGGATTGGAACGTTTACCCCATATGCCAATAGTTAGATTGGCTTGGCAGTTTGGGCTGGACTGTTCCCATGAGGCGCAGGGTCAGAGAGATTTGCATATGGCCATGTCTGATCTGGGGTGGCCGAGTGAACTAAAGAACGGTGATGGATTAAACCCAGATCAGTTGACTGGGGGCGAGTGCATGCGTTGTTCAACACACCATCCATCATCCCCTTTGGTTTTGCTTTGTTCGTCCTAAGTTGGCATGGTATGCCCAGACGTGAGTCAGTTGCTCACTTTGCCACTGGATTCAAGCTAGCCTGGCTGATGATGGCTGATTAGCCAGAAACCGGTCCTGGGAAGCTTGTTTCCGGTCCAGGGAAGGCATGGCTTGGTAGTTCAGGCTGGACTGTTCCCATGAGGCACAGGGTCAGACTGATTTGCATATGGCCATGTCTGAACTGGGGTGGCGGAGTGAGCAAAAGAATGATGATGGATTAAACCCAGATCAGTTGACTGGGGGTGAGTGCTTGCATTGTTCAACGCTCCGTCCATCATCCCCTTTGGTATTACTTTACTACCAGAACTTACTCTGGAAGAATCTGAATAACGCAATAAGTGGCGGTAGGAGATGTGTCGACTGATAGATGCAGAGGGCTTTATAGCAGTTGACAAACATCAAGAGTTATACATATAATTTGGCTTTCAATTTAGATTTTCTAAGTAGCTGCAACTTTGTAGTTATTTTTCAGCTTCTAAAAAAGTTATAGACTAAGGATTGTTTGATGCAGTGTGCCAGTGGCCACCCCTTTAGGTCTAAATTTCAGGAGTAAATAACATTTTACTGGGTAAATATTTTGAAAAAGGAGTTGACAATCCAACTGTCTGAAGTATATTTGGACAATTTAAAATGTGAATCTCCAATTTATTTAATAATTTTGACTTTATAGATTATATGAAATTTCGAAAAAGCATAATCAATGCATGAACATATATAAGGATAATATAGGTACTTAGAATCGTATGATATGGCAATGCCGGCACTCAATTTCTAGGCTGATGTTTGTTGACGAATAGGTCCAGTCCTGGGTTGGCGCCTTACTCTACGCCCAGGTTTTGTGCTGCTAGGGAGAGTCCGAGAAATAATCTATCCATGCATACCAAGTGGATGTATGACGTTACAACGCATACTTTTACAACGCATACCTTTACAATGCATTTTTTACAACGCAACATCCATTACAATGCATTCCATTACAACGCATGCCATTACAACGAATTTTAAAAAACTACCTTTACAGCGCATTGCATTACAACGCATACTACCTTTACAACGCATACCATTACAACGCATACCATTACATTGCATGTATGGTAGCTATTGGATAGTGTAGGGGTAAAAATTACTATTTAACTCCAGGGGGTGCAACAGTAGGGTAAGTGCTGGATAGTGTAAGGGTACTATGCGTTGTAATGGTATGCGTTGTAATGTTATGCGTTGTAATGACTGGGTTGTAATGACACGAGTTGTAATTGTATGCGTTGTAGTGTCATGCGTGGTAATGGTTGCGTTGTAATGGCATGCGTTGTTAGGGACGTTGTGTTGTAATGACTGCGTTGTAATGGTAATGTGTTGTAAACGTTGCGTTGTAAAGGTTGTTTCCCTACCAAGTTGTGCTTTTGTGACTCATTGATTGCTGGGCTACAACTGGCAAGCTAAAAACTCTGCAACTAGTGAGGCCTGAATGCAAAAACCTTGAACATCAATGAAATGTTTTACAACACACCTGGCTGCATTCCTAATTCTCATACATTGAAGGGACCACTTAAGAGAATTTTTACTAAACTGTGAATGTTTTTTTTTAGTTTCTTCTCTTTTCCAATGTCCCCCAACGTAATAGTTCGCCCTTGTGAGAACGGTGATGGTGTATCCACTACATCATTTAAGAAAAGATGAGGAGAATAGGACCATTTTATAAATGTATAAATTATTTGCAAGAATATTCCTTGCCTAATGAAAAAAAGAAATCCACCCTTGTGTATAACAGTCATCTGCTCTTTTACTATTTGTGGCTTTTGCATCCATTTCCGCTCTTACCTCCTTGGCTTGAATCTACAAACCTAAGAATAGATGCATTTCCTTGTCTGGTGTCTACGATGCTCCGGTTTGTGGACAAACAAATGTGTTACTAGGTTGAAAGTAACACAGGAAAGTCCAGGCTGCAACAATGAAGCCTATTTCATTTATGAGCAAATGCAAAAATGTAGAAAGAAAGGAATGTCGGTGTTCATTGTTGTAGCTAAGAGAGGGAGACGTCAGCACCTCGGCGCGTGCAGGCCCTGTCTTCTGCTTCCTGTAACTAGGGTGACAGTCGTGCACTTTGTATCGAGTCTTGAAGGGGACTTTGCAACACTTGTCCCTTGCAGATTAAAACTGGTTATGTTTCAGATGACTTCCTCCAACAAGTGTTGAATGAACATAAGAGTACATAAAACCGGCGGGAAAAAAATATTTGCAATCTGGAGCAGTGCCAAGGAAGGCTGCATAACTCTGGGGGCCTCATTTATGAGGCTGTGCGTCACTTTTACGCCGCCAGTGCGTCACGTTTTGTGACGCACCAGTGGCGTAAAAAATGCGCCTTGTTGCATCATATTTACAAAGTGACGCATCTAGGTAGATGTGTCAGTTTGTATACCCCTGCGCTACATTATACCTGCGCCAGGTATAATGTATGCAAGGGGGGGCGTATTGATGCAAGAAAGGGTCATGGAAAGGACGCTGCGAAATCTATAAGATTCCACTGCGCCATTTCTTGGACACTAATGCGCCAAGATCTTACGCCTGCTTCATGGCAGGCGTAAGGCTGACGCAAGCACTAACAACATGGGACTTGCCCATGTGAAAGTACACATTGCTGGAGTTGCGTCACTTTTGTCACACACTCCGGCAATGTGTCACTTTTGCGCTTACAGATATGTCAGAAATACTGACGTATCTGTAACTCCTTGCGACATGATGCGTCATACTGTAAATATGACGCATCCATCATGTCGCACGGGCGCACTGAGAAGTGACGCATCGCTGCTTTCACGCAGCGATGCGTCATTTCTCATAAATGAGGCCCCTGGTGTTTGGAAGGTTAGCGTGACACTGCTCAGTCAGCCACGCCTTCACAATTCAGCAACTTTTCATTTATTAGTTTATTCATACTCAAGTGATATTATGATGCCGGATTATCTTTCTGGGGACGTGGGAATCACAGGCATAATGCATGGGAGTCAATTCCTGCAAATGAACTGTGGGTAATATTTAGAAAGGAATTGACGTACTGATTGTCGACCTCAACATCTTCCCCTTCTCTTTACCCTGATGATGACCCACTGTGTTTCTTCCACTAGGGTTGAAACGTCAACAAGTGGAAATGAAAACATTCACAAAAAGTGGATTGTGTAAGCTATTCTTGGACAGTGATAAACTCTTTGGGGCAGATTTACAAGCCCCTTGCGTCATTTTTGCGCCGCAGTTGCGTCACTTTTTGTGACGCAGCAGCAATGTAAAAATGCGGCCCATTTACAACGTGATGTATCTAGGGAGATGCCTCACGTTGTAAAGCCCTGCGTCACATTATACCTGCGTCAGGTATATTAATGGGGCAGATTTACAATTTCTGGTGCATCTCTGCAAGTCAGCAGGGATACGCCAGGAAACTTGCGACACGCATCACAATCCTTGCGCCACCACGGATGCACCGCATTTACACTGTGACGCATCATGGCGCAAGGAAATGCAGTTGCGTGTCGCATCTGCCGTCGTAACGTTGGCGCAGTGCTGGAGTTGTGTCGCAGGAGTGACGCAACTCCAGCACTGTGCCAACCCGGCCTATGTGCCACAGGGTGCATCTTGTGGATTTCCCTCAGGCACTTTTCCGAGGCGTTCCTGCACTGAAACACCCCCCCTGCGCCAGAACGCCCACATGAAACATGACGCAGGTTTCATGTGGCGCAGAGCTTTACAAAGTGACACATCTCCCTAGATGTGTCACTTGAAAATCCCCCGCAGCATGGTGCTAGCTTTATGCTACCGCTGCGTCACAGAACTGATGCAACAGCGGCGCAAAAGTGGCGCACGGGCTGGTAGATCTGCCCCAATGTATGCAGGGTGTGCGTTCCAATGCAAAAAAAGCCTTTTAGAAGTGACGGCGTGAAATCTACAAGATTTCACTGCGCCACTTCCTAGGACGCCACTGCATCAAATTCTTACACTTGCTTGAAGCAGGCGTAAGGAGTGACGCAGTACAATGAGGATAGGCATCTCCCGGCCTTGCTGGAGTTGTGTTGTACTTGCGACACGACTCCAGCAACGTGTGAATTTTGCAACAACAGATGCGTCAGAATTTTAACTCATCTGCCAATCCTTGGGCCATGGTGCGCCGTATTGTAAATACGGCGCATCCATATGGCGCAAGGGTTTCTCACAGTGGCGCAGGGAAAGTGATGCATCTCTACAGATGCGTCACCTTCTTGTAAATCTGCCCCTGCATTCAGCATCACCTATCGCACCATGTGAAACGTTTTAAACCTGGTGCAAACTGTGGCTCCCACCACGGACGTTTTTCTCGCTTTTGACCACATCAAGATTTACAAGTGTGCACATGCTTCACTTGTTTCAAACACTAGTGAAAACTATTTCATCAAATGTGAAATTCTTCTTAGGTTGAGTTGTGGGTGATGCATACAATTGTGCACTTTATTGAGAACAATGAAACCAGGTGGTGAACTTGTGTGTAATGAGCGAACACACATACCGACACATGTAAGGGGTACCACGGAGTCTGGCTTATCCCTGCAAAGTTGTGGGGCCTGGGCAGAGAGGTTACGTTCAAAACAAGCTAGCCTGGCTGATGACGGCTGATTAGCCAGAAACCGGTCCCAAGAAGCTTGTTTCCGGTCCAGGGAAGACATCGCTTGGCAGTTCGGGCTGGACTGTTCCCAGGAGGCACAGGGTCAAGACTGATTTGCATATGGCTGGGTCTGAACTGGGGTGGCGGAATGAGCTAAAGAATGATGATGGATTAAACCCAGATCCGTTGAGAGGTGGGGGGAGTGCTTGCATTGTTCAACACTCCGTCCATCACAGGTGCAACGTGTTACCTGTTAAAGTAGTTGAGTTCCCTAATGGCAACGCTGATAACGGGTGCTACTACTGAGCTGTGGGGAATGCCATCTGCACACAGACCTGGAAGCCAACCAGTGTTTCCTACACAAGCAGGGCTCTGTTCTTTGCCTAGATTGTTGACCCCCAACTCAGTGCTGCCCCCCCTGTGACTGAGCATTAATGCCATATTCACTCCAAGTACCGGTGTGAGCTGCGCTGTGACTCGGTGCACGACTACAAATCTGTCCAGGGGCTCTGGACAGCAGGGGCCTCATTTATGAGAAATGACGCATCGCTGCGTGAAAGCAGCGATGCGTCACTTCTCAGTGCGCACTCCTTGCGACATACCTGATGCGTCATATTTAATGTATGACGCATCATGTCGCAAGGAGTTACAGATACGTCAGTATTTCTGACGTATCTGTAGGCGCAAAAGTGACGCATTGCTGGAGTGTGTCACAAAAGTGACGCAACTCCAGCAATGCGCCCTTTCACATGGGGCAAGCCCCATGTGAAAGGGCCTGCGTCAGTCTTACGCCTGCTGTGAGGCAGGCGCAAGATTTTGACGCAACGGTGTCCTAGAAGTGATGCAGTGAAATCTCATAGATTTCACTGCGTCACTTCTAGGACCCTTTCTTGCGTCAATACGCCCCATTTGCATACATTATACCTGGGGCAGGTATAATGTGGCGCAGGGGTTTACAAAGTGACGTATCTACCTAGATGCGTCACTTTGTAAATATGGCGCAACAAGGCGCATTGCTTACGCCACTGGTGCGTCACAAAAAGTGACGCACCGGCGGCGTAAAAGTGACGCAAGGGCTCATAAATGAGGCCCCAGGTTTCAGGACAGAAGGCCCTGTGGAGGTGTCCACCGCGGCCCCAGGAGGGGCAGAATCGAACTAGAGCTCCGGAATGACCATCGCCTACTATGTGACAGTCCCTTTAATGAGCCGCTTGTTCATTCATTTCAGGTGGGTTTGGCAGAGACCGTCATCCAGTGCCCGGTGTGCTGAATGTTTTACCGCCAGGAGCCTAAGTCAGTTTCATACCGGTAGTGCTGGGGCAGAGTCAGTCACCTGGCCAGGTCTGTGATTCCAATAGTCCTGTTGGGCTGAGGCAGAATCACTCACACACCGCGTCGGTGCCTCTGAGAGGCCCAGAGAGCACGTGCAGCGTCAGGCATGTGTCTGGCAGTGTTTATGAAATGCCAGGAGGGCTGGGGCGCAGTCAGTCGCCTGTCAGGCTGCAGCTTCTGAAAGGTCAATAGGTCAGTCAGTCCACTTGTCAGACCAGTATCTCTGACAGTCTTATAACAATAGGGCACAGCCAGTCACAGGTCAGTGCGGTGCCTCTGACCTGCTCAGAGTGCAGAGGAAAAGCCAGTCATGTGTCAATTATATGTCTTGCATTCCAAAAGGACTGCAGCCGACTCAGATATCCACATAAAGGGGCAGATTTACATGGCCCTTGCGCCATTTTTGCGCCAGGTTTAACATGGGAAAAGTGACGCAAAAGTGGCGCTAAGGCCTTGTAATTAAGCCCCTAAGTACCTCGGAAAGGCCAGAGGGGCTGGTAGGAGTCAGTCACATGCCAGGCGCATACTGACACAGGAATGAGTCCGCATGACTGACTTAGGTCCACGGCTTTATTTGGACCGGGTCCGTCCAGGACTCAGGGGCATATTACCAAGCAATAGCGATAATTATCGCTAATGCTTGGTTAGAGACAAAATTTTACCGCTGACCTGCGGCGATTTTTATCGCAGATAAACCTTGGTATTACCAAGGTTTATCGCAAATGCGATAAAAAACGGCCGCAATGCATGAATATCGCTGAAAAGTCAGCGATATTCATGCATTACCAAGCTAATGCTCTTAGCCATGTTATCCACCTCCCATTGGATAACATGGCTAAGAACTGCTCAGGGAAGGTGTTAGCTTTTGGAGATATTCGCGCTTAGCGCGTATATCTCCAAAAGTTGGTAATAGGAGATAGCGATGTTAGCGACTGTTTCCAGTCGCTAACATCTTGGCACGCCCACTTTGCATGTCATTAGTGATAAATATCTCTGACATGCAAAGTGGGGCCCAAGATGGTCGCTATCTCCTACTAGCTGTCGCTAACTGGTGTTAGCGACAGCTAGGTAATAGGGAGATAATTTTATCTCCGCTTTCTTGGCTTTTAAAGTCAAAAAAGCGGAGATAAACCCCCTTGATAATATGCCCCAAAGTCTCAGTAGTAATTAAAAACGCACACTGAAACCGATTCCTATCAGACCGTCTGACAAACAAACTGATCAGTTTCTGCACAAGGAACGCTAACGGTCATACGAAGCAGTCCCTGTTTTATATTTCACGGTTTTCTTGCATTCCTCTAGAATGTTACATCATGTGGTGTTTTTGTATTTTTGTCGCGCAGCACATCACTCTTGTATAGTGCCTACTTTGAACTGAGTCCCCTCCAGGGGCCTCATTTATGAGAAATGACGCATCGCTGCGTGAAAGCAGCGATGCGTCACTTCTCAGTGCGCACTCCTTGCGACATACATGATGCGTCATATTTAATGTATGACGCATCATGTCGCAAGGAGTTACAGATACGTCAGTATTTCTGACGTATCTGTAAGCACAAAAGTGACGTATTGCTGGAGTGTGTCACAAAAGTGAGATTTCACTGCGTCACTTTTAGGACGCTGTTGCGTCAAAATCTTGCGCCTGCCTCACAGCAGGCATAAGACTGACGCAAACCCTTTCACATGGGGCTTTCCCCATGTGAAACGAAGCATTGCTGGCGTTGCGTCACTTTTGTGACACACTCCAGCAATGCGTCACTTTTGCGCCTACAGATACGTCAGGAATACTGACGTATCTGTAACTCCTTTTGACATGATGTGTCATATTATAAATATGACGCATCAATCATGTCGCAGGGAGAGCACAGTGAAAAGTGACGTATCGCTCTTTTCACGCAGCGATGCGTCACTTTTCATAAATAAGGCCCCGGGGGCCTCATTTATGAGAAATGACGCATCACTGCATGAAAGCAGCGATGCGTGACTTCTCAGTGCGCACTCCTTGCGGCATACTTGATGCGTCATATTTAATGTATGACGCATAATGTTGCAAGGAGTTACAGATACGTCAGTATTTCTGACGGATCTGTAAGCGCAAAAGTCACGCATTGCTGGAGTGTGTCACAAAAGTGACGCAACTCCAGCAATGTGTCCTTTCACATGGGGCAAGCCCCATGTGAAAGGGCCTGCATCAGTCTTACGCCTGCTGTGAGGCAGGCGCAAGATTTTGACGCAACAGCGTCCTAAAAGTGACGCAGTGAAATCTCATAGATTTCACTGCGTCACTATTACGAGGCTTTTTGCAGGGGAACGCCCCCTCTGCATACATTATACCTGGCGCAGGTATAATGTAGTGCAGGGGTTTACAAAGTGACGCATCTACCTAGATGCGCCACTTTGTAAATAGTGCGCAACAGGAGGCTTTACGCCGCCGATGCGTCACAAAAAGTGACGCATCGGGAGCGCAAAACTGACGCAAGGCCTCATAAATGAGGCCCCAGGGGCCTCATTTATGAGGCCGTGCGTGCCTTTTACGCCGCCGATGCGTCACTTTTTGGGACGCACCAGCAGCGTAAAAAATGTGCCTTGTTGCACCATATCTACAAAGTGACGCATCTAGGTAGATGCGTCACTTTGTAAACCCTTGCGCTACATTATACCTACGCCAGGTATAATGGGGCAGATTTATGAGGCTCTTGCGCCTCCTTGCGCCGCAATTGCGTCACGTAATGTGACGCAACGGCGGCGCAAACAATGCGCCCTATTTACAACGTGACGCATCTAGGAGATGCGTCACGTTGGAAACCCCTGCGCCATAAGGAGGCGTTCCTGCGCAGGGGGGGGGCGTTCCTGCGCAGGAACGCCTCCTAAAAGTGGCTGAGTGAAATCTATGAGATTTCACTCAGCCACTTACTACGTCAATTCCTTACGCCTGCTTGAAGCAGGCGTAAGGGTGACGCACCATACATTGAATAGATGGCCCCTGTGCATTGCCGGAGTCATGTCGCACTTGCGACATGACTCCTGCAATGCGCCGCCCGTGCGCCGAGAGATGCGTCACGCATCCTCACTGCCTTGCACCATGGTGCGCCGCATCATAAATGCGGCGCACCATGGGTGGCGGAGCAGTGGCGCACTGTGGCGCATGTTAACTGGCGCGTCCCTGGGGATGCGCCAGTTAACATAAATCTGCCCCAATGTATGCAAGGGGGGCGTATTGACGCAAGGAAGGGTCGTAGAAGTGATGCAGTGAAATCTATGAGATTTCACTGCGTCACTTTTAGGACGCCGTTGCGTCAAAATCTTGCGCCTGCCTCACAGCAAGCGTAAGACTGACGCAGGCCCTTTCACATGGGGCTTTCCCCATGTGAAACGAAGCATTGCTGGCGTTGCGTCACTTTTGTGACACACTCCAGCAATGCGTCACTTTTGCGCCTACAGATACGTCAGGAATACTGACGTATCTGTAACTCCTTTTGACATGATGTGTCATATTATAAATATGACGCATCAATCATGTCGCAGGGAGAGCACAGTGAAAAGTGACGTATCGCTCTTTTCACGCAGCGATGCGTCACTTTTCATAAATAAGGCCCCGGGGGCCTCATTTATGAGAAATGACGCATCACTGCATGAAAGCAGCGATGCGTGACTTCTCAGTGCGCACTCCTTGCGGCATACTTGATGCGTCATATTTAATGTATGACGCATAATGTTGCAAGGAGTTACAGATACGTCAGTATTTCTGACGGATCTGTAAGCGCAAAAGTCACGCATTGCTGGAGTGTGTCACAAAAGTGACGCAACTCCAGCAATGTGTCCTTTCACATGGGGCAAGCCCCATGTGAAAGGGCCTGCATCAGTCTTACGCCTGCTGTGAGGCAGGCGCAAGATTTTGACGCAACAGCGTCCTAAAAGTGACGCAGTGAAATCTCATAGATTTCACTGCGTCACTATTACGAGGCTTTTTGCAGGGGAACGCCCCCTCTGCATACATTATACCTGGCGCAGGTATAATGTAGTGCAGGGGTTTACAAAGTGACGCATCTACCTAGATGCGCCACTTTGTAAATAGTGCGCAACAGGAGGCTTTACGCCGCCGATGCGTCACAAAAAGTGACGCATCGGGAGCGCAAAACTGACGCAAGGCCTCATAAATGAGGCCCCAGGGGCCTCATTTATGAGGCCGTGCGTGCCTTTTACGCCGCCGATGCGTCACTTTTTGGGACGCACCAGCAGCGTAAAAAATGTGCCTTGTTGCACCATATCTACAAAGTGACGCATCTAGGTAGATGCGTCACTTTGTAAACCCTTGCGCTACATTATACCTACGCCAGGTATAATGGGGCAGATTTATGAGGCTCTTGCGCCTCCTTGCGCCGCAATTGCGTCACGTAATGTGACGCAACGGCGGCGCAAACAATGCGCCCTATTTACAACGTGACGCATCTAGGAGATGCGTCACGTTGGAAACCCCTGCGCCATAAGGAGGCGTTCCTGCGCAGGGGGGGGCGTTCCTGCGCAGAAACGCCTCCTAAAAGTGGCTGAGTGAAATCTATGAGATTTCACTCAGCCACTTACTAAGTCAATTCCTTACGCCTGCTTGAAGCAGGCGTAAGGGTGACGCACCATACATTGAATAGATGGCCCCTGTGCATTGCCGGAGTCATGTCGCACTTGCGACATGACTCCTGCAATGCGCCGCCCGTGCGCCGAGAGATGCGTCACGCATCCTTACTGCCTTGCACCATGGTGCGCCGCATCATAAATGCGGCGCACCATGGGTGGCGGAGCAGTGGCGCACTGTGGCGCATGTTAACTGGCGCGTCCCTGGGGATGCGCCAGTTAACATAAATCTGCCCCAATGTATGCAAGGGGGGCGTATTAACGCAAGGAAGGGTCGTAGAAGTGATGCAGTGAAATCTATGAGATTTCACTGCGTCACTTTTAGGACGCCGTTGCGTCAAAATCTTGCGCCTGCCTCACAGCAAGCGTAAGACTGACGCAGGCCCTTTCACATGGGGCTTGCCCCATGTGAAAGGACGCATTGCTGGAGTTGCGTCACTATTGTGACACACTCCAGCAATGCGTCACTTTTGCGCTTACAGATACGTCAGAAATACTGACGTATCTGTAACTCCTTGCGACATGATGCGTCATACATTAAATATGACGCATCAGGATTGTCGCAAGAAGTGCGCAGTGAAAAGTGACGCATTGCTGTTTTCACACAGTGATGCGTCACTTTTCATAAATGAGGCCCCAGGTGCTTAGGGCCTCATTTATGAGGCCTTGCGTCACTTTTAAGCCGCCGGTGCGTCACTTAAAATGTGCCTTGTTGCGCTATATTTACAAAGTGACGCATCTAGGTAGATGCGTCACTTTGTAAACCCCTGCGCCACATTATACCTGCACCAGGTATAATGTATGCAAGGGGGGCGTATTGGCACAAGAAAGGTCGTAGAAGTGACGCAGTGAAATCTATGAGATTTCACTGCGTCACTTCTAGATCGCCGTTGCGTCAAAATCTTGCGCCTGCCTCACAGCAGGCGTAAGACTGACACAGGCCCTTTCACATGGGGCTGGCCCCATGTGAAAGGATGCATTGCTGGAGTTGCCTCACTTTTGTGACACACTCCAGCAATGCGTCACTTTTGCGCTTACCGATACGTCAGAAATACTGACGTATCTGTAAGTCCTTGCGCATTGATGCGTCATATTGTAAATATGACGCATCATTGGGGTCGCAAGGAGGGCGCAATGAAAAGTGACGCATCGCTGTTTTCTCGCAGCGATGCGTCACTTTTTATAAATAAGTCCCTTAGGGCTCGAGCTGCCGACCTTGATGCTGGGGACGCGGGTGGGTTCGAGCCTCAGCGTTGGCTCAACACACTGTGATTCTGGGCACATAACCGTATCTCCCCCTGTGCCTACCAAAAATGAAAGTGTTCTCGTGCAACGTAACTGGTGCCCACGTAAAGCGCTCCAATACCTCTGGGTCGAGTTAGCGCTATATAAAATTAGCAAAATTATAACTGCCCACGCTTGAGAGCTCTGGAGTGGGGGGCCGAGGCACTGCACGTTTCTCACACTGACCGTCAATGGGCTTAAAAAAGGCGTTCAGACGACATGGCCATCCAATCCTTGGCCTCTCTGCAGAGCGCACAGAGCAATGGTCATCTGTTTTACTCGCAATTGTGTGATTCCGCTCAAATGTGTGTGAGGGAGGGACACGGTTGTCAACATATTGCAAGGTGAATGTAAAAGAAAGGTAAGTGGGCGTGCTGCAGATAAGGAAGAGAAAAATGCCATGGTTGAACAATGGTTGCCAAGGGTGCTCGGTGACAGGGCTACGGGAAACGAAGAGCGGCCTACAAGAAGAGTGAGAGGTACGAGCCCAAGAGAAGACGGCTTGCCGTAACCGGAGCAGGCGCTGGGACTCCCCCTGTGTTGTATTGCACATGTAGCGCTTGAGAAGTGATGGCAAAGGAGCGCTATAGCCTGCTTATTTGGATGCTCCTACTGATGACAGAGGTGCAAACTCATTCACAAGGTAAGACTGCAGCGCTATGCGCCATGAAAGTTCTAGGCGCTTTAAATGATGTTTGGTAATTGCACCAGGGCGCACACCGGAGGAGACAGAAAACGGCCTCTCTCCGCTGTATTTACGCGAAAGTAAATAGACCTATGGCTGTCCGGGGCAGAAGCAGGTTGCTCTCTGCCTTATTACCAGGCAACATGAACAGTACAAGATGAGTTTTAGTTTTTTGCTTTTTGCTTCATTCTTTTTAAGTCTTAATGAGAATAGTGCACTTTCTTTGTTTAAAAAAATCCTTTGTGTCGACATGCATAAAACATTTAAGAGAAGCAAGTGCCATATACTCTTTAAAATGTCTTCATGCGCCTCAGAAGCTGCTTCGGGTTTATTGTCCCGGTGGAAAAAATAACTGTATGAAATATGGAAAGAAACACATTCTATTTTCTTAGGGGCATGTTACCAAGCGCTTTCTCGGCGAATTGTGCCGAGAAAGCGGCGATACTGCTAGAGCCCTATTAACAAGGGCATTTTAAAGCCTGCCCCAAGCCCACTTTGCATGTCGGCGATAAACATCGCTAATGACATGCAAAGTGGGCGTTCCCACGTCCAACCACATGTAAAATGTGGTTGGAGGTGGGAACAACCTATTACCAAGGCAGGCGTTGGGAGAAGGAGACCTGCGATAAACTTGTTTAGGTTAAGGTTTATCGCAGGTCTCCCAACGCCTGCTCTGACCAGGCGTTAGGCATTGATAACATGGGGGTGTGGATCATAAAGCTGAATCCACCCCCCCATATTATCAAGGCCCACATTAGCGCGTGAAAACAACGTTTGTTTCCATGCGCTAATGTGCCATATCGCCGACTATCGCCGGATTTCTATTCGCTTGCCTGATGCGCATTGATAATTGTGCGCTAAAAAGGCGATGAAATCTGGGGATAGCCGGCGATACGGAAATGTGCGTTGTGTGTTTTCCAACGCACTCCTCGGTAATATGTCCCTTAATTCCTTCTTATGAAAGCAATAAACACAAATGGAGCAGTTATTTTGCACGTTTCTTCGCGTAGTCTAACCCTGGAGGTCAATTTCTGAGCGAAGGAAAATTATACAAAAGTGAGACTAGCTTTGAGTTCAGGGCGCTATATTTAGTTTGATCCTAGAAAAGCCTTTTTGTCAAAAATTGAAATCAGAACTCAAACTTTAGGGGGGAAAGTGCAAATCTGCTTAAAAATCCTACTTACAATCCACAGATAATGCTAACCATTTACCAATTTTTTCCCATTCCACTGCATTGGTACACTTGTGAGCATGTTCAGATGTGATGCTTATACCGCATATCTTTCATTAATGCCTACAAATACCTCTGGCAGCTATAGGCTGGTGACTACCCACCATGAGCGATCATTGGCCAAACGTCGTGGTAACTGCTGAAAATAATCCAGTGCTTAATTTGTAAAAAAAAAAAAAAACACCGGCTCAAATTAAGCACTGCAATTCACATTACCACTGTTGTATTTACTGCAGGCTCATCATCTCCCACTTAGCGTCACTGGTCCAGGGCTTTGTTTCTCTTATTTTCTGATTCTCCTTCATTTAGTAAGAGTTTACAGTGACCAGAGCTATAGACTAGGGGGCAGATTTATGATGACTGGCGCATCCCCAGGGATGTGCCAGTCATCCTGCGCCGCTGCTCCGCCACCCATGGTGCGCCGCATTTACAATGCGGCGCACCATGGGGCAAAAACGGCACAGATGCGTGACGCATCTGTGCCGTAAAGGTGGCGCATTGCTGGAGCTGCGTCGCAAGCGCGACGCAGCTCCAGCAAGGCTCGGGGGTGCCCTATCTCCACAATGCTGTGTCAAGACCTACGCCTGCTTCAAGCAGGCGCAGGGTTTTGACGCAGCATTGGCCTGAAAGTGACTGAGTGCAATCTCATAGATTTCACTCAGCCACTTTTACGAGGCGTTCCTGCGCAGGAACGCCCCCCCTGCGCAGGAACGCCTCCTCATGGCGCAGGGCTTTTCAAAGTGACGCATCTCCTAGATGCGTCACGTTGTAAATAGGGCGCATTGTTTGCGCCGCCGTTGCGTCAAATAAAGTGACGCACCGGCGGCGCAAGGCCTTCATAAATCTGCCCCTAGGAGCTGAGGATCTGGTTTCGAGTCTCAGCGTCAGCGCAACATCCTGTGATTCTGGGCAAATCCTTTAATCTCCATGGACAGCGCCCGGATACCCTTACTGGTGATAAACTGCGCTATATCAATATACACAGAAAAAAACATCTGAGTTTTGAAAGACTATGATTGCCTGATAATCATAACCATAATGCTCGGAGCAGATAATACATTAGAATTCATATTCGTAATCATTTTTTGTCTCTTCATTGCTCCATTAGTTGACTCACTTTTTACCACTGACTCCTCAGGGGCGGCCTTAGGCATATGCAAGCTGTGCACCTGCACACGGCCGCCAAACCCCAGGGGCCGCCACGCCAATACTGTAGTCTTGTGCCCATAGCATACACGAGTTGAGATAATCAGTTAACTTTCTAAGTAAGTGAAATCTTTTATTAACTGTGCGATTACTTAAAATCTATACAGTATAAAACACATGAACATCACCCCCCACCCAAAAAACCCTACCCCATTTAAAACCCGATATTCAGCTTTAAGATAGCGTAATGACTGTCTTTACTGCTTTGTGGCCGTTAAAAAAGAAAAGAGAAAAAAATAAAAATAAAATGAAAGCCTCCAAGAGTCTCGAGTTGTGTGAAAGTTCAACAGGGTTATACACTCCATAATGCCAATTGTCAATATAAAAATTCTTAAAAAGCCCCCTGTGAGACCCTGATTAAATTTCTAATTCCAGTGATTCCAGTAGCTTTCCAAGAAATTCCTAAATTAGGTGACAACTAGCATGATTAGAACACCAGATACTAAATGACAGTGTCCTTTTGATGTGAATCAAGTGCAGTTCTGACTTGATGGATAAACTTACCAACCCTAGCAAGAAGGCAAGTCGTAATTTCTGAAAAGCACCAATCTGAGGCCTCTCTGCAAGTTCTGTGGCCCAAATTCCATAGGGCCGGGCACAGCAAACGGTGACTGTCGCTAGCCAGTTTTGTACAGCAGCATAAAAGGTGTAACCAAGATTCCCTACGGTAGTTGCATAATCGGCAAGCAATAGTACCGTCAGTTCGTGCCCATTTTGGGTTAAAATTCACAATTCTAAGGGCCAGGAGGCGCAGATACAGAATTTTCTTTCTTGCTTGAGTAGAGAGTGAGTCTTGCAAGTATGGTTGGGGTTTGCCAGGAATGTATGACTTATCCAGGGCCGATGTGAGAGAGTTGTCCCGGAGTGATGACCGATCCAGTTCAAACGAGATGGTCTGGACTTGGCGCTTTACTGCTTGGGCCCAGGCAGAATAAGGAATTTCATGAAGGGGCAAGCTCTTTCCCTCAATTTTCAGTAGGTCAATTCCTTCTTTCAACTTAGAGTACCAAGTGGAGCCCGCTTCTCCAAATATAATTTTAAAGAAATGTTTAAGATTATTTTCAGGGGCTATCAGTACTCTGATATAATATTTTAACTAATGCCCCTGTAATACCAACTCTGGGCGTTTTAGGCCTATTTCCAGCCTTAGCCTGATGTTCCTTGCCTGTCTGGGAGCCTGTAACACAGACTTATAGGCTTTCATCTGGGCCGTATTGATAACTTTCTCAAATGCTCCTGGATAGGCTAGATGGCCATACGTAATAGCGGGAATCAGTTTTGCCCTGAGTACAGTCAACATCGGTTCTATTGATGGACTAACTAGGCGATGACTAAGGCGTCTAAGGGACAGGATTATTTTATCAATTCTCGGTTTTAGCTCCTTTAAATGTTTGGCTGCAGTGGCCCTCTCTGACACCCATACGCCCAGATAATTGTAGGATGTGGCTGTACTGATTCGATGCTCACCGAATGACCATGTTGCTTTTTTTATGTTGGTATTTACCAAAGATTACTATCTTTGTCTTGCTCTCGTTGATGCGTAGGCTGTTTTCCTCGTTATGTATTGCAAGACTGTTTAATGCTCTTTGAAGCCCCACCCTGGTGTGGTCCATGACCACCGTGTCGTCTGCATACTGGAGTGGTCCCAAGACCAGCTTCCCCAATCTCGGAGGTACCAAATTGGCATCTTTCAGGGCTTGCCCCATGTCCGCTGTGTACAAGTTGAAGAGTAGGGGGGCCAAGACGCATCCCTGCTTTAGTCCAGAATTAGTTTCAATTCTTGATGTTGTGATTGTTGGGCTTAGTTTCACCCGTACCCATGTCCCCTCGTAGAGGGCTTTTATGGCTTTGAGCAGGGCTTGAGGGATCCCCCAGGATTCGAGTTTTGCCCATAGCCGACTTCTGTTTACCCGATCAAAGGCCGTAGAATAGTCAATAAAACAACAAAACAGGGGCAATTTATTCCGCAGGATGGCTTGCTTCGAGAGGTAGGACAACGTTATGATATTGTCCAAGGTGGAACTATTGGACCTAAAGCCAGTCTGAGAAGGCGGGATAATGCCGTTCTTATCCACCCAAGCCTCTAAGTTCCCGAGTAATAAGCGGGCATACACCTTGGCTTCTATATCGAGTAGGGCTATGAGCCTGTAGTTAGCCGGGTTCGAGTGGTCACCCTTCTTATGTATTGGAAATAGGACCGAGCCTTTCCAAGATGTTGGTAAAATTGTTGTGGAGAATGAATGATTATATAGCGGGGTAAGGAAAAGGAGGGGGCAGTATGTATTGAAAAACGGAATCCGACCAACAAACTGAATATAATGCAGAAGAAGACATTCACCAATGAATCATGTTTTTGCTGTGGATCTAAATTTTATGTGACTTCATTTAAACAGTGTCCAGACATTAGTAAACAATGTACCAAATGTTTTGTCACTGGACATTTTGATAGAGTCTGTAGGAAGGGCAGCAAGTCATCATATGGTGTCAATATAATTGCTAATGGAAATGTAGATGATGATTGAGTGGCCAGAAGCACGGTTAATCTAATCCTGTATGTGCAGTTCCATGAGGATGATTTTCCTAAATCCTGTGATCCTATAGAGAATATTGGCATAGAGGATATGTGGGAATCTTTGTTGACGGTTTCTAGATCTGACAATCTTAATTTCAAGGAAAACATTCAATCTAAAAAATCTGCAGAAAGTTTTGTCGCCACCTGATGTAACTCCTCAGAGTTACAATGGTACAAAAAATAATCTTGAGGGTTATTTCCAAAGTACAATTGTATTCAAGGGATGATCTGTTACAGGGAAGGTTTAGGTATCACATTCAGGTCCAGATTTTCTTGGGTGGCATCATCAGGGTTGTTTGGGCATAACTCGAAAACCTGGGTGTGTGAAACAAGTGGTGGGAGTTGATATAAATACTGCTGAAGATGTGCCGTCTAATTAGGATGGCATTTTGTAGAAAATTTGGTTTTTGAAGATGAACTAGGGGAACTTCAGGATTTTTAACATGTCATTTGACATCCTATCAGATGTAAATTGAGATGTATGATGATGGTTGTCAGGACGTAGTCGGATAATCTGATTTAGCAACTGTGCTCTGAAGGGGTTATTGAGCCCACTGATTCTTCTTTATGGTTATCGCCAATAGTTGTTGTACGTAAAAAAACAATTAATTACAAATGCATATAAATCTTAGGAGTCTCTACAAATCTATTTGGTTTGATGCCCATCTATTACCGAAAATTGAAACAATGAAGGTGACATTGGCTGGAGCTAATATATTTTTTCAAGTTAGATATGCACATAGCTTACTATTAACTCATTTTGGCCAAAGAGTCCAGGCACCTATTCGCACTAGTGTCAGCAGCTTCTGCATTGTATTTCAGTGTCATCTGCAAAATGTTAGAGGGTCTTCCTGGGGTCTTACAATTTCAGGACAACATACTGGTGTTTAGGGAAAAATGTAGAGGATCATGGGTTAAGATAAGTTGCAGTTCTCAATGCACTCAAAAGTACAGGCTAAAATTAAAAAAAGACACATGTGTATTTGAAGCAAAAGAAGTAGAGTACCAAGGAGATGTCGTGTCAGGCAAGGGTATAACCCCACACCCAAATTTACTGAAAGCAATAAAAGAGGCACATATTCTTCCAAATTATGAACAACTACCAACATTTTTAGGTATGTGTGAGTACCATGGTAAGTTCATTGAACATTTTGCAACAAAAGCTGAACCTCTACCTATGATACCTAAGAAGAATGTGAATTTTGTGTGGAAAGAAGAGCAGGCTTTAGCATTCAAGAAGTTAAAGACAGAATTAAGTAATTACGTATGGCACCACTTTTCAGCCCTTTCCCCTGGTAAAATACTATGGGCCTCATTTAAGAGGCAGTGCGTCTCTTTTACGCCGCCGATGCGTCACTTTTTGTGACGCATTGGCGGCGTAAAACATGCCTCCTGTTGCGCTCTATTTACAAAGTGATGCATCTAAGCTTAGATGCGTCACTTTGTAAACCCCTGCGCTACATTATACCTGCGTCAGGTGTAATGTATGCAGGGGGGGCGTTTC
Source organism: Lissotriton helveticus (assembly GCF_964261635.1). NCBI lineage: Eukaryota > Metazoa > Chordata > Amphibia > Caudata > Salamandridae > Lissotriton > Lissotriton helveticus. The sequence continues at coordinate 34,465,090 of NC_136072.1, read as the reverse complement.
TCCGCAAAAAGCTTCGTAGAAGTGACGCAGTGAAATCTATGAGATTTCACTGCATCACTTTTAGGACGCTGTTGCGTCAAAGTCTTGCGCCTGCCTCACAGCAGGCGTAAGACTGACGCAAGCCCTTTCCCATGGGGCTTGCCCCACGTGAAAGGAAGCATTGCTGGAGTTGCGTCACTTTTGGTACACACTCCAGGAATGCGTCACTTTTGCGCTTACAGATACGTCAGAAATACTGACGTATCTGTAACTCCTTGCGACATGATACATCATACATTAAATATGCCGCATCAGGTATGTCGCAAGGAGTGCGCACTGAGAAGTGACGCATCGCTGTTTTCTCGCAGCGATGCGTCACTTTTCATAAATGAGGCCCCAAGTTCCTATTCTGAATGGGCCACATTTGTGCATTCCACCAAAGCCGCAGCTAGATTGATCAGACTAAATGTGAAATTGCTTGAGCATTATTTTGATGTTGCGTATATCCCTGGTGGGAGAAACAGAAGAGTGAATTTTCTCAAATATCTTCTGTATCTTTGTGAAGAGTTGGGCGGAATTAGTGAGGTAGAGTCACAAAGTGTTGATTGTTTGGTGGCCAATGTTTTTTGCAACAATGGTGACAGTAAGAGTGTGATTGAAGAGTGCTGGAGGAAAGGTCTTGTGAAGGACCTTGTATTAAACAAAAGGTATAGAGTACTCAGGCCAGAGGTGGCCCAGAGAAGGCAGTCTTCCTATAGGTTTGCAATTGTATAATAAAGTTTAAACTGAGGTGTGTGAAGATGTATTGCCTTTAACAGGAGATGAACTAGTTCCCCGCCGAACTTAGTCGGGAACACCTTGCTTGATTTCAGCCATCGTGGTCATTTGGGGATGACTCATTAAAAAAAGAATATGGGAAACCTATTGGCTGCCAGGAATGTTGAGTAATTGTGCAAAAAGTGTGTGATTTGTACACAGAATGGTAAGGTCTCAAGTGATATGCACCCCATAGGTGAAACTGAAACTCCTAAGGGAATTTGGGAGAAATTGCCCATTGGCTTTCTGGGTCCTTTCCAACTCTTACCTGTTAGCCAATGGTTTGCTATAGTGATGCTATACAACCTATGTAAATTGTTACCAGTCAAGTTTGTGCAACAACCAAACACCAAAGCTGGTGTCACATTTCAAACTGATGTATTTTTAAGAGAGGGGCATCCGTTGGAACAGATATCTGACCATGGGGTACAGTTCACATCAACGTAGATGAAGACATTTTTGAATGGTGCTGGGATTAAACACAAGAGATGTAGCTTATATCATCTACAGGCCAATGGTAATGTAGAAAGAACTAACAGGGTTTTCACTGAGTGTGTCAGATGAGCAATGATTGAGGGTGGTGATGTGGTTAATGCTATTCGAGCCATGCTTTGGTCTTCTCACAACACACCTCATTCAGTTACAGAGTTTTAACCCTTTAAAGCATTGCAGGGAAGGAGTTATTGTGATTGTTTAAGACCTGCGTTTTTTGAGAAAAATGTAAGTGTATCATTTCCACCAAAGAAATATTAAAAAGTGATAAGCCAGGCTCATGCTAAAATGGAGTCTTGTAATGAAAAAGCAGTTATGATGATATGAAAAGAACCAAGGGGCAGATTTATGATAACTGGCGCATCCCCAGGGATGTGCCAGTTATTTTGCGCCGCTGCTCCGCCACCCATGGTGCGCCGCATTTACAATGCGGCGCACCATGGGGCAAAAACGGCACAGATGCGTGACGCATCTGTGCCGCAAAGGTGGCGCATTGCTGGAGTTGCGTCGCAAGCGCGACGCAGCTCCAGCAAGGGTCGGGGGTGCCCCATCTTTACAATGCTGCGTCAAGACCTACGCCTGCTTCAAGCAGGCGCAGGGATTTGACGCAGCATTGGCCTGAAAGTGACTGAGTGAAATCTTATAGATTTCACTCAGCCGCTTTTGCGAGGCGCACCTGCGCCGGAACGCCCACCCTGCGCCGGAACGCCCACAAGTGGCGCAGGGCTTTACAACGTGACGCATCTGCCTAGATGCGTCACGTTGTAAATGGGTCGTAGGGATGCACCACGTTTACGCCGCAGTTGCGTGACACAAACGTGGCGCATTCCCAACATAAATCTGCCCCCAAGTGGTTGTGTTTCAAAAGAGGAGATTGAGTACGAGTCACTGTACCAGCATTCAAAGTGATGACAGGTAGAGTGAGATATAGTTCTCCTTACTCAGTAGATGAAATGAATGATGATTGTTGTGCAGGTAAGTTGAGTAATTGACAATGGTGGAATGCTGCACGGCTGGCTAAGGTTGTTGAAAGCCATGGTGGTGTCATTAGTGAGTCGTGTGGCCATGCTTCAAAAAATCTCCTGTTGAATTAACCACTGGTGAGAGTCGTGGTTCTGCTTAGCAATTTCTGGTTGATGACACTAGCAGTAGTAACATCAGACTAATAGGCTCTTGAACTATTATATGCTTGTTTGAAAACCTAAGAAATATTATGAAAAAAAGTCATGGGCCATACAGTCTAGTGTCTGTCTCTTTGCTGCAGCCATCCAATGACTGTCTGTCTCTTTGCTGCAGTCATCCAATGAATGTATCTCTCCTTGCTGCAGTCATCCAATGAATGTATCTCTCTTTGCTGCAGCCATCCAATGACTGTCTGTCTCTTTGCTGCAGCCATCCAATGACTGTCTGTCTCTTTGCTGCAGTCATCCAATGAATGTATCTCTCTTTGCTGAGCCATCCAATGAGTGTCTGTCTCTTTTTAGCAGCCTGTGTCTCCCTGTATCTCCCAATGTCCTAGCCAGCCTGTAAGTGTGTGTACATTGCAGAGACATTGTGGAAATGGGGAACATATGTTAATCACATCAACATTGGGGATCTGCACAGGCAAAACTTCCATGGCATCCAGTAGCTCTGCCTACTATCTACATTCAACCCAGCTGTGAAACTAATCATCTCTCTTCTTTTGGCATTGTTTGTAGCAGTTTGCCTACATTTTCTGATGTTTGGTGATATGAAGCCTCTGTGTAAGCTATTGACTTTCACAGCGATCAAGTTGACTTTTTCCCTGAAAAATGTATCATAACATTGGAAGTTAAACCCCGGGGGCCTCATTTATGACGCCTCGCTACCTCCTATTACCAACTTTTGGAGATATTCGCGCTAAGCGCGAATATCTCCAAAATCTAACGCCTGCCCAGAGCAGTTCTTAGCCATGTTATCCAATGGGAGGTGGATAACATGGCTAAGAGCATTGTCACGGTAATGCATGAATATCGCTGACTTTTCAGCGATATTCATGCATTTCGGCCGATTTTTATCGCTTAGGAGATAAACCTTGATGATATCAAGGCTCCTAAGCGATAAAAATCGTCGCTACACGGCGATAAAATTATAGCCGCAAAGCCAACATAGCGATAATTATCGCTAGTTGTTGGTAATATGCCCCCTTGCTATTATCAAGGTTTATCTCCTAGGCGATAAAAATTGGCCGAAATGCATGGAGATAGCGATGTTAGCGACTGTTTCCAGTCGCTAACATCTTGGCACGCCCACTTTGCATGTCATTAGTGATAAATATCACTGACATGCAAATCGGGGCCCAAGATGGTCGCTATCTCCTACTAGCTGTCGCTAACTGGTGTTAGTGACAGCTAGGTAATAGGGAGATAATTGTATCTCCGCTTTCTTGGCTTTTAAAGCCAAAAAAGCAGAGATAAATCCCTTGAGAATATGCCCCAAGGTTCCTAAGCGGAGATAAATCCCTTGATAATATGCCCCATAGTTGCAAGAAATGGCACCCTGCTGTTTTCACGCAGCGGAGCATCAAAAAATGTACCACAGCCGTATGACAATTCCCAACACCATGCTAGCACCATATTTACAATATGGCACAACATGGTGTGCCCCTGCCCCCAAACAAGTGGCAAAAAATTTGGGTATTCTTGTTGACAGTGCACTCACCATGCAGGATCATGTACGTGCACTCTGTGGGAAAAGCTTTGCGATACTAAAATTGCTAAAAAGACTCTTTCAATGGATCCCTATAGAGTGTAGGAGAACCATTGTCCAAGCCTTCCTCATGAGCCGGCTGGATTATGGGAATGCTCTCTTTGGGGGCATGGCGGACTATCTCTTCACTCGACTGCAGATGGTCCAGAATGCGGCTGCCAAACTGGTAGGCAACAAGAGCAAGTACAGCTCGGCATCGGAATGTACGAGGACACTTCATTGGCTCTCAGTGAGACAAATTGCTGAGTCATGCTCATAAGGTCTTACATCATCTAGGACCCAAAATTCTTCAAGATAGTGTTGAATTGTATGCACCCATGCGGAGCCTGAGGCTGCGTCTTACTCTGGACTTATCAGGAAGTCCAGAGTAGGGGGTCACTCCTTTTCTCACCTTGCGGCAGCATTCTGGAACGAACTTCCACTAGAACGTCGGCTCACTGACAATTACCTGGTATTTAGGAAAAAACGAAAAACTCATTGTTCCCCAAGGCCTGACCTGTTACCCAGGGACAACGCCCCCCTTGAACTCCTCGCTTTGGATGTGCTCTCCTTAGCGCCCTGATATCCTTATGGATGAATGTTGCACTCTATAGATAAATACATTCAAATAAATGGTGTTAGGCCAAACTAGCAGCTGAAAAAAATGACGTTAACACGAGCGTCAAGTTGTTAAAAAATTGCACACTATGGTGCAAAAAATTACATTCGGCTAATTAGCGGCACGAAAAGGCACGCTAGCCAGCCTAGCATCACTTTTCTGCACCTAGCGTGAAAAAAAATACAAAAATGCTGCTAAGGAGCAAAAAAAAACTTCAAACCTGAATGCAGAATGGAGCAGCCAGGAACCAGCCCAGGACAACAGCCCGCCAACCCCACTACCAACCAGGATGGCCAGCCAGAGTCCAAGGGGAAGAGGAGGAGGAAATGCAGGTTCAGAATGAGATCTTGATCAGGCAGGTGACAGAGCACCAGCACCAGCTCTTTGTCAGGTTCAAAGTGTCATTGGGAACCAAAAATGCCAAATGTCAGTCCATAGTGAAAAAGATGAACTGTGTAGCTGAAGTCAAGAGGACAGTGATGGACTGTAAAAAGCTCTGTCATGATGTCAAGTGCAAAACTAAGGAGAAATTGCCAACAAATCTACAGGTAACTTTGTAAACGAGAGGTGGCAGTTCAGTGCCCCAGGAGGAACTCGATCCTTTGGAGGAGCAGGTGTTCGCACTTATCTGTGAGGAGCTTGTGGTTGGAGTAGCAGGAAAGGAAAGTACTGACTATGACTAACTACATCAGCAACAGGGTAAGTACCAAAAAGGGACAATGGGGAGAAATAAGTAATGTTGTGCAGTCCAGGCAGATATGTCCAAGCTCTCTGCCACACGGTCTGCAGGTAAACATTAGCCACCTGGCCACTCTATACTTAGATATTACATCAATGGCAAGCACTTGGCTGTTTAGATCGCATGTTGACATAGGGCAGCATCACAAGCATCATAGCTGGGCTATCCAAACTCACATTGAAGGAGCAGCAATTTTCTGTATCTACATGATACTACACAATCCTGTGGTAACTATCAGCCTGATTCATCAATCTCCCGTTTTGCGAGCCCCTAATAGCGATTCATAAGGAATCGCTATTAAGGACTTGCAAAACGGGATTCATGTAGGAATTGCTAAATAAATAGCGATTCCTACACATTCCTTATTTGCGAGTAGCAAATTGCTAATCGCAAATAAGGAATAACTCCCCATTCATTCCTATGGGCCAAAAGGCCCGTAGGAATGAATGGGGAGTATTCCTTATTTGCGATTAGCAATTAGCTATTGGCAAATAAGATAGCGATTTAAAGGGTGCCAGGGGTGTCCAAAGGACACCCTGTAGCACCCCTTAAATGCAAATTGAAACAGGTGTTGCGCACACACATGTCCAAAGTGTGTGTGTGTGTGCAACATGCAACTTAGAAAAATGCTTTTAAAAGCATTTTTCTAACTTTTCGCTATGTACCACGAGGTTTGACCTCGCGGTAAATAGCGGGCCGAAATTGCGAATTCGCAATTTTTAAATGGATGATGAATTGCATTTAAGGAATCTCAAATAGAGATTCCTTAAATGTAATTCCTCGCAAAATAGCGAAATCGCTATTACCGATTTTTGCATTTGGGATGATGAATCCCAAATGCAAAAATAGCGCTCGCAAAGGGCCAGATTCTGAGAATCTGGCCCTTCGCGAGCCGATTTCGGCTTGATGAATCAGGCTGTATATGCAGTGGGGGACATCTAGCAGACGTACACCAGTGCAGGAATCCCTTCACCATAGTTCAATGGGCACCTGGGTTACTCCTACCCAGCTGAATGTGCACCAGCAGAAAGGAAATCACAGTGTAACCCTGCACTTTCCTATTCGCACAGTCTGGTGGCAGCATGATGCTTTCTTGCACTATGCTGCGCAGCACCACATGTCTATGAATGATGCCCCTCTGTCACACCTGGACACATGCACATCAACCTATGATAGTAATTCCTACAAATGGTATCTCACAGGATCAACAACACACCGGAGGGATGGGGGATCTGTGGGCCATGGCTAGTACCTACACATGGGGATATGTATATTGTCACTACCATACTCTCCTAGAGCAAACTACACAGCACAAAGCTGTCGTGGTATGAGGATCAGACCACACATGTGTCCGCTGCCATGGCAGGGACCACTATAACTCCTCCCATCAACAAATAAATGATTGCATGTGGAAATGAAAGCAACCTATGTACACCAAGAAACATGGCCATAGTTATAAGGGTACTAATGCATACATGTTGGCAGTTCCAACATGCGTCCTTTCACAAATGCATGGAAGGGCTGTATACACTGGATTATGTTCCATCCCTGTGCACACCCCTCTACTGCTGCAAAGAGAACACCTGTGCACCATTGCAAGCACCCTTGCACCATGGCACAAGGTTGTCTGTGTTGATGCTTGGCTATCATCATTGTTGCCAGCGCTTTGGAAAACATATGGAGTGCGTCCAATCCTTGTGAATATGGTGCTGTCCTGTGTATGTGCAATGATGCAGGGTTGCATAGATAAAGTACCTTCTGCACTGTGTTGTGCCATAACATTGAGAAAATGCCCCTCGGTAGGTAAATGTCACCATTCCCAGCAACACTATCATCTGGGGTGCTTCCTGACACTTGTCACCACGTAGCAGCCTGCCGTGTCAGCTTATTGGAGGTGAACAAACATGATATAGGGGATGTAGGCACTGGAGAATCTACGTATGATCCAGGTACCATCACTGTGTGGCAGTAAGTTGGCTGCCAGGACCATAGCTGAAACAACCAGAGGGGTCAATGGACACATATAAGTGCATGGATCAGACCAAAGAGATGTCTGACACCCTGCAGATGACCAACTCTGCACAAAATGAAATGGCATGAACCTCAGTGATTAGATTCTGACTACTAGGACAGGCCTCATCCACTCAGAGTAGGCACACAGATCACGATGCTGAGGTCCTGTCATTTGAAATTAAAATAGAGTGCTATCTGGCCCTCCCAGGCTAGTGTAACAGCTGTTCTACGTATCAATGGAGAACGAAAAGTGTCATGTCATGCACTTTGTTTGTCAACTGCTGTAAACCATGTCAACATTGCATCACCAATAGCATTTCCCCATCTAATTGTAGAGGATGGACCCTTCCTTCCTGGCCAGTACCCTATCCCGGACATCACTGATGATGGTGATGATGGCAATAAAAACAATCAACCATTACACGCTCCAAAAGTTCCTGGACTCCATTGGGACACCATCTCCGGCCATGGGGAGGGTCAGCAGCATAGTGGCATAGCCACATACCCCTCCTAAGAATCAACAGGCAACACCTACCACCACACCCACAACCCTGGACTCCAAGGATCACCTTCCAACGGATAGCAGTAGGAGTTCAGAGGGAATTGGCAGCTCAGGTGCGGGTGAGGATGGAGGCTGTGGTGGCCACACTAGAGAGGGTCAGTGGGTGCCTTAGTCCCAATAGGGACAAATCTGCCCCTACATGCTACATACACCTTGCAGCTTTGAGTGAGTATACACATACCTAGGCTTAGCATATCTGATGCTGATGGGCATAATTACAAAGGTAACCAGTTTGTTAGACTTTACAATACAATACAAAACATGTATAGAGTGTTGAGCTAACTAAAAGGTTGTCCAAGCACTGGCTATACGAGTTGCCACTGAATTCGGGGAAGATCAGCTTAGGATGGGAGTATTGCCGACAGCGCAATACTGACACCATTGGCAGATCTAATTATGACCATTTCAGTACAGAGTATGTTTAGAAACATACCATTTTGGTCCCCATGGAATGGTACACATTCTCACATTACTCTGTATTAGTGTACCTTGGGCATACTGCAATGGGCTTCATGCCATAGGCATTTGACACATTCGCAAGTATCATGTCTTAACAGCATGTCTTGCCTCACAACAGTTTGTAATTGATAAGGCAAGGAGTCAGATCAGGGCACATTGCTACCTATACAGATAACTTGGTAAGTATGACATGTAACAATGGATGCAGGAAAAGTACAACAAATCATACAGAGGCATATGAACATTATCAAATTTGACCTGTAGCAACTCTAGAGTGGACCATGCCACCCCTGAAAACATGTGCACAATATAATGGCATGTGCAAGTGACATGCATACTGTAGAATTCACACCCACATCATGATCTATTGTCTATCTACTACCACATATTTTAGCATTGTCTGAATCCGGTATTATGGCTCCTCTCACACACAACTTTCATGTTGTCATTCCCAAATAGGAAAATTGTACTCCTCGACTGAGGTTGATAGATGTGCAACAGGTAATCACAACTTCCGTTATCTATTCCTCATCTTCAAGAAGTTAAATTGTGAGAAGGGTGCAAAATGAATCAAGCAATTCCCAACATAACTGACATTACAAACAGTCCTTGCACTACACTTATTACACAGATGAAGGCACTCACCTGTGAAGTTTGGGTTGTTGACGTTGGTCATCTCAGGGTCTCTGTAAGGGTGTTGTCCAACAATCAGGCATAACAAGTAAAGCACATCATTACACTTTGTACACCTATATGATAAGCAAAAATATAGCACAGTACATATGCAAGGCTATTGCCATGTATGTAGCCTTTCAGGTTATAAGGGATGTATGACGTTACAACGCATGCTTTTACCACACATGCTGTTACAACGCGGTTTTTACATCCCATACCATTACAACGCATAGCGCTTTTGGGTGTTGGATAGTGAATAGTTTAATTTACTATTCCAACTCCAGTCCCCGTGGACACTAGGGAATGTTATTGGATAGTAAATTAACCTATTCCCTATCCTAGAGCGCCCCCCAGTGCAATGCGTTGTAATAGTTTGCATTGTAATGACTGCGTTGTAATGGTAGTGCGTTGTAAAAGTTTCGTTGTAAAGGTTGTTTACCATGTGAATGGCTTACACATGCACCTGTTGGCCATTTAGCACAACCATGTGCTGAGCGGGATCACTACCTAACCACACAAAGGTAGCTGATGCTGTGCATCTACACAATTCGCATACTATACGCAGTAAAGTTATGGTATCTAGGGGCCTCAGTAAAACAAAAACCTGTAAATAAGTATGCTACATACATCTCAATTCATGTATACTGGTCCACTAAGGAACTTGTGTACTCTACCTGCCAGTGCTGTAGAGTGCATGTCTTTGTACACTTATATTCCATGCATCCCTTAGCCAATTACAACCAATAATAAATAGAGGTGAGCTAAACAGTGTAAGCCGTGGCAGACATCATAAACGCTAGTCAATTCGGGGGAGGTATACCAAGGAGTATCAATGGCACACCACTATGGTACCCCTTCACAAGGCTCAAGCCCAGCCGCAGCATATATTATTACGTTGTAAGAAGGGAAATGACAGCTGTGCAAGGGCCTTGTAAATAGGCGCCCTTATGGATGGCATCGGTACTGTAATGCACCATCAGAGCTGGATGACGAATGCCTGCAGAGGATAAAGCAGCTTTGGAGCACATATGCTCTACCAGCCATGTAAACACATGCTTTGTCTGGATAGGCCATGGCAATGTGCACCAACTCCATGCTTCACTGAGACTCATTTCTCTCACCTACAGTAATAGTGGAAATAGTGTGGGCCACACTGCATTGCATAAGGCACTGGTGCATGTATTGTTCCTGCACTATAAGCATGGCATTTGACCATTTTGCAAGGGCACAAGACAAATTAACGTACAACATCATTGTGAGTCATACTTGATGGTCCCTAAAAGAAACAATGTTCACATTTGGAACATGAGATAGCAGAAACACTATGGGGCAGATTTATGAAGGCCTTGCGCCACGTTTACGCCGCTGTTGCGTCACGCAAGGTGGCGTAAACGTGGCGCATCCCTACGAACGATTTACAACGTGACGCATCTAGGCAGATGCGTCACATTGTAAAGCCCTGCGCCGCTTGTGGGCGTTCCGGCGCAGGGTGGGCGTTCCGGGGCAGGTGCGCCTCGCAAAAGTGGCTGAGTGAAATCTATAAGATTTCACTCAGTCACTTTCAGGCCAATCCTGCGTCAATACCCTGCGCCTGCTTGAAGCAGGAGTAGGTCTTGATGCAGCATTGGTCAGATAGGGCACCCCCGAGCCTTGCTGGAGCTGCGTCGCGCTTGCGACGCAACTCCAGCAATGCGCCGCCTTTACGGCACAGATGCGTCACGCATCTGTGCCGTTTTTGCCCCATGATGCGCCGCATTGTAAATGCGGCGCACCATGGGTGGCGGAGCTGTGGCGCACTGTGGCGCACATTAACTGGCGCATCCCTAGGGATGCGCCAGTTAACATAAATCTGCCCCTATGTGTATTTACATGTTCGTCCACCAATGTCAAGGACCACGTGCTGCAAGAGGTTGAACTCCCTGCCAACCACATTTGCCACACGCGATACTTGAGTTGGGGGATCTCACAGTCCACACCATGTATTCACAGCATCTGTTAACTGATGCTCTCAGTCAGTCATAATAGCTTTATTTCGATAAAACATATCTTGAAAGCTGTACAATCCAGAATAAAAAAAAAGCTAGACAGATAAAACAGAATACTTTTTGGCAAGTAAATAATGTTCCAAAATTCTTATACTAGCAAAGTTCATTAGAATCAGAGTAATAATTAGATAAAAAATAGCATATTCAGCATAAAAAAAAGTAGAATATACAATGATCGGGAAACACATAGCCACAGGAGTATTTAAGAATTAACATTCAAATTTCTTGATCAAATACTCCATGCCCATCTTAACCTCATCGATGCTGGTGACGGAACCACTCCGTCACCAGCCACGGACGCGCTGTGCTGGTGACGGAGTGGTTCCGTCACGGCCAGGCCTCCGCGCCTGCGCGACGCTGATTTTGCGCCTGCGTGGTGTGTTCTATTGAGCGGGGGCGGGGCCGTGACGGAACCACTCCGTCACAAGCACAGCACGCCCGAGGCTCATGACAGAGTGGTTCCGTCACGAGAATGGCGACGCCGCGTGTCCCCCTCCCCCCTAGTGCTGCGGCTGAATTACCGCCGCAGCCAAGGAGTTAAAAATGTGGCCAGTCTACAAACATAGAGATCCCGTGGGTCAGATCTTGGAATGCGCAACGCAACATGATGGCTGCGGGTGCCCAGCTCTTTACAGACTGGTTTGAGCCAGTGCTCCCTTGGCGCTTTGTAGGCTGGACAAGTGAACATGGGGGCATATTACCAACAGCTAGCGATAATTATCACTATGTTGGCTTAGCGGCAATAATTTGATCGCCGTGCTGCGGCGATTTTTATCGCTTAGGAGCCTTGCTATTATCAAGGTTTATCTCCTAAGCGATAAAAATCGGCCGCAATGCATGAATATCGCTGAAAAGTCAGCGATATTCATGCATTATCGAGCAAATGCTCTTAGCCATGTTGTCCACCTCCCATTGGTTAACATGGCTAAGAACTGCTCAGGGCAGGTGTTAGCTTTTGGAGATATTCGCGCTTAGCGCGAATATCTCCAAAAGTTGGTAATAGGAGATAGTGATGTTAGCGACTGTTTCCAGTCGCTAACATCTTGGCACGCCCACTTTGCATGTCATTAGTGATAAATATCTCTGACATGCAAAGCGGGGCCCAAGATGGTCGCTAGCCCCTACTAGCTGTCGCTAACTGGTGTTAGCGACAGCTAGGTAATAGGGAGATAATTTTATCTCCGCTTTCTTGGCTTTTAAAGCCAAAAAAGCAGAGATAAGTCCCTTGATAATATGCCCCACGATGTGTGCAGTTAACTCAAGAGTAGCCTCACAGCTTGGGCAGGAAGCTGATGTTTGATGAGGAGGCTTCCATTGGGCAGTCAGCTCTCGTGTAAGGAGTGTGCCTACCCTGAACTCAAAATACAGAGCTGATGCACTCACATCTCTGCTTTCGCACCTTGACAGGGTAGTCCTGTATCACACGGCTTCCATATTCCAACATTTTCGGCAGGTAATGGCAGATCAGCCTGATGAAAGGACCCAACTCCTGGAACTCATTGGCCAGCAAGATCCCACCCACTAACAGCTATCCTAACTCTAATAAAACCCCAAAAACATTGTAATACCATGATTACAAAACTACCCCAAAAAACAAACACCCAACACTTTACATGACAAGTCATAACTATATACACCAAATACACACAAATTCGGACTAAAGGCACACAACAGGGACAGCTGATACAACACACAAACTCCTCAAATTCCCAAAACATTCTCCAATATAATCCAAATACTACCAATCCCAAGCAAAGACAGTAAAACTGTGACTCATTGTGAAAGTAACTATAATTCCTGGGGCCTCATTTATTATTATTATTATTATTATTATTATTATTATTATTATATGAAACTTGTAGCGCGCTCAGCTTACCCGGGGGCATCCCGGCGCGAAAAGTGACGCATCGCTGCGTGAAAACAGCGATGCGTCACTTTTCACTGCGCCCTCCTTGCGACAATCCTGATGCGTCATATTTAATGTATGACGCATCATGTCGCAAGGACTTACAGATACGTCAGTATTCCTGACGTATCTGTAAGCGCAAAAGTGACGCATTGCTGGAGTGTGTCACAAAAGTGACGCAAATCCAGCAATGCGTCCTTTCACATGGGGCAAGCCCCATGTGAAAGGGCTTGCGTCAGTCTTACGCCTGCTGTGAGGCAGGCGCAAGATTTTGACGCAACAGCGTCCTAAAAGTGACGCAGTGAAATCTCATAGATTTCACTGCGTCACTATTACGAGGCTTTTTGCGGGGGAACGCCCCCTCTGCATACATTATCCCTGGTGCAGGTATAATGTGGCGCAGGGGTTTACAAAGTGACGCATCTACCTAGATGCGTCACTTTGTAGATATGGCGCAACAAGGCACATTTTTTACGCTGCTGAGGCGTCACAAAAAGTGGCGCACCGGCGGCGTAAAAGGCACGCACGGCCTCATAAATGAGGCCCCTGGTTTGCAGCATGGAGAATCCATTACGTCACTTCCCTTACTCCATTACTTCATTTCCTGGGTGGATTGTGGGATGGTTTCAGTCTATGCGTGTTTGTTTGATGGTAGCGCACGTTGCCTCTATTTCACTAGAGGCCGTACAATGGAAAACAACGTAGATATTGCTCGTCCACGACAGAGCATTATTTTTGATGAACGTGGCAGGAAAATATTTTACAGCTGGCTGGTGTAGCGTAATTTTATAGCAAGACCTACAAAAATTACTTTCTTGTTTTTGGGATGTGCAGTTCATGTTCAAATTAAAAGTAAATGTTCTTTTCTGTGTGATGGGTATTGCTGGGATGTTGTCACTGCTTGCACATGTGTCATATGTGTGCAATTAATGGGTTAATCTGGCTCATGATTCTAACTGTGCATATTGTGCATACAGGCTAGCAGCACTTGGCACTCTGTCCCATGGGTGCTATGTGTGCTAAGTTGTTGATGTCTATCAATGATGTTGAATGTGCTCCCACCTAGGATTCAAGAGACTACCTATGCAATGGGGCCAGTAAAAACACCTACGACTACTCTGTGCGAGGGCAATGAGCCCCATGTCATAGGATGGAGGCATCAGGTTGCAGTTCTAATGTGAATCTGTGTAGGTATTGCCTGCAAACACATGCAAGGGGAAGTATGGATGGTGCAAATCCATTCTACATCATGTATCACCCTAAGTGACATGGGTATACCCAGACATGAGTCCCATGCTCATTGTGCAACAGGAGTCAAGCTATCCTAGATGATGAGGGGTGATACCCCGAAACATGTTTCAAGGTCAGGGAGGGCCTGTCCTGGCAGTTCAGACTGGACTGTTCTCATTGGAGCAGGATCAGGACTATTTTGCATGTGGCTGGGTCAAGCTGAGGTGACATGGAGAGCAAGAGAATGATAGGTTGGGTTGCTACCTCGAGCGATCGCCAGTGCTTTGTCAAATTGCAGCATTGCTCCCGTCACTTTTGTGTGTTCCAAGCAATTCCATTGTTAGCATAAGTGCCAGTTGCATCCAAGGACCATATCCCACAGGACAATGGCAGTGCCATCATTTGTGGCCACCATGACACGGGAAACATCCTTTAAAACGAAACTTTTACAACGCAGTGCTATTACAACGCAGGTTTTACAACGAAAACCATTACAACGCATTGCGCTGGGAGGCGCTCTAGGATAGGGAATAGGTTAATTTACTATCCAATAACCTTCACTAGTGTCCACGGGGACTGGAGTTGGAATAGTAAGTTAAACTATTCACTATCCAGCACCCCAAAGCGCTATGCGTTGTAACAGCATGCGTTGTAAAAACTGCGTTGTAACAGCATGCGTGGTAAAAGCATGCGTTGTAACGTCATACATCCCCATGACACTTATTCACGGTGATTGTGGTATGGTAGGTCACATGCATGCCTCGGTGTGTCCTCCAACCTGTAGCTGACAGTACAACTGTGTAAATGACTCCATATCAACATTATGAAACAAGACAGTGCTTCATGTGCATACCAGTGGGTGTACACATGCAAAATTGTGGCACTGGCAAAGTATGATATGTGCATTTTGTATGTTTTAATTAAGGCAACATTCTGGATGTTACATGTGGGTAAGTTTGTTTTGTAGCATCTGTAGACTGCAGTTTTGGAATTGTGTTCCCATGCACATCCTATGTGGAACACTGCAAAGTCCTCAGACAAAGACTGGCCACTACTGTTAGCTACAAGTATGTGGCCTAACACATGTCTAGCACCAGGAGAGAAACACACACAGTTGTTGGCACCATCTATGTTATCACACCATGGTAATTATGCTGGCAACTGAGAAGTATCTGCTACAGTTAGTTGGCGTGCATAGTATTTCACTGTTAGCAGATGATGTTCTCAGATGTTTTGTACACTTTGCTGGATAACTAATCTGAGTGACAGACATCACTGGTAGAAATGTTTTTTATCTATAGTTTACTGTGAGTATGGTATACAAATGGTTACACAGTGTTTTATTTATAGACAGTGTACAATGCGCAATATAGAATTTTTTTCTTTGACTTTTGATAATCATTCATCTGTAAAGAAATTGCTTATCATTTTGTCCCTCTGCTTAGTGCTGCAACTGATGCACCAGGTTGTGGAGGCTCCTCTGTTCCTTCCTCTCCATCATCTGGCATTTCTTTATCCACTATGTCATTTGGGGGAGACAGCCATTACAAGGCGGGCTTTACACCGCGCTACCATTACGACGCAGCCATCACAAGGCAAGTCGTTACAACGACTTGCGCTGGATGGCGCTATATACTAAGGAATAGTATGATTTACTATTCCAACACCTTCCCTACAGTTACGTAGGCTGGAGATGGAATAGTAAATCATACTATTCCTAAATCCAGTGCCTACAGCGCAAGTCGTTGTAACGACTTGCGTTGTGATGGATGCGTTGTAATGGTATCGTGGTGTAAAGCCCGCGTTGTGATGACATACATCCGTCATTTGGCCATGGCACATTGGTCCTGATGCATATATTATGCAAGATACAACAGACCAAAAGGATCTTACAGACCATAAGTGGGGAGTAGAGCACTCTGTCCCCAGATAGATCTAAGCTGTGGAAGCGTGATTTGAGGACTCTGAATGTTTGCTCAGCGATGGACCTGGTGCAGCATAGGGCTTGGTTGTAGGTCCGCTGGGCTTTGTTTTGCGTGATCGTTACAGGTTTCATGACCCACGGCATCAACGCATAACCTTAGTTTCCTGCAAGGAAAGGAGGTGTTGTATTAGTCAAAACTCATGATAAGAGTTGATCCAACATTTATATCCTGTATGGCCTGTGTCCATCTTGATACATTTACCTTACAAACTGTCATGAACATGATATGACAATGTGTGGCTTACAGGCAAGTTGATATAGGGAATGGCTGACAGAGAGCTACACATACATGTGTGCTGCCCTCTGTGATACATTTAGTATACCATTCTGCTGAGTGGCAATGCCATGCAGGTGAAATCTTGTCACCAAAGAGGTTAGTCTCTTTTCCATTGACTAGGCAAATGTCTCACAATCATCTATTGTGTCAATCTGTGGGTACTATGTCAACTCCTAACCCATTACCTTTCTGATTGGATTATAAGTAACAGCAGCTGGTGATGTGTGTTCCTTCAGGCGCACATATTTTGTACATTTTTCAATGCATCAGGCATGGGAGGGATAGTGGGTGTACGTAAATATGTGGCATGTTAGCATTCACATGGCAGTGCACCGAGTCCACTATGGTGACAGTACACAAGGGTTAGTAGATGTGTGGTAATGTTGCACTGTGCAGTACAGCAGGTAGACTGCATACACAACAGTGCCACATGTCTTGGGGGCAGTGTAGGCCAAATCTTCCACATGATTAAGTGTCATTGGTTGTTTGTCTGTGCAGGATGCTGCAGATGGAGTGCAGCATGACAGTCACAACTATTCCCTTTAAATATATTGTTGGCTGTCATTGGAGATGTAGTTTGTGCATGAGGGGGCACCTTGCTGCACAGTATGGCACCTTGGATGACTGCTGTAGTGGTTTTTGCAACAAAGTTGTATACATGTTGTGCATATTGGATGTGATGTGTGTATATGATTTGTGATGTGATGCAGCATTGTTGAGGGTAAACAGTGCTGTTCATAAATGGCCATATTTCTCAGTTTCACAGATGTGTGGTATATCTTCCTTCCTCTTGCCCATGGGATTGACTTGTGATACACAAACTTCACACAGGTACTGCCTTTGTTCAGCTATGTTTTCTGGTGCCTCATTAAAATTATTTCTTCATATGTGAAGTCTTTGTCACAATTAGATGCACGCATAGGTCCGGATGTAGCTTTTGCACCACTGGACATAAAAGAATGTGGAAAAGCTGAGCTGACCTGCATCCAAAGTGAATTGATGGAATGTGCATTTTATTTTCTATACAGCACATCCATGGTTTTTCTACATACAGTAACACATAATGGTGTCTAATGGCATCGCCTGCCCGCACCATGGTGCAAGTGTGTCAGCTCAGTGTCCTGACATGACATAATGATTTAAGGGACACATTCCAGCACCAAGTTCATACAAGGTGTACAGTTCTCTCATTTAATGTGTGATGCATAATGGTGGACACATTATAATTAGACAAAAGAATGAGACATGTGATTATGTATCTTCTTTTCCCCTCCCCTTGGGAGGCACACTACTTGCACACTCTCACAGATCCCCTGTACATAGGATGTGCATAAACGTGTGTGATCTTGATAGATTTTGGATTGGAAAGGCCACCACCATGGTCATGGTATACATCTTTAACATTGAGTGAATGAGAGATACACTTTTTGTGGCTTTCAGTAGCACATACCTATGAAGCCTTACAATGTCATGCAAACATACTTAGCATTGCCATATTGACATGATTTGGGTGTGTGCTCCATCACAGCACCATGTTTGATGATAATCCATCAGCCCTTTTGACTTACACATGTGGTCCACAGTGGCTTAGGCAGTGTCGACATGTGTGACTGGTAGGTCAAGTGTTGCATATTCTTCATGTAGTATGGGACTAGCATACAACATATGCACAGTCCTATTCAACCCAAGACTGACATATCGCACTATTCCAACATGATAAGAGTGCCTTGTGGTCTGCCATGTGCTTGAGGTGTACTTACTGACCGGTAGGCCAATCACCTAGGTCCCTTTCTGGAAATGCTCATTCATGGCAGAATGCTGGAAGATGAATGAGTCATGCGCACTGCCCGGGTACCTGGCAATGATGTTGATGAAAAGTCTGAGATGGTACATGATTGCCTGCATGATCATGGAATAGGTGTGTTTCCTGTTGTGATAAATATGGGATGTAGCTGCAGGAGGCACAAGTTGCACATGTGTGCAGGCCATTGCCCCCAAAACATTTAGGAATCCTCACATGGCATTACCGCCTTGCATGTTCTCCTGCTGTTGCTGTGCTGTGTTTTAGATTAGAGATACTGGTGTGTGAGGCTTATGATGGCACCCAGGATGTTGGGGAGGAACCTGGGATATTGCTGCCACTCGGGCTGTGGTGGGTTGGAAACCTCCAGACACCAGCATGTGCAGGGCAGTGAGTAGTTTGACCTGCGGAGGTCTGTTGGTGCAGCGCTGTGATGTTGGCTGCAGCCTTGACGTAATCTGGTGCAGGAGGTGGACAATGGACTCCCTCTTGAGACCGTAATGGGCAATGACCTCCTTCTCCTTGAGTTCAATGAGGGTTATCCTCTGGCGGCGTGTCCCCTCCCTTCTCCTGTGCTGCAATTGTGATGGTGGTCTCCTTGGTGCTCCTAGCTGCAATATCAGTAGACCAATGGCTTAGTTGAGCTTGCCATAGCATTTGGGTCTGTTCTGCTTTTATACAAGTGTGCTAGCATCATTTTTTAGGAGTAGATGGGGCATATTATCAAGGGGTTTTATCTCCGCTTTTTTGGCTTTAAAAGCCAAGAAAGCGGAGATAAAATTATCTCCCTATTACCTAGCTGTCGCTAACACCAGTTAGCGACAGCTAGTAGGAGATAGCGACCATCTTGGGCCCCAATTTGCATGTCAGTGATATTTATCACTAATGACATGCAAAGTGGGCGTGCCAAGATGTTAGCGACTGGAAACAGTCGCTAACATCGCTATCTCCTATTACCAACTTATGGAGATATTCGCGCTAAGAGCGAATATCTCCAAAAGCTAACACCTGCCCTGAGCAGTTCTTAGTCATGTTATCCAATGGGAGGTGGATAACATGGCTAAGACCATTAGTTTGGTAATGCATGAATATCGCTGACTTTTCAGCGATATTAATGCATTCCGGCCATTTTTTATCGCATTTGCGATAAACCTTGGTAATACCAAGGTTTATCTGCGATAAAAATCGCCGCAGTTCAGCGGTAAAATTTTGTCTCTAACCAAGCAATAGCGATAATTATCGCTATTGCTATTGCTTGGTAATATGCCCCGATGTTCCCTAGCAGTAAAAAAATGCTGCTAATTGGACCTAGAGGGCGTTTTGTTTAAATTAACTTGTTTAGGAAAATCCTCTCTACATAAGGGGTTGTCAGTTTTGTGGTTGTTTTTCCTTGCATATCATTTTCAGTAAATTCCATTAGCTGAACTGGCATTGAAGAAAATAGGCGCCAACAGTGAAAATTTCTGCTAGCGGGCTCCAGTGTTATTTTGTAAATATGGTGTTGTAAAAAAAAGCACTGCACCATCAAAAAAAATAACGCTGCAGTGGCGTTAAGTCCTTGTAAATATCCCCCTATAATTTAAAAAAGTGTACTTTGGCAGTCAGAAAACAAACTGGAATTAAAACCAGTTCTCCTGACTGCCTTTCCCCGAGTGAGTGCAGTTCACATCCTAATCAAAAGTGAGATGCTTGGCTCAGAACAATACAGCCATTTCTAAGGGTAAACAGCGAACACTTAGGGGCATATTTACAAGTTCTGGCGCATCTCTGCAAATCAGCAGGGATGCGCCAGAACATATGCGTCACGCAATCCCCTCCATGCGCCACCACAGATGCGCCGCATTTACAATGCGGCGCACGATGGTGCAAGGAAGGGCAGATGCGTGACGAATCTTGTGGTGTACGGGCGGCGCATTGCTGGAGTCGCGTCGCAAGCGCGACACAACTCCTGCAAGGCACAGGGGCCACCCATACTCAACGTGGTGCATCACTTCTTACGCCTGCTTCAAGCAGGCGTAAGGATTTGATGCAGCAGCGTTGTAAAACTGACTCAGTGAAATCTTGTAGATTTCACTGCGTCCTTTTTACGCAGCTTTCCTGCGAGGGAACGCCCACCCTGCGACAGAACGCCCACATGAAACCTGACGCAGGTTTCATGTGGCACAGGGCTTTACAACGTGACGCATCTGCCTATATGCGTCACGTTGTAAATAAGTCGCAACGTGGCGCATTGTTTACGCCGCCGCTGCATCACAAAAGTGACGCAACGGCGGCGTAAAAGTGTCGCAAGGGACTTGAAAATCTGCCCCTTAATTAGGAAGAGTCATCTAGAAGGTCTGCAACAACCTCTTTTCACGTGAAAATCCAAATGACAGAAATGTATTGAGCCCCAGAAAACTCTCACACTTTAATCTTGGCCGCGCCAGGAGGGGAAGCTACTCCAAGAAAAGGAAGAATAGGTGTTCCATCGTACATAATGCCGAGTCTGACAGGGGACCCCATGACATACACAGAGACATAAGGACTTGAACATTGCTATAATTTTAAAAGAAGTACAGAAATGGCATACAGCAAAGCTTTGAAAAACTGCCCTCACCCACAAATGTTTGTGGCATGCTTCATCATAGGGCTGCTACTGACACCGCTCCGCAGTTCAACGCATGAGGTGGAGCAATAGGCTGGGGAAGACAATACAAACATAAAGGGCAGGATCTAAATATTAAAAAGTTAAAACTAACTCAGGGATATCCCAATAATTCCCTCGTTGGAGCTAAAAGGTATCTCTGTACCAAATGATGGTCGTGAAATACTTGAATTATGCACCATTCACCCCTCCATTCTGCAAAGAAGTCGGCATGTTTCAGCCAGATATCATGTCTTTCCCGGCCTTCCTCAGGACTGTTAGATCCCTAGGGCCTCATTTATGAAAAGTGACGCATCGCTGCGTGAAAACAGCGATGCGTCACTTTTCACTGCGCTCTCCCTATGACATGATTGATGCGTCATATTTATAATATGACGCATCATGTCGCAAGGAGTTACAGATACGTCAGTATTTCTGACGTATCTGTAGGCGCAATAGTCACCCATTGCTGGAGTGTGTCACAAAAGTGACGCAACTCCAGCAATGCAACCTTTGACATGGGGAAAGCCCCATGTGAAAGGGCTTGCGTCAGTCTCACGCCTGCTGTGAGGCAGGCACAAGATTTTGACGCAACAGCGTCCTAAAAGTGACGCAGTGAAATCTCATAGATTTTACTGCGTCACTATTACGAGGCTTTTTGCGGGTGAACGCCCCCTCTGCATACATTATACCTGACGCAGGTATAATGTAGCGCAGGGGTTTACAAAGTGACGCATCTGCTTAGATGCGTCACTTTGTAAATAGTGCGCATCAGGAGGCATGTTTTACGCCGCCGATGCGTCCCAAAAAGAGACGCATCGGAAGCGCAAAACTCACGCAAGGCCTCCTAAATGAGGCCCCTAGTCTTGTTCCCTTTCTGAAATACCTCAATGTGTATATCCATTACTACACCTGTAAATTTTGTTAAGGTCCTGTAACCATAGTCCTAATTGGATCTGTAAGTAATAAAAAATATATCTACTAGTGAAAAGAAAAATGGAAAGCATAACAAGCGAAATGCCTTGTGATTTCATTATGTGAGAAAACTTTGCTGTCTCTGCCCTTCTCAACCCATTTGGTGCGATGCGGCATGTTTGACATTCTATTTTAAACACAGTTCATGGAGGTACTGCCCTTGTTTAATGATAAGATCCAAGAGCCCTTCTAGGATCTCCAACTGTATTTAAAACCATTGTTTAATCACATGCCTCTCAATCTCTATTGCAACACCACTCAGTGTGAAACACATGCATATCACCCTACTAGTAGAGTTAGGGTATTGAGTCAATAGCTCGGTTAGTCCTACCAGGTTTACTGCGTAACTTACTGGAACTGGTGCGGAAGTGAGAGCGACCCCCTGTGTTTACAGACTAATTTAGAAAGTGGGGGTAAAGTATATATAGTTAGAATGCAACATAATTTAACATGATACAATTCTTTACCTCACACATGCCAGTACTTAGTTCACTTCGGTGTAACTTCATGAGCCCCCGATGTTTGAAAACGTCCTGCGTGGAGCTCACACAATTGGCACCCCAGGTATCTACTCCCTCTCCATTAAAAATGAGCGATTAGTTTCCAAGCTCCCGAGTCACAAACCCTGTATTGGCATGAAGCTCCCTGCTTACTTCGTCAAGATGGGTTCTCCACTGGCTCTGTATCCCTCCTGGCGCCGCATAGGCACCGGGAGTCCATGATCGGGGCTTCCAAATAGAGTTCCACTTCCTGACACGTGACCGCAACACGGACCACATGTGCTCCATCTGGCATGCATACTTGTAAGGACCACTAGAGCGCTTGTTGTATATGAATCTAGGACACTAGTGTAATTTTCCCGATTCATGCTCATATATAGGTATAAATCACCCTATCCTTATATAGGCATAGAAATCATAACCATATTTAGACTTAGCCTATGCAGTCCAAATACGGCATGGCTACTTCCACTAGTTCCGAGAATCCACAACGAATTCTTGGAAAATCCCGCCTTCAGCAGTCAGGGACTACCCCTTGCTTGAGCATTGATTTATCTAGGAACTCAAGGACTTTTCACAGAACTGATTCATTGATGACGTTATTATGTCCAACCTTACGTCAATCTCGGCACCTTTAAGGTATAAATATGCCCACACTTGCCCAGGCACACGGTGATTTGGAGCAGTTCGACTATCTACTTGCCCGACGCGCCCTGCTACAGCAAGTGCCGAAGGAAGCCGACCCTCTAGCAGACGCACTGAGAGAGACTCTTTCTTTTCTCCTGCCGAGAAATCCAGCTCCAGTGTTTCCAGGTTACCCTTGCGGGTTCCTGGGAAATTGAATCCTGAGAGAGAGATACAAGACCTCCTTCATTCTAAACCAAGGTACGCAGCTGATTAGACCCTTAGAGAATTCTTGGAATAGAATTCTTGGAATTCTTGGCAAAGAATACTAAAACTAAGCTACACCTCACTTACTTCTTCCCTTGTACTAGACCTAGGTTAGGTACACTGGGGTAGTCGTATTTTAGAAGCACCAGTTGAGTACTTTTAGTCATTATTTATTAATATATGTATCTTATGTTATTTTACATGGCTTAGAAACCATACCATGCTTTTACAGTATTATTTTATAATACTCTTCGTACTCTACGCAGTATACTTTGCAACCAGTATTACGATTGTAGCAGTTCATTTCTTATGCATGAGAAAGAAGACTGTTCAATAAATACTTTTTATTGAAAACACCCGTCTCTCTACTTTTCTGCACCTCTGGTGAAACGAAGCATGCACGATTGACTGAGTGAAATAGCTATCTATTGTTTCCGCGACTCTAGAGATAGATTTCTTATTCTTGGGAAACAAAGTTGTCATGTTTATTGTCAGAAACTAACCCCTTCTTGTGAATTCGAGAAAGTTTCTAGTGACCTCTGAGCTAACTGGCACTCACAATTAAGTCTAATATACTTGGTAGAGACCTAGTCGACCTCAGTCCTACATCTAAACTACAGGATATATTATTCCAATGCGCAGAGCCTATTGGGAATATAGGAACTACACTGCACGCTTACCTGCATCAGCTCAATGTGGTAGAGAATCAGAACTCCTCTGAATAATCCTAAAAAGACTGACCAGGATAACAGTTTACAAGTGCTTTGGGCAGAGTGACTTTCTTTTGCATATAAGACCCGTATTATTAATTCATTTCCGGACAGGAAATTTATATTTGCAATTAATGTAAATCACCAATGAAAATCTTTTTCTCACAATAAATGGATGGCAAAAGATAGTTTTTTTTTGGGGGGGGGTTTCTTTTATATCTGTTTTTATATTTATTTGAGGAGGCTCGAAGACCAGTATCAATGAAAGTAAGGAGGTGTTGATGGCACTACCATGGTGATATGTAAGTATTACGCTTCAATGATTATGGCGTCCCAAACAAAAGTGCAATCTAGAGAACTTTCCATCCAGTATCAGGTGAAGAAAACAGGGAGCGAGACTAAGAACATGGTCATGGAGCCCCCTCATCTTAGGCACTATTACATATTGAACAGGATTGTGTACCTACATTCCCTCAATCTGTCTGAATGTAAAAACCTCGATTTCTCATGTGATGTTTAGCGAGTCATTGCCTACTTAGGGTGTTCCAATGAATGTAATCATTTAATACAATTTCATGGCTATGCAGCCTATTCACCCATTTCTGGTCCCTCAGAAATACAATTTAATTGGGTTCTCTGGTGGTAGTTGAAATGTAAAGCTTGTGCAGTACTGTCCAGTATAGATCGTCTTCTGTGTGTTTACTCGCCGCATAATGTGTGGTGAAGCGTGTCATGGTCTTTGCACATCTAATGTTGCTTCTATGTTCCATGACCCTTACTTTGACTTTCATTGATGTCAACCCATCAAGAAGAAGAACCTAGATACATCATCAGAAGAAGAACCTAGATAAATCATCATCATTGGAGTGATCTGACCCAGGGTGGTGTTCCACCATAAGGTCCATTTCCTATACAGCGATGGACCACCTAAAAATATTTGGAGTCTCATCCCTCATTTGAATGAGCCACCTGTAGGGCCTGGGGTTGTCTGTGACCAGAGGGGAGGCCAAACATGTATGCTCTTAGCTTCTTTAGTGCCTAGACCACAGCAAAGACATCTCTTTCAATGGCACTCCACCTGTGTTCCCTGGGCAGGAACCAACTAGAGATGAATGCTACAGGATGGCCTAGGCCCTCCTCATTGATCTGTGATAAGACTGCCCCTATGGCATGCTCTGAGGATTCTATTTGGACTCTGAGGGGCATATTACCAAGCAATAGCGATAATTATCGCTATTGCTTGGTTAGAGACAAAAATTTACAGCTGAGCTGCGGCGATTTTTATCGCAAAAAAACCTTGGTATTACCAAGGTTTATCGCAAATGCGATAAAAATCGGCCGCAATGCATGAATATCGCTGAAAAGTCCGCGATATTCATGCATTACCGAGCAAATGCTCTTAGCCATGTTATCCACCTCCCATTGGATAACATGGCTAAGAACTGCTCAGGGGCAGGTGTTAGCTTTTGGAGATATTCGCGCTTATAAGTTGGTAATAGGAGATAGCGATGTTAGTGACTGTTTCCAGTCGCTAACATCTTGGCACGCCCACTTTGCATGTCATTAGTGATAAATATCACTGACATGCAAAGCGGGGCCCAAGATGGTCGCTATCTCCTACTAGCTGTCGCTAACTGGTGTTAGCGACAGCTAGATAATAGGGAGATAATTTTATCTCCGCTTTCTTGGCTTTCAAAGCCAAAAAAGCGGAGATAAACCCCCTTGATAATATGCCCCAGAATCCCTTATAATCGTCAGAGGCCTTTAGCAGAGGTGATATGCACATGGCCTGTATGAGGTGGTCAAAGGCTTTCTGGCAAGCCTTGGTCCAGATTATCTTCTGGGGCCGCTTCATGGAAGTCCACTCAGTCAAGGGGGCCACAATGGTGCCATACCCCTTGACAACCCTCCTGCATTATCTTGTAAGGCCTAGGAAGGCCCTCCCTTCAGTCTGGGGACTCATTTATGAGCCCCTGTGCACCACCAGAATGTCACTTCTAGCTATAATCTGGTGGCTCACACTGCAGGGCCATATCTACAAATCCAAGCAAAGCCAACCTGCATGTCTTTTTTTGGCCCTGTAGATAAGAACTGAGGCAACTCAGTCAAGTCACTTCAATGCCTCACCCTGCGATAGGGATGCATGCCATGGGCACTACAGTGGGTGTTTCTATGTAACAACATGGCATTTGACACATTCCCACATTTACAAGATTTTGTATTATTATTATTATTAAAAAATTTTATAGAGCGCGTAGTCACCCTAAGGTATCCCAGCGCTAAAGATCCCTACTTCTGTGGGTTCGGCAGCAGAGAAGGGAGAGGACAAGCTTCAGAAGGGGAGAGTTAACATTAAGGAAACAGGTGAGCTTTGAGCCGTTTCCTGAAACGTAAGTAGTTGGGTTCTTTTCTCAAGTCTCGGGGGAGAGCATTCCAGAGGCGTGCGGTGTGGACCGAGAAGCGTCTTCCGCCCGAGCGGGCTTTCTTGAATCTGGGCAGGATGATAAGGGACTCATTGTCTGAACGAAGGGATCTTGGGGCTTTATAAGGTTTTATGAATTTTCTAAGAATAGGAGGGCCTTGATTCTGCAGTAGCTTATGCGCTAGGCATAGGACTTTGAAAATCACACGTTCCCTCACTGGGAGCCAGTGAAGGAGCTTCAGAGCAGGTTTGGCTGAAGCTCTGGCCGGGGTATTGGTGAGGATCCGGGCCGCCGCATTCTGGATTTTCTGAAGTTTATTTAAGGTTGCTTCAGGTGCGCCCAGGTAGATTGCATTACTATAGTCGAGCCTGGAAAGTATGAGGCCTTGGATAAGAAGTCTTTGTGATATGGGTGGAAGTAGGGGCAGGATCTTTCTCATAGATTTCAGTAGTCCGAAGCAGATACCGGCTACTTTTTTGGCCTGCGTGGTGAATGAAAGATTAGTTTCGATCCATACTCCCAGGCTTTTTACTTCCTGTTTTGGGTCTGGGGGAGGACCCAGACAGGGTGGCCAGGTGTTCAGGGGGAAGGTGAGTCCTTTCTGACCCAGAAGGAGGATATCCGTCTTTGATCCATTCAGCTTTAAACCTGAGTTATTCATCCACCCTTGTATCTGCGTCAAGCAGTTGAATAAGTCCACCGGTTGTTTACTAGGGTGGGATAGGGAGACGACTAGTTGTGTGTCGTCCGCATAACTGACGATGCTCACTCCGAACGGGGTGACGACCTCCTCCAATGGAGCCATGTAAATGTTAAACAATGTGGGGCTCAGGGAGGAGCCCTGGGGCACCCCACATTGGAGGGGTGTTTCGGAGGAGCAGGTGTTATTTTCCCAAATCTGAAAGGAGCGTTGGGCCAGAAAGGAGGAAAGCCAGGATAGAGCAGTACCTTCTACTCCTACCTTTTTAAGCCGTTTGATCAAGAGTTGGTGGTTGACGGTGTCGAAGGCCGCACTCAGGTCGAGGAGGATCACTGCCACTGATCCTCCTTCGTCTAAGAGTGCCCTGGCCTCCTCCACCGCCGCCAGGAGGGCGATGTCAGTGCCCTGTCCTGGACGAAAACCAGTCTGCGAATTTTTTAGCAGATTATTCGATTCCAGAAACTGGGAAAGTTTCTTGTTCACCAGTTTCTCGGCGATCTTGCTGGTCCCAGGGAGGAGGGATATTGGTCTATAATTAGCCAATTCCGCTGGGTCCAAGGAGGGTTTCTTTAGGAGCGCTTTAACAACTGCCGCTTTCCAACTAGGGGGGACGAGTCCCTGTTGAAAAGACGCGTTAATCAGATGGGTGAGGGGGGGGATGATGATGGGGGCTACTTCCTTGAGGATCCGCAGCGGTGCAGGGTCCCTAGGGGATCCGCTTTTGATGGTTTTTAGCGTGTTCTCGACTTCTTCGATAGTTATTTGCCCCCAAGAAGTAAGATTAGGGGAGATCGAAGTGTCGAGTGGATCGCCAGTGTCGCTTGGATTAGAGGGAGGGATGGAGTTCAGGATTTTTTGAATTTTTTCTTGGAAAAAGCTGGCGAGCTGATGGCATTTTTCCTGGTCTGCTTTGGGGTCTGGGGGGTTTCTCGGAGTGGGACCAGGGACATTGAGAAGGTCCTTCAGGATGGTATAGGTTTCTTTACTCGAGCAGGCGGCTTTTTCAATTCTTTCCTGAAAGAATAGGCTTTTTGTCTTGCTGATGGAAGATTTATATACTGATAAAGAGGTGAGATAGGCATCCTTATTAGTATTAGACTTCTCCATCTGCCAGGAACGTTCAGCTCTTTTGCAGTTCTGCCGAAGCGACTTGAGCTCTGGAGTATACCACGGGGCCGGTGGTATTCGTTTGGTGTGTTTGAGGGTGGTGGTTTTGGGGAGGAGTGTATCCAAAGAGGATGTGATCCAGGAGCTGAATTGTTTGTCGGCAGTAGTAGCATCAGGGGAAAACAATGGGATGGAGTTAGAAAGAATGGCGGACCATTCAGATGGTAGGAGTTTATGCCAACGTCTGTCGGTGACTTTGATTTTCGCGGACTGGGTGATGCAAGTAGGAGACTTCCAGGAAATGGGGACTAAAAAATGATCGGTCCAGGGCAGTGGCAAAGAAGGACTCGTGGTGATATTGGCATCGTTAGTAAGGACGGGATCTAAAAGGTGTCCCTTATCGTGGGTGGGCTCATTATTCACCAATCGAATGTTGAGTGACATAAGGTCCACTAGTAGGTCGGAGGCAGACCGGTCAGCGGGATCTGTAAAATGGAGGTTAAGGTCACCTACAATAAGAAAGTTAGAAACAGAGGCGGCCAATTGAGCGGTTGTTTCGGTAACTGCGTTAAGGAATTTCCCAAGAGTACCCGGGGGACGGTAAATAAGCAGTCCTGAGATGGAGTGCGTCGGGGAGGTTAGGAGGGAGAAGTGGCAGCTTTCTGCGTCTTCAATATTGGCGTCGTTGATTCTACAGCTGAGGTGATCGCGGTAGATTATGGCCAACCCACCTCCTCTACCGCTGGGTCTGTGGCGGGTTTGAATGAGATAGCCTGGGGGAAGGGCGATGACAATGTCCGCGTCAGTGCTATCAGAAAGCCAAGTTTCTGTTAAAAACAGTGCATCCAAGCCTTGGTCTTGGATCAGCCCATTGATTTCGAGTGCGTGCTTGGGGAGGGAGCGACAGTTGAGTAGACCGAGTTGTAGTCTGGAATTGACTGGGATCTGAGTGGCTGCATCACAGCGCGTACAACTTGAAAAGGGTTTACCTACGTCGTGAGTGTAGAGACAACCTAGGCTTTTTTCAGGTCGGAGGTCCCGAAGCGTGTCTGCTGAATACATCAGGCGACTAGGGGGTGAGTCTGGCAGAGTCCCTGGGCCCGGGTCCGTCCGGGCCCGGACGGGCCCAGACGGGCTTGCCTTAGGCGCGCCTTTGGCGCGCAAACGGCGCTCCCGCTGCGCTCGTCCGCTGCGCTTGCGTGGGAGGCACATTTAGGGTGAGAGGGTGTGGGCGTGGCCTGTCAGGTGGGCGTGGCCTCGCGTGTGCAGCGATGGCGTCCCTGAACAACAATGTCCCAAAACAGCGCTAATTCCGCTGAACTGTGATTGAGCCTGCTAGGCGCTTTAGCCCAGAAGAGAGCAGAGGTGAGAATATAAGTTTTAAAATAAACAAACACAGAGGATCAACAATTTTAAAAAAGTAGCGAGTTTCTCCTCCGGCTTCCGCCTCAGAGGTTAGGGTTCAATTGGTCGCGCTAGTGATCAGCGCTGTTGTTATAGGCGGAGGGTGTGGGCGTGGCCTGTCAGGTGGGCGTGGCCTCGCGTGTGCAGCGATGGCGTCCCTGAACAACAATGTCCCAAAACAGAGCTAATTCCGCTGAATTGTGATTGAGCCTGCTAGGCGCTTTAGCCCAGAAGAGAGCAGAGGTGAGAATATAAGTTTTAAAATAAACAAACACAGAGGATCAACAATTTTAAAAAAGTAGCGAGTTTCTCCTCCGGCTTCCGCCTCAGAGGTGTAGACCTGGGAATGTGTCGAAAACCTATGCCTCCCCAGGACTGGTGTAGAGGAGGCGCAATGAGGAGAAAAAAACATTATTTCTCCTAGTGTGTTTGCTTTTTATATGTGTGCTGCATTTAGCAGCACACATAGAAAGAGGAAATCACTTTCATTGATTGTTTTTGTACGGGAAGGTGTGCCATCCTGCACAAAAACAAGCAACCCAAAAACACAGGCACCCTCGCACCATGGTGCAAGCGTGCATTTGTTGGCGCATGTAGCCATTTGTGCTCCAGCACAGAAGGAAAGGATAGGAATGCACCACATTCCTGCCCTTTTCTATTGATGGAGGGCAGTGCAGCAGGAAGGCTTTTGGCACTGCCCTACGCCAAAAGATTGTAAATGAGGCCTTGAGTTTTTGGGGCTCCCAGGCCAGATTAGTTTCTATTTTGGGTTGTAGGAGTTGAACGTTACCCCAGTCCACAGGGTGCCCCAAGTACACCACAGACCCTTGTCCTATCTGGAACTTGCTAGCCTTGATAGTCAGGCCTGCCTGTTGTAGGGCCTGAAGAAATTCCTGCAGGTCAAAGAGGTGGTCCTCCCAGCTGCTGCTGATAACTATGTCATTCATGAACGAAGCACTAAACGCCTCCATATCAGCCAAGGGCTGGTTCACCAGCTCTGGAAGGTGGCCATGATATGTTTATGCTCAAAGGGCATTACTTTAAAAGTGGCCCTCTAGGGGGAAAAAGGCTGACCTCTCTTTAGCCCCTTCAGTTAGCGCAATTTGACAGTACCCTGAAGTTGAATCAAAAGTACTCAAGAACCTGGCAGTCCCTAATCTGTCAATGAGCTAATCAACTCTGGGGATGGGATGAGCATCAGTCTTAGTGACTGAGTTAACTCCGCTGCAGTCCATGCAGAGGTTTGGCTGCAGTGCCTGTATTTAATGGTAACAGGTGAACCAAGTGAATTGTGCTTTTCACCATTGCAGATGTGGCGACACGGAAGAAGAAGCATTTGGGCATGGTGTCTCTCTAAAGGCTCAAATGAAAGGTTGGCAAGCATTAATATGTTAATGTTAATGTTATGGGTGTCTTACATAGCGCTCGGCTACTCCAAGGAGTGTCCCGGCGCTTTCTAACCCACAGCAAAACTACAAGGAAACAGAAAAGAGGGCGAAGGAAAAAAGATCCATCATTGTCCATAGAGCCACGTT
Source organism: Lissotriton helveticus (assembly GCF_964261635.1). Taxonomy (NCBI): domain Eukaryota; kingdom Metazoa; phylum Chordata; class Amphibia; order Caudata; family Salamandridae; genus Lissotriton; species Lissotriton helveticus. Next base: position 34,433,916 of record NC_136072.1, on the reverse strand, counting down.
TTCAGACCTTTCCTAAAGGCCAACAGGTTCGAAGTACAGCGGAGCGACAGGGGGAGGGTATTCCATAGCTGAGGAGCCAGATGTTTGAAAGAACGTCCCCCAACCCTTGCTTTCCTAACAGCAGGGACAATAGCCAAACCAAGAGATTCCGATCTTAGGGATCTTGTGGGTTTGTAGAAGGCAAGGCGTTTCTGGATATATTCAGCTCCGACCGCATGAAGTGCCTTGTGCGCAAGTGTGAGTGCCTTAAAAACAATCCGCTTTCTAACAGGGAGCCAATGTAGGGAAAGAAGCAGGTCCGAGGCTTTCGCACAACGAGGTAGGCCAAAAATCGCCCGTGCCGCCGAGTTTTGGACTACCTGAAGCTTTTGTAATACATAGTCCGGAAGACCCACATATAAAACATTTGAGTAATCAAGCCTGGAGCAGATAAGAGCCTGGACCGTCGTCTTCCTATGCGCCAAAGGGAGCAAGGGAAGAAACTCGCGCAACATTTTTAGAAGACCATAACAGGTGCCGGTCAGGCCTAGAATCTGGGGCTTAAGAGATAGGCTGTTATCAATTTTGACCCCAAGATTCTTGGCAACCAGGGAGGAGGACGAGGGTGGAAACATGTTCACAGGCCACCAATCCTGCCAGCTGGGGTCAGCCTGACACCCGAAGAAGAGCACCTCAGATTTATCAGGGTTGCACTTGAGGCTGTTCAGCTGAAACCAGTCAAAAACAGCCCCAAGGCACGCGCGGATGCTCTCTCCGTTGAACTCCGCCCCCCTTCCACAAGTGAAAAGGAGCTGGGTGTCATCGGCGTATGACATGATCTGAGCCCCAAAAGACTCCGCCAGCACCGCCAGAGGGGTCATGAAGATATTAAACAGAGTCGGGCTAAGCACCGACCCCTGTGGGACTCCGACCTCCAAAGGCGGCACTTAGGCAGAGTGAGGGGGGGCCCAGACCATCTCCCGGCGACCAGCTAAATAAGATCTAAACCAGCTCAACACCGTCCCTCTCAGACCGATCTCATGAAGTCTGCTGAGGAGAGCCTCATGAGGGACGGTGTTTAAAGCCGCCGACAGATCTAACATTACCAGCAAGGCTCTTCCACCTGAATCTAGCACTTCCTTAATGGCTTCATTAACCTCCAGAAGTGCAGTCTCGGTGCTTAGATTGGATCGAAAGCCCGACTGGGTGGAGTGCAACAAGCCATGGGTTTCAAGAAAAGGTGAGAGCACAGAGTGAACATGCTTTTCCACTATCTTTGCAGGAGCAGGCAGAAGGGAAATTGGCCTGTAATTGGCATGATTTTCAGGGTCAAGACCAGGTTTTTTGAGGAGTGGAACAACCATGGCTCGTTTCCAGACCATAGGGACAACACCACTCGTCAATGACAGATTAAGGATCGGATTGATCAGAGGGTTCAAAACCTCCGCAGCCCTAGCCAAGAAGGAAGCAGGGCAGGGGTTCAAGGGGGAACCTGACTTAAGTTTAGAGAGGAGGTCCTGAGAGATGGAATCAGAGATCGCTGGAAACTCCGATAGAAAAGGACCAGTTCCGTCTGTCAAGATCAGCTGATCCCTTGGGATGGCATCAGCGCAAGGGTTCAAGGAGGAGAAGGAATCTTGAATCCGCTTTATTTTAGTAGTAAAAAAAATTGCTAATGAAACCACCCATGGTTCGGAAAAGTCATGCTGCGATACACTAGCCTTAGGGGGACAAACTCCTTAACAATGGTAACAATTTCTCTACAGGAACTTGACGCCGTCTCAATTCTAGCTGAGAAATAGTTCTTTTTTTCGGCCAGGATGTCCGCATGATAAGCCTTTAAGGTGGCCCTATAGGCGGCCTTGGCCTCCGGATCATACTGCTGGCGCCAAAGCCTCTCAGCAGCCTTGCAATTTCGCCGGGACAAAGCAAGAGACTCCGTAAACCAAGGCGCTGAAATCCGTCTTGTAGATGTCCGGGGCGCAATAGGCGGGGCAAGTTCGTCTAACCACTCTACTAGCCACTTCTGTAACACATCTAGATCACTCTCTAAGTCACGTGATAGGGAACAGGGATGCTCCAGACAAGCCTGGCCACAAACAAATGGCCAGCTCGATAGTTGGAGCAGGGCGTCATACTCAATGGCACATGTAATGTCAGTAGTGACGGAGCAGTTCGAATTAGACGCCAGTACACCAAAAGCTGTATGGTAAAAATGCTGTGACCTGGTGTGAGAGAGATACAATTATTTGATTTAATGTGGGGAGCAGGGAGAGAGTACCAGGCAACAGAGATTCTGTGAGCTGATGGCCACCTCCAGCTGTCATTTTTGCTTACTACAACAGTTTTCTTTGGTCGCTGGCAGGAGGACAAAAAAAGTAATTTGTCATTGTGGTTATAGCTGCTTTGAATTAGAATTGTTTTCCTAAGGTGAAATGCAACAGTTTTTTTTTTCCATTTTCAAAGAAATTATTTGACCAGTTTCTCCACCGAGCAAAGGCATCTTACACCCAGCACAATTCCCCTGGGAGTAACAAGCAGTCACATAAGAATATGGCCTGTCAGGTGGTGGGTGAATTCTAGGACTACGGCCAGTAAAAAGACACCAGAAGGACTACTTATGTACTTGGTGGAAGCATCAAACAGGAATGCCCCCCAAGTCCTAGCTTATCCATAGATTTGGATTATCCACAAAGCTCAGTGACTATATTTTCAGAGCTGGCTTGAAGGAGGACAGAGGTAGGCAATGAGCCTCAAGGGTGTTTGAGTGGCTGTACGGGAGAGTAAGTGGCTGTGTGAGTGGCTCTATGGGTGAGTGAGTGAAGGCATGAGTGGCTGTATGGGTCAGTAAGTGGCTGTGTCATTGGCAGTATTGTGATTGAGTGGCTGTGTGAGTATCTGCATATGTGACTGAGTGAGAAAGTGGCTGTGAGTGTGTGAGTGGGTGTTTTAGTGGCTGTGTACATCTGTGAGTGAGTACATGAGTGTTTTTGGGTGTGTGAGTAGGGTGTGAGTAGCTGAATGAATGTGCCCATGGGTGTATCAATGGCTGTACAGGTGACTGAGAGAGTATGTGAGTGGTTGTATGGGTTACTGAGTCAGTATGTGAGTAGCTGTATGGTTGAGTAAGTGACTGTGTGAGTGGCTGTGTGGGAGAGTGGGTGTGTGTGTGTGTGTGGCTGCATGAGTGGCTGTATTAGTGAGCGAGTGGCTGTATGACTAGTTGTATGGGTGAGTGAGTGGGTGTGTGAGTATATGAGTGAGAGAGTGACTGAGTGGCTGTGTGAGTGAGTGAGTGAGTGAGTGCTGCCTGCATGGCTCTATGGGTGAGTGAGTAGCTACATGAGTGGTTTTATAGGTGAGTAATTGGGTGTGTGAGTAGCTGTAGGAGTCAGTAAGTATCTGTGTGAGTGTATGGGTGAGAGAGTGGCTCTGTATGTGGCTATATGGGTGGCTGAGTGGGTGTGTGAGTGACTGTATGAGCGAGTTAGTAGCTGTGAGAATGGCTGTATGAGTGAGTGAGAGACTGTGAATGTCTGTGTTAGTGAGTAGATTTATGAGTGACTGTTAAGGTGAGTGAGTAGGTATGTGAGTGGCTGTATGGGTGAGTAAGTAGTTATGTGAGTGGGTGTATCAGTGTGTGATTGGGTGTGCAGATGTCTGTGTTAGTGTATGAGTTGGTATGTGAGTAGCTGTGTAGGAGTATAAGTGAGGAAGCAAATTTGTAGTGGTGTTTTTTTTTTCTAATTGTAGTTTGAAAAGCCCTGACCATGTAATGTTCTGGCACAACATCCAACACACTTATCAGTAAACTCCATCACTCCAATAGATGGTACCATTGATCTGCATAATAAGTAAAAGAAGAGAAATATGTATTAGTAATTACATTTGAACAAATTAGAAAAGAAACCCCAATTTCAGAAAGGCATACACTTCACACTAATCTCACACTTAGCTTATTTAAAAGATTACTCAACCACCCTTTTCTGACAGATTCTCAGCTGTCTAGACTATCATATTTCTCCTGTGAAGCCCTCCTAATGTTCACAACTGTTAGTAGATATATTTCTATACCTCTGTGTTTTAACACCAATCTGTAAAGTACTCAATATCCAATTTGCCTTCCTCCCATCAAATCCCGATTTGTGAACCATCTATAACCAAAGAATACCCTGCCTGAGCTGATTTTTCAGCTCTTTATGACACTTTATTCTACTTGTGAAATTCACTTCTTCTAGTGCACTGTGATCACTTGTAGGATGAAAGGCAGGTGTGTGGTCTTGTGTTACTGTCCACCTTTCAAATACTGTCTTATTCATATCAGGAATATACACCTGCAATGGTTTGATTACACATACGACACACAACTCAAAAAAATGTATATAGAAATATCATAAATGGTGTCCTCACAATCAGCAGCATTTCCAAAAATATTAGTGCTTCAAGTTTCAGATGATTTTTCCCTTATTCCAGAAGGCACTTCCTTTGTTGCTAACTAACTAAACGTAAGATGATTTCAAATTTGTACATGAGTTTCAAAAGTAGCGGGACCCTGCTTTTAATTATTGTAAAGAATGTTGCATATAAGCAGCTTTTAAATAATGCAACAGGCAGGCTGGTTACTGCATTTACTGTGTTTTTTTCAAAACCACTTAATTAGATATCATAATTTTCTATTCCACTTTCTTAAACTCTTAGTTTCATTGTGCTTCCTTAGAAGGCACAAACGTGTTTATTTTTAATTTTGAACATGTGATAAAAATCCATTCAGTTTGACTATTATTGGTATAAACAGCTTGATTGAAACCTTTAAAGCGTCTTTCAAATATAGGTAATTCTAAGGTATTTCCATGCTATTATTTTTACATCAGGGTCTAAAACAACAAGACTCACTGAAACAAATGCAACCCATTATTTGACTTCGCCAGAATCCACAGAAGGAAGTGGCTTCAGTGGAAGTGGCTCAGGGGAAGCTAACTTTACAACAACTACTCCAACAACCATAACAGGTATCCATGGCTTAATTTAAAAAAACAACTAAACATAAACCAGTTTGATAAGATCCAGGGTTTTCAGCGGCACTATGGACAATATTGTTCAGTGGAAGTATTGGAAAATATCAGATTTTGCATTGTTATATTTTTACTAGATGCTTCTTTCTTCCACCACCTTGCACTTCCTGATTCTTTATTTCTATCTTTTCACTTTTCATTTTCCTTCTTGCTGATTAACTAAAACTAAGATGATTTAACATTTTTACAAGTTTTCCAACAGTTTTAGGACCATGCTTTGAATTCTTTTAAATAATTTTGCGTAGCAGATGCTATAAAAAAATGCAACAGGTTGACTGGTTTTTGTATTTACCGTATTTGTTTAAAACTGCTCTCTTGAATATATTTTTCAATTATACTTTCTTAAATACTTAGTTTTAGAAGGCGCAAACGTGTTTGTTTTTAAGTTTGAACATGTGTTAAGCATCCAAGAGATTATTGATCTATTAGATTTTCCTAACATGTATATAAACAGCTTGATTGAAACCTTTAATGTGTCCTTCAAAAATAGATAATTCGTATGCATTTTCTATGCTATCATTTTCTATCAGGGTTTACAACAGCAAGTCACACTGAAACAACTGCAAACCATTATTTGACTTCACCAGAACCCACAGAAGGCAGTGGCTTCAGTGGAAGTGGCTCAGGCGAAACTGACTTTACAACAACTACTCCAACAACAACAGGTATCCAGTGCTTAATTAAAAAGAAAAATCAACATAAACCAGTTTAGTAAGATCCAGCATTTTTAGCGGCACTGGTGACAATATTTTCCAGTGGAAGTACTGAAAAATATCAGATGATGCATTGTTTTATTTTCACCAGTCACCTTTTTTCCACCACGTTCCACTTCCTGTTTGTTTATTTCTAACTTTTAATTTAATTTTAATACCAGCATTCTCAAACTATCTTTTATATTATTCATATATCTTTCATCTTCTTTCTTACTTTTATGCTATTTATGTCTTGGACTGTGACAAGATCTGCAGATTTAATAGAAGTATACTGTTCTAGATAAAAGATGGAAGGTTCTCCTGACATGCAACCAATGGAACAAATTAGGCACAATAGGAAAAGGAAAGTTCAAAATCTTACTAGACCTATTCAATACGGGATAGGACATTTCTCTAAAAAATGTATCATATATTAATTATTTAATATTAATGTGCTCTTACCTACTAAGTGCCATCTTCTATGATTATTCCCAGATGCTGATGTGGATATTGCATGTATTTACCAGCCCCAAAAGATTTCAAATTTTTACATTAATACCTATTGCCCTAGATAGCACACACTTAAACTCTGCATGCTAGAATCTACTAAGGACTTTTGGAGAAATACCTGAAAAACTGAAATGTGAATATTGAAAAGGTCAGACTCACAAGGTTATTAAAATAAAATAATAGATATTTTGCTCAATCAACTTCTTTCCTGACATTACCGGGACCAACAGAATTGGCAATAAAGGATAGGAAAATAATGGAAGAAACTTATGGCAACTGCGAACCGCTACGTTGGACTTGTCTGGCACTCACGTACACCTGGATTCATGGCCACTACTCAACCTGGACGCCCTGATAAAGATCTTAGGCAAAAATAAAATCAAGTTCACCCAATGACCCACTCCCCATCTCAATATTAAAACAACTGGACAACTCCCATGTATCTATGATTTGTAAAACCCTAAACCTTTCTCTACAAGACTCAACTGTCCCGGCTGGTTGGAAACACGCCATGGTGACACCTCTCCTGAAAAAGGCCAGGGCAGACCCTAGCGACCCATCCAACTACCGCTCTATTTCTCTTCTGCCAGCCTTCTCCAAGATCCTTGAGAGGCACATCCATTCCCATCTCGGCCAGTTCATCGAATCCAATCACATTCTTCATCCCTCGCAATCCGGCTTCCGATCTGGCTTCTCTACTGAAACAACACTACTGGGAGTTACGGAGAACCTGCGCCAACATCTTGACAGAGGAGACACAGCTGCGCTAATACTACTCGACCTCAGTGCAGCATTCGACACTATCTCACATATCAAACTCATAAAGACATTAATTTCAATGGTCATCTGCGGCCCTGCACTGAACTGGCTCTCCTCTTTCCTTACACACCGCACGTTTCAAATTTTCTCTAATACAGCAACTTCCAAAATTCATGCGTCACCCTATGGCGTTCCCCAGGGCTCTGTGCTCAGCCCCCTACTTGTTAATCGATATGTCAGACTGTTGGCCCATTTCGCGGAACAAGCAGGTCTTACCCTATTCACGTTTGCGGATGACTCTCAGATTACATTCTCCCTTTCAAACTCTTGCCCTGGCTCCACATCCATCCTGCAGTCAGGCTTAGGGAAAATTGCCACCTGGATGAACAACAACCTCCTTAAATTGAATGGTGGTAAGACCGAAGTCCTGATTCTGGGTCAAAGACAAGACCTATGGAGTTCTAAACATTGGCCTACCGAGATTGGCACCCTTCCTCTCCCATCAGACCATGTACGCTATTTCGGTTTTACCATTGATAATGCCTTGACCATGCACCAACAGGTAAGCAAGGTCTCGGCCACGTGCTTTACAATCTTGCGGTGGCTCAGGAAAATCATCTGGATGCTGCCAAGCGACACCCAAAACTCTGTGGTCCATGCCCTTATAACTTCCCGACTGGACTATGGTAATGTCCTCTACCTTGGGGCTAACAAGGCGGTGACAATTCGACTGCAGTTGGTTCAAAATGCCGCCGCAAGACTACTGCGCAAAATTCCCAAAACAGCCCACATCTCTGGACACCTCCGTGAACTACATTGGCTCTGGGTAGAGAGTCGCATTAAATTCAAAACCCTGAGCTACATGTTTAAAATCAAATTGGGCTCAGTTCCACTTTACCTACAATCCCTTGTTCATCCCTATACACCCTCTCGCCACCTTTGTTTCTTATCCCAAGGCACCTTTAATGTTCCTAGAATTAGACTTGCTAGAATGGGCGGCAGATCTTTTTCATACCTAGGTCCCACACTTCGGAACTCCCTCCCTCTGGACATCCGCAAAGAAACTAGCTATGCTTGCTTTCGCAGAGCCATCAAGACCTGGCTTTTCAATCAATAATGCTGTTTACTGTTTTAAACGTTGGGTTACTTAGCACCTTGCCTGTCCAGCACCGGGAAACCCTTTTTGGGTAGCTGTCGTGCTTAATAATCGTAATTAATAAATAAATAAAATAAATAAATGAGTGGCTATGCTATATTGGCTGATAATGAACTGTGTATACAACTGCAACAGTTTGATTAAACACAACAAAAACAAACCTTAAAATTGTAAAATAAAATGCCATGAATTGAGTCATATCAATCTGTAGCATATCTAAAAATACTAGTGATTTAAGTGTAAGGTATATGGTGCCTTGTGCCATATGGATTTACTTTTCCAGTTGATTGACTAAACCTAATATGATTTTACCTTTGAACATGTTTTTGCAACAGTTTTGGGAACATGTTTTACATTTTTTTGATAAATTTGTGTAGCAGATGCTATTAAAAAATGCAACAGGTTGAATGTTTTTTGTATTTTCCGTATTTTTTGAAATCTACTCACTTAAATAAAATAATGTTCTATTACACCTTCTTAAGTACTATCGGCCCGATTAGGATCGCGGTGAATCGGCATCCTCCGGGCCGGCGGAAGCCACCGCCGGCCCGGAGGATGCGGATTCACTGCTGCGGACACAGAGAAGTCCCCCCGCCAGATTAGGATGCCTGGGGGGGTCATGTTTCCGCCTGCCGCTTTTCCGCCGTGGTCGCCTTCCGACCGCGGTGGAAAAGCTCTAATATGGTAGCGGTGTCTATCAGACACCGCCAGCCATATTAGGATGCCGACGGAGTCATGCTGTTACACGGCGGGTTTTCCGCCGTAGAAAAGCATGTGGACATTGGTGTTTGGGGGCCCATTGCGGGCCCCCAGGGGTGTTGGGCGGTGCCTGCCGCTTTGTGCATGTAAATGTAAAACATGCAGTTTTAACATTGCGGCGGGTGCTGCTTCAAGCAATGTTAAACATACAGGATGTGACCGCCAGGGAGGCGGTCACATCCTAATTTGCAAGGAGGGACCGCCGCTGCCCCTGCGGACGTTCCTCCACCTCTGGGGTGGCGGACGGACGCAGGTCCGAATCGGCCCCTTAGTTTTGCTGTGTTTCTTTAGCAAGGACAAAAGAGTATGTTTTTAAGTTTGAACATGTTTTAAACATCCAAGCAATTCTTGCTATTTTAGATTTTCCTAATATGTATGTAAACAGCTTGCTTGAAAAACTTAATGTCTTTCAAAAATAAGAAAATTCTAAGGCATTTTCTATGCTATCATTTTCCATCAGGGTTTACAACAAGTCTCACTGAAACAACTGCAACCCATTATTTGACTTCACCAGAACCCACAGAAGGCAGTGGCTTCAGTGGAAGTGGCTCAGGAGAAACTGACTTTACAACAACTACTCCAACAACCACAACAGGTATCCAGTGCTTAATCAAAACAAAATAAACATAAACCAGTTTAATAGGATACATCATTTTTCAGCAGCACTAGTGACACTATTTTTCAGTGGAAGTACTGAAAAATATCAGATGTTACGTTGTTTTATTTTCTCTAGATGCTTCTTTTTTCCACCACCATGCACTACCTGATTCTTCATTTCTATCTTTTCACGTTTCCATTCCCTCTCTTGCTGATTGACTAAACCTAAGATGATTTCAAATTTTTACAAGTTTTCCAATAGTTTTGGGGCTCTGCTTTGAATTCTTTTAAATAGTTTTGCGTAGCAGATGCTATTAAAAAATGCAACAGGTTGATTGGATTTTGTATGTACAGTATCTTTACAACTGCTCACTTGAATATAATATTGTTCAATTATACTTTCTTAAATGCTAAGGGGCATACAATCAATGAGGCAATATAACATTTTCGCTGCTTTTGGGTCAGTTTCCGGAACGAAAAGCGGCGATAATTTTATCGCCTAATCAGCAAGGTCCCGCTAATGTGTGAAACATTGCATCAGTGCCTGTTTACTGAATGCCCAGCATTGCATCTCTAATGAGATGCAAAGTGGGCGTTCCTGCCCTGACATAAATGGAGAAATGTCACTGAGCGACAATTCTCCTATTAACAAGGGGCACGCTAGCTTGCAGAGCGACAAGCAAAGTAGCGATAACCACTGTTATCGCTACTTTCCTTACGCCTGCTTCGATACTGACTTAGCCATAATATCCTAAGTAATGTGGATATCATGGCTCAGTATGCCTCGCCCTATCATCTAGCTAACGCCAAACATTGTGAGATTATCGCTGGGTTTCCAGCAAGAATCTCACATTTGGCAGTTAGCGCTTGGAATTTTATCGCTTTTGAGATGAGCGTTGCTAATAGCACGATATCTCAGCGATAAAATTCCAGGTTACCCGGCGATAATAATCCTAGTGCTAAGTGCGCTTAGCGATAATTATCGCCGGTCCTTGATGATATGCCCCTAAGTTTCAGATGGACCAAAGTGTTTGTTACTAAGTTTGAACATGTGTTAAGCATCCAAGAGATTCTTGATCTATTAGAGTTTCCTAATATTTATATAAACAGCTTGATTGAAACCTTTAATGTGTCCTTCAAAAATAGGTAAATTTAAGGCATTTTCTATGCTATCATTTTCCATCAGGGTTTACAACAAGTCTCATTGAAACAACTGCAACCCATTATTTGACTTCACCAGAACCCACAGAAGGCAGTGGCTTCAGTGGAAGTGGCTCAGGAGAAACTGACTTTACAACAACTACTCCAACAACCACAACAGGTATCCAGTGCTTAATCAAAACAAAATAAACATAAACCAGTTTAATAGGATACATCATTTTTCAGCAGCACTAGTGACACTATTTTTCAGTGAAAGTACTGAAAAATATCAGATTTTGCATTGTTTTATTTTCACTAGATGCTTCTTTTTTCCACCACCATGCACTACCTGATTCTTCATATCTATCTTTTCACGTTTCCATTGCCTTTCTTGCTGATTGATTAAACCTAAGATGATTTCAAATTTTTACAAGTTTTCCAACAGTTTTGGAACTTTTAAATAGTTTTGCGTAGCAGATGCTATTAAAAGATGCAACAGGTTGATTCGTTTTTGAATGTACAGTATTTCTTTACAACTGCTCACTTGAATATAATATTGTTCAATTATACTTTCTTTAATACTAAGGGGCATACCATCAACGAGTCAATATAAAATTATCGCTGCTTTTGCGTCCGTTTCTGGACGAAAAGCGGCGATAATTTTATCGCCTAATCAGCAAAGTCACGCTATCGGGTGAAACATTGCATCAGCTCCTGTTTACTGAACGCCCAGCTTTCAATCTCTGATGAGATGCAAAGTGGGCGTTCCTGCCCTGACATAAATGGAGAAATGTCGCTAAGCGACAATTCTCCTATTAACAAGGGGCACACTAACTTGCAGAGCGACAAGCAAAGTAGCGATAACCGCTGTTATTGCTACTTTCCTTATGCCTGCTTCAAGACTGGCCTAGCCTTGATATCGTAAGTAAGGTGGATATCATCGCTAAGTATGCCTCGCCCTATTATCAAGCTAAAGCCAAACTTTGTGAGATCATCGCTGGGTTTCCAGCGAGAATCTCACATTTGGCAGTTTGCGCTAGCAATTTTATCGCTTTTGAGATAAGCGTTGCTAAAAGCACGCTATCTCAGCAATAAAATTCCATGTTACCCGGCGATAATACTCCTAGCGCTAAGTGCGCTTAGCGATAATTATCGCCGGTCCTTGATGATATGCCCCTAAGTTTTACAAGAAGCAAAGTGTTTGTTATTAAGTTTGAACATGTGTTAAGCATCCAAGTGATTCTTGATCTCTTAGAGTTTCCTAATATTTATATAAACAGCTTGATTCAAACCTTTAATGTATCCTTCAAAAAAAGGTAAATCTAAGGCATTTTCTATGCTATCATTTTCCATCAGGGTTTACAACAAGTCTCACTGAAACAACTGCAACCCATTATTTGACTTCACCAGAACCCACAGAAGGCAGTGGCTTCAGTGGAAGTGGCTCAGGAGAAACTGACTTTACAACAACTATTCCAACAACCACAACAGGTATCCAGTGCTAAATCAAATCCAAATAAACATAAACCAGTTTAAAAGGATACATCATTTATCAGCAGCACTCATGACAATATTTTTCAGTGGAAAGACTGAAAAATATCAGATGTTACATTATTTATTTTCTCTAGATACCTCCTGCGTGCCGTCAATTATATCATTGAAATTGCTCCCTATCATTACCGTCGCCACTGGTAGTGTCAACAGGAATGCCGTGAGGGCTACATGGGCGTGTGTGTGGAGCGCAGGTGGCACATAAACAGAAACAAGATTAAATAACCGTCCTTCCCATTGACAGGTCAGGGCCGCAAATCGGCCCTGATCGTCAACTCGTGTCTGCTGTACCACTAGTGGAAAGTTTTTCCTAATAAGTATCCCCGTGCATGAGCTATCATCTTATATCTCCATCGATCCATAGCCCGAACTGCGGATTCCACCAGGTGTGTCTCCTGCAGAAAAACCACTGCTGGGCCGCAGCGTTTCAAATATTGCAATATCAGGCCTCTCTTCACCTTGTCCCCTAGTTCTCTGACATTCCAGGTAAGTAGAATGAGGGTTGACAGTGGAGCCTGGAGCTCCTGCGAAGCGGTGCCAGCCATTAGCAAAGGTGAGGTGTGTCAAACATCTAGGATTACATTTGTCCCGTAAGAGTAAGGTAGCATGCCAAATTACTGTCCTGTCCAGCTTGCGTTCAACAAAACCAAAAAAGAAAACCACATATGCAATAGAATCAACAGAAATAAGCATATCAGTTACCTTCCCAACCCAAGTCCCACTCCCCCTCCCTGCCTCCCTGCTTAGCGAACCTACAACTGCCCGCCACCCCAACTCAGCAGAGTGCTTCTTCCCTCCCATAGCTGCAATACATGCGTGTCGGGGGAAAGAGACCTACGAGGCCACAGCCTTTCAGAGTCCCACAGGCTCGCCCCAGTCCAAGACCACAAGTCAGCTCAAACGAAAAAGTTCAAATTCCCGCATCAGGCACAAAGAATTGTCCGCAACACTGCCGATGTCATGCAGTTCGCGGTGGGTCTCTTGGCTACCAGAGTCCAGGTCGTCTGGGATATCTTCTCCCTCTTTGCGGCGGTGAGATCTCGGTCTTCGGCCTGCTCCAGGCACCGGACGCCATCCCTCCAGCCAGTCATGAGCCGCTTCTGGTGAGTCAAAGAACCAAGGCTGCCTTTCAGCCACCACCCGTAGCCTTGCCCGGAAGAGCATGGAATACTGTAACTCCTTAGCCCGGAGTAATTTCTTGACTTCGAAGAAGCTGCGGCGCCTCCTTGAAACAGCCGCCGTGTAATCTGGGAAGAAGGATATGACCGAGGTCAATATCCGGATAGGGGGGGAAATTCTCGCCGCCTGTAAAGTTGCATCTCTATCCCTAAAGTTAAAAAGACGGGCCAGGACCGGTCTCGGTGGGGCCCCCGGCTTTGGCCTTCCTCCAGGCACTCGATGTGCGCGTTCGACCGAGAAGAAATGCGAGAGTCCCTTAGGCTGTAGTCTGGTTTTTATCAGTTCCTCCACATACAGATCCATTGCCTGGGCCTCCTCCGTCTCCGGAATACCTATAATCCTCACGTTGTTGTGCCGAGCACGTCCTTCTTGGTTGTCCAGCTTTTTGGCTAGCATCTTGTTCTCCGTTTCCAGGCGGGCCATCAATATTTGGAGTTCTGACGTGTCCTGAACCAGGGATTTTGTCACTATTTCCACTTCTTTCACCCTTTCCGGCATTTTGTGGAGGTCCGCCCTAAGCAGGGTGACGTCCGTGGAAATTGTCCCAACAGTCGCTTGTACATTTGCGAAGGCCTTCATGATGTCATCAAGAGTGACCTTCTTCCCTCCATCGCCCTCCTGCGTTTTGCCGTGAGGTGGCGTCGTGTGTGACCCTTTTTCGTAAGCGTATTTGTCCAGCTTAGCCTGCACAGCCTGGTTTCTGGGCCCTCTGCCCGCCATGTTAGCGAGGTTTTGGGCGCGTCGCAGACGCTAAGGAAGGTGTCTCACAAGTTAAATCGTGAATATCCAAGTGTTGTGTTCAGTGCAATGAGGTCGGTAATGGCGAGAGTCACTGAGCAGTGGGGGGGGGGTTGGAGACCAGTCAGGCGTCAGAATGATTACCCCCTTGGCAGCCGTCGCTACACCAAGGAACTTGCAGGCCGCTACACTCCAGGCCAGTTGACTGTCCCGCCTTACCGGAGGAAAAGCGTCTCCGGCAGCTTCAACAACACGCGATAGGCGCACCCCCGCAGTGCAGGGCCTTCACTATTCTATCCCGGGGCCCATCAGAACCCAGGGCCGCCTCCAGGGCCTGTACCGCTGTGAGCAAGCGGACGCTATGGATCCCACCTGTGGTACCGGTGCGTCTTGGGGTCTAGGGTCAGTGCAGTCCAGCGTCGCAAAAACGTGTCCCTGCGAGGCTGGTCCGCAGCCGCTCGCAGTAGGGGGAGGGAACAGCGAGAGCGAGATTCCAAAGTGCCGCCGTCACCCACCCGGATCCATCTGTCTTGGAGTCGTCGGGTGTGCACCGAAGCCGGAGACTGGAGCCGGTCAAGTCAGCCACAGAACAGGTGGGTCCAGTTCAGGCTGCAAAGCCTCCACTGCCAGGATTGGGGCATGCACTGCAAGAGGGAGCGACGGGGGCGGAATCGCCGTTTGTATGCCCCAGGCGCATAGTGGTGTTGGGTTCCGCGCCTCCGGATGTCAGCCGCCGGCCGCCTCAATCACGCAAGCTCCCGGTCCTGTAGGCCCTGCCAGGCCGAGTGCAATCAAGCGGCGATAAATACCGATGACGGTGGCCAATTTGAATCGGAGTGCTTCCGATTTGCGCTGCTTGGGTTCCAATGCTGGGGGAGCCTATCAGTGGACTCCTATTAATCAGATTAGTGCACGGATTTCAACAGTGGGAATGCAACGACCTCGGAGCTCCGAGACTAGGCGGTCATTTCCCTCGGCCGGTAGCCACGCCCCCAATGCATTTTCTATGCTATCAGTTTCTATCAGGGTTTACAACAAGTCTCACTGAAACAACTGCAACCCATTATTTGACTTCACCAGAACCCACAGAAGGCAGTGGCTTCAGTGGAAGTGGCTCAGGAGAAACTGATTTTACAACAACTACTCCAACAACCACAACAGGTATCCGGTGCTTAATCAATTCAAAATAAACATAAACCAGTTTAAAAGGATACATCATTTTTCAGCAGCACTCATGACAATACTTTTCAGTGGAAGTACTGAAAAATATCAGATGTTACATTGTTTTATTTTCACTAGATGATTCTTTTTTCCACCACCTTGCACTACCTGATTCTTCATTTCTATCTTTTCACGTTTCCATTCCCTTTCTTGCTGATTGACTAAACCTAAGATGATTTCGAATTTTTACAAATTTTCCAACAGTTTTGGGACTCTGCTTTGAATTCTTTTAAAAAGTTTTGCGTAGCAGATGCTCTTAAAATATGCAACAGGTTGATTGATTTTTGTATGTACAGTATTTCTTTACAACTGCTCACTTGAATATAATATTGTTCAATTATACTTTCCTAAATACTAAGGGACATGCCATCAATAAGGCAATATAAAATTGTTGCTGCTTTTGGGTCCGTTTCCGGACGAAAAACGGCGATAATTTTATCGCCTAATCAGCAAGGTCCCGCTATCGCATGAAACATTGCATCAGTGCCTGTTTACTGAACGCCCAGCTTTGCATCTCTAATGAGATGCAAAGTGGGCGTTTCTGCCCTGACATAAATGGAGAAATGTCACTAAGCGACAATTCTCCTATTAACAAGGGGCACGCTAACTTGCAGAGCGACAAGCAAAGTAGCGATAACCACTGTTATCGCTACTTTCCTTACGCCTGCTTCGAGACTGACTTAGCCATGATGTTATGTTATGTTATGTTAAAAATTTTATACCGCGCACGTACACCGAGACGGTTTCTTGGCGCTCATAACAGACATAGCGAACCAGGGCAAAGGGTGTTAAACTGAGACCGCTTTGAAGAGAAATGTTTTCAAAGTTTTCCTGAACGACTCATAAGAGGGGCAGTGGCGAAAAGAATAAGGGAGGGAATTCCAGAAGGAGGGGCCTAAAAAAGAAAAACGCAGTCCGCCGTGTTTTTTGTGGCGGTTAGATGGGATGCAGAGAAGATTATCAGCAGACGATCTGAGATTACGGGTGGGGAGGTATCTCTTTAGCTTGGAGGAGATGAATTCAGGGGCGCGGTTATGAAGAGATTTGAATATGGTGCATCCGAGTTTGAAGGAGCACCGTTGAGCCACTGGGAGCCAATGAAGGCTCCTCAGAAGAGGGGAGACATGCTGGTGTTTAGGTTGATGAAACACCAAGCGGGCCGCCCGATTCTGAATTAACTGGAGTTTTTGAAGCTGATAGGCAGGAATCCCCACATACAGGATGTTAGCAAAGTCAACCCTCCCAAAGTCAAACTCACAGAACGAGGTCACACAGAGCACGGGGAAACCGCTAAAATGCCTACTCCTTAATTGTAGGTCGGCAGCAAAACACGCATCAGATATAGCTGATCTCATCATGAACAAAGAAATTGATGTGACAATTCTGACGGAAACGTGGCTATCAGAATCCTCATCTCCATATATGGACCTACTAGTTCCCCCACAGTATAGTATTGTGAGACTCGATAGGCCAAAAAAGTTAGGAGGGGTGGTCGCCTGCATTTACAGATCTGAAATAGAAGTCAAACTAATTCCATCAGAACCACTTGAATCCTGTGAACACCTAAATCTCAGGATAAGATCAGAAGATAATCAAAAATGCAATCTTCATGCACTCTACCACCCTCCAGGTAATAACACTACCTTCATAGACAAGTTAATGGAAATCATCACCATCGAAGCCAACTCAGAAACTAATAACATTGTCCTGGGGGACTTTAACTTACACTGGAATGACAAAGACGACAAACAGGTCAACGCTCTGAAAGAACTTCTAACAGAGTTAAATCTTAACCAAGCATGCACAGAGCCAACACACGAAAAAGGAGGCACGATAGACTGGATAATATCAAAAACTAACAATACCTCAATCATATCAATTGAGCCATGCGACTGGTCAGATCACCATGCCATAACCTTCCTGATAAACAATCTGAAACGGAACAAGACCTTACAACCTACCAGACATAAGAAATGGATGCGAGACATGAAAGATCCGAATATTGCATTACTAGTGTAAAGCTGTGAGAAGAAATTGATCCCACCAAACAACCTGCAGAGCGTAGAGGAACTTACTGATCATTACACTAAAACAGTAACGAATATAGTCAACACTACGATGCCACTAAAAATGAAAAGAGTCACAGAGAAGACAAAAAACCCATGGTTCAATGAAACACTTAATGAAGAAAGGAGGAAACTAAGACTAGCGGAAAGAAAATGGAGACAACGACCATCATCACCCGAACTGAAAGCACTCAGAAGAATAAGAAGCGAATATAACAAAAAGATACTAAACTCCAAAAAAGAATTTATCAGATCTGAACTAGATAACGCCAAAAACAGACCTCGGAAATTATTCGAGATTCTAAAACAACAATCCAATAAATTAGCTAAAACCAGTCAAGAAACCACAAAAACGCAAATAAGCTGTGAAGAATTCTCAACATTCTTCACAGAAAAGGCAAACAAGTTGGAAAGAGAGCTCAGGAAAGAAGCTGACAACATTGGCAATACGGACAGACAGAATCCCAATATCAATGTAGAAAATACCCCCTTCACAGAGAAGGCAAACAAGTTGGAAAGAGAGCTCAGGAAAGAAGCTGACAACAGTGGCAATACGGAAAGACAGAATCCCAATATCACCGTAGAAAACACCCTTGAGAGGACTAAAAACAAGGCACAATGGGAGAACTTCAAACTACTGGATCAGAATAACATAGCCAGAACACTATCTGACATCAAACCTAAGTCAAGTCAAGTCAAGTCAATAGATTTATATAGCGCGCTACATACCCAGAGGGTCTCAAGGAGCTTGAAGAAGGGTGGGGAATTACTTGTCGAATATCCACGTTTTAAGTTGCTTTCTGAATGCTAGGTGGTTCTGAGTAAGGCGAAGGTGAGTGGGAAGTGAGTTCCAGGTTTTAGCTGCCAGATAGGAGAAGGATCTACCTCCCATGGTGGTTTTGTTGATGCGAGGTACAGTGGCAAGGGCTTGGTTGGAGGATCGTAGCTGGCGGGAGGGGGTGTAGAAGGACAGTCGTGTGTTGAGGCATTCGGGTCCGATTTCGTAGAGTGCTTTGTGTGCGTGGGTTAGGAGGCGGAAAGTAATCCTCTTATTGACGGGGAGCCAGTGGAGGTTTTTCAGGTGACCAGAGATGTGTTCTTTACGCGGGATGTCTAATATGAGCCTGGCTGAAGCGTTCTGGATGCGTTGGAGTTTTTTCTGGAGTTTTGCGGTGGTACCAGCGTAGAGGGTGTTTCCGTAGTCCAGGCGGCTCGTGACCAGTGCGTGGGTGACCGTTTTTCTAGTTTCGGTGGGGATCCAGCGAAATGTTTTTTTGAGCATGCGAAGAATATTGAAGCAAGATGAAGAAACGGCGTTGACTTGTCTGTTCATCGAGAGTGAGGAATCCAGGATGACGCCCAGGTTCCGTGCGTGGTCCGTCGGGGTGGGTGCTTTTCCAAGGGCCTCTGGCCACCAAGAGTCATCCCAGGCGGAGGGGGAGGTGCCCAGGATGAGGACTTCTGTTTTGTCTGAGTTCAGTTTCAGACGGCTGTGCTTCATCCATTCGGCTACTTCTTTCATTCCTTCATGCAGGTTGGTTTTGGCAGTGTTAGGGTCTCTGGTGAGTGATAGGATCAGTTGAGTGTCATCGGCGTAGGAGATGATGTTGAGGTTGTGTTGGCGTGCGATGACCGCGAGGGGGCTCATGTATACGTTGAAGAGGGTGGGGCTGAGTGAAGATCCTTGTGGTACGCCGCAGATGACTTCAGTGGCCTCTGACTTGAATGGTGGAAGGCGGACTCTCTGGGTTCTTCCGGTGAGGAACGAGGTGATCCATTCCAGTGCTTTTCCTTGGATTCCGACGTTTTTGAGGCGCTGTAAGAGGGTGCTATGACAGACTGTGTCGAAGGCTGCGGAGAGGTCGAGGAGGATGAGGGCGACTGTGTCTCCATTGTCCAGTAGAGTTCGAATGTCGTCTGTTGCTGCAATGAGGGCGGTTTCAGTGCTGTGTTTGGCTCGGAAGCCGGACTGTGAGGAGTCGAGGGATTTGTTGGTTTCGAGGAAGGCGGCGAGCTGGTTGTTGACCGCTTTCTCGATGACTTTGGCCGGGAATGGAAGGAGTGAGATAGGGCGGTAGTTTTTGAGTTCGGTGGGGTCAGCTGTGGGTTTCTTCAGGAGGGCGCTGAGTTCGGCATGTTTCCAGCTTTCCGGGAAGGTTGCGGAGTTGAGGGAGCAGTTGATGACGTCTCGGAGGTGCGGTGCTTTAATGGAGTCTGCTTTGTTAAAGATGTGGTGAGGGCATGGGTCTGTGGGGGATCCTGAATGGATAGAGTTCATCAGACGGATGGTGTCCTCAGTGGAGATTGGGTTCCAGTCATTGAGGATGTTCAAGGGGGGTGGGGGTCCTGCAGAGGGTTGGGTGGGTTGGTCTTCGGGTTGGTTGTCGAAGCTGTTGTGGATGTCTGCAATTTTGTTGTGGAAGAATGAAGCTAGGGAGTCGCAGAGGGCTTGAGATGGGGTGATGTCGTTGGAGTTGGCAGAGGGGTTGGTAAATTCCTTGACGATGTTGAATAATTCCTTGCTGTTGTGGGCGTTGCTATCTAGTCGGTCCTTGAATGCGGCTTTCTTGGCATTCCGGATCAGTTGGTGGTGTATGCGGATGGCGTTTTTGAAGGCGTCCTTGGTGCTGGTATTTGGGTCTTTTTTCCAGGCCTTCTCAAGGGAGCGACAGAGTTTCTTGGATTTCTTAAGATCATCGTTGAACCAGGAGGCCTTCTTGCTGCCTAGTTTGATTTGTCGTTTTTTCAGTGGTGCTAGGATGTCGGCGCTGTTGGATAGCCATTGGGTGAGGTTAGTGGCTGCTTGGTCGGGGTTTGAGGAGTGGGCTGGGGGGTTTTGAAGAAGCGATGAGGAGATCTGGTCGATGGTGATTTTGTTCCAGTTTCTTCGCAGAGTGGGTTGGGGGTGGTTGTTGGATGTGGACTTGTTGTAGGTAAAGTGAACGCAGCTGTGGTCAGTCCAAAGGAGAGCTGTGGTGTGGCTGAAGGAGACATGTTTGCTGGAGGTGAAGATAGGGTCGAGTGTGTGACCTGCGATGTGGGTGGGGGTAGTGACAAGTTGTTTAAGTCCGAGGTTGGCGAGGTTGTCCAAAAGGGTGGTGGTGTTGCGGTCGTTGTTCTTTTCAAGGTGAAAGTTGAGGTCTCCCAAAAGGATGTAATCCTCGGAGGGGAGCGCGTGTGGAGTGATGAAGTCCGTGATGTCTTCACTAAATTGTGCGCGGGGTCCAGGTGGCCTGTAGAGGAGGGTGCCTCTGAGTGTGGTCTTGTGGTCGATGTGGATCTGGAAGTGAAGGTGTTCAGTGTTGGCGAGATTGACGTCTGAGCTGGTTGAGATGCGGATGGATTTCTTATGGACGATAGCGATGCCTCCTCCTGTTTGGCCGGTGCGATCCTTGCGAATGATCTTATAGCTTTCCGGGATGGCAATGGTGATGTCTGGGGCTGATGTGGCGTTCATCCATGTTTCAGTTAGGAAGGCGACGTCCGGAGAGATGGTGTCTAGTAGATTCCAGAGGTCGATGGCGTGCCTGTGGACCGAGCGGGTGTTGAGCAGGATGCATTGTAGGTGGTTGGGGACGGATAACTGTTTTGTGAACGAGGATGAGGAGTTGTTCTTGGAGCCGTCGAACTTGCAGGAGTTGCAGGAGAAGGGACCATGGGTGTGTCCAGGAGAGGCTAGGACGCAGTTGGGGGAACGGCCGGGATTAAGGGCTAGGAGGGTGGTGGCAGTGTAAGTAATGCGGGTGGGGTGGGCATTACGAGGGCCAGGGGGTCTAGCGCTGGGCGCGGTCCAGGCGCGGACGGGCGTAGACGGGCTTACCTTTGGCGCACCTTCGGCGTGGCCGTAGCGCGTGGACGCTGCGCGTTGGGACATTAGGCATAAATGAAGTTATGAGGGGGCGGAGCGTGGGAGGGGCAGCAGGGAGGCGGTAGTGTGGCTGAGGGGCGGGCCAGGGGAAATCAACAACAACAAAATGGAGGGTCAGAGGGAAAGGCAGTCAGGGGCAGCAAACACAGAAATACAACGAGTGAGCAGCACAATCAGAGCAAATGCGCTGTGTAAATGGAACACAATGACAAACTATCGAGTGAGCAGTGCTCTATAATCAAATGCACAGATAAGCCTACAATTATTCCAATAGCCTGAGCGAGGTCGCGCTGAATGAGGCAGATAGTAGCAGTGGCGCTATGCGTGTGAGGCGCTATAATTCAAAGGAAGCAGCAGTCCTGTGCAAAGCGCGCTATAACGATACCAGGGAGAGTTACAGCTGATGAGCAGGAGGAGCGTGGTGGAGCGACCGTTCTGAAGCAGGTCCAGGTGGTCACAGTTGGGCTGGGAGAGAGGAAGGCTCGATGGACGTGGGTGGGAGGGGCAGCAGGGAGGCGGTAGTGTGGCTGAGGGGCGGGCCAGGGGAAATCAACAACAACAAAATGGAGGGTCAGAGGGAAAGGCAGTCAGGGGCAGCAAACACAGAAATACAACGAGTGAGCAGCACAATCAGAGCAAATGCGCTGTGTAAATGGAACACAATGACAAACTATCGAGTGAGCAGTGCTCTATAATCAAATGCACAGATAAGCCTACAATTATTCCAATAGCCTGAGCGAGGTCGCGCTGAATGAGGCAGATAGTAGCAGTGGCGCTATGCGTGTGAGGCGCTATAATTCAAAGGAAGCAGCAGTCCTGTGCAAAGCGCGCTATAACGATACCAGGGAGAGTTACAGCTGATGAGCAGGAGGAGCGTGGTGGAGCGACCGTTCTGAAGCAGGTCCAGGTGGTCACAGTTGGGCTGGGAGAGAGGAAGGCTCGATGGACGTGGGTGGGAGGGGCAGCAGGGAGGCGGTAGTGTGGCTGAGGGGCGGGCCAGGGGAAATCAACAACAACAAAATGGAGGGTCAGAGGGAAAGGCAGTCAGGGGCAGCAAACACAGAAATACAACGAGTGAGCAGCACAATCAGAGCAAATGCGCTGTGTAAATGGAACACAATGACAAACTATCGAGTGAGCAGTGCTCTATAATCAAATGCACAGATAAGCCTACAATTATTCCAATAGCCTGAGCGAGGTCGCGCTGAATGAGGCAGATAGTAGCAGTGGCGCTATGCGTGTGAGGCGCTATAATTCAAAGGAAGCAGCAGTCCTGTGCAAAGCGCGCTATAACGATACCAGGGAGAGTTACAGCTGATGAGCAGGAGGAGCGTGGTGGAGCGACCGTTCTGAAGCAGGTCCAGGTGGTCACAGTTGGGCTGGGAGAGAGGAAGGCTCGATGGACGTGGGTGGGAGGGGCAGCAGGGAGGCAGTAGTGTGGCTGAGGGGCGGGCCAGGGGAAATCAACAACAACAAAATGGAGGGTCAGAGGGAAAGGCAGTCAGGGGCAGCAAACACAGAAATACAACGAGTGAGCAGCACATTCAGAGCAAATGCGCTGTGTAAATGGAACACAATGACAAACTATCGAGTGAGCAGTGCTCTATAATCAAATGCACAGATAAGCCTACAATTATTCCAATAGCCTGAGCGAGGTCGCGCTGAATGAGGCAGATAGTAGCAGTGGCGCTATGCGTGTGAGGCGCTATAATTCAAAGGAAGCAGCAGTCCTGTGCAAAGCGCGCTATAACGATACCAGGGAGAGTTACAGCTGATGAGCAGGAGGAGCGTGGTGGAGCGACCGTTCTGAAGCAGGTCCAGGTGGTCACGTAACAATCACTATAATGATCCACTACCATCAAAATGTGTCAGAGAAATAAACCACATTGTGATTCCCATCTGGACGAAAATAATAAACGCCTCTCTATCACAAGGGATCCTTCCAGACTGCCTAAAAACAGGTCAAGTCGTCCCCATCATCAAGAAACCGACAGCGGACCCAGCAGATCCAAACAACTTTCGCCCAGTGACCAACATCCCTATACTTGCCAAACTCATAGAGAAATGC
The DNA here is from genome assembly GCF_964261635.1 of Lissotriton helveticus. Taxonomy (NCBI): domain Eukaryota; kingdom Metazoa; phylum Chordata; class Amphibia; order Caudata; family Salamandridae; genus Lissotriton; species Lissotriton helveticus. Next base: position 34,410,561 of record NC_136072.1, on the reverse strand, counting down.
GTACAAAAGCAACTAAGTCAACACATAGCTAATTTCTCGCTACTAGACGACTGCCAATCAGGATTCAGGACAGGACATAGCACAGAAACAGCGATCCTGCATATTGTTGATGATGCACTACAGGCACTGGACCGTAATCAAACATGTCTACTTATCCTTCTGGACCTATCATCAGCATTCGACACGGTAAATCATGAAAAATTACTGAAACGACTCCATGACAGGATGGAAATGGCTGGAAATGTGCTTAAATGGTTTGAATCATTCCTGCAGAATAGAACGCAAAGATTCCTGGTCAACCAATCACTCTCACCTGCATGCCCTAATTCAATTGGAGTTCCACAAGGCTCTACATTATCGCCATCACTGTTCAACCTTTACATCGAACCACTCACTGAAATCCTCAGAAAGTCGAAAATCTCCTACCACATGTACGCGGATGATACCCAGATATATATCAAGATCACATCCAGGGAAGATATCTTGAGAATGAATGAGACATTAAAATTGACACTACGATGGCTAGCTGACAACCATCTAAAACTAAACACACAAAAAACGGAATTCTTGCTAATATCCCCTCCGAAGATACACACACAAGTGAAGGAATGGACCAATATGATCACAGCATTAAATTGCACCCCTACCCTAGTGGGCTCAGCGAAATCACTAGGAATCACACTAGATGAGAAATTAAACATGAAATCCCATATCAACACAATGGCAAAAAGCGCCCGCTACCATCTGAACTACATCAGAAAAGTGAAACCATTCATATCCAAAGCAGACCTCAAACTGGCAGTTCAGGCTCTAGTTATCGCGAGGATTGAATATGGATGTACGACGCTAGCGGGGCTTCCAAAAATTTCAACAGCACCCCTGAAGGCATGTCTCAATGCAGCGGCAAGACTAATCACTGGATCAAGGAAATTTGACCACATTTCGCCACACTTGAAGGCATTAAATTGGTTACCATACGAAGCCAGAATCCAGCTAAAAATAGCATGCATAACACATAAGGCACTCCACCACAAGACACCCAACTACCTTGCTCAGAAAATTAAACTATCTGGAGGGAACAGACCAGCCAGGAGCACAAAGGAGCTAATGTTGAGACCTGCCATCTTCCGGAAGAAGAAAACTTACGACAGAGCTTTCTCAGGAGCAGCACCTAGAATCTGGAATTCACTTCCTTCTAACATTAGAAAGATTGAAAACACATGTACAATCCGTTTTGCGTGTCCCTAATAGCGAATCATAGCGACTCGCTATTGAGGACACGCAAAACGGCATTCATGTAGGAATTGCTACTTAAATAGCGATTCCTACATGTTCTTTATTTGCGAGTAGCAATTTGCTACTCGCAAATACTCCCCATTCATTCCTATGGGCCAAGAGGCCCATAGGAATGAATGGGGATTTGCGAGTAGCAATTTGCTACTCGCAACTAAGATAGCGATTTTAAGGGTGCCAGGGGTGTCCAAAGGACGCCCTGTAGCACCCCTAAAATGCACTTTTGGACAGGTGTTGCGCACACACATGTCCAAAGGACATGTGTGTGTGCTACATGCAACTTCGAAAAATGCTTTTAAAAGCATTTTTCTGAGTTTTTGCTATTTACCGACAGGTCTGACCTGTCGGTAAATAGCGGCCCCAAGAGTCCAAAATCGCTATTTTGTTTTGTTTCATGAATAGCATTTGAGGAATCTCTATTAGAGATTCCTTAAATGCCATTCCACGCAAATATGCGAATTCTTACATAGCGATTTTTGCATTTGGTATCATGAATACCAAATGCAAAAATCGCACTCGCAAAGGGCCAGATTCTCAGAATCTGGCCCTTTGCGAGTGCAATTTACCTACATGAATCAGGCTGTATATCCTTTAAGAGGGAAACTAAGATCTTCCTAATGAGTAAATTCCTTCCATAGTCAGAACATGGGAAGACAGAAGGCATGCGCATTGGCAGGAATTGAAACAGACTCAGAAAATAAACATTCAGGATCGTTGGATTCAGTTACACTTTATATTGTGCTATGTATTAAGTCATGGTTCGTACTTATGTTGATATAATCTATATTCCTGTAGAAATTTGTTCTTATATTTTATGTGCCATATATGTACCTACCTCTTAATGTTGCGAAAGTTGCTACAACGATACAGATTATAACAACCTCATGTAATGTGAAGCGCTCTGATACCCAAGGGTCTTGTTCGCGCTATACAAAACTCTAAATAAATAAATAAATAAATAAATAAATAAATAAACCCTGGAGATGACCAAAGCCAGTATTACTAGTATGAGTGCCTCTCTGGTAAGAAAACGGCAGATCTTACGGACCCTTCGCAGTTGAAAAAAGCAGGATGATGTCACAGCCGAGATCTGGGATTTCATCGATAGGTCCTCAGAGATGACCACTCCAAGGCTTTTCACAGAGCTGACCGGGCGAGGGGGTGTGCCAAGAGAAAGGGGCCAGTAATTGTCATCCCATGGATTGGTAGGGCCACCCACCAGAACAAGTTCCGTCTTAGACGGGTTCAGTTTAAGCTGGCTGTGAGCCATTCAGTCAGAGATGAACAACATTGTAGTTTGGAAATTAGAACGGGAAGAAGGTGAAGTGTCCAAGGGAAAGACCAACTGCAGGTCATCTGCATAATTATATATAGTGGCAGGGGAGTGACGAAGGGAAGCCATAAGTGGTTGCATATATAAATTAAAAAGAAGGGGGGAGAGAGCTGAGCCCTGGGGGACACCACAGGTGAGGGGGGAGAAGGGAGCAGAGAAGGTAGAAAGGTGGACTGCCTGCGAGCGGCCTTGCAGGAAGGATCAAACCCAATCCAGGGCGATGCCCTGGATGCCGGCGTTTCTGACACGGTCGATCAGAATAGTATGATCGACCGTGTCAAATGCCGCCGAAATATCCAACAGTACAAGGACTTGGGAGAGGTTACTGTCAGCACCAGCTCTAAGAGTGTCCATGACAGCCGCAATCACCATCTCTGTGGAATGAAGGGGGCGAAAGCCAGCCTGTTGGGGATCCAAGAAAAGGGAAGTCTCCACAAACGTGCTCAGACACCTAGTAACATAGGTTTCTAAGATCTTTCCCAGAAAAGGGAGAAGGGAAATGGGCCTGTAATTACTCAGCACAAGTGGATCTGCGCTGGTTTTTTTAAAAATGGGTAATACCACAGCCTGCTTGAAGGCCTCTGGAACAACTCCTGATGTTAAAGAGGAGTTGAGGAGGGCCAAGGCAGGATCAGGACAGGCCATGAAAATTTCTTTAAGAATATGTGGAGGGCAACAGTCCCTGGGAGAACCGGAACAGACTTTTTGAAGAAGACTGTGGAAGTCAGTGATGGAAATAAGAGGAAAAGTGAAAAATTCCTGAGGGTTTTCAGGGGGGAGGGGAAAGGGTTTAGAAGGGGAAGGTGGAGAAATATTGGTTTTAATAATGGAAATTTTGTCTTGAAAGAAGGCATTAAGCTCATCACACAGAGCCTGGGTAGGCGCCGGAGGAAGAGTGATGCGATCTGGGAGGGAGAGCTCATTGACAATCGAAAAGATGTCTTTGGTTTTTGAAGCCGACTCCAAGATTTTACTGGAAAAATAGGAAGTTTTTGCCTCAAGTATCGAGGATTTATATTTGTTAAGTAGAGTAGTAAACTCTATCTTGAGTAAAGGATCATACTTGTGGCGCCAGCGGCGTTCAGCTTGGCGGAGGGCAAGTTTGTCAAGTTTAAGCTGATCATTGAACCATCGCTGGGCGTCATGGGGGCGCTGGACTTTTATGGTCTTTAAGGGAGCTACAATGTCGGCTGCTTCCTTCAGCCAGAGCTCAAGAGAAGAGGCTTGGTGGGAGACTGATTCAGAAACTGGAGGGACTGAGGCTGCCAAAAGAGAGTGGAGTTTAGACAAATTGGCATTTTTCCAGTTACGGGCCGTGATGTTTGCCGGCGCGGAGGGCGGTGAAAACTAGGTAGTTCAACAGAGAAGGAAATAAGGTAGTGGTCTGACCAGGTGCAAGGGTGATCAGTGGAGGGTCGATGTCAAGGTTAGCCGTCCAAACCTGATCAAGTATGTGGCCCTTACAGTGGGTGGGAGTGGAAATCAATTGTTGGCAGTTCAAGCTGGTGAGGGTTTCTGAGAACAACTCAGACAATCGGCTTTCTTGGGGGTCCTTAGGCCAGTAATTAAAATCGCCCAGGATGAGGATCCTGGAGTGATTAATAAGAAGCTGGGAGACCAACTCCCCGACTGACTGAGAAAAAGAAGGCATATAGGAAGGGGGTCTGTACATAAGAGCACAGATAAGGGAGGTAGTGATAGAGCGGAGCTGTATAACGAGGGTTTGAGTATTGGGGATGGGAGTGCAGTCTAAGATGGAAAAGACATATTCTTTACGGATAATGGCTGCAACTCCACCACCAACTTGCCCCCTAGGACGGTTGACGTGTAAGATATAGTAGCCGTTTGGGATCGCGGCTAGAATATCAGGCACGGAGTCCTCTGTTAGCCAGGTCTCAGAGAGGAGAAGGATATCTATGTCAGTGTCATCTATTAGTGGCATCTTACTTAGGATGATATCCTAAGTAAGGTGGATATCATGGCTAAGTATGCCTCGCCCTATCATCAAGCTAACGCCAAACTTTGTGAGATTATCGCTGGGTTTCCAGTGAGAATCTCACATTTGGCAGTTAGCGCTTGCAATTTTATTGCTTTTGAGATAAGCGTTGCTAATAGCACGCTATCTCAGCGATAAAATTGCATGCTGATTGGCTAAACCTAAGATGATTTCAAATTTTTACAAGTTTTCCAACGGTTTTGGGACGCTGCTTTAAATTCTTTTAAATAGTTTTGCGCAGCTGATGCTATTAAAAGATGCAACAGGTTCATTGTTTTTTGTATTTACAGTATTTCTTTAAACCTGCTCACTTGCATATAATATTGTTCAATTATACTTTCTTAAATACCGAGGGGCATATCATCAACGACGCAATATACAATTATCTCTGCTTTTCCGTCCGTTTCCTTACGAAAATCGGCGATAATTTTATCGCCTAATCAGCAAGGTCACGCTATCGCGCGAAACATTGCATCAGTGCCTGTTTACTGAACGCCCAGCTTTGCATCTCTAATGAGATGCAAAGTAGGCGTTCCTGCCCTGACATAAATGGAGAAATGTCACTAAGCGACAAAGTATGCCTCGCCCTATCAACAAGCTAACGCCAAACTTTGTGAGATTATCGTTGGGTTTCCAGTGAGAATCTCACATTTGGCAGTTAGCGCTTGGAATAGTATTGCTTTTGAGATAAGCGTTTCTAATAGCACGATATCTCAGCGATAAAATTCCAGGGGCCTCATTTATGAAAAGTGACGCATCGCTGCGTGAAAACAGCGATGCGTCACTTTTCACTACGCACTGCTTGCGACACCAATGATGCGTTATATTTCATGTATGACGCATCATGTCGCAAGGAGTTACAGATACGTCAGTATTTCTGACGTATCTGTATGGCGCAAAAGTCACGCATTGCTGGGGTGTGTCACAAAAGTGACGCAACTCCAGCAATGTGTTCTTCCACATGGGGCAAGCCCCATGTGAAAGGGCCTGCGTCAGTCTTACGCCTGCTGTGAGGCAGGCGCAAGATTTTGACACAACGGCGTCCTAAAAGTGACGCAGTGAAATCTCATAGATTTCACTGCGTCACTTCTACGACCCTTCCTTGCGTCAATACTCCCCCCTTGCATACATTATACCTGGCGCAGGTATAATGTGGCGCAGGAGTTTACAAAGTGACGCATCTACCTAGATGCGTCACTTTGTAAATATGGTGCAACAAGGCACATTATTTACGCTGCTGGTGCGTCACAAAAAGTGACGCACCAGCGGCGTAAAAGTGACGCACGGCCTCATAAATGAGGCCCCAGGTTACCCCGCGATAATAATCCTAGTGCTAAGTGCGCTTAGCGATAATTATCGCCGGTCCTTGATGGTATGCCCCTAAGTTTTAGAAGGAGCAAAGTGTTTGTTACTGAGTTTGAACATGTGTTAAGCATCCACGAGATTCTTGATCTTTTAGAGTTTCTTAATATGTATATAAACAGCTTGATTGAAACCTTTAATGTGTCCTTCAAAAAAAGGAAAATCTAAGGCATTTTCTATGCTATCATTTTCCATCAGGGTCTACAACAAGTCTCACTGAAACAACTGCAACCAATTATTTGACTTCACCAGAACCCACAGAAGGCAGTGGCTTCAGTGGAAGTGGCTCAGGAGAAACTGATTTTACAACAACTATTCCAGCAACCACAACAGGTATCCAGTGCTTAATCAAATAAAAAAAAACATAAACCAGTTTAAAAGGATACATATTTTTTCCGCAGGACTCATGACAGTACTTTTCAGTGGAAGTACTGAAAAATATCAGATGTTACGTTGTTTTATTTTCTCTAGATGCTTCTTTTTTCCACCACCATGCACTACCTGATTCTTCATTTCTATCTTTTCACGTTTCCATTCCCTTTCTTGCTGATTGACTAAACCTAAGATGATTTCAAATTTTTACAAGTTTTGCAACAGTTTTGGGGCTCTGCTTTGAATTCTTTTAAATAGTTTTGCGTAGCAGATGCTATTAAAAAATGCAACAGGTTGATTGGATTTTGTATGTACAGTATTTCTTTACAACTGCTCACTTGAATATAATATTGTTCAATTATACTTTCTTAAATGCTAAGGGGCATACCATCAATGAGGCAATATAACATTTTCGCTGCTTTTGGGTCAGTTTCCGAAACGAAAAGCGGCGATAATTTTATCGCCTAATCAGCAAGGTCCCGCTAATGTGTGAAACATTGCATCAGTGCCTGTTTACTGAATGCCCAGCAGTGCATCTCTAATGAGATGCAAAGTGGGCGTTCCTGCCCTGACATAAATGGAGAAATGTCACTGAGCGACAATTCTCCTATTAACAAGGGGCACGCTAGCTTGCAGAGCGACAAGCAAAGTAGCGATAACCACTGTTATCGCTACTTTCCTTACGCCTGCTTCGATACTGACTTAGCCATAATATCCTAAGTAATGTGGATATCATGGCTCAGTATGCCTCGCCCTATCATCTAGCTAACGCCAAACATTGTGAGATTATCGCTGGGTTTCCAGCAAGAATCTCACATTTGGCAGTTAGCGCTTGGAATTTTATCGCTTTTGAGATGAGCGTTGCTAATAGCACGATATCTCAGCGATAAAATTCCAGGTTACCCGGCGATAATAATCCTAGTGCTAAGTGCGCTTAGCGATAATTATCGCCGGTCCTTGATGATATGCCCCTAAGTTTCAGATGGACCAAAGTGTTTGTTACTAAGTTTGAACATGTGTTAAGCATCCAACAGATTCTTGATCTATTAGTTTCCTAATATTTATATAAACAGCTTGATTGAAACCTTTAATGTGTCCTTCAAAAATAGGTACATTTAAGGCATTTTCTATGCTATCATTTTCCATCAGGGTTTACAACAAGTCTCATTGAAACAACTGCAACCCATTATTTGACTTCACCAGAACCCACAGAAGGCAGTGGCTTCAGTGGAAGTGGCTCAGGAGAAACTGACTTTACAACAACTACTCCAACAACCACAACAGGTATCCGGTGCTTAATCAAAACAAGATAAACATAAACCAGTTTAATAGGATACATCATTTTTCAGCAGCACTAGTGACACTATTTTTCAGTGGAATACTGAAAAATATCAGATGTAGCATTGTTCTATTATTGCTAGATTTTTCTTTTTTCCACCACCATACACTACCTGACTCTTTATTTCTATCTTTTCACTTTTCCATGTCCTTTCTTGCTGATTGACTAAACCTAAGATGATTTCAAATTTTTACAAGTTTTCCAACGGTTTTGGGACTCTGCTTTAAATTCTTGTAAATAGTTTTGCTTAGCAGATGCTATTAAAAGATGCAACAGGTTCATTGTTTTTTGTATTTACAGTATTTCTTTAAAACTGCTCACTTAATATTGTTCAATTATACTTTCTTAAATACTGAGGGGCATATCATCAACGAGGCAATATAAAATTATCGCTGCTTTTGCGTCCGTTTCCGGACGAAAATCAACGATAATTTTATCGCCTAATCAGCAAGGTCGCGCTATCGCGCGAAACATTGCATCAGTGCCTGTTTACTGAACACCCAGCTTTGCATCTCTAATGAGATGCAAAGTAGGCGTTCCTGCCCTGACATAAATGGAGAAATGTCACTAAGCGACAAAGTATGCCTCGCCCTATCAACAAGCTAATGCCAAACTTTGTGAGATTATCGTTGGGTTTCCAGTGAGAATCTCACATTTGGCAGTTAGCGCTTGGAATTGTATTGCTTTTGAGATAAACGTTGCTAAGAGCACGCTATCTCAGCCATAAAATTCCATGTTACCCGGCGATAATAATCCTAGCGCTGAGTGCGCTTAGCGATAATTATCGCCGGTCATTGATGATATGCCCCTAAAGTTTTAGATGGACCAAAGTGTTTGTTACTAAGTTTGAACATATGTTAAGCATCCAAGAGATTCTTGATCTATTAGTGTTTCCTAATATTTATATAAACAGCTTGATTGAAACCTTTAATGTGTCCTTCAAAAAAAGGAAAATCTAAGGCATTTTCTACGCTATCATTTTCCATCAGGGTTTACAACAAGTCTCACTGAAACAACTGCAACCCATTATTTGACTTCACCAGAACCCACAGAAGGCAGTGGCTTCAGTGGAAGTGGCTCAGGAGAAACTGACTTTACAACAACTACTCCAACAACCACAACAGGTATCCAGTGCTTAATCAAAACAAAATAAACATAAACCAGTTTAATAGGATACATAATTTTTCAGCAGCACTATTGACAATATTTTTCAGTGAAAGTACTGAAAAATATCAGATGTAGTATTGTTTTACTTTCACTAGATGCTTCTTTTTTCCACCACCATACACTACCTGATTCTTCATTTCTATCTTTTCACTTTTCTATTCCATTTCTTGCCGATTGACTAAACCTAAGATGCTTTAAAATTTTTACAAGCTTGCCAACATTTTTGGAACTCTGCTTTGAATTCTTTTAAATAGTTTTGCGTAGCAGATGATATTGAAAGATGCAACAGGTTGATTGGTTTTTGAATGTACAGTATTTCCTGAAAACTGCTCACTTGAATATAATATTGTTCAATTATACTTTCTTAAATACTGAGGGCATATCATCAACGAGGTGATGTAAAATTATCGCTGCTTTTGTGTCCGTTTTCAGACAAAAAGCGGCAATTATTTTATTGCTTAATCAGCAAGGTCACACTTTCTCATGAAACCTTGCATCAGCGCCCGTTTACTGAACGCCCAGCTTTGCATCTCTAATGAGATGCAAAGTAGGCGTTCCTGCCCTGACATAACTGGAGAAATGTCGCTAAGCGACATTTCTCCAATTAACAAGGGGCACGCTAACCTGCTGAGCGACAAGCAATGTAGCGATAACCTCTGTTATTGCTACTTTCCTTACGCCCCCATGATATCCTATGTAAGGTGGATATCAATGCTAAGTATGCCTCGCCCTATCATCAAGCTAACGCCAAACTTTGTGATACTAATCTCATGTTTGGCAGTTAGAGCTTGGAACTTTATTGCTTTTGAGATAATCGTTGCCAATAGCACGCTATCTCAGAGATAAAATTGCACGTTACCCGGCGATATAATCCTACATGAATGAAATGTCGTTAAGCGACATTTCTTCAATTAACAAGGGTTACGCTAACCTGCAGAGCGACAAGCAAAGTAGCGATAACCTCTGTTAACGCTACTTTCCTTATGCCTGCTTTGAGACTGACTTAGCCATGATATCCTATGTAAGGTGGATATCATTGCTAAGTATATCTCGCCCTATCATCAAGCTAACGCCAAACTTTGTGAGATTAATCTCATGTTTGGCAGTTAGCGCTTGCAATTTTATCGCTTTTGAGATAATCGGTACTAATAGCACGCAATCTCAGCGATAAAATTCCACGTTACCCGACGATAATAATCCTAGCGCTAAGTGTGCTTAGCGATAATTATCAACGGTACTTATGATATGCCCCTAAGTTTTAGAAGGAGCAAAGTGTTTGTTATTAATTTGAACGTGTTAAGCATCCACAAGATTCTTGATCTATTAGAGTTTCCTAATATTTATATAAACAGCTTGATTGAAACCTTTAATGTGTCCTTCAAAAAAGGTACATCGAAGTCATTTTTCTATGATATCATTTTCCATCAGGATTTACAACAAGTCTCACTGGAACAACTGCAACCCAATATTTGACTTCACCAGAACCCAGAGAAGGCAGTGGCTTCAGTGGAAGTGGGTCAGGAGAAACTGACTTTACAACAACTACTCCAACAACCACAACAGGTATCCCGTGCTTAATCAAAACAAAATAAACATAAACCAGTTTAATAGGATACATAATTTTTCAGCAGCACTAGTGACAATATTTTTTCGTGGATGTACTGAAAAAATATCAGATGTAGCTTTGTTTTATTTTCACTAGATGCTTCTTTTTCCACCACCATACACTCCCTGATTCTTCATTTCTATCTTTTCACTCTTCCATTTCCCTTCTTGCTGATTGACTAAATCTGAGATGATTTCAAATTTTACAATTTTTCCAACAGTTTTGGGACACTGCTTTGAATTCTTTTAAATACTTTTGCATAGCAGATGCTATTAAAGGATGCAACAGGTTGATTGGTTTTTGTATGTACAGTATTTCTTTAAAACGGCTCACTTGAATATAATGTTGTTCAATTATACTTTATTAAATACTGACATGCATATCCTCAACGAGGGGATATAAAATTATTGCCGCATTGCGTCCATTTTCGGCCGAAAAGCGGCGATAATTTTATCGCCTAATCAGCAAGGTAACGCTATCGCGTGAAACCTTGCATCAGCAGCTGTTTACTGAACGCCCAGCTTTGCATCTCTAATGAGATGCAAAGTGGGAGTTCCTGCCCTGACATAACTAAAAAAATGTCGCTAAGCGACATTTCTCCAATTAACCTCTGTTATCACTACTTTCCTTACGCCTGCTTCGAGACTGACTTAGCCATGATATCCTATGTAAGGTGGCTATCATGGCTAAGTATGCCTTGCACTATCATCAAGCTAATGTAAAACTTTGTGAGATTATCGCTGGGTTTCCAGCGATAATCTAACATTTGGCAGTTAGCGCTTGGAATTGTATTGCTCTTGAAATAAGCGTTGCTAATTGCATGGTATCTCAGCAATAAAATTCCACGTTACACGGCGATAATAATCCTAGCGCTACATGTGCTTAGCGATAATTTTCACCGGTACTTAATGATATACCCCTAAGTTTTAGAAGGAGCAAAGTGTTTTGTATTTAGTTTGAACATGTGTTAAGCATCCAATAGATTCTTGATCTATTAGTGTTTCCTAATATTTATATAAACAGCTTGATTGAAACCTTTAATGTGTCCTTCAAAAATAGGTAAATCTAAGGCATTTTCTTTGCTATCATTTTCCATCAGGGTTTACAACAAGTCTCACTGAAACAACTGCAACCCATTATTTGACATCACCAGAACCCACAGAAGGCAGTGGCTTCAGTGGAAGTGGCTCAGGAGAAACTGACTTTACAACAACTACTCCAACAACCACAACAGGTATCCAGTGCTTATTCAAAACAAAATAAACATAAACCAGTTTCATAGGATACATCATTTTTCAGCAGCACTAGTGACAATATTTTTCAGTGAAAGTACTGAAAAATATCAGATGTAGCATTGTTTTACTTTCACTAGATGCTTCTTTTTTCCACCACCATACACTACCTGATTCTTCATTTCTATCTTTTCTCTTTTCCATTCCATTTCTTGCTGATTGACTAAACCTAAGATGCTTTAACATTTTTACAAGCTTGCCAACATTTTTGGAACTCTGCTTTGAATTCTTTTAAATAGTTTTGCATAGCAGATGATATTGAAAGATGCAACAGGTTGATTGGTTTTTGTATGTACAGTATTTCTTTAAAACTGCTCATTTGAATTTAATATTGTTCAATTATACTTTCTTAAATACTGAGGGCATATCATCAACGAGGCGATATAAAATTATCACTGCTTTTGCGTCCGTTTTCAGACAAAAAGCGGCAATAATTTTATTGCCTAATCAGCAAGGTCACACTTTCTCGTGAAACCTTGCATCAGCGCCTGTATACTGAACGCCCAGCTTTGCATCTCTAATGAGATGCAAAGTAGGCATTCCTGCCCTGACATAACTGGAGAAATGTCGTTAAGTGGCATTTCTCCAATCAACAAGGGGCACGCTAACCTGCAGAGCGACAAGCAAAGTAGCAATAACCTCTGTTATCGCTACTTTCCATACGCCTGCTTCGAGACTGACTTAGCCATGATATCCTATGTAAGGTGGATATCAATGCTAAGTATGCCTCGCCCTATCATCAAGCTAACGCCAAACTTTGTGAGATTAATCTCATGTTTGGCAGTTAGCACCTGGAATTTTATCGCTTTTGAGATAATCGTTTCTAATAGCACGCTATCTCCGCAATAAAATTGCACGCTACCCGGCGTTAATAATCCTAGATGAATGAAATGTCGTTAAGCGACATTTCACCAATTAACAAGGGGCACGCTAACCTGCAGATCGACAAGCAAAGTAGCGATAACCTCTGTTATCGCTACTTTCCTTACGCCTGCTTCGAGACTGACTTAGCCATGATATCCTATGTACAGTGGATATCATTGCTAAGTATATCTCGCCCTATCATCAAGCTAACGGCAAACTTTGTGAGATTAATCTCATGTTTGGCAGTTAGCGCTTGGAATTTTATCGCTTTTGAGATAATCATTGCTAATAGCACGCTATCTCAGCGATAAAATTCCACATTATCCGGCGAAAATAATCCGAGCGCTAAGTGCGCTTAGCGATAATTATCGCCGGTACTTTATGATATGCCCCTAAGTTTTAGGAGGAGCAAAGTGTTTGTTATTAATTTGAACATGTGTTAAGCATCCAAGAGATTCTTGATCTATTAGTGTTTCCTAATATTTATATAAACAGCTTAATTGAAACCTTTAATGTGTCCTTCAAAAAAAGGTAAATCTACGGCATTTTCTACGCTATCATTTTCCATCAGGGTTTACAACAAGTCTCACTGAAACAACTGCAACCCATTATTTGACTTCACCAGAACCCACAGAAGGCAGTGGCTTCAGTGGAAGTGGCTCAGGAGAAACTGACTTTACAACAACTACTCCAAAAACCACAACAGGTATCCCGTGCTTAATCAAAACAAAATTAACATAAACCAGTTTAATAGGATACATCATTTTTCAGCAGCACTAGTCACAATATTTTTTCGTGGATGTACTGAAAAATATCAGATGTAGCTTTGTTTTATTTTCACTAGATGCTTATTTTTCCACCACCATGCACTACCTGATTCTTCATTTCTATCTTTTCACTCTTCCATTTCCCTTCTTGCTGATTGACTAAATCTGAGATGATTTCAATTTTTTACAATTTTTCCAACAGTTTTGGGACTCTGCTTTGAATTCTTTTAAATACTTTTGCATAGCAGATGCTATTAAAGGATGCAGCAGGTTGATTGGTTTTTGTATGTACAGTATTTCTTTAAAATTGCTCACTTGAATATAATATTGTTCAATTATACTTTCTTAAATACTGAGGGGCATATCATCAAGGAGGCGATATAAAATTATAGCCGCTTTGCGTCCATTTTTGGCCGAAAAGCAGCGATAATTTATGTACAGTATTTCTTTAAAACTGCTCACTTGAATATAATGTTGTTCAACTATACTTTATTAAATACTGACATGCATATCCTCAACAAGGCGATATAAAATTATCGCCGCATTGCGTCCATTTTCGGCCAAAAAGCGGCGATAATCCTGGATGAATGAAATGTTGTTAAGCGACATTTCTCCAATTAACAAGGGGCACGCTATTCTGCAGAGCGACAAGCAAAGTAGCGATAACCTCTGTTATCGCTTCTTTCCTTACGCCCCCCTGATATCCTATGTAAGGTGGATATCAATGCTAAGTATGCCTCGCCTTATCATCAAGCTAACGCCAAACTTTGTGAGATTAATCTCATGTTTGGCAGTTAGCGCTTGGAATTTTATCGCTTTTGAGATAATTGTTGCTAATAGCACGCTATCTCAGCGATAAAATTCCACGTTACCCGGTGATAATAATCCTAGCGCTAAGTGCGCTTAGCGATAATTATCGCCGGTACTTATGATATGCCCCTAAGTTTTAGAAGGAGCAAAGTGTTTGTTATTAATTTGAACATGTGTTAAGCATCCACAAGATTCTTGATCTATTAGAGTTTCCTAATATTTATATAAACAGCTTGATTGAAACATTTAATGTGTCCTTCAAAAAAGGTAAATCTAAGTCATTTTTCAATGATATAATTTTCCATCAGGATTTACAATAAGTCTCACTGGAACAACTGCAACCCATTATTTGACTTCACCAGAACCCACAGAAGGCAGTGGCTTTAGTGGAAGTGGCTCAGGAGAAACTGACTTTACAACAACTACTCCAACAACCACAACAGGTATCCCGTGCTTAATCAAAACAAAATAAACATAAACCAGTTTATTAGGATACATCATTTTTCAGCAGCACTAGTGACAATATTGTTTCGTGGATGTACTGAAAAATATCAGATGTAGCTTTGTTTTATTTTCACTAGATGCTGTTTTTTTCACCACCATGCACTACCTGATTCTTCATTTCTATCTTTTCACTCTTCCATTTCCCTTCTTGCTGGATGATTTCAAATTTTTACAATTTTTCCAACAGTTTTGGGACTCTGCTTTGAATTCTTTTAAATACTTTTGCATAGCAGATGCTATTGAAAGATGCAACAGGTTGATTGGTTTTTGTATGTACAGTATTTCTTTAAAATTGCTCACTTGAATATAATATTGTTCAATTATACTTTCTTAAATACTGAGGGGCATATCATCAAGGAGGCGATATAAAATTATAGCCGCTTTGCGTCCATTTTTGGCCGAAAAGCAGCGATAATTTCATCACCTAATCAGCAAGGTCACTCTATCGCATGAAACCTTGCATCAGCGCCTGGGTTTTTAAAAAAAATCTTTTTATCGGCAGTATAATAAGACAGTGTCACAGTATGGCATGTACTTTCACGAATTGCATAAATCAGGCAAGTATTGAAACACCATCCCATTACAGTATTAAACAATTTTCAGTTTATGTTGCTAAACAATCCCAACACAACGCCCCCCTCCCCGTCCCTCCCACCCAGGCACTTGTATGGCAGTCATCAGCTATCGTGTTGTTCTGCCCACCACATGTGGGCCAAGTACTCTTAGTGCATTTAATACAACCTTATAGGGGATTATACTAAGGTTTCCTCGTAGGACTTGTCCATGATGCGCAACTAGAACCATGCAAACCATGCTTTACACAGGGGAGTCTCGACCAAAGAGCCATCAGCCCACCTCCACAGAAGCTTCGGACGTATCACTACCATCTGCCTCGAAAGACCCTATCAGCGAATTCCAATCTAGTGATATAGGGTTCTTCCGGAGTCCCTTACGCTCCTCTCGCTGTAACGTCATGCCTTCTGCCTTACCCCATCTCACTACCTCTGTCCTCCACATTTCCGGATCTGGTGGCCTAGGCGATTTCCATTTCATTGTTAAGGTTCAGTTTTGCTAGTAACACGGCCAGATCAGTGAATCTTGTGCCTACACTCTTCTTCCGTTCTACTGGACCCAGCCCTAACAATGTATATTCTAGTGCAGTGTATGGTTTGGAAGGGACCAGTCTAGCCAGATCATTATGTATGGTCGTCCAATAGTAGCCCAGTTGTGGGCACTCCCATAACATATGGAGCAGGCTTGCGTCCTCCGCATTGCAGCGAGGGCACGTATCTGCTGCGGTGGGGAACATTGCATGTATGCGGCGTGGCATTAAGTACGCTCTATGTAGTATCATAAGCTGTATGAATTTGAATTTTGGGTTACGTGATACCTTTTTCGGGAAATGCAAGTATTCTGTCCCATTCCTTGTCCCGGACAGGCCTTCCTATATCCTGTTCCCATTTATCCCGTAGTGGCTGTAATGAGATTGCCCTGCTCTCACGTATACCATGTGTCAGCTATCTCGTGAGATGACTGCCTGATCCCATTAGGTATAGCATGGTGAGTAGAGGGTTTGTAGGGGGCTCCTGTCCGTCTGGTGCCCACATTTGTGTAATATAGTGATGCACCCCGGTATGTAGCAGGAAAGATCCTCCCGATGTGCGATGTGTGGTGCGAAAGTCCTCAAATGACAAGACCCCACCGTCATGGAAGAAGTCCCCCACCTGAGTCACACCCGTCTCGTGCCACTCCGCCAACTTTTGATTCGAGAGTGGTCTCAGTCCCACTGGGAGTCCTATTAGTGGGATTGTAGGGGCATAGGAGGTCGTGCGGGACGTATATTTCACCGCCTGTCTCCAATATGTAATCGCAAGTCGAAGTAGTGGAGGTGTTAGCCGAGGGATCGCGGCTCCTGGCAACAGCATAGTGTGTATACTTCCCCTGTTCCAGTCCGTTTCGGAGACATTGATTTTGTGTAAGTTTCGTCCGGCTATCCAATAGGCTAGCCATTGCAGTTGGCAGGCAAAGTTGTATGCCCGAAGGTCCGGTACATCCATACCTCCTGCCGCTGTAGAGAGCTGTAGTTTGGCCAAACTAATTCGTCTCCTCCCAGCGCCCCACACTAGTTCTGTCAGTAGAGTATTTAGTGTTTTGAACATGGAGGCGGGGATTATGAAGGGCATGTTTGTGAAGTAGTAAAGGAGACGGGGCAACACCACCATCTTAGAAATGGTCACTCTGCCCGAAACCGAGAGTGGCAGTGCAGTCCAGAAGAGCACCTGGGATTTCAGCGCTGTGATTGCTCTCCCTAAATTACCCTCCAGCATGTCCTTCGCGCCTCTGTAAATCTGTATCCCAAGATAACGGAAGGTTGTCTCCGCCACTTGGAAGGTGTGCGGTGCGAAGGGTATTTGGGCCTCCGCCTCTGTTGCCAAGAAGTAGAATCCGTGGGATTTTGACTCGCTTATAGTGAGCCCTGACAATGTGCGAAAACGTTCGAATATATCAGGGACAGGGTCCAGTCTCCTTCCCAGGTCCTTGAAGTACAGAATAATGTCATCAGCGTACGCCGATATCACATGAGTCGCTCCGTCTCTAGCTATGCCCCTATGCTGCGCCAGTGTCCGAAGTTTGCACAGCAAGGGCTCTAACGCCAATATAAACAATAGCGGGGACAGTGGGCATCCCTGTCTCGTACCCGTCTCTATTGCTAGGGGCGCCGAGATGCAACCATTCGTGCGGACCCTAGCCGTGGGGCGGTCATATAGTAGTTGTACCCATGCAATATATTCAGGTGGGATTCCGAAACGTGCAAGAGCCGCCACCATATAGTCCCACCTGAGGGAGACAAAGGCCTGTTTCAGGTCCAGGGAAATACAACCCTCTCTATGTAACGACTCCGGATCGCGCAGCAGAAGTTGACTGAGCCTTCGTAGGTTCATGGCAGTGCTCCTACCCGGTACAAAACCGCACTGGTCAGGATGTATTAGAGTCGGTATATATTGCGCCAGCCTCATTGCCAGAATCTTACTTAGTATTTTATAATCTGTCTTTAACAGGAAGAGGGGTCTATAGTTAGCTAAGTGTAGGCCATCCCTGCCCGGTTTTAACAACGACACTATCAGGGCCTGGAGCGTTGTCTGTGGGAGGCCCCGCGTCTGCAACGCCTCTCTATACACCACTTGGAGGCGTGGGGCAAGAAGGTCAATGAAAGCACCGTAAAACTCGGCCGGTAGGCCGTCTGTGCCAGGCGTTTTGCTCCGTGGTAATGCGCGTATTGCCTGGCGAATCTCCGCAACTGTGATAGGGCCAGCCAGTTCTTTGCACTGGTGGTCCGTTAGGCGTGGCAAGTCTGTCCCCTCCATAAATTCCTCAAACGATGAGTCTGGTATCGGTCGGGGCGGGCCCTATAGGGTTTCATAGTAAGTCTTAAATGCTGTATTTATGCCTAGTTGTGTCGATGTTTGGGACCCCCCTGATCGAGAACCTCTCATAATTGGGAGGCGTATTGGGTCATCCCGTACCATGCGTGCTAGTAGGGGTCCAGCCCTTTCCGCCTGTGCATGTTGTCTGCAGGTGTATTCCCTAAAGCAAACAGAAAGACTCACCGCCGTGACGGGAACGGCTTAGCCCAGCACCCGGCTGCCATCTCAGCTCCAGCGCGCCTTGAGGTGAATGGCTAGCGAAAAACCACCATTCCCAGGTGCCCCAGTGGCAGAGGCGCACCTGGGACGTCACACACAGCGCCTGGAGGCGCATACAAAGAGCGTAACGCCTCCCGTCCAGCGGGACGTGCGCGGGACGTGCCGGGCTGAGCCCGGGCAGAGGGTGGGCCATCTGTGGCTGTCTAGGGACGACTATGGACAGGACGGGCCATCCCCCTAAGCCTCATACTCAAGAATGGGTAAGCGAAAATTACAAACATCCATTACTGGGGGTACTGGGAAAATAAAAATCCCTTGGAAATCCACAACATCTGCCAATATTATGACTTACCTTACTACAGCTGTGGGAAAATTAAACCAAGAGATTGCTGACAAAGAACGGGAACTGGGGCTTGAAACTACACCACCGGTTATTTTGGAGTCCCCCCCACAAATTAGACAAGTTGTCCCCTTAGAACCTAAGATTCATATTGTCACTGCTAAGGTTATTACACCCAAAGCCCAAGGCACACCTGGCCCTGAAAAGCCTAATTTAATTAATGAAGCAAATGAGCAAGACCGCACACGGGAGGTGGCAAGTCCAGCCAATATAAGAGCAACAAGGATGAGAAAAAGGCCAAAAAAGCAATTTTTGCAACACCATAAAAAATTACGATATATCCCAAGTAATCTTGAAGGCTCGATAAGAGACATGGTTAAAAGGGTGATTACGGATAAAATAGAAACCCCGCTTGTTCAGATCTCAAATTACATCATTGACACCCTAAGAGAATGTGTGGTTGATATATTGGGCAAATGCGATAGGATTAATACATTATTATCTACAAAAATGCCTGAACACTTGCCCTCTAAGATACCCGGGACCCTGGATCCTCAGGTACAACCTATGGAGGTGACAAGAAATGTATCACCAATAGTTCCCCATCTCCTCCCTGCTCCCCCAATCCTAAAGCGGCCTTCAATAACCCCGCCAGCTGTGTACACTACAGGCCCAAACATACCTGGAAAGAGTATATCCAACCCCAGTATCTCCACCACAAAAGTTAATGGGCATAATGAAGGAGATCTACAGGGGGGAAAAAGACAGCGTACAAAGCTCCGAGTCAACCTACCTCCGGAGGCTACTCCTTTTGTTGCCGTTCTGGTAAATGTCCCCGCTCTGAAACCAGGGGAGATAGAATCCCATGGCACTTTACTGGAAAACATTAAGTCATGGTGCGATATAAACTGTACAGGCCCAAGGAATATATCCTCGAACATAAGTACAGGGAGAAGAGTTGACTGGTTGGGGCATACGGAAAAAAACTTGCCGGAGGATTGTCTTATAGTAAACTTTAACAGACCCCATGTGTGTACTCGATTATTCTGGGATGCTACTGAGGTTAAGAAAGGTGAAATCCGGGCTGTGCCTTTAGGTTTTTTCTACCCATCGCCCAAGCTTCATAATTATCCTCATGTTGGGAATGGACATCATACCACCTCCAGACACAACACTTGTCTCTCATCTTGGGCAACACAATCACCAGATTTTACTCCTAAACCCATGAAAGACATTGCACCAGTAAGTAGATCTGACTTGGAGCTATCAAATAGATTCACAGCCCTATCACAGCTAGAGGAAAACGATTGACTGTCTTGCTCTGCGAGCCCGGATAATCAGATACAATGTAACACCACTAACATAGAGGTAAGAGGGAAAGTTGTGAAACCTATGAGCTGGAACATTGCTGGTCTTCGCTCAAAAAGGGAAGATAGAATATGGCTTGAGAAAATCAAGGACTGTGATGTTGTAGCTTTACAGGAGACTTGGGACACTGAATGTAACCTCTGGATAGATGGCTATGTATCGTACTTCTTAGCAGCTCAAGCTTCAACCGCAGGGAGAGATAGAAGAGGGCTCATGTTTCTAAGTTCTGTTAAACATTTGGGGGTTATTAAGGTACTAAACACCACCTCCCCTAACTACATGGCTTTGGAAGTAACTATGCCTAATAAGCATTAAATGGTGTATGTTAATTTCTATTATGCCCCACACAACACCTATGGTAATGAGAATACTGATTCACTTGCTAAATTTTTTATCGATTATAAAGAGGGTCAAACCACTTTTGTTCATTTTATCCTTCTTGGAGATTTTAATACACATTTATGTAATTTGCACTGTCAATATGGAGCCTATGTAGATGCGGATTATCTGCCCCACTCTCATTTTGAACACTCGGCAAAAGGGGTTGCCCTGGAAGAATTACTGACAGACATAGATTTGTCTGAGCCAGAGTTTAATGACATTAATGATAGAGTGGCAACATATAGTGCTAGGGGCAGTAATACTATAATAGACTTCATTTTTGTATCTCCAGGCCTGTTACGTAATGTTATTTTTTATAATGCTATACATGCAACATTCAGCGACCACAACCCGGTGATCATTGAATTGATCAATAATAACCCAATCCGATTAAATGAAGAAGGTAATAGAGATTACCCCTTAAAAGTAGGGATACAAGACCAGGGAAGACGGGTAAAGTGGAGTAAAATTATTCCAGATGCTTTTTTTAATGAACTTTCTGACGAAATGGGTAAAGAATTAAATATCTGTCGAGACCCGTTAAAGTATGGAGGGAATGTTACTATTGCCTTTGAAAAAATATGCCAACAAGTGGCTCGGGATCTATTGTGCAAGCCGAACCATAAGGCACAAAAAGCATTTGGGTGGTTTAACAAGGAGTGTTCCAAAGCCCATAAAGACCTAATGGAGGCACTGAAAAGGGTACCACGAGATAACCAGGTAGTGGCTATGCTAAGGAAAAAATATAAAACAACGTTAGAGACCCGTAAGAAAGAGATAAAGACAAATGCATGGGAGTCCCTTTTTAAAAGATCAACCCTGAGGGATAGTGCTAAATTTTGGTCGATTGTCAATGCGCCTCTTTTTAATGGTAAAGTAAATGACATTTGTGAGCTTAATATCACGGAACGGCAATGGTTGGACCATTTTGAGAAAATCTATGGTAGTAATATCGCTGTAGAGCCCTATATACCCAAAATACCTGAGCACCCAGAGCCCTCCCTGAGTTTTTCAGTTAAGGAATTGCAGAAAGCTATAGATGACACGGCGGGATATAAGGTGCCGGGCCCAGATGGGGTGCCGGCAGATATGTATAAAGCTAATCCCGATATTTGATCCCTTGTTCTAACAAATGTCTTTAATGCAGCCTGCGCAGATAACACTAGTGTGCCTACATCTTGGTCCCGATCTATTATATTCCCTGTTTTTAAGAAGGGCCAAAGGGGGATCCAAGGTGTTATAGGCCGATATCCTTAATTGATTCATCCTTTAAAATACTAGGGAAAGTTATATTGGCAAAAATCTCCACATGGGCTAATAACAACGATATCTTGTGTAATGCGCAGTATGGGTTCAGAACTGGGAGAGGCACAGAAGATCAGTGTCTAAACTTGCAGCTTATAATTAATAAATATACAGTGGCGTCTAAAGGATCAATCCACCTGGCCTTTATGGACTTGTCCACAGCTTTTGACCTAGTTAATAGGTCAAAGCTGTGGACAATGCTCTTGAATCTGGGTCTGGATCGGGACTTGTGAACTTCCTGGCAGAACTCCACAGAGACCTAAAAGCGTCAATACGCATGACACAAGAGGGGAAGTGTCCTGCTGGCTTTAAGTTGGGAAGAGATGTGTGCCAGGGGTGCATTTTGGCTCCAATGTTATTTTCTATTTATATCAACTCACTAGGAAATACCTTGGCTACAGCTACCGTTGATGTCCCATACATGGGGGGGGGGGCATTGCCTGTTTTACTGTATGCTGATGATACAGTCCTGATATCACGGACCTCCATCGGCTTACAACATCTTCTTAACTCTTTTGGGGCTTTTATGCACAAAATAGACCTTGTGGTAAATATGGAGAAATCCCATGTTATGTCCCTGGGGAAAGGGAAAAATAATACTAAAACACTCTCCTGTAATGGCGTTGTATTAACAAAAGTTAAAGTCTTTACCTACCTTGGAGTGGTGTTTGATGACATGGGCTCCGGGGTACCCCAAGTTTCCAACAAAGCTGCTGCCGTGAGAAGATCGTCGGCCGCAATATTGGGCTTTGCAAAAAGATTGGGCGGAAAACCAGCAGAGGCCATACTGATTATATATAGATCCAAAACTATAGCCATAGCAAGGTACGGAGCAGCGATATGGGGCTATAAAGACTCTGCCCAAATACAGAGAGAGGAAAATAAATTCCTACGTTCACTCTTAGGGCTGCCCCACTCTACGTCATCCTTTGCAGTACATATGGAACTGGGGCTGGGTTACATTGAGGATACCCTTAACATGGCACCACTCTTGTTTTGGATCAAAACATGGTTGAACCCAAACCTTACATTAAACCACAAGATCATTAAGGATTGTATGTGACGGGACAGAGCAAAGGATATTCAATGGCTCTCATTTGTAAAAACAACAGCAAAGCAACTGGGTCCGCCTGAATTATATCTTAACCCCGAAAACCTATGCAAGGATGATATCGCATGGGTAAAGAAACACTTGGTTGTTAACAGAGAAATAGAGCGTGAAGCCCGAGAAATTGTTAAGCCAACAGTAAGGGTACATTATTCCCTGATTACGACAATGTCTATACAACCTTATTTGACCATTGTCATAAGACCCTACCATCGGTGGCTTTTAACAAAATTTCGTTTCAATCAAGCACATTTTTTGCTGGGCTATTACGTAAAGTGGTGTAGACCAATGGAAAATGAACCATGTAAATGCGATAGTTTCTCTGACCAAGATCTAATACATTTTATGTTTTTTTGCCCTTTTTTTGTGGAAGGACGGAAAAAGTATATTGTACCATTGCTAAGGGATAGGGGGTTTGTACAGTTAAAACCTGCATTGCTATATTTACAACTTATGGAGTCCCCAGTAGTGATGTTTGGGGTTGCGAACTTTTTGATAACATTCATCCGTGCCAGACGGAACAGATTAAGGGATATTACATCATTGGAATTGAATAATGTTTAATTGCCATAGCTATCATGTATTATCATGTATATGATGAATTAATAATGCTACAAACTCAGAATATAATTGTTATTAGATAATGAATACTTTTGAAAAAAAAATTTGCCTAGAATCATGTGTATGGGCCGCTGTTTTCATATCCATGTATTGTATTGTTTTTATCAAATAGTTTTTTTTGTTTTTTTTTTATAATCTTGAAAGTCATCATGTATAGGTATAGCATACTTTTATGATTTTAAAATAATCGAATAAAGTGACTTTGACTCTGACTCTATTCCCTAAAGTCCAGAGCTCGCAATTCCTCAAGCAGCTCTGCATGCTGTATGTGTGCCTCCTGGAGAGGCGTGAATGGTATGGCAGTGCCAGCAGCCTCACTCTCAAGCATAGCCAGACTCCCTTCCACCTCCTGGAGCCTTTCCATTACAATACGCCTCATGCCCACCCGAGTACTCATTGCAGCGCCCCTAATGGACACTTTGAAAGCGTCCCATTCCACTTGGCGGGAACTCGCCGAGCCAGTGTTCGTGTCAAAGTATGACGTTATAGCATCTGCAAGTGTTGTGCGGAAAACCGTGTCCTCTAAGAGTTCCGGCGCAAGGCGCCACGTAGGTATTGGTGTTGGAATTCGGCCCCATCGGAATGTAACCTCCACTGGGCTGTGGTCTGACAGAGTCGTGCCCATATTTTCTGCCAAGGAGATCGCCCCCAGTAGAGTAGCAGTGCAAAAGACGTGATCTATCCAGGTGTGAAATCTGTGGGGTGGTGAGTAAAAGGTATATTCCCTATTCAGCGTGTGTTTACTCCTCCATGCATCCGCCAGCCCCCAACCCACGGACCACCTCATCAGAGCATCTGCTTGTCTCCTACTCTCAGTGGCCTGAAGTGGTGGATGTGACCTGTCCAATGATATATCTAACACAGCATTAAAGTCACCGCCAAGTATCCAACTATAATCTGCCCATTCCGCCATCACACTGTTAACGGTGTTTAAAAAGTCTGATTGGCCTGAATTGGGAGTATAGATACAGCCTATTACCACAGGGGAGCCATCCAGTATCCCACGGACAAAGACATATCTACCTTCCGTATCTAGTCGTTGCTCCACCAGTTTAAACGGGACAGAGTTTCTCATCCACACGGCCGCTCTTCTCGAGAATACAGAATAAGAGGTAGCAAACAATTTCCCTTTCCATTTTTTAAGTAGCTTCCCACCCTCCACACTGTTCAAATGAGTCTCTTGGAGGCAGGCAATATTAACATTCCTTCGGTTGAGCTGTGCCAGCAGTCTATGTCTTTTATGTACAGAGCCCATGCCTCGAACATTCCAGGTGCACACCTTGTAAATGTATTGCGACTTATATAGCGCACGTATCACCCGAAGGTATCAAGGCGCTTGCTTAGGGAACCCGTCCTGGTATTCCCCTGTGAGATACCCCGGCAGGGTATCCACAAGGTGAAAGCCAGGCATCCCGCCACGAGGGGCCGTAGTGGAGATTAAGCAAGCACACCTTGTACTCATTAACAGTCCCTATTGTGGTCTTGTGCAGGCAATGCCAGTGGGCTCCGCAACACTAAGAGTGCGAGTAAGATGTGCCATAATTTCAGTGCCAAACCAATTTTGAACCCCAAAACTCTCCGGTCCCAAAGGAAAAACTCTCTGGGTCCAAACCTTATTGCCCAACGTGGACAATGGAGTGTCCAAAACATGTCTATGTGGTGGGGAGAGGGGACCACCCGCACCAGTCCAGAGCTTGTTGTGATCAGTTTGTGACGCCCTTAGCTGGTGTGTCCCTCACCCATAACCGCCCCACATGCGATTCATACTTTACCAATCGAAGTCTTCGTAGGACGCAGTCAAAAGTCATGTGCCACCTGTGCCGTGATCTTGGGAAGGAACTGCAAGCTATCGGCGGACCCCGACACTTCCGTTGGCGTGTCTGAGTGGTTGGCTGTAGCTGAGCGCCCTTCTGCATCATGAGCCGCCAACGCTGCCTCCGTTAGGTGGCCAATGTTCGTGGTGCTCCCTGATCTGGCCGATGTGTTTCCACCGCTGTTCGAGGATCCTGTCGTGCATTTCTCAGTTCTGTTAGGCGTGCGTCCCTTTTCTTGCTGGGAAGGACCACCGCCCCGGTCATCTTCAAACAGGTCTTGGGTATTCGGCGGTGTGAGCGTCACCTCCATCCATTCTGCCGCTTCCTCAGGTGAGTCGAAGAAGTAGGATTTATTGCCATGCATTATCTTGAGGCGAGCAGGGAATAACAGAGCATATTTAAGGTTTCTGTCCAGTAGTTTGCGCTTCACCCCTAGGAACGTTGACCTGGCTCTCTGCACCGTCGGGGTAAAGTCTGGGTACACCGAGATGGTTTTGTCCTCGTAGCGAAGCGGTGCCTTCTCCCTTGCCACCCTCAGCACCGAGTCTCTATCCTTATAGTGCAGCAATCGCGCTATGAGTGGTCTCGGGGGAGCCCCAGGCGTGGGTGGAATCGCCGGCATTCTGTGCGGCCTCTCTACACTATACAGCAGAGTAAGATCCTGCGGACCCACAATCTTCTTCAGCCAGTCCTCCACGAATTGAGTGGGGTTCCTCCCCTCGCTGCGCTCCGGTATCCCCAAAATTTGCACTTTGTTGCGGCGGGAGCGCCCTTCCGCGTCGTCCACCTTGTCCTACAGCAGCTTGATTTGTTTTTCCATATTTTCCACCTTCGCGGAGTGAACAGTATGTTGCGGGATCAGGTCATCCAGTGCGATCTTGTGCTCAGAAACCTTCTCCGGCAGTTTGTTGTGATCTGCTCGTAGGAGCGACAGGCCGGTCGCCATGTTGTCTATGCGTAGCTCCAGAGCTTCCCTGGATGCCTTTATTTCGGCTAGGATAAGGTCCAATTTAGCGTCCTGGGTGCTCCTACCCGTCGGCGGTATGATCCCCACATTGGAAGAGGCTAGTGGATCTTCGGACCCTGTAGACTGCAGGTCAGCGTTGGCGGCCAGTCCTGCACCTTAGCCCTGTTTCTTCCCCTGTCTCCCGCGGTGTCCGGCGTCAGGAGCCACGTACCCAACGACTGTGAGTCGTGCACACAGCGCACTTCGTCATCAATACACAGCTACAGAGGCGCAAGGGCATGCGGCTCTTACCTTCGCAGGGAAATGGCCGGTGTGAGCAGTGAAGGAGTGCGTGCCCCACTCGGCGGTATACCGACGTCAACAGCCTGCCCCAGGCCTCGCCCGGTGCTGCTCCAGAGCACTGTGGTATGGCTTTGCCCGCAAATATATGCCAGCTGTCCCCCTAGGCGCACTTGGTACTACACGTGTGCTGTCTCAATGTAGGGAACATGCGTGTGTAGTATTGTGTGCCGGCTCCGATCCTTTGGTCCTGTGTGGCGCCAGAAGTTCGCACAGCGTCAGTCTCACTAGAGATCCTATGGCAGGCTCGGTGGTGCAGAAGGCAAAATGGCGTCCGCAGCCGTCCGCGGCAGACAGCAGGCTATCACGGAAGGCCCCAGCAGGTGCCTCACAGCTGGAGTGTCGGGAGCTGGGTCCCAGGCCTGCTCTCGGGCTCCGCAGGTGGGGGTCGCTTCAAGCGGGACTGCAGCTCCCTTGGCGGGGGTTGAACGGGAGCGGCCCTGGTCGCCGCCGTCACAGCGCCGTCCCGGTCGTAGAGGCGCTGACCCTGCGTGGCGCCCGGAGTCCGCCTCCCTCCGGCCGGCTCTCAACTCCTTCCCGCAGTTCCGTCTGCCTCCGGGTACAACCGGCGGTGTCAGCACATCGGGTCCCGGGGGCCTCCCCTCTGCCACGCAAGGCGACTCGTGTTTCTGCGCCCCGCAGGCACCCAATCAGCCAGGCAGTATGGTCACGGCGCAGTACACCCACTGTGGTCCGCGGCTGTAGATCGGGCACCAGGTCTCACCGTTATCAGTCTTCTATTGCGGCCGCAGGAAGGACCCCTTGACTGCCGTTCCCGGGACCCCTCAGGCTCCGGTTCAAGATAGGGGTGAAATGGGCGGTCAGAGGGTGTCGGAAGGCAGGATATTTTGCAGGTATATCGGGCAGAGGACGAAGCTACCCTAAAGCACGTCCGCCATGCTCAGCTCGTGGCCACGCCCCCCCATCAGCGCCTGTTTACTGAGCGGCCAGCTTTGCATCTCTAATGAGATGCAAAGTGGGAGTTCCTGCCCTGACATAACTGAAAAAATGTCGCTAAGCGACATTTCTCCAATTAACAAGGGGCACACTAACCTGCAGAGCGACAAGGAAAGTAGCGATAACCTCTGTTATCACTACTTTCCTTATGCCGGCTTCGAGACTGACTTAGCCATGATATCCTATGTAAGGTGGATATCATGGCTAAGTATGCCGTGCCCTAACATCAAGCTAATGCAAAACTTTGTGAGATTATCGCTGGGTTTCCAGCGATAATCTAACATTTGGCAGTTAGCGCTTGGAATTGTATTGCTTTTGAAATAAGTGTTGCTAATAGCACGCTATCTCAGCGATAAAATACCACGTTACCAGGCGATAATAATCCTAGTGCTTGATGTGCTTAGCGATAATTATCGCCGGTACTTAATGATATACCCCTAAGTTGTAGAAGGAGCAAAGTGTTTGGCATTGAGTTTGAACATGTGTGAAGCATCCAAGAGATTCTTGATCTATTAGAGTTTCCTAATATTTATATAAACAGCTTGATTGAAACCTTTAATGTGTCCTTCAAAAATAGGTAAATCTAAGGCATTTTCTATGCTATCATTTTCCATCAGGGATTACAACAAGTCTCACTGAAACAACTGCAACCCATTATTTGACTTCACCAGAACCCACAGAAGGCAGTGGCTTCAGTGGAAGTGGATCAGGAGAAACTGACTTTACAACAACTATTCCAACAACCACAACAGGTATCCAGTGATTAATCAAAACAAAATAAACATAAACCAGTTTAATAGGATACATCATTTTTCAGCAGCACTAGTGACAATATTTTTCAGTGAAAGTACTGAAAAATATCAGATGTAGCATTGTTTTACTTTCACTAGATGCTTCTTTTTTCCACCACCATACACTACCTGATTCTTCATTTCTATCTTTTCTCTTTTCCATTCCATTTCTTGCTGATTGACTAAACCTAAGATGCTTTAAAATTTTTACAAGCTTGCCAACATTTTTGGAACTCTGCTTTTAATTCTTTTAAATAGTTTTGCGTAGCAGATGATATTGAAAGATGCAACAGGTTGATTGGTTTTTGTATGTACAGTATTTCTTTAAAACTGCTCACTTGAATTTAATATTGTTCAATTATACTCTATTAAATACTGAGGGCATATTATCAACGAGGCGATATGAAATTATCGCTGCTTTTGCGTCCGTTTTCAGACAAAAAGCGGCAATAATTTTATTGCCTAATCAGCAAGGTCACACTTTCTCGTGAAACCTTGCACCAGCGCCTGTATACTGAACGCCCAGCTTTGCATCTCTGATGAGATGCAAAGTAGGCGTTCCTGCCCTGACATAACTGGAGAAATGTCGTTAAGCAACATTTCTTCAATCAACAAGGGGCACGCTAACCTGCAGAGCGACAAGCAAAGTAGCGATAACCTCTGTTATCGCTACTTTCCTTACGCCTGCTTCGAGACTGACTTAGCCATGATATCCTATGTAAGGTGGATATCAATGCTAAGTATGCCTCGCACTATCATCTAGCTAACGCCAAACTTTGTGAGATTAATCTCATGTTTGGCAGTTAGCACTTGGAATTTTATCGCTTTTGAGATAATCGTTGCTAATAGCACGCTATCTCCGCGATAAAATTGCACGCTACCCGGCGTTATTAATCCTGGATGAATGAAATGTTGTTAAGCGACATTTCTCCAATTAACAAGGGGCACGCTAACCTTCAGAGTGACAAGCAAAGTAGCGATAACCTCTGTTATCGCTACTTTCCTTACGCCTGCTTCGAGACTGACT
The DNA here is from genome assembly GCF_964261635.1 of Lissotriton helveticus. NCBI lineage: Eukaryota > Metazoa > Chordata > Amphibia > Caudata > Salamandridae > Lissotriton > Lissotriton helveticus. Next base: position 34,381,194 of record NC_136072.1, on the reverse strand, counting down.
TAGCCATGATATCCTTTGTACAGTAGATATCATTGGTAAGTATATCTCGCCCTATCATCAAGCTAACGCCAAACTTTGTGAGATTAATCTCATGTTTGGCAGTTAGCGCTTGGAATTTTATCGCTTTTGAGATAATCATTGCTAATAGCACACTATCTCAGCGATAAAATTCCACATTACCCGGCGAAAATAATCCTAGCGCTAAGTGCGCTTAGCGATAATTATCACCGGTACTTTATGATATGCCCCTAAGTTTTAGAAGGAGCAAAGTGTTTGTTATTAATTTGAACATGTGTTAAGCATCCACGAGATTCTTGATCTATCAGAGTTTCCTAATATTTATATAAACAGCTTGATTAAAACCTTCAATGTGTCTTTCAAAAAAAGGTAAATCTAAGTAATTTTTCTATGATATCATTTTCCATCAGGATTTACAACAGGTCTCACTGGAACAACTGCAACCCATTATTTGACTTCACCAGAACCCACAGAAGGCAGTGGCTTCAGTGGAAGTGGCTCAGGAGAAACTGACTTTACAACAACTACTCCAACAACCACAACAGGTATCCCGTGCTTAATCAAAACAAAATTAACATAAACCAGTTTAATAGGATACATCATTTTTCAGCAGCACTAGTCACAATATTTTTTCGTGGGTGTACTGAAAAATATCAGATGTAGCTTTGTTTTATTTTCACTAGATGCTTCTTTTTCCACCACCATGCACTACCTGATTCTTCATTTCTATCTTTTCACTCTTCCATTTCCCTTCTTGCTGATTGACTAAATCTGAGATGATTTCTAATTTTTACAATTTTTCCAACAGTTTTGGGACTCTGCTTTGAATTCTTTTAAATACTTTTGCATAGCAGATGCTATTAAAGGATGCAACAGGTTGATTGGGTTTTGTATGTACAGTATTTCTTTAAACTGCTCACTTGAATATAATGTTGTTCAATTATACTTTATTAAATACTGACATGCATATCCTCAACAAGGCGATATAAAATTATCGCCGCATTGCGTCCATTTTCGGCCGAAAAGCGGCGATAATTTTATCGCCTAATCAGCAAGGTAACGCTATCGCGTGAAACCTTGCATCAGCAGCTGTTTACTGAACGCCCAGCTTTGCATCTCTAATGAGATGCAACGTGGGAGTTCCTGCCCTGACATGACTGGAAAAATGTCGCTAAGCGACATTTCTCCAATTAACAAGGGGCACACTAACCTGCAGAGTGACAAGGAAAGTAGCGATAACCTCTGTTATCACTACTTTCCTTACGCCTGCTTCGAGACTGACTTAGCCATGATATCCTATGTAAGGTGGATATCATGGCTAAGTATGCCTTGCACTATCATCACGCTAATGCAAAACTTTGTGAGATTATCGCTGGGTTTCCAGCGATAATCTAACATTTGGCAGTTAGCGCTTGAAATTGTATTGCTCTTGAAATAAGCGTTCCTAATTGCACGGTATCTCAGCGATAAAATTCCACATTACCCGGTGATAATAATCCTAGCACTACATGTGCTTAGCGATAATTTTCGCCGGTACTTAATGATATACCCCTAAATTGTAGAAGGAGCAAAGTGTTTGGTATTGAGTTTGAACATGTGTTAAGCATCCAAGAGATTCTTGATCTATTAGAATTTCCTAATATTTATATAAACCGCTTGATTGAAACCTTTAATGTGTCCTTCAAAAATAGGTAAATCTAAGGTATTTTCTATGCTATCATTTTCCATCAGGGTTTACAACAAGTCTCACTGAAACAACTGCAACCCATTATTTGACTTCATCAGAACCCACGGAAGGCAGTGGCTTCAGTGGAAGTGGCTCAGGAGAAACTGACTTTACAACAACTATTCCAACAACCACAACAGGTATCCAGTGATTAATCAAAACAAAATAAACATAAACCAGTTTAATAGGATACATAATTTTTCAGCAGCACTAGTGACAATATTTTTCAGTGAAAGTACTGAAAAATATCAGATGTAGCATTGTTTTACTTTCACTAGATGCTTCTTTTTTCCACCACCATACACTACCTGATTCTTCATTTCTATCTTTTCTCTTTTCCATTCCATTTCTTGCTGATTGACTAAACCTAAGATGCTTAAACATTTTTACAAGCTTGCCAACATTTTTGGAACTCTGCTTTTAATTCTTTTAAATAGTTTTGCGTAGCAGATGATATTGAAAGATGCAAACGGTTGATTGGTTTTTGTATGTACAGTATTTCTTTAAAACTGCTCACTTGAATTTAATATTGTTCAATTATACTTTCTTAAATACTGAGGGCATAGCATCAACGAGGCGATATAAAATTATCGCTGCTTTTGCGTCCGTTTTCAGACAAAAAGCGGCAATAATTTTATTGCCTAATCAGCAAGGTCACACTTTCTCGTGAAACCTTGCATCAGCGCCTGTATACTGAACGCCCAGCTTTGCATCTCTAATGAGATGCACAGTAGGCGTTCCTGCCCTGACATAACTGGAGAAATGTCGTTAAGCGACATTTCTTCAATCAACAAGGGGCACGCTAACCTGCAGAGCGACAAGCAAAGTAGCGATAACCTCTGTTATCGCTACTTTCCTTACGCCTGCTTCGAGACTGACTTAGCCATTATTTCCTATGTAAGGTGGATATCAATGCTAAGTATGCCTCGCACTATCCTCTAGCTAACGCCAAACTTTGTGAAATTAATCTCATGTTTGGCAGTTAGCACTTGGAATTTAATCGCTTTTGAGATAATCATTGCTAATAGCACGCTATCTCCGCGATAAAATTTCACGCTACCCGGCGTTAATAATCCTGGATGAATGAAATGTTGTTAAGCGACATTTCTCCAATTAACAAGGGGCTCGCTAACCTTCAGAGCGACAAACAAAGTAGCGATAACCTCTGTTATCGCTACTTTCCTTACGCCTGCTTCGAGACTGACTTAGCCATGATATCCTATGTACGGTAGATATCATTGCTAAGTATTTCTCGCCCTATCATCAAGCTAACGCCAAACTTTGTGAGATTAATCTCATGTTTGGCAGTTAGCGCTTGGAATTTTATCGCTTTTGAGGTAATCATTGCTAATAGCACGCTATCTCATGCGATAAAATTGCACATTACCCGGCGAAAAAAATCCTAGCGCTAAGTGCGCTTAGCGATAATTATCGCCGGTACTTTATGATATGCCCCTAAGTTTTAGAAGGAGCAAAGTGTTTATTATTATTTTGAACAAGTGTTAAGCATCCACGAGATTCTTGATCTATCAGAGTTTCCTAATATTTATATAAACAGCTTGATTAAAACCTTCAATGTGTCCTTCAAAAAAAGGTAAATCTAAGTCATTTTTCTATGCTATCATTTTCCATGAGGGTTTACAACAAGTCTCACTGCAACAACTGCAACCCATTATTTGACTTCACCAGAACCCACAGAAGGCAGTGGCTTCAGTGGAAGTGGCTCAGGAGAAACTGACTTTACAACAACTACTCCAACAACCACAACAGGTATCCAGTGATTAATCAAAACAAAATAAACATAAACCAGTTTAATAGGATACATCATTTTTCAGCAGCACTAGTGACAATATTTTTCAGTGAAAGTACTGAAAAATATCAGATGTAAAATTGTTTTACTTTCACTAGATGCTTCTTTTTTCCACCACCATACACTACCTGATTCTTCATTTCTATCTTTTCTCTTTTCCATTCCATTTCTTGCTGATTGACTAAACCTAAGATGCTTTAAAATTTTTACAAGCTTGCCAACATTTTTGGAACTCTGCTTTTAATTCTTTTAAATAGTTTTGCGTAGCAGATGATATTGAAAGATGCAACAGGTTGATTGGTTTTTGTATGTACAGTATTTCTTTAAAACTGCTCACTTGAATTTAATATTGTTCAATTATACTTTCTTAAATACTGAGGGCATAGCATCAACGAGGCGATATAAAATTATCGCTGCTTTTGCGTCCGTTTTCAGACAAAAAGCGGCAATAATTTTATTGCCTAATCAGCAAGGTCACACTTTCTCGTGAAACCTTGCATCAGCGCCTGTATACTGAACGCCCAGCTTTGCATCTCTAATGAGATGCACAGTAGGCGTTCCTGCCCTGACATAACTGGAGAAATGTCGTTAAGCGACATTTCTTCAATCAACAAGGGGCACGCTAACCTGCAGAGCGACAAGCAAAGTAGAGATAACCTCTGTTATCGCTACTTTCCTTACGCCTGCTTCGAGACTGACTTAGCCATGATATCCTATGTAAGGTGGATATCAATGCTAAGTATGCCTCGCACTATCCTCTAGCTAACGCCAAACTTTGTGAGATTAATCTCATGTTTGGCAGTTAGCACTTGGAATTTTATCGCTTTTGAGATAATCATTGCTAATAGCACGCTATCTCCGCGATAAAATTTCACGCTACCCGGCGTTAATAATCCTGGATGAATGAAATGTTGTTAAGCGACATTTCTCCAATTAACAAGGGGCTCGCTAACCTTCAGAGCGACAAACAAAGTAGCGATAACCTCTGTTATCGCTACTTTCCTTACGCCTCCTTCGAGACTGACTTAGCCATGATATCCTATGTACGGTAGATATCATTGCTAAGTATTTCTCGCCCTATCATCAAGCTAACGCCAAACTTTGTGAGATTAATCTCATGTTTGGCAGTTAGCGCTTGGAATTTTATCGCTTTTGAGATAATCATTGCTAATAGCACGCTATCTCAGCGATAAAATTCCACATTACCCGGCGAAAAAAATCCTAGCGCTAAGTGCGCTTAGCGATAATTATCGCCGGTACTTTATGATATGCCCCTAAGTTTTAGAAGGAGCAAAGTGTTTATTATTAATTTGAACAAGTGTTAAGCATCCACGAGATTCTTGATCTATCAGAGTTTCCTAATATTTATATAAACAGCTTGATTAAAACCTTCAATGTGTCTTTCAAAAAAAGGTAAATCTAAGTCATTTTTCTATGATATCATTTTCCATCAGGATTTACAACAAGTCTCACTGGAACAACTGCAACCCATTATTTGACTTCACCAGAACCCACAGAAGGCAGTGGCTTCAGTGGAAGTGGCTCAGGAGAAACTGACTTTACAACAACTACTCCAACAATCACAACAGGTATCCCGTGCTTAATCAAAACAAAATTAACATAAACCAGTTTAATAGGATACATCATTTTTCAGCAGCACTAGTCACAATATTTTTTCGTGGCTGTACTGAAAAATATCAGATGTAGCTTTGTTTTATTTTCACTAGATGCTTCTTTTTCCACCACCATGCACTACCTGATTCTTCATTTCTATCTTTTCACTCTTCCATTTCCCTTCTTGCTGATTGACTAAATCTGAGATGATTTCAAATTTTTACAATTTTTCCAACAGTTTTGGGACTCTGCTTTGAATTCTTTTAAATACTTTTGCATAGCAGATGCTATTAAAGGATGCAGCAGGTTGATTGGTTTTTGTATGTACAGTATTTCTTTAAAACTGCTCACTTGAATATAATGTTGTTCAATTATACTTTATTAAATACTGACATGCATATCCTCAACAAGGCGATATAAAATTATTGCCGCATTGCATCCATTTTCGGCCAAAAAGCGGCGATAATTTTATCGCCTAATCAGCAAGGTAACGCTATTGCGTGAAACCTTGCATCAGCAGCTGTTTACTGAACGCCCAGCTTTGCATCTCTAATGAGATGCAACGTGGGAGTTCCTGCCCTGACATGACTGGAAAAATGTCGCTAAGCGACATTTCTCCAATTAACAAGGGGCACACTAACCTGCAGAGTGACAAGGAAAGTAGCGATAACCTCTGTTATCACTACTTTCCTTATGCCTGCTTCAAGACTGACTTAGCCATGATATCCTATGTAAGGTGGATATCATGGCTAAGTATGCCTTGCACTATCATCACGCTAATGCAAAACTTTGTGAGATTATCACTGGGTTTCCAGTGATAATCTAACATTTGGCAGTTAGCGCTTGAAATTGTATTGCTCTTGAAATAAGCGTTCCTAATTGCACGGTATCTCAGCGATAAAATTCCACATTACCCGGCGATAATAATCCTAGCACTACATGTGCTTAGCGATAATTTTCGCCGGTACTTAATGATAGACCCCTAAGTTGTAGAAGGAGCAAAGTGTTTGGTATTGAGTTTGAACATGTGTTAAGCATCCAAGAGATTCTTGATCTATTAGAGTTTCCTAATATTTATATAAACAGCTTGATTGAAACCTTTAATGTGTCCTTCAAAAATAGGTAAATCTAAGGCATTTTCTATGCTATCATTTTCCATCAGGGTTTACAACAAGTCTCACTGAAACAACTGCAACCCATTATTTGACTTCACCAGAACCCACAGAAGGCAGTGGCTTCAGTGGAAGTGGCTCAGGAGAAACTGACTTTACAACAACTATTCCAACAACCACAACAGGTATCCAGTGATTAATCAAAACAAAATAAACATAAACCAGTTTAATAGGATACATCATTTTTCAGCAGCACTAGTGACAATATTTTTCAGTGAAAGTACTGAAAAATATCAGATGTAGCATTGTTTTACTTTCACTAGATGCTTCTTTTTTCCTCCACCATACACTACCTGATTCTTCATTTCTATCTTTTCTCTTTTCCATTCCATTTCTTGCTGATTGACTAGACCTAAGATGCTTTAAAATTTTTACAAGCTTGCCAACATTTTTGGAACTCTGCTTTTAATTCTTTTAAATAGTTTTGCGTAGCAGATGATATTGAAAGATGCAACAGGTTGATTGGTTTTTGTATGTACAGTATTTCTTTAAAACTGCTCATTTGAATTTAATATTGTTCAATTATACTTTCTTAAATACTGAGGGCATATCGTCAACGAGGCGATATAAAATTATCGCTGCTTTTGCGTCCGTTTTCAGACAAAAAGCGGCAATAATTTTATTGCCTAATCAGCAAGGTCACACTTTCTCGTGAAACCTTGCATCAGCGCCTGTATACTGAACGCCCAGCTTTGCATCTCTAATGAGATGCAAAGTAGGCGTTCCTGCCCTGACATAACTGGAGAAATGTCGTTAAGCGACATTTCTTCAATCAACAAGGGGCACGCTAACCTGCAGAGCGACAAGCAAAGTAGCGATAACCTCTGTTATCGCTACTTTCCTTACGCCTGCTTCGAGACTGACTTAGCCATGATATCCTATGTAAGGTGGATATCAATGCTAAGTATGCCTCGCACTATCATCTAGCTAACGCCAAACTTTGTGAGATTAATCTCATGTTTGGCAGTTAGCACTTGGAATTTTATCGCTTTTGAGATAATCGTTGCTAATAGCACGCTATCTCCGCGATAAAATTGCACGCTACCCGGCGTTATTAATCCTGGATGAATGAAATGCTGTTAAGCGACATTTCTCCAATTAACAAGGGGCACGCTAACCTTCAGAGTGACAAGCAAAGTAGCGATAACCTCTGTTATCGCTACTTTCCTTACGCCTGCTTTGAGGCTGACTTAGCCATGATATCCTATGTACAGTAGATATCATTGCTAAGTATATCTCGCCCTATCATCAAGCTAACGCCAAACTTTGTGAGAGTAATCTCATGTTTGGCAGTTAGCGCTTGGAAATTTATCGCTTTTGAGATAATCATTGCTAATAGCACGCTATCTCAGCGATAAAATTCCACATTACCCGGCGAAAATAATCCTAGCGCTAAGTGCGCTTAGCGATAATTATCGCAGGTACTTTATGATATGCCCCTAAGTTTTAGAAGGAGCAAAGTGTTTGTTATTAATTTGAACATGTGTTAAGCATCCACGAGATTCTTGATCTATCAGAGTTTCCTAATATTTATATAAACAGCTTGATTAAAACCTTCAATGTGTCTTTCAAAAAAAGGTAAATCTAAGTCATTTTTCTATGATATCATTTTCCATCAGGATTTACAACAAGTCTCACTGGAACAACTGCAACCCATTATTTGACTTCACCAGAACCCACAGAAGGCAGTGGCTTCAGTGGAAGTGGCTCAGGAGAAACTGACTTTACAACAACTACTCCAACAACCACAACAGGTATCCCGTGCTTAATCAAAACAAAATTAACATAAACCAGTTTAATAGGATACATCATTTTTCAGCAGCACTAGTCACAATATTTTTTCGTGGATGTACTGAAAAATATCAGATGTAGCTTTGTTTTATTTTCACTAGATGCTTATTTTTCCACCACCATGCACTACCTGATTCTTCATTTCTATCTTTTCACTCTTCCATTTCCCTTCTTGCTGATTGACTAAATCTGAGATGATTTCAAATTTTTACAATTTTTCCAACAGTTTTGGGACTCTGCTTTGAATTCTTTTAAATACTTTTGCATAGCAGATGCTATTAAAGGATGCAGCAGGTTGATTGGTTTTTGTATGTACAGTATTTCTTTAAAACTGCTCACTTGAATATAATGTTGTTCAACTATACTTTATTAAATACTGACATGCATATCCTCAACAAGGCGATATAAAATTATCGCCGCATTGCGTCCATTTTCGGCCAAAAAGCGGCGATAATTTTATCGCCTAATCAGCAAGGTAACGCTATCGCGTGAAACCTTGCATCAGCAGCTGTTTACTGAACGCCCAGCTTTGCATCTCTAATGAGATGCAACGTGGGAGTTCCTGCCCTGACATGACTGGAAAAATGTCGCTAAGCGACATTTCTCCAATTAACAAGGGGCACACTAACCTGCAGAGTGACAAGGAAAGTAGCGATAACCTCTGTTATCACTACTTTCCTTATGCCTGCTTCAAGACTGACTTAGCCATGATATCCTATGTAAGGTGGATATCATGGCTAAGTATGCCTTGCACTATCATCACGCTAATGCAAAACTTTGTGAGATTATCACTGGGTTTCCAGTGATAATCTAACATTTGGCAGTTAGCGCTTGAAATTGTATTGCTCTTGAAATAAGCGTTCCTAATTGCACGGTATATCAGCGATAAAATTCCACATTACCCGGCGATAATAATCCTAGCACTACATGTGCTTAGCGATAATTTTCGCCGGTACTTAATGATAGACCCCTAAGTTGTAGAAGGAGCAAAGTGTTTGGTATTGAATTTGAACATGTGTTAAGCATCCAAGAGATTCTTGATCTATTAGAGTTTCCTAATATTTATATAAACAGCTTGATTGAAACCTTTAATGTGTCCTTCAAAAATAGGTAAATCTAAGGCATTTTCTATGCTATCATTTTCCATCAGGGTTTACAACAAGTCTCACTGAAACAACTGCAACCCATTATTTGACTTCACCAGAACCCACAGAAGGCAGTGGCTTCAGTGGAAGTGGCTCAGGAGAAACTGACTTTACAACAACTATTCCAACAACCACAACAGGTATCCAGTGATTAATCAAAACAAAATAAACATAAACCAGTTTAATAGGATACATCATTTTTCAGCAGCACTAGTGACAATATTTTTCAGTGAAACTACTGAAAAATATCAGATGTAGCATTGTTTTACTTTCACTAGATGCTTCTTTTTTCCACCACCATACACTACCTGATTCTTCATTTCTATCTTTTCTCTTTTCCATTCCATTTCTTGCTGATTGACTAGACCTAAGATGCTTTAAAATTTTTACAAGCTTGCCAACATTTTTGGAACTCTGCTTTTAATTCTTTTAAATAGTTTTGCGTAGCAGATGATATTGAAAGATGCAACAGGTTGATTGGTTTTTGTATGTACAGTATTTCTTTAAAACTGCTCATTTGAATTTAATATTGTTCAATTATACTTTCTTAAATACTGAGGGCATATCGTCAACGAGGCGATATAAAATTATCGCTGCTTTTGCGTCCGTTTTCAGACAAAAAGCGGCAATAATTTTATTGCCTAATCAGCAAGGTCACACTTTCTCGTGAAACCTTGCATCAGCGCCTGTATACTGAACGCCCAGCTTTGCATCTCTAATGAGATGCAAAGTAGGCGTTCCTGCCCTGACATAACTGGAGAAATGTCGTTAAGCGACATTTCTTCAATCAACAAGGGGCACGCTAACCTGCAGAGCGACAAGCAAAGTAGCGATAACCTCTGTTATCGCTACTTTCCTTACGCCTGCTTCGAGACTGACTTAGCCATGATATCCTATGTAAGGTGGATATCAATGCTAAGTATGCCTCGCACTATCATCTAGCTAACGCCAAACTTTGTGAGAGTAATCTCATGTTTGGCAGTTAGCGCTTGGAAATTTATCGCTTTTGAGATAATCATTGCTAATAGCACGCTATCTCAGCGATAAAATTCCACATTACCCGGCGAAAATAATCCTAGCGCTAAGTGCGCTTAGCGATAATTATCGCAGGTACTTTATGATATGCCCCTAAGTTTTAGAAGGAGCAAAGTGTTTGTTATTAATTTGAACATGTGTTAAGCATCCACGAGATTCTTGATCTATCAGAGTTTCCTAATATTTATATAAACAGCTTGATTAAAGCCTTCAATGTGTCTTTCAAAAAAAGGTAAATCTAAGTCATTTTTCTATGATATCATTTTCCATCAGGATTTACAACAAGTCTCACTGGAACAACTGCAACCCATTATTTGACTTCACCAGAACCCACAGAAGGCAGTGGCTTCAGTGGAAGTGGCTCAGGAGAAACTGACTTTACAACAACTACTCCAACAACCACAACAGGTATCCCGTGCTTAATCAAAACAAAATTAACATAAACCAGTTTAATAGGATACATCATTTTTCAGCAGCACTAGTCACAATATTTTTTCGTGGATGTACTGAAAAATATCAGATGTAGCTTTGTTTTATTTTCACTAGATGCTTATTTTTCCACCACCATGCACTACCTGATTCTTCATTTCTATCTTTTCACTCTTCCATTTCCCTTCTTGCTGATTGACTAAATCTGAGATGATTTCAAATTTTTACAATTTTTCCAACAGTTTTGGGACTCTGCTTTGAATTCTTTTAAATACTTTTGCATAGCAGATGCTATTAAAGGATGCAGCAGGTTGATTGGTTTTTGTATGTACAGTATTTCTTTAAAACTGCTCACTTGAATATAATGTTGTTCAACTATACTTTATTAAATACTGACATGCATATCCTCAACAAGGCGATATAAAATTATCGCCGCATTGCGTCCATTTTCGGCCAAAAAGCGGCGATAATTTTATCGCCTAATCAGCAAGGTAACGCTATCGCGTGAAACCTTGCATCAGCAGCTGTTTACTGAACGCCCAGCTTTGCATCTCTAATGAGATGCAACGTGGGAGTTCCTGCCCTGACATGACTGGAAAAATGTCGCTAAGCGACATTTCTCCAATTAACAAGGGGCACACTAACCTGCAGAGTGACAAGGAAAGTAGCGATAACCTCTGTTATCACTACTTTCCTTATGCCTGCTTCAAGACTGACTTAGCCATGATATCCTATGTAAGGTGGATATCATGGCTAAGTATGCCTTGCACTATCATCACGCTAATGCAAAACTTTGTGAGATTATCACTGGGTTTCCAGTGATAATCTAACATTTGGCAGTTAGCGCTTGAAATTGTATTGCTCTTGAAATAAGCGTTCCTAATTGCACGGTATATCAGCGATAAAATTCCACATTACCCGGCGATAATAATCCTAGCACTACATGTGCTTAGCGATAATTTTCGCCGGTACTTAATGATAGACCCCTAAGTTGTAGAAGGAGCAAAGTGTTTGGTATTGAATTTGAACATGTGTTAAGCATCCAAGAGATTCTTGATCTATTAGAGTTTCCTAATATTTATATAAACAGCTTGATTGAAACCTTTAATGTGTCCTTCAAAAATAGGTAAATCTAAGGCATTTTCTATGCTATCATTTTCCATCAGGGTTTACAACAAGTCTCACTGAAACAACTGCAACCCATTATTTGACTTCACCAGAACCCACAGAAGGCAGTGGCTTCAGTGGAAGTGGCTCAGGAGAAACTGACTTTACAACAACTATTCCAACAACCACAACAGGTATCCAGTGATTAATCAAAACAAAATAAACATAAACCAGTTTAATAGGATACATCATTTTTCAGCAGCACTAGTGACAATATTTTTCAATGAAACTACTGAAAAATATCAGATGTAGCATTGTTTTACTTTCACTAGATGCTTCTTTTTTCCACCACCATACACTACCTGATTCTTCATTTCTATCTTTTCTCTTTTCCATTCCATTTCTTGCTGATTGACTAGACCTAAGATGCTTTAAAATTTTTACAAGCTTGCCAACATTTTTGGAACTCTGCTTTTAATTCTTTTAAATAGTTTTGCATAGCAGATGATATTGAAAGATGCAACAGGTTGATTGGTTTTTGTATGTACAGTATTTCTTTAAAACTGCTCATTTGAATTTAATATTGTTCAATTATACTTTCTTAAATACTGAGGGCATATCGTCAACGAGGCGATATAAAATTATCGCTGCTTTTGCGTCCGTTTTCAGACAAAAAGCGGCAATAATTTTATTGCCTAATCAGCAAGGTCACACTTTCTCGTGAAACCTTGCATCAGCGCCTGTATACTGAACGCCCAGCTTTGCATCTCTAATGAGATGCAAAGTAGGCGTTCCTGCCCTGACATAACTGGAGAAATGTCGTTAAGCGACATTTCTTCAATCAACAAGGGGCACGCTAACCTGCAGAGCGACAAGCAAAGTAGCGATAACCTCTGTTATCGCTACTTTCCTTACGCCTGCTTCGAGACTGACTTAGCCATGATATCCTATGTAAGGTGGATATCAATGCTAAGTATGCCTCGCACTATCATCTAGCTAACGCCAAACTTTGTGAGATTAATCTCATGTTTGGCAGTTAGCACTTGGAATTTTATCGCTTTTGAGATAATCGTTGCTAATAGCACGCTATCTCCGTGATAAAATTGCACGCTACCCGGCGTTATTAATCCTGGATTAATGAAATGTTGTTAAGCGACATTTCTCCAATTAACAAGGGGCACGCTAACCTTCAGAGTGACAAGCAAAGTAGCGATAACCTCTGTTATCGCTACTTTCCTTACGCCTGCTTTGAGGCTGACTTAGCCATGATATCCTATGTACAGTAGATATCATTGCTAAGTATATCTCGCCCTATCATCAAGCTAACGCCAAACTTTGTGAGAGTAATCTCATGTTTGGCAGTTAGCGCTTGGAAATTTATCGCTTTTGAGATAATCATTGCTAATAGCACGCTATCTCAGCGATAAAATTCCACATTACCCGGCGAAAATAATCCTAGCGCTAAGTGTGCTTAGCGATAATTATCGCAGGTACTTTATGATATGCCCCTAAGTTTTAGAAGGAGCAAAGTGTTTGTTATTAATTTGAACATGTGTTAAGCATCCACGAGATTCTTGATCTATCAGAGTTTCCTAATATTTATATAAACAGCTTGATTAAAACCTTCAATGTGTCTTTCAAAAAAAGGTAAATCTAAGTCATTTTTCTATGATATCATTTTCCATCAGGATTTACAACAAGTCTCACTGGAACAACTGCAACCCATTATTTGACTTCACCAGAACCCACAGAAGGCAGTGGCTTCAGTGGAAGTGGCTCAGGAGAAACTGACTTTACAACAACTACTCCAACAACCACAACAGGTATCCCGTGCTTAATCAAAACAAAATTAACATAAACCAGTTTAATAGGATACATCATTTTTCAGCAGCACTAGTCACAATATTTTTTCGTGGATGTACTGAAAAATATCAGATGTAACTTTGTTTTATTTTCACTAGATGCTTATTTTTCCACCACCATGCACTACCTGATTCTTCATTTCTATCTTTTCACTCTTCCATTTCCCTTCTTGCTGATTGACTAAATCTGAGATGATTTCAAATTTTTACAATTTTTCCAACAGTTTTGGGACTCTGCTTTGAATTCTTTTAAATACTTTTGCATAGCAGATGCTATTAAAGGATGCAGCAGGTTGATTGGTTTTTGTATGTACAGTATTTCTTTAAAACTGCTCACTTGAATATAATGTTGTTCAACTATACTTTATTAAATACTGACATGCATATCCTCAACAAGGCGATATAAAATTATCGCCGCATTGCGTCCATTTTCGGCCAAAAAGCGGCGATAATTTTATCGCCTAATCAGCAAGGTAACGCTATCGCGTGAAACCTTGCATCAGCAGCTGTTTACTGAACGCCCAGCTTTGCATCTCTAATGAGATGCAACGTGGGACTTCCTGCCCTGACATGACTGGAAAAATGTCGCTAAGCGACATTTCTCCAATTAACAAGGGGCACACTAACCTGCAGAGTGACAAGGAAAGTAGCGATAACCTCTGTTATCACTACTTTCCTTATGCCTGCTTCAAGACTGACTTAGCCATGATATCCTATGTAAGGTGGATATCATGGCTAAGTATGCCTTGCACTATCATCACGCTAATGCAAAACTTTGTGAGATTATCACTGGGTTTCCAGTGATAATCTAACATTTGGCAGTTAGCGCTTGAAATTGTATTGCTCTTGAAATAAGCGTTCCTAATTGCACGGTATATCAGCGATAAAATTCCACATTACCCGGTGATAATAATCCTAGCACTACATGTGCTTAGCGATAATTTTTGCCGGTACTTAATGATAGACCCCTAAGTTGTAGAAGGAGCAAAGTGTTTGGTATTGAATTTGAACATGTGTTAAGCATCCAAGAGATTCTTGATCTATTAGAGTTTCCTAATATTTATATAAACAGCTTGATTGAAACCTTTAATGTGTCCTTCAAAAATAGGTAAATCTAAGGTATTTTCTATGCTATCATTTTCCATCAGGATTTACAACAAGTCTCACTGGAACAACTGCAACCCATTATTTGACTTCACCAGAACCCACAGAAGGCAGTGGCTTCAGTGGAAGTGGCTCAGGAGAAACTGACTTTACAACAACTACTCCAACAACCACAACAGGTATCCCGTGCTTAATCAAAACAAAATTAACATAAACCAGTTTAATAGGATACATCATTTTTCAGCAGCACTAGTCACAATATTTTTTCGTGGATGTACTGAAAAATATCAGATGTAGCTTTGTTTTATTTTAACTAAATGCTTATTTTTCCACCACCATGCACTACCTGATTCTTCATTTCTATCTTTTCACTCTTCCATTTCCCTTCTTGCTGATTGACTAAATCTGAGATGATTTCAAATTTTTAAAATTTTTCCAACAGTTTTGGGACTCTGCTTTGAATTCTTTTAAATACTTTTGCATAGCAGATGCTATTAAAGGATGCAACAGGTTGATTGGTTTTTGTATGTACAGTATTTCTTTAAAACTGCTCACTTGAATATAATGTTGTTCAATTATACTTTATTAAATACTGACATGCATATCCTCAACAAGGTGATATAAAATTATCGCCGCATTGCGTCCATTTTTGGCCGAAAAGCGGCGATAATTTTATCGCCTAATCAGCAAGGTAACGCTATCGCGTGAAACCTTGCATCAGCAGCTGTTTACTGAATGACCAGCTTTGCATCTCTAATGAGATGCAATGTGGGAGTTCCTGCCCTGACATGACTGGAAAAATGTCGCTAAGCGACATTTCTCCAATTAACAAGGGGCACACTAACCTGCAGAGTGACAAGGAAAGTAGCGATAACCTCTGTTATCACTACTTTCCTTACGCCTGCTTCGAGACTGACTTAGTCATGATATCCTATGTAAGGTGGATATCATGGCTAAATATGCCTTGCACTATCATCACGCTAATGCAAAACTTTGTGAGATTATCTCTGGGTTTCCAGCGATAATCTAACATTTGGCAGTTAGCGCTTGAAATTGTATTGCTCTTGAAATAAGCGTTCCTAATTGCACGGTATCTCAGCGATAAAATTCCACATTACCCGGCGATAATAATCCTAGCACTACATGTGCTTAGCGATAATTTACGCCGGTACTTAGTGATAAACCCCTAAGTTGTAGAAGGAGCAAAGTGTTTGGTATTGAGTTTGAACATGTGTTAAGCATCCAAGAGATTCTTGATCTATTAGAGTTTCCTAATATTTATATAAACAGCTTGATTGAAACCTTTAATGTGTCCTTCAAAAATAGGTAAATCTAAGGTATTTTCTATGCTATCATTTTCCATCAGGGTTTACAACAAGTCTCACTGAAACAACTGCAACCCATTATTTGACTTCACCAGAACCCACAGAAGGCAGTGGATTCAGTGGAAGTGGCTCAGGAGAAACTGACTTTACAACAACTATTCCAACAACCACAACAGGTATCCAGTGATTAATCAAAACAAAATAAACATAAACCAGTTTAATAGGATACATCATTTTTCAGCAGCACTAGTGACAATATTTTTCAGTGAAAGTACTGAAAAATATCAGATGTAGCATTGTTTTACTTTCACTAGATGCTTCTTTTTTCCACCACCATACACTACCTGATTCTTCATTTCTATCTTTTCTCTTTTCCATTCCATTTCTTGCTGATTGACGAAACCTAAGATGCTTTAAAATTTTTACAAGCTTGCCAACATTTTTGGAACTCTTCTTTTAATTATTTTAAATAGTTTTGCGTAGCAGATGATATTGAAAGATGCTACAGGTTGATTGTTTTTTGTATGTACAGTATTTCTTTAAAAATGCTCACTTGAATTTAATATTGTTCAATTATACTTTCTTAAATACTGAGGGCATATCATCAACGAGGCGATATGAAATTATCGCTGCTTTTGCGTCTGTTTTCAGACAAAAAGCGGCAATAATTTTATTGCCTAATCAGCAAGGTCACACTTTCTCGTGAAAGCTTGCATCAGCGCCTGTATACTGACCGCCCAGCTTTGCATCTCTAATGAGATGCAAAGTAGGCGTTCCTGCCCTGACATAACTGGAGAAATGTCGTAAAGCGACATTTCTTCAATCAACAAGGGGCACGCTAACCTGCAGAGCGACAAGCAAAGTAGCGATAACCTCTGTTATCGCTACTTTCCTTACGCCTGCTTCGAGACTGACTTAGCCATGATATCCTATGTAAGGTGGATATCAATGCTAAGTATGCCTTGCACCATCATCTAGCTAACGCCAAACTTTGTGAGATTAATCTCATGTTTGGCAGTTAGCACTTGGAATTTTATCGCTTTTGAGATAATCGTTGCTAATAGCACGCTATCTCCGCGATAAAATTGCACGCTACCCGGCGTTAATAATCCTTGATGAATGAAATGTTGTTAAGCGACATTTCTCCAATTAACAAGGGGCTCGCTAACCTTCAGAGCGTCAAACAAAGTAGCGATAACCTCTGTTATCGCTACTTTCCTTACGCCTGCTTCGAGACTGACTTAGCCATGATATCCTATGTACAGTAGATATCATTGCTAAGTATATCTCGCCCTATCATCAAGCTAACGCCAAACTTTGTGAGATTAATCTCATGTTTGGCAGTTAGCGCTTGGAATTTTATCGCTTTTGAGATAATCATTGCTAATAGCACGCTATCTCAGCGATAAAATTCCACATTACCCGGCGAAAAAAATCCTAGCGCTAAGTGCGCTTAGCGATAATTATCGCCGGTACTTTATGATATGCCCCTAAGTTTTAGAAGGAGCAAAGTGTTTGTTATTAATTTGAACATGTGTTAAGCATCCACGAGATTCTTGATCTATCAGAGTTTCCTAATATTTATATAAACAGCTTGATTAAAACCTTCAATGTGTCTTTCAAAAAAAGGTAAATCTAAGTCATTTTTCTATGATATCATTTTCCATCAGGATTTACAACAAGTCTCACTGGAACAACTGCAACCCATTATTTGACTTCACCAGAACCCACAGAAGGCAGTGGCTTCAATGGAAGTGGCTCAGGAGAAACTGACTTTACAACAACTACTCCAACAACCACAACAGGTATCCCGTGCTTAATCAAAACAAAATTAACATAAACCAGTTTAATAGGATACATCATTTTTCAGCAGCACTAGTCACAATATTTTTTCGTGGATGTACTGAAAAATATCAGATGTAGCTTTGTTTTATTTTCACTAGATGCTTCTTTTTCCACCACCATGCACTACCTGATTCTTCATTTCTATCTTTTCACTCTTCCATTTCCCTTCTTGCTGATTGACTAAATCTGAGATGATTTCAAATTTTTACAATTTTTCCAACAGTTTTGGGACTCTGCTTTGAATTCTTTTAAATACGTTTGCATAGCAGATGCTATTAAAGGATGCACCAGGTTGATTGGTTTTTGTATGTACAGTATTTCTTTAAAACTGCTCACTTGAATATAATGTTGTTCAATTATACTTTATTAAATACTGACATGCATATCCTCAACAAGGCGATATAAAATTATCGCCGCATTGCGTCCATTTTCGGCCGAAAAGCGGCGATAATTTTATCGCCTAATCAGCAAGGTAACGCTATCGCGTGAAACCTTGCATCAGCAGCTGTTTACTGAACGCCCAGCTTTGCATCTCCAATGAGATGCAACGTGGGAGTTCCTGCCCTGACATGACTGGAAAAATGTCGCTAAGCGACATTTCTCCAATTAACAAGGGGCACACTAACCTGCAGAGTGACAAGGAAAGTAGCGATAACCTCTGTTATCACTACTTTCCTTACGCCTGCTTCGAGACTGACTTAGCCATGATATCCTATGTAAGGTGGATATCATGGCTAAGTATGCCTTGCACTATCATCACGCTAATGCAAAACTTTGTGAGATTATCGCTGGGTTTCCAGCGATAATCTAACATTTGGCAGTTAGCGCCTTAAATTGTATTGCTCTTGAAATAAGCGTTCCTAATTGCACGGTATCTCAGCGATAACATTCCACATTACCCGGCGATAATAATCCTAGCACTACATGTGCTTAGCGATAATTTTCGCCGGTACTTAATGATATACCCCTAAGTTGTAGAAGGAGCAAAGTGTTTGGTATTGAGTTTGAACATGTGTTAAGCATCCAAGAGATTTTTGATCTATTAGAGTTTCCTAATATTTATATAAACAGCTTGATTGAAACCTTTAATGTGTCCTTCAAAAATAGGTAAATCTAAGGTATTTTCTATGCTATCATTTTCCATCAGGGTTTACAACAAGTCTCACTGAAACAACTGCAACCCATTATTTGACTTCACCAGAACCCACAGAAGGCAGTGGCTTCAGTGGAAGTGGCTCAGGAGAAACTGACTTTACAACAACTACTCCAACAACCACAACAGGTATCCAGTGATTAATCAAAACAAAATAAACATAAACCAGTTTAATAGGATACATCATTTTTCAGCAGCACTACTGACAATATTTTTCAGTGGAAGTACTGAAAAATATCAGATGTAGCATTGTTTTACTTTCACTAGATGCTTCTTTTTTCCACCACCATACACCACCTGATTCTTCATTTCTATCTTTTCTCTTTTCCATTCCATTTCTTGCTGATTGACTAAACCTAAGATGCTTTAAAATTTTTACAAGCTTGCCAACATTTTTGGAACTCTGCTTTTAATTCTTTTAAATAGTTTTGCGTAGCAGATGATATTGAAAGATGCAACAGGTTGATTGGTTTTTGTATGTACAGTATTTCTTTAAAACTGCTCACTTGAATTTAATATTGTTCAATTATACTTTCTTAAATACTGAGGGCATATCATCAACGAGGCGATATAAAATTATCGCTGCTTTTGCGTCCGTTTTCAGACAAAAAGCGGCAATAATGTTATT
Source organism: Lissotriton helveticus (assembly GCF_964261635.1). Classification (NCBI taxonomy): domain Eukaryota; kingdom Metazoa; phylum Chordata; class Amphibia; order Caudata; family Salamandridae; genus Lissotriton; species Lissotriton helveticus. The sequence continues at coordinate 34,361,430 of NC_136072.1, read as the reverse complement.
GCCTAATCAGCAAGTTCACACTTTCTCGTGAAATCTTGCATCAGCGCCTGTATACTGAACGCCCAGCTTTTCATCTCTAATGAGATGCAAAGTAGGCGTTCCTGCCCTGACATAACTGGAGAAATGTCGTTAAGCGACATTTCTTCAATCAACAAGGGGCACCCTAACCTGCAGAGCGACAAGCAAAGTAGCGATAACCTCTGTTATCGCTACTTTCCTTACGCCTGCTTCGAGACTGACTTAGCCATGATATCCTATGTAAGGTGGATATCAATGCTAAGTATGCCTCGCACTATCATCTAGCTAACGCCAAACTTTGTGAGATTAATCTCATGGTTGGCAGTTAGCACTTGGAATTTTATCGCTTTTGAGATAATCGTTGCTAATAGCACGCTATCTCCGCGATAAAATTGCACGCTACCCGGCGTTATTAATCCTGGATGAATGAAATGTTGTTAAGCGACATTTCTCCAATTAACAAGGGGCACGCTAACCTTTAGAGTGACAAGCAAAGTAGCGATAACCTCTGTTATCGCTACTTTCCTTACGCCTGCTTCGAGACTGACTTAGCCATGATATCCTATGTACAGTAGATATCATTGCTAAGTATATCTCGCCCTATCATCAAGCTAACGCCAAACTTTGTGAGATTAATCTCATGTTTGGCAGTTAGCGCTTTGAATTTTATCGCTTTTGAGATAATCATTGCTAATAGCACGCTATCTCAGCGATAAAATTCCACATTACCCGGCGAAAATAATCCTAGCGCTAAGTGCGCTTAGCGATAATTATCGCCGGTACTTTATGATATGCCCCTAAGCTTTAGAAGGAGCAAAGTGTTTGTTATTAATTTGAACATGTGTTAAGCATCCACGAGATTCTTGATCTATCAGAGTTTCCTAATATTTATATAAACAGCTTGATTAAAACCTTCAATGTCTCTTTCAAAAAATGGTAAATCTAAGTCATTTTTCTATGATATCATTTTCCATCAGGATTTACAACAAGTCTCACTGGAACAACTGCAACCCATTATTTGACTTCACCAGAACCCACAGAAGGCAGTGGCTTCAATGGAAGTGGCTCAGGAGAAACTGACTTTACAACAACTACTCCAACAACCACAACAGGTATCCCGTGCTTAATCAAAACAAAATTAACATAAACCAGTTTAATAGGATACATCATTTTTCAGCAGCACTAGTCACAATATTTTTTCGTGGATGTCCTGAAAAATATCAGATGTAGCTTTGTTTTATTTTCACTAGATGCTTCTTTTTCCACCACCATGCACTACATGATTCTTCATTTCTATCTTTTCACTCTTCCATTTCCCTTCTTGCTGATTGACTAAATCTGAGATGATTTCAAATTTTTACAATTTTTCCAACAGTTTTGGGACTCTGCTTTGAATTCTTTTAAATACTTTTGCATAGCAGATGCTATTAAAGGATGCAACAGGTTGATTGGTTTTTGTATGTACAGTATTTCTTTAAAACTGCTCACTTGAATATAATGTTGTTCAATTATACTTTATTAAATACTGACATGCATATCCTCAACAATGCGATATAAAATTATCGCCGCATTGCGTCCATTTTCGGCCGAAAAGCGGCGATAATTTTATCGCCTAATCAGCAAGGTAACGCTATCGCGTGAAACCTTGCATCAGCAGCTGTTTACTGAACGCCCAGCTTTGCATCTCCAATGAGATGCAACGTGGGAGTTCCTGCCCTGACATGACTGGAAAAATGTCGCTAAGCGACATTTCTCCAATTAACAAGGGGCACACTAACCTGCAGAGTGACAAGGAAAGTAGCGATAACCTCTGTTATCACTACTTTCCTTACGCCTGCTTCGAGACTGACTTAGCCATGATATCCTATGTAAGGTGGATATCATGGTTAAATATGCCTTGCACTATCATCACGCTAATGCAAAACTTTGTGAGATTATCGCTGGGTTTCCAGCGATAATCTAACATTTGGCAGTTAGCGCTTGAAATTGTATTGCTCTTGAAATAAGCGTTCCTAATTGCACGGTATCTCAGCGATAAAATTCCACATTACCCGGCGATAATAATCCTAGCACTACTTGTGCTTAGCGATAATTTTCGCCGGTACTTAATGATATACCCCTAAGTTGTAGAAGGAGCAAAGTGTTTGGTATTGAGTTTGAACATGTGTTAAGCATCCAAGAGATTCTTGATCTATTAGAGTTTCCTAATATTTATATAAACAGCTTCATTGAAACCTTTAATGTGTCCTTCAAAAATAGGTAAATCTAAGGTATTTTCTATGCTATCATTTTCCATCAGGGTTCACAACAAGTCTCACTGAAACAACTGCAACCCATTATTTGACTTCACCAGAACCCACAGAAGGCAGTGGCTTCAGTGGAAGTGGCTCAGGAGAAACTGACTTTACAACAACTATTCCAACAACCACAACAGGTATCCAGTGATTAATCAAAACAAAATAAACATAAACCAGTTTAATAGGATACATCATTTTTCAGCAGCACTAGTGACAATATTTTTCAGTGAAAGTACTGAAAAATATCAGATGTAGCACTGTTTTACTTTCACTAGATGCTTCTTTTTTCCACCACCATACACTACCTGATTCTTCATTTCTATCTTTTCTCTTTTCCATTCCATTTCTTGCTGATTGACTAAACCTAAGATGCTTTAAAATTTTTACAAGCTTGCCAACATTTTTGGAACTCTGCTTTTAATTCTTTTAAATAGTTTTGCGTAGCAGATGATATTGAAAGATGCAACAGGTTGATTGGTTTTTGTATGTACAGTATTTCTTTAAAACTGCTCACTTGAATTTAATATTGTTCAATTATACTTTCTTAAATACTGAGGGCATATCATCAACGAGGCGATATAAAATTATCGCTGCTTTTGCGTCCGTTTTCAGACAAAAAGCGGCAATAATTTTATTGCCTAATCAGCAAGGTCACACTTTCTCGTGAAACCTTGCATCAGCGCCTGTATACTGAACGCCCAGCTTTGCATCTCTAATGAGATGCAAAGTAGTCGTTCCTGCCCTGACATAACTGGAGAAATGTCGTTAAGTGACATTTCTTCAATTAACAAGGGGCACGCTAACCTGCAGAGCGACAAGCAAAGTAGCGATAACCTCTGTTATCGCTACTTTCCCTACGCCTGCTTCAAGACTGACTTAGCCATGATATCCTATGTAAGGTGGATATCAATGCTAAGTATGCCTCGCACTATCATCTAGCTAACGCCAAACTTTGTGAGATTAATCTCATGTTTGGCAGTTAGCACTTGGAATTTTATCGCTTTTGAGATAATCGTTGCTAATAGCCCGCTATCTCCGCGATAAAATTGCACGCTACCCGGCATTAATAATCCTGGATGAATGAAATGTTGTTAAGCGACATTTCTCCAATTAACAAGGGGCACGCTAACCTTCAGAGCGACAAACAAAGTAGCGATAACCTCTGTTATCGCTACTTTCCTTACGCCTGCTTCGAGACTGACTTAGCCATGATATCCTATGTACAGTAGATATCATTGCTAAGTATATCTCACCCTATCATCAAGCTAACGCCAAACTTTGTGAGATTAATCTCATGTTTGGCAGTTAGCGCTTGGAATTTTATCGCTTTTGAGATAATCATTGCTAATAGCACGCTATCTCAGCGATAAAATTCCACATTACCCGGCGGAAAAAATCCTAGCGCTAAGTGCGCTTAGCGATAATTATCGCCAGTACTTTATGATATGCCCCTAAGTTTTAGAAGGAGCAAAGTGTTTGTTATTAATTTGAACATGTGTTAAGCATCCACGAGATTCTTGATCTATCAGAGTTTCCTAATATTTATATAAACAGCTTGATTAAAACCTTCAATGTGTCTTTCAAAAAAAGGTAAATCTAAGTCATTTTTCTATGATATCATTTTCCATCAGGATTTAAAACAAGTCTCACTGGAACAACTGCAACCCATTATTTGACTTCACCAGAACCCACAGAAGGCAGTGGCTTCAGTGGAAGTGGCTCAGGAGAAACTGACTTTACAACACCTACTCCAACAATCACAACAGGTATCCCGTGCTTAATCAAAACAAAATTAACATAAACCAGTTTAATAGGATACATCATTTTTCAGCAGCACTAGTCACAATATTTTTTCGTGGATGTCCTGAAAAATATCAGATGTAGCTTTGTTTTATTTTCACTAGATGCTTCTTTTTCCACCACCATGCACTACCTGATTCTTCATTTCGATCTTTTCACTCTTCCATTTCCCTTCTTGCTGATTGACTAAATCTGAGATGATTTCAAATTTTTACAATTTTTCCAACAGTTTTGGGACTCTGCTTTGAATTCTTTTAAATACTTTTCCATAGCAGATGCTATTAAAGGATGCAACAGGTTGATTGGTTTTTGTATGTACAGTATTTCTTTAAAACTGCTCACTTGAATATAATGTTGTTCAATTATACTTTATTAAATACTGACATGCATATCCTCAACAATGCGATATAAAATTATCGCCGCATTGCGTCCATTTTCGGCCGAAAAGCGGCGATAACTTTATCGCCTAATCAGCAAGGTAACGCTATCGCGTGAAACCTTGCATCAGCAGCTGTTTACTGAACGCCCAGCTTTGCATCTCCAATGAGATGCAACGTGGGAGTTTCTGCCCTGACATGACTGGAAAAATGTCGCTAAGGGACATTTCTCCAATTAACAAGGGGCACACTAACCTGCAGAGTGACAAGGAAAGTAGCGATAACCTCTGTTATCACTACTTTCCTTACGCCTGCTTCGAGACTGACTTAGCCATGATATCCTATGTAAGGTGGATATCATGGTTAAATATGCCTTGCACTATCATCACGCTAATGCAAAACTTTGTGAGATTATCGCTGGGTTTCCAGCGATAATCTAACATTTGGCAGTTAGCGCTTGAAATTGTATTGCTCTTGAAATAAGCGTTCCTAATTGCACGGTATCTCAGCGATAAAATTCCACATTACCCGGCGATAATAATCCTAGCACTACATGTGCTTAGCGATAATTTTCGATGGTACTTAATGATATACCCCTAAGTTGTAGAAGGAGCAAAGTGTTTGGTATTGAGTTTGAACATGTGTTAAGCATCCAAGAGATTCTTGATCTATTAGAGTTTCCTAATATTTATATAAACAGCTTGATTGAAACCTTTAATGTGTCCTTCAAAAATAGGTAAATCTAAGGTATTTTCTATGCTATCATTTTCCATCAGGGTTTACAACAAGTCTCACTGAAACAACTGCAACCCATTATTTGACTTCACCAGAACCCACAGAAGGCAGTGGCTTCAGTGGAAGTGGCTCAGGAGAAACTGACTTTACAACAACTATTCCAACAACCACAACAGGTATCCAGTGATTAATCAAAACAAAATAAACATAAACCAGTTTAATAGGATACATCATTTTTCAGCAGCACTAGTGACAATATTTTTCAGTGAAAGTACTGAAAAATATCAGATGTAGCATTGTTTTACTTTCACTAGATGCTTCTTTTTTCCACCACCATACACTACCTGATTCTTCATTTCTATCTTTTCTCATTTCCATTCCATTTCTTGCTGATTGACTAAACCTAAGATGCTTTAAAATTTTTACAAGCTTGCCAACATTTTTGGAACTCTGCTTTTAATTCTTTTAAATAGTTTTGCGTAGCAGATGATATTGAAAGATGCAACAGGTTGATTGGTTTTTGTATGTACAGTATTTCTTTAAAACTGCTCACTTGAATTTAATATTGTTCAATTATACTTTCTTAAATACTGAGGGCATATCATCAACGAGGCGATATAAAATTATCGCTGCTTTTGCGTCCGTTTTCTGACAAAAAGCGGCAATAATTTTATTGCCTAATCAGCAAGGTCACACTTTCTCGTGAAACCTTGCATCAGCGCCTGTATACTGAACGCCCAGCTTTGCATCTCTAATGAGATGCAAAGTAGTCGTTCCTGCCCTGACATAACTGGAGAAATGTCGTTAAGTGACATTTCTTCAATCAACAAGGGGCACGCTAACCTGCAGAGCGACAAGCAAAGTAGCGATAACCTCTGTTATCGCTACTTTCCCTACGCCTGCTTTGAGACTGACTTAGCCATGATATCCTATGTAAGGTGGATATCAATGCTAAGTATGCCTCGCACTATCATCTAGCTAACGCCAAACTTTGTGAGATTAATCTCATGTTTGGCAGTTAGCACTTGGAATTTTATCGCTTTTGAGATAATCGTTGCTAATAGCCCGCTATCTCCGCGATAAAATTGCACGCTACCCGGCATTAATAATCCTGGATGAATGAAATGTTGTTAAGCGACATTTCTCCAATTAACAAGGGGCACGCTAACCTTCAGAGCGACAAACAAAGTAGCGATAACCTCTGTTATCGCTACTTTCCTTACGCCTGCTTCGAGACTGACTTAGCCATGATATCCTATGTACAGTAGATATCATTGCTAAGTATATCTCACCCTATCATCAAGCTAACGCCAAACTTTGTGAGATTAATCTCCTGTTTGGCAGTTAGCGCTTGGAATTTTATCGCTTTTGAGATAATCATTGCTAATAGCACGCTATCTCAGCGATAAAATTCCACATTACCCGGCGGAAAAAATCCTAGCGCTAAGTGCGCTTAGCGATAATTATCGCCAGTACTTTATGATATGCCCCTAAGTTTTAGAAGGAGCAAAGTGTTTGTTATTAATTTGAACATGTGTTAAGCATCCACGAGATTCTTGATCTATCAGAGTTTCCTAATATTTATATAAACAGCTTGATTAAAACCTTCAATGTGTCTTTCAAAAAAAGGTAAATCTAAGTCATTTTTCTATGATATCATTTTCCATCAGGATTTACAAAAAGTCTCACTGGAACAACTGCAACCCATTATTTGACTTCACCAGAACCCACAGAAGGCAGTGGCTTCAGTGGAAATGGCTCAGGAGAAACTGACTTTACAACAACTACTCCAACAACCACAACAGGTATCCCGTGCTTAATCAAAACAAAATTAACATAAACCAGTTTAATAGGATACATCATTTTTCAGCAGCACTAGTCACAATATTGTTTCGTGGATGTACTGAAAAATATCAGATGTAGCTTTGTTTTATTTTCACTAGATGCTTCTTTTTCCACCACCATGCACTACCTGATTCTTCATTTCTATCTTTTCACTCTTCCATTTCCCTTCTTGCTGATTGACTAAATCTGAGATGATTTCAAATTTTTACAATTTTTCCAACAGTTTTGGGACTCTGCTTTGAATTCTTTTAAATACTTTTGCATAGCAGATGCTATTAAAGGATGCAACAGGTTGATTGGTTTTTGTATGTACAGTATTTCTTTAAAACTGCTCACTTGAATATAATGTTGTTCAATTATACTTTATTAAATACTGACATGCATATCCTCAACAAGGCGATATAAAATTATCGCCGCATTGCGTCCATTTTCGGCCGAAAAGCGGCGATAATTTTATCGCCTAATCAGCAAGGTAACGCTATCGCGTGAAACCTTGCATCAGCAGCTGTTTACTGAACGCCCAGCTTTGCATCTCTAATGAGATGCAACGTGGGAGTTCCTGCCCTGACATGACCTGAAAAATGTCGCTAAGCGACATTTCTCCAATTAACAAGGGACACACTAACCTGCAGAGTGACAAGGAAAGTAGCGATAACCTCTGTCATCACTACTTTCCTTACGCCTGCTTCGAGACTGACTTAGCCATGATATCCTATGTAAGGTGGATATCATGGCTAAATATGCCTTGCACTATCATCACGCTAATGCAAAACTTTGTGAGATTATCGCTGGGTTTCCAGCGATAATCTAACATTTGGCAGTTAGCGCTTGAAATTGTATTGCTCTTGAAATAAGCGTTCCTAATTGCACCGTATCTCAGCGATAAAATTCCACATTAGCCGGCGATAATAATCCTAGCACTACATGTGCTTAGCGATAATTTTCGCCGGTACTTAATGATATACCCCTAAGTTGTAGAAGGAGCAAAGTGTTTGGTATTGAGTTTGAACATGTGTTAAGCATCCAAGAGATTCTTGATCTATTAGAGTTTCCTAATATTTATATAAACAGCTTGATTGAAACCTTTAATGTGTCCTTCAAAAATAGGTAAATCTAAGGTATTTTCTATGCTATCATTTTCCATCAGGGTTTACAACAAGTCTCACTGAAACAACTGCAACCCATTATTTGACTTCACCAGAACCCACAGAAGGCAGTGGCTTCAGTGGAAGTGGCTCAGGAGAAACTGACTTTACAACAACTATTCCAACAACCACAACAGGTATCCAGTGATTAATCAAAACAAAATAAACATAAACCAGTTTAATAGGATACATAATTTTTCAGCAGCACTAGTGACAATATTTTTCAGTGAAAGTAATGAAAAATATCAGATGTAGCATTGTTTTACTTTCACTAGATGCTTCTTTTTTCCACCACCATACACTACCTGATTCTTCATTTCTATCTTTTCTCTTTTCCATTCCATTTCTTGCTGATTGACTAAACCTAAGATGCTTTAAAATTTTTACAAGCTTGCCAACATTTTTGGAACTCTGCTTTTAATTCTTTTAAATAGTTTTGCGTAGCAGATGATATTGAAAGATGCAACAGGTTGATTGGTTTTTGTATGTACAGTATTTCTTTAAAACTGCTCACTTGAATTTAATATTGTTCAATTATACTTTCTTGAATACTGAGGGCATATCATCAACGAGGCGATATAAAATTATCGCTGCTTTTGCGTCCGTTTTCAGACAAAAAGCGGCAATAATTTTATTGCCTAATTAGCAAGGTCACACTTTCTCGTGAAACCGTGCATCAGCGCCTGTATACTGAACGCCCAGCTTTGCATCTCTAATGAGATGCAAAGTAGGCGTTCCTGCCCTGACATAACTGGAGAAATGTCGTTAAGCTATATTTCTTCAATCAACAAGGGGCACGCTAACCTGCAGAGAGACAAGCAAAGTAGCGATAACCTCAGTTATCGCTACTTTCCTTACGCCTGCTTTTAGACTGACTTAGCCATGATATCCTATGTAAGGTGGATATCAATGCTAAGTATGCCTCGCACTATCATCTAGCTAACGCCAAACTTTGTGAGATTAATCTCATGTTTGGCAGTTAGCACTTGGAATTTTATCGCTTTTGAGATAATCGTTGCTAATAGCACGCTATCTCCGCGATAAAATTGCACGCTACCCGGCGTTATTAATCCTGGATGAATGAAATGTTGTTAAGCGACATTTCTCCAATTAACAAGGGGCACGCTAACCTTCAGAGTAACAAGCAAAGTAGCGATAACCTCTGTTATCGCTACTTTCCTTACGCCTGCTTCGAGACTGACTTAGCCATGATATCCTATGTACAGTAGATATCAGTGCTAAGTATATCTCGCCCTATCATCAAGCTAACGCCAAACTTTGTGAGATTAATCTCATGTTTGGCAGTTAGCGCTTGGAATTTTATCGCTTTTGAGATAATCATTGCTAATAGCACGCTATCTCAGCGATAAAATTCCACATTACCCGGCGAAAATAATCCTAGCGCTAAGTGTGCTTAGCGATAAATATCGCAGGTACTTTATGATATGCCCCTAAGTTTTAGAAGGAGCAAAGTGTTTGTTATTAATTTGAACATGTGTTAAGCATCCACGAGATTCTTGATCTATCAGAGTTTCCTAATATTTATATAAACAGCTTGATTAAAACCTTCAATGTGTCTTTCAAAAAAAGGTAAATCTAAGTCATTTTTCTATGATATCATTTTCCATCAGGATTTACAACAAGTCTCACTGGATCAACTGCAACCCATTATTTGACTTCACCAGAACCCACAGAAGGCAGTGGCTTCAGTGGAAGTGGCTCAGGAGAAACTGACTTTACAACAACTACTCCAACAACCACAACAGGTATCCCGTGCTTAATCAAAACAAAATTAACATAAACCAGTTTAATAGGATACATCATTTTTCAGCAGCACTAGTCACAATATTTTTTCGTGGATGTACTGAAAAATATCAGATGTAGCTTTGTTTTATTTTCACTAGATGCTTCTTTTTCCACCACCATGCACTACCTGATTCTTCATTTCTATCTTTTCACTCTTCCATTTCCCTTCTTGCTGATTGACTAAATCTGAGATGATTTCAAATTTTTACAATTTTTCCAACAGTTTTGGGACTCTGCTTTGAATTCTTTTAAATACTTTTGCATAGCAGATGCTATTAAAGGATGCAACAGGTTGATTGGTTTTTGTATGTACAGTATTTCTTTAAAACTGCTCACTTGAATATAATGTTGTTCAATTATACTTTATTAAATACTGACATGCATATCCTCAACAAGGCGATATAAAATTATCGCCGCATTGCGTCCATTTTCGGCCGAAAAGCGGCGATAAGTTTATCGCCTAATCAGCAAGGTAACGCTATCGCGTGAAACCTTGCATCAGCAGCTGTTTACTGAACGCCCAGCTTTGCATCTCTAATGAGATGCAACGTGGGAGTTCCTGCCCTGACATGACTGGAAAAATGTCGCTAAGCGACATTTCTCCAATTAACAAGGGACACACTAACCTGCAGAGTGACAAGGAAAGTAGCGATAACCTCTGTCATCACTACTTTCCTTACGCCTGCTTCGAGACTGACTTAGCCATGATATCCTATGTAAGGTGGATATCATGGCTAAATATGCCTTGCACTATCATCACGCTAATGCAAAACTTTGTGAGATTATCGCTGGGTTTCCAGCGATAATCTAACATTTGGCAGTTAGCGCTTGAAATTGTATTGCTCTTGAAATAAGCGTTCCTAATTGCACCGTATCTCAGCGATAAAATTCCACATTAGCCGGCGATATTAATCCTAGCACTACATGTGCTTAGCGATAATTTTTGCCGGTACTTAATGATATACCCCTAAGTTGTAAAAAGAGCAAAGTGTTTGGTATTGAGTTTGAACATGTGTTAAGCATCCAAGAGATTCTTGATCTATTAGAGTTTCCTAATATTTATATAAACAGCTTGATTGAAACCTTTAATGTGTCCTTCAAAAATAGGTAAATCTAAGGTATTTTCTATGCTATCATTTTCCATCAGGGTTTACAACAAGTCTCACTGAAACAACTGCAACCCATTATTTGACTTCACCAAAACCCACAGAAGGCAGTGGCTTCAGTGGAAGTGGCTCAGGAGAAACTGACTTTACAACAACTATTCCAACAACCACAACAGGTATCCAGTGATTAATCAAAACAAAATAAACATAAACCAGTTTAATAGGATACATCATTTTTCAGCAGCACTAGTGACAATATTTTTCAGTGAAAGTAATGAAAAATATCAGATGTAGCATTGTTTTACTTTCACTAGATGCTTCTTTTTTCCACCACCATACACTACCTGATTCTTCATTTCTATCTTTTCTCTTTTCCATTCCATTTCTTGCTGATTGACTAAACCTAAGATGCTTTAAAATTTTTACAAGCTTGCCAACATTTTTGGAACTCTGCTTTTAATTCTTTTAAATAGTTTTGCATAGCAGATGATATTGAAAGATGCAACAGATTGATTGTTTTTTGTATGTACAGTATTTCTTTAAAACTGCTCACTTGAATTTAATATTGTTCAATTATACTTTCTTGAATACTGAGGGCATATCATCAACGAGGCGATATAAAATTATCGCTGCTTTTGCGTCCGTTTTCAGACAAAAAGCGGCAATAATTTTATTGCCTAATTAGCAAGGTCACACTTTCTCGTGAAACCTTGCATCAGCGCCTGTGTACTGAACGCCCAGCTTTGCATCTCTAATGAGATGCAAAGTAGGCGTTCCTGCCCTGACATAACTGGAGAAATGTCGTTAAGCGATATTTCTTCAATCAACAAGGGGCACGCTAACCTGCAGAGCGACAAGCAAAGTAGCGATAACCTCTGTTATCGCTACTTTCCTTACGCCTGCTTCGAGACTGACTTAGCCATGATATCCTATGTAAGGTGGATATCAATGCTAAGTTTGCCTCGCACTATCATCTAGCTAACGCCAAACTTTGTGAGATTAATCTCATGTTTGGCAGTTAGCACTTGGAATTTTATCGCTTTTGAGATAATCGTTGCTAATAGCACGCTATCTCCGCGATAAAATTGCACGCTACCCGGCATTATTAATCCTGGATGAATGAAATGTTGTTAAGCGACATTTCTCCAATTAACAAGGGGCACGCTAACCTTCAGAGTAACAAGCAAAGTAGCGATAACCTCTGTTATCGCTACTTTCCTTACGCCTGCTTCGAGACTGACTTAGCCATGATATCCTATGTACAGTAGATATCAGTGCTAAGTATATCTCGCCCTATCATCAAGCTAACGCCAAACTTTGTGAGATTAATCTCATGTTTGGCAGTTAGCGCTTGGAATTTTATCGCTTTTGAGATAATCATTGCTAATAGCACGCTATCTCAGCGATAAAATTCCACATTACCCGGCGAAAATAATCCTAGCTCTAAGTGTGCTTAGCGATAAATATCGCAGGTACTTTATGATATGCCCCTAAGTTTTAGAAGGAGCAAAGTGTTTGTTATTAATTTGAACATGTGTTAAGCATCCACGAGATTCTTGATCTATCAGAGTTTCCTAATATTTATATAAACAGCTTGATTAAAACCTTCAATGTGTCTTTCAAAAAAAGGTAAATCTAAGTCATTTTTCTATGATATCATTTTCCATCAGGATTTACAACAAGTCTCACTGGAACAACTGCAACCCATTATTTGACTTCACCAGAACCCACAGAAGGCAGTGGCTTCAGTGGAAGTGGCTCAGGAGAAACTGACTTTACAACAACTACTCCAACAACCACAACAGGTATCCGTGCTTAATCAAAACAAAATTAACATAAACTAGTTTAATAGGATACATCATTTTTCAGCAGCACTAGTCACAATATTTTTTCGTGGATGTACTGAAAAATATCAGATGTATCTTTGTTTTATTTTCACTAGATGCTTCTTTTTCCACCACCATGCACTACCTGATTCTTCATTTCTATCTTTTCACTCTTCCATTTCCCTTCTTGCTGATTGACTAAATCTGAGATGATTTCAAATTTTTACAATTTTTCCAACAGTTTTGGGACTCTGCTTTGAATTCTTTTAAATACTTTTGCATAGCAGATGCTATTAAAGGATGCAACAGGTTGATTGGTTTTTGTATGTACAGTATTTCTTTAAAACTGCTCAATTGAATATAATGTTGTTCAATTATACTTTATTAAATACTGACATGCATATCCTCAACAAGGCGATATAAAATTATCGCCGCATTGCGTCCATTTTCGGCCGAAAAGCGGCGATAATTTTATCGCCTAATCAGCAAGGTAACGCTATCGCGTGAAACCTTGCATCAGCAGCTGTTTACTGAACGCCCAGCTTTGCATCTCTAATGAGATGCAACGTGGGAGTTCCTGCCCTGACATGACTGGAAAAATGTCGCTAAGCGACATTTCTCCAATTAACAAGGGGCACACTAACCTGCAGAGTGACAAGGAAAGTAGCGATAACCTCTGTTATCACTACTTTCCTTACGCCTGCTTCGAGACTGACTTAGCCATGATATCCTATGTAAGGTGGATATCATGGCTAAATATGCCTTGCACTATCATCACGCTAATGCAAAACTTTGTGAGATTATCGCTGGGTTTCCAGCGATAATCTAACATTTGGCAGTTAGCGCTTGAAATTGTATTGCTCTTGAAATAAGCGTTCCTAATTGCACGGTATCTCAGCGATAAAATTCCACATTACCCGGCGATAATAATCCTAGCACTACATGTGCTTAGCGATAATTTTCGCCGGTACTTAATGATATACCCCTAAGTTGTAGAAGGAGCAAAGTGTTTGGTATTGAGTTTGAACATGTGTTAAGCATCCAAGAGATTCTTGATCTATTAGAGTTTCCTAATATTTATATAAACAGCTTGATTGAAACCTTTAATGTGTCCTTCAAAAATAGGTAAATCTAAGGTATTTTCTATGCTATCATTTTCCATCAGGGTTTACAACAAGTCTCACTGAAACAACTGCAACCCATTATTTGACTTCACCAGAACCCACAGAAGGCAGTGGCTTCAGTGGAAGTGGCTCAGGAGAAACTGACTTTACAACAACTATTCCAACAACCACAACAGGTATCCAGTGATTAATCAAAACAAAATAAACATAAACCAGTTTAATAGGATACATCATTTTTCAGCAGCACTTTTGACAATATTTTTCAGTGAAAGTACTGAAAAATATCAGATGTAGCATTGTTTTACTTTCACTAGATGCTTCTTTTTTCCACCACCATACACTACCTGATTCTTCATTTCTATCTTTTCTCTTTTCCATTCCATTTCTTGCTGATTGACTAAACCTAAGATGCTTTAAAATTTTTACAAGCTTGCCAACATTTTTGGAACTCTGCTTTTAATTCTTTTAAATAGTTTTGCGTAGCAGATGATATTGAAAGATGCAACAGGTTGATTGGTTTTTGTATGTACAGTATTTCTTTAAAACTGCTCACTTGAATTTAATATTGTTCAATTATACTTTCTTAAATACTGAGGGCATATCATCAACGAGGCGATATAAAATTATCGCTGCTTTTGCGTCCGTTTTCAGACAAAAAGCGGCAATAATTTTATTGCCTAATCAGCAAGGTCACACTTTCTCGTGAAACCTTGCATCAGCGCCTGTATACTGAACGCCCAGCTTTGCATCTCTAATGAGATGCAAAGTAGGCGTTCCTGCCCTGACATAACTGGAGAAATGTCGTTAAGCGACATTTCTTCAATCAACAAGGGGCACGCTAACCTGCAGAGCGACAAGCAAAGTAGCGATTACCTCTGTTATCGCTACTTTCCCTACGCCTGCTTCGAGACTGACTTAGCCATGATATCCTATGTAAGGTGGATATCAATGCTAAGTATGCCTCGCACTATCATCTAGCTAACGCCAAACTTTGTGAGATTAATCTCATGTTTGGCAGTTAGCACTTGGAATTTTATCGCTTTTGAGATAATCGTTGCTAAGAGCCCGCTATCTCCGCAATAAAATTGCACGCTACCCAGCGTTAATAATCCTGGATGAATGAAATGTTGTTAAGCGACATTTCTCCAATTAACAAGGGGCACGCTAACCTTCAGAGCGACAAACAAAGTAGCGATAACCTCTGTTATCGCTACTTTCCTTACGCCTGCTTCGAGACTGACTTAGCCATGATATCCTATGTACAGTAGATATCATTGCTAAGTATATCTCGCCCTATCATCAAGCTAACGCCAAACTTTGTGAGATTAATCTCATGTTTGGCAGTTAGCGCTTGGAATTTTATCGCTTTTGAGATAATCATTGCTAATAGTACGCTATCTCAGCGATAAAATTCCACATTACCCGGCGGAAAAAATCCTAGCGCAAAGTGCGCTTAGCGATAATTATCGCCAGTACTTTATGATATGCCCCTAAGTTTTAGAAGGAGCAAAGTGTTTGTTATTAATTTGAACATGTGTTAAGCATCCACGAGATTCTTGATCTATCAGAGTTTCCTAATATTTATATAAACAGCTTGATTAAAACCTTTAATGTGTCTTTCAAAAAAAGGTAAATCTAAGTCATTTTTCTATGATATCATTTTCCATCAGGATTTACAACAAGTCTCACTGGAACAACTGCAACCCATTATTTGACTTCACCAGAACCCACAGAAGGCAGTGGCTTCAGTGGAAGTGGCTCAGGAGAAACTGACTTTACAACAACTACTCCAACAACCACAACAGGTATCCCGTGCTTAATCAAAACAAAATTAACATAAACCAGTTTAATAGGATACATCATTTTTCAGCAGCACTAGTCACAATATTTTTTCGTGGATGTACTGAAAAATATCAGATGTAGCTTTGTTTTATTTTCACTAGATGCTTCTTTTTCCACCACCATGCACTACCTGATTCTTCATTTCTATATTTTCTCTCTTCCATTTCCCTTCTTGCTGATTGACTTAAATCTGAGATGATTTCAAATCTTTACAATTTTTCCAACAGTTTTGGGACTCTGCTTTGAATTCTTTTAAATACTTTTGCATAGCAGATGCTATTAAAGGATGCAACAGGTTGATTGGTTTTTGTATGTACAGTATTTCTTTAAAACTGCTCACTTGAATATAATGTTGTTCAATTATACTTTATTAAATACTGACATGCATATCCTCAACAAGGCGTTATAAAATTATCGCCGCATTGCGTCCATTTTCGGCCGAAAAGCGGCGATAATTTTATCGCCTAATCAGCAAGGTAACGCTATCGCGTGAAACCTTGCATCAGAAGCTGTTTACTGAACGCCCAGCTTTGCATCTCTAATGAGATGCAACGTGGGAGTTCCTGCCCTGACATGACTGGAAAAATGTCGCTAAGCGACATTTCTCCAATTAACAAGGGACACACTAACCTGCAGAGTAACAAGGAAGGTAGCGATAACCTCTGTCATCACTACTTTCCTTACGCCTGCTTCGAGACTGACTTAGCCATGATATCCTATGTAAGGTGGATATCATGGCTAAGTATGCCTTGCACTATCATCACGCTAATGCAAAACTTTGTGAGATTATCGCTGGGTTTCCAGCGATAATCTAACATTTGGCAGTTAGCGCTTGAAATTGTATTGCTCTTGAAATAAGCGTTCCTAATTGCACCGTATCTCAGCGATAAAATTCCACATTAGCCGGCGATAATAATCCTAGCACTACATGTGCTTAGCGATAATTTTCGCCGGTACTTAATGATATACCCCTAAGTTGTAGAAGGAGCAAAGTGTTTGGTATTGAGTTTGAACATGTGTTAAGCATCCAAGAGATTCTTGATCTATTAGAGTTTCCTAATATTTATATAAACAGCTTGATTGAAACCTTTAATGTGTCCTTCAAAAATAGGTAAATCTAAGGTATTTTCTATGCTATCATTTTCCATCAGGGTTTACAACAAGTCTCACTGAAACAACTGCAACCCATTATTTGACTTCACCAGAACCCACAGAAGGCAGTGGCTTCAGTGGAAGTGGCTCAGGAGAAACTCACCTTACAACAACTACTCCTACAACCACAACAGGTATCCAGTGATTAATCAAAACAAAATAAACATAAACCAGTTTAATAGGATACATCATTTTTCAGCAGCACTAGTGACAATATTTTTCAGTGAAAGTCCTAAAAAATATCAGATGTAGCATTGTTTTACTTTCACTAGATGCTTCTTTTTTCCACCACCATACACTACCTGATTCTTCATTTCTATCTTTTCTCTTTTCCATTCCATTTCTTGCTGATTGACTAAACCTAAGATGCTTTAAAATTTTTACAAGCTTGCCAACATTTTTGGAACTCTGCTTTTAATTCTTTTAAATAGTTTTGCATAGCAGATGATATTGAAAGATGCAACAGGTTGATTGTTTTTTGTATGTACAGTATTTCTTTAAAACTGCTCACTTGAATTTATTATTGTTCAATTATACTTTCTTAAATACTGAGGGCATATCATCAAAGAGGCGATATAAAATTATCGCTGCTTTTGCGTCCGTTTTCAGACAAAAAGCGGCAATAATTTTATTGCCTAATCAGCAAGGTCACACTTTCTCGTGAAACCTTGCCTCAGCGCCTGTATACTGAACGCCCAGCTTTGCATCTCTAATGAGATGCAAAGTAGGCGTTCCTGCCCTGACATAACTGGAGAAATGTCGTTAAGCGACATTTCTTCAATCAACAAGGGGCACGCTAACCTGCAGAGCGACAAGCAAAGTAGCGATAACCTCTGTTATCGCTACTTTCCTTACGCCTGCTTCGAGACTGACTTAGCCATGATATCCTATGTAAGGTGGATATCAATGCTAAGTATGCCTCGCACTATCATCTAGCTAACGCCAAACTTTGTGAGATTAATCTCATGTTTGGCAGTTAGCACTTGGAATTTTATCGCTTTTGAGATAATCGTTGCTAATAGCACGCTATCTCCGCGATAAAATTGCACGCTACCCGGCGTTATTAATCCTGGATGAATGAAATGTTGTTAAGCGACATTTCTCCAATTAACAAGGGGCACGCTAACCTTCAGAGCGACAAACAAAGTAGCGATAACCTCTGTTATCGCTACTTTCCTTACGCCTGCTTCGAGACTGACTTAGCCATGATATCCTATGTACAGTAGATATCATTGCTAAGTATATCTCGACCTATCATCAAGCTAACGCCAAACTTTGTGAGATTAATCTCATGTTTGGCAGTTAGCGCTTGGAATTTTATCGCTTTTGAGATAATCATTGCTAATAGCACGCTATCTCAGCGATAAAATTCCACATTACCCGGCGAAAAAAATCCTAGCGCTAAGTGCGCTTAGCGATAATTATCGCCGGTACTTTATGATATGCCCCTAAGTTTTAGAAGGAGCAAAGTGTTTGTTATTAATTTGAACATGTGTTAAGCATCCACGAGATTCTTGATCTATCAGAGTTTCCTAATATTTATATAAACAGCTTGATTAAAACCTTCAATGTGTCTTTCAAAAAAAGGTAAATCTAAGTCATTTTTCTATGATATCATTTTCCATCAGGATTTACAACAAGTCTCACTGGAACAACTGCAACCCATTATTTGACTTCACCAGAACCCACAGAAGGCAGTGGCTTCAGTGGAAGTGGCTCAGGAGAAACTGACTTTACAACAACTACTCCAACAACCACAACAGGTATCCCGTGCTTAATCAAAACAAAATTAACATAAACCAGTTTAATAGGATACATCATTTTTCAGCAGCACTAGTCACAATATTTTTTCGTGGATGTACTGAAAAATATCAGATGTAGCTTTGTTTTATTTTCACTAGATGCTTCTTTTTCCACCACCATGCACTACCTGATTCTTCATTTCTATATTTTCTCTCTTCCATTTCCCTTCTTGCTGATTGACTTAAATCTGAGATGATTTCAAATCTTTACAATTTTTCCAACAGTTTTGGGACTCTGCTTTGAATTCTTTTAAATACTTTTGCATAGCAGATGCTATTAAAGGATGCAACAGGTTGATTGGTTTTTGTATGTACAGTATTTCTTTAAAACTGCTCACTTGAATATAATGTTGTTCAATTATACTTTATTAAATACTGACATGCATATCCTCAACAAGGCGTTATAAAATTATCGCCGCATTGCGTCCATTTTCGGCCGAAAAGCGGCGATAATTTTATCGCCTAATCAGCAAGGTAACGCTATCGCGTGAAACCTTGCATCAGAAGCTGTTTACTGAACGCCCAGCTTTGCATCTCTAATGAGATGCAACGTGGGAGTTCCTGCCCTGACATGACTGGAAAAATGTCGCTAAGCGACATTTCTCCAATTAACAAGGGACACACTAACCTGCAGAGTAACAAGGAAGGTAGCGATAACCTCTGTCATCACTACTTTCCTTACGCCTGCTTCGAGACTGACTTAGCCATGATATCCTATGTAAGGTGGATATCATGGCTAAGTATGCCTTGCACTATCATCACGCTAATGCAAAACTTTGTGAGATTATCGCTGGGTTTCCAGCGATAATCTAACATTTGGCAGTTAGCGCTTGAAATTGTATTGCTCTTGAAATAAGCGTTCCTAATTGCACCGTATCTCAGCGATAAAATTCCACATTAGCCGGCGATAATAATCCTAGCACTACATGTGCTTAGCGATAATTTTCGCCGGTACTTAATGATATACCCCTAAGTTGTAGAAGGAGCAAAGTGTTTGGTATTGAGTTTGAACATGTGTTAAGCATCCAAGAGATTCTTGATCTATTAGAGTTTCCTAATATTTATATAAACAGCTTGATTGAAACCTTTAATGTGTCCTTCAAAAATAGGTAAATCTAAGGTATTTTCTATGCTATCATTTTCCATCAGGGTTTACAACAAGTCTCACTGAAACAACTGCAACCCATTATTTGACTTCACCAGAACCCACAGAAGGCAGTGGCTTCAGTGGAAGTGGCTCAGGAGAAACTCACCTTACAACAACTACTCCTACAACCACAACAGGTATCCAGTGATTAATCAAAACAAAATAAACATAAACCAGTTTAATAGGATACATCATTTTTCAGCAGCACTAGTGACAATATTTTTCAGTGAAAGTCCTAAAAAATATCAGATGTAGCATTGTTTTACTTTCACTAGATGCTTCTTTTTTCCACCACCATACACTACCTGATTCTTCATTTCTATCTTTTCTCTTTTCCATTCCATTTCTTGCTGATTGACTAAACCTAAGATGCTTTAAAATTTTTACAAGCTTGCCAACATTTTTGGAACTCTGCTTTTAATTCTTTTAAATAGTTTTGCATAGCAGATGATATTGAAAGATGCAACAGGTTGATTGTTTTTTGTATGTACAGTATTTCTTTAAAACTGCTCACTTGAATTTATTATTGTTCAATTATACTTTCTTAAATACTGAGGGCATATCATCAAAGAGGCGATATAAAATTATCGCTGCTTTTGCGTCCGTTTTCAGACAAAAAGCGGCAATAATTTTATTGCCTAATCAGCAAGGTCACACTTTCTCGTGAAACCTTGCCTCAGCGCCTGTATACTGAACGCCCAGCTTTGCATCTCTAATGAGATGCAAAGTAGGCGTTCCTGCCCTGACATAACTGGAGAAATGTCGTTAAGCGACATTTCTTCAATCAACAAGGGGCACGCTAACCTGCAGAGCGACAAGCAAAGTAGCGATAACCTCTGTTATCGCTACTTTCCTTACGCCTGCTTCGAGACTGACTTAGCCATGATATCCTATGTAAGGTGGATATCAATGCTAAGTATGCCTCGCACTATCATCTAGCTAACGCCAAACTTTGTGAGATTAATCTCATGTTTGGCAGTTAGCACTTGGAATTTTATCGCTTTTGAGATAATCGTTGCTAATAGCACGCTATCTCCGCGATAAAATTGCACGCTACCCGGCGTTATTAATCCTGGATGAATGAAATGTTGTTAAGCGACATTTCTCCAATTAACAAGGGGCACGCTAACCTTCAGAGCGACAAACAAAGTAGCGATAACCTCTGTTATCGCTACTTTCCTTACGCCTGCTTCGAGACTGACTTAGCCATGATATCCTATGTACAGTAGATATCATTGCTAAGTATATCTCGACCTATCATCAAGCTAACGCCAAACTTTGTGAGATTAATCTCATGTTTGGCAGTTAGCGCTTGGAATTTTATCGCTTTTGAGATAATCATTGCTAATAGCACGCTATCTCAGCGATAAAATTCCACATTACCCGGCGAAAAAAATCCTAGCGCTAAGTGCGCTTAGCGATAATTATCGCCGGTACTTTATGATATGCCCCTAAGTTTTAGAAGGAGCAAAGTGTTTGTTATTAATTTGAACATGTGTTAAGCATCCACGAGATTCTTGATCTATCAGAGTTTCCTAATATTTATATAAACAGCTTGATTAAAACCTTCAATGTGTCTTTCAAAAAAAGGTAAATCTAAGTCATTTTTCTATGATATCATTTTCCATCAGGATTTACAACAAGTCTCACTGGAACAACTGCAACCCATTATTTGACTTCACCAGAACCCACAGAAGGCAGTGGCTTCAGTGGAAGTGGCTCAGGAGAAACTGACTTTACAACAACTACTCCAACAACCACAACAGGTATCCGTGCTTAATCAAAACAAAATTAACATAAACTAGTTTAATAGGATACATCATTTTTCAGCAGCACTAGTCACAATATTTTTTCGTGGATGTACTGAAAAATATCAGATGTATCTTTGTTTTATTTTCACTAGATGCTTCTTTTTCCACCACCATGCACTACCTGATTCTTCATTTCTATCTTTTCACTCTTCCATTTCCCTTCTTGCTGATTGACTAAATCTGAGATGATTTCAAATTTTTACAATTTTTCCAACAGTTTTGGGACTCTGCTTTGAATTCTTTTAAATACTTTTGCATAGCAGATGCTATTAAAGGATGCAACAGGTTGATTGGTTTTTGTATGTACAGTATTTCTTTAAAACTGCTCACTTGAATATAATGTTGTTCAATTATACTTTATTAAATACTGACATGCATATCCTCAACAAGGCGATATAAAATTATCGCCGCATTGCGTCCATTTTCGGCCGAAAAGCGGCGATAATTTTATCGCCTAATCAGCAAGGTAACGCTATCGCGTGAAACCTTGCATCAGCAGCTGTTTACTGAACGCCCAGCTTTGCATCTCTAATGAGATGCAACGTGGGAGTTCCTGCCCTGACATGACTGGAAAAATGTCGCTAAGCGACATTTCTCCAATTAACAAGGGACACACTAACCTGCAGAGTGACAAGGAAAGTAGCGATAACCTCTGTCATCACTACTTTCCTTACGCCTGCTTCGAGACTGACTTAGCCATGATATCCTATGTAAGGTGGATATCATGGCTAAATATGCCTTGCACTATCATCACGCTAATGCAAAACTTTGTGAGATTATCGCTGGGTTTCCAGCGATAATCTAACATTTGGCAGTTAGCGCTTGAAATTGTATTGCTCTTGAAATAAGCGTTCCTAATTGCACCGTATCTCAGCGATAAAATTCCACATTAGCCGGCGATAATAATCCTAGCACTACATGTGCTTAGCGATAATTTTCGCCGGTACTTAATGATATACCCCTAAGTTGTAGAAGGAGCAAAGTGTTTGGTATTGAGTTTGAACATGTGTTAAGCATCCAAGAGATTCTTGATCTATTAGAGTTTCCTAATATTTATATAAACAGCTTGATTGAAACCTTTAATGTGTCCTTCAAAAATAGGTAAATCTAAGGTATTTTCTATGCTATCATTTTCCATCAGGGTTTACAACAAGTCTCACTGAAACAACTGCAACCCATTATTTGACTTCACCAGAACCCACAGAAGGCAGTGGCTTCAGTGGAAGTGGCTCAGGAGAAACTGACTTTACAACAACTATTCCAACAACCACAACAGGTATCCAGTGATTAATCAAAACAAAATAAACATAAACCAGTTTAATAGGATACATAATTTTTCAGCAGCACTAGTGACAATATTTTTCAGTGAAAGTAATGAAAAATATCAGATGTAGCATTGTTTTACTTTCACTAGATGCTTCTTTTTTCCACCACCATACACTACCTGATTCTTCATTTCTATCTTTTCTCTTTTCCATTCCATTTCTTGCTGATTGACTAAACCTAAGATGCTTTAAAATTTTTACAAGCTTGCCAACATTTTTGGAACTCTGCTTTTAATTCTTTTAAATAGTTTTGCGTAGCAGATGATATTGAAAGATGCAACAGGTTGATTGGTTTTTGTATGTACAGTATTTCTTTAAAACTGCTCACTTGAATTTAATATTGTTCAATTATACTTTCTTGAATACTGAGGGCATATCATCAACGAGGCGATATAAAATTATCGCTGCTTTTGCGTCCGTTTTCAGACAAAAAGCGGCAATAATTTTATTGCCTAATTAGCAAGGTCACACTTTCTCGTGAAACCGTGCATCAGCGCCTGTATACTGAACGCCCAGCTTTGCATCTCTAATGAGATGCAAAGTAGGCGTTCCTGCCCTGACATAACTGGAGAAATGTCGTTAAGCTATATTTCTTCAATCAACAAGGGGCACGCTAACCTGCAGAGAGACAAGCAAAGTAGCGATAACCTCAGTTATCGCTACTTTCCTTACGCCTGCTTTTAGACTGACTTAGCCATGATATCCTATGTAAGGTGGATATCAATGCTAAGTATGCCTCGCACTATCATCTAGCTAACGCCAAACTTTGTGAGATTAATCTCATGTTTGGCAGTTAGCACTTGGAATTTTATCGCTTTTGAGATAATCGTTGCTAATAGCACGCTATCTCCGCGATAAAATTGCACGCTACCCGGCGTTATTAATCCTGGATGAATGAAATGTTGTTAAGCGACATTTCTCCAATTAACAAGGGGCACGCTAACCTTCAGAGTAACAAGCAAAGTAGCGATAACCTCTGTTATCGCTACTTTCCTTACGCCTGCTTCGAGACTGACTTAGCCATGATATCCTATGTACAGTAGATATCAGTGCTAAGTATATCTCGCCCTATCATCAAGCTAACGCCAAACTTTGTGAGATTAATCTCATGTTTGGCAGTTAGCGCTTGGAATTTTATCGCTTTTGAGATAATCATTGCTAATAGCACGCTATCTCAGCGATAAAATTCCACATTACCCGGCGAAAATAATCCTAGCGCTAAGTGTGCTTAGCGATAAATATCGCAGGTACTTTATGATATGCCCCTAAGTTTTAGAAGGAGCAAAGTGTTTGTTATTAATTTGAACATGTGTTAAGCATCCACGAGATTCTTGATCTATCAGAGTTTCCTAATATTTATATAAACAGCTTGATTAAAACCTTCAATGTGTCTTTCAAAAAAAGGTAAATCTAAGTCATTTTTCTATGATATCATTTTCCATCAGGATTTACAACAAGTCTCACTGGATCAACTGCAACCCATTATTTGACTTCACCAGAACCCACAGAAGGCAGTGGCTTCAGTGGAAGTGGCTCAGGAGAAACTGACTTTACAACAACTACTCCAACAACCACAACAGGTATCCCGTGCTTAATCAAAACAAAATTAACATAAACCAGTTTAATAGGATACATCATTTTTCAGCAGCACTAGTCACAATATTTTTTCGTGGATGTACTGAAAAATATCAGATGTAGCTTTGTTTTATTTTCACTAGATGCTTCTTTTTCCACCACCATGCACTACCTGATTCTTCATTTCTATCTTTTCACTCTTCCATTTCCCTTCTTGCTGATTGACTAAATCTGAGATGATTTCAAATTTTTACAATTTTTCCAACAGTTTTGGGACTCTGCTTTGAATTCTTTTAAATACTTTTGCATAGCAGATGCTATTAAAGGATGCAACAGGTTGATTGGTTTTTGTATGTACAGTATTTCTTTAAAACTGCTCACTTGAATATAATGTTGTTCAATTATACTTTATTAAATACTGACATGCATATCCTCAACAAGGCGATATAAAATTATCGCCGCATTGCGTCCATTTTCGGCCGAAAAGCGGCGATAAGTTTATCGCCTAATCAGCAAGGTAACGCTATCGCGTGAAACCTTGCATCAGCAGCTGTTTACTGAACGCCCAGCTTTGCATCTCTAATGAGATGCAACGTGGGAGTTCCTGCCCTGACATGACTGGAAAAATGTCGCTAAGCGACATTTCTCCAATTAACAAGGGACACACTAACCTGCAGAGTGACAAGGAAAGTAGCGATAACCTCTGTCATCACTACTTTCCTTACGCCTGCTTCGAGACTGACTTAGCCATGATATCCTATGTAAGGTGGATATCATGGCTAAATATGCCTTGCACTATCATCACGCTAATGCAAAACTTTGTGAGATTATCGCTGGGTTTCCAGCGATAATCTAACATTTGGCAGTTAGCGCTTGAAATTGTATTGCTCTTGAAATAAGCGTTCCTAATTGCACCGTATCTCAGCGATAAAATTCCACATTAGCCGGCGATATTAATCCTAGCACTACATGTGCTTAGCGATAATTTTTGCCGGTACTTAATGATATACCCCTAAGTTGTAAAAAGAGCAAAGTGTTTGGTATTGAGTTTGAACATGTGTTAAGCATCCAAGAGATTCTTGATCTATTAGAGTTTCCTAATATTTATATAAACAGCTTGATTGAAACCTTTAATGTGTCCTTCAAAAATAGGTAAATCTAAGGTATTTTCTATGCTATCATTTTCCATCAGGGTTTACAACAAGTCTCACTGAAACAACTGCAACCCATTATTTGACTTCACCAAAACCCACAGAAGGCAGTGGCTTCAGTGGAAGTGGCTCAGGAGAAACTGACTTTACAACAACTATTCCAACAACCACAACAGGTATCCAGTGATTAATCAAAACAAAATAAACATAAACCAGTTTAATAGGATACATCATTTTTCAGCAGCACTAGTGACAATATTTTTCAGTGAAAGTAATGAAAAATATCAGATGTAGCATTGTTTTACTTTCACTAGATGCTTCTTTTTTCCACCACCATACACTACCTGATTCTTCATTTCTATCTTTTCTCTTTTCCATTCCATTTCTTGCTGATTGACTAAACCTAAGATGCTTTAAAATTTTTACAAGCTTGCCAACATTTTTGGAACTCTGCTTTTAATTCTTTTAAATAGTTTTGCGTAGCAGATGATATTGAAAGATGCAACAGGTTGATTGGTTTTTGTATGTACAGTATTTCTTTAAAACTGCTCACTTGAATTTAATATTGTTCAATTATACTTTCTTGAATACTGAGGGCATATCATCAACGAGGCGATATAAAATTATCGCTGCTTTTGCGTCCGTTTTCAGACATAAAGCGGCAATAATTTTATTGCCTAATTAGCAAGGTCACACTTTCTCGTGAAACCTTGCATCAGCGCCTGTGTACTGAACGCCCAGCTTTGCATCTCTAATGAGATGCAAAGTAGGCGTTCCTGCCCTGACATAACTGGAGAAATGTCGTTAAGCGATATTTCTTCAATCAACAAGGGGCACGCTAACCTGCAGAGCGACAAGCAAAGTAGCGATAACCTCTGTTATCGCTACTTTCCTTACGCCTGCTTCGAGACTGACTTAGCCATGATATCCTATGTAAGGTGGATATCAATGCTAAGTTTGCCTCGCACTATCATCTAGCTAACGCCAAACTTTGTGAGATTAATCTCATGTTTGGCAGTTAGCACTTGGAATTTTATCGCTTTTGAGATAATCGTTGCTAATAGCACGCTATCTCCGCGATAAAATTGCACGCTACCCGGCATTATTAATCCTGGATGAATGAAATGTTGTTAAGCGACATTTCTCCAATTAACAAGGGGCACGCTAACCTTCAGAGTAACAAGCAAAGTAGCGATAACCTCTGTTATCGCTACTTTCCTTACGCCTGCTTCGAGACTGACTTAGCCATGATATCCTATGTACAGTAGATATCAGTGCTAAGTATATCTCGCCCTATCATCAAGCTAACGCCAAACTTTGTGAGATTAATCTCATGTTTGGCAGTTAGCGCTTGGAATTTTATCGCTTTTGAGATAATCATTGCTAATAGCACGCTATCTCAGCGATAAAATTCCACATTACCCGGCGAAAATAATCCTAGCTCTAAGTGTGCTTAGCGATAAATATCGCAGGTACTTTATGATATGCCCCTAAGTTTTAGAAGGAGCAAAGTGTTTGTTATTAATTTGAACATGTGTTAAGCATCCACGAGATTCTTGATCTATCAGAGTTTCCTAATATTTATATAAACAGCTTGATTAAAACCTTCAATGTGTCTTTCAAAAAAAGGTAAATCTAAGTCATTTTTCTATGATATCATTTTCCATCAGGATTTACAACAAGTCTCACTGGAACAACTGCAACCCATTATTTGACTTCACCAGAACCCACAGAAGGCAGTGGCTTCAGTGGAAGTGGCTCAGGAGAAACTGACTTTACAACAACTACTCCAACAACCACAACAGGTATCCGTGCTTAATCAAAACAAAATTAACATAAACTAGTTTAATAGGATACATCATTTTTCAGCAGCACTAGTCACAATATTTTTTCGTGGATGTACTGAAAAATATCAGATGTATCTTTGTTTTATTTTCACTAGATGCTTCTTTTTCCACCACCATGCACTACCTGATTCTTCATTTCTATCTTTTCACTCTTCCATTTCCCTTCTTGCTGATTGACTAAATCTGAGATGATTTCAAATTTTTACAATTTTTCCAACAGTTTTGGGACTCTGCTTTGAATTCTTTTAAATACTTTTGCATAGCAGATGCTATTAAAGGATGCAACAGGTTGATTGGTTTTTGTATGTACAGTATTTCTTTAAAACTGCTCAATTGAATATAATGTTGTTCAATTATACTTTATTAAATACTGACATGCATATCCTCAACAAGGCGATATAAAATTATCGCCGCATTGCGTCCATTTTCGGCCGAAAAGCGGCGATAATTTTATCGCCTAATCAGCAAGGTAACGCTATCGCGTGAAACCTTGCATCAGCAGCTGTTTACTGAACGCCCAGCTTTGCATCTCTAATGAGATGCAACGTGGGAGTTCCTGCCCTGACATGACTGGAAAAATGTCGCTAAGCGACATTTCTCCAATTAACAAGGGGCACACTAACCTGCAGAGTGACAAGGAAAGTAGCGATAACCTCTGTTATCACTACTTTCCTTACGCCTGCTTCGAGACTGACTTAGCCATGATATCCTATGTAAGGTGGATATCATGGCTAAATATGCCTTGCACTATCATCACGCTAATGCAAAACTTTGTGAGATTATCGCTGGGTTTCCAGCGATAATCTAACATTTGGCAGTTAGCGCTTGAAATTGTATTGCTCTTGAAATAAGCGTTCCTAATTGCACGGTATCTCAGCGATAAAATTCCACATTACCCGGCGATAATAATCCTAGCACTACATGTGCTTAGCGATAATTTTCGCCGGTACTTAATGATATACCCCTAAGTTGTAGAAGGAGCAAAGTGTTTGGTATTGAGTTTGAACATGTGTTAAGCATCCAAGAGATTCTTGATCTATTAGAGTTTCCTAATATTTATATAAACAGCTTGATTGAAACCTTTAATGTGTCCTTCAAAAATAGGTAAATCTAAGGTATTTTCTATGCTATCATTTTCCATCAGGGTTTACAACAAGTCTCACTGAAACAACTGCAACCCATTATTTGACTTCACCAGAACCCACAGAAGGCAGTGGCTTCAGTGGAAGTGGCTCAGGAGAAACTGACTTTACAACAACTATTCCAACAACCACAACAGGTATCCAGTGATTAATCAAAACAAAATAAACATAAACCAGTTTAATAGGATACATCATTTTTCAGCAGCACTTTTGACAATATTTTTCAGTGAAAGTACTGAAAAATATCAGATGTAGCATTGTTTTACTTTCACTAGATGCTTCTTTTTTCCACCACCATACACTACCTGATTCTTCATTTCTATCTTTTCTCTTTTCCATTCCATTTCTTGCTGATTGACTAAACCTAAGATGCTTTAAAATTTTTACAAGCTTGCCAACATTTTTGGAACTCTGCTTTTAATTCTTTTAAATAGTTTTGCGTAGCAGATGATATTGAAAGATGCAACAGGTTGATTGGTTTTTGTATGTACAGTATTTCTTTAAAACTGCTCACTTGAATTTAATATTGTTCAATTATACTTTCTTAAATACTGAGGGCATATCATCAACGAGGCGATATAAAATTATCGCTGCTTTTGCGTCCGTTTTCAGACAAAAAGCGGCAATAATTTTATTGCCTAATCAGCAAGGTCACACTTTCTCGTGAAACCTTGCATCAGCGCCTGTATACTGAACGCCCAGCTTTGCATCTCTAATGAGATGCAAAGTAGGCGTTCCTGCCCTGACATAACTGGAGAAATGTCGTTAAGCGACATTTCTTCAATCAACAAGGGGCACGCTAACCTGCAGAGCGACAAGCAAAGTAGCGATTACCTCTGTTATCGCTACTTTCCCTACGCCTGCTTCGAGACTGACTTAGCCATGATATCCTATGTAAGGTGGATATCAATGCTAAGTATGCCTCGCACTATCATCTAGCTAACGCCAAACTTTGTGAGATTAATCTCATGTTTGGCAGTTAGCACTTGGAATTTTATCGCTTTTGAGATAATCGTTGCTAAGAGCCCGCTATCTCCGCAATAAAATTGCACGCTACCCAGCGTTAATAATCCTGGATGAATGAAATGTTGTTAAGCGACATTTCTCCAATTAACAAGGGGCACGCTAACCTTCAGAGCGACAAACAAAGTAGCGATAACCTCTGTTATCGCTACTTTCCTTACGCCTGCTTCGAGACTGACTTAGCCATGATATCCTATGTACAGTAGATATCATTGCTAAGTATATCTCGCCCTATCATCAAGCTAACGCCAAACTTTGTGAGATTAATCTCATGTTTGGCAGTTAGCGCTTGGAATTTTATCGCTTTTGAGATAATCATTGCTAATAGTACGCTATCTCAGCGATAAAATTCCACATTACCCGGCGGAAAAAATCCTAGCGCTAAGTGCGCTTAGCGATAATTATCGCCAGTACTTTATGATATGCCCCTAAGTTTTAGAAGGAGCAAAGTGTTTGTTATTAATTTGAACATGTGTTAAGCATCCACGAGATTCTTGATCTATCAGAGTTTCCTAATATTTATATAAACAGCTTGATTAAAACCTTCAATGTGTCTTTCAAAAAAAGGTAAATCTAAGTCATTTTTCTATGATATCATTTTCCATCAGGATTTACAACAAGTCTCACTGGAACAACTGCAACCCATTATTTGACTTCACCAGAACCCACAGAAGGCAGTGGCTTCAGTGGAAGTGGCTCAGGAGAAACTGACTTTACAACAACTACTCCAACAACCACAACAGGTATCCCGTGCTTAATCAAAACAAAATTAACATAAACCAGTTTAATAGGATACATCATTTTTCAGCAGCACTAGTCACAATATTTTTTCGTGGATGTACTGAAAAATATCAGATGTAGCTTTGTTTTATTTTCACTAGATGCTTCTTTTTCCACCACCATGCACTACCTGATTCTTCATTTCTATATTTTCTCTCTTCCATTTCCCTTCTTGCTGATTGACTTAAATCTGAGATGATTTCAAATCTTTACAATTTTTCCAACAGTTTTGGGACTCTGCTTTGAATTCTTTTAAATACTTTTGCATAGCAGATGCTATTAAAGGATGCAACAGGTTGATTGGTTTTTGTATGTACAGTATTTCTTTAAAACTGCTCACTTGAATATAATGTTGTTCAATTATACTTTATTAAATACTGACATGCATATCCTCAACAAGGCGTTATAAAATTATCGCCGCATTGCGTCCATTTTCGGCCGAAAAGCGGCGATAATTTTATCGCCTAATCAGCAAGGTAACGCTATCGCGTGAAACCTTGCATCAGAAGCTGTTTACTGAACGCCCAGCTTTGCATCTCTAATGAGATGCAACGTGGGAGTTCCTGCCCTGACATGACTGGAAAAATGTCGCTAAGCGACATTTCTCCAATTAACAAGGGACACACTAACCTGCAGAGTAACAAGGAAGGTAGCGATAACCTCTGTCATCACTACTTTCCTTACGCCTGCTTCGAGACTGACTTAGCCATGATATCCTATGTAAGGTGGATATCATGGCTAAGTATGCCTTGCACTATCATCACGCTAATGCAAAACTTTGTGAGATTATCGCTGGGTTTCCAGCGATAATCTAACATTTGGCAGTTAGCGCTTGAAATTGTATTGCTCTTGAAATAAGCGTTCCTAATTGCACCGTATCTCAGCGATAAAATTCCACATTAGCCGGCGATAATAATCCTAGCACTACATGTGCTTAGCGATAATTTTCGCCGGTACTTAATGATATACCCCTAAGTTGTAGAAGGAGCAAAGTGTTTGGTATTGAGTTTGAACATGTGTTAAGCATCCAAGAGATTCTTGATCTATTAGAGTTTCCTAATATTTATATAAACAGCTTGATTGAAACCTTTAATGTGTCCTTCAAAAATAGGTAAATCTAAGGTATTTTCTATGCTATCATTTTCCATCAGGGTTTACAACAAGTCTCACTGAAACAACTGCAACCCATTATTTGACTTCACCAGAACCCACAGAAGGCAGTGGCTTCAGTGGAAGTGGCTCAGGAGAAACTCACCTTACAACAACTACTCCTACAACCACAACAGGTATCCAGTGATTAATCAAAACAAAATAAACATAAACCAGTTTAATAGGATACATCATTTTTCAGCAGCACTAGTGACAATATTTTTCAGTGAAAGTCCTAAAAAATATCAGATGTAGCATTGTTTTACTTTCACTAGATGCTTCTTTTTTCCACCACCATACACTACCTGATTCTTCATTTCTATCTTTTCTCTTTTCCATTCCATTTCTTGCTGATTGACTAAACCTAAGATGCTTTAAAATTTTTACAAGCTTGCCAACATTTTTGGAACTCTGCTTTTAATTCTTTTAAATAGTTTTGCATAGCAGATGATATTGAAAGATGCAACAGGTTGATTGTTTTTTGTATGTACAGTATTTCTTTAAAACTGCTCACTTGAATTTATTATTGTTCAATTATACTTTCTTAAATACTGAGGGCATATCATCAAAGAGGCGATATAAAATTATCGCTGCTTTTGCGTCCGTTTTCAGACAAAAAGCGGCAATAATTTTATTGCCTAATCAGCAAGGTCACACTTTCTCGTGAAACCTTGCCTCAGCGCCTGTATACTGAACGCCCAGCTTTGCATCTCTAATAAGATGCAAAGTAGGCGTTCCTGCCCTGACATAACTGGAGAAATGTCGTTAAGCGACATTTCTTCAATCAACAAGGGGCACGCTAACCTGCAGAGCGACAAGCAAAGTAGCGATAACCTCTGTTATCGCTACTTTCCTTACGCCTGCTTCGAGACTGACTTAGCCATGATATCCTATGTAAGGTGGATATCAATGCTAAGTATGCCTCGCACTATCATCTAGCTAACGCCAAACTTTGTGAGATTAATCTCATGTTTGGCAGTTAGCACTTGGAATTTTATCGCTTTTGAGATAATCGTTGCTAATAGCACGCTATCTCCGCGATAAAATTGCACGCTACCCGGCGTTATTAATCCTGGATGAATGAAATGTTGTTAAGCGACATTTCTCCAATTAACAAGGGGCACGCTAACCTTCAGAGCGACAAACAAAGTAGCGATAACC
The DNA here is from genome assembly GCF_964261635.1 of Lissotriton helveticus. Lineage (NCBI taxonomy): Eukaryota > Metazoa > Chordata > Amphibia > Caudata > Salamandridae > Lissotriton > Lissotriton helveticus. The sequence continues at coordinate 34,328,444 of NC_136072.1, read as the reverse complement.
TCTGTTATCGCTACTTTCCTTACGCCTGCTTCGAGACTGACTTAGCCATGATATCCTATGTACAGTAGATATCATTGCTAAGTATATCTCGACCTATCATCAAGCTAACGCCAAACTTTGTGAGATTAATCTCATGTTTGGCAGTTAGCGCTTGGAATTTTATCGCTTTTGAGATAATCATTGCTAATAGCACGCTATCTCAGCGATAAAATTCCACATTACCCGGCGAAAAAAATCCTAGCGCTAAGTGCGCTTAGCGATAATTATCGCCGGTACTTTATGATATGCCCCTAAGTTTTAGAAGGAGCAAAGTGTTTGTTATTAATTTGAACATGTGTTAAGCATCCACGAGATTCTTGATCTATCAGAGTTTCCTAATATTTATATAAACAGCTTGATTAAAACCTTCAATGTGTCTTTCAAAAAAAGGTAAATCTAAGTCATTTTTCTATGATATCATTTTCCATCAGGATTTACAACAAGTCTCACTGGAACAACTGCAACCCATTATTTGACTTCACCAGAACCCACAGAAGGCAGTGGCTTCAGTGGAAGTGGCTCAGGAGAAACTGACTTTACAACAACTACTCCAACAACCACAACAGGTATCCGTGCTTAATCAAAACAAAATTAACATAAACTAGTTTAATAGGATACATCATTTTTCAGCAGCACTAGTCACAATATTTTTTCGTGGATGTACTGAAAAATATCAGATGTATCTTTGTTTTATTTTCACTAGATGCTTCTTTTTCCACCACCATGCACTACCTGATTCTTCATTTCTATCTTTTCACTCTTCCATTTCCCTTCTTGCTGATTGACTAAATCTGAGATGATTTCAAATTTTTACAATTTTTCCAACAGTTTTGGGACTCTGCTTTGAATTCTTTTAAATACTTTTGCATAGCAGATGCTATTAAAGGATGCAACAGGTTGATTGGTTTTTGTATGTACAGTATTTCTTTAAAACTGCTCACTTGAATATAATGTTGTTCAATTATACTTTATTAAATACTGACATGCATATCCTCAACAAGGCGATATAAAATTATCGCCGCATTGCGTCCATTTTCGGCCGAAAAGCGGCGATAATTTTATCGCCTAATCAGCAAGGTAACGCTATCGCGTGAAACCTTGCATCAGCAGCTGTTTACTGAACGCCCAGCTTTGCATCTCTAATGAGATGCAACGTGGGAGTTCCTGCCCTGACATGACTGGAAAAATGTCGCTAAGCGACATTTCTCCAATTAACAAGGGGCACACTAACCTGCAGAGTGACAAGGAAAGTAGCGATAACCTCTGTTATCACTACTTTCCTTACGCCTGCTTCGAGACTGACTTAGCCATGATATCCTATGTAAGGTGGATATCATGGCTAAATATGCCTTGCACTATCATCACGCTAATGCAAAACTTTGTGAGATTATCGCTGGGTTTCCAGCGATAATCTAACATTTGGCAGTTAGCGCTTGAAATTGTATTGCTCTTGAAATAAGCGTTCCTAATTGCACGGTATCTCAGCGATAAAATTCCACATTACCCGGCGATAATAATCCTAGCACTACATGTGCTTAGCGATAATTTTCGCCGGTACTTAATGATATACCCCTAAGTTGTAGAAGGAGCAAAGTGTTTGGTATTGAGTTTGAACATGTGTTAAGCATCCAAGAGATTCTTGATCTATTAGAGTTTCCTAATATTTATATAAATAGCTTGATTGAAACCTTTAATGTGTCCTTCAAAAATAGGTAAATCTAAGGTATTTTCTATGCTATCATTTTCCATCAGGGTTTACAACAAGTCTCACTGAAACAACTGCAACCCATTATTTGACTTCACCAGAACCCACAGAAGGCAGTGGCTTCAGTGGAAGTGGCTCAGGAGAAACTGACTTTACAACAACTATTCCAACAACCACAACAGGTATCCAGTGATTAATCAAAACAAAATAAACATAAACCAGTTTAATAGGATACATCATTTTTCAGCAGCACTTTTGACAATATTTTTCAGTGAAAGTACTGAAAAATATCAGATGTAGCATTGTTTTACTTTCACTAGATGCTTCTTTTTTCCACCACCATACACTACCTGATTCTTCATTTCTATCTTTTCTCTTTTCCATTCCATTTCTTGCTGATTGACTAAACCTAAGATGCTTTAAAATTTTTACAAGCTTGCCAACATTTTTGGAACTCTGCTTTTAATTCTTTTAAATAGTTTTGCATAGCAGATGATATTGAAAGATGCAACAGGTTGATTGTTTTTTGTATGTACAGTATTTCTTTAAAACTGCTCACTTGAATTTATTATTGTTCAATTATACTTTCTTAAATACTGAGGGCATATCATCAAAGAGGCGATATAAAATTATCGCTGCTTTTGCGTCCGTTTTCAGACAAAAAGCGGCAATAATTTTATTGCCTAATCAGCAAGGTCACACTTTCTCGTGAAACCTTGCATCAGCGCCTGTATACTGAACGCCCAGCTTTGCATCTCTAATGAGATGCAAAGTAGGCGTTCCTGCCCTGACATAACTGGAGAAATGTCGTTAAGCGACATTTCTTCAATCAACAAGGGGCACGCTAACCTGCAGAGCGACAAGCAAAGTAGCGATTACCTCTGTTATCGCTACTTTCCCTACGCCTGCTTCGAGACTGACTTAGCCATGATATCCTATGTAAGGTGGATATCAATGCTAAGTATGCCTCGCACTATCATCTAGCTAACGCCAAACTTTGTGAGATTAATCTCATGTTTGGCAGTTAGCACTTGGAATTTTATCGCTTTTGAGATAATCGTTGCTAAGAGCCCGCTATCTCCGCAATAAAATTGCACGCTACCCAGCGTTAATAATCCTGGATGAATTAAATGTTGTTAAGCGACATTTCTCCAATTAACAAGGGGCACGCTAACCTTCAGAGCGACAAACAAAGTAGCGATAACCTCTGTTATCGCTACTTTCCTTACGCCTGCTTCGAGACTGACTTAGCCATGATATCCTATGTACAGTAGATATCATTGCTAAGTATATCTCGCCCTATCATCAAGCTAACGCCAAACTTTGTGAGATTAATCTCATGTTTGGCAGTTAGCGCTTGGAATTTTATCGCTTTTGAGATAATCATTGCTAATAGTACGCTATCTCAGCGATAAAATTCCACATTACCCGGCGGAAAAAATCCTAGCGCTAAGTGCGCTTAGCGATAATTATCGCCAGTACTTTATGATATGCCCCTAAGTTTTAGAAGGAGCAAAGTGTTTGTTATTAATTTGAACATGTGTTAAGCATCCACGAGATTCTTGATCTATCAGAGTTTCCTAATATTTATATAAACAGCTTGATTAAAACCTTCAATGTGTCTTTCAAAAAAAGGTAAATCTAAGTCATTTTTCTATGATATCATTTTCCATCAGGATTTACAACAAGTCTCACTGGAACAACTGCAACCCATTATTTGACTTCACCAGAACCCACAGAAGGCAGTGGCTTCAGTGGAAGTGGCTCAGGAGAAACTGACTTTACAACAACTACTCCAACAACCACAACAGGTATCCCGTGCTTAATCAAAACAAAATTAACATAAACCAGTTTAATAGGATACATCATTTTTCAGCAGCACTAGTCACAATATTTTTTCGTGGATGTACTGAAAAATATCAGATGTAGCTTTGTTTTATTTTCACTAGATGCTTCTTTTTCCACCACCATGCACTACCTGATTCTTCATTTCTATATTTTCTCTCTTCCATTTCCCTTCCTGCTGATTGACTTAAATCTGAGATGATTTCAAATCTTTACAATTTTTCCAACAGTTTTGGGACTCTGCTTTGAATTCTTTTAAATACTTTTGCATAGCAGATGCTATTAAAGGATGCAACAGGTTGATTGGTTTTTGTATGTACAGTATTTCTTTAAAACTGCTCACTTGAATATAATGTTGTTCAATTATACTTTATTAAATACTGACATGCATATCCTCAACAAGGCGTTATAAAATTATCGCCGCATTGCGTCCATTTTCGGCCGAAAAGCGGCGATAATTTTATCGCCTAATCAGCAAGGTAACGCTATCGCGTGAAACCTTGCATCAGAAGCTGTTTACTGAACGCCCAGCTTTGCATCTCTAATGAGATGCAACGTGGGAGTTCCTGCCCTGACATGACTGGAAAAATGTCGCTAAGCGACATTTCTCCAATTAACAAGGGACACACTAACCTGCAGAGTGACAAGGAAGGTAGCGATAACCTCTGTCATCACTACTTTCCTTACGCCTGCTTCGAGACTGACTTAGCCATGATATCCTATGTAAGGTGGATATCATGGCTAAGTATGCCTTGCACTATCATCACGCTAATGCAAAACTTTGTGAGATTATCGCTGGGTTTCCAGCGATAATCTAACATTTGGCAGTTAGCGCTTGAAATTGTATTGCTCTTGAAATAAGCGTTCCTAATTGCACCGTATCTCAGCGATAAAATTCCACATTAGCCGGCGATAATAATCCTAGCACTACATGTGCTTAGCGATAATTTTCGCCGGTACTTAATGATATACCCCTAAGTTGTAGAAGGAGCAAAGTGTTTGGTATTGAGTTTGAACATGTGTTAAGCATCCAAGAGATTCTTGATCTATTAGAGTTTCCTAATATTTATATAAACAGCTTGATTGAAACCTTTAATGTGTCCTTCAAAAATAGGTAAATCTAAGGTATTTTCTATGCTATCATTTTCCATCAGGGTTTACAACAAGTCTCACTGAAACAACTGCAACCCATTATTTGACTTCACCAGAACCCACAGAAGGCAGTGGCTTCAGTGGAAGTGGCTCAGGAGAAACTCACCTTACAACAACTACTCCTACAACCACAACAGGTATCCAGTGATTAATCAAAACAAAATAAACATAAACCAGTTTAATAGGATACATCATTTTTCAGCAGCACTAGTGACAATATTTTTCAGTGAAAGTCCTAAAAAATATCAGATGTAGCATTGTTTTACTTTCACTAGATGCTTCTTTTTTCCACCACCATACACTACCTGATTCTTCATTTCTATCTTTTCTCTTTTCCATTCCATTTCTTGCTGATTGACTAAACCTAAGATGCTTTAAAATTTTTACAAGCTTGCCAACATTTTTGGAACTCTGCTTTTAATTCTTTTAAATAGTTTTGCATAGCAGATGATATTGAAAGATGCAACAGGTTGATTGTTTTTTGTATGTACAGTATTTCTTTAAAACTGCTCACTTGAATTTATTATTGTTCAATTATACTTTCTTAAATACTGAGGGCATATCATCAAAGAGGCGATATAAAATTATCGCTGCTTTTGCGTCCGTTTTCAGACAAAAAGCGGCAATAATTTTATTGCCTAATCAGCAAGGTCACACTTTCTCGTGAAACCTTGCATCAGCGCCTGTATACTGAACGCCCAGCTTTGCATCTCTAATGAGATGCAAAGTAGGCGTTCCTGCCCTGACATAACTGGAGAAATGTCGTTAAGCGACATTTCTTCAATCAACAAGGGGCACGCTAACCTGCAGAGCGACAAGCAAAGTAGCGATTACCTCTGTTATCGCTACTTTCCCTACGCCTGCTTCGAGACTGACTTAGCCATGATATCCTATGTAAGGTGGATATCAATGCTAAGTATGCCTCGCACTATCATCTAGCTAACGCCAAACTTTGTGAGATTAATCTCATGTTTGGCAGTTAGCACTTGGAATTTTATCGCTTTTGAGATAATCGTTGCTAAGAGCCCGCTATCTCCGCAATAAAATTGCACGCTACCCAGCGTTAATAATCCTGGATGAATTAAATGTTGTTAAGCGACATTTCTCCAATTAACAAGGGGCACGCTAACCTTCAGAGCGACAAACAAAGTAGCGATAACCTCTGTTATCGCTACTTTCCTTACGCCTGCTTCGAGACTGACTTAGCCATGATATCCTATGTACAGTAGATATCATTGCTAAGTATATCTCGCCCTATCATCAAGCTAACGCCAAACTTTGTGAGATTAATCTCATGTTTGGCAGTTAGCGCTTGGAATTTTATCGCTTTTGAGATAATCATTGCTAATAGTACGCTATCTCAGCGATAAAATTCCACATTACCCGGCGGAAAAAATCCTAGCGCTAAGTGCGCTTAGCGATAATTATCGCCAGTACTTTATGATATGCCCCTAAGTTTTAGAAGGAGCAAAGTGTTTGTTATTAATTTGAACATGTGTTAAGCATCCACGAGATTCTTGATCTATCAGAGTTTCCTAATATTTATATAAACAGCTTGATTAAAACCTTCAATGTGTCTTTCAAAAAAAGGTAAATCTAAGTCATTTTTCTATGATATCATTTTCCATCAGGATTTACAACAAGTCTCACTGGAACAACTGCAACCCATTATTTGACTTCACCAGAACCCACAGAAGGCAGTGGCTTCAGTGGAAGTGGCTCAGGAGAAACTGACTTTACAACAACTACTCCAACAACCACAACAGGTATCCCGTGCTTAATCAAAACAAAATTAACATAAACCAGTTTAATAGGATACATCATTTTTCAGCAGCACTAGTCACAATATTTTTTCGTGGATGTACTGAAAAATATCAGATGTAGCTTTGTTTTATTTTCACTAGATGCTTCTTTTTCCACCACCATGCACTACCTGATTCTTCATTTCTATATTTTCTCTCTTCCATTTCCCTTCCTGCTGATTGACTTAAATCTGAGATGATTTCAAATCTTTACAATTTTTCCAACAGTTTTGGGACTCTGCTTTGAATTCTTTTAAATACTTTTGCATAGCAGATGCTATTAAAGGATGCAACAGGTTGATTGGTTTTTGTATGTACAGTATTTCTTTAAAACTGCTCACTTGAATATAATGTTGTTCAATTATACTTTATTAAATACTGACATGCATATCCTCAACAAGGCGTTATAAAATTATCGCCGCATTGCGTCCATTTTCGGCCGAAAAGCGGCGATAATTTTATCGCCTAATCAGCAAGGTAACGCTATCGCGTGAAACCTTGCATCAGAAGCTGTTTACTGAACGCCCAGCTTTGCATCTCTAATGAGATGCAACGTGGGAGTTCCTGCCCTGACATGACTGGAAAAATGTCGCTAAGCGACATTTCTCCAATTAACAAGGGACACACTAACCTGCAGAGTGACAAGGAAGGTAGCGATAACCTCTGTCATCACTACTTTCCTTACGCCTGCTTCGAGACTGACTTAGCCATGATATCCTATGTAAGGTGGATATCATGGCTAAGTATGCCTTGCACTATCATCACGCTAATGCAAAACTTTGTGAGATTATCGCTGGGTTTCCAGCGATAATCTAACATTTGGCAGTTAGCGCTTGAAATTGTATTGCTCTTGAAATAAGCGTTCCTAATTGCACCGTATCTCAGCGATAAAATTCCACATTAGCCGGCGATAATAATCCTAGCACTACATGTGCTTAGCGATAATTTTCGCCGGTACTTAATGATATACCCCTAAGTTGTAGAAGGAGCAAAGTGTTTGGTATTGAGTTTGAACATGTGTTAAGCATCCAAGAGATTCTTGATCTATTAGAGTTTCCTAATATTTATATAAACAGCTTGATTGAAACCTTTAATGTGTCCTTCAAAAATAGGTAAATCTAAGGTATTTTCTATGCTATCATTTTCCATCAGGGTTTACAACAAGTCTCACTGAAACAACTGCAACCCATTATTTGACTTCACCAGAACCCACAGAAGGCAGTGGCTTCAGTGGAAGTGGCTCAGGAGAAACTCACCTTACAACAACTACTCCTACAACCACAACAGGTATCCAGTGATTAATCAAAACAAAATAAACATAAACCAGTTTAATAGGATACATCATTTTTCAGCAGCACTAGTGACAATATTTTTCAGTGAAAGTCCTAAAAAATATCAGATGTAGCATTGTTTTACTTTCACTAGATGCTTCTTTTTTCCACCACCATACACTACCTGATTCTTCATTTCTATCTTTTCTCTTTTCCATTCCATTTCTTGCTGATTGACTAAACCTAAGATGCTTTAAAATTTTTACAAGCTTGCCAACATTTTTGGAACTCTGCTTTTAATTCTTTTAAATAGTTTTGCATAGCAGATGATATTGAAAGATGCAACAGGTTGATTGTTTTTTGTATGTACAGTATTTCTTTAAAACTGCTCACTTGAATTTATTATTGTTCAATTATACTTTCTTAAATACTGAGGGCATATCATCAAAGAGGCGATATAAAATTATCGCTGCTTTTGCGTCCGTTTTCAGACAAAAAGCGGCAATAATTTTATTGCCTAATCAGCAAGGTCACACTTTCTCGTGAAACCTTGCATCAGCGCCTGTATACTGAACGCCCAGCTTTGCATCTCTAATGAGATGCAAAGTAGGCGTTCCTGCCCTGACATAACTGGAGAAATGTCGTTAAGCGACATTTCTTCAATCAACAAGGGGCACGCTAACCTGCAGAGCGACAAGCAAAGTAGCGATTACCTCTGTTATCGCTACTTTCCCTACGCCTGCTTCGAGACTGACTTAGCCATGATATCCTATGTAAGGTGGATATCAATGCTAAGTATGCCTCGCACTATCATCTAGCTAACGCCAAACTTTGTGAGATTAATCTCATGTTTGGCAGTTAGCACTTGGAATTTTATCGCTTTTGAGATAATCGTTGCTAAGAGCCCGCTATCTCCGCAATAAAATTGCACGCTACCCAGCGTTAATAATCCTGGATGAATTAAATGTTGTTAAGCGACATTTCTCCAATTAACAAGGGGCACGCTAACCTTCAGAGCGACAAACAAAGTAGCGATAACCTCTGTTATCGCTACTTTCCTTACGCCTGCTTCGAGACTGACTTAGCCATGATATCCTATGTACAGTAGATATCATTGCTAAGTATATCTCGCCCTATCATCAAGCTAACGCCAAAGTTTGTGAGATTAATCTCATGTTTGGCAGTTAGCGCTTGGAATTTTATCGCTTTTGAGATAATCATTGCTAATAGTACGCTATCTCAGCGATAAAATTCCACATTACCCGGCGGAAAAAATCCTAGCGCTAAGTGCGCTTAGCGATAATTATCGCCAGTACTTTATGATATGCCCCTAAGTTTTAGAAGGAGCAAAGTGTTTGTTATTAATTTGAACATGTGTTAAGCATCCACGAGATTCTTGATCTATCAGAGTTTCCTAATATTTATATAAACAGCTTGATTAAAACCTTCAATGTGTCTTTCAAAAAAAGGTAAATCTAAGTCATTTTTCTATGATATCATTTTCCATCAGGATTTACAACAAGTCTCACTGGAACAACTGCAACCCATTATTTGACTTCACCAGAACCCACAGAAGGCAGTGGCTTCAGTGGAAGTGGCTCAGGAGAAACTGACTTTACAACAACTACTCCAACAACCACAACAGGTATCCCGTGCTTAATCAAAACAAAATTAACATAAACCAGTTTAATAGGATACATCATTTTTCAGCAGCACTAGTCACAATATTTTTTCGTGGATGTACTGAAAAATATCAGATGTAGCTTTGTTTTATTTTCACTAGATGCTTCTTTTTCCACCACCATGCACTACCTGATTCTTCATTTCTATATTTTCTCTCTTCCATTTCCCTTCCTGCTGATTGACTTAAATCTGAGATGATTTCAAATCTTTACAATTTTTCCAACAGTTTTGGGACTCTGCTTTGAATTCTTTTAAATACTTTTGCATAGCAGATGCTATTAAAGGATGCAACAGGTTGATTGGTTTTTGTATGTACAGTATTTCTTTAAAACTGCTCACTTGAATATAATGTTGTTCAATTATACTTTATTAAATACTGACATGCATATCCTCAACAAGGCGTTATAAAATTATCGCCGCATTGCGTCCATTTTCGGCCGAAAAGCGGCGATAATTTTATCGCCTAATCAGCAAGGTAACGCTATCGCGTGAAACCTTGCATCAGAAGCTGTTTACTGAACGCCCAGCTTTGCATCTCTAATGAGATGCAACGTGGGAGTTCCTGCCCTGACATGACTGGAAAAATGTCGCTAAGCGACATTTCTCCAATTAACAAGGGACACACTAACCTGCAGAGTGACAAGGAAGGTAGCGATAACCTCTGTCATCACTACTTTCCTTACGCCTGCTTCGAGACTGACTTAGCCATGATATCCTATGTAAGGTGGATATCATGGCTAAGTATGCCTTGCACTATCATCACGCTAATGCAAAACTTTGTGAGATTATCGCTGGGTTTCCAGCGATAATCTAACATTTGGCAGTTAGCGCTTGAAATTGTATTGCTCTTGAAATAAGCGTTCCTAATTGCACCGTATCTCAGCGATAAAATTCCACATTAGCCGGCGATAATAATCCTAGCACTACATGTGCTTAGCGATAATTTTCGCCGGTACTTAATGATATACCCCTAAGTTGTAGAAGGAGCAAAGTGTTTGGTATTGAGTTTGAACATGTGTTAAGCATCCAAGAGATTCTTGATCTATTAGAGTTTCCTAATATTTATATAAACAGCTTGATTGAAACCTTTAATGTGTCCTTCAAAAATAGGTAAATCTAAGGTATTTTCTATGCTATCATTTTCCATCAGGGTTTACAACAAGTCTCACTGAAACAACTGCAACCCATTATTTGACTTCACCAGAACCCACAGAAGGCAGTGGCTTCAGTGGAAGTGGCTCAGGAGAAACTCACCTTACAACAACTACTCCTACAACCACAACAGGTATCCAGTGATTAATCAAAACAAAATAAACATAAACCAGTTTAATAGGATACATCATTTTTCAGCAGCACTAGTGACAATATTTTTCAGTGAAAGTCCTAAAAAATATCAGATGTAGCATTGTTTTACTTTCACTAGATGCTTCTTTTTTCCACCACCATACACTACCTGATTCTTCATTTCTATCTTTTCTCTTTTCCATTCCATTTCTTGCTGATTGACTAAACCTAAGATGCTTTAAAATTTTTACAAGCTTGCCAACATTTTTGGAACTCTGCTTTTAATTCTTTTAAATAGTTTTGCATAGCAGATGATATTGAAAGATGCAACAGGTTGATTGTTTTTTGTATGTACAGTATTTCTTTAAAACTGCTCACTTGAATTTATTATTGTTCAATTATACTTTCTTAAATACTGAGGGCATATCATCAAAGAGGCGATATAAAATTATCGCTGCTTTTGCGTCCGTTTTCAGACAAAAAGCGGCAATAATTTTATTGCCTAATCAGCAAGGTCACACTTTCTCGTGAAACCTTGCCTCAGCGCCTGTATACTGAACGCCCGGCTTTGCATCTCTAATGAGATGCAAAGTAGGCGTTCCTGCCCTGACATAACTGGAGAAATGTCGTTAAGCGACATTTCTTCAATCAACAAGGGGCACGCTAACCTGCAGAGCGACAAGCAAAGTAGCGATAACCTCTGTTATCGCTACTTTCCTTACGCCTGCTTCGAGACTGACTTAGCCATGATATCCTATGTAAGGTGGATATCAATGCTAAGTATGCCTCGCACTATCATCTAGCTAACGCCAAACTTTGTGAGATTAATCTCATGTTTGGCAGTTAGCACTTGGAATTTTATCGCTTTTGAGATAATCGTTGCTAATAGCACGCTATCTCCGCGATAAAATTGCACGCTACCCGGCGTTATTAATCCTGGATGAATGAAATGTTGTTAAGCGACATTTCTCCAATTAACAAGGGGCACGCTAACCTTCAGAGCGACAAACAAAGTAGCGATAACCTCTGTTATCGCTACTTTCCTTACGCCTGCTTCGAGACTGACTTAGCCATGATATCCTATGTACAGTAGATATCATTGCTAAGTATATCTCGACCTATCATCAAGCTAACGCCAAACTTTGTGAGATTAATCTCATGTTTGGCAGTTAGCGCTTGGAATTTTATCGCTTTTGAGATAATCATTGCTAATAGCACGCTATCTCAGCGATAAAATTCCACATTACCCGGCGAAAAAAATCCTAGCGCTAAGTGTGCTTAGCGATAATTATCGCCGGTACTTTATGATATGCCCCTAAGTTTTAGAAGGAGCAAAGTGTTTGTTATTAATTTGAACATGTGTTAAGCATCCACGAGATTCTTGATCTATCAGAGTTTCCTAATATTTATATAAACAGCTTGATTAAAACCTTCAATGTGTCTTTCAAAAAAAGGTAAATCTAAGTCATTTTTCTATGATATCATTTTCCATCAGGATTTACAACAAGTCTCACTGGAACAACTGCAACCCATTATTTGACTTCACCAGAACCCACAGAAGGCAGTGGCTTCAGTGGAAGTGGCTCAGGAGAAACTGACTTTACAACAACTACTCCAAAAACCACAACAGGTATCCCGTGCTTAATCAAAACAAAATTAACATAAACCAGTTTAATAGGATACATCATTTTTCAGCAGCACTAGTCACAATATGTTTTCGTGGATGTACTGAAAAATATCAGATGTAGCTTTGTTTTATTTTCACTAGATGCTTCTTTTTCCACCACCATGCACTACCTGATTCTTCATTTCTATCTTTTCACTCTTCCATTTCCCTTCTTGCTGATTGACTTAAATCTGAGATGATTTCAAATCTTTACAATTTTTCCAACAGTTTTGGGACTCTGCTTTGAATTCTTTTAAATACTTTTGCATAGCAGATGCTATTAAAGGATGCAACAGGTTGATTGGTTTTTGTATGTACAGTATTTCTTTAAAACTGCTCACTTGAATATAATGTTGTTCAATTATACTTTATTAAATACTGACATGCATATCCTCAACAAGGCGATATAAAATTATCTCCGCATTGCGTCCATTTTCGGCCGAAAAGCGGCGATAATTTTATCGCCTAATCAGCAAGGTAACGCTATCGCGTGAAACCTTGCATCAGCAGCTGTTTACTGAACGCCCAGCTTTGCATCTCTAATGAGATGCAACGTGGGAGTTCCTGCCCTGACATGACTGGAAAAATGTCGCTAAGCGACATTTCTCCAATTAACAAGGGGCACGCTAACCTGCAGAGCGACAAGGAAGGTAGCGATAACCTCTGTCATCACTACTTTCCTTACGCCTGCTTCGAGACTGACTTAGCCATGATATCCTATGTAAGGTGGATATCATGGCTAAATATGTCTTGCACTATCATCACGCTAATGCAAAACTTTGTGAGATTATCGCTGGGTTTCCAGCGATAATCTAACATTTGGCAGTTAGCGCTTGAAATTGTATTGCTCTTGAAATAAGCGTTCCTAATTGCACCGTATCTCAGCGATAAAATTCCACATTACCCGGCGATAATAATCCTAGCACTACATGTGCTTAGCGATAATTTTCGCCGGTACTTAATGATATACCCCTAAGTTGTAGAAGGAGCAAAGTGTTTGGTATTGAGTTTGAACATGTGTTAAGCATCCAAGAGATTCTTGATCTATTAGAGTTTCCTAATATTTATATAAACAGCTTGATTGAAACCTTTAATGTGTCCTTCAAAAATAGGTAAATCTAAGGTATTTTCTATGCCATCATTTTCCATCAGGGTTTACAACAAGACTCACTGAAACAACTGCAACCCATTATTTGACTTCACCAGAACCCACAGAAGGCAGTGGCTTCAGTGGAAGTGGCTCAGGAGAAACTGACTTTACAACAACTATTCCAACAACCACAACAGGTATCCAGTGATTAATCAAAACAAAATAAACATAAACCAGTTTAATAGGATACATCATTTTTCAGCAGCACTAGTGACAATATTTTTCAGTGAAAGTCCTAAAAAATATCAGATGTAGCATTGTTTTACTTTCACTAGATGCTTCTTTTTTCCACCACCATACACTACCTGATTCTTCATTTCTATCTTTTCTCTTTTCCATTCCATTTCTTGCTGATTGACTAAACCTAAGATGCTTTAAAAATTGTACAAGCTTGCCAACATTTTTGGAACTCTGCTTTTAATTCTTTTAAATAGTTTTGCGTAGCAGATGATATTGAAAGATGCAACAGATTGATTGTTTTTTGTATGTACAGTATTTCTTTAAAACTGCTCACTTGAATTTTTTATTGTTCAATTATACTTTCTTAAATACTGAGGGCATATCATCATCGAGGCGATATAAAATTATCGCTGCTTTTGCGTCCGTTTTCAGACAAAAAGCGGCAATAATTTTATTGCCTAATCAGCAAGGTCACACTTTCTCGTGAAACCTTGCATCAGCGCCTGTATACTGAACGCCCAGCTTTGCATCTCTAATGAGATGCAAAGTAGGCGTTCCTGCCCTGACATAACTGGAGAAATGTCGTTAAGCGACATTTCTTCAATCAACAAGGGGCACGCTAACCTGCAGAGCGACAAGCAAAGTAGCGATTACCTCTGTTATCGCTACTTTCCCTACGCCTGCTTCGAGACTGACTTAGCCATGATATCCTATGTAAGGTGGATATCAATGCTAAGTATGCCTCGCACTATCATCTAGCTAACGCCAAACTTTGTGAGATTAATCTCATGTTTGGCAGTTAGCACTTGGAATTTTATCGCTTTTGAGATAATCGTTGCTAATAGCACGCTATCTCCGCGATAAAATTGCACGCTACTCGGCGTTATTAATCCTGGATGAATGAAATGTTGTTAAGCGACATTTCTCCAATTAACAAGGGGCACGCTAACCTTCAGAGCGACAAACAAAGTAGCGATAACCTCTGTTATCGCTACTTTCCTTACGCCTGCTTCGAGACTGACTTAGCCATGATATCCTATGTACAGTAGATATCATTGCTAAGTATATCTCGACCTATAATCAAGCTAACGCCAAACTTTGTGAGATTAATCTCATGTTTGGCAGTTAGCGCTTGGAATTTTATCGCTTTTGAGATAATCATTGCTAATAGCACGCTATCTCAGCGATAAAATTCCACATTACCCGGCGAAAAAAATCCTAGCGCTAAGTGCGCTTAGCGATAATTATCGCCGGTACTTTATGATATGCCCCTAAGTTTTAGAAGGAGCAAAGTGTTTGTTATTAATTTGAACATGTGTTAAGCATCCACGAGATTCTTGATCTATCAGAGTTTCCTAGTATTTATATAAACAGCTTGATTAAAACCTTCAATGTGTCTTTCAAAAAAAGGTAAATCTAAGTCATTTTTCTATGATATCATTTTCCATCAGGATTTACAACAAGTCTCACTGGAACAACTGCAACCCATTATTTGACTTCACCAGAACCCACAGAAGGCAGTGGCTTCAGTGGAAGTGGCTCAGGAGAAACTGACTTTACAACAACTACTCCAAAAACCACAACAGGTATCCCGTGCTTAATCAAAACAAAATTAACATAAACCAGTTTAATAGGATACATCATTTTTCAGCAGCACTAGTCACAATATTTTTTCGTGGATGTACTGAAAAATATCAGATGTAGCTTTGTTTTATTTTCACTAGATGCTTCTTTTTCCACCACCATGCACTACCTGATTCTTCATTTCTATCTTTTCACTCTTCCATTTCCCTTCTTGCTGATTGACTTAAATCTGAGATGATTTCAAATCTTTACAATTTTTCCAACAGTTTTGGGACTCTGCTTTGAATTCTTTTAAATACTTTTGCATAGCAGATGCTATTAAAGGATGCAACAGGTTGATTGGTTTTTGTATGTACAGTATTTCTTTAAAACTGCTCACTTGAATATAATGTTGTTCAATTATACTTTATTAAATACTGACATGCATATCCTCAACAAGGCGATATAAAATTATCTCCGCATTGCGTCCATTTTCGGCCGAAAAGCGGCAATAATTTTATCGCCTAATCAGCAAGGTAACGCTATCGCGTGAAACCTTGCATCAGCAGCTGTTTACTGAACGCCCAGCTTTGCATCTCTAATGAGATGCAACGTGGGAGTTCCTGCCCTGACATGACTGGAAAAATGTCGCTAAGCGACATTTCTCCAATTAACAAGGGGCACACTAACCTGCAGAGTGACAAGGAAAGTAGCGATAACCTCTGTTATCACTACTTTCCTTACGCCTGCTTCGAGACTGACTTAGCCATGATATCCTATGTAAGGTGGATATCATGGCTAAATATGTCTTGCACTATCATCACGCTAATGCAAAACTTTGTGAGATTATCGCTGGGTTTCCAGCGATAATCTAACATTTGGCAGTTAGCGCTTGAAATTGTATTGCTCTTGAAATAAGCGTTCCTAATTGCACCGTATCTCAGCGATAAAATTCCACATTACCCGGCGATAATAATCCTAGCACTACATGTGCTTAGCGATAATTTTCGCCGGTACTTAATGATATACCCCTAAGTTGTAGAAGGAGCAAAGTGTTTGGTATTGAGTTTGAACATGTGTTAAGCATCCAAGAGATTCTTGATCTATTAGAGTTTCCTAATATTTATATAAACAGCTTGATTGAAACCTTTAATGTGTCCTTCAAAAATAGGTAAATCTAAGGTATTTTCTATGCTATCATTTTCCATCAGGGTTTACAACAAGACTCACTGAAACAACTGCAACCCATTATTTGACTTCACCAGAACCCACAGAAGGCAGTGGCTTCAGTGGAAGTGGCTCAGGAGAAACTGACTTTACAACAACTATTCCAACAACCACAACAGGTATCCAGTGATTAATCAAAACAAAATAAACATAAACCAGTTTAATAGGATACATCATTTTTCAGCAGCACTAGTGACAATATTTTTCAGTGAAAGTCCTAAAAAATATCAGATGTAGCATTGTTTTACTTTCACTAGATGCTTCTTTTTTCCACCACCATACACTACCTGATTCTTCATTTCTATCTTTTCTCTTTTCCATTCCATTTCTTGCTGATTGACTAAACCTAAGATGCTTTAAAAATTGTACAAGCTTGCCAACATTTTTGGAACTCTGCTTTTAATTCTTTTAAATAGTTTTGCGTAGCAGATGATATTGAAAGATGCAACAGATTGATTGTTTTTTGTATGTACAGTATTTCTTTAAAACTGCTCACTTGAATTTTTTATTGTTCAATTATACTTTCTTAAATACTGAGGGCATATCATCATCGAGGCGATATAAAATTATCGCTGCTTTTGCGTCCGTTTTCAGACAAAAAGCGGCAATAATTTTATTGCCTAATCAGCAAGGTCACACTTTCTCGTGAAACCTTGCATCAGCGCCTGTATACTGAACGCCCAGCTTTGCATCTCTAATGAGATGCAAAGTAGGCGTTCCTGCCCTGACATAACTGGAGAAATGTCGTTAAGCGACATTTCTTCAATCAACAAGGGGCACGCTAACCTGCAGAGCGACAAGCAAAGTAGCGATTACCTCTGTTATCGCTACTTTCCCTACGCCTGCTTCGAGACTGACTTAGCCATGATATCCTATGTAAGGTGGATATCAATGCTAAGTATGCCTCGCACTATCATCTAGCTAACGCCAAACTTTGTGAGATTAATCTCATGTTTGGCAGTTAGCACTTGGAATTTTATCGCTTTTGAGATAATCGTTGCTAATAGCACGCTATCTCCGCGATAAAATTGCACGCTACTCGGCGTTATTAATCCTGGATGAATGAAATGTTGTTAAGCGACATTTCTCCAATTAACAAGGGGCACGCTAACCTTCAGAGCGACAAACAAAGTAGCGATAACCTCTGTTATCGCTACTTTCCTTACGCCTGCTTCGAGACTGACTTAGCCATGATATCCTATGTACAGTAGATATCATTGCTAAGTATATCTCGACCTATCATCAAGCTAACGCCAAACTTTGTGAGATTAATCTCATGTTTGGCAGTTAGCGCTTGGAATTTTATCGCTTTTGAGATAATCATTGCTAATAGCACGCTATCTCAGCGATAAAATTCCACATTACCCGGCGAAAAAAATCCTAGCGCTAAGTGCGCTTAGCGATAATTATCGCCGGTACTTTATGATATGCCCCTAAGTTTTAGAAGGAGCAAAGTGTTTGTTATTAATTTGAACATGTGTTAAGCATCCACGAGATTCTTGATCTATCAGAGTTTCCTAGTATTTATATAAACAGCTTGATTAAAACCTTCAATGTGTCTTTCAAAAAAAGGTAAATCTAAGTCATTTTTCTATGATATCATTTTCCATCAGGATTTACAACAAGTCTCACTGGAACAACTGCAACCCATTATTTGACTTCACCAGAACCCACAGAAGGCAGTGGCTTCAGTGGAAGTGGCTCAGGAGAAACTGACTTTACAACAACTACTCCAAAAACCACAACAGGTATCCCGTGCTTAATCAAAACAAAATTAACATAAACCAGTTTAATAGGATACATCATTTTTCAGCAGCACTAGTCACAATATTTTTTCGTGGATGTACTGAAAAATATCAGATGTAGCTTTGTTTTATTTTCACTAGATGCTTCTTTTTCCACCACCATGCACTACCTGATTCTTCATTTCTATCTTTTCACTCTTCCATTTCCCTTCTTGCTGATTGACTTAAATCTGAGATGATTTCAAATCTTTACAATTTTTCCAACAGTTTTGGGACTCTGCTTTGAATTCTTTTAAATACTTTTGCATAGCAGATGCTATTAAAGGATGCAACAGGTTGATTGGTTTTTGTATGTACAGTATTTCTTTAAAACTGCTCACTTGAATATAATGTTGTTCAATTATACTTTATTAAATACTGACATGCATATCCTCAACAAGGCGATATAAAATTATCTCCGCATTGCGTCCATTTTCGGCCGAAAAGCGGCAATAATTTTATCGCCTAATCAGCAAGGTAACGCTATCGCGTGAAACCTTGCATCAGCAGCTGTTTACTGAACGCCCAGCTTTGCATCTCTAATGAGATGCAACGTGGGAGTTCCTGCCCTGACATGACTGGAAAAATGTCGCTAAGCGACATTTCTCCAATTAACAAGGGGCACACTAACCTGCAGAGTGACAAGGAAAGTAGCGATAACCTCTGTTATCACTACTTTCCTTACGCCTGCTTCGAGACTGACTTAGCCATGATATCCTATGTAAGGTGGATATCATGGCTAAATATGTCTTGCACTATCATCACGCTAATGCAAAACTTTGTGAGATTATCGCTGGGTTTCCAGCGATAATCTAACATTTGGCAGTTAGCGCTTGAAATTGTATTGCTCTTGAAATAAGCGTTCCTAATTGCACCGTATCTCAGCGATAAAATTCCACATTACCCGGCGATAATAATCCTAGCACTACATGTGCTTAGCGATAATTTTCGCCGGTACTTAATGATATACCCCTAAGTTGTAGAAGGAGCAAAGTGTTTGGTATTGAGTTTGAACATGTGTTAAGCATCCAAGAGATTCTTGATCTATTAGAGTTTCCTAATATTTATATAAACAGCTTGATTGAAACCTTTAATGTGTCCTTCAAAAATAGGTAAATCTAAGGTATTTTCTATGCTATCATTTTCCATCAGGGTTTACAACAAGACTCACTGAAACAACTGCAACCCATTATTTGACTTCACCAGAACCCACAGAAGGCAGTGGCTTCAGTGGAAGTGGCTCAGGAGAAACTGACTTTACAACAACTATTCCAACAACCACAAGAGGTATCCAGTGATTAATCAAAACAAAATAAACATAAACCAGTTTAATAGGATACATCATTTTTCAGCAGCACTAGTGACAATATTTTTCAGTGAAAGTCCTAAAAAATATCAGATGTAGCATTGTTTTACTTTCACTAGATGCTTCTTTTTTCCACCACCATACACTACCTGATTCTTCATTTCTATCTTTTCTCTTTTCCATTCCATTTCTTGCTGATTGACTAAACCTAAGATGCTTTAAAAATTTTACAAGCTTGCCAACATTTTTGGAACTCTGCTTTTAATTCTTTTAAATAGTTTTGCGTAGCAGATGATATTGAAAGATGCAACAGATTGATTGTTTTTTGTATGTACAGTATTTCTTTAAAACTGCTCACTTGAATTTTTTATTGTTCAATTATACTTTCTTAAATACTGAGGGCATATCATCATCGAGGCGATATAAAATTATCGCTGCTTTTGCGTCCGTTTTCAGACAAAAAGCGGCAATAATTTTATTGCCTAATCAGCAAGGTCACACTTTCTCGTGAAACCTTGCATCAGCGCCTGTATACTGAACGCCCAGCTTTGCATCTCTAATGAGATGCAAAGTAGGCGTTCCTGCCCTGACATAACTGGAGAAATGTCGTTAAGCGACATTTCTTCAATCAACAAGGGGCACGCTAACCTGCAGAGCGACAAGCAAAGTAGCGATAACCTCTGTTATCGCTACTTTCCTTACGCCTGCTTCGAGACTGACTTAGCCATGATATCCTATGTAAGGTGGATATCAATGCTAAGTATGCCTCGCACTATCATCTAGCTAACGCCAAACTTTGTGAGATTAATCTCATGTTTGGCAGTTAGCACTTGGAATTTTATCGCTTTTGAGATAATCGTTGCTAATAGCACGCTATCTCCGCGATAAAATTGCACGCTACCCAGCGTTAATAATCCTGGATGAATGAAATGTTGTTAAGCGACATTTCTCCAATTAACAAGGGGCACGCTAACCTTCAGAGCGACAAACAAAGTAGCGATAACCTCTGTTATCACTACTTTCCTTACGCCTGCTTCGAGACTGACTTAGCCATGATATCCTATGTACAGTAGATATCATTGCTAAGTATATCTCGCCCTATCATCAAGCTAACGCCAAACTTTGTGAGATTAATCTCATGTTTGGCAGTTAGCGCTTTTAATTTTATCGCTTTTGAGATAATCATTGCTAATAGCACGCTATCTCAGCGATAAAATTCCACATTACCCGGCGAAAAAAATCCTAGCACTAAGTGCGCTTAGCGATAATTATCGCCGGTACTTTATGATATGCCCCTAAGTTTTAGAAGGAGCAAAGTGTTTGTTATTAATTTGAACATGTGTTAAGCATCCACGAGATTCTTGATCTATCAGAGTTTCCTAATATTTATATAAACAGCTTGATTAAAACCTTCAATGTGTCTTTCAAAAAAAGGTAAATCTAAGTCATTTTTCTATGATATCATTTTCCATCAGGATTTACAACAAGTCTCACTGGAACAACTGCAACCCATTATTTGACTTCACCAGAACCCACAGAAGGCAGTGGCTTCAGTGGAAGTGGCTCAGGAGAAACTGACTTTACAACAACTACTCCAAAAACCACAACAGGTATCCCGTGCTTAATCAAAACAAAATTAACATAAACCAGCTTAATAGGATACATCATTTTTCAGCAGCACTAGTCACAATATTTTTTCGTGGATGTACTGAAAAATATCAGATGTAGCTTTGTTTTATTTTCACTAGATGCTTCTTTTTCCACCACCATGCACTACCTGATTCTTCATTTCTATCTTTTCACTCTTCCATTTCCCTTCTTGCTGATTGACTAAATCTGAGATGATTTCAAATTTTTACAATTTTTCCAACAGTTTTGGGACTCTGCTTTGAATTCTTTTAAATACTTTTGCATAGCAGATGCTATTAAAGGATGCAACAGGTTGATTGGTTTTTGTATGTACAGTATTTCTTTAAAACTGCTCACTTGAATATAATGTTGTTCAATTATACTTTATTAAATACTGACATGCATATCCTCAACAAGGCGATATAAAATTATCTCCGCATTGCGTCCATTTTAGGCCGAAAAGCGGCGATAATTTTATCGCCTAAGCAGCAAGGTAACGCTATCGCATGAAAACCTTGCATCAGCAGCTGTTTACTGAACGCCCAGCTTTGCATCTCTAATGAGATGCAACGTGGGAGTTCCTGCCCTGACATGACTGGAAAAATTTCGCTAAGCGACATTTCTCCAATTAACAAGGGGCACACTAACCTGCAGAGTGACAAGGAAAGTAGCGATAACCTCTGTTATCACTACTTTCCTTACGCCTGCTTCGAGACTGACTTAGCCATGATATCCTATGTAAGGTGGATATCATGGCTAAATATGTCTTGCACTATCATCACGCTAATGCAAAACTTTGTGAGATTATCGCTGGGTTTCCAGCGATAATCTAACATTTGGCAGTTAGCGCTTGAAATTGTATTGCTCTTGAAATAAGCGTTCCTAATTGCACCGTATCTCAGCGATAAAATTCCACATTACCCGGCGATAATAATCCTAGCACTACATGTGCTTAGCGATAATTTTCGCCGGTACTTAATGATATACCCCTAAGTTGTAGAAGGAGCAAAGTGTTTGGTATTGAGTTTGAACATGTGTTAAGCATCCAAGAGATTCTTGATCTATTAGAGTTTCCTAATATTTATATAAACAGCTTGATTGAAACCTTTAATGTGTCCTTCA
The DNA here is from genome assembly GCF_964261635.1 of Lissotriton helveticus. NCBI lineage: Eukaryota > Metazoa > Chordata > Amphibia > Caudata > Salamandridae > Lissotriton > Lissotriton helveticus. The sequence goes on along the minus strand of NC_136072.1, from coordinate 34,306,036 downwards.
AAAATAGGTAAATCTAAGGTATTTTCTATGCTATCATTTTCCATCAGGGTTTACAACAAGACTCACTGAAACAACTGCAACCCATTATTTGACTTCACCAGAACCCACAGAAGGCAGTGGCTTCAGTGGAAGTGGCTCAGGAGAAACTGACTTTACAACAACTATTCCAACAACCACAACAGGTATCCAGTGATTAATCAAAACAAAATAAACATAAACCAGTTTAATAGGATACATCATTTTTCAGCAGCACTAGTGACAATATTTTTCAGTGAAAGTCCTAAAAAATATCAGATGTAGCATTGTTTTACTTTCACTAGATGCTTCTTTTTTCCACCACCATACACTACCTGATTCTTCATTTCTATCTTTTCTCTTTTCCATTCCATTTCTTGCTGATTGACTAAACCTAAGATGCTTTAAAAATTTTACAAGCTTGCCAACATTTTTGGAACTCTGCTTTTAATTCTTTTAAATAGTTTTGCGTAGCAGATGATATTGAAAGATGCAACAGGTTGATTAGTTTTTGTATGTACAGTATTTCTTTAAAACTGCTCACTTGAATTTAATATTGTTCAATTATACTTTCTTGAATACTGAGGGCATATCATCAATGAGGCGATATAAAATTACCGCTGCTTTTGCGTCCGTTTTCAGACAAAAAGTGGCAATAATTTTATTGCCTAATTAGCAAGGTCACACTTTCTCATGAAACCTTGCATCAGCGCCTGTATACTGAACGCCCAGCTTTGCATCTCTAATGAGATGCAAAGTAGGCGTTCCTGCCCTGACATAACTGGAGAAATGTCGTTAAGCGATATTTCTTCAATCAACAAGGGGCACGCTAACCTGCAGAGCGACAAGCAAAGTAGCGATAACCTCTGTTATCGCTACTTTCCTTACGCCTGCTTCGAGACTGACTTAGCCATGATATCTTATGTAAGGTGGATATCAATGCTAAGTATGCCTCGCACTATCATCTAGCTAACGCCAAACTTTGTGAGATTAATCTCATGTTTGGCAGTTAGCACTTGGAATTTTATCGCTTTTGAGATAATCGTTGCTAATAGCACGCTATCTCCGCGATAAAATTGCACGCTACCCGGCGTTAATAATCCTGGATGAATGAAATGTTGTTAAGCGACATTTCTCCAATTAACAAGGGGCACGCTAACCTTCAGAGCGACAAACAAAGTAGCGATAACCTCTGTTATCGCTACTTTCCTTACGCCTGCTTCGAGACTGACTTAGCCATGATATCCTATGTACAGTAGATATCATTGCTAAGTATATCTCGCCCTATCATCAAGCTAACGCCAAACTTTGTGAGATTAATCTCATGTTTGGCAGTTAGCGCTTGGAATTTTATCGCTTTTGAGATAATCATTGCTAATAGCACGCTATCTCAGCGATAAAATTCCACATTACCCGGCGAAAAAAATCCTAGCGCTAAGTGCGCTTAGCGATAATTATCGCCGGTACTTTATGATATGCCCCTAAGTTTTAGAAGGAGCAAAGTGTTTGTTATTAATTTGAACATGTGTTAAGCATCCACGAGATTCTTGATCTATCAGAGTTTCCTAATATTTATATAAACAGCTTGATTAAAACCTTCAATGTGTCTTTCAAAAAAAGGTAAATCTAAGTCATTTTTCTATGATATCATTTTCCATCAGGATTTACAACAAGTCTCACTGGAACAACTGCAACCCATTATTTGACTTCACCAGAATCCACAGAAGGCAGTGGCTTCAGTGGAAGTGGCTCAGGAGAAACTGACTTTACAACAACTACTCCAACAACCACAACAGGTATCCCGTGCTTAATCAAAACAAAATTAACATAAACCAGTTCAATAGGATACATCATTTTTCAGCAGCACTAGTCACAATATTTTTTCGTGGATGTACTGAAAAATATCAGATGTAGCTTTGTTTTATTTTCACTAGATGCTTCTTTTTCCACCACCATGCACTACCTGATTCTTCATTTCTATCTTTTCACTCTTCCATTTCCCTTCTTGCTGATTGACTAAATCTGAGATGATTTCAAATTTTTACAATTTTTCCAACAGTTTTGGGACTCTGCTTTGAATTCTTTTAAATACTTTTGCATAGCAGATGCTATTAAAGGATGCAACAGGTTGATTGGTTTTTGTATGTACAGTATTTCTTTAAAACTGCTCACTTGAATATAATGTTGTTCAATTATACTTTATTAAATACTGACATGCATATCCTCAACAAGGCGATATAAAATTATCGCCGCATTGGGTCCATTTTCGGCCGAAAAGCGGCGATAATTTTATCGCCTAATCAGCAAGGTAACGCTATTGCGTGAAACCTTGCATCAGCAGCTGTTTACTGAACGCCCAGCTTTGCATCTCTAATGAGATGCAACGTGGGAGTTCCTGCCCTGACATGACTGGAAAAATGTCGCTAAGCGACATTTCTCCAATTAACAAGGGGCACACTAACCTGCAGAGTGACAAGGAAAGTAGCGATAACCTCTGTTATCACTACTTTCCTTACGCCTGCTTCGAGACTAACTTAGCCATGATATCCTATGTAAGGTGGATATCATGGCTAAGTATGCCTTGCACTATCATCACGCTAATGCAAAACTTTGTGAGATTATCGCTGGGTTTCCAGCGATAATCTAACATTTGGCAGTTAGCGCTTGAAATTGTATTGCTCTTGAAATAAGCGTTCCTAATTGCACGGTATCTCAGCGATAAAATTCCACATTACCCGGCGATAATAATCCTAGCACTACATGTGCTTAGCGATAATTTTTGCCGGTACTTAATGATATACCCCTAAGTTGTAGAAGGAGCAAAGTGTTTGGTATTGAGTTTGAACATGTGTTAAGCATCCAAGAGATTCTTGATCTATTAGAGTTTCCTAATATTTATATAAACAGCTTGATTGAAACCTTTAATGTGTCCTTCAAAAATAGGTAAATCTAAGGTATTTTCTATGCTATCATTTTCCATCAGGGTTTACAACAAGTCTCACTGAAACAACTGCAACCCATTATTTGACTTCACCAGAACCCACGGAAGGCAGTGGCTTCAGTGGAAGTGGCTCAGGAGAAACTGACTTTACAACAACTATTCCAGCAACCACAACAGGTATCCAGTGATTAATCAAAACAAAATAAACATAAACCAGTTTAATAGGATACATCATTTTTCAGCAGCACTAGTGACAATATTTTTCAGTGAAAGTAATGAAAAATATCAGATGTAGCATTGTTTTACTTTCACTAGATGCTTCTTTTTTCCACCACCATACACTACCTGATATGGCCGGGATGCCCGCCACCCCCTCCCAACACATATCCCCAAGGATGGGAAGTCGGACAATAGTTGAACTTTTGGAAGACGGGAGGGAGTCACCCTCCCGGCCGTATTTATTAAAATATGAAACAAATTTAAAACATTAAATAAAAGTTTCATCATTAGGCATTATGTACAATTTGTCATGTTATTACATTTCGATGCAGTCATGTATTTTTGGGTAACATCCTGAAAATGCATATACTCTAATTCAAATTGTACATCCTAGCGTTAAGGGCCAACGGCAAGGTCCTAACCGGTGTCAGATCCCTACTACCAAACTCCCGCCCTCACTGTGTGAGCGGCGCATGCCCAGAGGGCTCTACCCTCATTGCCAACTGTAACTTCCCTTGTCGTGGTGGGGGCCCCCTTTCTACTCGACGCCATCTTAAGGGTCGTCCGAGTTCCCGTATGAGGTCTCTGTAGGAAGGACAGCATGGACTCTCCCCCCCAACCCCACACTCACTATCCGCCGTCGCGGATATCCGGCCCCCGGGAAATTAGTAAGGAGGGGCATATAACCGCCTCCCCCCCTGGGAGGGGCCCATGGCCATCTCCCCCTAGGCGCCCCATCGTTAGTGGGTGCCGCCTCCCCGTGGAAGGGGCCAATGGCCGTCTTCCCCCGGGCGCTCCCATCCATTGTGGGTGGCGCCCCACTCTAGGGACCTTGAAATTACTGCTCACCGATCATGACCTTACCGCCCGACAAATAAATACGACAGTTGTTTTACTTATGAAAAGAAACAATTTTTCATCATCTTACTGTTATCACTGATCTTTCCTGCAAGAAGACATTTCTCTAATGCAAACCAAATCTTTATTCTCAAAGTTCCTTCATACACTGTACCAAGGAAAAAGGCCTAAACTTTCATCACTCAGAAAAACTTTATTTTCCTTCAAACATTTGCTAACAGGGGCTGGTGGGTGGGTCAAAATTGCTGCTTGTTCCGTCGAAGGCTCACGAGCAACGAGTGGGTGCAGCCTTCCGATCCGAGGAACAAGAGGACGATCTTCTGGATTTCCGCTCCTTTATCCTTCTGCAGGAGGGCGTGTACCCGTCCCCGATACGCCTACTGGGCGTGGTCTTCCATCAAGGTGTCTAGGACAACCCCTCTTGGGCGGGGGAAGGCGCGCCCCGCCTACGCCGCTTTGGGCATACCAGCCGGGCTACGCCCACCCCGCCAAAACTGGTTTCCCGGGGGGTTCGGGGCACCCATCCATACGTTCGGGGGGACCGAGCGGTCGTCCCTTTCCATATGGCCGGGATGCCCGCCACCCCCTCCCAACACATATCCCCAAGGATGGGAAGTCGGACAATAGTTGAACTTTTGGAAGACGGGAGGGAGTCACCCTCCCGGCCGTATTTATTAAAATATGAAACAAATTTAAAACATTAAATAAAAGTTTCATCATTAGGCATTATGTACAATTTGTCATTTTATTACATTTCGATGCAGTCATGTACTTTTGGCTAACATCCTGAAAATGCATATACTCTAATTCAAATTGTACATCCTAGCGTTAAGGGCCAACGGCAAGGTCCTAACCGGTGTCAGATCCCTACTACCAAACTCCCGCCCTCACTGTGTGAGCGGCGCATGCGCAGAGGGCTCTACCCTCATTGCCAACTGTAACTTCCCTTGTCGTGGTGGGGGCCCCCTTTCTACTCGACGCCATCTTAAGGGTCGTCCGAGTTCCCGTATGAGGTCTCTGTAGGAAGGACAGCGTGGACTCTCCCCCCCAACCCCACACTCTCTATCCGCCGTCGCGGATATCCGGCCCCCGGGAAATTAGTAAGGAGGGGCATATAACCGCCTCCCCCCCTGGGAGGGGCCCATGGCCATCTCCCCCTAGGCGCCCCATCGTTAGTGGGTGCCGCCTCCCCGTGGAAGGGGCCAATGGCCGTCTTCCCCCGGGCGCTCCCATCCATTGTGGGTGGCGCCCCACTCTAGGGACCTTGAAATTACTGCTCACCGATCATGACCTTACCGCCACAGACCGGATAGTTGACCAACGATCCGGTCCCCCCCAACTCCTCCTATAGGTCATGCTTCCTCAAACCTCTTAGCCATGCAACAAAGTCTCCTATAAGTAAATCATTCCCCTCCCTGGACAGGTGAACCCCATCGTTCAGATACATATGGTCACCCCGGATACACCCATGAGGAATGACATGCAACTGTGCAGAACGGAACAATCTACTAATCTTATTATTGACCCGTTTAACCGAATGGTTCAGAGCTGACACCGAAAGGCCCCCCTGCCACCTCCTTCTAGGAATCATGTGGGACCAGGCAATCGTGCACCCCGGGACTCTTTTAGCCAACCAGCTAACAGCCGACAAGACTCGTTCAAGTAACACTCGTCTACCCAGTGTCACCAAGTCCTTGCCTCCCAGGTGTACTATGACTACAGATGGCGCTGACCTGTGCCGCCCTAAAAGTCCCTCGAAAAATGACTCAAATTTGTCAAAAACGAGCCCACCTTTCCCATGGAAGGCCACTCTGAACCCGTATTCCCCAGGTGCGTGAATCGCGTCACCTTCCTTGAATACGTCACTGGCGCGCCTCACGTATGAGTGGCCCACGACCCATACCATCCTCTCTCCAGTCGGTGACCTCTGACCGCTGGTCTCTTGATGCAGGGTTGACCTCCAATTCCGCCCTGCGTGGCAGGCTCGCGAAACTGCAAAGTAAACAAAAGACAGAAAACGTGAGTGCATGTCAATTGATCACTTACAACATGTGCAAGCGCACATACCTCTTGAAGCAATTCGAGGACCAACGGCCCAATTGTTTCACTTCCTCAGCACTCTGACCCCTGGCTGTAGCCTCAGTAGCAGCCCCTATCCTAAAGGAGTGGGTCCCAAAATCGCACGGGTCCATGCCCGCGTCAGCGATTGCCAGTGCTAGCACCCTCGGAAACTGAAATCTCGTCAGTGGGGTGCCATCCTTGTGTCGGAGCAAACTCCCCCCCCATGCGGCCGTTCTCAGCGCCAAATAGTCTTCCACACCCCTCAACGGGCAAACGGGGGACCCACGTCTGCGCTGCATGACAACACTATCTCCCATAGCCCCCTGGTCAGTCTTGGACCTGGCTATCGTGATTACCATTGAATCACCCCTTATTTGGATGTGATCCCTGCATAAGCCTCCCTCCATATCTCTCTTGTTCCTTGCGACAAGTTCGCTCACCCTCATGGCCCCATGGAATGCCAATGTGAACGCTGCCCTGAACAGAACTGCTTCGTAATGGGAGGAACACGTCTCATCCAGCTTTGCTAAAAGCAGAGACAGTCTGTCTAAGCCAATCGGGTGCCTCGTATCTTTCTTGCAACCCTCAAGGCGCTGCCAGCCGCGAAGGGCTTTCTTCACCAAAAAAGAACCTGTAGGGTCTTTTATGCCGTGTACCTGGGCCATGAAGGAAATGGCCGCCCTATGCCTACCGGCCGTTGCCACTGATCGGCCCTCCCTGTGTAGTGCAACCAGGTACCCCAGGAAGGATTCCTCCTGACCCCAATTCTGACTCCCCGTGGGACCTAAATATGTGCAATAGGAACGAAACGCTCCTTCGTATGCTTTCCTTGTCCTGGGGGCTAGACTCGCTGCCACGAGGTCTTGTAATCCGAGGCACCGATTAGCCACATTGCTTCTGGGAATGGTGCTGCCTCTAGGTCTGCTGTGGGCAGATAACCCCTGAATGCCTGTATATGTGAACGAGAGAGTGCATCAGCCGCATGATTCAGTACACCTGGCACATGTTTCGCCCTGAACAGTACATTCAATCTCATGCAAAGCAGTACAATCTCTTTCAACAATCTCAAGATCATTTAGCAGCGTGCTGCCTGTTGGTTAATGCAATCGACAACAGTCATGTTGTCGGACCAAAAAACCACTGAGCGGCCCCTGAAGTCATCAGCCCATGTCATCAGAGCAACCCAGATGGGGAATAACTCGAGGAACCCAATGTTACCTGTGAGACCGTTGGAGTGCCACCATGTTGGCCATGTTTGTGCCGACCATCGATCACCTAAGATGGCGCCAAAACCCACGCTCCCTGCCGAGTCGGTCCATAGACCTAATTCCTCTGAAGACTCTGGCGGGGAGTTCCAGACGACTCGACCGTTGAAGTCCGCCAGAAATGCCAACCAAATACGCATATCCTGGCGAACCTCTCCGGACAGTCTCGTACGGTGGTGAGCCTCTTTGAGACCACCCATAGCTTGCGCGATAGAGCGCGAAAACGGGCGGGCCATAGGAATCACCCTCAAGGCAAAATTAAGCTGACCCACTGTTTGTTGTAACTGGTGCAGGGTCACTTTCTCCCCACCCAGGCATTGCATCAAGGAAGCCTGGAACTTGATCACTTTGTCTACTGGTAGTCGGAAACACCCCTCCACAGAATCGAGCTCAATTCCCAGAAACTCCAGTGAAGTAGATGGTCCGACCGTCTTACCTGGTGCCAATGGGACACCAAATTCATTCATGAGGATGCAGAAATCATACAGCGCCTGTGCGCAGTTCGTATCACCGGCTGCCCCCAAAAACAGAAAGTCATCCAGATAATGCATAACATGTCTATGCCCTGTAGCCTCGGTAAATGCCCATTCCAAAAAACAGCTAAACATCTCAAAATATGCACATGAAATGGAGCAACCCATGGGCATGCATTTATCCATGTAATAACTTCCCTGAAATGCAAAACCTAGCAGGCGCTGATCCTGCGGGTGCACCGGAAGCAACCGGAATGCTGATTCGATATCACATTTCGCCATCAGCGCCCCAGGGCCTAGGTGGTTCAATATGGCCACGGCATCGTCGAACGATGCGTATCGTACCGAACAAACTTCTGGGTCAATGGCATCATTCACCGAGGAACCCCTAGGAGCAGAAAGGTTATGTATGAGTCTAAACTCCCCCGGATCTTTCTTCGGGACAACTCCTAATGGGGAACAGATGAACTCGGCCACCGGCGGGCAGGAAAAGGGGCCAGCCACTCGTCCTAAACTGACCTCTTTTGCTATTCTCTTTTCTGCCACGCCTGGGTTGTGCCGTACCGATAACTGGTTTCTACAAAAGGAGTTCCCCCGAACTTCCCCCGCCGGGATGTGGAAGCCATGTAAGAATCCCTTCCTCAACACCCCAGCGGATACATGATCAGGGTATTTGTTTAACCACGGAATCATAACCATGAGATCAACGGGTGTAGGCAATCGGTTACAAAGGTCTACCTCACTCCTGCTTAGGTCCACCTTTTCCTCCCGTCCCGCCATTTTTCGATCTACATGCACTTTCCGGGTGTGAGGAATTCCCACAGCCGGCACACACATGCTTAAACTTGCATGTCCCCTGCGGTCTGTTACAATTGCCTCGATTGAAGCCCCAACAGACCCCTCCTTTTCCGCCATTCCCGCCAACTCTAGGCTGATAGCCCCCACCTGTGCCTGCTCGAAAGGGCACCCCAGGCTTTTGGCGGACCACTCCGGACCCGCTCCAGCCTGGCGAGGACGTACCTGTCGCCCCTGGCAGGAGTTGCTTGTGCCATGACACCGAGTCCAAACAATCCCAAGACAAAGAAGCATCATATTCTTTTGCTTTACGGAACTTCATGTCATAGCCTTTCCATTCTTCCCCCTCATACATTGAATAAAAATCCATAATGCGATTCTGATAGCAAACCAACTCAGTATTAACCTCAGGTTTACGTTCACCCATAACTGCGGTAAATATAGAGAAGGCCTTAACCCAGTTCGTCACTGTCTCTTCCACCCTGAACTCGGCCATCTTGGCGCGCCAGACACTAGGGTGCCACAAATCTTTCTGCATTTTAGCATACTCCATCTCACGATGGTCCGTTAACAATGAAAACATGTTGACATACTTGTCTCCCCATATTAACTCTTTCGTGGCCAAGGGAATGTGCTGTGCAACCTTTTCCCGCCTTGAGGGTATCGAGCCCTCCCCCACCATCGGCAATGCGAGCTTACCCGGATCGGCTGTTGTTGCCGCCGTCTTTTCTTGACCAGCTGCTGGTACTCCCGGCGCCACCTGTGGGGGAACAAGAGGAACACTCGCCTTCGCGACATCTCTCGATTGCCGCAACTGCTTCATTAACACTCTGGCTTCTTCGGCCGGATCTCCCGGGGTCGCTGTGCCCCCCACCTTTGTTTTGAGCCATGCCGTCAACTGTGCGGCCAATTCTGGGGGTATTTCATCGTCCTCGACAGAGGTGATCACCACCGGGATAGGCTGGCCTACATCTAGGTTCTGAACCGGGTTATCGACCGGTACGAGGGGGGCGATGAGAGGTACCTCTGGAACTGGGACCCCCCCCCCGAAACCGCCCTTTCCTTGACCCGCTTCCCTCTTCCCCCGGGAACTATCCCCGGCAAAGCCGGGCCTATAACCTTTTTAGGCTGACCTGGGTCGTTCAATGCGGCCAATTGTTTCTTTACCTCCGCTAAACCTCTCCCGAGCGATTGGACTTGTCCGAGCTTTCGGTCCATACAAGCCATCCGATTCGACAACAGGCGTAACATCCTCTCTGTCTCGGAACCCTTTCCTGCTTTCTTGCTAGGCATGGTTTCGAGTCTTCCGCCCTTCGTCGATCCACGAGGTCCTGAAATCTGTGGGCCCTCGAAACTGAAAGAGAAAAAACAAGATTACCACATTCAAAATTGCTGCTTGTTCCGTCGAAGGCTCACGAGCAACGAGTGGGTGCAGCCTTCCGATCCGAGGAACAAGAGGACGATCTTCTGGATTCCCGCTCCTTTATCCTTCTGCAGGAGGGCGTGTACCCGTCCCCGATACGCCTACTGGGCGTGGTCTTCCATCAAGGTGTCTAGGACAACCCCTCTTGGGCGGGGGAAGGCGCGCCCCGGCTACGCCGCTTTGGGCATACCAGCCGGGCTACGCCCACCCCGCCAAAACTGGTTTCCCGGGGGGTTCGGGGCACCCATCCATACGTTCGGGGGGACCGAGCGGTCGCCCCTTTCCATTCTTCATTTCTATCTTTTCTCTTTTCCATTCCATTTCTTGCTGATTGACTAAACCTAAGATGCTTTAAAATTTTTACAAGCTTGCCAACATTTCTGGAACTCTGCTTTTAATTCTTTTAAATAGTTTTGCGTAGAAGATGATATTGAAAGATGCAACAGGTTGATTGGTTTTTGTATGTACAGTATTTCTTTAAAACTGCTCACTTGAATTTAATATTGTTCAATTATACTTTCTTAAATACTGAGGGCATATCATCAACGAGGCGATATAAAATTATCGCTGCTTTTGCGTCCGTTTTCAGACAAAAAGCGGCAATAATTGTATTGCCTAATCAGCAAGGTCACACTTTCTTGTGAAACCTTGCATCAGCGCCTGTATACTGAACGCCCAGCTTTGCATCTCTAATGAGATGCAAAGTAGTCGTTCCTGCCCTGACATAACTGGAGAAATGTCGTTAAGCGACATTTCTTCAATCAACAAGGGGCACGCTAACCTGCAGAGCGACAAGCAAAGTAGTGATGACCTCTGTTATCGCTACTTTCCTTACGCCTGCTTCGAGACTGACTTAGCCATGATATCCTATGTAAGGTGGATATCAATGCTAAGTATGCCTCGCACTATCATCTAGCTAACGCCAAACTTTGTGAGATTAATCTCATGTTTGGCAGTTAGCACTTGGAATTTTATCGCTTTTGAGATAATCGTTGCTAATAGCACACTATCTCCGCGATAAAATTGCACGCTACCCGGCGTTATTAATCCTGGATGAATGAAATGTTGTTAAGCGACATTTCTCCAATTAACAAGGTGCACGCTAACCTTCAGAGCGACAAGCAAAGTAACGATAACCTCTGTTATCGCTACTTTCCTTACGCCTGCTTCGAGACTGACTTAGCCATGATATCCTATGTACAGTAGATATCATTGCTAAGTATATCTCGCCCTATCATCAAGCTAACGCCAAACTTTGTGAGATTAATCTCATGTTTGGCAGTTAGCGCTTGGAATTTTATCGCTTTTGAGATAATCATTGCTAATAGCACGCTATCTCAGCGATAAAATTCCACATTACCCGGCGAAAATAATCCTAGCGCTAAGTGCGCTTAGCGATAATTATCGCCGGTACTTTATGATATGCCCCTAAGTTTTAGAAGGAGCAAAGTGTTTGATATTAATTTGAACATGTGTTAAGCATCCACGAGATTCTTGATCTATCAGAGTTTCCTAATATTTATATAAACAGCTTGATTAAAACCTTCAATGTGTCTTTCAAAAAAAGGTAAATCTAAGTCATTTTTCTATGATATCATTTTCCATCAGGATTTACAACAAGTCTCACTGGAACAACTGCAACCCATTATTTGACTTCACCAGAACCCACAGAAGGCAGTGGCTTCAGTGGAAGTGGCTCAGGAGAAACTGACTTTACAACAACTACTCCAACAACCACAACAGGTATCCCGTGCTTATTCAAAACAAAATTAACATAAACCAGTTTAATAGGATACATCATTTTTCAGCAGCACTAGTCACAATATTTTTTCGTGGATGTACTGAAAAATATCAGATGTAGCTTTGTTTTATTTTCACTAGATGCTTCTTTTTCCACCACCATGCACTACCTGATTCTTAATTTCTATCTTTTCACTCTTCCATTTCCCTTCTTGCTGATTGACTAAATCTGAGATGATTTCAAATTTTTACAATTTTTCCAACAGTTTTGGGACTCTGCTTTGCATTCTTTTAAATACTTTTGCATAGCAGATGCTATTAAAGGATGCAACAGGTTGATTGGTTTTTGTGTCTACAGTATTTCTTTAAAACTGCTCACTTGAATATAATGTTGTTCAATTATACTTTATTAAATACTGACATGCATATCCTCAACAAGGCGATATAAAATTATCGCCGCATTACGTCCATTTTCGGCCGAAAAGCGGCGATAATTTTATCGCCTAATCAGCAAGGTAACGCTATCGCGTGAAACCTTGCATCAGCAGCTGTTTACTGAACGCCCAGCTTTGCATCTCTAATGAGATGCAACGTGGGAGTTCCTGCCCTGACATGACTGGAAAAATTTCGCTAAGCGACATTTCTCCAATTAACAAGGGGCACACTAACCTGCAGAGTGACAAGGAAAGTAGCGATAACCTCTGTTATCACTACTTTCCTTACGCCTGCTTCGAGACTGACTTAGCCATGATATCCTATGTAAGGTGGATATCATGGCTAAGTATGCCTTGCACTATCATCACGCTAATGCAAAACTTTGTGAGATTATCGCTGGGTTTCCAGCGATAATCTAACATTTGGCAGTTAGCGCCTTAAATTGTATTGCTCTTGAAATAAGCGTTCGTAATTGCACGGTATCTCAGCGATAAAATTCCACATTACCCGGCGATAATAATCCTAGCACTACATGTGCTTAGCGATAATTTTCGCCGGTACTTAATGATATACCCCTAAGTTGTAGAAGGAGCAAAGTGTTTGGTATTGAGTTTGAACATGTGTTAAGCATCCAAGAGATTCTTGATCTATTAGAGTTTCCTAATATTTATATAAACAGCTTGATTGAAACCTTTAATGTGTCCTTCAAAAATAGGTAAATCTAAGGTATTTTCTATGCTATCATTTTCCATCAGGGTTTATAACAAGTCTCACTGAAACAACTGCAACCCATTATTTGACTTCACCAGAATCCACTGAAGGCAGTGGCTTCAGTGGAAGTGGCTCAGGAGAAACTGACTTTACAACAACTATTCCAACAACCACAACAGGTATCCAGTGATTAATCAAAACAAAATAAACATAAACCAGTTTAATAGGATACATCATTTTTCAGCAGCACTAGTGACAATATTTTTCAGTGGAAGTACTGAAAAATATCAGATGTAGCATTGTTTTACTTTCACTAGATGCTTCTTTTTTCCACCACCATACACTACCTGATTCTTCATTTCTATCTTTTCTCTTTTCCATTCCATTTCTTGCTGATTGACTAAACCTAAGATGCTTTAAAATTTTTACAAGCTTGCCAACATTTTTGGAACTCTGCTTTTAATTCTTTTAAATAGTTTTGCGTAGCAGATGATATTGAAAGATGCAACAGGTTGATTGGTTTTTGTATGTACAGTATTTCTTTAAAACTGCTCACTTGAATTTAATATTGTTCAATTATACTTTCTTAAATACTGAGGGCATATCATCAACGAGGCGATATAAAATTATCGCTGCTTTTGCGTCCGTTTTCAGACAAAAAGCGGCAATAATGTTATTGCCTAATCAGCAAGGTCACACTTTCTCGTGAAACCTTGCATCAGCGCCTGTATACTGAACGCCCAGCTTTGCATCTCTAATGAGATGCAAAGTAGGCATTCCTGCCCTGACATAACTTGAGAAATGTCGTTAAGCGACATTTCTTCAATCAACAAGGGGCACGCTAACCTGCAGAGCGACAAGCAAAGTAGTGATAACCTCTGTTATCGCTACTTTCCTTACTCCAGCTTCGAGACTGACTTAGCCATGATATCCTATGTAAGGTGGATATCAATGCTAAGTATGCCTCGCACTATCATCTAGCTAACGCCAAACTTTGTGAGATTAATCTCATGTTTGGCAGTTAGCACTTGGAATTTTATCGCTTTTGAGATAATCGTTGCTAATAGCACGCTATCTCCGCGATAAAATTGCACGCTACCCAGTGTTAATAATCCTGGATGAATGAAATGTTGTTAAGCGACATTTCTCCAATTAACAAGGGGCACGCTAACCTTCAGAGCGACAAGCAAAGTAGCGATAACCTCTGTTATCGCTACTTTCCTTACGCCTGCTTTGAGACTGACTTAGCCATGATATCCTATGTACAGTAGATATCATTGCTAAGTATATCTCGCCCTATCATCAAGCTAACGCCAAACTTTGTGAGATTAATCTCATGTTTGGCAGTTAGCACTTGGAATTGTATCGCTTTTGAGATAATCGGCACTAATAGCACGCTATCTCAGCGATAAAATTCAACATTACCCGGCGAAAATAATCCTAGCGCTAAGTGCGCTTAGCGATAATTATCACCGGTACTTTATGATATGCCCCTAAGTTTTAGAAGGAGCAAAGTGTTTGTTATTAATTTGAACATGTGTTAAGCATCCACGAGATTCTTGATCTATCAGAGTTTCCTAATATTTATATAAACAGCTTGATTAAAACCTTCAATGTGTCTTTCAAAAAAAGGTAAATCTAAGTCATTTTTCTATGATATCATTTTCCATCAGGATTTACAACAAGTCTCACTGGAACAACTGCAACCCATTATTTGACTTCACCAGAACCCACAGAAGGCAGTGGCTTCAGTGGAAGTGGCTCAGGAGAAACTGACTTTACAACAACTACTCCAACAACCACAACAGGTATCCCGTGCTTAATCAAAACAAAATTAACATAAACCAGTTTAATAGGATACATCATTTTTCAGCAGCACTAGTCACAATATTTTTTCGTGGATGTACTGAAAAATATCAGATGTAGCTTTGTTTTATTTTCACTAGATTCTTCTTTTTCCACCACCATGCACTACCTGATTCTTCATTTCTATCTTTTCACTCTTCCATTTCCCTTCTTGCTGATTGACTAAATCTGAGATGATTTCAAATTTTTACAATTTTTCCAACAGTTTTGGGACTCTGCTTTGAATTCTTTTAAATAGTTTTGCATAGCAGATGCTATTAAAGGATGCAACAGGTTGATTGTTTTTTGTATGTACAGTATTTCTTTAAAACTGCTCACTTGAATATAATGTTGTTCAATTATACTTTATTAAATACTGACATGCATATCCTCAACAAGGCGATATAAAATTATCGCCGCATTGCGTCCATTTTCGGCCGAAAAGCGGCGATAATTTTATCGCCTAATCAGCAAGGTAACGCTATCGCGTGAAACCTTGCATCAGCAGCTGTTTACTGAACGCCCAGCTTTGCATCTCTAATGAGATGCAACGTGGGAGTTCCTGCCCTGACATGACTGGAAAAATGTCGCTAAGCGACATTTCTCCAATTAACAAGGGGCACACTAACCTGCAGAGTGACAAGGAAAGTAGCGATAACCTCTGTTATCACTACTTTCCTTACGCCTGCTTCGAGACTGACTTAGCCATGATATCCTATGTAAGGTGGATATCATGGCTAAATATGCCTTGCACTATCATCACGCCAATGCAAAACTTTGTGAGATTATCGCTGGGTTTCCAGCGATAATCTAACATTTGGCAGTTAGTGCCTTAAATTGTATTGCTCTTGAAATAAGCGTTCCTAATTGCACGGTATCTCAGCGATAAAATTCCAAATTACCCGGCGATAATAATCCTAGCACTACATGTGCTTAGCGATAATTTTCGCCGGTACTTAATGATATACCCCTAAGTTGTAGAAGGCAGATGCGTCACGTTGTAAAGCCCTGCGCCGCTTGTGGGCGTTCCGGCGCAGGGTGGGCGTTCCGGGGCAGGTGCGCCTCGCAAAAGTGGCTGAGTGAAATCTATAAGATTTCACTCAGTCACTTTCAGGCCAATGCTGCGTCAAAAGCCTGCGCCTGCTTGAAGCAGGCGTAGGTCTTGACGCAGCATTGTGGAGATGGGGCACCCCCGAGCCTTGCTGGAGCTGCGTCGCGCTTGCGACGCAACTCCAGCAATGCGTCACCTTTACGGCACAGATGCGTCACGCATCTGTGCCGTTTTTGCCCCATGGTGCGCCGCATCATAAATGCGGCGCACCATGGGTGGCGGAGCTGTGGCGCACTGTGGCGCATGTTAACTGGCGCATCCCTGGGGATGCGCCAGTTAACATAAATCTGCCCCAAAGTGTTTGTTATTAATTTGAACATGTGTTAAGCATCCACAAGATTCTTGATCTATCAGAGTTTCCTAATATTTATATAAACAGCTTGATTAAAACCTTCAATGTGTCTTTCAAAAAAAGGTAAATCTAAGTCATCTTTCTATGATATCATTTTCCATCAGGGTTTACAACAAGTCTCACTGAAACAACTGCAACCCATTATTTGACTTCACCAGAACCCACGGAAGGCAGTGGCTTCAGTGGAAGTGGCTCAGGAGAAACTGACTTTACAACAACTACTCCAACAACCACAACAGGTATCCCCTTTGCTACTAGGCCTCTCCAAAGCCCAGTGCTAAGTCGTTTTATGGCTATTTGGTGTAGTTCGCGCTTAATCCCCTGTAACGTTTTGTCCACATATGGTATCCATATCAAGTTTGCGTCGTTGTTTTCCAATACCCTGAGGATCCTAAAGGAACCCAGGGTTTGTGGATTCCCCTGGGGGGAACCAGAAACTAGCCAAAATTTTGCTAGATTTAGTTCTTTTGAAAAAATAGGAAATAATTGATGCAGAAGATAGCATCTGTTTTTTTCCCTGCAAATGTTTTTGGTGCCGAAATCACCATCTTCTCAGCTTTCAGGAACAGGCAGACTTTTGCCAGAAACCTAAATGTTCTATACAGTTTTGGTATTTTACTGCAAATAGCCTATTTTTTCTATTTTTTGTGCTTTCAACTTCCTTCCATTTTGCGGTAGAAATGGGTTTGAAACCAAAAATGGATCCCAGAAAGGTGTACACTTCTGATAACTACACAAAATTCTGAATTCAGCAAGTGTTCATTTGTGTAGATCCTTCAGGTTTTTTTTCATAGAAACTAAGGGGGTCATTAGGATGGCTCCCATCGGTGAATTGGACTGCCCGCCATAAGGGTGGGGGTCCCGTGGGGGGCATTAGGATGCGCCCGCCACTGTGGCGGGTGCATCCTGCATGTTTAGCATTGTGGCGGGCGGTGCACTCAGCCCCGCCCGCCACAATGCTAAATATGCTTGTGACGCATTTGCGGTGCCTGCCGCTTTGTTTATGCAAATGCAGGGGGGTACTACAGGTACCCCCCGTGTGCACCCCCCACCCCTCATTCACTTTGGGGCCCGCAGGGGCCCCCAAAGTGAAGACCGCATGCCTTTCCGTGGGGGCATCGCTGCCACGGAAAGGCATCTCTCCTGGCCCATCCTGCCGGTGTCTAATAGATACCACTACCATATTAAACCTTTTCCTCCCCGCCGCAAGGCGACCGGGGCGGAAATGCGGCGGACGGTCTTTCCGTCCACCTCGGTCCCCCCGCCATACTTATATGGCGGGGGGCATTCAGTAGAGGATGTCCCGCGGATTGCCCCCGCCAGGCCGGCAGTGGCTACCGCCAGCCTGGCAGGGGCAATCCATCCGACATCCTAATGGGCCCCTAACAGTTGAAAATAGAAAATATTGTAATTGAATAGAAAAAAAGCAGCGTTTTGTGCCAACATTTTCATCTGTAGTTTCTTCTACGTATGACAGATTTTTTAAAGGAATATACCGTTACATTCGCTGAACCCTTCAGGTTGTGGGGATAGACAGGACTTGTAGGTTCACCAAGAACTCTAGGAACCCAGAGCCAATAACTACGCTGAGTCTCTCAATGGATTTTCATTGTGCACCTGGTATAAAAATAGTTACCAATGCATTTCAGAAATGGTAACAAAATATAGTTTATAAGCAGTGTTTTTTTGTAACATCTCCAAAATTATGGGTGCCCATACAAGAATGTGAATTACAGGTCATTTTTCAAACTAACTTATTTTTGTACAAATTGGCTTACATTTGGATAGTAGAAATTACCTAGCACAAAACTACCTGGTTTTGCAAGGTGGCACCTGGGTTTTTGGCCCCCGACTTGATGGCCATCTAGGGAATCCTACCAAACCCATGCATTTCTGGAAAACTAGACACCCTGGGGAGTCCAGGGAGGTATGGTCTCTTGGGTAAAATTATACCTCACTTGTGTGGATGTCCAATGCAAAATCTGCTAAAAACTTTGAATAGAATTTGCTGTTCTATACCCTTAATCCCAATGTTTTTGGCCCTTCCCAGTCCCAGGCCTATGACCCAGCCACACAAGTGAGGTATCATTTTACTCAGAAAACTGAGGGGATCACTGTGTGGTAGTACATTTGTGCCGGCAGGGCAGAATGATTTTTTTCAGCTAAATTTGAAGTTTGCAGGGGATTCTGGGTAGAAAAACGTTGGGGGATCCATACAAGCCATACCTCCCTTGACTCCCCAGAGTGTCTAGTTTTTAGAAATGTGTGGGTTTTGTAGGTTTCCCTTGATGGCCACGGAGCCTGGGGCCAAAGACCCAGCTACCCCACCCTTTCAAATCCAGGTCGTTTTGCGATATGTAAGTTGATGTCTCCACAATAGATGAAACCCGAGGCCACTGCTGAGTGGTTATGATATTTTGGCTGATAATGATCAGTGTATGCAACTGCAATTGTTTGATTTAACACCAGAAACATAGCCCTAAAAAATGTAAATTGAAATGTCATGAATGGAGTCCTATCAAGCTGTAGCATTTCAAAAAATACTGGTGAATCGATTGAGAGGTAAATGTTTCTTTGTGCCATATGGCATTTCCCTTCTTGCTGATTTATGAAACCTAAGATGAGTTTACATTTATACATGTTTTTGAACAGTGCTGTGACCCTGCTTTTAATTAATGTAAAGAACGTGGTGTGCCAGAAACTATTAAATATTTCAACAGGTTGACTGTTTTTTTATTACTGTATTACTAAACTACTTGATTGAATATATAGTAATGTTCTATTACACGTACTGATATACACAGTTTCACTGTGTTTCTTTACAAGGTGCAAAAGTGGTTATTGTTCAGTTTGAACATGTGCTAAGCATCTAAACAATGTTAGACCAATGAGATATTCCTATTCTGTATTTCAACTACTTGATTGGTACTACATCTATAAAAAACTGCAAATTCTAAAGCATTTTCTATGCTATATATTTCCATCAGGGTTTAGAACAACAAGACTCACTGAAACAACTGCAACCCATTATTTGACTTCACCCGAACCAACAGATGGTTGTGGCTTCAGCGAAGGTCGCACAGGAGAACCAACTCCAACAACCACAACAGGTACCCAGCGTGTACTTTTCTAAAAATCAACATAGATCAGTTTGATAAGCTCCAGGCACTAGTGGCAATATTGCTCAGTCGAAGTGATAATTATCAGATGTTGAACTGTTTTAATTTCACAAGATGCTTCTCCTTTCCCTCACAACTTACTTCCTGCTTCTTTATCTCCATCTTTTAAATTCTGATTAATGCCATCTTTCTCACAGTCTCATTGACATTAGTACATTGTCTTTCATCTTCTTTCTCACTTTTCTGCTTTTTTCTGTTTGTGTCTGTGACTAGATCTGTAGATTTAATATAAGTATTGTTCTGCATAAATGATAGCAAGTTCCCCCAACCTGCATTTATCATAATAAATTAGGCACAACAGGTGTAAGGTGTAAGTTCCAAATCATACAAAGGCTGCTTAGTACTGGATATGGCATTTCTCTTAAACTCTACAATGTGTTTAAAACTGAAGAATAACATGCTACACTCTACTAAGTGCCTTCTACCATAATAATTCCCAGAATACTGATGTGGATATTGCATGATCAGTCCCAAACACGTTTCCATTTTTCCAGTAATACCAGATGCTCTAGACACTACACACTTAAACTCTGCATGCTCGAACCTACTAAAGTCTTTGGGAGAAGTATCTGGAAAACAGGGGCATATTACCAAGCAATAGCGATAATTATCGCTATTGCTTGGTTAGAGACAAAAATGTATCGCCAACCTGCGGCGATTTTTATCGCAGATAAACCTTATCGCAAATGCGATAAAAATTGGCTGCAATGCATGAATATCGCTGAAAAGTCAGCGATATTCATGCATTACCGAGCTAATGCTCTTAGCCATGTTATCCACCTCCCATTGGATAACATAGCTAAGAACTGCTCAGGGCAGGTGTTAGCTTTTGGAGATAGCGATGTTAGCGACTGTTTCCAGTCGTTAACATCTTGGCACGCCCACTTTGCATGTCATTAGTGATAAATTTCTCTGACATGCAAAGTGAGGCCCAAGATGGTCGCTATCTCCTACCAGCTGTCGCTAACTGGTGTTAGCAACAGCTAGGTAATAGGGAGATAATTTTATCTCCGCTTTCTTGGCTTTTAAAACCAAAAAAGCGTAGATAAACCCCCTTGATAATATGCCCCTTAGTTGTGAATAGTGAAAATGTCAGACTCCCAACGTTATTCAACAAAAGCATTATATATTTCTTAATCACGCCTTTTCTGACATTACCCGGGCCCACAGAATTTACTCTTTCAAGTCTCTTTTTAACATCAGTTTTTAACTTTCTCACTGATTATGAATCCTTATTCTCCATCATCAATCTCATTTGTCTGTATTTCTCTGTCTTTTCCTGGGTCAAACTTGGTTGAGTAAGCCCCTTTCTGCAAAAATTAGAGCAGGGCCCTACCTCCTGCAACCATCTGAATGAATTATCTGAGCAAGTATGTGAAAGTTCAAAATCATACAAGGGCTTTTTAGTATGGGTTTGCACATTTCTTTTGTGCTCTAACATATGAGAAGGGTTACTTCCCATACAATGGCTTCATCTCAGGCACATGGGTATTCTTCATTCCATCAGAAGAATACGCATACTAAGACCAGAACATAAATATATTGAAATGTATTTACACATAAACAAAGGGCCTATGGTTATGGAAGGGTGGTCGGGGAGGTCTTGACACTTATGTCTTCACTTACATTTTGACAAATGGCACTGATTTAACAATGCTGGTGGGCAATGGAAGATAAGCAAGGAGAAACCTAGAGGCTACTTGTTGCACAAATCATGTTGTTTCAGCTAACATGGGCAATACCATGGTATGATTGGGCTAATTTTTAGAACAGTACTCTGGGTTGATCATTCTCTATTGCTGATTCTGTGACTCTCAATTCGGGTCTCTTTTGCAGTCTGGGGCACACCTTTATAATTCATAAAGATTACTTAGGGTGGAATTGAGGGGATCAACAACCTGGGACACATATATTTACTTCAAACTCAGGAGAAAAAACAGCCTTTGTAGCATTTTGATTGGCAAAGACACTGAAGGCCTGATTTTGAATTTGGCAGATGGAATATCTGACCTAAATCAACACATCAAGCTTCACACCCCAGAGCCAGAGCTGAGATCAGCATCAGCCTCTCTGCTGGTGGTCCCAAGGATTAGGACGTTAATGTAGGGGGGCAGGAGTTTCCTGCACCTGGCACACAAACTATAGAACTTGATGCCCATAAGTCTTAGAAAGCAAGGCAACTTGCTACTGTTCAGGAAGGCCTTGAAAACATGGCTATTCGCCCATACACCTTAGCCGACTAAGACGGTCCTTGTACAGATTGTTGACAGCTAGCGCTAGGACGCCACTGCAAATGCGGGCTCTATAAGAACCCCTATTTCATTTCATTTCAATATGTACCATTGCCATGGTAAGGTTCTCACTCCTGTCATGGTGAGGGCTTTCTGTCTGCCAAATGTAGAGATGTTTGCTGCCCTGCGGCATCTCTTGCATTCTCAGGAACTACCATAACAGCCGTTCATGTAAATGCATTGGAAGTGTGACAGATGGCTGAGTCAAAATTTCTCATTAAAAACAAAATACCAAAATGAAGATGTTTGGAAAAAATAAGAAATGAGCCCCTTCACCTTGGGAGTTTTCTCCCATGTCGTGTGTCAGGTCTATATAACCGTCCATGCTTAAGTGCTACTCCAAAGAATACCCAAGATATCTTTTCTGCCTCTCTTCCCATTTGCATCCTCATTCCATGTAAGCTGTCTCACCAAATGCTACCTAAGGCCTTTTTGCAATAAGTGTTGCATCGCTGTGCAAAGGCAGAGATGTGTCAACATTTCTTGCTCCTGCATCAAAGAAATTGTACACCGCCATGGATGCGCTGAATTTACAACACAGGGTTCCATGGTGCAAGGTCCAAAGGGTGACTCAGAAATTCTGAGTCATTCATGGGTAGGACGTGGCAAGGCATCCGGCCCAAATGTGGCTCATTGCTGTAGCCGGTCATAATACTGACAGAACTACAGTAATGCATCAGAAATCAGAGATGATGAGTCAGTTTCAATCTATTACATTGGTCCTGGATGTCACACGTACAAGTGGCATAGTGTGCTTATCTGTACCACTATGCCTACTTATGTGTGACATATTATGTGAAAGTGCAATGTGTGTGCATAGAGTACACGTCTGTGATAGTGCATGATATATACCTCCCTTATTTGTGCACTTACCTTTTGAGAGGATGTGAGTTGATTACAGATTACACTGTTTCAAGTCTATTCAGCTGGTCAGATGGGATGTATGTCACTACAACGCACACTTTTACAACGTATACCTTTCCAACGCATTTTTTACAATGCAACATCCATTACAACGCATTCCATTACAATGCATACCATTACAACGAAAATTAAAAAACTACATTTACAACGCATTCCATTACAATGCTTAATACCTTTACAATGCATACCATTACAATCATAACATTACATTGCATGTTTAGGTAAGTATTGGATAGTGTAGGGGTAAAAATTACTATTCTAACTCCAGGGGGTGCAACAGTAGGGTAAGTGTTGGATAGTGTAGGGGTAAAAATTACTATTCTAACTCCAGGGGTGCAACAGTAGGGTAAGTGTTGGATAGTGTAGGGGTAAAAATTACTATTCTAACTCCAGGGGGTGCAACAGTAGGGTAAGTGTTGGATGGTAATGTTATGCGCTGTAATGGTATGCGTTGTAATGACAGCGTTGTAAAGGCACGCGTTGTAGTGGTGTGCGTTGTAGTGTCATGCGTTGTAATGGTTGCATTGTAATGGCATGCGATGTAATGGATGTTGCATTGTAAAAGTTTCGTTGTAATGGTAGTGCATTGTAAACGTTGCGTTGTAAATGTTGTTTCCCGGTCAGATACCTATCGCACAGCCAATGCGTCATGCCTGGGTTTAGAGGCTTAGGAATTTTGATGCATCTCAATCTCGCCGGCCCGCTTCCTGAAGATGTGTCACTTATGCAAAATATCATAAATACCACTGCTGCAGTTTTGTGGGAGATTTTATGGAGGAACGCCAACCTTGCATAGATTAAAACTAACAATACAAAGCTGATAAAGGGAAGAACTGATGCATCCCAACGAAAAGTGGCACATCTGCCTAGCTGTGTCACCTTATAAATATGGAGCAAAGAGCTTTCCACTGCTGCATCAAAGAAATGACGCAGCGGCAGCACAATCTCTTGTAAATATGCCCCCTATTGTCTTAGTCTATCTGTCAGCTCTTTGTTCCACAGCATCAGATCTGTCAACCTCAGTTCTCCTTTCACTAAACTCTCTGCAACTCTTTTGCCAGTCTCTAAGGACATTTATTTATTTATTTATTTTGTATACTTATAGAGCGCGATCCTGTCACCCAAAGGGCATCCTGGCGCTTGAACTTCAGTCAGCAACACTTTTCACAGCTCAAACATTTCTTGGAAAGAGATGCGTTTTTAACGCTTTCCTAAACGGAAGGTAATCCCTATGGCTTCTCAGAGAGAGTGGCAGGGAGTTCCAGAGTTTGGCCGCTGCAACACTAAATGAGTGGCCGCCCATCCTGACTCTCTGAAACCTCGGGACCACCAGCAGCTGTGCCGAAGAAGAGCGAAGAGGCCGCGAGGCGGAGTACCAGGCAAACATGTTCTGTAATAACACTGGACCCTGTCGATGTACCGCCTTAAACACCAGACACGTCGCCTTATACAGTACACGCAAGTGCACCGGAAGCCAATGAAGATCTCTTAAAGCTAGAGTAGAGGAGCTGAAATTAGGGCGAGAAAGAGCCAGCTTGGCAGCCATATTCTGCACCCGTTGTAGCTTCCCCAGCAGATTTTTTGGAGCCTCCAGAAGTAGCGCATTACAGTAGTCTAGACGACTTAGTATAGTCCCACGAACTACTTCTGGCCTGGCCTGAGCGGGGAGAAGGGGTAGAACTTTGCGCAGCATGCATAGCAGCATCATGCACGTAGAGATGGTCTTGTTGACGTGCATATCAAGCTGTAAATTTGGGCCGAAGATCACCCCCAAGTTACGAGCTGACTCCGCCGCCTCCACTGGCTCGGGAAAAGTCACAGGCCTAAAGTTTTCTGGGAGTACTCGCGGAATCCGGTCCATGGAGCAGTGAAGCACCTCCGTCTTAGTGCTGTTAAATTGGAGGGAATTAGCCCGCAGCCAGTCCGCTGTGGCTGCCATACAATGATGGAAGGTCTCCAGTGAGACCGCGTTATTTCCTTCCAAAGAGAAAACCAGCTGGGTGTCATCAGCGTAATTAAAAGCCGAGACACCAAAAGATTTTATAAGCTGAACCAGAGGGCGGAGGTATAGATTAAAGAGTATAGGGCTAATGGCCGAGCCCTGAGGGACCCCCTGCCCTACTTTCCGAGGTTCCGATTGAAATGGAGGTAGCGAGACCAACTGCTGCCGATTGCTAAGATAGGATACCAGCCAGTCTCTTGTTCCCTCTGTGACCCCGCACTCCTCAAGCCTCCCGATAAGGGTCCGATGGCAAACCGTGTCGAATGCGGCCGACATGTCGAGCAGCACTAAAAAGGCTGCCCGACCACTGTCGACACGCGAACGAAGATTGTCCAGAACGGTTACCAGTGCGGATTCCGTCCCGTGCCCAGGACGGAAGCCAACCGGTGACTCATCGAACCATCCGATTTCCTCCAGGAAGCCCGAGAGAGGGCGGGTCACCCATTTTTCCAAGATCTTAATAGGAAAAGGGAGCAAGGAAATTGGTCTATAGTTGGAAAGACAGGCGGGATCCAGCGTTGGTTTCTTGAGCAGAGGAGACACTACTGCTAACTTCCAGCACTCGGGAACAGTAGCCAGATCCAAAGATTGGAGGCAGATGGAATAAAGAGGCTGAAAAAGTTCCGCCTGAAATGCCTTCCAGAATTTAGGAGGCAGTGCTGTGATCATGTCAGCTACTGTCCAGTTGTGCTCTTCTGTCAGACCCTGTTCTAAAACTGCACCTGCGGCAGCCACTGTTCAATCATGCGCTGCTATCAGCCAGAATTCTGGTACTGACCTTATATCAGGCAGTGTTCCAAAACTGTGGTCCTGTCAGTCACTGTTCACTGATGAGATCCTGTCCACCACTGTTCTAATACTGAGCTCCAGTCAGCCAATTCCTGAATACTGTTCTCCCAGAACTCCTGACAGTCACTGTTCTAATACTGAGCTCCAGTCAGCCACTTCCTGAATACTGTTCTCCCAGAACTCCTAACAGTCACTGTTCAAATACTGAGCTCCAGTCAGCCACTGCTGGAATACTGTTCTCCCAGAACTCCTGACAGTCACTGTGCTAATACTGAGCTCCAGTCAGCCACTGCTGGAATACTGTTCTCCCAGAACTCCTGACAGTCACTGTGCTAATACTGAGCTCCAGTCACCCACTGCTGGAATACTGTTCTCCCAGAACTCCTGACAGTCACTGTTCAAATACTGAGCTCCAGTCAGCCACTGCTGGAATACTGTTCTCCCAGAACTCCTGACAGTCACTGTTCAAATACTGAGCTCCAGTCAGCCACTGCTGGAATACTGTTCTCCCAGAACTCTTGACAGTCACTGTTCTAATACTGAGCTCCAGTCAGCCACAGTTCAATAATGTGTTGCTGCCAGCCCACCCACTGTTCCAATACTGCACTTATGACAGTCAGCTTGCAAGCTGCCCTCTAGATAGCACTGTTTTAAATATATGCTTCAGTTACCTACGGCTTCAATTCCATACTTCAGTTGGCTACAGACCCAATTCTGTGTTCCAGGTGGATACTCTACAAATACCGAGCTCCAGTCACCCACTCTTCACAACTGCATTTATGACAGCACTACATATCTGACAGCCATTATCCAAGAATGTGCTCCTGTCAGTCGCTGTAACAATACCTCACTCTAATCATCACTGCTCCAGTATAGCAATCCTGTTAACCGCTGACACAATACCATGCTCTTTTCAGACACTATTAAAGTACTGCAATCTTGTCAGCCACTGATCGAATACTGCACTCTTGTCAGACACTGTTCCAGGACTATGCTTTTGTCTTTCACTGTTTCTATAGCATAGTCCTATCAGGCACTGTTCCAGTACAGCATTCCTGTCAGCATTGTTCCAATACAGTGGTCTTGTCAGCCACTGTTCCAGTACAGCAATCCTGTCAGTCACTATTCTAAAACTGCACTCTTGTCAGCCACTTTTCTAGTACAAAACTCATGTCAGCCACTATTCTAAAACTGCACTCTTGTCAGCCACTGTTGAAGGACAGCAGTCCTGTCAGCCACTTTTCCAATACTGCACTCTTGTTAGCCACTGTTGAAGTACAGCAATCCTGTCAGCCACTATTCCAATACTGCACCCTTGTCAGCCACTGCGCCAACCCAGCATTCCTGTCAGCATTGTTCCAATACAGTGGTCTTGTTAGCCACTGTTCCAGTGCAGCAATCCTGTCAGTCACTATTCTAAAACTACACTCTTGTCAGCCACTTTTCTAGTACAAAACTCCTGGCAGCCACTATTCTAAAACTGCACTCTTGTCAGCCACTGTTCTAGTACAAAACTCCTGTCAGCCACTTTTCCAATACTGCACCCTTGTCAACCACTGCGCCAACCCAGCATTCCTGTCAGCATTGTTCCAATACAGTAGTCTTGTCAGCCACTTTTCCAGTACAGCAATCCTGTCAGCCACTATTTAAAAACTGCAACCTTGTCAGTCACTGTTGAAGGACAGCAGTCCTGTCAGCCACTTTTCCAATACTGCACTCTTGTTAGCCACTGTTGAAGTACAGCAATCCTGTCAGCCACTATTCCAATACTGCACCCTTGTCAGCCACTGCGCCAACCCAGCATTCCTGTCAGCATTGTTCCAATACAGTGGTCTTGTTAGCCACTGTTCCAGTACAGCAATCCTGTCAGGATTGTTCCAATACAGTGGTCTTGTCAGCCACTGTTCCAGTACGCTGCGAGGCCTTCGGGTGGTTATGCGCTATATAAATTGAATTTTCAATTCAATTCAATTCAATTCAATTCAATTCAATTCAGTACAGCAATCCTGTCAGTCACTTTTCCAATACTGCACTCTTGTCAGCCACTGTTGAAGTACAGTAATCCGATCAGCCACTATTCTAATACTGCACCCTTGTCAACCACTGTTCCAGTACAGCAATCCTGTCAGCCACTATTCTAAAACTGCACTCTTGTCAGCCAGAGTTCTAGTACAGAACTCATGTCAGCCACTTTTCCAATACTGCACTCTTGTCAGGCGCTGTTCTAGTACAAAACTCCTGTCAGCCACTTTTCCAGTACTGCACTCTTGTCAGCCACTGTTGAAGGTCAGCAGTCCTGTCAGCCACTATTCCAATACTGCACTCTTGTCAACCACTGTTCAAGGACAGCAATCCTGTCAGCCAATATTCCCATACTGCAATCCTGTCAGCCACGTTTTGAATACTATGCTCTTGTCAGTCACTGTTCAAATATCATAATCCTATCAGGCACTGCCAGTGACTGTTCAGATACCGTGCTTATGTCAGTCTCCGTTCAAATAGTGTTCCCTTATCAGTCACTGTTGCAATAACATGTTCCTGTCTCCCACTGTCCCATCACTGAGCTCACACCAGCCACCTGCCAATCAGCCCCAATGCTTACTGTTGATCTGTCTGAAGCTATTATAATTCCCAAAACTGCATCCGAGTTATTTTTCTTATAAGTGTGCTGCAAAAGGGTAGACATAGCATTTCGGTAGTTGGTGATAGTTGAAGAGTTGATGTTAAATTTGAACTCCAGTTTGCTTTGCAGATCCTGATTACATAGCCCTACAAAAATAAAGTAACCAGTGCTAACGTGCTTGCGCTCACTCCCTAAGACATGGTAACTTTGGCTTACACCAATTTGCCTATTTAATTTACTTATATGTCCCTTGACTGGTAAACCATATAAATGGGGCCTGTGAATTAAATGTTAGTAGTGGGCCTGCAGCAAGTATTGACCCCCACATGCATAGCCCCTTGAAACATGTCCTAGGCCTGACATTGCAGCCTGAATGAAGTAATAAACTGCCAAATTGACTTGGCCATGTAACTCTGTGCCAAGCCTTAAACCTCCCTTTTACTGCATTCAAGCCACCACTAATATAAGCCCTTGGTAGCTCACAGGACAGGGTGCATTGTAATTAAAGTTTGCAAAAAGTACTTTTAAATGTTGCATGTCCTGTTAGTGAAACAATCCTAAATTTATTTTTCAGTATGGTGAGGCCTACCTGTCCCGAAGGATAACTTTGAATTATGTTATTACATTTATTAATTACTAACTTTTGATTGGGGACAGACAAGCATTTTGTGTTTGGGATCCACAAACCTATAGTTAAACTGCTCTTTAATGGTGACAGTGGATTTTAAAATATATTTTTGAAAATGCCAGCTTTTGAACATTGGCATTTTCCTGCCCTTTGCTATTTGGGGCTAGCAGCTTGTCTGAGGCCACATGACTAGGTGTAGTTGGCACTTGGACTTTGTGAATTCCTCCCAGACAGTCACACAGTAGAGAGTTTGGATGGGCTTGAATGAGCCACCTGGTGGCAGGATGGGGGGCTGGAGCTTAGCACACCCCCACTTAAAACTCAATAGGCTGTGCTCTGCCTCAAACACAGGGATTGTCACCACTGCTGTGTCCCTGAAGCCAGCTTGGAGCCATTGCAGTTGAGTCAAGGAACTTCAAGTACTTCAAATAGAACTCCCGAGAAACCTCCCTACTTCAAAGAAGGTGATAGGTGTAAAATTAGGACCTTCAGACCCAGTCCGCAGTTCACTTGCTGGACTTTTGGAAGGACTCTCAGAGAACTGCCTACTGTTGTGGCCTACTGTGTACTCCACAAGACTGCTTTGCTATATCTGAAAGGAAAGTGATGCCGTCTGGGGCCTGCCTTGAACTGCTACAACTGTCCTGCTGTTTAAGCCCTGCTTCTTCACCTGAATGTAGGACTACCAGAGTGACTCCAAGGGCTAGTTTGGTGGCCTCCTGTTCAGATGCAGAGGAGCATAACAAGCTCCCATCCTCTTTAAACCGCACCTGGACCCATCCTGAGCGAGCCAACACCCTCAAAATATTGCCCCACTAATCTTGGACCCTTGGTGGTGTTGTTAAAGGTGCCCAGACAACCAAAATCCAAAACTTATGACATAGAACATTTGTGGTTAAAAATTGCTTTTAGGGTGAGAGATGACGGAGACCAACTTGCTTGTCTAGCCCCCTAAGGTGCATTGGTGGTTGACCTGACTTCATGGCAGTTCTTGCCACATTCTTCTTCGCAGCAAATCTTGTTCAATGGTCCTTTGCCAAAGGGTATATCCGGTCCCA
The DNA here is from genome assembly GCF_964261635.1 of Lissotriton helveticus. NCBI lineage: Eukaryota > Metazoa > Chordata > Amphibia > Caudata > Salamandridae > Lissotriton > Lissotriton helveticus. Next base: position 34,276,298 of record NC_136072.1, on the reverse strand, counting down.
TGGAACTCTCATCGAATACAGCCTCCTGCCTCGTCCTGCTGAAGGATTTCAAATTCCAAAAAAGTGACAGAGTCTAAACATAGAAATCTTCACTGCAGCTTCATACAGTGGCTCCCAGATGACAACACTCCCTCCTTGGGCACTGTCGGCAGCCTTTGCAAACTTTATCTTCTCAGAATATTTTGTTCACGAATTTCCATTAAATCGGAAGGTAAGCACTGACAAGGCCCAATCTACCTGATCTGTGCTCCATCTCGGTCAGCCATATTTTATGACGTTGATGCGGTCATGTAGGACTAGATGACCACAGAGAGAGCTTTGATCGTGCAAGCACCAGTTTTTACTAAAAACTTTAGAAATTCATAACTTTGGTTCTGCTGATTGGATTTTTGTCATTTTAGTGTCAAATAATTTATTAGTATTTACTTAAAAAATATAAATTTGTGTGCGATTTTTCTTGTGTTGTTCTTTCCCTTTATTACTGTTTGTGTGTGGTATAAACACTTTACTCACTGCCTTTAAGTTAAGCCTGAATGCTTTTTGTGCCAACTTACCAGGGGTTAAGCACAGGTTAATTTAGTGACTTTAGTAGTTCACCCTGACAGGGATTGTGGCTGTTGCTTGAATAGGGTTTGTCCTCCCCCCTTCAACCAACATCACCATTTCTTACACTTTCCCTTATTAGGTTTCAAATTCTTCAAAAATGTAGCAGCCGCAGTATTGACATTAACATTATTCAGCCCTTTCAAAAAACACAAATGCAGCCTGCTCTCTATGTATCACTGAGTGTTTCGGATCTGGTAATAGACAAACTATTCCAGTTTTATCAAATACGGGCAATTCAAGTATATGCATTAATGTTCGCTAGAGGTTCAAATTCCAAGCACCAAAATTAACATTATTGTTACCTCAACATATCTGATTTGTATGTTCTTTTATCAGACTCCGAGGTCTCGTGGATTCACCATTGCAACAAGCATTGACTAGCTCTCTGGTTATCATGAGTGCCATAGAGAGGATCAAGATTCCATTCCCTTCATCTTACAAATTCTGACTTCCACCTGAGTGCATTTAAGTTAGTTTTGTTTATTTCAGCCATATCTTTTGATTCAAATACCTGGCCCAGCCCACCTCATAGCTCATGCTGATTATAGTGAAGCATGCTTTACATTTTTGAGGTAGGTAAGAAAACATGATGGTGCATGCCCTACCTAACATTCAAAGCCCCTGTAATCCAGGATAAACCCCCCTTTCACATAAAATGGTCTCCAGTAAGCTCTATGATTCCTCCATGGCCAAACATGTAGTTTTGTGATGTTTTCAACAAAGCTTGCACACACACCTCTTGATATCTGCATGTGAGCCACTTACTACCTCTTTACAGCATGTCATGCATGCTAATTATAACCAGCTCAACAGTGATTACACTTGAACCAGCTCTTGCCATGGCATCAGAACACTTGCCTAGGCCATCACTGCAACACGCCAGCTCATTGAGTAAGCTACCTTTGACTCAGTAGTTAGCATTTGCCATGGGTCTTAATGCTTTTGTGCTAGTTCATAAGACAGAAGGAAACATGATGACGTAAACTAGGTTATAATATTTTGTGAATGGCATGAGACTTTTGTTCACGGTGGCCAGAAGGTCATGATTCCATAGACGTATTCCTCACATCAATAAGACAGCACATGTTTAGGGATCACTGTCACAATCCTGTGTCATTTATGAATAGGCCACAGTTTTAGGCAGGAGTATGTCACAACTCCTCATAGCAAATAGTTTATGACTCAAGGCCTTATTTAGACTTTGGTAGGCAGGATACCCTGTCAGCCAAACTCACAGTTCTCCCGCTCTATTTAGGGTAGGGGGTACTGCCATGCTTCAGCTAACAGAGTATGAACTGGTTGTACTAGTGGAAACCTTTGACCAGTGACACAACTAACATTCAGCTTTCAGTCAAAGAACCTCAGACTATCTACCCTGTTTAGTTTAGTAATATATACACATTTTCCCCTGTTTGGGAATACCAAGGAAAGCTGGACCTTCCCAAAGAGGATAGCAAATAAACTACAGCACAGGAACCCATGGTGTCAGGAACATTCATTTTGCATTTTTCAGAAAACAAAAAGCTTTCCTGTAGTATGGCAGTGACCATGGTGCCTGCACATCAAAGCGCTAGTGAACTTCACTGGTGCCATCCAGGCAGCGGCGCCCCTGAAGGCACAGAAATCTCTATGTGCTGTGTGGAGAACTCTAAATATGGCCTATTACAGTCTCACCTGGCTGCAGAGAACATCTCTCTGCTGCCATAGTGGATGATGTATAGCCCATCAATCTTTACATGAATGTCTCAGTTCTAGAAATTAAGGATACGTTCATAATACAAGACTTATTAAACACGAAAACTTATCAACATAAAGCTTTGTAACTCGGGTATCTAGAGTCTGACTTTGAAAATGTCCACTTTTGAGATCACCGAAGGTGATGTTGAAAATGTGACAAATTATAAATGATTAAATATTTAGTGTTCTGACACATACAATATTGAGCCATTGTCTTACATTTCTTTCCACATCCTCAAAGGGATTGATTACGATGTTGTTTGGAAAGGCTCCGAATCGGATTTGGATCTTCCGAATTCGATTCGGGTCTTCTGAATTCGATTCGGAACCCGTCTGTCTGACCGATTCAGAAGGGTTTATGAATGACCGATTACAATGTTTGTAAAGCGTTCAGACTTTCTGACCCGGTTCCTGATGGCATGCGGAGGAAACGAGTCGTTCTGAGCCAACTGGTACAGGCCTTTCCGATCGAGCAATCAGATGTCAGATTCGGCAGCCTTTCTGAATCAGTTCTTCCAACACAGATCGGCCGTCAAAATCTGACTTTGGGGGCCCGTAGCAGGCCCCCTTCACCCGGTGCTTCTGAACCAGTCCCGTGGGGGTACCCAAGGGACCCCATTATCAACCATGGGGTACCCACCACAAGGTGCATGGTTTTACACAACCACCCCATTTTTCAATGGGAGCCTGTGTTCTTGCTCGGAACACAGACTCCCATTGAAGTCAATGGGAGTCTGCCCGAACGGTGTTGGGAAACATGGTAATTGGTTGGCGGCTCCACAAATCCGATGTGATCTGAGACCGAGTCGGTTGAAATGTTTTCTGACCGAAATTGTAATCGGCCCCATAGTGTTCATCATTGTAGAATGCAAATATAAATGTACCAAGAGGAGCATAATGACTGAAAAATCCATAAATTAATGAGCAGTTTTTGTGATAACTTTTGTGAAGTTGTTGAAAGTACTGTAAAAATTCAGTTAATCTGGATTCATACAGCTTCCTTTAATTGTGTTCATTACTTTCAAATAATGTACCAACAATGTACCAAGAAGCCCTAGTCTGCATTCGTTCAAGCATGGGCATCTGAAAAAAGCGATCCCATTGCATTTGTAATCAATATGTTAAAATCTATCCTCTAATACCCAACATTTTTTATTAAACAGGCATGAAAACAACTACACCAGTGATGGCAGATGAGACTACATATTCAGCAAGTGGAACTGGAAGTGCTAGTTCCACAGGAGTCTCAACAGGGCTGATAAGTCCCACATCTGCATTGTTTAGTAGCAACAAGAGCACAACAAGGACATCTTCAAGCAGCACCATCTTTACTCAAGTGACACATGCCAGAGCCACAGAGACAACAGGACGTGAAATTGCAAAAAAAACAACATTTTCTCCGTTCATTAATACTCGTGTTACCACGATGAGCAGTAGCAGATCAGGCACTGCTGTGACATCATTTGACAGCAATAAGATTTCAACCCTAGAAACAGCAGCCACAAGCACAACTCCAGCTTCGACAATGAGTGGCAGCAGTAAAGAGGTCACAAGTGGATTCAACAATGCCAGTTCAGCAAAGAACAATGCACTCAATACATCAATAATAATCAATCATACTCCAGAAATGCCCACCAGCCAGGAATCTATGACAAATGCATTTTCTTCTACAAGCAGAGCTACTAACTATATTGCAAGCACAACCCACATTACAGCAAATTATGGCACTTCTGGAATGAATGTAACTACAAAACCTGTTTCAGCAGCAAAAAGCACAGCCTCAGCCACAGCGAGTAGTTTATCTCCTGCCGTTTCATCAAATGGAGCACTCTCTACTATACTACATATGAAGTCCAGCCCAATCTCATCTGTAGTCACTAAAGACAGCTCACAGCTACAAGGAGGCAATAATGACTCAACAACTGCAGACGTTGACATTTCATTATCAACAAAATTAGTTACACCTACCAATCAGAGAGCCCAAACTAACTTCTCACCTGAAAAGACAAACCCCATCTCAGATGCTCACATCACCTACAGTCCACCATCACTAAACACAATCCCTGTCACAGCTACACATCTGATTCCTGGAACAAAGATGAGTCCAACAATCTCAAATAAACTAGAAACAGAGAGCAGCATAATGAAATCTACAATTAGTCAAGCTAGTTCACAATCACAAGGAGGCAATACAACAAGTGATGCAACTATCACAAACCCAGTGAGAACTGCCACACCAACAAACAAAGCAACCACAAATAATTCATCATTTGCAAACTCAATCCCTGTCACACTTTCTAAAGCAACAGTATTGGTAACTAATGCTGATTCTGGCACATCTGTGTACAAAACCCTTACTCCTACAACATCAACAGCAGGCAGAACCATGGTTGCAATTTCTCAATTAACCACAAATAAAGTTACAGAGCAAAGAAGTTTGGCAACAACAGTCACTGTTGCAGGTTCAGTTAATGCCATCAATCTAACAGAATCAACAACAGCTTTATCTTCAACAATCTTTGATGGCTTGTCTAAAAATTATATTTCTACAACACAAATAAATCAAACAAGCATCACTGCAACATTGACTAAAAGCAGAATTCCTATCACAGTTTCTAATGTACCTTCAGTTACAGACACAGAACAAACAAAGTCAACCATAGCATTAAGTACCACCACACCTAAGGACTTTTTAACTAGTGCTACTTTTAATACATTAATGCACACAACAAATATCACAAGTGCAGCAACTGTCAGCAGAATCCCCATCACTATTCTGAACGTAACTTCAGTTAAGACCACAAATCAGATCAATTTAACTGGAGTAGTAACTCCCACAGCTCCCACCACAATGCCTACTAGTGATAGTTCGGACACTCTGATGAGCAAAACAAGCTTAATATCCACACTAACTATAAGTAAAATCCCCAGTACAGTTCCTCATATAACTTCAATAAAAACCACACAACAAACAAAATCAATCACTGCAGCAACTTCCACAACCCACGATGCTTTATTTACCAGAGCAATTTCTAGTACAACAAGTCAACCAAATATAACAAATCCATCAACAGTTAGTAGAATTCCCATAACAGTACCCAATGTAATGTCAGTTAAAGCCACTGATCCTACAACATCAACTGGAACCGCAGAAACTCAGGCCACCATTGTCTTGAAAACTAGTGCTGTTTCTGGTCCATTACCAAGCCAAGTAAACAGAACTACTGAATTAGCTGTAAGCAAAATCCCCATCACAGTTCCAAAAGTAACTTCCATCAAAGCCACAGTTCCAGCACAGCCCTTTTCTTCAGTAATTCACATGACCAGTGATGCTATGCTTAGTACTGCTATTTCTGAAACATCTACAGAAAAAACAAACAAAAGTACACTATCAACTGTAAGCAAACCCCTCATCACAGTTCCTTATGTAACATCAATTAAAACTACAAACCAAACAAAGTCAACTGTGGGAGCGGATAAAACAACACCTGATGTCTTGCTTAGTAGTGCTCTTTTTGCTACATCAAAAAGATCAACAAACACTTCCACTACATCAAAAGTAAGCGTAAATCCCTTCACAGCTCCCATAGGCAGCATTTCTATAACAGTTCCTAAGAGCACCTCAGGCTTAACCTCAGACCAAGCAGGGTCAACTACTACATTAACTAGCACAGTATCTGACATCTTGTTTACTGCTAGTTCCACTACCTCAAAGAACAAAACTAACATAATAACTGCACCAACAGCTAACACAATCCCCGTCACGGTTTTGAATATAACTTCAAATAAAACAAAAAACCAAACCATAGCAGTGACTACCACAGCTTCAACTGTTCTGCTAACTAGTTCTGTTTCTGGTACAATAGCCAGCATAATAAACACCACTACCACATTACCTGTAAGAATAACGTCCGTCACAGTTCCTAATGTAACTATAATTAAAACTGCACTCCCAACGCCATCTTCTGTAGGAACCACCATAACTCCTAATGCCATGCTTACTAGTGCTGCTTCTGGTACATCTACAAACAAAACAAGCTTAACAACAATACCAACTTCAGGCAAAACTCTAATGACAGTTTCTAATGTGAGTTCATTTAATACCACACACCAAACATTGTCAGTAAGCAAAATCCATACCACTTTTTCTAGTGTGACTTCTGTCATATCAACGGAACAACCAAGGTCAACTACACAACCAACTGTAACAAGCACACTATCTACCACAATAGCCACAAGTACATCTACAAACAAAATAAACTTAACTGTAGACAGAACTCTCATGACAGTTCCTGATGCCACATACCAAACACAGTCAACTGCAACAGTTACTACTTCAACTCCTTATGTCTCATTTCCTAGTTCCTTTTCTACCACTATAAGAAATAATTCAGACACCACTACAGAGTCAACTGTAAGCAGAATTCCCATCACTGTTCAAAATGTACCTTCAGGTAAAGCCACCGACCAAACAAAGTCAACTATAGCAGTAACTACTCTACCTCCAGTCATCATACATACTAGTTTTAATCCTGTCACTTCCACCAGAAAATCTAATATACCTAGTGCATCCACAGAAATCAAAATCCCCATCACTGTTTCTAATGTAACTCCAATCAATGCCACAGACCAAACAAGGTCAAAGATTTCAGTAACCTCTACAGGCCCGGTTGAGTTGCCTAAAAGTGCCACATCTGTTACATCAAAAGGCAATACAGAATTAGCAACTTCATTGTCAATAAGCAAAATCCATACCACTTTTTCTAGTAAGACTTCTGTTACATCCACTGAACAAGCAATGTCAACTACACAACCAACTGTAACAAGCACAGTATCTAGCAGAATATTCACAAGTACCTCTACAAACAAAACACACTTAACACTGTTATCAACTGTAGGTAGAACTCTCATGACGGTTCCTAATGCAACTTCATTCAATACCACATACCAAACCGAGTCTACAGCAAAAGTTACTACCGCAACCCCTCATGCCTTGCTTCCTAGTGCCCTTTCTACCACTACAAGAATAAATACAAACGCCACCACAGAGTCAACATTAAGCAGAATTCCCATCACTGTTCATAATGTCACTTCAGTTAAAGCCAAAGACCAAACAGAGTCAACTTTAGCAGTAACTACTCCAGCTCCAGTCATCATACTAACTAGTGTTAATTCTGGTATAACCACAAGAAAATCTAACATAACTACGGCATACACAGAAAGCAAAATCCCCATCACTGTTCCTTATGTAACTTCAATCAAATCCACAGACCAAACAATGACAAAGACATCAGTAACCACTAAAGCCCCGGTTGCCTTGCTTACAAGTGCTATGTCTGTAATATCAACCGGCAAAACGAAATTAACAACTTCATCATCAATAATCAAAATTGATACAACTGTTCCTAGTGTGACTTCTGCTATATCTACAGAACATTCAATGTCAACAACACAATCAACTGTAACAAGCACAATATCCAGCACAACATCCACAAGTACATCAACACCTACCACAAGGGATACTGCAACTGGTGGTAAGTACAAACTATTCAAGTCTGTTTACGTTAAACATTGAATTTAAGAATTCCAATTTTTGACCTTTGACTTTGTGGTGAATGTGATGCTTGAATGCTGATATTTACTGATTGGGCAATGGATAAAGCAGTGGGCAGGTGGGGCGTTTGGCATCTGCCACCCAATTGTAAATGAGGATATAGCTCATACTAATGGCTAAAAGCATGGCAAATGTGGATTGAAATTATGTTACCAGGCTCCAGATCAGCATGTTCTAGGAGTCTGTTACTAATATTTGTTGTGCTACATGTATAGCCACCACTCCAACTTAAAGCACAGCCCTATTACAGCTGATAATGTCAACTCCGGTACAAAAGCCCAATAAAAGTACCAATAGAAGTAAATCCAACCACACATCTAGAGACAGATTTATCAAACGTTCATGCAGCAAGCCACCTTGCTGTGCTGAACTGCATGGAAAGGAAAAGGCAGGAATGTGATGTATTTAACATTATACAGCGCATTACTGTCTTTTCCTTGCACTGGCACATAAATTACTGCCTGGAGCCAACGCAGTCACCCTTGCATGTTGTGCAAGTGTACCTGTCTTGCAGACAGGATTGTTTTTGTGGAGGAAGGAGACCTTCCTCCACAAAAACAATCCTCTGAGGCATTTCTTCTTCCAATGTGTGCTTCAGAATGCAGCACACATAGAAATGTGAAAAAATATGAGAAATAGAGATATTTGTCCTCGTTATGCCTCACCTGGGGAGTGATAGCATTTTGAGGCAATCCCAGTTCTAGCAGTAATGGTAAATCAGGGAATGTGCCAAATTCCATGAGTGGATGCATGGGAACACCCGAGCTCCACCCATGGTTAGCCTCCCGGGGCAAAGTAATGCAATGCAGTGACTTGTGTTGCATTGCGTTATTTTAGATTTATCAAATCATAAAGTGCCACGTACGGTGGCCCTGCATGTCTTGATAAATCTGACTTCGCAGTTGCATCGCCCTTAATCTCCATTGTGTGGCACAAGGATGACTCAACTGAATGATAAATATGCCCATTAGAATTTTAATTTCCGGTACATCAATATATCCAACAAACCCAAATACAGCAGCAACAGAGAGCAGTGTTTTCTAATGTGCAATCTAACCAAGCTAATTTGCAACGAAAAAGAGGTAGTACAAATTCAATATTAGCACTACTAGGCACACAAATAGACTCCTATTGAAGTTATACCATTTGTCAATATGGACTGTATCAATTCTTAATTCTTACCCTCAGTCACAGCTCTCTAACTGACCTAAAAAACGTTTAAACTTTCTGGAGGGGGCAATACTCTTTCTCAATAAAAAGAGAGAGGCCCCACTACTCAAAGAGACAGGATTCCATGTACAGTTAATATGTCAGAATTAAAAATCTCTTGGAAAAGTCAATGGATTCAAGTTTATCGCACTCTACTTCTTTCACAATCAAACACTACTGAAGTCTGAAAATCCAATAATAAAAAATATATTACACAAAAATTACAAATCTCAAGAGAGACAACAACCAAGAAATACATATTCGTCATTAAAAGATTGTTAAATTGAAGGAATCAATAAAACATTTCAAAACATCTGAGCATTTTTCAACTTGTAATTCATCGTTCCTCAAATTTAATAGAAAAGGGGGTCTTTGATATGTTTTGCTGGATTAACAGAATGGAACCACCTCTTAATGACAAATGTGTATGTAGGGGTTGTCTTTCTTGATATAGCATATTGTGATATTTGTGTGATTTTTTTTATTATTGGATTTTCAGACTGTATTTAAACATATGAATTTTATATAATTGCACAATTGTTTATTATTGAATGGTTCATTAAACTGACCTCTTAGAATTGCCCTTTGGGTCCTTTTAAAGACTGGAGTTGAGGAGTGTTTGTTTGTGAAAGAAGTAGAGTGGAAAACACTTGAATGCATTGACTTTTCCAAGAGATTCTTATTACTGACATGTTAGCTGGGCAACACTATTTGCCAGTGCCACTTCTCAAAAACACACAATCTAGCCCTTTTATTTTCAGGCTAGCATTGCAAACCCCCCAACTAAATAGGCATTGCTGCTGGCTCCAAGCACTTCAAGGTGTCCCATGTTTAGGTAGACTCATAATTGGCATCTACTATAAATGTTGGAAAAAGTGCAAACCAAAACACAGACCGCTATGATTGCAAAGCAAAGACCCCTGCCAATTTGCAAACCAAAATCATAATCTTGTGAAGTCTTGTGATAAGGATTAAAGGACAACACATTGGAGTAGAGTTCATAAAAAGCACAGCAATGCATTGGATAACTAGAAGTAAAGTTCTGCATTTACCAAAAGCTACGTGCAATGGGTTTCATTGACTGGGCTCAGGCAAAACATACATATTAGTGAGAGGCACAGGGCGGCATTATTGTGAAAAAGGGATTGACTAGTATCTTGTGTAACGTGTTTGTTCAAAGCACGCACTGTGTTACAAATTCCATGAAGGGTAAGCCACACAAAATGTGTAATTTCACAGAACATTCACTTGCAACGCACTGAAATATCATACAATATTTTGCTTGCCCATTCTTTACACCTAGTTGTATTTCATGTTAGAATGTAATGCTAGGCAAAGTTAGACTATGTCAGCATATCTACTGTTGCATAGAATCATAGTGAAGTTTGAGGGATGGCACTTTATAGTGAACAGCCATTTTTTGGTGCTGCCAAGTTGCCCTTTCCACTCAAAAAAATTTGCTCAGAAAAGGTGATTGAGTCTGCTGTTTGCACCACTTTACATCACATAGTGCTACTTTGTGTCACACAAGCATTCACCAAACAGGCATAGTAAATATGAACTAAAGTGTCACAAAGGTACAAGGAGAGCCCTACCTGTAGAGATAGGAATTATGCTTTACAGATGGAAACTGAGCAAGGTGTACGTTGACTAAACAGAAGATTCACAAACTCAGAACAAGCCATAAGAATGTATATAAAGTCCAGAAGAACCGTCACACATTCTGGTCCCAACATTGGTAATCTGATTCATAATGGTAAATTAGGCTTTTGAGTAACTTTTTTACTTTTAGCTATTCACAAACAGTCTGATTCACAATGGCTACTTATACTTGTGAGTAATTTATACTTTTGAACGTTTACTACTTTTTGCTTATGCAGACGATTTGAGTGTATGTTACTACAAATAAAAACAATAGTTCCTGCCAAGAATAATAGATTTCACATCCAAAGTAATCCAAACCCCCAGTGAGACCTGTATGCCAGTCTTCTCCTTCTCAAAAATATTCTTAGCATGAGGGCCTGCTGGGGGCCCACAAAGTTGACTCTCAACAGCCTTTCCATTTCAGAATGGCTGACACAGAAAGGCTGTCAGAATCTGCCATTGTAATCCCTTGAGCGGAAAAAGGCGCCCTTGAGATTACAGGTGGCTTTTCGAATGGTAGACGGGCCTTCGGAGCCTCGCAGAAGCCATTCGGAAATCCAATTCAGATTAAATTCTGACCAATTCCATCCATATGGGTCGGTCAAATTAATCTGAACAGGAGATTGCAATGCCGTAGGAACGGCTCCAACTGAGGATCAGAGCCGTTCCCATGACATCGTAATTGGGCCCTAAATTGAGAGCCCTCTTCCCCTTCTTCTCATGTTAAGTTTGAATTTGTTTCTTTTAACCATCTATTCTGTGTAGCAAAAAACTGGCCTTCAAAATTACTCTGTGAAGCCCGTAGCCAGCTTATCCACTGATCTAACTTTCTCTGTTTACTAGAGCATGAGCTACCTCCTTTGTAGGTTCAACTTTGGAGAGGCAGATATTAATTGAGTATCATAACTATTTAAAAGCAGAGACTTGTATTCAGAGATCCATGATGACAGGAATTTCACTTGAGCGGCTTACCATGTGACTAGTTAATCATTAATAAGCCTATCCCCCACTTACCCAAAGGACCATTTTTCTTATCTATTTGCATTTTTCTGCAAAGTTGCTGGACATACACATTTAAATTGGATTTCTGCCTGGATAACAGGGATCTTAAATAATACCAATATTGGTATTGTTCTTGATTAAAAATTGGTTCACGTTCAGTATCTTACCAATTTTGGGATCCTCACTGCAGGAATGTGGAGGTCTGGGTAGTGGATATTCCTAGTTGTCTTATTTCCCAACAGCAAACTGTCTTTGATTTGTCAAACTTGCAAAACCGTTAATTTGTATTAAGTATTTTGCAAAACAGTATGCTTTCTAATCAGGCACAGGCAATACAATTTCTTCAAATGTCATGCCTATATTTTTCAAATTAATCAGAGGATAACATTTCTTACAAATAAAAATATTAGGTGAATTCAGAGACATCTATTTTAGGTGGAAAAAACAATATACAATTGTTGGCATATAGTTTACATTTTGGGGCTCCTGGAATCACTGCCTTAACTCTTTTACTTTCCCTCAGTAAGCATTCTAGAATGTGTCTTTTCTTCTAAGTGGTATCTTTCTCTTCACTCCAACTCTAGCCCTGGACCTGTGCATCTGTAAGTGAAACTCCCAGAGCAACAGCTATTTTGAACACCTTTGACTACCACTGATGTAAATAGTTCTGTCCTTCTCTTTGGTGACCTCTCTTCAGCTTAAACACTCTATGCCACCTGCATTCTGTACAGAAAGTCTTGAATCAAGCATCCAACAGTTGTAATTATGGGTCTTGAACTGATTAATGCTATTCACATTTATATGCATCCATCTATCTATCTAACCATCTAAATAGTATATATTAGGATAACAAAATAAAATATAAAAACAACAACTAAATTACCAAAAGTATTATAAACATGTAAAAAATATTAGTAAAACCACTGGAGTCAGAGAACTTTATATATAGTATTACCACTCCAGTGTATGCAGCAATGGGGAAAGTGTAGGACTTCGGCAGCGTCAAATTTACTGTTCCCTCTTCAAACAGCACAACACTAGGGAACGTTTTAGACTTCGGAGAGGTTAGATTTATTATTTCTACTGTAGTCAGTGCTACAGAAGGGAATGTGTTGGACATCATAGGAGTAAAATGTACTATTCCCACTCTAGTTTAAACAAATATATATTAAACTCGTATTAGAAACATTATAGACTAACATTAAATACATATATTTTATTTTAAAAAACATCATTAATAATGAATTAAATATTAATGTGTCAATAAAAAACGTTATTTAATTAATTTATTGTTAAATTGTCACCCAAGACTCCAATAACCTAGCATCCCACAGAAGGGAGAGTGTTGGGTATCAGAGGGGTAAGATTTATTACTCCCACTCCAGTCAGTCCATAAATTGGAAAAATGTTGGACTTTGGAATGAATACATTCACTATCCTCACTCCAGCCTGAGCAACAGTAGGGAACGTACTTCACTTCAAACACATTACGTATTTGATTAAACCTATGAACATAGAAAAAATATATATTACACTCTTGTTATAAAACTCTTTAACTAACATTAAATATATAAACATTTATTAAAAAATAAAAACAATTAAATAATCAATTGAATAATTTATTATCAATAACAACATTTATTTCATTTATGTATAGTTATATTACTGCCCACAGCTCTACAAACCCTAGCAAATTATATCTAAATAAAAAATAATAATAAGTGTAGCATCATTTAAATAATTGATAATAAATTAAATAATTAAATAACAATTAATAAATAATTATTAGTTAATTGTTGCCAAATGAACTTCCCACCCAACACACCTACAAACCTAGCAACCCTTGCCTAAAATATAACTAAAATAAGTATTAGGAAATTTACATAATCAATAATCATTTACAAACGTATTGAAAAATGTATAATTAATTGATTATTAATCATCACTACATTCGTTCCTCATACTATACCCGTATAAACCTAGTAACACACCCCTAAAATATAATTAACAAATGCAAGAATTATACAATTTACATACTTAGTAATTAGTGTTAAATTCATAATTAACAGTTGATCAATTATTACTTAGTTACCTTCCAATCCAAGACCCTGACAAATCTAGCAACTTCCATGTAAACATAACTAAAATGAATCAACATTACATAATTTGCATAATTAATCACATCATTAATTAAAGTCAATTAATGAATCAACATTACCTAATTAACTGGCCACCCTATGCCCCTAAAAACCCAACAATCGGCTATGCCACTATAGACTACTAGTATCAATTACATACAAACAATCCTAATTAAAATTACAAACTATATTTACAAAAAATAACAATTATACAAGCAATAGTAACACATAAAATAATATACGAAGTAAAACACATTGAAATCAGAAAATTATATTTTCACAGCTATATTACTGAAAAAGATATTAAAAATAATAATATTCTTAAAAACAATATTTTTTCCCCAAAAAATCTATATTCTTGACAATGATATTCTTGAATCACAATATTTGTGTATCACTCACAATATTTCATTCCTTATGGCTCTCAAACCTCTTTAAGCGCTTTTTAAATGGCTAAAATAAATATACGCATGTGAATAAGTACATTTCTATGCATGGTACCTATGTGGAAGAGCATAGTGTAGCAGGTTAGTGGTAGCAATACAATTCAATCAACCCACTCTGAGAAATTGGGTTGTTGGTTGACAGGGGTCAAGCAAAGGCCACAATCCCCTGCGTGGTGATCCACAAAAAGTCACAAAATTAACCTGTGCTTAATCCTAGGCAGCTTGGCACAAGGAGCAGTCAGGATTAACTTAAAATATATTTTTAAGTATGTATACAGCACAAATAGCAATAAAGATGAAACACAGCACAAGAAAAATCCCAAAGAAATTTAGAAAAATAGAATACATTTTAAGAAATTATTTGACACAAAAAAGACACATATGCTAACAGTAAAACAAGAGCTATACATGTTTTAAGTTTTAAGTGAAATCTGGCACCTAAAAAATCAAAATGCCAACTGCGGGGATCTAGACGTGCAAAATCGGGTCAAAATTTAAAGCTAAGGCTGACTACAATGGATCGTGGTTCAGATATAGGAAGGGGATTGGGACCGGTCAGCATTTACCTTTGAACTTAGAAAAATTCTTAAAGAAAAATATCTGAAAAGGTACATTTTAGTGGGGCAAAGCTGCAAAAGGTGTCCAAGGAGGGAGCTTTGATGTCGGATGGCCTTAGGTCGAATCTGCGGTGAAGATTTCTACATTCAGACTCAAGGGTCGATTACGATGTCATTAGGAAAGCATTTCAACCAAATAGGTTTCATAATGCTTTCCGCACGACTCGGATCGGGGGAGTCCGACCGAGCAATTTGGATGCATCCGGATGGTTCCAGATACAATTTGGTCAGACTCTCATTGACTTCAATGGGAACCTGTGTTCGGGCTGAATACATTGGCTCCCATTGAAGAAAGGGGTTGTTGGGGATAATTGTGCCCCCTTTGGCAGACAACCCATGGTGCCAGCCACAATGTGCATGGTTGGAAAGGGGGTCCCTTGGGTACCCCCACAGACCTGATTTGGAGGGCCCTGGGTGAAGGGGGACCTGTTACGGGCCGCAAAGTCAGATTCCAACAGCTGATTCATTTTGGAAACACCGATTTGGAAAATCTGCCCAAATTGGACATCCTAATCGCTCTTTTGGAAACCTGCTCCATAGACTGCTATGATACGGCTCCAAATGGCTCGGTTACTTCCAATGCCTTTCGGAACTGAGTCGGACAGTTTGAACGCTTCCCAGCCATCACAATCACTTGTTGGGAAATGTGTCCAAGTCGGTCGGAAAGGCGGGTTTGAATCGTATTCGGAAAAAACCGAATGCCGTTCGGAGCATTTCCTGACGACAATGTAATTGACCCCTCAGTTGCTGAAATGGAAGCCAAAAATCTCCAGCGAGATGAGGTAAAGGGTTGTAGCCAAAGACAGTTCCTTGAGCTCAGATAACTCTTTGGTGAAGGACCGCTGAAAAGGATTTGCTGCTGTGCAGAGGAACATAGCTGGACATGCTGTGAAGTGAATCCAAACAGTGATGCACCTGGTCTCCTCCTGGTTCATAAGGTAGTTTTTGGCCAAAGGTTTGGGATTTGCCCATCTGGACATTTAGCACCACAAGGTTCCAGGACTGGTGGGACACCTCTTGGGGGTTCAGTACTCACTTAGGCTGGGTCTAGGTGCAGGAGCATTTTATATCCTTTCGGTTCTGAATAGGAGGCCAGCAACCTAGTCCGAGGAGTCACTTCGGATAGTCTTGGGTGCAGGTAAAGATGCAGGGCTCAACTACAGGATTGGCCTCTGAGGCTTCAAAGCAGACTCTAGGCAACAAGGCAGTCCTTCCAGGTACAGTAGCAGTCTGACAGAGTGCACAGAAGATCCCATCAGCAGGAAGCATTCTGAAAGTCTTTCATCAGGTCCAGTAGTGAACTAAAGAGTGGGTCTGAAGTGCTTATATGTATACAGTCGTACTCTTCAATTGAAAGGTGGGAGAAGCTTCTGGAAAGGTTCTTTGAAGTGCATACCATGTCTTGCCTTGCCTACCCTGGCTACAATCTGGCTGCAGTGAGAATACAGGACTGTTAAGCCCTTTGTGTGAAGAAGAAAACTGGCAATTCCATTGCAAGTGGGGCTATGCTCCTCTCTGCCCTCAATCCTGCCAACAGATGGCACATTTAGGTATACCTAATCCCTCTATTGCATGGCAGTCTGTGAGGAGTTCACAAAGTCTAACTGTCAGTTACACCCAGTCATGTGAGCTAGACATGGCTACAGGCACAAAAGGGCTAAGGGCAGAAAAATGGCAACTTTCTAAAACTTGCATTTTCAAAATTGTAATGAAAAATCAGACTTTACCATTAAAGAGGGTTTATCATGACAATTTTGTAGGTGCCAAACATGCTATTTCTACCTGCTCCTAAATATTAATTACAGCTTATTAAATGTAATAACGAATCCCCCAATGTTATCCTACTGGAGTGGTAGGCCTCACAGTAGTGAACAATGATGTTGGGAGTTTTTCACTACCAGGAAATGTAAAATTTAAAAGTACATGTCCAACCTTTTAATCACACAGTAGCCTGCCCTGTAGGCTACTTAGGGCCTACTTTAGGGGTGACATATGTACTAAAAGGGGGTTTAAATGGCAAGTCGACATGGTAGTGTAACACTGCATTTACGCTGCAATGGAAGGCCTGGGACATGTTATGGAGAGTTACTTACCTGAATGTCACAATGAGTGCTACAGGCCCGCTGGTAACATTTCATTTTACAGACCCTGGCTATAAGTTTCAAGTTTATTTGTTTTCTTGTTTTGTTAATTAGAACCATTGCAAGGAGCAACATCTTCCAATAAAACCATACGATCTTACCATGCAAATGCAAATTTAAAAAGCAAAGCTGTAAACAGTAAGAACTAGCTAAGTTAAAAAAAATAAGCCATGCTGTCCCATGAATGGATCAATTTTGCTCTAATAATATCAGCCGTGAATCTTTGTGTGCCTGCATTAAGAGAGGCTAATATAGTCCTGCAGGCCCGGCTGAGTTTGTATCCCATGATCAACAGTTATAATCCTTGCCTTTGAGTATTATTCAGCTGTATGGTATGCCACTCCACAGGGGACGATATGTAAATAAAATATACCAATTTGGTATATAGCAATCAAACCTTGTTAAGGGGAATGAGTACAAGCATATTAACACTAGTTACCAGTCGTAAAGTGCACAGAGTCCTAAGACCAACGAAAACAAAATCCAGCAAAAATTGAAGGTAAGTAGGCAAAAGATTTGGGGGAAGGACAACCTAAGGATGACAGGTCTAACATCCGCTGAGGTCTTGCAAGAATGTTTGTGGAATAGAGCTTTCAATGTTAACAGAGAGCAGTGTACATTTCTCCGACAATAAGCAATGAGCATAGATTGGTGCTAGGGACACTGCTGGGCCTACCAGCATTCGCAAAGCCTATAAGGGACTTTGACTGCTCTATGCTTGTGTGCAGACTGCTGTTTCAGACTCAGTGGGGCATATTACCAACAACTAGCGATAATTATCTCTATGTTGGCTTAGCGGCAATAATTTTATCGCCGTGTTGCGGCGATTTTTATCGCTTAGGAGCCTTGCTATTATCAAGGTTTATCTCCTAAGCGATAAGAATCGGCCGAAATGCATGAATATCGCTGTAAAGTCAGCGATATTCATGCATTACCGAGCTAATGCTCTTAGCCATGTTATCCACCTCCCATTGGCTAACATGTCTAAGAACTGCTCAGGGCAGGCATTAGCTTTTGGAGATATTCGCGCTTAGTGCGAATATCTCCAAATGTTGGTAATAGGAGATAGCGATGTTAGCGACTGTTTCCAGTCGCTAACATCTTGGCACGCCCACTTTGCATGTCATTAGTGATAAATATCTCTGACATGCAAAGCAGGGCCCAAGATGGTCGCTATCTCCTACTAGCTGTCGCTAACTGGTGTTAGCGACAGCTAGGTAATAGGGAGATCATTTTATCTCCGCTTTCTTGGCTTTTAAAGCCAAAAAAGCGGAGAAAATCCCTTGATAATATGCCCCAGTGTTTCTAGTGCCTAAATTCCTCACATTCATTATATCAGATTATTTACAAGTAACTGAAAAATATTGAATTCACTCTTCCACTGTGACCAAGACAAGGCAAGCTTATTCCATTCTGAAATGTAGAACTTAATTTGAAATATATAAGGAAAATATTTGCATTGAAAGGCATGTTCTAGGCTACATTTTAAATGTTTCTTTCTGTTGTTGCAGCTGTTAATCTATACACCTATGGATCGCCTGCTGGTGACGTCGAATTTGTTTTGAGAGATAGGAATTTCAATTCACGTCTCTTCAAGCCTGACATTGGATTCCCATTTGGAAAACAACTGTATCAATCTCTCTATGTGAGTGTGACCTGCTTGTATGGTTGTATGAAGGAGTGGATATGAAAGCTGGGAATATCTAATTTTGAATATAGATTGGACAGAATATCCCTACAAATATATTAACGAACAAAGGGGCATCTGTATAGGGGGATTGCGCCACTGGAACGTCACTTTTTTCGACGTTCTGCTGGCGAAATGCCTTGCACCATATTGACAAAGTGGCGTTAACACCGCTTTGTGAATTTAGGACCCTTTCACACAGGTCTCCGCATGTAAGGGACATGCAATGGGTTTTGCTGTAGGCATTCCACCGCCATACTTATTGCTTTTTGATGTAGCCCCAGATTTTTAACTACATGCGCGCTGCGGGTTTTCCCGCTGTGCGCTGAAGATTTAAAAATCCCGCGGTTCATGACGAGCTCAGCTCGTCATCAGCGTATGAGAGGTGTACCTGATGACGAGCTGAGCTCGTCCTCAGCGTGGAAGGGGTTAAGGATGGCTAAATTAGAGGCATCACCAACAACTAATGCATGCAAAAGCTATTCAGGATTCAGTATTCTGAGGCGCAATCAGGAATGTATTGCAACCTAACTGTATGCTTCATGTACAACCTCAGTATGATACAAAGGAGTGGATGTGAAGGCTGAGAGTATCAGGTTATGACTATTGATTGGACATATTATAATTACATCATTGAGAGACAAAATATAGAAAGGTAAGTTTCTATACATTTTCTATGCCTAAATCCACCTATACATTCATTGATTATATATATATATATTACCTACTGGCGGTCGCCAGTAGGTATATATAGTTAGGATTTTTTCTCTATGGGATTTTTGAAAATTCTATGTCTAATAACTTTGCCGTTTGTGGACGGAATTGGCTGAAATTTTCAGGAAAATGGCACATTTTGTTTCTGAGCAGCCTTTGAAAATTTGGGGGGGGTTCGTCAAGGGGGGGCCGAGAAAAAAGGGGGGTCCCAAAACGCGTTTTTCCCATGTTAATTTCCATAGGGCGGTTGGCCTCACTTTTAGCCCGAACGGCTGAATGGATTTGCACGAAACTTGGCAAAATTGTAGGGACTGGTAGCCCGATGTGCCTTTTGTAGGTCTCAATATATGTGCTCCAGTGGATTTTGAGAAATTAACGTTTAAAAAAAGATATATATCTGTAAGCGCGGACCGGGCAGCGGCCTAGGACGCGTACTTTTCGCGCAACGGAGCTTTGTGAAGCGAAGCTGATTGGTTCTCCGGCGTCTGTCAACATTCCAAACAGTCCGTAGTGGCCGCAAACAGTCCGTAGTGGCCGCCATCTTGTCTCTCGGTAGGATCGAGAGACAAGAGGAGGCCAAAGCGAAGGGGCAAATGACCATAAGGGGGAATAGTAGATCCTCGCTGACCCCCTAGGTTTGATGTGGAGGTTTTAAAAGGGCCCCGCGGGGCAAAAAAAAAAAATTATAATAATAATCTTACGGCTGAATGGATTTGCACGAAACTTGGCAAAATTGTAGGGACTGGTAGCCCGATGTGCCTTTGCTAGGTCTCAATATATGTGCTTCAGTGGATTTTGAGAAATTAACGTTCAAAAAAAGATATATATCTGTAACAGCGCACCGCTTCGCGTACTTTTCGCGTTACGGAGCTTTGCGAAGCGAAGCTGATTGGCTCTCCGGTGTCTGTAAACATTCCAAACAGTCCGTAGCGGCCGCCATCTTGTCTCTCGGTAGGATCGAGAGACAAGAGGAGGCCAAAGCGAAGGGGCAAATGACCATAAGGGGGCATAGTAGATCCTCGCTGATCCCCTAGGTTTGATGTGGAGGTTTTAAAAGGGCCCCGCGGGGCAAAAAAAATAAATAATAATAATAATCGAACGGCTGAATGGATTTGCACGAAACTTGGTAAAATATTAGGGACTGGTAGCCCGATGTGCCTTTGCTAGGTCTCAATATATGTGCTTCAGTGCATTTTGAGAAATTAACGTTCAAAAACAAGATATATATCTGTAACAGCGCTCCGCTTCGCGGAGATAAAATTATATCTGTATTACCTAGCTGTTGCTAACACCAGTTAGCGACGGCTAGTAGGAGATAGCGACCATCTTGGGCCCCACTTTGCATGTGAGTGATATTTATCACTAATGACATGCAAAGTGGGCATGCCAAGATGTTAGCGACTGCAAACAGTCGCTAACATCGCTATCTCCTATTATCAACTTTTGGAAATATTCGAGATAAGCGCGAATATCTCCAAAAAGTAACAGCTGCCCTGAGCAGTTCTTAGCCATGTTATCCTATGGGAGGTGGATAACATGGCTAAGAGGATTAGCTCGGTAATGCATGAATATCGCTGAGTTTTCAGCGATATTAATGCATTGCGGTCGGTTTTTATCGTATTTGCGATAAACTTTGATAATAGCAAGGTTTATCTGCGATAATTTCTGACGGTAAAAAAATCTTTGCAATGCATCGTTAGGGATAAATATCGCTTAACTTTGGTAATATGCCCCAACGTCTGTTAACGTTCGATTCGAAGGAAATCAGGAAGTGTTGAAAAACATTGTCTGCGCCATCTTGTCTTTTTTCAAATGCCACACTTTTGTCGTGCACGGCAGCCATTTTAGATGCCTTGACCAGACCCACTCTGTGCACGCTGTCGATCCTTAGCATGGCTCCCCACCCTCGCAAGCATCTCCCCCAGGCAGTGGTCACCCCCGCTCTCTGTCTTATGCATGGGTAATAAACCTCCCCCCATCTGCGCTGCTCTTTCCTGAGAATCACACCCTGTGCCCGCCCGACACCTCCCTTTCGCCCTATTCACTACTGCACCCTCTGACACTCCTTTTCCTCTGTGTCCGATTGTCCAGGCTGGTCCTAGGGTATCAGCTAGCCCTGCAGATGTAGTTTATGGCCACAGCTGTAAAGATTCACCCCTCTTCAAAGGAGTTATAGTAGATCAAGGCCCACACTCGATGAGATCCGTCACAGCAGAAGCGTTGCTATTATCTGAAAACCATCCTGTATTGTGATTGGGGAGGGGACCGAGCGTGAAGCGGAAGATTCCAGGGATGACTCTTTGTACATCAAAGTTTTTACAATTATGTGTCACATTAAAAATATATAGCACTCCGACAAAGTAGTAAGATTATAAAACTTTAATAATTTATAAATATATACAAGAAAACAAAAATAGTAATAACATATAAACATTTTTAGGGAAAAACAACGAAGTAGCGGTCGGCTGTGCGAATAGTCCCAACGCAGCACAACGTCCAGATTTCCGGCGTGGGGCGGGTCATCAGTAGCAAACTGTTGTGCGAATAGTTCCAAGGCAGCAGAACGCGCTGAAATCTAGATGACACGAAAGTGATGTCTAGTAAGTTGCCACCCAGCAAATAACGGCGTGGGGCGTCGCGGGGGGTGGGTCTTCAGTAGCAAACTGTTGTGCGAATAGTTCCAAGGCAGCAGAACGATGGCACCAAGGTGATGTCCAGTAAGTTGCCGCACTGGTTTTGGTATCCTACAATGCTGCTCCGAATAACGGCGTGGGGCGCCCCGGGGGAGGCGGCGTGAACGGGCCTCTCCAGGTGGAGTGTCATCTGTTGTAGTGGGGCGCCCCTTTACCGTTTCAGTTGCCATTCCGTCCGTTTTTGGTCCACTGTGTCAAAAGCCGCAATTCAGCTGAGTTGCGCCCACTCTTGCGGTGCAGCGATAGGCGGCTGTCACAGGACTCTCAAAATGGCGGCAGGCTCTTTCCTTTTTGGGCCTGGTCCACTGAAATGGCCCTGGGACACCTTGGAAATCGGACGCTTGTCTGCTAGGTCTTGGACCCCATTCTCGAAAGCGTCCCCTCCGCCTTGAGAATTCATCAAAAGTTTTGGGGGCCCCGACTCCTGCAGGCTTCTGGTGGGGAGCGGCTGCCATGATTGCTCGCGGAATGACTACGACGGAGCTACGAGATGGTGGTGCTCTCATGCTGACGCCAGCTTCAGTCTGAAACATCCAGAAACAAGGTGGGGCTTTCATCGTTTGGAAAAAAAAAAAGTTTTCATCCAATGAAAAGTGTTGTTTTTAGGTCATATGATCAAGCCTTCCATCATTAGGAAACCAAAAGTAAAATGAACCAATGAAAAGTTTTATAAACAAGTCACATGACCTGTTATGCGGCATAGGGTATAAAATGCGGAGAAAATACGTTGGCACGTGAGGCGGCGTCAGTAGCGGACCGATGTGCGAATAGGCCGAAGGCAACACAGCGCGCCAAGATCCGGATGGCACCGAGGTGGTGTCCAGCAAGTTGCAGCACTGGTGTGGCCATCCTACAATGTTGAAAGTCGGCGTGGGGCGCCCCGTTGGCCTGTGAGTTTGCGTCAGTAGCGGACCGATGTGCGAATAGGCCGAAGGCAGCACAACGCGCCAAGATCCGGATGGCACCGAGGTGGTGTCTAGTAAGTTGCCGCACTGGTGTGGCCATCCTACAATGCTGAAAGTCGGCGTGGGGTGCCCTGTTGGCCTGTGAGATGGTGTCAGTAGCGGACTGATGTGCGAATGGGGCCAAAGGCAGCGCAACAATATTTTCTGACTGACACCACAAGGCGCTGAGATGCCAAGATCCGGATGGCACCGAGGTGATGTCTAAGTTGCGGACTGATGTGCGAATGGGGCCAAAGGTAGCGTAACAATATTTTCTGTATGGAAGATACCACTAGGCGTTGAGATGCCAAGATTCGGATGGCACCGAGGTGATGTCTAGCAAGTTGCTGCACTGGTGTGGTCATCCTACAATGCTGAAACTCGGCGTGGGTCGCCCCATTAGCCTGTGAGATGGCGTCAGTAGAGGACCGATGTGCGAATAGGCCGAAGGCAGCACAACGCGCCAAGATCCGGATGTCACAGTGGTGGTTTCATAGTTGAGAGGCACTTCATCTGCAGTGGGGCGCCGAGATCCGGATGGCACCGAGGTGATGTCTAGCAAGTTGCTGTACTGGTGTGGTCATCCTACAATGCTGAAAGTCGGCGTGGGGCGCCCCATTAGCCTGTGAGATGGCGTCAGTAGCGGACTGATGTGCGAATGGGGCCAAAGGCAGCACAACGCGCCAAGATCCGGATGGCACCGAGGTGGTGTCCAGCAACTTGCCGCACTGGTGTGGCCATCCTACAATGCTGCGCCGAAAGTCGGCGTGGGGCGCCCCGTTGGCCTGTGAGTTCGCGTCAGTCAGTGGGGGCTGTTTGAGGATCTGACTGCATTGGAAAGCAATGTGATGCTGTGCGTCGCCCCCAAGATGGAGGTTCCTCGGCTGCAGTGGGGCGCCCCTTGGTGTTTCACTCGCTATGCAGCTGAGTTGCGTGCGCACTTGTGGCGAATAGGCCGAAGGCAGCACAACGCGCCGAGATCTGGATGGCACCGAGGTGGTGTCCAGCAATTTGCCGCACTGGTGTGGCCATCCTACAATGCTGCGCCGAAAGTCGGCGTGGGGTGCCCCGTTGGCCTGTGAGGTGGCGTCAGTAGCGGACCGATGTGTGAATAGGCCGGAACCAGCACAAGGCGCCAAGATCCGGATGGCACCGAGGTGGTGTCATAGTTGAGAGTTCTGAGCAGCGCTTGTAACACTGTCTGAAGCTTATTTGCACCTGCTGCAGCTTCACTATTGCCCTGGTGTGGCCTAAGATCGCCCATGACATAGGCGGCCACCTCCCGGGGTCCGGCGGAACTTTTTTCCTTTTCCTTTGTGCATCTTGTCCCACAATCCGTTTGACCTGAAGACACGACCAGGTCCCTGAATGTGTGCAGGGGGACGCTATTGATTGAATCAAAATGGCGGCTTCACACAAAGCTGACTCAAGCGTTGCTGCTGATGCTATACAGAGAAAAACTGGTTTTCAGTTTGTACATTCTTCAGGATTTTTCCATCCAAGGCTGGCTGAGAGTTTGTATAACAATGGCTTCAGATTTTCAACATACTACTCTTCAACATTCTTCCTAAATGTAACAATGTGAGACTCACTAGGAGAACGGTGTAGTGAGGGCCACAAACGGCTGTTTGTCTTTCCTTTCAAAATGCTGCCAACAATATTTTCGGAATGGAAGACAACACAAGGCGCTGAGATTCGGTTGGCACCGAGGTGGTGTCCAGCAAGTTGCCTCACTGGTGTGGCCATCCTACAATGCTGCGCCGAAAGTCGGCGTGGGGTGCCCGAAGGGGGGGGGGGAGGCGGCGCAAACGAGCCTCTCCCGCTTCTCCATGTGGAGGCAGTTCATCTGCAGTGGGGCGCCGAGATCCGGATGGCACCGAGGTGGTGTCTAGCAAGTTGCCGCACTGGTGTGGCCATCCTACAATGCTGCGCCGAAAGACGGCGTGGGGTGCCCGAAGGAAGTGTCCTTATCCAGGGCATTATCGCTGTATCATGTCCTCCACTAAAATGGCCCTGGGACACCTTAGAACTCGGACGCTCGATTTTTTTTTCCTTTCCTGTACATGCAAAAAAAGGTAAATGCCCGGTACGTTACACGCTTCATCTGCCACGATGAACTCTCCAGAGGAACCGAAAAAAAATATAGTTGTGGTAACTATACCATGCATCGTCATATGGAGAGGTGGCACCAATTAATTATAGTGCTGCATAAAAGAGAGATTTGGAGGAGAACCCCTGACCTGCTAGTACATTCATCAAAGAAGTGGCACTGAGAGCTTCAGAGGCAAGGGAAACGGTCCCAAATATTTAGAAGAACTTTGGAAAGATTAAAATGACATGTTTAGATTGTGGCAAATTAATTTCATGTGGACAGATGAGTGTTACTCTAATAAATACAGCATATGAACATCATCATAGTCGATGGTTGGTAGAGACATTTTGACTATATCCTGGACCTGCCCGTCCTCGCCCAAAATGGCGCCGGAATAAATGGGACTCGTAACTCCTTGTTGTGTACTGGTTGCAGAACCTTGAAATCACGAGATACGTATGCAGTTTTGAAGCACATGGCGGGCGGGGACGAGAATTGATTGAATATTTCGACATCCCTATTGATATTAAGTTCTGATGTGTTATTGATTACTGTACTGTTGAAAGTTCGAATTAACGTCACCCATGGTACTTGCCCGCAAATGTATATCTAGATAATTTTATTGTAACTGGCCCTGTCGTATTTTAATTATAAAATGTACGTCCACCGATTCCGTAACTGTTAGACACCTTAGTTCTTGCAACCTAATGGCCCGCCCGTTACGTTCCTCTACAGTGTAAATGTCTACTCATCACATACGATTACAGTTTGCTCCGTGGCCGGCCCACGTGGTTATAGGCTCGTATTTGTATAATGAAATTTTCACAATAAAGGTTTTTAAAAGAAAACATGGTAGTAGTATATACATTGGTAAAGTTTGTAATAATAGTCACTGTTTTAGAATCATTAAAAGGCAAGTGAAATAAAGCAGACCAATTACATGAAGGGTAAAAGGTATAATACGAAGGAACGCAGTAAAGATAAATGGTCAAGGGCTGTTGTGTTTTCTATTCCTGCAACATAAAGTGATCGATAAGAATCTCATATTCAGGCGTATCGGCGACTAAGACAGCAGGTCGACCCTCTTTTGCTCAACGGCTCCATCATGGGACGAAGAAACGCTCTTTTTCTCGAAAAAAGAATATATTTTACTTGCAGGACAGTTGTAAAATTTCCGGGAAAGTACATTAGCCTGGAACATTATAACATATATTTAAGAAAAAATAATGTTCGGAAGTAATGAAAAGCGTAATTTTTTTGTCATATGACCAAGCCTTTCATCATTACAATAAGAAAAGTAAAATGAACCAATGAAAAGTTTTATTAACAAGTCACATGACTTGTTATGCTTACGTTACGCGCTGCGCGCCCCGGATGACTTCCGGATGCGCTAACGCGGCGCGTCATATGACGCATTACGCGACAACGCAGGTCCAGAATATAGTCAAAATGTCTCCACCAACCAGCGGTCGGAACACAACCCCTTTCAGCAGGCTAAATAGTTCTGTTAAATGAGAACAGAAGGGACAGGCAACAAGAACCATCAGTCAAAGAGGGGAGGGCTAGTTCTTCTCTACCGGGTTACATTGGGGCGCTACCGGAACTGATCGAATTGGTAGTCTACAGTGTTTCTGGATGTTTCAGACTGAAGCTGGGGTTAGCATGAGAGCAGCATCATTTCGTAGCTCCGTCGTGGCCATTCCGCAACCAATCATGGCAGCCGCTCTTTATCGTTATTTTGGGCGGGGTGGGTGGCGGAGCCGAGCTGTTTTGCAGCCATCATTGTGTGGAGTTCAGTTCATCTCACTAGTTTTGTATTTGTCATGAGGGGTTGTTCCTAATGTTTCTATTTTAGCGAGGTCAAAAAGAGATCCCATTAGTGGCCTACTGATTTTGCTCGATTCCTTTTCTTTTTTTTTACACGATTTTTCGTTATCTGCAAAGACTAAACAGAGTATTGCGACTCTGTGTTTGTTTGTAAATAGAGAATGAACCAAAGAGAACTAATTCTAAAACAGTAAATACTTGGATAACAATCAATCAAATGGAGAGAGAAGCAGGCACGACGGATTACAACGGGGGCAAAGGCCTGCGTTAACTACCTTTCACTATCTGCAAAGAGAGAGTACTCCTAATAGAAATGAGGGGGGGGGGCACCATTCAAAGCAGATCAGTGTGCATAAACACGAAAATGTTTTCACTTACCACGTACTTGACATTCGACAGCTTATGATATTTGCTATTAAAAAACCATTGAAATTCACTGAAAAAACCATAGGTTATAGACCATATATAGTTAGGAATTAGCATTTACAAAACCTTGAAAATTCACTGAAAAAACCATAGGTTATAGACCATATATAGTTAGGAATTAGCATTTAAAAAACCTTATTTTACTCACACAAAACCATTGAAATTCCATATATAGTTAGTTGCACTAACTATATATTGCGCACCCGCAATCCACTGCTGATCATGTCACATATTACATCATTCATGACATGGTCAGTGACATCACTGATGACATCACTGATGACATCTCAAATGACATCACTGATGACATCTCACTTGACATCAATGATCACATCACTGATGATATCATTCATGTGATAATACAATGCATCTCCTCACACTCTAATATAACCTCCGTTACACCCAGTGTTAAATACAGAGTATAATTTTTGAAACCATTGACACACCAATACTAGTTACTACATACGCACTCACTGATTCCTATGTCTACACACACATTCACTCATACAATCATTCATACATACAATCACTCATCTTGACAACACTATCATATGCACTCATACACCTATACAGACACTCACACTCTGCCACTCATCCATGGAGTTACTCACACACCTAGTCAGTCCTGAAAAGAATCAATCACACTTCCATTTTCTCATCTATACAGTTAAACACAGAACACCTTACATTTTTTAAACATATACTAACACATACTTACTCTCTTATAGAATCACTGATACAAGTACACATTGATCTGCACAGAGTCACACACCTCCCAGCCAGCCATACACACACTCAGTCTCCCATACAAATACTTGTGCAACCAATCAATAACCCATATAGCTACTTATATAGCTACTGATCAACACATGAAGCAGCTTGCACAACAACAGACATACTGATGCACACTTTCAGACAGTTTAGTCACTAACCCGTGCATTCAGTAAGACGCATTTAATCACTCACTCATACAGTCAATCACGCACCTACTAAAACCTTCATTCAGACACTTATACATCCACTCATTCTTCAATATGTAAAACATATTTAAACTTTACAGAAACACATAATCACTGGATGTTGTCATCAGTGATGTCATCAGTGATGTCACTGACCATGTCATGAATGATGTAATATGTGACATGATCAGCAGTGGATTGCGGGTGCGCAATATATAGTTAGTGCAACTAACTATATATGGAATTTCAATGGTTTTGTGTGAGTAAAATAAGGTTTTTTAAATGCTAATTCCTAACTATATATGGTCTATAACCTATGGTTTTTTCAGTGAATTTTCAAGGTTTTGTAAATGCTAATTCCTAACTATATATGGTCTATAACCTATGGTTTTTTCAGTGAATATATATATATATATATATATATATATATATATATATATATATATATATATATATATATATGTATATATATTATATATATATATATATTTATATTTAAATGTATGTAGCTACATTGAAATATATGTGCACTTACCCTTAGATATTTTGTCTCTCGATATTGTTGCAAATATATTCTGTCTTGACGCTATTCGGGACTCGATATTCCCAGCAACAATCAGGAATGTATTGTAACCTAAAGATATGTTTCATGAATAACCTCAGTATGCTATAAAGGAATCTACTGTAAATGAACTGTATTCAACATGTTATAAAGGAATGAACTGTATCTTAACTGTATGCTTCATGTGTTACATGAGTATGTTATGGAAAAATTAATTGTAACCTAACTTTGGGGCATATTATCAAGGGGCTTTATCTCCGCTTTTTTGGCTTTAAAAGCCAAGAAAGCGGAGATAAAATTATCTCCCTATTACCTAGCTGTCGCTAACACCAGTTAGCGACAGCTATTAGGAGATAGTGACCATCTTGGGCCCCGCTTTGCATGTCAGTGATATTTATCACTAATGACATGCAAAGTGGGCGTGCCAAGATGTTAGCGACTGAAAACAGTCGCTAACATCGCTATCTCCTATTACCAACTTTTGGAGATATTCGCGCTAAGCGCGAATATCTCAAAAAGCTAACACTTGCCCAGGAGCAGTTCTTAGCCATGTTATCCAATGGGAGGTGGATAACATGGCTAAGAGCATTTGCTCGATAATGCATGAATATCGCGGACTTTTCAGCGATATTCATGCATTGCGGCCGTTTTTTATCGCATTTGCGATAAACCTTGCTAATAGCAAGGTTTATCTGCGATAAAAATCGCCGATTTGCGGCGATAATTTTTGTCTCTAAATAAGTTAGAGACAAAAATTATCTCTATTTGTTGGTAATATGCCCCTTTGTTTTATGTATCACTTGGTATGTTATGAAGGAAAAGAATGGATCCTAACTGCATGCTTCATTTATTACATGAGTATATTATGAAGGAATGGATTGTAGCCTAACTGTATGCTTTATGTATTACATCAGTATGTTAGGAAGAAAAGGATAACAGTTGTGATGGGGAGTAGAAACATATTAAAATCATTGACAAAAAAGCCATAAAAGCTCCTTTGACTTTTCTGAAAATCCCAGCACCATGGTGAACCAAGTTTTACTTGAGGGCTGATTTGCAAATTTATTCCCAGTGCCAAATGTCCCTTGACTCTTAAAGTGAGTCTCTATGGAGGGATTCACACCAGAAAGAGGGGGAGAGGAGTTGGCCTAACGGCTAGGGCGCTCAACCTCGGACCTGGGGATCTGGGTTCGAGTCTCGGTAACGACGCCAAAACCTCCTGTGATTCTGGGCAAATCACTTAAACTCCCCGTGCCTAAAATGAATGTGTGTCTGTCCTCATGTAACGTAACTGGTGCTATGTAAAGCGCTCTGATACCTGATTCGGTTCGGGTCTAGTTCGCGCTATATAAACACTGCAAAATAAAAAAAAAATATGAAAATATTTAGCATTTCCTTCATAGTGGCCTACTTTATTTAGAGAAACAATGGGGCATATTACCAAGCAATAGCGATAATTATTGCTATTGCTTGGTTAGAGACAAAAATGTATCGCCGACCTGCGGCGATTTTTATCACAGATGCGATAAAAATTGGCCGCAATGCATGAATATCGCTGAAAAGTCCGCGATATTCAGGCATTACCGAGCTAATGCTCTTAGCCATGTTATCCACCTCCCATTGGATAACATGGCTAAGAACTGCTCAGGGGCAGGTTTTAGCTTTTGGAGATAATCGCGCTTCGCGCGAATATCTCCAAAAGTTGGTAATAGGAGATAGCGATGTTAGCGACTGTTTCCAGTCACTTACATCTTGGCATGCCCACTTTGCATGTCATTAGTAATAAATTACTCTGACATGCAAAGTGGGGCCCAAGATGGTCGCTATCTCCTACTAGCTGTCGCTAACTGGTGTTAGCGACAGCTAGGTAATAGGGAGATAATTTTATCTCTGCTTTCTTGGCTTTTAAAGCCAAAAAAGCGGAGATAAACCCCCTTGATAATATGCCCCCATGACATTTATTGTAGACTATTCATCAGTCCTCTGACGTTACTGGGTACATAGCTGTCCACCAGTAGATAGTGTCATCAAAATGTATGCATTAGAATCTGTCAGTTACTCATGTTATTGTGGCAAAGAATTTTGTGATATGAAATTTGCGCATGGCATTCATATTTTAGTAGATGGCTTTGATGTGTTTCTGTTCTCTTATTGACTTGAAAAGCCTTCAACAGGATAGGGTTAACGGTAGACATCATCTATGATATATGAGTGTAGTGCTTGCCTGCCCAGCACCTGAGCTATAATAAATATAATTCTGTTGTATTAAAAAATACTTTGGGGCAGATTTACTACTTCTGGCGCATCTCTGCTAATCAGCAGGGATTCGCCAGAAGAGTTGCGATGCATCTGCCCACCTGTGCGCCACCACGGATGCGCCGCATTTACAATGCGGTGCACCGTGGCGCACGGATGGACAGATGCATGTCGCATCCCCTGTCGGAAAGGCGGCGCATTGCTGGAGTTGCGTCGCAAGTGCTATGCAGCTCCGGCAAGGCTCGAGGGTGCCCTATCCCTAACATACTGCGTCAATCCTTACGCCTACTTCAAGCAGGCGCAGGGTTTTGACGCAGCATGGCCTTAAAAGTGACTGAGTGAAATCTTGTAGATTTCACTCAGCGACTTTTAGGAGGCGTTCCTGCGCCGGAACATACCCCCTTGCACCGGTACGCCTACATGTGGCGCGGGCCTTTACAACATAGTGCATCTCCCAGATGCGTCACGTTGTATATACCCTGCAGCATGGTGCTGGCTTTGCGCCGCCGCTTCGTCACAAAAGTGACGCAACAGCGGCGTAAAAGAGGCGCAAGGGGCTTGTAAATCTGCCCCCAAGTGCCTGTACTAAAAAAAGAGGATATTAATGCCTTGCTCGACATTTAAGGAACTTGTCCAATATTGAGGAATGCTCGTCTGCTATGGTAATATGGTTCAACAGTGTTATCTTCCCTTGTTGTTAGGTGCCTCCAATTCCCATTCAAAGTAAATTTTGAAAAAATGCTGTTGTTGGGTGATCAATGTTTTGTGTGCAACGCCTTAGACCTAAATACA
The DNA here is from genome assembly GCF_964261635.1 of Lissotriton helveticus. Classification (NCBI taxonomy): domain Eukaryota; kingdom Metazoa; phylum Chordata; class Amphibia; order Caudata; family Salamandridae; genus Lissotriton; species Lissotriton helveticus. The sequence goes on along the minus strand of NC_136072.1, from coordinate 34,244,192 downwards.
CCTTAATGAGGCCCCTTGAGGCACCAGTGTGTCACTTTTTGTGACGGTCTGGTGGCGCAGGAGTCTGCTCCATATTTACCAGGCAGCAATAAGCCACTTTTTTGGGCTTAATGCTGCCTCGTAAATATCGCTCTCTCTTTAACACAGTTTTCTGCGTCAAAAAGGCGTGCAATGGATGTTGCTGAGGGCGTTTCCAGCAACATCCATGGCTTTCTGACACTGCCCCGGGTTTACGAGAAATCGTAATCCTGAGACAGCGCCAAACCCTTTTGCGCCTCCCCACAATGAGAAGAAATATCTTAATGTTTCCTCATGTTTCCTTTTTCTATGTGTGCAGCATTCTGCAGCATACAGAGAAAGAGGAACACGCCTCTTGTGATTGTTTTTGTGCAGAAAGGCTTCCTTTCATGCACAAAAACAATCATAACTGCAATGCAGGCACGCTTGCACCACGGTTCAAAGGTGTCTGCGTTGGTGCATGGAAGCCCATTGTGCCCCGGCGCAGGGCAAAAGAACAGTAATGCACCACATCCGATAGATACAGCGCTGTCCTACCCTTTTCTTTTGCGGTAGGGCAGGGCAGCAGGAAGGTCCGCAGCGCTGACCTACAGCAAAACCTCATAAATGAGGCCCACCATATTTTTAACATAAAAAGGAAAATGGATACCACTTGCTGAGGCGTATCAAATGATTTCACTGCATTGCTGATCAGTGATATTTGGATTTAACTTCATATTGTTTATTGATGAACCATAATGTCAGACGCTTCTCTTTCCCATTTGCGATCCTGATAAAATGAGAGTATGATTTGGTATGTGACAGTTTGCCTCACCAAGGGTCAGATGTAGGTCACCGAATACCGGTCGGTACCGGCCGATTTCGGCCGTTACCGACCGGTATTTGGCTTTTGACATGTAGGTGGCTCGGAATTTACAGAATTGGTATATTTACCGATTCGGTAAATTTACTGCCTCTGTATTTTTCCGAATCGGTAAATATACCGAATCTGTAAATCCATATGTAGGTGGCACAGTTTGCAGTGCCACAGGCCCTTAGGAATTCTTAATTTACCACCCAATTATATTGGGTGGTAAAATACCAAATTCCAGTGTACATGCGCATCTGTGCATGTACACCTATGCCATGTGACACACAGACATGCCCTTAGGGCATGTATGTGTGCCACATGGCACACAAGCCTGCAATTGGGGTGCTACAGGGTGTCAAAGTGACACCTCGTTTCCCCTGCCAGGATTCGGTATTTACCGATTCGGTAGATACCGATTCGGTATTTCCCATTGATTCCTATGGGCTTCAAGGCCTATAGGAATCAATGGGGAATACCGATTCGGTATTTAGCGAATCGGTAAATACCGAATCTTACAGAATCAGTAATTGTAAAATAAAAATTACCTACATCAGCCTACTTCCAATTTACCTACTCTTAAATACCGAATCGGTATGATTCGGTATTTAAGAGTAGGTAAATCGGAATTACCTACATCTGGCCCCAAGTAACTAAATATGGTAGGCCTCATTTATGAGGTTTTGCCATAGGAAAGCCAGAGGCCTTTCCATTGGCGCTGCCCGAACTCAAATGAAAAGGCCAAGAATGTGCCACATCTATCAGATACGGTGCATTCCTGTCCTTTTCTCCTTCACCGGCGCTCAATGTGCTGCTCTGCACCAACGCAGGCACCTTTGCACCACAGTGTAAGGATGCCTGCATTGAGGGGACAATTATTTTTGTGCAGGAAAACAATCACAAAAGGCGTTTTCCTCTTTCTATGTGTGCTGCAGGAAAAACAGGAAGAAATAAAGAATTATTCTCGCTCTGCCTCCCTGTTGCCTCTTGTGAATCTGGGGCAGTGTCAAACAGAATGCCCAAAGCACCACTCAGTGTATGCCTCTTTAACCCCTTAGCTGCGGCGGCTATTCCGCCGCAGTGTTAAGGGGAGAGGGGCCGCGCGGCGTTCCCGTGGTTGTGACGGAACCGCTCCGTCACGAGCCTCGGGTGAGCTGTGCTTGTGACGGAACGGTTCCGTCACGGCCCCGCCCGCCCAATAGAACCCTCAGCGCAGGTGCGGAATTCACGCCGCGCAGGCGCGGCAAGCGGGCCGTGACGGAACTGTTCCGTCACCAGCACAGCCCACCCGAGGCTTGTGACGGAACGGTTCCGTCACAAGCACGCAAGGGGTTAAGATAGAAAACTGCGTTACAGGGGACGATATTTATGAGGCCCTGGTTACTTGATTTGCATCCACTTTTAATTCCAGCTTTGTTGTCCTTGTATAATGTATTTCTAGCATATTAACCCATTTACCGCGGTGGACATTCCGCCGCTGTGCGGGCGTTCTAAAGGGTAGGCGGAGCTGCATCGGCCAACGGTCGTGCGCAGCACCCGGAAGGTAGTGCTCGTGTCGGCCATTGCCCGACTCGAGCACGGACTGGGATGTATGACATTACAACGCATGCTTTTACCACGCATGCCTTTACAACGCGGTATTTACAACGCATGCCTTTACAACGCATAGCGCTTTGGGGTGCTGGATAGTGAATAGTTAAATTTACTATTCCAACTCCAGTCCCCGTGGATAGTAGGGAAGGTGTTGGATAGTAAATTAAATCTATTCCCTATCCTAGAGTGCCCTCCAGCGCAATGCGTTGTAATGGTTTGCGTTGTAAAAGTTGCGTCGTAAAGGCACTGCGTGGTAAAAGTTGCGTTGTAAAGGATGTTTCCCACTGACGGGGTTAAGGACCATTTGTAACAGTGGGACAGAGAGTTAAAACATGCACTCTACTAGACGCGGGTGAGGATGTGAAAGGCCATGTTTTCCTAACAATTGTCACTTTGGCCAATTTTTGTTTACCTGTATTTTTGTTCAGATCGTTTTGAATAACATTTGTTCACATATTTATCTGAAGTGTTAGTTGAAGGATTTTAGGAGAAGATTTTAGCCCATTAATGGGACTTTATGACAAAGGTCAATAGATTGACGGAGAGAATCTGGGAGTTTTTCATAACATAACAATTTTTGAGATTTGCAGGTTGGTTTTAGGATGAAACCTATGGAAAGCCTGTCAAAAGGGATATTTTGTCAATGTTCTAGAAAACAGAACAGGAGGGAATAGCTAAGTCTCAGAGATGGAGCCTTTGTTGTGATAGTATAGTTTTTAGGCCATTTCCAACTCTGCGATTCCATGACTCCCCCTCAACATGAGCAACACTTTGGGGTGACCATCTTTCTATTATCTTTTATGATGTGTTTGCTTCCCACTTCACTGACCACTGATCCATTAAAATGTTTTTTTTAATCCATTAATTCATTGATCCATAATCTGTGTGATAATGCCATGACCTTTCAAATCACAAATTCTTAAAACAATTGTTTTCTCTTTTGTGGTGCAAGCTAGTAATTCCTCACTCTGTCTGACTTCAAGCAGTCTCATTTCCACACCTGCAGACCTCTATCCCAAGGTCCTGATGTTATTGTTGTGACTAACCTATGTTCATCTTTTTCAGTTTACAGACAATGGGCAGATCATATTCCCATCCTCAGACAATGGCGTCTTCTCCTACGTCAACCCCCCTTCAGGAGGATTCACTTCTAAAAGCACTGTGCCAATGGTTGCTGTGTTTTGGGATAACATAGATTTCTCCAAAAATGTTGGCTCCACATTTTATAAGGTTGGTTTTACAGGGAAAGAAAATATAGAAGGGGGGGCATAAGGTAGACTACTTACAGGGTGGTTTATATTACATCCCTCCTGTCGTGTCTAGCATGTAAGGAAGACAGACACAAGGATACTTATTCACAAGCTTTATTGCTTAGGTCTCATCAGGTCCCTGTCCCTACTCTATCTGCCCTCATCCTGTCCCCGCTCCTCCTCTTCCCTTCCACCCCACTAGCTCCACCCACCTAACTACTAGACTGCCAACCATGTAACACCTCCCTCAGCAACAGAGTGGTCACAATGTACATTGCATAAGAATTATTGGTCAATAGGGTGAATATAATGACAGGGACTACCCCAGCATAGGACTACTGACATAGAAAGAATGTGTTTACTTGCAGTTTGTCATAGCAAACCTTCTGCCACAAGGCTCTGTGCCTCAGTCACCAATGACAATTACTCTAGCCTCAATTGGAAAATACAGTAGGCACTCTCCTTCCCTCTAGTTCTGGCATCTGGGCTCTAACCCCTGCTCTCCAAGGGCAAATAAGGGAGTGTGGCCCCTGACATGGGTATACCTTTACTCCAGAATCTTGCCTCCAACCCTAGGCTGCATCTTACCTACAGAAACAGTCCTCCACTGAATGTAGAACCTGGCACTCAATAGCAGTTACACTACAATGACATGTATCTCCTCGGTGGGTTTCGCCTCCATAGACAGTAGGTGCCTGTGGCTCTGGTTGATAAACTCAGGTTCAGGGGGCCTCATTTATGAAAAGTGACGCATCGCTGCGTGAAAATTGTGATGCGTCACTTTTCACTGCGCTCTCCTTGCGACACAAATGATGCATCATATTTACTGTATGACGCATCATGGCGCAAGGAGTTACAGATACATCAGTATTTCTGATGTATCTGTAGGCACAAAAGTGACGCATTGCTGGAGTGTGTCACAAAAGTGACGCAACTCCATCAATGCGTCCTTTCACATGGGGCAAGCCCCATGTGAAAGGGCCTGCGTCAGTCTTACGCCAGCTGTGAGGCAGGCGTAAGAAATTGACGCATTTGTGTCCTAGAATTGGCGCAGTGAAATCTTATAGATTTCACTGCGTCACTTCTATGACCCTTTCTTGTGTCAGAACGCCCCCCCCCTGCATACATTATACCTGGCGCAGGTATAATGTGGCACAGGGGTTTACAAAGTGACGCATCTACCTAGATGCATCACTTTGTAAATATGGTGCAACAAGGCACATTTTTTCCGCTGCTGGTGCGTCACAAAAAGTGACGCACCGGCGGCGTAAATGTGACGCACGGCCTCATAAATGAGGCCCAGGGTCTTTAACAACCAGTATAGCCACTTGGCAACAGGCTACTATTATCAGTAGTAGATTTTACAGATAGCTTTTTGCAATTCCTAAATTCTGCACCTGCTGTATGTCTCAAGCAGTGCTAAAAATGTTGATGCCAGGTCAGGTTTAAATTCTCTGGGGCAGATTTACAATGAAGGTGACCCAGTGCATTCCGCAAGCCATTTGAGTGCGCTGCACTGAGTCACTTTCAAAGCAGAGGAATGCAACATATTTACAACAATATGTCGTATCTCTGTGCTTCCCCCTGCGCTGGTGCACAAACTGCAGCCATACGCTAGTGCAGGCACCCAAGGATGCCTGTGTCGTGGGGAAATTGTTTATCCTGCACAAAAACAATCACTACAGGCATTTTCCTCTTTCAATGTATGCTGTAGAATGCAGCAGGCATTGAAAGATAAAAAACTAGGGGAAATGAAAACATTTCTCCTGTTGCACCATTTCTTCTCGTTTCCCATCCCTACATCATTCACACGCATTTCCAGATTTACGATTCCTCGTAAATCTGGAAATGTGTCTGGTTCCATGGGTGTTGCGCGGGAACACCCACAGCAACACCGATGGAATGCCCCTTTCACACAAAGGGCCAGATGTAGGTCGCCAAATACCGGTCGGTAACGGCCGATTTCGTCCGTTACCGACCGGTATTTGGCTTTTGAGATGTAGGTGGGTCTGAATTTACAGAATCGGTATATTTACCGATTCGGTAAATTTACCACTTCGGTATTTTACCGAATCAGTAAATATGCCGATTCTGTAAATCCATATGTAGGTGACACTCCTAAGAGTGCCACAGGCCCTTAAGAGTCGGTATTTTACCACCCAATCCTATTCTGGTGTGCATGCACATCTGTGCCATGTGACACACAGACATGCCCTTAGGGCATGTCTGTGTGCCACATGGCACACATGCCTGTTCTTGGGGTGCTAGAGGGTGTCAAAGTGACACCCCCTGCACCCTTGCAGGATTCGGTATTTACCGAATCTGTAAATACCGAATCGGTATTTCACATTGATTCCTATGGGCTTCAAGGCCCATAGGAATCAATGTGAAATACCGAATAGGTATTTACAGATTCGGTAAATACCGACTCTTACAGATTTGGTAATTTTTTACCTACATCTGCCTCCTTCCTATTTACCGACTCTTAAATACCGATTCGGTATGAGTCGGTATTTAGGAGTCGGTAAATAGGAATTACCTACATCTGGCCCAAAGTGCTGAGTGTGTAGGGGCCATATTTACAAGGAGAGGAAAAGCCACGCAGGGTGGCTTTTCCTGTCCTTGTAAATATGGAACAGTGAGATAGGCCTCAGTAAGTGGCGCAGGGGGCTTGTAAATCTGCCCCTCTGTCTTACAGCAAGCATAATGTTGGATACATTCATCGGATTTAAAAACCTGCCTAATTACTGTCTTATGCACAAAATCTTTATTTGTGATGTTTCAATGGGAGTGTCTAATTAGATATCTGTGGGCCTTCTAAGGGCAAACCCAAATGTAGACTATTAAATTGGGCAATAGTTTAAAGCATCAGCACCTTTTTTGTGCACCACCTGCTTGGTTTATTTTGTTGCATACTCATTAGACTTACTACCACTCACGGAAGGATGTGATTGATTCTGAAATCCACAGGAGTATACCACTCTGAACTCAGAAACGAACCCTCTAGTTCAAGACGTCGCGGCAAAGATCCGGAAGTACTTGAAGACCTCATACACAGCTAAGTGGACCCTCAAGGTCACGTGGGACAATGCCCCAGCATTCCCTGCCAAGCCTAAGGACACTCGGGTAAGCACTGGACTGGGTGAGGATGTGATGCTGGTGTAATGGTTTTTATCAAGCATGAATGTGTATCAGGCTTTGTCATTTTAATTCCAGATTCTTCTGTCGAGCTGATATATCTGAAAATAACATGAATTTAAATATAGGCTTTTTGAATTTTGGGAATTGAATTTAAATATAGGCTTTTTGAATTTTGGGAATTGAATTTAAATATAGGCTTTTTGAATTTTGGGAATTGAATTTAAATATAGGCTTTTTGAATTTTTGGTATCAGAAGCTCACATTCAAATATTCATATTAAAAGCAAGGAGATGTGCACAAAGCATTACACCAGCAATAGGACGTTTTTGCGCCACGATTTACGATCTTAGAGATGCATGAAAATAGTCTGGGAAGACATGCTACAGAGGGATGTATGATAGTACAACGCGATCATTTTGATCGCGGTACTTTATATCGCGGATTTTATGACGCAAGTCGTTACAACGACTTGCGTTGGAGGGCGCGGATTGAGGAATATTATAATTTTCAATTCCAACACCAGCCCACGTAACAGTAGGGAAGGTGTTGGAATATAAAATTACAATATTCCTTAACCAACAGCGCCATCCAGCGCAAGTCGTAGTAACGACTTGCGTTGTAATGGCAGCGTGGTAAAGGTCGTGCGGTGCAAAAACCGAACTGTAAACAACGTTTACCACAACAGAGTCACACACCCTGATCCATTTTTGGGTGTTCCCCTCTTGCCACCAAAGAAAGGGATTGACTCCTACCTTTGACAAGAGTAAACCACTTAATTCGACCAATTTGAGGAAAGGAAAGGGGCACAGAAGAGTCTGTCAATACCCACAAGCATGAATATTTGTGACTGTCCTCAAATTTCCAAGGGATCTTCAGCTTAGAACACCAACTCTTGGGCCTGAAAAGTGACTTTTATTTGCCTGCAGCATTGCACTACTATGGGGTAATAGTGAGTATGAGTAAAATGATTCACAAAAGCATGATCACATTTTGTAAATACATAAATTGATCCACAAGTGTGTGCAAGTTGTTCACTAGGCACAACTGCCTTTGCCCTACAGCAGAATCCTATGTTCTATGATTGTCCATGTAACTAAGCCAAAATCAATGATGTCATTGGTTGGCCTAAAAAATACATGTGTGGCTATGTTTAGTCTTGCTGAAATGTTTGGCTTAGTATGTATACTCTGAGAAAATACTGAGAGCAAGGAAAGAACATCCCCCATGAATCTGATTAGAATACAGAAGGACTTTGGAAGTGGCTTACTGTGCTGTTGGAAAGTAAAATTGTCATCATGTTGATCTCTAAGTATTTTTTTAACCCAAAGACTCAAAAGTATGGCTTGGAAAGTGCCAAGGCAGAGAGCCGAGTAGTTTAATGATTTGAGAGGCTTAAATTCTCCAGTGTTAAAAACTGTGGTGTCAGCCACATTACTTTAAGTTAGTCAGACTGAATCACAGATTACCAAAAGATAGACAGGTTGTCAATCAGACTTTTAACACTTGATAAACTGTGTGTCACCTTAAGAAATAAAAAAGTGTATCTGAAAAGTGTTAATTCAGACTGAATCAAGAAAGGTGAAATGGTTGAAAAAGAGGTGGCTGAAAGAAGGGCTCTGAGTGATTCCATGGGCGAGAGGTTTAGACCAGATATAAATGGCGCTGGGATGAAATTTGTTTTAACGCAGAGGAGGGCTGGGGGAGCCCACCACTGGTGCTAATATTTATCAAAATGGGTGCACAGACATAATATCGACTCCAAAATATCGTTTGGACAGAATATCGAGTTTTAAATATCGTTTGGACAAAATATTGACAGGACAGAATATCGACAGCCAAAATATTGTTTTTAAGGTAAGTGAAGTAATATCGACTGTAAATAATATAGAAAGTGAAAATATCCAAGTATATAATCTAGATAGTAAAAAATATCGTTTTTTAAATAATATTTAATTATTTATAGTGTTTTTATGTTATAATATGTGTGAAAAGTGTCATTTTATGTTATAATTATTTTTAATTAATGATTTTTTTTTAATTATTGTGTAATTTTATTCTGTAGCGGGTTGTGGGTTTATAGGGGAATAGGGTGGGAAGTAATTTAATTATAATTAATTAAATATGTAAATTTATTAATTGGTAGTAATAATTAATTAATTAGTAATTAAATAATATATGTTAATTATTTAAAATTTAATTGGTAATTAATTTAATTTAATTGATTAATTGCTAATTATGTAAATTAAAATAATGTATTTCCTGTAGCGGGTTGTGGGTTTATAGGGGAATAGGGTGGGAAGTAATTTAATTATAATTAATTAAATATGTAAATGTATTAATTGGTAGTAATATTTAATTAATTGTTAATTAAAAAATATTTGTTAATTAATTAAAATGTAATTGGTAATTAATTTCATTTAATTGATTAATTGCTAATTATGTTAAATTAAAGGGGTATTTTTAGGGTTCAGAGTCAGTTTTTAGTTTTTGGGTAAAGAGGTATTTTTAGGGTTCAGGGTCAGTTTTTAGTTTTTGGGTAAAGGGGTATTTTTAGGGTTCAGGGTCAGTTTTTAGTTTTTGGGTAAAGGGGTATTTTTAGGGTTCAGGGTCAGTTTTTAGTTTTTGGGTAAAGGGGTATTTTTAGGGTTCAGGGTCAGTTTTGGGTTTTTGGGTAAAGGGGTATTTTTAGGGTTCAGGGTGAGTTTTTAGTTTTTTGGTAAAGGGGTATTTTTAGGGTTCAGGGTCAGTTTTTAGTTTTTGGGTAAAGGGGTATTTTTAGGGTTCAGGGTCAGTTTTGGGTTTTTGGGTAAAGGGGTATTTTTAGGGTTCAGGGTCAGTTTTTAGTTTTTGGGTAAAGGGGTATTTTTGGGGTTCAGGGTCAGTTTTTAGTTTTTGGGTAAAGGGGTATTTTTAGGGTTCAGGGTCAGTTTTTAGTTTTTGGGTAAAGGGGTATTTTTAGGGTTCATGGTCAGTTTTGGGTTTTTGGGTAAAGGGTTTTTTTAGGGTTCAGGGTCAGTTTTGGGTTTTTGGGGTACAGGGGTACAGTGTAAAAACAAAGTAAAATTAAATTTACAATAATTTAATTTAATGAAATTAAATTTAATTAAATTATATTAAAATATTTTTAAATAATTTAAATTAAAAAAATATTATATACTTACCAATTCTTACGTTGTAATGGTAGTGCGTTGTAAAAGTTGCGTTGTAACGTCATATTTCCACTGTTGCACTCTTTGCAGTGGGAATAGTAATTTTAACCCCTACGCTATCCAACGCTTTCCCTACTGTTGCACCCACTGGAGTGGGAATAGTAATTTTTACTCTTTTGTATTTGTACGTTAATAATATTGACTATTATTTAATTAAATTTTGTTACTATATATATATATGTTTTAAGAAATATGATAAAAAATGTTTTATTTTTTTACTTTCATTAATTATTTAATTATTAAAAGTTATTTTAAGTATTGTTAATTATATTTTAGTAATTCATTTTTTATATTAATGTAATTAAACATTGTTTTTATTAAAGTCGATATTTTTTACAACTATATTTTTGTAAACGATATTTTGTACTCGATATTTTTGTACTTACCTGTTTGTACATACAAACTCGATATTTTGGCTGTAGATATTTTTTCCTCGATATTTTGGGTAGTCGATATTTTGGTAGTCGATATCATTTCAGTGATCCATCAAAATGAGGAGATTGCTGGGCGGTCCCCTCTCCTAGAGCCTCAAACAGTCCGGGGGAGCCCACTCCGGGGCTGAAGTTTAAAAAAAATGGGGATGAGTGCCACACAGCCCCCCTGCTAGGCCATTAAAGGCCCCATGGAACCCACCCCTGGGGCCGATGACTTTAAGGGATGGGACCATATGACCCCCATCCCTGACCAATTAATGACCATGTGGACCCATCACCTGGAACTGGCTTACTAGCTATGTCCCAGAGAGCCCACCCTGGGCCAGAGCAGTTTCCCCACCCACACCATCGAAGGCAGGGAAGCATGTGCGTGCTCTAGCTCGACAGGAGTATTTTTTAATTTCCTGCCAAATGGTAGCAAACACCAACTTTGCTCCCAGTGGCCGGAGCTTCAAAAATGCTCCCACCCACTGGGAGCAGATCTTTGATGTGCTTCCCTGCCCACACTAAAGCAGGCAGGGAAAAACATCAAAATACTGCTCCCGCCCAGAGGGAGCAGCATTAATAGCTGCCTTCTCTGAGTGGGAGCAGAGGCGACTCCAGCTACATGTGGGGAGCTGGCTGGGCAGCAGGGCCCTGGGGGTCCCCAGGTGGCCCCCAACAAGAGTATGCTGGGTGTCCTGGGTGGGCATCCACCTTTTAGAAATGCAGGCCCTGGGAGATAGGGTCCCCAGGGTCAAAAATAGCTTGGATAAGGGGGCTGTGTGGCCCTCTCCCCTTAAAAAAATCTACACAGCACTGGGGGATGGTGTCCACAGGGCAGAAAGAGGTTCATGGAGTGAGGGAAGTGCAGCAAAAATGCAAAATGGAGGGTTTCATGGAGAGTAACTCTATAGTCCACTTGGTAGTGACAGAGGAGAGAACCACCACAAAAGACTCAAACCGAAAGCATATTAAAAGAAAGGCAATTTGTAAGTCCCTAAGCAGCACTTACATTTGCGAAAACAAAATTAAAAAAGTACTGAGGCCCAATTTTTTTTTTTAGACCATCCCGACATCTGTGCATCTGATGAATATCAAAGCTTCCTCACTTTCATTAATCATCAAGCCTCTTTATTCCACCACCAAACACTTTCTGACTCTTAATCCCATTCTAGTAGGGTTCTGTTGTATTCCTTCTGTCTTTCCCATACTTACATTCTCTATTTCTTACTGTTGTCCATTCTCTCCCTTCCTCTTTCATCTTTTCTGCCTTTCTTGTTCATTTCTTTGCATGCATGTTTGAGGATGAAAAATAAGTTAGGGGCATATTACCAACAACTAGCGATAATTATCGCTATGTTGGTTTAGCAGCGATATTTTTATCGCCTAGCTGCGGCGATTTTTATCGTTTAGGAGCCTTGATATTATCAAGGTTTATCTCCTAAGCGATAAAAATCGGCCGAAATGCATGAATATCACTGAAAAGTCAGCGATATTCATGCATTACCGAGCTAATGCTCTTAGCCATGTTATCCACGTACCATTGGATAACATGGCTAAGAACTGCTCAGGGCAGGTGTTAGCTTTTGGAGATATTCGCGCTTAGCGCGAATTTCTCCAAAAGTTGGTAATAGGAGATAGCGATGTTAGCGACTGTTTCCAGTCGCTAACATCTTGGCACACCCACTTTGCATGTCATTAGTAATAAATATCACTGCCATGCAAAGCGGGGCCCAAGATGGTCGCTATCTCCTACTAGCTGTCGCTAACTGGTGTTAGCGACAGCTAGGTAATAGGGAGATATATTTATCTCCGCTTTCTTGGCTTTTAAAGCCAAAAAAGCAGAGATAAACCCCCTTGTTAATATGCCCCTTAGTCCCCAAAAATAAGTGTTTTGGCGCTGACTCACCGCAGCCAACCAGTGGGCACAAATTAAGCCCTGTAGCTAAGACAATGGTTGCTGATCTAGAGAGCCTTGACAAGAGTCTGAAATAAGCTTTAAATACATGCAGAGGCCATACACTATCCCCCATGTGACTATGCTTGCAATAAAGCAACTGAGAAATAGTAATTAAGGCAGTGGCTGCAATTTTCAAAGGATAAGCTGCTCTGTGGGGCAGAGGTACGTTGGGCATCTATTACATTGTGTGTTTGAAGCTAAGCCACTCCTTCTCAATAACCACTGATCTCTTTTTAGACAAACACCTTCCAGGCAGTGCTGACAACTGATGGGATTGCCTCCTACGTTCTGATCCTGTTCCAAGATGGCGGCATGAACTGGGACGTGGCCAGCCTCGCTGAGACAAATGCGCTCATTGGCTACTCAAGGTAATGTCCTACCTTCAAGCGAAGTCAACAGTGATGTAGGCCTGCTGATCTGGGTCCCAATAAATGTTGATGTATTTTTTATTTAGCTTCTTCTGTCTGTAGGCCTGCATGGAAAGGCTCATAAAATGAGTAGAGTGGAGCTGAGAGGTGAAGGTCCAGAGCTGCGGATTGAGGCAAATTCAGGAGAGAGACTAAAAATATGAAAATATGAATATATAAAGGACACCATAACCAGCAAAAAGAGTGTGTTTGGAGGAGGGAGGATTAATGGGGAAGATAGAATGTAAAAAAAAGTTGGAGAATGGAAAGGAAGAAGGTGTGAAGGGTGAAAGGGTGAAAGGAAGGAAGATAATATGAAAGAAAGGTTGAATGAAGGGTGAAAACCACAAAGGAAGGGTGCAAGAATGAATGGTTGGAAAGATGAAGGGTTGGATGGTAGGGTGAAAGGATGAATAAATGAAAGGTTGGAAGCAAGGGTGAAAAGGTGGATGGGTGAAAGGAAGATTGGATAAAAGGCTGTTAGCACAAATAGATGGATGCTTGATTTGTGAGGGGAATTGCCATTGGGTGGAAAAATGATAAAATGATGGATGGATAGGTGGTTAGAAGGTGAAAGGGCAGATTTATAAATGAAAGGATGGATGAATAAAATGGAAGGAAAGCCAATGGATTGTTGGAACAAAGAAAGGCTGGCTTGAAGGATCAAAGAATGTAAGGTTGGATGGAAGGATGGGAGGATGAATGGGTAGATTGGAGGATCTGCAGGTGAAGAGAACTAATCTAGGAAGTGGCTGGCTTACTATCTCTCTCATTCAGGGGCAGATGTATCAAAATACCTATTTGCGATTCTCAAATAGCGATTTTTTGAGAATCGCTATTTGAGAATTGCAAAATGGTATATATCTAAAAAATCGCAATTATTTTGAGATTTCTTAATATTCCTTATTTGCGAATAGCAAATTGCGAATTGGCAATTAAGGAATAATTTCCCATTCATTTCTATGGGCCAGGAGGCCCATAGGAATGAATGGGAAGTTATTCTCAATTTGCGATTCTCAATTTGCGAATCACAAATTGAGAATAATTTCAAGGGTGCAAGGGTGTCATAAGGACACCCTGATGCACCCCTGAAATGTACATGTGTGCGCATATGGCACACATATATGCCCAAAGGGCATGTATGTGCGCCACATGGCACCTTCACAAATGGCAAAAAGTGCATTTGTGAAAGAAATCGCAAATTTCCACCAACCTCAAGTTGGTGATAATTTGCGATTTCTTAATTGGGAATCGCACAATTTGGGTGCTTCATGCATAGAATTTAAGGAATCGCAATTTGCGATTCCTTAAATGCTGATGCAAAGTTAATGAATCTCAAATTTGGCGATTCCTTAATTTTGCGATGCAATTTCAATAATACATCGCATTTTCCGATTTTTTTGCCGCAAACGCTGCTATTTTGCGAATCGCAGCGTTTGCGACAAAAAAATCGTTTGATACATCTGCCCCTCAGTGTCATTAGAGTTTTGTTTCACAATGGGGGCATTGTCTGGCTACTCCCTTTTGTGACCACCTCCACCCCTGCTGTGTAGCATCATTTCAAATGAGGAAGAATGTGAAACAACACATTTTAGCCTCCTCTTCTTTCTTCCAGTGGAAAGGCAGACGGGTTCTTCAAAAATGATGACCTAACAAAGAAGACTGCAGCAGAAAAGTACAGACCCTCAAACTATGTTGGATTCAACACAGGTACTGTAGTAAGTGCAGAGAAAACTGTACTTTGTATGTAGTATGTATTATGGACAGGGAAGAGAGGTTGGTTTCTAGAAAACTCCCTTACAACTGAAATGAAGACTAAAAATTTTAATACAAATCCCATGTTTTGCAAAGTTTAACTTCCCAACGATTAACACTTCCTAAATGTATCTCATATGTTGTGCATGTTTACAGTTGGAAATGTCCATTTTCACCTTTTTGAGGAAATTTACTCAGGGCCCCAGAGCACATACATTAATTGGCATTCCTGATCCAGAAATACAAACACTGTGCATGTCAGTAATTTTGCCAAAGCAGTAATACCTCAGGATTGCATGTATGTCCCTGAAAGCATCCTGAGAAATGTGGTATTACTATAGGAACCAGTAACACCAAACTAAGGGGCATATTACCAACAACTAGCGATAATTATCGCTATGTTGGCTTAGCGGCAATATTTTTATCTCCGAGCTGCGGCGATTTTGATCGCTTAGGAACCTTGCTATTATCAAGGTTTATCTCCTAAGCGATAAAAATCGGCCGAAATGCATGAATATCGCTGAAAAGTCAGCGATATTCATGCATTACCGAGCTAATGCCCTTAACCATGTTATCCACCTACCATTGGATAACATGGCTAAGAACTGCTCAGGGGCAGGTGTTAGCTTTTGGAGATATTCGCGCTTAGCGCAAATATCTCCAAAAGTTGGTAATAGGAGATAGCGATGTTAGCGACTGTTTCCAGTCGCTAACATCTTGGCACGCCCACTTTGCATGTCATTAGTGATAAATTTCACTGACATGCAAAGCGGGGCCCAAGATGGTCTCTATCTCCTACTAGCTGTCGCTAAATGGTGTTAGCGACAGCTAGGTAATAGGGAGATAATTTTATCTCCGCTTTCTTGGCTTTTAAAGCCAAAAAAGCGGAGATAAACCCCCTTGATAATATGCCCCTAGATCATGTTATTTTTTGGGAGTTTTCTATAGTGCGAACTCGACTCAAAGGTATCAGAGCTCTTTACATGCGCACCAGTTATGTTACACATGGACACATTCATTTTGTTAGGCACAAGGAGATTAAGTGATTTGCCCAGAATCACAGGTTGTTGAACATCGTTGCTGAGACTCGAACCTGGGGGCATATTACCAAGCAATAGCGATAATTATCGCTATTGCTTGGTTAGAGACAAAAATTTACAGCTGAGCTGCGGCGATTTTTATCGCAAATATACCTTGGTATTACCAAGGTTTATCGCAAATGCGATAAAAATCGGCAGCAATGCATGAATATCGCTGAAAAGTCAGCGATATTCATGCATTATCGAGCTAATGCTCTTAGCCATGTTATCCACCTCCCAGTGGATAACATGGCTAAGAACTGCTCAGGGCAGGTGTTAGCTTTTGGAGATATTCGTGCATAGCGCGAATATCTCCATAAGTTGGTAATAGGAGATAGCGATGTTAGCGACTGTTTCCAGTCGCTAACATCTTGGCACGCCCACTTTGCATGTCATTAGTGATAAATATCACTGACATGCAAAGTGGGGCCCAAGAGGGTCGCTATCTCCTACTAGCTGTCGCTAACTGGTGTTAGCGACAGCTAGGTAGTAGGGAGATAATTTTATCTCCGCTTTCTTGGCTTTTAAAGCCAAAAAAGCGGAGATAAACCCCCTTGATAATATGCCCCGTGGTTCACTAGCATAGAAGTCGACCACTCTAGCCTTTGGACCACATCCACATTTTGTCTGCACCACTCCTGGGGCACTTCAGAAACAGTGCAGACACTTGTGCAGCCCCTTCTCTAACAACCTGTATGCTGCCTGTACCTTTGTATAGTGAGGGTTTGCTCATTTAATAAAGAGTGCAATCCTACACCAGTGCGGCAACACATGTGCCAGTATGCATGCACCACATTGCAGATTCAGATGCCAAATGTGTGCTAACCCGGAGGCAGATACACTTGTTGAGGTCCAAAAATTTGATTTTGTGAGCAGGCATGGAGGTTCCTAGGGCCTCATTTATGAGAAATGACGCATCGTTGCGTGAAAGCAGCGATGCGTCACTTCTCAGTGTGCACTCCTTGCGACATTCCTGATGCGTCATATTTAATGTATGACGCATCGTGTCGCAAGGAGTCACAGATACGTCAGTATTTCTGACGTATCTGTAAGCGCAAAAGTGACGCATTGCTGGAGTGTGTCACAAAAGTGACGCAACTCCAGCAATGTGTCCTTTCACATGGGGCAAGCCCCATGTGAAAGGGCCTGCATCAGTCTTACGCCTGCTGTGAGGCAGGCGCAAGAATTTGACGCAACAGCATCCTAAAAGTGACGCAGTGAAATCTTACAGATTTCACTGCGTCACTTCTACGACCCTTCCTTGCGTCAATACGCCCCCCCTTACATACATTATACCTGGCGCAGGTATAATGTGGCGCAGGGGTTTAAAGAGTGACGCATTTACCTAGATGCGTCACTTTGTAAATATGGCGCAACAAGGCGCATTTTTTATGCCACTGGTGAGTCACAAAAAGTGACGCACCGGCGGCGTAAAAGTGACGCACAGCCTCATAAATGAGGCCCCACGTACCTCAGTTCTAAGCTGTTATATCTTTTCACAAATGAAACTAAAATACATAGGGGCATATTATCAAGGGGGTTTATCTCCACTTTTTTGGCTTTTAAAGCCAAGAAAGCGGAGATAAAATTATCTCCCTATTACCTAGCTGTCGCTAACACCAGTTAGCAACAGCTTGTAGGAGATAGCGACCATCTTGGGCCCCGCTTTGCATGTCAGTGATATTTATCACTAATGACATGCAAAGTGGGCGTGCCAAGATGTTAGCGACTGGAAACAGTCGTTAACATCGCTATCTCCTATTACCAACTTTTTGAAATATTCGCGCTAAGCGCGAATATCTTCAAAAGCTAACACCTGCCCTGAGCAGTTCTTAGCCATGTTATCCAATGGGAGGTGGATAACATGGCTAAGAACTGCTCAGGGCAGGTGTTAGCTTTTGGAGATATTCGCGCTTAGCGCGAATATCTCAAAAAGTTGGTAATAGGAGATAGCGATATTCATGCATTTTAGCCGATTTTTATCGCTTAGGAGATAAACCTTGATAATATCAAGGCTCCTAAGCGATAAAAATCGCCGCAGCTCGGCGATAAAAATATCGCCGCTAAACCAACATAGCGATTATTATCGCTAGTTGTTGGTAATATGCCCCATGGATTTCTTTCTAAATATTTTGAACCTAATATCTGTTTTCAAACTCTGTATTGGCAGATTTACGAGGCCTGTGGATTTATAAGCTTGATAACAACGGTGCATCAGTCAACTACAGGCTGAAGTGTATGGAGTGGTACAACGCCCAGCCGCCACCTACGTTCTGGAACACCGGCCTCTTGCCATGTCCCTGCTCTCTACAGCAGGGCTCGTTGGATACACGCTTCCGTATGACCAAAGCAGGTAAGGAACGGTTGAGTGGTATTTGTTCATAGTGCGTGGGCTCCATCAGACAATGAGAGGCAGATGTATCATCGACTTGTGTCGCACCGACACAAGGGGGTGCTAGGGCTAGGCAACTACTAAATCAGATTACTCAAGCCATGCAAGGCCACCTTGCATGTCCCTGAGTGACTTGATACATCTAGAGTAATGCAATGCAACACAAATTGCTGCCTTGCAGTACTCTGTCCCGATGAGGCATTCCATGGGTAGAGCGTGTGTTGTCCCATGCATCCACCAATGGGTTTTGGCGAATGGCCAGATTTACCATTACTTGTAGACCTGAGAATGCATCAAAATGCTGCGCCTCCCCAAGTGAGGCAAAACGAGGAGAAATATCTTTATTTCTCCCCTTTTGTTCTTTCTGTGTGTGCTGCATTCCTCAGACCTCTGGGTCTCTTGAAGCCACTGTACTTATCTCGGTATATACAGAATAACATAGGGGCATATTATCAAGGGATTTATCTCTGCTTTTTTGGCTTTAAAAGCCAAGAAAGCGGAGATAAAATTATCTCCCTATTACCTAGCTGTCGCTAACACCAGTTAGCGACAGCTAGTAGGAGATAGCGACCATCTTGGGCCCGCTTTGCATGTCAGTGATATTTATCACTAATGACATGCAAAGTGGGCGTGCCAAGATGTTAGCGACTGGAAACAGTCGCTAACATCGCTATCTCCTATTACCAATTTTTGGAGATATTCGCGCTAAGCGCGAATATCTCCAAAAGCTAACACCTGCCCTGAGCAGTTCTTAGCCATGTTATCCAATGGGAGGTGGATAACATGGCTAAGAGCATTAGCTCGGTAATGCATGAATATCGCTGACTTTTCAGCGATATTCATGCATTTCGGCCGATTTTTATCGTTTCAGAGATAAACCTTGCTAATAGCAAGGTTTATCTGCGATAAAAATCGTTGCAGCTCGCCGATAAATTTTTATCGCTAACCAAGCAATAGCGATAATTATCGCTATTGCTTGGTAATATGTCCTATAGTTCTAGACAGTGTTTCTCAGAGGGACTTAAGGGCTCCCTATGCAGCTCTTTGTCTTCAAGTATGTGGCTTAATTACTTTATACCAATGCTCCTCAGAGCCTCTCAGAAGCTCTACGCATATCCCTGTGTCACCAAGTACATGATTTACCAAAGTACAGTCAGTTGCACTTCAGAGCCATATATAGGCTCTGTACTTACCCTGTGTTTTCAAATGTAGTGAGTAACAAAGAATTAGATGGTGCTCCTCAAAGCCACTTAGAGAGTCTACCTATCCATGTGGTACCTAGTATGCAGAATAATATAGCTGCAGACAGACGGTCTTCAGAGATGATTAACGGTTCTGGGCCTCATTTACGACAAAATGATACAGCGCAGTGCCGCAAGACATTTTGCTTCGCCGAGCTGCGTCATTTTAATAGAACAGTATTGCTCCATATTAACAACAATACAATTCATCCCTGTGTTTTCCCCTGCACTGGCACACAATTGGTTGCCATGCGCCAGTGCAGTCACCCTTGCGTCATGTTGCAAGGGTGCCGGTATGGGGGATGATTGCTTTTGTACAGGAAGGGACAGAGGAACTGTAAAGGAGCATGCTGCTTTTGGATGAAATGTTGCGGTATTTATTAATACACTTAAAGTAAGCAATAGAACATAACACATAACATACACAAACCAACATAGTAGCACAATTAGAGCACAACCAGGCACATCATAACAAAACAGTCTAAACAGAACACAGTACAGTCACTAGATTCACACTCCTCTTGCTAGTTATCCCAAAACATTGCCTCATCCTCCACAGACAATAATAGTATGCATTTGGGGTAGTTCATGTGACGTCACTGACTGCAGCTGATATCCCAACTGGCCCACTTTCCCATACCTTGAATACTGAGTGCACAAAATGTCGAGTCCACTTCTAATAATTCTATTGTTTCCAGGTCTTTCCAGATCTGAACTCATCCTACGTACAACTTCCCCCAACATGTTCATGGCTGGAGTGCGGTGTGTGTACAACACAGCAAAACAGTTGTTGTCAAGCTACCAGGAGAGACCCTGGATATTCTTCCCAGATACAACATCTGCAGATGGTAAGCAATGGCCTCTAATGTGGTCACTGTCGGCTCGATGGAGGCAGCAGTGGACTTTGCAGGACGGTGGTAATCGCGGTGGATCCACCTGCACAAACATTGGGTGAATGTGCTGTGATGTGCAACATGGATCTGTTCCCCATATCTCCCTGGCTGTATTGGAATATCAGCTTACTAATGACTTACACTAGTTAGTTTGTTTGCCACTGATAGGCGAACACTGAGGGTCAGATTTATCAAAATGCCACGCAAAGCATCACAGCATTATATTGCACATTCCTGTCCTCTCCTTGGCCGGCCCTCTTTGTGCTGGTTAGCACCAACACAGTCACATTAGCACCATGGCACAAGGGTGCCTAGATTGGAGGCTTGATTGTTTATGAGCAGAAAGGCAAACCTTCCTGCACAAAAAGAATCCTCTAAGCACATGGGTACTCACAAACTTTCTCTCGGGGCCAAATTTACAGTGTGGTTTGTGTCTGAGGGCCGCACCGGTGGGGGCGGGGTCAGTTGGGGAGGGGGCGGGGCTAGAGCAACAAAAAAAACCTGTGACCATAAGGTTGACCACAAGTCCCTTCAGCGGACGCCTTCGTCCACTGAGCCACAAGACCCGGCATACACACATCACTCTATCTCTCTCTCTCTCTCTCTCTCTCGTTCTTTCTCTTTCTCTCTCTCTCTCTCTCTCTCTCTGTCCCCCTCCCTCTCTCTCTCTCCCTCTCCATCCCTCTCCCTCCCTCTCTCTCCCTCTCTCCCTCTGTCTCTCTCTGTCTCACTCACTCTGACTGTCTCACGCCCTCTCACTCCCTCTCTCCCTCTGTCTCACTCACTCTGACTGTCTTCCTCTCACTCTCTCTCTGTTTTTCTCTCCCTCACTCTGTTTCCCTCTTCCTCACTCTGTTTCCCTCTCCCTCTCTCTCCTTCCCTCTCCCTCCTTCCCTCTGTCTCTCTCTCTCTCTCTCCTTCCCTCTCCCTCCTTCCCTCTGTCTCCCTCTCTCTCCTTCCCTCTCCCTCACTTGGAGGTCTGAGGTCTCCCTCCCTCTCTCTGTCTCTCTCCCTTTCTGTGTCTCCCTCTCCCTCCGTCCCTCTCGCTCCTTTTCCCTCCCTTTTCCTCCCTCCCTCTCCCTGTCTTCTTTTCTCTCTCTCCCTCCCTCTCCCTCTGTCTCCCTCTCCCCCTCCCTCTGTCTCCCTCTCCCTCCCTCCCTTTCCCTCCCTCCCTATCCCTCTGACTCCCTCTCCCTCCCTTTCCCTCATTCTGTCTCCCTCCCTCCCTCTCCCCCTCCCTCTGTCTCCCTCTCCCTCCCTTTCCTTCCCTCTGTCTCCCTCCTTTTCCCTCCCTCCCTTGCTCTCCCTCCCTTTCCCTCCCTCCCTCGCTCTCCCTCCCTCTCCCTCTCTCTCCCTTCCCTTCCCTTTCCCTCCCTCCCTGTCTCCCTCCCTCTACCTCCCTCCCTCGCTCGCCCTCTGTCTGCCTCCCTTTCCCTCCCTCCCTGCCTCCCTTGCTCTCCCTCCCTCTGCCTCCCCTTCCCACCCTCCCTCGCTCTCCCTCTCTCTGCCTCTGTCTACCTCCCTTTCCCTCCCTCCCTCTCTCTCCCTCCCTCTCCCTCCCTTTCCCTCCCTCACTCTCCCTCTGTCTGCCTCTCTTTCCCTCCCTCCTTACCCTCCCTCCCTCGCTCTCCCTCTGTCTGCCTCCCTTTCCCTCCCTCCCTCGCTCTCCCCACTCTCCCTCCCTTTCCCTCCCTCGCTCTCCCTCTCCCTCTCTCCCTTTCCCACCCTCCCTCGCTCTCCCTCTCTCTGCCTCCCTTTCCCTTCCTCCCTCCCTTGCTCTCTCCGTCTCCCTCCCTTTCCCTCCCTCTCTCTACCTACCTTCCTCTCCCTCTTTCTGCCTTCCTTTCCCTCCCTCCTCTCCCTCTCTCCCTCACTCTCCCTCTGTCTGCCTCCCTTTCCTCCCTTTCTTGCTCTCCCTCCCTTTCACTTCCTCCCTCGCTCTCCCTCTGTCTGGCTCTGTCTCCATCCCTTTCCCTCCCCCCTCTGTCTCCCTCCCTCTACCTCCTTCTGTCACCCTCTCTCATCCCACCCTGCCTGTGTGTCAGCCCGGGCTGAGACAGCTTCCGGGCACACACACAGCCGCACACTTCACAGGTCTTTCAAAGACCATTCGCATGTTAATGAGGCATTTTTCACCTCTTAGCGCCCCTGCAGCCCCACTCTGACTATGCCGGGAATCGCCCTGCCCCCACAGAGCAGCAGAGCCTCCGTTTGCTACAGTTTGCTGAAACTCTATTTTTTATAAAAATAAATGTAAAAAACGCATGTCTCAAGGTCCGCGGGCCGCCAGGGAAGGCTTGCCGGGCCGCGGGCCGTACTATGAGTACCCCTGCTCTAAAGCTTGTTACTCTTGCAGCGAACTTGTAATGAGGAAACAATGAAGAAAATTAAAGATAGTTCACCTTGTTACTCCGTCATTGGAAAGATGTAACATTTTGCCACATTCCCAGATCTACCACTCATGGTAAATCTGGGACTGTGCCTTAATGCATGGGCGGATAAATGTGTGGGAGCACCCACTTCTGGGGATGTTCCATGGGTGTTCCACCATGCTCTGCCTTGCTTTACTCCAGATTTACTGAGCCACGCAGAGCCACGCAAGGTGGGCCTTGCATGGCTTACATGGCTTGGTAAATCTCATCCTAGGATTTGCGTTGGCCTGCATTCACTTGCGTGGCACAAGGGTGATGCAAAACCTTTGATAAATATGCCCCTGAATTCTGTAACAGGCCTACGGTGCTTGAGAAGAGCCGGGGAAACTTGTACTATTGGCTAGCCATCTACATACTATCCATGCCAAAGTTTGTGAAAAAGGACTATTAATTCAAAGTAATTTTGGAAAAAGAAAATAAGGTATTTTATTTGAGGTGGAGGTCTTATAATAGGAGCTGAAGCCTGGCCTATGAAATTCTTCCAGCTTTATCTACCTATAAATATTTGGCCCTGCCATTCAAGTGAAGGTTAAGCTGAGGCGGAAATTAGATAATTGGTAAAATTCTGTGAATAAGGTATATTAGAGACACACTGAGAAAATTGAGAATTGGGTCATTGTAGGAAGATCTGATATAATTAAAGCAAAATATGGCCAGCATAATTTGAATATAATGCAGTCACAATCCTCTTCACTCTTGTCTGGTGCCTTCCTTGTGGTGAAGGATGAGTTTAAGGAGGAGAGGTGTCTTGACGAGATTGAACCTGTGGAAGCCAGGAAACTTTATCTTCAGTTTCGTTTTGGCACCCTCCCCCTGCTTTCCTTCACCTCAGGTTGGGGCCGTTCTCAGGATCAAGATTAGTGGGAATATGTCACCTGTGGTTCTAGTAAGGAAACTGTGGAACATGTGTTATATTTTGGTCCTTCTTATGTTAAGGGGAGGAAAAAATTGATTTCCCCAGTATGCCAAATATTAGGGGTGAGAAAACATGTTGAGACACTCCGCATGTTGAGACATGACACAAGACATTTACATTTTTTTTTACATTTACAAGACAAAGCATTGTCTTTTGTTGTCTCTTGATATCTCCTGGTGGTGGACAGGACAAGGTGCATGTCTCTCAAGTCTATTGTGGGTCCTGAAATAGCGGTAGTGCAGGGGGTTCCTAGTGACCCTGCTCGCCTGCTCTATTAGTGCCCCGTGTCCCTGTGGCCCAAGACTGTATATTCCCCTTAAGAAAGCTAAGGGTCTTTTAGAGGCTTCTTCCCCTTTTAAGCACCAGAACTTTGCGAATCCGTTGAATAAGATGTAGCGCATTACACCAAGAAAGTTCAGAGTCCTCCTAGAGTTCTCACTTCCCTCTTGCACTTTGTGAACACATGGACTTAGGGGCCGATTACGATCTCGTCTGGAAAGTTTTCCAACCGAATCAGTTCCAGAATGCTTTCCGGACTACTCAAATCAGAGGAGTCCGACCGAGCGATTTGGATGCACCCATGGATTCCCCCAATGGCTTCATCCAGAAGACCCCGGGTGAGGGATGCCTGCTACGGTCCCCCAAAGACAGATCCCGAGAGCCATTTTGTTTCTGGCAAACTGAATCGAAATGGCAGTCCGAATCTGTCATTGTAATCACTCGCTCGGAAACCATGTCCATAAAGCTGTACAAATCTGCTCCGAAAGGCTCGATCTGTACGAATGCCTTTTGGAACCGATAAGGTCAACCCTAACAGTTTCCCGGCATCGTAATCGTCATTCAGAACTGGGTATGATTCGGTCGGAAACAAGGGCTTAGTGTCAGATTCGGCAAACCAAATCCGATTCAGAGCCCTTCTGAACGGGATCGTAATCGACCCCGAAGTCTGTATTTGTACAACTCTAAGCTTCTCTCGTTGAACTTATAAAATACTTTGGTTGTACGGATATTCTTTTATGGTGTCGTTTTAAAAAGGGTTTACAGTTTTTATGGTATACGCTTGCATATTTTCAGTGTGTTATTTTATATTTTGTCTTTTGGCACTTTTAAGGCTCTCAGCTGAAATAAAGATTTGATGATAATTGGAACTGTCACATAGTGCCCTGGATTAGTGCTTGTCACGCCCCACCACAATTAGAATGGACTTTCAACTATGGAAATTAGAAAGACTAGCTTGGCTATGGTTGTGCCTACCATGCTAGAGGGAGCAGAGGTATGTGTTGTCTCTTACATGGGCAGCTGGGATGGATGCATCACAAGGCCTTTGAACAGTGTAGGCATGATCTTTCCTTTAGGTCTGCATGGGGTTGGCTCTTTGGTTGCAAAGTAAAAATACCATGCTCTTCTCCAGGGTGGATTTCACTTTATTTTTAAACTTTTTTAATAAGAAACAAATAAATACTTACATGTAGACTGGAAATACCTTGTCTGAGTGGGGATTTGCTGCTGAAACATTTGTACAGCTACAACTTAGGTCCCTGACATGGACACATGGGAGTACAGCAAACCCGGGGGACATATTTTTTACTTTAAATACTAGGCAGATTTAATCCTACCTGAATATAGGTCCTCATCTTAGGGTTTGGTGCATCTACATGATGACCCCTTAGTAAGCCTACTATTTCTGGAGTTCCGAGGTCACTGGTCGTGTATGAGAAGAGCAGTAAGGCAGCCCAGGCTCTGTGGGGTGCAGTCAAATTGAACTAACAAACAGTTACAGACGAACATGGAGCTAATCTTACCTCCACCATGCTAGGTGCTCTTGGCTTTTCAGAGTTACTGGTGACAGTAGGGTCTCTGAATAACACCTTATGGCTACAAAAAGCTGCAATACATTTTATGTTTTGTACAATGACCTGTATTTTATTTTGAGTATTAAAGGCTTTCATTTTTGTAAGTCTTTTTGCATATCTTGTTTTCTGTTGTTTGTATACCTTTTATGAATAGTTTGCAAACTTAAGATATATTTATTGTATATATTAGAAGCATGCTGTTAGTCCAGAAGGAAACCTTAGTTTTTTTTAATCCTAAATCTTCAGTACTTTTTGCCATAAACCTAGCAGTCTGTAAAAGTGGAAACATGACTTCCGAATATCCAGGTCAGAGGCAGTTTACAGAGTCCCAGAAGCCTTGAACCTTAGGCTACTTGTCCATATGAATAATGTGCCTGCATGCTTTCTCTTTCATGATTTATTATGGACATTGTTGCAGGCTATGATTTTGTTGCTAAAATTGAAATACATACCACAGTGACGTGTCCATGAAATACCACACCTCCATGCGCTGCATCTGGAAGGTATACGGTCATATTAGCAAGAACCTCTGTAAAAGGATATCTAACCTGGGCTTCTATTGGAATTCTATAACGCATATTAGCAAGCCCATTATCGCCGTTTTAGTGGCAGTTTCCTGCCGCTAAAAAAAACGATAATTTTAACGAGGTTCTTGCTAATATGCCCCTAGCTTCGCACAGTTTGCAACCCGATTTTTTTGTGATTGTCATTGTACTTTATGAGGTGCAAACATTTAACTCAGAATATCTCAGAGTGAGCCCATGCATCACAGAGTGGAGATCTCAGAGACAGTTAGCAGTGACTTCTCTCTATGTGCTACCCCGGCTGCCTATCGAATAATTCAGTGTTAGAGCAGATTCTGCAGACAGCAGATCTTGGAAGCGGAGAGAAATTCGGAGTGAAAAAGTATGTGAGACATTCGGAGCTGTAGCCTAGGAAGGGGGGGGCGTTTGGTGAGGGCCGCCCCGGGTGTTTTCACTGAGGGGGGTGATAAAATGGCAAAAATATGCGTAACTATCTTTTTTTTCTTATTTTAATCATTTCAATGTGGGCGGGGATGACAAGAGATGTTCCGTATCGGGTACACACTGACCTTGCTATGCCACTGATTCCGAGTTAATGTAGTCTCTGCAGACAACAGAGCTTAGAAGCAGAGGAAAATTCAGGGGCATATTACCAACAACTAGCGATAATTATCGCTATGTTGGCTTAACAGCAATATTTTTATCGCCGAGCTGCGGCGATTTCTATCGCTTAGGAACCTTGCTATTATCAAGGTTTGTCTCCTAAGCGATAAAAATCGGCCGAAATGCATGAATATCGCTGAAAAGTCAGCGATATTCATGCATTACCGAGCTAATGCTCTTAGCCATGTTATCCAACTGTTTCCAGTCGCTAACATCTTGGCACGCCCACTTTGCATGTCATTAGTGATAAATTTCACTGACATGCAAAGCAGGGCCCAAGATGGTCGCTATCTCCTACTAGCTGTCGCTAACTGGTGTTAGCGACAGCTAGGTAATAGGGAGATAATTTTATCTCCGCTTTCTTGGCTTTTAAAGCCAGAAAAGCGGAGATAAACCCCCTTGATAATATGCCCCTCAGAGTACAAAGTATGTGAGCTATTCTCAGTTATTGTAGTCTCTGCAGACAACAGAGCTTAGAACCAGAGAGAAACACTGGGCCATATTTATGACCTGATTTGCATCGCTCTTGCACCACGAATGTAGCACAAGAGCGACACAAACCGTAAGTCTGATTTTGTACATATGTACAGCCCCTATTGCCACAGGAACGTCACTTTTAAGGACGTTCCTGTGGCGATATGTGCTTTGCCTTATCTACAAGGCAGCGTTAAGCCACTTAACGTGGCTTAACCAAGCCTTGTCAATAAGGCCCACCCTCACGCTGTAAGTAGTGTCAAAGGGGCGGGAAATGGGTTTTGCAGTGGGTGTTCCACCGCAACACCCATTGATTTTGAGGCTGCCCCCTATTTACAAGGGTGGCTTAAATAGGAGACAGCGCCAAAATTAAGACCAGGGAGTACCTGGTCTTAAACAGGCAAAACAAGGAAAAATGCATTATTTCTACTCGTTTTTGCTGTTTCCATGTGTGTTGCGTTGTGCAGCACACATAGATAAAGCTAATTGCAATTGATTGTTTATGTGCAGGAAGGTGTCCCTTCCTGCACATAGAAAATCTTCCCAAAAAAGCCTTTTTTGCCACATCTATGCGTGCTGCCTTAACCAGCACACATAGAAGTTACAAAACGACATTTAAAGATTGTTTATGTGCAGGAATGGTCACATCTAGCACATAAACAATCTTCCCCTCAACTCAGACACCCTTTCACTATGGTGCAAGGGTGCCTTTGTTGGGGCTAGACTGCTAAATGTAGTGCCAGCGCAGGGGGAAACGCAGGGCTGCACCATATTGTTGTAAATACGGCGCAGCTCTTCGTTTCAGAAGTGGTGGAGCGTGGTGTTAAGCTCTAGTAAATATGTCCCAATGACGCTTTTCATGGCTCTAAAACTCTGGAGTATCGCAACACAGCACAAATTGCATTGAACTACTTGGAGGTTCGCCAGTAATTGTTTTGGTATGCCATTCCATGGGCTGCAGCAATAGTCTAGTCTTGTTAACCCGTTCATTCATTCATTCATAATATTAAGACTTGGAAAACGTTATTGCGCCATTCCAACGGAAGAAAATGGTTGATTCTTTTTCGTTTTTCCATGGCTTGCAATGGTCTAAAACCAGGCTGAGCTTATTTGAGAATAAATCATTGTTTAAACATCTCTCCAATATCTTGATATATTTTGGTAGAGAAATGTGGCAGTAGTTGCTAGGATTGGCGATATCCGGTAAAGATGTTTTAAGGTTGGTGCAATCTCTGAGGGCCTCATTTATGAGGTTTTGGCGTAGGGCAGTGCCCTAAGGAATCTTCCTGCGCTGCCCTACGTCAAAACAAAAGGGCAAGATTGCACTGTATCCATAAGATACAGCGCAATCCTTTCCTTTTACCCTGAGCTGGCGCAAAATGGGCTACCATGCACCAACTCAGGCACCCTTGCGCCATGGTGCAAGGGTGCCTGCGTTGCCAGGATGATTGATTTTGTGCAGGAAGGTACACCTTCCTGCACAAAATTAATCAAAATAGGCGATTTCCTCTTCCTATATGTGCTGCAGAATGCAGCGCACATAGAAAAAGGAAAAACGAGGAGAAATGAAAACATTTCTCCTTGTTGCACTTTCCTAACACCACCCCTGGGGTGGGGATCTATGACGTTACAACGCGTTCTTTTACAACGCGTGCCGTTACTACGCAACTTTTACAACGCAAGTCGTTACAACGACTTGCGTTGGGGGGCGCTGGATAGTAAATATTTTAATTTATTATTTCAACTCCAGTCCTCGTGGATAGTAGGGAAGGAGTTGGATAGTAAATTAAACTATTTACTATCCTGGAGCGCCCCCCAACGCAAGTCGTTGTAACGACTTGCGTTGTAAAAGTTGCGTGGTGACAGTACCGCGTTGTAAAACCTTCGTTGTAAAGGTTGTTCCCCCTGGGGTGGCATTAGGTTCTGACGCATTCCCTGGTTTACGATGCCTCGTAAATCTGGGAATGCTTCAGGTTGCATGGGTGATGCGTGGGAGCACCCAGAGCAATACTCATGGAACGGACCTTTCACACAGGGTTCTGCGTGGAAGGGGCACATATTTATAAGGCCATGAAAAGCCATGTAACACCCATGTTATTTGGCACAATCCCAGATTAATGAGGTTTTGTAAACCTGGGAAAGCATCAAAAGTCTATACTCCCCAGTGGCAGCATAGGAGAGGCGCAACGAAGAGAAATAACTCTATTTCGCATAATTGTTTTCCTCTTCTATGCATGCTGCATTCAGCAGCACACATAAAATAGAGGAAATCTTCTCCATTGATTGGGCTCAATTCACAGAATGAACTTAAGACTCAATCCTAAACTTACTACTATTTTGGTATTCACAGAATGCACTTACTACTTTTGGTATTCACAGAAGTTAGGATTTTGTCTTAAGTTTGTCTTAAGACAAACTTAAGACAGACTTAAGACAGACTTAAGTTAGGATTCTGTCTTAAGTCTGTCTTAAGTCCGTCTTAAGTTTGTCTTAAATCTGTCTTAAGTCTGTCTTAAGTTTGTCTTAAGACAAACTTAAGACAAAATCCTAGGGGCCCTATTCACAGAACTAGCTTAAGAAAAAATCCTAAACTTACTACTTTTGGTATTCACAGAAGTTAGGATTTTGTCTTAAGTTTGTCTTAAGACAGACTTAAGACTGACTTAAGACAAAATCCTAACTTAAGTGTGTCTTATGTCTGTCTTAAGTCTGTCTTAAGACAAATTTAAGACAAAATCCTAACTTCTGTGAATACCAAAAGTAGTAAGTTTAGGATTTTGTCTTAAGTTAGTTCTGTGAATCGGGGCCTAGCTTCTGTGAATACCAAAAGTAGTAAGTTCATTCTGTGAATACCAAAAGTAGTAAGTGCATTCTGTGAATACCAAAATAGTAGTAGGTTTAGGATTGAGTCTTAAGTTCATTCTGTGTATGCCAAAAGTAGTAAGTGCATTCTGTGAATACCAAAAAAAGTAGTAAGTTTAGGATTGAGTCTTAAGTTCATTCTGTGAATCGGGCCCATTGCGTCTGTGCAGGAAGGTGTCACTTCCTGCACAAAAACAATCACCCCTAAAATGCAGATATCCTTTCACCATGGTGCAAAGGATGCCTGTGTGGGAGCATGGCAGCCATTTGTGCGTTAGCACAGGGGAAAAGGACAGGAGTGCTCCATTACTTTAATATTATGGTCGGTCTGTCTCTCTGCTTGTATTTTACTCCTGAGGCTTGAGCCGGGAGGTTTATTTTAATATTGCTCCGTGTAAATACTTTTTAGCTCGTGCTGCTGTTTCCCTTGTGTCCCTTGTGTCCTTTCCCTCCCCCCTGACAATTAAATTGTTAGCGCGCTGAGTACTAGAGCGCTAGAGTTGCCTAAGGTGATTGATGATTCAAACTACTACCTTTGTCAAAAGACAGATTACTCGTCTCGCCCTATAGGTGTGGCCGAATCACGGGCCGGCATCTGCGGGTATCATTAGAGCCATCGAAGTAAGGATAGCGGCCATCTTAGTGAGGGCTCGCTCTGCACGGCGCTCGGCGCTCGGCAGACAGCATAAATTCAGAGAATCCACGGGTGCCCAGCTCTGCTTGTATTTTACTCCTGAGGCTTGAGCCGGGAGGTTTATTTTAATATTGCTCCGTGTAAATACTTTTTAGCTCGTGCTGCTGTTTCCCTTGTGTCCTTTCCCTCCCCCCTGACAATTAAATTGTTAGCGCGCTGAGTACTAGAGCGCTAGAGTTGCCTAAGGTGATTGATGATTCAAACTACTACCTTTGTCAAAAGACAGATTACTCGTCTCGCCCTATAGGTGTGGCCGAATCACGGGCCGGCATCTGCGGGTATCATTAGAGCCATCGAAGTAAGGATAGCGGCCATCTTAGTGAGGGCTCGCTCTGCACGGCGCTCGGCGCTCAGCAGACAGCATAAAACCATACGGCAATGGCTCCGCGCAGCGGACGCGCATTGCGGGCACGCCGATCGCGCGCCGGAGTCAAGCCAGAGTCCTGCCCGTCTGCGCCCGTCCGCGAACGACCGGGACGCGGGGCAGGACTCCAGGACTCTATAAACTCGATATCTGACACAGCCCGGGCAGTGGACAATTACAAGATCCACTACTCCAAAGCAGCCCTTCTTAAACTTGGTAAGAAGCCTAATCAGTCCTGCCTTCATACCATAGAACCTGAAGAAGTACCCAGGTCCTGCACTATATGTAATACTATACTTCCTTCCCCTAATGTAACCTCAGAACCAACACTTACACGTAAGATGACATTGCTTAACTGCAGGTCTATGGTAAAGCATAAAATGGAAATTCATGATTTGTTGGAAAACAACGCTTTTGACACCATGGGGCAGATTTATGATGCCCTTGCGCCGCAATTGCGTCACGTAATGTGACGCAACTGCGGCGCAAACAATGCGCCCTATTTACAACGTGACGCATCTAGGAGATGCGTCACGTTGGAAACCCCTGCGCCATAAGGAGGCGTTCCTGCGCAGGGGGGGGGCGTTCCTGCGCAGGAACGCCTCCTAAAAGTGGCTGAGTGAAATCTATGAGATTTCACTCAGCCACTTTCTACGTCAATTCCTTACGCCTGCTTGAAGCAGGCGTAAGGGTGACGCACAATGCATTGCATAGGTGGCTGCTGTGCATTGCAGGAGTCATGTCGCACTTGCGACATGACTCCTGCAATGCGCCGCCCGTACGGCGAGAGATGCGTCACGCATCCTCACTTCCTTGCACCATGGTGCGCCGCATCATAAATGCGGCGCACCATGGGTGGCGTAGCAGTGGCGCACTGTGGCGCATGTTAACTGGCGCATCCCTGGGGATGCGCCAGTTAACATAAATCTGCCCCTATGTTTCTCACAGAAACATGGTTGGAAGAAGCCTCGCTCCCAGACATTTTAGAAGCCATACCCAATAACTATACTTTTCTTAGAATAGACAGGCAGAAACACCAACGCGGTGGTGGACTGGCACTCATTTTTCAAAAAAATTTGGAATGTACTTTTACTAATTTGGCCATCTCTAACAGTGAATGTGGATTTTTTTCTATTAAATTGGATTCCACCACCACTATCACTGGCTTACTTATTTATCGACCACCTGGCCCCACAGGACTTTTCTGTAATCATCTCATAGAAGTTGCCACCCAGCTAGCAATAAGACATAAAAATCTTATGATTTTGGGAGATTTAAATCTTCATTTTGAAGACCACAACGCTAAAGAAGCATGCTCATTAAAAACCGCACTTAGCTCATTAGGCTTAAGACTCATGTCCCCCAACCCTACCCACCAACATGGGCACCTTCTTGACCCGATTTTTGTAAATTGGGAGGGAATTGCTGCCCCTTTTCCCCCGACCCCGTTATTGTGGTCCGACCACTTCCTGGTAACTTGTGAGATTTTAATCAGTCAAAATAAAAGCCCGCCTATCAAAGTCCACTCGCTGAAGCGCCGTAACTGGAAAAAGTTCACTCCGGCTCAGTTTAAAAGCTTCCTAGATGAACACCCCCTTACCAGAGGGAACTCACTTCAAGAGGTATGGAACAACTACGAGCAATGGTTAGAAAATGCTCTAGATAAAATAGCCCCCTGGACTACCAAACCCCCTACCAGGCGTGCTAAATCAGAGCCCTGGTTTTCGGAGAAACTCCGACTTGCAAAAGCCCATTGTAAATCAATTGAGTGCAGTTGGAGAAAGAGCTATGCACCGGACCTCAAATTGAAGTATAGAACCGAACTAAAAATATACCAAAAAATGGTTCGAGAAAAAAAAAGTATCTTTTTCAATACTAGAATTGAGGAAGCTGCCCACCCTACTAAGGAATTATTCCGTATTTACAAAGAACTGACTAACTCGGCCCGTCTAGAGACTCTGGATACTTATTCCACGGAAATATGCGAACAAATCGCTGATTTTTTTGTGGAAAAGGTGGAGAAAATCCATGCTACCTTCTCCAAAACCCCCGATGTAGGGGATAACATGGACATAGAAACTCCCACCACTCAAAATCCAAGATTGTCTATGTTTACCACTCCAGATAAAAAGGATCTACTTAATGTTATTAAAAGTATACATTCTGGATCTCCCAGGGATGTATGTCCATACGATAAAAGTAAGGACATCATGGAAAACACTCTTATTGACCACATTAGCCATATGATCTCTTTATCCTTCCAGGAATGTTTTGTCCCGGAAGCTTGGAAATTAGCGCAAGTGATACCGTTAAAAAAAAAACCTAACATTCCCATTACACAGTTTAATAACCTAAGACCCATATCACTTCTTCCATATTGCGCTAAAATTATAGAAAAAGTAGTAAATAAACAACTCATGGATTTTGTAGAAAAAGAGAACTTACTCCATCCCTCTCAATCAGGATTCAGGCCAGGATATTCCACTGAGTCGGCAGTCCTGTATTCTACGGAATGTATTCGAATGATGGTGGATGAGGGCGAGACTGCAGCATTGGTCATGCTGGACCTCAGTGCAGCATTCGATACTGTGCTGCACTCTAAGCTGCTATCTCGCCTATCAAAATTAGGAGTGAAAGGTCCAGCACTTGATTGGCTTAGATCTTTCCTTACCATGAGATCATTCCAACTACACTGCCCACCCTTCAGATCATCTTCCCGCAGTGTCAGCCATGGGGTTCCACAGGGCTCGAGTTTGAGCCCTACTTTGTTCAACATCTACATGGAACCCCTGGCTGATATAGTAAGGAATTTTGGGGTGGGCATTGTTAGTTATGCTGATGATACGCAACTCATGTTTAAAATCACACCGGATTGTAAGGAACATGCCGCAAATTTCTCAAATTGCATGACGGCAGTAGCCACTTGGATGGACGATAACTGTCTACGCCTTAATGGAGAGAAGACCGAGGTATTGGTGGTGGGGAAGGAAACATCTGTGTGGTCTGATGCGTGGTGGCCCTGTGAACTGGGAAATCTCCCCACCCCTGCAAAAGTGGTAAAGAATTTGGGGGTCATGATAGATTCTGACCTGTCGGGCAAATCCCAAGTGAATAAAACTATAGGAAAGTGCACTGGCATACTTAAAATTCTCCGAAAAATCATTGATTTGATTCCTATAGGAGCAAGAAAAACCATAGTTCACGCCTTAATAACGCCACATTTGGACTATGGAAATGCCCTCTTAATAGGTCTCAATCTCAAAGGCCTTCACCAGCTCCAATGCATTCAAAATACGGCGGCTCGTCTGGTGTTAGGTCTCTCGAGAAAAACTTTTATTAAATCTGCCCTAACCAAACTGCACTGGCTTCCTATCAAGGAAAGAATTATATTCAAAAATCTCTGCTATGCCCACAGGATAGCCCATAACAAAGGCCCCCTGTACCTAGGAAGTCTCCTGACTATACACCGACCGATGAGAGCTCTAAGGTCATCTGGTGCAATGCAATTTAAAATTCCCCGCATTAAAAAAGCTAAAATGGGAGGTAAATCCTTCCGATTTCTAGCTGCTCAGCACTGGAATGATCTCCCCCTTCAATTACGGATGGAACCGTCCGAAAGAATTTTCAGGGCAAAACTCAAAACGCTCCTCTTTCCTAAATAGTTAGCTGATATGACTCTCTTTTTTTTCTGGTTTCCACCTTATGGGTTGATTTATAAGCAGTTAGCGCGG
Source organism: Lissotriton helveticus (assembly GCF_964261635.1). Lineage (NCBI taxonomy): Eukaryota > Metazoa > Chordata > Amphibia > Caudata > Salamandridae > Lissotriton > Lissotriton helveticus. Next base: position 34,209,478 of record NC_136072.1, on the reverse strand, counting down.
GGACACACAGTTTGTGCAGCCAGGCGCTTTATAAGTGTTTTATTATTATTATTATTATTATGTGATGGATACTGTGCATTCCTGCCCTTTACTTATGCCGTAGGGCAGCGCAATACGAAGACTTGTGGAGACGCTCTATGGCAAAAGTTCGTAAGCAAGGCCCATAATGAGCAGCCTGGTAGTAGTGGCAGATAGGATGTTAGTTTCACTGGATATAAAATGCAGCTCAGCAGGAATGGTACACAATCACTGTGTATCATTTACAAGATGCTTAGCAGACAGCACAAGCTGTTAAGCCAGAGATGAGCATAAACACAAGGAGGCAGTATCAAAAGATGCTGTTTATCATAGAAGCTAAAATGTCACTTATTGCTGGAGAAGTTGGAATGGTGGAGATGCCTACTGTGAAGTTGGAGCTAGATTCAGGAACAGGTCTGCAATATGGCAAAGAGCAGTGTCCTGCCACAGCTTCTGATCACCATTCTTACTGCTTCTTTGTGGAGCAACCTCTACTTTAATCCATGTTTTGCAAAGTTAACACAATGGGCTTATAGATTGTGAGGACAAATTAAAACACCAACTTTCTTTACAGACATAGAACTGCAAGCCTTTGACTGGTGCTGCGAGAAAGTGGAAGACCCACGCTTCTGTAGCAGATATAATGAGAAGAGACCCAGAATTGACTGCATGGGCTACCGGCCATTAGCCCCTGGTGAGTATGAGAGGTTTGTTGAGAAGGCTGGCTGTAAATATAAAAATGGCCTTGATTTGGGGTTTGGTGGCAATGGAAATGACTTCTGTTGAGTGTGCTGAATCCAGAGGATGATCCACAGGACAAGCTTCCTCCATCATGCTATCCCTGATCAACTCTGTCTCTGGATTAACATCCTCTCTGGGAAACAGAGTATTTTTCATTCACCTTCCCATTATACGTCAAGTGTGTGCCAGCTAGTAGACATTCATTTGGGTGGGTGGACACAAGATCACACCCCTGCTCTTCTGGGCAATTCCATTTCTGTCTTGCATGTTGTTTTAGATAAAACTTTCTTCCTTGACAGAAAAGTACCTGATAGCTGCCTGTCACACATTATGGGGCATATTATCAAGAACAGGTGATAAAATTATCGCTGCTTTATCGGCTGGAAACTGCTGCTACAGCAGCAATAATGTGCTTGATAATATGCCCTTGTGAATTCCCATTGCAGCCCAGGTTAACACCAGAACCTGATCTGCTATGGGAATTCACAACAACATATTATCAAGCCCATTATAGCCGCTTTAGCGGCAGTTTCCTGGCGATCATTTTCTCACCTGTTCTTGATAATATGCCCCCCCATGTTCTTGCTCACTCTATTTCTGCTGTCTTTGATTCTCATTGTTATTAGAATGCACGTGCAGGGACATATTTAACAAACGCAGAAAGTCAACTCGATCAGCTGCATCATAGGAAAAGGTCAGGAATGTGTCATACTTAACAATGTATGGTGCATTCCTGTCATTTCACAGTCCTGGTGCAAAATGTGTTGATTAGCACCAACGCAGGCACCCTTGCCCTGCATTTTAAGTAGGATTATTTTTGACCAGGAAGGCACACCTTCATGCACAAAAACAATCCCCTGAGGAAGTCCACTCTTTCTATGTGTTCTGGAGAATGTAGAATGCATAGAAAGAGAATGTAAAGTGGAGAAATAAAGATATTTATCCTGGTTACATCCTGGTTACATCTCCCCTGGGGAGGTGCAGCATTGTGACCCATTCCCAAGTCTACATCTGATGGTAAATCTGGTAATGCTTTAAAATCCATGAGTGGATGCATGAGAAACACCCACCCACAGGGTACCTCCCTCGGACAGCGATTGGTGGTGTGTCCTGTTACTGTGGATTTATGAAGCCATGCAAGGTGGCCGTGCATGGCTTGATGAATCAAACTTAAGAGTTGTGCCGCTCCTCTACACCGTTGCATGGCCAAAGGGTGACACAACTTGTTCATAAATATGGCCCACCCTGCAAGGGATAATCCTGGGCATCTCTTTCCACATCAGTTGTAGACTGCTAGGTACCGCTTTATATAAGGATGCCTAATGGATGCCACTTCTGTTGCAGCCTGGATGTTTGGAGACCCCCACATCACCACCCTGGATGCACACAGTTACACCTTCAATGGCCTTGGAGACTTCATAGTCTTGAATGCAACAGGTACAGACTCATCTTTAATTCTGCAGGGCCGCACTACACAAACTGGCACAGCGATGGCTACCAACTTCAACGCCTTTGCCTCTCAGTACAGCTCCCGGAATAAAACAATACAGGTTAGTGTTAAATAACAACAGCCTCATTCATTATGACATGTATGTTGCCACACAAAGACAACCTGGCTGCTCAAAAATGCCCAAGTTGGAACTTGGTGGAAATGGAAAATTCTCCAATGTGTGAAATAAGATGAACAATCTCCTTTGAATGGTTTTCAGCCAATGTGAATTAATGTGATAGGATTTCTTCCACTGTAGGGACAATACATTGGGGTTAGTTCTGCTGGAGATTTCTACACCACCAGAGAATCCTTCTATACCTCTCTGAAAACACCTGGGGCCTCATTTATGAGGCTGTGCGTGCCTTTTACGCCGCCGGTGCGTCACTTTTTGTGACGCCCCAGTGGCGTAAACAATGCGCCTTGTTGCGCCATATTTACAAAGTGACGCATCTAGGTAGATGCGTCACTTTGTAAACCCCTGCGCTACATTATACCTGCGTCAGGTATAATGTATGCAAAGGGGGCGTTCACACGCAAAAAGCCTCGTAATAGAGACGCAGTGAAATCTATGAGATTTCACTGCGTCACTTTTAGGACGCTGTTGCGTCAAAATCTTGCGCCTGCCTCACAGCAGGCGTAAGACTGATGCAAGCCCTTTCACATGGGGCTTGCCCCATGTGAAAGGACGCATTGCTGGAGTTGCGTCACTTTTGTGACACACTCCAGCAATGCGTGACTTTTGCGCTTACAGATACGTCAGAAATACTGACGTATCTGTAACTCCTTGCGACATGATGCGTCATATTATAAATATGACGCATCAATCATGTCGCATGGAGAGCGCAGTGAAAAGTGACGCATCGCTGTTTTCACGCAGCGATGCATCACTTTTCATAAATAAGGCCCCTGCTTTACAAGAGAGTGGTAATGCAAACGTATCTGACTTGTGGAGGTTTTGAAGAAATGCTCTGTTAGAAGATTCCCCATAGGTGGATAAATATTTGGTGATGTATTTACTGCTAGTGTAGGGGTATTATGGTGGTGACCAGGGGTCTTTATCATTTTGAACAGTTTGAAAAACTCACCTCTTGGCATTGTGCTGCCCAGCAATGGGAGTGCGTGAAAAGCCAAAGATTTTCCTCTGGAAATTTAAAGATTTTATTTTCACAATGTTAGAAAATGTTGCAAATCTTGCAGATATTAAATTGGGATAAAAAAAGCTAGCTAAAACATATTTTACAGGAAGACAATTCATCAAAAATAACTTTTAGTGGGAAAGTTTGTAAAATCATTTCTTTGCTAGGTAATTTGTGTACAGAATTCTTTTTTAAAATATTTTTTACTGATGGGTTATTCCATGTAAAGTTTCAAAACAATGAAAGATTTGTAGAGTGCAAACAAAACGTTTGCCTTCAGAAAGCAAAATTGTGTCCAGCCCACCTAAGAACTTGACTGCTGATACCTACTTCCAAACTTGCTGATGCCATGACAGATTGTAAAGACTTGACGTGGGCATATTTGCAGTATTTCTGGTTAATCAGCTGATGCTGGAATAAAACATGCAGATGATTGTACTCCATTATTCTCTTCATTGTTTTGCAGATGGAGTGGTTTCTTCAGAATGACACTCTGCATGTTAAATTGAACAATCAATCGGTGGTCTTTTTCTATTCTAATGGTACAGTATTGTATTTATTATTGGGTTTCAATCAAATGGCCACACAGAAATATGAGATGCAAGAGTATAATGTTCTTGGACACTTAGCTTGAGGAAGACCAATGCCTTGATTTCAATTGCAGCACACAATTTGAAATAAGCTACAAATTGTTAATGAGGTGTGATCAATTTCTGAACTTCTAAGGGTTTCTATGCAGAAATTCCTCATAGTATTACACACCAAAAATTGTTTGAAGGAGGGGGTAATATATCAAAAGGCGGTGCAGTAATATTTTTATGGTATGTAGATTTGTGTTGTGCAAGTAATCACTTGTGAGGGTATCCAGGCCCTGGAGTATGCATGTAGATGTAAGACAAAGGATTTTGAGCATCCGGTTCCACAGAATTATTTGAAGAGCTAGGTGACCTGCTTTTTGTGGAGTCCAAGAAGGGAGTAGGAGGCCCTGGTCTTTTGGGGGAGGTTGTACCTGGTCTTGGGTGCAATATAGAAGAATGCTCAACCTCCCTTTCTGCTTTTGTGAATGTGATGGTGTGTGCCAGTGAAAGTGTGGCTCAGCGTAGGTTTCTGGATGGCTGGTGAAAGTGTAGGTGGTCAGCTATGTTTGTCCGATATTGTTCTTTGCCTTGTATGCATGTGTGAGAAGTTAAAATTGGAAGCCTTTCTGGATGGGGAGGCACCAGAGCTCTCTGAGATGTGTTTCAATGTGGGTGCTCCAAGCAAGGAAGGTTGATGATGAGTCTCTCTGTGGTGTTCTGGATGGCCTGGGGTTGGTGTAGGAGATAGTTGGAAATCCCAGTGTAGAGTGTGTTGCTGTTCTCTAGTCTGCTTGTGATGAAGGCTTGCATGACAGTTTGTCTGGTGTTCATAGCTAGCCATTTGAATATCTTGAAGAGTATGGAGGCTTGAAGAGCTAACCATGTTTACTAGAGCTGTCATGTTGTGCTTGTTGTCCTGGATGATTCCTAGGTTTCAGCCATTGTTGGTTGTTGTGGGTGTAGGTGCAAGCTCTGATGGCCCCCAGGTGGAGTGCCATGGAAAGTTATTGCTCCCAAAGATGACACTTCCATCTTGTCATATTTTTTTTTCCAGGCATTTTGATCTCATCCAGTTTGCTACATTGATCATGCAGTTGGAGAAGTTGGTTCCAGAGGTGGTGGACTTGTCAGCCAGAGATAGGATGAGTTGTGTGTCATCGGCATAGGATATGATTGTAATGTCTTGGGATCTAATGATGTTGGGTAGCAAAGTCATGAAGATGTTGAACAGGGTGGGACTGACAAATGAACCCTGAGTGACTCTGCAGATTAGATTCTTGGATTCCTATGTTTTCATTGGTAGTCTAAGTCACTGTGTTCTTCCTGTGATGAAGGAGCCTATCCAGTTGAGGACTGGTGCTTGGATGCGTATGTCGTGCAGTCTTTTGACAAATTTGTGGTGGGAGACTGTATCGAAGGCTGCAGAGAGGTTGGGAATGATGAGGAATGTGGTTTCTCCATGGTCCAATATGTTGTGGGTGTTGTTTGAGGCGAAAATGAGTGCTATTTCGGTTCTTTGATTCCTATGAAGTGCTGATTGGGGGTGGTCCAGGAAATCGTGGAGTTCAAGGTGGCTGATGAGTTTTTGATAGCCTTCTCCATCACACTGGCTGGGTATGTGTTTAGAGAGATGGGTTGGAAGTTGCACAGTGTGCTTGGGTTGGCAGATGCTTCTCTGAGGACGGTGTTGACTGCTGCTTGCTTTCAGTATTCTGTGAAGGTGGTGGAATTGATGGAGGTGTGGATGATATAGGTGAGGGTGCTGCTGATTGGTTGTCCTCCCATGTTGTAGGTGTGGTAGGGGCATCGGTACATTGGGACCTCAGAGTGTACAGTTTGTATGACTGTTGCAGTGACTTCTTCCATGAGTGTTTTCCATTCAGTCAGGTGTGCATCTCAGTTGCTGGTGGCCAAGTTGGTGGTGAGATCTTTGGGGTCTGATTGTTGTTTTGAACTTGCTGTATATCCTTGCTTTTTTGCTGGGAAGAAGTTTGATACGTTGTTGCTGATTTCCTGTGATGGGGTGATGGTGTTGGCTGTGGCAAATTCTTTGGTGATTGAGATGACCTCCTTGCCACTGCTGGAGCTTGCCTTTACGTGTCCGTATAGTGCTATTTTCTGGTTAGAGTCAGTAGTTGGTGTTAATGTCTGAGGGCAGCCTTGTAGTTAATTCATGCTCTGGCATTGTGGCCAGTTCTCCATTTTCTTTCTAGCTTCTTGCAGTAGCATTTAGATTCCTGGATGTCCTCTCTATACTATCAGGCTTGTTTGTTGGTTCTTATTCATTTGTTGCTTTTGATGGGTGCGAGGGAGTCTGTGCAGTACTTGATCGATTGACTGAAGTTTGCGATATCCTTTTGGAGGTTGTTGGTGGTGTGTGTTGAGCTGGTCTGTTTTGAGGGCATTGAGCCCATCTACCTTTTTTACTATGCTCCAGTGCCGGGTGAGTAGGTTGGAAATGGTGGGTATCTTGACTAGAGGTATGGTGGTTTGGAAGTGTATGATGTAGTGGTCAATCCATGTGAGTGGTAAGGCAGAGTTGTGTATTACCCTGTTACTGGTGGTGAAGATTGGATCCAAAGTATATTATGTGATGTGTATAGGGTCTTTGATGAGCTGGGTGAGTCTGATGCCGTTCATGCTTTAGAGTAGGGTTGGGTCCTCAAGCTAGAAGTTGTGGTCACCTAGTAGCACAAAGTTCTAGGAGTTGATGGTGAATGGAGGATAAAGTTTTTGAAGAGGCTGCTGAAGTTGGTTTGTCGTCCAGGTGGTCGATATGCAATAGTGCCTTTCAGGGTGAAGCAGTCTTCCGTTTGTAGTCTGAAGTGCAGATGTTCCATGAAGCGGGTGATGATATCTGTGGATGTAGAGCTTTTGATGATGTCCTTATGGATGATTGCGAGTCCTCCTCCTGACTTGTGAAGATGGTTCTCCTGTGTGATCTTGTAGCCCGTTGGTAGCAGCGATGTTGGGTGCCGACCTGGGGTTCAGCCAGGTTTCCGAAAGGAAGAGGAGGTCCAGCACGCTGTTGCTGAGGACATTCCAAATCTCAGTGGCCTGCTTGCTGAGAGAGCAGGTTTTGAGAAACAATCATGTGAGTAGCTGTTGTGGTGCTGGATTGGTGCATTGTGCAGAATTATCCCAAGTGGAAGGTGAAGTTGTTGGTGCCTGGGGGACATGTGTGAGTGTGCTGCTGCAGGTGAAGTGGCAATGGATGCAAGTGAAAGGGCCTATGTTATTATGTTGTGCAGTGCAGTCCAAGCAGGTGGAGAGGCGGCCTGGGTTGGGTGAGCGAAAAGTCACTAGTGTAGCAGTGGAGGGGCTGATCATGCTGGGGTTTGTGGCACTGGGTGCAATCCAGGTACGTGTGATGAGATATGCTTTGGCGTGCCTTCGGACCACCAGGGGTCGCCCTCTGCGTGGGCCCCCATTAAGTAGCTTCTGGGAGCAGAGAGGTGCGTGGGAGAAGTGGTAGGGCAAGCTGGTACAGAAAGAAGATAAGGGAAGGAGATGTGGCAGAAGAGGAGGTACGGAGCGGTTGAGGAGGCAAGGGAAGGGGAGGGTTATACAGAGAGCATAAGGAAGACACGAGGGTAGAAAGAGCAGAAAAGCAGAAAAGTGGTTCATTGGTGGGATCAGCAAATGAGGAGAGGAAAGGAAAGCAGCACAAAGAGGCTAAAAACAGAGGAGGAAAAGACCCAAAAAGTGAGACAGACAGGTATGAAAGTGACACAAAGAGGCTAAAAATCTAGGGAGAAAAGTCACAAAAAGTGAAACAGAGAAGTATGAACGTGGCAGGAAGAGGATGAAATTGAGGCGATGTAGCACAAAATGGCGAAGTGAGAGATTAAGAGGAGGGGAGAGGCCTAGGAGCAAAAGAAGACAAAGGAGGAGAGAGCAGCAGCAGAGAGGTGAAGAGCAGTGTTCTACAGAGCCTTGAATGCTTAGTGGCCTGGTCCAGGTAAGTATGGGGCTGGGCCTGTGCATAATCCAGACTTTAATCTCACTTCTGCCATCAGAATGTAAAGTTAAGATTACCTCAAGGTGAAACATCAAAAGTCTGGTAAATGAATTTCCCTGGGAATACTTTACTATCCAGTTGGATTGATGACGAATAAGTCATGTGTGATTTGGTTTGTAAAACACAATAAAGTTGGGCTTAGGGTTATGTTGCAGACTAACCTGATCTTCATAGATATTACACTTGTATATCAGAAGTGGTCCTTTTGTTCTTGTATTAATTACAAAAGCTATAACACAATACTTTATTTTGGACAAGGCCTTGCAGTTTGCATTTGTTGGGTCCAGTTTGGTCTCCTGCAAATATAGTTTTAAATCATCCCTCCTATTCCTTTTAACTGGGATATTGCAAATTCAGAATTCGTCGAACACAGATGTCACTATCTGCAAAATTCTTAAGGGCATGATTATTAAAGGTTTGCGTCAGTTTGGCACCACACAACAGGGGGCAAGCACAACGATAAGTGTGATTTATCGAGCCACAGAAGACCACCTTGCATGGCCCTGCATGGCTCCATAAATCAGTAGGAATCCAAAACAGTGCAAATCACTGCATTGTGTTACTCTGCCCCAGGGAGTCGTTCTATTGGTGTTATGTTGATGTTCTCAAACGACACCCATTTTTTAATACATTCCCAGAAGGGACACTTTTCTGCACATGAACAATCTTTCCCTGCAAAGCAGGCACCCTTGAGCAATGATTCAAGAGTCCCTGCATTGATGCTACACAGCTATATTTAGCGCCAGCACTAAAGGAAAGGCTGGGGTGCACCATATTCTTGTGAATACGGCGCATCCCTGCATTTGGAAACTGTTGGAGCCTGGCATTAGCCTACTTGGCTTAACGACGCGCTCCGACAGTTTCCTAGTAAATATGCCCCAAAGACTGGTAAAAATAGGGGTAAAAGTGCCTGTATAATAATAGTACTCATTTCGAACAGGTGATTTTAGCATGTTCAGCATCTTGTGTGTACTTTCTTGACAACCAACAGCTGATGGTAAACCCAAGCTTAAAACCCAGTAATTGCAATTTGTGTGCCAATCTGAATCAATTTTCTTGTGTGGTGGTAGGCTTCTTGTTCTGCCTTTGGCCCTGGTAAACTGCAGGTACTTGGGGGCAGATATACAATAACTGGCGCATCCCCAGGTATGCGCCAGATATTGTGCGCCGCAGCTCCGCCACCCATGGTGCGCTGCATTTACCATGCGGCGCACCATGGGGCAAAACAGAACAGATGCGTGACGCATCTGTGCCGTAAAGGCGGCGCATTGCTGGAGTTGCGTCGCAAGCGCGACACAGCTCCAGCAATGCTCTTGGGGGCCCTTTCTGTTCAATGCTGCGTCAATCCTTACACCTGCTTCAAGCAGGCGCAGGGTTTTGACGCAGCATTGGCCTAAAAGTGCCTGCGTGAAATCTTGTAGATTTCACGCAGGCACTTTTGCGAGGCGCACCTGCCCCGGAACGCCCACCCTGCGCCGGAACGCCCACAGGTGGCGCAGGGTTTTACAACGTGACGCATCTGCCTAGATGCGTCACGTTGTAAATGGGTCGCAGGGATGCGCCACGTTTATGCCGCCATTACGTGACGCAACGGCGGCGTAAACGTGGCACAAGTCCGACATAAATCTGCCCCTTGTTTTTTAATGGAGGCACAATGGCTAAATACTGGCACTAGCACACCGGAGGCAATTCTTGGCATTTCAGGCACCTGTTTCAAAATACTGTACTGGCATAACTGCAGATATTTTTCTGCATCTAGGGCACCTATTGGAAAATACACTTTGAAGGTTATTCTTGGCATATGGGAGGTCAACCATGGTATATGGGGGTTGGCAACCATGACAAAATACTGGTCCTGATATACTGACTTAATTTGTTACGCAAAAAGATAAACAACACTATACAGTGGCATTAATTGCAAAATTCTTGCACATGCATCTTGTATGTAATTTAAGGAATTAGGGAACACCCATGATGTATGAGAACAGGCATGGCACATGGGGGTACCAATAACAAAATACTTACCCTGTTAGACTGAAAGTAATTGTTGAGACATTGATCATCAATAGAAGATCTTTAGAAGAATTGGGTCAATTCCTGGAAAGCATCAGGTTTCTTTGGTTTGCCACCATGAAAGGCTTCAATGAGTGCCCTCTTAGAGCCTATGGATTTTTAGCAAATTGATAGGAAAATTGTGTTTTCAAATGCAATATTTGACCCTATTTTTCCCAAACTTTTCTTCGATGTGGGTACATCCCCAAAACTCACTTAGCAGTCCGGCTCACTCGCTTCACTCTTTCTCTACAATTCAGGACAAATGTTACGCCTAACCCTTTAAAGATCAGGTCAGCACCCTAACATGGGTGGTCTCTAAGATGGACATCTTTCTGAGTTGTAGTACTCATGTGGTTATTATGACCCTTTAGCAATGTCATTTAAAGTTATGTTATCATGGTTAAGGGCTCCCTGGGTAGATTGAGGGCTTAGGTTCATATGATGTCAAGGGTCATTTCCGTCACCTCTGCAATTTTTGTTAAACTGTTGGCATCCATTCTTGAGCCAGCATTAAGGGCTTTGTCAGCCCAATAGTACATGTACAATCCTTCCTTTATGTGGATGCTAATTAATTGCATAAGGCAGTACATTATTAGGTATTGCATTAAGCTGATATTTTGGTTACTGCAATGATACCTATGTGCACCTTATTGTGTTATATTTTGAATATGCTCTTGTCCATGTGGCTCTACAGCTTGCTCCTGTGGTACACACACATGGGTCTAGGTTAACGTTTTTGTTCAACTAATTTTGTTTGTTCTTTGCTATGATAGTAGTGTGGCCAAAATGCATAGTAGAAAACGTATCTGCTGTTCCACTGTCTGTCTTCCATGTGCCTCAAGATCACATTGTTCCTACATTGACCACAGAACTGAACAAGAGGGTACCATGGTCCCCACAATATTCGTTCAACTCATTTTAAGATTTTCAGAACCAGCTCTTCCCCAGGACACTCTCAAACTTTAAATGTGGGCTTTCTTCTAATTACACTTTATTGTGTTGTTAAGTCGAAGATGGAGGAAATTCACAAAGAACCGGTGGGGTGGGGATTACAATTCCTGATTGACACAATGGTGATTCAGGTCTGGGAACACATCCTAAGAAGTGTTAAGACAAAAGGAGAGGATTTCATTTAATGAATCACATATCCTAGCTTTCCCAGATGTGATGAACTCCACTCACTGATAAATGGTGGGAAAAGCAGAAGTGGGAAGGAAAGCCTTCCTCCACCTCAGAGCAAAAGCAGGGTTTTTCTTCCCCACTAAATTGTGAGTCCTCGGAGATGACAAACAGTTGTGTTTGGGACACTGGGGAGGCCACAACCATCTCAGGAGCATGGGTGAAAGGTTTTAGAGTCTGTGGTGCCATGTTGAAGCAAGATGCACTACAGAGCGGAGATGTTCCTAAGCTGAGTGGTCTTCCGTATGAACATTCGAAGGTGCCAGACCATGTGATATGGTCAACTACAAAGATGGGACTCAGTCTTTGGACTTGAATAGGGCTGGAAGGATGTATGTCATCACAACGCATGCTTTTACTACGCATGCCTTTACAACGTAGGTTTTACAACGCAAGTCGTTACAACGACTTGCGTTGGGGGGCGCGGAATAGTGGAATAGTTTAATTTACTATTCCAACTCCAGTCCCCGTGGATAGTAGGGAAGGTTTTGGATAGTAAATTAAACTATTCCCTATCCTACAGCGCCCTCCAGCGCAAGTCATTGTAATGACTTGCGTTGTAAATCCTGCATTGTAATGGTAGTGCGTCGTAAAAGTTGCGTTGTGATGGATGTTTCCCAGCTGGAATGAGCTTGTAGGCTTGATATCCATATCATCAATGAAACAAGCTGTTATGATGTGTAGGTAAACTCTTTTATGATTATTTTTATCCATTCAGGTGCAGGATTTGACTCGACTTGTTGACTAGTGTATGTATTTCTAAATCAAATGAAGATATTTTGTATTGAAAACTACAGTTATTGTATTTCTCTCTTTCTGTCTAGACATGGATGCAGACATATACAACAACACAGGGATCTTTTTGATCAAAGGGAGCAACTCTGTCACGGCGACATTTGACGGGGAGCTGTCTGTATCAGTTTCCACTTCTCTTGGAATTCTGAATGCAATTTTGAGCCTCCCCACCCAGTTCATCAACAGAACCAGTGGCCTACTGGGTGAGGACAGAACTGCACTTTTAACAAGACTATTGCCAACACCAGAAAAAGTTTAGCGGGGTGATAAACCTAAACCAGAAGTGTTCACATAGGGTAGTGTTATAAGGAAAGAGTAGATTGGATTGGAGAAGCATTGTCTTAAGACTAAAGGGAAGACTACCTTGGAATGCCGGCCTGGACAAGGTTGACAAACTTGCCAATCAATTAAAAAACAAAACAAAAGGAAAAGTCCAAAATGAGCTCATGGAGTTTAACAGGGGAGAAAATCTGTACTGGGGATCATGGAGAAAATCTGTACTGAGGGTCATGGATTGAGATGACCCTAGAGGCCTGTTGTTGACTTATTAAAATCTAGGTCTAGGTACCTATGTTATATATTGTAGTATAGCCTATAATAAGTGATGGAATATTTCAATGCTGGTACCCACAGATGCTGATGTATTCACCTTGTCTTTCAGGAGTGTGGAACTCTGACACCTCTGATGATTTTACAATGCCAAATGGGACAACGATCTCCATTAGCAGCACGGAAAAGGAAGTATTCCGCTACGGAATGACGTGTGAGTCCATACCTCTAGCATGAGAAATTTGCAAAGTAGAATGATGGGGTTGGTGTGAGGCCTGTGACTGGTTGCAGATGTGCAGGAGTGCTCCTTCTATCACCTCAACCCTCTACCTTGCTGCTGTGTAACTCTATTCTACAGCTCAAATTCTCTGTGAACTCGTTGCTCCTGGGTTCTCATGCAGCACTATGGTCAAGCAAAGACAGTACATACATAAGACATTGCGCACCACGATTGCTTTAGTTGAATTGCATTGTATTGTATTGCTTACTTCTCACATGTGGGATGCTGAAGGACTTGGCCTAGATGGGTAGCATGCTACACCTTGTAAGGTATGTGTTTGGAAGTGTGTTGTCTTTGTTTAGATCCAGTGTTGTAGGTGTTTCCATGTTGTGCATGAGAACCATCAAGTTCCTCTAAAAGATTGACTCCAAGAATGTTTACTCAAGAGGTGGTGTGAGGCCTTGTAAACATACTGGCTTTATCCTTGAGTTTGTCCTCTGCCATCATGCTAATCTTTCTGGTAACTGCGCTCCACTCATATCTATGTCTAAGCTAGACATTCGTATCACAGCACCAGGGTACCCGTTGGGTTTTAGTTGCGCTTTAAAAGTGTTGATAATAATATTAAAATTACAAGAAATAGGGCACACCTTGGCTGCTTCCATCCATTTGTTTCTCACACTCATGAAATGCTCCCTGTGAAACATAGATTGTTTATAGTGGTTTTATAGAGATAGAAAAGTGCACTATGATAACCTTCTCACCTCAACATCAGTCCTTCAGACTAGAAGACTTCTGGCCCTAATTGTTTTTAGGAAATTCCTATTTTGGTGGTCTCCCTGCCTTACATCTCAGTGCTTAGTTCTGTCACAAGTGGGAATGTGGGAGATTTGCCATGCTCTATCTGTGCTGCAGGGGTCGCTCAATATTTTACCCAGCCTGAAACAATCATTATAGCTTTGGAAGTACTGCAAACCCTAAATCAAGGACATTGATTCAGCATTGCATGTCACTCACTCAGTCAAATCACAGTAAGGGACTTTGCATGACCTTTGACCCTAACCATTTCACAGCAAAGATTTCACTGAAGAAATATCTCAGATCAATAAAATAACAAAAAGTAGATACAAGCTATAGTCATGTGTAATCTGGTGAACCATACCTCAATTGTTCTCACAGTAAAGTACAGCATCTTTACTCATGCACTGTCTAATATGTTGAGGTATAGCCTTGTACGTTCGCGTTTAACCTCATATATTCAGCCTGCAGTGATTGTTCATGGTTTCATGTCTTCATTTATATGGCATGTTCTGGTAAGGCCCCAGAGGTTCAGATATAGCCTAGTACTCACATAGTCAGAAGCAGCCTGCAGTGATTGCTTATGGCCTCAAGTCCTCTGGTAAATCACATGTTCTGACATGGCTCCAGAGGTTCAGATATAGCCTCATACCTCAAGTTTTCCCCTTCGTCCAGTACAGTTCCAGTTGTGTGCATTTTACTTAGCTCTTCAGTCTCCCTAAGGCCTACTAGCGCTGACACTTGATATAACATCTAAATGCAAAACTGTTTCCAATCTAAAGTAAGCTCCTCGCCAGGTATTCATGAAAACAGCCTATATTAAGTTCTAGGTTTGTGGGGCATGAACTGAAAAGGACCAGGCACTCATCTGGTTCAGAAAAAATAAAAGAGCCTCCATTGCATTTGCTAATAATGTCCAAATCACTCATTTGGGCAGTTATGCCGCTGCTTCCCTTTGTATGGAAGCAAGACTTAGGCTTAAACTGCAGAGTGTGCCAGTCAAAGCACCATTAACCCACTGCACTTCTTGACTGGCAGGTGCAGCCATATATGGGTCGCCCCCCGAATATCGTATCTAGAATATCGAGGCATGCAAATATTGAGACCAAAATATTGAATCCAAAATATCGACTAGTAAGTAAGAATACATTTTCACAGCTACCTCCGTATGTGCATACCTTGGTGATATAAATATCTTCAGTGTACATTGTTGAACTTAGGGATAGTAAATATGTGCTTCCCTGTATGCACTTACCTTTCGATATTTTATCCCTCGATATTCTGTCTACAATCTTCTTGTATGTCGAAGTTCTTAGGGTCGATATTCAGTAGAATACCCGACACAAATTCGGATCTCGCATTACTCTGCCTGTTTGCCATTCATTCTGTATCTCCTTTTATCTCGCATACAATATTAATGAGGATTGGTCTGGTGATTAGTAATCCAGACTTTTTATCTAACAATAAGTCATGTAATCTTGCCCAGTATGGTACCTTAATTAATATTATTGACAGAATATCAGCAATCTTAAATATTGTGGCCAAAAGATCATCGACAAAATTGGAGCACAGAAAATCTACACCCAATGGACCAATATTTTTATAAACGATATGTAGGATTCAATATCTGGGTCAGAGGATCTTTCCGTATTTGATATCCTGACATACAAATCCCTTGGGTATATCACCTTGACTATTTATATCTCAAATTGTAAATATCTGCATTATACAAATATATGTGATGAAAACAAAAATGTTGTGGCGTCTAGAGAATTAGGAATTGCATATTTTCCACTCCTCTCTATCACATGCACGTTTCTGCTTCCTGATTTTAACCACATTCCACCTGCATACTATTGCTCTATGTAAGACATCTTGTGGTTGAGATGCTACTTTGTGTTGTTATGTTACCTTATAGTGTTCCTAAAATATTAGCCACTGTGGAAAGATGCGAAGAAATCGCCAGCTTCTTTTCGAATAAAGTCAACACGATCAAACTATCCTTCTCTTCCCCCCTCTCTCACTCCAATCTCCCCTCAGCCAACACCCCCCCAAACATTCCCACTACACTTTTCTCCTCTTTTCCTCCGTATCACGATCCCTCTCAACCCCTCCCTGCTCTCCCCCAACCTGACTCCACTCTTATGGGCGACCTTGCTAAAAACAATGCTTCCTGGAGTGAATTATGTCCAGTATCAGTAACCACTATCATGAACATCATTTCTAAACTCAAACCATCCTCTCATACCAAAGATCCTCTTCCCGCCCATTTGGTTCAAGAACTCAAATACATCATTGCCCCAATATGGACCAATATCATCAACTCCTCTTTTTCCACTGGCTGTGTTCCTGCCTCCCTTGAGTTAGGTCAAATCTCCCCCACACTCAAAAACACCTCCGCTGACCCTAATGACCTTAACAATCTACGCCCTATCTCAAACCTTCCCTTCCTCTCTAAAGCCCTTGAAAAATGTGTCCTGTCCCAATTAGATAACCATATCGTCTCCTTCACTCTCCTTGACGTTTTTCAATCTGGTTTTAGAAAGGGATGCAGTACTGAAACTGCTATGCTCAATATTATAGATGACATTCATCGCTCTCTAGACAAAGGTGAATCCTCACTATTAATCCTCCTTGACCTCTCGGCTGCATTTGATACTGTCCACCATCCCACCCTTCTTAATACTCTCAAAGATCGCTTTGGTTTTGAGGGCACTGTACTCAAATGGTTCTTCTCGTTCATTCAAAATAGAACCCAACATATTAAGCTCAGTCATTGCCTCTCCAAACCTCAACCTGTCTCACTTGGCGTCCCACAAGGTTCTATCCTTTCCCCAACCCTATTCAACCTATTCATGGAACCACTCACCCTCATGCTCAAACAAGCTAAAATCAGTTACCACCTCTATGCTGACGATACCCAACTATACTACAAGATCAAATCCCACAATGACATCCTTCACCTCAATGATACCCTGAATAAAGTCCAAGCTTGGTTCCATCTTAATCATCTCAAACTGAATCCTAAAAAAACTGAAATCATCCTTTTCACTCCTAAAAAACAATTCCCTTCCTATTCAACTCTCGATCAATGATATCAAAGCATCAGCATCGATCAGAATCTTAATCTCATCCCCCACTTTAAAAATGCAGCTTAAGGTGCTCTCTTCACTCTTCACCACCTCAAAATAATTAAACCTTTTATTCCAGCTGATGACTTCAAAATAGTTGTCCAATCGCTTGTCCTTTCCAGAATTGACTATGGTAACGCCACACTTGCTGGCACCCTTAAAGTCCACCTTGCACCGATTAAATCTGTTCTCAACCTAGCTGCCAGACTTACCTCTGACTGTAAAAGATTTGACCACATTTCTCCTGTACTCAAAAATCTCAATTGGCTCCCAATAGAAGGAAGATCCACTTACAAGATTGCATGTATCACTCACAAAGCTCTTCGCCAAAACACCCCCTCTTACCTTTCTGACAAACTACAAAAAGCAGGGTGCTCCAGGTCCCTGAGGAGCACTAACTCCCTTGTCCTAATCCCTCCTAGACTTAAATGTAAAAAGACCCAATCTTGTGCATTCTCTGGTATTGCTCCTATGATTTGGAACACTCTCCCCAAGGATCTTCGCAGCAACCCCTCCTACCCTCTCTTCAAAAAAAGACTCACAGTACTTCTTCTCAACAAATATTGGGGTACCTAATGTCACTGAAGCTAACTCTGTTCATTCTTTTTTTTTCTTGTTCTCCCCTCGACCCTCCCCCTCTCCCACTTTTCATATTTTATCTCCCCCTCTCTACACTCCTATCTCTCTCTTAAATTTCAACATTCCTCGTCCCCTTAATGATCTCTCTGTTTCTTTGCCTCCGTCTCTCATTTGAATGCTATGTCTTATCCTATGTGAGTAAACTGCACACTGTTAATTTTGTCTTGATATGTTTACCTACCTTGTAAAGCGCTCTGATACTCTTGGGTCCAGTAGCGCTACATAAAACCTTTCAAATAAATAAATAAATAAAAATTAAATGAGGACTGAAGACACATTGCTGGCCTGTGTAATCGCCGTGGCCCCAGAAACCAATGTCCCCATTGGTCCCAATGGTCATTAATGTTCCCTTAGCTAAGGTATGCTCCTAGGTGTACACATTAGAGTATGCATTTAGTGTATAGCTTTGTTTTTGTAACACAAGGCTACAGATGGTCAACATTGAGCATACCACACTTGTGCCTTTGCAGAAGGTTTTCTCTTTTGAAAGAGCCCTTCTCCTTTACAAATTACTATTATAGTAAAGTTGAAGCTGTATGCTTGCAAGGTGAGCAGGGATTCTAATGTCTGCAGAAGAAGCAGAGACAGAGTATGGGACAAGTGTAGATTAAAGCTAATGATTATGAGGATAGGGACAGAAAGAGAAAAGTAAGGACAGGAGAGAGAGAGTTGGTGGCTGGGCCAAAGGACAAAGAGGGGGATATCTTATTAACTGCCTCCAATATTATTCATTAAATACCTCTTATTCATCACCTTCAATACTGTAAGAGACTAAGACATCCTTCATATGTACTTAAAGCACGCTGTAACATGATGTAACTTTGGGCTCCAGTTATATTAGGTTATGTTATGTTATGTTATGCAGACTTGTAGAGCGCACTATTACCCAGAAAGGTACCCTGGCACTCAGCAGGTGTGAGACTAGGCACACCTACGGCCTAGTGGGAATACTCAGAAAGCCAGGTCCTCAGCTTCTTGAGGAGTTCAAGAAGTGAGGAGAAGGCTCGTATGTGTAGGGGCAGCTCATTCCATACTGTAGGTGCAAAATAGGACAAGGCTCAACAGCCCGATCTGGTTTTCCGTGTGTGTGGGCTTTGCGCGAATAGGAGTCCCAACAAGCAGAGGTGTCTGGAAGGTTTGTGAACGCAGATGCATTTCGATATGCTGGACCATTGTTATGTAGTGACTTGAAAGTGCAGCTGAAGACTTTGAATTGTGATTGTTTGTGAATGGGGAGTCGGTGGAGCTCCTTGGGGTGTGGTGTGATGTGAGTGCGGCGTGGGTGGTTGAAAGTGATTCTAGCCACCGAGTTCTGAATGGTCTGCAGCCTTCTGGTGAGGTTTTATGATGATCCTGACATAGAGGGTCTTCTTGTAGTCCAGATGACTTGTGACCAGGGCGTGCATGATGGTTTTCCTGGCGCTAACTGTGGCTTCCACCTGCACACCTTTTTGAGGCCCAGAGTACAGTTCATGGATATTCTTGTGTCTAGTAAGAGTTTTGCTTAAGCAATGCACGGCATTGATGAGACGGAGCCTGTGCTTAACTACAAATGTCATTGCTGTGGCACATGCATGCCACTGGTCCTAACTCCTGCCCCATTGCACTCACTTGGGACTACAGGGGACTGGCACATAGCTTTAAAAAAATCAGTTAAAAGGGTAGATTTCACTACAAACTATCTGACGTTTTATCTCCACTCTTGCTTTTACAGGGCAAGTCACTGGGACCAGCCTCTTTTCCTCTGCTGTGCCAACCACACCACAGAGCAGAAGCACCTTCACCCCAGTATTTTTGGAAGACCTGAAGGCAGCGAACGCCTCCGAGTATGCTGCAGTGTCTTCCGCTTGTGGTGGCAATATCGAATGCATCTACGATACCCTAACCACTGGAAATCCTGCAATCGGTGCGCAAACGCATCTCATCGCCACTACCTATGAGTACACAAACCAAACACTAAGTAAGTATGCAACTAAAGTCATGGTTCTTCTGCACCAGGTGGGGCTGTAGGGATGCTTTAGGGAGGTGGAAGTTTTCCAAATGGGAATTGGATCTCAAGTACCCATGTGACTATGGTGGAGTCATCTACCTATAGGCTAGTTTATGTGTGAGGAAAGGGCAATTTCATGAAATTGGCAATGGCATCAGTTCTCAGAATCAGGAATACCTGGGCCTTTTCCCAGGTACTACCACTACTCTTTGGTCTTCTACATCCTCAGAGTTTTTGACCAGTGCTGGCCCAACAAAACTACATGTGCAAATGTATTGGATATTCACTTTTATTATCAAATGTCATTGGGCAAAGCGGGAGCTTGGATTAAAGAGCAGACAATAGGTTGGGAATCAGAGGTTTAATTCAGAAGTGGGTGCAAGGAAACTATATATACAGGATAACGTACCTCCAGCTGCACATAATTTGAAAATGTCTGGGCCTTAAGGAGTTACTTGCCATATAGTGGCCCATGGATGCAGACTTGGAGCCCTCACATATGGCATTCATGTATGAAATATAAAAAATTAATGAGTTAATGGCTCTATGTTTACTTTTTGGAAACTGGGGGGCATATTATCAAGGGGGTTTATCTCTGCTTTTTTGGCTTTAAAAGCCAGGAAAGCGGAGATAAAATGATCTCCCTATTACCTAGCTGTCGCTAACACCAGTTAGCGACAGCTAGTAGGAGATAGTGACCTTCTTGGGCCCCACTTTGCATGTCAGTGATATTTATCACTAATGACATGCAAAGTGGGCGTGCCAAGATGTTAGCGACTGGAAACAGTCGCTAACATCGCTATCTCCTATTACCAACTTTTGGAGATATTCGCGCTAAGCACGAATATCTCCAAAAGCTAACACCTGCCCTGAGCAGTTCTTAGCCATGTTATCCAATGGGAGGTGGATAACATAGCTAAGAGCATTAGCTCGGTAATGCATGAATATCGCTGACTTTTCAGCGATATTCATGCATTGCGGCCGTTTTTTATCACATTTGCGATAAACCATGGTAATACCAAGGTTTATCTGCGATAAAAATCGCAGCAGCTCAGCAATAAATTTTTGTCTCTAACCAAGCAATAGCGATAATTATCGCTATTGCTTGGTAATATGCCCCTGGATTATTTGCTTATAACAGCTTTCAACGTTATGAAGCATGGCATGTGCCCAAAGATGGTACCACAGAAGTGCAGTTACTGAAGATGATAGAAAATGGTCTTTACATAGATAATCTCTGAATATAAAAGCCAGGAAGCAGTTTTCTTGCTGGTAACGTGCACCCCTTCAGTTTCCATGCTTACACTTCTGGTACAAACAGAGACATTTCTGGAGGATATTCCCTGTGTGGGTCATTAAAGTCCAAACTGTATATAAATTCTGTATTTATCTTGTCACATTTGCTGCTCTTCAAAGATAGAGTTTCAAATGCAAGGCTAGGTTTTCTGACAAATTGCTGCTTATTTTTTAACTTTGCAATTGATGTTTACAAACTCTTCTCACTTTGCATGTTTCTTTTTGTAACACAAAATTAAATGTAAATAGCTGTCAATGAACTACGCAAATTCAGCAGTTAGGAAATACGAATAATTGAAGTACATTTTTTTATAATTCTAAAGTGTGGTGGAGGCAAAGTTTTTAAAAAGCTCAAAATAAATCAAAACACCTTACTTGCTGATGCGCAAATGATAAATGTTCAAAGAAACCCGATTTGAACACATTATCATTTGTATGCAATATAGCTTTATCAGTAAAACTATGGGGCATATTAGCAAGAACCTCATTAAAATTATCGCTGTTTTAGCAGCAGGAAACTGCCGCTAAAACGGCGATTATGGGCTTGCTAATATCCATTATAGAATTCCAATAGTTCCCCAGGTTAGATGTGCAGGACATCTAACCTGGCTTCTATTGGAATTCTATAACGCATATTAGCAAGCCCATTATCACCGTTTTAGCGGCAGTTTCCTGCTGCTAAAACAGCGATAATTTTAATGAGGTTCTTGCTAAAAAGCCCCTATATATTTGATCAAATTTTGTGGCTATTTAAATGGAATATCTGCTGCCTTTAAATGATAGTGTGGTGCCACAGGATGCGTTAGTTACATTAAAAAGTTGCCCGCCTCATATCCGTTAGAGCTAAGTGGGTCGAGAAAGTTTGTTGTGGGTCTAAAAAGTTTGGGAAACACTGCTATAGAAAAAGGTTGAAGTGTAACGTTAAAATGGGAAGGGTGTCAATTACTTTATTTTTTACTTTTGACCCCTACATCCAATTAAATATTCTGATTTTTACCTAATTTTCTTTGTAGCTTTAAGTTTATTTGTTACTTAACACTATTGTTGTTTAGTAGTCCCACATTTACTGCGAAGGGCTTTGCTGCTAGAGGCAAGTTTTGAAGGGAGAGCAAGGAATGTGTCACATAAACCAGTCTGATTTGTTGGGTCAGATTGTTTGGTCACAGAGCACAGTCATAGTTACATCAAAACGGAAACCCTCTCTCTGATAGCCCAGCAGCACTGGTCACATTGATTTTTATTCAAAAGTAATTTTAGTATTAGAACTCAGTAGTGACAAGAAAATATTGCTACAATCGTTCCATTCAAAGCATTGAATTTATCTCAATTGGTCCTACAACCTGGAAATTTTGGGCTTGATTTACCAAGGTAACTTCTAAATCCAAGTAATTTACTCTTTTGAGTAAGTTTAGTAGTTTTTGCTTATTTAAAAAAAATCCTAGCATAGGCTACTTCTAAAAATCTGTAGCTAAGTTCAGCACCTCAAATGGCCAACCATTGGTGCTGCAACACCCTCAAATAGAAAATAATAGAGCTAGGGAACCCCATAGGAAATAAAGTTAACTTAAATTATTTCAAAAAGTAAAAAAATATGAATCAAAATAATTTAGTGTTACAAAATATATGAGCATAGTTCACCTGTATTTTTTAATTATGAAATATTGTAATACAATATATTCACAAAAAAATTAATGTAAAAATATATATGAATAAAATATGCCTAAATTCATTTTAAGACAATAATAAATTGGAAATTATCAAAAGATGTGGTTTGAAAACTATTAGCGGAAATTCACAGACCTCCTCCGTATGGGACAGCAGTACTCTACTCTACTGGGTGCTAGAAAATGTCTAGATACAGCTTTCCAGAATTCCAGAGCCAATTCATCTGCCTTCTCATAGCCAACTGGCTTAATGTACCTACTTTAGCAATTGTCTGAAATCTTCAGTTTTGAGCTATGAATTCTAGGTGGGATGATTCAGATTCTAAAGGGCGAGCCCAGATCTAAGGCAACCCCAGTGTAAACATTATGTGTTCAGTCAAAGCTGCTCTTTGGATGTATGACGTTACAACGCATACTTTTACAACGCCTACCTTTACATCGCAAGTTTTACAACGCATACCTTTACAACGCATGGCGCTTTGGGGTGCTGGATAGTGAATAGTTTAATTTACTATTCCAACTCCAGTCCCCGTGGATAGTAGGGAAGGTGTTGGATAGTACATTAAACCTATTCCCTATCGTAGAGCGCCCCCCAGCGCAATGCGTTGTAATAGTTTGCCTTGTAAAAGTTGCGTTGTAAAGGCACTGCGTGGTAAAAGTTGCGTTGTAAATGATGTTTACCCTGCTCTTTCCATAGAGATGATCAAGTTTCATCCTCATCTGTTCTTGAAAGTGAAGGCAAATCAGTGCCGCAGTGATTATCATACTCATGGACACTTATGGTAGATTCTTGGAATACAGTCTGATATCTAATATTAGTTATTGAATGAGAGCCACTCCACTGGTACTCCCTCATTTTCAGCCTTCTCCCACTGTGTGCCCCCTGCAATATCTTCATTTCCTGCTCCATATTGTAGAACTGTGATTTGTTGAGGAAACATTGCATTTACTTGAAATGCATGAGTGCATACATGGTTTGTGGAAGACAAAAAATAATTTTGGAAGATGTTCTGTTGATGAAGCATGGTATGTCTTTGGCATATATTCCTTGGTCTCCAAACCAGCCACCCCCACAAAACAGCATAATTTCTGAAATCTATACTGTATGGATCTCTACAAAGTGCCACATGAGAGTAAATGTCCTCTGCTTCAGATACATTCCCTCCGGTTATAACGGGGAACTCTTCAATCACGACTTACATAGGACAACATGTAGAAGTGGCGTACAGCTCTCCTGGAAGTGGCGTCAAATTTACCCCCTACACATCCACAGACCTGAACCTCACGGGTAAGAACCTTTTACTGTGCTCCATGTTGAAGAGTGGTTTGTAACTAATGGGTGTTATCATGATGTGGGACAACTGACTCATGGAGTCATGTTTTATTATCATGGAATACTATTGATTGAGAAGACCAGGATTTTCAAGTTCATCTGATCACTTAGCAGTGGGATAGCCCCTTCTTGCATGTAGAAGACCAAATTTATGGAAATCTGGCCCCTGATTTCTTTAGTTATTTGGAAAAGGAGACTTGTTACTGACCTGTCTCACACATGGCGTACTGTGCATGTTCTTATCTACATAGGTCACATGTGTAGGGTAATGTAGGTTGGAGTTCAGAAAGTTTCCTTTGTATTTCCCATCCTGCAACAATAATCTATCCACTAACTTTTCGTTTCCTCCTTTACTCACATTTCAAGTTTTGCCTGGAGAAATATTTCAGAAGTATTAAAATGCCATCCAGCCACTAAAGTAAACAAGCATATCATGGGTTAGCATGCCTTGATTTTGTGACCGGACTGCAGGCTTTAGAAGTGTTTTTAGGTGTTTTACTCCATTTAGCATAACCTAGTAATACTTCAAGGCAAACTTTTTAGAGGTGTGATTCCATAATGGATGTGAAGAACGTAAAGAGAGTCTATACCAGAATGAGAGGGCACATGATGGGAGATATGACTAAACAAACAACCCTTATGACCTCAAAACTAGAGGAAGAATTGAGTAAAGATACTGAAGCAGTTGAGGAAAAAAAGAGAACAACTTTAAATATTTATTTATTTAAATATAAACAATGAACACTTAACCCCTTTATGGCGTTCGTCGGCCAACGGCCGTCGAGAGCACTGCCTCCGTAGTGCTGCGCACATCCGTTGGCCGACGCGGCTCAGCCCCCTTTGCTAAAGAGCCGCACTGCGGCGGAATTGCCGCCGCGGTAACAAACAAAGGAAAAGGTTACGAAGTCACAACTGAAGCTGACCAAGTTACAGGCTCCTTCCAGAGCTGGGGACCGACATTACATCAATGAAACAAATATATGTAATGATCAGTATTAATTCAATTTAAAAATTAGGTCATCAAAGACAATATTACCATTATTTCAATTGAATCGAAACGCGTAGGGCATATTTAGAAACTGTTGGCGTAGGGCAACGCTACAAGTCTTTTTGCTGCGCTGCCCTACGCCAATTTGAAAGGGCAGGAATGCACTGTATTTACCAGATAAAGCCTATTCCTGTCCTTTCAGCAAGCACACAATTTGGTGCCTAGCACAAATGCAGGCACCTTTGCGCAATGTTGCAAGTGTGTCTGCCTCGCTGGCAGGATTGTTTTTGTGCAAGAATGGGCACCTTCCCGCACTAAAGCAATCCATGGATGTGTTTTCATCGGTCTATGTGTGCAGCAGAATGCACTTTGCTCTGCCTTGCCTTACTCCGTTTCCATGAGGCCATGCAATACCACACAGGGTGGCTATGTGTCTCCTCATAGATATAAATGAGAGGCCTGTGCCCCTGGAGCTTAATCAAAAGTGATGCGTTGGTGGCGCAGACCTCTTAACTACTTAGCTAAAATCCTCTGATGATAATGGTGGCAATGGTGATGAAAAATGGTGCTCTCCCTAGGGTAGCCAGAAGAGCAGACTAGAGCTTGCATACACTCTTGCTGTGTTTATTGTGAATGCTTTTTGATGTTTTATGATTCATGGCTGTGATCCCTGAACCCCTCCACATGCAATGAAAATAGAACAGCATTAGGTACCTTCCCACAGTGGCATCCTAAGACCACTGGTCAATGTGCACCACTTTCCTCTTAGTAACAGAATTGATCAAGTTTTTGCTGCTTGAAATGTCCTGTGTCCTCTTTGATAGTAAATTCAATATACTGGCTTCTGAGACTTAAAAATATCAATGTGTGAAACATCTTAAAATAGGTAAAATGCTCACAAAATAAACCAATCAACTCTCACATGACACAGTCTAGGAAAATGTGCCCAATTTGCTCTCAGAGACTCTTTTCTTTCTCTTCAGAAAATGGAATCCTTTCCTGGACTCCAAGCAGTGTGGACGCCATCACACTGCAGGTAGTTGCTGTGGACAGCAACAACCTCTCTGCAGTGGTGGAGCCGACCTTCATTCTCTGCGTTTGTGCCCTCAGTGATGAGTGTGACTACACTGTGCAAACCCGGCTCAATGGCTCGTCCCTATACGTGAGTATATGATGCAGGACTGCGTTGCAGAAGGAAGATCCTGCAGCAAGTGATTGTTGAAGTGCAGGGGGCACTTAGATTTCTCTCATGTGTCCAAACTTAGAGGCGTATTTATAAGAGGGTTAAGTTACGTTTGCACTACGCAATGTGCTAAATGCGTGAAGCAAACCTCTAAGATAGATTTATGGGGCCTCATTTATGAAAAGTGACGCATCGCTGTGTGAAAACAGCGATGCGTCACTTTTCACTGCGCCCTCCTTGCGACACCAATGATGCGTCATATTTACAGTAGGACGCATCATGGTGCAAGGAGTTACAGATACGTCAGTATTTCTGACTTATCTGTATGGCGCAAAAGTGACACATTGCTGGAGTGTGTCAAAATAGTGACGCAACTCCAGCAATGCGCCCTTTCACATGGGGCAAGCCCTATGTGAAAGGGCCTGCGTCAGTCTTACGCCTGCTGTGAGGCAGGCGC
The DNA here is from genome assembly GCF_964261635.1 of Lissotriton helveticus. Taxonomy (NCBI): domain Eukaryota; kingdom Metazoa; phylum Chordata; class Amphibia; order Caudata; family Salamandridae; genus Lissotriton; species Lissotriton helveticus. Next base: position 34,183,215 of record NC_136072.1, on the reverse strand, counting down.
AAGATTTTGACGCAACGGCGTCCTAGAAGTGATGCAGTGAAATCTCATAGATTTCACTGTGTCACTTCTACGACCCTTCCGTGCGTCAATACGCCCCCCTTGCATACATTATACCTGGTGCAGGTATAATGTGGCGCAGGGGTTTACCTAGATGCGTCACTTTGTAAATATGGTGCAACAAGGCACATTATTTACGCTGCTGGTGCGTCACAAAAAGTGACGCACCGGCGGCGTAAAAGTGACGCATGGCCTCATAAATGAGGCCCATGGAGCCATGCAAAGCAACTTTGCGTGGGTCTGAGTGGCATCATAAATCTGGAGGAGCTCAATGCAGCACAAATCACTGTGTTGCGCCACTCTGCCAAGGGCGGGCATTGAATGGGCATTGGTTGAGTGCTCACACGCAACTCCCATAGATTTTTACGCATTTGCAGTTTTACAAGAACTTGTAAACCTGGGAATGCACCAAAATTTTACACCTTCCCTGGGGAGGCGTAACGAGGATACATTCCTTTATTTCTCCTTGTTACTTCAGGATGCAACACACATAGAGGAATATTCCCCCGGGATTGTTTTTGTGCAGGAAGGTGTCATTTCCTGCACACAAACAATCCTGCATGCAACGCATGCACCCTTGCACCACGGTCCAAGGGAGCCTGCATTGGCACTAGGCTGCCAAAAGGTGCCAGCTCAAGGGAAAACAAATCAACAAGTGTTCCTAAAGGAATAATTTAGCACTATTTATAATTTGTAACTTGTCACAAAAGTGAACATGAAATCACAATACTCAGGAGACAGTGGTATCAGACAAAATATTTTCTTTATATATCAATTTTTCAAACCATATACTTTTTTATATTGTATAGGTATTATTCCACATATCCATTCATGTACGGCAACAAAAAGGTTTACTGCATTTTACTCTGCATATGCAGTACGTTTTTGACACTTTTTAAACGTTATATGGGCAGTACTTGCAAATCAGCCATATATAGATTAATTTACAACTTTGTACAATGTTAACATTCATCAAAAGAACAAACAATATATACAAAGAAGCGCCAATAGCGTCGACGTTTCGGTCTCACATAGTCATTCCACGAGACCATCATCAGGACGTGCGTTGCGCCATGAATTGTGACGTTTTATTGTCACCAATTCTTCTGCCTCAATTATAGTTAAAATCAGCAGTACTGAAAGCCACAAAGTTGCCCTCGCGATGTTTGTGCACACAACAGGATACACCTCATACGCCCTCTTTCGTAGATGGGACAAGCTCAAGGGAAAAGGCGGCATTGCACTGTATTGCCTTAAATACGGTGCTTTCCTGCCTTTTCACTGTCATACCGTGCAGGAATGTGTCGGGTTCCATGGATGTTGCATGGGTTCACCCACAGCAACACCTATGTAACTCCCCTTTCACGCAGAGTGATGCGTTAAAGAGGGCCACATTTATAAGGTGATGAAAAGCCACGCAGGGAGGCTTTAAGAGACAACAGTCGCCTCAATGGACTTGTAAATAAGCCCCTGTGATTTTTAATGACAGTGAAGGACATTTAATCTGATGATGCATACCTGAAACAGAGACCTGAATCAGACAGAGGTGACAAAATCTTTGTTCAGCCACTTAAAATCCTAACGGCCAGAGCCATCTTTGGTCTCTAGCGTAGAGCTGGAGCCACAGAGTTGCTAAAAAAAGTGCATTGGCTCCCAGTCGCCAAAAGGATCGCTTTTAAGGCGCTTACTTTTGCCTTCAAGGCCCTTCATCAGATAGGCCCCAAATATCTTCAGAAGCGCCTGGTTTTTTATGTGCCCTGCAGGACTCTACGTTCCGCTTCTTTGTCTAAAGCTTTGATTCCCTCCATTCGCCTCGCTAGAATTGGAGGACGTTCCTTTCGTTTTCTAGCGCCTAAAGGTTGGAATGATTTGCCTGTCCTGCTTAGGAAAGCTGAGGACCTGCTTTCCTTTAGAAAAGGACTTAAAACTTGGCTTTTTGCTCAGTAACTGCTCTCCTGCTTTTTTCCATTCTGCCATGTTATGTTTCTTTTCTTCCTAGGGCTCTTTGCCAAAGCGCCGGGACACTCCCAGGAGCAGCCGTGCGCTATAAAAGAGCATTTTTAACATAACATAACATAACATAACGCCAGCGTTCCTTTCCTGCAGGTCTCTGCTTGTGTCTGTAAAAACAATTACGCAGGTGAGCTCTGCGATGCCCCACCTGACCCCTGTATCCAAGGATGCTTCCCCGGAGTTACCTGCAACGCCACGACCGGCTGCGCACCTTGTCCTCCCGGCCTGACCGGGGACGGAATCAGCTGTGGAGGTGAGGGGACACTCAGAGGTTAAAAGGCACCATAGCATGGTTTCAAATACTTTGATTTTTATTTTATTTTTTAAAAAACATTTACAATATAAATATATGAAACAATACAAGTTATCAATATAGAAAAAAAGGAATGAACAAGATTACACTTAGCAATGAAAGATAATAGTATGAAACCTTTAGGTGATTTCTTAATATGCTGTGCCAACTAGAATAATATCTATTATTGAATAAAGATGTGTTTTAAATTTTAATTTTCAAGGAAGTTTATTTTTTCATTCCGCTTGGAGTGAAAGTTGACTAATACTTAGAAACGTAAACAATGGACCGTACTGTTTAGTTTCCTCTAGATGAAAAGAAAAATACTTAAACTAGGTCGTTAAGGATTGTAAAATTTTATAAAAACAGTAGAGGGACAAGAAATATTTTTAAAATTATATGTGGAGATTTGCATGTCTGCATGAACGTTTTTTTAAACTTTTTTTTCAGTTTACAAGTATTCGTAGATTCAGGATTCCTGGCGAGGTACTGGGAATGGCATGTGATATATTTTGCCAGCTACTATTTCCCCAAAGGAGCCTGCTGTGAAAATGCAACTTTTTTCATTTTTTGGGTAGAACCTTACCATATATTTACTGTGATGTCATTAGCAGACCTGCCAATGATGTCATTAGCAGCCAATGATGTTATTAGCAGCGCCCATGCTTAAACTGTTGTGTAGGCTTTACAATGGAGGTGCACAATTTTCCATGGGTGGACTCCAGCACAGGGGTGGGTCAGACATGTAAGATGTGTGCCTTAGAGAAAAGCATGAGCGTTACAAAATAAATATATATGGTAATATACTCTTTGACCCCTTGTTTGAGCCTGCTTTTCTATTGCTTTAGGATTCTGAGTAAAGCCAGATCAGGCTATTTTAGTGTCTCTGGATTTGTACTAAAACCTAAAATTGTTGCTTTTGTCTGCTCCAGACATGCCATCTTGCCCACATTAGTAAGGGGCTGCTGTAAAATGGGTCACACTCAGTGCAAAGGTCAAATTACAGTGCAAAGAAACGGTGAAAGTTGATCTGTTGCTGCTGTTTGATAATGTTCTATTACGCTTAGCATCATGCCAGCGCCAACATAAACACTTAGGGGCAGATTTATGTTGGGAATGCGCCACGTTTGCGTCACGCAATTGTGGCGTAAATGTGTGCATCCCTACGACCCATATACAACGTGACACATCTAGGCAGATGCGTCACGTTGTGAAGCCCTGCGCCACTTGTGGGCGTTCCGGTGCAGGGTGGGCGTTCCGGGGCAGGTGCGCCTCGCAAAAGTGGCTGAGTGAAATCTATAAGATTTCACTCAGTCACTTTCAGGCCAATGCTGCGTCAAAACCCTGCGCCTGCTTGAAGCAGGCGTAGGTCTTGACGCAGCATTGGTCAGATAGGGCACCCTGAGCCTTGCTGGAGCTGCGTCGCGCTTGCGACGCAACTCCAGCAATGCGCCACCTTTACGGCACAGATGCGTCACGCATCTGTGCCGTTTTTGCCCCCTGGTGCGCCGCATTGTAAATGCGGCGCACCATGGGTGGCGGAGCAGCGGCGCAAAATAACTGGCGCATCCCTGGGGATGCGCCAGTTATCATAAATCTGCCCCTTAGTAAATCTGGCCCATTGGGATTTATTTTTGAATTCGCTTTCAAGTACACAAGTCGGTCTTAAAATTTGTTCTATTGCTGCTTTCTGAAAACTCACATCCAACTGCTTACCTTCACAGATGTAGATGAGTGTTCTATGGAAAATGCATGCTCCTCGAATGCGACCTGCACCAACACCGTGGGAAGTTATAATTGTGAATGTAAACCTGGATTTGTTGGTGAGTAAATCAAAACTGAAGGAGTAAGTCTTCTGAAAGAGAATGGTGACCAATAGGACAGTATCTTCCAATAGAATAGTGTTTCTGCTTCATCTGGAAGATTTTTGGTCTCTTCATGATAACAGATGTTTCAAAAATGACAAGAAGAATATTGTTGTAGAGGGCAACTCGTCAGCACATAACCCTATACAAGTATCCTGAACAGAATTTTCAGATGCCAGTTCCAGTGCATGCTGTGTATGCCATAGTCATTCTGAATATAAGATTTCTCTGCCAATTGCCCATCTCATCAAAAAATATTTTCCAAAATATATAAGGGATAAAGTACCCCCTGCTGTACATTGTAAGGATATTGCAAGTCATAGAGGCGTCTCATAGCCACATAGAGGAAAGAGGCCAACGGCTAATCTACTTTATAAGGTTTTGGAATTCCGAGGTGACTGGCCATATCCTTATCATGCTCGCCAGGCAGGGCCGGACTGGCTACCGGGCAGTTGTGTGTGCTGCCGAGCTGGGGGCTGTTTTCGTTGATAGGGACCTGCGTGTGAAAAACGAAATTCGTTTTGCTTTTTTTATTTCAATGCGCACGCAGGTCCCCATCAACTAAATGAGCCCCCGCCACAGAGGAATTAACCCCCAGCTCGGCAGCACACACAACTGCCCGGTAGCCAGTCCGGCCCTGTCGCCAGGGGGTACTTTATCCCATATAATGCATGGTCACACTATCACCTTTTCCACAAACCACTTAAAACATTGGTGCATAGCTCTTGAATACAAAAGAGTAAGCATGTTTAAAAACATGAAGTATAAAAATAAAACCTCTAGTGCAAAATTAAATGCATCAAAACCTGTTAGATATTTGTTGAAAACAGATATTAGAAACAGCTCAATATAAGTCAGTAAAAAAACTGCAGTAGCTCAGAATATGTAGATACATGCAGAAACGCTCCATCTTTTATGTATTTAAGGAGGGAGAAAATAAACATATTTGCTCTGCTGGTCATAGTAAGCTATTCAATAATGAGTCAATCAATCAATCAGCATTTGTAGAGCACAGCACTGTCGTGCCTGGGGGTATTTCGGCGCTGGGGGGGCAGGTCTCAGTCATGCCAGCTCTTCCCGTGACAGGTCTTCAGGAAACAGCGGGAAAAGGGAAGAAACAAGCAGAAAGAGGCAAAACAGAGGGCAGAAAAATGATCAAGCAGAAAAGGCAAAACATAGGGCAGAAAAGGCAAAACAGATCAGACGGTGGCAAAACAGAGGGCACAAAAATGAGTAGGTAAACAGGCAGCGAAGGGTAGCAGACTGTGGGTAAGCTGAACAGGAGAACTGTTGCAGGGGGAGCTAGCACGAGGATACTCAATAGGGTCGCTCTGAAGCCTCCATTAGTAGGTGCTGGTGGGAGGGTGGGACGCTGGATGACGGGAGGAGGGAAATGGCAGGTGGAAGGAAAAGGTGGGAAGAGGGAAGAAATGAGCTGAACAAGGCAAAACAGAGGGCAGAAAAATTAGAAGAAAAGTCAAAACGGAGGGAAAGAAATCAAGCAGGAAAGGCATAACAGAGCAGAAGAGGGCAAAACAAAGGGCATAGAAAAGTGCAGAATAGGCAAAACAGGGCAGAAAAACAAGCAGAAAAGGCAAAACAGCAAGAAATGAGCAGAGAAGGCACAAACAGGCAACAGGTAGAAAGGCAGCAGAGGACTGCGGACAAGTTGGACAGGAGAACTGTCACAGGGAGAGTTAGCACGAGGATTGCTATTAATATAGAGCAGAAGAAGAAAAGGAAGGTTCTGTTTTTGTTGTGTTAAACAGCTGCTTCAAAAAAAATAATATATATCTTTATTTAGATATAAACATATATCTTTAAAAGAAAATTACAAAGTTCACATTGTATAGCAACTGTTAAAAAGCGAAGAGAGAACAAGTAACAGACAATTAACCAGCCGTGATACTCTTGGGCCTCCTTATTCCATAGCAATTTAAAAGGAAGTAAAAACACAGGGTGGTAGTAATAAGAGAAAGGATAGCTTGGAACATATTGTGCAAGATAACTTTTCTCATCAACCCTTATGATATACCCATTGTCGATGGTACCGTACATGTAAAAGACAACCAACATTCCTAAACCTCTATATTAAAATTTCATTTCGTCCCCCCTTAAAATTAAAATCTGTTGTGGGGTACATTAAAGATTAAAAGGAATAGGGGGGGCGCATTAGCAGGAACCATTTTGATTAAAATTACGGTATGCCAGCTGAATGAATTTTGTGAGTTTCATATTTAAAACAGTATTTTCGGGGTTCAGAGCCACCATAATCGCTTGCCTACAGGACCGGATACCCAGCCTATTTCATTCAGCTTTAAGTTTGGACCTGCGTTCGGAGTTAAGGGCTGGGCAGAGACAGTACACATGCAGCAGAGTTTCAGCTGTTATGCCACATCCTCTGCAAGTTAGATCCTCCGCCATGCGTCGCCATGAAGGTAGATCTTGCAGGAATCGCCAGTCACCCATTCTGATAGCGGTAAGACTGCGTTTAAGGTACAATGAGTATGTACAGGCCAGGTAGGTGGCAGGGGCTAGCCGACTGTACAAATTTAAAAGAGCCCAAGCATGACTGCGTTTCGAAAAGTGTGCTTTATCCATGATGAGAGATTTCAGTCTCACACGTTTTTTAATCCCCATTTTAAAAGCTGTCTGACTGGGGTTAAGGGCCCATAGGTCAATCGTTGACACTTGCTGAATTGCGTCCTTGAAAAGGCGACCGAACGTTCCACCTGAATTTTTCTGGGGGATTTCTAACCAGACTAGGGATTCTAATGTGCCAGGGTCCGCCTGCCTCAGTTTGTGACAAAGGTTCAGGTACGCCCCGGTGTCGGAGGCATCATAGTTTAATAGCCCCATCTCTAGTCTTATCTGTGCAGCAGATGCGGACTTTGGTAGCTGGAGAACCTTTTTATAAATTTTTGTCGTGTGCCTATTCAAAGCAGTGTTCATTTTTCCCCTGAATGTCTCTATGCCATATGATAAATTGTAATCAATTATAATTGTTGAGTTCTGATATCTTTTCTTTCTAATCAGCAACTTAGTGTTCGCCCTAAGTTGGCAGGGTATGCCCAGACGTGGGTCCCTTGCTCACTTTGCAACTATGTTCAAGCTAGCCTGACTGATGAGGGGTGTTTCCCCGAAACCAGTCCCAGGAAGCTTGTATCCGGTCCAGGGAAGACCTGGCTTGGCAGTTCGGGCTGGACTTTTCCCATGAGGAAAAGGGTTAAGACTTATTTGCTTATGGCTGTGTCTAAACTGGGGTTGCGAAATGAGCTAAAGAATGAAACACAGATCTATGACTGGGGATGAGTGTCTAAAAAGTTTCCGTGCTCCGTCCATCATCTCCTTGTGTTTGCTTTAGTCACCCTAAGTTGGCAGGGCAAGCCACCCAATTCAGTAGCCCATTAAACATGTCTCAGGCCTGCCACTAAAGAGCCTATGTGAGACGTTTTAACTACCATGTCGACCTGGCAAGTTAACCTAATTGCCAGGCCCAAATCTTCCTTTTTAATACATATAATTCACCTCTAAGGTAGGCCCTGGTCAGCCCATGGGCAGGGTGCAGTGTATCTAAAAATTAGGACATGTACATTTAAGTTTTAAATATCCTGGCAGTGAAATACTCTTAAATGTGTTTTTCTCTACTGCAAGGCCTTTCTCTCTCATACGATAACGTTGGGATCACTGTATTACACTTTATGAGTGTAATTTCAATTTGGAAAGACATTGTGTGAGAAATCAGGACCTGTTTGCAGTGTCCCCCTACTTTTTGCCCCCATTTTGACTATTAAAAGGTTGATTTTCCGACTCTGCTACCAGATCCAGGGCCTGTGCTCCGATTAATAGTATATGGTAATTAGGCTTAATTATAATGTGTACTGACAACCTACCTGTAAGTCTCTGGTATATGGTGGGGAATGTTGTTTTAGAGGCCCCGTAGATTTAATGCACTCAATTGTGCACTGTTGTGGTGACTGTTGTCATTTTAAAAATCCAGCCCTGCCTTGCAGGCTGCTTTTGAATTTGACTTATGTGGAAATTTGACTTTGGAATTAAAGGTACTTCCAAAGTCTCAAACTACCTTATTCATACACTCAACCCTAAGTTCCCGCCAAGGGCCACCATGGGTAGGGTGTCGTGTAACTATAAGTAGGGATCTTTTACATACCAAGGGAGGGAAAAACTGCCAGTTTTGTTTTCCCCCGTTGTAGACAAATAGCTCCCAGGCTAACATGTGAATATTTTATTTAGGTATAAATATTGAAAGGAAGGAGCTACAAATCTAATCCAAAGATTTAAAAGGGTAGCTATGACACGTCCAGCAACTTGTCATTGTTAGATTTGTTAAAATTATTACAGAAAAGAACTAACAGAACTGTCTTTTCTGTAAGCCAAAATCCAGCCTTCCAGCTGCCCTCTCAGGCATCAAACAATCATCATTATACATTTATGACAGCAAATTAAAAGAGAAGAAAGAGCAGCAGATAAATAGAGTGGGTTCAGGTGGAATTCAGGATCAAATTAAAACACTGCATAAGAACAGGGTGCACAGGGGCAAACATCTTATGTGCCTTCAAAGGGGTCAGGCCAGGAATCATGATCCTCCTTAGCTGACCTGAACTCACAACACTCCATTAAAAGGCTAAAGTGTGGAGGATGAAGTTTCAGGGTACACAGCTCTGTAATAGCCTCAGTCCTGGACTTCACGCAGAAGCCCATGGCCTCCAGTTTAGTAAACTTGTGAAACTGAACTGTTCAAACAGTCTTTACGTGTGTTGTTTACCTGGGATTGATTGAAAATATCAGATCACTAAATCTGTCTGGACTCTAACTCTCCTGCTTTCAGAACTTTCTGGGGCGGATTCACAAACGGCGCACAGGGAGTGGGACCTCTGTATTGCAGTTTACAATTACGGATATCCCGCCACAAGTGCGTCCTCCCACCATGACTGCGGTATACCTTTGTGTATCTGGTCCTGTGTGTTTATTTCGTCCTTTTGTTCCAGCACTCTAAAGAGGTGCTGGCAAGGGCAAATATTTAAAAAAATGCTAAATAAAGATAAAATTAAGAGTACATATACAATAATTCAGAGTTGACACCAACTTTCTGACCAAGGTCTACTTAACAATCTTATCAACAATAACACAGTTCATATTGCCACCTATAGAACATAGTTTGTTTTTTTTGTAGAAAAGATGAGTCTGGTGAGACAACTAAAGCTGTCTTTAGGTAAGGTTTAAAATGAAAGGATTGGAGGATTGGAGGATAGTGGAACAAAAAAGGAACAGGGGAAAAAGGAGTGGGGATCCTCCAAAAATAAAACGGACTGTGAGTCAAGCCTCAAGCGGAAGATAGTAAGAGAGAGGATGTGAGAGGAACCACGTATAACATTAAAATATATATATATATATATATATATATCTATACTACTATTATAAAGAGAGAACACAAACCTTTGAGCCAGGTAAACTACAAAAGTAATGCACCAATCACTACACCCAAACAACTTTTCAATCAAATTGAAAAAATGTATCGCAAGGAGATTAATAAAAGTTGGGAGATCATTGCATTAGAAAATTATATCAAAGTTAGAAGAATACCGAGAGGACTCAGGATTTTTACGATGCCCACACACCCAGACACTAAAAAAGAGCTCATTGAAGACTGGGTCGAAAACAATACAGAATGTTCATTAAATATGATGAGGATACTCATTAAACATGCAACAATGGATATCTCTGAGATCAAAGTTAATATTGATGAACTTGAAGAAAAGATCAAACAAATAAATAAAGATGAGGCAGCGAAATTGAGAAAAGAAATGGATGATAGTCTTGAGAAATATGAAACGGAAATTGAAGAACGTAAAGAACGTAAATATCAAAGGGATGAAAAGGACTATGCACTTGGCAGAATACTAACATTCGCAAAACGATTTGATCATCTGCAAAAAAACTTCCCTGCTAAACAAACTCCAGAAGCACCTACAAATGTCAGTGGACCTGAGTTAAGTGAAACTGAAGGCTCCGATAGTGGAGCAAGCAATACTAGCCGTGATTTTTTAGAGGAAGTGCGGCTCTGGAACTTAGACAAAACTTTGTCCAGAGGAAGGGGCCGCGGCAGAACAACAACAAGAAATCAGACACGCGGAAGAGGCTCCAGTGCAACATCCGGAAACCAAGGAAAACCAGAAGAGCCAAAAGGAGAAAAAGAGCCTATTACCTAAGGAAATAGAAAATGTGATTATCAATTTATCGGATCATATACTCACAAAAGATGAACAATCTCTATTAAACAAAGGTCTATCTTTTGTTCTGAGAAACATTTTAATCCTACTGAGATAAGAATAGACCTATATAAATACATTCGCAAGCTCAAACTGGCTAAATTTCATGCTCGACAAATTAAACCATCACCTAAATCGACAATTGATGAGGTCTCTAGCCATAAATCAAATTGGCAAATTGAAGAAATCCCGGATCTCCAAAATATTTTTGGTTTACTGTATGAACCCACGATAACTGAAATATCAGGTACCCAATTACTTGAGGATCTTGAAATCAGAACCGATCAAAGGATTGACAGTGGCTTGAAAAGGAAATCTCGCTTCTGCCCTGCCCTTTCTCCTGGCAATCGCATAAAGATGTTCTCAGAGGCAGTAATTGAAGAACTAGAAAAACTGACTAATGTCAAAAACAAAGACGGTTATAGGGAAAATCTAACTAAAGGAGAACGAAATGCCATAAAAACCTTAAATGATGATATCAATCTAATAATAAAGCCAGCTGACAGGGGCGGAAATATCGTCTTAATGAATATTGACGATTATTTAAAAGAAGCAAATCGCCAATTAGACAATACTATGAATTACAGTAAACTACAAATCAATCCCATCAACCAAATGACATTACAACTCAATCGACAGATAGATACTTGGCGGATGGAAGGACTATTAAGTGAGGAGGAGAAAAAGTTTTTAAAGATGGATTTTCCACTTATTCCAACAATTTATTTTATGCCCAAAATTCATAAGACACTCATCGATCCACCGGGGAGACCGATTGTCTCCTCCTGTGAAAGTCTATATGAAAATGTCTCTTTATATGTAGACGTATTTCTCGGACTATTGCTAAAAGCATGAGTTCTTATATTCAAGATTCGCGAGATTTCTTGAGAATCCTACAAAATACAACATGGGACAAGAATTATCTACTGATAACTATTGACGTGGTGTCTTTATACACTTCGATCAAACATCACATAGGACTCAATGCATGTGCCTACTTTCTAAAACAGCGGAATGTAGAAGAGAAAAAGCACACAGAAATGTTGATGCAAATGATTAACCTATGTCTGAGAAATAATGTGTTTATTTTTAACCATCAATTGTACAAGCAAGAATGTGGGACATCAATGGGCATGTCATTTTGGCCAAATTATGCTAATGTCTCCATGGGTTGGTTGGAAAAGACCAAAGCCTGGGACCCCACCAATCAGGAAGATCTGAATAAAATTATTTACATCGACGACCTGTTCATAATTTGGAATGGTTCAACATCAGAATTTGACTCCTACTTCTCCAAACTCAAAAGTAATGATGTGGGATTACAATTTACGCATTCAATCAGCAAAAAGAAAATCCATTTTTTGGACCTCACTGTTTTCATTGAAAATGATCAAATTCAAACCACTCTTTACAGGAAAAAGACAGCCACGAATAGCATCTTGCATGGCACTAGTTTTCATCCACAATCTTTGCTATCCAGCATACCATACGGCGAATTTATTCGTATGAAGAGGAACTGTACCAAAGAGAGTGATGCAGAAACAAAAATCATGGAAACCTCAGAACGTCTAAAATCGAGAGGATACAATAACAAAATCCTTAAAAAATGCAAAAAAAGAGTGGATCACAAAAACCGAACAACAATACTTGCTTCGCAAGTTAAAGAGAAGGAGAGTGACGGATCACCGCGATTTGTGATGACGTTTAGTAAAGAGAGCGGCATCATAAGAAATAAAATTCAGAAATACTGGCATCTTATCTCAGGGGATCCTGATATAGGAAAAATGGCAGGAAAAGAACCACTGATTAGCTACAGGAAAACAACATCTCTAAGAAATTGTTTAATACAGAGCCATTTTAAAGGAAAACAAACTGTCAGAAAAAACAATTGGCTTACAGATCAACGAAATGGATTCCGGAGATGCAATATTTGCAAAGCCTGTAAAATTGGTCAAAACAAAACATCGTATGAGGAGCCAAGTGGTAAACAAATACCAATTCAAGGACAAATATCATGTGCATCAACTCATGTTGTATATGTGGTACAGTGTAAATGTGGTTCCAAATACATTGGAAGTACAACATGTGCACTCAAAAAACGAATACTAGAGCACATAACGGCGGTAAAAAACAAAGACATGGCATATGCTACCACCAAACACATGGCAAACTGTCAAAACAGTGATTGGAGAGCCATGTCATATTATGGAATCTTCATGTTGGATGCAAATGAAAGAGGTGGAAACCGTCTGAGGAAATTAAGACAAATCGAATCAAAATTGTTCATCAGACTTAAAACTAAAATGCAGAGGGGGATGAACTTTGATGAGGAGCTTTATGTTCATCTTGAATAATTGATTTGAACTATAGCGGAGGCAATAACTATTAACTGAATGGGTACTGTACCCTGATCACATACATTGGATTTTTTTTTTGAATATTTGAATAGTAAATTAATTTAATCTTTATGAATGCATCGCAGGATTTTGGTAATCAAATGGATGTTCTATGAGAAATAACAATCTGCAAATGCAGTGCTATGCTGATGTAATGGTTAGACAATTAATAGTACGGGTACTATACCCATTCACCTTGTTCTAACAGGCTCTGTGTGATAACGCTATCAATAATGATGGTATATGATCTAGCATAATATAGCGCAGATTCAGCAGCGAGAAACAAGCAAAGCAAATTACTTAAAATTGTTGATAAATGTAAATGCAGCGTCCCTTATGCGTAAACAATTTTGCAATTTGTAATGTAATGAACTACTAGTCCCAGAAAGCACCCTAATTGCCAACTGAGATAAATTGTAGACATAGAAAAATACTCACTAACCGTGAACAAAGCCTGTTGAGGCTGAAACGCGTTGGTCCGAGTACGAGTTAATAAAGGATTTTCGTAAAATTATCCTACCTGTGTGCCGCATTCCTTGGATGAAATATATATATATATATATATATATATATATATATATATATATATATATATATACATATATATATATATATATATTGCTTTTTTAATCCTTTATGCTTCCAATCTCATATAGATTATGAAATTGAATAGCCTGCTATACAATCCCGTATCCATTGTCCTCATGTGTTGCAGGACAGAGACATATTTCATTGAGATCAAACAAAAGGCATTCGATCAAAAGAAAAAAGGTAGACCTTGGATCCAGAGAAGGGTTTTAGGGAGACCTAAGCTGACTTTTCTCAAGTTCAAAAGGCGTGTCTAACACTCAGGTACACAACTCTTTTCCCACATCTGTGGTAAACACCCTGCCTCGAAGGAACTTTTTCTTTGAAAACTAATCATCACCTACAACCTGTTTGAAGGGTGATTTCCTTCATGTCTTTATTGGTGTTATTCTGGATAATTGAAGTTAAGACTATGAACCAGTTGTGCACATTCCTTTCAAGGCCTTGTCGCTGTAATCTTGCAGAAGAGAATGAAAGTCTACCCATATCATTATATGGGTTTATTCATTACATCCAATAGTGAATGCATCTACCAAAACATGCACCTTAATTGGAAATACAGAGTATTTCCTCAAGGGGATTTCACTATTCAAAAATGCAGAAAATCCCAAAATAAAAATGTCAACTTTTGCAAAGCTTTTCCAAAAATCCATCACTTTGTTCAAAACATCAAAATCACCACAGAGTGTGCCTAATCTCTAACCTCTATCATCACTTAAGCATCTGATAAAACAATCTTCTAACTACATAAAATATTTCACTTCAGTGTGTAAAACCTGTACACTGTTTCTGTTTAGTGGGTGGGTTAGATGTATTTAACAAGTTATTAAATGAATTGTTGTGAATGATCCTGTTTAGGTATATTTACACTTCAAATCAATCAGTGATTCTAGGTGTTGAAAACATCTGTCTGCTAGCAATGTATGTGCACTTTACTTCCTGTTAGGTATTCTTTCAGCTACTTGGTATCTAACACTTACACTCCTGCTTCCTTATTCCTTTTCAGGAGATGGGATCTCATGCAATGACACCAATGAGTGCATCAGCAGCCCATGCCATGGAAATGCCACCTGCACTAACACCGCAGGAAGTTACACGTGTGTCTGTAATCCTGGATTCCAAGGTAACCCCACAGCATTACTCCCTTCCCAACCTCTGAGCCAAGCCACTTAGTTCATAGTATACATGCAGTGATAAACATAAATGCTGTGCTCTCAACACTTTTGTGATCTTATGTAAGTAATGGTGCAACTTTCAGAGACATCAATGAGTGCATTAAAAACCCCTGCCACAAAGACGCAACCTGCACTAACACTGTAAGAAGTTACATCTGTGCCTGCAACCCTGGATATGAAGGCAAATCAAAAGTTCCTAACCTGCTACTTTTTCTCCATAAAAGAAGCTTTACAAAGAAGAACTTGTCATGGCATTGCTACAAATCTATTCCAATGATTTAAAAGGGTATTTCTGACAAGTCCATCAACTTTAAATTGTTAGATTTGTTATAAATATTACAGAAGATAACTTATAGGACTGTCTTTTCTTTAAGCCAAAATCCAGCCTTCCAGTTGCCCTCTCAGGCATCAAACAATCATCATTATACATTTATAACAGCAAATTAAAAGAGAAGAAAGAGCAGCAGATAAATAGAGTGGGTTCAGGTGGAATTCAGGATCAAATTAAAACACTGCATAAGAACAGGGTGCACAGGGGCAAACATCTTATCTTCCTTCAACAGGGTCAGGTTAGGAATCATGATCCTCCTTAGCTGACCTGAACCCACACCACTCCTTTAAAAGGCTAAAGTGTGGAGGATGGAGTTTCAGGGTACACGGCTCTGTAATAGCCTCAGTCCTGGACTTCACGCAGAAGCCCATGGCCTCCAGTTTAGTGAACTTGTGAAACTGAACTGTTCAAACAGTCTTTACATGTGTTGTTTACCTGGGAGTGAATGAAAATATCAGATCACTGAATCTGTCTGGACTCTAACTCTCCTGCTTTCAGAACTTTCTGGGGCGGATTCACAAACGGCGCACAGGGAGTGGGACCTCTGTATTGCAGTTTACAATTGCGGATATCCCACCACAAGTGCGTCCTCCCACCACGACTGCGGTATACCTTTGTGTATCAGGTCCTGTGTGTTTATTTTCTCCTTTTGTTCCAGAACTCTAAAGAGGTGCTGGCAAGGGCAAATATTTAACAAAATGCTAACTAAGGATAAAATTAAGAGTACAAATACAATAATTCAGAGTTGACACCAAGTTTCTAACTAAGGTCTACTTAACAATCTTATCAACAATAACACAGTTCATTGTGCCACCTATGGAACATACGGGCATATTACCAAGCAATAGCGATAATTATCGCTATTGCTTGATGCAATAGCGATAATTATCGCTATTGCTTGGTTAGCGATAAAAATTTATCGCCCAGCTGCGACGATTTTTATCGCAGATAAACCTTGCTATTAGCAAGGTTTATCTCAGAAACGATAAAAATCGGCCGAAATGCATGAATATCGCTGTAAAGTCAGCGATATTCATGCATTACCGAGCGAATGCTCTTAGCCATGTTATCCACCTCCCATTGGATAACATGGCTAAGAACTGCTCAGGGCAGGAGTTCGCTTTTGGAGATATTCGCGCTTAGTGCAAATATCTCCAAAAGTTGGTAATAGGCGATAGCGATGTTAGCGACTGTTTCCAGTCGCTAACATCTTGGCAAGCCCACTTTGCATGTCATTAGTGATAAATTCCTCTGACATGCAAAGCGGAGCCCAAGATGGTCGCTATCTCCTACTAGCTGTCGCTAACTGGTGTTAGCGACAGCTAGGTAAGAGGGAGATAATTTTATCTCCGCTTTCTTGGCTTTTAAAGCCAAAAAATTGAGATAAATCCCTTGATAATATGCCCCACAGTTTGTTTTTTTGTAGAAAAGATGAGTCTGGTGAGACAAATAAAGCTGCCTTTAGGTAAGACCTAAAAGGTGTGAAATAAAAGGATCGGAGGATAGTGGAACAAAAAAGGAACAGGGGAAAAAGGAGTGGAGATCCTCTAAAGATAAAATGGACTGTGAGTCAAGCCTTAAGCGGAAGAGGGTAAGAGAGAGAATGCGGGAGGAACCACGTATAACATTAAAATATATATATATATATATATATATATATATATATATATATATATATATATATATATATATATATATATTCACTGAAAAAACCATAGGTTTCAGGAGTTATACAGTTAGGAATTAGCTTTTAAAAAACCTTTGAAATTCACTCAAAAAACTATGGGGCATATTATCAAGCCTGTGCGATAAAATGATCGCCGCTTTATCGGCCGAAAACGGCCGATAAAGCGGCGATAATGGGCTTGATGATATGCTCTATGGAATTCCAATCGAAGCCCATGTTAGATGTCTTCACATCTAACATGGGCTACGATTGGAAATCTTTAGAGCATATTATCAAGCCCATTATCGCCGCTTTATCGGCCATTTTCGGCCGATAAAGCGGCGATAATTTTATCGCACAGGCTTGATAATATGCCCCCATAAGTTTTAGTGGTGTTATAGTTAGCTGGACATTTTACTCATACAAAACCATTGAAATTGCTCCTATATAGTTAGTTGTACTAACTATATTTTGCGCACCCGCAATCCACTGCTGATGATGTCACATATTAGATCATTCATGACATGGTCAGTGACATCACTGATGACATCTCAAATGACATCACTGATGACATCACTGATGACATCATCCACGTGACAATCACATACACCTTTTCATACACTATAACAATTTTTCATCACTCTTTGTAAAATACAGAGTATCATATTTAAATCCATTGTCACAGCAATACAAGTATCTAAAAATCCACTCAGTGATTCATAGATGTATAAACACATCTAATCACTTACCTATGGATTCACTCATACATGCTGTCAATGAACAATAGAACACTATCAAAAATACTTATACATCTATATCGACATTAAACAACAGCACGCATCCTATTCACATATGAAGTCATCCTACTCACTTATGCAAACAATGGATCATACTTACATATTTACTTAGCAAAAAACTTATACAAACACCACTTCTTCTATTCATTTAGATAGTAAGTCATACTTAGTGAATTATAAAATCATTATTACAAGTATAAAGTTATCCATACAGTCACTCACACATTCATTGTGTCTTATGTATACTTATTTATATACAACAACTGACACATACACTGCCTTTTATTTTTCTAGTTTGTTGGACCTGTACCATTGAGAAATATATTTGCTCATCACCACACCCATAAAGATATTCACTCACCCAAACAACTGTTAGAACATGTAGTTTTAACTTCATATATCTACTGAATCAACTATTCACACATCTTTGGACAGTCACACACCCCCCACCGAACCACACACACTTTCACACTCCCATACAAATACTCAGTTAACTAATCAATAACTAATATAGACTTTCACATAGCTAGTAACCAACTGTAGAATCAGTTTACACAACAACTGACAAAGTGATACAGATATTCACACAGTTTAGTAACTAACCACTATGTTTAGTGAGACATTATAAATTGGTCAAGTAAACAGTCAATTACACTGCTACTAAATCCTGCATCCAAATATTTATTTATATATATCCACTTATTCTTCAATGCAAATTGCTATATACATAATGCATATTTAAATAACAAAGCAAACCACATTCACTGGATGATGTCATCAGTGATGTCATCAGTGATGTCATTTGAGATGTCATCAGTGATGTCACTGACCATGTCATGAATGATCTAATATGTGACATCATCAGCAGTGGATTGTGGGTGCGTGAAATATAGTTAGTACAACTAACTAGATAGGAGCAATTACAATGGTTTTGTATGAGTAAAATGTCCAGCTAACTATGACATCACTAAAACTTATAATTTTTTGAGTGAATTTCATAGGTTTTTTAAAAGCTAATTCCTAACTATATAACTCCTGAAACCTATGGTTTTTTCAGTGAATTTCAAAGGTTTTTTAAATGCTAATTCCTAACTATATAAGGCTTGAAACCTATGGTTTTTTCAGTGAATTTGCAAGGTTTTTTAAATGCTAATTCCTAACTATATAAGGCCTGAAACCTATGTTTTTTTCAGTGAATTTCAAAGGTTTTTTAAATGCTAATTCCTAACTATATAAGGCCTGAAACCTATGTTTTTTTAAGTGACTTTGCAAGGTTTTTTTAAATGCTAATTCCTAACTATATAAGGCCTGAAACCTATGGTTTTTTCAGTGAATTCGCAAGGTTTTTTAAATGCTAATTCTATTAGCGGATAACGTTTTTATATATTAAAACGTTTTTTAAATCTCAAATGCCTGCTTTGCTAACAGAGTTTTTAAGCACAGGCTCTTTTGTCTCTGGTGGCCATCTTGGGAGACTGCATATCAGAATTTTTTTAATGAAATATAAGAGGATTTGAGAAGTCACTCAAAATGTGCCCTAATTTTTCTTTCTTCAGCACTAATCATAATTTCTATGGCAAAATGAACCCCCTCATTTTGTTCCTTTGCAAATTAAATGTTTTAAGTGTTAACACTTTATTCCAATCAAGATGACTTCAGGTGTGCCATACTTTTGACATAAGTAAGACTGTTAGCGCTCTAGTTGTTCTTTAGAACCCTCTGGGACATTCTGTCATTGGGCTATAGTTGGGCTACATCCGTCTGATATTTGGGTTACATTTGTTTTTTTTGTCTCTGGTGGCCATCTTTGGGCTACATTGGGCTACATTTGGGCTCTAACATATATATAGCCCAATGTAGCCCAATACATATTTTTTCAAAGTTAATTTTCGTAAAAACCACTGGAGCACATATCTTGAGACATAGCAAAGGCACATCAGGCTACCAGTCCCTACAATTTTGCCAAGTTTGGTGGAAAACCATTCAGCCGTTCGGGCTAAAAGTGAGTCCAAACGCCCTATGGAAATTAACATGGGGAAAACATGTTTTGGGACCCCCTTTTATCTCGGCCCCCCGCTTGACGAATCCCCCCAAACTTTCAGGGAAGGACCGGAGCGCCGCGAGGCAAAGTTAAGGGAAATTTCAGGAAGATTCCTCAACCGGCGCCAAAGTTATTCCCAATAGAATGTTGCGATTTTCCTATGGAAAACAATCCTAACTATTTTTTAAATCTCAAATGCCTGCTTTGCTAACAGAGTTTTAAAACACAGGCTCTTTTGTCTCTGGTGGCCATCTTGGGAGACTGCATATCAGAATTTTTTTAATGAAATATAAGAGGATTTGAGAAGTCACTCAAAATGTGCCCTAATTTTTCTTTCTTCAGCACTAATCATAATTTCTATGGCAAAATGAACCCCCTCATTTTGTTCATTTGCAAATTAAATGTTTTAAGTGTTAACACTTTATTCCAATCAAGATGACTTCAGGTGTGCCATACTTTTGTCATAAGTAAGACTGCTAGCGCTCTAGTTGTTCTTTAGAACACTCTGGGACATTTTGTCATTGGGCTATAGTTGGGCTACATCTGGCTGATATTTGGGCTACATTTGTTTTTTGTTGTCTCTGGTGGCCATCTTTGGGCTACATTGGGCTACATTGGGCTCCATTGGGCTACATTGGGCTACATTTGGGCTCTAACATATATATAGCCCAATGTAGCCCAATATATATTTTTTCAAAGTTAATTTTCGTAAAAACCACAGGAGCACATATCTTGAGACATAGCAAAGGCACATCGGGCTACCAGTCCCTACAATTTTGCCAAGTTTGGTGGAAAACCATTCAGCCGTTCGGGCTAAAAGTGAGTCCAACCGCCCTATGGAAATTAACATGGGGAAAACATGTTTTGGGACCCCCCTTTTATCTCGGCCCCGCTTGACGAATCCCCCCCAAACTTTCAGGGAAGGACCGGAGCGCCGCGAGGCAAAGTTAAGGAAAATTTCAGGAAGATTCCTCAACCGGCGCCAAAGTTATTCCCAATAGAATGTTGCGATTTCCCTATGGAAAACAATCCTAACTATATATACCTACTGGCTATCGCCAGTAGGTAATATATATATTACCTACTGGCGGTCGCCAGTAGGTATATATAGTTAGGATTTTTTCTCTATGGGTTTTTTGAAAATTCTATGTCTAATAACTTTGGCGTTTGTGGACGGAATTGGCTGAAATTTTCAGGAAAATGGCACATTTTGTTTCTGAGCAGCCCCTGAAAATTGGGGGGGGGGTTCGTCCAGGGGGGGTCGAGAAAAAAGGGGGGTCCCAAAACGTGTTTTTAACATTGAGTTTTCCATAGGGCGGTTGGCCTCACTTTTAGCCCGAACGGCTGAATGGATTTGCACGGAACTTGGCAAAATTGTAGGGACTGGTAGCCCGATGTGCCTTTTGTAGGTCTCAATATATGTGCTACAGTGGATTTTGAGAAATTAACGTTTAAAAAAAGATATATATCTGTAACAGCGGACCGGGCAGCGCTCCAGGACGCGTACTTTTCGCGCAACGGAGCTTTGTGAAGCGAAGCTGATTGGTTCTCCGGCGTCTGTCAACATTCCAAACAGTCCGTAGTGGCCGCCATCTTGTCTCTCGGTAGGATCGAGAGACAAGAGGAGGCCAAAGCGAAGGGGCAAATGACCATAAGGGGGAATAGTAGATCCTCGCTGACCCCCTAGGTTTGATGTGGAGGTTTTAAAAGGGCCCCGCGGGGCAAAAAAAAAAATAATAATAATAATCGAACGGCTGAATGGATTTGCACGAAACTTGGCAAAATTGTAGGGACTGGTAGCCCGATGTGCCTTTGCTAGGTCTCAATATATGTGCTTCAGTGGATTTTGAGAAATTAACGTTCAAAAAAAGATATATATCTGTAACAGCGCACCGCTTCGCGTACTTTTCGCGTTACGGAGCTTTGCGAAGCGAAGCTGATTGGCTCTCCGGTGTCTGTAAACATTCCAAACAGTACGTAGCGGCCGCCATCTTGTCTCTCGGTAGGATCGAGAGACAAGAGGAGGCCAAAGCGAAGGGGCAAATGACCATAAGGGGGCATAGTAGATCCTCGCTGACCCCCTAGGTTTGATGTGGAGGTTTTAAAAGGGCCCCGCGGGGCAAAAAAAAATAATAATAATAATAATCGAACGGCTGAATGGATTTGCACGAAACTTGGTAAAATATTAGGGACTGGTAGCCCGATGTGCCTTTGCTAGGTCTCAATATATGTGCTTCAGTGCATTTTGAGAAATTAACGTTCAAAAATAAGATATATATCTGTAACAGCGCTCCGCTTCGCGGAGATAAAATTATATCTGTATTACCTAGCTGTTGCTAACACCAGTTAGCGACGGCTAGTAGGAGATAGCGACCATCTTGGGCCCCACTTTGCATGTGAGTGATATTTATCACTAATGACATGCAAAGTGGGCATGCCAAGATGTTAGCGACTGGAAACAGTCGCTAACATCGCTATCTCCTATTATCAACTTTTGGAAATATTCGAGATAAGCGCGAATATCTCCAAAAAGTAACAGCTGCCCTGAGCAGTTCTTAGCCATGTTATCCAATGGGAGGTGGATAACATGGCTAAGAGCATTAGCTCGGTAATGCATGAATATCGCTGAGTTTTCAGCGATATTAATGCATTGCGGTCGTTTTTTATCGTATTTGCGATAAACCTTGATAATAGCAAGGTTTATCTGCGATAATTTCTGACGGTAAAAAAATCTTTGCAATGCATCGTTAGGGATAAATATCGCTTAACTTTGGTAATATGCCCCAACGTCTGTTAACGTTCGATTCGAAGGAAATCAGGAAGTGTTGAAAAACATTGTCTGCGCCATCTTGTCTTTTTTCAAATGCCACACTTTTGTCGTGCACGGCAGCCATTTTAGATGCCTTGACCAGACCCACTCTGTGCACGCTGTCGATCCTTAGCATGGCTCCCCACCCTCGCAAGCATCTCACCCAGGCAGTGGTCACCCCCGCTCTCTGTCTTATGCATGGGTAATAAACCTCCCCCCATCTGCGCTGCTCTTCCCTGAGAATCACACCCTGTGCCCGCCCGACACCTCCCTTTCGCCCTATTCACTACCGCACCCTCTGACACTCCTTTTCCTCTGTGTCCGATTGTCCAGGCCGGTCCTAGGCTATCAGCTAGCCCTGCAGATGTAGTTTATGGCCACAGCTGTAAAGAATCACCCCTCTTCAAAGGAGTTATAGTAGATCAAGGCCCACACTCGATGAGATCCGTCACAGCAGAAGCGTTGCTATTATCTGAAAACCATCCTGTATTGTGATTGGGGAGGGGACCGAGCGTGAAGCGGAAGATTCCAGGGATGACTCTTTGTACATCAAAGTTTTTACAATTATGTGTCACATTAAAAATATATAGCACTCCGACAAAGTAGTAAGATTATAAAACTTTAATAATTTATAAATATATACAAGAAAACAAAAATAGTAATAACATATAAACATTTTTAGGGAAAAACAACGAAGTAGCGGTCGGCTGTGCGAATAGTCCCAACGCAGCACAACGTCCAGATTTCCGGCGTGGGGCGTCGCGGGGGGTGGGTCATCAGTAGCAAACTGTTGTGCGAATAGTTCCAAGGCAGCAGAACGCGCCGAAATCTAGATGACACGAAAGTGATGTCTAGTAAGTTGCCACCCAGCAAATAACGGCGTGGGGCGTCGCGGGGGTGGGTCATCAGTAGCAAACTGTTGTGCGAATAGTTCCAAGGCAGCAGAACGATGGCACCAAGGTGATGTCCAGTAAGTTGCCGCACTGGTTTTGGTATCCTACAATGCTGCTCCGAATAACGGCGTGGGGCGCCCCGGGGGAGGCGGCGTGAACGGGCCTCTCCAGGTGGAGTGTCATCTGTTGTAGTGGGGCGCCCCTTTACCGTTTCAGTTGCCATTCCGTCCGTTTTTGGTCCACTGTGTCAAAAGCCGCAATTCAGCTGAGTTGCGCCCACTCTTGCGGTGCAGCGATAGGCGGCTGTCACAGGACTCTCAAAATGGCGGCAGGCTCTTTCCTTTTTGGGCCTGGTCCACTGAAATGGCCCTGGGACACCTTGGAAATCGGACGCTTGTCTGCTAGGTCTTGGACCCCATTCTCGAAAGCGTCCCCTCCGCCTTGAGAATTCATCAAAAGTTTTGGGGGCCCCGACTCCTGCAGGCTTCTGGTAGGGAGCGGCTGCCATGATTGCTCGCGGAATGACCACGACGGAGCTACGAGATGGTGGTGCTCTCATGCTGACGCCAGTTTAGTCTGAAACATCCAGAAACAAGGTGGGGCTTTCATCGTTTGGGAAAAAAAAAAGTTTTCATCCAATGAAAAGTGTTGTTTTTAGGTCATATGATCAAGCCTTCCATCATTAGGAAACCAAAAGTAAAATGAACCAATGAAAAGTTTTATAAACAAGTCACATGACCTGTTATGCGGCATAGGGTATAAAATGCGGAGAAAATACGTTGGCACGTGAGGCGGCGTCAGTAGCGGACCGATGTGCGAATAGGCCGAAGGCAATACAACGTGCCAAGATCCGGATGGCACCGAGGTGGTGTCCAGCAAGTTGCAGCACTGGTGTGGCCATCCTACAATGCTGAAAGTCGGCGTGGGGCGCCCCGTTGGCCTGTGAGTTTGCATCAGTAGCGGACCGATGTGCGAATAGGCCGAAGGCAGCACAACGCGCCAAGATCCGGATGGCACCGAGGTGGTGTTTAGTAAGTTGCCGCACTGGTGTGGCCATCCAACAATGCTGAAAGTCGGCGTGGGGCGCCCCGTTGGCCTGTGAGATGGCGTCAGTAGCGGACCGATGTGCGAATAGGCCGAAGGCAGCACAACGCGCCAAGATCCGGATGGCACCGAGGTGGTGTCTAGTAAGTTGTCGCACTTCTGTGGCCATCCTACAATGTTGAAAGTCGGCGTGGGGCGCCCCGTTGGCCTGTGAGATGGCGTCAGTAGCGGACCGATGTGCGAATGGGGCCAAAGGCAGCGCAACAATATTTTCTGACTGACACCACAAGGCGCTGAGATGCGAAGATCCGGATGGCACCGAGGTGATGTCTAAGTTGCGGACTGATGTGCGAATGGGGCCAAAGGCAGCGTAACAATATTTTTTTTATGGAAGATACCACTAGGCGTTGAGATGCCAAGATTCGGATGGCACCGAGGTGATGTCTAGCAAGTTGCTGTACTGGTGTGGTCATCCTACAATGCTGAAACTCGGCGTGGGTCGCCCCATTAGCCTGTGAGATGGCGTCAGTAGCGGACCGATGTGCGAATAGGCCGAAGGCAGCACAACGCGCCAAGATCCGGATGTCACCGTGGTGGTTTCATAGTTGAGAGGCACTTCATCTGCAGTGGGGCGCCGAGATCCGGATGGCACCGAGGTGATGTCTAGCAAGTTGCTGTACTGGTGTGGTCATTCTACAATGCTGAAAGGCGGCGTGGGGCGCCCCATTAGCCTGTGAGATGGCGTCAGTAGCGGACTGATGTGCGAATGGGGCCAAAGGCAGCGCAACAATATTTTCTGAAGAGAAGACACCAAAAGGTGCTGACATTCCAAGATCCGGATGGCACCGAGGTGGTGTCTAGCAAGCTATGCAGTTGAGTTGTGTGCGCACTTGCGGCGAATAGGTCGAAGGCAGCATAACAATGTTTTTTGAATAGAAGACACCACAAGGCGTTGAGATTCGGTTACCACCGAGGTGATGTCTAGCAAGTTGCCGCACTGGTGTGGCCATCCTACAATACTGCTCCGAATAACGGCGTGGGGTGCCCGAAGGGGGGGGAGCCGGCGTGAATGGGCCTTCCTAGGTGGAGGCTCGTCTGCTGTAGTGGGGCGCCCCTTTACCGTTTCAGTTGCCATTCAGCTGAGTTTCGGCTGCTCTTGATGCTACAGCGACAGGCGGCTGCAAGAGGACTCTCAAAATGGCGGCCTGTTCTTTGGATTTGGGACTGGTCCACTAAAATGGCCCTGGGACACCTTAGAACTCGGACGCTCGATTTTTTTTTCCTTTCCTGTACATGCAAAAAAAGGTAAATGCCCGGTACGTTACACGCTTCATCTGCCACGATGAACTCTCCAGAGGAACCGAAAAAAAATATAGTTGTGGTAACTATACCATGCATCGTCATATGGAAAGGTGGCACCAATTAATTATAGTGCTGCATAAAAGAGAGATTTGGAGGAGAACCCCTGACCTGCTAGTACATTCATCAAAGAAGTGGCACTGAGAGCTTCAGAGGCAAGGGAAACGGTCCCAAATATTTAGAAGAACTTTGGAAAGATTAAAATGACATGTTTAGATTGTGGCAAATTAATTTCATGTGGACAGATGAGTGTTACTCTAATAAATACAGCATATGAACATCATCATAGTCGATGATTGGTAGAGACATTTTGACTATATCCTGGACCTGCCCGTCCTCGCCCAAAATGGCGCCGGAATAAATGGGACTCGTAACTCCTTGTTGTGTACTGGTTGCAGAACCTTGAAATCACGAGATACGTATGCAGTTTTGAAGCACATGGCGGGCGGGGACGAGAATTGATTGAATATTTCGACATCCCTATTGATATTAAGTTCTGATGTGTTATTGATTACTGTACTGTTGAAAGTTCGAATTAACGTCACCCATGGTACTTGCCCGCAAATGTATATCTAGATAATTTTATTGTAACTGGCCCTGTCGTATTTTAATTATAAAATGTACGTCCACCGATTCCGTAACTGTTAGACACCTTAGTTCTTGCAACCTAATGGCCCGCCCGTTACGTTCCTCTACAGTGTAAATGTCTATTCATCATATACGATTACAGTTTGCTCTGTGGCAGGCCCACGTGGTTATAGGCTCGTATTTGTATAATGACATTTTCACAATAAAGGTTTTTAAAAGAAAACATGGTAGTAGTATATACATTGGTAAAGTTTTTAATAATAGTGACTGTTTTAGAATCATTAAAAGGCAAGTGAAATAAAGCAGACCAATTACATGAAGGGTAAAAGGTATAATACGAAGGAACGCAGTAAAGATAAATGGTCAAGGGCTGTTGTGTTTTCTATTCCTGCAACATAAAGTGATCGATAAGAATCTCATATTCAGGCGTATCGGCGACTAAGACAGCAGGTCGACCCTCTTTTGCTCAACGGCTCCGTCATGGGACGAAGAAACACTCTTTTTCTCGAAAAAAGAATATATTTTACTTGCAGGACAGTTGTAAAATTTCCGGGAAAGTACATTAGCCTGGAACATTATAACATATATTTAAGAAAAAATAATGTTCGGAAGTAATGAAAAGCGTAATTTTTAGGTCATATGACCAAGCCTTTCATCATTACAATAAGAAAAGTAAAATGAACCAATGAAAAGTTTTATTAACAAGTCACATGACTTGTTATGCTTACGTTACGCGCTGCGCGCCCCGGATGACTTCCGGATGCGCTAACGCGGCGCGTCATATGACGCATTACGCGACAACGCAGGTACAGAATATAGTCAAAATGTCTCCACCAACCAGCGGTCGGAACACAACCCCTTTCAGCAGGCTAAATAGTTCTGTTAAATGACAACAGAAGGGACAGGCAACAAGAACCATCAGTCAAAGAGGGGAGGGCTAGTTCTTCTCTACCGGGTTACATTGGGGCGCTACCGTAACTGATCGAATTGGTAGTCTACAGTGTTTCTGGATGTTTCAGACTGAAGCTGGGGTTAGCATGAGAGCAGCACCATTTCGTAGCTCCGTCGTGGTCATTCCGCAACCAATCATGGCAGCCGTTCTTTATCGTTATTTTGGGCGGGGTGGGTGGCGGAGCCGAGCTGTTTTGCAGCCATCATTGTGTGGAGTTCAGTTCATCTCACTAGTTTTGTATTTGTCATGAGGGGTTGTTCCTAATGTTTCTATTTTAGCGAGGTCAAAAAGAGATCCCATTAGTGGCCTACTGATTTTGCTCGATTCCTTTTCTTTTTTTTTACACGATTTTTCGTTATCTGCAAAGACTAAACAGAGTATTGCGACTCTGTGTTTGTTTGTAAATAGAGAATGAACCAAAGAGAACTAATTCTAAAACAGTAAATACTTGGATAACAATCAATCAAATGGAGAGAGAAGCAGGCACGACGGATTACAACGGGGGCAAAGGCCTGCGTTAACTACCTTTCACTATCTGCAAAGAGAGAGTACTCCTAATAGAAATGAGGGGGGGGGGGCACCATTCAAAGCAGATCAGTGTGCATAAACATGAAAATGTTTTCACTTACCACGTACTTGACATTCGACAGCTTATGATATTTGCTATTAAAAAACCATTGAAATTCACTGAAAAAACCATAGGTTATAGACCATATATAGTTAGGAATTAGCATTTACAAAACCTTGAAAATTCACTGAAAAAACCATAGGTTATAGACCATATATAGTTAGGAATTAGCATTTAAAAAACCTTATTTTACTCACACAAAACCATTGAAATTCCATATATAGTTAGTTGCACTAACTATATATCGCGCACCCGCAATCCACTGCTGATCATGTCACATATTACATCATTCATGACATGGTCAGTGACATCACTGATGACATCACTGATGACATCTCAAATGACATCACTGATGACATCACTGATGACATCTCATTTGACATCATTCTTGTGCTAATACGATAAACCTCTTCAGACTCTAATATAACCTTAGATACACTCAGTGTATACAGACACTCACACACTGCCACTCATCCATGGAGTTACTCACACACCCAGTCAGTCATGCAAAGAAACAATCTCACCTCCATTTCTTCAACTATACAGTTAAACACACCTTACTTATTGAAACATATACTAACACATATTTACTCTCTTATACAATCCCTGATACAAGTTCACAATGATCGATACAACCACTCACTCATTCAGTGGCTCTCATGCACAGTTATTTATATATGCCAACTCTCACATGTACTGTGTTTTACATATGTACTTACTATGACATGTAGCATTGAGATATCCATTCACTCATCAATACACTCATGCACACAGTCAACTGCCCATGTAGTTGTTTCCACATGCACTCTTTAACTCATACACCTAGTGAATAAACTGCTCACACATCTATGCATAGAGTCACACACCTTCCAGCCACCCCCACACAAACTCAATCTCCCATAGAAATACTTGGGCAACCAATTAATAACACATATAGCCTCTCGTATAGCTAATGATCAACACATGCAGCAGTTTACAGAACAACAGACATAATGATGCACAAATTAAGACAGTTTAGTCACTAACCCATGCATTCAGTGAGACACATTTAATCACTCACTCATACAGTCAGTCACGCACCTACTAAATCCTTCATCCAGACACTTATACATCCACTCATTCTTCAATATGTAAGACATATTTAAACTTTACAGAAACATACAGTCACTGGATGTTGTCATCAGTGATGTCATCAGTGATGTCATTTGAGATGTCATCAGTGATGTCATCAGTGATGTCACTGACCATGTCATGAATGATGTAATATGTGACATGATCAGCAGTGGATTGCGGGTGCGCGATATATAGTTAGTGCAACTAACTATATATGGAATTTCAATGGTTTTGTGTGAGTAAAATAAGGTTTTTTAAATGCTAATTCCTAACTATATATGGTCTATAACCTATGGTTTTTTCAGTGAATATATATGTGTGTATTACCTACTGGCGGTCGCCAGTAGGTATATATAGTTAGGATTTTTTCCCTATGGGATTTTTGAAAATTCTATGTCTAATAACTTTGGCGTTTGTGGACGGAATTGGCTGAAATTTTCAGGAAAATGGAACATTTTGTTTCTGAGCAGCCCCTGGAAATTTGGGGGGGGTTCGTCCAGGGGGGGCCGAGAAAAAAGGGGGGTCCCAAAACGTGTTTTTAACATTGAGTTTTCCATAGGGCGGTTAGCCTCACTTTTAGCCCGAACGGCTGAATGGATTTGCACGAAACTTGGCAAAATTGTAGGGACTGGTAGCCCGATGTGCCTTTTGTAGGTCTCAATATATGTGCTGCAGTGGATTTTGAGAAATTAACGTTCAAAAAAAGATATATATCTGTAAGCGCGGACCAGGCAGCGCCCCGGTTCGCGGACCTTACGCGTATCGGAACTTCGCGTAGCGAAGCTGATTGGCTCTCCGGTGTCTGTCAACATTCTAAACAGTCCGGAGCGGCCGCCATCTTGTCTCTCGGTAGGATCGAGAGACAAGAGGAGGCCAAAACAAAGGGGGAAATAACCATAAGGGGGCATAGTAGATCCTCGCTGACCCCCTAGGTTTAATGTGGAGGTTTTAAAAGGGCCCCGCAGGGCAAAAAAAAATAAAAAAAAATTTTGGTTTTTTTCGTGGTTAGCGCCCGGTCCGCGAACCGGGAAGCGTTCTGGGGAGCGTACTAAAATGAAAAATGAATGATAGTCTTTTTAAATGCTGTATGTTAATTGATTGTTGGATTTGTTGATTATTTTTTATTTCCTTTATCTTCCCAGGGAGCGACCCGGTACGCGAACCGTTGAGCGCCTCGGTTCGCGGACCTTAAGCGTTCCGGGAGTCCACCATTTTGTGTTTCGGTCGAATTAAGATACAAGATGGAGGGCAAATAATGTTCAGAATGGGTAGAAGGGGGCACGGTAGAGTTATCTTGACCCCCTAGGTTTTCTGAGGGTGGCTGAGGAGGCTTATATGTGCGAAAAAAAAACATTTTTTTAAAAAAATTTCGCGAGGTTAGCTCCCGGTACGCGTACCGGGTAGCGCCCCAGGGAGCGTACTTTGTTGAAAATTAGTGAAAAAAGTTAGAGTAAAATAATAATTGTGAGTGATTAGATGTAGGGTAGCTCTGAGAAGAGCTTTTGGGTTTATGGTACATTTAGGTACTTATAAGTAGGTACCAATGCACATTCTTAAATTCAGAGTGAAAACTCTGTTGCCCTCATCTGAGAAGTGAACTCCATCTCCTCTGTAGATATCTTGCATGTAGTAACGCAAGTTATTGTTGTACAGGGAGCCCATTCCATGGTCTCTCATGTAAGCTGAAACAGATTTGTTTACATGCTTCCTCGACTTCTCAATTTGTGGACAAAATTGGTTTGACCACCTCCATTTCTGTCTTTGGCATATATTTGAATATACCAAGGCAGTCTGAGGAAAAAGTGCCATTAATTGCTCAAAGGTGTCCTTTAAAAGCATTTCCAGACCTACACCAGTCAAAGTGCCCAAGTCATTACCTCCACAGTGCACAATTAACAGGTCAGGTTTTGGCAAATGCATAAAGGTTTTCACCAATGGTATCAATTGGTGACATTTTAATCCTCTGTGGCCAAACCACTTAATTTCCACATCTTGTAAATTGAGGTTAGGTAAATTCCTGCTTTCAACGTACCTTTGAGCCCAGTGAATATAACTATGACCAACAATCCAGACAGAAAACATGGTGAGAGAAGTTTCTCCTGCAGTCAGATGAAGTGTGGCAATGAAATGGCAGTTGAAAAAATGAGAGTGTAAAATGAAAAAAAAACTGTGGAGTTTCTGTGTTCATGAAGCAGTAACAGTGATTGGTGGATTTTGATTGATGAAAACAGAAAGTTAGGGTGCACAGATGTGTTCTTTGAAAGATGTATTTTGAGTGGTCAATAAAAAATCATTAAATGAAAGAATGCACTGGATATGCAGGTGCACTGAGAGTTCAGAGTTCAATTGCAACATTGTTGTGTGAACTTGCAAACACTAGAGGTATTCCAGGAGGTGGTTGCTATGGAAAATAGGCAGAAAGGGCAGAGGGGGAAGGGTTTTCATTTGAAAAAAAGTGAGGGAAGAGTTTTGATTGGGTGACATGAGAATATGTTTCTGTAAAGTTAAAATGTGTCTTACATATTGAAGAATGAGTGGAAGTATAAGTGTCTGGACAAAGGATTTAGTAGGTGCATGACTGAATGTATGAGTGAGTGATTAAATGTGTCTCACTGAGTGCATGGGTTAGTGACTAAACTGTCTTAATTTGTGCATCATTATGTCTGTTGTTCTGTAAACTGCTGCATGTGTTGATCAGTAGCTATATGATTAACTATATGGGTTACTGAGTGATTGTCCAAGTATTTGTATGGGAGAGTGAGTGTGTGTGTGGCTGGCTGGGAGGTGTGTGACTCTGTGCAGATCAATGTGTACTTGTATCAATGATTGTATAAGAAGGTAAGTATGTGTTAGTATATGTTTGAAAATGTAAGGTGCTCTATGTTTAACTGTATAGACAAGAAAATGGAAGTGTCATTGATTCTTTACAGGACTGACTAGGTGTGTGAGTAACTCCATGGATGAGTGGCAGACTGTGAGTGTCTGTATAGGTGTATGAGTGCATATGATAGCGTTGTAAAGATGAGTGATTGTATGTATGAATGATTGTATGGGTGAATGAGTGAATGTGTGTGTAGACATAGGAATCAGTGAGTGCGTATGTAGTAACTAGTATTGGTGTGTCAATGGTTTCAAAAATTATACTCTGTATTTAACACTGGGTGAAACAGAGGTTATATTAAAATGTGAGGAGATGCATTGTATTGTCACATGAATGATATCATCAGTGATATGGTCATTGATGTCATTTGAGATGTCATCAGTGATGTCATCAGTGATGTCATTTGAGATGTCATCAGTGATGTCATCAGTGATGTCACTGACCATGTCATGAATGATGTAATATGTGACATGATCAGCAGTGGATTGCGGGTGCGCGATATATAGTTAGTGCAACTAACTATATATGGAATTTCAATGGTTTTGTGTGAGTAAAATAAGGTTTTTTAAATGCTAATTCCTAACTATATATGGTCTATAACCTATGGTTTTTTCAGTGAATTTTCACGGTTTTGTAAATGCTAATTCCTAACTATATATGGTCTATAACCTATGGTTTTTTCAGTGAATATATATATATATGTGTATATTTTGTTTTTTTAATCCTTTATGCTTCCAATCTCATATAGATTCTGAAATGTAATAGCCTGCTATACAATCTCATATCCATTGTCCTCATGTGTAGCAGGACCGAGACATCTTTCATTGAGATCAAACAAAAGGCATTTGATCCAAAGAAAAAAGGTAGCCCATGGATCCAGAGAAGGGTTTTAGGGAGACCTAAGCTGACTTTTCTCAAGTTCCAAAAGCTTGTCCAATACTCAGGTACACAACTCTTTTCCCACATCTGTGGTAAACACCCTGCCTCGAAGGTACTTTTTCTTCTAAAACTAATCATCACGTACAACATATGTTTGAAGGGTGATTTCCTTCATGTCTTTATTGGTGTTATTCTGGATAATTGAAGTGAAGACTATGAACTAGTTGTGCACATTCCTTTCAAGGCCTTGTCGCTGTGATCTTGCAGAAGAGAATGAAAGTCTACCCATATCATGATATGGGTTTATTTATTACATCCTATAGTGAATGCATCTACCAATACCTGCACCTTAATTGGAAATACAGAGTATCTGCTCCAGGGGATTTCACAATTCAAAAATGCAGAAAATCTCAAAATAAAAATATCAACTTGTGCAAAGCTTTTTCAATAATCCATCACTTTGTTCAACACAACAAAATCACCACAGAGTGTGCCTAAACTCTAACCTCTATCATCACTTAAGCATCTGATAAAACAATCTTCTAACTACATAAAATATTTCACTTCAGTGCATAAAACATGTACACTGTTTCTGTTTAGTGGGTGGGTTAGATGTATTTAACTATTTATCAAATGAATTGTTGTGAATGATCCTGTTTGGGTATATTTACACTTCAAAACTATTTGTGATTCTAGGTGTTGAAAACATCTGTCTGTTGCCAATGTATGTGCACTTTACTTCCTGTTAGGCATTCTCTCAGCTACTTGGTATCCAACACTTACACTTCTGCTTCCATATTCCTTTTCAGGGGATGGGATCTCATGCAATGACACCAATGAGTGCAGCAGCAGCCCATGCCATGGAAATGCCACCTGCACTAACACCGCAGGAAGTTACACTTGTGTCTGTAATCCTGGATTCCAAGGTAACCCCACAGCAGTACTCCTTTCCCAACCTCTGAGCCAAGCCACTTAGTTCATAGTATACATGCAGTGATAAACATAAATGCTGTGCTCTCAACACTTTTGTGGTCTTATGTAAGTAATGGTGCAACTTTCAGAGACATCAATGAGTGCATTAAAAACCCCTGCCACAAAGACGCAACCTGCACTAACACTGTAGGAAGTTACATCTGTGCCTGCAACCCTGGATATGAAGGCAAATCAAAAGTTCCTAACCTGCTACTTTTTCTCCATAAAAGAAGCTTTACAAAGATGAACTTGCCGTGGCATTACTACAAATCTATTCCAATGATTTAAAAGGGTATTTCTGACAAGTCCATCAACTTTAAATTGTTAGATTTGTTATAAATATTACAGAAGATAACTTATAGGACTGTCTTTTCTTTAAGCCAAAATCCAGCCTTCCATTTGCCCTCTCAGGCATCAAACAATCATCATTATACATTTATAACAGCAAATTAAAAGAGAAGAAAGATCAGCAGATAAATAGAGTGGGTTCAGGTGGAATTCAGGATCATATTAAAACACTGCATAAGAACAGGGTGCACAGAGGCAAACATCTTATCTTCCTTCAAAAGGGCCAGGCTAGGAATCATGATCCTCCTCAGCTGACCTGAACCCACAACACTTCTTTAAAAGGCTAAAGTTTGGAGGATGAAGTTTCAGGGTACAAGGCTCTGTAATAGCCTCAGTCCTAGACTTCTAACAGTAGCTCATGGCCTCCAGTTTAGTTTAATGAACTTGTGAAACTGAACTGTTCAAACAGCCTTTACGTGTGTTGTTTTCCTGCGATTGATTAAAATTATCAGATCACTAAATCTGTCTGGACTCTAACTCTCCTGCTTTCAGAACTTTCTGGGGCGGATTCACAAACGTTGCACAGGGAGTGGGACCACTGTATTGCAGTTTACCATTACAGATATCCCACCACAAGTGCGTCCTCCCACCATGACTGCGGTACCTTTGTGTATCGGGTCCTGTGTGTTTATTTTCTCCTTTTGTTCCAGCACTCTAAAGAGGTGCTGGCAAGGGCAAGCATTTAAAAAAAAATGCTAAATAAAGATGAAATTAAGAGTACATATACAATAATTCAGAGTTGACACCACGTTTCTGACTAAGGTCTACTTAACAATCTTATCAACAATAACACAGTTCATATTGCCACCTATGGAACATATGGGCATATTACCAAGCAATAGCGATAATTATCGCTATTGCTTGGTTAGAGACAAAAATTTACCACTGTGCTGCGGCGATTTTTATAGCAGATAAACCTTGGTATTACCAAGGTTTATCGCAAATGCGATAAAAAACGGCCGCAATGCATGAATATCGCTGTTTCCAGTCGCTAACATCTTGGCACGCCCACTTTGCATGTCATTAGTGATAAATATCACTGACATGCAAAGTGGGGCCCAAGATGGTCGCTATCTCCTACTAGCTGTCGCTAACTGGTGTTAGCGACAGCTAGGTAATAGGGAGATAATTTTATCTCCGCTTTCTTGGCTTTTAAAGCCAAAAAAGCGGAGATAAACCCCCTTGATAATATGCCCCATAGTTTTTTTATTTTTTTATTTTTTTTAATTTTTTTAAAGAACCTTTATTTCAGTTAGCATGAAATTACAAATACGGGCCTACAACCAGTGTGGCCGGCCGCTAATCAAATCGAGCAAAAATTGAGTAAGAAGTATCACATCAATCCGGCGTTTAAAGACAAAGCCACATCTAGGATATAGCAGAGAATCAAGATAATACGTGATACCAAGGATTTGAAACGGTTCATTTTTAAATATCCAAAAATTAAATCGAAAATCGACATCGCATTGTCATTCCTGCTCCCAACACAGTCAGCTAAAACACATTATCACTCCGATGATGAACATAGATTGAATGGGAAAGGAGAAGAGCACCAAAGTCAGGATACATGCAATGGTCACGTACCAAGCACGGTATGCAAGCTCCACCCCTGAAAGGGAACGTACTATGGGAGACATGAAGACGACGACATCGAAGAAAGAAAGGGGCAAAGGGCCATAGAAACAAAAAAGGAGCAGAAAACAAACCCATCCCCCAACCCCCCACCCTGCACCCCTGCAAAAGGCTACGGCCTACCCCCCCAGCAGCGTGCCTGTCGCCCTAAATGAGAGACCCGAAATATAGAAAAGAAAGAGAAAAGAAGAAAAAAATTTTGAGGAGAAGAGCCGGCGATTCGGTTACCCATTCCCTCCCACCCCCGCATACTAGAATCATATAAACAGAAGCAGTATAAAAGTATAAGTATCAGCAAGCACATAAAACGCAATCAATTACAGCCCCACAAGACGTGCCCTTGAATCACCATTAACCAGCAAGAAGTCCCTCCAAATCCCAAACGAGATCACCCCTGGCCACTTCTGTCAATAGTATCAATGTTGAACAGTCCTGCGGACGGGATACAATTTGGTACAAAAGGTCCAATCGTTCCAATCAGACCAGGTAGCGCAGCCGCCCAACATGGTCGTAGCCACCGAGAGACAACTGACGATGCATGGCGGAGGTCGGAATGCAACAATACCCAGACCACCAACAGTCTCAAGTCCAAAAACAGGTCCGCCAAGCACGGAA
Organism: Lissotriton helveticus; assembly: GCF_964261635.1. Lineage (NCBI taxonomy): Eukaryota > Metazoa > Chordata > Amphibia > Caudata > Salamandridae > Lissotriton > Lissotriton helveticus. Next base: position 34,146,991 of record NC_136072.1, on the reverse strand, counting down.
CGGAAAGCACAGGATGTGGGAAACAGCGCAGCACAGTCCGGGCCTCGTGCACCATGGATCGATGTAGCTTCTCCACTCGCTGGACAGAAAAAGGCCCCGGTGAGACAACCACTTGCCGAACAGGTGTAACAACAGTAAGCTCAGAAACCAAATCTATTCTCGCCTCCAAGACTGTAAACTCATCCGGGGAATATGACACTGTAGCAGAGGGAGACGCATCGGCACCAACTCGAAAGCAACCCAGTCCGCTACAAAATGCGGGTCAGCAATGGCGCCGATCCTTCCTTCCAAGTCCCGGGCTCCCCAGAGCAGGGCAGGCCGCAGAGTTGTCAGTGCAGCCAAGACGTGGCGACGCGTAAGCGTTTCCCCACATAGCCAAACTCCGGGGGTCTCAAGTTTAGCAGTTTCTCTGTCCCTGGGAGGGGTGCACCCCGAGGCGCCATCCGCCATTTCAGCCATCTCGTTCTCTTCCTCTTCCCCTCTACTTCAGAGTCTCGTCCGACCACTGGAGTCAGCAGGCCCCTGGGCTGGATCTCGACAGTCGGCGCTTGCTGCAGAAAGGAGAGTCACCGAAAGGCCGGACGTGCTCCCCGCAGCTCGCCGGGAGCCACCCGCTGGATCCCGGACGGGACTATCAACATGGCCGGGCGTCTCATCCAAGGGGAACCGGGCAACATGGGCTCTCTCCGGCTCGGCAATATCTCGGGTTCACGGGGCAACCCACTATTGGGAGTGGGTTGATACCAACTCTCCCGGCTCGCGGCTCTCAGGCTCCCACTGACCGGCTTCTCATCCCGACCAGGGCCGCCAACGCTGCGATCACTGCAGGGCACCCTCTGCACTCGAGGCCCCGGCTTCAGCGCCACGAAGGCCGGCAAGCAGACGGGGACGGTTCTTTGGATCTACTGCACGGTGGAGCCCCAGAAACAAACGGTAAGTGATTGCTTCCCTTCAGCAACTTAGATCAGCGAACCTTGCTCAGGATTATCTTCAGGATATACGTGCGGGGAGGAAGGGCCCACGGAGCCAAGCGTTTATGCAACCGTTCCGATCACCATCTTGGCTCCCCCCCCCCCCCATAGTTTGTTTTTTTGTAGAAAAGACGAGTCTGGTGAGACAACTAAAGCTGTCTTTAGGGACAGGGGAAAAAGGAGTGGGGATCCTCCAAAAATAAATCAGACTGTGAGTCAAGCCTCAAGCGGAAGAGTGTAAAAGAGAGAATGTGGGAGGAACCATGTATAACATTAATATATATATATATATATATATATATTCCAAACACAAAGTGATCCAGTAGATAATGAGAGCGCTCAACAGCGTGTGCAGCGCTCAGGGGTCGGATCCAGACCCTTAAATCATTTTTTTGCGCAAAAGGAGCGGCACACCCAGGATGTTTTCAAAGCTTTTTTATTAGAGCTTCACCCCACCAACGCGTTTCAGCCTCAAAACAAACGCGTTTGTTTTGCAATAAAACATTTTGCTGACTGCCAAGTAAACCCGTGAGTGCTGTATTTTCTTCAAACGAGAGGAAAATTGGAGCGTATATTTACCACGCGGGACACCACCGCGTTACAGCACCCACTGTAAAGAGTGACCCATTACATTGGTGTACAGGAGCTTGGATATATATATATATATATATATATATGTATATATATATATATTATTTTTGTAATCCTTTATGCTTCCAATCTCATATAGATTCTGAAATTTAATAGCCTGCTATACAATCTGGTATCCAATGTGCTCATGTGTAGCAGGACAGAGACATCTTTCATTGAGAGTAGACAAAGGGCATTCGATCAAAAGACCAAAGGGAGACTATGGATCCTGAGAAGCTTTTTAGAGAGACCTACACTGACTTTTCTCAAGTTCCAAAAGCTTGTTCAATACTCAGGTACACAACTCTTTTCCCACGTCTGTGGTAAACACCCTCCCTCGAAAGTACTTTTTCTTCTAAAACTAATCATCACGTACAACATATGTTTGAAGAGTGATTTCCTTCATGTCCTTTTTGGTGTTATTCTGGATAACTGAAGTTAAGACTGTAGGAAGGTGGATATCTGACTATGGTTACCCCCAAACTGTTTGCCTAGTGTTTAGCTGGTTTTTGACTTAGTTAGCCTGGGATCCTGCTATTCAGGGCCCCAGGCTAATTGCTCTCTCCTACAAAATGGACTCCATGTACCTTAGGTACATACACAATTGGAACTGGTTCACCTTATTGGCCCCTGTAACAGTGTACCCTAGGTACCCAGGGCATAGGTGTTTCCAAGGCCTACCAGGGGCTGCAGCATGTATTATGCCACCCCTGGCCTGGCCTCCATATTTGACAGAACTGGCTGATCACTCATCTGGGGTAAGTCGGTGTAATCACCTCTTACTTAGGTATAGTATGTCTATATCTAACTTAAAATGGACACATATGTTCCTATCAGCCACTCCTATGGAAGGCCTCGTCAATCCTGGAGGCAGAGTGCTTGGAAATATGTGAGATGGTGCTCTAGCATGAGCTGAGCCTGTCGGCAGCTTTCGGAATCACGTCCTTTAGCTGTTCCATGATACTGCCATACCATATACTCTTAAGTGCATTATGAACCTCGCGGTTAAATGCTATCTTTGGTTTGGCTTTATCAAAACATGTTGAGTAAGGTGTCATACGAATTGGAATACTACCCCCTCGCCAGTTCTGGCGACGGGGGTAGCCTTCCACCCTTCTAGAGGGACACGACATGTACCTAACCTGAAACCCGGGTGAAGTTAAACATGAGCCTCAGCATCACAAAATGGATGCTGCCACCACAGACACAAGTCTGACCTCCTGCTGCTGGGAGTCCTTCCAGCGAGGGAAGCTTGGACAAAGGGTTTCCTGCCTTGGGAGGTGCTAGCACCACCCCAGACAGGATTTTTTGTATTGGGTAGGACAGGGCTGAATAGAATGAGACATGCCTGGGGCACACAAGGTGTCCCTGTGCATAAGCCAGTCCAAACCGGTGCTGGGGCTTCACAGCCCCAGTCTTGGCGCGGAGATGGACAAAGGAAAGGGGGTGTAGCCACCCCCCTTCCTGGTCCCTTCCAGAGGAGGGACCTAGCAGGTAATCCGGCCCCAAGATTTGGAATAAGAGTAGGAGCTGTGTCCCAAGACTTCAGATCATCCTGAACTCGACTTGAAACTAAGAAGAAAACTGGACTTCGACATTCTGCTGCACAGAAGACTGAAGAGAATCTCCCTTGTGGCCAAGGAGTGACCACCCTGTGAATACAGGCACCAACCAGCAACTCAACATCTGCTTTGCCACCGCCTCCCGCCAGAGCCCGAGCCCGGAGCCTAACAAGACCTGGATTCCCAGACATCTCACAGCCCGATCCACAGTCCCTGAAAAGAAGTGACCCGTGGAGGCACCGAGAGACGTGGGACCGGCCATCTTGAAAGACCCCCGAGAAGCTGACTGTGCAGCACCCCAGGCTCCCTCGATGCTGTTCTTTGGGGTTTGAGAAGCCCCACCACCGAGCAGCATCTGCATTAAAGATCAGCCCCCCAACATCTCCACAATCTGCGTGGGGCCCTTCTGCACTTTGCCACTTGATGCGTCATCCCGGTCACTTGCCACGTGGCTAGTGGCCATCTTGGCGACAAAATCTACAATCTAAACTGCTGGTCTGGTTGCTCCAGATTGGCCCTCACTCCTGTAAAAAGGAGAGCCCCTCTGACCTTGCTGGTCCGAGAAATAAGCTATCTTCACTTCCTGCGTTGCTTGCATTAGCCAAGGCCTGTTTTCTCCAATCAAGTTGCCGACACTGTCATCAGCTAGAGCCTTTGTGGGACAGCTCGTGTCCGACTCCTGGACGTCCTTGACCTCTTTGTGTCCACGTGGCTGCGGAGACAAGCTGCACCTCATCGCCTGTTTGCACCCAACATCGCCTGGTTCCATCCTGGTTCCACGGTAGTCACTGGCTAGTGACTTTGAACATTGTCCCCTCTGCTTTCAGGTCTTCACATCTTCAGATCCATCCTTGGATCCACCGGAACTCTCCTCGACGACCCGCCTGCAGCTTCTTCATCTCCAGGTACCATCGACCTGCGTGACGAAACCCGACACTACTTGGCACCTGTGCACCCACTTCCTGTGGGTAAGGTAACTCAGCAACGCCGGTGTTCCTACACTGGTACACACCTCTAGTGCCTAGATCTAAAGTTTTGTCCTTCTAGGTCAGTCAGAAGGTTCCTAAAACAGTAACTTTATAACTTTTACGCACCATTGACATTGCATTGGTGCATGCGTGCACTTTAAGCACTGCACCCGAGTCCCGCGGGCCTTTCCCGACTTCTTCACTGTTAGTCCCGAACAGCTCCAGCGATTCCCCAGGCCCTAGGCCTATTTCCTTTCCAATTGGTGGTTCTTATACCACTATTTTAGTATATGGTTTAAGTGGCCATATTGTGCAACTTTTGCATATTTAAGCTGTGTTTTGTTTTAACGCGTTTGCTTCTGTGCTCATAAAGAGTATAGGGGATATTTGTAGTGAATAAATATATATATATTTTCAATATATATCTGTGTGGTGGCCTTTCATTTGGTATTCAAAGGGATTGTGCATGGTAAAACAGCTTGCTTCACATGCCTTTACAGAGTTTAGCCTAAGACTGCTTTGTCCACGCTACTAGGATAGCTGGTCTATAAGGTTGACTTACAACCAATCATCATAAGGGTTGCTTGGCATGGTACAAGGTGATCACTAGAACTAGTGAGTATCATATACCAGGCCAACTTCTCACATTGGTGAGCAGCGGTTGGGATTTGAGCTTGCTGTTGTTTTACCATTACAATCTTTGAGAGTATCATTTGAAAGATCATACAGGTACCTGTTAGGTACATATAAAACAAGACTAGTATACTTAAGTTCTACTGAACTTAGTTGTTATAGAGGATAGGGAGTAGCACACCCTGACTACAATTACTAGATAGGTTTAGTAGGTAAACACCAGTGTAGGTAGATTGCAACATATCCACCCACACTAGAGCAATGTCTGGAGCAGAGGGGTCCACAGGACCTGTCCCTGTTGAGAGTGACCCTCCAAGGGCACCATCCAAATTTGCTATGTTAAACTTTAAAGAAATGAGGCAGCTGTGTACCTTAAGAGGTCTCAAGACGGGTCCAGCCCCAACCACAGCACACCTCAGAGAGCTTTTAGACCAGTCTGAAGCTCTAAAGACCACTAAAGCAGACCCCACAGGGAATGTTGAAGGAGGCTCTCCCACTGAAGATGATAATACTGACACCCCTGTCCCTGTTGTCCAGATAGATGAGGAAGACCAGAACACTGGAGATACTCAGCCTGAGGATGAGGAGGAGGAAGAGGAGGAGGAAGAAAGTGATTCTGATGATGAGAGACTTAGTCAGGTGCCAGTCAGGAGACTTAGCCAGGCTAACTTAAGCCAATTTGGGACTGAGTCAGGGTCAAACCCACTCAGACCCCCAAGTGGACTAAACCAGGAGTCTAGGAGGAGAAGGAATCACTCAGGTGAATCTAACACTTCCCATGCTTCTAGAGGTTCTCATGGTCACTCCAGAAGGGGGATGACTAGCCCTCAGAGAAGGGAACATGAGGCCAACATGAGAGAGGCTGAGCTTAGGATCCAGAAGAGAGAGCTAGAAGTAGCCCTGATCCAAGAGAAGCTTGCAAAAGCAATACAGCCTAGAGAGAGTGGATTAGGATCCACTGGTGGCAGCACTATCCCTAAGGATAAAGACAGGTCCTATGACAATAGAAACCTGAGTAAGATTGTGCCCCCCTACAAAGCTGGGGATGACATCCACAAATGGATAACTGCACTTGAGAGAGCATGCAGAGTACAGCAGATCCCTCAGGAGCAGTGGGCAGCAATCTTGTGGCTCTCCTTTGAAGGTAGAGGCATAGACAGACTCCTCACAATTAGTGATGGGGATTCTAGAAACTACCTGGTCTTGAAGAGTGCTCTAATAGATGGGTTCGGCTTAACCACTGAACAGTACAGGTTAATGTTCAGAGAGACCCAGAAGACACAGACTCAGGACTTGTCTGAATTTGTTGAATGTGCCTCTAAGGCTCTGGAGAGCTGGTTGCTGGGAAGTAAGGTTACAGACTATACCGGATTGTATAATTTGATGATGAGAGAGCAAATCTTAAATAATTGTCAAAACTAGCTTCTACATCAGCACCTGGTGGACTCTGATCTGACCTCTCCACAAGAATTGGGTAAGAGGGCAGACAAATGGGTCAGAACCAGGATCAGGCCTAAGAACCAGGGTGGTGACCAAAAGAAAGAGACTACCAAGCCTCAAGAGAAAGGTGGGGATAAAACCAAAGAGAAGACTTCCCCAGGGCCCCAAAACTCCAAGGATGGGGGTGGATCCCAAGACACTTCCTCTACACAGAAAAAGCCTTACTGCCATGCCTGTAAACAGGTTGGCCATTGGAAAACAGACAGCTGTTGTCCAAAGAATAGTAATAAGGAAAATATACCTCCAGGTAAAGCTCCAACACCTCTTGTCACTGTTAGCAGTGGTCCCCCAGGTGGTGGGAGCACCCCCAAGCATTTGGGTGGGTTTACTTTTGGAACACAGGTGGACTCTGGCCTAACCAGGTCCCCAACTGATCTTGTCTATGAAACTGGCATGGGGTTTGCCAATTTCTCTGATTGCCCAAACACTTTGAGCAAGTATAGACAGGAACCCCTCATCAATGGTTTGAAAGTTGAGGCCTACAGAGACACAGGGGCTAGTATCACCATGGTGACTGAGAATCTAGTCCCCTCTAGGCAACTTTTACCTGGTGCCACATATCAGGTGACAAACATTGATGGAGGTCAGAAAAATCAACCCATAGCAGTGGTAAATCTCAGCTGGGGAGGAGTCACTGGCCCAAAGAGAGTGACAGTGTCCCCAAACTTGCCTGTAGATTGTCTACTGGGGAATGATTTGGATATCTCAGCCTGGGCTGAGGTTGAACAACAAACCCATTTTAAAATGGTAAATCTCCATGGAAAGGTTAGTGGGGCTGTGCTGGCCACAGCCCAAACTCAAACTGATTCATGTGTTGTGAAGCCTGAAAGTATGGATCACTCCACACAAACAGAGAGCATTGAGGAGGAAGAGAAATCTCCCTCCCACCAGACATTAGGAAAGGATCAGCCTCCTCAGGGAACTGATCTTACCCCTTGTGAAGAAACTGCCCCAGATGTAGTCAGGCCTAGCCTGGCAGAGCCCCTGATGTCAGTGGACCCTTCCAAGGTGGGACCTAGTCTGGAGCAGGTAACCTGCCCCTCTCTACCTTGCCTCAGTCAGCCCAGGGCTGCAGAGAACAAGAAGGTCAGTGAGCCCCAAAGGGCTCCCTGTCAAATAAAGCACCCCCATCAGCAGATTAGGGGCACCAAAGCTAGCATCCCTAGCAAGGTGAAAACTTAAAAAACTTCTGAGGGATCCCCCTTACAACCAGTTAGGGACCTCACCCAAATGGACACTGTTGGGCACAGCCAAACCTGGGACCCCAAGGCCCCAAACATGACCTGTCCCTCCAGTAAGCCAACAGAAGGGACCCATCCTCCAGCTTTAGGTAGCCAGAGGTTGACCCTGAGAGCACAGTGTAACTCACTCAAGGAAAGAAAGGCACACATGGTGGAGAGTGATTGGAGGAAGCTGAGTCCTACAGAGGAATCTCACTTCAGTACTCCATCTCAACACCAGCCTTTAACTTTGCCAAAACACACCACAGGTAGAGGTTCCCTATGGTGGAGACCCTCAGATACCCTTAGGGTGAGGGATTGCTTAGTGGTCCATGAGACAGGGGGTAACCAAGCCAGAGCTGGTACTTCCTTATATGGCCACTTAGGCAATATAGGCTTACCTGGTCAAGGATAGCCTTATCTCCTTTCGTTTGGGGGGGTTGTGTAGGAAGGTGGATATCTGACTATGGTTACCCCCAAACTTTTTGCCTAGTGTTTAGCTGGTTTTTGACTTAGTTAGCCTGGGATCCTGCTATTCAGGGACCCAGGCTAATTGCTCTCTCCTTAAAATGGACTCCATGTACCTTAGGTACATACACAATTGGAACTGGTTCACCCTATTGGCCCCTGTAACAGTGTACCGTAGGTACCCAGGGCATTGGTGTTTCCAAGGCCTACCAGGTGCTGCAGCATGTATTATGCCACCCCTGGCCTGGCCTCCATATTTGACACAACTGGCTGATCACTCAGCTGGGGTAAGTCGTGTAATCACCTCTTACTTAGGTATAGTATGTCTATATCTAACTTAAAATGGACACATATGTTCCTATCAGCCGCTCCTATGGAAGGCCTCGTCAATCCTGGAGGCAGATTGCTTGGAAATATGTGAGATGGTGCTCTAGCATGAGCTGAGCCTGTCTGCAGCTTTCGGAACCACGTCCTTTAGCTGTTCCATGATACTGCCATACCATATACTCTTAAGTGCATTATGAACCTCGCGGTTAAATGCTATCTTTGGTTTGGCTTTATCAAAACATGTCGAGTAAGGTGTCATACGAATTGGAATACTACCCCCTCGCCAGTTCTGGCGACGGGGGTAGCATTCCACCCTTCTAGAGGGACACGACATGTACATAACCTGAAACCCGGGTGAAGTTAAACATGAGCCTCAGCATCACAAAATGGATGCTGCCACCACAGACACAAGTCTGACCTCCTGCTGCTGGGAGTCCTTCCAGCGAGGGAGGCTTGGTCAAAGGGTTTTCTGCCTTGGGAGGTGCTAGCACCACCCCAGACAGGATTTTTTGTATTGGGTAGGACAGGGCTGAATAGAATGAGACATGCCTGGGGCACACAAGGTGTCCCTGTGCATAAGCCAGTCCAAACCGGTGCTGGGGCTTCACAGCCCCAGTCTTGGCGCGGAGACGGAAAAAGGAAAGGGGGTGTAGCCACCCCCCTTCCTGGTCCCACCCAGAGGAGGGACCTAGCAGGTAATCCGGCCCCGAGATTTGGAATAAGAGTAGAAGCTGTGTCCCAAGACTTCAGATCATCCTGAACTCGACTTGAAACTAAGAAGAAAACTGGACTTCGACATTCTGCTGCACAGAAGACTGAAGAGAATCTCCCTTGTGGCCAAGGAGTGACCACCCTGTGAATACAGGCACCAACCAGCAACTCGACGTCTGCTTTGCCGCTGCCTCCCGCCAGAGCCCAAGCCCAGAGCCCAACAGGACCTGGATTCCCAGACATCTCACAGCCCGATCCACAGTCCCTGAAAAGAAGAGATCCATGGAGGCACCGAGAGACGTGGGACCGGACATCTTGAAAGACCCTCAAGAAGCTGACTGCGCAGCACCCGAGGCTCCCTCGATGCTGTGCTTTAGGGTTTGAGAAGCCCCACCACGGAGCAGCATCTGCACCAAAGATCAGCCCCCCAACATCTCCACGATCTGCGTGGGGCCCTTTTGCACTTTGCCACTTGACGCGTCATCCCGGTCACTTGCCACGTGGCTAGTGGCAATCTTGGTGACGAAATCTACAATCTAAACTGCTAGTCTGGTTGCTCCAGACTGGCCCTCACTTCTGTAAAAAGGAGTAGCCTCTCTGACCTTGCTGGTCCGAGAAATAAGCTTTCTTCACTTCCTGCTTGGCTTGCATTAGCCAAGGCCCGTTTGCTCCAATCAAGTTGCCAAAACCGCCATCAGCTAGAGCCTTTGGGGGACAGCTCGTGATCGACTCCTGGATGTCCTCGGCCTCTTCGTGTCCACGTGGCTGCGGAGACAAGCTGCACCTCATCGCCTGTTTGCACCCAACATCGCCTGGTTCCATCCTGGTTCCACGGTAGTCACTGGCTAGTGACTTTGAACATTGTCCCCTCTGCTTTCAGGTCTTCACATCTTCAGGTCCATCCTTGGATCCAGTGGGTGAGGTAACTCAGCAACGCCGGTGTTCCTACACTGGTACAGACCTCTAGTGCCTAGATCTAAAGTTTTGTCCTTCTAGGTCAGTCGGAAGGTTCCTAAAACAGTAACTTTATAACTTTTACGCACCATTGACATTGCATTGGTGCATGCGTGCACTTTAAGCACTGCACCCGAGTCCCGCGGGCCTTTCCCGACTTCTTCACTGTTAGTCCCGAACAGCTCCAGCGATTCCCCAGGCCCTAGGCCTATTTCCTTTCCAATTGGTGGTTCTTATACCACTATTTTAGTATATGGTTTAAGTGGCCCCTAGGGCTCATCCATATTGTGCAACTTTTGTATATTTAAACTGTGTTTTGTTGTAACGCATTTGCTTCTGTGCTCATAAATAGTATAGGGGATATTTGTAGTGATTAAATATATATATATATTTTCAATATATATCTGTGTGGTGTCCTTTCATTTGGTATTCAAAGGGATTGTGCATGGTAAAACAGCTTGCTTCACATGCCTTTACAGAGTTTAGCCTAAGACTGCTTTGTCCACGCTACTAGGATAGCTGGTCTATAAGGTTGACTTACAACCAATCATCATAAGGGTTGCTTGGCATGGTACACGGTGATCACTAGAACTAGTGAGCATCATATACCAGGCCAACTTCTCACAAAGACTATGAACTAGTTGTGCACATTCCTTTCAAGGCCTTGTCGCTGTGATCTTGCAGAAGAGAATGAAAGTCTACCCATATCATGATATGGGTTTATTCATTACATCCGATAGTGAATGCATCTACCAAAACATGCACCTTAATTGGAAATACAAAGTATCTGCTCCAGGGGGTTTCACTGTTCAAAAATGCAGAAAATAAAAAAAATAAAAATATCAATTTGTGCAAAGCTTTTTCAATAATATATCACTTTGTTCAAAACATCAAAATCACCACAGAGTGTAGCTAATCTCTAACCTCTATCATCACTTAATCACCTGGAAAAAGAATCTTCCAACTACATAAAATATTTCACTTCAGTGCATAAAACCTGTACACTCTTTCTGTTTGGTGGGTGAGTTAGATGTATTTAACTATTTATCAAAGGAATTGTGGTGAATGATCCTGTTTGGGTACATTTACACTTCAAATCAATAAGTGATTCTAGCTGTTGAAAACATCTGTCTGCTAGCAATGTATGTGCACTTTACTTCCTGTTAGGCATTCTCTCAGCTACTTGGTTTCCAACACTTACACTCCTGCTTCCTTAATCCTTTTCAGGGGATGGGATCTCATGCAATGACACCAATGAGTGCAGCAGAAGCCCATGCCATGGAAATGCCACCTGCACTAACACCCCAGGAAGTTACATGTGTGTCTGTAATCCTGGATTCCAAGGTAACCCCACAGCAGTACTCCTTTCCCAACCTCTGAGCCAAGCCACTTAGTTCATAGTATACATGCAGTGATAAAAATAAATGCTGTGCTCGCAACACTTTTGTGGTCTTATGTAAGGAATGGTACAACTTTCAGAGACATCAATGAGTGCATTAAAAACCCCTGTCACAAAGACACAACCTGCACTAACACTGTAAGAAGTTACATCTGTGCCTGCAACCCTGGATATGAAGGCAAATCAAAAGTTCCTAACCTGCTACTTTTTCTCCATAAAAGAAGCTTTACAAAGAAGAACTTGCCATGGCATTGCTACAAATCTATTCCAATGATTTAAAAGGGTACTTCTGACAAGTCCATCAATTTGACATTGTTAGATTTGTTATAAATATTACAAAAAATGACTTATAGGACTGTCTTTTCTTTAAGCCAAAATCCAGCCTTCCAGTTGCCCTCTCAGGCATCAAACAATCATCATTATACATTTATGACAGCAAATTAAAAGAGAAGGAAGAGCAGCAGATAAATAGAGTGGGTTCAGGTGGAATTCAGGATCAAATTAAAACACTGCATAAGAACAGGGTGCACAGGGGCAAACATCTTATCTTCCTTCAACAGGGTCAGGTTAGGAATCATGATCCTCCTTAGCTGACCTGAACCCACACCACTCCTTTAAAAGGCTAAAGTGTGGAGGATGGAGTTTCAGGGTACACGGCTCTATAATAGCCTCAGTCCTGGACTTCACGCAGAAGCCGATGGCCTCCAGTTTAGTGAACTTGTGAAACTGAACTGTTCAAACAGTCTTCACGTGTGTTGTTTACCTGGGAGTGAATGAAAATATCAAATCACTGAATCTGTCTGGACTCTAACTCTCCTGCTTTCAGAACTTTCTGGGGCGGATTCACAAATGGCGCAAAGGGAGTGGGACCTCTGTATTGCAGTTTACAATTACGGATATCCCACCACAAGTGCGTCCTCCCACCACGACTGCGGTATACCTTCGTGTATCGGGTCCTGTGTGTTTATTTTCTCCTTTTGTTCCAGCACTCTAAAGAGATGCTGGCAAGGGCAAATATTTAACAAAATGCTAAATAAGGATAAAATTAAGAGTACAAATACAATAATTCAGAGTTGACACCAAGGGGCATATTATCAAGGGGGTTTATCTCGGCTTTTTTGGCTTTAAAAGCCAAGAAAGCCGAGATAAAATTATCTCCCTATTACCTAGCTGTCGCTAACACCAGTTAGCGACAGCTAGTAGGAGATAGCGACCATCTTGGGCCCCGCTTTGCATGTCAGTTAAATTTATCACTAATGACATGCAAAGTGGGCGTGCCAAGATGTTAGCGACTGGAAACAGTCGCTAACATCGCTATCTAATATTACCAACTTTTGGAGATATTCGGGCTAAGCGCGAATATCTCCAAAAGCTAACACCTGCCCCTGAGCAGTTCTTAGCCATGTTATCCAATGGTAGGTGGATAACATGGCTAAGAGCATTAGCTCGGTAATGCATGAATATCGCTGACTTTTCAGCGATGTTCATGCATTTTGGCTGATTTTTATCGCTTAGGAGATAAACCTTGATAATAGCAAGGTTCCTAAGCGATAAAAATCGCCGCAGGTCGGCGATAAAAATATTGGCGCTAAGTCAACATAGCGATAATTATCGCTAGTTGTTGGTAATATGCCCCCAAGTTTCTAACTAAGGTCTACTTAACAATCTTATCAACAATAACACAGTTCATATTGCCACCTATGGAACATAGGGGCATATAACCAAGCAATAGCGATAATTATCGCTATTGCTTGGTTAGCGATAACAATTTATTGCCGAGCTGCGATGATTTTTATCGCAGATAAACCTTGCTATTAGCAAGGTTTATCTCTGAAACGATAAAAATCGGCCGAAATGCATGAATATCGCTGTAAAGTCAGCAATATTCATGCATTACCGAGCGAATGCTCTTAGCCATGTTATCCACCTCCCATTGGATAACATGGCTAAGAACTGCTCAGGGCAGGTGTTAGCTTTTGGAGATATTCGGGCTTAGTGCGAATATCTCCAAAAGTTGGTAATAGGAGATAGCAATGTTAGCGACTGTTTCCAGTCGCTAACATCTTGGCAAGCCCACTTTGCATGTCATTAGTGATAAATTTCTCTGACATGCAAAGCGGGGCCCAAGATGGTCGCTATCTCCTACTAGCTGTCGCTAACTGGTGTTAGCGACAGCTAGGTAATAGGGAAATAATTTTATCTCCGCTTTCTTGGATTTTAAAGTAAAAAAAACGGAGATAAATCCCTTGATAATATGCCCCACAGTTTGTTTTTTTGTAGAAAAGATGAGTCTGGTGGGACAACTAAAGCTGTCTTTAGGTAAGACCTAAAAGGTGTGAAATAAAAGGATTGGAGGATAGTGGAACAAAAAAGGAACAGGGGGAAAAAGGAGTGGGGATCCTCTAAAAATAAAACGTACTGTGAGTCAAGCCTCAAGCGGAAGAGAGAATTTCGGAGGAAACACGTATAACATTAAAATGTGTATATATATATATATATATATATATATTTTGTTTTTTAATCCTTTATGCTTCCAATCTCATATAGATTCTGAAATTTAATAGCCTGCTATACAATCCCATATCCATTGTCCTCATGTGTAGCAGGACAGAGACATCTTTCATTGAGATCAAACAAAAGGCATTTGATCCAAAGAAAAAAGGTAGCCCATGGATCCAGAGAAGGGTTTTAGGGAGACCTAAGCTGACTTTTCTCAAGTTCCAAAGCTTGTCTAGTACTCAGGTACACAACTCTTTTCCCACATCTGTGGTAAACACCCTGCCTCGAAGGAACTTTTTCTTCTAAAACTAATCATCACGTACAACATATGTTTGAAGGGTGATTTCCTTCATGTCTTTATTGGTGTTATTCTGGATAATTGAAGTTAAGACTATGAACTAGTTGTGCACATTCTTTTCAAGGCCTTGTTGCTGTGATATTGCAGAAGAGAGTGAAAGTCAAGCCATATGATTATAGGGGTTTATTCATTACATCCGATAGTGAATGCATCTACCAATACCTGCACCTTAATTGGAAATACAGAGTATCTGCTCCAGGGGATTTTCACAATTAAAAAATGCAGACAATGTAAAACTAAAAATATCAACTTGTGCAAAGCTTTTTCAATAATCCATCACTTTGTTCAAAACAACAAAATCACCACAGAGTGTGCCTAAACTCTAACCTCTATCATCACTTAAGCATCTGATAAAACAATCTTCTAACTACATAAAATATTTCACTTCAGTGTGTAAAACCTGTACACTGTTTCTGTTTGGTGGGTGGGTTAGATGTATTTAACAATTTATCAAATGAATTGTTGTGATTGATCCTGTTTGGGTATATTTACACTTCAAATCAATAAGTGAGTCTATGTGTTGAAAACATCTGTCTGCTAGCAATGTATGTGCACTTTACTTCCTGTTAGGCATTCTTTCAGCTACTTGGTATCCAACACTTACACTCCTGCTTCCTTAATCCTTTTCAGGAGATGGGATCTCATGCAATGACACCAATGAGTGCAGCAGCAGCCCATGCCATGGAAATGCCACCTGCACTAACACCGCAGGAAGTTACATGTGTGTCTGTAATCCTGGATTCCAAGGTAACCCCACAGCAGTACTCCTTTCCCAACCTCTGAACAATGCCACTTAGTTCATAGGATACATGCAGTGATAAACATAAATGCTGTGCTCTCAACACTTTTGTGGTCTTATGTAAGTAATGGTGCAACTTTCAGAGACATCAATGAGTGCATTAAAAACCCGTGCCACAAAGACGCAACCTGCACTAACACTGTAAGAAGTTACATCTGTGCCTGCAACCCTGGATATGAAGGCAAATCAAAAGTTCCTAACCTGCTACTTTTTCTCCATAAAGGAAGCTTTACAAAGAAGAACTTGCCATGGCATTGCTACAAATCTATTCCAATGAATTAAAAGGGTACATCTGACAAGTCCATCAAATTGCCATTGTTAGATTTGTTATAAATATTACAGAAAATAACTTATAGGACTGTCTTTTCTGTAAGCCAAAATCTTGCCTTCCAGCTGCCCTCTCAGCCATCAAACAATCATCATTATACATTTATGACAGCAAATTGAAGGAGAATAAAACGCAGCAGCCAAATAGAGTGTGTAATGGTGGAATTCAGGATCAAAATAAAACACTGCATAAGAACAAGGGGCCTCATTTATGAGGCCGTGCGTCACTTTTACGCCGCTGGTGCGTCACTTTTTGTGACGCACCAGTGGCGTGAAAAATGCGCCTTGTAGCGCCATATTTACATAGTGACGCATCTAGGTAGATGCGTCACTTTGTAAACCCCTGCGCCACATTATACCTGCGCCAGGTATAATGTATACAGGGGGGGCGTTGTGACGCAAGAAAGGGTCGTAGAAGTGGCGCAGTGAAATCTATGAGATTTCACTGCGCCACTTCTAGGACACAAATGCGTCAATTTCTTACGCCTGCCTCACAGAAGGCGTAAGACTGATGCAGGCCCTTTCACATGGGGCTTGCCCCATGTGAAAGGATACATTGCTGGAGTTGCGTCACATTAGTGACACCCTCCAGCAATGTGTCACTTTTGCGCCATACAGATACGTCAGAAATACTGACGTATCTGTAACTCCTTGCGCAATGATGCGTCATACTGTAAATATGACGCATCATTGGTGTCGCAAGGAGGGCGCAGTGAAAAGTGGCGCATCGCTGTTTTCACCAGCAATGCGTCACTTTTCATAAATGAGCTCCAAGGTGCACAGGGGCAAACATCTTATCTGCCTTCAAAAGGGTCAGGCTAAGAATCATGATCCTCCTTAGCTGACCTGAACCCACACCACTCCTTTAAAAGGCTGAAGTGTGGAGGGTGAAGTTTCAGGGTACACGGTTCTGTAATAACCTCAGACCTGGATATTGAAAAGATGCTCATTGGGTCCAGTTTAGTGATCTTGTGTAACTGAACTGTTCAAACAGTCTTTACGTGTGTTGATTACCTGGGAGTGAATGAATGAAAATATCAGATCACTAAATCTGTCTGGACTCTAACTCTCCTGCTTTCAGAACTTTCTAGGGCAGATTCACAAACGGCGCACAGGGAGTGGGACCTCTGTATTGCAGTTTACAATTACGGATATCCCACCACAAGTGCGTCCTCCCACCACGACTGCGGAATACCTTTGTGTATCGGGTCCTGTGTGTTTATTTTCTCCTTTTGTTCCAGCACTCTAAAGAGGTGCTGGAAAGGGCAAATATTTAAAAAAATGCTAAATAAAGATAAAATTAAGAGAACATATACAATAATTCAGAGTTGACACCAAGTTTCTGACTAAGATCTACTTAACAATCTTATCAACAATAACACAGTTCATATTGCCACCTATAGAACATAGTTTGTTTTTTTGTAGAAATGATGAGTCTGGTGAGACACCTAAAGCTGTCTTTAGGTAAGACCTTAAATGTGGAAAAAAAAGGATTGGAGGATAGTGGACCAAGAAAGGAACAGGGGAAAAAGGAGTGGGCATCCTGCAAAAATAAAAAGGACTGTCAGTCAAGCATCAAGTGGAAGTGGGTAAAAGAGAGAATGTGGGAGGAACCACATATAACATTAAACAAATATATATTATTTTTGTAATCCTTTATGCTTCCAATCTCATATAGATTCTGAAATTGAATATCCTGCTATACAATCCCATATCCATTGTCCTTATGTGTAGCAGGACAGAGACATCTTTCATTGAGATCAGACAAAGGGCATTCGATCAAAAGAACAAAGGGAGACCATGGATCCAGAGAAGGGTTTTAGAGAGACCTAAGCTGACTTTTCTCAAGTTCCAAAAGCTTGTCTAATACTCAGGTACACAACTCTTTTCCCTCGTCTGTGGTAAACACTCTGCCTCAAAGGTACTTTTGCTTCTAAAACTAATCATAACCTACAAAATATGTTTGAAGGGTGATTTCCTTCATTTCTTTATTGGTGTTATTGTGGATAATTGAAGTTAAGACTATCAACTAGTTGTGCACATTCCTTTCAAGGCCTTGTCGCTGTAATCTTGCAGAAGAGAGTGAAAGTCTACCCATATCATTATATGGGTTTATTCATTACATCCGATAGTGAATGCATCAACCAAAACATGCACCTTAATTAGAAATCCAGAGTCTCTGCTCCAGGGGATTTCACTATTCAAAAATGCAGAAAATCAAAAACTAAAAATATCATCTTGTGCAAAGCTTTTTCAATAATCCGTCACTTTGTTCAAAACATCAAAATCAGCACAGAGTGTGCCTAATCTCTAACCTCTATCATCACTTAAGCATCTGGAAAAATAATCTTCTAACTACATAAAATATTTCACTTCAGTGCATAAAACCTGTGCCCAGTTTCTGTTTGGCGGGTGAGTTAGATGTATTTAACTCTTTATCAAACGAATTGTTGTGAATGATCCTGTTTTGGTATATTTATACTTCAAATCAATTTGTGATTCTAGGTGTTGAAAACATCTGTCTGCTGGCAATGTATCCGCACTTTACTGCCTGTTAGGCATTCTTTCAGCTACTTGGTATCCAACACTTACACTCCTGCTTCCTTAATCCTTTTCAGGAGATGGCATCTCATGCAATGACACCAATGAGTGCAGCAGCAGACCATGCCATGGAAATGCCACCTGCAATAACACCGTAGGAAGTTACACGTGTGTCTGTAATCCTGGATTCCAAGGTAACCCCACAGCATTACTCCTTCCCCAACCTATGAACAATGCCACTTAATTCATAGGATACATGCAGTGATAAACATAAATGCCGTGCTCTCAACACGTTTGAGGTCATCTGTAGGTAATGGAGCAACTTGCAGTGACATCAATGAGTGCATGAAATCAATTTGTGATTCTAGGTGTTGAACACATCTGTCTGCTGGCAATGTATGTGCACTTTACTTCCTGTTTGGCATTCTTTCAGCTACTTGGTATCCAACACTTACACTCCTGCTTCCTTATTCCTTTTCAGGAGATGGGATCTCATGCAATGACAAGAATGAGTGCATCAGCAGCCCATGCCATGGAAATGCCACCTGCACTAACACCGTTGGAAGTTACACATGTATCTGTAATCCTGGATTCCAAGGTAACCCAACAGCAGTACTACTTTCCCAAACTCTGAGCCATGCAACTTATTACATAGGATACATGCAGTGATAAGCATAAATGCTGTGCTCTCAACACTTTTGTGATCTTCTGTAGATAATGGAGCCTCTTGCAGTGACATCAATGAGTGCATTGAGAACCCGTGCCACAAAGACGCGACCTGCACTAACACTGTCGGAAAGTACTCCTGTGCCTGCAACCCTGGATTTGAAGGCAAGTCAAGAGCTGTCAAACCTTCCTAACCTGCTGCCCTTTCTCCTTAAGAGAGGCTTTCCATGACCATCATCTCATGAACTAGCTGTGATTCTGTGTTCATCCAGATCATGACAGCACATTAGCAGTTGCACTCCATCTAAAATATTATGTCCAGTTGTGCAATGTGGATACAAACCTCAAGCAATTTGTTTGCTCCAGGAGGGCATTTCTCACTTTTCAAAATGATGTCACAACAAAGTAGTGTATGCTGTGTGGAGATTTTTATCAGCTTTTACTGAGCTTGTCAACTAGTAGCGTAGGACTTAGCTGTCAGACACAGCTAGTTTAGAGCTGCTAGTAATCCAGAGCATAGAGTTTGTTTGTCTGCCTTTTATCCAAACATGATCACAATGTGGTCTGCAAAACCACTTCTTTAAATCATGAGTGTGTGCACCACTGAATCTTGAACATCGAGCCAGAATTTTCCTGCCTACTGCTTGCGAGACTTAATCGAGTGCACTGTCAGTAGATGCTTCACTTCTGCATGGGAATCCACTGCATTGGTCACTCTACTACAGAAGTAGTCACTTTCCTTTTGGATAGTCAGTGAGAGCACATGGACTCGGCTACTCACAGACAAAGATGAACCAGCCCCTGCTGACAGATTGGTAGGCTCATCTCTGGAGAAGGTAATCAGGAGTGAAAGATGCAGAATAAAGCAGGTCAAACAGTGCAAAGTAAAAATGATGGAATGTCTAGACACATCAAATTAAACAAAGCCTGTAAGAAAGAATTGCTGCAAAAACTAAATTTTAGTGTGATACTTTTCTTGCAAGAAGAATTTTTATGAGGACATTGTTCTCCCAAAAACATTTTGTGAACACATTTTCAATCATATCCAAAGTTTGTCACCATCAAAAACCTTCTATACCAAATGTGTTGTTTCTAACGTGAACACTCTAAGGCCCTGATTATGAGTATAGTTGCTATTTATCCCACCTGATAAGTACCAATACCATGGTGTACGTTATTTATTGAATGTGATGAGCTGCACGTATTATGGATTTTAGGGTAGTAGCATGCTAATTTTGGTATTTAATGCACCAAAATCATCATGATACAGTAAAAGCCATTTGCTTTTCCCTTGTTGAATTTGGCAGATTGACCTGCCAATATTTAATGACAGTTGAAATATTTAACATATTTGATACTTCTTTGATCAGATGCATAAAGACCTTCCAACTCTCATTTCCGACTTGTGTATAAACAGAGGTTTACACATGGGTCCAAATACACCGACCTACTTCAAATCAGGACCTAATGAGATAAAATGGAGAATAAGAATTTAAGGTAAACATCTTAAACCTCATTCTTACTTACAGTGTAATCATTTTGCCTTGAAGGTAAATCTATTACCACATCTTCCATTTCTTTCTGAGACTTACATCCAACCTATTCCAAGTTCCAGAGGCTAGAATGATGGATAAAGTGGAATTAGAGTTATTGCACCCAATTTATGCACATTTGTCTCTCTGTACAAAAGTGTACCCATTTCAGTTTCACCAAATATTAAAAGGGAATATGTAAGTGAAAAACAAGAAAGACAAGAGGAAGGGCCTCTGTATGAAGGTTTATTCGAAAAGACCAATGCAGTTTTTTTGCAATCGTCAAAGGTTCAGGTTAATTTCAATTAGCAGACAAGGTCTTATTGTGTCATGGCCCTAGGATGGTGTCAGGCTTTGTTGGCCTTAAACCTTGTGAATGACAGGCAGTGGGACTGCTGATAAAAGTTATCTTTCCATATTTTCTTGGAGCAAAGACACCAAGGCCTGAATTGCTTAGCAGATGCTCCCAGTCATAGTCCTAGTGGGCATTAAAATATTTGTTATGTATGACTCTCGTTGAGAGCCTCCATTATTTATTTCAGTTTCAGAATCTCATTACCCACTGCTATGACATAGCAACAGGTGATAATTAAATTGGTTACCCACTGTTGTGATGTCATAAATGCCACTCAGGACAGGCTGAAAGTGCACTCCGAGAGCACCGCCACTGTCTGCACTAAAATCAGAAAGCACAGCTACAGGAGGGGAAGGGGGGCAGGGAAAGTAGCTGAGGTTGGGCAAGGATGGCAGGTAAGTTTTCTTTTAGCCATTGGGACAGATGATTCTGGGGCCATACATAACATAGGGGCATATTAGCAGGAACCTTGTTAAAATTATCGCTGTGTTAGCGGCAGGAAACTGCCACTAAAACGGCGATAATGGGCTTGCTAATATTCGTTATAGAATTCCAATAGAAACCCAGGTTGGATGTCCTGCACATCTAACCTGGGCTTCTATTGGAATTCTATAACGCATATTAGCAAGCCCATTATCGCCGTTTTAGCGGCAGTTTCCTGCCGCTAACACAGCGATAATTTTAGCGAGGTTCTTGCTAATATACCCCATAGTATTATAGATTAGTAAAAACAGAATTACAACGATGTTTCTCAACTCGGAGTTCTGACTGACATCGTAGACAACTTGAGCTTCTTTATCGTAGTATACTCAATGTCACTCAGAACCCCTCAGTGGAAAACATCCCGGTAAACCAGTAATGCCCTCCAACAATTCTATATTTGGTTGGAGCAGGCACTTGGGGATCATGATGAAGAACTCAGGATCCCAAAGGAACTTGTCAGGTTCTCCTAGCTGGGTATTTTCATGGGAATGAGAATCCTTGGACCAGTAAGCTCATAGTAGAGAAAGCCGTGGCTCTACAACATCAACTTTGTTGCTTGTAGAATTTTTAGATACCCAAACAAAGGTGGACTGCTGTGATCAGTGCTGGGGTGAACACTTTGTATGTGTGCAGGAAGATGTTAGGAGAGTACCTGATAGCTTCTGATATGTTTGATTTGAGGGGATTGAGCTAGATACAGCGTGGAATATATATTACAACACCATACCTTGAATTATAGAAACTGCAGGTTTTTGAGTTTTAGTAGGTGCGTTCTCAATCCATCACTCTCAGTTCCTCACTTCGGAACCAGAGAGACTTCATTCGTACTCTGTGTTTTAACGCATTCCCACCTAGTTTTATTGATCCTTGTACTCAAGAGATTCCAGACATTCAGACAATAGTTGTATACCAGGATCAATACTGAAGTAAAAGGTTTGGAAGTGTGAAGGAAGCCACGTGGAGTCTGCCTGATGGTTCTGGTTGTATTTGGTTCCTATTACCTGTTGCCCCAGGCCAGTAATTCTCTGCGCTACACAGGGGTTGTTACGTGGACTCTTGTTCCTAGAGCCCACCACCTCCTTCTGCATCAAGCTGGGGGCAGGGCCTTGTATATTCAAATTAGCTGAGCTGTGTTGTAATTTGATGATCTCTATACCAATGAGGGCAAGGTATCTGCTACACCTGATGCTCTCTTTGTCCCAAACCTACACCACACAAGATTGCAGTGCAATAGAAAAAAAGCAATGACAAATCAGGTCACTCTGCTTAATCACAAAGCTACTCAGCACCAGTGATTCAGGACAGCCCAGGAGGCTCAGGGTGCTGAAGCACAGCAGCACTCACTACCATGGATCAGCAGAACAAGCACTGCTTCACATTCCTCTCTGCTGATGGGTTCACCTACTGTGAGATGCATTCTTGACCATTGGCCAAGTCAGTTTAAAGAACCTTCTTCAGGGATATACAAGACGTACAGCGCCAAGCAACAATTTTTAAGCAAAAATGAGTGCACTGTTCCATCATGTCAATGTGTTTGATCACCCACCGCCAGGTTGATACCAAAGGTTTTTAAAAAAACACAACTTGCAGTTAAATGTTCAGCAAACCATTTCTGTATTTTATAGGAAATGGAACAATCTGCTGCTCAACAGAGTGTGAAGTGAACCTCTGCCTGAATGGAGGAACTTGTACTCGGACAGGCTCCAAATGTGAGATTCAGACCTGCGCATGCGCGGTGGGGTTCGAGGGCCCAAGATGCAGAGACCTAAGCTTGAGTTTTGTGCCATTGGCTATTAAAGGTAGGTCCAAGGTGGCTCAATAATACCACGCATGATAGTCTACATTCTTTCTCTAACTTATGTGTGCACATGAAAGATGTTATAAGCTTTATCACACAATTTGTCCTTCTTTGTTTCATCTGCAGCTCTACCAAAAAGAACTGTCCTCCTACGACTGGAGTCAAAATCAAATATGAGTACAGAAGATGTAGATATCAAGGTGTGTTACTTACAGTGAAAACAATTGTGTTACTTATACAATTTGAAGGCCAACCCCTGCTCCTAAATCAGAATAAATGACATTGATTATGCCGAACAGAGGCCTGATGACATGAGGGGAGCTTATGAAGTGTTGCTATGAAGCATAGATTGTGACATGATTATAGACTGATTGTAGTCATATTCACTTCATTATGAGTTCTGTTTTAATACAGATAGAGATGGTAACTGGTATGGCTTGTTATTCCCTATGAGACTCCAACTTTTGGAAGCAGGTGGAGTCTCCTGCTAAAAAGCAGAACAGGATATATAATGTTATGTTATCTTATCTTATCTCATCCTCTGCTATGCCATGTTATGTGTATTTGTAGAGCACGCTTCCATCAGGGAGGGTTTCCTGCTGTACATCAGGTAGCCACACCTTTATTCAAAGAACCAGTCTCTCAGCTTCTTGCAGAGTGAGAAAAAGGCTCTGGTGATTGGTAGTTTGTTGTTTCATACTTTGGGTAATGTAGTAAAACCCTGGATCTTGTGCATGTGTGGAATATGTAGAAGAAAAGTCCAGCTGAGCTGAGTTGTCTGGAAGGTTTGTGAAAGGAGTTGTGACTATTGAGGTAGGCTGGGCAAATGTTGTGTAGTGCTTTAAAGGTGTGAGTGAGGATCACAACTTCTGTTGGTGTTGAGTTTGAGACAGTTATTTTTCATCCAGTTGCAACCTCAGTCAAGAAAGCACTGGATTTGTTCTGGGTTTTGGCTGTCTTATCCAAGTGGGAGAAAATTAGATTATGTTCCATAAATATACACTCTAGTCAAACCTTATAAGAACAGGCAATAATGTTTTATCATTTGGTTTCAGCGCATCAGTCTGATATGGATTTATATATTCAGTAGAACAGATGTTGCTCTGGCATTTCCCTCCCTATCTTGTCTCTCATGCGTAAAGAAAGGAGGCACCCTTCTGTCTTCAATAATGGTTAGAAAAGCAAAAACCAATTAATCTCAGACACAGGTATTTACTCCAAAGCTGCATTCCATGAAATTCGTTTGCCACTATACAAACCAAGGCCAACCACATACAAATCAGTTTCTCTCCTGCTTCAATTGTAACACTTCATCCAAAAGTGCAGACCTGGTGCCTCCTTGACAAAGTGGCCAAAGGATGATTGACTGGAGTGCATTCCTGAGTAACAACCAGTGGCTGAGATTAATGCAAACATTTCTCCCATCACTTTTTTGTTCTCTTTCAATGGAGCTTTGGCAGTCAGCTATGAAGTAGGTCTGATACTCATTTAATGAAGATTTCAGCTCAAGGACAGGAGCACAAAATGAGGATGAATTGTGGTAATTTTTCTTCTTGCTATCATCATATGTACAGTTAAATTGTACTTTACTTTATGAAGCATGGTCTGGCTGAAGGAAAGTGATTGGTCCACATTTTGTATAAGATCTACATATATAGAGACAACATTTGCTATTTATCTCCAAGTTGGGCCCACTCAGTTTATTTTCTCTCAACAGGAAGTATGCCCTCAAAGGCTAAACATTGTGCAGAATAGGGTTCTCTATTTACCACACACAGTACATACCATCAGTTGTGGGCAAGGTATTCACTGATGTAGTAAATATCTCCTACTCAAGTTTTTAACTTGGAAGTTAAGCATAAGATACAGAATCTGTGCCTAACACACTGAATTCAGCATGTTGTGCCTTTTTTTCTGGGCCAGTTCTCCAGCATATTTTTGATAGATAGAACCTGACGAATAGATCAGATAAAAACTGCCCGGGCGTCATGACTATCACATAACGTGTACACCAATCCATGTTCAAATTCATATTCTCAACATAATCGGAATATAGTCCAGAACTTCAGTAAATATCATTACCCCAAGATGAGATATTTACAATGTGTGGCACATACCTCATATTGTGAGTTTTTACATTGGGAATGAGACATAAAATGCATAATTGTATTTAACACACAACTTGAAATTCCAAAACTGTGCAAACTCGTGTTTGTAAAGTCCTCTAAAAGGGCCGCAGTATGGGTAAGCATGATATCTGTCAGCGGAGAGTTTGCAGTAGAAAGGACCTGCTACCAATACACACTACGGAACGGCTTTAAGATAATTATGATAATGTGATTATAAGCGCAGTGACTATAGGCTCAATGTACCGAGCCCCTCACTCAGATCGAAAGAAGGTTCACAAATGCATTTGCAGAACATAAAGGAAGGTTCATCATAGTATATCTGATTCTAGGAAACAAAAAAAATAAAGACTCTTCCAAGCTGTTCTAAATATATCAGTATGTAAGAACATATTGGATTAAATTATAAAGCTCAGTTTAAATCATCAATCATATTGTTTAGCCGATTACACAAGTTGATATTGGGTGCATTGATTATTCAGAGGATTCTGAAGCTCTTCATTTCATCAAGAATCACTGATAATCATTTTAAAGTATTCCTGTCTATTTAAATGATATCCTTGATGAGAGGGCATGCTCTCTCCCACTGTTACTTGCCTCACCATCCATCAAATACTAGAAGGTAAATGGTGGCAAAAGAAGCAGGGGTAATATCTATCCTCGGTTAAAATCTTCTATAATCCAAATAACTGTTCTCTAGTATTTGGAAAATGAAGTGCAACACAAGGAAATTGTTAGCGTCTGACATAAATGCTATGTCCTAACTATTGTCTACAAAATATTGCCACATTGGCCTTCAAAGTAGAAACCTACACCCAATGGGATGATGTTTTCGTAAAGGATATTTAGGACATGATTTTTATATCAGAAGATATTTCTACATAAGATAGTCCACCCTTAATCTATAAATGGATATTTGAGTCACATAAGGCCATCTAAGAACCCTGGTTCTCCAGGCATTGTTACTTATTACTAGGAGGCTAAAGTAGTTAATTCAGAGAGTAATTGTTCAAAAAGCAGAGACTTTCTTGTTGCCCATATCTTAATGTGAGTGGACATCATCAAATCTCAGGTGATCCACTTAATTGTCAATTTAGACCCAGAACTGAACTTTAACAAATCTTGAAAGAGCATTAGGCCACTATATTTGGCTAATTCCACACCAGTGGACAGATGCATCCTTTGCAATCCATTTTTTTCTTGCGCAAGCTTCCACAAGTAATACATATTTTTACAGGGAATCAATACATACACTATAGATTTTGAGATCTGTTTATTTAATGGTCTTATGTGAGAGCAGTGATACCCAATGCCCAAAAGTCCATGTTGTCACTGATGGTGGTTCACCTCTTCCCCACAGTCTTCAGAATTCCGTGGGGAATGATTGGACTATCTTCACCTTTAGCTTCTATCTCCCATGACAGCCACAGGTAGATGCAAACTTGTGTTGACAAGCCAAAGCATGCGTCGCTTACAATCGGCACAAACAGAGCTGCTGTCACCATGGTGCCGGCTCTCCAATCTTCTATTGAGTGTGCAGCTTTGTAGAGGGAGAAAGCTCAGAGTGTGATGTGGAAGAGAGAAAGGATTCCAACTATTTGTTTTTATTGAGTGGTGAGTGATTAGAGGGTGTTGGCAATGGTTGATGGATATTAGGGATTAGTAGGGGAAATTGGGCAGAGTTAATGAGCAGTGCGCCAGATATTTCTTGTTTGGAGTGGGTGCAGGAGGAGACTGTATACTTTTGAGGATGGTAGGTCAGGTGGCAGAAAAAATGGACGTTTAAGGGGTGGGAGTTTGAAAAAATTGAGGCCATGTTGACCATGACTCCCTTATGACTACTCTGTCCCTGAACTGCTGATGTGAGCTGGGGAAACATGTGTGGGGGTGCGCAAACAAATAAAAGTGACAACTTGAGCTCTACCCTTCATTTCTGTGTGAGGCCATTTGGAACCACTGTGTGAAAAATTACCATGGCATTCACTTACAATTCTACATATTATCTCAATTTGGCTGATTAGAATTTCTTTTTTTCTGCTACTGTCCTGAATACACTTTCTCCTTCACTTTCAATTGACAAACTAGCCTGGTTAGAATGGTACATTTTATTCACAATTTTCTTACATACTGCTGATGTTCTAACTGCATGTCTCTCAAAACAAATGATAACTATTTTCAATATTAGCTGAGTTGTTAGTTAATGCGAGATCTAGTCCTTCAAAATGAAGGCAATTTCACTTCCATTTAGTGGGTGGAAAATGTTATGTTTCCTTGATGGTGCTAAATTGAATAATATTATTTTCTACAACAAACTGATTAGATGGCAAAATATCGAGGCCACTCATCTCGACCTACAAAATATAGTCGATATTGCGAATCCTATATCTTTGTTGGCTAGTAATGCGACCGCATAATTAGCGACCACCAGCCAACTGATGTTATCACTGTAAGTCACTTCGTGCCTGACCGGCCAACATCATTGTATTCATTGTATCTAAGCTTGTTTATATGTGTTATTTGTATAGTTCAAACCTAGCCAAAAGGCAGCAGAACAGTGTATAGTGTCAAAGGCAGGCATACCGTCAATGAGCAATAGAAGAGGTAGCTGGTTAGTGGAGTGTAACTGCAGTGTGATGTAGTATAGCCTTATTGCAGTGGGCTATACCGGCTATTAAAGGCCCGCTCCAGCGTTAACGGTCAAAGGTGAGTGCCTTTAGAAAGTAAGCAGGACTTTGATGCCGGTATAGCCCAGCAACAGAGGGCTAAAGGGTATT
Source organism: Lissotriton helveticus (assembly GCF_964261635.1). NCBI lineage: Eukaryota > Metazoa > Chordata > Amphibia > Caudata > Salamandridae > Lissotriton > Lissotriton helveticus. Next base: position 34,119,390 of record NC_136072.1, on the reverse strand, counting down.
AGAACATTCCATCACTAGAGAGCAGCATCTTATAACAAATAAAACAAAGGCCTCACGGAGACTGAGGGGATTGAAATACTCTTGGGCTCTGTGAGGCCTTTGATCACAGCAACAGCTGTGAACGAACATTGGAATGTTGGGACTCCAGGCTTTTCCCGCTCTTTAGATGCCCAGAGCTCTCCAATATTTTTTATGAAGTTCCCAACATTCCAATGTTCTAATATTCTTTAAAGAGGTGTGATTTCAACACTATCCGGAACTGGAGCAGCATTTAGGTGGTCTTTATAGATACAGGAATGATTTTCCAGGTCCTGAGTACATAGATGGAAAAGTCCTACTGCCTAGTTATTTTTTCTTTTTTACACTTCTTAGACTCCAGCCTAATGCGGGCCTGGCTGTCAATATACTGAGAGTCATGAGAGTTGGTGAGCTTGTCTTCAAGACAAGCGAGGCTGCTGATCATGATACGTTTGTAAATGATGGAGCTGGTTTTGCGGATGGGCTGACCAGAGGAGCAAATGGAGTTCCGTCAGAATGTGGGCAGTGTGATCATGTTGTTCCAGGTCTGCATGAGACATACTGCAGCATGTATGATGCCAGTAAGTGGTGCCAGTGTGGAGTTTGGGAAATTATAGAGAAGGGTGGTACAACCATAAACTTTCAAGAGCATGATGGCTTGACCAACAGCTCTAAAGTAACTCTCCAGAAGTAACAGTTTTACTTTCTTTACAGGCGATAGTTGGTACCAGGCTGCTTTGTTTTTCTCGGAGAGTGTTCCTTGAGGGGGAGGGTGGTGATTTAGGATTCAGGGTTGTTCCAGGAAAATGAGTATTTCTAGTGATACTCATTCTCTTTTCCTCTCCTAAGTGCTGGACCAAATAATAACTCTGTTAACTTTTACAGAATACACTTTGTTTGTTTTAAGCCAACTCAAGTTGGTTTTATAATGTTGTAAAGACCACCAAATATCTCAAATATGCTGGTATCATAAAATGAATCATGATTGCTTTTCTCCTTACCAGGTTCAGCAACTAATTGCAGATCTGCCTGTGAAAGGTTTGTTTAATAAGAACAGAGACTATAGCCTGACAAGGTACGTAACACAGATCTACAAACAAAACACGAATACACAGATCTAGGCCTCTGAGTCCACATAAGGCCGGCTTTAGTGCTGGTGTGACAATCATTTTTGGCGCCCCCACATCCCATGACCGCCTCCTTGGATTCTCTCATTACCTCCAAGCAAAAGTGCCAATCATCTCTCCAATCATACGTTATTGCTAAACACAGTGACCCCCTAAGGTCAGCGCACCCTCCACAGGTCAGCGCCCAGTACGGCTGCACCCGTCGCACTGCCCTGAAGCCGGCCCTGAGTCTACAGCATTAGCACATTGTTGTTCTTGACCAAACAACTGGCCCTGTATCAGAAATAGTTTTTTAAAAGCTTGACTATACCAGCAGTGAAAGGGGGACCCTGTTCTTTCATTGACTGCAGGAAAATGACATACCACTGGAAATAATGAAAGAAAATTTACCACTGACAAATGTAAAAAAGCAATGGCAAAACTAATAGGGAGTCAATAGGGAAAGTATACTGACTTGTTGCTCCATGCTGGAGGTTGTGGTGGGAGAAGGCAAAATGTGACTGACTACCTAACAGCCCACTGAATGATTCATGCTGACCAAACCCTGTCTTTCTTTGTATATTATGTATGATATTTTGGGAAAAATAACAGTCCAAAAAAGTTGCAGGGTTGGCACAATGCACAATGTATAAACCAGAAAATTCACACAAAACCTTAGTTTTTTGTTTTTTTTAAATAATAAATTATTCCTAAAACACTAAAGAGTTTACATGTAAGGCTCCTTGTACCAGACGTCCAGAAAGGTCGTTTGCTCTAGTAAGAGAAAGCTGCACTTAAATATTCTAGTTCATCAAAAGGGACTTAAAAACAGAAAAACAGTTATAACACCTTGAGGTCCAGTCTACTATGAGGGACTCAGCCTTTACACTATGGACCTAAAGGACAAGGAATATTTGAAAATGTACACCTGTATTATTTATAGAAATGTTTATAATGCAGCATATTTGGGGAACAAACACCCATGAAGAGTTTTTGTTCTCCAATGTAGCACATGTCTACATGCTTTGTCTGCTGACATACAATTCTAAACATGTGTTTTTTTCTTCAGTCAAAATCCCAAATATTTCATGGATCTCACGTCTGAGTTTAACTACACTGGAATTCTTGATGACATCAAGTACCTGAATGAGAAGTTAGTAGATGCCTTGAGAAATAAGACACAGACAGCCAGAGCTTCAAGGGCCACCTCCGACATTGCCTTAGTTCGAGTCATGAACGGCAATCTCAGTAAGTTGTCTTGAGATATTTATAAATTCTAGGTTGTCCAGAGACATTCAGAACTGGTAGGGCACCTAGGTCATCCTCACTGCTGACAGGTGTAGTTTACCTTCCACAAATGTGAGAGGCAATGCAGCCTTTAAGAGCCCAGAACCTTTCTTAGCATCTTCTGGTGTCTTTGAATTCTGTAATATCAAGGATACCATTAATCCCCTTCATGTCTTTTTCTTCCACCACTATAAACTTTTCTGTCTTTTTATCTCATGAAATATGAGGCTACCTGGGCTTGCTAACATCTCATGCCTATTTCTTCCACCATTCCACACTTTCTGTCTCTGACTCTTCCACAGGGATATACTGGGAAGGAAAGCAGCCGTGGCACATTTTGTCAGACCAGCCCTCATACTGCACATAGGGAGTGGGCAGAGTGAGCGACACTGACCACTGCAAGGAGGTTTTGGGAGAGGGGCGGTTCTTCCTGCAAGAAATCCTTGAAAAATAAATGCAAATTACGGTGTCTTTAACAACAGATTTTTTATTATAGAGCTGTGTCTAATCATTGAATGCATGGGTGAATAGAGACTGGACACAATGGAGACATGCTTGCATGCCTCAAATAAAGAATGAATGAATAGTTGGATGAGTGTGGAGTGGGTAAATAAATTAATTCAATTAATTCATGAATGGAGGACAATGAATAAAGACTTTTAGCTATGTGAATTAAATGGTCTTAATGAACTGTAAACAAGATTGGGGGTCCTGGTCTTCATTTTGACTTTTGCAATAAAACATCACCCTTCCCAAACACTACCAACAATGATTTCTCCTTAACCTCAAGCCTGGCTGCCTGTAGCAGGGCTTTTTCTGGATTCATGGTTAGGGAACAACCAATGGATTCCATGTCGCCTTGCCCTGTCATGGACCAAGAAGCCCACACCTGACCCAAGCGGCTTAGATAGGATCATCATTCAATGTGCAATAAATCAACCATTCATCCCACATATAAATAATATCTACAAAGACAAAAACCCAAACTGTGGGGTTTTGTCTCTGTTACACTGACAGCTTTCCTGATGTGAGGGGGGCATTGATTGTTTCCAGGCTGGTGTTGCCATGTTACACATGGCAGTCATTTTGTTTGACAAAAGCTCCTTTATCTACAAACTTTAAATAACACCATCTATGTGCTCCTACTCTTTCATTTCTATAGGTTTCCAAACTATTTCCATGAGAAAAATGTGCCTCTGTGGTGACTCTGTGTGTTTGGGGCCGATTCACAGAACTAGCTTAAGACAAAATCCTAAACTTACTACTTTTGGTATTCACAGAAGGCATTTAGTAGTAGTAAAGTTAGGAGTTTGTCTTAAATTTGACTTAATATAAACTTAAGACAGACTTAAGACAGACTTAAGACAAACTTAAGACAGACTTAAGACAGACTTAAGACAAACTTAAGACAAAATCCTAACTTAAGTCTGTCTTAAATCTGTCTTAAGGGTGTCCTAAGTCTGTCTTAAGTTTGTCTTAAGTATGTCTTAAGTCTGTCTTAAGTTTGTCTTAAGTCAAACTTAAGACAAAATCCTAACTTTACTACTACTAAATGCCTTCTGTGAATACCAAAAGTAGTAAGTTTAGGATTTTGTCTTAAGTTAGTTCTGTGAATCGGGCCCTTTGTTTGGTTCAAAATAGTTTCGACTGGGAAGGAAAATCTGAATATGTTTGAATACTTGTGAAAGGCTTGTAACATAAGTATGCCATCTATGTCACATTAAAATAATGCTCACTCACTCTCAATCCCTATTTCTGCAGCAAGCCAGGCTGATCTGGTGCTTTACTTTGGCTGTGGTGCCTTTCAAAAGACTGCATATGTACTGAACCCTACCACGTTCATGTGTGAGTCTAAGTGCATAGGTTACTGCAAGAATAATGCCACCTGCAACCTGACCCAGGAGGGCCCACTCTGCTCGTGAGTAAATGCACCTTTGAAGGACTATATTTGAAATCTGGTGTGAAAACACAGTGAAATTCATAATCTGAAGAAGCTGTAAAGTGGCGCCCCCGTCATGCACAGCGGTGTCATTCATTCTGTCAATTCAGATGTCATCAGTGGTGTTATTAGTGATGTCATAGAACATGTAAGCATTCCCCAGGCAGGGCACAAGTTAAATTACTTCAGTTTTTACTTATCACTAATAACTGGTGAATTTGTCAGTTTTTTTTTGACAATGTTATTTTAAAAATAAATTACTTTTTCGCCTAACTATAACAACACATACATTTTTGTTTCTTGATGAAAATTTCTTAGCTTTCTTTAATATTAAGAAAGGTATGATTGTCATACCCATCTCTAATGTCACTATAATCTTTAGATTTTTTGTGAATTTCTAGTTTTTTTTAATGTAAAGTAATATTTTATTGCCATGCGTAATTATGCCTCCTCTCTTCCTTGCAATGCCTATAGCCTTGCGCATAATAGGGTTGGCCATAGGCACCCCCTGCCACACACGACCTTCAGCAATGTGGCACTGGACCCAGGGCTAGACCTGATGCCAAGCACTGTGTCCATCCCTCAGCAGACACCCACATTCACATATTATTTCTTTTGAAAAGCTTTGGGATGAAGAAATGGGACTACTAGATGTTATGACCTATGTATGGAGGAGGAGGCATTTGTAGATATACCAAGTCCTGGTCTGATTGATGAATATGTATCCCACAGTTGTATGGACATTATGAGCCCTCAACACCCACTGGGGCACTGTTTTGAGATGGATATATTGGATCCAAGTCACACTTGTAGTTTTGCAAAGATGGAATGTGATGTTGGATAACATGCATGTGAATGTTACAAGAATTTTCCAAGTTTCTTGTATTTGGTAATTTACAAGCACGTCTGTCAACAATGGTAATTTACAAGCACATTTGTCAACAAAGGTATTTTACAAACACTGGTCAAGATGATTTTACCATGTAAATATGTCATTCCAGAGGTCTGCAATTGTCCTGTGTTTATGCTTTCACTATATGGTGAGGGCAGGGAAATTACTTGTAATGTTATCAAGGCCGTCATGGCCGAAACGAGCCATCAGGTCTGTGCATGAAAATAAATTATATTAGCCAAACCACTTTGACCTGGGAGAGGGCCTTGGTTTACTTGTATTTGTTTGCTATGATTGGTTGGCTGGAACACACCTACAGTTAAGACATGACAATCCGCAAGGCCATGAACGCGCCAGGAACCAGAGTAGGAATAACATATGCTCGCCTATCTTTTTATGTGCGAAAACTTCGCACTCGTAAATATACTACTTTGTAAAGAGCAAGGGCCCCAACTGGAAGCCACAGAGCCATGGGGGCCCCCAAAGTCACTTTCTGACAGGCTTTTTATGTCGAAAAGCCCAACATGAAAAGCCTGTCGGAAACCGACAACATAATCCCGTAGGCAAAAACGCCATCCGTAGGGGATTATGGGCCTCATTTATGAAAAGTGACGCATCGCTGCGCGGAAACAGCAATGCGTCACTTTTCACTGCACTCTCCCTGCGACACTAATGATGCGTCATATTTACAGTATGACGCATCATGTCCCAAGGAGTTACAAATATGTCAGTATTTCTGACGTATCTGTAGGTGCAAAAGTGACGCATTGCTGGAGTTTGTCACAAAAGTGACGCAACTCCAGCAATGTGTACTTTCACATGGGGCAAGCCCTATGTGAAAGGGCCTGCGTCAGTCTTATGCCTGCTGTGAGGCAGGCGCAAGATTTTGAAGCATTAGCGTCCAAGAAGTGGCGCAGTGAAATCTTATAGATTTCACTGCGTCACTTCTATGACCCTTTCTTGCGTCAGAACGCCCCCCCTTGCATACATTATACCTGGCGCATGTATAATGTGGCGCAGGGGTTTACAAAGTGACGCATCTACTTAGATGCGTCACTTTGTAAATGTGGTGCAACAAGGCACATTTTTTACTCCACTGGTGCGTCACAAAAAGTGACGCACCGGCGGCGTAAAAGTGACGCACCGGTGGCGTCACAAAAAGTGACGCACCAGCGGCGTAAAAGTGACGCAAGGGCTCATAAATGAGCCCCTATGTGCAGCCCCCGACCGGCCGATGGCTCCTTGAGCCCGTCGAAAGCCAGTTGGTTTAAACTCCAACTGTCTACATTGTAATTAGGCGGTCAGACTTTAAACCAAGGATGCCGGCTGGAAAGCTGTCCGACCGACATCCTAAGGAGTCCCTAAGTGTGCATCAAAATCTACACGAGAGACAGTAGGATTATTCAGCAAGATTATCTAAATTAAACTGCAAAAAAGGCACATTCCTTGGCATATTCGCAGAGAGCATTACTTTCATCAGTTCGAGTTACAAACAACTTGGAAATTGCGACAATCAAAGAAACACGTAAATCCACTGGCCCTCACCATTGTCCACTGTTTTATCACTATTCATCGAGGTAAATCTAAATATTTATTTTGAATCAGTGCCCATTGTTAGCTGCACTTTGACAAAACCAGCTTTACAAGCTAACTACTCCAAAAAACTGTTATATAACACTGCTTCCTGAAACCCTGCTGGTTAGGTATGGGCAAACTGCTATAAAAATAGGAATTTTATAACATTTTGTGAAACAAGATAAAGAAATTGCCATTTTGCCAATCAAAAAATTATGAGACTTTGCATCCATCATCCTTTTTTTGCAATAAGGAAGCAACTTTAAAATTAATTGTTGCAAAACGCATGCCTGCAAATTTCTCTCACGTTTGAGAACCCCAGTTGTTATTTAACCAAACAGAAGTCACTTAGGGCCATATGTATCAAGCTAATTAGCTTTTGCAAAGGCCGAAATTCGCAGAATTTCGGCCTTTGCGAATGCAAATTTGCTAAATGGTATGTATGTAACATTTTTGCTGCAAAATAAGGAATCGCAAAATTTGCTATTCCTTACTTTGCGATTGCACTTAAGGAATCGCAAATTTTGCGATTCCTTAAATGCAATGTATCAAAGAAAAAATACTTTAAAAATGCCCATAAGGATTCGCAAATTACCACCAACTTCTAGTTGGTGGTAAGTTGCGAATTCTTTTAAAAAAGCAATTTTCAAAAAAACCAAAGGTGCCATATGACGCTCATACATGCCCTTAGGGCATGTATGTGCGCCATATGCCCCCACATGTCATTTTCAGGGGTGCAGCAGGGTGTTCTTGAGACACCCCTGCACCTTTGAAAATATTCCTAATTTGCGATTAGCAAATTGCTAATCGCAAATTTCCCCTTCATTCCTATGGGCCTCCTGGCCCATAGAAATGAATGGGTAATTTGCGATTAGCAATTTGCTAATCGCAAATTAGGAATGTTAAGGAATCGCTAAAAAGAGGCATTTTTTACATACCTACCATTTTGCGAATTCTAAATAGCGATTCCTTAAAAATCTCTATTTAGAATTCGCAAAATGGAACTATGGCCCTTGATGAATGAAGCAAAAACGTAAATTAATTGAAGGAACTTTTATACTTGACCTCAACCTGACTTTAGATATGTAAATTAGGCTGGGATTGAAGAAAAGGCTCTGCACCCAGAGGCCATGAGTGCCCATGAAACAGTAAGCCATTCCAACACCTCCTTTTCTTAATAGTTGCTTTTTTGTCTTTGAATTATTTTAGAGAGCTTTTCTGCTAAGGCGCTAAAATTGTTTAAAATATACCCAGGGTTCCAGACATTTAGGGGTCTATTTACAAAGTTTTAGCCCTGTGATTGCGTTACAAAAGTTATGCAAAACAATGCTAAATCTTTTTTCACACATTTTCTTTCCATTGCTACATTTGTTTAGCGCTTGAAATTTACTCGAAAGTAGCACAAAGCAGCGCATAGGGCTCTTTTGCATTACTTAGTGCCTAGGGGGTGTTCCGTGGGTGTTCCCAACCTTACTGACGCTAAGCCCTATTTACTTACAAAAGTAAACAGGGTTTAGGGTACTGGAAGGGTTTCCTTCTAGTTCAAAACCTATACTAGACTCACTGAGACACCCTTGCACTATGGCGCAAAGGTGTGTCCATGGTGCACGCAGCATATTTTTGATCTGCGACTAGTGAGAGAGAAAGCGGCAGACAAGTAAATCTGGCCCTTAGTATTCCAGCGCACAAATCTATCTTGCTTTGCTTGAGGACAATGCTTGATTACGTGTTCTTGGTGGTGTGATGTAGTTTATGGGTTCTAAAATCTTGTTTTGAGAAACCGCAGGGTGAAGCTTTTATTCTAACCCTGTTGGACATTGTTTTGCTCACATTGGTCAAGTGATGTATTTCCTCTCATAGGTCCTTCCTGGTACCCCTGACCCCAGAGGTTGCCTTGACCAATTGTTACAAAACTACTACTAGAACACAAACCCATATCATTGGTGTGTGGGTTTGACTTTAGCGACACGATAACGGCAACTCTTTAAACAAATAAGTAGGGGGCATATTATCAAGGGGGTTTATCTCCGCTTTTTGGCTTTAAAAGCCAAGAAAGCGGAGATAAAATTATCTCCTTATTACCTAGCTGTCGCTAACACCAGTTAGCGACAGCTAGTAGGAGATAGCGACCATCTTGGGCCCCGCTTTGCATGTCAGTGATATTTATCACTAATGACATGCAAAGTGGGCGTGCCAAGATGTTAGCGACTGGAAACAGTCGCTAACATTGCTATCTACTATTACCAACTTTTGGAGATATTCGCGCTAAGCGCGAATATCTCCAAAAGCTAACACCTGCCCTGAGCAGTTCTAAGCCATGTTATCCAATGGGAGGTGGATAACATGGCTAAGAGCATTAGCTCGGTAATGCATGAATATCGCTGACTTTTCAGCGATATTCATGCATTGCGGCCGATTTTTATCGCTTAGGAGATAAACCTTGATAATAGCAAGGTTCCTAAGCGATAAAAATCACCGCAGCTCGGCGATAAAAATATTGCCGCTAAGCTAACATAGCGATAATTATCGCTAGTTATTGGTAATATGCCCCTAGGTGTCTCCCAATCATTCCCTCAATTCCTCATGTGCTGTATTGAGCTAGATTATTAATGTTTATCCATTAAAAGTGATGACATCAACATCTAGAAGGGAATTTAAACGTGTTTGATTATAATGAAAAATTGAGCAAGGCTTTTCTCCTATTTACATGCAGGTGTGTTCCCTTTTCCATTTATACCACCTCCGGTGATACCTGTGACATCATTGCCATAAACATCAACGCCTTCTTTGGCATCCTCTTTGGAGCTCTTGCGTTCCTTTTCCTGCTTGTGATGGCCATTGGGCTCACAGTCTACTGTTGCCGTAAGAGACGGCGTGATGCGGATGATGAAAGGTAAGCGATTCCCCATGGTGGCAGCAGAGTGCGCAATGCAAGTCTCATTGGGGCTTATTATCAAGGACAGGCGATACATTATCGCCACTTTTATCGGCAGGAAACTGCCCATAAAGCGGCGATAATGGGCTTGATAATATGCTCTATGAATTCTTATCGAAGCCCATGTTAGATGTGAAGACATCTAACATGGGCTTCGATAGGAATTCATAGAGCATATTATCAAGCCCATTATCACCGATTTATCAGCAGTTTCCTGCCGATAAAAGCGGCGATAATGTATCGCCCTGTGACTTCTTTGCTTTAATTTTGTTTACTTTAAAAGAAGAGTAAGATTATATGTTGTTGCTTGCTACAGTCGGCTATAAAGCTATATCATAACTTTCAGAATGTTGTTAGCTACATTGAAAACAAAGGAGTGGCTGTTATAGGCCTTCTACTCCGACATCCCAATGTTTATCGTTCTGTTTCTCCCTTTTCAATTTAGAACATTTAGAAGAGTTTATTAGCTATAACAGTTGATGAAGATCTTCTTCCTCAAAACTACAGCTCAGGTTCAGGGCCTTTAACAACCAGTTCAGTTCTCGGCAGCATGCTAGAAGGTTACCATATTATAATTTAAATGTTCATAGTTGTTGAAGCAAAGTTGTCCCAATGTAACAGCTCTTCATATAGCATCCAGCCCTAGGGTCGTTTGTTTCATGTAGACAAAACAAAGAGGAGGGAGAGGATGATGTTTTGGGCAGCACATCATACAGCTCTCTTCTCTTGTTAGGTAAACACAAATAGTTAAATCAAGGTTTTTCTTCTTAGGGATATGACCCACCAAGGTGGCATTCTTTATCACTCCTTAATCAAGGTTGGCCCGTAAGCGGGCGCTGCTTCTAAGGGACATGGTGAATTCGACTGCCCATATTTATGGCCAAGCCACGCAGTACAGTGCAGCAAGTCACCTTTTGTGACTTCATAAATCCAAGGGGCATATTACCATGGCAGGCGATATGAAATTACCGCCGCTTTTGCAGCTGTTTGCGGCCGAAAGCGATGATAATTTCATCGCCCTATTAGCAAGCTGTCGCTAACCTCAGTTAGAGGCAGCTTTTAGGTGATAGCGAGCGGTTTGGGGCCCGCTTTGCATGTCAGCGATATTTATCGCTAATGACATGCAAAGTGGGCGTACCCAACCTGTTAGCGACTGAAAGCAGTTGCTAACATCGCTATCGCCTATTATCACCGCAGGAGTAGCGATGAAAAAATTTGCGCTAAGCCTGAATATCGCTGAAAACTAACACCTGCTCAGACCACTTCTTAACCTGTATATCCAAAGGGAGGTGGATATTCAGGTTAAGACCCTATTGGCGTTAATGCATGAATATCGCTGGATTTCCAGCGATATTTATGCATTAAGCCGCTATTGCCAGATATTTTATCGCATTGGAGATAAACGTTGCTAATAGCAAGTTATGTCTGCGATAAAATCCGGCGATGCACGGTGATAGAAAAATTGTCGCTAAGCTTATTTAGCGATAAATATCGCTAGTTGTTGATAATATGCCCCTAGGTTTTATGTTGTGTAATTCTTGTACTACATTGCGTAGTGCAGGAGCAATGCAGAGGTAATCGTAAATACGCCCCCTAGTCTCTAAGCAGGAATGTGTAGCAGTTGTTGAGACCCTCTGTCATTCATTATGTGATCCTTCAAAGTCAAAGGACTGTAGGGACCTCTGTGCTTGAGTTAAATGTACCCTAAGGTAAACTAATCCATGTTATTGCAGACTCCCTAATGCAAGGTGTTACAACCAGCGACAGTAGTGGGAGGGATGGTAAAAACAGGCTCCGATGCATATCCACTGCTCTCCACCTAATAGGAGCTACGGGCTGACATTTGAGCAAACTTTAGCCTAAAGATTTTTGTGAGGGTGTATTGCCTCGCCCACTTGCGTAATCAGAACTTACGCACACCACTTACTCAGACAGAAACTCCAGCACTCCTCTGCAGGTTAAATGAGCTTTATTAATATTGTAGACAAGGCCAATAAGTCACTGAAGCTAGTAAAATCTTAGGCATTGAGTGAAAGGCAATAAACAATGAATACACCACACTATATATATAAATATGAAACTGTGAATACAGGTATATAAACAGTTAATGTACAAAGCACCTCACCAGATGCGTCTGCACCGGAGTCTTCAACATCCCTGGCCAAGCATCGAAAACACCAAGTCGGGAACCCTGTAGAGACTGGGGCACAGGAAGTAATCTCTCCGGGCACCAAAGTCATCCCGCGAGTGCGTCCACTCCAAGACTGAGTTCCTGAGCTCCATTCCACAGACACCGCTTTTTATAGATAAATCAACACGTTCGAGAAGCCTCTAGTAGGCGTTCTCGCCCAGCTATCCATCTTAGGTGCTGGCCGCATCTCTGCGTCAGATCCACCCATACAGACCTGGCCAGATTCTGTTTGGGTGCGCTGAGGCAAAAGACATTCCTTTCCCCATCTCCGGCCTCGGAGAGCCTTGCACAGTGCATCCTCCCTCTGTCCTAGAGATAAGCATAGAATGCACGAAAACAAGCTGAAGGTACGAAATAACCTCACAAGATGTCTCGCACCAGCTCGTACTGATTTACGTGAAAAACATGTTTATGTTACTGCTGAAGTGTAACTACAAGGCAAAGCAGCACAAAATGGAAGTGCGATTCAACAAAATGGAAGATCAGAGCATCGCATGGATTCGAGGTCAACATGAAATTTAGCACGTGTAAAATGGTGAATACAGTACAGAGGGGAAATGTGGATAGAATGGAGGACAAAAGAAATACACTGTACGTTGGTGAGATCAGGTACAAAGTGGAAGCAGGAGCCTTCTATCAAAATAGGAGCTGAAGTGCAGTAGGGTACGCACGGGAATCTGAGAAAAATAACAAAGGAGCAGAAAATATGAAATACAGCATACAGGAACATTATTACTTAGCAGTAGCGATGCAACTTGTTCCTTCTATATGTCTGCTAAAAATGTCCTGAATACAGTCCTTATTTTGTTGATTGACTGTTTCTGGCCTATCTGGAAGACCCAGCCCCTGTATCCCAGCCCCTGTATCTCACTGAAATCTCCCGCAGCTTCCATTCCTTTGGCCTCTGGAGTGTGTTTCTTGTTGTTTCACTTGATCTGTCCTGATCTCTAGTGTTACCTTGTTAAGTCACAACATAACGTTGAAAAGTAATGGGGTAATTTATATCCCCTGTATTCATATTCGGACTAACATGTTGCAGTTAATTTAGGATTCCATCCAGGGTCTGTGCTTTTGTTCAGGCTAGAGGTCCCTTGATTGTTTTGCAAGCCCAGCACCTACCCTAGTGGGTGTTTGTATTGAGAGAAGCCTATGAAGGGAATATGTCCAACTAGTATTACTTGTCTGGTTCCTTAGACAGTTCCAGTTTTGGAAACAGAAATTGAAGAACCTTATATTAATTATGATTTGACTATGTTGATTCTGGAGACATGATGTGTAATATAATTTTTCATGGTTTCTTTAACTTTATTATTGAAAGAAGAGAACATTCTAAACCAAGACAGAGCTTCTGTTGTGTGCATAATTATAATATACCCCCACATTTTGGGAATGCAAAACATGCAGTAAGGTGTAAAGTTGTGGCCTGTTCTAGTTGTAGTTATATTTGGAACTCACCCTAACCTAGGCGTAAATGGCCACAAAAGGGATGCTAATAATGGCTATTCATCTCCTAAAAACAAAGCCCTTTGTTAATTTGTATTCATTAGGCACATTTAGCAATAGGGGTTTATGTCACAAGGAACAGACACCCCTCCCTAAAAGCATATCAGGTGTTCTAACTAGTGGCAGCTGCTGGGGCACCAAAGTGGTGGGCAGCTCAAAGGGAGGCAGCGCATGGGGAGGCAGCGCAGGGGGGATGCCCGGGGAATAGAAATAAAAGAATGCTTACCTGCCCTCTGCAGCATTTGTGCTCTTCTGACCTGTGTGCCTCGACTTCCGGCATGCCACAGGCTCCCTCACGCCACACCAGATGATAGTCCCATGCTGGTCTTACCCAGCAGGAGAGCAGCTCCATGATTGGTGTGAGCACCCTAGTAAGGCGCTCACTAAGGCCCTACGAATCTGTGCTTGCTTATCACCCGGCTGCACAGCACAGCTCGCTGTAGAGATTGAAGTGCACATGATGGTTTGGCTAGCCGGCCATACTGTCATGTGCACTTGAAGCAATGCCACCACTCCTCCTCCTTCCTGCGGCTCTGTCGTGTCAGAAATGTCGGCCCGCCCATGGCTCGGCTGAAGGAAGTGAGCAAGGAAAAATAAAATAAAAACCTTTGTTATTATCATTTTATTTTTCATTTTTCACTACTGAAAAACTGTGGGGCAAGCTCCTCCGCCACTGGTTCTAACCCTGTTTTATTCTGAATCGACCAGTTTACCAAAGTATTCCCTTGTTAGTGAGGTCACTGCTGGGGAAGCACCTTTTAAATGTTGCTCAACCTGCATTCCATGTGTGGCATTATCACAGAGTTTTGCATGTGATGTCAGATATTTTTATAAGACAAGGAAAGGCAATAGGGCTATAGGAAGTTGCACTAGTATTTATCCATAGTAGTTCATTAGACCCAGACACGGTTTGTGAGTCTAACACCAACTAATCACTACACAAAAATACTTAGCATATACATGACAGGAGTGTTTATTAACTACACAGGTGCTGTCATTGATAATATCAAACAAGTTACTTACCTTCGGTAACGATGTATCTGGTAGAGGCACAGTCTAGCCACAGATTCCTTAACTTAGAATATGCCCAGGCATCAGACTGGTCCATAAAATCTTTTTCCCCAGAAGTACCTCTGCACGCTGGGGGCGGCATCGCCTGGCCCCGGCCTGAAGTCGTCCACGGAAGTGACATCAATGGAGCCACATAGCCCCCCGGAATGCTGACGTCAGTTTTCTTGTGTGAAACTTTTCCGCACCACAACACAGAGCCACTACAAAAACTGCGAGAGTATAGGAACAGTGTGCAAAAAAAGAACACAAATCTGTGAAACAATAATAACAAGAAATCATAGAATGATGAGAAACCTCACCACATGAAAGGAGTACTCAACACTTGAAGGGACTAAGTTGAAAGAGTACTCAATACTTGAAGGGACTGGAGGGAGCAAACAAAGCACCCGCCACTAGGAACAGTCTCGCCCAAGCGAAAAGCCGCTCACCTCCGATGAGGAAATGGCATTGGAAATTAAAGGCATGACAAATGAAGGACAGTTCGCAACCACAGGATGGAATTGTATGAAAGACAGTCTGTAACCACAGGACGTAACTGCAAAGGACAACAAGACTGGAACAATATGTCTCATGGCGAGTGACCAAAAGTGAGCAACAACAGAGAACGCCCACCAAACGCCCCACAATGACCTATGTAAGTACAAAGAAAGTGGTCCGAGTTTGAATCATTATTGAACAATTGTTCTTTTGAAGCTGTATTCAACCATACACGCGTTCACCACATATATATATATCATCATTCATTATTCATTGCCTAAATAGATATAGTAGACTGCAAAATCTTTAGATATTCAAAGTCCAATTACATTTATTTGTCTGAATCACAATTACTTAATCACATGAAAGGATAACTTTATGTAATCAAAGTTATACACATCGTTTTCAAAACATTACTTGAGTAGTGCTCTCAGTGAAAACAGTGAAAAGAAAGGAGTGAGCGTGGTAGGGTATGTGAGGGACTGGGTAAAGGTGGTGTGACATCAATAACATCACAGTAAAATCGGTAGACCTTTACATTCTAGCTTGTACACATGTTCCCTAGTCACATCGCACATAGGCTAGACTAATCCAAATCGTTAGATCCTATGGTGTGTCAGGTTGGTGTAGTCTACGTTTCGACCCCATAGATAGTTACGGGTTAGTAGTGCCTCGTGTTGGGGTCTTCTTCAGGATAAAGTGATGTGGGAGCACAGTTGTAGGAACGGTCTGCTTCGTGCCATCATTACTTCTGAGGTCGGGCTCCCCCGACCTCAGAAGTAATGACGGCACGAACCAGAATGGTGTAAGGTGCGGATTTAAGACAGAAGGTAATCTACGGATACCAACTTGTTCCACCACCAGATTGAGGAGGTTAACCGGATGCTCGAACGTTCGTGCTCCACCCCAAATCTTGAGGAGCCCAAGATGGCCCACGAATAGACGGTTGAGATGCAGACCGTTCCTACAACTGTGCTCCCACATCACTTTGTCCTGAAGAAGACCCCAACACAAGGCACTACTAACCCTTAACTATCTACGGGGTCAAAACGTTGACTACACCAACCTGACACACCATAGGATCTAACGATTTGGATTAGTCTAGCCTATGTGCGATGTGACTAGGGAACATGTGTACAAGCTAGAATGTAAAGGTCTACCGATTTTACTGTGATGTTATTGATGTCACACCACCTTTACCCAGTCCCTCACATACCCTACCACGCCCACTCCTTTCTTTTCACTGTTTTCACTGAGAGCACTACTCAAGTAATGTTTTGAAAACTATGTGTATAACTTTGATTACATAAAGTTATCCTTTCATGTGATTAAGTAATTGTGATTCAGACAAAGACATGTAATTGGACTTTGAATATCTAAAGATTTTGCAGTCTACTATATCTATTTAGGCAATGAATAATGAATGATGATATATATATATATGTGGTGAACGCGTGTATGGTTGAATACAGCTTCAAAAGAACAATTGTTCAATAATGATTCAAACTCGGACCACTTTCTTTGTACTTACATAGGTCATTGTGACGCGTTTGGTGGGCGTTCTCTGTTGTTGCTCACTTTTGGTACCCTACCACGCCCACTCCTTTCTTTTCACTGTTTTCACTGAGAGCACTACTCAAGTAATGTTTTGAAAACAATGGGCCCGATTCACAGAATGAACTTAAGACTCAATCCTAAACTTACTAATATTTTGGTATTCACAGAATGCACTTACTACTTTTGGCATTCACAGAATGAACTTACTACTTTTGGTATTCACAGAAGTTAGGATTCTGTCTTAAGTTTGTCTTAAGATAGACTTAAGACAGACTTAAGACAGACTTAAGACAAACTTAAGACAGACTTAAGACAGACTTAAGACAAAATCCTAACTTAAGTCTGTCTTAAGTCTGTCTTAAGTTTGTCTTAAAACAAACTTAAGACAAAATCCTAACTTCTGTGAATACCAAAAGTAGTAAGTTCATTCTGTGAATACCAAAAGTAGTAAGTGCATTCTGTGAATACCAAAATAGTAGTAAGTTTAGGATTGAGTCTTAAGTTCATTCTGTGAATCGGGCCCGTAGTGTATAACTTATAAAGTAATCCTTTCATGTGATTAAGTAATTGTGATCCAGACAAATAAATGTAATTGGACTTTGAATATCTAAATATTTTGCAGTCTACTATATCTATTTAGGCAATGAATATTGAATGATGATATATATATGTGGTGAATGCGTGTATGGTTGAATACAGCTTCAAAAGAACAATTGTTCAATAATGATTCAACCTAACCCTCTGCGTGGCAATATCAAAGGAAGTATGTAGAAACTGGGGTCACAAGTTTCCCGGGGGTAGCATGGCTCAAGCGGGTAGGCACCCGAATGCTTAGGTGTAAAGTGACTACACAGCACACGCATCCACTGAGACAATAAATGCACGCACAGACTGAGACCACACCAGTTTCGTTGATTCAAATAAGCAAGTTTTCTCTAGAATCAATATCAGGGCAATCCAAAAATCACAGTAGTAATAACTTATTATCGTTCTTTAAAAGCACAAGTGTTTCATCACTCTGCCATAAATACTTAAATTAATAAATATTAAATATTAAATAACCGTAGGCCTGGCAACAGCCTTGCTCCTAGTCAGCACCTGCAAGGAATTCTTTATAAATACATTTAAATCACATTGCAATAGGCATTCATAACCATTTCCTTATGTAAGCAACCATTTCACTTAGTGACTAAAGACATCCAGGAACTTGGTATTAGACAAAAGTAAACCAACCATTAAGTAGGAGTAAAAAATTTCATGAGGATTGTAAAGGGTCGTTCAGCAGAGGTAACCACTTCCTCTAGGTAGGGCAAACAGTTCATTAGGCCACAGTAACCAAGGCATTAGGTAAAGATACACATTTTGTATATACCGGCTACATTAGCCATTACCATACTCCTAGCAGGGGTGTTCTCCTCTGGCGTAAAAGTTACTAGGGCCTCCGCAATGCTAGGGTAAGTTTAGGGGCCTGGCGTTCCTGCAGTGACCCTTAACAACAATGGGGGGCCGACGGGGACCAACACAGTCTCCCGCGGGGAGGGACAATTTCGGGGCCTCCCCGGGGGGGTTTTACCTCTTTCCTTCAGCCCTCCTCTGGCCCTTGCGGAGGTTCGGTTGCCAGAGGGGGGGGCTCCTGCCCCCCTCGAAGCCCTCCGGAGTGTCTCACTGATGGGTCCGGCTACGGGGCGCCGCAGGACTGCACGGGGCCCCGCGCCGCTGATAGGGCCGGCCCCGAGGGTGTGGATGGGCGGAGGGGGCTTCTTTGCTCCTCGGAGCCCTCCGCAGGGTCGCGTCCTGTTCACGGGCCCACGAGCACGCCAGAGGCCCAGGAACCAATTGGCCTGAAGGCGCACTGGAGGCAGGGCCTGGGATCTAATGAGGGCGGAGGTGCTCCCGCAGCTGCCTATGGCAGCGCGGCCGGCGGGGGCACGACGCTGGTGGCCAATCCGAGCGCGGCAGGGGCGGAGTCATTTCCAACGCCCCCGTCTCGTGAGGAGAGTTTCAGGCTTCAGGCCTAGCGAGGCCGACTGTGGCCTGTCAGGAATTCACGGCGGCCCTCTCCTCGCTCCGGGGGCCACCAAGGGGGTTGAGAAAGGCGGCGCTGGCGTCCCTGGGATCGCGCGGGCCACGACAATGAAGGCAAGGCTCACAGAGCTCCAGGACTGGGGCAGTGAGTTGTGCAGCTCCCTCAGTGATAACGCACGTCAGGGGACCAGCCGGGAAGTGCCTAGCAGTGGAGGCGCTTAGTCCTCGCGGCGCTTTGGGGACAATCATCACAGCACCTCGGCCAGCAACAGGAGGCAGGAATCTAGCGCTCCTCAGGGGCCCAGCGCTTGAGCAGGTCAGCATTCTAGCGCCGAAGTGGGGAAAAGAGCGCTTCACAGGTAGCCCATTTCACCTCAGGTTCAGGCTGGCTAACAGCTCAGGCAGAGTAGGACAGCAGAAGGGATAAGGCAGGACAGTGCAGGGCCCCCAGGTTACGGAAAAAGGGCAAGAAGGTGACACAGCCCATTACCTGGTTGAACCCCAGTAGTCCTGGATAGCGCAGGGGGGCTTCTTCCTGGCGCTTGTTGGTTCTGGCGCCCTTCTGTGGTATTAGAATCTTGGTTTCTTGAGGAGGGGGGGTGGTGAGTTGAAGGCTTTCCTCAGCAGGTCACTTCAGATGGTTCCTGGGTTCCCCTCCTACTGGGCCAGATCAATGTTCCTCACACAGCTTGGTGGGCAGCGCCTAAACTGCTACGATATCAACATCCAGATAGACTGCTGTGGTTCTATTGATGGACCAAGTGCATTTAAGGCAGTCATCTATCTGATTGAGCCATGTAAGAAATTCCAGGAGTAGGTCCTCTGTACCAGTCCAGATACAGAGGACGTCATCAATATACCTCCTCCAAAGGGAGATATGTTCCCTAAAGGGGTTGTTGCAAGTATAGTTGGTTCTTATGGTTCTTATCCCTTGGATGGAGGGACAAACAGACAAGGTCATCTGGAGCAGGGAGATGTCGATGTGCAATAGCACAATCCACCGGGTCCCTCGAAGAGGACTTCGCCCAAGTCTCCAGAAGAGTGTTGTACAACGACTCACCAAAAGGCAACAAAGGCTCCACTTCCATGGGGCCCTGGTGTAGTAAATCCAGCAAGGGATCTGAGGGCAGAGAGACTGAGGGTGGCTGCACTTGTAAAATGTCCGCAGCCCTGCAACCCTCCCTCGCAAAATCCGCACTAGCCACCGTGGCCATGCGAGGTGGCAACAAAAGGTCAACTGTAGGGGACGGCATGAGGCTAAACCTACCACCAAACGTGGTGGGCTTAGCCCGAGGAGATCGAAGGCCCCACCAGTGCATGGGGTCCTGCCCAGAGGGACTGCAAAACAACTCTGGGGGTAGCGAACCCATTGGGACCTCCTCAGTTTTGGCCTCCATATCCTCCACCAACCGATGAACGGCCGGGGATGTGCCCGGCGTCGATCGGCATCAAGCCAGCATCGTCTTCACATCAATGACTCCCGAAGGAGCCTAATCCGTCCGGCGTTGGACTGGCGTCAACATGACCTCCACTGAGGTGGGAACATGCGGAGAGGAATGGGGTTGACTCAGAGTCGAGTCCTGCACTGCAGCCTTAGCTGGCGTTGATGCAGGGAATCTCACAGGGCTGTGCGACGATGACATGGAAGGCTTGGACGTGCGAGTAGGATGCCCATCTGGGCCATGCCCCGACGTCGCAGCGACTCCGGGACCAGAGTCAGAGTGTTCAACAACTGGATTTTAGCATTTACTTACAACCCTGATGAAGTCTGTTTAGGACGAAACGCGTTGGCTGGGCTGAATTCATGTTTCAATCTACAAAAAGAATAGAAATAAATCAAGATTCCGTGACTCCTGTGTATTACTAATGTACACTCTCTTAATATTTGGTCTATAATAATTATGATGGAAATGTGAAGTTTCTAAAAAGGATTAATGATATTATCAATGATAACACATGTGTAGATACTAGACAAAATGCAATTCTACTTCTCCGCCATCAAGTAATCAGCTTAATGAAGGAAGGACTTGTTTTAATCCTTCTGAATTACACTGTACATAGTTTATTGTGTACATTTGAATTCAGGGTCCGTCTAGGATTCCATACAGAGAGGATTTGGTTCATATATAATAATATTGCTTTTAATTATACTATGTATTGGTCAGAACGTTGCTATATAGTTACATACACTATTTTGTGGGGGGTTATATAGCTGATCCTAGGCTCTTTTGTTCAATGCATATCATTATTTGACCTTCCTGACATTCTATATGGTATCAATTGGCAATGCCTCTCTATTGATAATATAAACAATATTATTTTTGCTATTTGTATTTATTACATTGGACTAGGACTCACTGTGTCAACTGAATGAACAGTGATAGGCCTGATTGGAAAGGCTGGTAGGATCTATTCCAGTATATGCTATTACAAGTGATCTCACAATTAAGACCATTAGGACCTGATTCACAGAACTAACTTAAGACAAAATCCTAAACTTACTACTTTTGGTATTAACAGAAGTTAGGATTTTGTCTTAAGTGTGTCTTAAGACAAACGTAAGACAGACTTAAGACAGACTTAAGACAAAATCCTAACTTAAGTCTGTCTTAAGACAAACTTAAGACAAAATCCTAACTTATGTGAATACCAAAAGTAGTAGGTTTAGGATTTTGTCTTAAGTTAATTTTGTGAATCAGGACCTATGTATTTAATTGAAGTCTAAAACTGCATTTCTGCTCTTTTTCTGACAGTGTTCTGCTAGCTACACCATGTTCCCATGGACTCCTTATATCCAGACTAAAGAACAAAAAAACAAGGCTAGTAATGAGGAGCGAGGGACAGAGAGCTATAGGTTGAAGAACTATTCTGACATTCAGAACCCAATTATGCACCCGTCACTCCTCACCTATAAGTTCTTCATCACAAAGATCTCAACTAGTGCAATCTTCAGAAAACTAAAGCTGCGAGACATCTGAAGTTACCAGCCAGTCTCGGACCAGTTAGCTAGCTTTGCATCAGACACAGAGTGTGAAAAGACAGAAAAATGAGGGAACAAAAATGAGTGAGCAAAAGACTTTGAGAAGGAAAAGGCTGAAAAGTGAGTATACAAATGTGTGAGAGAGAGCGACTATTGGTAAAGTATAGATGAAGAAAGCATGATGTAGAAGAAATGAATTGGGAGAGACACAGAAAGAGAAAATTAAAAGAGAGTGATGGGATCCAGAAAATGTGAAACTGAGACTGATCAAGAAAATATGCAATATCTTACTGTAAAATTATTCATAAAATCTACTCATAAAAATATTTTAAATCTTTTTGTATTTCTTTTTCTTTTTATAGTTTCTTCCAGACCAGCTTCTATGTTAAATCTCTTACTGGTAAGTAGAAGCTCATAGTTTGAATGGTTTTTATCATGACCTCTATGAATCCATGAATTGTAAAATTATTTATTTCTGGAAATACATCAGCTGGTGAAGACCAAGATGTGAGCGACGTTGAGCGTAGATACTCAGAATTTTCTTGGGGTGGAGGTAATTACGTACTAAAGCGCAGATTTACAAGCCCCTTGCGCTGCCAGAGCGTCACTTTTCTGCCCCATATTTACAAGGACAGGAAACCCCCGGCTGGCATTTCCTGTCCTTGTAAATGCAGCCCGTTTAAACGCGGCACTTTGCGAGAAAGTGTCGTTCCATGGGTGTTGCTGTGGGTGTTCCCACACAACACCCATGGAATCAGACATATTTCTAGATTTACAACAAATTGTAAATCTGGAAATGCATGTGAATGTTATGCCTCCCCGGGGGGGCGAGAGAGGGCGTAGGGAGGCGCAAAGAGGAGAAATATATTCATTTCTCAAAGTTTTTTTTCCTCGTTCTATGCACAAGTAGAATGAGGAAATAACCTTGAATGATTGTGTACGTACAGGAAGGTGTTACTTCTTGTACATAAACAGTCCTTTAAACAATGACATTTTGCAAGTTCTATGTGTGCTAATGCAGCACACATAGAAGTTGTAAAACGACATTTCTGATTGTTTATGTGCAGGAAGGAAACCCTTCCTGCACATAAACAGTCATCCCCATGATGCAGGCATCCTTGAACCATGCTGCAAGGGTGGCGGCGTCGACGCATGGCAACAGTTTGTGTGCCAGCGCAGGGCGAAGCACAGAGATGCGACTTAGGGGCCTATTACGATGGTGGGTGGACGTTGTCCGCCTGTCACCATAACAGTAAACGGGCCCGACCGCCAGAGGTGCGGCGTTCCTGCTTTGGTAATTATGATGCAACCGCCACCCTGGCAGTCGCGCCCAGCACATTTTACATTGCGGCGGGCGGTGCTGTCACCATCACCTGCTGCAATGCAAAATATGCATGTTGTGCATTGGCATGCACAACGTAACAGGCACCCCGCGGTGCCTGCCCCCTTTGTGCATGCCATGTGTGCCCCCTCAAGTGCAGGCATCCACCCCCAGCCCCCCCGGGAACCTGCAATGGGACCCCAAAGGCATTCTCTGCCTGCCTTTCATGGCTGAGTCTCCGCCATGGAATGGCATGTCACCGCAGGCCTACTAATATGAATACCAGTGCCTGCAAGGCACCACCACCCTACTGGCTGCCTTTTCCGGCCGGCCAGCAATTCGACCGGCAGAAAAGCAGTGGATAGTCTTTCCATCTGCCGCGGTGCCCCTCACCACTCTAATATGGCGGGGTGAAAATGGATATTTGGGAGGCGGATCGCCACTGCCGGCCCGGCGTTGGTGATCTGCCAGATAACCTAATAGGCCCCATACTGTTGTAAGTGTGTTGCATCTCTAGGCTTCCAAACTAACGCAGCGCATACTACTTGGCCATCTCTGCAGTGTCACCCACACAATGTTTGCCTTCACCACTCCTATTTGTTGTTGAACTCATTTTAGTTGGCCTTAGAACTCTGTGAACTTTCCACAGGATTGAGTTACTAATAAACATTTCAAAATAAGCAAAACATTTATTTGTAGCTATTTGTAAGATGGAGATAACATTGATTAAACTTAATATTGTATCCTGGTGCTTTCATGTGGAACAGTCACTCCCACTACTGTGGAAAACCGCTTTCAAGCTATTTTCACTATAAGGACATTGTTACCATTAAATGTTTACATGTAGTAGTTTAAAAAACCATGCACCCTGCCCTGTGGGAAGTAAGAAATACTTAGGGTGACATATGAAAATGTAAAAGGAAGGTTTAAGCCAATAAAAAGGGTTTATTTTGACACATTATGTTTACAGTTTAAAACTTTGCATCCAGGCTATGATGTTGGTGGGACAGCTACCAACAGGCGGTCCCAAAGATTTCAAGGATAAAGGGCTGACCGCCGCTTTATGATGGGGATGGTCAGACCACAGGGATCAGAGGGACAGACCGACGCTACCGGCAGGCTCAAAGATCCCGTTGATGCGTCAGCTGCCGTAATCCCTACAATGAAGGTGGTGCCTGCACAGGCACTGCTGTAGAGATTAGGATACCCATTTCCCACAGCCTTTCCATGGTGGTCCCTCTGCCATGGAAAGGCTGGCGGGACTTTGAGCGCCCTTAGCAGAGTCCCCGTCCTCTGTAGGCCTCGCTATGTGGCCTGAGGGAGGACACATGAGGTGCCCCCCAAACATCCATGTACCATGTACTATGCACCACATGGTGCCTGGCACATGGTGCATGGATGTTGCAAAACATCCTTTTTTTGTATTGCGGCTTGTACTGTAGCCCTGTTCCGGGACACAAGAAAGCTACCATAGAAAAAGGGGTGTTTCTGATCGCCTTCACAGCAGTCGCATCCTAGTCTGGCAGTTGGGACCTCCGACTACTTGTCGGGTGATTCCACTCCCACTGCAATGGCGGTTAGATGCTCGTCTGACCACCGTCGTAATAAGCACGAATATTGGTAGAACTGGACACACGCTTTACAGTACCCCGAAAGTGATTGCACGGTGAGCGCTACAGTCTACTGGTACCATTTGCTTGACAGGCCCTGGATACATTTGGCTCCACTTAATAGAGATTTATAGGCTAATAAAATTAACCAATTAGCTGCTACCAATTTTATCATGTTGAAAGAATAGCACAAGCACTTTAAAGTTGGTTTACAGGGGTAAAGTGCTTGTAGTCTATAGCCAGCCTAAAATAAGGTTCAGAAAAAAGGCAAATACATCTGGGGCAGATCTGCAGAAAGTGCAACTTTACCACAAAGGCTAATATTTGGGAACAGCGTGAAACTTTGCTCAAGGTATAAAATACATGCACTACAATAGTTTCTTGGGTTCACAATTCTAATGTTTCATTAGCAGATTTATGTGTGTGGGTGTTAGCCTTTTTGTGAAATCAGGGGAAATGTTTCTTGCCATCAGAGTGCTAAGCGTGGAACATTTTAAAGCTTGCCATCAACCCTGGCTGGAAAATGTGCACATATCGGGCCAGATTCACAGAACTAACTTAAGACAAAATCCTAAACTTACTACTTTTGGTATTCATAGAAGTTAGGATTTTGTCATAAGACAAACTTAAGACAGACTTAAGACAGACTTAAGTTAGGATTTTGTCTTACGTCTGTCTTAAGTTTGTCTTAAGACAAAATCCTAACTTCTGTGAAAACCAAAAGTAGTAAGTTTAGTATTTTGTCTTAAGTTAGTTCTGTGAATCGGGCCCGACATTCCAAGCATATCATTCCAAGCAATTGACTGTGCAGTGTCATAAATGGCAAAGACATGATGGGCCCGATTCACAGAACTAACTTAAGACAAAATCCTAAACTTACTACTTTTGGTATTCACAGAAGTTAGGATTTTGTCTTAAGGCAAACTTAAGACAGACTTAAGACAGACTTAAGTTAGGATTTTGTCTTAAGTCTGTCTTAAGTCAAACTTAAGACAAAATCCTAACTTCTGTGAATACCAAAAGTAGTAAGTTTAGGATTTTGTCTTAAGTTAGTTCTGTGAATCGGCCCCCCAATGCTGAGCAGCCACATTGTTTAATGGAACTCACTGATTTCACACCCAATAAAGTACCTCTTGTGGTTGACTATCCACCAAAGGTGCCTCCAACATAAAACAAATTCTATTCTGATGGAGAGTGTGCTTACATAACAACAGCACCTAGAACGTGTGTTCTTCACTGTTTTTTACAACGAATTCTCTTTGACTTCTTCAGGTTTTCAAAGGTTTCAGGATACAGATTTGGCATCATTATCCACTCCGAAAAACACCCCAAATCTCCTCAGCTGGAAACCCAGACTTGATCTTGTGAACACGTCAATGAAGGTATGCATAGATCAAAGTGAGTTATCTAACGCCATGCAAATTTCCACCACATGTCAACATGAACACAGTGATGCAATTATTTCCATGAGATGTGTGTTCTGAACTCTAATTTACTTGTTTAATCCTGTCTATTTCCACAAATCAAAAAATGTACTAGCTCTGGTTCAAAGAGGTTATACCTAAAATGTAACTGTGCATACTGCTCTGCAAATATCTTCACAGGCTTTGTACAGTCACCAATATAAAAGATAAAGGGGCCCCCAACAGTCAGACCCAGTAAAACATAGAGACATGGATAACTTGAGGGAAAACCAAAAAGGGCTGGATTCTGCAGAATAAGCATAGATGTAAAATGTATCTACTGTGCTACTGTATATTTGCAGGTTGGTAGGACTACATGCACCTAAGAATAGAATCTCATTCATATAGGTAATAAGCCAAAGCCGTTCTGATGCATCCAGTTGTCGGCCCTGTACAACTGACTGACAACCACATGCAATGTTTGAAAATGTTACATGTGTTTGGGTGTCATTAGCTTTTATCTGGTGGAAAGCAGCATTTACATTGCATGCGTTGTACTACATGTGATGTAATATCGCATATTCCTGGTGGGAAGCAGCGCTTACATTGCATGCAATTACAACGCTAACCATTACAACACAAGTTGTTTCTACGACTTGCTGTGGGGGGCGCTCTAATATAAGGAATAGTATAATTTCCTCTTCCAACACCTTCCTTACTGTTGCGCAAGATGGAATTGGAATAGTAAATTATACTATTCCTAAGTGCAGCACGCCCCCTATTGCAAGTCGTAGAAACAAATTTCGATGTAATGGTATGCGTTGTAACAACAGGTTGCAATCTTATGCGTTGTACCACATGCTCTGTAATATCGCATATTCAGCAAAAAAGATAGCCCTAGGCTCAATTTTATTTTTATTTGCATTTTTAGAGTTTCCGAAGTAGTAACTTCGAAACTCTCCCCAAACTGAGATGTATAAAGCCAACTCTTCCACCAAAACTGTCTGTACACATAGACCTGCTATCTTTAACACACAGAGACATTAAATAATATTAATTTTCTGATGTGTGAAAAATTAGATTGGTGGTTGACTGGGGTGTGAGCCCTGATCAAGCAACAGCCCCAATTCCTTGAGGAAGAACTAAAAAGGTTACTAAATTAACTTATGCTTAACCCTCGATAGTTTGGCACAAAATGCAATCTGGCTTAACGTAAAGGCAATGTGTAAGGTAGATATGTAGCACACAAACATTAATATATTGGAAACACAACACAAGAAAAATCCCAAACCAGTTTAGAGAAAAATAGAGTCAATTGTAATCAATTGTTTGACACTAGAACAACATGTGACAACGAAACCATACAGAGATTTAGACACATTGTTGTAACTTAAGAAATGCATTTATGAAATGATTTTCAGGTTAAAGAAATCTGTTTACTTTCTTTCACTGCCGGACCCCCATGTTTTTTGGTAAATTGTACTTTCACTTCACATTGTGTATGCTAGGAGGAATGAGTGGTATGATATGGAGTGAGTATGGTGTGGTTATGTATGAATGTGCTGGGGTATAGTAGTAATAATGATTGATATGTTTTTTACTTTATTTCTGTTAATTTTGTTATGTGGATTAATTTCTGTATCTAATTATGCTATTTGAGAATGTTACATATTTATAAATGAAGTGTTACTGATCTCTGAAAATGAAAAATAACAAGTCAAATGACATCACTGATGACATCATCCAGTGACTGTGTGTTTCTCTAAAGTTTAAATATGTTTTATATATATGCCAAGGTGTATTGAGTGGGTATATAAGTGTCTGGATGGATGATTTAGTATGTGCGTGACTGACTGTATAATACAGAAAGGAGAAACATTTGTCAAAGAACACGTAAAAAAAAAAACATGAACATGGTCTATGGATGAAACTAATCATCTTTGAGATGTATAGCAAGTTTCCCGTCCTGATTGAGTCCCCCAGAGGTCTTGGTTTGGAAATTAAAGATGTGTTTGGACTCCTCTGTCTGAGTGTAAGAACCCTGTTGCCACCCCGGGAATCTCTATTCACCTGTTCAAAGATGAAGAAACTCAAACCGGATGCGTTGGAAAAATGTTTATCTTGAAAGTGACGTGCTACAGGGTGTATTTGGTCAAGGTTGGTAATAGCTCTGCTGTGCTCCAATATGAGTTTTTTGGCCATCAAAGTGGTGCTGCCAATATACCATAATTTGCATGCACATTCTATGGCATATACAACAAAAGTAGAGCTGCATGAAGGAATTGTGCTATTTCCTTTCTGACCCCATTGTAATCGACCTGGTTGAGGAATTTGCTATTTTTGCAGGCCTTACAATGACCGCAGGGGAAAAAACCTTTGAGACTATGTAGGTTTCTGTCAGGATAGATGGTAATATCGCTGTATACTAACAGGTCCCTGACACTTTTGTCTCTAGTATATGTTGTGTTCGGTCTGTTGGTTATGGTGTCCCTAATGACATTGTCAGTTTTGAGTATGTTCCAGTTTTGTGTCAGGATGCGCTTGATGTCCCTGGAGTCCGAGCTAAATGTCATGATTTTCCTTGTGTTCTCCCCATCAGTGTCAGTGTGTAAAAAGGGTGTATCAGCAATGGTCTGCGATCTGTCTATGGCGTCGGCCCTCTCCTTGGCTTTCCTAAGCACCCAGTTTGGGTATCCCCTTTCCATGAACCATTCAACCTATGATGTCTCTTTCTAGTTGGTAAGCCTTGTCAGTGTTGCAATTTCTTCTTGCCCTCGGCAGCTCACCATAAGGGATGCTCCATTTGAGGGCCTCTGGATGGCTGCTGAGGGCATGGAGAACACTGTTCCCTGCTGACGATTTTCTAAACAGAGCAGTATGGACCTGATTGTGTTTGATCTCTAAGCAGACATCGAAGCATTCAGTTTGTTTTCACTTATGTTGCTACTCAGTAAGATGTTCCCATCATTGTCATTGAGTTTATCAATGAATGATTGAGCCTCGTGTTTAAGACCTACCCAAATAATGAACAGGTCATCGATCTAACGTAGCCATATCGATACATGTGTTAAGTCACTCTGGAGATTGAGATCAGAGAATATGTATTCCTCCCAGCTTCCCATGAACAAATTGGCAAAACTGGAGCAAAGCATGATCCCATGGTGGTCCCGGTTGTTTGCCAGTACAAGGTGCCAGTAACCATGAAGGTATTGTTTTTGAGGCAATAATCTATCATGTCCAAGATCATCTGGCTATATTCACGGAATCTCAAAGTTCTAGTGCTGAGGTAATGTGCACATGTCTCTAGTCCTTGCTGGTGGTCTATGATGGGTATTATTTAATATATTTAAAATGTATTATTTTATATATATAAAAAAATCGATATTTTGTACAACTATATTTTTAAGATTGATATTTTTTGTGATATTTTTGTACTTACCTGTTTAAGTATAGGGAGTCAATATTTTTGCATTCTATATTTTTTCTCCTACATTTTTTACATCAATATTTTGTCATTAAAGCCAAGCTATTCAAGTGTAAGAGGGGCTGTGCTCAGCTTCGGCCCCTATCCTGCCAGTGACGGCCCATTAAGGAAGACCAATTCCTTCTGCTGTGTGACTGTTTGGGGAGCAATCACAACGTCTCTCAGCTAGACCCAATCATGTGACCCAAGAAAGGCTACAGGCACAAGGGGCTAAGTGCAGGAAAAATCGTCTTTCTAAATGTGCCATTTCTTACAAATGTAATGATAAATTCGACTTTTCCATTAAAGATGGGTTATCATTACAATTTCACAGGTGCTAAACATGATATACCCACCTTCTCCCAATTAGGAATTACAACTTATTTAATGTGGAAAGGAATCCCCAATGTTATCTTATTGTAGAGGTAGGACTCACTGCAATGAAAAACTAATTTAGGAGGTTTTCCCTATCAATACATGTACAATTTAAAATGGACATGTGCAGCCGTTTAATTACCAGCACCAAGTAAACACAGCAGTGTAACACTGAATTCAGGATGTAATGGCAGTCCTGGGACATGTTTTAGAGTTCTACTTAAGTGAGTGGAACAATAAATGCTGCACACCCACTGGTGGCATTTCATTTACAAACACTTGGTATATGGTATACTACTCGGCAAGGGACTTATGAGCAAATGTAATTTGGTAATTAGTATATGCCAATCATAGCATGTTTAGGGGAATGAGCACAAGCACTTTAGCACTGGTTAGCAGTCCTAAGATCAACAAAAATTATTTCAGCAAAAATTGGAAGTACGTAGGCAAAATGTTTGGGGAGACCATGCTAACTGACAGGTCTAATATCCTGCTACGGTGGCCAATTGACTACCAATTAAAGGAGGCAAAATTGACTCAACAGGACATTTTGTGGGGTTGTCCATCCCCCTGACATTCTTGCCTGTGGTCTGCACTGGATAGGCTGCAGCTCACAGCAGGTATCTAGGTGTAGTATTGATGTGCTTATTTATAGGAATGTTAGGCCTTGACTACAATTTGGGTACACATATTTGGAATTAACAATAGATCTTTTGATAAATAACACTGTGAACAGTTCACTCCTTTTGATCTGGCATGAGTGGCACAAAAATCTATGACTGTTGTAAATGATAATTTCTAGAATATTTTGTAAAGATTTCTCTTTGTGTTGACTCAAGGGTTATTTTAACTGCTGACGGAATCTTCTTCTTCAAGTATTTGAACATGTCAGCCTAACTGAGTTATAACACATTGTGAATGTCTTCTCAATAGGCAAGCATGCATAAAAGGCCATTGACTCATGCCAATGGGATTATTTGATTAATTGTATTGATTTTCATTCACCATGTCCTATTCCATAGTAACAACCGCTTGAACTAAATGATCACTGCTTTGCAGTATGATTCCCCTGCCCACAATGAAAAACTGAAGCCAACTTTAAATGGCAATTTGTTTGTTTGTCTTCCAGGCAAAAATAGGCCGACCTCAAAGGTTGAGCGAAAGTTTATCTTCTGACTCTGGAAACATGGAACCGTATGCATCCTCTGTCTTCCAGGCAAAAATACGCCGACCTCAAAGGTTAAGTGAAAGTTTATCTTCTGACTCTGGAAACATGGAACCGTATGCATCCTCTGACTCTAGAAACATGGAACCGTATGCACATGACATGCCAGTCTCCTTCGATGTTTTAGCTGCTTCAGGCCAACCTCAAAGGCTAAGTGAACCTTTATCTTCTGACTCTGGATACATGCAACCGTATACATCCTCTGACTTTAGAAACATGGAACCACACACACATGACATGCCAGTCTCCGTCGACGTTTTAGCTGTTTCAGAAAGCTGAGGAACAAACATACGCTGCAACATCGGATGAAAAAAGGTGTTCTTTCCAGAGAAAAAGACTAGTACAAAATAGATCCATTTAATTGATGCATGATTAAAAGAGTGGCTATATATTAACTTATTCAAATACATCAAATAAATCCCACTTTACAGTACAGTTGCACTGTTTTCTTCAATTATGCTTGAAGCCTCTAATAGAAATAATGTCTTATATCCAGTATTGTGATATGTGCTTCTGTACCAAGAAAAAAATGGGTGACATTTTAAAAACTGGGTTATTTTACATATTATTATTGGAATTGCCTCAGTAATAATTTGTTACATTATGTATAGTGATTTCTGCCACAAGTGCCCCATCTTGGCAAGGGTAATAATTAATATTCCAATACTTGAACACCAACTTCGTTTGGTGCTGTGCTCATCATAACCTAGCAGTTGCCCCACCCCCAGTTGCTAATTATTTTCTGCCTCCTGTGTGAATTTGTTGTAAAAACCTGGAGATTCAAATAAATACAGCTGTGTCATGAAGAGGGTATTCCACTTGTTATAGAAAGATTGCTGAGGAGAAAGTATTTCTACAAGGTCTGCACATACATGATGTTTGTTAAGCAATAGAAAATACTAGCAAATAAGTAATAGCATAGTAACCTTGAGTCTTTTACAGTGAAGGAAGTGTTCAGGGAAAACCTGTGCTGCTGCTGGCCTCTGATTGGTCAGGAGAAGTAACACCATATCTTTCTTCCTCCATTACCTGTTGTGTGAGGGGTCTTTCTTCTATCTCCATGGATGTCACAACACTCCGCAATATTACTTTGCTGAACTGCCATTTTTCCTGATGGTTATTGTGCTGCATTACATGACACAACAATTTTGACACCAAGGCAGAAAGCTCAAGTTGGACAAGTGTAATTCAGAGAGTTTGGAAATCTCAATAGAGTCTAAAGTCTAAACATTCTGCATTGTAGGAAATTAAGCCAACTGTAAGAAATATATTTTTATATGAGTCGTTAAAGTATTGTTTGGATTGCTCATATTTCTAATTTTGTATTCTGGTATTTAAAAAGATTAATATATTATATTATTTAATTTGATTTGCCATTACACCTATGTCCCCTGTGTATTATGGATGGCTGATTGTCTGAATATTAAATTCATTGTAACGATCAGGCTAGCATGAAATATATTTCCTTCTTTTTTCTATTCATGATTGCACTCTGCTTCATTTGTATTACAGTACATAGTCCACAATGGTGAACAGCCTTTACGACGCGGCTGTTACACCGCCGTGCCATTACAACGCAGTCTTTTCAACGCAAGTCGTTACCACGACTTGCGCTGGAGGGCGCTGCAGGACAAGGGATTTTTTAATTTACTATCCAACACCTTCCCTACTGTACGTAGGCTGGTGTTGGAATAGTAAATTAAAAATTCCTAAGTACGCACCCCCTCCAACGCAAGTCGTGGTAACGACTTGCGTTGACAAAACCGCGTTGTAACGGCACGCGTTGTAAAAGTACGCGTCGTAATGCCGTATATCCGGTTTTAGTATTTGAAATGTAGGGGAACATATGTTGTTTGGCCTTGAAATGATGGAAATGTGGGTAAACACTGCCAGCAGTGAAGTACTGACCTTTGGGCATTCATATTCCATGTTAGGTTTATTAAACCTCCACAAGACAGTAGTATCACCTTTTAATGGAATGTACAAATAGTGAGTCATATTCACAAAGCATTTTTATAATATTTACTCACAAATACTTTTCACAAATCTCCACCTGGAGATCTCTGCCTTCACTTGCCTCACCTTTTAAGTGGGGAGAGCTCCACCCATTGGATGTACGATTTTGTAGTAAATGTAGAGGGGGTAAGGGAACTGGTTGGGAAATAGGTAATATATACTACTAAACGGGTGTGGTTAAATGAAAACCAAGGAGTGTTTAAAGGAGTCACATGCAAACACTAAAACACACCCACAAAAGAGTAAGACACTTTTTATTTTATTATTTATTTTATGGAGTTTATAGAGCGCGCAGCTACCCCCTGGGGGGTGTCCCGGCGCTAAAATCCAGGGGTACCCAAGTGAAAAGGGGAAGTGAAAAAAGAAGGAGATGAAGGGGAGACTAGAGTCCGGAGAAAAGCCAGGTTTTAAGTTTGGCTCGGAAAATGGTTTCAGAGGGACAGAACCTCAGCTCAAGCGGAAGGGAGTTCCAGAGTCTGGCAGCAATGACACCGAAACCT
The DNA here is from genome assembly GCF_964261635.1 of Lissotriton helveticus. NCBI lineage: Eukaryota > Metazoa > Chordata > Amphibia > Caudata > Salamandridae > Lissotriton > Lissotriton helveticus. The sequence goes on along the minus strand of NC_136072.1, from coordinate 34,085,921 downwards.
CTGCCGCCGGTTCTGGACAGTCTGAAACGGGGCGAGATCAGGAGGCGGAGGTCATTGGATCTCAGGGATCTGGTGGAGCGAGATATCGAGACCCGATTTTGCAGGTAAGTAGGACCGAGGTTGTTGACGGCTCGATAGGTAAGAGTGAGGACCTTAAACTGGATGCGGCTAGCCACCGGGAGCCAGTGGAGTTTCCTCCGGTATGCAGAGACAGATTGACGGTACGGGATATTACCGATCAGTCTGGCTGCAGCATTCTGGACGATCTGCAGCCGACCAATCAGGTACTGAGGGGCCCCTGCATAGAGGCTATTGGCATAGTCCAGGTGGGACGTGATAAGGGCCTGGGTGACTGTACGGCGGGAATCCATGGGGAGGTACGGAAGGATCTTTCTTATCATGCGTAGTTTCATGAAGCAGGCGGAAGTAACTTTGTTCTACTATAGTTGTTTTGCTGACAAAAAAGGCTAAAATCTACTCCATCCAAGTCTTGCAGTAAGTCAATCAATACACCTCACTACTTTCAAAGAAACCACTGGAGGCAAACAATGGAACTAACAACACATAAGGGGGGGGGCTGAACCATGCTACAACAAGGTTCCTGGATGAAGGCTGGAACAGAGGTCAGGATAATCAAGTGCATGGCCAACTAGAGGCTCACTTTTCACTGGAACTGCTACTTTGGTTGTTGTACCACAATGACTGGAAAATACTGAGTTAGTGATGAATGATGGAATATGGCACCATCCACATATGTGATCCTAAGACAGAACTGATCCTACACCATGATATGGCAACCAAACATAAGTCTTGTTGTAACATGCATACATTGTTCAGACTTGTCATGTCACACCTTGACTACTGGAATTCCCTTTACCTTTGATGTCAACTATACATGGTTAAAATATTACAGGTAGGTGAAAATGCTGCTGCCAATCTCTTTTGGAATATTCCAAGGCATCACTCAGACTAAGCGTGCTGGCCTCACTGAAGTACTACCCATTAAACAAAGGATCCAATTCAAGGCCCTCTCGTATTGCCCTTAGGGTGTACCATGAAAAAATCCTCAACTGGTTCATCCTTTGTTGCAACCCTATATTCCAACAATAACTTTGAGACCTGGAACTTTATTGTGTATGATGCTTCCAAAAGTCCACAAGGCAAGATGTGGAGGCTATTCTTTTCCTTATCAGACCCCTAAAAGTTGAAACTCCTTCCCTATTAGGATATGTAAGATTGGAAATTAATTACATTTCTGAAAGATGTTGAAAGCCTGACTATTTGTCTAATTTGGTGGAATAGGGTCTGTTTGGTTGTTTTAGAACTAGGAGGCTCTTTGGTTAGCCGTTCACTTTAAAAATGCCTAGAACAGAAGAGAATCCACTACCACGTCACTCACTCATTCATTCATATATTACATGTTAATACTGCATTCATCAGATACATTATTTGCTTCTTAAAGTCTAATACTCCTCAAATGTAGTATGTATATGTACAGTAAAATGTAATTGTTTTACATAAACACATTACCAAAAACACATTGATGTTGTAAAAGTCTTGAAAACATTTTAATCATGTAGGGGAACGTGCATCAAGGTAGGCTTTTGCGATTCCTTAATTGCAATTATAAAGGAATTGCAATTATGGAATCGCAAAAGCCTATGCATGTAGGAATCGCAAAAAAATAGCGATTCCTAAACATTCCTTAATTGTGACTCGCAAAATGCGAGTCACAATTAGGGAATGGCTACCCTACAGGCCCATAGGAATAAATGGGAATTGATTGTGCAATTTGCGAGTACCCAAGATAGTCACAAATTATGCATGCAAGTTCAAGGGTGCCGAAAGGACACCCTGTTGCACCCCAGAAATTGTAATGGTAACCCATGTTGTGCACATGGGTAAACACAAACTTTGAAAAATTTACTTTAGTGCAAGTTTTTGAAAATTATCATCAAGTTTAATTTGACGGTAATTTGCGTCCACTAATAGCAAAATCGCTATTTTAAAAGTTATCATGCATTGTATTTGAGGCATCGCAATTTGCGATTCTTTAAATGCAACTGCAATTTAAGAAATCGCAAATTTGCGTTTACTTAAATTGCGATTTTTGCATTTGGGATGCATCATCTCAAATGCAAAAATACAGGTCGCTAAGGAGCAGTTTCTGCAAATCTGTCCCTTTGCGACAAGTGTTTCGTTTAATGCATGTGCACCATAGTCTTTTCATCTATTAGTGGTGCTATTTTTATTGGTTTCATTTTCCAGTTAGTTTTATTCTATTCTGTTATGCTTCCATATCTCTGTGTTGGGACAAGAGTGTATTTACAAAGTGGTGTTAGGCAACTTCCAATGGATTAACAATGCTTTCTAAATATGGTACCCTTCATGCAGGTATATGCTTGAAAGGGGTGTGTAATGGTAGTTTCTGTGCGAATTCTCTCGCAACACCCATTGCTTTTTGATACTGGCCCAGATTTACATGGACGTGTAAATCTGAGGAAGCACTACAACTAACGCAAAAGCAGGCGCTAGATCACGGGTACTCATAGTACGGCCCGGCAAGCCTTCCTGGGCGGCCCGCGGACCTAGCAGACAATTTACCTGTGTTTAAAAAAGTGTCTGCAAACACTGGGCGCCGAGACTCTGCTGCTCTGTGGGGGCCCGGGCACTCCAGTGATAGACAGTCAGAGTGGAGCTGCAGGGGCGCTAAGAGGTGAAATACAAAAGCCTCATTAACATACAAATGGTCTTTTAAAGACCTGTGAAGTGCTGAGGTAGGGCTGTGTGTGAGTGTGCCCAGAAGCTGTCTCAGCCCAGGCACACACAGACAGGGTGAGATGAAGAGGCTGACAGAGGGAGGTAAAGGGAGGGAGACAGAGAGAGGGAGGGAAAGGGAGGGAGACAGAGGGAGACATAGGGAAAGCTAGGGAGGGAGTGAAAGGGAGGGAGAGGGAGGGAGGGAAAGGGAGGGCGAGCGAGGGCGAGCGAGAGAGGGTAAGGGAGGCAGACAGAGGGAGAGGGAGGGAGGGAAAGGGAGGGAGAGCGAGGGAGAGCGAGGGAGGGAGGGAAAGGTAGGCAGACAGAGGGAGAGCAAGGGAGGGAGGGAGGGAAAGGGAGGCAGACACAGACATAGGGAGAACAAGAGAGGGAGAGAGAGGGAGGGAGAGCGAGGGAGGGAAAGGGAGGCAGACAGAGGGAGAGCGAGGGAGGGAGGGAATGGGAGGGAGACAGAGGGAGGGTGAGGGAGGGAGGGAGGGAAAGGGAGGCAGACAGAGGGAGAGCGAGGGAGGGAGGGAAAGGGAGGCAGACACAGACAGAGGGAGGACAAGGGAGGGAGGGCGAGGGAGGGAGAGCGAGGGAGGGAGGGAGGGAAAAGGAGGCTTAGAGAGGGAGAGCGAGGGAGGAAGGGAAAGGGAGGCAGACAGAGGGAGAGCGAGGGAGGGAGAGAAATGGAGGGAGAGGGAGGTAGGAAAAGGGAGGGAGGAAGGGAAAGGGAGGCATACAGAGGAAGAGCGAGGGAGGGGGAGAAAGGGAGGCAGACAGAGGGAGAGCGAGGGGGGAAGGAAACGGACGCAGACAGAGGGAGAGTGAGGGAGGGAGGGAAAGGGAGACAGACAGAGGGAGAGTGAGGGAGGGAAAGAAGGGAGGGAAAGGGAGGCAGACAGAGGGAGAGCGAGGGAGGGAGGTGGATGAAGGGAGACAGGGAGGAAGGGAAAGGGAGGGGGAGGGAGAGCGAGGGAGGCAAACAGAGGGAGAGTGAGGGAGCGGGGAAAAGGAGGGAGAGGGAGAGCGAGGGAGGGAAAGGGAGGGAGAGGGAGGCAGAGCGAGGGAGGGAAGGAAAGGAGGGAGGGAGGGAAAGGGAGGCAGACAGAGGGAGAGCAAGGGAGGGAGGGAAAAGGAGGGGGAGGGAGAGCGAGGGAGGGAAAGGGAGGGAGAGGGAGGGAGGGAGGGAAAGGGAGGCAGACAGAGGGAGAGCGAGGGAGGGAGGGAAAGGAGGGAGGGAAAGGGAGGCAGACAGAGGGAGAGCGAGGGAGGGAAGGAAAGGAGGGAGGGAAAGGGAGGCAGACAGAGGGAGAACGAGGGAGGGAGGGAGGGAAAGGGAGGCAGACAGAGGGAGAGCGAGGGAGGGGGGGAAAGGGAGACAGAGAGAGGGAGACAGAGAAAGGGAGACAGAGAAAGGGAGAGGGAGGGAGACAGAGGGAGGGAGACAGACGGAGACAGAGGGAGGGAGACAGATGGAGACAGACAGAGAGAGGGCGACAGACAGAGGGAGGGAGAGGGTAACAGAGGGAGACAGGGAGGGAGATAGGCAGAGGGAGGAGGGAGACAGCCGAACGGAGACAAAGATGGTGAGACAAAGAGAGGGAGACAGACAGAGGGAGACAAAGAGAGGGAGAGGGAGGGAGAGAGAGGGAAACGGACAGAGGGAGACAAATAGAGGGAGAGGGAGGGAGACAGAGTAAGGGTGAGAGAGGGAAACAAAGAGAGGGAGAGGTATGGAGACTGTGAAAGGGAGAGGGAGGAAGACAGAGAAAGGGAGAAGGAGGGAGACAGAGGGAGGGAGAAGGAGGGAGACAGAGGGTGACAGAAAGAGAGAGGGAGGAGGCAGGGAGGAGGGTGACAGACAGAGGGAGGAGGGAGGGAGGAGGGTGATGTAGGGAGGAGGGAGAAGGGAGGGAGGAGGGTGACAGACAGAGGGAGGGAGGAGGGGGACAGACAGAGGGATGGAGGAGGGAGGAGGCTGACAGACAGAGGGAGGGAGGAGGGAGGGGGAGGGCAACAGAGGGAGGAGGGCGACAGAGTGAGGAGGGCGACAGAGTGAGGAAGGAGACAGAGTGAGGAAGACAGAGTGAGGGAGACAGAGAGGGAGAGAGAGAGAGAGAGAGAGAGAGAGAGAGAGAGGGAGACAGAGAGAGAGGGAGTGAGACAGTCAGAGTGAGTGAGACAGAGTGAGTCAGTGAGAGAGAGAGGGCGAGAGAGGGAGTGAGAGGGAGTGAAACAGTCTGAGTGAAACAGAGGGAGAAATAGGGAGCGAGGGATAGAGAGGTTGAGAGAGGGAGAGAGAGGGAGAGAGAGGGAGAGAAAGAGAGAGAGAGGGAGAGAGAGAGAGAGGGAGAGAGAGGGAGAGAGAGGGAGAGAAAGAGAGAGAGAGGGAGAGAGAGAGGGAGAGAGAGAGGGAGAGAGAGAGAGAGAGAGAGAGAGAGAGAGAGAGAGAGAGAGAGAGAGAGAGAGAGAGAGAGAGAGAGAGAGAGGGAGAGAGAGAGAGAGAGAGAGAGAGAGGGAGAGAGAGAGAGAGAGAGAGAGAGAGAGAGAGAGAGAGAGAGAAATAGGGAGCGAGGGATAGAGAGGTTGAGAGAGGGAGAGAGAGGGAGAGAGAGGGAGAGAAAGAGAGAGAGAGGGAGAGAGAGAGAGAGAGAGAGAGAGAGAGAGAGAGAGAGAGAGAGAGAGAGAGAGAGAGAGAGAGATGTGTGTATGCCGGGTCTGGTGGCTCAGTGGACAAAGGCGTCCACTGCAGGAACCTGTGTTCAACTTCATTGTAACAGTTTTTTTGTTGCTATACCCCAGCCCCCTCCCCCACTGACCCCGCCCCCACCGGTGCAGCCCTCCGACACAAACCACACTGTAAATTTGGCCCCGAGAGAAAGTTTATGAGTACCCATGCGCTAGATTGATGCAATGAGGAGAAATTCTTTTATTTCTACAAATTCTTGCTTTTCCTATGTGCACACATAGAAAGAGCAAAACACCATTAATGATTGTATTTGTGCAGGAAGCTGTTCCTTTCTGCACATTAACAGTCAGTAAATAATGGCATCTTGCATTCTTGCTACATCTATGTGTGCTGTAGAATTCGGCACACATAGAAGTAGTAAACCACCATTTGATTGTTATGTGCAGGAAGGAGCAAATAGTCAATAATTCCTGCAACACCGGCACCCTTACACTGTGGCACAAGGGTTTTGGTGCTGATGCTAGGCAGCTATGTCTAGCACCGTCGCAAGGGAAAACACAGGGGTATGCCACAATCATGTAAATACAGAGCATCCCTGTGTTTTTTAAATGAAGCTGTGTTGTCTAATTTGCTGCAGTGCCGCACAGCGCCATTTCCTTGTACATATGCCCCAATGTTGAGAAATGTTATATCAGCTGCATATATGGACTGAGTTAGTGGCACACTGTGATGCTGAAAATACATGGTTGATGGAAAACAAGATGTTCTGAAAGATACAATTATCAAATAAATTGTTCAGTTATGAATCAGACGGAGCATAGCGAGACCTATTGGGGAACTGAATAACGAGCTGGAGGCCTCTACCATGGAGAGGACTGCAACTACCAATATATGTTGTCACCAGCAGGTCCCAGGTTTGTTGCCCACAACATCGGTTACAAAAGCACTGCAGTTGCCAGGAATGTATGACGTTACAACGCATACATTCACAACACATACGATTACAACAAAACTTTTACAACGCAGGATCCATTACAACGCATGCCATCACAACGCATGCCATTACAACGCAAATGCTATTACAACGCATGCCATTACAATGTAAGTATGGGTAAGTATTCTTTTTTATTTTAATTAATGGGAATGTAATATGGATAGTGTAGGGGTTAAAATTACTATTCTAACTCCAGGGGGGTGTAATAGTAGGGTAAGTGTTGGATAGTGTAGGGGTTAAAATTACTATTCTAGGGGGGCGTGGCTAACGCGCCGACGTGTGATGGCGCTGCCCGGCTGAGCTCCGTGACGACGCGGGAGTTCTCCTTATCTCTTGGCGTCCTTCCTTCTCATAGACACCGGGAAAAGTTGCTTTTTAGCGGCGGAACATGGTCCGCGTGCTTTGCGACTGACAGCGGTGGCTGAAATTGCCGCTTTCACATATTTTTTCACCGCAGCCTCGGATCCGACTACAGGGACGCGAGCGGCCGCCATTTTGTGTCGCCGCGCTCGCGTCCCGTTTTCCTGGCGTTTTCAACGCTGTATCTCCTAGTATGCTGCATTATCAGACCACACGCAGACAAGGTATGGCATAACCTCTGTGCATCATGTTTTTTCTGCATCTTTGTGACTCTTGGCGCCAGAGCTCTCCTCAGCTTACCTATTGCTACTAGTACTTCACATCGGCGGCCATTTTGAGGGGTTATCTGCGCAATTGGTATATTCATACCTTTCTGTCACCACTAACCCTCCGTGGCACCTCGCACTACTCTCATGGTTCCTATTACCCATGGACGCTATGCTGTTTTCTTCCTAACTTTATTCCTGGATGGTTTTATGGCTGTGCATTCCTGATTTTTGCTGCCTCTCGATACCTGTCATGTAGGTTGGAATTAGGGCTTCTCCAGTGCTGCCTGTCATTTTGTACAAGACCTCTTCCGTTAAGTACTATCTGCATATTTACTTTCAGGGTCTCACAACTCTTATTGTTTGGTTTGGCTTCTATTCTTGTGGTCCTCCTAGTCTGCCCCTCTGTGGACATCATGTCTCAGACCGCAGGACATCATAGAGCATCTGTCACCGGAACAAACCCAAAACGCCTCAAGAATGACCCTCCGTCCCCAATTCGCACGTCTCAAAACCCGGTGCTGGACTCCATTTTGGAAGAGGTCCGTGGCCTACAACCCTTCATGGTGGCAACTAATGAGAAGCTCAAGCAGATTGAAGACAGATGGGTAGTCATGGAAAACAAAGTCCTGCAACTGGAACAACGCGTTAGTGACGTCCAGGATATTTCTACAAAAATTCCTACTCTTGAAAAGGAGATACAGCAGTTGAAACTTCACACTGAGGACCTTGAAAACCGTAACAGGCGGAATAACCTCCGTATTTATGGTGTTCCGGAGTCCCTTGGGGAGGGTGACATGGTAACCTTCGTCCGCAAACTCCTCTACGAGCTTTTGGGCCTACAACCAGACTCTATCCCTCTAAACATACAGCGTGCACACCGTCTGGGTCGACCAACGTCCAACCCGGCCAAACCCAGAGGTATCATCCTGCTCTTTCTGGAATTTACCGAATTGATGACTGTTCTTAAAGCTGCAAGAGCAAAACGTCGCCTCATTTGGTCGGGCCACACCATCTTCATAGCCCAGGACTTGTCGAATGCTGCGAATGCTCGTCGCAAGGAATTCCTCAATCTGCGTCCACGCATGAGGGAACTAACCATCCAATATGGAATACTTCATCCTTGTCTCTGCAAAATAACCCACAATGGCCGTTCTCGTACCTTTGATGATCCGCAGAAGCTTCGAGAGTATCTCCTCACCGTCTCTTCACCCACGATGGACACCAATGACTGAAACTAACTTTCTTCTAGTATTTGCAATCATTTTTCTATTGTCTTGACGACTGTTGTGGCCTTGTCCCGGTTTCTTTCCTGTCATGTCTTGCTATAACTTTACTTCTAATTGATTATATCCTACCTATATTCCCGCGTTTTCCTTGCTCTGTTGGATAGGCGCCCGCGTTGGCGTCTCCATGCTTCTCTTAATTAGCTCTTCTCTTTTTTCTCAAGTCTGGCTTCTATGCCTTGACCTGTTTCTTATCTATTTCCTTCTTTTTCTCTCCTTTTTCTTTCTCCTCTTTTTCACAGGCCATTGTTGCATATTCCTTGCTCATTTATGTTCCGTTCTCTTCCTTGTACCCCATCTTGCCTTTCTTCTTGTGGTCTCTAGTGCTCCTCATTGTTACTATTTATTCTTTTTATTGATTGTGATGCTCCTCTTTATATTGTTTTACTATCTTTCTCCGATTTGTATTGCTAACATGTTTGTCCTCCTTGTTTCTCCCCTTAGCTTCCTACCTGCAGTGTATTGGACCCAGTTGTTACCCTCCTCCCTTACCTTCCATCATGTGTAACTTTGTAACGTGGAATGTTCGTGGTCTCGGCAACCCAGTTAAACGTCAAAAGGTATTGTCCCATTTATCCAAGTTAAATGCTCAGATTGCTTTTCTCCAAGAAACGCATTGTACAGATGTCGAGTCGATGAAGCTTAAGAGGGCATGGGTGGGTCAAGTGGTATTTTCTCCTGCGATTGATAAAAAAGGTGGTGTTGCTATTTTATTTCGTAAAGGTTTGGATGTTCAGATTTTATCTTCTCAATCGGATGCTGAAGGTCGATGGGTTATGTCAAAAGTGTCTATACAAAATAAAACTTTGGTGCTCCTAAATATCTATGGTCCTGTCCGTCCTGACCCTAAATTTTGGAATGATATTAAAATCCTCATTTCGTCTATTGACTGCCCTAACGTGGTCATTGCTGGCGACCTTAACCAATGGTTAGACCCTTTTTCGGATAGATTATCCTCCTCCAAATTCCAGCCGGATAAGACACATAAATCATTCCAATCAGCAATTGCCTCCCGTCCCCTTTTTGACGTGTGGAAAACTTGTAATCCGATCTCACTCGAATACACATTCTACTCTAATGTGCACCACACCAGGTCCAGAATTGATTATATTCTTGTCAGCAAATCCCTTCTCCCTGCGATTCAGCATTCTGACATTGGCTCCATTTTCCTTTCAGACCATGCACCTGTGTATGCCACTTTTGACCTGACCCACACTGCCACCTCTTTCAATCGTTGGAAATTTAATACTTTCCTTCTCTCTGATTCTGTTTTTATGTCTCAAGTTAAAAGTTTCATCTCTGAATACTTCTCCCTCAATTTACCACAAGACACATCAGTTTCAAACAATTGGGATGCTTTTAAAGCCGCATTGCGAGGTTTCACAATCTCTTATGTATCTAGGAAAAAGAAACTCAACAGGGACAAATACACCGCCCAACTCTCCAACATTAAGACCCTCGAACACTCTTACTTTTCATCCAAGAATCCGGATGCTCTCCTCCAACTTATCAAAGCCAAATCCGAACTTAATCAAATTGCCACAGTTGAAGCTTGCAACACCCTTTTGAAGGTGAAGTCTAAATTTCATGGAGGTCAAAATAAAGCGGGGAAAATGCTAGCAAATTATCTTAAAATTAAATCTGAGCGTAAATCAATTGGCTCTATTCTCAATGAAGAAACTAATTCAAAGGTTGCCTCTGATGAGGATATTGCACAGGTCTTCCACAATTATTATAAACTCCTGTATACAGATGATACACATCCTGGTGATGATGATCTTTCCCGTTTCTTTGAAAGCCTTCCTCCTCCCCCTTCTCTTCCTACAGAATTCCATCAATTAGAATCTGACATTACCCCTCAGGAAATCCTCAAGGCCATTACCTCCCTTAAGAAAGCGAAAGCCCCTGGTCCGGATGGTCTCCCAATTGAATTTTATGCCAACATGCACTCCATTTTTGTTCCTCACCTTTTACAACTTTTTAATTCCTTCATTGCAAATGCTAAAGCATCCGGCTCATTTTTGGACGCCCTTATAATCATAATCCCCAAACCTGACAAAGACCACTCCCTGTGCAAAAATGATCGTCCCATATCCCTTATTAATTACGACTGTAAAATTTTTGCCAAAATTTTAGCAGCTCGCCTAGATTCCCTTATTCCCCTGTTAATCACAACCGATCAAGTTGGCTTTGTGAAAGGTAGACTTGCAGCAGACAATGCCCGTGTTTTTGCCAATATTATATCCCACAGTACTCGATTCAAGACTCCTCTAGCTGCCCTTTCACTAGATGCTGAGAAAGCGTTTGATCGAATTAATTGGAAATTCATGTTTAAGGCATTGCAGTGGTTTGGGTTTGGTCCCCACTTCATTTCCCTGATCAGACTCCTTTACTCTGCTCCCCGCGCCAGTGTTTTTGTAAATAATCAATTTTCCAATTTTTTCCCCTTATCCAGAGGCACAAGACAGGGTTGTCCTCTCTCCCCCTTACTCTTCATTCTTTGCCTTGAAGCCTTCTTTATTAAAATTCGCTCTAACCCCCTCATTCAGGGATTCACACTATCATCGATTGAGACAAAAATTTCAGCTTATGCTGATGATGTTCTGGTCTACATGGCTAACCCTGTCTCCTCCCTTCCCCCATTTTTAGAAGAAGTCCACTTATACTCATCTGTTTCTGGTTATAAACTTAATCTCTCCAAGACAGAGGTCCTACCCCTCAACTCATCCTGTTACCAATATATGTTTGCTTCAACCGACTTTGCTTGGTGTCCCTCCAAGATCAAATACCTGGTTTTCCTCTACTCTGCGTGACACACTCAAACTGACCTTTACCTCCCTTACTCACAAAATTCAATCACTCCTTCAGACATGGTCTCCTCTCTTTCTTTCATGGTGGGGTCGCTTAGACACTATCAAAATGATGATTTCCCCACATATTTTATATACTGTTTCCATGCTTCCTGTCAAAATCCCTAAATTGTATTTTGTTAGGCTAAACTCTATCTGCTCCAAATTCTTGTGGAACAATAAGCGACCCCGCATTTCCCTACAAAAACTTATACGCCCTAAATCTGAAGGGGGAGTACGCTTCCCTGATTTCCGATCGTACCATTCTGCCTTCTTAATAAAACAAGCCTTTTCATTAGCGTTTGATTTTACTGATATCCCCTTACCCAGATGGATCGCTGTTGAACGATCTTTGTTAAAGGATTTTACTTTTCAACAATCTCTTTTTATGTCAAACTGTTCATTTTTGACGAATCATCCTGTTTTGAAATATTCTCATACACTGCTACATAATATCTTTTCCAAAGACTCCTCTCCCCTACAAACATTTCTTTCCTCCAGTATATGGTATAACAAATACCTTAAGTACAAGGGTAAATCTTTCTACTTCAAGTATTGGAAAGAAAAGAATATTTTGTTTGTCTATCAATTTTTTTCTGATTCAACCATTATTTCATTTGATGAAATGCAAACTAAGTTTGATTTACCTTTACAGTATCGCAAGGAATTTGACATTATTACCGCTGCCATTGTGTCTCACCTATCTACCTTCCCTACGTTTGATATCCTTCCTTCCCTTACTCCTTCCACCCCTCTATACCCTATGTTCACTCAACAAATTCCCAAAGCTGCTCTGATTTATAAAATGTTATTAGAGAATGTTGGTCTTAGACCTAAAACTGTTACTGAAGTTGCTTGGGAAACTGATTTATCTTTCTCGTTATCTGTTGATATGTGGGACCGATTATGGTCCAAACTGTTTCGAACTTCAGTTTCGGCCCGTATTACTCAGTCACTCTTTTTTCTTTACCATAGAGCTCTTTTTACCCCTGTAAGCATTACAAAATTCTCCCCTTCCTCCTCACCCCTTTGTTGGTCCTGTTCCTCTAATCCAGGCACACTCATACATCTCCTATTTGAGTGCCCACCAGTTTTTACTTTTTGGTCCTCAGTTTGGACATATTGCATGCGTATTTTTCATTTCTCTGAACCTTTTTCACCGTTGCATATTTTTTCAGGTTCTCTATCTGATGTTTTGGATTTACATTCCTATAACGCTAAATTGTTTGATTTATTTATTGCAATTGCATTCAAAGTAATCTTGTCTTGCTGGAAGGATAACTCTAAATTGTCTGTGCAAACATGGTGGAATTTTGTTTGTGATGAGCATAGAATTGCAATTGCTTCTTCTTCATCTGTCACCTTAAAAATTAAGTCTGATCTTACCTGGCTACCTTTCTCTAACTTCTTATCTTCCTCTCCCCCTCCGTAACCCCCCTTCTTTCCATTCTTTTTCTATTTTCCTCTTTTTCCCTTCTCTTTTTTCTTCTTTCTTTTTCTCTTCGATTTCCATTTATCTCTCGTGTGTATCTCCTATTGAATTTGCTATATCTCATGTTGTTATATTATGATGTATCATTTCTTGTATGCTCAATAAAACTTTACTAAACTGAAAAAAAAATTACTATTCTAACTCCAGGGGGTGTAATAGTAGGGTAAGTGTTGGATAGTGTAGGGGTTAAAAATACTATTCTAACTCCAGGGGGTGTAATAGTAGGGTAAGTGTTGGATAGTGTAGGGGTTAAAATGAAATTAAATACTTACCCATACTTACGTTGTAATTGCACGCGTTGTAATTGATCCTGCGTTGTAAAGGTTTTTGGTAATGTAGTGCGTTGTGAAAGTTGCGTTGTAATGGCTGTTTCCCGTTGCCAGTGAGTTGGCTGGGGTTAGGGGGAGGGCAGGTAATCACAAGGGGAGGCTATTCAGAAACTGCATTCTGGCGTGCTTGAAAAAGAACTACAGTAGTTCATCTCACATACAAAAAATGCTATTCTCTGACCTACATGTGGAGACCTCTCCTTTCCTAACTATTCTGTGCAGTGGTCTCTGCCGGTATCCAGGGATGTTCGCACAGGCAGAGATACAATGTGATTGTTAATGTGGGAGGACAGGGGTAGTGGCTGGAACTCAGGTAATACTGGGAGTGATTTATGGAAATTGAAGTGTTGAGAGTGAAATGCTAGTACCAACACCCACCCACAAAGGAGTAAAAACACTTTTAATGTTATTACAGCTGCTTTTGTGTAAAATTGTTAGTAAATGTACTCCAGTCCAGCCTCGGCGAACGCGGAGAAGTGTGGCTCAATGGTTAGAGTGGCAGACCCTGATGCAGAGGCCTGGTCCGGGACCAGGGTTCAATTCCCACCTCGGCGGGTCTTGGGCTCAATTTCCTCGGACCTGATCATTCTCGCCTCGGTGCCTATTCCAATCATGGGTCTCACTCTTCAACTCTGGGCAGTAGCTTGCTTAATCTCCACCACAGCCCCATCAGCGTTGGGATGCCTGGCTTCACCTTGGGGGTTCCCAGGACTGGGCATTTTTCACAGAGAAAAGCCAGGAAGGGTTCCACAGCGGTATGCGTACAGCGCCAAGACGCCTCAGGGTATAAGTGCACTATACAAGTACAAATTCATTTCATTTCAAGCACCACACATAGGCATTTCTAATGAAAGTAAAAGTGATTTATTATTGCTCAAAACCTAGGCCCTTATTACAATGTCAGTTGGACACCACTGCGGACTGGAATCACCCGGCTACAGATCTGCAGTTCCGCCCACAGAATTTGGATAGAACCACCCTATGGGCAGTCGGAAACATCCATTTTACAATGGTAGCTCAAGCAATGAGCAGAAAAGGCCCACAGCACAAGCTACAACTCTAAAATGGATGTTTAGGGAGTCCACATAACGGAGGCCAGGGGGGGGGGGGAGCCCTGCTAGAGGCCCATAATGTCACTTTTTGACAGTCTTTCCATGTGGGAAAGGCCAACATGGAAAGGCTATAGGAAAGTGCCATCATAATCCCAACGGTGGAGATGAGGCTGGCTCTGATGTCATTATGGGATTATGATGCTTTCCGACGCTCTGACAGGCTCCTTAAGCCCATCAGAAGTGCAGCGGAATCCCCCAGCGGTTTTCCCTCTGACCGCGGGCATTGAAATAGGGCCGTCTATGGGAAACCAGCGATGTCGGGTAGTAAGCCTCCGACAAGCTGTCGGATGGCTCTCTGGCTGACATCGATATCGGACCCATAATGTTTAACAAAATGCATTACATATTAAATAAAAATAATGAGTGGGGGTATTTTGATTGTGTAAAATAAATTATTCAGAAAAATAAATCGGTTTATATCATAATTAATTAAATATTTAATACACATATCATTTGATGAACTAAAATACTGTCACATTTTTTATTCGAAATAATGGTTAATTGAAATATTTTAAATGTAACTACAATTACATTATACATTAGAATATTTTACATTCAAAAAAATGTTTAACAATTTTCCCTATGATTTGCGATAGGGTGATCTCTATCACAGTGGCAGTAACTTTACATTTGTAAATGCTTTTGTAGGAGGCTTCACCCTGATTTAAGGGTGAAGATATACGTAAGTCTACATCAAGGTGTAAACTTAGACTTGAAAATGGTGTGTAGCAAATATGTGTAGACTCATACCTAGGTACAGTAGTAAATATACATGTGTAAATGGTCCTTTATTAACGCCATAACCGCAGCGGTTTTTCTGCCGAGGTGCGGGCTTATAAAGGTTTGGTGGGGCTCCGTCTGCCATTGGCCGACAGCAGCACTAGCAAGGTAGTGCTCCCGTCGGCCAATGGCCGACGGCAGTACACAAGGGGTTATTTGAGCCCAAAATGTCTGTAAGATATCAGTTGTAGCTTGAACTCCGACACTGTCCAGAAGTCTAGCTATGTTCGGGATATAAGATATCAAAACTTGTGTTGGGTACAGGAAATAAAGTGGGGTGTGTAATGGCACACAGGACCACACCTGAGGGGAAGCATGCAAAAAAGAGCCAGCCATGTGTGTACTGCACCTATGTTAATGATGTTGAAGTGTGCAGGGGGGAGGTCCTTATATGGCAAGGTGAAGCTGGATAGCGAATCAAGTGATGCTGCGAAAGGAAAGCCTTCCTCACTTGATTATACACCTTAATGTACATACAAAACAAATCAATCATTTTATTTCAAATGGTAGCTTAACCTCTTGGATGCTCATGACGAGCTCAGCTCGTCATGAGCGACGGTGCTCCGGTGCTTATGATGAGCTGAGCTCGTCATGACCGCGCCCGTTCCGTGGAACGCTCGCACGCTGGGCTGATTCCCCTGCTGTGCTGAACGTTCCATTGGAACGGGCGCGGTCATGACGAGCTCAGCTTGTCATGAGCACCGAAGCGTCGTGGCTCATGATAAGCTGAACTTGTCATGAGCATAGGGGCGCTGTACGCGCCCCCCTTGCCCCCCAGCACAGCGGGGGACTCCCCCCAGCTGCGAAGGGGTTAAGCAATTTTTTTTTATCCAGCTATTCTTGTGAAATCAAAGTTTGAGAGGTTTGTTCGCCAAGTACATTGTTTATAAAAATGTTTTTGTGACTTTGATATTTTAAAATCCAGCAAATCACTTTTATTTTAAGAGATGGACTTAAAGTTAAGGAAAAAACTGTCAGACGGCCCGGGCAAAGGGACATGTGCACAGCAAACAAAATTTACAGGAATTCTTATCTATCGGACTAGTAGTAGGTTTTATTTTATGGATAAAAATTAATCAAAATATTACAATGTCAAAAACATATAAAACAATAAAAAATAGGTACATAGAACAATTACAAAATCAACCCCTTTTCTTCTATTGATAGGCATATTTCCCCTTAGAAAGTGCAAAGAACACTCACTCAGAACCACCTAGCCTTCAGAAAGCAGCTTAAAACATGGATTTTTGACAAATAATCCACCTCCCCTTCCTAAGCGCCTTGAAACCCTCTGGGTATGTAGTGCGCTATATAAATGTTTTGACTTGACTTGACTTGACACTCAATTCTTTATAGTAATGGAAAGTGATTGTTTTTAACCCCCCCGAGGTTGATCCTGCAATTTACATCACATTCCAAGGACAAGCCCAAAAACCCTTAATGACCACCTTAGCTGAATGCTCTAGTGGAGAGGTCTTGAGATAATGTTCTATGGGCTCCTGCACCCTGGAAAGGGGCTCTGATGACTTGTTGCACCCCATAACGAAGGGGAGCTCGTCAGGAAGAGGACTTGGTATTCCTAAAATTGAGAAAAATATAAAGCATGATTTAATGGTGTGGTTCTTCGTAATAACTACAGTCAAACTAAGGCCCCCATTCGGATGACGGGCGGACTTTGCCCGACCGCCATCCTCACGGTACTAGGGACCGCCCGCCATAAGGGCGGGGGTCCCGTGCCTGGCAATAGGATGGCCCGCCACAGTAGCGCACCGAGCGCCACAATCGCAGGAAGTCTTGCAGTGCACTTCCATGCACAGCATGGCAGGCACAGCGCGGTGCCTGCCATGCTGTGCATGGAACTGCTGGGGGGTACCATAGGTAGCCCCCATGTGCCCCCCCCAACCCCTCCGGAATCCATGGGGGCCCTCATCGGGCCCCCGATGCAGACTCCGCATGCCTTTGCCACGGAAAGGCATTTAAAAAGTCCCATACTAATATGGCAGGCGGTGTCTGATAGACACCACCACTATAGAAACCCTAGACCATAGACCTAGACCATAAACCATAGAAACCCTTTTCCGCCCCAGTCGCAAGGCGACCGGGGCGTAAAAGCGGCGGACGGTCTTTCCTTCCGCCACGGACTCCCCAGCCATACTAATATGGCGAGGGTCATTCCGGGATGGATGGCGGGCGGATTGCGCCCGGCAGGCCGGCGGTGGCTACCGCCGGCCTGGCAGGGGCAATCGGCCCGCCATACTAATGGGCCCCGTTGTGTTGGACTCCAGTGGGATCACTGACAGAAAATCGAAAACAACTATATTGTGATATAAAAATATTGGGGCACCCAGGCCTGCTGTATCTTTACCTTTTCCACTGATTCCCAACGCAAGGCCAGGTAAGAGACTATGGAGCATATTACCAACAAGTGGCGATATTTATCGCTAAATAGGCTTAGCGACGATTTTTTTATCGCTGCCTATCGCTGGATATGTTAGCGGAGAAAACATGCTATTAGCAACGTTTTTCTCCATTGTGCTAAAATATCCAGCGATAGTGGCGAAATGCGTGAATATCGCTGAGAATACAGGGTCATTCACGCATTAGCGACGAAATGCTCTTAGCCATGTTATCCACCTCCCATTGAATAACATGGCTAAGAACTGGTCTGAGCAGGTGTTGGTTTTTGGCGATAGCGGCAATTTTTCCATTGCTACGCCTGCCTTGCTAATAGGCTATAGCGACGTTAGCGACTGCTTTCAGTCGCTAACAGGTTGGGTATGCGCACTTTGCATGTCATTAGCGATAAACATCGCTGACATGCAAAGCGGGCCCCAAACCGCTCGCCATCGCCTAAAAGCTGTTGCTAACATCAGTTAGTGACAACTTGCTAATAGAGCAATAGAATTATCGCCGCTTAGCGGCAGGAAACGGACGCTGAACCGGCGATAACTGCCTTATCGCCACCCTTGGTAATATGCCACATTGTGTTAAATATATAAATTTAAAAAAAGATAGTGTCCCTATATATACTTACATGATGAGTACAAAATATTTGAAAAAAACTCATCGATTTACACTAATATTGTTAAACAATATACCAAAATATTGTTTTTTTAGTATATATAGTTTAAAATGGTAAATCTTAAATATGTAAATATCTGACATTAATATATTGTAAATGAAACACATTTAAATAACAGTTAATACTGTATACATATATACATGTACATGAGGTCCTGGATGTAAGAGTGTTTATTAAGGATGCCAAAATAGCGATCACATTACATAGAAAAGTCAGTGCTGGGAATTCCACGCTCCATGCCAGCAGTGCACACCCAAAGCATCTTATCATTAACATCCCATTTGGGGAACTCTTAAGGCTCAAAAGAATCTGCTTCACAGAGGAGGACCTTAATAACTGTACTAAGGAGGCCCTCATTGGATTCAAAAAGAGAGGATAGGGTGAGAAAATTCTAAAGGAGGCAGTCAGAAATGTGAATGAGAAACCAAGAGAATCCCTTTTTTCCTGCAATATGGCAGAAGAAGCATCCAACCCAGTAGACAATGTCCCCAGACTGATAACCACGCTCAATAAAAAAGAAAGAAAGACCAGGGGCTAGATGTAGGTAAATAGGATTTACCGATGATAAAATACCGGATATTACCGAGTCGGTATTTTAGAATCGGTAAATGTAGTAAATAATTCGGTAAAAATTACAGAATCATTAAGATTCGGTATTTACCGAATCGGTAATTACCAATTCAGTAATTGCCATTCATTCCTATGGGCCTGGACCTGTCCTGTATGTGATGGTAGGTTGTGCCGGGAGTCTCGGAGCTAATACTCCATCTGTAAGCATGGAGGCCTGGAGGCCCATAGGAATGAATGTCACTTACCGAATCGGTAATTACCGATTCAGTAAAATAGGGAAAGAGTCAAGGGTGGCAGGGTGTCACGTTGACACCCTGTTTCACCCCTGAATAGTGCTTGTGTGCACATGTGGCACACATAAATGCTTAAGGGCATGTATGTCTGTCACATGGCACAGGTGTAAATGCACAGATTTGTATTTACAGAGGTATTCGTTATTTACCACCAACTAATAGTTGGTGGTAAATAATGCATCTTTAAACCACAGAAGCACTCTTCAAAGTGCTTCCTATATGTCATTTACTGATTCGGTAAATACCGAACCGGTAAATGATGATTCGGTAAATACTGAATCGGTAAATACTGATTTGTTATTTACCGAATCCTCCCCTACATACCAAATGGCTCCATACCGGTCGGTAAACCTGAAATTTACCGAATTTCGTGTTTACCGACCGGTAATGGGCCACCTACATCTGGCCCATAGTCAATTCTAAAGCGCAATAGGCCAATAGTGCTTACAGATGGAGTATTAGCTCAGAGACTCCCGGCACAACCTACCATCACATACAGGAAAAGTCTCTGCATGAGAACACAAATTGTAAAGAACAGCCCAGAGTTAGCAACAACCAAAACGTGGTCACAACCCAGACAAGGTTTCTTCAGATGCTCTTCATGCAATTTTGGAGAAACTACCACACAATTCCCCACTCCCTTCAGCCCTGACATGATGACCATCAAGGGCAGCTTTAACTGCAGAATAGAGTTTGCGGTGTATGTTCTGACATGCACTTGTGACTTGAGATATATGGGAAGTACGAAGCTGCAGGTGCATGTCAGAATACTGCAACACTTGCGAGCCATTGTTAATAATGATGCCGCAAATCCTGTCGCCCGTCATTTCAGACATGAACATAATAATGATCTTAAGTGCTTGAAGTATTTTTTGGGGTTTGCCATTCCTAAACTCCGGAGGGGAGGAGACAGGGAAAGGCTGATGAGACAGCTGGAGTCGAAAATGTTACTTGAGCTAGACAACACATCTCTTAACGGGCTTAACAATATGGAAGACCTGCATTACTTCCTGTAAATACTAAGGGCAAGATGTAGGAAGCGTAATTCCGGTCGGTAACGGCCGAAATTACCGAATTTCGGCCGTTACCGAATGGAATTATGCTTTTCATATGTAGGTGGCTTCATTTCAGATTCGGTAATTTACCGATTCTTAAAAATACCGAATCGGTAAATTACCGAATCTGAAATGTAGGGAGCACTCAAATGAGTGCTTTTCCCATCTTAGGATTCGTTATTTACCACCAACTAGCAGTTGGTGGTAAATAATGAAAACCTTAGAAAAAGCTTTTTTTTTGCTTTTCCAACAGTGCCATATTGCAGACATACATGGCCTTAGGGCATGTATGTCTGCAACATGTGCACCAATACACATTTGAGGGGTGCAACAGGGTATCAAAGTGACACCCTGCCACCCTTCAATGTTTCCTCTTTTACTGAATCGGTAAATACCGATTCGGTAATTGGCATTCATTCCTATGGGCCTCCAAGCCCTTAGGAATGAATGGCAATTACCGAATCGGTATTTACCGATTCAGTAATTACCGAAACTTACCGATTCGGTAATTTTTACGGTAAAATTACCTACATCCCATTTGCCTGTTCCTAAATACCGAATCGGTATCATTCGGTATTTAAGAATCGGTAATCTGGGATTACCTACATCAGGCCCTAAAAGTGATGATAGGAGAAACATCTGCAGGAACTATGAATGTAATCCTCTTTTGTCAATATTCCTTCACTTTGTTCCACATTAGATGCAACAGCAGTACTAAGTATGTGATTACTGAAATACAGTTTATGCCACGCTTTTATTCAATCGAGGCTAGCACTTTGACTTTTTAAAGATTTCCACGAGTGTATTTTTTTAAATCTTTTTTATTCTTAAGCACTTGCACTTTAGTAGGTCAGTTTGACCGGAGGTAGCATTTTACTAAGCACATAGCACGTTCACCAGTCTGCAGAGTTTGCACAATCTCTAATACCCGTGCAGTATGATTATCCCTCGAGATCTACCTTGGGATCAAACTACTGTAAGAGTCAGGTGTTCATATATAATTGCATTTATGCAGTAAAATGGTCAATTGTGGTTCTGTACCCTTTGCAGTGATTTGCACTTTACAATGTGTACCTGGTTCTATGAAATTTTGCACAATTCTGCTCATGATATTGTTTAATAGGAGGCCTCCTGGGCATTATATGGAGTCCTGATGCCTAGTCATGTACAAAGGAGTGATCTTTTACCTGTAAATATGACCATTTTTTATATAAAGGCTTACTCCTTTTTACAACATTATCTGCATTATTTATTTAAGAGGCAAAATGTTTTACTTATGAATGTTATAACTATGCATTTATGATTATTATGCCTCTTTTTTAAGAACACTACATGTCGCTATTAATTACCATGTTTGTACTATTTTGAATTCAGTATCAAATACGAATTTTAACCGCATGCGCGCTAGCGGTTTTCCCGCTGCGCACTGCGATTTTAAAAATCCTGCGTTACGTGACAAGGTCAGCACGTCATCCGCGTAGCGCAGGTTACGCCCATGACGAGCTGACCTTGTCATGAGCATAGAAGGGGTTAATGTATTGCTAAAATCGGGAAGAGCTACAACACAAACGACAACAGACTCACCATTGTGTGGAACTTGGTGCTAGTGGCTCTATTATGTTTATACACCACGTGGTTGGGTAACAAAGCATATTTAAAAAAGATGGCAAACTGCGTTTCCCTGTATGTGATCAAGGACAAGTGTAGTCCGAAACGTGTCGTAACTGAGGATTAAAAAGAACAGTGCCATTTTTCCCAGTGGTTTGTCTCTCTCTTCTCGCCAGAAGGAACTTTTGAGAGTCTATGAGCTTTTTGGATACATATACATATATAAACACATATACATGTATGTGTGTTTATCTATATAATATAAAACTATGATTAAAAATATATAATTTACATGATATTACATTGTTTGTGTTATTTTGTAATTTACTACTACAAAAAGTATATATATATAGGACCTGGTGATACATTTTATTTGTGTATATATATATATATATATATATATATATATATATATATATCATATTGAACTTTCACATTTTTAACAAATCAACTGCAAAACAAATACATTGCAAATTGATGAAATATAAAAGACTATAAGATCCAAAATAAAGACATTTACTAAAAATATTATACAATTAAATATATTTATATAAAATAAAATATTATAAAATAAAAAAATAACAAAATAATACTAGATCTATTCAAACGATACTAAGAAAAACATTGAGGTCTAGAAATAATAGATATACTATTCCCATTCCAGGTATGCAACAGTAGTGAAATCATAGACTTTCAGAGCAGTTACTTTTACTCTTCCCCCTCTCAACGGCTCAATTGAGGGGTAACATTTACTATTCCAACTCCAGTTTGTGCAACAGCAGGGAAAGCGTTGGACTTCACAGGTGTAAAATCTACTATTCCTACTCCAGTCAGTGCTACAGTCTGGAAAATGTTGGACTTTGGAGGGGTTACATTTACTGTTGACACCCGTCTATGCAACAGTAGGGAAAGCATTGGGCTTTAGAGGAATTCAATTTACTATTCCGACTCCAGTCTGTGTAACAGTAGGGAAACAGTTGGACATTGGAGGGTTTAAATTTACTATTACGACACCATTCTGTGCAACACTAGGGAAAGCGTTGGACTTCGAAAGGGTTAAATGTACTATATCCACTCCAGTCAGTGCAGCAGGAGTGAAAGCGTTGGACTTCAGAAGTGTGAGATTTACTATTCCCACTCCAGTCTGTACAACACTATCGAAAATGTTGGCCTTCGGAGGTGTTACATTTACTATTCCCACTCCAGTCTGTGCAACAGTAGGGAAAGCTTTAGCCTTTGGAGTGTTACGTTTACAATTCCCACTACAGTCTGTGCAACTGTTGGGAAAGAGTTGGACTTCAGAGGGTTAAGATTTACTATTCGCCCTCCAAGTTGTGAAACAGTAGGGAAAGCATTTAACTTAAGAGGGGTAAGATTAGCTTTTCCCACTCCAGTCTCTGCAAAAATAGGGAAAGCGTTGGACTTTGGAGGAATTCAATTTACTATTCCCACTCCAGTCTGTGCAACAGTAGGGAATACGTTAGACTTCAGAGGGTTAAATTTACTATTCCCACTCCAGTCTGTGCAACAGTACGTAAAAGCGTTGTACTTCGAAGGGGTTACATTTATTATTCCTACTCCAGTCTGTGCAACATTAGGAAAAGAATTGGACTTTAGATGAATTCAATTTACTATTCAGACTCCAGTCTGTGCAACAGTAGGGAAAGAGTTGGACTTTGGAGGGTTTAACTTAATTATCACAACACCAGTCTATGCAACAGTAGGAAAAGCGTTGGACTTCGGAGGGGTTACATTTACTATTCCCACTCCAGTCTGTGCAACAGTAGGGAAATCGTTGGACTTTGGAGGAATTAAATTTACTATTCCAACTCCAGTCTGTGCAACAGTATGGAAAATGTTGGCTTTGGAGAGGTTACATTTACTATTCCCACTGCAGTCTGTGCAACAGTAGGGAAAGCGTTGGACTTCGGAAGGGTAAGGTGTACTATTCCCACTCCAGTCTGTGAAACAGTAGGGAAAGCGTTGAACTTAAGAGGGGTAAGATTACCTTTTCCCATTCCAGTCTGTTCAATTATTTGTTAATTAATAAATTAATAATTGGTTTAGTTAATTATTACTTAAATAACTTCCCACCCAATACAGCCACAAACCCAGCATCCCACACTTCAAATATAACCAATATATGAAGTTATTACACAATTTACATACTGAATAATACATTAAATAATGAATAATACATTAATAATTGTTAATTATTATGGCTTAATTAACTTTCCACCCATACCCCTTCAAACCTAGCATCCTGCTACAATACTATCAATTACTATTAGCAAATTAAATACAAATTATGAATCACTTAAAATGACTAACTAAATGTAGAAATATTATTGACATTTATACAAACAATAATGACACATACAGTTAATATATGAACTGAAACACATGAAGATAATTAAAAAACAATGTTTTTACAACTATATTATTGAAAATGATATTAACAACTACGATATTCTTACCAAGTATATGACTTACCCGAAAAAAATGATAATCTTCACCATATTTCTGCATCACCATATTTGTTTCTGATATTTCTTTCCCAATATTGAAAAAATCCATATTTTGCCCAAATACCACTCCCATGTGAGCATTTATGTCACTGAGGTCACTAGGCAGGATTGTCAGCACACGGTTCATGCTGATAGCCCCAAAATAATTCAAGAATGTGTTAACCTGTTCCTACACCTTGGGCAGAATATTGCTTGGTCACTGAATGTGGTGCATTTCCCTCTAGCATGTGGCATCATCATTAAATGCATTTACTAAATACACGCATAAACACATGCACACACGAAACACATGTACAGAGACACATTGCTATGTGAAGCAACCTCTACTGTGAACTACAACATTTTAGTAAGTGCGTGAAGAGCCCTCCACCCGGGTCTCACAAGCAGCTGTTTGCAGCCACCTCCATGGGCCAGGGTCATACTCTGCTGAACAAGTTTAAAGAGCCCTCCTTGCCCATAAACATGACCCTATGTACCTCCAAGGCACACTGAGGCTCTGTAGTGCATATATATGCAACGTACCCCCAGCCACACACATGGACCCATGTACTGACTCCTCTAAGGTGACTCCTCTTTGCAACATATGTGTAGAGACTAGGGTTAGGGGAAATTCACAGAGTTTCACTCTGTGGAATTCCGCGGAGTTACCTAAAAACTCCTTGGGCCTCATTTATGAGGCCATGCGTCAATTTTTTGCCGCCGGTGCGTCACTTTTTGTGACGCACCAGTGGCGTAAAAAATGCGCCTTGTTGCACCATATTTACAAAGTGACGGATCTAGGTATATGCGTCACTTTGTAAACCCCTGCGCCACATTATACCTGCGCCAGGTAATGTATGCAAGGGGGGCGTATTGACGCAAGGAAGGGTCATAGAAGTGACGCAGTGAAATCTATGAGATTTCACTGCGTCACTTTTAGGACGCCGTTGCGTCAAAATCTTGCGCCTGCCTCACAGCAGGCGTAAGACTGACGCAGGCCCTTTCACATGGGGCTTGCCCCATGTGAAAGGGCGCATTGCTGGAGTTGCGTCACTTTTGTGACACACTCCAGCAATGCGTCACTTTTGCGCTTACAGATACGTCAGAAATACGGACGTATCTGTAACTCCTTGCGACATGATGCGTCATATTATAAATATGACGCATCAATCATGTCGCAGGGAGAGCGCAGTGAGAAGTGACGCATCACTGTTTTCACGCAGCGATGCGTCACTTTTCGGCAAGCACCAGAATTTGGCACGTTTTGCTGTTCATGCTGATTGTTAGAGCCGGGAGCTTGGTTCGTGCTGTAAAATCAGTGCGAATAGTACCATGCTGCAACGCCCAAGGGCGCTGCTTTATCTGCCGCTCGAATAGATTTCTACTTGAGGGGCAGCTTTATAAACGTGAAAGGTAGTGACCTATCGCGACTGCCCACGTTGGGAACTCTCACTTGGAGGCGTTCTAGCACGAGTAAATCACACTAGGAGATGCAAATTCTTGCGCGTGCTTGCCAACTTAACATTGGGGAGCTGCGCGAGGAAAAACTCTGCCACTCACTGGTTAGCAGAGTTTTGCCAGAATTCCACGCTGTGGACAAAACTCACCGAACTCCACCAGCAGAGTGGAATTTTTCGCCCACCCCTAGTGAAGACCCATCTCTGAAAACAAACCCCTCAAGATCCTTTGTGTGTGCATCTACCTTCTGGGTTACTCTGTACCAAGTCCATGTGTGACCTTGGTGTGGCACCTGTTTAAGTCACATGCATATGCATATATTTAGATTGTTTATAGCCATTCGAGAAAAGGAGCCTTGGAGCCACGGGCATAATTAGAAACTTACCACTGCTTGCAGGTCAGCAAATAATCCTATGGTGTACATAAGTGGAGACCCAGGCCTGCCATCACACCATTGTTTATATTACTGTATACAATCTATCATGTAGCCTGTCTGGAGATATCTGTGTGTGACCTACCTATAAACACCAACAATATTTCAATGTGTGGGAGGGACACAGGGTGCCAGAAGACACACACACCAAATTATCATTACCTTTCTTGGTGCTATGCGTATAGAATGTGCCCTCTCTGGAAGCCTGTTCACAGGGGCAATGTGTGCATTGTGAGGGATGGGGCATGGCACATGTCCAGTCAAAGGCCTTCATCCTTGTAAATCTACCCCTCCTAACATCTAGGAATGTCTAGTGGTTTGCCATGTGACTTGTGAGATGGCAGAATGCCATGGCCTAAATGCAAAGAGAAGTGCAGATATTTTTGTCAATGATACAGAGTATCCTTGCTCCCATTGACTTAGCAAACTCTGACATATAGGTCAATAGATATTTCTGACCCAAAAAAGATAAAGATAGTAGGTTTTATTGTCCAAACTGGCACAATTTGCTTCTTTATAAACAAGCAAGGCTAAAGTGAAAAGCTTGATCATCTGTGAAGGGGCAAGGTGGGTGAGCATGGCTATAAGAAGGGATAAGCAGGTGGAGGGGTTGGTTTGGGAAGAGGAGAAAGAGGGCTTGTGAGGGTCTTCTCAATTAAAAAAAACAGAAAGAAAAGGAATAACAGTGCCAAGGTGTGTGGACTACTTTTACTACTTTTTTAAGTATTCCACATCCGCAAAACACAGTGGGCTGCTTCCAGTGGTGATGGACAACCCAGTCAGCCAATGCCAGTGGCTTAAAAAGACCATCCGAAAGCCTGTTTGAGTATATGTATGCATGTGTAAGATAATTAATCATTATAAATTCTAAGGAAAGGATAGTAAGCTCTGTGTAAAATAAGACATGTGAGACGTGTGCTTTTCTGTGGGGTGTGTGACATGAGTGTGAAGTAGAAATGTAGTTGTAGAGTAGAGGGATATAGGGGCATATTACCAAGGGTGGCGATAGGCAATTATCGCCGCTTAGCGGCCGTTTTCGGCCGCTAAGCGGCGATAATTCTATTGCTCTATTAGCAAGCTGTCGCTAACTGATGTTAGCAACAGCTTTTAGGCGATAGCCAGCGGTTTGGGGCCCGCTTTGCATGCCAGCGATATTTATCGCTAATGACATGCAAAGTGGGCGTACCCAAACTGTTAGCGACTGAAAGCCGTCGCTAACGTCGCTATCGCCTATTAGCAAGGCAGGCGTAGCAATGGAAATATTCCCGCTATCGCCAAAAACCAACGCCTGCTCGGCCAGTATTTAGCCATGTTATCCAATGGGAGGTGGATAACATGGCTAAGAGCATTTTGTCGCATATGCGTGAATATCGCTGTATTCTCAGCGATATTCACGCATTTCGTGGCTATGGCTGGATATTTTAGCACAATGGACAAAAACGTTGCTAATAGCATGTTTTCTCCGCTAATATATCCAGCGATAGGCAGCGATAAAAAAATCGTCGCTAAGTCTATTTAGCGATAAATATCGCCACTTGTTGGTAATATGCTCCATAGTCTCTTACCTGGCCTTGCGTTGGGAATCAGTGGAAAAGGTAAAAATACAGCAGGCCTGGGTGCATGGTGGAAAGCATACATTCATCAAGGGGGTTCTGCATCTATGAAAAACATTTGCTACTTGAAGGCTGGAGACCTTCTCCTTCACTTGTCTCCTCCCGCCCTGTCACTTTTCACTTGTTTCAGGCCCCTCATGTGTGCGCTTCTTTCCCAGCAACAGAGTATGTCATCTCTATCCACATGGCCCCTTCTCCACTCTGCTGAGTGTGTATTGGTGCAGACCATGCCGTTCTCTGCAAAAATCAACAACACAGGTAAATGCAAGGCCTGCCTTATTTTAGTGAATTTCTTTTTCTTGAGTGTGGTCATCTGCATCCTGCAGGTTGGTCTGGTTCTTGGTGCCTGCAAGGTAACAAGGTCATAGAGGTAGAGGGCATAATCCAAGGTGTGGGCTGAATTTATGTTTGCAATGTTAATGTGAGTGGGTCAGGTGGGAGTGTGATTGTGGTCAAGTATATGCTATTCCTAGTACTTTCCATTCTGAGGTTCCATAGTAAGGCACACATCTCTTGCTGTATGAGTTCAGAAATGCAGCTGTATAGTTACTGGCAACTAACTTTATAGTCTAAATGTTGGTAATAGGTATGTCCACCTGTCGGTAAGAGGATGGATATTTGTAAGTCCTATTACTAGGCAGTGTTTTCCATCAGAATTGTTGAACATATCCCAACTATTGGAATTGGCCCTCTCTGCAGGGTCACCCTGAAATCTTTTGCCTTCACCCTTCCTATGTTTTCTGAATTTGGTTTTGTTGGCCTTAAGACTCTGTGCACTTTACCACTGTTAGCCAGTACAAAAGTGCTTGAGCCCTCTCCTTTTAACATGGTAAAATTAGTTTACATCTGATTAGCACTTCAAATGTACTTCTAAGTCACTTGTAGAGTGGTATAGCACATACAGAGGGCCTATAAATTAAATGCTACCTGTGGGCCTGCAGCACTTATTCTGCTAGCCACTTACATAGCCCCTTAAAACTCCATAGCCCCATACTCCAAGCCTCCCACTGCAGCCTAAATGCAATTTTAAACTGTCGAATCGACTTGGCAATATAATAGCCTGGCTCAGCATTAAAATCCAGTTTTCTTGCATATAGGTCAACCCTAAGGTAAGCCCTAGGTAGCCCATTTGACAGAGTGCATTGTAAGTAAAATATTGGACTTGTGCTTTTAAGTGTTAATAATCCTGGTAGTAAAAAACTCCTACATTTGTTTCTCACTTCTGTGAGACCTAGCTGTCCCATAGAATAGCATTATGTTGCCTTATTAAATTTAATAAGTGCTAACTATTGATTGGGAAAGTGTAAGCAGTTTGTGTTTGGTGTCTGAGAATTTGTAATTAAAAATCAATTTTTCGGTTAAAGTCAAATTTGAAGTCCAATTTTTGAAAAAGCCACTTTTTGAAACTTGCCATTTTCCTATCCTAAGATATTTGGTGCCTGAGGCTTATCATGGGTCCCATGACTGGGTGTAGTTAGCAGTTGGACTTTGTTTATTCCTCCCAGGTAGCCAGCATACAGGGACTATTTGTGCCTGAATGGGCCATCAACTGGCAGGATGAAAGGCAGAGCTGGGCACCTGAATCGGCTGTGCTCTGCCTTCAAACAAAGGACTTGTCTTCACTGCACAGTTTATCAGGCAACTTGGAGTCAGGAAACTTCAAGTACTTCAAAGGGATATCTCCAAAACTTCTCCTACGTCAAAGAAGCCATCAGGGAATATTATCAAAGACCGGTGTTAAAATTATCGCCAGGAAACAGCAGATAGAACGCCGATAATGGGCTTGATAATACGCCCTTGTTAATTCCCATAGAAGCCCATTGTGAGACGTTGGCCTGGTATATGATATCCACTATTCTAGTGGGCACCTTGCACCAGTCCAAACAACCCTTATGGTGGTGGTTGTAAAGTCAACCTTATAGACCAGCTATCCTAGTGGTAGCATGGACAAAGCAGTCTTAGGCTAAATCTTCAGAGAGCATGTGAAGCCAGCTGTTTTACCCTATATAATCCCTTGAATACCAAATGAAAGGAAACCACACGAGGTATATATCAAATATATATGTATTTATTAATAGCACAACCCCTCAGGACTCTTTATGAGGTCAGAGATCGAAGTACATTACAAGTTACTTAATCAGCATACTATAAGTTGCACAAAATACAGTTCTGCCCTAGGGGCCTCACAAACCATATACTAAGTAAGTAGTATAAGAACCACTTTAGAAAAGGTGAATAGGCATAGGGCCTAGGGAATCACTGGGGCTACACTGGACAACCAAGGGATTGAAAGTGGGAGGCCCACGGGGGACGCGCGGAGTGTCGAAACACAGTCGCGAGTTGCCATAGAGTTAAAACAGGAACGTAAAAGTTAGAAAGTAGTTGATTCAGGACACTTACGGATGGACTATGGTGAAACCCCTTTAAACTAGGACACTTGGATAGTCAATACCCATGGGAGCACCGGAGTACTCGAGTTACCTCATAGGTGTCTTTTCGTGTCGGGTTTCGTCGCTGTTTCCTATGGAGAGCTGCACAGAAGTGCTGCAGGCGACCACGAGAAAAGTGTCCGGTTGGATCCAAGGGAGGATCGAGGCTGTGAAGAACTTGAAAGCATAGGGGACAGAGTCTGGGTCACTAGCCAGTGACCAGGATGGCTGTCTGCAGTGTCAGTATCCGGATTGGACCCAACAAGCCTTGGCAAACGCAACCCACAGAGAAGACGTGTCAAGCTGAAATGCAAGAACAGGTACCACGCGGCACTCGTGGAGTGTGGAGGACTGAGCTTCAGTGCAAATACTGCTTGGGGCTGGGGCTTTGCAATTCCCAATGCACAACTTCGAGGATTCCTCAGAAGCTGCACAGTTAGCAAAGAGCAGGTAGTCCAGGGTGTCCAGTCCCACGTCTCTCGTGTCCGCCACGGATCTCAGCTTTGCTGTGAATGTGGATCGGAGTCAGAGAAATCTGGAAGTCTAGTTCCTGAGTCACTGAGTCTTCGGGTTCTGGTGGGAACAATGACATAGCAAACCGGCAAGTTACTGGTGGTGCCTGTTTGCACAGGGTGGTCACTCGTTGACCACAAGGTAGATTTCTTCAGTCTTCTAGTCGCTGTAGAATGTCGAAGGTCCAGAGTTTCGTTTCAGAGTTTAAGGGTTTCAGGATAATCTAATGTCTCTAGACACAGCTCCTAGCTTTATACTAATCTAAGGGGCTGGATTACCTGCTAGGTCCCTCCTATGGGTGGAACCTGGGAAGGGGGTGGTTACACCCCTTTACCTTTGTCCAGTTTCGCGCCAGAGCTGGGGCTGGAGTGCCCCAGCAACTGGTTTGAACCGGGCTATGCATGGAGCACCTTGCGTGCCCCAGGCAGTGTCTGGAGGAGCATCTTTCCATTCAACACACCCTGCCCCTATACACTACAGGCTGTCTGGGGAGGTGCTAGCACCTCCCTCGACAGGAAACCTATTGTCCAGGCCTCCCTCGCTGGAGTTTCCCCCAGCTGCAAAAGGTCAGACTTGTGTCTGTGGCAGCAGTATCCATTTTGTGATGCTAAGGCTCTGTTTAACTTTAACCGGGTAAAGCAGTAACTACATGTCTTCTCCCTCTAGAAGGGTGGAATGCTACCCCCAGCGCCAGAACTGGCAAGGGGGTAGTATTCCAAAGTGTTTGACACCTTACACAACATATTTCGATAAAGCCAAACTAAAGTTAGCATTAACCGCGAGGATTATAATGCACTTATGGTATGGCTATATCATAGAACAGCAATAAGGACATGGTTCTGAAAGCTGCAGAAGGGCTGAGCTCATGCCAGAGCACTCTCTCACATAAAACCAAGCACTCTGCCTCCAGGATTGTTAAGGCCTGCCATAGGAGTGACTTATAGGTGCATATGTGTCTATATATAAGGTAGATATAGCTATACTATATCTAAGTAAGGGGTGATTACACCACCTTACCCTAGCTGACAGTGGTGTCAGTTTAGATGGCCAGCCAGGGGTAGCATAATACATGCTGCAGCCCCTGGTAGGCCTTGGTTGCACCTATGCCCTGGGTACCTACGGTACAAAAACCAGCTAAAGACTAGGCAAAAAGTTGGGGTAACGATATAGTCAGATATCCACCTTCCTATACACCCATGTTAACACAAGGACATGGGCTTTTATGGGAATTAACAAGGGGGTATTATCAAGCCCATTATCGCCGTTTTATCAGCAGTTTCCTGCCAATAAAACTGCGATAATTTTAAAACCGGTCCTTGATAATATGCCCCAACATATTTAAAAAGTAGACCTTCCTACCCACTCTTAATTTTCCTTTCTGGACTGCAGAAAAACCCTCAGAGGACCGCCTGATGCTGTAGCCTGCTGTGTTCTCACTCTACAAGACTGCTTCGCTGTACCTGGAAGGACTGTTTTGCTGCCAGGAGCATGCCTTGAACCCTCAGACGCCTGCTCTGCTGCTTCAGCCCTGATTCATCACTTGAACCCAGGACTACCAGAGAGACACCAAGGGGTAGTTTGCTGGCATCCTTTTCAGAGACTCAGGCTGTGGACAAAACTCACCGAACTCCACCAGCAGAGTGGAATTTTTCGCCCACCCCTAGTGAAGACCCATCTCTGAAAACAAACCCCTCAAGATCCTTTGTGTGTGCATCTACCTTCTGGGTTACTCTGTACCAAGTCCATGTGTGACCTTGGTGTGGCACCTGTTTAAGTCACATGCATATGCATATATTTAGATTGTTTATAGCCATTCGAGAAAAGGAGCCTTGGAGCCACGGGCATAATTAGAAACTTACCACTGCTTGCAGGTCAGCAAATAATCCTATGGTGTACATAAGTGGAGACCCAGGCCTGCCATCACACCATTGTTTATATTACTGTATACAATCTATCATGTAGCCTGTCTGGAGATATCTGTGTGTGACCTACCTATAAACACCAACAATATTTCAATGTGTGGGAGGGACACAGGGTGCCAGAAGACACACACACCAAATTATCATTACCTTTCTTGGTGCTATGCGTATAGAATGTGCCCTCTCTGGAAGCCTGTTCACAGGGGCAATGTGTGCATTGTGAGGGATGGGGCATGGCACATGTCCAGTCAAAGGCCTTCATCCTTGTAAATCTACCCCTCCTAACATCTAGGAATGTCTAGTGGTTTGCCATGTGACTTGTGAGATGGCAGAATGCCATGGCCTAAATGCAAAGAGAAGTGCAGATATTTTTGTCAATGATACAGAGTATCCTTGCTCCCATTGACTTAGCAAACTCTGACATATAGGTCAATAGATATTTCTGACCCAAAAAAGATAAAGATAGTAGGTTTTATTGTCCAAACTGGCACAATTTGCTTCTTTATAAACAAGCAAGGCTAAAGTGAAAAGCTTGATCATCTGTGAAGGGGCAAGGTGGGTGAGCATGGCTATAAGAAGGGATAAGCAGGTGGAGGGGTTGGTTTGGGAAGAGGAGAAAGAGGGCTTGTGAGGGTCTTCTCAATTAAAAAAAACAGAAAGAAAAGGAATAACAGTGCCAAGGTGTGTGGACTACTTTTACTACTTTTTTAAGTATTCCACATCCGCAAAACACAGTGGGCTGCTTCCAGTGGTGATGGACAACCCAGTCAGCCAATGCCAGTGGCTTAAAAAGACCATCCGAAAGCCTGTTTGAGTATATGTATGCATGTGTAAGATAATTAATCATTATAAATTCTAAGGAAAGGATAGTAAGCTCTGTGTAAAATAAGACATGTGAGACGTGTGCTTTTCTGTGGGGTGTGTGACATGAGTGTGAAGTAGAAATGTAGTTGTAGAGTAGAGGGATATAGGGGCATATTACCAAGGGTGGCGATAGGCAATTATCGCCGCTTAGCGGCCGTTTTCGGCCGCTAAGCGGCGATAATTCTATTGCTCTATTAGCAAGCTGTCGCTAACTGATGTTAGCAACAGCTTTTAGGCGATAGCCAGCGGTTTGGGGCCCGCTTTGCATGCCAGCGATATTTATCGCTAATGACATGCAAAGTGGGCGTACCCAAACTGTTAGCGACTGAAAGCCGTTGCTAACGTCGCTATCGCCTATTAGCAAGGCAGGCGTAGCAATGGAAATATTCCCGCTATCGCCAAAAACCAACGCCTGCTCGGCCAGTATTTAGCCATGTTATCCAATGGGAGGTGGATAACATGGCTAAGAGCATTTTGTCGCATATGCGTGAATATCGCTGTATTCTCAGCGATATTCACGCATTTCGTGGCTATGGCTGGATATTTTAGCACAATGGACAAAAACGTTGCTAATAGCATGTTTTCTCCGCTAATATATCCAGCGATAGGCAGCGATAAAAAAATCGTCGCTAAGTCTATTTAGCGATAAATATCGCCACTTGTTGGTAATATGCTCCATAGTCTCTTACCTGGCCTTGCGTTGGGAATCAGTGGAAAAGGTAAAAATACAGCAGGCCTGGGTGCATGGTGGAAAGCATACATTCATCAAGGGGGTTCTGCATCTATGAAAAACATTTGCTACTTGAAGGCTGGAGACCTTCTCCTTCACTTGTCTCCTCCCGCCCTGTCACTTTTCACTTGTTTCAGGCCCCTCATGTGTGCGCTTCTTTCCCAGCAACAGAGTATGTCATCTCTATCCACATGGCCCCTTCTCCACTCTGCTGAGTGTGTATTGGTGCAGACCATGCCGTTCTCTGCAAAAATCAACAACACAGGTAAATGCAAGGCCTGCCTTATTTTAGTGAATTTCTTTTTCTTGAGTGTGGTCATCTGCATCCTGCAGGTTGGTCTGGTTCTTGGTGCCTGCAAGGTAACAAGGTCATAGAGGTAGAGGGCATAATCCAAGGTGTGGGCTGAATTTATGTTTGCAATGTTAATGTGAGTGGGTCAGGTGGGAGTGTGATTGTGGTCAAGTATATGCTATTCCTAGTACTTTCCATTCTGAGGTTCCATAGTAAGGCACACATCTCTTGCTGTATGAGTTCAGAAATGCAGCTGTATAGTTACTGGCAACTAACTTTATAGTCTAAATGTTGGTAATAGGTATGTCCACCTGTCGGTAAGAGGATGGATATTTGTAAGTCCTATTACTAGGCAGTGTTTTCCATCAGAATTGTTGAACATATCCCAACTATTGGAATTGGCCCTCTCTGCAGGGTCACCCTGAAATCTTTTGCCTTCACCCTTCCTATGTTTTCTGAATTTGGTTTTGTTGGCCTTAAGACTCTGTGCACTTTACCACTGTTAGCCAGTACAAAAGTGCTTGAGCCCTCTCCTTTTAACATGGTAAAATTAGTTTACATCTGATTAGCACTTCAAATGTACTTCTAAGTCACTTGTAGAGTGGTATAGCACATACAGAGGGCCTATAAATTAAATGCTACCTGTGGGCCTGCAGCACTTATTCTGCTAGCCACTTACATAGCCCCTTAAAACTCCATAGCCCCATACTCCAAGCCTCCCACTGCAGCCTAAATGCAATTTTAAACTGTCGAATCGACTTGGCAATATAATAGCCTGGCTCAGCATTAAAATCCAGTTTTCTTGCATATAGGTCAACCCTAAGGTAAGCCCTAGGTAGCCCATTTGACAGAGTGCATTGTAAGTAAAATATTGGACTTGTGCTTTTAAGTGTTAATAATCCTGGTAGTAAAAAACTCCTACATTTGTTTCTCACTTCTGTGAGACCTAGCTGTCCCATAGAATAGCATTATGTTGCCTTATTAAATTTAATAAGTGCTAACTATTGATTGGGAAAGTGTAAGCAGTTTGTGTTTGGTGTCTGAGAATTTGTAATTAAAAATCAATTTTTCGGTTAAAGTCAAATTTGAAGTCCAATTTTTGAAAAAGCCACTTTTTGAAACTTGCCATTTTCCTATCCTAAGATATTTGGTGCCTGAGGCTTATCATGGGTCCCATGACTGGGTGTAGTTAGCAGTTGGACTTTGTTTATTCCTCCCAGGTAGCCAGCATACAGGGACTATTTGTGCCTGAATGGGCCATCAACTGGCAGGATGAAAGGCAGAGCTGGGCACCTGAATCGGCTGTGCTCTGCCTTCAAACAAAGGACTTGTCTTCACTGCACAGTTTATCAGGCAACTTGGAGTCAGGAAACTTCAAGTACTTCAAAGGGATATCTCCAAAACTTCTCCTACGTCAAAGAAGCCATCAGGGAATATTATCAAAGACCGGTGTTAAAATTATCGCCAGGAAACAGCAGATAGAACGCCGATAATGGGCTTGATAATACGCCCTTGTTAATTCCCATAGAAGCCCATTGTGAGACGTTGGCCTGGTATATGATATCCACTATTCTAGTGGGCACCTTGCACCAGTCCAAACAACCCTTATGGTGGTGGTTGTAAAGTCAACCTTATAGACCAGCTATCCTAGTGGTAGCATGGACAAAGCAGTCTTAGGCTAAATCTTCAGAGAGCATGTGAAGCCAGCTGTTTTACCCTATATAATCCCTTGAATACCAAATGAAAGGAAACCACACGAGGTATATATCAAATATATATGTATTTATTAATAGCACAACCCCTCAGGACTCTTTATGAGGTCAGAGATCGAAGTACATTACAAGTTACTTAATCAGCATACTATAAGTTGCACAAAATACAGTTCTGCCCTAGGGGCCTCACAAACCATATACTAAGTAAGTAGTATAAGAACCACTTTAGAAAAGGTGAATAGGCATAGGGCCTAGGGAATCACTGGGGCTACACTGGACAACCAAGGGATTGAAAGTGGGAGGCCCACGGGGGACGCGCGGAGTGTCGAAACACAGTCGCGAGTTGCCATAGAGTTAAAACAGGAACGTAAAAGTTAGAAAGTAGTTGATTCAGGACACTTACGGATGGACTATGGTGAAACCCCTTTAAACTAGGACACTTGGATAGTCAATACCCATGGGAGCACCGGAGTACTCGAGTTACCTCATAGGTGTCTTTTCGTGTCGGGTTTCGTCGCTGTTTCCTATGGAGAGCTGCACAGAAGTGCTGCAGGCGACCACGAGAAAAGTGTCCGGTTGGATCCAAGGGAGGATCGAGGCTGTGAAGAACTTGAAAGCATAGGGGACAGAGTCTGGGTCACTAGCCAGTGACCAGGATGGCTGTCTGCAGTGTCAGTATCCGGATTGGACCCAACAAGCCTTGGCAAACGCAACCCACAGAGAAGACGTGTCAAGCTGAAATGCAAGAACAGGTACCACGCGGCACTCGTGGAGTGTGGAGGACTGAGCTTCAGTGCAAATACTGCTTGGGGCTGGGGCTTTGCAATTCCCAATGCACAACTTCGAGGATTCCTCAGAAGCTGCACAGTTAGCAAAGAGCAGGTAGTCCAGGGTGTCCAGTCCCACGTCTCTCGTGTCCGCCACGGATCTCAGCTTTGCTGTGAATGTGGATCGGAGTCAGAGAAATCTGGAAGTCTAGTTCCTGAGTCACTGAGTCTTCGGGTTCTGGTGGGAACAATGACATAGCAAACCGGCAAGTTACTGGTGGTGCCTGTTTGCACAGGGTGGTCACTCGTTGACCACAAGGTAGATTTCTTCAGTCTTCTAGTCGCTGTAGAATGTCGAAGGTCCAGAGTTTCGTTTCAGAGTTTAAGGGTTTCAGGATAATCTAATGTCTCTAGACACAGCTCCTAGCTTTATACTAATCTAAGGGGCTGGATTACCTGCTAGGTCCCTCCTATGGGTGGAACCTGGGAAGGGGGTGGTTACACCCCTTTACCTTTGTCCAGTTTCGCGCCAGAGCTGGGGCTGGAGTGCCCCAGCAACTGGTTTGAACCGGGCTATGCATGGAGCACCTTGCGTGCCCCAGGCAGTGTCTGGAGGAGCATCTTTCCATTCAACACACCCTGCCCCTATAAACTACAGGCTGTCTGGGGAGGTGCTAGCACCTCCCTCGACAGGAAACCTATTGTCCAGGCCTCCCTCGCTGGAGTTTCCCCCAGCTGCAAAAGGTCAGACTTGTGTCTGTGGCAGCAGTATCCATTTTGTGATGCTAAGGCTCTGTTTAACTTTAACCGGGTAAAGCAGTAACTACATGTCTTCTCCCTCTAGAAGGGTGGAATGCTACCCCCAGCGCCAGAACTGGCAAGGGGGTAGTATTCCAAAGTGTTTGACACCTTACACAACATATTTCGATAAAGCCAAACTAAAGTTAGCATTAACCGCGAGGATTATAATGCACTTATGGTATGGCTATATCATAGAACAGCAATAAGGACATGGTTCTGAAAGCTGCAGAAGGGCTGAGCTCATGCCAGAGCACTCTCTCACATAAAACCAAGCACTCTGCCTCCAGGATTGTTAAGGCCTGCCATAGGAGTGACTTATAGGTGCATATGTGTCTATATATAAGGTAGATATAGCTATACTATATCTAAGTAAGGGGTGATTACACCACCTTACCCTAGCTGACAGTGGTGTCAGTTTAGATGGCCAGCCAGGGGTAGCATAATACATGCTGCAGCCCCTGGTAGGCCTTGGTTGCACCTATGCCCTGGGTACCTACGGTACAAAAACCAGCTAAAGACTAGGCAAAAAGTTGGGGTAACGATATAGTCAGATATCCACCTTCCTATACACCCATGTTAACACAAGGACATGGGCTTTTATGGGAATTAACAAGGGGGTATTATCAAGCCCATTATCGCCGTTTTATCAGCAGTTTCCTGCCAATAAAACTGCGATAATTTTAAAACCGGTCCTTGATAATATGCCCCAACATATTTAAAAAGTAGACCTTCCTACCCACTCTTAATTTTCCTTTCTGGACTGCAGAAAAACCCTCAGAGGACCGCCTGATGCTGTAGCCTGCTGTGTTCTCACTCTACAAGACTGCTTCGCTGTACCTGGAAGGACTGTTTTGCTGCCAGGAGCATGCCTTGAACCCTCAGACGCCTGCTCTGCTGCTTCAGCCCTGATTCATCACTTGAACCCAGGACTACCAGAGAGACACCAAGGGGTAGTTTGCTGGCATCCTTTTCAGAGACACAGGGATAAAAGTAAAAGTTTCTTACCTTCGGTAACGATGTATCTGGTAGAGACGATTCTAGCCGCAGATTCTTTAAAGTAGAATTATCCCCAGGCGTTAGCCTGGATCTGGAATATTTTTCTTTTGCCACAGCATCTCTGCGCACTGGGGGACGGCACCACGTGACTCCACCCTGAGGTCGTCCAGGTACATGACGCCATCGAGGTCACATAAGTCCCACCCCAGCGTGCTGACATCAGTTTTCTTCGAAGAACTTTTCCCCAAGATGGAGTCATCAGAAACAATACTGTGAGAG
The DNA here is from genome assembly GCF_964261635.1 of Lissotriton helveticus. Taxonomy (NCBI): domain Eukaryota; kingdom Metazoa; phylum Chordata; class Amphibia; order Caudata; family Salamandridae; genus Lissotriton; species Lissotriton helveticus. The sequence goes on along the minus strand of NC_136072.1, from coordinate 34,047,077 downwards.
CATGGGAACAGTGTGCGAAAAAAGCAGTGAAACAATGACATGACAGACGACAGAGAGTCTGCAACCACTATTGATAACAGTGAAGGAGCCACAAACTCAGACAGAGGAGTAACAGCAAGACACCTCATTACAGCATCACCAAGGAGTGAAGTACCCCCTGTAAAGGGTTAAAGAGGCTGAGGCACAGCCAAGAGACCCAGACCCAGAGTCCTGCAGAGGAGTCTGAAGCTTGAAGCAAAAAAAAAAGAGATACACTGAAGTAACCAGGGTGTAGGGATGCAGAAGTACACATGAACCCATCGTCCAAGTACTAGAAAGAAACACAGAAACAGAATGAAGAACCCTGTCAGGGAGGAAGTGAAAGAGGACACTCGCAGAAGGCAAGTCACCATGAGGGAGGCGAGTGACGAAGACCAAGCTAAAGGTCCACGCAAAACGGGGAGGAACGGCGGGTCGTGAAGGAATCTGCGGCTAGAATCGTCTCTACCAGAAACATTGTTACAGAAGGTAAGTAACTTGTACATCTGATAGAGACTACTGGCCGCAGATTCCTTAACGTAGACTAGATACCCTAGTCATACCCAGAGGGGAGGAGGGGTCTGCGAGAGAACCTCACCGGCTTGGAAGAACACAGGGCCCTAACAGGGGAAGTGTCATAGGGACAGGGAGGCTGGCCCAGCCCCCACCAAGCAGAGATAAGCAAGAACTAGGAGAAAGGAAGGCCAGGATACCACAAGCCTACCCGGGGTCAAGGGCGTCCGCCAGAAATCCCGGAGTTACCAATGGCACCAAGAGAGCACCAAGGAAGAAGGAACCACCCGCAAAGTCCTAGAAACAGGTGGAAACGGAGGCAGAGCCTGCTGCAGGAAACACACAAACAGTGAAGGGGACAGTGGGACTGGCACCAGCCCCAAGGCAGTGGACAAGGCAGGAATGGCCCCACAGCCGAGAAGCGCAGACGTGAGAAGGAAGACCTGTCGTGCAAAGGCCCAGCAGAGCACGGAACACGGGCACACGAGTGCTCACTGAGTATACATGTGCAGCAGGCAACAGGTGCATACTAAGAAGTAGAGTGCCCAGAACAAGCGAAGCGCAATACAAGACAGAGGATAGAGAGCCCCAGAACAAGCTCCAGAATAAGGCTGTCCCAGTGGCACAACCCGACCCACGAAAAGAAGTGGGACCGGCAAGAAGATAAAGAAGAGAAATATGGAGTACCAACCTAACATCGTCAACCAGAACACATGAGAACACCAGGAATATCCCAGCCCCCCTGAAACACACGGCAGAGGACCCGTCCGAAGCGCCGGATAACCAGGTGGAAACACCTCGACATGACGTCATAGGTGGCCCAACAACCGGTCCGGCGCTCCAGAGGCTGAAGAGGACCAAGTAGTAGGCATACCACAGGTCAAGAACAAAATGCACAACAGGGAAGCGCTGAAGATGAAGGATAGAAACACCATTGGATACTAAGCAGGATAAGACCTGGAGCAGCGCAAGCTGCACTAAAACGGAAGAAAAAGGACTGCACCAAGCGGTATACAGTGACGTCAGGAACAGCGAGGAACCTAGAGGGTATCCACTCCTGCCCAGCTTATTACAGAGCCATACAATAGCCAACAAGTACCCCACCTAGGGTATGACACGTCCCAACAAAACATGGGAACAACTCTTAGGGAAAACCCCCGCAGCAGTGGACAAGAACATAAAGGACCTGTGGGTAGCACCACAGACGGCTCATCAATCAGTGGAAAAATACACGGATGGTCCAACCTGAGGACCTATACAGCTCCACTAACAGCCAAAAACTAATCCACCACAAAAACCAAAGGGCGGGACCAGCAGCCAACCGGACAGAGGGAGCAACTTAAGGACTCTGAAGGGGCACCAAGTCATGCAGAACACACAGATGGGCCAACAGAAACCTAGGCCCAAAGAGAAGGTTAATAAGGCCTCCCATAAGTCACCTGAAGACCGACAAGCCAAAGCTTACGGAGGGGGATGGGGACGGAGCTCCACAAGTAGTTGTTGAATGGCGGAGTACGCATGGGTGTTAAACAGAAGAATCCCATCAAAAAGAAGGTCAACAAGACACTCCCTAACATTCTCCGGAAAGATACCATCCGCAGCCAAGCATGGCGGCGGAGAGCCACAGAACTCGCATACTGCGGGCGAGAGAATCAGAAACATCCAAGGCCGAAAGGAGAATAAATGCGGCTAACTCCCATCCATCTAGCACATGGTGCCGCACATCAGCACAGACACCTCCATGGGAGGGGCGAGACAGAAGGGATTCAATGGAATCCCACAGGGCGGAGGTAGCCCTGGCCAACACACAAAGAGTGTTGAGCAAGCGCAAAGCAGCACTAGTGGAGGCGAAAATGCTACGCCCCCAGGAGTCCAACCACCGGCCCTCACGTGACAGAGGGAGCAACACCGAAGGCAAGGAAGGGAAAGCCGACTGCAGGACAGGGACCTGGGCAGAAGGGTGGGAAGAAAGGCAGACTGGATCATTCGGAGCAGGCCGATGGCAATGGAGGAGCAGTTGAGGCACTGGATCTCCCGTAGCAGGATGCCCCAAGGCCCCCAGAAGAGAATTGTGGAGCGAAGCTTTGAATGGAAGAAGCAGCTCCCCACCACAAGAGCCCTGGTGGAGAACCTTCAACAATAGTAGAGATTGGAGTGACCGGGGCTGCCCATGCGCAAAATACCAGCAGCCGTAGAAATGGCCCGGACAAAAGCCACACCCGCCTCCGTAGGGCGTCACTGGGGAGAGAGCAACTCGTCCGTCGGCAAAGGCTGTAAACTAAGCCGCCCGTCCCCGAGTCCAGCTGGAGGAGGGAACAGCCAGACCCTGTAGGATGGAAGACCCATGGATGAGTGGGGGGTCTGAGGGGTCTGCGGAGAAGGCGGAGCAGCCTGCAAGGAACCAACAAGGTGCGGAAGTTAGGGTCCAGGGTCTGGGGCCACGGAGACGGCATAGAGCCCGCCCTGGAAGACGCCAGGGAATAAGCAATGACGCGGCGTCCAGTCTCCGGTGAAGAGTAGACAAGGTGATGCCAAACTTCCAGAGAGAAAGTGACCTCTGGGACGGTGCCGTGGTGCCCGCCATGGGCACCTGTGTGTCCTCGATCTGCGCCGGAGTGGCCCCCAGAGGCGCCTAGTCAACCTCCACCACCACGTGCTGCACAGGAGAAAGGGGCAGGGTTGGAGCCGAAGCGGCTAATGAACAGCACCAAAAAAGTGCCGTCTCGACCCCCGACGAGGCAGCCGCCTGCGTCGAGGGTTGAGAGGGACTCGGTGAGGCACCCCATGTCCCGGAACTCCACTCGTGGTGCCGCTAGGGCCCGGGAGGAAAGACCTGAAGCCGAACTTGTTGGCGCCGGGACCGAAGCCGCCGGCGAGTCCGCGGGAGGCCTGCACATAGCGAGGGATCCACTGATGTCTCAGGAAGAGGATGAGGAGGAGGAGGGTGCACAGAAGCCTGCAGAGCCACAGCCTAGGCTTACATTTAGGCTCTGTCACCCCAACACCAGGAAACGCCTGTTAGGGTGGCGACAGGCGATCCCAGGAGGAACCCATTCCTCCGCAGAGTGAAGACAAGGCCTCGATGACAGACTGAGGGACTTACCGATGATCGATACCCATGAGGCCTCGGTGAGGGACAATGCCACAAGCGGAATCGGCGGATTCTGGACCCGTCCGATAGATGGGATGGACGCAGGGAGGAGACCGATATGGACAAGCGGGCCGAATGCAATTTCATCCAGCGCTCCCGCCGGGACTTCGACTTAAGATGCTGACAAGCGTCGCTGTCCGTGGAATCATGGAGCTCACCCAAACACCACATGCAAACAGGGTGAGGGTCCATCGTCGACATCTGATGTGTACAAGAAGGACAAGTCTTGAAACCCGAAGGCATTCGCACACTGTTCTCAACGCAAGGCGTTAAAAGAAGACCTGAAACAGGTCAAGGAACACAATCAGGAACCGCGTTGCACGCGGGAAAGAAAGAAACTGATGTCAGTGTGCTGGGGTGGGACATCTGTGACCTCGCTAACATCATGTACGCGGACGACGTCAGGGCGGAGGCACGTGGTGCCGCCCCCCAGCGCGCAGAGATGCTGTGGCAAAAGAAAACTTTTCCGGATCCAGTCTCACTCCTGGGGATAATTCTAAGTTAAGGAATCTGCGACTAGTAGTCTCTATCAGATAAGGCACCCATCATCACATCTGAGTCCTGCTTGAGTGAGTCCTGAACCCTGAAGTGGTACCTCTCCAGTCCTTCAACCTTGGTTCTGGTTTTAAAGGTGCCAAGTAAACTAAATCCCAAACTTGGGACATAGAAAATGTTTAACCTAAAACTGCTCTGAGAACTGAGGAAAGACTGGGAAGAACCTATTTGTCTATCCATCCCTGGGGCATTGCCGATTAGCCTGACTTCACAGTAGCTCCCGCTACATTCTTCTCCACAGCAGCAAATCCTGTTCAGCGGTCCCTTGATGAAAGAGTATCTGGCCTCCTTGAACTCTCGTCGGCTACCGTCTCCAGCTACATCCCGCTGAAGATTTTTTGACTCCTAAAAAAAGACTAAGTTCAAACACAGAAATCTTCACTTCAGCTTCATACAGTCTCATCGCCGAACACTGCCTGCAGCTTTACCCCATTGAACTTTACCTTGCCAGAAATGTCCCTTCAAAATTACTAAACAGGGCTCAATCCATTTCTTGTATTCGACCAGCGCTCCATTACAGCTGACCATATGTTTCAACTTTGACCTGGTCTTGATCCACTAGATGTCTGCGGCTGGGGCCGAACTTTACAAAAAAAATTTAATTCATAACTCAGGTTCTACTAATTGGATTTTTGTTTTTTTGCTGTCAAATAATTGCTCCCCTCGTCAGTATGTACCCTCATGTTCCGGTAGTGAATGAATGGCACAACATTGTTAATTTCAGTTCGTGCAGGAACGTGCTTTGTCGTATCTGATTGCAGTGCCTTTCTAAGGCTCACTGCCGGGGACCATCCGCCAGACCAGGAGAAAACTACTAATCTTGAGGGGTGGCGGGTGGATTTGGCGGTGTGGTAGCGGGGCACTGGTGTGGTGGCCCACTGCCACACTGCGAAAGTCGTTATTAGGCCTTAAGTTCAAAAGTTACATTTTGCTCTATTTTTTGTTTAATGGTGTGGGACTTCTCTTGTGCTGTGTTTTCACTTTACACATTGAATCTTAGTTAAGCCTGGCTGCTATTGTGCTAAGAGGATTGTGCCTGTCGCGTGAGAAGGGCCTATAGCTCTCTGTTTCTTGTTGTATTCTACTACCCAGCATCACTTAAGGAATCCTATTTTGCTTGCTTGCTTTACAGAAAACATTACCTTTTCTACACCACTGAGGAAGAATGTGCCCAGTTTGCACAGGGATGATGTGCCAGAAGTAATCTTTCATTGCGGACAGCCTGTTGGTAGCGGCAGAGTCCCTGAGGATTCATAGAGGCATACAGCCTTATTCATCAACGGGCCATTTTGCGAGCCCCTAATAGCAATTCATAGCAAATCGCTATTAAGGACTCGCAAAACGGTATTCATGATGTATTGCGAGAAAAAAATGCGATTCGCACGCGGCCGCAAAAACCGTTTGCGATCATCGAAAATCGCATAAAAATCGCAATTTGCGGCAACATCCGTGTCGGATTAGCGATATCGCAAATAGCGATATCGCTAATTGCGAGATCGCAAAAAGCGAGATCGCAAAATCGCGAGATCGGGAAAACGGGTAGTCGCATTTCGAGCACAGTGATGACATCACAACCAGGAAGCAGCCAGTTCCCACCCCCATTCACCACAGTGAGGCAGACCTCGAGGCAGCAACAGAGACAGCTCCTGCAAGGACACCTGCTAAGTTGGACTACCACCTCCAATACCACTGCAGCAATGGCTGAGGAGGCAGTACCTGGGCCCAGCAACCCCGGGCGCAAGAGAAAACTCAAGTTCTCGGAACAAGAGTTGGAGCACCTAATTGAAGGGGTGGTGGAGAACCACTCCAAACTGTTCGGGAAAGACTCAAGGAGGGTGCCCGAGCAGGAGAGGCGCAGGATCTGGCTCAGGATAGCGGCCGCAGTGAACTCTGTGGGTGTGGCCGACAGGTCACTGGATGACCTGAAGAAAAGGTGGTACGACCTCCGAGGTCGTGCCAAGGAGAGGGTCACCGAGAGGCTGGGAGAGTCCCTGGGCACTGGAGGGGGAGGACCTACAGTCCCTCCAAACACCCCCCTGGAGGATCGCGTTGAAGACACGCTGGAGGAAGAGCCGTGTATTGGAGTCACCCGAATGGACTCATCCCGCCCCACCCAAGAGAGCCAAGGTAAGTGGCATGTGACTGCGACCCTGTCCCCTATGAATGGCCATGACCCTATAGCCTCCCATAATGTTCCAAAGTCATGCCATCGGTGCACATCAGTTAATGCCCTAAAGCATTGTGGGACATGTAGTGTGGCCACAATGTACAAGTACCCCAATGCAGCCAGACAGGTCCAAAAGTACGCAATGCTATAGGAAGTCAGGGAATGTCACCCAGCATGCATGTAGCAACTGCACGTGTGACAGATACATGCAACTAATGTACGTCCACTTCCCCTCACAGGTGGTGCTGACAGCAGCGAGAGGCTGCACATAGATGAGGAAAAACAACAAGTGATGGACTGAATGTGGATCAATGTCACACACTCCCCAGTCAAAAGATCTGGGCCCAAATCCATCGTTTTTTTGCACTCCACACCACCCTGGGTTAGACAATGGCAATATGCAAATCAGCTCTGACCCTGTTGCCCCATGGGAACAGTCCAGTCCGAACTACAAAAGCCATGTCCTTCCCAGAACGGAATCAAGCATCCGAGGACCGGACCGGTTTCGAGGTAACACCTCTCTTCAGCCCGGCTAGCTTGACTCCAAGTGGTGTGGAGTGCCTGGGACCCACGTCTGGGCATCCCCAGTGCACTTAGGGCGGCAATTGCAAAAACAACAAGTGATGGACTGAATGTGGATCAATGTCACACACTCCCCCAGTCAAAAGATCTGGGCCCAAATCCATCGTTTTTTTGCACTCCACACCACCCTGGGTTAGACAATGGCGATATGCAAATCAGCTCTGACCCTGTTGCCCCATGGGAACAGTCCAGTCCGAACTACAAAAGCCATGTCCTTCCCAGAACGGAATCAAGCATCCGAGGACCGGACCGGTTTCGAGGTAACACCTCTCTTCAGCCCGGCTAGCTTGACTCCAAGTGGTGTGGAGTGCCTGGGACCCACGTCTGGGCATCCCCAGCGCACTTAGGGCGGCAATTGCAAAAACAACAAGTGATGGACTGAATGTGGATCAATGTCACACACTCCCCCAGTCAAAAGATCTGGGCCCAAATCCATCGTTTTTTTGCACTCCACACCACCCTGGGTTAGACAATGGCGATATGCAAATCAGCTCTGACCCTGTTGCCCCATGGGAACAGTCCAGTCCGAACTACAAAAGCCATGTCCTTCCCAGAACGGAATCAAGCATCCGAGGACCGGACCGGTTTCGAGGTAACACCTCTCTTCAGCCCGGCTAGCTTGACTCCAAGTGGTGTGGAGTGCCTGGGACCCACGTCTGGGCATCCCCAGCGCACTTAGGGCGGCAATTGCAAAAACAACAAGTGATGGACTGAATGTGGATCAATGTCACACACTCCCCCAGTCAAAAGATCTGGGCCCAAATCCATCGTTTTTTTGCACTCCACACCACCCTGGGTTAGACAATGGCGATATGCAAATCAGCTCTGACCCTGTTGCCCCATGGGAACAGTCCAGTCCGAACTACAAAAGCCATGTCCTTCCCAGAACGGAATCAAGCATCCGAGGGCCGGACCGGTTCCGAGGTAACACCTCTCTTCAGCCCGGCTAGCTTGACTCCAAGTGGTGTGGAGTGCCTGGGACCCACGTCTGGGCATCCCCAGCGCACTTAGGGCGGCAATTGCAAAAACAACAAGTGATGGACTGAATGTGGATCAATGTCACACACTCCCCCAGTCAAAAGATCTGGGCCCAAATCCATCGTTTTTTGCACTCCACACCACCCTGGGTTAGACAATGGCGATATGCAAATCAGCTCTGACCCTGTTGCCCATGGGAACAGTCCAGTCCGAACTACAAAAGCCATGTCCTTCCCAGAACGGAATCAAGCATCCGAGGACCGGACCGGTTTCGAGGTAACACCTCTCTTCAGCCCGGCTAGCTTGACTCCAAGTGGTGTGGAGTGCCTGGGACCCACGTCTGGGCATCCCCAGCGCACTTAGGGCGGCAATTGCAAAAACAACAAGTGATGGACTGAATGTGGATCAATGTCACACACTCCCCCAGTCAAAAGATCTGGGCCCAAATCCATCGTTTTTTTGCACTCCACACCACCCTGGGTTAGACAATGGCGATATGCAAATCAGCTCTGACCCTGTTGCCCCATGGGAACAGTCCAGTCCGAACTACAAAAGCCATGTCCTTCCCAGAACGGAATCAAGCATCCGAGGACCGGACCGGTTTCGAGGTAACACCTCTCTTCAGCCCGGCTAGCTTGACTCCAAGTGGTGTGGAGTGCCTGGGACCCACGTCTGGGCATCCCCAGCGCACTTAGGGCGGCAATTGCAAAAACAACAAGTGATGGACTGAATGTGGATCAATGTCACACACTCCCCCAGTCAAAAGATCTGGGCCCAAATCCATCGTTTTTTTGCACTCCACACCACCCTGGGTTAGACAATGGCGATATGCAAATCAGCTCTGACCCTGTTGCCCCATGGGAACAGTCCAGTCCGAACTACAAAAGCCATGTCCTTCCCAGAACGGAATCAAGCATCCGAGGACCGGACCGGTTTCGAGGTAACACCTCTCTTCAGCCCGGCTAGCTTGACTCCAAGTGGTGTGGAGTGCCTGGGACCCACGTCTGGGCATCCCCAGCGCACTTAGGGCGGCAATTGCAAAAACAACAAGTGATGGACTGAATGTGGATCAATGTCACACACTCCCCCAGTCAAAAGATCTGGGCCCAAATCCATCGTTTTTTTGCACTCCACACCACCCTGGGTTAGACAATGGCGATATGCAAATCAGCTCTGACCCTGTTGCCCCATGGGAACAGTCCAGTCCGAACTACAAAAGCCATGTCCTTCCCAGAACGGAATCAAGCATCCGAGGACCGGACCGGTTTCGAGGTAACACCTCTCTTCAGCCCGGCTAGCTTGACTCCAAGTGGTGTGGAGTGCCTGGGACCCACGTCTGGGCATCCCCAGCGCACTTAGGGCGGCAATTGCAAAAACAACAAGTGATGGACTGAATGTGGATCAATGTCACACACTCCCCCAGTCAAAAGATCTGGGCCCAAATCCATCGTTTTTTTGCACTCCACACCACCCTGGGTTAGACAATGGCGATATGCAAATCAGCTCTGACCCTGTTGCCCCATGGGAACAGTCCAGTCCGAACTACAAAAGCCATGTCCTTCCCAGAACGGAATCAAGCATCCGAGGACCGGACCGGTTTCGAGGTAACACCTCTCTTCAGCCCGGCTAGCTTGACTCCAAGTGGTGTGGAGTGCCTGGGACCCACGTCTGGGCATCCCCAGCGCACTTAGGGCGGCAATTGCAAAAACAACAAGTGATGGACTGAATGTGGATCAATGTCACACACTCCCCCAGTCAAAAGATCTGGGCCCGAATCCATCGTTTTTTTGCACTCCACACCACCCTGGGTTAGACAATGGCGATATGCAAATCAGCTCTGACCCTGTTGCCCCATGGGAACAGTCCAGTCCGAACTACAAAAGCCATGTCCTTCCCAGAACGGAATCAAGCATCCGAGGACAGGACCGGTTTCGAGGTAACACCTCTCTTCAGCCCGGCTAGCTTGACTCCAAGTGGTGTGGAGTGCCTGGGACCCACGTCTGGGCATCCCCAGCGCACTTAGGGCGGCAATTGCAAAAACAACAAGTGATGGACTGAATGTGGATCAATGTCACACACTCCCCCAGTCAAAAGATCTGGGCCCAAATCCATCGTTTTTTTGCACTCCACACCACCCTGGGTTAGACAATGGCGATATGCAAATCAGCTCTGACCCTGTTGCCCCATGGGAACAGTCCAGTCCGAACTACAAAAGCCATGTCCTTCCCAGAACGGAATCAAGCATCCGAGGACCGGACCGGTTTCGAGGTAACACCTCTCTTCAGCCCGGCTAGCTTGACTCCAAGTGGTGTGGAGTGCCTGGGACCCACGTCTGGGCATCCCCAGCGCACTTAGGGCGGCAATTGCAAAAACAACAAGTGATGGACTGAATGTGGATCAATGTCACACACTCCCCCAGTCAAAAGATCTGGGCCCAAATCCATCGTTTTTTTGCACTCCACACCACCCTGGGTTAGACAATGGCGATATGCAAATCAGCTCTGACCCTGTTGCCCCATGGGAACAGTCCAGTCCGAACTACAAAAGCCATGTCCTTCCCAGAACGGAATCAAGCATCCGAGGACCGGACCGGTTTCGAGGTAACACCTCTCTTCAGCCCGGCTAGCTTGACTCCAAGTGGTGTGGAGTGCCTGGGACCCACGTCTGGGCATCCCCAGCGCACTTAGGGCGGCAATTGCAAAAACAACAAGTGATGGACTGAATGTGGATCAATGTCACACACTCCCCCAGTCAAAAGATCTGGGCCCAAATCCATCGTTTTTTTGCACTCCACACCACCCTGGGTTAGACAATGGCGATATGCAAATCAGCTCTGACCCTGTTGCCCCATGGGAACAGTCCAGTCCGAACTACAAAAGCCATGTCCTTCCCAGAACGGAATCAAGCATCCGAGGACCGGACCGGTTTCGAGGTAACACCTCTCTTCAGCCCGGCTAGCTTGACTCCAAGTGGTGTGGAGTGCCTGGGACCCACGTCTGGGCATCCCCAGCGCACTTAGGGCGGCAATTGCAAAAACAACAAGTGATGGACTGAATGTGGATCAATGTCACACACTCCCCCAGTCAAAAGATCTGGGCCCAAATCCATCGTTTTTTTGCACTCCACACCACCCTGGGTTAGACAATGGCGATATGCAAATCAGCTCTGACCCTGTTGCCCCATGGGAACAGTCCAGTCCGAACTACAAAAGCCATGTCCTTCCCAGAACGGAATCAAGCATCCGAGGACCGGACCGGTTTCGAGGTAACACCTCTCTTCAGCCCGGCTAGCTTGACTCCAAGTGGTGTGGAATGCCTGGGACCCACGTCTGGGCATCCCCAGCGCACTTAGGGCGGCAATTGCAAAAACAACAAGTGATGGACTGAATGTGGATCAATGTCACACACTCCCCCAGTCAAAAGATCTGGGCCCAAATCCATCGTTTTTTTGCACTCCACACCACCCTGGGTTAGACAATGGCGATATGCAAATCAGCTCTGACCCTGTTGCCCCATGGGAACATTGATCCACATTCAGTCCATCACTTGTTGTTTTTTGCATTTGCCGCCCTAAGTGCGCTGGGGATGCCCAGACGTGGGTCCCAGGCACTCCACACCACTTGGAGTCAAGCTAGCCGGGCTGAAGAGAGGTGTTACCTCGAAACCGGTCCGGTCCTCGGATGCTTGATTCCGGTCTGGGAAAGATATGGCTGTTGTAGTTCGGACTGGACTGTTCCCATGGGGCAACAGGGTCAGAGCTGATTTGCATAAAGCCATTATCTGACCCAGGGTGGTGTGGAGTGCAAAAAAACGATGGATTTGGGCCCAGATCTTTTGACTGGGGGAGTGTGTGACATTGATCCACATTCAGTCCATCACTTGTTGTTTTTTGCACATAGATGAGGATGCACAGGATGACGAGGAGGTGCCGTTACACACAGAGCCTCCTGCGTCTGCCGCAGCAACAACACCTGCAGCCCGGCCCACTACCACTGTGCCTCCAGCCTCTGCCCGAGCACCAACACCTGCAGCCCGGCCCACTACCACTGTGCCTCCAGCCTCTGCCCCAGCACCAACACCTGCAGCCCGGCCCACTGCCACTGTGCCTCCAGCCTCTGCCGCAGCACCAACACCTGCAGCCCGGCCCACTACCACTGTGCCTCCAGCCTCTGCCGCACCAGCAATGCCTAGCTTGACTCCACCAGCAGCTGGCGCACCAACATCAGGTCCCGCCAGTGAGGGGACATCAAGTGTGAGCAGCCACTCTGCCTCACACGTAGGGGCGCTGAGACGCAGCACCAGGCCCAATGCAGGGACACGTGCAGTGGATGAGGAGGAGCCGGAGAGGCGCTTGGGTGCTTCGCGCCGGAGGCGCACCTGACTGAATAGTACTTGTACAGGCACAGGCTGAACATAAGCCTGCCCTGTGTATTGGACGCAGCAGTATGCTGAAATACTGTTTGCAATAGAAGGATGGCAACTGGAAACATTATTGTGATTCAAACAATAAGATTTAATTTGGCATCACACATTGGCGTTGTGTAATTATTAAATTTTGCATGCAATTGTGATTTGTTGGGTGAGGGGAGAGGGTGCACTAGAAACAGTTCATTGTGATGTGGTTGCGGCGTCTGTGGCCTTCAGCTGGGTTCTCCCCGCGTGCATGATGCCCATGTGCAGGTGGCCGGTCGTCCCCTTCCGACTCACTGCCAGAGATGTCAACAGGTATCCTGCGCTTGGTAGCAATGTTATGTAGTATTGCGCAGACAGCCACAATGCGGCAGCACAATTCAGGACTGTAGTACATGGCCCCACCTGTCTTGTGCAGTATGCGGAACCTGCTCTTCAGTAGCCCAAAAGTCCGTTCAATGGAATTCCTTGTCCGTATGTGTGCAACATTGTAACGCCGTTGCTGTGGTGTAGCAGGGTTGAGGTATGGGTTGAGGAGGTATTCACGGAGGGCGTAGCCACTGTCACCTGAATGAGAGGAGCAGAGGGTGAGTGCCTGTGCTGCGCAGCTACTTCATTGCAATGTGACATTGTTGACAAAGTGTACTTACCAAGTAGGTGTCCTTCCCCAAAGTCTCCCCTGGCCAGTCGTGTGTGGAGGCCGCTGTGCCGGAATATGAATGAGTCATGGGTACTCCCTGGGTACTGGGCCACTATGTCCGGGATGTATGTCTTAGCATTGCAGACCATCTGTATGTTGAGGGAGTGGTAGGACTTGCAATTGCGGTACATGTACTCCGTTGCAGCTGGTGGGCAGATGGCGATGTGGGTACAGTCTATGCATCCTATCACATGTGGGAAATGGGCCACATTGTAGAATTGTAGCTTGGTCAAGTCCAGATCCTGTTGGCTGGTGGGAAATTTGATGTGTCGGTGTAGCTGGGTCAGCATTGCGTCAACGAAACTCCTGAGGCAGCGTGACATGGTGGGCTGGGATATCCCCCCAGCAACCGCTACTATCCCCTGGAAGCTCCCGGAGGCCAGGAGGTGCAGGCTACACAATACCTGGACATGTGTAGGCACGGCATTGGTCCGCCTTGTTGGGTGCTGCATCAGGGGGTCAAGGTCCTGTATTAGCTGGATTATCATTTCCCCATTCAGGCGGTACTTTGCATATATCTGCTCTCTGGTTTGGCCCAGCAGGGTGACCCGCTGGCGGAATATCCTGTCCTGGATTCTGCGTCTCCTCCGTGCTGCTCGCTGTAGCCTTCGCCGCCTGACCACCATGTACATTCCTGGCATTGTGAGACTCCAACTGCTGCTGCTGATTCTCCTTATGTGTGTTTGGTCAGGCCTGCACCTGTTCCTGATTGGCCAACGGTTTTTTAAAAAAAAATTCCAATGGCTTTTATGGTTACCACCTGCTTTGGGTTGTCCTTAATTTGCGCCTCGCAAACAGCGATTTGTTTTTTTTTCGCTATTTGCGATTTTTCATGATTACCGATTGCGATTGTATAGCGAATTCGCAATTTTTTTCGCAGAATCCGTGGTTTGTCGCACTCCTGCCGGGATTCTGCGAATCTATTTGCGAATTCGCTATTTTTTGTTTGAGATTTCGCTATTTTCATGGTGAATGCCGATTAGGGAAATTGCGCCCGCAATAGCATTTTCGCAGCTATTGCGGTCGCAATTTTGCTTGCATGAATCAGGCTGTTAGTAATTTAGGGCTGCAATAATGTAGCTTTAATTCGCTGGGGAATCCAGAGTAACTCTGGAGACCGACTTAGATCTGCACCTTGCACAGAAGACAATCTGGATATTGCAGTATTTATCTCTGTTAATTTCACTATATAAATCTATTGTAAGGAAATGCGAACTATAAAATATGTTTGTATTTTTTAATCATATATTTTCCCCAATCTATCACACATCGTATGCAACAAGGTACACCTGATCTGGAAACAAAGACCCAGGAAGGGCATTTGTCTTTGTCTCCTTATTTGATGGTGAAAAGACCAACTTCTTCTTTATAGAGTGCTGAGGATATTCTTAACAGTAGCAGAGGAAAGTCCGTTGTCCTATTCGGTAGCAACAATCATCCCTGCCACTCTCTCCTTCACCCTATGTAAATAGCATGGTATCTGTTTCTTGCTTTATCCCTGAAGTCGTGTGAGTTCTGTTGTCCTCCAATCTAATTGTTAATACCTGGGGCCTTCCTTTAGTAACCTGAAAGTTCATTTGTCGGTTAAATATTCTCCTTTATTAGAATTAGATTTCTCATTCAACTCTTCTTTCTGTGTTATATGTGTGCCTCCTGTCCTTCTTTATATTAGCCCTGCTTCCTTTCCTGGTATTCTGAGTTATTTTTCTACATTCTCCCTTCTCCCCCATCACTTCGTTCCTTCTTGCACCTCTCTATCCTTACATTTTCCCCATCCTTTAACTTCCTTTTGTATGACCCTCCATGGTTTCTTCTTTACATTCTTCTTTTTACCCCTTGCTTCCTCCACGTCCTTTGAGGTGAGAAAATGAAAGTGCAAATGTGCATTCAAATGTTAGGGTCAGGCCCTCTCTATGACATGGCATGCTCCAAATAGTTTTTGCCTTGAGTAAACATTAAAGGGCATCAGTTGTGCCAATATGTTGAATGTGTTGATGATTCTTTGGTACCCTGAGATTTGTGGGGCAGTAGAAACCTTCTGTGGGACCTCTAGTAATGGCCTAAGGTACTGCAGGGACTTGTGTGTAATCTGAGGGACCGCCAACCAAAGCCTGTGGTACTGCAACCTGCACCAGGAAAGAACAGATTACAGCTTTTCAAAACTGTAAGGGGCAGTTGGAGGTCTCAGTTGTCCGACGTTCTTGTGTTTTTCTATTAATTTACAGCATATGTCTTTCGCAGGTGCAGATAACGAAAACTGTAAATAGTGGGCTAAGCATGCACAATGAGCTATCTCTGTGAACACTGATAGATTTGGTTTGTAGTTCAGTTACACGCCAGACCTGTTGTCTGGCAATGTTTTCACCTGCTACTAACTTTGCGAATTCTTGTTGCTCAATTGCTCTTTGCAGGATGAGTCCTTTACAGACCAGCAGCCTTATTCATCAACGGGCCGTTTTACGAGCCCCTAATAGCGATTCATAGCGAATCGCTATTAAGGACTCGCAAAACGGTATTCATGTAGGAATTGCTAAATAAATAGCGATTCCTACACATTCCTTATTTGCGAGTAGCTAATTGCTAATCGCAAATAAGGAAAAACTCCCCATTCATTCCTATGGGCCAAAAGGCCCATAGGAATGATTGGGGAGTATTCCTTATTTGCGATTAGCAATTAGCTAATCGTAAATAAGATAGCGATTTAAAGGGTGCCAGGGGTGTCCAAAGGACACCCTGTAGCACCCCTTAAATGCAAATTGAAACAGGTGTTGCGCACACACATGTCCAAAGGACATGTGTGTGTGCAACATGCAACTTAGAAAAATGCTTTTAAAAGCATTTTTCTAAGTTTTTGCTATTTACCGAGAGGTCTGACCTCTCGGTAAATAGCGGCCCGAAATTGCGAATTAGCATTTTAAAAATGGTTGATGAATTGCATTTAAGGAATCTTAAATAGAGATTCCTTAAATGTAATTCCTCGCAATTTAGCGAATTAGCAAATACCGATTTTTGCATTTGGGATGATGAATCCCAAATGCAAAAATTGCGCTCGCAAAGGGCCAGATTCTCAGATTCTGGCCCTTTGCGAGCGCAATTCGGCTTGATGAATCAGGCTGCATACCTCCAGTGTGGAAAGTAAAACTACAATTCCCAGCCTACCAGGGTCTAAAAAAACAGGTGGCCCCCGTGAATGGCACTTTTTGATAATTGGCCCACACAGAATTTCACTCTATTAATTTTTTACAAAGCTTAAATGTCAAGAAAAAGACAGAACAGACCACTAACTACAGCCAAAAACAAGAGAAAACATTGATCTGGCCACACAGTAAATATGGTGAAGTATGGAAGTTGTTTCTCAAATTCAGACAACGCAGGGCATGGTTTTCATCGCATATTTTTATTCTAACTGCAAGACTCCAGACTGCAAGTAAAAAGTCTTCCATCATCAGGTTGTGTGGCTTCCTGTTTTTCTCTGCTACAGTCTGTGCGTTTTTACCTGTAAAACAAGATATAAGGAGACATGGGGGTTTTTCACCACATTTAGTGCTTCCTCCTCAATGAGGAAGTGTTCAGTTCTCTCACATTCAAAGTTCGAATACATAGAAGATAGCATTTCTTCTCGGTATTACGTAACTCATGACAACTCATCATCTCAAGCAGGTATTGGCCTCCAGAGCCCACCAAGGAGAAAACAAAGAAAGGGCTGGGATGTGTTACCTCTCCCCACATGATAAGAAAACAAGTTACTTACCTGTAACTGTAGTTCTCCAGTATTGGAAGCTTTCATAGATTCACATGCCTGAATCATTCCCCGTCTTCGAGACGGGAGTCTCCGGTACATAAAAAAGCAATGCTTAGTAGTATAGCAACGTGAAAAGAGGCCTAGGCCCATTTTCCTTTTGCAACCCATAAGCACAAGTTACTTACCAACAATAGTTAGTATTAGTTTCCTTACCTTAGAATATCCCCAGGCATCAGACTGGATCCGAAAACATTTGCGTAGCAGTACCCTTGCGCGTCGGTAGGCGTCGTCTGCAGCTCCGCGTCCGTCGTGGGCGTCGTGGGCGCCGGAATGATGTTGCCGGAGTACTTAGACGCCGCCCTCGCGCGCTGACGTCAGTTCTTATACACAGCTTTTCCGCGCCAGAAACGCAGAGCCATGATAAAAACCAACACTGGTGACTTGAAACTAGGGCCCTGAAAGGGGATGACCTTAACCCTAGATATCGGTTCGCAGAACTGGGAGGATGGGTGGGTCGGTAAGGAATCTAATACTAACGACTGTTTCTTACAGATATATCGTTACCGAAGGTAAGTAACTTGTGCATCTGAAAGAAACAGGTTAGTATTAGATTCCTTACCTTAGAATAGATACCCCAGCAATACCAACCCCGGTGGTGGGTCTGCGAACCAATAATCACACCAGAAATTCCTGGAGGACGGAACGGCCAAAGAAGCCATCCCTCCGGACTTGGCTGTCCAGGCAGTAGTGTCTTGCAAACGTGTGCAGCGAGGCCGACGTAGCTGCCTGACATATGTCCTGCAAGGGGACTCCCCGGCCCAGGGCAGTAGTAGCCGCCGTGGCCTGAGTGGAATGGGCCCTCAGCCCAAAAGGAGGCTCCTTCTTAGCCAAGGAGTAGCATACCTTGATGCACAAGACGACCCACAGAGAGATGGTCCGCTTGTGCACCGCCCGACCTTTCTTAGCGCACACGTAACCAACAAAGAGTTGGTCATCCACCCGGAACTGGCGAGTGCGATCCAGATAGAAGGAGAGCGCACGTTTTGGGTCCAGACGGTGGAGCCTCTCTTCCTCTTTCGAGGGATGCGGAGGCGGAAAGAAGGTGGGCAAGGTGATGGACTGCCCGATGTGGAAGGCTGTGACTACCTTGGGCAGGAAAAAGGGTCTTGTCCGCAACACAACTTTGTCCGGATGGACAGAAATGAAAGGAAGTTTAGAAGAAAGAGCCTGGAGCTCACTCACCCTCCTGGCAGAGGTGATGGCAACCAGGAAAGCAGTCTCCAGAGTAAGAAGGCGGAGAGGACAGTTATGAAGTGGCTCAAAGGGAGCGCACATCAAATAAGTAAGTACAAGGTTCAAGTCCCACTGAGGCATCACGAATGGAACAGGAGGGAACATGTGTGTGATGCCCTTCAAAAACCTATTTACAATTGGGGACTTGAACAAAGATGGCTGATCAGGTAGCCTTAAAAAGGCTGAAAGGGCTGAAAGGTAGCCCTTGATAGTGCCCAGAGCAGAGCCCTGCTGGGCAAGAGAAAGAAGGAAGAGGAGAACCTCAGAAAGGGGTGCAGAGAGAGTATCCAAAGCCTTTGCTGTGCACCATGCCACAAATGTGTTCCACCTGCAGGCATATACTGATTTTGTGGAGGGACGCCTGGCTGCCAGAATCACAGTATCAACTACAGGAGGCAAGTCAAATGGCCTCAACTGTCGCCGCTCAATCTCCAAGCATGGAGGTGGATACTGGACAGGTTCGGGTGGAGGACCGTCCCCTGCTGCTGCGACAGAAAGTCCTCCTGAAGAGACAGACGAATCGGGGGACCGACAGACATACTGAGTAGCTCGGAATACCAGTACCTTTGTGCCCAGTCCAGAGCCACAAGGATAACTTGAGGTCTGCCGTGCCTGATCTTCTTCAGCACTCTGGGCAGAAGTGGTATAGGCGGAAAGGCGTACAACAGACCGCAGCTCCACTTGCGACGAAAAACGTTGCAGAGCGAGTGCCGCCTTGGAAATTCCAACGCACAGAACTGATGACATTGCGCGTTCTCTTCGGTGGCGAATAGATCTAACCAAGGCTCTCCCCACTGCTGAAAGACGCCTTGCACCACGTCCAAGTTCAGACGCCATTTGTGATCCATCATGCACCGACAGCTGAGTTAGTCCACCCTGGCGTTCAGAGAACCTGCCAGGTGTTGAACCACCAGGGTCACGCCCTGATGTTCCAGCCACTGCCAGAGGCGCAGGGCCTCCTGGCATAGGGTCCACGACCCCACCCTGCCCTGTTTGTTGCAGTACCACATGGCGGTGGTCTTGTCCGTGAACACCTGCACTACACTCCCCCGGACAGAGGGGAGGAATGCCTTCAGTGCAAGTTGGATCACCTGCAACTCCAGAAGGTTGATATGGAGCTGGGACTCCGCCGGAGACCAGAGTCCTCTGATCTCCGCCTCTCCCATGTGGCCCCTCCAGCCCTGGAGGGACGCATCCGTCACATCTACGTGCTCCGGTTGGGGTAGGGGGAGGGATCTGCCGCTCACCCAATCGCGGTCCGTGAGCCAACACTGCAACTGTCTTGCAGGGCCCTCCGAGATCAAGACATGGTCGGACAAGTTGCCCTGATGCTGGGCCCACTGAAACTTCAGGTTCACTGCAGAGCCCGCATCCGCCACCTGGCGTGATGCACCAGAAAGATGCAGGAGGCCATCAGCCCCAGAAGCCGCAGCGTCAACCTGACAGAGACTCGGGATGACGGCTGAAAGATCGGAATCATAGCCTGAATATCCCAAACCCGCTGTTCGGGAGGATAAACCCGAAACTTCGCTGAGTCGAGAACCGCTCCGATGAAGAGGAGCTTCTGAGAGGGGCACAGGTGTGACTTCAGCACATTGATGGAGAATCCCAGCAGGTGCAGGAGGTCGGCCATAGTCTGGAGGTGACTGACGACTGTCTGGGGCGAGCCCGCCTTCAACAACCAGTCGTTGAGGTAGGGGAAGACTGAAACCCCTAACCTGCGCAGATGAGCTGCGACCACCGCCATCACTTTCGTGAACACCCGTGAGGCGCTGCTAAGGCCTTAGGGGAGCACGGTAAACTGAAAATGCTTGTGGCCTACCGTGAACCGCAGGTAACGCCGGTGGGCCGGCAGGAGGGGGATATGAAAATAAGCATCTTGCAAGTCCAACGCTACCATCCAGTCTCCCGGGTCCAGGGCAGCTAGGACCTGAGCTAGTGTCAGCATCTTGAACTTCTCCTGCCTGAGGAAGCCGTTGACGTTCCGTAGGTCCAAGGTAGGGCATAGGACCCCTGTGCCCTTCTTGGGTACCAGAAAGTAGTGGGAGTAACAACCACACCTTACTTCTGACCCAGGAACGCGCTCAATGGCCTCCTTGGCCAAGAGGGCCGTAACTTCCTCTCTGAGAAGAGCCAAGTGATCCCCAACACGCGGTGGTACTGTGGTGGCATGACTGGAGGGGTCGCCTCGAAGGGGAGGGAGTAGCCCTTTCGAACGATTTGCAGCACCCACCTGTCTGATGTAACAGTGCGCCAGTGGAGGTGGTGATGGCGAACCCTGCCCCCCACTGGCGTCACATGGGCCTGAAAGCTTGGACTAGGAAGGTTTCGAGGCGGATGCTGCAGGGGCAGGTGTGGACTGGCCGTGCCGTTGTCCCTGACCGCCGCCACAACGGTTTCCACGGCCGCCACTGTGCTGGATGATAGGCTGCGGTGCGTGGCGGGCAGCACGTGTGGGAGCGCCCCTTCCTTGACCACGAAAGGAGCGAAAGGCACCCGTTTGCTGACGCTGGGCCGAGAGGCCCAAGGACTTGGCCGTAGCCCTGGAGTCCTTAAAGCGCTCCAGCGCATGGTCTGCCTTGTCGCCAAAGATGCAACGGCCATCAAACGGCATGTCCATAAGTGTGTTCTGGACATCAGCCGAGAAGTTGGCGGACCTCAACCAGGCGTGGCGACGAATCGCCACTGTCGTTGCCATCGCTCTGCCCAGTGAGTCCATGGTATCCAGCCCACACCGGATGGAGTACCGTGCCGCATCTCGACCCTCCGCAAGGGCTTGGGTGAGTTTAGTCCGGACCTCCTCCGGACATTGTGGCAGCATGTCCGCAACTGTGTCCTACAGAGAGTGGGTGTAGCGGCCCAAGAGGCATGCGGTGTTGACTGACTGCAGTCCCAAACTCAAGGATGAGAATACTTTTTTTCCGTACTGCTCATACCTCTTGGATTCCCGATCGGAGGAGCCATCGGGAATGCAGTCTGGGAGTTAGAGGCCTGGATGACCAGGCTCTCAGGGGTGGGGTGGGTGGACAGGAAAGCAGGGTCGCCCGGAGCCGGGCGATGGCGTCTGGCCACATTCCTATCTACAGGCTGACCTGTAGCGGGCCTGGACCAGATGCCCAGAAGAACGTCAGACAAGGCCTCATTAAACAGCAGCAGAGGCTCTGCCGAGCTTGCCTGTGGTTTAAGAACCTCAGTGAGGAGGTTAGTCCTCACGGCCGCGACGGGGAGCTCAAGGTGTAAGGCCTTGGCTGCCCGCGTCAACACCACACTATAAGCAGCCCCCTCCTCCGTAGCCACGGTAAGAGGGGAGACAAAACCAGTGTCTGGCGAGGTATCCAGACCACTGGCGTGCCCTAGCTCACCTGACCAGTCCTGGTAAGACTGACACTCCCATGCCAGAGGGTCTTCAGACCCCTCCCAATCCCCCTCACCACCCATCTCCTGATATTCTGGACCAAAGGATGGGGCCGGGTCATAGAAGTAGAAATCTCCCATCGGTGTCAGATATGGTGCCGAGCGGCGCCGGTCCGGCGCCGGACCCGAATCGAGGGAGGGATCGGGGACGGCGCCGCCCGAAGGCGGTGCCAGGGGCAACATCCTACGGGCCGGCGCCGGCGAGGTCGTGAGGTCGACCTGCGGCTACCCGGATCCGGAATCTGGGTCCTGCGGGAGCCTGCGGCGCCGGGACCGAAGCACCCGACGGCGTCGGGGCCAAAGCACCCAACCCGCTGGGACTCCCAGGCGGGGCCGCAGAGCCCGAAGGCGCCGCGGAACCCGACGGAGAAGTGAGCGTCCTCATGGCCGTGAGGAAGGCCTCGATCTCCTCCGACATCACGTGCTGCCCAGGGACCGTCGGGTATGGAGCAGGCCGTGACGCCCGCGGCTCTGGTGGAGCCGCACGAGCGGTGTCGTCCAAAACCCCGGCCGCGTCACACGAGCGTCGGGGGAGTCGGAAGAGCGATGACATCTCTTCGACTTCTTGTGTTTACCTCAGGAGCCGGAAGACCGTGGACGACTCCCGGAGCCATGGTGGCTCCGACCCCGCGACCGGTCCCTCGACCTCCTCGCGGACCGGGACCTCGAGCGGCTAGGGGCCGACTGCCGGAGCTGAAGCCGCTTGCAGGGACCGCTCCTGCCTAGCCTTCGACGTCAGAGCTCGACAGTCGGAACAGGCATTGTCATCATGGTCGAGGCCTAGGCAATGAAGACACCGGCGATGGGGGTCGGTAACCGACATCAGTCGGCTCAGGGTTAATCTTCACAACAAGTACATATTGTTCATCAACTACTAACCCTAATGCCTTAGGTACAGCAGCCGCTACAACGAACTTTCTTTGTGGGCTCATTAACCTTTCATGCTTTTATCGACATAGTCAGGCCAATGCAGCTTGGGCTTCAGGAAGCACACAGGACGCCACTTACAAGGGATTTCGATTGCCCACTGAGGGGGAGACTATAGCCACTATTTTATTGTGTGTCGCACTGCTACTCCTAACAACTGCCACAAGTACAAAGCGTGACTATTACTATTTACATGTTGCACCACAATGCCCACAATGTGTGAACATGGGAGTATGACCATTGTGCTACTTTATCCCTCGATTCTTTGTCATTTGACTCAGTTACCAAAATGCTGGAATACAGAATAGCACCCTTGAAGTCTTTATAATTCACATTTACAATACTACTCCGAGGATAAACCAAACATGGTAAAAGAAAGTCACAACTATCCAGGACAACATCTAAAACACGTGCACAAAAGATACTACGCTTACACAGTAGCAAAAACCACAATTACCTATTTCTAGATCACATTACTGCACCCTCTATGTCTGCTGTTTGCACAGAACAAACTCTGCGGCGTTCTCACTGGCTTGCTAACAGGAATGCATGCATCCCATCTTCAAGTTATACAGAGCCTTACTCAGACAACCTGGTACCAGACATACCATCCACTTTGCTTGAGGTGCACAACACACAACACATCAATGTAACACACACTATTACAGATGCCCCAGTACTATGTCACCAGCAACAGCCACAATTCCCTCTACCAATTCATCCTCGCTTTCAACACACAATAAGATACGCCTTCCAATACAACCCACTTTGCGGCTACATCAACCATACAGATATCAAGATTGGAAACATGGACAAGGTCTGCAACAAATGCAATGCACTTAAATGGAAGGCTGAACCTCAAGGACTTTGCTGCTCCTCAGGAAAAGTAAGTGTAAGCAACATTGAGGAACCGCCAATACTCATTACGCAACTACTCAATGGGACTCACCCCCTTTCTAATCATTTCTTAAATAACACACGCCGCTACAGTACTCTCTTCCAAATGACATCCTTTGGGGCTAATGAAGTAAGGGAAGGGAATTTTATGCCTACCTTTAAAATCCATGGCCAGTTATACCATTTAATTGTCAGTCTACTTCCGCAGGAAGGCAAACTGGCCCAATTTCTGCAAATATATTTCCTATCTCAACAACATCAACTCGACACACGGTCACACATGCTGCCAAATTAAAACAGACAGCTTATTCAAATACTACCGGACACATTATACACACATAACACTTACATTCAGTCCCTGAAGTACAACTATGAGATGAATATACAGAAGGAAGACTTGCACCTCATTATCCACGCTGATCAACATCCACCAAATACACATCAAGGGAGGTACAATGCACCTACCACAGATGAGGTTGCTGTTCTTTTAATAAATGAGAACAAAGGGCCCCCCGACATCATATTACATACTCGAGACGGGCTAATACGTAGAGTGTCAGAATTACATTGATCATATGATCCTTTACAGTACCCAATTCTATTCACAAGAGGGGAGGATGGTTATTGTCTAAATATACCCCAAAACCTTTCGCTTTCTCAGAAAACGATCACATGCATGCAGTACTATGCGTATACCCTCATAGTTAGATCAGGAGCTTTCAATACCTTGCCTTGGTTCCGTAATCTATTTAATCAATACATTGTGGATATGATGGCAAAGATGATTACGGAAAGACTGGATTTTATACGTCGGAATCAAACACAACTACGCGCAGATAAGTACATCCATTTAAAGGATGCGGTTAATCAGGATCAGCACGTATCGTTATCAGATATAGGACAACACTTTATATTGCCATCTACATTCACTGGCTCACCCAGGTACATGCATGAAAAGACACAGGATGCCATGACATACGTCAGGCCATATGGGAGACCCGATTTGTTTATCACCTTCACCTGCAATCCTGAATGGCCAGAAATTAAACGTCACTTATTCGCTAAACAAAGATCCTGCGATAAACATGACATCGTAGAGCGTGTCTTCAATTTAAAGGTCAAAGCACTCATGAAGCTGCTGACCCAAAAAGGAATTTTTGGTACCAGTAAAGCTTATATTTTTACTCTCGAATGAAAAAAAGAGGACTGCCGCACGTACACATTTTGTTGTGGCTTGAACGTAAAATACAGCCAGACGAAGTAGATCTAATCATATCTACCAAGCTGCCTGATCCTGTCAATGATCAACTACTATTTCAAATAGTCAAAAGAAACATGCTTCATGGCCCATGTGGGGAACACAACATTCATTCACCCTGTATGAAGTACGGTATTTGTAGTAAGAAATACCCAAGGACTCTTACAAATGAGACGGAAACAGGTGTTAATGGGTATCCCGTTTAACGTAGGAGAAGCCCAGAGCATAGTGGCCATACTGTCACTATCACTGTCAGAGGAGAGGAGATCACTGTAAATAATCAGTGGGTAGTTCCATATTCACCTGTACTGTGTCGCAGCTTTAATGCACACATTAATATAGAATACTGCCAATCCCTTAAAGCTAATTAATATATATGCAAATATATCAACAAAGACTCAGATCAGGCACCTGCTACTATACAAAACAAACACAATGAGATAGAAACGTATGTCAATGGCCAGTATATTAGCACTTCCGAAGCCGTGTGGAGGCTTCTTGAGTTTCACATTCATGAAAGGCATCCCACTGCAACACATTGGCCGTACATCTACCTAATGGTCAACGAGTATATTTTACTGACGCTAACATTAGACACATAGCACAAACCCCCCCAGCAACAACCCTTGCCGCATTCTTCCAGTTATATGGCTATGACGAATTTGTCAAGACATTACTATACCACGAGGTTCCACAGTATTACACTTGGGCTCATTCTACCTTTACACGTCGGAAACGCAGCCATGAGGTACTAGGTCACCCTGGGGTTAGGGAAGATTCTGCTCTTGGTAGGATGTACAGTATTCACCCAAACCAATCTGAATGTTTCCATTTAAGGATTCTTTTGCAGTATGTTCGTTGGCCTACTGATTTTGTCAGTCAATTGAGTTTTAACGGTCAACTAATGCCAAGCTATCAGACTGCCTGTAAACAACTAGGTCTTATTGAAGACGACGAACATTGGAAACATACGTTAGCTGATGCGGCACTTTCTGAATCTCCATCTAAACTCAGGGAATTGTTTGTAACCATTTAGCTTTTTTGTCAACCATCTGACCCGAAGGCTTTATGGGAAGGATTTAAAAATGATCTATGTGAGGATTTACTACACCGAACGCATCAACACTCTCATAATGACTGTATGCCAATCAACAATGAAATCATAAACCAAGGACTTATATAAATTGAAGACTCACTGTATCTATTAAGCGAGAAGTCCTTACAAGATTTCAGCCTGCCGCCAGCGGTCCAAACTAACCTAACTGGATACCACAATATCGCTACCGCACACAATATTCCAGAGCTACATAACTACCTTGCTCAACACGTGCCTAACTAAGAGGCCTATTAGGATGGCGGACGGACCTGCGTCCGTCCGCCACCCCCTAGGTGGAGGGTCCGTCTGCAGGGGCAACAGCGGTCCCTCCGTTGTAATTAGGTTGTGAGCGCCACCCGGGCGGTCACATCCCGTATCTTTAACCTTGCGGCGGGTGCTGCTTGAAGCAGCACCAGCCACAAGGTTAAAAATGCATGCTTTGCATTTACATGCACAAAGCGGCAGGCACCACGCGGTGCCTGCCGCTTTGTACATGTAAATGCAGGGGGGTACCATAGGTACCCCCCATGTGCATCCCCCACCCCCCGACACCCAGGGGGCCCGTAACGGGCCCCCAAACACAAAAGACCACATGCTTTTCCACGGCGGAAAAGCCGCCGTGGAAAAGCATGTTTCAGCCTGCATCCTAATATGGCTGGCCACCATATTTGCCTGCATACACCGCGGATCAGCGGCGGACGGACTTGCCGTCCGCCGCTGATCCCAACGCCATCCTAATGTGGCGGTGGGAGTTTCCAATGTCCGCGGCGGTGAATCTGCATCCTCCAGGCCGGCGGTGGCTTCCGCCGGCCCAGAGGGTGCGGATTCACCGCCATCCTAATCGGCCCCTTAGTTCCCGGTCAACAACTCGCCTACAACACCATAGTTGATAGTGTTGAAAAGAAACAAGGCAAACTATTGTTCATAGATGCCCCCGGTGGCACAGGAAAAACTTACCTAATCAACCTCATACTTGCCAAAGTTCGATCTTCTGGCAAATTGGCTCTAGCTGTTGCTTCATCTGGAATAGCTGCCACTTTGCTAACAGCTGGGAAAACAGCACCTTCTACCTTTAAACTACCTCTAACAGTTTCCTTTGAAAAGGATTCAACATGCTCTATTCGGAAAAACGGACCTTTCGGGACACTGCTTCAAAATGTGTCTCTTATCATGTGGGACGAATGTACAATGACACACCGCTCACATATTGAGGCAGTTGACAGAACTCTCAAAGACATTAGAAATTCATCCAACATAATGGGAGGTGTTACTTTTGTGTTTGCTGGTGACTTCCGCCAAAGTCTTCCTGTGGTGCCTAGAGGAACGCGGGCTGATATACTAAAAGCATGCTTAAAAGCATCACACCTATGGTACTCTGTACAATCTATTACCTTGCGCACTAACATGAGGACACATTTAGGAGGTAGAGATACACAATTTGCAGATCTTCTACTACAAGTGGGTAATAGAGACATACCTGATACAAATGGCTTTATCAACATACAAAACTTAGGTAAGCGTCTCTGTACCCTACATGAACTCATACAACATGTTTACCCAGACATCCAGCATCTTCTCAGCAAAGATTACACATGGATTTGAGAAAGGTCTATAGTTGCCGCCCGAAACTCTGCAGTACATCATATTAATGAACACATCCTACAACTATTCCCAGGTGAAACCACAATATATAATTCCATTGATACAGTATTAGATACACAAGACGCCGTGCATTATCACCAAGAATTCCTCCACTCACTTAACCCGTCAGGGCTTCCCCCTCATACACTCCAAATGAAAGTAGGTGTTCCTATCTTGTTATTACGAAACCTACATCAACCAAATCTCTGCAATGGAATGCGCCTACTAGTATATATATTTAAACATATAGAGAAATCCTCACAAATTGCATATAACACAACATATCATGGCAAAATGTGCGTATATCACCAACAAAGGAAGGCGGGATGGAAAAGAGGGCTCACAATTACTGGGAAAGGTTCCTCAGTACTGCTTCCCCACCACTGCCACATCTTATTTGCAGGTGCATGAAGGCAGTAATGTCTGGTGAAGGTATGAGTACTCTTCCAGGTAGCAGTCCTGCAGATATCCTGGAGAGGTACTCCTGCAATTAAAGCGTGGAGGTGGACACTGCTCTTGTAGAATGTGCACAAACAGGTGCATTCAACGGCTTCCCCGCCGCCTGATGACAATATTGTATTGTCTTTGAAATCTATCGAGGAATTCCCCTTTTACAACGGAGAAACCACTTCCTGGGGACACTAAAAGCAACCAATAGTTGGGAAGACTTGCGGAAAGGCCTTGTTCTTCGCCCGTAGAATTTCAGGCAGTGTTGAACATCTGATGAATGAAAAGCTTTTTCCACTGCTGTTGACGGAAAAAACGCTTAAGAACCAGTGGTTAATTTAGATGGAAATCTGTTGGCACTTTTGGAATGAATTTGAGATTAGTCCCGAGGACAACCCTGTCCTTCTTGAACTGCAAAATTGGTTCTTGTATCATGAGAGCCTGTATTTCTCCAACTTCTTCTGGCTGAAATGAGAGCTCTAAGAAGAGCTAGCTTCCCGGATAAGAATTTCTGGTCCGAAACAACCCCTTCATGATTTACTTCGTAATTCTTTCAGACCACAGTGATGGACTCAAGGAAGTCGTCTATATCGAGAAATTGCCGCCAGGTGTACTTTAATAGAAGCATGGGCCCAACCAGATTTTGCCAACATCAGAATATATGGAATAATTTGATGTGCCTCTGAGTTTAGAGGATGAATATTATGTTCTTGGCACCACAGACTGAATCTCTTCCATTTCAACCTATATGCTCTGTTTGTAGTTTCCGCTCTTGCATGTGCTAGAATATCTCTGTATTCTGCCGAAATATCTAGGATGCGGAATTCGCAATATTCAGGAGCCAGGCCGCTAAGTGCAGCGATTTTGGGTCCGAATGAAGCACTTGTCCCCGGGACATTGTCAAGAGTGATGATATTGGTTGTAGACGAATTGGGCGATCCTCAGACGGCAGGAGCATCTCCGTGAACCAGTGTTGTCTGGGCCACCACGGAGATATTAGTATTACTTTGCACGGTTCCTTCTTTATCTTTGTGAGAGCATATGGCCGGAGGGGGATCGAAGAAAAGGCTCAGGCAAAGACGCCTGACCATGCTATCAAAAAAGCATTTCCCCCAGATCCTCTCTGGTGATGCCAACTTGTGAAGATCCGGCAATTTGTGTTGTGATCTGTCGCAAACAGATCCACTGCTGGAACTCCCCAATTGAAGAAGATGATCTGCAGTATGTCCTACTCGTGGCAGGTCGATTTTAGTCTGCTGAGAGTGCCCGCTTTGACGTTCTGATCTCCTGGAAGGTGTTCCTCCTTTAGAGATACTCCATGTTGGACAGCCCACTTCCATTTCTTTTGTACTTCCCACAACAGGGAGAGGATCTTGTATCTCCCTGCTTGTTGAGATAGTGCATTGCGGTCGGGATGTCTGTTCTCACCAGAACTGACATTCCCTGAATTCTTGGTAGGAAAGCCAGTAGTACCAAGCCTACTGCTCCGAGCCCAAGCCAGATGATGTGAAGCTGTTCTTGCAATTTTCACCGACCGCTGACCTGCAGGTACTGAAGGAATGCTCCCCATCCTTCCAGAGATGCATCAGTGGACAGACTCACCGAGATGTTTTTTTTTTTTTTTTTTACTGAGCCACTGCTTGCACCATAGCCAGGGTGACCTTCACCTTGTCGTCGAAGTGTGGAAAAGTAAATTTTGCCATGTTCTGTGTCCCTACGTGTCATCCATCATATGTTATGTGTGCATGATTAAATATGCATATGCGTTCCCCATGTTTGATTAAAGACGCAATTACAGTTGTGTCCACCTCTAGTATGCTAGTTTCCAGTCCTCGTGAATAATACGAATATCAGGCCTATGTAAAGCTACGTTGCCACGTTTCTCAGTGTGCACGTTATTCTATTATAAAGTCCCCGTTTCCAGGCCTCAAAAGGGCCCGGACACCAGATTCAGCTCCTGTCTCCTGAAGCCTCGCTGAGGAGCGATACAGCCCCCACCTGTATCCTCGACCCTTCACTTACTTCCTGCCTCGCAGTGCCCGGCCCAGCCTGGCTCAGTCTCTGAGTCTGCCAAGACTATGTTATGATTCCAGTTATCAGTTCAGCCCTCCTTCCCTGCATTCCTAAGCTACTGAACTGCATCAATAGTTTCCGTCATTGTCTAGCCTTCACGTCTCCACGTTAGAGAAATACTGCATTTAATGGTCATTTCATATTCTTCATATTCTTCATCACGCACTACATGTAGAATAATGCATGCTCCAGTCTTAGAATCAAGTCAGCCTTTCCCCTCCTGACTTCTAGTTCCTATCAACATGTTCCCTAAACATCAGATACTAGATAGGGTTTAGGTACATGTCGCTCCGACCCTCCAGACTTCAGTCTCTGCTCCTAGCACAGAGTTCATAGCCCCCAGCTTCTCCTAGTGATACGTCATTGCTAGTTTGCGCGCACCATCAGGTTAGAGGTCCCGGCTCCTCAGGTAGCCCCCTCCATGGTTTCCGCCCATTCATGACATATTCTGTTACGTTTGCATCACATGTCTATGTATACGCCCTGTTACACCTCTTTTCCCCCTTATCTTTCGCGACTGCTACGCGTCACGCCTTCTGTTCCACCCACTGCTACGCCTACTGCAATGTAATGCTATGTGTTTGCGTTATGTATATATGCTCATATATTGTTATTAAAGGTCAGCGCGCTCATCCCAGATCCAGCCCCAGCAGCTGCTGGGCCCTGCCATCCTATTCCTATGCAGGTTGTCCTGTTCCTGTCCTTATGCTGTAATAAACCTGCAGAACTCCTACTACCTCGAATCTTGACTCTTATTTATTGAGCTATCTGTTATTCATTCATGCACTCAAAAATAAGGTATTATTTATTTATTTACCACATAATGGCGCCCGAACAGGGACTTGCCCTTTCCCCACGCGTCGGTGAAGCCACGCCGACCCCCTGACCCTCTGCAGTCGTGACGGAACTCTTCTGCGCAGTGGCAGATATTTCTGCTCAAGTATCCCTCAGGCCCACGGAGGAGACGGAGGAGGCGGTCCAGCATCCAGACGAGACGGTGGAGGAACGCGGCGAGTCCCGACCAGAGCCCAAGCCAAGAGTCCAAGGTCCGAGGTATCCGGAGGTCCACCCGTAACTGAAGTCCGAAGTCCGAAGTTCGTCGTCCGTCGTCGTAGCAGTCCAGTCCAGTCTGAGGCCTTCCGTTCTTGCTGCCCGGTGAGTACCGTTACTGGGGTGGTATCTAGACAGGGTCAATTTAATTGACTCTGGTCTGTGGGTTGGTGGTACACAGTCCCACAAACGAAGTGTCCACGTCGGTGGATGCGGGTCCTGACGTGTCTCTTTACGAGACCGGTAAGTTTCGTACTGTTTCAGCAGTGCATCTAGTTTCTGTTCTAGTCAGTTTCTGTTCTCGAGAAAATTTATGTGTTCTGTTCTCAGTATTTCCAGGTAGTATTCTGTTCGAACTGTTATTTTTAAATGTTTTTCATGTATTTTAATGTCGTGGTATGAATGGGGAATAAGTATCGTGTTCATTGTGTATTGTATTGTGTCTAGATTACAGTTCAGTCATGCCCATATTTTCCAAGTTACGTCAGTTAAAAACTAGAAAGGGTCTGCTGGAAGCAGCAGTTCCCGTCCCTCCCAGGGACAGTCCAGGTCACTTTATGTATCAGAAACATGGCATAAGCGCCATATTGTATCTAGATTTATGGGTAGAGTATACCAAACAGTTAGAAGAAAAGTATAGATGGCCCGTATCGGGTACATGGGATGCTGAGTGCATCATGCGAGTAGAAGAGGCATTATGGAAAAAGAAAGCCAGACAGTCACAGAAAGATGCCATCGAGTTATGGCGCAAAGAAGCTCATAAAAGAACCGAAAAAGAAATCAGAAAGTCAGAATTAAGTAGAGAATCCTTAGAGCGAGCCCAAGAAAAAGAATTAATCGAGATAGGTGAACAAGTCAAAACTGAACAGAGAGACAGACAGAGGAATGCCCTTATTAAGGGTATGTACCCTCTTCTTGCCGAGGGCTTGCCAAAAGCGACCCCGGAGGCATCCAGTAATTTCCCGCCACCATTAGTTCCGACCAAGCTACGTCACAAACCGACCGCAGCTGATATTTTTATTTCGTCCTATCTGGACGACACAGTCCCTGAATATGCAAATCCTGTTCGCGCTCCGCCAGTCCCTGTAAATCAGGCACATCCTGCTTCTCCAGACACCGGGGCATCCCATGCAATACCTGCTACGGTACCCCCGGTCCAGCCAGCATTTCAATTTCCCGCTCCGCCACGAAGAATATCAGTCGACGATTCTAGTCTAGGGGCCGCAGGAGGAGGTCCTCCTCAAACCCCGCCGCCACGCAAGCGTTTATCAGCACTCGAATTACATGCTCAAGCATCACAGCGTACTCCCAAGAGTAATAAGTCTGTCGCAGAAATCAGGCAAGCCCTTGGCGAATGTGCCTATGACCCAGTCCCAGGCGAGAATAATATGGTTTTATATTCAGTACGCGTAAGGAGGGTGACCGAGTATCTAGTCACCCTACCCAATATGAAAGAAGATCTAGACAGAATATATCGTTTCATCCGTACAGGGGATGATCCAGAAAGTATTAGTGATGCCATGTCTCAAAGGAAAGCTGAGATCCAGCGTATGATATTAAAGTTTTTAATTAACTGTCTAATAAGAGAACAAGATTACCCGTCTAAAGATCAGGCCGAAATGAAAATCCTGACAAAGTGGAGTGATAATATAGCCGAGGGTAAGCACAATACCATTAGTGCCATGGAGAGTATGTACAAGAAAATCCGTAGAGAAATAATAAAGATACACGAACAACGTAAAGCAGCACAAGTAAGCGAGAAAGAAAGTCACTCTGATCCTGAAGAGGAAGACGACGAGAATCCCGCCAGAATAGCGTATGTAGGAAAATCTAGATTTCCAGATCGCCATTTACGCCTAGAACACAAGTCTACTGTCCATCATTCAGCACCAGAACAAGGTTCCCTAGAACAAGTGTTCCAAGCTACCGATCACATTCTAAAATCACGAATCGGTTACAGTGAGTTAAGTACTATGCATGAACAGGAACTAGCCCGATCAGCAGTCCGATGGATTACTGATTCTACCACTTTTCCAGACGAAATAGTGGCACAAATGTTTCTGAAATTGCCCCCAGCCGAGCAACGACTGGTGGGTATGTATATGAT
Organism: Lissotriton helveticus; assembly: GCF_964261635.1. Lineage (NCBI taxonomy): Eukaryota > Metazoa > Chordata > Amphibia > Caudata > Salamandridae > Lissotriton > Lissotriton helveticus. The sequence continues at coordinate 34,014,059 of NC_136072.1, read as the reverse complement.
CCAGCACCTCATTACTCTGTATGAGGGTCAGCACTCTGATCCAGGTCCGTTACACGATATCCTGAACGAGTTACTCCAGTATAGATGGAAAGGCCTAGGTACGACTTAATTAGTGTCATTCTAGAACAGCGCCACAAATATAGAACGTTCCTGAACCCGCATTTTGTTCATATCTCACCCCCAGAAAGTAAACCCTTTTACATAGAAAGACAGAACCCGTTACGAGAAGTGCATCCAGTTAAGACAGAGGACGGTGAAATGCAACGAGTGTTTGTATACACTCCAATAACAAAGATGGAACTCCTCGAAATGAAGAAATTAATTCCCTGTCATGACAAAGATCCAGCAGGGTTCCATAGAGAATTAAAAGACATGCTCCGTATGGGAGAATACACATACCCAGATATAATTAAAATGTTAAAGGTCCTGTTGCCCGCAGGGGTGTATGAAAAGCTAAAGGAAAAAGAATGGGAGGTGGGAGAGAAAAAGATAGATTAGACAGTTCTAGAAGCAGAAGATAAGTCACGTGTACCAGGTACCGGTCTTGGAGATAAATGTAAAGAATTACCAGAATTATTGATTCAAGTTTTACCCAGATTATTGACAACGAGAAAAGAAGACTGGGATGCAATCTCAGCCTGTAAACAGAAACAAGAGGAAGATATTAGTGATTTTTATTCTAGGTTTGAAAAATGTTTTAGCATCAATAGTGGCCTCAAGACAAGTAGTGAGTCATACCCTCACCTTTTTGTTACTAAATTAGTCGAGAATTCAAGTCCACAAGTTAAAAATCGAGTTTTGAAAGTCGAAAGTACCTGGCAAGCTAATACTCCGTCCCAGATGCTCCAGATGCTCCAGTACCACCAGAATAGAATCAGGGAAGAGCAAGAACACGAGAGAAAACGTATGAAAGACACGAAAATGAAAGTACTAGTTGCACAATCTGTTCCTCAAGACAGTCAGAAGAGGGGTCCGAATCAAGCCAGTCATCCTGCAGCTCCCGTTAAAGGGAACTGCAACTATTGTAAACAGCCAGGTCATTTTATAAACGAGTGTGCAGTTCTGAAACACAACATAGCTACTGGTAAGACTAAGGAAAGACCACGTCCGCCGAGACAAGAGCAAGTTTCACAGACTCCTCAGCCACAGAATGCACAACAGATAGTTACAGCACCGCAGCCTATTGCTGCAACACAGCATGTTACATCGCAGATGTACCAGTATGCACAGTCTGAGTATCCAGAGTACCAGCAGTATTCATGAAACAGCCTAGAGAGGGAGGTAGGCTTGCCTCTCATCGAGATACCTGTAGATCAAGAAGGTCCCTATGTTCACAGTCAAGTATTAGGGAAAGACAGAAAGTTTTTGATTGATACAGGGGCAAGTAGGACCACAATTAGTCACGCCGAAGTTCCAGGGGCTCCGCTCTCAGGCTCAAGAAATGTTTCCCTTGGATTTTCAGGAAAACCTATCGTAAATGAGATTTCAAAGCCAGTTACTCTAGAAGTAGGTCCATTGTCCCGCACTACTGATCTGTTACTTACTAAGTCATGTCCAGAAAACCTATTAGGCATTAAAACACTGAAAGAGTTAGGTGCAGTTATATGCTGTTCCCCAGAGGGAATACGATTGTTCCTACGTGACTTTAAGGGTCACTATGTATTACAAGATTTTGATTCAAGACTGTCTAATGTACCGCAGCATTTATGGGCGCAAGGTCCAACTGATGTAGGTTACATGCAAATCACACCCTATCGTGTGACTCTCAAGCCAGGTGTAGTGTTACCACGAATCAGACAGTACAGATTGCCACCCGAGGCTGTAGCAGCCTTATCCAAAATTATTGACGAGCTCATCGCTCAAGGAGTAGTTGTAGAAACTGACTCCAACGTATGCAATTCTCCGATCATTCCAGTCATGAAACGTACTGATCCAAATGCACCCCCAGTATATCGATTAGTGATTGACCTACGAGAGCTTAATAAATGTATTATTCCTCAGTACCCAGTTGTCCCAGACATCTCTTCCCTATTGACAGCCATTGATTCCGAAGCCACGTTCTTTACAGTAATCGACCTCAAGAATGCATTTTTTAGTGTTCCAATTCATCCAGACAGCCAGTTTCTTTTCGGATTCTGTTTAAATGGAAGGAGCTATATGTTCACACGAGCTCCTCAAGGTTTCACAGAAAGTCCTAGTATTTATAGTCAAGCACTTAAAAGACAACTAGACAACATTCACATGCCAACTGACACTGCCCTGCTCCAGTACGTCGATGATCTACTGATCACAGCCCGTTCCGAACGTGACTGCGAGCGAGCGTCACTAACGGTTCTGTATTTCCTGGCCGAGATGGGGCACAAGGTGTCCCCTTCGAAGCTTCAATTCTGTGTCCAGCAAGTGGTATACTTAGGACACTTACTGTCCAAGAGGGGTAGGCAGTTGACACCAGACCGTATCCAGTTAATAGCGAGTCTTCCTCAGCCCAAGACCCAGAAGGAGGTACGTGCTTTTATCGGCCTTACTTCTTATTGTAGACAATGGATTCCTCAGTATGCATTTCTAGCCAAACCACTGATACAGTTAACGACACAGGAGGCAGCCGCATCGACTGTTCTCCCTTGGACATCTGAACATATACTTAGTTTCAACGAGTTAAAGAAAGCCCTATGCCAAGCTCCAGTTCTAGCCACACCGAACTACAGTAAGCCTTTTACACTTTTCGTCACAGAACGCGAAGGTACAGCATTATCTGTTCTCACACAAGATCAAGCAGGACAAAACAAGCCCTGTGCTTATTTTTCTAGCACATTAGATCCAGTAGCCCAGGCTTTGCCTGCGTGCCTCAAGTCAGTTGCAGCCACAGCACTAGCTATCAGACAAAGTGATTCCATAGTTTTAGGACACTCCCTGACAGTACAAGTTCCACACTCCGTAGAAGTTCTTCTGAACCGAACACAGACTCAGCACTTGACAATTGCACGTTTAACAGGTTATGAATTGACACTGTTCCAGCCACACATAGAAATCAGACGCTGCAACATCCTGAATCCTGCTACACTGTTACCATCAGTTAATTCAAATCCTGACCCACATGACTGTGTGGAAGTAGTTAACATTACGACAAAGCCAAGACAAGATCTGACAGATATTTCGTTACCAGACCCTGACCTGACACTTTATGTGGATGGTTCATGTATGAGAACTAGTACAGGAGAACTAGTCGCCGCGTATGCAGTGACTACTGACACTGAAGTTATTGAAACACACCGTATTGACACTCTGTCCGCTCAAGCAGCAGAGCTAGTTGCTCTGACACAAGCCTGTATACACGCCAAGAACTTGAAAGTTAATGTTTACACAGATTCACGTTACGCATTTGGAGTCGTACATGACTTTGGAGTGCTCTGGCAGGAGAGAGGTTTCATGACTTCTCATGGAACCAAGATTCAGCATGGTCTCCTTATCCAAGCTCTATTAGATGCCATACACTTACCGACATCCATTGCTATCATGAAATGCAAAGCACATACGAAAGTCACTGACATTATTTCCCAAGGTAATGATCTAGCAGATCGCACAGCCAAGCTTACAGCACAGACTCTAGACATTCCAGTTAACATGACACATACTCCAGATCCGATTACATGTATGACAGTTAAGGACCCTACTCAAGATGTCATAGATATCCAGTTACATGCTACTCCCGATGAAATCAAGAAATGGTCCGAACAAGGAGGGGTCCAGACAGATCAAGGATGGGTAACGAAGGGTAGAACCACATGGTTTCTCCCCGACTCTATGGTTCAAGTCATTATCAATACCGCACATAGTCCAGCACATTTAGGAGAAAAAGCTATGTTAGATAGTATCCAGAACATTTGGTTCAACAAGCATTTACGAGCTTCAGCTAAGCAGAAAGTCCGTACCTGTATGATATGTTGTCAGTTCAATCCAGGTAAAAGTGTCCCGGTGGAACAAGGTGGTTTCCAGCCCCCTGACCACCCTTTTGAAGTCCTCCAGATGGATTATATTCAGATGGAGCGATGTCGAGGTTTCAAGTATGTCCTTGTAGTTGTATGCGCTTTGTCCAGGTGGACAGAAGCATATCCAGTCCCAGATTACACAGCCGCGACCACTGCCAAGCAGTTGGTTCGTGAATTCTTCCCTCGTTATGGACTCCCTAGAGTCGTATATTCTGATAACGGCCAGCCATTCTCATCTGAACTCATGAAGCATGTTTCCCTTTTGTTAGGGTACCAGTGGAAGTTCCATTGTGTACGCCATCCTGAAGCAGCCGGTCTCGTTGAGAGACATAACCAGACTCTGAAAATCCGCATCGCCAAAGTCTGTCAAGAAAAAGGTGTGGACTGGCTAGTAGCTCTGCCAGTCGCTTTATTTTATATGCGCATGGTCGCACATTCCAGATCAGGTCTGTCCCCGTATGAGGTCGTATTCGGCCGCCCCCCAAACATGTGGGGTACTCCTAGACCCCGAAGTATTACCGATGTTTCAAGTAATATGCTGACAGATTACCTAGCTTCCTTGATGTCTGCCCTCAACTCATGTCGTTCACAGGTTGCTGCCGCATTTCCAGACAATACCGAGGTGGCACCGCATGAAATCGTCCCAGGATCCATGGTGATGGTCCGCAACTTTGACAGATCAAGTCCGCTGGAGCCTCGATGGAAAGAGCCCCGACAGGTCCTCCTCACCACCCGTACAGCCGTGAAGTTGGAAGGACGCAAGGGCTGGGTGCACCTTTCTCATGTTAAACTTTTTAATGGACTGAAACCCGTCTTTAAGAACATTTCCCAGGATTTGAAGGATTGCCAAAGCATTGTTCTCAAGGACTGTCCCGCAAAAGACATTGCTACAACCCCTCCCCTGTTAGAGAAAACTCCACAACAGGAGTATAAACAGAAACTACGGTCTAGTAAAATAAGTCAGTCAGTTTGATTGTCTAAGTCCTCCCCTAGGTGAAACGGTTAGACTGTTTCTGACATGTATAAAATAGACCCCCATAGTGAGAGAGTTAGTCAAAACTCAATCCGATGTATCGTTTTTCTATGTTTCATATTATTTCTCAGCATTATGATTTCCTGCACCAGTTATGCATTTTTCCTGTATTTCCCAGTTTCACATGTAAATAAGTCTGCTAATGCTACAGCAGAGCACACGTTTAGTGATCTGCCCCCTCATGAACTGTCCTACCGCCTCGCTATGCGTAATAACTCCTTTATCCGCATGTTACATTACTCACACCAGACCAGCAATGCCACTAATTGTTGGGTATGTGGTCGACTCCCCCCTTTCCAGACACCGAAGGGAGTTCTGCCACTTTTTCCTTATCCATTTTCACATAATGGTTCGTGTGGAGCATGGTCCACGTTAACGTCATCCTCAACAGATATGTCTTTTCTTAACAGTACATGTTTTCCAGACAAGCAAGGTCTCCCTCACCGAACAGGTTTAGATCTAGAAAATGAAGTGTATAATTTAGGTAATTATTCGTCGAATTTCATGGTCCTGAATGTTCAGTCTGATACTACTCCAGACTTACCTGCTATTTCAGTACTACCAGTCAAAGGCGAATTATGTGTCCGAAATAATGGTTCCGTACATGTAGGACATAGTGATTGTACTACTATTGTCAAGTATAGTGACAGTGGGAAATCTATTTTCAAAGCTTCACGTCATTCTTATTTTATTTGTGGTCAAACCGCATATATTCGTCTGCCCCTCGATTGGGAGGGAACCTGTTACATTGCCTTCCTACTGCCACCAGTTTTCCTAGCCCCATCTGATTATCATAGAAACACACATCTAGTACACATTAGACATAGAAGGGAGTCCCCAATTGTCGATTATACTGAAACTACTCTAGAACAGTATACAGATTTCAACAGAGGTTTCTTTTTCTTTATAGGACCTGTCCAGAATAGTAAGCTAATCCGTAGGTTAACCAGAACCCTTGAAGCTGTAGTAAATGAGACTGCCTCTGCTCTAGGTAACCTAACCGAAGAGCAATCTGCTATGAGATTTGTCGTTTTGCAAAATCGTCTCGTCCTTGACGTCATACTGGCCGATAGGGGCGGGGCTTGTAGAGTCATCGGATCTAGTTGCTGCATTTTCATTCCAAATAACGCGCCGTCTGTTTATTCAGCTATAACCAGACTCCATAAAATTGCCCATCTGATACACCAAGATCCAGGCACCTGGACATGGTCCGGTTGGTTCTGGAATATAATTTCCGCATGGGGATGGAAAATCTTGTCCTTTCTAGGTATTGCAGTAGCGATCATATTTAGCTGCTGCCTCTGTATACAATGTGGCCCTGCGATTTGCGGCATTTGTGCTACCTCTTGTATTCCTAGTCTCAAGCCCCGTTCTAAATCCCGTTCCAGGATAATTCGAGACGAGCAAATGATACTGTATGAAATGATAGATGGTATCATGAATATTGATGTTTCCTGATGGAAATGTAGTGACAAGGAGGGAATGTGGAAAAGTAAATTTTGCCATGTTCTGTGTCCCTACGTGTCATCCATCATATGTTATGTGTGCATGATTAAATATGCATATGCGTTCCCCATGTTTGATTAAAGACGCAATTACAGTTGTGTCCACCTCTAGTATGCTAGTTTCCAGTCCTCGTGAATAATACGAATATCAGGCCTATGTAAAGCTACGTTGCCACGTTTCTCAGTGTGCACGTTATTCTATTATAAAGTCCCCGTTTCCAGGCCTCAAAAGGGCCCGGACACCAGATTCAGCTCCTGTCTCCTGAAGCCTCGCTGAGGAGCGATACAGCCCCCACCTGTATCCTCGACCCTTCACTTACTTCCTGCCTCGCAGTGCCCGGCCCAGCCTGGCTCAGTCTCTGAGTCTGCCAAGACTATGTTATGATTCCAGTTATCAGTTCAGCCCTCCTTCCCTGCATTCCTAAGCTACTGAACTGCATCAATAGTTTCCGTCATTGTCTAGCCTTCACGTCTCCACGTTAGAGAAATACTGCATTTAATGGTCATTTCATATTCTTCATATTCTTCATCACGCACTACATGTAGAATAATGCATGCTCCAGTCTTAGAATCAAGTCAGCCTTTCCCCTCCTGACTTCTAGTTCCTATCAACATGTTCCCTAAACATCAGATACTAGATAGGGTTTAGGTACATGTCGCTCCGACCCTCCAGACTTCAGTCTCTGCTCCTAGCACAGAGTTCATAGCCCCCAGCTTCTCCTAGTGATACGTCATTGCTAGTTTGCGCGCACCATCAGGTTAAAGGTCCCGGCTCCTCAGGTAGCCCCCTCCATGGTTTCCGCCCATTCATGACATATTCTGTTACGTTTGCATCACATGTCTATGTATACGCCCTGTTACACCTCTTTTCCCCCTTATCTTTCGCGACTGCTACGCGTCACGCCTTCTGTTCCACCCACTGCTACGCCTACTGCAATGTAATGCTATGTGTTTGCGTTATGTATATATGCTCATATATTGTTATTAAAGGTCAGCGCGCTCATCCCAGATCCAGCCCCAGCAGCTGCTGGGCCCTGCCATCCTATTCCTATGCAGGTTGTCCTGTTCCTGTCCTTATGCTGTAATAAACCTGCAGAACTCCTACTACCTCGAATCTTGACTCTTATTTATTGAGCTATCTGTTATTCATTCATGCACTCAAAAATAAGGTATTATTTATTTATTTACCACAGAAGGATCCCTCTACCTGGTGTCATCAGCAATCTAGTTCCTCCTGTAATGGATGCATCCTTAGTCGGCATAAAGGAATCAGAGGTATGCAAAAGAACACTGCCCCTAGTAGCGACTTGTATATGCGTACTGAAAGACACTTTTTTCCTGTGAAATTCTTGGTTAGAGCATTGAGACGCAGCTGCCTCTCTGTGGAGGGAATGCCTTGATTACAAAGGTGTCCAGAATCACTCCCAGAAACGTGATCTACTTTGACGGTTGAAGGGACAATTTCTCTATATTTAAAGTCAGTCCCAGTTTGGCGAACCACTGTATACATGCTGTAATGGACACCTTGGTTGAAGTTTCTGATGGTGCTTTTACCAACCAGTCGTTCAGGTATGGAAATACTTGGTGTCTGTGCTAACTAAGAAAAAGCTGTCACTGGCGCCAGACACTATGTAAAGATTCTCAGGGCTGATTTGCGACCGATTGGTAGTACTTTGAACTAGTACTGGTACCCGGCTACTACAAATCGAAGATACAGTCTAAGGGAAGGATGAATGGGGATGTGACAATATGCATCCTGTAAGTCTAGAGTGATAATAATAATAATAATAAACTTTATTGTTCAGTTAATTAAAACCATAACAATTTACTAGATAAAAAACCATCCATTTTATAAAGAAAATGTTTTGTTTTGTTTTATAAAATTACGTTAAAATTAACAATAAAACATCTATTATAAGGCAAAAAGTAAAACTCAAAGATTTCCGACCAATATTTACTTCATTGTGCAATAGTTCATATCGTTAGCGTTACATATCTTCATGGTGTTTAATGCGTTTCTCAAATGCCTGCAAGAACTTCACCAGCTTACAATGTAACCGAGGGGCAGTTATGTCCAGGCATCCAATAATAGCAGATCTACATGTTCGCAACTTCTTAATCTGAAAACTACTCTTTAAATAATATGACCGTTCCTTAAACAGCGTCTTACAATGGCAAATTATATGTATAAGATCTTCTTTGGAGCTGCCACACAAACGACATGAGACAGCTACCTGCCGTTTCCAGGCTGGTTCATCAGCTAATGTTGGAAAGTTACCAAATCTCAATGACATCAGCTTTCTTTTAATAAAAATGGAGTAAGTTGTTTCCAAATACAGTGCCGGTGTCAGTGTCTTATAGCTATTTATTACAGTCCAAGAGTGCGAACGATGAGAAAAAATTTCTTTATCCAAAACAAGTGAATGAAGTTTAGCTGCTTTATTTAAAATCTGTTTTAATAAAGTAAATGACAAATTTGTATCCCATAACGTTTTTGAGCTTGTGGCCTCCAAAGCATACATAAGGAATTGATTGGCTTTGGATTTTTTTTGGGATTGAAGTTCTTGCCATAAATAGGTATTGAGATTGTTATTAACTGATTTTTGCTTTATTTGATACCACATCTTATAGTATGAGTATAGTCTGCCCAGGGCTTCATTTTTTAATCCAAATTCGAGTCGCATTTGCGCTGGTGATGCCATACTGGGTAATCGTAGAACCTTTTTATAAATTTTGGTTGTTAAACTATTCAATAGGTCCGCATCCGTTCCGTGCATTGCCACACTTGCATAGGTCAGGGTTGGGAGAACTTTGTTGGCCATCACAGTTAATAAGGGTTTGAGTGATGGACCTTCCAGTTTTTTTGACAACGTACTTAAACCAAATATCAAGGCTCCCGCTGTTTGAGTCAAATATTTCTTCTGTTCTTTTAAATTAAGCTTATCATCAAGGTAGAAGCCCAGGTATTTGTATGCTGAAACTTTCTCTAATGGTTTTCCTTTTAACCAAATAGCGTGATGTGCTCCGCGGTGATTGGTTATCAGCATAGTTTTTGTTTTTGCGATGTTTAAGGCCAGTTTATTTGCCAGCAAGTAAACCGAAAGTTCGTTTACTAGTCTGGTTAGACCCACCTTCGTTAAACTCATAAGCACTATGTCATCGGCATAGGCCAGATGGTTGAGCTGTAAATCACCTAGTTTCGGCGGATGAGCATTGCAACTATTCAATAGCCCCGATAGATCCGAGATGAAGAGATTAAATAAATGAGGCGCGAGAACACATCCCTGTTTGAGACCTATCGTTGTAGGGCCTTTTCTCGATAGCCGGGTGCCATCACCTATTTTCACTTGCGACCATGTATCCGAATAAAATAGGAGCAAACCCCTTAAAATACTTTCCGGAATGGCCCATGCTCTCAATTTCATCCACAATAAATTACGATCGACACTGTCAAACGCCGCCTGAAGATCGACGTAACACATGTTTAGTTCCTGCTTTTTACTCATACACTTCTCCGCAATCATGGTGATAGATAGGATGTTGGCAATAGTTCCAATCCCCTTCCTGAACCCCGTTTGATTAATGGGGATCAGCTCTTTTTCATTCGACCAGGTAACCAGATCGTTTAGAAGTAGTGTTGCAAAATATTTTGCCTCAACATCCTGCAACGCTATTAGACGATAGTTGTTCGGTTTGGATCTTTCACCACCTTTATAAATTGGCATGAATATTGATCCTTGCCAGCTTTCTGGGACTTGGTTTAAATTTTGGACATCTGAGTACAGTTCGGCCAGGCAAGGCCCCCAAAATTCCGGTGAATATTTGTACACAGCTTGTGGAATGCCATTCGGGCCTGGCGCCCCATTTGATTTTGCTCTTTTAATAATTTTAATTATCTCTTCCGCTGTGTATAGATTGGTCTGAAAGTCTGTACTCAGTTCATTACCGTTTTTATTAGTTCTCGATTGGCTCACTTGATATTCTGCGGGGCATATTGGTTTTGGACTTTTTGGACAAAGTTCACTACAGTAGCTTTTCAACGTAGTGTCCGTAAATTTTGAAGCAAGGAACGATGCCCACTCTGATTCCTGCACATTTGAAGTTAAGACGTTACGGGGTCTTGTTAATTGATTTATAGTTTGCCAAAATGTATTTGTGTTCTGTAATTTTGAACTATAAATTATTTTTGACCAAAAACTATCATTTGTTGACCTTTTAAGTTTCCAGATCATATTTTTATATTCCTTTCGCTGAGCACGGAAGCTGGCCCATTGGTTTGTAACATGGTCTGCCGACTTTAACTTCTTTTGGGCTTTTCGAAGTTGTTTTCTCAGATCTTGCAGCTCTTTCGGGAGCTTACTCCATGGACCTTCATTGCTGGATTTTATGACAGGCAACTTCATTTTTTGTTTTAATTTTGACAGAAAAAGAGACCATCCTTGGATCGCATTTGGGACATTCCCAATCTTTGACAATGTTTCCTTCATTGTTGTATCCCACTCTTGTTCGTTTGTGTTGATCCAATTTATACGTTTCAAGTTAACAGAGTTCAACTGACCTTTCAATATATATGACGATTGCAATCTTTCCTTGTTAAGGTTAAATATGATGTGTTGCATTGCATGGTCACTCAGCACTGTAAACTCGATTTGAAAGCTAGTTACCAAGGGAAAGATTGAAAGACTAACCATTGTAAAGTCCAAGGTGGATTGTGAGAAAGGACCAACGTATGTTTTACTGGGGGGTTGATCTTCCGGGAATCTCCCGTTCAGTACACGCAGCCCAAGGAACTCTAACTTGGTCACTAATTGGATTGCCTGTTTGTCCTTTTGTGTTCCTACACTACTTTGTATCTGTTCGGGAACACCCCAGTATGCATTATCAATTGTTAGTTTATCATCCTCTACCAGAGTTAGGATCAGGTTGGAATTAAAGTCACCAGTGATTATTATATCAGCTAGTGGTTCAATCGAGCGTAAGTTCGTGATGACTTTGCACAATATCTCGTTCTTTAACTTTTTTTTCTTAATTTTCGGTTGTGTGTAATAATTTACAAGGACTATTGGATTGGTATTATTGTAATCTGTTAGTTTGATTAGCTGAATACTTGAATCTGGTGACTGTAATTGTTCTGAATTAATCTTTAGGGATGAAGACACGTATACTGAAAGTCCACCTATGGCCCGGCCATAGATCTTACATTTTTCTGCTGCTACACTACGGTGTATGAACCCGGCAAGGGCAATTTCTTCTCGTAGCCAGGTTTCTTGTAGAGCAATTATATCACAACCTTGCCATTCGTCCAATGGAAAGCCTCCCTCCAGTAAACGCTTTGCACCAGCAATATTCCAGGATACCACATGTATATCCTTTTTGGTGTCTTGTTTCGGTTTCCATTCAATTGGTCAGACCTTTCTTTTTTCATTCAACATACCAGGGAGCCATTTCCAATTATCTGTGGAATTGTCTGATTCCCCATTTCCCCGTTTTATTTCTTCATGTTCTGGCATAGGTTCACTTCTACCCTTAGCATTAAATAATATTGAGTATACTGTTTTTTTTATATTATTTAAAGATACATCGTCCATTTTCAGGGAATGTTGAACTCCACCCTGCCTCTTCAATGGAGCAGGGTAGCGTGGGGAAATTTGATGCGATAACTGGATGCCCCATGAATGAAAGATATCGACTTTCCCCATAATTGCTTCTGCTATTTGTGTTGATTTCCAAGTTGTCAAGGTTTGTTTTGCTGCAGCATCAGTCGTTCCCTTAAGAAATTGAACCCGCTCAAGATCGTCTGTACTAATAACCTTACGGTCTTCAAATTCCGTCAATAACTTCAAAATGTTGCTCCTATTTAATATGTCAGGTGCCCCCTGAGACTTGTACTCTGGTGACCAGATTATTTTGTGCAGCTCCAATCCAGCTTTGTGATTGACTGACTGCTTAGGGATACCTGATTCCATATTTACCTGAGTACTCTCTGGATTCTTTACACAGAATTTCCATGTTTTCTCGGCCAGGGCACTATGCTCCGCATCCAGTCTTTGACGCTCATGGATCAATCGATCCTCTCTAGTTACGGTTGCAAGCTCTATTGATTGTATGGAGGAAGCTGAAATTGCTCTTTGACATTTGTCGCTATCCACTGACATTTGTGCGAGTTTATTTGAACCTTCTAGAGGAGTAATTTTGTCTGTTGAGTGACCATCAACCTGTAACTTAGCTGGTATAAATTTCACAGAATTGCCATTAAGTTGTTGGCATCCTTCCTCTTCTCCCTTATCTGTGCCGTGGGCAATGGCTTCAATGGGCTTACTCTTATACTTTACTTCAGGCTCCATACACTTAGTACCCATAATGTTACACTGTATGGCTGGATCTGCGGTGCGCGATTGATTGATTGATTGATTTGTACCAACCATCTTATTATGCTGTATTTTTTTAACTTGCAGAGATTTGGTAACAGTGACTGTTTTCTCAAAGTTTTTACACGCTTTTTCGGACACTAAGTTACCTTTAGTATTCATATCTTCATTTACTGAAGTATTCGTGTTACTTCCACTTTTGTCAACAATTTTTGATAGACCTTGGTTCAAGTTCGCAAAAATTGGATTTACTCCATATCTCTTATTTGAAGCCACCTCACTTTTCTTGTTTCGAGCTTTCCTCTCTTTTTTCCTTTGTCTCTTGGATAACCTTGGCTTTGTGATGTCGTTACTACGAGAGTCTAACAAAACCGTTTTATTTGCTACCTCGTTAATTTTGATCCTGACCATGGCCTTTTTGTCCACGTTGGGGCTCATCATGTTTGAGGGTTTTTCATCAATCGATACGTTTTCATCAAGTTTAGAGCTGCTTGCACTGTCCAGCGTCTGATCTGCATTAATCAAGCTTTGGTTTAAGGTTAAAATCTGTTCGAGGATAATAGGGAGAGAGCTCAATTTGTCCAAAACAGGGCCACAGGGGCAAGAGGGTTGTGACTGATATGTATGGGCTTGTGCTCTTTTAATCAGGTTATTCAGGTTGTCCAACTTTGTATTTATCCCTGCTATATTTGATGCTATAATATTCATTAAGTCGATTTGGATATCCAACTTATCAGATTGCATTATCATTGTTTTTGCCGATGTTTGCAAGGCTTTTAGAAGAGGGGCAACCAGATTCACAAAGGCCATATCCAATTGTGTTTTAGTCATGGATTCCTCTTTTATTGGGTCCTTATTATTGGTATTGATTATTGTCAATGGGGGCCCCCCATGTCCCATTAATTTCTGTAAGTGTTCAGTAGGATAATCACTGGACAAGTGCTTATTAACATTGTCTCTCTCAATCACTCCAACCTCCTCTAACTCCCCTTTCTCCGAGGGGCGTTTGGCCGACTCATTCTCACATTTGCTTTTGTCGCCTGTCAACTCCATCAGATCAGAGTTTTTTAATTCCACCATATTTGCAGACTCTTTTGTGGCTGGTAATACTTGGCTTGGATAAGTTGTTATTGACAGTTTCGGAGACTGCAGATTTAGTGATGGCAATGGGGTTGTATGTACCAATGCTGCTGTTAGGACTTCACGGTTTCTCCCACAGAGGTTTTTAGTTTTTTCAGTCTGCCCTGGACTCTCCGTTAGACTAATATTTTTTTTAAAGGGTTCATCCATATCACCAAGGTTGGTTATTGTGTCTTGTGTCAAAACGGCTTTGATTGACATAGCCGCCGCTGGCCCCCCTGGGCTAATCTCCATTGTTGGAACTATAGGTGTTGATAGGCCCAGGACTCCTTCCGTTGATGAGAACAAAACACCCCCTGGATCTTTCAAAAACTGGAATCGCGTACTAGGCGAGTTTTTGTTTTGAATAGACTTTTCAAAGAGGGAGGCAATTGGTGAGATAAGTGGATTCTGTTTAGAACTATTTGCTTTGGTCGAGTTCAACTTTTCCAATCTTTTCCGTTTAAGAGCACTTCGAGAGGCTGAAATCTTGTCCCCGGGTGTCTTCCTCACTTTGCCAGACCTCATGATAAAACCCAACGTTACTAAGCCTTGTGTTGCCTGGCTTATCAGTAACTTTATCAATAACTTTATCTTTGTCTTGTCGTTTACCCTAGACCCTTTAGGGACCTTTTGGGGACAAGGTTGCGTTTCACCTGTTCATCTGCCACCTGTCGTCCCCACAATCTTCATTCAGGTGTACCCTGCCACCGCAGCAGCTTTCTCTGGCAGCGCTCTTTCACCACTATGACTGCTGCAGCAGATGTGGCTCAGCAGCTCTGTGACTCCACTCCTCTCAAAGCTCCAGCACTCCAGCACGCCAAGACTTATTGGTGGCTAAATTTAGCTAATAATATGCACCCAGGCTCCCAAAGCACTCAAGGGAGCGGGGGGGAGGGGGAGCAGGGGCAGAATACAAGCGGAGCACACAGGGGTTGTCACGAGCAAGAACAGACCTAGTCGGTTTCTGCCTTGACAGTCCCCCGGGCTCTTACTCAGCAGCAGCCTCTAACGGCCGCTGCGCTCATGCCTCAGTCAACCCCTCTCTACCCCTCTGCCTCTCTCACTCTCACAGTCCGCTCGAGGCCGAGGGCCAGGGGCCCGGGGGTCAGGAGTAGTGTCAACCTCACCTTGTGGTTAACTCGCCTGTAACTGTTCGCTGTTGTAGGTACTGGGTAGAGTCGCCGTCAGCAACCCCCTACTGCCTGCCGCCGGCCTCCCTTTGGATTCCTTTTTAATTCGGCAGCAGAAGACAAGAAGCAGAAGACAAGACAAGTCGCAGCTGCTGCCGCTTGGTTTACCCAGATCAAGCTCCGCGTTGGATGGTTTACAGTCCAGGCGTTTTTACCGGCGGCAGCAGTTTCAGCTCCCAGCGTCTCCTAGAAAGAGTAAGTATCTCCTCTATGCGGCTGCACAGATCCCCAGCGTCTCACCAACTATCAGACCTGTCAGACCTGTTCCCCAAAAATCATGAGGTGAATAGTAAAAAAAAAAAAAAAAAGAGAGAAGAAACTCACAACTGCTCAGGTGCTCCGTCCGCGTTGAGAGGCAGCGCACGTCCCCAGCTACAAGGAGGAATTTTTTAACGACTCTGGCCGCGTTGTGTGGCAGCGCACAGCTTCAGCCGATAGGGAAGATGTTTAGCGGCTCGAGGAAAATTTTGCAGCTCCGGGCACGAAAAGAAATGATTGGAGGCTTTTGGCCGCGTGGGAAATGTTAGGCGGTTTCCAGCAGAGTGTAAGTGAGTGTAAATGTTTGGCGGCGCCGGCCGTAAAGGAAATGCTTGGAGGCTCCGTCCGCGAGGGAAATGCTTGGCGGCTCTGGCCGAGTTATAGATGTTTGCGGCTCCGGCCGCGTTGTAAATGTTTTAGCGGCTCCGGCCGCGAAAGAAATGTTTTGGCGGCTCCTGCTGCGAAGGAAATACTTAGCGGCTCCGGCCGCGTTGCAAAACTTTTGGCGGCTCCGGCCGCAAAAGGAGACGTCCCGCTGCTCCGGCCGTGAGGGAGAGGCGCCGGCGGCAAAAGGAAAAGTTTGGCGCCTTCAGCCCCAGCCCGGCCGCAATAGGAGCACCTTGGTCCGAGGGTAAGTAGGCTGTGGAGCTCAGCACCAAGAACTTGTTTGCAGTGCAGGGTACTCTCCCTCGGGTCCTCGGCTCCTCTGCTCCGGCTCGGCGTCTGCGTCTGCTCTGCTCACTGACAGGCACTGGTTCACCTTTTCAGTGGTCATATGATCCCCTGGGTTTAAGAGTACCCGAATGTCTAGGAGGATCACCATTTGGAAAAATTGCTTCTTAAGGTAAGTATTCAGAACTCTCTGGTCTAGAATAGGACGCCATTGGCGAGCATTCTTCCAGACTTTTCGTTTTTGGAAGATCGGCACAGGTTCTATTGCTCCCTTTCGGAGTATTGTCTGAATCTCCAAACGCCTCTGAGATAGATGTTTAATCTCTTGGCTTGTCGGCGGTGTTGAAGGAGGGAATTGAAGAAAACTCAAGAGTGTGCGAATTGTAGTTTATTGAAGGCCCATTTGTCCGTCGTTATTTTCTGTCAATAATGCAGATGGGAAGCAACTCTCCCACCCGTGGGAACTTGTCGAGAGGAAGAGTGTTGGACTTGGGCCTTGTGGCAGGTTCACCCCTGAACTTTTTGCCTTAAAGTATAGTGATTTCTGGTCTTTGCGCACTTTGACACTGTGGCGCAGTGTAAAGTGCGTGGAGTGAGATAGGCCTGCCCTCCCATAGGAATGCATGGGGAATGTATGTGTCCCTGGTAGTTCCTGATGCGTGGGGAGTGCAGGCTCGAGTTCAGTATGTGTGAACTCGTGAGAGTGAATGCTGCGAGATGGTGTATGCGGCTGGTATGTGTCTAGAAGGGAAGTGCTACTTCTGGACATTGAGATATGTGTGCAGTGAGGGTGCTGGAGCGTGATTGGCTGGAGCTGGCTGGCATGCCAGGCTCCAGGAAGTCTGGATGGGTCTGCCCGGTGGTGAGTGTGAGATTAGCATGAGTGATGTGTGGGAGGAGTGTACCTGTGTCCTGGATGGGCTGGGTTTTCCCCACACAATGCTGGCTCCGCCCCCCTGTGGTGTGTCTAACGACCCTAGCCTCCCCAGTGAATGAAATGGGTGGTTGGGCCATCAAGAGTGCTCCAGAACCAGCTGCGACTGGTTTCTCCCCCACCCTGCACCCTTAGACAAAGGGTTGCTCTGTATAAAAAGAGGCTGTGACCTCTTGAAAAATGTTCTTGTTCCCAACTTGAATCTTGCCAGGGGCGTGCTGCTGCTTGGGCTCAGGGGAAGGCTTGCCTCCCTGAGCCCTGCCCAGCCCCTGGACTACTGATGTCATGGACTTGTGGACCTTCCTTTTTGTCCTAGCGCCTGGGAGCGCTTTATCTTTCCCCCGTAGCGCTTGGGAGCGCTGTCTTCACCTCTAAGCTCCTGGAAGTGCTTTTTGTGCTATTCTAACGCCTGGGAGCGCTGGATTGCGTACTAAACGCTTGGGAGCGCTTTATTTCCTGCTCTAACGCTGGGAGCGCGTTACTGTCCCCTCTAGCGCCGGGGGAGCGCTGTATCTTAATTGGCTCGTGAGCCGAGATTCGCAGGAGCCTACCCTGCATGGTGCGCGATTTTCATTCTATGCATTCACGGGTGCCACCCCGCTTATCAGAGCCCTAGCGGGCGCTCACCCCGCTATTTACGTTGTATTTCGATGGGTGCCACCCCTCGCCATTGCCCCGAGAAATCACCGCCGCGGGCAAAACCGGAAGTCAGGCGGCATCGCGCCTGACTGTAGGCGGGACTTCCGGGTTGCCGGAGGAAGTCCCGCCGCCGCGCTGTGATTGGCCAGCGCCGCCAGGAAGAGGAGTTTGGTCCGGAGCCTTGCAGCTCCCCCTTGAGTCCCGGTCCCGAGATGGGGGACCGGGTGAAGACGAACGAGAGAGCGGGCGGGGCTCCCATGAGGTGAGGGAGAGCCCCGCTCGCTGCCAGAAGATGTCCGCCGAGGCTCCCATGAGCTGAGGGAGAGCCCCGGCAGACTGCTGAAAGGAGACTGTGTCCCCCGCCGCCTCCGGAGAGCAGCCGGTGAGTAGAGCTGCCCCGGGGGGCGGGGGGGTGCTGAGAGTGCGCGAGGGATTCCCTAGCAACGCTGAGCGGCCCCGCTTGGCAGAGGGCCGCTCCCATGGCCCACAGTAGTTGTTCTTTGAGCCTAGAGGGCTCGGTGGGGGCATAGCGTTTTCTTCGGGGTCCGTGCGCCCCACAATGTGAGATGTGCCTTCAGGGCGGCCCCGGATGGTAGAGGGCCGCCCCAACGTTTCCCCAGGGCACGATATCAAGTTAAAGGGCCCGAGGAGCCCGTGCTGAGCCCCGTGGCTCCAACGTGTTGGGACATTGTAATTACTGTAGAGCCTGAGGGCTCCCACGCTGGGCAGTAGTGTTTCTTGAGCCTAGATGGCTCCAGCCAGAGGCATATTTGTTTTCAGAGCCAGAGGGCTCCAACCTATTGCGCAGTTTGGATGCAGTTTGGTTCCTGAGGGGCCAGTGAGGGCCCCTGGCGCAGATTTGTCTTCCAGCTGCCCAGCAAGTAGTGGGCAGCTGCACCGTTTAGGTTTTTCCTTCCTAGGGACATGTTCTATGGACTTAGGAGTGAGACGCACTCCTTCATCCCTGGCCTTTCCCCAGCTGCGCAGCACTTAGTGCCAGCTGCAGCGTTTAGGCCCCCTGTTCTGTCCCTCAGCTGCCCAGCACTTTGTGGGCAGCTACTATGTTTAGGTCTTGGCGCAGTGGCGCAACCTGGACTTTGTGAGTTTTGCGCTAAAGGTGATTTATGCGCTAACTGAGGTTTAGATGCTGTTATGATCTATGTCCTATTGCTTTTGGGTGTTAGGAAATGTACAATGTGTAGTATGTTTTGTGCACCCTGTGTTCTGCACCTCTGAATGTGTTGTTGATGCATCATGTGCCTTGTTCCTTACACCGCTGAACGTGTGTTGATGCGTCATGTGTTATGTGCTTATACCCCTAGTGTAAGGTTTTACTTAGGTGGTGGGAGTCTAATGTAGTTAGACTGATGGTATACTGTGTGTGATGGGTTTCATAGCGCAGGCTGTTGAAAGTACAGTGATCTACCATGTATTTTTATATTGTGCTACAGTGATTTTCTGTTATGGTCTAAGTGATATTCCAAGGGCTTGATACTGAGCTCGCCCCCTTACCAGAGTCCCAGGACCAGTGGACTCTATTGTGCCTTCCCTGACAAATTGCTGGGGCTTGTCTGATCTCCCTTGGGCCCCTGGGGCCTCGCTGAAGTGTGCCTCGCTCCCTCCCCTCGGCAGCTCGTGCACGGCAGCCCGTCCAAGCCTCGAGCAGCGCCGCTCTCCCCTGAGCCGCGCCGCTTCGCTGGGTCGCCCGCATCCTGCCTTCCCCTCCTCTTCTGAGCCGCACACATTGGTCGCCCCAGAGAAACGCTTGTACCTTGCCGGCCGCCCGCTCAAGCCTCGAGCCGCGCCGCTCTCCCCTGAGTCGCGCCGCTTCGCTGGACCACCCGCTCAAGTTTACTAAGGAGGTCACTCGCATTATCCCGCGCAACCAGGACGGAAGGTACTGTCCGATAGGCTATGTTCTAAGTTCTAAGCCTACAAGTATTGTATTGTTATTTCTAAAAGTGCTGATTCCTGGCAGTGGTCCAGGTGGCCCTGTCTTGTAAATAATCCCTTGTAAATTCTGCCCGTGCCTCTGGCACATTGTAAAGTGTGTGTTTTATCTAATGTGTTTTGGTGTAATACAAAGGCTATTTTTATATAACCTTGTGTGGAGTTTCCTTTGAGGTGGGTCCTGGGTGTTGTTGCTGGGGTGCGTGCGCAAATACTTAACTTACATTGCCTCCAAGTTTAGCCTTGGTGCTCGCGCCACGTTACCTAGAGGGTGAGCAGGGGTTATCTTGGCGTGTAACTCCCTTGCCCTGACTTGGGAGTGGTGGTCTCTGACTGACTTTGGCGAAAGCCCTGGCCAGCCAGGGATCCCATTTCCAACAAAGAGCAACATGTAGCCAGATCCAGGAGGTTGTCATTGTCTTTTACCATTGTTTTTCCCTTGACGACCTCCTTGTCCTCTAGGAGCAGACATTGTATAGGTCCTTGTTTGTTTTTTCTCCTATTGCTGACAATAAAGTTGTGATGATGAGGAATAAGATGGATTATCTTCCCTTGTTGATAACTCCCTTTGTAGGATGACTGGCCTCTTTCCCTAGTGCCTCGGAAGGGCACCTTACGGTACCGTAGTGTACCCAGGGCATTTGTAGTATCTGTATCTTTTTTGATACCTTGAAATGCCTCATCCACTTGTTTCCGAATAAATCTTCTCTATCAAAGGGGAGATTCAGGATCTTAATTTGGGACTTCTGGTCTAAAGGCAGTTGCCCTTAACCACCCTTGACGCCTTAGCACCGCCGCTCGTCTCCTGTCTATTGTCCTCTGGGAAGAGGTCCATGTTTGGTGCCATATCGCACCACATATGCCTGTCTTATCTGCCAAGAATAGCAAGGGCCGTATTGCTTTGACTAAGATATCAGACATGGATGAGAATCTTTGGCCTGCGTTGTCCAAGCATCTCCCCTCTCTGTCAGGAGGTGTTGATATAGGCGCAGAGGGATTCTTGGATTTTTTTTGCGCCGCTTGAGAAAACACGGAATCAGGTTTTGGATGGCCCAGTAAACACACTGGTGTGTCTAAAGGAGCTTTATATTGTTTCTCCAACCTAACAAGCACAGGCGTAACTTTTGCCGGTGTCTTCATAACTTTTAAACCTTCTTCCCACACATGGCTAACAATTGGGGATAGCCTGGACTGATTTTTGGAAAGGCTCCTTGAAATCGTATAAGAAGCATTCCGTTTGTATTGTCGGCATAGGAAGCTAGAACCTCTCGCAGTACTTTCCATTATATCATGGAATCTGCGGAGAATCCACCGGTCCTCAAGTAATCATCCCATATTTTGTTTGCATCTGTTATTTCTCCCTCTTCCTGGTCATCATCATCTGTGGTGACCTGATGCTGGTGGTGTATTATTTGAGGAGTTGCCGGCCTAACTTCTTGTTGTGGCTCCCTGTTTCTAACTGGAGTAGTAGGGATGGGATTTCCTGAGAAGCTGGTGTCGGCGTAAATCTCTTTCCATAGTCTGCATGCATAAACTGCAGATCTATCATCATGGAGGATGGCATACCAACCATTCCTTCCTGGTACTCTTGGCGATAGTGCTGTTGCTGAGGATATTGGTACGCCCCATATCCCTGCTCATAGTCATTCTCCTCATATTTCACATGTAATTGTGAGGGACTACTAGCGTATTCAAAGTGTCCGTCCTCCTCTTCCTATAAATCCTACTCTTCAAGCAGGTGCATTCCGGATGATTTCTAATTTTGGAATTCTCCTCGTCAATGAGCCCGTCGAGGTGTCGTCGATGCCATCGTCGACACCAGGCATAGAGAGCTATCCGTCGTCGACAACATAGTCATCGTCGTCTATGTTCCCGTAGACGACCCCCGTGGTCGTCACCGTCGACGATGATCCCGTCTACGACATCGTCGTCGTCGCTGTAGTTGTTATTGTCGACGACCACCGCCATCGACGATGCCGTCGTCGATGCCGTCGTAGACGGTGCCGTCGTAGACGATGCAGTTATAGATGACGCAGTCGTAGACGATGTAGTCATCGACAACGGACGCCGGCGTAGACGACGCCGTAGACGACGCCGTCGTCGACGCTGTCGTAGGCGATGCAGTCATAGACGATGCCGTCGTAGACCCCGGTGTAGACGATGCAGTTGTAGACGATTCCGCCATAGACGGAGAGGCTGTAATAGGCAATATTGGTTTCTTAGTCTTTACCTCAGAGGTATAGAAGACTGCTTCCTGAAAGGTTCTTTGACCAGAGGAGGTGATTTTGACGGCTCAGAAGTCGTCTTTTTAACATGATTTTTCACCAAAAGAGTGACCTTTACTCTCCTTTTCCACAGAGTGAGGAGATTTTGAAGGACTGCGCCCAGAAGAGTGGTCTTTTTGAGGGTCTTCTCGGGACGTTCCCCTGAGGAATGAGTTTGAGAAGATTTTCTTCTCTTTTGAGATCTCCTAGATGTTGAGGATGACGCCTCATCAGTGTCACTGGAGAAAACCTCCTTTCTGGCCTTAGCGTTTGACACCATATTAAAAAGCGCCCTTCACGACCTCTCAGAAACTTACTTGAGAAAGTGTGACATACCTTGCAGTCTTTGGCCTGCGGGTATTGACAGGAAATGCAGTCAGTGTGAGGATCATCAGTGTAGAGCAACCTCTTGGAACAAGTTGCACAGGCTCTAAATGATCCTTTCTTCTCCTTTCCAGGCATTCTTTAAAGAATGCATTTGAAGATAATCCACAGTAGAACAGAATCCAGTAGAATTATTAAGAACAAAGTTCTTTAATGAAGTTAATAAACACAGAGTTTGAGCAGAGCTCAAAGGATATTCCCTAGCACAACATGCGGTAGAAAATCTGAGGGGCAAAAGGTTCTCTCGGGAGTGTTCTAGAGGGTGAGGGGCTCTGAGTGGTTCAGGGACAAGTTTGATCTCTTTAACATAACAAAGGTTTTGGGTTGCAAAAGGAAAATGGGCCTAGGCCTCTTTTCAGTTTGCTATACTACTAAGCATTGCTTTTTTATGTACCGGAGACTCCCGTCTCGATGACGGGGAATGATTCAGGCATGTGAATCTATGAAAGCTCCAATACTGGAGTAAACTGTGTTCTGATTATTTATCTGAATCTTCTTGTCTTCATTTGTAGATTCTATTCCAGTAACAACCAGACCTTTCTGTATAAACAAATGAAAGAAATAATATCTAATTAGGCACTTTTTTTTACAAAATCACTGCTGGAAATTGAGTTTCTGGTTTAGGTTGGTAAAACCCTATTCAGGCAGGAACAACAATCTCTGTCAGGGGGGACTACAAACAAACCTCAAATTATCCTATGCTTAACCCTCTGGTAGCTTGGCACAAACGCAGTCAGGCTTCACTGAGAGACAATGCTTAAAGTATTCATGCTGCACTTGATACAGTAACAAAGTGAAACAAAAAACAGGAAAAATTCTGCACCATTTTAGAATGAATAGAGTAAATTTTTATAAATAATTTTACACCAAAACAACAACAATCTAATCATTAGAACCGGAAATATGCAGTTTTAAGGATTTCATGCAAATAAACCACCTAAAAGCACAAAGCGCCACTCTTGGTTATCAGGCCATGTGAGACCGGGTGAAAGTCACAAGTTCAGGCAGACCATAATGGAGCATGAGCTGGATACCGGGACCAGGTTTGTACCACTGAAAGAGTTATCTTCAATGCCCAGCACAAAGATTTTGGTTTGCGGTAGAAAGGCCCATAAAGAGCAGGGAGAACGTCTCTGATGATGTCGATGTAGCATGAAGAACCAGTTGGGCGTCATGGGTGGTTGTGCTTGAGCTTCACATTGGTGGTAACCGCAAGCTGTTGATGCTGCAGAGCAAAGTGTAGATCTCTGCAACCAAGCATCGCTGGTGGACGTTGTGGAGCGAAGAGTTGGGTTCACAGGAACTGGTGACACAGGTTGGTTGATCTTTGTGTGAACCGGCTGTTCACAAAGAACCCAAAACATCAGGCTTAACTGAGGCCACACCAAGGTTCCAGGACCTGAGGGGTATCATTTGGAAGTCAGGAACTCACTCCAACAGAGGCCAGCAGGGCTCATGAAAGTCCAGTGTCAGGTCAAGGCAGCATTTCAGCTAGGAAATTGCAAAGGGCCTCTAGAGCTTCATATGGAGGTCAGCTGGTTGACCCATGGAGTCTCCTCAGCCTGGGATGAAGGGTACAGTTCCAATCTTCCTTCTTAGCAAACAGCCACAGAGTAGCAGAGTAGAAGGGCAACAAAGTGGCAGTCCTTCTGGTAGCCAAGCAGCTCAGCAGTCCTTCTTCTGTAGCATCCACAGGTCCAATGTTTATAACTTGTTTCCAATTCGAAGTAGGAGAAGTTTTTAGAGGTCAGGTTTCCCCTTTGAAGTCCTTGAAATGTAGTGCCTCCACTGACCTGTCTCCACTCTGGAAGCATGGACAATGCAGTGGTGACAAGTCCTTTGTGTGAAGGCAGGACACAGCCTATGCAGTTGAAAGTGGGATTGTGCCCATTCCGCACCCCTCATCCTGCCAGTTGAAGGTCCTTACAGGCCCACCTAATCTCTCTATTGTGTGGCTGTCTGGGAGGAATGAACAAAGTCCAACTGTCAACTACACCCAATCATGTGACTCAAGAACAAGCTATTAGCACCAGACAGTTAGGGCAGGAAATGCCAACTTTCTAAAAGTGACGTTTTCAAAATTGTTACTTGATCTCTCTACCTTAACATCCACCTTTTTCATCAAAGAGAATTTTTATTACTATTTCTACGACACCAAACATGACATTCTCATCTGCTTTCAATTGAAAGTTCCCCTTTATAAAGTGTAATAAGTTAACCCAATGTTATCCTCTGCGAGAGGTAGGCCTCACAGAAGGAAAAAAAGGCTGGGGGCCAAGACAGTACAGGCGTTGCCTAAGGTATATCAAGCCAAATGCATCCCAGTGGCAATGTATGGGTGTGATGTGTGGGGGTTACAAGAAAATAAGTGTGATTCAAATGGTAGAAAATAATTTCCTGAGAAGATTGTTAACTGTCTCACAGGTAGTCCCCGCATACCTCTTGCATGGAGAGACAGGTTTGGGCTATATTTCTGACCTTGTAGCTCTGTCCCCTGTATTGCGATGAATAAGGATACAGGTAAAACCTGAGTTGGAATTCAATCAGGCAGTGGCTGTGGACAGCCGTACCTTGGAGGGTGTTTCCCGTGTTCCTTGGTTTAACCATATTAAGAATATAGTATGCTTTTTGGGATGCCCATAGCTATTTGGAAACCAACAATGTATTGTTAAAGAGGATTTAATATGGATAAACAAGCACTTTCTCAAACATAAGATGGTAGAGAGATAAGTGCTTGAAAGTGTGAAACACTTGGTGCAGGATCGTAAGCTAAGAACATGCGCAAAACAATAGAGCCTTATCTAGTGATGGTTTCTAATCCACAACACCAATTTCTACTGTTAAGGTTCAGGTTTAACCTTACATTTATATTTTTGTCAGTGTCACATGGTCATTTTAGAGTAGAAGAGATGGGTCCATGCTCATGTGATAATTTTCCTAAACCGGATTTTTTACATTTTGTTATTTTCTGTGGTCATTTTAAGACAACAGCATATTGTTCCCTTGGTAAAAGGAAAAGATTTTGTCCTAATGAAGTCGGCATAATTTATCTGCAAATGATTTCAATCTTATTGGTATGTTATGGAGTCGTTAGTTTTTGGCGGGTGCATTGAGAATTTGGAACAAGCTAGAAGGTTAATTTAGATTTTATGTATTTATGAATAAAAGGCCTGTGTCATAGATGGAATGGCAGTTATTTTTTATACTGCTATTTGTTTTTATGTTTACTGTAAAGAATTTCGTATGGAAGGACCTTTTATGTTTTATGATGAATCATAGGTATTTTATAATGTGCAATAGTTTTATACTGTGTTTGTTTTATGTTGCTTTTATGCTTTAGCCAAATGAAGGATTTGTTCACTGAATTTAGGACTTCTTCATTACCGGGACATGTAAAACTTAAAAGTACATGTCCACATTTTTAAGTACAATGTAAAATGCCCCATGGGCTGTTTAGGACCTAACCTAGGGGTGATTTACATATAAGAAGAAGGGAGGTTTGGGTCTGTCAAGGTTTACCTTCTAGTTCGACATAACAGTTTCAAACTGCAAATATAGGCTGCATTGACAGGCCTGAAACATGTTTAGTGGGCTGCTTAAGTGCGTGGCACAAATTATGCTGCTGGCCCAGTAGTGCATTAAAAATATAATGGACAGAAGGCTATACATTGTCAAACATTGACCCCCAGTACAAAAATATGGCTCTAAAAAAACAGGTTACTTAGCTTCGGTAATGCATTATCTGGTAGAGACATAGTCTAGCCTCAGATTTCTCAACTTTTGAATTCTCCCCAGGCATAAGACTGGATCCGGCAAAATTTAAGTTGTACCTCTGTGTGCCTGGAGACAGCGCCCTACAACTTTGTGATGATGTAATTTCCGGTTATAGATTCAGTGGAGACATATAAGTCCCCTCCAGCTCGCGACCATTAGTTTCTTCTGTGAAACCTTCCACACCACAATGCAGACTTACAATAGAAACTGGTTGTGGAAACAATGTGCTAAAAAAGATCAATGTATCCCTGAAACAATAACTAAAAAACAGAAATGAATGGTATGGTAATACCAAGTCAAGATCCACAAGGTAAGACCAAATGGTTAGTTAAATCACACAACTACATAAAACAGTGATCACTGGTGTATAAACCTAGTGCTGAAAAAGGGTATAACCTTTACACTCAGATAAGGTCTATAAAGAACGATCAATTGGTTAGATGAAGAACAAAACTACTTGAAACACTGACTACTGGTGTATAAACAGGGTTGTAAAAGGAATTACCTCTCACACTATGGATTGTTCGCGGAATGGGGACGATGGGTAGGGCTTTAAGGATTTAGCGACTAGACTGTGTCTCTACCAGACAATGCAATACCGAAGGTAAGTAACTTGTTAATCTGAAAGGGACATCTAGCCACAGATTCCTTAACTTTTGAATGAAATACCATAGCTATACCCATCCTGAGGAGGGTCTGTGAACTAACCCTACAAAAGTTCTCAATGAGAAGCAGCCGGTCAAAATTAACAATAGGCCAAATAAAATGTAGGAATTAGATGTAAAGGGAAACAGCCTTTAAATATAAGGTTTTACCATGTTGTACCTTTACCACACAGTTTTCACCAGGCATGTTTTTAGAAATCATATGCTTTTACAATGTATGCCTTTACCACTCACTGTTTGCATCATTATATATATATATATATATATATATATATATATATATATATATATATATATATATATACATATATATATATATATATATACTCTGCATGGTAAAGGCATGCAGAGTATTTCCCAGCGTTGTTCCGTCATACAACCAATGAAAAAGAGCATGAGCTCCTTAAAGAAACTGTGGCAAAAAACACAGACCACGTAAATAAAGAAAATCCTACAGGCACCGAAAAACGCATGCCCCAAGGGCAGCTGTATAATACTGTGTCAGAAGATAACAGTCAACAGTAGGACAGTAGTACCTGACACACACCTAGAGAATGAAACAAGCCTATGGGCTATAAGGGATAAAGGCACTAATGAATGTCCTGTAAACTACAGTCCCCAAGCATTCAAAAGAACCTGTACCAAGAAATCCAGAAAAAATTATCATCCAGAACTCATCCACAATAGAGCGTAGATGGAAAAACACATTCAGTGAAAAGTCGGAAAACCAAACCAAACCAAGTTAAAAAAATGAATGCAAATCAAAGTCTGTCCTTGAAGAAAATGTCATTAGATAAAATTACCACTACAAGGGTTCCCAGTGCATAGAACCCAGTAGAAGGCAAGATGGTAACTATACAGCTACAAATCTGCTATAAATAATGATCAAAAAATGCCCAAATCTTATCTTCTATCTTCTATCTATATAAAAACGAAAGTATGTCTGTTTGTCCTTTATGCATTACTACATTACTACACCATTCTTCCGATCAACATGAAATGTTGGAAAGTTGTTGAGTACACTCCCGCGAAGGTTTCTGGCAAAAAAACAGATAAATAAATAATATATATATATTTTTTTTAATTTGTTAAAAGTTGAGTACACTCCCGTGAAGGTTTCTGGCAAAAAAAAAAAAAAATTGGTAAATATCGGCCCCCCCAGGGCCCTCATAATCTTTACAATACTGAACGTTTACAGTTTACAGTGCGACTCGCTTTTGCAATGACCATCAACAGATCACAAGGACAATCCCTGCAAGTGTGTGGACTAGATTTGGAGAATCCGTGCTTCTCACATGGACAACTGTATGTGGCGTCGGAAAACCTTCTGATTTATTCTTGTACGCACCAGACGGGAAAACAACAAATACCGTGTATCCACAAGCACTCTAATAAATAAACAGAATTAAAACAACACTTTAAAATGTTTTCCATATTAAAATGAATAAGTTTCAATACAAATGACACAATGTAAATTGAATGTTATCATAACAAGTTTCCTTAAATTTCCTTTCTTCTGAGATCGCAGCAACGCGCGACAGGTAGGCTAGTAGTCTATATATTTATCTGCATGGTATGACATACAGTCACAGATAAAGTTACAGTGAAGAGATAGGCAAAGTGCAACTAAGATTTGTAAAAATATAATACATATCCTGCCTTAATGTATATAGGAAAGCTATATCTAAATATGCACACCACAGATACATTACACATGTGTATGCATCATATACATGTACAGATAGAATGGACCTCAAAACCTAGTCCATGATACCTACACAACAGAAAAGAACAGAAGAAAGGAAGATCACACCTTCCATAATACACCCTGGGTGACTAAGATAATGCTGACTGCCCAAAAGTATCCTGAAAGGCTGTTACTGCCATCAGCCTAAAAGAAAACTCAGAAAAATGAACCCCCCACCAATAGCAAACACTTATGACCCCACTTGAGCCCAAAGGTCAAAACGAAGTACAACCCAACCTATGGAAACCTTAAAAAGAGTTATACAGGTGGAATATTTGACCACATGGTAGACAGACAGAAATCTCACGATAAATCAGCAAGGGCTCACTATATATAAATAAAGAACCTTTAGAACACAGGAAAGAGAAGCCCATATGCTTAATGCTGAACCCTAAAAGGGATTAGTAACAAGAAAAAGCAATTGCAGATTAAAGGAAGAAAATGTCCCCAAGGAGAAACAGGACATCCAGCCTCCCAACAGGAAAAATTAAATTACACCAGCATATCAAAGTATATGGAAAGGAAAACACTGTGGGGCATATTACTGATAGAGCAAGATTTCGCATCGCGACTTGCTCGATTCATGAACCTCGAAACCGTTGTAACCTCGTAACGAATTGTATGTTTTACTAATATCTTTTATTTCCGATATATATGTATGATAGAGAAGCTTGCCTATGTGTTTTACTAATACGATTAATCCGTGTTTCTAAAATGACCGCTGCTTGACTTTCCTCTTCTGCGCATGCATCAGTCACACTCACGTGACTTCGTGTAGAGATAGTTTTGGAGGGAAAGGGTGCGCATGCGTAATAAGCAATAAGATGGCTAAAACGTGGTGAAGCTTTGTGCTGCTGCTCTTGTGAAATTGTTTGTTGCACTTACCAATAATGCATAGTATATTTTTATAATGATGAACCTAAAATGTGAAATCATGACATGTAATACATTCATTTATTTTTATGTACTAATTTGTTTTCGCTTACTTTTCATGTATCACGGGAAATGGGGGTCCGAATGGGTCGTGAGCCATTTTGAAGGTCCTTTCTGCGTATGCTCAAAATGCGAGGCCAAAGACAACCTTGGACCGTGAAACTCAGCCAGCTGGCAGCCACAGTCAAGATGCTCCTAAGAGAATTACCTCTGACCCAGGAGGATGGAGCAAATGTCCCTATATTGTAACAAATGTATAAGTTTTCATTGTATTCCGTGCGACTTCTCGTGGGAACCCAAATCTTGCTAGGCGGCACCTTAGGATGCAAATTAGGCCTTAGAATAGTCTGTTCTGATTGGTGTGTTAACCAAAGCCTACCTTAGGACCAATCCAAATTGGGGATTCTGACACTTTGCAACATTTGGGGGGTGGTACCCTGTCCCAAAACAGTATATCTAGCCTAGGTTTAGCTAGAGAAATTGTCCGACTTGTCTGAATAGCTGACCTGTCACTGACCCAACGCACTCAATAGGTGACTTGATACAGAGGTGCTGCGGAGCTCTCTGTCCGAAATTTGACCATAGAGACTGAAGGTTTTACTGAACCTTAAGTGCTGGCGGAGCATTTTTTTCTGGGAATTCGCTGACCCAATCGGGGTCCTGACTGATAGCTGCAGAGAGGGTGGAGCGCAGGCGTTGCTTCCGAACTGCGGGTGCTGGTCGTATCCTGGTGGTCCTGTCCTGATCCGAATCCGGGTTTCCTGTCCTGTCCTGGGGTGTCCATTCTGCACCTGCTGTCCTACTGAGGGTTATCCTTCCTTGAGGGTTTTCCTGTCCTTAACTGACCCGTGGCCAGGGTTGGTTTTCACAGCAGTCTAGGTAAATATTGCTCTGAAACTCTTAAACTGCACCTTTCTATTTTTCTGTCTTTGCTTCAATAAAGACATACCTTTGCACGTGAATAATTTTCCATGCTTTCTCCTGCAACCATTGCATTTCATAAAGTCATTTGCATTTGATTTCATAGCGTGTTCCTATGTTACCCTACCTTTTAGAAATCATTTTCTGTATTGCAGTTTGCAACTTCCTGATATGGTCTTGGTTTTTCTCTCGAAAACTGACTAAGTAACTCAGATTTATAGCGTGTTCACCTTGCCCCTTATCTTAGTTTTCCTCTCACTTAGCGGGTTCCCTATCGCACTTGTATTCTATTGATAAAGCTGTATGACTGCCCTCATTTGAATTTAAGATAAACTTTTCAAAACTTCCAGTTGTCCGTGGTCATTTCATAAAAGTAAAAGTCAATATTGAATAGTATATTTTGCTGCCTTTCCTTTTACAGCTAGCTCCCTGACCCATCGTGGTCATAGGTACCCATAACGGTGGATGGTAAGTTGGGTACACTGAAAATATATTGAAAAGGAACTCACAATTATTGGTAGTAGATTGTGTGGGCACCAGATCAATGTATATGATAAAGTAAAGTATATGGGCCCGAAGCCAGAAGTGGCGAAATTATTGGTCGGGTGGCCCGCGATCTCTAGCAGTAATTTTCTGGTAGCAGAGTGATGGTTAGGGACTAGTTAAAGGATAGGTAGGACTAGTTGGTCTAGCCAAGTCGGATGCTGCTATAAGAGTAGGCGCTTCAAGGGAAATTGATCACTCACTTGAAAATCGTTTACTTTGAAAAAAATTATGAAATGTTTTAAAATTGTTATTCTTCTTATCATACTGTTATATGTATTAATCCATTCGTACATAAAATGTCTTGCATGTTGTTAAGAATCCCCGGGGAATTGAATAGCGAGTGGTGAATAGAATCCACTTGCTTTGAGGTCACTGGCCCAAGGAAAGTTGGTGCAGGTTAGGCAGAACTGGAAGCACTAACTAGGGTTTTTAGCGCTAGAGGAATGGGAAATCGAGGCTTTCGAAAGGGATAGGCCACGGATGGACAAAGGGTTAACTAAATTTTATCCAAAATTGAAGCAGGAAGCACGAGCTAAAAAGATGAAACAGTGGAGGCAGAATATGATAGTGGAGGGATTGTTTCCCATGATGCCAGCAGATGATCCTTCTGGGGGACAGAAACGGTTGGAAAAATCTAAACATTGGGTACCCATCGGAGAGTCGGATGATGAATTGTTAGATGACCTATGTACAAGAAGTCCGCCTCCTTATAATGAGGGACATCGACCTTCCAGTACAGGAGATATTTCCCGAAGACTTCCTCCTCAGGAAGAAGTTAGGTCCGCAAGTGTAGGAGGGGGTTACCACATTCCTCCCTATACCTAGAGTCTAGGACCAGTGGATACAAGAAACATTTACCCCAGGATGTCAGCTAGTGGGGAGACAGGATATTCCAGTGAAGGAGATTTTTGTTCTCGACCTCCCTACGGAGGCGAGATGAGACCCTCAAGTTCAGGAATGCCGTTATCACAGTCACAGTATGAGGAAGAAAGAAGATCCCTAGGTACAGGAAGTTTATTCCCAAGACCAAATTATGGTGAAGGACCTAGTGAGACTCATCCCACTGCCCCAAGTTATGCTCCCACACTAACCCCGCAGGTGAGCGGGAGGTTCTAGCAAAACAGAGAGCTGAGATCATTCAGAAAATGACCCAGTTAAATACCAGTCCTGAAGCATTGACAATCCCAGTAACAATCGGACCCGTAGTTTCATTGTACGGGGATCGGCATGAAAGTCCAAAACCTCCAGTTATTACTCCCGTAATAGCACAACCCAGACCAGAACCCTTAATTGTAGATGAACAGACGAGTGAGTGTGAGTCTGAAGTCTCACTGATGGATCTGCCCATTAGAAATACAGGGAAAAGAATGCAGAAAAGACATAATCCTTTCAATGCGAGGGAGATTCAAATGGAATCGACTTCGGGTACTAGAAGTATCACTTTGGTCACACCTGAAGAAATTGAAAGATGGAGTCAAGAATTAGAGAAACAAACTTCGCAAACGAAACCTTTAGACCTCTACAAACTGAGAATAGAAATAGAAGAATTAATGGCAGGAAACATAGGATTAGACAGATTAAATACCTACTCTGAAGAAGAACTGTTGTTTATGTGCAGAAGTCTTACCCGCAATGTCCGAGTGCTTCATGAAAAATTGACCGATACTGCTGCTAGTATGGGAATAGACATTTCAAAATCGAAACCCTTGCAGAAACCCTACCGAGCAGAATTTTCAGACAAAGATTTGGAAAACCTGAATGTGTCAGGGAAAAAGGCACAGGTCAAGGAACTATTGACAGTATTGCAGAAATGGGGAGACATGGAAAAATGGAAAGCCAGATGGGCTAGGAAGAAAGATGAGGCCAGGTCTAGGCAGGTAACTCCCGAATTCGCTCTAAGAGAAGCTGAGAAACCAGAACAGTTATGCCCTATGCATGAAGTGCCAGGGGAAAAATATGTACATGTCCCATGGTCCCGTCAGGATAGTGTGTCCTTTACCAATGACTTCCCAAAATTACGAGAAAAAACGGTCGACTGGTACCGGCAGGTAGAGAGATTTGTAAAAGTGCAGAAATGCCTATGGAAAGACCTGGATGGGTTCTTCGACATAGTGGTCCCTGTAGATCTGTGGACTGAGTGTAAAATAGCCATCGCCTGGCCTAGTGAGGAATACCCGAGAGATGACAAAACAGGGGAACCATCGAAGGAAGTGATGAGGAAGTATGAACAAGTAATTCAACATTTGAAAATAAAAGTACCTGCAAAGGAAACTGATTGGACCAAGATAGATAGAACCACGCAGGAAAGGGACGAGACTGTGCATTCCTTTTATGAAAGGCTGTTGCAGGTATTTAAAACATACAGTGGTATAGATAACATCGAGATGAAGGACATGACCCATTTCATTTACAGGTTTGTAAACGGTTTAAGACCCGAAATTTGTCAGTGGATAAAGGATAATAAAATCTGTTGGCATACCAAAAAGATAGATGAGGTCCTACGGTACGCAAAGTACTGTGAGGACGAAATGGCAGAAAAGAAAAAGGCCCTGAAGGAGAAAGTGATGTGGGCTCAAGTAAAGCTCGCAGAACAACAGGAAAAGCAGCTGAGTAAATTAAATAAAGTTGCTCAGAACCAAGGTCCTGGGGGAGGGAATGGAGGAAAGCCCCGACCTAAAATGAGTAGAGAGGAAGCCAAAAAGAAATGTCCTTGCCATCAGTGCAGAGAAATTGGACATTGGCGAGAAGAGTGTCCGTATTTACAAAATGATAATGCCCAAACACCTGATTTAATTCCACAGAAGCAGAATGAAAAGCAAAGAAAGACCCAGCAACAGGTAAAAACGATTCAAGTGCCTCGAGCGCCAAAGCCTATATTTAAAGGGAAGTCACCACAGGGTGATGATGTAGAAGTCTGGGGAGGCAATGAGGATAGAAATACAGCAACTTCGCAGTATTTGTTGAACTACACCTTTTTCTGTGATGACCAATACTGACGGGGCCTGAGAGGGGAGGACGAGGAGTGCGTACTTGGCGCCTCTTTGCCGGTAGACCAGTCAGGGCCATATATTGAAGGAAAGGTAGATGGAAATGATGTCACCTTTCTATTGGACACTGGTGCTACCCGTTCTACTGTGAGAACAGTGGACGTTCCAAACCTACCCCTCTCGGGAGAAGCAATCCAAGTAGTAGGAGTATCTAATCAATTGATTAGTACACCTGTTACCGAACCCATGGAGATCTCAATTGGAAACTTTAAACAAATGCACAGATTTGTTGTCTGTGATACCAGTCCGGTAAATTTGCTGGGACGTGATTTGCTGTGCAAAATGAATTGTACCATCTTTTGCACACCAAAGGGCGTCGAAATTCAAACACCAGATGAGGACGGTATCTACAAGCTAATGTTAATTAGACCTGACTCAGAAATAAAACGAATGACTATACAGGACTTACCTGAAGAACTCCAGCAGACAGTGAAGTCAGAAGTGTGGGACTTTACTGGAAAGGATGTAGGGTTGATGAAAAACGTAGATCCCATACAGATAACAATGAAAGAAAATGCAGTTTACCCCAACACTAAGCCTTACAAAATGAGTGCCGAAGTGAGAGCAGGTGTTGCCATTGAAGTACAGAAATTGCTAGAAGCAAACATCATACAGGAAGTAATGAGTAGCCCGTGTAATTCACCCATTATGGGCATTAAGAAGCCTAGTGGCAAGTACAGAGTAGTGCAGGACCTGAGAAAGGTAAACAAAATTGTGGTTCCTTGCTGTCCCATTGTCCCAAACCCAGCAGTCATCCTGTATCAGATTCCCTGGGATGCTGAATGGTTCACTGTGATAGACCTATGTCATGCTTTCTTTTCGATCCCATTGCATCCAGATAGCAAATTTATTTTCTCATTTGCTTTCAACAGTAACGTGTATGTCTGGAACAGGGTCCCCCAGGGGTACACAGAAAGCCCCTCTATCTTTAATCAGATCTTGAAAAAATGCCTTGAAACTTTAGTCTTACCTGGAAAATCTGTTTTGGTACAGTACATTGACGACCTATTTGTGGCGTCTAAAAGCCATAGGGATTGCGTGGTTGACACCATTGCCCTACTGAATCACCTGAGTGAAAAGGGACATAAAGTGGACCCTGAAAAATTACAGTTCTGTTCGAAATCAGTGAAATATCTGGGACACCAGATAGAAAAAGGTATCAGAAAAGTCACCTCAGAGAGAGTCAGAATAATTCAAAATATGCAGTTACCCCGTACTCAGAAAGAAATCAGAATGTTCCTCGGAGTTGTAGGTTATTGCAGGCAATGGATTGTGGGATTTGCAGTTCTTGCAAAGCCTTTGATACAAATGACAAAGAAAGGAGCAAAGGACCCAGTTGAATGGAATGACGAGAGCTTAACAGCTTTCACACAGTTGCGAAATTGCCTGTGTACAGCCCCTGCTCTGGGAATGCCTGACTACTCCAAGGAGTTTGGCTTATTCTGTGACACTCGTGACAATGGTGCATTGTCAGTCCTGACTCAGGAGCATGGGTTGACCAGAAGGCCTGTGGCATATTTTTCTGCCACTTTGGATCCAGTGGCTGCTGGACTACCTGGATGTCTAAAAGCTGTAGCTGCAACTTGCACCAGTTTAGAACAAAGTGAGTCTATCATTATGGGACATCCTGTAACTGTATATGTTCCACATGCAGTTGTGATCCTATTGACTCGTACAAAAACTCAGTATCTCACCCCTAGTCGGCTGACTAAATATGAGAGGATTCTCATGGGTGCTGCAAATATCGTTATTACCCGGTGTAACATTTTAAACCCTGCCACTCTACTCCCTGACTCAATGGTAATGGAAGATAAGGGAGATAATGAGCATGACTGCATTAACCTGACAGAGTTCAGTACCAAACCTCGCCCAGACATTAAAGAAACTCCTTTGCCTGTGCATGATGTGGAATGGTTCGTGGATGGTTCCTGCTTAAGACATGAACTAGGAGGCCTAAGTGCTGCCTACGCTGTGGTCACGTTAAGCAAAATTGAAGAAGCATCTTATCTATTTGGAGTAAAGTCTGCACAAGTAGCTGAATTGATCGCCCTGATAAGAGCTTGCAAATTGGGAAAAGACAAGAAAGTAACAGTGTATACTGATAGTCAGTACTGTTACGGGGTTGTGCATGACTTTGGCCAATTATGGCTACAAAGGGAATTCCTGACTTCCTCAGGTACCCCCATTCGGAATGGAAAAGTTGTGCAAGACCTTTTAGAGGCAATCCAATTACCAAAAGAATTGGCAGTGGTCAAATGTGTTGCTCATAAGAAGGGCCTTGACCCTGTATCATTGGGAAATGATTTCGCTGATCGGGTGGCAAAACAATGTGCTATGGATCGACTGAGAATCAATCCCAATCGGGGTGGGGTTGGAAACAGCTGCCAACTTAGAATGTTTGAAGAAGTGCCTACTTGGGATGAAGTGAGAGAATGGCAGCATGTGACGCCCTGGGAAGAGAAAGAGAAATGGAAAGAACAAGGTTGTAAACCGAGACGTGAGGATGGTGTCATGGTGGGCCCAAATGGTATGCCTGTGTTACCAAGACACCTGCTTGCCCCAATGGCTCGATTGATACATGAGGGATCACACATTGGGAGGGACGCCATGGTTCTGGTATTTCAACAGACTTGGTACAACAAGAAATTCAGGAAGGTAGCAGAGTCCCTTTGCCAGAGGTGCTTGACATGTCAGCAGTTCAACGCTGGCAAGAAAACAGAAGTTGAACTGATGAAAATTGGGAGATCAGGGGGTCCCTTTGTGAGAATACAAATTGGTTTCATTACCATGCCACGATGTGAGGGAAAAAGATATGTCCTTGTCATTGTCTGCTTATTTTCAAAGTGGGTGGAAGCTTACCCTGCCACTCAGAATGACGCCATAACAGTAGCTAAACTCCTACTAAAAGAGTTGATACCTAGGTTCGGGGTTTCAGTCTTTATTGACTCAGATAGAGGCACTCATTTTCAGAATGAAATTTTGGCCCAGCTTTGCAAAGCATTCGGGATCACACAAAAGCTACACTGTGCATATCATCCAGAGGCTTCTGGAGTGGTAGAACAAATAAATGGCACTATAAAAAATAGATTGGCAAAAATGTGTGACTCTACTGGCTTGAACTGGATAAATGCCTTGCCTCTTGTTCTGATGGGACTCAGAAGCATTCCAGATCGAAGAACAGGCCTGAGTCCCCATGAGATATTGATGGGAAGAGTGATGAGACAAGCTTGGGTACCAGGATACAAACTGTTAAGCATTTCTGATGATTTGGTACTTGAATACTGCAAGCAACTGGGTGACCAAGTGCGTTCTATCTCTCGCCAGATTGGGGCAGACGCCGTCGCCAACCCGACAACACCAGTTCACAAATTGGTTCCTGGTGACTGGGTTAAGATAAAGAAGCATACTCGTTCAAGTTGCCTTGCGCCAAGGTGGGGAAAAAAGCGTCAAGTAATCCTAGTAACGACGACAGCAGTGAAGTGTGCAGGCGTTCCCAAGTGGATCCATGCCAGCCATACCCAGAAGGTGATACCAGACGAGGAGCCTGGAGCTGAAGGTCGTCCCGCTGAGGGGTCTACAGACGTTGGTCCTGAAGTAGCTGATATCAGACGGCCGAGCACCAGTCCCGTTGAGGGTCCTTTAGGCGTTGGTCCAAAGGCAGCCGATGACGTATGGCCAAGCACCAGTACTGCCGAGGAGCCCACAGACGTTGGTCCGAAAGTAGCTGATGACGAGCTGCAGAGGATTTGGCCAGAGGATTGGATACCCATAATCGATCTTACCGGAGATCCACTAAGAACAAGAGAGCGAATAGGGGAAGACAGAGAGTGGAATAGAGAGGTCGAGCAAGGCACAGGCGAAGACCCTCAGATCATTGAGATTCACATCAAAACTGAGGACGAAGAAGAAGGTCAGACAGGGACAGAACAAGTGATCGATACTCCTCCACAGACTCCTGATGTCGAAAAGGGACAGACTAGACATAGTGTAATAGTTCGAGCAGAAGAAAATCAAGGGATCGAAGTGCTCGAGCAGGATCAGACAGAACTAGGAGAACATGTTCAGGACATAGAAACAGAAACAGTTGAAAGCGAAACACAAAATACACCTGAACAAGGCCAGCTTAGCAACCAGGCAGAAGAAATAGATACAAGACCTGGGACTAGCCAGACAGAAAGGGAGAAGGCAGAAACTGAAGTGCCACAAACAAGTGAAAATAAAAGAACATTAGAGGAAAGCCAAATAACAGTGCCAGCTAAAAGACTCAAGAAAAAGAAGCACATTGAGCCGAGGTATATTAAAAAACTAAGATTAAGAATAAAAACAGTCCAAGAGAAACTTGCAGACATAAGAAGAAGTCCCCGAATTGCGGAAATACCTGAGGATAGCTCCAAGAGAAGGAGTGAAAGAATAAAAAGACAAAACGAAAAATACAAGGATCCAGAGTGGACCTACTTGATCTTGGAAAACTTTGAGGATCTTGATATTACTGACGAAAGCGACGGAGAACCAATTCCTGATTACTCTGCAGAGGAAGAGGAAGAACTTCCGTGAAATTGGTCAGCAATAAAATTACCTGAGAAAAGCTGCAAAGAGGGGTTAAAATTTCCTTCTGAGCCAAAATGTCTGATTCAAACGTGAGTGGTAGACCTAGCCGCAGTTGTTGCAAAACATGCTGCAAGGTGTGTATATGTAGTATAGTTATAGTAATATTAATTTGGATAGGATTAACAGTTTTCATTCGATTTATGGTTAGCAAAAATACTAATATTGACCCTACTCAGATTACCGACACTGAAGAACTTACAACACGAAGTGTAGAAAGACGTGAAAAAGCACTCAGACAGACAAAACGTGACTTAGAAGCATCAGATGAGGAAGGACTACATTACCACGGAGTTAGAAACAAGACACACTTAAATGTTTTCGCAAATTTGTTAGTGCATTACGTAGAAACTATGGAAATAGAAGATTGTTATGTCTGCATGAAGCTGCCTACTTCTGTGGCTGAAGGCGTGACATATCATCATCTACCTCTGACCTATGGAATTTCCTGTAGTATTTTAGCAAGCTTATTTTACAAAAGAGGACCGTTACAGTACTATTATTCTAATAATGACGTGATCTTTTCGGAACTTCCCATTCGTGGAAATCTGAATCCTGTACATACCAAAAGTGACGTAATACGATATATGGGAGACTATTTTCTGACTATAGGCAATATAGACATAGCTGAAGCACACATAGATAACTTGACCTGTACATTACATGAACAAGAAAAGATATTTTTAAACATGGCAGAGAAAAGAAGGGAGAGTTTCCAAAGGAAGGCAAATGACAAAAGGCAGAAAACACCTAAATGGGCTGAGAACATGGAAAGCACCTCAAATGGCGGGGCAGGGCCTGCTTTGTTGCTGGATTTCGAAAAGAAAGGGAAACTCTGTCTTCATCGCGAGAAGACTAGTTATTATAATAACATTTTCATTGGTTCCAGTCAATGTGAACACAATTACAAGGTAATTGGAGGCTGGGGATTTAAAAATGGGTCAGAGCCTGTGTTTCCTGGAATTTATTATATATGTGGAGACAAGGCTTATTTCAAATTGCCGGATCACTGGTATGGAAGCTGCTATTTTGGCATTGTTTTCCCGAGAATATACCATGTGAATGAAATTGCTGGAAGCAGTGAAAACACTAATGGCTTAGTGCGTAGCAAAAGAGAAAGCGTAGGTGAAATAATGGGTAGTATTTTTAGTGCACTGATACCTGGAGTGGGAGTGGTTCTGAACACTCACAGAATTTGCAAATTGTCCACTATAGTGGATGTGCTGTCTACTGACACAGCTCATGGATTTCTGCTGGTCAATACCGAAATGGTTGCGATCAGATCAATGGTTTTACAGAACAGACTTGCTCTTGACACCTTATTAGCAAAAGAGGGCGGAGTCTGCCGAATGTTGAAGGCGCAACATTGTTGCACTTACATTCCGGACAAAAGCGTACAGCTCAAAAGATATGTGAAAAACATTACTAATTTGGAAAAGGAACTTAAACCACTCGAGGTTGACAGTGCCTGGAAGAGACTGGTTGATGGTCTCTCCAATGTAGGTCATTGGTTTGCTAGTTTAGGTAAAAGCTTATTGTTTAAGGTACTGATGCCAATTGGAGTGATAGGTCTTATCCTATTTCTCATATTCGTCTGTTGCAAATGTCGCCAACACCGAAAGAAATACCAAGTGAATGCGAGAGGAGTGAAACGAAGTGCGGATGAGCTTGAATTAGAAGAAATGAATAATAAGATTTATAAAAAGGTGAAAAATTCTCACCCTACTTTAAATGAGAAAGACAAATTGAATCGCCTGTTGGAAGAGATAGAAATGTACAAGGTGTGAAAGAAAGTTGGCATCTGGTTCCATTTTTTGTGATGATAGTAAATATCATCAAAGAGGGGATTGATAGAGCAAGATTTCGCATCGCGACTTGCTCGATTCATGAACCTCGAAACCGTTGTAACCTCGTAACGAATTGTATGTTTTACTAATATCTTTTATTTCCGATATATATGTATGATAGAGAAGCTTGCCTATGTGTTTTACTAATACGATTAATCCGTGTTTCTAAAATGACCGCTGCTTGACTTTCCTCTTCTGCGCATGCGTCAGTCACACTCACGTGACTTCGTGTAGAGATAGTTGTGGAGGGAAAGGGTGCGCATGCGTAATAAGCAATAAGATGGCTATAACGTGGTGAAGCTTTGTGCTGCTGCTCTTGTGAAATTGTTTGTTGCACTTACCAATAATGCATAGTATATTTTTATAATGATGAACCTAAAATGTGAAATCATGACATGTAATACATTCATTTATTTTTATGTACTAATTTGTTTTCGCTTACTTTTCATGTATCACGGGAAATGGGGGTCCGAATGGGTCGTGAGCCATTTTGAAGGTCCTTTCTGCGCATGCTCAAAATGCGAGGCCAAAGACAACCTTGGACCGTGGAACTCAGCCAGCTGGCAGCCACAGTCAAGATGCTCCTGGGAGAATTACCTCTGACCCAGGAGGATGGAGCAAATGTCCCTATATTGTAACAAATGTATAAGTTTTCATTGTATTCCGTGCGACTTCTCGTGGGAACCCAAATCTTGCTAGGCGGCACCTTAGGATGCAAATTAGGCCTTAGAATAGTCTGTTCTGATTGGTGTGTTAACCAAAGCCTACCTTAGGACCAATCCAAATTGGGGATTCTGACACTTTGCAACATTTGGGGGGTGGTACCCTGTCCCAAAACAGTATATCTAGCCTAGGTTTAGCTAGAGAAATTGTCCGACTTGTCTGAATAGCTGACCTGTCACTGACCCAACGCACTCAATAGGTGACATGATACAGAGGTGCTGCGGAGCTCTCTGTCCGAAATTTGACCATAGACTCTGAAGGTTTTACTGAACCTTAAGTGCTGGCGGAGCATTTTTTTCTGGGAATTTGCTGACCCAATCGGGGTCCTGACTGATAGCTGCAGAGAGGGTGGAGCGCAGGCGTTGCTTCCGAACTGCGGGTGCTGGTCGTATCCTGGTGGTCCTGTCCTGATCTGAATCTGGATTTCCTGTCCTGTCCTGGGGTGTCCATTCTGCACCTGCTGTCCTACTGAGGGTTATCCTTCCTTGAGGGTTTTCCTGTCCTTAACTGACCCGTGGCCAGGGTTGGTTTTCACACCAGTCTAGGTAAATATTGCTCTGAAACTCTTAAACTGCACCTTTCTATTTTTCTGTCTTTGCTTCAATAAAGACATACCTTTGCACGTGAATAATTTTCCATGCTTTCTCCTGCAACCATTGCATTTCATAAAGTCATTTGCATTTGATTTCATAGCGTGTTCCTATGTTACCCTACCTTTTAGAAATCATTTTCTGTATTGCAGTTTGCAACTTCCTGATATGGTCTTGGTTTTTCTCTCGAAAACTGACTAAGTAACTCTGATTTATAGCGTGTTCACCTTGCCCCTTATCTTAGTTTTCCTCTCACTTAGCGGGTTCCCTATCGCACTTGTATTCTATTGATAAAGCTGTATGACTGCCCTTATTTGAATTTAAGATAAACTTTTCAAAACTTCCAGTTGTCCGTGGTCATTTCATAAAAGTAAAAGTCAATATTGAATAGTATATTTTGCTGCCTTTCCTTTTACAGCTAGCTCCCTGACCCATCGTGGTCATAGGTACCCATAACGGTGGATGGTAAGTTGGGTACACTGAAAATATATCGAAAAGGAACTCACAATTATTGGTAGTAGATTGTGTGGGCACCTGATCAATGTATATGATAAAGTAAAGTATATGGGCCCGAAGCCAGAAGTGGCGAAATTATTGGTCGGGTGGCCCGCGATCTCTAGCATTACCAAGGGCCTTATCGCCGCTTTAGCGGGAATTTTTCCCGCTAAAGCGTCGATAATTGTATCGCCCTATTACCTAGCTGTCGCTAACACCAGTTAGCGACAGCTAGTAGGATATAGCGGGCATTTAGGTACCCACTTTGCATGTCAGTGATAATTATCGCTAATAACATGCAAAGTGGGCGTGCCAAGATGTTAGCGACTGGAAATAGTCACTAACATCGCTATCCCCTATTACCAACTTTTGGAAATTATCGCGCTAAGCGCGATTATCTCCAAAAGCTAACGCCTGCCCAGAGCTGTTCTTAGCCATCCAATTGTAGGTGGATTACATGGCTAAGAGCATTTGCTCGGTAATGTATGAATATCGCTGACTTTACAGCGATATTCATGTATTTCGGCCGATTTTTATCGCTTAGGAGATAAACCTTGATAATAGCAAGGCTCCTAAGAGATAAAAATCGGCCGAGCTCGGCGATATTAATGTTGCCGCTAAACCAACATAGCGATAATTATCGCTAGTTATTGGTAATATGCCCCTGTGTGTTCTTAGGGAAGAAAAGAACAATTGAAGTAAACATTCTCCTTAAGAAAAGAAGAAATCCCCCCAGAAAATGCTAGACATGGCCGCATAAGCTAACTCACTAGGGTTAAAATATTCTGACACTGCATTCCAGATACCATTACAAGCTGAGATCGCTGAACAACCATGTTTTAAGACTGAAAGTAGGAAACCATAAAACCTCCATAAACCGAGGTAATCGTTGGTAATACAAACATTCAGAGAAAAATCAGAAAAGAGACCCTGAACCATCCATATGTAGCCTCTCCAAGTAAGAGAAATACATATCAAGGGACAAACTCCATGCCCCGGCAAGGAACACAAAACGTGGTAATGTTGGCATAACCCCTCAAAGGGTAACATAACCTTTGCTAAACCTACTTCACGCCTTAACCGCGGCGGTTTTTCGGCCATGGTGTGGGCGTTCTAAAGGGTGGGCGGGGCCGCGTCGGCCGTGGACGTGCGCAGCACCAGGGAGGTAGCGCGCGCGACGTCCAACGGCCGATGGCAGCAGGGAAGGGGTTAGTGCAAAAGCAACCCGTGCACCACCTGAATTGAAAGCAAAGTGCATTACACCAAAACCAACTAAAAGGACTGCAATCCAATGAAATAACGATCAACCAAGAATGTATTAGTGGAAACCTTGGCCAAATCAGACCCTCAATTGCACTGAAGTGGAAACTCAGAGTAGGTGTAAAGAATATGCTTTCAAAGGAGCAGATGACATAGGTACGCTTCCTAAGCAGAAGAAACATCACAATCAAATGACCTCCTGAGCATGAAGTCCATTATCAGAGGAAAAAATGGGGAATGGTAAAACCGATGCATTCAGCACCCTTGTACCACATAGCCTATCAAAGACAGCATTGAAACATTAATATCTTCTAACTGCAGGAACACCAGATTGTGTGTCACCAACAGGCAGAACATATACTACCATGGAACTTGCTTAACATGGCCAGCTGAGTAATAAACAAAAGGTTAATATCCCCCATGCAACCCTAGAATACACAGGGAAAACATCAACTAGATATATAATTAGAAAAAGAGAAATTTGGACTCTGCCTCACTTCTTCTATCACGGAAACACCGTAAAGCCGATTTGACCTGTGCACCATAAAGATGGGTGCCATCAAAGGGCATATCGACTAAAGCAGCTTTAACAGCCTCTGTAATCCAGAAGTACTTAACCGGGCATGATGACGTAATGCCACAAATGATGCTTTAGCCCCACCCACTGAATCAGTGGTATTCATGCCACATCTAATAATCCGCTTAGCTGCCTCTTGGCTATCCTGAATCAACTGTACTATATTAGAATGGAGAACATCTGAGAGCTATGGCAAAATAGCCTGAAAGGAATCATACAAAGCATGAGAAAAATGCCCGGAAAACTAGTTGTGTTAATGGACCTCAAAGCTGGACTAGTTGAGGCAAAAATATGTGTTCCACATGAATCTTGCCTCCTGGAGTCTCTATGTCATAGAATGTTAGGTAGCAAATCCATATCCTGTGGGGCTGAAGCCACCTACCAAACTATGAGAGGTAGGATGCTTTGGGAGACAAGCTGGATCTCCAGGAGCAGACAAGTGCCTGCGAGATACAGCATGATCCATGGAGACCCTCTGTCAAGCTTAGCCCAAGTGCCCAAAAATAGATTGCACAAAGTCTCACTATATGGGAGAACAAGCTCCACCCCTGTCTGACCTTGATAAAGAACATCAATCAGGGGATCAGTAGACTTCTCCACCATAGGAAGAGATAACTTCAAAACCAT
The DNA here is from genome assembly GCF_964261635.1 of Lissotriton helveticus. NCBI lineage: Eukaryota > Metazoa > Chordata > Amphibia > Caudata > Salamandridae > Lissotriton > Lissotriton helveticus. The sequence continues at coordinate 33,969,397 of NC_136072.1, read as the reverse complement.
GAGGCATATTATCAAGGGATTTATCTCCGCTTTTTTGGTCTTAAAAGCCAAGAAACCGGAGATAAAATTATCTCCCTATCAGCAACAGGGTGCTAACACGCAAATTCGCATGTTAGCACCCTTTTTCTCTACGCTTCCCCTTGCATCTCTAATGAGATGCAAAGGGGGCGTTCCAGAGATAAATAATGGGAGAAATGTTGTTAAGCGACATTTCTCCTATTATCAAGGATTTCGCTAACCCTGTTAGTGATTAAAAAAAAGCAGCGCTAACCGCGGTTAGCACTGCTTTTTTTTACACCTGGTATTTTCCTGACTTAGCCATGATATCCTATGGAAGTTGGATATCATGGCTAAGTTTGTGAGCCCCTATCATCAAGCTAAGGCCAAATTTCTGGAGATTATCGTTGGTTTTCCAGCGATAATCTCTCATTTGGCAGTTAGCGCGAGGATTTTTATCACTTCTGAGATACACCTTGCTAATAGCAAGTTATCTCTGCGATAATTTCCGGCGATGCTTAGCGTTAAAAAATTCGTTGCTAAGCCTCAGTAGCGATAAATATCGCTAATCGTTGGTAATATGCCCCAATAACCCCTCTCCTTAACCCGTTCGGTCCGTCGGATGGCCCCCGGCCAGACAGAGGGGGAGAGGGCATATAAATAGACAGAGAGCATGGAGGCATTGAACTAGAGATGGACAAGAGAATGAAGCGAAGAATATGTAGGAAAACAAGAAAAAATCATAGTAATGCCAGAGTGAGCCAGGAATTACAGGGAGGAGAGGCAGAGTGAAATATGAGCTGCACAGACAGCCAGCGCCTGGCTTTATACAGACCTGCTAACAAAGAACTCTAAAAAGGAGGAGGTGGGGAAATTGGCTTTGGGGGAGGGAGAGAGGGCTGAGAGGAGAAGCAAAGCAAGCAGCAATAAAGGGAAGCAGCTGTAGGAAGAGGGAACGGGAAAAAAGGAAAGTGTATTTGCTTGCTTTGAGTTAATCGTGTAGTAGATGATATGTGTATAATGTAAGTTGTTCCTCTGCTTTTGTATTGGTTGGTGTTGGGTCGCCTGTGCAATCCTTCCGCATGGAACAGAGCCACCTCATCACAGGCTGTTCTCTGTGCCTGCTCACATTCGAGAGCTGACATACCGCCTAGAGCTTGAGGTGCTTCCTTAATGGCCCGGGCCTGGAGCTTAATTAAAGAGTCTGTGGTCTGGGATGCAGTGACCCCAGCCAGTCTGCAAGGGTCCCTCAGCTAATGCCTGCCACAGCATGCATAGTATGATACTGCAAAGTGAAGAAGCACATTGTGGTGGTCATCTTTAGATTTAAAAAAATATTTACAGGGCAGTTGGAGCAGCAGCGACGTGCATTGTTTTAGCAACACAGCATCCGCTGAGCTTCATGCATCATCCCAAATGCAGAAATCGCAATTTAAGGAATCTCTAAATAGTGATTCCCTAAATTGCTCTTGCATTAAAGGAATCCCAAAATGAGATTCCTTAAATGCAATGAATGAAACCCTAAAAAAATAGCGAATTCGCTAATAGTGGGAGCAAATTACCATGAAGTTGAACTTCGTGGTAATTTGCTAAAACTTTGAAAAAAGAACTTTTGTGCATTTTTCAAAGTTACATGTTGCACACACACATGCCCTTAGGGCATGTGTGTGTGTAACATTTGTGCACAGGTCCATTTCAGGGGTGTAACAGGGTGTCCTTTGGACACCCTGGCACCCTTGAAATAGCGGAACATTAGTGATTCGGTAATAGCTAATCGCTAATAAGGAATGGCTTTCCCATTCATTCCTATGGGCCTAGGCCCATAGGAATGAATGGGAAAGCCATTCCTTATTAGCGATTAGCTATTACCGAATCGTTAATAAGGAGTCTGTAGGAATCGCTAATAACATTGTGATTCCTACATGCATCCCGTTTTGCGAGTCTTTAATAGCGATTCCTTAAAATTCGCTATTAAGGACTCGCAAAACATAACTTTGATGCATCTGCCAGAAAGAATCCAGGCCAACTTGGCATAAACTCGAACATAATGGAGGAAGTATGGACAAAATACCTACTTAAGCACTTCAACACTGAGAACAGCCGCGAAGAAGCGATGACAAGAAAACCCTGCGAAGAAGCTCAGAGGGAAACAACAGACAATCAATGCATAATTCCTACGACCCAAGGTATACACACGAATGGAGTCACGCTATCTCTTCGAACGGACAAACCGACGCCCGACCCTAGCTCCTCTTGCCAAATCAGGTCTGGACATTTGGCCACCACGCCAGCCGACGTCAAAAGGCAAATAGCCAGGGGAAGAGCAACAGGAGGCCCCGGGCCAAACGGCATTCCACCTATGCTGTACAAATCGGATGCAAAATTCTGGAGCACAGTATTAGCACCGATATTTAATAACATAAAGGACAATTTGACTCTACCTGATTCCTGGCGTGGCTCAATAATCAGTCCAATTGTCAAAAAAGGCAAAAGTATTTTTCAGGAACCATACTGGAAGATCTGACACAATGGGCATCTGAAAATTCAATAATTCCGCTCAATCAAACAGGGTTCTGTAGAGGTCTAGGGACCACAACCAACATCATGGCACTGACCCTGCTGATGGATGCAACAAAAGAAATTTAAAAAAACTTTTTTCTCTCCTTTATTGATTATACTGCTGTATTCGACCACGTGGATCGCAATAAACTCTGGCAGAAATTGGACAACTGGGGGATACCCAAACATCTCTTAGACACTTTGATTTTACTCCACTCAAACACCTGGATTAAAGTTAAACTAGGAGCGGGCAAACACCTCTCTAAACCCGTTCCAACAACAAAAGGGTTAAAACAAGGTTGTGTTCCAGCACCAATTTTATTCAACCTCTTTCTTGCCGACCTGCCAGGGCAACTCGATAAATGCTTCTGTCACGCTCCGAAACTAGGGAAAATCCCATTGTCAAACCTGCTGTACGCGGACGACTTGGTACCGATATGCCGGACACCAATAGGCCTCCACCACCTTCTAAATGTAGCCTACTCCTTTTCAGAAAGAAATGCCCTGCAAATAAACTTCACCAAATCCAAGGTCATGGCAGTGAATTACAAAAAGAGAAGGAAAATCAAGTGGCATATAAACGGAGAAGGGTTGGACTTAGTGACCACCTACAAATATTTGGGAGTAATTCTGGATTCCAAAACCTTGTTCAAACCTCAATTGGATTCGTTATGAGGGAAGGGAACTATGACTTATCTGGCAATAAAATCTCTCAAGGCCAAGCTCCCTGACCTAACGCTCAACCCCCTTCTCCAGGTTTTGCGTGCAAAGCTACAACCAACTCTCACATATGGGAGTGAATCGCTTCAAGGGAAGGACGCTGAAGTATTGGACAAAGTAATAGCTAACTCATATAAGGCTATTTTCAACCTGTCAAGAACGTCTCGCCTGCACAAATTCTGTTAGAATTTGGTATTCCGAAACAAACACTAGGAAGGCGTAGTGTGTATGTTATCAGTTGGCACAAAATTCGCAGCGTTGAGTCTGGTTCTCTAAACTCCAACGTATGGGAAGAGCTACTCCGACATCGTAAATCCTCAGCTAGAGACTATCTATCTGAATCAGCACGCATCATCTCCTCCATCGAGGATAAAGACTCACTTTTTAACATTGGAATGAACTTAAAAATGAAAGAAAAGTTTTTAGGATTACACCTGGGCGCAATTCCGATAATCCCACATTTGCCACCGTGGGTAAGACAAAACTTTTCACAGCAGTGCCGTTTGTGTAAAGCTGACAAAGAAGACATCGTCCATCTGATGTGTATTTGTCCAAAACTGAAAGACTTGAGACACAACCTATTACGACCCTCCTTTAAATCACACAGCGTCCAGACATGCAGGCAGGCTGTCAAATTGTGTTTAACCCCGTTGACACAAGATTAAATTGTCGAGTCGTAAGTGTAGGAGAGTGGGGTCTGCAATCCTATGGTCACCCCAGATTTTTGCTTTTTGCTTCACTGGTTTACGACTTTCCCTGGCTGTGGGCCTGCTAATCAGACCCACAGCCTAGCTGTTCTCTCCCTAAATTGACAACCATGTACTTTAGGTGCATTTACCAATTGGTACTGGGCCACCTTATCAGTCCCTGTACAGTGTACCTTAGGTATCCAGGGCATAGGTGTACCCAGGGCCTACCAGGGGCTGCAGCATGTATTATGCCACCCCTGGCTGGCCATCCAAAACTGACACAACTGGCTGCAAGACAGCTGGGGCAAGGTGGTGTAATCACCCTTTGCTATAGATATAGTATACCTATATCTAACCCTAAAATGGACACATATATTCCTATCAGTCACTCCTATGGCAGGCCTTATCAATCCTGAAGGCAGAGTGCTTGGAATTATGTGAGATGGTGCTCTGGCATGAGCTGAGCCCGTCTGCAGCTTGCGGAACCAAGTCCTAATAGCTGTTCCATGATAACGCTATACCATATACTCTTAAGTGCATTATAATCCTCGCGGTTGAATGCTAACTCTGGTACGACATTATCAAAACATGTCGAGTAAGGTGTCATACGAATTGGAATACTACCCCCTCGCCACTTCTGGCGACGGGGGTATCATTCCACCCTTCTAGAGGGACATGACATGTATGTTACTGTGAACCCCGGTTAAAGTTAACTCGAGCTTTGGCATCACAAAATGGATGCTGCCACCACAGACACAAGTCTGACCTCCTGCTGCTGGGAGTCCTTCCAGCGAGGGAGGCTTGGACAAAGGGTTTCCTGCCTTGGGAGGTGCTAGCACCACCCCAGACAGGATTTTGTGTATTGGGTAGGATAGGCCTGAAAGGAATGAGACATGCCTGGGGCACACAAGGTGTCCTGTGCATACACTGGTTCAAACCAGTTGCTGGGGCATCCCTGCCCCAGCTCTGGCACGAAACCGGACAAAGGATAGGGGGTGTAACCACCCCCCATCCTGGTCCTAGTCACCAGTACAGCCCCCTTTAGCAGGATAAAGGTAGGAGCGGGTCCCATTGCAAATTAGATTAATCCTGAACTACTCTACAAGAAGAAACTCTGGACTTCGACGTTCTGCTCCACAGAAGACTGAAGAAATTTCCCTAGTGGGCAAGGAGTGTCCACCCTGCAACTGCAGGCACCATCAAGCGTCCAGCGGCTTCACTTTGTCATCTTCCCTCGATGATCCAGACTTCAGACCCCCGACGAGACCCGGATTCCCAGACCTCTCCGACCTCAACTCACATCTGCAGCACAGCTGAGACCCGTGGGTGCGACGAGACACGTGGGACCGGCCATCTTGAAAGAAACTGCACTTCGCTTCCAGCACGACTCCCGAGGTAAACTCAACCAAGTGCTTTGGGGATTGAGAAGCCCTAGCCCCGAGCAGCTCCTGCACCAAAGATCAGCCCTCCAGCTTCCATGAGATCTGCGTGGGGCCCTTCTGCTTGTTTGCTGCTCGACGCGTTGTCTGGTCACTTGCCGGCTGGCTAGTGGCCTCCTAGACGACAAACCTTGAAATCTTCACTGCTGGTCTGGTTGCTCCAGACTGGCCCTTGCTCCCTTCCAAAAGAGGAGCACCCCGGACTCTCCCAGTCCGCACCAGACGCCTTTTCCACTCACCGCGTGGGTTGCCTTTGCCAAGGCCTGTTGACGCCGAATCCGGAACCAACACCACCGACAGCGAGAACCTGCGTGGGACAGCTCGTGCCTCCATCCTGGTCATCGAAGACACCTCCTGGTCCACGTGGCTGCAGAGTCAAGCGTCCACTCTTCACCTGATCGCGACGACGACATCTCGTTCCTTCCTGGTTCCACTCCAGTCACTGGCTAGTGACTGTGAACATTGTCCCCTCTCCTTTCAGGTCTTCAGCATCTCTGATCCACCCTTGGATCACACCGGACATCTTCCTCCTGGTCGCCTGCAGCATCTCTTCCTCCAGGCTCCATAGATTCAACACCGGAACCCGACACGACTTTGCACCTATGCACCCGCAGCCCGTGGGTGAGGTAACAAGAGCATTTCGGTGCTCAAGGGTAGATTGACTCTTCTAGTATCCAGTTCCATAGTTGTTTTTGTCCTAACTAGTCAGGATTGTCCGTACTCACCTTTTTCTTGAACTGTACTGTCCATAGACGTTGTTACGCATCTTGCGTGTGAGTTCACACTCTGCACACGCGTTCCGTGGGCCTCCTATTACTTACCTAAAGTTAGGATAGCGTAGTCCCAGCGATCCTACAGCCTCTGGACAGCTCCATTCCTTCTATCGATTTCCTTATACCATTTACTTAGTATATGGTTTGCCGTGCCCCTAGGGCACCATTGTAATTTTGTGCAACTTATCGTATTTTTCCTAAGAGATTGTCATGTGCTTAGCCCTCTGACCTCATAAAGAGTTCAGAGGTGTTTGTAATTAATAACCCTGGGTGAAGCACTACGCTCCGCTCGCGGAGTTTGCGAAGTTTTTGCAACTTCGCACTACGCGAGCGGCACGTAGCACAGTGCGAACACGCGTAGTGCAGCGTAGCGTAGTTCAGCGCTCGTTTTTTGCTTGTTCGCGGTCCTGAACGTCATGTTCGCGACCGCGAGCAAGCAAAATGAAATTCCGGCGAGATTCACAACGCGAAGAGGTCAGGTTTCTCATTGTGAGTGGTTGCGCATGCTCGAGACGGCTCTCAATGAGAAACTACCTGTTCGCGTTGAGAAAGCTGCCGCTCGAGTAATAATCTCCTCGAGCAGCAGAAAACTACAGCTCGCACTGTGCAAGATGCCGTTTTCAATGCTTGCACAGTGCCGGATGCTTGTCCGCACTGTGCAATCATTGAAAACGCATCTTGCACAGTGCGAACATGCTACTACGCAGCTCGCGTAGTGCTACGTGAAGTTCGCGTAGTGCGAAGTGCACTTCGTGTAGCTTCGCGTAGCGCTACTTCGCGAACTACGCCCACCCATAGTAATTAATAATTATATTGTTTATTTTCATAACAACCTGTGTGGTGTCCTTTCATCTGGTATTCAAGGGGTTATATTGTGGTAAAACAGTTGGCTGCTCTGTCCATGCTACCATTAGGATAGCTGGTCTATAAGGTTGACTTACAACCAATCACCATAAGGGTCGTTTGAACTGATACAAGGTGATCACTAGAACTAGTGAGCATCATGTATCAGGCCAACTTCTCACATGGGTGTGCAGCGGTTGGGATTTGAGCTTGCTGTTGTTTTTACCAAATATAATCTTGAAATATCATTTGAAAGATCACATAAGGTACCATAGGTACATATAACAAGCTTAGAAACACTCTGAGTTCTACTGAACCAGTTGTTGTAGTAGAAAGGGCCTAGCACACCCTGACTACAACTCTTAGCAAGGGATCAGTAGGAAAACCCATAGTGTAGGTAGGTGCATCACTTACACCTCACTAGAAAGCATGTCTACCCATGGAGAGACTGCAGAAACTCCCCTAGTGGTTAGTGACCCTCCACAGGTCCTTTCCAGATATGCAGCTCTCAGTTTCCAGGAGATGAGACAATTGTGTACCTCCAGGAAATTGAAACAGGGTTCTAACCCTACCACTCCTTTTCTGTTAGGTCTCTTAGAGACATATGATGCTAGAAGGGCTTCTAACGCAGGCCCCTCTAATCCAGATGGGAGCATGCCCCCCTTAGAAGGTACACCTGGTGATCCAGACTCCAACCTCCCTGAAGATAGTAGGGAAGAAGGGGATGTATCTGAGGATGAGGCAGAAAATGGGCAACCTTTAATCAGCAGACTTACAAGGGCCAACTTAGACCTACATAGGTAAGGAACTGGGGTAGCCCCAGTGCCATCCACTAGCAGGCCTAACTTTGGGGTTAGGAGAGATAGATCTCCTTCTAGGGACTCCAACAGATCTGTGCACTCTCATACATCTGCTCAGAGGAGAATGACTTCCCCTCAGAAGATAGAGCATGAAGCAAAGATGAGGGAGGCTAATCTGAGGATCCAAAGGGAAGAACTTGCCCTTGACAAAGAGAAGCTTGCCTTTGCTAGAGAGCAACAGTTGAGTGGGGCAGTCCCCACTGGTGGCAGCAATATCCCTAGGGATAAAGAAAGGGGTTTTGATACTAAAAACCTGAGTAAAATAGTGCCCTCCTATAAGACAGGAGATGATATCCACAAGTGGATAACTGCTCTGGAGAGGGCCTGCAAAGTACAGCAGGTACCCCAGAGTCAGTGGGCAGCTATATTGTGGCTCTCCTTTGAAGGTAAAGGTAGAGATAAGCTCCTCACTGTTAGAGATGAGGATGCTAATGATTACCAAGTCTTGAAAACTGCACTGATTGATGGGTTTGGCTTAACAACTGAACAGTACAGGTTAATGTTCAGAGACACCCAGAAAACTCAGGCTCAAGATTGGACTGACTTTGTTGATTGTGCCACTAAGGCTTTGGAAGGCTGGTTACTGGGAAGTAAAGTTACTGATTACACAGGATTGTATAATCTAATTATGAGAGAGCAAATCTTAAATAATTGTCAGAACCAGTTGTTGCATCAGCACTTGATTGACTCAGATCTGACCTCTCCCCAAGAATTGGGAAAGAAGGCAGACAGATGGGTCAGGACAAGGGTCAAGCAGCAGAACCAGAACCATGGTGGTGGCCAGAAGAAAGCAGACCAGAAGGGTAATAATGAGAATAAGCAAAATGACCAGAAGTCTTCAACAGGGCCCCAACAATCTAAGGAGGGTGGGTCCCAGAATTCCCAAAAGAAGAAGAATGATGGTCCTAAGAAACCATGGTGCCAATACTGTAAAAGTAAAACTCACTGGTTTAGTGAGTGCACCAAGAAAGGCCAAACTCCTACCACTACTGTCCCTAAGACACCTGCACCCCCTAGTACAGTTAGTAGTGGTAGTGTAACTCCCAAGGCTATAGTTGGGTTAACCCTGGGAACTGAGGAGGGTTCTGACTTAGTCAGAATCCCTACTCAGGCAGTTTTTGTTTGTACTGGGGACATGGATATGACCCCTACTGTAAGTCCTAGTACTCTGGGCAAATACAGACAAACGCCTTTAATCAATGGTAAAATGGTTCAGGCCTACAGGGACACATGTGCCAGTGTCACTATGGTGACACCAACATTTGTGGACCCTGACCAGATCATGCTAGGTTCAGATTACCTAGTGACCAATGCTAGCAATGTCACTACCAATCACAGTATGGCGGTTGTTAATTTCTCCTGGGGAGGGGTAACTGGCCTCAAAAGGGTTGTAGTTAGTTCAGACCTCCCAGTAGATTGTCTTTTGGGCAATGATTTGGAATCCTCACTGTGGTCAGATGTGGAGTACAGGACTCATGTAGAAATGCTAGGTCTCTCCTCACATGTCCTTGCTGTGACCAGGTCACAGACCAAGAAATGCCCAGCTGAACAAGTGCTGGATCCTGGAAGAATGGACCAGACACTACCCAAGAGGAAGAGCAGTAGGGGTAAGGCTGAGCCTTCCCCCCTGCCTCAGGTTGAGGATCAGCCCTCACAGGAGGCTGACCCAAAAACCCCAGAAGGAACTGTCCTAGAAGAGCATGAACCTGAACAGGTTGAGTTTCTTGGGACGGGGACCTTCCAGGGCAGACTTGAGAAAGGCACAGTTAGACTGTTCCTCCATTGAACCCCTCAGACAGCAGGCTGCTGCTGAGGCTGTAGGGAATGCTACAGGTGCCCACAAAGTATATTGGGACGATGGACTCCTATACTCTGAGGCAAGAGACCCCAAGCCTGGTGCTACCAGGAGGCTGGTCATCCCCTTGTCTCTTAGAGGGTTCCTTCTCACCTTAGCCCATGAGATTCCCCTTGCAGGTCACTTAGTCCTGAACAAGACTTGGGACAGGCTTGCCCCACACTTTCACTGGCCTCATATGTCTGAAGACACCAAAGAGTTTTGTCGCTCATGTGTCACCTGTCAAGCCAGTGTCAAATCAGGTGGCACAACAAAGGCCCCCTTTATACCACTACCTGTGGTGGGGGTACCCTTTGAGAGAGTGGGGATAGACATTGTTGGACCAATGGACCCTCCAACAGCATCTGGGCACAGATGTATACTGGTGGTAGTGGATCATGCCAGCAGGTATCCAGAAGCTATTCCCCTTAGGACCACTACAGCTCCTGTTGTGGCCAGGGCCCTACTTGGAGTTTTCTCCAGAGTGGGGTTTCCTAAGGAGATTGTCTCTGACAGAGGTGCAAACTTCATGTCAGGATACTTGACTGTAATGTGGAAGGAGTGTGTGTAAATTACAAATTTACCAAACCCTATCACCCACAGTGCAATGGGCTTGTTGAAAGATTCAACAAGACCCTAAAAGGGATGATAAAAGGGTTACCTGAAAAGCTTAGGCGAAGATGGGACATCCTTTTACCCTGCCTCCTGTTTGCTTACAGAGAGGTCCCACAGAAGGGGGTTGGTGACAGCCCTTTTGAGCTTCTGTTTGGGCATCCTGTAAGAGGACCCCTATGTCTTGTGAAGGAAGGATGGGAGTTACCTCTCAAAAAGCCTAAGCTTGACATAGTGGACTATGTACTTGGTCTCCGCTCCAGGATCGCAGAGTACATGTAGAAGACATCCAAAAACCTTGAGGCCAGCCAAGAACTTCAAACAGCTTGGCATGACCAAAAGGCTGTCCTAACTGTTTACCATGCAGGACAGAAGGTGTGGGTGTTGGAGCCAGTGGCCCCAGCAGCTCTCCAAGACAAGTGGTCTGGACCCCATACCATCATTGAGCAAAAGGGAGAAGTCACCTACCTGGTGGACATGGGAACTCCCAGGAGCCCCCACAGGGTGCTTCATGTAAACAGGCGCAAGGCATTTGTCAACAGGGAGCACATGGGCTTGCTCATGGCCACAGATGAGGGGCAGGAGTAAGAGAGTGACCCTCTCCCAGACCTGCTCACTCAGAACCCTGATGATGGGTCAGTAGATGGTGTAGTCTTTTCTGACAGCCTCTCTGAACATCAACAAGAGGATTGCAAACAGATTCTTCAATCCTTTAGGCAAATGTTCTCACTGACCCCCAGTCAGACAAACTGGTGCACCCATGAGATGGACACTGGTGACAGTCTGCCTGTCAAGAGTAAAATCTACAGGCAACCTGACCACGTCAGGGACTGCATTAAGAAAGAAGTTCAAAAGATGTTGGAATTGGGAGTCATTGAACCCCCAGAGAGCCCTTGGGCTAGTCCTGTAGTTCTAGTGCCAAAACCTCACACCCAGGATGGTAAGAGAGAGATGAGGTTTTGTGTAGACTGCAGGGGTCTCAATGCTGTCACTAAGACAGATGCCCATCCAATACCTAGGGCAGATGAACTCATAGACAAGTTGGCTTCTGCAACTTTCTTGAGTACATTTGACCTAACAGCTGGTTATTGGCAGATCAGGTTAGCTGAGGATGCCAAGGCCAAAACAGCATTTTCTAACCCAGGAGGCAATTACCAATTTGTGGTGATGCCCTTTGGTTTGAAAAATGCACCTGCCACTTTTCAAAGGTTGGTGAACCAAGTTCTCACTGGGCTGGATGACTTCTGTGCAGCATATCTAGATGATATTGCTGTCTTTAGCTCCACCTGGGAGGATCACCTGATCCACCTGAGGAAAGTTTTGGAGGCCCTGCAAAAGGCAGGCCTCACTATCAAGGCCACCAAGTGCCAGATAGGGCAGAGTCAGGTTGTGTACCTGGGCCACCTTGTGGGTGGAGGCCAGGTTCAACCATTGGAGAGCAAGATACAGGCCATAAAGGACTGGGCTCCTCCAACCACCCAGACACAGGTCAGAGCTTTCTTGGGCCTGTCTGGTTACTATAGGAAGTTTGTCAAAAATTATAGGTCCCTTGAGACACCACTTAATGACCTGACAAGCAAGAAAGTGCCAAAGAATGTTCAGTGGACAGTTAGCTGTCAGAAGGCATTCGATGACCTAAAGCAGGCCATGTGTACTGCACCTATTCTCAAGAGTCCTCACTACTCCAAAACCTTCATTGTCCAAACAGATGCATCTGAGTTGGGTGTGGGAGCTGTTCTATCTCAACTGAATATTGATGGTCATGACCAGCCCATTGCTTTTATAAGTAGAAGGCTGACCCCTAGAGAGAAACCTTGGTCAGCTATTGAGAGGGAGGCCTTTGCTGTGGTTTGGGCCCTGAAGAAGTTGAGGCCATACTTGTTTGGAACTCATTTCCAGATTCAGACCGACCATAAGCCCCTCTTATGGCTAAATCAGATGAAGGGTGAAAACCCCAAACTTCTTAGGTGGTCCATTTCCCTACAGGAGATGGACTTTACAGTGGAGCACAGACCAGGGACTGACCATGGCAATGCAGATGGTCTCTCCAGGTATTTCCACTTAGAACAGGAAGACTCACCTGGTCAAGGTTAGTTTAATGTCCCTAAGTTTGGGTGGGGTTATGTAGGAGAGTGGGGTCTGCAATCCTATGGTCACCCCAGATTTTTGCTTTTTGCTTCACTGGTTTACGACTTTCCCTGGCTGTGGGCCTGCTAATCAGACCCACAGCCTAGCTGTTCTCTCTCTAAATTGACAACCATGTACTTTAGGTGTATTTACCAACTGGTACTGGGCCACCTTATCAGTCCCTGTACAGTGTACCTTAGGTATCCAGGGCATAGGGGTACCCAGGGCCTACCAGGGGCTGCAGCATGTATTATGCCACCCCTGGCTGGCCATCCAAAACTGACAAAACTGGCTGCAAGACAGCTGGGGCAAGGTGGTGTAATCACCCTTTGCTATAGATATAGTATACCTATATCTAACCCTAAAATGGACACATATATTCCTATCAGTCACTCCTATGGCAGGCCTTATCAATCCTGAAGGCAGAGTGCTTGGAATTATGTGAGATGGTGCTCTGGCATGAGCTGAGCCCGTCTGCAGCTTGCGGAACCAAGTCCTAATAGCTGTTCCATGATAACGCTATACCATATACTCTTAAGTGCATTATAATCCTCGCGGTTGAATGCTAACTCTGGTATAACATTATCAAAACATGTCGAGTAAGGTGTCATACGAATTGGAATACTACCCCCTCGCCAATTCTGGTGACGGGGGTAGCATTCCACCCTTCTAGAGGGACACGACATGTCTGTAACTGTGAACCCCGTTTAAAGTTAACTCGAGCCTTGGCATCACAAAATGGATGCTGCCACCACAGACACAAGTCTGACCTCCTGCTGCTGAGAGTCCTTCCAGAGAGGGAGGCTTGGACAAAGGGTTTCCTGCCTTGGGAGGTGCTAGCACCACCCCAGACAGGATTTTGTGTATTGGGTAGGATAGGCCTGAAAAGAATGAGACATGCCTGGGGCACACAATGTGTCCTGTGCATACACCGGTTCAAACCAGTTGCTGGGGCATCCCTGCCCCAGCTCTGGCGCGAAACGGGACAAAGGATAGGGGGTGTAACCACCCACCTTCCTGGTCCCACCCAGGGGAGGGACCTAGTCACCAGTACAGCCCCCTTTAGCAGGATAAAGGTAGGAGCTGGTCCCATTCCAAATTTGATTAATCCTGAACTACTCTACAAGAAGAAACTCTGGACTTCGACGTTCTGCTCCACAGAAGACTGAAGAAATCTCCCTTGTGGGCAAGGAGTGTCCACCCTGCAACTGCAGGCACCATCAAGCGTCCAGCGGCTTCACTTTGTCATCTTCCCTCGAGGATCCAGACTTCAGAGCCCGACGAGACCCAGATTCCCAGACCTCTCTGACCTCAACTCACATCTGCAGCACAGCTGAGACCTGTGGGTGCGACGAGACACGTGGGACCGGCCATCTTGAAAGAAACTGCACTTCGCTTCCAGCACGACTCCCGAGGTAAACTCGACCAAGTGCTTTGGGGATTGAGAAGCCCCAGCCCCGAGCAGCTCCTGCACCAAAGATCAGCCCTCCAGCTTCCACGAGATCTGCGTGGGGCCCTTCTGCTTGTTTGCTGCTCGACGCGTTGTCTGGTCACTTGCCGGCTGGCTAGTGGCCTCCTAGACGACGAACCTTGAAATCTTCACTGCTGGTCTGGTTGCTCCAGACTGGCCCTTGCTCCCTTCCAAAAGAGTAGCACCCCGGACTCTCCTAGTGTGCACCAGATGCCTTTTCCACTCACCGCGTGAGTTGCCTTTGCCAAGGCCTGTTGACGCCGAATCCGGATCCAACACCGCCGACAGCGAGAGCCTGCGTGGGAAAGCTCGTGCCTGCATGGGACAGCTCGTGCCTCCATTCTGGTCGTCGAAGACACCTCCTGGTCCACGTGGCTGCAGAGTCAAGAGTCCACTCTTCACCTGATCGCGGCGACGACATCTGGTTCCTTCCTGGTTCCACTGCAGTCACTGGCTAGTGACTGTGAACATTGTCCCCTCTGCTTTCAGGTCTTCAGCATCTCTGATCCACCCTTGGATCACACCGGACATCTTCCTCCTGGTCGCCTGCAGCATCTCTTCCTCCAGGCTCCATAGACTTCAACGCCGGAACCCGACACGACTTTGCACCAATGCACCCGCAGCCCGTGGGTGAGGTAACAAGAGCATTTCGGTGCTCAAGGGTAGATTGACTCTCCTAGTGTCCAGTTCCACAGTTGTTTTAGTCCTAACTAGTCAGGATTGTCCGTACTCACCTTTTTCTTGAACTGTACTGTCCATAGACGTTGTTACGCATCTCGCGTGTGAGTTCACACTCTGCACACGCGTTCCGTGGGCCTCCTATTACTTACCTAAAGTTAGGATAGCGTAGTCCCAGCGATCCTACAGTCCCTGGACAGCTCCATTCCTTCTATCGATTTCCTTATACCATTTACTTAGTATATGGTTTGCCGTGCCCCTAGGGCACCATTGTAATTTTGTGCAACTTATCGTATTTTTCCTAAGAGATTGTCATGTGCTTAGCCCTCTGACCTCATAAAGAGTTCAGAGGTGTTTGTTATTAATAAATATATTGTTTATTTTCATAACAACCTGTGTGGTGTCCATTCATCTGGTATTCAAGGGGTTATATTGTGGTAAAACAGCTGGCTTCACATGCCAAAAGAGTTTAGCCTAAGACTGCTCTGTCCATGCTACCATTAGGATAGCTGGTCTATAAGGTTGACTTACAACCAATAACCATAAGGGTCGTTTGGACTGATACAAGGTGATCACTAGAACTAGTGAGCATCATATTTCAGGCCAACTTCTCACAGTAAGGTTTTTCGAACTAGTTGAAAAAAGACAAAAGAGTTCCTGAAGGTTGTTAAGCGTTTATGGGCAACTAAGACACTGACATTAACCAAATTTGTAATACTGAGGAACCGCGTACAATGATCTTTTAACAATTTTTATCCATGTTTTTATTGTTTTGTAAACATTTTAATTAATCATGTACTAATAAAACTACTTACTTACTTACTCAGTCAGTTGTAGGTACGGAAACATTAAGTGATTTCCCAGAAATACAGCATGTTTGAGCCTCCCGCCAGACTCGAACCTGGTTCCTTAGCGTGAAAGTCGGCCACCCTATCCAGTATGTCACACAAGGCCAAAACCTCTGTCAACAAAGCTGAGCCCACCATGCATGGACTGCAGGGGTGGCAGGCAGCTGTGGCTACCTCTCGCCCAGGGGTTCGCTGAACTGTGCGTAGCACTCGGCCTCCAGCTTGCAGGGCATGTATTCTTCTTGCCTGAAGTTCAGGCACCGATGTTGGTGCCTGAGTAAGCATGCAGCTTGTACAGCTTCTGTGAGAGCTCTGAGTGTCAGATGGTCGTTTAGTGGCACCCAGGATGCCGTAGCCAGCGGAGCGAGTATGGTGAGTCGAGTTAGCAGGGCACACCATGGCCAGCAGATGCGACGCTGGTGGGGCTAAGAGGCAGTGGCGGCAGTCCGGGAGTAGCACAGAGAGTGGCGAAGCATCAGTCCTGGGTAAAGAGCAGTGGAGCAAGGCATCGGGTGAAGGCAGGAAGCTGGCAGATGTGGAAATGCGAGGAGCAAAGACAACAAGTAGTCCCTAAATAAGAAGATAATAGCCAGCAGCGTAACAAAACTGTAGTTGGTCAGTGCTGCTTCCTGCAAAAATGGAAGAGATGTATCTGATCGCCAGTCAACAATAAGCCAGATAAAAAGAGTCATGCCACACTTAACTAATGACAAGACAATGACTCAATCTCCCTTCATTGACCCAAGTCATCCTCGACCCCTGCCTAAAACCTTAAACTTTCTCAGCTCAATAACACAGAAACTTAACAGAATGGATCAGAAAATTAACTCCCTTGCTGCTGATTTCCTTTACCTACAACAAGACCTTCTTAACAGACCTAAGCCACCAAGCTCCCTCTCCCCGAGGTGTTGTGGTCCTACTACACTCAATACATCTCACATGGCCCCACAGAGCACCCCTTGACCCTCCAGCCCATCATCGAACCAGGCCTTCAGTCCCAACAGGTATAGCCAACCCTTTTTGGTACTGAAACCTCAGGAGCTCTACGACTCTCACCTCACTTTGTACCAGACATCAGCCCCTCTCCACATCCCTGTTATTATCGGCACTAACAGAATCGTGAATACTGTCCACTCGCCTAGACCCCCTGCTCAATACACCTCTATCCACCTAACTCCCCCCATCATCGAGGCTCCCCATCTTCTCTCTTGCATGCTCCTAAACTGCAGATCAGCCGTACAACATGCTACTGACATTGATGAAGCTCTTCTCGCTGAAGAAATTGACATCGCCTTCCTCACAGAATCCTGGCTCAATGCTCACTCCACCCCCTTTCTTGACATTCTCACCCCTCCAGGGTACAACATCACCAGACAAGACAGGCCGATCAAAGCTGGGGGGGGGACTAGCCATCATTCATTGAGATGGAATACAGATTACCAAACTCAAACCTGCAGAATACCTATTGTTTGAATACCTAGGCGTTGAACTCACTACCAAGGGCACCCCACCCATCAAATTCCACACCATCTACCATCCTCCTGGAGAGCGTACCCTCTTCCCCGAAGAACTAACAGACCTAACAACACGATTCTCCTTGACAGACACCAAAGACGTGTTCTTGGGTGACCTCAATATCCACTGGAATGACCCAGAAGACTCCAGTGTCCTGAACCTTTCCAACCTTCTGGAAATATATAACCTCAAGCAACTCTGCAATAAACCGACTCACATCAAAGGTGCGACACTAGATGCGATCATAACCAACAACAATCTGATCTACCTGAGAGAGATTTCTCCCATTGACTGGTCCGACCACCACCTCATTCTGTTCAGGATTGACACACTTGCCAGTCTCCAACCTATTTGTGTTGTCAAACTTAAACTCTTGACCAGAAACATCAAAGAAATTCCTTTATCCGAACTTGAAGCCAAGATTCTTCCCCATCTTCAACTCCATCCCTCATCATGGACGGCTGATGACCGTACTTCACACTTTAACTCAAGAATGACAGAGGTTTTAGACCAAGTAGCTCCTCTCAAACTCAAACAACTGAGGAGAACCAAATCAAAACACTGGTTTAATGTTGAGCTGAATGATGAACGGCATCAACTCAGACAAACGGAAAGGTCTTGGAGACAAAACCTCTCGTCCTTGCACCTAACACATCTTAGATCTGCTCGGCAGTCATAAAAAAAACACATCTTCAGTGAAAAGGCATCTTTTTTCTGCAGCCAACTAGATCTGGCGAAAAATAGACCAAGAGAACTCTTCAACATTGTTAAAAGCCAAACTAACTTCACTCCCTCTCAAGAAATCGAAGCCACCAATGAGCGATGTAAAGAAATTGCCATCTTCTTCACCAATAAAGTCTCTAAAATTGATCAATCCTTCTTACAATCTGCTAACCCTCTTCCCCCTAAACCTGCCCCCCTTCAACCTCCCTTGACCACTGGGAAAGAGTTCTTAACAAGGACAATCAGACCTACCTCTAGCTAAAAAACAATGCACATTGGTCCGACTTTGAGCTAATGTCGGTAAGCGAGGTCTTCAAGATAATTTCTAATCTAAAACCTTCCTCCCACACTATGGACCCCCTCCCTTCCACAATTATAAAATAACTCAACCACACCATTTTCCCTTTCTGAACAAAAATCATCAACGCCTCTCACCTCGGGCTGTGTCCCTGACTCCCTTCAACTAGGACAAATCACACCCATTCTCAAGAAACTTGGGGCTGACCCTAATGATCTTAACAACCTCAGACCGATCTATAACCTCCCGTTCCTTGCAAAAACATTGGAGAAATGTGTTTTCCTCCAACTCAATAAACACATTGATGAGTTCAACCTCCTCGACACCTTTCAATCAGGTTTTAGAAAAGGCTGTAGAACGGAAACAGCTATCCTCAACGTATCTGACGACATTCACAAGGCCCTAGACGAAGGTCATGCCTGTCTACTCATCCTTATTGACCTATCTGCGGCATTCGACACAGTAAACCATCTAGCCCTTCTGGAGACCCTGTCGAAACGTTCTGGCATGAATGGCACAGTTCTAAAATGGTTCACCTCCTTCCTTTAGCACCCCTCCCAACAAATTAAAATTAACTCCTGTCTCGTAAAGCCAACTAAAGTCACACTTGGGGTCCCGCAAGGCTCAATCCTCTCCCCATCCCTCTTCAATCTCTTCATGGAGCCCCTCACAATCCTTTTGAAAAAAGCTGGAGTGAATTAACACCTTTACGCGGACGACACCCAAATCTATTTCAGGATCAAGTCTCCCGGCGACATCCAACTCCTCAATACCACCGTAACTGAGATCCAAACTTGGTTCTACGTTAACCACTTAAAGCTCAACCCAGACAAAACGGAACTAATCCTATTCTCTCTAAAAAGTAACCATTGTCCAATCCAAGTGTGGCTCAAGAATCTGGTTGCCCTAAACCTCCCCCATACCCTATCCGACTCAGTTAAGTCTCTAGGCATCACCCTTGACAAGAACTTATCAATGGAGGCCCACATCAAAAACTCTGCAAAAGGTGCTCTTTTCTCTCTAAAACACCTAAAAAATTGAAACATTTTCTACCCCACGATGACCTCAAGACAGTAGTCCAATCCCTAGTTCTCTCTAAAATTGACTACGGGAACGCCATCCTTACAGATACTCCAAAAGCTCACCTAGCCCCTCTAAGGGCAGTGCTGAACCTGTTCACTCGACTCATATCTGGAGTTAAAAGATTTGAACACATCACTCCAGCTCTCAACTGCCTCAATTGGCTTCCGAAGGAAGGGAGATGTATCTAGAAACTAGAAGCGCTCGCAGTAGAATGCTGATGCACTTCACCTGAACTCTTAACGGAAGCGCAAGTATTCTTTGAGTCCCTTTTAATTAGTTAGTTAGTTAGGATATCGTTTAGTTCACCTGTGTCCTTACCGTGTACAGTAAGAATTCAACAAACCATTTCCAGGTCCGTATTCAGTCTTCAGCGCCGCTTCATCTAAGTGGTGTTTCTGCGAGGCTCATGCGCAGTTCGTTCTCAGAACTAACACTTCCCCAGAGACCTGCGCAATCTTCTATTAGTGAGAAACTAGAGTACATTGCTTACAGAGACCTGTGCAGTCTTCTAATCAGCGAGTGAGCAGTGTTAAAAGTGTTCACACAAGCGCTGATCTTTTCCTGTGAGAACACCGCTCAACAGAATCCAGTGCGTTGCTTCGAGGAGCAGCGACTTCCGCCTGTGAAAGGACACGACGTTCTTCAAATTCAGATAATGAAAAGGAACTGTACAGACTTAAGTACTAATTCAAAAGTTAATATGTTGTACTGCTGATGAATAAGAATTTGATACTTACCATTGAACTCCTGCTCCGAGATGAAATCTAAAAGAGAGAACATTAGAGAAGTAAATCAAAAAGAAATATAGGTATGTAGAATCAAGTGATAGAAAATAGATAATAGCGAAGGAGAGAAGGTGAGATAATAAGTATATGTTCTTTCTTTAAAAATCCTTAGAAGTTCTTCAGGCAAGAAGAAACAAGTTAAACTTGTAATTGCAAGAAGAATGTGAAGACCATATAAGAGATGCAATTGTCTAAGGTTATTTAGGTATGTGAATGAGGATTAGAAAAATATAAATTAGGATTACAGAAAGACATATAAGTAAGCACTGTTGTTTTTTGTTAGTTTCCAGGTCTACACCCAGGAGCACAGTATAGTGCGGAGGTGAGACAGGAAAATGGAAGCTGATAACCGCAGAAGTCTCTTAGTCTTCTTTATTATTTTATCTACTCCCCCTTCCCCTCCTGGGAAGATTCTACTGATTGCTATATAACTACATCAGGAGATCTTACGGGCGGGGGATTGGGAAAAGACATCTCAGTTCCTGCGCAAGTATTAAGGCAGACTTGACAGACAAAAGTTAACATTTGTGCTTCATTATCATGTAACATATGAAAACGTTTCAACTTTAGCAGGTATTGGCCACCAAAACCCACCAATGAGCATGCACAAGAAAGAGCTGAGATCTGTTGTTTTCTGTGTTACCCCATGAACGGTGCTCTAATTATTTACCTGAATCGTCTTGTCTTCAAGTGTATGTCCAGATCCAGAAACAACCTGAGATTGCTGTGATTTTCCAGGTTTCAGCTAAATAAAACAAATGAAAGAAGAAATATCTAATTAAGCACTTTTTGACAAAATCATTGCTGGAAATTGTGTTTCTGGTTCAGGTGGGTGAAACCCTACTCAATCTGGAACCACAATCTCTGTCAGAGTGGACAACATACAAACACCAAATTAACCTGTGCTTAACCCTTTGGCAGGTTGGCACAAACGCAATCAGGCTAAACAAGAAAAATCCCACACCAATTTAGAATACGTAGAGTACAATTTATAAAAACAATAAAAAACTAATCAGTAGAACCAGAAATATGCAGTTTTAAAGATTTCATGTCTTGCCTATATATGTATACCTTGTTCTAAGAACCTTCTAAGGTTCTTGTGATGTTTCAATATGGCGATAAATAAAACAAAAGAAAGAAATAATATCTTTTTTTCCACTTTATAACAACAACATCAACCTCTGCTTTTTCCCCAAAATTCCGGTGTTCAGTCTTCTCTGGCAATAGCAGGAGGGGGAGAAAGGTTGAGAACCAGGACACAGGAGAGAAGTGATTACTTAAGAGTCATGGGGTCGAGGTCTGGGCGACATACAGAGAATCCAGGCCATCAACTATTAAAATAGTAGTTCATTGAACTTACAGATGCAGAGTATAACAGAGGTCTCCTCCATGACTAGGTGGCCCCTTTCAGCTTCTTCTGGTTTTCACATCTTGGTGGGATCGGAACTCACTGAGCCTTTCTATACACATAACTGATCTCTCAGATTAGGGGTGCCTTATGTGCAGATGATGTTATGTCCTCACGTCATGGCAAATAATTCCAATTGAAAAAAAAACAATTGATGGACAGAATGTTGACCAATGTCAAACATTCACCCCAGTACAGAGATCTGGGCCTAAATCCATTGTTTTCTTGCTACCCATGCCATTCCAGTTTAAACCCAGCCACAGGCAAATTACGTCTCGACCCTGATGCAAAGAGAACAATTTCTATCAGCATAATTTCACTCCCAACCACAGAGTTCCATGCAACACAATTCCACTCCACACACATCCAATCCACACCACAAAATACCACTCATGCCACAAAATTCAACAGCACAGCACATGATTAAAGACAACACCATATCAATAGACAACACAAAATACCATTCCAGATAATTACACTCTGTGACACACAATCCCACTTCACATAATTCCAGTACACTCAAAACTACCTAATTATTATCCACATAATTCCTCTGCACACCATGCCACATAATTCCACTACAAACATCCACTTCAGACAACACAATTCCATGCCACACAATTCCGCAACTAACAATTCCAATCCAATCCACAGCATTCCACTCCATATCACATACATCCACTCCACTCCATAACACATGGGCAAAAGATATTGGGGCATATTATCAAGGGGGTTTATCTCCGCTTTTTTGGCTTTAAAAGCCAAGAAAGCAGAGATAAAATTATCTCACTATTACCAAGCTGTCGCTAACACCAGTTAGCAACAGCTAATAGGAGATAGCGACCATCTTGGGCCCCGCTTTGCATGTCAGTGATATTTATCACTAATGACATGCAAAGTGGGCGTGCCAAGATGTTAGCGACTGGAAACAGTCGCTAACATCGCTATCTCCTATTACCAACTTTTGGAGATATTCGCGCTAAGTGCGAATATCTCCAAAAGCTAACACCTGCCCAGGAGCAGTTCTTAGCTATGTTATCCAATGGGAGGTGGATAACATGGCTAAGAGCATTTGCTCGATAATGCATGAATATCGCTGACTTTTCAGCGATATTCATGCATTGCGGCCTTTTTTTATCGCATTTGCGATAAACCTTGCTAATAGCAAGGTTTATCTGCGATGAAAATCGCCGATGTGCGGCGATAATTTTTGTCTCTAAACAAGTTAGAGACAAAAATTATCGCTAGTTGTTGGTAATATGCCCCATTGGGTCTGATTTAGATCTTGGCAAACGGGTTAAACCATCACAAATGATGACAGATATCCTGTCTGCCGAAATATAAATCTCATTGTGTCCTATGGGATATGTATTACGGAGGACGGGAAATCCATCAGCGTTGTGAGAGAGTAACCCGTCCGCCCAGATGTAAATCAGGCCCATTGTCAGTTACAATGCCAATAGCTATAACTCTCGCAAACACGATACTTTTTGCCATTGCCAGTGATTGTTTAAAATATACTAACACCCATGCCTGCTCCTATGCTTGTAACTTTTCCAATAAAAATATATTTACAAAATCAATAGAAATATTGCGCAACTTGCAAGATCTCACAAGATCCCAAGACAGTAATGTGACTTGGCAGCCTTCTTTGATGCAGGCGGGTATAAATAATGCACCCTTCAGAATTGAGTTGGATCCAGCTGTCTGTATTCTCAAGAGCCCCTGAACTAACCCATGGGGACTACTTCTCACCTGTGGACCCCAACTGTGCAGCACCTGACCTTAATTTGCTCACAGATGCATCCCAGTAAGCAGAGGGTACTACCATGGCCAACAAAGTGATGTGACCCATTCCACCCCTTGCAACAGACTGATATTCCCAATGCAAGAGAAACCCTGTCCATAGAGAGCACTGATAGCTGTCTGTGTCAATAACCAGGACCCAGGGCATAGAAGGGTGTCTACCTTCTGTGGCTTCTTACAGTGGGGGCAACAGCCACAGGTCTTCAACACCCTTTTTCCACTCAGAGGTGGCTAGCGTGAGATTGGTCATTCATCCTAGGATCTGTATCCTGAGGCCAAAAAGTAGTCAGGGGTGATTCCTTCCTCTCCAGTCACTCCATTTGGGGCTCTGGACCCTCAGTTTGTGAGTGGTGCACTAGATATCTGAGCTTTCAGGGTGCCGTGGGCAGCCGCCCCTCTTAGCTTTTCCATCACTGGTGGGAACGCATTCCCCAGACTGTACTCAGTCTGCATTTGGAGACTAACTATGATCCTTCTCCAGGTCAGCCTCCTTTTGCCACTCTGGGGATACCAAGGCTACAAACACCTGTCCCTGGAACTGAGCTACTCTACATACTTGAGTGGTGTACTGCTCCAGGGAAAACAGGCTTTCAACTACCTCAGTCTGGCTGCCCCTGGTGACCCTCGTGGCAGTGACAGGTACCCCATTCACCTTGACCTGGTAGAAGTAATGTTTCCCACCCTCAAGGATCACCAATATACCCTCTGAGTTCACCCCCTAAGTAAGGGACATTTATTTGAGCCTTATTTATTTCCTGTCCCTAGGGACTACCTAGACCTAAGGCCATATTGGCCACACCTGTAAAAGTCTCAGCAGTGAGGGATTTCTTGGACAGATTGAGTCCCCTTGCTTGACTCCTAGATAAGCACAATCAAAGCAGCAGGGTTAGAAATGGGACGGCTGGGCCACCGCCCTCCAGAAGCTCAGTCCTTCTTCTTGGAAGGGGCTTGGGAACACTTTCCTTCCCCCTAAGGCTGAGACTTTTATGTGTCTCCCTTGACCTCCCCATCGTTCTGACGGAGGGAACCTGAACCACCCTTCTTAGGGTCACCCCCATGTGCCTTGTTGGTCACTGAAAAACTGACACAAAGGTCTGCCTCTTCAGAAAGCTTCCTGGGATCAGAAAACTTGCTATCTACCAGTTGTTAGAGCAGCTCTGTAAAACAGGAAGGAGTAATTTCTTACCTGTAACTCCAATTCTGTAGTAGGGGAATCTCTGTTATTGTAATAATCTAGTGACTAGGCCCGCCCATGTACGTGGACTCCGGAGCAATCAAAAATAATCTCTTAAACTGTCTTCTTTGCAGTCCTGCATAGACACTTAAGAGAGAATTAAGACAAATAATGCAGCCATAAATATGGCCCAGACTCTCCAGGTAGCTTGCAGGGCCTTTGAGGGGCTGCAAAGATGGCAGTCCACCTCAGGAGAGGAGGATATGGATGACAGTGAGAAGGAGGGAGCACAAAGAGAGAATGAGGAGAGAGAGAGGACCCAGTCAAGGGTCCTGAGCTGCCAGAAGAGCCCAACTTGACCCCAGCAGATGGCCAGGATGATCTGAAAACCTAGGATGGAGCAGGGAGCAGTGTGTCTGCCGGGGCTTAACCCCACAGGAGCTAGAGGACAGGAAGCTCAAACTGTAGATAGCCAGGATGAACTATAGAAGGAGGAGGCTGAAAGTGCCTTCAAAGAAAGGAGACTGGCCATGGAAGAGAGGAGGATGGCCCTTGATCTCAGTCTCAGAGAGCTGGACCTAAGAGCAAAACAAATGGAGTCCAGCAATATTGGTGGCATCGTTCCAACAAAGTCTACTGAAGAGGTGAGAGTCTGCATAACCAAGGACCTAGTGTCCAGTTATGTGGTGGGATATGATATAGATAAATGGCTCTCAGCATGAGGTAGCCCTGAGGGTGCACAAGTCTTAGAGATGTTCTGGCAGGGAGCTTATTGAGATACATGTGCACGGTGGGGAGGGGCAGACTTCTCACACTTGTGGTAGAAGACCAAACCAAGAATGCCCACATGAAGGACATTCTTCTGACCAAGTTTGGGCTGAGCCGTGAGAAATACAGACAGAGGTTCAGGGACACCCAGAATCTCATAAACCAGGCGTGGGTGGACTTCTTAGATTGTTCCAGCAAGGCACTGAAAGGCTCGGTGAGGGACAGAAAAGTGGATGATTTTGCTGGGCTGTACAACCGAATTCTGATGGTGCACATGCTCAATTCTGTAGTAGGGGATCTCTGTGTTTAGTCAAAATCTAGTGAATAGTCCCGCCCATGTGTGTGGACCCCGGAGCAATCAAAAATAATCTCTTAAGCTGTCTTCTTTGCAGTCCTACATAGACACTTAGGAGACAGTTAAGACAAATAATGCAGCCTAACATATACAAGGCTACAAAGGCCACTACTTCATCTATACAGTGAAAAGGATAGCCCACCCTGTCCAGTTTAACACTTTTTACCAAGTTTTCCTCACAAGGAAAACTCCCCTTCAGAAAAATCCTTGAAATGATAGAGAGGAAGGGTTGGACAGACAAGCCTCCATAGGTTGCCATTATGTGTCTTGAAAAGGGATACCGTGCCTTTAAGGAACTCTCCAGAGACCCTCGGTATCCCAGGATGCACAGCCAAAGTCCTTTTGCTTTCAGTTCTTTTTGAAGGTGTATAAAGAAAGGCCTGTAGCATAAATTACAGTACCATTTTCTCCACCGGGGAGGAGGGCGGGCGCTTATTACTATAACAGAGATACCCCAACTACAGAACTGGAGTTACAGGTAAGAAACTACTCCTTCCGTAGTAGGTGATCTCTGTGTATAGTCATGATCTAGTGAATAGAATGGCAAGCCCATCCAAAAAACCAACCCGGTGGTGGAGAAAAACAGACAACACCACTACTGTGCAAACATATTTCTCAATGAAGCCTGCCCAACCTGAGCATCTGCTCTGGCATCAGAGTCCAGACAGTAATGCTTAGCGAAGGTGTGGACAGACTTCCAAGTGGCAGCCCTGCAGATCTCTGCAATGGGAACATTACGAAGCAAAGCTGATGTAGCTGCTTTGCCCCTGGTAGAATGAGCCTTAGGCTTACCACCTAAGGTCTTGTTAGCCTTCTGGTAACATAACTGGATACAGGACACAATCCACCTAGAGATGGACTGTTGTGAGGTGGCAAGACCAGTCCTGACCGACCCATAATTGACAAACAATTGGTCTGTCTTACGAATGTCCTTGGTCTTATCCAAGTAGAATTTCAACACCCTTCTGACATCCAGGGAATGGAGAGACCTTTCCGCTGGAGTGGAAGGATTCTGGAAAAACATAGGTAAAGTTATGGTCTGATTGACATGGAAATCAGTAATCACCTTAGGAAGGAACTTAGGATGAGTACGCATCACAACCTTAGCAGCATGAAATCCATACTAATATATTAAAGAGAGAGCCCAAACATTTGAGGCGGGTAATCTCAGGAACCATAGCACCAATCACAACACCCAACACAGCGTTGGAAAGGGCAGTTGCAGCAGAAGGACATAGGCTATGTAGACGCCCACCATATACATTTAAAACGTAAAAGAATCGTGCCAGCAAAGTAGTCCCTTGTGGGCGTGTCTACGTTGTGCTGTGGGCGTGTGCTGGGGAAACGCTGGGGGCGTGTGGTATGTTCCGCCCTTCATGCCATGTCTCATATTGTGTGCTGTGGGTGTGTGCTGGGGGCGTGGGTGGGGGCGGGATTACGGAAAAAAAGCGAGCGTTGTGCCCAATATTTCATTGTTTTTTCTTCCAAGGTTCTGTACATTCCATCTCCGGGTGTCCACCCAGCTCCCTTTAAATACCCCTGCACCCTATAATCATAACCCACCCTTACTCCTTAAAATACCCCAACACCCTTAAACACTAACTCATCTTAACCCTATAAATATACCCTGTACCCCAAAACCCAAACCTATCCCTAAACCTTAAAAATACCCCTGTACCCCAAAACCCAAACCTACCCCTGAACCCTATAAATACCCCTGTACCTCAAAACTCAAACCTACCCCATAAGCCTAAAAATACCCCTGTACCCCAAAACCCAAACCTAGCCCTGAACACTAAAAATACCCCTGTACCCCAAAACCCAAACCTACCCCTGAACGCTAAAATACCTGTGTACCCCAAAACCCAAACCTAGCCCTGAAGCCTTAAAATACCGCTGTACCCCAAAACCCAAACCTACCCCTGAACCCTAAAAATACCCCTGTACCCTAAAACCCAAACCTAGCCCAGAACCATAAAATTAATCCTGTACTCCAAAACCCAAACCTACACCTGAACACTAAAATACCCCCGTACCCCAAGATCCAAACCTAGCCCTGAACCTTAAAAATACCCCTGTACCCCAAAACCCAAACTTAGCCCTAAACCCTTAAAATACCCCTGTACCCCAAAACCCAAACCTACCCCTGAACCCTAAAAATACCCCTATACCCCAAAACCCAAACCTAGCCCTGAACCCTTAAAAATACCCCTGTACCCCCAAACCCATACCTTTCCCTAAACCCTAAAACTACCCCTGTACCCCATAACCCAAAACTATATCTGAACCCTTAAAATACCCAAACACCACAAAACACATACCTCAGTACCCCAAAACATATAACCCTATACCCATACTTATACAAACATTAAAAAAACATGCATTTACCATTCATGCATTTACAACGAATTTTGATGTAAGTGTATGCGTGGTAAAAGCATATAAAATGTAATGCCATGTGTTATAATGGCATTGAGGAGTCATGGTACTTTCGTAATGAAAGTATAGGGAGTGATGGTATGCGGAAAGAAAGTTGCGGAATAATGGGTGTTTACCCTCCCCGGTAAGTACATTTGGTGGCACGGCGGCCCACATCTCCAGCAACATACTCATATTTTTTCACCACCGATTTGAAAAATGCACAGGTCTCTCTCATTGATGGCCAGCACCGACATACACTTTTAGACACACCTCCCGCCACAAGTTCTAGAATTGCGAACTTTAGAGCTGGGGAGCTACGTTCGAATCTCGGCATCAGCTCAACATCCTGTGACCCGTAGACAGTGGCATAAAGTCACAGAGTGCTCCTTTGAAGAGAAGTTTATTATGCCCATTATCCTTCCCAGTGATAATATTGACATGGCATTAATTAAACTCAGCAAGGCGACTAAAACAGCCATTGATAAAATAGCCCCATTGAGACATTTTAAACCCCGACCAGCTACTAAACAGGAAGTGTGGTTTTCTGATCACTTAAGAACCTTAAAACTTTCTGCGAGGAAGTTGGAGAAGAGATGGAGAACCACCCATTTGGTAGAAGATAAAAAAAGATACTGGGATTCACTTTCTATCTACCATAAGGCAATTCGGACAGCTCGAAAGTCACACATAACAGCGCAAATTGCAGAGGCTGGAAACTCCCCTAGAGTTCTCTATCAGATTCTGCAATCTTTTGTTAAACCCACAGCTTGCGAGTCTGTAGAAATAGCATCCCAGCAGTTGTGTGATGAGATATCCAATTTCTTCACCACAAAAATTGATAAGATCTATGAAAAAATAATTAATGCTGGTAATGATAAGGTTTCCTCAATAACAGCACTCTCTCAGGCTGATACAGAGTGGAAACAGGATATACATTCTCTGGAATTTTTCCCCCCCATTTCTGGGGAGGAAACTCTGACATTGATGACCAGTATAAAAAGTGGGAGCCCGGAGGACATTATCCCACCCAGGATTATACCTGCTCTAGCAGGGCAGCTCTGCCCTGCTTTTGAGCAACTTGTGAATCTTTCTCTCACCTCCGGCCATGTCCCTAAAGATTGGAAACGAGCCCTTGTCCGGCCCATTAGGAAGAACACCGCCATTCCTTGGACGGAATTGTCCAATTTAAGGCCAATCTCACTGCTACCTTTTCTTGGGAAAATATCTGAAAAGCATGTTAATTTCCATCTATCCAGGTATATCGAACTGGCAGACGTTCTTGACTATTCCCAGTCTGGGTTTAGGCCAAGACATAGCACGGAATCCACCTTGGTATCCGTGACTGACGACCTGCACATGTACCAAGACAGGGGCTTTTCAGTGATCCTGGTTTTGCTAGATCTATCAGCGGCGTTCGACACCGTGTCACATTCCATCTTGACAGAACGGTTGTCGAACGCCGGGATCAAAAATAAAGCCCTTGCTTGGCTAAAAAGCTTCCTATCCAACCGCACCCAGAGTGTCACCATGGGTGCATATCGGTCAGCGGAGGTAGAGATCTCCAAAGGGGTGCCACAGGGCTCTTGTTTGAGCCCTACTCTTTTTAACATCTATGTGGCACCCCTGGCTAGAGTGATGCGTAAGTACGGTTTCATCCCCGTGTCATATGCTGATGACACGCAGCTCCTCTTCCCGTTCAAAACCATCTCCGCTGAAGTGAAGAGCTCCTTTTCAGCTGGTATGAAGGCAGTGGCACAATGGATGTCGGCCAACTGCCTTCAGTGCAACGTCAGTAAAACTGAGGTTATGTTGTTTGGGAAGCCAAACTGCTTTGGTCTCCAGACTGGTGGCCCAGCAACTTGGGTGTTGTTCCCGAACCCAAGTCGATTGTAAAGAACCTAGGGGTCCATCTGGATCAAGATCTGACTCTCAAGCAACATGTGAATTATATCTCAGGTATATGCTTTCATACCATCAGCCTACTGCGCAAGGTCTTTCCTCTTCTGCCTGATTCGGTGAGGAGAACTTTAGTCCAGGCACTTGTTCTAAGCAGGATTGACTATTGTAATGGTCTACTGCTTGCTGCCAATGAAGGGGTATTGGATAGACTACAAGTCATCCAGAATATGGCGGCCCGCTTAGTTGTTAATGCCCCTCCTAGAACTGCCTCCAAACCCCTTCTTGACCAATTACACTGGCTTTCTGTCCGGCAGAGAACAAAATTCAAAACATGCTGTTTGATTCACAAGTGCCTAAATGGTAAAGGACCTGCCTATTTGAAAAAGAAATTTGTCCCTTACGCCCCCACTCGATCTCTTAGGTCCAGTAATGATTTTCTTCTGCAGGTACCACGGGCTAAGAAAGCCAGACACGGGAGTAAGGCACTTTCCATAGCAGGACCTACTCTCTGGAACAAACTTCTTCTATCACTCAAACAATGCACAGATTATCTAAAATTCCGGAAACAATTGAAAACAATACTGTTTAAAAATGAAATTTAGCTTCTTCCCACATTTATTTCTTGGTGTTCTACAGGTGTCAAAGCGCAGAGATACTCCACTGAGAGTTGATTCCAGCGCTATACAAACCAATAAATAAATAAATAAATTCCAGGCAAATCGCTTTTTCTCCCCGTGCCTACCACAAATGAATGTGTTCTTCTGTAATGTAAATTGTGCTCATGCCATGTTGTCGAGTTCGTGCTATATAATATTGCAAGCAAAAATAAAGTAGGGAAACTCGAGTTCACACACTACTGAACGCGCACTCTTAGGTGCATTAGCAGTGCACTGTGAATTGGAGCGTTTCACAGGCCTGTCACAGTTAAGAATTGCTATCTAAACAAAAGTCTACAAAACATTATACTACTGGCTGGCAGCAATTCATCCCGGACAACATTGGGACGGGCTGCTAGTACAGTATAAGGTTCTTGACAACACAACACCTGAATTTCACTCACCCTGCGTGCCGATGTAATGGCCACAAGGAAGGCCGCCTTCCAAGACAAGAGCTACAGAGAAGCCTTATGGAGTGGTTCAAAAGGCTCTTTCATCAACCTGGACAGCACCACATTCAGCTCCCAGGAAGGCAAAGGCCAACTGACAGAAGGAAACACTTTCTTCAATCCTTCCAAAATATCTTTAATCACAGGAATCTGGAAGAAGGATGTCTGTGAAGGGCATTTCCTATATGCAGTCAATGCTGCGAGGTGAACCTTAATAGAGTGAAAATTAAGGCCAGACTGAGCCAAAGGCAAAAGATATGGAAGAATGACATCTTCCTTGCAGATCGTAGGATCATAGTTCTTGGAAGTACACAAGTGCAGAACCTCTTCCACTTGTAGGCATAGGAAGTCCTCGTGGAAGGTCTCTTAGCTTCCTTAAGGATAGTCATGCAATCGTCAGGAAGATTCAAGTGCCCATATTGCACTATCTCAGGAGCCATGCCGCCAAACTCAATGATGAGAGGTTGGGGTGCACCATCAGCCCCCCGAACTTCGTGAGAAGGTCCGGTCGACACGGCAGCTGCATGTGGGGTAGGAGAGACCGGTGAAGCAGGTCCGTGAAACAACACTGTCGGGGCCACTCTGGAGAAATGAGGATCATCCGTGCTCTGGATTGAGACAGCTTGATGAGTACCGCCGTAATCAGGGGAATGGGTGGAAAAGCGTACAGAAAGCTGTTCGACCAGCTGATCCATAGCGCGTTCCCCAGAGTCCCCGGTTGGTAATATCTGGAGGCGAAGTCTCGGCATTTTCTGTTTTCGGCGGTGGTGAACAGATCTACGTCTGGAGTGCCCCACCTGTCAAAGATGTCTCCTAGCATTTCGTTGTTTAGAACCCACTCGTGGTTTTCTTGCACCAGCCTGCTGAGGGCGTCCACCTGAGCATTCTGAACACCCGGCAGATGGGTAGCCGTTAACCTCAGTCCCCTGGCTAACAGCCAGTGCCAGATCGCCTGCGCATCCTGTGACAGTGTGCGCGATCTCGAGCCCCCCCGCTTGTTGAGGTAATACATTGTGGTCCTATTGTCTGTCTGCTCAAGCAAGGAGTTGGTCTGGAAGGATGGATAAAAGGCCTTCAGTGCCAAGTAGACAGCTCTGATTTCCAGGAAATTGATGTGATACGCGGATTCCGCCGGGGACCACGTTTCCTGGATCTGTAGATGGTCTGAATGCGCTCCCCAGGCTTGGAGAGAAGCATCCGTGACGACAGTCTGAATGGGAATGACCTTGTGGAATGGAACCCCCTTGAGGAGATTCTCTGCGGAGCACCACCATCTCAGGGACAGCTGAGCGTGGAGGGACAGATTGATCCTGTCGTCCCAGCTCCCGCGCTTCTGGTCCCACTGATCCTCCAGACATTCCTGCAACGGCCTCATGTGTAGGCGTGCGTGTGGAGTGAGGAAGATGCAAGAGGCCATCGACCCCAGTAGAGAAGACATCGTCCTCACTGTTGTAGCTATGAGAGCTTGAGCCTTCCGAAGGATCGATAAGCGTCTCTCCTCCGAAGGAGACACGCTTGCTGAAAGAGTGTCGATGGAGGCCCCCAAGTACTGCAGGCACTGGACAGGCGTCAAAAGGACTTGATAATTACAAAAAGGGGGTGGTGATGGACAGAGTATCTGAGTTAATCAGAACACTCCTACCCAGTCAACAGATCAGGGCTTGATCCATCACCGTTTTTTAGCTCACTGCACCATCCCAGTTCAGAACCTGGCTATATGCAAATTAGTCTGTCCCTGGCCCAGTGCATCATGGGAACAGGGCAGACCAAACTACCAAGCCAATTCTTCACTGGAAAGGAAACAAGCTTCCGGGGACCGGTTTCGGGCATTACAGCCGTCTTCGGCCCGGCTTGCTTGAATCCTGATGGTGCAATGAGCAAGGGACTCATGTCTGAGCATACCCTTCCACACTCATGGTGGCCAAAATAATTACAAAAAGGGGGTGGTGATGGACAGAGTATCTGAGTTAATCAGAACACTCCTATACAGTCAACAGATCAGGGCTTGATCCATCACCGTTTTTTAGCTCACTGCACCATCCCAGTTCAGAACCTGGCTATATGCAAATTAGTCTGTCCCTGGCCCAGTGCATCATGGGAACAGGGCAGACCAAACTACCAAGCCAAATATTCACTGGAAAGGAAACAAGCTTCCGGGGACCGGTTTCTGGCATTACAGCCGTCTTCGGCCCGGCTTGCTTGAATCCTGATGGTGCAATGAGCAAGGGACTCATGTCTGAGCATACCCTTCCACACTCATGGTGGCCAAAATAATTACAAAAAGGGGGTGGTGATGGACAGAGTATCTGAGTTAATGAGAACACTCCTACCCAGTCAACAGATCAGGGCTTGATCCATCACCGTTTTTTAGCTCACTGCACCATCCCAGTTCAGAACCTGGCTATATGCAAATTAGTCTGTCCCTGGCCCAGTGCATCATGGGAACAGGGCAGACCAAATTACCAAGCCAATTCTTCACTGGAAAGGAAACAAGCTTCCGGGGACCGGTTTCTGGCATTACAGCCGTCTTCGTCCCGGCTTGCTTGAATCCTGATGGTGCAATGAGCAAGGGACTCATGTCTGAGCATACCCTTCCACACTCATGGTGGCCAAAATAATTACAAAAAGGGGGTGGTGATGGACAGAGTATCTGAGTTAATCAGAACACTCCTACCCAGTCAACAGATCAGGGCTTGATCCATCACCGTTTTTTAGCTCACTGCACCATCCCAGTTCAGAACCTGGCTATATGCAAATTAGTCTGTCCCTGGCCCAGTGCATCATGGGAACAGGGCAGACCAAACTACCAAGCCAATTCTTCACTGGAAAGGAAACAAGCTTCCGGGGACCGGTTTCTGGCATTACAGCCGTCTTCGGCACGGCTTGCTTGAATCCTGATGGTGCAATGAGCAAGGGACTCATGTCTGAGCATACCCTTCCACACTCATGGTGGCCAAAATAATTACAAAAAGGGGGTGGTGATGGACAGAGTATCTGAGTTAATCAGAACACTCCTACCCAGTCAACAGATCAGGGCTTGATCCATCACCGTTTTTTAGCTCACTGCACCATCCCAGTTCAGAACCTGGCTATATGCAAATTAGTCTGTCCCTGGCCCAGTGCATCATGGGAGCAGGGCAGACCAAACTACCAAGCCAATTCTTCACTGGAAAGGAAACAAGCTTCCGGGGACCGGTTTCTGGCATTACAGCCGTCTTCGGCCCGGCTTGCTTGAATCCTGATGGTGCAATGAGCAAGGGACTCATGTCTGAGCATACCCTTCCACACTCATGGTGGCCAAAATAATTACAAAAAGGGGGTGGTGATGGACAGAGTATCTGAGTTAATCAGAACACTTCTACCCAGTCAACAGATCAGGGCTTGATCCATCACCGTTTTTTAGCTCACTGCACCATCCCAGTTCAGAACCTGGCTATATGCAAATTAGTCTGTCCCTGGCCCAGTGCATCATGGGAACAGGGCAGACCAAACTACCAAGCCAATTCTTCACTGGAAAGGAAACAATCTTCCGGGGACCGGTTTCTGGCATTACAGCCGTCTTCGGCCCGGCTTGCTTGAATCCTGATGGTGCAATGAGCAAGGGACTCATGTCTGAGCATACCCTTCCACACTCATGGTGGCCAAAATAATTACAAAAAGGGGGTGGTGATGGACAGAGTATCTGAGTTAATCAGAACACTCCTACCCAGTCAACAGATCAGGGCTTGATCCATCACCGTTTTTTAGCTCACTGCACCATCCCAGTTCAGAACCTGGCTATATGCAAATTAGTCTGTCCCTGGCCCAGTGCATCATGGGAACAGGGCAGACCAAACTACCAAGCCAATTCTTCACTGGAAAGGAAACAAGCTTCCGGGGACCGGTTTCTGGCATTACAGCCGTCTTCGGCCCGGCTTGCTTGAATCCTGATGGTGCAATGAGCAAGGGACTCATGTCTGAGCATACCCTTCCCCGGAAGCTTGTTTCCTTCCCAGTGTAAGAATTGGCTTTTGTAGTCTGGTCTGCCCTGTTCCCATGATGCACTGGGCCAGGGACAGACTAATTTGCATACAGCCAGGTTCTGAAACTGGGATGGTGCAATGAGCTAACAAACGGTGTTGGATCTAGCCCTGATCTCTTGACTGGGTGAGAGTACTCTGCTTAATTCAGAGACTCTGTCCATCACCACCCCTTGTTGTAAATAATTTTGTCCACCCTAAGCGTGGAAGGGTATACTCAGATGTGAGTCCCTTGCTCATTGCACCATCAGGATTCAAGCAAGCCGGGCCGAAGACGCCTGAAATGGCAGAAACCGGTCCCCGGAAGCTTGTTTCCTTCCCAGTGTAAGAATTGGCTTTTGTAGTCTGGTCTGCCCTGTTCCCATGATGCACTGGGCCAGGGACAGACTAATTTGCATACAGCCAGGTTCTGAAACTGGGATGGTGCAATGAGCTAAAAAACGGTGTTGGATCTAGCCCTGATCTCTTGACTGGGTGAGAGTACTCTGCTTAATTCAGAGACTCTGTCCATCACCACCCCTTGTTGTAAATAATTTTGTCCACCCTAAGCGTGGAAGGGTATACTCAGATGTGAGTCCCTTGCTCATTGCACCATCAGGATTCAAGCAAGCCGGGCCGAAGACGCCTGAAATGGCAGAAACCGGTCCCCGGAAGCTTGTTTCCTTCCCAGTGTAAGAATTGGCTTTTGTAGTCTGGTCTGCCCTGTTCCCATGATGCACTGGGCCAGGGACAGACTAATTTGCATACAGCCAGGTTCTGAAACTGGGATGGTGCAATGAGCTAAAAAACGGTGTTGGATCTAGCCCTGATCTCTTGACTGGGTGAGAGTACTCTGCTTAATTCAGAGACTCTGTCCATCACCACCCCTTGTTGTAAATAATTTTGTCCACCCTAAGCGTGGAAGGGTATACTCAGATGTGAGTTCCTTGCTCATTGCACCATCAGGATTCAAGCAAGCCGGGCCGAAGACGCCTGAAATGGCAGAAACCGGTCCCTGGAAGCTTGTTTCCTTCCCAGTGTAAGAATTGGCTTTTGTAGTCTGGTCCGCCCTGTTCCCATGATGCACTGGGCCAGGGACAGACTAATTTGCATACAGCCAGGTTCTGAAACTGGGATGGTGCAATGAGCTAAATAACGGTGTTGGATCTAGCCCTGATCTCTTGACTGGGTGAGAGTACTCTGCTTAATTCAGAGACTCTGTCCATCACCACCCCTTGTTGTAAATAATTTTGTCCACCCTAAGCGTGGAAGGGTATACTCAGATGTGAGTCCCTTGCTCATTGCACCATCAGGATTCAAGCAAGCCGGGCCGAAGACGCCTGAAATGGCAGAAACCGGTCCCCGGAAGCTTGTTTCCTTCCCAGTGTAAGAATTGGCTTTTGAAGTCTGGTCTGCCCTGTTCCCATGATGCACTGGGCCGGGGACAGACTAATTTGCATACAGCCAGGTTCTGAAACTGGGATGGTGCAATGAGCTAAAAAACAAACGGTGTTGGATCTAGCCCTGATCTCTTGACTGGGTGAGAGTACTCTGCTTAATTCAGAGACTCTGTCCATCACCACCCCTTGTTGTAAATAATTTTGTCCACCCTAAGCGTGGAAGGGTATACTCAGATGTGAGTCCCTTGCTCATTGCACCATCAGGATTCAAGCAAGCCGGGCCGAAGACGCCTGAAATGGCAGAAACCGGTCCCCGGAAGCTTGTTTCCTTCCCAGTGTAAGAATTGGCTTTTGTAGTCTGGTCTGCCCTGTTCCCATGATGCACTGGGCCAGGGACAGACTAATTTGCATACAGCCAGGTTCTGAAACTGGGATGGTGCAATGAGCTAAAAAACGGTGTTGGATCTAGCCCTGATCTCTTGACTGGGTGAGAGTACTCTGCTTAATTCAGAGACTCTGTCCATCACCACCCCTTGTTGTAAATAATTTTGTCCACCCTAAGCGTGGAAGGGTATACTCAGATGTGAGTCCCTTGCTCATTGCACCATCAGGATTCAAGCAAGCCGGGCCGAAGATGCCTGAAATGGCAGAAACCGGTCCCCGGAAGCTTGTTTCCTTCCCAGTGTAAGAATTGGCTTTTGTAGTCTGGTCTGCCCTGTTCCCATGATGCACTGGGCCAGGGACAGACTCATTTGCATACAGCCAGGTTCTGAAACTGGGATGGTGCAATGAGCTAAAAAACGGTGTTGGATCTAGCCCTGATCTCTTGACTGGGTGAGAGTACTCTGCTTAATTCAGAGACTCTGTCCATCACCACCCCTTGTTGTCAAAAGGACTTGGACATGTTTATGTGCACCCCCAGCTGGTTCAACAGAATGGCCCTCCTATTGAAGTGCAGCTGTGCTTCCTGGAAGGTGGAGGCTTCGATCAACCAGTCGTCCAGGTACAGGTAGACAAACACCTTGTTCTTTCGCAGGTGTGCTGCCACCACTGCCATGCATTTCGAAAAAGTCCTGGGTGCAGACTTCAGTCCAAACGGTAATACGGTGTACTGATAGTGATTGGTGCCGACTAGAAAGCGCAGGAACTTCCGGTGTTTCAGTGCAATGGGCACATGGAAGTACGCATCTTGCAGATCTATGGCGCAAAGCCAGTCTCCCCATTGCAGCTGAGGATAAATCTGGTGCGAAGACATCATGCAAAACTTTTCCCTGCGAATCCATTTGTTTGCTTGTCGCAAATCCAGAATGGGCCTGAACTCCTTCTTGTCCTTCTTGCGTACCAGAAAACACCGTAGGTAAAGCCCCTTTCCCCTTTGAGACAGAGGGACGTCTTCTATCGCCCTTTTTCTTAACAGGGTATCGGCCTCTACTTGGAGCTCACACAGTTGGAACTGCGAGCAAACCGGTGGAATCGCTGGAGGCGGGCTGACGAAACGAAGACTGTATCCATTGCAAACAATATTCAGCACCCACTTGTCTTGAGTAATTTTTCTCCACTCTGCCAAGTAATGTTGTATGCTTCCCCCCACCGGAGCGGGTAACGGACAAGGAGGAAGTAACCCCTCAGGACCTAGACCCGGACAGGCCTTTGGGCGTCGAGGAGGACTGTTGGCCGCCTCTGCCCTTCTGGCGCTTCTGGAATGGATGCCGCTGGTACTGCTGCTGCTGTGGTGCTGCTGGCCAGCTTGACGACCTTGCCCTCTTCCCTGGGCACCGAAACGTCTCTGGAAGGGACAGAAGGTCTTCTTCTGCTCTTTTGGCTTCTCTAACCCGACGGACGTCAGGGTTTCTGCCTCTGCCTTCATGCGGGCCATCTCCTCATCCGCATGCTTACCAAAGAGCGTCGACCCAGAAAACGGCAAGTTGGCGACTCTCTGCTGCGCCTCTGGTTTCAGCGATGTCAGGCGCAACCAGGCATGGCGCCTCAGATTAATCCCGTGGCAGTATCCATTGGCCGCCAAGAGAGAGGAATATTCAGCCGAGCTGATAACCTGATTGGATACACTCATGCCCTCATTGATGATTTCCTGGAAATCCTCCCTCCTGTCCCTAGGAAGGTGCTCCAGAAACTGCTGTAGGGGCTCCCACAAAGACCAGTCATATCGACACACGAGAGCCGCGGAACTAGCGCTTTCATGGAAGTAGCTGCGGTACCGCAGACTTTTTATCCCGCTGAGTCCATCTAACGGCTCTCCTTATCCGGAGGCACCGTAGAAGATGGGGCTGTAGCGTGCTGCTTCCTGGCCGCAGTGACGATCACAGAATCCGGCATCCGGTCTGATCGAAGGAACGCTGGATCGGATTCCGGGGGCCTGTACTTTTTCTGCAGCTGGGAAGGAGCGGATTTAGTTGACGCCGGAGTCAGGAAGAGCTCCATAGCCGGTTCCTCCAGGCCTGGCACCAAGAGCAACAAGGGTCGTGACAACTACCGCTTGTATAAGGTCTCGAAAATCACTGATGTAGAAGGTGTGGGTATCGTTAGAATAATCCCCAGCTTCGCTGCCTCTCTCAATAACACCTCCTGAACGATACGATGTCATCCACCAGTGACACTCTCGTATGGGGGAATCCGATAAGGTGGGCAAATATCCTCGGGCACTGGAAGAGTCTGTATGGCGGGACCTTGACCTGTCCCTCCGGTGACGATGCCAGGTCCGTGCTAAAGATCGACGGTCACTCCTTGATCAGTGCCTCCATCTGGACCATGACCTAGACCTCCTAGGCCCCGGGCGATCCACTGGCCGTACAGGAGGTGGAAGCTGCGGAGGCAGAACCGGAACCCTAGGCTGTGGAAGCCCCGTAGTCGGCGACGGGAAGCGCGGCAGAGATAGAGACCGTGGAGGAGGCCGCGATGGAGGAGGAGGAGGATGATGAGGAGGAGGAGGAGGAGGAGGAGTAGGAGGAGGATGAGGAGGGGGAGTAGGAGGAGGATTCTCCTTAGGTAATGGAGGAGGCGTAGACGTCCTGGGCCTAGAAGGCGAATAGGTCTGAGAATATTCAGAGTCCGAAGACCTAACTACTCTCCTCTTCTTCTTCTGCGCAGGCCTTGACGAGGATGTTCTCGAGGCTGACCTCTTTTCAGACGAGCACCAGCGCCGCCGCGACCGGGGGCTCGTGGATGCATTAGACAGGCTGACCACTGAGGCAGAGGACACAGTCCTGGCCCTTGAGCGCCTCCTCGACGTCGATTTCTCCTTCCTCGATGTCGACCGCTTCCTTGAAGTCGTACGCCGATACGTCCCTCGACGTCGAACGTCGAGTCAACCTCGACGGCGAATGGCGGTTCTGCCTCGACGGCGAGCGCCGGTGCCTCCTGGACTCATCCTGACGTCGATGGTGTCTCGAAGCCGATGAAGCCCTCTATGTCGACCTCGTCCGAGGTCTCGACGTCAGTCCCCTCGACGTCAAGCGGCGATATCTCTTCGACCCAGAGCCCTGGGTCGACGGGGAGCAGATGGTGGTCATCCCTCTCGACGCCGACGTCGAGGCTATCGATGTCGATGGAGATCTGTACCGTTTCCTGGCCTTTTCTTGACTGGGAAGCCCCCCAGAGGCCAAAGCACGGGCAGAGTACGAGGTCCCTCCAT
The DNA here is from genome assembly GCF_964261635.1 of Lissotriton helveticus. Lineage (NCBI taxonomy): Eukaryota > Metazoa > Chordata > Amphibia > Caudata > Salamandridae > Lissotriton > Lissotriton helveticus. Next base: position 33,929,560 of record NC_136072.1, on the reverse strand, counting down.
GCCCAGACCCACCTGGTTCCTGATGTCTCGTCAGCTCCAGGCCTTGGAGATCGGTTTTCTCCCTGTCCCTCAGTGTCCTCCTGGAGAAGGATTGACAAATCTGACAGTCTTCAGGGACATGAGAGGATGGGAGACAGAGGATACACATTCTGTGAGCGTCCGATTTAACCTTCTTCCTGGCACTCTCAGGGCACTTGTTGAATAAAGCTGGCATATTCGACAGAAGAGTGGGCAAAACTGGCCAAAAAAAACAGCAAAAGGAAGAAAAAGCAGTCAGACGTTAAGTAAAACACTCTAAATACTTGAAAAGTGCCAACAAATTGAAAAAACACCCAAAAAGGGAGAGCTCAATGCTCCAGGGTCCTGCTAGCAGGAGCCAGAAAAAAGAACTGAAAGTAAAAGGACTTTGTCTGTGCATCCTGGGATACCGAGGGTCTCTGGAGAGTTTCTTAAAGGCACGGTATCCCTTTTCAAGACACATAATGGCAGCCTTTTGGGGCTTGTCTGTCCAACCCTTCCTCTCTATCATTTCAAGGATTTTGGTGAAGAGGAGTTTTCAGTGTGAGGAAAACTTGGTAAAAAGTGGTAAACTGCACATGGTGGGCTATCATTTTCACTGTATAGATGAAGTGGTGGCCTTTGTAGCCTTGTATATGTTAGGCTGCAGTATTTGTCTTAATTGTCTCTTAAGTGTCTATGCTGGACTGCAAAGAAGACAGCTTAAGAGATTATTTTTTATTGCTCCGGGGTCCACACACATGGGCGGGACTATTCACTAGATTATGACTATACACAGAGATCCCCTACTACAGAATTGAGCATGTGCACCATCAGGATTCGGTTGTACAGCCCAGCAAAATCATCCACTTTTCTGTCCCTCACCCAGCCTTTCAGTGCCTTGCTGGAACAATCTAAGAAGTCCACCCACGCCTGGTTTATGAGATTCTGGCTGTCCCTGAACCTCTGTCTGTATTTCTCAGGGCTCAGCCCAAATTTGGTCAGAGGAATGTCCTTCATGTGGGCATTCTTGGTTTGGTCTTCTACCACAAGTGTGAGAATTCTGTCCCTCCCCACAGTACATATTTACCTCGATATGCTACCTGCCGGAACTTCTCTAAGACTTGTGCACCCTCAGGGCAACCTCATGCTGAGAGCCGTTTCTCTATATCATATCTCACCACATAACTGTACACTAGGTCCTTGGTTATGCAGACCCTCACCTCTTCAGTGGACTTTGTTGGAATGATGCCACCAATATTGTTGGACTCCATCTGTTTTGCTCTTAGGTCCAGGTCTCTGAGACTGAGATCAAGGGATATCCTCCTCTCTTCCATGGTCAGTCTCCCTTCTTTGAAGGGACTTTCAGCCTCCTCCTTCTATAGTTTCAACTTGGCTGTCTCCAGTTTGAGCTTCCTCTCCTCTAGCTCCTGTGGGCTTAAGCCCCCAGCAGACACACTGCTCCCTGCTCCATCCTAGGTTTTCAGATCATCCTGGTCATCTGCTGGGGTAAAGTTGGGCTCTTCTGGCAACTCTGGACCCTGGACTGGGTTCTCTCTCTCTCCACATTCTCTCTTTGTGCTCCCTCCTCCTCACTGTCATCCATGTCCTACTCATCTGAGGTGGACTGCCATCTTTGCACCCCCTCAAAGGCCCTGCAAGCTACCTGGAGAGTCAGGGCCATATTTATTGCGGGTTGCACATTTTTTGCACCATGTTGCATGGAGCAAAAGTGAAACAACCCTTGAAATGCAATCTATCAAGCCACGCAAGACGTCCTTGCATGGCCCTGAGTGGCTTTAAAAATCCAGAGTAACACAATGCAGCACAAATCACTGTGTTGAGTTACTCTACCCCAGGGTATCATTCCGTGGGTGGTGTGTGGGTGTTACCATGGAAAAACCATGGATTGTGATGCATTCTCAGGTTTACCAGTACTGGAAGACTTGGGAATGTGCCAAAATGCGACAGCTTCCAAGGGGAGGCATAACAAGGAGTATTATATTAGTTTCTCCTAGTTCTGCAGCACATATAGAAAGAGAAAAAAGCCTCAGGTGCCCCTTCCTGCACAAAAACAATCCTTACAATGCAGGCTCGCTTTCACTATTTTGGGGATGCTTAACAGTTTTGGCAAAGTCCCAGGTCTACCACTTATTGTAAATCTGGGAATGCATGAAGATCCATGGGTTTTGAATGAGAGCACAAATGCACCACTCATGGAATACCTTCCTGGGGCAGAGAAATGCTATTGAGGGATTTGTGCTGTGTAGAGTTATTATGGATCTATCACGCCACTCAAGGCCAGGCAAGGTGGCCTTGAGTGGCTTGAAAAGTAGCATTTAAGGTGTGCGTCATGCATGCACCCGATTGCAGGATGTGTAGCAGTTTGGGCGCATTAGCAGGTCTACCACTTATGGTAAATCTGGGAATGCATTGAAAAAAATATGGGTTTTGCATAGCAACACCGGCGCACCACCCATATAATGCCTCCATGGGGCAGAGTAACATAGCACAGCCGTTTGCGCTGTGATGCATTATTCCGGATTTATCAAGACATTTAGGACAACACATCTTTGCCTTCATGCTAGTTGAAGTGTGGTGCCAAATCCACACACCTACTTAGTACTTCCTCTACAAATTAGACACTTGTCAGTTCTCTAACATTACAAGTTTTAAAAGACAGTGTCAGGGTGCCCACAGATCGAATCCTCTCTGCCTGTTTAATATGCTCACAAAAGGCTATTTTATGCATACCAAGGGTTAAGGACTTAACCTGGAAAGAAGCTTGGAGGTTGAACAGCTCCAAGATGGCTGACAATGAATGAAGGTGCAGGTCTAGTTTATTAGTGCATCAGAGTTCTACTAGAAGAGCTCGCAGTAGAACGCTGATGCACTTCACCTGAACTCTTAACGGAACCGCACGTATTCTTGGAATCCCTCTTAGATAGTTAGTTAGTTGTTAGGATATCATCTAGTTTGCCGGTGTCCCCACCAGGTACAGTAAGAATTCAATGAACCATTTCCAGGTCCTTATTCGGTCTTCAGCGCCGCTTCGTCGAAGTGGTGTTTCTGTGAGCCTCATGCGCAGTTTGTCCTCAGAACAAACACTTCCCCAGAGAACTGCACAATCTTCTATTCAGTGAGAGACTAGGGTACACTGCTTACAGAGACATGCACAGTCTTCTAATCAGCGAGTGAGCAGTGTTAAAAGTGTTCACACAAGCACTGTTCTTTTCCTGTGAGAACACCGCTCAACAGAATCCAGCGCGTCGCTTCGAGGAGCAGCGACTTCCGCCTGTTGAAGGACACAACGTTCTTCAAATCCAGATAATGAAAAGGAACTGTACAGAGCTAAGTACTAATTCAAAAGTCAAAAGTTAATATGTTGTACTGCTGATAAATAAGAATTTGATACTTACTATTGAACTCCTACTCCGAGTTGAAACCTAAAAGAGAAAACATTAGAGAAGTAAATCGAAAAGAAATATAGGTATGTAGAAACAAGTGATAGAAAATAGATAATAGCGAAAGAGAGAAGGTGAGATAATAAGTATATGTTCTTTCTTAAAAAATACTTAGAAGTTCTTCAGGCACGAAGAAACAAGTTAAACTTGTAATTGCAAGAAGAATGCGAAGACCATATAAGAGATGCAATTGTCTAAGGCTATTTAGGTATGTGAATGAGGATTGGAAAAATATAAATTAGGATTAAAGAAAGACATAAAAGTAAGCACTGCTGTTTTTCCTTAGTTTCCAGGTCTACACCCAGGAGCACAGTATAGTGTAAGTCAGTCAGTGGACTTTGTTGGAACGATGTCACCAATATTGCTGGACTCCATCTGTTTTGCTCTTGGGTCCAGCTCCCCGAGACTGAGATCATGGGCCATCCTCCTCTCTTCCATGTCCTGTCTCCTTTCTTTGAAGTCACTTTCTGCCTCCTCCTTATATAGTTTCAACTTGGCTATCTCCAGTTTCAGCTTCTGGTCCTATAGCTCCTGTGGGCTTATGCCCCAGGCAGACTCAGTGCTCCCTGCTCCATCCTAGGTTTTCAGATCATCCTGGTCATCTGCTGGGGTCAAGTTGGGCTCTTCTGGCAGCTCAGGACCCTGGACTGGGTTCTCTCTCTCTCCTCATTCTCCCTTTGTGCTCCCTTCCCCTTACTGTCATCCATGTCCTCCTCTCCTAAGGTAGACTGCCATCTTTGCACTCCCTCAAAGGCCCTACAAGCTACCTGGAGAGTCAGGGCCATATTTATTGCGGGTGGCACATCTTTTGCACCACGTTGCATGGTGCAAAAGTGAAACAACCCTTGAAATTCAATCTATCAAGCCACGCAAGACATCCTTGCATGGCCCTGAGTGGCTTTAAAAATCCAGAGTAACACAATGCAGCATAAATCACTGTGTTGCGTTACTCTACCCCAGGGTATCATTCCATGGGTGGTGTGTGGGTGTTACCATGCAAAAACCATGGCTATTGATGCATTCCTAGGTTTACCATTACTGGAAGACTTGGGAATGTGCCAAAATGCTACGTCTTCCCAAGGGAGGCATAAGAAATGCGTTACTTACGTGTAACTGCAGTTATCCAGTATTGGTGTCTTTCATAGATTCACATGCCTGAATCATTCACCGTCGTCGAGACGGGAGTCTCCGGTATATAGAAAAGTAATGTTCTATAGACATATATAGAGAAAAGTAGGCCTAAGGGCCTCACCTTAGTAGTCTATCTATGTCCTTTTGTAAAAAGGACCAAACTCTAGAAGAGAGCCAATCAGCTAACACCTCCCTCTAGAACCTTCCTGTCAGGAGCCTCAGTCCCTCAGATTTTCGTACGCACTAAGCTAAGTAGGCGTGTCACTGAGAGAATCAGGTGAGTCCTTCCAGGGAAGGCGGGAGGGTTGCATGTGAATCTATGAAAGACACCAATACTGGATAACTGCAGTTACAGGTAAGTAACACATTTCTTATCCAGTATTATGGGTGTCTTTCATAGATTCACATGCCTGAATCAGAGTAGCAAGCAATATATTTTGCAAATTTCTGATGGAACAGTATATACAAGTCCTTAGATAATACATATCATGCGACTATGAACCATCAATAGACATCAACAATAAGCATTAGCAAAGAAATGTGCATACCAGAAAAGGATGGAGGGATGAAGGAAGGCTCACCTTACTGGAATAGATGGCGTAGCACTGCCTGTCCCACTGCTGCATCCTTCATCAGCTCTGTATCAAGGCAGTAGTGCCTGGTGAAGGTATGCGGCGACTTCCATCTTGCCGCCCTGCAGATGTCGATAACTGGCACTCCTGCACATAGTGCCATAGATATAGACATGGCTCTTGTAGAGTGAGCCCTGATTTTAGAGTGTAAAGGCTGTCCGGCTCTGTCGTGACAAAAAGCAATCGCCGAAGAGATCCATCTGGAGATGCTTTGTTTGGTAAGCGGTAGACCCTTCCTAGGTCTACTAAAGACTATGAAGAGTTGATTAGACTTTCTGAAAGTCTTGGTCTTATCAATATAAAACTTTAGACATCTTTTAAGTCCAATGAATGCAGCGATCTCTCAGCTGCGGTGCTGGGATTTGGAAAGAATGTTCTGAGAATCACAGGCTCATTTAAGTGGAAGTCCGACGGGACCTTAGGAATAAACCTAGGATTGGTTCTTAAAATCACCCTGTCGTCCTTAAACTGCAGGAAGGGATCTTGGATGGAAAAAGCCTGCATTTCACTGACCCTCCTTGCTAATGTAAGCGCCAGGAGGAGAGCCGTCTTCCACGAGATGTACTTTATGTCTGCCCTGTGAATGGGTTCAAAAGGGTGTTTCACCAGTTGGTTAATAACCACATTGAGATGCCATGTTGGAGGGACCATCCGTACTTGAGGGAAAGATCTATACAGACCTTTAAGGAATTGTTTTAATAGTCTACTAGACCAGAGAGAGGGCCCTTTCGAGGATCTTTTAAATCTTGATATCGCTGCCAGGTGTACCTTTATGGAGGAGTGGGCAAGGCCCGACTGCACCAGATGCAGCAGGTAGGGTAAAATGTGTTCTGGAGAGGTGGAAAAAGGACGTAGACCCCTGTCCGCACACCAGATGCAAAAGCGTTTCCACTTCAGGGAATACGTCTTGTTAGTGCTGTCCGCTCTTGCTTTGACCAGAACATCCTTACAATCCTGCGGAATGTTTAGACTGCTAAATTCTCTGTACTCAGGAGCCAGGCCGATAACCTGAGAGACTTCAGATCCGGATGTTGAACCTGCTTGTTGCTCATCGTGAGCAGAGATGGATGTTGACATAGATGGATCGGCGGGTTCAGCGATAGGCGAAGCAGTTCTTTGAACAAATGCTGCCTCGGCCAGAATGGGGTTATCAGAATTAAAGTGCAAGGCTCCGGTTTCATCTTTCTGAGGACCCTGGGAAGCATTGGAAATGGCGGAAATGCGTACGCAAAGACGCAATGAAAAATGCGTTCCCGAGAGACCCTGACTGGGGATGCCAACTTGCGAAGTTTTGGCATTTGGCGTTCTCCCTGGTCGCAAATAGATCGATTTGCGGCGATCCCCACATGGAAAAGATTCGAGCGATGAACGTCTGGTCCAGCTCCCATTCGTGCGACAGAGTCCTCTGCCAGCTCAGCGCGTCTGCGATGAAATTGTCCTTGCCTGGGAAGTACTCCGCTTTCAACGAAACGTTGTGGAGAATGAGCCAATTCCATATCTTTTGCTATTCGCGAGAGAGTGTTAGCGAACGCGTCCCTCCCTGTTTGTTCAGGTAGTGCATCGTCGTAGTGTTGTCGGTCCTGACGAGCACTAGGGAGTTCTTGATCCTTGGCAAGAAGGACTGCAAGGCCAGGAAAACGGCCCTCAGCTCCAGGGGGTTGATGTGGAGCTGCTTTTCCTGCTCTGACCATCTGCCACTGATCCTTAATTCCTGTAGGACTGCTCCCCAACCCTCCAGGGAGGCGTCCGTTGTAATGACGTGAGGAGCTGCTGGAAGCAGGAATGGCAATCCCCGCAAGAGGTTCTTGATGGACCTCCACCACTGCAATGCCTTGGTGATTTTGCATTGTTATCGTTATGCGGTCTTCAAACGATCCTGTGCTTTGCGTCCACTGTCTGGACAAAGCCTCCTGAAGTGGACGCATTCGAAGGCGACAGTGCGGTACGAGCAAGATGCACGAGGACATCATTCCCAAGAGGGATTTGAAGGTACCGACTGGCAAAGTTTTCTTTGAAGCCACTGATGCGGCCAGAGAGACAAGCTTGTGTTTCCTTTCCTGAGATGGGAATGCTTTTTCCTCTTCTGTATTCAGTGTCGCTCCGAGAAAGGTGATGACCCGAGAGGGATGCAAAGTGGATTTTTCTTGGTTGAGTGTAAGACCAAAGTGTTTGAAGAGATTCAGACAGGCGTTGGAAGATTTGGTTGCGCCTGCCAAGGATGGCGCCTTCACCAGCCAGTCGTCTAAATATGGGAAGACTTGGTGGCCATGCTGCATGAGGAAAGCTGCCACCGGGGAAAGACACTTGGTGAAGATACGCGGCGCAGACTTGAGGCCAAAAGGGAGGACACAGAATGAAAATGTTGGTCCGTCACTGCAAATCTCAGGAATTTTCTGTGAGCTTTGTGGATTGTGACGTGAAAGTATGCGTCTTGTAGGTCCAAAGACGTCATGAAATCCCCCTTCTCTAGGAGACCCAAGATCTCCTGAATCGTGACCATGCGGAACAACTACCTCTTTAAGAATGCATTCAGCGCCCTGAGGTCTAGAATGGGCCTCCATTTCTTCTCCTTCTTTTGAATCAGGAAGAAGCTGGAGTAAAATCCTCTCCCCTGGTGAGCCGACTGTACTCTCTCTATTGCTCCTTTCTTGAGCATAATTGAGATTTCTTGAAGAAGTAGTCGCAAGTTTTTGTGTCGCATTGGAGGAGGAGTTTTTGGAGGGATATTTTCGAATTCTATGGAATGGCCAAATTGAATCAATTGAAGGACCCACCGGTCCGTTGTAATTCTTCTCCAATTGTTGAGGAGATGGGTCAGTTTTCCTCCAATTTTCCAAGAAGGAGATGAGGGATGGACTGGCTGTAGGAATAGGTCATTGGCATCCGCCAGTGTTCTTCCGTTGGTTTTTGCCTCTAAAGTTGGACTTCCCATAAGAGGACTGCCGCGCTTGTTGTTGTTGACGTTGTTGGTATTGGGATTTACCCTGGTTGTAAGAATACGAGGATCTGTTCTGAAAATTACTTCTGTAAGAGGATTGTCCTCTGCCCCTGTTCCCTCGAAAGGACTGTTTTTTAAATTGTAGCGTGCCTAGCGCTCTTGCCGTGTCCGTGTCCTTTTTTATTGCTTGAAGTGCTTCCTCGATTTTGGCTCCAAACAGGTGTTGTCCATCATATGGCATGTCTAAGACTTTAGATTGCACCTCCTGTTGAAATGAGGTAGCCTTGAGCCATCCCTGCCTTCGCAATACCGCTGCCCCCGCCAGCTGTCTGAATCCAGTCATTGCTACATCCATAGCACTGTCAATCAATTCAGATGCCGATGTTTGACCCTCCAGAAGAAGAGACTGAACTTCCTCTTTTGTGGCGTCTGGCAGTTCAGATAAATACAGAGCAATATCTGCCCACAACTGCCTAATATACCTTCCTAAGAGCGCAATAGTATTTGCCACTTTCACTGTCTTTGCAGACATGGAGGAAAAATGCTTTCCTATATTGTCCAGTTTCCTGCCCTCCTTGTCTGGTGGAGCTGTCAACAGAGAGGAAGGATTCCTTGAATTTTTCTGCGCCGCCTGTGTCAGCACAGAGTCCGGTTTGCGGTGTCCTGTAAGGCAGGTTGGTGCCGATGTTAGGGCCTTGTATTTTTTGTCACCCTCTTCTTGTTGTTCTCCCTCATCGTCAGATGATTGAGGTTTTGGCAATGGTTCCCTTTCCCGTTGGAGCACCAAGGATGGTGGTCTAGGCCGTGGAGAAGGAACAGTCCCCGCTACTGGAGGAGCTGATCACTCTGGGAACCTTTGTTTATAGTCCTGTATTAGAAATATATATTATGAAATATATATTATGTATTAGAAATCCAGATCAGATGGGCTGTGAGCCTGCATTATATCCTCCTCATCCGACTCCTCATCTTGCAGGAGACAAGCTGGAGGTAAACCTTGCACTCGGCTTGGAGACGTCAATTCCGGTGTGACTGCCGTTTTTTAGATCTTTACCCTTAGAGAAGCGGGTTGTGTCTCAGCTTCAGTCGTCAATGAAGGGCTCGTCGATGGCAGGATCATGGACGACATATTGTCCACAGATTGTAGCTCTTGGAACTTTCTCGTCGACGGGGGAATCGTCGTCGACTGTTTCCACTGAGTCGTCGACGACAAATTTGTCGACGGAGTGGCTGTCGACGGTATGTCCTTCGTCATCGTCGCTTTCGTCGACGATGCCTTTGCCGACGATGTGACTGTCGACTGTGCCTTCTTCGTCATCGATGCCTTCGTCGACAGCACACTCGTGGACGATGATGTTCTCGTCGACGATAAAGACGTCGACGGCGCTGGCTTCGACGTCGACACTGACGTCGTCACTGATGTCGTCGACGAGATCTTGGGCGACGCCGCCGATATTTTAATAATAATATTCTACGACAAGGGCTTACCCGCCGTCGATGATGGTGTAGTCATCGTCGATGAAGTGAACGTCGACGATGCCGTTGTCGTCGATACTGTCGTCGATGACGTCGAGACGTAGACGGGAGACATAGCCTTCTTTTGCACCGATGTTGGCGTCGACGAGGTCGTCGACGACAACGGTGCAGGCTTTTTGAAGGTATGAACCTCCTTGTCAGACAGTGATGACTGGGCCTGTGGAGACTTTTTTGTAGCCTTCTTTGGAGGAGCGTCTGGAGGGCTAGGGGAAGCCACCCTCGGCCTTTTTAAAGACAGCTTAGAGGAAAGTGAAAAATTCTCACCTTCTTCTGAAGATTCCAAAGTGTCTCTGTCCTTGAGCCTGTTAAGCCAGAGTAAAAGACGTCCTTCTCTGTCTTTAAGCGTTTTTGTAGAAAATGTTCTACAAATTTTGCAATCTTTTGGTGAATGGTCTGGATACAGGCAATATAAGCAGGTCTTATGCTGGTCTTCAACATGTAACCTCTTTTTACCACAAGAACTACATGCTCTGAAAAGACCTTTCTTCTGAGAATCAGCCATACATACTTTTTCATTAAAGTAATCCAAAATTGTGAAGAGATAAGATTGAAGAAAAAAACCTGAGGGGAACTCAGGTGGAGACTCCCTTAGCACAACGTGCGGTAGAAAATCTGAGGGACTGAGGCTCCTGACAGGAAGTTTCTAGAGGGAGGTGTTAGCTGATTGGCTCTCTTCTAGAGTTTGGTCCTTTTTATAAAAGGACATAGGTAGGCTACTAAGGTGAGGCCCTTAGGCCTACTTTTCTCTATATATGTCTATAGGACATTACTTTTCTATATACCGGAGACTCCCGTCTCGACGACGGGGAGTGATTCAGGCATGTGAATCTATGAAAGACACCCATAATACTGGATAACAAGGAGAAATATATTTGTTTCTCCTAGTTCTGCAGCAGCCTCAGGTGCCCCTTCCTGGCCATTAACATTCTTTACAATACAGGCTCGCTTTTACTATTTTGGGGATGCATAGCAGTATTGTCAAATTCTCAGGTCTACCACTTATTGTAAATCTGGGAATGCATCAAGATCCATGGGTTTTGCATGGGAACACAAATGCACCACCCATAGAATGCTTTCCTGGGGCAGAGAAATGGCATGGAGGGACTTGTGCTGTGTAGAGTTATTATGGATCTATCACGCCACTCAAGGCCAGACAAGGTGGCCTCGAGTGGCTTGAAAAGTAGCATTTAAGGTTTGCGTCATGCATGCACCCGATTGCATTAGTGCAAAGCGAAGCAACCCTTTAAAAATATAGCCCTTAACATATTTATTTTTGTTGTGCCCCACCCCCCAGGATGTGTAGCAGTTTGGGCGCATTACCAGTACTACCACTCATGGTAAATCTGGGAATGCATTGAAAAAAACATGGGTTTTGCTTAGGAACACCGGCGCACCACCCATGGAATGCCTCCCTGGGGCAGAGTAACACAGCACAGCCGTTTGCGCTGTGATGCATTACTCTGGATTTATGAAGACATTTAGGGCAACACAACTTTGCCTTTGTTCCAGTTGAAGGGTGGTGCCAAATCCACACAACCACTTGATAAATATGGCCCTTAGTACTTAGTACTTCCTCTACAAATTAGACACTTGTCAGTTCTCTAACATTCCAAGTTTCAAAAGACAGAAGTTAACATTTGTGCTTCATTATCATGTAACATATGAAAACGTGTCTTCTAAAGCAGGTATTGGCCACCAAAACCAACCAATGAGCATGCAAAAGAAAGAGCTGAGATATGTTGTTTTCTGTTACCCAATGAACGGTGCTCTTAATATTTACCTGACTCGTCTTGCCTTCATGTGTATGTTCTGATCCAGAAACAACCTGAGATTGCTGTGATTTTCCAGGATGCAACTAAATAAAACAAATGAAAGAAATAATTTCTAATTAAGCACTTTTTTACAAAATCATTGCTGGAAAATTCGTTTCTGGTTCAGGTGGGTGAAACCCTACTCAATCAGGAACCACAATCTCTGTCAGGGTGGACAACAAACAAACCCCAAATTAACCTGTGCTTAACCCTTTGGCAGGTTGGCACAAACGCAGTCAGGCAAAACAAGAAAAATCCCACACCAATTTAGAATAAGTAGAGTAGAATCTATTAAAACAATAAAAAACTAATAGTAGAATCAGAAATATGCGGTTTTAAAGATTTCACGTCTTGCCTATATATGTATAACTTGTTCCAAGAACCCTCTAAAGTTCTTGTGATGGTCCAATATGGTGATAAATAAAACAAAAGAGAGAAATAATATCTATTTCCCACATTATAACAACAACATCAACCTCTGCTTTTTCCCCAAAAGTCAAGTGTTCAGTCTTTTTCTGGCAATGGCAGGTTGGGGAGAAAGGTTGAGAACCAGGACAGAGGAGAGCAGTGATTACTTAAGAGTCATGGGGTCGAGGTCTGGGGGACATACAGAGAATCCAGGCCTTCAACTATAAAAATAGCAGTTCGCTGCACTTCCAGATGCAGAGCATAACAGAGGTCTCCTCCATGACTAGATGGCCAGTTTCAGCTTCTTCAGGTTTTCACATCTTGGTAGCACTTGGTACTCAATAAAGGTAGGGATCGGATCTCACAGAGGCTTTCTATACACATAACTGATCCCTCAGATTAGGGGTGTCTTATGTGCAGATTATGTTATATCCTCACATCATGTCAAATAATTCCAATTGCAAATAGAACAATTGATGGACAGAATGTTGACCAATGTCAAACATTCACCACAGTACCGAGATCTGGGCCTAAATCCATTATTTTCTTGCTCCCCATGCCATTCCAGTTTAAACCCAGCCACAGGCAAATACATCTCGACCCTGATGCAAAAAGAACAATTCCTATCAGCATAATTTCAATCCCACCCACAGAGTTCCAAGCAACACGATTCCACTCCACACATTTCCATTCCACACCACAGAATTTGGCAACAAACCACATAATTCAACTCAACACTTTACACAACACACCACATTCATCAACACACCACACACACATCCAATCAACACCACAGAATACTACTCATGCCACAAAATTCAACAGCACAGCACATAATTAAAGTCTACACCATATCAATAGACAACACAAAATACTATTCCAGATAATTACACTCTGTGACACACAATCCCACTTCACGTAATTCCATTACACTCAAAATCACCTAATTATTATCCACATAATTCCTCTGCACACCATGCCACATAATTCCACTACACACATCCACTTCAGACAACACAATTCCATGCCACACAATTCCGCAACTAACAATTCCAATCCAAACCACAGAATTCCACTCCATATCACATACATCCACTCCACTCCATAACACATTGGTAAAAGATATTTGGCCCGATTTAGATCTAGGCGAACGGGTTATCCATCACAAAATTGTGTCGGATATCCTGTCTGCCGAAATATGAATCTCATTGTGTCCTATGGGATATGTATTGCGGTGGACCACTGTGCCTTTGACTAGGCCGGGTCACCCCTCCTGCTGCCGCCACCTTTCTGCCTGCTGCCGCTGCACCGAGCGACCCAGCCGCCGCTGAGCCGCCCGGCTGTGCAGATTTCCCGCCGCTGCCTCCCTGCGGCCCCGCCCACCAACAGCCCATTGGAAGACCCGCGCCCGCCTCCCAGCTGACCCGCCCTCCCGGCTCCAGATTTAAGGGGACTACAGCGTGAGACCAGGAGTGACCACTGTGCCTTTGACTAGGCCGGGTCACCCCTCCTGCTGCCGCCACCTTTCTGCCTGCTGCCGCTGCACCGAGCGACCCAGCCGCCGCTGAGCCGCCCGGCTGTGCAGATTTCCCGCCGCTGCCTCCCTGCGGCCCCGCCCACCAACAGCCCATTGGAAGACCCGCGCCCGCCTCCCAGCTGACCCGCCCTCCCGGCTCCAGATTTATGACGCCCCCAGAGCACCGATTGAGCGCCGAAGGTGCGCCAAAGGTAAGCCCGTCTGCGCCCGTCCGCGCCTGGACCGCGCCCAGTGCCAGGACCCCTGGCCCCCACCGTCGGAAGCCGACCAGACGAACCTACAACTCCACCGAACTCTACGCTCTCAACACCGGCCGAACCCCGGGCTGCTACCGAGCCACACCGAGACGCACCCACGGACCCTTCAGCTGCCACTCCTGCAAGTTCACCTGCGACCGGACCCACGCTACATCAGCACCCACCAAGCCGAACTCCAGCAGCACCCACCTGAAGTGCATCCTGCTCAACACCCGCTCCGTCCACAGACACGCCGTCGAGCTCTGGAACCTGCTCGACACCACTGCCCCAGACGTCGCCTTCCTCACGGAAACCTGGATGAACGCCTCCTCAGCGCCCGACATCGCCATCGCCATCCCGGACGGCTACAAGATCATTCGGAGAGACAGCGTCAACCCGACAGGAGGAGGCATCGCCATCATTCACAGGAACACCATCCGCATCACGACCAACACCGACGACACCATCGCACCCGCCGAACACCTGCACTTCCAGATCCACGTCAACCCCAAGACCACCCTCAGAGGCACCCTCATCTACAGACCTCCGGGACCACGCACACAATTCAGCGAGGACATCGCCGACTTCATCAGCCCGCTCGCCCTCCCCTCAGCCGACTACATCCTCCTCGGGGACCTCAACTTCCACCTGGAGAACAACGACGACCGCAACACCACCACCGTGCTGGAAAACCTCGCAAACCTGGGACTCAAGCAACTGGTGACCACCCCCACCCACCTCGCCGGACACACACTCGACGCCGTCTTCTCATCCAGCAAAGACATCGCCTTCAGCCACGCCACAGGACTCCACTGGACGGACCACAGCTGCGTCCACTTCACCTTCAGAAGAACGACGACCCACCACCACCAGCAACAGGTTGCCCGAAGAAGCTGGAACAAGATCACAGCTGACCAGCTCGCCGCTTCCCTGAGTCAGCACCCTCCCGCCAGCTCAGCGAACCCCAGCCAGGCCGCCGACAACCTCACGAAGTGGATCAGCAACTGCGCGGACGAACTCGCCCCTCTGAGGACCCCGCCCAGCAGACCCGGCAGCAAGAAAGCCCCATGCTTCACCGACGAACTCAAGAGCTCCAAGAAGAACTGCCGAGCCCTCGAGAAAGTCTGGAGAAGGAAACCTACACCGGACAACATGACCACCCTCAAGCTTGCCACCCGGAAGCACCACCAACTGATCCGCGCCACCAAGAAAACTGCATTGAAGGACCGACTGGACAACAACGCACACAACTGCAAGGAACTCTTCAACATCGTGAAAGAGCTCTCCAACCCCAACGCCGGAAACAACGACATCACCCCATCGCAAGACCTCTGCAACTCCCTCGCCTCCTACTTCCACAACAAGATCGCGGACATACACAACAGCTTCAGCAGTCAACCATTGCACACAACGACCGCAGCAACGCCACCCACCACCACCCTCCGCGCCTGGACTCCGATCAGCACCGATGACACCGTCCGCATGATGAACTCCATCCACTCCGGATCTCCGACCGACCCCTGCCCTCAATACGTCTTCAACAAGGCCGACGCTGTCATGGCACCCCACCTGCGGGACATCATCACCTCCTTCGACACCGCCACCTTCCCGGAGAGCTGGAAGCACGCCGAACTCAGCGCTCTACTTAAGAAACCAACAGCGGACCCCACCGAACTCAAGAACTACCGCCCCATCTCGCTCCTCCCGTTTCCAGCCAAAGTCATCGAGAAGACCGTCAACAAACAGCTGGCCGCCTTCCTCGAGACGAATGGATCCCTCGACCCCTCACAGTCTGGCTTCCGAGCCAACCACAGCACCGAGACCGCCCTGATCGCTGCCACCGATGACATCCGAGCCCTGATGGACCACGGAGAAACAGCGGCCCTCATCCTCCTAGACCTCTCTGCGGCATTCGACACTGTCTGCCACCGCACCCTAGTGCAGCGCCTCAGCAACGTCGGAATTCAGGAGAAGGCACTGGAATGGATCGTCTCCTTCCTCGACGGAAGAACACAGAGAGTCCGCCTACCATCGTACAAGTCAGAGGCCACCGAAGTCATCTGCGGCGTCCCTCAAGGATCCTCGCTGAGCCCCACCATCTTCAACGTCTACATGAGCCCCCTCGCGCCCATCGCACGCCAACACAACCTGAACATCATCTCCTACGCCGATGACACCCAGCTGATCCTCTCACTGACCAACGACCCCGCCGCTTCCAGAGCCAACCTTCACGAAGGGATGAAAGATGTAGCCGAATGGATGACGACCAGCCGCCTGAAACTGAACTCAGACAAGACGGAAGTCCTCATCCTGGGCTCCTCGCCCTCCGCCTGGGACGACTCCTGGTGGCCCCCCGCCCTGGGCACTGCACCCACACCGACAGACCACGCACGCAACCTGGGCTTCATCCTGGACTCCTCCCTCTCCATGACCAGACAAGTCAACGCCGTCTCCTCGTCATGCTTCAACATCCTGCGCATGCTACGAAAGATCTTCCGGTGGATCCCCACCGAGACCAGGAAGACGGTCACCCAGGCCCTCGTCACCAGCCGACTGGACTACGGCAACGCCCTCTACGCCGGAACCACCGCCAAGCTCCAGAAGAGACTCCAGCGGATCCAGAACGCCTCAGCCAGACTCATCCTCGACATCCCCAGACGCAGCCACATCTCCGGACATCTGAGAGACCTGCACTGGCTCCCCATCAACAAGAGAATCACCTTCCGTCTCCTCACCCACGCACACAAAGCCCTACACGACCAAGGCCCGAGCTACCTCAACAACCGCATCAACTTCTACGCTCCCAAACGCCACCTCCGATCAGCCAGTCACGCCCTCGCCGCCGTCCCCCGCATCCGAAGATCGACAACAGGAGGAAGGTCCTTCTCCCACCTGGCCGCCAGGACCTGGAACTCCCTCCCGACCGACCTGCGCCTGACCCAAGACCACCTCTCCTTCAGGAAGAAGCTCAAGACCTGGCTGTTCGAGCAGTAGCAGCACCCCCCCCCCCCCAAGCGCCTTGAGACCCTCCGGGTAAGTAGTGCGCTATATAAATGTCCATGATTGATTGATTGATTGGACGGGAGATCGATCAGCGTTGTGACAGAGTAACCCATCCGCCCAGATCTAAATCAGGCCCATTGTCAGTTACAATGCCAATGGCTATAACTCTCGCAAATGCGAGACCTATTGCTATTGCCAGTGATTGTTTAAAATATACTAACACCCATTCCTGCTCCTATGCTTGTAACTTTTCCAATAAAAATATATTTACAAAATCAATAGAAATCTTGCGCAACTTGCAAGACCTCACAAGATCCCAAGACAGTAATGTGACTTGGCAGCCTTCTTTGATGCAGGCGGGTATAAATACTGCACCCTTCAGAACTGAGTTGGATCCAGCTGTCTATATTCTCAAGAGCCCCTGAATTAACCCATGGGGTCTACTTCTCACCTGTAGACCCCAACTGTGCAGCACCTAACCTTAAATTGCTCACAGATGCATCCCAGTAAGCAGAGCGCACTACCATGGCCAACAAAGTGATGTGGCCCATTCCACCCCTTGGAACAGACTGATATTCCCAAGGCAAGAAAAACCCTGTCCATAGAGGGCACTGATAGCTGTCAGTGTCAATAACCAGAACCCAGGCCATAGAAGGGTGTCTACCTTCTGTGGCTTCTCAAAGTGGAGGCAACAGCCACAGGTTTTTGACACCCTTTTTCCACTCAGAGGTGGTTAGCGTGAGATTGGTCATTCATCCCAGGATCTGTATCCTGAGGCCAAATAGAAGTCAGGGGTGATTCCTTCCTCTCCAGTACCTCCATCTGGGGCTCTGGACCCTCAGTTTGTGAGTGGTGGACTAGATGTCTTTGCTTTCAGGGTGCAGGGGGCAGCCGCCCCTCTTAGCTTTTCCATCACTGGTGGGAACTCATTCCCCAGACTGTACTCAGTCGGCATTTGGAGACTAACTATGATCCTTCTCTAGGTCAGCCTCCTTTCATCACTCCGAGGACACCAAGGCTACAAACACCTGTCCCTGGAACTGAGCTACTCTACAGACTTGAGTGGTGTACTGCTCCAGCGAAAACAGGCTTTTCAACTACAATCAATCAATCAATCAATCACTGCATTTATATAGCGCACTACTCACCCGGAGGGTCTCAAGGCGCTTGGGGGGGGGTGGGGGTCCGCTACATTTCGAATAGCCAGGTCTTGAGCTGCTTCCTGAAGGCGAGGTGGTCTTGGGTCAGGCGGAGGTGGGTCGGGAGGGAGTTCCAAGTCTTGGCGGCCAGGTAGGAGAAGGACCTTCCTCCTGTGGTGGCTTTTCGGATGCGGGGGACGGCGGCGAGGGCGTGGCTGGTCGATCGAAGCTGGCGTGTGGGAGTGTAGAAGTTGCGGCGGCTGTTGAGGTATCTTGGGCCTTGGTTGTGTAAGGCTTTGTGTGCGTGGGTGAGGAGGCAGAAGGTGATTCTCTTGTTGACCGGGAGCCAGTGCAGGTCTCTCAGGTGTCCGGAGATGTGGCTGTGTCGGGGGATGTCGAGGATGAGTCTTGCTGAGGCGTTCTGGATCCGCTGAAGTCTCTTCTGGAGCTTGGCGGTGGTTCCGGCGTAGAGGGCATTGCCGTAGTCCAGTCGGCTGGTGACGAGGGCCTGGATGACCATCTTCCTGGTCTGGTGGGGATCCACCCGAAGATCTTACGTAGCATGCGTAGGATGTTGAAGCACGACGAGGAGACGGCGTTGACTTGTCTGGTCATGGAGAGGGAGGAGTCTAGGACGAAGCCCAGGTTGCGTGCGTGGTCTGTTGGTTTGAGTGCGCTGCCCAGGGCGGGGGGCCACCAGGAGTTGTCCCAGGCGGAGGGTGATTATCCCAGGATGAGGACTTCCGTCTTGTCTGAGTTCAGTTTCAGGCGACTGGTCATCATCCACTCGGCTTCATCTTTCATCCCTTCGTGTAGGTTGGTTCTGGCGGTGGCGGGGTCGTTGGTGAGGGAGAGGATCAGCTGGGTGTCGTCGGCATAGGAGATGATGTTGAGGTTGTGTTGGCGTGCAATGGCCGCAGGGGGGCTCATGTAGACATTGAAGAGGGTGGGGCTGAGCGAGGAGCCTTGAGGAACGCGCAGATGACTTTGGTGGCTTCTGATCTGAACGGGGGAGGCGGACTCTCTGTGTCCTTCCGGCGAGGAAGGAGATGATCCATTCTAGTGCCTTCTCCTGGATTCCGACATTGCTGAGGCGCTGCACTAGGGTGCGGTGGCAGACAGTGTCGAATGCTGCGGAGAGGTCCAGGAGGATGAGGGCCGCTGTTTCTCCGTTGTCGAGCAGGGCTCGGATGTCATCGGTGGCTGCGATGAGGGCGGTCTCGGTGCTGTGGTTGGCCCGGAAGCCAGACTGCGAGAGGTCGAGGGATCCGTTCGTCTCGAGGAAAGCGGCCAGCTGCTTGTTGACGGTCTTCTCGATGACTTTGGCCGGAAACGGGAGGAGCGAGATGGGGCGGTAGTTTTTGAGTTCGGTGGGGTCCGCTGATGGTTTCTTCAGCAGAGCGCTGAGTTCGGCGTGCTTCCAGCTTTCCGGGAAGGTAGCGGTGTCGAACGAGGTGTTGATGATGTCCCGTAGGTGGGGTGCGATGACAGCGTCGGCCTTGTTGAAGACGTGGTGGGGGCAGGGGTCGGTTGGAGTTCCGGAGTGGATGGAGTCCATCGTGCGTATTGTCTCCTCGGTGTTGATCGGGGTCCAGGCGCGGAGGGTGGTGGTGGGGGGCGTTGGTGCGTCCGTGGGGTGCGTCGGTTGTGTCTTGAAGCTGTTGTGTATGTCTGCAATCTTGTTGTGGAAGTAGGCGGCGAGGGAGCTGCAGAGGTCTTGTGATGGGGTGATGTCGTTGATTCCGGCATTGGGGTTGGAGAGCTCTTTGACGATGTTGAAGAGTTCCTTGCTGTTGTGTGCGTTGTTGTCCAGTTGTTCCTTGAATGCTGTTTTCTTGGTGGTGTGGATCAGTTGGTGGTGTTTTCGGGTGGCGAGCTTGAAGGTGGTCATGTTGTCTGGTGTTGGGTTTCTGCGTCAGGCTTTCTCGAGGGCTCGGCAGTTCTTCTTGGAGGTCTTGAGTTCGTCGGTGAACCATGGGGCTTTCTTGCTGCCGGGTCTGCTGGGCGGGGTCCTCAGAGGGGCGTGGTTGTCTGCGCAGTTGCTGATCCACTTCGTGAGGTTGTTTGCGGCCTGGCTGGGGTTCGCTGAGCTGGCGGGGGGGTCCTGGCTCAGGGATACGGCGAGCTGGTCGGCTGTGATCTTGTTCCAGCTTCTGCGTGCAACCTGTTGCTGGTGGTGGTGGGTCGTGTTCTTTCTGAAGCTAAAGTGGATGCAGCTGTGGTCCATTCAGTGGAGTCCGGTGGCGTGGCTAAAGGCGATGTCCTTGCTGGATGAGAAGACGGGGTCGAGCATGTGTCCTGTGTAGTGGGTGGGGGTGGTCACCAGCTGCTTGAGACCGAGGTTGGCAAGGTTGTCCAGCAGGGTGGTGGTGTTGCGGTCGTTGTTGTTCTCCAGGTGGAAGTTGAAGTCCCCGAGGAGGATGTAGTCAGCGGAGGGGAGGGCGAGTGGGCTGATGAAGTCAGCGATGTCTTCGCTGAATTTTGTGCGTGGTCCCGGGGGTCTGTAGATGAGGGTGCCTCTGAGGGTGGTCCTGGGGTCGGTGTGTATCTGGAAGTGCAGGTGTTTGGCGGTTGTGAGGGTGTCGTCGGTGTTGGTTGTGATGCGGATGTTGTTCCTGTGGATGATGGCGATGCCTCCTTCAGTCTGGTTGCCGCAGTCCCTCCGGGTGATCTTGTATCCGTCCGGGATGGCGATGGCAATGTCTGGCGCTGAGGAGGCATTCATCCAGGTTTCCGTGAGGAAGGCGACGTCTGGCGATGTTGTATCGAGCAGGTTCCAGAGCTCAACGGCGTGTTTGTGGACGGAGCGGGTGTTGAGTAGGATGCACTTCAGGTGGTTGCTGCTGGTGCTCGGCCTGGTGGGTGCGGGTGCAGTGCAGGTCCGGATACAGGTGAACTTGCAGGAGTGGCAGCTGAAGGGTCCGTGGGTGCGTCTCGGGGTGGCTCGGTAGCATCCCGGGATCCGGTCGGCATTGAGTGCTTTGAGTTCGGTGGCGTCGTACGTCCGGCGGGAGGGCTGGTGTCTGTGGGGGCCAAGGGTTCTGGCGCTGGGCGCGGTCCAGGCGCGGACGGGCGCAGACGGGCTTACCATTAGCGCGCCCACTGCGCATTTGCCACTCTGCCATATGTGGAGAGTGGGGGGGGGCGGAGCGAGGGAGGAGCAGCAGGGAGGCGGGAGCGGGGCGGCGAATGGGAAGGGCTGCAGAGGGAAGGGGGCGGGGCCCCAGGGGGCAGCGGCGGGGAGGTGGCGGGAAGCGCGGCAGGAGCTGGGTGCGACGAGAGGAAAACAATCACAAAATAAAACAACACGGGGCACAGGGAGAGAAACAGAAATTAAACAAGGAGCAATAACACAGGGGAAATACAATCGGAATCGAAAATACAAACGCAGCGCAGGCGGGGCAAGAGCAGTAACAGCGGTGGACCAGGGTCACAGCTGCGGGCAGCGGCGGCACTTGGCGGGAACGGGGGGCAGCCTGGGCTCACTCACGAGGAGTGTGCGCGGTGCGTGGGGGTGACCGGCCCAGAGGGACAGAGGTCACTGCTCACCACCGTGAGCACTTCGTCATATATGTCCCAGTGGGAGGGAGGAGCAGCTGGGAGGCGGGAGGCGGGAGCGGGGCGGCGAATGGGAAGGGCTGCAGAGGGAAGGGAGCGGGGCCGCAGGGGGCAGCGGCGTGGAGGTGGCGGGAAGCGCTGCAGGGGCTGGGTGCGACGAGAGTAAAACAATCACAAAATAAAACAACACGGGGCACAGGGAGAGAAACAGAAATTAAACAAGGAGAAATAACACAGGGGAAATACAATCGGAATCGAAAATACAAACGCAGCGCAGGTGGGGCAAGAGCAGTAACAGCGGTGGACCAGGGTCACAGCTGCGGGCAGCGGCGGCACTTGGCGGGAACGGGGGGCAGCCTGGGCTCACTCACGAGGAGTGTGCGCGGTGCGTGGGGGTGACCGGCCCAGAGGGACATAGGTCAGTCTGGCTGTCCCTAGTGACCCTCGTGGCAGTGACACGGACCCCATTCACCTTGACCTGGTAGAAGTAATGTTTCCCACTCTCAAGGATCACAAATATACTCTCTGAGTTCATCCCTAAGTAAGGGATATTTATTTGAGCATTATCTATTTCCTGTCCCTAGGGTCTACCTAGAACTGAGGCAATATTGGCCACCCCTGTAAAAATCTCAGCAGTGAGGGAGTTCTTTGGACAGGCAGAGTCCCCTTGCTTGACTCCTAGCTAAGCACAATCAAAGCAGCACGGTTAGAAATGGGACGGCTGGGCCACCGCCCTCCAGAAGCTCCGTCCTTCCTATTGGAATGGGCTTTTGAACACTTTCCTTCCCCCTAAGTCTGAGACTTTTATGTGTCTCCCTTGACCTCCCCATCGCTCTGATGGAGGGAACCTGAACCACCCTTCTTAGGGTCACCCCCATGTGCCTTGTTGGTCACTGAAAAACTGACACAAAGGTCTGCCTCTTCAGGAAGCTTCCTGGGATCAGAAAACTTGCTATCTACCAGTTGTTAGAGCAGCTCTGTAAAACAGAAATTGGGCATGTGCACCATCAGGATTCGGTTGTACAGCCTAGCAAAATCATTCACTTTTCTGTCCCTCACCCAGCCTTTCAGTGCCTTGCTGGAACAATCTAAGAAGTCCACCCTCGCCTGGTTTGTGAGATTCTGGCTGTCCGTGAACCTCTGTCTGTATTTCTCAGGGCTCAGCCCAAATTTGGTCAGAACAATGTCCTTCATGTTGGTATTCTTGGTTTGGTCTTCTACCACAAGTGTGAGAAGTCTGTCCCTCCCCACCGTGCACATGTAACTCGATAAGCTACCTGCCAGAACTTCTCTAAGACTTGTGCACCCTGAGGGCTACCTCATACTGAGAGCAATTTATCTATATCATATCCCGCCAAATAACTGGACACTAGGGACCCGATTCACAAAACTAACTTAAGACAAAATCCTAAGTTTACTACTTTTGGTATTCACAGAAGTTAGGATTTTGTCTTAAGTTTGTCTTAAGACAAACTTAAGACAGACTTAAGTTGGGATTTTGTCTTAAATCTGTCTTAAGACAAACATTAAGACAAAATCCTAACTTCTGTGAATACCAAAAGTAGTAAGTTTAGGATTTTGTCTTAAGTTAGTTCTGTGAATCGGGCCCTGAGTCCTTGGTTATGCAGACCCTCACCTCTTCAGTGGACTTTGTTGGAACGATGCCACCAATATTGCTGGACTCCATCTGTTTTGCTCTTAGGTCCAGCTCTCTGAGACAAAGATCAAGGGCCATCCTCCTCTCTTCCATGGTCAGTCTCCTTTCTTTGAAGGCACTTTTAGCCTCCTCCTTCTATAGTTTCTACTTGGCTATCAAAAGTTTGAGCTTCCTGTCCTCTAGCTCCTGTGGGGTTAAGCCCCCAGCAGACACACTGCTCCCTGCTCCATCCTAGGTTTTCAGATCATCCTGGTCATCTGCTGTGATCAAGTTGGGCTCTTCTGGCAGCTCAGGACCCTGATCTGGGGCCTCTCTCTCTCCTCATTCTCTCTTTGTGCTCCCTCCTCCTCACTGTCATCCATGTCCTCCTCTCCTGAGGTGGGCTGCCATTGTTGTACCCACTCAAAGGCCCTTGGAAGCTACCTGGAGAGTCAGGGCCATATTTATTGCGGGTTGCAAATCTTTTGCCCCACGTTGCATGGTGCAAAAGTGAAAAAAAACCTTGAAATGCAATCTATCAAGCCACGCAAGGCATCCTTGCATGGCCCTGAGTGGCTTTCAAAATCCAGAACACAATGCAGCACAAATCACTGTGTTGCGTTACTCGACCCCAGGGTATCATTCCATGGGTGGTGCATGGGTGTTACCATGCAAAACCATGGATATTGTCGCATTGCCAGGTTTACCATTACTGGAAGACTTGGGAATGTGCCAAAAGGCAGCGACTTCCCAGGGGAGGCATAACTAGGAGAAGTATATTTGTTTCTCCTAGTTCTGCAGCACATATAGAAAGAGAAAAAAGCCTCAGGTGCCCCTTACCTGCACAAAAACAATCCTTACAATGCAGGCTCACTATTTTGGTGATGCATAGCAGTTTGGGCAAATTCCCAGGTCTACCACTTATTGTATATCTGGGAATGCATCAAGAGATCCATGGGTTTTGCATGGGAACACAAATGCACCACCCATGGAATGCCTTCCTGGGGCAGAGAAATGCTATGGAGGGATTTGCGTTGTTTAGAGTTATTATGGATCTATCACACCACTCAAGGCCAGGCAAGGTGGCCTTGAGTGGCTTGAAAAGTAGCATTTAAGGTTTGCGTCATGCATGCACCCGATTGCATAGTGCAAAAGCGAAGCAACCCTTTAAAAAATATAGCCCTCAACATATTACTTTTCGTTGTGCCCCCGCCACCCCCAGGATGTGTAGCAGTTTGGGCTCATTACCAGGTCTACCACTTATGTTAAATCTGGGAATGCATTGAAAAAAACATGGGTTTTGCATAGGAACACCGGCGCACCACCCATGGTATGCCTCCCTGGGGCAGAGTAAAACAGCACAGCAGTTTGCGCTGTGATGCATTACTCCGGATTTATGAAGACATTTAGGGCAAGCCAACTTTGCCTTTGTTCCAGTTGAAGGGTGGTGCCAAATCCACACAACCACTTGATAAATATGGCCCTTAGTACTTAGTACTTTCTCTACAAATTAGACACTTGTCAGTTCTCTAACATTCCAAGTTTAAAAAGACAGTGTCAGGGCTCCTACAGATCCAATCCTCTCTGCCTGTTTAATTTGCTCACAAAAGACTATTTTATGCATACCAAGGGTTAAGGCCTTAACCTGGAAAGAAGCTTGTAGGATGAACAGCTCCAAGATGGCCGACAATGAATGAAGGTGCAGGTCTAGTTTATTAGTGCATCGGAGTTCTACAAGAAGCGCTCGCAGAAGAACGCTGATGCACTTCACCTGAACACTTAACGGAAGCACACGTATTCTTGGAGTCCCTCTTAGATAGTTAGTTGGTTGTTAGGATATCGTCTAGTTCGTCGGTGTCCCTACCATGTACAGTTACAATTCAACAAACCATTTCCAGCTCCGTATTAGGTCTTCAGCGCCGCTTCGTCGAAGTGGTGTCTCTGCGAGGATCATGCGCAGTTTGTCCTCAGAACGACCAGTTCCCCAGAGACCTGCGCAATCTTCTATTTAGTGTGAGACTAGAGTACACTGCTTACAGAGACCTGCACAGTCTTCTAATCAGCGAGTGAGCAGTGTTAAAAGTGTTCACACAAGTGCTGTTCTATTCCTGTGAGAACACCACTCAACAGAATCCAGCGCGTCGTTTCGAGGAGCAGCGGTTTCCGCCTTTGAAAGGACACGACGTTCTTCAAATCCAGATAATGAAAAGGAACTGTACAGAGCTAAGTACTAATTCAAAACTCAAAAGTTAATATCTTGTACTGCTGATGAATAAGAATTTAATACTTACAATTGAACTCTTACTCCAAGTTGAAACCTAAAAGAGAGAAAATTAGAGAAGTAAATCAAAAAGAAATATAGGTATTTAGAAACAAGTGATAGAAAATAGATAATAGTGAAAGAGAGAAGGTGAGATAACAAGTATATGTTCTTTCTTAAAAAACCCTTAGAAGTTCTTCAGGCAAGAAGAAACAAGTTAAACTTATAATTGCAAGAAGAATGTGAAGACCATAAAAGAGATGCAATTGTCTAAGGTTATTTAGGTATGTGAATGAGGATTAGAAAAATATAAATTAGGATTAAAGAAAGACATAAAAGTAAGCACTGCTGTTTTTCCTTGATTTCCAGGTCTACACCCAGGAGCACAGTATAGTGTCAGTCAGTCAGTGGACTTTGTTGGAATGATGTCACCAATATTGCTGGACTCCATCTGTTTTGCTCTTAGGTCCAGCTCTCTGAGACTGAGATCATGGGCTATCCTCCTCTCTTACATGGCCAGTCTCCTTTCTTTGAAGGCACTTTCAGCCTCCACCTTCTATAGATTCAACTTGGCTATCTCCAGTTTGAGCTTCCTGTCCTCTAGCTCCTGTGGAGTTAAGCCCCTGGCAGACACACTGCTCCCTGCTCCATCCTAGGTTTTCAGATCATCCTGGTCATCTGCTGGGGTCAAGTTGGGCTTTTCCGGCAGCTCAGGACCCTGGACTGGGTCCTCTCTCTCTCCTCATTCTCTCTTTGTGCTCCCTCCTCCTCACTGTCATCCATGTCCTCCTCTACGGAGGTGGACTGCCATCTTTGCACCTCCTCAAAGGCCCTGCAAGCTACCTGGAGAGTCTAGGCCATATTTATTGGGGGAGGCACATCTTTTGCACTACGTTGCATGGTGCAAACGTGAAACAACCCTTGAAATGCAATCTATCAAGCCACGCAAGACACCCTTGCATGGCCCTGAGTGGCTTTAAAAATCCAGAGTACCACAATGCAGCACAAATCACTGTGTTGCGTTACTCTACCCCAGGGTATCATTCCATGGGTGGTATGTGGGTGTTACCATGCAAAAAACATGGATATCGACGCATTCCCAGGTTTACCATTACTGGAAGACTTGGGATTGTGCCAAAAAGCTACGGCTTTCCAGGGGAGGCATAACAACGAGAAATATATTTGTTTATCCTAGTTCTGCAGCACATATAGAAAGAGGAAAAAGCCTCAGGAGCCCCTTCCTGCACAAAATCAATCCTTACAATGCAAGCTTGCTTTTACTATTTTGGGGATGCTTAGCAGTTTTGGCTAATTCCCAGATCTACCACTTATGGTACATTTGGGAATGCATTGAAAATTGGTTTTGCATAGGAACACCGGCACACCACCCATGGAATGCCTCCCTGGGGCAGAGTAACACAACACAGCCGGTTGTGCTGTGATGCATTACTCTGGATTTATGAAGACATTTAGGGCAACAAATCTTTGCCTTCGTGCCAGTTGAAGGGTGGTGCCAAATCCACACAACCACTTGATAAATATGGCCCTTAGTATTTAGTACTTCCTCTACAAATTAGACACTTGTCAGTTCTCTAACATTCCAAGTTTAAAAAGACAGAAGTTAACTTTTGTGCTTCATTATCATGTAACATATGAAAACGTGTCATCTGAAGCAGGTATTGGCCACCGAAACCCACCAATGAGCATGCAAAAGAAAGAGCTGAGATCTGTTGTTTTCTGTGTTACCCCATGAACGGTGCTCTAATTATTTACCTTAATCGTCTTGTTTTCATTTGTATGTGCTGATCCAGAAACAACCTGAGATTGCTGTGATTTTCCAGGTTGCAGCTAAATAAAACAAATGAAAGAAATAATAATTAATTAATCACTTTTTGACAAAATCATTGCTGGAAATTGAGTTTCTGGTACAGGTGGGTGAAACCCTACTCAATCAGGAACCACAATCTCTGTCATGGTGGACAACAAACAAACCCCAAATTAACCTGTGATTTTCCCTTTGGCAGGTTGGCACAAATGCAGTCAGGCTAAACAAGAAAAATCCCACACCAATTTAGAATAAGTAGAGTACAATTTATTAAAACAATAAAAAACTAATAGTAGAACCAGAAATATGCAGTTTTAAAGATTTAATGTCTTGCCTATATAACATACCTTGTTCCAAGAACCCTCTAAGGTTCTTGGGATGTTCTAATATGGCGATAAATAAAGCAAAAGAAAGAAATAATATCTATTTCCCACTTTATAACAACAACATTAACCTCTGCTTTTCCCCAAAAGTCCAGTGTTCAGTCTTTTCTGGCAATGGCAGGTAGGGGAGAAAGGTTGAGAACCAGGACAGAGGAGAGACGTGATTACTTAAGAGTCATGGGGTCGAGGTCTGGGGGACATACAGAGAATCCAGGCCATCAACTATTAAAATAGTAGTTCATTGCCCTTCCAGATGCAGAGTATAACAGAGGTCTTCTCCATGACTAGATGGCCACTTTCAGCTTCTTCAGGTTATCATATCTTGGTGGCACTTGGTACTCAATAAAGGTAGATATCGGAACTCACTGAGCCTGTCTACACACATAAATGATCCCTAAGATTAGGGGTGCCTTTTGTGCACATGATGTTATGTCCTCACATCATGTGATATAATTGTAATTGCAAAAAGAACAATTGATGGACAGAATGTTGACCAATGTCAAACATTCACCTCAATACACAGATCTGGGCCTAAATCAATTATTTTCTTGCTCCCCATGCCATTCCAGTTTAAACCCAGCCACAGGCAAATACGTCCCGACCCTGATGCAAAACGAACAATTCCTATCAGCATAATTTCACTCCCAACCACAGAGTTCCATGCAACACAATTCCACTCCACACATTTCCATTCCACACCACAGAATTTGGCAACAAACCACATAATTCAACTCAACACTTTACACAACACACCACATACATCAACACACCACACACATCCAATCCACACCACAGAATACCACTCATGCCACAAAATTCAACAGCACAGCACATAATTAAAGTCTACAACATATCAATAGACTACACACAATACCATTCCAGATAATTAAACTCTGTGACACACAATCCCACTTCACATAATTCCAGTTCACTCAAAACCACCTAATTATTATCCACATAATTGCTCTGCACACCATGCCACATAATTCCACTACACACATCCACTTCAGACAACACAATTCCATGCCACACAATTCCGCAACTAACAATTCCAATCCAATCCACAGAATTCCACTCCATATCACATACATCCACTCCACTCCATAACACATGGGTAAAAGATTTTGGGTCTGATTTAGATCATGGCGAACGGGTTAAGCCATCACAAATGGTGACGGATATCCTGTCTGCTGAAATATAAATCTCAATGTGTCCTATGGGATATGTATTGCGGTGGACGGGAGATCGATCAGCGTTGTGACAGAGTAACCTGTCCGCCCAGATCTAAATCAGGCCAATTGTCAGTTACAATGCCAATGGCTACAACTCTCGCAAATGCGAGACCTATTGCCATTGCCAGTGATTGTTTAAAATATAAAAACGCCCATGCCTGCTCCTATGCTTGTAACTTTTCCAATAAAAATATATTTACAAATTCAATAGAAATCTTGCGCAACTTGCAAGATCTCACAAGATCCCAAGACAGTAATGGGACTTGGCAGCCTTCTTTGATGCAGGCGGGTATAAATAATGCACCCTTCAGAATTGAGTTGGATCCAGCTGTCAATATTCTCAAGAGCCCCTGAACTAACCCATGGGGACTACCTCTCACCTGTGGACCCCAACTGTGCAGCACCTAACCTTAATTTGCTCACAGATGCATCCCAGTAAGCAGGGCGTACTACCATGGCCAACAAAGTGATGTGGCCCATTCCACCCCTTGGAAAATACTGATATTCAAAATGCAAGAAAAACCCTGTTTATAGAGGGCACTGATAGCTGTCTGTGTCAATAACCGGGACCCAGGCCATTGAAGGGCGTCTACCTTCTGTGGCTTCTCAGAGTGGGGGCAACAGCGACCGTTTTTTGACACCCTTTTTCCACTCAGAGGTGGTTAGCGTGAGATTGGTCATTCATCCCAGGATCTGTATACTGAGGCCAAATAGGAGTCAGGGGTGATTCCTTCTTCTCCAGTCCCTCCATCTGGGGCTCTGGACCCTCAGTTTGTGAGTGGTGCACTAGGTGTCTGAGCTTTCAGGGTGCACTGGGCAACCGCCCCTCTTAGCATTTCCATCACTGGTGGGAACTCATTCCCCAGACTGTACTCAGTCTGCATTTGGTGACTAAATATGATCCTTCTCTAGGTCAGCCTCATTTCGCCACTCCGGGGATACCAAGGCTACAAACACCTGTCCCTGGAACTGAGCTACTATACAGACTTGAGTGGTGTACTGCTCCAGGGATAACAGGCTTTCAACTACCACAGTCTGGCTGTCCCTGGTGACCCTCGTGGCAGTGACAGGGACCCCATTCACCTTGACCTGGTAGAAGCAATGGCTCCCACCCTCAAGGATCACCAATATACTCTCTGAGTTCACCCCCTAAGTAAGGGACATTTATTTGAGCATTATCTATTTCCTGTCCCTAGGGACTACCTAGACCTAAGGCCATATTGGCCACCCCAGTAAAAGTCTCAGCAGTGAGGGATTTCTTTGGACAGACAGAGTCCCGTTGCTTGACTCCTAGCTAACCACAATCAAAGCAGCAGGGTTAAAAATGGGACGGCTCGGCCACCGCCCTCCAGAAGCTCCGTCCTTCATCTTGGAAGGGGCTTGGAAACACTTTCCTTCCCCCTAAGTCTGAGACTTTTATGTGTCTCCCTTGACCTCCCCATAGCTCTGATGGAGGGAACCTGAACCACACTTCTTAGGGTCACCTCCATGTGCCTTGTTAGTCACTGAAAAACTGACACAAAGCTCTGCCTCTTCAGAAAGCTTCCTGGGATCAGAAAACTTGCTATCTACCAGTTGTTAGAGCAGCTCTGTAAAACAGGAATTGAGCATGTGCATCATCAGGATTTGGTTGTACAGCCCAGCAAAATCACCACTTTTCTGTCTCTCACCCAGCCTTTCAGTGCCTAGCTGGAACAATCTAAGATGTCCACCCACGCCTAGTTTGTGAGATGCTGGCTGTCCCTGAACCTCTGTCTGCATTACTCAGGGCTCAGCCTGTTGTGAATGTATCTAGGACCCTATTTAAATATTCCCGATTCATGCCCTTTTGTGGTTATAACAAAACATATCCTTATAAAGGCATAAGAATCATATCCATATTTAGTCATAGCCAATGCAGTCCAAATACGGCAAGGCTACTCCCATAGACTCCTAGAAAGTGCAACGCGTTCTTTAAACAAACCAAGCCTCCAGCAGCCCGGGGATTCCCCCTGCTTTTGTTTTGATTTGAACAAGAACTTCTGGAGTCCAGAAAGAACTGTACGTTTTTAGTGACCTCTTATGTCCAACCTTACGTCAAACTCGGCACCTTCCAGGTATAAATATACCAACATTTGCCTTAAGCAAACACACGGTGGTTTGGAGCAGAGCGGCTATCTACTTGCCCGACGCCCAGCTGATGCGAGAGCCGAAGGAAGACGACCCTCCCATTTGACACACTGAGAGAGACGCTGTCTTTTCGCCTGCCGAGAAATCCAGCTCCAGTGTTTCCAATCACCCTTGCGGGTTGCTGGGAGATCGAGTCCTGAGAAAGAGATACAAGACCTCCTTCATTCTATAAACCAAGGTACGGAGCTGATTAGATCCTTAGAGAATTCTTGATTCAGATTCTTGGCAAAAACTAACTTAACTTAAACTGCAGCTTACTTACTCCTTCCCACAGTTTAGGCTTAGGTAAGGTACACCGGGGTAGGCGTATCTTAGAAGCACCAGTTGAGTACGTTTAGTCAATGATTTTATGTATGTATATATTTTATCCATTTTAAGAATCATATGGCTCAGAAACCATATCAATGCTTTTACAGTATTATTTCATAATACTACTTTTACTGTACGCACTTTACTTTATGACAAGTATTGCAATTGTGGCAATTCACTTCTCTTGCATGAGAAAGAGGACTGCTCAATAAATAACAACTTTTATTGAAAACGCCCGTCTCTCTATTTCTCTGCACTCCTGGTGAAACTAAGTATGCACGATTGACTGAGTGAAATAGCTGTCTATTGATTTCACACCACTCTGGAGATATACTCCTTGTTCTGGAGGGAGCAAAGTTGTCATGTTTATGCGGTTGTCAGAAACTAATCCCTTCTTGTCTAATCAGGAAAGTTAACTCCTTCCTGTTCATTCGAGAAAGTTTCTAGTGACCTCTGAGCTAGCTGGCATACCTAATTAAGTCTAACATATTCAGTAGAGACCTAGATGACCTCAGTCATATGTCTAAACTATTGTTTGTGTTATTCCAATGCGCAGAGCCTATTGGGAATATAGGAACTACACTACATGGCGCCCAACGTTTGGTAAGGTGATAATCTAACGCAAGATACTAGAGTAACTCAGTCATACTTTTCACACAGACCCCTTTTCCCGTAAAAACTCCAATAGACGTCTGGAGTGGGTGAAAGGTAAATACCTGCCAGAACTTAGTAGAATGAGAATCCTATGTATTAGTTTTTGGTATAGTCAACCTTGAAGGATACAGTGTTCCAAAATATTGTGCACCTAATCTTTGTTTCCTTGAAACTTGCTCTGCAAACAAAACTTTCTGTCAGAAAAATGACGGAAAGTGATGATGAAAGAGAGAGAGCTAGAATAGGCGTCTTTCTACGGGGGCTTGTCCGGATGTTACCATAACGTGAGACCGAGTATACCCGGCAGCTTATCAAGGACTGCTCATCATCATGACGGCACTTATAATCGCCTACATGAACATGAAATACATGTGACTTCTACAGGTAACTACACACCATTGCAACTTGACTGTAGTGTTTTACGGCCCCCTTGATGTGTTTGGACTAACACGTGG
Organism: Lissotriton helveticus; assembly: GCF_964261635.1. Taxonomy (NCBI): domain Eukaryota; kingdom Metazoa; phylum Chordata; class Amphibia; order Caudata; family Salamandridae; genus Lissotriton; species Lissotriton helveticus. The sequence continues at coordinate 33,897,247 of NC_136072.1, read as the reverse complement.
CGTAATCAGTCATTTCTAGTTTTCTCCGAGTATTGTCTTTGTCCAACTGGAAATTTGCTTGAGCTACATACCAGCACACAGCGACTGTCAAGCTACATAATTATGGACGGTGCCATTCCTATCTGACCTTGAAACCTACAAAGGTTCTAAATTCGCTTGATCTTGCCCTGACGAAGCTCCCAAGGTTGGGGAGCGAAACGCGTTGGCTGTCTTGTGCACCTTTGAAAAAGATTAATAAAAAGAAAAATATATTTTTTAACTTCTTACCGCCGCTGCAAATTACTTTGATATTGGTGCTGCCTCCACATGTCTTCAAATTTCTTTCTGGGAACCCAGTGGGACCTAACCATAGCAGGTCTTGGAGGTTGAACAGCACAAGAGACTGAATAGTTTATGGGACTTTTTGAAGTTTGAGGTGCTTTCTCGGTTGGTCCGCTGTGGAGAACTGTTTTTCTATAGAATAGCAGCTCAACTTATAGCAGATGACACAAGTCTCCAAAAAGAAGACCCGTATGCTATAATCATTCCGGTAAATGTAAGAAGAACTATAACTCTTATACTTATACAAAATGGACTATCATCAAGAGGTGGTACAGTCATATTTATGGTAGAGGCCCATGAATATCGGCAGACAGAGGTATTCTATTCATGGATACATTTTCCAGCAGCACACGCTGTGACACAAGATTTCCACTATTACAAAATAGAGGAATCTCCAGAGGAATGCGCTCCTTTCGAGGACGTTGAAATTCCACTAACATACCAAGAGCACCTGCTCTGGTTTAATGGCGCCCTAAAACATCAAAATCACATTACCAGGCTCGGTCCACTAGGTAGACCAGGAGCCACATGGCCGGTTCTAGCCAGCTACACACCACATCCCGACATTGAAAAAATGTCAGACCGGGAACTTTTAGCTCAGCTAAAACAACTAATTCAAATACATAGACAATTGGTCCAATATGTCATGCGGACTTCAACAGTCCAACCAGCAATAAAAATTCCACAGCACACCCCTCACCAGGGGAACACAAATAAAATCACACCACAGAATATACAATCAGCCATTGGCAAAATACCCGCAAAACGGGAACAAATTCCATTCTGGTTAGCTCAAAAAATCACTCAAATAGAGGCAGTATTTCCTGATACTACACCTCATGAGAAACACAGAATTCTGACTATCTGTCTTCCAATGGGGATCGCACCACATGTGGAGGACTGTGACACTTGGGGCACAGTCTTTGCTTCGATATACACAAAAACACATGGTGTTCCGTCTATGGCGGTTATACCAGACGTACTAAGACAGATTCAAAATGAATACAGTCCAGAACCTGATTTAACTCTAGGTATGAAATTACTGAAAGACTTCAAGCAGGTCTCAGCTATATTACTAGCCAACATAAAAGGAGAAGCAGCATCTGTGGCGATCTGCCAGAAATTGAAAGAAACAGATATAGCAGAACAACCTTTTGAAATTGCCAGAATCATAGAAAAATCCTATGAAGAACTAGGTAGAGATAGTTTGGGTGGGAAACCACTAAAACCCCAACTAACTGAAAATCCTGAAAAAACTTTATTAAGAATAATCTCAACACTCCCAAAAAGAGTTGAGAGGGTAATAAACAAACCACTCCCAGAGAAAAACGGTTTCAGTCCAGAGGAAGGTCTCCTCAACAGAGAGATAGATCTCCAGAAAGAGGATGCAAGTCTCCCCAGAAGGAGCCCTCTGAGAAAAGATACAACCTTAGAAATAGGGATATTTGAGAAAACCTGACAGATATCAAGATATTGATACACGTCCCTCTCGATCTTTTCAGACTTCCTCACAGAAATCGGAAAGAAGAGTACGGTCAGAACACAAGGAAGAGCACGTCAAGTCCAAAGACAAGGAACCTGCTCATCAAAGTAAAAAATCACAATTTCCAAAGAAGAAGGTAGCTAGTATTAAAATAAAACATGCCGAGGATTTTGAGGACACAACTGAAAAACGGAGAGTGGGCCCAGACAATGCTAGACAGTGCAGCAGAAATGACCATAGCTCGCAAGATCCTGATGAATCTTCTGGAGACAGTGGACACGAATGAATACATTCAAGTGGAAACTGCAGACACCAGAGGTAGCAAACCCCATAAATTATATGAAATAACATTGCGTATGGAGGGGGACAAAACTAGGAAAATAAGGGATTTCTTTTGGGATAACCTTTCGAAAGGCTATGATATCCTTCTAGCAGAAAAAGACTGGCCACCAGAGTTTGTCAGGGAGTGCCCACATGGCGAAGAAATGATTATGCCTGCCTTCTCAAATCACATTCCAATTCATAAAAAATACACATTTGCAAGAAAATGGGCAGTATCCCAAGCCCTTGCATTAAATAAAAATCATGTAGGATGGGATGAGGATTCTCCTCACCATAAAATTCAGTTAAAAAGTCAACCCACTGCACAAAGGCAGTACCCAGTTAAGCAAGATGCTAAAAAACAAGTCAGGGCGATCTTAGATCAACTTGAATATCAGGGGGTGATTAAAACATGCACCTCACAAATGAACAATCCTTTGTTTCCTGTCTCCATGATTCATATTGTCTAGTTTTGGACTACAGACACCTAAACTCCTGCTGCAAAACATTTGCAGTACAAAACTCACACAGTGCAGCACTAATGAATAAAATTGTGCGCAAAAAATATAAAACGACATTAGATATCTCAAATGGTTTCTTTTGTCAAAACATTGCACCTGAAAATAGATATTTGACCGCTTTCTCCTGTATGGGGGCGCAAAACAATTCTGTCGACTCCCACAGGGATTCAAGAACAGCCCAGGATTATTCTCAGCCAGGGTAACAGAGCTACTACAAATGTATGACGATGAGGCATTATCTTATGTCGATGACATCTATCTTACAGACGACGACCTGGAGACACACTTGAAAAGAGTGAACACCATAATACTTGGGTTCGCAGCTGAAGGGTACAAATTCAACGAACAAAGTCACGAATTGCCCACCTAACTGTCCTGTTTTTAGGATATGAATTATCAAGTGAAGGCAAAAGCCTAGCAGACAACTTCTTAGAGAAGTGTGCAGTACTCCAAGCACCAAAAACGCTGAAGAATTTACAATCAATACTAGGTTTCCTGAATTTCGGAAGAACATACATTCTAAATTATGCGGAGAGGGTTAAATCTCTCTATGAATTAATAAAACCTGATTTCAAACCAATTAATTGGAATCAGAAACACACAGAAATTTTACGATCATTATAAACAGACATGTTAACTAAAACAAAACTGCAAACACGCGCAAACGAATGCAACCTTGTAATCCGAGTCATCCCAGGAAGATGCGGATTCACATACCTGACCTCTAACGAGGGAGAAACGGCACCAATAGCTTATAAATCACACTTATACACACAAGCTGAAATTAAATTCAGTTCTACTGAAAAAATTCTAACAGCGGTTCAAACTGCTGTAGCAAAAGAAAGAGCCCTAGCCCAAGGCAAAAGCATATCTGTTTTAACAGCAGTATCAGCCCTTGAGGCAGTAACAAGACCACGCATTCCAAATGCAGTGGCATTAGATCCAAAATGGATACAATGGGAAAATTCTCTTGATGCAGAAGACGTGAAAGACGCTTTTGATCCGAAAATGAAAAAACTAGATCTAGAATACGAACATGAATATCCTCTGCCAATCGAAATTCTGCCTCTCGAACAATACACCTGTGTAATCTAAACAGACAGATTTGCACAACACTACGTTGTGGATAAAAATTCTTACAATGCAGCGTGCGCGATTGTTAAAGGTCGCTGGCGCTTAGGTACATTCAGACCGATAATCACCAAAACGGAATCACTCAGAAACTGTACAGCTCAGCGAGCTGAAATAAGATCTTTAAAGATGGCGCTTGAAAATGCCGATCGCGAATTCCCCACACTAATAGTGTGCGATTCGCATTACTGCGTCCAGTCTTACAATAACAGCATGCAGAACTGGATTCAAAACGGTTACAAGGATGACACAGGTGCCACAATAAAGCATAAAAAACTTTGGGAACAGGTAGTTCTTTTGCAGAAAGAACTACAAAAGACTCACGTGATACATACACTGAGTCATCAACGTGATGGCGTTCACGTTGCAGGGAATTCATTGGCTAACAGAGCCACAGCGGCAGCTGTTCAACCGGCTTCCGTAGCTACAAAAAAGCGTACTAAAAAACAAATAGACGGTGAAACGCTACTAGCAGTAAAAGCCTCAATGAAAGGCAACTATGCAGCGTTACCTCTAAATTATCCTCTCGGAAATAAAGACATAATTGATGCAAACTCCATTCCTTTGGCTCAAATCCCTGGAGTGGGGGATAGAGTCATTCCAAACACGAACCGGAGAGCTTACTTGATTCAAGAAGCGCACATGGGAATGGGTCTGAGGCACCAAGAGATCTTGAAATCTCTAATAGAATTACAATCACAGTACTGGTGGCCGGGGATGAGCTTCCAAAATGTATAACTTTGCAATGGATTGTCAGGACTGCAATAGAGATCGCAGTTGTGAACCGGACCAGACTATCGCCAGGACACCTTTATTAGAAAGCATTAGGCAATCTATACGCAGAAATCCAGCCGCAGAAATGCGTTCCCATAATTATTAAGACTAGATTCACTTAAGATGTAGGCCCCAGCGCTCGGCTGTCGCCAGAACTGTTATAAAAGATTTGCGAGTCTTTATCGGCACATACGCAATTGGCATGCTACATTCTGACCAGGGTCCTGCGTTTAGCTCTCGAGCTTACAAGGAGGCCATGACCAACATGGGCATTGCATTGCGGTACTCTTCTCCCTTCTGAGGGTAATGCGGTAGTGGAAAGAAAAAACGTGACGTAAGCAATCTATAACGGCGAGGGTATTAGGTTCGGGTGATGGGTGGGTCAAGCATCTAACAAGTGTCCAACGTAGTCTTAACAATCTGCCAAGAAATACTCTAAGAGGTATCACTCCATACGAACTATTGTTCGGTACTAGAATGATAATCCAGGATTCAGATTGTCAGACTTCAGTGGTAAAAGAAAAATCCTTTGATATCAAAGATCGTTTGGCTGTTTTACAGGACTTAAATGAAACAAGAAGAAGTCTACGTAACAAGAAGTTAAAGCCAACAGCCACTGAAGAAAAACCACCTGTCCCAGCAAGACCTGTCTGGATTCCAAAGATTGGGGATCTGGTCAGAGAAAAGATCGCGGTGAAGAAGGAATTTGGGCCTTCTTACAGAAAAGCAGTACCTGTCTTAGCTGTCAGCGGAACAAGATCAGTAGTACTACCACCCTTGCTGGTAAAAAGGAGAACAGAGTTGTATCTATCGACCTGGTAAAACCACAATCATGTGGCCAATAATAAGTAGTAGGCCCAGTGGACTCCCAAGAAATAGCAGAAGACCAAATCTTGCTACAATCCAAGAGGTTCAAACTGAGAGACTAATCACATTTGATAAACCTACAGTGAATAAAAAAGGACTATGCAACAAAGCCATGGAACTTGTGCCTCTTGAAACCCAAATTGCAACAGTTCGTCAAGAAACACCTGTCTACAACAATGTAGCTTCAGACTATACCAATGTGACAAAAGAAGATTCAAAGACTAAGGGAAATCCGGCTACTTCATCAATTTCGATGACTTTTCTGATGATCCAAGTGAACATGAAGAAACGCCAGCAACAAAAACTTTCAAAGAAAAAATGACTGAACTTTTTCATCAACTAAAAGAAACATATCTGATTTCACCATGGATTGAATTTTGGATTGTGTTAGGTGTACTTTTCCTCCTTCTGTGGCTCATCTTGATTTTAATTTTGGGTAGAGTTATTGATGGAAAATATAGTACAATGGACACAGCAAGTCAGAACATCAACTTGGTCCTAAAGCCTCACAGATCCTCTCACATCGAGAAAAGAGAACTGTCATCAGTGAACATCACAGCCAATCCTATACCTGGGGGTGTAGCATGGGACAAAACTGATTACGAAATCTATGGCCCGATTGAGCTCTTGAAATATCCACATCAATTCAAGGTTTAATTAAGTGACTTTGTAACACCAAGTACTTTCTCTGATGATTGGGACTTTGAAAATATTAACAATATGATGTCAGAATTACAAATGTCAGCTAAATTCACAGAACATGATTATTTGCAGGGTTCATCAAATTATGAAGAAATGTACTGTTATAATCGTTATGGTCATCACTATTTGCATAAATCTGCTAATCCTAGAAATGTTTTTACTTATAATCAATGGGAACATTGTCCAACACCGCCAAAAGGCAGCTCAAAAACATTTTATGAGAAATTCCCATACTTCTCAGGATTTAACAACACTGATCCAGAAACGTTTTTTTTAAATGTTAAATAAGATAGGAATGAAAACAATGTTGACAAATCCTAAATTGATTTATTCTGAAAATTTTTATGAAAAAATGTCTACATTTGGTTTTGAATTTTGGAAAAACAACATTGAAACGAAAACCATCTGGGGTACAAAAGACTGGCAGGTACAAGGTCTAGAATCATTATTTAGAGCCTGCATGATCCCAGAACAGATGATATTCCTGAATGACACCATTCAACAAACAACCTGTCTTGGCTGAGCCAAAATAAAAGACTTAAACAAACCGTCTATTCCAAAGCCCATACCTGATAGTAATAGCACTACAGATGTGGAGATAGACGTATCCCACATTTTACAGCAAAACAGAACAAATCCTGATTGGAAAAAATGGTTGATCTGGCCCACAGACACAAATAACTGTCAAGATAGATTCCTGAACAAAATACAGGGGTTCAAACAGAACAGGCCAGACCCAAGATATTCCCAGAGACAACATCCAGGGATAATTACAGCATGAAGTGTAGGGAGACTATGCCTCGAATGGCTACAGAAATCCACACTGCCAGAAATTAAGCAACACTTGACTTTACTTAAAGAAGGTGCTGACTTGCGAGATTTCATACTGGGACCTCCTAAACAGCGTCAAAAACGTTTCATATACGCCGGTATATACGCTGCTTACAATGAAGCTTGGAAAGTGACGCAATTTGAAACTGCTGAAAAAATACGAGAAATTGATCGTATAAATTTGGACAAATCACTTTCTGTAGTGGACAATGGGTTAACGACTCTGTCCTCCAGAATTTATTCACTGGACAGCATTGTATCATATGCTATTGATATAATAGAGCAGGACTTGCTAATGTTACAACATGGCCAGTCGCAATTGCGTTCTATTGTACAGCTAGGCTGGACGTTGCAAAACCTGCGTTCAGGCTTCGTGCCATGGCATCTAATCAACATTACGTCATTATTTTCTATCTTTAACCTTACTGATAAACAAATCAGTTTGGCACAAAAAGGAGCAGACTATACGATTCTGAGCATTGAAAAACTTGAGAGATTACCATTGACAATGTCAGAGAGACCTGTCATTGAATGGATATTACATGGAACAATTACTATTCCCATAACAACTTTTCAGTTTCAGTATTGCCAAAAGTATATACCAGCAGGCCCGTATGAAAGGTTGGGTAAAGGGTACATCAAATCTACCTGGAATTTACCTTACACACATAAACGTTATAGTGAAGGGAAAAAAGAAGTATTTCTTAGTGGTAACAACTGTAAAAAATCACTAAGCGGTACACTTCTGTGTCAAGGTATTAACTTGCATGGAGCCTGCGTAGGTTCATCAAATAACCTTTCATGTCACCTGCATGGCACTCCTGCAACACAGATAGAGCCTTTTTTCAGACAACTTTCCAACGGCAGCTACGTTCTAATAAGTGACCACAGCTGTTGTGGCATGGTGCCAGGAAAAGCCTATCTCGTAACCGTTACTTCCAGGGTCATTTGCTGTATGCAAGTATTGTATCCAAACAGCAAACCAGACAAGGAGGCAGCAATATGGTCTTCTCTGAATATCTCTTCTATTCGAATTGATACTTTAAGCAGAATGAAGTCTATTCTTTTACAGACAACCGTGCCTTTAACCTCGTCGAAAGAGACGTATGATCTGCAAGTTGCAAGGACAGCGGCAGAGATACATATCCTATTATCAACAAATTGCCCCTTGCATTTCGTAGAAATTTTAAGCTAATTTTAAACATGTCTGATACCAGTGGCATCACACATGTATTTAAGACAATTTTCTCTGGACTGTTAGCACCGTTTGAAACAGATCTGGGCATCTTCCCGAAGTTTGTGCATTCTGTATTCGGTGGCCTGCCTCTTCTTTTGGGACTCGTAGCAGGAATTTTATTTTTGATCCTTCTGCTCCGATATGGCAAGCCAAGCCACAGACAAAACTCCAGCTACGATGGAAGAAACGATCCTAGCAATACGCTACCGAGACCGAATCACTAGAGTCCTCGGATTGGCCCGGCTAAGAGATCTGAATACAACTTGGTTTCTTTCATTCAGGCAAATCTGGGAAGATTGCATCTTACCTGTGCTTCGATGTCTGCTATGCGGAGAAGAATGCGTGTTGGACGTCTGTCTTACACTACCATCAGCAGTACCTATGGATATCGATACTTTGCTTGGTTCGGTAACGGCTCATGCAACGTGTTTTCCCCAGTGGCTACCTATTCTGATGACGGCATTCGTTGAGACTTCATCATTACGATTAGGTGGCTGTGAAGTACGAGATGAAAGCAGCACCACACAGGTACAACCTTCTGTGAGCATTGCTGATCCGTACATCGATGATGGCAATGATTCTCACATATGCACTATTTCAGCTTTTTCGAACTTGGTTGAACTTTCACCTACTGTTGTAGACCAATTTTTCGCAAGCCTGTCTGATAGGATGTTCTCTCCTAACAACGAGAATAACTTTTAAAACAACGAGCACACAGCGTTCCCTGAACTCTGAATTTGGCCTTCAGTTTTTGATAAACAACACTACTAAAAACAATTGGAACTATTTTTTCCCCTGAAAGCGAAATTATTTTTCCGTTTCCAAAATATTTACCTTTTTTTTGGCACATGGTACTCTGCTTAAAGTAGAACTATTCTTAGAGAACAGAAGAACAAGTTACTTACCTTCGGTAACGCTTTTTCTGGTAGATACAGTATCTGTCTGTGGATTCCTCACCTTGTGAATATCCCCCTTGCGCCAGCAACGTTCGGAAAATTCTTTGTAGCACGCCGGGGTGGAAGACGTCATAGGAGCACGGCATCGTGCGCGACTCCGTCTGACGTCACCGACTCCTTATTAGACCCACGTCGGCGTGATGACGTCAGTTCCGCCCTTTTTTCCGTGCCTTCGAGGCACCCGTACGGACCAACGACAGAAAATATACATATATACAGTGTACACAGTACATACAAATCGAAACAAAGGTATCAAGAACCAGGAATATAAATACATAAAACCAGGTATAGCAGAGCGGACAACGGGGAGGCGGGTGGGCATGTGAGGAATCCACAGGCAGATACTGTATCTACCAGAAAAAGCGTTACCGAAGGTAAGTAACTTGTTCTTCTGATAGATACATCTGCATTGTGGATTCCTCACCTTGTGAATAGAGTCCCACAGCAGTCCCCACTCCCGGAGGAGGGTGTCCACTCTGCTACACCAGGAAATCTTAGAGGACAGAGCGCGCAAAGTGGCCGTCCCTCCTCACCTCGGTATCCAAGCAGTAGTGCTTCGCGAAAGTGTGGAGGGAGGCCCAAGTCACGGCTCTGCAAATGTCCTCAACAGGAACACCTCTAGACAAAGCAGATGTTGCAGACTTCGCTCTAGTAGAATGTGCTCTAATACCCTCAGGAGGGTCCTTACTCGCCAGAGAGTAGCAAATCTTGATGCACAGGATTATCCACCTGGAAAGTGTGCGCTTGTGCACCGGTCTGCCCTTCTTGCAGCCAGCAAAATCCATGAAGAGCTGATCGTCAATACGATAGTCTTTAGTCCTATCAAAATAGAAACTAACTGCTCTCTTAGGGTCCAAGCGATGAAGCCTCTCCTCCTCCTTGGAAGGGTGTAGGGGAGGATAGAAGGTAGGAGGGGTAATGGATTGACCTTGGTGGGAGGGAGTTACCACCTTAGGAAGAAAAGCAGCCCTGGTCCTGAGAACCATTCTTTCAGCGTGAATGGTCAAGAACGGGGGCTTGGAACTAAGAGCCTGAAGCTCACTTACCCTCCTTGCCGAGGTAATTGCAACTAAGAAGACCGTTTTAAAAGATAGAAGCCTCATTGGACACTTGTGCAAGGGTTCGAAGGGAGAACCCATCAAATAGGTTAACACAAGATTCAAATCCCAATGAGGAACAACAAACGGAGAAGGAGGGAACTTATTAATGAGACCCTTCAAAAATCTTAAAACCACTGAAGACTTAAAAAGAGAGGGCCGATCCGGCAAACAGAGAAATGCCGATAAGGCTGAAAGATACCCCTTGACCGTGGCAACAGCAAATCCTTGCTGCGCCAGAGAAAGAGCAAACTGCAAAATGTCAGACAAATGAGACTTCAAAGGGTCAACATCCCTCTCCCTACACCAAGAGACAAATTTAGACCACCTATGCGAATAGATGGACTTAGTGGAGTCACGCCTGGCGGAAAGAATGACATCCACCACATCGTGAGGGAGAGAAAAGGAATTCAAGCTGCCCCGTTCAATCTCCAGGCATGAAGGTGTAATGTCTGGAGGTGGGGGTGTAGAACTTGCCCCTCCATCTGAGAGAGTAGGTCTGCCCTGAGAGGGAGACGGAGCGGCGGGTGAGAGGAGAGGTGGAGAAGGTCCGTCTACCACCCTTCTTGGCCAATCCGATGCAACCAATATGACTTGGGCCAGGTCCTGGCGAATCTTCCTCAGAACCCGAGGAATCAAGGGTATGGGAGAAAAAGCGTAAAGGAGTTGATTTCCCCAACTCAACCGAAACGCGTCCCCCAAAGCTCCTTGCATCGGATACTGGAGACTGTAGAATGACAGGCAGTGAGCATTCTCGTGAGTAGCGAACAGGTCCACCCGAGGAGTCCCCACATCTGAAAGATGTCGTGAACAACCTCCGGGTGAAGCCTCCACTCGTGGTCGGCAGAGAACTGCCAACTGAGAACGTCTGCACGAACGTTCAGAACTCCGGCCAGATGATTTGCCATCAGACAAATCTGATGATCCTGAACCCAGGACCAGAGACGCAGAGCCTCTCTGCAGAGACACTGCAACCCTACTCCTCCCTGCTTGTTGATATACCACATCGCGGTCGTGTTGTCCGTCAGGACCTGAACCGACTGACCACGAAGGGAAGGGAGGAAGGCATTGAGCGCCAGACGTATCGCCCGCAACTCTAGAAGGTTGATATGAAGCAACCTTTCCTCCGGAGACCAAAGACCTTTGATCTCCAGATCCCCCAGATGAGCACCCCATCCGAGAGTGGATGCATCCGTTATCACTGTGGCAACCGATGGAGGAAGATGGAAAGGCTTTCCCTAAGATAGATTGCCCTCCACACTCCACCAAGACAGATCCGCTGCAGTTTCTCTGGAGATCCTCACTGACTCCCCGAGATCTCCGTTGTGTTGATACCACTGCCTGCAGAGGCACCACTGGAGTGCCCTCATGTGCCAGCATGCATGGTTGACCAACAGAATGCAAGAAGCCATCAGACCGAGCCGACGAAGGACCTTCAGGACTGGAACAACCGCTCCATTGTAGAATAAAGGAATCATTTCCTGTATGTCGCGAATTCCTTGCGGTGGAGGGAATGCACGACATACAGTAGTGTCCAATACCGCACCTATGAACAGGTTGCGCTGGGAGGGCACCAGGTGAGACTTGGGCACGTTTATTGAAAAACCCAATCTGTACAACAGCTGCGATGTCACTTGCAGATGATGGAGCACCTTCTCTGGCGAATCTGCCTTGATCAGCCATTCGTCCAGATAGGGGAACACAGGAATCCCCGACCTTCTGAGATGGGCAGCCACCACCGCCATCACCTTGGTGATAACTCGAGGCGCAGTAGTAAGTCCAAACGGAAGGACCGCAAACTGGTAGTGCTGCGATCCCACCGTAAAACGGAGATACTTTCTGTGCGACTTCAGGATTGGGATGTGAAAGTACGCATCCTGCAATTCGATCGACACCATCCAGTCTTCTTCCAACAGCGCTTGAAGAACCTGCGCAAGTGTGAGCATTTGGAACTACTCCTGCTTGAGATAGAGGTTCAAAATCCTGAGGTCCAGGATTGGACGTAACCTGCCATCCTTCTTGGGGATCAGGAAATACCGGGAGTAGCACCCCTGACCCCTTTCCTACTCTGGAACCACCTCTATCGCACCTTTTCGGAACAGTGCCAGGACTTCTTCCTGCAGGAGAAGCAGGTGGTCCTCCGAACAATAACCTTGGCAAGGAGGGAAATTGGGAGGGAACTCCTGGAAAGGAAGTGCATACCCATTTTCTACGAGATTGAAAACCCAAAGATCTGATGTAACCGATTCCCAATCCCGTAGAAAATGAGTAAGCCGACCCCTTACCGGACCCGCATTATCCAGAATGGCGGATCCAGGGCTGCTTTGCTGCTGAGGGTAGGGGTTGACTGTTAGAGGAGGAGGCTTGGCGTCCACGAGCACGGCCCCTTTGTTTACCTCGGAATGATCTATACAAAGGGTTCTGCTGCTGCTGCTGCTGCTGCTGGCCTTGCTTATAGGAACGAAAAGTGGATCTACCAAATCCCCTAACTTCCTAGTGGCAGAACCTCTAGCCTGAAGGCCCAAAGACCTTGCAGTTGCCCGGCTATCTTTGAACTTCTCCAAGGCCACATCTGCTTTCTTCCCAAAGAGGCCTGTCCGGTCAAATGGCAAGTGCAATAAAGTAGATTGTACACCTTCCGAAAAATCTGAAGATTTCAGCCATGCGGCCCTTCTGGTGGCAACAGTAGAGCCCATAATTCTGGCAACAGAGTCCGCCGTGTCCATGCCACTCTGAATTACCAAGCGGGCTGCAGCCTGAGTATCGGAGACTACTTCATTGAAGTTCTTTCTATCATCCTCTGGAAGCTTAGATGACAATTGTTTCACAGAGTCCATCAACGCATGAACATATCTCCCTAGCAGGCAAGTAGCATTGGTTGATTTTAGAGCCATGCTGCCCGAGGAGAAAATCTTTTTCGCAGACTGGTCCAAATTTTTAGAGTCCTTGTCTGCCGGCACCTGAGGAAATGAACCTGCAGACCTGTTGGAACAAGCGGCCTGCACCACCAGACTCTCCGGAGAAGGATGAGAAGAGAGAAACTCAGGGTCACCAGGCGCCACCCTGTAACGTCTTGCCACCGACCTGGAAACCGCAGGAGCAGTCAAAGGTCTCTTCCAGACCTCCATTATTGTCTCAGTCAAAGCCTCAGTGAATGGAAACGTAGGCTCTATTATAGATGAAGGTGAGTGTAAAACCTCCGTGAGGATGTTAGGCTTGTACTCAACAGGAGGCAAAGTCAGATTGAGCAGATCCGCAGCCTTCCTAATTACAACATGGTAGGTTGCCACGTCTTTAGATGGTGCATCAGAAACAGATGGCAAACCCCACTCAGGAGAAAGTTCCAGGCCACTAGCACTATGCAGGTCCTCAAAACAATCCCCTTGATCCAGAAGTTCACCTTCCTCCACTTCAGAATCTTCGTACCTCTTTTCCTCCAAGAGGCGCTGAGCCCTGCGCCTCGACCATTCCATGCGAACCGAAGTCGACGGATCCGGTAAAGACTCCGACGGAGCCGGAACCGGCGTCAAACGAGGAGCCGGGGCAGCTGGAGGACAAGACTCACACACCGGCGTGGCACCTCGATCCAACTCACAAGGTCGTTCCGGAGCCGGCGAAGCCGCATGCGGAGTCGGCGCCGTAACGAGCCAAGGAGTATAAGGCGCCGGCATGAACGGCATAAAAGGAGCCAGAGCGTAAGCCTGAGGGACGCCCAAATTATAAGACAATGGACCCATGGGACCAGCCGGATCACCAGTGGGGTACATTGCCCTCGCATAAACTCCAAACATAGCATTAAGGAAATGCGAGGGGTCCTGCCCAGGACCAGGAAAGGGAGGGTACGAACCCATCGGCCGCTCTGAAGGAGGCTGCTCCGGCATCGGTTCATCCTGGCCCTCTTGATTTTCAGGGACTTCCACCGGTTTCGGAGCCCGAGGAACCTCCTCTTCTTCATGCTCCGAAGAATGGTGCGACTCCGGATCCGGTTCTTGCTCCAGAACCAGGGAACCTCCACGAGATTGCATAGGAGATGGAGACACGAAGTCTTTATGATGTTTTCTAGACTTCCTCTTCGAATCTGAAGACTCCTTGCCAGAGTGGTGTATTGAGCTATGCTTCCTCCTCTTGTGCTTCTTCTTCGAGGAGCCCGAAGCATGACCCGAAGCCGACTTGGATCCGGACCTCGACCTCTCTCTGGACCTCGACCTCGCTCTGGACCTCGATCTCGAAGCCGATCTCGACCTCGACTTCGATCGCGACTTCTGTCTCGACCTCGAGCGTCTGGACGTCGACCTCAAAGACCTTCCAGTATCTCTTCCTTTCACCTTTGCAAGTAGAAGCTTAGCCTCCCGCTCTTGTAAGGCCTTAGGGTTCATCTTGAAGCAGGATCGACAGTTCTTAACATCATGGTCCGATCCAAGACACCACAAACAATCGTCATGCGGATCGGTAATCGACATCATTCGGACCCACTGCTTGAACCCCGTCTTCCTCGACGACACCCTCGGCGAAGAAGAAGCACTCAACAGAGAAACAGTAACACAAAATAGTAACAAGTTACTATCTGAATCGCAGAAGATCCCAGAAACCGTTAGCGCCGACGACGCGGAAAAAAGGGAACTGACGTCATCACGCCGACGTGGGTCTAATAAGGAGTCGGTGACGTCAGACGGAGTCGTGCACGATGCCGTGCTCCTATGACGTCGTCCACGCCGGCGTGCTACAAAGAATGTTCCGAACGTTGCTGGCGCAAGGGGGATACTCACAAGGTGAGGAATCAACAAGGCAGATGTATCTATCAGAACTTCTATTTTTAGAGACTCTAGAAACAATATTTTGACTTAGCCTCCAGCACATGTACAGTATTGTATAAATATGTGATGAAATGGTCTCGACCTTCTTTTCTGTATTAAGATCCATTTCATAAATGTAATTTTCGCAATTCATTCAGCCAATATTTATATATGCATTATCTGAATGATACCGCTGCTTGAAAAACGTACAGTATAAATACTCATTTTCGTGTATATACCATATACCATTTCAAATGCAATTTATGTATTTTGGGGTAGGTTGGAAAACACATGCATTGTTATATGTTTAGTATTGCTTAGTATTTTAGTAATGATGGACATTATACGTGGAGTGGGTGTTGTGAATGTATCTAGGACCCTATTTAAATATTCCCGATTCATGCCCTTATGTGGTTATAACAAAACATATACTTATAAAGGCATAAGAATCATATCCATATTTAGTGATAGCCAATGCAGTCCAAATACGGCAAGGCTACTACCATAGACTCCTAGAAAGTACAACGCGTTCTTTAAACAAACCAAGCCTCCAGCAGCCCGGGAATTCCCCCTGCTTTTGTTTTGATTTGAACAAGAACTTCTGGAGTCCAGAAAGAACTGTAAGTTCTTAGTGACGTCTTATGTCCAACCTTACGTCAAACTCGGCACCTTCCAGGTATAAATATACCAACATTTGCCTTAAGCAAACACACAGTGGTTTGGAGCAGAGCGGCTATCCACTTGCCCGACGCCCGGCTGATGCGAGAGCCGAAGGAAGCCGACCCTCCCATTTGATGCACTGAGAGAGACGCTGTCTTTTCTCCTGCCGGGAAATCCAGATCCAGTGTTTCGAGTCACCCTTGTGGGTTGCTGGGAGATCGAGTCCTAAGAAAGAGATACAAGACCTTCTTCATTCTATAAACCAAGGTACGGAGCTGATTAGATCCTTAGAGAATTCTTGATTCAGATTTTTGGCAAAAACAAACTTAACTTAAACTGCAGCTTACTTACTCCTTCCCACGTATTAGGCTTAGGTCAGGTACACCGGGGTAGGCGTATCTTAGAAGCACCAGTTGAGTACGTTTAGTCAATGATTTTATGTATGTATATATTTTATCCATTTTAAGTATCATATGGCTCAGAAACCATATCAATGCTTTTACAGTATTATTTCATAATACTACTTTTACTGTATGCACTTTACTTTATGACAAGTATTGCAATTGTGGCAATTCACTTCTCTTGCATGAGAAAGAGGACTGCTCAATAAACAACTTTTATTGAAAACGCCTGTCTCTCTATTTCTCTGCACTCCTGGTGAAACTAAGTATGCAAGATTGACTGAGCGAAATAGCTGTCTACTGTTTTCACACGACTCTGGAGATATACTCCTTGTTCTGGAGGGAGCAAAGTTGTCATGTTTATGCGGTTGTCAGAAACTAATCCCTTCTTGTCTAATCATGAAAGTTAACTCCTTCCTGTTCATTCTAGAAAGTTTCTAGTGACCTCTGAGCTAGCTGGCATACCTAATTAAGTCTAACATATTCAGTAGAGACCTAGATGACCTCAGTCCTACGTCTAAACTGTTGTTTGTGTTATTCCAATGCGCAGAGCCTATTGGGAATATAGTAACTACACTACAAGCCCAAATTTGGTCAGAAGAATGTCCTTCATGTGGGCATTCTTGGTTTGGTCTTCTAACACAAGTGTGAGAAGTCTGTCCCTCGTCCACCGTGCACATGTTCCTCGATAAGCTACCTGCCAGAACTTCTCTAAGACTTGTGCACCCTCAGGGCTACCTCATGCTGAGAGCCATTTATCTATATCATATCCCACCACATTACTGGACACTAGGTCCTTGGTTATGTAGACCCTCACCTCTTCAGTGGACTTTGTTAGAACGATGTCACCAACATTGCTGGACTCCATCTGTTTTGCTCTTAGGTCCAGCTCTCTGAGACTGAGATCAAGGGCCATCCTCCACTCTTCCATTGCCAGTCTCCTTTCTTTGAAGGCACTTTCAGCCTCATCCTTCTATAGATTCAACTTGGCTATCGAAAGTTTGAGCTTCCTGTCCTCCAGCTCCAGTGAGGTGAAGCCCTCGACAGACACACTGCTCCCTGCTCCATCCTAGGTGTTCAGATCATCCTGGTCATCTGTTGGGGTCAAGGTGGGCTCTTCTGGCAGCTCAGGACCCTGGACTGGGTTCTCTCTCTCTCCTCATTCTCTCTGTGTGCTCCCTCCTCCTCACTGTCATCCGTGTCCTCCTCTCCTGAGGTGGACTGCCATCTTTGCACCCCCTCAAAGGCCCTGCAAGCTACCTGGAGAGTCAGGGTCATATTTATTGCGGGTGGCACATTTTTTGCACCACGTTGTATGGTGCAAAAGTGAAACAACCCTTGAAATGCAATCTATCAAGCCACGCAAGACATCCTTGCATGGCCCTGAGTGGCTTTAAAAATCCAGAGTACCACAATGTAGCACAAATCACTGTGTTGCGTTACTCTACCCCAGGGTATCATTCCGTGGGTGATGTGTGGGTGTTACCATGCAAAAACCATGGATATTGACGCATTCCCAGGTTTACCATTACTGGAAGACTTGGGAATGTGCCAAAATGCTACGGCTTCCCAGGGGAGGCATAACAAGGAGAAATATATTGGTTTCTCCTAGTTCTACAGCACATATAGAAAGAGAAAAAAGCCTCAGGTGCCCTTACCTGCACAAAAACAATCCTTACAATGCAGGTTCGCTTTTACTATTTTGGGGATGCTTAGCAGTTTGGGCTAATTCTCAGGTCTACCAGTTATTGTAAATCTGGGAATGCATCAAGATCCATGGGTTTTGCATGGGAACACAAATGCACTACCCATGGAATGTCTTTCTGGGGCAGAGAAATGCTTTGGAGGGATTTGCGTTGTTTAGAGTTATTATGGATCTATCACACCACTCAAGGCCAGGCAAGGTGGCCTTGAGTGGCTTGAAAAGTAGCATTTAAGGTTTGCGTCATGCATACACCAGATTGCATAGTGCAAAAGCGACGTAACCCTCTAAACAATATAGCCCTCAACATACTTCTTTTTGTTGTGCCCCCGCCACCCCCTGAATGTGTAGCACTTTGGGCGCATTACCAAGTCTACCACTTATGGTAAATCTGGGAATGCATTGAAAAAAAATTGGGTTTTGCATAGGAACACCGGCGCACCACCCATGTAATGCCTCCATGGGGCAGAGTAACACAGCACAGCCGGCTGCGCTGTGATGCATTACTCTGGATTTATGAAGACATTTAGGGCAACCCAACTTTGCCTTTGTTCCAGTTGAAGGGTGGTGCCAAACCCACACAACCACTTGATACATATGGCCCTTAGTACTTAGTACTTCCTCTACAAATTAGACACTTGTCATTTCTCTAACATTCCAAGCTTCAAAAGACAGAAGGTAAAATTTTTGCTTCATTATCATGTAACATATGAAAACGTGTCATCTGAAGCAGGTATTGGCCACCAAAACCCACCAATGAGCATGCAAAAGGAAGAGCTGAGATCTGTTGTTTTCTTTGTTACCCCATGAATGGTGATCTAATTATTTACCTGAATCGTCTTGCCTTCAAGTGTATGTTCTGATTCAGAGACAACCTGAGATTGCTGTGATTTTTCAGGTTGCAGCTAAATAAAACAAATAAAAGAAATAATATCTAATTAAGCACTTTTTGACAAAATCATTGCTGGAAATAGAGTTTCTGGTTCAGGTGGGTGAAACCATACTCAATCAGGAACCACAATCTCTGTCATGGTGGACAACAAACAAACCCCAAATTAACCTGTATTTAACCCTTTGGCAGGTTGGCACAAACGCAGTCAGGCTAAACAAGAAAAATCCCACAACAATGTAGAATAAGTAGAGTACAATTTATTAAAACAATAAAAAACTAATAGTAGAACCAGAATATGCGGTTTTAAAGATTTCATGTCTCGCCTATATATGAATACCTTGTTCCAAGAACCCTCTAAGGTTCTTGAGATGTTCCAATATGTCGATAAATAAAACAAAAGAAAGAAATAATGTCTATTTCCCACTTTATAACAACAACATCAACCTCTGCTTTTTCCCCAAAAGTCTTTTCTGGCAATGGCAGGTAGGGGAGAAAGGTTGAGAACCAGGACAGAGGAGAGAAGTGATTACTTAAGAGTCATGGTGTCGAGGTCTGGGGGACATACAGAGAATCCAGGCCATCAATTATTAAACTAGTAGTTAATTGCACTTCCAGATGCAGAGTATGAAAACAAGTTACTTACCTGTAACTTCAGTTATCCAGTATTGGTATCTTTCATAGATTCACATGCCTGAATCATTCCCCGTCGTCGAGGCGGGAGTCCCACGGTAAATAAAAGAGCAGTGCCAAAAGTACTTTGTAGTAGTAGTAGGCCCTAGAAATAGGCCTGAGGCCTAAAATATAGTAGCCTATCTACCTCATTATGTAAAAAAGACCAAAGTCTTTGCTCCAACCAATCAGCTCACAGCACCCTCTAGAACCCTCTCTGCAGAGCCAGCTCTCCTCAGATTTTCGTAGCACAAGTGGGAACAAGTATCCCAATCTTAGAGAACTGACTCTCCGGGGAGGAGGGTGGGTGCATGTGAATCTATGAAAGATACCAATACTGGATAACTGAAGTTACAGGTAAGTAACTTGTTTTCTTATCCAGTATTGGGGTATCTTTCATAGATTCACATGCCTGAATCAGAATAGCAAGCAGTAAACCCGGCAAAGTCGGTTGCGGATGGTGGGAGACTTATTGTAGTGCACCCCCACGAATGTACCGTTAACAACCAACAATCGCCTAGAGATTGATCTATTAACAAGTCATATTCCGAACCAACATAGAAATTATGCAATTTCCTACAGGAAAGGAACTTTAGTACCATAGAAACTCAGTATATGATAACTTATGTCTGTATATTCTAAACAACAACTTGAATTTTATGTACTTTTTAAGAAATAAGCCAACGTTAAAACCTGAATGTATTCCTATGGAAACATGTGGCGTAAAACAGCTTGGCCCACTGCCGCATCATTCTGATTTGCTGATTGTAGGCAGTAATGTTTTGTAAACGTGTGGACATTCTTCCATGTCGCAGCACGGCAAATGTTTTCAAGCGTCACACCTGCAAACAAAGCTGCAGACGCTGTCACAGCTCTTGTGGAATGAGATCGAACAGACCTTGTCAATGGTCGGTTAGCCTTGATGTGACAGAACTGGATGGCAGAGGCTATCCATCTAGAAAACGTAGCTTTAGTGACCGCTTTACCCAATGTAGTCTGGCCATAAGTCACAAACAGATGATCTGATTTTCTAAAAGTCTTGGTTCTCTGGAGGTAAAACTTTAAGCATCTTTTGATGTCTAAAGGATGCAATGTTCTCTCCGCTGGGGTTGAAGGATTTGGAAAGAAAACATGCATGTCTTTAATCTTACCGGTTCGTTAGAGTGAAATTGTGTTGGTACCCTAGGAATGAACCCGGGATTCGTCCAAAGGGTTACATAGTTCCGAGGAAAATGTAAAATTGAGGTGTTCCTTTATAGTGAAAGCTTGGATTTCACGAACCCTTTTTTCCGAAGTAAGAGCCAGTAAATGGGTAACCTTCCAGGTAAGGAATTTGAGATCTGGTTTATGGATCAGCTCAAATGTACACTGCATTAACTGCGCTATCAATGATGAGTTCTCACTCTGGGAGGGTGCTTGCACTGGAGAGAAAGGCTCGGAAAAGCCCTTTTATAAACTGTTTGACAAGTGCCGAAGAGTAGAAAAAAGAAAAACTTTAACATTTCCTAATTCTGGAAAGAGCAGCAAGACGCATTTTGTTTATTGAAGAAACACTAAGCCCAGACTTGGCTAGAAGAGCAGATAATGGCGAACCTGTTCTGCAGTAACTTTAATTGAGTGAATGGCTTTCACCTCACACCAACCGCAAAATTGCTTCCATTTGAGGCGATAAGCCTTGATTGTGCCTCGGGCACGAGAATCGGCCAAAATTTCACAACAGTTCTTTGAAACGTTGAGGCCCTTGAACTCTAACAAATGATAAGCTGGGCGTGCAAGTGTAATGACTGTGGATCCGGACAAACCACTTGATCTCCGTCCCCTGACAACATCGTAGGCTCAAGCCGTAGCCGAATGGGCTTGTCTGTAAACAATAGCAGAAGTTCCGAGAACCAATATTGGCCAACGGAGTGCAATCGGAATCAGATGGTAACCTTGCAGCTTCATCTTGCATAACACCTTCGGAACCAATGATATTGGGGGAAAAGCGTACGCACAAACCCCTGACCATTGCATGGACAGGGCATTCCCTCTTGATCCCTGTTAAGGGAACCTGCTGGCATAATATCGGCCTTCCTTGTTCTCTCTGAATGCAAATAGATCCCGTGCCGGCTTAACCCAAACCGCTCGTGACAGTCCGACTGAGACATGCTCAGAGCATTGTGGAGAGGCCTGACGTGTTCAGCTCTCAAGACATCCTGTGCAATGCAACACCTTCTCACAATTCCTGAACCTCTTGCGAGAGTATAGCTGATTTAGTTTCTCCTTGTTTATTGATGGTATTGTCGGTCTGTACTGGCACAGAGGAACCCTCAATCCTCAGGAGGAATGCTTGGGGGGACAGAACAGCGTTGTGGAGCTCAAGCCTGTTGATCTGCTGTTGTCTTTGTCTTTGAGACCATTTTCCTTGAATTCTGCAAATCCTGCCGATGACCTCCCCATCCTTCCATGGAGGCGTCAGTCGTTCAAAAACTAACCCTGGAATGTTTGCAGGAACGTGCGACCCTGGGTTATATTCTCTGTCTGCGACCAGCAATGTACAGAATTTATCATGCACGGCGGAACCTTGATGGTATCGTCGAACAAACCCATTGTTTATTGTTCTTGAAACTGTAGTTCTTCCTGAAAAGGTCTCATTTTGAGCCATGCTAATGGTATGAGATGTATCGCTGAAGAGCACATCTTCAGGAATGAAACAAACAGTTGAACTGAAACTGACCTTTTGAAGTTAACCTTGCCCATTTTTGAAAACCCAACTGGTGGTCGTGTGACAAGAATGCTTTGTTCTGGATTGTGTCTAAACCTGCTCCGAGAAAATACATTTACTTGGAGAGGACCTAACTGCAATTTGCTGTCGTAGAGAATCAGTCCCAGAGAAAAAACGAGATGGGTACATCTACTGTGGCAATCCTGGTTTCGTGTTCTGAAGGACCTTTGAGCAGCCAATCGTCTATACAGGGGAATACTTGCATTCCTCAAGATCTCAATGCTGCAGCCACTAGTACCAAGTACTTCGTGAAAGGCTCTTGGTGACGGTCTCTGCCCAAACGGGAGCACTTCGCACCTATAATGGGCCTCAGCCGCGTGAAAGCGAAAATATTCGTGCTGTTTGGGGTGGACAGGTATGTGGAAATTCGCATCCTCTCCATCCAGAGAAGCCATAAAATATCCTTTGTTTAAATAACATAATTGTTGCGAATACGAGGGGGAGGGGGACCCCTGGGCAGAGTAGTATATGGCTGTTTGATGAATTCCAGGGAGTGGCCATTGGTTACTAGGTTTAGAACACATCGGTCCGACATAGCTCCCTATCACTTGTAAACAAAAACCTGAAATCTTCGGGCCCACGCGAGAAAAGGGTAAAATGATTGGAGCCTTGTGGGGACCATGGCCTCCTGTTAGTGTCTCAGTCTTGATACTTAAATCTCTTTCGTGACGGGAGAAAGTAGCAGACTATCTACAGAAAGATGCCTGGCTGCAAGGCTGTACTGAGATTGATACTGCTTATTCGATTGGTTTTGGTATCCTCCTCTTGATGAAAACCCCTTCATCACGCTTCTCTGAAAGATCCGCGCCCATATTGAAGGGTGCTTAATGATTGTGCATTATCAGTGCCAGGTTTTATAACTAAGAGGTCTTCATTCAAATGTGTAGCAAACCAACAACTCTTCATCATAGGCCATGCCTAGAAACTTTGCTCAGGGCTGAAGGTAGCGGCTTTAAGCCATCCCTGGCGTTCACCTTCCAACGGAATCTTTCCTGTATCCCGCCTTCGGTCCTCAGTAATGAGGTCATTGAAACTCGCTATGTCCAATCACATTTGACGACCATAAAAACCGATCATGGATAAAGGATTGTCAGCTCTAGTAGAGGCCGTTGCCAAAGTAGAGAATTTTTTACCCATAAGGTCCAGACGACATCCTTCTTTGTAAGCCGGTGTGTTGATAGGTATTGCAGGATTTTAGATTGCTATTGAGCGGTCTGTGAAATTACTGAAGCTGGTCAAACGGTGGCCTATCAGATTGGATGGGCTGCTAGTAGGTACACATCATTTCTGTTCTATGCGCAGAAACACTGCTGGAATAGACTTAGTCTATTATAGGTACCACTCTCGTGATCTTCCTGCATACCTCCTCGAAACCATGAAGGAGATATTCTGTTTGCCTGTAGCTGGCAGTCAAAATCTAGCTGCTGCCCACTACATTAAAAATATATATGATGCTCTTACCGCTGAAGCCATCGCAGCCAATTTCATCATAGCCTTTGTCGTAGACATGGTTATGTAAGCGAGGTTATTGCAGACTAGAACGACGTCATAGATAACCGTCATGAGCAACCCTCCTAGACGAGGCTGTCATAGACGACAGCCATATACAATGCCATTGAAGATGAGGCAATCATAAGTGAGGGCATCCGTAGATGAGGGTAACAAATGAGGCCATTCGCCCTTCGTAGATGAGGCCATCGGTAGAGGAGGCTATTGGTAGATAGGGTCATCAGTAGATGAGGCCATTGGTAGATAAGGCCATTGGCAGATGAGGCCATTGGCAGATGCGGCCATTGGTAGACGAGGCCATTGAAAGACGAGGCCATTGGTAGACAAAGCCATTGGTATACAAGGCCATTGTTAGAGTAGGCCATTGATAGACGAAGCCATTGGTAGACTAAGCCATTGATAGACAGAGCCATTGGTAGACTAGGTCATTGGTAGACGAGGCCATTGTTAGACAAGGCCATTGGCATACAAGGCCATTATTAGAGTAAGCCATTTATAGAGGAAGCCATTGGTAGACTAGGCCATTGGTAGACGAGGCCATTGGTAGACGAGGCCATTGGTAGACAAGGCCATTGGCATATGTGGCCATTGTTAGAGAATGATGCTGTCATAGAAGACAGTCATAGCAATACCATCATAGATGAGGTTAAAATAGGTGATATCCTCCGTAGATGAGGCACTCATAGATGAGGCAATCGAATGATGGCCAGCCATAGATGATACCATTCATAGATGGTGCCATGTGTAGTGTAGACCATTCACAAATGAGGCCATATGTATATGAAGCTACCTTGATAAGGCTGTCATAGACGACCGTCGTAGCTAGGCATTGCCATTGTATATGACACTATCAAAGATCAGGCAGTCAAAGACGATCACCTTAGATGAGGCCGTCGTCAACGACCGTCCTTCGTCGACGACCGTCGTAGACGAATGAGGCCGTCGTCGAAGACCGTCGCAGATGAGGCCCGTCGTCGATGACCGTCGTAGAGGAGGCCTGTCGTCGACGACCGTCGTAGACGAGACCCGTCGGCGATGACCGTCGTAGACGAGGCTGTCGTCGACGACCACCGTAAATGAGGCGGTCGTCAACGACCCTCGTAGAAGAGGCCATCGTCGACGACCATCGAAGAAGAGGCCGTTGTCGACGATCATCGTAGATGAGGATCATAAAGGTGAGGCAGTAATAGTAGACATGGAGATATTTGTATATACTCCTAATGTCCGGTCAAGAGGACTTCCCTGATGTAATGTCAGGCATGAAAAGGGAGTTGTATCCTCTGTGAGAAGTGCCTATAAAGACTCAAGGTGAATCTTATGGCTTTTATGCGCGCCCTCAGTAGGCTCCTGGCACGACTTCTCCCTTTGACCTCTCCTCATCCTCATCAGAAGTGGCAGGTTAAAGTCTCTGACCCATAATAGCCTCATCTCTCAGAACGTGAGAGTTATTGAGGAAAAGGTTAGACATAAATCATAGTCTATTACCTTGTTTACTGCAATTCTGCCTTATTACCGCCTTAATTGGGTCAGAGAAATGAAGTATGATCTTGTAATCCAAAAAGAAGTAAAGCTGAAGAAAAAACTGAGCAGAGATCAGGGAGACTCCCTTCACCCACAACGTGCGGTGAAAATCTGAGGAGAGCTGGCTCTGCAGAGAGGGTTCTAGAGGGTGCTGTGAGCTGATTGGTTGGAGCAAAGACTTTGGTCTTTTTGACATAATGAGGTAGATAGGCTACTATAATTTAGGCCTCAGGCCTATTTCTAGGGCCTACTACTACTACAAAGTGCTTTTGGCACTGCTGTTTATTTACCGTGGGACTCCCGCCTCGACGACGGGGAATGATTCAGGCAATCAGGCGCCAGCAGCACTCCAGAACCTTCTCCTCAGGGCTCAGTACCTCAGATTTTCGCAGCACAAGAGTGATCACAGAGTCTATGAGGAGAAGAGAGCCTCTGAGGGGAGGTGGGCGGGTCGCATGTGAATCTATGAAAGACACCAATACTGGAGAACCACCTGTTTACAGGTAAGTAACAATTGTTCTTCTCCAGTATTAGGGTGTCTTTCATAGATTCACATGCTTTAATATAGAATAGAAAGCAGTAATAATGAACCGACTTATAAGACCAAAGTATATGAATATAGATTCATATATAGTCATGCAAGTCAAAAAATAACATGGTAAACCATAATGGAGGAGGGAAGACAGAGGCTCACCTTATTGAAAAAGATTGGGAAGCACAGCCTGTCCCACTGCAGTATCAGCGTCATTGATGGCACCCAGGCAGTAGTGTTTTGCAAACGTGTGCCTGCTGCACCACGTGGCTGCTCTGCAGATCTGATGCAGCGGCACACCGGCGAACAGGGCAGTTGAAGACAACATCGCCCTAGTGGAATCGGCCCTCACTGAAGACTGTAGAGGCTTGCCTGCCATTTGATGGCAGAAAGTGATGGCCGAGGAAACCCAGCGAGCAATAGTGGGTTTGGTAACTGGACGCCCTTTGTGAAAGCGTCCATATGCTATGAACAGTTGGTCAGCTTTATGAAAAGGAGCTGTTCTGCACCTTTTAATGTCCAAGGAGTGCAAGCGCTGCTCCGCTGGAGACTGCGGGTTAGGAAAGAAAGTCTTTAGGAAAACAGGTTCGTTGATGTGGAAATCCGAAGGCACCTTAGGCAGGAAGGTGGGATTAGTGCAAAGCACTACACAGTCCGACTGGAATTGAAGAAAAGGAGGATTTATCGTGAAGGCATGAATATCACTTACGCGACGTGAAGATGTCAACGCAAGGAGAAGAGCAACCTTCCAAGTAAGAAACTTCAAGTCAGCCTTGTGTATAGGTTTGAATGGTGCCTTCATTAGTTGTGCTAAGACGATGTTAAGGCGCCAAGAAGGAGGAGGGCGCCAAACTGGTGGGAACTTGCGGAACTATCCTTTGAAAAATTGACGTATTATCCTAGAAGAACAAAGTGAAGTGGAGCCATCCTGGCGGAAACGGGAAATTGCCGCCAGAAAAACTTTCAAAGTTGAATGAAACAGTCCGGATTGAGCCAGTTGTAGAAAGAATGGGAGGAGTTGCGCAGGCGTGGAATGAATGGGATGGACACCAGCCGCTGCGCACCAATGGCAGAACCTTCTCCACTTAAGCTTGTAGGTTTTAACAGTTGACAGAGCTCTGGCCTGAGCGAGAATGTCTCTGCAGTCTGGCGGAATGGTTAAATGGGCAAATTCAAGGTGCTCAGGTTCCAGGCTGACAAACTCAGAGATGAGGGGTCCGGATGGCAAATTTGACCCTTGTCCATCGTGAGGAAGGCCATCCGAGGATGAAGAAGGATTGGCTCACACTGGGATAGAAGGAGCAGCTCCGAGAACCACGCCTGTCGAAGTCATCTTGGAGCGATCAGAAGAATGTGGCAAGGCTGCCTCCGCATCTTCCACAATACTCGAGGCACCAGAGGGATCGGAGGAAAAGCGTAAGCAAACAGATTGCACCAATTGATCAAAAGGGCATTGCCCTGTGACCCTCGGTGGAGATGCTAGCTTGCGTAAGATGGGCATTTTCGGTTCTCTGGTGTGGCAAAGAGATCCATCGACGGACGACCTCATCGCCGAAAAATCAACTCTAGTGTTGGTTGATGTAATTCCCATTCGTGGGTATATGACGTGGACCTGCTGAGGGAATCCGCTAGGACTGGAAGATGAACAGCAGTGAGAGTGATGTGGCGACTCAGAGCCCAGTCCCAGATCGACTGCGCCAGCTGAGACAAGAGTGGAGACTTTGTTCCGCTCTGCTTGTTTATATAATGCATGCTGGTCGTGTTGTCCGTTTTGATAAGGACTGACTCTCCTTGAAGCACTGGATGGAATGACTTGAGCGCTAGAAAAATTGCCATCAACTCCAGCCTGTTGATGTACCAGGCTCTCTGAGGCAGAATCCACTTGCCCTTTATGGACAGACCTTGGAGGGGTGCCCCCCATCCTTCCAACGAGGTGTCCATCGTTAGAGTAAGTTCCGGAGTGACAGAGAGGAATGAAGTCCCAGCCGACAGATTGGATGACTGTGTCCACCATTTGAGAGCCGCCCTCATGCGAGCGGTGACACAGACTTTGTCGTTGAAGGAACCGGTGATCTGACGCCATTGCCAATCCAGTTCTTCTTGAATGGGGCGTGTCCGCAGTCTGCAATTTGGGATCAGCGCAATGCACGATGATGCCATCTCTAGAAATGACTTTAACTGACTGTTTTGTCCGTAGAAGAGACACCAGTTGAAGTATCTTTTGGTGGCGCTCCTGAGACACAAAAGCTTTTGCAAGAGTTGTATCCAACATGGCTCCCAGAAAATTCTTACAGAGAGCTGGACGTAACTGGGACTTTTCGGTGTTGATGGAAAGTCCGAGGGGGC
Source organism: Lissotriton helveticus (assembly GCF_964261635.1). Lineage (NCBI taxonomy): Eukaryota > Metazoa > Chordata > Amphibia > Caudata > Salamandridae > Lissotriton > Lissotriton helveticus. The sequence goes on along the minus strand of NC_136072.1, from coordinate 33,869,217 downwards.
GAAAAACCTCCTGACAAAGGCGTGTGTCCTGAAGCAACTGCGTGCAAGACTGTGATTTTAGGAGACAGTCGTCCAGGTATGGAAATATTTGTACACCCTGGAGACGCAGGTAAACGACCAAAGGAGCTAGTCCTTTGTAAAGACGCGAGGGGCGGAGCGTAGGCCGAAAGGCAGCACCTTGAACTGGAAATCCTTCTTTCCCACGCGGAACCGCAAGTACTTCCGATGTCGCGGAAGAATAGGGACATGGAAGTAGGCGTCTTGGAGATCGATAGTTGCCATGAAATCTCCCATTAAGAGCAAGCATAAGATATCTGACAGCGTTAGCATGCGGAAGGACTAGCATTTGAGATTCTTGTTGAGTGCTCGCAAGTCCAATATTGGTCGCCAGTCTCCGTTTTTCTTGATGATAAGGAAAAAACAGGAATTAAAATCCCTTCCCCCTTTGAGATTTGGGCCCCACCACGACTGCCCCCTTCTGTATCATAAGGCGAACCTGATGGAGTAATTCCTGGATGTGGGCTGGAGGTGGGCCGGAAGGTGGAGTATGAGGATGAAGTTTGATGAACTCTAGAGCATGGCCTTTCTCGACAATGTCCACAACCCAACGGTCCGAAGTGATGGAGGACCATTGAGAACAAAACAGGGAGATTCGACCTCCAACTCTTTGGGGCAAAGGCAAGTCATTGTCTCTTGGGAGCAGATCCTCTGTAGGAAGATTTCCTCCTATTGGTCTTGGAAGTCTGCTGACGGGAAGACTGTTGTTGGTTATTGGAATAGCGTTGTTTGCCTTGGTTGTAGGAACGATATTGGTTGCTTCCTCCTCGAAAATTTGAAGAGGTGCCGCGTCCACGGGCACCACGAAAAGGCTGCTTCTGAAATTGTAAATTTCCTAAAGAGCGGGCAGTGTCGGTATCTTTTTTGATAGATTGTAATGCCTCATCGACATGTGCCCCAAAAAGGGATTCGCCGTCATACAGCATATCCAGTATTTTTCGCCTGCACCTCCTGCCGAAAGGATGTGGAGCATAACCAGTCTTGTCTGCCTAAAACAGCCGCTCCAGCAAGCTATCGGAAACCTGTACAGGCAATATCGACGACACAGTCAATAATCTCCTCCGATGTTCTCTCACCTTCTTGGAGAAGTTGCAAGGCTTCCAACTTTGAAGCGTCTGGATGGTTCTTTTGTCAATGGCAATGGAGCTGTCAACGGAGTCGACGACGAGGATGACTTATTTTTCATCGACGAAGCAGTCGTCGACGGGGCAGTCGTCGACGGGGCGGCCGTTGACGGAGCTATCGTCGACGAAGATTTGGTCGTTGACGGTGGAGGCTTCTTCGGCGACGACGACGAAGCAATAGGAAGAACCGATGGTATAGTCTTGAAACTGAGAGTTACCTTCGATGACGTTGACGAAACAGTCATCGACGATCCTGATGCAGACGTCGTCGTCACTGTCGTCGTCAACGAGCAGGAGACGGCAGATTTCGTTGTCGGGACGACCGTCGACACTCCCGTCGTCGATGAAACATGTTTTTTGACTGAAACATGAGAGAAAGATGCAGCAGACGCCTGAGAACCAGGTCTCGTGGACGTGGACGTAGCAGGTAGAGGTGAAGACACCGCAGGGGCCATAGAGAGTGACATTTTCTTCTTAAGGAATGGAGAAGGCAACTCCTGCACACTACCACATTTAGAAGCTGCTTGGGAACGGGTAGAAATGAGACTTTCAGCATCAGAAAGTATATTATCCTTGTCCTTAAGTCTCTGAAGCCACAGTAGAAGACGACCTTCCCTATCTTTTAGAGTCCTTGTGGAGAAAGTTCTACAGAACTTACATTTACCCACATCATGGTCGGGGTAAAGACAGTAAATACACTTACTGTGAGGATCTTCTGAATAAAGGCGCAGCTTTCCACAAGAAGAGAAAGATCTAAAGAGAGACTTCTTACTAGAAGACATGCTGAGAACACCGGAAAAACCTGAAGAGAAGATAAACTGAGCAGAGCTCAGGGAGACTCCCTTTCACACGACGTGCGGTAGAAAATCTGAGGTACTGAGCCCTGAGGAGAAGGTTCTGGAGGGATGCTGGCGCCTGATTGGCTACAGTTTGGACCAACATAATGACAGGAATAGACTACAAGTGTCTTTTTCTCTCTTCATGTATTCCTCTGTGGAATTATGTCTAGGCTTTTCTGCCTTTTTTCTAATGTGTATTTCATGTGTTATGTTTCTACATATACATATATATATTTTTTTAAATATATTTTTATTGAGTCAGCAGGCAGCACATTATCAACTTAATATCACGTGCAATAATAACTGGTATGCATTTCAATATACATTGTCAAAAACAGGATTAACCGATGCTCAATTTTAAGTAGGCCCTGTGGAGAGTATAAAATTGGACCAGTTGAAACCTAGCATTGCGCGTGCCCTTCCAGGCCCGCCTTAACAACTGTGGCCATGTCGTCTCTGGAATGGGCTTACCAAGTTCTTCCTCCCATTTACCTCTCAAACTATCCAGAGGGGAAAGGGTTTCCGTGGACAGTCGCCGATATAAGCAGGTGATGGCCTTAAACATACCCGCCGCCATAGTGACGTACTGACACCCCAACGATGTTGGGGGTTCCGACAATCCCATCCTCCACTGTTTCTGAATTCCCGCCACAAGGGCAGCGTGCAATAAGTAATCCCCCCTCGGCAGGTCCAAGGCCTCCTGCAAGGCATCAAGACACCGTCTCTATATAAATCCCAAATCATGTGGAGCCCGCACTCCTCCCAGCCAGCCAATGCCGACCAGTCCCCACCATGAGGGAGGACCGTACACATACCCAGGGGGATTTCCGGGGCATACGGGCTCGCAAACCCTGTGCGCTTCTGACTTTGCATCCAGCATGACCGGAGGGTGCGCTCTTCGAGGGGGAGCTGGTCCAGTCGGAGCTTCTACCGGAGAATGATAAACGACAGTACGTGTCTGGGGATTGTAAGAGAGTGGGGTCTGCAATCCTATGGTCACCCCAGATTTTTGCTTTTTGCTTCACTGGTTTGCGACTTTCCCTGGCTGTGGGCCTGCTAATCAGACCCACAGCCTAGCTGTTCTCTCTCTAAATTGACAACCATGTGCCTTAGGTGCATTTACCAATTGGTACTGGGCCACCTTATCAGTCCCTGTACAGCTTACCTTAGGTATCCAGGGCATAGGTGTACCCATGGCCTACCAGGGGCTGAAGCATGTATTATGCCACCCCTGGCTGGCCATCTAAATCTGACACAACTGGCTGCATGACAGCTGGGGCAAGGTGGTGTAAACACCCTTTGCTGTAGATATAGTATACCTATATCTAACCCTAAAATGGACACATATATTCCTATCAGTCACTCCTATGGCAGGCCTTATCAATCCTGAAGGCAGAGTGCTTGGAATTATGTGAGATGGTGCTCTGGCATGAGCTGAGCCCGTTTGCAGCTTGCGGAACCAAGTCCTAATAGCTGTTCCATGATAATGCTATACCATATACTCTTAAGTGCATTATCAACCTTGCGGTTAAATGCTAACTGTGGTATAACATTATCAAAACATGTCGAGTAAGGTGTCATACGATTTGGAATACTACCCCCTCGCCAATTCTGGCAATGGGGGTAGCATTCCACCCTTCTAGAGGGACACGACATGTATGTAACTGTGAACCCCGGTTAAAGTTAACTCGAGCCTCAGCATCAAAAAATGGATGCTGCCACCACAGACACAAGTCTGACCTCCTGCTGCTGGGAGTCCTTCCAGCGAGGATGGCTTGGACAAAGGGTTTCCTGCCTTGGGAGGTGCTAGCACCACCCCAGACAGGATTTTGTGTATTGAGGTAGGGAGGCCTGAAAGGAATGAGACATGCCTGGGGCACACAAGGTGCCCTGTGCATACACCGGTTCAAACCAGTTGCTGGGGCATCCCAGACCCAGCTCTGGCAAGAAACCGGACAAAGGATAGGGGGTGTAACCACCCCCCTTCCTGGTCCCACCCAGGGGAGGGACCTAGTCAGTAGTGCAGCCCCCTTTAGGAGAATAAAGGTAGGAGCTGGTCCCATTCCAAATTAGATTATCCTGAACTATTCAACAAGAAGAAACTCTGGCCTTCGACGTTCTGCTCCACAGAAGACTGAAGAATCTCCCTTGTGGACAAGGAGTGTCCACCCTGCACAAGCAGGCACCATCAAGCGTCTAACGGCTTCACTTTGTCATCTTCCCTCGAGGATCCAGACTTCAGAGCCCGACGAGACCCGGATTCCCAGACCTCTCCGACCTCAACTCACATCTGCAGCAAAGCTGAGACCCGTGGGTGCGATGAGACACGTGGGACCGGCCATCTTGAACGAACCTGCACTTCGCTTCCAGCACGACTCCCGAGGTAAACTCGACCAAGTGCTTTGGGGACTGAGAAGCCCCTGCCCCGAGCAGCCCCTGCACCGAAGATCAGCCCTCCAGCATCCACGAGATCTGCGTGGGGCCCTTCTGCTTTGTTGCTACTTGACGCGTTGTCTGGTCACTTGCCGGCTGGCTAGTGGCCTCCTAGACGACGAACCTTTGAATCTTCACTGCTGGTCTGGTTGCTCCAGACTGGCCCTTGCTCCGTTCCAAAAGAGGGGCACTCCGGACTCTCCTAGTCCGCACCAGACGCTTTCTTCACTCACTGCGTGGGTTGCCTTTGCCAAGGCCTGTTGAGTTCCAGCCCGGATCCGACACCACCGACAGCGAGAGCCTGCGTGGGACAGCTCGTGCCTCCATCCTGGTCATCGAAGACACCTCCTGGTCCACGTGGCTGCAGAGTCAAGCGTCCACTCTTCATCTGATCGCGACGTCGACATCTGGTTCCTTCCTGGTTCCATTCCAGTCACTGGCTAGTGACTGTGAACATTGTCCCCTCTGCTTTCAGGTCTCCTTCTTCAACAATCCACCCTTGGATTGGACCGGACAACTTCCTCCTGGTCGCCTGCAGCATCTTTTCTTTCAGGCTCAATAGACTTCAACGCGAGAACCCGACGCACTTTGACACCTGTGCACCCGCAGTCCGTGGGTGAGGTAACAAGAGCATTTCGGTGCTCAAGGGTAGTTTAACTGTCCTAGTGTCCAGTTCTACAGTCGTTGTTGTCCTATCTAGTCAGGATTGTCCGTACTCACCTTTAACTTGAACTGTACTGTCCATAGACGTTGTTACGCATCTCGCGTGTGAGTTCACACTCTGCACACGCGTTCCGTGGGCCTCCTATTACTTACCTGAAGTTAGTGTAGCATGGTCCCATCGATCCTACAGCCTCTGGACAGCTCCATTCCTCTTATCGACAATCACATTCCACTTACTTAGTATATGGTTTGTCGTGCCCCTAGGGCACCATTGTAATTTTGTGCGACTTGTAGTATTTTTCGTAAGAGATTGTCATGTGCTTAGCCCTCTGACCTCATAAAGAGTTCAGAGGTGTTGTTATTAATAAATATACTGTTTATTTTCATAACAACCTTTGTGGTGTCCTTTCATCTGGTATTCAAGGGGTTATATTGTGGTAAAACAGCTGGCTTCACCTGCCAAAAAAGAGTTTAGCCTAAGACTGCTTTGTCCATGCTACCATTAGGATAGCTGGTCTATAAGGTTGACTTACAACCAATCACCATAAGGGTTGTTTGGACTGATACAAGGTGGTCACTAGAACTAGTGAACATCATATATCAGGCCAACTTCTCACATTGGTGTGCAGCGGTTGGGATTTGAGCTTGCTGTTGTTTTTACCACGTATAATCTTGAAATATCATTTGAAAGATCACATAATGTACTCTAGGTACATATAACAAGCTTAGAAATACTCTGAGTTCTACTGAACCAGCTGTTGTAGTAGAAAGGGCCTAGCACACCCTGACTACAACTCTTAGCAAGGGATCAGTAGGAAAACCCATAGTGTAGGTAACTGCATCACTTGCACCTCACTAGAAAGCATGTCTACCCATGGAGAGTCTTCAGAGACTCCCCTAGTGGTTAGTGACCCTCCACAGGTCCTTTCCAGATATGCAGCTCTCAGTTTCCAGGAGATGAGACAATTGTGTACCTCCAGGAAATTGAAACAGGGTTCTAACCCTACCACTCCCTTTCTGTTAGGTCTCTTAGAGACATATGATGCTAGAAAGGCTTCTAACACAGATGGGAGCATGCCAGCCTTAGAAGGTACCCTTGGTGATCCAGATCTCCCTGAAACAGAGAATGTAGAAGAGGAGGAGGAGGAAGAAGGGGACACCTCTGGGGATGAGGCAGACAAAGGTCTTGAGGTAGTCAGCAGGCTAACCAGGGCCAACTTAGACCTACATAGGGAAGGATCTGGGGGACCCCCAGTACTGACCCTGAGCAGGCCTAACTTTGGAGCTAGGAAAAATAGATCTCACTCTAGGGACTCCAATAGATCTGTGCACTCTCATGCCTCTGCTCAGAGGAGAATGACTTCTCCCCAGTGGAGAATGACTTCCCCTCAGAGGAGAGAGCATGAAACAAGGATGAGACAAGCTAATCTGAGGATCCAGAGGGAAGAACTTGTCCTTGCCAAAGAGAAGCTTGCCTTTGCTAGAGAGCAACAGTTGAGTGGGGTAGTCCCCACTGGTGGCAGCGATATCCCTAAGGATAAAGACAGGAGGTTTGATAATAGACACCTGAGTAAAATAGTGCCCTCCTATAAGACAGGAGATGATATCCACAAGTGGATGACTGCTTTAGAGAGAGCCTGCAAAGTACAGCAGGTACCCCAAAGTCAGTGGGCAGCTATATTGTGGCTCTCCTTTGAAGGTAAAGGTAGAGACAAGCTCCTCACTGTTAGAGATGAGGATGCAAATGATTACCAAGTCTTGAAAACTGCTCTGCTTGATGGGTTTGGCTTAACCACTGAACAGTACAGGTTGATGTTCAGGGATACCCAGAAAACTCAGGCTCTGGATTGGACTGACTTTGTTGATTGTGCCACTAAGGTTTCTGGAGGGCTGGTCACTGGGAAGTAAAGTTACTGATTACACAGGATTGTATAATCTAATTATGAGAGAGCAAATCTTAAATAATTGTCAGAACCATTTGTTGCATCAGCACTTGATTGACTCAGATCTGACCTCTCCCCAAGAATTGGGAAAGAAGGCAGACAGATGGGTCAGGACAAGGGTCAAGCAGCAGAACCAGAACCAGGGTGGTGGCCAGAAGAAAGCAGACCAGAAGGGTAATGAGAATAAGCAAAATGACCAGAAGTCTTCAACAGGGCCCCAACAACCTAAGGAGGGTGGGTCCCAAACTTCCCAAAAGAAGAAGAATGATGGTCCTAAGAAACCATGGTGCCAATACTGTAAAAGTAAGACTCACTGGTTTAGTGAGTGCACCAAGAAAGGCCAAACTCCTACCACTACTGTCCCTAAGACACCTGCACCCCCTAGTACAGTTAGTAGTGGTAGTGTACCTCCCAAGGCTATAGTTGGGTTAACCCTGGGAACTGAGGTGGGTTCTGACTTAGTTAGAATTCCTACTCAGGCAGTTCTTGTTTGTACTGGGGACATGGATATGACCCCTACTGTAAGTCCTAGTACTCTGGGCAAATACAGACAAACACCTTTAATTAATGGAAAAATGGCTCAGGCCTACAGGGACACATGTGCCAGTGTCACTATGGTGACACCAACATTTGAGGACCCTGACCAGATCATGCTAGGTTCAGACTACCTAGTGACCAATGCTAGCAATGTCACTACCAATCACAGTATGGCAATTGTTAATTTCTCCTGGGGAGGGGTAACTGGCCTCAAAAGTGTTGTAGTTAGTTCAGACCTCCCAGTGGATTGTCTTTTGGGCAATGATTTGGAATCCTCACTGTGGTCAGATGTGGAGTACAGGACTCATGTAGAAATGCTAGGTCTCTCCTCACAGGTCCTTGCTGTGACTAGGTCACAGGCCAAGAAATGCCCAGCTGAACAAGTGCTGGATCCTGGACCAGACACTACCCAAGAGAAGGGATGGTAGGGTTAAGGCAGAGCCTTCCCCCCTGCCTCAGGTTGAGGATCAGCCCTCTCAAGAGGCTGACCCAGAGACCCCAGAAGGAACTGTCCTAGAAGAGCTTGAACCTGATCAGGTTGAGTTTCTTGGGACAGAGGGACCTTCCAGGGCAGACTTGAGGCAGGCCCAATTAGATTGTTCCTCTCTTGAACCCCTCAGACAGCAGGCTGCTGCTGAGGCTGCAGGGAATGCTACAGGTGCCCATAAGGTATATTGGGAAGATGGACTCCTATACTCTGAGGCAAGAGACCCCAAGCCTGGTGCTACCAGGAGGCTGGTCATCCCCTTGTCTTTTAGAGGTTTCCTTCTCACCTTAGCCCATGAGATTCCCCTTGCAGGTCACTTAGGCCAGAACAAGACTTGGGACAGGCATGCCCCACACTTTCACTGGCCTCATATGTCTGAGGACACCAAAGAGTTTTGTCGCTCATGTGTCACCTGTCAAGCCAGTGGCAAATCAGGTGGCACAACAAAGGCCCCTTTATACCACCGCCAGCCCCCAGGAGGCTCGGCGGTGACACGCCCACCGGCAAGCGCGCCCGGAGGCGCTGATAAGGGAGAGGAGCGTCCTGACAAGTGGGGGCTTCTGACAAACTCGGCGGACACTTGGGGGCTCTTGTTGGTTTCCCGCTGTAGTCTCCCTGAGCGCCGCTCCTTCCATCACGAGGCAGGAGACTACAGCCCCCAGGAGGCTCGGCGGTGACACGCCCACCGGCAAGCGCGCCCGGAGGTGCTGATAAGGGAGAGGAGCGTCCTGACAAGTGGGGGCTTCTGACAAACACGGCGGACACTTGGGGGCTCTTGTTGGTTTCCCGCTGTAGTCTCCCTGAGCGCCGCTCCTTCCATCACGCGGCAGGAGACTACAGCCCCCAGGAGGCTCGGCAGTGACACGCCCAACGGCAAGCGCGCCCGGAGGCGCTGATAAGGGAGAGGAGCGTCCTGACAAGTGGGGGCTTCTGACAAACACGGCGGACACTTGGGGGCTCTTGTTGGTTTCCCGCTGTAGTCTCCCTGAGCGCCGCTCCTTCCATCACGCGGCAGGAGACTACAGCCCCCAGGAGGCTCGGCGGTGACACGCCCACCGGCAAGCGCGCCCGGAGGCGCTGATAAGGGAGAGGAGCATCCCGCCCCGCGGGACGCGCGCGGGCAACGCCGGGCTGAGCCCGGGCAGAGGGCGGGCAGTCTGTGGCCGTCAGGGGCTGACAGAGGCTGGGCTGGGCCAGGTCCCCAACATCTTCTATACCGGCCCTGAAAGGTACTGTGACACTTTTAGAGGGCAAAACATCAACCATGTCCACTCGCTCTGGGAAACCGCTCAGAGCTGTAGGAGAAGGGGTTGGGGGAACCCAATGATAGGCACTATGGATAGGTTCATAACTAGAGTAGCGGCAGTCATAGAGAAGGAGATAGCGATGACGGAACGTCGCCTCTCCGGGGATCTCTTACCACCTAGACGATCCTCTCTTGGTCCTGCGACTAAAGCCTTGTCACCCCCTACAGTTAGGGCTCCATCTCCACCTATTGTAGAAGTGCCTGATCATCCCCGACTATCTGAAATAGGCGGAAGCATTGACAAGCTAGAGAACTTATTAGTACAGCTAACACCAGGTGTTGGTAGTGATGATATTGAGGGAGGGTGTGTCTTACCTCTACCTTCCCCTGTTACTAGCCAAAACTTCCCGTTGCCAGACCCTGTTCCTCCTGTGGGCACCTCATTGCCTTGCGTGTTTCAGGGTGCTTTGAAACGTGCCAAGAGGAAAAGAGTTGTGAGTATACGAAAAGGCAGTCACCCTTTATTGTACAAGCATTTTAGGAAACAAGGGGCAAGGGCCACGGGGGAAAAAACAGGTAATGGACAGAGTGCAGAGCACTTGGATGGGTCGGGAGAGCCCCTGTTCCAGGCAAGGGGTCTTGATACTAATAACAAGCATTCCCCAATTCAAGTCCCAGTTTGCCTGGACCAATTCATTAACGTGCTCAACCGCTCTTTGATACCACTCATAGACCAAGTTAAGAGGGTGGAGGCCAGAGTAAATAGTCTCGAGCAGTCGACTCTTGACAATTTTTACTCACTCAAAACTCTGATCAAACAACAGATTAGAAATAGTCAGGACCCCACATGTGGCAAGTTGGGAAATGGCATTGTTTTAATCACAATGGGGATGCGTATTCAATAACATCAATAGTCAAATATTTAGTGAAAGGTGGAGCAATGCCCCGGAAGGGGGGGGGGGAAGGAAGTGCGTGATATTGTGAGGATACTGTGATAAGGAAGGGTTGCAGGTGACAGAATAATCAGTACTTTAAATTCTAAATCAAGATATGTCATACTCCACACAGTACAATATATGAACGGTTGGGACGTGGAGTTGATGTTTAAAAACAGACAGTTGTCGACGTTTCGACCCTCTCGAATAGGCAGGTATTTTAATATCCTTGCAACGGGGTCTTCTTCAGGACAGGAGAGTAGGGGCAGACCACCTAGTTAATATATACAAATGATAGTATTATTTTAAGATTTCTAAATAGAGGGAATTAATTACCTTATTTAAATGAGGAAAACACAATGACCGATATAGATATAAAGGGAATGCATGCACGATTGAAAATAGCATTCAATCTGTTGGACAATTAATGACACCGTGAATATGGGATGACATTGTTCCAATTACAATTCACCATAATTAATGGTGTATAGTTCAGAAAAAGAGCGAGAGAAGCCAGTGATCCGCCACCTGGTGGTGTGTGATGGGCAAGGAATTACTGACCCGGTATACAATGGAGTATCTAGCATTACCTTACTGGCGTCAGTTCTGGGGTTGTAACGGTCAAGTACACCCAATTGATGTTTCTGGAGAGGAATAGATACACAGAGTCCGACATGTTGCTAATTGGGTGGACGGAAAAACAATGTGCAATTATTGTAATAGTTTTTACATTAAGGCGGAGGGCAGTGAGGAACTTACCCCGTCAGGCTACTCACTCCGCGGAAAGTGATCGGAGCTGGAATCGTTTACTGGACATATAGTCAGGTTGATCTGGGCAGGAATAGAAGGGAGAATAATTGTGAGGGGCGCTGCCTCTAACGCTAAAAAACTCCAAACTAAAAACAGGAACTCCAAACTAAAAACGAGTGAGCCCTAAATGGTCGCAGGAATTGCTCAAACCGAGACAATTACTTCACGGAATCTGAGGAGCTCACAAATCGACTGCTGTCTAGAGGGTACCCTAGACGGTTAGTCAAGAAATCCAGAAAAAGAGCATGGTTTTACCCCCGCGAGGAATTACTGTCTCCAAAGACCAACAAAAATCAACAGGAAACAAGGATCGTTTGTGTTACCACATTCAACACTAAAAGTAACCAAATTAAACGGATCATAAATCGCCATTGGAAATTGATATCGGATGATATTAGTCAACCTGCGACACCCCTACACGCTTTTTAAAAGCGTTAAAGACTTTGTGGTACGATCCCTCCTAGCGACACCACAGGATCCAACCATCACAACTCTATGGAACCTGCCTCCGGTGACCGGCCACTCCAAGTGCGGCAACTGTAAAGCCTGTGAGACCACCATCCAAGGAAAGGAATTCCAACATTGTCACTTGAAAATTCAGCTAAAGGCACACACCAACTGTAACTCTTCAAACGTTATCTATGCGATACTGTGCCCGTGCCAACAGATATACATAGGCCAAACGCAACAGAAAATCAAAGTTCGCATTCTCCAACACATGAGCAGAATCAGGTGTGGGGTACAGGGAGCTCCCTTGGTCGAACATTTCACCACGGCCACACATCCACCAGATAGTCTCAGATGGGTAGTGATTGAAAGAGCTGTCCTGGGACCCCGGGGTGGGAATATCTCAAGTATCCTAAACACACGGGAACTAAAATGGATGTTTTTCTTTAATTCTATTGAAAAAGGTCTCAATGAGCATGACAGCTCTTTTTCTCAGTTGGCCACTCTGCCTTGAGCATGTAGTCAATTCAATATGTAACGTCATGGCCTTTACCCTTATGTAAGAGGTACGCCATTCTGCAATCATATCGAAATGTAGACTAGCCTTTTTCTGTGTGATCGTTGTGGCAAACTACGTTTTATAATTGGCCTTTACCCTCATGTGAGAGGTACACCAGTAAGATACATGGTGCCCCCCTTACCAGCTCACTAGGCACCTGATATGTCATACATAACATTTAGAGCATTGACTACATTTTATAATTGGCCTTTACCCTCATGTGAGAGGTACGCCAGCAAGATACATGGTGCCCCCCCCCCCTAACAACTTCACTAGGCACCTGATATGTCACACATACCGGTTAGAGCATTGACTATGGCATAATTTGTGCAATTGAACCATGTTGTCACCGTAAGTAACTGCTCTATTTGGTTGATCTGTATAGGGTCATTCACATGCAATATCTGATTATTACACTCGTGATGGTCCACGGATAGTCTCCGTATCATTAGTGATCAATAGTAGCTCAAAGACAAATGACTATTCATTTTTTAGTCCGTTGTCCCTTCTAACTAACGTGTCTCACGCGGTTAGTAATTACCCATGCCCGCAAATTAACGTTAATTTAATCCTCCAAATATTAATATTGATCAATATGGTGGTTTCCAGGCAACCGACCAGCAACAACACAGTCTGTTTTCTAGCTCTACACGGGTGTTGGTCACCACGTGACTCCATTCCTATGGCAACATAATGAATCCGGAACTGAGCCTCGCTATTGCGAACTTGAGCGGGACCCGACGCCAGATTCATTCGGCCTTCGGTAAGCCTGATGTGCGGCCATTTAGGGCTCACTCATTTTTAGTTTGGAGTTCCTGTTTTTAGTTTGGAGTTTTTTAGCGTTAGAGGCAGCGCCCCTCACAATTATTCTCCCTTCTATTCCTGCCCAGATCAACCTGACTATATGTCCAGTAAACGATTCCAGCTCCGATCACTTTCCGCGGAGTGAGTAGCCTGACGGGGTAAGTTCCTCACTGCCCTCCGCCTTAATGTAAAAACTATTACAATAATTGCACATTGTTTTTCCGTCCACCCAATTAGCAACATGTCGGACTCTGTGTATCTATTGCTCTGCAGAAACATCAATTGGGTGTACTTGACCGTTACAACCCCAGAACTGACGCCAGTAAGGTAATGCTAGATACTCCATTGTATACCGGGTCAGTAATTCCTTGCCCATCACACACCACCAGGTGGCGGATCACTGGCTTCTCTCGCTCTTTTTCTGAACTATACACCATTAATTATGGTGAATTGTAATCGGAACAATGTCATCCCATATTCACGGTGTCATTAATTGTCCAACAGATTGAATGCTATTTTCAATCGTGCATGCATTCCCTTTATATCTATATCGGTCATTGTGTTTTCCTCATTTAAATAAGGTAATTAATTCCCTCTATTTAGAAATCTTAAAATAATACTATCATTTGTATATATTAACTAGGTGGTCTGCCCCTACTCTCCTGTCCTGAAGAAGACCCCGTTGCAAGGATATTAAAATACCTGCCTATTCGAGAGGGTCGAAACGTCGACAACTGTCTGTTTTTAAACATCAACTCCACGTCCCAACCGTTCATATATTGTACTGTGTGGAGTATGACATATCTTGATTTAGAATTTAAAGTTTCTGTTTTTGTCTTGTACATAGTATGTAACCATTGGAACCAGTTGGTTTGAAGTACTGATTATTCTGTCACCTGCAACCCTTCCTTATCACAGTATCCTCACAATATCACGCACTTCCTTCCCCCCCCCTTCCGGGGCATTGCTCCACCTTTCACTAAATATTTGACTATTGATGTTATTGAATACGCATCCCCATTGCGATTAAAACAATGTGGTTTGATTTAATGTCTACGTGATTATTGTCTCTATTAATTTTCATTCTGTGTTCTCACTCCCATTGGGACCCCTTCCTCATAATACTTAGTTAGCCCAGGTCCCAGTGACTCATTTTGGGTAAAACCCCCCCAACTGTACACAAGTTGGGAAATGGAGCAGCTGTTGCAGGTGCTCCGCTACAGGATCCAGTCAAGCCAAAGACGGTGTCTTTAATAGCATCAAGTGTAGCACCAACTTTAACTAATATTGCCGCACCTACGTCCAACCCAGGTCCCGCCCCGCAATCTAATCCACAGCAAGGGAACTCTACTAACGTCCCTAAAGCTCATAAGATAGCAACGAAACCAAAGGCCTCAGTGGGTGTGCAAAATCCTAATTCCAAACTTAAGCAATTACCCTCAAATAGTGCTAAGACCAAGGGAGATGGGGCAGCTTTGTTAGCTAACTCTGCCGAAACCCACTCGGCAGCACATGCTCCAGCTGCACCCGCCCTGAAGAAATATCCCCGCACCCCATGCACTGACCTTCCTCCGGATTGCCACCCCTACGTAGTTGTACTGGTTAAAGCCCCACCCCTGAAAGATAATCAACCTGAGACCCACCAGGCCTTAAAAAATAAATGCCTCCACTGGCTAAAAACAAATAGACCGCTCCCTGCGGGCGTCGATGGACTAATCCTCGGTGTCCGCAGGGTGAGCTGTGTTGGCAAGAGCAAGAAGCAGCTGGAAGGGGACTGCGTTATTATTAATTTCCAGGATAATAGAGTGGCCAGATTGATATGTAGTCAAGATCAAACGGTGGGGGGCACTGGAATTAGTGCAGTGGATCTGACCTACTTTTACCCGCGGCATTTAAATCCTACAATTCTAAGGCCTGTGTTGGGGGAAACAAGCAGGGGTGCCATTGGTGGAATGTATAGTATCCCTGAGCCCCTTCTATATCCACAGACTAGGTGGCTCTGTCAAAACGGTGGCCCTACGAGCCACTGACTTGAGGTAACGGGAGATCTAGATAGGGGGGAAATGGGCGAGTCCCAACACGATATAGCACTGTCACCTACCTCCTCCTCCCTTAATGAAACCCAAATTGTACCACTGGTAGCTTTGGACCCTTCGGGGGACTCAGTTTCTAGTGATCATTGGGGAGCATTGCTAGGTAGAGATCGGGCGACTTCATGCCAAGAAATAGTTTCCTGTTGCGCTCCGGCTGTGACGGACCAAGTCTTTAAGGTCTTCAGCTGGAACGTTGCAGGAATAACTAGAAAACTGGCACTGCCGGACTGGAATGCATTAGTGGAAGAATATTCCATATGCATCTTCCAGGAGACGTGGAGTAGGGAGCCAGTACACAGGGTGGGGTACTCTGCTTATGCCATTCCAGCTGTTTGCCCAGAATCGGGCAGAGGACGACCCTCGGGGGGACTTCTTATCTGGGTAGCTTCATCCCTAAATTGTAGGGTAGTGGAAACTAAGACCAATAGCCCAGATCTACTTAATATCATATTGAAGGATGCCAGGGGCCGTGTTGTTTTGAACATATTTAATGTTTATGCCCGTGGCACTAAGGGAGGGAGGCAGTCTCCCACAATTGCTTTGCTGGAGGACTTGTTAGGGGCAACGCCACACAAAGCCTGCAGCCTGGTTGCAGGTGATGTAAATTGTACGTTCGAGCCTTTGGGCTCGGATGTTACTCAGGACCAGGATGAGGAGGATGGCAGGAGGGGGATACCCGTCTTAGAGCTGCCCCCGATCAAAAAATTGTCAGAGGTGGCACTGCAGCTAAACGCCCTTAGTACAGAGTACGGCCTGAGGGCCCTAAATGGAAGGACAGGCTCGGACAGGGGGGGTGCCCATATATATAATAGGCCCAACCACACATCAAGAATCGATTACATCTTGCTTGATGTGTGCTTGTGGAGCTCAGTGAGGGATATGGTAATATTACCTACAGTTGAAAGTGATCATAATCTGTTGTCCCTCACTCTAGCTCCGTGGTGGTCTGTCATTAGTGGGGGTCCCGTATCTAGCGCCATAGTTGACCTGGGTGAGGCGGAGGTATCCCTTTGCGGTAGACGCTTGAAGTGGTCAAAACTTCTCCTGTCTGCCGGAAAACTTGAGGCTGTGTCCCAATTATTGGCCTTAGCCCACCAGAATTTAGGCGTAGTTGAAGGGGGCTCGGGGGAGGCATGTGAAGTATTTTGTGGACTAACTGGGGCCTTGACAAATTTGTTTACTGTGCGTAAGAGGCATGGTGGGGCAAAAGAAAGGGCCAACAAAAGAGACGGCTGGTACAACCACAACTGTAGGGAGGCGAAAAAAAACCTAGTCGAGGCAGTCAAAGCAAAATCTCAAGTTAGGACAAAGGAGGCTAGGAAGGTCTACTCCAAATTGATCCAGTTAGCAAAGAAGGAATAGGAGGAGAAATTCTGGGCAGAGTTATTGGTTGCTAGTAAGGATAAAGATGCTAGGGGGTTCTGGAAATTGATAGGCTCCCGTAATAGACCCGACGATACTCTGAGAACTTGTACCATCCCACCCCAGAACTGGTTCCGTCATTTCGGGGCCTTATATTCAGCAATAGAAGGGCCACTAAACGAGCCAGCTCTACTTTCCTTTTCAATGGAGGATAGCTCTTTTGGCTTGTTCACATCCCGGAAGGTTGAGAATGCCATCAAAACCGTGGTCCCACTGAAAGCTGCAGGCCCGGATGGGCTCCCAGGTGATTTACTGCGGGCCTACCCATCAGATTGGGGCCAAATAATATCGGCCCTCTTGAATGCTATCTTGGAGGGCGGCCCGATCCCAGAGTCATGGAGAGGGGCAGTGGTAGTCCCCATATACAAAAAGGGAAGTAGAGACATTCCAGGGAACTATAGGCCAATAAGCCTGATTGACTCTACACAAAAAGTAGCTGGAAAAGTCATTCTGGGGAGAATTCTTCAATGGGTGGATGAGAACCAAGTCCTATCGGACTTCCAAGCAGTTTTCCGCCCAGGAACTGGTACAATTGAGCAGGTCTTTAGGCTAACATTACTGCACTGGAAGGTGGTGGAACTGGGCAAGGGCAGTCTTTATTTGGCCTTCATTGACTTGAAGACTGCCTTTGACCTAGTTCCCAGGGAAGAACTCTGGAGGGTTCTCCATCGCCTGGGCCTGCCCCCATACATTCTGTTCCTTCTAATGAAACTCCACACGAGCAATTTTGCTCAGGTTCGCTGGGGGAGAAATGGCGAAACAACAGATAGGATTCCTGTCTGTAGGGGTGTCAGACAGGGTTGCGTGTTAGCTCCCACACTTTTTTCCCTCTACGTAAATGGTGTGGTAGAGCATCTGCTACAGGAACCTGCGGACGCACCCTGTCTGGGGGGTGTGCGGATCCCAACATTACTGTTTGCGGATGACACTCTGCTCATTTCAAAGACCCCTCAGGGGCTCCAGAAGTTGTTGACCCGCTTTCAGGACTTTTGCGAATCCAGAGGGCTGGTGATAAACGTAGAAAAAATGAAATATCTTATACTACGCCCACCAAGGAAATTAGGTCGCCCTCCTATTCTGAACTCAGTCCCTTTGGAGAAGGTGACCGAATTCGACTATTTGGGCTTACGCCTGAATGATAAAATGAGTTGGCCTTCACACATCAACAAGATGGTCCTCTGTCACAAAAGGGTAGGAGGTGCTTTACTCAAGGAATATCATGCATCTCCCAGATCCTCAGTGGCGCCTGCAATTGAGATTTACAAGGCAAGGGGGGTCACATCTGCCCTGTACGGTGCGGAGTTATGGGGTCACTGCAATTTGGAACCTTTATCCAAGACTGAAAACAAGTTCCTGAAGGACCTCCTAGCTCTCCCCTTGAGCACCCCAACAGTTCCAGTGCTCTTGGACTTGGGCTGCAAAAGCATTAAAGACCAGGCCCGTCTTCGCCCATTGCTTCTATGGTCCCGCATATGGAGGGTCCCGGAATTAAAATCCTATGCCGACGGCCTATTGGAAATATTGAACATGGGGGGCTGGAACAAGATCAAGTGGCTGAGGGACACGAAAACTCTTTTGGGGGAACTGGGCCTAGGAGATTGCTGGACTTCAAGATCTGTCCCTCCTAAGGCAGTCCTCAAAAAATTATATTGGGATTGGGTCTCGTGTCAACTAATTGGGAATCCACATCATTGCAATTCGACTGTAGCGTTTCTTAAAATAAAGGATGTGGTATTATACGAACCCTACATGGACCTAATTACTATGCCAGTGGATAGGGCCCTTTACTTCAAGTTTAGAGTTGGCACCCTTCCACTAAAAGCAACTATATCGAAGTGGAAGTCCTATGCCCATTTATCCCCCTTTTGCGCTTGTTGTCCAACCAGGCCAGAGACGGTGGCACATGTACTCTTCGAGTGCCCAGACTATATCCATCCAAGGAGATACTGGTTGAAACCCCTTTTCAAATGTTTGGGAACACGTATGCATTCGGTGGCTCTTCGAATTTTATTGACTGATACCTCTCCACCTATAGTCTGTGGTGTCTCTAAATTTTTAAAACGTTCCTGGTTGATTCGTTGCAATAGATTGACTATATCGGTTTAATTCTTTTTTAGCTAATTTATCTTGGGGAGCTCCCTAAAATTTTTATATATTTTAAGAAATGTATGACATACTTGTATTTTTTTTCTAAAATGTTGTTTTTAATGTATGTTATGCTTGTAAGATATCTTTTGCATATCGAATAAAGCTTTCAACCAACCACTACCTGTGGTGCGGGTTCCCTTTGAAAGAGTGGGGATTGACATTGTTGGACCAATGGACCCCCCAACAGCATCTGGGCACAGATTTATACTGGTGGTAGTGGATCATGCCACCAGGTATCCAGAAGCTATTCCCCTTAGGACCACTACAGCTCCTGTTGTGGCCAGGGCCCTACTTGGAGTTTTCTCCAGAGTGGGGTTTCCTAAGGAGGTTGTCTCTGACAGGGGTGCAAACTTCATGTCAGGATACTTGACTGCAATGTGGAAGGAATGTGGTGTCAATTATAAATTCACCACACCCTATCACCCACAGTGCAATGGGCTTGTTGAGAGATTCAACAAGATCCTCAAAGGGATGATAAAAGGGTTACATGAAAAGCTCAGGCGAAGATGGGACATCCTTTTACCCTGCCTCCTGTTTGCTTACAGAGAGGTTCCACAGAAGGGGGTTGGTTACAGCCCTTTTGAGCTTCTGTTTGGGCATCCTGTAAGAGGCCCCCTATGTCTTGTGAAGGAAGGATGGGAGTTACCTCTCAAAAAGCCTAAGCGTGACATAGTGGACTATGTACTTGGTCTCCGCTCCAGGATGGCAGAGTACATGGAGAAGGCATCTAAAAACCTTGAGGCCAGCCAAGAACTTCAAAAAGCTTGGCATGACCAAAAGGCTGTCTTAACTGTGTATCATGCAGGACAGAAGGTGTGGGTGTTGGAGCCAGTGGCCCCAGCAGCTCTCCAAGACAAATGGTCTGGACCCCATACCATCATTGAGCAAAAGGGAGAGGTCACCTACTTGGTGGACATGGGAACTCTCAGGAGCCCCCACAGGGTGCTTCATGTAAACAGGCTGAAAGCATTTGTCAACAGGGAGGACATGGGCTTGCTCATGGCCACAGATGAGGGGCAGGAGGAAGAGAGTGACCCTCTCCCAGACCTGCTCACTCAGAACCCTGATGATGGGTCAGTAGACGGTGTAGTCTTTTCTGACAGCCTCTCTGCCCATCAACAAGAGGATTGTAAACAGGTTCTTCAATCCTTCAGGCAAATGTTTTCATCGACCCCCAGTCAGACAAACTGGTGCACCCATGAGGTGGACACTGGTGACAGTCTGCCTGTCAAGAGTAAAATCTACAGGCAACCTGACCACGTCAGGGACTGCATAAAGAAAGAAGTCCAAAAGATGTTGGAATTGGGAGTCATTGAACCCTCAGAGAGCCCTTGGGCTAGTCCTGTAGTTCTAGTGCCTAAACCTCACACCCAAGATGGTAAGAGAGAGATGAGGTTTTGTGTAGACTACAGGGATCTCAATGCTGTCACTAAGACAGATGCCCATCCAATACCTAGGGCAGATGAACTGGTAGACAAGTTGGCTTCTGCAACTTTCATAAGTACATTTGACCTAACAGCTGGTTATTGGCAGATCAGGTTAGCTGAGGATGCCAAGGCCAAAACAGCATTTTCTACCCCAGGAGGTCATTACCAATTTGTGGTGATGCCCTTTGGTTTGAAAAATGCACCTGCCACTTTTCAAAGGTTGGTGAACCAAGTTCTCACTGGGTTGGATGACTTCTGTGCAGCATATCTAGATGATATTGCTGTCTTTAGCTCCACCTGGGAGGATCACCTGATCCACCTGAGGAACGTTTTGGAGGCCCTGCAAAAGGCAGGCCTCACTATCAAGGCTACTAAGTGCCAGATAGGGCAGAGTAAGGTTGTATACCTGGGCCACCTTATTTATATTTATTTATTTATTTTGAAGCTTGTAGAGCGCACAGCTACCTCCGGCGGAGGTGTCCCGGCGCTAGAGTTACATGATTGTCCCCCTAAAGAATAAACCAGAATCAAATCCCACAGAGGGACTAGGAGAGTACAATGGTCTGACAATACCAAGCCCTAACGCTTAGTGAACAACCAAGTCTTGAGTTTGCGTCGAAAGGCAGGCTCAGATTCGCAAAACCTGAGATCAAGTCGGAGGCTGTTCCAGAGCTTGGCGGCAGTGACGGTGAAAGATCTGCCGCCACTCCGAGAAAGCCTGAATCTTGGTACCATCAGGAGACGAAGGCTGTTGGATCTCAGATGTCTGACTGAAGCAGAGATTTTGAGACGCTTTCTCAGATAGAGCGGGCCAGTTCAATGAATAGCACGAAATGTCAGGGTCAGAATTTTGAAATCGATGCGTCGTAAAATAGGGAGCCAGTGAAGCTCTTCTCGGTAGGCTCTGACTGAAGTACGGGCGGGGATATTACCAATGAGCCGGGCTGCCGCGTTTTGAACTATTTGCAGACGGTCGATAAGGTAAAGGGGGGCACCTGCATATAGACTGTTAGCATAGTCTAGATGGGTGGTGATGAGTGCCTGGACCACAGTTTTGCGTGAAGATTGAGGGAGGAAGGGGAAGATTTTCCTGATCATACGTAATTTGGAGAAACAGGCCCCTACCACTTTGTTGACTTGGGCACTTCCAGACAGAGAGTTGTCAAAAGTGAAGCCAAGGTTACGAGCTGCCTGAACAGGAGTGGGTGGAGGATTCAAGATGGTAGGCCACCAAAGGATTGCAGGGGGGGGGATGTTTTGCTGAAAAAAAGGACCTCCGTTTTGTCGGTGTTGAGGGCAAGATGATTGGCTGACATCCAAATGCAGATGTTGCCAAGGCAGTTTCTAAAGTTGGAAAAGAGGGAGTCAGAATGGTCTCGAAAGGAAAAGATAAGCTGAGTATCGTCAGCATAGGAGACCACCCTGACACCCCAGGACTCAACTACCTTGGCCAGAGGAGCCACATAAGCATTAAACAATAAAGGGCTTAAAGCAGAGCCCTGGGGCACTCCGCACAGGAGGGGTTTGTCCTCGGATTCAAAAGGGTGCATCGTAACCCTTTGAGAACGACTAGACAGAAAGGAAGTGATCCAGGCCAGCACTGTCCCACCAACCCCTAGCTGTTGTAAGCGGGTGGTAAGTTTTTTATGGGAAACAGTATCGAAAGCAGCGGATAGGTCGAGGAGGACCAACATGGCCTCCTCGCCCCTATCCACTGATTCCCTGATGATTTCAGAGACTTCAAGCAGCGCTGTCTCAGTGCTATAGCCGGTTCTAAAGCCGGACTGAGAGTCGTGTAACAGCTGGTTTGACTCTAGGTACAGTGCCAACTGTTTCTGTACCACTTTCTCCAGAATCTTGGCAGGTTTGGGCAAGAGCGAAATAGGTCGATAGTTGCTGAATAGTAAAGGGTCGGCACCGGATTTTTTCAGTATGGGGACAAGCCTAGCCTGTTTCCACACTGAGGGGAATTGGCCGCGCGACAGAGAAGCATTCCAGATGGAAAGAAACGGGTTCACTAGAATGGGGGCAAGAATGCCCATGACTTTGGCCGGGACTAAGTCCAGGGGGGAACCAGACTTAATGTTGCGTAGCAGAACTATCGCCAGGTCTGGAGTTAGCTCGCTAAAAGAATTAAAAGAGCAGGAGAGGTGACAGGGGCGATCTTCGGGGTGATTAGGAGTCGTCACTGCAAAGGAGGAGGAGAGTTTAACTATCTTCTCCTGAAAGTAATCAGACAATCCATTGCAGAGATCTTGAGTGGGGGTACAAAGGGATTTCAAAGCAGGGGGGTTTACAAAGTCTTTCACAATGGAGAAAAGAGTTTTAGAGGAATTCTGCGCCTGTTGAATAAGATTAGAAAAGTAAACTCTCATTGAAGAGCGTATGAGTTTGTGAAATTTATTCAGGGCAGATTTGTACGCCAATTTGGCTAAGGGATCGAAGTTCAGTCTCCATTTGCGTTCCAGCTGCTTACACTTGCTCTTTTCCTCACGCAGCAGAGGGGAAAACCAAGGGGCAGAGGGACGGGATCTAAAGGAAGTAAGAGGAACAAGGGGGGAAACAGAGTCAAGCGCATCTGAGAGAGACGAATTAAATCTCAAGGTTTCTGAATTGAGGTCTTTTTGCTGGTTCAGTTGAAAATGAAGATGAGCTTCCAAGGAATCACAAGTAACTTTAGTCCATTTTCGCCCTCTAACTCGATTAAGGGGGATAGGGGAAGGAGGAGTGGGGGCCGTGAAAGAGAACGGAATGAGAAAGTGATCGGTCCACGTCAAAGGAGTGGGGGGGAGGGTGGAGATGGTAGGATGATTAGAAAAAATGAGGTCAAGTGTATGGCCTGCAATATGAGTCGGGCCTGTCACTAATTGGGACAGGGTGAGTCCTTGTAGAGTTTCTAACAGAGAGGAGGCTTGTGTACAGGAAAGATTATCAATGTGAATATTAAAATCTCCTAATACAGTAAAATGAGGATGTTTGAGCGAAAAATCAGCAATAGAATGCATCAAAGTATTAAGGGAGGAAGAGGTAACAGCAGGGGGGTTATAGATCAGTATGCCTGCACAGATGCTACTAGCGGAGTTCATAATTGTAAAATAAGCGGCCTCAATGAGGCCCAGATTAGGAATTTTCGTAAAGTTTAATTTGAGATGGGATTTAGCAATTATCGCAAGACCCCCTCCGGTCTTGGAGTTGTCTCGATTGATGCCAGTAAAACAATAACCTGGGGGAGTAGCTAAAGTGATGTCCGGTTTGGGAGAATCTTTTATCCAAGTTTCGGTAAGAAACAATAAATCCCAATTGTGGGTGTCAAGAGATAACCAGATATCATGGGCGTGAGCTGGAAGAGATCTGCAGTTAACTAATGCGGCCTTTAAGATGGTGGGTGACTGATCATTAACAATTGAGGGAAGTAGCGGTGCTTTAGAGACCACAGGAAGAGAAAAATTGCAGTGTGGGCAGAAATATGCAGTTGATTCTAGGCTAAGAGTGTTGCAGCAGATTAAGGGGGAGCAAGTAGCAGGACGGAGGTGTAGCAATTGATCCGAGGACCAGCGGGTTCCTGGGGCGTGTGGAGCAGGGGTTCTGGCGCTAAGCGCGGGTCCGGCGCGGACGGGCGCAGACGGGCTTGCCTTCGGCGCGCCATCGGCGCGCCCGATGCGCCCGCCCGCTGCGCGGACGGGAGAGCCCCTTCCTTTTATCCATGTCTTGCTAGGGGGTGGGAGGAGGGTGGGAGGCGTCCAGGAGCTGGAGCGCTACCCTGCCTCCCCCCAAGATGGCGGTTCCGCTTTACCCAGCCGGCGAGAGCGCTGTGCTCGGCTGCACCGGTAGAGGAATGAAGATCGGGACCCCTGTGACGACTAGATCTCGTCAAAACATGCAGGCGGTCAGTGTCCGATACTTAAAATACAACTGTTTAAGATATGTACAATTTTTAAAAAATGCCGGTCAGCGTGACTGTACAAAGGTCGTAAAATCACCACGCATACAGTTTAAAGGCTTTCAGTTCACACACTCTCACAAAAGATAGGTTTGTAGCAAATTAGGAAAGAGAAATGCCCCCGGCTTCCGCCTCAGGGGAAAACAAGTAATCTGAATGAATTATCACCAGGACTCCTTATGTAGTGAGGGAGGGCGGGAGGCGTCCAGGAGCTGGAGCGCTACCCTGCCTCCCCCCAAGATGGCGGTTCCGCTTTAGCCAGCCGGCGAGAGCGCTGTGCTCGGCTGCACCGGTAGAGGAATGAAGATCGGGACCCCTGTGACCCCTGTGACGACTAGATCTCCATCTTGTGGGTGGAGGCCAGGTTCAACCACTGGAGAGCAAGATACAGGCCATAAAGGACTGGGCTCCTCCAACCACCCAGACACAGGTCAGAGCTTTCTTGGGCCTGTCTGGTTACTATAGGAAGTTTGTCAAAAATTATAGGTCCATTGTGACACCACTTAATGACTTGACAAGCAAGAAAATGCCAAAGAAAGTTCAGTGGACAGTTAGCTGTCAGAAGGCATTTGATGACCTAAAGCAGGCCATGTGTACTGCACCTCTTCTCAAGAGTCCTGACTTCTCCAAAACCTTCATTGTCCAAACAGATGCATCTGAGTTGGGTGTGGGAGCTGTTCTTTCTCAACTGAATATTGATGGTCATGACCAGCCCATTGCTTTTATAAGCAGAAGGCTGACCCCTAGAGAGAAACGTTGGTCAGCTATTGAGAGGGAGGCCTTTGCTGTGGTTTGGGCCCTGAAGAAGTTGAGGCCATACTTGTTTGGAACTCACTTCAAGATTCAGACCGACCATAAGCCCCTCTTATGGCTAAATCAGATGAAGGGTGAAAACCCCAAACTTCTTAGGTGGTCCATTTCCCTACAGGGGATGGACTTTACAGTGCAGCACAGACCAGGGACTGACCATGGCAATGCAGATGGTCTCTCCAGGTATTTCCACTTAGAACAGGAAGACTCACCTGGTCAAGGTTAGTTTAATGTACCTAAGTTTGGGGGGGGGGTTATGTAGGAGAGTGGGGTCTGCAATCCTATGGTCACTCCAGATTTTTGCTTTTTGCTTCACTGGTTTACGACTTTCCCTGGCTGTGGGCCTGCTAATCAGACCCACAGCCTAGCTGTTCTCTCTCTAAATTGACAGCCATGTGCCTTAGGTGCATTTACTAATTGGTACTGGGCCACCTTATCAGTCCCTGTACAGCATACCTTAGGTATCCAGGGCATAGGTGTACCCAGGGCCTACCAGGGGCTGAAGCATGTATTATGCCACCCCTGGCTGGCCATCTAAATCTGACACAACTGGCTGCATGACAGCTGGGGCAAGGTGGTGTAAACACCCTTTGCTGTAGATATAGTATACCTATATCTAACCCTAAAATGGACACATATATTCCTATCAGTCACTCCTATGGCAGGCCTTATCAATCCTGAAGGCAGAGTGCTTGGAATTATGTGAGATGGTGCTCTGGCATGAGCTGAGCCCGTTTGCAGCTTGCGGAACCAAGTCCTAATAGCTGTATCATTATAACGCTATACCATATACTCTTAAGTGCATTATCAACCTCGCGGTTAAATGCTAACTCTGGTATAACATTATCAAAACATGTCGAGTAAGGTGTCATACGATTTGGAATACTACCCCCTCGCCAATTCTGGCAACGGGGGTAGCATTCCACCCTTCTAGAGGGACACAACATGTATGTAACTATGAACCCCGGTTAAAGTTAACTCGAGCCTCAGCATCACAAAATGGATGCTGCCACCACAGACACAAGTCTGACCTCCTGCTGCTGGGAGTCCTTCCTGCGAGGATGGCTTGGACAAAGGGTTTCCTGCCTTGGGAGGTGCTAGCACCACCCCAGACAGGATTTTGTGTATTGAGGTAGGGAGGCCTGAAAGGAATGAGACATGCCTGGAGCACACAAGGTGCCCTGTGCATACACCGGTTCAAACCAGTTGCTGGGGCATCCCAGCCCCAGCTCTGGCGGGAAACCGGACAAAGGATAGGGGGTGTAACCACCCCCCTTCCTGGTCCCACCCAGGGGAGGGACCTAGTCAGTAGTGCAGCCCCCTTTAGGAGAATAAAGGTAGGAGCTGGTCCCATTCCAAATTAGATTATCCTGAACTATTCAACAAGAAGAAACTCTGGCCTTCGACGTTCTGCTCCACAGAAAACTGAAGAATCTCCCTTGTGGACAAGGAGTGTCCACCCTGCACAAGCAGGCACCATCAAGCGTCCAGCGGCTTCACTTTGTCGTCTTCCCTCGAGGATCCAGACTTCAGAGCCCGACGAGACCCAGATTCCCAGGCCTCTCCGACCTCAACTCACATCTTCAGCAAAGCTGAGACCCGTGGGTGCGACGAGACACGTGGGACCGACCATCTTGAACGAACCTGCACTTCGCTTCCAGCACAACTCCCGAGGTAAACTCGACCAAGTGCTTTGTGGACTGAGAAGCCCTAGCCCCGAGCAGCCCCTGCACCGAAGATCAGCCCTCCAGCATCCACGAGATCTGCGTGGGGCCCTTCTGCTTTGTTGCTGCTCAACACGTTGTCTGGTCACTTGCCGGCTGGCTAGTGGCCTCCTAGACGATGAACCTTTGAATCTTCACTGCTGGTATGGTTGCTCCAGACTGGCCCTTGCTCCCTTCCAAAAGAGGGGCACTCCGGACTCTCCTAGTCCACACCAGACGCTTTCTTCACTCACCGCGTGGGTTGCCTTTGCCAAGGCCTGTTGAGTCCCAGCCTGGATCCGACACCGCCGACAGCGAGAACCTGCGTGGGACAGCTCGTGCCTCCATCCTGGTTGTGGAAGACACCTCCTGGTCCACATGGCTGCAGAGTCAAGCGTCCACTCTTCACCTGATTGCGACGTCGACATCTGGTTCCTTCCTGGTTCCACTCCAGTCACTGGCTAGTGACTGTGAACATTGTCCCCTCTGCTTTCATGTCTCCTTCTTCAACAATCCACCCTTGGATTGCACTGGACATCTTCCTCCTGGTCGCCTGCAGCATCGTTTCTTTCAGGCTCCATAGACTTCAACGCGAGAACCCCACGCACTTTGACACCTGTGCACCCGCAGTCCGTGGGTGAGGTAACAAGAGCATTTCAGTGCTCAAGGGTAGTTTAACTGTCCTAGTGTCCAGTTCCACAGTCGTTGTTGTCCTATCTAGTCAGGATTGTCCGTACTCACCTTTAACTTGAACCGTACTGTCCATAGACGTTGTTACGCATCTCGCGAGTGAGTTCACACTCTGCACACGTGTTCCGTGGGCCTCCTATTACTTACCTGAAGTTAGTGTAGCGTGGTCCCATCGATCCTACAACCTCTGGACAGCTCCATTCCTCTTATCGACAATCACATTCCACTTACTTAGTATATGGTTTGTCGTGCCCCTAGGGCACCATTGTAATTTTGTGCGACTTGTAGTATTTTTCGTAAGAGATTGTCATGTGCTTAGCCCTCTGACCTCAAAAAGAGTTCAGAGGTGTTGTTATTAATAAATATACTGTTTATTTTCATAACAACCTGTGTGGTGTCCTTTCATCTGGTATTCAAGGGGTTATATTGTGGTAAAACAGCTGGCTTCACATGCCAAAAGAGTTTAGCCTAAGACTGCTTTGTCCATGCTACCATTAGGATAGCTGGTCTATAAGGTTGACTTACAACCAATCACCATAAGGGTTGTTTGGACTGATACAAGGTGGTCACTAGAACTAGTGAACACCATATATCAGGCCAACTTCTCACAGGGATGACCCTACCCGCGGTCCGTCTGGCCCTCTAAACTCTCGCGCCACTGCCTGTGTAAGCCATTGCAGCTGTGCCGCCAGATAATACCACTCGAAGTCTGGGGCCGCCAGCCCCCTTCCTCTCTCGGTCTCATCAGGGTAGCCAACGCTACCCGCCGTCTGCCAGATCCCCAAATAAACCCTGTCATCATCGCTCGGAGTGTCCGAAAAAAGGAGACAGGGATCCAGATCGGCAAAGTACGGAAAAAATATAGCAGCCGTGGTAGCGCTACCATCTTCAAGAGCGCTACGCGCCCAGCTACCGATATGGGGAGAGTACGCCAGAACGCTATACTGCCTCTGAGCCCTCTCAGCGCGCTACCCACATTCTCGTCAAAGAGGTCAATGGAGGTGTGAAATATGCCGACCCCCAAATACGGTAGGCAGTCGGGTTCCCACCTCAGGCCATCAAGTGCCGAGGGCGTCCGATCCCCAGGGGAGATGGGAAACAAACAGGTCTTGTTCCAATTCACCTGTAGCCCTGACAAGCGGCCGAATTCTCTGAGCAATTGTCTGGCGCCCTGCAAGGCGTCCCCTGTATCAGCCAAATATAAGAGGAGATCGTCCCCATATAAAGAAATGTGATGAGGCTCCCCGTGCAGCAAGACTCCCTCGTACAATCGTCCCTGGCGGGCATGCGCTGCTAGCGGTTCAATTGCCAGCGCAAACAGTAGCGGGGACAGAGAACAGCCCTGACGAGTACCTCTCTCCATCCGACAGGCCGCTGAGATAGTGCGTCCCGTGCGAACCCTTGCCGTGGCAGAGCTGTACAACAGACTGGTCCAACGTATAAAATGATCCCCTAGACCAAATCCCTTCAACACTCGGAACAAATATGACCACTCCACGCTATCGAACGCCTTTTCGATATCCACCGACAGCACTGCTGTCCCCGCAGATCCCTCTCCTCCATCCCCCATGACCCGGATCAATCGCCGTATACACGTCGCGGTGTTCCTGGCAGGGATACAACCCGATTGGTCAGGGTGCACCAGGGTGCCCATGTGGTCTAAGAGACGCGTGGCCAAAATCTTACTGAGGATCTTATAGTCCACTACAAGCATGGAGAGCGGTCGGTACGCAGCCCTGGACGCGGGATCCCCACCCTTCTTCAGTAGCGGTACTATGATCGCTTCTCTCATGGTGGGTGGCAGCCTGCCCAATTTCCACGCCTCTTGATAAACCGACTGCAAATGTGGCACCAGGATATCCAAATATGCTGCGTAGAACTCCACCGGGAGTCCGTCGGCACCCGGCGTCTTTCTCCGAGCCATGTGTTTGACCGCGGCCCTAATTTCTCCCGGTGAAATGGGTTCCCCCAACTTGGCGCCCTGTTCCGGGTCCAAATGTGGCAGCCCCGCGGCCTCCAGATAGTCATCCAGACCATCAGGGGGGTCCCTCATCCTGCTCCGATATAGCAGCGTATAATATTCCAAAAATTGGTTGTTAACCTCCTTTTGTGAAAAGACCAGGTCCCCTGTGGGTGTGGTCAGAGACATTATTGGGGAGCCCCGGACCGCCGGATTAGCCAGCCAGGCCAATAACGTCCCTACTTTATCTCGTTCAGCATGGGCTCGGACCATATATTCTCTATAATCGTAGCAGCGGAGCCGCTCGACCTGCGTAGCCACTTCCTCGCGTGCCGCCGTCATCGCACCTGGGCCGTTCCCATTCGTGTGGCCATCTATTTCTGCCTGGCGTAGGCTGATCTCCGCTCGGTCTATATCCTGCAACAGCACCGTACGCGTCCCAGCGACGGACGAGATGCATGTCCCTCTCACCACTGTTTTAAAGGCGTCCCACTCATGCGCCCTACTCGACGCCGTTCCCGAGTTGTCTAAGAAGTAGCGCTCTATGCCCTCCCTGAGCTCTGCTGCAAACGTGGGGTCTTCCAGCGTCGCCGGATTCAATCGCCACGTCGGGATCACCTGCCGCTGCCGCGATAAAAGCACGGTTATCAGGCAGGGGTTGTGGTCCGAGAGTGTCCTCGCCAAGTACTCGCTATGGCATGTGAGTTCCAGCGCTCCCGGAGTACACAAAATGCCATCGAGCCATACGTGTAAATCATGGGGCACAGAATAAAAAGAATAGTCCCTATCCGCGGGATGTTGCGCACGCCAGGCATCCACGAGGCCCCACGCTCCCTGCCATTCCCTTCGCACCTTGGCCACTCGTCTTACTGCCGACTGAGCCAGTGGGGGGTGAGAACGATCTAGTTCCACGTCAGTGATTGAATTGAAGTCCCCCCCATAAACACCGTTCCAACTAAAAACGACGCTAACTTACCAGAAAGCCGCGCGAAGAATGCCGCGTGGTCGGAGTTTGGAGCATAGACGCTGATGAAGGTCACATCCCTGCCGTCCAGGTGGCCCAACACCAATACATACCTCCCCTCTGGGTCTAAAATAGTGGTCGTAGGTTGGAAAGGGACCCCTGATCTTACCCAGATTAAAGTCCCCTCGGCGAAGGCAGAGTAAGTGGTACAGAACAACTGTCCCCTCCATCTCCTTTGCAATGCCCGCCCCCTCTGTCTGATCAAGGTGTGTTTCTTGTAAAAAGGCCACCTGGATCCCTCTGGGAACTAAATATGCATGTACTTTGTATCGTTTCCTCATGGAGTTCAGCCCTTGCACATTCCAAGTGACACACTTTAATTCAAGTCGGGTCGCCATAGGAAAGGATGTCACAGAGCACAATCCCACACAGTCTGACGGGCACACCGACAACCCCCCCCATATCAAAACTTCCCCAACAACCCCCCACCCCAACTTTCCCCAGAACAGGCTCTAAACCATAGTTACCCATCCAAACACAGACCCACTAAGGGAAATACCCTGGTAACTACCAGAGTCTCACAATAAGTGTGAGGTAGAGGGGGTGGTCCAGCACCAGCATGAGATGGACAACAACTGCACTCGCCCAGTCAAATGGTCATGCCTCATATGTGAAATTTCCCCCCCTCCCAGCAGCGCCCCGCTCTCGAGGTGCCCGCCCCCAATCAAATCTCCCCTCCCCTCCCCAAGGGGATGCCCTCCCGCTCAAATTGGGGGTCCAGTCCCCCGCTCTCTCCTGCAGAACCATGTCCGCCCCTCCCAGTGGCGTGGCCCCACTGTCCATATGTTTCCCCTTACTGTTCACAGGTTGGAGTCAGGTATCAACACTCGTCCAGCAGGCCATCGGCAGTCCGTGGAGTAACCTCAGGCAGATGGTCATTGTCCTCTTCAGATCCCTCCGAGCCCACCTCCTCCGACCCCTGTTGGGATGCTGTTTCCTCCGGCGGGGCCATAGTCGCCGCTCCGGAGATGATCGCTACCGCTTGTAGCGCCGCTTGCCTCTCCAGTCCCGTCTGGGAAGTTGATGGCGATTGTCCCTTCGCCCCACGTTTCCTGGTGCGTCGGCCTCTTCGAGGTCTCGGCTGCATCTCGGCTTCTGAGTCCCGTTGTCCCGGGCCATCCTTGCCCGCGCGATATTGTTCGAGCCAGTGCCAAGCGTCGTCGGAGTTTTCAAAGAAGGTTGCAGTCCCATCCACCATCACCTTCAAGCGTGCCGGGAAGAACCAAGCATACTGTATACCCTCTGTCCGGAGGGCCCTATTGACCGTCATGAAGAAAAAATGGTTCCCTTGGACCTCCTGGGAGTAATCAGGGTAGAGGGAGACTGAGGCATTGTCCACTTTGTAGGGGCCAGCCGTCCGGGCATTCCACAGTATAAGATCGCGGTCCTTGAAGTGGAGCAGGCGTGCGACCACCGGTCTGGGCGGGCGGCCCTGGGCCGGCACACGATGAGCCCTCTCCAGGGTATAAAACTGTGATAAGCCTTCGGGGGCGACCACCTCTCGCAGCCACTTTTCCAGGAAGTCAACCATATTGTCCCCTTCACATTTCTCGGGAAGGCCCACCACCCTTATGTTGTTACGTCTATTGCGCCCTTCTGCATCTTCGGCCCTCCTTTCCAACAATTGCACTCTGCGCGATAGGTCGCTCAGCGATACGTCCGTCGCCTTTTGCGCGGGTTCCAGCGTTGCAAGCGCAAGTTCCGTGACCTTATCCCGATCTGCTAGCTGGCCGTGGTCAGCCCGAAACAGGCCAAGGCCTGTTGAGACCTGCGTTATGTCTTGGTGTAATGATTCTTTTGTGTCCGCTATGGCTTTAAGGATTTGGTCCATTTGCTGTTGCTGTAGCCCCACAGTCGGACCCCCAGCCGGGTTTTGGTCTTGAGAGTCGTGTGAATCATCGACAGGGTCAGTCTGCATTGGCTCCGGAATGCGCCGCGGTTTCCCTATGGTCCAGTCTCCAAGTCAGTGGCCCAGCACGGCAACCCCGTGTCAGGCGTTCCCAGCCGTGCACCACCAGGAAAGCTAGGGCGAGCGTCGACGGATCTCCCCAATGTCCGTAAGTCTCGTCGCCCGGTCCCACCACTGTGGTATCCCTTTGTTCGCCGCACAGCAATTGGGGGTCCAGCACCAGGTACTGCTCGTTAGGAATAGGGTTCCACCCGGCCCATCCACCGGGTTCGCCAGGAAATGGACGCTCACCGTCTCGCCGGCACTCCGCCCTCCACTGCGGCATTCCTCTCGACCAAGATGTGTCTCCCAATGGCGCGTCGCACCAGTTCCAGCCGCCACACCAAGCACGCCACAATCCTCCTCTCGGGGTGTGTGCCCCCAGCAAAGCGCAGCGCCCCACAGTGCCGGGGGAGTCGGATCAGGGGGCTGGGTCAGGCACTCCAATGAGTCTTCCGTGCAGCAGCCCTCCAGGTCCACGATCCGGCCACAGAGCAGTAGGGCAGGGAGTCGGGGTGAACGTCCGCGCCTGCTCTCACCTGCCACTGAGGCCACCTCTCCCCCAGGTCGAGGTGCGGGGAAGCAGGCACCCAATGGGAGGGTTCCCCACGAGGGCAAGTCTCCGAGGTAACTACAGCCGCAGGGAGCCTCCGCCGTCGCTCCACGGCAGCACCGTCATCTAGGGTGCACCTCGGGGCTCCAAATCAGGATTCAGGAGGAGGTCCAGTCACCGCCATCACCGAGGTGGCCCCAGTTCTGCTCCGGTCAGCGTGGGCGCTCCAAGCGCCGCCCTCTGTCTCACCGCGGCAGCCCCCGTGTCCCGCAGTGGCGCCCCAGCCGGGCCACCGTCCACTGCTGGCGGGCCCAGCCGAACGCGAGGCTATAACCAAGATGGCTGAGCCTCTTCAAAGGCGGCAGCCGCAATCCCTGCGCCGGCAGCCCCCGCCGTCAGGGCCGAGGCTCAGCCTGGGGGCAGTCACCTCCTAGTCCCGGGGGGGCCCTTGCTGAGGGCTCCGACACCGCCGGGGGAGTTTTGAAGCAGGATAAAGTCCGACACGGAGCTCGGAGCTCACACGTCCATACACGGTGGTGCCTAAGCCACGCCCCGTTTCTACATATACATATTATCAGTATGTTATTGCTATTTTATTTACCGTGGGACTCCCACTCCGACGACGGGGAATATTCAAGCATGTGCATCTATGAAAGACACCCTAATACTGGAGAAACTCTGTGACACACAAGCCCACATCGCATAATTCCATTACACTCAAACCCACCTAATTATTATCCATATAATTCCTCTGCACACCATGCAACATAATTCCACTACAAACATCCACTTCAGACAACACAATTCCATGCCACACAATTCCGCAACTAACAATTGAAATCTAATCCACAGAATTCCACTCCATATAACATACATCCACTCCACTCCATAACACATGGGCAAAAGATATTGGGTCTCATTTAGATCTTGGCGAACGGGTTAAACCATCACAAATGATGACAGATATCCTGTCTGCCGAAATATAAATCTCATTGTGTCCTATGGGATATGTATTACGGGGACGGGAAATCCATCAGCGTTGTGAGAGAGTAACCCGTCCGCCCAGATGTAAATCAGGCCCATTGTCAGTTACAATGCCAATGGCTATAACTCTCGCAAATGCGAGACCTATTGCCATTGCCAGTGATTGTTTAAAATATACTGACACCCATGCTTTCTCCTATGCTTGTAACTTTTCCAATAAAAATATATTTAGAAAATCAATAGAAATCTTGTGCAACTTGCAAGAACTCACAAGATTCCAAGACAGTATGTGACTTGGCAGCCTTCTTTGATGCAGGCGGGTATAAATACTGCACCCTTCAGCATTGATTTGGATCCAGCTGTCTGTATTCTCAAGAGCCCCTGAACTAACCCATGGGGACTACTTCTCACCTGTGGACCCCAACTGTGCAGCACCTAACCTTAATTTGCTCACAGATGCATCCCACTACCGGATCTACCACTTATGGTAAATCTGGGAATGTATTGAAAAAAACATGGGTTTTACATAGCAACACCGGCGCACCACCCATGTAATGTCTCCCTGGGGCAGAGTAACCAAGCACAGCCATTTGCTCTGTGATGCATTACTCTGAATTTTTGAAGACATTTAGGGCAAGACATCTTTGCCTTCTTGCCAGTTGAAGGATGGTGCCAAATCCACACAACTACTCGTTCAATATGGCCCTTAGTACTTACTACTTCCTCTACAAATTAGACACTTGTCAGTTCTCTAACATTCCAAGTTTCAAAAGGCAAAAGTTAACATTTATGCTTCATTATCATGTAACATATGAAAACGTGTCATCTGAAGCATGTATTGGCCACCAAAACCCACCAATGAGCATGCAAAAGAAAGAGCTGAGATCTGTTGTTTTCTGTATTACCCCATGAACGGTGCTCTAATTATTTACCTGAATCGTCTTGTCTTCATCTGTATGTTCTGATTCAGAAACAACCTGAGATTGCTGTGATTTTCCAGGTTTCAGCTAAATAACAGAAATGAAAGAAATAATATCTAATTAAGCACTTTTTAACAAAATCATTGCTGGAAATTGTGTTTCTGGTTCAGGTGGGTGAAACCATACTCAATCAGGAAGAAAACAAGTTACTTACCTGTAACTTTGGTTCCCCAGTATTGGTAACTTTGATAGATTTCCATGCTTTGTATCATTCCCCCGTCGTCGGATTGGGAGCCTCGGTAAATGAAAAAAAAATACCATAGCAATAGGCACAAAAGAGAAAAATTAGGCCTAGGCCTCATCTCATTTTGTAGCTTATCCACCTCTTTGTGTAAAAGAGCCCAAACTTTCTGCAACAACCAATCAGAATAGCCTCACCCCTTAGAACCCTCCTGAGAGAGCCTCAGAGCCTCATATTTTCGTAGCCGTTGTGCAACAGCCACTATCTCAGTAAAAAGGCCGATCTTTCCCAGGGGAGGAGGGTGGGCGCATGGGAATCTATGAAAGTTACCAATACTGGGGAACCAAAGTTACAGGTAAGTAACTTGTTTTCTTGCCCCAGTGCCTGGAGCTCACTAATCCTTCTGGCCGATGTCAATGCCAACAGAAGAGCCAGCTTCCAAGATAGGAATTTAAGGTCCGTTTTGTGAATGGATTCAAACGGTGCTCTCATTAGCTGAGCCAAGACCAAATTAAGTTGCCAGACTGGTGGAGGAGGACGGACTGGAGGAAAAAGCCTGAACAGGCCTTTCAAGAACTGCTTGACAATCCTAGCGGACCAAAGCGAAGTACCTGAAGACGTCCGTCTGAATCTCAGAAGAATGAGCCAACCCACATTTAGCCAGCGACAGGATATATGGCAAAATCTGATGCGGAGCTGAAGTGTAAGGGTGAAGATGTTGTTTCTGACACCAGAAGCAGAACCTTTTCCATTTTGCCCTATAAGTTCTGTTCGTACTTGGAGCTCGAGCTTGAGACAAGATGTCCCTACACTCCTTGGTAAGGTTCAGATTCTGGAATTCCCTGTACTCAGGAGCCACACTGTCAAGTGAAGCAAGCTCGGGTCCGGATGGAGCACTTGACCCTGAGACCTCGTCAACAGAGAAGGAACCGGTTGCAGGCGAATTGGATGGTCCTGAGAAAGCAGAAGGAGTTCCGTGTACCAGAACTGTCGGGGCCACTCCGGTGCAATCAAGATCATTCTGCACGGCTCCGCCTTGATTTTCCTGATCAACCTCGGGATCAGGGGTATCGGAGGAAAAGCGTAAAAGAACGCGCCGTACCAGGCAATCGAAAGCGCATTCCCCAAGGACCCCGGATGGTGATCCCTGCTTGCATAGAATCGACATTTGGTGTTCTCCGAAGTTGCTAACAGGTCTATTGTCGGGGTTCCCCACGTCGAGAACACCTCCTCCAGAATGGTCCATTCGTGATTGGTCGATTTCTGACGGCTCAGCGCATCCGCTGTTATATTGAGCGAACCTGCGAGGTGTTCTGCCGTCAGAGCAATATTATGAAGAATCGCCCAATCCCAAATCACTTGAGTTTCTTTGGAGAGAACCTGGGATCTTGTCCCGCCCTGCTTGGTGATTTAGTTCATGGCCGTTGTGTTGTCCGTCCGGACCAGCACTGAATGATTCTGGATTCGTGGCAGAAAAGCCTGCAAGGCTAATCGAATGGCTTTGAGTTCTAACAGGTTGATGTGGCACTTGCGTTGAACCGGATCCCAGTGACCGCTCACATGCAGTTCCTGGAGCACCGCTCCCCAGCCTTCTAATGAGGCATCCATGGTGAGAACCATGGGAGACGGAGGAAGTGTGAATGTTAATCCCTGTGCGATGTTGTCTTTCACCAACCACCAGCCGCATGCTTTTTTCATTGCAGGTGTTACCATAATCCTGTTGTCAAAAGAGCCCTCCGCCTGGGACCATTGCTTGTTGAGCTGCTCTTGCAGTGGACGCATTCGCAGCCTGCAATGTGGAATCAATGGTATGCAGGATGAGATCGATCCGAGCAGAGACTTGTAGAGCCGTACTGACAGGGTTTTCCTCTTTAGCAAGAGGCGAGCCGATAGCATCAATTTATTTTGACGTTCCTCCGTTGGATAAGCCTTGCAGCGTTTCGTGTCCAGAATGGATCCTAGAAACTTTGCTGACCTGGATGGTTGAAGAACCGATTTGTCTTTGTTGAGCTGAAGGCCCAGGTGTTGAACAGTTGGATGCAGGTCGTAATGGCTTTGGAAGTTCCCTGGAAAGATGGAGCCTTGACCCGCCAGTCGTCTAGGTAGGCTAACACTTCCAGAGATTGTTTCCTGAGGAATGCTGCCACCGGAGCCAACACCTTTGTAAATAACCTTGGTGCAGACCGGAGACCCAAAGGAAGTACTTTGAACTGAAAATGGCTCTTGCCTACTGTGAAGCGCCAGTATTGTCTGTGAGCTGGATGGATCGGCACATGGAAATAAGCATCCTCTAAATCCAGAGTCACCATGAATTCTCCTGGATTTAGCAGACGAAAAATATCCTGGAGAGTGACCATCCTGAAGGATAGCTTGATGCGATAGGTGATGAGGTCCCATAGATCTAATATGGGGTGCCATTTTTCTGTTGTTTTGAGAACCAGGAAGAACCTGGAATAAAACCCTTTCCCCCTTTGTGAGAGAGGTACAGGTTCTATTGCCACCTTGATGAAAAGCTGTTGGGTTTCGAGACGTAGCAGTCCCAGATATTTCGACTCGTTGGCGCCTGAAGCTCTGTTTGGAAGATGTTGTAACACCAACGTGTGGCCACTCTGAACGATATTCAGGACCCACTGGTCTGATGTAATAACCTTCCAACTGCTTAGACAATGAGAAATACTGCCCCCCACTGATGTCATCGGAGGGGTAGGAACAGTAGAAAGAGCCGTGAGGCCGCTATTGTTGTTTGGAGTTGTCCCGTCCTTGACGACCTTGACGCCCTCTCTGTGGTTGGCGAGAGAAAGACGCCGACTGGCCTTGGCGTTGATTGGAGTATTGGGGTTTGTACGATTGGGAGGATTGCGAGTATGAAGAGTATCGCTGTTGGTTGCCACCTCTGTATGAGGAAAAACCTCTCCCTCCCGCACCTCTGAATGGAAGTTTGAGGTAATTCAAAGATCCCAAGGACTTCGCTGTATCCGTGTCATTCTTGATGCCTTGAAGGACTTCATCCACATGCTATCCGAAAAGCATGTCTCCATCGTATGGCAAATCTAAGATTCTGTTCTGGACCTCCTGGCGAAACCAGGTTGCCCACAGCCAGCCCTGGTGTCTTAACACAGCTGAATCCGCCAGGGCACGAAAACCTGTAGTCGCTATGTCCATAGCACAATCTATCACCTCCGAAGAGGAACGCTCTCCTTCCATCAGAACCTTCCTAGCCTCATCTTTCGCTGCCTCTGGAAGCTGATCCACAAATGGAGATAAATCGCACCACATCTGGCGATCATACCTGCCCAAGATGGCAAGAGCATTAGAAGCTCGAACTAGGAGGCTGGCCATAGAAGAGAATCTTTTGCCCACATTGTCCAGACGTCTCCCTTCTTTGTCTGGCGGTGTTGTAAGTGGTGTCGATGGATTTTTAGACATGCTTTGCGCCGCTTGAGAAATGACGGAATCCGGTTTTGGTTGTCCGATTAGGCAAGCTGGACTGCCCTCTGGCGCTTTATACTTCTTCTCCAGCCGGGGAAGAACAGGGATGACGGTTGCAGGATTTTGCATGACTTTTATACCTTCTGACCATACATGTTCTTTTATTGGGATTGACCGAACGGACTTTCTGTACGGTTCCTTAAAGCCATAAAGGAAGCAGTCTGTCTGGACAGTAGTAATTGGCAGGCCAAATCTCTTAGACGCCCTATCCATAAGGTTATGGAAACCTCAAATGTCAGCAGGAGGAGAGGTAGCAGTATTCGGCACTGGCGCATTCGGATCCTGAAGGTCATCATCATCATAACCTCTATCTGGATCATGAGGAGGATCTTCCTGAAGATTTTCATCAGAGGAGACATTGTCATCCCGATCAGTCACGACCTCTTGGTAACTCTCTCTGGGTTCTGGTTCCGCAACTCGTGAAACCACAGGTGTCACTGCCACCCCAGGAGTAGTAGGAATAGATGGAGAAGGAGGACGCTCCTGTTGTACTGCAGTTTGCGTTGGAAACCTCCTCCTATAATCCTGCAACATTAACTGCAAATCTGAAATTAGAGAAGACGGCATTGCCACCGTATCCTGACGTAAGTTCTGTGGAGGCCTATCTTGTTGGACATATTGCCGCTCTTCTTCATAATAGTCCTCAGAATCTGTATCCTGACACGTTACTTGTAATTGCGATGGGCTGTAGGCATCCCCATAAGGACCAACATCATCCTCGTCGGCAGACTCCTCATCCAATAGCAGAGTGGGAGGCAAAGGTGTTACCCGCCTAGGAGAAGTCATCACAGGAGTTATTTGCTGCCTTCGTATGGAAATGCGGACTTTTTGGACCATCGACAGAGAAATGGATCTCATCGACGGAGTTTTCGTCGTTGACGGTGGATTGATCGTCGACGGTGTCGACGACGAGCTCGTCGTCATCATCATTATAGCCGTCGTCGTCGACGTCGTCGTCCTCGTTGTCGTCGCCACCGCCGACACTACCTTCGCTGTCATAATCGTCAACGTCGAGAAAGTAGACACCATCGTCGACGAGCAGGAAACAGGCACATTAAACGTCGACGAAGCTACCAAGGCTGCAGTCATCGACGAAGCCATCGTCGATGGTACCGTCGACGGAGCTATACGAGAACTCGGGTCTTTCTTTGAAGTTGTCGTCAACGTACCTGCTGATTTCGTCATCGACTAACGTTATTTCTTGTCTGGCTTTCCTTCCTGAGGGACAGTAGAAGGTTTCTTGGCTTCCTTCTCCTTTTGAGATGGTGGAGAAGTAACAGAAACATCCTCCCTCACTTTCTTGGCTGTGTCCGTCTCCGCAGCCTGTCCCAGCCTCTCCTTTTCACCTCGGTGAGGAGATTTAATGGGACTAGCCCTTTCAGACCTATCAGAGGTCTTTTGTAAGGCTTTGGCAGGGAGCCCATTAGAAGTAGAAGGGGATGACCTACCCCTCTTTCTAGATCTTCTGGAGGACGCAGCTGATAAAGAGTCCTCATCGTCAGATGAAATAACCTCCTTACGTGATTTCATCTTCTGTAGCCAAGTTAACAGGCGGCCCTCCCTGTCTCTTAAGGTCTTCTTGGAGAAAGTCCTACAGATCTTACAATCTGTGGCCTTGTGGTCCGGGTACAAGCAGTAGATACAGTCATTATGCTTGTCCTCCACAAACAGTCTCTTTTTAGAACAAGTAGCACAAACTCTAAATAGTGCCTTCTTCTCTTTGTCAGACATTGTCAATTTGAAGAAAATGTAAAGAATCTAAGTTGAAGAGAAAAACTGAGCTGAGCTCAGTGGAGACTCCCTAGCACAACGTGCGGTAGAAAAATCTGAGACTCTGAGGCTCTCTCAGGAAGGTTCTATGGGGTGAGGCTATTCTGATTGGTTGTTGCAGAAAGTTTAGGCTCTTTTACACAAAGAGGTGGATAAGGTACAAAATGAGATGAGGCCTAGGCCTAATTTTTCTCTTTTGTGCCTATTGCTATGGTATTTTTATTTATTTACCGAGGCTCCCAATCCGATGACGGGGAATGATACAAAGCATGGGAATCTATGAAAGTTCCAACGCTGGGGCAACCACAATCTCTATCAGGGTGGACAACAAACGAACCCCAAATTAAACTGTGCTTGAACCTTTGGCAGGTTGGCACAAACGCAGTCAGGCTAAACAAGAAAAAATCGACACAGATTTAGAATAAGTAGAGTATAATTTATTAAAACAATAAATAACTAATAGTAGAACCATAAATATGCGGTTTTAAAGATTTCATGTCTTGCCCACATATGTATACCTTGTTCCAAGAACCCTGTATGGTTCTTGTGATGTTCCAATGTGGCGATAAATAAAACAAAAGAAAGAAATATTATCTATTTCCCACTTTATAACAATAACATCAACCTCTGCTTGTTCCCCAAAAGTCCCCTGTTCAGTCTTCTCTGGCAATGGCAGGTAGGGGAGAAAGGTTGAGAACCAGGACAGAGGAGAGCAGTGATTACTTAAGAGTCATGGGTCGAGGTCTGAGGGACATACAGAGAATCCAGGCCATCATCTATTAAAATAGTAGTTCATTGCACTTCCAGATGCAGAGTATAACAGAGGTCTCCTCCATGACTAGATAGCCACTTTCAGCTTCTTCAGGTTTTCATATCTTGGTAGCACTTGGTACTCAATAAAGGTAGGGATCGGATCTCACAGAGGCTTTCTATACACATAACTGATCCCTCAGATTAGGGGTGCCTTATGTGCAGATGATGTTATGTCCTCAAATCATATCAAATATTTCCAATTGCAAAAAAAACAATTGCTGGAAAGAATATTGACCAATGTCAAACATTCACCCCAGTACAGAGATCTAGGCCTAAATCCATTGTTTTCTTGCTCCCCGTGCAATTCCAGTTTAAACCCAGCCACATGCAAATACGCCTCGACCCTGATGCAAAAAGAACAATTCCTAGCAGCATAATTTCACTCCCAACCATAGAGTTCCATGCAACACAATTCCACTCAGCACATTTCCATTCCACCCCACAGAATTTGGCAACAAACCACATAATTCAACTCAACACTTTACACAACACACCACATACATAAACACATCACTCACATCCAATCCTCACCACAGAATACCACTCATGCAACAAAATTCAACAGCACAGCACATTATTAAAGTCTACACCATAATCAATAGACAACACAAAATACTATTCCAGATAATTACACTCTGTGACACACAATCCAACTTCACATAAATCCAGTACACTCAAAACCACCTAATTATTATCCACATAATTCCTCTGCACGCCATGCCACATAATTCCACTCCACACATCCACTTCAGACAACACAATTCCATGCCACACAATTCTGCAACTAACAATTCCAATCCAATGCACAGAATTCCACTCCATATCACATACATCCACTCCACTCCATAACACATGGGTAAAAGATATTGGGTCTGATTTAGATCTTGGCGAACAGGTTAATCCTTCACAAATGGTGACGTATATCTTGTCTGGCGAAATAGAAACCTCATTGTGTCCTATGGGATATGTATTGCGGAAGACGGGAGATCCATCAGCGTTGTGACAGAGTAACCCGTCCGCCCAGATCTAAATCAGGCCCATTGTCAGTTACAATGCCAATGGCTATAACTCTCGCAAATGCGAGACCTATTGCCATTGACAGTGATTGTTTAAAATATACTAACACCCATGCTTGCTCCTATGCCTGTAACTTTTCCAATAAAAATATACTTAGAAACTCAATAGAAATCTTGCGCAACTTGCAAGAACTCACAAGATTCCAAGACAGTAATGTGACTTGGCAGCCTTCTTTGATGCAGGAGGGTATAAATACTGCACCCTTGAGAATTGAGTTGGATCCAGCTGTCTGTATTCTCAAGAGCCCCTGAACTAACCCATGGGGACTACTTCTCACCTGTGGACCCCGACTGTGCAGCACCTAACCTTATTTTGCTCACAGATGCATCCCAGTAAGCAGAGCGTACTACCATGGCCAACAAAATGATGTGGCCCATTCCACCCCTGGGAACAGACTGATATTCCCAATGCAAGAAAAACCCTGTCCATAGAGGGCACTGATAGCTGTGTGTGTCAATAACCAGGACCCAAGCCTTAGAAGGGTGTCTACCTTCTGTGGCTTCTCAGAGTGGGGGCAACAGCCACAGGTTTTCGACACCCTTTTTCCACTCAGAGGTGGTAAGCATGAGATTGGTCATTCATCCCAGAATCTGTAACCTGAGGCCAAATAGGAGTCAGGGGTGATTGTTTACTCT
The DNA here is from genome assembly GCF_964261635.1 of Lissotriton helveticus. Classification (NCBI taxonomy): domain Eukaryota; kingdom Metazoa; phylum Chordata; class Amphibia; order Caudata; family Salamandridae; genus Lissotriton; species Lissotriton helveticus. Next base: position 33,826,686 of record NC_136072.1, on the reverse strand, counting down.
CCAGTCCCTCCATCTGGGGCTCTGGACCCTCAGTTTGTGCGTGGTGCACTAGATGTCTGTGCTTTCAGGGGGCCGTGGGCAGCCGCCCCTCTTAGCTTTTCCATCACTGGTGGGAACTCATTCCCCAGACTGTACTCAGTCTGCATTTGGAGACTAACTATGATCCTTCTCTAGGTCAGCCTCCTTTCGCCACTTCGGGGATACCAAGGCTACAAACACCTGTCCCTGGAACTGAGCTACTCTACAGACTTGAGTGGTGTACTGCTCCAGGGAAAAACAGGCTTTCAACTACCACAGTCTGGCTGTCCCTGGTGACCCTCATGGCAGTGACAGGGACCCCATTCACCTTGACCCGGTAGAAGTAATGTTTCCCACCCTCAAGGATCACCAATATACCCTCTGAGTTCACCCCCTAAGTAAGGGACATTTATTTGAGCATTAGCTATTTCCTGTTCCTAGGGACTACCTAGACCTAAGGCCATATTGGCCACCCCTGTAATAGTCTCAGCAGTGAGGGATTTCTTTGGACAGACAGAGTCCCCTCGCTTGACTCCTAGCTAAGCACAATCAAAGAAGCAGAGTTAGAAATGGGACGACTGGGCCACCACACTCCAGAAGCTCCGTCTTTCTTCTTGAAAGGGGCTTGGGGACACTTTCCTTCCCCCTAAGTCTGATACTTTTATGTGTCTCCCTTGACCTCCCCATCGCTCTGATGGAGGGAACCTGAACCACCCTTCTTAGGGTGCCTTGTTGGTCACTGAAAAACTGACACAAAGGTCTGCCTCTCCAGAAAGCTTCCTGGGATCAGAAAACATGCTATCTACCAGTTGTTAGAGCAGCTCTGTAAAACAGGAATTGAGCATGTGCACCATCAGGATTCAGTTTTACAGTCCAGCAAAATCATCCACTTTTCTGTCCCTCACCCAGCCTTTCAGTGCCTTGCTGGAACAATCTAAGAAGTCCACACATGCCTGGTTCATGAGATTCTGGCTGTCCCTGAACCTCTGTCTGTATTTCTTAAAGCTCAGCCCAAATTTGGCCAGAAGAATGTCCTTCATGTGGACATTCTTGGTTTGGTCTTCTACCACAAGTGTGAGAAGTTTGTCCCTCCCAACCGTGCACATGTACCTCGATAAGCTACCTGCCAGAACTTCTCAAAGAGTTGCGCACCCTCAGTGCTACCTCATGCTGAGAGCCATTTATCTATACCATATCTCACCACATAACTGGACACTAGGTCCGTGGTTATGCAGACCCTCACCTCTTCAGTGGACTTTGTTGGAACAATGCCACCAATATTGCTGGACTCCATCTGTTTTGCTCTTAGGTTCAGCTCTCTGAGACGGAGATCAAGGGCCATCCTCCTCTCTTCCATGGCCAGTCTCCTTTCTTTGAAGGCACTTTCAGCCTCCTCCTTCTATAGTTTCAACTTGGCTATCTTCAGTTTGAGCTTCCTGTCCTCTAGCTCCTGTGGGGTTAAGCCCCCGGCAGACACACTGCTCCCTGCTCCATCCTCGGTTTTCAGATCATCCTGGTCATCTGCTGGAGTCAAGGTGCGCTCTTCTGGCAGCTCAGGACCCTGGACTGGGTCCTCTCTCTCTCCTCATTCTCTCTGTGTGCTCCCTCCTCCTCACTGTCATCCATGTCCTCCTCTCCTGAGGTGGACTGTCATCTTTGCACCACCTCAAAGGCCCTGCAAGCTACCTGGAGAGTCAGGGCCATATTTATTGCGGGTTGCACATCTTTTCCACCACGTTGCATGGTACAAAAGTGAAACAACTCTTGAAATGCAATCTATTAAACCACACAAGACTTCCTTCCATGTCCCTGAGTGGCTTTTAAAATCCAGAGTAACCCAATGCAGCACAAATCTCTGTGTTGCGGTACTCTACCCCAGGGTATCATTCCATGGGTGGTGCATGGGTGTTACCTTGCAAAAACCATGGATATTGACGCATTCCTAGGTTTACCATTACTGGAAGTCTTTGGAATGTGCTAAAATGCTACGGCTTCCCAGGGGAGGCATAACAAGGAGACATATATTTTTTTCTCCTAGTTCTGCAGCACATATAGAAAGAGAAAAAAGCCTAAGGTGCCCTTACCTGCCCAAAAACAATCCTTACAATGCAGGCTTGCTTTTACTATTTTGGGGATGCTTAGCAGTTTTGGCAAATTCCCAGGTCCACCACATATTGTAAATCTGGGAATGCATCAAGATCCATGGGTTTTGCATATGAACATAAAGGCACCACCCATGGAATGCCTTCCTGGGGCATAGGAATGCTATGGAGGGATTTGTGCTGTGTAGAGTTATTATGGATCTATCACGCCACTCAAGGCCAGGCAAGGTGGCCTTGAGTCGATTGAAAAGTAGCGTTTAAGGTTTGCATCATGCATGCACCCGATTGCATAGTGCAAAGGTGACGCAACCCTTTAAAAAATATAGCCCTCAACATATTTCTTTTTGCTGAGCCTCCCCACCCCCAGGATGTGTAGCAGTTTGGGCGCATTACCAGGTCTACCACTTACGGTAAATCTGGGAATGCATTGAAAAAATCATGGGTTTTGCATAGGAACACCGGCGCACCACCCATGTAATGCCTCCATGGGGCAGAGTAACACAGCAAGGCCAGCTGCGCTGTGATGCATTACTCAGGATTTTTTAAGACATTTAGGGCAACACATCTTTGCCTTCGTGCCAGTTGAAGGGTGGTGCCAAATCCACACAACTTCTTGATAAATATGGCCCTTAGTACTTAGTACTGCCTATACAAATTAGACACTCGTCAGTTCTCTAACATTCCAATTTCCAAAAGACTGTGTCAGGGCTCCTACAGATCCAATCCTCTCTGCCTGTCTAATAAGCTCACAAAAGGGTATTTTATGCATACCAAGGGTTAAGGCCTTAACCTGGAAAGAAGCTTGGAGGTTGAACAGCTTCAAGATGGCCGACAATGAATGAAGGTGCAGGTCTAGTTTATTAGTGCATCAGAGTTCTACTAGAAGAGCTCGCAGTAGAACGCTGATGAACTTCACCTGAACTCTTAAAGGAAGCGCACGTATTCTTGGAGTCCCTCTTAGATAGTTAGTTAGTTGTTAGGATATCGTCTAGTTTGTCGGTGTCCCTACCATGTACAGTTACAATTCAACAAACCATTTCTAGGTCCGTATTCGCTCTTCAGCGCCGCTTCATCGAAGTGGTGTTTCTGCGAGGCTCATGCGCAGTTCGTCTTCAGAACAAACACTTCCCCAGAGACCTGCGCAATCTTCTATTTAGTGAGAGACTAGTGTACACTGCTTACAGAGACATGCACAGTCTTCTAATCAGCGAGTGAGCAGTGTTAAAAGTGTTCACAAAAGCACTGTTCTTTTCCTGTGAGAACACCGCTCAACAGAATCCAGCGCGTCGCTTTGAGGAGCAGCGACTTCCGCCTGTGAAAGGACACGACGTTCTTCAAATCCATATAATGAAAAGGAACTGTACAGAGCTAAGTACTTATTCAAAAGTCAAAAGTTTATATGTTGTACTGCTGATGAATAAGAATTTGATACTTACTATTGAACTCCTACTCCGAGTTGAAACCTAAAGGAGAGAACATTAGAGAAGTAAATCAAAAAGAAATATAGGTATGTAGAAACAAGTGACAGAAAATAGATATTAGCGCAAGAGAGAAGGTGAGATAATAAGTATATGTTCTTTTTAAAAAAATCTTTAGAAGTTCTTCAGGCAAGAAGAAACAAGTTAAACTTGTAATTGCAAGAAGAATGTGAAGACCATATAAGAGACGCAATTGTCTAAGGTTATTCAGGTATGTGAATGAGGATGATAAAAATATAAATTAGGATTAAAGAAAGACATATAAGTAAGCACTGTTGTTTATCCTTAGTTTCCAGGTCTACACCCAGGAGCACAGTATATTGTCAGTCAGTCAGTGCACTTTGTTGGAACAATGTCACCAGTATTGTTGGACTCCATCTGTTTTGCTCTTAGGTCCAGCTCTCTGAGACTGAGATCATGGGTCATCCTCCTCTCTTCCATGGCCAGTCTCCTTTCTTTGAAGGCACTTTTTAGCCTCCACCTTCTATAGTTTCAACTTGGCTATCTCCAGTTTGAGCTTCCTGTCCTCTAGCTCCTGTGGGGTTAAGCTCCCGGCAGGCACAGTGCTCCCTGCTCCATCCTAAGTTTTCAGATCATCCTGGCCATCTCCTGGGGTCAAGTTGGGCTCTTCTGGCAGCTCAGGACCCTGATCTGGGGCCTCTCTCTCTCCTCATTCTCTCTTTGTGCTCCCTCCTCCTCACTGTCATCCATGTCCTCCTCTCCTGAGGTGTACTGCCATCATTGCACCCCCTCAAAGGCCCTGCAAGCTACCTGGAGAGTCAGGGCCATATTTATTGTGGGTGGCACATCTTTTGCACCACGTTGCATGGTGCAAAAGTGAAAAAAACCTTGAAATGCAATCTATCAAGCCACGCAAGACATCCTGAATGGCTTTAAAAATCCAGAGTAACACAATGCGGCATAAATCACTGTGTTGCTTTACTCTACCCCAGGGTATCATTCCATGGGTGGTGCGTGGGTGTTACCATGCAAAAACCATGGATATTGACGCATTCCTAGGTTTACCATTACTGGAAGTCTTTGGAATGTGCCAATTATTGTAAATCTGGGAATGCATCAAGAGATCCATGGGTTTTGCATGGGAACACAAATGCACCACTCATGGAATGCCTTCCTGGCGCAGAGAAATGCTATGGAGGGATTTGTGCTGTGTAGAGTTATTATGGATCTATCACGCCACTCAAGGCCAGGCAAGGTGGCCTTAAGTGGCTTGAAAAGTAGCATTTAAGGTTTGTGTCATGCTAACACCCGATTGCATTAGTGCAAAAGCGACGCATCCCTTTAAAAAATATAGCCCTCAACATATTTCTTTTTGTTGGGCCCCTCCCTGTGTAGCAGTTTGGGTGCATTACCAGGTCTACCACTTATGGTAAATCTAGGAATACATTGAGAAAAACATGGGTTTTGCATAGGAACACCGGGGCACCACCCATGGAATGTCTCCCTGGGACAGAGTAAGACAGCACAGCACTTTGCGCTGTGATGCATTACTCTGTAGTTATGAAGATATTTAGGGCAACACACCTTTGCCTTTGTGCCATTTGATGGATGGTGCCAAATCCACACTACCACTTGATAAATATGGCCCTTAGTACTTAGAACTTCCTCTACAAATTAGACACTTGCCAGTTCTATAACAGTTCAAGTTTCAAAAGACAGAAGTTAACATTTGAGCTTCATTATCATGTAGCATATGAAAACGTGTCATCTGAAGCAGGTATTGGCCACCAAAACCCACCAATGAGCATGCAAAAGAAAGAGCTGAGATCTGTTGTTTTCTGTGTTACCCCATTAACGGTGCTCTAATTATTTACCTCAATCGTCTTATTTTCATCTGTACGTCCTGGTTCACAGACAACCTGAGATTGCTGTGATTTTCCAGGTTCCAGCTAAATAAAACAAAACAAATGAAAGAAATAATATCTAATTAACCACTTTTTGACAAAATCATTGCTGGAAATTGAGTTTCTGGTTCAGGTGGGTGAAACCCTACTCAATCAGGAACCACAATCTCTTTCAGGGTGGACAACAAACAAACCCCAAATTAACCTGTGCTTAACTCTTTGGCAGGTAGTCACAAAAGCAGTTAGGCTAAACAAGAAAAATCCCACACCAATTTAGAATAAGAAGAGTACAATTTATTAAAACAATAAAATACTAATAGTAGAACCAGAAATATGCGGTTTTAAAAGTTTCATTTCTTGCCTGTATATATTTTACTTGTTCCAAGAACCCTCTATGGTTCTTGTGATGTTCCAATATGGCGATAAATAAAACAAAAGAAATAAATAATATCTATTTCCCACTTTATAACAAGAACATCAACCTCTGCTTTTCCCCCAAAAGTCCAGTGTTCAGTCTTTTCTGGCAATGGCAGATAGGGGAGAAACGTTGAGAACCAGGACAGTGGAGAGCAGTGATTACTTAAGAGTCATGGGGTCGAGGTCTGGGGGACATACAGAGAATCCAGGCCATCAACTATTAAAATAGTAGTTCATTGCACTTCCAGATGCAGAGTATAACAGAGGTCTCCTCCATGACTAGATGGCCACTTTCAGCTTCTTCAGGTTTTCATATCTTGGTGGCACTATGTACTCAATAAAGGTAGGGATCTGAATTCACTGAGGCTTTCTAAACATATAACTGATCCCTCAGGTTAGGGGTGTCTTATGTGCAGATGATGTTATGTCCTCACATCATGTCAAATAATTCCAATTGCAAATAGAACAATTGATGGACAGAATGTTGACCAATGTCAAAACATTTACCCCAGTACAGAGATCTGAGCCTAAATCCATTGTTTTCTTGCTCCCCATGCCATTCCAGTTTAAACCCAGCCACAGGCAAATACGTCTCGGCCCTGATGCAAAAAGAACAATTCCTAGCAGCATAATTTCACTCCCAACCACAGAGTTCCATGCAACACAATTCCACTCCACACATTTCCATTTCACACCACAGAATTTAGCAACATACCACATATTTCAACTCAACACTTTACACAACACACCACATACATCAAGACACCACACACATCCAATCCACTCCACGGAATACCACTCATACCACAACATTTAACAGCACAGCACATAATTAAAGTCTACACCATATCAATAGACAACACAATAAATACCATTCCAGATAATTACACACTTTGACACACAATCCAACTTCACATAATTCCAGTACACTCAAAACCACCTAATTACTATCCACATAATTCCTCTGCACACCATGCCACCTAATTCCACTACACGCATCCACTGCAGATAACACAATTCCATGCCACACATTTCCGCAACTAACAATTCCAATCCAATCCACAGAATTCCACTCCATATCATATACATCCACTCCACTCCATAACACATGGGTAAAAGATATTGGGCCTGATTTAAATCTTGGCGAACGGGTAAATCCATCACAAATGGTGAAGGATATCCTGTCTGCCGAAATATGAATCTCATTGTGTCCTACGGGATATGTATTGCGATCTAAATCAGGCCCATTGTCAGTTACAATGCCAATGGATATAACTCTCGCAAATGCTAGACCTATTGCCATTGCCAGTGATTGTTTAAAATATACTAACACCCATGCCTGCTCCTATGCTTGTAACTTTTCCAATAAAAATATATTTACAAAACCAATAGAAATCTTGCGCAACTTGCAAGAACTCACATAAGGTAGGACACACCCTGATGTCCTAATAGTGAATTACAGCCATTTTTGTTTTTCACTATTGTAAGGCTGCCTGCTCTCATAGGTCAGAATGGGCTGCTGGAATTATTACACACTATAATCCCAGCAGGCTCAGGGAACATGGTAGAAAGTCAAGTTCAGAATGCCTGAACTCAGAATAATATAATACATCTTTTATTAAAGTTTATTTTAATATCCTGTGTTTGCAAATACTACTTTTAGAAAGTTAGTATTTGCTTGCCTAACGATTTCAGCCCACCTCTGCTCTGATGTGTATCTGCTGTCTGGTTTCTGTGTGTGACAGGGCTGGGGAATTCCAGGAGACAGTCCCGCCTACCAGCCGGACTCTGCCCCCTCACTAAGGTACTGTCATTTCACGCGCACTACGGTGCGAACACCCGGGCCAGGAGCCCGCAATGCTGGGTGTGATAAACTGCCTTTTTGTTGACCGGTGAGAGTCGGACAAAGCGCGCAACGCGCCCCACAGAAGAAGATACGCTTGTCTTGAGAACGCTTTTGCCCAAACAATCTTGTGGCTCATTTTAAAGAAACCTTATTATGGTCTTGTCATAAATCTGCTTAAAATAATTATATAAAATACCTTATTTTTATACAACTCCTAGACTGGTGTCATTTGTGGTGTATTGCTATATTACTGTATATGGTCATAAATGCTTAACCTCTAACGCCCTGAAGTTTAGCCTTGTCTGCTTGCGCCACACTACCTAGAGGGTGAGCAGAGGTTATTTTTAGGAGTAAATCCCTTCCCTTGACTAGAGGAGAGGGTCCCTGTTTGTCACAAGTTGATACCTGTGCCAACCAGAGACCCCCAAATCTAACATTGGAGGCAGCGGTGAGGATTTCAAATTTGCATTTATGATTGATGTACAGTAATTATTGATCACCACGTAGTGAGTTCAGACCAATAACGCAGCCACAGACTTATTGATTTTTTTTGCTGAGAGAGCTCCATTTTATTTTTTAAGAAATCATGCCTGGTTCACTCCCTGTGGAAAAGGCAGCCTCTGTAATCTCTGGAATGGAAGACATAGATTGGGAAGAAGCGGGCCTGGATGGCTACATGGTAGAGCAGTTGAAAGGTTTCTGCAAGAAGTTCAGAATCTCCCAATCTGGATATAAAAATAAGCCCCATTTCATAATGGCACTGAGGGCCTGGAAAGAATCAAGTGCACCAGAGAATGCGGTGGAAGAGGAACCACCAGAAAGCATCACTGAATTTGGCAGAGTTTTGTCACCAGAGGAGCTGGCAGACAGGAAGGAAGCCAGGGCACACGAAAAGGAGTTGGCAAGATTGAAAATCAATGGGCAATTGGAGCTAAAAAGCAAAAAGATGGTTCTTGAAGAAAGAAAAATTCAAATGGAACATGAGATGAAAATGAGGGAGATGGATCTGAGAGCACCTACTCCCTCTGGTGGCAGCACAATGAAAGTGCAGGTAGAGTCAAGGGTGTACATGTCAAAAGATGTGGTGAAGAAGTTTTTAAAAATGATGACTTAGGGCAGGGGTTCAAGGCCTATGAGGTAGCCATGTCTTCCCACCGAGTCCCTGAGAGAGATTGGGGAGCGGGGTTGTGGGGGCGGTTCCTTAGTGAGGGGCGGGACACACTGCTAGATTTGCCCTCCAAAGTTTATAACTCTTATCTCCACATGAAGGAAGCTTTGATGACCAGGTATGGGTTAACTCCTGAATTGTACAGACAGAGGTTCAGGGGCTGTACAAAGATTCCTGGGGGTACCTATGTTGAATATGTAACCTTTTTCTGCAGAGCACTGGATGGTTGGGTGAAGGGTAGCAAAGTGAATGATATTCAAGGTCTCTTTGACTTAATTGCATGGGAGCACTTGTCTAGTAATTGTTTTCCTGAGCTACGCCAGCACCTGATTGATAGCAAGCTCACTAACCCTAGGAAGCTTGCTGAGGAGGCGGACCACTGGCTCAGCATCAGGGTCCACAAGGGTCAAGTGGGAGACTCCGCCAAGGGTGGGTAGGGTCCCCAGCAGAAGAGTGGGGGGGACAAGGGTAAACAGAGGGAGTTTCAGAAGAGGCCCCAAAGTAGTCCCCAAGGGAACCATGGGAAAGGTTCTCAGCCTCCCCCACCCCAGATGCAGACCGGGGCCCCGACAGGAACCCCTGTTCAAAGAGGGCCCATAAAGTGTTTTAAGTGTGGTGAACTGGGTCATTTTGCCAATGATCTTGTGTCGCCTGTTTGGTAAACCAGCACCCACTGGTGCTCCGCCCCAGCAGATGGCTAGTGTAGCCTTTGGGGAGGAAGTAGAAGTCCAAGGTGGGTGGGACCCCGTTCAGATGACCCTAGTCTCTTTAGGAGACAGTGAGATGGTCCCTGAGAACTAACTGCCCCCAATACTCAGAAGTATGGGCAGTGGGTGACCGTCAATGGTAAGAGGGTGGAGGCTCTTAGAGATACAGGAGCCAGTGTGACTGCTGTCAAGCAACACCTGGGGCCTCATTTATGAGGCCTTGCGTCAGTTTTGCTCTTCCGATGCGTCACTTTTTGTGACGCATCGGCAGCGTAAAACATGCCTCCTGTTGCGCACTATTTACAAAGTGGCGCATCTAAGCAGATGCGTCACTTTGTAAACCCCTGCGCTACATTATACCTGCGTCAGGTATAATGTATGCAGAGGGGGCGTTCCCCCGCAAAAAGCCTCGTAATAGTGATGCAGTGAAATCTATGAGATTTCACTGCGTCACTTTTAGGACTCTGTTGCGTCAAAATCTTGCGCCTGCCTCACAGCAGGCGTACGACTGATGCAAGCCCTTTCACATGGGGCTTTCCCCATTTGAAAGGACACATTTCTGGAGTTGCGTCACTTTTGTGTCACACCCCAGCAATGCGTGACTTTTGCGCTTACAGATACGTCAGAAATACTGACGTATCTGTAACTCCTTGCGACATGATGCGTCATACTGTAAATATGCCACATCAATCATGTCGCAAGGAGTGCGCACTGAGAAGGTACGCATCGCTGCTTTCACGCAGCGATGCGTCATTTCTCATAAATGAGGCCCCTGGTGTCTCAAGAGCAGGTAGTCCCCCATGCATTCTGCCGTGTTGTCAATGCTGACAACACAGAGAGTCGTTGTCTCATGGCTCAGGTTTCCTTTGAGTGGGGGGGGTCTCTAGTACTCTTCAGGTTGCTGTGAGGACTGCCATGCCTGTAGACTGTTTGCTAGAGAATGACTTGGAGAGCTCCCCTTGGGAAAAGGTGGAGAAGACAACTCACTTGAACATGGTGGGATTACCTGACTGGGCGTGCGTGACCACACGGTCAATGGCAGCCAGTAGGGGTGCTCAAGAGGTCCTGGAGCCTGAGGTAGAGGCCCATGAACCGGCCTTAGAGAGAAGGCACAGGAGGCGCGGGAAACCGGCCCCTGAAGTTCCCACGGCCCAGGAGGAAGCAGACCTTGAGGGGGATGCCCTGGAGCCTACCGGGGAACAGATAGCTGAACCGGGGGACCTGCCTGAGCTGACCCATTGGCAGCAGGAAGGAGGCCCCTCCAGGGAGGAATTCTGCAGATAGCTGAAAGAATGCCCTTCTCTCGTGGGTGTGCGGCAGCAGGCTGCAGACCAGGCCAGCGGTGATCAGTCTGGATCACATTTCATTTATTGGGAGAATGACCTACTGTATTTAGAGCCTAAGGTTGCGAACCTGGGTCAGCCCGTGCGCTGGTGGCACCCCAGAAGTTCAGAGCCTTCCTACTGGGGCTGGCTCACGATGTGCCATTAGCAGGGCATTTGGGGCAGGACAAGACCTATGAAATGCTTGGCATCCACTTCTATTGGGCACAGGAACTCAGATGCTCACTGTAGGTCCTGCCAGACTTGCCACGCAAGTGGTTAGAGTGGTAGGAAACAAAAGTCTCCTCTCCAGCCATTTCCTGTAGTCAGTACCCCATTCCAGCGAGTGGGAATTGACATTGTGGGGCCACTGGACCCCAGGACAGCCGTGGGCAACAGGTTCATCCTGGTCCTGGTGGATCATGCCACCCGGTACCCTGAAGCCATCCCTCTGAGGACAGTGATGGCCCCCGTGGTGGGACAGGCACTGATTGGAATTTTCTCCAGAGTGGTATTCCCTCTAGAGGTGGTGTCTGACAGGGGCACCCATTTCATATCCAAGTATATGAAATCCCTTTGGCAAGAGTGTGGTGTAACCTACAAATTCACCACACCTTACCACCCCCAAGGAAATGGGTTGGTTGAGAGATTCAACCGAACTCTAAAGGGCATGATTATGGGTCTGGAAAAACCCATGAGGCGTAAGTGGGACGTCCTGTTGCCATGCCTGCTCTTCACTTACCGTGAGGTGCCACATAAGTCTCTAGGGTTCAGCCCCTTTGAACTCCTAAATGGCCACCCAGTAAGAGGACCTCTAAGTCTGGTCAAGGAAGGCTGGGAGCAATCTCCCAGGAAACCTCCCCAGAATGTATGTAGCTACATGCTGGCATTTAGGAACCAGACTAGGCATTTCAGGAAACTTGCTGAGGCAAATCTGGAAGCCAGCCAGGAGGAAATGAAGCAGTGAAATGAAGCAGTGGTATGACTAGAATGCCACTCTGGTAGAGCTTCAGCCTGGACAGAAGGTGTGGGTCTTGGCCCCCGTGGAGCCTTGTGCGCTCCAGGATAAGTGGACAGGCCCCTTTGAGGTTGTGGAGCGCAAGAGTCCAGTTACCTATTTGGTGGACTTGCAATCTCCCAGGAACCCCTTGAGGGTCCTGCATGTCAACCGCCTTAAGCCCCACTTGGAGAGGTCCGAAGTGGGCATGCTGCCGGCCACAGATGATGGAATGGAGCAGGATACTGAGCCTCTTCCTGACCTCCTGGTAGCCACAGAGGATTTTGTCTTAAGTTAGTTCTGTGAATCGGGCCCAACGACATTATGTACGGAAATAAAAGAAAAGTGTCCCTTGTAAAGAAAGTAAAGAATTACTTCAAAAAGGACAAACCGATTAGAACCAGAGAAGGTGTTGTCATTCCGCCACCAAATACTCCCGCATCTTTCATGCTGTTTGACAAAGGGTACCATACCTGCGTATGGTTGGAAAATTGGGTGGAGTACACCAAGGATGACGGAGTATTGGCTTTTCCATTAGACGGTACATTTAATGGCAGAATTTTATTTAATTTGAGAACCAGAATGAATGACTTACATCCCAGACCTAGATTAACGCAGTATGAAGCACTAGAATTATGGGAGATTGAAGCTTTTGAAAGGGATAAGCCACGAATGGATAAAGGGTTAACTACATTTTATCCCAAACTGAAACAAGAGACCCGTGACAAAAAGATGAAACAGTAGAGACAGAATATGATTGTAGAGGGACTGTTTCCAATGATGCCAGCGGGCGGTCCTCCCGCAGGGGAAAAGAAGACAGAAAAGTGTAAACATTGGGTGCCTATTGGAGAGTCGGATGATGAATTGTTAGACAACCTGTTTTTAAGAAGTCCACCTCCTTATAATGAAGGACACCGACCTTCTAGTGAAGGGGATAATTCTCGGAGACCTCAGCCCCAGGAAGAGGCCAGATCTGCCAGTGTGGGAGGGGGTTGCTTCATGCCTCCCTATACCGAGAGTTTAGGTCCCGTAGATGCAAGGGATATTTATCCAAGAATGCCAGCTAGTGGGGACGCAAGATACTCCCGGGAAAGAGACTTTTGCCCTAGATTCCCCTATGAAGGTGAGGCAAGACCATCCGGTTCAGGAATACCGTTCCTAAACCCTCCATATGAGGAAGAACCAGGATCCCTAGGCACAGGTACTTTGCACCCTAGAACTAGTTATGGTGAAAGACCCAGAGAGACACCTCCCACTGCCCCACGTTGTGCTCCGACTTTAACCCCACAAGTATTACACGACAATTCCGTCGAAAGGATATTGGAGGACAGAGAATGAGAAGCATTAGCTAGACAGAGAGCTGAAATAGTTTAGAGGATTTCACAGTTAAATGCAAGCCCTGATTCTTTAACAATTCCGGTTACTATCGGACCAGTGGTTCCCTTGTATGGGGACCGACAGGGAAGTCCAAGAACTCCAGTCATTACCCCAGTTGTAGTCCAACCGAGATCAGAGCCCTTAATTGTAGACGACTTAACAAGTGAATGTGAGTCTGAAGTGTCACTAATGGATCTGCCCATTAGGGAACCAGGAAAAAGGATGCAGAAAAGACATAATCCTTTCAATGCGAGGGAGATTCAAATGAAATCAACTTCGGGTACTAAGAGTGTCACGGTAGTAACTCCTGAAGAAATTGAGAGATGGAGTCGAGAATTAGAAAAACGAACTCTTCAGTCAAAACCTCTAGATCTCTACAAACTGAGAGTAGAAATAGAAGAACTTATGGCAGGAAATGTAGGATTAGATCGATTAAATACCTACACAGAAGAAGAGCTGTTGTTTATCTGCAAGAGCCTTACTCGAAATGCCAGGGTACTCCATGAAAAGCTAACTGACACTGCAGCTAGTATGGGAATAGATATCTCGAAATCAAAACCTTTGCAAAAACCGTACAGAGCAGATTTCTCAGACAAGGATCTGGAAAACCTGAACATGTCAGGGAAGAAGACACAGGTCAAAGAGTTATTGACAGTATTACAGAAATGGGGAGATGTGGACAGGTGGAAAGCCAGGTGGGCAAAGAAGAAAGAGGAGGCTAGATCCAAACAAGTGACTCCTCAGTTCGTTCTAAAAGAAGCTGATAAACCCGAACAGTTATGTCCTATGCGTGAAGTGCCAGGTGGAAAATACGTACATGTTCCATGGTCCAGACAGGATATTGTGTCCTTTACAAATGATTTCCCAAAATTACGAGAGAAGCCTGTGGACTGGTACAGGCAGGTGGAAAGGTTTGTAAAGGTTCAAAAATGCCTGTGGAAAGATTTGGATGGGTTCTTTGATATCGTAGTTCCGGTAGACTTATGGACCGAGTGTAAAATAGCCATAGCTTGGCCTAGTGAGGAGTACCCGAGGGACTCTAGGACAGGGGAACCCTCTAAAGAAGTGATGAGAAAATATGATCAAGTAATTCAACATTTGAAGCTAAAGGTGCCCGCAAAGGAAACTGATTGGACAAAAATAGATAGAACCACGCAGGAAAGGGACGAGACTGTGCACTCCTTTTATGAAAGACTGTTACAGGTGTTTAAAACATACAGTGGCATAGACAACATCGAGATGAAAGACATGACCCACTTCATTTACAGGTTTGTAAACGGTTTAAGACCTGAAATTTGTCAGTGGATCAAAGATAACAAAATCTGTTGGCAGTCCAAGAAAATAGATGAGGTTCTACGGTATGCAAAATACTGTGAGGACGAGATGGCAGATAAGAAAAAGGACCTCAAGGAAAAGGTGATGTGGGCACAGGTAAAGCTCGCAGAACAACAGGAAAAGCAATTCAGTAAATTAAGTAAAAGTACCCAAAATCAAGGCCCTGGGGGTGGGGGAAAGCCAAAAGTAAAAATGAGTAGAGAATGTAAATGTAAATGTATGTGTCTTGTAAAGCGCACAGCTGCCCTGAGGCGTCGTGGCGCTGTAGACCGCTGGGGAACCCGTCCTGGCTATCCCTGTGAGATGGTCCTTACTGGGTATCTCCAAGGTGAAACCAGGCATCCCCGGCGAATGTGGGGGGCCGTTGTAGAGATGAGGCAAGCTAATGCCCAGAGTTGCCGAGTGTGATCCCTGGTTAGAGTAGACACCGAGGTGAGAATTATCGAGTCCGCTGACCCTGGTCCACGACCCTGTCGCGTCGGGAATTGAACCCTGGTCCCGGGCTGTTCTCTGTTTCCGGGTCTGCTGCCTCTAACCAGTGAGCCACACCACTCCACTCCAGAAGCTAAAAAGAAATTCCCCTGCCACCAGTGCGGGGAAATTGGACATTGGCGAGACGAGTGTCCATATTTACAGCATGATAATACCCAAACCCCTGATTTAATTCCACAGACGCAGAATGAAAGACCAAGAAAGACACAGCAGCAGGTAAAAACAATCCAAGTGCCCCGAGCGCCAAAACCTAATTTTAAAGGAAAATCACCGCAGGGTGACGACATAGAAATCTGGGGAGGTAATGAGAACAGAAATGCAGCAACTTCGCAGTATTTGTTAAATGATACTTTTCTCTGTGACGACGAGTACTGACGGGGCCTGAGAGGGGAGGACAAGGAGTGTGTACTTGGCGCCTCCTTGCCGGTAGACCAGTCAGGGCCATACATTGAAGGAAAGGTTGATGGAAATGATGTCACCTTTCTGTTGGACACTGGGGCTACCCGTTCTACTGTGAGAACAGCGGACGTTCCAAACCTACCCCTCTCGGGAGAAGCAATCCAGGTAGTAGGTGTATCTAATCAATTGATTAGTACCCCAGTTACTGAGCCCATGGAGATTACAATAGGGAACTTTAAAGAAATGCATAGATTTGTCGTTTGTGACACCAGTCCAGTAAACTTACTGGGACGTGATTTGTTGTGCAAAATGAACTGTACTATCTTTTGCACACCGAAAGGCGTCGAAATTCAGACCCCAGACGAAGATGGCATCTATAAGTTAATGTTAATCAGACCTGACTCAGAGATTAAACGACTGACTGTACAAGACTTACCCGAAGAACTTCAAAAGACAGTGAAATCAGAAGTATGGGACTTTACTGGAAAGGATGTAGGATTAATGGCAAATGTAGATCCCATAAAAATAGCCATGAAAGAAAATGCAGTTTACCCCAATACCAAGCCTTACAGAATGAGTGCTGAAGTGAGAGCAGGAGTTGCCTTTAAAATACAGAAATTACTAGAAGCAAACATCATACAAGAAGTGATGAGCAGCCCTTGTAACTCTCCAATAATTGGAATCAAGAAACCTAGTGGCAAGTACAGAGTAGTGCAGGACCTAAGAAAGGTAAACAAGATCGTTGTTTCTTGCTGTCCTATTGTCCCGAACCCCGCAGTGATCCTGTATCAGATTCCTTGGGATGCTGAGTGGTTCACTGTGATTGACCTATGTCATGCATTCTTTTCGATCCCATTGCATCCAGATAGCAAATTTCTTTTCTCATTTGCTTTCAATAGTCACGTGTACGTTTGGAATAGGGTCCCTCAAGGGTACACAGAAAGCCCCTCTATCTTTAATCAGATCCTGAAAAAATGCCTTGAATCCCTAGTCTTACCTGGAAAGTCTGTTTTGGTGCAATATATAGATGACCTTTTGGTGGTGTCTAAAAGTCATAGGGATTGTGTGATTGACACCATCGCCTTGCTGAATCACCTAGGTGAAAAGGGACATAAAGTGGCCCCTGAGAAATTGCAGTTCTGTTCCAAATCAGTGAAATATCTGGGGCACCAGATAGAAAAAGGCATCAGAAAAGTCACTTCCGAGAGAGTCAGTATAATTCAAAAGATGCAATTACCCCGTACTCAGAAGGAGATCAGAATGTTCCTGGGGGTTGTAGGTTACTGCAGGCAATGGATTGTGGGATTCACAGTCCTAGCAAAGCCCTTGATAAACATGACCAAAAAGGGAGCGAAGGACCCAGTTGAATGGGATGATGAAAGCCTAACAGCATTCACTAAATTACGAGACTGCCTGTGTACAGCCCCTGCTTTAGGAATGCCTGACTATTCTAAAGAGTTTGCCCTGTTTTGTGACACCCGAGACAATTGTGCATTGTCAGTCTTAACCAAGGAGCATGGGTTGATTAGACGCCCAGTGGCATATTTTTCTGCCACTTTGGATCCAGTGGCTGCGGGATTACCTGGATGTCTGAAAGCAGTAGCTGCCACCTGCACAAGCTTAGAGCAAAGTGAATCCATTGTAATGGGACATCCCGTTACTGTGTATGTTCCACATGCAGTTGTAATTTTACTGACCCGAACAAAGACCCAGTATCTCACCCCTAGTCGGCTGACTAAATACGAGAGGATTCTCGTGGGTGCTGCAAATGTAGTTATTACTCGGTGTAATATACTGAACCCAGCCACCCTACTCCCTGACTCAATGGTTGTAGAAGACCAAGGAGCGAACGAGCATGACTGCATTGACCTGACAGAATTCAGTACTAAACCTCGCCCAGACATTAAAGAAACCCCTTTGCCTGTACATGATGAGCAATGGTTTGTGGATGGCTCATGTATGAGACACGAACTTGTAGGCCTAAGCGCTGCTTATGCTGTAGTTTCTTTAGACAGCAATAAAGAAGCATCATGTTTATTTGGAGTAAAGTCTGCACAAGTAGCCGAATTGATAGCATTGATAAGAGCTTGCAAATTGGGAAAAGACAAAAAGATAACAGTGTATACTGACAGTCAGTACTGTTATGGGGTTGTGCATGACTTTGGCCAATTATGGCTGCAAAGAGAATTCCTGACTTCATCAGGTACCCCCATTCGGAATGGAGGGATTGTACAGAATTTACTGGAAGCAATCCAATTACCAAAAGAATTGGCAGTAGTCAAATGTATTGCCCATAAAAGAGGCCTTGACGCTGTATCTTTGGGAAATGATTTTGCTGATAGAGTGGCAAAACAATGTGCTATGGATCGCATGTCAATAAATATCAGACTGGGAGGGACTGGAAACAGCTGCCAACTTATGATGTTTGAAGAGGTACCTACCTGGGATGAAGTGAGAGAATGGCAGCATGCTGTGCCTTGGGAAGAGAAAGAGAAGTGGAAGGAACTTGGTTGTCGACCAAGGAGTGAGGATGGTGTCATTGTGGGCCCAAAAGGTATGCCTGTGTTACCTAGACACCTGCCCTCCTCTATGGCAAGATTAATACATGGAAGTTCACACACTGGTAGGGATGCCATGGTTCTGGTGTTTCAACAGACCTGGTTTAATCCGAAGTTCAGGAAGGTAGCAGAATCACTCTGCCAGAGGTGCCTGACATGCCAACAGTTCAACGCTGGTAAAAGAACAGTAGTTGAACTAGGGAAAATTGGAAGCTCAGGGGGTCCCTTTGTAAGAATTCAGATTGACTTCATCACCATGCCTCGTTGTGAGGGAAAAAGATATGTCCTTGTCATTGTCTGCCTGTTTTCAAAATGGGTGGAGGCTTACCCTGCCACACAGAATGATGCTATAACCGTAGCCAAACTGTTACTGAAAGAATTGATACCTAGGTTTGGGGTTCCAGTCATGATTGAATCAGATAGAGGCGGACATTTTCAGAATGAGATACTGGCTCAGCTCTGTAAAGCATTTGGAATCACACAAAAGCTGCACTGTGCACATCGTCCAGAGGCTTCTGGAGTAGTAGAACAAATAAATGGCACTATAAAATCGAGATTAGCAAAAATGTGTGACTCTACTGGTATGAATTGGATTACTGCTTTGCCTCTTGTTCTGATGGGACTCAGAAGTATTCCAGATCGGAAAACAGGCCTGAGCCCCCATGAAATCCTAATGGGAAGAGTGATGAGACAAGCATGGGTACCAGGATACAAACTGTTAAGCATTTCTGATGATTTGGTACTTGAATACTGCAAGCAACTGGGTGACCAAGTGCGTTCTATCTCTCGCCAGATTGGGGAAGACGCCGTCGCCAACCCGACAACTCCAGTTCACAAATTGGTTCCTGGTGACTGGGTTAGAATCAAGAAGCATACTCGTTCGAGTTGCCTTGAACCAAGGTGGGGAGAAAAACGCCAGATAATACTGGTGACCACGACAGCAGTGAAGTGTGCAGGCGTTCCCAAGTGGATCCATGCCAGCCATACACAGAAAGTAGTTCCGGACAAGGAACCTGGAGCTGAAGGTTGTCCAGCTGAGGGGTCTGCAGATACCAGTCCTGAAGTAGCTGATGACGAACAGCCGAGCACCAGCCAAGATGATTGGATACCCATAATCGACCTAACGGAGGACTCAATCAGAACAGGAGAACGGAACCAAGAAGATAGAGAGTGGAATAGAGAGGAAGAGATAGGCACAGGCGAAGACCCTCAGATCATTGAGATTCACATCAAATCTGAGGACGAAGAGGGAGGTCAGACAGGGACAGAACAAGTGATCGATACTCCTCCACTGACTCCTGAAATTGAAAAGGGACAGACTAGAACTAGAACAAAAGTTCGAGCAGAAGAAAATCAAGAGATCGAAGTGCTTGAACAGGATCAGATAGAATTAGAAGAACGTGTTCAGGACACAGAAACCGAGATATTCGAAAGCCAAAATCAAAATTCACCTGAACCAGGCCAGCTTAGTAACCAGGCAGAAGAAATAGATACAAGACCTGGGATTAGTCAGATAGGTAGGGAAGAGACAGAGACAGAAGTGCCACAAACAAACGAAAATAAAAGAGTATTAGAAGAAAGCCAAATCACAGTGCCAGCTAAAAGACTAAAGAAAAAGAAAAATATTGAACGAGGATTTATTAAGAAACTGAGACTGAGAATAAAAACAGTAGAAGAAAAACTTGCAGAAAGAAGGAAAAGTCCTCGAATTGTAGAACAAGCTGGAGAAAGCTCCAAAAGAAGGAGTGATCGAATAAAAAGACTGAACGAGAAATACCAAGATCCTGAATGGACATTTTTAATTTTGGAAGATTTTGAGGATCTTGATTTAACTGACGAAAGTGACGGAGAACCGATTGCTGATCAGTCCACAGAAGAGGAAGACGAATTAACCTGAAGTTGCACAAAGTAAGCTAACTGTGCAAAGTTACGGAGAGGGGTTGAGAAATCTTCTTCTGAACGAAAATGTCTGATTCAAACGTGAATGGAAGGCCTAGACGCAGTTGTTGCAAAACATGCTGCAAAGTATGTATATGTAGTATAGCTATAGTGATTATAATTTGGATAGGACTAACAGTTTTCATTCCTTTTATGGTAAGCAAAAATACTAATATTGACCCTACTCAGACTGTGACCGCTGACACTGAGGAACTGACAACACGAAGTGTAGAAAGACGTGAAAAAGCACTCAGACAAACAAAACGAGACTTAGAAGCATCAGATGAGGAAGGACTACATTATCATGGAGTTAGAAACCAGACACAGTTAAATGTTTTCGCTAATCTGTTAGTGCACTATGTAGAAACTATGGAAATAGAAGACTGCTATGTCTGCATGAAGCTACCTACTTCTGTAGCTGAAGGCGTGACTTATCATCACCTACCTTTGACCTATGGAATTTCCTGTAGCATTTTAGCAAGCTTATTTTATAAAAGAGGACCATTACAGTATTACTATTCTAATTCAGACGTGATATTTTCTGAACTTCCTATACGTGGAAATCTGAATCCTGTACATACCAAAAGTGACGTTACACGTTATATGGGAGAATACTTTCTGACTATAGGTACCATAGACTTAAATGAAGCACACAGAGACAACTTGACCTGTTCTTTACAGGAACAATAAAAAATATTTTTGAACATGGCAGAGAAAAGAAGGGAGAGTTTCCAAAGAAAGGCAAATGACAAGAGACAGAAAACTCCTAAATGGGCTGAAAATATGGAAGGCACCTCAAATGGTGGGAGAGGTCCTGCTCTGTTGCTGGATTTCGAAAGGAAAGGGAAACTTTGTCTTCATCGCGAGAAGACTAGTTATTATAATAACATTTTCATTGGTTCCAGTCAATGTGAACACAATTACAAGGTAATTGGAGGTTGGGGTTTCAAAAATGGGTCAGAACCTGTGTTTCCCGGAATTTATTATATATGTGGAAACAAGGCTTATTTCAAATTGCCGGATCACTGGTATGGAAGCTGCTACTTTGGCATTGACTTCCCGAAAATATACCATGTGAAAGAAATTGCTGGAAGCAATGAAAACACTAATGGCTTAGTGCGTAGTAGAAGAGAAAGTGTAGGTGAAATAATGGGTAGTATTTTTAGTGCACTGATACCTGGAGTGGGAGTGGTTCTGAACACACACAGAATTTGCAAATTGTCCACAATAGTGGATGTGTTGTCTACTGACACAGCTCATGGATTCCTGCTGGTCAATACCGAAATGGTTGCGATCAGATCAATGGTTTTGCAGAACAGACTTGCGCTAGACACTTTATTAGCAAAAGAGGGCGGAGTCTGCCGGATGCTGAAGGCGCAACATTGTTGCACTTACATACCGGACAAAAGTGTACAGATCAAAAGATATGTGAAAAACATTACTAATTTGGGAAAAGAACTAAAACCACTGGAGGTTGACAGTGCCTGGAAGAGACTTGTTGATGGTCTATCCAATGTAGGTCATTGGTTTGCCAATTTAGGTAGAAGCTTATTGTTTAAGGTACTGATGCCAATTGGAGTGATAGGTCTCCTCATTTTCCTCATATTTGTCTGTTGCAAATGTCGCAAACACACAAAGAAGTACACGGTGGATAGAAGAGGTGTGAAACGAAGTGTGGATGAGCTTGAATTGGAAGAAATGAATAATCAGATTTACAAAAAGGTGAAAAATTCTCACCCTGATAAAGATGTGAAAGAGTAATTGAATCGCTTGTTGGAAGAAATTGAGATGCATAAAGTGTGAAAAGTTGGCATCTGGTTCCATTTTCATTTGTGATGATAGTAAATATCATCAAAGAGGGGATTGATAGAGCAAGAATTTGCATGTTACGCAACTTGCTTGAGTCATGAACCTCGAATCTGTCATAACCCGGTAACAAAATTTGTATGTTGTACTAATTTCCCTTTATTTTTGAATGTACGTGTATCATAGTGATGCTTGCCTATGTGTTTTACTAATACGATTGTAGGAATAACAGGAGAAAACCCATAAACCTCGTTGGGATGGGTGTATCGTGTATGAAGGAACAATTCCCAACAGGTATTATGCAGAGACAATTTCAAATATGTATGCCAAAGCATTACAGAAGGAACAGAAACAAGGAGTCAATTGATTTAGAAAAAGGTAGTATTATTCACCAAGGAACAGAAAGGGAAATTATTCATAAGCAATTACAGTTAAGACAGCACTGTAAAGACCAGATCTTATGACAACCCAGTGACACTTGGTGCAAGGTGCTATGTACAATTGGTGAAGTGAGCGTGCAAGTGCTTTAGGAACAGCATTGGCGGCGCATTCAACAAAGTATATACATCAATCAAAGGCTCCAAAAGCAAGTTACAATCACTTGGAAAACAATTATTTCTTCAGGAGCACTAGACGTGATATGCGTCATGTAATTCAAGCTGAAAGGTCGACGGCGTTTCGATCCCCATTAGTCGGGATCGTCATCAGGACAGAGTTGTCGATAGGTACAGTGAATGCAGCCAAGCAATGATGCGTGGCTAGCAGGAATCCGAGGCGGCAAAAATGGGCCTGGTGCTGAACGCGGCTTGAATTTGGGCGGCACGCGGGGTAGACAGCGCCTGAGTTAAGCAAGGCGTCAGACGGCAGTGATGGGCTCATCTGGCGTGGAGTTTACCGGCAATGAATGCTGGAGCTGTACTAATACGATTGTCACAGGTCCAACAAGCAAGAGTCTGTTAACCCCAAAGAATGGTGGTCCGCCACTCCCCTTTCACCCTGCACCTTTTCCCCACAGCCACAAATCGGTACTTGGTACGAGGAACCTGGAGACATCGAGAAGGATTGGCCCGACGGGATGAACGTGTGCGGCTCCTTTAAGGCAGAGGATAGCGATTACGGAGCTCCACCCCTGGTGACGACAAAAGCAGGAAATACAGGCACGGAGACGGACGGCGATTCCCCGGCGGAGGAGGAAGCAGGACGAGAACGAAGACGTGAGGAGAACGGGAACGACAAGCCAGGAGGCCACCGGTTGGACGTTTTGCCCTGCCACGCGCCCACGGGAGGAGCGTGGCTTCAAGAGGTACGGGGCCGGGTCGCGGGTTGGGTTGGGAGGCGGAAGCAGCCCCCATTGTAAATCCCTCAAGAGAAACCCTCCCCTGAGCACGAGCACTTCTAGGCACGGCCATTTGATTAAGTTTGTGCACTACACCCTGGTTGTGGTCCCTCACTCCCGACCCTTATCGCCATTCCCCGAGTACAGGACGTAACTCGTCTTTTTCTTCATTTCTTTATGGTGCAACGCGATATCCTTGGGAAGAGACGGTTCCTGGATGACAACTACCAAGACCACAAGGCACCGCGGCTGATCACCTTGTACAGAGACTAGAGACCTCTTTGAGTCCCATGAAAAAAACGTATATTCCAATAAAACCCTCCTTGAAGCCCCTATTGAAGGCGCCTGTGTTTCTCTTTGAGCCACCAGCCCCCCCTCAGGTGTCCGACCCCCCTAAAAAATGGCCGCCGTTTAGAATATTGCTTCTGCGCATGCGTTAGTCACACTCACGTGACGTGACGTAATTGTGATTTGGAGGGAAAGGGTGCGCATGTGTAATAGCCACAAGATGGATGCTGTGTAATAACATGGTGAAGCTTGTGCAGATGCTCTCGTGTTATTGTGTATTGCACTAAAACATAACTGCATAGTATATTTTTATAATGATAAGTCATAAGTACACAATCATGTTATGTAGTTGATTCATTTATTTCTATGTTTTAATTTGTTTTCGCTTACTTTTCATGTATCCTCGGTACGGAGGGGTGATGGGGTGCTTGGGAGTCGATGTTGGAGTGCAGTACTGCGCAGAAGCAGAAGTAGCGAGGTGGCATTGACACAGCGCCAAGAGAAAGTCGCTGCCAAGATGTGCCTGGGAAGATGCACCTACACCCAGCCAGAGAAACTGAAAACTGTTACTTTATTAACAATGTATTCTTCCTATTGTATTCAGTGCGACTTCTCATGGGAACCCCAATCTTGCTAGGCGGTACCCAAGAATGCAAATGTGAGCTTGTAGAAGTAAATTCTGATTGGTGTGTTAACCTAGCCTACTTTGGGACCAATCGAAATTGGGGATTCTGACACTTTGCAACATTTGGGGGTGGTACACTGACCCGAAAACAGTATATCTAGCCTAGGTTTAGCTATAGAATTTGTCCGACTTGTCTGAATAGCTGACCTGTCACTGACCCAACGCACTCAATAGGTGACTGAATACAGAGGTGCTGCGGAGCACTCTGTCCGAATTTGACCATAGACTTTGAAGGTTTTACTAAACCTTAAGTGCTGGCGGAGCACTTTGCTGAGGAGTTCGCTAACCCAATCGGGGTTCTAACTGATAGCTGCAGAGAGGGTGGAGCGCAGGCGTTGCTTCCGAACTGCGGGTGCTGGTAGTGCCTTGGTGGTCCTGTCCTGATCCTAATCTGGGTTTCCTGTCCTGTCCTGGGGTATCCATTCTGCACCTGCTGTCCCATTGATGACTGCTATTCCTTGGGGTATTTCCTGTCCTTGACTGATCCGTGGCCAGGGTTGGTTTTCACACCATTCTAGGTAAATATATAGATAGGGCTGAAACTCTATACTGCACCTTTCTATTTTCCTGTCTTTGCTTCAATAAAGACATACCTTGCACATGTTATATTTTCCATGCTTACCGCAAATCTACCCTATGAAAACCTATTGCATTGAATTTTCATAGCATGTTCCTATGTTACCCTACCTTTAGAGCACATTATTTCCATACTGTCTATGAATTATAAATGTGGTTTATAATTTTCTCCTGAATTCCATTCTCGAAATAATCATATTAGAATATTAGCGTGTTTCACTTTTATCCCTTTTGATAGACGTATAGGATTCCTAATTTCTACTCATTTTCATGATGTACGTCCCATTAGTATAATTCCAGTACATGCAAATAGTTTGCTCATTTATAGATGTCTATTTCTTGAGTTTCAGTTGAAGACCACTTAGCGTGTTCCCTGTTACTCCAGTTATAAACTTAAATGATTACCCTTACATTGTTTCTTTATGGTTATGTTATTTTCGTTATCCTGTTTATCGACTGTCTTTTGACTGTAAACCTTATGATTTCCGAAATTGATTTCTAGATAAAATTCTTAAAACTTCCCAGTTGTCCGTGGTCATTTGATGAATATCTAAAGGTACTTAAAGTTGGGGTTTGTATTTTGCCTGCCTTTCTTCACAGCTAGCTCCCTGATCCATTGTGGTCATAGGTACCCGTAACGGTGGATGGTAAGTCGGGTACACTAGAATACAACAGGAAGGAATTAGGGTGCTGATGGTAGATTGTGAGGTCGCCTGATTAATGTATATGGTGAATTGAAATTTATGGGCCCGAAAACTATATGGTGAAATTATTGGGCAGGTGACCCCCGATCTCTATCAAGTTCACCTGTGACGCACAAGGCTTACAGGGTGACTGACAGGGTCAGAGCCTGCATCAAAGAGGAGGTCTCAAAGATGCTTGCTTTTCGGGTGATTGAGTCCTCCAGCAGTCCTTGGGCCAGCCGAGAAGTCTTGGTCCCGAAGGCTGCAGCGCCGGGTGCCACACCCGAACTCCGGTTCTGTGTGGACCACAGAGGACTCAATTCAGTCACCAAGACTGACGCGCACCCCATCCCCAAAGCTGATGAGCTCATTGATCGGTTAGGGGCTACCCGGTACCTCAGCACGTTTGATCTAACATCTGGGTACTGGCAGATCGCCTTGACTGATGGGGCCAAAGAGATGTCAGCATTCTCCACATCAGATGGGCATTTCCAGTTCCGGGTTATGCCATTTGGAATGAAGAATGCCCCTGCCACCTTCCAGAGGTTGGTCAATCAGGTGTTGGTTGGGCTGGAGGAATTCAGTGCCACCTACCTGGATGACATAGCAGTGTTCAGTGTCACATGGGAAGAACATCTGCGCCACCTCTGGGAAGTGTTGATGGCACTGCGCAAGGCAGGCCTCATGATCAAGGCGAGTAAGTGCCAGATCGGCCAGGTGGCGCCTCTCCAACGCAAGATTGAAACCATCCTGGCTTGGGAGCCCCCAAAGACCCAGACAAAGGTGAGGGCCGTTTTATGACTCACCAGGTACTACAGGAGGTTTGTCAAGGGGTATGGCAACATTGTTGCACCCTTGACTGAGCTGACTTTCAAGAAGCAGCCCAAGAAAGTGATTTGGACTGACACCTGTCAGAAAGCCTTTGACACCCTGAAAACTGCCATGTGCACGGCGCCCGTGCTCCTGGCCCCCAACTTCTCCAAGGAGTTTCTAGTGGAAACAGACGCTTCGGAGCATGGTGTAGGGGCTGTTCTCTCACAGATGACTGAGGAGGGCTGGGACCAACCTGTAGCCTTCATCAGTAGGAGGTTACTTTCACGGGAACAGAGGTGGAGTGCAATTGAGCGAGAAGCATTTGCTGTGGTCTGGACATTGAAGAACCTAAGACCCTACTTGTTTGGGTCTCCCTTCCGGGTTCAGACAGACCACAGGCCCCTCAGATGGTTGATGCAAATGAGGGGTGAGAACCCAAAGCTGTTGAGGTGGCCCATTTCCCTACAGGCTATGAACTTCACGGTGGAACATTGCCCTGGCACAGAAAACGCCAATGCTGACAGTCTGTCCAGATTTTTCCGCCTTATTGATGAGGAACTCCCTGGGGTAGGGTAGTTCTCCCCACATTTCAGCTGGAGGGGACACGTGTTAGACCTGGCACCTTGGCGTGAGTCTCACATCCACTTTTTGCTGGTGTCCCTCATATGTTTTGCTGGTGTTAGCTGCTCAGGGCACTGTGCCACTGCCAATCAGTGCCACAGTGCAAGTGCTCCATATGAAAAGTATATACATTGATTGGTTTCCATGATTGGCTTATTTGGTTTGCTGTCAGTCCCCAGTAAAGTACACCAGGAGTGCCAGGGCTTGTAAATACAAATGCTGCTGGTGGGCCTGCAGCACTGGTTGTGCCACCCACAGAAGCAGCCGAGTAAAATGTGTCTAAGGTCTGCCATTGCAGAACCTGCGTGCAGTCTGGTACTGTCATGCTGACTGGGCAAGTACCCCCATTTGCCAGTCCCTAAACCTTCCCTTAACTTCATATTAGTCACCCCTATGGTAGGCCCAAGGGCTGGGTGCATTGTAAGCATAAGGTAGGACAAGGCCTGATGTGTGTGGCATGTCCTAATAGTGAATTACAGGCATTTTCGTTTTTCACTATTGTAAGGCTACCTGCTCTCATAGGCCAGAATGAGCTGCTGGAATTAGTACACACTATAATCCCAGCAGGCTCAGGGAACATGCTAGAAAGTCAAGTTTAGTATGCCCGAACTCAGAATAATAAAACACAGTATTTAGTAAAGTTTATTTTAATATCCTGTGTTTGCAAATACTACTTTTAGAAAGTTAGTATTTGCTTGCCTAACCATTTCAGCCCGCCTCTGCTCTGATGTGTATCTGCTGTCTGGTTTCTGTGTGTGACAGGCCTGGGGAATTCCAGGAGACAGGCTGGGTCAGACAGGTGGTGAATAGAGAGATTACACCAGGATAGGTGGGGGGAGGGCCCCTTGACTCTGAATAGGCCTATGCTCTGCCACCTCAATGCTGGCTCCGCCCCCTGGGGAGCGGCTGATGTCTCTGCCCTGCGAATTGTGAAGAGAGAGGGGAAGACTGTCAACAGAGTACTCCTGGACTGCACTTGTCACCACAATGCTGGCTCCACCTCCTGCGGAGCGTCTGATGTCCCTGCCCTGCTCACTGAAAGAAAAGCCAGAGCTGCCCAAAACTTAGTGCACAGGAACTGGACTGGATTAGGAAAAGGCCCCCCTGGCCTGAAAGAACAATGGATTTTGTGTATAAAAGTAGTAGCCCTGCTCCTAAGAAATCAGATCCTGCTTTTGAACCAAGAAGAAATCTCTGCCTGAGGAGGAGAAACTGGGAAAGCTGAAGAAGGAATACTGTCCCTGTCCTGGGGGATTGGCCTGCAGTGGTTGCCTTGCTGCCAAAGGAGAGAAGGAACCTACAAAGACTTGCCTTATTTTGCTACAAAGAACTTGTGCTTCAAAACGATCTCCAAGGGCTTGGAAGCGAGCTTGCCCCATGAACTGAGCCCCAGGACCATAGGCTCATCCCCTGCCTTTGCTGTCTGCTGCTGGTCTGCTGCCTTTCCCCCCGCGGGAGCCGTGATCCCCCATGCGCATCGCCCCCTTCTTGGGCCGTGACACTTGTGCCTGTCCGCCCCCGCCTCGTGTGAGCCTCGCTCGACTTCGAGCCGCTCGCTGTCCGTCCCGTGGGCCGCCCGCACTTTGTTACCTTGCCTCCTTCGAATCGCATGGTGCGCATCTGCCCCTCCTGCTGGAGGCGGACCCGAGTGCTGCCTACAGCCCCGGACGGCCCATACGTATGAGACGCCCCGCTCCGCACTCTTGGGTCCCGCTGGGCTGCGCCGCACACTGTGAGAACCACCCGTACGTTCCGTACTGGGGGCCCCGTGCCACGCCTGCCCGCATTGGACCGCAGCTTCCCCCGCAGACCCGAAGGTACGGCTCGTACACCGTGGACGCCTCATCGCACTGCCTCGCCGGCCCGCTCCTCGAGTCCCCCCGCTCTAAGTCTCGGACAGACACATTTCAGAGCCGGGGCCCGCCTCAGAAGGGTGCCGCCCACACCGCATCAGTGCGCCGATGTCGCGCCTACCAGCTGGACCCTGCCCCCTCACTAAGTTACTGTAATTTCACGTGCACTACGGTGCGAAATCCCGGGCCAGGAGCCCGCAACGCTGGGTGTGATAAACTGCCTTTTTGTTGACCGGTGAGAGTCGGACAAAGCGCACAACGCGCCCCACAGAAGAAGATACGTTTGTCTTGAGAACGCTTTTGCCTAAACAATCTTGTGGCTCTTTTTAAAGAAACGTTATTATGGTCTTGTCTTAAATCTGCTTAAAATACTTACATAAAATACCTTATTTTTATACAACTCCTAGAGTAGTGTCCATTTGTGGTGTATTGCTATATTACTGTATGTGGTCATAAATGCTTAACCTCTAACGCCCTGAAGTTTAGCCTTGTCTGCTTGCGCCACACTATCGAGAGGGTGAGCAGGGGTTATTTTTAGGAGTAAGTCCCTTGCCCTAACTAGAGGAGAGGGTCCCTGCTTGTCACAAGTGCATACCTGTGCCAACCAGAGACCCCCAAATCTAACAACGGGTGATTCCTTCCTCTCCAGTCCCTCCATCTGGGGCTCTGGACCCTCAGTTTGTGAGTAGTGCACTAGATGTCTGAGCTTTCAGGGTGCCGTGGGCAGCCACCCCTCTTAGCTTTTCCATCACCGATGGGAATTCATTGCCCAGACTGTACTCAGTCTGCATTTGGAGACTAACTATGATCCTTCTCTAGGTCAGCCTCCTTTCGCCACTCCGGGGATACCAAGGTTACAAACAAATGTCCCTGGAACTGAGCTACTCTGCAGACTTGAGTGGTGTACTGCTCCAGGGAGAACAGGCTTTCAACTACCACAGCCAGGCTGTCCCTGGTGACCCTCGTGGCAGTGAGGGGGACCCCATTCACCTTGTCCTGGTAGAAGTAATGTATCCCACCCTCAAGGATCACCAATATACCCTCTGAGTTCACCCCCTAAGTAAGGGACATTTATTTGAGCATTATCTATTTCCTGTCCCTCGGGACTACCTAGACCTAAGGCCATATTGGCCACCCCTGTAAAAGTCTAAGCATTGAGGGATTTCTTTGGACAGACAGAGTCCCCTTGCTTGACTCCTAACTAAGCACAATCAAAGCAGCAGGGTTAGAAATGGGACGGCTGGGCCACTGCCCTCCAGATGCTCCGTCCTTCTTCTTGGCAGAGGCTTGGGAAAACTTTCCTTCCCCCAAGTCTGAGACTTTTATGTGTCTCCCTTTACCTCCCCATCGCTCTGATGGAGGGAACCTGAACCACCCTTCTTAGGGTCACCCCCATGTGCCATGTTGGTCACTGAAAAACTGACAAAAATGTCTCCCTCTTCAGAAATCTTCCTGGGATCAGAAAACGTGCTATCTACCAGTTGTTAGAGCAGCTCTGTAAAACACGAATTGAGCATGTGCACCATCAGGATTCGGTTGTACAGCCCAGCAAAATCATCTACTTTTCTGTCCCTCACCCAGCCTTTCAGTGCCTTGCTGGAACAATCTAAGAAGTCCACCCACGCCTGGTTTATGAGATTCTGGCTGTCCCTGAAGAACAAGTTACTTACCTTCGGTAACGCTTTTTCTGGTAGATACAGTATCTGCCTGTAGATTCCTCACCTTGTGAATATCCCCCTGCGTCAGCAGCTTCCGGAAATTCTTTTTGTAGCTTAGCGCCGACGTGGACCGACGTCACAGAGGCACGGCATCGCGCGCGACTCCGCTGACGTCACCGACCCCATATCAGACCCACCCCGGCGTGAAGACATGAGTTCCGCCCCTTTTTTCCGTGCCTTTCGAGGCACACGGACAGACCAATGGCAGTAGAACAAAACAAAGTATACACAGTACACAATGTCCAGATTACACACATAGGGGCCGATTAGGATGGCGGACGGACTTGCGTCCGTCCGCCACCCTTGAGGAGGAGGGAACGTCCGCAGGGGCTGCGGCGTTCCCTCCGTGCTGATTAGGATGTGACCGCCAGGGTGGCGGTCACATCCTCTATATTTAACATTGCGGCGGGTGCAGCTACAAGCTGCACCCGCCGCAATGTTAAAAAAGCATGTGTTACATTTACATGCACAAAGCGGCAGGCACCGCACGGTGCCTGCTGCTTTGTGCACGCAAATGCAGGGGGGTACCATAGGTACCCCCCATGTGCACCCCCCACCCCCCATTCACCCAGGGGGCCCGCAACGGGCCCCCAAAGTGAATGTCCGTATGCTTTTCCATGGCGGAAAAGCCGCCGTGGAAAAGCAGTTTTACACAACCATCATAATATGGCGGACGGTGTCTCATAGACACCGCCTGCCATGTTATAGCTTTTCCGCCGCGGTCGGAAGCCGACCGTGGCGGAAAAGCGGCGGACGGAATTCCAGACCCACCAGCCATCCTAATTTGGCGGTGGGTCTTTGGAGCCTCCGCAGAGGATTTTCCG
Organism: Lissotriton helveticus; assembly: GCF_964261635.1. Lineage (NCBI taxonomy): Eukaryota > Metazoa > Chordata > Amphibia > Caudata > Salamandridae > Lissotriton > Lissotriton helveticus. The sequence goes on along the minus strand of NC_136072.1, from coordinate 33,795,464 downwards.
CCTCCTCCGGGACGGAGGTGGCTTCCGCCGGCCCGGAGGAGGCGGAAAATCCTCCATCCTAATCGGCCCCATTGTGCGAAAACAATAAGGGAAAGCAAAATGTAATAAACATTTCCTTTGACAAATATATACAATAAACATGGTATACAAGAGTGGACAACGGGGAGGCGGGCGGGACAGTGAGGAATCCACAGGCAGATGCTGTATCAACCAGAAAAAGAGTTACCGAAGGTAAGTAACTTGTTCTTCTGATAGATACATCTGCCTTGTGGATTCCTCACCTTGTAAATAGAGTCCCACAGCAGTCCCCACTCCCGGAGGAGGGTGTCCACTCTCCTATACCAAGAAATCCTGGAGGACAGAGCCCGCAAAGTGGCCGTCCCTCCTCACCTCGGTATCCAAGCAGTAATGCTTCGCGAAAGTGTGGAGGGAAGCCCAAGTTGCCGCTCTGTAAATGTCCTCTACAGGCACACCTCTAGAAAGAGCAGATGTTGTAGACTTAGCTCTAGTAGAATGAGCCCTTATACCCTCTGGAGGTTCCTTACCCGCCAGGGAGTAGCAGATCTTGATGCACAAAATTATCCATCTTGAAAGCGTGCGCTTGTGCACAGATCTTCCTTTCCTGCAGCCAGCAAATCCAACAAACAGCTGGTCATCCAACCTGAACTCTCTTGTTCTGTCCAGGTAGAAGCTTACCGCCCTCTTAGGGTCCAAGCGATGAAGCCGCTCCTCCTCCTTGGAAGGGTTAGGGGGAGGATAGAAGGTAGGAAGGGTAACGTATTGCCCCAGGTGGAAAGGAGTTACCACCTTCGGCAGAAAAGCAGCCCTGGTCCTTAGAACCATTCGATCAGCATGAATGGTTAAAAACGGGGGCCTTGAACTAAGAGCTTGAAGCTCACTTACCCTCCTTGCCGAGGTAATTGCTACAAGGAAGAACGTCTTGAAAGACAAAAGCCTCAAGGGACATGAGTGTAAAGGCTCAAAAGGTGAACCCATCAAAAATGTAAGAACAAGGTTCAAGTCCCATTGAGGTACAATAAAAGGAGTGAGAGGAAATTTATTGATAAGGCCCTTGATGAACCGTAAAACAACAGGTGACTTAAACAAAGAGTGCTGGTCAGGCAAACACAGGAAAGCCAATAAGGCCGACAAATAACCCTTAATGGTTGCCACCGCAAAACCCTGCTGGGCCAAGGAAAGAGCAAATTGAAGAATATTGGACAAACAAGCCCTTAAAGGGTCCATGGACTTCTCCCCACACCAAGCAACGAACTTTGACCATCTATAGGAATAAATGGACTTAGTGGAGTCACGCCTGGCTGACAAAATGACATCCACCACATCGTGTGGGAGAGAAAAGGAACTCAGGTTGCCCCGTTCAATCTCCAGGCATGAAGGTGTAAGGTCTGGAGGTGGGGGTGTAGAACCTGCCCCCCCATCTGGGAGAGGAGATCTGCCCTGTGAGGGAGACAGAGCGGCGGGTGAGAGGATAGGTGGAGACGGTCTGAGTACCCCACCCTTCTTGGCCAATCCGGTGCGATCAATATAACTTGGGCCCGGTCTTGGCGAATTTTCCTCAGAACCCGAGGAATCAAGGGTATGGGAGGAAACGCGTAAAGGAGTTGCGAGCTCCAACTCAACTGAAACGCGTCCCCCAATGCTCCCTGCATCGGAAACTGGAGGCTGCAGAATGACAGACAGTGAGCATTCTCGCGAGTGGGAACAGGTCCACCCGAGGAGTTCCCCACGTCCGAAAGACGTGACAAACTACCTCTGGATGAAGCCTCCACTTGTGGTCGGCAGAGAACTGCCGACTGAGACTGTCTGCATGAACGTTCTGAACTCCGGCCAGATGATTTGCCATCAGACAAATCTGATGATCCTGAACCCAGGACCAGAGACGCAGCGCCTCTCTGCAGAGACACTGCGACCCCACTCCTCCCTGCTTGTTGACATACCACATCCCGGTCGTGTTGTCCGTCAGGACCTGAACTGACCGCCTGCGAAGGGAAGGGAGGAAGGCCTTGAGCACCAGACGTATCGCCCGTAATTCCAGCAGTTTTATGTGAAGCAACCTTTCCTCTGGAGACCAAAGACCCTTGACCTCCAGGTCCCCCAGATGAGCACCCCACCCGAGAGTGGATGCATCCGTTATTACCGTGGCCACCGATGGAGGAAGTTGAAAAGGATTTCCTTGCAACAGATTGCCTTCCACGCTCCACCAAGACAGATCCGCTGCAGTTTCTCTGGAGATCCTCACTGACTCCCTGAGATCTCCGTTGTGCTGATACCACTGCCTGCGGAGGCACCACTGGAATGCCCTCATGTGCCAGCGTGCACGGTTGACCAACAGAATGCAAGAAGCCATCAGACCGAGCAGACATAAGACCTTCAGGACTGAAACAACCGCTCCATTGTAGAATAAAGGAATAATTTCCTGTATGTCGCAAATCCTTTGAGGAGGAGGGAATGCACGACATACAGTAGTGTCCAGTACCGCACCTATGAACAGGTTGCGCTGGGAGGGCACCAGGTGAGACTTGGGTACATTTATCGAAAAACCCAACCTGTGCAACAACTGAGTTGTCTCTTGCAGATGAAGGAGCACCTTCTCTGGACACTCCGCTTTGATCAGCCAGTCGTCCAGATACGGGAATACAGGAATCCCCTACCTCCTGAGATGTGCTGTCACCACTGCCATCACCTTGGTGAAGACTCGAGGCGCAGTAGTAAGACCAAACGGAAGGACCGCAAACTGGTAGTGTTCCGACCCAACCGTAAAACGGAGATACATTCTGTGCGACTTCAAGATGGGAATATGAAAATACGCATCCTGCAAGTCGATCGACACCATCCAGTCCTCTTCCAGCAGCGCTTGAAGAACCTGTGCAAGAGTGAGCATCTTGAACTTTTCCTGTTTCAGGTAAAGGTTCAAGATCCTGAGATCCAGGATTGGCCGTAGCCTGCCATCCTTCTTGGGGATCAGAAAATACCGGGAGTAGCATCCCTGACCCCTCTCCTGCTCCAGAACTACCTCTATCGCACCATTTCTGAACAGTGCCAGGACTTCTTCCTGCAGGAGAAGCAGGTGGTCCTCCAAACAAAAACCCTGGCAAGGAGGGTAATTTGGGGGAAACTCCCGAAAGGGAAGAGCATACCCATTCCCCACGAGATTGAGAACCCAAAGATCCGATGTTATCAATTCCCAATCTCGTAGGAAATGGGTAAGCCGACCCCCTACCGGACCCACATGATCCGGAATGGAGGATGTAGGGCTGCTTTGCTGCATTGGCAGGGGGCTGGGACGGGGAAGAGGAGGAAGAGGAGGAGATCTGACGGCCTCAAGAATGGGCTCTTTGCTTGCCCCTATAAGAACTGTTCAGCGTGTTTTGCTGCTGCTGCGGCATGCTGCTGTGCTGACTTGTAGGATCGAAAGGAAGATCTGCTAAATCCTCTAGTACGCCTTCCAAAAGTGCCCCTGGTCTGAAGGCCCAATGACTTGGCTGTCGCCCTGCTATCTTTAAAGCGCTCTAAAGCAGCGTCTGCCTTCTTCCCAAATAAGAAAGTAAGCTAAAGGAAAACCACTAGTATGCCAGGCGCACTGCTATATTAAAGTATAAACAATTCTCTAGCTAAACAGTTAGTCAAATACATGCATCAAATTATTTGTGCAAGTAATCACGGATCTATACTTGACATTGAGCAAAAATTACTCAGAAAACAGAAGTAAGCAAAGCAGTTTGTATTAAACTGTTCATACAAACATTGCGACAAATTACAACACGTTATCAGTCTAACGTATAGTTACTAATACGAATTATACTGCATACATATTGCTAATGTACAACACACTGAATGATGGATTGATGCCCAATGCATTTCGGGAGAATATCCCTTCTTCAGGGGCACTGTTGAAAAAAAGAGAAATAAACATTGACATAATACAACATGAAACTCACTGAAAAAAACTAGTGCAATGTCCAGGATTCAGTTACAGATTGAAAAAGAGTTACTGGTATAAATGTTTACTAGTCAATAAGAAACCAACCATAGATCTATTGAACCACCACCATGTGCAAAGATAAACACGTGAATTACACACCGAAATTGGAAACAAAAGGAAAAACGTTTCTGTGATACAAATAGCCAAACAGACCATTCACCAAAACCACTAGAAGAGACTACCGTGCTGTGAATACCAGAACAGGTTAAACAACTGTGGATATGTATGAAGAAAAAACTCACTAATGTGCTGTACTGAATAGAGTAAACTTAATGCAGCTGGACGGCTCCTTAGACAAAATTCTGTGGAATCTTCTAAAAGTGATTCTACGTTGCTATGTAAAAACTATATATTTGGGAAATGCGATAGCGTGAAAAACACAGGCGAAGTTAACATGCCGTACTTACTGAGATGCTGTTCTTAATGCGTCTGATGTTGAGGCAAAATGTAATCAAATGCACGTGAACACTGTGGACTTAATGTTTTTGGCCAATTAGAGTTTTTAATAAATTGAAATCGCAATGGATGGTGTACTATGTGCCACTAATTTATGTTTTACCTGGAAGTAAATGGACAAAAAACAACAACGGTTTTGACACTTCTGTGTACACCAAACCTACAGACAAGAACAATCTACTGTTGTTCTCCAGTTTTCATCCTCCTAAACTACTGCAAAATGTACCATATTCACAGATGCTCAGGATTAAGCGGATTACGTCTGATCCAGATAAACTTGCAGATAAACTGGGTGATCAGACAAACAAATTCAAACAACAAGGTTATCCCCAGTCAGTAGTACTGGCGGCCACTGCTAAGACAGAGATACAAGACAGGAGTAATTTACTGAAAACCAAAAACAGGTGCGAAAAGTCCAGACATGTTTTTGTCAGTAAGTTTTCAACATGATCCAATGTCATCAAAAACATCATTAAATCCAGATGGGAAATACTAAACCAGGAGTCAGATTTCAAGGGACTCTTCATGGATCCACCACTATTCACATATACTCGCAGTCAAAATTTGAAAGAAATACTGACGACGACATCAACCCAACCACAGGCATAACGTGGTATGCGCAAATGCTACAACTGCGTACATTGCAATAATGTGATTAAAGGCAGTGTCATTCAACACCCGCATTCTGGCAAGATTATAGCACTCAGACACAATGGAGATTGCAATTCCAACAATGTGATTTACACCATCAAATGTCCCTGTGGACTATTATACGTAGGTAAAACAACACGTAAAGTTAAAGTCAGGATAACGGAACATAAAAGCACTATTCGTAATCAAAGTACCAAGACATACTTCACAAAACATTGGACAGAATCACAACATTCAAACGCCCAATTACGATACACCATCCTAGAAATACTAGCAGTTAAAGCTAGTCAGGACACTAACAAACTCTTATCACAAAGGGAAGCCTGGTGGATTAAGTATCTACAGACATTAACCCCAGGGGGGCTCAATGACAGAATAGGACTCCTGTGCTTTCTGTAGAGATGTTTCATCTTTATCCCAGCATCGATGTCATCAGGCTTTGTCCTCAGTAGACTGTACGTGTGATGTTTACTTTAGTCAATAACTTTCTGTTTTATTTGCTCTATCAACACGTTTTTATTTCACTTTGTTTTAATTCACAATCCTTCGGGTGACATTTGATTCATGCAGTATTTTTATTTTTTATTTTTATTTATTTATTTATTTTTATTTTTATTTGTATTTTTCTTTCTTTATTAGTGAGGTAGTTTGCTGGCTTTTTCTCGGTTTTGTTCTGATTGCATTGAGCTCTGAGTGCATTTTATGTTGCATTACTGCGTCAGTGTTATCTTGGTCCTATTCTGCAAGTTTTTATGCATCTTTCACACTTTCTTCTCCAGATGGTTTATTCCTCTGTCTTTCGTTTTTTTATATGTTTTGTATTCTTCCGACATTGGCAGTAGTTCATTCGAATAGTACGTCCCGTTTGCATACTCCAAGATGGCGACTGTAGTTGTCCTCTTTCGCTGTCTAATACAGTGATTTTTTCCAGCGTTGACGAGGGAGTTACACACTCTCTACGTTTCGAATGGTGGTCGCGTCTTTTTCTGAGATTGGCGAACATAGTCAGGTCAGTTTTACAATATCGATGGGTCACTAGTACTGATATGCTCAGCGCTATTTGTCTTTTGTTGACACTGATGTTAGAATTCGTTTGGCTTGTTTATTGTTTACAGAGTTGCTCATTGAGTTGAGCGAACATTTATAACTGTTGCCAGAGTCCGCGTTTTTGTCAGCTGGAGTATTTTTTTGTTCATTTACTTCCAGGTAAAACATAAATTAGTGGCACATAGTACACCATCCATTGCCATTTCAATTTATTAAAAACTCTAATTGGCCAAAAACATTATGTTCACAGTGTTCACGTGCATTTGATTACATTGTGCCTCAACACCAAACGCGTTAAGAACAGCATCTCAGTAAGTACGGCATGTTAACTTCGCCTGTGTTTTTCACGCTATCGCATTTCCCAAATATATAGTTTTTACATATATTTTTTGCAGCAACATGGAATCACTTTTAGAAGATTCCACAGACTTTTGTCTAAGGAGCCGTCCTGCTGCATTAAGTTTCCTCTATTCAGTACAGCACATTAGTGAGTTTTTTCTTCATACATATCCACAGTTGTTTAACCTGTTCTGGTATTCACAGCACGGTAGTCTCTTCTAGTGGTTTTGGTGAATGGTCTGTTTGGCTATTTGTATCACAGAAACGTTTTTCATTTTGTTTCCAATTTCGGTGTGTAATTCACGTGTTTATCTTTGCACATGGTGGCGGTTCAATAGATCTATGGTCGGTTTCTTATTGACTAGTAAACATTTATACCAGTAACTCTTTTTCAATCTGTAACTGAATCCTGGACATTGCACTAGTTTTTTTCAGTGAGTTTCATGTTGTATTATGTCAATGTTTATTTCTCTTTTTTTCAACAGTGCCCCTGAAGAAGGGATATTCTCCCAAAATGCATTGGGCATCAGGGCATCATTGAGTGTGTTGTACATTAGCAATATGTATGCAGTATAATTCGTTTTAGTAACTATATGTTAGACTGATAAAGTTTTGCAATTTGTCGCAATGTTTGTATGAACAGTTTAATACAAACTGCTTTGCTTACCTCTGTTTTCTGAGTAATTTTTGCTCAATGTCAAGTATAGATCCGTGATTACTTGCACAAATAATTTGATGCATGTTTTTGACTAACTGTTGGCTAGAGAATTGTTTATACTTTAATATAGCAGTGCGCCTGGCATACTAATGGTTTTCCTCTAGCTTACTTTCTTGATTCCGGGTTGGCAACCCTCCAACCAGGCTAGCACGCAATCTTTTGAGTACACAAGACTGAAAAAGGTTTTTCATTTTTTGTAACAAGGGTGTGCACGAACCTCTTTCATAATACTGTTCAGTACACATTCTTCCCAAATAAACCAGATCCGTTGAACGGGAGATCCAACAACGTAGATTGGACATCTGAAGAAAATGTACTAGACTTCAGCCACGCAGCTCTCCTCGTAGCTACAGAAGAGCCCATGACCCTTGCCACAGAGTCCGCCGTGTCCAATCCACTCTGAATCACCTGCCTTGCTGCAGCCTGAGTGTCAGAGATAACCTACTGGAAGTCTTTTCTATCCTCCTCCGGCAACTTGGGCACCAACTGTTTTACAGTGTCCATAAGGGCGTGAATATAACGCCCCATCAGGCAGGTCGCATTTGTGGACTTCAGCGCCATACTGGCGGAGGAGAAAACCTTTTTAGCAGCCTGATCCTGCTTTCTCGACTCTTTTTCAGCTGGAATCTGAGGAAAAGCTCCCGTTGATCGTTTGGAACAGGCCGCCTGCACCACCAAACTCTCAGGCAGAGGGTGAGTGGATAAAAATTCTGGGTCATCAGGAGCAGCTCTGTACCTTCTGGCAACAGCCCTAGACACAGCAGGAGCTGACAAGGGATTCTTCCAAACCTCTAAAATTGGATCTTTAAGGGCATCATTAAAGGGCAGCAATGGTTCAGTCACCGATGATGGAGAGTGAAGGACCTCTGTGAGAAGATTTGACTTGAACTCAGCAGTAGGTAAAGCAATGTTCAACAAACTTGCAGCCTTCTTAATCACAACATGGTAAGGAGCCACATCTTTAGAGGGTTCGTCCGGGACTGAAACCAAATCCCACTCAGGGGACAGTTCAAGGCCACTGGCCACTGAAAGATCCTCAAAAGGGTCCTCAGGATCCTGCAGCTCACCCTCCTCCAAATACTCCTCATGATAGCTCTCTTCCTCCATCAGCCTCTGGGCTTCACGCCTCGACCTGAGCTTCACATTCGAAGCCGCCGGGTCCACTGTCGGCTCCGTCGAAGCCAGAGCCGGCGCCGAGCCCGACGCCGGACGAGGAAGAATCCCATGACTTCGCTCGGGGTTCGGCATCAGGGATGATGGAATCGGCGTCGAAGGATTCGGCATCGTCGACTTCGGCGTCGATGGCTTCGGAGTCGAAGGCATCGCCGGCGTCGGAAAATGCCAATGCGGCGCTGGAGCCGCATAAAGGGCATAAAGGGCGCAGGAGCATAGGTTTGGGGAACACCCAGATCAAACGCCATCGGTCCCGTGGGACCAACAGGAGCCCCAGAGGGGTACATAGCCCTGGAATAAATACCATACATCGCATTTAGAAAATGCGTCGGATCCTGACCTGGAGCCGGAAAGGCTGGGTACAAAACCCAAGGCTGCTCTTGAGGGCATGGAGTCGATACGACGTCGACCTCCTCTTCAGGCTGTAGCACCGGGCTTCGAGCAACGGAGCCTCTCCCTCTCCAACCATCTCCCCCTAACCTTCATCCTCCCGATCCGGAGGATGGAAAGGAACCGGAGATGGATTCACTGTCTGCTTTGGCGAACCTGGCGAATTCGGATGTGACGCCTCACCCCCGGCATCCTGATCTTCCGAAGCCGAAGACACCACCTCTTTCTCAACCAGCTTCACCTGCGACTTCGGCTTAGAACCCGAATCCTTCCTCGAGCGATGTCGGGATTCATGGGTCCTCTTCTTATGCTTCTTTTTAGACGACCTCGAAGCATGGGCCGAGGACGAGTCCGATCGCGACCTCGAGCGAGATCTTGACCTCGAGCGTCGAGTCCGCGAACTCGATTTCTTCTTCTCCTTACTTCCTTTAAGCTTCGCCACAAGAAGCTTAGCTTCTCTCTCCTGGAGGGCCGTAGGTGTCATCTTCCTACAAGACCGGCAGTCATCGACGTCGTGGTCGGAGCTAAGACACCATAAGCAGCATTCATGCAGATCGGTAATGGACATGGTCTTGCCGCATTCCTCACAGGCTTTAAATCCGGTCTTCTTCAAAGACATGTCAAAAGAGAAGACAATGAAACACCAACAACACAAGGTAACAAAGTTACTGCAAAAGCAACGGACGATCACTAGAAAACCGTTAGCGTCGACGAAACGGAAAAAAGGGAACTGATGTCATCACGCCGGCGTGGGCCTGATATGGGGTCGGTGACATCAGCGGAGTCGTGCGCGATGCCGTGCCTCTGTGACGTCGGTCCACATTGGCGCGAAGCTACAAAAAGAATTTCCGGAAGCTGCTGACGCAGGGGGATATTCACAAGGTGAGGAATCCACAAGGCAGATGTATCTATCAGAAGCTTGGTCTGTATTTCTCAGACTCAGCCCAAACTTGGTCAGAAGTATGTCCTTCATGTGGGCATTCTTAGTTTGGTATTCTACCACAAGTGTGAGAAGTCTGTCCCTCCCCACTGTGCACATGTACCTCGATAAGCTACCTGCCAGAACTTCTCTAAGACTTGTGCACCCTCAGGGCTACCTCATGCTGAGAGCCATTTATCTATACCATATCCTACCAGATCACTGGACACTAGGTCCTCAGCTTATGCAGACCCTCACCTCTTCAGTGGACTTTGTTGGAATGATGCCACCAATATTGCTGTACTCCATCTGTTTTGCTCTTAGGTCCAGCTCTCTGAGACTGAGATCAAGGGCCATCCTCCTCTCTTCCCTGGTCAGTCTCCTTTCTTTGAAGTCACTTTCAGCCTCCTCCTTCTAAAGTTTCAACTTGGCTATCACCAGTTGGAGCTTCCTGTCCTCTAGCTCCTGTGGGGTTAAGCTCCCGGCAGGCACAGTGCTCCCTGCTCCATCTTAGGTTTTCAGATCATCCTGGTCATCTGCTGGGGTCAATTTGAGTTCTTCTGGCAGCTCAGGACCCTGGACTGGGTCATCTCTCTCTCCTCATTCTCTCTTTGTGCTCCCTCCTCCTCACTGTCATCCATGTCCTCCTCTCCTGAGGTGGACTGCCATCTTTGCACCCCTCAAAGGCCCTACAAGCTAACTGGAGAGTCTGGGCCATATTTATTGCGGGTGGCACATCTTTTGCACCACGTTGCATGGTGCAAAAGTGAAACAACCCTAGAAATGCAATCTATCAAGCCACGCAAGACATCCTTGCATGGCCCTGAGTGGATTTAAAAATCCAGAGTAAAACAATGCTGCACAAATCACTGTGTTGTGTTACTTTACCCCAGGGTATCATTACGTGGGTGGTGCGTGGGTGTTACCATGCAAAAAGCATGGATATTGACGCATTCCCAGGTTTACCATTACTGGAAGACTTGGGAATGTGCCAAAATTGGATGGCTTCCCAGGGGAGGCATAACAAGGAGATATATATTTGTTTCTCCTAGTTCTGCAGCACATATAGAAAGAGGAAAAAGCCTCATATGCCCCTTCCTGCACAAAAACAATCCTTACAATGCAGGCTCGATTTTACTATTTTGGGGATGCTTAGCAGTTTGGGCAAATTCCCAGGTCTACCACTTATTGTAAATCTGGGAATGCATCAAGATCCATGGGTTTTTCATGGGAACACAAATGTACCACTCATTGAATGCCTTCCTGGGGCAGAGAAATGCTATTGAGTTATTATGGATCTATCACGCCACTCAAGGCCAGGCAAGGTGGCCTTGAGTGGCTTGAAAAGTAGCATTTAAGGTTTACGTCATGCATGCACCCGATTGCATTAGTGCAAAAGCGACGCAACCCTTTAAAAAATATAGCCCTCAACATATTTCTTTTTGTTGGGCCCCTCCCTGTGTAGCAGTTTGGGTGCATTACCAGGTCTACCACTTATGGTAAATCTAGGAATACATTGAGAAAAACATGGGTTTTGCATAGGAACACTGGCGCACCACCCATGGAATGTCTCCCTGGGACAGAGTAAGACAGCACAGCACTTTGCGCTGTGATGCATTACTCTGGATTTATGAAGACATTTAGGGCAACACACCTTTGCCTTTGTGCCAGTTGAAGGGTGGTGCCAAATCCACACAACCACTTGATACATATGGCCCTTAGTACTTAGTACTTCCTCTACAAATTAGACACTTGTCAGTTCTCTAACATTCCAAGTTTCAAAAGACAGAAGTTAACATTTGTGCTTCATTATCATGTAACATATGAAAACGTGTCATCTGAAGCAGGTATTGGCCACCAAAACCCACCAATGAGCATGCAAAAGAAAGAGCTGAGATCTGTTGTTTTCTGTGTTACCCCATGAACGGAGCTCTAATTATTTACCTGAATTGTCTTGTCTTCATCTGCATGTCCTGATTCAAAAACAACCTGAGATTGATGTGATTTTCCAGCTTTCAACTAAATAAAACAAATGAAAGAAATAATATCTAATTAATCACTTTTTGACAAAATCATTGCTGGAAATTGAGTTTCTGGTTCAGGTGGGTGAAACCCTACTCAATCAGGAACCACAATCTGTTTCAGGGTGGACAACAAACAAACCCCAAATTAACCTGTGCTTAACCCTTTGGCAGGTTGGCACACACGCAGGAAGGGAAACAAGAAAAATCCCACACCAATTTAGAATAAGTAGAGTACAATGTATTAAAACAATAAAAAACTAATAGTAGAACCATAAATATGCGGTTTTAAAGATTTAGGGGTCGATTCCGATCCGGTAAAATCACAGTCCGTACGACTCGCATCCGGAGCCTTTTCCGTACGACTCGTACGGACGCCGTAAGACCGGACGATTCCGATCCCGATCGGGCGACCCGGACGCCATTTGTATGGTCCACGTCGATTCGTACGGAAAAGCGTACGATCACCTACACACCGTACGGCGCGTACCCCCCATGATCGCAGGGGTACGTGCCGTACCCCTGCGATCATGGGGGTACGTGTCGTACACCCAGCGTACATGGGGGGTATGTGCCGTACACCCAGCGTACATGGGGTACAGCACGTACCCCATGTACGCTGGGTGTACAGCACGTACCCCCATGATCGCAGGGGTACGGCACGTACCCCTGCGATAATGGGGGGTACGCGCCGTACCCGGGGGGCCGTTCCGTACCTGTTTCGGGGCGAACTCTGACTGTACGACAGTTTCCAGCTCCGGTAGAAAAAGGGTCGTACAGAGCGTACACAACACGGATCGTACTTGCCGGGTCGTAAAAAGCAGCCGCGAAACGTATAAACGTCGCGTACAGCGGCTTCCGAGGGCGATTCATATGGGAATTTCATTCGTACGGTCCCTGGTACGATTCGGACGGATAGCTGCATCGGGTGTGGATCGTACTACGTCGTTCGTACGGGGACGGTTACGGGTACGATTCGTACGGAAAAAAATGCTCCGTACGACAATTCGGAGCGCTTTTTACCGGATCGGAATCGACCCCCTAATGTCTCGCCTATAAATGTATACCTTATTCCAAGAACCCTCTATGGTTCTTGTGAAGTTCCAATATGGCGATAAATAAAACAAAAGAAAGAAATAATATCTATTTCCCACTTTATAACAACAACATCAACCTCTGCTTTTTCCCCAAAAGTCCAGTGTTCAGTCTTTTCTGGCAATGGCAGGTAGGGGAGCAACCTTGAGAACCAGGACAGAGGAGAGCAGTGATTACTTAAGAGTCATGGGGTCGAGGTCTGGGGGACATACAGAGAATACAGGCCATCAACTATTAAAATAGTAGTTCATTGCACTTCCAGATGCAGAGCATAACAGAGGTCTCCTCCATGACTAGATGGCCACTTTCAGCTTCTTCAGGTTTTCATATCTTGGTGTCACTTGGTACTCAATAAAGGTAGGGATCGGAACTCACTGAGCCTTTCTATACACATACCTGATCCCTCAGATGAGGGGTGCCTTATGTGCATATGATGTTATGTCCTCACATCATGTCAAATATTTCCAATTGCAAAAAGAACAATTGATGGACAGAATATTGATCAATGTCAAACATTCACCCCATTAAAGAGATCTGGGCCTAAATCCATTATTTTCTTGCTCCCCGTGCAATTCCAGTTTAAACCCAGCCACAGGCACACACGCATCGACCCTGATGCAAAAAGAACAATTCCTATCAGCATAATTTCACTCCCAACCACAGAGTTCCATGCCACACAATTCCACTACACATTTCCATTCCACACCACAGAATTAGGCAACAAACCACATCACTCAACTCAACACTTTACACAACACAATACATACATCAACACACCACACACATCCAATCCACACCACAGAATACCAATCATGCCCCAAAATTCAACAACAAAGCATATAATTAAAGTCTACACCATATCAATAGACCATATCAGTAGACAACACAAAATACCATTCCAGATAATTACACTCTGTGACACACAATCCCACTTCACATAATTCCAGTACACTCAAAACCACCTAATTATTATCCACATAATTCCTCTGCACACCATGCCACATAATTCCACTACAAACATCCACTTCAGACAACACAATTCCATGCCACACAATTCCGCAACTAACCATTCCAATCCAATCCACAGAATTTCACTCCATATTACATACATCCACTCCACTCCATAACACATGGGTAAAAGATATTGGGTCTGATTTAGATCTTGGCGAACGGGTTAATCCATCACAAATGGTGACGGATATCCTGTCTGCCGAAATATAAATCTCATTGTGTCCTATGGGATATGTATTGCGGAGGACGGGAGATCCATCAGCGTTGTGACAGAGTAACTCGTCCGCCCAGATTTAAATCAGGCCCACTGTCAGTTACAATGCCAATGGCTATAACCCTTGCAAATGAGAGACCTATTGCCATTGCCAGTGATTGTTTAAAATATACTAACACCCATGTCAGCTCCTATGCTTGTAACTGTTCCAATAAAAATATATTTACAAAATCAATAAAAATCTTGCGTAACTGGCAAGATCTCACAAGATCCCAAGACAATAATGTGACTTGAGAGCCTTCTTTGATGCAGGCGGGTATAAACACTGCACCCTTCAGAATTGACTTGGATCCAGCTGTCTATATTCTGATGAGCCCCTGAACTAAACCATGGGGACTACTTCTCCCCTGTGGACCCCAACTGTGCAGCACCTAACCTTAATTTGTTCATTGATGCATCCCAGTAAGCAGAGCATACTACCATGGCCAATAAAGTGATGTGGCCCATTCCACCCCTTGGAACAGACTGATATTCCCAATGCAAGAAAAACCCTGTCCATAGAGAGCACTGATAGCTGTCAGTGTCAATAACCAGGTCCCATGCCATAGAAGGGAATCTACATTCTGTGGCTTATCAGAGTAGGGGCAACAGCCACAGGTTTTCGACACCATTTTTCCACTCAGAGGTGGTTAGCGTGAGATTGGTCATTCATCCCAGGATCTGTATCCTAAGGCCAAGTAGGAGTCAGGGTGATTCCGTCCTGTCCAGCCCCTCCATTTGGGGTGCTGGACCATCTGTTTGTGAGTGGTGCACTAGATGTCTGAGCTTTCAGGGTGCCGTGGGCAGCCAACCCTCTTAGCTTTTCCATCACCGATGGGAACTCATTTCCCAAACTGTACTCAGTCTGCATTTGGAGACTAACTATGATCCGTCTCTAGGTCAACCTCCTTTCGCCACTCCGGGGATACCAAGGCTACAAACACCTGTCCCTGGAACTGAGCTACTCTACAGACTTGAGTGGTGTACTGCTCCGGGGAAAACAGGCTTTCAACTACCATAGCCTGGCTGTCCCTGGTGACCCTCATGGCAGTGACAGGGACCCCATTCACCTTGACCCGGTAGAAGTAATGTTTCCCACCCTCAAGGATCACCAATATACCTTCTGAGTTCACCCCCTAAGTAAGGGACATTTATTTGAGCATTAGCTATTTCCTGTCCCTAGGGACTACCTAGACCTAAGGCCATATTGGCCACCCCTGTAATAGTCTCAGCAGTGAGGGATTTCTTTGGACAGACAGAGTCCCCTCGCTTGACTCCTAGCTAAGCACAATCAAAGAAGCAGAGTTAGAAATGGGACGACTGGGCCACCACACTCCAGAAGCTCCGTCTTTCTTCTTGAAAGGGGCTTGGGGACACTTTCCTTCCCCCTAAGTCTGATACTTTTATGTGTCTCCCTTGACCTCCCCATCGCTCTGATGGAGGGAACCTGAACCACCCTTCTTAGGGTGCCTTGTTGGCCACTGAAAAACTGACACAAAGTCTGCCTCTTCAGGAAACTTCCTGAAGTCAGAAAACTTGCTATCTACCAGTTGTTAGAGCAGCTCTGTAAAATAGGAATTGAGCACTATCAGGATTTGGTTGTACAGCCCAGCAAAAAGATCCACTTTTCTCACCCTCACACAGCCTTTCAGTGCCTTGCTGGAACAATCTAAGAAGTCCACCCATGCCTGCTTTGTGAGATTCTGCTGTCCTTGAACCTCTTTCTGTAATTCTCAGTGCTCAGCCCAAATTTGGTCAGAAGAATGTCCTTCATGTGGGCATTCTTGGTTTGGTCTTCTACCTCAAGTGTGAGAAGTCTGTCCTTCCCCACCATGCACATGTACCTCGATAAGCTACCTGCCAGAACTACTCCAGGACTTGTGCACCCTCAGGGCTACCTCATGCTGAGAGCCATTTATCTATATCATATCCCACCACATAAATGGACACTAGGCCCTTGGTTATGCAGACCCTCACCTATTCAGTGGACTCTATTGAAACGATGCCACCAATATTGCTGGACTCCATCTGTTTTACTCTTAGGTTCAGCTCTCTGACACTGAGATCATGTGCCATCCTCCTCTCTTCCATGGCCAGTCTCCTTTCTTTGAAGGCACTTTCAGCCTCCTCCTTCTATAGTTTCAACTTGGCTATCTCCAGTTTGAGCTTCCTGTCCTCTAGCTCCTGTGGGGTTAAGCCCCCGGCAGACACAGTGCTCCCTGCTCCATCCTAGGTTTTCAGAGCATCCTGGTCATCTGCTGGGGTCAAGTTGGGCTCTTCTGGCAGCTTAGGACCCTGGACTGGGTCCACTCTCTCTCCTTATTCTCTCTTTGTGCTCCCTTCTCCTCACTGTCATCCATGTCCTCCTCTCCTGAGGTGTACTGCCATCTTTGCACCCCCTCAAAGGCCCTGCAAGCTACCTGGAGAGTCAGGGCCATATTTATAGCGGGTGGCACATCTTTTGCACCACGTTGCATGGTGCAAAAGTGAAACAACCCTTGAAATGCAATCTATCAAGCCACGCAAAATATCCTTGCATGGCCCTGAGTTGCTTTAAAAATTCAGAGTACCACAATACAGCACAAATCACTGTGTTGAGTTACTCTACCCCAGGGTATCATTCCATGGGTGGTGTGCAGACGTTACAATGCAAAAACCATGGATAATGACGCATTCCCAGGTTTACCATTACTGGAAGACTTGGGAATGTGCCAAAATGCGATGGCTTCCCAGGGTAGGCATAACAAGGAGAAATATATTTGTTTCTCCTAGTTCAGCAGCACATATAGAAAGAGGAAAACGTCTCAGGTGCCCTTACCTGCACAAAAACAATCCTTACAATGCAGGCTTGCTTTTACTATTTTGGGGATGCTTAGCAGTTTTGGCAAATTCCCAGGTCTACCACTTATTGTAAATCTGGGAATGCATCAAGATCCATGGGTTTTACATTGGAACACAAATGCACCACTCATGGAATGCCTTCCTGGGGCATAGAAATGCTATGGAGGGATGTGTGCTGTGTAGAGTTATTATGGATCGATCACAGGACTCAAGCCAAGGCAAGGTGGCCTTGAGTGGCTTAAAAAGTTGCATTTAAGGTTTGCGTCGTGCATACACCCGATTGCATAGTGCAAAAGCGAAGCAACCCTTTAAAAAATACAGCTATCAACATATTTCTTTTTGTTGTGCCCACGACCCCCCCCCCCTCCCAGCCCCCCTCCCCCAGTATGTGTAGCACTTTGGGCGCATTACCAGGCCTACCACTTTGGTAAATCTGGGAATGCATTGAAAAAAAGATATGGGTTTTGCATAGGAACACCGGCGCACCACCCATGGAATGCCTCCCTGGGGCAGAGTATCACAGCACAGCCGGCTGCGCTGTGATGCATTACTCTGGATTTATGAAGACATTTAGGGCAACACATCTTTGACTCTTTGCCAGTTGAAGGGTGGTGCCAAATCCACACAACTACTTGATAAATATGGCCCTTAGTACTTAGTACTTCCTCTGCAAATTAGACACTTGTCAGTTCTCTAACATTCCAAGTTTCAAAAGACAGTCTCAGGGCTCCTACAGATCCAGTCCTCTCTGCCTATTTAATATGCTCACAAAAGACTATTTTATGCATAGCAAGGGTTAAGGCCTTAACCTGGAAAGAAGCTTGGAGGTTGAACAGCTCCAAGATGGCCGACAATGAATGAAGGTGACGGTCTAGTGTATTAGTGCATCAGAGTTCTACTAGAAGCACTAGCAGTAGAATGCTGCTGCACTTCACCTGAACTCTTAACGGAAGCGCACATATTCTTGGAGTCCCTCTTAGATTGTTAGTTAGTTGTTAGGATATCGTCTAGTTCATCAGTGTCCCTACCGTGTACAGTAAGAATTCAACAAACCATTTCCAGGTCCGTATTCGGTCTTCAGCACCGCTTCGTCGAAGTGGTGTTTCTGCAAGGCTCATGCGCAGTTTGTCCTCAGAACGACCAGTTCCCCAGAGACCTGCGCAATCTTCTATTTAGTGAGAGACTAGTGTACACTGCTTACAGAGACCTGCACAGTCTTCTAATCCGCGTGTGAGAAGTGTTAAAAGTGTTCACACAAGCGCTGTTCTTTTCCTGTGAGAACCTCGATCAACAGAATCCAGCGCGTCGCTTCGAGGAGCAGCGACATCCGCCTGTTGAAGGACACGACGTTCTTCAAATCCAGATAATGAAAAGGAACTGTACAGAGCTAAGTACTAATTCAAAAGTCAAAAGGTAATATGTTGTATTGCTGATGAATAAGAATTTGGTACTTACCATTGAACTCCTACTCTGAGTTGAATCCTAAAAGAGAGAACATTAGAGAAGTAAATCAAAAAGAAATATAGGTATGTAGAAACAAGTGATAGAAAATAGTTAATAGCGAAAGAGAGAAGGTGAGATAATAACTATATGTTCTTTCTTAAAAAATCCTTAGAAGTTCTTCAGGCAAGAAGAAACAAGTTAAAATTGTAATTGCAAGAAGAATGTGAAGACCATACAAGAGATGCAATTGTCTAAGGTTATTTAGGAATGTGAATGAGGATTAGAAAAATATAAATTAGGATTAAATAAATACTTATAAGTAAGCACTGTTGTTTTTCCTTGATTTCCAGGTCTACACCCAGGAGCACAGTATAGTGTGGAGGCAAGACGGGAAATTGGAAGCTGATAACCGCAGACAGTCCCTTAGCCTTCTTTATTATTTTATCCACTCCCACTTCCCCTCCTGAGAAGATTCTACAGATTGCTATATAACTACAGCAGGAGATCTTACGGGCGGGGGATTGGGAAAAGACATCTCTGTTCCTGCGCAAGTATTAAGGCAGACTTGACAGACAGAAGTTACCATTTGTGCTTCATTATCATGTAACATATGAAAACGTGTGATCTGAAGCAGGTATTGGCCACCAAAACCCACCAATGAGCATGCAAAAGAAAGAGCTGAGATATGTTGTTTTCTGTGTTACCCCATGAACAGTGCTCTAATTATGTACCTGAATCGTCTTGTCTTCGTGTGTATCTTCTGATCCAGAAACAACCTGAGATTGCTGTGATTTTCCAGGTTTCAGCTAAATAAAACAAATGAAAGAAATAATATCTAATTAAGCACTTTTTGACAAATTCATTGCTGGAAATTGAGTTTCTGGTTCAGGTGGGTGAAACCCTACTCAATCAGGAACCACAATCTCTTTCATGGTGGACAACAAACAAACCCAAATTAACCTGTGCTTAACCCTTTGGTAGCTTTGCAGAAACGCAGTCAGACTTATTATAGTAGTTCATTGCACTTCCAGATGCAGAGTATAACAGAGGTCTCCTCCATGACTAGATGGCCACTTTCAGCTTCTTCTGGTTTTCATATCTTGGTGGCACTTGGTACTCAATAAAGGTAGGGATCGGAACTCACTGAGGCTTTCTATACACAAAACTGATCCCTCAGATTAGGGGTGCCTTAAGTACAGATGATGTTATGTCCTCACATTGATCAACCATGTCTTGGATAAACTCAATGCATTGATTGCAGAACTGAGGATAAGTGGGGGCACATTTAATAAAATGTTACGCAACGTAGCACAGCAAGACATCTTGCTGTGCTGCGTGGTGTGACAGAGAGAGAGCATGCCCCTTATTTATTATAATATAGCAGATTCCTGCCCTCTCCTTGCGCTGGTGGACTATGTGCTGTCTCGCGCCAATGCAGGCCCCCTTGCATTATAGTGCAAGCGTGCCTGATTTGCAGGCAACATTGTTTTTGTGCAGGAAGGGACACTCTCCTGTGCGCAAACACGCCTCTGAGGCTTTTCCCTCTCTCTGTCTGCTGCAGAATGCAGCACATGTGTAAGAGGGTAAAACAAGTAAAAATAAACATGTTTCTCCTCATTAAACATCCCCTGGGAAGGCATAGCATTATGATGCATTTCCAAGTCTTCCACTCATGGTAAATCTGGGAATGCACCAAAATCCATGGGTGGATGAGCAGGAACACCCACTCTCCACCCTTGGAACGCCTCCCTGGGGAAGAGTAAGACAGCACAGCCATTTGTGCTGTGATGCATTATTCTGGATTTATGAAGACATTTAGGGCAACACATCTTTGCCTTTGTGCCAGTTTAAGGGTGGTGCCAAACCCACACAACATAAATATGGCCCTTAGTACTTAGTACTTCCTCTACAAATCAGACACTTGTCAGTTCTCTAACATTCCAAGTTTCAAAAGACAGAAGTTAACATTTGTACTTCATTATCATGTAACATATGAAAACTTGTCATCTGAAGCAGGTATTGGCCACCGAAACCCACCAATGAGCATGCAAAAGAAAGAGCTGAGATCTGTTGTTTTCTGTGTTACCCCATGAATGGTGATCTAATTATTTACCTGAATCGTCTTGTCTTCATGTGTTTGTGCTGAACCAGAAACAACCTGAGATTGATGTGATGTTCCAGGTTGCTGCTAAATAAAACAAATGAAAGAATTAATATCTAATTAAGAATTGTTTGACAAAATCATTGCTGGAAATTTAGTTTCTGGTTCAGGTGGGTGAAACCCTACTCAATCAGGAACCACAATCTCTATCAGGGTGGACAACAATCAAACCCCAAATTAACCTGTGCTTAACTCTTTGGTAGCTTGGCACAAACGCAGTCAGGCTAAACAAGAACAATCCCACACCAATGTAGAATAAGTAGAGTACAATTTATTAAAACAATAAACAACTAATCAGTAGAACCACAAATGTGCAGTTTTAAAGATTTCATGTCTTGCCTAGATATGTATACCTTGTTCCAAGAACCCTCTGAGGTTCTTGTGGTGTTCCAATTTGGCAATAAATAAAACGAAACAAAGAAATAATATTTATTTTCCCACTTTATAACAGCAACATCAACCTCTGCTTTTTCCCCAAAAGTCCAGTGTTCAGTCTCCTCCCTGGCAATGGCAGGTAGGGGAGAAAGAGTGAGAACCAGGACAGAGGAGAGAGGTGATTACTTAAGAGTCATGGTGTTGAGGTCTGGGGGACATACAGAGAATCCAGGCCATCAACCATTAATATCGTAGTTCATTGCACTTCCAGGTGCAGAGTATAAAAGAGGTCTCCTCCATGACTAGATGGCCACTTTCAGCTTCTTCTGGTTTGCATTTCTTGGTGGCACTTGGTACTCAATAAAGGTAGGGATCAGAACTCACTGAGGCTTTCTATACACAAAACTGATCCCTCAGATTAGGGGTGCATTAAGTGCAGATGATATGTCCCCACAGTGATCAACCTTGTCTTGGATAAGCTCAATGCCTTGATTGCAGAACTGAGGATAAGTGGGAGCAGATGTCTTAAAATGTTACACAACGTAGCACAGCAAGACATCTTGCTGGGCTGCGAGGTGTGACAGAGAGAGAGCATGCCCCTTATTTAACATAATAAGGAAGATTCCTGCCCTCTCCTTGAGCTGGTGGACCATTTGCTGTCTAGTGCCAATGCAGCCCCCCCTAGCATTATAGTGCAAGGGTGCCTGCCTTGCAGGCAGCATTGTTTTTGTGCAGGAAGGGACACCTTCCTGTGCACAAACAACCCTCTGTGGTGTTTCCATCGCTCTGTCTGCTGCAGAATGCAGCACATGTAAGAGGATACAAGGAGTAAAAATAAACATGTTTCTCCTCATTATATATCCCCTGGGAAGCCATAGCATTATGTTGCATTTCCAGGTTTTCGACTCATGGTAAATCTGGGAATGCACCACAATCCGTGGGTGGATGCTTGGGAACACCCACTCTTCACCCTTGGATTGCCTCCCTGGTGCAAAGTAACATAAGGCTGCAACTTGTGCTGCCTTGCATTACTCCAGATTCACAAAACCAGACAGGGCCACACAAGGTGGCCTTGCATGGTTTGGTTAGTCTCATTCTAGGTATTGCATCGCCCTGCGTCCCCTTGCATTGTGCAAGGGCGATGCAAACCCTCAGACAAATCTGCTAGGTGTTTTGCAGTCATAATATTTCCTCATCTAACTACTATGTGGAGGACAATCAATAATCTAACCGGGAAAGGCCACTAACAGGGCTAGATTTCAAGTCAATGTGGTTGACAAAGAGCAATGTCCAGTAAGTATGCAACATACGAATTACTTACCTGGGTAACGATGTATCTGGTAGAGACGATTCTAGCTGCAGATTCCTTCACGTAGAATTATCCCCGTTCGTGAGACTGGATCCGGAAAACTTTTGCCACAGCATCCCTGTACGCCGGGTGCGGGGCCACACCACGTGACTCTGCCCAGGCGGCGTCCGCGTACATGATGTCTGCGAGGTCACTTAAGACCCACCTCTGCGCGCCTACATCAGTTTTCTTCTGAGAACTTTTACGCACCAGACAAAAAACTGTGGGAGCATGGGAACAGTGTGCGATAGAGTAGAAAAAAGGAGAGACCAATGACACCAGAAAGAACAGTGCAAAACTGCAGTGTCCAAAGTCAGGGGCAGAGAAAGAACAGAGCAGAGCCCTGAGCAGCCACCCTGCCAGCACATAGACAGCCTTTCCCCTGAAACAAGGAACATGCAGAAAGCCATGATACGCGTGACCGGCCCACCAAGCCCATCCAGAAAGAAGGAAGGAAGGCCAGTCCCAAGACAGACAGAAACACAAACCATCCCCCAGGGTAAAAGGGCAAGGCCTAGCCAGATGACCCCTATTCGGAGAAAAGCAAAGGGGCCAGGACCCTCAGCAGCAACAGGAAGGGAAGAGAGGGAAGGACAGAGATTGATGGCAAAACCCCCCCAAACCTGGAGTAACCAGAGCAGCAGGGCACAGAAGCACTGTAACACCAACCTCCAAGGAACCAAGAGGAGGAATGAACCGCAACCAGATGGAGCCACCCGTCAGGAGCCAAAGAAGGTGCTCACAGGAGACACAGCCCCCCACCGGGAGGAGAGTACCAAAGATCAACCCAAGGGTTCTCGCAGAATGGAGAGGAAGGGCGGGCCGTGAAGGAATCTGTGGCTAGAATAGTCTCCACCAGAAACATTGTTACTGAAGGTAAGTAACTCGTACATCTGATAGAGACTACTAGCCGCAGATTCCTTCACATAGATAAGATACCCTAGCAATACCCATGGGGAAGGAGGGTTTGCGAAAGGACCTCACCAGCCTGGATGGAACAGAAGGTCCCACAGGGGACCAGATCTGCTGGCTAGAAGAGAAACTTCATCGCCGCCAGGCAAGAGGAACGTTCACAAGGAGAATACCACCGACCCCAGAGGGTATATGAGGAAAAAGAGACAGAGGAGACCCGTACCCTCACAGAAGAAGAACCAAGGGTATGGGTAGAGGGGCTGAAGCACCACACTCCCTCACAAGGCAACAGAGCTTCCATCCAATGCCAAGACAGGAAGAGGAGGAAGAAGCAGAAGAAGAAGCCCAGAGAGCCCAAGGAAAAGAGGGAAGGAAAACGAGCTCCCTCCAGATGCAAGAGGCCAGCCAGAACAGCGCCAACAGTCATAAGTTGCCAAAAGCAAGAAGGACAGCCTGGGGCCCCAGAAAGACAGGGCAGTCTATGCCTGACAAAGGAACACTCAGAATCACCCCAGCCCTCAGGACAGGGGCAGGAAGGTGAGAAAATGTCCGGCCCCAACACTTGAAGCTTGTTTCCTTTCCAGTAAAGAATTGGCTTGGTAGTTTGGTCTGCCCTGTTCCCATGATGCACTGGGCCAGGGACAGACTAATTTGCATGTAGCCAGGTTCTGAACTGGGATGGTGCAGTGAGCTAAAAAATGGTGATGGATCAAGCCCTGATCTTTTGACTGGGTAGGAGTGTTCTGCTTAATTCAGATGCTCTGTCCATCACCACCCCCTTTATGAATCGTTTTGGCCACTATAGGAGTGGAAGGGTATGCTCAGACATGAGTCCCTTGCTCACTGCACCATCAGGATTCAAGCAAGCCGGGCCGAAGACTGCTGTAATGCCAGAAACCGGTCCCCGGAAGCTTGTTTCCTTTCCAGTAAAGAATTGGCTTGGTAGTTTGGTCTGCCCTGTTCCCATGATGCACTGGGCCAGGGACAGACTAATTTGCATGTAGCCAGGTTCTGAACTGGGATGGTGCAGTGAGCTAAAAAACGGTGATGGATCAAGCCCTGATCTTTTGACTGGGTAGGAGTGTTCTGCTTAATTCAGATGCTCTGTCCATCACCACCCCTTTTATGAACCAACACTATGAGGGGCCGCGCACATGACCTCAAGAAGCAAAAGCAACATACAGATACGCCTTGGAGAACCGGCACCTGAAGGCGACCAGAACTCCCTAGCAGAGTGCAAGCTGTATAACAGCTACCACTACCCCATATAAGGTACGTTATGTCCCGAGATATGGGAACCCTCGTTGGAAGAACTTCTGCAGCGGAGGAAAAAACAAAAGGGCCACGTGAAAAAACACCCCGCAGAAGGCTTGACAAGCAGCCCAAGTAAAGCAAAAGGCCTAATCTCAGGGCCGAGTCTGCACAACAACTCCAGCAAACACACACATAGGCAACAAAGGGCCGTCCAGCAGCCAACATTGCCAAAATCCCAAGGAGTACTCAATGGCCCGAAAGCACACTCCACAGCCAGAACAAGCGGCCTAAGAAGGCCCAGACCCAGCCCAACTCAGCAGTCACTGAGGAGGGGAAGGAGGAGGAGGAGGAGGATAAGGTGGAGGAGGAGGACAAAGCCCTGCCAGGAACTTTTGGATGGCAGAGTCAGCCTTTGCATGGAATAACAGGCTGCCGCCAAACGGAAGATCAAGGAGGCCGCTCCTGAATACTTTCAGGGATCACGCCGTCCCAAAGCGAAGCATGGCGATGAAGGGTGACGAAGGGTGACTGAGGAAGCCATGGCCCGGGCCAGCACCTCTGAGAGGTCTGGAGCAGAGCGGAGAATAAGCCCTGCTAGCTCCACGCCTTCCACAGCATGATGTCGTAAGTCCACCTGGACCGTCTCATGGGAGGCTGCTGATCCCAGAGACTCAGCCGAGTCCTACATACAAGAGGAGGCCCTAGCCAAAACACACAAGGTGTTAAGGGCCCGCAGGACAGCGCTGGTCGAGGCGTACATGTTGCACCCCCAAGAATCCAGCCAGCGGGCCTCCCGGGACGGCGGAGTCAATAGTGGCGGAAGGAGGGAAAGGCGGTCCTCAAAAGTGGACCGGCAGCAGAGGGGTGGATGGAAAGGCACGCAGGGTCACGCGGCGCCAGAAGATGCCGGTGCAGAAGGGGGTGAGGCACCGGATCCCCTGAGGCGGGAAGCATCCAAGCCCCCATCAGGGAAGAAAGGAGCAAACCCCCAAAGGGAAGTAAGATCTCCCTCCCACCAGAGACCTGGTGGAGAACCTCCAAGAGATGGTCCACCGGAAAGTGAGTAACCAGATCACCCATGCGCAAAATGCCCATGGCCATGGACACCGCATGAGCAAAGGACGCACCCGCCTCCGTAGGGCCCGCGGTGGAGAAAGCAGCTCCTCCGTGGGCGGCGGCTGCAAACTAAGGTGGCCGTCCCCGAAACCTGCCGCTCTTCTGACATACACCTCTGCCTCAGGAAAGGCGGGGAGCCACCCTTCAACGATGCCGGGAGGATGACCAATATACAGCCTGCCTCCGGAGAAGATGGAGCGTCCGAAGATGAATCTGCAGCACGACTCCTGCGCGGAGCCATAGAGTCCGCCACCTGAGGTAGAAAGTCGGCACCACCTGGCGTCGCCGGACAGGGTTCCTCCCAGTCACACTGCATCGGGGACCGGAGCGGAGCCGGAGCCGAACTGGCCTCGGGGCTGCGCTGGAGTGACATTGACTCGACCCCCACTGAGGCAGCCGCCTGCGTGGAGGAACGAAAAGGGCCTGGGGAGTGACATGAGCCTTCCGCCAGCCACGGCCCAGAATATGGCAGAGATCGTCCGGCAACCCATGTGGCAGCGCCAGGGACGATTCAACCTCCGACTCACCCTTTGATGAGGCAGCCTCCCGTGAGGAGGTATGAGAGGGTTCCGAAGAGGGACGAGGGGTCCCCAGCCACGACCCGGAGCAGGATGAGGAGGGTCCACTGACCCCTGCTGTTGTAAATCAACGGCGATTAGGTTAAGCATTAGCAGAAGACATGCTGTATTTGGCCATTGTCGTAGCAATTGAACCGACCCCACTTTGTATTTGTGGCGGCCATTTTGTATGCCATACATTGCCATGTTCTCGCCATGAGTTTTGTCCTACCTCCTTGTTAACTGCACTTGGAATCTGCCCAGCAACAGGCTATAATTAGCATCCTTTGTGTGTTAGCGCATGCCCAGCAGAGTCCACATCCGTTAGTGATTAGTATCAGATAGGAATGTGCTCTTGGGGGTCTCAAGAACTGTTAACTCCACCCATGTATCGATTGTGTTCTGAAAGGTCCTTATATGGTCATAAATCATGCTCCATGTTTGTACCGCCTTCTTTTGAGCCCCCTCTTTGTGTATAAATGGGGCCATGTGTTTTAGTTCGGTGTGCTACTCTATGCAATACTGAAGGGTGTTGTGTGGACTGTAGCACCACCTTTAAAGGTTTAATAAACTATGCTTTTGTATTGTCCAGTTTCTGTGCCAACTTCTTCCTATGGTCCGAGGACTCTGTGCAGAGAAGGGCGAACCCCTTTCACTTGTAGGCCTTGCTGAGGCTTGCTTACTTCAATTGGTGCCCGACACGTGGGGCTCATCGGTGACTCGGATGCCCGAAGGAGTGGTCGTGACGAAGGATTGGAATCTCGCCGCGGACGTGATCACTGCCAGAAGAGACCCGAGTCTTGGCATCCAAGGCGTTGTTCCTCTCTTTCCGATCTGACCATGCAGGTGGTGCCGGTCCTTGACTGAGATCTCTTCTGTTGGCTTGCCGTGCAGTGGCCGTTTGGTCGAATTTAGAACTTGGCAGTTGAAATGTGGATGCCCTGTGATTGGTAAGAACCGTTGTACGGTACTTGCTGTGGGTTTTAGAAGCCTGGGATTGGCAAGGCAGTATTAGGATACGCTTGCTGTGGCAATTTTGGTTTAGTATGACTAGTCATGATGTGTATGTGTAAGTGGAATATATGCGTTGCAACACATATTGGCAGGTAATGAGGAGATTTTTCTCTAAAATTGCGACTTTGATTTGAATGGCACATCGTATTAAAGATACCTTAAGTGCTACTTTGATTATAATACTGCATATTTTGCACTATTTTTGGCATGCCTGCTCTTAGCGCACTTCGTAGGATGTGCTGCTTTTGTGGAAATAACCAGTTAAGACTTGAGGAATCACAACCAGCTCCCCCAGAAGGGACGCCTAATAGGGAGATGTATATTAAATATGGTCTTTCTTCTATAATGTACAGCACATTGTGGATGAAATACACTCGTCAGGATCCAGACAAGATATGTTTGAATGTGTTCGAATGTGGGTGAAAGAAGTACGTGAGCGTGAGAAACGTGAGCAAGCGCTGATTGAGAAAGAGCAACGGAAGAGTATGTATGAAAAAGCACAAGAATTGAGGAAGAAAGAAGTGAAAGAATTGGAAGAGAGACAGGAGAAGGTGCGCAGATTGCAGTTATCTGGCCAATATGTTCTTCGGCAACCTCTTTATTCAGTCCTTAATAAACCACAAGATGATTTTTCATTGCTAGATCGTCCTCCGCCTCCGTATGCTGTTCCGTCCGCACCATCTGACGAAGATGAGGATTCTGGGTCAGATCGAACAAAACCAGATACTCGCTCTATGTTGTCAGTCGAACGTGCGGCCAAACTTAGAAAGACTGCTCGTCAAGCACTTTGTGATTCTGTTACTGTTTCTAACATCTTAGATAGTTTACAGGGTTGCCAAGACAGAGAGCGATTATATTTTACTGAGCATTTTGCTGAAGAAGTTGTTGACATGTTTCGGAAAGTCTCTGGTGTTTTAGAACCTGATGATGTAGCAGTCGATTGTAAGCAAATACGTAATGGGCTTTTTACTCTCCCCCAGGTGGCTGATACGATAAGACGGTTGTTCAAACTACGAACTGAGGCACTTCGTATGCGAGAGGAGAAATGGAAAACAGATGCAGATGCACGGACGGGTTCGCTCGGCGGGAAACAATCATCTATCTTTGGAACAGATAAGACCGCAAAGCCTATGCGAGAGGCTGCGCCTTTATATGTTCCTCCTAAGGGAGCGGGTACAAGTGATGATAAGTCCTCTGTAGATGCTAAAGGTTATTTTATTCATAATTGGGTGTATACTCCCTGGAATAGGGCAGATGTCATGGCACTTAAAGTTGCATTGCCTGACCCGCGAAAAAATTCAGCCGCTTTCTATGAAGAAGTTGAGGGGGGCCATAAATTGTTGTACCATGACGTTAGCTGATATTGATTTATTCTTCGGGCTAATATTGCCGCCCGATATGTGGAGATCCGTGCGTAAAGTTGATGATCGCGCAGCGTATGGGGCATTATGGAAGGAGATAGAGGCGGAAGACGAGGATAGGGAACCAGCAAAAAAGCCATGTCAGTTGATTTTAGACCTCCCTGTTGCAATACTAACTAAGTTAAAAACTATTATTCCCCCTAAAAAGACTGACTGGACTATTTTAGCATTGTGTAAGCAAAAGACAGATGAATCGGTTTCAAATTTCTTTACGCGTTTCGAGGAAGCATTTAATGATTTTAGTGGCCAGTCGCTAACGGACGATACGGGCCGACATTTGTTTGTAGATAAATACAATACAAATCTATTACCAGGAGTGGCTAGCTGTTTAAAAGATAGTGAAAGCTCTTGGACTACCTCGTCTCCTACATCTCTCCTGACGATGGCTCAATATTACGAGAGTCAGGAATTAGAAGCGAAGGGTAGTGAGGATAAAAAGTCTAAGGAACTAAAAACAAGGTTATGTTGTTTCAGGTTTATAGTCCACCTCCTAGAGGTAATGATGGAGGCGGACGAGGATTTTATGGTTCTTCCTACACTCGTTCGAATCTGGCTGTTGATCAATGCGCGTATTGTAGGAAATTTGGCCATTGGGCAGATGAGTGTCCATTGTTGCGCTCACAGCGCTATGCCCGTGGTCAGGGACCAATGAGAAATCGCTCTGGATATTCAGGTCCCAGGGGCAACATGAACGATCGCGCTAGGTTTGATTCTAATGTGCGGGTACAAAATGGGTTCAATACTTTCGACGGGCGTAACCAATACCAGATGTCTGATTATGCGCAGCCTGATTTACATGATTCTGCTTATGCATAGGATTGCATAGGATGGGGTAAGGAATCCGTTGAAGTTCCAGTAGATCAGAGGGGTCCTTATGTTACAGCACATGTTTTGGGTTCTACTGATCAGTTTCTGGTTGATACAGGAGCTACTCGTAGCGCTCTGTCTAAACAATTGGTTCCAAGGGCTCCCCTGTCTGGCTTAACGATCACATCGATAGGGTTCGATGGAACACAGTCCCTTGGCCCATTGTCACAACCACTTGCATTTCATGTTGATAAATTTGCTGCACCATGCCCGTTTTTGCTCTCCCCAAATACACCAGATAATATTGTGGGCCTTGATATGCTCAAGTATTTCAGAACCACAATAAGATGTTCCCCTGAAGGAGTACGTGTGATTTTGAATGACAACTACCCTGTAATGGAAAAAGTTTGTCTTGTTAAAGAAGATACTGCATTAGCTTCCCTACCCGACACTTTGTGGGCTACTTCAGATACTGATGTGGGACAGACAGTTATTCCACCGGTGCAAATTAGTGTAAAGGAGGGAGCTGTGTTACCACGTTTGCCTCAATATAGAATTTCACAGGAGGGTGAAGAAGCACTCACACGAATTGTACAAGATCTTATAGAAATTGGGGTTGTTGAAGAAGTTCCATTTAATGTCTGTAACAGTCCGATTCTCCCAATTCTGAAGAAAGACACTGACACTAGGATCTATTGATTCATAATTGACTTACGAGAAATGAATAAGATAGTGGTGCCACAATACCCAGTGGTTTCTGACACCATGACACTTCTTCTTTAGTTCCACCTACTGCAACCACGTTCTCTGTTATGAACTTGAAGAACGCTTTCTTATTGTATATATTTTGTAGAGTTCCTCAAGGCTATACTGAGAGTCCTAGTATTTACAGCCAATCATTAAAGAGACAACTTGATTCTTTTGTTCTGCCAGAAGGTGTGGCGCTCATACAATAAGTCGATGATATCTTGTTGGCAGCCGATACCCCTGGGCAATGTAAAAAATGCACTTTGTCCTTGCTTTCTTTCCTTGCTTCACATCATCACAAAGTATCGAAAAATAAATTGCAGTATTGTAGACCAAAGGTAACCTACTTAGGTCACCTTTTGTCTAAGGAGGGACGTGCACTCACATCAGATCGCTTTCAGGCAATTATAGACACACCAGTACCTTCTACACAGAAAGAAGTTCGAACATTTCTAGGTCTTACTTCCTTTTGTAGGCAATGGATATTAGGATTTTCATACATTGTTAAACCTTTGCTAGCCCTTTTGACAAAAGACACTCCATTACCCCTTCCATGGACAGATGAATGTGACAATGCTTTTCGACAGTCACGGCAAGCCCTTCATTCAGCACCAGTGTTAGGTACTCCATATTACACAAAACCCTTTACATTGTATGTACACGAGAGAGATGGATGTGCATTGTCAGTTTTGGTGCAGGCACATGGCGATAAGCAACGTCCTTGTGCATATTTTTCAGCAGTGCTTGATCCTGTTGCTCGAGCGTTGCCTGGATGTTTTTGCTCGGGTGCAGCAACAGCTGTGTCAATACGCCAGAGTGAAGGGATAGTCTTATCACATAAGCTGTTGGCGCTGGTACCCCATGCTGTTGATGCCCTTTTGAATCAAACAAAGACGCAGCATTTAACTAGTGCTCGTCTAACAGGATATGAGTTGACGCTGTTAGCTCCTCATATTACATTGAAGAGATGTGCAACACTAAACCCAGCCACGTTATTGCCATTTCCGGCGACTCAGCCTGAGGCACAAGAAACACATGATTGTATTTTCGTGACTGAGGAACAGACAAAGGGTCGTATTGATTTGCAAGATACGCCCCTTCCAGATGTAGATGGAGAACTGTGGGTTGATGGGTCTGGTCTGAAGTTACCGGATGGTACAACTTCAGCCGCATATGCAATTACTACGCTTCACACGATAGTGGAGACAGCTCGCATACCACAGAAGTCAGCTCAAGCAGCAGAATTAATAGCTTTGACACGAGCATGTGAGCTTAGTACAGGTTTGCGTGTGAACATTTTTACAGATAGCCGCTATGCTTTTGGAGTGGCGCATGATTTTGGCCTGCTCTGGAAGGAAAGAGGTTTTCTGACATTACACGGGATGCAGATAATGCACGGAGAACTAGTGCATAATCTTTTGACTGCATTAACATATCCAAAGAAAATAGCTATAGTGAAATGTAGTGAGCACAAGAAAGTGACTGATAAGGTGGGAAAAGGAAATGCTTTTGTAGATCGAGTGGCACGTGAGACTGCGATGCAGCCTGACACTACTTCCATGTATGTAGTGAAGTCACAAGCTGAGCGGTGGCATGATGCTAGGAAAGAAGTATTAGAAATACAGAGGACCGCTTCTGATAAAGAACGGGAGCAATGGTCTAAAGATGGAGAGTTGGATGATGAAAGTTGTTAGCAAAACAATAATAAATGAAAGTTGCCTATAGCTTTTGTACAACCTATGGTTCAGATGGCACATGGGCTAGCACATGTTGGAGCTTCAGCAATAGTGAAATTGCTTACGCAAGTTTGGGAGCATCCAGAAATTGCTAGCACAGCTAAGAGAGTACTACAGTCCTGCATGATTTCCTTGCAATTCAATACTGGAAAAGGGACACGAACTCCAGCAGGAGGGTTTGCTACACCAACTGCACCTTTTGAAGTTTTGCAGATAGATTATATTCAGCTTGAACGCTGCAATAATCTGAAGTATATCTTGGTGGTGGTATGTGCCTTCAGTAAATGGATTGAGGCGTACCCTACAAAGGACAATACTGCAATTACTACGGCAAAGGTGCTTTTGAAGGAATTTTTTCCTCGTTATGGTGTTTGTAGACTTTTGTGAAGTGATAACGGACCTCATTTTATAGGAAACGTTATCAAGTGAGTCCTGAAAGGATTAGGGATCAAACAAAAGTTCCATGCAATGTTCCACCCGCAATCAGCAGGATTGGTGGAAAGATACAATGCTACTCTGAAGCTGAAATTAACCAAGATACAGGCTTCTACTTCTCTGACTTGGCCAGATGCGTTGCCACTGGCATTGTTGTCTATTAGACCAGTGCCTCATTCTCGAACAGGTCTCACCCCCTATGAGATCCTGTTTGGTAGGCCCATGAATATCTGGGGGGTTCCTAAACCAAGTTCTTTGTATGATGTACCTTGTGTCTTAATGAATGACTATTTGGCACAATTAACTGATAACTTGGTTTCTATTCATCAACAGGTTCGAGAAGCACTCCCTGACAGATCTACAGGTGAAGGCCATGATCTCTGATTTGGTGATTTCGTTCTCCTGAAGTCCTTTGAGAGGTCGAGCAGTCTGGAACTGAGGTGGTGCCGACCTGAGCAAGTGTTACTCGCTACGAGGACAGCGGTTTGAGTCACCAATCGGAAGAACTGGATCCATGGTGTGCACTGTCGGAGAGTGCATTCTGCTTTGGTGGAGCCAGCTGTGTTGACCGATCATCGAGAGGTTCTGACTGCGGAGAAAGGCCGTGCTGTGATACCTGAGGAATCTGAGGAGTTCTTCCGAGACCCGACAATTTCTGGAGCAACGAGATATAATTTGAGGCCAAGAAAAGAGCCTGCAGTATTGTGAAAGTTGTCTGGGCGGTCCCTGGGTTAGTGAAACGGAGAGCCGATGTGGCGGGGGGGATCAGCCCTGCATTAGAGTAGTGACACCCGTCTTGGCCCGTGGTGAAGAAATCAACGGCTGCCCAGGGGTAAGAGCTCTGACAACTACTTTAGTTTCAGTAAGAATTGTTTTGTGCTTTCGTCAAAAATGGAAAAGAAGAAGATATTTTGTGCTGTAGGGTTTATTGTTGTCTTGATGATTGTGGCAACAATAACATGGTCTGTTGAGGAGATAACTCCTGCTTGTGAGTTGTTTGTTATTACTACACCGACACCTGAGGAGCATTATTTCTTCACGCTCCCATATCAAGAATTGAAACACTGACAATCCTACCTTAAACACTTTTATTCAGATGCTACACCATACCCACATTGCTACAAATGCTACGAACTGTTGGATTTGTGGGATTGATGGAGCAGATTCCATCTGCAGTCAGGCATTGTTTTATTTTTGTGCTACAGACAGACTGCATTGAAATTGCCACGTACATTTTAGTGCTAATTAAAAACATGGCACATGAAAAATATGAAAGTGAGGCCTATTCAGTCTGAAAATGCTTTTGCTGAATTGACATGTGTTTTTTTGCAATGTAGAGAAAAGTGGCCTTTTTACCTTTGAAGATTAATAGAATGTGTTTCTCTCTTCCCAGCTCATCCATGTAATCTAAAATCAACTATTTCTGTCTTAACCCCTTCGACGCTCATGACGAGCTGGGCTCGTCATGCAGTAGCCTCCTGCTACGCTCATGACGAGCCCAGCTCGTCATGAATGTGCGAGGATCGCGAAATCCCAGCACAGCAGGGGAATTCCCATAGCATCCAAGAGGTTAAGAGACTTTGACTTGTTGCATATTTTGATAAACATTTTCAGTTAATAACACCTCTTTTTATAATGTGTGTCAATTAATAATGCACCAAACACTACACAGGGGACTAAATGCTTTTTGCATGAAAAGCTATCTAAAACACTAATGCATGTTGCTGTGTGCACTATATTAATTGTGTGTGCTTTTAAATTTTACACTACATGCATGAAAATGCTATTTTACACATTGCACAGTTTTGCATGTTGTACACAAATTAGAAAAAGCAGCTTTATACTAATAGCTTGGCTAGGTAAACATTTATATGGGGTATTAGTATGGAGTTGGGAAACATAATGGGCTGATTTACATGAAATTGATATTATCTTTGTGTTTGTTTTATTTTTGGGGCCTACACAAAACATGGCTGCCTGTGAATCCATCAAGGCTATGGCTTGCAATTTAATGAGAAGGGAGCATGCTGACTGTGGCAGCTTTCCTCGTGACAAGAAGTGAAGGACATCGGGAACTGTAGATTCTTGTGACTGTGCCAATGTACCAGTTAGTTAAAAGTATCCATTTGACTGCGCTGAGAAGGGAAGGAAGAGAACTAGAATGAAACATTTTTTCTAGTAAATGTTGCAAATGTTTATAAATGTAGTTATTCGTGTATGCTTCTTTTGTTAAAACTGGTGAAGTCAGGTTTTTAGAATGAGTCAGGGGAGTGAGAACTCATGCCATCATGACTGACCAATCACGTACAGGTTTTCCTGAAAGTTGCTACATCTTTGTGTAGTCTGCCAATAATTAGAGTATAAAATAATGTCCTCTCTGGATGGGGGCTGGCTTTCTCAGCTCAGCTGGCTTCTATGGGTTAGGAACGCGAAACGTCCCGGGCGATTGCTGAAGGGGAGGTGCGTCCGAGGAGAGTCAGGGGGAGGTTTCTTGCTTCCACGTCATATCTTGACACTGCAGGCCACATTCCTTTGAGGTCTGGTGAAGGGCGGGCTGTCTCCCTCCTTTTTGCTCTTTAGACACAGAGATGCACAGCAGCAACAGATAGAAAGGCTCTTTAGATTTGGATGCTAAACTTTGAGTTTATACTTTGACTAATTAATTAGGTCTGAACAGATTTATTTGATTTATGCATTTATTTCTCTTAATGGGAGATTTTTGCATTTTAATTATTGATTAGCTTTGCAAGACTATTTTTCTTAGAAATTCTTTAAGAATTGTGACTGAAATTTTGCGCCACATTTTCTCCCCTACATGTTATGCTTATATGCAGACTGTAATGTGTTCTTTATTAATGCTATTTTTCCTGTTCTCCAAATTCTGTAACCTGATTTATATTTTACTAATGAATAAAGGGTCAGAGAAAAACTTAACTTTTGACTAGAAAATAAAACCCTTTAAATACTCAACAACTCTCTTTATTGGCTTGAATAATAAAATTGCATTTTGACTGTTCAGGTTTATTTAAATCTCCTGAAGGTAATACATGGTGTGAAGGGCCCAACACCTTTTGAGTGGTAAATTAGAGGTAGCATGAAGGTTTTGCATTGAGAAACTACCAGAAGAAACTTTGTGAAGGGTAAGCGGAATGTGTTACTCACACTGAATATAAATCTATCCTTTATTTAGCACAACGGACAGAGTAGCGAATGTATTTATGTTGTTACTAACAGAGTTATTGATTAAGAAAATATTGCAGTAAGATTTTGTGGAGGGTCAGTGGTAGGAGTAAAACTGACTAAAAGTGAGACTGACAGCTTTAGAAAAAAGAAATTGCATTGAACTATTGCAAAAATGAAAAAGTTTGAAGGTTTAAAGAAGCTGTTAGGAGGTAAAGTGAACAATTCGTTTTTTATTGGTGATGCTCCTGAAGGAACACCTGTGTATTTTATGTCTACCAATTTGGGACAAAGTACATGTATGTGGGTTCACCAATGGTGCAAGATTACTGAAAAAGAGGGTGCTTTGAGGTTTCCAAAAGATGGTACTTTTGAATTGCAAATTATTGACAAATTAAGGGAAGTGTTATGTGAAATAAAGACACCATCTAAAGCTGCACAATTTGAGGCCTTCAGCATGTGGGAAAAAGCAGCAAGAGAGAAAGCAAGTGAGGATAAAAAGGTAAAGCACCAGATACAGGAGAAGGGAATTAATGCTGACAAAGAGCTTCAAATAAATAATGATTCAGGGGATGAAATAATGGATGCATTGTTAACTGAGTGTCCACCACTTTATGTGGTTCCCATGAAAAATACTGAAAATAGTGCACCAGTAAAAACCACAGGGGCTACTGTTTCTGTTGAACAGAGAGAAATACAGACTGAGAAAACTGTGCAGACATTGTATATTGACCCATTACCTGTTGATTCAGTAATGACATTTATACCTCCAGGTGTTACTGCTTCAAATGTGCCTGATTCAGTCCAAGAATTGCTAACTGCAGATGCACAGATAGTGCCTAGAAAAATTATGACTGTCCCAATTAATATGGTCCCTACTGAAAAGGTTGAAAGAGCTGCAGAAAAAGTGATTATGGAAGGGTTTATTTCAGAAACTCAGAATACACAGATTATTGAACAGAAAGTACCCCAAGCACTAAAAGATGAGAGTAAAATGGTATTTACAACATCTGCAGCCCAGAATAAAATAAATGTATTTGAAAATGGGATTTCTCAAACCTGCTTTGAGGAAGCAGCAGTGATTAAAAAGATAGAAAACATGGGAGAACATATTAACACAGGCCCTGAAAAAGAGAAACAGCTTAGTGTTTTAAATGGAACATGTGAACATGAAGAAATTAACAGTCCTTGCTGTTTAAATAGTGAAAATGTGAACCAGTGTCAGAAAAATAATTAATTTCCCTGAGTAAGGAAACAGCTGCATGTGCATTAACTACACATAATGGACTGACAGATTTGGCTCAAAAATATGAAACTGATGGTTCAGGAAGTTTTCCATTTCAGAAAAGTTTATGTGGACACATGGATGATGAAGCAAATGACAAAATGTGTTCTTCAGGAATGCATTTGCACATTGAAGACATAAAATATATGTTTAAATGCAATGGGTTTGAGAAATTAGGAGACAAGTGGGCAAGAAAACATGAGAAGAAAAAGAAACCACCAGATCTAGCAAGGAAAATGGATAAGAAAAAGAAGCCACCAGATATAATTGAGAAAAATAATAAGCAGAATGAGGGAGAAGCTTTTGCTTACTCATTGAGAGAAAAGGTGGGAGAAATGTATTTTCCTATGCTACAGAATAAAAGTGAACTTGCAGCATTTCTGAACACATTCCCACAATTGAGAGACAAATTTATGCCGTGTTACCCACAAGTAGATGGATTTGATGAAATATTAAAAGAGTTGTGCATTAATTTGGAAATGTTCTTTTATATTGCCATGCTGACTAAATTGTGGTTTGAATCTAAATTTGTGGAAAGGCCAAGTGAAGAGACAATGAAAAGGGTTTGCATGAATGCACCATCATTTTCTGTTGTTATGGAGGAAAATATAGCAGTGATTATTTTCCTGAAGGGCAGAGTGCCAGCAAAGGATGTTGATTGGGTACAGATTAAAAGAGCACAGGATGGAAGTAAAGGTGTTTTGGTTAGTGCAAATTCAGGTATGGATGTTGTACTGCTGGAAAATGTGTCCTTTTGTCATCTTTATAACAGATTTGAGCATCGGAAGAAGAAAAATAAATGTAAACATGATGCACAAAAACATGGAGAAATGCAGGGGCAAAGTATGCCAGTTAAGCAAATGCAAATGTCAGTACAGGTACCAATGGCAGAAATTTGGCAAGCACAAATGGTCCCACAAAATATGGAAAATGCTAAAATTAATTTAAATAAGGTGTCCAGAGCAAATGTGGATTATTTCCGGAGACAAAATGAGAACCCAGTCAAACAGGTTGCTTTGTTTGCAAATGAGAGTTTTAACACTCACAATTCTCAATTTACAAATTCCATTGTGAAGGCAGTGGAAAGTCCAGATTTAGTTGCAGGAGTTTTAAACAGAGAAATTACAAACACAGTGTTAGAAGAATTTGCAGCAAAATTAGGCCCATTTGTGGAAAACTGCAAAACTGTTGTCTGTGACTCCGGCCTAGTAGAAAAACAACTGTTTTGTAAATTAAACAGCACAGAATACTATACACCAGATAATGTTATTTTTCAGATTCCTGATGAGGATGTACATTTTAAAATGGCCCAACAAGAGACAGTTGTAGCATTGTTTTCAGAAAAGACAGTTGAAAAATTACCTTCTGCTTTGGAAAAAATAATAAACACAGAAATAAGAGAGTTCACAGAGAAGGATGCCAGATTAATAAAATGTGCAGAACATGTCTTATTAAAATTTGAACCAGATGACATGTATTCAGGAACAGAATCAGTTGCAGGAATTTTACCAATAAAAGGATTTTTGATGGAATTGATTAGAAGTTTGTGTAACTTTCTGATCATAGGTTCACAGAAAATAAATGAGAAGAACAGAATAGTGCAGGAGATTAAAAGCATATTTTTTCCATGTTGTCCTGTGGTACCGAACCCAGCCAATATATTTTTTCACATTCCATGTGGTGAAGAATGGCTTATTTTTATTGATTTTTGCAAAGCTCATGTCACAGTGCCATTGCACGAGAATAGTCAGGAGTACTGTCAAAAAGAAGATAAATGTCTGGGACACAAAATTGGAAAGGGAGGTAGAAAGGTGTCACCAGAGAGGGTGGAAATAATTTCCAAGATGACTCCACCTCAAATTCAGAAAGAAGTCAGGAAATCTTTGGGAATGGTAAGCTGCTGTAGAGAGTGGTTACTAAACCTTTCCCTAGTGGCTAAGCCTTTACTGAGGCTGACACACAAGGGTGTGTCTGATCCGCTTCCATTGGACAACAACCGCACAAATGCATTCCTAGAGTTGAAAGAGAAAAAATGTCGCACCCCAGCACTAGGAATGAAAGTTTATTTGAAAGAAAATACACTAATTTGCAGTGAGAGGGAGGGCTGCGCTCTCTCATTGCCTATTGAAAAAGAGGACTGTGTTCAAAGGTCTGTGATGTATTGCCCAATGACCTTTGACCCTAACTTCACAGAAATGTCAGCAAATGAATTGGATTATGATGAAACTGAAAATGAGTGTCTAAATATCATGAAAATATGCATAAAGCCAAATTCAGACTTTAAGGATGAATGTCTGAGTCAGCCCAACAATGTCCATTTTGTAGATGGCCCATGTTTCAAAGGTGACACATTAGAAGCAGCACATGCTGTGCTCCTTATACATTATGTTGTCAAAGCTTCATGGCTTTTAGAAATTACCCCAGCCCAAAATTCGAAATTGTTTGCCCTTACCATAACATGCAGTATATCTGCTCAATTGAGAGTCACTGTTGTCATGGGAGAGAGAAATGCTAATTCAGTTGCACAAATTTGTGTTCTGTAAGCACATACATTCAATGGAATCTTCACAGTTGAATTAAAAGAGGCTGAAGAAAATGTTTTTGAAGCAGAACAACAGGGTTGTATCAGAACTGTTTTTGAGAAAAGTGACAACTGCATAGTGGCAAAAGTGTTATTGCAAAGACTGATGCCCAGGTATAGATTGCCAGTTTCTCTGAAATCAGATCATAATGTGGTCTCAAAGATAATAAGTGCAGAACAACAGATTGGACAAGGAATGGATTGCAGCTATCTGCCTGAAGTGTCAAGCATAATAAAGCAACACAATGGCAGCACTGAGTTACCTTTTGCAAAAGACTGTGTTTCAGCAACACTAAAGTGGCTTGAAAATGCATATGCAAATGCACTTGTGGAAAACACGGAGGAGAACACTAGTCATTGCTGTGTAGGTCTGGTTGATGTACAGTGTGCAGTTTCTCACCAGATTGCCACTGCTACAGAAGATCTGCATAATGGTTGGTGCAACAGCTTTAATCTGAGAGATGCTGTGGTGAAATATCTGAATCTGATCAAAGTGAAAATAAGAGTGAAAGGCCTTGGTTGAAAAAGTGCAAAGGATTGATGGTGCTCTGTCAAGAGTTTCTCAGCACCTAAGTAGTCCAATTTGCATGGAAAGTATGAGCCATACTGATGACAAGCTGATGACAATGAGCAAAGAAATGCTGAAACTGTCCTGTTGAATTCCTTTTTTATTATTTTAGTTACTTATTTTAAAGAAGACTAACTGTTCCAAGAAGCTACTTACAGAACTCTGCACTAAAACATTTGAGTTTGGCTATATATGATCTGATTATAGACAAAACTTGTGTTTGCCTTAGACATAGAAGTAACATTGTTATATGCTCAGCTTTTGCAATAAGAAATTGTCACTTGTGAAATTAAATATGTGTGATGAATGATAAATTATTTTATTATGATTTGAATCATCAGAAGGGTGGATTGATGGAGCAGATTCCATCTGCAGTCAGGCATTGTTTTATTTTTGTGCTACAGACAAACTGCATTGAAATTGCCACGCACATTTTGGTGCTAATTAAAAACATGGCACATGAAAAATATGAAAGTGAGGCCTATTCAGTCTGAAAATGCTTTTGCTGAATTAACATGTGTTTTTTTGCAATGTGGAGAAAAGTGGCCTTTTTACCTTTGAAGATTAATAGAATGTGTTTCTCTCTTCCCAGCTCATCCATGTAATCTAAAATCAACTATTCCTGTCTTAAGAGACTTTGACTTGTTGCATATTTTGATAAACATTTTCAGTTAATAACACCTCTTTTTATAATGTGTGTGAATTAATAATGCACCAAACACTACACTAATGCATGTTGCTGTGTGCACTATATTAATTGTGTGTGCTTTTAAATTTTACACTAAATGCATGAAAATGCTATTTTACACATTGCACATTTTTGCATGTTGTACACAAATTAGAAAAAGCAGCTTTATACTAATAGCTTGGCTAGGTAAACATTTATAAGGGGTATTAGTATGGAGTTGGGGAACATAATGGGCTCATTTACATGAAATTAATATTATCTTTGTGTTTGTTTTATTTTTGGGGCCTACACAAAACATGGCTGCCTGTGAATCCATCAAGGCTATGGCTTGCAATTTAATGAGAAGGGAGCATGCGCAGACTGTGGCAGCTTTCCTCATGACAAGAAGTGAAGGACATCTTGAACTGTAGATTCTTGTGACTGTTCCAATGTACCAGTTAGTTAAAAGTATCCATTTGACTTCGCTGAGAAGGGAAGTAAGAGAACTAGAATGAAACATTTTTCCTAGTAAATGTTGCAAATGTTTATAAATGTAGTTATTCGTGTATGCTGCTTTTGTTAAAACTGGTGAAGTCAGGTTTTTAGAATGAGTCAGGGGAGTGAGAACTCATGCCATCATGACTGACCAATCATGTACAGGTTTTTCTGAAAGTTGCTACATCTTTGTGTAGTATGCCAATAATTAGAGTATAAAATAATGTCCTCTCTGGATGGGGGCTGGCTTTCTCAGCTCAGCTGGCTTCTATGGGTTAGGAACGCGAAACGTCCCGGGAGATTGCTGAAGGGGAGGTGCGTCCGAGGAGAGTCAGGGGGAGGTTTCTTGCTTCCACGTCATATCTTGGCACTGCAGGCCACATTCCTTTGAGGTCTGGTGAAGGGCGGGCTGTCTCCCTCCTTTTTGCTATTTAGACACAGAGATGCACAGCAGCAACAGATAGAAAGGCTCTTTAGATTTAGATGCTAAACTTTGAGTTTATGCTTTGACTAATTAATTAGGTCTGAAAAGATTTATTTGATTTATGCATTTATTTCTCTTAATGGGAGATTTTTGCATTTTAATTATTGATTAGCTTTGCAAGACTATTTTTCTTAGAATTTCTTTAAGAATTGTGACTGAAATTTTGCGCCACATTTTCTTCCCTACATGTTATGCTTATATGCAGACTGTAATGTGTTCTGTATTAATGCTATTTTTCCTGTTCTCCAAATTCTGTAACCTGATTGATATTTTACTAAGGAATAAAGGGTCAGAGAAAAACTTAACTTTTGACTAGAAAATAAAACCCTTTAAATACTCAACAACTCTCTTTATTGGCGTGAATAATAAAATTGCATTTTTGACTGTTCAGGTTTATTTAAATCTCCTGAAGGTAATACATGGTGTGAAGGGCCCAACACCTTTTGAACGGTAAATTAGAGGTAGCATGAAGGTTTTGCATTGAGAAACTACCAGAAGAAATTAGCGCTCCATCAGGATGATGCCTGCACATCAAAAGAAGGGAGGAACACCGTTTATACCTCTCCCTTTTTCGCATAATGGCTCCTGTCGAGCCTGGTATACCCTGCTTTTTGCAACTAGGAAGCCTACAGTGGGCAGAATTCTTTTCCGGTTGAATAAAGAGTGTCATCAAGACAAAGATGGGTATCCCCAAGCGAATGGAACTAAATGGGTGTGGGAGGAATATCGACCGGACAATATTTCAACGCTATATATCTTCACCAACACAAGAGACTCTATTGAAAGTGAACATTTCGTTATCTCTGTCACTCAGGTACAAGCAGACTTATGTGTACAGAGCAATGGACATATTCCTTTTGGGATTAGTGATTGTATTACTGTTTTGAATATAGATGGATTAAATAATAGTACCTTTTTAGCTTCACATAACAAGTATTTTGTATGTGGGAATTGTGGATATTACCGACTACCAGCTGGATGGTCAGGAGTGTGTTATGTATCATTTTTGTTGCCTCCTGTGTTTCTGGCACCTGCATTGTACCATCGAGATCTTAAACTATTCAGCAATATTACTGTAAATCGTTATAAGAGGACCTTGAATACTGATGACGTAGATCAAACAGACACTAGCCTACAACAGTATATAGACTTTAATTTAGGATTGTTCTTTTTTGTACGTGCTGCAATAAATAGTAGAAAAGTGTGACTATTAACTAGAGTTGTAGAAGCTGTTACAGATCAAGCAGCTGTAGCCCTAAGAAACCTCACTGAAGAATTGCAAATTGCTAGAATCGTTGCTTTACATAACCAAATGATTCTAGATGTTATGTTAGCAGATAGAGGTGGTGCATGTCACAATATAGGTAGTAGTTGCTGTGTGTTCATCCCAGATCACACACCATCAGTGTATAAAGCGATCAATAAACTCCATAAGATCGCTGCAGACCTCCACACAGAGAATGGTATGTGGACTCTTGCAGGATGGTTCTGGACTTTAATCTCTGCTTGGGGCTGTAAAGTATTGACTGCTCTATGTATAATAATTGCAATAATCTTTACATGTTGTGTGTGTATCCAGTGTAGTCCGATGATATGTTCTATGTGCATTACTGCTTGCATACCGACCAGAAGAAATGTTGCAGAAATCAAGATGCAGAATTGTTTAAATAAAGAAGTAGCTGATATGATGATTATTGACATAAGGGATGAGTATTTAGCTTATCCTAGAAAGTCAAATGTCTTCAACTAATGCTGAAAGGGTCGTCTGTTGTAAATCAACTGTGATTAGGTAAAGCATTAGCAGAAGACATGCTGTATTTGGCCATTGTCGTAGCAATTGAACCGACTCCGTTTTGTATTTGTGGCGGCCATTTTGTATGCCATACATTGCCATGTGCTTGCCACGGGTTTTGTCCTACCTCCTTGCTAACTGCACTTGGAATCTGCCAAGCAACAGGCTATAATTAGCATCCTTTGTGTGTTAGCGCATGCCCAGCAGAGTCCACATCTGTTAGTGATTAGTGTCAGATAGGAATGTGCTTTTGGGGGTCTCAAGAACTGTTAACTCCACCCATGTATCGATTGTGTTCTGAAATGTCCTTATATGGTCATAAATCATGCTCCATGTTTGTACCGCCTTCTTTTGAGCCCCCTCTTTGTGTATAAAAGGGGCAATGTGTTTTAGTTTGGTGCGCTACTCTATGCAATACTGAAGGGTGTTGTGTGGACTGTAGTACCACCTTTAAAGGTTTAATAAACTATGCTTTTGTATATTCCAGTTTCTGTGCCAACTTCTTCCTATGGTCTGAGGACTCTGTGCAGAGAAGGGCGAACCCCTTGCACTGGTAGGCCTTGCTGAGGCTTGCTTACTTCACTGCAGCTCCGCATGGTCCAGCCGTTGCCGGCACCGTAGCGGCGTCACCCCGGCCTTAGACAGGACCACCTTGTCAAAGGACCGAGAGGGGCTCGGGGTTGCAACCAGAGACCTGCGACCTCCCGTGACACCACAGGGACTCCCGCAGGAGTTGGCGGCGAGGCAGAGACATTGTGGTCTGAAGGAGGTGCCCCAGAGGAGCCGCACCCCAACAGCACTGCATCCTCCAAGCCTGTATCCAAACCAGTCAGCGCAGGGGCCCAAGCCGCCGGTGGCGCCGCGGAGGGTCCCGCGCAAGGCAAGGGATCCTCTGATGCCCCAGTGGGGAAAGCAGGAAGAGGAGACGCCAGCGAGGCCTGCAAAGCCGCCGCATATGTCTCCATCTGGACTCTCGAAGCCCAAGCATCGGAGCATCGGGAAACGGTG
The DNA here is from genome assembly GCF_964261635.1 of Lissotriton helveticus. Classification (NCBI taxonomy): domain Eukaryota; kingdom Metazoa; phylum Chordata; class Amphibia; order Caudata; family Salamandridae; genus Lissotriton; species Lissotriton helveticus. The sequence continues at coordinate 33,751,161 of NC_136072.1, read as the reverse complement.
GATAGGACGACAGGCAGGGCCGCATCACCCACGGAGAGCCCACACCCCCAGCAGGCCCGAACCCAGCCCCCGGGGACAAACTGCGACACTTACCCACCTGTGAGTGACGCTCACGTGACATCGGAGAAGGGCGAGGACGATGACCACGGCCGTATCTGAAGTCGTCCACCAAAGCAGACCCAGGGGAGGACATTGACATGGAGAGCCGCGCAGAGAGAAGTTTCATCCGGCGCTCTAGCCTCGACTTCGGCTTCAACTGTTGGCACGCCACACAATCAGTGGTGCCATGATACTCCCCCTAACACCACATACAAATGAGTTGAGGATTGGTCATCGACATAAACGCCCACACGACGTGCAAGTCTTGAAGCCTGAAGGCATTCACACACTGTTCCACAAAAAGAAGGGACAATGGAAGGAAATAGGAGGGCCCAAACAGGCCCGTAGCAAGGACCAGATCCGCGTTGCATGCAGGAAAGGAAAAATGGATGTAGGAGCACTGGGGTGGGTCTTATGTGACCTAGCTGACGTCACATAGGCGGACGATGCCTGGGTCGCGTGGTGTCACCCCGCCCCTGGCGCGCAGGGATGCTGTGGCAAAAGTTTACCGGAACCAGTCTTACACCTGGGGATAATTCTATGTGAAGGAACTTGAGGCTAGTAGTCTCTGTCAGATACAAATGTTCTTTGCTCCTTCCTCTCAGGCTGTCTGTGGATTGTAATTAGCACAAAAATATATATTTCTCAATAAGAGATATTTTATCCAAGCTAAAAGCTTTCTTTTCTGATAAGATTCAAAATGTTCTAATCAAATCTCCAAGAACAAATGACAATCCATTCAAGTGGTTGAAGAGCCACTGGGGTAATTACATGGTATTCGACCACCCAACCCAAGGTGGCCCGCCAAACTTGTTTAGAATTACCCAAATGACTGTCTTGTCTGTGCTGCAATAATGTCAGAAAACCCTCCCTTTCCCTTTGTTCAGCATATTAGGATCCCCTTTGGTGGCAGTCTAGAGGATAGCATAATTGCTCAGAACACTTCATCTTTTTAATACATATTGTCCCCAATGATTGCTCTCGATTGGATAACCTTTCCAATATTCCAAATTATATTTTCAAACATGCTTGAAATATTGTGACACTTGCAAAATCTCAAGAGAGATTCATGTTACTTTGAATCCATCATGACGGGCATAAATACCACGCCCAATGAACAGCCATTGCTTGGCTTCATCAACAAGAAGGCAAGAATAAATAGCCTTTCTCCTGGATTGCCCCATCTTGAGAATTATCGATAAAGGAAAACCTGACTTACCTGAGGTTGAGTATAATCCCATATCCCCCAAATGTTCTCTTCCAATTCTTTATCCGAGTAAACCTGTAAAGGAATGAAAAGACAAGTGAGGGTCATCCAGGAAATTCCAACACGCTCTTCTGTGCAAGCTGCGAAAAAGGTTAGGGCACCAAACATAGAACAGAAAACAAACCTTGCAAAAACATTGAATTTTGAAAACCCATAATCACCAATAAACTGGTCTAGAGAGGGTGCATTTGTAGACATTGTCCTGAGTTGATTTTAACCTCATTTGTTCTTGAAAACATTTCAATCCTGACAACCAGAGCAGAGAGGCATCAAGAAAATGTCAAATTAATTCAACAGCAAGGTTTTAAAGAAAGTTTCTGAAGTGACTGAATTCCAGGTCCCCAAATGTACAAGTACCTGACCAGTAACTTTACTAATTATTGGTTAATATTTGCAGTGAAGAGACATTAATTTGTATCTAAGTGGCTGAAACCAATCTGAAGACAAGACATATCCAATCCCTAGAGACTTCAGAGAAACCCTATCATCCAGAATACCACTCCACATTTTCTGTCTCTTCTCTCACCCATCCCCCATCCTCCTTTGGAACATCCTCCAGCTCATGATCTCCAATCCTTGAGTTGAGAGTTGTTCTGGGGTGGCATGTGTGGACTATTATTGTTTCCCATCGCTCCTGCGAAACACCACCCAACTTTAAAACAGAATCTTTTGTTTTGTTCACCAGTCAGGAAGCGGTATTCGTGTAGGTTGCACATGCTAAATTGTTGAGATAAAAGCATTGCTTTACTCAATGTTGTAGATTCATGGCCTCTAGTGATTTTGTGATAAAATTATTGAGAGGAGTTTTATGTGGTATAAAAATTCACCCTGTAGTCACACAAATTTTCTTCCATGAAGAAAATGTGCATGGAAATGGACCCAGGATCATGGAAAACATACAGAATTGGATTCACTAACCCCAATTTCCACATGTTTTCCGCAATTCCATATCTAAAACAGTTCAAGGCAGGTAATTGGGGTGAAGGTATGGGCTAGAATCTGTATCTTTACACAGAGTATCTACACACCTAATTCCCAGTCAAGGGGTGAGTATTTTACTACATTCTCACTACACAATATTCCTACATGAGCGACCTCTCTACTGATGAAATGTGAGTTGACAGGTGAAGCACTGCCTTGTTTATTTTTGTGATTTTGAACAAAATGCTCTACCTCTCAACAGGCTCCATTTCATTAAGAATTTTCGATCTATACTTCTCTCCTACTTGTCCCGAGACACAATTTTTGTGAATGGTTTTCTCATTTTGGAAATGTAAGGCCTTGTTTAGAGCACGGTAAATGTAGGACAACCACCAAAATTCAACAAATGTATTGTGTCTATTTAGAACCTATATGGCCTATATGCACCTTATGTAGCAATTGTCCTGCATCCATCAACCTCTAAATAAGGCCCAAGGTGCGCAGTAATTGGCAAGGATCCCCTATTTGTGATTCCTTATCAAATAGCATATGAAAGTTTATCCTCTCAGGCAAGCTTTTGGCCAGCTGAGGTAAGAAAATAAGTTGCTTACCTGTAAGTACGGTTATCCAGTATTGATATCTTTTATAGATTCACATGCCCGAATCATTCCCTGTCGTTGAGATGGGAGTCCCACGGTAACAAATTCAAGCAGTATTTAAGTAATGCCATAGGCTATATTGGCCCTGAGCCATGTTTAACATAATTTATCTATACTCTTTTCAAAAAACGACCAATCGTTGAATGCAGTAAATCAGCTGCTAGCACCCTCTAGAACACTCCTAGCAGAAGCAGTTTCCCTCAGAATCTCCCAGCACAAGTGAGAAGTGAGTATCTTACTGAATAATATGGAAACAGCCTCTACGGGGAAGAGGGTGGGTGCATGCAAATCAATGAAAGATACCAATACTGGATAACCGTAGTTACCGGTAAGTAACTTATTTTGATATGCAGTATTGTGGTATCTTTCATAGATTCACATGCCTGAATCAGAGTAGCAAGCAGTCATATCCTATTTTATCTTGTCTGTTGTGGATGGTGGGTGACTTCTAAAACCTAGTGAACCCCAAAAAGTGGAGTTAAACAAGAGGCACCTAGAAGTCTATAACTGTGCCTAATGTATTATCATCTTATTTTTTTTTGATAAGAGGATGCAAGAAACGAAATGCACGTAATATAAACATCAGAAAACCTACATTATTGCTTGTATGTTCGCATTTTCATATACAAAGCATTAGCAATAAGCAAGGACAGAAAAAAACTGCGTAACTTGTAATACACTTTACCTAGTTAGGTTTTACATCATTAAGAACATGTAAGCATTTGAACTCATCATGAGAACATAAGACTCTTTCTAAGGGTTAGAAAGAGGCTTACCCTAATGGAAGAGATGGTAAAGCACTGCCTGACCCACTGCTGCATCTGCATCCTGCGTGAACTCCATGCAGTAGTGCTCCGTGAAGGTATGAGTGATCCTCCAGGTTGAAGCGCAACAGAATTTTTCCCAAAGTCACTCCGCGAAGAGGGCAGCTGACGTGGCAAATGCTCTGGTGGAGTGAGCCTTCACTGTCCTTTTCAAAGGTTTGTTTGCTTTGGCATTAGCAGAATTGTAGTCTTGCAATAGTGGCCTCTGTTATTGCAGTCCCTTCTCTGCCTTGGCAGTAGGCAACCTATGATTGATCAGTTTTCCGAATGTTAGAAATTACGGCAACGTTTGACATACAGCATAAGTAGTGTTTGCTCTGAAGGCATTGATGGTTGCGGAAAAAAGGACAGGAGTATAACCGGCTCATTGAAGTGGAATTGTGATGGCACTTTAGGAATAAATGTAGGATTAGTTCTTAGAATCACAGCGTCTTCTTTAAATATTAAAAAGGGTTTCCTAATGGTGAACACTTCGATTTAGCTTACCATTCTGGCTGAGGTGAGGGCCAGATGAAGAGCGGCTTTCCATTTTAAGAATTTCAATCCAGCTTTATGAATGGGTTAGAATAGCCTTTTCATGAGTTGTGCAAGGACCACGTTGAGGTCCCATTCCGGTAAAGGTGCTCGCACTTGAGGAATGGTATGGAATAGTCCATTCATAAATTGTATGATCAGGCTAGAGGCACAAAGAGAACTTGAAATGGATGCAGTCCATTTAATTGGCACCAAAAACAGAATCTTTTTCATTTCATGGTGTACGTTTTATTGGTACTTTCCACTCTTGATTTAGAAAGGATGTCTCTATATTCCAGCAAAATGTTCATGTCCCAAAACTACAGGAACTCATGAGCAAGGCTTGCAAGTGTAGCGACTTGGGATTCCAAAGACACACCTGTTCGTATTCCCTGGTCAGAAGAGAGGGGGATATCTGCAGACATATGAGTCTGGCTTCAGATAGATGAAGAAGTTCTGGGAACCGATGTTGCCTGAGCCACCTGGGCGCAATGAGAAATTAGGCGACATCTAACCAGCTTCTTTTTGGTCAGTACTCTGGAGATCAATGGGATGGGGGGAAAGGTGTAGGCAATCTTCCCTGGCCATCACATCGAAATGGCATTGCTATGAGACCCCGGGAGGGGGAACCTGCTGGCATAGGACTGGCATTTGATGTTGATACTCAGTCCGGCTGGAATTAGTTGTGTTCCCAATCATGGCAACTGTCTGTACCCCTGCTGAGAGCATCTACTAGCATGTTGTGCAGACCTGGAACATGCTCGGCCCAGATAAGTCCCATCCTCTGTTGCCCAGCTCCATAGTTCTTGGGCTTCCTGGGAAAGCGTGAGAGATTTGGTTCCTCCCTGTTTGTTTATGTAGAACATGCTGGCCATATTGTCCATATGGACCAGTACAGAGGCACCTGCTATTCTCTGTAGAAAAACCTATAAAGAGAGGAATATAGCCTTCAACTCCAGGCTGTTGATGTGACTTTGCTTTTGAGAATTGGACCATTTGCCTTGAAATCAGTGATCTGGTAAATGTCCTCCCCAGCCTTCCATGGAGACATTTGTTGTCAGTATGTAGTCTGTTATTTCTTGTAAGAAAGTGAGGCCCTCTGAAAGGTGCCGACTGTAACACCACCCTTGCATTGCTGTTTTCATTGCTGGATTTTTAGAATGGTGTATTTGAAGGATCCTGATGTTGTCAGACACTGTTTTTGAAGCCATTCCTGCTGAGGTCTCAGTTTGAGCCTGGCTAAGGGTACTAGGTTGATTGCTGATGAACACATCCCTAGGAACAACTTGTACCCTCTCACTAATATGGACTTTCTTCTTGAAATAGTCACAGCAAGCTGCCGTAGACATGCCTGTCGCTCGTTCGATACAAAGGCTTTACATTGGATCGTATCCAACCTGGCTTCCAGAAATGGTGTTGTCTGACCGGGAAGAAACAAAGACTTTTTGCCTAGTCTGTTGAATAGCTGGAGACAAACATCTGTGCCTCTGGCTACTTGATCTGCTGTTGGCAACTTCAGTGACCAAACGTCCAAGTAGGGGAATACTCGGTGACTTTGAGAACATAGGGTCACTGCCACTGGTGCAAGGCACTTTTAAATATTCTAGGTGCTGACTTGAAGCCAAAAGGGAGAAAACTTGAATTGGTAGTGGGTGCCAGCTATCATAAACCTGAGGAACTGTTGGTGGTTCTGATGGATGGGGATGTGGAAGTACATGTCTTCCAGATCGAGTGAGGTTGAAGCGACACAGGATCTCTGCAAAGATACATTCTGTTAAAGCAAATAAAAAGAGTGAAAGGAAAAATAAAAATAAAAATAAATAAGAGAGTATTTATAAAACAATCCACTTTGTCATGAGAACAGCCAATGTGTGTAGCAATCTAATCATAGCTAACACACAATAAATTCACAGTATTTCATCTGTTGTGCCAAGACGTTTTACAGATCTGAAAGAGACAATTAGTTATAGATTCCTTACCTTTAAAGTTACTCCCAGGCGTCAGACAGGATCTGGAGAATTAATTTGTCAGCAGTACACATGCGCATCAAAAGGTGGCGTCAGTCGGCTCCATGTTCGTCGTTGGCGTCATGGTCGCCAGGATGATGTTGCACTAGCTACTTAGACGCCACCCTTGCGCGCTGACCTCAGTTCATACTTTTTCCGTGACAGCCAGTACAGCTACAGAGAGAGCGGTACCTCCAGTCACTTTTTGACGAACAAGTTACTTACCCTCAGTAACGATATATCAGTAAGAGACATAGATCAGTTATAGATTCCCTACCTTTAAAATTACCCCCAGGCATCAGACTGGATCCGGAGAATTGTTTCATCAGCAGTACCCCTGCGCGTCAAAAGGTGGCTCTGGTCGACTCCACATTCATCATTGGCATCGTGGTCGCCTGGATGACGTTGGGGTATATTCATTTACGCCGCCCTCATGCCCTGACATCAGTTCTTTTACACAACATCCCACGCCAGAAGCACAGAGCCATGCAAGACACTGACCATTGGTGCACAAAACTAGGGCCCTGAAAAGGGATTCCCTGACCCGAGAACTCATTTTGCAGAACGGGGAGGATGGGTGAAGCGGTAAGGAATCTATAACTAATCTATGTCTCTTACAGATATATTGTTACCGAAGGTAAGTAACTTGTTCATCTGAAAGACACAATCAGTTACAGTTTCCTTACCTTTAGAATAGATACCTCAGCAATACCAACCCCGGAGGTGGGTCTGAGAACACATGCATCAATGTAGGCTTTCGCAATTCCTTAATTGCGATTATTAAGGTATCGCAATTAAGGAATTGCAAAAGCCTATGCATGTAGGAATCGCTATAAAATTAGCGATTCCCAAACATTTCTTAATTGCGACTCACAAATTGCAACTCGCAATTAGGAATGCCTTCCCATTCATTCCTAGGGGCTTACAGGCCCATAGGAATGAATGGGAGATCGCATGCGCAATTTGCGAGAACCAATAGGTACTTGCAAATTGCGCATGCAATTTCAAGGGTTCAAGGGTGTCCTTTTGCACCCCTGAAATTGATCTGTGCACGCATGTTGCGCACACACATGCCCCAAGGGCATGTGTGTATGTAACCTACATCTTTGAAAAATGCACTTTAGTGCATTTTTTCAACGTTTTTGCAAGTTACCATCAAGTACATATTGATGGTAATTTGCACCCCCTATTATCAAATTCGCAATTTGCGATTTCATCATGCATTGCATTTGAGGAATCACAATTTGCAATTCCTTAAATGCAATCACAATTTAAGAAATCTCAATAATTTGTGATTTCTTAAATTGCAAGAGGCTGACAGGCTGATGCATCGCAGAAGCCCTTTTTGCTGGCGCAAATTGCCAATTTATGCGAATCGCACCGTTTGCACTTGCAAAAATGGTTGATGCATGTGAATGTAAGTTCACACCAGAAAGTCCTGGAGAACAGAACGGCAAAGAAGCCATCTCTCTGGACTTGGCTGTCCAGGCAGTATTGTTTTGTGAACGTGTGCAAAGATGCCCACGTACCTGTCTGACAGATGTCATTGAGGGGAATTCCCGGTCTCAAAGCAGTGGTAGCTGCCATCGCCCTGGTGGAATGGGCGCACAGTCCCACTGGAGGCTTCATATTTGCCAAAGAGTAGCAACAAATGCCCAAAACGACCGACCTAGAGATGGTCCGTTTGTACACGCCCAACCTTTTTTGCTGCCCAAGTAGCCAACAAAGAGCAGGTCATCCACCCTGAATTGCTTGGTGTGATCCAAATAAAATGAAATCACATGTTTTGTATCTAGACGGTAGAGCCTCTCTTCCTCCTTAAAAAGGATGCAGAGGCGGAAAGAAGTAACCACTTTAGGACGAAAAGAGGGTTGAGTTCGAAGGACAACCTTGTCCGGATGGACCGCTAGAAAAGTAGGTTTTGAAGAAAGTGCCTGGAGTTCTCGCACCCTGCGAACAGAGGTGACGGTAACCAGATAGGCAGTCTTTAAGGTGAGAAGTCTGAGAGGAAAGTTATTTAGCGGCTCAGAGGGAGCGCACATAAGATAAGTAAGAACCAAGTTCAAGTCCCACTGAGGCATTACAAAGGGAACAGAAGGATACAATGAGTAATGCCCTTAAGAAACCGATTTACAATAGGGAACTTGAAAAAAGAAGGCTGATCCAGAAGCCTAAGAAAGGCTGAAATGGCTGACAGATAGCCCTTTAGAGTGCCCAGAGCTGGTCCAGAGAAAGGAAGAACAAGAGAACCTCAGAAAGTGTTGCAGAAAGGGGATCCACAGCCTTTGCTGTGCACCATGCCACAAATGTGTTCCATCTATAGGCGTATACTGTATCAGTGGAAGGACACCTGGCTGGCAAGATAACATCACAGACTTCGGGAGGAAGACCAAAGGCCGTCAACTGTTGCCGCTCAATCTCCATGCAAGGAGGTGGAAGCTGGACAGGTTCGGTTGGAGGACCGTCCCTTGATGCTGTGTCAGAAGATCACCCTGAAGAGGCAGCCTGATCGGAGGATCAATAGCCATGTGTACCAGCTTGGAATACCAGACTCTTCTTGCCCAATCTAGAGCCACAAGAATGACTTGGGCCCGATTGCACCTGATCTTCTTCAGCACTCAGGGCAGAAGTGGTATAGGTGGAAAGATGCATAGAAGGCTGCAACTCAACTCGAAGTGAAAAGCGCTGCCTAGCGAGTGCCACCTTGGAAATTCGAATGCGCAGAATTGCTGACATCAGTGGCAAATAGATCTAACCAAGGCTCTCCCCACTGCTGAAAGAGACCTTGCACCACCGCCGAGTGAAGACGCCATTCGTGATCCATCATGCATTTGTGGCTGAGATTGTCTGCCCTGGCGTTCAGTGGGACCTGCCAGGTGTTGAACCACCAGGGATATGCCCTGATGTTCCAGCCATGTCCAGAGACGAAGAGCATCCTGACACCTCCCCCGGTGCCGATTCCACCGGCACCACGTCCACAGCAGACGCCGGTTGTGTCCCCAGCTGGTGTCGACCCTGACTTGGACATGGAGCCGGACCAACGTCGACCGATCACAGATCCAGCGCCAAGCAGTACTTTTGTGCCTATGTTCTACCCTGGTGTTCCTTACAGACCAGATTGGCAACCAGAAGAGGGTGAGGAGGACTGGCAGGGGTCGTAGACCCTTTATCTGACCAGTTGGATGAACTGGACTGGAGAGAGCAGTTGGGGGAAGCCAGTGGTCTGGATACCTCCCTAGACCTTGGCATGCTGTCTCCTCCTACTGTGGATAAGGAGAAGGGTGCTTCATATGCAGTGGTGTTGTGTAGGGCGGCCGAGGCCCTCAACCTCCAGCTCCCTACGGTGGCAGTCAGGATGAATCTTCTGACGGAGTTGCTTCAACCGGCAGCGGCCTCTTCTGAGCCCCTGCTGCCTTTCAATAAAGCCCTTACTGACATCCTTTTGGGCACCTGGTCCTGGCCCAACACAGGGGCTCCTGTGCATAGGATGATTGCCCGACTCAACCGCCCGGCTCCGGGCAACCCCTCTTTACTCTCTCAATATCCCACTCCTGAGAGCTTGGTGGTTCAAGCCCCTAGATCCAAGGGTGCATTCCCTAATGCACCACCTGATAGGGAATCCAAAAAGCTGGACCACCTTGGGAAGAAGATGTTTTCTTCCTCTAGCTTGAGACTGTGGTCGGTGAACACTGCATGTCTGTTGGGCCGTTACACCCACTCTGTGTGGGATACGGTAGCACAGGTGCTGCCACAGTGCTCGGAGGAGGCCCGGGCCGTGCTCTCCTGCGCAGTCTGCAAGGGGAGAAACGCAGCCAAGTTTACCATAAGATTCGGACTGGACAGGGCTGACTCACTAGGCAGGACAATATCAATGTTGGTAGCCCTTCGACGCTACGCCTGGCTGGCTGGGGTCGACTGATTTTTCTTGGAATGTCCAGGTTACCTTTGTGGACATGCCTTTTGATGGCTGTCGCTTGTTCAGTGACAAAGCAGACAACACGCTAGAGCGCTTCAAGGACTGCCGGGCGATGACCAAGTCCTTGGGCCTCTCCACCCAGCCTGCGCAGTCTGCTTTTAGCCCCTTTCGTGGCAATGGAAGGGGTTTCCCATCACGTTCCTCCCAGAGCCACAGGCAGGTGCAAGCTGTCCAGCCCCTGTGCGGCCGGGAACTTGGGACCCGTAAGTCTGGGGGCCAGCGAGCGGGCCAGTCCACCAGTGCCCCTTTTGCAGCAGCCTCCAAACCCTCCTAGTATGACCTTTAAGGGCCACCAATTGCAAGTGAGTGGAAGGATTTGTCATCACCTCTCCCACTGATGCACCAACACGTCGGACAGGTGGGTTTTGCAGATAGTCAGAAGGGGCTACTCCCTCCCTTTCAAGACACCCCCTCAATCCATGCCACCTCAGTACCATCACATGTTGGCAGATCATTTGGTCCTTCTCCAACAGGAAGTTATGTCTCTCTTGGCCAAGGGGGCTCCTGCCAGAAGTAGGTTGTGGTTGCTATTCCCACTACTTTCTGGTGCCCAAGAAGGACAAAGGCCTGCATCCTATCTTGGATCTCAGGAGCATCAACTGCTTCCTCCGGAAGGAGAAGTACAAAATGTTGACGCTAGCTCAGGTCCTGTCAGCCCTCAGCCCTAGAGACTGGATGGTAGCGTTGGACTTACAGGACACTTACTTTCACATCCCCGTCCTGCTGGCCTCTGGTCTCCCACAGAGTCCGGGCTTCACATTAACCTTTGGGAGCTCCGGGCGATCTGTCTTGCGCTAAAAACATTCCTTTCCTCTGTCCGGGGAAGAGTAGTGCAGGTGTTCACGGATAACACCACCGCCATGTGGTACTGCGAGAAACAGGGAGGGGTGTGGTCATGGACCCTATGTCAAGAGGCTCTCTGTCTCTGGATATGGTGGAACTTCAGGGCATATCCCTGGTGGTTAAATACCTGGCAGATTCACTGAACGACAGGGTGGACGAACTCAGCCACAGGTGCATGATGGATCACAAATGGCGTCTTCACTCTGAGGTGGGGCAAGGTCTCTTGCAGCAGTGGGGAGAGCCTTAGCTGGATCTATTCGCCACCGAAGAGAATGCACAATGTCAACAATTCTGTGCGTTGGAATTTCCAAGGCGGCACTTGCTAGGTGCTGCTTTTCATCGCGAGTGGAGTTGCGGTCTTCTGTACACCTTTCCGCCTTTACCACTTCTGCCCAGAGTGCTGAAGAAGATCAGGCACGACCGGGCCCAAGTCATTCTTGTGGCTCCAGATTGGTCATGAAGAGTCTGGTATGCTGAGCTGTTACACATGGCCATCGATCCTCCGATCAGGCTGCCACTTCAGGAGGATCTTCTGTCACAGCATCAGGGGACGGTCCTCCCCTCAAACCTGTCCAACCTCCACCTTCTTGCGTGGAGATTGAGCAGCGACAGTTGATGGCTTTCAACCTTCCTACCCGAAGTCTGTGATGTTATCTCGGCCGCCAGGCGTACCTCCACTAAGGTATACGCCTATAGATAAAACAAATGTGTGTCTTAGTGTACAGCAAAGGCTGTGGATCCCCTTTCGTACCCTCTTTCTGAGGATCTCTTGTTCTTCCTTTCTTTGGCCCAGAAGGGCTCTGCTCTGTGAACTCCTCAGCCATTTCAGCCTTTCTTAGACTTCCTTATCAGCCTTCTTTTTTCAAGTCCCCTGTTGTAAATCGCTTTCTTAAGGTCATTACTCATCTTGTTCCCTTCGTAATGCCTCAGTGGGACTTGAACTTGGTTCTTACTTATCTCATGTGCGCTCCCTTTGAGCCGCTACATAACTGTCCTCTCAGTCTTCTCACTTTAAAGTGTGCCTTTCTGGTTGCCATCACCTCTGCTCGCAGGGTAAGTGAACTCCAGGCACTTTCCTCAAAACCTCCTTTTCTAGCGGTTCATCTGGACAAGGTTGTCATTCAAAATCGACCCTCTTTTCTTATAAAAGTGGTTATTTCTTTCCACATTCGTGAAAGCATCTCTTTGCCCTCCTTCTTTCCGTCTCCCCATCCAAAATATGCGCTTTCAATTTATTTGGATCGCACCATGCAATTTCCGGTAAAAGTCCAGCTCTTTGTTGGATATGTGGGTGCCAAAAAAGGTCGGGCCGTGCACAAACAGACCATCTCTAGGTGGGTTGTTTTGTGCATGAAAGCTTGCTACTTTTGGCAAAGAAGGCACCTCCAATGGGACTGCACACCCATTCCACCAGGGCATGGCAGCTACCACTGCTTTGGGTTGGGGAGTCCCTTGCAATGACATCTGTCAGGCAGCTACTTGGGCTTCTCTGCATATGTTCACAAAACACTAATGCCTGGACAGCCAAGTCTGAAGTGATGGCTTCTTTGGCCATTCTGTTCTCCAGGACTTACAAGTGGGAACTTAGTTCGCAGACCCACCTCCAGGGTTGGTATTGCTGGGGTATTCTACAGGTAATTAATCTATAACTAATTGTTTCTCCCAGGTGAATAATTTACTTATGTTCGTTAACGATATATCTGTAAGAGAGATACATTAGTTATAGTTTCCTTACCGTCCCACCCATCCTCCCAGTTCTGCGAACTGACTTCGAGGGTCAGGGAATCCCTTTTCATGGCCCTAGTTTTCTGCAACAGTGGCAGTGTCTTTCATGGCTCTGCGCTTCTGGCTTAGAATGTCTTGTAAAATAAATGACGTCAGCACGCAAGGGTGGCGTCTAAGTAGCTACCGCAATGTCATCTCAGCGACCATGATGCCAACGAAGAATGCGGAGCCAACCGATGCCACCTTTTGACACTAGGGGTACTGCTGACAAGAAAATTCTCCTGATCCAGTCTGACGCTGGGGGTAATTCTAAAGGTAAGGAATCTATAACTAATCTACATCTCTTACAGATATATCGTGACCGAAGGTAAGTAACTTGTTCATTAGGCATCAAGTGCTGTTCTCATGACAAAGTGGATTGTCTTATGAATACTCTCTTTTTTCTTTTTCTTTTTCCTTTTACTCTTTTAATGTGCTTTAACCCCATGTCTCTTTGGAATGATTATTAACAGTATTGTGGAATTGTTGATGAAGTTTTTTCATATACCAATGTAATAAGGTGATAGACTTTTTGATTTGTGTCAAATACTATTAGTGAGTTTTTAATAAAGTATTTTTATATATTGGATCTTTGAGTAGTGGCACACTATATGCAGAGGAGTGTACACACTGATGTACGCCCTCCGTCCATGGGCGAATTCATAGGTGTATGAATTAAAGTATCATGGAAATGAGTGGAAATATGATTTAAATGATGGAGTTTTAAGTGGTTTGTCAAAGGAGGAATTTATATTTATATTTAGTTTTTTCAAAAGATGTAGATAGGCTATGTTAAACAAGGATCCTGGCCCTTATTGCTTAGTAGCTTAGTAGCTTATGGCATTACTTAAATACTGCTTGATCATGTTACCGTGTGACTCCCATCTCGGCAGCAAGGAATGATTCAGGCATGTGAATCTATGAAAGATACCCCAATACTGGATAAATAATGAAAAACATCAATGAATTACCCTGATCCCTTTTTTAACACACAGACTAGGGACTGTACCTGTATCTTGGTATTGTCACATGTATGTTTATCTCCATGAATGCTCTGTAGTTGCTTTGATGAAGTGTTATAGTGCTAAGTAAAACAAAAGAAGGAACGAAATGCATGTAACAGCTTTCCTTAATATACTAAGTTAAGTCGAGACTCGGGGCCATCTGAAAGCAGGGGCTAGACATGTAATAGACCACCTGATAATCAAGGGTTATAGGTTATAGTTATCTTGAGGATGCCAAAGAAGCTCCTCTTATTCCTAAATGAGTCAATATTGGGGAAAGGTTCAAAGCTATTTAAAAATCTACGTCTTTCCCCCAAAAGGCCCTCAGACACAGCACGGGGTGATTGATGCCCTAGTTTTTACCTTGGGAATTAACTATCTAAGCAAGGGTCACATATTTCTCTTTCAAGCAGACGAAAACTTACCATCCTAGGGCAACAATGGGGTAGTAAAGCTACCAGTGAAAAATACCAGCACACCTGGATCAATACATTTTCACATGAAGTCCCTATACAAATTATTTCTTCATTTACCTGTGTCATCTTGTCTTCAGAAGCACATCTGGTTCGGAATGCAGCATTATTAGACTAAATAAAATAAAAAATAAAGCAAATGAAAGACATAACATATATTTAGCCTCTTCCTCAACACAAACATTTAAGTAAATTTATTTTCAAAGCTCAGATTTCAGTCCACATTTGTAACTCCAGGAGGAATGTAAATAGCTGTGAAGGGCTTGGCAGAAGATCAATCCAGTGAGTGTGAGACCACACAGTCAAGGCTTTTTTTTCTTTTTTTTCTTTAGATAATGAAGTGAATTACTTCACATTCAGCATCATTAGAGTCAAACTCAATTGACTGATCAGGGAAGTTAGTGCATGCATACTTCACTCTGGGTGAAGGCGACCAGGAAAGTAGTACATTATGAGCGCATTGGAATTTTTGTATTGATTCTGTTGTTAGCCACTGTGGAGGACATTCGATAAGATATCTATATATTGTATCTCGATGATGAAGAATTGAAAGAGAAAGATGAATCTCTTAAATAACCACCAACAGAAACATTCGAAAGATTTTAAATTAAAAGGTCAGTCCAAGGCTACACAAAAATACTGAATGCGGAAAAGAAAGCACCAAGAGTGTATGAATGGTTTGGAGCAGGGTGATGGTTAATTTGTATACAGGTGTCCTTTGAATAGAGAGGCACAGTGGGAAAAACACAATGGACTGTGATGAGGCCCTGGAAAATTACCTATGGCTGAGATTAACTTAGGCACTCCACCAAACATTTATTTTTCACAATTCAATGCTTAAGTGTGAACTGTACACCCAGATAGGGGCCCTGTGCTCTTTGTGCGATAGGACTCCAGCTATAACTTACTAATGGTGCTTAATTATGCTGAAACTGGTATGTGGCTGCTTGTATACTCATCTATAGAGGCCATGGCTGGACATTGAGCTTTACATGTCCTACTGGAGCAGGGTCATGGTCATTTTTCAAATGCCTGCCCTCTGTCTATGGTAGCTTAGTGGGCAAAATATTGGAATACAGCCTGAAAAATGGACACTTACTGAGATTAATTCAGGCATTCCATCTATCACTTTTTGTTTTAGCATCAAAATATCTCACCAGAAAGCCTGGGCTAAATCCACATATGTCAGACTAGAGATTGTTTCAGCCATGAAAATGATCTAAAAAACTTTTGAGACACTACAAAATAACTAATTAAACCTTCTCACTTAAATTTATCAATATTCTTTATGAAGATTGTAGTAGATTCCTTAAGGGAAAGATGAAAAATGAGCGCTCCTTTACAAATCTATTTATGAGTCACACTAGCTATTGGCAAGTCCAAACAAATGAAACTTGACATGGGGGCATATGTATTAACGCAATTTGTAGTCGCAAACGCTGCAATTTGCAAAAAAGCAGCCTTTGCAACAAAAAATTCGCAAAATGGTATGTAGTAGGGAAATCGCATCGCAAAATGAAGGAATCGCTAAATTTGCGATTCCTTAATTTTGCGTAAGCATGTAAGGAGTTGCAAATTGCGATTCCTTAAATGCTATGCATCAAGCATTCAATTTTTGTGATTTCTCCTTAAGAAATCGCAAATTACCACCAACTTCAAGTTGGTGGTAATTTGCGATTTCTTTCACAAATGCACTTTGTTGCATTTGTAAAGGTGCCATATGGCGCAGATACATGTCCTTAGGGCATGTATGTGTGCCATATGCGCACACATGCTCATTTCAGGGGTGCATCAGGGTGTCCTTATGACACCCTTGCACCCTTGAAATTATTCTCAATTTGCGATTCTCAAATTGCGAATCGCAAATTGAGAATTACTTCACATTCATTCCTATGGGCCTTCTGGTCCATCGAAATGAATGGGAAAGTATTCCTTAATTGCGTTTTCGCAATTTGCTAATCGCAATTAAGGAAAACTAAGAAATCGCTAAAAAATTGCGATTTTTTACATACATCCCTTTTTGCAATTCTCAAATAGCGATTCTCAAAAAAATCGCTATTTGAGAATCGCCAACGGGGATTTTCATGCATATGCCCCATGGTCATCTTTTAGAGTAGAAACCTTCAATGAAGTATAGATCACCAATGCCAAATCAAACCGACTCACACTTCTCAAACCTTCTTGCATTTCTCAAACCCACGTAACCCCATCATCCTCAAGGATTAGAGCACCTCGGTGGTATTTGGATGGATATGTGAGCATAGCCTCTGCAAACTTGCTTTGAGTAAACTATGGCCTGCAATGCCTCTACAATCCCCAGGCAGGTCTCAGCAGAACTTGGGTGACCAAACACTGTTGAAAAATGAAAGTGAGACACATATGGGAAAGCTAGGGATTAGTTGAGGGAATCCTGCTAATTGCAGGCTACCCAGTCCTCCTTCAGGTCCAACGCTGGGCTCACCGATATTCAGTTCAAGTCTGGAAAATGAAGGAAGGCAGAATTTCTGCTCCACCTGAGGGAGGAATATATCAAGGACACTCCTTCAACCTCTACTTGTAAAACTTGCATCTCCGAGAACTGTAGAAGACAGAGTCATGAACGGACTTCTAGGGTCACTGGGCTATTAGTTTGCTTTTGAATACTGCAACATGCTGTAATGCCTTCCTCTCAACCCTATAAGTGCCTGAATCCAAATTTTCTTTGAACATATCCACAGGAAGTTTCCCACTTCAATTTAGAACCTTTTGTTTAGCTTGTGGTAACCCCCCACCCGCAGCTATCTTTAAGTGGAATCGCTTTGTTGGAAGCTGTCTTCAGTAAGGGCATGCAGAGGTAACAAGTTGCCTGGCAAGTCATATTGTAGAACTTCTCATTAAAACGGCAGGATTCCCATGTTGAGAATAGACCATGGAGACCATATTTCTTAAAATCTATTGAGTGTTTGGTATGCATGAGCAGTCATTAGTAAATGGCAATGATCACTGGATTATAAAACAATACAATGGAAGAGAAGGTCAAACTAATCTTAATTGCTCAAAACAAATGCTGTGCATGATAAGAACATAAGGTCCACAAGAGTTAACTGTACCGGACTTGGCTTTCCAATACATTGCAATTCTGAATGCCATCTGAATTGAGCACAACGGATGTTCCCAGGTGTTTCCTTCAGTTGATGTTTATCTGAAAAAAAAGTCAAGAACAGTTAAGGAGCTGTTGATAAAAGGTTATTGATGAAAGTGATCTGGAAATATAGTATCAATGCAAGATACAGAAGGTAAAGTTGTTCAAAGAGGTCTGTCTCACAGGCGTGATGTCGCTGCTCCGCAAGACATATTTTACTGAAACTAATGTACTGCTGGAGATACTTGCATAAAATTTCATGCTCACAAATTTCTCCCAGTCATATTTTTAAAAAAGTTCATGGAGCCATTTCTGCCTAGAGGAGACTCTTCACCCAGCTTTTTCTATTAGTAATTATGATTTACTTGCAACTTAGGGTTGACTTTCTGGATCTATAGGCCAGTTGCTCATAGAAGCAATCTCTGGAAAGAAGGGCTCGAGATTGTCCTATTATCCGAAATGTTTGGGTAAAACGGTGACTTTACAGCTTTGACAATCAATATATTTAATTGGTATTTCTCCCACAGTGTTTACTATAGGGTTTTGTCTTTCCCCATCCACCTAAAATAGTGCAATTTTTGGACGAGAAACTAGTTCTGGCTTTTTAAGTGCAGAAAACATTCATGAGCACTGAGTAAATTTGCAGTGTTTTACACTTGGGTTTTACATGTAATTTATTGGAAAAAAATTCAGTTTAAGAATGATGATCATGTCATTTCGTTTATAGTACTTTTATAGGCATTTTCAGGTGTTGGATTGTAGAAACAATTCCATAGCGAGTAGATCTTTGCATGGTTTTTAAAAATGTGTTTGCAAACACTAGTTTAGGAATAGGGCAGGTGCCTAATAATGTATCGGTCCAGATGAAGGCCACTCACCCACATGGACAGTACCACATGGCTGAAACATGTTGACTATCAATAGGGATGTAGGGTAAATATGTTCCTCTTAACATCCACTTACTAGTGCAGCAAACGTGACCTGGGGCTCAGAAGGAATGATTGGCTACAGATTGCGTTGGTTGTTTCCCGCCTGGACTATGGCAACGTCCTATATCTTGGATCCGACCAAACAACCATAAAAAAACTTCAGGTTGTGCAGAACGCTGCTGCCCGTCTTCTCTGCAACGTCCCTAGAAGATCTTCTCCTTCTGCAGCACTTCGTGACCTTCATTGGTTAAAAATCCCAAACAGAATTAAATTCAAAGCCCTGTGTCATGTTTTTAAAATCAAACACGGCTCAGCTCCAAAATAACTTCAGGACTTTATCCAGGCTTATAAGCCCAGTCAAACTTTAAGATCATCACTTCACGGTGATTTTTCCATCCCCAGATTTAGATTGGCAAAAATGGGAGGCCGTTCTTTTTCTCATTTAGGTCCAAAATTCTGGAATACTCTTCCTGTGTCCCTAAAGACAGAAACCAATCTTTTTCGTTTCCGTAAGGGACTTAAAACTTGGCTTTTTCAACAGTAATATGTAGCCTTGTAAAAATCAGCTCGCCAGTCTTTCTTCTTTAGTCTGTCCCTGAGCGCCGGGAAACCCACTGCGGGTAGCTGCGCACTTTTGAAGTTTAAATAAATAAATAAAATAAATAAATAAAATTGGGCTCTGAGGAGTCATTGACATGTAGATATTTCTGACTCCTGGCTACAGTGCCTGGGCTTTGACATCTGGATACTCATGAGGTTATTTACTTGTGCTTCATGGTTCTAGAGTCTCTGGAGAGCACAGATCTGGAACAGGAAAGTCAGTGTTGATAGCCGCTTAATGATCTAGATTAAAGTTCCTGTGTCAAAACCAGGCAATGCTAGGGTATGGACTCTACTAAGTCATCTCTCATTATGGACAAAATGTGAAGACAAACCAAGCATTAAGCATCTGAGCACCGGTTCACTCTGAATTCTGTTCTCTTTCTAGTGTGTGATATTTCTGTGAGCTTGAAGATGTACTGAGAGTGGGGCAGGGTCTGAATCCTATCTGGCCTTCTCAGTGACCTGGATCCCAGACGCACTATCGATTCCCACCTAACCATGGCTTTTGACCTACATTGGCCCACCTGGCTCCCAGTGATCAGGGCAGGTGATAAATGGAGAAAGAAAAGTCTCGATAGTCCACAGGGTCCATGTGGAAATGCTTGAGTCCGCATGGGTATTTCCCAGACTGAAACTCACATGGATCAGATATTCAACTACCTGATTAAATATGAGACTCTGTCACAGGTAATTTGGCCCCCTGCAACTTGTAATCGGACCCTCAACAAAGAATTGACCTTTATTTTAAATGATCAGAGTGCCCTGGTGCAAGAAGCAGACACCCCCTTAAAAATACGGTCACACAACACATGTTGTACCTGCTGGGTGGGCGCCCTGTCTTCTCCTCCAGCAGCAATAGGCAACTAGGCACAGACACACTAACAGAAGCAGCAGGAAGACCAGGACTCCAAACAAGATGCCGTAGAAAGCAGAGAGGGTGACACCCAGGTTTTGGCACTTTTCTCCATAGGGTGTATAAATTGCATATGGAACACACCTGTAAATTGAAAAAACACACAGACCAGTGGATTCATTCAACTAACCACACAATATTTCCACCAGGTGCAAAGCAGGCTTCAAGTACATCCAACAGTAATAAATGTGGAAATCACAAGTCTGAATCAAATACATTAATAAAGCATCTCAACTACTAAAACAAAAGGCACTGCTTGACATTGTATTTATCACATTCATCCAACTAAAGCTAAACACATCTATACATTCAATTCTGTATGTCTTTTCTTGAAAAATAAACATTCTAACATGACCTGTTTGATCTCTGAACCTTAGTTCAATTGATTGCAATTCAAAACAATTCTTTATGAGTAGTTTATTGAAAGTGGAATAAAAGTGCTCACTTGATTCTTTTCTCTTTGTTTGGTTAATACTTGAGAAGTTTGCCACTTTATGGATAGGAAAAGTGCCAGATACCTCAACTCAAATCTCACTTTTGGAGTGCTGCTCACAGTCAACTCACCCCCAAACCACTTCGACACATTTGCACACCTATGGTTCAATTTTGCTTGTCCCAAATTACCAGCTACTTCTTGTAACAATACATTATACAGAGAGACTTTTTGAGGTTTTTTTCTTCCTGGTTATTAAGTCTTTTTTTGTCTTTTGCAGCGAGAATGCTTTTGTTTCCTTTGTCCCCTGTTGTTTTTCTGCTCACTCTATGCTCTCTTTTTCTCACCTTCCCCAATTCTTCCTGACCCTGCTCTTCATCCTGTTCCCCATTTTAAATATATTTTTTTATGTTATCATTATTTGTTACAGGGGGCCAGCAGCTACACAGTGGTTCCGGGCCACTCGCCTCATCCTGTCAGCCATGTTAGCGGGGTAAATAAAAAATGGCTGCCAGGTGCATGCGCATTTTCATTATGAAGCACACATGCACCCGTCTTGACTCACTCGTGCATGTTGGCAGCAATACCGCATGGGTTTTCTTTAATGGAGACTCCATTACAACAGTGCGACCATGTGTCCACATACCTACAACTGTGTCATGGTGCATGCATGCATTGCAATGAAAAAGCAGATAATTTTCTGGCTTCTTTGAAAGGCAAGCATTCCTGTGCACAGTGGCCTGATTCACAAAGTTTTTTGTCTTATTATTCAGTGTATAAGCACAAATGGCAATCAGGAATTTACAAAACTTGACACATCATAAATACATTCAGTTAATACTTTGGAATTCCTAGGCACCAGTGTAAGGATTGCTTTTCCCCACTTTGGAAGGCAAATCTATACTGTATTTTCTATAGAACTTTACTGAGTTCTTTTTTACTTATGATTTATATGCCTAAATGCTAAACTGGTTGATAGTCTTGTTTATTTACTACTGCTCTGTATTCTTAAAGGAAAACTTTTTAACTTTGGCCTGAGTCAGTCATTCTGATTGAGAGAGTAACAGCTTATTTCTAATGTGTAAGATATACAATAGAGAGACGGGTCGAGTCAAGTCGGTGAACACCAAAGTCAATACAGGAACTACAACCCCGGTCCAAACCGTCGGTGTGCATTGGGCAAGAAACAAGAAGACAGAGTTGCACATGAACAATAAAAAGGGTACATTTTTATACTGGGCTGCTGTTCAACTGTACAGAATTGTCCAGTACACCAAACAGATTAGTGAAGTGGGCTCAATGTGCATAGACCCGCTTGCCTTTTAAAGAAGCATTAGGTCTCTGCTGTGTGCTCTCATCAGGAGGCAGCTTGCACCAGCCCATTTCTCCTGTTAGCGCTACCTAAAACAGAGCAAACCACTTCCCATGAAAGTGGGGACAGGATGAGGGGTGATGGCCAGAACTGCCTACTTCGGAGCTGGGGAGCAAGGTTCAAATCTTGGCATCAGCTCAATATCCTGTGATTTTTTTCACACCAGAACCTGGGCTTCTATGGGAATTCACAAGGGCGTATTATCCCCCTTATCGCCGCTTTAGTGGCAGTTTCCTGCAGATAAAGCGGAGATAATGTTATCGCCGTTCTTGATAACATGGCCCTTAATCTCCCATGATTCATCTAATTGAATGCCTGGAGAGTTGCAGATAGTGCAAGTTTTCAGATGCACTACTGCTGAGTTTTGTGAATGAAGAAAAAATATAAATCTGCAACAGAAAGGAATAGACCTAAACCGAGTGCAAAAGTATGATCCCATTTCGGAATCAAGCCCATTGTTTTTAATTCATTTTTTTCAACAAAGGGTCTAGATATTTGTGGTATTAGAGTGATCTCACAATTAACCTTTCTTTGGATACATAAACCACCCCACTGACAAACTTTACCTCAACAAACCCATTACCTCAATCCAGCATGGCTTCAACATGTGGGCACTATTGCCATGTTGTGGTCAGGTCAGGGGAGGAGTCAATGCATATGCCATCAGCATTACTACATTTACACTTCCTTCACTGTGGTAGTTTACACCAGTTCTCACCTGCACGTTGGTCCGGACTCATCATGCTTGCACACACCATCATTCTGGCAGTAGTCGCTCTCGCAAGGAGACGTGCAAACAAAGCCCACACTGGTGTACTCCAGGAGGTAGCCTGAATAACCATAAAGGCTGCAGATGAAATACTTCTTCAAGTCTTCCTTGTACACTGAGGAAAAACAAAGAATGATCATCAGTTTGAGCCTAAATCTTGCCATATTAGATATAACCTAGCAATAGCAAGCTCTTTCTTTGATTGTATCAACGTTGGCTATGATTATTATGCAAAAACAGTGGTTTCAAGACCTCTCTTCTGAACTAGAACTCAAGCAACCCCCAGCCCTGAGGTTTTGTTCCCATAAAGTGGCATAGTGGGCAGAAAAAAGATGAACTGTGATCAGTCTGGACTGGGAACTCAAAGCAGCCCTGGCAATTTTGTCAGACCAGCCCCCGGAAGGGGGAAGGGGATGCAAGTGTGAGACACAGCTGCCTTTGTCACTGTGGTCGGTATTGCAGCACTGCTGCAAAAACTGGCCCCCACCGCTGCAAAACCGGCCCCCACTCTTCCAGCCTCCCGGAAAAATGCCCAATTATCGCTACATCCAGTCATGCCCTGACTGTGATGTTGCTTGAGTTATTAGCAGCCACAGAGACTTTTGCAAATATTCTACCCATAACTTTTATGTTTTCCACTGTCAGGCACCCTAAGTGTGACTGCTGAGCCTGGTTGTGGCACTTTCCTCAAGCTACAGCTCACTGGTGAGGCCCATGTTGTCCAAAATCTACAAGTATGTCTGTTGGCAAAAAACAACTGACCCGCTACCTCGAGGAGAACAGCATCCTGGACCCATCCCAGTCTGGATTCCGCAGCAACCACAGCACAGAAACCGCCCTCATCGCCATCACCAATGACATCAGGGCCGTGCTAGACAATGGAGAAACAGCAGCCCTCATCCTCCTGGACCTGTCAGCCGCCTTCGACACGGTCTGCCAGCGCACACTGCGAACACGCCTACACAACACCGGGATCCAAGAGAAGTACCTGGACTGAACCACATCCTTCCTCTCCGGCAGAACACAGGGCATCCGCCTCCCCCCCCCATCCGCTCCAATGCCACCGAGATCATCTGCTGCGTACCGTAGGGCTCATCCCTCAGCCCAACACTGTTCATCATCTACATGGCACCCCTCGCCCATGTTGCCCGAGAGCACAACCTCAACATCATCTCCCACGCCGATGACACCCAGCTGATCCTCTCCCTCACCAAAGACCCTCACACCGCCAAGACCAACCTCCACGAAGGAATGAAGGCTGTCGCCGAATGGATGAGGTACAGCCGACTGAAGCTGAACTCGGACAAGACGGAGGTCCTCATCCTCGGATCCAACCCTTCAGCCTGGGATGACACCTGGTGGCTGACCACACTGGGAACAACCCCGACACCCACTGACCACGCACGCAACCTAGGGGTCATCCTCGACTCCACTCTCCATGACTAAGCAAGTCAACGCCGTCTCCTCCTCCTGCTTCAACACCCTCTGGATGCTCCACAGGATCTACAAGTGGATCCCCACTGAAACGAGAAGAACGGTCACCCAGGCCCTCATCAACAGCAGGTTGGACTACTGAAACGCCCTCTACGCAGGACCTTTGGCCAAACTCTTGAGGCGGCTTCAACGCATCCAGAACACCTCTGCACATCTGATCCTCGACATTCCTGGCCGCAGCCACATCACACCCCACCTGAGAGACCTGCACTGGCTCCCTGTCACCAAGAGGATAACCTTCAAGCTCCTCATCCACGCACACAAAGCACTCCACTGCACCGGACCACCATACCTCAACAGACGACTCAGCTTCTACTCCCCCAACGGCCAGCTCCGCTCTGCCGGCCTCGCCAGCACCGCAGTCCCCCGCATCCAAAGAACGACTGCCGATGGCAGATCCTTCTCCCACCTCGCCGTCAAGACCTGGAACACCCTCCCCACCCACCTTCGGCAGACCCAAGACCTGTTGGCTTTCAGAAGACATCTCAAGATCTGGCTCTTTGAGCAGTAGCAGCACCCCACCTACCCCAGCGCATTGAGACACTCACGGGTAAGCAGTGCGCTTTACAAGTGACATGATTGATTGTTGTTGATGTTCCTGTTTGGATGGTTTATGGCTGGCAGTTTGGCTGGTGTCTTCCTACTGGAGCAGGAGCAAGGCTGATTTGCATGTGGCTGGGCTTTGGCAGAAGTGGTAAAGTGGGAGAAAAATGATGGCCTGGAATACAGTTTAACAATGGCCATGGCCTCAGGATACAGATCACTCAGGGCATATTTTTCATCATTCGTCTCTCCATGGCACCATGGTGGTCCTTACCAAATAGTGACAATCCCAGACATAATATGGGCATTTACGCATAATTGTGGCCCTTCATTGCATAATGGTAGCCCTGGCTAAACTATGCCCATTCATGACATATTGTGGGCATTATTGGTATTGTTGTGGATAAGCATTGTATAGTGGTGGCCCTGGTCTAATGGTGCCAAACAAACTGTGGCCATTCTTGGCATAATGATGGTATCACTGGTATAATGGTGGTCTCGCTCTAAAGGTCTAATGGTGCCCATCCCCTGCACATTGGTGGCATTTCTACATAATTGAGCTCATTCAGGACAAAACTGTGACACCTGACATAAGGGTGTGCATCCTTAGTATAATGCAGGCCTTCTTATGTAATTGTGGAGGCTGGGCCCATTTGTACCTCTTCCCACTATAGGGAAGTATGAGGACAAGATGATGACACAGATATTCTGACAAAGACCCAGTTTTTAGGGACCAAAGCCACCCATTTAAATACTATATAAAGTAGGAATAAGGTATGTGTTCACTCAATTAGCTTTATGCATTATAGGCATAGGTAATAGGGTCTGTACAAGAAAGCAATGTTTTTACAATATTGCTACTCTTTGAATTAAGTCTCATTTGTGTGAAGGAATGAGACTCTGTACAGCTATCGAAGAAATGTCTGTGAGTTTTGCATGTTTTGAAGTTAGCACAAATATTGCATCATTAGCTACATTTTATGCGCGTTTGGAGTTATCATCCACGTGTCGTCATCTGGAAAAACCAGGAAAACAAACCTTTAAAAATTGACAAATCAGAAAAAACAATATTTTTCAATAATTTAGCGAGTGCTCCCCAATTCTACCTTTATGTTTACTCTTGATTTTGCATTCTCTGAGACAGCTTTGAAATTGGAAGTGGGTAACTCTGGATTCTAGTGTGTGTAAAGATATTACCCATCTAATGTGAAAACACACAAGGACAGGGGCGGTTCCTCCGCTATGGTGGAGGAGGGGAACCAGCCATTACAACGCAACTTTCACAACGCACTACCATTACAACAAAACTTTTACAACACAGGATCCATTACAACACATGCCATTACAACGCATGCCATTACAACGCAGATGCTATTACAACGCATGCCATTACAACGTAACCCCTACACTATCCAACACTTACCCTACTATTACACCCCCCTGGAGTTAGAATAGTAATTTTAACCCCTACACTATCCAACACTTACCCTACTATTACATTCCCATTAATTAAAATAAAAAAATAATTATTTCCCCCAAACTTACTTTGTAATGGCATGCGTTGTAATGAATCCTGCGTTGTAAAAGTTTCATTGTAATGGTATGCGTTGTGAATGTATGCGTTGTAATGTCATACATTCGTGGAGGAGTGTCACACCACTGCTGAAATGCAGCAGTCATAAGAAAAATAAAATGGCAATAAAACTATTTTATTGTCATCTTATTCACTTCCACAGTCGCGTAATGTAGTGCGGGCCATGAGGCAGCGTTGGCAGCAGGGGGAGACGGGATGTTAGACACTCAAAGAGCATATGTTAGTTTGGCCGGCTATCTTAGGGGCATATTATTCACGGCCATTATAATTATCGCTGGCTGTGCTTAGCGATAGTTTGATTATCGCAGGCTATCTCTGGAATTTATCGCCCTGGTAGCGCTTTATTAACAACTCGTTTCTCCAGGGAACATCGCTGGTTTTCCAGTGATGTTCCCTGCAAAACGGCGATAACTTTGCTGATACGACCCACATGGTCGTATCAGCATAATCCACCCCAATGTTGGGGATAGGTAAGTCTGCATTTTAGCAGACGTTAGTTTTTGGAGAAAACAGCTGTTTTCTCCCAAAACTAACGTGTGCTAAAATGCTGGGGCGGCCTTGTAAATATCGCTATGTGAACATCAGCGATATTTGCAAGGTGGTCCATCCGGGGTACGCCCAGTGACGCCCACTTTGCATCTCATTAGAGATGCAAAGGGAGGCGTTGGGAAAAAAAGGGTGCTCTCATGCGATTATGCATGTTAGCACCCTCTTGTAAATAGAGTGATCGTTTTATTTCTGCTTTTTTGGATTTTTAAGCCCCAAAAGCAGAGATAAAGCCCTTGTAAATATGCCCCTTAGGACGGCCAAACCGAAATGCACACTTGGATATCTCCCGGCTGTTCCTTGAAGATATCCGCAGTGCTCAAGGCCACAGGCTCAGAGTGTCTGCTGGAGCGTGAATATGGTCCGCACCGCCCAATCCCAGCCCTTCTCTCATGCTTGGAGTAATAGCATGAGAGAAGAACTGGGATTGTGTGGGGAGTCTGGGAGCCTGTGCTTATGGGCACTGCAATGCTGGGAGCAGAGGAGCAGCAAGGTGCGGTGCGGGCGCAGAAGATTGAGGGGTCCTGCAGTGACAGGTAAGTCATTTTTCAAATATTTTTTTTCCCGCACCCATGCCCCCATGTCAGATTGACAACAGGTGCTGCTGCACAAGTACCACTTTCTGGTGGATAAAACTGGATGGTGGAGGAGATTCCTTGGCAGAAAATAACAAGGTAAACATTACTCATGACATAAGACCAAGGGAATCATTTAACCATGAGACCTTCTGTGTTGTGGGCAAGTTGTGAAACCAATACCATAAAAATTCATCAATTTTGGGAATAGTCCAATGCATTATTCTACTCACATATTCTTCTGGTGGTTATGTCATCTCTAGATAAGGGTGCCAAGGCAATATTCATCAGTCTTCTTTTCTGAGGTGGTGCTTTGTTGAAGGTGTTGACAATGGATGTGCCCAAGTTCTCATTTAGGAAGTTGATGACATTATGGCTGTTCTCATAGATAAAATCAGATGTCACAAAAGCAACTTCCTTGCCCTCTAAGGTCCTGCAATGAAACACACACCATTTAGAACTGCAAACCCATCCAGGCCACTTTTGAAGATACAGAGCAAACAGAGACAGACTGTTGTTTCTTTAGAGTGAGTGGCTGTGAGTGAGTGAGTGAGTGAGTGAATGAGTGAGTGAATGAGTGAATGAGTGAGTGAGTGGCTGTGAGTGAGTGAGTGAGTGAGTGAGTGAGTGAGTGAGTGAGTGAGTGAGTGAGTGAGTGAGTGAGTGAGTGAGTGAGTGAGTGAGTGAGTGAGTGAGTGAGTGAGTGAGTTAGTGGCAAATCCCAGGAGACCATGGAAAATTCCCATAATATTTGTTTTTAGGTGCAATGGTGTCTGGCATATATAGTAGTCTAAGACCTACTGAAATTGATACAGCCACTATGGATTCTCCTAAAAATATGTTTGCTTATTTCTTGCTGTAAACTTTGTTAATAAAGTACTGGGCTAAAAATGTAGCAGGTAACCAAGTCAACTACCAGAGGTGAACGTATATTAGTAACAAGAACATTGCAAGTTGATACTTAAGTGTATGGCAAACCGTGTATGGTCAAATATTTATTTAAGTTATGTGACCTGGGACTGTTCACCTTTTCCTCCAGAAGCCAAAAATATCTCAAGAACCACCAACGTTGATGAAAGACATTGGCTCTTTTTAGTTTGTATTTTGTGAACACATGACTTTTCTGTGGATTGGCAGCTATCAGTTAGAAACACTCCTGCAGGTCTATTGTGGATGAAACCCCCGAAACCTGAAGTCCAGCGAAAAATTTAGAAAAATATAAATACAACAAGCTAGGGCGCTGCACTGGCTACATCATTAGTAGTTACACCCCAGTTAGTTAATAAAGAATCTATCAAGTACAGTGTTTAATGTCACTTTAATATGATGGGATATTGGGAAACGTCTGTAGTGCCCTTGGTTGTCTTAGAAAAACGCTTGTCTCCCTTTTATGGCAATCAGAAGGAGAAAGCAGGAATTCTGTGCATCTGGGATGATCTAAACATGTCCATATCACAGTTACTAATGATCCAAAGTTCAGATTTAATGTGCTGCTATTACACCTAACTTAGGGAAGAGTGTGTGAGCCTCTCTAAGCTGAATTACTGCTTAGTTAGATGATGGCAGCCATTACAACATGTTTAGAAGACTGCATGGTCTTGTGATAGTTGAGGGGCACATTATCTGGTGGTGCAGTAAAGAAGCATTGCTGGAGTGTGTCGGTAAATGGATGCAACTCCAGCAATGTGCCATTACACATGGGGCAAGTCCCATGTAAAAGTCCCTGCTTCACTAGTTACACCTGCTTGAAGCAGTGTAAGGATTGTGTCAGAATCAAGTCGTAGGAGTGGTGCAGTAAAATCTCATACATTTCACTACAAATCTCTTGTGAGGCTTCTTTACCTGGGAATGCCCACTCTTCTTACATTATACCTGGCACAAGTACAATGTAGCTCAGGGATTTACAAAGTGATGCATCTGCCTTAATGTGTCACTTTGTAAATAGGGCACAGTGTAGCTCATTGTTTACGCCAACGCAGTGTCAAAGTGACGCAATGGCAGCGCAAACCCTCATAAATTAGGGCCTATATTCTTACTGTGGGTTATAACTTTAAAGACAATTTAAGATTCTCTTATTTCCATGCCATCATTATTAGGTCCAGCAGACACAGCTTTAGCTGTCTGTCAGTTCTTATTAAATCAATTCATAAGAGAGGAACAATGGGGCAGTCTCCCTCCCCCAGTCATTGCTGCAGGTTTGGGCTATTCACATTACAGGCATTTATGCCAACATGCATCAAAGGGAATTGCATTCGCAAACGGTGCGAATCGCAAAATTCGGCCGTTTGCAAATGCAATTTCATTTTTTGGGATGCATCATTTTTTTGATTTTTTTCGCAATTTAAGGAATCGCAATTATGTTGCGATTTCTTAAATTGCGATTGCATTTAAGAAATCGCAATTTGTGATTTCCTAAATGCAATGCATGAATATTTTTTTTTGCGAATTCGCAAATTGGAAGAGGTAAATTACCATGAAGTCAACCTTCATGGTAATTTGCGAAAACTTTCAAAAATGCACAAAAGTGCATTTTTGAAAGTTTCATTTAACACACACACATGCCCCACACACACATGCCATTGGGGCATGTGTGTGTGAAAAAATTTACTTAAAGGTATATTTCAGGGGTGTAGGGGGGGGTCCTTTGAACTCCCCCTACACCCTTGAAACAGCATTCTCATTTTGCGATTCCTTAATTGCGAATCGCAAAATGAGAATGGCTTCCCATTCATTCCTATGGGCCTCTAAGCCCATAGGAATCAATGGGGAGGGAGTCCTTAATTGCGAATCGCAATTTGTGAATCGCAATTAAGGAAAAATAAGGAATCGCAAAAATAATTGCAAATTTTTAATGCATAACCGTTTGCGAATTCTTAATTGCGATTCCTTAATTTTCGCAATTAAGAAATCGCAAACGGCAACAATGATGCATGTGGCCGTTGTAATTGGCAGTACTGGTGTGAGATGTCCTTCCGGGAGCACAGAAAAACTGTGAAACAAAGCCCTAAAGTGGAAGAAGGAGGAAAAAAGAAAGACAAAAGAGGACAATTTGTATAGAAAAAAGAGAATAGGAAAGTAGTGAGAAATGTAATGGAAAGCAAGTACTGGGGTATATTTATGTAGTTAACGAGTTACTATTGCTTTGGTGAATACAACAATATTGGGTGAATATGACAACACACATTGCTGTTATACTTACATAAAACGAATGGCACTAATTTTGTTGAATACACTTAGTGGGAGATTTCTCAAGATCTGAGAAACCTGTTGAATGAAGAAAAATATTACATTTAGTAAAATCAGTGGTAATATCTACCTTATCTTGTACATTGTGGCGCTCAAACGTTCTACTGCCTCTTGTGCTTGAATTGCTTTTTCACATGTGCCTCAGGGATCTTAGAGAGACGGCCTGATCACAGAATAGAGGACTCAGGCTACATCAGGTGGACAGACAAGCAGGTGGTGCATAAAACCACACTGTTAGAAGACCTGAAATGAACCTTAGTTTTTTGAAGCATCAATTTTCAAGCACTTAGGGGACTTGTAAACTAATAAACTCAGACAATCTGCCATGAGCTGGGGAAACTTCAGAACCTTTCTTTACCTCCTACAATTTACTTATTCTTCTTTGCTCTCTAGATGCAGATTCCATGGTAAGTGCAGAAGGGGATAAAGTGCCTTGGCCAGATGGGTACGCTGGTAGACACTAAGGGCAACATTTAATAACATTTGGTAAAACAGTTTGCACTAACCAATGTTGTTGTTGTGTTGTGTAAAAGGGAAAGAAGATAACAGGGCCATATCCACTAAGATGTAAGGCTGTTTTCCTCTCCTTCATGTGCTGATGCACTTTAGGCTGCAATGCACCAAGGCACATACCCTTGCACCATAGTGCAAGCTTGAGTGCATTTCATCAGCCACAGGTTTTGTATCAAGCACAGCTTTTATACTGGAAGGGTGCCTATCCAGTGCAAATACTATGCTTTGACATAGTTTACTACTTTTCCCACTTTGTACAGTGCAGTACACATACAAAATTAGCGCACAGGTTTTCACAGCTTGTTCCACTATTGCCCTTTTCTTGAGGTAAACTGTTTTGGTGCAAATCCCTTTCTACAAACATTAGTGTGTATAATTTGGTGTCTAAATCCATAGGTGGTTCCTTGGGATGCCCCTTTGATAAAAAATAGCTCAAACTATTTTAGGCAGCTTTCCGATGCAAATCATGATTTGTGTTAGAGAGTAAGGGCCAGATGTAGGTAAATAGCATTTACCGATTCGAATAAACCGAATTTTACCGATTCGGTATTTTCGAATCGGTAAATGCTATGTAGCAAATCATTCGTTAAAAATTACCGAATCGTTAAGATTCGGTATTTACCAAATCAGTATTTACCTATTCGGTAATTGACATTCATTCCTATGGGCCTCGAGGCCCATAGGAATGAATGGCAATTACCGAATCGGTAAATATAGATTCGGTAAAAGGGGGAAAACATTGAAGAGTGACAGGGTGTCACTTAGACACCCTGTTGCACCCCTCAATTGTGTATGGGTGCACATGCTGCAGACATATATGCCCTAAGGCCATGTATGTCTGCAACATGGCACTGAAGCAATTTGCATAACATTTCGTTTTCGTTATTTACCACCAACTTGTAGTTGGTGGTAAATAACGAATCCTAACATGGATAAGCACTCATTTAAGTGCTCCCTACATTAGGAATTCGGTATTTTACCGAATCGGTATTTAAGAAATCGGTAATTTAGCGATTCCTTAAATTACCGATTTGGTAAATTACCGAATCGTTAATTTCGGCCCCTACATCAGAAAAGCCTATTACCGGTCCGTAACAGCCGAAATTAACGAATTTCGGGCCGTTACCGACCGGTAATACCCTTCCTACACCTGGCCCTAAATTCCATACAACACTTTGAACTGGGAATCTGTCACTTTCGTGATCCAAACCTGGTGGAAAGTGTTAGCAAATTGTCCCCCTAAAGCTCTTCTCTTTTGTGGAGAGCCTGCAGTGAATGAGATACCTCGGATTTCTGACAACTATTAAAGTTAATCTAGGGTCATGACCCCTGGTAGTCAAAATTAAATCGGTCAAGCAGGCTTTAATAAACACCTATTCTCTAAATGTCTTTCTAAGTGTTTCCAGTACAAGATACTGCTGGTCTAACTGCACCAACCGGTATACGCACACCTCTGGAGCACTCAAATGAAAACAGTGAATTAAGGATCTGATAGAGACATCTAGCCGCAGATTCTTTAACTTTTGAAGTCTCCCCAGGTGCCAGTCTGGATCTGGAAAATTTTCAGCAGTACGTCTAAACGCCGGGGAATGGCGTCATAGGGTTCCGCGGTGACATCAACTTCGGTCATGACATCAGTGAAGCCATATAAGTGCCCTCTGGAGGGCAGATATCAGTTTCTTCTTGTCTGCGATGTAACGCAGATCCAGAGAAGTGGTTCCTCAGGTACTTTTTTCTCGACCTACTTTGACACCTGGAGTCGGTGGAACACTGTACCTTTGTCAAATGTAGACAGGTTTCAAACCCTGTGGGTCTCGTAGCCGTCATATGTTGGTGATGGACCCGGATACAATTTGTATGTGGTGTCTAGGTAAGCACAACAACGCCAAGGAATGTGGTTGCTGCCAGAAGCTAAAGCCAAAGTCGTTGAAGGAACGGTGTTTGAAGTTGATGGCCGCGTGTGTTTCGCGATCCTGTGCGGCTTCCCAGCCTTTGTCATCCTGGGATGAACATTTGTGATCTAGGAGCCAAAGCCGATCTGGAGGACATTGTTCTCCAAGGAAGTCGAAAGGTAAGGGGTAGTGTAAGTCACAACATTCTCGGACTTCACCACGTGGAGACTCCGTCTACCTTGGCTCCTCCCGCTCGACGGCTGAGGAAACTGTACGTGACTCGAACTACATCTCCCGTATTTCCAGGAGACGGTGCATCGATGGCCCTGATGAGGGATTATTATGATTCTTTATACCTCATCTTTAGGACCCCATCTCCCTCTGGAGCGCCTATAGGCCCCAAGGAGGTGAATGGGGTGCTGTTGGAGGAATTGTTCTCGGTAACGGTTGGGCCACCGGAGTAGATGGATCAGCACAGGTCGATGTCAGCTGATATTGCTTTGGCGCAGGCTCACAGTCCTTCCAGATCTTTGCCTATGACGCCGGTCTTTGATCAACTGACTCCGACAATGACACCAACGCCGCTGGTCTAAGTCGCCTCTCCTCCCCATAGTCGACGTCGTGATGGTGCCGCTTCCACGCTTACAGCATCGGATGCTGATTCGGCTATGCAAACTGAAGGTATTGTACAATTTGTGGCCCCTTTTAAAGGAGAGGCATTGGGAGGTCCACCTGTATCAACTGGGGCAGGACTTCTTCTGCCCATTTTGGACACCAATGTGTTTCAGGTGGAGGAGAACTGGCTTTCAGCTCCTGGTGAGGCTGGATTCTTTGCCAGCCTTGGGGTTGCTTTCTACCCCCACTCTTGCCACAGAGGCTAGTTCCTCCTTTGCAGACATGCTCAGAAATGTGGCTGGAGTTTTAGACTTGTCACTGCCCACGGTGCAGAGGTCAACAGACCCTTTGTTTGAAATCCTGTGCCAGGGACAGACTGGTGAAGAGCCTGTTCTTTCGTATAGTGAGGCCCTATTTGACATTTTATTAGGTGACTGGGTCAAGCCGCAGTCGCGGGTCTTAGTGAACTGTGATGTTGCACATAGGCATTTACCTACACCTGGAGACCCAGTTTATTTGCATAGACATCCTTCCACTAAGGGCCTGGTGACTTAGGCTGCAAGGTCTTCTCGGGATGTAGATTCTACTCCTAAGGCTCTGGTAAATAAGGATGCTAGTGGTTGTGATGCCTGTGGTAAGCATATATTTGCTTCAGCCAGCTCAGCATTGAGAGCCACCAACATGTCTTTTGTGCTGGTTCGCTTTTCCTGTGCCTTATGGCATTCTTTACAGAACATTGTCCCATCTCTTCCGGATAACCTCAGTGCTGGGTAGACAACTGGATTAGAGATGGCCAGCAGGCCACTAGGCTTCCCATAAGGTGTGGTATGGACACAACGGTTTCTCTGGGTTGGGCCATTGCATCTGCAATGACGCTAAGGCATAAGGCTTGGTTGGCATCTTCAGGTTTCTCTGAGGCTGTCCGCTCAGCTTTGGCAGATATACCATTTGCTGGTGCCCATCTTTTTGGTGATCATACAGATATGGCGAGAAGATGCTTCCATAAAAGATGAATAACTAGAGTCATAGTCCTACATTTTCTTTCACTGTATGCTTTGCTTGTCCCTAGGATTGGGTTATATGTTTTCGTTGGTTAAGGAGTAGCCTTATTAGGACGTTGTATACCAGTTTTGGTTTCAGTATTACCATATGTACTCCAGTGAGAGAAATAGTGGTTATAACCTCAGTACCATTTTCCTTTTATTTGTGTATTGATTTAAATGACTGAGGGCTAGATGTAGGTAAATTGGATTTACCGATTCATAAATACCGAATTTTACCGATTCGGTATTTATGATTCGGTAAATCCAATGTAGGTAAAAAATCGGTAAAAAATACTGAATCTGTAGTATTCGGTATTTACAGAATCGGTATTTACCGATTCGGTAATTGCCATTGATTCCTATGGGCCTTGAGGCCCATAGGCCCATAGGAATCAACCTATTATTCATTAAAATTTGGGCCCCCTACATCTCAAAAACCAAATACCGGTCGGTAACGGCCGAAATCGGCCGGTACCGACCGATATTTGCCTTCCTACATCTGGCCCTGAGGGTGGTTCCATTTGTTTTCTGGCCTCTGAGGATGAGCTTACTGTTCAAGAGGATATTATTAAGAGAGATATTTTCCTGTATGGTAGCGGATATGTTACATGCTTCTTCAAAGTAGTTCAGAATGCAAGTTGCACGGCTTTCTTCTTCAGTTGTTCTTTTAGAGGTGTATGGTCATGCCATTTGTAGACTAGTGGATAGTCACTCTTTGATCTACCCGTGGAGTAATCGGGTGCTTCGGCAAGTTGAAGCCTTGCTATGGCTCAGAGTATATGTTTGCATTAATTGAATGCTCTTTCCTTGCGAATTCTTTCTTTAGGGTAGAGGAACACTGTCTAGTGAAGGCATGAATATTACCTCAACTGCAGGAAATTCCTATGCCTGCTCCATATTATGGTGCTATAAATTGGCAGCCAAAGGTTTATGATGCTTGGGTTCGACCAACTTGTCCCACATTCAATATAAACTTGATGGCTTGTTGTTTTTGACTTCAGACAACACGTTCTAAGCCATTTTGGTTGCAAACAAGACCACCAATTATTCTAGAAAAGTGTTGGAAGACACTTTTATGATAGGAGGATTTTTGACTTTATAGCAAGCTTTTCTTCTTCCTATGATATTCTTGATAAGCATGATTCTGTCTGAACGGCATTACCTGTCTTTTGGAGAGGATTACTTTTGTTTTCTGCATTCCTTAATTCATGAGGAATCATGACTACTGTTATCCTTATAACAGACAACTTTTTCTTACGGCAAGTCACCTGCGGTGTTGTATTGGTGGTATATTACCCTTTTTTCAGTGGGTTGGGTATTTTTGCTTGACCTCTCATTTCAGAGTGGCTTTTTGCATATTTGGTATACATGATTTAATTGGCTGCTGTATTTCATTTAATTGTTGGACTTGTGATCATATTTGTCTTGCAACACAGGTGTAGTTGTATGTGCTTGTTGTTGACAAGTGCGCTAATAGGTGAGTTACCATTTTCTAAATTATTGTAAGGCGCTTTATTAGAACTGTTTCTCAGGTCCAGTTACTTTTTAGGTACACAGAGTATACATGACTGTATCATATGTGTTATACATATTTGTTCTTCAAAAACAAAATGGAAAAGAAAGAGGTTTTAATGAAAGCTGCAGTTGATTCTATTTTTCATGCTTGCCTTGGTATTTTGGGCTTACCTATGGCATGACTTTGTGTTCAGTCTTTTAGACTATAGCACTGAAACCTGTATGAGGGCAAGCTTTATATGTCCTTGCAGTCTGGCAGTAGTTATTGGCCAGTCGAAATCCGGTCAATTTCTGGTACGTTTATGTCTGTATATATATTATAGTGAATTAGCCACATTAGTGGTCTGATGCTCTGTGATGACCCTCGATCACCTCCATTGTGTACTGACTTTAGTGTGCTATGTTACTTTAGCCTTAATGTAGGATGGTCTTGCATTAGAATAATCTTGCCAAAGAATAAAAGGCATGAGATGTCGAGGTGCAGAGTTGTTGGTGATGGTGCACACATGTGCTCCAAAGTGGATACTGAGGGATTAAGTGCATAATGTTATTGGAGTCAGGTGAATTATGACTTTAGCCTATTGGCTTTGACGGGGTCTAATATCATTCTGTTTTCCAAGTAGTAGAGGCCTATGCTTGAGCAACTCCATATTCTAAACTGCAGCTATTTTATGAGCCTCTGTAGGTGAGAGGTTATATTTGAGAATACATGTGTTGTTCACCACTAGTGAACCAGACAGGACCGGTTCTTATCGGGTGAAATGTGCTCTCTTCGTGCCGAGTCAGAGCAAAACGCTTGGCCAGCTGCTTGTTGTGCTTTTGGTACGAGGTGGTACAGGAATCCAATGAGAACTGTAGGCGGAGTTAGCTAGAAACTTCGATGGAGAGCTGCATTCTATATTAGAGAAAGGTGGTCCGAGAGAGGGAGAGATGCTGAGATGCTGGTCTGGTGTTTTGGCGGTCTGGTGATACATCACGGTGCAGACGTGCATACGTGTTTGTGGAACAGAGAGCCCTGACCCAACCAGAGAGGGAAAGAGAGACGGACCCTTCTTCAGATGACAAGACGCCTAAGATTATGGTGAGGCGTTCCAGGTGTACTTATTGTATCTAACTATGGGCCAGATGTAGGTCGGTCGGTAACGGCCGAAAATCGGTATTTTTGGCCGTTACCGACCGGTATATGGGTGACAGGTATGTAGGGGGCATTATTTTAACGAATCGGTAAAATTACCGATTCGGTAATTTTACCGATTCGGTAAAATAAAAAATCGGTAAATTTACCGATTCTGAGGCACCGAGATGTAGGTGGGACTCTTCAGTCCCAGAGGCCTTACAGAATCGTTATTTTACCATCAAATCCAATTTGATGGTAAAATACCGATACCGGTGTGCATGCACATGTGTGCATGCACACCTATGCCATGTGACAGGTAGACCTGCCCTTAGGGCATGTATGCCTGCCACATGGCACCCGAGCCTGTTTTGGGGGTGCCAGAGGGTGTCAAAGTGACACCCCCTGCACCCTTGTGCAAATCGGTATTTACCGATTCGGTAAATACCGAATCGGGTAATGCCCATTCATTCCTATGGGCTTCAAAGCCCATTGGAATGAATGGGCATTACCGATTCGGTATTTACCGAATCGGTAAATACTGAATTCTTCAGAATCGGTATTCCAGCACATCTGGAATACCTACATATCCACCCCTTAGATTTACCGATTTTTAATTACCGAATCGGTAAAATTCGGTAATTAAAAATCGGAAAATCTATTTTACCTACATCTGGGCCTATGTCTTTTATTTTCAGGCTCTATGTATATGTATGTGTTGATGATTGCTGCTAATGTTTACTTTGATGTTTAGTTATTTCTTTCTTTTGTCATCCTATTATCATGTAATAAAAAAACGCTAGAGCATATCATTTGTTTGTATTCCTTGTGATGGAAGGTCGGGACCCTTTTTTACCAAGTACTTACAGAGGGATGGGCGATTCCTCTCTACTGGGTAATTGTTGATACGGGAGGGAAATCGACTCCCATCAGGGATGTCTAAATTCTAATTATTCTATCCAATACATTGCTAGGAGGAGCATGCGTTGTGTACCCTTTCGGATGGGGAGGTGTTGTGACTTGTTATTTGCGAGCTCCTCGGCAATGGTCTTATATGTTGTCAGTGTTTATTCCTTTCTTGGGTAAGTATTGTGAAATGTGGTGTCTTTCTGGATCCTGAGAAAGGATATGGTAAGTAATGGCCTGGTGACTGACAGAAGCACCAAAACATACGGAGAAGTAGGTCATTACAATTTGGCAGAGTTGGTTGCAGGATATGAACGTTGATTTAAAAGGGGAAAATATTGGTTTTTTTTTTTAAATTGAAAGCAGACTCTCAGATATCATTTGATTTATTTGCATGGGGTTAGCCCATATGGTGTTCTGGCTCATGAGTGAGCTAATTATGTTGGGTTGAATGAGTATTGCTGTGTGTTTAAATGTGTTTTGTAGAAAGGGCTTGTGAATAGCTTTTTTACGTTAGGCACAAAGGGCAGGATCCCTTTACAGTGTTCAGTAAAAAGAAATGCATTTAAAATGTTCCCAGCTGCAACATGAATGTAACATCTCAGAATATAACCCTGAAAGGTGGGATGACATTTCAGACAGAGATAGTGGGGTTATTTTTAATGTGTTGTTTTACATGCCTCCACAATTCGAGCATTTGCAAAAAGGGCTGAAGGAAATGTTAATTGATGCCCAGTGTGAAAATATTCCTTTGACAACAGAATTAAACGTGCATGATTTACATGTGAAAAATGTTACAGAAAATCTAGTGAGGTTGCCAATTACAGAGGCTGTTTTAATTAATTCTTCTGAAGAGGGTTTCTAGTCAGAAAGGAATGTGCAAGAAGGTAAGCAGACCCGTGTTTTAGAATTAATGATCACCAGTGGTGGAAATAAATCAGACCCAACAGTGCATGATAAACAGTGCTTTCAAAGACAAGTGCAACCACATGATTTTGAAAGTGTACAACAGCAGAGTGTGCATGACTAGTTAATTCACTCCCGAGTCAGAGGGTCCTCAGACCCCTCCCAACACTCCTCATCACTCATCTCCTGATAATCAGGGTTGTCAAATAATGGGGCCGGTTCATTGAAGTAAAACTCCCCAAGCGGCGTCGAGAGTGGCGCCCAGCGGTGCCGCTCCGGCGCCGGAACCGGATCGAGGGGGGCGTCGGGGACGGTGCCGCCCGAAGACGGCGCCGGAGGTGACACCTGAAGAACCGGCAACGGTGAGGTTGTCAGGTCAACCGGTGACGACCCGGATCCAGAAGCGGATCCAGCAGAGCCCTGCGGCGCCGGGCCCGACGGCGCCGGCAGCGTCGGGGCTGAAGCACCCGCCGGCGTCGGGGCCGAAGCACCCGACCCTCTAGGGCCCCCAGACAGGTCCGCTGGGCCCGGAGGCACCGTGAAGCCCTTCTGAGGAGAAAGCGACCTCATGGCCATGAGGAAGCACTCGATCTCCTCCGGCGTTGCGTGCTGCCCAGGGACCGGAGAGTATGGGGCAGGTCGTGACGCCTGCGACTCTGACGGAGCCGCGTGGGCGGTGTCACCCGAACCCCCGGCCACGTCGCGCAAGTGTCGGGGGGAGTTGGAAGAGCGATGACGTCTCTTCGACTTCTTGTGCTTACCTGACGACTTCGAACCTGAGGAGTGATGGCGACTCCTGGAGCTATGGTGGCTCCGACCCCGCGACCAGTCCTTCGATCTCTGTCCGGACCAGGACCTCTCGCGGTGCGGGACCTACTGCCGGAGCTCGAGCAGCTTGAGGGACTGCTCCCGCCTAGCTTTCGAAGTCAGGGCCCGGCAGTCGGGGCAGGTCTTGTCGTCGTGGTCGACGCCGAGACAGTGGAGGCACCGGCGGTGAGGGTCCGTGACCGACATCAGTCGGTCGCAGTCCTCACAGGGTGTAAAACCTGGCATCCCTACCGGCACCATTCGGAGTC
Organism: Lissotriton helveticus; assembly: GCF_964261635.1. Classification (NCBI taxonomy): domain Eukaryota; kingdom Metazoa; phylum Chordata; class Amphibia; order Caudata; family Salamandridae; genus Lissotriton; species Lissotriton helveticus. Next base: position 33,711,094 of record NC_136072.1, on the reverse strand, counting down.
AAAGACTCGAAAAACGATCAAAAGGAATCGTAAAAAGATGAGTAAAAAAATGACTAAGATACCACTTTTTCCGGATCTGCGCTGCTGGCGCGGAAAAAAGAAGAAATGACGTCAGCGCGCGGAGGCGGCGTCTAAGTACTCTGACGACGTCATCACGGCACCAACGACGACGGACGCGGAGCTGCAGACGACGCCTACCGACTCGCAAGGGTACTGCTACGCAAAGGTTTCCAGATCCAGTCTGACGCCTGGGGATATTCTAAGGTAAGGAATCTAATACTAACCTGTTTCTTTCAGATATTACCAGACTGTGCACAGTAAATCCCTTTAAACATATTACAAAACAAGCTTACTGGTTTTGGATTCTGTCAGTTTAGGACCATTTGGGGCTCGGCCTTCTCAAAATGGAGCAGGGTTGTCCATCCTGGGGACACTGGCCTTTGCACACCTTTCTAACTGAAGATGCTGGTAGGATTGTCGGAAACAGTCACCTTTGAGGACAACCTTGTTGTCTATGCTTTGCAAAGATCAACAATTAAAGAGTGTGGCAGTGTCCACTGGAGGTTGGCTAGATTTTGTTCACAGATTAAAAGAACACTTTGGCCGTGGTCTGGGAGTTTATCAGTTCCCAAGTAAGGTTATGGGTTTTGATATCATCAATGTTTTTCCTTCAATTCCCACTGCATATCAGGCTGTTTATGGCTTTAGGGTTCTGCGCCAGTTGGCTCATAGTGTCCCTTTTTACTTTGAGGTCAGTATTGTATATGGTTTCTTAATGCTTTGAAGATATAAACATTTTTAGTGGGCCAACTGGGTAGATGGAGACTTTTAATATTGAATTGACGCGCCCTCCCACTATGTGTAGATCCTCAATGCCATTCTTAAAAGAAGCATGGCTGAGGAATAACAGAGTTTGCCAACTAAATAGTCCAGTTTTCATTACATTTAGCAAATATGTGGATCAAGGAAATACTGTTGCTAGGATCTACCTGAATTTAAAAGGACATTTTGTCAAAGAGTTGCTATTTTAATTACATTTACAAGTGGATTAGAAATCAAAAGTAACAATGTATTACAGCTCAGATATGAAAATGTTTTAAAGATATTATCAAATGTCGCACCAACATGCTACATAGTCACCCAGTATTCATTTTCAGGGAAAAAGAATTGCGAGTGAATAATGGGATGTGAAAAATCAAGGCATATGTGAAGAGGAATGATAATTTATAAATATGAGGGACAATAAAAAGTAATAGATCAGTGAAATTAAAAAAGTGGCAATTAATAGAATTTTTTACAATTCATCATTTAGCTCACTAGAAGTTGCAAGCCATATATTTCTGTATAATCAAAGGGTGATCGAGGCCTTTAGAACACATAATAGGCACATAATAGGTAGACTAGCACCATCTACGGGGGAAAGCTGCAATCTGGATCCGAGTTGGAGTTTGACGATGGTGAGTTTGCTGAAGAGTGGGGTCCCAGTGCAATCATTGCCGAAGGTGGCAAAACTGCAAGAGGGAGTAGTCCAGTGTCCCTGTCTAGGAAGGTCTTGACGTAGATCATCACTCTCGTTGAAGCCCTCTGCATTTCAAATTGGAAACTATCATGACTATCACATTATTTCAGCAGGGCATACAAGTTGAATGTAACCAGTGATTCCATATCAACAGCTACAGCATGGTGGCAGTCTGATTCTACCACAGGTTCTTCAGAATAAAAATTGGCAAAACGATTTAGCAATTTAGGCAGAAAGGGTACACTATAATACCAGACAACGCTCTCAAGACCTCAGGAACTGCACTGAAGGGTAAGGACTCACTCCAACAAAAGCTGCCAGCAGGGACCTTGGCAGGTCCTGTTGAAACGAATCAACTGGGCTCTTTTAGGAAAGTGGTTTCTTGCAGCTTTTGTGTCCCTGTAGCTTAACAGGAGGTTCGCCAAATGACCCTTGGAGTCCACTTTTTGTCCTGGGTTCACGTGGGAACAAGTGCAACCCTTAGGGTCCACCTCACAGGTCATAACAGCAGGAGCAGTCCTTCTTCCAAAGGTCCAGCAGTAAGGAAGGTACTGGGGGTGCAATATTTATGTCTAGTGCCAGCCTTTTTGTGGGGGTAGCTCCTAGTCACTACCTATCCAATGGGATAAAGATTCCCAGGGGTGATCGTACCCACTTTTGCAGTAATCCCGGATTGTTTGACTGTAAACTATCCCACAGTGTCCTTCTCAACGTAAAACAAATATTTTTTGCCCCTGTGCCCATAGATGTGGCTATGATAATGGGCAAACCCTGTCTTGTGGTCATTCTAAACCAGTTCCAGGGTAGCTTCTCTTCACACTGTGTTTGGAACAAAGTTCACTAATAAGACAAAAGGGAAGCAGGCCTACATCTGCCCGTGATACGGTCTGCATCCTTTGAAGCTCAGGAAGGGGCTGGGCACAGTTCCTAGGCCATCCTGTTCAGGTAAGAAAAAACATCTCCCCATACCCAAGCACTTTGTTCACTGTCTGGGAGCAATGCACATCTCACCATAGAAAATCCATTAACAATCACCTGACACTGAAAACTGGCAGTAAGCCACATTTGACTCAGGCAGGAGAAGGACAACTTTCTAAAAGTGACATTTTCAAAACAGTAATATAAAACCCGACTTGACCATTAAGATAGATTTTTCATTTTAGCTACTCCCAACCTGAAATTAGGTATTATAAGTTGTTTGAATGCAACTCATTTCTTCCCTCTGAGTAGGTCTGCCTTGCCACAGTGAAAATGACTTTGGACATTTTTCACTGCCAGAACATGTGAAACCTAAAATATACATGCCCTACTTTTTAAATACTGTGGAACGTGTCCTAATGGACATTTAGCTGTGACAAATAAGGATTAAAAAGAAAGGTTTAGACCTGGCAAAGTTTTATTTTGCCAGGTCAAATTGGCAGTTTTAAAACTGAACTCCCAGTCTGCAGGGTCACTCGTTGAGGCATTTTTTTGCAAAGTCAATTTAGTGGTAGCACTACATGTGGTCCAGTCCCCTAACGATATTAAAATGACAGACCTTGAGCTACATATACTAGCAACTTATCAGTAAGTTAAATATGCCAATCAGGACTGTAGTCAATTCAATTCAATTCAATTTGACTTTATTCGGTTAAAAGCAAATAACCATAAAAGTACATTTATATGTACAAAAAAAACGAAGTAAAAATAGAGAGAAAAAGTCAGTCCACCGTACTTAAACAAAAGAAGATCAGGTACATTATCCATACAACTGATGTTAAAAGATGCAAAAATTTCAAGTACAAATTGATTTATGTAGTCTAAAAACATTTTTAAAATATTCGGAAATAGAAGCCACAGTTACCATAACATCTAGTTTCTGCAATATTAGAAATATTGGGCGACAGCGATTAACTTTCATCTCCTTTAAGATGGGGACAATCAATCTTTTCCGGGGCAACGAATAAAACTTTCAGAATAATAGAATATGGATGTTCGATTGCTCAGATAAATCATCACACGGGCCTTTGATTAAATCACGGGACCAGCAATTCATAACGGGGAAACTTAAAACTCTAAAAAGAATGCTTAACCTAAAACGTGTTAAAATAAACCGCTCATGATCAATCATGGAGAGTGTTAAGTATGGTTGTATTTTACCCTGGGCCAATATGAGTTGGTGAGCTATAACAGTCTTTTTCTTCATTTCCTTAGTCACTCTAATATCTTCCAGGTATTTCATACATTCTGCTTTCAATGACTTCCTTGAAATCTTGCACATTGAGAGAGGGTAATCAAAGTAACTCTGACGGCCTATTTTCACAAGGAAATCTCTTACATAAGAAAACCATCTTATCCTACTCACATGATCCAGGCTTAGTGCATCCTTTAAAATAGCGCGGTTTAGTATACATTCATCATTGGTCCAAACCCTATGCCATAATATTACTAGCTGGACCCTAATTGTGTCTTCGATATAGGGTTGACCAAGTTCGGTGTGGCAAATATAGCCTGAGACACTCTCGGGTACTGCCAAGATGTACCTCAGGAACATATTTTCCACAACCTGAATTGGTTTTACATTATCATAACTCCATATGCCAGCATCGTAGACAGCAATTGAAATACACGTAGCATTAAAAATTCGTAAAAGTTCAACAGTTGGATTTTTCCCCATTTTTTTTGCAAAGTTTTTTAAGGCCATAATTGCTTTGGAAAACAGAAGTTTCCTTGCTTTTATGGCACTTGTCCATGTGCCGGCTTCGTGAAACAAAATGCCTAAATAAGAGAAAGTGGAGGTGAAGTCTAAGGGACTAACATTGATATACATAACCTTCTTTTTCTTATTAGATCCAGGGCCACAGTTCATGGAGAAGGTTTTACTGCAATTAATATTCAGATCTAAATTTGACATGAAGATATTAAAGGATGTTATAAAACATTGTAGGGCCATTGGCGTCCGAGCCATGATGACCGCATCATCTGCGTACAGTAACGCAGGGATCGGTCTTTTGGCTACCCTAGGCATGTCACTAGATGATTTTAACAAGGCTGCCTCTAGGCCATTTATGTACACTAGGAATAAAAAGGGTGCCATGACACAACCCTGGTGTACCCCACGCCCTATGGCAAACAATCTGGTACATTCCCCATTTTTACCGTATCGCACTACTGCAGTGGCACCAGAATATAGCTCTCTAAGAAAATACATTATTTTTTCTCTACCCCCAGGTTTCCCAGAACGGCCCATAATTTGCTATGTGAGACGCAGTCGAACGCTGACGTCAAGTCGACGAAGGCGAAATAAATATGCTCCTGCTTTGCCCTAATGTATTTTTGTTGCAGGATAAATAAATGTAAGCCTTGGTCGACTGTTCCTAGCCCTTTTTGGAACCCATACTGGAGGTCGCTGATAATAAAATTATCTTCTGCCCATCTTTGCAGTCTACTTAAAATAACTCTCCCTAGGATTTTTACAGAGCAGTCCAGTAGAGAGATTGGTCAGTAACACATAGGATTCTGCCTGTCTCCTTTTTTAAATATGGGCACTATGGCAGATGTGAACCATGAGGGGATACTACCCGTCTCAGAAGTGGCGTTACATAGTTGCACTAAAAAAGGGCCCCAAAGCTCAATATTGTTTTTAAAATGATCAGGTGGTATTCCGTCTGGGCCCGGGGCTTTACCTCCCCGGGTTGCCTTGAGGCTATCTGTTACCTCTTCTACGGTAACAGCTAGTTTTAAATCCACAACTCTAATTTCCCCTAGCGGTTGAATCCGGGGATTTTGGCCATCATCTAGGGAACTATACAGGTTACAATAATGATTTACCCACGAGTCCTCGGAGATGGCAATTTCAATGCGTGCTTTGGTATTTTTGCCGAAGAATGGGGCATTCACTGCTTTCCAAAAAGCTGAAACATCCCTGCTCTGTGATGCCTCACATAAAGACTTCCAGGCCTCCCTTTTAATTGCCATTTTTCTTTTTTTCACTGCCCAGGAGTAGGTTCTCCGCAACTCCTTAACCAACATAGGGTCACGGGGGACAGCGTGTAACGCATGCTTAAGCTCAGTGTGGGCCTTTGTGCATGCAGAGTCAAACCACCTTATGGTCTTATCTTTACGAATTTTTGATTCTACCCTTAAGTTGTCCTTAATTTGACAGGCAATAATGTTAAACTGGTTGATAATATCCTGGCTAGTCGAATTCTCATCCAAAACGGTCAAGAAGCTAGATAGACATTTAGATATTAAATTGACCATAAATTCATCTGGGACCACCCTATTCCATTTAAGGGAGTAGCCATTTTGTCTTGTCATGCTTACGTCAGAAACATTCTGCCTACTTGATTGCTCACCACCCAGATCCCGGAAAGGATTTATAATCTCCAGGATCAACGGGTAGTGATCACTTAATGCACTGTTCAAAATCTGACAGGTTTTAATCAAGTGTCCATGTCTAACAGAAGTTGTAATAAAATCTATTGTAGAGGACGCACCCCTGACAACGAATGTTGGGAGAAAAGGAGACTCTGTTTGGCCATTTTCATTCGCATACCCCAAATCCCCAGAAAAGACAATGTCGTTTAACAGATCTCCGCATTTAGAGTGCTCGAAATGTGTCAGGTGCTTATCTTGGTCGAGCATGATCCCACAAACTCCTTGCCGACCTTTCTTGCAGATTGTACAGTTAAAATTACCTCCCCAAATTACCCATACATCTTTAGAGTTTGTATCAATTTCTTTAGTCATATCGTTACCCAGTTTTTTGAGCGTCACTTCGATATCTACTAAGGGGATATTATTATAAAAGTTAATAATTAAAATGCACTCCCACTTGTTTATATGTACCCTTACTAACTGATAGTAACTATTAGTAGAGAATAGTTGAATCTTCTGGTAGTGTAATTGATTTGATGTGAATGTGGACAAACCCCCTTTAGCCCTACCATGTACAACATCCACTGCCGATGTAAACAGGGTTTTATAGCCGGAAAGATGAAGTGGCACTGTTATCCATGTCTCCTGAAAGCATAGAATATCAAACTCATTTATGATGTTTATCCAAATTGGGTTCGTTATTTTGGGTCTCAGGCCTGCCACGTTCCAGAACATTATACGGCATACCTCCCCATTAGCTACAGGGGTAAAAGAATTAACTGGATCACTTCTTGCCAGGGTCTCCCCCCTTGATTCTGCCCCAGTATGTAAATAACTAGTATGTAAATGACTGGTTGCACCGCTTTTATCAACGTTAGGGGCAGCTTTCCCAATGGGTGAATTAAAGGAATTACCTTCCTGTATATTAGCCCCATGTCCGCATCTAGCTGTTACACCTCTCTCTAACGGAACTTGCTCTTGCGAAAAGTTACCCACCATCCCCTCCTTAGGCACACTCACTGCCGTCTGATTACTATTCGATAAGGTTTCTGAAATCATTTGCGTTTCACTAGGGCTAGAGCTGGAGGTAGATAATTCTTTAGGGACTCAGTCAATTGATTCTAAGCCTGATAAAGGGTCAAATTGATTCCATATTGGGATGTTGAAACCATTACAGAAATTATCGACTGGTCTAGCTGTATAATGGTCTCCTGGTTGATTTGTAGCAATTGGCATAGTGACCCTGTTTGTATAAGGAGCTCCTGAGTGGCCACTTACCCAGGGCTTAAGTTGAGGTCTAGGATAAAAAGCGCTCAAGTCCTGTGTGACTATACCTCCCTCCCCTCTCTGGCCACACCACCCTTGGAGGAAGCCGGTTACATGTCTATCCCTGAAGTTAACGATAATCAGATCTCCTGATACATTTTTCTTCTTATGTCCTAACCATCCGACTCGCCTTACATGGAGAATTTGCCCATTTATATTTGTGGGGAGCGGCCTATTTTTAGATAGCCAATGGACTACTTTTTTCTTCAACTCGAAGTGTCCCTCTTTTTTCCCTATAGGTAGTTCAGGGACCCCCGAGAGTACCGCTACATAGGGTGCAGCCTCAGGTGGCAAATCTATGCGCAGTACAGATCTATTTATTGCTCCATTGGTACTTTCCCTTTCACCATTGGAGGGTGTGTTTGCCTCTCCCGCCATACCCTGCTCTGTCTGTTTCAGGTCACAGTTAGTATTATTCGGCTGTGACACAGTATTAGGTGGGGGCCCTAATTTCTTTCCCGTGTAATTCCGGGCGTTTCCATACTCTTTACCAGATGTGATAGTTTGCTTCTCCTGATTTACAGTTAGATTTTCAACCTGAGTTTGAGGAGTTATAACCAATTTGCTAATAAGTATTGTATTGGACTTTATCTCTTCTTCTAATGACCCCAACTTATCCCCTATTCTCTTTATCATTTTGACTAGTGGTATAATTAGCGATTTAAGGATTTGCTCGGTTTTTACAAGTAGAGCTTGAGACTCGGTGGACAGTGGTGCCAAAGGATCTACCCACAATTTCATAGGAGCGCAAATGTTTTCCTTAGGTGGGGATACATATCTTTTTTGGGTTTTGGGTGCTCTACCTTATGTTTTTTCCCCCTACGTTTCCTTTTGGAGGTAGACCCCTGGGCATGTGAGGTAGATTGGAGACTATTTTTAGTTACTTCTTTTAATGGAGGGCAGAAATCACTCTCCTCCAATATAATTTCCAGAATTGGGTCCACACTTAAATCATCTCGGGTAGAGTCCCTATTTGTAGCTCTTGAAGCATCTCGTGAAGAGATATAGGGCGATGTACCACCCACAGTAGTTGGAAACTTATCGCTGCCAGGTGTTATTTGCGATCTTGGATGGGTGGTAGCTAAGAAAATTGGGCCCAAAGAGGACCGCTTGTTATATAGTAGCTCTTGGGATAATCGACGTTCCGTAATTGCAATCTCTTTTTCCAAAACTGAAGCCGCCCTGGTGATAAATTGGTCTAAAGTCCCTGTAACGGACCCTCCCACCAGGGGCTTCCTGCGCTTTGCCAGTATTGAGGTCATTTTACTCTGTTTTCAGTACAGGAAAAGATAAACGGATGACTAGCTAGACTATATAGTATTGGCTGACAAATAACTTCTAAAACAATCAAATTGGCATAACCTACGGCCACACTTGAGTTGTTTAAAGTCTTACACCGTAGTCCCGGCTGAGTTAAGGGGGGTGGCCCAGCCCGGCCTCTATCGGCCTCGGATGGCACAGACGGCCCCGCCCTTGTCCCGGGCTTCTCCCGGTGCACGCCCGCGCAGCGGGGTACTACAGCGATTTAAATAGAAACAGGCAGGGGGGGCGGGAAGAGGCACACAGCTGAGCGGAGTTACGGGGCTGCTGGTCCTCGCAGTCCCGTCCCGTTTAGCCTCTCACCACCACAAATCACCAAGGTCCAGGACTTCAATGTCAGGAGGGTTGCAGGAAAAAAAAAATCCACAGAGTCACTGTCAAAGATAAGAACAGCCTCTGCGAGCGGCACTGTAGTCAATTTCCACATGCTTTGGGGGTCAGAGTTCATGCACTGGGGCCTGGTTACCCATCAGCATCAGACAAAAAAAAGGGAGGTGACCATACAAAAAGAGGCATTTACTTATACACCGGCAAGAAGAGGCACAGACCCTTGGCTTGTGTTGAGGCCAAAGCCGTAATCAATTTTTCTGCTGCTTTCTCTGGCCGGTAAAATCTGGTCTGGTGGGGAAACACCTTCTTACTTGTGATTGAGTGAATCAGAATTCCATGCGGAAATTCTTCTCTGCTCGACTCGCAATGTGCCTCTTAATGTATTTATTCATTTTACAGAAATTACTTCATGAATCAGGCCCAACGTTGTGTAAGTCCATTAACTCTAGGCCTGGCGGTAAATTCCGGTCCACTCGCGGAATTTGGGTAATTTCACATTCCACGGAGAACGCGAAATTGACCAAAATTCTGCGTACCTCGGCTTCGCGAAATTTTTTGCTTGTTCGAGTTCTTGAATGCGTGTTGGTGAGATATTTCCCCCTGAGCACGCAAACAGCGATTGCGAACAGTAAAAGAGCATCGCGAACAAGCAATGCCGTGTGTTCGCAGAATTTCTGTGTGTTTGCGGAGATTTTTTACCATTTTGCGGAGATTTGCGTAACGCGATTACGCAAATTCCGCCCACGCCTTTAAGTCATCAATAAAGTGTGTTAATAAAAAAAAAAAGTATACATGGGCTCAAATTAATCTTCAGCAGCATTTTGGAATATCACAGACCATAGAGTCGAGCTTTACTGTTTATATAGTAGCCCAGGGAAATATTTTACATGTCCATTAGCAAGCTTTATTGAGGCAATGGTTTCATATTGGGTAACAGAAGGAAAATTCATTTCAGCAGTCTACAGACAAATTCTTCCACATGGGGGCACATTGTGCATGGATGTGCATGTTGGTCCTCATGCGCTCATAGGTCATCTGAAAAGACACTTACCGTGGCATTTATACTGTTTTGGAGGGCAAGATACGAATTTTTGCCACGGTGAACAGCATCTGATAAAGCTTCACCTATCATGGTAAGCTTGATATCCACTTGCCTGGTCGGGATTGCTGTGGACAGAAACATTGTAAATGTTAATTAAACATTATTTATTCTTCATCACTTCCACTTATTGATCAGAACATGCCCCAGAGGATAATTTGTTAGAAAACAACATTTTGAGAAGCCTGAAGGTCGACATTGTTCCATTTGAAACTCATAGTTAAAAAATGCAAAGGTTGTGTTTATATTAACCCTTACGCTGCGCTGAACGTTCCGCGCTGGTGCGGAAGGTTCTATTTTGTGGGCGGGGCTGCAACGTTCAGCGGACGTGCGCAGCACTACCGAGGTAGTGCACGCGACGTCCGCTGAATGTGCGCAGCACTTAACGGGTTAAGAGCCCTAGAACCAGATGTACTAAAAAAGGTTTTTATGTTTTTTTTAAATTATAAATGGCACCAATCTGTAAATACTGGTTAGAAAATTAAGAGGAACATAAGTTTTAATTGTTAATTATACGACTAATGAATGGGTGCTATTTACAAATTGGTATTTCCATATTGTGAATCATTATTTGACACACAACTGCAAGGCACAACTTGGAAATTGAGAATGAGGACAGAATTGGTATGCAGAAAATTTCTGTTTCTACAAAGGACCAGAAAACTTTGAAAATGGCCACTGTGGAGAGGTAGAGTTTAAAGGATGGTAGGACAAGAAAAGGAAAATTCTATTAGACCGATCGGGAGATCCTAGTTGAAAAGTTTGTTGCAAACAAGAACAAACTTTGGCAAATGTTCCCTAAATGTGCCAGAGGCTACCAAGCGACATATGAGGCTACCAATCACCAGATCTGGCAAAGGAGCAATAAAGAATTAATGCTGTGGGTGTAGCTTTGCGCAGCTTCAATGAGATGCATTCTGAGACTTAGGAGAAGGTTACCACTAGAAGGCAGCTGGTGCTGGAGGGTAATCTTGAACACTGCCACCAACAACTCTTGTGGAGGCCCTGGAATCCCTCCTTGCACCTGAGGCAGTCGCTTGAGTGAGTGACATAGATAAACTACATTGTACAGAACAGAGGTCTCTAACTAGCAATAAAGTAAACAATACACCAGGAACAAAATAGTAATGCCCCGGCAGTGTGGGCTAGTCAGGGATCCGCGCGGTAGTAGCAGTCTCATGGCAGTCCGACCACCTAAGTCATAATACGGAGTCGGACCACCGGTGAGGTGGTAGCCATTCCACCACCACTGGTTTGTCAGGACTGCCAAACTTATAATAAGGCCCTCAGACACTAGTAAACAAATGTGATTGTTATATTGGTGCAGCAGTGTTGTAAAATCAAAAGTGATTATTGAATTTTCTTTGTCACCTAAATCTTCCTGTGTGTGTGTTCATATCTGTGCAGTGTGCCCTGCAGGGGTTAGCAGCCCTAAAGTTCTATTTACATTGCATTTAATAAAAAAATGTGGTTTTAACAGTCGATTCATCACTACCTGGGCATTATTATTTTGTTCCTCATGTATTGTTTATTGTGTTGTTAATCTGATAGAGACATCTAGCTGCAGAATCCTTAACTTTTGAATTCTCCCAAGGCACCAGTCTGGATCTAGACATTTTTCAGAAGAACCTCTGTGCACCGGGGGATGGCATCTTACAATTCCATGATGACGCTGACTGCGGTCATGACGTCAGTGGAGTCAAATAAGTAAAGTAAAGTAAAGTCCACATTTGTAAAGCGCACAATCACCCGTAAGGGTCTCTAGGCGCTGGGGGGAAGTCCGTCAGTATGCGGACATCAGTTTCCTCTTTTTCGCGCTGCAACGTGGATCAAGAGAATCAGTTCCTCAGGCCGTTTTTTTTACCTGATTCAATACCTTGTGGTTCGCGGAACAGTGTGTCTTTGTCTATGTCTAAAGGTTTCAAACCTTGTGAGTCTTGTAGACAACATATGTCGGTGACGGACCCGACTACAATTTGTATGTGGTGGTTGGGGGAGCACCATGATGCAGGCAATTGTGGCTCCAACCAGAAACTTTAGCCAAAAACGCTAAAGGAACGGTGTTTGAAGTTGATGGTGGTGCATGGGTCACGATCCTCAGAGGCTTCCCAGCCTGGGTCTTTGTCGTCCCAGGAAGACTGTTTGTGAGGCAGATCTAAGAGCCGAAGCCGGTCTGGAGGACATTGTTCTCCAAGGATGTCAAAAGGCTCATATGAGGGAATATTATAATTCCTTGCACCTCATCTTTGGGAACTCCATCTCTCTCTGTAATGCCATTGGAGTCGATGGGCCGGCGTTGCTCGCCCTTGACTGGCGCAGGTCCACAGTTGTTTGGGATCTCGGCCTATGACGCCACACTTCAATCAGTCAACTCTGAGACTGGCGGCATAGGTCAAAGTTGCTTTACCTCCTCCAAGTAGGTGTTGTAGAATGTTGGATGTGTAGTCGACTATTCAAACTGAGGGGAATATGTAGGTTTTGATTCCTACTCAGGAGGAGGTTGTGAAACATAAGCCTGTGACGATTGATGCAGGGTTCTTTCAGCCCATTCCCCATATTAATGTGCCTCAGAGGGAGGAGAGCTGATGGTATGCTCTGGGAGAGGCTGCTGGCCTGAATTCTTCACCAGCTTCAGGGTTCTTTTCTCCCCCTGGCCTTGCTAAGGAGGCTCCTTTGCAGACATGCTAAGGAGAGTAGCTACAGTTTTAAGTGTGTCACTTCCTACAGTGGAAAGGTCCACAGACCCTTTGATTGAGGGCCCTTTTCTGGGACATACAGGGGTAGAACGTGTTCTTCCATTTGGAAGGCCCTTTTTGATATTTCATCCGGTACTACGGCCAAGGGCGGGGTCTCAGTGGCCTGGGATATTACACTTAAACACCTGCCTGTACCTGGGGACACAGTTTCTCTTCATAGACATCCTTCCACATGTAACTTGGTGACTAAGGTTGTGACTTCTTCACAGGATGTAGATTTTATACCTAAGACTTCAGTGGGTAAGGAGTCTATGAGTTGTGATGTATGGGGTAAACACATCTTTGCTTCTGCAGGCTCAGCCTTGAGATTCACAAACATGTAATGTGTGCAAGAGCGTTCTTCCCATGCTCAATGGAATTCGCTACAGAATGTGTTGTCATCTCTTCTGGACAACTTTGGTTCGGAGATTGGTGATTTGATTCGAGATGGTCAGCAGGCAGCCTAGCTTACCATAAGGTGTGGTATGGACACTACTGACTCTGTAGGTCATGCAATGGCATCGGAAGGAGCATTAAGGCGTTGTGCTAGGTTGGCAGCTTCAGATTTCTCGGAGGATGTCCAGTCGACTTAGGTTCACATTCCATTTGATGGTGCCCATCTTTTTGGGAGTCAATCTGATGCAGTGTTAAGATGTTTCCATGATAGACAGAGGTCTGTAGAGTCATAATTTTTCATTTTCTATTAATGGTGTAACTTTTCTTTATGCTTGATATGCAGACTATTTCTTTATGAAAGAGTAAGCTATGTTAGGGCATTCAACATGTGTGTTGTTGGTTTTACGACTTTATGCTCCTGCGCGGACAGATGTTTTAATATCTGTACCATTTTCCCCTATTTAGGTTTGCATTTATTTAGAGGACTGAGGGTGGTTTCCCTTTGAGCCTCTGAAGATGAGCTTTGTGCTCAAGATGTTATTGTCAAGAGACGAGTCTTCTTGAATGGAAGATTTTCTGGCACAAGCTTCCTTGAGGCAGTTCTGTGTGCTAAAATATGCATGGTTTTAACCTTTTGTCGTCTCTCATGGGTACACAATGGTATGCCCATGGTAAGTCTGGTATATGGGGACGCTCTATTCTTTACTCATTAGAGTAATCAGTGTAGTATGTCCTCACTACTCTAGTGGTGTGTATATTTATTATGGGGGTGATGGATTCAGAGCTTATGCTTTGTATTCTTCGAATACATGCTCTTGTGGTTCATCCCTCATTAAAGTCATTTTGGCTATGCGTTTTTCTCTTTCTGAGCGGACTGCATATCTATATATTTAATATAAGTGCTTCAATTTTTGAAGAGTTGTGCATTTTTATATATTTGTGGTAAATTTTTCACTGTAAATTGTTACTGAAAAAGGCATGAAATTACGCCAAGTAGCATAATGGCGTCACTTTGGAAGCTTCACTTCAAATGAAATGACTTTGGAAATATCATGTAACATGCTTAACGCCAAAATTACATATCTCATCCAGCATCAATTAAATTTGGCCCATGTGTAACTATTTGCCCCATTACACCATAGTATTAGTGTGACAGAATGGGTTTTATAGTTGAAAGTGCGTTTTGCTGTACAGTACCCATGAACTTGTGATGCATTACAAAGCTCTGTGTGACCTGAATATTGTAATATAGGGAATGTAATAAATTGAAGGTATAGTCCATGTTAATGATTTATGAATGGGGTTTTAAAAGTTCAGAAGGCCAAAACACATCCTTGTTAGCAAAGTTTGTGTCCCAAGCTTAAAGTGACATGCAAGGTACTACAAGCAGCTACAATACTCTTACACAATCTCTCTTCCACAGCTGTCATCCATGAATATGCTGAACAATGATGGGAACACAAAGAGGTCTCATTGGGTGCACTCAGTGAACCTGAGAATTGGCAAATATTTCTAACTGTCAATCCTACACCAAAATCACAAACATATATCACAAAGTGAGAAACCACAGAAAGCAACATGAAATAGAACTGGCAGCCACCAGCATAGGCAGACAATTGTTCTGAAACATCTGAGGGCCTAAATTTTGCATCAAACCAACAGCTCACAGGAGGTCACATATCAGCCGTGATGCAGGAGTGGGGCTCCCTACAAGACGGTTGTAAAGTACACCGCAGTGGAACACATTTGTGTATTGGTTTCTCCAGGGTATCTCTACAGAAGTTCTGTGCTCAAATGTGCAGCATTGCACACAGCCTGTATATTGATGGAGTGCTATACTTATTCTGGTTACAGTAGAGGTGTTCCGTTGTAGAGGAGCGCATATCAGGATATGTGCCATATCTCTCTACCAAGCAAAAGAGGAAAATGTGGTATCCTATAGAAATTCACTGGTGTATCTTGTAACTGGGGCTACATTTGAAAAGGAGATGTGGTTGGATATTATTGGCACCATTGCAACCAGGAAACTGAACAAATCTTGCCAGAACACATTGTGACACTCCTCTTGTTGGTGTTACAGTTCCCTGATAGCACCATTGCCTACACGGTGTAGTGAACATAATACCTGCACATGTGTTGGTGTAGTCACACTCCTTTGGGTGTTCGGGCCTGTTCATGGATCTAGCTCATCAACGAGGGCCAGTGTGACCTGGCTACTGAGATTATACATACCACTGATTTCTTTTACTGCATGGTCAAATAATATGATTCTCACCCAAAATATCCTTTTTTCGCACATTCTTCTCTGCTGTATTTCTCACAGCCTCTTTATCCTGGCCATCACATAGAGTTCAGCCTCTTTGGACCAAAAACTTTATGATCATCCTTTTATGTTCTGCACTTGGTTAACACTGCTCCCACTTGGTATTAGTTTACATGTCAAAAATGGTTGATTTGTGGTCATCCACAATTTGCAAATGGTTAGTAGATTTAGGGCCAGATGTAAAAAGCTTTTTTGAGGTTACAAATGGCCTGATTATGTGAAACATGCCTTTTGTGACAGCCAAAAGGTTTTTTTTCAGTGTACAAAAAGGAAATTGTGATTTGGTAACTTGATACCTAATCACAATTTGTGTTTGCGAACAAATTCAAATTTGGTATTTTGAAAGGCCTGTTTGGGACTTCCCTTCCAAATACCGACTTGCAGTGGTATGTATTAATGTTTTGCAACCAAATTCTGGTCGCACAAACAGTAATACATTACCACCAATTCAAAATTGGTGCTAACCAATTCCCAAATGGGAAGGGGACCTCGTGGGACTACTTCCCTTGGAGAATATTAAACAAACTATTTTTTGAGAGCAGGTAGAGGTCCGTATGACAGCAGGCAATGTTTCCAAGGACCACCACCTACTCTTAAAAAATAAAATTTAAAAATGTTATGAAACAAATCCTGTTTTTCCTTATGGAATACAGGCTGCATTAAAAAAAAGAAAGATTGCTTCATTAATAAGCATTCACAGACATTGTGGTCTGCCAACCCCAGCAGGCCACCATCCCTGTGATAGCTGTAATTCCTAGTGGATCACAAATTGTGACCGACCTCACTAACATTCATACGGTAGGTCGATTTGTGACCTGCTAAGAATTTAATTTTAAAAATAAAACTGCCATACATCAGGAATTGTGATTTCCAAATTCATATGGTGATATTATATATTATTATTAAATTGGGATTACCTATTTGTTTGGATTAGTGTGCAGATTTTAGAAATGGAACTATTAATGTTTAGTATAGTCCACTGTGGACAGTTAGTAATTGCAAACCAGTTTGCCCTGGATAACAACTTTCTACTGACTACAGGCCAGATGTACTGACATTGGGTATAACGATTTCCTAGTTGTTATATTCTGCAAGTCCCTATTCCTAATGTATGACTCCTATTTTTCAAATAGCGATTCCTAGTGGGTCGTAAATTGACCAACCTCATCAATATTAATGTGGCAGGTCGCAGTTTGGAGTTAGCAATGCTATCCATCTCAAAGCTGGCTATTCGCTGGGGTCAGCAGACCACTATGTCTGTGATTGATTTTAAACACGGTAATCTTTTTTCCGTTAAATCGCGGTCCATAAAATGGGATGCGTTTTAAAAGGAAAAAATTTAACTTTTAAGTTTACTTAATTTTTTTCTAACATTCTCGAAGGGGAAGGGGTTGTATGGGGACACCTTGCCATTTGCGAATGGCTACCACTACCTTTCAGTAGTCTGTAAAAAATTAATATTCTGCAACCGTAATTCGGTCGCAAATAATTAATGCACACTATGGCAAATGTGTATTCGGAAGGGAAGTTCTAAACACGCCCCATCCAAATACTGATTTGCAAACCCAAGCTGTGATTTGCTGGGTCGCAATTTGGTGTTGCACATCAAAAAATGCAATGTTTTATTTCCTTTTCTTTTTTAGATGAAAAACATGCAAAACAGGCCTCCGGAGCTTTAGGGGTGCTCCCATTAAGCCCAATCAAGGGCCCCATCTAAGATTCTACAAAAAGGACACATTCATTTTGTCTTAAAAGATTATCAATATGACTACATGAATTAAAGGCACAATAATATTATGAATGGGGAAGTGTCAAAGGAACACATTGTACAATTCAGCTACTGGATGGAGATTGCCTTCTTTAACCTTATTTTCACCAAAGGATAGAGCTTTGTGTTTTTATTTTTGGGAAGCTGAGGCAGCATAGTATATTAAAAAAATACACCTATCAAGTCTTAAATCAAGGTAACCAAGAAGTACAACAAAGTTCATGGGCAGCAGGCCACACTGTTTCTATGCGGGCATCACTGCTTCCCTGCAGAATGGCTTCAGGAGATGAGCAGCATCGCATTGAAGGCAATTACACCAATTGGCAAATCAGTGAGGATCCATAGATCCACAAGTTATCACCCTTTCACTGGGGCAGAACCGAAGTGCAGAACTATGATGTTTGAACAAAATCACCAGCATAGTCAGAGAAGAAAGCTGGGCACAAGCCACTTGAAAGTTGGGCGTAGTTCGCGTAGTAGCGCTACGCGTAGCTACGCAAAGTGCACTTCGCACTATGCAAGCTACGTGTAGCTACGCGAACTGCGTAGTGCACTGTGCAAAATGCTGTTCGCACTGATTGCACAGTGCCGGATGCTTGTCCGCACTGCGCAATCAGTGCAAACCGCATCTTGCACAGTGGAAGCGGTCGTTTTCTGCCGCTCAAGTACATTTCTACTTGAGCGGCAGCTTTCTCAACGCGGACTGGTAGTTTCTCATCGCAAGCGGTTAGGAGCATAGGCGACCATTCGCAATGAGAATCCTGACCTCCGCGCGTTGAGAATCTCGCCGGGAGGTTTATTTTCCACGCTCATGATCGCCAACTTGATGTTGCAGATCGCGAACAAGGAAAAAGTCTCGCCGGGATGTCATTTTGCTCACTCGTGGTAGCCAACTTGATGTTGAGGACCGCACTGTGCTACATGCAATTTGCACTATGTTTCGTGCAATTTGCATAATGCGAAGTAGCACAAACTTCGCAAACTACGCGAGTGTAGCGTAGTACTTCACCCAGCGTTACCAGTCGACTCATTTGTGGCTCGAGGGCCCAAGATGGCCTCAAGCATATCCATACATAGGCATCTGGCTCATGCTGTTGGTGGCTCGCCTATCTCTACCGGCCATACATTCATAGTCTGTGCTAATCTTAAAGCCCCTTGTCAGGAGGCCACTGCAGTGTGCACCACCCATTGCCCCCTCTAGCGCTGCCAATGCCATACCAATAAACAACTACTGACCATCACACTCACAATTTCAGACTATTCCATGCCCCAAAAGATATAAAAATGGTGTGGCCAGAAGGTATTAGTCATTTTAAAGGACATTCAATTAATGAACTACTGTTGTGCTCATCTCTAACTGGATGGATAGCGCCCCCTTGTGGCAGACTGTCATAAGTTCCGGTGTTGACAATTACTAGTGCCAGTGTTGAGCACCAGAAACCACAGGCTCAAATTTAGCAACAAACTAGGAAAAATTCTTAAGAATAGTATGGCGAATCAAATGAAGTGTGGGGGGAAGGTTAAGGCTTTTCCCTTATTTTAGAGCAGCCTAGAACACTTTACCTAAATGAAAAAGAATCACAGACAAAGAAATAGAGAAGTAACTGTGATGTCCATATCGCTGCACAGTTGACATTTGAGGAAGGTAAGCAAGCTGCAGTGCACATAGACAGCAGGCCCTGTGACCATAAACCCACTCTTGAGAGAAGTAGAGCTAGAGTGGAAGAGTGGTCATCGGTTACCCTTCGTTCCAGCTGAAAGAAAAAAATGCTCTCCTCTTTAACCATACAGTATTATGGATCAATGCTGCATGTGACCTGAGCTATTTATTTTGAAATGCAGTAAGACAAGGATTTTGGGGATGAACAAAATTGTACTATCTTCTAAAATCCTCATTTACTTAATATTGAAAGCACAATTTATTGCACTGCACTATGAAATAACTGTATGAACCTTTCACCCAATACTTAATTTGAGACAGTGCTTGTTGGTGCTCAGCACCGGCCCTCAATTTTCACTGCTAGCACTTCGGATAGTCCACCACTTGATGGCGTTGTTTGTCATTGTTTGTGATTAGCACTTCAGCCAAGTGTATAACAATTAAATATACAAGAACAACAAATATTTCCAGTTATCCTGGCCATAATGACGGCTTTAGGTAGCCCTAAACAGTCCAGTTGTTAGACTTGTAGGAGTGTGCTGATTAGTAGTTGTGTTAATCCTGACATTAGGCAATGCTGGCAGGGGCAGTGGATGGTGCAAGCTGAAGTAGCGTAATGAAAAAGGGGCCCTAGCACTTTTTTACGAACTAAGCCCTGCGTTCACCCTCCTTCTGTGACACCGGGAACACTAAAGTAGACTTCGGAAATCTTGGATCAAGATTTTGAGTGACCAAAAGATGCAGCAAAATATATACACCCTCAATGGATTGCACGCTGCACCTTAAAAAAGCTAAGGGACAGATTTTTCAAATATTCACACAACACAACGCACCAAGACACCTTGCTGCGCTGCAAGTGTGAAAAGTAGACTGCAGGAACGTGCAGCATTTAACATTATACGGAATATTCCTGCTCCCTGCCTGCACTGGCGCAAAAACGGCTGCCTAGCGACAATGCAAGCACCCTTGCACCATTGTGCAAGGGTGCTTTTGTTGTAGGCATGATTCTTTTAGTGAAGGAAGGGAGGTTTAATCGTCTTTTACGTGTGCTGCAGAGGGCAGCACACATAGAAAGAGGAAACAAAGAGGAGAAATATGTGCTAGATGTACAACTGTTTTTTGCGGTCACAAACGGGAAATCGTCCAGTTTGCAACCGCAAAATAGGTCTGCCCAAGTAAAAACTCTATTTACAGACAGGCAAAATAGGGTTTGCGACTCGTTATTAGGAAGGAGCGTGACAAGGGGGTACCTGCCCAAGATCAAGTCACACTTCAACATTTGATTGTTTTGCGACTGCAAACTCGCTATTAGGAAGGGGCAATTTCGGTTGCAAAACACTCACCGTTTACCACCTACTTCAAGTTGGTGGTAAGCCACTCGCAAACAGGAAGGGATCCCCAGTAAACCCCTTCTCTTTTCTGAATGTATGCGAAAATAGTTTTTTAAGAGTAGGCAGTGGTCCCATGGACCAATGACTACTCTTAAAAAAATGAAACAGAAACGTTTCATTTTTCTTTTTTAAATGCATCCCATATAGCATTTTTTTTAAACTGCATTATTTAAAAAGCAGTCACAGACATGGTGGTCTGCTGACCCCAGCAGGCCACCATTCCTTGGAGTGCTAGCCATTTGCAATAGGGTTACAAATTGCAACTGCCTCATGAATATTAATGGGGCAGGCAATTTGCAACCCCATTAGGAATTGCAAACAGGATCTGAGACACTGTTGTAAATTACATTCTGTGAAAAGACGCAATTTGCGACTCGCAAATTGTAAGGGTCATACATCTGGGCCAAATATATTTCTCCTCGATACGCCTTCCCTGCAAAGGTGCAGCAATGTGACGCATTGCCAGGTCTAGCACTGTTGGTAAATTTGGGAATGCGCCAAAATCCATGGGTTGATGAGTGGAAACACCCAAGCTCACCAATAGAACGCTTCCCTGGGGCAGAGTAACGTAAGGCAGCAACTTGCGGTGCCTTGCGTTATTCCAGAATTACTAAGCAATGCAGGGCCACGCAGGGTAAATCCGACTTAGGGACTACATTGCCCTTTCGACACCCAGCGTGACACTAGGGCAACACAATCCCTTGATGAATCTGGCCCTCAAAGTTCCATTGCTTCTTTTCCCTAAACTCCTTTCAACAATCTGAAAACGAATTGGTTTCTTATTACCAGGCATCTTTACTTTCAGCTCCCACTGGATCTTGCTGCCTTACTGTGCTTGTAGCCTCAAGTGTTTGCCCTTCCCCACATCAACATCAACTTAATCATCCGCTTTGCTTTAAGATATTCACAGCACCCCATCCTGATATATGTCCCCTTATTGTAAGTGATTTGTGTTTTCTCCCATTACAGGTGTGAATTATTGGGTCCAGCTCTGCTCATTGTCCAGTAATACACTACTGGAAGGTGCCTTCTGACAGTGGTGATGGGGCAGCCTAGAGCAGGGGTAGATCAGATCTTCCTGTGTACATGGTAGATTAGGCAGAGGTTTCCTCTGATCTCCCCTTTAAGTTGTTACATGTGGCTGCAGTCCCTGCTTACATAGGCACGTCGAGCCATATTATCAAGGCTGCTATGGGAATTCACAAGGACATATTATCAAGCACATTATCACCGCTTTAGCGGCAGTTTCCTGCCGATGAAAGCTGCGATAATGTATCGCCCTTTCTTGATACTATGGCCCGTCGTTACTAAACCTCTGCACCACACGTGTTCTCTCACTTTGTCAGAAATGTGTTTTCAAGGGTGTAAATATGTGCCCGATTCACAGAACTAACTTAAGACAAAATCCTAAACTTACTACTTTTGGTATTCACAGAAGTTAGGAATTTGTCTTAAGTTTGTCTTAAGACAGACTTAAGACGGATTTAAGTTAGGATTTTGTCTTAAGTCTGTCTTAAGTCTGTCTTAAGACAAACTTAAGACAAAATCCTAACTTCTGTGAATACCTAAAGTAGTAAGTTTAGGATTTTGTCTTAAGTTAGTTCTGTGAATCGGCCCCAGAGTGTTCAAGCTTCTTGTTTGCACTGAGAAGTTATTATACATACATTTTGACAAATCGCGGGTACGATGTGATGCAAAAGGGAGGACCGGCTGGATTATACTTGAGCATCTCAGAATATGCTTGAAATGGGGAAGATCCACCACCCAGTGCAGGCCTGACCAACAATCATGCGCAGGTAACGCATAGATTCACAATGACACATCATGGAGCATTGGAGTAATCAAGGAGTGAGATGTACCTTTAAATGGTTGGGGGATAAAGGTATTTCCTGCCACTGTACATGGTGACCTTTGCGATTCACTGGTGCATTTACAGGCTGGGGTGCACTCTGGAGGGACAAGTTGGCACATCCCGCCGTTTGTGCAGTATTCCAGAGGACAGGTCGATAACCCACACTGCCCTGCAGCTGAGTGTCCTGCTTCCCCACCTAGAAAACATAGTAAAGAGCAAGTGAGCCACATTGGTAGAAAAGCAACAGTGAAGAAACCAGCAGCTCACTAATATGACATATGCACCTCCTCCATTTTATAAACCGATGTAGTTCTACAGTTGTATGTCAAAATGCAGAGCAAAACACAAAGGGGCATATGTAGGTAATTTACATTTTGTGATTCTCAAATAGTGATTTTTAAGGAACCGCTATTTGAGAATTGCAAAATGGTATGTATGTAATAATTCGCAATTTTATTGTGAATCTCTGAAATTCCTTAATTGCGATTAGCAAATTGCGAATCGCAATTAAGGAATGAGTGTCCCATTCATTCTCAAATTGCGATTTTCTATGAGAAAATCACAATTTGAGAATTGCAATTCCAAGGGTGCCAGGGTGTCCAAAGGACACCTGTTACACCCCTGGAATGCGCCTGTAAGTACATGTGGCGCACATACATGGCCTAAGGGCATGTCTGTGCGCCACATGGCACTTTGTTTTTTTTCTAAATGCATTTTGACAGGAAATCGCAAAATACCGTCTACTTGGAGTAGGCGGTATTTTGCGATTCCTTAAGCCAAAATCGTAATTTGAAAGGCACCCCTACATAGCATTTAAGAATCACAAAATTGCGATTCCTTAAATGCTTGAGCAAAATAAGGAATTGCAATTTTTGCGATTCCTTATTTTGCTATGTGGCCCATACATACCAAAATGCCGCTTGCGATTCGCAAACGCTTGCGAATAGCAAACAGCTTCCTACATATGCCCCAAAGTGCTACCAAATTCCTCACATAAGAAAGGAGAAGTAAATATCTTTATTTCTCCTCGCTATGCCTCACCTGGAGAGGTGTATCTTTTTGGCACATTCCCAGGTTTACCAGTTCTAGTAAATCCGGAAATGCGTCAAAAACCATGGGAGTTGCATGACACCCATGGAATGCCTCCCTGGAACAGAATAAGGTAATGCAGTGATATACGCTGCATTGTTTTACTCAAGAATTAGAAAGTCACTCAGGGCCACACAAGGTGGCCATGCATGCTTCATAAATATGAAAACAAGTTACTTACCTGTAACTTCAGTTATCCAGTATTGGTATCTTTCATAGATTCACATGCCTGAATCATTCCCCGTCGCCGAGGCGGGAGTCCCACGGTATATAAAAAAGCAGTGCCAAAAGTAAATTATAGTAGTAGGCCCTAAATACAGGCCTGAGGCCTAGATTGCAGTAGCCTAGCTACCTCATTATGCTGAAAAGACCCAAGTCTTTGTCCCAGCCAATCAGCTGCCAGCACCCTCTAGAACCCTCTCTGCAGAGCCAGTTCTCCTCAGATTTTCGTTAGCACAAGTGGGAAATAAGCATCCCAATTCTAGAGAACTGACTCTCCGGGGAGGAGGGTGGGTGCATGTGAATCTATGAAAGATACTAATACTGGATAACCGAAGTTACAGGTAAGTAACTTGTTTTCTTATCCAGTATTGGGGTATCTTTCATAGATTCACATGCCTGAATCAGAACAGCAAGCAGTAACCAAGTGATAGTCGGTTGCAGATGGTGGGAGACTTGTACTGAAACAGCCCCCTTAAACCATCATCAACCTATTCACAAATGTTCTACATTAACAGTGTCATAGACCAAGAGTAACAAAAGTCTAAAATTGCAATTGAAACATTAGCATGTATATAAAGCACATGAATATGTTTGCAATCTTAATAAAATAACCTCCTTTCTAAGATAACATGTATGACAAAATGAAACATCTGTACCTGAGATTTTCTTTAAACAAACAGGTGTCGTAAGACGGCTTGACCAACTGCTGCCTCTTGCTGACTTGACGATTGCAGGCAGTAACGTCTGGTGAATGTGTGGACATTTTTCCATGTGGCAGCACGACAGATGTCCTCGAGTTTCACCCCTGCGAACAACGCTGTAGATGCTGCAACAGCCCTCGTAGAATGGGCCTTGACATTCCTCGTAAGAGGCCTGTTTGCTTTGGTATGGCAGAACTGGATTGCTGAGGCTATCCATCTGGAGATCGTAGCTTTGGTAACCGCTGTTCCAAACGTGGTCTGTCCATAAGCCACAAACGGTTGATCAGATTTTCTGAAGTTCTTTGTCCTCTGTAAGTAGAATTTTAGACATCTTTTGATATCTAGGGAATGCAGTGTCTTTTCTGCCGGCGTAGTCGGGTTTGGAAAGAAGACTTTCAGTTTAACTGGTTCATTTAAATGGAACTGAGAAGGTACCTTATGTATAAATGAAGGGTTCGTTCTGAGAGTAACGCAATCCTGTGAAAAAAATAGGATGGGTTCTTTTATGGTGAACGCTTGTATCTCACTCACTCTTCTAGCTGATGTCAAGGCTAGGAGTAAGGCAACTTTCCACGTAAGGTACTTGGTTTCAGAATTATGAATAGGCTCGAATGGGTGCTTCATAAGTTGTGAAAGAACCGTATTGAGTTCCCACTCCGGTGGGGGATGTCTGATTGGAGGATATGCTCGGAAGAGTCCTCTCATAAATTGCTTAATTAGCGATGATGAACATAGTGTAGGAATGTTGGACAGTTTCCTGAATTTGGACAGGGCCGCCAGGTGAACCTTTATTAATGAAAAGGAAAGGCTAGAGCGAGCCAAGTGTAGTAGGTAAGGAAGAACTTCTTCTGCTGGTGCGTTAATCGGGTGGACATTGTTGGATGCACACCAGGAACAGAACCTTTTCCATTTCGAACGGTAATTTTTCACAGTACTTTGAGCTCGAGATCTCCTTAAAATATTTCTGCAGTCCTGCGGAATTTGAAGGTGCTCAAACTCTAGGAAATCAGGAGCCATGCGTGCAATTTTAGAGATTGAGGATCTGGATGAAGAACCTGTCCCTCGTTCCGTGACAGTAGTGTTGGAGATGGAAAGAGGCGAATCGGCTGATCCTGAGACAACAACATGAGCTCTTGAAACCAATATTGGCGTGGCCATCTTGGAGCAATTAGTATCAAGCGGCATCTCTCGCACTTCATCTTGTGCAATACCCTCGGTATCAACGGGATCGGGGGAAAAGCGTAAGCATAAATCCCTGAACATTGTATGGACAGGGCATTCCCCCTTGACCCCTGTTGAGGGAATCTGCTGGCGTAAAACCAGCATTTTTTGTTCTGTTGTGTTGCGAACAAATCCAATTGTGGTTTGCCCCAAATCTGAAAGACTTTGTGCAATTGAGCTTGATCTAACTCCCATTCGTGGCAATCTGACAGGGATCTGCTGAGCTTGTCCGCCAGTGTATTCTGGAGGCCTTTGACATGTTCCGCTCTGAGAGTTATGTTGTGGAGTGTAACCCAGTCCCATAACTCTTGAGCTTCCTGCGACAGCGTCATATATCTTGTTCCTCCTTGTTTGTTCACTTAGAACATGCTGGTGGTATTGTCCGTCCTTACTAACACTGACGATCCCGTTATGCTGGGAAGAAAAGCTTTGCAAAGAGAGGAAGATGGCCCTCAACTCTAGACTGTTGATGTGCTTCTGTCTGTAATCTTGAGTCCACCTGCCCTGGACTTGCAGATCTTGGAGATGGCCTCCGCATCCCTCCATGGATGCATCTGTTGTCAGTATGAAGTTTGGAGGCGTCTGTATGAATGAAAGTCCCTGCTTTAGATTGTGCAACTGTGACCACCACCGCAGAGCATTTACCATGCGCGGCGTGACCTTGATAATGTCCTCGAAGGAACCTGTTGCCTGCTTCCATTGATGGTGCAGCTCTTCCTGCAGAGGTCGCATCTTGAGGCGTGCCAATGGGATTAGGTTTATGGCCGACAAACACATTCCCAGAAGGGAAGCAAATAGTCGGACCGAAAGTGACCTTTTTTTGAGATTTGAAGTGCCAATTGCTGCAAGCGGAGTTGTCTCTCCTGTGATAGGAACGCTTTGCATTGTATTGTGTCCAGGCATGCCCCTAAAAAGGGTAGGACTTGTCTTGATTGCAGTTGGGATTTTCTTAGATTTACAGTCAGACCCAGAGAAGCAAAAAGAGCACGACAGCCTGTCATGACGTCCTGTACACTGTTTGTTGAAGGGCCCTTGAGTAACCAATCGTCCAAGTACGGGAACACTTGGATTCCCCAAGAACGTAGTGTTGCTGCTACCGGGGCCAGGCACTTTGTGAATATTCTTGGTGCCGAATTGAGGCCGAACGGTAGTACTTTGAATTGATAATGGGCGCCAGCCACATTGAATCTGAGATATTTGCGGTGTTTGGGGTGGATGGGGATGTGGAAGTATGCGTCCTCCATGTCTAAGGAAGCTAAAAAATCTCCTACGTTCAGGCAGTTTAGGATTTCTGAAAGAGTGACCATGCGAAAGCCCTGCTTCTTGAGGAATTTGCTGAGGCTGCGCAGATCTAAAATTGGCCGCCATTCTCCCGACTTCTTTTTTATAAGGAAGAATCGGGAATAGAACCCTTGTCCTCTTTGTTGAAACTGGACTTTTTCTATGGCATTCTTGAGGAGCATTGTTTGAACCTCTGGGAAGGCGGGATTTTCGTTTCTGGAGTCTGCTCAACATTTTCCAGAATCCCGTCACAGGTCGACTGGAACTTTTTATCTGTCATAGAATGAATTAGGCAATCTGTCCACCAATAACAAAGCAAATTTCAAAGACTTCCCCTGTTCCCCCAAAGAACTATCAACTAAAGATTAGATTTACTTTTTTTATTACAAAGCCAAAAACTGCAGATATATGCACCTCAGCAAGAGGTTCAGAAGATAAACTGGCACTAATACAAACATAATCCTACGAAAAAGTCTCAAGCGGCTCAAAAATATTACAAGAATCAATTCGAGAATCATCAGGCTAACAAGAATTGCTATAACCTGAGTTTTAGTAGGAATTTAAAGGGAAAATTTCAGGTTAATCTGTCCCTACACTATACTAAGTGACATCCCTACTCAACGATAGCCCAACCTGATAAAGGTGTCAGCTGTGGTGACTTCCAAAGAAGTTCACTCACTTTCTCTCCGTTGGTCTAGAGTCTTTTCAATCCTAGCTAAGTTCTCTGCCTATCAACCTCTTCCTCTCGCCTCCAAGACCATCTGCTCTACCTTCACCCTCGGGATACTGTCCCTAATACAAAAACCCCACAATGCGAGCGACACGCCCTCAGGTACGCCCCTCTAAAGGTGTTGGCTTACAGAATTTTCCATCATGGCACCTCTCCATCCTCGTCCGTTGAGACGTCCTTGGATCCCAGACTCTTATTCGCTTCAAGTTGCTTTCTTGAATTCCTCGGCTACTCCTCCATGTCTGGGCCTAGCATTCTAACATTCACACACAATGGGCCCTTCTACTTTACTATCTACTTGGTCCGGCACCTGCAAAGGAATACATGTGACTCGGCTCACATTTCTTAATGTTACAATTTACTTTAGCTAAAAGCAGCTTTTATAAAAACATTTCTACGATTTAATGCTAAGCAAGACATTTTCAATCAGGCCTCCACGAATTCAATTGAACTAGGTCTCTACATGTTTACAGGCCCAACATCTTAACATGAACCATCTTCTCGTTCTTTAGGCCTCCATCTTTTAAATCAAAATACTCTCTCCTACTGCAAACAATTATATCATATATAAAAGGTACACTATGAATTTTTAATAAAGCAGATCTAAATACACAATGGCAGCCTATTTAAACACATCTCATTTTAGTGAAAGCCTTCACATCAAACGACATTTCTATATGAAAGCGGCATTCATGATTTTCAACCTCCTAACGTTAGTTCTACATGCATTTCTAACACCAATTACATTAGTCTTTAACCCTACATTACATTGAACACAATTAGTAAATCCTCTAAATATGGGGGTGCTAACTACTTGTAAATATGATGCACCCCTACAATTTTTCACTTCTGTTAAGCGCTCTCTCAGTTCCCCCCTTTGATGACCTGTGTCATCACCACCATCATACCCTTACCCAGGGGCAAGAATCGAGCTAAACAGAGCTTGTCGCCTCCTTCCCTCGCTTGAACATCTCCAACGCTCTCAAGCTCCGATATTGACTGTCCTGCAGTCTCTCCATTCTTCGATCTTGCAACCGCATCGATCTCTCCAATCTAGTTGACCTATACCACTTGTACACTCTTACCAAACCCCACAATCTAATCACACATGCCACCACTATGATGAGGGGTTTCAGTACAAACCCAAGGAAACTCCTTCCCAGATTTGCAAACCAGTTTTCAACATTTCCAAATCCCTTGCCAACCTTTTCCCACACGTTCTCTTGCGTCAAATCTTCAATTTCATAATGAATTGCGGTAATGTTGCTTATATATTTTTCCAGATCCTTAGAATTGTCTGGAATATATGTGCAACATTCCTGGACCTTCAAAAGTTTACAGACTCCTCCCTCTTTTGCTAGAAGGACATCTAAGGCAAGACGGTTTTGCAAAACCATCGTCCTTATCGACAACATCTCACCCTCAACCAACACTAATGACTTTGCTGTACTCATCGACAGTTCATCCACTACAGTTGCCAACCGCAGTCTCTTCACGTCATTCAATATGACTCCCAGCATGGGTATCACTGCTCCAAACACATCTCCAACTATTGCACCAGCTTTACCCTCTTCTGATGTCCTCCCTCTATGAGGACAAAATCTTCAGTATGGTAAATCTTGGGAAAAATGATCGCTAGGTAACACGTTCCATACCACTTCTCCGGCAATCTCACGTACGCATTTCTTCCGCAGACGAAGTACACAGTGGGAATCACCTGCACCACACTCTTCAAGAAATCTTTCGTATAATACTCCAGTGTGAAAGTATGCTCACATGTAGTATGACCCACATGCAAATTTTCATAATACGTCTGTGGCCTGTGAATGCATTGGATATGTGGATTTCAGCTGATGGAAGAGCGGTGTTGCCGAATGAATTGGTGAGTCCGATGGCACGACTGATACATGGTCCTGTACATCTAGGAAGAGATGCGATGATGCGTGTGTTCAGGCAAACTTGGTACAATCCAAAATTCAGAGCGGCTGCGGAAGCAGTATGTCAGAGATGTGTTACATGTCAACAATTGAACGTTGGGAAAAGAACACCAGTCACGTTGAGTCACATTGGGAGGTCCGGCGGACCTTTCTATAGGATGCAACTGGATTTCATCGAGATGCCGAGGTGTAATCGCCTCAGGTATGTCTTGTATGTCTTGTCTTGTATGTTTTGTATGTCACACAAAAGGTTAATTTTAACCCCCCACACACAGCGGTAAATCCCAAGCAATGTACTTGTCAATGGATATGCTGCAACAGACAGCGTTCGATTAATCGTTGCACTCACAAAAGTGTACACCAACGATGGCTTTCTTTCTCATATTGCAAAAGGTGCGACTGAGAAACAGGTTAAACAGTGAGGGGCAGATTTACTAATATTTCATGCAGTGAAGCAAGATAACTTGATGTGTTGCATTGTGTGATAGGGAGAAAACAGAAACATGCCATGTCTACTAACACGTGGCACATTTCTGCTCTCGACTTGCACTGGTGCGCAGTGTACTGCTCACCCTCAATGCAGGCACGCTTTTACCATGCTGCAAGGTCGCCTGTGTTATGGGCAGAATTGTTTTTGTTCAGGAAGGTGTACTTCCCAATCCTAAAATGCAATTTTCTTCTTTGTATATGAGATGTAGAATGCAACACACATAGAAAGAGGAAGTGACAAGGAGAAATATAGATGTTTCTTCTGGTTGCTCTTCCTTTCGGTAGGCACGCCATTCTGGAGCAAACCCAAGTTTTTGTAAATTTGGGTTTGCGTCCAAATACATGGGTGGATGCATGAGAACACTCACGCTCCACCCATGGAACACCTTCTCAATGCAAAGTGCTGTGGTACATTACTTTGTATTTACTAAACCACCCAAAGACACACAAATCGACATTGCTTGGCTTAGTAAATGTCAAAATGAATTTTTCATCAGTGCCGTATCACAAAAATTACATACCCCAAAGAAAAATCCTAGTAAACCTAGGTCATAATCTGAAACTTCCTTATTTGGTTTGCCCATTTCTGGTAGTGAGCCTCATCAACAGTATCTGTCCTTAGCCACTCCCAGAAAACTATCATTTAACAAATGCAAATGATGTAATTTTGCTGTTTTAACATCAATATGGTACTGCACTATCACAATCTCAGCTTGCACAATACAGTTTACACACCCACACCATATTATTTATTGATAAAGGATATATTTTATCTGCAGCTGGTAGAAGGATTTCTGATGCAGGGTCATCGAGTGCGCCCTGTAGTCTCCTAAATAAGCAGCCATTTTGTTATTGGTGTGAAATTCACTCACCTGTAGCAGCGGCGAAGGTACTCATTGCATTTCGTGGTGATGCTTTGTCAGCGATGGTGCTCGATGAATTTTTTGGCCAAGCCGTGTAAGCGATGGTGCTCGATGAATGTTTCGTCCTAGCTGTGTCAGCGATGGTGGAGTTGGATGCTGATTTTGTTTGGCCTGCCGACTTGTCTGTTGAATTGTTTGGGTGTGTGGCTGAGTCTGAGCCTGGAAGACGCTGAAGCGAATCTCCTGAAGGCCTTGTTCCTGCTGTAGATGTGTGGACTGCTGCAACTTGTTGTGGGACTAGGGTCGTTACATTTCTGAAATCAAATCTCCTTTTCACTTTGGTGGCTCTAGAGGACACTATCTCGGTCATCCAAACACTTGTAACTGAGCTAGGTGTCGTATCTGAGAAGATGTCCACTTTTGCTGTAGAGAAATTATCTACGAGGATAATGTAGTTTTCTTCTGTTGCACTGGTTATTGCAGTTAAAGTTTTTATTGTTACATCTGGTGCCATAATCAGAAGGGCTGGTTGCCCATGTGCAGATTCAGTGGATGCTGTGTTGTCCACATCTTCCTGAGATGCTGCTGCAGACATTGATGGGGTTGACTCAGACGCAGCCTGTGAAGTGGTTACAGGTGTTTCTGTGGCAATAGATGACTTAGCAGCTGAAGAGGTTGGTCTGCCCACAAGAGAAGATGCAGAGGCTTCCTTCTGAGTGGAGACAGCCCCTCTGTTTGCATTTGATGCCAGTGCTGATGTCTTAGCTTTATCAAGTACTGATGTTGAGTTCTCTACTGCTGTTGTGCTGGAAGGTGATGTCACTCTGGGAGGACTGGTAAGAGCTGGCAAAGATGTTGGGCCTGAGGATGCGGAAGAAAAAAAAATAAAGTGAAGGTTAGGAAAAATAAATTAAAATTGGAAATTATTTTAAACCTTCACAGCTGGTCATTTTTTTCTGAGTCCATATTTGGGGGGAAAAATATGTCTTGCTTAGGTTGTCTAAGGACCATGTAACTGAAAGGCTCCTTCAAGACTTTTGATACACAAAGGATACATATTAAAGACATGCACAGTTTTTTTTATTACATGAAAAAGTAATTTTTTTGCCATAGGTAGTATAGCCTAGTATAACTAAGTGATCTAAAATGCAAAAAACAGAACTGTTATTTTGAGATAGTTGCATGGAAGATCAAGAACTCCCCCTTCTCCAATAAACGCCCCCCACCACTTTCAAAGACCAATGAAAAACATTCAATAACCAGAATTCTCTCACTGCTGCAAGACAGGCGCATATAACTTGGGGAGTAAGGGTGGGCCTTGCAAAACAGCACTTTGGATCATCGGCAAGCAGCAAGTAGATTCACAAGACAGAAAATAAAAGGTCAACTCTGCTTTCAATGCCTGAAAAGAAAGTCTGAGATGAAGTGGGTCATGAATATTGATTAAGTAATACTGTTATGCATTAATTAAGTAGCCTTAATCCCAAAGGCAAGTCTTATTTAGTATTACACTGAGTAACCAGTACTTTTGGATTAATAATATATATATAATGAATTGACTATCTTCAGCTTTATTATTACAGTTATTCAGCATTTCACATTCTAGAATGGTTACCTCTGTTCTATAAAGGGCACTGTCAATCTTTGCCCTATCCTTGCAAATGCAGAGGTAACCTTGCAATATCAAAGGTGAGAATACATAATTTCCCACCAACCAGGATATCAATTATTAGGCAAGTGGCCGTCATTGCTCCTTGACTCAACGGTAAGTTTTCTCGGCCAGTCAACTCATTGCTCAAAGGAGGTGGCCTTAAGGCTGACTTAAGTAAACCTGGGCGTAGTTTGCGCAACTATGCGCTACGTGAATTGCACGTAGCACAGTGAAAAAATGTGTAGCGGGCATTTTTTGCTTACTCGCGGTCCTCAACGGCAAGTTGGCGGTCGCGAGCGAGCAGAATGACATCCCGGCGAGAATTTTTCCTTGTTCGCGATCAGCAACATCATGCCGATCGCGAGGGTGGAAAATAAACCTCCCAACGAGATTGTAAACACGGGGAGGTCAGGTTTCTCATTGCGAGTGGTCGCGTATGCTTGCGCCCGCTCGCGATGAAAAACTACCAGTCCATGTTGAGAAAACTGCCACTCAAGTACAAATCTACTCGAGCAGCAGAAAACGGCTGTTTGCACTGTGCAAGATGCGGTTTGCAATGATTGTACAGTGCAGACAAGCATACGGCACTGTGCAATCGGTGCGAACAGCATTTTCCCTACCGCACTAAGCAGCTCGCGTAGGTACGCTTAGCTTGAGTCATGCGAAGTGCACTACGTGTAGCTACGCGTAGCGCGACTATGCAAAATACGGCCAGGGTTAGCATAAAAAAATTGCATTCCTAAGTACTAAATCTGTTAATTTCATTTACAGTTATTTACATTTTGCTCTGTGTACAAAAAAAGTCATTCTTGTCACATAATTCACTATACTTTTCTTCCTTTGAATGCAAAGTGAGAGGCGTTTGTAACAACCAAATTACAATGTGACCATGTTACAAAAAAATAAGCAGCCTGAAAGTTGGCCTCTATCTTTGAAGCATAGCAAATGGGATGGTGTATGGACAAAATACTCATTAAATAATATCGGGAGGCAGAAATATTGGAAAATACACATTGTGCTACACAGATGACATGATGTACAGATATCGTTGACAAGACTATCATTTTTTGAGGTAAGTAATATCGTTTTGAATAATATCAATGTTGTTAATATTGTTTTCAAGAATACAGTGGTGGTTAAAAGATCGTTTTTTAATTAATTTAATGTGTTTAAGTTGATATATAAATTCTATGTGTTACTATTGTTTTATCAATGTCCTTTTTTGTCAAATATAGCTTGTAATTTTAAGTATGTTATAATTTGATATCTTTTCTTTACAGTAACACATTTTTGTTGTATCGGGTTGATGGGATTATGGGGAAGACAGTGGGAAGTTAATTGGTTAAAAATAATTACTAATTATTTAATCAATTTTATTTATTTATATGATTAATATTTATTATGTAAATTATGTAATATTGATTCATTTTTGTGATGTGGTGCTTCTGCGCTGTTATTGTTTTAGGGCTATAGGGTGGCAAGTTAATTAAGTAATAATGAATTAACTATTCACTATTAATTAATTGATTAATTGTCTTTAATTATGTAATTTATGGAATACTTATTCATTTTACTTATATATCAGTTGCAGGCTTCTACCTTGGTAGTGGTCTAGGGTAGATATTAATTAAATATTATTTAATGTATCATTCGAAAACATGTTGCAAATATTTAAATAATTTATATTTATTTAAACATGTAATGCTCATTATTTTTACTGATATTTTAATTGCTGGATTCTACGTTTGTAGGGGAATAGGGTGGGAAGGTAATTAATTATTAATTAAATAATCATTCTGTTAAACAGTTAATTAATTGAATTTTCAATACGTAAATTATTTAATAGTTATTTAGTTTATTATATTATAGTTGTTGGCTGCTAAGCTCATAGGGGTCTAGGCTGTGAAGGTATTTAGGTAATAATGAATGAACAATTAATTATGAATTGTTCATGAATTATTGAATTGATTTAGAATATGGACTACTTATTTTTTAAGTTATATTTTAGGTCCGGACTGCTAGATTTGTCGGGGTAGGTATGGGGGAAGGTAATTAATTAATAATTGAATACTTTTTAATTGGTGATTTGATATTTCATTGACGAGCAATTATTTAAATTGATTGATGTTTTTTAATTTTGTATTATATATATATATATATATATATATATATATATATATATATATATATATATATATATATATATATATCCAAGCCAAACTTTGTTTCAAAAATGAGGCGCTGACTCCGTGAATCATAATCCAAACGATATTTAATTGCTCAGTTGCTGCATAGACGCGTTTCGGCGGCTTGCTCCCGCCTTGTTCACTACATCTGCATGAACATTTGTGTAAACTATATATAACCATACATGTTACATGTTTCAGTGGACATTCTCATGTTACAAACGTTTCCATTGGTTAAGGGTTGTTGTGGTGACCACATATGACTCACATAGATTGACATAGAAGAGTTGCATGACTTGAAACATTTTTACATCATGGTAGTCTATTTACCCTTTATCTGCCATTATTTTTTTGGAAACATGGATTGTTTAGAAAACATTCGAATAACTATACAAAATATAAGATATATTCTCAGTGTGTAATACACATCACAACCTTGTGTTTAGACATTTTTTAGCCCTTAGATTCAAACAACCAAGTGCACCCACACTGTTACCGAGTTCATGAGTTAAGTACGTTTGATGCTGTCATACCTACTGCTCCGCCGCGCTAGTGAGCTAATGTGGCTGGTTGAAAATATTACAAATTTGATTTTACGCAGGCAAAGTCGCGAGACATTTCTAAACATTATGGTGCATACAGCTGAAAGTTCAGTCTAAATTTTACGAGTTTCGTACTCCTGAGTTTAAGCTTCATACTATGACATGCTCCCTCCTGTGTTAAGGAATTCTCACGACTCTAACCTTGATAGTTCCGGCCATCCTTTGCTTAATGTTACATAAGCGAGATACCATGCGATGGGCACTGTCGATCTCCAAGTGGAGTGGTGAACCCAGCTCGTACAGTGTGCATAGTGATATGAGTGGTGAAGGTGACATTAAGTGAAGTGAAATTCTAAAGTAATAAAAGTTTTTGGTGTCCCACTGTGCATGTGAATTAAAACAATTTAATAGTAGGAACTGCAGATGTTATAAATGGGATTTCAGGGAAAGGACAGTACAGCCTGGTTACAGATGTACATTCAGGGCTTCATCCGCCTTCAAACCGAACGGGATTTTGGAATTCAGAAGAATTATATATCTGGACTCCAGGCGGCGTAAATTGAGTTTGCAGTTTCCTCCTCTTGTATTCTTGGGGACATTGTCAATGACATAATAGGTGAGGCTTTGGGCATTTCCTCCATGTAGCTGGTTGATGTGTCTCGCTACAGGGTATGTCTGGTCTTTATTGGCTACTGCTCTGAGATGCTGTAGAATTCTAACATGTACAGGGTGAATGGTAGACCCCACGTATCTTTTACCACATACACACGTCAGTACATATACCGCGTATTCTGTTTTGCACGAGTATTGTGCCCTGATGGTATACGGTTTTTGTCTAAAAGGGACATTGACATCAGTGGTGTTGATGCCATGGTTACACGCTTTGCATTTACTGCATTTTTTGAAACCTTTTTGGTTCTGAAACCAAATCACGGGCTTTTTCAAGGCTGGGGCATTGCACACCAATTGGTTGCGCATGGATTTGGCTTTTCTGTATGTTACAAGTGGTGTTCGTCCCACTGCCTGTCCGATTGTTGGGTCATTCCGTACCAACGGCCAGTGCCTTCTGAGTATCTTTCGGAGATTCATGTGATACCTATTGTAGCCCGTGATGAGCCTAGGTGGGTGTCGTTCGCTATTCCCTGGTGTCACTCCTGCCTTAGTTGGAAAAATCAATTCATGTCTGGATTTTTCACTGCATTTGTTTTCTGCTTTTCTACATGTTGCATCAGTGTACCCCCTGTTTTTCAGCCTGGAAAATAGGTCTTTTTTCGCTTTGGTCAAGTCTTCCGTGGTGCTACAATTTCTCGTCATTCTTAGGCACTCGGCATAAGGGATAGATTGTTTTAACGGGGTGGGATGAAAGCTCCGCGCATATAGGAGGGCATTGCCTGCTGTGGGTTTGCGGTATGTGCGTGTCTGAATTTTGTTATTTAAGACAAAAAGCTCTAAGTCAAGAAACTGTACAGTGGTGAGGCTAATGTTACATGTGAATTTCAAGTTTAAGGCATTCTCATTTAAATCATAAGCAAATTTTTCCGCACTTTCAGAGCTGCCATGCCACAAAATAAAAATGTCATCGATAAACCGCTTATAAACCACAATGTTGTTAGTCATGATCTCTGCGTGGATGTTTTGTAGCACTTGCTCCTCCCACCAGCCCATATGCAAATTCGCATAGCTGGGAGAGAGGCAAGTGCCCATTGCTGATCCCTGCATTTGTTTGTAGTATAGTCTGTCGAATATAAAGGTGTTGTTGGTCAGACACCATTCTGTCATTTCAAGTAGCATGCCAGTGTGTTTGTACAAATTTATTGGCCTTTTTCCAAGGAAATGTATATATGTGTTAATTACAATAATGTATATTAAGAATTTAACATTTCATTTTGTCCTACATTTATGGGGTTAGTTATGGATTTAATGTGTTTGAAGTGAAGTCCTTTCACTACTCTTATTTAGACTGCAGTAGAAATAGTGAAATTACCCTCTTTGCAATTCAACACTTTTCAAACTGTCGCACTGTGTGGAGTGGGAATAGTAAATCTCACCCCTCCAAAATCCAACGCTTTCCCTACTGTTCCACAGACTGGAAAGGGAATTGTAAATTTTACCCCTCCTATGTCCAATACTGTCCCTACGATTGTATAAATTAGAGTGGGAAGAGAATATTTAATATTCTCAGACTTCAATAGTTTTCATAATGTTTATTGAATAACATAATAATAATAATAATAAACTTTATATAGCGCTGGAAGTCAGATGGACTGGGGACACTTAAACCCTAATAGGGTATCAAGGCGCTAGAAACATGAAATGAAAAGAGCAGATAGACATAGCCAGTTCATAGAGTTAGAGGAGAATGACAGAACCAAATTCCGTGAGAGCTAATACGATGAGGAAAACAGCCACGTTTTTAGCAGTTTGCGAAAAATTGGCAGTGACGGTTGTCTGGCCAGTTCAAGCGGGAGCGAGTTCCAGAGCCTAGGGACAAGCCAGGAAAAGGCTCTACCGCCCCACCTCGCTTTGCTAATTCTCGGAACCTGCAGCATATTCTTTGAGGCAGATCGGAGAGATCTGCTAGGGGTATAGGTCTTCAACAGGCCTTTGACCCCTTCTGGACCTAATCCAAAGAAAACACCATGAGCAAGGCACAAAATCTTAAATGAGATTCTTGCCTGCACGGGCAACCAGTGAAGTTCTTTTCTTGCTGCCGTCGCTGATGAACGTCTCGGGAGATTCAAGACTAGTCGCGCGGCAGCATTTTGGATAACCTGGAGTTTGTATATCTCCTTCTGATTAATCCCACAGTAGAGGGCGTTGCAGTAGTCGATCCTGGATAGCACCAGGGCGACCATCGATTGTTTGTGCGCCTCAGGAGATAGGAACGGGGCTATCTTCCTCAAAGTACGGATGATAGAACAGCAGGTGCCGACAGTTCTATTTACCTGTCGATCAAAAGATAAGGTGGGATCAATGATGACGCCCAAATTCTTTACGAATTTTGCCGGGCAAGGGCATTCGCCCAGAGCGGTAGGCCACCATTCCTCGTTCCACAGATCTTGATTCCTGCCAATTACAAGCACCTCCGTTTTCTCACCGTTCAGCTTGAGATAATTTCTTACCATCCAAGATGCGACCCTCTCCATACAGGTCTTGAATTTCGCCGTACAGTCTTTCCCTGACTGATTTGCCGAGACAATGATCTGCGTGTCATCAGCGTACGACAACACCTGATAACCAAAATCCCTTATTATTTTGGCAAGGGGGGGTCACATAAACATTAAACAAAACTGGGCTAAGCGCTGAGCCCTGTGGGACTCCACATTGCACTGCCATAGTAGGGGACATAAACTCACCCAACTTCACCTTTTGTTTTCTCAAGTGCAAAAAGGAGGAGAGGAGTTTCAGAGCACTGCCTCCTACCCCTATCCCCCTCAACCTGTCCACTAGGATAGAGGGGGACAGGGTATCAAAAGCTGCTGTTAAATCCAGCATAACCAGCAACGTGGTTTGGCCCTTGTTCACCTCAGTTCTGATGTTATTTACTACTACCGTGAGGGCAGTTTCCGTACTGAGGGATGCACGGAATCCATGCTAACATGAATCCAGGCAGTTTTCCTTTTCCAGAAGCTGTCAAATGCCGATTTAGATGAACTTCCAGCATTTTTGCTGGAGCTGGTAATAGCGAAATCGGCCTAAAAATTTTTAGCACCTCAGGGTTTAAAGAAGGCTTTTAGAACAGTGGCTTAACCACGGCGAGCTTCCACAGCTGGGGAAAAACCCCCTCTGTAATAGCACCATTCAAGATGTCAAGAAGTGAGGGCAATAAGGTAGCTCTGCAGGACTTTAAGATTCTCAAAGGGCAGGGGTCTAAGGGAGAACAGGATTTGATGGAATCAAGGATAGAATTTGCTTCCTCTAAGGATAGCACAGGAAAATTCACAAAAGAAGAAGTAGGGCTGAGGACCTCAGTTGTATCTGTACAATCGAGATGTGAAAACGCTGTATCACAGTCCACTTCATTGTTCAGCCTCTGGTTGTGTGTATCCAGTGCGGCATAGATATCAGCTATCTTGGTCGAGAAGAAGTCAGCAATGTTGTTGCACAACAGTTGTGATTCAATCACCGAAGAAGCTGACTTCGGGACCGATAGGGAGTTAATAATTTGAAAAAGCTCCCTAGCTGATTTCGATCCAGTTGTAATTTTAGTGAAATGATTCCTTTTTTCCTCAATTATTG
Source organism: Lissotriton helveticus (assembly GCF_964261635.1). Taxonomy (NCBI): domain Eukaryota; kingdom Metazoa; phylum Chordata; class Amphibia; order Caudata; family Salamandridae; genus Lissotriton; species Lissotriton helveticus. The sequence goes on along the minus strand of NC_136072.1, from coordinate 33,671,865 downwards.
CTTTTTTGTACTCCTTTAATGCCAGTTTATGTTGTAGCTTCTCAAACTCATTCGGCCATGCCCTCTCCTTTTGTCTACATATCTCTCGAAGTCCTCTGAGTCGTTCGGAATACCAGGGGGCCGAAGGAGTTTTTCTAGCCATATAGTGTTTTTTAAGCGGTGCCAAGATATCTATTGCGCTCTCCAGTCCGTTCGACCAGCATTGCGCAGCAAGGTCTGAGCCAGAGTCAAAACAGGAATCGCTGATTGGAAAGAGCGATGGCAACGTGTCATTATTGACATTTCGATAGTTTCTCACAACCTCCCAAGGAATTTTTTTGTTGTTTATCAGATCAGCAATCACGGGCCTATTCAAGATGAAAGGGACGGCGAAATGGTCAGACCACGTAAGAGGAATAGGAGGCAGTGTCGTCAGCCTGTCATCATTCGTAAAAATGCCATCCAGTGTGTGGCTAGCCAAATGAGTAGGGCCAACCACCAATTGTTTGAAGTCATATACCTTCAAACCTTCTACGAGGGAAATGTTATCAATATCCTCAGCTTTTACAAGATGAACATTAAAATCACCTAGAATGGTGAAACACGATTTATTTAAAAATGGTTCTAGTAATTTAATCAAATCACTGGCGAATGAAGACCGAGGGCCAGGAGGCCTATAACATAAAATACCAGAGAAAGATGTAGATGCATTGAGCTGTATAGAGAAATAAAGGGCTTCCAATTTATCAGTCGAGGATGAGAGTGGGTCTATGCGACAAATGTAATCTCTCTTTACAGAGGATCCCGAGCCCCCCTCCTCTCCGTTTCTCCCGATCAAGCCTGACATAAGCATCTTTAAAGCACACGTTCACTCACAAGGCCCTCTTAGTGCTGAATAACAGATCTTTATGTTACCCAATGGTACTTATTTTATTGAACTCAGAAGGATGAACAGACCAGCTTGGATGTGAACCTACAACCATGAGGTCTAGCACAGGCCGTACAGTAGACACATTCGTCCACTAAGCCACCAGACCCAGCCAGACTGTACAGCATTAACTGTTTCATTTGTTTATATTTTATGATCTTTGTTTTAATTGTTACATTAATTTTAATGTTTATAACATTTTATGGATTTTTCACTTGTTAATATTTTATTGTCTACCTTAATTATTCAATTTTTCCTTATTGACTTATTCATATTTTTAATGATTTTATTATGTGTGTGTGTGTGTGTGTATATATATATATTTATATAAATATATATATACATATATATTGATACATATATAGATAGATATATACATATTTAATATTTTATATATATATATATATATATATATAGATATGAAAGCGAATATGTATTTTACATCATAATAATATTATTAATATTTTGATCTGTTAGTATGTGTATATGACGGATCACTGAAATAATATCGACTGCCAAAATATCGACTACCCAAAATATCAAGGAAAAAATATCTACAACCAAAATATCGAGTTTGTATGTACAAACAGGTAAGTACAAAAATATCGAGTACAAAATATCGTTTACAAAAATATAGTTGTAAAAAATATCGACTTTAATAAAAACAATGTTTAATTACATTAATATAAAAAATTAATTACTAAAATATAATTAACAATACTTAAAATAACTTTTAATAATTAAATAATTAATGAAAGTAAAAAAATAATTTATTTTTAATCATATTTTTTAAAACATATATATATATAGTAACAAAATTTAATTAAATAATAGCCAATATTATTAACGTACAAATACAAAAGAGTAAAAATTACTATTCCCACTGCAAAGAGTGCAACAGTGGATATATGACATTACAACGCAACTTTTACAACGCACTACCATTACAACGTAAGTATTGGTAAGTATATAATATTTTTTTAATTTAAATTATTTAAAATGATTTCAATATAATTTAATTTCATTTCATTTCATTAAATTAAATTAATGTAAATTTAATTTTACTTTATTTTTACACTGTACCCCTGTACCCCAAAAACCCAAAACTGACCCTGAACCCTAAAAAAAACCTTTACCCAAAAACCCAAAACTGACCCTGAACCCTAAAAATACCCCTTTACCCAAAAACTAAAAACTGACCCTGAACCCTAAAAATACCCCTTTACCCAAAAACTAAAAACTGACCCTGAACCCTAAAAATACCCCTTTACCCAAAAAACCCAAAACTGACCCTGAACCCTAAAAATACCCCTTTACCCAAAAACTAAAAACTGACCCTGAACCCTAAAAATACCCCTTTACCCAAAAACTAAAAACTGACCCTGAACCCTAAAAATACCCCTTTACCCAAAAACCAAAAACTGAACCTGAACCCTAAAAATACCCCTTTACCCAAAAACTAAAAACTGACCCTGAACCCTAAAAATACCCCTTTACCCAAAAACTAAAAACTGACCCTGAACCCTAAAAATACCCCTTTACCCAAAAAACCAAAACTGACCCTGAACCCTAAAAATACCCCTTTACCCAAAAACTAAAAACTGACCCTGAACCCTAAAAATACCCCTTTACCCAAAAACTAAAAACTGACCCTGAACCCTAAAAATACCCCTTTAATTTAACCAATTACATTTTAATTAATTAACGAATATTATTTAATTACCAATTAATTAAATATTACTACCAATTAATACATTTACATATTTAATACATAATAATTAAATTACTTCCCACCCTATTCCCCTATAAACCCACAACCCGCTACAGGAAATACATTATTTTAATTTACATAATTAGCAATTAATAAATTAAATTAAATTAATTACCAATAAAATTTTAAATAATTAACATATATTATTTAATTACCAATTAATTAATTATTACTACCAATTAATAAATTTACATATTTAATTATTTATAATTAAATTACTTCCCACCCTATTCCCCTATAAACCCACAACCCGCTACAGGAAATACATTATTTTAATTTACATAATTAGCAATTAATAAATTAAATTAAATTAATTACCAATTACATTTTAAATAATTAACATATATTATTTAATTACCAATTAATTAATTATTACTACCAATTAATAAATTTACATATTTAATTAATTATAATTAAATTACTTCCCACCCTATTCCCCTATAAACCCACAACCCGCTACAGAATAAAATTACACAATAATTAAAAAAAAATCATTAATTAAAAATAATTATAACATAAAATGACACTTTTCACACATATTATAACATAAAAACACTATAAATAATTACATATTATTTAAAAAACGATATTTTTTACTATCTAGATTATATACTTGGATATTTTCACTTTCTATAATATTTACAGTCGATATTACTTCACTTACCTTAAAAACAATATTTTGGCTGTCGATATTCTGTCCTGTCGATATTTTCTCCAAACGATATTTAAAACTCGATATTCTGTCCAAACGATATTTTGGTGTCGATATTATGTCTGTGCACCGTATATGACTAGATACATACTGTCATATTATTAATTTTACAGAATGTACAAAAAAGTGTAAAATAAACAGTTGTGTTAATTATAAATCTATATATATGCATATGAATATGGATGTGGGTGTTTATACCTTTTTTATGAAGCATAATAGCAGATGAAAATCAGCTGGACTTATGGTTATGTTTAGCGAGGACATGTTTATCTTTTTAATGCAACACAGCTCAACCAAGTACGATTGGATCTTTGGGGTGATCAATGTTTAAAATTACACCCATGGGAGGGCGGGGAACTTTTTGTTGAATTGTTCACAATAATGGGCGCTTTTATACCTTTCAGCAATGGGGACACATAAGATGGATAAAATATGTACCGGTGGTATAAAATTGAAAAGTGAAAACTAAACGTGTCAATCTAAGATGGAATAAATCGAAGGCGGTTATATGTTTCTCACCAGCCTTTGCATAGAATAATAATAGTGAATTATAGGTTTTGTAGTTTAACGAATGAGGGAGGGTGATCTGGCAAGGCACGAGGAGGCAGGCGTATAACACAGGTGGTTATAATTAAGTGGAAGGTTAACATTTAGTACGACTTTGGAAATGAGAAGAAGAAGTCACCAGAACACTCGAGGTATGGGTTTATGGGATTAAATCTGAAACAAACAACTGTTAAAAAAAAGGGGCAATTACCGGGTTGAAAATGTTTTACGGATCGGTAAAGTTTGAAAGTATTTTGGGGACTGACTGGAAAGCAGCGCTTAGTGAATGATGGGGCATTTAACAAATGTTATTTAATAACATGAATTTCAGCGGGCAAAACGTTGATTATGAGCTTTAAGTTACAAACCTGTTTATCTGACACGAGGTCTATTCGTTATATAATTTGATAAATTATAGTCACTTTGAGATATAACTTAACAGTCATGTTTTTTAATAATTGTAGTGAACCCCTGACGAAGTGCAAAGAAAGGCACGAAATGCATTGGGTGACGGAAATGATTTAATCGAGGAATATCTATGTAACATTCCATGCTACAGAACAAGGCTCGTTATGGCATGTCTACAGCATTAAGGAGTTTAAATGTGAACATAGTTTGTCTAACATGTGACCGATAAACCATGAACAGCGTAACAGTTGCAATAACTTCAACGAAAATAAAAATTGATGAACTTGAACTACTTTTGGCATCAGTATGTTGCACTTTAAGCTGTGCGTCCGGCGTGGGGTGCACCCTCACCCCACCTCCTCAAGTGATTCTTCAATTCACGTGGTTGGGCAGACCACGGTTCCGGGCCAGCACGCTAAACAATGAAAAAAAGGATTGTTTACCTAATATGAAAGAATTGGTGTGCACTCTGTCACTGTTTTGGTGTTTATATATAGTCATAGTAATATATTTAAAATATAAAAAATTAATTTAATCTGTTGTACATCTTTGGAATAAATAAATATATATATATATATATGTATATATATATATATATATATATATATATATCACTCCAACCTCGCTCCAATGAACAGGTATATAATCCGCACTTATCGTGGTGGAATAAACGCTTTATTTTCAATTGGCTTTTTCCTTATATATTTCGGTCACCTTGACCTTCATCAGAGAACAGCCATTAACATCTTCGGGACTGCAAGGCGCACTGACATTCCCCTTCTAGCGTGTTCTCAATGAAGCCCTCTGGTGATCAGCTGGTAGTCAGGAGGCATGCTGGTCTCTGTAGTGAGCCCGAGTCACTTAGGGGCAGATTTATGAAGGCCTTGCGCCGCCGGTGCGTCATTTTTAACATGGGAAAAAGTGACGCACCGGCGGCGCAAGGCCTTCATAAATCTGCCCCTTAGTCTTTCCCTTTGCTGGGCAATGTGTTGCGCGTTTGTTCTGTTCTATATATATAAAAATTTGTAAAACAATCGCTCTGCAGCAAAGAAGCACTCCACAGCAGGTATGAGAAAACCATACTTTTAATAGCGTGTGAAGGTGGCATATCATTCGTAATCCAAGCATTTCTGCCAATGCTTTTAAAAGCTGTCCGCTCCTTCTTCCTGGGCATAATGGCTGTTGTGGTCTTGTTGGCTCTCAATGTCTCAAGTGTATTTAATCATTCTGGCCTCTGGTGTAGCTGCTTAGTAGCTCGCTTTATTTTCAATGCACTATGGGACTTGTAGTTTCAATCTACCATGTTTTCACCCACAGTGGGTTCTGCAATTAGTCATTTTAATTAAATTAAAGGTATCACGGTGATTAATTTACAAGTTCACTGTGATGTTAAAAAGCCCTCCAGTGGGCCCCGGTATGCAAACACCACCTCCATTCTTTTAACGCTCTGCTGCACCGTCTTCCACTTGGAATTCCTGGGATGACGGCCCCGTTCTCCAGCAGCTCCTTCCTCATTAACCAGGTGGTGCTCACTCCACGACCGAAGCCGTCGTGATAATTTTGTAAAACAATCGCTCTGCAGCGAAGAAGCACTCCACAGCAGGTAGCTGAAAACCATACTATCAATTGCGTGTGAAGGTGGCATTATATCCGTAATTCTATCCTTTCTGCCAATGCGTTTCAAAACTGTCCGCTCCTTTCTGGGCATAATGGCTGTTGCGGTCTAGTTGGCTCACAATGTCTCATGTGTATTTAATCATTCTGGCCTCGGCTGCTTTTTAGGTTTCGACCTGGCGAACTGCGCAAGCAGTTCGCGCAGGTGAAATCTTTTGTTTACCATATTGGCTATCGGAACGTCCCCCACCTCCCATTAGCTAGCTCCATAAATGGAGGCTAGCCATTGGGAGCCGGATCTGTCCGTCAAGGCCGGACCAGATTCGGGGGCGTTCCCGAGATTTTTTCCCTGGGCGTTCCCTCTGTGCAGTCATCGGGCGGTGGGCGGAGTTTCGTTTTTTTTGGGGTGTTTGTGTCCGTCATTATGCCGACCACGGCCGCCGGAAGAAGTCCAGGTGAGTGCATTCCTTTCCCGCCCCCCCCTCCCGCTGTCCGTTCCTTTCCCGCCCCCCCCTCCCGCTGTCCATGCGCCGTTCCCGCCCGCCCCCCTCCCGCTGTCCGTACCCGCCCCCCCTCCCCGTGTGCCCGTAGGTGCTTGTTTTTTAAAGAAGTTGTGTTCGGTATATTTCTTTCCAGTATTCGATTTCGGCTCTTTTTACCCTTTCCCTTGAGGGCGCTAATGTAAAAACAGATTTAAAAGAGAGTGAAGGGTGACAGCGGTGAGTTTCCTCAGACGTCCCGAAAGGCAGTCTGCGTAGGACTCATTACCGGAAGTCCCGCTGAGCGCGTCACCGGAGGGTGAAGCCAAGCGGATGAAAGCGTGTCAGTGCTCCTGTATAATGCTCGGGTCAGGCCGGGTCCCAGGGGCACAGCAGCGATGGTTGACTCATGCCTGCTGCCCTCAAGCCCTCCCGTTAGACGGCTGCGCCATCTGAGGTGACGCGGCTCTGATGTGACAGGGACGGGCTGTGAAGCAGAGCCGCCAGTGCCAGTCAAGAGGGAGACGAGAATTACAGGCTTTGCCTTGAGCCTGAACAGTTTGCCGTCTGTGCGAGGGTAATGTTCCTGCAACCAATTTGTCGCAGCGCCAAGCGGTAATTAAATCGAGCGCGCTTTCTCCCCCAGCTGCCCGGCGGGATCCGGCGCAGCTGGAACAAGCGGCATCTTTTCGCTGCATAGGGTGGTTGGGGATGTGGCGCTACAGCCTGTAAACCCCACCAGCGCTTTTATCAATACCTGTAGCCTACAGGTATTGATAAAAGCGCTGGTGGGGTTTAAATAGATCCTGCGCGCCGCTTCACTAATTAGGTCTGCTCTAGAGACAGCCAGCCTCGTGTTTTCAAAATTATGCATAATAAAAATGCACACAATGCAGGTGCACCCCGGATCCGGCAGCTATTGTTGAGCTTGATCAAGACTGGAAATATGCTCAGTCTGTCCTGGTGTAATTTGTTGACACCCAGACACGTTCAACAGCGCCTGTAGTCGTCTGCCTGAGGGGCCTCTGTTATTTTTACTTCCAGCTGCGCCAAAAGCAGAGGCTTGATTTAAAGGACCTCGGTCCCTCTTTAGTTCAAGTGTCCTCCTGAGTGGGTGCTACCTGGAGCCTAGCGCCTAGATGTAGAGATGGGTGAGCCAGAAAATAAATAGGGAGAGAGGAGCCGAACCAAGCGAGCCAGGCCTTAAAATATATGGCATGTAAACCATGCAACAAAAAACGTGCTAGAAACTAATAAGGTGTCTTTATTAATATATATATATTTTAATTCTCGTACGTTTCGCCGTAGTATATCAGATAATATAACTGCGTTTAGAAATATTTATTAATTTTTAAGTGATGTTTTTAAAGATGAACTGACAAACATGCCTGCTCTTACAGGCTATAACCAAATACAACCGTGCTATTCCTCCGGGTCTCACAGGCTCTTGAAATAGCAGTGAAATCACTCCTGTCCTTACAGGCTCTCACTACAGATAGCAGAGTTCCCGTCTATGCTCTTACAGGCTCTCTTACTGTGGAGAACAAACACTAGCCCTTCAGATCATACAGCAGTCAAAGCGCACCGACTCTTACAGGCTTCCACCATCGCTAACAGCTCTGTCCTTTCTGCTCGTACAGGCTATCTCACTGTAGGCAACAGTGTTAGCTCTCCAGATCTTACAGGCTATGTGTGTGTGTGTGTGTGTGTGTGTGTGTGTGGCTGTGTGTGTGTGTGTGGCTGTGTGTGTGTGTGTGTGTGGCTCTGTGCGTGGGGGGGCTCTGTGTAGGTGTGTGGGGGGGCTCTGTGTGGGGGGTGGGGGGGGCTCTGTGTGGGGGGCTCTCTGTGGGTGTGTGTGTGTATGGCATTTGCGAGAGATTAAGCTATTGGCATTGTAAATGACAATGCCATTTATTTATCTGTTTTCAAAACGAACACATAAATAAAAATGTTGTCATTTACAATGCCAATAGCTCTAACTTTTGCAAAGGCGAAACTGTTGCATTGTAAATGCTTGTTTCACTCGCCGTGGAGTGAGGCTCCTCGTCAGGCCAGATTTGCATCTACATCATCAGCTTGGTCGAGCACAAGCCCTCAGTAAAATCCTATAAGTCTTGAGCCCTGGAGCTTTCACCGGGACGAATATGAAATCTACCAGGTCGCAGTTCGGATGGCGGTGGGTTGGAAATTGTATGGAGCATCTTACCTAAGTTGCTACAAACTGCTCCAAACTCCTAGGTCTTCTGCCAGAATGTCTCCTTGAGGGTTCAAAGTGTCCACAACACAATTCAGGGGTCCAGTATCTCTGTGATTGGTCCTTGGGATGTTGGGACTACGATTCCCGCAATGTACCTGGCCAAATCCTTAAAAGTCCACTGAACGCCCTCCGTGATGGGGGCATCTTGTTGGAGATGGTGCAGGAGAGCTCTGTTAACCTGTTGATTTCAAGGAGTCCACTACTTAATCCTTGGGAAGCTAAGCAAAGTCCTTAGGGTTGTCTTTCCAGATTGTGCAGCAGGTGCCGTCTTTCAGAATACAATCCTTTGGGTGCAGATCGGGGGGCAGATTTATGAAGGCCTTGCGCCGCCGGTGCGTCACTTTATTTGACGCAACGGCGGCGCAATTAATGCGCCCTATTTACAACGTGACGCATCTAGGAGATGCGTCACGTTGTAAAGCCCTGCGCCATAAGGAGGCGTTCCTGCGCAGGGGGGGGGGGGCGTTCCTGCGCAGGAACGCCTCCTAAAAGTGGCTGAGTGAAATCTATGAGATTTCACTCAGTCACTTTCAGGACAATGCTGCGTCAAAACCCTGCGCCTGCTTGAAGCAGGCGTAGGTCTTGACGCAGCATTGTGGAGATGGGGCACCCCTGAGCCTTGCTGGAGCTGCGTCGCGCTTGCGATGCAGCTCCAGCAATGCGCCACCTTTACGCCACAGATGCGTCACGCATCTGTGCCGTTTTTGCCCCATAGTGCGCCGCATTGTAAATGCAGCGCACCATGGGTGGCGGAGCAGCGGCGCAGGATGACTGGCGCATCCCTGGGGATGCGCCAGTCATCATAAATCTGCCCCCAGGGTTCCTGCAGGGCAGTCCTTCTTCTCCTTGTTGTTTCAGGCAGTGATCTTAGTTGCTCTGAAACTCTCCCATTTCTAACCAGTGTTCCTGGGTGACAAGCTGGGGGCAACCCTTGACCAATGGGGTGCAGGGTGATACTCAGACGTATGACAACTTCCTCCAAAGTGTGGCATATTTTTGTCCCAGAAAGCACTATTCTCCCAAAATCTAAAATGGAGAATCTTTCTCCTGGAGGATAAGTTATGGCAAAGCCATCTCACTGTTGTGGCTAAGCTTCCCTAACACTCCTCTTCCAACCCCCCTTCTAATCTAATTACAGGGGCTCCTGTCTGGGTGGGATGGCAGGATGTGTGGGCGAGCCTACGCTGCCATAAACTGTCATTCCCTCTTTGAAGACCAGTTGGGCTACTCCACCCCCATCCTGCCTTTTGCTCTAATGCTTCCATTTCTCCTCCCACTGGAAATCCTGTGTCTCTAGTCAGGCCACTTCAGACCTTATTATGACAGCTTGGCTCAGCCTGGCAGAGGCTGACCAATCAAAACAAACAGGTCTGCCGAAAGGCTGGATTTTGGCTTACAGAAAATACAATTATATAACTTATTTTCTGTGATCGTTAAAATACATCTAACAGTGGAAAGGTGTTGGATTTTTTCTAACTATCATTTTGATAATTTGAAGGATATTTTTAGCTCCTTTCTTTCAAGAGTTATACTTTAATAATATATTCCCATGTTAACCTAAGGAGCCCTTGGGCTACAATGGGGAAAAATGGAAATTGGAAGTTTTTCTCTTACCAGGGCATATAAAACATTGTATCGCTACAAGGGGTGACCTATATGTAAAAATAAGGTACTTTGAGACTTTGGAAGTACCACATAATTTAATTTTAAAAGCAGCTTGCAAGGCAGGGCTGGCCTTTAGAATGACAGAAGGCACCACCGAAGTGCACACTTAAGTACCTTAAATCTACTGGGCCTCTACACCTACAAGCTCTACCATATATAAGGACTTGCAGGTAGGTTGTCAGTACCAATTGTGACTTTACCTAATTACCTTGTACTATTAATCAGAGCACAGGCCCTGGGTTTGGTTAGCAGTGCCCAGGGCACAATCAGAGTCAGAAAACAAGCTTATAACAGTCAAAATTGGGGAAAAAGTGGGGGGACACTGCAAACAGGTCCTTGTTTCTCACACACTCTCATACCATTATTCCACCATCTTCCCTAGAATTGGACATGCTATATTATTTCCCTTTGTCAAGTCATTCTTATTCTTTTTATTCTCTAGTCCTTGCTACTGTCACCCCAATAATACCTTCATCTGCTCTTGCCCTGTCTCCGTCCACTCATCCTTTTTTCCTTGGTCTCTCCAGCCTCCTTTCCTGGGGCAATTGTTTGACACTTTCATTTGTCTATTTTTCCTTGGTCTATTTATCTTTTCTCCCACATGTCTCTCAACTCAGAATTCCTTTGTCCACCCATATTCCTACTATTGGTCAGTTCACACATGGTCACCTTCTTCTCCCTTCATTTGGCCTCTCAGTTTTTAGTTATTCTCACATTATCTCATGTGTCCCTTCCTATTGAGGGCAGCCGTCGAAAAATAGAAGTTGAGCAATAGCTATAAAAGGTGCAGAGGACTGTAATGCCACTGAACGTATAAGGCCAGGACTTCTTCATCAACGGCCACTGAAGCATAGTTCTTGCATAAATCTAATAATGAATGTCAGTTGGTATTTTACAGAATATTACTTTGGGAGTCGTTGCACAATAGTGAGTACATTGAAATGTATTACCTCTGGAGTACCTTCACTGTAGCAGTAAATGCTTTTTAATATATGGCGTGTTAGGTGTGTGTGTGCTGTATGAATATGCATGTGTCTGTATAAACATATGTGTGGGTGTGTTTGCGTATATATATATATATATATATATATCAGATCAGATAAGGGGTGTGGCAATGGGGGCCTGCTTCTCTCCCAGCTACGCGTGTTTACACGTGGGGCTGTGGGAGGAGCAGGTCTTGGCTACTGAATACCATGAGACTTTGTGTAATAACATCTCCCTTTATCTTCGCTATATCGATGATGTCTTTATTATTTGGAGAGGTAGCCAGGATGATGCCAGGGCTTTTGTTAATTTGATCAATGTGAATAGTGTTAACCTTAACTTCACTGCAACTGTAAGTTCTGACGTGATTTGCTTTTTGGATGTGGAGGTCTTTGTGAAAGATCCACCCTGAATACTAGGCTCTATCGGAAACCGAGTGCTGGTAATACCATACTACACTCAAATAGTCAACATCCCGCCCACTTGATTCGAAGCATTCCTTTCGGGGAAATGCTTCGAATCCGGCGTATTTGCAGCACGGATGCCGAATGTGCTATTGCACAAGAGGCATGCAAGGAACGTTTCCTTGAAAGGGGCTATTCTTTAGATGTTATTACGAAAGCTATGCGTCGTTCTAACTCTACAAGCAGGCAAGAGGCTCTTATTCCCAAATCTATGAGAGATGACATGGTGAACTCCATTTCAAGAGAGGGACAAATGAGTGCTCCACGACTCATTTTAGCTTTTAATCGTCAACATGGAGCTTTACGTAAAATCGTAAATAAAAACTGGAATTTGGTCCGCAGTGACCCCATTATCGGTCCTAACATTGGCACCAAACCCATCCTGACTTTCAGGAAGTCCCCTTCCATGTCTAAAACTTTGGTGAGCAACACCTTAGAGCCCAAGATCTCTACAACTTGGGGAGCATTAAGAAAGGGTTTCAAAATATGCCCTCAATGTAAAGCCTGCCGTCAGGGCACCAACAGAACCCATTTCCAAAGCCCCTTCCTACAACATCCTACTCCCATTACTAAATGGTTGAATTGCAAAACTGAGTTTGCTATTTATGTGTTGGAGTGCCCCTGTGGGCTCCAGTATGTGGGCAGCACTAAGCTGCCCGCCCACAGGCGCATTCTCCAGCACTTGCGAGCAATAACGGGGCACGACCAGAGCTACCCGGTTGCCCGGCACTTTCAGGAGAAACACCTTGGTGTCCCTGATAAACTCCAATATTTCCTCATTGACTGCGTTGAACCCTCAAGGAGAGGAGGTGACCGTGAGGCCAAACTCCTTCTTCTTGAGACAAGATACATCTTGGAGCTCAATACCAAGCATCCAAACGGTCTCAATGATAGAGAAGATCTTTACACATGTCTATAGGATTTTTGGAGTTTCCTATCATAGTCCTGTCTGGTTACATTTAACTCATTGATCTATGTATATATTTCCCCTTTTTTCTGTATCATGTAACTGTATTCAATGATGAATTGATGTTTTTTAGAATGATTGAGTTTGTTGGCACATGTTTTTTAATATTGGACTTTTTTAATGACTATCAGCACTTTAATGATCTTTGCACTATTTTCCTCTTTGCACTTTTTTGACTATTCCAGTCTTTGCTAATGTGACATGCCCACTTGGGCTCTATCCCAGAAAAATTAATCATCAAAGGCATATTGACTAAACGCAACTGCATTTGATTGAAGAGCGATTGTTTTTTAAAAAGAGGGGCTTTTTTATATGTAAAGCGAACATTAGTTGTACATAGATGATGTTAATTATCATGTGAATATATCAATTTGTTTGCTCCTTTTTCTCATATGAACTTTTCCCATTTAAACACGCTCTTCTTTCTAAAAATGTCGGGTTATATGACTTTTTGGAATGTGCATATGGTCATTTAGATTTGTGGTTCATTGTAACCACCCTTTGACTATTTCCTGCACTGCAGCGACGTTTCATTTGTATAGTATGTTGTCTATGCCTATGATTTCATTAATTGCACTGTCACTTTAAATAGCTTCAGCAAGCTTGTGTAGTTTGTCATGTGATCAAGCCTCCCTGGAGGCGAAACGCGTCATGGCGGCAGCGCTGGCTTTATTGGAATAAATTTTCTTCGCACCAGCAATCTTTGGGTCGGCTCTTTGTTGTGGAATACAGGAGGTGAGCTTTTGGCTTACCAGAAGCAACAACTTGTGGAATCTATAGTACCGAGGCTTTCCAGGTACGAGCAAGACCCCTTCTCGACGAGGGCAACGCGGCAGGAAGCAGTAGTTCCGGGTTCGGAACTCCATTACGCTCTCCGGCGTGGAGAAGGCAGCAACGCCCCTGCTTGGCCGTAAATGTGTTTCAGTGGGCGGTCGGCCAGAATCTGTGTTCCTACCTGCTACGGGACCTGAGCTGAGCCACGGCAACCCTCGGAAAACACTCAGGAGCGAGCAGTGAGAAGGTGCGCGGCAACGGGCAGGACATTGATTCCCAGGTACCCGTTTGTCGTTTTTTGTGCTGTTCAATATATTAGCCAAAACATATAGCGCTTTACGAAATGGCCGCTGACAGACTACGCAATCGTGCACAGGCTGCAGAATCCATGTTTCTTGATTCCCCGGCCGGGGGGTCAACGAGTGCCACACCACCAATACAGGATACGGGAACCCCCACAATTAAAGACCTTTTTAAACAACTTGAGCGACTAATGCGAGCAGAGCAATCCAAGTGGTGGGAGCATTGCTCTCTCTCCCGCTATTTGGAGGTGGGTCGGGTGCCTAGGGGTTTACGTAGTACTATTGCCCCCAGCTATGACGACCCAGACCCGGCCATGCTAGCCGAATGGGCAGAAGCCAACCTGGATTGCTCAAAAGTATATTTGCGCATTTTGGTTAAATATGCCGAAAGCGACCGCATAAAGCTACAGTTGAAAATAGATGCATTGGAAGATGAGATTTCCAAACATGAAACCAATGATGCCATTGCCAAAATACGGGCAGATATGATGAATCGCTTGGCCAAGGAGGAAGAAACAATCAAAAGAAGGAAAACATTTAAGTTCGAAAGAGATAGAGCTGATTATGCGAATGGCCGGGTTTTTACTTTTGCCAAAAAGTATGACGCTGTAAAAGCCAAAGCACGTTCCAACTTGACGAATCAACAAGCAAGAGAAGAAACCTTGCTCCCGGCAACCTCTTTTTCAAGTTTAAGTTCGGCGGTGGAAAGCGACCCGGAAATGGACTCCAGCCGTGATGCAGGGTTGGGGTTTACCAAACTATCCTTGGCGCAGGAGGTGGATTGCCTGTGTCAGGATCGACGGGAGACCCTCCGTTCTCACAAAGCCTGCGCTCCAAAAAACAGCGGGCAAACCGCAAACGCTGGGAACGCCGGAAACGCAGCTCCAGGAACATCAAAAGACACCAATCAAGGCAAGTCAACTTATTGGAAGCGCAATCAAAAAAGAAGTCGCAAACCCAAACAAAATCAGTGATCAATCTCACAAACTTGGTACTCACACCAGCAGAAACAGCAGTACTAAGCTTAGGACTTTCATACTGTCCGCCTTGTAACATGAACTATGCGGACACACGAATGGATCTTTATAAATTCACGAGGAAATTAAAACTTAAAAAATTCTTCGAGTTGCATCCAAAAGATCCTTTGCCATCATCAATAACATCGAGTCCAACCTTCCAGAGTACCCAAAGCCAAGCCACCTTTAATACCATATGGGACTTACAACAACAATCCTCTGCGGGCAACTTGAGTGAAGTCCCACTTGCTTCCATTGGGAGTTTAACAACATCTTTTAAGCCCAAATCTACGTTCCAGCCAATTATGGCCCATGACAATTTGGATTCTTTTCAAGAGATGGTGGTGAATGATATCAAACAACTATACACCACTATCAACAAAAAGAAATTTCAAATTTCCAAACAAAACCAGTGTTACTACCAACTGACCAAGAAATTAAGATCCAATAATGACATCATTGTGAAAGAGGCAGACAAGGGCGGAAATGTCGTCCTTTGGCCGAGAAAGATGTATCTTGATCAAGCGGAATTGCAACTCAACGATATATCATGCTACCGCAGGAGTAACATTCAAATTGTGAAGAATTCATGGATGGAACAAACCAACAAACTTCAGATTTGGCGAAGTGCAGGGCTTTTATCGCATGAGGAGTTTAGATACCTCAAAAAAGAACATCCGGTAATTCCCTCCTTCTATCTACTCCCCAAAGTGCATAAGGACAGTTCAACACCGCCCGGACGCCCGATTATTTCGGCAATAGATAGTTCCTTGGAACATGTATCCAAATACATTGATTATTTTCTTCAGTCCCATGTCAGGAACTTGGGTTCTTTTGTGAAGGACTCTTTTGATTTCCTGGCCAAACTTGCAGATTTCGCATGGGATGATGATATGGTACTCATGACTTTGGATGTTTCATCCCTCTATACATCTATTAGGCATGTGGACGGTCTTAAAGCCTTGGAGCATTACCTCAACAAAGATCTACCTCATCCAATTGCACATAGCAAAATGTTGATTGAAATGACCAAGATGTGCTTGGAACAGAATTTTTTCATTTTTCATGGCGCAATCTATCATCAGATAAGGGGTGTGGCAATGGGGGCCTGCTTCTCTCCCAGCTACGCGTGTTTACACGTGGGGCTGTGGGAGGAGCAGGTCTTGGCTACTGAATACCATGAGACTTTGTGTAATAACATCTCCCTTTATCTTCGCTATATCGATGATGTCTTTATTATTTGGAGAGGTAGCCAGGATGATGCCAGGGCTTTTGTTAATTTGATCAATGTGAATAGTGTTAACCTTAACTTCACTGCAACTGTAAGTTCTGACGTGATTTGCTTTTTGGATGTGGAGGTCTTTGTGAAAGATTCTACCCTGAATACTAGGCTCTATCGGAAACCGAGTGCTGGTAATACCATACTACACTCAAATAGTCAACATCCCGCCCACTTGATTCGAAGCATTCCTTTCGGGGAAATGCTTCGAATCCGGCGTATTTGCAGCACGGATGCCGAATGTGCTATTGCACAAGAGGCATGCAAGGAACGTTTCCTTGAAAGGGGCTATTCTTTAGATGTTATTACGAAAGCTATGCGTCGTTCTAACTCTACAAGCAGGCAAGAGGCTCTTATTCCCAAATCTATGAGAGATGACATGGTGAACTCCATTTCAAGAGAGGGACAAATGAGTGCTCCACGACTCATTTTAGCTTTTAATCGTCAACATGGAGCTTTACGTAAAATCGTAAATAAAAACTGGAATTTGGTCCGCAGTGACCCCATTATCGGTCCTGACATTGGCACCAAACCCATCCTGACTTTCAGGAAGTCCCCTTCCATGTCTAAAACTTTGGTGAGCAACACCTTAGAGCCCAAGATCTCTACAACTTGGGGAGCATTAAGAAAGGGTTTCAAAATATGCCCTCAATGTAAAGCCTGCCGTCAGGGCACCAACAGAACCCATTTCCAAAGCCCCTTCCTACAACATCCTACTCCCATTACTAAATGGTTGAATTGCAAAACTGAGTTTGCTATTTATGTGTTGGAGTGCCCCTGTGGGCTCCAGTATGTGGGCAGCACTAAGCTGCCCGCCCACAGGCGCATTCTCCAGCACTTGCGAGCAATAACGGGGCACGACCAGAGCTACCCGGTTGCCCGGCACTTTCAGGAGAAACACCTTGGTGTCCCTGATAAACTCCAATATTTCCTCATTGACTGCGTTGAACCCTCAAGGAGAGGAGGTGACCGTGAGGCCAAACTCCGTCTTCTTGAGACAAGATACATCTTGGAGCTCAATACCAAGCATCCAAACGGTCTCAATGATAGAGAAGATCTTTACACATGTCTATAGGATTTTTGGAGTTTCCTATCATAGTCCTGTCTGGTTACATTTAACTCATTGATCTATGTATATATTTCCCCTTTTTTCTGTATCATGTAACTGTATTCAATGATGAATTGATGTTTTTTAGAATGATTGAGTTTGTTGGCACATGTTTTTTAATATTGGACTTTTTTAATGACTATCAGCACTTTAATGATCTTTGCACTATTTTCCTCTTTGCACTTTTTTGACTATTCCAGTCTTTGCTAATGTGACATGCCCACTTGGGCTCTATCCCAGAAAAATTAATCATCAAAGGCATATTGACTAAACGCAACTGCATTTGATTGAAGAGCGATTGTTTTTTAAAAAGAGGGGCTTTTTTATATGTAAAGCGAACATTAGTTGTACATAGATGATGTTAATTATCATGTGAATATATCAATTTGTTTGCTCCTTTTTCTCATATGAACTTTTCCCATTTAAACACGCTCTTCTTTCTAAAAATGTCGGGTTATATGACTTTTTGGAATGTGCATATGGTCATTTAGATTTGTGGTTCATTGTAACCACCCTTTGACTATTTCCTGCACTGCAGCGACGTTTCATTTGTATAGTATGTTGTCTATGCCTATGATTTCATTAATTGCACTGTCACTTTAAATAGCTTCAGCAAGCTTGTGTAGTTTGTCATGTGATCAAGCCTCCCTGGAGGCGAAACGCGTCATGGCGGCAGCGCTGGCTTTATTGGAATACATTTTCTTCGCACCAGCAATCTTTGGGTCGGCTCTTTGTTGTGGAATACAGGAGGTGAGCTTTTGGCTTACCAGAAGCAACAACTTGTGGAATATATATTTATATATATATATATATTTCAACAGAAGTTCCCCGCCTCGAGGGAACAATGGAGTCGCAAAATAAACAGAGTCCAGAGAACCACTGCAATATATTTCTTGGGTGGTTTATTTATCCATGGGGTCAAAAACAAAATAACCAACGCGTTTCGACAGCGTCCGCTGTCTTGATCACGGTCAGTTTGTGTGGGTGTGCTCACATATTTCAATTATTCGACCATTTCCTGAAACCTGAGTCACGCCCCTTAATGGGTGTGTTCAAAAGTCATTCAGTTTGGGATTATGGGACATGTAGTTAATTTCAATTGTTTCCACGTTATGGCATATAACATACATTTTTAATTCCCACAATTCTTAATATATGTTTACAGAATTGGATGAGTCATAATTGTGTCTACATACTGCCCCTCCAGTGGGCCTAATTATATTAACCAAGGTGAGCCAAAAATTGTCCAAAGTGAGGGAATGTAAAGTGAATTAAAATTAAGGGAATAAGGAAAATTATAATGTTAAAATTACTGTAACATGATAGGCGGATTGATTGGAACACAATATTTACATTTTGTTATGCTTTGAAGTTCTTAGAGATGTATATACAATTCTTCCGATTGATTCAAGCCCAATGGGGTCATTGTCTTTGTTGCTTTCCATAGGCCTGTTTGTATCTGCTTTCCATAGGCCTGTTTGGACAAATTTTGGCTCACCTTGGTTAATATAATTGGGCCCACTGGAGGGCAGTATGTAGACACAATTATGACTCATCCAATTCTGTAAACATATATTAAGAATTGTGGGAATTAAATATTTATGTTATATGCCATAACGTGGAAACAATTGAAATTAACTACATGTCCCATAATCCCAAACTGAATGACTTTTGAACACACCCATTAAGGGGCGTGACTCAGGTTTCAGGAAATTGTCGAATAATTGAAATATGTGAGCACACCCACACAAACGGACCGTGATCAAGACAGCGGACACTGTCGAAACGCGTTGGTTATTTTGTTTTTGACCCCATGGATAAATAAACCACCCAAGAAATATATTGCAGTGGTTCTCTGGACTCTGTTTATTTTGCGACTACTTTTCATGGTATATCAATGCATAGCCGGTGCATGGACCCACATGCACCCGCCAGAGGGTGGGCTGATTATCTATATATCTTTGAGACACCTTAAACACAATTTTAACTTTCAGTAATTTTGCAATATTTGTGAAGGTCTTATATTGCAAGAATTTAATCGAGTGGATTATACATAGGCATTGGATGGATGAAAAAAGATCATGAATTTCTGCCTTTAATTTTAAAATATGCACGTACATGTATGTAAAATTTTGAATACGTGCTGATACTGTGTAATATTTTGCAAAGCATGTGTTTGGAAGTATCCAATCCATATGACTCCCTCTTGATTGGATGCAAAGGCCAAAGTGAAGCTGGTTCAATGTTTAGAGTGATAGAAAGTGCATACTCTGAGATTCAAGAGAAAGGGATTGAGCTCCCTATAAGCAGACAACGACTGGCTTTTTTTAGTTTTAATTTGTATGGTCTGACTTGACAGCACAGCTGTTGCCAAACAATTATGTGATGATCACTAGAGAGAGGTTTTGACTCTGCCCACATGTATAGAGCAAGGAGTACATTTTTGGATTGGGCAAATGTTGTTTGCTTCCACACAAAAGTGCTTGCCCTCCATGCAGCTGTCATAATTTTTTTTATTTATCCACCTGCCTGAGCTTGAACTATCAGGGGCGTACACATGACACTGTAATGCTGTAAAGGTGTCTTAGATAACTAGATAATGTATGTTAATTTTTTTCCTCTGGAAGCAGTACAGCTGGGAGGAGGCCAATCATCAACCTATATGGATGTTTAGGTCTGACTTGATATTGCAACCGTCACCTGACATTTTAACCTACACCAATATTACTTCCAATTTCCTTACTTCCACACAAATACATATCCTTTCCCATGCTATATACTTGGGATGCTTCAGATTAGCATACAACATCACTTTAAAGCTAGTCCTATTGGCATGGCAAATGCTTGTCTCCTTAGGTTTGGACAATAAAGAATGCAGCTCATATATGATATTGCTATATCATCCTGGTGGTAGGATATGCAGAGGACAATTGAAAAGTAAATTTGCTGGACAGAAATAAGACACAGGATGTTGGTTGCTTGTTGTACACCAACAGCTCACCTCTTCCTCCTACAGTATTACTGTACGCATTATTCTTCTGACCTGATCTCATGTTGCTAATCTTTATCAACAAATGATTAAATAACATGACTTTTACATTAAAGGGGCCATCCAGTGTAAATAAATACCACAGTTCAATTTACCCAGACCTGCACCTCAAACAATCACCCACAAGAAGCATTCCTTAATGTTGCTGTGTTTGATGACATCAGGTTGGGTTTTGAGGCACACTGTGACATCATTTAACAGATGGCCCTCTGAGAATGCCTATTGTATGAGATCTTGGGTGAATGTATGGAAAACATTTTGGAAGGTGAATACATGTGGCAATAAGTTGGGAAAAAACAGTTTCTCCAGTAATTGATTATTCCTTATGGACAAATGTGAAAGACTACACTAATTCTGCATCCCTGAAGTAATGAACGCTGCATTAAATTTTAGAACCCAATTTATTGCACAGTTTATGATGGAGCTCATAGAGTTTCATGCAGAAAGTGGAGACTTTTCCATTACCACCAGACTCTACGTCAGCCGATGAGCCTACAAATTAAGACACCATTCTAAATATCATGTGCCTGCATGAATAAACTCACCAGGGGCGGCTATTCCGTAACGGCAGAGGAGCGTCGCCCCACTGAGTCAGTCAGCGGAAAATAAAATGAAAATATAACAATATTATAATGTTATTTTTGCTAACTGACTGAGCCAAGGAGTCTTGGGCTGGGCATGGCAGGGAGGAGTGTGCACTGTAAAGTGTGCATGTTGGTTTAGCCAGCCGTCCTATGGCGGCCAAACAAACATGCACACTTAGAACCCAGCTGTTTTACAGAGGGGGGTTGGAGAAATGCCACAAGCATTAAGGCACTGTCTGAGTGGCAAATGAGGCAGCTCAGATGAATCCCAGTGCAGCGTCTGGATTGGGGGCGGAGCCTGTGCTGGTGTCCCAGGGCCTGCTGGGACATCATCAGGAGGGAAGAGGAGCAGAAATGCATCATTGGCAGGACAGGTCATTTTGTCTATCATTATATCTCCCTTACCACCCGCTCCCCGCCACCCCACTGGAGTGTTTTGGTGGCCGCCACTGAAACTCACCTGCATCACCAGTGACGGTGCTCAATGACTCCTCCGTCTTTGCATTTAGAGGAATCTTGGAGTCTGATATAGAACTGCTCAGGAGTGTAGAGTTGTTATTTGTGGGTGCTGGGCCAGTGACTGTGGTTGCACCTGGAGGACTCTGAAGAGCATGCATCGAATGACTTGATCCTGTTACCGTTGCTTGGCGTCCTGTAGAGGCTGACATGGGAGGCGTCGTGGACATGCTTTGATGGGTAGATGTGGGTGAATTTTTTCTTGACAGAGCAGTAGAACGTGTAGTCGCGTATGAAGAATGCAACGTTGTGGCTTCTTGTTTCAGTGGGGTTGGCACTAAGGTGGAATGGTTCTGCTTCTCATCAGTAGATGCAGAAAGCCTTTTCCTGCGCGTCTTAGGACCACCAACTGAGCTGGATCCAGTTTTCACCAGTGAGATGTCCTTGGGTGTAGTAGTAGAGTCAGAGGTCATTGTCATGCCAGCAGTTGTCGTAGTTGTTGCACTGGTCAATGTTTGTGCCAAACTTATCTTCCTACTTGAACGGGTTGGTCGCACATAGACAGCTGTAGATGTGCTTGTGTCATTAATGGGCCCTTGGGCTGCACCTACAGAGGTTGACTTGGTTGATGAGGAATTCTTAGGCTTTGCATGTACCAAAGCGCTTTGACTTATCATAAGTACAGTGACAACAGCTAACGCCTGCGAATGGCTTTTCTGTACATGTTTTTGAGTGATCGGTGAAGCTCCTGAGGCTGACAATGTTGTTTCATCTTTGGGATGCATTAATGTAGAAGTTGTATTGTGCACTGATTTTATTTTTGTATTAGTAGCTTTCTCAGGTACAGGTGTTAGGGTATGAGATGAGTTTCTTACAGGGGGTGATCCCTCACTGGTCTGGGTTAGGAACATCGTGGTAGCAGAAACGTCTAAAGAAGAAAAAGGAATAAGGGTCACAAAATATATAAAAATCAAAGTATATACAATAAGTATCAAAGCCCTTTTTACACAGCATTCCCAGTTGTATTATTTATAGCTTGAAAAATACTGTTTTCTATTACATGACTCATAATGATTTTATATGTAGGCAATATAGAAAATTCAGTGGACAGGTATGTCTTTTAAAAGAGGGTATAGCCTTTCATGTCTCAATTTCAGCAATAATCTTGTTGTTCTCATTTTAATCCATCTTATTCTATTTCAAACAAAACAAATCATACGTATGCAACTCTTCTGTGTTTTCATGTGCAACTTGGTGTTTCCTGTGCAAAAGTTATTCAAAATGTAATTCCTATATTTGTATGAATGATGCTGTCATCCAAACTCAAAAACCCAATGCATTTTGAGAAAGGTCCCTTCATCAAGGGTAACTGTATGTATGCATGAATGAATGAGTGGTCCGATTGAGCTCAACGATTGCCCGGAGGCCTCTTGGTGTTATGCAAATCTGGGGACGGTGGAGCTGAGTTATTATTATTATTAAGAGAGAGGGTCTCATTTATGAAAAGTGTTGTAACGCTGACTTTTCAGTTCACCCTCCTTGCAACGTCATGGATGTGCCATATTTACTGTATGGCGCTCCATGTCATAAGGATTTACAGAAACATTAGTAATTCTGACATATCTGTAGGCACAAAAATGGTGCATTGCTGTAGTGTCTGAAAACAGACGCACTCTTTCTGGTGTCCAGCAAAGTTTCATTTGACATTGGGCAAGCCCCAGGTGAAAGGCACTGCATCATCCCCTATTCCTGCTTCAAGCAGGCGTAAGGATTTCTGCACTGACAAGTGAAGTGTCGCTGTGGTCGCGTGGCCTGGCTGAGGACCAAGATAGCCGCTCGAGCCTGAAGCTCCGGAGATCACGCTGACATTCAATAGCCTTCCTTGGTGCCTAGATTCCACGTTTGGTGCCACTTCACGAAAAGGCGTGCCTTGATAACCCACATTGATGACCTGCTCTGCTTCCACCTGAAAAGTGGCAGCGTGGTGTTGCGATCAGTTGCAATCGCAGCCTGACACGGACCTCAGAGGCCCTCCGACAACAGGGTATGCAGGATCACAGTCACACCTACCAGCTGCCCCATAATTGAGGCTGCGGTTTGCTGCAGGGCTTCATTGAGCAGGTCTCGGAGGTGTGGCCTCACTGCTGGAGGTGATGGCAGCCAGTCCACATATCCTACTGGATTCTGGGCTGCGGCGGTGAGTGAATTAAACCAATATTAGCATGATGCCTGCCAGTCCCTTACCTGTCGCATAGACAGTGACAGACGTCTCTGCACTGCTGACTCTGCGACGGTCGGAGCTGCGCAGAGTTGACTGCTTGGATGCCCCTGCGGCCATCCGCACGTGCTCCCCATGGTGCAGCAGTGGTTCTGCTCCCTGTCACACAGTTGCCCAGTGCTGCTGCTGCAGCCGCTAGTTGTGCAGCTACGCTGCTTACTGCTCTGGCAGAACAGGGGGGGCCTTTCCCCTTGATGTGTGCTCCTACCTAGCATGCTCCACATGATCCTACCAAGCGCATGATCTCTGACACACAGCTACTTCTGAGCAGCTCTCTGTGCTATTGCAGCACCTTCAAATGCACTAAGAGACTGTGCCTGTGCTTTGCAGACTACCTACTAACTACACCCATGACTGTGACAATGCGCTGGTGTGCTCACCCCCCTCTGCCTGCCTGGCATCCTCCACGCCTTTCTTGCTTACCACTGATACAAGGCCCCGGCTGCATACATCTCCAATGGAGCGTAACGATCCCCGGCAGCGCCCACTCTCATTCGATACCGCTAAAACTCCCTGATGGGGAGATGGGGGCTCTCAGGGGGTAGCCACTGGATAATCGGGGTCGGACATCCCGCATTGGAGGGCACGGCGGCCATCTTGGCTGAATTGAAAGCTGGCTTCCAGTCAGTCCACTCCTGCCTTGGCACGTCCATAACCAGGCATGAGCAGCGTGATAAACATGAGACACGCATCAGTACGACCTCGAAGATGAGGGCCCTATAACCACTAAACCTATTGATAAAATTAAGAAAATCCTCATGACGGTAGCTGCTAAAGCCAAAGATTTGCCGGAATAGCAAAATTCACAACATCGGCTGCATGAACAGCTATGTGGAGCATCTACTTGAGAACCTCTTTGGCAGGAAAGCATTCTTGTCCATGGTTGTGGTTGAGAGAGCTCAGTGAACCCTTGGCCCATGACCAATAACTGCCACACCATCTTGTTTGATCATTACCATGCTTTTCAATTATCATGATTGAGAAACTGTTCTGCGACTCGCCCGCGACAAGGACCAACCACAATACCTGGGTATGACTATCCTTTTCTCCTGACTTCACTCAATTGTGCAAGAGGTAAGCTCAAATTGACTGACATTAAGCATACACTCCAGAAAGCTAACATGCGCTACATCATTCTATACGGGATGCAACTGCGCATCCAATTTAATTGCAAATCTCAAAGCTTCGACTCTCCTGCTGATGCCGTTCACTTCTGTAAGCATGTGAGACCTGGGTTGAAGGGGGGTGGATCCGTTTCCTCCCCCACCCATTCCAAAAAGTGCTTGTGATACTGCATTTTTCTCCATACGATTACCAGCGTGCCTAAGCACTTGACTGGTCATTCCTGGATTGGTGTGATCAATCATGGACTCTGCCGCCTCTGCACTCTATCTACCAGCCCTACTCATGTTTCAGATAAGGCTACCTACTCCTCTGCCGAGTTTATAGTCAATGGGCATTCTCCTTTGAGTGTTGCCCTCCCCCAAGGATTACGCTGGAGCGCAAGGCCCTACCGGGATGTACCACCTAAGGCTCTACTTAAAATGGGATTGGCCCTAACCATGAAGAGTCTTGTAGGCCTTAGACAAGGCCTTGAAAATAATGCACTCCCTGAATAGGAGGCAGTGAAATTCCCAGCTGGAATTTTCAAAATATCAAGAGGAACCGAGCAGCAGCATTCTGGAGAGTTTTCATTTTGTTTAATGAACCCTTGAGCAGGTCTAGGTAAAGCCTATTGCAGTAGTCAAGTCTGGCTAGCACAAGTGAAATGACTACTGCATTTAGAAAATCAAAGGGTAAGAACTGTTCAATCTTCTTAATCACTCTGAGAGCATAAGAGGAGGATGAGGTGACCCTATTTACTTGATCTTTATATTTTAACTCCCTGATCATAAACACCCCCAGAATTTTTACTTTCGATACAGGGGTGGGAAATGATCCTAACTCAGGCGGGCACCAGGATGGGGACCGCAATTACAGGCTCTTCCCAAGCATAATAACCTCTTTCTTTGATGAATTTAACTTTAAGCAATTACAATCCATCCATTTGCTTACTGAGCTCATGCAGTTGCTAAATACACCGCTGGAATGAACATCATTTTTGGCAAGGGAAAATTCAATTTTTACCGGCAGCATATGATGCTAATGACAGGCCAAATGATTATATGACGGCGGTCTGAGGTGTTACGTATAGATTGAAGACTGTGGGACTCAGTGATGATCGCTGAGGGATACCAGAGGGTAGAGAATAAGATCCTAAGGTGAACTCCCCCAGGGTCGCTGGCCAGAAAGGAATGACTGTAATAGGGCCAGCGTAGGACCCTCTATCCCGAGTTCTCGCATGCGGTCAAACAAAAGCTCATGGTTGACCGTATCGAAGGCCACTGACAGATCCAGCAAGATGAGGGCTGCACTTCCGCCCCATCCAGAATCACTCTAATTTCCCCAGTGGCCAAAATAAGCTGTGTCCCTGTCTAAAGCTGAACTGAGTATCATCAAGGAGATGATTTTTATCTATGAACGAGGCCAGTTGCAAATTCTTTACCTTTTCTACCAGTTTGGCTGGATAGGGAAGCTATATAGGACAGTAATTATTCAAATTCACAACGTTAAGATTGGATTTTTTCAGTAATGGGAGAACTGATGCTTGCGGCAAAAGGGGTAGGAAAGACTCCTGTCTAAAATATAGCAGTCTTCCAGGCACATGCATCAAGGTAGGATTTTGTGAGTCCTTAATTGCGATACTTAAGGAATCGCAATTAAGGACTCGCAAAAGCCTATACATGTAGGAATCGCTATAAAAATAGCGATTGCTACACATTCCTTATTTGCGACTCGGAAATAAGGAACGGCTTCCCATTCATTCCTATGGGCCTACAGACCCATAGGAATGAATGGGAAATTGCATGCGCAATTTACGAGTACCAATAGGTCCTCGCAAATTGCGCATGCAATTTCAGGGTGCAAGGGTGTCAAAAGGACACCCTGTTGCATCCCTGAAATTGATCTGTGCACATATGTTGTGCATACACAGGCCCTAAGGGCATGTGTGTGCGCAACATGAAACTTTGACAAATGTACAAAAGTGCATTTTTCAAAGTTTTTGCAAATTACCATGAAGTTCAACTTCATGGTAATTTGCACCCCCTATTAGAGAAATCGCGAATTATTTTACTTTCATGCATTGCATTCAAGGAATCTCAATTTGCGATTCCTTAAATGCAATCGCAATTTAAGCAATCTCTAAATTGCGATTTTTGCATTTGGGATGATGCATCCCAAATGCAAAAATACCGGTGGCAAAGGGGCAGTTTCTGAGAATCTGCCCGTTTGTGACCGGATTTTCTTTTGATGCATGTGCCTGTACATTTTTATCAGATGTAACGTTACCGCCTTGGGATGGGATGAATGGGAAATTGAATGAATGGGAAATTGCATGCGCAATTTACGAGTACCAATAGGTCCTCGCAAATTGCGCATGCAATTTCAGGGTGCAAGGGTGTCAAAAGGACACCCTGTTGCATCCCTGTGGTATATAAATAAATAATACCGGATCTAGGTTTGTCTGGACATAGCAATAACAGATAGCTCAATAAATAAGAGTCAAGATTCGAGGTAGTAGGAGTTTGCAGGTTTAATACAGCATAAAGGACAGGAACAGGACAACCTGCACGGGAACAGGATGGCAGCGCTGCCGGGGGCAGGATCAGAATCGGCACAAGGGAATGGGGTAACATTTAATAGCAGTGCACAAGCATATATATTAAAACAGTTGCATTACAATACATATGATAGGCGGAGCAGTGGGTGTGGTCAATAGCAGTCGCGAAAGATAAGGGTGAAAATGGGTGCAACAGGGGCGTATACATAGACATGTGATGCAAACGTAACAGAATATGTCATAAATGGGGCGGAAACATGGAGGGGGCTACCTAAGGAGCCGGGACCTCTAACCTAATGGTGCGCGCAAACTGTCAATGACGTGTTACTAGGAGAAGCTGGGGGCTATGAACTCTGTGCTAGGAGTAGAGACTGAAGTCTGGAGAGTCAGGGCGACATGTACCTAAACAGTATCTAGTATCTGATGTTTAGAGAACATGTTGATATAAACTAAGAGTCAGGAGGGGAGAGGCTAATGGACTCTAAGACTGGAGCATGCATTATTCTACATGTAGTGCGTGATGAAGAATATTAAATGACCATTAAATGCAGTATTTCTCTTACATGGAGACGTAAAGGCTAGACAATGATGGAAACTATTGATGCGATTCAGTAGCTTAGGAATGCAGAGAAGGAGGGCAGGACTGATAACTAGAATCATAACATACTCTTGGCAGACTCAGAGGCAGAGCCAGGCCGAGCCGGGCACTGCGAGGCAGGAAGTAAGTGAAGGGTCGAGGATACAGGTGGGGGCTGTATCGCTCCTCAGCGAGGACTCAGAAGACAGGAGCTGAATCTGGTGTCCGGGCCCTTTTGAGGCCTAGAAACGGGAACTTTACAATGAAATAACGTGCACACTGAGAAACGTGGCAACGTAACTTTACATAGGCCTGATACTCGTAGCTTTCACGAGAACTGGAAACTGGCATACTAGTGAAGGACACAACTATAATTGCGTCTTTAATCAAACATGGGGAATACATATGCATATTTAATCATGCACACATAACATAAGATGGAGGACACGTAGGGACACAGAACATGACAAAATTTACTTTTCCACATTCCCTCCTTGTCACTACGTTTCCTTCAGGAAACATCAATACTCATGATACCATGTATCATTTCATACAGTATCATTTGCTCGTCTCGAGTTTTCTTGGAACTGGATTTAGGACGGGACTTGGGACTAGGAACACATGATGTAGCACAAATGCCGCAAATCGCAGGGCCACATTGTAAACAGAGGCAGCAACTGAATATGATCGCTACTGCAATACCCAGAAATGACAATACTTTCCATCCCCAGGCGGAAATTATATTCCAGAACCAACCGGACCATGTCCAGGTGCCTGGATCTTGGTGTAACATATGGGCAATTTTATGGAGTCTGGTAATAGCTGAATAAACAGACGGTGCGTTATTAGGAATGAAAATGCAGCAACTAGATCCGATGACTCTACAGGCCCCGCCCCTATCGGCCAGTATGACGTCAAGGACGAGACGATTCTGGAGCACGACAATTCTCATAAAGGATTGTTCTTCGGTTAAGTTACCTAGAGCAGAAGTAGTCTCAATCACTACTGCTTCAAGTGTTCTGGTTAATCTACGTATCAGTTTACTATTTACAACAGTACCTAAGTAGGGGAAGACACCTTTATTGATATCTATGTATTGTTCTAGAGCAGTTTCAGTATAATCGACAATCGGGAAATTTCTCTTGTGTCTAGTATGTACTAGGAGGGAATTCCTATGATAGTCAGGTGGGGCTAGGAAAACTGGTGGCAGTAGGAAGGCAATGTAACATGTACCATCCCAATCAAGGGGCAGACGAACATATGCGGTCTGACCACAAACAAAATAAGAATGACGTGAAGCTTTGAAAATAGATTTCCTACTGTCACTATACTTGATAATAGTAGTACAATCACTATGGCCTACATGTATGGAACCATTATTTCGGACACATAATTCACCTTTGACTG
Source organism: Lissotriton helveticus (assembly GCF_964261635.1). NCBI lineage: Eukaryota > Metazoa > Chordata > Amphibia > Caudata > Salamandridae > Lissotriton > Lissotriton helveticus. Next base: position 33,642,600 of record NC_136072.1, on the reverse strand, counting down.
GTAGTACTGAAATAGCAGGTAAGTCTGGAGTAGAATCAGACTGAACATTCAGGACCATAAAACTCGAAGAATAATTACCCAAATTATAAACTTCATTTTCTAGATCTAACCCTGTTCTGTGGGGAAGACCTTGCTTGTCTGGGAAACATGTACTGTTCAGAAAAGACATATCTGTTGAGGATGACGTTAACGTGGACCATGCTCCACACGAACCATTATGTGAAAATGGATAAGGAAAGAGTGGCAGAACTCCCTTCGGTGTCTGGAAAGGGGGGAGTCGACCACACACCCAACAATTTGTGGCATTGCTGGTCTGGTGTGAATAATGTAACATGCGGATAAAAGAGTTATTACGCATAGCAAGACGATATGAGAGTTCATGAGGAGGCAGATCACTAAACGTGTGCTCAACTGTAACATTAGCAGACTTATTTACATGAGAAACTGAAAAATACAAATAAAATGCATAACTGGTGCAGGAAATTATAATGCTGAAATATAGCAGAAAACATAAAATAATAGTGCAACTTCTAGAGTTCTCACTAACTCTCTCTCTGTGGGGGTCTATTATATACATGTCAGAAACCGGTCTAACCGTTTCACCTAGGGGAGGACTTAGACAATCAAACTGGCTGACTTATTTTACTAGACCTTAGTTTAAGCTTATACTCCTGTTGCGGAGTTTTCTCTAACAGGGAAGGGTTCGTAGCAATGTCTTTTGCGGGACAGTCCTTAAGAATATTACTTTGGCAGTCTTTAAGATCCTCGGAAATGTTCTTTGAAACAGGTTTCAATCCAAAAAATCTTTTCACATGAGACAGATGCTCCCAGCCCTTCCTGCCTTCCAGCTTGACGGCAGTACGGGTGGCCAGGAGGACCTGTCGGGGTTCCTTCCAGCGAGGCTCCAGCGGACTTGAACGATCAAAATTTCGGACAAGAACCATGGATCCGGGAACGATTTCATGCGGTGCCACCTCGGTATTGTCTGGAAATGCGGCAGCAACCTGTGAACGACAAGAGTGTAGGGCAGACATCAAGGAAGCTAGGTAATCTGTCAGCATATTACTTGAAACATCGGTAATACTTCGAGGTCTAGGTGTACCCCACATGTTAGGGGGGCGGCCGAATACGACCTCATAAGGGGACAGACCTGATCTGGAATGTGCGACCATGCGCATATAAAATAGGGCAACTGGCAGAGCTACTAGCCAGTCTACACCTTTCTCTTTGCATACTTTTGCAATTCGGATTTTCAGGGTCTGATTATGTCTCTCTACGAGACCGGCTGCTTCAGGATGGCGTACACAATGGAACTTCCACTGGTACCCTAACAAAAGGGAAATATGTTTCATGAGCTCAGATGAGAATGGCTGGCCGTTATCAGAATACACGACCCTAGGGAGTCCATAACGGGGGAAGAACTCACGAACCAACTGCTTGGCAGTGGTCGCGGCTGTGTAATCTGGGACTGGATATGCTTCTGTCCACCTGGACAAAGCGCATACAACTACGAGAACATACTTGAAACCTCGACATCGCTCCATCTGAATATAATCCATCTGGAGGACTTCAAAAGGGTGGTCAGGGGGCTGGAATCCACCTTGTTCCACCGGGACACTTTTACCTGGATTAAACTGGCAACATATCATACAGGTACGGACTTTCTGCTTGGCTGCAGCTCGTAAATGCTTGTTGAACCAAATGTTCTGGATACTATCTAACATAGCTTTTTCTCCTAAATGTGCTGGACTATGTGCGGTATTGATAATGACTTGAACCATAGAGTCGGGGAGAAACCATGTGGCTTTACCCTTCGTTACCCATCCCTGATCTGTCTGGACCCCTCCTTGTTCGGACCATTTCTTGATTTCCTCGGGAGTAGCATGTAACTGGATATCTATGACATCTTGAGTAGGGTCCTTAACTGTCATACAGGTAGTCAGATCTGGAGTGTATGTCGGTGTCTTATTTACTGGAACGTCTGGTGTCTGTGCTGTAAGCTTGGCTGTGCGATCTGCTAGATCATTACCTTGAGAAATAATGTCAGTAACTTTCGTATGTGCTTTGCATTTCATGATAGCAATAGATGTCGGTAAGTGTATGGCATCTAACAGAGCTTGAATAAGGAGACCATGCTGAATCTTGGTTCCATGAGAAGTCATGAAACCTCTCTCCTGCCAGAGCACTCCGAAGTCGTGTACGACTCCGAATGCATAACGTGAATCTGTGTAAACATTAACTTTCAGATTCTTGGCGTGTATGCAGGCTTGTGTCAGAGCAACTAGCTCTGCTGCTTGAGCAGACAGGGTGTCAATACGGTGTGTTTCAATAACTTCAGTGTCAGTAGTCACTGCATACGCGGCTACTAGTTCTCCTGTACTTGTTCTCATACATGAACCATCCACATAAAGTGTCAGGTCTGGATCTGGTAAAGGAATATCTGTCAGATCTTGTCTTGGCTTAGTCATAATATTAACTACTTCCACACAGTCGTGTGTGGCAGGATTTGAATTTACTGACGGTAACAGTGTGGCAGGATTTAGAACGTTGCAGCGTCTGATTTCTATGTGTGGCTGGAACAGTGTCAGTTCATAACCTGTTAAACGTGCAATTGTCAAGTGCTGAGTCTGTGTTCGGTTTAAAAGAACTTCCACGGAGTGTGGAACTTGTACTGTCAAGGAATGTCCTAATACTATGGAATCACTTTGTCTGATAGCTAGTGCTGTGGCTGCAACTGACTTGAGGCACGCAGGCAGAGCCTGGGCTACAGGATCTAATGTGCTCGAAAAATAAGCACAGGGCTTGTATTGTCCTGCTTGATCTTGTGTGAGAACAGATAATGCTGTACCTTCGCGTTCAGTGACAAAAAGTGTAAAAGGCTTACTGTAGTTCGGTGTTGCTAGAACTGGAGCTTGGCATAGAGCTTTCTTTAACTCATTAAAACTAAATGTATGTTCAGATGTCCAAGGGAGGACAGTCGATACGGCTGCCTCCTGTGTCGTTAACTGTATCAGTGGTTTAGCTAGAAATGCATACTGAGGAATCCATTGTCTGCAGTAAGAAGTGAGGCCGATAAAAGCACGTACCTCCTTCTGGGTCTTGGGCTGAGGAAGACTCGCTATTAACTGGATACGGTCGGGTGTCAACTGCCTACCCCTCTTGGACAGTAAGTGGCCTAAGTAGATCACTTGCTGGACACAGAATTGAAGCTTAGAAGGGGACACCTTGTGCCCCATCTCTGCTAGGAAATACAAGACTGTAAGGGATGCTCGCTCGCAAGCACGTTCAGAACGGGCTGTGATCAGTAGATCATCGACATACTGGAGCAGGGCAGTGTCAGTTGGCATGTGAATATTGTCTAGTTGTCTCTTAAGTGCTTGACTGTAAATACTTGGACTTTCTGTGAAACCTTGAGGAGCGCGTGTGAACATATAGCTCCTTCCATTTAAACAAAATCCGAAAAGAAACTGGCTGTCTGGATGAATGGGGACACTAAAAAATGCGTTCTTGAGGTCTATGACTGTAAAAAATGAGGCTTCAGAATCAATGGCTGTCAATAGGGAAGAGATATCTGGGACAACTGGGTACTGGGGAATAATACATTTATTAAGCTCTCGGAGATCAATCACTAATCGATATATTGGGGGTGCATTTGGATCAGTACGTTTCATGACTGGAATGATCGGAGAATTACATACATTGGAGTCAGTTTCTACAACTACTCCTTGAGCGATGAGCTCGTCAATAATTTTGGATAAGGCTGCTACAGCCTCAGGTGGCAATCTGTACTGTCTGATTCGTGGTAACACTACACCTGGTTTGAGAGTCACACGATGGGGTGTGATTTGCATGAAGCCAACATCAGTTGGACCTTGTGCCCATAGATGCTGCGGAACATTGGACAATCTCGGATCAAAATCTCGTAATACATAGTGACCCTTGAAGTCACGTAGGAACAGTCGTATTCCCTCGGGGTAACAACAAATAACTGCACCTAATTCTTTCAGTGTCTTAATGCCTAACAGATTTTCTGGACATGACTTCGTAAGTAACAGATCAGTAGTGCGGGACAATGGACCTACTTCTAGAGTAACTGGCTGAGATATCTCATTTACAATAGGCTTTCCTGAAAATCCAAGGGAAACATTTCTTGAGCCTGAGAGCGGAGCCCCTGGAACTTCGGCGTGACTAATGGTGGTCCTACTTGCCCCTGTATCAATCAAAAACTTTCTGTCTTTCCCTAATACTTGACTATGAACATAGGGACCCTCTTGATCTACAGGTATCTCGATGAGAGGCAAGCCTACCTCCCTCTCTAGGCTGTTTCATGAATACGGTTGATATTCTGGATACTCAGACTGTGCATACTGGTACATCTGCTGTGTAACATGTTGTGTCGCAGCAATAGGCTGCGGTACTGGAACTGTCTGTTGTGCATTCTGTGGCTGAGAAGTCTGTGAAACTTGTTCTTGTCTAGGCGGACGTGGTCTTTCTTTAGTCTTACCAGTAGCTATATTGTGTTTCAGAACTGCACACTCGTTTATGAAATGACCTGGCTGTTTACAATAATTGCATGTCCCTTTAATGGGAGCTGCAGGATGACTGGCTTGATTCGGACCCCTCTTCTGACTGTCTTGAGGAACAGATTGTGCAACTAGTACTTTCATTTTCGTGTCTTTCATACGTTTCCTTTCGTGATCTTGTTCTTCTCTGATTCTATTCTGGTGGTATTGAAGCATCTGTAACATCTGGGACGGGGTATTAGCTTGCCAGGTACTTTCGACTTTCAAAACTCGATTCTTAACTTGTGGACTTGAATTCTCGACTAATTTAGTAACAAAAAGATGAGGGTATGACTCGCTACTTGTCTTGAGGCCACTGTTTATACTAAAACATTTCTCAAATCTAGAATAAAAATCACTAGTGTCTTCGTCTTGTTTCTGTTTACAGGCTGAGATTGCATCCCAGTCTTCCTTTTTAGTGGCTAATAATCTTGGCAAAACTTGTATTAACAGTTCTGGTAATTCTTTACATTTCTCTCCTAGACCGGTACCTGGTACTCGTATCTTATCTTCAGCTTCTAGAACTGCCCAATCGATCTTTTTCTCTCCCACCTCCCAATCTTTTTCCTTGAGTTTCTCGTATACCCCTGCGGGCAACAGGACTTTTAACATTTTAATTATATCTGGATACGTGTATTCTCCCATACGGAGCATGTCCTTTAATTCTCGGTGGAACCCTGCTGGATCTTTATCATGACAGGGAATTAACTTTTTCATCTCTAAGAGTTCCATCTTTGTAATCGGAGTGTAAACAAACACTCATTGCATTTCACCATCTGTTGTCCTAACTGGGTGTACTTCTCGTAACGGATTCTGTCTGTCTATGTAAAACGGTTTACTTTCTGGAGGTGAGACATGAACAAAATGCGGGTTCAAAAACATACTATATTTGTGGCGCTGTTCTAGAATGACACTAATTAAATCGGTACCTAAACCTTTCCATCTATACTGGAGTAACTCGTTCAGGACATCGTGTAACGGACCTGGATCAGAATGTTGACCCTCATACAATGTAATGAGGTGCTGGATCATATACATACCCACCAGTCGTTGCTCGGCTGGGGGCAATTTCAGAAACATTTGTGCCACTATTTCGTCTGGAAAAGTGGTAGAATCAGTAATCCATCGGACTGCTGATCGGGCTAGTTCTTGTTCATGCATAGTACTTAATTCACTGTAACCGATTCGTGATTTCAGAATGTGATCGGTAGCTTGAAATACTTGTTCCAGAGAACCTTGTTCTGGTGCTGGATGATGTAAAACTGACTTGTGTTCTAGGCGCAAATGGCGATCTGGGAATCTAGATTTTCCTACATACGCTATTCTAGTGGGATTCTCGTCCTCTACCTCTTCAGTAGAGTCATTTTCTTTCTCGCTTACTTGTGCAGCTTTACGTTGTTCGTGTAACTTTATTATTTCTTTACGGATTTTCTTGTACATACTCTCTATACTACTGATAGTCTTGTGTTTACCCTCGGCTATATTATCACTCCACCTTGTCAGGATTTTCATTTCGGCCGGATCTTTAGTCGGGTAATCTTGTTCTCTTATTAGACAATTAATCAGGAACTTTAATATCATTAGCTGGATCTCAGCTTTCCTTTGAGACATGGCTTCGCCAATACTTTCTGGATCATCCCCTGTACGGATGAAACGATATATTCGGTCTAGATCTCCTTTCATATCTGGTAGGGTGTCTAAATACCCGGTCACCCGTCTTACACGGATGGAATATATTACTGTACTATCATCACCTGCAACTGGATCATAGCGGCATTCAGTGAGAGCTCGTCGGATTTCTGCAACGGACTTAAATTTGGGCGTACGCTGTAACGCACATTCATGTAACTCGGCCAACGTTCTACGTTGGTGCGGTGGCGGGGTACCAGGAGGACCTCCTCCTGCGGCCCCTGAACTGGAATCATCGACTGATACTCTTTGTGCTGGCAGAGTGGGAAATTGTAATGTAGGCTGGACCGGGGGTACCGTAGCGGGTACTCCGGTGACTGGAGGAGCAGGATTTACATTATTTACAGGAGCTGGCGGAACAGGATTTGCATATTCTGGGACTGTGTCGTCCAAATAGGATGAAATGAAAATATCAGCTGCGGTCGGTTTGTGACGTAGCTTGGTCGGAACTAATGGCGGCGGAAAATTACTGGATGCCTCCGGGGTCGCTTTTGGCAAGCCCTCGGCAAGAAGAGGATACATACCCTTAATAAGGGCATTCCTCTGTCTGTCTGACTGTTCTGTTTTAACTCGTTCACCTATCTCGATTAGTTCCCTTTCTTGGGCTCGTTCTAAGGATTCTCTACTTAGTTCTGACTTTCTGATTTCTTTTTCGGTTCTTTTATGAGATTCTTTGCGCCATAACTCGATGGCATCTTTCTGTGACTGTCTGGCTTTCTTTTTCCATAATGCTTCTTCTACTCGCATGATGCACTCGGCATCCCATGTGCCTGATACAGGCCATCTATACTTTTCCTCTAACTGTTTGGTATACTCTACCCATAAATCTAGATATAATATGGCACTTATGCCATGCTTTTGATACATAAAATGACCTGGACTGTCCCTAGGCGGGACAGGAACTGCTGCTTCTAGCAGACCTTTTCTAGTTTTTAACTGACGTAATTTCGAGAATAAGGGCATGACTGAACTGTAATCTAGACACAATACAATACACAATGAACACGATAATTACTCCACATTCATACCACGACATTAAAATACGTGCAGAACATTTAAAATAACAGTTCGAACAGAATACTACCTGGAATACTGAAAACAGAATACATGAATTTTCTCGAGAACAGAACTGACTAGAACAGGAACTAGATGCACTGCTGAAACAGTACGAAACTTACCGGTCTCATAAAGAGACACGTCAGGACCCGCATCCACCGAAGTGGACACTTCGTTTGGGGGTCTGTGTACCACCAACCCACGGACCAGAGTCAATTAGATTGACCCTGTCTAGATACTACCCCAGCAATGGTACTCACCGGGCAGCAAGAACGGAAGGCCTCGGACTGGACTGGACTGCTTCGACGCCGGACGGACGAACTTCGGACTTCTGTTACGGGTGGGCCTCCGGATACCTCGGACCTTGGACTCTCGGCTTGGGCTCTGGTCGGGACTCGCCGCGTTCCTCCACCGCCTCGTCTGGATGCTGGACCGCCACCTCCGTCTCCTCCGTGGGCCTGAGGGATACTTGAAGCAGAAATATCTGCACGTGCACGGTATGGTTCCGTCACGGCTGCAGAGGGTCAGGGGGCCGGCGTGGCTTCACCGGCGCGTGGGGAAAGGGCAAGTTCCTATTCGGGCGCCATTATGTGGTATATAAATAAATAATACCGGATCTAGGTTTGTCTGGACATAGCAATAACAGATAGCTCAATAAATAAGAGTCAAGATTCGAGGTAGTAGGAGTTTGCAGGTTTAATACAGCATAAAGGACAGGAACAGGACAACCTGCACGGGAACAGGATGGCAGCGCTGCCGGGGGCAGGATCAGAATCGGCACAAGGGAATGGGGTAACATTTAATAGCAGTGCACAAGCATATATATTAAAACAGTTGCATTACAATACATATGATAGGCGGAGCAGTGGGTGTGGTCAATAGCAGTCGCGAAAGATAAGGGTGAAAATGGGTGCAACAGGGGCGTATACATAGACATGTGATGCAAACGTAACAGAATATGTCATAAATGGGGCGGAAACATGGAGGGGGCTACCTAAGGAGCCGGGACCTCTAACCTAATGGTGCGCGCAAACTGTCAATGACGTGTTACTAGGAGAAGCTGGGGGCTATGAACTCTGTGCTAGGAGTAGAGACTGAAGTCTGGAGAGTCAGGGCGACATGTACCTAAACAGTATCTAGTATCTGATGTTTAGAGAACATGTTGATATAAACTAAGAGTCAGGAGGGGAGAGGCTAACGGACTCTAAGACTGGAGCATGCATTATTCTACATGTAGTGCGTGATGAAGAATATTAAATGACCATTAAATGCAGTATTTCTCTTACATGGAGACGTAAAGGCTAGACAATGATGGAAACTATTGATGCGATTCAGTAGCTTAGGAATGCAGAGAAGGAGGGCTGGACTGATAACTAGAATCATAACATACTCTTGGCAGACTCAGAGGCAGAGCCAGGCCGAGCCGGGCACTGCGAGGCAGGAAGTAAGTGAAGGGTCGAGGATACAGGTGGGGGCTGTATCACTCCTCAGCGAGGACTCAGAAGACAGGAGCTGAATCTGGTGTCCGGGCCCTTTTGAGGCCTAGAAACGGGAACTTTACAATGAAATAACGTGCACACTGAGAAACGTGGCAACGTAACTTTACATAGGCCTGATACTCGTAGCTTTCACGAGAACTGGAAACTGGCATACTAGTGATGGACACAACTATAATTGCGTCTTTAATCAAACATGGGGAATACATATGCATATTTAATCATGCACACATAACATAAGATGGAGGACACATAGGGACACAGAACATGACAAAATTTACTTTTCCACAGTCAAACAAAAGCTCATGGTTGACCGTATCGAAGGCCACTGACAGATCCAGCAAGATGAGGGCTGCACTTCCGCCCCATCCAGAATCACTCTAATTTCCCCAGTGGCCAAAATAAGCTGTGTCCCTGTCTAAAGCTGAACTGAGTATCATCAAGGAGATGATTTTTATCTATGAACGAGGCCAGTTGCAAATTCTTTACCTTTTCTACCAGTTTGGCTGGATAGGGAAGCTATATAGGACAGTAATTATTCAAATTCACAACGTTAAGATTGGATTTTTTCAGTAATGGGAGAACTGATGCTTGCGGCAAAAGGGGTAGGAAAGACTCCTGTCTAAAATATAGCAGTCTTCCAGGCACATGCATCAAGGTAGGATTTTGTGAGTCCTTAATTGCGATACTTAAGGAATCGCAATTAAGGACTCGCAAAAGCCTATACATGTAGGAATCGCTATAAAAATAGCGATTGCTACACATTCCTTATTTGCGACTCGGAAATAAGGAACGGCTTCCCATTCATTCCTATGGGCCTACAGACCCATAGGAATGAATGGGAAATTGCATGCGCAATTTACGAGTACCAATAGGTCCTCGCAAATTGCGCATGCAATTTCAGGGTGCAAGGGTGCCAAAAGGACACCCTGTTGCATCCCTGAAATTGATCTGTGCACATATGTTGTGCATACACAGGCCCTAAGGGCATGTGTGTGCGCAACATGAAACTTTGACAAATGTACAAAAGTGCATTTTTCAAAGTTTTTGCAAATTACCATGAAGTTCAACTTCATGGTAATTTGCACCCCCTATTAGAGAAATCGCGAATTATTTTACTTTCATGCATTGCATTCAAGGAATCTCAATTTGCGATTCCTTAAATGCAATCGCAATTTAAGCAATCTCTAAATTGCGATTTTTGCATTTGGGATGATGCATCCCAAATGCAAAAATACCGGTGGCAAAGGGGCAGTTTCTGAGAATCTGCCCGTTTGTGACCGGATTTTCTTTTGATGCATGTGCCTGTACATTTTTATCAGATGTAACGTTACCGCCTTGGGTGCTAAATGCACACTCTAAGGGGGACAGAGATCCTGAGGAGATTCTTAATCAATACTGGAAATGACGTTTGCGTCTACTGAAGTGGCCTCAAATTGCCAGAAATCGCCATTTTGGAGCTCATCTGTAAGGGTTGGTTATTTTAAGAAATGCTGGGGCAGCTAAGGGTAACATTTGTTGAAGATGGACATTACTTTCTCCTGAAAGAAACTAGCTAAACAGTCACAGTCACCTTGATTATTTACTATTGAGATTCTTGCTGTTGGGAGAATCGACTTTTTTAATGTTTGAAAGAGTTTTGTCAGAGTCACTTGCTAGTTTTATTTGTTCTGCGTAGTATCCTGATTTGGCCATGAATTAAACCTTTTTATATTCTGCTAGGCAGAGTTTGCAGTTTTTCTCTCTCTTCCTCCTTATAACCCCTACACCATTTGCACACTTGTCTCCAACATCTCTGCTTAGCAGCCCTGAAACCACGGTTGAGATACCTTTACCTTTTTCTTAGACAGCGAGGGCAGCGTTGTTGAGGGTGGAGCTAATCCAATCAGATTAGTGCTCTGCCACCTGATCTAAATTATCCCCTATTTCAGGTAGTGAAATTATAAGTAAGGAATTTAATTCAGTAGCTTGTATTTTGTGCCAACCTCAACCTACAGATTTCTTTTAACATAATACTAGGGGACGCCTTTCTTATAGTTTTATCTGCAAGTTCACCACATGGTGATTCGACCAGGTCAAAAGGAAGTAGTGATGGTTTACAATGTTGGGATTATAAGTACATTTCCAATCCAGTAAATATCCCTCCTCATGTGTGGGTCCATACACTATCTCGGAAAGACCAAACCAGATAAAGTGTCTAAAAGCCATCCTGTGTCAAGATCTAAGTCAATTTCTTAGTGGAAGTTAAAATCACCAAAGACTGAATTTAGACTTCAGAATGGGGGATTCGAGAAGCAAGCTGATCTTATCAGCAACAAGTACTCTTGGCCCTGGGGGATGATAAAGAAGCATTCCATTAAAGGACTCAGTCTTAGTAAAGCACAACTTACTACTTGTGTAACGATATATCTGTAAGAGACATTAGTTGGTGATAGATTCCTTACCTTAGAATATTCCCAGGCGTCAGACTGGATCCGGAATTTTTTTGCGTAGCAGTACCCATGTGCGTCGGTAGGCGTCGTCCGCGGCTCCGCGTCCGTCGTCGGCGCCGTGATGACGTCGTCGGAGTACTTAGACGGCGCCTCTGCGCGGTGACGTCAGTTCTTATACACAGCTTTTCTGCGCCAGAAACGCAGAGCCATGATAAAAACCAACACTGGTGCCATGAAACTAGGGCCCTGAAAGGGGATGACCTTAACCCTAGATATCGGTTTGCAGAACGGGGAGGATGGGTGGGTCGGTAAGGAATCTCTCACCAACTAATGTCTCTTACAGATATATCGTTACACAAGTAGTAACTTGTGCATCTGATAGAGACACGTTATTGATAGATTCCTTACCTTAGAATAGATACCCCAGCAATACCAAACCCGGTGGTGGGTCTGTGAACCAATAATCACACCAGAAAGTCCTGGAGGACGGAAAGGCCAAAGAAGCCATCCCTCCGGACTTGGCTGTCCAGGCAGTAGTGTCTTGCGAATGTGTGTAGCGAGGCACACGTAGCTGCCTGACATATGTCCTGAAAGGGAACTCCCCCGCCCAAGGCAGTTGTAGTCGCCGTGGCCCTAGTGGAATGGGCCCTCAGCCCAACAGGAGGTTCCTATTTAGCCAAAGAGTAGCACGCCTGGATGCACAACACGATCCACCGAGAGATGGTCCGTTTGTGCACCGACCATCCCTTCTTAGCGCCCACGTAACCAACAAAGAGTTGGTCATCCACCCAGAACTGGCGTGTGCGATCCAGATAGTAAGAGAGCGCACGTTTTGGGTCCAGACGGTGGAGCCTCTCTTCCTCTTTTGAGGGATGCGGAGGCGGAAAGAAGGTGGGCAAGGTGATGGACTGCCCGATGTGTAAGGCTGTGACTACCTTGGGCAGGAAAGAGGGTCTTGTCCGCAACACAACCTTGTCCGGATGGACAGAAAGGAAAGGAGGTTTAGAGGAAAGAGCCTGGAGCTCACTCACTCTCCTGGCAGAGGTGATGGCAACCAGGAAAGCAGTCTTAAGTGTAAGAAGACGGAGAGGACAGTTAAGAAGTGGCTCAAAAGGAGCGCACATCAGGTAAGTTAGAACCAGGTTCAAGTCCCAATGGGGCATCACGAAAGGAACAGGGGGAAACATATGAGTGATGCCCTTCAAGAATCTGTTAATAATCGGGGACTTGAACAAAGAAGGCTGATCAGGAAACCTCAAGAGGGCGGAAAGGGCAGAAAGGTAGCCCTTGATAGTACCCAGAGCAGAGCCCTGCTGGGCAAGAGAAAGAAGGAAGAGGAGAACATCAGAAAGGGGGTAGAGAGTGGATCCACAGCCTTTGCTTTGCACCAGGCCACAAATCTGTTCCACCTGCAGGCGTATACTGACTTTGTGGAGGGACGCCTGGCTACCAGAATCACATTACAAACTTCAGGTGGCAAGTCAAAGGGCCTCAACTGTCGCCGCTCAATCTCCAAGCATGGAGGTGGAGACTGGACAGGTTCGGGTGGAGGAACGTCCCCTGCTGCTGCGACAGAAGGTCCTCCTGAAGTGGCAGACGAATCTGGGGATCGACAGACATGCTGAGTAGCTCTGGATATCAATATCTTCGTGCCCAGTCGGGAGCCACAAGGATAACCTGGGCCCGGTCGTGCCTGATCTTCTTCAGCACTCTGGGCAGAAGTGGTATAGGCGGAGAGGCGTAAAATAGACCACAACTCCACTCGCGACGAAAAGAGTCTCCGATCGAGTGCCGCCTTGGAAATTCCAACGCGCAGAACTGATGACATTGCGCGTTCTCTTCTGTGGCAAATAGATCTAACCAAGGCTTTCCCCACTGCTGAAAGAGGCCTTGCGCCACGTCGGAGTTCAGACGCCATTCTTGATCCATCTTGCACCGTCAGCTGAGTTCCTCCGCCCTGACGTTCAGGGAACCTGCCAGATGTTGAACCACCAGGGTCACGCCCTGATGTTCCAGCCACTGCCAGAGGCGCAGAGCCTCCTGGCATAGGGTCCACGACCCCACCCCGCCCTGTTTGTTGCAGTACCACATGGCCGTGGTGTTGTCCGTGAACACCTGCACTACACTCCCTTGGACAGAAGGGAGGAATGCCTTCAATGTAAGCCGGATCACCCGCAGCTCCAGAAGGTTGATGTGGAGCCGGGACACTGCCGGAGACCAGAGGCCTCTGATCTCCGCCTCTCCCATGTGGCCCCCCCCAGCCCTGGAGGGATGCACCCATCACAACTACGTGCTCCAGTTTGGGTAGGGAGAGGGATCTGCGGCTGACCCAATCGCGGTCCATGAGCCACCACTGCAACTGTCTTGCAGTGCCCTCCGCAAAAGTTGCCCTGATGCTTAGCCCACTGAAACTTCAGGGCCCACTGCAGAGCCCGCATCCGCCAGCGGGCGTGATGCACCAGAAGGATGCAGGAGGACATCAGCCCCAGAAGCCGCAGCGTCAACCTGACCGAGACTCGGGATAAAGGCTGAAAAATCGGAATCAGAGCCTGAATATCCCGAACCCTCTGTTCGGGAGGAGAAACCCGAAACTGCGCCGAGTCTAGAACCGCTCCAATGAAGAGGAGCTTCTGAGAGGGACACAGGTGTGACTTTGGCACATTGATGGAGAACCCCAGCAGGTGCAGGAGGTCGGCCGTAGTCTGGAGGTGGCTGACGACTGTGTGGGGCGAGCCCGCCTTCAACAACCAGTCGTCGAGGTAGGGGAAGACTGAAGCCACCAACCTGCGCAGATGAGCTGCGACCACCTCCATCACTTTCGTGAACACCCGTGGAGCGCTGGTTAGGCCGAAGGGGAGCACGGTAAACTGAAAGTGCTCATGGCCTACCATGAACCGCAGGTAACGCCGGTGGGCCGGCAGGACGGGGATGTGGAAATAGGCGTCCTGCAAGTCCAACGCTACCATCCAGTCTCCTGGGTCTAGGGCAGCTAAGACCTCAGCCAAAGTCAGCATCTTGAACTTCTCCTTCCGGAGGAAGCCGTTGACGTTCCGTAGGTCCAAGATAGGGCGTAGGCCCCCTTTGCCCTTCTTGGGTACCAGAAAGTAGTGGAAGTAACAACCACACCCTACTTCTGGCCCAGGAACACGCTCGATGGCCCCCTTGGCCAAGAGGGCCGTAACTTCCTCTTGCAGAAGTTTCAAGTGATCCCCCGAGATGCGGTGGTACTGAGGTGGCATGGCTGGAGGGGACGCCTCAAAGGGGAGGGAGTAGCACCTTCAGACGATTTGCAGCACCCACCTGTCCGATGTAACAGTGCGCCAGTGGTGGTGGTGATGACGAACCCTGCCCCCCACTGGCGTCACATGGGCCTGAAAACTCGGACTAGGAAGGTTTTGAGGCGGATGCTGCAGGGGCTGGTGTGGACGTCGGAAGCGCCGGAGGGACTCGGCAGCGGTGACTCACATTGAGGAGTCCCCAAGACGGATTCGTGATCTTTTGACACGCCGTCCTTCTGATGCTCGACGGTATATCCAGTATTTGCGAGCATAAGGTTCCCTTATGAAAAATGGAGGATTAAGAATAGAGACCCAACCATTTGCCCTGACGAAATTGCCAATGACAAGGCAATGAAACATGTCGGTCCAGTCATAACATTGAATGGTATCAATTTAACCATTTTTTAAGAAGTGAAGTTTGGCAGCACTAGAATAAAATCGATTCAGCCAGCCAAACTTCACTATTTTATATTTTACGTTTGTTGGTGTTGGGTGTAGGTACTTGTCAATCTTTTTTTGAACACTTTTCCCTGTCCTACTATGGAAGTGTATCTGTACACTCCCTCTTTGTCTCTCTATTCTGTTTTGTGCACATGCTTCTTGCACTTTCTTCATCCTCCCAGCAAGGAAAGTAACCGATGATGAGAAGTGGGTAGACCGGTCAGTTGCAGACCGGGAACCCCCTCGGGTGTCACGTCCGTGAGGTACTTTCCTTGCTCTCACACATATTTTCTTTATGTGTTGTACCCTGTGCACATCTCTGTTTGTATGTCTTAAGGCATGTCCGGACCTGTAACGCAGCACTGGCTTGATCTGGCCGCTTGGTGAGCCAATATGAGGTATGGCCCCTTGAGTTACTTAGTCTGAGATCTATAGCATGCAGGCTGAATAGGGCTTCTTGTTTCAGAGCTGGTGTGGACTGGCCTCACCGTTGTCCCCGACCACCACCACGGCGGTTTCCACGTCCGCCACCGCGCTGTGGTGACTCCGGCCCCGCAACCAGTCCCTCGACCTCCTTTTGGACTGGGACCTGCCAAAGCTCGAGACACTTACGGGACCGCTCCCGTCTAGCTTTAGACGTCAGGGCCCGGCAGTCGGAGCAGGACTTGTCGTCGTGGTCCGGGCCTAGACAGTGCAGGCACCGGCGATGGGGGTTGGTAACTGACATCAGTCGGTTGCAGTTGGCGCAGGGCTTGAACCCGGGCTTGAACCCGGGCATCCCTACCGGCACCACTGGCATCTACTTCGAGAGACTTCGAAGTAGATCAAAAAGGATCATAAAAAGTTAGTCAAAAAGTGACTAGGGTACAACTTTTTCCGGACCTGCGCTTGCTGGCGCGGAAAAAAGAAGAACTGACGTAAGCACGTGGAGGTGGCGTCTAAGTACTCTGACAACGTCATCACGGCGCCCACAACACCGACGACAGATGCGGAGCCGCGTACGAAGCCTACCGACGCGCCTGGGTACTGTTACACAAAAAATTTCCGGATCCAGTCTGACGCCTGGGGATATTCTAAGGTAAGGAATCTATCACTAACGTGTCTCTTTCAGATTTGAATGTTAAAGAACTGCCCTTCAAGCCCCTCGACCGAGGCAGAATTAAAACAGCTGGGGTGTGATCGTGATAGATTACTGCCTGCCCTCCCCTCCTTTTATTAGGTCCGTTTAAAAGAAAGATGGCACATCCAACAATAAGTTCAGGGTCCAAGCTATCATCATTCCAAGTTTCCGTGATGAATACCAAGTCAGTTTGGTGTCCCGATAGAAACTCAGCAAATTCAAAATAGTGCTTAAACAGGGACATGGCGTTCATAAGCACACTTTTGATATTTAATCTATGAGATGCTAGTTCGCTACTCTTATCACAGAATGGGTTCTCCTAACTTTTTGTCTTATTTAAAGGGCTAAGATTGGGAGCATGGACAGGCTACCGACCAAGGTGGCCGCGTAGTGCTGCAGCTGCACCATCCGACCCGACATCCTCAGCCCCATGCGACCAAACTACCGAGCCATGCTCCCTGCTGACGGCGGAATTGGACACTGCTGCGTGGTTCCTTTGATCAGGGGCGGCTCTAGGCTCATGGCGGCCATGGCAGGGACGTAGGTAGGGGGACTTGGAAGAGGGGGTCCCGGCGGGGCGGAGCACGGAGGCCAGTGAAGAGGGGGGGGTCAGGGTGTTTGGAAGTGGAACAGAGCCGGAAGCCGCCAAATCCCTGCCAGGGGCCGCCACGTAAATATGCATCCATCCTCAGAGGATTATTATATTAAGGATATATATTGGCGTGGTGGCCCCTTGGGTTTGGTGGCCCTCTGCAGGTGCACAGCTTGCACATGCCTAAGGCCGCCCCTGCTTAGATTGGAGGTATTCTGTGCTCTCGGAGGTCGTGGAGCCTAAGAGAGAGCAGCCGGCGCTTGGCGCAGTACAGCTGAGGACCCGTCGGGCTTGGGCTTGGGTTTGTGCTGGAGGCGGGCTCATGCATGCAGGAGGTATCAGTGGGGCCTAACTTACGCCTGGTGTTGAGCGGCACAGCCCGATGTGCAGAGGCATGGTGATTATGAGCTGCCTGGACTGAAAATCCTTGGTCCCAGTGACCCCGCGGCGAGGGGCCGCGGGTGAGCCTGGGTCCAGCCATGCCGCTGAACGGGCAGGTTGCATGGGCGCGGGTCGTGACTCAATTTATGGCCTCACTTTTTGTCAGGCGAGGCCGCTATGTTGACCGCACGCCATAGATTTATATGTGAGCTGGCTGGGCCTGTACCATATTGCGTACTGCCTATTCCGGTGCTGCTGCTCGCCAGAGGCCTGGTTTACATACTGGGCCCTGCCATGGCCTATCTGGGCTGCCACCTGCTGTAGCACAACACTCGTCTGCACCGGGCGACCCACGCATATTAGTTGCTGGACTGGGGGAGACTGGTGCCACGGCCCGGGTCATGTTGATTCGCTATGCCTCGGCCTACGCTACCTTTCCTAACTGGTCTTAGGGACAGGACATGCATAATTTGCACCTGTTTTCACTGCGTGGCTCTGCGCCACCTTGGGCCACTACTTAGCACTGCCTGGGTGCAAGCCACAACATGGTGCGGAAAGACCCTAAGCAAAGAGGCGACAAGAAACTATACTGGCGTAAAGTATACACTCAGGGGCCGATTCACAGAACTAACTTAAGACAAAATCCTAAACTTACTACTTTTGGTATTCACAGGAGTTAGGATTTTGTCTTAAGTTTGTCGTAAGACAGACTTAAGACAGACATAGGTTAGGATTTTGTCTTAAATCTGTCTTAAGACAAAATCCTAACTTCTGTGAATACCAAAAGTAGTAAGTTTAGGATTTTGTCTTAAGTTAGCTCTGTGAATCGGGCCCTCAGACATTTAGGACTCAGATATGGGATGAT
The DNA here is from genome assembly GCF_964261635.1 of Lissotriton helveticus. Lineage (NCBI taxonomy): Eukaryota > Metazoa > Chordata > Amphibia > Caudata > Salamandridae > Lissotriton > Lissotriton helveticus. Next base: position 33,624,688 of record NC_136072.1, on the reverse strand, counting down.
CTATCAGGTTCGACTTCTGGTGGATGTGGCAGGTGGGTCTTGAGTATTTGATATCCCTACAGCAGTTCAGGAGTTTTGCAGAGGCACTCAGGGAAAAGACCCTCCTAGAACCAATATTATTGTCCGAACTTTTGCCTCACCCCAAGTGTGAACTACATTAGATTGGACATGTGATTTGAAATGTATATTGCCGCTCCCATTCCTCATATGTATGGGGGCTCTGTGTTGCATTCCACACATTAAGCACTGGGGAATTCCTTGCGGTTGGGAGTGCAGGGATTGGTGGGGGCGGAGGGGGTTTTGTTTGTTCCTATGGTAAACCATTACTCCTTTTCTTATTTCCTCAGTGTGGTTGATATGATGTTATATATCATGCACAAACAGTCTTCTTCAATCACGTAAATGTCTTTGTGGGATAAATTGTCCACATTTCAGACTTACCACTGATTACCTGGAACTTTAGGGGCGTAAATAATGCCAGGAAAGGGAAACAGGTGTTGCATTATTTACAGAGGCACCAAGTGGACATCGTGTTTCTTCAAGAGACACATTTGCCACAGACAGCTACGGTCCACTTCACCTCGTCATGGGGTCCCCACACATACTTTGCGAATTACAGCACATAAGCTAGAGGTAAGGATATACTTATACATAAACGCCTTCCATTCCAATTCTCTAGGGTTCGCAATAATAGCAAGGACCGGTACACTCTAGTGGTGGGGCATATCTTGGGCCGTCAGATGGCACTTGTTTGTGTCTATGCGCCCAATGTTGATAGCCCAGAATTCTTTCACGACCTACATGTACACCTACTTCAACTAGATGTTGACTACATTTGCATAGATGGGGACTTTAATCTACTACTAGAACCAAAACAAGATGGTAAGTCCGATTCTCCAGATACCAAGCCCTGCGCGCGCCACGCCATGCTAGACTTGTGTGATAAACTTGGTCTTATAGATGATGTATGGCGACACTGTCAAAAACGAGACTCAGTATTTACCCACTATTCTGCACTACATCACACTTGGACAGGATTGGACTTTTGGCTTGTCTCAACCAACTTGGCAACTACGTATAGAACATTCCAGCATCTACCTAGAACGCTCTCTGACCACTCCCCTGTCATCTTAAAACTTACGATCCCATGACCTGAGGGATGTCAGAGGCACTGGAGGTTTCCCAGTCAGGCTTTGTTGAATGAGGTTTTCTTTCGGAGCTACATGGCGCTATTGTTGACTATTTTGACCTAAATACAAGGTTGGTCCAATCCTGGGCCATGCTATGTGAGGCATTCAAAGCATATCTACATGGAGTCTGCATCTGCAAACATGCCGGGCCCTCATTTATGAGGATGTGAATCCCTTTTACGCCGCCGGTGCATTGTTGCGCCATATTTACAAAGTGACGCATCTAGGTAGATGCGTCACTCTGTAAACCCCTGCGCCACAATATACCTGCGCCAGATATAATGTATGCAAGGGGGGGTTTTGACGCAAGAAAGGGTCACGGAAGTGACGCAGTGAAATCTATAAGATTTCACTGCACCATTTCTTGGCCGCTAATGCATCAAAATCTTATGCCTGCTTCATGGCAGGCGTAAGACTGACGCAGGCACTAACAACATGGGACTTGCCCATGTGAACGTACACATTGCTGGAGTTGCGTCACTTTTGTGACACTCTCCAGAAATGCGCCACTTTTGCGCCTACAGATACGTCAGAACTACTGACGCATCTGTAACTACTTGCGACATGTTGCGTCATATTATAAATATGATGCATCAATCATGAAGCAAGGAGTGTGCACTGAGAAGTGACGCATCGCTGTGACGCATCGCTGCTTTCACTCAGCGTTGCGTCATTTCTCATTAATAAGGCCCCGGGTGTTTAAGGACTTGGGATGTATGTTAGCAAACAAAGAGCAGAAGCTGGCTTCACTTGATCAGGAACAGGTCAGACTGCCTGCACCGACCCTACATGACTGCTGCCTGACACTTAATGGAATTTAGGGAAACTGCAGAGCAAGAAGCACGCTATCTAAGTAAATATGCTGTTGTGCAATGTGATGGGGAGGGAGAGAGACCTGGCCGAACCTTGGCGCTGCTTTTGAGGCCCCCCACAGGCCAATCATATATCTCCTGTCTCTGCTCCTCTCAAAGGCAGACATTGACAAGCACTACGGACTCACGAGAAATTTTATTGTTCTAGTTTATACTCAATGGGGCACATGCATCAACCTATTTAGGAAGTGCAAACGGTGCGAATCGGTAAATTCGGCCGTTTGCGCTTCCTAAATACGTTTTTGGGATGCATGAAACAATTTTTCAAAATCTCATTTTTTTGCAATTCCTAAAAATGCGAATGCATTTAAGGAATCGCATTTGTGCGATTCCTTAAATGCAATGCATGAATTTGTAAAAAAATGCGAATTTTGAAATAGGAAGTGCAAATTAACACGAGGTTGACCCTCGTGTTAATTTGCGAAAATCTTTAAAAAAGCACAAAAATGCATTTTTTAAACTTTCATGTTACAGACACACATGTCCTTAGGACATGTGTGTGTGAAACATGCACTTTATAATACATTTCAGGGGTGCAGGGGGGGTCCTTTGGACCCCCCTCTGTATCCTTGCAATGCATCAACAAATTGTGAGTTCCAAAAAAAAAAAAGCAAAACGGCATTGATTCCTATGGGCCTCTAGGCCCATAGGAATCAATGTAATGCCATTCCTTAATTGCAATTCGCAATTAAGGAATCGCAAATTCCGAAAATTAAGAAATCCTAAAAACTTTTAGGATTTCTTGATGCAGAGGATTTTGCAATTCCTAAATTGCGATTCCTTAATTTTTGCAATTTAGGAAGTGCAAAATCCTTCAATGATGCATGTGCCCCAATGCTCGTAACACACAGCAGGATCGCAATAAGTATCTGGCAGAAATTGCATTGGTATGGCTTGACAAAGTTATGCAACAATTCTTAGCAGAACCCTTCTCTACTGATGAAATCATTAGTACTATCAATGCCTTGACGGCTTCAACGGAAACTTTTACAAGGCTTCAAGACCCTTTTAGCTCCACTAATCCTTGAGGTTTATAACGAAGCTCTCGAATGACGGGATCTTCACCGCACGCTGCGTGAAGCTGTGATAATCTTACTCCGTAAGCTTGGTAAAGACCCGTTCCTGTGCAGATCATACAGACCACTGTCATTGTTAAATCTCGATTACAAGATTTTGTCAAAAATGATAGCATTGAGGCTTGCCCTGTTGTTAGATAAGGTTATTTTGCCAGCTCAATCGGGCTTCGTCCCACACAGATCGACGGCTCGAAATCTCCGTACGATTTTTGCTGTTATCCATCAGATTGCCTCTGAACTTCCGGCTGCTGTCCTAATACTTGATACATGAAAAGCCTTTGACTCTTTGGAGTGGCCTTTTTTCCTTGTCGTTATGAGGAGAATCACAATGCCGAAGGGATTCATTGATCTGACTTCACTGCTCTACACCTCACCCACTGCTAGATGGTATACAGCCTTTACAACGAAACTTTTACAACGAACTACCATTACAATGCAACTTTTACAACGCAAACCATTACAACGCATAGTGCTGGGGGGGGGCGCTCTAGGATAGGGAATAGGTTTAATGTACTATCCAACACCTTCCCTACTATCCACGGAGACAGGAGTTGGAATAGTAAATTAAACTATTCACCTCCAGCGCCCAAAAGCATTATGCGTTGTAATGGTATGCGTTGTATAACTTGCGATGTAAAGGTAGGCATTGTAAAAGTATGCGTTGTAACGTCATACATCCCTGCTAGACTCAGGCTATATGCCACCCTATCTTCCCAGTTTAAACTTACCCGTGGCACCAGGCAGGGTTGCCCGCTCTCACCATTGCTTTTTGTTATGGCGCCGGACCCGTTGGTCAGGCAATTCAAAGAAAGACACTTGCATAGGGGACTTCAGTTTAACACAGGCCCTCTTATAATCTCCCTATGTGACAATTACATCATGTTGTACATTCACCATCCCCAAGACAATTTAGATCCAGTCATCAGAGAGGGCATCCGATTTGGGAGATTCTCTGGACTGGGCATAAACTGGGGCAAATCAGGAATCTTTCCTTTGACTCCTTGTACAACTAGGTGGGATTCTGAGTTCCCCTTGATGTGGTGTGATGAATCACACATTTTACTGAATTATGGCCCTGCGCTACATACGCAAGAGCAGCAGGTGGGATGTTGGATAAAACTCCCTCTCTTGTTGGCCGGACTAGTAACGATCATCAAAATGGTGCTGCGCCCCAAATTATTATATCTATGTCGTAATGTTTCCATTCCGTTGCCTAAAAGCTTCTTTCGGACACTCTGCTCTCATCTCATTAGGCTGACTTGGGGAGGTGGCAGAGCTAGGGTCAGCTGGGACACATTGACCCTACCATATGGAAGGAGGGGACTTGGGGTTCCCAATTTTCAGATTTATTACCTAGTGGCGCAATGCAGTAGTCTGCATTCCTGCTACCGCTCGGACACTCGGATTCCTTACTCTAAACGTGAGGATGTTCTTGTACTCCCTAGCTAGTTAAGAACGATTTTACCGAAGGGATTCCCAAGAGACCCCGAGATATACAGACTGTCTCCACCACTATCTGGGTCTGGAAGAAATTAGTGCGTGTGACAGGCGGACATACCGTATACAACCCATGGATACCCATCACAGAAGAAAAGGTGGTTCAATGCACACTCACTACATATGCATTAGACACAGTGGGAGATCTCTTTCTGGTGGGCCATGCCTTCTCTAGCTCCAAGGAAGTGAGGTTCAGTGAAGCATCCTTCATGGACCACTTCAATTTCAGTAGTATTCGTAGTGCACTTAGAGTGCCGATCACTGAGTTACTATTGGAGCCGGAGTCCTTCCCACCACTGACACTGCTGATCACCACCTCCTCTCCAAATTGAACAAAGCCTGTATGACATTAATCCCTAGCAGAGGCACTAAGATCAGAGAGACCTGGGACGTCCTATACAGTACCCCCAATGGTCCTTCTGCTGCACTGAGAACAAAGATGTTGCCCTGAACGGTCGACATAAACTGACTAATTTCAAGTTCCTGTGGAGGGCATAATGTCCCCTGCAAAACTCAACTCAAGTGATCCCTCCTGACAGCATAGTGTGGAACACATTGGGCGGAATTCTCCCACATGACCTGAAATTGTGCTAAGATAGGAAATTATTGGAGAAATGTTTACATAATACTATCGCGTACGACTCACTTTGACATTAGCCCTGTGCCTGAGGTAGACCTGCTGGGGTATGTGCGTGATTTTCCTAAATAACGGTGCATATTTGTTTCCATTGGTCTATTACTCACCAAGCGGGAGATAGCGCTACACTGGGGCAACGGAATCAGCCCCTCAACAAATGCTTGGCTTAATACCCTTATTAATTGTAATACAAATTGCGAGTTGTTTGCAACAACCCAACCCTTGACATGCAGACCCAAGGACATTTGGAGTCCGCTGAAGTGCTATTTGCTAGAAGTTGTATCTGTCCTTCATCACACAGCTGCCTGTAAGGATAGGTCCCACCAGGGTGGGTTGACCCTTCCCATTTCCATGTTCTATATTGATTCATACTGTGTGTTGGATGGGCGGGTGGAAGGCTGGTGCATGTTCGGGGGTCTCTGGGTTCACAGTGTAGCTTGTTCATTTTACCCCCTAGCTGACGGAGTTTTGTGCTTTCTAAGACTGTATCCACCCAGACTGATATGTTTCTATGCTGCCACATTGAGGAACCAATTCCTATTTGTTCTGATTTAACATGAAAATGGTAAATAAAGATGAAAAAAAAGGCTAAGATTGATGATTCTGCTGTCACAGGCCAGGCAAGAAGTAAAAGATGGTTACAATATGAAAAATAACAAAGGCATAAACATCAGTTAACATGTATCCAATACACATAGTAGGGGAAACAGCATTTAAAACGCTGTCATTACATTGCAAGACTATTACAAAGCAGTCGGTGCTACGACCGAGTTGTTAGTACGTGATGGATTACATCGCAAGCCAATGACTTGCTGTAGGGGGCGCTGAGGTACTGGAAATGAATTCCAACACCTTCCCTACTGTTGCGCAAACTGGAGTAGGAATAGTAAATAATACTATTCCTAAGTCCAGCGCGCCCCCTCCAGTAAGTCGTTCTAATGACTTGGGATGCAAATGCATCTCGTACTAACAACGCAATCATTGTAATAACCGCATTGTAAATGCACGCAGTGTAATACACCCTTCAAAATCTAAGACCACTTTTACTTATCTTCCATGCCCCTCCCTTATGGCGAGACTCTTATGTCTCAACCCTCCTAGATATCGAGCAAGCACTCAATTCACTGAAGTGGTCACACCTGTGGCAACTCATTCACAGGATGGGCTTGTGCCCTAAATATGTCCAGTGGGTCCAGCTGCTGTACACTGCCCCTTGAGGTGGAGTGATGTCTGGGAAGGAGGTTTCAGAGGCATTTCCGTTGCATAGAGGAACAAGGCAAGGTTGTCCACTGTTGCCCCTCCTCTTTGTGCTCGCCATGGAGCTGGTGGCAGAGAAGTTGCGCAGGTCCCTGGGCCCCTTGGGAATCTTATTGGGTACACAATCCATTGTGCTTCCCTCTACGCGGATGATGCCCTGATCTATATAAAACATCCTGAACACTCAGTTCCGGTGCTTTTGAATATGATGCAGGAGCTCGGGGCATCTTCGGGCCTCCAAGTCAAACCAACAAAATCCAAGCTGTGTTCCCTAGGGAACTGAATGGATGTGCCAATGGCAGCGCTCCCTCAGATGGGTCTCCCATGGGATTCTGAGGGTGTGAGATACTTGGAGATTAAACTAGCCCATTCAGCCCAGGCCTTCTTAACCTTAAACGTGGAAGGAGTGGTTGACGGCCTGCACACCACTGTACATTCCTGGAAGGAGTTCCCGCTTTCTGCGATGGGCCAGGTCACTATCATTAAGATGATCATACTTCCTAGATGCTTAGGTCCACATGCATCAACAATGCCATTTGCGATTCCTTTTTAGTGAAAAATAAGGATTCGCTCATAAGGAATAGCAAAAGGCTATGCATGAAGAAATCGCCAAAAAAAATTTGATTTCTTAATATTCCTTAATTGCGACTCGCAAATTGCGACTCGCAATTAAGGAATACCCCCCCATTCATTCCTATGGGCCTAGAGGCTCATAGGAATGAATGGGAAGGCATTCTCAATTTGCGATTCGCAATTACCGAATCGCAAATTGAGAATGCAATTTCAAGGGTGCAGGGGTGTCCAAAGGACACCCTGTTGCACCCCTGAAATTGATCTGTGCACATATGTTACGCACACACATGCCCTTAGGGCATGTGTGTGTGCAACATGAAACTTTGAAAAATGCACAAAAGTGCATTTTAAAAAGTTTTAGCAAATTACCATGAAGTTGAACTTCATGGTAATTTGCTACTCCTATTAGCGAAATCGCTATTTTTTTTACTTTGATGCATTGCATGTAAGGAATCCCAATTTGGGATGCCTTAAATACAATCACAATTTAAGAAATCTCAATTTAGAGATTCCTTAAATTGCGATTTTTGCATTTCGGATGATGCATCCCAAATGCAAAAATACCGGTCGCAACGGGTTTTTAGCTTGATGCATGTGGCCCTTAGTTCCTTCAGAGAACCCTTTATTTGATCCGCCATTATTATTCTAAAACAATTGATAACCTGGTAGTGGAACTCTTGTGGGCCAACAGACGACAACGGATTGGCCTCTCCACCCTTAACCCTTTGTATGCTGATGACGGAACCACTCTGTCATCAGCTGCGGTGGCGCTGTGCTGATGGCGGAGCGGTTCCGTCATGGCCCGCCCGACGCACCTGCGCGGCGCGGATTCCGCGCCTGCGCTGGGCGTTCTATTGAGCGGGCGGGGCCATGACGGAACCGCTCCGTCATGAGCCCAGCTCAACCGCGGCTGGTGACGGAGCGGTTCCGTCACCAGCATGCGGCCGCCGCGCACCCGCCCGCCCCCTTAGCACTGCGGAGGAATAGCCGCCGCAGTGAAGGGGTTAAATGAACCTGGGCCGGGGAGGACTGGCGATCCTCTTCAAAAAACTATATTACATGATGGTGCATTTGCAACATACAATCCATTGGCTTGACCAAGAAGACAACTAAGAGTAAAGGTTAATCCATGGCTCCTGGGGAGGGCCTTACCCGTGTTATTGATGACAGGCAAAAGGGTTCCCCCAGACACACCCAATATGGTGCAACTGGTGTGTGAATTATGGGATGGAGAAATAACAAGGGTACTGAAAAGGGCCCCATATGATCCCTTTAGCATTTTCTAAAAACTGTGGACTTAATGTCTGGCCAGAAGTGGAAAGACAGGGGCTGTAACACAGTGGGGGACCTATACTCCAAAGGGCGTTACATCTCTCAAGATGACACCATGCATTACTCACTTTGGGCAGAGGCCAATACTTACAGCATACAGAAATCTTGGCTATTGCTCGGGAACTGTGGCCAGCCTTCCCGAAGGCACCACAGCCCTCAGATACGGTAGCGACACAATTAAACATGACGGTGGGACCCAGACTGATCTCTACAATCTATAATGCTAAACAAGCTGATATCCCAACTGTGATGCTCCGTGCCCAGACCAAATGGGAAGAAGCACTAGAAGACCCTATGACCCGAAAGCATTGGAATCGGATACATGAGAGGTTGAAGATGGTTAGTTCTAATGCATGATTGAAATGATTGCAATACAATGACCTACACCAAGCCTATGTATCTCCCAAGACACTAAATGTAATATACACTACGCTTAGCAGTAACTGTCTGCACTGTAGTAGGCATTTCATACACATGGTATGATCCTGTGTAGCGCTGACTAACTACTTACAAGCAATGCTCAACAACATCAACATTTCACGAACTGTCCACTGATGATCCCTTATTTTTTCCGGTATGACCTAATTCAAGAGCAGCGGGGGAAAGGGAGTGTTTTGTGGGGGATTCTTTGATATGCTGATGTTAAGATCACTGCTCTCTGATCACATTGTGTTACATCACTGGTTAAACTGTGTTATGTTATCCTGTAAACCTCAGTGACCACAGAATGTTATGTTTCATTACGTGCATGACTATGAATAGGCCCTGCATTTGATGACTCTCTGTAGGATACTGCGCATTCTTATTTACATATATGTAACAGGAACTCCTGGACTGAGGTAGCCAGACTGACAGGACCAGTTACTCACTGACCTTTAAGGCTGACATGATTGCCAATAGAAATGCAGTTGGAAGAGAAGTAGACAAACTGAACTGTAGAACAGATCAGAGGATGATACCTTGAGAAAAGTCAACCCTAAATATAAATAACACTATGGAACAATAAAGGGTTTGGGAATCATACCACCGATGGAGGCCTGAATAAAGAATCTTGGCCAAGAAGACACAGACGGCCTGATTCATCAAGCTAAATTGCACTCGCAAAGGGCAAGATTCTCAGAATCTTGCCTTTTGAGAGTGCAATTTTTGCATTTGGGATTCATCATCCCAAATGCAAATATCGCTATTTAAGAATTCGCATATTTGCGAGGAATTGGATTTAAGGAATCTGTAATAGAGATTCCTTAAATGCAATTCATCAACCAATTAGAAATTGCGAAATTGCAATATTTGGTCGCAATTTACCACCAAGTCTGACTTGGTGGTAAATTGCGAAAATAGTGTAAAAAGCACTTAAGACCATTTTTTTCTTTTGCATGTTACACACACACATGTCCTTTGGACATGTGTGTGCGCAACACCTGTTCAAATGTGCATTTAAGGGGTGCTACAGGGTGTCCTTTGGACACCCCTGGCACCCTTTAAATCGCTATCTTATTTGCGAGTAGCAAATTGCTAATCGCAAATAAGGAATACTCCCCATTCATTCCTATGGGCCTTTTGGCCCATAGGAATGAATGGGGAGTTTTTCCTTATTTGCGATTAGCAATTTGCTACTCGCAAATAAGGAATGTGTAGGAATCGCTATTTATTTAGCAATTCCTACATGAATACCGTTTTGCGAGTCCTTAATAGCGATTCGCTATGATTCGCTATTAGGGGCTCGCAAAACGGCCCCTGATGAATCAGGCTGAGAATGAAGAAAAGAGTGGGCAGGTACCCCTTCACGATAAAGACTGGCAAGCTTTCTTGGGTGAGGGAAAGCTGCAAGGTCTAATTATGAAAATGTTGTGTGTCAAGGAAAGGTCAGCAATGCACCGAATTTAAGGCAATACAGTACATTCCTGTCTTTTCCTCTGTGCTGGCACCCTTTTGTCTGACTAACACTGATGCAGACACACTTGCACCATGGTGCAATGGTGCCTACATTGCGTTGCATGTAGGATTGATTTTGGGCAGGAAGGGACACCTTCCCTGAACAAAGACAGTCATGAGAGGCATATTCCTCTATGTGTGCTGCAGAATGCAGCACACATAGAGAGAGGAAGTAATGAGGAGAAATAACGTTATTTATCCTCGTTACATCTCTCCTGGGAAGGTGGATCTTTTTGGAACATTCCCAGGTTTCCTAGTTCTGATAAATCTGGGAATTCATTTTAAAATACATGGGGGTTGCATGGGAACACCGACGCAATGCCTATGGAACGCCTTCACATGGCAGAGTAAGGCAATGCAGCAATTTGTCCTGCTTTGCCTTGCACAGATCTATGGAGCTACTAAGGGCCAGATAAATCAGACTTAAGGTTTGCATCACTCTTGCACCATCTTGGAGACCTAATGCCATGATCAATGCTGGTTTCCTTCTGTATGGGCAATAAAGAACTCAGCTCACATATGATATTGCTACATTATGCTGGCGGTAGGATATGCAGAGGAATATTGAAAGGTACATTTGCTGGACAGAGATAAGACACAGGATGTGGCTGCTTGCTGTACACCACCACCTGACCTCTTCCTCCTACAGTATTACTGTACACATTATTCTTCTGACCTAATCTCATGTTACTAATTTACAATAACAAATGATTTAAAAACATGACTTTCACATTAAAGGGGTAATCCAATGTCAATAACTACCACAGTTCAATCTACGAAGACCTGCACCTCAAACAACCACCCGCAAGAGGCATTCTTGAATGATGCTGGGTTTGATGATGTCTGCTTGGATTTTAAGACACATTTGGACCTCATCCAACAGATGGCCCTCTAAGAATGCTTATTGTGTGAAATTTTGGGAGAACGTGTGGAAAACTGTTTGGAAGGCGAACACATGCGGCAATTAGTTGGAAAACACCAGCTAATCCGGTAATTCATTATTCGTTATGGACAAATGTCAAAGAATGCACTAATTCTTCATCCCTGAAGAGATGAATGCTGTACTATTTAAAATGTTGAATCCCAATTTATTGCACAGTTACTTTGTAATAGTGCCCATATAGTTCTCTACAGAAATTGGAGACTTTTCCGTTACCACCAGACTCTAAATCAGCGCCCAAGCCTACAAAATAAGACACCATCTTAAAAATCATGTGCCTGCATGAATACACTCACCTATATCACCAGTGATGGTGCTCAATGATTCCCCGGTCAATGTGTCTGGAGCAATCTCGGAGTCTGATGTTGAACTGGTCAGGAGTGTGGAGCTGTTATTTGTGGGTGCTGGGTCAGTGACGGTGGGTGCATCTGGAGGACTCTGAAGGGTATGCACCATTTGAGTCGATCCTGTTACCGATACTTGGCTTCCTGTGGAGACTGACATGGGAGGTGTCGTGGACATGCATTCATCATCAGGTGTGGGTGAATTTTCTCCTGCCATAACAGTAGAACTTGAAATCGCGTCTGAAGAATGCAACGTTGTGGCTTCTTGTTTCATTGGGGTTGGCACTAAAGTGGAATAGTTCTGTTTTGTATCGGTAGACACAGAAAGCCTTTGCCTGTCCATCTGAGGACCTCCAGCGGAGCTGGACCACGTTTCCACCAGGGAGATGTTCTGGTGTGTAGTAGTAGAGTCAGAGGTCATTGTCATGCCAGCAGTTGTCCTAGTTGTTGCATTGGTCAACATTTGTGACAAATGTATCTTCCTACTTGAATGGGTTGGCTGCTCATAGACAGTTGTAGATGTGCTTGTTTCGTTCATGTGCCCTTGGGCTGCACCTACAGAGGCTGAATTTGTTGATGATGACTTCTTAGACTTTGCATGTACCAAAGCGCTTTGACTTATCTCTACCGTGACAACAGCTGAAGCTTGTGACTGGCTTTTATGTACATGTTTTCGAGTGATCGGTGATGCTCCTGAGGCTGACAATGTTGTTTCGTCTTTGGGAGAAGTTAATGTAGAGGTTGTACTGTGCACTGATTTTATTTTTGTTTTTGTAGCTTCTTCAGGTACCGGTGTTGAGGTATGAGATGAATTTCTTACAGTGGGTGATCTCACACTGGTCTGGGTTAGGATTATCGTAGTAGCAGAAATGTCTAAAAAAGATAAAGAAATAAGGGTCACAAAATGTATCAAAATCAAGGTATATACAATGAGCATCATAGCCCCATTATCCACAGCGTTCCAAGCTGTTTTATTATTTATAGCTTGAAAAAATTGTTTTCTAATACATGACTCATTACTTGTAGGCAATATAGAAAACTCAGTGGACAGGTATGTCTTTTACAAGAGGGTTCAGCAACAAGCTGATGTCCAGGAGTAGCCCATTGTATTTCAGCAACAATCTTGATGTTCTCATTTTAATCAATTTTAGCTCATTTTAAACAAAATGAAACGTATGTATTCAAGTTTTCCATGTTTGTATTTGCAATTTGATGTTTCCTGTGCAAAAGTTATTGGAAACTGAGGGGCATATTACCAAGAGTGGCGATAGGCAATGATCACCGGTTTAGCGGCCGTTTTCGGCCGCTAAGCGGCGATAATTCTATTGCTTATTAGCAAGCTGTCGCTAACTGATGTTAGCGACAGCTTTTAGGCGATGGAGAGCGGTTTGGGGCCCGCTTTGCATGTCAGCGATATTTATCGCTAATGACATGCAAAGTGGGCGTACCCAAACTGTTAGCGACTGAAAGCAGTCGCTAACGTCGCTATCGCCTATTAGCAAGGCAGGCACAGTGATGGAAATATTCCCGTTATCGCCAAAAACGAACACCTGCTCAGACCAGTTCTTAGCCATGTTATCCAATGGGAGGTGGATAACATGGCTAAGAGCATTTCGTCGCTAATGCGTGAATATCGCTGTATTCTCAGCGATATTCACGCATTTCGCCGCTATCGCTGGATATTTTAGCACAATTGAGAAAAACGTTGCTAATAGCATGTTTTCTCCGCTAACATATCCAGCGATAGGCAGCGATAAAAAAAATCGTCGCTAAGCCTATTTAGCGATAATTATCGCTACTTGTTGGTAATATGCCCCGTAATTCCTCTACTTGTGTCAATGATGCTATCCTCCAAAGTAAAAAAAAACAATGATTTCGAGAAAGGTCCCTTCATCAGGGATGACTGTATGAATGAATGATCGAATGAGTGGTTTTATTGAGCTCAATGATTGCCCAGTGGCAAAATACAGACTAGGGCTGCTGCCCTGCACCCAGCACTTCCCACACTGGTTAAAAAGGAAAGCAGGATTTGCTTGCCGGCTATGCGGTCATATACAAGAAGATATGGTTCACTTACTATGCTCTTGCGAGAAATTGCAAGAGGAGAGGAAACTTCTTTTAAAACAACATTTTATTCGGCTTGGGTTACGTACACGAAGGAGCGCAGTAATAACCTGTTTTTCATCTCAGGACCCTCAATTGAGCTGCGGCCTTGTAAAATTCTTAAAGGCTGTTGAGAAAAAAATGCCAGGGCCAGAATCTTGAATTGACTCGGTTCCAACTTTCCTTGCAACACAAATCATGTTTAATTTAAATATTGAGTGATAATTGAAAGGCTGATATGATTTTATAATTATGAAGAACAGAACTTAAATGTTCATACTATGATGGTTTTAAATATATGTGATTTTTATATTGTTTTTTAATTTTATATTTTGTATCGTATCGCATTGGTTTTAATTAACTGTGCAAATAAATGACTCACTTACAGTGGCATCTTGGCGTTAGGCAACCCATGGGGACGGTAAAGCTCAGTTATATTAGGGGGACAGAGATTTTTAGGAGACCTACTGGGAATGACGTTTGCTATTTGCTCTACTGAAGTGGCCTCAAATGGCCTGAAACCAGCATTTTTGGAGCTCATCTATAAGGGATGGTTGTTGTAACGAATGCTGGGACAGCTAGCAGTAAATTTGTTAAAGATGGACATTACTTTCTCCTTGAAGAAATTAGCTAAACAGTCACAAAAATCTTAATTATTTACTGCTGAGATGCTTGCTGTAGGGAGGGTCAGCTTTTTTTATTGTTAGAAGGAGAGTTTTGGTAGAATCACTTGCTAGTTTTTTTTTCTATGTAATATACTGATTTGGCCACAAATTAAATCTTTTTATATTCTGCTAGGCGGAGTTTATAGTATATCTCTCTCTTCCTCAATATATCCCCTACACAATTTTTGCTGTTGTCTCCTACACCCCTGTTTAGGGGCCCTGAGTGTTTGATGAAACCATGGTTATAATACCTTTTTTGTATTATTAGCTCTTAGTTTGATGGGTCAATGTTGTTGAGGGTGGAGCTAATGCAATCGAGGTATTGGTCTGCCACCTGATCTAAGTTATCCCCTATTTCGGGCAGTGAATTTATAAGTAGGGAATTTCAGTAGCTTGTATTTTGTGCCAAGCTTGACTAACACATTTCTTATTACATAACACTGGGGGAAGCCTTTTGTAGGAGGCTGGCTTAGTATATGGTGCTCACTTTGTAAGTGAAGCACACTGCACTAATTCAGACAACCCTTATGGTGATTCTAGGGGTCTTAGACAATCATAGAAAGCTATCTAAGTGGTAGCTGTGGAGAGTAGCCTTCAGGCTTAGTTCAGAAGGAGTGTTAAGCAACTTGTTTTATCTGGTCTAATCATGTAGTGTAGGTTAAATGAAAAAGAACCACACAGTGTAGTTATAAAAATAAGGCTTTTTATTCAACAGCACTCACTAACACACTGGTATGACCCCTACCTGGATATATCAACACAAATAGACAAGAATACTTCAATTGCAAGAAGTGAGTAAGCACAATACACAGTAGTCTCCAGGGGGAGATCAAACCTTATACTAAAGAAGTGGAATTTGAACTGCGACCGATGTCGGGACTTGGACTAGGAGACTCATAAGAGCTGGGGACACAAGGAACCACCTGAGTTAAGTACCCACGAACGTCATGGAGGCTATGTGCAGAGTGGAAACACAGACACGTACTCAATGCAAGTCAATAGGAAAGTAATGGTTGTATTTTTCAAAAAGAAGGACCCTTCCCAGTAGACCCTGAAGAAACCCCATGGAAGACAGAAGGTTGCAGAGTCAACCCATCCAAATATACACCTGGAACCATGATACCTACACCAGGGAAGCTGGGTGCTTAGGTGTGAAGTGATGTCGGAAACCACTGTAGACCACAATGAAGGACGTTAGGAAAGATGCCGCTGGCGAAGAAGGTGAAAGAGTCCCGTTGAATACAAGGGCAGATTCTTGAACAGAAGGACCTGCAGGCAGATGAGACAGAGTCTATGCCACTAAGGGTGACCATGAGTCATTAAAGAGCAATGACCACCAATGATGGAAGATGCAAAAGTGATGACTGTGAACTTGTCGCTGTAGTTGTGAGGACCAGGCAATGCTGTGGAAGACCAGGAGCCATTCACGAGCTGTTCCACATTGGAAGTCGAGAACCAGGGTGTCGGTGTCCAGCAGAAGCACCAAAAAGCCTTGGCAGCAGCAACAGACGTGGTAAACGAAAAAGGTCAGTGGACTCATCAATTGCAGGAGAGTCAGAACAGGCCCCAAACAAGCAGGGAAGCCCACTGAAGCCAAATAAGACCCTCAAGAGGACCCACAGGCTGAAGGCACAGGAGTCACAGGAGGACCTGGAGCAGCTACCAAACATGACCGGTTTCAGTGCAGCCAATATATAGTTAGACATCTCGTCTTGAACTTTATGTCCACTATATGTGTTAAAGGGCTGACCACACTTACAAAGCCTGGAGAACTGACTCTGGGATTTGTAGGGGTGTCCTGCCCATGCAGGGGCACCCTCACACTTATAACCAAGCACCCTTCCATCAGGACTGAAGAACCTGCTATAGTGGTGACTTACAGGTTATGTGTAGTGACCTCAGGTATAAGGAACCCTATATCTGCTCTGAGAGGTGCAAGTACTAACCCAAACAGGCTGAAATGGCAAGCCTGTAGTCACAGTTTAAGTGGGCTCTCCTGGGTGGCACAATACATGCTGCAACCCAAGATAGACCTCGTGTGTGCCTATGCCCTGGGTACCTCAGTACCATATACTCTGTACTTATAGCCTTTGCTTATGAGAAGCAAGGCTGGCAATAACTGCGCCTCTTTTACTGCCAGCCTTGCTTCTCGTAAGCAAGTACTATCTATACAAAGTGCATGTTTACGCACCGTTTGCCGGTTTTCATAACACATAAATAAAAGGCATAGTCATTTACAATGCCAATAGTTTAAATTCCTGCAAATGCGAGACCTATTGCATTGCAAATGCTTGTTTGGTATACTTCAGTGCGCCGCCCTTGGTGCGGCAGACACGTCCAGAGGTGGGTTTCATGCTCGCTGTGCCACAGGAACCAAGATACACCTGACTGAAGACCCCGAATTAGGATGAAAGCAGTCCTGGGTCGCTTGTGCTCTGGATCAGACAAGACCAGGCCTGGCAGTTTGGGCTGGACTGTTCTGATTGGAGCAGGGTGAAGACTGATTGGCATATAGCTGGGTCCACATTGAGGAGCCATGCTGTGCAAAATAACAATGGATTGGGATGGGACTCCGATTGATTACCAGGGACTGGGAATAATTCTAACATTCGATCCATCAAATTTTGTACACTGCAGTTACATCTGTATAGGACTGAGAGGCCTCGCACTGGAGGTGAATAGGGGCCTTTGATCCTATAGTATGTATGTGGGGGTGTTCCTCTGTCGTGTTGATGTGTGAATAAATCTAGTTCTGGTTTCTGGCTGTGCCTTTGCGCCAGGGCTATGCGGCTGAGGTGTCTAGTCGCACTGTGCCTCCAAGGTGCGAATTATGGGACCTTGCGACTGCTGTATTCATGGCTGTTAAGAAACAAAGAATTGCTTAGTAACCACATGGTATTCACTGCCTTCGGGAAGGGGAAGTGTCCCAGCCAATCAAATAGCCAGAGCAGAGGGTGGTGTGAGTGAGGCTGTTCAATGACCCGCATTCACCGCAAAAGGGACAGATGAGTCAGCATGAGAAGGAGGGGGCGAGTGTGGAAGTTGAGGAGAGGGACTGTCCGTAGGTGAGAAGTAATCGAGAGAGAAGAGATCATGACAGTGTTTTAGAGCAGCTGGGATAGAGAAGGCAGGAAGTGAAATCACTCGATTCAATAACGAGCTATCTCACTGATTATCCGAGAGCGCACGGTCGCCCTCTCAAAGCCCAATCACTCGGTGTCAGTCTCACTATTGACACACATGTAGTGTACTTTGTCTCGCAGCATGGGCAGGGATGCACCACCTCGATGTGTCATAGGCGCGCAAGTACTCAATGACTCCTAGCGCTACAAAAACTTTACATGTTACCGGACTTGCAGTCGCCGCCTCACAATCCCGCAGGTAAGTGAAGATGGAGAGAGTTTCACGGTATTCACGTGACTTGCTGGTCCCCTCAAACCTCTGAAGACATGCACTGTCCCACGGTATTACAGATAAGAGCAGGTTTCCACCCCCTCTCCTGCACACACACACACAAACACAGATGAGCAGCAGATGAGCAGGTTCAAAACGGACTCACTGTCCAGCAGAGACGTGCTGGGACCCACTAGTCCACAGAAATGAATAGATAGGCCCGCCCTCGGGTCTCCAGCACTGCAGAGAAATCCAGGTACTGCCAGAGCGACACGGTCCAACCGAGAAGGCAGAGTTTTTCTCTTCCTCTGCCTCAGACAGAGAAGTTCATGTACTAGGTAGACAGGTCAATACTGAAACCAAGCGCGGCCATGCGGCTGCGACAGTTAGAGTGACGCACAGCCATGCGCCAACAGTTGTCTATTGCCACTCGTGCTCGTTTGGTGTTTACCTTACAGAAGCGAGCAACAGCAGGTGCGATAATTGCTAACAGATGATGCCGCTGTTCACTCCCGCAAGGGAAACACCAAACATGCACGAGTGGCAATGGAGAACAGTGCAAAACGTTTGGCAAAAGTCCTGAGCGATGCCAAGAGGTCCCTCCTAATCAGTGCTTGCGCGCTGCATAGGCAAGACCTAAAAATGATCCTTCACTGATTATTAAAAGAGTATTGTTTAAACAAACAGTGCAAACATGTTTATTTCTGAGGTTTTTTTCTATAGCTCAGCATCACTGGGCCGCTCCTTCAACAAAAAAATATTAATACATTCAAACTGTCAGAAAGTATGTCAAAAGGGTTCAAAGAATGACAAGGGGCTAGTGTAAGGCTACAAGCATCTCAACACCAGGAGCGCGCAAAACTTGGCCTACCAGTTAGAGCTTTACTATGCAGGTCACATCATGTACAACTGCATGCAGAGACATATGTGCTCCAAATAACAAACGGGTGAGAAGGACCCAGGGGAATTTTAAAGACCAAGCTTCAACACGTTCCCTATAGACTTACAACAACACATATATTGGAGGGTCTCAAACACAAACCACGCTCGGTATACCCCAAAAAAACACAAATTAGAATAAACTCCAACCAATGTATCTAACAAGGGTCATCCCTATAATGGTCATGGAAGCATGCCCATCAGTCACCACACGGAACCGCCCTACATCATTTGGGATTCCATCAAGACCATGCCAGAGACGGCCATTCAACTGTCACGGTCGGGGGTCCAGATGTTAAAAAGGAGCTCCTCTGCCGGTCAGTAAGGTCCAACTACGGTCTTGCCACTCATGTTTTGAGGATTGTGATATCAAAGTTCAAAAGATACTTTATTCGGTTTAAATCACAAAAACCATAAAAGTGTACAAGCATTAAAAAGGTCCACAAGTCACCAGGCTGCAAAATATATAATAAAATACAACATAAGTAAAAAACGGGGAGTACCCAATAAGATATGCAGTACATGGTGGCAAGAGTTTAAAAACAACAGCATGAACATTGATCACCTAATTGAAGAATTCATACAGTAGTTAACATTTATAGAAAATCAGCTAGGACCAAGCGATCTTTTTGCCATGTCTCACTGCTATGGTTAAAAATGTTGCCACGTTAAAGATTTCCCATATTTCTGTCAAAAGTTGCAGGTACATCAAAGCTGGCTTCACTTGCCTAAAACCTTTTCCTTTTAACAATGGTATAATAAATTTTGATCTAATGCCCTTGAAGTGGTCACAGAAAAACAAAAAGTGAGCGGTGTCCATAATTGAACAGCCGTCGCATTTGCATAAATCTAAGTCCGTACTCCTGGTCCAGACAGGGCGGCCAGAAATTAGAAGGTGAATTTTATTCAATCGGAACCTTGTTAGCAAGTACCTATGATTGGCATCATTTACAACTTTAAGGTACAGTTCTGGTTCAGAGCCAGAGGAAACGATCAGCTGATGGGTCCTGACAGGGGGCTTTAACAGCTCCCTGCCCTCTCTGTCCATTCCTCTGTACAGCAAAAAAGTGTTTTTTGCCCATTTCAAGTCTCCTTTCACCAAACTAGAGGGTTTGTCGAACAAATCGGGCCGGCCCAACTTTTCGCACATTTGTTGCACATATTTCAACCAGGGAATCTTGTCCCAGTGGTCTAGCAATAAACAATCTTTTAGAATTTCATGGTTCACTTCAAGCTCTGGGTTTAACCAGACTGCCAACCATTTTAATAGGGGGGCCATGGCAATTTTATCCTCCAAGTAACCCAAGCCGCATTCCTGATGAACTATGAAGCTTGCAGTGGATCTTGGGAGGGAAAGAAGTGTTTTTAGAAAATTGTCCTCTGTGACCTGAAGCGATGTAACTGGCCTAAAGCCCCACAAGTCGGCCCCATACAAGGCAATGGCGGTACATTTGGCAGCATATACTTTTAGTACTGCCTCAATGGGCTTCACCCAAAGTTTACGGGAGAAGCTCAGCACCGCCGAGATCGAGCGTGCCAAGGCTGTTTTTTTCTCTACCATTTGAGGTAGCCACGTGGAGCCTTCATCAAAGACAACCCCCAAATAGGGAAATCTGGGAACTCGTGATAGCTTGTGTCTATTACAAAATAATGACATCACATTTTTTTTAGTCTTTGCTTTGTGGCCCACTACCATAACATGAGATTTGGCAAAATTAACACTTAAATCAAGATTATTCATAAAAACATAAAATGAGTTCAACAGGCATTGGAGTCCTACTGCGGTTCTAGCTAGAAGGGCAGCGTCATCCGCATACAGTAAGGACGGCAGTGAATATTTCCCAGCCTTCGGGATATCCTTGCAAGCAGCGCCCAAAACTTTACCTAGGTCATTAATATATAGTGTAAAGAGCAGGGGAGCAAGAATGCAACCCTGCCTCACGCCATTAATGATGCTAATTTTTTCCGTGCAGTTCCACTTTCTATCATAACGGACCATTGCTGTAAGGTCCCTATGGAGGTCTGCTAGGAAATACACTATGTTAGGGTCTATTCCGATGTTGAGGAGCTGGCCCCACAATTTGGATCTGTTTACTCGGTCGAATGCCGAGGACAGATCCATAAAAGCAATAAACAATGACCCTTGCTTAGCTAAGGTGTACTTCCCGATGAGCAATTGTAGGTTTAGGCTTTGGTCGATCGTACTGCGCCTCTTTCGAAAACCATACTGTAGAGGGGAAAGTGTATTGGTCTCCTCAAGCCAGTTAGTCAATTTACCTAAAACCACTCTCCCTAAAACCTTGACTGCAGAATCAATGAGGGATATGGGTCGGTAATTGCCAGGATCCCCCCGGTCCCCTTTTTTGTAAATAGGTACAATGACCGACTGTGTCCATGACTCAGGAATGCCTGTCTTAGAGACTCTATTAAAAACATTGGCTAAAACTTTGGACCAAAATAAAATATCGACTTTAAAAAGATCAGAGGGAACGCCATCAGGTCCAGGAGCTTTATTACTGGTCATCATGCCGATGGCCACTGCCACCTCCTCCTCATTCACAGTTAAAGTATAAGGCGATTGAGGGAAGGCACTCATACCTTCTGTCGCCATAATCTCGTTTTCATAAACAGACCTAAAGTGCAGGTGCCATCGATCTTCTTGGATTCCACAATCCAATTCATTATTACTGGAATCCGAGAAGTGAGATTGTGATATCAAAACCAGGGGGGGACTGATGTTAGCAGTGCTCAAAAAAGGTGAAAACTAAAAAATAATACTAAGAAAAGTGATGCTAAAACAGGATGGAGAGGTTACTTATAACTTTATTCTGGTGTTCCCTGACCTCCTGGTCTAAAAAAGTAGTCAAATGGCAGTCCCAAATTATAGACTGTCTGGATGTTTAAGGTGGTCGACATGTTTCAGCAATATAGCGACAAACTTGTCATTGCTTTCTTCAGGACCAATCAACTAACAGGCTACTGCAAGTGTGATGTGAGAAAACAAATAAGTGCTCAAATCAAAATGAGATACAAAGATCACCTGATTTAACTAGGTGTTCATCTCCCTCTTATTCAAATTCTGTTGAAAGAAGGAAACAAAGAGATATAAAGCTTAAACCAAGAAGTATTCATGAGATAAACCAGCGCATTATATTATATTCATATTTATGGATAATAACAGGAATCCTAAATGTCTCCATATATCACTGCATATTAAGGGCTCTAGTGTTATCATTGGGCCCAAACCTATGACTCACAATGAAAGAAACGAAAAAAAGCCCATCTTACCATGCTAGTAAGAGGTATAGACCTCACTCACCTGGCCACGGCTCAGGAAAAGGGGAAGCACCGCTCTATGGTGGAGAGACAGAAAACATATACCAACAGGTTATTTTTGTCAAATCCATCATCCACTTGTACATATCGCCACAGCCTTCCAGAACGAAGCATCTCTCACCCCAAGACACTCGGCAACACCAGACCCTGTTTATAAGCAATCACAAGGAAACTACGATGTAATCCCCATAAAAGGCTTACTGAAATGACACCGACTCAGGTCATACATGTTATAAAAGAGACCATCATTCGAAAAAAGGGAGTTAGACAATGAAGAAGCGCGTCGGGCTGATTGTTAGTTAAAATTTTGGCAGCATAAGAAGTATTAACGGCAGTTAAGGGTAGATACAGCCGTTCAGTATTTCGCCTGCACTGTCACGCCCGTCCGCGCATAAAAATCCTTACATTCAACCAGTATGACTACACAATGCACTCAGATCTAATAAGTGTCCATAAAGCAGAAAAACAGAAAAACAGAAAAACAAAATCTCTCTTACCTATCCGTCGGTACCTCGAATCTGGCGTCTAAGCCGATCGGGGAGGTACCGACGGGTGGAGAGACTGCCAGATATAAAGTGCCGCGTGAGTGGCCAACCTGACTCACGTGACGCGGCGATGTTCCGTGGTGTCTGATAAGCTGCAGCAAGCCAAACTCCAGCCAATCAGGGCGCATCGTTCACGAAACGAAACTGCGTCTATTTTTTACTCCACAAGAACCGGTCTATGAGAGCTTGTAACTTTATTAGTTACACACACTTAGAGCACAACAGGCAAAACGAGTGAATGCAAAATACTGATGTTTAGCAAATCATCAAACATCAGATGTTCAAAGTTTTTAGCATTGGAGACTGTATTAGAATGCTCAGGGTTCTCTATAACTTGTCACAGGCACACTACCAGAAGACATATAATGGTGTTACAAATTATAGAATCTTAAAATAGTCTAGAGTCTTGAAATATTAGGGTGTATGACAATATTAAACTCTATCACCACTACCACTATCCGTGTAATGGCTCATCTATATTGAGGAACAGAGTTCCATGACAGAGCGAAAAAGCCCAAAATGGTACTTGGATGTGGAATGTTAATATTCAGCCCATTACGTTATAAGGACATGACCAATCACATTTAATCAGAGGGTCGACCAGGGTATATCGTCGTTCAGACCCACTCGATTCGTGCCCAATTTAAACACCCATTTTTGTTCCTTCATCAGAAGATATTTGGATATATCAGTGACATGTGATGGAATGTGGGGTTTCTCAATCACAGTCCACTGAAATGCAGTTGAAGGATGTCGTGCTTCTAAAAAGTGATTAGTGAGTTTGGTTGCCTGCCTCTTACATCTGATTGTGCTCTTATGCTCAGAGATCCTCACTCTGATTTTACGGGCGGTCATCCCCACGTACTTCAGTCTGCAGGGGCATATGATCAGATGAACGAGGTTCTCACTATTGCAGTTAGTGAACTTGGACTGGACCCACGGTCTCGCAGTGCCAATGTCGATTTCAGTTGACTTTTTCGTTTGTGGACAAGATTGACACATCCCGCAGGGATGATGACCTGTCACTGGAGGAAGGTCCCAGAGTGAACCTAGAGCCCTAGGTGTGTCTTCACGTGGTCGTGTATGTATCAAGCGGTCTCTCAAGTTAGGCCCTCTCTTAAACGAAAATAGAGGGCTCTGAATGGACACACTGTCCGAATTAAGAATAGACCAATGCCTTTTGGCCAATTTCTGTATGTTATTAGACAGAGTCCCAAAGGTGGTCACAAAGGTAATCCTTTCTAAAGGAGGTTTCTGCACAGCGGGTTCCAAAAGAGCCGACCGATTATTGTTACGGGCACGTTTGAGAGAATGTTGTACCAATCTAGGGGGATATTTCCTTAGAACTAATTGCTCCTTGAGAGCCAAAGAATGTGTTCTAAAAGCCTCTACATTCGAACAATTTCTCTGGACCCTCAAAAACTGCCCATAGGGCAAATTATCCCGCAAAGATTTGGGGGGATGGCTGTCAAAGCAAAGGAGGGAGTTCTTCGCTAGAGGTTTCCTATATAGCTCAGACTGTAGACCTTCTGGGGTTGCAGAGATTAGCAGGTCTAAGAATGCTAATCGATCCCTGCCTACCTCAATTGTGAAGCGGAGGAAGTTATTCCTGGTATTTAACCAGGATAGGAATTCATACCATCTCTCCTCTGTGCCCCGCCATACCACTAGGAGATCATCGATGTACCTCCTCCATGTTCTTATACATTCAATAAAGGGGTTCGTGGTCACCAGTATGTGCTCTTGTTCAAATGAATGAACATATAGATTTGCCAAGCTGGGAGCGTAAACGCTCCCCATACTGGTGCCAGACACCTGAAGGTACACCGAGTCCTCAAACTGGAAAAAATTATTTTTCATGGCCAGCGTGGCACAGGCCATGATAAAGCTCACAGGAGTGATACTGTCTAGGTCTCTCGACTGTGATAGGAGCTGAATCACTTCTAGAGTTTCATCTTGGGGAATTGATGTATATAATGCCTCTACATCGAAAGACACCAAGAGATCAGTACTCATATCAAACTCAATTTCAGGCAAAAGACGTAACACGTCAGTAGTGTCCTTCAGATAAGTCGGCATTTCTCGAACCATGGGCCGTAAAAAGTAGTCAACAAATGTTGATAACGGTTCGAGAACAGAGCTGATGCCCGAAATATTAGGGCGACCCGGAGGTGGTCTCTGCTTTTTATGCCCTTTGGGTAGGGCATAAAAATAAGGGGTAATCGGATGGGTGGTACATAAGAAAGATGCTTCCTGTGGCGTTATCCAACCCTCAGACAAGGCTTCCTCAGTCAGTTTTTTTAGCTCTTCCTACTTGTCCCCTTCCGCTCTGGCTTGTTCTGGCCTGGCTTTCACTCGCCCTCCATTGGTAACATCATGGCCGAAAATCAAGGCCTATCTTTTGATGAGGACGATGTACAACTAGTCCTTGCTGACCATCCTGACCTTTTGGATACTATATCCACTCTTGCTACTCAAAATGAGGATGAGTGGGCTAAAGTATTGGTTCTCAAAAAATCACATACCAGGACAACTCTGCATGGTACTGTGATGGCACAGTACCTACGGAATAACTGTGCCCCTACCGGATTGATTGTTACAAATAACGATAGACTCTTCTTAACTGACAAGGAATTCTTAAAAAGCTGGTCACTCATCGCCTGGCGATGCACTAGGGATTGGCTTATTTTAATTATACAGACCTTTAAGAGAAATGCGGATGCAATACTTATCGAGATTCAGGTCCTTGAATCCCACATTAAGGCTACCCTTTCCAGTAAAGCATTCCAGAAGAACGTTGATGAAACCAATAAGAGCAATAGGGAGTTTAGAGAATTCACCTTATCAGTCAAATTGAAAAATTCAGGAAAGATCTGGATAAATTCAAATTTGATAAAGTGTACCCCTATACCAGCGATACCTACGTCCCACCAGATTTTTCTGGTAAGGGACGTAAAACCGGGTCTAGCTACGGTACATCTAGTTCTGATGAGAACTCGTCAGGCAGTGATACTGGCTCTACCAACCAGGGCCCACGTGGCAGAGGCCATGTTAGGAATAATTCCCGTAACAACTGGAGAGGTAACCAACAATATCAAATGCCTATGTGGTGGCAACCCAACCCTTGGCAGTTTGGTGGTCCGCCATTCCCTCCGCAAATGGGACCACCTCAGATGGGACCTGGTCAACCCCACATGGGACCTTTTCCACCTCAGTACCCTACCAACTTTGGAGGTCAGCCTTTTTTAGGTGGAGGCCGGGGACGATCTCGTGGCAGGAGAAGAGGTCAACAACAACAAACCCAACCACAGGTGCATTACAGTCCACCAACAACATCAGCGAGGAGTCTGAGGAGCAACACCTCGAAGAACAAGGAACAGGCGGCAACCAACTCGGAACCGGGCTCGTGATTAATTTGAGCCAACATGTATTAACACATGCAGAAGAGAAGGCTCTCAATAGAGGTTTGGGCTTTGTACCCACTCATAGGAATGACCATTTTGAGACACGACTGGAGCTGTCCAAATTCCTACGCGAAATCAGACTACATTTTTTCTTTGCAAGTAAACAAGAGACTGTGACACAAGAAACCAACACTGGATTAAAGAAAAAATCTACCTTTTATCCACCATCCCACTCGATGCCTCCTAAAGTTCTGGCCTTTGAGAATGCTTTAGAGAAAAGTATTGAGAATCTTTTTTCTCAACAAGAAAGAGAGTACTACAACAACTCTCCTAAAGAAGAGCAACTAGCTCTAAAGACACTATCTATGAATACCTCACTGACCATCAAGCCAGCAGATAAAGGGGGTGCTATTGTTCTTTTGGACACTAGCACCTACCGGGCAGAGTGTCTACGCCAATTGAGCGATGTAAGATCTTATCGCCTTTTGGATACCGATCCCACGCCAGAATTGCAAGCCATCATTGGGCATATGACTGAGGAAGCCTTGTCTGAGGGTTGGATAACGCCACAGGAAGCATCTTTCTTATGTACCACCCATCCGATTACCCCTTATTTTTATGCCCTACCCAAAGTGCATAAAAAGCAGAGACCACCTCCGGGTCGCCCTATTATTTCGGGCATCGGCTCTGTTCTCGAACCGTTATCAACATTTGTTGACTACTTTTTACGGCCCATGGTTCGAGAAATGCCGACTTATCTGAAGGACACTACTGACGTGTTACGTCTTTTGCCTGAAATTGAGTTTGATATGAGTACTGATCTCTTGGTGTCTTTCGATGTAGAGGCAATATATACATCAATTCCCCAAGATGAAACTCTAGAAGTGATTCAGCTCCTATTACAGTCGAGAGACCTAGACAATATCACTCCTGTGAGCTTTATCATGGCCTGTGCCACGCTGGCCATTAAAAAGAATTTTTTCCAGTTTGAGGACTCGGTGTACCTTCAGGTGTCTGGCACCAGTATGGGGAGCGTTTACGCTCCCAGCTTGGCAAATCTATATGTTCATTCATTTGAACAAGAGCACATACCGGTGACCACGAACCCCTTTATTGAATGTATAAGAACATGGAGGAGGTACATCGATGATGTCCTAGTGGTATGGCGAGGCACAGAGGAGAGATGTTATGAATTCCTATCCTGGTTAAATACCAGGAATAACTTCCTCCGCTTCACAATTGAGGTAGGCAGGGATCGATTAGCATTCTTAGACCTGCTAATCTCTGCAACACCAGAAGGTCTACAGTCTGAGCTATATAGGAAACCTCTAGCGAAGAACTCCCTCCTTTGCTTTGACAGCCATCACCCCAAATCTTTGCGGGATAATTTGCCCTATGGGCAGTTTTTGAGGGTCCAGAGAAATTGTTCGAATGTAGAGGCTTTTAGAACACATTCTTTGGCTCTCAAGGAGCAATTAGTTCTAAAGAAATATCCCCCTAGATTGGTACAACGTTCTCTCAAACGTGCCCGTAACAATAATCGGTCGGCTCTTTTGGAACCCGCTGTGCAGAAACCTCCTTTATAAAGGATTACCGTTGTGACCACCTTTGGGACTCTGTCTAATAACATACAGAAATTGGTCAAAAGACATTGGTCTATTCTTAATTCGGACAGTGTGTCCATTCAGAGCCCTCTATTTTCATTTAAGAGAGGGCCTAACTTGAGAGACCGCTTGATACATACACGACCACGTGAAGACACACCTAGGGCTCTAGGTTCACTCTGGGACATTCCTCCAGTGACAGGTCATCATCCCTGCGGGATATGTCAATCTTGTCCACAAACGAAAAAGTCAACTGAAATCGACATTGGCACTGCGAGACCGTGGGTTTAGTCCAAGTTCACTAACTGCAATAGTGAGAACCTCGTTTATTTGATCATATGCCCCTGCGGACTGAAGTACGTGGGGATGACCACACGTAAAATCAGAGTGAGGATCTCTGAGCATAAGAGCACAATCAGATGTAAGAGGCAGGCAACCAAACTCACTAATCACTTTTTAGAAGCACGACATCCTTCAACTGCATTTCAGTGGACTGTGATTGAGAAACCCCACATTCCATCACATGTCACTGATATATCCAAATATCTTCTGATGAAGGAACAAAAATGGGTGTTTAAATTGGGCACGAATCGAGTGGGTCTGAACAACGATATACCCTGGTCGACCCTCTGATTAAATGTGATTGGTCATGTCCTTATAACGTAATGGGCTGAATATTAACATTCCACATCCAAGTACCATTTTGGGCTTTTTCACTCTGTCATGGAACTCTGTTCCTCAATATAGATGAGCCATTACACGGATAGTGGTAGTGGTGAAAGAGTTTAATATTGTCATACACCCTAATATTTCAAGACTCTAGACTATTTTAAGATTCTATAATTTGTAACACCATTATATGTCTTCTAGTAGTGTGCCTGTGACAAGTTATAGAGAACCCTGAGCATTCTAATACAGTCTCCAATGCTAAAAACTTTGAACATCTGATGTTTGATGATTTGCTAAACATCAGTATTTTGCATTCACTCGTTTTGCCTGTTGTGCTCTAAGTGTGTGTAACTAATAAAGTTACAAGCTCTCATAGACCGGTTCTTGTGGAGTAAAAAATAGACGCAGTTTCGTTTCATGAACGATGCGCCCTGATTAGCTGGAGTTTGGCTTGCTGCAGCCTATCAGACACCACGGAACATCGCCGCGTCACGGGAGTCAGGTTGGCCACTCACGCAGCACTTTATATCTGGCAGTCTCTCCACCCGTCGGTACCTCCCCGATCGGCTTAGACGCCAGATTCGAGGTACTGACGGATAGGTAAGAGAGATTTTGTTTTTCTGTTTTTCTGTTTTTCTGTTTTTCTGTTTTATGGACACTTATTAGATCTGAGTGCACTGTGTAGTCATACTGGTTGAATGTAAGGATTTTTATGCGCGGACGGACGTGACAGTGCAGGCGAAATACTGAACGGCTGTATCTACCCTTAACTGCCGTTAATACTTCTTATGCTGCCAAAATTTTAACTAACAATCAGCCCGACGCGCTTCTTCATTGTCTATCTGCCTTTTTTCGAATGATGGTCTCTTTTATAACATGTATAACATGAGTCGGTGTCATTTCAGTAAGCCTGTTATGGGGATTACATCGTAGTTTCCTTGTGATTGCTTATAAACATGGTCTGGTGTTGCCGAGTGTCTTGGGGTGAGAGATGCTTCCGTCTGGAAGGCTGTGGCGATATGTACAAGTGGATGATGGATTTGACAAAAATAACCTGTTGGTATATGTTTTCTGTCTCTCCACCATAGAGCGGTGCTTCCCCTTTTCCTGAGCCGTGGCCAGGTGGGGTGAGGTCTATACCTCTTACTAGCATGGTAAGATGGGCTTTTTTTCGTTTCTTTCATTGTGAGTCATAGGTTTGGGCCCAATGATAACACAAGAACACTTAATATGCAGTGATATATGGAGACATTTAGGATTCCTGTTATTATCCATAAATATGAATATAATATAATGCGCTGGTATATCTCATGAATACTTCTTGGTTTAAGCTTTATATCTCTTTGTTTCCTTCTTTCAACAGAATTTGAATAAGAGGGAGATGAACACCTAGTTAAATCAGGTGATCTTTGTATCTCATTTTGATTTGAGCACTTATTTGTTTTCTCACATCACATTTGCAGTAGCCTGTTAGTTGATTGGTCCTGAAGAAAGCAATGACAAGTTTGTCGCTATATTGCTGAAACATGTCGACCACCTTAAACATCCAGACAGTCTATAATTTGGGACTGTCATTTGACTACTTTTTTAGACCAGGAGGTCAGGGAACACCAGAATAAAGTTATAAGTAACCTCTCCATCCTGTTTTAGCATCACTTTTCTTAGTATTATTTTTTAGTTTTCACCTTTTTTGAGCACTGCTAACATCAGTCCCCCCCTGGTTTTGATATCACAATCCTCAAAACATGAGTGGCAAGACCGTAGTTGGACCTTACTGACCGGCGGAGGAGCTCCTTTTTAACATCTGGACCCCCGACCGTGACAGTTGAATGGCCGTCTCTGGCATGGTCTTGATGGAATCCCAAATGATGAAGGGCGGTTCCGTGCGGTGACTGATGGGCATCCTTCCATGACCATTATAGGGATGACCCTTGTTAGATACATTGGTTGGAGTTTATTCTAATTTGTGTTTTTTTGGGGTATACCGAGCGTGGTTTGTGTTTGAGACCCTCCAATATATGTGTTGTTGTGAGACATATGTGCACCCATACAATACCCGCAAGGTGCTTCTCCTGACGAACCTCCATGAAAAATGTATGGGGCAGGCAGCACGGGGTTCACACAATGAGTTTTTAACACAAGCAGGCGAAGGCTGAGTAGAATGACATATCAACTTGTCCTTCAGCTGGAGCAGCGCCGTGGAAAGAAGCTGCAGGGATGCTTTAAGGTGATGTATGTGGCTCCGAAATGCAAAGCCTCTCGTTTTATATCCCCTCTGGTCACAATAGGCAATTTAGAATCATTCCTGGAAAAAAAGGGAGCCAGCCTGAAAAGTCATGACTACATCAAAGCAGCGATAGCTGTGGTCATACTGCGGAGCCATGAAGGACCTTGACATTTTGTGGAGGGAAAGGGCCTTACTTGTGTTCCTTACTTAATTGTAGGGCAGCAGTCACTGCCTACCTCCGTGCACGGCAAGGACATGGTATTTTAAAAAGCGCCTCTCAGCTTTGTTTTTTGCTGCGTTTTAGGGTCATATGGCACTGTCAGTTGTCCGGAGAGGTTAGGGTGACTTCCACTTTTTCAAGACCCCAGCCATATTTTTCTGGCCTTCGTAAATGTCAACATTTAACTATGTCTGAATTAGAGAACTGTGGTGATATGTATTGCGCAACATAGAACCACTATGTGTCATTCACAGTGTTCCACTCTCAGTGTTCTCTGTGGGGCAGTTATTACTTTGACTTCCTCCAGCCTGCTGGGACGGCTCTCCCTTTCCTTTACAATAAACTACACTTGGAGAACATCTTTCCTGTGTCCAATCATCATCATTTCACTGGCGACTGAGGACGGGATCTACACTACGACAACTCATCCGATCTACAAAAAAAAAAAAAAGGAACTTTCCATTTGTGCCGTTTTTTTTTTTCTCATCATACAGTCACCCTGTGAAAATTTCAATTGACTACGCTAAACCGTGAGTACATTTTCAAACTTATTTTACAAGGATTCACTAGGGAGAGCCGTACCCACTCAAAGACTTTCATTTACATGGTCTAACTCTCACCTTAAAAAAACTAACGAAGGGAAAACCTGAGGAAACCTATCTATTTCTCTCAAAAATCTCTTTGAGTGAAAAATTCGTCGAGGAGTTTCCCCGCTCTTGAAAACGCACGCATCCGCTAAAAGTGCTGTATTTCTCACCGTGTTTCACGGAGCTCACGGGACGTTCCGCTTATACTGCAGTCACAACTATGATGACGTAGCCGAACCTTGGATGAGTGACGTGAGCATCTGATGCGTATAATCGACCTATTACAGGCACGCCTTGACGTATTCACACACAGAGAAAACATTTGCTGACTTCTAATCTCCATAACAACTGAAGTTACATACCAACCGAAGCTAGCACTAAAACATTACTTATATCTCGCTACGGGAAACTTCCAGCTCTCACTCATCAGACACCTCTACAATTCTCTCGTTATCAACAGTGCTGCGCATCTGATAATTTTACCCCATCTACGCATCGCATATTTTTACCTAAAATGCGGCGCTGACACAAACAGCATCTACATGTGTTTGTCGAACAACCTTTTTATCATTAATTTTTGCTGTCCAGAGTTAACTTATTCAAGAAATTCACACGCTGTCGAAAACATCGAAAAGACAGGATTCACTATCTCACACTGCCATCTAGTGACAAAAATTTGAACCAAATCTGAACTGAAGATTTCCTTTCATTATTTCTTGCTTCTGTGATACACACACAACCCTTGCAGTGTACCACTTCTGTGATAGACACACAAAAATTTTTTTGCAGCATATTACTTCTGTGATGTGCTCACAATTCACAGGAAATAAGTTCAGAATATCTTAAAGTACAAAATTTTTTACTTTTCACAAACAGCACTTGTTTTTTTTGACAAAGTATTATATTATATCTGAATTTCACGTACTTATTTTCAAACAAATTTAACCTACATTCTACCAAAACATTAAAAAAAAAATCCATATCAATATGCAAAGTGTTACTCCTCCTGCACCTTTTTTACAAGTACCTGGTGATCCCCCATTAGAATGGAAATTATGGATCAGATCATTTATGGCTTACTTGGGTGCTATTGATGGCCAAAGATATAGACCAGAGAGAAAGAAGAACCTTATGTACTACCATTTGGGGGTCGAAGGTCAAAATGTTTTTGACCATTTACCTCCATATGACCCACCTGAAGGTCAAGATCCCGATGATTTTGAAATTGCTGTAGCAAAACTAGAAAAGTATTTTACTAAAACAAAGAATTTAGTTGTACATAGATATAAGTTTTCACAAGAACGCAAAAAAGTGATGACAATATAGATACATTTATAACCGCTTTAAAAATGCTAGCTGCAAATTGCGAATTTGACAATTTCACGTCACAACTCATTAGGGACCAACTTGTTGCTCGATGCTATTGCAAAGAAATCCACAAGAAGTTACTTACGTGCAAAGATCCCACATTAAATAAAGCAGTTGACATAGCAAAAAGTATAGAAACCTCCATGGATGATGTAAAGCAACTGAAACAGCCTTGTTCAATACCACAGTTTCTGGCGCTGTTTCTAGTACTCCTACAACCAAAATTCCTTTTATGCCACGTGGTAATTTCAGAAGGCCCAATATATCCAGGGGTGGCAGATTCAGACAATTTGATTCTAGAATGTTTTGTTATAGGTGTGGTTCTTCTTTTCACGTTTCTTCTTTTAAGAATTGCCCTGCCATCAATCAACAATGTGGTCAATGTGGTAAAATGGGACATTTTGCTAAGATATGCATGAGAGGCAGGAGATGAAGTGTAAGGGGAAATATTCGATGTGTCATTAATGACGATGGTACTAATGATAATGATAACGACTTTTCAAATGAAGATGATATTTCACATGAGGACGTCATGCATCAGGATTACGTCGTGGTCGTCAAAGATTCCCATAGTAAAAGAGATTCTCAACATATCTCTGATCCTGAGGTTGATGTTATCATTGAGAAAGATCATGTTCAATTGCTAGTTGACACTGGCGCACGCATCACCATTATTTCACAAGATAGTTACACCAAGTTTTGGTCTGACAAAAGTTTGCTACCCCCAGATATTCTTACTGTAGCATTCGAAGGTAGCAGGATTAATTTACTCGGATATTTCTGGGCTATTATTAATGTTTTAGGAGTAACCATCAAAGGGAAAGTGTATGTGGCCAAAAAAGGAATTAATGTTCTTGGTCTTATCCACCAAGCTGAAATTGGTTTAACCATTAAACCGGGACTAACTAATCCGGTATTCATTGACAAACGGATTGAAGAAGATATTTCTGCTTCTATAATATCTAACTCTACATCCAGTACTCATATTCACAATAATTGGGAACAAAAATTTAGTAAAATCTTTGAGAATCGTCTTGGCAAAATCACCGACTTTCAGCATTCACTCAGAGTCAAAGACAATGTCGTTCCTACCAAACATAAATTACGCAATGTTCCCTTGAGCATCAGAAGTGACCTGTCTAAACATTTGAAGAGTCTGTGGGCCCGATTCACTACTACTACTAAACTGAAAAAAATCCTAATTTTAAGACTTTCGGTATTCACAGAAGGCATTTAGGAGTCCTAAAGTTAGGAGTCCTAACTTCTGTGAATACCGAAATGAGTAAGTGTCTTCTGTGAATACCAAAATGAGTAAGTGTCTTCTGTGAATACAAAAATGGTAGTAAGTTTAGGATTTTGTCTTAAGTTAGTTCTGTGAATCGGGCCCTGTGTGATCAAGGGATCATTGAAAAAGTTGAATCTACACTATGGCTTTCCCCTATTGTTTTAGCCAAGAAGAGGTCAGGCGATTTGAGGATGTGTGTTGACTTACGCACCCTCAATGAAGCTATTTGGGTCGATGGGTTTCCCCTGCCACGTATTGAAGACCTCATTGCCAAAGTAGGTTCATCTTCGTGGTTTACTAAGCTTGATCTCAAAGCTGCCTATCACCAAGTAGAGTTGCACCCTCAATCCAGACATCTCACTGCCTTTGTCACTCCGATGGTGTTTTTCAATTCTGTCGTCTTCCTTTTGGACTAGCGTCGGCCGCAGCAGTCTTTCAAAGACTCATGTCAGATATGTTTGCTCACAATCCCAATGTAGTTGTCTTTCAAGATGACATTCTCATCTTTACTAAAACAGAGAGTGAGCACGACCAAGCTATTAGTGAAGTTTTTGAAGTGCTCCAAAATAGAGGTTTAACACTGCAGAAAAGTAAATGTATTTTCAAAACCAAAGAAATTGAGTACCTAGGGCATATCATTTCGGAAAAAGGTATTAAACCAAGACCAGGTCTAGTTAAGAGCATTTTTGAAGCACCAGCTCCACAAAATAGAGAGCAACTCTTATCCTTTCTCGGTTTATGTGAATTTTATGCAAAATTTATGAAAACCACCAAGTGCTTCAGGTCTTTGTTGAAAAAGGGAGCTGTTTTTGTGTGGTCAGAAGAATGTAAAAAAGGTTTTCAGCTTATCAAAGATCATATACTTTCTGCTCCAGCTCTACAAGCATTTGTTGAAGGTAGACAAACTTTTGTCACAGTTGATGCATGTGAGTATGGATTGGGTGCAGTTCTTTCTCAATATTCTGGTGGGAAGGAGCACACAGTAGGATTTGCTTCACGCACTCTCCGTCCTGTTGAACGGAAGTATTCCGTCATTGAAAAAGAACTTTTAGCCTGTACGTGGAGCGTGGAGAAATTTAAATCATATCTTTGGGGCAGGTCATTTATTCTCAAAACAGATCATCGACCATTAGTCGATATTCTAAATGGAAAAAATATCAAATGCACGACAGCTCGTTTAGCAAGATTATCAACAAAACTACTAGAATACACCTTTAGTGTAGAATACATACCAGGGGGAAGAAACAGCAGGGCGGACTGCCTTTCTAGGCTTTCCATTCCCAATAATAATGAACAAGATTGGGAGACAGAGGTAGAGGAGTGTTTTGTAGCTAATGTCTGTCAGGAATCTACATCCTTTTTAGAGGATGATTGGATCAAAGAACTAAATAATGATATAGTTCTTAAAGATGTTTCTTCTCTTATAACAAAAGGATGGCCGAAAGAGAAATGTCTTTCTCCCGATCTTCAAATGTTTTGGAAAATTAACACTGAGCTGTCAATGGAAAATGGTGTAATTGTTCGGGGTGACAAATTGGTTCCTCCATCGTGCTTTAGAGAAAAAATCATTTTAGCAGCACATTCAGGCCATCTTGGTGCCACCATTACTAAAAGAAAAGTAAGATCTGATTTTTGGTGGCCAAAAATGGATTCTCAGGTAGATGAAATTGTCAGACAATGTTCACGCTGTAATACCAGTGACAAGGTTTTAGTTTTGGAAGGCCTTGTGGAATCTAAAGTTTCCGTTCCTGGTAGAGCTTGGCAGAAGTTAGGAATGGATTTCCTGGGACCGTTTCATGTTCTCTCCAATAACTCAAAATACTTTTTGGTTCTCATTGATCATTTGTCAGGGTGGGTTGAAGTTGAACCAATTAATATACCGAATTCAAAAAGTGTTATTGATTGCTTGAACAGTATATTCTTGAGAGAAGGTTACCCAGAGGAGATCTTAACCGATAATGGTGTTCAATTCATCTCTCATGAAATGAATTCCTTTTTGAAGTCGTGTGGTATCAAACACACTAGAACTCCTCCACAAAGCAATGGCAAGACGGAAAGATTTAACAGAGTTATTGTAGAGTGTGTTCAAGCAGCTTTCAAGTCTAGATGTTGTGTCTTTAAAGCAGTCAGAGATCTTGTACGGTCTTACCGCACTTCCCCCCATTCTGCTACCAACTACACCCCATTTGAACTCATGAGAGGAAGAAAAGCCTGTTCACAAGTATATCCTTTCTGGATGGTGAGAAATTTTCGTCAAGGTAACAACATGAGCAATATGTGGGATGCTGCTCACAGGAAATCCTCTGACGTATGTTCTAAACATGTTAAACCTGGAAAGAAAATTTCTCACAACATTCAGATTGGAGATTGGGTCAGGGTTAAAAATCCTGTTTTAGTTAGAAAGGGTCTTTCCAAGTTTTTAGATTCTCAGCAAGTAGTGGATACTCGTAAGAATGCGGTTAGATTGAACAATGGCAATTGGTGGTGCACTTCTCAGATTGCCAAAGATCCCTCTAATTCTCCGAGTAATATCAATTTCAACAATATTTCAGAGGGGAATGAGGTTAGGAAAAGTACCAGAGTGTCAGTCAGGCCTAGCAAACTACGAGATTATGTTTAATCCCTTTGTATTTTTCATGAACTGTATTTTCCTCTTACTGTATTTATTGTTTGTTGTTTATCTTATTAAAAGAGGGGAGGTGTGGTGATATGTATTGCGCAACATAGAACCACTATAAGTCATTCACAGTGTTCCACTCTCAGTGTTCTCTGTGGGGCAGTTATTACTTTGACTTCCTCCAGCCTGCTGGGACGGCTCTCCCTTTCCTTTACAATAAACTACACTTGGAGAACATCTTTCCTGTGTCCAATCATCATCATTTCAAGAACTCATTTGAGCATTTTGTCTGACGCCCAATGGATGGTTCCACCTGGCCGCTCACCCAGGCATGACAGATGAATACACAGGGACACTGCGGGCCAGCGTCTCCCCCGGGTCTGCCCCAGGCTCTGTTCTGAACTGCTTTCACTCTGAGGATGTTTACTTTGCAAAAATTGCGTCACTCTATATGTCCAGAGTCAGAGTGAGTGGGATGTCATTTCAGACCTGGAATTACTGGATGCATTTCCAGGAGGTTAGTCCTGCGGGAATTATTGTTTTCAGCCCCCTTACTGATCTGTGTCATGTAGTTGGGCAATAAAGCGTTGTTTCATTTGTGTTTGCCACTTAGAGGGTTTCCCGAGGGCTAGTTTCGGCATGTTTTTATTAAAAATCCAAAAGTGCTGTCAGACTGGATCAGTTAATAAACAAATTTGCATTTTGTGCGCACCATTCTTAGGTCAGGATCCATTGCTGGAACTAAAGTTTCAATCTAGTCACAGACAGCAACAACAAATACGAATCCAAAACAAACTTCTAGTTACAAACTTCAAGTGTTTCAAATTCTAGAACGATGCCACGTAAAAGTCTTTAGTTGGGTCTTTGTGACCAAAGGCAACAAGTGTAGTCTAAAAAAAACGAACACAAAAAATATTACTGTCGTAAATCATGAATCACCTCCAGGCATACACAGGATAAAATAGGAGAGAAACAAGAACCTAACAACAAGAAAGTGAACGAGTGGTGTGCGCTCAATGGGGAAAGAAATACAAGACTGCTCTGTCTCATTGTCTGGGAGGGCTTCCTGCTCGTCGGGTTTAGTGGCTTGGCTTCAGCTGGCGAGGAGTGAAAACTTGCACCGGGCCCGCTTGTTAAGAGACTTTCATGCGTATCTGCCAAATGGCGGTTTAGGTTTTGTTGTTTTGCTTTTTTATTACAAATTAAAATGCTTTGTATAAATGTATTTCAAGTGAGTACATGGAATGCGTTTTTATAAATCTTTTTCATTTGTACTAAACAAACGAAACAGCAATTCATTCCTGTTTCAACACAAATGCGGCCACGACAGCTGGGAGGACCAGGCGGTCAC
This sequence comes from Lissotriton helveticus, assembly GCF_964261635.1. Classification (NCBI taxonomy): domain Eukaryota; kingdom Metazoa; phylum Chordata; class Amphibia; order Caudata; family Salamandridae; genus Lissotriton; species Lissotriton helveticus. The sequence goes on along the minus strand of NC_136072.1, from coordinate 33,586,722 downwards.
AGACAGCAGTGCCCCCTGCTCTGAGGCCTGGCTCTGCTGTGAGGCGGCTGGACCCCGTGACTGATTGGGGACGCTTCTTCATTTACCGGCAGCTATCCTTTGGACTGAGTGCTTTTAATTCCTGTACCACAGCCTACCTCTCGCGGAACCCGCTCCGCGGTTCCCGCTTCGTGTGAGGGGGTAAATCCAGCAACTTGAGGAGTACGACGGTGTCTCTGTGAAGGCGAGTGACAGGCGGGGCTGCGAGCGAGAGCAGGCGCTGGACTAGGACTACTGTTGCCAGGAGCGCTTGCCTGCCCGAACTCATTGCACCTGGGCCGCTCTCCCTGTCTGCTCCTCCCCTTCCCTGTGCTTTTAAACCCCTGCCTTTTGGATTCCAGTTGGGACGCTTCTTCATTTACCGGCAGCTATCCTTTGGACTGAGTGCTTTTAATTCCTGTACCACAGCCTACCTCTCGCGGAACCCGCTCCGCGGGTCCCGCTTCGTGTGAGGGGGTTAATCCAGCAACTTGAGGAGTACGACGGTGTCTCTGTGAAGGCGAGTGACAGGCGGGGCTGCGAGCGAGAGCAGGCGCTGGACTAGGACTACTGTTCCCAGGAGCGCTTGCCTGCCCGAACTCATTGCACCTGGGCCGCTCTCCCTGTCTGCTCCTCCCCTTCCTCTACAGTTTTATTAATTGACACTTCCAACACCGCTGCGCGGGAGCGCGCCCGGGAGAAGCCCAGGCAAAGGGCGGGCCCTCTGTGGCCCTCAGAGGCCAGAGGAGACCGGACCGGGCCTGTCCTCTTGGTTTTGTTTGCTTGTAAGGTAAATGCTGACATTGATTTTATGCGTATTAACATTTGCTCACTCTAAAAACCCTCGCTACGGACCCTACTTCGAGACTTTACCTTCATGTCATGTAAGATGGCTTCTAAGAGCTGTGGCGCACAGAGGAGCGAGGTCACGGGGCCCATTGATTGCTATCTAGAAAGGGTAATTTTACCTATCACTCATGAACTAGATAGCTTAGAACAACGCTTGCCCAGAGATAGCGTGCTCTGTAACCACCCCGTCACACAGACAGCCGAGGTAGCATATGGATCAGCCTTGCTGAAAGAACTAAATGATCTCTGTAAGACCCAGTATGTAGCAGCAGATTATGTAACTGAGCAACTCCATGTTTTAGTCAGTCCCTTAGTAACTCCTAATGCCCCGCCCACTACGCCCTTACTGATAGATGTTAACACACCTGATGCCCTTTCTCCATCTCCACTTGTAAAACTTAACACCAACCATATAGGGCCCCTTAACATCCCACCCGCCAAAAGGAAGCGTCACGGAACAACATGCATGGGGAGTGAAACCAAACAAGGAAAATGTTGTCCAAATTCCCTAGCAACTACTATACTTACCCCGATACCAGCTAAGATACACAAAACTCTGGAATCTTATGCTCCTACCTCCCAGGCCAATTTACTGGACGTCATAGAACGGTTGGTTACTTCTATCATATCCCCACTGATAGTAAGAATAAACAGTTTAGGAGATAAGCTCTGTGAAATTGAGACGTCAATTAATGCCAGCACGTCACTAATAAAGAACATGGCAGAACTCAGCCAGCAACCTGTTCGAGCTGCCACTGTGGTGCACGAATCACCTACTCAAAGCAATAACTGTGAGAATAAATCAATAGTTGCACACAGGACAGAACGAAAAAATTTAAACGTAGTTAGCCACTCCACTACACCCCAGAGGTCCAACCCCAAAGTAAGGTCGACCCTAGGCCCAACACCTCATAATGGGATAGCTGATAACCAAGGCATCACCCTTGGCAGAAGCGACCACATAAATCTACCCCCAATAGCCGCCCCTTTTGTATGTGTCCTCTCGGGTGTTCCACCACTTAAGAAAGGAATATCGGAAACACAGCACGACTTAAGAAATAAAGTCGTTTTTTGGCTAACGAAAAACAGACCCCTGCCACCTCATATTGACGGCTCGATAGTAAGTGTCAGAAGGGTGGGTTGGTTGGGATCGCTCCCTAAGGATACCAAAGGGGATCTTGTCTTGGTAAGATTTAGAAATGAACGTGTCGTCCCTTATTTACAATCCTGGCAGCCCCAATTGGGAGATGGGCCAATATCTACATGGCAATTACATGACTTTTATCCCAGGGCGTTTTTCCTCACCCCGTCAAGATCAATAGCAGAGAGCAACCATCACTTGGTCAGAAATGTATATGTATAAAATGGTTATAAAATGCTGACTTCAAATCAATTCTAGATTTTGCCCCGAATCTGGCGTGGATTAGCTTATATTGATTCACATAGGGGAAGCCCTTAGCTGACTCTTGTGAACTTAACTCGCTCTAAATATTAAGCTCTGTAAAATGTTGATTTCTTTTAATCGTGTAAATAACTATTTTAGTGAAATGTAATTATTATGACTGTTCTGAATAATTTGTATGCTTTTATGATTTATATTTTCTAAATCGAATAAAGCTTAATTGATTTGATTTGATTTGACTTATTGGGAGGGGGAGGGAGAGAAGATACAGTGGAGCCAGGAAATACACAATAAAAAGGAAACAAAACCAGCACAGTGATGCTGAAATGCTAGCAGCGCTAATAGATTATTCTGATAGATACTGTTCACAATTATAAGCAAGCAACCAAGTGTGAGGCAGGGAGGCAGCAGTAAAACAACTGTGGTGTTAAGAGGGGTGGGAGGAAGAATGCTATATTTAAATGTAAGAAGCTAGGTACTGAAGCTGAACACAGACAAACACTAACAGAGCAGGAAACCAAGAAAGAAAAGAGTCCCCCAGAAAACAGATAAAGAACTAGAGTGGAATGAGACAGTACTTACAGCCTGATTCATCAATCTCCCGTTTTGCGAGCCCCTAATAGCGATTCATAACGAATCGCTATTAAGGACTTTCAAAACGGGATTCATGTAGGAATTGCAATAAATATTGCGATTCCTACATGTTCCTTATTTGCGATTAGCTAATTGCTAATCGCTAATAAGGAATAACTCCCCATGCATTCCTATGGGCCTACAGGCCCATAGGAATGCATGGGGAGTTATTCCTTATTTGCGATTAGCAATTAGCTAATCGCAAATAAGGATGCAATTTCAAGGGTGCAGGGGTGTCCAAAGGACACCCTGTAGCACCCCTGAAATGTAATCTACATTGGTGTTGCGCACACACATGTCCAAAGGACATGTGTGTGTGTAACATGCAACTTAGAAAAATGCATTTAAATGCATTTTTCTAAGTTTTTGCTATTTACCGAGAGGTCTGACCTCTCGGTAAATAGCGGCCCAAAATTGCAATTTCGCAATTTTAAAATGCTTCATGAATTGCATTTAAGGAATCTCAAATAGAGATTCCTTAAATTCAATTCTTCGCAAATGTGCGAATTCTTAAATAGCGAATTTTGCATTTGGGATGATGAATCCCAAATGCAAAAATTGCACTCGCAAAAGGCAAGATTCTGAGAATCTTGCCCTTTGCGAGTGCAATTTAGCTTGATGAATCAGGCGGTTAGTCCCTGCTGCATGGGAGGAACGGAAGAGAGAAAGGAGGGATAAAGAGGCATGACTGACCACTGGCAAGCAAGGATTTTTGAATGCCACTGACACAAACAAATCAAGAGCTGGGGGATGGCTTTAACCCAACATAAGAAATTACAATAGGTCTCGAAAGCTCGACCTAAAAATGTGACATTACAAGATCAGCTTATTCTGTGAAGACAAAACATTACTAAAACTGTGTGATGACAAATAAATAGAATCATGGACTTACAGTGTATATGCCATAAAAGCGACATCCTCTTGCATCCATCAAAGTCAATATACTACTGCTTCCAAAAGAACAGGCTGCCAATGCTGCTATAGATTGTGTCACCAGTGAAAACACAAGAGTATGTGAAATCTAGCCATCATTATGTAGCCCTTCCATGAGTGATGCTGAACGAAACCTAAAACACCTGTCCTTAAGAACCCGGGAGTTAATTAATCCCACCTAACACTAGAGCTCACAGTGAATGGCAAGAACATAAACAAAATACTATGGTGCCCCACAAAGCAGATACAAATGCTGGCATGGCTGAAAACACGTAAATAATCAAGCGCCTAAATAAAATGAACCGTAATGAACCTAACCAGCATTATGCCTAAATTATGTACATATAAACATCAATTGTGAAGCACTTTTATGCTCGTTTGTAAAGCTGTCAAAACATGTTTATTTTCCACAAGACTACCCCAGCGTATAAACTGTTCCGAAACAGTTACTGACGCAAGGCCATATAACCTAAACAAGTAAACAAGAGGCAGATCTTCGATATTACCGCTAGCTTGAATATACAATGTTAATTACGGGGTGCAGACTCTTGGTGGATAGAAACACTTCATAATAACATATAAATAATGGAATGCACACCCTATTTAATACCTTTCTAAACATTGTTTATGTATTTTCTTTAAATGCTCTCAAGGCAGAATGTGATCTCTTGATATCTTGAGCATTCTCTCCACAGTCTTGATGCTGACAGCTGCTCAGCCAGTGAGTGAGGTCATTGTATAGTTGGAATGTTGAGAGTGTTTGTGCTTGGATGGATGGACAGTTGGAGTGAGAGGGGCTGAGAAGGAGGATGCTGCTCCTGGTGGGGCTTCATCTATAACCTACAACAAAGTTAATAAACTTTCTTTTATTGCCTACGAGTATCCATCCTTGATGGTAACACTGGCGATGAGCAGAAAAGAAACTATACAAAAGATCAAGAAACTAAGAAGAAACTAGTGGAGCTGCTGAAGAAACTAAGAGGATCACAAAATAAAAAGAGATTGCAGCCTGTAAGGAAGTATTGCACCTGGTAGCCCCACCAGTGTCTATTTACACCACACAGCCTTCAGTCCAAGGCATTTTCACAAGCTATTATAATTTGTGCAGAAGATGGCGAGGATGCTGCTGAGGTAACAGGACTTTGGTGTCAACTAGATAGAAGTTGCAGGATGTCATCGTGTGTCTAGTCATGCCAGAGGGGAATGAACTGATAGCATACATTAGAAGAATTTAAAGTGAACCAGCAGATCTAGTGGTGCCTGCAACCCAAAAAGTATTCTGGTAATGTCAATCGCCAACCTGCTTTTGTGGCCTGCATGGATGGCGATTTATGGCGGTTATCAGTGGTCAGAGGAACCAGCAAGAGAGACGGCTGAACTGACAATGAGGGAAAACATGACATGCAGTGAGCAACAATCTCAGACTGGTAGTGCATGCAATCGGCTGTTTTAGGGCTGAAGTGAAGTTTTATTGTTGTTGGGGTGTTCATCAACATTTACAGACAGCGGGCTGTGAGTACCATTCTGGTTTACGTATAAAGACTTAAAAAATGTGCATGCCTAAGAACCGCTGTGTTAATAGTGTGACGGTTATATTGCTGGCGCTTTGTGTGAAAACCCAACGTATGGAATCCTATGATCAAGCTGGAGTGTGAGCGTCAACGAGAGGCAGACGGCGCTCTTCTTATCAACAGCTTCAGGTTTGTGTGGCCTCGTCATTGATGCGTTGACTTCTTGTACATGACCAGGCCTTGGATGCACCTATGCCCTGGGTACCTATGGTACCTATGGGAATATACTGGGGCTCACAAAGGTGACCCAATACCTAATCAGGTATGTACCTAAAGTACATGGTATTAATTTAGAGAGAGAACAGCTGTGCTGTGGGTCTGATTAGCAGGCCCACAGCCACATTAAAGTTGAAAAACCAGAGAATCACAGCAAAAAAGTGGGGGTGACCATAGGAAGCAGACCCTACTCTCCAACAACGCCGACGATGGACACGGAGCCGCAGACGACGCATACCGACGCGCAGTGGTACTGCTACGCAAAACGTTCTGGATCCAGTCTGATGCCTGGGGATATTCTATGGTAAGGAATCTAAGGTAAGGAATCTAACACTAACCTGTTTCTTTCAGATAATGATCCTTCACTGATTATTAAAAGAGTATTGTTTAAACAAACAGTGCAAACATGTTTATTTCTGAGGTTTTTTTCTACAGCTCAGCATCACTGGGCCGCTCCTTCAACAAAAAAATATTAATAAATTCAAACTGTCAGAAAGTAAGTCAGAAGGGTTCCGAGAATGACAAGCGGCTAGTGTAAGGCTGCAAGCATCCCAACACCAGGAGCATGCAAAGCTTGGCCTACCAGTTAGAGATTTACTATGCAGGTCACATCATGTGCCACTGCATGCAGAGACATATGTGCTCCTCTACAACACCCACAAGGTGCTTCTCCTGACGGACCTCCATGAAAAATGTGTGGGGCAGGCAGCACGGGGTTCACACAATGAGCTTTTAACACGGGCAGGCGAAGGCTGAGTAGAATGACATTTCAACTTGTCCTTCAGCTGGAGGAGCGCTGAGGAAAGAAGCTGCAGGACCTTGATGTTTTGTGGAGGGAAAGGGCCTTACTTGTGTTCCTTCCTTAATTGTAGAGCAGCAGTCACTGCCTACCTCCCTGCACGGCAAGTACATGGGGCAGATTTATGATGACTGGCGCATCCCCAGGGTTGCGCCAGTTATTTTGCGTCGCTGCTCCGCCACCCATGGTGCGCCGCATTTACAATGCGGCGCACCATGGGGCAAAAACGGCACAGATGCGTCACGCAGCTGTGCCGTAAAGGTTGCGCATTGCTGGAGTTGCGTCGCAAGCACGACGCAGCTTCAGCAAGGCTCGGGGGTGCCCCATCTATACAACGCTGCGTCAAGACCTACGCCTGCTTCAAGCAGGCGCAGGGTTTTGACGCAGCATTGGCCTGAAAGTGACTGAGTGAAATATTATAGATTTCACTCAGCCACTTTTGCGAGGCGCACCTGCCCCGGAACGCCCACCCTGCGCCGGAACACCCACAAGTGGCGCAGGGCTTTACAACGTGACGCATCTGCCTAGATGCGTCACGTTGTAAATGGGTCGGAGGGATGCGCCACGTTTACGCCGCAGTTGCGTGACGCAAACGTGGCGCATTCCCATCATAAATCTGCCCCATGGAATTTTAAAAAGTGCGTCTCAGCTTGGTCTTTTGCTGCGTTTTAGGGTCGTGGCACTGTCAGTTGTCGGGAGAGGTTATGGTGACTTCCACTTTTTTACGACCCCAGCCATATTTTTCTGGCCTTCGTAAATGTCATCATTTACCTATGTCTGAATTAGAGAACTCATTTGAGCTTTTTGTCTGACGCCCAATGGATGGTTCCACCTGGCCGCTCACCCAGGCGTGACAGATGAATACACAGGGAAACCGTGGGCCAGTGTCTTCCCAGGGCCTGCCCCAGGCTCTGTTCTCTGCTGCTTTCACCCTGAGGATATTTACTTTGCAAAAATTGCCTCACTCTTTATGTCCAGAGTCAGAGTGAGAGGGATGTAATTTCAGACCTGGAATTACTGGATGCATTCCCAGGAGGTTAGCCCTGCAGGAATCATTATTTTCAGTCCCCTTACTGATCTGTAAGGTGTGTGTCTGTGTCATGTAGTTGGGCAATAAAGCGTTGTTTCATTTGCGTTTGCCACTTAGAGGGTTTCCCGAGGGCTAGTGTCAGCATGTTTTTATTAAAAATCCATAAGTGCTGTAAGACTGGATCGGTTAATAAACAAATTTGCACTTTGTGTGCACCATTCTTTGGTCAGGATCCATTGCTGGAACTATAGTTTCAATCTAGTCACAGACAGCAACAACAAATACGAATCCAAAACAAACTTCTAGTTACAAACTTTCAAATTCTAGCACGATGCCATGTAAAAGTCCTTAGTTGTGTCATTGTGGCCAAAGGCAGCAAGTGTAGTCTAAATACTAAAACCCAACACCAAAAATATTACTGTCGTAAATCATGATTCACCTCCAGGCATAAACAGGATAACATAAGAGAGAAACAAGAACCTAACAACAAGAAAATGAATGAGTGGTGTGCGCTCAATGGGAAAGAAAATACAAGACTGCTCTATCTCAGAGTATGGGAGGGCTAATTTGTAGGAGAGTAGGGTCTGCTATCCTATGGTCACCCCAAATTTTTGGTTTTTGCTTCACTGGTTTATGACTTAATGTGGCTGTGGGCCTGCTAATCAGACCCACAGCCTGCTGTTCTCTCTCTAAATTGTTACCCATGCACTTTAGGTGCATAACGACATTGGAACTGGTTCACCTTATTGGCCCCTGTAACAGTGTACCCAGGTACCCAGGGCATAGGTGCTTCCAAGGCCTACCAGGGGCTGCAGCATGTATTGTGCCACCCCTGGCCTGGCCTCCATATTTGACACAACTGGCTGATCACTCAGCTGGGGTAAGTCGGTGTAACCACCCCTTACTTAGTTGTATTATGCCTATGCCTAACCTAAAATGGACACATATGTTCCTATCAGCCACTCCTATGGAAGGCCTCATCAATCCTGGAGGCAGAGTGCTTGGAAATATGTGAGATAGTGCTCTGGCATGAGCTGAGCCTGTCTGCAGCTTTCGGAACCATGTCCTTTAGCTGTTTCATGATACTGCCATACCATATACTCTTAAGTGCATTATGAACATCGCGGTTAAATGCTATCTTTGGTTTGGCTTTATCAAAACATGTCGAGTAAGGTGTCATACGAATTGGAATACTACCCCCTCGCCAGTTCTGGCGACGGGGGTAGCATTCCACCCTTCTAGAGGGACACGACATGTACCTAGCCTGAACCCCGGTTAAAGTTAAACAGAGCCTCAGCATCAAAAAATGGATGCTGCCACCACAGACACAAGTCTGACCTCCTGCTGCTGGGAGTCCTTCCAGCGAGGGCAGCTTGGACAAAGGGTTTCCTGCCTTGGGAGGTGATAGCACCACCCCAGACAGGATTTTGTGTATTGGGTAGGACAGGGCTGAATAGAATCAGACATGCCTGGGGCACACAAGGTGTCCCTGTGCATAGGCCAGTTCAAACCGGTGCTGGGGCCTTCCAGCCCCAGTCCTGGCGCGAAACTGGACAAAGGAAAGGGGGTGTAACCACCCCCCTTCCTGGTTCCACCCAGAGGAGGGACCTAGTAGGTGATCCGGCCCCTCAGATTCGAATAAGAGTGGGAGCTGTGTCCTGAGACTTCAGATCATCCTGAATCAACTTGAAACTAAGAAGACGACTGGACTTCGACATTCTGCTGCACAGAAGACTGAAGAGCATCTCCCTTGTGGCCACACAGGCACCATCCAGCAACTCGACGTCTGCTTTGCCGCTGCCTCCCGCCGGAGCCTGAGCCCAGAGCCTGACAAGACCCAGACTCCCAGACTTCTCACAGCCGGATCCATAGTCCCTGCAAAGAAGGGACCCGTGGAGGCTTCGAGAGACGTGGGACCGGACCTCTTGAAAGACCCCCGAGAAGCTGACTGCGCAGCACCCGAGGCACCCTCGATGCTGTGCTGTGGGGTTTGAGAAGCCCCAACCTCGAGCAGCCCTTGCACCGAAGATCAGCCCCCCAGCATCTCCACGATCTGCGTGGGGCCCTTTTCCACTGTGCCACTCGACGCGCCATCCCGGCCACTTGCCACGTGGCTAGCGGCCATCTTGGCGACGAAAACGACAAACTACACTGCTGGTCTGGTGTCTCCAGATTGGTCCTCGCTCCCCTGAAAAGGAGCACCCACTCTGACCTTGCTGGTCCGAGTGAGAAGCTTGAATCACTTCCTGCGTGGCTTGCTTTAGCCAAGGCCTGTTTGCTCCAATCAAGTTGCCGACACCGCCATCAGCGAGAGCCTACGTGGGACAGCGCGTGACCTCTTTGTGACCTCTTCGTGTCCACGTGGCTGCAGAGACAATCTTCACGACATCACCTGTTTGCACCCAACATCGCCTGGTTCCTTCCTGGTTCCACGGTAGTCACTGGCTAGTGACTTTGAACATTGTCCCCTCTGCTTTCAGGTCTTCACCTCTTCAGATCCACACTTGGATCCACCGGAACTCTTCACATCGAGCCGCCTGCAGCATCTTCAGCTCCAAGCACCATCGACCTGCGTGACGAAACCCGACACTACTTCGACCCTGTGCACCCGCTTCCTGTGGGTGAGGTAACTTAGCAACGCCGGTGTTCCCCCACTGGTATACACCTCTAGTGTCTGTGTCTAAAGTTTCATCCTTCTAGGTCACTCGGAAGGTTCCTTAATAACTAACTTTGTAACTTTTACGCACCATTGACATTGCATTGGTAAAGCGTGCACTTTCCGCACTGCACCCGAGTCCCGCGGGCCTTTCCCGACTTCTTCACTGCTAGTCCCGAACAGGTCCAGCGATTCCCCAGGCCCTAGGCCTCTTCACTTTCCCCATAGTGGTTCTTATACCACTATTTTAGTATATGGTTTAGGTGGCCCCTAGGGCTCATCCAAAATTGTGCAACTTTTGTATATTTAAACTGTGTTTTGTTTTAACGCATTTGCTTCTGTGCTCATAAAGAGTATAGGGGATATTTGTAGAAATAAATCTATATATATTTTCAATATATATCTGTGTGGTGTCCTTTCATTTGGTATTCAAGGGATTGTGTATGGTAAAACAGCTTGCTTCACATGCCTTTACAGAGTTTAGCCTAAGACTGCTTAGTCCATGCTACCCCTAGGATAGCTTGTCTATAAGGTTGACTTTACAACCTGCACCATAAGGGTTGATTGGCATGGTACAAGGTGATCACTAGAACTAGTGAGCATCATATACCAGGCCAACTTCTCACATTGGTGAGCAGCGGATTGGGATTTGAGCTTGCTGTTGTTTTACCATTACAATCTTTGAGAGTATCATTTGAAAGATCATACAGGTACCTGATAGGTACACTAAAACAAGACTAGTATACTTAAGTTCTACTGAACTTAGTTGTTGTAGAGGATAGGGAGTAGCACAACCTGACTACAACTACTAGATAGGTTTGGTAGGAAAACACAAGTGTAGGTAGATTGCAACACATCCACCACACTAGAGCAATGTCTGGAGCAGAGGGATCCACTGGACCCATCTCTGTTGAGAGTGATCCTCCAAAGGCACCATCCAAATTTGCTATCTTTCCATTTAAGGAACTGAGGCAACTGTGTTCCATGAGAGGAATCAAAACAGGTCCTACTCCTACAGCAGGACACCTCAGAGAGCTTTTAGACCAGTCTGAAGCTCTAAAGAACTCTAAACCAGGCCCCTCAGGGACTGGTGATGGAGGTTCTCCTTCTGAAGAAGAAAACACTGATGCCCCTGCCCCTGTTAGCCACATAGATGAGGAAGACCAGGTCACTGGAGATACTCAGCCAGAGGATGAGGAAGAAGAGGAGGAGGAGGAAGAAAGTGGGTCTGATGATGAGAGAAATAGCCAGGTGTTAGTCAGCAGGCTTATTTATTTATGTGCTTCTATAGCGCCTGAATAAACCCCCGCAGGGGTATCTCTGTGCTTTGCCATACAAGAAAAACAAATATTATGCCCGGGCAGTACCAGAGGGTTATGGATAGGGGGAAGTGGTTAAATGCTGGAGAAAAGGTGGGTTTTAAGGGTTTTTCGAAAAGAAAAATGATCAGTAATATGTTTTAATGGGAGGGGGAGGGAGTTCCAGAGAACAGGTCCTGCGTATGCCAGAGCCCTGCCTCCTTGGCTTAACCAGGCTAACTTAAGCTTATTTGGGACTGAAGGTGGGTCCAACCCATTCAGACCCCCAAATGGACTTAACAAGGAGCATAGGAGGAGGAGGAATCACTCAGGTGAATCCAATACTTCCCATGTTTCTAGAGGTTCTCATGGCAACTCCAGAAGGGAGCTGACTAGCCCTCAGAGAAGGGAACATGAGGCCAAAATGAGAGAGGCTGAACTTAGGATCCAGAAGCAAGAATTAGAAGTTGCCCTGGCAAAGAGAAACTTGCTAGAGCAAGGCAGCCTAGATAGAGTGGATTAGGATCCACTGGTGGCAGCACTATCCCTAAGGATAAAGACAGGTCCTATGACAATAGAAACCTGAGTAAGATTGTGCCCCCCTACAAAGTTGGGGATGATATCCACAAATGGATGACTGCACTTGAGAGAGCTTGCAAAGTACAGCAGGTTCCTCAGGATCAGTGGGCAGCAATCTTGTGGCTCTCCTTTGAAGGTAGAGGCAGAGACAGACTCCTCACAGTTAGTGATGGGGATTCTAGAAACTACCTGGTCCTGAAGAGTGCTCTGATTGATGGGTTAGGCTTAACCACTGAACAGTACAGGTTAATGTTCAGAGATACGCAGAAGACACAGACTCAGAACTGGTCTGAATTTGTTGAATGTGCCACTAAGGCTCTGGAGGGCTGGTTGCTGGGATGTAAGGTTACAGACTATGAAGGATTGTACAATTTGCTTATGAGAGAACAGATTTTAAATAACTGTCAGAACCAGCAGTTGCATCAACATTTGGTTGACTCAGATCTAACCTCTCCCCAAGAATTGGGAAAGAGGGCAGACAAATGGGTTAGAACCAGAGTTAAGCAAAAGAACCAGAACCAGGACCAGGGTAGTGACCAAAAGAAAACAGACCAGAAGGGTGGGGAGCAGAAAGCTAAAGACCAGAAGTCTTCAACAGGGCCCCAAACTAATACTGAGGGTGGGTCCCAAACTTCCAAGAAGAAGAAGAAAGAAGGTCAAAGAAAACCCTGGTGTAGCTTTTGCAAAAACACCACTTACTGGACAAGTGATTGTAAAAAGGGTGGAGCCCCGAACACTGAAGCCCCTAAGGCACCTGCACCCACTAGTACAGTTAGCAGTGTTGGTCCACAGACTAAGGGGGTAGTGGGTATCACCTTGGGAACTGATGGAGATTCTGGCCTAGTTAGAACTACTACACAGGCTGTTCTGATTTGTGGTGGGGAGATTGATTTTTCCCCTACTGTCAGTCCCAGTAATTTGGGCAAGTACAGACAGACACCTTTGATTAATGAAAAAGTGGCTCAAGCATACAGGGACACATATGCCAGTGTCACTATGGTGACGCCTAGCTTTGTGGACCCTGGACAGTACATACCAGGTGATAATTACCTGGTGACCAATGCCAGCAATGTCACTACTACACATAGTGTGGCAAGTGTTAACTTTTCCTGGGGAGGGGTAACTGGCCTAAAAAGAGTTGTGGTTAGTGCTGATCTCCCAGTAGAATGTTTGTTGGGCAATGACCTGGAGAGCTCTCTATGGTCAAAAGTTGAGTACAGGACTCATGCAGAGATGTTAGGGATATCATCACATGTCCTTGCTGTGACCAGGTCACAGGCCAAAAAGTGCCTCTCTGAACTTCAGGTCTTGGATCCTGAAACAATGGACCAAGTACCTTCCAAGACAAGGAACAGGAGGGCCAAGGCTGTGCCTTCCCAAATGCCTACAAGTGAGGATCAGTCTTCACAGGAAGATGATTCTGAGACCCCTGAAGGAACTGTCCCTATAGAGCTTGAACCGGATCAGGTTGAGTTTCTGGGGACAGGGGGACCTTCTAGGGCAGACTTGGGGCAGGCTCAGTTATCCTGTCCTTCTATTGAACCATTTAGACAGCAGGTTGCTGCTGAGGCTGCTGGGAATGCTCAAGGTACCCATAAGGTTTATTGGGATGATGGGCTCCTTTATTCAGAGGGTAGAGACCCCAAGCCTGGTACAACCAGGAGGTTGGTCATACCTCTGCAATTTAGGGGCTTCCTTCTTACCTTGGCACATGATATTCCCTTAGCAGGACACCTAGGCCAGAACAAAACTTGGGACAGACTTGTCTGTCACTTTCACTGGCCTCACATGTCAGAAGATACAAAGGAGTTTTGCCGCTCCTGTGTAACCTGCCAAGCCAGTGGCAAAGCAGGTGGTACCACAAAGGCCCCCCTAATACCACTACCTGTGGTGGGGGTGCCCTTTGAAAGGGTAGGGATTGACATTGTTGGACCAATGGATCCCCCTACAGCATCTGGGCACAGATTCATACTGGTGGTGGTGGACCATGCCACCAGGTACCCAGAAGCAATTCCACTTAGGACCACAACAGCTCCTGTTGTGGCCAGGGCCTTACTTGGAGTTTTCTCCAGAGTGGGGTTTCCTAAGGAGGTAGTATCTGATAGAGGTGCAAACTTCATGTCTGGATACTTGACAGCTATGTGGAAGGAATGTGGTGTCAACTATAAGTTCACCACTCCCTATCATCCACAATGCAATGGGCTTGTTGAGAGATTCAACAAGACCCTAAAGGGCATGATCAAAGGATTACCTGAGAAGCTCAGGCGAAGATGGGATATCCTTCTGCCCTGCCTTCTGTTTGCTTACAGAGAGGTCCTACAAAAGGGTGTTGGCTTCAGCCCCTTTGAATTGTTGTTTGGGCACCCTGTAAGAGGACCCCTATGTCTGGTGAGGGAAGGATGGGAGTTACCTCTCAAAAAGCCCAAGCAAGACATAGTGGACTATGTACTTGGTCTCCGCTCCAGGATGGCTGAGTATATGGAGAAGGCATCCAAAAACCTTGAGGCTAGCCAGGAATTACAGAAAGCCTGGCATGACCAAAAGGCTGTCCTGACTGAGTACCAGCCTGGACAGAAGGTATGGGTGTTGGAGCCAGTGGCCCCAGCTGCACTCCAAGACAAATGGTCTGGACCCCATACAATCCTTGAGAAAAAGGGAGAGGTTACCTACTTGGTGGACCTTGGAACTCCCAGGAGCCCCCACAGGGTGCTCCATGTTAACAGGCTGAAAGCATATGTTGACAGGAGAGACATGGGCTTGCTCATGGCTACAGATGAGGGGCAGGAGGAAGAGAGTGACCCTCTCCCAGACCTGCTGACTCAGAATCCTGAGGATGGCTCAGTTGATGGTGTGGCCTTAGATGGCAGCCTCACTGAATATCAGCAAGATGACTGTAGACAGGTTTTGCAGTCATACCGACATATGTTCTCCCTGACACCCAGTCAGACTAACTGGTGTACCCATGTGGTGGACACTGGTGATAGTCTTCCTGTAAAGAACAAAATTTACAGGCAGCCTGACCATGTCAGAGACTGTATCAAGGCTGAGGTGCAAAAGATGCTGGAATTAGGTGTCATTGAGCCTTCAGAGAGCCCCTGGGCTAGCCCAGTGGTTCTGGTCCCCAAACCTCACACCAAAGATGGAAAGAGAGAGATGAGTTTCTGTGAGGATTACAGAGGACTCAATGCTGTCACCAGGACAGATGCACACCCAATTCCAAGGGCAGATGAGCTCATAGACAAATTGGCTTCTGCCAAGTATTTGAGCACATTTGACTTGACAGCTGGCTACTGGCAAATCAGGTTAGCTGAGGAGTCTAAAGCCAAGACAGCATTTTCTACCCCCAGTGGGCATTACCAGTTTGTGGTGATGCCCTTTGGTTTGAAAAATGCACCTGCCACCTTCCAAAGGTTGGTGAATCAAGTCCTTACTGGGTTGGATGACTTTTGTGCAGCATATCTGGACGATATTGCTGTCTTTAGCTCCACCTGGGAGGATCACCTGGTCCACCTGAAGGAAGTGCTAGAGGCTCTGCAAAAGGCAGGCCTCACTATCAAGGCCACCAAGTGCCAGATAGGGCAGAGTAAGGTTGTGTACTTGGGCCACCTTGTGGGTGGAGGCCAAGTTCAACCACTGGAGAGTAAGATTCAGACCATAAAGGACTGGACTCCTCCAACTACCCAGACTCAGGTCAGAGCTTTCTTGGGCCTGACTGGGTACTACAGGAAGTTTGTTAAGAACTATGGGTCCATTGTGACTCCTCTTAATGATCTGACATCCAAGAGGATGCCCAAAAAGGTTCAGTGGACAGAATACTGTCAAAAGGCATTTGATGACCTGAAGAAGGCCATGTGCTCTGCACCTATCCTGAAGAGTCCTGACTACTCAAGAGAGTTTATTGTCCAAACATATGCTTCTGAGTTGGGAGTGGGAGCTGTGCTTTCACAACTTAATGTAGATGGTCAAGACCAGCCCATTGCTTTTATTAGCAGAAAGCTGACCCCCAGAGAGAAACGTTGGTCAGCCATTGAGAGGGAGGCCTTTGCTGTGGTGTGGGCCCTGAAGAAGTTGAGACCATACTTGTTTGGCACTCACTTCAAGATTCAGACCGACCATAAGCCCCTCTTATGGCTTAATCAGATGAAGGGTGAAAACCCCAAACTGCTCAGGTGGTCCATTTCCCTACAGGGGATGAACTTTACAGTGGAGCACCGCCCAGGGACTGACCATGGTAATGCAGATGGTCTCTCCAGGTACTTCCACTTAGAACATGAAGACACAACTGGTCAAGGTTAGTCTAATGTCCCTGCGTTTGGGGGGGGGGGGTTCTGCAGGAGAGTAGGGTCTGCTATCCTATGGTCACCCCAAATGTTTGCTTTTTGCTTCACTGGTTTATGACTTAATGTGGCTGTGGGCCTGCTAATCAGACCCACAGCCTGCTGTTCTCTCTCTAAATTGTTACCCATGCACTTTAGGTGCATAACAACATTGGAACTGGTTCACCTTATTGGCCCCTGTAACAGTGTACCCAGGTACCCAGGGCATCGGTGCTTCCAAGGCATATCAGGGGCTGCAGCATGTATTGTGCCACCCCTGGCCTGGCCTCCATATTTGACACAACTGGCTGATCACTCAGCTGGGGTAAGTCGGTGTAACCACCCCTTACTTAGGTGTAGTATGTCTATACCTAACCTAAAATGGACACATATGTTCCTATCAGCCACTCCTATGGAAGGCCTCATCAATTCTGGAGGCAGAGTGCTTGGAAATATGTGAGATAGTGCTCTGGCATGAGCTGAGCCTGTCTGCAGCTTTCGGAACCATGTCCTTTAGCTGTTTCATGATACTGCCATACCATATACTCTTTAGTGCATTATGAACCTCGCGGTTAAATGCTATCTTTGGTTTGGCTTTATCAAAACATGTCGAGTAAGGTGTCATACGAATTGGAATACTACCCCCTCGCCAGTTCTGGCGACGGGGGTAGCATTCCACCCTTCTAGAGGGACACGACATGTACCTAGCCTGAACCCCGGTTCAAGTTAAACAGAGCCTCAGCATCACAAAATGGATGCTGCCACCACAGACACAAGTCTGACCTCCTGCTGCTGGGAGTCCTTCCAGCGAGGGCAGCTTGGACAAAGAGTTTCCTGCCTTGGGAGGTGCTAGCACCACCCCAGACAGCATTTTGTGTATTGGGTAGGACAGGGCTGAATAGAATCAGACATGCCTGGGGCACACAAGGTGTCCCTGTGCATAGGCCAGTTCAAACCGGTGCTGGGGCCTTCCAGCCCCAGTCCTGGCGCGAAACTGGACAAAGGAAAGGGGGTGTAACCACCCCCCTTCCTGGTTCCACGCAGGGGAGGGACCTAGTAGGTGATCCGGCCCCCCAGATTCGAATAAGAGTGGGAGCTGTGTCCTGAGACTTCAGATCATCCTGAATCAACTTGAAACTAAGAAGACGACTGGACTTCGACATTCTGCTGCACAGAAGACTGAAGAGCATCTCCCTTGAGGCCTAGGAGTGGCCACCCAGTGAACACAGGCACCATCCAGCAACTCAACGTCTGCTTTGCCGCCGCCTCCCGCCGGAGCCCGAGCCCAGAGCCTGACAAAACCCAGACGCCCAGACTTCTCACAGCCAGATCCACAGTCCCTGCAAAGAAGGGACCCGTGGAGGCATCGAGAGACGTGGGACCGGACCTCTTGAAAGACCTCCGAGAAGCTGACTGCGCAGCACCCGAGGCACCCTCGATGCTGTGCTTTGGGGTTTGAGAAGCCCCAACCTCGAGCAGCTCTTGCACCGAAGATCAGCCCCCCAGCATCTCCACGATCTGCATGGGGCCCTTTTGCACTGTGCCACTCGATGCGCCATCCCGGCCACTTGCCACGTGGCTAGCGGCCATCTTGGCGACGAAAACGACAAACTACAGCGCTGGTCTGGTTGCTCCAGATTGGCCCTCGCTCCCCTGAAAAGAAGCACCCGCTCTGACCTTGCTGGTCCGAGTGAGAAGCTTGAATCACTTCCTGTGTGGCTTGCTTTAGCCAAGGCCTGTTTGCTCCAATCAAGTTGCCGACACCGCCATCAGTGAGAGCCTATGTGGGACAGCTCGTGACCGACTCCTGGACGTCCTTGACCTCTTCGTGTCCACGTGGCTGCAGAGACAATCTTCACAACATCACCTGTTTGCACCCAACATCGCCTGGTTCCTTCCTGGTTCCACGGTAGTCACTGGCTAGTGACTTTGAATATTGTCTCCTCTGCTTTCAGGTCTTCACCTCTTCAGATCCACCCTTGGATCCACCGGAACTCTTCACATCGAGCCGCCTGCAGCATCTTCAGCTCCAAGCACCATCGACCTGCGTGACGAAACCCGACACTACTTCGACCCTGTGCACCCGCTTCCTGTGGGTGAGGTAACTCAGCAACGCCGGTGTTCCCCCACTGGTATACATCTCTAGTGTCTGTGTCTAAAGTTTCATCCTTCTAGGTCACTCGGAAGGTTCCTTAATAACTAACTTTGTAACTTTTACGCACCATTGACATTGCATTGGTAAAGCGTGCACTTTCCGCACTGCACCCGAGTCCCGCGGGCCTTTCCCGACTTCTTCACTGCTAGTGCCGAACAGCTCCAGCGATTCCCCAGGCCCTAGGCCTCTTCACTTTCCCCATAGTGGTTCTTATACCACTATTTTAGTATATGGTTTAGGTGGCCCATAGGGCTCATCCAAAATTGTGCAACTTTTGTATATTTAAACTGTGTTTTGTTTTAACGCATTTGCTTCTGTGCTCATAAAGAGTATAGGGGATATTTGTAGAAATAAATCTATATATATTTTCAATATATATCTGTGTGGTGTCCTTTCATTTGGTATTCAAGGGATTGTGTAGGGTAAAACAGCTTGCTTCACATGCCTTTACAGAGTTTAGCCTAAGACTGCTTAGTCCATGCTACCCCTAGGATAGCTTGTCTATAAGGTTGACTTTACAACCTGCACCATAAGGGTTGCTTGGCATGGTACACGGTGATCACTAGAACTAGTGAGCATCATATACCAGGCCAACTTCTCACATAATTGCTCTGCGGGTTTAATGGCGTGGATTCAGCTGGCGAGGAGTGAAAGATTGGCCCAGGCCTGCTTGTTAAGAGACTTTCATGAGTATCTGTTAAATGGTGTTTACGTTCTGCTCTTTTGCTTTTTAATTACAAATAAAAATGCTTTGTAAAAATGTATTTCATGTCGGTACATGGAATGAATTTTTACAAAGCTTTTTCATTTCTACTTAAAAAATGAAACAGCAATTTATTCCTGTTTCAACACAAATGCCAGTCAACGGCAACGACAGCTGAGCAGAGCAGGGTAGTCACAGACAGCAGTGCCCCACCCACTCTGAGGCCTGGCTCTGTTGTGAGGTGGCTGGAGCCCCATGACTGATTGGGAGGGGGAGGGAGAGCAGAGAAAGTGGAGCGAGGAAATACACAATAAAAAAAAAAACGCAACCAGCACAGTGCTGGTGAAATACCAGCAGTGCTGATAGATAATTCTGATAGATAATGTTCACAATTATTAGCAAGCAACCAAGTGGGAGGCAGGGCAGGGAGGCAGCAGTAAAACACCTGTGGTGTTAAGAGGGGGTGGGAGGAAGAATGCTGCATTTAAATGTGAGAAGCTAGGTACTGAAACTGAACACAGACAAACACTAACAGAGCAGGAAACCAAGAAAGAAAAGAGTCCCCCAGAGTAGAGATAAAGAACTAGAGTGGAAGAGACAGTACTTAGTCCCTGCTGCATGGGAGGAACGGAAGAGAGAAAGGAGGGATAAAGAGGCATGACTGACCACTGGCAAGCAAGGATTTTTGAATGCAACTGACACAAACAAATCAAGAGCTGGGGGATGGCTTTAACCCAACATAAGAAATTACAATAGGTCTCGAAAGCTCGACCTAAAAATGTGACATTACAAGATCAGCTTATTCTGTGAAGACAAAACATTACTAAAACTGTGTGATGACAAATAAATAGAATCATGGACTTACAGGGCCCGATTCACAGAACTAACTTAAGACAAAATCCTAAACTTACTAGTTTTGGTATTCACAGAAATTAGGATTTTGTCTTAAGTTTGTCTTAAGACAGACTTAAGACAGACTTAAGACAAAATCCTAACTTCTGTGAATACCAAAAGTAGTAAGTTTAGGATTTTGTCTTAAGTTAGTTCTGTGAATCGGCCCAACAGTGTATATGCCATAAAAGCAACATCCTCTTGCATCCATCAAAGTCAATATACTACTGCTTCCAAAAGAACAGGTTGCCAATGCTGCCATAGATTGTGTCACCAGTGAAAACACAAGAGTATGTGAAATCTAGCCATCATTATGTAGCCCTTCCATGAGTGATGCTGAACGAAACCTAAAACACCTGTCCTTAAGAACCCGGGAGTTAATTAATCCCACCTAACCCTAGAGCTCACAGTGAATGGCAAGAACATAAACAAAATACTATGGTGCCCCACAAAGCAGATACAAATGCTTGCATGGCTGAAAACACGTAAATAATCATGCGCCTAAATAAAATGAACCGTAATGAACCTAACCAGCATTATGCCTAAATTATGTACATATAAACATCAATTGTGAAGCACTTTTATGCTCGTTTGTAAAGCTGTCAAAACATGTTTATTTTCCACGAGACTACCTCAGCGTATAAACTGTTCCGAAACAGTAACTTACGCAAGGCCATATAACCTAAACAAGAGGCAGATCTTCGATATTACCGCTAGCTTGAATATACAATGTTAATTACGGGGTGCAGACTCTTGGTGGATAGAAACACTTCATAATAACATATAAATAATGGAATGCACACCCTATTTAATACCTTTTTAAACATTGTTTATGTATTTTCTTTAAACGCTCTCAAGGCAGAATGTGATCTCTTGCTATCTTATGCATACTCTCCACAGTCTTGATGCTGACAGCTGCTCAGCCAGTGAGTGAGGTCATTGTATAGTTGGAATGTTGAGAGTGTTTGTGCTTGGATGGATGGACAGTTGGAGTGAGAGGGGCTGAGAAGGAGGATGCTGCTCCTGGTGGGACTTTATCTATAACCTACAACAAAGTTAATAAACTTTCTTTTATTGCCTACGAGTATCCATCCTTGATGGTAACACTGGCGATGAGCAGAAAAGAAACTATACAAAAGATCAAGAAACTAAGAAGAAACTAGTGGAGCTGATGAAGAAACTAAGAGGATCACAAAATAAAAAGAGATTGCAGCCTGTAAGGAAGTATTGCACCTGGTAGCCCCACCAGTGTCTATTTACACCACACAGCCTTCAGTCCAAGGCATTTTCACAAGCTATTGTAATTTGTGCAGAAGATCGTGAGGATGCTGCTGAGGTAACAGGACTTTGGTGTCAACTGGATAGACGTTACAGGATGTCATCATGTGTCTAGTCATGCCAGAGGGGAATGAATTGATAGCATGGATTAGAAGAATTTAAAGTGAACCAGCAGATCTAGTGATGCCTGCCAACCCGAAAAATATTCTGGTAATGTCAATCGCCAACCTGCTTTTGTGGCCTGCATGTATGGCAATTTATGGCGGAGGAAGAGGTGTGGCGCCGCGGCCAGGGCGACTGACTCCGGAATCTGGGGATCACGGTTCGATCACCGGCAGCAGACTAGCCCAGCACCATGTGACTCTGGGCAATAGCTTGCTTAATCTTCCCGACGGCCCCCAGCGCCTAGAGACCCTTACGGGTGATTGTGCGCTTTACAAATGTGGATATATTATCAGTGGTCAGAGGAAACAGCAAGAGAGACGGCTGTGCTGACAATGAGGGACAACATGACATGCAGTGAGCAACACACTCAGACTGGCAGTGCATGCAATCAGCTGTTTTAGAGCTGAAGTGAAGTTTTATTGGTGTTGGGGTGTTCACCAACATTTACAGACAGCGGGCTGTGAGTACCATTCCGGTTTATGTATAACGACTTCAAAAATGTGCATGCCTAAGAAGCGCTATGTTAATAGTGTGACGGTTATGATGGAGCAAGAATTCGCACGTAAAGCGGCTTGCTTATACTCATGAACCTCGAATAACCTTAATGAACTAAATCAACTTGTTTGTCTTACTAATTTCCCTTTTATTCTGACATTTTGGGTATCCGAGTGATGCTTGCCTATGTGTTTATTAACCTTAACAAAGCTTGCCTCTAAAATGGCCGCTGCTTGGCGGGATTTTCTACTGCGCATGCGTCGGTCACAATCACGTGACGTGACGTACTCGCAGTTCTGGTGGGAACTTTTCGCGCTTGCGCACTTGACTTAAGATGGCCGCTTTGTGTTCTCACATGCCGAAGCTTGTCTTGCCGCTTTCTGCTTTCTGTTCGTATCGCATTAATAATAATGCTATAGTTAATATAAAGTAAGGGGAGTCATATAGGGATTACTGGTATACAGTGTAATCATTTATTTTCTATGTTCTAAATTGTTTTCGCTTACTTTACATGTATTGAAAATCCGTGAGCATGCGGGATGAAAATACTCCATATTGAACAGCCTTTCTGCGCATGACAGTCTTCTGCCGGTGGCATTGAAACCCTGCCAAGCCAAGGTCCCAGCCAAGATGTGCCTGGGAAGATGCACCTTCGCCTAGCAGAAAAAGCTGAACTGTTCTAAATGTATCATAATTCATAGATGCACTATTGTAACGTTAAGATTTATGTCATGGGAACCCCAAATTCAATAAGCGGTCCCAGAGTATGCAAATTAAATCTTGTAGAAGTGAAATGTGGTTGGTGTGTTGACCTGGCCTACTTGTGGACCAATCGAAATTGGGGATTCTTACACTTGCAACATTTGGGGGGTGGTACACTGACCCAAAAACAGTATAACTAGCCTGGGTTTAGCTAGAGAAATTGTCCGACCTGTCTGAATAGCTGACCTGTCACTGACCCAACGCACTCAATAGGTGATTGATACAGACTGCTGCGTAGCACTCTGTCCGTAATTTCTTTGCTGAGGAATTCGATAACCCAATCGGGGTTCTGACTGATAGCTGCAGAGAGGGTGGAGCGCAGGCGTTGCTTCCGAACTGCGGGTGCTGGTCTTACCTTGGTGGTCCTGTCCTGATCCTAACTTGGTTTCCCTGTCCTGTCTTGGGGTGTCCATTCTGCACCTGCTGGCCTACTGGCGACTGGTTTTCCTTGGGGTTCTTCCCGTCCTTAACTGACCCGTGGCCAGGGTTGGTCTTCACACCATACAAGGTAAATATAGTGCTGAAAGTCTACTCTGCATCTTCTATATTTTCCTTTCTTTGCTTTAATAAAGTCATACTCTTGCATATTTGATTTTCCATGCTTTTCGCACTACTAAATGATCAAGTCATACATTATCATTGTTATACTAGCATGTTCCATTTCTTACCCATCCTTTAAGTACATTCCTGTTTTCAGTTCATGATATATAGATGTTCCTTTTCTTTACCCTCCTTTAGCCAATTATAATAAATCTGCATTGAAATAGTAGCGTGTGTGCCACTTCTACTTTTCCTAATAGTCACATGTTATCTTTCAAGTCTCCATAGACTGATGAAATTCTCGTACTATGTCTACTATTGAAGGATATATATTCTAGTATGCTCCTTATCTTCCCCGTCCTTTAGATGCTTCACGCCTAGTCTAAACCTGAAAATTCTTACTAGCATGTTCCCAGTTCTTACCTTCCTTTAGACTCATAAATGGTTGGTCTCATATATTTCCTTTATGGATACGTGCTCTTTGTAATCTTGATTATTGATTGCTTATTTACTATAAATCTTATGCTTTCGGAATGATGAAGTTTAGATAAAGGTTTTAAATACTTCCCGTGTCTCTGGTTATTATCTGAGTGCAATTATAGACAAAGTATGTTTGGTATCTGCCTTTCTTTACAGCTAGCTCCCTGATCCATTGTGGTCATAGGTACACGTAACGGTGGATTGGTAAGTCGGGTACACTCATATAACCTCTCTTTTTCGGTAGGTAGAACTAGTCAAGATAGGTAGGTAGGTTATTTGCTGCTAATTGTGAAAATTTAGCTGCTAAACGAATTTACAAATGTTTTATTGCTTTGAAAATTATGAAATGTTTTAAATTGTTTTTCTTGCTGTTATATTGATAAATATACTAATATTACTCGTTAGTGACTGTTATATGTTTGTCTGGAATCCCCGGGGAATTGAATAACGGGTGGTGAGGAGAATCCACGCCGTAGAGAGGTCACTTGCTAGAGGAAAATTGGTGCAGGTTAGGCAGAACTGGAAGCACTAATTAGGGTTTTCTGAATGTATGATTGAATAAATGGTAGCAAAGAGTTCGCTGGCAAAACTTCTATTGTGATATAACCTAGTAAGGGTCACACGGAGGGAGTAGCAGGTTCGTCTAAGCTTGATTGATAGCAAAGGAGTTCACTAGTGAAACGTTTGGCTTAGTATATATCCCGCAGTGGATGAGTCGAAGGAGTAGCAGGTTCACTAATGCTTGTGTGAAGGGTAGGCAGAAGGGATCTACTCGTAGTATTTGAAAAGTAAATAGAAGTAGTTTACTTGCAGTGAAACAAATCTTTCCTTGTTAGACACTCGAGTACAGTGGCGAATGTGTTTTCGTTGTAAATTAAACTGAGCACTTGCACTTTAAAGGGTAGAAATCATAGCGTTTCTTACCTTGTGAAGGAGGGAGTCAGTGGCGGAGCTGCGTTGACGTCATTTTGTGCCGCGCTGGTATTGGTCGAGACAGCGGGCGTATAGCTGAGGCGGAATTGTAAAGGAGTGGTGAGTGCCGAAGCGTGAGAACCTGTCTCACGAAAAGGCCGTGCACCCATTGGTCGAGACTATTTGAAATCGCGCATGTGATTGGTTGCACGAAAATAAAAGACGCAATTGGATTGGAAGTGGCTTGTAAACAAAGTCGCTTGCGGAAAAGTATATGTGGCATACGTCTAACCCAGAGACCCGACCTGATCCAAAATATTTAGGGTTTGGAAAAGAGAAGTGGAAAGGTCGTAGATACAACATTATGTACGGAAACAAGAGGAAAATGACTTTAGTAAACAAAGTGAAGAATTATTTCAAAAAGGACAAGCCTATCAAAACTAGAGAAATAGTTGTCATTCCACCACCTAATACTCCCGCATCATTCATGATGTTTGATAAAGGGTACCACTCTTGTGTGTGGTTGGAAAATTGGGTGGAATATACTAAGAATGACGGAGTTTTGGCATTTCCGTTAGAGGGCACATTTAATGGCAGGATTTTGTTCAATTTGAGGACCCGTATGAACGATTTACATCCCAGTCCCAGATTAACGCAGTACGAGGCCTTAGAAGAATGGGAGATAGAAGCTTTTGAGCGAGACAGGCCCGGAATGGATAAAGGGTTAACCAAATGGTATCCAAAAGTGAAACAAGAAACCCGAGAGAAAAGAATGAAAGAGTGGAGGCAGAATATGATAGTAGAAGGATTGTACCCTATGATGGCACTAGGAGACCCTGTGGGAGGGAAAAAGACAGAAAAAAAACAAACAGTGGGTGACCAGTGGGGATTCAGATGACGATTATTTGGAGGAATTGTTCATGAAGAATCCACCTCCTTATAATGAAGGACCCAGATCCTCAAGTGTAGGGGATGTTTGCCAGAGACCCCCTTACCAGGAGGGATCTAGACCTGTAAATGTAAGAGACGGATGTCAAATACCTCCTTATCAGGAGATGCCGAGACCTTTAAGCACAGGAAATCCATTCATGAAACCTAATTATGGTGAGGGACCAAGTATGACGCATCCAACTGCCCCAACCCTGACTCCGCAAATAGTACCTGAAATAAGCCTGGAAAGAATACTGCAGGAAAGAGAGCGAGAAGCTATAGCTAAACAGAGAACAGAATTAATTCAGAAAATCTCCCAGTTAAACACAAGTCCTGAAGCCTTGACAAGTCCAGTAACTATTGGACCAGTGGTTCCTTTGTATGGGGATAAGCAGGGGTGTCCCAAGACACCGATTATTTTCCCGGCTGTAGTACAACCAAGAAAAGAGCCTTTAATTGTAGATGATCAGGCAAGCGAATGTGAATCTGTAATTTCCTTAATGGATTTGCCAGTAAAAGAGCTGGAAAGGGGTTCACAGAGAAAGAACACTCCTTTCTATTCAGGGGAAGTGCGGATTGAGTCAGCTTCAGGTACTAAAAGTGCCACCGTAGTGACTCCTGAAGAAATTGAGAGATGGAGTAGAGAATTAGAGAAACAAACTCCTCAGTCAAAACCACTAGATATTTACAAATTAAGAATAGAATTAGAAGAACTGATGGCTGGAAATGTGGGGTTAGACAGACTGAATACCTTTTCGGAGGAGGAGTTGCTGTTTATCTGCAAGAGTATCACCCGTAATGCCAGGGTGTTCCATGAGAAATTAGTGGACACCGCGGCTAGTATGGGAATAGATATTAGCAAATCAAAAGGTTTGCAGAAACCATATTGAACAGAATTTTCTGACAAAGATTTGGAAAACATGAATGTGTCAGGGAGAAAGGTGCAGATCAAAGAATTGCTAAACCTATTACAAAAGTGGGGAGACTTAGAAAAATGGAAAGCCAGATTGGCAAAGAAAAAGGAGGAAGTTAGATCAAAACAGATGGCTTCAGAGTATGTCTTAAAAGAAGCAGACAAAGCAGAAAAATTATATCCTATGCGAGAGGTGCCAGGTGGAAAGTATGTGCATGTTCCATGGTCCCGACAGGATATTGTGTCCTTTACTAATGATTTCCCAAAATTACGAGAGAAACCTGTGGATTGGTACAGGCAGGTGGAAAGGTTTGTGAAGGTGCAAAAATGCCTGTGGAAAGATCTGGATGGGTTTTTCGATATCGTAGTTCCCGTAGATTTGTGGACAGAATGTAAAATTGGCATTGGTTGGCCTAGTGAGGAATTCCCAAGGGACCCTATTACAGGAGCTCCTTCCGATGAAGTAATGAAAAAATACCATCAGGTAATGTTGCACTTGAAAGGAAAGGTGCCTGCAAAAGAAACTGATTGGACCAGAATAGATAGAACTACCCAGGATAGAGATGAAACTGCATTCTTATTATGAACGATTGTTACAGGTGTTCAAAACGTACAGCGGCCTAGATAACATTGAGATGAAGGACATGACCCATTTCATTTACAGGTTTGTAACCGGTTTAAGACCTGAAATTTGCCAATGGATCAAAGACAATAAAATCTGTTGGCAGTCTAAGAAAATTGATGAGGTTTTAAGGTATGCAAAATACTGTGAAGATGAGATGGCTGACAAACGAAAGGCCTTAAAGGGAAAAGTCATGTGGGCACAAGTAAAATTAGCAGAACAACAAGAAAAACAGTTAAGTAACATGAATAGTAATACCCAAAATCAAGGTTCTGGGGGTGGAGGAAAACCCAGAGTAAAGATGAGCAGAGAAGAAGCCAAAAAGAAATTCCCCTGTCACAGATGTGGCCAGATAGGTCATTGGAGAGACGAGTGTCCTTCTGCACAGAATGGTAATATCCAAATCAATAATTTAAATTAACCCTGGGCGTAGTTCGCGGAGCCGCACTCCGCGGAGCTACGCGAAGACGCAGTTGCACTCCGCGACCTTCGCGTAGCTCCGCGGACATGCGTAGTAGCTTGCTAGACCCGTTTGCGCGCCGTTTTTCGTCTTCGGGAGCGCGGTGCGCGTGTTCGGGGCGCTGCCTGCATGCTCGAGATAGCTAGCGCGCTAAGTTACTCAAGAGGTTTGTCCCGCCCGCTTGCGTTCCCTTATTTCCAAAGTGCGTGATCGCGTCAAATATCGCGCGAACTTACCCCCGGCGCACGCGATAATGTTATTCAGCGCGCGAGAACTACGCTACGCACCGGATCGCGGAGTAATCGACAGCTTCGCGTTCTCCGTAGAACGCGGAGTTGCCAAAACTCCGCAAGCTCCGCGAACGGAGCGTAGTTCTTCGCCCAGGGTTAATTTAAATCCACAGACGCAGAATGAGAAACCACGAAAGACCCAGCAACAGGTAAAGCAGAATCAGTTACCACGTGCACCTAAGCAGAATTTTAAAGGCAAAGCACAGCAGAGGGAAGACACTGAAGTGTGGGAAGGAAGGGAAGATAGAAATGCAGCTGTTTCACAATTCCTGTTAAATGACACATTTCTCTGTGATGCTACCTACTGACGGTGCCTGAGGGGGGAGGAGTAGGAGTGCGTACTTGGCGCCTCCTTGCCGGTGGACCAGACAGGGCCATACATTGAAGGAAAGGTTGAAGGAAATGACGTCACCTTTCTGTTGGACACTGGTGCCACTCGCTCTACTGTAAGAACAGCAGACGTTCCAAACCTACCCCTCTCGGGAGAAGCAATCCAGGTAGTTGGTGTTTCTAATCAGCTAATTAGTACCCCAGTCACAAAATCCATGGAAATTAAAATTGGAAATTTTAAAGAGATGCATAGATTTGTTGTCTGTGACTCCAGTCCTGTAAACCTGTTAGGGAGGGATTTGTTGTGCAAAATGAATTGCACCATCTTTTGCACACCAAATGGCGTTGAAATACAGACCCCAGATGAAGATGGAATTTACAAACTAATGTTAGCAAGATCTGATTCAGAAATTAAAAAGCTGACCATAGCAGATTTACCTGAAGAACTCCAAGAAACAGTAAAACCAGAAGTATGGGATATTACTGGAAAAGATGTAGGATTAATGGCAAAGGTAGACCCGATTAAAATAACCATAAAGGAGAATGCAGTGTACCCAAACATTAAACAGTACAAAATGAGTGCAGAAGTAAAAGCAGGAGTTGCCATTGAAATTAAAAGATTGTTAGAAGCCAAAATCATACAAGAAGTGATGAGCAGTCCATGCAATTCACCCATAATCGGAATCAAGAAACCTAGTGGTAAGTACAGGGTAGTACAGGACCTGCGAAGGGTTAACAAAATTGTGGTTCCCTGTTGTCCTGTCGTGCCAAACCCTGCAGTAATTTTATACCAAATTCCATGGAATGCTGGATGGTTTACCGTCATTGACTTATGTCATGCATTCTTTTCAATCCCATTGCATCCAGACAGCAAATTTATATTCTCATTTGAATTCGACAGCCACGTGTTCGTCTGGAATCGCGTCCCTCAGGGGTATACAGAAAGCCCCTCAATCTTTAATCAGATTCTGAAAAAGTGCCTTGAGACCCTAATTTTGCCTGGAAAATCAGTTCTGGTGCAGTACATAGACGACCTCTTGGTGGCGTCTAGGAGTCGAAAAGACTGCGTGACTGACACCATTGCCTTACTGAACCATTTAGGTGAAGGAGGGCATAAAGTGTCCCCAGAAAAACTGCAATTCTGTACTACATCAATGAAGTATCTGGGGCACCAGATAGAGAGAGGTATCAGGAAAGTCACCTCAGAAAGAATCAGGATAATTCGAAACATGGAATTGCCAAACACTCAGAGGGAAATCAGAATGTTCCTTGGAGTTGTAGGTTACTGCAGGCAATGGATTGTGGGATTTGCAGTCCTAGCAAAACCATTGATAAAATGACCAAGAAGGGAGCAAGTGACCCAGTGGAGTGGGATGACGAAAGCATGTCAGCTTTTATCAAATTATGAGATTGTCTCTGTACTGCTCCTGCCTTAGGAATGCCTGATTATTCAAAGGATTTTGCACTGTTCTGTGACACACGGGACAATTGTGCCCTTTCAGTCCTGACTTAAATTCATGGTATGACTCGACGTCCAGTGGCATACTTTTCTTCCACATTGGACCCAGTAGCAGCTGGATTACCTGGGTGTTTGAAAGCTGTAGCTGCAACCTGCATGAGTCTTGAACAGAGTGAGTCCATTGTGATGGGACATCCAGTAACTGTGTATGTACCGCACTCTGTTGTGAATTTACTGACAAGAACGAAAACCCAGTATCTCACACCTAGTCGGCTGACTAAGTACGAGAGAATCCTTGTAGGTGCAGGAAATTTAACCATCGAAAGATGTAACATTTTGAATCCTGCAACCTTACTACCTAGCTCATTCACAGAAGAAATGAGGGAAGAATTTGCACATGATTACATTGACTTAACTGAATTCAGTACAAAACCACGCCCAGACATTAAAGAGCACCCTTTGAGCCATGGAGATTATAAGTTGTTTGTAGACGGCTCATGCATGAGACACGAGGACTGTGGCTTAAGTGCCGCCTACTCGGTGTGCACTCTGGATCGTCCAGTGGAAGCATCTTATTTGTATGGAGTTAAGTTTGCACAAATAGCCGAATTAATTGCATTGAAAAAAGCTTGTAAATTTGGGAGAAATTGGAGAATAACCGTGTATACTGACAGCCAGTACGGTTATGGGGTTGTGCATGACTTTGGCCAATTATGGCTAAAGAGGGAGTTCCTGACTTCTTCAGGTACCCCTATCCGAAATGGAAAATATGTGCAGGATTTACTGGAAGCAATCCAGTTACCAAAAGAATTGGCTGTGGTCAAATGTGCTGCTCACAAATCTGGCAATGACGATGTGACAGCCGGTAATTGTTATGCTGACCAGTTAGCCAAACATTGTGCAAAATACAAAATCTCAATCAATATAAAGGTTGGGGGAAATGGAAGCAACTGCCAACTTTTGATGCTAGAGGGAGTGAATACATGGGAAGAGGTGAGAGACTTACAGGATGCAGCGGAGCCACAGGAGAAACAGAGATGGAGAAACTTTGGGTGCTGCCAGAGAGATGAAGATGGTGTCATTGTTTACCTTGATGAGTTGCCTGTGTTGCCAGACTGTATGCTTGCTCCTATGGCTAGGTTGATACATGGAAGTACACATGTGGGCAGAGATGCGATGATTCGCATGTTCCGCCGAACATTATTCAATTCGAATTTCAGAAGAGTAGCAGAGGCACTCTGCCAGAGGTGTTTGACTTGCCAGCAATTTAACCCTGGGAAAAAGACCATAGTGTTACCCGGGAAAATTGGAAAGGCAGAAGGCCCCTTCATTAGACTACAACTTGACTTCATTCAGTTGCCTCTTTGTCGAGGAATGAGATACCTATTTGTCATTGTCTGCCTGTTTTCAAAATGGGTAGAAGCTTTCCCTACACGTAGAAATGACAGTTTCACAGTAGCAAAACTATTACTTAGAGAGCTTATACCACGTTACGGTTTCCCGGTCTTAATTGAATCAGATAGAGGAAGTCATTTTCAGAAACGAAATAATAAAACAAATCTGTGAAGCATTCAAAATCACGCAACATCTGCACTGTGCATATCGTCCAGAAGCTTCTGGAGTGGTAGAACAGATAAATGGCACAATCAAGTCAAGATTGGGAAAGATGTGTGAATACACTCAACTGGAATGGCCAGATGCTCTACCTCTTGTACTAATGGGACTCAGAAGTATTCCAGACCGGAACACGGGCTTGAGTCCACATGAAATCCTGATGGGAAGAGCAATGCGGCAAGCATGGGTGCCAGGATACAAAATAATAAGCAGATCTGATGATTTGGTGCTGGAGTATTGTAAAGAGCTGGCTGACCAAGTACGTTCTATCTCTCGCCAGGTTGGGAGAGAAGACGTCGCCAGGCCAACGACTCCAACACATAACCTGAATCCTGGCGATTGGGTCGCAATAAAGAAGCACACCCGGAAGAGCTGCCTTGAGTCGAGGTGGGGAAAGCCACGACAAGTGATCCTAGTAACCACCACAGCTGTAAAGTGTGCAGGAGTACCTCGCTGGATCCATGCCAGCCACACGAAGAGAGTGACTGAACCAGACCCAACTGAAGCTGAAGGTTGCCCAGCTGAAGGATCCCAAGCCATTGGTCCTGACGTAGCTGAAGGGGGACAACCGAGCTCCAGTCAAGACGATTGGGTTCCACTCATCGATCTGACAATCGACCCAATCCGAACCTGAAGCCGAGCCCAGCTTGACAGACAGTGGGATAGTGAGGATGATACAGGTGAAGAAGAAGCTACTCAGATCACCGAAATCCATATAAGATCTGACTCTGAGGTGGACCAGATAGGGGAGGAGCAGGTAATTGACATTCCACCCAGAACATCTGCACCAGAAGAGGGACAGATAGAAATTAGGTCGGAAGTTCATGCAGAAGAAAATCAAGAGTTCGAAGAGCGTGAACAGGAACAGACAGGATTAGACAATTGTGTTCAGGAAGAAGAGGTTAAAACAGATCAAAACCAGACTCAACAGATACCTGAACAAGGCCAGTTTAGGGACCAGGCAGAAGAAACAGAAGAAAGACCTGGACCTAGTCAGGTAGGGAACACTGTTGAAGACGAACAAGACTCCAATGTGCCACAACTAAACGAAAATAAAAGAAAATTGGACAAAAGCCAGGAGACAGTGCCATTCAAAAGACTTCGAAAAGGTGATTCAGTACCTCGATTTGTGAAAAGGCTGAGACTACGTTTGAAGACGATAAACGAGGAGCCTGAACAAATAAATGAGGTGTCTAGTCAGACTGACCCAGTCCACACCAAGATAAAGAGAAGAAGTGCTCGCTTAAAGAAACTGAATAACAAGTACGCGAGTCCGGAGTGGACATATTACGTATTGGAGGAGTTTGAGAATTTGGAAATAAGTGACGAAAGTGATGAAAGTGACGAAGAAGTGATTGCTGAACAGATCTGTGAAGAAGCAAACGCAACCTGAAAAGTTGCTCGAGTAAGCAAGCTGTGTAAATTTACAAAGAGGGGTTGTAACCTCTTTTGAGATAAAAATGTCTGATTCTTCTGAGAGCGGGAGACCGAGACGAGGTTGTTGTAAAACATGCTGCCAAGTATGTTTGTGTAGTGCAGCTATAGTACAGACCCTCTGGATAGGACTAACAATCACACTTCCTTCTATGATGATCAAGAACCCAAGTCTGTAACCAAATAATAATTTACCTGACGACACTGTAGAATCACATACTAGAAAGACACCACAAAGAGTAGACTCATTGGACAAACCACTTAGCCGGAAACTGAGACAATTAAACTTAGAAGCATCAGATGAGGAAGGATTACACTTTAACAAGATTAAAAATAAGACACATTTAAATGTTTTCGCAAACCTGTTATTGCATTATGTAGAAACTATGGAAATAGACGACTGTTATGTCTGCATGAAGCTACCTACTTCTGTAGCTGAAGGCGTGACTTATCATCACCTGCCCTTAACCTATGGAATTTCCGGTAGTATACTAACTAGCTTATTCTGCAAAAGAGGACCTTTACAGTATTATTATTCAAACTCTGACGTGACATTTTCTGAACTCCCTGTTCGAAGAAACCTGAACCCTGTACATACGACTAGAGATGTAGCTAAATACATGAGTGATTATTTTCTAACTGTAAGAAAAATTAATATAGATGATGCACATAAAAATTACTTGACCTGTTCTTTACATGAAAAGGAAAAAGAATGTCTGGACATGGTAGAGAAGAGAGAGTTTCCAAAAAAAGGCCAAAGACAAGAACCACTAGGTTCCTAAATGGGCAGAGAGTATAGGGAGCACCTCAAATGGCAGAACTAATGCTGCTATGCTTTTGGATTTTGAAAAGAAAGGGAAACTCTGTCTTAAAAGAGAAATGACTAGTTATTATAACAATGTTTTCATTGGTTCCAGTGAATGTGAACATAATTACAAGGTAATTGGAGGTTGGGGTTTCAAAGATGGGACAGAGTCTCTGTTTCCTGGAATCTATACTTTATTTGTGGGAACAAGGCTTACTTCAAACTGCCCAACCATTGGTATGGGAGTTGCTACTTTGGTATTGTCTTCCCAAAGATATACCATGTGGGGAAAATCACTGGAAGCAATGAAGAAACTAACCAATTAGTACGCAATAAAAGAGAAACTGCTGGTGAAATTGTAGGAGATATTTTCAGCGCAATAATACCTGCAGTGGGAGTGGTTCTGAACTCACATAAAATTTGCAAATTGTCAACAGTAGTAGATCGGTTATCTACTGACACTGCTGGAGGCTTCCTGATGGTCAATACCGAAATGGTTGCGGTCAGATCAATGGTTTTACAGAACCGACTTGCCCTTGATACTCTTTTGGCAAAAGAGGGCGGAGTCTGCAGAATGTTGAAAGCGCAACATTGTTGCACTTACATACCATATAAAAGTGTGGAAATCCAGAGGTATGTAAGGAACATTACTAATTTGGCAAAAGAACTCAAACCACTGGAGGTTGACACTGCCTGGAAGAGACTTACTGATGGTCTTTCCGCCGTAGGTTATTGGTTTGCTAATTTAGGTAGAAGTCTTCTGATTAAGGTACTGATGCCAATTGCAGGAATTGGTTTAGTAGTATTCACTAAATTCTTTTTTTGCAAATGTCGAAAGCACCAGAAAAGGTATACTGTGAACCAGAGAGGGGTGAAACGGAATGTGGATGAACTTGAATTAGAAGAAATGAATAATCAGCTTTATAAAAGGGTGAACAATTATCACCCTAATAAAGAAACAAAAGAGAAATTGAACAGAATGTTTGAAGAAATCGAATTGGGCAAAATATGAGAAAGTTGGCATCTGGTTCTATTTTGTTTGTGATGATATAAAATATCATCAAAGAGGGGATTGATGGAGCAAGAATTTGCACGTAAAGCGGCTTGTTTGTACTCATGAACCTCGAATAACCTTAATGAACTAAATCAACTTGTTTGTCTTACTAATTTCCCTTTTATTCTGACATTTTGGGTATCCGAGTGATGCTTGCCTATGTGTTTATTAACCTTAACAAAGCTTGCCTCTAAAATGGCCGCTGCTTGGCGGGATTTTCTACTGCGCATGCGTCGGTCACAATCACGTGACGTGACGTACTCGCAGTTCTGGTGGGAACTTTTCGCTCTTGCGCACTTAATTTAAGATGACCGCTTTGTGTTCTCACATGCCGAAGCTTGTCTTGCCGCTTCTGCTTTCTGTTCGTATCGCATTAATAATAATGCTATAGTTAATATAAAGTAAGGGGATTCATATAGGGATTCCTGGTATACAGTGTAATCATTTATTTTCTGTGTTCTAAATTGTTTTCGCTTACTTTACATGTATTGAAAATCCGTGAGCATGCGGGATGAAAATACTCCATATTGAACAGCCTTTCTGAGCATGACAGTCTTCTGCCGGTGGCATTGACACCCAGCCAAGCCAAGGTCCCAGCCAAGATGTGCCTGGGAAGATGCACCTTTGCCTAGCAGAAAAAGCTGAACTGTTCTAAATGTATCATAATTCATAGATGCACCATTGTAACGTTAAGATTTATGTCATGGAAACCCCAAATTCAATAGGCGGTCTCAGAGTATGCAAATTAAGTCTTGTAGAAGTGAAATGTGGTTGGTGTGTTGACCTGGCCTACTTGTGAACCAATAGAAATTGGGGATTCTTACACTTGCAACATTTGGGGGGTGGTACACGGACCCAAAAACAGTATAACTAGCCTGTGTTTAGCTAGAGAAATTGTCCGACCTGTCTGAATAGCTGACCTGTCACAGACCCAACGCACTCAATAGGTGATTGATACAGACTGCTGCGGAGCACTCTGTCCGTAATTTCCAGAGACCCAAGCGGGGTTTTGAACCTGAAGTGCTGGCGGAGCACTTTGCTGAGGAATTCGATAACCCAATCGGGGTTCTGACTGATAGCTGCAGAGAGGGTGGAGCGCAGGCGTTGCTTCCGAACTACGGGTGCTGGTCTTACCTTGGTGGTCCTGTCCTGATCCTAACTTGGTTTCCCTGTCCTGTCCTGGGGTGTCCATTCTGCACCTGCTGGCCTACTGGCGACTGGTTTTCCTTGGGGTTCTTCCCGTCCTTAACTGACCCATGGCCAGGGTTGGTCTTCACACCATACTAGGTAAATATAGTGCTGAAAGTCTACTCTGCATCTTCTATATTTTCCTTTCTTCGCTTTAATAAAGTCATACTCTTGCATATTTGATTTTCCATGCTTTTCGCACTACTAAATGATCAAGTAATACATTATCATTGTTATACTAGCATGTTCCATTTCTTACCCATCCTTTAAGTACATTCCTGTTTTCAGTTCATGATATATAGATGTTCCTTCTTTACCCTCCTTTAGCCAATTATAATAAATCTGCATTGAAATAGTAGCGTGTGTGTGCCACTTCTACTCTTCCTAATAGTCACATGTTATCTTTCAAGTCTCCATAGACTGATGAAATTCTCGTACTATGTCTACTATTGAAGGATATATATTCTAGTATGCTCCTTATCTTCCCCGTCCTTTAGCTGCTCCACGCCTAGTCTAAACCTGGAAATTCTTACTAGCATGTTCCCAGTTCTTACCTTCCTTTAGACTCATAAATGGTTGGTCTCATATATTTCCTTTATGGATACGTGCTCTTTGTAATCTTGATTATTGATTGCTTATTTTCTGTAAATCTTATGCTTTCGGAATGATGAAGTTTAGATAAAGGTTTTAAATACTTCCCGTGTCTCTGGTTTTTATCTGAGTGCGTTTAGAGACAAAGTATGTTTGGTATCTGCCTTTTTTTACAGCTAGCTCCCTGATCCATTGTGGTCATAGGTACCCGTAACGGTGGATTGGTAAGTCAGGTACACTGGAAATAAAATAGGAAGGAACAAGGATTACTGGTAGTAGAGTGCAAGGTCGCCTGATTTATGAATATGGTAAATTGAATTTATATGGGCCCGATACGTGCATGGTAAAATTATAGTCGGGGAACCTGCGCGCTCTATCAGTTATATTGCTGGCGCTTTGTGTGAAAAGCCAACGTATGCCTTCTGTGGAATCCTATGATCAAGCTGGAGTGTGAGTGTCATCGAGAGGCAGACGGCGCTCTTCATATCAACAGCTTCAGGTTTGTGTGGCCTCGTCATTGATGCGTTAACTTCTTGTACATGACCAGGCTGCCATGTTTGGTTGGGATTCCTTCTGAATAGAGCAGGCAGTGGCTGAAGTTGTGAACGGTGGTGGTAAGAACCGGGGTATCGACTTCAACAAAGGTTCCCAATAAGTATCTGCGGGTAGGCGAGCAAGCTTTATACCGCATACAGGGGCACTGACCTTCCCATGACAAGATGGTCAGGAAGCACTGCGTGGAGTGAACTGGTGACAAGGAGCATTAGCACTCACAGGGGTGGCTCTAGGCTCATGGCGGCCCTGGGCAGGGAGCGTAGGTAGGGGGCCCCCAGAGGAACGCAGGCGCAGAGGCCAGTGAAGAGAGGGGGTCAGGGTGTTTGGAAGTGGATCAGAGCCGGAGGCCGCCAAATCCCTGCCAGGGGCGGCCACGCAAATATGCATCCATCCTCAGAGGATTATTATATTAAGGATATATATTGGCATGGCGGCCCCGGGCGTTTGGCAGCCCTGTTCAGGTGCACAGCTTGCACATGCCTAAGGCCGCTCTTGGCACTCATAAAGCCAGTGCCTGCAGTGAGAGTTGAAGTTGAGGCACTTGAAGGGCTAATTGTAAGTGTGTGTTTACCACTGCTGAGATTAATTATTAATGCAGTATTGAATTGAGAAAAGCTATGCTCTTGCTGACAAGTTTAATGTGGTATTAACTTGAGGAATGTTACATTAATAATGACAAGGTTAATGCAGATTTCTGTATTAATGTTTCGAATGCTGATTTTCACTATTGCCATGCTTACCAAAATGACCAACATTGTTCTGTGTGTATAGTGTGCTGAAGTTTTAACGTCATGCTGAATTTGAGAGATGTATGATCTGAGGTTGAATGCTAGAGTCACGTGTGCTGAGTGACATGTTGGTGTCTTGAGACTAGTTTTCTTGTCCTGTTTATTATGCAGAAGGAGAGTGTGTTGAGTAGCATTTTGTGATGTGAGATTAGTCTCTTGGTCCTTATTTGTGACTGTGTATTTGATCAACCTTCCTATGGGGTTCAGGATGTACGGGCAATGTGTTACGCCCAGAGGGTAGAGATACCATCCATTCCTAAGGGGTTAAGGCTGCGGGGGCAGTGTGTTTGGACCAATGTTTTAGGGGGGGAGGATACACCCCAGTTTTAAGTCAATCTTTCCGAAGGGATTTAGGATGTAGGGGTGGTGTGTTAATCCCAGTGTTAGGGGAGTATGCTGTTACATTTCACAAAAGTGGAGGGTAGGTGAAACCTTGGTTCTGTTTAAGTGTATGGTGATGGTGGTACTTGTTTACACCTCAATGCAGGGGCGTGGCTTGGTCGCCGGCGGGCATGGACGCGTGAGCAAAGAGCTCCGCGCCAGCCTCAGCAATTATCCTGTTTCGCTGGTACCCCCAACGGTGGTCGTTGCCCTGTGGAGGTCCCCCAAGAGCCGGGGGTGCCTTCGAGTTGCTGGGGGCTCGGAGGCGGGCGCGATAGCCAGCGTGGAGCCGGAAGGTGCCGGACGAGTGGAAGGGGTGTGGCAATGCTCCGAGAGGCTCGTCGCAATAATTGAAGCCTCTGCCTCGCGCATCAAAGGGGCCGCCGGGTGGTGCGCCAGGACCGGCTGTGGATACAACTGGGGGCCGGGGCGCAGGTTGGGTGCCGGCTTCCCCCCCATGAGCAGTGATCGGAAGGCAGAGGCTGAACCTTCCTAAAAGCAGCTGGTCCCGGATCACCGCGGCGGCCGGGAACCTCGTGGCATAAGCTGCCGGTGAATTGAGAACTGCAGCGAAAATCGCCCTTGGCCTGCCGCTGGTGGTGGAAGATGCCGAGGCGGGCCAGGACTGGAGGGCAGTCTTGGCACGGAACCCCCCGAGGCTCAGAGACATTTGGGCGCCTGAGGCCGGCGGCGGAATCGGTGCGGCTCCTGCTGTGTTGTTGGTGGGGGCCAAGGCCCTCCGAGGAGCTGCGCCCATCCTGGTGACGATGTGAGGGGCAACTGCGGTGCACATTGGATTGCGGCAATGCTGTGGGGCAGCTCCCCTTCTTGTTCCCCTCTCCCCCCACCTGGCTCCCCCTGCGCACCTGAGGATAACCATACCCTAAGGGGATTAGCGTGGTGACGCACTAACGAGGATGGTGACGCCGGTATCTGGCAACTACGGGCCGGGGCCTGGAGGAGGGCCTGTCAGTTGTGCATGGCGTGGTGGCAGAGAAAAGTAAGGCCGCATTGTCCAGGCTGCTGAGAAGGTAACTGATAGGCTGATACCACGGAGTGTTGCCCAAGTCTTGTCCCCGATGCCACCCTGGGACTGAGAGAGGAGGGGTATCACCGGCAGCTGTGAGGGCCACGGACGAGCTGGAGATCGGTCATACCGAACACTAGTGAGTAGGGGATTGGTGGCTGCGAGGTCCCTGCGTCGCGGATTTGGACTGAGGGAGTAAACACTACCCGGGTACCATGGGAAAACCACGGCAGAAGCCTGGGGTGACACCCCCAGACCCTACGGAGGATTCACTAGAGGCCCAAGACCAGACTGTGGCAGGGTCTCAAGCGGTGGGCCTGCAGCAGCAACAGATGGACCAGATCCTTCAAGCCATCTCGGACATGAAAGAAGCATTGCGCCAGGAGATAGCGCAGGTCTCGTCAAGCTTGGGATTGCTGCGTGCCGATCACGGCAAGTTGGCGGATTGCGTCAAGCAAACAGAGATGACTCTAGAAGTGTTGGAACCGGCTCACAAGGCAGCGGAGGTGACAGTGGGAGACTTGCTTTGTCGAGTGCAGCAACTAGAGAAGAGAGCGGAGGATGCAGAAGGGCGCAATCGGCGCAACAACATTCGGAGAGTGGGACTCCCCGAGAAAATTGAAGGGGAAGACATGGTCCTCTATCTGGATGTGGTCGTTCCGCAGGGCCTAACGCGGTTTTACACCTTGGAGAGGGGGCACCGGGTTCCTGCCCATCCTCCAGCGTCTGGTCGACCGCCTCGGCCAGTGGTGGCTCGCCTCCTGCACTTCAGGGACCGCGATGTGATTTTACAACGGGCCCGGACAGCTGGCCACTATCGGGTGAATAATGCATCGGTCTCCATCTACCCTGATTACTCTTACGAAGTTCAGCGCAGCCGCTTCTCCTTTCTGGTGGTCAAGAGGGCCCTCCAAGAGGAAGGTATACAATACTCTCTTCTTTTCCCGGCGAGACTGAAGGTGATGGTAGATGGGACGACGACCTTTTTGACTACGCCGGACGAGGCGTGGCACTGGTTGGAGCAATATCGGGCTGGGACAGATGGTGCTGGAGGAGCAGAGAGATCAGGGGAGGCCAAACCTAAATCCTGCAGAAATCGTTGCACACGGAAACGCACGTTGCGCAATCAGACCCCGTCGACATCACAAACGGAGCTGAAGAGACAGGCTGCCTTATAGTCGGTTTCGGCCATATCGGGTGCGGTGACCACTGAGCCGACTGCGGAAGCGGGATCACATCCGAGCTCGGGGGAACAAGCTTCGGCCGACTCCGAGGAAGGTTCTGGACATTTGCCCAATGTCACGCCAGGGACTGCTGAGGGACTTCTAGGTGAGTGATCACGTGAGATTTTGATCTGAATGCTGCGAGGGGGTGTATTATGGGTCTTTGTCCCTGGCGGGGGGTGTTGGGTGTTTTCTCCTGTGTGTTCGGGGGGGGGCTGGTGGTTGAAGGGGGGAGGGGTTGTGTGGGGGGACTTCTCAGGGAGGAGGGGCCACCTGGGGGGGATTGTCAGTTTTGGGGTTGAGCGCATAAGAGCATGGCATTAGCAACAAGATCCAGCCAGTGTTGGTGTAGAGCCCACCCCTCTTTTTCACACTAGTTGTGAGACTATGGTAGCTCCCAGAGTATTTCCTTATTGTTGGGATTGGGTTTGGATGGGTTACTGTGGTTTAGAGCCTGTTCTGGGGATGGGTGGGACGGGGATTAGATTGGGATGTTTTATTGGGTTGTTGGGATTCGTCAGTGTGCCCGTAGTTCATGAAAGGTTGATGCCCGGTTGTATGTCCACTGATGGCGACCCTACTTGAGTTGAAATGTATTACCTGTAATGTGCAGGGGCTGAACTCCATGAAACGTTAC
The DNA here is from genome assembly GCF_964261635.1 of Lissotriton helveticus. Taxonomy (NCBI): domain Eukaryota; kingdom Metazoa; phylum Chordata; class Amphibia; order Caudata; family Salamandridae; genus Lissotriton; species Lissotriton helveticus. Next base: position 33,545,740 of record NC_136072.1, on the reverse strand, counting down.
AAGGTGCATGCATTCTTAGTCCGCAGGGGGGTCCAGGTGGCCTTCTTGCAGGAAACGCACCTGGATCAGGCAGAGGGACAGGCATAGCAGCGGCGTTGGAGGGGGCAATTGTTTCATACCACCTATTCAGTGTTTGCCAGAGGGGCCTTAGTTTGGGTGTGCGCAGGAGTTCCCTTTCAGCCGTTAAACACAGTGGTAGATTCAGAGGGCAGGTTTGTGGCGGTGATGGGTCGCCTGGATGAGAGAGATGTGGTGTTTTGTAGTGTCTATGCCCCGAACGTTGACCAGGTCGCCTTTTTTTCTCGAAGCTCTCGGGGAGGTTGGCTCCATTTCTCACAGGGGTGGTGTACTTGGGGGGCGATTTTAATTCTGTTCTCGATGTAACGCTGGATTGCTCCCACCCTCCGTTGGCACAGAGCAGCTAAGGCGAGACGGGAATGGCAGGATGCTTGGGGTTTGGCAGACGCCTGGCGGTCACATCATCCCTCAGAGAGAGATTATTCGTTTTACTCTGCCCCGCACGACCTCCACGTGCGTCTCAGCGGTATTTTGTGCTCCCCTGGGGCGTGGGAACTCACCCACCACAGTGAGTATTTGGCGAGGACGATCTCAGACCATAACCCCTGCTTAATATCGGTACGATGGTCACAGCAGCGACCAGCGGTTTCTACGTGGCGTCTGAACCCAGCGATGTTGGAAGACCCGGAGGTAAAAGAGGGCATTGAACGCTATTTCTTGGAAAATTCTGGTTCGACGTCGAGTAGGGCCAAGGAGTGGGACGCTTTTAAAACAGTGGTTTGGGGTGTTTGCATTGCATCGCTGGTGGGTACGCGCAAGACGCTGTTGCGTGAGATAGCGAGGGAGGAGGACTGCCTAAGACAAGCGGAAAAGGATAGCCTCACGGCGATTGATGGGCAGAGGGCCGTGGTGTTGGCACGTGAGAAGGTGGCGGCTCAAGTTTTTGGTGTAGCATGTTTTTTTTTTTTTTTGGATGTGGCTGGATGTGGCTGCGTCGGGGGACATCCAGGATGAGTCGGGCGGAGGCGTTCTGGATGCGCTGGAGTCTTTTCTGTAGCTTGGCTGTGGTTCCGGCGTAGAGGGCGTTTCCGTAGTCCAGTCGGCTGGTGACGAGTGCCTGGGTGACAGTCTTCCTGGTCTCGGTCGGGATCCAGCGGAAGATCTTGCGAAGCATACACAGGGTGTTGAAGCACCCTGGTAGAGCTTCAGGCGCCAGCTGAGGCAGATCAGGGGGAGGGAGATATAGGGGAGGAGGGGCGGGACGGGGTGTCCAGGTGGGGAGTTGTAGAAAGTCTCAATGGCACCGGGCTGAAGGGCCATACAGGAAGGGAGGCTAGCTCGCCCTATCCAGGGTTTTGGAACTGTTGGGCCGCAAGAACCGGGGCATGGGACACTCACACATGGACGGCAAGAGCGCGTGTCTCCTTTGTAGCTGGGTTTATTCATTCCCTTTTACAGGAGGAGCACACGAGAGGGGAAAACAGCCCGTATTTTTTTTTTTTTTTTTTAAGCAAGAGTGCATGCTTAGGGCACACTGACAGGGGGTGGGGGTAGAGGGGTTGGGGGGTAGAAGAAACAGGGTAAAATATGAGATGATGTTATGGCATATCATACATGAAGTCCACTGACCACCTGTGTACTGGTCCTGGACATAACGATTGGGGGGGGGGGGGGGAGTTGTGTTGATTTGGAAAAACAATAAAAATCTTTAAAAAAAAAAATTTTTACACCTCAATGCAGTAAAGTGTGGAAGAAGCCCTAGTCCTGTTTGAGTGTTTGTGTTGTGGAGGGGAACGGGTAGTTAATGTTCCCTTATGAATGAGCAGAGGAGTTTTGGCTTATATGAACACTGCTATTGTAACTTTGTGGGACATATTGATTGCCTGCAGATTCTACCTCTTTACATCCCATTCGAGTATTGGAGTTATGCAGAGATTGTTTGTTTAACCTTTTCTGTTTATTTCATTGGGGGTGGTATTTATACTTTTGTTTGACTTTTGTGTGGGCGGTGTCTTCCCGTCCTGCTAAATGTTCTATTGTTTTCATAAGGAGGGAGATGTGTTGAGGCCTCTGGCTGTCTTATGCATTCTCTCTACAGGCTTAATGTTCCCTGCTGCTCAGGCAGTGAGCGAGGTTATTGTATGGTTGGAATGTTAAGAGTATTTGTGCTTGGATGAGTGGACAGTTGGAGTGAGAAGTACTGAGCAGCAGGATGATGCTCCAGGTGGGGATGTATCTGTAACCTACAACTAAGTTATTAAACGTACGTCTTTTATAACCTAAGAGTATCCATCCTTCATTGTAACAGAGAACCTTTGGCATGCAGCTCCTGGTTCATTCTCTGTCCATGCACATGAATTACTTCAAAAACAAGCTGATGTCCAGAAGGTACCCCAGTTCCAGAGTGCACAGCCTTTAGGGTCGGGCCGTGGGCCAATGTATTTCAGCAACAATCTTGTTCTCATTTTAATTCATTTTAGTCAATTTGATCAATTTAAAAAAAAAACGAAACATACATTTTCAAGATTTCCATGCTTTTATTTGTAACTTGGTTATTCCTGTGCAAACGTTACCCACCACCGACAAATATCTGTTTGCTCTGACCTGATGGACGCTTTGACAGCTCCTGCCAAGTCAGAGCAAACACTCCGCTTCCAGCAAGCGAGAGCTGACAAAATACTCTCGCTTGTTGGAAGTGGAGCTTTCGTTTGCTATAAGTGGGCAGGGAAACAGGCGAAAGAATTACACTTACACTAAGAGAGCTGCATGTTTAGCAGTACCCTGCTTTGAAAGCAATGCCGGCTCCTGCAGTAGGCAGGGAGCCAGCGGGACTGCGGAGGCCTTGATGATCCCCCCGCTGTCCCATAGCACACTGGGTGCCCACGGGGCACTCAGGAGATGAGGCAGGCCCTGGAGGATGGGGTCCCCGGGTTTGAAAACAGCCCGGGGAGGGGGGCGTGTTAAGCAGAGATGCAACAACAGCGGACCTAGCCCCCTACGATTGCGATCTATTGGCAGAAATACAGAACTCCAAGGCGAAACTGGCTATCAAAATTGATTCAGTCACAATTGACATCACCATCCTCCATGCTGACCATTGAAGGGTTACAGACAGGGTCACCACTGCGGAAAAGACTGTGGATGCCCTGGAATGGGAAGTTCAGTCCCTTCATGGCATGATCTCTGCCCTCCAAAAAACTAACTGTCCATCTTGATGAACAAACAGAAGACGCGGAGGCAGATCCTGAAGAAACAATTTGAGATTTGTGGAGTTTCCAGAGAAGGCTGAAAGTCAGTCAGTGGAATCATTGCTTGAAGAGTGGCTTACCAACTCTCTAAACCCTAAATGGTTGTCACAGTTCTTCACCATAGAAAGGGCTCACAGAGCGCTAGCTCCCCCACCAAAACCTGGTGCCCTGCCAAGAGCCACGATTGCCCAGGGATTCTATGTCTGAGACCAGGAAGCCATTCCTCAGCATATTCGAAACCAGGGCCCACCAATATTCGAAGGGGCACCCATTTCAATATTTACTGAGTATACCCAAAAAGTCCAGGAGCAAGGAAGAGCATTCCTAGCAGTAAAATAACGCAGCAGGACTTCAACCTGAAGTACTGCCTGATTTCCCCACAAAGCTACATGTTCTCCATGAAGGGTGAGCACTAGTTTCTAAGTCTCTGAGAAACCTGTGAATGGTTGGACACACTGGGAAACAAAGAGAGCCGGACATCCGGCGGTCGGGCATCAAAGCAGCACACCTCTCCAAGCAATTCTGCAAACAATTGTCTTTGAACAAGCAGCAGGAAGAAATTGACAGGTTGCACTCACCATGAAGAATTGTGTTGTGCTCGGATGGCACTCCAAAGGACTCCAATTTCATTCTGGGTTCACAAGACTCTTTATGGAGATATCAGAGATATCAGAGCGATCCAGGCATGGCTAGCAACAGCATGGGCTTAGGTTCTGCCAGATGAAACAGCAGCAGAAGAAAACTTACAAGGGTCATGCTCATCGGGACGAATTGTGGTGTTATCTGGTGGTGACCTGGGCGATGTCAAGACCTTCTGGGTTTGGTAGGGTATGCCTAGACATAGGTTCCTTGGTCACTTTGCCACTGGATTCAAGCTAGCCTGGCTGTTGAAGGGTGTTACCCAGAAACCGGTCCCAGGATGCTTGTTTCCAGTTCAGGGCAGACCTGGCATGGCAGTTCGGGCTGGACTGTTCCCATGAGGCACAGGGTCAAGACTGATTTGCATTTAGCTGGGTCTGAACTGAGGTGGCAAAGTGAGCTAAAGAATGATGATGGATTCAACCCAGATATGTCACTGAGGGTGAGTGTCTAAAAAGTTTCATTGCTCCATCATCATCTTCTTGTGTTTGCTTTAATACAATTACTTACACCAAAGCTATTTATCTCCCAAGACACTACATGTCATATACACTACTCTTAGCTGTAACTGTCCGCGCTGCAGTAGGCCTTAATTGCATTACGTACACATGGTATGATCCTATGTAGTGTTGACTAACTACTTAGAAAACAGTGCTCTACAACGCCAACAGTGCCATGGGTTGGAACCTACAACTCTCAATGAAGCAGGTGTTGTTAGGTCTGATCCCATTATGTGCCAAGAAGAAACTTAGTCAAAAATGTATTATACTTTCTCTTGTGATGGCAAAACGCCAAATTGCCATCAGGCACCTAAACACGAATCCTCCAACACATGTGGACAGGTTAGAGATGTCACTGAATAAGCAACTGCAGATGAAATCCGCATGAAACACATCAGCAAAGATGATTGGCTCAAGGTCGATGTGCAGCCATGATCTCTGAATTATGAAAACCCCCGGATGATTCTCCCTCAGACCCGCAGCCGGGGAGATGGCCCTGAATACCCACATGGCACTATGACTCGGAAAACCTAAAGGACCAATGGGCTGGAGGGCCTCTTCTGGTGGTCATTTCACAAACTATCCATTACTGATGATCCCTTATTGTTTCCGGTATGACCAAATACAAGAGCAGTGGGGGGAAAGGGGGTGTTTTGTGGGGGATTCTTTGATATGCCGATGTTAAAATCACTGCTCGATGATCAGATTGTGTTACATCGCTGGTTAAACTGTATTATGTTATCCTGTAAACCTCAGTGACCAAAGAATGTTATGTGTCATTATGTGGATGACTATGAATAGGCCCTGCATTTGATGACTTTCTTTAGGATACTGCGCATTCTTATTTACATATAATTAACAGGAACTCCTGGACTGAGGTAGCCAAACTGACAGGGCGGTAACTCACTGACCCTTCAGGCTGACATGATTGCCAATAGAAATGCAGTTTGACGAGTAAGTAGACAAACTGAACAACTGTGGAACAGATCAGAGGATGATACCATGAGAAGAGTTAACATTAAAATGAAATCACACTATGGAACAATAAAGGGTTTGGGAATCATACCACCGATGGAGGCCTGAATCTTGGTCAAGAAGACACAGAATGGTGGGAAGTTTGGGCAGGTACCCCTTCACAGTAAAGTCTGGCAAGCTTTGTTGAGTGAGAGAATGCACTACAAGGCCTAATTATGAAAAAGCTGCGTGTCAAGGGAAGAGCAGGAATGCGCCGTATTTTTTAAGGCAATACAGCAAATTCCTGTCTATTCCTCTTTGCTGGCACTCTTTTGGCTGCCAAACTCCAGGCCTCCAAGCAGACCGGCCGAAAGCTCGAAAACAAGTAGCGCCACAACCAGACCCCAGACACCTATGCAGCCCACAAGAGCATCATCCGCAGACACCATCACCTCATCCGAAGCGCCAAAAGGACCTCCTTCGAGGACCGGCTGAACCAAAACGCACATGACAGCAAACGGCTCTTCAACATCATGAAGGAACTCTCCAACCCCAGCTCGAACATCAACGACATTATGGCATCACAAGACTTGTGCGAATCCCTAGCCACCTTCTTCCATCGAAAGGTCACCGACATCCAGAACAGCTTCGACAATCATCGAAAAGCCACTGACACCTCAGAATCACCACCCACCATCCGCACCAACACCCTGCTCACCTGAACCCACCTGAACGATAACAACACCATCAATACAATGAACACCATCCACTCCGGCTCTCTGTCAGACCCATGCCCGTACCACATCTTCAACCAGGCCTGCTCCACCATCACACCCCATCTCTGCAAGATCATAAACATATCCTTCGAGGAGAGCTGGAAGCACGCCGATATCAAAGCCCTACTAAAAAAAAACAAGGCGAACCCCAGAGACCTCAAGAACTTTCGGGCCATCTCCCTGCTCCCGTTCCCAGCAGAGGTAATCAAGAAGATCGTCAACAAGCAACTAACTCACTAACTCGTGGACAAAAACATCCTGGACCCATCCCAGTCAGGATACTGCAAAAACCACAGCACCGAAACTGCCCTCATCGCCTCCACCGACGACATCAGAGCCATCCTGGACAACGGAGGAACCACAGCCCTCTTTCTTCTGGACCTCTCAAACGCCTCCGACATCGTCTGCCACCACAAGCCTCCACGAACCAGGGATCTGCGACAAGGCCCTGGAATGGACCTCCTCCTTCCTCTCCAGCAAAACCCAGAGTGTCCGCATGCCGCCATTCTGATCCCAAGCATTTGAGATCATCTGCAGCGTACCCCAAGGATCATCCCTCAGCCCAACCCTCTTCAAAGTTTACATGGCATCGCTCGCCAACATAGTCCGCTCACACGACCTCAACATCATCTCCGACAACACTCAGCTGATCCTCTCCCTCACCAAAGACCCCTCCACCGCTAGAACCAACCTCCACGAAGGAATGAAAACCGTTGCCGAATGGATGAAAAACAGCCGGCTGAAACTGAACTCGGAGAAGACGGAGGTCCTCATCCTCTGCCCCACCCCCTATGCCTGGGCGTCTCCTGGTGGCCGAACACACTAGGACCTCCACCAACACCCACCGATTACACACGCAACCTGGGTTTTATCCTCAACTCATCGCTCTCCATGTCCAAGCAGGTCAACGCTGTCTCATCCTCCTGCTTCAACACCCTCCGCATGCTCCGCAAGATCTACAGATGGATCCCCAACGAGACCAAAAGGACCGTCACCCAGGCCCTCATCAGCAGCAGACTGGACTACAGCAACGCCCTCTACGCAGGACCCCGCCACCGCCAGAGCCAGCCTACACGAGGGGATGAAAGACGTAGCCGCATGGATGAAGAACAGCCGCTTGAAACTGAACTCAGACAAGACGGAAGTCCTCATCCTGGGATCTGCTCCCTCCGCCTGGGACGACTCCTGGTGGCCCCCCGCCCTGGGCAGCGCACCCAAACCAACAGACCACGCACGCAACCTGGGCTTCATCCTGGACTCCTCCCTCTCCATGACCAGACAAGTCAACGCCGTCTCCTCGTCATGCTTCAACATCCTGCGCATGCTACGTAAGATCTTCCGGTGGATCCCCACCGAGACCAGGAAGATGGTCACCCAGGCCCTCGTCACCAGCCGACTGGACTACGGCAACTCTCTCTATGCCGGAACCACTGCCAGACTTCAGAAGAGACTCCAGCGAATCCAGAACGCCTCAGCAAGACTCATCCTGGACATCCCCCGACACAGCCACATCTCCGGACACCTGAGAGACCTGCACTGGCTCCCGGTCAACAAGAGAATCACGCTCCGACTCCTCACCCACGCACACAAAGCCCTACACAACCAAGGACCTAGATACCTCAACAGCCGCATCAACTTCTACGCTCCCACACGCCAGCTTCGTTCAACCAACCACGCCCTCGCCGCCGTCCCCCGCATCCGAAGAGCCACCACAGGAGGAAGATCCTTCTCCTACCTCGCCGCCAAGACGTGGAACTCCCTCCCGACCCACCTCCGCCTGACCCAAGACCACCTCGCCTTCAGGAAGCAGCTCAAGACCTGGCTGTTCGAGCAGTAGCGGACCCCCCCCAAGCGCCTTGAGACCCTCCGGGTGAGTAGCGCGCTATATAAATGCTGTGATTGATTGATTGATTGAGGAGCATCGACCAAACTCCTGAAACGACTACAATGGATACAGAACGCCTCTGCTCGCCTCATCCTTGGCACACCCCGCCACAGCCTCATCACACCCCACCTGAGAGACCTGCACTGGCTCCCCGTCAATAAGAGGTTCCCCTTCAAGCTCCCCACCCATGCTCACAAGGCACTCCACAACACTGGACCATCATACCTCAACAGACGTCTCACCTTCTACACCCCGAACCGCTCTGCCAACCTCGCCATCGCCGCCATCCCCCGCATCTGAAGAACAACCACAGGGGGCAGATCGTTCTCCCACCTCACCGCCAAGACCTGGAACACCCTCCCCATCCACCTGCCACAGACTCAGGACCCACTGGCCTTCAGGAAACTTCTCAAGACCTGGCTTTTCGAGCAATAGCAGAACCTACCCACCCCCCCCCAGCACCTTGAGACCCTCGCGGGTATGTAGTGCGCTCTATAAATGTATTGGTTGATTGAATGACTGCCTATCACCAATGCAAGCACACTTGCACCATGGTGCTGTGTTGCCTGCGTTGCATGTAGGATTGTTCTTAAGCACGAAGGGACACCTTCCTGAACAAAAACAGTCATGAGAGGCATATTTCTAAATGTGTGCTGCAGAATGCAGAACAAACAGGCAGGGAAAGTAGCAAGGCAAAATAAAGTTATTTTTTCTCATTAGATCTCTCCTGAGAAGGCATATTTTTTTGGCACTTTTCCAGGTCAACTAGTTCTGATAAATTTGGGAACCACTAAAAAAACATGGGAGTTGCGTGGGAACACCGACGCAATGCCTATGGAACGCCTTCACATGGCAGGGTAAGGCAATGCTGCAATTTGTGCCTCTTTGTCTTGCTCCTGATCTATGGAGCTACTCAGGGCCACGCAAAGTGGCCTTGCGTGGCTTCGTAAATGTGAGTTAAGGTTTGCATCACTCTTCCACCATGTTGCAGAACTATTGGCATGACCAACGCTTGTATCCTTCTGAAAGGACATTAAAGAACGCAGCTCACGTATGAAATTGCTACATTATCCTGGTGGTAGGGTATGCAGAGAACAATTGAATGGTACATTTGCTGGACAGAGATAAGACGCAGGATGCTGGCTGCTTATTTTACACCACCACCTGACCTATTCCTCCTACAATAATACTGTACACATTATTCTTCTGACCCAATCTCATGTTGCTAATCTTTACTAACAAATGATTTAAAAACATGATTTTCACATTAAAGGAGTAATCCAGTGTAAATAAACACCACAGTTCAAACTACGAAGACCTCCACCTCAAACAATCACCCACAAGAGGCATTCCTGAATGGTGCTGTGTTTGATGACGTCTGCTTGGGCTTTGAGACACACTGTGACATCATCTGACAGATGGCCCTCTTAGAATGCCTATTGTATGAGATCTTGGGTGAACGTGTAGGAAATGTTTGAAAGGCAAACACATGCGGCAATTAGTTGGAAACACTGGGTTATCCAGTAATTCATTATTCGTTATGGACCAATATTAAATAATACACTAATTCTGCATCCCTGAAGTAATGAACGCTGCACTATTGAACATTTTGGGTCCCATTTTATTGCACAGTTTGTGATGGAGCCCATAGAGTTCCCTTCAGAAATTGGAGACTTTTTAGTTACCACCAGACTCTAAATCAGCCCTCAAGCCTACAAAATAAGACAACATCTTTGAAATTGATGTGCCTGTGTAAATACACTCACCTACATCACCAGTGATGGTGCTCAATGATTCCTCGGTAACTGTGTCCAGAGCAATCACGGGGTCTAATGTAGAACTGGTCAGGAGTGTAGAGCTGTTATTCGTGGGTGCTGGGTCAGTGACTGTGGATGCATCTGGAGGACTCTCAAGGGTATGCACCAAATGAGTCGGGTCTGTTACCAATGCTTGGCTTCCTGTGGAGACTGACATGGGAGGCATCGTGGACATGCTTTCATTATCAGATGTGGGTGAATTTTCTCCTGCCATAACAGTAGAACTTGAAATTGGGTATGAAGAATGCAATGCTGTGGCTTCATGATTTAATGGGGTTGGCACTAAAGTGGAATAGTTCTGTTTTTCATCAATAGATGCAGAAAGCATTTTCATGCGCATCTGAGGACCTCCATTGGAGCTGAACCATGTTTCCACCAATGTAATGTCCTTGTGTGTAGTAGTAGAATCAGAGGTCATTGTCATGCCAGCAGCTGTCCTAGTTGTTCCAGTGGTCAAGATGTGTGCCAAATCTATTGTCCTACTTAAAAGGGTTGGTGGCACAAAGACTGTTGTAGATGTGCTTGTTTCGTTCATGTGCCCTTGGGCTGCACGTATAGAGACTGAATTTGTTGATGATGAATTCTTAGACTTTGCATGTACCAAAGCGCTTTGACTTATCTCTACCATGACAACAGCTGAAGCGTGTGACTGGCTTTTATGTACATGTTTTCGACTGATCGGTGATGCTCCTGAGGCTGACAATGTTGTTTCGTGTTCGGGAGAAGTTAATGTAGAGGTTGTACTGTGTATGGATTTAATTTTTGTTTTTGTATCTTCTTCAGGCACCGGTGCTAAAGTATGAGATGAACTTCTTACAGTGGGTGATCTCACACTGGTCTGAATTGAAACGTCTAAGGAAGAAAAAGAATTAAGGGTCACAAAATATATCAGAATCAAGGTATACACAATGAGCATCAAAGCCCTTTGTCCACAACATTCCATGCTGTTGTATTATTTATAGCTTGCAAGAACAAGTTACTTACCTTCGGTAATGATATATCTGTAAAAGACATAGGTTAGTTATGGATTCTTACCCTTAGAATTACCCCCAGGCATCAGACTGGATCCAGAGAATTTTTCCTCAGCAGTACGTCTGCGCATCGATAGGAAGAGTCGGTCAAATCAGCGTTAGTCGTTGGTGTCGAGGTCACCGGAATGACATTGCGGTATCTACTAAGACGCTTCCCTCAGTTCTTTACACGACAGTCCACACCAGAAGTGCAAAGCCATGCACAACTCTGACCACTGGTGCACAAAAACTAGAGCCCAGAAAGGGATGTCCCTTACAGCAGAAATCAGTTTGCAGAATGGTTTGGATGGGTGGGGCGGTGAGGAATCCATAACTAACCTATGTCTCTTACAAATATATTGTTACCGAATGTAAGTAACTTGTTAATCTGAAAGAGACAGTTAGTTACGGATTCCTCACCTTAGAATAGATACCTCAGCAATACCAACCTCGGTGTTGGGTCTGCGAACCAAGTTCTCACCAGGGAGTACCAGATTTCAATATTTACTGAGTATACCCAAAAAGTCCAGGAGCAAGGAAGAGCATTCCTAGCAGTAAAATAACGCAGCAGGACTTCAACCTGAAGTACAGCCTGATTTCCCCACAAAGCTACATGTTCTCCATGAAGGGTGAGCACTAGTTTCTAAGTCTCTGAGAAACCTGTGAATGGTTGGACACACTGGGAAACAAAGAGAGCCGGACATCCGGCGGTCGGGCATCAAAGCAGCACACCTCTCCAAGCAATTCTGCAAACAATTGTCTTTGAACAAGCAGCAGGAAGAAATTGACAGGTTGCACTCACCATGAAGAATTGTGTTGTGCTCGGATGGCACTCCAAAGGACTCCAATTTCATTCTGGGTTCACAAGACTCTTTATGGAGATATCAGAGATATCAGAGCGATCCAGGCATGGCTAGCAACAGCATGGGCTTAGGTTCTGCCAGATGAAACAGCAGCAGAAAAAAACTTACAAGGGTCATGCTCATCGGGACGAATTGTGGTGTTATCTGGTGGTGACCTGGGCGATGTCAAGACCTTCTGGGTTTGGTAGGGTATGCCTAGACATAGGTTCCTTGGTCACTTTGCCACTGGATTCAAGCTAGCCTGGCTGTTGAAGGGTGTTACCCAGAAACCGGTCCCAGGATGCTTGTTTCCAGTTCAGGGCAGACCTGGCATGGCAGTTCGGGCTGGACTGTTCCCATGAGGCACAGGGTCAAGACTGATTTGCATTTAGCTGGGTCTGAACTGAGGTGGCAAAGTGAGCTAAAGAATGATGATGGATTCAACCCAGATATGTCACTGAGGGTGAGTGTCTAAAAAGTTTCATTGCTCCATCATCATCTTCTTGTGTTTGCTTTAATACAATTACTTACACCAAAGCTATTTATCTCCCAAGACACTACATGTCATATACACTACTCTTAGCTGTAACTGTCCGCGCTGCAGTAGGCCTTAATTGCATTACGTACACATGGTATGATCCTATGTAGTGTTGACTAACTACTTAGAAAACAGTGCTCTACAACGCCAACAGTGCCATGGGTTGGAACCTACAACTCTCAATGAAGCAGGTGTTGTTAGGTCTGATCCCATTATGTGCCAAGAAGAAACTTAGTCAAAAATGTATTATACTTTCTCTTGTGATGGCAAAACGCCAAATTGCCATCAGGCACCTGAACACGAATCCTCCAACACATGTGGACAGGTTAGAGATGTCACTGAATAAGCAACTGCAGATGAAATCCGCATGAAACACATCTGCAAAGATGATTGGCTCAAGGTCGATGTGCAGCCATGATCTCTGAATTATGAAAACCCCCGGATGATTCTCCCTCAGACCCGCAGCCGGGGAGATGGCCCTGAATACCCACATGGCACTATGACTCGGAAAACCTAAAGGACCAATGGGCTGGAGGGCCTCTTCTGGTGGTCATTTCACAAACTATCCATTACTGATGATCCCTTATTGTTTCCGGTATGACCAAATACAAGAGCAGTGGGGGAAAGGGGGTGTTTTGTGGGGGATTCTTTGATATGCCGATGTTAAAATCACTGCTCGATGATCAGATTGTGTTACATCGCTGGTTAAACTGTATTATGTTATCCTGTAAACCTCAGTGACCAAAGAATGTTATGTGTCATTATGTGGATGACTATGAATAGGCCCTGCATTTGATGACTTTCTTTAGGATACTGCGCATTCTTATTTACATATAATTAACAGGAACTCCTGGACTGAGGTAGCCAAACTGACAGGGCGGTAACTCACTGACCCTTCAGGCTGACATGATTGCCAATAGAAATGCAGTTTGACGAGTAAGTAGACAAACTGAACAACTGTGGAACAGATCAGAGGATGATACCATGAGAAGAGTTAACATTAAAATGAAATCACACTATGGAACAATAAAGGGTTTGGGAATCATACCACCGATGGAGGCCTGAATCTTGGTCAAGAAGACACAGAATGGTGGGAAGTTTGGGCAGGTACCCCTTCACAGTAAAGTCTGGCAAGCTTTGTTGAGTGAGAGAATGCACTACAAGGCCTAATTATGAAAAAGCTGCGTGTCAAGGGAAGAGCAGGAATGCGCCGTATTTTTTAAGGCAATACAGCAAATTCCTGTCTATTCCTCTTTGCTGGCACTCTTTTGGCTGCCAAACTCCAGGCCTCCAAGCAGACCGGCCGAAAGCTCGAAAACAAGTAGTGCCACAACCAGACCCCAGACACCTATGCAGCCCACAAGAGCATCATCCGCAGACACCATCACCTCATCCGAAGCGCCAAAAGGACCTCCTTCGAGGACCGGCTGAACCAAAACGCACATGACAGCAAACGGCTCTTCAACATCATGAAGGAACTCTCCAACCCCAGCTCGAACATCAACGACATTATGGCATCACAAGACTTGTGCGAATCCCTAGCCACCTTCTTCCATCGAAAGGTCACCGACATCCAGAACAGCTTCGACAATCATCGAAAAGCCACTGACACCTCAGAATCACCACCCACCATCCGCACCAACACCCTGCTCACCTGAACCCACCTGAACGATAACAACACCATCAATACAATGAACACCATCCACTCCGGCTCTCTGTCAGACCCATGCCCGTACCACATCTTCAACCAGGCCTGCTCCACCATCACACCCCATCTCTGCAAGATCATAAACATATCCTTCGAGGAGAGCTGGAAGCACGCCGATATCAAAGCCCTACTAAAAAAAAACAAGGCGAACCCCAGAGACCTCAAGAACTTCCGGGCCATCTCCCTGCTCCCGTTCCCAGCAGAGGTAATCAAGAAGATCGTCAACAAGCAACTAACTCATTAACTCGTGGACAAAAACATCCTGGACCCATCCCAGTCAGGATACTGCAAAAACCACAGCACCGAAACTGCCCTCATCGCCTCCACCGACGACATCAGAGCCATCCTGGACAACGGAGGAACCACAGCCCTCTTTCTTCTGGACCTCTCAAACGCCTCCGACATCGTCTGCCACCACAAGCCTCCACGAACCAGGGATCTGCGACAAGGCCCTGGAATGGACCTCCTCCTTCCTCTCCAGCAAAACCCAGAGTGTCCGCATGCCGCCATTCTGATCCCAAGCATTTGAGATCATCTGCAGCGTACCCCAAGGATCATCCCTCAGCCCAACCCTCTTCAAAGTTTACATGGCATCGCTCGCCAACATAGTCCGCTCACACGACCTCAACATCATCTCCGACAACACTCAGCTGATCCTCTCCCTCACCAAAGACCCCTCCACCGCTAGAACCAACCTCCACGAAGGAATGAAAACCGTTGCCGAATGGATGAAAAACAGCCGGCTGAAACTGAACTCGGAAAAGACGGAGGTCCTCATCCTCTGCCCCACCCCCTATGCCTGGGCGTCTCCTGGTGGCCGAACACACTAGGACCTCCACCAACACCCACCGATTACACACGCAACCTGGGTTTTATCCTCAACTCATCGCTCTCCATGTCCAAGCAGGTCAACGCTGTCTCATCCTCCTGCTTCAACACCCTCCGCATGCTCCGCAAGATCTACAGATGGATCCCCAACGAGACCAGAAGGACCGTCACCCAGGCCCTCATCAGCAGCAGACTGGACTACAGCAACGCCCTCTACGCAGGACCCCGCCACCGCCAGAGCCAGCCTACACGAGGGGATGAAAGACGTAGCCGCATGGATGAAGAACAGCCGCTTGAAACTGAACTCAGACAAGACGGAAGTCCTCATCCTGGGATCTGCTCCCTCCGCCTGGGACGACTCCTGGTGGCCCCCCGCCCTGGGCAGCGCACCCAAACCAACAGACCACGCACGCAACCTGGGCTTCATCCTGGACTCCTCCCTCTCCATGACCAGACAAGTCAACGCCGTCTCCTCGTCATGCTTCAACATCCTGCGCATGCTACGTAAGATCTTCCGGTGGATCCCCACCGAGACCAGGAAGATGGTCACCCAGGCCCTCGTCACCAGCCGACTGGACTACGGCAACTCTCTCTATGCCGGAACCACTGCCAGACTTCAGAAGAGACTCCAGCGAATCCAGAACGCCTCAGCAAGACTCATCCTGGACATCCCCCGACACAGCCACATCTCCGGACACCTGAGAGACCTGCACTGGCTCCCGGTCAACAAGAGAATCACGCTCCGACTCCTCACCCACGCACACAAAGCCCTACACAACCAAGGACCTAGATACCTCAACAGCCGCATCAACTTCTACGCTCCCACACGCCAGCTTCGTTCAACCAACCACGCCCTCGCCGCCGTCCCCCGCATCCGAAGAGCCACCACAGGAGGAAGATCCTTCTCCTACCTCGCCGCCAAGACGTGGAACTCCCTCCCGACCCACCTCCGCCTGACCCAAGACCACCTCGCCTTCAGGAAGCAGCTCAAGACCTGGCTGTTCGAGCAGTAGCGGACCCCCCCCAAGCGCCTTGAGACCCTCCGGGTGAGTAGCGCGCTATATAAATGCTGTGATTGATTGATTGATTGAGGAGCATCGACCAAACTCCTGAAACGACTACAATGGATACAGAACGCCTCTGCTCGCCTCATCCTTGGCACACCCCGCCACAGCCTCATCACACCCCACCTGAGAGACCTGCACTGGCTCCCCGTCAATAAGAGGTTCCCCTTCAAGCTCCCCACCCATGCTCACAAGGCACTCCACAACACTGGACCATCATACCTCAACAGACGTCTCACCTTCTACACCCCGAACCGCTCTGCCAACCTCGCCATCGCCGCCATCCCCCGCATCTGAAGAACAACCACAGGGGGCAGATCGTTCTCCCACCTCACCGCCAAGACCTGGAACACCCTCCCCATCCACCTGCCACAGACTCAGGACCCACTGGCCTTCAGGAAACTTCTCAAGACCTGGCTTTTCGAGCAATAGCAGAACCTACCCACCCCCCCCCCAGCACCTTGAGACCCTCGCGGGTATGTAGTGCGCTCTATAAATGTATTGGTTGATTGAATGACTGCCTATCACCAATGCAAGCACACTTGCACCATGGTGCTGTGTTGCCTGCGTTGCATGTAGGATTGTTCTTAAGCACGAAGGGACACCTTCCTGAACAAAAACAGTCATGAGAGGCATATTTCTAAATGTGTGCTGCAGAATGCAGAACAAACAGGCAGGGAAAGTAGCAAGGCAAAATAAAGTTATTTTTTCTCATTAGATCTCTCCTGAGAAGGCATATTTTTTTGGCACTTTTCCAGGTCAACTAGTTCTGATAAATTTGGGAACCACTAAAAAAACATGGGAGTTGCGTGGGAACACCGACGCAATGCCTATGGAACGCCTTCACATGGCAGGGTAAGGCAATGCTGCAATTTGTGCCTCTTTGTCTTGCTCCTGATCTATGGAGCTACTCAGGGCCACGCAAAGTGGCCTTGCGTGGCTTCGTAAATGTGAGTTAAGGTTTGCATCACTCTTCCACCATGTTGCAGAACTATTGGCATGACCAACGCTTGTATCCTTCTGAAAGGACATTAAAGAACGCAGCTCACGTATGAAATTGCTACATTATCCTGGTGGTAGGGTATGCAGAGAACAATTGAATGGTACATTTGCTGGACAGAGATAAGACGCAGGATGCTGGCTGCTTATTTTACACCACCACCTGACCTATTCCTCCTACAATAATACTGTACACATTATTCTTCTGACCCAATCTCATGTTGCTAATCTTTACTAACAAATGATTTAAAAACATGATTTTCACATTAAAGGAGTAATCCAGTGTAAATAAACACCACAGTTCAAACTACGAAGACCTCCACCTCAAACAATCACCCACAAGAGGCATTCCTGAATGGTGCTGTGTTTGATGACGTCTGCTTGGGCTTTGAGACACACTGTGACATCATCTGACAGATGGCCCTCTTAGAATGCCTATTGTATGAGATCTTGGGTGAACGTGTAGGAAATGTTTGAAAGGCAAACACATGCGGCAATTAGTTGGAAACACTGGGTTATCCAGTAATTCATTATTCGTTATGGACCAATATTAAATAATACACTAATTCTGCATCCCTGAAGTAATGAACGCTGCACTATTGAACATTTTGGGTCCCATTTTATTGCACAGTTTGTGATGGAGCCCATAGAGTTCCCTTCAGAAATTGGAGACTTTTTAGTTACCACCAGACTCTAAATCAGCCCTCAAGCCTACAAAATAAGACAACATCTTTGAAATTGATGTGCCTGTGTAAATACACTCACCTACATCACCAGTGATGGTGCTCAATGATTCCTCGGTAACTGTGTCCAGAGCAATCACGGGGTCTAATGTAGAACTGGTCAGGAGTGTAGAGCTGTTATTCGTGGGTGCTGGGTCAGTGACTGTGGATGCATCTGGAGGACTCTCAAGGGTATGCACCAAATGAGTCGGGTCTGTTACCAATGCTTGGCTTCCTGTGGAGACTGACATGGGAGGCATCGTGGACATGCTTTCATTATCAGATGTGGGTGAATTTTCTCCTGCCATAACAGTAGAACTTGAAATTGGGTATGAAGAATGCAATGCTGTGGCTTCATGATTTAATGGGGTTGGCACTAAAGTGGAATAGTTCTGTTTTTCATCAATAGATGCAGAAAGCATTTTCATGCGCATCTGAGGACCTCCATTGGAGCTGAACCATGTTTCCACCAATGTAATGTCCTTGTGTGTAGTAGTAGAATCAGAGGTCATTGTCATGCCAGCAGCTGTCCTAGTTGTTCCAGTGGTCAAGATGTGTGCCAAATCTATTGTCCTACTTAAAAGGGTTGGTGGCACAAAGACTGTTGTAGATGTGCTTGTTTCGTTCATGTGCCCTTGGGCTGCACGTATAGAGACTGAATTTGTTGATGATGAATTCTTAGACTTTGCATGTACCAAAGCGCTTTGACTTATCTCTACCATGACAACAGCTGAAGCGTGTGACTGGCTTTTATGTACATGTTTTCGACTGATCGGTGATGCTCCTGAGGCTGACAATGTTGTTTCGTGTTCGGGAGAAGTTAATGTAGAGGTTGTACTGTGTATGGATTTAATTTTTGTTTTTGTATCTTCTTCAGGCACCGGTGCTAAAGTATGAGATGAACTTCTTACAGTGGGTGATCTCACACTAGTCTGAATTGAAACGTCTAAGGAAGAAAAAGAATTAAGGGTCACAAAATATATCAGAATCAAGGTATACACAATGAGCATCAAAGCCCTTTGTCCACAACATTCCATGCTGTTGTATTATTTATAGCTTGCAAGAACAAGTTACTTACCTTCGGTAATGATATATCTGTAAAAGACATAGGTTAGTTATGGATTCTTACCCTTAGAATTACCCCCAGGCATCAGACTGGATCCAGAGAATTTTTCCTCAGCAGTACGTCTGCGCATCGATAGGAAGAGTCGGTCAAATCAGCGTTAGTCGTTGGTGTCGAGGTCACCGGAATGACATTGCGGTATCTACTAAGACGCTTCCCTCAGTTCTTTACACGACATTCCACACCAGAAGTGCAAAGCCATGCACAACTCTGACCACTGGTGCACAAAAACTAGAGCCCAGAAAGGGATGTCCCTTACAGCAGAAATCAGTTTGCAGAATGGTTTGGATGGGTGGGGCGGTGAGGAATCCATAACTAACCTATGTCTCTTACAAATATATTGTTACCGAATGTAAGTAACTTGTTAATCTGAAAGAGACAGTTAGTTACGGATTCCTCACCTTAGAATAGATACCTCAGCAATACCAACCTCGGTGTTGGGTCTGCGAACCAAGTTCTCACCAGGGAGTACCAGATTTCAATATTTACTGAGTATACCCAAAAAGTCCAGGAGCAAGGAAGAGCATTCCTAGCAGTAAAATAACGCAGCAGGACTTCAACCTGAAGTACAGCCTGATTTCCCCACAAAGCTACATGTTCTCCATGAAGGGTGAGCACTAGTTTCTAAGTCTCTGAGAAACCTGTGAATGGTTGGACACACTGGGAAACAAAGAGAGCCGGACATCCGGCGGTCGGGCATCAAAGCAGCACACCTCTCCAAGCAATTCTGCAAACAATTGTCTTTGAACAAGCAGCAGGAAGAAATTGACAGGTTGCACTCACCATGAAGAATTGTGTTGTGCTCGGATGGCACTCCAAAGGACTCCAATTTCATTCTGGGTTCACAAGACTCTTTATGGAGATATCAGAGATATCAGAGCGATCCAGGCATGGCTAGCAACAGCATGGGCTTAGGTTCTGCCAGATGAAACAGCAGCAGAAGAAAACTTACAAGGGTCATGCTCATCGGGACGAATTGTGGTGTTATCTGGTGGTGACCTGGGCGATGTCAAGACCTTCTGGGTTTGGTAGGGTATGCCTAGACATAGGTTCCTTGGTCACTTTGCCACTGGATTCAAGCTAGCCTGGCTGTTGAAGGGTGTTACCCAGAAACCGGTCCCAGGATGCTTGTTTCCAGTTCAGGGCAGACCTGGCATGGCAGTTCGGGCTGGACTGTTCCCATGAGGCACAGGGTCAAGACTGATTTGCATTTAGCTGGGTCTGAACTGAGGTGGCAAAGTGAGCTAAAGAATGATGATGGATTCAACCCAGATATGTCACTGAGGGTGAGTGTCTAAAAAGTTTCATTGCTCCATCATCATCTTCTTGTGTTTGCTTTAATACAATTACTTACACCAAAGCTATTTATCTCCCAAGACACTACATGTCATATACACTACTCTTAGCTGTAACTGTCCGCGCTGCAGTAGGCCTTAATTGCATTACGTACACATGGTATGATCCTATGTAGTGTTGACTAACTACTTAGAAAACAGTGCTCTACAACGCCAACAGTGCCATGGGTTGGAACCTACAACTCTCAATGAAGCAGGTGTTGTTAGGTCTGATCCCATTATGTGCCAAGAAGAAACTTAGTCAAAAATGTATTATACTTTCTCTTGTGATGGCAAAACGCCAAATTGCCATCAGGCACCTGAACACGAATCCTCCAACACATGTGGACAGGTTAGAGATGTCACTGAATAAGCAACTGCAGATGAAATCCGCATGAAACACATCTGCAAAGATGATTGGCTCAAGGTCGATGTGCAGCCATGATCTCTGAATTATGAAAACCCCCGGATGATTCTCCCTCAGACCCGCAGCCGGGGAGATGGCCCTGAATACCCACATGGCACTATGACTCGGAAAACCTAAAGGACCAATGGGCTGGAGGGCCTCTTCTGGTGGTCATTTCACAAACTATCCATTACTGATGATCCCTTATTGTTTCCGGTATGACCAAATACAAGAGCAGTGGGGGAAATGGGGTGTTTTGTGGGGGATTCTTTGATATGCCGATGTTAAAATCACTGCTCGATGATCAGATTGTGTTACATCGCTGGTTAAACTGTATTATGTTATCCTGTAAACCTCAGTGACCAAAGAATGTTATGTGTCATTATGTGGATGACTATGAATAGGCCCTGCATTTGATGACTTTCTTTAGGATACTGCGCATTCTTATTTACATATAATTAACAGGAACTCCTGGACTGAGGTAGCCAAACTGACAGGGCGGTAACTCACTGACCCTTCAGGCTGACATGATTGCCAATAGAAATGCAATTTGACGAGTAAGTAGACAAACTGAACAACTGTGGAACAGATCAGAGGATGATACCATGAGAAGAGTTAACATTAAAATGAAATCACACTATGGAACAATAAAGGGTTTGGGAATCATACCACCGATGGAGGCCTGAATCTTGGTCAAGAAGACACAGAATGGTGGGAAGTTTGGGCAGGTACCCCTTCACAGTAAAGTCTGGCAAGCTTTGTTGAGTGAGAGAATGCACTACAAGGCCTAATTATGAAAAAGCTGCGTGTCAAGGGAAGAGCAGGAATGCGCCGTATTTTTTAAGGCAATACAGCAAATTCCTGTCTATTCCTCTTTGCTGGCACTCTTTTGGCTGCCAAACTCCAGGCCTCCAAGCAGACCGGCCGAAAGCTCGAAAACAAGTAGCGCCACAACCAGACCCCAGACACCTATGCAGCCCACAAGAGCATCATCCGCAGACACCATCACCTCATCCGAAGCGCCAAAAGGACCTCCTTCGAGGACCGGCTGAACCAAAACGCACATGACAGCAAACGGCTCTTCAACATCATGAAGGAACTCTCCAACCCCAGCTCGAACATCAACAACATTATGGCATCACAAGACCTGTGCGAATCCCTAGCCACCTTCTTCCATCGAAAGGTCACCGACATCCAGAACAGCTTCGACAATCATCGAAAAGCCACTGACACCTCAGAATCACCACCCACCATCCGCACCAACACCCTGCTCACCTGAACCCACCTGAACGATAACAACACCATCAATACAATGAACACCATCCACTCCGGCTCTCTGTCAGACCCATGCCCGTACCACATCTTCAACCAGGCTTGCTCCACCATCACACCCCATCTCTGCAAGATCATAAACATATCCTTCGAGGAGAGCTGGAAGCACGCCGATATCAAAGCCCTACTAAAAAAAAACAAGGCGAACCCCAGAGACCTCAAGAACTTCCGGGCCATCTCCCTGCTCCCGTTCCCAGCAGAGGTAATCAAGAAGATCGTCAACAAGCAACTAACTCACTAACTCGTGGACAAAAACATCCTGGACCCATCCCAGTCAGGATACTGCAAAAACCACAGCACCGAAACTGCCCTCATCGCCTCCACCGACGACATCAGAGCCATCCTGGACAACGGAGGAACCACAGCCCTCTTTCTTCTGGACCTCTCAAACGCCTCCGACATCGTCTGCCACCACAAGCCTCCACGAACCAGGGATCTGCGACAAGGCCCTGGAATGGACCTCCTCCTTCCTCTCCAGCAAAACCCAGAGTGTCCGCATGCCGCCATTCTGATCCCAAGCATTTGAGATCATCTGCAGCGTACCCCAAGGATCATCCCTCAGCCCAACCCTCTTCAAAGTTTACATGGCATCGCTCGCCAACATAGTCCGCTCACACGACCTCAACATCATCTCCGACAACACTCAGCTGATCCTCTCCCTCACCAAAGACCCCTCCACTGCTAGAACCAACCTCCACGAAGGAATGAAAACCGTTGCCGAATGGATGAAAAACAGCCGGCTGAAACTGAACTCGGAGAAGACGGAGGTCCTCATCCTCTGCCCCACCCCCTATGCCTGGGCGTCTCCTGGTGGCCGAACACACTAGGACCTCCACCAACACCCACCGATTACACACGCAACCTGGGTTTTATCCTCAACTCATCGCTCTCCATGTCCAAGCAGGTCAACGCTGTCTCATCCTCCTGCTTCAACACCCTCCGCATGCTCCGCAAGATCTACAGATGGATCCCCAACGAGACCAGAAGGACCGTCACCCAGGCCCTCATCAGCAGCAGACTGGACTACAGCAACGCCCTCTACGCAGGACCCCGCCACCGCCAGAGCCAGCCTACACGAGGGGATGAAAGACGTAGCCGCATGGATGAAGAACAGCCGCTTGAAACTGAACTCAGACAAGACGGAAGTCCTCATCCTGGGATCTGCTCCCTCCGCCTGGGACGACTCCTGGTGGCCCCCCGCCCTGGGCAGCGCACCCAAACCAACAGACCACGCACGCAACCTGGGCTTCATCCTGGACTCCTCCCTCTCCATGACCAGACAAGTCAACGCCGTCTCCTCGTCATGCTTCAACATCCTGCGCATGCTACGTAAGATCTTCCGGTGGATCCCCACCGAGACCAGGAAGATGGTCACCCAGGCCCTCGTCACCAGCCGACTGGACTACGGCAACTCTCTCTATGCCGGAACCACTGCCAGACTTCAGAAGAGACTCCAGCGAATCCAGAACGCCTCAGCAAGACTCATCCTGGACATCCCCCGACACAGCCACATCTCCGGACACCTGAGAGACCTGCACTGGCTCCCGGTCAACAAGAGAATCACGCTCCGACTCCTCACCCACGCACACAAAGCCCTACACAACCAAGGACCTAGATACCTCAACAGCCGCATCAACTTCTACGCTCCCACACGCCAGCTTCGTTCAACCAACCACGCCCTCGCCGCCGTCCCCCGCATCCGAAGAGCCACCACAGGAGGAAGATCCTTCTCCTACCTCGCCGCCAAGACGTGGAACTCCCTCCCGACCCACCTCCGCCTGACCCAAGACCACCTCGCCTTCAGGAAGCAGCTCAAGACCTGGCTGTTCGAGCAGTAGCGGACCCCCCCCAAGCGCCTTGAGACCCTCCGGGTGAGTAGCGCGCTATATAAATGCTGTGATTGATTGATTGATTGAGGAGCATCGACCAAACTCCTGAAACGACTACAATGGATACAGAACGCCTCTGCTCGCCTCATCCTTGGCACACCCCGCCACAGCCTCATCACACCCCACCTGAGAGACCTGCACTGGCTCCCCGTCAATAAGAGGTTCCCCTTCAAGCTCCCCACCCATGCTCACAAGGCACTCCACAACACTGGACCATCATACCTCAACAGACGTCTCACCTTCTACACCCCGAACCGCTCTGCCAACCTCGCCATCGCCGCCATCCCCCGCATCTGAAGAACAACCACAGGGGGCAGATCGTTCTCCCACCTCACCGCCAAGACCTGGAACACCCTCCCCATCCACCTGCCACAGACTCAGGACCCACTGGCCTTCAGGAAACTTCTCAAGACCTGGCTTTTCGAGCAATAGCAGAACCTACCCACCCCCCCCCAGCACCTTGAGACCCTCGCGGGTATGTAGTGCGCTCTATAAATGTATTGGTTGATTGAATGACTGCCTATCACCAATGCAAGCACACTTGCACCATGGTGCTGTGTTGCCTGCGTTGCATGTAGGATTGTTCTTAAGCACGAAGGGACACCTTCCTGAACAAAAACAGTCATGAGAGGCATATTTCTAAATGTGTGCTGCAGAATGCAGAACAAACAGGCAGGGGAAGTAGCAAGGCAAAATAAAGTTATTTTTTCTCATTAGATCTCTCCTGAGAAGGCATATATTTTTGGCACTTTTCCAGGTCAACTAGTTCTGATAAATTTGGGAACCACTAAAAAAACATGGGAGTTGCGTGGGAACACCGACGCAATGCCTATGGAACGCCTTCACATGGCAGGGTAAGGCAATGCTGCAATTTGTGCCTCTTTGTCTTGCTCCTGATCTATGGAGCTACTAAGGGCCACGCAAAGTGGCATTGCGTGGCTTCGTAAATGTGAGTTAAGGTTTGCATCACTCTTCCACCATGTTGCAGAACTATTGGCATGACCAACGCTTGTATCCTTCTGAAAGGACATTAAAGAACGCAGCTCACGTATGAAATTGCTACATTATCCTGGTGGTAGGGTATGCAGAGAACAATTGAATGGTACATTTGCTGGACAGAGATAAGACGCAGGATGCTGGCTGCTTATTTTACACCACCACCTGACCTATTCCTCCTACAATAATACTGTACACATTATTCTTCTGACCCAATCTCATGTTGCTAATCTTTACTAACAAATGATTTAAAAAATGATTTTCACATTAAAGGAGTAATCCAGTGTAAATAAACACCACAGTTCAAACTACGAAGACCTCCACCTCAAACAATCACCCACAAGAGGCATTCCTGAATGGTGCTGTGTTTGATGACGTCTGCTTGGGCTTTGAGACACACTGTGACATCATCTGACAGATGGCCCTCTTAGAATGCCTATTGTATGAGATCTTGGGTGAACGTGTAGGAAATGTTTGAAAGGCAAACACATGCGGCAATTAGTTGGAAACACTGGGTTATCCAGTAATTCATTATTCGTTATGGACCAATATTAAATAATACACTAATTCTGCATCCCTGAAGTAATGAACGCTGCACTATTGAACATTTTGGGTCCCATTTTATTGCACAGTTTGTGATGGAGCCCATAGAGTTCCCTTCAGAAATTGGAGACTTTTTAGTTACCACCAGACTCCAAATCAGCCCTCAAGCCTACAAAATAAGACAACATCTTTGAAATTGATGTGCCTGTGTAAATACACTCACCTACATCACCAGTGATGGTGCTCAATGATTCCTCGGTAACTGTGTCCAGAGCAATCACGGGGTCTAATGTAGAACTGGTCAGGAGTGTAGAGCTGTTATTCGTGGGGGCTGGGTCAGTGACTGTGGATGCATCTGGAGGACTCTCAAGGGTATGCACCAAATGAGTCGGGTCTGTTACCAATGCTTGGCTTCCTGTGGAGACTGACATGGGAGGCATCGTGGACATGCTTTCATTATCAGATGTGGGTGAATTTTCTCCTGCCATAACAGTAGAACTTGAAATTGGGTATGAAGAATGCAATGCTGTGGCTTCATGATTTAATGGGGTTGGCACTAAAGTGGAATAGTTCTGTTTTTCATCAATAGATGCAGAAAGCATTTTCATGCGCATCTGAGGACCTCCATTGGAGCTGAACCATGTTTCCACCAATGTAATGTCCTTGTGTGTAGTAGTAGAATCAGAGGTCATTGTCATGCCAGCAGCTGTCCTAGTTGTTCCAGTGGTCAAGATGTGTGCCAAATCTATTGTCCTACTTAAAAGGGTTGGTGGCACAAAGACTGTTGTAGATGTGCTTGTTTCGTTCATGTGCCCTTGGGCTGCACGTATAGAGACTGAATTTGTTGATGATGAATTCTTAGACTTTGCATGTACCAAAGCGCTTTGACTTATCTCTACCATGACAACAGCTGAAGCGTGTGACTGGCTTTTATGTACATGTTTTCGACTGATCGGTGATGCTCCTGAGGCTGACAATGTTGTTTCGTGTTCGGGAGAAGTTAATGTAGAGGTTGTACTGTGTATGGATTTAATTTTTGTTTTTGTATCTTCTTCAGGCACCGGTGCTAAAGTATGAGATGAACTTCTTACAGTGGGTGATCTCACACTGGTCTGAATTGAAACGTCTAAGGAAGAAAAAGAATTAAGGGTCACAAAATATATCAGAATCAAGGTATACACAATGAGCATCAAAGCCCTTTGTCCACAACATTCCATACTGTTGTATTATTTATAGCTTGCAAGAACAAGTTACTTACCTTCGGTAATGATATATCTGTAAAAGACATAGGTTAGTTATGGATTCTTACCCTTAGAATTACCCCCAGGCATCAGACTGGATCCAGAGAATTTTTCCTCAGCAGTACGTCTGCGCATCGATAGGAAGAGTCGGTCAAATCAGCGTTAGTCGTTGGTGTCGAGGTCACCGGAATGACATTGCGGTATCTACTAAGACGCTTCCCTCAGTTCTTTACACGACATTCCACACCAGAAGTGCAAAGCCATGCACAACTCTGACCACTGGTGCACAAAAACTAGAGCCCAGAAAGGGATGTCCCTTACAGCAGAAATCAGTTTGCAGAATGGTTTGGATGGGTGGGGCGGTGAGGAATCCATAACTAACCTATGTCTCTTACAAATATATTGTTACCGAATGTAAGTAACTTGTTAATCTGAAAGAGACAGCTAGTTACGGATTCCTCACCTTAGAATAGATACCTCAGCAATACCAACCTCGGTGTTGGGTCTGCGAACCAAGTTCTCACCAGAAAGTCCTGGAGAACTGAACGGCTGAAGAAGCTGTACGTCCAGACTTGGCTGTTCAGGCAACAGTGTTTGGTAAATGTGTGCAGAAAAGCCCACGTAGCTGCCTGACAGATGTAAGCAAGGGTACTCCGTGTCCCAAGGCAGTAGTGGCTGTCGTCGCCCTGGTGGAATTGGCATGCAATCCAACTGGAGGTTCTTTTTTTGCTAAGGAATAGCAGATTTTTTTTTTATTCTTTTTTATGAATGCACACAAAATGAAATCATAAACACATACAATAAATACACTGGGTTGCATCTTAACACGCATTACATATACAGATGTCCCCCTGATAAAAGAAATACAGCAGAAATAACTACGTACAGGTTCAGGGGTCCTCCGACATTACTGGATCGTCCAGTGCGGCAGGAGGAGCACATATATCACCCCTATTCATATTCCAGGGCCCCAAATTTTATCCCATTTCTTGGGTCTCCCCCCGGCCATATACACTGCCCACTCTCTAAACATACACCAATCCAAATCTTCCATCCATTTCCTAACAGTAGGTGGCTGATTCGCCCCCCACAATTGAGCGACATTATGCTTGACAATACTGCATGCCAATGTGGGCCACACCTTTCCATGGGACGAGAGGTCAGTTGAATCCCAAACATTCAGGAGACACCGCCGCGCCTCCAACTCAAAGCTCACTCCCCACATCTCACGTACCTTGGCATGAATAGCAGACCAATACCCCAGAATGAGAGCACAGTCCCATAACATATGAAAGAACGTTCCAACCTCAACACATCCTCTCTTGCGCACGTCGCTCGCAGCCAACCCCATTCGCACCATTCGTGGGCCAGTAACATAGCAGCGATGGAGGATCTTTAATTGAACCAGCCGGAGTCTCCTTTTGATTGCAACGACCCTCGGAGAGGCCACATCCTCCCTCCAGTCTTCATCATCTAGGATCAGTCCATCAGCTGTCCATTGGTCCCTAAGAACCACTAGGGGATCCTCCGTGTGATTAACTAGTTTTTTATAAATCAAGGAGATCGTCTTTGTCGGAAGATGACCGTCCAACACTCGATCCTCCAATGGGGAAGCCTCCGGAAGCGTCGTTTCCCGGGGAATACCAGCAAGCAGCGCATTCCTAATCTGGAGGTAACGAAACCTCTCACTCCCTTGCAGTCGATACCGCTCCTGCAAAGTTTCAAACGGAAGGATGCCATCCTTACCCCAGAGATCTCCTACTCTGGAAATCCCAATGAGGTCCCATTTGTCAAAACCCTTGGACTTCCATAAACTTCCCAAGCGTTCAGAGTTCCAGAGAGGTGTAGCCAGTGTGATCTTCCCCTCCCATTTAAGTGAGAGGTTAGCCTCGTGCCGGACCTGAACAGCAACCGCCGCTGGTCCCACCAGGGGAAAACGTCCACGCCTAGCATACAGTGCCCAAGTAAACTCTCCCCTGGGAACCTGACCGCGGTCCATAGCATAGCCGGGATCCAGCTGCAAGCCATAGATGGACTGATTAACCGCCGCCAGTTGTGACGCCCAATAATACTTACAGATATTAGGCAGACCGATACCCCCGTCATACCACGGCAGCATCAATTTCGCAAATGCGATTCGGGGCCCACCGTCCCAAAGAAGCTGTCTCTGGAGAGGCTCAACCTCCCTGAAGTACGACGGGGGAACTGGGTCCATGGAGTTTTGGAGCGCGTATAGGAAATGAGGAAGAGCCATCATCTTAAACAGAACAGCACGACCGAGAAGGGAGAGCGGAAGCGATTTCAATCGGGTCACATCACGTCTGAGCCGAACCAGGGGCGGCAACAGGTTATTGGAGTACCTACTCTGAGGGTCCAAGGATACAAAAATGGCAAGATATTTAAATCCCTCCATTTCCAGTTTAACCGGGCAACCTGGAGGAACCTCCGGGGGATCACCAATCAAGACAAAAAGGACCGACTTCATCCAGTTAATGGCGAAGCCGGAATATCTTCCAAACACCTCCAGAATGTCTAAAAATACTATGAGCGAAGTCCGAGGGGACGTCAAATACAACATAATATCATCTGCATAAAGCGATATCTTGTCCTCCCACTCGGGCGTCCATCTAAGCCCCCTAATCGACCTGTCCCAATGAACCCAAGCCGCAAGCGGCTCGAGTGCCAATGCAAATAACAGTGGGGAGAGAGGACATCCCTGTCTGGTGCACCTCCCCAACGCAAAATCAGCCGATCTATGGTTATTGACAACTACTCGGGCCAGTGGACCGGAGTATAAAAGGCGGACCCAAGAAACAAATTCCGAGCCTATGCCCATCTTGCGCAGGACGGCAAAAAGATAGGGCCATTCCACTCTGTCGAATGCCATGGTGGCATCCAAGGACAACAAAATCGTTGGCTTGTGTATTTGAGATGCCCCACCGAGAACCCCATGTAACCTGCGCAGATTAAGAGCCGTATTCCGGCGGGGAATAAAACCTGACTGATCCGGGTGAATCAGTGTAGTGATGACCTTTAACAGACGGGCCGCCAACAGTTTTGCCAAGACTTTTGGTTCGGCATTTAACAAGGAGATCGGCCGGTATGAAGAACACTCGGTCTTTGGCTTGCCTTCCTTGTGCAGGACTATGATATTCGCAACACGCTGATCATACAGAAGCTGACCCCTCTCCCTACTCTCCATAAACATGTCTCTGACGAAGGGAGCCAACTTATTCGCGTTTACTTTGTAGAGCTCAACAGGGAGCCCATTAGGGGCAGAAGCCTTACCAGAACGAACCCCCCTAATCGCCTGCGCCACCTCGTCATTTGTGAGGGGAGAGTCAAGGAACTCCCTGTCCTCGTCCGACAGAGTGGGTATCGGAATGTCACGGATTCTCGGACTCCGAGTACTTACATTTGGCCGCATACACCTTCCTATAATAGCCAGCAAACACGTTCACAATCTCATGCGGGTTCGTGATTTTATCTGACCCAGTGGGCTGCAGCACCGGAATCAACCACGACGCCCAATCCCCTTTCTCCAACCAGGCTATCAGCTTCCCGGCCTTATCCCCGTGTTCGTACACCCAATTGTGACTTCGCGTTATCCCGGGCCAGGCTCCGGTACTCATCCTTAAGGAGGCGCAAACGATGCAGTTCCTTCCGACGTGGAAACAAGCGACACCTCCCGCTCCAGAGCAAGCAACTCTGATTCCACCCTATCAATCTCAGCACGCCCCCCTTTCTTCTTTCCGGAAATATACAATAGCAGTTCCCCTCTAAGGACAGTTTTATACGCTTCCCATAGGGAACATTTGGAGTCTACTGAGTCTACATTCTATTGAAAATATCTATCGGCCACACGCACAATCTCCTTCTTTGCCGCTGGGTCTCGGAACCGCCAAGCGCTAATAGGTGCAACCCGGGCCACATCACGCCGGCCAAAGTCTAAACTGATCCAAATAGGTGAGTGATCCGAAACCCCCCTAGCTAAGTGCCGCACCTCCCGGAGCCACGCAGCCTGGGCGGCAGGCACCAGTACACAGTCTATCCTGGAAAGGGATTTGTGTGCAGCCGAAACATGAGTGTATTGGTGTAGGAAGGTAGATCCCTGACTATGGTTGCCCCCAACTTTTTGCCTGGTGTTTTGCTGGTTTTCTGACTTAGTTGACCTGAGGCCCTGATATTCAGGACCTCAGGCCCACTGCTCTCTCTGTTAAAATGGATTCCATGTACCCTAGGTACATATCCAATTGGATACTGAGTCACCTTATCAGTCCCTGTACAGTGTACCTTAGGTACCCAGGGCATAGGTGTACCCAGGGCCTACCAGGGGCTGCAGCATGTATTATGCCACCCCTGGCTGGCCATCCAAATCTGACACAACTGGCTGCACGACAGCTGGGGCAAGGTGGTGTACTCACCCTTTGCTTTATTATTATTATTATTGGAAATTTATTAAGCGCCTGATTACGCCACTGGCGTGTCTCCGCGCTATGGCAAGTGGTGTGGCTGTCCCCCCCTCCTCCCAACCAAGCTATCTACTGAAACAGGTGCGTTTTAAGTTTTTTTCTAAACTGGACTTCGCAGGGTTCCAACCGAAGTTCCAGTGGCAGATTGTTCCAGCGCTTGGGAGCAAGGTATCTGAAAGATCTGCCTCCCATGCGAGCTTTAAATATTCTTGGGACTTTTAACAGCCCGGTCTGCGAAGACCGGAGACTGCGTGCAGGCTCATAATGGGCTATAAGGCTCTGGAGCGGGAGAGGTGCTTTGCCACTCAGGATGCGATGGCAAGTGGCAAGAGCCTTAAACTCCACTCTCCTCTCTATGGGGAGCCAATGAAGCGCCCGCAAGGCCAGCTTGGCAGATGACCTCCTGGGGAGTCTGAGGACCAGCCGCGCCGCTGCGTTTTGTAGAACCTGCAGGCGGCCGAGGACCCTGCCTGAGGCCCCCAGGTAGAGCAGATTCCCATA
Source organism: Lissotriton helveticus (assembly GCF_964261635.1). Taxonomy (NCBI): domain Eukaryota; kingdom Metazoa; phylum Chordata; class Amphibia; order Caudata; family Salamandridae; genus Lissotriton; species Lissotriton helveticus. Next base: position 33,514,355 of record NC_136072.1, on the reverse strand, counting down.
ATCGAGTCGGGAGGTAACCCTATAGTATACCTATATCTAACCCTAAAATGGACACACAGATCTCCTATCAGTCACTCCTATGGCAGGCCTTAACAATCCTGAAGGCAGAGTGCTTGGAATCGTGTGAGATGGTGCTCTGGCATGAGCTGAGCCTGTCTGCGGCTTTCGGGATCTATCCCTTAGCCGTTTCCATGATATCGCATACCATATACTCTTAAGTGCATTATAATCCTCGCGGTTATATGCCAACTCTGGTATCGCTTTATCAAAACATGTCGAGTAAGGTGTCATACGAATTGGAATACTAACCCCTCGCCAATTCTGGCGACGGGGTTAGCATTCCACCCTTCTAGAGGGACACGACATGTATGTAACCTCTAACCCCGGTTAAAGTCAAACAGAGCCTCAGCTCCACAAAATGGATGCTGCCACCGAGACACAAGTCTGCCCTCCTGCTGCTGGGAGTCCTCCCATGGCAGGAGATAAGGACAAAGGGTTTCCTGCCAGGGGCGGTGCCAGCACCGTCCCAGACAGGATTTTGTGTATCGTAGGTAGGCAGGGCTTCAGAGGAAGGTGACTGCACGTGGCACCCCGGTGCTCACTGTGCATAGGCTGGCTTGAACCAGTTCCAGGGACACTCCAGACCCTGTGCTGGGGAAAAGCCCGCCAAGGAAGTGGGTGTAACCACCCCCCTCCTGGTCCCACCCCTAGGGCAGGACTTAGTCGCGTGCCAGCCCCCTTTTTACAGGATAAAGGTAGGAACTGGCCCCCTTCCAAATCAGATCATCTTTGAATCCTGAAACTACTTTCTCCGAAAGGAACTCAAGACTGCTTCCTAAGATTTCTCCCTTGTGACTAAGGAGTAGTCACCCTGCATCCGCAGGCACCATCGCAAGAACACTGCGGTCTGCTGCAAGTCCTTCCTCCGGAATCCGACTGCCCAGCTCGACGAGAACTGGCTTCCCTGGCACCTCTGACCTCTACCCACCTCTACAGCCCAGCTGAGAACCGTGGGTGTGACGAGACCGTGAGGGACCGGCCATCTGCAAGACTGCACGACTTCTGCACAGCAAGCCCGCCGAGTAATTTCCTGGTGAGTGCTTTGGGGTCCGAGAAGCCCCGACCCTGAGCAGCTCCAGCACCGAAGTGCAGCCTCCCAGCATCTCCACGATCTGCGTGGGGCCCTTCTGCTTTTTGCTGCTCACCGCGTTGTTTGGCTACTAGCCCGCTGGCTTGTGGCCTTCTGAACGACGCCCGACGACATCACTGCTGCTGGTCTGGTTGCTCCAGACTGGCCCTTGCTCCCTTCCAGAAGAGGAGCACCCAGGACCTTCCTGGTCCACTCAAGACGCCATTTTGAGTCCACCGCGTGGGCTTGAATTAGCCAAGGCTTGTTGCCCAATCCTGGGTAACTTCGACGCCGACAGCTTCATCCATCGTGGGACAGCTCGCCTCTCCATCCTGGTCGCCGACAACGCCTCCTGGTCCGTGAGATCTGCAGAGCCAGCGTCGCCCACTCACCTAGTCGAGGTGACTACCATCCGGTGCCCTCCTGGTGCCCACTGACTACTGGCTAGTAGTCACGAACTTGGTCCCCTCTGCTTTCAGGTGTCATCCATCTTCCAGATCCAGGCTTGGATCAACTCGAACTATCTTCACTGGTCGCCTGCCAGCATCTTTCTTCCGGGCTCCTGGTCCGGCAACGAGGATTCCCGACGTCTTTTGAGACCTATGCAGCTGCAGCCCCTGGGCTAGGTAACTTCGGCATTTCGGTGCCCCAGCATAGCCTCACTATCCAAGGGTCAGGATCCACTGTCGTTTTCTTCCTACCAGGTCGGGTTCGCCCGTAAACACTAACTTTAACTTTACTAGCTTCCATAGACTTTGTCCCGCATCCCGCGTGAGAGTGCACACTCTGCACCCGAGTCCCCTAGGTCTCCTAGAAGTAATCTAACGATTCCCTAGTCAAGTCCTAGCGATTCCAAAGCCTATTAGTCCTGTACTTACCTGCTAGTAATTTCGCATTCCACTTTTAAAGTATATGGTTTTTCGTGCCCCTCGGGCATTTGTGTATACCATGCTAACCTGAGTATTTCCGTAAGAGTTTTGTTGTGTGCCTAGCACCCTGTCCTCATAAAGAGTACAGGGTTGTTGTGATTCTAATAAATATATTGTTTATTTTCATAACACTTGTGTGGTGTCCTTTCACTGGGTGTTCAAGGGGTAATGTGATGGTAAAACAGCTGGCTTAACACGCCCTCTAGAGTCTTAGCCTTAGACTGCTCGTATCCATGCTACTAGGATAGCTGGTCTATAAGGTTGACTTACAACCAATCATCAATAAGGGTTGTTTGGACTGATATATAGTGATCACTAGAATAGTGAACACTGCACATCAGGCCAACTTCTCACAATTGGGAATTACCGGGGTTTTTAAGCCTCCAACCATCAACCAGACCAGTAGTGTCCACAAAATCAGCCAACCACCTCTGGGACGGCAACAACTCCTGAGCCGGGCACCTATCAACCTTCCCATCCATAACTGCGTTAAAATTGCCACCAACAATCAACAACCCAACAGGCAACGTCAAACAAATCTTGCACAGATCGTGAAATGTATCCGTCTGAAGGGCCGGAGGAACATAAACAGACAAAAAAGTTACAGTTCTCCCCTCCCACAGCCCTGAAATGCCAGCATATCTACCCCTATTATCGGTCCATGCGGCCTGTATGGCCAGCGGGAAGGTGTTCTTAATCAAAATCCTGACCCCTCTCGACCCAGTCGTAAAACCAGCATGCGCAACCAACATATAGCCCCCTCTGTGGAGAGCCATGCACCGATTTCCCATAAGGTGAGTTTCCTGCAATAACACCACATCTGGGGAGCGTCCCTGAATCAACTGGCCAACCATACCCCTCTTGATCTTATCCCCCAGCCCATTCACATTCCAACTCAATGCGGAGATCCCCACCACCCCTTTAACGGAGGACATCACCATTCCAAGAAAGAACAGGATAGCATAATGGCACCCAGTGTGAAAAAAAACCACGTACAATAATACAAAATACAATGAAACGCAAATCCACCCGGGACCCCCCTCCAACCCCCTCCCTGCACCCCTGCATACCGCTTTCGCTCATCCCCAACTAGCAGTGTGCCTGTCGCCCCCAACTAACCTACGAAAATCTAAAATTAGAACACAGAGGAGGGCCTACAAAATCTACCCACTAACCCCCTCCCCCCTCCCGACTCTTTGCGGACACCCCTGCACCCTAAGATTCCTCAACGACATCATGCACACAATTCTGCAAGAAATCTAATTTCGAACCCCGCTGAAACACCCCCCGGAACAACTATCCATAGCCCCCTGCTGAACTCATGCTAAACCAAGTCATTGTTCCTCAGCTTCCCCCTGGATGCAGGACTCTTTGTCCGGCTGCTGTATATAAGCATGGGCGGATTTTGCGAATTGGCAATCCGCGAACTTGCGTATTTACGGATTCGCAATCCGCAAAATCCGCGAACTCTCGCGAATTTGCGGATTTTTTGTGTTCGCAAGGATTTCTGCCAGTTCGCGAGGGTTCTTTACCAGTTCGCAATTGCAAACTTACTTGTCGGCTCGCAACGGCCGCGACTATGTTGTTTCTACATCTGGTTCATCATCACAGTTTCACAGCACCCTCTGTTTCACCACTGCCACCCTCTGGTACACCCATGCCACCCTCTGGTGCATCACTGCCACCCTCTGTTTGGTTTATCACTGTAGATTATGGGGGTGAAAAAAAGCAAGCACACCTACCCTGCTTCAACTGACATGAATTAATTTGGGGTTGATTAATGTGTCACTGAATTTAAACTTCCAGTCTGGCTGGCACCTGCTTCCTTATCTGTAATTTGCTTTCTGTTGCAGTGTAATTTTTTTTCACAGGAACTATGTGGCCTATAGTTGCAAGTAGGCAACTGAACTCTGAAGGGGCCCCTCAGGAAGCACTACAGGGAATGGTTACTAATGATAAGATTGAACTTTTGAACCTGCTGAGTGCTTTCAGTTTTGTCTGTAATTGCTTTCTGTTGCAGTGTAATTTTTTTAACAGGACCTTTGTTGTATACTTGTAGCTATTCTCTGAGCCTGCTGTGAGGGTCAGAGCAGGGTCATAGAATAGTTGCAAGTAGGCAAATGAACTCTGAAGGGCCCCTCAGGAAGCACTACAGGGAATGGTTACTAATGATAAGATTGAACTTTTGCACCTGCTGAGTGCTTTCAGTTTTGCAAAAATCCAAATATCCAGCAGCATCCACAAAAAGTAATCCTTCCAGGTCAAGATCCAAATCAAAGTGACCAGCACATGAAGAAAGCACTGGGAGGAGCCTGGTGGACAGGAACAGGAAGTTGGAGACTGTGGGGCACTTCCTTCCTCCCACCCCCACCCCCAAAATGGACTCCTTGCAAAGAAAAAGTGCAGGCAAATGTCAACCTGAGGAGTTATTCTGATAAAAATCATAATTTTCAAGGTTTATGCTGCCTGCTGGTGGATTTCTTGTGCGAAATTGCAAATTTTGCAATCTCGCAATTGCGAGATTGTCGCTGCCCGCCGCATCTACGTGTTCGCAAGTGTTTACTCCCGCGAAATTGTATAGTATTGTAGTTGCCAAGTGCGACCAAGCAAAAAATCCGCTTTGCACGGATTTTACGAATTTTCGGCAAGTTCGCGAGAGTTCGCGGATTGCGAATTTACCGAAAATCCGCAAAATCCGCGAGCGGAACGGATTTTACGCCCATGCTTAGCTGTATATTATTTATTTTTTTTATTTAAGCTTGTACCGCGCACAGCTACCCACAATGGGTTTCCCGGCGCCAGGGATAGACTGTAGAAGAAAAGAGAATGTCACCTTGACTTAAGGCCTCTGCCGACTATTGGTCACGCTTAGTAAAGAGCAGGGTCTTCAAAGCCTTACGGAAGCGGAGTAAGTTGGTCTCAGATTTTAATGCCAATGGGAGGGAGTTCCAGTATTTAGGACCAAGAGTGGAAAAGGAGCGGCCTCCCATTTTTGCCAGCTTCCATCTTGGTACTGTGAAATTGCCAATGTCCGATGACCTTAATGAGCGCAGGGGTCTATAGGGTTTTACCAGCCCCTGAACATATACTGGGGCGCTACCCTGCTTAGCCTTGAACATATAGCAGAGTGCCTTGAATTTAACGCGTTCTGGGATGCTCAACCAATGGAGGTCACGCAAAGCGGCAGTGGCTGAGGTGCGTCTGGGGACATTCTTTAGCAGGCGCGCGGCCGCATTTTGCACCACCTGCAGCACATGTATAGTGGCTTTATCTGCGCCCAAATAGAGAATGTTGCCATAGTCCAGGCGTGATGTTACAAGTGCCTGGACTACAGTTCTGCGAGAGGAGAGGGGGAGCATCCACAAAATCTTGTGAAGCCATCGCAAGGTTGAAAAGCAGATGGCTGAGACCTTAGTAGCCTGTTGTCTCATAGTTAGCCTGTCGTCAATAATGACGCCCAGGTTGCGAACTGCAGTAGATGGTGTAGGCGCATTTCCCAGTTCGATGGGCCAATGGCGAGGACCCCAAAGATGTTTGTTCTGTCCCAGAATGACCACCTCGGTCTTCTCCCCATTCAGCTTGAGACAATTTCTCCGCATCCAGTCGGCCACAAGAGTGAGGCCCGACTTGAGTGCGGAGATGTTGTTTACGTCTCTCCCTGACAAGGAGAAGACAATCTGGGTGTCATCTGCGTAGGAAAACAGGGTTAGCCCAGCTTGTTCGACTATGGTTGCCAAGGGTTTAACATAAATATTAAATAATAAAGGGCTAAGAATTGAGCCCTGGGGGACGCCGCGGGTGGAAGGACAAATGGCGGAGGCAGCTTTAGAAGAAAACACTTGGAAGCTTCGGTCACTAAGGAAAGACGCCAGCCAGGCCAAGGCCTGGCCTGCCACACCTAGAGATTTCAGAGAGTCAATGAGGATGGAATGTGACACGGTGTCGAAAGCTGCGCTCAAATCCAGCAGGATGAGCGCCATGGTGTTTCCCTGATCGACACCGTGCCTAAGACTCTCTGTCACCCCCAGGAGGGCTGTCTCGGTTGAGTGCCTAGGCCGAAAGCCCGACTGAGAAGGATGGAGAAATCCAGTGTTTTCAACCAGTTTGGAGAGCTGAGAATTTATATGTCTCTCCAATATCTTTGAGAAAATTGGCAACAAGGATATAGGGCGAAAGTTAGCAGGATTTGAAGGATCTGCACCCTGTTTTTTTAATAACGGTACAACCATGGCGTGTTTCCAAGGTTGTGGGACATGGGCCTCGCTCAGAGAAGCGTTGAGTAATTTAATGATGGGGGGATGAGTGAGGGGGTCTAATTGTTTTAATATTTTGGCCGGGAGAGCGTCCTGTGGGGAGCCCGATCTCACACTATTTAAACAGGAGAGGAAAGAAATGGCGTCTAAGGGCTGCCAAGTAGTGACTACTGCATCAGTGTCATTGTTTTCCAATTTTTGGACTATGTCAAGGGCAGTGTACATAGTACCTGGAGGTGTAGTGAAATTTTCATAGATAAGATCAACTTTATCTATGAAGTAATCCGCTAAGGACTGACACTGAGTGCCATCAAGTGCCGGGGGAGGAGGGATCGAGTTAGCACCAGTCAATTTTTTGACAACAGAGAATAGCACCTTTGGGCAGTTTTGTGCATTATCCAGCCAGTCCGCAGCCACATCAGGATTATCGAAGAACCAGGCCTTTCCATCAAGTTCCACTCAAAGACGGGCAGGAAACATCATGGCGTACCTCATGCCTTTGTCTCTCAGTTTCTTCTTGATCGAGACAAACCTCTGCCTTTGTTTCGGCACCGCCTGAGTAAAATCCGGAAAGAACAGGAGTGTCGCATTCTCGAATTCCAAACGATCTGCCGCACGAGCCGCCTGAAGCACAAGTTACTACTTGTGTAACGATATATCTGTAAGAGACATTAGTTAGTATTAGATTCCTTACCTTAGAATATCCCCAGGCGTCAGAATGGATCCGGAAATGTTTGCGTAGCAGTACCCTTGCACGTCGGTAGGCGTCGTCTGCGGCTCCGCGTCCGTCGTCGGCGTCGTGGGCGCCGTGATGACGTCGTCGGAGTACTTAGACGCCGCCTCCGCGTGCTGACGTCAGTTCTTAGACACAGCTTTTCCGCACCAGAAACGCAGAGCCATGTTAAAAACCAACACTGGTGCCATTGAAACTAGGGCCCTGAAAGGGGACAACCCTAACCCTAGATATTGGTTCGCAGAACGGGGAGGATGGGTGGGTCGGTAAGGAATCTAATACTAACTAATGTCTCTTACAGATAAATCGTTACACAAGTAGTAACTTGTGCATCTGAAAGAGACACGTTAGTATTAGATTCCTTACCTTAGAATAGATACCCCAGCAATACCAACCCCGGTGGTGGGTCTGCGAACCAATAATCACACCAGAAAGTCCTGGAGGACGGAACAGCCAAAAAAGCCATCCCTCCGGACTTGGCAGTCCAGGCAGTAGTGTCTCGCAAACGTGTGCAGCGATGCCCACGTAGCTGCCTGACAGATGTCTTGTAAGGGCACACCCCTGCCCAGGGCAGTGGTTGTCGCCGTGGCTCGGGTAGAATGAGCCCGCAATCCAGCCGGGGGCTCCCTCCTAGCCAAGGAGTAGCATGCCTGGATACACAAGATGATCCACCGTGAGATGGTCCTCTTGTGCACCGCTTTCCCCTTCTTAGCGCCCACGTAACCAACAAAGAGTTGATCATCCACCCAGAACTGGCGTGCGCGGTCCAGATAAAATGAGAGCGCACGTTTTGGGTCCAGACGGTGGAGCCGCTCTTCCTCTTTAGAGGGATGCGGTGGCGGGAAGAAGGTTGGCAAGGTGATAGACTGCCCGATGTGAAAGGCCGTGACAACCTTGGGCAGGAAAGAAGGTTTGGTACGAAGCACCACTTTGTCCGGATGGACAGAAAGGAAAGGTGGAGTACAAGAAAGAGCCTGGAGCTCACTCACTCTCCTGGCAGAGGTGATGGCAACAAGGAAAGCAGTCTTCAAAGTCAGAAGGCGAAGAGGACAGTTGTGAAGTGGCTCAAAGGGAGCGCACATCAGGAATGTTAAAACCAGGTTCGAATCCCACTGAGGCATCACAAACGGAACAGGAGGAAACGTGTGTGTGATGCCCTTAAGAAATCTGTTTACAATAGGGGACTTGAACAAAGAAGGCTGATCAGGTAGCCTGAGAAAGGCTGAAAGGGCAGAAAGGTAGCCCTTGATAGTGCCCAGAGCATGCCACAAATCTGTTCCACCTGCAGGCGTATAACGACTTTGTGGAGGGACGCCTGGCTGCCAGAATGATGTTACAGACTTCAGGAGGCAAGTCAAATGGCCTCAACTGCCGCCGCTCAATCTCCACGCATGGAGGTGGAGACTGGACAGGTTCGGGTGGAGGACCGTCCCCTGCTGCTGCGACAGAAGGTCCTCCTGAAGAGGCAGACGAACCGGGGGATCGACTGACAGACTGAGTAGCTCTGGATACCAGTACCTTCGAGCCCAGTCTGGAGCCACAAGGATGACTTGGGCCCGGTCGCGCCTGATCTTCTTCAGCACTCTGGGCAGAAGTGGTATAGGCGGAAAGGCGTACAACAGACCGCAACTCCACTCGCGATGAAAAGCGTCTCCGAGCGAGTGCCGCCTTGGAAATTCCAACGCGCAGAACTGATGACATTGCGCGTTCTCTTCGGTGGCGAATAGATCTAACCAAGGCTCTCCCCATCGCTGAAAGAGGCCTTGCGCCACGTCCGAGTTCAGACGCCATTCGTGATCCATCATGCACCGACGGCTGAGCTCGTCCGAGCCACCAGGGTCACGCCCTGGCGTTCCAGCCATTGCCAAAGGCGAAGAGCCTCTTGACAAAGGATCCACGACCCCACCCCGCCTTGTTTGTTGCAGTACCACATGGCGGTGGTGTTGTCCGTGAACACCTGCACTACACTCCCCCGGACAGAGGGGAGGAATGCCTTCAGTGCCAGACGAATCGCCCTGAGCTCCAACAGGTTGATGTGGAGCCGGGTCTCCGCCGGAGACCAGAGGCCTCTGATCTCCGCCTCTCCCAAGTGGCCTCCCCAGCCCTGGAGGGACGCGTCCGTCACAACTACGTGCTCCGGTTGGGGAAGGGAGAGGGATCTGCCGCTGACCCAATCGCGGTCCGTAAGCCACAACTGCAGCTGTCTCGCAGTGCCCTCCGAGATCAGGACGTGGTCGGATAGGTTGCCCTGATGCTGGGCCCACTTAAACTTCAGGTCCCACTGCAGAGCCCGCATCCGCCACCTGGCGTGATGCACCAGTAGGATGCAGGAGGCCATCAGCCCCAGAAGCCGCAGCGTCAACCTGACCGAAACCCGGGATAACGGCTGAAAGATGGGAATCAGAGCCTGAATATCCCGGACCCGCTGTTCGGGCGGATAAACCCGAAACCCCGCCGAGTCCAGAATCGCTCCGATGAAGAGGAGCTTCTGAGAGGGACACAGGTGTGACTTCGGCACATTGATGGAGAACCCCAGCTGGTGCAGGAGGTCCGTCGTCTGGAGGTGGCTGACGACTGTCTGGGGCGAGCCCGCTTTCAACAACCAGTCGTCGAGGTAGGGGAAGACTGAAACCCCTAACCTGCGCAGATGAGCTGCGACCACCGCCATCACCTTCGTGAACACCCGTGGGGCGCTGGTAAGGCCGAAGGGGAGCACGGTAAACTGAAAGTGCTCGTGGCCCACCATGAACCGCAGTAAGCGTCCTGCAAGTCCAACGCTACCATCCAGTCTCTTGGGTCCAGGGCAGCCAGGACCGGAGCCAGTGTCAGCATCTTGAACTTCTCCTTCCGGAGGAAGCCGTTGACGTTCCGTAGATCCAAGATAGGGCGTAGGCCCCCTTTGCCCTTCTTGGGTACCAGAAAGTAGTGGGAGTAGCAACCACACCCTACTTCTGGCCCAGGAACGCGCTCGATGGCCCCCTTGGCCAAGAGGGCCGTAACTTCCTCCTGCAGAAGTCGCAAGTGATCCCCCGATACACGGTGGTTCTGCGGTGGCATGGCTGGAGGAGTCGCCTCGAAGGGGAGGGAGTAGCCCCTTCGGACGATTTGCAGCACCCACCTGTCCGACGTGACAGTGCGCCAGTGGAGGTGGTGATGGCGAACCCTGCCTCCCACTGGCGTCACATGGGCCTGAAAGCACGGACTAGGAGGGTTTTGAGGCGGATGCTGCGGGGGAAGGTGTGGACTGACCTCGCCGCTGCCCCCGACCGCCTGGACGGCGGTTCCCACGGCCGCCACCGCGTTGGGTATTGCCCTGCGGTGCGTGGCTGGCGGCACGTGTGGGCGTACCCCTTCCGTGGCCACGAAAGGAGTGATAGGCAGTCGATTGCTGGCGCTGGCCCGAGAGGCCTAAGGACTTGGCCGTAGCCCTGGAGTCCTTAAAACGCTCAAGCGCATGGTCTGCCTTGTCGCCAAAGAGGCGACGGCCATCGAACGGCATGTCAATAAGCGTGTTCTGGACATCTGCCGAGAAGTTGGCGGCCTCAGCCAGGCGTGGCGTCTGACCGCCACCGTCGTTGCCATCGCTCTACCCAGCGAGTCAGTGGTATCCAGCCCACACCGGATGGAATACTTGGCTGCATCCCGGCCCTCCACAAGGGCTTGGCCGAGTTTGGCCCGTACCTCCAACGGACACTCTGGCAGCACTTCCGCGACCTTATCCCACACAGAGTGGGTGTAACGTCCCAAGAGGCAGGCGGTGTTGGAAGACCGCAGGCCTAGGCTAAGGGATGAGAAGATCTTCTTCCCATACTGGTCATACCTCTTGGATTCCCGGTCCGGGGGGGGGCGGACGGGAATGCGGTCTGGGAATTGGAGGCCTGGATGACCAGGCTCTCGGGGGTGGGGTGGAAGGACAGGAAACATGGGTCGCCCGGGGCTGGGCGGTGGCGCCTGGCCACGTTCCTATCTACGGGCGAACCCGTAGCGGGCCTGGACCAAGTGCCCAGCAGAACGTCGGTCAAGGCCTCATTAAAGGGCAGCAGAGGCTCGGCCGAGCTTGACTGCGATTTAAGGACCTCAGTGAGGAGGTTAGTCCTCACGGCCGCGACGGGGAGCTCAAGGCCCAAGGCCTTGGCAGCCCTCATCAGCACCACACTATAAGTTGCCCCCTCCTCCGATGCCACGGAAGGAGGGGAGACAAAACCAGTGTCTGGAGAGGTGTCCAGGCCACTGGCCTCCCCAAGGTCTCCTGTCCAGTCCTCATGAGACTGACACTCCCTGGTCAGAGGGTCCTCAGACCCCTCCCAGTCCTCTTCATCACCCATCTCCTGAAATTCAGGGTTCTCATCTAATGAGGCCTGTTCGTAGAGATGGAACTCTCCAACCGGCGTCTGGAGCGGCGCCCATCGGGGCCGTCCCGACGCCGGAACAGGAACGAAGGTGGAACCGGGGACGGCACCGCCTGAGGCCGGCGCTGGAGGTGACACCTGAGGGCCCGACGCCGGGGAGGTCGTCAGATCCACCGGCGATGAACCAGATCCCGAAGGAGGACCAGCGGCATCCTGCGGCGCCGGGCCCGAAGGCGTCGGCGGCGTCGGAACAACTGGACCCCTCGGCGCCGGGCCCGAAGGCACCGGCGGCGTAGGGATAACGGGGACCTGCGGCGCCGGGCCCGAAGGCGTCGGCGGCGTCGGGGCCGAAGCACTCGACGGCGTCGGGGCCGGAGCCGCCGACCCGCTAGGGCTCCCAGACGGGTCCGCTGGGCCCGAAGGCGCCGCGGAGCCCGTCGGAGGAGAGAGTTTCCTCATGGCCATGAGGAAGCGCTCGATCTCCTCCGGCGACGCGTTCAGCCCAGGGACCGGAGGGTGTGGAGCTGCACGCGGCGCCCGCGACTCCGACAGAGCTGCGTGGGCGGTGTCACCCGAACCCCCGGCCGCATCGCGCGAGCGTCGGGGGGAGTCCGAGGAGCGATCACGCCGCTTGGACTTCTTGTGCCTCTTACCTGATGACGACTTCGACCCGGAGGAGTGCGGCCTACTCTCGGAGCTGTGGTGGCTCCGAGCCCGCGACCTGTCCCTCGACCTCCCATGGGATCGGGACCTCTCACGGCGCGGGACCGACTGCCGGAGTTTGAGGCGCCTACGGGACCGCTCCCGCCTGGCTTTCGAAGAGAGGGCCCGGCAGTCGGAGCAGGCCTTGTCGTCGTGGTCGACGTCCAAACACGACAAACACACGCAGTGAGGATCCGTGACCGACATCAGCCGGTCGCAATCGTCACAATGCTTGAAACCGGGCATCCCTAAAGGCACCGTTTCGGAGTCGAGAGACTCGAAATAGGAATCAAAAAGGATCAAAAAGTTAGTCAAAAAGTGACTAGGGTTACCGCTTTTTCAGATCTGCGCTTGCTGGCGCGGAAAAAAGAAGAACTGACGTCAGCACGCGGAGGCGTCGTCTATGTACTCCGACGACGTCATCACGGCGCCCACGACGCCGACGACGGACGCGGAGCCGCAGACGACGCCTACCGACGCGCAAGGGTACTGCTACGCAAAAATTTCCGGATCCAGTCTGACGCCTGGGGATATTCTAAGGTAAGGAATCTAATACTAACGTGTCTCTTTCAGATGGATAGCGTCTCTGTCACGAAAATTAAGGACTTGGGCAATGATCGGTCTGGGATTCGCCCCAACCCGGGGCCTGCCGCCCGACACCCTATGGGCTCGTTCCACTGTAAAAAACTTACTGAGACCCTTTGGCTTGAGGTGGTTAAGGATAAGGTTCTCAACAAAAAGATCCATGGCCTGCCCCTCTGCCTTCTCCGGGACACCCAGGATGCGAACATTATTGCGTCGGGCCCGCCCTTTGTACTCATCCAGCCGCCGATCGGTGCTCTCCCTAGATGTCCGAAGATCACGTACCTCCTGCTGCAACTGGTTCACATCATCAATAAGACTCGTTGTCTTCACCTCCAGCGATTTAACCTTCTCGTTCGCCTTCGAGAGGTCCGCCCTGATCAGCCCCATTTCTATAGACATGGTATCAAGCTTTTTATCCAGAGTCTCCATCTTCTGGCCCAGGACAGTCCGGACCCCATTGATAGCCGCCATGAGGTCTGTTAAGGTTGGTTCCTCCACCGCGGAAAGATCGTCGGCGCTGCCGCCCGGTCCCTTCTTAGACTCCTGAGGTGACCCCTTAGGCAAGATATACCTGTCCAGCTTATTAAACTGCACCTGCCTGCCTCCCCTGACGAACTTAGGCAGCTGTTTTTCCGAATCCGTCTTCGTCGCCATCTTGTCGCACTCCAGGCGACCTCCGTCGAGATCCGGAATGAAACTCGGGGGTATCCAGCCGATCAGTGCATGTACCATCACCCCAACAGGGGGCTGACCCAATCCAGTGACCCAGGTTCAGTCTCTCAGCAGTCAATACCCGCGAGGCGAATATCCTCCAGGACCACCTGTGCCGCAGTCAGCCCCTCCAAACGACCCAGGCGAAGGCCCACCGGGAATGCAGGGCTGCTCCAATTCAGTATCTCTCACCTGCGGGGCTTAGCATCAACCCTGGGGACACTGTGTCATCGCAAATGAACCCCGGCATCCATTGGGCACATCCAACAGGTTATGGCTCACCTCCGGGGCCCCCAGCACACAGGGTGAGACCGGTTGTCTCCTGCCCTACACCACTAAGTAATCCAGGATTGCCGCCTCAGCGGAGGCGTCTCCAGGGCTCCCCACCAGGGACCCTCAGGCAGGCCTCTGTGCAGCCCCGGACCTAGCCACAGCAGCAACCGCTGGGGCCAACAACCCCACCAGACCGACGTCCCGGGCCTGTAAAGGGACCACCACACACTAGGTCTTTATTTCAGGGACCCCCCTCCTCCAGGGGGGCCCAGAGAAGCAGGCGAGGCAGCAAGAGGGCAGCAGCCAGCAACCCCCACGACCGCGCACCGGGCCGGCACAAGGCCGCCCCGGCGGCCGATGTTGACAAACTCCGGCCGGGGTCACTGGAAATCGAGGCCCCGGCTTCCTGCAGCTGCAGGCCGTGATCTTGCAGGCGGTGCAGCGCGGTCGCCGGTGCACCTGGAAAGACCGGGGATGTCTCCGCAAGCTCCGTTTAAGTTCCCCCGCCCGAAACGTGGGTCGGGGGACAGGATAGTCAGCAGGATGGCGAGCCGATCTTCAGGCGGCCATCTTGGTCACCGGCTCGGCTCCTCCCTAGGAATAGCAGATTTTGATGCAAATAAATGACTCATCAGAGGATGATTTGTTTTTCCAAGTCCCGACCTTTCTTGGCACCCACATAACCGACAAAGAGCTGATCATCCACCGGGAATTCTTTTGTGCAATCCAGATAGAAGGAAAGCGCACGTTTTGGATCCAGACAGTGGAGCCTCTCTTCCTCTTTAGAAGGATGTGGAGGTGGACAGAAGGTGGGCAAAGGGATGGTATGTCTTATATGAAAAGAGGTAACCACTTTAGGAAGGAAAGAAGGCCTAGGAGGACAACCTTTTCCGGATGAACAGCCAGGAAAGCAAGCTTAGAAGAAAGGATCTGTAGCTCACTCCTCCTGCGTGCATTGGTGATGGCAACCAGAAAGGCAGTTTTAAGGGTTAAAAGTCCAGGATGACGGTTATGTAGTGTCTCGACAGGAGCACCCATCAGATACGTAAGAGCCAGGTTCAGGTCCCACTGGGGCATCACAAAAGGAGCTGGAGGAAACAAATCAGTAATACCCTTAAGGAAGGGATTTACAATGCGGAACCTGAAAAGAGAAGGCTGGTAAGGCAGTCAAAGGAAGGCCAAAATGGCTGCAAGATAGCCTTTGAGAGTTCCCAGGACGCCTGGCTGACAAGAAGGTCGAAAGCTGTTAACTGTTTGCGGTCAATCTCCACACAAGGAGGTAGAGGCTGGACAGGTTTGGGTGGAGGACCGTACCCTACTGCTGCGAAAGAAGATCCTCCCAAACAGGCAGTCGGATCTGAGGATCGATGGCCATGTGTAACAGCTCAATATATCAGACTCTTCTCGCCCAATCCAGAGCCACTAGAAAGGCTTGTGCCCGGTCGTGCTTGATCTTCTTCAGCACTCTGGGCAGAAGTGGTAAAGGCGTATAACAGACTGCAACTCTACTCACGAAAAAAGGTGTCGCCTAGCGAATGCCGCCTTGGAAATTCCAATGTGCAGAACTGTGAACATTGCGCATTCTCTTTGGTGGTGAACAGATCTAACAAAGGCTCTCCCCACTGCTGAAAGAGACATTGCACCACCTCAGAGTGAAGACACCATTTGTGATCCATCATGCACCTGCGGCTGAGTTTGTTTGCCCTGGTGTTCAGAGAACCTGCCAGGTTTTGAAATATCAGAGATATGCCCTGACGTACCAGCCATGTCCAAAGGTAGAGAGCCTCTTGACATAGGGTCCACAACCACACCCCTCCCTGTTTGTTGCAGTACCACATGGAGGTGGTGTTGTCCGTGAACACTTGCACCACTCTTCCCCGGACAAAGGGAAGGAATGCTTTTAGTGCAAGACAAATCACCCGAAGCTCCGAAAGGTTGATATGGAACCTGGACTCCGCCGGAGACTAGAGGCCTCTGAACTTCTCCTCTCCCATGTGCCCCTCCCCAGAAGTGATGCATCTCTTAGCTCTGCGAACTCTGATTGGTGAAGGGAAAGGGATCTGCCATTGACCCAATCCTGGTTCGTGAGCCACCACTGCAATTGTTGTGTCGTGCCCTTCGAGATCTGGACGCAATTGGAAAGATTCCCCTGATACTGAGACCACTGGAACTTCAGGTCCCACTGCAGGGCCCGCATATGCCACCTGGCATGAATGACCAGCAGGATGCAGGAGGCAATGAGGCCCAGGCTGCAAGATCAGAATCATAGCCTTAATATTCCGGACTAGCTGTTTGGGAGGATAGACCTGAAATAGCCTTGTGTCCAGAATCACTCCAATGAAGAGGAGCTACTGAGAGGGAATCAGGTGTCACTTCGGCACATTGATGGAGAACCCCAGCAAATGCAGGAGATCAGCCATAGTCTGGAGGTGGGAGACGACTGCTTGGGGCGAGCCTGACCTCAACAGCCAGTCATCAAGATGGGGGAAGACTGAAACCCCTGATCTGCGCAGATGAGCTGCGACCACTGCTATCACTTTTGTGTACACCCAAGGGGCGCTGGTAAGGCCAAAGGGGAGCACAGTGAACTGAAGATGCTCGTAGCCGACAGTGAACCATAGGTAACGGGGATGTGAAAATAAGTGTCCTGCAAGTTGAACTCTACCATCCAGTCTTCCGGGTTTAGGGCAGGCAAGACCTGAGCAAGGGTCAACATCTTGAACTTCACCTTCCGGAGGAAGCGGTGGACGTCCCTAGGATCCAAGATAGGACGCAGACCCTTGTCCTTATTGAGGACCAGAAAGTAGTGGGAGTAACAACCACGACCTACTTCTGGGACAGGAACGCGCTTGATACCCCCCTTGGCCAAGGGAGCTGTAACTTCCTGCTGGAGAAGGGCCAAATTATCCTCCAACATGTGGTGGTATCTCAGTGGCATGGCTGGAGCGGTAGTCTCGAAGGGGAGGGATTAGCCCTTTCGGACTATTTGCAAAATCCTCCTGTCCGACGTGATGGTACGCCAGTGGGGGAGGTGATGGGGATTCCTGCCGCCCACTGGTGGTTGATGGGCCTGAAAGGTCAGATGAGGAGGGTTTGGAGGCCTCTGCAAAGGGGAGTTGGTGTACTGGACCACCCGCTGGCCCTTAGAACCACGACGGTTGTTCCCACGTGTCCGGCCACGTGAAAGTTGGGTAACTTGCTGCGGCCTGTGGCTCTGAGTGGGAAGTAGCGGGGCACCCCTTCTGTAGCCATGAAAGGGGTGAAAAGAAGACTGTGCAGGGCAGGTGGAGAGGCCGAAGGACTTGGACGTAGCCCGTGAGTCCTTGAAACGCTCTAGAGCACTGTCTGCTTTGTCATCAAAAAGGCGACGGCCATCAAAGGGCATGTCCATCAAGTTGTTCCGGACATCCCCTGAAGAGACAGTTGCCCACATCTAGGCGTAGCGACGAAGCACTACCGACGTTGAAATGGTCCTGCCCAGAGAGTCGGTGGTGTCATGCCCACAATGGATGGTAAACTTCACTGCATCCCACCCGGCGGCAACAGCCTGGGAGAGCACTGCCCAGGCCTCCTACGGTAACTGAGGCAGCACCTGCGCAACCGTATCCCTCACCAAGTGGGAATAATGGCCGAAGAGACATGAGGTGTTTACCGACCGTAGTCCTAAGCTGGCAGAAGATAAAATCTTCTTCCCAAGAGGGTCCAGCTTCTTTGATTCCCCTTTTCAGTGGAGCGGTAGGGAATGCACTTTTGGAAGTGGAGGCTTGGACTACCAAGCTCTCCGGGGTGGGGTGTTGGGAGAAGAAAGTGGGGTCACCCGGAGCCAGGCGGTGGCTTCAGGCAGTCATCCTGTCCACGGGAGCCCCCGTGTTGGGCCTGAACAACATGCCCAAAAGGATGTCAGTGAGGGCCTCATTAAATGGCAGCAAGGGCTCCGAATACCTCGCAGCTGGCTGAAGCACCTCTGTCAGGACGTTAGTCCTGACCACCACTGTAGGAAGCGCGATGTTGAGAATCTTGGCTGCCCTACGCAACACCACTGTGTATGACACTCCCTCCCTCCCCCGTAGGCACGGTAGGAGGACACAACAACCCTTCTTGGCACCGGATTCCGCATCGGGCGATGCCGGTCCGGCTCCGGGTCCACGTCGGAATGGACGGGGGGCTGACTGGCGTCAAGCGTGGTAGTGGTGCCAGAGGAAGGGCGCCAGTGGAGGCATAATCAGGTCAACCGGTGCCGATCCGGAACCAGGCCTGGATCCAAGGGGGGCCTGCGGCGCCGGAGTCAGAGCTGGAGATGGACTAGGCCTTCCCAACCGAGTCTGCGGGCCCGAAGGCACGCTTGAGGGTTCCGATTGCCCAAAGATTGCATGCATCGCCTCGTAGAATGAACAAAGCTGGGCAGGAGTGGCTCTGGGTTCCAGAAAGGGAGGGAAATGTGGAGTCCACACTTCGGGTTCCGTGCTCCGAGCCGCGCGAGGGGCACCTCCCGCCTCCCTCGTTGGATTGTACGACCGACGAGGAGAAGTGGAAGAGTGACGATGCTTTTTTGAATACTTCTTATGCTTCGACTTACTTGACCCCAAGTGCGAAGACTTGGAAGACCTGTATGAATGGTGGTGGCTCCGCGACCGGTCCCTTGACCTCCCTCGCAACCGGGACCTCGAACGGCGAGGAGCTTTCGGGACCGCTACCGCAAAGCGCGCCATCAACCGGCAGTCGGAGCACAACTTGGGGTCGTAGAGGCACTCCAGGCAAAATAGACTCACAGGGTGTGGATCCGTCACCGACATCCTCCGATGACAGGAACTATATGGCTTGAAGCCGGGCATCCCTCGTGCACCTTAGGAGTCGAGTACTCGAAAAAGAAGTCGCCAAAAGTCGAGAAAAAGTCAGTCAAAAATTGACTGGAGGTACTGCTCTTCCCGATCTGCTCTGGCTGACGCGGAAAAATAAAGAACTGACCTCAGCAAGTGAGGGCAGCGTCTAAGTAGCTAATGCAACGTCATTACGGTGACCACGACCCCAATGACGAACGCAGAGCCGACCGACGTCATCTTCGAGGTAAGGCTGACGAAAAACGTTCCGGATCCAGTCTGACACCTAAGGTACGGGATCTAAGGTAAGGTATTTATAACTAATGTGTTTCTTTCGGATTGTGGTGTTAACTGGTAGTGACCTAGGCGATGCCAAGACCTTTCTGGGGTTGGCAGGGTATGCCCAGACGTGGGTTCCTTGCTCACTTTGCCACTGGATTCAAGCTAGCCTGGCTGATGAAGGATGTTACCCAGAGACTGGTCCCAGGATGCTTGTTTCCGGTTCAGGTTAGACCTGTCTTGTCATTTCAGGCTGGAATGTTCACATGAGGCACAGTGTCAAGGCTGATTTGCATATAGCTGGGTCTGAACTGAGGTGGTGAAGTGAGCTAAAGAATGATGATGGATTCAACCCAGATCTGTGACTGGGGGTGACTGTCTGAAAAGTTACAGCCCTTCATCCATCATCTCCTTCTGTTTGCTTTGTTTGCCCTTAGTTGGCTGGGGTGGGTCCCTTGCTCACTTTGCCACTGGATTCAAGCTAGCCTGGATGATGAAGGGTGTTACTCAGAAACCAGTCCCAGGATGCTTGTTTCTGGTTCAGGGAAGACCTCGCTTGGCAGTTCGGGCTAGACTGTTCTCATTCTAATTTCTAAAGAAATAAAAAAACTCCACTGGCTACCTGTGAGGAAAAGGGTGCGCTTTAAGGCCCTGTGTACAGTGTACAAGGCTCTGCAGGGTACTGGCCCAAAATATCTTAAGCAGCGGCTGCAATGGTACCAACCTATGAGAACAATGCGCTCCTTAGGGGCAAAGTTGGTATCAGTGCCAGCCACATAAAAAGCTTCATGGAGTGGAAGAAGCTGTATAGCTTGTACAGCAAGAGCATGGAACAATCTCCCCTTTTACTTGAGAAACTCCAAGGATTTGCTAACTTTTAGGAAGCAACTGAAAACTTGTCTTTTTAACCTGTAATTTGTGTCTTTATCTTAATGCCCAGAGAAAAGCAGTTAGCGCAAGGACACCCTTGGGTAACCGTTTGTGCTCTAGAAAGACCAAAAACATAACATAACATGAGGCACAGGGTCAAGACTGATTTTCATATAGCTTGGTCTGAACTGAGGTGGCGAAGTGAGTTAAAGAATGATGATGGATTCAACCCAGTTCTGTCACTGGGGGTGAGTGTCTGAAAAGTTTCAGAGCTCCATCATCATCTTCTTGTGTTTGCTTTAATACAATTACATACACCAAAGCTATTTATCTCCCAAGACACTACATGTCATATACACTACTCTTAGCTGTAACGGTCCGCGCTGTAGTAGGCCTGAATTGCATTACGTACATATGGTATGATCCTATGTAGCACTGACTAACTACTTGGTGCCTTATTTGTGAAGGCCTTGCGCCGCCGGTGCGCCACTTTTAAAATGGGAAAAAGTGACGCACCGGCGGTGCAAGGCCTTCATAAATAAGGCCCTTAGAAAGCAGTGCTCAACAACGTCAACAGTGCCATGGGTTGGAACCTACAACTCTCAATGAAGCAGGTTTTGTCAGGTCTGATCCCATTATGTGCCGATTATAAACTTAGTAAAAAATGTATTGGGCCTCATTTATGAAGCCTTGCGTGAGTTTTGCGCTTCCGATGCGTCACTTTTTGTGACGCATTGGCAGCGTAAAACTTGCCTCCTGATGCGCACTATTTACAAAGTGACGCATCTAAGCAGATGCGTCACTTTGTAAACCCCTGCGCTACATTATACCTGCATCAGGTATAATGTATGCAGAGGGGGCGTTCACCCGCAAAAAGCCTTGTAATAGTGACGCAGTGAAATCTATGAGATTTCACTGCGTCACTATTAGGACGCTGTTGCGTCAAAATCTTGCGCCTGCTTCACAGCAGGCGTAAGACTAACGCAAGCCCTTTCACATGGGGCTTTCCCCATGTGAAAGGAAGCATTGCTGGGGTTGCGTCACTTTTGTGACACACTCTAGCAATGCGTCACTTTTGCGCCTACAGATACGTCAGAAATACTGACGTATCTGTAACTCCTTGCGACATGATGCGTCATATTATAAATATGACGCATCAATCATGTCGCAGGGAGAGCGCAGTGAAAAGTGACGCATCGCTGTTTTCACGCAGCAATGCGTGACTTTTCATAAATGAGGCCCATTGTACTTTGTCTTGTGATGGCAAAATGCCAAACTGCCATCAGGCACCTGAACACAAACCCTCCAACACATGTGGACAGGCTTAGGGATGTCACTGAATGGGCAACTGCAGATGTAATCCGCATGACACACATCTGCAAAGATGATAGACTCAAGGACGATGTGCAGCCATGATCTCTGAATGATGAAAACCCCCGGATGATTCTCCCTCAAACACGCAGCCGGGGAGATGGCCCTGAATACCCACATGGCACTATGATCACTTAAAGGACCAAGTGGCTGGAGGGCCTCTTCCGGTGATCATTTCACAAACTATACATTACTGATGATCCCTTATTGTTTCTGGTATGACCTAATAGAAGAGCAGCGGGGGAAAGGGAGTGTTTTGTGGGGGATTCTTTGATATGCCGATGTTAAGATCACTGCTCGATGATCAGATTGTGTTACATCGCTGGTTAAACTGTGTTATGTTATCTGGTAAACCTCAGTGACCACAGAATGTTATGTTTCATTACGTGCATGACTATGAATAGGCCCTGCATTTGATGACTCTCTTTAGGATACTGCGCATTCTTATTTACATATATGTAACAGGAAGGATAAGTTTCTTACCTGTAATCCTAGTTCTCTTCCGGGAGTATACTCATCAAAGTCATACGCACTGAATAATCCCCACCCAAATACGGGATCCCAGAGCATGTATAAGAATACATATATATGTGTATGTTTAGACAAACAAGTACAGAGTACTTCTAAAACATACATATATACATGTATAAATTCATAAATATGCTGCCTAAGGCACTTCCAATAGGCTAATATGCCAAAATTACATGGATTTTTTAGAAAAGAAAATAATCTATAATATAAACACTGCAACAGAGTACATATACTGTAATAGTGTTCCAACACATCCCTTAATTTTCAGAAAAAAGGCAAGTAATAGGAGGCAATTAGCCCATAGGCTGCATAACAGAGAAAACGTCACAGTAATAAAAACCATTGGCACCCTGCCTTTAAGGATTCCAAGAACCTGGACACCGTGCCTTTAAGACCTCCAGGAGCCCCCCGCTCCCATGATGCACCACAGGTGGCAGTTAGGTCAGTTCTTTTTTATGGTGTACAAAAATAGAGGAATCATGGCAGGAACATTGAAAACAATACCATACTGCCAATACTTGTCCGAAGAGGCAGGAGGGTTGTTTATGACTTACTCCTGGAAGAGAACTAGGATTACAGGTAAGTAACATATCCTTCTCTTCCAGGGGATACTCATCAATAGTCATAAGCACTGAATAGAATAGCAAACCCATACACACCTCCCTACGGATGAGTAGCAGTATAAGTGTATCGAACTTCAACATTTTACGGATGAGATAACCCAAACAGACTTCTCAAATCAGCTTTCCCAAACTGAGCATCCGCCCGAGTATCAGACTTTAAACAGTAATGGCGGGTGAAAGTGTGTACAGATTGCCAGGTGGCTGCTTTACAAATTTCTGCAACAGGTACATTCCTGAGGAAAGCTGTGGTAGAGGCATTTCCTCTGGTAGAATGGTCTTAGGTTTGCCCAGAAGGGTTTTGTTGGCTAGTTGGTAGCAGAAGGATATACGAGAGAAAATACATCTAGAAATAGATCTTTTGGAAGCCGCAGAACCCGAATTTATTGAACCATAGTTTACAAACAGCAGGTCTGATTTTCTCAAACCCTGTTTTGTCCAGATAGAACTTCAGAATCCTCTTAATGTCCAGAGAATGAAGTGACCTCTCAGGAGGAGTTGAGGTATTGGGAAAAAAGGTGGGTAGAGTGATGATCTGGTTAATATGGAAATCCGACACCACCTTAGGCAGAAAACTTGTATGGGTTCTTAAAACCACTCTATTTGCATGAAAAACTGTATAAGGTTGTTTAGAACACAAGGCCTGGATCTAGCTGACCCTGCATGCAGAGGTGATGGCGACTAGGAAAACAGCTTTCCATGACAAGAGTTGAATAGAAGACTTGTGAATAGGCTCAAAAGGAGCACCCATCAATGTATCCATAACTATGTTAAGCTCCCAAGGTAGAGCTGGAGACCTAATCGGTGGTTAAACCTTTTTTATCCCCTCAAGAAAGTCTTTCACTACAGCTATGTGAAAAAAATAAGCCTGAGTCGGAGACTTTCTGTAAGCAGTAATATCTGCTACGTGAACTTTTATGAAGGACAACTGCAGCCCAGATTTGGCCAAATGTAGCAAATGCAACAAGACCACCTGCTCTTGCCCCCGGACTGGATCATGACCATTGTTCATGCATCATAAATAAAAACGCTTCCTCTTGAAAGTGTAGGATTTCCCGATGGAAAGTCTCTTGGCTTCCTTGAGAATGTTCATACATTCCGAAGGTAAGTCTAAATGTCCGTATTGAAGGACTTCAGGAGCCATGCAGTTAATCTCAGGGATGAGCGATTGGGATGAAACACTTTCCCCTTGTTCTTGGACAGCAAGTCTGGGCAGCATGGAACCTCCTGTGTGGAACCTCTGACAGCTGAAAAAGGTACCACCATTGACGAGGCCACTCCGGAGCTATCAGGGTCATTCTGGTGGTGGTCCTGTAGAATTTGTTGATCACTGCAGAAATCAAAGGAATTAGTGAAAGACGTAAAGTAATGTTTGACACAATTTTATCAAAAGGGCATTGCCCCGTGAACATGGTTGGTGAAACTTGGTTGCGAAGACGGGGCATTTGGCGTTTGCCGCGTCTGCAGACAGATCGATGTCTGGCCCTCCATATTGCTGGAAGATGTCCTGCGTGACCTCGTCGTTGAGCACCCAGTCAAGAGCTTCGATGAAATCCTGGTTTAGGGCATCTGCCTGAACGTTTTTAGTTCCTGGAAGATGAATAACCACTATGCTTAGTGTGAGAAGTTGGCCTGATATATGATGCTCACTAGTTCTAGTGATCACCTTGTATCAGTCCAAACAACCCTTATGGTGATTGGTTGTAAGTCAACCTTATAGACCAGCTATCCTAATGGTAGCATGGACAAAGCAGTCTTAGGCTAAACTCTTTTGGCATGTGAAGCCAGCTGTTTTACCACAATATAACCCCTTGAATACCAGATGAAAGGACACCACACAGGTTGTTATGAAAATAAACAGTATATTTACAACGCCTCTGAACTCTTTATGAGGTCAGAGGGCTAAGCACATGACAATCTCTTACGAAAAATACGACAAGTTGCACGAAATTACAATAGTGCCCTAGGGGCACGACAAACCATATACTAAGTAAGTGGAATGTAAAAGTCGATAAAAGGAATGGAGCTGCAACACCCACACCTTCTGTCCTGCATGGTAAACAGTTAGGACAGCCTTTTGGTCATGCCAAGCTTTTTGAAGTTCTTGGCTGGCCTCAAGGTTTTTAGATGCCTTTTCCATGTACTCTGCCATCCTAGTCCACTATATCAAGCTTAGGCTTTTTGAGAGGTAACTCCCATCCTTCCTTCACAAGACATAGGGGTCCTCTTACAGGATGCCCAAACAGAAGCTCAAAAGGACTGTAACCAACCCCCTTCTGTGGGACCTCTCTGTAAGCAAACAGGAGGCAGGGTAAAAGGATGTCCCATCTTCGCCTAAGCTTTTCAGGTAACCCTTTTATCATCCCTGTGAGGGTCTTGTTGAATCTCTCAACAAGCCCATTGCACTGTGGGTGATAGGGTGTGGTAAATTTGTAATTTGCTCCACACTCCTTCCACATTGCAGTCAGGTATCCTGACATGAAGTTTGCACCTCTGTCAGAGACAACCTCCTTAGGAAACCCCACTCTGGAGAAAACTCCAAGTAGGGCCCTGGCCACAACAGGAGCTGTAGTGGTCCTAAGGGGAATAGCTTCTGGATACCTGGTGGCATGATCCACTACCACCAGTATAAATCTGTGCCCAGATGCTGTTGGGGGGTCCATTGGTCCAACAATGTCTATCCCCACTCTTTCAAAGGGTACCCCCACCACAGGTAGTGGTATGAGGGGGGCCTTTGTTCTGCCACCTGATTTGCCACTGGCTTGGCAGGTGACACATGAGCGACAAAACTCTTTAGTGTCTTCAGACATGTGAGGCCAGTGAAAGTGTGGGGCAAGCCTGTCCCAAGTCTTGTTCTTGCCTAAGTGACCTGCAAGGGGAATCTCATGGGCTAAGGTGAGAAGGAAACCTCTAAGAGACAAGGGGATGACCAGCCTCCTGGTAGCACCAGGCTTGGGGTCTCTTGCCTCAGAGTATAGGAGCCCATCTTCCCAATATACCTTATGGGCACCTGTAGAATTCCCTACAGCAGCAGCCTGCTGTCTGAGGGGTTCAAGAGAGGAGCAGTCTAATTGGGCCTATCTCAAGTCTGCCCTGGAAGGTCCCCCTGTCCCAAGAACCTCAACCTGATCAGGCTCAAGTTCATCTAGGACAGTTCCTTCTGGGGTCTCTGGGTCAGCCTCCTGAGAGGGCTGATCCTCAACCTGAGGCAGGGGGGAAGGCTCTGCCTTAACCCTACCATTCCTTCTCTTGGGTAGTGTCTGGTCCATTCTTCCAGGATCCAGCACTTGTTCAGCTGGGCATTTCTTGGCCTGTGACCTGGTCACAGCAAGGACATGTGAGGAGAGACCTAGCATTTCTACATGAGTCCTGGACTCCACATCTAACCACAGTGAGGATTCCAATCATTGCCCAAAAGACAATCTACTGGGAGGTCTGAACTAACTACAACCCCTTTGAGGCCAGTTACCCCTCCCCAGGAGAAATTAACAACTGCCATACTGTGATTGGTAGTGACATTGTTAGCATTGGTCACTAGGTAATCTGAACCTAGCATGATCTGGTCAGGGTCCACAATTGTTGGTGTCACCATGGTGACACTGGCACATGTGTCCCTGTAGGCCTGAGCCATTTTTCCACTGATTAAAGGCGTTTGTCTGTATTTGCCCAGAGTACTAGGACTTACAGTAGGGGTCATATCCATGTCCCCAGTACAAACAAGAACTGCCTGAGTAGGAATTCTGACTAAGTCAGAACCCACCTCAGTTCCCAAGGTTAACCCAACTAAAGCCTTGGGAGGTACACTACCACTACTAACTGTACTAGGGGGTGCAGGTGTCTTAGGGACAGTAGTGGCAGGAGTTTGGCCTTTCTTGGTGCACTCACTAAACCAGTGAGTCTTACTTTTACAGTATTGGCACTATGGTTTCTTAGGACCATCATTCTTCTTCTTTTGGGAATTTTGGGACCCACCCTCCTTAGGTTGTTGGGGCCCTGTTGAAGACTTCTGGTCATTTTGCTTATTCTCATTACCCTTCTGGCCTGCTTTCTTCTGGCCACCACCCTGGTCCTGACCCATCTGTCTGCCTTCTTTCCCAATTCTTGGGGAGAGGTCAGATCTGAGTCAATCAAGTGCTGATGCAACAACTGGTTCTGACAATTATTTAAGATTTGTTCTCTCATAATTAGATTATACAATCCTGTGTAATCAGTAACTTTACTTCCCAGTAACCAGCCCTCCAAAGCCTTAGTGGCACAATCAACAAAGTCAGCCCAATCTTGAGCCTGAGTTTTCTGGGTGTCCCTGAACATCAACCTGTACTGTTCAGTTGTTAAGCCAAACCCATCAATCAGTGCAGTTTTTCAAGACTTGGTAATCATTAGCATCCTCATCTCTAACAGTGAGGAGCTTGTCTCTACCTTTACCTTCAAAGGAGAGCCACAATATAGCTGCCCACTGACTCTGGGGTACCTGCTGTACTTTGCAGGCTCTCTCCAAAGCAGTTATCCACTTGTGGATATAATCCCCTGTCTTGTAGGAGGGCACTATTTTACTCAGGTGCCTATTATCAAAACCCCTGTCTCTATCCCTAGGGATATTGCTGCCACCAGTGGGGACTACCCCACTCAACTGTTGCTCTCTAGCCAAGGCAAGCTTCTCTTTGGCCAGGGCAAGTTCTTCCCTTTGGATCCTCAGATTAGCTTCCTTCATCTTTGCCTCATGCTCTCTTCTCTGAGGGGAAGTCATCCTCCTCTGAGCAGAGGCACGAGAGGCACGAGAGTGCACAGATCTATTGGAGTCCCTAGAATGAGACCTATCTCTTCTAACTCCATAGTTAGGCCTGCTTAGGTTCAGGACTGGGGGTCCCCCAGTGCCTTCCCTATGTAGGTTTAAGTTGGCCTTTGTGAGTCTGCTAACTATCACAGAACATTTGTCTGTCTCATCCCCAGAGAGTTCCTCATCCTCCTCCTCCTCATCTACATTTTCTGTTTCAGGGAGATCTGGATCACCACGAGTACCTTCTAAGGGGGGCATGCTCCTATCTGGATTAGAGAGGTCTGTGTTAGCAGCCCTTCTGGCATCATATGTCTCTAAGAGACCTAACAGAAAAGGAGTGGTAGGGTTATAACCCTGTTTCAATTTCCTGGAGGTACACAATTGTCTCATCTCCTGGAAACTGAGAGCTGCATATCTGGAAAGGACCTGTGGAGGGTCACTAACCACTAGGGGAGTCTCCGAAGACTCTCCATGGGTAGACATGCTTTCTAGTGAGGTGTAAGTGATGCACCTACCTACACTATGGGTTTTCCTACTGATCACTTGCTAAGAGTTGTAGTCAGGGTGTGCTATGCCCTTTCTACTACAACAGCTGGTTCAGTAGAACTCAGAGTATTTCTAAGCTTGTTATATGTACCTAGAGTACCTTATGTGATCTTTCAAATGATATTTCAAGATTATACGTGGTAAAAACAACAGCAAGCTCAAATCCCAACCGCTGCACACCAATGTGAGAAGTTGGCCTGATATATGATGCTCACTAGTTCTAGTGATCACCTTGTATCAGTCCAAACAACCCTTATGGTGATTGGTTGTAAGTCAACCTTATAGACCAGCTATCCTAATGGTAGCATGGACAAAGCAGTCTTAGGCTAAACTCTTTTGGCATGTGAAGCCAGCTGTTTTACCACAATATAACCCCTTGAATACCAGATGAAAGGACACCACACAGGTTATTATGAAAATAAACAGTATATTTATTAATAACAACACCTCTGAACTCTTTATGAGGTCAGAGGGCTAAGCACATGACAATCTCTTACGAACAATACGACAAGTTGCACGAAATTACAATGGTGCCCTAGGGGCACGACAAACCATATACTAAGTAAGTGGAATGTGAAAGTCAATAAAAGGAATGGAGCTGTCCAGAGGCTGTAGGATCGATGGGACCACGCTACACTAACCCTAGGTAAGTAATAGGAGGCCCACGGAACGCGTGTGAAGAGTGTGAACTCACACGCGAGATGCGTAACAACGTCTCTGGACAGTACAGTTCAAGTTAAAGGTAAGTACGGACAATCCTGACTAGGTAGGACTAAAATGACTGTGGAACTGGACACTAGGACAGTTAGACTACCCTTGAGCACCGAAATGCTCTCGTTACCTCACCCACGGGCTGCGGGTGCATAGGTGCCAAAGTGTGTCGGGTTCTCGCGTTGAAGTCAATGGAGCCTGAAAGAAAAGATGCTGCAGGCAAACAGGAGGAAAATGTCCGGTGCGATCCAAGGGTGGATCGGTGAAGAAGAGGACCTGAAAGCAGAGGGGACAGTGTTCAAAGTCACTAGCCAGTGACCGGTGTGGAACCGGGAAGGAACCAGGTGCTGTCGTTGCGATCAGGTGAAGAGTGGACGCTTGACTCTGCAGCAACGTGGACCAGGAGGTGTCTTCGACAACCAGGATGGAGGCACGAGCTGTCCCACGCAGGCTCTCGCTGTCGGCGGTGTCGGATCCGGAATCAGAGTCAACAGGCCTTGGCAAAGGCAACCCACGCGGTGAGAGGAAATGACGTCTGGTGCGGACTAGAAGAGTCCGGGGTGCCCCTCTTTTGGAAGGGAGCAAGGGCCAGTCTGGAGCAACCAGACCAGCAGCAAAGATGCAAAGGTTCGTCGTCTAGGAGGCCACTAGCCAGCCGGCAAGTGACCAGACAAAGCGTCGAGCAGCAGACAAGCAGAAGGGCCCCATGCAGATCTCGTGGATGCTGGAGGGCTGATCTTCGGTGCAGGGGCTGCTCGGGCTGGGGCTTCTCAGTCCCCAAAGCACTTGGTCGAGTTTACCTCGGGTAGTCGTGCTGGAAGCGAAGTGCAGGTTCGTTCAAGATGGCCGGTCCCACGTGTCTCGTTGCACCCACGGGTCTCAGCTTTGCTGCAGATGTGAGTTGAGGTCGGAGAGGTCTGGGAATCCGGGTCTTGTCGGGCTCTGAAGTCTGGATCCTCGGGGGAAGACGACAAAGTGAAGCCGCTGGTCGCTTGGTGGTGCCTGCAGTTGCAGGGTGGACACTCCTTGCCCACAAGGGAGATTTTCTTCAGTCTTCTGTGGAGCAGAACGTCGAAGTCCAGAGTTTCTTCTTGTAGAGTAGTTCAGGATTAATCTAATTTGGAATGGGACCAGCTCCTACCTTTATCCTGCTAAAGGGGGCTGCACTACTGACTAGGTCCCTCCCCTGGGTGGGACCAGGAAGGGGGGTGGTTACACCCCCTATCCTTTGTCCGGTTTCGCGCCAGAGCTGGGGCAGGGATGCCCCAGCAACTGGTTTGAACCGGTGTATGCACAGGACACCTTGTGTGCCCAGGCATGTCTCATTCCTTTCAGGCCTATCCTACCCAATACACAAAATCCTGTCTGGGGTGGTGCTAGCACCTCCCAAGGCAGGAAACCCTTTGTCCAAGCCTCCCTCGCTGGAAGGACTCCCAGCAGCAGGAGGTCAGACTTGTGTCTGTGGTGGCAGCATCCATTTTGTGATGCCAAGGCTCGAGTTAACTTTAACCGGGGTTCACAGTTACATACATGTCGTGTCCCTCTAGAAGGGTGGAATGCTACCCCCGTTGCCAGAATTGGCGAGTGGGTAGTATTCCAAATCATATGACACCTTACTCGACATGTTTTGAAAATGTTATACCAGAGTTAGCATTTAACCGTGAGGTTGATAATGCACTTAAGAGTATATGAGATAGCGTTATCATGGAACAGCTATTAGGACTTGGTTCCGCAAGCTGCAAACGGGCTCAGCTCATGCCAGAGCACCATCTCACATAATTCCAAGCACTCTGCCTTCAGGATTGATAAGGCCTTCCATAGGAGTGACTGATAGGAATATATGTGTCCATTTTAGGGTTAGATATAGGTATACTATATCTACAGCAAAGGGTGATTACACCACCTTGCCCCAGCTGTCATGCAGCCAGTTGTGTCAGTTTTAGATGGCCAGCCAGGGGTGGCATAATACATGCTTCAGCCCCTGGTAGGCGCTGGGTACACCTATGCCCTGGATACCTAAGGTATAGTGTACAGGGACTGATAAGGTGGCCCAGTTCCAATTGGTAAATGCGCCTAAAGTACATGGTTTTCAATTTAGAGAGAGAACAGCTAGGCTGTGGGTCTGATTAGCAGGCCCACAGCCAGGGAAAGTCGTAAACCAGTGAAGCAAAAAGCAAAAATCTGGGGTGACCAAAGGATTCCAGACCCCACTCTCCTACACTTAGATTTCTTGCTGGAAGCCATTTCCAGATGGTCTGTGCTTCCAGAGAGAGATTTTTCAATCTGGTGCCCCCCAGTTTGTTTAAATAATACATTGTGGTGGTGTTGTCTGTTTGAACTGACAGGGAGCTGGACTGGAGAGAAGGAAACAGTGACTTGAGAGCTAGATGAGCGGCTCTTAGCTCCAACAGGTGGATGTGATATCCTCGCTCTGCCTCTGACCAAAGACCTTGCACTTGAAGAGGACCCATATGAGCTCCCTAGCCCTGAAGGGAAGCATTGTGACGATTGTCTGAGTAGGAAGTGTATCTGCTGAAATGGAACTCCTTTCAGAAGGTGAGAATGCTTCATCCACCATCTGATGGAGTCATTGGCTGATTGGGAGAGAGAGACTCGGTTTTCCCAGAGACCTGATATCTGCATCCACTGGTCCTCTAGAGATTGTTGCAGAGGACACATCTTCAATCTGGCGTTCGGTACGGTGAAGATGCATAACGCCATTGCCCCCAGAAGTGATTAAACTTGTCTGACTGTGGGGTATTGAGAGCTGATGAGATTGCAACATTTCTCTTTGATTAAGGACAACCTCTCCTCCAAAGGACACACGCTTGCCTTTACGATATCCAATGATGCACCCAAGTAGTGGATTCTCTGTGTCGGATTGAAGATCGACTTTTTGAAATTGACCTGTAGGCCCAATTAGTCCAGTAGAGGGAGACAGTTTGATAGATGACTCTGAAGTAGAGAGGGAGACGAGCTGTTCAGGAGCCAGTCGTCCAGAATAGGGTAAATGAATAACCTTTGTTTGCGACAAAATGCTGCCACCACTGCCATGCACTTCAAAAAAGTCTGGGGGCTGATTTGAGCCCAAACGGGAGAACCCTGAATTGCAAATGTTGGTGAGCCACTTGAAAACGTAAAACTTCTGATGTTTTTTGGACACCGGAACATCAAAGTAGGCATCCTGCAAGTCTATAGCACACATCCAATCTGCTTGATGTAGGTCAGGGAAGATTTGGTGCAGGGCTAGCATTCAGAATTTCTCTTTGCTGATGAATCTGTTCAATAGTCTCAAGTCGAATATTGGTCTGTATTCTCTGGTGGGACCTCTTTTCAGCACCAGAAAATAACAGGAGTATATACCTTGCCCTTGATGTTGAACCGGAGTGGTTTCTATGGCATTTCTTAGTAGAAGACTTCACCTCTTCCCGCAACAAGAGGTGATTTTGAAAGCTTTTGCCTTGTAAAGGAACTGGAGTAGGTGGGGTTTTTAACCTCAGCAAATAGCCATTCTTCACAATACTCAGACCCCACTTGTCGTTTGGTATTTGCCTTCCGCTCTGCCAGGTGAAACAAGACACTTCCTCCCACCGGAGTGGCTAACGGGCATAGAGGAAGCCATTGCTCATTGTTTTGCTGAGGGTTTGATGAGGTCGCCGGCTGTCTGGTAGATCCCCTTCCTCTACCAGGTCTTCTCTGATGGTAGTGTGACCTGGATTAATGTTGCTGCTGGTAAGACCACTGAGGGGTTTAAAACCTCTGTTGAAAGGAACGCCGGTCATAGGGACGGATCCTTCTTCGGAATTCCTTCCGCTTCTCTAACCCAATGGCCTTAACTGTGTCGAGCTCCGTCTTCATTTTGGACATTTCGTTGTCCGCATGAGACCCGAACAGCAAGGAGCCATTAAATGGAAGATTCACAATCCTCCGTTGGGCATCCGGTTTAAGGCCAGTGAGCTGCAACCAGTCTGAGAGCCTTGAACAGATGCCATGGGACTATCAGTTTGCAGCTAGATCAGATGAATGTGCTGCTGCACTAATCACCTGATTCGCCACCAAACCTCCTTCCTGCAGGATCTCCTGGAAGTCCTGTTGATCTTCCTTTGGTAGGTTCTCAGTGAAATGCAATCTGTCGGACCTTCCCAAGAGAGCGGACACGCTGGCCACCTTCATCACTGCTGCCGAAGTGTTACACATCCTCTTGCCCAGAGAATCCATGTTTTTACTGTCCTTCTGTGGAGGAACTGAAGAAGCGGACGTAGCAGAATGTGCCTTCCTGGCAGCTGCCACAATGTCTGGAGGAGGGTCCGATTGTAGGAAAAGTGGATCTTGATCTGGTGATTTGTATTTTGTGAAGATACGAGAAGGCACTGAACCCACTGCTGCAGGAGTGGGAGAAGTCTGCATTGCCGGTTCCAGAAGACCTGTGACTAAGGGTAGCAAAGTTCTCGCAGATGATCTATGATGCAATGTTTCAAAGATGACAGATGTAGAGATTGTCGGAGCGGACATACTAATGTTCAGCTTGGACGCACTAGCTAGTGCAGCCATGCGCTTTATACATTTGATTTGATTTAGCACCTCTGCATAGGACTTCATTGAAAGTCCCTATGTCGTAGATCGGGGAAACTCTGGATGGTGACATTGCAGAAAAGGTTGGAGAATAGTCTCTTATAGACGACCTTCTAGAAGTGGACCAAGATGGTGACCTTCGTCTCTTTCTTTTCGGGGTAGGAGAGTGACGAGAACGTGATGGCTCCAGAGAACGTGAGTGCTGGGCTGATGGAAACCTTGCCCTTCTCGGGGTCCTGCTCCTTGTAGATGCCATAGGAGGAGGTCCACCAGAGACCCTGGAAGGAGAGTATATCCTGGAGAAATCCGAACCTGGACTTCTATGACCGGTTGCAGCACCGGGGCCCTTCCAGTGCCGTACGCTCTGCACCCTTCTTGGAGAAAGAGTGACAGGAGGGATCTTTTCACCTTCAACCGGAGATCCTTCTGGTGTAACCTGGATGATATGAATGCCAGGGGAAGATGAAGCTTCCCTCGACATTGAATGAATCCTCGTGGTCTTTCCGTCACATTTTCTGAAGCCCCGGCAGGTTCTTTGTCTCTTGACGTCGAACGAGGTCTCGCCGACAACACCGATTGTGCCGACTTCGAAGTCGACCACCCCTGCGGTGAAATGCTTGAGCACTCTTGCCTCCTCGATGGAGTCCTCAACGTCAGTATTTTCGACGTCAACCACCCTCGGGCCGGGAATGCGTCCTAGACGTCGACAGTCTATGCTCTTCCTTCGACGTCGATTTCTTTGTTGGTAAGCGCCTCAAAGGCGATGGTGATTTAGATGCTGTCACTCTATAGGATCGCGGCAGAGTCTTCGCCGCCGAACCTCGCGACCCTGACCTTTGCGAGGGAGGCGGAGATGTAGATGATGGCAAGTGCCTCGACATCGACGGGTGCTTCGTCATCAACGGAGGTCGTTCGTGATCAGCATACTTCGAGCCCAAAGTAGCTTGCCTCAACGGCGACTTACTTCTCGGCGATGAGGCTCTTGCCGTCTCAATGGCGATCTGTCCCTCAATGGTGACGAATGTCTCACCTGCTTTCTCGGTGTTGATCTCGACACCGACGGCAAACATTCAGGGATCTGCTTCTTTTTTGACGCTGGGGAGTCAGATCTTCGCCGTCTTCTGCGTTCTTCATGAGAGGTGGGCTCTTTGTGAGCAGGAGTGCCCCCAAGGTCACTTTTGTAATGACTCTCTCCTCTCTCCAGCAAGGTATGAAGTTTAATTTTTTCCGTATCACGGAGAATTCTCTTGGAGAAATGTTGGCAATCATAACATGTCTCAGGGTTGTGTGAGGCTGTTAAACAAATGATGCACACTGAGTGTGTGTCCGATTTCGCCATCTTCTTCGCACAGGAAGGACATTTATGGAATAAAGCTGGCATTTCTGACAGGAAAAGGTTGTTCATTAGTCAGAAAAACACTGTAAACAGCTACCAGCAGTCAAAAATGTCGACAGTAGGAAGAAAAAATTAATTTCTGACTAGAAAAAGTCAAAAAGAGATAAGCTCAAGCTCCAGGATCCTCATAGAAGGAGCTGGAAAAAAGAACTGACCTAACTGTCACCTGTGGTGCATCATGAGAGCAGGGGGCTCCTGGAGGTCTTAAAGGCACGGTGTCCAGGTTCTTGGAATCCTTAAAGGCAGGATGCCAATGGTTTTTATTACTGTGACATTTTCTCTGTTATGCAGCCTATGAACTACTTTTCTGCTATTACTTGCCTTTTTTCTGAAAATAAAGGGCTGTGTTGGAACACTATTACAGTATATGTACTCTGTTGCAGTGTTTATATTATAGATTATTTTCTTTTCTAAAAAATCCATGTCATTTTGGCATATTAGCCTAACGGAAGTGCCTTACATGTATATGTGTATGTTTTAGAAGTACTCTGTACTTGTTTGTTTAAACATACACAGATAACTGTATTTTCATATATGCACCGGGATCCCGCACGTGGGCGGGATTATTCAGTGCTTATGACTTATTATGAGTATCCACAGGAAGAGAACTCCTGGACTGAGGTAGCCAGACTGACAGGGCCGGTAACTCACTGGCCCTTCAGACTGACATGATTGCCAATAGAAATGCAGTTTGAAGAGAAGTAGACAAACTGAACAACTGTGGAACAATTCAGAGGATGATACCTTGAGGAAAGTCAACACTAAATTTAAATAACACTGTGGAACAATAAAGGGTTTGGGAATGATACCACTGATGGATGCCTGAATCTTGGTTAGGAAGACACAGAATGGTGGAAAGTTTTGGCAGGTACCCCTTCAGAGTAAAGACCGGCATGCTTTGTTGTGTGAGGGAAAGCACTACAAGGCCTAATTATGAAAAAGTTGCATGTCTACGGAAGGGCAGGAATGCGCCATATTTAAGGCAATAAATCAAATGCCTGTCTTTTCCTCTGCGCTGGCACTCTTTTGGTTGCCTATCGCCAATGCAAGCACACTTGCACCATGGTGCAATGGTGCCTGCGTTGCATGTAGGATTGTTTTTGTGCAGGAAGGGACACCTTCCAGAAGAAAAACAGTCATGAGATGCACATTTCTCTATGTGTGCTGCAGAATGTAGAACAAATAGGCAGAGGCAGTAACAAGGCAAAATAAAGTTATTTCTCCTCGTTACATCTATCCTGGTAAGGCATATATTTTTGGCACATTCCCAAGTCTACTAGTTCTGATAAATCTGGGAATGACAAAAAAAAACATGGCCTATGGAACGCCTACACATGGCAGGGTAAGTCAATGCTGCAATTTGTGCCACTTTGCCTTGCTACAGATCTATGGAGCTACTCAGGGCCAAGCAAAGGGGCCTTGCGTGGCTTCCTAAATGTGACTTAAGGTTTGCATCACTCTTGCACCATGTTGCAGAACTATTGGCATGACCAACCATTGTATCCTTCTGAAAGGACATTAAAGAACGCAGCTCATGTATGAAATTGCTACATTATGCTGGTGGTAGGGTATGCAGAGGACAATTGAAAGGTACAATTGCTGGACAGAAATAAGACACAGGATGCTGGCTGCTTGATTTACACCACCACCTGACCTATTCTTCCTACAATATTACAGTACACATTATTCTTCAGACCCAATCCCATGTTGCTAATCTTTACTAACAAATATTTTAAAAACATGACTTTCACATTAAAGGGGTAATCCAGTGTAAATAAACACTACAGTTCATCAATCTACGAAGACCTGCACCTCAAACAATCACCCACAGGGGCATACGTGAATGCTGATGTGTTTGATGACGTCTGCTTGGATTTTGAAACACACTGAGACATCATCCAAGAGATTGCCCTCCTAGAATGCCTATTGTATGAGATCTTGGGTGAACGTGTGGAAAACTGTTCGAAAGGCAAACACATGCGGCAATTAGTTGGCAAACACTGGTTTATCCAGTAATTCATTATTCGTTATAGGCAAATTTTAAATAATACACTAACTCTGCATCCCTGAAGTAATGAACACTGCGCTATTGAACATTTTGGGTCCCATTTTTATTGCACAGTTTGTGATGGAGCCCATAGAGTACCCAGCAGAAAATGAAGACTTTTCGGTTACCACCAGACTCTAAATCAGCCGCAAGCCTTCAGAATAAGACACCATCTTAAAAATCATGCACCTGTGTGAATATACTCACCTACATCACCAGTGATGGTGCCCAATGATTCCTCGGTCAATGTGTCTAGAGCAATCTCGGAGTCTGATGTAGAACTGGTCAGGAGTGTGGAGCTGGTATTTGGGGGTGCTGGGTCAGTGACTGTGGATGCATCTGGAGGACTCTGAAGATCATGCACCAAATGAGTCGATCCTGTTACCGATGCTTGGCTTCCTGTGGAGACTGACATGGGAGGTATCGTGGACATGCTTTCATCATCAGATGTGGGTGAATTTTCTTCTACCAGAACAGTAGAACTTGAAATCGCGAATGAAAAATGCGATGCTGTGGCTTCTTGTTTCAATGGGGTTGGCACTAAAGTGGAATAGTTCTGTTTTTCATCAATAGATGCAGAAAGCATTTTCATGTGCATCTGAGGACCTCCAACGGAGCTGGACCATGTTTCCATCAGTGAAATGTCCTTGTTTGTAGTACTAGAGTCAGAGGTCATTGTCATGCCAGCAGCTGTCCTAGTTGTTCCAGTGGTCAAGATTTGTGCCACATTTATTGTCCTACTTAAACGGGTTGGTCGCACATAGACAGTTGTAGATGTGCTTGTTTCATTCATGTGCCCTTGGGCTGCATGTACAGAGGCTGAATTTGTTGATGATGAATTCTTAGACTTTGCATGTACCAAAGCATTTTGACTTATCTCTACAGTGACAACAGTTGAAGCTTGTGACTCACTTTTATGTACATGTTTTCGACTGATCGGTAATGCTCCTGAGGCTGACAATGTTGTTTCTTCTTTTGGAGAAGTTAATGCAGAGGTTGTACTGTGCATGGATTTAAATTTTGTTTTTGTAGCTTCTTCAGGTACCTGTGCTAAAGTATGAGATGAACTTCTTACAGTGGGTAATCTCATACTGGTCTGAATTGAAACGTCTAAAGAAGAAAAAGAATTAAGGGTCACAAAATATATCAGAATCAAGGTATACACAAGGAGGACCAAATCCCTATTGTCCACAACATTCCATGCTGTTGTATTATTTTTAGCTTGCAAGAACAAGTTACTTACCTTCGGTAATGATATATCTGAAAAAGACATAGGTTAGTTATGGATACTTACCATTAGATTTACCCCCCGGCGTCAGACTGGATCCCGAGAATTGTTTCCTCAGCAGTACCTCTGCGAATCAGCGTTAGTCATTGGTGTCGTGGTCACTGGAATGACATTGCGGTATCTACTAAGACGCTTCCCTCAGTTCTTTACACGACATTCCACTACAGAAGTGCAATGCCATGCAAAACTCTGACCACTGGTGCACAAAAACTAGAGCTCTGAAAGGGAAGTCCCTTACCCTAGAAATCATTTTGCAGAATGGTTAGGATGGGTGGGGCAGTGAGGAATCCATAACTAACCTATGTCTCTTACAGATATATTGTTACAGAAGGTAAGTGACTTGTTCACCTGAAAGAGACAGTTAGTCATGGATTCCTCACCTTAGAATAGATACCCCAGCAATACTAACTCCGGAGGTGGGTCTGCGAACCAAGAAAGTCCTGGAAAACTGAATGGCTGAAGAAGCCGTCCATCCAGACTTGGCTGTTCAGGCAATAGTGTTTGGTAAATGTGTACAGAGAAGCCTAGATAGCTGCCTACTAGATGTCAAGAAAAGGGACTCCAGGTCACGAGGCAGTAGCGCTGTCATCCCCCTGGCGGAATTGGCATGCAACCCAAATGGAGGTTCCTTTTTCGATAAGGAATAGCAGATTTTGATGCAAACAAATGACTCATCAGGAGATGTTTTTTTGTCCAAATCCCAACCTTTCTTGGAACCCACATAACCAACAAAGAGCTGGTCATTCACCGGGAATTGTTTTGTGCAATCCATGAAAGCACACGTTTTGGATTCAGACAGTGGAGCATCTCTTCCTCTTTAGAAGGATGTGAAGGTGTACAGAAGGTGGGCAAAGTGATGGTATGTCCTATATGGAAAGAGGTAACCACTTTAGGAAGGAAAGAAAGCCTAATGTGGAGGACAACCTTTTCCGGAGGAACAACCAGAAAAGCAAGCTTAGAAGAAAGGGCCTGTAGCTCACTCCTCCTGCGTGCAGAGGTGATGGCAACCACAAAGGCAGTTTTAAGGGTTAAAAGTCCAAGGGAACAGTTGTGTAGCGGCTCGACAGGAGCATACATCAGATAAGTAAGAACCAGGTTAAAGTCCCACTGGGGCATCACGAAAGGAGTTGGAGGAAACAAATGAGTAATACCCTAAAGGAAGGGATTTACAATAGGGGAATTGAAAAGTGAAGGCTCGTGAGTCAGCCAAAGGAAGGCTGAAAGGGCCGAAAGATTGCCTTTGAGACTTCCCAGAGCAGAGCCCTGCTGGGCCAAAGAAAGAATGAAGTGGAGAACCTCTGAAAGGGGGGGGCAGAAAGGAGATCTACAGCCTTTGCTGTGCACCATGCCACAAATGTGTTCCATCTACAGGCACATACCGTTTTAGTGGAGGGACGCCTGGCTGTCAAGAAGGTCCAAAGCTGTTAACTGTCGCCGCTCAATTTCCACACAAGGAGGTGGAGGCTGGACAGGTTTGGGTGGAGTACCCTACCCTGCCGCTGCGACAGAAGATCCTCCAGAAGAGGCAGTCGGATCTGAGGATCCGACTGTCATGTGTAACAGCTTTAGATATCAGACTATTCTCGCCCAATCCAGAGCCACAAGAAGGGCTTGGGCCCGGTCATGCTTGATATTTTTCAGCACTCTGGGCAAAAGTGGTAAAGGAGTATAGAAGACTGCAATTCCACTCATGACAAAAGGCGTCGCCTAGCAAGTGCCGCCTTGGAAATTCCAACGTGCAGAACTGCTGACATTACGCGTTGTCTTCGGTGCCAAACAGATCTAACAAAGGCTCTCCCCACTGCTGAAAGAGTCATTGCACCACCTCGGAGTGAAGACACCATTCGTGATCCATCGTGCACCTGCGGCTGAGTTTATCTGCCCTGGTATTCAGAGAACCTGCCAGGTTTTGAACTATCAGAGATATGCCCTGATGTACCAGCCATGTCCAAAGGTGAAGAGCCTCTTGACATAGGGTCCACGACCACACCCCTCCCTGTTTGTTGCAGTACCACATGGAGGTGGTGTTGTCCATGAACACTTGCACCACTCTCCCCCGACAAAGGGAAGGAATGCTTTTAGTGCAAGACAAATCGCCCGAAGCTCCGAAAGGTTGATATGGAGCCCTGACTCCGCCGGAGACTAGATGCCTCTGAACTTCTCCTCTCCCATCTGCCCCCCAACCCCAGCAGTGATGCATCTCTTAGCTCTGCGAACTCTGGTTGGTGAAGGGAAAGGGATCTGCCATTGACCCAATCCTGATTCGTGAGCCACAGCTGCAATTGTTGTGCAGTGCCCTCTGAGATCTGGACGCAGTTGGAAAGATTCCCCTGATGCTGAGCCCACTGGAACTTCAGGTACCACTTCAGGGGCCCGCATATGCCACCTGGCATGATCGACCAGCAGTATGCAGGAGGCAATGAGGCCCAGGCTGAAAGATCGAAATCATAGCCTTAATATTCCAGACTTGCTGTTCGAGAGGATAGACCCGAAACAGCGTTGTGTCCAGAATCGCTCCGATGAAGAGGAGCTACTGAGAGGGAATCAGGTGGCACCTTGATGGAGAATCCCAGCGAATGTAGGAGGTCAGCCGTATTCTGGAGGGAGATGACTGCCTGGGGCGAGCCCGACTTCAACAACCAGTCTTCGAGATGGGGGAAGACTGTAACCCCTGATCTGCGCAGATGAGCTGTGACCCCCGCTATCACTTTTGTGAACACTCAAGGGGCGCTGGTGAGGCCAAAGGGGAGCACGGTGAACTGAAGATGCTCGTAGCCTACAGTGAACCATAGGTAATGCCAGTGGACCCGCGGGACGATGATGTAAAAATAAATGTCCAGCAATCCGAAATCTACCATCCAGTCTTCCGGGTCGAGGTCAGACAAGACCTGAGCAAGCGTCAACATCTTGAACTTCACCTTCCGGAGGAAGCGGTGGATGTCCCTGAGATCCAAGGTACGACGCAGGCCCTTGTCCTTCTTGGGGACAAGAAAGTAGTGGGAGTAACAACCATGACCTACTTCTGGGACAGGAATGCACTCGATGGCCCCCTTGGCCAAGAGAGCCGCAACTTCCTGCTGAAGAAGGGTCAAACGATCCTTCAACATGCAGTGGTATCTCAGTGGCATGGCTGGAGCGGTAGTCTTGAAGGGGAGGGATTAGCCCCTTCAGACTATTTGCAAAATCCACCTGTCCGACGTGATGGTGCACCAGTGGGGGAGGTGGTGGGGAATCCTGCCACCCACGGGCGTTTGATGGGCTTGAAAGGTTGGACGAGGAGGGTTTACAGGCTACTGCAGAGGGCGGTTTGATGGACTGGCCCGCCCGCTGGCCCCTGGAATCACGACGGTTTTTCCCACGTGTCCGGCCACGTGAAAGTTGGGTAACTTGCTGCGGCCTGTGGCTCTGAGCAGGAAGTAGCGGGGCACGCCTTCTGTAGCCATGAAAGGGTTGAAAAGCATACTGTGCAGGGCGCGTGGAGAGGCCCAAAGACTTGGCCGTAGCCAGTGAGTCCTTGAAACGCTCTAGAGCGCTGTCTGCTTTGTCGCCAAAACAGCGACTGCCATCAAAGAGCATGTCCATCAAGATGTTCAGGACATCCCCTAAAAATCCAGTCAACCTCACCCAGGCGTAGCGACGAAGCGCTACCAACGTCGAAATGGTCCTGCCCAGAGAGTCAATGGTGTCCAGCCCACAATGAATGGTAAACTTCACTGCATCCCTCCCGGCGGCGACAGCCTGGGAGAGCACTGCCCGGGCCTCCTCCGGTATCTGAGGCAGCTCCTGCACAACAGTATCCCACACCGAGTGGGAGTAACGGCCCAAGAGACATGCGGTGTTTACCGACTGTAGTCCTAAGCTGGCGGAAGAGAAAATCTTCTTCCCAAGATGGTCCAGCTTCTTTGATTCCCTCTGCGGTGGAGTGGTAAGGAATGTGCATTTGGAAGTGGAGGTTTGGACTATCAAGCTCCCCGGGGTGGGGTTTTGGGATAGAAAGTGGGGTCACCCGGAGCCAGGCGGTGGCAACGGGCAATTGTCCTGTCCATGGGAGCCCCCGTGTTGGGCCTGGGCAACGTGCCCAAAAGGACATCGGTGAGGGGCTCATTAAACAGCAACAAGGGCTCTGAAGAGCTCGCAGCCGGTTGAAGCACCTCTGTCAGGACGTTAGTCCAGACCGCCACGGTAGGAAGCTCGAGGTTGAGAGCCGCGGCTGCCCTACACAACACCACTGTGTATGATACTCCCTCCCCCATAGCCATGGTAGGAGGGACTACATGCCAAGGCCAGGGGAGGGGTCCAAACCACTGGTGTCCCCCAGTTCCCCTCTCTAGTCCTTTTCCCTATCCAACTGGTCAGCCAGAGGGTCACCTGACCGCTCCCAGTCCTCCTCCTCATCCTCTGGGTGCCATTCTGGTCAAAAAGGGACCCCAGGAGTGAACAAGGGCAGAAAATCCCTTCTTAGCACTTGATTTGGTGTAGGGGGATGCCGGCCCGGCTCCGGGTCCACTTCGGGATGGAGGCCGGTGTTGATGCCGGCCAGGGGGTAGACAGGCGTTGAGCGCGGTATTGGTGCCGGATGAAGCGGCGCCGGTGGAGGAGTAATCAGGTCAACCGGTCCGGAACCAGGCCTGAATCCAAGGGGGGCCAGCGGCGCCGGGGCCAGAGTCGGCGCTGGAGATGGACTAGGCCTCCCCAACCGAGTCTGCGGGGCCCGAAGGCGCGCAGGCGGGTTCGGATCGCCAAAAGATAGCATGCATCGCCTCGTAGAACGTATGAAACTGGGTGCAAGTGGCTCTGGGTCCCAGAAAGGGAGGGAAACGCGGAGTCGACTCTCCAGGCTCTGTGCGCGGAGCTGCGGGAGGGGCACCTCCTGCATCCCTCGTTGGATTGGCCGACCGACAAGGAGAAGTGGAAAGGCGACGATGTTTCTTCTTATGCTTCAACTTACCTGACCCCGAGTGCGAAGACTTGGATGAATGGTGGTGGCTCCGCGACGGTCCCTTGACTTCCCTCGCAACCGGGATCTCGAACGGTGAGGAGCTTTCGGGACCGCTCCCGCAAAGCCTTCGGCACCATCAACCGGCAGTCGGAGCACAACTTGGGGTCATGGACGTGCTCCAGGCAAAAAAGACACGCAGGGTGTGGATCCGTCACCGACATCATCCGATGACAGGAACCACATTGCTTGAAGCCGGGCATCCCTCGTGCACCTTAGAAGTCGAGGACTTGAAAAAGAAGTCAACAAAAGTCGAGATAAAGTCTGTCAAAAAGTGTCTGGAGGTACCACTCTTCCCGGATCTGCTCTGGATGGCGCGGAAAAAGAAAGAACTGACCTCAGCGCGTGAGGGCGGCGTCTAAGTAGCTAACGGGACGTCATTCCGGTGACCACAACGCCAACGACGGCTGCGGAGCCAACCAACGTCACATTCGGATGCGCAGAGGTACGACTGACGAAAAACGTTCTGGATCCAGTCTGACGCCTGGGGGAAATTCTAAGGTAAGGAATCTAAGGTAAGGAATCTATAACTAAGGTGTTTCTTTCGGATTGTGGTGATGTCTGGCAGTGACCT
The DNA here is from genome assembly GCF_964261635.1 of Lissotriton helveticus. NCBI lineage: Eukaryota > Metazoa > Chordata > Amphibia > Caudata > Salamandridae > Lissotriton > Lissotriton helveticus. Next base: position 33,471,296 of record NC_136072.1, on the reverse strand, counting down.
GGGCGATGCCAAAACCTTTCTGGGGTTGGCAGGGTATGCCCAGATGTGGGTTCCATGCTCACATTGCACTGGATACAAGCTAGCATGGCTGATGAAGGGTGTTACCCAGAGACTGGTCCCAGGATGCTTGTTTCGGTTCAGGTAGGACCTGTCTTGTCAGTTCGGGCTGGAATGTTCCCATGAGGCACAGGGTCAAGACTGATTTGCATATAGCTGGGTCCGAACTGAGGTGGCAATGTGAGCTAAAGAATGATGATGGATTCAACCCAGATCTGTGACTGGGGGTTGACCTTAGTTGGCAGGGTATGCTTAGACGTGGGTCCCTTGCTCACTTTGCCACTGGATTCAAGCTAGCCTGGCTGATGAAGGGTGTTACTCAGAAACCAGTGCCAGGATGCTTGTTTCTGGTTCAGGGAAGACCTGGCTTGGCAGTTGGGATAGACTGTTCCCATTCGAATTTCTAATGAAATAAAAAACTCCACTGGCTGCCTGTGAGGAAAAGGGTGCACTTTAATTCCCTTTGTACAGTGTACAAGGCTCTGAAGGGCACTGGGCCAGAATATATTAAGCAGCGGTTGCAATGGTACCAACATATAAGAACACTGTGCTCCTTGGGGCAAAGTTGGTATCAGTGCCAGCCACAAAAAAAGGTTCATGGGGTGGAAGAAGCTTTAGAGCTTGTGCAGCAAGAGCCTGGAACAATCTTCCCTTTTACTTGAGAAACTCCATGAATTTGCTAACTTTTAGGAAGCAACTGAAAACTTGGCTTTTTAATCATAATTTGTGTCTTTATCTTAATGCCCAGAGGAAAGCAGTTAGCGCCAGGACAGCCTTGGGTAACCATTCACGCTCTAGAAATACCAATAACATAACACAACATAACATGAGGCGCAGGGTCAAGACTGATTTGCATATAGCTGGGTCTGAACTGAGGTGGCAAAGTGAGCTAAAGAATGATGATGGATTCAACCCAGTTCTGTCACTGAGGGTGAGTGTCTGAAACGTTTCAGAGCTCCGTCATCATCTTCTTGTGTTTGCTTTAATACAATTACATACACCAAAGCTATTTCTTCCCCAAGACACTACATGTCATATACCCTACTCTTAGCTGTAACTATCTGCGCTGTAGTAGGCCTAAATTGCATTTCATACATATGGTTTGATCCTATGTGGCACTGACTAACTCCTTAGAAAACAGTGCTCTACAACGCCAACAGTGCCATGGGTTGGAACCTACAACTCTCAATGAAGCAGGTGTTGTTAGATCTGATCCCATTATGTGCTGATAAGAAATTTAGTAAAAAATGTATTCTACTTTGTCTTGTGATGGCAAAACGCCAAATTGCCATCAGGCACCTGAACACAAACTGTCCAACACATGTGGACAGGCTTAGAGATGTCACTAAATGGGCAACGGCAGATGTAATCTGCATGAAACACATCTGCAAAGATGATAGACTCAAGGACGATGTGCAGCCATGATCTCTGAATGATGAAAACCCCCGGATGATTCTCCCTCAAACACGCAGCCGGGGAGATGGCCCTGAATACCCACATGGCACTATGATCACCTAAACGACCAAGTGGCTGGAGGGCCTCTTCCGGTGGTCATTTCACGAACTATCCATTACTGATGATCCCTTATTGTTTCTGGTATGACCTAATACAAGAGCAGCGGGGGAAAGGGGGTGTTTTGTGGGGGATTCTTTGATATGCCGATGTTAAGATCACTGCTCGATGATCAGATTGTGTTACATCACTGGTTAAACTGTATTATGTTATCCTGTAAACCTCAGTGACCACAGAATGTTATGTTTCATTACGTGCATGACTATGAATAGGCCCTGCATTTGTTGACTCTCTTTCGGATACTGCGCATTCTTATTTACATATATGTAACAGAAAGGATAAGTTACTTATCTGTAATCCTTGTTCCCTTCCAGGAGTATATTCGTCAGAGTCATAAGCACTGAATAATCCCCACCCACATACGGGATCCCAGAGCATGTATAAGAATACATATAAATGTGTATATTTAGACAAACAAGTACAGAGTACTTCTAAAACATACATATATACATGTATAAATTCATAAATATGCTGCCTAAGGCACTTCCAATAGGCCCAAATTACATGTACTTTTTAGAAAAGAAAATAATCTATAATATAAACACTGCAACAGAGTACATACACTGTAATAATGTTCCAACACATCCCTTAATTTTCAGAAAAAAGGCAAGTAATAGCAGGCAATTAGCCCATAGGCTGCATAACAGAGAAAACGTCACAGTAATAAAAACCATTGGCACCCTGCTTTAAGGATTACAAGAACCTTAAAACCGTGCCTTTAAGACCTCCAGGAGCCCCCCGCTCCCATGATGCACCACAGGTGACAGTTAGGTCAGTTCTTTTTTTATTGTGTACAAAAATAGAGGAATCATGGCAGGAACATTGAAAACAATACCATACTGCCAATACTTGTCTGGGGAGGCGGGAGGGTTGTTTATGATTTACCCCTGGAAGAGAACTAGGATTACAGGTAAGTAACTTATCCTTCTCTTCAGGAGATACTTATCAATAGTCATAAGCACTGAATAGAATAGCAAGCCCATACCCACCTCCCTGTGGATAAGTAGCAGTATAAGTGTATCAAACTTCAACATTTTACGGATGAGATCACCCAAACAGATTTCTCGAAGCGGATTTTCCAAACTGAGCATCCGCCTGAGTATCAGACTCTAAACAGTAATGACGAGTGAAAGTGTGTACAGATGGCCAAGTGGCTCCTTTAGAAATTTCTGCAACAGGTACATTCCTGAGGAAAGCTCAACAAGGGAGTGCCACAGGGATCTTGCTTAAGTCCTACACTCTTCAACGTGTACGTGGCCCCTTTGGCCACCTTAGCAAGATCATTTGGGTTTACACCAGTGTCGTATGCTGACGACACCCAACTCCTCTTTCCCTTTAAAGATCTAACCCCTGCAATACAAAGATCTTTTGCAGAGGGGATGAAAGCAATATCCACATGGATGTCATTAAATTGCCTCCAATGTAATATCGGAAAGACTGAGGTAATGTTGTTTGGGCATGCAGCTACACACTGGACACCGGATTGGTGGCCCCTGGAATTAGGCCCTGTTCCCAGCCCTAAAAGCATGGTGAGAAACCTTGGAGTGTTATTAGACCAGACACTCACCTACAAGGACCATGTAAACCAGGTGGCGAGCACCTGCTTTCAAGCTATTGGAATGTTAAGAAGAGTGTTCCCCTATCTGCCAGACTGCCATAGGAAAACACTCGTGCAGGCATTAGTCATCAGCAGAGTAGATTACTGCAACGGCCTCCTTCTAGGAGCGAACGAAGGGCAGCTCAAAAAGTTGCAAGTGATTCAAAACACGGCAGCGAGGGTAGTCCTCAATGCCCCTCCTAGGACTCCCTCCCTTCCTCTGCTGATTAGGCTCCACTGGCTGCCAGTGAGGGCACGAGTACATTTTAAGACCTTATGCACTATCCACAAAAGCATGATAGGCAAAGGCCCAAAATATCTGGCCAACATCTTTCTGCCCTATGCCCCTGGACGCACCCTTCGTTCCGGCAGCCAGCAGCTTCTGCAGGTGCCCAGAATAAAGAGGTCCAGACAAGGAGGGCGAGCTCTGGCCCATCTTGGACCAAAGCTCTGGAACTCCCTACCTTCTGAGATGAGAATACTCACTAACCATCTGACCTTTCGTAAGGTCTTAAAAACGTACCTATTCCCCAGCATCTGATCCCTCTCTGTTTATATGCACTACCCACATCTATCTGAGGATATTCTTACTGGCAAAGCGCGGAGATACCCCTTCGGGGGTCTATTCAGGCGCTATAGAAGAATATAAAATAAATAAAATAAAGCTGTGGTAGAGGCATTTCCTCTGGTAGAATGGCCTTAGGTTTGCCCAGAAGGGTTTTGTTGGCTAGTTGGTAGCAGAAGGATATACAAGAGAAAATCCATCTAGAAATAGATCTTTTGGAAGCCGCAGAACCAGCATTTATGGAACCATAGTTTACAAACAGCCGATCTGGTTTTCTCAAACCCTGTTTTGTCCAGATAGAACTTCAGAATCCTCTTACGGTCCAAAGAATGAAGTGACCTCTTAGGAGGAGTTGAGGGATTGGGAAAAAAGGTGGGTAGAGTGATGGTCTGGTTAATATGGAAATCCGACACCACCTTAGGCAGAAAACTTGTATGGGTTCTTAAAACCACTCTGTTTGCATGAAAAACTGTATAAGGTTGTTTACAACACAAGACCTGGATCTCGCTGACTCTGCATGCAGAGGTGATGGCGACTAGGAAAACAGCTTTCCATGATAAGTGCTGTATAGAAGCCTTGTGAATAGGCTCAAAAGGAGCGCCCATCAATTTATCGACAACTATGTTAACCTCCCAAGGTGGAGCTGGAGACCTAATCGGTGGGTAAACCTTTTTTATCCCCTCAAGAAAGTCTTTCACTACAGCTATGTGAAAAAAATAAACCTGTGTCGGAGACTTTCCGTAAGTAGTAATATCTGCTAAGTGAACCTTTATGAAGGAGAACTGCAGCCCAGATTCGGCCAAATGTAGCAAATACAACAAGACCACCTGCTCTTGCCCCCGACTGGATCATGACCATTGTTCATGCATCATAAATAAAAACGCTTCCACTTGAAAGTGTAAGATTTCCCGTTGGAAAATCTCTTGGCTTCCTTGAGAATGTCCATACATTCCGTAGGTAAGTCTAAATGTCCGTATTGAAGGACTTCAGGAGCCATGTCGTAGGGATGAGAGATTGGGATGAAACACTTTCCCCTTGCTCTTGGACAGCAAGTCTGGGTGGCATGGAACCTCATGTGTGCAACCTCTGACAGCTGAAGAAGGTCCGGGTACTACCATTGACAAGGCCACTCCAGAGCTATCAGGATCATTCTGGTGGTGGTCCTGTAGAATTTTTTGATCACTGCAGGAATCAACAGAATTGGTGAAAGGCGTACAGTAATGTTTGAGACCATTTTATCAAAAGGGCATTGCCCCGTAAAAATGGTTGGTGAAACCTGGATGCGAAAACGGGGCATTTGGCGTTTGAGCGTCTGCAAACAGATCGATGTCTGGCCCTCCATATTGCTGGAAGATGTCCTGCGTGACCTCGTCGTTGAGCACCCAGTCGAGAGCTTCGATGAAATCCCGGCTTAGGGCATCTGCCTGAACGTTTTTAGTTCCTGCATGATGAATAACTACTATGCTAAGATTTCTTGCTGGAAGCCATTTCCAGATGGTCTGTGCTTCCAGAGAGAGAGGTCTCGATCTGGTGCCCCCAGTTTGTTTAAATAATACATTGTGGTGTTGTTATCTGTTTGAAACGACAGGGAGCTGGACTGGAGAGAAGAAAACAGTGACTTGAGAGCTAGATGAACGGCTCTCAGCTCCAACAGATTGATGTGATTTCCTCGCTCTGCCTCTGACCAAAGAACTTCAACTTGGAGAGGACCCATATGAGCTCCCCAGCCCTGAAGGGAAGCATCATTGACGATTGTCTGAGTAGGAAGGTTCTGGTGAAATGGAACTCCTTTCAGAAGGTGAGAATGCTTCATCCACCATCTGATGGAGTCCTAGGCTGATTGGGAGAGAGAGACTTGGTCTTTCCAGAGACCCGATATCTGCATCTACTGGTCCTCTAGAGATTGCTGCAGAGGACGCATATTCAATCTGGCGTTCGGTACGGTAAAGATGCATGACGCCATTGCCCACAGAAGTGATGAAACTTGTCTGACTGTGGGGTTTTGAGAGCTGAGGAGATTGCGACATTTCTCTTTGATGGAGAACAACCTCCTTTTCAAAGGACACACGCTTGCCTTTACGGTATCCAATGACGCACCCAGGAAGTGGATTCTCTGGGTCAGATTGAAGTTCGACTTTTTGAAATTGACCTGTAGGCCCAATTTTTCCAGTAGATGGAGACAGTATGATAGATGACTCTGAAGTAGAGAGGGTGATGAGCTCTTCAGGAGCCAGTCGTCCAGAATAGGGTAAATGAATATCCTTTGTTTGCGAAGAAATGCTGCCACCACTGCCATGCACTTCAAAAAAGTCTGGGGGCTGATTTGAGCCCAAACGGGAAAACCCTGAATTGGAAATGTTGGTGAGCCACTTCAAAACTTAGACACTTTCGGTGTTTTTTGGACACCGGAACATTAAAGTAGGCGTCCTGCAAGTCTATAGCACACATTCAATCTCCTTGATGTAGGTCAGGGAAGATTTGGTGCAGGGCTAGCATTAGCAATTTCTCTTTGCTGATGAATCTGTTCAATAGTCTCAAGTTGAATATTGATCTGTATTCTCTGGTGGGACCTCTTAAAGCACCAGAAAATAACAGGAGTATATAGCTTGCCCTTGATGTTGAACCGGAACGGTTTCTATGGCATTTTTTTAGTAGAAGACTTCACCTCCTCCTGCAACAAGAGGTGATTTTTAAAGCTTTTGCCTTGTGGAGGAACTGGAGTAGGTGGGGTTTTTAACCTCAGCAAATAGCCATTCTTTACAATATTAAGACCCCACTTGTCGTTTGTGATTGTCTTCCACTCTGCCAGGTGAAACGAGACACTTCCTCCCACCGGAGTGGCTAACGGGCATAGAGGAAGCCATTGCTCATTGTTTTGCCGAGGGTTTGATGAGGACGCCAGCTGTCTGGTAGATCCCCTTCCTCTACCAGGTCTCCTCTGATGGTAGTGTGACCTGGACTGATGTTGCTGCTGGTTAGACCACTGAGGGGTTTAAAATCTCTTTTGAAAGGAACGTCGGTCATAGGGATGGATCCTTCTTTGGAATTCCTTCCGCTTCTCTAACCCAGTGGCCTTAACTGTGTTGAGCTCCGTCTTAATTTTGGACATTTTGTTGTCCGCTTGAGATCCGAACAGCAAGGAGCCATTAAATGGAAGATTCACAATCCTCCGTTGGGCGTCCGGTTTAAGGCCAGTGAGGCGCAACCAGTCTGAGAGCCTCGAACAGATGCTGTGGGAATATCAGTTTGCAGCTAGATCGGATGAATCTGCTGCTGCACTAATCACCTGATTTGCCACCAAGCCACCTTCCTGCAGGCTCTCCTGGAAGTCGTGTTGATCTTCCTTTGGTAGGTTCTCAGTGAAATGTGATCTGTCATACCTTCCCAGAAAGAGAGAGGACACGCTGGCCACCATCATCACTGCTGCCGAAGTGTTACACATCCTCTTGCCCAGAGAATCCATGTTTTTACTGTACTTCTATGGAGGAACTGAAGAAGACGACGTAGCAGAATGTGCCTTCCTGGCCACTGCCACAATGACAGAGTCCGGAGGAGGGTCCGATCGTAGGAAAAGTGGATCTTGATCTGGTGCTTTGTATTTCGTGGAGATACAAGAAGGCACTGAACCCACTGCTGCAGCAGTGAGAAAGGTCTGCATTGCTGGCTCCAGAAGACCTGGGACTAAGAGTAGCAAAGGTCTTGCAGATGATCTATGATGCAATGTTTCAAAGATGACAGATGTAGAGATTGACAGAGCAGACATACTAATGTTCAGCTTGGACGCACTAGCTAGTGCAGCCATGCGCTTTCTAAATTTGATTTGATTTAGCACCTCTGCATAGGACTTCATTAAAAGTCCCTATGTTGTAGATCGGGGAAACTCTGGATGGTGACGTTGCAGAAAGGGTTGGAGAATAGTCTCTTATAGACGACCTTGTAGAAGTGGACCAAGATGGTGGCCTTCGTCCCTTTCTTTTCGGGGTAGAAGAGTGATGAGAACATGATGGCTCCAGAGAACCTAGTCCTTCTCGGGGTCCTGCTTCTTATAGATGCCATAGGAGGAGGTCCACAAGAGAGCCTGGAAGGAGAGTATGTCCTGGAGAAATCTGAACCCGGAATTCTGCGACCAGTTGTACCACCGGGGCCCTTCCAGTGCCGTACGCTCTGCACCCTTCTTGGAGAAAGAGTGACAGGAGGATTCTTTACACCTTGAATTGGAGATCCTTCCGGCGTAACCTGGATGATATGAATGCCAGGGGAAGATGAAGCTTCCCTCGACATTGAATGAATCCTCGACGTCGATCGTGGTCTTTCTGTCACGTTTTCTGAAGCCCCGGCAGGTTCTTTGTTTCTCGAAGTGGAACGATGTCTTGCCGACAACACAGATTGTGCCGCCTTCGAAGTCGACCACCCCTGCGGTGAAATGCTTGAGGACTCTCGCCTCCTTGATTGGGTCCTCAACGTCGGTATTTTCGACGTCAACCACCCTCGGGCCGGGAATGCGTCTTCAACGTCGGCAGTCTGTGCTCTTTCTTCAACGTCGATTTCTTTGTCGGCGAGCGCCTCAAAGGCAATGGGATTTAGACGCTGTCAATCTATAGGCTCGCGGCAGAGTCTTCGCCGCCGAACCTCTCGAAGCTGACCTTTGCGAGGGAGGGGGAGATGTAGATGACGGCAAGTGCCTCGACGTCGACGGGTGCTTTGCCATCAATAGAGGTTGATCATGATCAGCATACTTTGAGCCTGAAGTAGACTGGCTCAACGGTGACTTACTTCTCGGCGACGAGGCTGTTGCCGTCTCGACGGCGATCTGTCCCTCGACGGTGTCGAATGCCTTGCCTACTTTCAGGGTGTTGATCTCAACGCCGACGGCAAACATTCAGGGATCTGCTTCATTTTTTACGCTGGAGAGGCAGATCTTCGCCGTCTTCTGCGGTCTTCATGAGAGGAGGGCTCTTTGTGAGAAGGAGTGCCCCCAAGGCCACTTTTGGAATGAATCTTTCCTCTCTCCAGTAAGGCTTGAAGTTTAGTTTTCTCCACGTCACGGAGAGTTCTCTTGGAGAAATGTTGACAATTATAACATGTCTCAGGGTTCTGTGAGGCTGTTAAACAAATGATGCACACTGAGTGTGGGTCCAATTTCGCCATCTGTTATGTTGTTATGTTAAAGAAACTTAGTACCGCGCACATACACCAATTGGTTTCTTGGCGCTCGGAGACCAGTGGAAGGACACAGGGAAGTGAGTGCAGCTAGCCGTGAGCAAGACGTAACAGATGTGTTTTCAAGAATTTACGGAAAGTAGGATAGTCAGGAGTGAGGCGAATAGAGAGAGGAAAGGAGTTCCAGGTGGACGGGGCAAGAAAAGAGAAACAGGCACCACCGTGCTTCTTACGATTGAACCTAGGGGTGATCAGAAGATTGTGAGCAGAGGATCTGAGGTGTCGAGAGGGAACATAGGAATGCAAACAGAGAGAAATAAAGACAGGAGCAGAGGCAAAGAGAGATTTGAAAATGGTGCATCCCATTTTAAAAATACAACGTTGCGCAACCGGGAGCCAGTGTAGAGTTTTTAGCATCGGGGTGACGTGTTGGTGTTTGGGCTGCTGAAAAATTAATCTGGCTGCCTGGTTTTGCACCAGTTGGAGTCGGGAGAGATGGCATGCAGGAATCCCAATGTATAGACAGTTGGCATAGTCTAATCGTGAGGTGACCAGGGCCAGAATAACAAGGGTGAGAGCCTCTGGTGATAGGAACCTTCGGATCTTCCCGATTCTGCGGAGATGATAAAAGCAGGCCGAGGTAACAGCGTTGATGTGCGGCCGCATCGAAAGGTCACTAGAGATGGTAACACCTAGGCTCTTCACAGAGTTGACTGGACAGGGAGGGAGACCAAGGGCAGAGGGTCAGAAGTTGGGAGTCCAGGGATGTTGGAGCCCGCCAAACAGAACCAGCTCTGTCTTGCTAGGATTGAGCTTCAGCTGGCTGAAGTTCATCCACTCATAGATGGTAAGCATTGTGGTTTGAAAATTAGAGCAGGAAAGAGGGGAGGGGTCGATGGGGAAAATGAGTTGCAGATCATCTGCGTAGTTGAAAGTAGTGACAGAAAAGTGATGGAGAGAGACAAGGAGGGGTTGCATGTAAAGATTAAACAAAAGAGAGGACAAAGCAGAACCCTGGGGAACACCACAAGAAAGTGACATTAGGGGAGCAGAGAAGGAAGACAGGTGAACCGATTGGGAGCGAAGTTGGAGAAAGGATACAATCCACGACAGGGCCAGGCCAGAGATGCCAGCATTTCTGACACGGTCGACCAAAATATCATGGTCGACCGTGTCAAATGCGGCCGAGAGATCTAATAGCACTAGGGCCTGGGCCAAGTTCTTATCAGCCCCCCGTCTCAGCGTATCCATGACTGCCACCACCACTGCCTCCGTGGAATGGGCTGGTCTAAAACCTGCCTGTCGATCATCGAGGAAGTGAGTTTCCTCGATAAAAGTGCTCAGGCAGCGGGTGACGTAAGTCTCCAGGACCTTCCCCAAATAAGGGAGGAGGGAGATGGGTCGGTAGTTACCCAGGATCGCAGGGTCATAACCAGGTTTTTTTAAAATGGGTACCACCACAGCGCTTTTGAAAGCATTGGGGACAGAGCCTGTAGAGAGTGAGCGATTTAGAAGGTCAAGAGGAGGGCCGGGGCAGGCCATAAAAGCATCTCTTAGGATTGAAGGAGGGCAACAGTCATTAGGAGAGCCAGAGCCGACAGCCTGGAGTAATGAGAAAAAGGTATCCAAGGAGATAGGGGGAAATTCGTGCAGGGAGTGAGGATTTGGAGAGGGAAAATTTCTCTTTTTTTTGGATGCAGAATTGATAACTTTCTGGGAGTAATGGGAGGATTTGGCCAAAATAATCGATTTTTTATAGGATTTTAATAGGTCGGTATAGGTGGACTTTAATAAAGGATCATAGTTGCACCTCCAACGGCGCTCAGCCTGTCTGAGAAGGAGTTTGTCAGCCTTCAGTTGGTCAGTAAACCAACGCTGAGCGTCGTGAGGGCGTTTAGATTTAATAATTTTAATGGGGGTGACCACATCACTGGCTTGGGACAGCCATTTGTCCAATGTGGCTGCCTGAGAGTTCAAGTCAAGGTGGTCAGGGGGGAGTGTGGAAGCAAGAATCGAGTGAAGGAGGGAAATGTCAGCGTGCTTCCAGTTACGTGCCGTGAAATTAGGAATTGAAGGGGGACGGGTGGGTGCTGAGAGGTGTAGGGAGAAAGAGATAAAAAAATGATCGTACCAGGTGCAGGGACAGACCAAAGGGGGGGAAATATCGAAGTTGGTGGTCCATACCTGGTCCAAGGTATGGCCCTTATTGTGTGTAGCAACAGAGATATGTTGTGAGAAATTTAAACCAAGTAGGAGACCGGAGAATTCGAGTGAAAGAGAGGATTCAAGGGGGTCTAATGGCCAATAATTGAAATCGCCAATGATCAAGACCCTGGCGGAATTAATGGCCATCTGCGAAATCAAATTGCTAAACAGGGATGGGAAGAAGGGCATGTTGACAGGGGGACGGTACACTAAAACACAGATGAAAGAAATTTTGGGAGATGTGAATTTCAACGTGAGGATATCAGAGTTTGTTATAGGTGTGGTTGTAAGGGAAGTGAATTGTAGGTTGGAGCGGATGATGGCAGCAACTCCACCGCCAGGTCTGCCAGAAGTCCTATTAGAGTGAAGAATATAATAACCCGAAGGTATAGCGGCCAGGATGTCAGGATAGGAGTCAGCATGGAGCCAGGTTTCGACGAGGAGCAAGATGTCAATATTGCCACCTTCCAGAAGTTGAAATACATCAAGTTGATGTTTAGGAAGGGAGCGGGTATTAAGATAAACTAATGAGATAAAACGATTACCAGAGGAGCTTGGCTTAATCAGCATGGGGGCGGCAAGGTTAGAGGAAGAGGTGGAAGGGGAAGGGGCCGGGGGAGTAGTGGAAGGAAGGGAAGAGAATATGTCGTATTTCTGAGCAATAGCGATTATGTGAGGAGCAAGGGGGGCACAGGGGGACAGAGAACGAAGTTCATGTGAGGAATAAGTGATGCGTCGGGCAGCATGCATGGCCCCGGGCCTCAGTCGGCCGCGGACGGGCGCAGATGGGCTTGACTTATGCGCGACTTCGGCGCAAAGTCGGCGCTCCCGCTGCGCTCGTCCGCTGCGCTTCCTCCAGGTCGCCATTTATGCTGGTCGACGTGAACCACTAGACCGCTCACCTGCACGGTGGAGAGGCAGGGCGGAAGTGGTGCAGAGCCGGAAGTGGCGCTCGTGCAGGGACCCTCCGCACAAACGGCACACTGCCGGGGCGGACCGGGGTCGAGAGCAGGTAAGTAAAGTAGGCGTGACAATCAGAAATAGTGCGGGCGCTGTGAACATAACACACAAAATAACAGTAAAATATTTAAGAAATGCGCAAGCAGCTCGTAGTCAGCTAGGTTACACACAGAATACAGGAAGGACATTTATGGAATAAAGCTGGCATTTCTGACAGGAAAAAGTTGTTAATTAGTCAGAAAAACACTGTAAACAGCTACCAGCAGTCAAAAATGTCGAAAGTAGGAAGAAAAAATATATTTCTGACTAGAAAAAGTCAAAAAGAGATAAGCTCAAGCTCCAGGATCCTCACAGAAGGAACCGGAAAAAAGTACTGACCTAACTGTCACCTGTGGTGTATCATGGAGCAGGGGGCTCCTGAAGGTCTTAAAGGCACGGTGTCCAGGTTCTTGGAATCCTTAAAGGCAGGGTGCCAATGGTTTTTATTACTGTGACATTTTCTCTGTTATGCAGCCTATGGGCTAATTTTCTGCTATTACTTGCCTTTTTTCTGAAAATAAAGGGCTGTGTATGTATGGTTTTGAAGTACTCAGTACTTGTTTGTCTAAACATACACATATATATGTATTTTCATATATGCTCTGGGATCCTGCATATGGGCGGGGATTATTCAGTGCTTATGACTATTTATGAGTATCCCCTGGAAGAGAACTCCTGGAGTGAGGTAGCCAGACTGACAGGGCCGGTAACTCACTGTCCCTTCAGACTGACATGATTGCCAATAGAAATGCAGTTTGAAGAGAAGTAGACAAATTGAACAACTGTAGAACAGATTAGAGGATGATACCATGAGAACAGTCAACACTTAATTTAAATAACACTATGGTACAATAAAGGGTTTGGGAATTATACAACTGATGGATGCCTGAAACTTGGTCAGAAAGACACAGAATGGTGGAAAGTTTTGGCAGGTACCCCTTCACAGTGAAGACTGGCAAGCTTTGTTGAGTGAGGAAAAGCACTACAAGGCCTAAATATGAAAAAGTTGCATGTCAAGGGAAGGGCAGGAATGCGCCATATTTAAGGCAATACAGCAAATGCCTGTCTATTCCTCTTTGCTGGCACTCTTTTGGATGCCTATCACCAATGCAAGCACACTTGCACCATGGTGCAATGGTGACTGCGTTGCATGTAGGCTTGTTTTTGCGCAGGAAGTGACACCTTGTAGAAAAACAGTTGTGAGAGGCATATTTCTCTATGTGTGCTGCAAATGCAGAACAAATAGGCAGAGGAAGTAACAAGGCAAAATGAAGTTATTCTCCTCGTTACATCTCTCCTGGGAAGGCATATAGTTTTGGCACATCCCCAAGTCTACTAGTTCTGCTAAATCTGGAAATGACAAAAAAACATGGGAGTTGTGTGGGATGCAACGCCTATGGAACGCCTTCACATGGCAGGGTAAGGCAATGCTGCAATTTGTGCCTCTTTGCCTTGCTACAGATCTATGGAGCTACTCAGGGCCACGCAAAGGGGCCTTGCGTGGCTTCATAAATGTGACTTAAGGTTTGCATCACTCCTGCACCATTTTGCAGACCTATTGGCATGACCAACGCTTGTTTCCGTCTGTATGGACATTAAAGAACGCAGCTCACATATAACATTTAATTTAATTTAATTTAATTGCGGGTTTATATAGCGCTAGGAATCGACTCCCGGAGGAGTATCTCCACGCTTCGACCGCTGGGGAACCCGTCCTGGCTCACCCTGAGAGATGGTCCCTGATGGGTATCTCTAAGGTGCGACCAAGCATCCCCGGCGGTCTGGGGGGCCGTTGTGAAGATGAGGCAAGCTGATGCCCAGAGTTTCCGAGTGTAGTTTCTGACTAGAGTAGGCACCGAGGCGAGAATTATCGAGTTCGCTGACCCTGGTCCACGACCCTGCCGCGTCGGGAATCGAACCCTGGTCCCGGGCCGTTCTCTGCTTACGGGTCTGCCGCCTCTAACCAGTGAGCCACACTTCTCCATTGCTACATTATCTGGTGGTAGGGTATGCAGAGGACAATTGAACGGTACATTTGCTGGACAGAGATATGACACAGGATGCTGCGCCATAATCTAAAGTGAGATATCTATTGAATCCTTGAATTATTCGATGGGGTCACAGACCTTTGGTCCATTGATCCCTCCTATGGAGTGTTTTTATCGTGTTTTTAACCCTTTCTAGTCACTCTGTGTGTTTTAAGCACTTATTTTCACTTCACTTACCCAGAGTTAGTGGTATCATCCCTATAGGGCTATATGGATGGTGTTAACTTTAGTGTTTATTTGGGAACACTACCTATGCCACAACTATGGAGCACCCTGGGCAAACGCAATGACCTATACCAACAACTAATTGTGTGTATGTCTTCTTTGTTTGTCTGTGTTATTCATTTTACAGGTGCAGAAACACTCCTAATCCAGGAGTATTTTTGGAATGAGCAACCTGCTCTTCCCCCTTTTTATGCACTTTATCACATTTTTGATTTTTTCACTTTCACGCCCCCAGGTTAGGGTGGACGATTAGAGAGTCCATACCGCCGGGGTATAAACTAGTCCTGATGAATGCCTAGGTAAATTTAAACCACTATAAAGGCAGAAACATGTTGACTGACTAACTTTAATTCTGAATTAACCAATCCATTACCTTTGACAAAATATTCAGACACATAACCCCTTTTAACCGTGTCCTAGGGATCTATCATTAAAATATTTTTTGCAGATACCCTTTAGGCACTTTTACTTTTATACCTCACTGCACGCCCTTTTCACACAACCAGCTCCGCAGTCTTCTGGCGTCGTAGCACACCAAAGAGGCACTCGGCCTCTTTTGGTGGGGCCCGATGATGAAGCATGACACTGACTAGGTCGGCGTGTGAGGGCTTTCTTATCCACCCAAAGTGGGTGTGTGATTCCCCAGTTGCATCGCTCCGTCTCTGTGGCTTTTTGATACCTTTTTAACCTCTCTTTTTTTGTTTATACGCACTAACCGGGGACTAAGAGAGTGTTCCTTAATCTCCCTACCTCTCCTATTGTTGTTTTGCTTGTTTTACACCACCACCTGACCTATTCCTCCTACAATATTACTGTACACATTATTCTTCTGACCCAATCCCATGTTGCTAATCTTTACTAACAAATAATTTAAAAACATGACTTTCACATTAACGGTTTTTCCGCCGCTGTGCGGGCGTTCTATTGAGTGGGCAGGGCTCCGTCGGCCCTTGGTCGACGGCTGCACTAGGGAGGGAGCACGGAAGGGGTTAAAGGGTTAATCCAGTGTAAATAAACATCACAGTTCAATCTACGAAGACCTGCACCTCAAACAATCACCCACAGGAGGCATTCCTTAATGTTGCTGTGTTTAATGACGTCTGTTTGGGTTTTGAGACACACTGTGACCTCATCCAACAGATGGCTCTCTTAGAGTGCCTAGTGTATGAGATCTTGGGTGAACGTGTGAGAAACTGTTTGAAAGGCAAGCACATGCAGCAATTAGTTTGAAAACACCGGTTTATCCAGTAATTCATTATTCGTTATGGACAAATATGAAAGAATATGCTAATTCTGCATCCCTGAAGTAATAAACACTCCGCTATGGAACATTTTGGGTCCCATTTTTATTGCACAGTTTGTGATGGAGCCCATAGAGTTCCCAGCAGAAAATGGAGACTTTTCCGTTACCACCAGACTCTAAATCAGCCCCAAGCCTTCAAAATAAGACACCATCTTAAAAATCATGCACCTGTGGGAATACACTCACCTACATCACCAGTGATGGTGCCCAATGATTCCTCGGTCAATGTTTCTGGAGCAATCTCGGAGTCTGATGTAGAACTGGTCAGGAGTGTGGAGCTGGTATTTGGGGGTGCTGGGTCAGTGACTGTGGATGCATCTGGAGGACTCTGAAGATCATGCACCAAATGAGTCGATCCTGTTACCGATGCTTGGCTTCCTGTGGAGACTGACATGGGAGGTATCGTGGACATGCTTTCATAATCAGATGTGGGTGAATTTTCTTCTGCCAGAACAGTAGAACTTGAAATCGCGAATGAAAAATGCAATGCTGTGGCTTCTTGTTTCAATGGGGTTGGCACTAAAGTGGAATAGTTCTGTTTTGCATCAGTAGACACAGAAAGCCTTTGCCTGTCCATCTGAGGTCCTCCAGCGGAGCTAGACCATGTTTCCACCAGTGGGATGTCCTTGTGGGTAGTAGTAGAGTCAGAGGTCATTGGCAGACCATTAGATGTCCTAGTTGTTCCAGTGGTCAAGATTTGTGCCAAATCTATTGTCCTACTTAAACGGGTTGGTCGCACAGAGACAATTGTAGATGTGCTTGTTTGGTTCATGTGCCCATGGGCTGCACGTATAGAGGCTGAATTTGTTGATGAATTCCTAGACATTGCATGTACCAAAGCGCTTTGACTTATCTCTACCGTGACAACAGCTGAAGCTTGTGACTCACTTTTATGTACATGTTTTATACTGATCGGCGATGCTCCAGAGGCTGACAATGTTGTTTCATCTTTGGGAGAAGTTAATGTAGAGGTTGTACTGTGCATGGATTTAATTTTAATTTTTGTAGCTTCTTCGGGTACAGGTGCTAAAGTATGTGATGAACTTCTTACAGTGGGCGATCTCACACTGTTTTGAACTGAAACGTCTAAAGAAGAAAAAGAATTAAGGGTCACAAAATATATCAAAATCAAGGTATACACAATGAACATCAAAGCCCTATTGTTCACAACATTCCATGATGTATTATTTATAGCTTGCAAGAACAAGTTACTTACCTTCGGTAACAATACATCTGGAATAGACATAGGTTAGTTATGGATTCCTACCCTTAGAATTACCCCCAGGTGTCAGACTGGTTCCAGAGAATTTTTTCCTCAGCAATACCTCTGCACATTGATAGGAGGCGTCGGTCGACCCGCGTTAGTCATTGGCGTTGTAGTCACCGGAATTACGTCGCTGTATCTACTAGGACGCTGCCCTCAGTTCTTCACACGACATTCCAAGGCAGAAGCACAAAGCCATGCAAGACACTGAAAGACTGGTGCACCAAAACTAGATCCCTGAAAGGGAAGTCCCTTACCCTAGAAATCAATTCGAAGAACGGGTAGGATGGGTGGGGCAGTGAGGAATCCATAACTAACCTATGTCTTTACAGGAAGATCGTTACCAAAGGTAAGTAACTTGTTCATCTGAAAGAGACAGTTAGTTATGGATTCCTCACCTTAGAATAGATACCTCAGCAATACCAACCTCGGTGTTGGGTATGCGAACCAAGTTTACACCAAGATTTCCTGGAGAATTGAATGGCTGAAGAAGCTGTCCCTCCACACTTAGATGTCCAGGCAATAGTGTTTGGGAAACATGTGCAGAGAAGCCCACGTATCTGCCTGGCAGATGTCAAGAAGGGGGACTCCACGTCCAAAAGGAGTAGTGGCTGCCGTCGCCGTGGTGGAATTGGCACGTAACCCAACTGGAGGTTCCGTTTTCGCTATGGAATAGCCACTTTGAAGCAAACAAATGAACCATCAGGAGATGGTTTGTTTTTGCACGTCCCAACCTTTCTTGGTGCCCACATAACCGACAAAGAGCTGGTCATCCACCCGGAACTGTTTTGTGCGATCCAGACAGAAGGAAAGTGCACTTCCTGGATCCAGATGGTGGAACTTCTCTTCCTCTTTAGACGGATGTGGGGGTGGAAAGAAGGTGGGCAAAATGATGGTATGTCCTATATGGAAAGAGTTAACCACTTTAGGAAGGAAAGAAGGCCTAGTGCGGAGGACAACCTTTTCCGGATGAACAGCCAAAAAAGCAGGATTAGAAGAAAGGGCCTGTAGCTCACTTATCCTGCCAGCAGAGATGATGGCAGCCAGGAAGGCAGTTTTAAGGGTTAAAAGTCAAAGAGGACAGTTATGTAACGGCTTGACAGTAGCACACATCAAATAAGTAAGAACCAGGTTCAAGTCCCACGGGGCATCACAAAAGGAGTTGGAGGAAACAAATGAGTAATACCCTTAAGGAAGTGATTCACAAAAGGGGACTTGAAAAGAGAAGGCTGATCAGGCAGCCGAAGGAAGGTCGAAATGGCTGAAAGATAGCCTTTGAGAGTGCTCAGAGCAGAGCCCTGCTGGGCAAAAGAAAGAATGGAGAACCTCTGAAAGGGGGGGCAGAAAGGAGATCCCCAGACTTTGCTGTGCACCATGCCACAAATTTGTTCCATCTACAGGCGTATACCGTTTTAGTGGAGGGAAGCCTGTCTGCCAAGATAACATTACAGACTCCAGGAGGCAAGTAGAAAGCTGTCAACTGTCGCCGCTCAATCTTCACGCAAGGAGGTGGAGGCTGGATAGGTTCGGGTGGAGCACCGTCCCCTGCTGCTGCGACAGATGATCATCCAGAAGAGGCGGTCTGATCAGAGGATCGATGGTCATGTGTAACAGCTCGAGATACCAGACTCTTCTCGCCAAATCTGGAGCCACAAGAATGGCTTGGGCCCGTTCGAACTTGATCTTCTTCAGCACTCAGGGCAGAAGTGGTAAAGGCAGAAAGGAGTATAGAAGACTGTAACTCCGCTCATGACGAAAAGCATCACCTAGCGAGTGCAGCCTTGGAAATTCCAACGTGCAGAACTGCTGACATTGTGCGTTCTCTTCGGTAGCGAATAGATCTAACCAAGGCTCTCCCCACTGCTGAAAGAGACATTGCACCACCATGATCCTTCATGCACCTGCAGCTGAGTTCGTCTGCCCTGGTGTTCAGAGAACCTGCAAGGTTTTGAACCACCAGAGATATGCCCTGATGTACCAGCCATGTCCAAAGGCGGGGAAACATTTTGACATAGGGTCCACGACCACACCACACCCTGTTTGTTGCAGTACCACATGGAGGTGGTGTTGTCCGTGAACACCTGCACCACTCTTCCCCGGACAGAGGGAAAGAATGCTTTTAGTGCAAGACAAATCGCCAGAAACTCCAAAAAGGTTGATATGGAGCGCGGACTCCGCCCGAGACCAGAGGCCTCCTCCTCTCCCATGTGGCTCCCCCACTCCAGCAGTGATGCATTTCTTAGCTCTGTGAACTCTGGTTGGGGAAGGAAAGGGATCTGCCGTTGACCCAATCCTGGTCCATTTGCCACCACTGCAACTGGCGTGCAGTGCCCTCGAGATCTGGACGCAAGCTGAAAGATTCCCCTGATGCTGTGGCTACTGGAACTTAAGGATCCATTGCAGTGCCCACATATGCCACCTTGCATTGTCCACCAGCAGGATGTAGGAGGCCATGAGGCCCAGTAGCCTCATGGTAATTCTAACCGAAAACGAGGATAGAGGCTGAAAGATCGGAACCATAGCTCGAATATCCCGGACTCGCTGCTCAGGAGGATAGGCCTGAAACTGCGCTGTGTCCATAACCACTCCAATGAAATGGAGCTTCTGAGAGGGGATCAGGTGTGACTTTGGCACATTGATGGTGAACCCCAGCGAATGCAAGAGGCCGGCCGTAGTCTGGAGGTAGAAGACGACAGCCTGGGGCGAGCCCACCTTCAACAGCCAGTCGTAGAGATAGGAGAAGACTGGAACCTCTGATCTGCGCAGATGAGCGGCGACCACCGCCATCACTTTCGTGAACACCCAAGGGGTACTGGTAAGGCCAAAGGGGAGCACGGTAAACTGGAAGTGCTCATGGCCTACCGTGAACCGCAGGTAATGCTGTTAGGCTGACAGGACAGGGATGTGAAAATAATCGTCCTGCAAGTCCAGCACTATAATCCAGTCTCCAGAGTCGAGAACAGACCAGACTTGTGCCAGTGTCAACATCTTGAACTTCTCCTTGGAGCAGTGGGATCAACGTCCCCTGCTGAGCAGAGGCTGGACAGCTTGTCGAGGCCTGTGGCTCTGGGCAGAATGTTCCATAGCCATGAACGAGGTGAAAAGCAGACTGAGCTGGGCAGGAGGTGGAAATGAGGCTTAAGGATCTGGCTGTAGCCCTAGAATCATTACTACTTGGGTATCTGCTCTCGTGTCCGAATCAAGACAGTAAAGTCTGGTAAATGTATGGACGGACCTCCAAGTCGCCGCCTTACAAATCTTAGACATGGGCACATCATGGAGAAAAGCTGTAGTAGCTGCTTTCCCTCTCGTGGAATGTGCCTTGGGAGGAAACCCTAGAGTCTTCTGCACCAATTGGTAGGCAAACTTGATACATGAAACTATTTATCTTGAAATAGAACGTTTTGAGGCTGCATAACCTGGTCTGATCGAACCATAGTTGACAAATAGTTGATCAGACTTACGTATAGCTTTGGACCTATCCAGATAAAACTTTCAAACCTTTTCATGGTCCAAAGAATGCAAGGCCCTCTCAGCTGGAGTAGAGGGATCGGGAAAAAAGGTGGGTAGAGCGATGGTTTGGTTTACATGAAAATCTGACACCACCTTAGGTAGAAAGGAAGGATGTGTCCTCAGTACTACTCTATTCAAATGGAACACAGTATATGTTATGTTAAGTGCGTTTTGTAAAGCGCGCTGACACCGAAGCTTCCTGGCGCTGATAGACAGAATAGATGAGGGGGGAGCAGAGTTGGCGAGATCTAACCAGAGGTGGGGAAGAGGTGGGTATAGGAGTATGGGGCTCTTTGGAACAAAGAGCTTGAATTTAGCTCACCCTACAAGCTGACGTGATTGCTACCAAAATAGCAGCCTTCCCGGAAATATGCTGCAAAGTTGCTTTGTGAATGGGTTCAAAAGGGGGGGCCATTAATTTTGATAGCACCAGGTTCAGCTCCCAGGGGGGAGACCGAGGGCGCACTGGAGGGTAAACATTTTTCAACCCCTGCAGGAAGCCCTTTACAGCTGGCAACTGGAAAAAGAAGGTTGTGAAGGTGATCGCCTATAAGCTGGTATAGCAGCCAAATGCACCTTAATAGAATTAAACTTCAACCCTGCTTTAGCCAGATATAGTAACTAAGGAAGAATAACATCCTTCTGACCCCTGATAGGAGATGATCGTTCTGCATGCACCACATATAGAAGCGCTTCCATTTACATGCATAGGAATGTCTTGTGGAAGGACGTCTCGCTTCTTTCAAGATGGACATGCAGTCCTGCGGCAGTCCTAGATGGCCGTATTGTATGACCATGCTGCCAAGCTCAGTGACATAAGGTTGGGATGATGAATCCTCCCGTTCATTTTGGATAATAGATCCGGCCTGCATGGCAGCCTCTTGTGAGAGGACAGTGACAGATGAAACAGGTCCGTGTACCACCATTGCCTCGGCCAGTTGGGGGCAATGAGGATCATCGTTGTGCACACGTGTGTCAGCTTGCTCACCACCTTTGGGATCAGCGGAAGGGGTGGCAAGGCGTACACAAATTCCCCTGACCAGTCTATCAAAAGGGCATTCGCTTTCATTCCTGGCCGGTAAAATCTTGAGGCGAAGTCTCAACATTTGGTGTTTTCTTCGTCTGCGAAGAGGTCTATGGTGGGACGACCCCAAGACTGGAATATGCCCTCGACTACCTCGTCGTTGAGAACCCAGTCTTCTCTGTCTTCAAAATGCCGGCTCAGAGCGTCCCCCCTCACATTCTGTTCTCCTGGGAGGTGGACTGCTGTGACTGTCAACTTGCGAGCCAGAAGCCAATGTCAGATGCGTTGGGCTTCCAATGAAAGAGTCCGTGAGCGCGTTCCTCCCTGCTTGTTCAAGTAGTACATTGTGGTGGTGTTGTCCGTCTGTACTAACACTGATGATGTTTGAATCGAGGATAGGAACGCTTTGAGGGCTAGGTGGACTACCCTCAACTCCAACATGTTGATGTGGTAAGTGCGCTCTTTGGAAGACCACAGCCCTTGCATCTGGAGATGACCCGTGTGTGCTCCCCAGCCTTGTAAGGAAGCATCCGTGATCAACGTTTGTGTAGGAGGAGGTTAATGGAACCGGACTCCAACCTCCATATTCTGCAGTTTTGTCCACCACGGAATGGAGTCTCGAGCTGTTTCTGACAGAGAAATCTTGCATTCGGGACCAGTAAAATGCAGTACGCCATCGACCCTAGCAGGGAGGCAATTCTTCGCACTTTCTGGACCTTGCTTTGAAGTACCAGACGTCACTTCTGAGCTATGGAACACTGTCTCTCCTTCGAAGGAAACACTTTTTCTACCTCGGAGTCTAGCAGAGCCCCTAGGAAGTGAATCTTCTGCGTAGGCTGTGAGATTGACTTGTTGACATTGGCATGCAGCCCCAACCTGTGGCAGAGGTCGATGCAGGCCAGGAACTGATTTCTTACACTGTATGGGGAAGGACCTTTCAACAGCCAGTCGTCCAGGTATGGGTACACGAAGACACCCCTGCGGCGTAGTGCGGCCGCTACCACTGCGACACACTTCGTGAACACCCGGGGTGCTGACTTTAACCCGAACGGAAGGACCTTGAACTGGTAGTGGGAGGTTCCCACCCAGAACAGAATAAATCTTCTGTGATTGAGATTTATTGGGATATGGAAATAGGCATCTTGCAGGTCCAGTGAACACATCCAATCTCCCCTCCTGAGATGTGGATATATTTGATGAAGCGCCAACATGCAAAACCTTTCCTTTTTGATATACAGGTTGAGTGTTCTCAAGTCCAGAATGGATCCGTATTCTGCCTTTTGGCCCTTTTTTCTGACCAGAAAGTATCGTGAATACACTCCTTTCCCTCTCTAAGAGATTGGCACCCTCTCGATAGCTGACTTTTCGAGAAGTATAGCCACCTCCTTTTTCAAAAGATGTAGCTGATGACTTGATGTTGGCATTCGAGGAACGGGTGGAGGCAGACATTGGAAATGAAGACAGTATCCATTCTGAAGTGTAGTCAACACCCAGCGGTCTTTTGTAATGGCCTGCCACTCTGTCATATTATGCACGATGCTTCCCCCCACTGGAGTGGACAACGGCGCTGGGGGAAGGAAGGACTCATTATTTGGGTTGGGCCTTGTTGAAATTGTTGCCCTGGCGCTGATTTCTACCGCCTCTAGAATTGCGCTTGGCTCTGAACTGAGACTTCTGTGCCCCTGTTGGTCCTGACCCTTCTGCCACTGAGGGGTTTGAACCCTCTGCTTGGAAGAGCCCTTATTGTAGTTGCAAAACCTTTTTCTAAACTCTTTCTTCTTCTCAAGCCCTACGGCTTTAAGAGTGTCCAACTCTGTCTTCATTTGCTGCATCTCTTCGTCGGTACTTGCCCCAAACAACGATGTACCAGAGAAGGACAAGTTCATGATGCGGGACTGAGCCTCCGGTTTAAGGGCCGTCAGACGGAGCCAGGAAGATCTCCTTGCACATACTCTGTGTGCATAGCCGTGCGCTAATAGAGTAGCTCCGTCTGCAGCTGCACCGATTATTTAATTGGAGACCTGGCTGCCCTCCAAGAGAATCTCTTCAAAGTCCTTCCGATCCTTTTGCGGTAGTTTTTCGGTGAACCGCCTTTTCGCCGTTGAATGTCCCGTGTGAGCCAACGTCGACGGAGAGTCTCTCGACGTCAAGTGGCGATGATGTGCCTGAGCGGCAATGCTGGGGCATCGACGGAGAATGTCTCGAAGTCGAGCGTCGATGATGTGGCATCGACTGAGAATGCATCGACGTCGCACGCCGGTGATGGGGCGACGACGGAGTGTGCCTCGACGTCGAGTGTCGATGACTGGACGCCGACGGAGGTTGCCTCGACGTTGAACGCCGATGACTAGGCATAGACGGATGAAGCTTCGACGTCGAAGACTGGTGATGTGGCTTGGATGACGGCTGTCTCGATGTTGAGCTCCTGTGCAACAACGGAGACCTCTCCCTCAATGCTGCGCATCGCCACCTTGATGGCAGCGGAGGTACCTTGGTTCTCGACGCTGAAGTCTTCGCCGTCGAGGGAAGGTGACTCGTCTTCGTCGACGGAATCTTCGACGCCGATCCCGACGCCTAAGGTGAACAAGTCGGGACTCCTCTCGACGTCGATCGCGTCCTTCGCCTTTTCTACCTCTTAGGAGACCTACCTCTCTCAGAGAGACCATGAATCATTATTCTCTCTCTATCTTTGAGAGTTCTCCTAGACAAAGTCTCAGGGAGACAGAGGATACACAAAGGATGTGTATCAGTCCTTGCCTTCTTCTTCCCACAGGAAGGGCAGGTGTCAAAAATAGAAGGCATTTTGATAAAAATTATACTTTTTGAAACTCAAAAAAGGCAGCACTAACACTCTAAGGCCAAAAACTGTCATGTGAAAGCAAAAATTGAAGAAAATCACAAAGGATTTTTGACAGAAAGTAAAAAAAAGTGGGAGCTGTTAAACCAGGGTCCTGACAGAAGGAGCCGGAAAGAACAACTGACCTAACTGTCACCCCTGAGGCATGATGGGAGGCCAGGGGTCATGGCTGCCTTAAAGGCACTGTGCCAGTTTTTGTTGAAAATGCTTTCATTTTCTATGCTATTGCTTTTCAATGCAGCCTGTAGGCTAACAATGTCTATTTATTAGCAATTTTCACAGTTTATGAGTGTTTTGCTTATTAAAACACAGAGTTCAAGTGCTATATGACCTAATGTGTCTTTTATATGCTTGCTAATAGTTTTATGTGTGGATAATTACATTGTTTAGCCTCAGTTTTGGGTCTGCATTGGTGTGAGAAAAAATGATATATGTATATACATATATGGGGAGCGAGATATATGTGATTTCCATATATATTTTTATATTGTTTCCGGGGTCCCTGCACATGGGCGGGAATATTCAGTGCTTATGACTATTGATGAGGATCCCCTGGAAGAGAAATAACAAGATTTTATGTCACCCTGCCACCACGCGAGGGGGTGCAAGGATGATGCAAAACCAAAGTGAGATTTATCAAGCCACACAAGACCACCTTGCATGGCCCTGCATGCCTTGCTAAATCTAGAGTAGCGCAAGGCAGCGCAAATCTCAGCCTTGCATTACTGTGCCCCAGGGAAGCTTTACATGGGTGAAATGTGGGTGTTCCCACACATCCATCTATGGACTTTGGTGTCTTACCAGATTCACCATTATTGGTAGACGTGGATATGCATCAAAATGCTATGCTTCCCCTAGCGAGGCATTACGAGGAGAAATATCTTTATTCCTCCTTGTTTTTTCCTCTTTCTACATGTACTGTAGCACACATAAAAAGAGGAAAATGCCTCTCAGGATTGCTTTTATGCACAAAAACAAGTCTGCTTATAACGCAAGCACCCATACAACATGACACAAGGGTGCATGCATTGGCGCTAGGAAAGCCAAAAGTGTGCCAGTGCTAGGAAAGGACAGGAATGCACCATACAATATTAAATACAGCACATTCTTGCTCTTTATCTTTCATGCAGCGCAGTGCAGCAGGGTGGCTTGCTGCGTTGCTCTGCGTGAAAGATTGGTAAATATGCCCCTTGGTGTCTGCCAAAGAGTCCTATGGGGGCCCTCAATGTACTTCTGTTGAATCCCTGAAAAATGAGCATCATAAAGACCCTTACCTTTCATAACATTTGATTGTAAGGTCTTGGCATACTAAATTAATTTGGACAAGAGGCCAACCTGGGTGAAGTGGGAAACTCTGGTACCCCCATGGCCAAATTGAATTATGGGAACCAGACCTCCATGTCTACTATTTAATTGCACAGGGAAAGCATGCTTCACATTAGTTTGTGAGTCAACCATGGGGTTCACACATGCAATTGGAAAGAGCTCTAGCTCACCCGTTGGATACAGCAGGACCACACTGGGGAATGTTCCTCTATCAAGTAGGGTAATAAAGAGCTGGTAAGGAAATTAGCATACAGACATGGGTTCAGCAGAGCATACTCATCATCGCTACCATGTACAAACCTACCTGGGGCACAGATAACACTGGAGTCCAGTTGTCATAAACCTATGCAGAAACCAAATACCTAGAGGATGGACGAACAGATTGAAAGGGACCACTTGCTAACTTTAGACTGCTTTAAGGAGAAGCGGAGGAGGATAAATGTGTCTAGATATTTTAATATATTTTAGAGTAAAGCATGAGCTAAGCATCCTAATACCTAGATTTTTGGCACAAACACCACACTGGACCTTCTAGAGAGAGCAAGTGGAATGAACATTGAGGGAGAAGTATCCCAGTGCTGTATAAAACTGCCATAGTTTGCACTGAAGATAGCAGTCGCAATAACAGAGCACGCTTGGATGCGATGTGAAAATTCTCCCTTTCTGATATGTAGGGGATGTATATTTGCAGGCAAATTAAAAATATAGCTTTCAATTACAAGCATATATTGTTTCACTTTAAATACTATTTCAAATGTATTATACCGGTGAGAGATTGCAAAGGGTGTTCTCCATTCGAGCTAGCAATTGCTTCCAATGTGATTTGCTTGATTTTATGCAGTGGGCTTGGATTGATTTGTCCTCCAGTTAACTCCTTCTGCAATTGTGCTGCTCATGCATTCAGATTCATGGTTGGCTAATTTGTGTTGAAAGATTCTCAAGTTCTAGTGACTGGCTTACCTTAAAGGATGTCCAAGAGCATCAGAATATTAATTTAGGTCAGAGTTCTGATGCCGTAATGATGCCTTATGTTGGCATAGGGAAGAAAACTGGGCCTGAGTCTGTGACTAATTTCCCTAAATTACATGATCTTATAGAAGATCATTTGAAAGAAGTGACCCCTGGGTAACATCTCAGGGATATCTGGGTTACCTCGATTGCACATTTGTTAGATGGTGGTCGCTTGCAGTGCACTAGTACTGATAGGGTGGACTGCTCGGCTCCTCTATGGATTAAGCAGTAACAATAGGTAGGTCAGGGGTGTCGCGGGAGGATACTGGTTTAGGTAGTCTTAATTTGTTGTATTCACATATTAAGTTTGTGCTACTGAGGTTAAACTATTGCCCCGCCAGTTTTCTTGTGCTCAATTAATGGAGTGCAAATGACTTTTATATACACCATGAAAGCTAATCACACATGGTTAAATATAAAAGAAACATGGTGGAAATAATTAGTAATTCCTCCTTACTTCATTGTGCATGCAAATTCATTCCATGTCAAGGTGCTTGGAACAGATAATATTTTAGGAGGGCACTCAGGGTATAGAAACATTTTGTCAGTATTTCTTCTCATTTTAAGGCCTTATGTATTGAACCTCAGAGTGTCTACCAGTTAGATACTAAAGATGCCTCTAGAGGTCTCTAATGTGGACACAGACTAAAATGGAAACTGAAGACCAGATCTAAAAGATAATTGGCATATGCCTAATAAAAGAGGAACACCTTTTATTGAAAGATTATGAAAACAGCATGATTTGGTGACTAACATTTTCAATTGGATCTGGTTAAGGCTCATACTTTTATTTCCTAAGAAACCTATATATTTTATGCAGTGTTGGAATTCCATTTGTATCAATATAAGAAAAATGTATTGCGATAAAACTGTCTCAGAATGGGCTGCATAAAGATAGTATAGTTTGCCTTTTCCTGATGCACGATCTAGTCAACCCTGATGCATAATCCTTTCCTTTGTAGCTGCACAATTCCTGTGGCCCTGATTATAACTTTCCTAAAGGAACATTCTGAATCAGGTAACTATTCTCCAAAGTTGCACTAAATGGCAGTAAGCATGTACCTGAGGGCAATAAACTCACCTGCGGCAACACTGATGGCGCTCAATAGATTCTTCTTCGGTATCTTGAGATCGAAGTTGGTACTAATTATAGAATGTGCTGTGAATGTTGAGGCTTTATTTACAGTGGGTGCGGGACGGATGCCTGTCAATGAATCTAGAGGAGTCTGGAGAGACTGTGCTGAAGGACTTACTCCTGATGTTGATGTTGGCATGGTAGACATCGTGGTTATGCTCTGATCTGTAGATTTGGTGGAATTATCTCCTTGCCAACTCATAACATCAGGAGTCGCGCGTGGCGTTTGCAAAGCTATGGTCCGTTCTTTCTCCAAGGATGGCACTAGGGAGGAATAGTTCTCCTGGCCATCAGTAGATGTAGGGGGTTCTGTGACAGGCACCAGAGACCGTGCAGCAGAGATAGTTATAGATTCTTCTACAGTGATGTCCATGTGTTGGGAAGTCAAAGAGGAGGTCTCTATTGTTGCAGCTGCAGGTCCAGCATTTGAAATGGTTGTCACTGTTGAAGACTGCAGTGTTCTACTCTGCAGTCCAGTTGAAAGGGTTGGTTGCCCATCCATCTTTGCAGATGTGCTGCTGTTGTCAGGAAGACCTTGAGTGTCTTCTGCAGATGTTGGAGACACCTCCTTTGAAGTCGATATGAATGCTGAAGACTCCTCATGTTCTGGGAGTTCTGGAGCAGCAGGTACATCTTCTGTTGGATACAAATCTACATCTGATCCAGTGGCCAGAGATGATTCTACAGTTAAGGAAAAATATTCGCCAGCTAGGGAATAAGAAGCAGTTGATTTATTAATTTTGTAGCCTTTCCTTCTCTTACTAGTAAATTTCCAAATAGACTCTTTAATTGTTTTATCTTTTTTAGGCTTGACTGTTAGATCTTCCAATGCTCTTGTTGTAGGAGATAACACACTGCTAAGATTGCTTGGAGCTGACACAGTTGTAGCAGCTGAAGTGACTAAAAAGAACAAACCAAAATAGAAGTTAAAAAGTGCAAACAATCAAAAAACATTTTGTTTACAGCAGACAAAACAGTTGAATTATTTATATTTTGCAAAACATGTCCACCTTTTGTTAAACCATAACTAAGATCCACTTTACAAGCTTGTTAAAAAGAGAGCATGGAGGGTTCACCCAGCCCCTCCCCTTTAAAAAGCTTGATAGGTAAAGGTTGCATAGTAAATTAAGGGTTCAACTTTTTTTCTTTGAACCTGTCAGCCCTAGGGTGGTATTCCCCAAAACATATCATCTTTACCCTGCACTTTTTCCTGAAATATTTTTGTTTGCTCTAGGGTTCAAGTGCCTGTGCCTGTGTAGAGTAGTGCCCAAGGCCTTCAAATTAAATGCTACTAATGGGGCTACAGCACTTATTGTACCACCCACTTAAGTAGCAGTCCTGGTCTGTCATTGGAGCTTGAATGTAGTTTTAAACTGTCAATTCGACTTAGCAATATAACCCCCTTGCCAAGCTTTATACTCTCTTTTTATTGAATATAAGTCCCCCTTAAGGTAGGCCCCAGATAGCGTATAGGGCAGGGTGCATTGCATTTAAAAGGGTGGATATGTTATTTTAAGTTTCACGTGTCCTATTGGTGAAAAACCTTTAAAACTGTTTTTCACTACTGTAAGGCCTACCTCTCCCATAGGATAACATTGGGTTGCCTTATAACAATCAATACGTGCTACGATTTGATTGGGAACAGGTAAACATTTTGTGTTTGGTGTCTGAGAAATTGTAATTTAAAACCCTCTTTAATAGTAAATTTGTATTTTAAGTTATAATTTTGTAAATGCCACCTTTAGAAAGGTGCCACATTAATCGGGCCGTCACCTGAATGCAGTGTTGTGGAAGTTGGTGACCATGTATGCCAGGAGAGGCCGCAGTGTGCCAAGGAACTGTTGCATTGATCGGGCCATCACCCATGTGCAAGTAGGTGCAGCGATCCTGTGTGGAAGGAGGAGCTGTGGGAGAGGCACCCTGAGGCCAGCGTAACAGGACAGTGAGGCTTGTATGGCCACTCGATGTGCTGAGGCAGGAGGTCCATATCTCTGGCTGTGATCAAAAACAGCTGCTACAACCAAACCGAGGGATGCATAGCATCCCGGGCCCTCTCCTTCTCACTGCCCTCACATTCCCAGTCATCCTTCTGCCATTGGATTGGGTTGTCCCTAAGTTTGGACTGGGTGTCTGACACACTCACTGCTATGTCTCTCTCTTCACAGAACTCTACCAACTCATACATACTGTATCTAAACAGACCACAGAAATTAAAAGCAGACTCCATTTTGGCAGGACGCTCAGGTACACGTGCAACACAGGGGACCTAACTGTCTGAGCTGAAGCACGAGTACACAATCTAAAAATGACACTCTTAGGAGAAACAATAAAATAAAACTCAAAAACAATAATCTCCAAACATGTGATTATCTAAAATGCAGAGTTTGTAGTGCAACCAGTTGACGCTGTGGTATTGCGCAAACAAAAGTCCTAATCCTCACCGCTGACTTCCAGTGTTAGAAATGGGATCTCTGGTTAGCTAAGGCTTGCCCCAAAGCCAGGCAGAGACCACCACTCTAGTTAGGGCAAGGGAGTTACACTCCAAAGATAACCCCTGCTCACCCCCTACGTATTTCAGCTGGCATGGACACACGATTAAGTAAATCAGTTTCTCGTTGTTTGTACATTTTTTCTGTAACCATGGTCTGGAGGTCCCAATATCAATCTCCAGTGTCTTTTTAGTTTGCGAACAAGCTGAACAGGAACCACATGGATGATGTTCTTGAACTGGTGAAAGATTCCAAATGGTACCAAGAGCTCTTGGTGTCTTAGTTCTGGGTCTTGTATGCACTGTCTGGTCTCTCAGATTGGGGCCTCTCTTGAATGCCAAGAGGGGAGGAGTAATAGACTCTTGGCCCGTATTTAGTATCGGCCAATGAACTATCTGTTCCATCTCTGCTGAAACATGTCTACCTATTTTTTTCTAGGCAGGTATTTGTTTCAAACTGCCCTATGCTGTTCTGTTTTTAATACTGGAGGATCGGGCATTAACAAGAATAACGTATTAGTTGCTCCACCACCCAATTTTATTACACATTTTTCACTACACACACGCACTGCAATCCCATCACCCACTAGAATAACTCTACTAAATCATTGTTCAAGGACCGCACTACGGGCTATTTGGTTTATGAAGGATTTTCCAACTTATCCTCATATATTACCTCTAGTCCGTATGTAAGCAGGTCCCTGAGGAGTCCCAAATGATGAAGGGCCGTACCGAGTGGTGACTGATGGGTATCCTCACCTAGTTGAGGGTAGCTTAGGATTGTTAGTCTCCACTTTCCTTTAGTTTATTGTTTTTTTAGTTGATAGGTCTCTACAGCATCATTGAGTCCCTCTGTTTTGTTGACCCTTCGATACCTACGTGTTTGTCATTTAGTATACAGGGAATGTATCTATGTTTGGTCTTTAAACTTTTTCCCTAAGGCCCTCACCCACCTAGTTGTTTTTTGTTGTTATATATAAAAATAGCCTTTATGTTACCATAAACTCATTAGATCATAATCACACATATACACTGTGCCAATTGGAACTGAGCAGTATTTACAGGGGATTATTTACACATGACAGGGCCACGTGGGCCACTGTCAGAATCAGCACTTAGTAGAAATAGCAGATGTAGAACACAGAATAACTGAAGCACAAAATACTAATTGTAGAACACATCCAGTAAAAGGTAGGATCACACTACGCAATACTAATCACCCTGGGCATAGATCACGCAGGGAAACATGAACTGACTAGTATAAACCATACTAGACAAAACAACCTCCTAATCATAAAACACACTCAGAGGTCTAACACAGGGTGCATACATACATTACGCAAAAATCACATTAGGCATTGACCATCATAAACATAGTGTGCCCCAGGCGGGGGCACCACACAGGAAAATTGTCCCCAGGCCAATTGGCCTCTCACAGGGCACCTACGCCCTATGTCCACAATAGTAAGGGCGCGCTGCCTAGGCAGCTAAGGCAAAGGTCAGGCCTAAACGTGGCAGCTGCCCACTAATTGCTGGGCAGCTGGGGAAATGAGTACGGGCACCAGCGTGCATCCTGAGCCTCACTCGGGGACTCTTAAATATCAAATGGCCCCAAGTCCCACTCTGGGACTTGAGTGAATATGCCCTCAAAAACAATCAGCACAGGCACCAGTGTGGGAGCCCCACTCGGGGGACTCCTGAAAACCCTTGCCCCCAACGTTGCAGTCCCGCTCTGGAACTCAAAATGAGGATTTGAACTTTGCCGCTGTGTTGCAGTAAGTATTGGCAGGAGGGGGTCATGTCCCGATGCCCCCCTTTACAATAATAACCAATGGAGCCCTACTCACCGGGCTCCTTCAGGCTGCTGCAGGCTCTGTCTCCTCGGGGCTCTCGGGGCCCCTACTGATGCCACTTCTGACCCTGCAGCCATACAAGTCGCTCTCACCGTGGTCACGGGAGCCCCGCCTCCATACAGGCTGCTGCTCTTCTCCCTGCCCTGCTCACCAGAATCTTTGGGTTTTCCCTCTAGCAGGGGGAGGCACCCTCCATAGGAAAAAAAATAAAGCCCCACTCACCAGGACTGTCTCGGGGGTTCTGGCCCTCTTATGCGATGTG
This sequence comes from Lissotriton helveticus, assembly GCF_964261635.1. Lineage (NCBI taxonomy): Eukaryota > Metazoa > Chordata > Amphibia > Caudata > Salamandridae > Lissotriton > Lissotriton helveticus. The sequence goes on along the minus strand of NC_136072.1, from coordinate 33,438,832 downwards.
GAGGATCTCTCACTCTCCTCCCCTAAAAAAGGCACCTGGTGTTTAATGGTCTGAAGCCACAGCAACAACCTTCCCTCTCTGTCCTTGAGGGTTTTAGACGAAAAGGTACAGCAAATTTAGCATTCTCTCACCTCATGCCTTGGGTAAAGGAATATAAACTGAATCCTTTTGTAGATCATTCACATGGACTCTTTTCTTGCCACAGGTTTTTTCATGGAGGGAAAAGACCTTTCTTGTCAGAAATGATATCAAGATTTGGAATCCCACCACACGCACTCAGACTGCGCACGTACTTTACACTGGGACACAGTGCTAAAGTGCGCAGAAGTCAAAAACAACTAACATCAGGTCACATTTAAAAGCAAAAAGTTTAGGGGTGAACCTGCCAAAAGGTCCAAGTCCAACATGAGTCATCTTCACTAATCTGTTATCAACACTTCACTCCGAGGGAGCCTTGACAGCTTGTGCAACACTACCTAACTGAGAGTCAGGTAAAGGAGCTGCTTGACCCATTTGAGCGGGATCCATACTAGGGTGGGCCCTAGGATGACATAAGAAAAAGGCCTCAACCCCCTTGGTTAGGCCCATTACCACCTGCTTACCCGGGGGCCCTCCAAATGGGGTTCTTCTGACAGCGTCAAATACATGGGTGATTGCAAGGGAGCGCCAGTTTACCAGCCAAGATACACCCTCTTGACAAAAAGTAATGCAAAGCATTTTGCATCACTTTGTGACAATTTTCCAACCCAACCCCTGTTCGCTATTCCAAATAAACATTTTTCTGTCGGTTTTTCGTACTTTTTTTAAGCAAACCTAGCTCAAAATGTTAGTAAATTTGAGAGTGTAACCAAAGATGACAAGGTCCAACACGCAGAGATCTGTTTTTATTTTACACCACTGGTGGACATAGCTGGACACCTACACACCCACAGGTTTAAAGGGAAGGGAAGTTGGTACCCACGTGTGATCATTGCTTCCTATTTCAGTCACAACTTTCTTGAGGCATTTGTTTTCGGGCTCCCGTGTGGGTCACCAGCCGTAGATGACGGATGGTAAGATGGAGGATTCTAGGACTGCGAGTTTTGTGATTGGTATTGCTGATACTCTGATAACCTCCTTTGTAAGGGGCAAGGCCTTGTCCTCTAGCCCCTCTAAAAGACACCTTTCTATATTGCAATGTGCCCAATGACTTCACGGTGTCCGTGTCAGTTTTGATCGCCAATAATGTCTCATCAATGTGCTTTCTGAATAGGGATTCACCATTGAAAGCCATATCCAAGACTTTCATCTGCACCTTGGGTCTAAAGGTGGTTGCCTTCAGCCATGCTTGTCGTCTGAGCACAACAGCTCCCACCAGTTCTCTAAAGCCAGTTAATGGTTTCCGAAGCTGCACGATCCCCTTTTAAAAGTATGTTCCGTGCCTCCTGTCTCTCCTCCTCAGGTATAAGGTTCATTAAGCCTGCCATGTCTGACCACATCTGGTGGTCGTAGAGGCTGATAATAGCTAATGCATTTGCTGTCCTGATCGTAACTGCTACCATAGAAGAGAAAGGTTTCCCTAAAATGTCCATCCTGCATCCCTCCTTATCAGGAGGAATGGTGATAGGGGTAGCAGGGTTTTTGGAACATCTTTGAGCCGCTTGAGAAATGACCAATGAGGCAAGATGGAGAGTCCTCCAGAGCCCTATACTTCTTCTCAATACTGGATAGCACCAGTTGTATGGATGATGGGGTCTTCATAGTTTTTATACCTTCCTGCCATATATGATCCATAATTGGTATAGAGCGCACCAATTTCCTAGTGTCTTCCTTAAAATCATATAAAAACGTCAAATTATGAAATCCTCCAATATCCTCCGGACGAGAATCTGTTGGGAGATGTGGTGGAGGGGAGAGAGTTGGTATGACATAATCGTTCAAAGGATCAGGAGCAGACATTAGATCCGACAGCACACATTCCTCTCTATCCTCATCCGAAGAGGAGGCATCCGGTGCTCCAGGGTCAGCTGGCCAGGAGTCAAGAGTATTTACAGGTGTCTTTGGCGGCTGATCAGCTCCAAGACCCAGCCGGGCTATCCTTTGGAGGTTATGGGAAGCAAATTCTTTTTGTAAGACTCTCATTATGAGAGTTTCTCATATACTTTCAAAACCTGTAAAGCATAGGGATTTTCATCCATTTGATTCAATGTGTCCACTTATTCGTGATTTAATACCTTATGTAGTATTCATAAGTGATCTGGTCCCGGAGGATCCAAATTGAAAAAGTCCGGAACGGCAGCAAGGCTTGCACTATCCCGGTCCAGCGGCTGGGTCTTCTTGGAGGCTGCCATGTTCCCCTCCCCTACCCCACCGCCCAGTCCTGATGAAGACCCGCGTAGATGCTTCAAGAGCGCCCAGGGGATGTTACTTCGGACTGCCTCAGGTATCAAGACGCTTGGACAACTTAACTCTCTGATGAAGGGTGTGTAGAGAGAAAGGACAGACTTTCAGGACCTGGACGGTATCGCTTTGCCAGTAGCTGGTTGATTGCTGGAGCAGACAATGGTTATTTCAATGCTGCTAAGTCCGGGGCCAGTAAGACATTGCTGAAGGGTAATATGGGTTCTGAGGTTTTCTGAGCAAGGAAGAGAACCTCATTGAAGACACTTGTTTTCACCTCAACTGAAGGGAGCTGAAAATTGAACACATCTGCTGCCTTCCTGATCACAGAATGGAGGGACATGACCTCAGCAGTTGCTGGCCCAGCAGAAACTCTATTGCTATTGCCAGTGAAGTGTCCAGGCCACTGGCAGAGGACAATGCAGGAATTTCATAAGCATTGTCCACCGCATCATCTCTGCCAGGGTAATACTTCAAAGGATCAAATCGAGGCCAACGATGGCATGTATCCTTCCCCTGAAGTTTTATTCCTTCATCCTTTGAGCTCCCCTTCCGGACCTAAGTTGATGTCGAGGCTCGGTGGGAGAGGGCAGAGGTAGCTAGAGGAGGTGCTGATGTCTCCAAGCGTATATCCGGTGTAGGTGGTGGAGGAGATACTGGTGGCTTCTGTGGCAGCCCTGGCATCAGTGATGGGATCGAGTAGTTGTTCGGTGGCCTAAAAGCTGGAATTATGGGCTTTTGGTCTACGCCATACGGAGCAATAGACATCAACATAGGATGGCCTAAATTGGATGACGCTCCTGATGGATGCAACGCCCTGACAAAAATACCAAATACTGCATTAAGAAATGCTGCAGGATCTGTTTTGGGCACCAGGAATTCAGGAAGGATGGAGATGAGGCTGGGAATTCCAATGTCTTTGGAGCAGGCACTGATGGATTCAGCTGGAAGGGCAACAGGAGAGTTGGTATAATTTGCTCTAAGGCTGGGCCCAGCTCAGGTGCAGGTGTGCAGTCACCTAGAGCATGGTTCATGGGCCTTAGTTCTACTAACCAAGGCAGGCAGATTGAAGTTGCTGTGGGAGACCAGGTTTAAGGGACCGTTCCTCTTCCCAATCACTTCTTGTGCTTCTTTTGTTTCTTCTTCCTAGTCTCTGAATAAGAAGAAGTGGACCTGTAACGGGGTCTTGATGACAACGACGGCTTGTCTTCTTTTTGCAAGAGCGAGCCATGAAGAGTTTTTGCTCTTTCCTTAATGGCCTCCGGATTCATACAAAGGCAAGAGTCACAGTGACAGGAATCATGGCCAGAGTCCAAGCACCAAAGACAGATAAAAGGGGGGTTAGTGATGGACATCTGACACCTGTAGTCCCTGCAGTGCTTAATGCCACTGAGCCTAGGTGGAGACAATGGGGCCGATTCACAGAACTAACTTAAGACAAAATCCTAAACTTACTACTTTTGGTATTCACAGAAGTTAGGAATTTGTCTTAAGTTTGTCTTAAAACAGACTTAAGACTGACTTAAGTTAGGATGTTGTCTTACGTCTGTCTTAAGTCTGTCTTAACACAAATTTAAGACAAAATCCTAACTTCTGGGAATACCAAAAGTAGAGTGTGAGCACTGGATTTGCATCAAAAGGTGTGGAAAAAAGGGAAATGATTTTGTTGTGTCGTGCCAGGAGCTATATAGCTTTGTTGACGTCACCTGACCTAACTTCTGGTGTTGTTATTAACCCAGTGCTCCCTTGTGGCGATGTAACATTTATTAAGTTTCTCGATCCAGTCCAACACCTTTGATTATACTACAGTAGATGAATCTGCAGGTAGAAGTATCCGTCAGAAGGAATATTATCCACAATTAAGGGGGAGGGAAAGAGTTTTCTTTGGAGCATGAACAAAATCCTTGCATAAACAGGGAGGAATTAATTACTTTTTCTTACTACCTTCATTGTACATGCAAATTCATTTAGCCTCACCATCGAGGGTCTTAAAATATATGTTTTAAGAGGGACCTCAAGGTACAGAAAAGTGTTGCCCATGTTAGTTCTCATTGTAAGGTCTTACGTATTGAATCTTACAGTGCCTACTAGTGAAACATTAAAGGTGCTTTTAGAGATCTGCAGTGTGGACATAACCAAAACTCAAATTGAAGACTAGCAGTAGAAGATAACTGGCATATGCTTAATAAAAGTGGCACACCTTTTATCACAAGCTTATGACAGTATTATCTGGTGAAAAACAATTTCAATTGGATCTTTTAATGCTCATACTTGTATTTCGTAAGAAACCTATATTTTTTGCATAGTGGTGAAAATTCCTGTCAAATAAATGTGGGCTAAAATGTTTTGAGATAACACTGTCACAGACCGTGTCACATAAAGACTGAAAATTTTGCCTCTTCTTGATGTATAATCTAGTCCACCTTGAAGCATAATCTTTTCCTCTATTAATGCACAATCCTAGTGGCCCAGTTAGTAACTCTCTGCAGAACATTCTGAATCAGGTAAATATTCTATACATTTATCCCAAATGGTAGTAAACATTTACTTGACTATAAACTCACCAGTGGCACTATTGAATGTGGTCAACTGAGCCTTCTTCGGTTCCTTAGGACCGATGTTGGAGTCAAGTATAGAATTTGTTGAGGATGTAGAAATGTTATTTTCATCGGGCTCAGGACGAGTAACTGTCGAAGAACCTGGAGGGCTCTGAAGAGCCTGTGCTGAACGACTTACTCCAGATGTTAATGTTGGCGTGGAAGGCATCACAGTCATGGTCTGATCTGCAGATGTGGTGGAATTTTCTCTTTGCCAACTCATAAAATCAGGTGCCGCATCTGACTTTTGCAAAGCTATGGTCTGTTGTTTCTCCAAAGATGGCACTAGGGAGGAATATTTCTCTCTCTCATCAGTAGCTTCAGAAGTGTCTTTGGTGGGCATCGGAGAATGTGAAGCAGAGCTAGATGAAGGTTCCACCACAATGATGTCCACATGTGTAGGAGTCGTCGGAGAGGCCTCTGTCGTGGCAGCTGCAGGTTCAGGGTTTACAATGGCTACCATGGTTAAAGACTGCAATGTTATTTTGGGCAGTTTAGTTGAAAGTGCTGATTGCCCATACAGATGTTCATGAGTTGTACTGTTCTCAGGAATCCCTTGAGGGGCCTCTGCAGATGTTGATGACACCTCCTTTGAAGTCCATGTGATTGCTGAAGAGTCTTCGTGTACTGGGAGTCCTAGAGCAGCAGCTACAGCTTTCATTGGATACAAATATAAATGTGTTTCAGTGGCCAGAGAAAATCCTGCAGGTGAGGAAACATGCTCTCCAGCCTGCACATTAGAAGCAGATAATGCATATTTTTTGTAGCCAGTCCTTCTCTTTCTTGCATTTTTCCACTCTTGCAATCTCTGGTTTTTAGCTTTTCTGTTCTTGACTGTTAGATTACCCGATACTCTTCTTCTTGTAGGGGATATCACAGTGCTAAGATTGCTCAGAGATGCAAAAGGTGTTGCTGATGAAGTGGCTAAAAAGAACAAACCAAATTAAGAGTTAGGAAAAAATAAATCAAAAATTGAAAAAGATTCAAAACACTTTTTGTTCACAGTGGAGCACGCTGACTTATTATACAAAGTATTCCCACTTCTTGTTAACTCATACCTAAGCTCCACTTAACAAGTATTCTAAAAAACTTGGTGGGTTCGCCCACCCCCTATAAGTTTTCCCACCCCCATAAGTTCACCCACCCTTTATAAGAAGTTTGACCTGTGAAAGTTGCATAGAAAAGTAAGGATTTCATCATTTTTAAAGGCATAAAAGACAGTTATATGCATAAGGCAGTGTTAATATTTATAATATAACGTTTTTAGATTCTCAACTTATTGAATAAATATAACTTAGTTGTTACTTTTTGGCACTCTTCAACAGTATGTCCTCAAGTTAAGAGCATGTATATATTTCAATCTATAAGGATAATACAACCATCTACCAGTCCATGCACTCATCTGTTCAATGCCGGGAAGCAGAATGTTTACATGGGATACTGTTTTATCGAAAAATGTCCATTACCGAGGTGTGGATTAAGATAAGATGGTTTATTAAGTAACTTCAATGAAGATCCCAACCAGGAGCCTGGCACCCAACATTTCTATGCACCACCATGCACCACCATTCCACACAGTACACTCATTCTGGCTGAGCAGCAGGTATAACAGATACCTTACAAGTAAAACTGCCACTGTTTCACCAAGCCTAAAGCATGCCTTCACAAGCTTCAACTTCCATCCTTACTGTCTTAGGGGCATATGTATCATCCGTTTTTTTAGTCGCAAACTCTGTGATTCGCAAAAAAGCAACGTTTGCGACAAAAAATTCGGAAAACGCGATGTATGAGTAAAATCGCATCGCAAAATTAAGGAATCGCAAAATTTGCAATTCCTTAATTTTGCGCCAGCATTTAAGGAATCGCAAATTGCGATTCCTTATAATGCTATGTATGAAGCACCCAAGGTGTGCGATTTCTCATTAAGAAATCGCAAATTACCACCAACTGAAGTTGGTGGTAATTTGTGATTTCTTTCACAAATGCACTTTTTGGCATTCGTAAAGGTGCCATGTGGCACACATACATGCCCTTAGGGCATGTATGTGCGCCATATGCGCACACATGTAAATTTCAGGGGTGCATCAGGGTGTCCTTATGACACCCCTGCACCCTTGAAATTATTCTCAATTTGCGATTCTCAAATTGCGAACCGCAAATTGAGGATAACTTCCCGTTCATTCCTATGGGCCTCCTGGCCCATAGAAATGAATGGGAAAGTATTCCTTAATTGCGATTTCGCAATTTGCTAATCGCAATTAAGGAATATTAAGAAATCGCTAAAAAATTTCGATTTTTTACATACATCCCTTTTTGCAATTCTCAAATAGCGATTTCTAAAAAATCACTATTTTAGAATCGCAAATGAGGGTGTTGATACATATGGCCCCTGATGTCTTGCTTGGAAGGGCAGAGAAAGATGTTGACTTTATTTGAGGTTGTTTAGTATCAAAAGGTTAGCTGAAAGCAAGTGCGGGTGCTGTTGGAGAGACTATAGCATGGGGGTGCAGCAGAAAGTGGTTGTATTTCTAAACTTAGCTCAGTCACAGTGAATAAGAAAACTGAAAACTCTCAACCCTTAGCAGAACAATTTGGTTTCTAAGTTAATCTACCTCAGCCCTATATCATGGCTTGCTTTGTGTATATATCTGACCTTGTCAATCATGCTTAGGTAATCTTGCATTAGGTTTTTCAGAATTAATTACATTTATACTTAGCCTGAAGCTTTGTGGATCAGGCACTTATCCCTTAAAATGGGTTCACACTTCAGAAAACAAATTTCTGAGTGGAAGACACTCACCTGGAACACCACTGATGGCGCTCAGTGATTCCTTCATCTGTGCTCTGCCATCGATGTTGAAGGCGGTTGTAGATGTTGCTTCCGATGTAGAGTTATTTTTATTAATGTCTTCTTCTTGTTTGACTGAAACTGAATCCTGGGGATTCTGGAGGATGGGAGTTGAAAGACCTATTCTTCCACCAGATGTTTGGACTGCCTTTAAGATTGCCATGGTGGGTACCACAGATGTGCTCTGATATTTGGCTTTGGAGAGATTCGCTTCTTTCATACCAGAATGTGTAGTCAAATAGGACGTTTGTGAAGTTGGACGTTGCTTTGGCGCTAAGGTACTGACTGAGGTTGGATAGTTCTCTTTTCCATCTATAGATGCAGAGGCCCCTTTGGTGGGGCTGAGAGGACGTGGTTTTGGCCCTAAGGTAGGGACTACGGTTGGATAGTTCTGTTTGCGATATGTAGATGCAGATCCCCATTTGGTGCGGCTGAGAGGACGTTGCTTTGGCACTTTGGTAGGGACTATGGTTGGATAGTTCTTTTTTCCATCTGTGGATGCAGAGCTCACTTTTGTAGGGATGAGAGGACGTAGCTTTGACATTAAGGTAGAGAATACGTTTGGATAGTTGTCTTTTCCATCTGTAGATGCAGACTCCTTTTCGGTGGGTCTGAGAGGATGTGGCTTTGGCGATAAGGTAGAGACTATTGTTGGATAGTTCTCTTCCCCATCTGTAGTCGCCAAGCCTACTTTGGTGGGGCTGAGATGACGTGGCTTTGGCACTAAGATAGGGTCTATGGTTGGATACTTCTCTAGTTCATCTGTAGATGTAGAGCCCCCTTTGGTGGGACTGAGAGGATGTGGCATTGGCACTAAGGTAGAGACTATGGTTGGATAGTTCTCTTTTCCATCTATAGTTGCAGAGCCCCCTTTGGTGGGGCTGACAGGATGTGCATCTGAACTGGGTGACATTTCCATTGTTGAGATGTACATTGGTGTATCAGCAGAGAAAGAAGACACAGTGATGGCAACTGCAGCCTCTGATGGTGTCCTGGTCACCTCTGCTGATGACGATGATGCTATATTGGGCAGTATAGTTGAAAGAGTCAGTAGATCATACACAGATGCAAATGTGGCTCTTTTCTCAATAACATCCTCAGCAGCTGTGGTAGATGTTGCTGTCGTTGGGGGAGCAATCGTAGGCTCTGAATATGATGAGGTGTCGCGATTTACCAAGACCCCAGGAGTGAATAGTAAATATTGTGAAGGGGTTATTGCTAAATGTGTTTCACTGATGTCCGATGACTCTTCGGCTGAGTACCTTGGTTTGTCAGGCGTAGCTGAAGATACAGATGTTACATTCTGCATGGAGACTGTACCTTTGTTTGTCTCATGCTCCCACATCGCTGACAGTGGTGTATTTTCTTTCTCAGTCAGAGGTGTGAAATCTACCAATGCTCCTGTTTCCACAGATGATAGCACTGTGTTAAGATTAGTTAGTGCTGGCTCAGTGCTTGCCTCTGAAATTGACAAAGAAGCATAATAATGAAATGGTTATGTGAAAAATTCAAAAACACAAAATAGGAAAAATAACAAACTTCATTGCAAACCATGACTTGGCAAAACGTCATATAGCACACCTCATACTATTCGACAGCTATGTAACACTGATGCTCTCCCTCAATGACCCGTGGATGCAGAATCCCTCTTCAATTGGCCTTTTTGTGCCCAGATCTCTGTTCCGGTTGACTTACACTGTAGCAGCATGAGAACAAAGTCAATATACAGAAAATGACTTACCATCCGAACTCAGGAGTCAGCAATTTATCATTGCTTTGCAATCAGATTTTGCTTGCAAAACAATGATGAATCATATATTGAATTGCTAGGACACATAGAACTTTCCCCTCCCGAGCTGTGATTCAGTATCGAGTTGCAAACCAAGTCTGAGATGGTACAAATGTACCTCCTCCTAAAACATTGATTCAAACTGTTTTCAATCTTAAGGCAAATAGTATATCTGGCCCATCCTTTTTTATATCTTATATCTTCCACTGTCCTTAATACAAGGAATCCAAGAAGAACAATTTGAAGTAATTGTACTACATTATCACTGACTTGTAAAGGATAAATAGGCTGTCAGCTGGTGCACCACTCAAACCCAAGGACTTACATATAAACAAATTTGCAATTCTTGTAAAGATATATGTCAATCCAAGACACTACTGAATTGAATTATAAGATGGGGGAGGGAGAGGTGAGATATGAGACAGGCTGAGAGTGGGTGACTGAGAGTGAGCAACTGTGAAACAATATAAGACAGATAAAGAGGGACAAAGTGTGACAGAGATTGAGACGGATGGTAACAAATACTTATGGCGAAAAAGAAAATTATTGAAAGAGAAAATAGAGGGAGAGAGAGAGAGAGAGAGAGAGAGAGAGAGAGAGAGAGAAGGGTTGCAGCATGTACAAACCATATTTTGTGACTCAGTAATCTATTACCAACTCGCAAAATAGGGTTTGCGAGTCGCAATTAGGAAGTGGCATGGCAAGGGTGTTCCTTCCCGATAGGGAGGCCCTTCCCAATAGCGAGTCGCAGGGGGATGTACGATTGTTTTGTGACTGCAAGTGCGGTCGCACAACTATCGCAGTTACCACCAATTTTAAATGGGTTGTAAGCCAGTTGCAATTGGAAATCCCTTGGTGTTTGGCAGCGCAAAAATGTTTTAAAAGCTGGCTGTGGTCCCACGGATCAATGCCTGCCCTTAAAAAGTGAAATAAAAACGTTGCATTTTTTCCCTTTAAAATGCATCCCAATTTCCTTTCTGGAAAACGTGCTGCATTTGAAAAAGAAAGTGTTGCTTTCATTAAAAAACAAACACAGATGTGGTGATCTGCTGTCCCCAATGGGCCACCATGCCAGTGATTGCAGCCCATTCCAAATGGGTCACAAATTGCGACCTGCCTCATGAATAGTGACGAGGCAGCTCATTTGCGAACTCATTGGGAATCGCTAAATGTGTCTAAGACACATTAGTACATTACGTTTTGCGAGTCTCAAATTGTGAGTCACAAAAAATCTCAATTTGTGACTCGCAAAATGGAATGGTATTACATCTGGCCCTAGGAGAAGTGAGATTAAAACAGAGAGGCAGCGCATGAGATCATTTTTGAGCATATGCAGGACAGAGAAATAACCAAATACAATTAATGAGAGTGAGAGACTCTAGGAAACCAATGGGCATATTACCAACAACTAGCGATAATTATCGCTATCTTGGCTTAGCGGCAATAATTTTATCGCCGTGTTGCTTAGGAGCCTTGCTATTATCAAGGTTTATCTCCTAAGCGATAAAAATCTGCCGAAATGCATGAATATCGCTGTAAAGTCAGCGATATTCATGCATTACCGAGCCAATGCTCTTAGCCATGTTATCCTCCTCCCATTGGATAACATGGCTAAGAACTGCTCAGGGCGAATATCTCCAAAAGTTGGTAATAGGAGATAGCGATGTTAGCGACTGTTTCCAGTCGCTAACATCTTGGCACGCCCACTTTGCATGTCATTAGTGATAAATATCTCTGACATGCAAAGCGGGGCGCAAGATGGTCGCTATCTCCTACTAGCTGTCGCTAACTGGTGTTAGTGACAGCTAGGTAATAGGGAGATAATTTTATCTCCTCTTTCTTGGCTTTTAAAGCCAAAAAAGAGGAGGTAAATCCCTTGATAATATGTCCCCAAATTGCTTGTTTACACGGGAGAGAGGCCCCCATCTTCATATAGGCTGTGGTTCAGCTCAAACACAGAAGATCAAAACTACAAACTAAAACTGAAAGTAAAGATTCCTGAGCTACCCTCTAATACTGATGGCCTCGAGATAGAGGCTTAAGATATTTGGGAAGGCAATATATTAAGGCGCTGCCACACTCAGGGTGTGAAATAACATAGAGCCTGTGGAAATAAACATTTGAAGTATCTGAAAAAACACTACTACCAATTATCTTTATGTTTAAGCTAGAAGTAAATGTTTTCATATATATTTGTGTTGGAGTATTTATGAAAACATAACTGTGTACTTGCGATGTGTTGTACGTGTATATTACAGTTTGCACCAATATACTATAGAACTTAGGGGCATATTATCAAGGGGGTTTATCTCCGCTTTTTTGGATTTAAAAGCCAAGAAAGCGGAGATAAAATTATCTCCCTATTAGCTAGCTGTCACTAACACCAGTTATCGCCAGCTAGTAGGAGATAGCGACCATTTTGGGCCCCGCTTTGCATGTCAGTGAAATTTATCACTAATGACATGCAAAGTGGGCGTGCCAAGATGTTAGCGACTGGAAACAGTCGCTAACATCGCTATCTCCTATTACCAACTTTTTGAAATATTCGCGCTAAGCGCGAATATCTCCAAAAGCTAACACCTGCCCCTCAGCAGTTCTTAGCCATGGTATCCAATGGTAGGTGGATAACATGGCTAGGAGCATTAGCTCGGTAATGCATGAATATCGCTGACTTTTCAGCGATATTCATGCATTGCGGCCGATTTTTATCGCTTAGGAGATAAACCTTGATAATAGCAAGGTTCCTAAGCTATAAAAATCACCGCAGCACGGCGATAAATATATTGCCGCTAAGCCAACATAGCGATAATTATCGCTAGTTGTTGGTAATATGCCCCTAAATTTTTATGTTGTTCTTGTAATAACTGGAAGAATTCAGTGACCCTAACATGCATTCTAAGGGCCTCATTTATGAAAAGTGACGCATCGCTGCGTGAAAACAGCGATGCGTCACTTTTCACTGCGCCCTCCTTGCACCACCAATGATGCGTCATATTTACAGTATGACGCATCATGTCGCAAGGAGTTACAGATACCTCAGTATTTCTGACGTATCTGTAAGCGCAAAAGTGACGCATTGCTAGAGTGTGTCACAAAAGTGACGCAACTCCAGCAATGCGCCCTTTCACATGGGGCAAGCCCCATGTGAAAGGGCCTGCATCAGTCTTACGCCTGCTGTGAAGCAGGCGCAAGATTTTGACGCAACGGCGTCCTAAAAGTGACGCAGTGAAATCTCATAGATTTCACGGCGTCACTTCTACGACCCTTCCTTGCGTCAATACGCCCCCCTTGCATACATTATACCTGGGGCAGGTATAATGTAGCGCAGGCGTTTACAAAGTGACGCATCTACCTAGATGCGTCACTTTGTTAATATGGTGCAACAAGGCACATTATTTACGCTGCTGGTGCGTCGCAAAAAGTGACACACCGCCAGCGTAAAAGTGACGCACGGCCTCATAAATGAGGCCCTAAGTATCTAAGGGCCAGATGTAGGTATCCAAATACCGGTCGGTAACGGCCAAAAATTCAGAATTTCGGCAGTTACCGACCGGTATTTGGATATTGATATATAGGGCTTCAAAAAAATACTGATTCGGTAAATGTACCGAATCGGTAAATGAAATGTAGGAAGCACTGTTAACAGTACTTCAGGGTTTTAAGGATTCATTATTTACCACCAACTATTAGCTGGTGGTAAATAACGAATTCCTATGTAAATGAAAATATGTGCATTTACACCTGTGCCATGTGACAGACATACATGCCCTTAGGTAAGGGCATGTATGTGTGCCACATGGCACACAAGCACTAATCAGGGGTGCAACAGGGTGTCAAAGTGACACCCTGCCACCCTTGACTATTTCCCAATTTTACTTAATCGGTATTTACCGATTCGGTAATTGACATTCATTCCTATGGGCCTCCAGGCCCATAGGAATGAATGGCAACTACCGAATCGGTAAATACCGATTCGGTAATTACCGAATCTTACCGAATCGGTAAAAAATACCGAATTATTACCTACATCTAATTTACCGATTCTAAAATACCGAATCGGTAAAATTCGGTATTTTAGAATCAGTAAAAAAGATTTACATACATCTGGCCCTAGGTTCTCTTGAGCCCTGATTCCATTTTATTCAAAGTAATTAATTTGCATATTTTCTACATCTTCCAGCCTCGTTTCCAACAGTGGCAATTCGAATGTGGTTTTAAGAAAAATAGTAACTTAGGCTAAAGGACTTCTCTCATTTTCTCCATGGCAAGAGCCTGTCTCCAGCTCATTTGAATTTAAAAATATTTGTTCAGCGCACTTTTACCCAGCGGTTTCATGGTGCTATGTGTGATGCAGTGGACGGCAGCAGGTGGGAGCGGTTTAGGCAGTGTGGGCTTGCAGAAATAGGAAGGTTTTTAGGTCCTTCCGGAACTGAAGGTAGGAAGGAGAAGTTCGAAGGGCAATGGGGAGGGAGTTCCAGAAGGCTGGAGCGAGGACAGCGAACTTTGCTCCACCCGCCCTCAGTATTTTGAACCGAGGAGTGGCTAGGAGGGCCATGTGTGAGGAGCGGAGTTCTCTACCTGGAAGGTAAGGGTTGATGGCAGAGCAAATGAACTCGGGGGCAGTGCCCGATTTTGCCTGAAAGGTGAGGCAGCCAAGTTTGAAGAGGGCGCGCTCTTTCACCGGCAGCCAGTGCAGTGCTTTCAGCAGTGGGGTGGCCCGATGGAATTTTGGTAAGCCATAAATAAGGCGGGAGGCCTGGTTTTGCACCAGCTGTAGGTGACGGATCGCGTAGGCTGGGGCCCCGTTATAGATTATGTTGCCATAATCGATGCGGGATAGTACCATAGCCAGCACGATGATTTTGAGAGCAGAAGGAAGAAAGAAACGGGAGACTTTCCTAATTATTCTTAAAGAGAAGAAACAGGAAGAGACCACAGAACCTACTTGTGAATGAACAGAAAGTTGGGAGTTTAAGAGAATCCCCAGGGTTTTAACTTTGGATACCGGAAGTGGAGGGGGACCAAGGGACAGAGGCCAAAAAGAAGGGGACCACGGACTGCAACCACCTCCGGTCAAGACCAACTCGGTCTTGTCAGGGTTGAGTTTGAGGTGGTTGCAGTTCATCCAGTCCTGAATAAGCTTCATGACTGTCTGGACATTTTGGGCAGATGAAGATGTATGGGAAAGGTTAAAGATTAGCTGGAGGTCATCGGCGTAATTGAATACCGTGACCTCCAGCTGCTGTAACATAAAAATGAGGGGATAGATGTATAAATTAAATAAAAGAGGGGAAAGCGAAGATCCTTGGGGAACCCCGCACTCTAACTTACAGGAGGCCGCGGCGAAACCAGCCAAATGGACCGCTTGAGCTCTCTCAACCAGAAAGGACTCGAGCCACGAAAAGGCCAGGCCCTCTATGCCCGCCGCCCTGACACGGCTAAGGAGGATGGAGTGGTCCACCGTGTCAAAGGCGGCAGACAGATCTAGGAGTATCAGAGCTTGTGGAAGGTTGGTGTCAATACCTTCACGCAGCGTGTCCATTACTGAGATCACCACCTTCTCCGTAGAGTGCAGGGGACGGAAACCAGCTTGATAAGGGGAGAGGCAGTGATTGGCCTCTATGTGAGCACTCAGGGTAGTCGTGATGTGAGTTTCGAGAACTTTTGCCAAGTACGGCAGGAGGGAAATGGGACGGTAGTTGGAAGGGGAGGATGGGTCGGCATCAGATTTTTTTATAATAGGAATGATAACCGCAGATTTATGGAAACTGGGGACCGTGGCGTGTTTGAGAGAATCATTGAGAAAGGTCAAGGGCGGGTTGGGACAGGCTAGGTAAATTTTCCTAAGGATGTGAGCAGGGGCGAAGTCCAGGGGGGAACCTGATTTTACCCGACAGAGCAGTCATTAAACAATTTAGCTGAAATAATAGTGTCTGTCACGTTTATTAATGTTCCATTCACTTGTATTGAGAGTAGGCTAGGACGGAGTTCATGGACTCATGCTATGCAGAACCCCGCAAAGTGGCAAAAAATATCTGCTGAGCTACGCAGTTTCGCGAGCGGGCAGAGTTTGCCAGTGCACCTGTTCGCATTGCGAAACACGGAGTATGAACTCGCATTTCAAATCCCACGCAAATGGCACCACGTTGTTCGCATGGGCACAGACATCTTGTTTTCTACTTTGTTTATGGTGCTGGGACAAATTTTTTTTGTAACCTCTTTTTATGAATTTCGCTCATAAGACCTTACATTTCAAAAATTACATATACATGTACACCATTAGGTTGCTTCTTCATTTTAATGTCTCTTGGAAGGGGTTTGAATCGGACCACCTCCTGGGATCCAACGGGAACAGAATCAACACAGGACACGTCATCTGGAAATGCATTTAAACATATATTAGGATCCAACTTACCTTCCCTATTGAATGAAGCTAATGCTTAGGTCATTCTGTATTTGCGCCGTGGTGCCCATATCTTCTGTCACTTCTTGACACACACCCTGCTTTTATATACTGTTTCCCCAGTTCAGTGGCACCAGTCTAGGTCTCTTTCGCATTCCTTCAAAGACAGTGGCTGGGGAGCACCCCATCTCCTTGCAATTTTTCTCTTTGTAATCCCTGCCGCTAGGGCCAGCCAGAGACTGACGTACTTCGGCCAGTCTATCTATCCCTTAATCATTAAAATGAGTCATCTAGCACCAATTGGGACTTCTTCTCCGGAGGCTCTGAACATTAGTGTTGTGACTCTTTGCTAGAACTAGGCAATCTCTTGACTCCATAGTTGTGTTATCTGAATATAGATGAAGCAATAACAGGGAAGGCATCACAACTTCACAAGTGAGGTACAACTCCTACCCACTCAGGTGAGCTCCAACTGTAGGATTAATCAGAAGGATTATCCATCACAGGCAAATAAATAAAAATAAAAACACTGAGTTAGTGGATTATACCAAAGCTGTTCGAAGAATTGGGACCAGACTACTACATGATGACACAACAAAAATTCCTGATAGTGGTAAAATAAAAAATTGCAATAGTAACAACTTGAGCAATGAAGAGCTACTATTTGATTAAAACTAATATGAAATCCACGAGTCATAAAAACTAGACTCAAAGTCTAGAGTGGACAAGCTTAGGGTAGGTGTTTATGGTTACACAACACAAGGCCTGTTTGATGATACTGACGTTCTTTGATCTGTATCTGAAATATGGATCTTTATGTGCAGGTGTGTAAATGGGCTATTTCTTAGAATACCCTGCAGTGAGTTGGTGCTGCTTTCACCAAATCCGCTCTAACAAGCCCTGGGGAAGAAGGTTTGGGGTTTGATGAATGGATGGGAAAGGGGATTTGGGGTAAGGTTTGACAAGGACAAACAGTACACAAGGACATCATTCATGTGGGCAATGAGCAGCAGATCATCGTCATCAATCTGTTGTGTAAGGAAACAAAGGATTTTGTATGATACAGTACAGTTAAATGAATTGCAATCTGCCTCCCGAGACTCAATTTATCAAATATCTAAATGTTCTGTCCTCTACATTGGAAAATATAAAATTATGGAGGTGTGAACTAACCACCCAGCTCTCCAAATATGATTGTTAAAATAAAAATTATACTGTATTGCAAAATGAGGTGGTGCAACGCATTCTCCTCAGGAATGTCTATCTCTCTTGGGTGCTTGTCTGGACTGTACCAGTAGGTAATTAGGAGTGTTGAGATCAGCTTTCGCCTTTCGTTAGTGCAGGAGACTAGAAGGGCAGTGGGTTGTAAAACTGAAACTGTATTTTAGAGTCAAGGAGAAGGACAGAAGGAAGGTAAGCTTCACGAGGAGGGTATCAAGAAGACTCAGAGGCAGAGCCAAAAAACAAGATGGGGACTCAGAGTTTCACCATTGCTACCAGTGCAACACATACAGACAGCACCATTTCACAAATCAATGCACCTCTCTCCATTCCACATAGCTGATTACAAGGCCTCAGAGTCATGGCTTCAATTTGAAGTAAATAACTTCCTGCTTCTAGCTATTGATGAGGTAGTACCGCCCTGAGTTATTATATCCACCTCCTGACTCAAAATAACTCTGTCCCAATCATGACCCAAGCAAAATAGACATTTAGTGCACTGCTGTTAAAGAACAAGCACAGAAAAAGAATTGCAGTATTTTGTATAAGTTTTTGTTTGTTAACTATAGGGTCTGTTCTGGTCTTTGAAGAACCAGAAAAAAAGAGAGGACTCTGAAAGTAACTCTGGCTAATTATGAAAGGGCCAATCACTGCTAGGAGATAGGAAGAAGGTATCACCGATCATGCAGGCCCCAAACATTGCAAATCATCTCAAGCATGTTCGCAAATTACAGTTCAACACCCCCTTACTGTCTGCACCACAAGATTTATCAATCACCATTCACAATCACTCAATGATAATTCATTGGTGCGATGGTTGCCTATTCCAATACAACCACTGTGGTAGGTACATTACCTCCCCTTTGATGCATGCAACAGATTGGAATTTGGCAGTCTTATAAATCAAATGATTGTCTCGGGTAGCCCTAGTAGGCGATGAAAAAAGCGGAAGGGTTATAGAAGTGAACCGTACAGGGTAATTTTTACTCAATAAGTTTGTGAAGGGCAATCACCGCCAGGAAAGAAAAATCGCCCATCGTTCAGGCCCCAAACATTGCAAAATCGTCTCAACCAAGCTCCTGAATTACAGTTCCACACCCTCCCTCACTGTTTGTCACCACATGAATCATTAGTCATTACTCACAATCACTGACTCGCCATTGCAATAGTTGTAGTTACCTCTTCTAATCCAAGCATTGGTAGGTTGGGTGAAAGGTGGTACAAAATTCATCTTTGAATCAGGCAACACATTGGACGTTGGTATTGGCACCCTTTTAAATCAACTATCCTCTAGGACAGCCCTGCTAAGTGATGCAAAAGAATATAGGTATGCAAGAAAGGCAGGCATTGTCTCCAATGTCATAAAAAGATTGTAGAAGCTTCTTTAGTGGACTCTGGTCCAACTTCAATCCGGCAATATATTTGACTAAAAATGGTGGGGCAGCATAAATTCGACACAAACATAATAATGTGTCACTAGCTACTTTTTATTTGTTGCAAAGATAGAAGTACAGCGAGAAATAATTAAAAAGTTCTATGGGAGCACTGGCATACTCAGTCCTGGAGGTAGAGTTTGTCCTCAAACTCAGGTGGTTCACCCCGAAGTTGGTCAGCCGACACACTTGTATCTGACCAATCCTTCTCCTCAGGAACAGTGTACTTGTGTGATATGAAATATTGATTTATTTTGATCATGGTCAATCTCTTCACATTTAGAGGCAAGAGACTAGTCCTTCTCACTTTAACAACGGCACCAGCTGCACTGAACACATGCTGAGCAGGCACACTGGCTACAGGACAAGCCAGATACTTATTGCCTGCCTGCTGAGCTCTGGCCAATTGCACATTTTCCAATACTAATATATCAATGGGGTTTGATCCACATAGACCTCCATTGGATCATCCAGGTGCTCCTGGAACATCCTGTGAATGGTCATTGGTGCTGCCACATGCTCCACAACTTTTGCCATCGCCTCTGTACTGGACTTAAGCCCTGCTGATTGAAACCAATACAGTGCAGAGGTCCAGTCCAGTCCTTCTGTTGCTGTTGTTGCCAGTGTTATGGTTAATGTTGTGGTTGGTTGCTGTGAGACAAGACTGCCCTCTTTGAAATTGGATTCCGCACCCCAGAACTATTGAGTGGGGCTCTAAGTTCCAACCGTTCCACTTCCAGGTCTCTGGATAGCTGAACAATCCAGCTCTTGCATTTTGACACAGCCCCTTCAGAAAAAGGAATGAAAGTGGGCAGAATCATTTTGTACTGTGGATCAAATAGTGTGACACAGATGTGCTGTATGGATGAGATATGTTCACTAGCAGCCTTGCATTACAAGCCAAGGGAAGGCTAAAGCTTTCAACCAAGGCATGCACTTCCGTGTTTTCTTTCACACCTATGCAAGCGTACATTCCAAACGCCTTCTTTACATGGTCCTGTAGCAGATGCAACAAAGCTTGACCCATTGTACTGTCCTCCTTGCTAACTTCCCTGTGCCAGGCATTTGACTAGGCCCCATTTGTCTGCTCCATGGTCATAGCTTTCCCAACTGCATTCCCTCGTCTTCGAATGATATGGTCATTGGTCTGTTTGTACTGCTCAATCAGGCATTGCAATATGTAATAGGTCAAGTTCTGATGTGTTGGCAACTCCTGTATCAGGGCTTTAACTGGTACTCTGAATAGTCTGTAATTGTTTCCGGGCTTTAAAAGAATGGGTGAGAATAATGCAGATTTGTCTACGGGTGGTCAGTATATTATTGCGTATGTCTTCTTTTTTGAGAAAATCTTTCACTACCAGGTTGATGCAATGGACCAAAGACAGTACCCTGAAATAGCCACCATCTGACATTGGCCTTGACTATGTTACTGCCATTGTCCAATACACCTTGCTGATAAATTTGTCCCAGATGTTTACAGGTGAATGTGATTTCTCCATGGCGAACACAGCCACTGGCATATGCCAACAGGATGCTCTTAAAACTTTCTTCAGGGCCAAGACCCCTGAAAATCTTTTGCTTCACTCCCCAAAAGAGATACAGTGTGCAGTGATGAACATGTAATCAGTCACCTGACAACGTCTCCACATGTCTTTTGTCAGGTGTTTAATGTGAACAACACTTTGCTGCAACCAACTGCAGCACATTGTTCTGCAGTACTGGAACAGCAACTATGGCAAAATAGGTCCGAGTTGGAACCTTCCATTCAGGCAGATGGCTTCAAACAATTCTAAGAATCCCACTCCTTCCACAAAAGAAAAAGCGAGGAGGTCCAGCACTAACATTTTTGCCAGATTCCCATTGTACAAACATGCAGTTGGGTGGTTGCGCTCGCAAGGGCCATCCTGCCTAAACATGCCTGTAACCGTAGCCTGAATTTATTTCTTTTCTGGGGCCACTGACACATGAGACTTGAGAGAAGTAGGTGGTGGTAGACTCATTGTACGTCATGGTGGGGCAGTCAGTGCATGCCGTGGTGTCTCCATCTCACCTTGAGTCAAAGAAATGGAGAGATGGAGACACGCAGGCTGACGCAGACCCAGCCCGTTTCCCACAATCCCACCGAGGGGGGCAGACCGTCGGCCAAGTGGAACCAAGGCTCTATCAAGTGGACCTCCCAACAATTGCTGTGTAAGCTCGTCATTCTGGCATCAGCAGCGGATCGCAGACAAGTGAGGCTGCGGGGTGCCGGGGAGTCTGTCTTGCGTACTGCCCGCTCAAGCTGCCTTCAAGCCTTCACAGTCTCCACAATTGTGGCTCTCCCAACTTGGAAACTCCTGCGCCCGCCGCCACCACCACCTGCATGGCTGCTGCTCGCCTGCTTGCTGCTCAGGCACACCGAAAGCCCGGAATGGAATCCCTCTCACAAGCCACTGTCCGCAGAGTCTTCTTGTGCCATTGTGAAGTCCCTGAAGTGGGTAATTTTTCTGGCACACTGCTGAGGACAGGGTTGCTTTTGCATGAGGATGTCACCCTCTTCTTCCTCATCAGCACCTCCCATCATGATTGGAATTGTAGCTGAGACTCCTCTCACCATCACGACCACTTTCAGCAATTTATGATGCTCCTCCCACTTGATTGTGTGGCTTTTTTCATGTGGGTCGTTTAGCCTCCATTACCATTCTATGTACTAGGCTTACCTCGACGAACATTCCTGTGGAATATGCTGTATATTGCAACGTGCTCCCTCTCTTTTCTAACTGTAAAAAAGTTTCAAACTGGGGAGAAGCAAATTTTTTACCTTGCCACTGCCAATGCTTGAAGAAGAACTGGAGGTAAGTGGGTGTCATCAATTGGCTCTCTGAAGAGAATATTTCTCCAGAGGAAGAGGTTGGTGCAGGTCTCAGCTGGGGCTTTGCAAATATAGGAACTGATGGTTCTACTTGTGCCACATCCCTCAGTGCAGGTTGAATAGCAATACTGTACTCCTCCTAATCACCTTCCACAATGACTGCCTCATCGTCATCATCCCCTTCCAAAAGTATAAGGCTGTCGGGAACTTTTCTTTTCCTTTGACTCTCCAGTTGTCTCCTGGACTCTGAGGGGGACCACTGCATGTCCCTATCATCATCATCAGAATTTGTTCTTGGAGAAGATGGAAGAGTAGTGATAGAGCAAGATTTCGCATCGTGACTTGCTCGATTCAAAAACCTCGAAATATGTTATAATCCTATAAATCCAACTGTTCGTTTTACTAATTTATGTATTTTGAATGTGCGTATGTATCATAGTGATGCTTGCCTATGTGGTTTACTAATACGAGTAATTCTTGTGAATAAAATGGCCGCTGCTTGACATTTGCTTTTGCGCATGCGTTAGGCACACCCACGTGACCTGACGTAGTTGCATTGTGGAGGGAAAGGGTGCGCATGCGTAATAGCCACAAAATAGCTGCGCTTTGTAATAAACGAGGCGAAGCTTGCACCGCTGCTCCTGTGATATAGTGTGTTGCTCTTACCATTAACAGCATAGCATATTTTTATAAAGATAAACCTGAAGTACGAAATCACAAAATGTAATACATGCATTTATTTCTATGTTTTAATTTGTTTTTGCTTACTTTTCATGTACTGCGACAACTGGGGGTTTACATGGGTCGAGAGCCATCTTGAAGGTCCCTTCTGCGCTTGACCGCGCAGCCTGGGGAGCAATAGCCTTGAGCGGTGGAACTCAGCCAGCTGGCAGCCACAGTCAAGATGCTCCTGAGAAAGTGACCTGCGACCCAGCAGGACGGAGTTGTCTGTACCCATATTGAAACATTTGTTAATATTCCATTGTATTCCATTGACTTGTCTCATGAGAACCCCAAATTCACTAGGCGGATCCTTAGAATGCAAATATGAGCTTGGAGTAGTCTGTTCTGATTGGTGTGTTAACCCATCCTACCTTAGGACCAATCGAAATCTGGGATTCTGACATTTTGCAACATTTGGGGGTGGTATACTGTCCCAAAAACAGTATATCTAGCCTGGGTTTAGCTAGAGAAATTGTCCGACTTGTCCGAATAGCTGACCTGTCACTGACCCAACGCACTCAATAGGTGACCTGATACAGTGGTGCTGCGGAGCACTCTGTCCGAATTTGACCATAGACTCTGAAGGTTTTACTAAACCTTAAGTGCTGGCGGAGCACTTTGCTGGGGAATTCGCTGACCCAATCGGGGTCCTGACTGATAGTTGCAGAGAGGGTGGAGCGCAGGCGTTGCTTCCAAACTGCGGGTGCTGGTCGTATCCCGGTGGTCCTGTCCTGATCCTAATCTGGTTTTCCTGTCCTGTCCTGGGGTGTCCATTCTGCACCTGCTGTCCCATTGAGGGTTATCCGTCCTTGAGGGTTTTCCTGTCCTTAACTGACCCATGGCCAGGGTTGGTTTTCACACCAGTCTAGGTAAATATCGTACCGAAACCCTTTAAACTGCACCTTTCTATTTTTCTGTCTTTGCTTCAATAAAGACATACCTTTGCATATGATAATTTTCCATGCTTTCCCGCAACTATTTCATATCTCAAAAGTCATTTGCATTTATTTTCTTAGCGTGTTCCTATGTTACCCTACCTTTTAGAAATCATTTTCTCCATTGCAGTCTCTCTAAAAGCTGAACTTTGATTTATAGCGTGTCCCACTCTTGCTCATTCTATAGCTGTTTAAGATTTCCAGAGTTCTCAGTTAGGTTTATGAAGTATACCCAATAGCTTAATTCTAATTATGCATAAGTTGGTCCATTTATAAAAGTTTATTCTTGCATTACCATTTTTACTCCATTTAGCGTGTTCCCTGTTTCACTATTATATAGAGAAAACTTAAATGATTGCCCTTACACTGTTCTTTTATAGTTATATGCTTTTCGTTATCCTGATTATTGATTGTCTCCTAACTGTAAGTCTAATGCTTTATGAAAATGAAATTTAGATAAATCTTTTAAAACTTCCAGTTGTCCGTGGTCATTTTATAGAAAATCAAAATGTATATGTTGGGTTTGTATTTCTTCTGCCTTTCCTTTTACAGCTAGCTCCCTGACCCATCGTGGTCATAGGTACCCGTATCGGTGGATGGTAAGTCGGGTACACTAGAAATAGTAGAAAGGAACTCATGATTATTGGTAGTAGGTTGTAGGGTCATCTGATCAATGTATATAGTGAATTGAAGTATATGGGCCCGAGACCGAAGTGGTGAAAATATTGGTCGGGTGACCTGCGATCTCTATCAGTAATTTTCTGGTAGCATCGAGGATGGTTAGGGAATAGTTAAAGGTTAGGTAGGATTAGTTAGGCTAACTAAAGTTGGATACTGCTAGATAGGAAATCTTATTTGCTGCTACGAGAATAGGTAGTTCAGGTGATCTGATCACTCACTTGAAATGATTGTTTTGTAAAAATATGAAATGTTTTAAAATCGTTATTCTTGTTATTATACTGTTATATGTACTAATCCATTCGTATGTAAAACGTTGTGTGTATTGTCAGAAATCCCCGGGGAATTGAATAGCGAGTGGTGAATAGAATCCATTCGTTTTGAGGTCACTGGCTTTCAAGGAAAGTTGGTGCAGGTTAGGCAGAACTGGAAGCACTAACTAGGGTTTTTTCTGAATGCATGTTTGAATAAATGTTAGCAACGAGGTTCATTGGCAAAATTCCTATCGTGACATAACCTAGTGAGGGTCACACCGGAAGAGTAGCAGGTTCATCGGAGCTTGGGTGAAAGCAAAAGGGTTCGCGGGTGAAACTTTAGATTTAGCAAATATCCCAGAAAGTGGATGAGTCTGAGGAAGTAACAGGTTCCCTAATGCTAGAGTGAAGGATAGGCGGAAGAGATCTATCCGCAGTGTGTGAAAAGTAAATGGAAGTAGTTTGCTTGCAGTGAAATTCTTTCTGTCTAGACACTTGAGCACAGTGGCGAATGTGTATTCGTTGTGAAATAACCAAGCACTAAGCACTTTAGAAAGAAAGAAAGTTTCCGTTACCTTGTAAAGGAGGGAGTCAGTCGCGAAGCTGCTCTGACGTCACTCTGTGCCGCGCTGGGATTGGTAGACACAGCGGGCTGCTAGCGGAGTTGAAATTAGGAAGGAGGGGTGAGTGCCGAAGCGTGAGAACTGTCTCGCGAAAAAGGCCGCGCACCCATTGGTCGAGATTATTTGAATTCGTGCATTTCATTGGTTGCACGAAAATAAGAAACGCATTTAGATTGGAAGTGACTTTGTAAACAGAGAGTCGCTTGAAGGAAATTATATGTGGCATACGTACAGACCGCATACTAGACCAGATCCTAGGCATTTAGGGTTTGAGAACGATCAGTGGAAAGGACATAACACCGACATTATGTACGGAAATAAGAGGAAGTTGTCACTTGTGAACAAAGTCAAGAATTATTTCAAAAAGGACAAACCAATTAAGACTCGAGAAGGTGTTGTCATTCCACCACCAAATACTCCCGCATCTTTCATGTTGTTTGACAAAGGGTACCATACCTGCGTATGGTTGGAAAATTGGGTGGAGTACACCAAGGATGACGGAGTATTGGCTTTTCCGTTAGACGGTACATTTAATGGCAGAATTTTATTTAATTTGAGAACCAGAATGAATGACTTACATCCCAGACCTAGATTAACGCAGTATGAAGCACTAGAATTATGGGAGATTGAAGCTTTTGAAAGGGATAAGCCACGAATGGATAAAGGATTAACAACATTTTATCCCAAACTGAAACAAGAAACCCGAGATAAAAAGATGAAACAGTGGAGACAGAATATGATTGTTGAGGGATTGTTTCCAATTATGCCAGTGGGTAGTCCTCCCGGGGGGGGAGAAGAGGACAGAAAAAATGCAAGCATTGGGTGCCCATTGGAGAGTCGGATGATGAGTTGTTAGATGACGTGTGTATGAGAAGTCCGCCTCCTTATAATGAAGGACACCGACCTTCCAGTGCAGGAGATATTTCCCGAAGACTTCCTCCCCAGGAGGAGGCCAGGTCCGCAAGTGTAGGAGGGGGTTACCAAATACCTCCCTATACTGAAAGTCTAGGACCCATAGAACCCAGAGAGATTTACCCAAAGAGACCCACTAGTGGGGAGACTAGATACTCACGAGAAAGGGGGTCTTGCGCTAGACTTCCCTATGAAGGTGAGGAGAGACCACTAAATTCTGGAATGCCGATTTTAAATCCTCTTTATGAGGAAGAACCAAGATCCCTAGGCACAGGAAGTTTATTTCCCAAGCCCAATTATGGTGAAGGACCAAAAGAGACACATCCCACTGCCCCGAATTATGCTCCAATCTTAACTCCTCAGATATTACATGACAATTCAGTCGAAAGAATATTGGAGGACAGGGAACGAGATGCTCTAGCTAAACAGAGAGCTGAAATAATTCAGAAAATCTCCCAGTTAAATACGAGTCCTGAAGCCTTCACAATCCCAGTAACTATTGGACCAGTGGTTCCGTTGTATGGGGACCGTCAAGGGAGTCCGAAAACTCCAGTCATTACTCCAGTTATAGTACCACCGAGACCAGAACCCTTAATTGTAGATGACCAGACAAGTGAATGCGAGTCCGAGGTCTCGCTACTGGATCTACCTATTAAAACCACAGGAAAGAGAATGCAGAAAAGGCATAACCCTTTCAACACGAGGGAGATTCAGATGGAATCGACTTCGGGTACCAGGAGTGTCACGTTGGTGACTCCTGAAGAAATCGAAAGATGGAGTCAAGAATTTGATAAACAAACTCCACCAACGAAACCTTTAGATCTCTACAAATTGAGAGTAGAAATAGAAGAATTAATGGCAGGAAACGTAGGCTTAGACAGATTAAATACCTACTCTGAAGAAGAGATGCTGTTTATTTGCAAAAGTCTCACCCGAAATACCCGAGTACTTCATGAAAAATTGACAGACACCGCTGCTAGCATGGGAATAGATATCTCAAAATCGAAACCTTTACAGAAGCCGTACAGAGCAGATTTCTCAGACAAAGATTTGGAAAACCTGAATGTGTCCGGGAAAAAGGCACAGGTCAAAGAATTATTATCCGTGTTGCAGAAATGGGGAGATGTGGAAAAGTGGAAAGCTAGATGGGCCAGAAAGAAAGATGAGGCCAGATCAAAGCAAGTAACTTCTGAATTTGTTGTAAGGGAAGCTGACAAACCAGAACCGTTACTCCCCATGCGCGAAGTGCCAGGTGGAAAATACGTACATGTTCCTTGGTCCAGACAGGATATTGTGTCCTTTACTAATGATTTCCCAAAATTACGAGAGAAGCCTGTGGATTGGTACAGGCAAGTGGAAAGATTTGTAAAGGTTCAAAAATGCCTGTGGAAAGATTTGGATGGGTTCTTTGACATTGTGGTCCCGGTAGATTTGTGGACCGAGTGTAAAATAGCCATAGCTTGGCCTTGTGAGGAATACCCGAGGGACTCAACAACAGGAGAACCCTCTAAAGAAGTGATGAAAAAATATGAACAAGTAATTCAACACCTGAAACAAAAGGTGCCTGCAAAGGAAACTGATTGGACCAAGATAGATAGAACGACACAAGAAAGGGATGAGACTGTGCACTCCTTTTATGAAATGTTGTTGCAGGTGTTCAAAACATACAGTGGTATAGATAACATCGAGATGAAGGACATGACCCACTTCATTTACAGGTTTGTAAACGGTTTAAGGCCCGAAATCTGTCAGTGGATAAAAGATAATAAAATTTGTTGGCAGTCCAAGAAAATGGATGAGGTCCTGCGGTACGCAAAGTACTGTGAGGATGAGATGGCAGAAAAGAAAAAAGCTTTGAAGGAGAAGGTGATGTGGGCACAAGTTAAGCTCGCAGAACAGCAAGAAAAGCAACTGAGTAAATTAAACAAAAATACTCAAAACTCAAGCCCTGGGGGTGGGGGTGGAGGAAAGCCCCAAGCTAAAATGAGCAGAGAGGAAGCGAAAAAGAAATTTCCCTGCCACCAGTGCGGAGAAATTGGACATTGGCGAGACGAATGTCCCTATTTGCAGAATGATAATGCCCAAACCCCTGATTTAATTCCACAGACGCAGAATGAAAAGCCAAGAAAGAACCAGCAACAGGTAAAAACAATTCAAGTACCCCGAGCACCAAAGCCTAGTTTTAAGGGAAAATCACCGCAGGGTGACGACGTAGAGATCTGGGGAGGCAATGAAAACAGAAATGCAGCAACTTCGCAGTATTTACTAAGTGATACTTTTTTCTGTGACGACCAGTACTGACGGGGCCTGAGAGCGGAGGACAAGGAGTGCGTACTTGGCCACTCCTTGCCGGTAGACCAGTCAGGGCCATACATTGAAGGAAAAGTTGACGGAAACGATGTCACTTTTCGCTTGGACACTGGTGCTACCCGTTCTACTGTGAGAACAGCGGACGTTCCAAACCTACCCCTCTCGGGCGAAGCAATCCAAGTAGTGGGAGTATCTAATCAATTGATTAGTACCCCCGTTACAGAACCAATGGAGATCTCAATAGGGAACTTTAAAGAAATGCACAGATTTGTCGTTTGCGATACCAGTCCAGTGAACTTACTGGGACGAGATTTGCTGTGCAAAATGAACTGCACTATCTTTTGCACACCAAAGGGCGTCGAAATTCAGACCCCAGATGAAGACGGTATCTACAAATTAATGTTAGTCAGACCTGACTCGGAAATAAAGCGAATGACTATACAGGACTTACCTACAGAACTTCAACAGACAGTGAAACCAGAAGTATGGGATTTTACTGGAAAGGATGTAGGATTAATGAAAAATGTAGACCCCATACAAATAACCATGAAAGAAAATGCAGTTTACCCCAACACTAAGCCTTACAAAATGAGTGCCGAAGTGAGAGCAGGTGTTGCTATTGAAATACAGAAATTGTTAGAAGCAAATATCATACAGGAAGTAATGAGTAGCCCGTGTAATTCACCCATTATGGGCATCAAGAAGCCTAGTGGCAAGTACAGAGTAGTGCAGGACCTGAGAAAGGTAAATAAAATTGGGGTTCCTTGTTGTCCTATTGTCCCGAACCCAGCAGTAATCCTGTATCAGATTCCCTGGGATGCTGAATGGTTCACCGTGATAGATCTATGTCACGCATTCTTTTCGATCCCATTGCATCCAGACAGCAAATTTATATTCTCATTTGCTTTCAACAGTCACGTGTATGTCTGGAATAGGGTCCCCCAGGGGTACACAGAAAGCCCCTCTATCTTTAATCAGATCTTGAAAAAATGTCTTGAATCTTTAGTCTTACCTGGAAAGTCTGTTTTGGTGCAATACATTGATGACCTATTGGTGGCGTCCAAAAGTCATAGGGATTGCGTGATTGACACCATTGCCCTACTAAATCACCTAAGTGAAAAGGGACATAAAGTGGCCCCTGAAAAATTACAGTTCTGTACGAAGTCAGTGAAATATCTGGGGCACCAGATAGAAAAAGGCATCAGGAAAGTCACTTCCGAGAGAGTCAGGATTATTCAAAAGATGCAGTTACCCCGTACTCAGAAAGAAGTCAGAATGTTCCTTGGAGTTGTAGGTTACTGCAGGCAATGGATTGTGGGATTTGCAGTCCTGGCAAAGCCTTTGATAAATATGACCAAGAAAGGAGCAAAGGACCCAGTAGAATGGGATGATGAGAGCTTAACAGCCTTCACACAGTTGCGAGATTGTCTGTGTACAGCCCCTGCTCTAGGGATGCCTGACTATTCCAAGGAGTTTGGCCTATTCTGTGACACTCGTGATAATTGTGCATTATCAGTCCTGACTCAGGAGCATGGCTTGACCAGAAGGCCTGTGGCATATTTTTCTGCCACTTTGGATCCAGTGGCTGCTGGATTACCTGGGTGTCTGAAAGCAGTAGCTGCAACTTGCACAAGTTTAGAACAGAGTGAGTCCATTATCATGGGACATCCTGTAACTGTGTATGTTCCACATGCAGTTGTGATTCTTTTGACCCGCACAAAAACTCAGTATCTCACCCCTAGTCGGCTGACTAAATATGAGAGAATTCTCATGGGTGCTGCAAATATAGTCATTACCAGGTGTAATATTTTGAACCCAGCCACTCTGCTCCCTGACTCAATGATAATGGAAGATAAGGGAGAGAATGAGCATGACTGCATTGACCTGACAGAATTCAGTACTAAACCACGCCCAGACATTAAAGAAACACCTTTGCCTAAACATGATGAGGAATGGTTTGTGGATGGCTCATGCATGAGACACGAACTTGTAGGCCTAAGTGCTGCTTACGCTGTGGTTACATTACACAAAATTGAAGAAGCATCCTGTTTATTTGGAGTAAAGTCTGCACAAGTAGCCGAATTAATTTCCCTGATAAGAGCTTACAAATTGGGAAAAGACAAAAAAATAACAGTGTATACTGATAGTCAGTACTGTTATGGGGTTGTGCATGACTTTGGCCAATTATGGCTACAAAGAGAATTCCTGACTTCATCAGGTACCCCCATTCGAAATGGAAAAGTTGTACAAGACCTTCTAGACGCAATCCAATTACCAAAAGAATTGGCAGTGGTCAAATGTGTTGCTCATAAAAAGGGCCTTGACCATGTATCTTTGGGAAATGATTTTGCTGATCGAGTGGCAAAACAATGTGCTATGGATCGCATGTCAATAAATATCAGACTGGGAGGGACTGGAAACAGCTGCCAACTTATGGTGTTTGAAGAAGTGCCTACTTGGGATGAAGTGAGAGAATGGCAGCATGCTGTGCCCTGGGAAGAGAAAGAATAGTGGAAGGAACTTGGTTGTCGACCAAGGCGTGAGGATGGTGTCATTGTGGGCCCAGATGGTATGCCTGTGTTACCCAGACACCTGCTTGCCCCTATGGCCAGATTAATACATGAAGGATCACACATTGGTAGGGATGCCATGGTTCTGGTATTTCAACAGACCTGGTACAACAAGAAGTTCAGGAAGGTAGCAGAATCCCTTTGTCAGAGGTGCTTGACATGTCAGCAGTTCAACGCTGGTAAAAGAACAGTAGTTGAACTGGGAAAAATTGGGAAATCAGGGGGTCCCTTTGTGAGAATACAGATTGACTTCATCACCATGCCTCGTTGTGAGGGAAAAAGATATGTCCTTGTCGTTGTTTGCCTATTTTCAAAATGGGTGGAAGCTTACCCTACCCCGCAGAATGATGCCATGACAGTAGCTAAACTACTACTAAAGGAGTTGATACCTAGGTTCGGGGTTCCAGTCACTATTGAATCAGATAGAGGCAAACATTTTCAGAATGAAGTAATTGATCAGCTCTGTAAAGCATTTGGAATCACACAAAAGCTGCACTGTGCATATCGTCCAGAGGCTTCTGGAGTTGTAGAGCAAATAAATGGCACCATAAAAAACAGATTGGCCAAGATGTGTGACTCTACTGGCATAAACTGGGTAAATGCCTTACCTCTTGTTCTGATGGGACTCAGAAGCATTCCAGATCGAAAAACAGGCCTGAGTCCCCATGAGATCTTGATGGGAAGAGTGATGAGACAAGCATGGGTACCAGGATACAAACTGTTAAACATTTCTGATGATTTGGTACTTGAGTACTGCAAGCAACTGGGTGACCAAGTGCGTTCTATCTCTCGTCAGATTGGGGCAGACGCCGTCGCCAACCCGACAACTCCAGTTCACAAATTGGTTCCTGGTGACTGGGTTAAAATAAAGAAACACACTCGTTCAAGTTGCCTTGAACCGAGGTGGGGGCAAAAACGCCAAGTAATCCTGGTAACCACGACAGCGGTGAAGTGTGCAGGCGTTCCCAAGTGGATCCATGCCAGCCATACCCAGAAGGTGACACCAGACGAGGAGCCTGGAGCTGAAGGTTGTCCAGCTGAGGGGTCTGCAGATGTTGGTCCTGAAGTAGCTGATGACGTACAGCCGAGCACCAGTCCAGTTGAAGGTCCTGTAGACGTTGGTCCGGAAGTAGCTGATGACGAGCAACCGAGCACCAGCCAAGACGATTGGATACCCTTAATAGATCTCATTGGAGACCCAATCAGAACAAGAGAGCGAATATATGAAGACAGAGAGTGGAATAGAGAGGTCGAGTCAGGCACAGGCGAAGACCCTCAGATCATTGAGATTCACATCAAATCTGAGGACGAAGAGGAAGGTCAGATAGGGACAGAACAAGTGATTGACACACCTCCACTAACTCCTGAAGTTGAAAAGGGACAGATTAGTACTAGTGTAAAGGTTTGAGCAGAAGAAAATCAAGGGATCGAAGTGCTCGAACAGGATCAGATAGAATTAGAAGAACGTGTTCAGGACACAGAAACAGAGACATTTGAAAGCCAAAATCAAAATTCACCTGAACCAGGCCAGCTTAGTAACCAGGCAGAAGACATAGATACAAGACCTGGGACTAGTCAGACAGGAAGGGAAGAGACAGAAGAAGTGCCACAAACAAATGAAAATAAAAGAACATTAGAAGAAAGCCAAATTACAGTACCAACCAAGAGACTTAAGAAAAAGAAAAACATCGAACCAAGATATATTAAGAGACTAAGGCTGAGAATAAAAACAGTAGAAGAGAAACTTGCAGACAAAAGGAGAAGTCCACAGATTGCAGAGCAAATTGGAGAAAGCTCCAAAAGAAGGAGTGATCGAATAAAAAGACTGAACGAAAAATACCAGGATCCTGAGTGGACCTACTTAATCTTGGAAAACTTTGAGGATCTTGATATAACAGACGAAAGTGACGAAGAACAGATTGCTGATTTGTTTACCGAAGAAGACGAGCTCACCTGAAATTGCACAGAGTAAGCTACCTGTGTAAAGTTACAAAGAGGGGTTGGAAAACTTCTTCTGAGCCAAAATGGCTGATTCAAGAGTGAATGGAAGGCCTAGTCGCAGTTGTTGTAAAACATGCTGCAAGGTGTGTATATGTAGTATAGCTATAGTGATAATAGTTTGGATAGGATTAACAGTTTTCATTCCTTTTATGGTAAGCAAAAATACTAACATTGACCCTACTCAGACTACTGACACTGAAGAATTGACAACACAAAGTGTAGAAAGACGTGAGAAAGCACTCAGACAGACAAAACGAGACTTAGAAGCATCAGATGAGGAAGGACTACATTACCACGGAGTTAAGAACCAGACTAACTTAAACGTTTTCGCAAATTTGTTAGTGCATTACGTAGAAACTATGGAAATAGAAGACTGCTATGTCTGCATGAAGCTACCTACTTCTGTAGCTGAAGGCGTGACTTATCATCACTTACCTTTGACCTATGGCATTTCCTGTAGCATATTAGCAAGCTTAATTTACAAAAGAGGACCGTTACAGTACTACTACTCTAACGCAGACGTAATATTTTCTGAACTTCCTATACGTGGAAATCTAAATCCTGTACATACTAAAAGTGACGTTACACGTTATATGGGAGAATACTTCCTTACTATAGGTACCATAGACTTAAATGAAGCACACAGAGACAACTTGACCTGTTCATTACATGAACAAGAGAAAGTATTTCTAAACATGGCAGAAAAAAGAAGGGAGAGTTTCCAAAGAAAGGCTAATGACAAGAGACAGAAAACTCCTAAATGGGCTGAGAACATGGAGAGCACCTCAAGTAGTGGGGCGGGTCCTGCCTTGTTGCTGGATTTCGAAAGGAAAGGGAAACTCTGTCTTCACCGCGAAAGAACTAGTTATTATAATAACATTTTCATTGGTTCCAGTCAATGTGAGCACAATTACAAGGTAATTGGAGGTTGGGGATTCAAAAATGGGTCAGAGCCTGTGTTTCCTGGAATTTATTATATATGTGGAGACAAGGCTTATTTCAAATTGACGGATCACTGGTATGGAAGCTGCTACTTTGGCATTGTCTTCCCGAAAATATACCATGTGAATGAAATTGCTGGAAGCAATGAAAATACTAATGGCTTAGTGCGTAGTAAAAGAGAAAGCGTAGGTGAAATAATGGGTAGTATTTTTAGTGCACTGATACCTGGAGTGGGAGTGGTTCTGAACACTCACAGAATTTGCAAATTGTCCACAATAGTGGATGTGCTGTCTACTGACACAGCTCATGGATTTCTGTTGGTCAATACCGAAATGGTTGCGATCAGATCAATGGTTTTGCAGAACAGACTTGCTCTTGACACCTTGTTAGCAAAAGAGGGCGGAGTCTGCCGGATGTTGAAGGCGCAACATTGTTGCACTTACATTCCGGACAAAAGTCTGCAGCTCAAAAGATATGTGAAAAACATTACTAATTTGGAAAAGGAACTCAAACCACTCGAGGTTGATAGTGCCTGGAAGAGACTAGTTGATGGTCTCTCAAATGTAGGTCATTGGTTTGCTAATTTAGGTAAAAGTTTATTGTTTAAGGTACTGATGCCAATTGGAGTGATAGTTTTCATCATATTTCTCATATTCATCGGTTGCAAATGTCGGAAACACACAAAAAAGTACCAAGTGAATGCGAGAGGTGTGAAACGAGGTGCGGATGAGCTTGAATTGGAAGAAATGAATAATAAGATTTACAAAAAGGTGAAAGATTCTCACCCTACTAAAAACGAGAAAGAGAAACTGAATCGCCTGTTAGAGGAGATAGAGTTGTATAAAGTGTGAAAGAGAAGTTGGCATCTGGTTCCGTTATTTTGTGATGATAGTAAATATCATCAAAGAGGGGATTGATAGAGCAAGATTTCGCATCGCGACTTGCTCGATTCAAAAACCTCGAAATCTGTTATAATCCTATAAATCCAACTGTTCGTCTTACTAATTTATGTATTTTGAATGTGCGTATGTATCATAGTGATGCTTGCCTATGTGGTTTACTAATACGAGTAATTCTTGTGAATAAAATGGCCGCTGCTTGACATTTGCTTTTGCGCATGCGTTAGGCACACCCACGTGACCTGACGTAGTTGCATTGTGGAGGGAAAGGGTGCGCATGCGTAATAGCCACAAAATGGCTGCGCTTTGTAATAAACGAGGTGAAGCTTGCACCGCTGCTCCTGTGATATAGTGTGTTGCTCTTACCATTAACAGCATAGCATATTTTTATAAAGATAAACCTGAAGTACGAAATCACAAAATGTAATACATGCATTTATTTCTATGTTTTAATTTGTTTTCGCTTACTTTTCATGTACTGCGACAACTGGGGGTTTACATGGGTCGAGAGCCATCTTGAAGGTCCCTTCTGCGCATGACCGCGCAGCCTGGGGAGCAATAGCCTTGAGCGGTGGAACTCAGCCAGCTGGCAGCCACAGTCAAGATGCTCCTGAGAAAGTGACCTGCGACCCGGCAGGACGGAGTTGTCTGTACCCATATTGAAACATTTGTTAATATTCCATTGTATTCCACTGACTTGTCTCATGAGAACCCCAAATTCACTAGGCGGATCCTTAGAATGCAAATATGAGCTTGGAGTAGTCTGTTCTGATTGGTGTGTTAACCCATCCTACCTTAGGACCAATCGAAATCTGGGATTCTGACATTTTGCAACATTTGGGGGTGGTATACTGTCCCAAAAACAGTATATCTAGCCTGGGTTTAGCTAGAGAAATTGTCCGACTTGTCCGAATAGCTGACCTGTCACTGACCCAACGCACTCAATAGGTGACCTGATACAGTGGTGCTGCGGAGCACTCTGTCCGAATTTGACCATAGACTCTGAAGGTTTTACTAAACTTTAAGTGCTGGCGGAGCACTTTGCTGGGGAATTCGCTGACCCAATCGGGGTCCTGACTGATAGTTGCAGAGAGGGTGGAGCGCAGGCGTTGCTTCCAAACTGCGGGTGCTGGTCGTATCCTGGTGGTCCTGTCCTGATCCTAATCTGGTTTTCCTGTCCTGTCCTGGGGTGTCCATTCTGCACCTGCTGTCCCATTGAGGGTTATCCGTCCTTGAGGGTTTTCCTGTCCTTAACTGACCCGTGGCCAGGGTTGGTTTTCACACCAGTCTAGGTAAATATCGTACTGAAACCCTTTAAACTGCACCTTTCTATTTTTCTGTCTTTGCTTCAATAAAGACATACCTTTGCATATGATAATTTTCCATGCTTTCCCGCAACTATTTCATATCACAAAAGTCATTTGCATCTATTTTCTTAGCGTGTTCCTATGTTACCCTACCTTTTAGAAATCATTTTCTCCATTGCAGTCTCTCTAAAAGCTGAACTTTGATTTATAGCGTGTCCCACTCTTGCTCATTCTATAGCTGTTTAAGATTTCCAGAGTTCTCAGTTAGGTTTATGAAGTATACCCAATAGCTTAATTCTAATTATGCATAAGTTGGTCCATTTATAAAAGTTTATTCTTGCATTACCATTTTTACTCCATTTAGCGTGTTCCCTGGTTCACTATTATATAGAGAAAACTTAAATGATTGCCCTTACACTGTTCTTTTATAGTTATATGCTTTTCGTTATCCTGATTATTGATTGTCTCCTAACTGTAAGTCTAATGCTTTATGAAAATGAAATTTAGATACATCTTTTAAAACTTCCAGTTGTTCGTGGTCATTTTATAGAAAATCAAAATTTATATGTTGGGTTTGTATTTCTTCTGCCTTTCCTTTTACAGCTAGCTCCCTGACCCATCGTGGTCATAGGTACCCGTATCGGTGGATGGTAAGTCCGGTACACTAGAAATAGTAGAAAGGAACTCATGATTATTGGTAGTAGGTTGTAGGGTCATCTGATCAATGTATATAGTGAATTGAAGTATATGGGCCCGAGACCGAAGTGGTGAAAATATTGGTCGGGTGACCTGCGATCTCTATCAGTAGTATCCTTTCTTTTCTTTGCTGGAAATCTGGGAGCCATTGATTCTAAATGAAGAGGTTCTTGCTTGAAAGGAAGATGAACCTCCTGTTATACTCCAACATCAGGAAGATGTACTATTGCCGGCTGCGGCTGCTGTCGACTTTGCTAAGTGTCCTGAAGGGATTGGGTAGTACTTTGCGAAAGGAACAAATCAAATTCAGTGTCACTGCTCATCAGCGTCACCAGAATTGCAGTGACCTCCTCACTGGCAGACATGGTCTTGGGCTTAGGTTGAGGTGCTGATGTTGATGTGGGGGTGCTGCTCTTATCTTGCTCCAAGTAGGCTGGTGTGGCAGGCACACATCGTGGTGTCCAAAAAAGGTTTGGGGCAACGTGCCGCTGGTGGGAAGCTGCTTCTTCTCAATGACCACTTTCAAGGAAGCATCTTTTTTTGGGGCCATCTTGCTCTCGGTTGGCAGTTGCACTAAGCTGCACAAGGTAAGAGATTGGAAGTTTAATGTGTGACTGCACGGGCCTTCTGTTTGGTAGTACTGCAGGTGATCTCCCTTGTCTTGTGCACCTAAAAGCAAACAAGCAGGAAAAACATTTAGGGCCTAATTACGAATCCGGTGCTCTGGGGATCACCAGACTCGTGGTGACGCGGTGGTAGTGGTCTTGCGACAGCACATTACGACTCTAGTGGTCGTGCCGGCCTAGGACCACAACTCAGCCAGCTAAAGCACCATTCTCTGTCAGTTGTGCTGTGGTTAAGAGGCCTCTTTAAGCTTGGCCGGACAGCTGTGGTCACGCAAAGAATATTTCACCTCCACCATAGTTTTCATCGAGGTCTTTTCTCCACGCAAACAGTGGCAGAGATGAAGGCTTGTGCCTCACGCGTGGTGGATTCACATAGAGGGGTACAACATGTGCCCCCCTGTGTGCATGCACAGAAGTTCCAGCGGGCATGGACTTTTGAGTCCATGCCATGCTGCAACTTCTTTTAAAGTTCCCATTGTCGTACCCATTTTATAGGCACCACAGTGGGAATGGCAATGGAATTTGCTTGCCAATAACAAAAAAAGTAATTATTTGGCAGGTGGTTCTTACATGGATTTGTGCGACGGCAGGGCTGTTTCGCCACCGCACCGTCAAACTCGTTATCGCTCCTATGTGTAAAATGTGGCATTGTTTGAAGTTGAATTAGTACAGACAAAGGCAATATTATTGTGGATGTTACTTAGGTAATATTAACCACTTTAAAGTCAAACCACACCACCATACCATAAAATATAATTCCCCATCAGAATAACACACACAATATACAGAATGATAGAGCTCTTTCCTTTATGTCCATATATTCTAAAAGAGAAACCTGTGGCACTCAGGGAAGTGCATCGGTAAATGGAATAGTACTTTTAAAAAAAATGGAGGTTAGTGTGCGCCAATGGCAAGCAATGAGGTCCAGGGGGAAATAGAATAATTATCATTACACAAGTGAATGATGCTGATGTGTCTAAAGTGCACCCGAGCCCGGGTGTCCACAAGGCATTGGAATTGTATACCTAAAAAACAGAATGCTGGTGCACGGATGTGCGCCTATTGTGGATGGATGGATGGATCGACCAAGACAAAATGGCAAAAAAATAATTACAATTGAAAAAACATTTAAAAATTCAAAAAATTAAAATAAAAAAATTCAAACTAAATTACATTTTAAAAAAACATTAAAATAAAAAACATTAACAAATGTAAAAAACATAAAAGTTCCCAAAAATATATTATGGTGCAAAATATATATATATAAGCACTGTTCATCAAAATCATATTTTTAATATTCATACTATAATTATCCTCAAGCATAATACTAAAGTGATGTCTCATCCATCCATGCAAGCATATGACAAAGGCACACCGGCTAGATGCACAATATGGTTGCCAGCCAGTGCCACATGGTCATTGTCGATTGTGTGTAAGTTCAAAATCCAATGTAAAGAATTTAGTTTTGGAAACATTAAGGCACAGTTAAAACAAATTCCTAAGTGCAACACTTGTAATGTTTAAGCTGTCCCTGTGACAAGATCTGCATTTTGCAGACCACCCGAAAAGTGCGTATCAGGATCTGCCAGGACCGCAGCCGTCCCCGCTGTAAAACACCCAATGCCCCTCTTGTTGAACATTTTACGAACACAGGACATAACTAAGACGCCATCAGGTGGACTGTCAGGGACAAACTTTCAGGGACAAGCAGACTTTTTTCGGAAAACCAAAATTATTTACACAGCTTTGGCATTTGTTTGGGATATAGCCTATCTGCTAGATTCATCAAAGACCCGTTTTGCGAGTCTTTAATAGCGATTCATAAGAAATCGCTATTAAGGACTTGCAAAACGGGACTCATGTAGGAATTGCAAAAAATATTGCGATTCCTACATGTTCCTTATTTGCGATTAGCAAATTGCTAATCGCAAATAAGGAATAACTCCCCATGCATTCCTATAAGGATGCGATTTCAAGGGTGCAGGGGTGTCCAAAGGACACCCTGTAGCACCCCTGAAATGTGAATTTACACTGATGTTGTGCACACACATGTCCAAAGGACATGTGTGTGTGTAACATGCAACTTAGAAAAATGCATTTAAATGCTCATTAGGGAATGGTTCCCGGTGCTCATGACGGAACCATTCCATCATGATCACCCAAAGGGTTAAGTTGGATGCAGGACTATGTCCCACTTTATTCTGTGTAAACACTATAAATATGAAATCAATCCTGTCCAGCTGGACAGTTTGAAATATAGAGTCTATATTCATCTCCCTGCTTCTACCATCCTTGTTAACACCCTAGGTCCCCGACCAATCCAATTGGGTCCCCTTGTTGTTTATAACTCATGGTCAAACAACAGCAACACTGAGCAAGGAGGCATGGAAAACAAAGAACACATGCAGGCCTATGTCAAAAGCACACTGGCTACCTATAAAAAATGTCCACCAGCCACATGTTCACAACAACAATCAGCAAGGAAGCATGGAAAACAAAGAACACATACAAGCCTATGGACGCTGACTATACAAAAATTGCCCCCTGGCAACATGGCATGGGGAACAAAGACAAATGGTGGCCTATGGCAAACACATTTACACATGGGCCAGACAAAGGAGGCATGGTAAAACAGGAAGATACAACAAAATTTCAGCAATGCCAAAAACAAAAATAAACTGGGCAAAGACATTTTACAATAACAACAAACATCCTCCTAAGGCATCACATATATTACCCCATCTATACACTGTTTTCAGAAGGAAAAAACGTGAAATACACCACAAAAACACATTTTGTAATTTATTACAATGCCATCCATGACCTAAATGTTATTTCAATTCAATAGACACCACATAAACAGCTGTCTCATGCACCCATTTCTAGTACTGGACCTACTGGAAAGAAGGCCCATTGGCAGACTAGGCCACATATTGAATTCAATTAATAGTGCAAATTTATTTTAAAAAATAGGAGAAAATGTACTAAACCGTGCAACATTTTTCATTTAGAAAACTAAACAAATTGAATGCAAAAAATAACTAGCCCCCTACTAAAAGTGCAGGTCACCCACCACAATACATTTTAAAAACCGAATGAAAGTACAAATAAATCCTGGAGCATGACCCCAATCAAAAAAATAACACCCTCATACAACAGTTTTTGAACTTGTGAAATCTCAAATCCAAAGTCCTTAAATCCAATGGCATATATGCAGCAGACAAGGAGAGTGATCCCTCCAGCTCCAAATCCAATTTAAAAATGACAAGGAGATGGAAAAACCACTGGGAGGAGTCTGTTGGACAGGAACAGGAAGTTATTGTCCCTAGGCACTTCCTTCCAGTTGGAAAAAAGGAGTAAAAACAAGGGGGCATATTACCAACGATGAGCGATATTTATCGCTAACGATGCTTAGCAACTAATTTTTTAACGCTAAGCATCGCCGGAAATTATCGCAGAGATAATTTGCTATTAGCAAGGTTTATCTCAGAAGTGATAAAAATCCTCGCACTAACTGCCAAATGAGAGATTATCGCTGGAAAACCAACGATAATCTCTCGAAGTTTGGCGTTAGCTTGATGATAGGGGCTCACAAACTTAGCCATGATATCCACCTTCCATAGGATATCATGGCTAAGTCAGGAAAATACCAGGTGTAAAAAAAGCAGTGCTAACCGCGGTTAGCGCTGCTTTTTTTATCACTAACAGGGTTAGCAAAATCCTTGATAACAGGAGAAATACCACTTAGCAACATTTCTCCTATTATTTTTCTCATTAGAGATGCAAGGGGAAGCGTAGAGAAAAAGGGTGCTAACATGCGAATTTGCAGGTTAGCACCCTGTTGCTGATAGGGAGATAATTTTATCTCCGCTTTCTTGGCTTTTAAAGCCAAAAAAGCGGAGATAAATCCCTTGATAATATGCCCCAAGGTTTCCTGCACATAAAAACCAACTCCAATGGCCATTTGGAGAATAATATCCGCCCAAAAACCCTCTCAGGTGCTTCTCGAGTACAAAAGCTGCTCAAGCAATGCATTCACGAGCAGCACTGCATTGGCGCCGTAGCAAACGGAAGCTGTGCAAGCAACCGAGAAGTATCGCATGAGCTTCCTATTGGTCAGAGATTATCGTGACACTCGCAAACAAGTGCCAAAACAAATCTCGAGCGCATGAACGGGAAAAAACTCTGCTTTGCGCTCGGAATGGTGGAATTTAGGAACTCTGTGCTCCTCCATGGAGCACGGAGTGCCCAACCTCTGCAAACTCAGTGAGCAGAGCGGAGGTTACCACCTGGGCCTAAATGAGAGAAAAATACATAAGAACCCTCCAAATTTGTAAACATTGCAAAACTTGCTTTTTGAGGGATGTCTGTGGTTGGTTGAAATGACAATCGACATCTGTTATTTTGTTACACCACCTGCAATTTTTGCAGTAAACATGTTAGACTTTCAGGTCTCCAAATGTGTTGTGCTTTATTTTAATATTGATTCTAGGAAAGTAGGATCTGCTTTCATGGTTACCCCCACTTTTTGCTAGTGTTATGCTGTTTTTTGACTTGTCTGACTGAGATCCTGCTTATCAGGACTCTAGTCACTGTGCTCTCTCCCTAAATTTGACTATGGTAAGTACTTTGGTACCTTCCCAATTGGCTACTGCTGTACCCTTCTTAGTCCCTAGTTATGGTACTAAGGTACCCAGGGCATAGGTACACCAGGAGTCTCCTATTGGCGGCAGCATGTGTAATGCAACACATGAGAGACCACTCAAACGGTGACTACAGTCCTGCCATTGCAGCCTGTGTGAGCTGGTGCTAGCACCACTCAAAACAGATATGTTTCCTTGTATCTGGGGTCACTGCACTTAAAACCTATAACTCACCCCTAAGGCAGGCCTTTCAAACCTGAAGGCAGTGTGCTAGGTTATAAGAGTGAGGGTGCCGTGCATGAGCAGGACAGCCCCTACAAACCCCAGAGTCGATTCTTCAGGCTTTGTAAGTGCGCTCCGCCATTTAATACATATAGTGGACATCAAGTCAATTATGAGATGTCTTAATATATCTTGGCTCCACCAAACCTGTCATGATTGGTATCAGACATATTGGAATCCTACCCCAACACCAATTCTATTGTTAGATGTAGAATCCCATGCACTAGGGGCTCCCCTAGGGAGCCCCTTGTATTCTTAGTACCAGCCTTTCAGGGTCTAACAGCAAGCTAGTACTGCTGAGGACCACAGACACAATTCTGCCCTCCAGCTGCTGAGCTGAGCTTGAGCAGGGGAAGGTAGAACAATAGATTTCCTGACCACCTCAGAGGCAGGACTTCGTTTATTGGGCTGGGATGGGGGCGCTTGCCAGCACCACCAGAATGCTTTGAAGGGCACATTTGGTGCCCTCCTTGCATACTCCAGTTAGAACCAGTTCAGGTAGCCGTTGGCTCCCCTTCTGGTGCAAAACTGGACAAAGGGCATATGAGTATCTTCTCCTCTGTCCAGCTCCTCTTCCGGGAGAGATCATTGGCCAAGATTCAGATCCGGAACCACTTCAAGTGTATGGGCATCTTGGACTTCGTCTGGAACCGAGACTGCATCAAGGATGACTCCTGATCCTCCTGGTCCTGTCGTACTGCCAGTCTTCTGCATCCTCTGTGCTTCATCCAGGTTCTCCTTCAGGGCTGTGGAATCGCAAACACCCAAAGTAATCTCCATTGGAGTGAAGGAGTCACTCCCCTGCAGCTGCAGGCACCGCATCAAAGCTGACCTGCCTGCTGTTCCTGAGGTCCCACGGACTCTGAAAGGTTCAGCACACACAAGTGGTTGTTCTGCAACTCCCTCGATGCCTGCACTGTCTTCTCCGCAAGTTTGAGGATAGTATCCCTCATCCAATCCGCTGGAAAAGCACCCCTGTGCACAGCTTCAACTTGCCATTGTCAAGGCTTGTTCACACTGTCTTCCAGGGATCTTCAGGCTACAAGAAGCTCCAGCCTCCAGCATCACTTCTTGCCAATGTCTTCGTCCTCACCGCATCCTCTGCACAGTTGGCCTGCATCTTAAGTGAGCTGCTCAAGGTCCTCTTGCGACTCCTGTGCCTTCCGCCTGTGGGTCCTCTGCTTGCTCAGGCCTCCTCTGTCTCTCCTGCATTGGTGAGTCCCTTAGACCTTGCTAGTTCCGACACTGCATCTTCTTTGTTTACCACGTCTGTTGCTGCTGCCAAGGCTTGTTGGCGCTCCCGCCGGACACCGACCCCCTGGTTCTCGACATCCAACATAGGACAGCCCGTAAACTTCTCCTACATCTTCCGTCATTGGTGGTCATTGGTCTTCAGTACCTCCTGGTCACTCCTGAGTGTCATAGACTCTATGTATCATGCACTCACACATTTGGTTAGGCACTCGTATTTCAAGCATGCACCAATCACTTCTGGTTGTTTTTATGAATGAAGGGGTGGATTTACAAACATTTTGCGCTAAGTTAGTGTCACAAAAGTTACGCTGACCAGCACAAAATGTTTTTGTTTTTCAATTTACTTTCCAGTGCAAAGCTTGTTTTAAACTGGCAAGTACTCTACAAGTAATGCAAAGTAACGCAAAGTAATGTGAAGCACTGCTTTGCGTTACTTAGCACCAAGGGGGTGTTACATGGGTGGTACATGGGCACTCCCATGCAACCACCCATATACCTTTTGAAGCAAAACCCTATCTACAAACAATAGTAGACAGGGTTTAGTGCTAAATATTAACGGCACCTCATAGGAGGCGTTAAAAAGAGAAATGCTTTTATTTCTCATTGCTTTGCCAACTTTGCATGTGAGCTGCATTGTGCAATAAACATAAAAAGTGGGAACAGTTTTAAATTAAGCCTAAGCATAGTATTTTGTACTGGAAGGGTCCCCTTCCAGGACAAAACCTATACTAGACTCTCGCACACACCCTAGCACAATGGTGCAAAGGTGTGTGAGGCGCTCTGCAGCTGAAATTAGTGCTGGTGCTAGGGAGAGAGGAGGAGAGAGCCATATCTCTGGAGATATGGTGCTCTCCTGCTCCCTCCCTGTCACGCAATGCAGTGCAGATTTTTTGCCTGGATGCGCCAGTTATTGTGCGTCACGGCTCCGCCACCATGCATGCGCCGCTCCATGGGGCAAAAATGGACAAATGCGTGATGCATCTGTGCCATAAAGGCGGCGCATTGCTGGAGTTGCGTCACAAGCACGGCACAGCTCCAGCAATGCTCTGGGGGGCCCTATTCACACAATGCTGTGCTTCAAACAGGCGCAGGGATTTGACACAGCATGGGCTCAAAAGTGACAGAGTGAAATCTTGTAGATTTCACTGAGCCACTTTTAGGAGGTGTTCCTGTGCCGGAACGCCCCCCCACCCCCCCACACCCACCCCCCGGACAGGAACTCCTACATCTGGCGCAGCATGGTGCTGGTTTTGCGCCGAGGCGCAAGGGGCTTGTAAATCTGCCCCTGTGACTTTTGTCAAAATCTGTCCCTTCATGTATTTATACTAGCCAAACACTCTGTGAAATAGTGACTTAGAGGCTTAACCAAAATTTGACTG
The DNA here is from genome assembly GCF_964261635.1 of Lissotriton helveticus. Lineage (NCBI taxonomy): Eukaryota > Metazoa > Chordata > Amphibia > Caudata > Salamandridae > Lissotriton > Lissotriton helveticus. The sequence continues at coordinate 33,394,277 of NC_136072.1, read as the reverse complement.
GTGAGAAGCCAAAGGGCCATTCAGTGGAGCTACTGCATCTGGCATCCAAGCTGCTTTCACCCATAGAAACCACACTCTGTAGCTGGGTCAGAGAAGCAGTTTTACTGAAAACAGATGGACCAGCCTGACCAACCATTCCAATGCCTCACTGCATGATGACCCAGCTGGCATTTATCCATTCACCAAGCATTATTCTCCTAAGAAGGTGTTTGAAAAGGGGAGAAGCAATGTCCATGATGCCTTTAGAATTTCTCCCAGCATGTGTAGTGATATTGTTTGTTTTTCTAATCAGCGTCACCATGCTGTACATCGAAGTTGTGATCGGGAAAGAAAGTTGTCCACCCGGGACGTGGCGACCCTTCTAGCTCATGTCTTCCAACGGATGTGTCACAGACAGGGTGTGCTGTCCACAGTGCCTCTTCTGGCTTCATTGTCAGAAACACAGAGTTTCCCCCATCAAAAAATTGAGGGCACTGACAGATGAGGGGACATGAGGTCCATAAAATATCGACAAATTAGACGTTACTGTTGAGCCATAAATGAGCATTGAAGCTTTTAAAATAAGCCACAAAATTAAAAGACTAATATTACCTTGCTGGAATTCACTCACCTGGAGCAAAACTGATGGTGCTTGAGGATTCGTTGGTTGGTGCTGAGAGAGTGATATTAGAGTTAGCTCCTGCAACAAATGTGTTGACTTCGTTTGAGATAGACCACATAGGCATAATGAACACGGGCTGATTTTCTGATGTCGAGAACGTTTGGGTTACCAGAGAAATTATATCATTAGTCACATATAAATTTTGTGATGCCATACTTTGTTGTGGCCCCAGGGTTGGCAATGTGGTAGAATAGTCATGGCTTCCATCTGTAAATGTAGAGGCTCCATTTGTGGGCATTTCTAAAGTTACACCTGAGGTGGACCCAGGTTCCACCACCACAGTGTCCAGGAGTGTAGGAGTAGCCGAAGAGATCAGCGTTATGTCAGCCGCAGGTTCAGAAGCTGCATTGGCTGCCAACATTAAAGACTGCACTGCCATATTGGACTGTGCAGTAGAAAGCTCTGGTTGTGAGCTTGAAGATGTAGACAATGCTGTTTTATCTACAGGCTCCTGAGATGCTCCTGAATTGGACAACTTGGCATTTTCTAGCGCAGAGTGTGCTGAGGAGCTATGTTTTAATGGGAGCCCAGGAGAATCAGGAAAAGCTTTGGAAACAGTTAAGTCCACTGGTGATTTAGTGACTAGAGATGGCTCTCCAGATGAGGACAGTGGCTGGATGGCAGAAGAAGAAGATGCAGAGGCCTCATTCCAAATTGATGTTCTAGGAGGTAACACACTCGTATGATTGGTCAGATATGGAGATGTTGCTGCACCTGTAATGGTGAAAAAAGAAAATGTAGTAAGGATTGATATGAACAAAAGATGACCTAAGATTCAGAAAGCAAGAAATACGTGCGTCAGATTGCACTCTAGATCATGACAAGCCAAAATACTTGCTTTCAGGGGCACAGCTATTACTAGTCCTGGAAGTGCAGCATCATCGGGGTGTGAGTAGTGCAATTAAACCCAATTATGGCTACCTACTTCCTTACCAACAGGGTGTTAGGGGGCACATTTTTTTCCTTGATTGCGTATGTCACATCGAAGATCAGGCAGTTACTTTTATATTAACCCCTTCAGCGCGGCACAAATTTTCGCGCTGTGCTGAAGGTTCCATTGAGCGGGCGGGCCCGTGACGGAGCGATTCCGTCATGCGTACAGCCCAACCGACGCTCATGATAGAACCACTCCGTCATGAGCGCCGAAGGGGTTAAACCATTTTTTTCTTTTATTTTTAGTGTGTATTGACAATGAGTTTACCTTTGGAGACCATTGGAACGTATTTGATGCTGTGACTATCAAGGAGTGGAGAGGGTGGGAGCAGAGTCAAACATCTATCGAAATATGGCATGGTTTCACCACTACCAAAGGGTGACAAGGCATGGAAGGCATGAAAGGGTGAGGGTTGGGGGTAGGAGCAAAGGTAAGAAAATTAGGGACATATTATCAAGAAAGGGCGGCTCATTATCACCGCTTTTATCGGCATGAAACTGCCGCTAAAGCGGTGATAATTGGCTTGATAATATGCCCTTGTGAATTCCCATAGAAGCCCAGGTTAACACCAGAACCTGGGCTTCTATGGGAATTCACAAGGGCATATTATCAAGCCCATTATCGCCGCTTTAGGGGCAGTTTTATGCCGATAAAAGCGGCGATAATGTACCACCCTTTCTTGATAATATGGCCCTTAGTTACTTACCTGTAACTGTAGTTCTCAATAGTTGGTATCTTATATAGATTCACATACTTTAATCAGTCCCCATCGTTGAAGTGGAGGTCCCACTGTCTTCTGTGAAACCTTCCCACCAGAATGCAAAGCCACTATTGAAACTGGTTGTGGATACAGTGTGCCAAAAAGATAAAAAATCTTTGAGACATTATTAAAGAAGAAACATCAAATGGTATGTTAATACCAGACACAGATTTTCAGGCCTTAAGGTAAAAAAGGGAGCCTAAGCAACCATGTGACAGTTATCAGATATTATTTGTTATCCCCAAAGGGGAAAGAAAACTCGATGACCAAAAAGGGCCAAATGCATGACAAAAGTCATGTAATCTGCATTGTTCGTGTGCTATAAAGAAAAACAGAGAAAGAACTGAGCTAATAAAATCCCAAAGAAGGACTGTTAGAACCCATTTCCCCAAAGGAACAATGAACAACAACACATCCTTTGTGTAAATAATTTAGTTTGGACAAAATGAGCACTCATATTAATCAAATACGCCAATTGTATAACATCTTGCCACAAAGATGTATATATGGGCATTTATATATGATCAAGGGCACAGCATGCTCGAAACGCGTCACAGAGGGAAAGGTGGAAGAAATAAACATCTACCTGCCTGAGCCACATGGGTCCGTTTCTCTCATTTCGCCAGTGTGGAAGTAGTGAGAGTTTGCTGTTTCGATATATATATATATATATATATATATATATATATATATATATATATATATATATATATATATATTACCTACTGGCGGTCGCCAGTAGGTATATATAGTTAGGATTTTTTCCCTATGGGATTTTTTAAAATTCTATGTCTAATAACTTTGGCGTTTGTGGACGGAATTGGCTGAAATTTTCTGGAAAATGGAACATTTTGTTTCTGAGCAGCCCCTGGAAATTTGGGGGGGGTTCGTCAAGGGGGGGCCGAGAAAAAAGGGGGGTCCCAAAACGTGTTTTTAACATTGAGTTTTCCATAGGGCGGTCTGTCGCACTTTTAGCCCGAACGGCTGAATGGATTTGCACGAAACTTGGCAAAATTGTAGAGACTGGTAGCCCGATGTGCCTTTTGTAGGTCTCAATATATGTGCTCCAGTGGATTTTGAGAAATTAACGTTTAAAAAAAGATATATATCTGTAAGCGCGCTCCAGGCAGCGCTCCGGTCCGCGGACCTTAAGCGTACCGGAACTTCGCGTAGCGAAGCTGATTGGTTATCCGGCGTCTGTAAACATTCCAAACAGTCCGGAGCGGCCGCCATCTTGTCTCTCGGTAGGATTGAGAGACAAAAGGAGGCCAAAACAAAGGTGGAAATAACCATAAGGGGGCATAGTAGATCCTCCCTGACCCCTTAGGGTTAATGTGGAGGCTTTAAAAGGGCCCCGCGGGGCAAAAAAAAAAAATGTTTTTTTTGTTTTTTTGCGTGGGTAGCGCCCGGTCCGCGAACCGGGAAGCATTCTGGGCAGCGTACTGCAATGAAAAATGAATGATAGACTTTTCAAATGCTGTATGTTAATTGATTGTTGGTTTTGTTGATTATTTTTTTTTATTTTTTTTATTTTTTAAGCATTTTTTATTGTGTTTCATAATTTATTAAACTTTCTAACATTTCATTGTCAGAAATTTCATAATTATCATGGAATATACATTGTAGTCTCTGAGGTTGTAAAATGTCCTCATTTGCAAGGAGGTTATCTACTGCTTGTACACATTGCAGTAGTTCTTGGTCCCAAGTTTCATCCATAAATTCAATCTCATTTGGATCAATGATTTCTGTGTTGGACTCTGGAAGGACAATTTCAAATGAAATTTTTTGTTCGCTTTCCATTTTCCCTGAAATTTGCATAAAAAAAATATATATTAGTAGAGGTAGGGCACTGTTGGGATTAATTTTAGATAGGCAGTTTTTAACAGTGAATTTATCTTTGGGCAGTGTATAGTATCAGAGTGGAAGTAGGAATATAAAAAATTGTATCTAAATTTATAAGTACTACAGAGGGATAGTATATAACTAACAGAAAAAGTTTGCCATATTAACTTAAAGTGCACAATATACTTCAGTTTTAAAAATAACAACTTACCTTTAAAAAGAAGTTGAAGTTATTAATGAAAATCCTATTGAAATGTACACCAGGAAGTAGTAGTCAAAATGGCTGTGTTTCCTTCTCTTCCTTTATATATATTTGGGTACATAACCAATCAAATGTCAGGTAAAAAAAGTAGAAAATGAAAGTAACATTTTAATTGGTTGTCAATTCCAACACTTCAGATGTGTTTTGTGAAGTAATTTACCTCACGGTATTTAGAGAGGTCTATAGGCTAAATGGCTAAATGGAATTCCAATGAAATTTGTGAAAATGGTAGGGATTGGTATGTAGTATGAGCTAATCTATATTTGGTGAAATTGTCTCAAGTGGCTTTTGTGTGAACTACTTTCCCACCTTTTTTGATGGTGCGCTTCCCAGGGAGCGACCCGGTACGCGAACCGTTGAGCGCCCCGGTTCGCGGACCTTAAGCGTTCCGGGAGTCCACCATTTTGTGTTTCGGTCGAATTAAGATACAAGATGGAGGGCAAATAATGTTCAGAATGGGTAGAAGGGGGCACGGTAGAATTATCTTGACCCCCTAGGTTTTCTGAGGGTGGCTGAGGAGGCTTATATGTGCGAAAAAAAAACATTTTTAAAAAAGATTTCGCGAGGTTAGCTCCCGGTTCGCGTACCGGGTAGCGGCCCCGGTAGCGTATTTTGTTGAAAATTAGTGAAAAATGTTAGAGTTAAATAATAATTGTGAGTGATCAGATGTAGGGTAGCTCTGAGAAGAGCTTTTGGGTTTATGGTACATTTAGGTACTTATAAGTAGGTACCAATGCACATTCTTAAATTCAGAGTGAAAACTCTGTTGCCCTCATCTGAGAAGTGAACTCCATCTCCTCTGTAGATATCTTGCATGTAGTAACGCAAGTTATTGTTGTACAGGGAGCCCATTCCATGGTCTCTCATGTAAGCTGAAACAGATTTGTTTACATGCTTCCTCGACTTCTCAATTTGTGGACAAAATTGGTTTGACCACCTCCATTTCTGTCTTTGGCATATATTTGAATATACCAAGGCAGTCTGAGGAAAAAGTGCCATTAATTGCTCAAAGGTGTCCTTTAAAAGCATTTCCAGACCTACACCAGTCAAAGTGCCCAAGTCATTACCTCCACAGTGCACAATTAACAGGTCAGGTTTGGGCAAATGCATAAAGGTTTTCACCAATGGTATCAATTGGTGACATTTTAATCCTCTGTGGCCAAACCACTTAATTTCCACATCTTGTAAATTGAGGTTAGGTAAATTCCTGCTTTCAACGTACCTTTGAGCCCAGTGAATATAACTATGACCAACAATCCAGACAGAAAACATGGTGAGAGAAGGTTCTCCTGCAGTCAGATGAAGTTTGGCAATGAAATGGCAGTTGAAAAAATGAGAGTTTGAAATGAAAAAAACTGTGGAGTTTCTGTGTTCATGAAGCAGTAACAGTGATTGGTGGATTTTGATTGCTGAAAACAAAAAGTTAGGGTGCACGGATGTGTTCTTTGAAAGATGTATTTTGAGTGGTCAATAAAAAATCATTAAATGAAAGAATGCACTGGATATGCAGGTGCACTGAGAGTTCAGAGTTCAATTGCAACATTGTTGTGTGAACTTGCAAACAACAGAGTTCTTCCAGGAGGTGGTTGCCATGCAGATAAAGCAGAAAGGGCAGAGGGGGATGGGTTTTCATTTGAAAAAAGTGAGGGAAGACTTTTGATTGGGTGACATGAGAGATATGTGTGAAGAATTACAGCATTTCTGTGCTTTTCATAGCTGCAGACTCTGGAGTGCATACCTTTTGCTTTGCTGCAGACAAATTGGTGTGTTTCTGAGACTGTTTTCAAACTCAAAGTATTTGCTAAGGTGAGAAAATATTTCTTTACTTTAGATAGAGAATAGTGTGCTTTAAGGAGAAAATTATGATTTATGTGGCGCAAATTGCTTGTAAATATGCTCTCACATGTGTATGGAAAATTTTGATTTTGAATGTTTGTGTTACATAGCCATGTTAAAAGTGACCCAACCATGCTGGAAAGGCAATCAAAAAATGCTTTCATGTGTTTTATTGACATTTTAAGTCATTTTCCCATGTGCAGTGTTTAGAAATTATGATTTGAAAATCGTTTTTGGGGAAAAGGAATTGTTTTTAAAATCATGACAAGGAGATAATGGTGTATACTTCTTTATAAGGCTATTGACTGTCCCTGATGTTATTTTTCTCATTTTAGTGTAAGACCTTTCTCTGTGGCGCAAATTGCTTGTAAATATGCTACCACATGTGCATGGAAAATTTAGAGTTTGAATGTTTGTGTTGCATAGCCATGTTAAAAGTGACCCTACCATGCAGGGAAGCCAATCAAAAAACGCATTTATGTGTCTTAAGGACATTTTAAGTCATTTTCCCATGTGCAGTTTTTAGAAATTATGATTTGAAAATCGTTTTTGGGGAAAAGGAATTGTTTTTAAAATCATGACAAGGACATAATGGTGTATGTTTCTTTATAAGGCAATTGACTGTCCCTGATGTTATTTTTCTCATTTTAGTGTAAGACCTTTCTCTGTGGCGCAAATTGCTTGTAAATATGCTTCCACGTGTGCATGGAAAATTTTGATTTTGAATGTTTGTGTTACATAGCCATGTTAAAAGTGACCCAACCATGCTCGAAAGGCAATCAAAAAACGCTTTCATGTGTTTTAATGACATTTTAAGTCATTTTCCCATGTGCAGTGTTTAGAAATTATGATTTGAAAATCGTTTTTGGGGAAAAGGAATTGTTTTTAAAATCATGACAAGGACATAATGGTGTATGCTTCTTTATAAGGCAATTGACTGTCCCTGATGTTATTTTTCTCATTTTAGTGTAAGACCTTTCTCTGTGGCGCAAATTGCTTGTAAATATGCTCCCACATGTGCATGGAAAATTTAGATTTTGAATGTTTGTGTTACATAGCCATGTTAAAAGTGACCCTACCATGCAGGAAAGCCAATCAAAAAACGCTTTTATGTGTCTTAAGGACAATTTAAGTAATTTTCCCATGTGTAGTGTTTTGAAGTTATGATTTGAAAATCGTTGTTGAGGTAAAGGAATGTTGTTAAAATTTATGTGCGCCATATGCCCCCAAATTTCTTTTTCAGGGGTGCAGCAGGGTGTTCTTGAGATACCCCTGCACGCTTGAAAAAAATCCTATTTTGTGATGAGCTAATTGCTAATCACAAATTGCAACCTTCATTCCTATGAGCCTCCTAGCCCATGGAAATGAATGGTTAATTTGCAATTAGCAATTTGCTCATTGCAAATTAGGAATAGTAAAGAATTGCTATTTATTCCTTAAAATTTGGTATTTAGGAAATGCAAAATAGTTTGATGGTACATATGGTGGTTCATCTGTAACAAGATCAGAAGCTTAGGGATACATTTATGATGACTAGCGCAATAAAGTGCACATTACTTACTTCATTGGTAGGCCTTTACATGTATTATCTCCTCTGTATTCTTCATCAAGCGTAACTTTAATCTGCAATCCTGAGTAGGCCTCACCTTAAACAAACCTCTGGATAGGACACACTTTATTGTCATCCTGGATTAATCATTTAAAATGGTAGGGACAGATTTATGATAGGTGTATGCCTCTTTTGTGCCACTGTGCGTCACTTTTATGATGCAGCGGTGGTGCAAAAGATTTGCTATGAGGCGACAACATTACAAATTGATGCATTTAGGCAGATATGTCATGGTGTAAAAAAAACGTACCACATAAAACCCAAGCAGCAGTGATGCAAAAGATGCACCATGCCGCAAGACAGGCCTCACTTGGGGCCATATGTATGAAGGTAATTAGCATTTGCAAAGATCAAAATTCTACGAATTTCGGCCTTTGTGAATGTTAATTAGACAAATGGTATGTATCAAACAAGTTTGATGCAAAATAAGGAGTAGCAAAATTTGCTATTCCTTATTTTGCAATTGCACTGAAGGATTTGCAAATTTTGTGACTACGTGAATGCAATGTATCAAACAAAAACTATGTAAAAAATGACATTAAGGATTTGGAAACTATTGTGGTAAATTGGTGGTAATTTGTGAATTCTTTTCAAAAAGCTTTTTTTCAAAAAAACAAAAGGTGCCATATGACGCCAACACATGCCCTTAGGGCATGTATGTGTGCCATATGCCCCCAAATTTCTTTTTCAGGGGTGCAGCAGGGTGTTCTTGAGACACCCCTGCACCCTTGGAAAAATTCCTAATTTGTGATGAGCAAATTGGTAATCGCAAATTAAACCTTCATTCCTATGAGCCTCCTAGCCCATGGAAATGAATGGGTAACTTGCAATTAGCAATTTGCTCATCGCAAATTAGGAATGGTAAAGAATCGCTATTTATTCCTTAAAATTCGCTATTTAGGAAATGTAAAATATTTTGATGATACATATGGCAGTTCATCTCTAACAAGATAAGAAGCTTAGGGATACATTTATGATGACTGGCGCATCACCAGGGATGTGACAGTCATCCTGCGCCGCTGTTCCGCCACCCATGGTGTGCTGCATTTACAATGCGGCGCAGCATGGGGCAAAAATGGCACAGATGCGTGACGCATATGTGCCGTAAAGGTGGCGCATTGCTGGAGTTGTATTGCAAGTGCGATGCAGCTCCAGCAAGGCTCAGGGGTGCCGCATCTCCACAATGCTGCGTCAAGACCTATGCCAGCTTCAAGCAGGCGCAGGGTTTTGACGCAGCTTTCTCCTATCTGATTGTAAATGCGGCACACCATGGGTGGCAGAGCAGTGGTGCACGTTAACTGGTGCATGCCTGGGGATGTGCCATTTAATATAAATCTGCCCCTTTACATTTAAGTATGTGCAGGGGACACAGAGTCGGTGAGGCTTATCCAAGGTTAAGAAGAGATGAGTCCTGTTCAGTGAATAATTAGACATAGGCTTCACCTGCTCAGCATTGCTGGACATGGCTAAATAATAGCTGCTAAATGTTAATCTTGTTAAACAATTTTACTATTATAATCTCTGAGATTTGTCTCTTACTCTGCAACATCTCATTGTTGTTATCTTTCTTTAAAGATAAAGACAACCTCAACATGAGCGACAATCTGCAATCAGTTGATTTTGACCTCATCATTGAACTTGTAATTGAAACATCAGTGGATGTTGATCCTTTGGATGATTTAAATCCTGAGGATGAAGAAGAGCGTGATGAGGATGCAGATTTGTCCGAACTATATGATATAGGATGGGAAGCTGACCTGCTTGAGCCTTTGGAAATATAAACATTTATTTTTAAATTTTATAATTAATAAAAAGTAAAAAGGTAAACCGTTTAATTTAAAAATAAAGACACCTTCAAAAACAGGTTATGTGTAGTGTCTTCAATAAAATATTAAAATATGTTCATAAAATTAGATCAGATTCACATATAAAATAGCATAGGTAACATAAATATAAATGTCATTTCTTTTCTGGTATTTTTGTATTGTAAGATTGCCAATGACTAAAAAATCTTCAAATTAAAATGTCAAGTAGTGTGTTAAGTTTTTGATCACTGTTACTGATTTACTGTTTGGTAATAATGTTTATTAACATTTTTTATTATATTTTTCCTCAGATTCAACTGCAGATCATTTCAAGATTTAACCATGCCTACAATACAAAGACAGATAAAGGCTGCAAAACGTCAAAGACAGCAGGTGAAAACAAAAACCCAGCAGTCCTCTAACAAAAAGATTTCTCAAGCCACGAAGAAAGCACCGGGTAAGAGCTCTAAATATTTCATAAGAAATATTTGTAATAAAAAAAATATTACTACAGAAAATGTTTCAGTCCATAACACGAGAAGGAAATCAAATGGAAAGAAAAGGACAATGAAAAATGTTACTGCTAGAGCAAGAGATAAATCTGTGCATGATAGTAGAAGGAAACAACAGTTTAGGGAGATTCGTAAACGAATGTTCCGCAACAGGATAATTGGCAATTTGTTAAAAAATATTAAGAAAGGTCAACAGAAACTAGTTTTTTATAAGAGAAAAAAAAAAGTTGAGAAAGTTATTGATCAGGCATTTGAAATTAAACGTAAGTTATTTATTTTGATAATCAATAGAATTAGGAAGCTAAACAAGGCAATTTTTGATTTCAAAAGAAATAGTAGATGGAAGAGAATAGTTAATCGTAGTAATTTTTGTGAAGTTTTTTCTGGAGAATGGATGCATAGTTCAAGCTGTGAGGCATTTTTTAATGAGGAGAGTTATTTCCAGGATAATGATTTGGTGCATGCAGTTGACACCAGTGGTCGTGCTTATGAAGTGAAAGATGGTTGTCCAGTTGAAAAAGAAAAACTTGTGACAACAGAGGCAGAAGAGGTGTTAGGTAATGAGGTTTTAGGAAGACGTGCTAAGGGTCCTGTGTACACCTGGAAGTGTAGTAGTATTTGCAGTGTGCGACAGGATTCCATCAATTTGCTTTGTGATTTTGTACGGTCATTTAACAAAAAAAGTTTGAAGCAGAAAATGATGTTGTTGCAAGAATTAGATCCTTGCAGAGTAAGAGAAGTGACAGGTTTGCATGGTCATTCACTGGCTTGTCTTTCCAGGAGAGTATGCCAGAGTGTTTTTCATCATTTCAGGATGCTAGCAGTGCATCATAACAAAGTGAGGAAATTAGTTAGAATGTTGTATTATGCTAAGAGTCCAGCAATTATGCTGAAACAATTATGCGCTGCTCTTTTGCATGGTTCTGAAATAGATGTGAAGAATATGTGTGAAGAAATTGAGTTTTGTTATTTTGGAAGTAAAGAGGAGAATGTTGAAATTGAGCAAGAAGTAGAGGGTCATGTGGAAGATAGTGTACAGGTTTCCAGTACAGATAATTTCCAGAGGGAAATTGCGACGTTTGAGGTGAAATCAAGTGAGAGGCCTAATTTCACTTGTGTGTGTTGTCGACGCACTTATTATAAGAATCAGACTAAGTTAGTGGATTTATATGCAAAAAGTGAAAGGGAAAATAATAGTGAATGGAAGGATTTTGCAACATACTTGATGGTAGAAAATTGTTTTGATTTGGGATTGGATCAACGTGTGTGTACTTATTGTTGTAACAAATTAAAACAAAACCAGATGCCTGCTAGAGCAGTTCATAATAATCTGGAATTGGTTGAGATTCCTTCTGAATTGAAGGACTTAAATACTTATGAATCTATTTTGATTCAAAGTATCCATCCCTTTCAGGCTATTGTAAGAATGGAGCCAAAGACAGGGAAATTGCCTCCATCAGATTTACAGAGAGGATTAAAGGGAAGAGTTGTTTATTTGCCTCTAGATTTCAAGAAAAACATTAACACAATTGGAGTAGAAAAAGTGGAATAGGAACCTCTGGTTATCTTAGTTAATGGGGTTCCGACAAAGAATAAGAAAATATGGCAAGATTTAGTAGATGTTAGGAAAGTTAAAAAGGCAACATTGTATTTGAAAAAAAATAATAAATACTATAAGAATGTATATGTTGCAGAAGAGGAAGTAAGTGAGGAAGAGGATAGCGATTTGTGTGCTGGTCAAATTGAGAAAGTAGAACCCTCTACTAGTGAAGAAATATATGAACATTATAGCGTTCATCCTTTGCATTCCAAGGAAGTCATGGGGAATGCTATTGAGTTGTTTCAAATGAAACAAGCCAAAGGGAGTCCCATTAGTGTTTGGGAGGAAAGTTTGGAAGCTCGGTGTTTCCCACAGCTTTTTCCAACAGGTCAGGGAGGAAGATATGATGAGCGACCTCATCAAATTCCTGCTTCTGAATACCGGACTTTGCGATTGTATGCAGGAGATGCTAGGTTTCGACAATGCATTCCTTATTTGTTTCATCTCCTGTTTGAAAGCGATCTGTCTGGACTGTCATATGCAGTGAACCACATCTTGAAAAGTGGTATACACATGCAAAACATCTCGGCAAGTGACTTTATGGATAAAGTCAATGTCCAAGATAGTATTTTGGATTCTCACCTGATTAATCTCATGGCGTGTCAGCGTGGTACTAATGAGTACTGGTACCGTCGTCATGGTGATTTAAAATGTATGCTGAGGAACTTAGGTACTCCCACATGGTTCCTCACTCTGAGCTGTGCCGAGTATGGCTGGGAAGACTTACTTGAATTTCTACGAGAGGCAAATGCTAACGTAGATAACATCGAATTCAAGACACCCGGAGAACTGTGCTCTTTGGATCCAGTCAATGTATGTAGGTACTTCAATCATAGATTTGAAGCTATGATGTCTTTCATCATGAATAAGAAGAATCCACCTCTTGGAGAGGTGTTGGATTTCTTCTGGAGAAAGGAGTACCAAGCAAGAGGTGCTCCTCATATACATATGTTGCTGTGGATGCACCTAAATTTGGAACGGATCCAGAAGACTCAGTGATGAGTTTCATCCAACAGTATTCTACGTGTGCTGTTCCAAACGCAAAGGAGAAGAAAAGCCTAAGAGAAAAAGTTCTGCGTTTCCAAAGCCATCGATGTGGAAAGTACTGCCGTCGTAAATTCCGAAACAAAGACAAGTTCTACACTAAATGTCGTTTCGGCTTTCCACGACCGGTGATTTCTAAAGGAAGAGTAAACAGTTTGATGTCTTCGTTGCGACACAATGTCATGAAGAAATCACCTAAAAACACTTACAATTTGAAGAGGAACGAAGAGTCCAAGTACATCAACGACTACAACCCGGTGATTTTGTCCATGTGGAATGCTAACATGGATATACAGTTTGTGGCTGATAACTGTATGGCTGTGGCGCGGTATGTGACGTCTTACATCACCAAAAAAGAGAAGACAGAATTGAAGGATATGTGGGAGGACATTTCCCATGAAAAGAGCCTCAGCAAGAAGTTGTACAGTTTCAGTCTGAAGATGTTGTCGCATCGAGAAATCGGAGCGTACGAATGTTCTGACCGGTTGTCTTCAGCAAGTCTCTATGCCAAGTCCAGGAGTATCGTTTGGGCGAGTCTTGGTCTTGCTGCAACGCGTAATCGAGTTCTCAAACCTGTGCGGGAAATTGAGTATTTGGCGGAAAAGGAGCCAAACAGTACCGACATTTTGAAGACAAACATGTTGGATACATATTATCCAAATCGAAGCAGTCACCTCGAGAATGTTTGTCTGTATGAGGTTCTGCAAAATTACATATTCAAGAGGAACATCAAAGAAGATACTGAGAAAGGAGTGTATGCTGTAATAGGAAGTGAGGGATGTCTGGTCAAGCAAAGAAAATGCCACTTGGTAAACCATCGAAAATTGAGTGGCGAATCTCCTGAAAAAAAGGAGTTTTTCTATTTAGCACTTTTGCAACTTTTCAAGCCTTGGCGTGCAGAAGAGGAACTGCTTGGAGATTTTCTCTGTTACGAAGACTCTTTCAATGTCGCCAAGGAGACCATAGAATGTCCTGCTTTTCCCAAATATGTAGAAATGTTGAATGCGGAAATTGAGCAGGAAGCAACGATTGCAGCCGAGATTGCCAGAGACAGTTCTCAGGACAGTCAGAGTTCTGCTTCATTGAGTCAGGATCCACTAGGAGGACCTGTTATCGAAAATGAAGCTGCCACTGCTATGAATGAAGTGGAAAGAGCCATGGCACATGCTCAAGAGGATGCGGTTAACTTAGAAGAGTTGGAAAGGCAACTCAACGTTGAGCAGAGGAAAATATATGACGAAGTTACCATGCAAATTGATCATGGATTAAGTCATGATAAGAAAGAGTGCTCATGTACGTCGTTGAAGCCTGTCCGACTGTACGTGAGTGGAGAAGCGGGAACTGGAAAAAGTTTCCTCATTAAAGCAATTTCATGCTATTTGCAGGAAAGGACAGAGTCATCGCTGTCTTGTGTTGTCACTGCTCCAACTGGACTGGCAGCACATAATATTAAAGGGATTACTTTACATCGTTTACTGATGCTGCCAGTGGAGCATGACAACAAATTAGAATATCATAAGCTATCTGGAGATGCTTGTTTTGAAGTTTCAAGAATCTTGAGGAAAATGAAACTTCTTATCATTGACGAAGTAAGCATGGTTTCCAATGTCATGCTTGCCTTTGTGCATTTGAGGATGCAAGAAGTTCTCAAAACAGAGTATGATGTGTTATTTGGTGGCAAACACATCATTGTTTTCGGAGATCTTTTGCAGCTGACACCAGTGAAAGGGCAACCTGTGTTCAAAATGCTCACGCATGAAGATACCAGGAAGTGCCTAGGCAGCATTGGCAACGTCAATATATGGTTAAACTTCAATTATGCTGAACTGCATGAAAATATGCGTCAGGCGAAGGATGAAGTTTACAAGACTATTCTACAAGATGTTAGAATTGGAAAAGTGACCGAGCATGGGAAAGAAGCTTTACATGCACGATTACTGTCAAATTTATATCCAGAACAAGATGTTGTGCCTGAGAATATTTTTCAGAAAATTACTGAGAAGAAATCTGGAATATGTTTGATGCCAACTCTTGCAGAATGTGCCAAATTTAACAACAAAATGTTGCATTTAGAAAAGCAAGAGATTGTGAAACTGGAAGCTATTGATAGAGTAGAGCATATGGGATCAACAATTATTTTGTCTGAGAATCTGAAAACAAAATTGGATTCATTAGAGAAGAGTATATCTAAAACTGCAGGTTTTGAAAAGACTCTGAATGTGTGCTTGAACTGCCGTATAATTTTAAGAAGGAATTTACATGTTGAAAGAGGTCTGGTAAATGGATCAATGGGTAATGTTGTTGATTTTGTGAAATACAGAAATAGAGATGGAATTGAATTTTTAAAAATTAAATTTGATGGCATTGAGGAAGTACAGCTAATTGCTCGTTGTTCTGCTAGATTTTTGCTTGTAAAAGACTTATATGTTCGCCGTAAGCAGTTTCCTGTTTGCTTGGCATATGCGGTGACAATCCATAAATCGCAAGGTTTAAGTGTAGACAGTGCATTGGTGAATATTGGCAGTTCTGTGTTCAAGGAGGGTATGGCATATGTGGCATTGTCACGAGTTAGAACTTTATCGGGATTGTACTTGATTGAGTGTGATGTCACAAACATTTGTGCAGATCTAGATTGTGTTAAGGAATACAATAGGTTAAGAAGAGAGTATGCGCCACATTTGCCTCAGTTTCCTTTGTTTGAGAAACGTCTGGTAGGCCGGAAACGAAGAAATGAGAACAATACTGGGGAGGTTATAGCAAAAAGACAAAAAGTGAATGAACCTAAAATTACAAGCAGAAACAAAAAGGATTCTGTTGAAGATGTTGTTGGTTTTCAGTTTGAAAACAGTTCTGGTGTCAACTGCTATGCTAATGTAGTAATTAATGTTTTGTTTTCTCTAAAAAATGTAAAAGAAGAGATTGTGGTCAATTCTGATCAAAGATTTTGCGGTTTGTTAAATTCTGTGTTAGAGAAATGTACCACTGATAGAAGAAACATAGAAAGTGTGTCTGAAATTCGAAATCTGTTAGACAGATGTTCAGGCCAAACACAATTCTCTCAAAATATTCAGCAAGATTGTCAGGAGTTTTTAATGTATATGCTTGATGTATTACATGCTGAAGGTGTAGATGTAGATCAGCTGTTTGGGCTTTCTTATCAATGGCAGCATGACTGCGAGAACTGTATGATATCAAGTACTACTAGTGTAGACTCAGAAAGATTTATATATTTAACTTTGCCAGACAGTAAATCAGTCTCCTTTAATAAGCTAGTAAAAGCTGCTAATCACAACATGGCGTGTAGCCAATGTAAATCTGAAATGATGTCCACATTATTTATACGAACATATGGCCAGTATGTCATTTTAATGTTCCAACGATGTAGGCCTGATGGAACAAAATTGACAACTTTAATAAAAAAATTTGTAGCTTCGCAGTTGTCAATATCAGGAAGGACTTTTGTAACTACAGCAATTATATATCATGACGGCCCTTCAATATCATCAGGACATTACACAGCTTATTTAAAGTCTAGAAATGGCTGGTCATTCTGCAATGATTCTGTTTTAATTTTCAAAAAAAAATTGCCGTATGACCTTAAAAACTCTTACCTGGTGTTTTTAAAACCAAAATTTTAGGGAAATAATCTCGGGATGTGCTCTGTGGAATTTCAAGAAGTTCTAATGGCTCCTACACAATTTGGCCTTGAGGATAAGTGTAGTTCAGAGACATAACTTCTAATCATAGGACTGGACATCATGGAGATATATGTGCACTTTGAATGAGTTCAGAAAAACTGTTTCTTTTTATAAGCTAATTGAAGCAGCCAATCAAAACATGGAGTAGAGGGAATGTAAGTCTGCAATGCTGTCTACTGTTTTACATTGCTTTGTGATTAAAAGTGATGTAGAGAATTAAATAATTGTTATAGTCATAGAGGTAGTGTAAGTCTGCTTCATATTAAGCAGTATCAGTGTCATAGGAAATGTAGAACATGACTGAGCAAGAAGGGGAAGATATTACTATTCCAGGATTGTGAAAATGATCTTCAACATTTTAATTCTGAAAGTTGCGGAAATGCCAAATGATGGGATTGGCTAACAAGAAATCCAAGAGTTATACATGGCCCTGAGAAGATTTGGCCTTGTGGAATCTTGTGGTAGAGAGCAAGAAGTCATTTATTGTATGTAACATGTTTTTAAAAACGATGGAGATTTTCTTTCAGAAAGTGGCGGGCTGAAAGTAATAACAGCACAAAAGAGTGTAAGCTATTCATAGGACATCCTTGGACGTCATGGAAAGTAAGTTAACTTTAAGGAGTTCTGATTTTTGATTTCTGATGTTGTATGGGTTTTTTAAACACAATCATTTTGATTGTGTTTTTTTTTCCCCGCTGTTACATGATGAATACCTTCAAGTCACTGTTTTTAGTGAATTTTGATACATTCTGAGAACAGCAAAAATAAACCATTTAACATGTATAATTAATTCTGTACTGTTTGCATTTATGATGTATATGTAGAACTGTGTAGGAGGCATGGAGAAGGTGAGGCTTCTGTAAGTGTCAAAGTTGTTGCATGCAGTGCTGCACTTCTGCGTATTCTTTCATATGCTAGACTACATCTGCACAATGAGATACCTAAGCAAAGGAAACACAAGTGATGTGATTGTGAAATGAGCAAAATAAATTGCATGTATTTCAATTACATCACCTGTGTTTCCTATCATTACGAATCACATTGTGCAGATCAAGTTTAGGTCTGTCCAGGGAAACATAGGAGGTTTGGACTTTGTTGAAGATTGCAGTGGACATGACTCACTTCATTGGTAGACCTTCACATGTATTATGTCCTCTATTCTCTTCAACAACTCGAAATTTCATCTGCAACCCTGAGTAGGCCTCACCTGAAACAAAACTCTGGATAGTAGACATCTTATTGGCATCCTGAAGCAATTATTTTAAATTTTAGTGTCTTGCGACACTTTTCTGAGACAACAGCAATGCAAAAGATGCACCATGTTTTAAGATAGGCCTCACTTCATCTGCATCAAGATACTGTTAGTTTAAAATGTATATCTTTAGGACTGTGTAGCTTCTGTAAGTGTCAAAGTTATTGAAAAACTGTTTGTCCTTCAATCTTTGCCCTTGTCTTTTGTAATTTTTTAATACATGTTTTTATATTTTTCAAATGTTTGTTCTCTCTTTCACAGATTGAAAGTATAAAAATAAAAAATGAGGAATTTAACGACAATTATAAGGTAAGTATTTTGTACTCTTTTCGTTACATTTCTATCACATTGAACTACTATTAGTTCCACTGCTTCATTTCTTTAATCCTCAGTTTCCTGCCTTTGCTACTTCCCTCATTCCTTTCTCTATTACCTACTTACTCAACTCCTTCCACTCTTTTTCTCAGTCCCTCTCTTCTCATAGTTCCTCACTCTTGTTCACTCACTCCGTCTCTATTACTCTTAGTGTCTTTGACTGATCACTGTATCACTATTTGTTCATAATGCTTTCTCTGTGTAGTTGAAGCACACTAAGGGGCATATTATGAATGCAGCCAATAAAATTATTGCTCTTTTTATTGGCAGAAAACTGGTGCAAAAGCGGCTTTAGCGGCAGTTTTCTGCCGCAAAAGCAGCTTTAGCGACACATTTCTGCCGATAAAAGCTGCAAAACTTTTATTGCCTATGTTGATAATATGCCCCTATGTTATTTACATTAGGGCTATATTGTCCAGTATAACAATCAAAATTGCTCTCCAAAGACACCAGGCAAAGCAGACGCTCCCTCAAACAGATCACCAAGCGCAATTTACCCTACTTACAATCTAGCCTCTTCTCTGTCGAGACTTTAGCAATCTTTAGAGCACAAGATAAGATCTTTTCACATGGAAGAGCCAGACGTATTGCAATTCTACTTAAGAAACAAGCATTGGCATAGACAATAGGTCTCGCCTTTGGGACCTTATACGTGTTTAGCCATGCAACAGTTGATGTTGCTGCACCAAGGATATTATGCTGCATAACTAAATACTTAGAAGGTCCCAAAGTCGATACCTATTGGCTATGCCAATGCTTGTTTTTCTTTCACTTCGTTATCTATTTTGTTTTTCACAATTATACCCTCTTCTGTCTGTTCTTTGGTAAATAGATCTATTAAACAGTATCTCTTCTTTACTCCCTATAGCTGTCTTTCTTGAAACATCACTCTCTGTTTACTTTCCTTATACTTACACTTTTTTTAAAAAAAAATTTTTTTTTTTGGTTAGCTCCCGGTCCGCGTACCGGGAAGCTAACCCGGGAGCGAACCAAAAGAAAGAGAGCTTGCCAGAGTGCTAAACATTGTAGCAATTTTTTGGGAAAGGGAAGGTAGTTCTGAAAAGAACTTTTTTTTAATATTTTTGTTGTTTTATATTTTTTTTGTATTTTTTGAACATTTTTTGTTTTTTTTGTATTTTTTGAACGATTTTATATTTTTTTGGGTTTTTTTGGGGGGGGAAACAACAAAAAACAGGCGTTGAAAAAGGCTCAACAGGAGCAAAAAAAAATTACTGGGGGCGGTTAGGGCAATCATGGTGTTCATACGCCAGGTTCAGTGCATTGATGCTCATGTTGCCACAAGCTAATAATGCACGACAGCGCATACATAAGTGTATCATGTTCCCAAAATTAGGTTGGATATTTGGCACAGTTTCCCGTGCCTCCTCTGGTGATAAAGAAACCGATGTTGTTGGTCTCGCCACAGGAGTTGGTCGAGGATTGTCCATCATATCCCTTAATTCCGCCCGGCTGTCATTTAGGGGATGTTTCCTCATCATGTGCCTATGCATGGTATGATTACCGTAGCTGTATTTTTTGTCCGTCCCTCTGGACAATTGTTCCTTGCATATGAGGCATGTTGCGTACCTGGCATTGACCTTTTTTGGGCCACGAGGGATGGAAAAAAACTGCCAGATGAAACTGGGTTTCTTTCTTGAAACCCGGAGCAACTCTTCCAGGAATTGTGGTTGTTCTCCCTCCTCATCCATCTCTTCATCTTCCTCCTCAGTGTTGGTAACCACCTGGGGAGGTGGTCCTCTCTTCCCATGAGGAGGTGGAGGTGGTGGTGGGGGTGCACCAGCTGAAGCAATCAGTGAAGCCATTTTCATACAATCAAAATAGGTCTTCCAAGAAGCAAAATAGGTCTTCCTCTCACAATAATGAAAGTCAGAGTGAGGAAAGAAGGAGTGGTTTTCATCATTTGGAAAAAACAATACTTCTTAACCAATGAAAAGTGTTATTTTTAGGTCACATGACCTAGCCTTCCATAATTATGAAACTAAAAGTGAAATGAACCAATGAAAAGTTTTATTAACAAGTCACATGACCTCTCACGCTCATGTTACGCGCTGCGGAACGCTCCCCGGTTAGCTTCCGGTTCGCTGCGCTTCGCGCCTCGGTCCGCGCCCCGGGACACTTCCGGGTGCGCTAACGCGATACGTCACAAGACGCATTTCGCGGCAACGCGATACGTCGTGCTTTCGCGCCGCGGATCGCTTCCGGGGAGTTGCGTTTCGCGCCTCGGTCCGCGCCCCGGGGCACTTCCGGGTGCGCTAACGCAGTACGTCATAAGACGCATTACGCGGCAACGCGATACCGTCACTATGTTGATTTGTTACCGGTTCGCGGACCGGATCGCGGAATCGAATTGAGCTAACGGGAAGCTTCCCGGTTAGCGGACCGGGAGCGAAACAAAAAAAATATTTAAAAAAATGTATTAATAAACATATAAAATATATTTTTGGATTTAAAGAAGAATACATTTTACAGCTGTAGATATTAGCTTTTAAAAAACCAATGAAATTCACTGAAAAAACCATAGGTTATAGACCATATATAGTTAGGAATTAGCATTTACAAAACCTTGAAAATTCACTGAAAAAACCATAGGTTATAGACCATATATAGTTAGGAATTAGCATTTAAAAAACCTTATTTTACTCACACAAAACCATTGAAATTCCATATATAGTTAGTTGTACTAACTATATATCGCGCACCCGCAATCCACTGCTGATGATGTCACATATTACATCATTCATGACATGGTCAGTGACATCACTGATGACATCACTGATGACATCTCAAATGACATCACTGATGACATCACTGATGACATCTCAAATGACATCACTGATGACATCACTGATGACATCTCATTTGACATTACTGATGACATCACTGATGACATCATTCATGTGATAATACGATGAAGCTCTTCAGACTCTAATATAACCTTAGATACAGTAAGTGTAAACAGACACTCACAGACTGTCACTCATCCATAGAGTTACACACACACCTAGTCAGTCATGCAAATAATCAATCACACATCCATTTTCTCAACTATACAGTTATACACACCTTACTTATTCAAACATATACTAACACATATTTACTCTCTTATACAATCCCTGATACAAGTTCACAATGATCCATACAGCCACTCACACATTCACTGGCTCTTATGCACAGTTATTTATATATGTCAACTCTCACATGTACTGTGTTTTACATATGTACTTACTTATACATGTAGCACTGAGATATCCATTCACTCAGCAATACACTCATGCACACAGTCAACCGCCCATACAGCTGTTTCCACATGCACTTTTGAACCCATACATCTAGTGAATCAACTGCTCACACATCTATGCACAGAGTCATACACCTCCCAGCCACCCATACACACTCTCAGTCTCCCATACAAATACGTAGGCAACCAATCAATAACGCATATAGTTAATCATATAGCTAATGATCAACACATGCAGCAGTTTATAGAACAACAGACATAATGATGCACAAATTGAGACAGTTTAGTCACTAACCCATGCATTCAGTGAGACACATTTAACCACTCACTCATACAGTCAGTCATGCACCTACTAAATCCTTCATCCAGACATTTATACATCCACTCATTCTTCAATATGTAAGACATATTTTAACTTTACAGAAACATACAGTCACTGGATGTTGTCATCAGTGATGTCATCAGTGATGTCATTTGAGATGTCATCAGTGATGTCATCAGTGATGTCACTGACCATGTCATGAATGATGTAATATGTGACATCATCAGCAGTGGATTGCGGGTGCGCGATATATAGTTAGTACAACTAACTATATATGGAATTTCAATGGTTTTGTGTGAGTAAAATAAGGTTTTTTAAATGCTAATTCCTAACTATATATGGTCTATAACCTATGGTTTTTTCAGTGAATTTTCAAGGTTTTGTAAATGCTAATTCCTTACTATATATGGTCTATAACCTATGGTTTTTTCAGTGAATATATATATATATATATATATATATATATATATATCTATATAAACTAACATCAATGTGTCACCAGATACTCCGATTGGTCCGTCAATTCACAGAATTTCACTGGCCAATAACTACTGCCAGACCCGCAAGTACGTACAAGGGGAAACATCCTAAACAACGAAGTGTTAATAACGACTCACCTTAACAACGAAGTCCGAACAACGATAAATTCTCATCAACAAATTCCTGAACAACGAAGTCCTGAACCACGACTTTTACGGTGGTTTATCATAGCTCGTTGTAAAGCTTTTGTGGTTCAGGAAGTCATGGTTTAGACATATACCACGTACAAGGGTTGTCCTCATATTGCCTTCAGTGCCATATTCCGAGACACTGAACACAATTTCGAGCAGAGGAAATGCTCAAAGCACCAAGGCAAGCGCGAAAAAGAGAATCAACTGCATCTTGGATTAAAATCTATTTCTTCTCCTTTTTATTTTTCAAGAACAAATATGTATTACACATATGAAACAGTCATGTATACTCTGTTTACTTAATAACTAATTAGAACTGAGTAACCAGTTCCAAAAATGTATTTTTAATAATATTGAAAATGGTAACGCGCCTATTAGTGCAGTACCAAAATATCTCATCAAATGGATCCTTGTCAACAACAAGCACATACAATCACACCTGTGAATCAAGACAAATATGATTATAAGCCCAACAACTATGTGAAACACAGCATCACATTATATCATATATATATATACAGTATAAAAAAAACACTCTGAAATGAGAGGTTCAGCAAAAATACACAACCAAGTAGGTGACTTTCCGTAAGAAAATGATGCCTGTTATCTGTACTACTATTATAAAGCGAGAACTGGGAACCTTTGAGGCGGGTAAACTCCAGAAGTACACCATCAATCATAACACCCAATACAGCATTGGAAAGGGGAGGTCCAGGAGATGGACACAGGCTATACATTTGTACAACATATACATTACGAAGGGCAAACAACATTCCAGAGAAAGTAGTTCCTTGTGGGCGTTGTTCTCAATGTGGGCGGTAACATTGGCAGAGGGGCATGTCCCATTCACTCGGTTTCAAGCACTCAAGCACACACACAACAACAGATTCTGATAGCACACACAGAACACAGCAACCAACACACACACAACACAGCAACCAACAGATTCTGCAAACACACACAAGCACACACACAGCATAGCAACTTCTGCAAAAACACAGTTTAATGCACGTCCACTTCAGGACATAAACATTGTTTTTAAAATAGCAATTTCGGAATGATCTTTTTAAAATATGTGCAAAATCGCTAAATCTGAATCTGCAATAGGCTTAGTACTCACTGACTCCACAGGGTTTCGAGGCAACAAAAACAAAGGGGCGCAGCCTCAGCAAGGTTCCGAGGCAAAGGGCGCGGCTTCAGGACGAAAAGTCAATCAAGGTTGGCCAAGCCACACAAGCATCCAATCGCGCAACACTCTTGGCCGTGACACCCACAAAACAACCTTGCACAACCAGTCAATCACGCCACCACGCCTTCCAGCAAACAACCAATCGCCCCACACACATTACACTAATAACCAATCACGCAAGCACCGCACCTTCCAGCAAACAACCAATGGTGCCACACACATTACACAAATAACCAATCACGCAAGCAATCACACAAGTAGCACATTCATTGTAAAGAAAATGAATAAAAACCTTCGGCCATTGGTCCAACACGCACGTGATTCCTAGGAGCATTATTGCTGTCGGAGCCACTAACGCGGGGAAACAACTGAGCAAGACATATTGTCACAGGCCACGGAAACATTTGCATGTACGCTCTTTAAAAAACGATTCCAGAGTTGCGCACTGTTATTCAAAGGGGATACACAGGGGGCGGCCAGGAAAATAATCAGGGAGAACAAGCCTCTTTCCCATTTTACAACAAGGCATCAAGTACGCTCTGTAAACGCGGGGCGGCCAGGGAAATAATCAGGGATAATTTAACAAGCCTCAATAACATTACACAAGGAGGCATGATGGACGGTAATTAACTGTCTAACGTTCTTGCAGGGACAAGCAAAAAAACGAGTTCACAGCAGTCCCTGGACACAGCGCTCACAATACACAGTCAGAGCATTATTTCTGTGTGGACTTACAGGTTGTGAGAGGGCACAGAACGAGCCACAATAACGCTGTTGCAAGGCCCTGGAAAGGGGGCAGCCAGGGCCTCATTGAGGACGCTTTACACAACGTGAATGCATGCTAATTGAAAAATAAACTCAAAAATACAAATTACAACAGGGCGGACATGCTTGCAGAGGGAAACAAATAGCCCTGCTCTATCCCCTCGCCGTAATTAGCCAAAAGACAACAACACATTTAAAATATGTACAACACATCACAGGTTCAACAAGGGGGCAGGCACTCAACAAAAAAAATGAAGATTTAAATAACACTCATTAAACTTCACATTACAGGCACACTACATTACACATTAAGACAGGGGAAAGACAGGAAAACAAAAACAGGAGGAATTAGTGAAACATAAAAAAGGAAGATTTACATAACACTCCTTACACTTCTAACAAAAAATACCACTACATTACACGTTGCCACAGGGGGCGGACAAGAACACATAAAACAGGAGGATTTAAATAAGCAGCATTTACATTACAAAAAGAGGCATGAGGTATAGTAATTGACGGCGCTTTACGCTACTTGATGCTGCCGCATTTACATTACAAAAAGAGACATAAGGTATATTAATTAACGCTGCTTTACGCTACTTGATGCTGCTTTGCTTTGTGGAACATATAACCACACTTACACATGATCAAAAACATAATTAAGGATATTTAAAAGGACATTATTTCTTTACAACGCTAACACCCCCTAACAACGTTGTTCAGGCACAAAAGTTTGAGCGTTCTCTCTTTATAATAGTAGTATACATATTGCTTTTCAAAAACACACACCTTTAACATACTCTACTCTACTCAGAACACCCACTGTACTACTTTTTTTTTATTTCCACACTCTTATATAGCGCAAACTACACCTGAATCGGCTATCAAAACGCTTTACATAGCACCAGTTACGTTACATGAGGACACACCTTCATTTTTTTTAAGGCACGGGGAGATTACGTGATTTGCCCAGAATCACAGATTGTCACGCCTCATTCATTACACTTTCAGAACATATCCAAACCACACATAGCCTACTACAAAAAGGTGCACAACATAAACATTCTAGGACAAATACAATATTGCAAAACACAATACAAATTAACATAAATATCATTACACTTTTTACAAATATTACAATCACTTTCTTACAATGGTGAAGAGGAAGACACAACTTTCAAGGGCAACATATAAAACACGGGCACAAAGGAATAAGCGCATACGACTAACACAATAACAGGATCACAACCACTTAACAAACATCGCTGATCCATACACTTCTCAGCTTTCACAGCCAATTCAGCACAACAGTGACAAGCCATCAACGTCCACTACTATACCTCATACTTCCACTTTACAAACTTCAACAAGAGAAGCTCAAACACAACTTACAGACCAACCTTTACTTATGCTTCCAATAACAGTACATAGCCTCAAATCAGCATTCAACTACCACCCACTTATTGACTACATGAACAAATGCAGATGTTATAATAGGAAACATGGACAGTGTCTGTAACAAGTGCTACGCACAGAAATGGAAGGCGGAACCTAAAGGCCTTTGTTGCTCATCAGGAAAGGTCAATATCAATAACATACAAGAACCACCTCCAATCATTAAACAACTACTTGATGGCACTCACCCACTTTCAAATCATTTCTTAACAAACACACGCCGTTACAATACTCTATTCCAAATGACATCCTTTGGTGCAAATGAAGTCAAAGAAGGCAATTTCATGCCTACTTTTAAAATACATGGACAGTTATACCACTTAATTGGCAGCATGCTTCCAGAAGAAGGAAAGTCTCCACAGTTTCTACAAATATATTTCCTTTCCGCAATGCAACAAGTTGATGCACAATCACACATGATCCCAAACAGACATCTAATTGAAGAACTACAAACCACATTTCACACTCATAACACGTACATTAGGTCACTTAAATACAACTATGAGATGCATTCACATGATGAAGATTTAAAAATTATCATACACGCTGATCAACCCCCTCCAAATACACATCCAGGGAGATATAATGCACCAACAACTGATGAAGTTGCAGTTCTTTTAGTTAATGAAAACAAAGGCCCACGCGACATTGTCTTACATTCACGAGAAGGAATATTACGTAAAGTCTCCGAATTGCATAGATCATATGACCCCTTACAATATCCCATTCTATTCCCGAGAGGTGAAGATGGTTATTGTCTAAACATACCACTAGCAAACTGCGGTAAGAACAAAACTGTTACATGCATGCAATACTATGCCTATACTCTAATGGTTAGATCCACAACTTTCAATACCTTACATTGGTTTCGAAATCTTTTTAATCAATATATTGTTGATATGATGGCAAAAATGATCACCGAAAGGCTCAACTTCATACGCCGCAATCAAACACAACTACGGGCAGAAAACTACATAAACTTAAAAGATGCACTCAATCAAGATCAGCACCTTCAAGTTTCGGATATTGGACAACACGTCATTTTACCCGCTACCTTCACTGGCTCGCCCAGGTACATGCACGAAAAGACACAAGATGCAATGACATACGTTAGGCACTATGGGAGACCTGATTTGTTCATCACCTTCACATGCAATCCAGAGTGGCCAGAAATTAAAAAAAAATTATTTCCTAAACAAAGATCATGCGATAGACATGACATCATTGCACGTGTATTCAATTTAAAAGTGAAAGCACTCATGAAAATAATAACGCAAAAACATATCTTTGGATATGCCAAAGCTAACATATTTACCATTGAATGGCAAAAGAGGGGACTGCTACACGTGCACATCCTATTGTGGCTTGAACCTAAAATACAAGCAGACGAAGTAGATCTCATTATATCCGCTGCGCTGCCAGATCCTGTCAACGATGAACAACTATTTTTGATTGTTAAAAAGAACATGTTGCATGGCCCATGTGGTGAACACAACGTTCTATCACCATGTATGAAGAATGGGATTTGTACCAAAAAATACCCACGCCCTCTCACTAATGAAACAGAAACTGGTGTTAATGGTTATCCCATTTACCGTAGAAGGAGCCCACAACATGGCGGACAGACAATCACAATGACTGTTAGAGGCGAAGAAATTACTGTCGATAATCAGTGGGTGGTTCCATATTCACCTGTACTATGTCGCACTTTTAATGCTCACATTAATATTGAATACTGCCAATCAGTAAAAGCTATTAAATATATCAACAAAGGCTCAGATCAAGCAACTGCTACTATTGCAAACAAACATAATGAAATTGAAACATATCTCAATGGCAGGTATATTAGTACTACAGAGGCTGTTTGGCGCATCCTTCAGTTTAACATTCATGAAAGACATCCGACGGTCACACACCTAGCTGTACATCTGCCAAATGGACAAGGAGTCTATTTTAATGAAAAAACAATGAACCGAGTAGCAGACAATTCAACACCTACAACACTTACTGCCTTCTTTAAATTGTGTGCCACGGACACTTTTGCAAAAACATTGCTATACCAAGAGGTTCCACAATACTATACCTGGGGAAAACATACTTTTACACGGAGGAAACGTGGAATTGACGTATTAGGTCACCCTGGAGTAAAAAAGGACTCGGCTCTTGGGAGATTGTACACTATTCACCCAAACCAATCTGAGTGCTTCCATTTACGCATTCTTTTACAACATATTCGGGGACCTACAAGCTTTGAAAGTCTTTTAACCGTTCATGGACAATTAATGCCTACCTACCAAGCTGCATGTAAATCACTTGGACTCATTGAAGACGACCAACATTGGAAACATACTTTAAGTGATGCTGCCCTTTCAGATTGCCCTAATCAACTACGCCAATTATTTGTTACTATTCTGATATTCTGTAACCCTTCGGATCCAATGTCTTTATGGGAGGAATACAAAGAACATTTATGTGAAGATATCCTGCACAGAAATCAACAAGAAACACATGATGACTCAATACCATTCACTAATGACATCTTTAACCAAGGACTCATAGCAATAGAAGACTCCCTCTATGAACTAAATGAGAAATCTTTAAAAGATTTCAAATTGCCAGAAAGTTATAGAACGATACATAACACTAACAAACACACTCAAATACTACCTTCGAATTATAACATCCATCATTACGTAGAACAACATTTACCAAACTTAGTTCCGGATCAAAATGTTGCATACAACACCATTGTTCAAAGTGTGGAAAGTAAAGAAGGTAAATTATTCTTCTTAGACGCACCAGGTGGAACAGAGACAACGTACTTAATAAACCTCATACCAGCTAAAATACGTTCTTCAGGACTATTGGCTCTTGCTGTAGCATCTTCGGGAATAGCTGCTACTTTGCTAACTGGTGGGAAAACTGCACATTCAACGTTTAAACTACCTTTAAATGTTTCAGTGGAGAAAGAGTCAACGTGCTCTGTACGCAAAAATGGACCCTTAGAAACACTGCTTCAAAGAGTCTCTCTTATCGTGTGGGACGAATGTACTATGACACACCGCGCACATATAGACGCCGTCAATAGAACTCTATAAGACATTCGAAATGTTAATACCATAATGGGTGGTGTTACTTTTGTGTTTGCTGGAGACTTCAGACAAACTCTTCCTGTTGTTCCAAGATGAACACGTGCGGACATACTAAAAGCATGCTTAAAAGCATCACAACTCTTGGACTGTGTTCAAACTCTCACATTACGCACTAACATGAGGACACATTTAGGTGGTGGAGATAGTCACTTTGCTGATCTTCTACTACAACTTGGTAATGGTGAAGCGCCTACCAATAACGACAATATTAATATTCACAAATTTGGTACGCCAGTGTCTACCTTACAGGAACTCATACAACATGTATACCCGGACATAGAGCAGATTGCTACAAGAGACTTCCGGTAGATTTGTGAAAGAGCTATAGTTGCACCCAGAAACTCAAGTGTCAACCATATCAATGAACACATACTACTTCAAATACCAGGAGAGACAAAAGTCTATAAATCCATTGATACAGTATTAGAAACTGAAGACGCCGTGCATTATCCTCAAGAATTCCTAAACTCACTTAACCCATTCGGACTTCCACCTCATGTACTACAAATTAAAGTTGGGATTCCCATCATGTTATTACACAACCTACATCCGCCTGATCTATGCAATGGGACACGACTACAAGTTATAAGTCTTTTACCCTATGTCATTAAAGCTACTATTCTCTCTGGCCCTGCCGCGGGACACTTAGCACACATTCCACGCATACCCATGATCCCAAATGATCTACCATTTCAATTTAAACGCTTGCAATTCCCTATTAACATTGCTTTTGCTTCTACTATTAACAAATCTCAAGGACAAACATACAAAGTTATAGGCATTGACTTACGAGAAGACTGTTTCACTCATGGGCAGTTATATGTTGCTCTTTCAAGGTCTGGAAATTTGAAAAACCAATTTATTCTACGTCCACAATCAAATGAAGCCAAAAATGTTGTGTACCGAGAAATATTAAAAGCTTTATAATACTTTTTCACACATTACTTTTCTCCCCCGGATGACGTCGGGACGGGCTGCTAGTATGTTATGATAAAGAACTGACACCACAAGAAACAACAGTCATGAATTGAGAAATGCAGACAATAATAGGTATATTCCCTCCAGAAGACAAGTAATGTTGATCATACAGAACCTCGTATATCAAGAACATCATAGGTAGAAGAAAAGTTTACTATAAAGTAAAACAATCAGGTATCAAGACTTTTATGTATGATTAGCGGCTTTGCCAGAGACCCAAATGGCCCGATACCTAGGGCATATTGTCTGAGGTCAACAACAACAAGACATCAACTTTACATTGGTCTTGGAACAGGTTGGCCCAACGCGTGCATCACAAGCCTTTGCCTGCCAATTTACAGCACTGCAATATGGAATGGGAATAGGAATTACCTGCAGTTGAGGTAATATTTATGCATTCACTAGACAGTTCCTTTGCCATAAAGGAAGACCTCACAAACAAATAGCATTCAAAAGAAAGCAAAGCATATACTTTGAGACAGAGCAATTATTCAACTTGCTGAAGCACCCGCTTACTCCAGGAGTAGAACCAAAAAGTCCCAATACACAAGCCTACAACTGTAATAACCGTATGTCTCTAAAAGAAACACTGACGAATAAACCATGCAACTTGCATACTATACTGCTTCAAAGAAGCATGCGACGATCCGCTTCCATTGAGGAAGTCACCTCTCCTAATGATAGCCTCTTGAGCAGAAAGCTCATCATCATCAGAGGCCAGGGAACAAAGGGAACCTCCCTCAGACATCTAAATCGTTACACAAATAAAAAAGAATTTGGTACTGAGGTTATAACCACCGCTCCAGGGTAATCGTGGTAGAACTGAAACTGAAACTGGACATATACAAAGTCCTAACAAGGCTACTCCTTCATCAACAAAATCATATGTCCCAAGCTTAGGGACAAGCAAATTAACACAGTGACAGAAAATGTAGGACTACGACTCTGTACCTCTCTGCCTTCCATAGAAGAATTTAACGCTGCATCTACCTGATCCCCAAAAAGACAGGCACCATCAAATGGTATGTTGGCCAAAGCTGACTAGACAGCTTCCGAAAAGCCTGGTGATGCCAACCGAGACCGATGCCTTAGCGCCACTGCAGATTGCATGGCCAGACCCACAGAATCCGTTGTATCCCATGATGCACCTTATGGTAAGCCTAGTAGCCTGCTGACCATCTCTCAACATTTTGCCTACCTCAGCACGGAGGTTATCTAGAAGAGATGGGAGCATGTTCAGTAAAGAATCCCATAAGGCATGGGAAAATGCCCCATCGCACAAGTCGTGTTGGTCGCTCTCAATGCTGAGCTGGCTTGAGCAAATATGTGCTTACCACAAGCATCACGACCCCTAGAATCCTTACCCACCGGAATCTTAGGAGTAGAATCTACATCCTGTGAAGACATTGCAGCCTGAGTCACGAGGCCACGAGTAGAAGGATGTCTATGCAAATAACTGGGCCCACAGGTGCACGCAGATGCTTACATGCAATATCACGGTCAGCTGAGAACTCCGACTCAGGCTTGGCCAAAGCACCTAACAAAATGTCAAATAGGGCCTCACTATACAGAAGAACAGGCTCTTCCTCTATCTGTCGCTGGCAAAGGATTTCGAACAAAGGGTCTGTAGACCTCTGCACCATGGGCAGTAACAAGTCTAAAACTGCAGCCACTTTCCTCAGCATGTCTGTGAAGGAGAAACTTGCTTCCATGCCAAGATTAGGAGGAGAAATCAACCCAGAGGCTGGTGAAGAATCCAACCCACTAGCCTCACCAATAGCTGTAAACCAGCTCTCCTCCATTTGAAACACATTGTTGTCCGAAATGGCCTGAAGGAGTCCTGCACCAGTCAACACAAGTGGACCTCCTAATGCCTGTTCCTGAAAAGGGGTCACAAAGTGTCCAAACCCCTCAGGTTGCATTGCCGACTCCACATCCAATGCCATAGGACATCTGCTAGGGGAGTAGAGGCGCCTTCGACCCGCACCGCCAATGTCAATGTCGGAGTTGGTTGGTCAAAGACTGCCGTCACAGGCAAAGTTCCCGAAGAACTGTGATCTTGTGCCAAAACTACGCCAACAAACGTCTACCAGCACTGAACCATCGACTCTGATGGCACAACCGTCACCAAGGACAAATCCTCTGATGGCGCCCCACTCACCTCCTTGGGGCCTAGAAGAGATCCAGAGGGAGATGGGGTCCCAGAGATGAGGTGCAAGGAATTATAATATTCCCTCATCCTAGACATCAATGTTCTGGCTCCCAGAAACACGGGGAGACACGTGTGAAGTTGCATACAACTTCCTCAACCGTTGAGCTGGAGGAGCCATGAGAGATGGAGTCTTCATGCGGTGAAGTCCAAGAGTGCCACAACTTCAACCGTCCCTTACCTTTTGACTTCCCTGAAGAATGATGTCCTCCAAACCAACTTCACCTCCTAGATCAAGCCATCAAATGCTCTACGCGGGATGATGAGGATCACGACACACACGCTGCCACTAATTTCAAACACCGCTCCTTTAGCAAATTGTATGCAGGTCCGTCACGAACATATGTCGGCTACAAGATCCACAAGGTTTGAAACCTGTAGACATGAGCGCAAAGGCACACTGTTCCACCAAGTGCCAAAGCAGGTCGGGGAAAATCGACCCAAGGAACCGCTTCTCCTGATCCTTGTCTGCGCACTGGAGGGGACATATGTGGCTCCATTGATGTCATGACTGGAGTCAACGTAATTGTGGAGCCGTAGGATGCCGTCCCCCGGGGCTCGAGGTACTGCTTAAAAAATTACAGTTCCAGACTGGAGCCGGGGGCAAATACAAAAGTTGAGGAATCCGCAGCTATATGTCTATCAGATAAGCACTGTGTCAAAAGCGTGCCACCTTGAATTATGGAACGGCCTACATTTAAGAGAAATATATCTCATTGAATGAGTAGGGTTTTACCATAAGAAGAGTTCTGACCAGTGTAAATCTTTGGCTCTCGTGTGCCACAGTGCAAAATAACAAACTAAATCTGCTCCTTTACCTGTGTCTCTGAAACGTTACGGTATGTTGCAAACAGGACGCCAAACTTCAGGTGCCTTTATGCAGAACGAGCTGCAAGCAGGTTTCCTACCAGACCATCAGACAGACCCATATTGATCTAATGGCCTTGTAAAGGTATAACAAAATGCTTGCTTTCATAACAGATTAAATTGGATGGAAGGATGGATATTTTTGGCACCCTTTTTAGTCTAAAACAGGAAGACAACACTTTCTGAACCTGATCCTCAAAATCTACAGTGATGCATAAATGTCTGACTATCAGAACTGGTGAGAGTGTGATACCCATTAATTCAAGCTAGACAACACCACCTGGGCATTGTCTACTTTATCATCTGTCAAATTAGTTTAAAAAATTTGAAAGCAACCAAACTTCGACTGGAACACAGACATTTGCACAATCCACACGCCATTTGAACATTGATGGTCAAATGAAAGCAGAATTTGAGTTGTGTCAAAATGTGAAAGTGCCTTAAAGCCAAATGAACATGTAAGCTCCCCAGCCCCGCAAAATCTGAACATAAACAATGAAAGTTAAAGCCACTGATGCACTGGTGATTTCTCCTAAAAAGTGTAAAACAATTGTAATTTTTAACATCAGAAAAACATTGCTAGCTACTACTAATGGACAAAAGAAAATTGCTGACATTGCATCTGAAAGCTAGATCTAGCTAGGATGTGCCTACTGCTGACATACCATCTGGAGGAGGTACCACAATCAAGGTGTTTCCAACAGTAAAGCTGGCTTTGGCTCTGCTGCTAGTAACACAGAGTTGAGGAACTGAGAGCTGGGTGGAAGTGAGTCTACCAAGTTTTAACACCTGTAGTGTTAACCCCTAGCTGTAAATGAGGGCCTTATACTCTAAAATAAGCCTTCACAATCCAAAAAAATAAAACATTCCTGAGTGGGATACACTCACCTGTAGCCAAAGGGATGGCGTTGAATGATTCTTTTGTGGGTGCTGTCTGAGTCAAATTAAAGTCACTTCCTACAACAGATGTTTCTATTACACTTGAGACGGGCCTCAAAGGCACGATGAACATGCTCTGCTCTTGCCTTGTGAGGAGAGTCTGGGTGACCAGAAAAACAGGATCATTAACTACATATGAAGTTTGGGATGCTGTTGTTGGTTGTGGTACCAGGGCTGGCACTGTTTTAGAAAGCTCCTGGCTTATATTTGTAGATGCTCCATTGGTGGCCATCCATGGAGTTACAGAGGAGTTGGTTGCAGGTTTCTTCATTGTGGTGTCTAGGCGTGTGGAAGCGGACAAAGAGGTCGGCATCATGCCAGGGACAGGTTCAGATGCTGTACTGGGCACCACCATTGAAGACTGCGATTCTTTATTGGGTAGTGTATTAGAAAGCACTGGCTGCCCATTCTCAGACTTGTTCACAGTTCTTTCATCTACATGCTCCCGAGCTGCTCCTGAAGGAGTTGGTGTTGACAACACAGCAGTGCTTGACAGCGTGTGTGCTGAGGAGTCATGATACAATGGGAGCCCAGGAGAAACAGGAAACCCCCTTACATTATTAATTGCAACTGGAGTTTCAGTGACCAGGGATGCAGCTGCAGATGACAATATTGGGTTGACAGCAAGAGAAGAAAATGCTGAGGTTTCATTCTGAATTGTTCTACTGGGAGATAACACACTTGTAAGATTGTTGAGAGTTGACCTAGATGGTGTACCTGAAACAGATAAAGAAACAAAAACAAATTGAGCATTGATAAAAACAAACCATTGCAATCATAACAGATTTCTCAAGAAATATGGTACTTGTGTCATCTTGCACTCTAGACCATCACAGGCATTTAATAGACATTTTATTTGAATATTGTTGGTTCTGATGTTGATAAGACTTTGGGATTGATTTAGGGTTTTATGACCGGTACTCCACCTGTCAGGCTGGTGGATGGCATTACCTTAACCATCTTGATGGACTACCGCCTGACAAATTTAAAGATGTCAGCCAGCTCAGAAGTAATCTCTGTACATTCAAAAGAACTGACATCACAGCCACTGTCTTTTTTGATGACAATCCACCCAACTTTTCACATCTTTTGGTTTTTCCGTAACAAACTTCCAAAGTGGGAGTTTGTTCTTTGAACAACAAAAACTAATGACCCCGCTACCTGGGAGTTACCTCCAAGGGTGTTGGGATCATTTTCTTTTTAGCCACTCATCACCAGGCTTTTCCTGGCAATGATTGACAGAAAAAAGTCACTAAACCATCCACCCTAAAGAGGGTGGACAGTGAAAGTCCTTCTTTAGAGAGCTACTAATCTGTTGGGCTGCCAAAAGAAGATGTTTTCCATCTATGGAGCCAAAGGGACCCTGTTGACAGAAAACTGAATGTCTGCCACATCTAAATGCAGTGAGTGGATTTAGGATTTGGCGGACAGGGTACTCCATTACATTTTGCAATGCAGTACCCTGACTGGAAAACTCTAAATTGGGTGCTTTGTGTTTACAAGACCCAAGTTAATGACTTTGTAAATGCACATTGTGAGCCACAAAACAAACACTGAAAACCAATGCAATCTGCAAAAGAAAGATGAAAGACAAATTGCATTCCTCTCTTGTGAATTTGCAAAGCAATGCACATATGAATTGCAAACATTTTCTCATTACAAAGCAGAAAATGGTATGGGCCTGCTCTGGCCCTTTGTGTCAGGGTGAGACCTCTCTCTTTAAAAGAGAGGTGTCTCAATGCAGGCCCATTGTAAATATGGTCTGGTTTAAGAAGGCCTCTGGGGTGTGAATCCTTCCAGGGTATTTTTGATATGGGTGCACCAGTTACCTGGGGTGCTAGAAATGACGTTAGGAGCTGGCCAGCCATTCTGAAAACAACCTTTGCTGACTTTAACTACTATAATACGTCTGATCAGGGGGAATCCCATTTCCCTCCTTCCAGTGGGCTGAGGCTGACTCATCCCCTGAATTCCCTCTCCCAAAGCAATTTCACTCCCGTACTTCACATCCAGACCAGGAGCGCAGCGGGCCCAGTCTTATATCACCAGGAGGTTTTGAAAAATGACTCCTCAGCTCTGTGGCTCTCCTCTGCCTTTCTTTATATTTAGGGTCTGGCTTGACAACACAGCTGTCACCAGACAATTGTGTGAGAATCACCAGGGGATTGACTTTGGCTCCAGCCACATATTAGGAGACAAGAGCCCATCTTTTGATTAGGGAGACTTGTGCTTCTGCCAATAAGTACTTGTAATCCACACAGCTGATATCATTTTGATGATTTATCCACCTGCCCGAGGCTAAACTTTCAAGGGCACACACAAGACATTGTAATGCTTCTAAACTGTCTAAGATATTTAGATAATTTACAGTGTTTTTCTCTGGGTACAGTTGCCACGTCGCAGGCCGTGGTTCGACCCACGATGCCTCTATCAGCCTCCCTGGCATTCTGCGGTACCACTCGGTGACCCGCAATTGTTTTCGCGGCATCTCGGGTACACCGTGGTTCCAGCTTTGAACCATAGTTCCATTCACAGCATCCTGTGTTGGCTGCAGGACCCCCAATACACATATCTGGCGTCTCAGGAATCATGATACCGGTCCCCCTAGTATCTCAAACTGACATTCTCCTGCCTAGGGGCAATCTTCATGACTGTCTTCTTCCCAGAATGCCATAGTCTTGTTCCCAGAATGCTGAGGGAAGAGTTTTCGTTTACCATCCTAAAATGGCAAACATTCATATAATGTCATTGTTATTTCCCAAACCAAGATGGTGACTGCTCACTTCCTTTCGCATCACTTCCTGTCTGTGGCTGTATAAGGGACTGAATCTTTTATTTACTGTGTTTCAACACTCCTCACTCTTGCTGGTGATTCCTTGCTCCTGTTGATTTACCTTAGTTCCTGTTGGTGTTTCTCCCTCCTATTCTGGATTGCCATTGAACCTTCATCACTTTGGATTCTACTCTATTT
The DNA here is from genome assembly GCF_964261635.1 of Lissotriton helveticus. Classification (NCBI taxonomy): domain Eukaryota; kingdom Metazoa; phylum Chordata; class Amphibia; order Caudata; family Salamandridae; genus Lissotriton; species Lissotriton helveticus. Next base: position 33,357,310 of record NC_136072.1, on the reverse strand, counting down.
CTTGTTTGGATCTGATTTTTGCAGGTTACCTGTCTTCAGCCTGATTCTGTGCTCTGGTTATCTGTTATCTACATTCCACTCCTGGAGCCTCCACTTCAGCCAAAGTTTTTTTCCCTTCTAGATTTTTCTTCTTGAGGACTCCTACTCGAAGGCACTGTCTGCCCTGACTTTTCATATTCACCCTCACCATGGCTCCGGGAAAGGGTCGTCCCACCTTTGACGGACCAGAACCTAAAAAACCCGGAACCGGGAAAGATCTCTACGCTCCGAAACCAGAAGGAGAGGTTCCTTCAATTACGAACCTGACAACAGCACAGATGGGAGGAGTGCAGTCATTAACCTTCATGGATTGTTAGATCTGGCTTGGCAGTATAACAGTCGTAGGCAAAGATCCCCAAGGATTGTGAGCCTGTGCCAAAGCGACGGCAGGCGTTGTCGACCGGCGCTGATCCATCATCTCCAATGGCCCTGCTGTCACCAGGAACAAATCCTCCAACTGTGCTCCACTTACCTCGTTGGGGCCTACACTCCTACAGGCACTCAAGAGAGAGATGGGGTCCCAAAGATGAGGTGCAAGGAATCATATTATTGCCTCATCTGAGTCATCAACGCCCGGATCCCGGAAACACGGAGAGATGCAGAGCGGATTCACGTATGGCTTCCTCAACTGTCGAGCAGGAGGAGCCATGGGAGAGGGAGTCTCCACACGGTGAAGTCTGAGAATTCCACAACTTCAACCATTCCTAACCTTTTGACTTTCCTGAAGAACGACATTCTCCAGACCAGCTTTGGCTCCTTGATCAACCCCGCAAATACTCTTCCCAAGACAACGAAGACTGAGGCTGGGAAGCCTCCCAGGATTGAGAAACACGTGCCGCCTTCAACTTCAAATGCCGATCCTTCAACGACTTTGTCTTTTATTTGTGGTAGGAATAACAATCCTTGGCGTCGTAGTGCTCGCCTAAACACCACATACAATTTGTTTGCAGGTCCTTCACCGACATATGTCGGCTGCAGGACCCACAAGGTTTAAAACCTGTGGACATTAGCACAAAGGCACACTGTGCCACCGACACCAAGTGATCAAGCAGGTCGAGAAGAACAAGTTACTTACCTTCGGTAACGCTTTTTCTGGTAGATACAATATCTGCCTGTGGATTCCTCACCTTGTGAATATCCCCCTGCGTCAGCAACATTCGCAAATTCTTTTCGTAGCCTCAAGCCGACGTGGAGTTGGACGTTATAGAGACACGGCCTCGCACACGACTCCGCTGACGTCACCGACGCCTATAATAGGCCCACGCCGGCGTGATGACATCAGTTCCGCCCTTTTTTCCGTGCCATCGAGGCTCACGGACGGACCAATGACAGTAGATATATACACAGTACACAATAGTCAAGGCAAAACACACAGTGTAAAGCAAATACAGGAAAGCAATTGAAATATTTCCTTGACAACCAAATAAATATCCATTACATTACAGTAACTCTGGCTTAGAAGAGTGGACAACGGGGAGGCGGGTGGGTCAGTGAGGAATCCACATGCAGATATTGTATCTACCAGAAAAAGCGTTACCGAAGGTAAGTAACTTGTTCTGATAGATACATCTGCCGTGTGGATTCCTCACCTTGTGAATAGAGTCCCACAGCAGTCCCCACTCCCGGAGGAGGGTGTCCACTCTTCTAAACCAGGAAATCCTGAAGGACAGAGCCCGCAAAGTGGCCTTCCCTCCTAATTTCGGAATCCAAGCAGTAATGCTTCGCGAAAGTGTGGAGGGAAGACCAAGTTGCCGCTCTACAAATATCCTCTACAGGAACACCTCTAGCCAATGCTGAAGTCGAAGACTTAGCACTTGTAGAGTGAGCCCTTATACCCTCTGGTGGTTCCTTACCGGCCAAAGAGTAGCAGATCTTAATGCAGAGGACGATCCATCTCGACAAGGTTCTTTTATGGACCGCTCTTCCTTTCTTGCAGCCAGCAAAACCAATGAAGAGCTGGTCATCCAAACGAAAGTCTTTAGATCTGTCCAAGTAAAAAGACACCGCCCTCTTAGGGTCCAGACGGTGTAGCCTCTCCTCCTCCTTAGAAGGGTGTGGGGGAGGATAAAAGGTAGGGAGGGTAATGGATTGACCAAGGTGGAAAGGAGTAACCACCTTAGGAAGAAAGCCCTGGTCCTAAGAACCATTCGATCAATATGAATGGTCAAGAAAGGGGGCTTGGAACTAAGAGCCTGAAGCTCACTTACCCTCCTTGCAGAGGTTATTGCAACGAGGAAGACTGTCTTAAGAGTCAAAAGCCTCAAAGGACATTTGTGAAGAGGCTCAAAAGGAGCACCCATCAGAAAGGTCAAGACAAGATTTAAGTCCCACTGAGGCACAATAAAAGGAGTAGGAGGGAACTTATTAGTGAGGTCCTTCAAAAATCTTAAAACTACAGGAGACTTAAAAAGGGAAGGCTGGTCAGGCAAACAGAGAAATGCCGACAGCGCTGAAAGATAGCCCTTCACTGTGGCAACGGCAAGCCCCTGTTGCGCCAGAGAAAGAGCAAACTGGAGAACATCAGACAAATGGGCTCCCAAAGGGTCTATAGATTTCTCCCGACACCAAGAGACACATTTTGACCACCTATAAGAATAGATGGACTTAGTGGAGTCACGCCTGGCTGACAAGATGACATCCACCACGTCAGGCGGGAGAGAAAAAGAACTCAGGTTGCCCCGTTCAATCTCCAGGCATGAAGGTGCAATGTCTGGAGGTGGGGGTGTAGAACCTGCCCCTCCATCTGAGAGAGGAGATCTGCCCTGCGAGGGAGACGGAGCGGCGGGTGAGAGGAGAGGTGGAGAAGATCTGTATACCACACCCTTCTTGGCCAGTCCGGGGCGACCAATATGACTTGGGCCCGGTCCTGGCGAATCTTCCTCAGAACCCGAGGAATCAAAGGTATGGGAGGAAACGCGTAAAGGAGTTGATTTCCCCAACTCAACTGAAACGCGTCCCCCAAGGCTCCTTGCATCGGATACTGGAGACTGCAGAAAGACAGGCAGTGAGCATTCTCGCGAGTGGCGAACAGGTCCACCCGAGGAGTCCCCCACATCCGAAAGATGTCGAGAACCACCTCCGGGTGAAGCCTCCACTCGTGGTCGGCAGAGAACTGCCGACTGAGACTGTCTGCACGAACGTTCAGAACCCCGGCCAGATGATTTGCCATCAGACAAATCTGATGGTCCTGAACCCAGGACCAGAGACGCAGAGCCTCTCTGCAGAGACACTGCGACCCCACTCCTCCCTGTTTGTTGATGTACCACATCGCGGTCGTGTTGACCGTCAGGACCTGGACCGAATGACCGCGAAGGGAAGGGAGGAAGGCCTTGAGCGCCAAACGTATCGCCCGCAATTGTAGAAGGTTGATGTGAAGCAACCTTTCCTCTGGAGACCAAAGACCCTTGACCTCCAGATCCCCCAGATGAGCACCCCACCCTAGAGTGAACGCATCCGTTATCACTGTGGCCACCGATGGAGGCAGTTGGAAAGGCTTCCTTGAGACAGGTTGCCTTCCACGCCCCACCAAGATAGATCCGCCGCAGCTTCTCTGGAAATCCTCACTGACTCCCCGAGATCTCCGTTGTGCTGATACCACTGCCTGCGGAGGCACCACTGGAGTGCCCTCATATGCCAGCGTGCATGGTTGACCAACAGAATGCATGAAACCATCAAACCGAGCAGGCGAAGGACCTTCAGGACTGGAATGACCGCTCCATTGTAAAATAAAGGAATCATTTCCTGTATGTCGCGAATCCTTTGAGGAGGAGGGAATGCATGACATACAATTGTGTCCAGTACGGCACCTATGAACAGGTTGCGCTGAGAGGGCACCAGGTGAAACTTGGGTACATTTATCGAAAAACCCAACCTGTACAACAACTGGGTTGTCTCTCGCAGATGATGGAGCACTCTCTCTGACGACTCCGCTTTGATCAGCCAGTCGTCCAAATAAGGGAATACTGGAATCCCTGACCTTCTGAGATGCGCCACCACCACTGCCATCACCTTGGTGAAGACTCGAGGCGCAGTAGTAAGTCCAAACGGAAGGACCGCAAACTGATAGTGCTGCGATCCCACCGTAAAACGACTTCAGGATTGGGATGTGAAAGTACGCATCCTGCAAGTCGAGCGACACCATCCAGTCTTCTTCTAGCAGCGCTTGAAGAACCTGAGCAAGGGTGAGCATCTTGAATTTCTCCTGTTTCAGATAGAGATTCAAGATCCTGAGATCCAGGATTGGACGAAGTCTGCCATCCTTCTTGGGAATCAGGAAATACCGGGAGTAGCATCCCTGACCCCTTTCCTGCTCTGGGACCACCTCTATCGCACCCTTTCTTAACAGAGTCTGCACTTCCTCCTGCAGAAGCAACAGGTGTTCCTCGGTGCAAAAACCTTGGCAAGGCGGGTAATTGGGAGGGAATTCCCGAAAGGGAAGGGCATACCCATTTTCTACAAGATTGAGAACCCAAAGATCTGATGTAACCGATTCCCAATCCTGTAGAAAATGGGTAAGCCGACCCCCCACCGGACCCACATGATCCTGAATGGCGGATCTAGGACTGCTTTTCTGGGGCAGGGGGGTTGGAGGAAGTGGAGGAGGAAGAGGCTTGACGCCCACGAGGACGTGCTCTCTGCTTTCCCCTGTATGATCTGTACATAGAATTTTGCTGCTGCTGCTGTTGTTGCTGCTGCTGCTGACCTTGTCGGAAATTCCGAAAGGAAGAGCGACCAAAACCCCTGAATCTCTTGTTGGACGAAGAGCCTCTTATCTGAAGACCTAAAGACTTAGCAGTTGCCCTACTGTCCTTAAATCTCTCAAGGGCTGTATCAGCATTCTTCCCAAAGAGGCCAGACCCATCAAAAGGAAGATCCAATAAAGTTGCCTGAACATCCGCCGAAAAGTCTGAGGATTTTAACCAACAGACCTCCTAGTAGCGACAGCAGTGCCCATGATGCGCGCCACAGAGTCCGCAGTGTCCAAACCACTTTGTATAACTTGGCGAGCTGCAGCCTGTGCGTCTGAGATCACCTCCTCAAAGTCCTTCCTGTTGGCAACAGGAACCTTAGGAACAATAATACGCAAAGAATCCATAAGGGCATGCACATATCTCCCCATCAGACAAGTGGCATTTGTTGACTTCAATGCCGTACTTGCGGAGGAGAAGGTATTTTTAGCAACCTGATCCTGTTTCTTTGCTTCTTTTTCACATGGAACTTGGGGAAAAGCACTTACATTCTTCTTAGAACATGCAGCTTGAATGAATGAAAGGTCAAAAAAGCAGGGTCCTCAGGTGAAACCCTGTATCTCCTGGCCAAACTCTTAGAAACCGCAGGAGCTGACAATGGTTTCTTCCATACCTCCAAAATGGGTTGTGTCAAGGCATCATTGAATGGAAGCAAAGGCTCCACCACAGAACTTGGAGAATGCAAAACCTCAGTGAGGATATTGGATTTAAATTCCACAGTTGGCAAAGTCAATTGAAGAAGTTCAGCAGCCTTCCTCATAACCAAATGGTAAGGTTGGACATCCTTAGAAGGCGTACCAGAGCCTGAGGGCAACTCCCACTCCGGAGAGAAATCCAGGCTACCTGCATCAGCCAACTCCTCAAAACAGTCATCCTCCAATTCACCTTCTTCCACATCAGAATGTGAATCCAAGAACCTTCGCTCCTCCAACAGGCGCTGAGCCTCCCTCCTGGATCTTTCTTTCACACGCCTCGCAACCGGATCCACCAGCGGCTCCGACGGATTCGGTATTGACGCCGGTATCGAATCCGATGGTTCAGCGGGATGCCCTCGAGGACGACTTGGAGCAGGCGACGTCGGAATCGGCGTCGACGGCCTCAGTGGAGCCGGAAACTGCCAAGGCGGCGTCGGTGCCGGCCTATAAGGCATAAACGGAGCCGGAGGATAGGAGTGAGGAACTCCTAAACTGAAAGCCAGACGACCCATGGGACCTGAAGGTGCGCCAGAGGGGTACCACGCCCTTGAAAAGACGCCATACATAGCGTTCAGAAACGCAGATGGGTCCTGGCCTGGGGTTAGAAAGGGTGGCTGAAAACCCTCAGGCTGGCCTTGAGGAGTGCTCGGATTCGGCTGTTCGATAGGCGCGGAATCCACATCCTCCTGAACCGCTTCCTCTTCTCAGGTCGGGGACTGCGCCAGGGACGGATTCGGAGCCGGAGTCGGAGACTGCACACGCGACTCCGAAGGTGAGGCCTCACCTTCAGGTTCAGACACGTCCAGAGTAACCACCTTAGAACGTACCTTCCTCGGTGACCTCAACCTCGAGCCCGACTCCTTACCGGAACGACGTCGGGACTCATGTCTCCTCTTCTTATGCTTCTTCTTCGACTTCGAAGCACGATCTGAAGCCGACCTCGAAGACGACCCCTCTCGAGATCCAGACCTCGACTTCGATCTCGACCTCGCCCTTCGAGAACGAGACCTCGACGATTTCTCCTTCCCAGCTTTCAACTTTGCCACCAGGAGCTTGGTCTCTCTTTCCCTCAAGGCCTTCTGGTTCATCTTCCGACATGAGGAACAATCATCCATATCATGGTCAGAACTTAAGCACCAGATGCAGTCATTGTGCGGGTCGGTAATAGACATCATTTTACCACATTCCCTGCAGGGCTTGAAGCCGGTCTTCTTTGAAGTCATCGTCGAAGAGACAGGATACAGAGAAGCAGAAAAATGGCAACAAAAAGATACAAAGTATCAGTTGGCTACTGAGATTCCCGATAACCGTTAGCGTCGACGGCGCGGAAAAAAGGGAACTGATGTCATCACGCCGGTGTGGGCCTATTATAGGCGTCGGTGACGTCAGCGGAGTCGCGTGCGAGGCCGTGTCTCTATGACGTCCAAGTCCACGTCGGCGCGAGGCTACGAAAAAAAATTCCGAATGTTGCTGACGCAAGGGGATATTCACAAGGTGAGGAATCCACATGGCAGATGTATCTATCAGAAAAATTGACCCAAGGAGCCACTTCTCCAGATCTGCGTTACAGTGAGAAAAAGAAGAAAACTGTGCCGGAGTGGACTTATATGTCTCCACTGACGTCATGACTGGAGTCAACCACATCGCTGACCTGTACGACGCCATTCCCCTGCACGCAGAGATACTTGCTGAAAAATGTACAGATCCAAACTTGCACCTGGGGAGAAATCAAAATTGAGGAATTTGAGGCTAGATGTCCCTATCAGATAAGCACGGCGTCAAAAGAGTGCCACCTTGAATTATGGAACTGTCTACATTTAAGTGAAGTCTATCTCATTGAATGAGGAGTTTTTTAATGCAAGAAGAGAACTGAGCAGTGTAAATCTATGGCTCTCTTGTTTGCCACAATGCAAAATAACAAACTGAATATTCTCTTTTACCAGTGTCTCTGAAAGGGTACGGCAAGCTGCAAACAAGGCGCCAGTGCCTTTATGTATGCAAAAACAACAGTCGATGGACAGAATGCAGAACAATGTCATACATTCACCCCAGTACAGAGATCTGGGCCTAAATCTATCGATTTTTTGCTCACCATGCCATTCCAGTTTAAACCCAGCCATATGCAAATCAGTCCTGACCCTGTGGAACAGTCCAGCCCGAACTGCCAAGCCAGGTCCTCTCTGCGACTGGAAACAAGCATCCTAGGAACGGTTTCAGGCTTTCAGCCCTCATCAGCCAGGATAGCTTGATTCCAGTGGCATGGAGAGTACAGGACTCACGTCTGAGCATACCCGTCCCACTCAGGGTAACATGGATTGGCAGTTCGGGCTGGACTGTTCCCATGAGGCACAGGGTCAGACTGATTTGCCTATGGCCATGTCCGAACTGGGGTGGTGGAGTGAGCTAAAGAATGATGATGGATTAAACCCAGATTAGTTGACTGGGGGTGAGTGTTTGATTTGCTCAAACGCTCCGTCCATCATCTCCTTTGATATCGCTTAGTGCCTTTATGTAGGCCTGGGAGGTGAACTTTGCTCTGTTCGTGGAGTTTTCTGCACTCTGCACTCTGCGGAGCTCGCGGAGTGCAGAAAACTACGATTCGCGATGTGCAGCTGAGTTTTTGCCCCACTCGAAATCGCGAACGGTAAGTTCGCAAACGGTAAGTTTGAGAGTGCGAGCTGCTACTCGGGTAGAATTTCTACCCGAGCTGCAGGAATACCAGCACAAACTGCAGTTTGCACTGCACTCCGCCTCTCGCGGAACTTCGAAGATGTTTGTTGTAACTTCACAGAGTTTTGCATAGCAAAACTCCACGAACTAAGCCCAGCCTAAGCAGCCGAAGCAGTCCAAAACAGGAAGCCTACACTTTCTGAAGCAGGTCCTCAAAATTAACAGTGATGCCTAAATGTCTGACCATAAGAGATGGTGAGAGTGTGATACCCATGTATTCAAGCTAGACAACACCACCTAGGTATCTAATTCATAACCTGCCAAATTAGTTTTAAAAACGTGAATGCAACCAAATTTCAACTGGAACTCAGACAGTCTCTTAATTCGCATGATGTTTGAAGATTGATGGTCAAATAGAAGCAGACTTTGGGTTTCATCAACATGTGAAAGGGCCTTAAAGCCAAATGACCATTTAAACTCTCCAGCCCCCAAATTCTGAACGTAAAGAACGAAAAGTAATGTCACTAATGCACTTGGGATTTCCGCTAGAGAGTGTAAAAATATGGTAAACTTTCCCATCAGTAAAACCTTGCTAGTTAGTACTAATGGACAGAAGAAAATGGCTGACATGGCATCTGAAGCCTAGATCTAGCTAGGATACGCCTACTGATACCTTTTCATCTGGAGAGGTAGCATAATCAGTGTGTTACCAACAGCAGAGTTGGCTTTGACTCTGGTGTCAATAACACAGAGTTAGCTAGGTGGAAGTGAATTTGCCAAATTTTAACAACTGTACTGTTCCCGCCTAGCTACAAATGAGGCTTTTATACTATAAAGTAAGCCACTACCTTTCAAAAAGAACATTCCCGGGTGGGATACACTCACCTGTAGCCAAAGGGATGGTGCTGAATGATTCTTTTGTGGGTGCTGTCTGAGTCAAATTCAAGTCACTTCCTACAACAGATATTTCTGCTACACTTGAGATGACGCTCAAAGGCATGATGAACATGCTCTGCTCTTGCTTTGTAGGGAGAGTCTGGGTGACCAGAAAAACAGGATCATTAACTACATATGAAGTTTGGGATGCTGTTGTTGGTTGTGGTACCTTGTCTGGAACTGCTGTTGAAAGCTCACGGTTTATATTTGTAGATGCTCCATTGGTGGCCATCCCTGGAGTTACAGAGGAGTTGGATGCAGGTTCCATCATTGTGGTGTCTAGGCGTGTGGAAGGGGACAAAGAGGCCAGCATCATGCCAGGGACAGGTTCAGATTCCGCACTGTGTACCACCATTGAAGACTGCGATGCTTTATTGGGCAGTGTATTAGAAAGCACTGGTTGCCCATTCTCAGACTTGTTCACAGTTCTTTCATCTACATGCTCCTGAGCTGCTCCTGAAGGAGTTGGTGTTGACAACACAGCAGTGCTTGAAAGTGTGTGTGCTGAGGAGTCATGATACGATGGGAGCCCAGGAGAAACAGGAAACTCCTTTACATTATTAATTGAAACTGGAGTTTCAGTGACCAGGGATGCAGCTGCAGATGACAATATTGGTTTGACAGCATGAGAAGAAAATGCTGAGGTTTCATTCTGAATTGTTCTACTGGGAGATAACACACTTGTAAGATTGTTGAGAGTTGACCAGGATGGTGTACCTGAAACAGCTAAAGAAACAAAAACAAATTGAGCATTGATAAAAAACAAACCATTGCAATCATAACAGATTTCTCAAGAAATGTGGTACTTGTGTCATCTTGCACTCTAGACCATCAGAGGCATTTAATAGACATTTTATTTGAAAATTGTTGGTTATGATGTTGATAAGACTTTGGGACTGATTTAGGGTTTTATGACCGGTACTCCACCTGTCAGGGTGGTGGATGACATTACCTTAAGCATCTTGATGGACTACCGCCTGACAAATTTAAAGATGTCAGCCAGCTCAGAAGTCATCTCTGTACATTCAAAAGAACTGACATCACAGCCACTGTCTTTTTTGATGACAATCCACCCAACTTTTCTCATCTTTTGGTTTTTCCGTAACAAACTTCGAAAGTGGGAGTTTGTTCTTTGAAAAAAAAAACTAATGACCCCGCTACCTGGGAGTTACCTCCAAGGGTGTTGGGATCATTTTTTATTTTAGCCACTCATCACCAGGCTTTTCCTGGCAATGATTGACAGAAAAAAGTCACTAAACCATCCACCCTAAAGAGGGTGGACAGTGAAAGTCCTTCTTTAGAGAGCTACTAATCTGTTGGGCTGCCAAAAGAAGATGTTTTCCATCTATGGAGCCAAAGGGACCCTGTTGACAGAAAACTGAATGTCTGCCACATCTAAATGCAGTGAATGGATTTAGGATTTGGCGGACAGGGTACTCCATTACATTTTGCAATGCAGTACCCTGACTGGCAAACTCTAAATTGGGTGCTTTGTGTTTACAAGACCCAAGTTAATGACTTTTTAAATGCACATTGTGAGCCACAAAATAAACACTGAAAACCAATGCAATCTGCAAAAGAAAGATGAACGACAAATGGCATTCCTCTCTTGTGAATTTGCAAAGCAATGCACGTATGAATTGCAAACATTTTCTCAGTTACAAAGCAGAAAATGGTTAGGGCCTGCTCTGGCCCTTTGTGGCAGGGTGAGACCTCTCTCTTTAAAAGAGAGGTGTCTCAATGCAGGCCCATTGTAAATATGGTCTGGTTTAAGAAGGCCTCTGGGGTGTGAATCCTTCCAGGGTATTTTTGATATGGGTGCACCAGTTACCTTGGGTCCTAGAAATGACGTTAGGAGCTGGCCAGCCATTCTGAAAACAACCTTTGCTGACTTTAACTACTATAATATGTCTCATCAGGGAGAATCCCATTTCCCTCCTTCCAATGGGCTGAGGCTGACTCATCCCCTGAATTCCCTCTCCCAAAGCAATTTCACTCCCGTACTCCACATCCAGACCAGGAGCGCAGCAGGCCCAGTCTTATATCACCAGGAGGTTTTGAAAAATGGCTCCTCAGCTCTGTGGCTCTCCTCTGCCTTTCTTTATATTTAGGGTCTTGCTTGACAACACAGCTGTCACCAGACAATTGTGTGAGAATCACCAGGGGATTGACTTTGGCTCCAGCCATATATTAGGAGACAAGAGCCCAACTTTTGATTAGGGAGACGTGTGCCTTTGCCAATAAGTACTTGTAATCCACACAGCTGAGATCATTTTGATGATTTATCCACCTGCCTGAGGCTAAACTTTCAGGGGCACACACAAGACATTGTAATGCTTTTAAACTGTCTAAGATAACTAGATCATTTACAGTGTTTTTCTCTGGGTACAGTTGCCACGTCGCAGGCCATGGTTCGACCCACGATGCCTCTATCAGCCTCCTTGGCATTCTGCGGTACCTCTCGGTGACCCGCAATTGTTTTCGCAGCATCTCGGGTACACTGTGGTTCCAGCTTTGAACCATAGTTCCATTCACAGCATCCTGTGTTGGCTGCAGGACCCCCAATACACATATCTGGCGCCTCAGGAATCATGATACCGGTCCCCCTAGTATCTCAAACTTACATTCTCCTGCCTGGGGGCAATATTCATGACTGTCTTCTTCCCAGAATGCCATAGTCTTGTTCCCAGAATGCTGTGGGAAGAGTTTTCGTTTACCATCCTAAAATGGCAAACATTCATATAATGTCATTGTTATTTCCCAAACCAAGATGGTGACTGCTCACTTCCTTTCGCATCACTTCCTGTCTGTGGCTGTATAAGGGACCAAATCTTTTATTTACTGTGTTTCAACACTCCTCACTCTTGCTGGTGATACCTTGCTCCTGTTGATTTACCTTAGTTCCTGTTGGTGTTTCTCCCTCCTATTCTGGATTGCCATTGAACCTTCATCACTTTGGATTCTACTCTATTTCTTGTTTGGATCTGATTTTTGCAGGTTACCTGTCTTCAACCTGATTCTGTGCTCTGGTTATCTGTTATCTACATTCCACTCCTGGAGCCTCCACTTCAGCAAAGTTTTTTCCCTTCTGGATTTTTCCTCTTGAGGACTCCTGCTCGAAGGCACTGTCTGCCCTGACTTTTCATAGTCACCCTCACCATGGCTCCCGGAAAGGGTCGTCCCACCTTTGACAGACCAGAACCTTAAAAACCCGGAACCAGGAAAGATCTCTACGCTCCAGTACCAGAAGAAGAGGTTCCTTCCATTACGAACCTGACAACAGCACAGATGGGAGGAGAGCAGTCATTAACCTTCATGGATTGTTAGATCTGGCTTGGCAGTATAACAGTCGTAGGCAAAGATCCCCAAGGATTGTGAGCCTGTGCCAAAGCGACGGCAGGCGTTGTCGACCCGCGCTGATCCATCTCCAATGGCCCTGCCGTCACCAGGAACAAATCCTCCAACTGTGCCTCACTTACCTCGTTGGGGACTACAGGCACTCCAGAGGGAGATGGGGTCCCAAAGATGAGGTGCAAGGAATCATATTATTGCCTCATCTGAGTCATCAACGTCCGGAACCCGGAAACACGGAGACATGCAGTGTGGATTCACGTATGGCTTCCTCAACCGTCGAGCAGGAGGAGCCATGGCAGAGGGAGTCTCCACACGGTGAAGTCAGAGAATTTCACAACTTCAACCATTCCTTACCTTTTGACTTTCCTGAAGAACGACATTCTCCAGACCAGCTTTGGCTCCTAGATCAACCCCGGAAATAGTCTTCCAGGACGACGAAGACTGAGAATGGGGAGCCTCCCAGGATTGAGAAACACGCGTCGCCTTCTACTTCAAATGCCGATCCTTCAACGACTTTGTCTTTTATTTGTGGCAGGAATAACAATCCTTGGCGTCGAAGTGCTCGCCTAAACACCACATACAAATTGTTTGCAGGTCCTTCACCGACATATGTCGGCTGCAGGACCCACAAGGTTTCAAACCTGTGGACATTAGCACAAAGGCACATTGTGCTACCGACACCAAGTGATCAAACAGGTCGAGAAAAATTGACCCAAGGAACCGCTTCTCCAGATCTGCGTTACAGTGAGAATAAGAAGAAAACTGTGCCGGAGGGGACTTATATGTCTCCACTGACGTCATGACTGGAGTCAACCACGTCGCTGACCTGTACGACGCCATTCCCCTGCACGCAGAGATACTTGCTGAAAAATGTACAGATCCAAACTTGCACCTGGGGAGAAATCAAAATTAAGGAATTTGAGGCTAGATGTCCCTATCAGATAAGCACGGCGTCAAAAAAGTGCCACCTTGAATTATGGAAAAGTCTACATTTAAGTGAAGTCTATCTCATTGAATGAGGAGTTTTTTAATGCAAGAAGAGAACTGAGCAGTGTAAATCTATGGCTCTCTTGTGCCACAATGCAAAATAACAAACTGAATATGCTCTTTTACCAGTGTCTCTGAAAGGGTACGGCAAGCTGCAAACAAGGCGCCAGTGCCTTTATGTATGCAAAAACAACAGTTGATGGACAGAATGCAGAACAATGTCATACATTCACCCCAGTACAGAGATCTGGGCCTAAATCTATCAATTTTGTGCTCACCATGCCATTCCAGTTTAAACCTAGCCATATGCAAATCAGTCTTGACCCTGTGGAACAGTCCAGCCCGAACTGCCAAGCCAGGTCCTCTCTGTGACTGGAAACAAGCATCCTAGGAACGGTTTCAGGCTTTCAGCCCTCATCAGCCATGATAGCTTGATTCCAGTGGCATGGAGAGCACAGGACTCACGTCTGAGCATACCCGTCCCACTCAGGGTAACATGGCTTGGAAGATCGGGCTGGACTTTTCCCATGAGGCACGGGGTCAGACTGATTTGCATATGGCCATGTCTGAACTGGTGTGGTGGAGTGAGCTAAAGAATGATGATGGATGAAACCAAGATCAATTGACTGGGGGTGAGTGTTTGATTTGCTCAAACGCTCCGTCCATCATCCCCTTTGATATCGCTTTGTTCGCCCTAAGTTGGCAGGGTATGCCCAGACGTGGGTCCCTTGCTCACTTTGCCACTAGATTCAAGATAGCCTGGCTGATGAGGGATATAAACCCAAAACCGGTCCCAGGGTGCTTGTTTCCGGTCCAGGGACGACATGGCTTGGCAGTTCGGGCTGGACTGTTCCCATGAGGCACAGGGTCAGACTGATTTGCCTATGGCCATGTCCGAACTGGGGTGGTGGAGTGAGCTAAAGAATGATGATGTATTAAACCCAGATCAGTTGACTGGGGGTGAGTGTTTGATTTGCTCAAAAGCTCCGTCCATCATCTGCTTTGATATCGCTTAGTGCCTTTATGTAGGCCTGGGCGTTGCACTCTGTGCGCGCAGTTTTCTGCACTCTGCGGAGTGCAGAAAACTACGCTTCGCGATGTGCAGCTGAGTTTTTGCCCCACTCGAGATCGCGAACGGTAATTTGGCAAACGGTAAGTTTGCGAGTCCGAGCTGCTACTCGGGTAGAATTTCTACCCGAGCTGCAGGAACACCAGCACAAACTGCAGTTTGCACTGCACTCCGCTTTTCGCGGAACTTCGAAGATGTTGTAACTTCACAGAGTTTTGCGTAGCAAAACTCCACGAACTAAGCCCAGGCTTACATGCCGAATGAGTTGCCAAGCAGTCTTCCTACCAGAACATCAGGCAGACCCATATTTATCTAACTGCCTCGTACAAAATGGTTGATTTGATGACAAATGACCTAGGATGAAGGACGGCACCCTAAGCAGTCCAAAACAGGAAGACTACTCTTTCTGAAGCAGGTCCTCAAAATTTACAGTGAGGCCTAACGGTCTGACCATAAGAGATGGTGAGAGTGTGATACCCATGTATTCACGCTAGACAACACCACCTAGGTATCTAATTAATAACCTGCCAAATTAGTTTAAAAAATGTGAATGCAACCAAATTTCAACTGGAACTCAGACAGTCTCTTAATTCGCATGATGTTTGAAGATTGATGGTCAAATAGAAGCAGACTTTGGGTTTCATCAACATGTGAAAGGGCCTTAAAGCCAAATGACCATTTAAACTCTCCAGCCCCCAAATTCTGAACGTAAAGAACGAAAAGTGATGTCACTGATGCACTTAGGATTTCTGCTAGAGAGTGTAAAAATATGGTAATCTTTCCCATCAGTAAAACCTTGCTAGTTAGTACTAATGGACAGAAGAAAATGGCTGACATGGCATCTGAAGCCTAGATCTAGCTAGGATGCGCCTACTGATACCTTTTCATCTGGAGAGGTAGCATAATCAGCGTGTTACCAACAGCAGCGTTGGGTTGTACTCTGGTGTCAATAACGCACAAGTTACTACTTGTGAAACGATATATCTGTAAGAGACATTAGTTAGTATTAGATTCCTTACCTTAGAATATTCCCAGGCGTCAGACTGGTTCCGGAAACTTTTGCGTAGCAGTACCCTTGCGCGTCGGTAGGCGTCGTCTGCGGCTCCGCGTCCGTCGTCGGCGTAGTCGGCGCCGTGATGACGTCGTCGGAGTACTTAGACGCCGCCTCCGCGTGCTGACGTCAGTTCTTAGACACAGCGTTTCCCCGCCAGAAACGCAGAGCCATGCTAAAAACCCAAACTGGTGCCATTGAAACTAGGGCCCTGAAAGGGGGTTACCCTAACCCTAGATATCGGTTCGCAGAACGGGGAGGATGGGTGAGTCGGTAAGGAATCTAATACTAACTAATGTCTCTTACAGATATATCGTTACACAAGTAGTAACTTGTGCATCTGAAAGAGACACGTTAGTATTAGATTCCTTACCTTAGAATAGATACCCCAGCAATACCAACCCCGGTGGTGGGTCTGCGAATCAATAATCACACCAGAAAGTCCTGGAGGACAGAACGGCCAAAGAAGCCATCCCTCCGGACTTGGCTGTCCAGGCAGTAGTGTCTTGCAAACGTGTGCAGCGATGCCCACTTAGCTGCCTGACAGATGTCTTGTAAGGGCACTCCCCGGCCCAGGGCAGTTGTAGTCGCTGTGGCTCGGGTGGAATGAGCCCGTAATCCAACAGGGGGCTCCTTTCTAGCCAAGGAGTAGCATGCCTGGATACACAAGATGATCCACCAGGAAATGGTCCTCTTGTGCACCGCTTTCCCCTTCTTAGCGCCCACGTAACCAACAAAGAGTTGGTCATCCACCCGGAACTGGCGTGTGCGATCCAAGTCAAATGAGAGCGCACGTTTTGGGTCCAGACGGTGGAGCCGCTCTTCCTCTTTAGAGGGATGCGGTGGCGGGAAGAATGTTGGCAAGGTGATAGACTGCCCGATGTGGAAGGCCGTGACAACCTTAGGCAGGGAAGATGGCTTAGTACGCAACACCACTTTGTCCGGATGGACAGAAAGGAAAGGTGGAGTACAAGAAAGGGCCTGGAGCTCACTCACTCTCCTGGCAGAGGTGATGGCAACCAGGAAATCAGTCTTCAGAGTAAGAAGGCGGAGAGGACAGTTGTGAAGTGGCTCAAAAGGAGCGCACATCAGAAACGTAAGAACCAGGTTCAAGTCCCACTGAGGCATCACAAACGGAACAGGAGGGAATGTGTGTGTGATGCCTTTTTAAAATCTATTTACAATAGGGGACTTGAACAAAGAAGGTTGATCAGGCAGCCTCAGAAAGGCTGAAAGGGCAGAAAGGTAGCCCTTGATAGTGCCCAGAGCAGAGCCCTGCTGGGCAAGAGAAAGAAGGAAGAGAAGAACCTCAGAGAGAGGGGCAGCAAGAAGATCCACAGCCTTTGCTGTGCACCATGCCACAAATCTGTTCCACCTGCAGGCGTATACCGAGTTTGTGGAGGTACGCCTGGCTGCCAGAATGACGTTACGGACTTCAGGAGGCAAGTCAAATGGCCTCAGCTGTCGCCGCTCAATCTCCAAGCATGGAGGTGGAGACTGGACAGGTTCGGGTGGAGGACCGTCCCCTGCTGCTGCGACAGAAGGTCCTCCTGAAGAGGCAGACGAACCGGGCGATCGACTGACATACTGAGTAGCTCTGGATACCAGTACCTTTGTGCCCAGTCCGGAGCCACAAGGATGACTTGGGCCCGGACGCGCTTGATCTTCTTCAGCACTCTGGGCAGAAGTGGTATAGGCGGAAAGGCGTACAATAGACCGCAACTCCACTCGCGACAAAAAGCGTCTCCGAGCGAGTGCCGCCTTGGAAATTCCAACGCGCAGAACTGATGACATTGCGCGTTCTCTTCGGTGGCGAATAGATCTAACCAAGGCTCTCCCCATTGCTGAAAGAGGCCTTGCGCCACGTCCGAGTTCAGACGCAATACGTGATCCATCATGCACGGACGGCTGAGCTCGTCCGCCCTGGCGTTCAGAGAACCTGCCAGGTGTTGAGCCACCAGGGTCACGCCCTGGCGTTCCAGCCATTGCCAGAGGCCAGAGCCTCCTGGCAAAGGGTCCACAACCCCACCCCACCCTGTTTGTTGCAGTACCACATGGCGGTGGTGTTGTCCGTGAACACCTGCAATACACTCCCCCGGACAGAGGGGAGGAATGCCCTCAGTGCTATACGAATCGCCCGTAACTCCAACAGGTTGATGTGGAGCCGGGCCTCCGCCGGAGACCAGAGGCCTCTGATCTCCGCCTCTCCCATGTGGCCTCCCCAGCCCTGGAGGGACGTTTCCATCACAACTATGTGCTCCGGTTGGGGAAGGGAGAGGGATCTGCCGCCGACCCAATCGCGGTCTGTGAGCCACCACTGCAGCTGTCTCGCAGTGCCCTCCGAGATCAGGACGTGGTCGGACAGGTTGCCCTGATGCTGGGCCCACTGAAACTGCAGGTCCCACTGCAGAGCCCGCATCCGCCACCTGGCGTGATGCACCAGTAGGATGCAGGAGGCCATCAGCGCTAGAAGCCGCAGCGTCAACCTGACCGAGACCCGGGATAACGGCTTAAAGATGGGAATCAGAGCCTGAATATCCCGGACCCGCTGTTCGGGTGGATAAACCCGAAACCGCGCCGAGTCGAGAACCATTCCGATGAAAAGAAGCTTCTGAGAGGGGCACAGGTGCGACTTCGGCACATTGATGGAGAACCCCAGCCGGTGCAGGAGATCTGCCATAGGTCTAGAGGTGGCTGACGACAGTCGTCGAGGTAGGGGAAGGCTGAAACCCCTAACCTGTGCAGATGAGCTGCGACCACCGCCATCACCTTTGTGAACACCCGTGGGGTGCTGGTAAGGCCGAAGGGGAGCACGGTATACTGAAAGTGCTCGTGGCCAACCGTGAACCGCAGGTAGCGCCGGTGGGCCGGCAGGACGGGGATGTGGAAATAAGCGTCCTGCAAGTCCAACACTACCATCCAGTCTCCTGGGTCCAGGGCAGCTAGGACCTGAGCCAGTGTCAGCATTTTGAACTTCTCCTTCCGGAGGAAGCCGTTGACGTTCCGTAGGTCCAAGATAGGGTGTAGGCCCCCTTTGCCCTTCTTGGGTACCAGAAAGTAGTGGGAGTAGCAACCACACCCTACTTCTGGCCCAGGAACTCGCTCGATGGCCCCCTTGGCCAAGAGGGCCGTAACTTCCTCCTGCAGAAGTCGCAAATGATCCCCCGATACACGGTGGTTCTGCGGTGGCATGGCTGGAGGAGTCGCCTCGAAGGGGAGGGAGTAGTCCCTTCGGACGTTTTGCAGCACCCACCTGTCCGAAGTGACAGTGCGCCAGTGGAGGTGGTGATGGTGAACCCTGCCTCCCACTGGCGTCACATGGGCCTGAAAGCACAGACTAGGAGGGTTTAGAGGCGGATGCTGCGGGGGAAGGTGTGGACTGACCTCGCCGTTGTCCCCGACTGCCGGGACGGCGGTTCCCACGGCCGCCACCGCGTTGGGTATTACCTTGCGGAGCGTGGCTGGCAGCACGTGTGGGTACACCCCTTCCATGGCCACGAAAGGAGTGAAAGGCAGCCGATTGCTGGCGCGGGGCCGAGAGGCCCAAGGACTTGGCCGTAGCCTTGGGGTCCTTAAAGCGTTCAAGCGCATGGTCTGCCTTGTCGCCAAAGAGGCGACGGCCATCAAACGGCATGTCCATCAGTGTGTTTTGGACATCGGCCGAAAAGTTGGCGGACCTCAACCAGGCGTGGTGTCTGACTGCCACCGTCGTTGCCATCACTCTACCTAGTGAGTCGGTGGTATCCAGCCCACACCGGGTAGAATATTTGGCTGCATCCCGGCCCTCCACAAGGGCTAGGCCGAGTTTGGCCCGTACCTCCAACGGACACTCTGGCAGCACTTCCGCAACCGTATCCCACAGAGAGTGGGTGTAGCGGCCCAAGAGGCATGCGGTATTGGAAGACTGCAGTCCCAGACTAAGGGACGAGAAGATCTTTTTACCGTACTGCTCGTACCTCTTGGATTCCCTGTCCGGCGGCGCCGACGGGAATGCGTCTGGGAATTGGAGGCCTGGATGAACAGGCTCTCGGGGGTGGGATGGGGGGACAGGAAACATGGGTCGCCCGGGGCTGGGCGGTGGCGTCTGGCCACGTTCCTATCTACGGGCGAACCCGTAGCGGGCTTGGACCAAGTGCCCTGAAGAACGTCGGTCAAGGCCTCATTAAAGGGCAGCAGAGGCTCGGCAGAGCTTGACTGCGGTTTAAGGACCTCAGTGAGGAGATTAGTCCTCACGGCCGCGACGGGGAGCACAAGGCCCAAGGCCTTGGCAGCCCTCATCAACACCACACTGTAGGTTGCCCCCTCCTCCGAAGCCACGGTAGGAGAGGAGACAAAACCAGTGTCTGGAGAGGTGTCCAGGCCACTGGCCTCCCCAAGGTCTCCTGCCCAGTCCTCATGAGACTGACACTCTCGGGTCAGAGGGTCCTCAGACCCCTCCCAATCCCCTTCATCACCCATCTCCTGAAACTCAGGGTTCTCAATCAATGGGACCTGTTCATAGAAGTGAAAGTCCCCAAGCGGCGTCTGGAGCGGCGGCCATCGGGGCCATCCCGACGTCGGAACAGGAACGAAAGAGGTATCGAGGACGGCGCCACCTGATGGTCCGACGCCGGGGTGGTCGTAAGGTCCACCGGCGACGACCCAGATCCCGAAGAAGGTCTAGCGGGGTCCCGCGGCGCCGGGCCCGAAGGCGCCGGTGGCGCAGGGACCGCTGGACCCTGCGGCGCAGGGCCCGAAAGCACCGGCGGTGTCGGGATTGTGGGGCCCTGCGGCGCCGGGCCCGAAGGCGTCAGCGGCGTCTGGGCCGAAGCACCCGATGGCGTCAGGGCCAAAGCCCCCGACCCGCTAGAGGCCCCAGACGGGTCCACTGGGCCCAAAGGCGCCGCGGAGCCCGTCGGAGGAGAGAGGTTCCTCATGGCCATGAGGAAGCGCTCGATCTCCTCCGGTGTCGCGTCTTGACCAGGGACCGGAGGGTGTGGAGCTGGACGCGGCGCCCGCGACTCCGACGGAGCCGCGTGGGTGGTGTCACCCGAACCCCCGGCCGCATCGCGCGAGCGTTGGGGGGAATCCGAAGAGCGATGACGCCTCTTGGACTTCTTGTACTTCTTACCTGACGACGACTTCGACAGTGCGGCCTACTCTCGGAACTGTGGTGGCTCCGAGCCCGCGTCCTGTCCCTCGACCTCCCGGGGGACCGAGACCTCTCGCGGCGCGGGACCGACTGCCGGAGTTCGAGTCGCCTGCGGGACCGCTCCCGCCTGGCTTTCGAAGAGAGGGCCCGGCAGTCGGAGCAGGCCTTGTCGTCGTGGTCGACGCCTAGACAAGTTAGGCACAGGTGGTGAGGATCCGTGATCGACATCGTGCGGTCGCAATCCTCGCAGTGCTTAAAGCCAGGCATCCCTACGGCACCGATCGGAGTCGTAAGACTTCGAGAAATGATCAAAAATGATCCAAAAAGTTAGTCAAAAATTGACTAAGGGTTACTGCTTTTTCCAGATCTGCGCTTGCTGGCGCGGAAAAAAGAAGAACTGACGTCAGCACGCGGAGGCGGCGTCTAAGTACTCCGACGACGTCATCACGGTGCCCACGACGCAGACGACGCCTACCGACGCGCAAGGGTACTGCTACGCAAAAGTTTCCGGATCCAGTCTGACGCCTGGGGATATTCTAAGGTATGGAATCTAATACTAACGTGTCTCTTTCAGATACAGAGTTAGCTAGGTGGAAGTGAGTCTACCAAATGTTAACAACTGTACTGTTACCGCCTAGCTATAAATGAGGCCCTTATACTCTAAAGTAAGCCACTACCTCCCAAAAAGAACATTCCCAGGTGTGATACACTCACCTGAGGCCAAAGGGATGGTGCTGAATGATTCTTTTGTGGGTGCTGTCTGAGTCAAATTCAAGTCACTTCCTACAACAGATGTTTCTGCTACACTTGAGATGACGCTCAAAGGCATGATGAGCATGCTCTGCTCTTGCTTTGTAGGGAGAGTTTGGGTGACCAGAAAAACAGGATCATTAACTACAAATGACTTTTGGGATGCTGTTGTGGGTTGTGGTACCTTGTCTGGAACTGCTGTAGAATGGTCCTGGTTTATATTTGTAGATTCTCTATTGGTGGCCACCCCTGGAGTTACAGAGGAGTTGGATGCAGGTTCCTTCATAGTGATGTCTAGGCGTGTGGAAGTGGACAAAGAGGTCGGCATCATGCCAGGCACAGGTTCAGGTTCTGTACTGGGCACCACCATTGAAGACTGTGATGCTTTACTGGGCAGTGTATTAGAAAGCACTGGTTGGCCATTCTCAGATTTGTTCACAGTTCTTTCATCTACATGCTCCTGAGCTGCTCCTGAAGGAGCTGGTGTTGACAACACAGCATTGCTTGACAGTGTGTGTGCTGAGGAGTCATGATACAATGGGAGCCCAGGAGAAACAGGATACCCCTTTACATTATTGATTGCAACTGAAGTTTCAGTGACCAGGGATGCAGCTGCAGATGATAATATTGGGTTGACAGCAAGAGAAGAAAATGCTGAGGTTTCCTTCTGAATTGTTCTACTGGGAGATAACACACTTGTAAGATTGTTGAGAGTTGACCAGGATGGTGTACCTGAAACAGCTAAAGAAACAAAAACAAATTGAGCATTGATAAAAAACAAACCATTGCAATCATAACAGATTTCTCAAGAAATATGGTACTTGTGTCATCTTGCACTCTAGACCATCACAGGCATTTGATAGATGTTTTATTTGAAAATTGTTGGTTCTGATGATGAAAAGACTTTGGGTCTGATTTATGGTTTTGTGATCCACCTGTCAGGGTGGTGGATGACATTACCTTAACCATCTCGATGGACTACCACCCGACAAATTTAAAGATGTCAGGCAGCCCAGAAGTCATCTCTGTACATTCAAAGGAACTGACGGTACAGCCACTGTCTGTTTCGACTCCAACCCACCCAACTTTTCACATCTGTTTGTTTTTCTGAAACAAACTTCCAATGTTTTTGTTTGTTTTTGGAAAGCAAAAAGCTAATAACCCTGCTACCTGGGAGTTAACCCCAAGGGTGTTGACAGAAAAAAGACATTAAACCATCCACCCTAAAGAGGGTGTACAGTATAATGCCTTTCTTTAGACAGCTACTAATCTGTTGGGCTGCCAAAAAGAGGTTTTCCATTTATGAGGCTAACGGGACCCTGTTGACAGAAAGACTGAAAGTCTGCCACAACTAAATGAGGTGGGTGTTCCTAGGATTTGGCAGACAGAGTACTGCATTACATTTTGCAATTGAGTACCCTGACTGGCAAACTCTAAATTGGGTCCTTTGTTTTTACAAGACCCAGGTTAATGACTTTGTAAATGCATAGTCACAACTTGCAGTGCACAAAAGTGCATTGTGAACCTTCATAAACATTGTGATCCACAAAACAAGCACAGAAAATCAATGCAATCTGCAAAAGAAAGAAGAAAGACAAGTGGCCTTTCTCTTCCCTAATGTACTCGCAATGCAATACACATATGAATTGCAAACATTTTCTCAGTTACAAAGCAGAAAATGGTTAGGCCCGTTGTGGCAGTGTGAGACCTCTCTCTTTGAAGGAGAGTTGTCTCAATGCAGGCCCATTGTGAACATGGTCTGGTTTAAAAAGGCCTCTGGGGTGTGAAGCCTTCCAGGGTATTTCTGATATGGGAGTACCTGTTCCCTGAGGTGGTAGAAATTCCCAACTGGCCATGTTCTTAACCCAGTCAATTAGGTCCATAAGTTTTATGAAGGGACTGTAACTTAACTAAACTAGTGGTTTTAAATGCCAATGCATACCTTGAGCTAGTCAATGAATATCCATACCTGGCACTCTGATTGGGACGTTGAGAGCTGGTCAGCCAATCTGAATTCAGCCTTTGCTGACTTTAACTACTATAATATATAATCAGGGAGAATCCCATTTCCTTCCTTCCAGTGGGCTCAGGCTGACTAATTCCCTGAATTCCCTCTCCCAAAGCATTCCACTCCTGGACTCCTCATCCAGACCGGGAGCGCAGCAGGCCCAGAAGTCTTATCTCACCAGGAGGTTTTGAAAAATTGCTCCTCAGCTTTGTGGCGCTCCTCTGCCTTTCTTCATATTTAGGGCTTGGCTTGGCAACAGAGCTGTCACCAGACAATTGTGTGAGAATCATCAGGGGAGTGACTTTGGCTCCACCCACATATTGGGAGCCAAGAGCCCATCTGTTGATTAAGGAGACATGTGCTTCTGCAAAAAAAGTAATCCACGCAGCTGAGATTATTTTGATGATTTATCCACCTGCCTGAGGTTGAACTTTCAGGGGCACCCAAACAACTTTGTAAATTTTTTTAACTGTCTAAGATAATTAGATAATTTACAGTGTGCTGGGTGCAGCTGTCACGCCGCGGGCCGTAGTTCGGGTCGCAATGCCTCCATCAGCCTTTCAGGCATGCCGCGGTACCAAACGGTGATCCGCAATTGTTTTCGCAGCGTCTCGGATACAACACAGTTTCAGTTTTGAACTATAGTTCCATTCATAGCATCCAGCATTGGCTGCAGGACCCACAGTACACGTACTTGGTTCCTGAGGAATCAGGACACTGGTCCCACTCGTTCGTCCAACAGACATTCTCCTGCCTGGAGGCCATCTTCATGATTGTCTTCCTCCCAGAATGGCGTAGTCTTGTTCCCAGAATGCTGTGGGAAGGGTTTTCTTCCACCATTCTAAAATGGTGACTATTCATATCTTTTTTATCATTATTTCCCAAATCAAGATGGTGTCTGCTCACTTCCTTTTGCATCACTTCCTGCCTGTGGGTATATAAGGACTGAATCGTTTATTTCCTGCGTTGCAACACTCCGCACTCCCGCTGGTGATTTCTCGCTCCTGTTGGTGTATGTTAGTTCATGTCAGTGTTTCTCGCTCCTATTCTGGATTTCCATTGATCCTTCATCACTGTTGGATTCTTCTCTATTTCTTGTTCTAATCTGATTTTGCTGGTTATCTTTTCTGCAGGCTGATTCTGTGCTCTGGTTATCTGTTATATTCATTCCGGTCCTGGAGTATCCATTTCAGACATAAGTTTTTTCCCTTAGGGTTTTCTCCTCTTGAGGACTCCTACTGGAAGGCACTGTCTGACCTGGATTTTCATTGTCAGCTGCACCATGGCTCCCGGAAAGGGTCACCCCTACCTTCGACCAACCTGAATCTTTAAAACCCGGAACCAGGAAACATCTCTCCGCACCAGAACCAGAAAGAGAAGTTCCTTCAAGGACGAACCTGACAGCAGCACAGATGGGAGGAGTGCGGTCAATAGCCTACATAGATTGTTAGATCTGGCTTGGCAGTACAACAGTAACCTGGCCCAATGAGAACATAAAGAAATAGCTTTCAGAATCCTACAGAGAGGGGCTCAAGCTCCACCCACATTTTGTCCTCCTCCCCAACTGTAGGATTTGATTGGACCAAATGGATGTGCTTCCACTAAAAAGACTACGGGCCAGATGTAAGACTGTTTTTTTATATCGCTAACCAGAAATCAGGCCATTTGCGATGGCAAAAAAGAGTCCTGTCATGTCCACCGATATTTTGCGAGTCGGTGACACTCAAAATAGCGTGTGCGACTCTCCCTATTAGGAAGGGGCGTCCATTCCTAATAGCGAGTCATATTGGAATGTACCATTGTTTTGCGACTGCATTTGTGGTCGCAAAACACTTGCAGTTTACTACCTACTTCAAATAGGTGGTAAGACACTCGCAACCGCGGGGACCCCTTCCCCTTTGTGAGTGTTTGTGAAAATATTTTTAAGAGCAGGCAGTGGTCCCAGGTAACACTTCCTGCTCTTAAATAATGAAACAGAAACGTTTCATTTTTCTTTTTTAAATGCATCCCGTTTTCCTTTAAGGAAAACGTGCTTCTTTAAAGGCCACTATCCCAGTGAGTGCTGGCCATGCCTAATGGGGTAGCAGATAGTACCTGCCTCATGAATATTAATGAGGTTGGCATTTTGCGCCCCCATTAGGAATCGCTAGCAGTGTCTGAGACACTGTTGTAAATTACAATTTGTGAGTCGCAAATTGTGAGTCTCAAAGCAACGCAATTTGCGAGTGGCAAAATTTAAGGGTCACACATCTAGCCCTACATGTATTGCACTATTCGGCTTGGGACAAAGTTTGCACTCAATGCAGCAGTACTGAGTTGGTTACTGTGACAAGCACTGATCATTGCTGTAGGCCTGATTTGTTTATCATGAAATGTTCTGCTAAAGGCACCAGGCCCGACTTATTTACTGTGAAAAACCTGTGTTCAAGTCGAAAGGCCTCTAAGTGTGAATTTTTATTGCTTTAAAATTAAAATTACAGAGAGGAGAATTTGCTACATGGAATCTCACAGATAACTGTACTAGGCAAGGGTTTTGACGTTCACCGCTTACTTTGTCACACCTTGGTTGGGTGGGGGGGGTCTCTGTGATCAGGCTCTGCTGAGAGGGGTTGTAGATTGTTTTGCAAGCTGTATTGTTCTACATGTTTGTAACTGTGAAACATTATGACAAAGTCATTAGGCCTGGCCCACTTATTGTAAAAAGCATGCATTAAAGATGATGTGCTTTTAAGGATAGATTGTTATTACACTACGCCAGCGCCTGTAGGCAGGTACTTACAGCCTGATTCATGTAGGTAAATTGCACTCGCAAAGGGCCAGATTCTGAGAATCTGGCCCTTTGCGAGTGCGATTTTTGCATTTGGTATTCATGATACCAAATGCAAAAATCGCTATGTAAGAATTCGCATATTTGCGTGGAATGGCATTTAAGGAATCTCTAATAGAGATTCCTCAAATGCTATTCATGACACAAAACAAAATAGCGATTTTGGACTTTTGGGGCCGCTATTTACCGACAGGTCAGACCTGTCGGTAAATAGCAAAAACTCAGAAAAATGCTTTTAAAAGCATTTTTCAAAGTTGCATGTAGCACACACACATGTCCTTTGGACATGTGTGTGCGCAACACCTGTCCAAAAGTGCATTTTAGGGGTGCTACAGGGCGTCCTTTGGACACCCCTGGCACCCTTAAAATCGCTATCTTAGTTGCGAGTAGCAATTTGCTACTCGCAAATCCCCATTCATTCCTATGGGCTTCTTGGCCCATAGGAATGAATGGGGAGTATTTGCGAGTAGCAAATTGCTACTCGCAAATAAAGAACATGTAGGAATCGCTATTTAAGTAGCAATTCCTACATGAATGCCGTTTTGCGTGTCCTCAATAGCGAATCGCTATGATTCGCTATTAGGGACACGCAAAACGGCATGTACATGAATCAGGCTGTTAGTTTCATAGAATTTCACAGATCACTGTAGAAGGCAAAAGGTTTGTTGTTGGTGATCTATCCAAAGAAACTGTGGCGACAGAACAGAAGATGCACACAGAGGGCCCGATTCACAGAACTAACTTAAGATAAAATCCTAAACTTTCTACTATTTTGGTATTCACAGAAGGCACTTAAAGTTAGGAGTAGCAAAGTTAGAACTCCTAACTGTACTACTCCTAAACTGAGAAAAATCCTAACTTTAAGACTTTCGGTATTCACAGAAGGCATTTAGGAGTCGTAAAGTTAGGACTCCTAACTTCTGTGAATACCAAAATGAGTAAGTGCCTTCTGTGAATACCAAAATGAGTAAGTGCCTTCTGTGAATACCAAAATTAGTAAGTGCCTTCTGTGAATACCAAGGGCCTCATTTATGAGGCCTTGCGTGAGTTTTGCGCTTCCGATGCGTCACTTTTTGTGACTCATCGGCGGCGTAAAACTTGCCTCCTGATGCGCACTATTTACTAAGCAGATGCGTCACTTTATAAACCCCTGCGCTACATTATACCTGCGTCAGGTATAATGTATGCAGAGGGGGCGTTCACCCGCAAAAAGCCTCGTATTAGTGACGCAGTGAGATTTCACTGCGTCTCTTTTAGGACGCTGTTGCGTCAAAATCTTGCGCCTGCCTCACAGCAGGCGTAAGACTAACGCAAGCCCTTTCACATGGGGCTTTCCCCATGTGAATGGAAGCATTGCTGGAGTTGCGTCACTTTTGTGACACACTCCAGCAATGCGTCACTTTTGCGCCTACAGATACGTCAGAAATACTGACGTATCTGTAACTCCTTGCGACATGATGCGTCATATTATAAATATGACGCATCAATCATGTCGCAGGGAGACCGCAGTGAAAAGTGACGCATCGCTGTTTTCACGCAGCGATGCGTCACTTTTCATAAATGAGGCCCCAAGATGGTAGTAAGTTTAGGAATTTGTCTTAAGTTAGTTCTTTGAATCGGGCCATACAATAATGCTTATTAGGCTCTCTTAGGAGTGACAGTATTGTGCTTTGTTAATTATAATTTTATAAACATTTGCACTTTTATGACTACATGCCAGATGATTGGCTTGTGGAACACTTATGCTCAGGACAATGTGCTTTAGTTGGTTATGGTGACAAACCAATGATAAGGCAATATGCCTGTTTTGTATGAAAAGTTTTAATAAGGGCGGCAGGCCTAACATATTGATTGTAAAAAGCATATGTTAAAGCCAATCAACAAAAAGTTATTTTGTTACACAAAATATCAAATAATATTTGTAGGGAATGATTTTTGCTTCTCTACTGACAAACCCTAGATGGGAGACATTTGCACAAAAATATTTCTAGCTAGAATTTCGTATTAGATGTCTGCCAGCATATTGATAAAAAAATCATTGAAAAATACATACATCCGTACATCCATATATATAAATATACATTCATTTAGATACATAGATAGCCTTTGGGTCCACTGTGTTCTGACATTGGTCTGTCAGAGTGTCATTTACACTCTAATTCCATCCACGACAGCTAACGGCATGGGGTAATGGGCTTTCCACGTAGTCTCTTCCTCTAAACCAGGAGATCATTATGGAATGCTGCTTCCCCTACTGTATCATTTGTTTACCATTCCAAGATAGCCAACACAATGGTTCTCAATGTGGCACCATGCTTGAACTTCAAAACAAGAATAGACTATTTACAATACCATTGTAAGACAGACACCCTCTACTATGTTTAGTTTTGTTATCGCAAACATATGGCTGTCGTGCTGAGAAGGCAGCACAATTTCTTTATTCTACTTGTATTCTTTTAATTTATCGTGCATATGTTGAGTTTGTGTGTGTTTATGGTGGTTGTGTTGGAGGGTGAATGAAAGGATGAGACAGTAGATTGATAAATGGATGCATGAATGCAAAGATGAGGGACAGTGTGTGCTGTCTGTGTGTGGCCGATGACTTATTGAGTGTCTACACACATCAGTGACACAAAAGGTACTTTCATTCATACACCAGAAATATTGGCATTGGCAATGCTGGTTTGTTTTAATTTCACTCAAGCTCATGTTCCGGCCTCTCATTCCTCCTCCCGCTGTCTCGCAGTGGGGGGCTGTTAATGTTGTACCTGGTAGGGCATCCTTAGCATTTGTGTCACTTTTCAAGACTGACTTGAATCTCCTGCATTAGACTTACTTCTATCATTACATTGCCCTTGGAAGGAGCTAAGAATGTGCATAGCATCAGTTTTGTGGAGGAAGTGAACATTAACATGTCACTATTCTGATGCCACACAGGGGATTTAGCACACTAGAGAGATTACAACTGCTTACCTGAACATAGGATATAGGAGTCTCTGTGATACCCACTTTTACAAGTACAGGAATAGCTTCCTGGCACATTTGTACAGATGGTACTAGTACCACAGGATGATGGTGAAGTCCCTCTACATTCATTGATATCTGCCAACAATTAAAAGAAGAGAACCCATAGTGAAAAGTATTAGAGGGTCATAAAAATCCCATGAGCAAACACTTAACAAGACAGACCGTGGCCAGTGGATTACTCTTGAATGGTTGCCTCATTATATTAACTATATATAAACATCAATGCAGCAATATATTTATTCTTATAAGGTGTTAAAGTTAGTTTTTACTAAAGAGAATAACACAACTGCTGACATATCTGCAACTCGCCTATCCTCCACAGTCATTTGTATACTTTTTGAAATTTCCATCATAGCATTCAGAACACCAAATTAACAAAATAAAGGACACTTATAATGATACTCATAAGTAAGGCAGAATAATCCATTCTATATATTATGTAAACCTTGTTTATCCTCTGACTTAAAATCTAAAACTGAAAGTAGCATGGATCACAGCTTTTTTGGATACGATGTTCCACAGAGAAAGAGAGAAACATGCCAAGTTTCATCACTTCTGTTAAAAATTATGAAGTAATAGAAAGCAAAAAAGATGAAAACACAAGAAAAAATGTTGAAGCACAATACCGCACAAAAAGACACTTTGTAGTGGACATTATCCAATAAAAAATCTTACAGGTGATCACATGACTTAAATTAAATGAGTCCTCAGGATCTGAGGGTAGACTACTGGAGGTATTAAAACATTTTAGTAAAAGCTTTTTGTGAAGACCATTCCAGTCTTCAAAGAATCACAGAGCTGATATCAGAATTGGATCTGTGATTATGAAACAATGCAACATTCTCATTGGTTGTATAGTGTACAAACCCATTAACCTACTAATTTCAGAAGTGAAGAAATATTCCAAGTTTGGCTTACGTTCTTCCCTATGCATATGACCCTGTAAGGTATTTTCTGTAGTGCCAGCCACTTACTTAGGAACATACACAAACAATTATGATTCCAGTTGTGTATGGCTTACTCAGAGAAAAGAAAAACATTTGACAGGGTCATGTGGACTCCCCACTGAAATAGTTTTGGAATCTAGGGAGGCTAGCCTGGCTGATGAGGGGAGAAACCCCAAAACCGGTCCCAGGATGCTTCTATCTAGTCTAGGATGGACCTGGCCTGGCAGTGCCGGCTGGACTGTTCCCATGGGGTGCAGGGTCAAGACTGATTTGCATATGGCTGGGTTTAAATTGAACAGGCATGGCATGCAAAAAAAACAATGGATTTAACCCAGATCTGTGACTGGGCTGAATGTTAGATTGGTTCGGCATTCTGTCCGACAGGAATTTTTGGTAATGGATAAATATGGCACATTCCTTCCCTTTCCCTGTGACTCAGGGCAGCGCAGCAAGGTGCCAAAAAGGTCATAGATATGACCCAGTTTTTCTAAAATACGTCAATTTTCCAGTGGTGATCAACAACGTGTTCATTTATTTCAATGTACAGGATGTGGAAGAGGAACAAGGTTTAGTGGTGACCAACCTAATTTAAGCAGGCTCTGCACTTGGTCAATACTGTGGGTTATTGACTTGCTCCAGCCCCCAGTGCCTCATCCTAGTATAGCAATACACATATTCAAGAGGCAATTACCACAATCATAGGATATTTACTGTACATTCCATGGTTGGTGCATTTTACATTCTACCTCTGCCAGACTTGTGTTAGTGTAAACTGCAAGGCAGAGTACACCACTATTCACCAAAGATAATCTGCATTCTCATCCCACTGCCAAATATTAATTGTGAGCATATGTATAGTTTGCAGTCTCAACATGGGCATCCATGCACAAATACGATAAGTAAGTGCACCATATCTATTTTAACTTTTTCCATTGAGAAGTAGTACACGCAGTCCATGAGTTTTCATAAGCAATTTGTTTTCCAAATTATCTTTAACAGTTGCAAATAGGCTCTAGAAGCATTATGCATTTAGCTTTTGATCTCTTGGAATAACAAGTAGGGGTACTCACCAAAGCATTTATATTCATCGCCTGCGAGGCTTGCAGGACACGGTCCACAGTTGTAGCCCTGCTCCGGGGCAATGCTTTCTACGCAGGTACTACTGTTGAAGCAAGTGTTCTCCGGGCAAGTGTTAAGATGGTCATCGCAGTAGCGTCCGGTCCAGGTGGTGGTACATGTGCACCCTGGTGTCTGGAGAGAGGAAAGGTCTGAGTTCATTATTCTGTGGTCCAAGGGGACCTACCGCTTGAGGAGATCAGTGTGCAATGAGGTGAGGTGGTATTGCTTTCAAAACCAATCCAGTGAGTTGCCCTCAAATGTAGCACAATGTTTCAGTGAAAAGGGAACATGTGGGGTAAGATCTGGTAGAGAATTTTATAATATTTTGAAATATTTTCATACCTATTAAAAATTACAAGATCTTACTATAGACACTTTTATTTTACAGAACCATGACTTGTTGGACACCTGACTTAGTAATGGTCTGTTAAAGGAAGTTTCTTGTGCTAGAATAAACTACATGTAACCATTATGGTGTGTTTCTCCAAAAATGTATTAAACAAACCATACTTATTTGTTTGGTCTTCATGCAGGAACAATGACTCTAGGAGTGGGAGCCCATGCATGCTCCAAAAAGGACACGGGATGCACTGGTGATGAGGTGGGGCTGCGCCACATCCACCTCCGAATCCCCCTGATTGAGAAGTGAACACTCCAACTGCAGATTCAGATTGTCCTACAAACCTGGCTGTGGCGACCCAGCAGACTGTCTTTCAAGGCATTTGTTCCGGGAAAGACAGATATACCTCACACAAACAGATTACAGTGAAAGACACGTGAACTAAGTCCTTTGACCAGCCTCCTCCAAAGCACAGTCGCTCGAAAACATAGAGCTAAAGATGAGTGAGGATGAAGGCAGCCAAAAAGCAACAGACACAACAAGGGGAACCTGTGGAAAACATTTCTGTAATTCAAGCAAGAAAGGGATGATGTTAGCCAAACTATCTTCAAACACTACTAAGGATCTACAATGATATCAGCATCTCTGATGGTGTGGTCCTTCTTAGAAGAGACAGGATTGTCACCCGCCAGTTGTTACACCACCATTTGGTCAATATAGCCCATCAAGACAACCAAGGGGCGCCAAAATCAAAGGCAGATGTCAGGCGAATTTATGCTCCCCCTTCTGAACACACGTGTGGATCAACCTGTGAGTTACTTTTGGTTATGCAAAGCAACAGGGGCATGGACCACCATTCCCTGTATAGTCAGAACAAACTTCCTCCAGGTCCTAGACAGAACGCCGATCACTGACATAATATAGAATGCCAAAATACAGACTTACCAAAATATAGTCACCAAAATATAGAATGCCAAAATATCGAATTCCTATCTACAAACAGGTAAGTACAGAAATATTGAATCCAAAATATAGTCTGTAAAAAATATAGTCAGTCAAAATATCGAAATTTTTAAATGTCTTAAAAGTAATTTAAAATTAATGAAATAATAAATATAATTAACTAAAACATACTTAAAAATAATCAAATAACCTTAAAATTAAGATATAATTAATTTAAGTTATTATTAAAAAATGTACAATATTTTACCGTAGGATAGCAGGAGGGTAAAAATTACTATTCCCACTCCAGAGAGTGCAACAGTAGGGAAAGCGTTGGATAGCGTAGGGGTAAAAAATACTATTCCCACTCCAGTGAGTGCAACAGTAGGGAAAGCGTTGGATAGCGTAGGGGTAAAAAATACTATTCCCACGCCAGAGAGTGCAACAGTAGGGAAAGCGTTGGATAGCGGGAGGGTAAAAAAATACTATTTCCACTCCAGAGAGTGCAACAGTAGGGAAAGTGTTGGATAGCGTAGAGGTAAAAAATACTATTCCCACTCCAATGAGTGCAACAGTAGGGAAAGAGTTGGATAGCATAAGGGTAAAAATTACTATTCCCACTCCAGAGAGGGCAACAGTAGGGAAAGCGTTGGAAAGCGGGAGGGTAAAAATTACTATTCCAACTCCAGAGCGTGCAACAGTAGGAAAAGCGTTGGATAGCGTAGGGGTAAAAATTACTATTCCCACTTCAGAGAGTGCAACAGTAGGGAAAGCGTTGGATATTGGAAGGGTAAAAATTACTATTTCCACTCCAGAGAGTACAACAGTAGGGAAAGCATTGGATAGCGTAGGAGTAAGAATTACTATTCCCACTCCAGAGAGTGCAACAGTAGGGAAAGCGATGGATAGCGTAGGGGTAAAAAATAATATTCCCACTCCAGAGAGTGCAACGGTAGGTAAAGCATTGGATAGCGGGAGTGTGAAAATTACTATTCCCACTCCAGATAGTGCAACAGTAGGGAAAGCTTTGGATAGCGTAGGGGTAAAAATTACTATTCCCACTCCAGAGAGTGCAACAGTAGGGAAAGCGTTGGATAGCGTAGGGGTAAAAAATACTATTCCCACTCCAGAGAGTGCAACAGTAGGGAAAGTGTTGGATAGCGGGAGGGTGAAAATTACTATTCCCACTCCAGTGAGTTTAACAGTAGGGAAAGTAATGATTTAATATATTATTAAAAATAAATTAAATATCAATACCAATAAAACATTAATTGAAATTAATAACCAATTTAATATTATGTAATAATTAATTAGAAATACAACCACATGTTAGTTATTAAAAATTAATAACCTATTCATAATTATTTTACAACTAATTAATTAATTTTCAATAACAAAAACTGATTAATATAAAAATGAATACCAATTACAAATTAACAGTAAATTATCAATACACAAAAAGTATTTTTAATATGTAATTAATTACAATTACATTACTTCCCACCCTATTCCCCTATAAACCCACATCCCACTACAGAAAATACATTAATACAATTATCATAATTATCAAATATTTAATTAATACAAAATATTTACCAATTAATAAAAAATAATTGCCAATTAATATAAATTAATTACCAATTAAAAATTAATTAACAATACATTTAAAATCAATATCAATAAATGTAAAAAATTATTTATTTAATTACAATTAAATTACTTCCCACCCTATTCCCCTATAAACCCACAACCCGCTACAGAAAATAAATTTAGAAAATTACCATAATTAACAATTAATCAATTAATACAAATTAATTGGCAATTAATAAAAATTAATTTCCAATTAAAAAATAACAATAAATATCAATAAATAAATAAAAATATTTAATTAATTACAATTAAATTACTTCCCACCCTATTCCCCTATAAACCCACAACCCGCTACAGAACTAGAAAGCAAAATGTAATTAAACATTATTAATAATTGCTAAAAATTAATATTTAATTTAATATAATTAAATTACTTCCCACCCTATTCCCCTATAAACCCGCTATAGAATTAAATTACGTAAAAATTAAATAACATAAAATTCATTACTTAAAATACATTAAACATACATTACAAAAATTAATATACACTTTTCACACATATACTAACATACAAAACACTTTAAAAAACAATTATATTATTAAAAAATCGATATATTTAATGCCTATATTGTAAACTTCGATATTTTGACTTCTATATTTTGAAAATCGATATTACTTACCTTAAATTCGATATTTTTAACCACTATATTGTGTCCATTTGATATTTTGTCCATTCTATATTTTTACTTCGATATTATGTCCATTCTATATTTTGGAATCGATATTATGACTGTTTACCATTGAACGCATCGCCCAGTCCTGATGGTTGCATGTACCAAGTTCCCAATCATTGAGAGTGCAATCAACAGTTTTTGAATATGTTCTACCAAAACTGGAGAAACTCCTGGGCATCGTTGGATTTCCAGCCACCCTAAACTCTGACGATCACTATCTCAAGGATCAGAATTTTGGGAATACCTTGTTTTGAAAGGCCCCCGGCACTAGAAGATCACCCCACACTGGCCACAGGGCAATGAGAAGTGCAGAGACAGATGAGAACATTGAATAAAGCCTTAAGGATCAGTGTGGAACAGAACAGCAATGTCAAATGAGCCACTCACTATTTTCTGTTGATGTACTGCAAAACTCTACACTGCACCCCTTTGAAGGCACCGGCCAGCAAGGTGTTCATCCAGAAGCTCTCTGGTGCCCTACTTGTGCTGCCATGCTAGACACCCACATTCCCTAACCCTGCACTGACCCATTAACTGAAAAGGAAAACAATTCTGCCTCTAGTAGGTTGAAGAGAGCAAACCACAGCAACATCCAGATCAGCGACACCATACGAGTCAGAAATCATCACCAGGGGAAATGTTTAAGATGGCATTTGAGTGTGCACTCAATAGTAGCTGACATGAAGAGCACCAAGGTCACTATGAGGTGAGGAAAACATCAATTCACATGCAGTATATCTTGGTTTAAAAAATGCCACTGAGTACCTGCCCCAGAGACACATGACTGACTCTGACGAGGCGGAATAGGGTAAGTGGACATCACACACCAACACGCTCGTCGTCTCCAGGCTCTGTCCAAGATGCATATGTCACCCCAACTCAATCTGAACTATTAATGAGGGCCTGTGAGACAGTGCCAGGTCACAGTGGAGAGCCATAGAGTCCCAGATCAACTTATGACCATCGCAAAGACCACAGAACTCATTTGTGAGTTGGTGAGTTTGGAACAATAAGTATGGAACAATGTCCAATAACATTTGTTTTGGAGTTATGCTAAGGAGGGATGTAGTGTTCCACCCAGGGCCCATGACTAACGCAATCATGCACCCATACAACCTGATGATGCCAGGCGCGATGTCTCAACTCACGGCCTCAGACAGCCTGTGTGCTCGACTACTGAATCTGCGCTGTTAGCTGGCTATGCTGACACTCCCCAACTAACAGACCCGGCTGGCAGAAGATGTGAGCATGAGCTCCACTCAAGTCCATGGATAGTCAGAGTGTATGCACTGGCTTAGACAGCAGGAAGCTCTTGGGCAATACGCAAGACTGAACCAACTATAGATTCTTTCTTCGCAGAAGAGCCAGGCCTTGTGCTATCCCTGTGCTTAGAGACGCGTGGGGTTTTATGGGTCAAGCCCTGCATCAGTCCAACCGCCTTGAAATCACATCAGGCAGATCATTTCATCCCTTCTAAGGCTGATGGGCAGTTTCATAGAGCTGAATAACAAACCAGAGCATACAGCATAGGATAAAAAGAAAAATGCAGCACACATGGAAAGAGGAAAAAACGAATAGACATGCATACCCTTCACCTCCTCTCGCCCTGACTAAGCCTAAGTCCACTCAATCTTAAACTATTTCCTGTTCACTCTCCCTAGCTATGGTTATATAAATCCATATCCATGAAACAAATGTAGCGCAGTTGTAGCCACACATGTCAGAATGCACCAATGGAAGGTGCTCAAATGCCCCTATGCTTAGGTCTGCCCTGAATAAAACCACACAGAAATAACATTTCCAAAACAAACTCTCACCCTATCCTGTACAACAGCAGCCTAAAGGAATGTGCATCTCCAACCAACTGCTACCCTGGCCAAGGAGCACAGTAATTATCTGTACAATTTATTATCTACTGCTTATTTGCTCTGTTTATTTTGAGGTCTGGCCTAGACACAGCTTATGAGTCTCCCCAGGGCCCATGATTTCTAGCATAGATGTGCATGTAATACAAAGGAGCCTTAAGTCCCTGTATGAAGCCTGCCTCCCATTTCCTTATGTAGGTGAGTTTTTACCAATTAAAAAATAATGCTTAATTTAAATGTCATTCAGTTCGCATGAATAGACCTTTCCCAGCTGCATTGATAGCTGGCAAAGGCAAAAATCCTTTTTCTTTCCCTTTTGTGTGCTAGTGATATTTTTTTAATTTCTGGGAAATCATTGAAAAGGACCTTAATTTTGCGGTGTATGTACTGTAATGTTTCTGCTCAGGCCGCTTCAACGTTTCCTGCTGAAGTTCTGTATAAGTCATTCATTAGCTGAGCAAGTCATTGCATTGCTGTGTTACATTAAATGTTAGTTTGCTTCCTTAACTGGTTATTTATAGTTTAACCAATAGAATGCATTATGAAAAGGGTGGCATATTTACAAGCCCTGTGCTCCTCTGGAACGTCACGTTTTGTGGCATGCTGGTGGTGCACAGGGCTTTGCCATATCTACACAGCCACTTAAAGCCACCCTGCATGTCTTTTCATGGCCTTATAGATATAGAGTAGGGCGAGGCAGCACAAGCCACTGCCTTACCTTACTCTGCGTGAAAGAGGCGTTCCATGGGTGTTGCTGTGAGTTTTCCCACTCACCACCCTGAAAATGTGACGCTGCGCCAGATTTACACCATCAGGTAAACCTCGGGCAGCACCAAAACCTTGCGTCTTCCTAAAAAAGGTGTAACAAGGAGAAATGTTTTCATTTCTGCTTGTTTTTACGTCTTTGTATGTGTGCTGCATTCCGCAGCACACGTACAAAGAGGAAAACACCACTGGTGATTGTTTTCGTACAGGAAGGTGCCCCTTCCTGAACAAAAACAATTGCACCAACAACACAGACACCCTTGCACCATGGTGCAAGGGTGCCTGCGTTGGTATGTGGCTGCAAAATGTGCACTGGTTGAATGGACAGGAATGCATCGCATCTTGTAAATATGGTGCATTCCTGTCCTTTTGATTTGGCGTAGGGCAGCGCAGCAAAATGATTGGCGATGCTGCCCTCTGCCAATTCCTTGTAAATATGCCCCTAGACGTCTCTAGAAGAATCTGTTTACCAGAGATTGGTTGTCTGTGATGTCATGTTATACCG
The DNA here is from genome assembly GCF_964261635.1 of Lissotriton helveticus. Taxonomy (NCBI): domain Eukaryota; kingdom Metazoa; phylum Chordata; class Amphibia; order Caudata; family Salamandridae; genus Lissotriton; species Lissotriton helveticus. Next base: position 33,319,211 of record NC_136072.1, on the reverse strand, counting down.
TGTCAAGCGCGTGGCTACTGTTCCCTGAAACCCTATTAAAGCTGTGGGCCTGATTACGACCCTGGCAGGGACACCGCCAGTCCGCGGTGGCCGGAAACATGCCATTAGGTATTCCAACTGCCGCATTACCCATTACGAGATCACTGTGGGACTGGTGGTATGTCGGCGGTGCAGACATGGTTGTGGCATGTTTTGGCTCTAGGAGAGAGTCTGAAGCTAATGCCGGGGTTATGGTGTGACCATGTATTATACCAAATAAAGTATCCAACGCCATACATTATAAGAATTCTGCAAATGACCTCGGAGGACACAGAACTCCTTGGTGACTTGCAATATCTTTATAAACTATGGCAGAGGGTACTATACCTCATATATTACCATATCCAAAATAATGATTCATAAAACCTTTCCAGGATCGTGTATGTAATGTAATTTAATATAAGGTGCACTTGTATAGCGCAGCTGTCACCTGAAGGGTATCCTGGCGCTTAGATTACTGAGCAGCGAGAACAACAGAGAAGGCACGGTCTACTCTCTAGGAAACAGTCTGGTTTTCAGTTCCTTCCTGAAGCAGGACAAGGTGTTCAGTTGTCAAAGCTCCAGGGTAAGTGCATTCCAGAGTCTAGATGCTGTGAAGCTAAAGGATCTACCTCCTATTCGCACTTTCTTAACATGGGGAACACAGATCAAATATGCAGAGGATGAGTGCAGGTATCTAATAGGTGAGTACCATACAAATTTCCTTTGAAGTACCCTAGGCTCGATTTTATGTACTGCCCTATAGACAATACAAAGTGCCTGGAATTGTACCCTTTGTACAACAGGCAGCCAGTGAAGGTCCCTAAGGGCCAAAGAGGACGAAGATCCCCATGGCCGATTTAGTGCAAGTTTTGCCGCCATTGCCTGCACTCTCTGTAGTTTCTTGAGCAGAGAGGCTGGGGTACCCAAAAGCAGGGCTTTACAGTAGTCAATTCTGCTTAAGACGATGCTTAGAACCACTTGAGATCTAGTAGCAGTGGGCAAAAACAGAAGAATCTTACGCAAAGCTCGAAGTAGGGACATACAGGTGCACACAGTTTTATTCACCTGGGAATCCAGCTTTAGATTACTATCCATCAATACTCCTAAATTGCGCACTGTATTAGCGGGTATTAAGGAGTTATTAGCCTGGCCAGGCCAAAAGTCTGTAGGAAGGGGACGCTGAATACGACCTGCCGTACAGCATAGGACTTCGGTTTCATCCTCAATAAATTGTAAGGAATTAATTTTCAACCAGTCTGCCATTTGATGCAGACAGTTATGGAACTTTTCCAGAGACACTGCATTGTTACCCTCAAAGGGCAAGACAAGCTGAGTGTCATCCGCATAATTGATTACATTAATTCCAAACGATTTTATTAGGACAATGAGAGGGCGAAGGTATAAATTAAACAGGATAGGGCTGATAGCCGAACCCTGAGGTACCCCTTGTTTAACCTCTCTGTATTGAGAGAAAAAAGGCGGCAGAGTCAGATCAGATCAGATAAGCTTTATTCGATTTTAGTTTAAAAATCATAAAAGCATCAGCAATACATAAATAAAAAACATAACATTTCATAGGCACAGTAAAAGATCATTACAGGATCATTAAAACAAGATTAAATAAATATAATGAATCAGCTAATCAATATGTAAAGGTTTCGTTATCAATGAAACAACTATAAAACAATATACTTATCAGTTACATCCTACCCTGTCAGTTTAGCTCAAACTTATGAGTGGCCTCTTAATAGTGGAGTCTTAATAATACAATTTTTTTGACAAAAGTTCAGAAACCATTAAAGGCTAAAAAGTTGGTTCTATGTAACATGTGGGGAGCTCGGGTAGAAATCGTACAGATCCCAAATGCGAATGGTGCCATGTCTTACTTTGGGGGGGCAAAATCGTAAAAAGGGGACAACATTCCTGTTTTTGAATTTGATTAGTACCAGGTCCCCAGCGATATCTTTGGGCAGCGTGCCTAGCCATCCCACCCTCCTGACACTCAAGATACCACCATCTAACTCAGGTGGCAAAGGTCTATTGTTTTGTAGCCAGAAAATGGCCTTATTTAGCAGGTCCTGCTGGGATTCGCGTGTTCCCTGGGTGAGAGCAGGGACCCCAGAGAGCACAGACACATATGGGGCAGCTTCAGGGGGCAGATTGATACGTGGCATTCTTACCAAAGCGGGTCTAGCCACTGTATGAGTTTTTAATGCAGGTTCTAAGATTACTTTGGGGCCTGTTGGAGTAGATGTACAGGGAGGCTGTATTTGAGTGACACCGTTCTTACAAGTACCAGACTTATACTTTTCAGGGGCGATGGGAGGGTTAGGGCAGACGGATGTGGCCATTGTATTAGTTGGAGGAGGATACTTTCTGATTACTGTCTCAATGTTAATCAGCCTTTCCCCTAAATCATTGATTTTTTTGACCAAGGGAGAGATGACAGCTAACAACAGTTGCTCAATTTGAGCCAATAAAGTCAATTGGGGAGACAAGAGAGGGTCCTCTAATTTGTCCGCGGCCGGGTCCTCCATAAATGCTGTTGGGTTAGCGGGAGATAATATTGCGTTGGTGCACAGATTTTGTGTACTTGCATGGTTCCCATTGTCAATTTCGCTGTCGTGCTTCCCTCTAATGTTGAAACCCAGGGGCGCAGCATGTACTTGGTTGTAGTCTTTATTTACGGGAGGAGCAAGGACCCGTGGGGAGCCATTAGAATTTACACAAAATGTGCCCACAGTAGGGTAGGTTATAGCATCAGGGACGTACTTTGTGCCACACAGGGCGTTGAGCTCTTCCCAAATGGACATAATGTTTATGATAGTAATGAATATGCCAGAACGGTCAATACAAATGATGCAGCACAATACCTCCTCCTGTGATGAGATCAAGTGGGGTGGCCCGTCCCGTCCTCCTCGTGCCTCTGAGGGCCTCAGAGGGCCCGCCCTTTGCCTGGGCTTAGCCCCGGGCGCCGACCAGCGCGCGATCCCGCGACGCGGGGGCTCGCGCTGACCTTAAGCGCACCTCCGGGGGCGGGACATGATGCACGCCTTCCTAGGCGCAAGCGGTGCTGGGGGATGTAGTCCCCGGTCTGCTGCCTCGCCGCGGTGGTTAAGAAGCGGTAGGCAGCAGGGAAGTAGAGAGCCTGGTGAGTGTTGCAGCAATGCAGCGCTGGGGCTGCGGTGGTCGAAGAGCCCAAATGAAGACCTCCCAGGTCAGTGTCAGCCCAAGTCCCCCGCTCCCCCGGGGCTCGCGCTGACCTTAAGCGCACCTCCGGGGGCGGGACAGGATGCACGCCTTCCTAGGCGCCAGCGGTGCTGGGGGATGTAGTCCCCGGTCTGCTGCCTCGCCGCGGTGGTTAAGAAGCGGTAGGCAGCAGGGAAGTAGAGAGCCTGGTGAGTGTTGCAGCAATGCAGCGCTGGGGCTGCGGTGGTCGAAGAGCCCAAATGAAGACCTCCCAGGTCAGTGTCAGCCCAAGTCCCAAGTCACTGCCTGCTGCCTATTGGAGAGATAAGAGTGTAACCAATCTCATGCCTTGCCCACAATACCCAATTTCTCCAGCCTTCTATTCAGTATCTGGTGGTTGACCATGTCGTACGCAGCGACATGTCAAGCAGCACTAAAAAGGCTGTCTGACCACTGTCAGCCTGCATTCTCAGGTCATCCAAGACTTGCCACCAAGGCAGTCTCTGTCCCATGTGCGGGGTGAAACCCAAATTGGACTTCGTCCAGCAACTGGTTGTCCTCAACATACTTGGAGAGGGATTTGGTTACTACCCTCTCTAGAATCTTAATAGGGTAAGGTAACAGGGAGATGGGTCTGTAGTTGGAGGAGTTATGGGGATCTAGTGAGACCTTTTTTAGTAAAGGAGAGACCACTGCCTTTTTCCAGCAATCCGGAACTAAAGCTGTGGCTAAAGATTGACTGCAGATATGATATAGAAGTGGGAGAAGTTCGCCTCCAAACAGCTTCCAGAACTTAAGAGGAAGTGGGTCCCTCGGGAGCCTGAGGAAACCCCAGCAGCCATTACATGAAAATCCTCACGTGAGGACATCGGGAAAAGGTCCAAGATTGTCATATGTTCCTTATCAATTATATAATTGCTTAATAAGGTAACATTATCTGTATGTAGTGCCCATCCTCAGCAGCCGGAGATTTAAGTTTCGTTTGAATTTTACTGATTTTTTCCTTGAAAAAAGTTGCCAAGTTATCACACAATTCTTGTGAAGCTGGGATAGTAGGTTTGGCACAGTCTGGGTTGGACAGACCTCTAACCAAATTAAATAAAGTTTGTGATTTATTAGAGGAGTGAAGAATAATCTCCTCGAGGCACTTGGCCTTGGCTTTGCCTATTAATGCTTTATAGGTATGGAGCATATTTTTGAAGGCTACCTTATCTGCCTCAAAATAATTCTTCCTCCACTTCCTTTCAGCTTGTTTACAGCTAGTCTTCAACAATCTAAGCTCTTTATTATACCAAGGGGCAGAAGGCTTTTTACAATTTTTAGCTTTCCTCAACGGTGCTAGTTGATCCAGCGAATTGCAGATCTGATGACAGAGATTCAGGTAGTTCTCCTCCACCGAGTCGTGCATGACAAAACTGTCATTAACAAGCTGAGGGAGGTTTGCTAGCCTGAGTATTTTAGAACACTCTCTACTAACTCGAGCAACTAGTGAGTAGCCATCTTGTTGACGACGGTTGGCTACCTTCAGGGAGAAAAGGACCAGAAAATGGTCTGTCCAACATTGAGGAAGTATATGTTGTACAGCTGTGTTGCTTTCATCTGCGAAAACAAGATCAAGCACATGTCCCTTCTGGTGAGTAGACTGTAGTACCAGCTGTTGGAGAGTAACATTCTCACAGGCTTGGCAGAGCTCTTTAAGAGCAATGTCAAGAGTACCATTGTCCCAGAGATTAAAATCTCAGAGGATCAGTAGTTTAGAATGGGAATGTGCTAAGCTATATATCCTGTCAATAAAAGATTGATAAGCGTGAATATCACCCCCTGGTGGTCTGTAACAAAGTAGACCTGTGCATAGAGCACCAATGATGTCTTTAAGTGAGAACCCCAGTGACTCTATCCCCGGGGTATCCTCTACGCACAGAGGAGAGAAGTTCCAAACATCCTTATATATGAATCCTACTCCTCCCCCTTTTCCATCCCGTCTAGGCTTATGGCAAATTTTGTAGCCTGGAGGACAGGCAAGGCCAAGCTCAACTTCCCTGTCCACTCGTGTCCAGGTCCCCTTAAGAAAAAGGACATCGAGATGATGATCCTCGAGCAGAATAAAAATCTCCATATAATGTTTGATCAGAGATCTAGCATTAATCAGCTCGCATTTAAGAGTCCCTACTGTAGAAATCTTGAGGGAATTCTTACGCGGCCCAATATCTGCTTCAACAGTCATGGTCCTAGCCCTGTGGTTGTCAAGCCAAACAAGCTAATCTCTTGAATAAACCAAAAGAGGGGCATTTGGGGCAGCATGGATGGCGCTGTGCGCGTCCGGGGCGCGGACGGGCACAGACGGGCTTGCCTTTGGCGCGCTTTCAGAAAGCTATGAGTGGTACATGTTTCCGGGTGTGACCTGGAAAAGTTTTGTAAATTTCTGAAATTAGAAAATCTACACTTCTACCAGGTTGTGAATCTCTGGGTGCGGATGCAGTAAGATATTTAGAGGGGCTATCCAATGAAGAAATAATAAATAATTTTCCGCCCAGTCGGGAATCACTAACAATTACCAACAATAAGTATTCAAGAATGTTGCTTTGTTTGATGATGTCTATTTGTGTTGAGACATATTTGGACATCATACACTGGATACCTCCTTTAAGATCAAATACCCAGTGTTGTAATGCCTGATGAAAGGTCATCTGGAGAGCTCAGGAAAAATCCCAACGTGTACATACAATAAGAGGGTTTCACAAATCTTGGACTCTCGCAGAAAATCTTATTTGAAGAAAACAACATACTGAAATGTAGAAGTGAATGCACAACTAGGTGTGTTTGTCCTAGTGCCTCAGGAGACCCCCAAAATATTTAGCGTATCAGTGATATAAGCAAACTAACCAATATAAAGGGCCTTATATTTCTACATCCAAGGTTGAACTAAGTCCTAAAGCTGGGGTAAATTATACAAAACTGACATAGATCTTTCAATTTTCTCTATGGATGGTATTTTTTCTAAACCATTCCATATCTGAGAGCCAATGTAAGGGGCATATTTGTAGAGGTTTTGCGTCACCCTTGTGCCACACAAGGGGGCTCAAGGACGAAACAAAACTTACGTTGGATTTATCAAGTCACTCAAGGCCACCTGGCATGGCTTTATTCATCCAGCGTAACGCAATACGGCACAAATTGCTGCTTTGCATTACAATGGCCTGGGAAGGCGTTCCATACATTCTTCTATAGTTTATGATGCATTTCCAGATTTTCCAACACTGGTAAACCTGGAAATGCGTAAAAATGCAGTATATCCCCAGGGGAAGCATAACGGGAAGAAATATCTTTATTTCTTCTTGTTGTTTCCTCTTTCTATATGGGCTGCATTCTGAAGCACACATAGAAAGTGGGAAATGTCTTCGAATAATTTTTTGGTGCAGGAAGGTGCCCCTTCAAACAATCCTGCTCACACCGCAGGCACACTTGCACTATGGTGGAAGGGTGCCTGCATTGGCACTAGACAGCCAAAAGGGCACCAGCACAAGGAAAAGAAGAATTGCCTTGTATTATGTTAGATACTGTGCATTCCTGCCCTCTCCCTTCACGCAGCAGGAGGCTAGTTGCAGATATGTGGTCAGTTACAACCATAAAAGATATTCCATACAGGACAACATACAAATTCTCACAGGCTCACACCACAGCAGTGATTTTTTTCTCTGCCTGTGAATGGGCCATATCTGGTTTAGTGGGATTGAAACCAGCATATGCAATCATAGGCATTGGTGCTTCAGGGTCAGACTCAATCTGAGCTAGGATAGACTCTATGCTTTACTGGGAGGCAAAAAATTGGATTGCTTCCTGCCAACCTCACATGCCGACATACGCCGACGAGCTGAGTGAGGGAGCTGGGATATGTTGTGCTCTTGATCCTCCGTTGCAGGTATCTCGTGGGTCTCACCGCAGGTGTCCCCTGAAGTCCATAGCCTGCAGCCCCTGCAGCTTTCTTCACAGCATTCGCGGGTATGGCGGCAGGAGTCGGCTGCTCCTGAGAGAACCAGGCGGTCTGCGGAGGTGGCCCGGTCAGGTTCAGGTGCGGCTTGTGGGCACGCCTGGTGAGCCCCTTCGCCGCCAGCACTTCCATCTGCTGGTCCCAGTCCTCAGACTGCAGAAGGGCTTTCAATAGCGATTAACAGTCCCCATTTTTTTCTCTCTTTTGCTGACATGTATGAGTACAAGTGGATTGGAAGGTTCAGGGAGGGAGGTGCTTGTCCTGACCCACCTTCGCACCTTTGATGTCTAGGCGTCGGCCTCACTTCTCTGGGACCTCATTTATGAAAAGTGACGCATCGCTGCGTGTAAGCAGCGATGCGTCACTTTTCACTGCGCTCTCCCTGCGACATGATTGATGCGTCATATTTATAATATGACGCATCATGTCGCAAGGAGTTACAGATACGTCAGTATTTCTGACGTATCTGTAAGTGCAAAAGTGGCGCATTGCTGGAGTGTGTCACAAAAGTGACGCAACTCCAGCAATGCGTCCTTTCACATTTGGAAAGCCCCATGTGAAAGGGCTTGCGTCAGTCTTACGCCTGCTGTGAGGCAGGCGCAAGATTTTGACGCAACAGCGTCCTAAAAGTGACGCAGTGGAATCTCATAGATTCCACTGCGTCACTATTATGAGGCTTTTTGCGGGGGAACGCCCCCCCTGCATACATTATACCTGACGCAGGTATAATGTAGCGCAGGGGTTTACAAAGTGACGCATCTGCTTAGATGCGTCACTTTGTAATTAGTGCGCAACAGGAGGCATGTTTTACGCCGCCGATGCGACACAAAAGTGACGCATCGGAAGCTCAAAACTGACGCTCTGGAGCGGTACCTGCTTTGGAGCAACACTGAGACAACAGACCACTTCACCATATCACTGCCTCGCCTTACCTCTCTCCAGCGGCAAACTTTAGTTCGGTCTTGTACTGAGATTCAACCTCAGGCACAGTTGACCGACCCTAGGACACTGCTGGAAGGTATGGCGTGGGGAATGGGGGAAGATGAGATAACACTGGTGTCAGGGGGCGTATCATTAACCCTCAAGCTCACTACCTGATGTCCCATACAATGACCAGCAGCCAGCCAAATAGCAGAATCAAAGATAACTCAAAGGTAAGGTGAGTGAGCCAGTCTGGTAGAACCCACAGCCAGACACAGGAGGGTACCCATAGCCTGTGATATGGTTCCCACTCTCAGGGCGGAAACAGCGGGCTTTAGGGTGGTGTTGTATGCTGTTCGTGGGCAGCCACTCTTTGCATCCTGAGAATCACACCAAATCTAATGTGCAATCCAAGCGTGGAGTTACCCCCAAATCACAGTGGAGGAACGCAGCCAATTACTACCAAAAACGACAACAATATAAGTTCATTAATTACTCAAAAAGTGCAAAGGCGCCCTTGTTTATAATACACTGGTGTAAACTGTTGTTCTCAGTGCTTTAAATGAGGGCAAAATAGTGCAGGTACTCATTTAAATGTGGCGAGTGGGCGGGGCTTAGACCAAGACATGCCAACAATTATTGACTTCGATACTACTTGCAGCACAACCCAAAACACATGAGAAATGTCTTTCAATAAATAAAGCAGGTTTGTTTACTCATTACACACAACGAAAGCCAAACGCGGCAATATTTTAACATATCCTTGTTTTGTAATATGTGCAACATCAATATTGTTAATTGCACTATTCTATATATTCTCGAGTGACACAGAAAAAACAAGCAGAGATGCACACACAAAGCATCGCACACATTTCCTTTAATATAACTTCCAAGAGTGTCTCTACTCTCTCCCCCTTTCTCACGTTTTTCTCTCACACAAAAACAATCACAGGCAACCACACAGGCAAGCAGACAAACATACACAGACACTTAACAAATGAATCAGGTGGAATTAAAGACATTTGAACCTGGTTACCTCCCATGGCTTTCTTAATTACGCTGTCACCGGGCTGCCTCGATGTCTGTGTTTGCAACCCAGCATGATGGTGAACACCCGGACGGTATCCAAATGAGCCCACACTGAATTGTTCAGCTGGGCTTGGCTCAGGTCTACAGAAGTGCCTTGGCTATCAAAGAAAGGGCGCCAGCGTTTCATGAGTACCAGTACTCTCCTCTGCAGTAGAGAAGTGCCAGTAGTCAGAGTGATAAATCTAAGCAGTGCTGGTACTCAGTACCGGTGAGTACCGGCCCATTTAAAGCACTGGTTGTTCTACTGGCAAAGTTATAAGTGTGTGATTGTGCCAAGGTAAAGTGTAGCGCACGACATACCGGTGAGAAGGAACATGAGGTCAGGCCAGTTCAGATATCCACATGCCCCTCAGAAGACCCGCCAATATAAAAAGTACCACAAGAAACTGATCTCAACTGGAATAGCAGCAGTTAATAAATCAATAGGGGCAGTGGGCCAGGCTAGTCCTTTAATATCATGCCTTCAAACCTACTTTGGCAAATCAGGCAACACGGAAATACTTAGGGGCAGATTTATGTTGGGAATGCGCCACGTTTGCGTCACGCAACTGCGGCGTAAACGTGGCTCATCCCTACGACCCATTTACAACGTGACGCATCTAGGCAGATGCGTCACGTTGTAAAGCCCTGCGCCACTTGTGGGCGTTCCGGCGCAGGGTGGGCGTTCCGGGCAGATGCGCCTTGCAAAAGTGGCTGAGTGAAATCTATAAGATTTCACTCAGTCACTTTCAGGCCAATGCTGCGTCAAAACCCTGCACCTGCTTGAAGCAGGCGTAGGTCTTGACGCAGCATTGTGGAGATGGGGCACCCCCGAGCCTTGCTGGAGCTGCGTCGTGCTTGCGACGCAACTCCAGCAATGCGCCACCTTTACGGCACAGATGCGTCACGCATCTGTGCCGTTTTTGCTCCATGGTGCGCCGCATTGTAAATGCGGCGCACCATGGGTGGCGGAGCAGCGGCGCAAAATAACTGGCGCATCCCTGGGGATGCGCCAGTCATCATAAATCTGCCCCATAATTTTTACAAGATCCAGCCTCAGCTATCTTTTCTGAAACGGAAGGTATAAAGGGATTATCTAACCCTCTTATGCCACAAAAACCAGACTCATCAATAAAGTATAAGGACCAGCTACAAAAATCTAACACAATAGAGGATGTCCGCAAGGAAATCCAAGTAATAAGTAGCCAGCAAAGAAATAACATCATCGCCATCCAGGTGCAGATTCATACCTCAAACAGCCATAATATGGAAACTGAACTAGATCCAAGGAGAACGGCCTTTACAACACGGTCATTACACCACGTTATGTTTACATTGCGTGCATTACAACGCACGTCGTTACAACGACTTGCGCTGGATGGCGCTCTGAGCTAAGGAACAGTATAATTTAATATTCCAATACCTTCCCTACTGTTATGTAGGCCGGAGTTGGATTTGTAAATCATACTATTCCTAAATCCAGCGCCCTCTAGCGCAAGTCATTGTAACGACTTGTATTGTAACACACGCAATGTAAAATACTGTGTTGTGAATGTATGAGTTGAACGTCATACATTCCGATTGACAGACCCCCACACTATTCGTTGAACAACCAGCTCACAGCATGGTCCAGTCATAGACACGGTCCAAAGTATTAAGCCATCAATATTCTACACCAAAAATGGATCAAAAACCAGATCGAAACCAATCCCTTTAACATGGGAGATCTCCCTGCAATAATATTGGACTTGCAAAGGATGATCGGGAGGTGTCTTGGCTCCACTCTACACTAATAATGGATAATGCAGATCTTATAAAAGCTCTACAGATCAAAACCATTAATCAGACAAAAAATGATCAAACTTGTGTTTCAGAGCCAATAGAAATCCTGAGTCAATCACCCCAACAGTATCAAGCATTCTCAATTAACTCTGCTGATAAAACAAAAAATATGGCCATTTCTTCAATAATAGAAATTCCTCGTCACTCAATCTCGCAAATTCAAATTGATTCAGACAACTGCTCTAAAATACACAATGCACTTAGCACAATGCAGGACCAACTTTGGGGCATATTTACAAAAGACGGCGATAAATATCGCAAAGCGGGCTTAGCACTTTTATATTTATCGCCGTCTATCGCTGGAATTCATCGCCATGCTTGCACTGTATTTACACCGCATAGCGCAATGGCGATATGAATTCCAGCGATAGCGGGGTAGTTGCCGTTTTGCAGGGAACATCGCTGGTTTTCCAGCGATGTTCCCTGCAAAACGGCGATATGCTTGTTGATACGACCATGTGGTCGTAACACAAGAATCCACCACCCATGTTAGGTATGGGTTAGTCATGATTTTAACAGCCGTTAGTTATTGACGAAAACAATGATTTTCGCCCAAAACTAACGTCTTCTAAAATGCGTGGGCCACCTTATAAATATCACGATGTGCACATCAGCGTTATTTGCAAGGTTGTACTGCTCAGTGACGCCCACTTTGCATCTCATTAGGGATGCAAAGGGAGGCGTTGGAAAAAAGAGTGCTAAAATGTGCTAATGCACGTTAACACCCTCTTGTAAATAGTGCGATATTTTTATCTCTGCTTTTTTGGCTTTAAAAGCAAAATAAAGCAGATATATGGCCCTTGTAAATATGTCCCTTGGTGTGCTAAGTCAGAATAATTTAAATGCATTGTTAATACAGTTAAATAATGATAATGTCGAAGAACATGAAGCTCCTAAGCCTAAGGAGCATTATGATCATATTAATGCAGAGAACATCTCATTTTTACATTCCTCCTTAATTAAATATTCTACAATCGTCTATTTCTCTATTAAATATGCAATCAAACAAAGTAGACCTCCAGATCAATCTCATGAACATCATCATCTTTACATTGCCAGCATTAATGCCAATATAGAAAAATTAACACAACTGTTTTCAACAGTACAAGCAACAACAAGTTCAGATCAACATAGAAATTGTAAATGCTGCCCAGTTGTTGACAAACTAAGCACTTTACCAGTTATTGTATCTACTATTATGAACGAGATGAGAAGCGTGAGGACCCAGAATTCTCTAAACTACATACTCTGGAGGGAAGGGTATAAGAACAAGCACAGTCAACAGCAATGCAACAAACAGCAATAAAAGAAAGAAAAGCTATGCAATAGTCCTTGTACATTCATAATTGAGCCAATTATGTGGGGAACATCTGGAACAATGACTCTGGAACAACGAGTTCCAAAGTCACGCAAGCCAAACATCGACTTGCCCGAACAACAACTTAAGCTTAACCACACATGCATGGTTACGGCTAAGTCGTTCTAGTGTTCGAAAAGGGCAGGAGAGAGGATCGTCGAACAGGAAGAGGACAGGTAAGAGGGGTTCAAGGTAGTTTTTAGATGGTGGGAGGGGTTCAAGGTAGTGTTTAGGGGCTGGGAGGTTAAGGGTAGTTTTTAGAGGGTGGGAGGGGTTCAGGGTAGGTTTTAGGGTGTCAGAGTGGTGTGGGATCATTTTTAGGGGTGGGGGTTTGGGGTAGTATAAGGGGTTCAGGTTAGTTTTTAGGGGGTGGGGGGCAGGGTAGTTTTTAGGGAGTGGGAGGGGTTTGGTTTAGTGTTTAGGAGGTGGGGGTATGCGTGTTAGTTTTTAGGGGCGGGAGATTTGGGTTCGTTTTTAGGGTTGGGGGTTCAGGTAGTTTTAATGGAGTGGGGGTTTGGGGCCGTTTTTTGGGGGTGGAAGGGGTTTGGGTTCATTTTTAGGGGGTGAGGGTTCTGGGTAGTTTTTAGGGGGTGGGGAGCTTGGGGTAGTTTTTAGTGGGTGGGTGGGATCGGAAAAGTTTTTAGAGGGTGGAGGTATGGGATAGTTATTAGGGTTTTGGGGGGATCGGGGTAGTTTTTAAGAGGTTTGGTGGGTGTATTTAGGGCTAAGGGGAGAGGGAAGGTGGTTGTAAGATTAGCCACGGATGGCCATTTACCATGCAAGCTTTTACCATGAAAATTCTTAGTAAAGGAATACGCGGTAAAACAAAATCATGGTTAAGACGTGGTCGTAGTAGAGACCGCATTGTCGTTGTTGAGGAGCTTGTTGTTCCAACATATAACCATGGCCATACGATAGAACCATCTACATGAAGTATTCGGACAGCGACCATGGATGTAGATGATTTTAAATCTCAAGCACAAACTAAACGGCAAAAGAAACACACTAGGAAGGCAAGAAGAAATGCCAATCGTCCATTGCCAAAAGGTGAAAACAGAAAAAATTATGATACCCCATGTTCAATGTTGCACAGAAACATCAATCCTCCCCAGCAATAATTACCTTAAAGGCCCCTATAGAAGCCACAGGTCTGACCGGTTATGAAACTCCCCGACATGGATCAATTGGAAAACATGGGATTGATGGCGGAGAGATCAGGTACACTGCAAAAGAGCCAAAAAGTAAAATACGACCCGCATGGTCATACCATGCAGGATTCATCCCTACCAACCTCCTCAACAGTTATGATACTGGAGTCAACGTGCAATCCAGAGATTATCCTGGAACCCTGGAATATATTGCATTTGGAGAAAAAACCTCAGACAAACAATGTACTGTACAAGAAATTCAGATAATCAGTACAGACGGTCCTGATAAAATCTAGCAAACTGACAAAATTAACATATCCACGAGAAACTACATAACAAGTAATAATGTGGACAGGATTACGTCTATAAGCAGGAACTCAGCAACTGACTTAACAGTAACAACGGTTCCAACAGTTATGAAGGCTGGTAGAAACGACGGCACACCAGGCCCGAACGGCATTCCGCAAGCTATATATAAGTAAGGTCTAAACTATTGGGCCAACCTGATAACTGCACTGTTTAAAGAGGTGGAGTCCACTGGAATAATCCCAAACAACTGGAGGGGGTCAATAATAAACCTAATTTTTAAGGAGGTGGGGGTCGAGCGAACCCTGCAAATTACAGACTGATAGCGCTTACAGACTCAGAAGGCAAATATTATGCCTCACTAGTACTGGAAGATTTAATCAATTGGTTTAATAACAATAATCTGATTCCACTACAACAGACAGGATTCCGGAAAGGTTATGGAACCACTATCAATATGCTAGCAGTAACAACAATCGCTGCGAAATGAAAACGCTAGAAGAAAAAACTGCTTCTCTGCTTTATAGATCTAAAAGCGGCTTTTGATCGAGTCAACAGAGCCATCTTGTTGGGAAAATTATGAAGTTGGGGCCTTCAAAAGATAAGAGCTTTTGAGTTATTATACACTGATCCATGGATTCAAATCAAGGTGGCGGATGACACAAGATTGTCTAGGAGAACACCTACAACCATTGGCCTTAAACAAAGGTGTGCTCTTGCTCCGCACCTGTTTAACCTTTTTATGGCTGATTTATCGCCCCAGCCCGACCAGATAAATTCTCACCCTCTGAGTTTATAACCATGGACCCTGACACACCTTTTAGATGCAGACGATATTGTATTGTTGAGCCATACAAGGTGGGGACTGCAAAGATCAATCAAAGAGATTGCAGTATTTGCTAAGATAAATAAATTAGAAATTAATGCAAATAAGACAAAAATCAATGTTAATATGAAATAGACCCAGCCCACCTATGAAAATCAAACTAGGGAATGTAAGCATAGAAGAGGTCAACAATTACAAGTACTTAGGCATTTACTTTGATAAGAACTTCAATGTCCAGATACATAAGCAGTATATGGTGAGGAAAAACAATGCCTTAACACATGCGTGTTGTGCTCTTGGCACAAAATTGGATGGACCCTCCTTTTAGCCACTATTAGCAATCATTAATGTAAAGTTGTTACCAACGCTGGCCTATGGCAGTATGGTGATGCATGGTAAAGACGCACAAATCTTGGATAAACTCCAAACAAATACTTATTAACGTGTTTTGTGGCTTCCCCGTAATGCCTCGCCTGCGCATGTCCGTCTGGAATTTGGGCTAATACAACAAGGCATAGCAAGAAGATATCACACTATCAAAACTTGGCACAAAATTCGAATTAATCGATCTAGCCCTTTGGTCAATGCCTTATGGCAGTCCCTGATGAATCATGCAAATTCTAACTACAATAACTATTTACGGTCGTCCCTGAAAAAAAACAATACAATGGATTTATGGGAATTAAATCTGTCACACCCAACCTTTTGTCGGACGATCAACAAAATAGCTAAAATCCATTCCCTCATGGATTACAAGAATACATTCTCAGCTCGGTCACATGCCTCGATGGAAATACAAACATATGTCACCATGCAACCAGCAGCATAACTCTCCATAACGTATCCAGCGTATTTAAAGAAAAAACTATTGGCCATTCACTTAGCAGTACTTCTGTGCTCAGCGGATAAACCAGTTTGGGGATATAAAGGATCAAAATCATGCAGGCTATGTGGTGCTTTAGAGAAAGATATTATACACTTGATCTGCATATGCCCTGCACTAAAGGAAGACCGTTCTATATTGCTTAAGTGTATCTTTAATGAGCGGGGGTCAAAACTTGCCGAATGGCCATAATGAAGAGCATAGGGGCCGATTACGATGGCGGTGAGGACCATCAACCTGAATATTCCCACCGCCAAATTAGGATGGCGGTGGGAATGGGCAAGGTACCACAGTAGACGGAAAGACCGTCCGCCGTGGTCCCGTAATGCGGTCCTTTTCCGCCCTCCTTGCTGGACAAGGTACTATGGGGCAATAGTGGGAGTGCCATGCAGGCACCGCCGTGTGCATTTCCATGCCTCTCATTTTGGGCAGAGATTCAGCAGCAAAAAGACAGGGGGTGAATGCTGTTGGAGGCCCGTTGCAGGCCCCCTTGGGGGTGGGGTGCTATATGCATGTACCTGGTGGCAGGCACCGCACGGTGCCTGTCACGTTGTACACACATATGCACAACATGTGTTTTTACATTGTGGCGGGTGCTTCGCAATGTAAAGATACAGGATGTGCCCGACAGTGTGGCGGGTGCATCCCAATTCATATAGCTGGACTGCCGCACCTATGGCGGGCGGTCCTTTTTGCATGTGTGATGGTGGACGGACTTTTTCCGCCCGCCATCGTAATTTGCCCCTTAGATCCCACTGACCCCCAGATGACCTGTAAATACCCGAAATACCTGACATTGCAAGATAAATTATTTAACCCGACCACTATAGGCATAGCACAAATAGTGAACTAGTACAGTGACAACGAACTAGATGACTATGAAATATAGTCTTAAAATCTTTTAAAATCCGGGTTTGAAGTATTTTGCACAAATTGAATTAATATAATAAATTGATATGCCTATGCAGAATGACACTTTAATTCCTCTTTATCAGTTGAGAGACAATAAACATTGCAAAGTATTTATATAAATAATAATGAATTCTTAGCATTTTAAGAGTGTCTAAGTGGTTCTAGTTCTTCGATTTGATGCATATTTTCTAGTATTCATGTACAATTAGAAATACTGTAATAAGGATATATATTTACCCAACAAAACTATAAATGGTTAAAGCAATGATTTAGTACAACACAGATCTAATGAACCATCCATTACAGTATGATTTTATATTTTAATTGGATGATTGTAAACTATGTTCCTATGAAATCAATAATTGAAGTGGTAAAGAAATTTCCTTGGAAATTGCCAAAACAGATTTTTTTTAGTTTTGGATGTTAATATTTACTTTTAACATGGAAATATTGTGACAGTCTTTATTAACTTATGACAATATATGGAAAATTGAACTGAATAGATTCTATGCCCCACTAGGGTTGCATCAACCATCATTTCGGTGGGTGATGGGTCATATTATGCAAATTTATTGCATGCTACCATTTTGTCTTTGGTGCCTTCAAATGCATGCTGACACTGTGAAGGTCACTTGAAAAGGAATGCCATTTGTGGAGTAAATTTGGGGGTTGCTTGGAAAAGTCAAAGAATGTATTTTTCTAATTGAAATAATATAGTGATTTTGTTTTTTGTATAAATATGTTTGCTAATATAAATGATTGAAAAAAAGAGTGTGAAAATAAAAAACATATATATAAAAATATTTTTTGATAAATAAACAAAACTCAAAAGAAAGTCAATTTCTGTGTTGAGATTCTATGCTGTGAGGTAAATGTTTTGATTAGAGCTACTACCATTTTAGAAATAAGAAAGGCCGGATAAGAGGCTGTTCCCTTTGTATTTATTTCCTTCCCCCTCCTCTTAGGCCTCAAAGTAACAGGGGGGGACCGTTGTGCTTATATGGTTCAGCAGGACAACCCTTCATCAGTCCTATTCTCCAGTCCAAGGAAGATCTGAGTTCTGGGTGCCAGGTGTGCCCCTTTTATGCACTATAAATGTGCCCTTTGGTAAGGTCGCGGTCACTAGCCAATAGGCAACTGGGTCCCCTCTTACCTGAAGGGTATTTAAACAAAATATAGAGTTTGAAATATCGAGTTACAGAAATATTGGGGAAAAAATCTTGGAATATAAAAGGATTTTGATGCAGAAATATCGTTGGCAACAATATCGACTTTTTAGGTAAGTGATATCGCTTTCAAGAATATCTTTTTTGTTAACATTTTCAATATAGTTGTCAAAAATATCATTTTTTAATTATCTTTAAGTGTTTTAGTTAATGTGTTAATATTATTTGTATAATTGTTAAGAATATTTTAACTATAGTTTGTAATTTCAAGTGATTTAAAAAACAGTATGCAATTGCTAATACTCATTTTTGGTGTTGAAGTGGATTGCTAGGATTGTAGAGGTAGAGGGTGAGAAGATAATTATGCATATTTAATTAACAGTTAATTTGCAATGTACTATTAATTATTTAATTGATTATTAATTATGTAAATTGTGTAATCATTAAATGTTTAACTTGTTCACCTGGGATGTTGAGTCGCCCCGCTCACTGCTCGAGTTCCTGCCGGGGGGGTCACAGCGTGCGGTGCCGGAGCAGTTGCAATAGATGAGGTTGAGTCCGGCTTCTGGGGGACCCGTGGAGGGGTTGGTTCTGCTGACGCCATGCACCGGAGCCACATCCGTGGGATTCCACGCCAAGGATCTGCTTCCTGCCAGAGGATTGACAGCAACATTAGAACCTCGTCACCATGGAAACACCAAGCCCACCAACCATGTTCAAGGTCAGATGTTAACTCTCTAGCTTTCACCTGGGATGTGGGTATGTCTGGTGTAGAAACTTTGCACACAATTGCATCTGCATTCATAACTTTGCAAATGGGAAGATTTTAGAGGACACAGCTCCTTTTCTGTCATTTCTTTCTAGTGTCTCTCAAACATATTATATATTTTGCAAAAGTGCCATGGGTACCAAATACTTCTACCTCATTTCTCTCTCTCACTTCTCTTTGACAGCACTTAGAGCCCTTGCACTTGCCTGCCATGTGACCTACAATTTGACATATTTACCCTGTAAATAACAGTTATGCTGGGTATTTCTAACTCTATAAATGCCATGCTGAATTTGCATTACTTAGTTTATCTCAACAAAACGCACTGAAACACCCCTGAGATCTGGTTTGGGCACAAAAACAAAAGGGGTCTCTTGAAACAAATTTCACGGCCATAGGCCTCAGCCCCTTCCTCTGTTTGAAAGATAAGCTCCACAGCACAAGGTAGAAGAAAGACTACAAAAGCAAATCACAACTGCTCTTTGAAATGCTGGAAATAAAGAAGCACTAAACCCAGCTGTCTCCAAGCTCTGGCAGCCAAGGAACTCTGGGCCCTATTCACAGAACTAACTTAAGACAAAATCCTAAACTTACTACCATTTTGGTATTCACAGAAGGAACTAACTCATTTTGGTATTCACAGAAGGCACTTACTCATTTTGGTATTCACAGAAGTTGTCGTAACTTTAGGACTCCTAAATGCCTTCTGTGACTACCGAAAGTCTTAAAGTTAGGATTTTTCTCAGTTTAGGAGTAGAAAAGTTAGGACTCCTAACTTTAGGACTCCTAAACAGAAAAATCCTAACTTTAAGACTTTCAGTAGTCACAGAAGGCATTTAGGAGTCCTAAAGTTACGACTTCTAACTTCTGTGAATACCGAAACGAGTAAGTGCCTTCTGTGAATACCAAAATGGTAGTAAGTTTAGGATTTTATCTTAAGTTAGTTCTGTGAATCGGGCCCTCTGATTTCATCCCAGCCGCTTTTCATTCATCCTATCACACTCGTTCACGAAGATTTTCTTATTTTTTCTCTATTGTTAACTGTGCTCTGTGAATTTTTTACGTGAAACAGTTGTCCACCCAGCTCAGAATACGCTGAGGTAGACATATAGAATTAGTAAATAATTAAAATGTGGAATCCAGATGTGCTTCTTTAAAAGAACTGTTCCCCCGGACCAGTGGGCGTGAAGGTGTGTAGCAGCACGAGCTTGTCTCTGCTGGTGTGGTACCCACACCCTGTGCACGGTTCATGACTAGCTACATCAGAAGGGGGGGCGGACCCCCATCACTGTACCCAGGGCCTGCAGCAGTGCCAGGCGAGCCATGCCACGTCCAGGGGCGTCCCGGGGCCAGCAACACAAGACTGCCGTCCATGTGGCAACCAGTAGTCCAATGATGGCCGTGGCAGGGCACGGGGGTCATGTCACGCCCATGAGGCGAACCTCTGGCTGAGGAGAGGAGGCGAGCTGGTGGCCCTGCGGCGAGGATAACTCGGATGCAGGCGACAAGGGTCGGTGCGGGGAGCAGAGGGGGAGGTCAAGAGGGTGGGGGGAGTGACAAGGAAGGGAAACTAGAGAAGGCAAAGGCGGCAGGAGGGAGAAGCGAGGGGGAGGACGGAGAGAGAGTGAGGGGTAACTCTATAAGGACAAAAAGAAACGGATGGGAAAGAAGTGTCAGTAGAATAACCAAGATAGAGTAAAAGAATAGAAGGCTCTTTGTGGTCTAGTAAAAAAAATACAAGAACACCTAACCGAGCCTTGCTTCGGAATGGAGGCCTGGCGCGTCATAGAGCCTTTGACCTCTAGCCTTCTCCTTTATGACGTCACCGCCATAGGCTAGTGAGCGTGTTGTTTACAAGTATTTCCCACGCGCCGAGAGTAACACACTTCACTCGGAAGCTTTGCTTTCCTGCACAGCCGGTTCGTGGGTTTGGAGTGTAAATAAACAGACATGTCCCTAACTTTGTGTCACGCTGGAAAAACGTATTTGGAAAAAAGGCTCCTATGTGGAACCGTTCCCACTGCCAACACAGGGCCCCACACACGGTTCCCCTAATACACATGCACTTCTCGTGAAAAAAGTAAAACAATATTGACCAAAAATGCTTCATTTGTTCCTCAAGGGCGCTGATGCCCCCAACCCCCAACAAATTTCAGCAGGCACAAGAGGTTCTTGGGGAGAGAGAGAGTTGGGGGGGGTGAGGGAGGGGGGGAGGGGCTGAACATGTCTGCCAGGACTGCTTTTTGGTCTCAGTCTGACCCTGCCCCCTGCTTCTGTTCTGTACCTGTTGCATTAACCCGCTGAGCTATCTTAATGCTTTTGCAACCCGTGACCTCGAGTTGTAGACATTTCTTTGAAACGTGAGGCCCACCTTAACAAACTTCCCTGGGTGAATCAGACCCCGTCAGTTGGAGGTTGCGCAAAGGTATCTGCAGCAGTGACATGAACCCACTGAGCCACTTTGCTTATGCCCAACTCTATCCCTACCCTTACACATTCACGTGCATTTATTCAGAATTAAAATCCCTTTAATGACAAACAGAGATAAAAGCGATAACGGCGCGTTGTACCATTGTTGGCAATCTCCCCTTGCTGTTTTTGGTGCAAAACTGTTTTAATATTAGGTCTTTTTTGCATTCCCTGTGCCCCGATAGATGACCCGGTGTCTTCCTGTGGTGTACAGATGGCAGACTATTCAAGGAAAACCATCACATAACTGCAGCCTTCTCCGGGCCGGACCAGTTCTCTCTGCTGCTCACGTTGCTGTGGAATGGAATGCCGGGCCATTGTGAGGGAGCGCCCTCGCGATATCACTCAAGAAGCGTGGGAACCAAGGGAGCGAGGCAAGGATGGACAGAGCCGGCCGGCTTCCATCGCTGCGGGGAGACTCTCTGGGGCATACTATCAAGGGGGTTTATCTCCGCTTTTTTGGCTTTAAAAGCCAGGGGCCTTATTTATGAAGGCCTTGCGCCGCCGGTGCGCCACTTTTCAAATGGGAAAAAGTGACGCACCGGCGGCGCAAGGCCTTCATAAATAAGGCCCCAAGACAGCGGAGATAAAATGATCTCCCTATTACCTAGCTGTCGCTAACACCAGTTAGCGACAGCTAGTAGGAGATAACGACCATCTTGGGCCCCGCTTTGCATGTCAGTGATATTTATCACTAATGACATGCAAAGTGGGCGTGCCAAGATGTTAGCGACTGGAAACAGTCGCTAACATCGCTATCTTCTATTACCAACTTTTAGAGATATTCGAGCTAAGCGCGAATATCTCCAAAAGCTAACACCTGCCCTGAGCAGTTCTTAGCCATGTTATCCAATGGGAGGTGGATAACATGGCTAATAGCATTAGCTCGGTAATGCATGAAAATCGCTGACTTTTCAGCGATATTCATGCATTGCGGCCGATTTTTATCGCATTTGCGATAAACCTTGGTAATACCAAGGTTTATTTGCGATAAAAATCGCCGCAGCTCAGCGGTAAGTTTTTGTCTCTAACCAAGCAATAGCGATAATTATCGCTATTGCTTGGTAATATGCCCCAAGGGGCTTTGGGGCATATTATCAAGGAGGGCGATAGGTGAATATTGCCGCGTTGGCGGCCGGTTTCGGACGCTAAGCAGCGATAATTCTATCGCCCTATTAACAAGCTGTCACTAATAGCGACAGCTTGTAGGCGATAGCGAGCGGTTTGGGTCTCGCTTTACATATCAGCGATATTTATCGCTAATGACATGCAAAGTGGGCGTACCCAACCCGCTAGCGACTGACGGCAGTCGCTAACATCGCTTTCGCCTATTAGCAAGGCAGGCGTAGCGATGGAAATATTCGCGCTAAGAGCGAATATCTCCAAATACTTACACCTGCCCAGACCAGTTCTTAGCCATGTTATCCAATGGGAGGTGGATAATAAGGCTAAGAGCATTTAGTCGCCGATGCGTGAATATCGCTGTTTTCTCAGCGATATTCACGCATTTCGCTGCTATCGCCTGGATTTTTATCGCTTTTGAGATAAACCTTGCTAATAGCAAGTTATCTCAGCGATAAAAAACGGTGATGCGCTGCAATAAAAATATTGCCGCTAACCCTACTTAGCGATAAATATCGCTATTTGTTGGTAATAAGCCCCTTTGTTTTTTGATGAGTGCGCCCAGAGCCTGATTTATATACAATTACATCCCATTTAAAAATGCTTTAGAAGAAAAAGAAAGCCTCTACAAGTTTGTAATTTATAACCCCGTAAATATGCAATCTGAATCATAAAGCGTGCGTTTCTGCATTGACGACTGGTTACTATTGGAAATCAATGGCTTGGCATAGGTGGGACAGTGTTTGAGATAAAATATCCCTCAGTCCAGTCATGTGTGAGGGAGCCTTGATTCTCCCTGTTGGGGGAGGCGGGAGTGCACATTTTTTCAGAGCTCCATGTTTTCAAATAATACTGTAGTATTTTCTCCGCAAGAAAAGCCACCTTCGCAGGTAAGTGTTGAACCACATTTATTTCTAGTGGGGCTGCCGTGGTAAACACCGCCAAGCCGCTTCACCTGGTCTCCAGCTGCCTTTCACCAAAGTGTTCCAGGGACCATGGAATGCTTTGGTAGCAGAACAACACTACATTACTTCACCCCTTAAACACAAAACTATGGGGTAGATTTATGATGACTGGCGCATCCCCAGGGATGCACCAGTCATCCTGCGCCGCTGCTCCGCCACCCATGGTGCGCCGCATTTACAATGCGGCGCACCATGGGGCAAAAACGGCACAGATACGTGACGCATCTGTGCCGAAAAGGTGGCGCATTGCTGGAGCTGCGTCGCAAGCGCGACGCAGCTCCAGCAAGGCTCGGGGGTGCCCCATCTCCACAATGCTGCGTCAAGACCTACGCCTGCTTCAAGCAGGCGCAGGCTTTTGACGCAGCATTGTCCTGAAAGTGACTGAGTGAAATCTTATAGATTTCACTCAGCCACTTTTGCGAGGCGCACCTGCCCCGGAACGCCCACCCTGCGCCGGAACGCCTGCTGATGGCGCAGGGCTTTACAACGTGACGCATCTCCTAGATGCGTCACGTTGTAAATAGGGCGCATTGTTTGCGCCGCCGTTGCCTCAAATAAAGTGACGCACCGGCGGCGCATGGCCTTCATAAATCTGCCCCTATACATTTTGCCTCAGGTTACCAAAATAAATGTAAAGAATAAAACATTATACAATATAAAATCTAGAAGGATGGAGAATAGATAACATGTAAAAACCGAGACAGGCAAAACTTCTTACCTAAAAGCATTCTCAAGAAAGAATAGTAAACTAACTAAGGAATGACATAGAAATAATAAAGATCTCACAGGAAAAAAAACAACACAACAAACGATAAAAGGAACCAAATTACAGAAGCTGTAACAAATCAGAAAAAGAACTGAAGGAACCTGTTGAGAGAATCACCTATACCTGAATGGTAACCTTCTGACCCGCTCACCCCAGCATACTCTGACAATGCCTTCATGAGAAGTGAGAGAAGAACAAGTTACTTACCTTCGGTAACGCTTTTTCTGGTAGATACTATATCTGCCTGTGGATTCCTCACCTTGTGAATATCCCCCTTGCGCCAGCAACGTTCGGAAATTTTCTTCGTAGTACGCCGACGTGGGCGACGTCACAGGAGCACGGCATCGCGCGCGACTCCGTCTGACGTCACCGACCCCATATCAGGCCCACGCCGGCGTGATGACGTCAGTTCCGCCCTTTTTTCCGTGCCTTCGAGGCACACGGACGGACCAACGATAGCAAATATGCAAATATACAATGTACACAGTACATATAGAACTAAATCAATAGTATAAACCATATATACAGCAAGACCAGGTATAGCAGAGTGGACAACGGGGAGGCGGGTGGGTCAGTGAGGAATCCACAGGCAGATATAGTATCTACCAGAAAAAGCGTTACCGAAGGTAAGTAACTTGTTCTTCTGATAGATACATCTGCCGTGTGGATTCCTCACCTTGTGAATAGATTCCCACAGCAGTCCCCACTCCCGGAGGAGGGTGCCCACTCTGCTACACTAGGAAGTCTTGGAGGACAGAGCGCGCGAAGTGGCCATCCCTCCTCACCTCGGCATCCAAGCAGTAATGCTTTGCGAAAGTGTGGAGGGAGGCCCAAGTCGCGGCCTTGCAAATATCCTCAACAGGTACACCTCTAGACAAAGCAGATGTTGCAGACTTTGCTCTAGTAGAATGTGCTCTAATACCCTCAGGAGGGTCCTTACCAGCAAGGGAGTAGCAGATCTTGATGCACAGGATTATCCACCTGGAAAGTGTGCGCTTGTGCACCGCTCTGCCCTTCTTGCAGCCAGCAAAACCAACAAACAGCTGGTCGTCCATCCGGAAGTCTTTAGTCCTGTCCAGATAGAACGACACCGCCCTCTTAGGGTCCAGGCGGTGCAGTCTCTCTTCCTCCTTAGATGGGTGAGGGGGAGGATAGAAGGTAGGAAGGGTAATGGACTGCCCAAGATGGAAAGGAGTCACCACCTTAGGCAGAAAAGCAGCCCTGGTCCTGAGAACCATCCTTTCAGCATGAATGGTCAGGAATGGGGGTTTGGAACTTAGAGCTTGAAGCTCACTTACCCTCCTTGCCGAGGTGATTGCAACGAGGAAGATAGTTTTAAAAAAGAGAGAAGCCTCAATGGACACTTGTGCAAGGGTTCGAAGGGAGAACCCATTGAAAAGGTCAGCACAAGATTCAAATCCCAATGAGGAACAACAAAAGGAGTAGGAGGGAACATATTCGTTAGACCCCTCAAGAATCTCAAAACCACCGGAGATTTAAAGAGAGATGGCTGATCCGGCAAACATAGAAACGCCGATAAGGCTGAAAGATACCCCTTGACCGTGGCCACAGCAAAACCTTGCTGCGCCAGAGAAAGGGCAAACTGTAAAATATTAGATAAATGAGCCTTCAAAGGGTCAACATCTCTCTCCCTGCACCAAGAAACAAACTTTGACCACCTATAGGAGTAAATGGACTTAGTGGTGTCACGCCTGGCAGAGAGAATGACATCCACCACCTCGTGAGGGAGAGAAAAAGAACTCAAGTTGCCCCGTTCAATCTCCAGGCATGAAGGTGTAATGTCTGGAGGTGGGGGTGTAGAACCTGCCCCCCCATTTGAGAGAGGAGGTCTGCCCTGTGAGGGAGACGGAGCGGCGGGTGAGAGGAGAGGTGGAGAAGGTCTGAGTACCACACCCTTCTTGGCCAATCTGGGGCGACCAATATGACTTGGGCCCGGTCTTGACGAATCTTCCTCAGAATCCGAGGAATCAAAGGTATGGGAGGAAACGCGTAAAGGAGTTGATCTCCCCAACTCAACTGAAACGCGTCCCCCAAGGCTCCTTGCATCGGATACTGGAGACTGCAGAACGACAGGCAGTGCGCATTCTCGTGAGTGGCGAACAGGTCCACCCGAGGAGTCCCCCACATCCGAAAGATGTCGTGAACCACCTCCGGGTGAAGCCTCCACTCGTGGTCGGCAGAGAACTGCCGACTGAGACTGTCTGCACGAACGTTCAGAACCCCGGCCAGATGATTTGCCATCAGACAAATCTGATGGTCCTGAACCCAGGACCAGAGACGCAGAGCCTCTCTGCAGAGACACTGTGACCCTACTCCTCCCTGCTTGTTGATGTACCACATCGCAGTCGTGTTGTCCGTTAGGACTTGAACAGAACGACCGCGAAGGGAAGGGAGGAAGGCCTTGAGCGCCAAACGTATCGCCCTCAATTCCAGAAGGTTGATGTGAAACAATCTTTCTTCCGGAGACCAAAGACCTTTGACCTCCAGGTCTCCCAGATGAGCACCCCACCCGATAGTGGACGCATCCGTTATCACTGTGGCCACTGATGGAGGCAGTTGAAAAGGCTTTCCTTGCGACAGATTGCCTTCCACGCCCCACCAAGACAGATCCGCTGCAGCTTCTCTGGAGATCTTCACTGACTCCCTGAGTTCTCCGTTGTGCTGATACCACTGCCTGCGGAGGCACCACTGGAGTGCCCTCATGTGCCAGCGTGCATGACTGACCAACAGAATGCAAGAAGCCATCAGACCGAGCAGACGAAGGACCTTCAGGACCGGAACAACCGCTCCGTTGTAGAATAAAGGAATCATCTCCTGAATGTCGTGAATCCTTTGAGGTGGAGGGAATGCACGACATACAGAAGTGTCCAGTACCGCACCTATGAACAGGTTGCGCTGGGAGGGCAGCAGGTGAGACTTGGGTACGTTTATCGAAAAACCCAACCTGTGTAACAACTGAGTTGTCTCTTGCAGATGATGGAGCACCATCTCCGGCGACTCTGCTTTGATCAGCCAGTCGTCTAGATAAGGGAATACAGGAATCCCTGACCTTCTGAGATGCGCAGCCACCACTGCCATCACCTTGGTGAAAACTCGAGGCGCAGTAGTAAGTCCAAAGGGAAGAACCGCAAACTGGTAGTGCTGCGATCCCACCGTAAAACGGAGATACTTCCTGTGCGACTTCAGGATTGGGATGTGAAAATACGCATCCTGCAAGTCGATCGACACCATCCAGTCTTCTTCCATCAGCGCCAGAAGAACCTGAGCAAGGGTGAGCATTTTGAACTTCTCCTGTTTGAGATAGAGGTTCAAAATCCTGAGATCCAGGATCGGCCGAAGCCTGCCATCCTTCTTGGGAATCAAGAAATACCGGGAGTAGCATCCTTGACCCCTCTCCTGCTCTGGAACCACCTCTATTGCACCCTTTCGAAACAGTGCCAGGACTTCCTCCTGCAGGAGAAGCAGGTGGTCCTCCGAACAATAACCTTGGCAAGGAGGGTAATTGGGAGGGAACTCCTGAAAAGGAAGTGCATACCCATTCTCTACGAGATTGAGAACCCAAAGATCTGATGTAACCGATTCCCAATCTCGTAGAAAATGAGTAAGCCGACCCCCTACTGGCCCTACATGATCCAGAATGGTGGATCTAGGGCTGCTTTGCTGATGCGGGTGGGGGTTGGGTATTATTGGAGGAAGTGGAGGAAGAGGAGACTTGACGTCCATGTCCACGACCCCTCTGTCTACCTCTATAGGATCTATATAGAGGGTTCTGCTGCTGCTGCTGCTGTTGTTGTTGACCCTGCTTGAAGGGACGAAAAGAAGATTTTCCAAATCCTTTGAATTTTCTAGTCGTCGACCCTCTCATCTGCAGACCCAAAGATCTTGCGGTGGCACGGCTGTCCTTAAACCTTTCCAAGGCTACATCAGCCTTCTTACCAAAAAGGCCAGTTCCTTCAAAGGGTAAGTCCAGCAATGTAGACTGCACATCCGCAGAGAAATCTGAAGACTTTAACCATGCGGCTCTCCTGGTCGCAATGGATGAACCCATAATTCTAGCAACAGAATCCACAGTGTCCATGCCGCTCTGAATGACCATGCGGGCAGCAGCCTGAGTGTCAGAGACCACTTCATTAAAGTTCTTTTTATCCTCCTCAGGAAGTTTTGATGACAATTGCTTCACTGAGTCCATTAGAGCATGCACATATCTACCTAAAAGGCAAGTAGCATTTGATGACTTAAGAGCCATGCTCCCAGAAGAGAAAGTCTTCTTCGCAGACTGATCTAATTTCTTAGACTCTTTGTCAGCTGGCACCTGAGGGAAAGAGCCTGCAGCCCTATTAGAGCAAGCTGCCTGAATCACAAGACTTTCCGGAGATGGATGCGTAGAAAGAAATGCCGGGTCATCAGGAGCCACTCTATAGCGCCTTGCAATAACTCTTGAAACTGCAGGAGCAGATAATGGCCTCTTCCAAATCTCCTTTATTGGATCTGTCAAGGCATCAGTAAATGGTAGTGTAGGCTCAACAATTGAAGAAGGAGAATGCAAGACTTCAGTGAGGATGTTGGGCTTGTACTCCACTGTGGGCAACTTTAAATTAAGAAGATCAGCAGCCTTTCTAATAACCACGTGATAGGGAGCCACGTCCCTAGACGGAGTATCAGAAGTCGAAGGTAGACCCCACTCGGGAGAGAGTTCCAGACCACTAGCATCCCGAAGCTCATCGAAATCATCATCATGATCAGGAAGCTCGCCCTCTTCCACATCAGAACTTTCATCATCCTTTTGCTTGAGAAGACGCTGAGCTCTTCGCCTCGACCACTCCAATCGAATCGAAGTCGACGGATCCGGTAACGACTCCGACGGAGCCGGTTCCGACGTCGATCGAGGAGCCGGAGCAGCAGGACGAGAGTCATGAACAGGTGTGGTACCTCGATCTCGACTGCGAGGTCGATCCGGAGTCGGCGAAGCCGCATGCGGAGTCGAAGACCTCGGTGGAGCCGTACCGAGCCATGGTGGAAGAGGCGCCGGCATGAAAGGCATAAATGGAGCCGGGGCGTACGACTGAGGAATACCCAGATTGTACGACAATGGACCCATGGGACCAACAGGCGCTCCAGTGGGGTACATTGCCCTAGAATACACTCCAAACATCGCATTTAGAAAATGCGAGGGATCCTGTCCAGGACCAGGAAAGGGAGGGTACGGACCTACCGGATGCTCCAATGGAGGCCGTCCCGACACATTCTCACTCTGGCCTTCCGGGTCCACAGGAGACTCCGCTGGAGCCGGTTCCAGAGGAATCACCTCTTCTCCTTCTTCATGCTCCGAGGATATCGGATTCGGATCCGGCTCCGGTTCCGGCTCCGGTGCTGGAGAACCTTCTTTTGATAAAGCAGGCGAAGGAGAGACAAAGTCTTTACGATGTTTGTGAGACCTTCTCTTCGAATCAGAGGATTCCTTCTCCGAATGATGTCTTGAACTGTGCTTCCTCCTCTTATGTTTTCTCCTCGAGGAGCTCGAAGCGTGACCTGAAGCCGATTTAGATCTAGACCTAGATCTTTCTCTGGATTTTGACTTCGCTTTAGATCTCGACTCCTCTCCAGATCTCGAACCCGCTCTGGACCTCGACGCCGATCCCGACTTCGATCGAGACCTTTGCTTCGACTTCGATCTTCGTGACGTCGATCTCGAATAACGACCAGAATCCTGTTTTACTTTTGCCAAAAGTAATTTAGCTTCACGCTCTCGAAGCGCCTTTGGATTCATCTTAAAACAGGAATTGCAGTTCTTGACGTCGTGACTCGAACCAAGACACCACAAACAATCCTTATGTGGGTCAGTGATGGACATCGTGCGGGCACAAGACCTACATGGTTTAAAGCCTGTTTTCCTCGACGACATCTTCGGAGAAGAATCAAGTCGTAAGAGAGAAACAGTGGCAATTAATTAACAGAAAGATACTAAGTATCGCAGAAGATCCCGAAAACCGTTAGCGTCGAAGACGCGGAAAAAAGGGAACTGACGTCATCACGCCGGCGTGGGCCTGATATGGGGTCGGTGACGTCAGACGGAGTCGCGCGCGATGCCGTGCTCCTGTGACGTCGCCCACGTCGGCGTACTACGAAGAAAATTTCCGAACATTGCTGGCGCAAGGGGGATATTCACAAGGTGAGGAATCCACACGGCAGATGTATCTATCAGAACTTTGTTTTATCACTTTGACCAGAACCCTCTCCCTGGGCAACATTGGAAGGAGAAGAGCTAAGAACAGCTGAATTGGAAATACTAAAACCAGGACAACCGCGACCTTCTTGCTCCACTATCAATCCCCGCTGGAAGCCATTCATATTCTGTTCACATTTTCACTTCACTACACTAGCAACATACCACCAGCTCCTACCATTCACCCTGACAGCACTCCCACAAACTTTATCAATAACAACAGGTTCACTAAATTTCTCTCCTCCTTTCTCAGTGTGGACCTCTTTCCTGATGCCTACAACACTTTAACTCTAGTACGACTGTCATAGTACACCTTCTGCCAGGCTTTAGCCAACATTGTATTCCTCTTTACTGCCAGATCATGATCACATAAAGACACATCACCTTTAATCCACTTGGCCATCCAATTCAGAAAAATCTTGGTAAAAGGCTTCCTTCCTTTCAAAAGTTCAAACGGATACACCAATGTTGAACTTTAGGAACTAGTCCTATAAAACCAAATCATGGCACTGACAGCATTCGTTACCAAAAACCTGTTTGCAACCGCCCACCAGACACACTGCACCACTACCTGATTCATCCGCTCAATCTGTCCATTGCTTTGGGGATGGTACATCGAATTCTTCAAGTGTTTGACATCCCCTGAACTCGAAAAAGTTGTCACTTACTTGTAGATAAATTTAACACCATTATCTCACAGCAAAAACTGCGAGAAACCTTCCGCAATAAAAAATAGTTTTCCAAAAAACCACTGACTGCTTTAGCACTAGAGTCCGATACAAATTTTACTTCTGGCCACTTGGAATACAGAGCTTCCAACACAAGAGCATGTGCATGCTATCTATTCTCCATCGTTCTAGATTTTATATTGCGGCACTGGCTTGGAAGAACAGAAAAAGGACCAACCAGGTCAGTTCCAACTTTCTCCCAAGCATGTGACGGGCACTCAATAGGTTGCAGAGGGGGTTTCCTCACAATAAATGTTCTTTCAGAAGTAGAACAAATGGCAAGTTTGCTGACAAATTCATCAACTTCCCTATCCATGTATGGCAACCAAAACGTTTGTCTAACACTGCTTTTGGTAAATGTGCTACCTAAATGACCATCACACACTAACTTGATCAGTCTAGACCCAAACCCAGGAGTTACCAATTTATCCAATCTGAGTAACAATCGGTCCTCAACAGATAACTCTGTAGACAACTTCCAAAAAGGTTGACCCGCAGACTCCACTGTTCTCTCCTTAGGCCACCCCTTAATGACATACTCAATGGCCCGCTTACAAACTTCATCCGTTCTCACTTCCATCCTCCACTCTGTCTCAGGTATAGCGCACATTCCATCTGAATCGACCGCTGCAATAAAACAACTCTCTTCACAATCTTCTTCCTCTACCTCTTCCTCAATAAGAGATGAACTCCTCGATAGAAAATTAATTTTAGTATTTTTTATGCCCTGAATGTGTTCAATGTCAAAATGAAATTGTAGATATGTGAGGAGGCATTTGATCTTTAATTTTTTCATCACTCAAGATTGTAACTAATGGTTTATGATCAGTCTTGACCAAGAACTTGGTTTCCCACACATATGGTTACCATTTTGGATCGCCCACCAGCCGACCAACAATTCCTTTTCTATAGTGGAGTAGTTCATTCTGGTTCTCTAAGTTCTAGATGCACACCCAATAGTGTTCTCAAAACCTGCTTCTCTTTGTGTTGGAACAGCTACCAACCCATGATTGCTGGCATCTACTGTTATACAACATGACAAATGTGGATTGAAAGGTTTCAAAACTTTGGAGTTTGCAAGTTGACATTTGATCCAAGCAAATGCATCTTGACATTTATCATCCCAACAAAACACATTTGATTTTTCAACACACGTGTTAGCACACTGACATTATCAGCATAATCTGGAATAAATCTCAAATACATTTCACTTATGCCCAACAATGATTTCCGAGTAGTTTTGTCAACAGGGGCTTCTGCATTGATAATGGCATCTACTAAACCAGGCCTTGGTTTAATACCATCACCCAATACAATGTGACACAAGTATTCAACCCTTTTTCTCAAAAACTCTTAACTTTCCCAATTTTAGTACAACACCCTTTTCCTGAAAAATGGAAAGCACTTGGTCGAGAATTCTGTTATGCTCCCCTATGGACGATGCAAACATCAACATATCATCCTGAAGTACGAGTTACTTACCTTTGGTAGCAGTGTATCTGGTAGAGACGTTGTCGAGCCTCAAATTCCTTAACTTAGAATTATCCCCAGGCGTCAGACTGAATCCGGAATTTTTTGTGCAGCAGCACCTCCCTGACGTCCTCCACGGACGTGACGTCAGCGAGATCATATAAGTGTCTCCCGAAATGCTGACGTCAGTTTTCTTCGGAGAAACTTTTCTGCGGCACAATGCGAAGCCAGCAACAAAAACTGTGAAAGTATGGGAACAGTGTGCGAAGGATGAAAAATCCATTAAATAAAGAAGGCTGATGGTGCAAAACACCATCGTAAAAGACAGTACCAGATACTGTCTGCATATAAACGAAAAGCAAAAGTGGAACAAAGCTGTAAGAAAGAACCTCTCGTAGACCCTACCCAAAGTGCGAGCAACAAGGGAAGACTATCTCAACAGACAAAATAGACTGTTATTACCGCGTAGAACTGTGCTGTCCAACAAGGACGGAGCACGTAAAGAACAACAATGCACTACAAGAAGGTATGAAAAGACTGGCACTTCACCTATAGTAATGGAAGTCTAAAGCAGAGCTCAACAGATCTCCAAAGAAGATGACTAAAGAGGAGAAAAGAGACCAGAGTCAATGGAGAAGGCGGGAGGGAGGGAAGGCAGCGGGAGAAGAATAAGAGAAGAAGAAGAAAAAGAATCTCCCGATGAAGGTGAATCAAAAGGCACCAACTTACAGGAAAGAAGTCCCTTGAAGGGAGTGAGTCGTATATGGCAATTCTCAGAGGGGCGCAACAATATAAGCACCCTTGAAAGAAAACCAATACCAACTGAAAGGAGGCAAGTGGAGAAGCCCACCTGGCAAGGTCCTCTCAGAACGGGGAGGATGGGTGGGCATTAAGGAATCTACGGCTAGACAACATCTCTACCAGATGCACCGTTACAGAAGGTAAGTAACTCATACATCTGATAGATACCACAGCCATACCCCAAGGGGGAGGTGGGTCTGCAACAAAACAACAGAAAGTGCCGAGGCACTGAGCCGGCAACAAATTGACGGACCATGGGAAAGGTTGTGGCGGAACAGCCAGACAGTAACCCAAATAGCTCGGAAGAGCAAAAGATAACAGGAAACAAGGCATTATAAAAAAATGGCAGAATAGCGCGACACCATACATGTATTAGTATGATATGTATTAACAGCACCAGCCATATCCCAGAACAAAAGAGAGAGAGAGTCCAGAACAAAGGAAGAAGAAGGCCCACTCTCAGCTTTATGGTGCACTATGTGGGCACTAACCAAGGTTGAGGAAAACATTAAGAGATGTAACCAGAAACTACCAGGCTAGCCCACGCTAGGGAGGCCGGAGAGGCCATACACAAGAACCGAAGGGCAAGAGGCAGGAACTGAGCAACATGTTAGAAGAACAGGCGGGAACAAGAAACACACCAAGTGCACATCCAAGAAGGTGACAGGGGCATGATGGTGCAGCCACAACTGAAACATGCACAGAGCAGACAGCCACCGAGATAACAGGGTGGCGTAGCTAAAGTGAGCATAAAACTGCCCAACCAGGCAGCTTAAAGGCCAAGGTGAGAACTAACTCACGAAATACAGAGCTGCAGGGTACAGAACCTGGAACAACCGGCATCAGAGGAGCTGTCCCTCAGGCAGAGCAGATATAGTGTAGGGCGATATCTAATAAAAAGGACACACCCAAAGGGAGTGGCAACAGAGGAACCAAGGTACCAAAAAGGAGCCGTGAAGAGGAACTCAGAGTTTCAGACCACATCCTCCGACTGTGAGGGAAAATGTAACTCTTCCCCAGAGAGAGAGAGAGAGAGAGAGAGAAAGAGAGAGAGAGAGAGAGAGATCGTTCAGTATCTGAATATCAAGAAAGGAGCAACATGAGCTGTGGTACCACCTCAGGGAGTGGGACACAAAAGGAACCCTTATTACCGAAGATGCAATGAAGTGCACTTAGGCGTACTGAAAAGAGGCACTGCTGCTTAGAACAAGGGTAAGCCCAAGTACAGCACTGAAAAGCTCCTTGAAACACAGAGATATAGGACCACAGTAACGAAGAGGGGTGGATATGTAGAAAAAAGGGTATCCATGGCCAACTCGTAGATATATATATATATATATATATATATATATATATATCAATCACCTCTATTCACCTCCCTCCTAATAAGGATGTAGAGCCGCACTCGCAACTTTTTGCTTGAAGCAAATTTTTCGACTGTTGGGGCTGATAACCTGACGCGTTTTGTTTACTCCTGTAAACTTCCTCAAAGGTCGGCCCACGCAGACAGGAAATGTTCTCGGGTCCCAGTAGATCTTGTTTTAAATCCTTGCTGGCCCTCTAGAGGACATCCACAATGTGTCAGTGGCCAGGCATGATGGACGATGTAGTCCCGCATTTCCTGTTCTCTGCGCTGTTCTTTTTCAAGATGTTGCCTTTGTTTTTTCGGTGTCGCAGGAATGCAGAGAATTCCAGAAATGTTGTGCCAGTTGCAGTCCGTAATTTTTCGTGCTGATTTGGAGCCATACCTAACTCGGGTGTTTGGTGGCAGCACCCTTACCCTTGAATTCGTTTTACCGAGAAGACAAAGTTTTGGTCCAAGGTCGGGTAAAGTGGGGCGCTCTCGCTGGCTGTGCGTAGCTCTTGCGGCAGGACCACGCCGCTATATATCACCTCCATTCACCTCCCTCCTAATAAGGATGTAGAGCCGCACTCACAACTTTTTGCTTGAAGCAATTTATTCGACTGTTGGGGCTGATAACCTGACGCGTTTTGTTTACTCCTGTAAACTTCCTCAAAGGTCGGCCCACGCAGACAGGAAATGTTCTCGGGTCACAGTAGATCTTGTTTTAAATCCTTGTCGGCCCTGTAGTGGACATCGACAATGTGTCAGTGGCCAGGCATGATGGACGATGTAGTCCCGCATTTCCTGTTCTCTGCGCTGTTCTTTTTCAAGATGTTGCCTTTGTTTTTTCGGTGTCGCAGGAATGCAGAGAATTCCAGAAATGTTGTGCCAGTTGCAGTCCGTAATTTTTCGTGCTGCTTTGGAGCCATACCTAACTCGGGTGTTTGGTGGCAGCACCCTTACCCTTGAATTCGTTTTACCGAGAAGACAAAGTTTTGGTCCAAGGTCGGGTAAAGTGGGGCGCTCTCGCTGGCTGTGCGTAGCTCTTGCGGCAGGACCACGCCGCTATATATCACCTCCATTCACCTCCCTCCTAATAAGGATGTAGAGCCGCACTCACAACTTTTTGCTTGAAGCAATTTATTCGACTGTTGGGGCTGATAACCTGACGCGTTTCGTTTACTCCTGTAAACTTCATCAAGGGTCAGCCCACGCAGACAGGAAATGTTCTCGGGTCCCAGTAGATCTTGTTTTAAATCCTTTCCGGCCCTCTAGTGGACATCCACAATGTGTCAGTGGCCAGGCATGATGGACGATGTAGTTCCGCATTTCCTGTTCTCTGCGCTGTTCTTTTTCAAGATGTTGCCTTTGTTTTTTCGGTGTCGCAGGAATGCAGAGAATTCCAGAAATGTTGTGCCAGTTGCAGTCCGTAATTTTTCGTGCTGCTTTTGAGCCATACCTAACTCGGGTGTTTGGTGGCAGCACCCTTACCCTTGAATTCGTTTTACCGAGAAGACAAAGTTTTGGTCCAAGGTCGGGTAAAGTGAGGCGCTCTCGCTGGCTGTGCGTAGCTCTTGCGGCAGGACCACGCCGATATATATCACCTCCATTCACCTCCCTACTAATAAGGATGTAGAGCCGCACTCACAAATTTTTGCTTGAAGCAATTTATTCGACTGTTGGGGCTGATAACCTGATGCGTTTCGTTTACTCCTGTAAACTTCCTCAAAGGTCGGCCCACGCACATAGCAAAAAAGGGTGAGTGAGCCACGACCACGCCACACGGTTGCCATAGGCAGAACTCACCTAGTGCATTCATGGCATGAGGTAGCCGCATTTTAATTGTGATACAAACTGTGAAAACCTCCAAGGGAGGAGAATGATACACAAATGCAAGGCGATCCATGGCGTATAGGAGATAGCGCAAAAAAATCCCAACCGTTACACCCCACAATGGTACGATAATGGCGCCAGTGGATGTATAGGGTGAACAAATAAGCAAACTGGATCATGCGGAGCAGGACCGTGGCGGTGCAAGATAGAACAAGCCACCGGATCACCGGAAGCCGGGGGAGCCCAGGTGCCCAAATGAGCATCATAAAGAGAAGTTTCAAAGGGCAGAAGCAACTCCACATTCCCCGACCTGTGGAAGAGGACATCTAGCAGAGGGTCCACAGGCAAGGAGACCGAAGGAGGTTGCATTTTTAGAACAGGAGCAGACAAGGAGACTACTCTAATGTACGCCACACTGGCCTCTGTAGCTCTCTGAGGAGGGGACAGCGAATCATCTGTAGATGAGGGCTGTAAACTAAGTCTTCCACCCCAAGGAGGTTGACCAAGAAACTGAGGGTGACAGATCCGGCATCGCCGGACGTGAAGGCGACGCCAAACTCTCCCCGAAGGCCTCCAGAGCTGAGTCAACAATCCGGCGTCGGAACGGCCCCAAAGTGACTTGGGTCGGCGCCGACCCTACCCTGTCCGGCGCCAAGTCGGCCCCGTCCAGGGCCAACTCAGCCTCGTCCGGCTCAGATACCACGATATGCTCCGCCTCTGAAGCCGGAGCCAGGGAGGCAAGCTTACGGCGCCGGATACCACAAAAAGCTCCGCCTCTGAAGCCAGAGCCAGGGAGGCAAGCCTACGGCACCGGATGGGCGCCGACTCAGCCTCAACCACAACATGCTCCTCCTCCGAGGTAAGAAGTGGAGTCAGAGCTGGGGAGGTGAGCTTACAGCGCCAGATCGGCGCCGACCCCACATCCAGACAGGCAGCCGCCTGCCTGGAACGTCAAGGTGGGCTTGAAGCAAGGCGTCAGACTGATTTGCATATGGCCATGTCTGAACTGGGGTGGCAGAGTGGGCTAAAGAACGGTGATGGATTAAACCCAGATCTTTTGACTGGGTGTGAGTATTTGATTGGTTCAGATGCTCCGTCCATCACCACCCCCTTTTGTACCGCTTTGTTCACCATAAGTTGGCAGGGTATGCTCAGATGTGAGTCCCTTGCTCACTTTGCCACTGGATTCAAGCAAGCCTGGCTGAAGACGGCTGTAATGCCAGAAACCGGTCCTAGGAAGCTTGAACCCGGTCCAGGGAAGGCATGGCTTGGCAGTTCGGGCTGGACTGTTCCCATGAGGCACAGGGTCAGACTGATTTGCATATGGCCATGTCTGAACTGGGGTGGCAAAGTGGGCTAAAGAACAGTGATGGATTAAACCCAGATCTTTTGACTGGGTGTGAGTGTTTGGTTGGTTCGGATGCTCCATCCATCACCACCCCCTTTTGTACCGCTTTGTTCGCCATAAGTTGGCAGGGTATGCTCAGACGTGAGTCCCTTGCTCACTTTGCCACTGGCTTCAAGCAAGCCTGGCTGAAGACGGCTGTAATGCCAGAAACCCGTCCTAGGAAGCTTGAATCCGGTCCAGGGAAGGCATGGCTTGGCAGTTCCGGCTGGACTGTTCCCATGAGGCACAGGGTCAGACTGATTTGCACATGGCCATGTCTGAACTGGGGTGGCTGAGTGGGCTAAAGAACGGTGATGGATCAAACCCAGATCTTTTGACTGGGTGTGAGTGTTTGATTGGTTCAGATGCTCCGTCCATCACCACCCCATTTTGTACCACTTGTAACTCAGACAATGCTACATACATGCAACTCTGTGACATTTAAAGGCCGAATATAGCAGACAGATCAAAGAAAAAGGGGCTGCTACAACCACTTCCCACTCCTGAACAATTTTGGGAAGACATATCAATAGACATTATCACCTCCCTACCGAAAGATCAAGTAAAAGACTCCATTCTAGTGATAGGTGACAGTCTAGCAAAAACGGCTCATTTCGTTGCCTGCATAGGGGTACCAACGGAGGTATACACTCAAAATATCGAGTTTTTAATATCGATTAGCATTAATATCGAATTAAAAATATAAAATGGACACAATATCGAATGGACAGAATATAGACAACAAAAAAATAGAATGGACAGAATATAGACAACAAAAATATCGAATTTGAGGTAAGTAAGTTAATTTCAATTTTTTAATAATATCTTATTTGTTAAAGTGATTTTTATGTTGGTATATGTGTGAAAAGTATATATTTATTTTATAATTTATTTTAATTAATTCATTTTATGGTATTTAATTTGCGTAATATAATTCTGTAGCGGGTTGTAGGTTTATAGGGGAATAGGGTGGGAAGTAATTTAAATATAATTAATTCATTTTTTTTATTTATTTATTGGTTGTTTTATTATTTGGTAATTAATTGTTAATTGGTAATTAATTAAAATATAATTGGTGATTAATCTTAATTGATTGGTTAATTGATAATTATGTTAATTTTTATTAATTTATTTTCTGTAGTGGGTTGTGGGTTTATAGGGGAATAGGGTGGGAAGTAATTTAATTATAATTAATTACATTTTTAAATTTATGTATTGGTATTTATTTTAATTAATTGTTATTTAAATTTGTAATTGCTAATTAATTAAAATATAATTGGTAATTAATTTTAATTAAATAATTAATTGATAATTATGTTAATTTTATTAATTTATTTTCTGTTGTGGGTTGTGTGTTTATAGGGGAATAGGGTGGGAAGTAATTTAGTTGTAATTAATTAAATATTTTAATTTATTTATTGGTTTTTTGTTGTTCTAATTTTTAGTTATTTTATAATAGTTAATTAATTAATTGTTAGTTGTTAAATAATTTGTATTAATAGGTAATACTTTTTAATGATTAGTATTTTTAATAGATTGATTATTATATTATATGAAAAGGTTAATTACTTTTAATTAATTTGTAATTGGTATTAATATTACATGTATTTTTATTTATATATGAAGTATTTACTTTCCCTACTGTTGCACTCTATGGAGTGGGAATAGTAATTTTTACCACTATGCTATCCAACGCTTTCCCTACTGTTGCACTCTCTGGAGTGGGAATAGTAATTTTTACCCCTACGCTATCCAACGCTTTCCCTACTGTTCCACTCTCTGGAGTTGGAATAATATTTTTTACCCGTACGCTATCCAACGCTTTCCCTACTGTTGCACTCTCAGGAGTTGGAATAGTAATTTTTACCCTCCTGCTATCCAACGCTTTCTGTACTGTAGCACTCTCTGGAGTTTGAATAGTAATTTTTACCCCTACGCTATCCAACGTTTTCCCTACTGTTGCACTCTCTGGAGTGGGAATAGTAATTTTTACCCCTATGCTATCCAACGTGTTCCCTACTGTTGCACTTGCTGGAGTGGGAATAGTAATTTTTACCGCTAGGCTATCCAACGCTTTCCCTACTGTTGCACTCTCTGGAGTTGGAATAGTAATTTTTACCCCTACGCTATCAAACGCTTTCCCTACTGTTGCACTCTCTGGAGTGGGAATAGTAATTTTTACCCCTACGCTATCCAACTCTTTCCCTACTGTTGCACTCTCTGGAGTTGGAATAGTAATTTGTAACCTCTACGCTATCCAATGCGTACCCTACTGTTGCACTCTCTGGTGTGGGAATAGTAATTTTTACCCCTACGCTATCCAATGCTTTCCCTACTGTTGCACTCTTTGGAGTGGGAATAGTAAATTTTACCCTGCCGCTATCCAATGTTTTCCCTACTGTTGCACTCTCTGGATTTGAAATAGTAATTTTTACCCTTAGGCTATCCAACGTTTTCCCTACTGTTGCACTCTCCGGAGTGGAAATAGTAATTGTTACTATTTCGCTATCCAATGCTTTCCCTACTGTTGCACTCTCTGGAGTTGGAATAGTAATTTTTACTCCTACGCTATCCAACGCTTTCCCTACTGTTGCACTCCCTGGAGTGGGCATATTATCAAGAACAGGCGTTACATTATCGCCGCTTTTATCGGCAGGAAACTGCCGATAAAGCGGCGATAATGTGCTTGATAATATGTTCTATGAATTGCAATCGAAGCCCATGTTAGATGTCTTCACATCTAACATGGGCTTCGATTGGAATTCATAGAGCATATTATCAAGCACATTATCGCCGCTTTATCGACAGTTTCCTGCCGATAAAAGCGGCGATAATGTAACGCCCGTTCTTGATAATATGCCCCTATATTTTTTACATCGATATTTTTGTACTTACCTGTTTGGAGATAGGAGGTCGATATTTTGGTATTCTATATTTTTTTACTCGATATTTTTGTAAATCGATATTTTTGACATCGATATTGTTTCAGTGATCCACCAACGGCACCAGAACTTGTCTTTCATCCATTAAAGCAAATGGTACGCCTTAATGGTTTACCGAATTCCATTGCTTCAGACCGAGGGACATAATTCACTTCCAGGTTCTGGAAGGCCTGTTGTGAATCTGATGCACTCAAAATTAAGAGTCATATGTCTACCAGTTTCCACCCAGGAATGGGCGGCCAAATTGAACAGATGAACCAGGTGTTAGAAGAATACCTACGAAATTACCTATCAGCTGTGGCTGGTTCTTGGGTAGACCTACTCATTGAAGCCGAATTTGCCTACACCAACTTGCAACACTCTCTTACACAAATGTCACCTTTTATGCAAATTATGGGCAACATCCGCACTATATGCCCATGCTCCATCTGCTGCCAAAAAGAGATGTCCCTTGTGTGATACACAAATTGAGAAAGCTCTCCATTATGGCCATGCGCCTACGATGTAATGTACTCAAGGCCAAAGCTGTGTATAAACTTTTTGCTGATTGAAAACGTCAAGCAGGGCCAATCCTATTGTGCAGGAGATTGAGTCTGGTTGTCCACTAAAAATCTCTGCTTCAACCACCAGCACAACTTCCACCCGTGATTCATTGGGCCCTTTACGGTGGAAAAACCACTGAAATCTGTTACCTACAAACTGTTGTTACCCCGCACTATGGAAGCACATCCTGTCTTCCATACATCTTTGCTAAAATCTATGGAGTCCACTGCTTCTGCACGCTCCCCCCCCTATTCTGGTGGACGGCTGTTTTGAATATGTGGTATGGGCCATCAAGGACATGAAGCACCACAAGGACACTTTCTGGTACCTTGTTTCATGGAAATGCTATGGACCTGAGGAAGACTCATTGGAGTCCATGACCACCATACATGAGCCAATGTACAGTGTTTCTACGCCATGCACCCCGTGCCTCCATGATGCGCAAGATGAACTTTTAGTGGGGGTACTGTCATGGATGGATCTCCTCTCACCAACTTAGATGCCTGCCTCAGGTGCTGTGCACTCTGCACCAGGGACACTTTCATAAGACACTGTGCACCTGGCACCACAGATGCTCTACCCTGTGCACCATGGACGCTCTGCATATGGCACTATGCACACGTACTGAACGTTGGTTAGATTTAGAGATATTGGTCTGACATGCTGTTGTTCAGATGTGCATAAGGACGCATATGGCTTTGGGTATTGTATTGATATGAATATGAATCGGTCCTTCTTATAATGTACCAGACTGTTATGGTTAAAGACCATCTTGCATGTTCCTTTGCCGAAGCATGCCACCATTATTATCATGCTAACAGCTGTTCTCTTGTTTCTCGTTCAGATCTCACAAGATCTCCCCGAATGAAGGAGGAACATGGTCGCTATCTTGGGTATGGTCATGACTATAAAATCAAGTGGCACCAATTGCCAGCTGCTTGTGATTGACGCCATGAGCGCATGAGCAGACCCAAGTGGATGCGGTTTCCAGTCCCTGCATTGGAGGACTTTAGCAGCTTCACTGGGTACAAACGAGGCAACGTAGTACCAAATCAAGGTAGGAGATAGTCTCCTGCATCCTTTTATCCAGTTCATGTCATCTATGCTAGTTATGCTCTCCTAGCGCCAGTTTCGGAGTAACTGATTAATATGTCATGCAAATTTAATTAATTGGTCTCATTCATAACAGGTGATCATTCTTAGGCCACAGGTAAGGCAAAATAAATAGGTCACCTAATGCTTCTTGTGTGATGTTTATTGGTTCTATGTGAAATACATACTAGCCAGTTAACCAGGATACCATCTCATTCCAGATCTCCGTCCCCGAAGTACCCTCCTCAAATCCCTTCCCCTCATCTGGCTACTTTGACCATCTGTTTATAGGTACAGAATCAGTGCTGCTAGAAGGTGGGCATATTGAGGGTTCTGCT
This sequence comes from Lissotriton helveticus, assembly GCF_964261635.1. NCBI lineage: Eukaryota > Metazoa > Chordata > Amphibia > Caudata > Salamandridae > Lissotriton > Lissotriton helveticus. Next base: position 33,276,770 of record NC_136072.1, on the reverse strand, counting down.
ATGAGGAACCTGACTATGACATCAAGGCAAAACTTCCCAACACTATATGTTGTCACCACCCGAGAATGTTCACTCTGCACTTATCGCATATTGGGGCTATTTGCTGCAAATTCCTTGCTTTTACCCAGGAATCAAGCCTGACATATGTTTGTGTATAGTGGTCAGAGTAACCATCCCTTCCAATTGACATCTGATGAGTTATTAACAACAAAGAAACCTAGGGGTCTAATAAAGAGGGTAACAAAGGAACCTCAATCCATCATCGACAAAGTCTGAATTAGTACAGCGATGATTAACATTGAGTTAGTGAGATAAACAGTGTATAAACAGAAGATGTGTTTCTGATTGTGAATAGAACCCGCTCGGTGTTCATAGGATACCCATCAAAGTATTGTATGATCAATTTTATCATCTGGTCATCCAACAGAGGTAATGTGTCTCTAGATCATTGAGACCGAATTCTTACCCTGTAGCAGAGCGGGGTCGCTGCCCACAAGCACTTTATGGCCAAGTGACATTAAACTAATGGGTAAAGGTGCAGTGCAAGAAATCAAAAAAGTGGTGAATTAAGATAGGATAGAGGACAAAAAGGGGGAGACAGTTTTATTGGGAATATGACCTCTTCCTAGTTAAAAACAAGATGAACAGCGCAAGAAAGCAGTGTAAAACAAATAACTGCATAGGGGCCAACATGTTTCAGCCTTCAAGGGGAAGACCCAAGGCTTTCTTCAGGGCCTCTGTTCATAACGTTGCTACTGCAAAGTGTTAAATCAAGTTACAAAAAATTTGAAACATATATGTTCCCTCCGTCTTGTTCCTCCCAGGTTGCCAAGAATCTGGGGGTCAAGATAGATAATAGGCTAACTTTGAAATCCCAGATCTTGGGGGTGTCGGGCACTTGCTTCGGCATCCTTAGGATGCTGCGGAGGTTTCTTCCCCTGCTTTCCGAGGAACACAGGAGATTGACAGTCCAGGCTCTGATTGGGTCCAGGTTGGATTATTCCAACATTCTTTACCTGGGCCTCCCAGAGTACTTGCTGCAGCGGCTTCAAGTGGTGCAGAATGCCGCTGCAAGGGCAATTTATGGTCTGAACAGGCGTTCCAGTGCCTCGGGCCTGTTGAAAACTCTGCACTGGCTTCCCATCCGCAAGCGGATTGCCTTTAAGGCTTTGACTCTGGCCTATAAGGCTCTGCACAAGGGGGGAGCTAAGTACCTCCAAAAGAGACTGGTCTTTTATCAACCGACCAGGTCTCTGAGGTCGGAATCCCTGTACCTGGCAGTTGTTCCACGTGTAAAGAAAGCGCGCCTCGGAGGCCGCTCTTTTGGACTGCTGGCGCCACAGCTGTGGAACTCTCTGCCGCTTGCTCTGCGGGAAGCCACTAGCCTGTTGGCTTTAAAAAAAAGGCCTTAAAACTTGGCTGTTTACTCAGTAGTCTGTTTATTGTGAGTTTTTGTCTGGCACTCTGGTTTTTCTTTTATTTGGTGTTATGTTATTCTGTCGCAGTTTTTTCTTTCTCCAATAAAGCGCCGGGACACTCTTTTTGAGTAGCCGAGCGCTATATAAATAAATAAATAAATAAAAATAAAATAAATATAATAAGTAAAAAAATCCAAAAGGATACAATAGATTAGTTACTGATCCTCCGTGTAAGTGGTTCCTTTTTCAGATCTACAATACCACAAACAGAAACACAAAACTAATGTTTAAAAGGAAGAATATGCCACTCCGTTCCTTTTGAATAGAATGGAAATAACACTCACCCAGCATTACCGGGGAATAGACCTCACCTCACCTGGACTCAAACTCAGGGTTAATGAGGCCACACTCTAAGAGAAATTAAGGATACACATGCTTAATTGCAAGCGGGTGAACAGACCTTTTTCACTCCTTCAAGCATTCTCCAAACTGACATTACTGTTATCCTTACTCCTAGTCTCTTTACTATTCAGGCATCCCTAAATCACAAGGGGCTCAAGACCTTGTCAGGACACTCTCAACTCATATACTTGTATATCAAACTTAAGATCTTCAAAAAGCTTTTGTTCTCACAAAAGTCACCAATGAAGGAGACCTCGTACCTCATTTGCAACGCCAGACAAATTCTAACAACAGAGGGCATTGTGGGCGTCTGTATCGTTGTTAGACCTTACCTATCCGTCGTTGCCTTGAACAGATCCCGAGTAAGGGGGAGGCAACGCACGGATTGGCAAAGGTATACTTGTACGTCCCGATAGTAACCACGCCTAAAATCATTCGTAACCACTTGAAGGTAAAACGTGTACAAATCAGTAAAACCTCATGTTTTTTAGAAGCATCGCAAGCTGGATATGATTAAAGATTCTTGCCATTGGTGATGGGAAAAAATAATAATAATAATTATTGTTGTTCGATTGGCGTCTTACCCCTGCCTCCGCCGGCTCTCCGAGGTCCAAAGAGCTGGTGCTGGCACGTAGTCACGCGAGTTTTCCCAAAACTACAAAATGACGTCAGAATCGTACAATTAGTAGTTCTGTATGAGTCGAAGACGTCTGTGCGGCATATGGGTATAACGAGCCAAACTGATCAATGTTTTGAGTTCTTATGTAAACACGAGGGATTCCTAGTTTGCTAAAAGGACTTAGGGGCTATGGAATACTCGACAAATACCCCTCAATGTGTAGGATTATCACGCAAACCTAAGGGAGTCATAAAGAACTGAAAAACGACTTAAAGACTACAGAATACCCCTCAATTGTAGAAGCGAAATAACAATCTATAGGCAAAGATTCCTCAGACTATAGATAGTGATGTTAGATAGTAATTATTAGACAGTCGGAACGGTAACCTTAGGGCAAGTGACCGGCCATATATGTCCAACATTAGATGGTAATGCGGTGTCTAATATTAAATTAAAATTAGCAATCTATAGCTAAGTCCCTGCCATCAAATGAAGCTGAATTTTATCTTTATGTGAATTCAAAGGTAGGTCCAGGGTATTTCATCATTAAGCCCCTGACTGTCCAAGCGTAATCTGTATATCCATTTCTGTTCCTTCAACAGAAGGAATTTGGACACATCACCAATATGAGATGGAATGTGTGGCTTTTCCAAGACTATCCATCTGAACTCAGTTTCTTTATGATTTTGTTCTAGGAAATGCTTGGTTAATTTAGACACGCTCTTTTTACACCTAAATGAGCTCTTATGCTCTAGCATGCGTGTCCGAACCTTACGGGTTGTCATCCCAATGTATCTCTCGTTGCATGGGCAGGTCAATTGTTAGATAACATTGGAGCTGTTACAGTTAGAGAAATGTTTCAGCAGCCAAGGGCGATTCGTCCCTATATCAACCTGAGTTGTTCTGCACGTTTGGGCACACATGGAACACCCACCACAAGGGTGGTGTCCCTGTACTACTGGTAAATCCCATAGAGTATTACTTGTTTCTTTTGATTTCTCCTTTGGACGGGTGTGCACTAAACAGTCTCGCAGATTCCTTGAACGCTTAAAGGCGAACAAAGGTTGCTCTATTTTCTCATTTGTACAATTGAGAATACGCCATTGGCGTCTTACAATCCTTTGAATTAGGTTAGATTTAGTACTAAAAGTGCTGACAAAAGTCAACCGTGTAAGAAGTGGCTTCTCAATCGAAGGCTCCAAAAGGGCCTCGCCGTTGTTGTTACTGGCTCGTTTAAGGGAGCGTTTAATCAGTTGTTTAGGATAGTGTCTGGCTTGCAGTTGGCTTGTGAGATTAGCCGCATGTCTGGAGAAAGTCTCCGTGGTGGAACAGTTCCTTCGGACACGAAGGAACTGCCCATAAGGCAGATTGTCGCGAAGGGACTTGGGATGTTGGCTTTCGTACAACAGGAGTGAATTCATAGGCTTACGGAATAATTCATTTTGAAGTCCCATCGGGGTGACATAAATGGAGAGGTCCAGGAAGGCTATTCTCTCCTTGTTCACGAGATTTGTAGGATGAGACTTTAGACACCATTTGTTCCATCCTGGGGGGTACTCATCTAGATACCATCACTCCGGTTCCCTTCATAATGGCGTTAGCTAAAATCGCCATGAAGGAGAACTTAACAGATACGAGGATAAGCTGTACCTACAAATCTCGGGCACGAGTATGGGCAGCATTTTTGCGCCAAGTCTGGCGAATCTCTATGTTCCTTCTTTTGAACAGGGACAAATACTAACAGCCAGCAATCCATTTTTATCGCCAATAATATGGTGGAAACGCTATATTGATGATATTTTAATGGTATGGCGTGGTGAGGAGGATTCGTTAATACTTTTCCATGAATGGCTCAACACCCATAATAGGTTTCTGCATTTTACCATTGAGGTGAACAAGGAGAGAATAGCCTTCCTGGTCCTCTCCATTTATGTCACCCCGATGGGACTTCAACGTGAATTATTCCGTAAGCCTATGGCTAGGAATTCACTCCTGTTGTACGAAAGCCAACATCCCAGGTCGCTTCGCGACAATCTGCCTTATGGGCAGTTCCTTCGTGTCCGAAGGAACTGTTCCACCACGGAGACTTTCTCCAGACGGCTAATCTCACAAGCCAACTGCAAGCCAGACACTATCCTAAACAACTGATTAAACGCTCCCTTAAACGAGCCAGTAACAACAACGGCGAGGCCCTTTTGGAGCCTTCGATTGAGAAGCCACCTCTTACACGGTTGACTTTTGTCAGCACTTTTAGTACTAAATCTAACCTAATTCACAGGATTGTAAGACGCCAATGGCGTATTCTCAATTGTACAAATGAGAAAATAGAGCAACCTTTGTTCGCCTTTAAGCGTTCAAGGAATCTGCGAGACTGTTTAGTGCACTCCCGTCCAAAGGAGAAATCAAAAGAAACAAGTGATACTCTATGGGATTTACCAGCAGTACAGGGACACCACCCTTGTGGTGGGTGTTCCATGTGTGCCCAAACGTGCAGAACAACTCAGGTTGATATAGGGACGAATCGCCCTTGGCTGCTGAAACATTTCTCTAACTGTAACAGCTCCAATGTTATCTAACAATTGACCTGCCCATGCAACGAGAGATACATTGGGATGACAACCCGTAAGGTTCGGACACGCATGCTAGAGCATAAGAGCTCATTTAGGTGTAAAAAGAGCGTGTCTAAATTAACCAAGCATTTCCTAGAACAAAATCATAAAGAAACTGAGTTCAGATGGATAGTCTTGGAAAAGCCACACATTCCATCTCATATTGGTGATGTGTCCAAATTCCTTCTGTTGAAGGAACAGAAATGGATATACAGATTACGCTTGGACAGTCAGGGGCTTAATGATGAAATACCCTGGACCAACCTTTGAATTCACATAAAGATGATAATCAGCTTCATTTGATGGCAGGGACTTAGCTATAGATTGCTAATTTTAATTTAATATTAGACACCGCATTACCATCTAATGTTGGACATATATGGCCAGTCACTTGCCCTAAGGTTACCTTTCCGACTGTCTAATAATTACTATCTAAAATCACTATCTATAGTCTGAGGAATCTTTGCCTATAGATTGTTAATTCGCTTCTACAATTGAGGGGTATTCTGTAGTCTTTAAGTCGTTTTTCAGTTCTTTATGACTCCCTAAGGTTTGCGTTATAATCCTACACATTGAGGGGTATTTGTCGAGTATTCCATAGCCCCTAAGTCCTTTTAGCAAACTAGGACTCCCTCGTGTTTACATAAGAACTCAAAACATTGATCAGTTTGGCTTGTTATACCCATATGCCGCACAGACGTCTTCGACTCATAGAGAACTACTAATTGTACAATTCTGACGTCATTTTGTAGTTTTGGGAAAATCGCGTGACTACGTGCCAGCACCAGCTCTTTGGACCTCGAAGAGCCGGCGGAGGCAGGGGTAAGACGCCGATCGAACAACAATAATTATTATTATTATTTTTTCCCATCAGCAATGGCAAGAATCTTTAATCATATCCAGCTTGCGATGCTTCTAAAAAACATGAGGTTTTACTGATTTGTACACGTTTTACCTTCAAGTGGTGTCGAATGATTGTAGGCGTGGTTACTATCGGGACGTACAAGTATACCTTTGCCAATCCGTGCGTTGCCTCCCCCTTATTCGGGATCTGTTCGAGGCAACGACGGATAGGTAAGGTCTAACAACGATACAGACGCCCACAATGCCCTTTGTTGTTAGAATTTGTCTGGTGTTGCAAATGAGGTACGAGGTCTCCTTCATTGGCGACTTTTGTGAGAACAAAAGCTTTTTGAAGATCTTAAGTTTGATATACAAGTATATGAGTTGAGAGTGTCCTGACAAGGTCTTGAGCCCCTTGTGATTTAGGGATGCCTGAATAGTAAGAGACTAGGAGTAAGGATAACAGTAATGTCAGTTTGGAGAATGCTTGAAGGAGTGAAAAAGGTCTGTTCACCCGCTTGCATTTAAGCATGTGTATCCTTATTTTCTCCTAGAGCGTGGCCTCATTAACCCTGAGTTTGAGTCCAGGTGAGGTGAGGTCCATTCCCCGGTAATGCTGGGTGAGTGTTATTTCCATTCTATTCAAAAGGAACGGAGTGGCATATTCTTCCTTTTAAACATTAGTTTTGTGTTTCTGTTTGTGTTATTGTAGATCTGAAAAAGGAACCCCTTACACGGAGGATCAGTAACTAATCTATTGTATCCTTTTGGATTTTTTCACTTATTTGTTTCAAACTTTTTTGTAACTTGATTTAACACTTTGCAGTAGCAACGTTATGAACAGAGACCTTGAAGAAAGCCTTGGGTCTTCCCCTTGAAGGCTGAAACATGTTGGCCCCTATGCAGTTATTTGTTTTACACTGCTTTCTTGCGCTGTTCATCTTGTTTTTAACTAGGAAGAGGTCATATTCCCAATAAAACTGTCTCTCCTTTTTGTCCTCTATCCTATCTTAATTCACCACTTTTTTTATTTCTTGCACTGCACCTTTACCCATTAGTTTAATATCACTTGGACATAAAGTGCTTGTGGGCAGCGACCCCGCTCTGCTACAGGGTAAGAATTCGGTCTCAATGATCTAGAGACACATTCCCTCTGTTGGATGACCAGATGATAAAATTGATCATACAATATTTTGATGGGTATCCTATGAACACCGAGCGGGTTCTATTCACAATCACAAACACATCTTCTGTTTATACAGTGTTTATCTCACTAACTCAATGTTAATCATCGCTGTACTAATTCAAACTTTGTCGATGATGGATTGAGGTTCCTTTGTTATCCTCTTTATTAGACCCCTAGGTTTCTTTGTTGTTAATATTGTTGATGGGGGGTACAACCTAGGCATGGTCTTTAAACACCCCTTGGACCCTTTCTCTACTGTGTTGTAATAATCTGATGAGTTATGCCTACGCTTACACAGCATGGTGTCTATAGTATCCTCATTGTATGCTGTTAATAACTGGCATTCTCATAGCGTGCAAGTGTGGGAAGCCGTGGTGTGTTGAAGACTTTTATCTGGGCTAATCCAAGAAACGTTTGTTGCAAAGTTTTCTTCAGGAAAATCATTTGTCGCTGTATTAAGCAGGTTCTAGATAAAGCCTCAGTACCCAGAACCTGCCAGCCTCTAGTCCCCCAGATAGATTTCACATCTATTGTGTACTTCCAAAAGTTGAAACCTAGTACAGAGAGTTGGGAAAGGAAAGAGGCTGAGTAAAGCAGGTGACGGTCAATCCTATGATAGAAAGAGGCCAGGTCAGAGGTTTCAAGAAATATAGTCAAACATCTTTGGGAATGCTCTTGAACTACCCCGTGGTGGTGTAGGGTAATGTTCCCATTGTTTAAAGTTAAAAATGTCACAAGGAATACTAGCCTTGTGTAGAAAATGATGTCCGTAATGTTGAAAACAAAACATCTCATCAAAATTAGCTGTATCATCATATTACTCATCAGAAGACAACACAGTTGAATGCTGTAGATCTTCTAGCATTTCATGCATTATATCAATCCCAATCATCGGAATAGTACTAGGGGTGATAATTTCATTTAAAGAAATTTTAAACAAAAGTTCAGTGGGATCATACACATCAAATGATATTTTATCCCATACAATCCCATCCGGAACTGGCACAGCTGAAATGTTCACCAGGGAAAGACCCCTTTGCACACAGTGCGATGATGAGTGCGGTTTCAGAATCAGGTTAACCATTTGTACTGTAGCGCGTTCAGGAATGAAATGTCCATTTAGCAGGAGAAAGGATACAGTCACAAAACCAATCCAAAGGGCCAGGAAAATCAATGCAATTGTAAGCCAAAGATGAAACCATGGAGAAGCAAAGTATGTTTTTTTCAGCCAAAGATAAAAAAACACATACCATCAGTTCAAAAGGCAGGGGTGGTGGAGAAAGAGGTTTCTCCAATGTGTTGGAGGAAAAGTCATCATAGTCGATGAAGTGGAGAAAAGCCATCCGGTCGACCTTTGGCAGCTCAGCAGGTTGTGTTGACTTGATGAAGACTCGATCTGTGGTAGATTGATGTGGACCTTGTTCTTTTCTGGATTCTGAATTGAAATTTGTGTTTCTATACTTGTTGACTTTACAGTTGTTGCTGTTTTTGCAGCAGGTAGAAGACATACTTTGTTGTTATTCAGTACAGTCTCTCGGAGAGAACAAGCTTCATTCATAATCAAAGCTTCCATCTGAACCTCCTGTACGGTAGCCAGAGAATTGTAGCCACTCAAGAGTCCATGTGGCTTACTGTTGAGAATAGGCCACATAGTGTGGTTTGATCAGATCAATGGAGACAAATCTTTTGTTTCGATGGCCGGCAAGGGGCGGAAGGAGTACGTTTCCTGTATATTCAACAGCCAGGACAGGCATAGGTGCTCTATAAGATGACCCAAACTCTTTCCTGACCACAAACTTTTTCCTGACCAGATCCCCAACCTTCGGAATCCAGCCGGGCCTAGCTAGAACTACCTTCACTTCTCCAGTAGTGGTGTGTTTTACTTGGACATTGCTTTGTTGCTCCCGAAAGTAATTCAGTTCCTGTAAAACAGCCAAACGTTCCTTGATGTCAATGGTGTTTCTGATGCCGCTATGCTGACGTAGTCGAGGTCTGGGATCCACATCTTAACTCCAAAGAGGATCTCATTAGAAGTCTGACCACCCAGGGATTTTCTTTTCCTGTTATTTAAAGTACTCTAAACCCCATAAATGTGATTGAGCCAACTCCGACCTGAGCTTAAGATCGTTTCTGTTAAAGACTGCTTTAGGTCACAGTTTTTCTTCTCCACAACCACGTTTATCTCAGAATGGAATGAAGACAAGAAACTTCCCATGGCCTCGATGTAAACCCTTGAGCTAAACGCTGGACCCTGGTCTGAATGCACTGTGGCAACTGTGTTTGTCTAGATGATGACTCGCAGATCCTTTATAACAGTTTGGGCATCAGCCAACTGCTGAGACCAGACCCATATAAATTGAGAGCAGGAATCCACTGCCACCAAGATATACTTGTAAACCCCGTCTGATGATAGGGGCCCGCAATGGTCCGGTTAAGCACAAGCCAAGGGGTTGTTCAAAACCAGTAGCGGCGTCTGAGGTGGACCTACTATGGTAGAACCTTTTTTCTCTTGGCAGATGTCCCATCTGAGAACAAAGTCCTTGGTGTGTTTGTAAAAACCTGGCCACCAATAGTGTTACTGCAATAATTAAACTGTAGCAGCACCCCTGCATGTACAGAAGCCAGACCCTCATGTGCAGCTAGAATCAATCCCAGTCTCCGATCGCTATTTGGTATTACTCTATCCCGCACTCCTGGAATCTGAGCATTCAGTATATTTTGTGCATCTAACTTGTAGGAGTACTTGAGTGGAAAACTTTTCAGAAGTTGTTCGTCATTGCCAGCCGCAGTGATGGCCATCACGTTGTTTCTGCCTATCCTTGTACTAGCACGAGTGAATGCAGCAACCACGGCATTGCAAACTGTCAGTTTTTTGGCCTCATCAGCCATTGAATTCCCTGCAATGGCTCAGTGTATGAATGGCATGGGCCAGTGGCAAGCATTCTTTCAGCTTTGCCACCTGTTCCTAAAGCAGCTTGTGCTTTATTGTGCATCCCTTAGAGTCCCTGAAACCATTATGTCTCCAATGATGCAAGTATTCTTTACTTGACTGGACACAATAATACAAATCCAACACTGAGTGTGGGGTATCCAGCATCCGTATTTTGTAGTGGCAGTACTAAAGCCTTTAATTCTGCTAGTTGTGCTGTGCAATCACCTAGTGACTGCGTGTAGGTTTTCTCAGGATGGAATTCTCCATCATGCATATGCCCTTTTACTATTGCACATGCATCTGAGTATTGGTGTTTGATCCCTATGGCAGGCTGAACAGAACAATCTGTGTAAATGATGTAGTCATAGCGCTCAACAGACAGTATTTCATTAGGTAGAGTGTATTCTTGTACATACTGCAGAAAGGCTTGTGTTTGTAATGTAGAGTTAAATCTGTAATCTACATCTATTGCAGTGAGTTTGCCCATCGAATCCATCGAGGATGTAGAGCCTTAGCTTTTGGAACACTGGCTCTGGTCATCGCCCCAAAAGTCAGTATCGGGAGCACAACAATTATGTGTTTCTCTTGAGCCAGGGCTCACTCTCTCACAGCACTCTGTACTGATGTCAGTATTTCTTCAATAGGTGCAAAACCCATTTCGGCATTGGTGTGTAAATGCAATTTATATTTAAGCAGTACTGTGTAACCTTCATTGAACATGACCTATGTGTATCCTGATGCACTCGCAATGACACGGTTCACCACGTTTGTTGTGTTTATACGTGTATGCAGATATTTGGAAGCTATCATGTCAGCTTGTACGGAACATAGAATTTCTGTATCTTCCTGTGGCTAGTGTGTGCTTGAAAATGCTGGATACATGAAGTCGTAGAACAGTTTCACCAATTCTGTATAATCTGGAATGTATGTTCTGCCAAAATGTAGAAATTCTTAAATGGATTGGCGCGAGCGAGCTGACACAGAGCAGTGAGAGCAGCAAGAGCAAGGGCATGGGGCGGAGTAACAGCCGCTGACGTAGCCATTCCAGTGGCAGTCATAGAGACGGGTTGCAGAGACGAGGTGTGGAACCTTGCAGGGGACACCGGGTCAGCGACGGTGGATCACCAGTAGAGGTGAGTAAGTCCCAGCTTCGATCTCCCCGCAACCCACCCACCCACACAGAAGCCTTGTACACAGGCTCTTGCGGAACTCGCACCACCAGACCTATTTCCACACTCTACTCTGCGCTCTGTCCCTCGTACCATACCGAACAGCTTGCACCGCGCTATTTGCTGTGAGCAGCACTAGCCTACAGCTGCTGAGGTTGCTGGTCAGTTTGCTTCCGCCTTGTTCTGCCTCGCAGGCTCTGCTCTTCTTAGCTCATTCCCCCTTGAACAACTTTGCCCACACTGACCGCTTTCCCTGGCCCTTGTCCATACCTCATGCCATATACCATCTGACACTTGGTACTTGGCCCCTTTCATGTCTGGCTGAGGTCACAAGGTCACAAGTCAGGTTACAACAGGCAAAGAAGAGGATGAGGGCCATTGGGGGGTGTCCAAGCGGCAACAGTAGTAGCTGCAGATTGCTGAGTGTAAATCTAGGTCCCCGCAGAAGCGGCCCAGTTAGGTCTGGGTGCGGCTTTCAGGGGCCTGGTGTATTCCCGCTTGGGCCTCCCCTAATCCCCCTGGAACAGGACAACCCTGGGACTCTACGATTACTGCACGGGTCACTGAGTATCGGACCAGATGAGGTGGTTTGTGGCTTGACGTGTTTGGCACATTGTTGTTAAGGTAGCTTAACAAAACAGAGTGATGAGATCCAGGATAATAAGGAAGGTATTCCCATCTCCCAAGCCTAAAATCAAAAACAATTGCAGCAGTGGCAGAAGTAACCGCAGCGACCATTCCTAAATAATCCGTGGACAAGTCCTTGCTGCATTTATCAAGCCCTTCTTCATGGACCCGACCGTGAAAGCAACCAGGAGCATTGTTCTTCGTATCGCTCTACACATCCAAAACCCCCTTCCACCCTAGGTTACTTAAAAAAAATCAGGAGGGGTTTGGTTCCACCCCCCCCCCCCCAGACCTAGAGGTGCCAAAGGATGGAATACTACAACAAAAAACAACAGAGGCAATTGCCCACATGCCTCCAACCAACAGAACTCAATAACCACTGGATGTCCCCAGTGTAAGTCCAACAGCATAAGACCAGAAAATTATTTTGGGCCAACCATCAGGGGCTCAACCAGACTCTCAGCACTCTCTACCTCATTATCCATTTCAGTCCCAGGAAAGTCATCAATTACACGCTCCAAACGATCATCCCTGGAGTGAACCCATTGAGTCAACATCTAATGCTCTTTCACAACAAACAGACCACTTTAATATTAGAAGTGTTAAAGTGGAGAAGTGTGGCTCAATGGTTAGAGCAGCAGACCCTGATGCAGAGGTCTAGCCCGGGACCTGGGTTCAATTCCCCGCCTCGGCGGGTCTTGGGCTCAAAAATTCCACGGACCTGACAATTCTTGCCTCGGTGGCTATTCCAATTATGGAGTCCCACTCTGCAACTCTGGGCAATAGCTTGCTTAATCTCCACAACGGCCCCCACAACGCTACGGATGCCCGGCCTCCACCTTGGGGATGCCCAGGAGTGGACACCTCACAGGGAAAGCCAGGATGGGTTCCACAGTGGTATTCGTACAAGCGCCTTGAGACGCTTGCGGGTGAGTAGTGCGCTATACAAGTATCAATTTACATATGTCACACCAACATCTGCCTTCAAGTTCTCCGCCTAAATTAAAATTACAATCAACAAGTTCTCATGTACTCAGTCCTTTTGCAGCCCAATGGCACAGATCAATGAAGGGAAATATTAAACCACTTCTGCCCCACATTTCTCCTAACCCGGTAATAGCAACTGTCCCAACAAAGCAACAAACAGGAGCTGACCTAAATGACCAATCATTAATGGAGCTATCTTTTTTACTTAAAGACACAGACAGGCCCTCTAGTCAGAAATCTGATCCCGGTACGAGGGGCTTTATCTCTACACCTATGTCGGCAGCATGGTCACAACTGCTGCAAACTCTTCAAACTACAATCACTGCATTAAATTATCCTTCAGATAAACTGGAAATTCAAGTTGTTCTTCTGAATACCCTAGCCCTGTTTACGGCAAGCATTGACAGCCAGCTTGAGAACCTGAACAACCTAATAATAAGGGCTCAACCATCTTCAAACCTGGTTCAATCAGTTTGTTGTTGTTCACCCATCATTGATAGTCTTTCAACGCTTCCACCTTTTTAAAATTGTGTCCTGGAGAAAGTCAAACAACTGATTGGAGGCAGTTACAGTAAGTCCAGTGCTCTCCATGCCACTGGACTCCAGCCACCCTGGCTGATGAGGGGTAAAACCCAGAAACTGGTCCTAGGATGCTTGTTTCCAGTCCAGGGAGGACCTGTCATGGCAATTCGGGCTGGACTGTTCGCATTGGGCGCAGGGTCAAAACTGATTTGCTTATGGCTGGGTTCAAACGGAATGGCATGGTGAGCAAAAAAACAATGGATTCAGGTCCAGATCTCTGTAGTGAGGTAAATGTATGACATTGTTCTGCATTCTGTCCATCAATTGTTCTTTTTGCACTCGTCACCCAGAGTGGGACGGGTATGCCCAGATGTGTGTCCCGTGCTCTCCATACCACTGGACTCAAGCTATCCTGGCTGGTGAGGGGTGAAATCCCAAAACCAGTCCTAGGATGCTTGTTTCTAGTCCAGGGAGGACCTGTCCTGGCAATTCGCTCTGGACTGTTCCCATTGGGCGCAGGGTCAAGACTGATTTGCATATGGCTGGGTTCAAACTAGAATGGCATGGTGAGCAAAAAAACATTGGATTTAGGGCCAGATCTCTGTACTGGGGTGAATGTATGACATTGTTCTGCATTCTGTCCATCCATTGTTCTTTTTGCATTTGTCACCTCCGAGTGGGACGGGTATGCCCAGATGTCGTTACCGTACTTTCCATGCCACTGGACTCAAGCTATCCTGGCTGATGAGGAGTGAACCCCCAAAACCAGTCCTAGAATGCTTGTTTCCAGTCCAGGGAGAACCTGTCCTGGCAATTCTGGCTGGACTGTTCCCATTGGGCACAGGGTCAAGACTGATTTGCATATGGCTGGGTTCCAACTGGAATGGCATGGTGAGCAAAAAAAACGACAGATTTAGGACCAGATCTCTGTACTGGATTGGATGTATGACATTGTTATGCATTCTGTCCATCAATTTACCTTTTTGCTTTTGTCACCCGAATGCCCAGATGTGGGTGTTGTGCTCTCCATGCCACTGGACGTAAGCTATCCTGGCTAATGAAGGGTGAAACCCCAAAGCCAGTCCTAGGATGCTTGTTTCCTGTCCAGGGAGGACCTGTCCTGGCAATTCGGGTTGGATCGTTCCCATTGGGCGCAGGGTCAAAACTGATTTGCATATGGCTGGGTTCAAACTGGAATGGCATGATGAGCAAAAAAAACTATGGATTTAGGCCCAGATCTCTGTACTGGGGTGAATGTATGACATTGTTTTGCATTCTGTCCATCAATTTTTCTTTTTCAAATACTAATCAAAGCAAGATCGGATGGAGAACCAGGCCCATATGGCCTGCCACAGGCCTTGTTTAAATCTAACATCTCTCTCTGGTCAAAACAGCTAGCAATCCTTTTCAATTACTCACTAAGGAGCTCAATTATACATGACTCTTGGCGGGCGGCAATATTTCATCCAATCTAACAGTCTGGCTCTCATTTAACCCCAAGCAATTATAGGCCGATAGCCTTACTGGACAACGAGGCAAATCACTTTGTGAGCATTGTACTTGAAGAACTGAGCTCTTGGGCTGACTCGAAAGGACTGATCCAAAACAACAAACAGACTTCACTGCAAACTCTGGCACTATGTCCAATTTACTGGCCCTATCAATACTTATTGATAAAGTGACAGCTTCATCCAAGGTGGTTTGTTGCTGTTTTGTTGACTTCAAAGCTGCCTTCGACCGGGTTCCCAGGGAGGCACTTTGGGCCAAGCTAACGAAATGGGGATTCCCGGTTAAATTCCTGGATGAAATAGTCTAGCTACAAACCAACACCTGGATACAAGGCAAGCTTGGTACCGGCTCACATCTATCTAAAAAAATCACAACATCAATGGGAGTCCAACAGGGATGCGTCCTAGCTCCGCCTCTCTTTAATCTGTTTATTGCCGACCTCTCAGTGGAGCCTGACACAATAAATAGTCATCCCCCCAAGATTGGTGGTGTTCAATTAAGCAATCTTCTGTCTGCCTACGACCTCGTCCTCTTCAGCCTTACGCCTATTGGGTTGCAACGACTGCTAAACAAATTATACAGTTACACCGCCATGAATAACCTGGAGGTAAACTTAAAGAAAACTCAAATTATCATATTTGGCAGGAAGCACCATAGAGGTGGTGGGTGGTCATAAAAATAATTCTGAACTTTCCGTAGGAAAATCATATAAATACTTAGGGATCAACATCGACTCTAGGGGCACTTTTGTCAAGTATCGCAGCGACATCGCTATGAAAGCTATGGCTCTTCAAGTTAACGTTGCAAAACTTTCTAAAAATGGACAGGTCCAAGCCTAGCTAAACTCAGTACTACACTAAATCAACATGTGACCAAGATCTATAAAAAGGTCCTTCAGCTGCCAAAAACTGCAGCTGACACTCAGATTCGATTAAAAGGTAGGCCTCCTAAACTACGAAATGTTAAGCGCAGGTGCTTATTTAAAAATATGCCATAAGTTAAGGCAGACCAGAGCGGGTTCCCTCGAGTCATTGTTATGGTTAGATAACAGCTCTAGCAATCCTGGCAGGTCACACAGTTGTTTTTTACACAAATGAATACAGCAATTATCTGCAAGTGACCTCTGGAACCTTAACCCAAGTAATACAGCTTTTAAAATAAGTATAAAGAAACGCACCCGATTGTGTTCCCACTCTGCTGACAAAGTGACCCTTGCCAAACGCAAGCATGTATGGGCAGTAATCATCTCCTATAAGTTGGCTTCTCTTCCATCAAATCTGGCCTGTACATGCCCCCTGTATTTAAATGAGAGGTTCATGGCCCTTAGACTTGGGGAGTGGCACTTTTTGTAACATCTACCCCTATGATGGAGCCCATCAGATGAGCTTCTGTGCAGGGGTTGTGGGGAATCGGTTGAGTCTTTGGAGCATGTTGTATGCCTCTGCCCAGCATTGTTGTCCTTGAGCAGATTAAAACTGAGGCCTGAGTGGAACAGATTGGGAGTCCGGTGTTGTAGGCATGGCATCATCGCAGGATTGAATCCAGAGAACACAGCTTTAAACATAAGCCTTACACTTTTTATCCATCTTGCATATCACAAGCTTAATCAGAACATCCCAGGCCCTGTGTCAAAACTAGGAAACAAACACAGGTGGTCATAACAATGGTACATCTTTGAAGCTGCTCTCCAGTAAAACGAGTGCACCCAGCCCCAGCTCACAACATGGAACTTGAATATATCTTTTTTTAATTTTTAATTTTTAAGCCTGTGCCCCCTGACAACAGCAGAATCTTGTTAGAGGACCCGTGGAATTTTTAAGCTGTGCGGCTGAGGAAAGGACGCGGAATCAACAACTTGTCACTGACTATTGACTGTTGCTATTCTGAATTTTACATTAACTTTGGGAGGCCATAACACGTATCAAGCTAAACTTGACTCAGATAACATATGCAGCAAATTATGGCTGAATTACTACATCTCCAAGTCTGCAAGTTGCTTAACACTCTCTGATTCCTTATTGGGATAAAAGGGACAAAGATTATTAGTCCAGAAATTGCAGACTTCTATGACCGCTCTTGGATTGGCACAACTTGTGGAATCTCCAACCCACACAAAAGGCCATATTCTCGATCTTATCTGGTCCTCTGTGCCAAAGGCGGTCATTACAAACATTACACCCTGCATTTGGTCAGACCACCATCTAATCTTATATAACATACCGCTTCATAACTTCCAGACTAAACTTCCACTAAAAACCAGAAAAGTCCGTCAGTGGAAAAAAGTCAACTCCGATACCTTGACCAAAGTTCTGTCTAAACATAAACAGAGATCGATAATTCCATCAGATGGTAATGACTTAGACTCAAACTATGACAGAATAACAACCACCCTTAGGCAATCTATTGATGAGATAGCACCTGAAAAAACACAAAAAGTAAAAGGCGCAGAAAAAGGAGCCCCTTGGTTCACCCAAAGTCTACGAGACCAAAAAAGAAAGCTCCGTTACCTCGAAAGATGCTGGAGGAAATCTAAAAAGGACACTGATAGGGAAGTATACAGAACATCGTTTCAATTGTATAAAAAGCTCATCATCTCAGCTAAGAAAGATTACTATGAAACACGCATGAACAACGCCACAAATATTCAGAAAGAGACCTTTCAAATACTGAAAGAGCTAAGTAAGAAGGAGGAAAAGGCTGACATATTAATCAACTGTGACACCTTTCAGGGATATTTCCTGGGGAAAGTAGAGACCATACTGTCAGATATCAAGATGGACAACCCGGCTATACACACCTTGCCACCGCCCCCTTTACACTCCTCAACCCCTATCGTCACTAGATTTCCTGAAATTGATGCTACCTCTCTTAGACATCTAGTAGCATCCACCAAGTCAGGCTCCCCCGCCGACCCCTGCCCGCCCGATATCTTCCGACTGGCAATCCCGATCCTAGAGGACCAGATTTTAGACCTCTTAAACACCTCATTAGCTACTGGATCACTACCAACTACCTTTAAAGAGGCACGCGTCAGACCATTGATAAAAAAACCTGGGGCAGATCCAACTAGCCTGAAGAATTACAGGCCAATCTCCCAGTTGCCATTTTTATCAAAAGTATTAGAACAACATGTACTAAAATCCCTGGCACCCCTCCTGGAATCCCATCATCTTCTCCAGGAGCGGCAAGCTGGCTTTCGTGCTCACCATAGCATGGAACTAGTAATGCTGTCGGTATTGGATGAGCTCAGATGCATGGCTGACAGTAAAAAGCCAAGCGCCCTGATATTATTAGATCTGTCAGCGGCGTTTGACACTGTCAGCCATGCACTGCTCCTGGACAGACTAGCTAGGTCCGGGATAAGAGGACAAGCTCTCCAATGGCTGACAGCCTTTTTATCAGGGAGGACGCAAAGGATCCAGTTAGCAGATCAGGTCTCCAAAGAGGGTGTCTTAGTTTGTGGAGTCCCGCAAGGGTCCGCGCTCTCCCCACTTCTATTCAATTTATACTTACAACCATTGATAGAATCCCTGGCAAACATGGGCTGTAAAGTTTTTAACTATGCTGATGATACTCAGCTATTGCTGAGTATCGACAACACAACATCGGCTCAGTCCATGGCCCAAGACACACTACGGTTCACAGTAAATTGGATGTCGCTCAACCTATTGAAAATCAATCCAGATAAAACGGAGGTTCTTGTAGTCTCAACCTCTACTTCTCCCTGGAATGACTTATTCTGGCCACAAGAACTCGGACCTACCCCAAAACCATGCCCTAGTGTAAAGAGCCTTGGGATGAAAATTGATCAAGAATTATCAATGACCAACCAAGTGTCCGCTGTGGTTGGCTCATGTACTAACCTGATTAGGCAACTACGCAAGCTCGTCCCTTTACTCTCAAAGAATATGCTTCGAACCATTGTTTCAGCCACGATTGTGTCTAGAATCGATTATGGCAATGCATTATACCTAGGCCTCCCAAAAAACTCCATCAATCGTCTACAGGTCATCTTGAATGACGCAGCTCGCCTGATATTTGGAGTACCTAGGCGGACCCACGCCTCTCCTCTGCTTTATAGGCTGCACTGGCTCCCTATGAAACAAAGAGTCGAATTCAAGAGCATGTGCATCTGCCATAAAGCAATTCATGGTCAGGCGCCAGCCTATATAAAAGATAGGCTCAAAATTTATGAACCCAAGCGCGCTCTGAGATCCTCCGATTCCCTCCTGTTATCTTGCCCACGTTTCAAACTGGCAACAAAAGGAGGCAGAGCTTTCTCAATCCAAGCTCCTACTATTTGGAACAAGCTACCGGAGGTGCTTCGCAGAGAATCCAACCTTCTCCGTTTTAGGAAAACCTTGAAAACTTTGCTTTTCAAGGACGCGTTTACATTCCCGTAATTTAAGTTAACATCCTTCATTTTCACTTTGTCTCTTGTTGCTGTACTTTGTCAGAAGCGCTTTGAGACCTGTCGGTGAGTTGGCGCGATACAAAACCCAGTTACAAATTACAAATTACAAATTGGCTGGATACGCCGCATGGCTAGTCTCAGCCTGTAGAATAGTAACCCCAGTCAAAATGTGCATTCCCAAGAGGGCATCGCCATCAGTCCTCTGGTACTCTGACAGCCTAAAATTGCTTGAAGCTGAATGCAAACGGTTGAACGCTTTTGGAGGAGAAGCTACACTAAGAGGCTTACAAAGAAAGTCACTTCCGCTACAAAAGAATACTTCTTGACACAAAAAAGAAGTGCTTCGGGGAACAGATTAGCAATGCTAAATCCTCCACAAAGGAACTTTTAAAAACTATTGCAAAACTCAAACCCCTACTAGCGCTAAAACACGGAGTGGTCCTGAAATCTGTGAAACCTTAGCCTCCTTTTTTTGGCAAAGGTGGATATCATCTTCTCCTCTTTCAGCAATTTGCCCAAGGAGGGCATTAAGATGGGAGCTTGGGGGCTGTCAAATGACACCAAGTTTATCCCCACTTTTGACAGCTTCACGATATTGGAGGCCCAAGATGCAATAAAGCTCTTGTTGGCAATTCAATCTAGCTCACCGCTAGACCCCTGCCTAGTATCAGTGGTCAAACTTGTCCCGAATACTATTTGATCGGTCCTTGCTCCGGTCTTTAATACTATCTTTAAGTCAGGTCTGTTTCCGAAGGCCTGGAAAAAAGCTTCAATCCTCCGACTTTTGAAGAAAGATAACATAGACCCTAAAAAGCCTAACGACTACAGACCCATCTCCCGCCTTACGCTGCCTGCTAAGATGATTGAAAAGGAAATGAACTCCCAACTAAGTTCCTTTCTCAAGACCAAAGGCCTACTAGACCCAACACAATTTGGCTTCCATGCTGAACACAGCACTGAGCTGGCCCTGATTAAATCAACTGAAGAAATCAGAGAGGCACTAGATCAGGGAGGAGCCGCAATTCTGATTATGTTGGATCTCTCGTCAGCCTTCGACACGGTCCACCACGAAGTGTTACTGCACCGGTTAGTTGAAAGGGGGGTTCAAGGCAAGGCCCACGCCCTCCTAAAATCCTTTCTCTTGGATAGAACCCAAGCAGTGGACCTGGACAAGGATCAATCGCGACCTTTCTCACTGCCCTCAGGAGTTCCGCAGGGTCCTGCGCTTAGTCCTACATTGTTCAACATATACGTGTCCCCGCTGGCAGCCCTTATACGATCATTTGGACTCCAGCTGACCTATGCAGACAACACACAAACAGTGTTGCCAATAAGCATGAGCGCAAAATCCGCTACGCTCGCGGATTTTGCGAATTTTTGGTAAATCCGCGATCCGCGAACTCTCGCGAATTTACCGAAAATTCGCAATCCGCGAGCGGCGGATTCCGAGGCCAAAAGTTCAAGCCTTCCTGGCCTGTTGTTGTAACTAATTTACGATGGCGCCGGCAAGCTGCCAGCGCCATCGTAAAATAGTTACTAAATTAGCTTCAACAGGAAGCACTAATAGATCAAATCAAGCAGGCGCTCGTGCATCTGCTTTATTTTATCTATTCGAGCTTCCTGTTGAAGCTAATTTAGTAACTATTTTAGGATGGCGCTGGCAGCTTGCCGGCGCCATCGTAAAATAGTTAACAGGCCAGGCAGCTGTGCCCTCTTCCCAAATATACCATCGAAAATCGGCTGTGATGCTGGACAGAGGCCTTTGCATCCTTGACTGTCACGAGCGCAATCCTCGTGCTGTTCCTGGGGACAGGAGCTTTTATAGCTCACTCAAGGGACCCCTGCGCCCTTCGGCGCTATTGCATAGTAACACACACCTGGTCGCTGTAGACAACTCTCTGGCACTTTAGGCAGCTGTAGTGTAGTGTAGTGAAAGCACTATACATTTAGCCAACGAGGTATGGCACAAAACGGTGGCGTCTTCTTGAATAAATATGGCCCTAGTTGAAGCTTAAATTCAGTGACTCATTCATCGGCCCAAAAAAAGAATCGTGAGCGTTGTCAAGGCTGGGCAGCTGTGCCCTCTTCCCAAATATACCATCGAAAATCGGCTGTGATGCTGGACAGAGGCCTTTGCATCCTTGACTTTCACGAGCGCAATCCTCGTGCTGTTCCTGTGGCCAGGAGCTTCTGTATCTTCTTCATCCGCTGCTCTGATCGGTCTCTGACCTTTTATACACACAAGAGGCATGTGCACTTGCATGTAAGCCCCGCCCCAAATCCGCAAATCCGCTAATCCGCAAATACGCGGATTTTGCGCAAAATCCGCCCATGCTTAGTTGCCAATACAGAAGGACAAAGAGGTTAAGACAGGTCGAGACTGTCATGACTGCTTACTGCTTGTCAGCAAAATGCCTTAAGCTAAATGCAGGGAAAACTGAGGTGATCATCTTTGGCAATTCCTCAAACCTCTGGTCACCCGATTGGTGGCCTGAAATCATGGGCCCGCCCCTTGTGCCTTCTGTCAAGGTGGAGAACTTAGGGGTGATCGTGGACTCAAAACTTTCCTTTGGGGAACAGATTAGTTGTCTCCTCCTGTTTCCATCTTCTCAGGATCTTGAGGAAAATTAAATGTCTTCTTTGAGAAGATTGCCTCCGGACAGTAGTCACAGCTCTCATTTTATCCCGACTTGGTTACTGCAACGGCCTTTATCCTAACATTCAATTAATCAACTCCAGGTCGTGCAAAACGCAGCAGCCAGGGTCCTCTTGGGCACGCCAAGGTTTGTTTCGGTGAAGAAGGGACTTCGAAACCTCCACTGGCTCCCGGTGAAACAACGAGTGGAATTTAAGGCTCTTTGTACAGTCTTTAGGGCCCTTAAAGGATCTGGCCCTGCTTACATGAGACAACATCTGCAATGGAATGTTCCCAGCAGAGCATTGCGCTCGGCCGATGCAAAACAAATAAAAATTCCATGGGTTAAAACAGCCAGTTGGGGGGGCAGGAGTTTCTTCTGCTGTGCCGCAAAGGCCTGGAATGGCCTCCTCCTTCACCTCAGAAGTGCAAAAAAGCCCTTTTTTTTTAGAAGGGGGCTGACAACCTGGCTTTTCTCCTGAAATATCAATAGATACAGTCAATAAAAATAGAGGTTACTTCTAAAAGCAACAGGTAGGCCACCAAACTGGAGAAAAAAGCATTGTAGCGCAAAAGGGAAGAAACATGATGTTAATGTTAATATGTTATGTTATGTTATGTTAATAAAGCTTATAAAGCGCACTGCTACCCTGAGGTGTCTTGGCGCTGGGAGCTGCCTACTTGGTTACTGGACAGTAATGACTATTACTCCGCCATGTGGTTGTATTTAAGCGAAGGTTACCCTGTCTTAGAAGAAAACTTTTATATTAATAATTTTACTGCCCCATTTTTATTGAGAATGATGGAAGGAGATTAGTGAAAAAACATTATCTATTCTTTTTAAGAATTGACTCTTATATGTGGATTGTAATGATTTAATTAATCAAACAATAACATACTGAGCATTGTTGTCTTTTTAAAGTCATTGGAGGTTGGAGCAATACACATTTTTTTTTAAATTGGCCACCAGGCTTTGCTTGCACGTGACAACTCATATCCCAAAAACAGGACGTTGAGGTGGGATATTTTTGCTTTTTTCTAATTAAATTTGTAGCCTATGTAAGTGAACCCCAAGATTATGTGGTCCACTCTGGTCAAGTGCTCCATAAGGTCATCATCTGTCAAATATATGTCATTGACATAGAACAATGCCTGGCCGTCAAAATGTTTGAATACTTCTGTAATGCAGGCTGAAAACAGCCCAGGGTTACCGTATACCCCTGGCAAACTGCAGAACTGTTTCTGTGAGCCAAGCACTGTAAATGCACGAGGTCGTGAGGATCCGCTTGAAAACATGCTGTGAATCGAAGAAGCCCCAGAAGGCTGCGACTTTGATTCATTATGACGCAGCTTACCATGGGATGTGGACGGGGACTTGGACCCTTTCCGCCGTACACAGGATGGAGAGCGACGCCAACAAGAACGGCCTCTCGAGTGGCTCTTTTGTCGAACTGTAGCCGACCGATGTTTTGGAGAAATAGAAGTCCTCGACAACCACGACATCAGGAGCTTCATTCGTCGCTTCCGCAACGCCTTTGGTTTCAGCTGTTGGCAGGCATCTAAATCTTCGGCATCATAGTGCTTGCCAAAACACAACATTTACAGAAAAATCAACAATGTGGTAAGAGTCGATAGCTAGCATAAATATGTGTCCGGTAAAACTCAAAGAAACACACCAAGTGGAGGTAATTCATTAAAAAAGCCCATGTACCGTAAAGAGATTGGTATTTTCAGAGAGTAAGATTAGCTCTTATATTGAATTTTTCCAGACACACGTTTATGCTAGCTATTGACTCTTCATTGTGACACATTGTTGATTTTTCCATAAAATCACCTCAGCATTAGATTGTCATGCGCAACTGACGATGGTCATGAGCTATTCCCTTCTTCGCTTCACAATTCATTTGTTCTAGCCATTGCCACAATGTTTTGTATGGTTAAAATATATAAAAAGATTGAATTTCAAACTCTTAATTATTTTAACAATTAATTGAAATATGATTTTTAAATGTTAGATGCTTACATTAAATCCCACCCATCCTGGTGATGACACTTATATAAGTAATTTTTACGGGGATGAAATGTTGACAATAATAGTGGACTGCCTTTTAATTGGATTTGAATAATGCCAATCTGACATAAAGTGACATGTAATAACAACTATATCCATATCAGTTACCTAAATATATGCTTTCTATATAGCACTTGCACACTCTAAATTCACTGCACCGTAGTATTCTATGAAGTACCATATTTCAAATAAATTTGTTTCTTTAAAGATGAACTATCTTTAAATTAATGGTTTTAAACATGAAATAAATGCATCTTATTTTGACTCCTGTCAAACCAATCTTTTGATGGTTTTTGTATGGTTACCACAGAAGTTGAGGCTTACGCTTCCCCTACAGGGACTATTGTTTTTCTTTATACAATGTCTTGCCCTGGTCCTAGTGTTATAAGGCAGCCCATTTTAATCTCTTTGAGCAAGGCCCTCCTTTCCCTTGCTTGTTCACATATAACATTGCAGTTGTTTTGTCTGTCAATTTCTGAACAGACCGACCTTGGATGGTGGGTACAAAGGCCTTGAGTGCAAGCAGAATCGCATGCAGTTCCAACAGTTTAATGTTAAGAAGACGCTCTTCCTAAGACCACAGACCCTGATCTCATATTTTCCATATAAGGGCCCAAACCTAGGGTGAGGCATCCATCACTAACCAAGTACCAATCAAAGTGGGAATTAAGGCCATCTTGCAATAGCAGTACGCACATTTTCATGGCCAGGGAGGCCCAATGATGCAATAGGAACTTAGTGTATCATTTACAATCGCCTTCATCCACTTTGGCTGATGATGAGAAAAAGAAAAAACACACAGGTAGACAAGGAAACACTCCAGAGGTAAATCCCCCATCACTTTCTGTCTTCCACAGGACCTTTCCACCAGAGTTAGTTGACTGCGCTGGTGGATCTGCCTCAGTGCAACCTTGTTTCTCCACATGACTGGGCTGGAGCCCTCAATGTCAGCACCTTCACTGCATGAGACTGACCTTCCCTGAGTTTCTGGTTGTTTCTCCTGCTAAGATTCATTGCTTCCTAAAGAACAAGTTACTTACCTTCGGTAACGCTTTTTCTGGTAGATACAATATCTGCCTGTGGATTCCTCACCTTGTGAATATCCCCCTTGCGCCAGCAACGTTTGGAATTTTTCTTCGTAGCACGCCGGCGTGGACGACGTCATAGGAGCACGGCATCGCGCGCGACTCCGTCTGACGTCACCGACTCCTTATTAGGCCCACGTCGGCGTGATGACATCAGTTCCGCCCTTTTTTCCGTGCCTTCGAGGCACACGGACGGACCAACGACAGCAAATATGCAAATACACAATGTACACAGTACATACAAACCAAAATAGCACACAGTGCATAGCAAAGGCATCAAAACCCAAAATATATACAAATAATAAAACCAGGTATAGCAGAGTGGACAACGGGGAGGCGGGTGGGCATGTGAGGAATCCACAGGCAGATATTGTATCTACCAGAAAAAGCGTTACCGAAGGTAAGTAACTTGTTCTTCTGATAGATACATCTGCCGTGTGGATTCCTCACCTTGTGAATAGAGTCCCACAGCAGTCCCCACTCCCGGAGGAGGGTGACCACTCTGCTATACGAGGAAATCTTGGAGAACAGAGCGCGCGAAGTGGCCGTCCCTCCTCACCTCGGAATCCAAGCAGTAATGCTTCGCGAAAGTGTGGAGGGAGGCCCAAGTCGCGGCTCTGCAAATGTCCTCAACAGGAACACCTCTAGACAAAGCAGATGTTGCAGACTTTGCTCTAGTTGAATGTGCTCTAATACCCTCAGGAGGGTCCTTACCCGCCAGGGAGTAGCACATCTTGATGCACAGGATTATCCACCTGGAAAGTGTGCACTTGTGCACCGCTCTGCCCTTCTTGCAGCCAGCAAAACCAACAAACAGCTGGTCATCCATCCGGAAGTCTTTAGTTCTGTCCAGATAAAAAGACACCGCCCTCTTAGGTTCCAGACGGTGTAGTCTCTCTTCCTCCTTAGACGGGTGAGGGGGAGGATAGAAGGTAGGAAGGGTAATGGATTGTCCTAGATGGAAGGGAGTTACCACTTTAGGCAGAAAAGCAGCCCTGGTCCTAAGAACCAGTCTTTCAGCATGAATGGTCAGGAATGGGGGTTTGGAACTAAGAGCCTGAAGCTCACTCACCCTCCTTGCCGAGGTGATTGCTACTAAGAAGACCGTCTTGAAAGACAAAAGCCTCATGGGACACTTGTGTAAAGGTTCGAAGGGGGAACCCATCAAATAAGTTAACACAAGATTCAGATCCCAATGAGGAATAACAAAAGGAGTAGGAGGGAATCTATTAGTGAGTCCCTTCAAAAATCTTAAAACTACTGGAGACTTAAAAAGAGAAGGCTGATCCGGCAAACAAAGAAAAGCCGACAAAGCCGAAAGATACCCCTTGACCGTGGCAACAGCAAATCCTTGCTGCGCCAAAGAAAGAGCAAACTGCAAAATGTCAGACAAATGAGCCTTCAAAGGGTCAACATCTCTCTCCCTACACCAAGAGACAAATTTAGACCACCTATACGAATAAATGGACTTAGTGGAGTCACGCCTGGCAGAAAGAATGACATCCACCACATCGTGAGGGAGAGAAAAAGAATTCAAGTTGCCCCGTTCAATCTCCAGGCATGAAGGTGTAATGTCTGGAGGTGGGGGTGTAGAACCAGCCCCTCCATCTGAGAGAGGAGGTCTGCCCTGTGAGGGAGACGGAGCGGCGGGTGAGAGGAGAGGTGGAGAAGATCCGTGTACCACACCCTTCTTGGCCAATCCGGGGCGACCAATATGACTTGGGCCCGGTCCTGGCGAATCTTCCTCAGAACCCGAGGAATCAAGGGTATGGGAGGAAACGCATAAAGGAGTAGATTTTTCCAACTCAACTGAAACGCGTCCCCCAAGGCTCCTTGCATCGGAAACTGGAGACTGCAGAATGACAGGCAGTGAGCATTCTCGCGAGTGGCGAACAGGTCCACCCGAGGAGTCCCCCACATCTGAAAGATGTCGTGAACCACCTCCGGGTGAAGCCTCCACTCGTGGTCGGCAGAGAACTGCCGACTGAGACTGTCTGCACGAACGTTCAGTACTCCGGCCAGATGATTTGCCATCAGACAAATCTGATGATCCTGAACTGAGGACCAGAGACGCAGAGCCTCTCTGCAGAGACACTGCGACCCTACTCCTCCCTGTTTGTTGACATACCACATCGCGGTCGTGTTGTCCGTCAGGACTTGAACTGACTGACCGCGAAGGGAAGGGAGGAAGGCCTTGAGCGCCAAACGTATCGCCTGCAATTCTAGAAGGTTGATATGAAGCAACCTTTCCTCTGGAGACCAAAGCCCTTTGACCTCCAGGTCCCCCAGATGAGCACCCCACCCGAGAGTGGATGCATCCGTTATCACTGTGGCCACCGGAGGAGGCAACTGAAAAGGCTTTCCTTGAGACAGATTGCCTTCCACGCCCCACCAAGACAGATCCGCTGCAGTTTCTCTGGAGATCCTCACTGACTCCTTGAGATCTCTGTTGTGCTGATACCACTGCCTGCGGAGGCACCACTGGAGTGCCCTCATGTGCCAGCGTGCATGATTGACCAACAGAATGCAAGAAGCCATCAGACCGAGCAGACGAAGGACCTTCAAGACTGGAACAACCGCTCCATTGTAAAATAAAGGAATCCTTTCCTGTATGTCGGGAATCCTTTGAGGTGGAGGGAGTGCACGACATACAGTAGTGTGCAGTACCGCACCTATGAACAGGTTGCGCTGGGAGGGCACCAGGTGAGATTTGGGTACATTTATCGAAAAACCCAACCTGTGTAACAACTGAGTTGTCTCTTGCAGATGATGAAGCACATTCTCCGGCGACTCCGCTTTGATCAGCCAGTCGTCCAGATAGGGGAACACAGGAATCCCCGATCTTCTGAGATGCGCAGCCACCACTGCCATCACCTTGGTGAAAACTCGAGGCGCAGTAGTAAGTCCAAATGGAAGGACCGCAGACTGGTAGTGTTGCGATCCCACCGTAAAACGGAGATACTTCCTGTGCGACTTCAGGATTGGGATGTGAAAATACGCATCCTGCAAGTCGATCGACACCATCCAGTCTTCTTCCATGAGCGCTTGAAGAACCTCTGCAAGTGTGAGCATTTTGAACTTCTCCTGTTTGAGATAGAGGTTCAAAATCCTGAGGTCCAGGATTGGCCGAAGTCTGCCATCCTTCTTGGGTATCAGGAAATACCGGGAGTAGCACCCCTGACCCCTTTCCTGCTCTGGAACCACCTCTATCGCACCCTTTCTGAATAGTGCCAGGACTTCTTCCTGCAGGAGAAGAAGATGGTCCTCCGAACAATAACCTTGGCAAGGAGGGTAATTGGGAGGGAACTCCTGAAAAGGAAGTGCATACCCATTTTCTATGAGATTGAGAACCCAAAGATCTGATGTAACCGATTCCCAATCTCGTAGAAAATTAGTAAGCTGACCCCCTACCGGACCCACATGATCCAGAATGGTGGATCTAGGGCTGCTTTGCTGATGCGGGTGGGGGTTGGGCATTATTGGAGGAAGTGGAGGAAGAGGAGACTTGACGTCCACGTCCACGACCCTTCTGTCTACCTCTATAGGATTTGTACAGAGGGTTCTGCTGCTGCTGTTGTTGCTGTTGGCCTTGCCTGAAGGGACGAAAAGAGGATCTACCAAAACCTCTAAACTTCCTAGTTGCCGACCCTCTCGTCTGGAGACCCAAAGATCTTGCAGTAGCCCGGCTATCTTTAAATCTTTCCAAAGCGACATCTGCCTTTTTTCCAAAAAGGCCAGTCCCGTCAAAGGGCAAATCCAGTAACGTGGATTGTACATCTGCAGAGAAATCAGAGGATTTCAGCCATGCGGCTCTCCTGGTGGCAACAGTAGAGCCCATAATCCTGGCAACAGAATCAACTGTGTCCATGCCACTCTGAATCACCATGCGTGCCGCAGCCTGAGTATTGGAGACCACTTCATTAAAGTTCTTTCTATCCTCCTCTGGAAGCTTAGATGACAGTTGCTTCACAGAGTCCATCAATGCATGGACATACCTCCCCAAAAGACAAGTAGCATTAGTGGATTTTAGAGCCATACTGCCCGAAGAGAAAATCTTCTTTGCAGACTGATCCAACTTTTTTGAGTCTTTGTCTGCTGGTACCTGAGGAAAAGAACCTGCAGACCTGTTGGAACATGCGGCCTGCACTACTAGACTCTCTGGAGAAGGATGCGAAGAGAGAAATTCAGGGTCACCAGGTGCCACTCTGTAGCGTCTTGCAACAGACCTTGAAACAGCAGAAGCAGTCAACGGCCTCTTCCAGACCTCCTTTATCGGATCAGTTAAAGCATCAGTGAATGGCAATGTAGGCTCAATAATAGAAGAAGGAGAGTGCAAAACTTCTGTAAGGATGTTAGGCTTGTACTCAACAGTAGGTAAGGTTAAGTTGAGAAGATCTGCAGCCTTCCTAATAACCACATGGTAGGGTGCCACTTCCTTAGATGGTGCATCAGAAACCGAAGGCAAACCCCACTCAGGAGAGAGCTCCAGACCACTAGCACTATGTAGGTCTTCAAAATAATCATCCTAATCAAGAAGCTCACCCTCTTCCACATCAGAATCTTCACCCTTTTTTCTTCCAAGAGACGCTGAGCCCTGCGCCTCGACCACTCCACACGAACCGAAGTCGACGGATCCGGTAACGACTCCGACGGAGCCGGTTCCGACGTCGAGCGAGGAGCCGGGGCAGCTGGAAGATGAGACTCACGGACTGGCGTGGCACTTCGATCGAAACTACGAGGTCGATCCGGAGCCGGCGAAGCCGTATGCGGAGTCGAAGACCTCGGCGGAGCCGTACCGAGCCAAGGTGCAAGTGGCGCCGGCATAAATGGAGCTGGGGCGTAACTCTGAGGAATGCCCAAATTGTAAGACAACGGACCCATGGGACCAACAGGTGCACCAGTGGGGTACATTGCTCTCGAGTAAACTCCAAACATCGCATTAAGGAAATGCGAGGGGTCCTGTCCAGGACCAGGAAAGGGAGGGTATGAACCTACTGGATGTTCTGAAGGAGGTCGTTCCGACATAGGCTCATTCTGACCCTCTTGATCCACAGGAGTTTCCACTGAAGTCGAATTTCGAGGAACCACCTCTTCCTCTTCCTCATGCTCCGAAGAATGTTGAGACACCGGATCCGGTTCTTGTTCCGGAGTCGGGGAACATCTGAGAGACTGAACAGGAGAAGGAGAGACGAATTCCTTATGATGCTTACGAGACTTCTTCTTCGAATCCGAAGACTCCTTTCCCGAATGATGCCTAGAGCTGTGCTTTCTCCTCTTGTGCTTTCTCTTCGAAGAGCTCGAAGCGTGACCCGAAGCCGACTTGGATCCAGATCTCGATCTCTCCCTGGATATCGACCTCGCTCTGGACCTTGACCTCGAAGCCGACCTCGATCTCGACTTCGAACGCGACTTCTGCCTCGACTTCGAGCGTCTCGACGTCGACCTCGAAGATCTCCCAGTCTCTCTTCCCTTTACTTTCGCAAAAATAAGTTTTGCTTCACGTTCTCGTAACGCCTTAGGGTTCATCTTGAAACATGAACGACAGTTCTTAACATCGTGGTCTGATCCAAGACACCATAAGCAATCGCCATGAGGATCGGTGATCGACATCATGCGAGCGCAGGAACCACATTGCTTAAATCCTGTCTCCCTCGACGACATCTTCGACGAAGAAAGAAGAATTAAAGGAAAAAACTGCAACACTATAATAGTAGAAGATACAAAGTATCGCAGAAGATCCCAGAAACCGTTAGCGTCGAAGACGCGGAAAAAAGGGAACTGACGTCATCACGCCGACGTGGGCCTAATAAGGAGTCGGTGACGTCAGACGGAGTCGCGCGCGATGCCGTGCTCCTATGACGTCGTCCACGCCGGCGTGCTACGAAGAAAAATTCCGAACGTTGCTGGCGCAAGGGGGATATTCACAAGGTGAGGAATCCACACGGCAGCTGTATCTATCAGAAAGACTGTTTTGATCAACAATTGGAATGCAGAGAAGTAGCCATAAAGTTCAGTTGTTGGTGAAAATTAACTTTAAACTACTCTCTTCAATATTTATCTAAACTGCTAAGATTGGAATGGTATATTAAAAAAACTTTACCCTGTGAAGTAACAGAAAGTGTTCTTAAAGCAGATGATTGCATATGTATATAAAGAATATCACATACAAAGTTTTAAAGTTCTGGCAAACACATACAATTACTAAGATTAGAGAAACACAAGGTGTTAACAAGTTTAGTTAGTTTGCAGTTCTGCAGAAGTCAAGTAGAAAGTATAACTCATCTTCCACAAGAGAATGTGTGGTGACAAAGCTTGAAGTAGTTATCCAAGACAGGGAAAATACTCTAGCACATGTAGATTTGAGATACTTCTTGTATATTTGCTTTTCAAGAACTGCAGAGATAGTGCTTGGATATAACCATTCACAATGATATTAATGCTTATCAATCTAAAAAATAAGTCACTTAGCCTTTGTCTTTAATATGCCTACTACAACAATCAGACCTTATTGAACAGGCAAAGTGATGAGGTGGAATAGTGGAGTGCTGAGTCTCTGTTTTGTCTCTTATCTGACTTCCTTTTTCCTACTTCTATTACTAGCCCTCATATCCAAGTATAAGAAGTCACTAGTGGGACCGGTGAGAGAGTAAAAAATAGCACTGCTCCCACTGGAGCCAGTGCATAAAGTTAATGCAATTTGACAAGGTCCTCAAATCCTCTGTGATTCACTTAATAGTTAAAACTTTACTGAAATTTCAACCTGCAAAATTAGGAAGGTTAATGATTGCCTTTTGCGCTTGAGTTTTTAAATCAAGTCCTCTACTTGTTTGCCAATATCAGCATTTTACAGAACCATCTAGCCCTTTCAGGATGAGGCCTTTAATTAAGGTAAGGTGAAAAAACTACTATTCTACTTTTAGCCCCCATGTCAGTCAGAGGACATTAATCAATGATAACACGGTGTGCAGCAGACCATGGCCTATAATCATGTGCTTACAAACAATTTTGATTTCAGTGTGCTTTATGTGTAAAGACATTTCATTTCAATAATCAAATACAGGATGTATTGCTCATAATGAAATACTTTTTATTACATTTAGATGAAAGATAAATTAAGGCACCAATAGATATTATGTAAGCAAATCAACTTTAGATAACTATTCTTCATAGGCTTGCTATGTATTACTATTTATAAGATACATGTAATGGCATGAAATCAAAATGTATGATAAAGTAACCTTCTTCAATCGTACATAGATAAAAAAATAAAATGATTCTAAATAATTTCCTAAAGACTGATATAAAAATATATTCTCTCTAACTTACTATATATTGCTAGATTGAGGCACATTCATGAGTTTGTCCCAAAGTAAGTAACAATGAAATAACTCCAGAGCATAGTAAGGAATGGCTTTTCCAAATTTGTGCCGTCTTCTCCTTGAAGTAGTGCATTGGGGCTGACACAATGTCA
Source organism: Lissotriton helveticus (assembly GCF_964261635.1). Taxonomy (NCBI): domain Eukaryota; kingdom Metazoa; phylum Chordata; class Amphibia; order Caudata; family Salamandridae; genus Lissotriton; species Lissotriton helveticus. The sequence continues at coordinate 33,244,271 of NC_136072.1, read as the reverse complement.
TAGACACTAGCCTGGCAGGAAAAACAGACATTAAATAGTGTAATATGACATCTGGAATAAATCCCCACATGAATTGGGCAACAAGTTTGCGAACCATGGGATTGACTGTTGCACCGTGAAGCGCCAACATGAACATGAAAATTGAACAGAATTTTTATGACAAAACCAACCTCTCAAATCGAAGATGTCATTAAATCATTAGCTTAGCGGTATATACATGTGTAGCATGTCTAATCCATATAGAGAACATTTCAGCCTAATAAACTAGTAAGAGGCATACTGGTTTTGATGATAAACGCCACTCTGTTCAACTGGAGGTGTGTCTAACTCCAGTGCTACATTTCATCCTACATCTAAACCTCAATACATTGTCTTTCAGCTTCATAAATCATTTGTTATTAAAGAGTTTCATATCACATTGTTCAGAGAACATTTCACCTGTGTGCAAGAGTCAAGAATCTCCAAGTATCTGGACTCTGGTCTGGGAACAACCCATGCCAAAAATGGCAGCCTTGGTTATTGCTACACATTTTTAAAAAAATCATAGTTTCAGCAATGCTGTCTTTGGTATAATGTAACATAGGAAATACATATAGGCATTTCCTATAGAATAACTAGATGCTGTTTGCAATGTGGGGCCTAGAGTTCAAAGCTTGTATTGCTGTTCATGTGTCTGACTGAGCAGCCATGCTGGGTGATACATTTTAACAGAAGGGTTTGTTAGCTGCTTTGTTTCCGGGATTAATCTTCATGTATTGACTGTTTTCGTGAATGTTGTAGTATATTCTTGCTCCTCAGCTTTCAGAACCAGCAAAGCTTCATAGGATATAGGTGTGGCAGTCTCTTTCACTCGACTGAGTTCCCAGTCTCAGTGGATAAGCTTTCAGACAGCACCTGTGGTCTGGCTATTTTTGCCTGTGGAGAAAATAAAAAAAAATAACAAGCAATATTAGTGACAGGTCGATTTCATAGTGAACAATAAAATCATAAAACACTTTCCCCATTAGCCAGCAAGATGACTCCCTTGATGTAGACATCTGCTGTGACATGAAGGTGCCAAGATTTAATCTCAACATCGATAATATTGCTTTTCATCCATCCAAACGTGTTAAATAGAGTACATTGGATAGTAGCAGTCTTTTATTTATAGTGCTTAAGAAATACAAACAATTGTAGTATGAAGAGCTACTTAGAAACAGGTTAGTATAATTAAATAAAAAGAGGCTTTTCACCCCAACCTATGTGTACAATTTTGATATACATGCTGGTGTAATGGAAGGCATTGTATAGCAACACTCATGGGTGAAAATGGTATGTTTCATGAACATTGTGGGAAAAGTAACACTATACAAAAATATCCTGGCATACATACAAAAATACAGTGATAATAACTATATGTAGGTAAGTATAGGTTTACCATACTTTTATTCCCAATCACGCACATAGACACACCTATTCACAAGCTTCACATGCTGGATCCACAATTAAAACCACATATCACTAGACCTCTAGTCAAACTTATGTGCTGCCTCTTACCTCTCCTCACACCCTTGCTGGCCAGACCCCATCCATTTCAGCACTCTCTATACTGGCATCAATGATGGATTAGCAATCAATGAGAACTAGCTCTCGTTTAAATTGTTTGTATGTCTGCGGGTGGAGGAAAACCATTAGGTTTTATGAAGCCCCTCACCCACCAACCTAGTTGATGGCATGCTTCATCATCGGGCCCCATCCGGGGTACCGAGTGTACCTCAGGTGTGCTTCGACGCCAGATTACTGCGGAGCAGGTTTTTTGGTTCATGAGGGTGCTGTGATTGTGCTCTGAGTGAGGTTTAAAATGCTGTCCTGGGTGTCCCAGGCAGTCAATAAAAACAAAGGCTTTCGGACGTGCACGGTAGGCTTATGGCCTCCGACGTCCTGTGCGGTCAACTAGTTTCAGCCAGGGCTTTTCTTCTACTGGCTTTCGTCGGGACCTTATATGTGTAGGGTGTTACAGGGGTTTGTATGAGCTTTTCAGTGCCCTGTGTGGGAAGCACACGCTACGGTGCTTATATGTGCAAGAGGTGTTTCCTCTCGAGTTGTACACCTGATTTTAGCGAACAACTCAGCATAGAGCTCAGCCGGGGGCCCGGACCATGTGCACCTGCACGATGTCGATGGGCCCGCAATGAACCTGTTGTCTGGGCAGAGGCTCCATGAGAAGATGGATTGACACATCATAGTGGTATCATGATCAACGTGGGATGTGTGATCTCACATTCAGATAAACCAACTTTAAGCTCATTCAAGAAACTGCATATCATCCAAAGATCAATCCTCATTATTATGCTGTACCACGCACTAGCCTCATTCGCATGGGACAACTGCAGGATGGTATTGCATAGCATCAATCCCACTAAGGTAAGCGGAATTGTTGAGGAGCTGTGTTGTCATGCCTAGCCCTGTATCTTTAACATTTTCATCTACATGAAATGGTGTATGAACAAAATATCAAGTTTAACAATTTGGGATACAGAAATATTAGAAAACGAATATCATGATAGACAAATATCATAATGCAGAAATATCGTTGTCAAGAATACTGTCTTTCAGGTAAGTAATATCGTTATTAAGAATATCACTGTGGTTAATATCGTTTTCAATAATGTCGTTGTAAAGACGATCATTAAAACATATTTTAATGTGTTTCTGTCCCTATCTTGATTTTATGTGTTATTATTGTTTCCATAATTGTTATTAATTTTTTGAAATATAGTTTTTCATTTTAAGTGATTTAGAATTCGTAATTTAATTGTGAATAGTAATTTATAGTGTTGTAGCGTGGGTTTGTAGGGGGATAGGGTATGAAGTTAATTAATGCTTAAGTAATCATTTTTAAGTACATATGTGATTGATATTAATTATGTATATAATGTAATCAGCATTTAATTAACTATATTTTAGGTGGGGATTGCTATGTTTGTAGGGGCATAGGGTAGGAATTTAATTAGGTAATAATTAACCACAAATTAATTTTTTATTATTAATTATTTCATTGAATATTAATTAGGTAAATTGTGTGATAATCATATACTGTGGTTGCATTTTGGGTGCAGGTTACTGGGTTTGTAGGGGCATAGGGTGGAGAGTTAATTAAGTAATCTGTAATTAATAATTATGAATTGTTGGAGTATTAACTACGTACATTGCGTAATACTGGATTATTTTTATTTAGTTGTGGGTCTTGAGATTTGGCATGTTTGCATGACTAAACCAAAGATTATTCATTAATCAGTATTGGAGTTATTGTGTTCCCCGGAATGCGTGTTTCCAAGCGTGGTGGGGATCGGAGGAGGATCGTCTATTGACAGGGTCCCTCACCCTAGCATGCAGCACCACCGTAAGGGTCTTTTGGATATATTTTGGTATATTGGGTAACCCGGACCAGACCGCCCATTGACAGCTTCAACAAACTGGAACTGGTGTGTGTGTGTGTGTACTAAATATATGATGTGCTTTTTAAAATAGTACATTTAAATAATTACAATACAAAATTTCATGTATAAAATTTATATTTTTAATAATTTTGTTATATTATATGTATATATAAACATACAGATATACATGTATGTGTGTTTATATAAGAATATATTTATATATAGTATTACATATTAGTGAGATTTATTTAATTAACATATTAATGGGATGTATTAAAATATTTAGGATTTACTACTTTAAACTGTATGTATATATTAAGAAACTATATATTTTTAGTCGGTTCATATCAGTGTGAAACAACTTTTGAAAAAATATCTTTTTACTTACCATTATAAGGATAATTAACAATATTTTTGTACACAATATTGTTGACACCATATTTTTTTTACACAATATTGTTGGTTTCAATATTATGTCAGTGATCGCATGACATATTAATATCTGTACTATCTATAGGCACTGTCAGTTGCAGAGGCCCATCACATCCAGTACAGCAGCTCAGTTTTTTCAGATGATTGTAATAAGATTAAAAGGTCTCCCAAGACTGCATTACAAAAAAAAAGTAAAAGCAACCTGCTGTCAAAAGGGAAGAGCGGCCAATGAATGTGCAGATTCAAGGCAAATGCCTCACTTCTCTATATAAAGAGAGGCTGCTGGTGGGATGTATGACGTTACAACGCATACTTTTACTCCGCATACCATTACAACGCGGTATTTACAACGAATACCGTTACAACGCATAGCGCTTTGGGGTGCTGGATAGTGGTAAGTATAATTTACTATTCTAACTCCAGTCCCCGTGGACCCTAGGGAAGGTGTTGGATAGTAAATTAAACTTACCTCTTATCCTAGAGCGCCCCCCAGCGCAATGCGTTGTAATGTCATGCGTTGTAATGCCCGCGTTGTAATGGTAGTGCGGAGTAAAAGTTGCGTCGTAACGGGTGTATACCCTGCTGGTGTCACTGTAAGGAAACCACAAACTCAAATAGCATCATTGTTTGGGACTAAAGCAAATTCACACAGTTCAATGCCACCCAAATCCTTTCAGATGTACCTTCATAGATGTGTCAACGTTTTCCAGGTGGGCTTTCCAGCCTACCAGTGTCGGCGTGTCATTGGCGTTAGATGCACATGGTACACCTGTCTCTTGCAACTTTTTGAAGCCTAAAAATCAAACACAGCAGAGTGAGCTTGGTCCGGTTATGTTTGCTTACCTTACACTGCCAAAACAATATTTCATTCATTCTTTCACTCATTCATCCTCAGGGCATTTTAATTTACAGCCTAACCATGCCATAATTGTTTGTTTTTTTTTTTGTTTTAAATCACAGGTCTTGGACTTGAAGCACAATAAAAAAGAAGTTACGTAGCTTTTGTAATGATCTTTCTGGTGGATATTCTATCTAACCACAGATTCCTCCCATCGTGAATACCCCTTCGGTAACGATGTATCTGGTAGAGACGATTCTAGCTGCAGATTCCTTCACGTAGAAATATCTCCAGGCGTGAGACTGCATCCGGAAAATATTTTGCCCAGCATCCCTACGCGCCAGGGGGACGGCATCGCGCGACTCCGCCCAGGCGTTGTCCACGTACGTGATGTCAGCGAGTTCACATAAGTCCCACCCCGGCACACCTATGGCAGTTTTCTTCGGAGAACTTTTCCGCGCCACAACGTGGAGCCATCACATAAAACTGTGAGAGTATAGGAACAGTGTGCGAAAGAGCATAAAAAGTGGAAAAAGGAATGGTGAGCAACAACACCATAAAAAGCAGTGCCAGTACTGCAGTACCCAAAGGCAGGAAAAAGAATAAAGAACAGAGCCTAGCCCTGAGTAGCAACCCTGCCAGTACGGAGATAACCCCCCCTGGAGACAAAGGGCGTATGAAAAAATGTCATGACAACATGTAGGTGGAATACAATACCAACCAAAAACAATGAAGGGGAACCAGTCCGGTACACACAAGGAATGACAAAACTCCAAGACAGCCCCATCACAGAGTGTGACAACCCCCAGAAGGAACAAAGGGCAGAGGCACAGCCAAAATATCCCAACCTTGAGGAGAGCAGAAGGCCCAGAACCCTAGTAATAAAGGGGGAAGGGTAAGCCCCAACCTGGAGCAACAAAAGCATAAGGGCACAGAAGTACCTATAAACCTATCCTCCAATGTGCCAAAGGGGAGGAAAAGGAACAATTAAACAGGACGAACATCCTGTCAGAACGAGGGAAATAATGTACTCATAGAAGACATAACCACCAACAGGGAAGCAAGTGCAAAAGACCAAGTCAAAAGTCCTCACAGAATTGGGAGAAAGGGCGGGCCGTGAAGGAATCTGTGGCTAGAATCGTCTCTACCAGATAAATTGTTACCAAAGGTAAGTAACTCGTGCATCTGATAGAGACTACTAGCCGCAGATTCCTCCACGTAGAATAGATACCTTAGCCATACCCAAGTGGAAGGAGGGTCTGCAAGAGGGCCCCACCCGCCTGGTCATAACAGAGAGTCCCACAGGGGCCGAGTCCCAAGACAGGACGAGGAGCCCTGTCCCCCAAGGCAAAGGGAACCCCCGCCAGCAGAAGACCACCAACCCCAAAGGGGATGCGGAAAAAAGAAGAGAAGAGGTAGCATGTCCTCACTCAGCAGAGGAAACAAGGCAAGTCGAAAGGAGGCCCAACACTCCACGCCCGTACAAGGCAACAAAACCTCCGCCCAAGGCCAAGGCAAGGAAGAGGAGCACCGATGGAGAAGAGAAACCTAGAGACTCCAAGGAGAGCAGAGCAAAGGCAATCCCAGACAGGATGGAGCCTTCAGCAATAAGCAGGCGGAAGCTGAAAGGGCAACTCAAGGTCCCGAAGGAAGAACTGTCCAATGCCCCGCAGGGATGGACAGCGCCCGCAAGAGGGACAAGAAGTCAGGGACCATCTCCTCCCACAGGGAGAAGAGGTAGAACCGAGTGCAAGGCCCACTGGAAGAAGCGGACAAGGTAGGTTGACAGTCCCACTAAAGCCCCAAGAAGGCACAATGGAGCAGAAAAAACAACAGGTCGTCACCGGCAAGCTCCGCCAGACGCCAAGGACACCACAGAACGAAGCACTCAGAGCAAGCCAGACACCAGCCGAAGACAGAGAGCAGGAAGGCGAAGAAGAGTCCGGACATGCCACAGGGAGGAGATCGCACACACGACCCAAAAAGATGTGGAACCGGACAGAACCATGACGCCAGGCCACGGACAGCAGGCCATTCCAGGCAAACAGTGCAGCAGACCCAGAGAAGAACACCCTGGGCCGTAACTCAAGCTTGACCAAGCCATCAGCAAGAAGAGTGTATCTGCAGTATACCATAACACCATGGAGAGTAGAAGCCCGCAGGCGACCACAGCTCCCCAGCACATAACAAGTCTATATAACAGCCACCACTACCCCACATAGGGCATGTCACGTCCTAAGACATGGGAACCTCTTATGAAAAACTTCCACAGCAGAGGACAACAGAAAAGACATGCAGCAAAAACCCCACAGAAGGCTTATCAAGCAGCCAGAGGGAAAAAAACACAGAAGGCCCAGTCTCAGGGCCAGCATGGTGTAGAAAACCCAAAGCAAAAACACACAGTCAAGAAGGGCTGGCCAGCAGCCAACAGAACCACAGTCCCAACAAGGAGGACTTAAGTGGCTAGTAAGCACATAACAGACAACTGGGGCGACCTGCCCCAACAGAAGAACATCTCCAAGAACCAGATCAACTCGCAGTTCACTGAGGGGGAGAAGAAGGAGGAGGAGGAAGACAAAGCCCCACCAAGAACCTCTGGATGGCCGGGTCCACAAGGGGCAAGGGGTCCGCAGAGCTACACTGGTTGAGGCGAACATATTGCGCCTTCAGGAGTCCAGCGAGCGGCCTCCCTTGACGGGGGAGATAACAGCGGCGGCAGAGAAGGAAAGGCATTATGCAAAAGGGGGCCTCTGGTAGAGGGGTTGAGGGAAAAACACACCAGATCACGCAGCGCCGGATGATGGCGGTGCAGAAGGTATTGGGGCCCCGGGTCCCCAATGGTGGGATGGCCCCAAGTCCCCAAGAGAGAAGAAGGAGGGAACCCTCGAAGCGAAGCTTCAGTTCCCTATCACCAGAGCCCTGATGGAGAACCTCCAGAAGATGATCCGTGGGGAAATGGCTAGCTGGATCACCCATGGGCAAAATTCCCACAGCCATGGAAACAGTGCGAGCGAAAGCCGCATCCGCCTCCATAGGGCCCTGCGGAGGGGAAAGCAGCTCCTCGTTAGGTGACGGCTGCAAACTAAGGTGGCTATCCCCCAAGCCAACCGGAGGAATGAAGGGCCAGGTCCGGAAAGAAGGAAGAGGGACCAAGGAATGGGGAACCTGTGGCTCCTCTGGCAAAGACCGCGGCCGCAGAGACGGCAAGGAAACGCCCTTAGACGACATTGGTGAAAAAGCCACGATGCGGCGGCCTGTCTCCGGCGAGGATGAAACCAGCTAGCGCCGAACCTCTGGAGAAGAGGAGGCGTCCGAAGACGAGTCAACGACGTGACGTCGGCCTGGTGCCGTAGAGTCCGTAATTTGAGGCAGGACATCGTTGTCGTCCGGCGCTGGTGGAGATGCCGGGGCAGCCTCCGACACAGCTCAGGAGACCGGGGCTGGGCCGGAGCCGGGGCGGCAAAAGAGAGGCACCGGAAAGGCGCCGACCAGACCTCCGACGAGGCAGCCACCTGCGTGTAGGGACGAGAGGTACCCTGGGAGGGACGAGGAGTCCCCTGCCAGCCTCGACCCGTGACAGGGTGAGAGGGGCCCTCCGCCGACCCCTGTGGCGCCGCCCCCCAACAGCACCACATCCTTCGAACCTGGATCCGAGCCAGTCGGCGGTGGAGCTGCCGGCGACGGCACAGAGGGCCCCGCACACTGCAAGGGATCCGCTGATGTTCCATGAGGGGAAGGAGGAGGGGAGAAACCAGCGAGGCCTGCAAAGCCGACGCATATGTCTCCATCTGGGCTCTAGTCGCCCCCTCACCGGGAAATGGCAGATAAGGGACAACACTATTTGTAAAGAAGGGGGACCCCTACTAGTGATGCATTCACTACTTGTAGGGAAACATATAAGAACTTTCTTGCAAAGCAATAAGTAGTGAGAAATATTAAAACGCCAAGAATCCAAGACAGCGACAAATAATTACACAGTTATTGTGACATGTAATTAAAAACTGATAAAGACAACAATTATTCTTATGGTGTAAATTGATATTTTTGTTTTATTTCAATATTTTTTAGCATTTTTATTGAACATATTTAGTTTATAAAAATATACATTTCTAAGTTAAAAAGTACGTGATAAACATGTTAATTTGTCAGGTGAAAAAATACAAATAAAGGGAAAATACAGGGTGGCCAACAAAGATGACTCCGATGTTAAATAGGGCTTGATTGTATTAAGCAAAGCGGTAGATAGGACTCTAAGGGACAACACGCAGGGCCGCACCACCCGCGGTGAGCGCACGCCCCCGACAGGCCAGAAACCAACCCTCAGGGACAAACTGTGACACTGAGGGAGGCAGCGGGTCCGAGAACCCTCAGCAGGGGCAGGCCAAGATGACGACGCCGACCTGGACATGCGAGCTGAGAGAAGTTTCATCCGGCGCTTCCGCCGGGACTTCGGTTTCATCTGCTGGCACGCCTCACAATCAGTGGAGTTGTGGTGTTCCCCCAAACACCACATGCAGATGGGGTGAGGATCCGTCACCGACATCAGGCGTCCACAAGATGAGCACGGCTTAAAGCCCGAAGGCTTTCGCACAGTATTCCCACACACGCGCAATAGCAAAAGGCCTAAACAGGCCCAGAGCATGATCCGGATCTGCATTGTACGCGGAAGGAAAAAACTGACGGAGGTGCGCTGGGGTGGGACTTATGTGACCTAGCTGACGTCACATATGCGGACAACGCTTGGGCAGAGTCGCGTGATGCCGTCCCCCTGCGCGCAGGGATGCTGGGCAAAAGATTTTCCGGATCCAGTCTCAAGCCTGGGGATAATTCTACTTGAAGGAATCTGCGGCTAGTAGTCTCTATCAAATATAGGTGATTTAAACAAAGAAAACTGATCAGGTAAACATAAGAAGTCTGAAAGAGCAGACAAATAACCTTTAATTGTCACTACAGCAAGGCTGTGCTGGGCTACAGATAAGCAAAACTTAAAACAACAGACAACTGTGCCTTCAGATCAAGTTACTCAACTTCGGTAATGTTCTTTTTGGTAGCAACTCTATGTAACCGCAGAGTCCTCACCTTTAGAATATTCCCAAGAGGTCAGATTGGATCCACAAACTTTTCAGCAGTACCTCTGCACGCCGGTAGATGGTGCAGTGTGGCTCTGCATTGCTGCTGTTCCCCTCCAAAAGGATATGTGGAGCTTATGTCTGCGCCAATCTGACGTGCTAATATCAGTTGCTTTTGAGGTTGTCTGCGCCCACAGATGCAGAGCCTCAACAAAAAATTGGTTGTAACTAATGTGCAGACTCTTAGACCTTTTTAATAGACAGAATCCAATCACAGAATGGGGAGGATGGGAGGGCCGGTGAGGAATCTGTGGCTAGAAAGTCTCTTCTAGAAAGAGTGTTACCGAAAGTGAGTAACTTGTTCTTCTGATAGAGACTTCTATTTGGAGATTCCTCACTTTTCGAATAATTACCGAAGCACTACATATTCAGAGGTAGTTCTTTGAATGGACACACATCAGAAACGGGGAAAATGCCCCTTCTGCGCAGTCTTGAACTTTTTCATTCTAGAGATCCCCACAAAGAGCTGATCGTCCATCCGATGTTTTTTGGTACAATCAATATAAAACCTTAAAGCTCTCTTGGGGTCCAAATAGTGGAAGCTGTCCTCCTTAGAGGGCTGAGGCAGAGCATAGAACAGCAGTAAGGTGATATTTTGCCCGAAATGGAACAACGTCACAATTTTAGGCATGAAGGATGCCTGTGCTGCAAAACCAGCCTGTCTGGGAAGATGATGGTGTATGGCAGCATGGAGAGCATGGAGAGCTTGAAGCTCACTCACATGGAGCAAAAATGTTATGGCGACAAGGAAGACTCTCTTGAGGGTGAAAAGCCACAAGGGACAGATGTGTAGCAGCTGAAAGGGAGGCCACATCAGAAACATAAGGACCGAGACAGAATCTGTTTTTTCTAAAATATCATGGATCCAATGTTTTTGTTTCTCCCGTCAAGAGATGAATACCCGTGAATTTGCCATTTTAGTAAAAAAAGGGATTACGTGTACAATAAGTTCGGCCCAGACAGATCAAACAGGTAGATGAGTCATTGCATTGCTAGACTTTGAGGGAGAGAAGTTGATTTGTTCTTCTTACTATGGCCCAAATACGGATGACTCATCCTTTTTAATTAAGTTGCAGGACAGGCTGATTGCGGTAAATCCCCCGATGATTTTAGGCGGAGATTTTAACGTTCGCCTAGATCTGGTTAAAGACAGATCAAATGTAAGCCGTGTTAATGGGACCCGGAGATCACGAAGGGTTATGAAAAATTTGTTATTGAACATCAATTTAGTAGACATATGGAGAGCAAAGATGGGGAATGCGGATGGATTTACATTTTACAGTAAAAAGAATCATTATTCTTCCAGAATCGATTATGCTCTGGTGAATAGGGAGAATACAGAGAATATTATTAGTATATCTGTATACCCTTATCATCTATCTGACCATGCACCCTTAGTATTTGTGTATTCTACAAGGATAATCTCTCAACAAGTCAGATGGACGCTAAATAGGTCAATGCTCCTGATCCCGGAAATTATACAGGCAATTAAAAAAATCCTCTCAAGAATTCTTCCTTTTTAATTTCGGTTCTACTACAGTAGAAGTGGTCTGGGAAGCCTATAAGGCAAATTTAAGGGGGCATCTACGGAGCCTAATAAGCACAAGGAATAAGATCAATGCTTTAGAACTTCAGGCATTGGAGGGAAGAATCTCTTCTTATGAAGAGGAAAGAAGTCATATCGTCCAGGGTGATTCCAGAGAGGTGGATGAGATAGAGGGAAAACTTGGGAAGCAAGACGAGATCTACGGTCATATTTAGACCAGAAATGTAAGGCTCAGTGGAAGGTTTGCAATATGGAGACGTTTGAATATGGGGAAAGAGCTGGTACCTTATTGGCATGAAAGGCAAGAGTAGATAGGGCCAAAAGCACCATTAGTCAGCTTATAATCGATAATGCCGGAACAAAATCCAGTGAGCCGGCAGTTATGCAGAATTGTCTTTTGTCCCGGTTTGCAAACCATTATAAGGAGGATATTGATTCCTCTTCAGAAGCTATAGGTTTGTGGTTGAAAGATAAAACTATTCCAGTTATCACGGATACAACTAGAGATATTTTAGACTCTCCTATCTCAATGGAGGAGATTAAGGAGCAAATGAAAAGAGCCAAAACTAAGAAGGCTAATTGTCTCGATGTCCTCCCTAGTGAAATGTATGAAATCTTGCTTGACGATCTTTTACCGGTACTCCACACTTTATTCTCGTTGATATACAGCCCAGCAGGGAAGATCCCTGGCCCGTGGAAGGAGGCTATGATAGTTTTGTTATTGAAGCCAGGGAAGGACCCTATGTTACCTGACTCTTATCGCCCAATCTCCCTGCTGAACGCTGATTATAAGATCTTCATGAGCATTTTGGCAGGGAGATTGGGTAAATTAGCTCCAAGTCTGATTAACACCGATCAGAAAGGCTTTATGCCTGAAAGGGTCATACAGGAACAAATCCAACTGTTAATTGGTAATATCGATCTAGCCGAAAAACAGAGGGGACCCCTTGGCGGTAGTGGCATCAGATGCCGCTAAAGCCTTCGATCGAGTGTGTTGGAAATATCTATGGGCGGTGTTGGAGGGAATGGGTATGGGTCAGACGTTTGTTCAGACCTTAAAGAATAGCTATCTCGGAGCATCGGCGAAGATCTTATTAAATGGCTCCTTGACCTTTTGAAATCCAAAGAGGGATGAGACAGGGGTGTCCCCTGTCTCCCCTCTTGTTCAAAATCTATATTGAGCCCCTTGCGCAGGCAATTAGGCAGGATAACAACATAAGTCCTTTTAAATCAGGAGATTACCAATCCAAAATTGCCCTATATGCAGACAATGTCATAATTTATACTGCAAATCCCGAAATCTCTATCCCGTATTTAGAAAATCTGTTGGCGGAGTTTGGCGCCATCTCAGGGTACATGGCAAACTCCGATAAAACCGAGATTATGTGTTGGAACTCGGTGTATAGTCAAGGCCCAGTAAGTAAAGAGTTTAAATACTTGGGGATAAAGACTGTAAAGGACTTAAATAAAATACCGTCGATCAACTGGAAAAAGATTGAAAAAGATGTAGACTTTCTCTTCGCCAGGTGGAAAAACCTCCCTTTATCGATCTATGGGAGGGTCAACCTGGTGAAGATGTCGGTTCTACCTAAATTGACCTTTCTTTTTGGGGGTGTTCCTCTTACCTTTCCGCAGGAATGTATCAATAAGATCCAGGGGAAGATAGGTAGCTTTATTTGGGGGCAGAAAAGTACCAGGCTCTCTTAGAAGAAACTAAGAAGGAAGCTCTTGAAAGGGGGCCTGGCACTTCCAGATATAAATCTATATTTATTGGCCATTCAATTTAAGGGCATAAGGATGCTACTAACTACACCGGCGGAAACTTCTTGGGGCAGACTTTTGGGGGAAGTAGTAGAAGCAGAGGGTGGTAATGGACAGGATGGATTTTTATATAAGTTTGGGGCACCCAGATTTTTCAAGCGGGTACGCCTTAAGGTTTTAAAAGCTGCCCTGCAAACATGGTATAAATTAAGGCGTATCTGGGGTATTGGATATTTTTCCCCTTTTCTCCAATCTAATCTGAGACTCACCGATCTGTCTGGGTGATAGCTTAGCAATCTCGATTAGAAGAAGTGGTCAGACTTGCTGGACCTAGAAGGGGTCCTTCCTTGGGAGGTACTGCTAGATAAAATGGTTCCGCGTTTTCAAGATTTAAGTACCTTCAGATAAGGTCATGGTTTGAGGCGGAGGCCCGAGATACAGTTGCAAATTGAGAGCTTGAGCAGTTGTTTCAAGATGCCGGCCCAAGGAAAAAAGAGGTCTCGTTGTGGTATACAAGTCTTTTAAATGCAGTAGATCATGAGGTCCCCCCACAGTCAGAAGTATTTACAAATATATAAAACCTGCAAATATATAGAAAATATAGAAAAATTGTTTTTTTTACTAAATAGGCTTTATTATACACTGGCCAAAATTGCAAAAGTTGTCTTTTCAGCTGCCGCAATCCCAGTTTGCCCGAGGTGTTCTATTAATAGGGCGGATGATATCCATATGTTCTTTGAATGCGCAAAATTAGCGGTATTCTGGAAAGAGGTGGGAGATACTTTGGCAGATATTTTTCAAACACATATAGAGGTTGATCTTTCTCTAGTCATATTTGGTATGGATAATCATGATCCCAGGTCACTTTCACCCCTTCAGATAGGTCTCCTTCTCTATCTTGTGATCCTGGCTAGAAGAGAGATATGCTTTAGATGGAAGGACTCTGCCCTCCCCCACTAGAGAAGGCTGGATTAAAGCTTCCATAAGAATGGCAAACTTAGACAAAGAAGAAGCCCCTGTAAACATCTGGTCCCCCTTACTTTCTTGGGGACACAGCATGTACATGGTAAATAACTAAGATCGCGTACTTGATACTTTTTGTCTAATGATTACACCTGTCCTCAGGATAAAGGGGAAGGCCACGGTCGGCTAGGCAAAGGCAGTGAGTTAAGAGGCGCCCAGTTTAATACATATCGACTTGTTAAGATCTGCCCGTTCTCAGGTGAGATGAGGAAAAAAAAAAGAAACATAGGAACCATATTAAGTGTCCGACTGTGGCATGACAAATGGAGAGGGAGAAAAGAATGATTGTAAACCATTAAAAAAGCCCTTGAAAACTGCATACTTAAACATTGAGGGCTGGTACGACGACCAAAGGTTGAAAGAACTGAAATGTACCTGTGAGAAATTGGGTTGCAGGTTGACTGGTGTGAGTGTGTGTGTGTGAGCCCTGGTCATGCAACAGCCACAATCCTTTGCAGGGTAAACTACAAAAAAGTCACTAAATTAACCTGTGCTTAACCCTCAGTAGCTTGGCACAAAAAGCAGCCAGGTTTAACTTAGAGGCAATGTCTAAAATATGTATGCAGTACACAAACTTTAACCTCCCACACCAATTTAGAAAATAGAGTAAGTTTTAATAAATTATTTAACACCAAAAAAACAAAAATCTAATCAGTAGAACCAGAGTTATGAATTTTTAAAGTGAAATATACTGCCTTAAAGAACAAAGTATCAACTGTGGACATCTGGCAGCACGAGACTCCGTCAAAGTCGAAAGTTAAGGCTGACCGCGAGGTTCAGATACAATAAGTGAAGTGGGACGGTCAGCGCTTACCTTTGTACTTTGAAAAATGTCTGAAGAAAAATGTCTGAGAAGGTAGACGTTCAGCAGGGCAAGGCAGCAAGAGTATCCAGTGGGGGGTGGGGGTTGGGTCATCGTCCAATGGCCATGGACCGAAGCAGCAGTTAAGATTTCTACCATCTGACTTAATCGCCAGAATGGAAGTCGAAATCTCCAGCGGGACAAATGTAGCCATAGACAGTTCCATGAGGTCGGATACGCCTTTGGCAAAGGACCGCCGAAATGACTATGCTGCTGCAGAGAAAAATGAAGTGGTACAAAAGGGGGTGGTGGTGGACGGAGCATCTGAACCAATCAAACACTAACACCCAGTCAACAGATCTGGGTTTAATCCTTCACCGTTCTTTAGCCCACTCTGCCACCTCAGTTCAGACACGGCCATATGCAAATCAGTCTGACCCTGTGCCTCATGGGAACATGTCCAGCCCGAACTGCCAAGCCATGCCTTCCCTGGACCGGAAACAAGCTTCCGAGGACCGGTTTCTGGCATTTCAGCCATCTTCAGCCCGGCTTGCTTGAATCCAGTGGCAAAGTAAGCAAGGGACTCACGTCTGAGCATACCCTGCCAACTTATGGCGAACAAAGTGGTACAAAAGGGGGTGGTGAAGGACAGAGCATCTGAACCAATCAAACACTCACACCCAGTCAACAGATCTGGGTTTAATCCATCACCGTTCTTTAGCCCACTCTTCCACCCCAGTTCAGACATGGCCAAATGCAAATCAGTCTAACCCTGTGCCTCATGGGAACAGTCCAGCCGAACTGCCAAGCCATGCCTTCCCTGGACCTGAAACAAGCTTCCGAGGCTTGAATCAAGTGGCAAAGTGAGCAAGGGACTCACGTCTGAGCATACCCTGCCACACTTATGGCAAACAAAGTGGTACAAAAGGGGGTGGTGATGGACGGAATCAACAGTTAGGAATTGGTAAGGAATGGTATATTAATACCCAAACAAGGTCTGTATGAAAAGACCAAATGGTTCGTCGAACCACATAGCCACATGAAACACTGACCACTGATGTATAAACCAGGGATGTAAAAGGAAATAACTCTTACGCTACAGATCGTTTACAGAGTGGGGAGAATGGGTAGACCATTATGGAATCTGTGGCTAGACTATGTCTCTTCCACATAATGTATTACGTAAGGGAAGTAATTTGCTCATCTGATAGAGACACCTAGCCACATATTCCTTAACTATTGAATTAAATGCCATAGCTACTCCCCACCCAAAGGAGGGTCTGCAAACGAATCCTACAAAGGGTCTCAGAGACCAACAAAAGACCAAACGTATGTAGGAATTACATGAGAAGGAACACCGGGCTTCCTACAAAAACTGTGTCCAGTACCATAGGCAATGTAATTAAAATAAACATACCGACATGGAAAAACCGAGCCCCAAGGGTAGCGGAATAATACTGTGTCAGAAGACAACAGTCAGTAGTATGATCATAGTACACAACCCCCCCAAAGGGGGAAGGGAGCCAATGGAATGGGAGGACCAGAGGCAATAGTGATCCCTCCTTCACCAAAGAAGCATTTGAGGGTAAACTGTCCTGAGAAACCCCGAGAAAAAGACTCCCAGAACACATCCACCTTAGAGTCAGGATGAATCAACTCATTCACCATAAAGTCAGGATGACAAAACAAGAAAAAAGACTAATGCAAATCAAAGCCTGTCCATGGAAAAAACACTATTAGACCAAGTAACTCTACTAAGGACGCACAACATGCAAACCCTAAGTCCTAACTTTACTACTACTAAATTGAGAAAAATCCTAGTTTTGAGACTTTCGGTATTCACAGATGGCATTTAGGAGTCCTAAAGTTAGGAGTCCTAACTTTACTACTACTAAATTGAGAAAAATCCTAATTTTAAGACTTTCGGTATTCACAGAATACATTTAGGAGTCCTAAAGTTAGGAGTCCTAACTTCTGTGAATCCCGAAATGAGTAAGTGTCTTCTTTGAATACCAAAATGAGTAAGTGCCTTCTGTGAATTCGAAAATGGTAGTAAGTTTAGGATTTTGTCTTAAGTTAGTTCTGTGAATCGGGCCCCTAGTCTCTGAGCCTCCTGGTCACCTCTGAGTGGCATAGACTCTGTCCCCTCTGCTTGCAGGTTCTTCACTTCCAGAATCCACCCTTGTATTCCAACAAACTCCTTCACAATCTTCTCCAGAGATATCTCGTTCTCTCCATCCTTCTGTCTTCAAAGGGTTTCTTCCGGGTCCTCTGGTAGGGCCCTGTTTAAAAAAAAACTGCAACAGAAACTTCTCCATTGACTTCCATTGGGCACGTGACTGTGTTTTCCCTCTGCACACAGCCTCAGTGGGGTTCCTTGGTAATTACCTTGGGCGGTTCCTTATGTCCCCCGCTCATCTGGGTCCACTGATTCAAGGCCTGTTCTCCTCTGCATTTCGCATTCCACTTTCTTGGTATATGGTTTGGTCTCCCCTGAAGACCACTGTATTTTGTGCTACTTACCTGATTGCTTTTGAAGTATACTTGTGTATTATGTTGATATCTATGGGTAGGATTTATACCAATGTGATAGTGACATTGTTTTGTAATAAACATACTTATTTTTCCTAAACACTGTGTGGTTTCTTTTTATCTATCTTACACTACGGATTAAACTTGTAAAACAAGCTGCTCAGCTCTCCTTCAAGATATGCCTGAAGGCTGCTCACCACAGCTACAACTTTGAGAGCTTTCTATAGATATCACAGACCACTAAAATCACCATAAGGATTGCCTGGCTGAGTGCAAGGTGCAACACTTGAATAAGTGTGCACCATATACTAAGCCAGCCTATTATAAATATCTATACCCATAATACATATATATATATATATATATATATACACACGCCCACACAAGGTATTACCTACAGCCATACCCAAAACATACAGTGAAAAGTGAATCCATCTGCATCTCATAATAATATTCACAAATATAATCTATATCTTTCATTATTGTATGCAGCAGAGCTGTAATTAAATATGTATAAACACAGATACAATATACCTGTGTGTGTGTGTGTGTGTGTATATATATATATATATATGCACACAAAAATATATACCTATTACACGAAATAGACATAATGGGGCTGATAAACCAGTACATGATATCTATACTATATAAAATTGAGGGAGAACAAAAGAAATCAAGAATGCACCCTCAATAAACAACATGGTTGACTTTGCTTCAAGGTAATGCTTGCTGATAAAAAGTATCCTAATAGGCTGACACAACCATAATCCTGAAAGAAAACAGCAGGAAAATGAAGCCTTAAGACCACAATGGCCCAATAGGTCAAGATGAAGAACAACCCAAGCCCTGGAAATCTCAAAAAGAGGTATCCAGCTGGGATATTAGGCCAAAAGATATACCAAACAGAACAGAACATCATTGACTGTAAATCAGATGAGGATATACAAATGTAGTGCTCCATAAGAACACAAAGAGCACTGGACTAAAAGTAAAAAAAAATAATGAACATTAAAGGACTCCAAGCCAACAAAAAAGGGACCACTGCCGATTAGAGGAAAAAATGTCCCAAAGATGTTGGGGACATCTAACCTCCAGACAGGATAATCATAACTACACCCACAAGCAAACAACCTCTTGAGTATGAAGCCCCTCATTAGAAGAAAAGGGGGAAATAAAACCTATTCAATAGGTATACTCGTAACACATAAAAAAGGGCACATAACCTGTCATAGTCAGTATTGAAAGAATACTACCTGCTAACCACAGGAACACCACATCGAGTGTCACAAACAGGCGGAATCTAGACAGCCATGGCACTGTAAGGAATAAAAGATCCCCATACAAGCCTAGTATAAGGAAAAAACCTAGAGGCAGATAATTAGAAAGAGTGAAATGAGGACTCTGTTTCACCTCGACAGTCGTGGAAACGCTGCAGGCCAAGTCAGCCTGGGCAACAAAAAGATGGGCGCGATCAAAGGGCAAATTAACCAAAGCAGCTTGGACAACCTTTGAAAAGCCTGGGGAATGCAATCAGGCATGACAACGTAGCTGCTCAGAGGATGCCATGGCCGACCCACCGACTCAGTGGTATCCATGCTACATCTGATGATCAGATTAGCTGCCTGCGGGCCATTCCAAATCAACTGATGAAGATTGGATCGGAGGTCATCTGGAAGTGATGGCAACAGAGATTGTAATGAATCCCAGAATGCGTGGGAAAAATACCCAAGAACATAAGACGTGTTAATGGACCTCAAAGCAGAACTAGTAGAAGAGAAAATATGCTTGCTATACATATCTTTTCTCCTAGAATCTCTGTCTGATGGAATATCAGGGACATAATCTATATTCTGTGAGGCTGAAGCAGCTTATACCACCAAACAACGAGAAGTAGGATGCCCGAGGAGACAAGCTGGATCTCCAGGAGCCGGTTGGCAAGATATAGAATGGTCAGCAGGGACTCTGTATCAGGTTTAGCTCACGTGCCCAACAAAATGTCATACACGGTGTAGGAGGCTGGCCCAGTATATAGTGTACACTTATGGTGAGGCACTGTGCAGTGAGTCCAGGCAACCCTTAGTGATAGTGTTTAGTGTTTAGGTCTCTGATAATCACAGCTCTCAAGGTGTAGCTGTGGAGAGAAGCTAAGGTTTATCTAGGAGGGTGTAAAGCAGTTGCATGTACCACTTTAGTTGGTCAGTAAGCTTTTCACATACCAGAAATGACCACAAGGGTGAGCATAAATATACTTTAGATTTATTACTGCACACTAGACACTACCTGATGTACTTCCTGGCTGGAGATATCAATTTCACACAAGGAATACTTATTAATTAGGCAAAATAGCATAGAAAACACATAGGGCCATATACTAAAATGGTGATATACGAATGGGTTACCAAATGGGACTAGTACCGAAGGTTGGAGGAACCGAGGGGAAACAAGAGACCCCAATGTGCCTGGGTTCAGAGTGGTTATACTGGGTCAATGTCCATTGAACACCCCAGGTAAGTTGTGGTTTGGTTTTTAGAGACTTATGACCAGCCCAAACGACCAAGGAACAACACATTTTAAGAAGAAAGGTTGGAGAGTCACCCCACGCGAGGATACCCAGAATAGACAGATACCTGCACCAGGGAGCCTGGGTGCATGGGGCGAAGTGATGATGGACCCCTCCGTAGACGCCAGTGGAGGGTCGTGGAAGTTCTGCAGCTACAGCTTCCCATGGACCAGGCCTGTGAAACCTGGACGAAGAATCACCTGAAGGCAGAGGGAACTAAATCCAAGCCATCAGGAGGTGAGCAGGAGGTACAGGAACACAATACCGGCCCTGGTTTAAGGTTCTTGCTGAAGTGCGGTGTGAAGAAAACACAAGAAAAGAGCAGCTATGGAGGCCAGGTGATGTCACAGAAGACCAGAGGGGCATATTTACAATGCCTTATTGCCACCAGAACATCACTCTTTTTTACATTCTTGTAGCGATAACCCCTTGCTTATTTACAAGGCGGCACTAAGCATCTTTGTAAATAATTCCCCTATTCACACAGCACTTAGCATCAAAGGGGCGTGCAATGGGTGTTGTAGCCATTGCTTTTTGATGCTGCTCTCTATTTACAAGCTTGATGTAAATATGGGGCAGCACCAAAAACAAGCCAAGGGAAAACCTGGTCTTAAACTGGGACAAAGAAGAGAAAGGATTAATTTTGCAGTTTCTATGTGTACTGCTTAGAAAGAGCAAATCCCCATTAGTGATCGTTCATGTGCAGGAAGGGGTCCCTTCCTGCACATAAACAATCAATAAATAATAAAGAAATGCAGCGTCTATATATCCTGCATTCTGCAGCACACACAGAAATTACAAATCGCCAATAGTGATTGTTTATGTACAGGAAGGTACACCTTCCAGCACATGAACAATCCTTCCCTCCAATGCAGGCACCCTTGCACTATGGTGCTGGTGTAATTGCATTGGTGGTAGGCAGCTAAATTTAGCACCAGCTCCTAGGGAAAATGCAGGGGTGTGCTATACTGCTGTAAATATGGCACATCCCTGCGTTTTCAGAATGTCGGAGAGTGGCGTTACCAATTATGGCGTAATACTGCGCTCCGCCATTCTGTTGTAAATATGCCCGAGGTGTCCTTCCCGAGGTGTTCCATGCCAGTTGACGAGTGCAGGAAGGTCAGTGGGTGGCAGGACCGCCAACAAGCCTTGGCAAACGCAAACAACAGTTCATGTGTGATGATGCTAGGATGCAGACCAGCAAGGTCTGAGGGACTAATCCAGCAAGGGTATGTCAGGACCAGCCCTCAGCAAGTTGAAGAGCCAGAAGGAATCAAAGAAGCCCAGTCGAGGACCCTCTGGCAGCAGACACAGTAGGTCACTATGTTGGCCCAGCAGCACACAGAAGAAGAGGCCCCACTATGTATTGGATGCAAGCAGGATGCCAAGCTTGGTTCTGTGGAGTGCTGTGGACTGGGGCTGATTGGAGCACAATGATCTTCCTTGAAGAAAGCCAAAAAGCCTTGGCAATGACAGACAGACGCGGTGCACATGGAGTTGGTCACCATTGTCTGCAGAGGGATTACAGTCTTCCAACTTGCAGGAAGGACTGGTCAGGCCTCTGGAGAACCGACAAACTACCATCTGTGTTGCAGAGCCAGAAGAAGCCTATGGGACAAGAGTATCAGCAAACTGGTTGTCGACATCGAGGTGTCTGTGGATGCATAGAAGTGACTCCTTCACTTCAAGGGAGCATCATCGGGAGATAGATGCAGGCTGATTCCTTGGTGACTCGGAGGATGCACAGCCACAGAGTTACAGATATTTGCAAAAGCACAGGGACGAAGATACTGTAGGATTAATCCTACTGGGTGCAGTCGTGTCGTAGTTCCTGGCTTGGCAGAGTTCCAGTGTCCACCAGCAGAAGAGACTTTGAAGAAGCATCAGAAGAAAGCAGTCGGTCCAGAAGTTCTAGTTAGGATGAATCTTAGGGCCTACCCTCGGGGGAGCCCATAAGTAATTCCAAATAGGGGATGTCACTAATCAGAGGGGGTCGGGGACGCTACTCATATGTCATAGCCAGTCAGATGCTCCCAAGGGCCCAGATTTAACATGACAGAATAAAGTGGCCGCCTGGAGCAGCTCTGGAGCACCTCCCTGGGGAGGGGTTAGACAGGGGAATGGAAACTCCCATGTCCATTGTGTAGTTTTGCACCAGAGCGGATACCAAGTAAAATCCATTATGAGAGAAACTGGTTTATGCAATGAGGGCAACAAATGTGCCCTACAATGCAGTCTGGTGGTGCTCGAAAGCACCCCCACCCTACCTAATTCTAAAGGAGAGGTGGTAACACCTCTCCGTAGAAGGAAAACGTATGCCTGAGTTAGCCGTCAGCAGGGGGGCAGGACAGTGTCTGAAGCCGGCAACAGCGCGTGCTGGCAGGCAGACCCGGAAAGGTTACACAGGTAGGATTTGGGGGTTTCTCTAATGAGCCCCCAGTACCTGGTATCATGTCCCTAACACCAGAAATGGTATAGAGGTATGATTCCAGCATGGCCAGGTTGAGGGCAGCCATTATGTAGTTAGACATCTCAATTTGGGAGTGTACTCTATACCTTATAACAGCTGCCCAGCACTTACAAAGCTCAGAAGATGGAGTCCGGAGATTGTAGAGGTACCTCAGCTTGTGCAAGGGTATCCTCACACTTAGAAACATACACCCTGCCCTTGGACTGAAAGGCCTACCTTAAGGGTGACTTATAAGTTTTGAGTGCAGTGACTGGGATATAAGGAAAGCCTTATATCTAAGTGAAGGGTGCAGGCACCCTGTCACGTAGAGTGCAATGCCAGCTCTGCAGAAACAGTTTGCATGTGCTCCCATGGGTGGTATAATATATGCTTCAGCCCATGGGGGACCCCGGTGTACCAATGCCCTGGGTACCTCAGTACCATATACAAGGGACTTTCAATAGTACTCCAGTATGCCAATTGCGGGGTGTACAAGCACTTACCAGCAACTTTTGAGGACAGAGAGCACAGTCACTGAGGTCCTGACAAGCAGAATCCCAGTAAACAACAGTCAAAACACACTGACATCAGGCAAAAAAATGGAGGTATATGTGCCAGAAAGATTATACATTCCTTCAAAGGGCCTCAGTATATGGGAGAACAGGCTCCATCCATGTCTGACCTGACCTTGACAGAGGACGTCAATAAAGGGGATCAGTAGACATTTCCACAGAAGGAAGAGTTAACTCCAAAACCATAGCCACACACATGTCTGCAAAAGATGAGCTTGCCACACTAGCAAAGCTAGGAGGGGAAAGAAGTTCAAAAGCTGGGGAAGACACTAAGCTACGAACTTCCCCTAGTGCAGTGAGCCAATTCTTGTCCTTAAAAGGTAGAACAGCCTCAGATAAAGGCTGAAAAAGCCCAGACTCTACCGTATTGTCTCCTAAAAGATGACCCTCAGAAGTACCATAATGAGAGGGAAGCAGAAGCTTAAAATTCACCAGAGATGAGTCCATCGACTCCGCACCCGACATTGACTGATGCAGAGAAGGCGATGCATCGACATCGAGAGGAGGAGAAATGGCTTCGATTGGCACTGCCAACGCCGTTGCTGGCTGATTGAGAATAGACACCGAAGGTGGAAACCCCGGAGGGCTGACACAATGAGGGCCCATATTACACCGAAGGCGAACCCGCCGGCGTGGCCCCTCACACATCCGTCGGGCTCGACATGGGAAGGTGGAGACCCAAAGATAAGATGTAGATGGTTATAATTCTCTCTCATCTGGGTCATTGATGCCCCAGCTCCTAGAAAGAAGGGGAAGTGTGAGTTGTAGTAGTATACGACCTACTCAAGTGGTGAACGGGAGGAGCCGTGAGAGACCGAGTTTTTACGCAGTGATGTTGGGTTATGCCGAAACTTCAACCACCTGTGCTTACCTTGGGACGTCGATGGGGAGTGATGCCCCCAAGAATGGCTCCTGGAATGGTTCAGCGAAAGGACCTTCGGACGGGAAGGAGATCATCAATGAGAAATCTCAGAGGACTGCATCAGCTGCGCTGACGGGAGTTTCATTCAACGCCCCTTGAGCGCTCTTGGCTTCAACTTCCGTCAGGAGCCTCAATCTTCGGAGTCGTGGTATTCTCCCAAACACCACATGCAAACGGAAAGAGGGTCCGTAGCCGACATCTGTCCTGCACAAGACCCTCATGGCTTAAAGCCTGACGACATGAGGAAAAAAGTCACACTGTTCAATGACAAAAACTGTCAAAGGTAGGCCAGAAACGACCCTGAGGAACTGCTTCTCTGGATCCGTATTGCAGCACGGAAAAGAAGAAACTGACGTTTGCGTGCCGCAAGGGACTTATATGACTCAGCTGAAGCCACAACTGGAGCCCAAATCAATACGGAGTCATACGATGCCGTCCCCGCGCACAGTGTGACTGCTGAAAACATTTCTGGATCCAGGCTGGCAACTGGGGAGAATTTAAAAGTTAAGGAATCTGCAGCTAGATGTCTCTATCAGATTGAAACCATTATGCTATTAAAACAGTCTAAGCAAAGTCAGAAAGAACTAAAACATACAGTTTTTTTCTATTTGCTAATTATGTAACCCCTAATTGAAACATGTTGAACCTTACTCACCGAAAAGTATTTTATTGTAGCCTCTATTGTAGAAATCAGTCTCAAGGAAACTGTGGTGAAGAGAAATAAAGATTTAAATTAAAGATAGTCATACACGGTTAGAATTCGCCTAACAGTTGTTCAGGCTCTTTCTTCCTAGTTCTGTCTTTCCTTTCATTTTTGCACTTTGTAATTAGGCTTTTCTGTTTCTTTTGATTTGTTTGCCACAGTCTTCCTTCCCATCTCATGAACGCTCAACGTTATGTATTATACTCTCTCTTTTTCTCCTTTGTTTCCAGCACTCTATCTCATTTGCACATTCTAACTTTTGTCTTTTGTCTTTACTTCTTAATCTACCCATCACCGCTCTGTTCCATTCTGACTCTGTCCTTTGCTCACTTTGTTTCTCTCTATATTTATTTTTACTCTAATGTCATTGTCTGCACTGTTTTCATCCCCCATTTGTTTAACCTTTAACTTCCTTTTAGTATGCATTTATTTGCCATATTTCAGATCTCCCTGAGGCTTCCTAAAAAAAAAAAAGACATCTATAAAATATCACAGTAACAGATGTACAATAAACATGCAATAACAATAATTGTATCTTAGTATTTTCTTTTTATTGATTTTCATAACACAAAGGTTTCACATTGATAAAGTTACACATGCCCAAGTACATAGCATGCCCAAGTACATAGCATATGGTTTTGCTGTGCAATGCAGTGGCTAATATTTTGCATAAATAATTGCATTTTAAGACAATCTGTAGCTAAACTGTATTAATTCATTTTATTTTTACCAAATACTATGATTGTATGTGCATGCAATGAGCAATTTTACTCACTATGTAGCTCCACATTCACTACTAACAGGGAATACGGATTAACTGCGAATTCCCTTGCAAACAAACAGTCAGAACCTTTGCTTGTACTGCAAAACTTTAAATAGATCTCAAAAACGTACAAAGTTTGACTGGTGAAATTGTACTGTTTAATATTATTCCAAACTTTGCTTGTGTTTAAGTACTTCAACTACAGCACACAAGAAGCAACCAGTAAAGGTGGAAGACAGATGACAGATGCACAAAATGAAAGACTTTGGTGTGAGCGGAAGGTAGAGACTTTAGAGAAACGGTGTTAACAAAGAATTTATCCTCAATAAAGAATCAGAGAGATAGAGGAAATTCAGGTAAGGTGGCTTAGCTCCCTAATTTGCTGCCATAATTATGTTGGAAATTTCATATATATTTATTTATTTATATAGTGCCAGAATCGACCCCCGAAGGGGTATCTCTGCGCTGCGGACAGATCACAGAAAGCTGAGTCACCGGCACATCACATGATCAGAGACAGAAAAGAAAGGTCTTATGGTGCTTCCAGAATTGGAGCTGGTCAGGGCATTGTCTGAAGTACAAGGGGAGCTGGTTCCAGTATAGAGGACCTAGGTCGGAGAAAGCATTTCCACCCCATCTGGCCTTCCTAACCCGGGGGACCACGAGGAGGGTCTAGATGGTGTATATGGTGTGTATCTCTTGGCCAGATAGGCGGGCCGAGATTGTTTAAAGCTTTGTGTGAAATGGTAGTCAGTCAGTCAGTCAGTCAAAATTTCTTTATTCGATTAATTAAAATCATAAAAGAACGAGCAATACATGGAAGCATTTCATCATGACACACAATAATACATTTCAGAAAATCTATTAGAATTTATAGCAATTTTATAAAAGACAAATATAAAAACCCTAAAAACACATTATACATGAATAAAATTGTACCAATAAAATCAATAAGATATAGAGGGTAATCGTTAATCGGGAACAAAGTGTCTAGTGCTAAAGTGATGTTTGTTTATACGTGCGCCAGCAACCAAGAAACTAGCAACATGAAATGCCACTTTTAAGTTGGGTAAAAGTTGCAGGAATAGCATAGCTGGCTTTACCTGTGTAAAACCCATATCGCACAAAATTGGCAGCAGACATTTTTTCCTACTCTCTTTATAATGGCCACAGAACAGGATAAAGTGCGTCGTGTCTTGAGTAGAAAAATAATCACAATCACAGAGATCAGCATTTTCAGGTCTAGTCCATTTTTTAAAATTGCCCAGAATAAAAGGAATTAAATCAAGACGAAACCTTGTTAGGAGAAACCGATGGTATGGTTTATGTACCGAGAAAAGGTATGGTTCCATGCCTAAAACCGATGTTATCGTACAATGTTTCCTAACTGTAGGTTTGTTCAGCTCTGTGGCTTCCCTCTCCAAGACATAATGATCAGTCAAAAGATTTTTGACTATCTTTACGTCTTCTAAGACTATCAAGTGTGGGGAGGAGAAAAGTTCAGGACGGCCAACTAGAGTTAACTGCGTCTTGACATATTTTAGCCAAGGGATGTTATGTACATTATCCAGGGCTAAACAATCTTTAAGAATATGATGGTTTAGAGTGAGCTCCTGATTAAGCCACACTTTCAACCAACCAATAACTGGGGCAGCCTTTAAGAGGTCGGTAATGTAGCCCAAACCAAGCTCTGTATGTATTATGTATGTGGAGGTTGACTGGGGGACAGAAAGCAGAGTTCTCAGAAATTTATTTTCAACTTTCTGGATTTTATCATACTCCTGACTAGTGTACCCCCAGATAACAGAGCCGTATTGGGCAACCGATAAACATTTAGATTTATAGACCTTCATAATGCTTTCCATGGGGCGAGCACCGAGCTTTTTGGCGAAACCAAGCAACCCAGCAGCCGCTCTAGCTACTGCGTTGCCTTTTGCCATAAGCTGGGGACCCCACTTACCTTTTTCATCAAAGATCACGCCTAAGTAGGGAAAAGACGGAACTCTCCTAACCTCCTTCCCCGAACAAAAGAAAGTTTTAGACTTTCTTTTCCTGCCTGCGGGTCCTGCAATCATTACATGGGATTTATCTACATTTGTTTTCATGTCCAAAGAGGACATGAATTCCCCAAAGGCTGAGAGTAGTTTGTTCAGTGCCACTCCGGAGCGAGCCAGGAGGACCGCATCATCCGCGTACAGGAGAACAGGTATCTTAATTTCTCCTGCACGCGGAGTGTCAGTATGGGAGCCTGCCAAAACTGCCTCAAGACCATTAATATAAAGTGTAAAGAGAAGGGGTGCAAGGATACATCCCTGCCTAACCCCTCTCCCTGATTCAAAATGACAGGTACATCTTCCTTCTCTAGTCACTCTGACCGACGTCTTGAGGTCTCTATGTAACTCTGCCAAGTATCCCACTAAGGGGACGTCAAAGCCCATGGCCAAAAGGACCCCCCACAACTTAGCCCTGTTGACCAGGTCAAAAGCTGAGGAGAGGTCCATAAAGGCCATGTACAGAGAGCCCCCCTTGGCAGCCACATATTTACTTATGATCAGTTCTAAATTCAGACACTGATCTAAGGTTCCCCTTTTGGCTCTAAAACCATATTATGCGTTTGATAAAATGCCCTTCCCTTCTAAAAGCTGAGTAAGTCTACCTAAAAGGACTCTTCCCAAAATCTTAACACTTGAATCGATTAGGGAGATTGGCCTATAACAGGCTGGGTCTGTTCTTTGTCCTTTTTTAAAAATTGGTATAATAGTAGACTTCGACCAGCTAGTAGGAAAAACAAAGTCTCTTGTGGCATTAAAAATGTTGGTAAGAATCTTGGCGCTTAATTCAGGGGCGCTCTTAAAAAAGTCAGCGGGAACCCCATCGGGGCCCGGAGCCTTTTTAGAATGTGTGTCGCTAATAGCTTTTTTTACCTCTTCTATAGTAAAAAGGGAAATGGGAGGGGCAGTTTGTGTGGATTGCATTCCACAGCCTGAGATATTATCAGGACAACTGTAGATATTACTGAAGTGTGTGACCCACTGATCGTCCGGTATAATGCAATCTGCTCTCTGCTTGTCTAGATCGACAAAAAAGGGATGATTTATAATCGCCCAAAATTTTGAACTATCTCTCTGAGTATCGGGCGACAACAAGTCATTCCAAGCCTCATATTTGATCTCTGATTTTCTCTTCCTGATAGCGTCATTGTAACTTTTCCTTAACAACGCTATCTGTACTTTGTCTCTAGGCTCAGCTTTTAAAGCCTTTAGGAGAGTTGAGTGAGCCTTTGAGCAATCTGAGTTAAACCACTTTTTGGCCTTAGATGTCCGGGCCTTATTCCTTACAGTCAGGTCTAGATCAACCTGTTTACAGATGATGTTAAATGCTTCTATCAGAGTAGTGGGCAGATTATTATTATCCAGACAAATTGCAACCTCGCCCTCAACCTTGGACAAAGTGTCCTGTATAAAAGTGATCGGGGTAACTTGATCCCACTTCAGCCTACGGTTTTGGTCTGCCAGGACTAAATTAGTCGCACATGAGACTACAGCCTCTCTCTTTCCAAAAACTCCCTGAGATACAATTTCTAAAATTACTGGGTTGTGATCACTGAAGACTGAGGTTACTACCTTATAGGTTGAAACCTCAGACAAAATACCAAACGACAAAAAAATGTAATCTACTATTGTGCCGGAGTTGTTACCCACAAATGTTGGTAACCTCAAGTCTCTGCTACTGCTAGAAAATTCATACAAATTAAAAGTAGCTAAGAGTGATTCTAAAGCCTCCCCTCGCGGTGAGTGTTCAAAGTGCGGGATACAAAGGAAGGGAGGAAAATCTTCATATTCCTCACGGCAATCCATACTACATGGGTGGATATTATAATCTCCCAAGAGAATCACATCATAGCCGTGGGCACTATTTTCGCTATGGGTGGAGAGGAAATCATCTAAAGTTACCAAGTGCTCGTTAAACAATTGACTGACAGGAGAATTATAAAAATTAACGAATAAAATAGGCTGTGAGTTAAGTGTAGTTAGTTCAACCGCTAATATATTTGATGAATTAGTTTTAATTTGTCTTGGCTTTCCCTGAAGATTTAGGGAAATATATATAGCCAAGCCTCCCTTGGCCCTTCCAGATGTACTAGAAACAGCAGGTACGGAGAAATGGGAAAAGCCGTCTAAGGCAAATCCGTCCGATGTCTCCCAGGTCTCCTGAAGTACAAGAATATCATATGATCTAACCATTTCCAACCAGTTCTTATTACTGATTTTAGAATTAATACCAGCAACATTCCAACTCAAGATGGAACAAACCCGGTTACTGATAATTTTTGAATCAGAAACTACAGGGACCGATAAAGAAACAGGTAAAGAACCCTCGTTGTTGGTATCTTCTAGGGGAATGAGTCAGTCGTTCTGGTCCGTGAAGGACAGTGGAGCAAAGCGATTGAATAACTGGAGAGGTTCAGCAAAACAGTTACTCTGTGGTAAAAGGGGATATTGGGCTACAGAATTATGCCTTATATCCTGCCCCCGTCTAGAATTAAAATCCCAGGGTCTATCCCACCCCAACGCTGGAGTTCTTGGATAAGTAACATTATGTTGCTCCCCATAAAAAAACTTCAGAGTTAGAGGAACAACAGTACCTTGTCTGCGTTGGGGGGGGAAAAGATTGGCCAGTATGTTAGGGAGAACATCTTGATTCGAAAGGGTCACTGCCACACAATCCCCTTTAAACTTTTTCGGGCGGTTTCCCAGCCAGGGGACCCTTGACGCAGACTTAATGACATTTGCCAGATGCTGTTTCCCCCCTGGTGCTAACCGCATGTTGTTAGTTAGCCAGTGCAGAGCCTTACTTGTTAGGGAAGTAGGGCTTTCAACTGTTCCCCCTTCCAAGGGGGGTACATTTGCAAGCACCAAGACCACAGGGGTGGCCTCGACTAAGAATTGGAGAGGGGCCGTAGTATGAGTAGTTGCTAGGGGTGGTCTGACGGAGGGGAGATCATCTGTTGAGATGGTAACTAAGAGAGAGCCCTCAGTGGTGGTAGACAAAGGTATTAATGGTTGGGGCAACAAATTTTCAACAGGTAACTGAGTCCCTTCATTGTCACAAAAAACTTTGTTAGTCACATCTCCACCTGTATTACTGGGCAAATTTGTGACCAACTTGGTAATATTTTCCACCCCGTCTACAACCAAAGTACTTAAGCCCCCCAACCTCTTGACCTCAGCTTGCAACTTGTCTAATTTAGATATTAGGGGTTTAACAATGGCATTAATTTTTTGTTCCAGAAAGTCAGAGATCCTTTCAAAAAAAGCATCCTCAGAAGTGTGGCTCTGATTGTCCTCCACAACATTTGCTTGTTTAGTCTTTGGAGTGAAGACCCTTTTCTTTCTTGCCCCTATACGCGGGCCACTCTGCTTTGGAGGATTTTTGGTGCATAAACGTTTTGGCCTTGTTGCACGCCCTTTTGGTGTCCTCTCCTCGGGTGTAGCTTGTACATGTCTCTCGTGATCAGAGTCAATGTCAATATCAATGCCATCCTCAATCTGTATGTTAGAGGGCTCATTAGCCATAACTGCATTTTCAGGTGCACTACTTAAATCTAGGAGAATGGGGCCGCCAATTTCATTCTCCTGACCAGTTTCCTGCAGAATAGTGTCATCAATCATAGTAGAAGCAGTAGGTGACAAACAGCGAAGGTCTGGCGATTGACTTAACCCAAGAGAGTCTCTCCTTTGAGTGTTAATTTTCCTAACTGTCTGGACAAGATAATTATCGAGGGTATTCTGTGGGGGTTCCTTTGTTTTCACAGGCATACTGCTCAATGTACTCACAGCCAGCGTTAAAATAGCATAAAATACTTAGAATTGCTTAAATGGGACAATATTGCTTACTTGAATCTTAGTCCTGCAGAGTTTCTGGCCCTGCCCTGCCTCCTCGTGCCGATGAGGGCCGTAGAGGGCACGAGGAGGCAGGGCAGGGCGTAGCTGGTCCTGCCCGCTTTAATGCTCCTCCCCTGGCGCCCTCGCGGTGTCACAGCGCGCGCCGCCGCGTAGGCTGCCGGGATTCGTAGTCCCGGAGCGGTGGCGCGTCCCAAGTGGTGTTAGGATGACTCTTGGCGGTGGCGGTGTGGGCAGGGATAAAGGTCAAGCTGCGGCGTTGTTCAGGTAAGTTTCTGGCGTTCCCAGAGGCTCTGCCGGTCCTGCCCGCTTTAATGCTCCTCCCCTGGCGCCCTCGCGGTGTCACAGCGCGCGCCGCCGCGTAGGCTGCCGGGATTCGTAGTCCCGGAGCGGCGGCGCGTCCCAAGTGGTGTTAGGATGACTCTTGGCGGTGGCGGCGTGGGCAGGGATACCGGTCAAGCTGCGGCGTTGTTCAGGTAAGTTTCTGGCGTTGTCTTAAGAGCCATGTGTGGCGCTTCGTTCTTTTCCTTCATATTGTACTCTATGTGAAATGGTATGTTTCTGATCTGCCCATCATTTTAGCTTCAACATACCAAAAAAAGAGTTGGTCGCCCACTCTGAACTCTTTTGTGTGATCAAGGTAGAACAACAACGCCATTTTTGGGTTCAGACTAAGAAGCTCCTCTTCCTTGGGGGGATGCGGGGGAGCAAAAGGTGGTCAGCGTGACTGTTTAACCCAGATGGAATGAAGTCACCACTTTTGGTGGGGATAATGCTCAGGTGCAAATAACCACCTTATTTACAAAAGTCATCAAGTAGGGTAGCTTCCATGACAATGCCTGCAATTCACTCACCTTCCAGGCTGCTGTTATTGCCAACAGAAAGCTGTCTTGATGAAAAGCAGCCAGAGGGGACAATTATGTAACAGCTCGAAATGTGAGGACCAAATTAAAGTCCCACTCTGGCATGACAAAGGGCGTAGATGGAAATATATGTAAAAGCCCTTTTATGAACCTATTTACAATAATGGACTTGAATAAAGAGGGTTGGTACGGCGGCCGCAAGAAAGCAGATAGAGCGGAAAGATAACCCTTAAGAGTACCCAAAGCAGAACCCTGTGGGGTGAGGGTAAGAATAAAGAGAAGAATAGTAGATGGAGAAGCAGAAAGAGGGTCAATATAACTTTTAGTACAATATTTTATGAATCTTTGCCAATGGTTTAGTATACCATCTTAGTGGAGGGCTACCACCAAAATAACATTACATACTTTGGGAGGAAGGTTGAAAGCTATCAACTGTCACCGCTCAATCACTGCTTAGGGAGGCGGAGAGGTGACAGGTTTAGGTGGAGGACCTCCCCTGCTGCTGCAACAGAAGATCCTCCCAAAGGGGAAGCCTGATCGGATGATCGATGCTCATTCGAAGAAGCTCTGAATACCAAGACTGTCTCTCCCCACTGCTGAAAGAGACCTTGCACCACCTCCGGCAGCCAAGTCCTTCCACCCTGGAATTCAGAGAACCTGGAAGGTGTTTAACCACCAGGGTTATGCCCTGCTGTTCCAGCCATGTCCAGAGATGCAGAACCTCTTGACAAAGGGTTCTCAACCCCATCCCACCCTGCTTGTTGCAGTACCACATGGCGGTGGTGTTGTCCGTGAACACCTGCAGTAACTTCTCCTTGACAGAGGGAAGAAGAAATACATTCAATGCCAACTGGATCGCCCGAAGCTACAACACATTGATGTGGAGCCCCAACTCTGCCCAAGACTAGTGTCCTCCCAGAAGGCCGCCTCATCCTAGGAGTGCCACATCTGTCACTACTGTGAGATCTGGTTGGGGAAGTGAGAGGGGTCTGCCTCTGCCCCAATTGTGACTCGTTAGCCACCACTGCAGGTCCTTTGCAGTTCCCTCCAAGATGTGGACCATGCTGGAGAAATGTCCCCTGATGCTGTGCCTACTAGAACTTCAGGTCCCACTGAAGAGCCCGCATACGCCATCTGGCATGATTCAGCAACAGAATGCAGGAAGCCATGAGTCCCAGCAGCCTCAGAGTCCTACTCACCAAAATCCAGGATAGAGGCTGAAACGGTCTGGGTAGCACCTACATAGGTAACCGCGATTTCACAACCTACACAAACGATGCTGACGATGTCACGCAGAGCTGAAAGAAGCCTCCTGATTGCATGCAGGGGTTCTGTTTACATAAAAGTTTCCAGATCCAGCCTGACGCCCAAGTAATTCAAAGTTAAGGAATCTGCAGCTAGAAGTCTCTATCAGATATTATGTTTCAATATCTTGAATAATGCTCCTGATAATAAACATCCCTTATATTTCATTACGGGACCCACGGAGACCAATTCACAAAGGTACTTTGCACTTCTGGCAGAGGCCCAGCAGTTGTGGCGTAGGGGCCACAGTTATGGCGGCGGCCCTGCAGTTGTGGCATAGGGTCCACACTTGTGGCATAGGCCTTCCCTTCATGGGTTGGGGGTCAACACTCATGGTGGGACCTCTGCAATGGGTAACATCAGTACCAAGGTCTCACCCTGAGTGAGAGACCATCACGAGTGTGGAGCCCCTTTGTGAATCTGGCCCTCAGCCTTTCCTCTGGGATGCTTGCCTGTGACATGCTTTAAGCAATGGTTTGTGATGCCACATGCTCTTAATACACTTGTGGTTCCACTACCAAGTCACACCCACAATCATGGTTTATCTTTGCCCCTGTACAGTGTCCTGCTACCTTTTGGCTTGGTTTATGCTATTCAATGCCATATTCGCACATTTGATTATGTTAGAGCTGTCTACATCTTGCACTGGAGACTGCGGCATTAAAAATGCTGCCTTAACGTAACTCTAAGAGCAGCCGCCTTCTCTTTGTTTTATGGCTACCAATGCTACAAGCTTCTGCCTGTCTCTGGCGTGTAAAGCCTCATTTTCAAGGCTGGCATCGTAGGTGTGAACATTTTTAATAGCTTTCTCGGTTCTGAAAGAGTGCATTTTGTATCAGTTTGGAGATCAGCTGTGTTCTATCAGGAAAGTTCCTGCACCTCCACTGCTTTCATTACAGTTTTCTTACATGGAAACCTTCAAATTGGTGTTCTGTACTTGTGTATTTTGCTTTATGCTCCCATGGTGCCAGGAGATTCCCTTGTTATCCGACTCTGTGCATTTCTGATTCCTCCTCTTTCATTAAGAAACATTTCCCGAATTTCAATCAGTGAGTGCAGATTTCTTCCACAATCAATTGCTTTGTTTGCAGGAAATGCCTACACTTGATCAAGTTTGAGGACGTTAGGACGGACCAGACTCCACAAGAGAACACCAGTTACCAAAGAAAGAGAGCGAACTCTGTCTGAGAAGAACAAGTTACTTACCTTCGGTAACGCTTTTTCTGGTGGATACAGTATCTGCCTGTGGATTCCTCACCTTGTGAATATCCCCCTGCGTCAGCAACGTTCGGAAAATTCTTTTGCAGCACGCCGGCGTGGACGACGTCATAGGAGCACGGCATCGCGCGCGACTCCAACTGACGTCACTGACTCCTTATTAGGCCTACGTTGGCGTGATGACATCAGTTCCGCCCTTTTTTCCGTGCCTTCGAGGCACCCGGACGGATCAATGACAATAGATATATACATATACAATGTACATAGTACAAAATATTCAAGATAACACACACAGTGTGAAGGTAAAGCTTGAAAACACAATATATAAAAACAAATATATATATATATATATATATATATACATTTAACATCACCATAATCTTAGGCATAGAAGAGTGGACAACGGGGAGGCGGGTGGGCATGTGAGGAATCCACAGGCAGATACTGTATCCACCGGAAAAAGCGTTACCGAAGGTAAGTAACTTGTTCTTCTGATGGATACATCTGCCAGTGGATTCCTCACCTTGTGAATAGATTCCCACAGCAGTCCCCACTCCCGGAGGAGTGTGTTCACTCTTTTATACCAGAAAATCCTGGAGGACAGAATGCGCAAAGTGGCCATCCCTCCTCACTTCGGTATCTAAGCAGTAATGCTTCGCGAAAGTGTGGAGGGAAGCCCAAGTTGCCGCTCTACACATATCATCTACAGGTACACCTCTAGACAAAGCAGATGTAGAAGACTTTTCTCTAGTAGAGTGAGCTCTTATACCCTCTGGGGGTTCCTTACCAGCCAGGGCGTAGCAGATCTTGATGCATAGTATAATCCATCTTGAGAGAGTGCGCTTGTGCACAGCTCTTCCTTTTCTGCAGCCAGCAAATCAAACAAAGAGCTGCTCATCCACTCGATAGTCTTTTGTTCTATCAAGATAAAAGCTCACGCCCTCTTGGGGTCCGGACGGTGTAGTCGCTCCTCCTCCTTGGAAGGGTGAGGGGGAGGATAGAAGGTAGTAAGGGTAATGGACTATCCTAAATGGAATGGAGTCACCACCTTAGGCAGAAAAGCAGCCCTGGTCCTAAGAACCATTTGTTCAGCATGAATGGTCAAGAATGGGGGGTTTGAACTAAGAGCTTAAAGCTCACTTACCCTCCTTGCCGAGGTAATTGCAGCTAGGAAACCACTCTTAAAAGACAACAACCTCAAGGGACAACTATGTAAAGGTTCGAAAGGGGAACCCATTAGAAAAGTAAGCACCAGATTCAAGTCCCATTGAGGCACAATAAAAGGAG
Source organism: Lissotriton helveticus (assembly GCF_964261635.1). Classification (NCBI taxonomy): domain Eukaryota; kingdom Metazoa; phylum Chordata; class Amphibia; order Caudata; family Salamandridae; genus Lissotriton; species Lissotriton helveticus. Next base: position 33,208,241 of record NC_136072.1, on the reverse strand, counting down.
TAGGAGGACATTTATTTGAAAGGCCCTTCAGAAATTTTAAAACAACTGGAGATTTAAATAACAAAGGCTGGTCCGGCAGACAAAGAAATGCCAATAAGGCCGAAAGATAACCTTTGACTGTAGCCACAGCAAACCCTTGCTGAGCTAGAAAAAGAGCAAATTGCAGTATATCAGATAAACGAGCCTTCAAAGGGTCAATAGATTTCTCCCCACACCAAGTAACACATTTAGACCATCTGTAAGAAAAAATTGACTTGGTGGAGTCACGTTTGGCTGATAGAATGACATCCACCACATCATGTGGGAGAGAAAAGGAATTCAGGTTGCACCGTTCAATCTCCAGGCATGAAGGTGTAAGGTCTGGAGGTGGGGGTGTAGAACCTGCCCCTCCATCTGATAGAGGAGATCTGCCCTGAGAGGGAGACGGAGCGGCGGGCACGAGGTGAGGTGGAGAAGATCTGTGTACCAAACCCTTCTTGACCAATTCGAGGTGATCAATATGACTTGGGCCCGGTCTTGACGTATCTTCCTCAGAATCCGAGGAATCAAGGGTATGGGAGGAAATGCGTAAAGGAGACGTGAGTCCCAACTCAACTGAAATGCATCCCCCAACGCTCCCTGCATCGCATACTGGAGACTGCAGAATGATGGGCAGTGAGCGTTCTCGAGAGTGGTGAACAGGTCCACCTGAGGAGTTCCCTATGTCCGAAAGACATGACGAACTACCTCTGGATGGAGCCTCCACTCGTGATCGGCGGAGAACTGCCGACTGAGACTGTCCGCACGCATGTTCAGCACCCCGGCCAGATGATTCGCCATCAGACAAATCTGGACCAGAGACGCATAGCCTCTCTGCAGAGACACTGCGACCCTACTCCTCCCTACTTGTTGACATACCACATCGCGGTGGTGTTGTCCATCAGGACTTGAACCGACCGACCGCGAATGGAAGGGAGGAAGGCCTTAAGCGCCAGACGTATCGCCCGTAATTCTAGAAGGTTGATGTGAAGCAACCTTTCCTCTGGAGACCAAAGACCCTTGATATCTAGATCCCCCAGATGAGCACCCCACCCTAGAGTGGATGCATCCGTTATTACCGTGGCCACCGATGGAGGCAGATGAAAAGGCTTTCCTTGAGAAAGGCTGCCCTCCACACTCCACCAAGACAAATCTGCTGCCAAGCAGCAGCTTGCGTGTCAGACATCACCTCGTTGAAATTTTTTCTGTCCTCTTCAGGTGACAACTGCTTCACTGAATCCATCAAAGCATGGATATACCTTCGTAGCAAACAAGTGGCATTTGTTGATTTTAAGGCCATACTGCCAGATGAAAATACTTTTTTGCAGTCTGGTCCAGCTTCTTTGATTCCTTGACTCCAGGCACTTGTGGAAAAGAGCCTACAGATCTCTTAGAGCAGGCAGCTTGCACCACCAAACTCCAGTAAGGGATGAGAGGACAAAACGTTTGGGTCACCAGGAGCCACTCTGTAATGCCTAGCCACGGCCTTAGACACTGCAGGAGCCGTTAGAGGCCTACTCCATACTTCCAGTATTGGATCCGTTAGGGCGTCAGTAAAGGGAATAATGGGTTCAACCACTGATGATTGTGAATGAAGTACTTCAGGCAGTATATTTGACTTGTATTCAGCTGTAGGCAAAGTCAAATTCAACAAGTCTGCTGCCTTCTTAATCACAACATGATAAGGCGCCACATCTTTATTTATTGAAGTTTTGTATAGCGCTGGCTGGACCCGAGGGTATCAGAGCGCTTCACATCAGAGACACATATGCAATAAAAGAACATGGAGCACAGTCGGACATAAAGACAGTACATCAACATCTTGAGTGGACTACGGGACATGGATCAGGAGCGAATCATCCGGCTCTGGGTTCAAAGAGAAGGCGGCCTTTCACAGTCCGGTGTGGGGTTCTCACTACGAACCAGAGCGCTCTAGGAAGAGGGCTTTGAGTAGCGTCTTGAATTGCGGGAAGGAGGCGGTCATTCTGATGTGGGGGGGATGGAGTTCCAGATCCTTGGGGCATTGCCCGCAAAGGATTTATTTGCGGTTTTGTGTTTCTGAGATTTCAAAGGGATGAGTAGGAGTGTGTTGGAGCTTCTGAGGTTCCTGGATTAACCGGCCCTTTTGAGTTTGGAGGCCAGGTATTCTGGTTTGCCTGTATGCAGTGCTTTATGTGTGAGGCAAGCTGTGCGGAAGTTGGCTCGTTGGTCTATCGGGAGCCACTTCAATCCCTTGAGTGCCGGGGGAGATGTGCTCATATTTTTTTGTTCCTGTGATCATTCTTGCTGCTGCGTTGAGGGTGGAGGTGAGAGGTCCCAAGTGCGATTTGGCTGTTCCAGTCAGCACTGCGATGCCATAGTCAATTCTGGAGAGCACTAATGCCTGGGTGGCCTGTTTCAGGTCTTTAGGGGGGAGGAAAGGCTTGATTTTGTAGAGAAGTTTCAAGTTCAGGAACGCACTTTTAGCGGTTTTAGAGATGTGTTTCTTCATGTCCAGTTTGGGGTCGAGCGTGAACCCTAGGGATTTAGCGGAGTCCGTTGGTGCTAGAGAGACATTGAGGGAATTTACGGCTTGGAGCCATTCCACTATTTGGGGGTTTTCGTCTCTATTTGAAATGAGGAGTACTTTCGTTTTCTCTTCATTAAGTTTGAGGTGGTTGGCTGAGAGCCAGTGTTGGACCTCCATGAGTGTAACATTTAGTCTGTGAATGTCCTCGATCGAGGTGGTTTCCAAATAGAGTTGAGTATCGTCTGGGTAGAGATGGAAGGGGATGGTGGAGTTCCTTAGAAGTGAGGTGAGGGGATCCATGTAAATGTTGAAGAGTTGTGGGGAGAGTACTGATCCTTGAGGAACTCCTCTGCTAATGGGGAGGGGGTCTGATTCGAAGCTGTTGATCTTTATTCTTTGAGTGCAGTTGTTGAGAAAAGAGGAGAACCATTTTAAGACTGTCTTTTCGATGCCCTCTCTCTCCTGGAGGACCTTGAGTAGCAGGGTATGATCCACTGTGTCGAACGCTGCCAATAGGTCAAGGAGGATGAGGAGGCTACATTGGTTGGAGTCGAGAGACATGTGCAGATCATCTAGGACATTTAGGATTGCGGTTTCAGTGCTGCATCCCTGTCTGAATCCTGACTGGTGTGAGTCAAGTAGATTGGTGTTTTCTAGATGTTGGGTTAATTGTGAAAACATACATCTTTCCAGAATTTTGGATAGAAGCGGAAGGTTCGAGACCGGTCTGAAGTTGTTCATGTCCAAGTGGTCAAGGCCCGATTTTTTTTAGAAGTGGCATGACTTGTCCTATTTTCAGGCAGTCCGGAATGGAGCCCTCGCTCATGGAGCTGTTGATGATTTTACCCCATATTGGAGCTAGAGTGAGCTTCATCTCTTTGGTGAGTCTCGAGGGCAGTTGATCGAGGGAGTGCGAAGAGTGTTTAGTGGAGTCGATAAGATTGCTTATCATTTCATCCTGGACTGGCCGGAAGGATGACCAGCGGATGGTCGGGGTTACTGTGGGGTTGAGGTTAGTTGCAGGATTCCAGGTTTCTGAGCGGGAGGCGGGATTCGGGCTGAATGAACGGTCAATTTTTGCGATTTTTTTCATTGAAAAAGCTTGCAAAGTTGTCGCAATGTTTTTTGGACGCCGCCGGGTTATCTGCCGCTGGAATGGAGGTTTGGTTCTTAATGATGTTGAAGAGTTCTTTGGGGCGATTTTTGGCATTGTCTAACGCGGAGCAGAAGGAGGATGACTTTTTGCTCTTGATATGAATGTAATAGTTTTTGCGTGCTGCCTTGAGTTGGTCCCGATGGAGGGAGGTGGGGTTGTTCCTCCATGTTCTTTCCAGGGATCTGAGGTGTCTTCTTTCCTCAATAATGTCAGTAGAGAACCACAACCTTGAGGGAGTGCTTCTAGGTTTTTTTTGTTTCAGAGGTGCCAGTAGATCCAGGGTGAGCTCCAGGTTGGCATAATAGAGCGAGATGAGTTCTGAGGTTGAGAGGGACTCCGTCGTGTTCGGAAGGAGTGAACTGAGTCCTTCTTCTAGCTTGTCTCGGGGGACTCTGGATATGTTCCTGACCCACTTAGGGGAAGCTTGAGTGGGTGGGAGGGATAGGGCCGGCTGGTTGATATGAAAGAGAATGATGTAGTGATCTGACCAGTCCACCGGGATGATACGGTCAATCGAAATTGCATTTTTGTTCGAATGATTGCATCCAGGATCGCTCCTCTGTAGTGCGTTTCCTCTGAACAGTGTTGGATCATCTCGTTGTCTTGCAGAAGGGTGTTAAGTGATTGAATGAGCGGGTTCTTGGTTTCGTTCCATCTTAGGTTGAGGTCGCCCAGAATTAAGCTATGGTCGCTGTTGAGTGCGGATTGGGTGATCAGATCCGACAGCTGAGCACTGAATTCGTTGGAGTTGCCTGGGAGATGATAAAGGAGATGGCATTGACGTGAGCTATGTGTGGGAAATTTGATGGTAACCGACAGGCATTCAAAGGAATTTTACAGGCAGGCGGGAATTTCAGAGATGGATAGGTCACTTTTGTGGATAATTGCTATGCCGCCACCTTTATGGATGGGCCTGTCTTTGCGGATAATTGAGAAACCTGGCGGCACCAGCATGTCCAGAGTGGGGAGGGATAGGGTGTTTAGCCATGTTTCCGTGATGAAGGCTACATCCAGGTCATGAGAGAGGATGGATTCAGCTATTTCCGTTACAAGTTTAATTGCGGACCGGCTGTTAATGAGCATACAGTTCATGGGGGCATCTTTTTTTGATTTCACATTGTCAGGCTTGGCTCTGGGAACGGCGGATAGATACATGGGGGTCTGGTGTCTCTACGAGGGGGCGAGACCCTACCCACTCCAGTGATGACTTGGGTCGAGGAGGTGGGAGTGGAGTTCAGGAGTGGGGCCTGGGCTGGCTGGTTCGGAGGGAATTCGTAAGATGCGACGAGTGCGCTCACTTCATGGGTGGAGAGGAAGGGAGTGGTTCTCGTGGGCTTGACTGCTCGCGATTCAATCAAGTCTTTAGTGAGAGGAGGCAGGGAACCTGAAGTGGGAAGGGACCGGTTAGTGGGTGGAGAGTCAGTCCTAGGTAGAGGTGTAGGGATGAGGGGTGGTGCTGAAGGAGGGTAGGGCATCTGGATAATCCCTTGGGTGGATAAGGGAGGGGCGTGCAGCTGGAGATTCCCTAGGGCGGATAGGGTTTCCTGTGGGCCAAGGATCAGGGTAGTGATCTGCGCTTCAATAAGGTCAAGGCGTTGCGTCTGCGCTTCCAGGGGGGAGGCGGTGAGAACTAGAGGAGAGTGGGTAGGTGGGTTGAGGGGTTGTGCCTCAGTGTTGTCAGGTCTAATGATCGAATGTCGGAGGGCTAGAGAGTGAGGGGGGTCATTGCCCAGTTGGCAGTGAAAGTTATCTTTGTTAGCAGGGACTGTGGGAACTGGAGAGGAGGGGGTTCGCGCTGAGATGTGGAGTTATTGGGGGATCTGGGAACCTTAAGGGGGGGATGCTGATAGCTAGTGGGTATATGGGAGCTAGGTACTGGGGGGATGGGGGTCCTTTGGGGATGCGAGGGGGGCTGAGTACTGGAAGGTTGGGGGCGAAGGGTGAGGGATGGTGGTAGTGAGATAGGGGGCGCAGGGGCAGGTGGGGGCATAGAGTTGGTCGAGTGGGGTGCCGGAAGGGGCGGGGATGCTGAGGTGGGTCACTAAGGGCGGGAGAAGGAGCACCTGACACTGAGGCCAAATCCCACTCAGGGGACAGCTCTAACCCACTTGCCTCTGGCAAGTCATCAAAATAATCCTCAGGATCAACAAGCTCACCTTCCTCGAATACAGCTTCCCTATAACTCTGCTCCTCCAAAAGGCGTTGGCTTCACACGTCGACCGCTCCTTTCGAATCGACTTCGTCGGATCCGGTATCGACTCCGAAGGCCCGGGATCCGGCGTCGAACACGGAGCCGGGGCCGGCGTCGAGCTTCGAGGCGGATCTCGAGGTATATCCGACGTCGCCGCTTGCGGCGTCGATGACTTCGGCGGCGCCGAGAGATGCCAAGGAGGAGTCGGCGTCAGCATTAAAAGGAAGGTAAGGCGCCGGAGCATAGGCTTGAGGCACACCCAAATTATAAGCCAATGGACCCATGGGACAAGCCGGTGCTCCAAAGGGGTACATGGCTCTCGCATAAACACCATACATGGCGTTTAAAAAATGAGAGGGGTCCTGTCCAGGACCTGGAAAGGGAGGATACAAACCCACCGGCTGCTCCTGAGGAGGCTGCATCGGAGTCGACACCTCTTGTTCCTCTTTGTCCTCGGGCTGGCCAATCGGAGTCGTCGAGTCCTGAGAATCAGGAACCTCTTCCACTTCACGCACCAGAGATTGTGATGGAAATGGAGACGGATTCAACTCCGAAGCCGATAAGTGTTCTGGAGATTCAAAAGGCAAGGCCTCACCTTCAGGATCCCGATCCGGTGAGGGAGTCACCATGCCCATTCGATGCCTTCTTCCAGATGACTTAGCTTTTGAGTCTGAATTCTTCCCTGAATGATGCCTGGAACTATGTCTCCTCTTCTTAGGTTTCTTCTTCGAAGAACTGGAAACATGCCCCGACATCGACTTCGAAGCCGACCTCGAACGAGACCTCGACCTCGATTTCGATCTTGACTTCGAGCACCTCGACTTTGACCTCGAACTCTTTCTGGCCTCCCTACCTTTCAATTTGGCAACAAGCAGTTTGGCCTCACGTTCTCGAAGAGCCTTCGGGTTATTCTTTTAACAGGATCGACAACTCTGGACATCGTGATCCGAACTCAGGCACCAGATGCAGTCACTATGCGGATCCGTGATGGACATCCTCTTCCCACATGCATCACAGGGCTTAAAACCTGTCTTCTTCGACGACATCTCTAGAAAAGACAGCTACACCAAAAAAGATACAGTAGAAATCCAACAGTAACAAAGTTACCACAAATCGCAACAGAAGATTCCCGAAACCGTTAGCGTAGATGACGCGGAAAAAAGGGAACTGATGTCATCACGCCGACATAGGCCTAATAAGGAGTCAGTGACGTCGGTCGGAGTTGCGAGCGATGCCGTGCTCCTATGACGTCGTCCACGCCGCCGGCTGCAAAAGAATTTTCCGAACGTTGCTGACGCAGGGGGATATTCACAAGGTGAGGAATCCACTGGCAGATGTATCCATCAGGAAGAGGTGAATGAGGGAAGTGCAGACCAGCGTTCAGCTCAGAGAGTGCTAGCGCACTTTAAATGAATGAATTTATTAACTGGTCAATTAATTAAAATCATTACAGTAAGAAAGAATACAACTGGTGAGTAAAACAATGATCACATTAAAACTATAAAGACTGCTGGTTAAAAAGTTTTTTGTTCAAGTAATATATCCCCTCTCCGCTGCACCCACTCGGACCGTCAGCCCCGGGTCTTTATCATAAGTCCTTGCACTAAGTTTCTTAGACACCTTCGTAGGCCTTTAAATGTATGATATGTGATATCTCTATGGCCGTTGTGCAGGTGGCGGTGAGTTGTCACAGGAACAGGTAGTTTAAGGTGAGTGAAATCAACGGTATATATCAGAAGGCTTTAGAAAAGATGCAAAAAGGGGAAAAGGGAAATAACCCCAGCACAGACCTCAGGGAATTAATGTGCGAGTGAAAGAGGGATGGTGAGCCCCCGCACCAGAACCTCTCTGAGACTCAACAAACTATGACTAGAGAATTCCAAAAGCAAGCTGGGCTACAGCCAGGTGAGCAAGATACTTTCCAATTGTCCTCCATGAAAACATGTGTGAAAGGACAGGTAGCTCCAACCTCAACCTTTTACACTTCTACCCATGGGATGTATCACTAGTCTGGCAAAAGCATGTGCAGGCTTATAAAACAGTGGGTTGGATTCACCAATGAGGATGAGAAGAAATTGTGATCCAGAACACTGATATAACTTCTGAAAGAAATGAAAAGCAGCCAAAGTAAGGTAGACCCTGGCCAATAGCCAGTAATCCTAATTTGGTATGAGTAGGCTAACAAATGCCATCAAGAGTCACAGGTGTGAGACACTCAAGAGACGCAAATACCAAACACCCATCTGAAGAACCTCTACTGCTCTGCTGCCTCGTAATCAGTTTGCACAAATGACATCTGAAAAGTCAGAGCCAGCAGAAGAGAGGGGGGAAACATTATATGTCTTGAGGTTCCCCATGCTGGTAGGTGATGCTGCAGGTGCAACCTCAGTGCCTTTTTAAGGTCTCATTCTCAGGCGGCCATGGTGTTCATCTTTCAAGGGTTTTAGAGTTACTGCCTGTCTGCTATTATGCACTCAAGAAAGATACAGACATCCTTTCTTCCCAGAGGAACTACTCTAGCTCAATTTGTAGAGGACTTGTTGGCTGCAGCTGACTCATTGGAGCATTGAAAAACTGACTCCCTGTATATCTTTGAAGCACTGGCTACAAAATAGCAGAAGTTTTCTAGAGAAAAATGATCATTCTAACTTGCCCATGCTTGCTATCTTTGTCTGCACGGGGTAGGCATCTGTCTGCAGACCACATTGAAGCTATCTGTAAGCTGCCCAGAGCAGTCCTTGTCTCTCAGGCATGTAACATTTGGGAATAGCAGGTTTTTGTAGCTGACAAGCCATTGAGGTTTGTGAATATTGTTAAACCCTTCCATGATCATACAAACATGGATGACCCAGAAGCCGTGCATCGTACCAAGGAGGCGGAATGGGCTTTTGTTACTTTGAAACAAGCCTTCTCCTATCCACCTGCCTTAGGGCTGCCTAATTATGATTCACCATTCCCTCTGAACTGCCATCTAAGGAGTGGGTTTGCATCAGGGGTGTCGATATCCTGTTCTACACCCCGCCTTCATGCTGACCGCTGCTCAGGACAGAGAGCCGCATGACTGCCTCATCATAACCACCCATTTGGGTGAGATCCATATTGATCTCTCAGTGCCTTCATAGCTCATTGTGATCTTATGTATTATGTTGATGGATCATATCTCAGAAATGAATGTGTCTGAAGAGTGGCCAGTTATGCCATATATACAAAGTACAAAGTTGTCGAAAGCTGCTACATACCTCATGTACACTTTGATTGTATATAAACCCCTGAAAGATTGTTACTATATTTACTGACACAAAATATACTTTTAGAGTGATCCATGATTTTGGGCTCCTCTGGAAGCAACAGTTTCCTCACTCTGGCAGGATCCCTGATTAAAAATGGGACCTCTGTTATAGAGATATGTGGTGCGCCATACAAACCTGCGATTTAAAATGCACCACACATTAGTACTCCCAAGCTGAAGTCAGCAGACAAAGCACTTCTGCTGATCTAGCTGCCAAGACGGCAGCTTTGGCCCCAAGTTCCGAAGTCATGTTGTATGTTTCTCAGACTGTTAACTAATTTATTCCAACTCTAAAAGATGTGTCTGAATTACAGGAATCTGCCTCTAAGATGAAGAAATAGACTTGTTGAAACAGAACTGTAAAGGGGTTCCAGATGGAGTGTGGTGGGATAGAACCTGGAGAGTGGATGCCCTAGAATTCCACAACCTTGCTTGACTACACCATGGTCGAATGTCAGCAGAGATGGCATATCCAAGCTGCTTTATTGGTCTGTCTGATCGAAGCCTATCACAACGTGCAACCATGGCGCCTGATCCACATGCGACTCCATCAGCAGAAATCCCATATCTAACCAACTGGCGTGGCCTGTTCCAAGCCCAGTTAACCACAAACAGAACAGCCTGTGGGCATGCCACTGGAATGAAACCATTGAAACCAACGTTTCCAGCCCTGCTGTTCACTCTGCACCTTTAAGCCTAACCCCTCCTATGCATCCTGCTCCTGTGGGTAACCACAGATCATCAGCTTGGGAAGGGGCTTCTGCTGCCAACCTCCCTCAACCCATCCATGACCAAGATGCAGCCCCCTCCTGCTTCCCACAGACCCAACCTCCAGCCTATGTAGTTAGAAGCCTCCAGGCCACTCCCTTACTTGATGAGCCCGGCCTGCCTTCTTTGCTACAAACCTTATTGATTGTCTCTTGCCAAAGAAACACAGTAGATAACAGTGTGAAGTACACACTGGAAATAACAATTTGGCACAAAATATCTGATGTTATTTTTTCCTGCACTGAGCACTTCCCTTACTACTCACTATTTTCAAGTTTTGTAATGTTTACATAATATATAGATTGTGTTATATTTGTCAAAGTGTGTCTCTTTTGTACAGACTTCACATTTGTACAGACTACACAAAACCCTTCAAGGTGGAACAATTAGTTACTTTTTTTTTTTTGTACGTGTTTTTATTGGTTTTTTTTCCCCCCATTTTCATATGGGTACATAGCACATCGAAGAAAAAAATATACATACAGGATATTAGAAATTAACATCCAAATCGATCAAAAAAATACAAACATTACAATAAAAACCCAATAGTAGTAACGCAAAATACTATAAGATCCAGATTTAGATGAGCCACACGTGTGTACAATTTGAAAACTTAAACATTCATACTATAATCCCTTATAATTTCATTTAGACATAAAGACATAAATAAATCATATATCATCTTCAGTTCTGTCAGACAAATAGATTAATCAGCGATTCACAGTTTTGATAATTCCTACCCTGGATCTATATCTCTCCATCTTTGAATAGGATCCCATATTTCCCTACCAATTTTCTTGCTAGTTGCCCCTTTCCTAGCATAAATTGCTTTTTCAAGATTGTATATATTCAATAGTCTCATTAACACTTGGTGGAATGTAGGAGGTACGCGATCCAACCACGCTGAGGTAATACACAATCTCAAGACGGCCATAGCTACAAATATAAAGTATTCATGAGCTGAACTGGAAGCATTTTGATTAATTCCAAGCATCACCACTGCTGGAGTAAGTATGATTTCTATCCTCAATCTATTATTAAGAAATGTTTCTATTCCATCAAAGGTGGTTTTCAAATGAGTACAGCTCACAAGCATATGGGTAAGGTCAGCTTCGTCGCTATCACACCTTGGACATGTAATCCCATTTGTACCACCCCACTGTGCTATCCTGGCTGGCGTATGATATAAGCAATAAAGAGTCTTATAATGTTGGGCTTGCAGTGGTGCTGAACATAGGAGTCTCTGACCTAATTCCAGTGATCTATAAAAGCAGCTCTTATCAACTCCCAGTTTCTGTATCCATTTATTCTCAAATTTAGTCAGATCATCAGCCTGGTGTTCTATCAGCTCCGAGTAAAATCTTCTTATTGAACCCTCTGTTCCATTCTCTATAATATCCATAATATGATTTAAACTAAATCCCTCCACCCCTCCAGTTTTTGTCCTGATAAAGCTTCTTATTTGCAGATACTTAAACAAATGTGTTGTATCCAATCCATATATTGCCTGTAAGTCACCAAATTGCATTACCCCCTGTGCTCCCATAATATCCCCCATCTTTGTGATCCCGTGACTTAGCCAGTCATTAAAAACCACCCCTGCAAATATTTCATCAGGTAGATTGGGATTCCCTCTAAACCTAGTATAGGCATTGTACCTTCCTAATCCAAATTTTTTAGCGAATGACATCCATATTCTATGTGCTGCTATAATCGTTTTAAATTTAGTCCTCTTAAAATAACCATGATCAGTAATCTTCAACAGAAGGTTTTCAGCTTGTTCTCCCAGAGCCAATGTATATATTGCTAAGGTTCCTAGCTGATTTTGTCCTTCTTTTTCTCCCCCTCCTAACAGTCCTGCCATCCATTGCAGAGATGCCGCCCAGTAATATACTTTTAAGTCTGGCAGGGCCCATCCTCCACGCTCCCTAGGTAAAGCCATAAATCTTAATGCCCTTCGGGTCTTTCCATGGGCCCAAACAAATCTATTTATCATATGTTCCAGTATTTTAAACCATTTTGGTTCAAATAATAGAGGTATAGCTCGGAATATATACAAAAACTTTGGTAAGAAAATCATTTTAATTATATTTGTTCGCCCAACTATTGAGAAATGTATGTTATGCAGTCTGTCTAATTCTTTTTTCGCTTTGCTTATTATAGGTGCAATATTTAACTCCACCAATTTATCTAGCTCTGCTGTGATTTTTACCCCTAAATAAACTCCACTTTCTACCACCCTATTATCTAGACAGTGTGTTTTACAGTTTTTAATAATCTGTGTTTTACTAGTATTGAGAGCATAACCAGACACTTCTCCAAACTGTTGTGCTTCAGTCTCTACCATTGCCATTGCTTCAGTGGGATTAGTAGTCACAATTGCCACGTCATCCGCGTATGCCAAAATTTTACATTGAGTTCCATAGGTCTCTACTGGGCAGATATCATTATTTAGTTGTATACGGCGTATATAGGGGTCCATGTATAAAGCAAATAGGAGAGGGGAACAGGGGCAGCCCTGCCGCGTTCCCCTTTTTATTTTAAATGAGAGTGTATACCCTGCATTTACTCGAATGCGAGCAGTTGGATTCTCATATAACACTTGAATTGCTTTCACCATACCTTCTCCAAAACCCAACCTCCTCAATGTAAACCATAAAAAGTCCCAGGAGACCCGATTGAAAGCTTTCTCAGCATCCAATAGCATAATTGCCATCGGGTCTCCTGATACCTCTGCAACATCAAGAAGGGTAATCGCTTTTCGTATATGGTGAATCGTGCCTCTCCCTGGTATAAACCCATGTTGATTAATGCTGACAAGTCTGTTGATTACTTTTGCTATTCTAAGAGCTAATGCTTTTGAATATATTTTTGTGTCCGCATTCATTAATGTTATGGGTCTATATGATCCAGGTTGTTCAGTTGGCTTATCCTTCTTCAAAATTATAACGATATCGGCACCTGCCCAGCTTTTCGGGATAGATGTCCCCCCCTGCGCCTGCTGTAGTGTATGTGTAAAATCCTGTTTAATTGTGTCCCAAAAAGTCTTAAAGAATTCAACTGGAATCTGATCAGGACCAGCAGCCTTCCCGGATGGCAAGCTAGTCAAGGCAATAAAAATTTCTTCAGGGGTCAAAGGCTCCTCTAATCCTTTTACCTTGTTCTCCAATAGCTTCGTTACTGACACTTCTCTAAGATAATCACCTATCCTAGAAATATCAGTTTGTGTTTATTGATTATATAGTGAGGTATAGTATTTTCTAAAAACTTCTCTTATACCCTCTGTTTCTGAGATTACTCTTCCAGCTTCATCCTGTACTCCTCGCACTTGCGCTATAGATGCATTCTGCCTAGTCCTTATAGCTAAAGTCCGCCCCACAGATTCATTAAACTCGTAGCATCTCTCTCTATTCGCTAAGTATATTTTAGCAGCTTTGTTGGCTACGCTCTCCTGTGCCTCCATCTTTGCCTTAGCTATTTTTATTAATACCTGATCAAGAGGAGCCCCCCTTGTAACGGTATCTGTTAACTCATCCTCTGCTTCTATTACCCTTTTAATAAGTTCCTCCTCTTTTTGTCTTTCTTTCCTCCTACTCGCTGCACTGTAACTTAGTGTCTCCCCCCGAATGGCTGCCTTGAATGCATCCCAGACATTCCCAACTTCCGTGCTGCCTCTGTTGATATTTAAGAACTCAATGATCCACTCTTTCATATGTGCTATATATGCCTCGTCCTTCAGCAGTCCCCTCTCAAATGTCCAAATACGTTCCGGTCTCTTACTACCAAGATTTACTGTTAAGACTAAAGGGTTATGATCAGACATTATTCTTGGTAGCTTTTCAATTTTCGCTTTTGACTGAAGAGAGTTTGACACCAGAAAGTAATCAAGCCTAGCACAAACCCTATGGGGTGCTGAATAATAAGTAAACCCCTGTTTGTCTGGGTAGATTGTCCCCCACAGATCTATCAGTGCATTGTTCCTTACAAGGTTACATAGTGAGGACCAAACTCTCCTTTTTCTACCTTGATAACCCATATTAGACATCAAACCAAGCCCTCCTGCCCCATTAATATTTAAATCTCCGGCTAGGATTACAATTGGTGACCATGTGGGCAATTCCAGATCCAGAAAGTCAAAAATGTCCGGATCATCTTCTGTTGAGCCATAGACACACACTAGAGTAACCCACTCTTCCTTCATTTTAACCTCTATAATGACCCACCTCCCCCATTGATCTTCCAGTTTTTTTCTTATAATCAGGTCTCTTTGCTTGGACAAGACTGCCACCCCTCTGTTCCTTGCACCCTGTTTAGTATGGGCTAGTACTTGATATCCCAGCTGGTCTAAGAGATAAGCCTGACCCCCCTCTATATGAGTTTCCTGTAGGCACACAAAATCCACATTTAGAGTTCTTAACCACATTGCCACTCGCAGCCTCTTAACCCGATCATTTAACCCACACACATTCACCGTGATTATACGTGTATCCATTAATGTACATCAGTTATCTGTCCCAACAAGTTACCATTTTTCCTACACCATGTCTTATTAACGCCTCTCAGGATTGATCTCCTCGCCCCTTGTATTTTACATATTTCTTGAACTCTTTCCTGTATATATATATTCAAACAAAAATCATCCAAGTGCCATGTACCTCTCCCCCACCCCCCTCCCCCCCCGCCCCCCCCTTACAGGCAAATAGGTCAGTCCTGACCTATACGTGACAGCTGTCATCCCAGGTGTCAATCGCTACTCCCCCCCCGCCCCCCTGCTCTGGTTACCGTCTAGATCCTTATGCCACTCTACCATTTACTATCTTATTTCACACAAGGGTTTTTCTTTTTTTTTTTTTTAGTTTTTACCCCCTATTTTCCAGCATTGAAAAAGTACGTACTTTGCAATTAAGGTTTCTTTGTCCTGTTTAGTGCAACTGCCATATTATTTGCACCTTCTTTTCTTTTCTTAATCTCCTCGAGATATTCCTGTGCTTTTATCTCAGAAAAAAAGATTTTAGTTTGTCCCTTGTCTATTACCTTTAACCGAGATGGGAACATGAGATATGCTTCGCATCCCAGATTTTAGAAGGGAGTTATCAATTTCCTCATACGCCACCTCCTTTTCACTGTGGTATGACAGAAGTCGGGGCGGGCGAAAAAAGTTGCACCATTATATGTTCGTCTTGCTTCGGGCTTTGCTTTGTCCATAATTTCCTGTCTTAAAAGGAAATTCCCTACGAATATCAAGATAGCCCTGGGCTTATCTGTAGGTGGTGCTCTTTTTTTAAACATAGGACACCTATGTGCTCTTTGTACCTCCTTCTCCCAATTCCCAGCCTGTTAACTCTGGAAAAGCCCCCTTAAACAGCTCAATGACAAAGGCCCGCACATCCTGCCGTTCCCTTCCTTCTTCCACTCCCAGTAATCTTATATTATTGCGCCGTTGGCGGTTCTCATAATCCTCTAGCTTCCATTGTACATCAGTTGTCAACTGTTCTTGCTCCTTCCGGTACTCATTCCAGCTCCCTACTTCTTCCTCCAATTTCTCAGTTCTTGATTCTACCTCAGTAACCCTTGATGCCATGTCCGTATATAGCTTATTAACTTTACGTAACGATGCTTGTATCTTTTGATTGGCGTGTTTTGCTCTCCGAGATTCCAATCTCGCTTCTCCCTGCATTTGTTTCAATGTTGAATACAACATATCCATCGTTGTGGCTTGCGTTTGTGCCAGTGCAGGGGTATTAATTTGCGTCTGTGTACCAAGTGCTACTGCTGGCACTGCTGCCCCTTCTTGATAGAGTTGTGACGTTGCTGCATAATCCCAGTCCAATCTTTTAGAGACATCCGTATGTGATAGAGTCATACTAATTCTTGACATACTGCGAGATCTATTTTTTAAACTTTTCCCTCTTTTTTTTGTATTCACTTTACGATTTACCTCACTATCCGTAAGTTCAGATTCTAGTTCAGATGCAGTCTCTGAATCCCCCATTTCACTCTCCGATATGGAGTCCTCGCTTTCATTATTGTCCTCCTCACCCTCCTCATCATTGACTGAAAAGAAGCATTCATCATTGGGGGACCCCAGATTTGTTGAGGGGCCTAGAGGAGTCTGAATAATAGATACTGGTCCGCCTTCTTTCCCTGCAGACACCACACTCTGCCTACCATCATTCTGTAAGCTCTGTTGTAGAACCGGGGAGCCCCCCTCTATTGTAGCATTAGAGTCAAGGGGAGAGACCACCTTTGGCCCAACTCTCAGTGCCTCATCACTCATAGATTCATTCAGGGCCACAACCTCTGTCTCTGCCTCTACCTCCGGCGCACTCAGAGCTGTAACCCATCCGTCTGCTCCATCAACTCTCCCATCATATTCCAGCGTCTGAGTCTGAGTCTTGCCACTATTCGCGCTAGAGATATTTTCACCACCCTCTCTTCCCACCTTACCGGCAGCCTGATCGTAAGGATTAGTATGGTGTTCCTCGTGATATTTCGTTACTTCTTGGGCTTCCAGTGCGTCGGCAGCTTGCTGATTCTCCCGTATGTCGCTACCTTGACTCACCACACTTCCATTTTCCAGCGCCCCCGATGTGCAGGAGCCTTCTGCTATTGTCCGACCGTCAGTTTCCACTGCCTTCCCCGTACGATCCTCTCCAGGCTCTGTGTTTGATTCTGGCAGCTCCAACCCCAGCGCAGCTCCGTGAGCCTCGTCAATTCCGTCAGGTCCTGTGCCTGCCTGTAGTGAGGCGGGTGCTGCTTCCGATGTCGACTCTGTGCGTGCTTCATTCACGATGGTAGAGGGGTGATTCGTAACCGGTGCTGCAAAAGACTCTCTAAGGGTAGGTTGGCGCATATTCCCTTCTTTGCTCAGCATTTTGCTGACAGTCTCATTATTCACTCGTTTCACCGTTTTTTTTGTTGATTGGACCTTTTCTTTTTCTTTTTTATCTTTTGACTTTTCCTTTGCTTTCAATTTTAAACTGGTCCCCTGCATTTTCTCGAGCGTCTCAGGTGCATCCTCGTGTCCCGCCTTCTCTGCATTTTCTTTTATCAAATTTCTCTGTGTCCGGGTCTGTGCTGCTGCTGCTCGAAAATTGGGGCTTGGGACCCCTCCCGGGTCGCTTAAGGTCGCAGCATCCCTTTCCTTCTCCTTCTGAGGCCTTGGTCCGCGTGGAGCCATCTTTTGATTCAAATGGTACCGTGGAGACCCCAACCAGGAGAGAATAATCTTCAAGTCCGGAGCGCTTTTTGAAAACCAATTACGAAGTCGTGTCACAAGACTTGCAGAAAACAGCAGCATACTAACTGCAGACCGTCAGTAGATATCCCACAAGGCAGTCTATCGGCATTTTTTCCCCCTTCCTTCCACATCACCAAGCAGGAGCATAGGAGGGGAGCGACCGACTCCTACGGTCTGTCAGCGGCCATCTTGCCCCGGCAAATACAGCTTCCAACGGAACAATTAGTTACTGTTGTATTGTATATATTACGTTTATTATATGTCCTCTTCTCTTTGCCCTGTGCTTTAGTACAGAAACTCCCAAAAAAGGCATGCTAACAATTTCTGATGGATGCCTGTGGGATTTTCTAAGTGTTTAGGGTACGCAATAATGGATCCACAACAGGCTTCACCTTCCTCCTGAAATCTGACAACAGAGTGCATCAAATTCTGAGCTCAGGTGCTCCCAGCATGACATCAAAAAATCCACCAGGACATTTAATGCACATTATCATCTACCAGATGGCAATGTTGGTTTTATTGAGGTTGTTAAAGGCTGCTGGAACTGTGAGCAAGAGGGAGTCACATAAGGCTATATGCACCTGGACTTCCTTTTTAAGGTGAGGATTGCCACACATCTGCCCGGGGCGCCCCTCACCCCGACATGGAGTCAACATTTACCTAAGCCATGTATTTGAACAGAAAGTGTAACCTTGGCATAAAAACTATCCCTTGAAAGAATCAATTTTGAGCCTGATTTTGCACCAACCAACGTAAAACATAAAACCATTACCAGCACACACCATAAACACTGTTTTTACCTTTCGTCGTCTACTTCCATCCGCCTCTTGCGGTACCAGTAGACTATGAGGGCGATGGCGATCATCAGCAGCAAAAGGAACGCAAGGGCTCCAAAGAGGATGCCAAAGAAGGCGTTGAGGTTCATGGCGATGGTGTCGCAGGTGAGCCCGGAAGTAGTATATATGGAGAAGGGAACACACCTGCATAAAAAAAAACGTGATTTAGCATGTCTTTTCCAAAATCAGGGTATTTAACCCCTCCCATGCTCGTGACGGAACCGTTCCGTCACGAGCCTCTGGTGGGCTGTGCTGGTGACGGAACGGTTCCGTCACGGCCCGCTCGCCGCGCCTGCGCGGCGCGAATTCCGCGCCTGCTCTGACGTTCTAAAGAGCGGGCGGGGCCGTGACGGAACCGTTCCGTCACAAGCACAGCTCACCCGAGGGCCGTGACGGAGCGGTTCCGTCACGAGTATGGGAGCGCCGCGCGGCCCCGCCTCCCCCTTAGCGCTGCGGCGGAATAGCCACCGCAGCGAAGGGGTTAGCTTCCCAACTTAGATGTTGTTTTTGTTATTTATTAAAATCAATTTGTCATTCTGCAGAACCCTAAAACAAAGCAAAGAAAACCTGCAGACAAGTAACTTACCTTGGGTAAGGTTCTTTCTGGTAGAGACTCCATCTAACAGTAGATTCCCCACCATTTGCAGATTCCTCCTTTTTTGAATTTTCCCCAAGTGTCAGACTTGATCTGGAAACCTTTCAGCAGTACTTCTGCATATAGGTAGGGGAGTATCATGCTTCTCTGCACTGAAGCTATTCTGCTGCAGAAATGACATGCAGAGCCTATACAGGTGCCAGTCCTGTGTGCTGACATCAGTTGCCTTCGAGAGTGTCTGTGCCCCCCAGACGCAGAACCCCAAAAAGCAAATTGGTATGACCAGGGTGCAGATTCGTAGACTTGGGATCTTACTAATGAATAGAGTTCAAACGTGTAACATGGCATGTGCTACCGATACTCGCATACCCTGGATTGGTCCATAGCTGAATGCGTTTTGCTCAGTGCACATGCAAATAATTGTCACATCATTTTTCACACTGCTTGATGAACTAACAATCACGTGATAACCTCATAGTTTCACCTCGTGGTGGACATGATTTACAACCCCACTGTTTTGTCACTATCACTTCATCGCTTTTTTGAATCACCATTAACCTCATCACTGCGGCGTGAATTCCGCCGCAGTGCTTTCATTCCAATCGCGGGCGTGGTCATGACGGCTCCCGGACGTCATCAGCACACGCCCACCGTGACTCATGACGGCCGGGAGCCGTCATGAGCATCAAAGAGGCTAACAACTTGGAGACACAAAATGTGACACTAAACATGTTACTTCAGCAAGTTCAAAACACATACTTGGAGCTTTGTTCTCATTTTGCCTTTTCCATCTACACACGGAGTAATACATCCCCTGACGAACGGCAACTGCTGAAATGCATTGGGATTGTTGAATTGTGAGAGTCCACTCTCATTTGTATACAAATGGAATGCTTTCAATTTCACAATTTTTTACTTGAATATATTACAATTCAAAAGAAGTTACATTTGGACTACAAGCTGTGAAGAGTATTTTGTGTAATTACCATTTAATGAAACCATTGATTAACTTGATTAAATCCCCCTATTTGGGGTCAATGTGGTGTAATTAGGGGACGCTTTCTCCAATGTGGGAAGCGCAAAGGTCTTAGTTTTTTTTATGCCTATGATCACAAGGCAATGCCCTAATGCACACAAACAAACTGATAAACGGATATTACATCAGTTACCAACAGAAGAGTGCTGCAGCCATCCAAATGAATTTGAGCTCTTTCTCCGATGCCATTGGGGTAGTTTATCTAATATGGCAATGGAGTAGTCACCGCCATAGCCAAACTTAAGGTCGGAGATGCACCTTTGGAGGATCGGCAAAGAGGTAGGTCCTGACTTCCTCTCGAATCTCACTTCTTTGTGCTAAACAGTTTCTACATTTTGGATGTGGGCTATCTGGGCACCACTTTCAAGGGTCCAACGCTGGAGGGGCACTACTTGGAGGGTCAAGGCTCATTCAGGCTGGGTCCAGGTGTGGGTTCAAGATGGTTTGATCCTTTTCTGTCCCTGAGGCCTTGATCAGGAGGCTAGCCAACTAGCTTTGCAGTCACTCTGAAAGTCCTCGGTACAAGCAGAAAAACAGATCTCAAGCAGCAGGGAAGTTATCTGAGGGTGCAAGGCAAGCTTCAGGCAGATAGCCTACTTGCTGCTGCAGGGCAGTCCTCTCAAGCACACAGCAGGCCACGGGGAGCTGGTAAGCTCTCTGAGAGTCCTCTGCAGGTCCAGAAGTGAACCAAACGGTGGGTCTAAGTTAACTTATTTTATACCTGATGCAACTTTAAAGTAGAAGAAACTTCTAAAGTTATACCTCTACAGATAGTGTTGGAATTCCGTTTCTCCCTGTCCTGGTCCCAGGATGTCTGGGGGCATAAAAGTCTAGTGCAGCTACTTTGAAGTGCAAATGAGTCTGTGCACAGCTGCCTCCCCCATACCGACAGGATTGCCCATCCTGCCAACCCCCAATATCCCTATTTAGTGCCTGGCAGTCGCCAAATAATTTGGATAAGAAAATGCCAACTAACCAAAAGTGCCATTCTCAGAATTGTGACTTAAAATGTGACTTTACCATTAAAGAGGATTTTAGATTGCAATTCCTTAGACACCAAACATGGCAGTACTACTTGCTCCCAAACACAATGTATCACTTTTTAAATGTAATGAAATAACCCAATACAATCCTACAGGAGAAGTAGGCCTTGAAGTAGTGAAAAGTGAATTTGTGAGCTGTTCACTACTAGGACATAAACTTAAAACTACCATGCACCCTGCCCTTTCGGCTGTTTAGGGCCAACCCAAGGGGTGGCTCATATGTATTTAAAAGGGAGTTGTGAGGTTTGGCAAAAGGTTTATTTTTCTAAGTTGAATTGGCATTTTAAAACTGCACACAGGCTGCAATGGCAGGTCTGAGACATGTTTTAAGGTGCTACTTAAGTGGGTGGCACAATAAGTGATGCAGGCCCACTAGTAGCATACAATTTACCAGCCCTGGGTATATGGTATACCACTTTACAAGAGAATTATAAGTAAATCAAATGTACCATATAAGTGAATTAAGTGTACCAATCGGGTATATGCCTCCTCTACCATGTTTAAGAGAGTGAGCACAAGAGCTTTAACGTTGGTTAATCAGATTGGGCCCGATTCACAGAACTAACTTAAGACAAAATCCTAAACTTACTACTTTTGGTATTCACAGAAGTTAGGATTTTGTCTTAAGTTTGTCTTAAGACAGACTTAAGACAGACTTAAGACAAAATCCTAACTTAAGTCTGTCTTAAGTCTGTCTTAAGACAAACTTAAGACAACATCCTAAATTCTGTGAATACCAAAAGTAGTAAGTTTAGGATTTTGTCTTAAGTTAGTTCTGTGAATCGGCCCCTTTGTGTCTGACTCCTTACTGTTACCAGGTTAAGATGTAGGCTATGCAGTAGAGATCAATTCCCCTGTAATATCAGACAGCATATTCTCGGGGCTGGTTCCTTGGCACATGGAGTAGCTGCACTGCAGGAGAGCTCCTAGAAGCTGTTATGTTTATGAATGGAGTATCAGCCCCAACCTCTGCTCTAGGCAGCCATGTATGTTTTTCTCTCTAAAAGGCCTATTGTGCTACTGGCTTGGCAGACAGGTACAGGGGGTTTGATCTTCCCAGAGAAGTACTACCACATGCTTTTGGCTGTTCAGTGTATTAGTCCCTCTTCTATGGAATGTTTGCATTCCAATGTATTACGGACTATTTTACACCCCCAAAAGTGCTCTAAATCATCATACATTAAGGACCTGATTATGATCTTGGGGGATGGGTTACTCTGGTACCTGCATGCAGAAATATAAATCTCATAAGATATAGAAGGATTTGTATTTCGGCGGATGGGATATCCATCACCATTGTGACTGAGTAACCCATAGGCCAAGATCGTAATCAGGTCGTAAATTCTTTATCTCGCCGTGGAAATTTATACACAAAACAATCATTTGTGTTTTGTTTTTACACAGTAGCGTGCTTAGTTACTGATTTACTCTGTACTAACATGTAAGCAAGAACTATGGGGTTTGAACATGCTTGTCTCAGGTCCGTTTGTTACGAAGATGACCTCTGACATATAATCACATAAGTGGCACAGATCAATTGGGAGATGGATCATATATGTCTCACTTCTATGTGGTGGAGCTCACATAACTTTTAAGGGTTCTTGCCTGTTAATACAAGGACCTTAGGGCACAGAGTGTTTGTACTTTATAAATGCATTTACTCACGTGCAGACAGGACCCGTCTGTGTCAGGTTGCAGGCAGCATTATTCTTACAATAACCTTTGCACGTGGATTCACACATAAACGTGTTGGGATTCAGTGTATACAGACTGTCTGGAAACCCAGCACAATCAAAGTATGTCAGCAGCACGTCCTTCCTCGCTGTAAAAGGTAGAGATATTTATTAGATACATTTTCAACACACAAAAGGGTTAATTTACAACTACTGAAAATGTGTATATGTTATGCTAATACTTTATTGATTCACTACATAATGTAATTGGTTGCTGAAAGAGGTGAGATGCAGACATTCCTTTAGGAACCAGCCTGGACTCTCTCCAGAAAAAGAAATCTCAGAAGGCAGAAGCCTTTAAATGATACACTTGTCAGTGATCAGGGTCCTTGGTTGGCATCACCACAGGGGGAGACATCTTTAAGTGCATGATTTAAAGTTTGGCGGCATGGGACAGTTCTCTAATTTCAGGAAAAGCTGGTCATGTCCCTGCTGACGTCCCTCATGTGTAGAAACAGGATAGGGAGGATGCTTATCAGGTAGATTCAGAAGTTGTAGGATCTTTCAACATGGCCAATCTCTAAGGGCCATATATATCAAGCCATTTTTCATTCGCAAACGCTGCGAATCGCAAAAAACAGCGTTTGCGAATGAAAAATGCTATTTGTAATGTATGAAGCAAATTCGCATCTCAAGTTAAGAAATCACAAAATTAGCGATTCCTTATGTTGCGAGCCCAAGAAATCTGCGATTTCCCTATGGAATCCCAATTTTGCGATTTCTTAGTTTGCGAAAATCGCAAACTAGTAATTGCAAAATACGAAATCGCAGGGGGATGTATGAAAAATGTACAATTAGCGTTTTGTCGAAATTCGCAATTTTGCGTTTTTTTAGTTAAGGAATCGCAAAATTGCGATTTTTCTTGGCTTAAGAAATGGCTATTTTATTGTGATTTCCTACATACATACCATTTTGCGATTCTGAAATTGCGATTCGCAAAAAAACACAATTTCAGAATCGCTAACGGGGAGCTTGATACATATGGCCCTAAGTACCTCCAGCATAGTGAAATGCAGTAAGAAATGATGCATTTTACATAGTCTACAATAACTTTCAGTAACTACATTTTGGCAAACAGTCACAAAGCCAAAGATTTTTTTATTTTCTATAGTAAAAGGTGATCTCAAAAGAACAGCTTCTCTCACAAATACAAGTACAGCGCACAAAATGTCCAGTATGACAGAGACAGGCAACCATTCACCTTTCCCTCAGGTTCATCTAATAATCATGAACACATGAATTCTTTTCACAAACTGTATTTTGTAGTACCTATAGACAGCACTAAAAAGTTTACTACTAGGTGATTACCAAATGCTATTCACAAACCTACAAGTGTAGAACTCCACCTCTACTATCTTTTCTATAGGGATATCCTTACACATGTAAGTTTACTACTTATTCTCTCATTACATGTTTGCATTAATAGGGTGGGGTATCAACCACACAAAAATAAAACATAATTATTATTTGATTTGAAATCGTTTTTTTTAATTTAAAGATATTTTTTATTCTAGGTGAGATTTTTAATTTAAACTTCAGAAACATATTTTGTATTTAGTTTAATAAATTTAAGTTAACCAAATATTTAATTCAACTTCTATAAAATAAATATATAAAACTAATTTATATCAATATATAACATAAAGTATCTTTAGTATTCTTTTCAAGTTAATATTCTTTTTTTCTTTTCCTCATACTTTACCAAAGGAGCTATATTTAACTAAATACAAAGGGGCAGATTTATGAAGGCCGTGCGCCGCCGGTGCGTTACTTTATTTGACGCAACGGCGGCGCAAACAATGCGCCCTATTTACAACGTGACGCATCTAGGAGATGCGTCACGTTGCAAAGCCCTGCGCCATAAGGAGGCGTTCCTGCGCAGGGGGGGCGTTCCTGCGCAGGAACGCCTCCTAAAAGTGGCTGAGTGAAATGTATAAGATTTCACTCAGTCACTTTCAGGACAATGCTGCGTCAAAAGCCTGCGCCTGCTTGAAGCAGGAGTAGGTCTTGACGCAGCATTGTGGAGATGGGGCACCCCCGAGCCTTGCTGGAGCTGCGTCGCGCTTGCGACGCAGCTCCAGCAATGCGGCACCTTTACGGCACAGATGCGTCACGCATCTGTGCCGTTTTTGCCCCATGGTGCGCCGCATTGTAAATGCGGCGCACCATGGGTGGCGGAGCAGCGGCGCAAAATAACTGGCGCATCCCTGGGGATGCGCCAGTTATCATAAATCTGCCCCAAAATATTATTATGAAGTGTAAATTAAAACAGAACAGCCTTGATCTGAAGTACATTAACTACTATTTTGGGTGCTATTTGGTTGTAATAACTTTAGAAGTGCAGTTTGTGAATAGCAAAGGCGTACTCTTTTGTGGATGGGTGAAGGTCTCTCCATAACCCCGTCTCTAAACCCCTCTTTACTCTTCCCATAACTCCTACCGTTTACCGGATAGTATTCCACATTTTGCAACCACTCCCATCTCTCCCTCCTACATGCACCATAAAAATGTATAACTACATGTGCGGAGACTCCACAGTTGGGTGGAGATTTCTGCGTAGAAAAAGATAGGAGAGGTGGTGAAAGATCCTCTGCACATAGGTTTGTGAATAGCATTTGGTAATATATTAGTAGTTGTATAGTAGTAGTAAAATAACTGGGAAAAGGCAGTTGGCAAACAGGCCCCAAAATCTCTACTTAATGCAGTTGTGATAAAATTGTATGACTTTAGTCTACCATGGGAGGAAGCAGAGGATAAGGTAGGGGTGGTGGGAGGAGGGAACAACAAGGAGAGCACAGGGTAGGGATGGTATTTGAGGAGAGCAAGAAATGAATGCACACCTACCAAGTGCTGAAATTACAAGAACAAAGTAGTACTGAAAAAACTTAGCAGTGGAAGAATAAAAGAGGCTATGGTCCAGGGGAGGGACAAACAGAACATGGACAAGGCAAGCTATCGAATAAAAAGCAAGCAAATGAGAGTGACGATAAAGCCAACAAATATTAAGCAGTGGGCGGGCTTTAAGCCCACTCTAAGACCTTAGAATGCTGAAAACAGCCCCATGGCAACGAGGTAACTTGTGCTGTCTAGTAGGCTTGAACTAAAAATACAGTGAGACCTGCAGAATGGATGTTCTCTGGTGCATGTCTGCACCAGTCTTTATAGTCCACAATCTCCCTGATCTTTCTCTATTTCACGTACGGATTCAAACGTGTACTCAAAATGAGAACTCTTGCATACTATGTGGAGTGCAGCTGGACCCTGACAATGATAGGCACTCCCAGATCAAAGTATAGGTCATATCAGGGGTTGGAGCAGTGGGGGAGGTCTGGAGGAGTGGTTGTGCAAGCACTCCAATGGGGCCTACTCTTGCTGAACAATGAGTGGGGGAGCCTTGGCACACTGAATTAGTGGCTTAGAACATCTCAAAAGAGGAAGAATTTTTTATATTGTTTCTAATTGGGAAGTGACTGAGCTGGCTCCTAATTTTGCAGGTGCAGGATGGCAGGGTGGTGTCACTCACTTAGCACTTAAGTCCAAATAATTAACTAGTGCAAATGCAAGGGCAAAGCCTTGCACCACAAGCAAAATATTAAAAATGGGTTAACTCAGATTTTTGCTCCAAGGTCTCAATGTGCTGCTAATGGGCCAGATCACACAGACTACATCAGTTATATCCTCTGAAACTAATAAAACCAACTTACTAAAATCGCCGCTTTCGACATAGGTCAAGGATATATTTGATGTTACTGATCTTGCCCGTGGCTTCATTCCCTCCAAGTCAGGAACAAGCTGTTGGTTCAGGAAATCAATTTCAGCCAGTATTCCGGTGTAATTAAATTCAGAAGTCAAATTCATCTGGTTGTTGGAACTCTGACTACAAAAAATAAATTGTAAAACATTTAAAACATGGAAATGGAGTCATGTAATATTTTATTGCACATGTGAGCTCTCATGTGAACTTGTTTTTTGATTGATCAATATATACAAATTAAATCTAAGAATTAAAAACATTAAATTTTTTCTGAGCTATATGAAAACGTTTTTGCAATGGTTGTAAATGTAAATGTAAATGTAATATACTTGTAAAGTGCACAGCTGCCCCAGCAACGGGGCGTCCCGGCGCTGTATAACTCTGGGGAACCCGTCCTGGCTTTCCCTGTGGGATGGTCCCTTGCTGGGAGTCCCCAAGGTGGAGCCAGGCATCCCCGGAATTGGTGGGGCTGTTGTGGAGATTAGGCAAGCTAATACCCAGAGTTGCCGAGTGGAACCCCTGATTAGAGTAAGCACCGAAGCGTGAATTATCGAGTCCGCTGACCAAAGTCCACGACCCTGTGGAGAGTAACACCTTGGTATAGGACCTACCTGTCACTGTTTGTGAGAGAAAAATGCTTATGCCAATGCACAGTTGCTTTAAACCAGACAGGCGGTGCAGGAATGCAAACTTGACTTACTTACTTGCTTTTTAAGAAACATTTTTAAACTATCACAATTGTTTCCCAGATCACCAACAAAGAGCTGTTCATCCAGACTAATGTGCTCTGTGTGGTCTAGTTAGTAGATGACCACCCTCATAGGATCCAAACTGGGTTGACCGCTCCTCCTCCTTAGTGGGTTGGAGCGGGGGATACAAGGTTGGAATGGTGCTAGACTGACCTAAGTGGAAGAGAGTAACCACCAGAGTCTGGTGTCCCCTCTGATATCACTTAAGCCCCACCCCCCAGTTTGAAGACCTCTGCCCTAAGGAAATTGCTTCAGGGTGGCGTCGTGCTCTGGGCATCTTTAAGTAAATGACCACAGGAATGAATGGGAACCCCCTTCAACAATGGTATCTGCTGGGCTACAAAATGTCTGATGGGAGTAGGACCCCTCTGAGATCCTAAATAAATAACAGCAACGTGTTACAAGTTTCATCCACTTTGGACCAGATCTAGCAATACTGCCACATTGGCTGCAAGCTGTGAGGCGTCCTTCAGATCAGGACGCCGGCCACAACCCAATGCTCACATACTAGCCGCGGCCTCCCGCAGTATGGGGTTGGTAGCAATGTTTTTGCCTTGGCCGATTCTGGTTTCCAGTGCGGCCCTGGTGGTCACGCTAAGGCAGCGACCCCCTGAGCACAACATCTGGAGCACAATGGTCACCTTGGTGCCAAAATTCCTTCAACAACCCACTGTGGTCATGACAACGAATGCCACAGGACAGGCGACAGTCGGTGGCATGGTGTAACCATCCCCATGGCAACCGCCTCCAAGTTTGGACTGCTGTGGTACAATGATGTAATCACAAGAGAATGCCGCGGGCAAACTGGAAGGGTGAGGCTTCCCCGCTTGCCAAACTTCACCTAAAAGCTCTTATCTAGCCTGCCAACATTTTCTCCTGACGCGGTTACTATAATTGCACTTTCACATTTCAATTAGTTGCACCTAAATCTGTGGACCCTGCACCACAGACGTCTCTTTGATGCCTTCTAGGGGCCTCATTTATGAGAAAAGACGCATCGCTGCGTGAAAGCAGCGATGCGTCACTTCTCAGTGCGCACTCCTTGCGACATTCCTGATGCGTCATATTTACTGTATGATGCATCATGTCGCAAGGAGTTACAGATACGTCAGTATTCCTGACGTATCTGAATGGCGCAAAAGTGACGCATTGCTGGGGTGTGTCACAAAAGTGACGCAACTACAGCAATGTATCCTTTCACGTGGGGCAAGCCCCATGTGAAAGGGCTTGCGCCAGTCTTACGCCTGCTGTGAGGAAGGCGTAAGATTTTGACGCAACGGCGTCCTAGAAGTGGCGCAGTGAAATATCATAGATTTCACTGCGTCACTTCTACGAGGCTTTTTGCGGGGGAACGCCCCCTCTGCATACATTATACCTGACGCAGGTATAATGTAGCGCAGGGGTTTAAAAAGAGACGCATCTGCTTAGATGCGTCACTTTGTAAATAGTGCGCAACAGGAGGCATGTTTTACGCCGCCAATGCGTCACAAAAAGTGACGCATCGGAAGAGCAAAAGTGACGCAAGGTCTCATAAAGGTCTTTACCCATACAGGAGGCAAGGGGCAGTCTTCCCCTCTCACACCAAGGGCCAGGGAGGGTGCCTGCCTGCGCTCCCTCCCCCCGTGCAGCAGGGGTGGAATCCTCCGTGCTTCCTGTGCCAGAAACAGCATGTAGGCTACTTCAGTTACACATCCATGCCGGGAGCCTGTATCCACTGTAAAGTTCTGAACGCTATACCCACTGCAGGAAGTGCAGCGCTACTCCTAGCGAGCACCAACATGGCGCTCCAGGGGCCTCATTTATGAAAAGTGACGCATCGCTGCGAGAAAACAGCGATGAGTCACTTTTCATTGCGCCCTCCTTGCGACCCCAATGATGCGTCATATTTACAATATGACGCATCATTGCGCAAGGAGTTACAGATACGTCAGTATTTCTGACGTATCTGTAAGTGCAAAAGTGACGCATTGCTGGAGTGTGTCACAAAAGTGACGCAACTCCAGCAATGGGTCCTTTCACATGGGGCAAGCCCCATGTGAAAGGACCTGCGTCAGTCTTACGCCTGCTGTGAGACAGGCGTAAGATATTGACGCATTTGTGTCCTAGAAGTGGCGCAGTGAAATCGCATAGATTTCACTGCGTCACTTCTATGACCCTTTCTTGCGTCAATACGCCCCCCCTTGCATACATTATACCTGGTGCAGGTATAATGTGGCGCAGGGGTTTACATAGTAACGCATCTACCTAGATGCGTCACTTTGTAAATATGGCGCAACTAGTCACTTTTTTTACGCCACTGGTGCGTCACAAAAAGTGACGCACCGGCGGCGTAAAAGTGACGCACTGCCTCATAAATGAGGCCCCAAATGTTTTGAGCCTAGCCTAGTACCCATGGCTCGACCCACAGAATCCACTATGTCAAGGCTTGACTTAATGATGTGCCCAGATGTGTTCTGTCCATCAGAAATAAACTTTTGAAAGTGCTTCCTCAAATGTTCAGGCACATGCAGGCACTGTCAGTTTGGCCACACCCAGCAGTACATAATTGTAAGGAGCAAACAGGCAGTTTGCATTCAAAGATTTCAGTGCCATTCTGCCTGCTGAGAAAATCTTCTTTCCCCACACTTCAAGACTCTTTAACTCCGTATTCGAGGAGGTTGTGGGGAATGGGTCTTGCGACTGCCTGAAGGAAAAATTAGCTTTTACATCCAAACTCTCTGGTGAAGGGAGAGCATGGAGAAAAGATGGGTCTCCATGGGCTGGAAGCTATCGCATTGCCACTAGGCCGCTGATTGCTGGAGCAGGTGATGGTTTCTCCCAAGTTTCTAGGGACGGGTCCAGTCCAGTTATTGAAGGGTAGCAAGGGCTATGAGGTTGGCTGAGCTGGGAGGGGAACCTGAGTGAGGACATTTGTTTTCACCTCAACTGAAGAGCGTTGTAAACTTGTGAACTTTTGATGTTTTCCTAACTAGAGAATGGAGTAACATTACCTCTGACATTGGTGGCCCAGCAGGCAGCACTTCCTTCATCAACCTTTGAGCTTCTCTTCTTGATCTCTGCTGAAGAGGAGGCTCAAAAGGTTTATGTGGAGGAGGCACTGAAGGTTGCGTGCGGCGTGATGGTGGTGGTGAAGTCGGCATCGGTGGCATATGAGGTGGAGGCGGCCAAGGCGTCAATGGCGGGATCAAGTAGTTGGCCGCTGGGGTAAAGTTGGAATGGGCATCTGGGACAATGGTCCAATGCCGCTCGGCACCATATGCATGAAAACTGGGAGGACTAAATGGGGATAAGCACCTGAAGGATTTGAGGCCCTTGCAAAAATACTCAACATTGTGTTAACAAATGCTGCTGGATCCATGCCAGGCATCTGGAAATACTGGGAGTGATGGACATGGTGTGGAACTGGTGCAGAAGGATCCCGCCAGAAGGGCCCAATGCAGGTGGAGTTGGGAAAACTAGTGCAGATATCGCTATAATAGGTTCCAAGGTTTGGTCCAGCTGAGCTACGGGCATGTAACCACCTGAAGCATGGTTTGTAGGCCTATTTTTAACAACTCCAGTTCCGAGAAGGAAGATCCTGCAGGAGACATTGTTTGTTTGGCGGACTTACCTCTTCCTGATCGCTTTTTATGTTTCTTCCTCTTGGTCTCCAAAGAAGGGGACCTTGATCGGGGTCTTGATTAAAGATGACTACTCCTCTTCTCCTTGTGACCCAGGCCATGAAGACTTTTGCTTCTCTTTCCTTATTAGCATTCACGTTCTTACTGAAGGAAGGATTGCAGAGGACAACATCCTGAGAAGGGATTTTACCTTCCTCACAGAAGTGACCCTTCTTTTTTGTAGGTCTGTTGCTAGGGAAATGAGAAGTGATTGTCATTCTGCGGACAAGAATGCTTTGCCCTGAATAGTGTCCGAACTGCTCCTGGGAAATTGCATCCTTTGAGACGGATGAAGTACTGACTTTTGGGAGGTGAGAGACAGCCCCAGGGTTTGAAACATGTGAAGGCAGGTTAACGTTGCCTCTGTGGCTTGCCGGAAAGAAGAAGCTTTTATCAGCCAATCGTCCAGATAGGGGAATGGCTGCAGGCCCTGCAGTCTGAGTTGAGCGGCAACTGGAGCAAGACATTTTGTAAATACCCTTGGAGCTGAACGCAGACCAAAAGAGCAAACCTTGAATTGAAAATGAGCAACTGCCACATTAAAACGGAAGTACTTTTGATGTTTGGAATGGAAAGGGATGTTGAAGTATGCATCCGGCAGATCTAGTGTTGTCATGAAGTCTGCATGATCTAGGAGCTGCAGAATCTCTTGAAGAGTAACCATGCGAAAGGATTATTTCTGCAGGTATTTGTTTAGCTTCCTTAGATCTAGGATTGGCCTCCATTCTCCTGACTTTTTCTTGACTAGAAAGAAACGGGAGTAAAAACCTCTTCCCACTTGAGAGTGAGGCACTCTCTCTATAACTCCTTTCTGGAGCATACTCATTGTCTCTTCCTTGAGAAGAGCTAGGTGTGGAGGATGTTTCCTTAGAGGTGGATGGGGTGGTGGAATCTTTACAAATTCTAGGGTGTGTCCAAATTTGACTATTTCCAATACCCAGTAGAGAAGTGTGGCTCAATGGTTAGAGTGGCAGACCCTGATGCAGTAGTCTGGCTGGAACCAGGGTTCAATTCCCGCCTCGGTGGGTCTCGGGCTCAATTTCCTCGGACTTCATAATTCTCGCCTCTGTGCCTATTCTAATCATGAGTCCCACTCTGCACCTCTGGGCAATAGCTTGCTTAATCTCTACAACAGCCCCAACAACCCTGAGGATGCCTGACTTCACCTTGGGGGTGCCCAGGAGTGGGTTCCTCACAGGGAAAGGCCAGGAAGGGTTCCTCGGTGGTATTCGTACAAGCGCTGAGATGCCTACGGGTAGTCGTGCGCTTTACAAGTGCGTAATCATTTCATATCATTTCATTTCATTTCATTTGTCTGAGGTCAGTTTTTTTCCATTCGCAGAAATGACAAGAAATATTCGGCGTCTTTGGGTTGAAGCGTGGCTGAACTGCTGCAGGTGCTGGGGAGACTGTTTCCTAGCATTATCTCTGCCCTGTTGGGGCTGTTTCCTCCTGCTTTGTTGTCTGTAAGCAGAAACAGGGGGGCTATGTAAGATTGTTGTTGCTGAAAACAATTTGGGCCCTGGTAATTTTGGGGTTGGTACTTTTGGTAACCTCCACGAAAGGAATAAGACTAGGCCTGGGCAGTAAAGTTCGTTACGCTCGCGGAATTTGCGATATTTTGAGATTTTCGCGTTCCCGCTTTAAAAATGTGTTCTTGCGCGCGCGGTAACGACTTACCGGGTCCCTGCGTTCGCTGACGAGTTTGCCTATCCGTTCGCCTGCGCCACGAGTTTGTTGGATTGTTGGTAACCGGTCGCGCTATCCCGCACGAATTTGCAATCGCGAACACGTCATTCGACCTGGAGGAGGAAATAAACATCGCGAGCAAGATGGCCAAGCCCATTAGCAAACGCATAGGCACGTTAGAGGTACATTTCCCCGCGAGCATGCAAAAACACATCGCACACGGGCGATAAAAGCAATCTCCGCATCTTCGCGAAAGTTCCGCAAGCTCGCAGAGATTTTGCGCAATTTTGCAATAGTTTGCGAAAGTCAATTTCCCAAACTCCGTCCACCCCTAAATAAGACCCTCTGCCATGGGCACCTCGGAATGGAGTTTATCGGTACTGAAGCGTACCCAGGGCTTTAGCTGTGTCGGTGTCCTCTTTAACTTCTTACCTTGCATCATCGTTATGCTTCCCTAAGAGCGCTTCCCCATCGAATGGCATATCAAGGATTTTGCTCTACTTACGTTTGCTGTACTTACGGGTGAAAGTTGGTAGATTTAAGCCACACACCACAACGGAGAACCTCCGCTCCAGCAAGTGGCCGGAAACTTGGAGAGGCAAAATCCATGGATATTTCAGTCGTCTCTGATGCTGCCCTCTTCCCTTCCAGAGAATTTTTCTTGCCTCCTGCTTCTTGTCATCTGGCAAAAGCTTGAGGTATGGAGCAACATCCGACCAATTTGGCAATCATATCTTCCTAGGATTGCTAAGGAGTTAGCGGTACGCACAGAAGTACCTGCCATGGTGGTGAATCTCTTCTCTATGTTATCTAGTCTCCTTCCATCCTTATCAGGTGGCGCAGTAACTGGCATCAATGGAATCCTAGATCTATGTTGAACAGCCTGTGAGATCATGGAAACAGGCCTAGGATGTCCGGACATGCATGCAGGGGCATCATCTGAGGCCTTATACCTCTTATCAATTCATGGAAGAATTACAGGCACAGAGGAAGGATTCTTCATAATCTTGAAGCATTCTTCCCAAATATGGGCGATAATGGGAGTGGTGAGGACCGATTTCCTGCTCTGATCTTTATATAGAAAGCAGTCGGACTGCTTAACGGGTATAGGGAGGTGAAAACGGTTCGCTGCTCTCTCCATGATGGCATGAAAACCTCCAATGTCCTCCGGAGGAGAATCAATTGCCTAAAGAACTGGTGAGGACAGTGTTGGAATTAAATAAGCCTCCCATTCATAAATGGTGGTTGGAGATTTAGGGAGTTAACCCTCTCCGGCGACTGTATCGTCGTCATCATCTTGCACTCCCTGGTCTTGTGGTGCTGGTAAAATATCATGGGCCTCAGTAGCAGGAATAGATGGACCTGTAGTATGCAGGGCAGGTGGAGGAGAGAGCTGTCGTGAACGGAACCTGCTGCAGATGGGAAACGAGTATGGTAGTCCTGC
Organism: Lissotriton helveticus; assembly: GCF_964261635.1. NCBI lineage: Eukaryota > Metazoa > Chordata > Amphibia > Caudata > Salamandridae > Lissotriton > Lissotriton helveticus. The sequence goes on along the minus strand of NC_136072.1, from coordinate 33,174,532 downwards.
AGAATAGCTGTCAAGCCTTGCACTAATGCACAAGTTACTTACCTTCGGTAACGATATATCTGTAAGAAACAGTAGTTAGTGTTAGATTCCTTACCTTAGAATATCCCCAGGCGTCAGACTGGATCTGGAAAGTTTTGCATAGCAGTACCCCAGCGCGTCGGTAGGCGTCGTCTGCGGCTCCGCGTCCGTCGTCGGTGTCGTGGTCGCCGGAATGAGGTCGTGAGAGTACTTAGATGCTGCCCTCACGCACTGACGTCAGTTCTTGTACATAGCTTTCCGTGCCAGGAACGCAGAGCCATGCCAGAGACCGACACTGGTGCCTTAAAACTAGGGCCCTCAAAGGGAAATACCTTAACCCTAGATATCAGTCCGCAGAACGGGGAGGATGGGTGGGGCGGTAAGGAATCTATCACTAACTACTGTTTCTTACAGATATACCATCATCATCATCAAAGAAACTTTATTCGGCATTTACCAACACCATAAAAGTACAGGTTAAAAAATAATATCATGTATATACATTCTTCATTCCAAACTAATTCACGAGTTGATCTATTTACAATCCAATTACTACCGGTCTCCTCCCCGTATTTTTGCTCGTTTGTGTCTTGGGGGAGACCTTCATCAGATCTCTATTATCTCTTATATAAAAAAACAGATAAAAATCAGTGTCATGTATATACATTCTTCATTCCAAACTACTAATTTCATCTGTTTACAATCCAATCGCTGCCGTCCCCTCCCTGCCTTATTGCTCGCATATATCTCAGGGGGCCCTTCAACGGATCTCTCTTGTCTCTTTTAGCTTGACTGCCAGTCTTAAAAAACTTATAATACAGAGTAAGGTCAGGGGATCTTGGGCCATTTGCAAGTATAGGAGGGCCACCTTAGCCTGTTTAAATTTGTTCTTTTTCAACAGATCGACTAAGAATCGGCGCCTCGGTAATGAATAAAAAGGGCACAGTAATACAAAATGAAGGGTATCCTGCGGAGATAGTTGATCGCAGCCGCAGGGACCCTTTGGCTCCGTAACAGTACTAAAACCCGCCGGTTCGGCTAATAAATAATGTAAAAAATTGAGCCTAAAACGTGTTATTAAAAATCTGTCCTGGGGATTGTATATAATGGACAGGTATGGTTCTATTCCATCAGATGTCCTCACAGCCCATAAGCTTTCACCGACTTTTTATTCCAGTCCCTCTCTTCTCTGGCAGCGGCTTTATACATGAAAAAACCCTTTTTCGCTTTTGCCTTGTCCCCCCCAGTAATTCTATCTGGGTTGGAGAAAAGATCTTTAAGGCCAATAGCTTCAAAGGTGTCCCTCAAGTATTTTAGCCATGGGATATTCATTCCCCTATCCCTCCCCAAACAATCCTTAATTATCTGTCTGGTCAGTTCCGCTTCCGCATTTATCCAAATTTTTAACCAGGCTAATAGCGGTCTGACCTGTACCTGATCCTCTATATGGAGGGCCGCACCCAGTTCTTCATGAACAATGTAAGCAGTGACACCCTGTGGCAACTTAAGCAATCGTCTCATACATTTATTTTCCTCTAACTGTAGATATATCGTTACCGAAGGTAAGTAACTTGTACATCTGAAAGAAACAGGTTAGTGTTAGATTCCTTACCTTAGAATAGATACCCTAGCAATACCAACCCAGGTGGTGGGTCTGCGGACCAAGATCACACCAAAAAGTCCTGGAGAACAGAAAGGACGAAATAGCCATCTCTCCGGACTTGGCTGTCCAGGCAGTAGTGTCTAGAAAACGTGTGCATCGAGGCCCACGTAGCTGCCTGACAGACAGATGTCCTGCAAGGGGACTCCCCGACCCAGGGCAGTAGTAGCCGCCGTGGCCCGAGTGGAATGGGCCCTCAGCCCAACAGGGGGCTCCTTTCTAGCCAAGGAGTAGTAGACCTTAATGCGCAACACGACCCACTGAGAGATGGTCCGTTTGTGCACCGCCCGTCCCTTCTTCGCGCCCACGTATCCAACAAAGAGCTGGTCGTCCAACCGGAACTGGCGTGTGCGATCAAGGTAGAAGGAGCGCGCACGTTTTGGGTCCAGACAGTGGAGCCTCTCTTCCTCCTTGGAAGGATGCAGAAAGAAGGTGGGCAAGATGATGAACTGCCCGATGTGAAAGGCTGTAACCACCTTGGGTAGGAAAGAAGGACGTGTTTTTAACAAAACTTTGGGCCCGATTCACAGAACTAACTTAAGACAAAATCCTAAACTTACTACTTTTGGTATTCACAGAAGTTAGGATTTTGTCTTAAGTTTGTCTTAAAACAGACTTAAGACAGACGTAAGACAAAATCCTAACTTAAGTCTGTCTTAAGTCTGTCTTAAGACAAACTTAAGACAAAATCCTGACTTCTGTGAATACCAAAAGTAGTAAGTTTAGGATTTTGTCTTAAGTTAGTTCTGTGAATCGGGCCCTTTGTCCGGATGTACCGAAAGGAAAGGAGGCTTAGAAGAAAGAGCCAGAGGAGGAGGAGCTTGGCGGGCATCCGAGATGGCCGCGTGAGCACAGCGCTCCCCGGACCTCCGCCGCTCCCGGCTTAATATCCTGCTTTAATCCTGATTTTTTTGCGAGGATTCATATAGAGGACGCTGGGCTGATCTACCTGGACTTTTCAGAAACTGATTTGGACATCGGGTGGCTGAATTATGTTCAATTGAACTTTTGGGCTCCGCCCTCGAAGTGCGCCCGGGACTGGGTGAGGTTTGGTGGCCGTCTTGGAGTTGAACAACAACGGCAGAGGGATTGGTCTTGAGGGTCCCCTTCCTAAGTTTCGGTTTCGTTTCTGCCTCAGACTGGGACATTGGTGAGAGGGTCTGGTCAGAGCTGCGGCCGGGACACGCGTAGGCTGTCTGGCTCTTGGCTGACTGTTCCTTGAGTGAGCTGCCTTTATCCTAGTGATACCCTCTTGTATTCATTTGGTCCCAGGGCCTCCATTCCTGGTGCCCGGTCCGTCGACCCTGGTGACTGTACTCGTGACGCATCTTCAAAATGGCGGGCAGAGGGGACCGAGAGACGCGCAAGACGAAGACACCTCTGCGCGGGGGTCCGGTTCAATCTAATGTTATGGATCGTTATACCCACTCGAAGGGGTCCCCCGGAGCTGCCCTGCCCGGTCCAATTGCGTCTGACCAAGTAGTGGATGCGTCGACGGAGCCCTCTTTGCAGGACATCATGGGCGCCATTTCCGGCATGAGGGAATCCATAGGCCAACAGTACGAAACCTTGGCCCACAAACTTGACACTGTGGCAATTGAGGTGAATTTGATTCGGGCCGATCTCTCCAAGACGAACGAAAAGGTGAAGTCGTTGGATATCAAATCATCCAGCCTCACGACGGACGTCTCTGATATTCAGACGGAGATTGGCAATCTCCGTAGGGTGAACGATTTCATGACCCGGCGCTTGGAGGATTTTGAGAACAGGGCACGTCGCTGTAATGTTCGCGTGGTTGGTGTGCCAGAGAATCCAGAACCCCACTCGGTTGATCTCCTGGTTGAAGACCTCATCCAGAACCACCTTTCTCCGTCTGGCCTTAGTAAATTTTTCACTGTGGAGCGCGCACATCGTGTTCCGGGGGGCCAGGGCAAGCCAGGCGCCCCGCCGAGACCTATTGTCGCAAAGCTTTTCCACTATAGGGATCGGGACGCTATCCTGCAGGCCACGCGGGTGAAGGGCCCGGTGGCCTTTGAGAATGCCACGGTGAACTTTTATCCGGACTTTTCCCAACAGGTCCAGAAGCAGCGCATGGGATTTCGTGGTGCCAAGAAGCGTCTAAGGGACATGGGGATGCGTTACGCAATGCTCTTTCCGACCAGGCTGCGGGTGGAGTATAATGATCGAACTTTCTTCTTTGATCGGCCAGATGCTGTGAATGACTGGCTGGACTCCCTGCCTAATCGCCCTCCTGAGACTGAGTCCGAAGCCCACCCGGGCGGTGCTGAAGGTGGTGTAGAGAGCTGAACGTTTCGTCTTTGACTGATGTCTTGTTTTGTATAACTTTTCCAGGGATGTAAGCCTATGTTCCTCTACCTCATGTGTGTTTTGATGTATGTTCTGTTTCTCGTCATTGGTTTGATCGGGGGGCGGGTGGGACGGAGCCTTTCCTCCTCCGGGGTCTTTGTGTAGAATAGGGGTTCTTGGGCGACAGGCACACTGCAGGTTGGGGTGGCTTTTTAGCTTTTTGCAGGGGTGCAGGGTGGGGGGCGTTCTCTTGTTACTTGGGGGTGGGGTGGTTGGGAAGTTTGTTGTTTGTGTGTTCTGTGTTCAAGGCGACTTTATTCTGTATTTGAACTGCTTTTTGTGGTCATGCTCATTAGTGGGGGGTTTGGGCTTTGTTGGGTGGGATGGGGGTAGCGGGTTGAGATTTGTTTCGTGGAACGTTAACGGTCTGGGAGATCGTATCAAACGAAGTGTGGTGTTGAAATGTATACGACGTTTATCTCCTGACATTGTTTTCCTGCAAGAGACTCATTTGATAGGCAATGTTTGTCATGCAATGAATAGATGGGGCTATCGCCTCGTAGCACATTCGGGGTTTACCTCGGGTTCCAGGGGTGTGGGTATCCTTATTCGGGCTTCCCTCCCCCTGGCTATTGATGATGTTATTCAGGATGACCGGGGGCGGTTTACTGTCCTTGTGGGTCGTTATGAAGGCCGTGTCCTCTCCTTATTATCTGTTTATGTGCCCCCCGGCTTGCAGACTTCTACCTTTTCAGATTTGGGCCGTGTCTTGTTGGACCTTCCTGATAGTACTCTCTTTCTGGCTGGTGATTTTAATTCGGTAGTCTCCGGCCTCCACGATCGCCACCCCCCTAGGGATACCCCGGTGGCTCAGCAGTGGTTGGGTGGATTTTTGGATACCTTTGGCCTGGTGGATTGCTGGAGGCTTTTGCATCCTACGCAGCTTCAGTACACCTTTCACTCTGGGGCCCACGGGAGTCTGTCTCGGCTGGATTATTTCCTGATGCCTGCGGCTCAGTCCCCAGCGGTGCGTGAGATTGTGCACCTGCCCAGGGGTATCTCTGACCACTCTCCGCTCTGGCTTCGTTTCGAGGTTGGGGTGGAGGCAGTGGGCCGGGTGGCCCCCATTAATCCGTGGTACCTTACCTCCCCCGAGACCCGCACCCTATTGCTTAAGTCCCTGGACTCGTATTTTCTGGATAACGAGGGGTCGGTTTCCTCTGCTGTGTCCTTATGGGAGGCCTTTAAGACCGTGATTCGTGGGCAGGCCCTCTCCCTTATTGTTGAGGCTAAGAGGGCGAGGAATAGAGAGGTGGTTGATCTTGAGGGGGAGATTTCTGCTTTGGAGGAGGGTTTGGAATCTGGTGTCACGCCTGAGAAGCTCCATGCCCTGGGTCTGAAACAATTTGCTTATAAGTCCATGGTCACAGATGCCGCCAAAGTGATGTTTCGGGAGCAACAGGGACGTTTGTATGATGTGGGTGACAAAGCGGGTAAATTGCTGGCATGGCTGGATAAGAAGGAGAGAGCTAATCGTGTGGTACCCGTGATTCAGTCTGCGTGTGGTGTGAGTGTAACGGACCCGATTGGAATAGTTGACCGCTTTGCCGAGTACTTCCGTGTGGTGTATACCCCTGTGTCTGTGAGGGATGTGGTTGACTCTCGTCTTCTGTTGCGTGATATAGCTCTGCCCATTGTTTCCGATTTAGACCGTGTGGCGTTGGACTCCCCCTTTACGGTTGATGAGATAGCTACTGCCATCCGTTCCCTCCGTTCGGGCAAAGCCTTGGGCCCGAACGGGTTGCCGATCGAATTGTACAAGTTGCATCCCGATAGGGTGGCTCCGTATCTTCGCGCCTTGTTTCTGGAGTCCCGGGAACGGGGTATTCTCCCTTATGATCAGAGGCTGGCCACAATAGTTGTCATCCCCAAGGAGGGTAAACCGCGTGATCTTTGTTCCTCCTATAGGCCCATATCCCTGCTAAATGTTGAACCCAAGGTTCTGGCGAAACTCCTGGCATCCCGTCTCTTGACGGTCATTAGTGACTTGGTCCATCCGGATCAATCTGGATTTATCCCGCATCGCAACACGGCTCTGAACCTACGTCGTCTTCATGGCGCGGTCGCGAGGGCGGGGCTTCTGACGGAACCGGCCATTTTGGCATCGTTGGATGCATCCATGGCCTTCGACACGGTGGAGTGGCCTTATCTTTGGGCGGCTCTTGAGAAATTTGGTTTTGGGCCTGAGTTTATTGGTTGGGTCCAGTTACTGTACGCGGAACCTCTGGCGCAGGTAGTGGTGAATGGTAGGGTCTCGGCCCCTTTCGCCCTTGGTAGGGGTACCCGTCAGGGATGCCCCTTGTCTCCGTTACTGTTTGCTCTCGCCTTGGAACCATTGGCTGCTTGGCTTCGGTGGGAACCTTCCATTAAGGGGATTCGCTGGTCCCCGGACTTTGAGGACCGCGTTTCGCTTTACGCGGACGATATCCTTTTATATCTCACCTCCCCGCGTAAATCTTTGTCTGTTCTGTTTGACGTTCTTGTTTCCTTTGGAGCCAACTCGGGCCTTGTTATTAACTGGACCAAGTCCTGTGTGTATGTGCTCTCGGGTGTTTTGCCCCCCTTGCCGAGAAGGCTCCCTATTCAGGTGGTCCAGTCGGGTTTTAAGTATTTAGGGATCTTTATTACGCTGGACCCGTCGCTCCGCTTTGAGCGTAATCTCCTACCACCGTTGCTTAGACTGCGCTTGGATGTGGCCCGTTGGCGTAAGCTTCCTTTGTCTCCTCTGGGCAGGGCGGCCCTGTTTAAAATGATGTCCTTGCCGCGATTCCTTTACGCGCTCCAAAACTCCTATGACGCTATTCCTAAGACCTATTTCCAAGAGATTGAGAGTCTTCAACGGCAATTGATATGGGATGGGCGTCCGCGTATTGCACTTGCAAAGCTCACCATCCCTTGGTATGACGGGGGCATGGCTCTCCCCGATATCAAGCGATATTACTGGGCTTCCCAGTTGTCTGCCATTAATCATGTTATGTTTTCCCCGGGTCGTAATCCTGCATTCGAGATGGATAGACTCCAGCTTCCGGGTGGGGACTTTACTAGAGCGCTTTATTCTCGATCGGCCGGGCGCCATCTTGTGGGCCCATCCAAAATCGCAGTAACCGTATGGCGAGCTGCGAATGTGAGTTTGGGGTGGGAGGATCGACTGACGTTGGCGACGCCGCTTTATGCCTCAGAACGTTTGGGCGGACTCTGGTCTACCAAGGGTTTTGACCGCTGGGATGTGATTGGGATTTGTAAGGTGGGGGATGTGTGCTCGAACGGTTGTGTGAAGTCGTTCCAAGCCCTCCAGGCGGAATATGGTTTGAGTGGTAGGGAATTTTTTCGCTACCTGCAGGTCAGACACGCCCTCGCCTCAGTCTTGGTTCCTGATGAGGCCCTGCCTGAATCTTCCCCCCTCGAGGACCGTGTCCTTGTTGGGCATCTTCCCGATAGCACTATTTATCTGATTTACAAGAAATTGATCAATAATCGGGCGGACTTACTGGTCCGACTTCGGGAGGCTTGGGTTGGCGATGGGTTGGAGCTGGACGACGAGGATTGGCAGTCGGCACTCTCCTCTCCCAAGGAGGTGGCCATTCCTGCCCGTCTTCGTTTGGTTCAACTTAAGATTCTTCATCGAGTTTATGTCACGGGTCCGCGTCTGGTGACGATGGGCTTTTCTTTGGATGGGCTATGTAAGCGTGGTTGTGGTTTGAGTGCGACCTTTTTACATATCCTCTGGGAGTGCCCGGTTGTAGCGGCTTACTGGACTGCTGTGCTTGAGGTGATGACTGCTGTGACGGGTGTGGCCCTGCGGCCGGAGCCTCGGCGATGTCTGTTGAATGTGTGGGAGCCCACTGACTACTCTGTGGCTGTTAGACGGGGACCTGGAGGGTCGGCCGAGCACAGTGATCGCACAGACAGGTAACTTCCCCCCCACAGATGGACACCACACAAAGTTCAGGGTAACACCTTTTATAGGCACTTCAGGGAGTAGAGTGGTACGATACAAGGCAATCAGGACACGATGATCCTCTCAATTCTAGTCTCTAGTAAGGGAAGGGGGTAGCGGGACAGTCTTGGTACCCACGGGTACGGGTGTGTAACGGTGATAGCTCACAATCCTCGAGCTCGGTGTTCGGAGGGGTCAGACCGCGGCAGCGCCGGCAGGTCCCGAAGAGGTCGTAGGTGGCACGGGCCGCGGCAGCGCCAGCAGGTCCCAACGAGGATGAAGGTTACAACGGGCCGCGGCAGCGCCAGCAGGTCCCACGAGAATGCAGGTTGCAACGGGCCGCGGCAGCGCCAGCAGGTCCCAACGAGGATGAAGGTTACAACGGGCCGCGGCAGCGCCAGCAGGTCCCACGAGAATGCAGGTTGCAACGGGCCGCGGCAGCGCCAGCAGGTCCCAACGAGGATGAAGGTTACAACGGGCCGCGGCAGCGCCAGCAGGTCCCACGAGGATGAAGGTTGCAGAGGGCCGCGGCAGCGCCAGCAGGCAGGACAATAGTTCACAAGGCAGGGCTGTGGCAGCGCCAACAGTCCGTCAAGGATGAGTTCGTCGCGGTGTCTCTCGACTCCAGGATACAACTGCCTTCCTGGTCTGGTCCTGCCCCAGTTATAGGTCTGGCGCCCTTTGATGTCCGGACCCTCGCTCTTGGAGGTCGGGAGGTCTGGGATGAGGGAGTCCAGACACCCAGCAGGGGGGTGGAGCCAGCGCCCGAGGAGGCTGGGGGTGCTCGGCACCTGGCGGGGGAGAGCCATCGACACTTCGTACTCCCATTGACCTGCCAAGTGGGCCGTTCACCTCCTGGGTGGAGGGTGGTGCCGGGATGTCGGGGCCTGGCCAGGCCCAGGGTTGGGGTCGGGCTGAGGCCGCGCGGCCGCGTGGTGCCGTGTCCAAGATGGCGGCTGGGCCGGGCAATGGTGCTGACGGTGGCCCGGGCCCTGTCCTGCGGGGAGGGAGCGAGCCCTTCATGTGGCCTGTCCAACATGCGTCCCCCCCAGCTGAAGGCGGGGAGAGTCACCCATCTTCTTGGGGACTTTCCTCGTCGAGGCGGAAAAAGCGGGACAGGCCATCCGCGTTGGCGTGGTCTTGGCCGGGTCGATGTTCCACAGTGAAGTCCATCCCCTGCAGGGAGATGGACCAACGTAGTAGTTTCGGGTTTTCCCCCCGCATCTGCATGACCCATTGCAGGGGTCGATGATCGGTCTGGACCCGGAAGTGGGTGCCGAAGAGATAAGGCCGGAGCTTTTTGAGGGCCCACACCACGGCGAAGGCCTCCCTCTCGATGGTGCTCCAGCGTCGTTCTCGGGCCAGGAGCCGTCTGCTGATGAAAGCCACTGGCTGGTCAAGTCCTTCGGGGTTCAGCTGGGAAAGGACTGCCCCAACGCCATGGTCGGAGGCATCTGTTTGGACGATAAATTCCCGACTGTAGTCGGGGGCCTGGAGCACCGGGGCGGAGCACATGGCGGCCTTCAGCTTCTCGAAGGCCGCTTGACAGTCTGGGGTCCAGTTGACCGTCTTTGGTTGGTTTTTGGAGGTGAGTTCCGTGAGGGGCCCTACGATGCTGCCATAGTCCCTCACGAACCGTCGGTAGTAGCCCGTGAGTCCCAAGAAGGCGCGGACCTCGGTCTGGGTGATGGGGGACTGCCCCGACTGGATGGCCGCGATCTTGAGTTGCAGAGGGGCCACCAGACCGCTTCCCACCTGGTGCCCGAGATAGGTCACGGACCCCTGTCCAATTTGGCATTTGCTGGCCTTGATCGTGAGGCCAGCTCGTTGGAGGGCCTGTAGCACCTCTCGGAGGTGGTGGAGGTGGTCGGACCAGTGGTGGCTGTACACAGCGATATCGTCCAGGTAGGCGGCGCTGAATCCTTCGAGTCCTGCCAGGACCTGGTTAACTAGCCGCTGAAAGGTTGCTGGGGCATTCTTCATGCCGAATGGCATGACCTTGAAGTGATAGTGGCCATCCGGGGTAGAGAATGCAGATCGTTCTTGGGCCCGGGGTGTGAGACCGATCTGCCAGTAGCCCGCTGTCAGGTCGAAGATGCTGAGGTAGCGGGCAGCTCCCATGCGGTCGATTAGTTCATCGGCTCGGGGGATGGGGTGTGCGTCTGTTCTGGTGACCGCATTCAAGCCCCGGTAGTCGACGCAGAACCGGAGCTCTGGCGTGGCGCCAGGGGCGGCCGCTTTGGGGACCAGTACTACCGGGCTGGCCCAGGGGCTGTCTGAGGGCTCGATGATCCCGAGTGTGAGCATCTTGGCCACCTCCTCTTGGATGCAGGCCCGTACCCGATCTGGTACGCGGTAGGCCCGATGGCGGATAGGGGGACTGTCTCCAGTGTCCACGTCGTGTAAGCACCAGGGGGTGACCCCTGGGGTGAGGGAGAACAGGGTGGAGAACTGGAGCAGGAGGATTCGGCAGTCTTGGCGCTGTTCCAGGGTGAGGGCCTCCGAGAGTCGGACCCCGTCCACGGAGCCGTCCTTCTCCCGTGACCGTAGGAGGTCCGGAAGGGGTTCGGAGTCCTCCTCGGTTCCATTGTCGGTTGCCATCAGGAGACTGAGTTCGGAGCGTACAAAGTGGGGTTTCAGTCTATTAGCGTGGAGGACCCGGAGAGGGTTTCGGGAAGATTCCATATCGATGAGATAGGTGACAGGGCTCTTGCGCTCGATTACTTTGAAGGGCCCCGTCCATTTGTCTTGCAGGGCGCATGGTTCGGTGGGAGACATTACCCACACTTGTTGACCGGGTTCAAATTCGATGGAGGATGCATTTCTATCGTACCACCTTTTCATGTCCTCCTGACTGGCCTCCAGGTTTGCTTTTGCCATCTCTCTGAACCTTCTGGTCTGGTTGCGGAGGGTTAGGAGGTACTTGAAAACATCTGGAGGGTTCTTTAGAGGGGGCATTTCCCAGCCTTCTTTGACTAGGCTGAGCGGGCCTCGCACCGGGTGTCCATACAAGAGTTCGAAAGGGCTGAAGCCGAGGGACTTCTGGGGGACTTCTCGGTAGGCAAAGAGAAGGCACGGTAGTAGCACATCCCACTGGCGACGGAGGGGCTCTTCCAACCCCCCAATCATCCCTTTGAGCGTGCGGTTGAACCGCTCAACCAGTCCGTTCCCTTGAGGGTGATAGGGGGTCGTGAATCGGTAGGTGACCCCACACTGTTGCCAGAGGGACTTCATGTATTTTGAGATAAAGTTCGTACCCCTGTCGCTGACGACTTCTCGGGGGAAGCCCACTCGAGAGAAGATCCCCATCAAGGCTCGACCCACTACTGGGGCTGTTATCGTACGAAGGGGGACCGCCTCAGGATAGCGGGTAGCGTGATCCACCAGGACCAGGATGAAGCGATGTCCCTGTGCTGTTCGGGGGTCCAGGGGCCCCACAATGTCTATTCCCACCCTTTCGAACGGGGTGGTCACCACGGGGAATGGTTGTAGGGGTGCCTTGAGTTTGCGGCCGCTCTTCCCACTGGCCTGGCAGGTCGGGCAGGACCGGCAATGGTTGGATACGTCGTTCCTCATTTTGGGCCAAAAAAAGTGAGTCACCAGGCGGTGGTAGGTCTTGTCTTGGCCCAGGTGCCCGGCCAGGGGGACATCGTGGGCTAGGTTCAACAGGAAGTCTCTGAAGTGGAGGGGCACCACCAGCACTCGCCCGGCCCCCAGTTCTGCGATTTTCTGTTCGCTGTACAAGAGATCATTGTCCCAATAAACCCAGTGGGCCCCGGTGGTGTCTCCTTGGCTCTGGGCGAGCGCTTGCTGTCGCAATCCCTCGAGGGAGGGGCAGGTCTTTTGCTCCTGCCGGAATTGTTCCTGGGTGGGCCCCCCTTCTTGACGCCACTGAGCCAGGTCGGGAAGCTCGGGGGGCTGTGTGGACCCCTCTGGGGTGGGGTCCGGGTGGTCGGTCTGGAGGAAGTCTTCTTCTGGGGTGATCGAGGGCGGAGGTGCTGCCCATTCTGGTTCTTCTGGTCTAGGGATGGTGCGGGTGGCCATGGACCGGGTGGTTACGCATGCCCAGTCCGGGAGACCCAACATCCCCAGGTGCTCTCTTCTTTCCACAGCGGCCCACGGGGAGCTCTCGAGATCGTTCCCCAGGAGGCAGTCTACGGGGGCATCGTCACGGACAGTTACTTTCAGCATGCCGGACACTCCTCCCCATTCGAAGGGGACGCAGGCCATCCGACACAGGCTCTCCGAGTTGTCTGCCGATCGGACGGGGCAAAGTACGTTTGGTAGGATTTGTTCTGGGGTCACCAGGTGACAGCGGACGGCCGTCACACTGGCCCCGGTGTCACGCAGGGCCTCGGCTTTGCGCCCATTGATGCTCACCCATTGGCTGTACTTCCGAGTGTTGGCGGGCAGGGGAGTCCGCGGGACCATGTCTCTTCCTCCCAGGCATGCCAGGGTCATGGCGGCGGGTTCCCACTCGAACTGCTCCGACTCATAGGTCTCCGTGTCTTCGGAGATTTGTTCTTCTCCCAGGGCGGCGGCCGCCATCTGGCGGGGCCCGGGGACCTGGTTCTTCGGGCAGGTCGGGTCACTGGCATAGTGGCCGACTCGCTGGCATCGATGACACGTCACGTTAGCTCGGAACCCCGGGCGCATCGGGGGGTTTCCCCGGCCTGCTGGGGCCGGGGTGGCGTTAGTGGGTGCGGCCGGGGCGGCGTCTCTGCCCCGGCCCGGGCCTCCTCCTCCTCCTCGGGGACGATGGTGACCTTGGTTGGTTCTGTTCTGCTCATTCGGCCCACTCCGGGCCACTCGGGTGCTCTCCCACCGGTCAGCCTCGGTGGCGAGCTGCCGGGGTTCAGTCAATTTACTGTCGAGGAGGTGCTGCCTGAGCTCGACAAAGCAGTTGTTGGAGAGGTGCTCCCATACAATGAGATTGAAGAGTTGTTCGTAAGTGGTTACGTTGTTACCCTTGATCCACCCCTCGAAGGCTCGGCTGAAATAGTTCACGTATTCCAACCATGTCGTACCTGGGATCCGGGTGCAGTTGCGGAACCTCTGGCGGTACATTTCGGGTGTAAGTCCATATCGACTGAGGAGGGCGGCCTTCATATGGTCGTAGGACGTCATTTGATGGTCCGGAAGCTGCAGCAGGGCATCACGACCCTCGTTGACGAATCTCCCCCATAGACCGGCTCCCCAGTCACTTCGAGCGACCCGGTGGGCGGTCATGGCAATCTCATAGGCTTTGAACCACTGCTGTATGTCGTCGTTCCGGTGATATTCCCGGACCACATCCTTGGGGATGTGGACCTTCTGCTCGGTAGGACCCGGGGAGTGCGGTTGCTCGGGCACCCCTAGGTTTTTGTTCAGTTTGCGTATTTCTATCTCCGCTAGTTTGCACTCGTGCTCGTATGCCAGTCTTTTTTCTTCGAGGTCTCTCTGTCTCTGTTTTTCCTCTCGCTCTTCTCTGAGCCGTAAGTGTTCTAAGTTTATTTTTTGTTCCGCCAGTTTCAATTCTCCGTCTAATCTGAGTCGTGCCAAGTCTAACTCGTGTAATCTATTTTTTTCCCGCTCCTGGATCTCTTCATGGGAGGGGCCTGGTCTCCGTTCCTCCGTCCGGGTGGTGTTGACTTCCGGGGCTGCGGGGTCCCGGGGGGTTGCGGTATTTGTCTCTGTCCAGGCCTCTAGGGCGTTCTTGAAGTCTTCTTTTGTGCTTAGCCCGGTGGTAGCAATGCCTAAGTCCATGCAAAATTGTTTGAGCTCTCGGTGGTTGTATTCTTCCATCTTTTCCATCTGGAACTTCTCCGCCGATCCGCTCTCTTTGGTCGTCATTGTGGTTTTAGTCGTAGGGTGAGTTACTGTCTGTACGGTACGCGTTGGTTCGGATCGCGCCGCTAGCCACCAATGTTAGACGGGGACCTGGAGGGTCGGCCGAGCACAGTGATCGCACAGACAGGTAACTTCCCCCCCACAGATGGACACCACACAAAGTTCAGGGTAACACCTTTTATAGGCACTTCAGGGAGTAGAGTGGTACGATACAAGGCAATCAGGACACGATGATCCTCTCAATTCTAGTCTCTAGTAAGGGAAGGGGGTAGCGGGACAGTCTTGGTACCCACGGGTACGGGTGTGTAACGGTGATAGCTCACAATCCTCGAGCTCGGTGTTCGGAGGGGTCAGACCGCGGCAGCGCCGGCAGGTCCCGAAGAGGTCGTAGGTGGCACGGGCCGCGGCAGCGCCAGCAGGTCCCAACGAGGATGAAGGTTACAACGGGCCGCGGCAGCGCCAGCAGGTCCCACGAGAATGCAGGTTGCAACGGGCCGCGGCAGCGCCAGCAGGTCCCAACGAGGATGAAGGTTACAACGGGCCGCGGCAGCGCCAGCAGGTCCCACGAGAATGCAGGTTGCAACGGGCCGCGGCAGCGCCAGCAGGTCCCAACGAGGATGAAGGTTACAACGGGCCGCGGCAGCGCCAGCAGGTCCCACGAGGATGAAGGTTGCCGAGGGCCGCGGCAGCGCCAGCAGGCAGGACAATAGTTCACAAGGCAGGGCTGTGGCAGCGCCAACAGTCCGTCAAGGATGAGTTCGTCGCGGTGTCTCTCGACTCCAGGATACAACTGCCTTCCTGGTCTGGTCCTGCCCCAGTTATAGGTCTGGCGCCCTTTGATGTCCGGACCCTCGCTCTTGGAGGTCGGGAGGTCTGGGATGAGGGAGTCCAGACACCCAGCAGGGGGGTGGAGCCAGCGCCCGAGGAGGCTGGGGGTGCTCGGCACCTGGCGGGGGAGAGCCATCGACACTTCGTACTCCCATTGACCTGCCAAGTGGGCCGTTCACCTCCTGGGTGGAGGGTGGTGCCGGGATGTCGGGGCCTGGCCAGGCCCAGGGTTGGGGTCGGGCTGAGGCCGCGCGGCCGCGTGGTGCCGTGTCCAAGATGGCGGCTGGGCCGGGCAATGGTGCTGACGGTGGCCCGGGCCCTGTCCTGCGGGGAGGGAGCGAGCCCTTCATGTGGCCTGTCCAACAGTGGCCCAGACCAGATGGGCTACCCTGGGTTACATGATTGCGAAGCGGGATGTTGCGCAACTCTGGGACGCGTCCAGGCCCCCTGAGGTCTCGAAGTGGGAGGATAACATGGACTGGTCCATGTTTCGCGAGAAGACGGTTTATGTGGCCAGGGGCAGACCCAGGGCGTGGACGAAGGTTTGGGGCCAGTGGAATGATTATCGTGGGGGTATTTGCACCCCTCCCCTTGTAGGCACTGCTGAGATTGTCCTATCTCCCTAGACGAGCGTTCCCGGAACCTTTCCATATTGTTTTTCTTTTATATTTCCGTTTCTCCCCGCTGCTCCCCTCCCCCCTCCAGACTTGACTGGAGCCTCTGGGCTCTGGGTGTGTTCTCCTGATCGTGGACCGTCCCCTCCGTTCTTTGGGCTGACCTTCATTATCGTGCATTCGCCTTTTAGTGTTTGTTTTTCTTTTTGTAAAATAAAAATTCAAATTGCTCTGTGATATATTTAGAGTAATGCTTTGTGCTCGAGCTGTGCCTGACCACGGGTGTACATTTTTATTTCATGCATTGTGCCTTGTCATTAGCGGCCAGCCCGTGAGGTTGTAGGCCCATTATTGTACTTTTCTATGCTTACTCCAATAAAGGTTTTTGAACAAAAAAAAAAAAAAAAAAAAATCTTCTGGAAAAGATCGGACTAGGGGACTGTTGGTCAACACGCTCAGCCCCTCCAAAAGAAGTTGTCAAGGCGCTTTTCTGGAAATGGACTGCGGAGCACCTAATTACAAACTCGAACCACTGCAAGTCCACTGTTGCCTTCTTACAAATCAAGGATATTGTGGCCTATGAACCCTTCCTAGACTTGATCACCCTCCCCTTTGACCGAGCCCTTTATTTTAAATTTAGAGTTGGATCCCTCCCGCTGGGTGCTGTGGTATCAAAATGGACATCAGCGGCCCGTACTTCCCCTAATTGTGCATGTTGCCCGAGTAGGGTTGAGTCCATCGCGCATGTCCTATTTGAGTGCCCGGATTATGCAAGGCCTAGGACTTTTTGGTTGAAACCTCTTTGCCAGAATATGGGCACACGTAGCCACCTAGAAGCCTTGCGTATTCTAACTACAGACACTTCCCCCTCTATTGTGTGTGGAATAGCAAAATTTTTAAAACAGTTTTGGCTTATTCGTTGTAAGAGATTGTCAGTAGCGGTTTAATTCTTTTTTAGCTAAATTATCTATGGGCACTTCATGTCCTTTTATCCTTTTTAACGAGTTCTCATACTGACTTCTTATAGCTATGCTTTTACTGTGTGCATTGTTATGACTGTTTTGTAAATGTGCTTATAAGATATCTCTGCATATCGAATAAAAGCTTATGACTGACCTAAAAAAAAAAAAAAAAAAGAAGAAAGAGCCAGGAGCTCACTCACTCTCCTGGCCGAGGTGATAGCAACCAGGAATGCAGTCAGGAATGGAGAACCCCAGCGAGTGCAGGAGGTCGGCAGTAGTCTGGAAGAGGGAGACAACAGTTTTGGGCGAGCCCGCCTTCAACAACCAATCGTCGAAATAGGGGAAGACTGAAACCCCTAATCTGCGCAGATGAGCTGCGACCACCGCCATTACTTTCGTGAACACCCGTGGGGCGCTGGTAAGGCCGAAGGGGAGCACGTTAAACTTAAAGAGCTCGTAGCCTACCGTGAACCGCAGGTAACGTCGGTGGGCTGGCAGGACGGGGATGTGGAAATACATGTCCTGCAAGTCCAACGCTACCATCCAGTCTTCTGGGTCCAAGGCAGCTAGGACCTGTGCCAAAGTCAGCATCTTGAACTTCTCCTTCCGGAGGAAGCCGTTGACGCTCCTTAGATCCAAGATAGGACGTAGGCCCCCTTTGTGGGAATAGCAACCACGTCCTAATTCTGGCCAAGGAACACGCTCGACAGCCCCCTTGGCCAAGAGGGCTGTAACTTCCTGCTGCAGAAGTTGCAAGTTATCCCCCGACATTAGGTGGTACTGCGGTGGCATGGCTGGAGGGGTCGCCTCGAAGGGGAGGGAGTAGCCCCTTCGGACGATTTGCAGCACCCACCTGTCTGATGTGATGGAGCGCCAGGAGGTGATGGCGAACCCTGCCCCCCACTGGCGTCGAATGGGCCTGAAAACACGAACTAGGATGATTTTGAGGCAGATGCTGCGGGGGCGGGAGTGGACTGGCCTTGCCGGTGTCCCCCGGCACCGCCACCGCGGTTACCACGTCAGCGACCACATTGAGGTGGATTCTGCGGCCTGTGGCTAGCTGGACGTGAGGGGGTGCCCCCTCTGTGGCCACGAAAGGGACAAAAGGCGGAAGTCTGCTGACGTTGGCTGAGGCCCAAGGACTTGGCCGTAACCCTGGAGTCCTTAAAACGTTCCAGCGCGCTATCCGCTTTGTCACCAAAAAGGCGACAGCCATCAAAGGGCATGTCCATTAGGGATGCTTGGACCTCGCCCAAAAAGTTGGCGGACCTCAGCCAGGCGTGGCGGCGAACCACCACCGTCGTTGCAGTTGCCCTGCCCAGCGAGTCCGTGGTATCCAGTCCACACCGAATAGAATATCGTGCTGCGTCCCTTCCCTCCGCGAGGGCCTGGGTTAGCTTTGCCTGGACCTCCACCGGGCACTGCGGCAGCACTTCCGCAACCATATCCCACAAAGAGTGAGAGTAACGGCCCAAAAGGCAGGCGCCTTTGGGCCGTTACTCTCACTCTTTGTGGGATACGATTGCGGAAGTGCTGCCGCAGTGCCCGGCGAAGGTCCAGGCAAAGCTAACCCAGGCCCTCTGCGTCCCTTCCCTCCGCGAGGGCCTGGGTTAGCTTTGCCTGGACCTCCGCCGGGCACTGCGGCAGCACTTCCGCAACCGTATCCAACAAAGAGTGAGAGTGACGGCCCAAAAGGCAGGCGGTGTTGACAGACCGCAACCCCAAACTTAATGAAGAGAACAGCTTCTTACCGAACTGGTTGTACCTTTTGGATTCCCGTTCCGGAGGGGCGGTCTGGGAAATTGAGGCCTGGATATCCAGGCTCTCAGGGGTGGGGTGAACGGACAGGAAACTGGGGTCACCCGGAGCCGGGCGGTGGCGTTGGGTCATGTTCCGATCCACTGGGAGGCCTGTGGAGGGCTTGGACCAGGTGCCCAACAGAATGTCAGTGAGGGCCTCGTTGAATGGCAGGAGAGGATCCGAGGAGCTTGCCTGCGGTTTGAGGACCTCAGTGAGGAGGTTAGTCCTCACGGCCGTGGCTGGGAGCTCAAGAGCCAAGGCCTTGGCTGCCCAGCCCGAGTCAACATCACGCTGTAAACAGCCCCCTTCTCCGTAGCCACGGTAGGAGGTGAGACAAAACCAGTGTCGGGCCACTGGCCTCCCCAAGTTCGTCCGACCAGTCCTGACTCAACTGGCACTGCAGTGCCAGAGGGTCCTCAGACCCCTCCCAATCCCCCTCGTCATCCATCTCCTGAAGGTCAGGAAGAAATGATGGAGTCGGATCGTCGGTGGAGGGCTCACCTATTGGCGTTGAAGACGGCGCCGGGCGGCGCAGGTCCGACGCCGGATCCGGACCGGGGTGGGGATCGGGGACGATGATGCCGAAGACGGCGCCGGGGGAGGGGTCGTAAGGTCGACCGGCGTCGACTTGGATCCAGGCCTGGATAGGGAGGAGCCCTGCGGTGTCGGGACCCGTCGGCGCAAAGGCCGGATCCGCCGGTCCGCCCGGGCTCCCAGACGGGTCCACGGGGCCCAGAGGCACCTCGGCAGGACCTGACGGAGGGAAGCTCGACCTCATGGTCGTGAGGAAGGCGCTGATCTCCTCTGGCGTCGCGTTCAGCCCAGGGACTGGCGGGTGTGGAGCTAGACACAGCGCTGGCGGCTCTGGTGGAGCTGCGTGGGTGGTGTCGCCCGAACCCCCGGCCGCGTCACGCGAGCGTCGGGGGGAGTCAGAAGAGCAATGTTGCTTCTTCGACTTCTTGTGCCTCGTCTTACCTGAGGACTTTGAGCCCGACGAGTGGTGTCGACTCGCCGAGCTATTATGACTGTGTCCCCGTGACCGGTCCATCGACCTCCTCCTGGACCTGAACCTTGAGCGGCGCGGGGCCTACTGCCGGATCTCGAGTCCCTTACGGGACCGCTCGACGTCAAGGCCCGGCAGTCGGGGCACGACTTGTCATCATGGTCGGCCCGAGGCAATAAAGGCACCAACGGTGGGGGTCGGTAACCGACATCAGTCGGTTAAAGTTGTCGCAGGGCTTGAACCCTTGTATCCCTATCAGCACCAGAGTCAATAAACGACTCGAGAAGATCCAAAACAGATCGTAAAAAGTTAGTCAACAAGTGACTAAGGAGTACTGCTCTTCCCCGATCTGTGCTTGCTGGCGCGGAAAAAAAAAGAACTGACGTCAGTGTGCGAGGGCGGCGTCTAAGTAGGACGACGGACGCGGAGCCGCAGACGACGCCTACCGACGCTCAGGGGTACTGCTACGGAAAACTTTCCGGATCCAGTCTGATGCCTGGGGATATTCTAAGGTAAGGAATCTAACACTAACCTGTTTCTTTCAGATGCTACAGGCATTTGAACCATAGGTTACTGATGAGGCAATAACACTTGAGGCCTTTGCATAGTTTGATAGGTCTCATAATACTCCTCTTCATCATGCTCCTTCTGTTATTGAACATGAAGTTGAGAGGGGCTGCGTGCAGGACTGAATAGCTCGTCATCCTCTGATTTCTCCCCAAAATAACTAGGAGGCAAGGTAGAAATGTAGGAGGGGTCCTGATAAAAGCCTCTTGTCGATGGGAGCTTGGACGATAGCCTGGAAGACAACATAGGCGTTAGTTGCAAGGAAATGGGCCTTTTCCATGTAAGAGTCGACGAGATGACCACCGACGGTGACATAGAAATAGCCGAATCTGTCATAACCATTGCCACCATCGTCGACGGTGTCATCAATGATGTCGTCACCGGAAGAACCATCGTCGACGATGATGTCGTTGTCGAAGCAGCAGTCGTGAGAAACTGTCACCATTGGTGGTATCGTCAACGGCGCTGGCGGAGGCGGCGAGGTGATCTTTGTTGACGAAGATACAGCTTTCATCAAAGTTCCATCAACGGGAATAGCGTTGACGAAGTCTGAGGCGGTTTTGTCATCCACTATGTCTTTTTTGACAAAGAGGATGATCTGACAAACTCTAGCTGAGTCTTAGGCTGCTTAAAGTCAGTTTTGATTGGCATTTTCGATTTTCCAGCAGATTTTTCCTCAGAAGAGAACAAAAGCTTCTGTTTTTTAGAGGTGACTAGTCTCATGATGGTACTTTTTAGATGTCTTTCCAAGTCTCTCAGGAGGTTCTCCAGACCTATCCCTCTTTTTAGTTAGTTGGGCTGATGCCTGAGAACTGCCACTGCCTTGCCTTAATCTTCAGAAACCACATCAGATGTTGCTTTTAGTTTCTCCAGCCAAATCAGAAATCTGCCTTCTCTGTCCTTTAAGGTCTTTGAAGAAAAGGTTCCACAGCAGATTCTACAGTCCTTGACATTATGAGCAGGATGCAGAAAATAAAATACACTCCTTGTGGAGAACTTCAAAATACAGCCTCTTTTTCCCACAGGAGCCACAGGGCAAAAATAAACCTTTCTTAGAAGTATCAGACATTCTGAACTCACTAAGTCCAGCAAATATTGGGACTCCTTGTCACACGACGTGCAGTAGAAAATCTGAGGGACTTGCCTCTCTGTGGAGTGTTCTAGAGGGTGCTAGAGCCTGATTGGCTGTGTTGCAGATTTGTTTGTATTTACAAAAGGACAAGGATGGGCTAGTGTAGTGACTTTACAGTCCGTTACAGCCTGTTGTATGATATTCTATTACAGTTATGTATGTACTTTATTTTTATTTACCGTGGGACTACCACCTCGATGGCGAGGATGATTCAAGCATGTGAATCCAGGAAAGATACCCCAATACTGGGTAAATCGATATATACAATCTCACGCGATGTAACTTCTCCCAATAAACCAGTAGCTTTGATTAGTTCCAAGATGTTTCCGCGGTTTAAAATATCAAATGGGTCTTTGGACTTGTATTCGGGATGGAATAATGTGCAAGCGGTTGTGGTTTGTGGCAAAGTTGCGTCTAAGTAGCCGCCTTGCACTCTAGCAAGAGCTTTGGAGTCCCAGACTTAGGGGGCATGAAAGTTGGGTTGATTTTGGATGGTGCGAGTGGGTTGAACAGTTCTTGAGCTGTCCCCCCCCAAAGCCGAGGAAGGTGACAGTAGTCCCCCTTGTTTTTCTGGGTTGATTATGGAAAAGTGCGAATAGGCCCCCTTCATGGGGGTTGAGGCCCAAGCTCGGTCATTCAGGTCTGGGGAGCAACTTTGTGGAATCTTTTTCGCTCAGTGTGGCTGAGCCAGTGGCCTTTTGCATTGTGATAATATATCAGTATGCTGGGCTTTGGCAAAATGTCTGCCTGCTGTATCTGAAAAGCTGACCTTTTCCCTTACAAAATAATATTATTTGGTTTTTGCACAACAGGGTTGATCGTGGGTATGTATATATTTTTTTTTAATCTAGGAGTGTGAATTTTTATGCAGTCTTGCACATTTTGCCTGTATTGCATAATGTGTTGCTATGTCAACTCTTCTTTTCCTGATTTCTTTTATAATCTACGAGTGTGAATTTTTTAAACAGTTTTGCACCCTTTTTCTGTATTGCACAATCTTTTTTTTAAATCATTCTTCTTTATTGCCAAATCTGCCTGTATAGTATATACCCACCATTCTTGGGCCTTTGTCTGTGTTGTTTAAGTAGCTATCCACCTGATATCGGGGCTGGGTTCTGTATGTAATGAGGTTTTCATGTTTTATATGCGTACTTATTTTATCCCGGCTCTGGTTTATACGAGTTGCTTTATTGCTGATTTTATGAATTTGTTTAGAACATTATCTTTTTATTGGGGTGTTATGAGATGTGTGGTTTGTATTGCCTAATTGGCATAAGATCAAACTATGAAAATACACGTTACAATACAGGTTCTGCTTTTTTCTGATGCCTAGATGGAGCTGCTTCAGATGAAGCTAGTGTGAGAAAAAGCTCCATAGCTCGTTCTAGCAATTTTGGAACCAGAGGCAGGTGTGGTCGTGAGGGATTTAAAAAACATCACTGAAGTTGATGTTGATGGAGAGGGCAGCAGAATGTTAAATATGGTAGCTCCTTGTATGAGTGCTTCCTGGAAAATGTTTATGTTATGAATTGGTGAGACTCTTACCTGAGGAGAGCCAGTCAAAGTTGGTGAATACCATCTGGTGTCAGAAGATGCTTTTAAATAATAAGAATCTGGGGCCTCATTTATGAGGCCTTGCGTGAGTTTTGCGCTTCCGATGCGTCACTTTTTGTGACGCATCGGCGGCGTAAAACATGCCTCCTGATGCGCACTATTTACAAAGTGACGCATCTAAGCAGATGCGTCACTTTGTAAACCCCTGCGCTACATTATACCTGCGTCAGGTTTAATGTATGCAGAGGGGGCGTTCACACGCAAAAAGCCTCGTAATAGTGACGCAGTGAAATCTATGAGATTTCACTCCGTCACTTTTAGGACGCTGTTGCGTCAACATCTTGCGCCTGCCTCACTGCAGGCGTAAGACTGACGCAAGCCCTTTCACATGGTGCTTGCCCCATGTGAAAGGACACATTGCTGGAGTTGCGTCACTTTTGTGACACACTCCAGCAATGCGTCACTTTTGCGCCTACAGATACATCAGAAATACTGACGTATCTGTAACTCCTTGCGACATGATGCGTCATATTATAAATATGACGCACCAATCATGTCGCAGGGAGAGCGCAGTGAAAAGTGACGCATCGCTGTTTTCACGCAGCGATGCGTCACTTTTCATAAATGAGGCCCCTGGATCTTAACCTTGACCTGGAACCTGGGACAGTGTCTGTGTCTGCATATTGACAAGAGCCTTGTCAAAGTGTGCCTAGAACGGTGACTGCGATGTTGTGAGGTTGTTCTTGACCGTGACATGGTACGGGATCTAGATCTTAGTGGAGAAACTGGAGGATGCACTGTCAAAGGAACTCCCAAAGGTGCCTCAGCTATCAGCAGAGGCGGAGGTGAAGTTCTGTGTTTAGGTTCCGAAGAAGCTGGTTGCAGGGAAGCAGAAGGATGTGAATGAAGAGTCTGGAATAACTACTGTTGATGATGATGAGCATGCCCTTGCATATCTGAGTCAGAGGTTGATGGCAACCATCTTGCTCTCACTTGTCTGACCCAGTCATCAGATTTGGAGTGTCGCAACATCGAATGACTTCTCAACGTCAAGTGTTTTCTATGCCTTGACTTCAAATGGCTTCTCGATATCGAATGTCTTCCATGTTCCAGCATTATCGAATCATTCGACGTCGATCTTATGCATCTTGACTTCGACTGTCGCCTCCTCTTAGACGCCGACTCAGCTCTCGATGGTGAGCATGTTGGTACTTTGCCTTGTCTCGATGTTGATGTCCTTCACGTCGAATCGGAATTATGTTGTTTTTCTGGATTTTTCCTTTATTTTGGATCTCCCTCTCTTGGAGTCCTCAGAGGGTGGTGGTAGAGGACTGTCCCTCTACACGCTCACATGAAGTCCCACCTTGAAAAAGTGCCTCTTGCTGTTTTTAGATCTCTCTCCCACAATCCATAAGATCCAGCCCAACCCTTATCTCTTTCAGGAAGAAACTGAAAACTTGGTTATTTAATCTCTAAAAAATTCAACAGAGTTACACAGGAGAGCAAACAAATGTACAGCGCCGAGACGCCTGCGGGCAATTGTTCGCGCTTAACAAATGTTAAAAATAAATAAATAAATAAATTGTGTTCCATGAAGGTGAATCTTCTCCCTGTCTTTCAGGCTATGCCTGGAAAACATCTTGACATTTATCAGGAATGTGAGTATCAGAAAGGCAGAGAATAAACAGAACCTGAGGATCTCATTTTGCGTTTTCTCTACCACAGGAAGAACATGTGGGATCAAAGATGGTATTGTATTTGCTTTCAAATATAATTTTTCTGTCAGAAAAAGTCAGAGAAATACTGTAGACGCTCTAAGACGTTGAGCATAGCTGTTGCAAAAAAAACTGAAGTAGATTTATTGAGAAGAAAAGCCTAAAAAAGGAAGGGCTCATTGCACCAAAATCCTGTCACCAGGAGCCAGAAGCAAAAAATGAGGTAACTGATACCTGCTGGGCATGACGGGACACTGGAGGGCTCTGAGCCTTAACAGGTGCAGTGTCCGTTTTTTTTTAATAACCAGTGCACTGCAGCCTATATGTCCACATTGCCGCATTCCTTAGTCTCCATTTCTTTTTTTTTAAAGGTTTATGAAGGATATTTGTAAGGAAAAATTATTCTGCTCCCGGAAATTTTTCCTGATTTTTTAGTATGATTTTTTACC
Organism: Lissotriton helveticus; assembly: GCF_964261635.1. Classification (NCBI taxonomy): domain Eukaryota; kingdom Metazoa; phylum Chordata; class Amphibia; order Caudata; family Salamandridae; genus Lissotriton; species Lissotriton helveticus. The sequence continues at coordinate 33,150,097 of NC_136072.1, read as the reverse complement.
ATTTTTAAATATAACTTTAAGTAATTTCCCAATATACCCTCTTTACAGGCTGCAAAATGTGTTAAACAAATGATATCCTAGTCTTGGCCTTCCTGCACACATGGGCGGGACTATTACGTGCTAATGAATATTAATGGAGAGACCCTGACAGAGAAAGTACATTTTATTCTTCAGGTGGTGGCTGAAGCTGACATGCTAATCAGACCTTTCTGAGTTACCAAAACTAAGAAGCCTGTTTACTAAAATTTCATTTAGCGCAGTAACCAATTTTGTTACACTGCATTGCTTAAAAAGAAGAGATTGGGACAGCACCAGATCTACTAAGCTGTGGAGGTACTGCCCTCTTCCAAGTGCTGATGCTCAATTAGGCTGGCTGGTACCATGCCCACATATTTACAATACAAATGCTGTGCTCGGTTATACATTACAGCTTTTACCACTCTGTGTATGTTCTGTACAGTGCAGCACTCATCTAAAGTTTTAAAGATTTACATGCCTGCTTCAAGGAGCAAAGCCCAATATACAAATATTAGTAGATAGATTCAAAAGCCATTGGTAGTATTGCAGACCCTAGTGCCCCACAGGAAACACCCCCTTGAAGCAGTGCAAAATGGGACATATACAATGGTTACATTTAAGGAACTTTCCCAGGCAAATCATGTTTTTCACTGAAAAGTAAATAACAAATCAACATTTTGGAATTGTTTGTGTCACATTTGCTGACTTTGTACCAGCACAACGTGTTGAGAAATCTATGCCTAAGTGTCTGGACTCAGACACAACTGAGGGGCATATTACCAACAAGTAGCGATATTTATTGCTAAATATACTTAGCGACGATTTTTTTATCGCTGCCTATCGCTGGATATGTTAGCAGAGAAAACATGCTATTAGCAACGTTTTTCTCTATTGTGCTAAAATATCCAGCGATAGCGGCAAAATGCGTGAATATCGCTGAGAATACAGCGATATTCACGCATTAGCGACAAAATGCTCTTAGCCATGTTATCCACCTCCCATTGGATAACATGGCTAAGAACTGATCTGAGCAGGCGTTAGTTTTTGGCGATAGTGGGAATATTTCCATCGCTACGCCTGCCTTGCTAATAGGTGATAGCGACATTAGCGACTGCTTTCAGTCGCTAACAGGTTGGGTACGCCCACTTTGCATGTCATTAGTGATAAATATCGTTGACATGCAAAGCGGGCCCCAAACCGCTCGCTATCTCCTAAAAGCTGTCGCTAACATCAGTTAGCGACAACTTGCTAATAGAGCGATAGAATTATCGCCGCTAAACCAGCGATAATTGCCCATCACCAACCTTGGTAATATGCCCTTGAGTGAATGCACTGAGGTCTGTTGATGTGCTCACTTGCCCCCGCCCGCAATTTGCTCTGTTCTCTGGATATGCATCTAGTTCAGACCTTCGTGTACCCACCTCTTACGGCTGTAGTTAGTATTCTTGTTAAATGTTATTTTCATTGTCAGATTTGCAACAAGCTCACGAACCTGTGAAGTACAAAGAAAAGACAAATCAATTTGTGACAAAAATCATTTTCAAAAAATGACGTTTTTGGTGTACCTTGCATACACTATATTTGATCACATTTTCTTCCTGGGCTTCACATACTTTAAGCAGTGGTCGCCTAGCTCCAAACATGTGATATTTCATACGTGCAACATGCATCAGCATTCAAACGTAAACATGAAAGCAAGTGATCTATTTTATCCACACCAAGGTGGTCCTGCGGCTATGAAGATTAGCCGTTTATATGTACCTACAAAACAAAGGACCACTGTAATTTAATTCACGGGTCCAGGGGGATTTGAGAGGATATATGGAGTATGTCCTCCCAGCGAATACTATACAACAATAAATACTCCAAAAGCAACCTATTGAAAGAACAGATAGTTCAATGTATGTACACCTCGGCATTCACTGAAACTTCCAGGAACAAAAAAGTATGGTGGACCTCACCATTTATCCCGCACATCATATATCAGAGCATATTTTTAGTTTTTCTAGTGAATTGTCCACCCATCATTGCAGGGGGTTTGTTTACAACACCAAGATGCCACTGTTAGTGTCCACCTCTGGGCTTCTCCACCAGAGTAGTTGTATCTGTAATGGAAGGAGTCACATTTGGTTGCAAAGCTCTGGTGGAAATTCCATCAAATTCTGTGTTTGATGGTAAAATCCTCATCATCAAATGTGGAGACTAGAGAAACAGGTCTAAAGTGAGGGAACATTGTGGGTGCCCATATATGTCTCTCATAGGCTGGGGTTCGGTCCTAACATGTTATGAACACCCTTCTTTCTGTGAGCAGCCACTATTTTCATGGTGGAGTGGCATGGAAGAACTCCAGCCATAACGACTGGCAGACTACCCACACCAGATCATGAGGCTGATCCGTCACTATAGATTGATATTTTGTTTTTGACACCTTCGAGGACTGCATATCATATTGACCCATGGGACCAACAGGTGCTCCAGTGGGGTACATTGCCCTGGAATATACTCCGAACATTGCATTTAAAAAATGCGAGGGATCCTGTCCAGGACCAGGAAAGGGAGGGTACAGACCTACCGGATCCAATGGAGGTCGCCCCGACACACCCTCACTCTGACCTTCCGGATCCGCAGGAGTCTCCGCTGGAGTGTTAGATACTATATCTGCCTGTGGATTCCTCACCTTGTGAATATCCCCCTTGCGCCAGCAACGTTCGGAAATTTTCTTCGTAGTACGCCGACGTGGGCGACGTCACAGGAGCACGGCATCGCGCGCGACTCCGTCTGACGTCACCGACCCCATATCAGGCCCACGCCGGCGTGATGACGTCAGTTCCGCCCTTTTTTCCGTGCCTTCGAGGCACACGGACGGACCAACGACAGCAAATATGCAAATATACAATGTACACAGTACAAATAGAACTAAATCAATAGTATAAACATATATACAGAAAGACCAGGTATAGCAGAGTGGACAACGGGGAGGCGGGTGGGTCAGTGAGGAAACCACAGGCAGATATAGTATCTACCAGAAAAAGCGTTACCGAAGGTAAGTAACTTGTTCTTCTGATAGATACATCTGCCGTGTGGATTCCTCACCTTGTGAATAGATTCCCACAGCAGTCCCCACTCCCGGAGGAGGGTGCCCACTCTGCTACACCAGGAAGTCTTGGAGGACAGAGCGCGCGAAGTGGCCATCCCTCCTCACCTCGGTATCCAAGCAGTAATGCTTCGCGAAAGTGTGGAGGGAGGCCCAAGTCGCGGCCTTGCAAATATCCTCAACAGGTACACCCCTAGACAAAGCAGATGTTGCAGACTTTGCTCTAGTAGAATGTGCACTAATACCCTCAGGAGGGTCCTTACCAGCAAGAGAGTAGCAGATCTTGATGCACAGGATTATCCACCTGGAAAGTGTGCGCTTGTGCACCGCTCTGCCCTTCTTGCAGCCAGCAAAACCAACAAACAGCTGGTCATCCATCCGGAAGTCTTTAGTCCTGTCCAGATAGAACGACACCGCCCTCTTAGGGTCCAGACGGTGCAGTCTCTCTTCCTCCTTAGACGGGTGAGGGGGAGGATAGAAGGTAGGAAGGGTAATGGACTGCCCAAGATGGAAAGGAGTCACCACCTTAGGCAGAAAAGCAGCCCTGGTCCTGAGAACCATCCTTTCAGCATGAATGGTCAGGAATGGGGGTTTGGAACTTAGAGCTTGAAGCTCATTTACCCTCCTTGCCGAGGTGATTGCAACGAGGAAGATCGTTTTAAAAGCTAGAAGCCTCAATGGACACTTGTGCAAGGGCTCGAAGGGAGAACCCATTAAGAAGGTCAGCACAAGATTCAAATCCCAATGAGGAACAACAAAAGGAGTAGGAGGGAACATATTTATGAGACCCTTCAAGAATCTCAAAACCACCGGAGATTTAAAGAGAGATGGCTGATCCGGCAAACATAGAAATGCCGATAAGGCAGAAAGATACCCCTTGACCGTGGCCACAGCCAAACCTTGCTGCGCCAGATAAAGGGCAAATTGTAAAATATTAGACAAATGAGCCTTCAAAGGGTCAACATCTCTCTCCCTGCACCAAGAAACAAATTTAGACCACCTATAGGAGTAAATGGACTTAGTGGTGTCACGCCTGGCAGAAAGAATGACATCCACTACCTCGTGAGGGAGAGAAAAAGAACTCAAGTTGCCCCGTTCAATCTCCAGGCATGAAGGTGTAATGTCTGGAGGTGGGGGTGTAAAACCTGCCCCTCCATCTGAGAGAGGAGGTCTGCCCTGTGAGGGAGACGGAGCGGCGGGTGAGAGGAGAGGCGGAGAAGGTCTGAGTACCACACCCTTCTTGGCCAATCCGGGGCGACCAATATGACTTGGGCCCGGTCTTGACGAATCTTCCTCAGAACCCGAGGAATCAAAGGTATGGGAGGAAACGCGTAAAGGAGTTGATCTCCCCAACTCAGCTGAAACGCGTCCCCCAATGCTCCTTGCATCGGATACTGGAGACTGCAGAACGAAAGGCAGTGAGCATTCTCGCGAGTGGCGAATAGATCCACCCGAGGAGTCCCCCACATCCGAAAGATGTCGTGAACAACCTCTGGGTGAAGCCTCCACTCGTGGTCGGCAGAGAACTGCCGACTGAGACTGTCTGCACGAACGTTCAGAACTCCGGCCAGGTGATTTGCCACCAGACAAATCTGATGGTCCTGAACCCAGGACCAGAGACGCAGAGCCTCTCTGCAGATACACTGCGACCCTACTCCTCCCTGCTTGTTGATGTACCACATCGCAGTCGTGTTGTCCGTCAGGACTTGAACCGAACGACCGCGAAGGGAAGGGAGGAAGGCCTTGAGTGCCAAACGTATCGCCCTCAATTCCAGAAGGTTGATGTGAAACAACCTTTCTTCCGGAGACCAAAAACCTTTGACCTCCAGGTCTCCCAGATGAGCACCCCACCCGAGAGTGGACGCATCCGAAATCACTGTGGCCACTGATGGAGGTAGCTGAAAAGGCTTTCCTTGTGACAGATTGCCTTCCACGCTCCACCAAGACAGATCCGCTGCAGCTTCCCCGGAGATCTTCACTGACTCCCTGAGATCTCCGTTGTGCTGATACCACTGCCTGCGGAGGCACCACTGGAGTGCCCTCATGTGCCAGCGTGCATGACTGACCAACAGAATGCAAGAAGCCATCAGACCGAGCAGACGAAGGACCTTCAGGACCGGAACAACCGCTCCATTGTAGAATAAAGGAATCATCTCCTGAATGTCGTGAATTCTTTGAGGTGGAGGGAATGCACGACATACAGAAGTGTCCAGTACCGCACCTATGAACAGGTTGCGCTGGGAGGGCACCAGGTGAGACTTGGGTACATTTATCGAAAAACCCAACCTGTGTAACAACTGAGTTGTCTCCTGCAGATGATGGAGCACCATCTCCGGCGACTCTGCTTTGATCAGCCAGTCGTCTAGATAAGGGAATACAGGAATCCCCGACCTTCTGAGATGTGCAGCCACCACCGCCATCACCTTGGTGAAAACTCGAGGCGCAGTAGTAAGTCCAAAAGGAAGGACCGCAAACTGGTAATGCTGCGATCCCACCGTAAAACGGAGATACTTCCTGTGCGACTTCAGGATTGGGATGTGAAAGTACGCATCCTGCAAGTCGATCGACACCATCCAGTCTTCTTCCATCAGCGCTCGAAGAACCTGAGCAAGAGTGAGCATTTTGAACTTCTCCTGTTTGAGATAGAGGTTCAAAATCCTGAGATCCAGGATTGGTCGAAGCCTGCCATCCTTCTTGGGTATCAGGAAATACCGGGAGTAGCATCCCTGACCCCTCTCTTGCTCTGGAACCACCTCTATTGCACCCTTTCGGAACAGAGCCAGGACTTCTTCCTGCAGGAGAAGCAGGTGGTCCTCCAAACAATAACCTTGGCAAGGAGGGTAATTGGGAGGGAACTCCTGAAAAGGAAGTGCATACCCATTTTCTACGAGATTGAGAACCCAAAGATCTGATGTAACCGATTCCCAATCTCGTAGAAAATGAGTAAGCCGACCCCCTACCGGACCCACATGATCCAGAATGGTGGATCTAGGGCTGCTTTGCTGATGCGGGTGGGGGTTGGGCATTATTGGAGGAAGTGGAGGAGGAAGAGACTTGACGCCCACGTCCACGATCCTTCTGTCTACCTCTATAGGACTTGTACAGAGGGTTCTGCTGCTGTTGCTGTTGCTGTTGGCCCTGCCTGAAGGGACGAAAAGAAGATCTACCAAAGCCTCTAAACTTCCTAGTTGTCAATCCTCTCATCTGGAGACCCAAAGTCCTTGCAGTAGCCCGGCTATCTTTAAATCTTTCCAGTGCAACATCAGCCTTTTTCCCAAAAAGACCAGTCCCATCAAAAGGTAGGTCTAGCAACGTGGATTGCACATCTGCAGAAAAATCCGAGGATTTTAGCCATGCGACTCTCCTAGTTGCAACAGTAGAGCCCATAATCCTGGAAACAGAATCAACTGTGTCCATGCCACTCTGAATAACCATGCGTGCCGCAGCCTGAGTATCGGAGACCACTTCATTAAAGTTCTTTCTATCCTCCTCCGGAAGCTTAGATGATAATTGCTTCACAGAATCCATCAATGCATGGAAATATCTACCCAAAAGGCAAGTAGCATTAGTGGATTTTAGGGCCATGCTGCCCGAAGAGAAAATCTTCTTTGCAGACTGATCCAATTTTTTTGAGTCTTTGTCTGCTGGTACCTGAGGAAACGAACCTGCAGACCTGTTAGAACATGCAGCCTGCACCACCAGACTCTCCGGAGAAGGATGAAAAGAGAGAAATTCAGGGTCACCAGGAGCCACTCTGTAGCGTCTTGCAACAGACCTAGAAACAGCAGGAGCAGTCAATGGTCTCTTCCAGACCTCCTTTATCGGATCAGTTAAGGCATCAGTGAACGGCAGTGTAGGTTCAACAATAGAAGAAGGAGAGTGCAAAACCTCTGTAAGGATGTTGGGCTTGTACTCAACAGTAGGCAAAGTTAAGTTGAGAAGATCTGCAGCCTTCCTAATAACAACATGGTAGGGTGTCACTTCCTTGGATGGTGCATCAGAAACTGAAGGCAAACCCCACTCAGGAGAGAGCTCCAGACCACTAGCATTCTGTAGGTCTTCAAAATAATCATCATGATCAAGAAGCTCACCCTCTTCCACATCAGAATCTTCACCCCTTTTCTCTTCCAAGAGACGCTGAGCCCTCCGTCTCGACCACTCCACACGAACCGAAGTCGACGGATCCGGTAACGACTCCGACGGAGCCGGTTCCGACGTCGAGCGAGGAGCTGGGGTAACTGGAAGACGAGACTCACGGACTGGAGTGGTACCTCGATCCAAACTACGAGGTCGATCCGGAGTCGGCGAAGCCGCATGCGGAGTCGAAGACCTCGGTGGAGCCGCACCGAGCCAAGGTGTAAGAGGCGCCGGCATAAATGGCACAAATGGAGCTGGGGCGTAAGACTGAGGAATGCCCAAGTTGTAAGCCAATGGACCCATGGGACCAACAGGTGTTCCAGCGGGGTACATTGCTCTGGAGTAAACTCCAAACATCGCATTAAGGAAATGCGAGGGGTCCTGTCCAGGACCAGGAAAAGGAGGGTACGAACCTACCGGATGTTCTGAAGGAGGATGTTCCGACATAGGCTCATTCTGACCTTCCTGATCCACAGGAGTTTCCATCGGAGTTGGAGTTTGAGGAACTACCTCCTCTTCTTCCTCATGCTCCGAAGAATGTTGAGACATCGGATCCGGTTCTTGTTCCGGAGCCGGGGAACATCCGAGAGACTGAGCAGGAGAAGGAGAAACGAAGTCCTTATGATGCTTACGAGACTTCTTCTTCGAATTCGAGGACTCCTTCCCCGAATGATGTCTAGAGCTGTGCTTCCTCCTCTTGTGCTTCCTCTACAAGGAGCTCGAAGCGTGACCCGAAGCCGATTTGGATCCAGATCTCGATCTCTCCCTGGACCTCGACCTCGCTCCGGACCTCGACCTCGCTCTGGATCTCGACCTCGACGCCGACCTCGACTTCGAACGAGATTTTTGCCTCGACTTCGAGCGTCCTTACGTCGACCTCGAAGATGTCCCAGTCTCTCTTCCTTTTATCTTCGCAAGAAGTTTTGCCTCACGCTCTCGTAGTGCCTTAGGGTTCATTTTGAAACAAGACCGACAGTTCTTAACGTCGTGGTCTGGTCCAAGACACCACAAGCAGTCGCCATGCGGATCGGTGATCGACATCATTCGAGCGCAAGACCACCATTGCTTGAAGCCTGCGTTCCTCGACGACATCTTCGATGAAAGAAGAAGAATTAAAGGAAAAATAGCAACACTGTAATATTAGAAGAATACAAAGTATCGCAGAAGATCCCAAAAAACGTTAGCGTCGAAGACGCGGAAAAAAGGGAACTGACGTCATCACGCCGGCATGGGCCTGATAAGGAGTCGGTGACGTCAGATGGAGTCACGGGCGAGGTCGTACTCCTGTGACGTCCTCCATGTCGGCGTGCTACGAAGAAAATTTCCGAACGTTGCTGACGCAGGGGGATATTCACAAGGTGAGGAATCCACACGGCAGATGTATCTATCAGAAATCGGAAATTCTGCTATTCGCAACATAGCATAAGACCTTTCACACTAACAGCTATTATTGCTATAATATTATTTTGATGAGTATATTTAATTTGGGGAACCCTCAGGATTCTATTGTCTCTCATTTATTAACTCTTTCATTTATTTAGTCTTATAGATCTCTTTTCTATGATCTTTCCATTTTTTCTCTCTAAGAGGTCGTATGTACCATTTAAGCTAATAAAATGATCCGTTTTTTTATTGATTTGAGAAAAATATTAAAACAGCCAAATTTATTTACAATTATTGCTTAAGAATGGAAGTGTATCAATCGCCTGGTATGCCATACCTGTTACTCAAGTAAATCAAGTGGGGTTAGTGCTCTAGAGACTGAAAGAATATTTTTCACTAGTGGTATATTGTTCACTAGTGTCTGAGAATTAACACTAATGGCAGGTGGCGTATGTTGAAAGTGAGGGAGTCAGAATTGCAAAATTAATTGTTATACTGATGCAGGAACAATTCTGCATTTCCTTCATCAGAAAAGACCACAGGATAACGGTTCAATTCTTCTCTGCGTAGACTGCACATCCCAGAGCTAACATTGCCCGTCCTTGTGGGAGGAGCCTGGTAACGAGGGGCAAGAAGTCTCGCGTCTATGCAGTAAAGCATAGCACTCAAAAGAGATGGACAAATGCTCTAGTTCTCTAGCCAGTGGTGGATACCAAATACCATTTGCACAGCCCCTACTGAATCCAGACCTGGCAAGGACATATGTCCAAGAGCTGATGAAAGGTAGAGAGCTTTAAGGAGCAAATGAAGGGTTTATTGTATAAACAATCCATTACACCAGACCTCTACCCTCAGGAAGGATCTGGATGGTTCTCAAATGTATTTGTAGTGTATAAAGGGAGAATATGATGTGATACTTAGCTCCAAGAGGATCTACCGGTCTGCACACCTAATTTGCCCCAAGACAATGAATTTAAAGATCATCTTGCCACTGTTTATGTAACCATTATCCTTAACCCGTTCTGTGCTGCCGTCGGCCATTGGCCGACGGCAGCAATACCTCCCCAGTGCTGCCGTCAGCCAATGGCCGACGCGGCCCAGCCCGTTTAGCGGAAGGGCCGCACTCCCGCAAAATCGCGGCCGCCGTTAAGGCCTTAAATACAATTTATCTGCATGAAACACAGTAACACCCACCAGTCTCTCTGCATCAGTAGAAGATGCTTGGGCTTCCCATTCTCTAACAGTTCTTTGTGTGACCTCTGCATTTCACCTTAATAGTGACTCGAGAATATTGTGCTTGTGGACAATATCTTCAGGACGAACTTATTGAGAAGTATATCTAAGTAAGTATAGGCTTAATGCCTTAACTTCACAGTTACATACCTTGATGATACATATAAACTCACACAATAAAAAAGTTTACGGAGACGTTTATAGTTAGGTTTAGATTTTACACACACAAAACCATAGAAATTTGACAGTTATAGTTATCTCAAGTAATTTAAACTTGTGCCATAAGTTAATTATAACTAACATCCCCACCATACACAGTTTTCTCATTAATAATTTGACTGCCAATGTTGCAGCGACATTATTAATGGTGACATATAATATGTCATGATTAATGTAATATGTTGGGTAATTAGCAGTGCTTGATATAGAGCCCCCATATACAAAATGGTGGTCGCACATTTCCTTCCAGGTTGCGGTCCAGCCAATTACGGCACTGCTGATGGCGCGTGGATCTGTGGCTCCACCATGGTGGATCTGCGATGGGTCTGCCACGCTAGATATACATAAATCTTTTTTCTTTACACCATATTACAAAAAGCACTCTTTCTGGACAAAGATCTAGCTTTCTGACATATTTGGTGTAATTCATCCTAGTTGTTCGGGCTGTAGTCTTGTCTAAAATCCTGATGGGACATTATGTGGGGAAACGTGTTTTGAGACTACTCATTTGTTCTCGGCCCCCGCTTCATGAATCACCTCGAAACTTTACACACAGCAGCATAAGAGTGGTAAACTATTTTTAAAAAGTTTGTCAAGATTCATCAAACAGCGCCAAAGTTATTAGCAAAACAAAAAAACACTTCTCCTATGGCAAGTAAGTCCTAACTGTAACTGCCTACTGGGGACTGCCAGTAGGTAATTGTAAAGGTACTCGGATGGGGAAATAAAATTGGTAAATGCATATATGCACTTACCTTCTTGATATTTTAGTCCTCGATATTTTGAAAGCACAAACTTTCTGTAGTTGAAACTTCAACCTACAACCACTTCCTTTTATTCTGAAGACAGTAGTCAGGTTCTCACTCTGGTAAACGTGGTGGGACTTCTGTACTGAGTGAAGCATGGAAAAGTCTTGCATGCCAAAAAGCAAAACAACACAGCAAATAAAGTTTCACCCCCACCAAAGTTACTGTTCCTCGCGGTCTAGGTAATTCCAGGAGGAGGACATAATCGAGATTTTAAGATTTTGGGAAATAAAAAATGGGTATTGGATTGACCTGCTCAATTCCTACATGTTTTCCCCGGGTATTTTACTCAGAAACACCGCCTGCATTCATCCAGTGACTCCGATTTTACTCCGAACTTAGGGGGTCATTAGGATGGTGGGTGGACTTTGTCCGCCCGTCACCCTATCGGGAAGCGGGACCACCCGCCGTGAGGGCGGGGGTCCCGTGGGGGCAATTAGGATGGGCCCACAACAGTGGCGGGCACATCCTGCATTCTTGTCATTGCGGTGGGCGGTGCACTCAGCACCACCCGCCACAATGCCTGGAAGGCATGTTGTGCACTTCCATGCACAACATGGCAGGCACCGCGCGGTGCCTGCCATGTTGTGCATGGAACTGCAGGGGGCTACCATAGGTACCCCCATGGGCACCCCCACCCCCCAGAGTCCCTGGGGGCCCGCATTGGCCCCCGAATGTCAAACGCCGCATGCCTTTCCGTGGCGGCGTTGCCGTCACGGAAAGGCATGTCCCCGCCTGCATAGTAATATGGATGGCAGTGTCTAACAGACACCGACACCATAATAAACCCTTTTCGCCCGAGGGGGGAATTGGGTGGCGGGCGGGGTCGGATCATGGGCGGATCGCCACCGCCATTTGGGCGGTGGCGATCCGCCTGTGATCCTAATGGGCCCCTAAGTGTGAGAGCCAGCTGGGTGTGGCTTTAATTAGCCACAGGGGCCACCACCTCTAAAGTGGAAACTCTGCGTTGACAGACTCTCTGGCTGAAGAATTATCATGATATGCCTTTGGTCCGATTATGAGACAAGCAGAATGGTGTCCACAGCAGAGATACCACTCTGCCTAATTAAAATGGTTCTTATGGTGCTAATGCTGGATTTGCCTGGTGGACAACATCAGGCAGGTTTCTACCAACCAGAAAAGTCAACCAGTAGGATTAAGTGAAGATTCAACAGGGTCTGCTGGCACAAGCACAGCCTGACTCCTACCTGCATGGAATGCTCTCCTGTGCCTGGGCACGGACTCCACTGTTTACCGACAATCAACCCACCCCTACCACACATCTCACTACACACCCCAGCTCCGATTTACTATCTACTCAGAGCAGATGGTTATTGGGAGCTGAATTGTCCCCAGATCCAAATGTGGAAAAAGACCTGTAATTCCAGGTCCATGTGTTATTCCCTCTAAGGGGATGCAAAAATCTGTAAATGAAATGATGCTGAGATGTAATTACCGTCCAGATTCAGTGATTCTATAAATGGTAATTCCAGCACCCCGCACTGTGCAGCTCATAATCAAGACCTTAATTTATTGTCCCTTCTGAGTCATCGTACTCACATCTTGGGAGACATTATGTGTGACCTAAATGCAGCTGCAAACTTTTTAACCCACAATAGCCCTCATTTTGAGTCTCTTCAAATTTCCCAATTTGACAAAAAACAGAATCAATGACAAAATTGATATTCCTAAAAATACTGTACTATGGCATATGGTATTACTATGTAAAAGTTGGTGGAATGCGGCTGCAGTAAAATAGGCTGGATTTCAAGACTGGCATCAGTCCAGAAACACAGGTTTCCAGAGAAATTCCAAACTCCATAGAGGAAACGTTGGGATGGCGAATTTATTTTGCACCATGGATATCCTGAGGTGTAGGTAAAGTATGGCAACAAAACACTAGGGGTGGAGGGTCCTAGGGGAAGTTTAACGACCAAGACTGCTATGCCCCCTATCTACCATATACACCAACAAAGAAATAGCAGTGGGTCACGGGACTAACTAAATTATGTATCCAATAAAACAAAACTACTGTGTTCAAAAGCAAATGTGAAATCTTGCCAGGGGAACCTCCTCAACGTGAAAGAGTTCCCATCAGTCCACCATCGAGACCGCCCTTCATCATCTGGGGACTCTCAAACTTCGAGGGTACAGATACCCACAACAGACCGGCAGATGCTATGAACCTAATCTGAGGTGAGTATGTCAGTGAGGAAAGGCTAAAATATGAAAATGTGTCTCTGAAGGAACTGAATAGCAGTGCCAACTAAAGTGAAAGTGCATCAGTGAAAAAGTGAAATACTATAAAATTGGATAGTGACGGGGGAAAAACCTTTTATTATGCACCCCTTCACTCCCAAATCAATAAAAACAGTGCAAATAGTAGTGTAACAAATGACTACCAATGAGAATCTTAGGCCAACATGTTTCTGCAGACAATCGGAGCCAGGTGGTCTCCTGCTGCTTCCTCAGGACCATTAGTGCTACTGCTATAAATGTAAAAGGAGTAATATCACCTGAAAAGTGCAATATGTTTTCATCCTCCTGACTTTTAGGCAGAAGGGAACAGCCCCACCTCACCTGGCGTCAGCTCAGGTACTAGGAGCACCGCTCTATCCGTCGGTACACCGGTCGTCCCTCTGGGCTGTATCTTGGGGAGGATATCCTGAGATGTTGGTAAAGTATGACCTTATGAGGTAGGAGAGATCAGGCCACTGGTGCAGCCACACATGGTGTTCGAGTCCTCCAAACTTTGACAACTTTGATAACCTACCACCTAACTCGATATGCCCTTGCCCTGGCTGGGCAGCCCCGCTCAGGACAATGCATCAGTCAAAATTATTGGTGAACCTCAACAATTTAATGATAAGGATGAAAACTGCAAACCTTGGCATCTGCGTCTGAGCTGTTGAAAGGCGAAGTTGATTCCAGCCCTAGATGGACGGTTCTTTTTGGCAGATCTGAGGATACAGGAAACAAGATGATGAGATGTGTGTGAAACCTTCTAGAGCAACAGACAAGATGTCGAACAAGGCACTTGCGCTTACCTCGTATGGCCACAGGCCCAAAACTGTCACTTGCTGAACCGCATGTTGGCCCCTGGTACCCGGGGGCACACGTGCATGTCTGACCACAATCCGAGAGGGACCGCGTGCAAGTCCCGCCATTTCTGCAGTAGTGCGGCAGACAAAGGGAAGGGCAGCAGGATTTTCCATTTCCTGAAAAACAATATGTATTGCTAACATTTTACATTTTAATTATATCTCTGTTGAAAAAAACTATATATTTACCTCTGAGAACAGAACTATCCAGAAACACCGAGCAGCACAAAAGTAGCAGGATCATGGTACCAAGGGACATCGACATAAACAGAGGTGCAAACTTACTGTGCTTCTGCGCAAGTGTTGGTGCAAGGCAAAGAAGTGCATCACAACACAAAGCATCACAAACAAAACAATCACAGCATCAATCAAATGCCTGGCACAAAATGTTGACGTGGGCAAAACACTGAAAACGTTGTGTGAAGCGATGCATCATCTCTTTATTGATGTAGAAAAAGTGGGTTTAGTAGGGAGGTAACAGTGCAAAAACACTTTTTACAAGCCCCTTGTATAGAAAAACGTGACGTACCCGCGGCGCAAGAAGGTTGTAAATAAACCTATTGGAATTTACACAAATACAGACCCACTAAGCTGCGGTATGAGCGTGGAGAGGCGCACTCCCAAAGTGTATTTTCCAATAAGTAAGACTGACCAATTCCTATATGTAAGGAAATCCTTTACTTTAAACGCCATCAGACAACATGAGCTCCAGCAAACGTGTTTCGTTCATTAAGGAATGACCTTCTTCAGGGCATTGATGCATTGACACCGGATGGAGAGCGGCAGTGCTAGGTTCCCCTAATGCTGAAGAGTGTGAAGTAATAATGCTTTATATGGTTATCTACAAGGAAGCGTGTGAATCAGGCGGTGATGATGCGTCCTGTGACGGCCTCCTTCATAAGGGCCTGGATGCGTGAGCCTTATGTGTTGCACGTCATGAACGTTCTTTCCCGGGTCGCCAGTGTCGACAAGCTACAATACTGTAGTGTAATTGCATTTATATAATGTTTACTTCCCATGATGTGGCATTGAAATGCTTTGCCCTTTGCAGCATGCTGCTCCAGAACCCAAGGTTATTGGTTAGTGCAGTGGTTATTGGCTATTACTGGTCATGGGAAAATTCTGTGTATTCCAGCGTATTACCTGTGTAATGTCGGTGAAATGTCCCATTTTCGCGATTCATCGATTGCTGGTTCACGCCACGTTAATGTTTGTCCACGAGGCTGAACCTTGAGTGTAAGTTTTATGCTAGATTCTACTGGCTTTTCTGCGGGCTACAATCCTCTGCATATTGGAAAGCTGCAGAAGTGCAGGCAATGACATCATTGCATCCTTGAAATCCCACTGTAAATCAGATGCTGCGATGTGTATATTTAAAATTCTCGCAAAGCGGCGCTGTGGAATTTTGCGCAGAGCTGTGTTGCGTGAACTGAAAGTAATTCTGGACCAAACAAACGCTTCGTCTTGCTTAGCAATAACCACGCGGGAGTCCAAAGGACACAGTGGGGGAGGGAGTTGAAACACTAGGCACCAGCTGCAGGTTAGTGAAGGGTACCAAAATAATCTGGACATCTTCTGGTCCACACGGATCTTGGGGCAGGAAGCCACTTCCACAGGGAGCTGTGGATGTCAGACTGACCATTAGCTAAAAGAATTGAACTTTAAAATGAACTCTTCTGACTCCACATGTGGCTGGTTCAGTGGATGACCAGGCTGAACTACTAGCTTTTGCACCGTGATGACAAGATTTTAATACTGATTCATGAAGGGCCTCATTTACAGGGCCATGTGTGCTGCCAGATGTCACTGTTAGTGATGGTCCGGCGGCTTGCACACTGCAGGGCCATATCTACAGGGCCATGTAAAGGCACCCTACATGGCTTTTTTATGGCCTTGTAGATATGGACTGAGGTGACGCAGCTCAAGTCGCTGCTTTGCCTCACCCTGCGATAGGGAGGCCCGCCATGGGCATTATGGTGGGTGTTCCCACGTAGCACCCATGGTATTTGACACATTCCCAGATTTACTAGATTTTGTAAACACGGGTATGCGTCAAAAGCCATGCCTCCCTAGGGGAGGCATAAGGGAGGCGCAACAATGTGAAATACCTTTATTTAGGGTGTCCCTTTTTGCACATAAACAATCATCTCTTCAACACAGGCACCTTGTCAAGAGCGCCTGTATTGGCGCATGGTACACTCATAACGGAGGAACCAAGGGCAAGGCCAGAGAGGCCGAAGCACCCACACCCCTCCAAGGCAACAAAGCTTCCATCCAAAGCCAGGAGGAGAAGCTTAGAGGGCCCAAGGAAACGAGGGAAAAGAAGGAGAGCCCACCCAGATGGAAGGCAACAGGCCAGCCACAGTGGTGCCAACGGGCATAAGATTCCAGGATCAAGAATAAACAGCCCGGGCCCCAGGAAGACCTGGTGGGTGATGCCTGACAAGGGAGAGCACAGAATTGTCCCAGCCCTCAGGACAGGAGCAGGAAGGTGAGGAAATGCCTGGACACTGCACCATGAGGGAGAAGTGGGGGCGTCCGAAGACGAATCCACGCCACGACCACTGTGTGGAGCCGTAGAGTCTGCCGCCAGAGGCAGGACGTCAACACCATCCATCGGCGAGGGAGACGCCGGATAGGGATCCCCCAAGTCACACCGCGCCGGGGACCAGAGTGGAGCCGGAGCCAAAGTGGTCAAGGGGCAGCACCGGAACGACGCCAACTTGACCTCCGCCGAGGCAGCCGCCTTTGTGGAGGAACGAGAGGGACCGGGGGAGTGACATGAAGTCCGCCGCCAGCCTCGGCCCAGGATGTGACAGAGGTGGTCTGGCAACCCATGCGGTGGCGCCAGGGACGATTCAACCTCCGACTCGCCCTCGGACGAGGCAGTCGCCTGCGGGGAGAGACAAGTGGGGCCCGGAGGGGGACGGGGGGTCCCCGCCCAACCTCGACCCAGAGTGGGACGAGGAGGGCCCACCGACCCCTGTGGCACCGCCCGAACCAGCTGGTGCCGGCGCTGTGGCGGCATCAGCTCAGCCGTGGAGAAAGCCTTTGCCTGCCCAGAGTCGCATCCTGAGCCCCGGCGACCTACCGCAACACCACAGGGACTCTCGTGGGAGTATGCGGCGAGGCAGAGGCGCCATGGTCCGAAGGAGGGACCCCTGAGGAGCCGCACCCCAACAGCACCACATCCTCCAAGCCTGGATCCAAACCAGTTGGCGCCTGGGCCGGTGGCAGCGGCACGGATGGCCCCACACAAGGCAAGGATCCCCTGACCCCCCAGGAGGGGAAGGAGGAGGAGACGCCAGCCGCGTATGTCTCCATCTGGACTCTCGATGCCCCCTCACCGGGAAACGGTAGATAGGAGGATGACACCTGGGGCCACATCACCCGCAGAGAGCCCAGGCCCCAGCAGGTCGAACACCAGCCCCCGGGGACAAACTGCGACACTTACCCACCAGGGAGCGACGCTCTCACGACATCAGAGAGGGGAGAGGACGACGACAACGGCAGCTTCTGAAGCTGTCTGTCGAGGAAGATCGAGGGAATGAAGCTGACCTTAAGAGTCGCTCTGAGAATAGTTTCATCCGGCGCGCCTGCCGCGATTTTGCCTTCAACTGTTGGCACGCCTCACAATCAGTGGTGCCGTGATCTTCCTCTAAACACCACATACAAATTAAGTATGGGCGAATTTTGCAGATTTGCAGTCCGCAAATTCGCACAAAATCTCAAAAAATTCTGCGAGTTCGTGAAAAAATTTGTGGACTTGCGAATTTGCACAAATAGACTGTTTCTAGCTCATTGGGTAAATGAATAATGCTTTTCCTACACTACAGCTGCATAAAGTGCCAGAAGAGTTGTCTCCAGTCACCAGTGACCAGGTGTGTGTAACTTTGCAATCGCGTCCAGTGGTGTCACTGGGGTTGGTTTCACCCAGTGCTGATAACTCAAATCACGAACGCTGCAGCCTGATCTGACGTAACCACCTGTGACCGATTGCCTGGTATTCAGCACAGAATGAGCACGTTTCTGTTCCAACCTTACAGGGACACAGACGCGACAGAACAGTGACAGGCGAGTCCCACTCTGACAATATCAAGAAATAAATTCTAATTATTACAATAAATGTTAGTTTTATCGAAAAGATCTGCACTTTTCTCTTTCATGTGAGCCTGTCTCTAAATCTGGTCTAGCAGCAGACACTGGACGGGTAATCGTTGAGCAGTCCCGGCGTCTCTCTAGCCACACGTGTGATCCAAGTCATAAAACTAGTAACATGCAGTGCCTCACTATTCTGCTTTAAAACCCTCCGTGAGTTCAGCGCTCCTTGTAATGTCTAGGCTACATACAAGATGCATTGGGGCACATAGGGCCTCAGCCTTTCATTCAAGGTAGGTAAAAGGAGTACAGCGGATTTTGGAGCTAACACAACGATCCGATGTAAAGGGGTGGGAGCGTTCTTATAATTTCGTCGTCCTCCTCTTGTGAACAGCTTGCAGAGGGTCCCCGAGGGCGACATGGGCTTGGCCCCAGTTATAAGGTCGCAGCCTGCAGAATAATGGTGTTAGAGGGTTCCGGCGTGACCCCCGCCTCACTGTAATCCATCGCCGTTCTTGTGGCCCCTCCGGATAAACGCATCTATCTTGGCTCCCCTGCTGCGTCACCCCCGGTAAGGGAACGTTCCCAATAGGCAAAGGTCCCTTATCCAGAAGACTTCTGAAGATGGAACATTCCACCTAAAAGACTCCTAATCCAAAGTCCAATGGGCCCCTTCAGTGCTCTCTGTAAAATGAACGCCCCCATATCATAATACGGTTCTAAAGTCCAATTTCTAACACCCCCTCCCAAATCGTTATAATAGAACCCTCCACGCAATGAACCCCTGTTGTGAAGGGCTGGTGAAACTCAATGACTTTCTACATATTGTGTCCTGGGTCCTTCCTCAGAAATGGAATAGATTCGCGGAGAAGGGCGCCGGGGTCCCTTGAGTGAGCTGTCCATCATAGAGGGTAAAGGGCGGGAAGACCGCTAGTGTGTGGGGTGGGGCCACACGGGCAGGGCTTCTAGGTGAGTTCACATGCCTATTCTGCTTATAAAAGGTCAGAGAGCAGCAGAGCAGCAGATGAGGACGGAGAAAGTATCTCCTGGTCACAGGAACTGCACAGGGATTGCGGATTGCGCTCGTGCAAAGGCCTCCATCAAGCATCACAGCTAATTTTTGACGGTAGATATGGGGAGAAAGCACACCTGCCCAGCCTCGACGAAGCTCACGATTTTTTGGGCTGATTAATGTATTACTGAATTTGAACTTCAACTCGGGCACCTGCTTTATTTATATCTGTAAGTGCTTCCTGTTGAGGTTTAATTTTGTGACAGGAGAATTGTGCCAGAATGAATCCTGCCCTGCATATTTCCCCAAGAAGAGGCCACCGATTTGTGCGATACCTCTACTCAACTGAAGTACTTTCTACTGGCTAATCAGTGAGTGCTACCTCGTTGGGTAAATGTATAGTGCTTTTCCTACACTGCAACTGCACATTTTTTCTGGAACGAGGACGCGAGAAGGAAGGCTCCACTAGAAGAGATAACCATCTGTGCCTAAATCGGCACATGACAGCGACACTGCTATTGTTACATTGATTTTTTTGACCCAAGAAGTAAGGATACCCGTGATATAGAAGGGAAAAAATTTCAAATAACAAATTCTACTAAACAAGCTAGTTGGTGACCGCATGGTCCAGGAGACATTCGCCTTTCCAGGATTGGAAATCAGCGAGGACTCCTCGTTTGGAGAAATTACGTTTCAGTTTCAAGATACAAAAATAAGCCCTGAAGAAGCCCGTGTTGGGCGAAACGCGTAGGCTGTGGATTATATGAATCACAATAAAATCATTTGAAAGCTACGCCATTTGTTTGGAGATTCATCACTCCTGTCATCTATTTATGTTTTATGTACGGCATTTGAAGCTAAAATTTACATTGTACACGTTGCCTCTCCACATATGTGTAAAAAAGTTTTGAAGTATAGTTAAGACCAACATAGGTGGCTGGTTTTATGAGGTGGGCAATAGTGCGTATTGTGGCTGGAACCAAGGAACGTTTTTTTAAAACTGCAAGCTAGTGCGGCAATAATCCCTGCCACCAGGTTCTGTGTTGTAGCTGCGTAAAGGGCCAGAAGATTTGCCTCCAGTGACCGTGTGTGCCTGTAACTTGTGAGCTGGCCATCAACAACAAAAAAATAATCTGCCCGTGAGCCGATATGTGAATTTTTCGGTAATTTCACAAGATTCACGGATCGCAAAGTTGCCAAAAATCCGCAAATTTCACGAGCGGAGCGGATTTTTGGCCCATACTTAATACAAATGAGGTGAGGGTCTGTCGCCGACATAAGACGCCCACATAACGTGCAAGTCTTTAAGCCCAAAGGCATTTGCACACTGTTCCACCAAAAATAGTCACAATGAGGAAGGAAAAAGGGCCCAAAATAGGCCCGTGCAAAGACCGGATCTGCGTTGCACGCGGAAAAGGAAAAAAATGACGTAGGCGCGACGGGGTGTGGCTTATGGGACCTTGCTGGCGTCACGTACGCGGACAACTCTTGGGTGGAGTCGCATGGTGTCGCCCCGTCCCCAGCACGCAGGGATTCTGTGGCAAAAAGTTTCCGGATTCAGTCTCACGCCTGGGAATAATTCTATGTGAAGGAATCAGCGGCTAGTAGTCTCTATCAGATATTGTTGTTCTCAATATTCTGACATAAAAACTCAACCGCTTTATGTCACATTTAACCACAGATTGTGGACAACAAGGGTGGATTTCATGTGGCCAAGAACTGATGTGTTGCAAATGTAGCTGTCACTAATAATCCTTACCGATAGATCCCTCTTGAGATATGAAAGGCCCTTCAAGATTATTTGTGCTAGATTAAGTGGACTATAACTAGGGCAAAAACAACATTTTAATCATTCTTTGCTGTGGCTCATTTTTTTTATTGAGGTTGATAAGCTCTGTTTGACAAAAAGGATAAGTTGATGAAGATATCACGTTGTGTTTGTTATGCGCCAACATTGAAAAGTCGCTGAAGCTGGTTTTACCCAAAGAACAGTTTTGTGTTACCACCATACATACATTAACTCTTCTGGGTCCAGCTCAGAGCCCAGACAATCCTCAAAATCCTCTGTCAGACATGCTCATAAGGTATCCCCTGCAGATCCTGAAATGGGACACACATCTGGGGCCTCATTTATGAAAAGTGACGCATCGCTGCGTGAAAACAGCAATGCGTCACTTTTCACTGCGACCTCCTTGCGACCCCAATGATGCGTCATATTTACAGTATGACGCATCATGGCGCAAGGAGTTACAGATACGTCAGTATTTCTGACGTATCTGTAGGCGCAAAAGTGACGCATTGCTGGAGTGTGTCACAAAAGTGACGCAACTCCAGCAATGTGTCCTTTCACATGGGGCAAGCCCCATGTGAAAGGGCCTGCGTCAGTCTTACGCCTGCTGTGAGGCAGGCGTAAGAAATGGACGCATTTGTGTCCTAGAAGTGACGCAGTGAAATCTCATAGATTTCACTGAGTCACTTCTATGACCCTTCCTTGCGTCAATACGCCCCCTTGCATACATTATACCTGTCGCAGGTATATTGTGGCGCAGGGGTTTACAAAGTGACGCATCTACCTAGATGCGTCACTTTGTAAATATGGTGCAACAAGGCACATTTTTTACGCTGCTGGTGCGTCACAAAAAGTGACGCACCGGCGGCGTAAAAGTGACGCACGGCCTCATAAATGAGGCCCCAGGTGTTTTTTTTGTGCTCCTGATGGATCCCCTTTAATCATTGTCTGTTCTGGACATGTAGTTTGAATTTTCCAATGAAGCAAGTAGGATATTGGGATTCAAACAATTGTGTGTTGTTGAGTGTGTTTGGCTGTAAGCTCTTGGATCGGGGGATTATTCCCCCCATTTCAGAGTAGCGTGACAAATATTCAAAAAAGCGCTGGATGTGGTGTTGCCCCTAGAGCTTCTATGTAAATATTTTGGAGCAAGGCATGCAAATTGAGCCTTCTGTGTGTGACTACAGGAGCCTACTCATCATTGTTAATGTACCTTAAATCTCAGACAAGCTGTTTTGTGTTGATTTGTTAAAATATAGGTGCTGCTCTTAATTAATTTTAAAGTGTATGGGGTTTGGGTTCTTCTTGCTTCTTTTAAAGACTGACCCATTGTTGCTCAAAATACAAAGTTTAGGTTTGAACATGCTTCAGTTCTGCTTGGACACAAACTCAGAAGTAGACATTCCATAACCATGATTCATTTATTTGATCAGACCTACAGGAGCTGATAATAAACCTCAATGTACAAATGTAGATGGGATAGCACACAAAGAAACACGGGATTTACCTTGGAATCCAGCGTTACATGTGCACGTGTAACTTCCAACGGTGTTAGTGCAGGTTGCATCTTGATGGCATTGATTATTCAGACACTCATCTTTATCAGCACAGTATGTCCCATTACCTATCAAAGACCAAGAAGACATTCAGTTGACTTCATTTTCATCAGACACAGCATATAATCTGTGAGGTGACACAGCGATGACAAGTGTATAACCTGGAATGGACAAAATATAGAGTTTCCTTTTGATGACCACAAGCAAATATCACGGGGAATGATTAGACAGACAGGAAATTCTCTGGCACCAGCAGAACTGCACGTGCACATCATCAGAACATGGGTCACAGAAGTAAACTATTCAACAGTGAGGTACATAAATCTCCCTCGTATGAAGGCCGGCCATCTCTACTATCTCTACTGCTCTCCACCGAAAACACTAGACCTGAGCATCCTACATCTTTTATGCACATGCAACAGTTTTTGAGCAAATGGTTTCAGACAAAGTATAGCAGTAGAAAATGTGGCACACCTGTGTTTGCATTCTATACCAATAGTATATAATTTACTAGCTTACCCGTAGCGCGTTGCTGCGATCTCAGAAGAAAGGAAATTTAAGGAAACTTGTTATGATAACATTCAATTTACATTGTGTTCTTTTTATTGAAACTTATTCATTTTAATATGGAAAACATTTCAAAGTGTTGTTTTAATTCTGTTTTTTTATTCGAGTGCTTGTGGATACATGATATTTTTTGTTTTTCCGTCTGATGCGTAGACGAATAAATCAGAAGGTTTTCCGACGCGTGAGCTGCCCACATACAGTTGTCCATGTGAGAAGCACGGATTCTCCAAATCTAGTCCACAGCGATTGTCCTTGTGCTTTGTTGATGGTCATTGCAAAAGCGAGTCGCACCGGAAAGTGTAAACGTTCAGTATTGGAAAGATTATAAGGGCCCAGGGGGGCCGATATTTAACAATTGTTTTTTTTGCCAGAAACCTTCGCAGGAGTGTACTCAACAACTTTTAACAATGTATTTATTTATTTATTTATTTTTTGCCAGAAACCTACGCGGGAGTGTACTCAACAACTTCCCAAAGTTTCATGCCGATCGGATGAACGGTGTAGTAATGCATAAAGGAAAAACGGACATACTTTGGTTTTTATATATATATATATATATATATATATATATATATATATATATATAGATATAAATGCAACAGCTTTAGTTGCCATTGGATGCTGCTTGCAGGCACTCCTGAAACCTTTCAAGAACACTTATTAACACCACCGTATGTTTAGCTGAGATGGTGGTAATGGCCATTATGAGGTTCAGACCAGGTGTCCAGACCAGGAATCTTTACCTTTTGAGTCATGTCACAACTAGGAAAATGTTAAAGATCAACAAATGTGCTTTACATACAGTAGAGATGAGGGCATTGTTTCATTACAATAGTTATGGCAAATGCCGTATTCCACATAGTAGTCTTCATAAACGTAGCCGTTTCAAACTATTAAGAAGTAAGAGCCTCACTCTAATCAGGGTGTCTACCCTCGTTTTGGCAACTCCAGCTGTATCTGTGGATACCCTTCTGCTACTACACAAGGGCAAATTCCCTCCATTATGTAATGTGCCACACGTATTACCATACAATGTGCTTTAGGATGCCCACTGAAAGATTCAGGAGTCTAATCTGGCCACTTGTATGTTTTGCCAAATGAAGGGGCCAACTTGGCAACTGTTATCCTTCAATCCCTCTATTGGAGGTATCACCGCTGTTGGTTTAAGAGACTCCAAATGTAGTTGAGGTATCTCCCATGGTATGGGAGGAAAAATTACTTACCTATGGTACAGAACTTTCTAGTGGATACTCTATCTACCTGCAGATTTCTCCCCTGTAGAACAAGCCCAGATGTCAGACTGGATCTGGAAACTTTAGAGCTCTCACATCACCAGTAGGGGTTCTAGCTTCAGCTGAAGCCGGAAGAGACGTCAGATGACAACCACAAAGCCACAGAGCACCAACCTGGGCGCAATGTCAGTTTCAATCCATTTTTTCCAAGCCTTCGAGATAAGTGGATGGACTGACATTGACAGATTAGTGCAGTGTCAAAAGATACAATGTGATCTTTTTAACTTTCTCTATAACGCATCGACCAAAAGGGGAGGTGGGCAGGTCTGTGAAGAATCTGCAGTTAGACAAAGTATCCACCAGAGAGATCTCTACTGCATGTAAATAACTTTTCTTCTGATGGATACTTCTACCTGCAGATTCCTAATCCGTGGAACAGATTTCAGAGCAATATCCCAACCCTGGAGAAGGGTTGATGGTTGGGTTAGTAGACAAAGAAATCAAACAGGATGGACCTGGCAAAGTGCACGTCTATAGAATCCAGGCCACAATGCCTGCTGAAAGTGTGCAGGGATGCCCACATGGCATCCTTGCTGACCTTGGTGATGGGGAAGCCTATTACAAGAGCAGAATTTGTAGACTTGGCTCTCGTGGAAGGATGCCTTGTGGATGGTCTTTTTGGCCAAAGCATTAAAGTTTTGATGCAAAGGATGACGCATCTTCAAAGAGTTCATTTCTGCACCGCTTTACCCATAGTACTTCAGTATCCGACTAGCAGTTGGTCATCCAAATGTATGTCCTTGGTGTGGTACAAAAAGAAGTTGATCGCCCACCTAGGATCCTATTGATGCAATCGCTCCTCCTCCTTCGAGGGATGCGGCAGGGGGTAAGAGGCAGGGAGAGTGATGGTCTGACCCACGTGGAAAGAAGTCACCACTTCTGACAGGAAGCAGCCCTGGATCCGTTACCAATTTTTGGGGATAGTAAGAGGTTAAAGGACAGGAACTGAGGACTTGGAATTCACACAATCTTCTGGCAGAGGTGACAGCCACTAAAAACTCTGGGGCAGATTTATGATGACTGGCGCATCCCCAGGGATGCGCCAGTCATATTGCGCCGCTGCTCCGCCACCCATGGTGCGCCGCATTTACAATGCGGCGTACCATGGGGCAAAAACGGCACAGATGCGTGACGCATCTGTGCCGTAAAGGCAGCGCATTGCTGGAGTTGCGTCGCAAGCGCAACGCAGCTCCAGCAAGGCTCGGGGGTGCCCCATCTCCACAATGCTGTGTCAAGTCCTACGCCTGCTTCAAGCAGGCGCAGGGTTTTGACGCAGCATTGGCCTGAAAGTGACTGAGTGAAATCTCATAGATTTCACTCAGCCACTTTTGCGAGGCGCACCTGCCCCGGAACGCCCACCCTGCGCCAGAACGCCCACAAGGGGCGCAGGGCTTTACAACGTGACGCATCTGCCTAGATGCGTCACGTTGTAAATGGGTCGTAGGGATGCGCCACGTTTACGCCGCAGTTGCGTGACGCAAACGTGGCGCATTCCCATCATAAATCTGCCCCACAGTTCAGAGAGTCAAAGGCTTCGAAGGACACTATGTACAGCCTCAAACAGAGCCCCTATAGGAACAATGTAGACTAAATTAAGGTCAACAGCAAAACACACAAGATGATGGACGGAATGTTGCACAATGGCAAAACATTCACCCCAGTCACAGATCTGGGTCGAATCCATCATTATTTTGCTCACCAAGCCACCCCAGTTAAGATATAGCCATATGCCAACCAGTCTTGACCCTGTGCCTCATGGGAACAGTCCAGACCGAACTGCCAAGCCATGTCTTCCCTGGACCGGAATCAAGCATCCTAGGACCGGTTTTTGGCTATCAGCCGTCTTCAGCCAGGATAGCTTGACTCCAGTGACTAAATTAAGGTCCCAAGGGTGCACAACAATGGGAATTGGAGGATACACATTGGTCAACCCTTTCTGAATCATATGACAATGGGGGATTTGAAAAGGTGCTGTCCGATAAAAAGAGGAATGCAGACATGGCTTGGAAGTACCCCTTGATAGTACCAAAGCACTCAAAAACCTCTGATATATAATATAAGTTTTGAAAAATTAGTGAAGATTTGTTAAATGGCCCCACAGTTATTGGTAAAACAAAGAATGCTTTCACTGTTGTGTATTTTTAGTTAGGAAATTTGGTATGGTGTTTCTATTTTCGGAAAAGAAATAAATTAATGTGTTGACCGGAAACTGTCAAAATAATAAAAAATTTAAAAAAAGGTAGTGACAGAGCTGGTGAACCATAGGCACCCACAAATTATTCCTAAATGTAACTGAACAGTACTTGTAATATCACAGTAGCAGCAGTCAGGCCATGACAATGACCTACCCCAGATAGGATTACGAGGTGATTCTGACTAGGAAGTGTCAAAGCCACTTTCAAATAACACGTATTTCTTCACATTCTTGTGATTGAAACACCGCCATTACAAACACCATTTTTAAAAAATCCTATTAACTCGTATACAGTACTGAACTTTATTTATGTAAAAATTTGCTGTAAAACTTTGAATGCTGTTCCGCTACTTCCTCTGGAGAATGTGACAAAGTTGCAAAATTATAATATGTAATGGGCATTGGTTGCTTAGGCAAGATGCTATACATTAAGTGTGATCTAATGTTCATAGGTGAGAGTGACAAGCTGCAGTTAAACTCCATGCAGCTCATTTATGAGCCCTTGCGTCACTTTTACGCCGCTGGTGCGTCACTTTTTGTGACGCATCGGCGGTGTA
This sequence comes from Lissotriton helveticus, assembly GCF_964261635.1. Classification (NCBI taxonomy): domain Eukaryota; kingdom Metazoa; phylum Chordata; class Amphibia; order Caudata; family Salamandridae; genus Lissotriton; species Lissotriton helveticus. The sequence goes on along the minus strand of NC_136072.1, from coordinate 33,123,041 downwards.
AAAACATGCCTCCTGTTGAGCACTATTTACATAGTGACGCATCTAAGCCGATGCGTCACTTTGTAAACCCCTGCGCTACATTAGACCTGTGTCAGGTATAATGTATGCAGGGGGGGCGTTCCCCCGCAAAAAGCCTCGTAAAAGTGACGCAGTGAAATCTATAAGATTTCACTGCGCCACTTCTAGGACACAAATGCGTCATTTTCTTACGCCTGCCTCACAGCAGGTGTAAGACTGACGCAGGCCCTTTCACATGGGGCTTGCCCCATGTGAAAGGACGCATTGCTGGAGTTGCGTCACTTTTGTGCATTTGCGTCCTAGAAGTGGCGCAGTGAAATCTGGTAGATTTCACTGCGTCACTTCTATGACCCTTTCTTGCGTGGGAACACCCCCCCTGCATACATTATACCTGGCTCAGGTATAATGTAGCGCAGGGGTTTACAAAGTGACGCATCTACCTACATGCGTCACTTTGTAAATGTGACAACGGTCATTACCGGTCATTTCGGCTGTTACCGACCGGTAATGACCTTCCTACATCCGGCCCTCAGTTCACTATCGGCATTGTTGCCAGGATGGCGAGATGAATCCATATTTCTAAATTCATGCTTGAAAACTATCATTAAAAAATACTTCTCAATATACTGATATGATATGATGTACCTAGGTGAAATGGTTGTGCTTGTTAATGACATACATCTTTCGAATTTTGAAGAGAATTTATCATGTTTGTACACCTTTGCTTCAAGATGTCTTTAAAAATGAAGGTGTTCCTTAAGTTAAGCGGTGAGAGCTCCTTAGCTACTTCCTTTCCTTTATAACAATTAACCTTTAAATAAATACTTGCTTGTTTATTTAACATCTTTTTAGTGATAGCGCTGAGTCGACCAAACAGCAGCCTAGTGCTGCTGTAGGGCAGGTGGCTGCTTTCAAAGGTTAAGAAGGCCACATGCGGCACAGGCCATACTCTGAGAATTAACGCCTTAACTGCGGCCGTTACTTTGGCGCAGTGCGGGCGTTCTAAAAGGTGGGCGGGGCTCCGTCGGCGACAGCACTAGGGAGGTAGTGCTCCAGCAGCACGGAACGGGTTAATGATAGATAGGATTTTACATCAAAACCATGGGTGGTTCAAGAGAACGCCCATGCACCACCACAGAATGCCCGCTTGATGCTCGGTAACCCATAGTTTTGAGCTGGAACCTAAATCCAACAAACATTTTGCTCAGGTTTGCATCACTTTTGGTGTTCAAGCCCAATGCAAAAGGTTTGTACATCTGGCTCACAGGCTACAGTGCACAGACATTTGTTCTGTACAGTCAATGGTCTCCATACTGGGCCGCAGTCACATTCCACTGAGGAGCTGTTCCACAACTTTAAGGCACTCCAACTGATGTTGAAGGAATGATTCCCAAACTTTGTGACAAGCATTCCCAGGTTTCAGTATCCAGTCGCAATGCAGCACACTGTGCAATGAAGCGGTAAAAATGTGGTATCCTTCAGACTATCAGTGTTAAAGCAGTGGGAGGCAGATCTGATAATAAGAAGGTAGTAGATTTGATTGACTTATTGTCTCTTGGTTTCAGCTGAATAAATCATAGAAGGTTAGGTTAGCCAGCAATGCTCATGGGGATCTCCCATGAAGGGTGAGTGCCAGTTTTGCGTGTCTGCATTGAATTCATTAAACCCGATATATCTCTGGTTTATCGCCTCCTTCTGTTTCTGAGTTGTGCTGTCTAAAATAAAGTACAAACTCAGCTAATTGAAACCTTGGGTTCAATGAATTCCCTTCACACGCGGTAGGCGCATAAAATCAGGCGCTCAGCTCTGCACCTGCAAAGCCCATCATGATAGGCCAGATATCGTCAAAGTCCCCATATAGACGTGATACCACCCAAGCAAACAAGGATCAATCTGGAATTACATGTGAATCCAGAGTTTCCGGCACACGTATAACTTCCAAAGGTGTTGGTGCAGGTCGCGCGAATATTGCGTGGCTTATGACTGCACTCATTGATATCAGCACAGAATGTCCCATTACCTAAGAAGAACAAGAAACCATGCAAATCATTAAATGCTCATCACACATGATGTGTATTTTGTTAAACTAATGTGTTAAGTGGAAGAGACAGAAGCCGACCAGGATCGGAATTTGGTTCTGTTTATGCTCATGCAGGATCTCCAGCAGATCCCGATGAGGTCCTGAATCTGGTTCTGTTTATGCTCATGCAGGATCTCCAGCAGATCCCGATGAGGTCCTGAATCTGGTTCTGTTTATGCTCATGCAGGATCTCCAGCAGATCCTGACGAGGTCCTGAATCTTGTTCTGTTTATGCTCATGCAGGATCTCCAGCAGATCCTGACGAGGTCCTGAATCTGGTTCTGTTTATGCTCATGCAGGATCTCCAGCAGATCCTGACGAGGTCCTGAATCTGGTTCTGTTTATGCTCATGCAGGATCTCCAGCAGATCCTGACGAGGTCCTGAATCTGGTTCTGTTTATGCTCATGCAGGATCTCCGTGGTACAAAAAGGGGTGGTGATGGATGGAGCATATGAACCAATCAAACACTCACACCCAGTCAACAGATCTGGGTTTAATCCATCACCGTTCTTTAGCCCACTCTGCCACCCCAGTTCAGACAAACCGTTCATCCCCACCCCCTTTTGTACCACTTTGTTCGCCATAAGTTGGCAGGGTATTTATTTATTTATTTATTTGTGCGATTTTCTATAGCGCGAACTTTACCCGAAGGAGTCAGAGCGCTTTACATAAGCACCAGTTGAGAAACATAAGGATTTAGGATTACATGCGTTACAAAAAGGGTACACACGGAAAAAAATGGCAAATGTACAAGATGTAAAGTCACACAAGGAGGCGATACACGTTGATATACTCTAAGATGGTATAAACGTCTACTGCATATACTAGTCATTAATCTATATACATAGGGAAGGGATAGACATGGATATACTCTAGGAGTCACATAGAAATGGAAGAGAGCACAGCGGTCTACTGCATATACTAGTGATTAGAGTTATCTTTATATACATAGGGAGGGGATACACATGGATATACTCGTAGCTACTGTAGTCCCCTTGCCCCTCACATTTTTTACTAAGGTGGTGAACTACACGATTAAAGACAAAGCAGTAGAACACACCAACCTTTTTTAACCCACCTCACTCACGCTCACTACTTCACTCACTAGGGCCCTCACACCCTTACATCTACCGGCAAGGAACAAAAGATCTCCACAAGAGTGTAGCACCCCGTGCTACCCGTCAGGCATTGCAGCGCCGGCTTGACGTTGGAGCAGGAAGCCGATGATGACACGATACGACTAGCTGGTGACATGACAACAGCCGTTAAACCAGCCTGTTGTGTGAGGCATCCCTAGTTCCGACAAGGGATACCCTTCCCTGTTGCACTGAGGCATATCAACGCCTTACACGCTAGGAAGAGAGGAAGACAGCATACTGCACTACGCAATCACTAATCCCAGGGGAACTGTGTGCAATCATTTGTTGCATATACTCTAAGAGTCACATAGAAATGGAAGAGAGCACAACGGTCTACTGCATATACTAGTGATTAGAGTTATCTCTATATACATAGGGAAGGGATGCACATGGATATACTCTAAGAGTCACACAGAAATGGAAGAGAGCACACCGGTCTACTGCATATACTAGTGATTAGAGTTATCTCTATATACATAGGGAAGGGATATGACTGGATATACTCAAGGGTCACATAGGAACGGTAGATGGTAAAAAGATCTACTGCAAATACTAGTGATAAGAGTTATCCCTATAAACAAAAATAAGCACACATAGTAGAGATCCTCAGGCAGAGTTCCCTTAAGTGGGGTTGTAGGGGGTACGAAGTCACAACACCAAGGTAGGGTGGGAGGGAATCAAGGGTAGGGAGAGAAGGCAATGCATAAAAGGGAGGAAACATTTGAGGAACATCAAGGGGGAAACGAGGGAAAAGGGTAAAAGACGAAGGAATGGGCAAGAAGAAAAGCCGGGGACAAGAGAAAAACAGCCGAGAGCAGCAGCAAAATGGCAGGCAGGAAAAGTGAGGAGGTCCATGAGAGTCTGTGGTCCACCAATATAGTGCCTCAAGTGTTTCCCGTACCAGGGTGAGTAGTTAAGGTCATCCGACACTCCGATGCATCTTAGAAGAGTGCCCCTGGCCAAAATGAAAGTGCCCCGTTCGGCCTGATGCCTGCTTGTAGACAGAGACGGTTGGTATGAAACATTGTCCTGCAAGGCTTCGATATTCCCTACCACAGTCATGGTACAGGCACGTGGTATTCGTCAGCACACTGTGTGGTAGGCTGGCGCGCGCACACCACCATGAGCAGGTCCGTGGAAATCCAGATCAGTCTTGCGTGACCCCGGGGCAGTCTGGTGATGTCGACAACCTCAGCGCTCCAAGTGGAGGAATCCATAAATTCTTCAGATCAGGGGCAGCTTTTGGTGTGTGAGGGCTGTGAGAGTTGGGTTCAGAAGCTCAGTAGGGGGAGCCGATCGCCAGTTGCAGGTTGCCGCCAGCCGCCATTTTAAGGTCAGGCATGCGCGGGAAGGAATATCGTTATGAGTACTGCCTCCAGTGAAATGCCGCTAATGAAGCACCTGGGTTTTGTAAAGCTTGTGTCAGCCTCTGTGCTGTGACCTTCAACCGTACCTCCTGTTTGGGATAGCAGCTGTCGGCGCTCTCGGCGAGGTTGCGACCGTCATTTTGTACGCCGCCGCCTTCTCCCCCGCACTGCAAATTTTCACCGCTCCCACGGCTCCAGCAACGATCGGAGCAGCCCTGCAAGTGCCCCACACTCTCTGGTTCAGGGAGGGAGCATCGGTGTCGAGGAGAATGCTCTCCAGTGGCCAGGAGCCGTGCCGGAGCAGAGCGTGGACCGGGAGCCGAGGCAGACCCCCGCCTGTTGCTCCGCCCCTCCGCTTAGCGCCCTCGCCCGCATCCCGCTCCCATCTCACTGCAGGCACCGGGTGTTCCGACGCAGTATGCAGTGCCGGGGGCCCAGATTAGAGATCGGGATCGGCAAATAGGTAGGGCAGCCGTGGAGGATGTTAAAAGTTAGGCTGCAAACGTCAACATTATCGGCGCCATCTTGCTCTTCTTGAACCCTTTTGTGCACGTAAGCGGCAGCCATTTTGAGCACCATGGCCTCCCTGCACCTCGTTGATAGCCAGCGCGTCTCTCTCTCTCCCTCAACATCGCAGGCATCCCCCCCTCGCGCGCTGACAACCCCCCCCCGCTCTCACATGCCTTGAGTCGTAAACCCCTCTTCAGCGCAGCTCTGCCTCAGAACCCCATCCTGTTCCCAGCGCGACACCTCCCTTCGTTCCTTTCATGGTCCCAGACCCTTTGATACAAACCCCCTTTTCCTGTGTGCCCGTTTGTCTTCCTCGTTCCCAGGCCGCCACCTGGCTCTGCGGATACTATTTATTGCCCCCCTCCCCCGTACAGTAGGAAGCTTCTCCCGTTAAAGGATCAAAGCCCCCACCCTATGATATCCGATCAACCCCACACATTCCGTGAATCGGCGGAATGTCCAGCTGCGCGACAATCATCACCTATTGTGACCGGGGTGGGGACTTCAACTGTAAATGTGTGTGGGAACGGGCCTGAAGGGGAGATTCCGAGGATGTCCTTTCGTACTTCAAAGCATTACAAGCATGTGTAAACTGCAATAAAGATCATAAACATGTGTATAAGAGGCCAGGCCTCAGAGATGCGGTTAGAGCACCTCGTGACGATACTTGCTGTCCGAACTGATGTGTTCTCCTCCGGAGAGAATAAAACCCTTGTTTCCTGCCTTCCAGTCTCCAGCGCCTGCCTCTTCATTGATTAATATCTTGTGGGTTTAAGAGGCGACACCGCCGGGCAATACTTAAGGGTCTTTTATTCTGGTTGGTAGCCTGACCCTTTTTCCAATGGGCGTCCCAAACGTGGGGCCCATCAGTGACTCGTGGATCCAGTGGGAGAGGTCCTGACGACAGAGTGAACGACTGCAACGATCGGGAGTGCACCTGTCCGATAGACCCTCGTCTGACAGCCGATCATCCGAACTTCACTGGTTCCGAACAGACCTCTCTCGAGTGATCTACGGTCCTGACTGGGAACCATCAGGAGTGCCGCGAGGATTACGAAGAAAAGAGGACGATCGGGCGCTGGATTCGGAAGACAAGAAACTGTCCATGCGGTCCGGGTAAGGTCGTGTAAACACGACGAATTGCGAAATGATTATTTGAATTGTTTAGAAAATACTAGTATTACTCTTTGTTAATTTATTTGGAGATCCACTGTCTGCAAACGGAGAAACAACAGGCTCTCTCTTTGCAAGCAGTGGAGGATAGGCAATGCAGCCGTCGTGCCTATCTTTCTCCCCCACTGATTAATTATTTGAAACTGAACTATTGTTCGCAACTGTTTTCTGGAGATTCTCTGTCTGCAAACAGGAAAGAGCCCCCCTCCCCCCTTTTTACAGATAGTGAAAGGGTAGGTAACGCAGACCTTTGCGGGCCTACTTATTCTCCCCACTGAATTGTTTTTTTGACCGAACGTTGACTATTTGATATTGGTTCATGAGGTATTCACTGCCTGCAAACAACGTAGAATAGGAATATTCTGTCTAGTCTTTGCACGCAGTGATAAGATAGGCAGTGCTGACTTTTGTCCCCGTTGTGCTCCGTCATGTCTGTCTTCTCCCCACTGATTGGTAGCCTGTTTAGCCCGGACCGCTTATTAGAGATGAACCATCCGGCTCCACTGGAAGGCACCCCTAATAAGGACATGTTCATGAAGCATGGATTGATCGCTATAGCCTATAACAAACTGTGGCATAAATATACGAAAAAGGATCGAGAAAGTCAGTGGCCACTGATAGGATCCTTTGATGATGACAATATAAACGCGCTAGAAGCAGCCCTTGGTAAAAACAAGACAACGCCCACTATGCTTGATAGTTTCGGCATGTGGCGCAAAGAACTTGAACAACGTAAAAAGAAAACTGAGAGTAGGTTGGGAAAAGAGCTGCGAAAAGCAGCCCACCTAGCTGCTCAGAAACTAGAAGGAGAGATTAAGGAAAGAGAGAAAGCCAAACAGAAACTAGAAATGGAAACATCAAGTCAGTGTCCGGTTAGAACGTCCTCCATGCTCTACCCCGATTTACCCTCGAGACAACGAGCCAACGATGATCTGCTGTTAGGTCCTCCGACCATTTACATGCCCCCTCCATATGCCCCTTCCCAACCCTTAGCACAGCACCCACCACCCCCAGGTACAAACAAAGGTAGCACCACAGCTTCGGCCCCCATGGCCTCTGTGCCGGCCGAACCCCTTGTATTAAATACTACACAAACGACAACGTTAGGCGACCCTGAGACCCGAAGGGCTGGTTCTGCAAGAACAAACAGACTAAGCAAAGATGAGCGAACAGGGATCGACAAGATAGCAAGGACACTGGTAGAAAGGAAGGAAGATGAAGAGTACATCACGGATATGTTTAACTCGTATACCGGGAGTCACAGACGACATTTTACCGTACGACTGTGTTACCATGTCTTGAACGCATACGAGGACCGATATCGAGACAAAGGTCCCGAGAGCCTAACGACTCTGTACCGGAAGGTCGATATCGGGGATGAGGGCGAGTGTGATGTGACGGACCTCCTTACGCGTACGCTTGAGGTTTTCCGCCACCTCACTGAACGAGAATCGGGAACTAAACCCATGACATCCGTAGCGACCGAACCACAAACTGAGCAATCTAACACCATGATGCCGATACGAGAGGCTGCCCCTTACTGGGTTCCTCCACGAGGTGCAGGGACTAACGATGATGCAAACCACCCAGATGCAAAAGGAAGGGTAGTGTACAACTGGGTCTACCAGCTATGGGACCGGCAAGAGATTCTGACATTCCGAAAATCTCTGCCTGACCTACGTAAAAACCCCACTGCCTTCTACACTGAATTGGGTACAGCCCTAGGTTCAACGATTATGACCCTGGCTGACATCGACTTGTTTTTCGGGTTATGTCTACCAGCTGATGTGTGGAAGCAAATCCGGAAAGTCGACCACCTTGAGCTGTTTGGACATACCTGGTCACAACTCGATAACATCGATAAACAACGAGAACCTGGACAAAAGCCTTTGAAATCCATTCTAGACCTTCCAGATAAAATCGTACAGAAATTAAAAACCCTGATCCCAGAAAAGAAAGTGGACTGGTCGATAGTAACGGCCTGTCGCCAGAAACCCCAGGAGGATGTATCGGAATACTTCTCCCGGTTTGAAACGGTGTTCTCCGATTACAGCGGCCAGGACATGACCACTGCAACCGGACACCATCTGTTTGTCCAGAATTATGTTAAGGGTCTGTCATCGGAGGTCTCCCAGAAACTGCAGGCTAGCGAGAGTAGTTGGGCAGCCTCCAAACCTACGGCTATCCTCCAGATGGCCCAATATTATGAACATCAGAAAAATGAAAACGATAGGGCAACAGAGAAAAAGAAGAAGGACTTGAAAGAGAGGGTGATGATGGCCCAACTGCAAGGGGTGACTATAGGACGAGACCAATACCGGGGAAACTATCAGACGAACGCCCCTAAGGCTGCATTTCCCCAGGACCGCACTTTGACTCCCCACAGTGGACGTACAGACCTTAGAGAGGACCAGTGTGCTTTCTGCAAAGGAACTGGCCATTGGAAATCCCAGTGCCCAGTTCTTCTGGAAATAATCAGAAACAAAGACCCCAAGGACATAGCAAGTGGACCGAGAAATAAGGGACAACAGCGAGGGCCCCCAAATGACACGACCAACGACAGACCAGGCAGACCAAATACATTTGATCGACCCAGACAGAACCAATACCAGCAATCTGACTATGATGACGCCCACAACTTTGCATAGGACTGCCAAGGGCAAGGGAGGGATCCAGTCGAGCTCTATGTTGACCAGCAAGGCCCTTACGTCACTGCTAAGGTCCTGGGTACCAAGTCTCCATTTCTGGTAGACACTGGCGCAACACGTAGTGCGTTATCTAAACGACTGATTCCAAGGGCACCCTTGTCTGGCTCACTTATAACATCGACAGGTTTCGATGGAACGCCCTCCACTAACCCTTTGTCCGCCCGATCCTCTTTGACGTAGAAAACAACACCACTGACACCACGTTTTTACTTTCCTCCAATAGCCCTGACGCCATTATGGGACTTGACTTATTGAAACACTTCCGAGCGACGATCAGATGTTCTCAAGACGGAGTTCGAGTTTTCCTTTACGACAACCCCGTTCTGCTTAGACATTGCTCTCCCCGACGCATGTTTTCCATCACCGACGTTGACACATCCCTGCTTGACACTCTGCCTCCGTATCTGTGGGCCAAGGCGGATTCGGACGTAGGGCGCATGTTGATTCACCCAGTGCACATTACTGTCCGACCAGACGCAACACTCCCAAAACTTCCACAATATCGGATATCCACCCGAGGGCGAGAAGGCATTGGTAAAGATTATTCAGTCACTGATAGACGCAGGAGTGGTAGAGGAAGTGGTTAGCAACGTTTGCAACAGCCCTATCTTGCCCATCATCAAGAAACAGGGAGAGGGAGATGAGAAAGCATACCGTTTTATCATTGACCTTCGAGAGATCAACAAAGTGGTGGTACCCCAGTACCCTGTGGTCTCAGACATCACCACCATCCTGACTTTGATTCCTTCTACCGCCACCACCTTCACTGTCATTGACCTCAAAAACGCATTCTTTTCCATCCCCATCCACCCAGACAGCCGATATCTCTTTGGCTTCACCCTAAAAGCCCGCTCATATAGGTTCTGCCGAGCACCCCAGGGCTACACAGAAAGCCCTAGCATCTACAGCCAGGCCCTCAAGAGACAACTGGATCAAGTCCAGTTACCCGATGGAGTGGTGTTAGTGCAATATGTCGATGACATCCTTTTGGCAGCCGACACCACTCCATTAGCAGTTACAGCCACCATTCAACTCCTGCATTTCCTTGCGGAAAATGGCCACAAGGTCTCCAAGAAGAAGTTGCAATTCTGCCAACCCCAGGTCACTTACCTAGGCCACCTTTTGTCCAAAGAAGGAAGGAAACTCACTCCTGATCGAATCCAAACCATTCTCGAAACTCCTGTCCCTAAGACCCAGAAACAGGTTCGCTCCCTACTAGGCCTCACCTCCTTCTGCCGACAGTGGTTACCAAACTTTAGCCTCGTTGTGAAACCGCTGCTTTCTCTGCTAGGTAAAGACGTCCCCTTCCCACTCCCTTGGACCCCTGAGTGTCAAACCTCCTTCACGGAACTACGAGATGCCCTTTGTTCGGCCCCTGTCCTAGGTACCCCTGATTACAAAAAAGCCCTTCTCCCTTTACACTCACGAAAGGGAGGGGTGCGCTTTATCTGTCCTGACCCAGGCCATCGGCCCAAAGCAACGACCGTGCGCTTACTTCTCTGCCACTCTTGACCCTGTAGCCAGAGCCTTGCCTGCCTGCCTTCGAGCTGTAGCTGCTGCTGCAATCTCTATCCGACAGAGTGAGGGGATCGTACTCTCGAATCCCCTCACGGTACTGGTACCCCATGCAGTTGACACCCTCCTGAACCAAACCAAGACGCAACACCTGACGAGTGCACGATTGACTGGATACGAACTGACTTTGCTTGCACCCCATATCGCCCTGAAAAGATGCACCACACTGAACCCGGCAACTCTGTTACCCTTGCCAGAGAACGATCCCAATGTGCACCCTGTACATGACTGCGTGACTCTTACGGACGAACAGACTAGAAGTAGGGTTGACCTCAGAGACACGGCTTTCCCTGACCCTGACGGGGAGCTGTGGGTGGACGGTTCCTGCATCAAACTCCCCGATGGCACCACCTCCGCTGCCTATACAGTCACCACGGCTCGAACTATAGTCGAGACAGCCCGCATCGCACAACGATCTGCCCAGGCAGCAGAACTGATCGCCCTGACACGAGCCTGCATTCTGGCAGCCGGAACCACAGCGAACATTTACACCGACAGCCAGTATGCCTTCGGGGTGGTTCACCATTTTGGGCTCCTTTGGAGGGAAAGGGGATTCTTGACCTCACACGGCACCCCCATTTTGCACGGGGATCTAGTCTCCGCCTTGATCGAAGCTGTCCTTCTCCCCAAAAAGCTTGCAGTCGTCAAATGCCAGGCACACAAAAAGGTGACAGACATCATTGGGCAGGGAAATGCGCTAGCCGACATCACGGCCCGAACGACAGCTGAAAATAGGACGACAACACATATGTACGTGACCAGGTCACAAGCAGAAAAATGGACTGACGCTAGGGACACTATTAGAGACATTCAAACGGCTAGCACACAACACGAGCTGACTGAATGGACACGGGTGGGATTAAAAGATGACGAAGGCTGCTGGCGGACAAGAGACACAAACAAATGGTTGCTACCTGACTCGTACCTGATTCCCATACTGGCTATGGCGCACTCCCCTGCCCACATAGGATCAGCCCCCATGATTGAACTTGTCTCCAGAGTTTGGCACAATGATAAAATCACAGATTCCGCCAAACGTCTGGTCCAACAATGCTTGATATGCCTGCAACACAACCCCGGGAAAGGAACTGTAGTACCCCGGGGAGGATTTGGGGTCCCAAATCACCCATTTGAAGTCCTGCAGATGGACTACATCCAGCTAGACAGGTGCCAAGGCCTGAAATATGTACTTGTCGTGGTGTGCGCATTTAGCAAATGGGTGGAAGCATAACCAACCCGTGACAACACTGCTATGGCCACTGCAAAAGTACTGTTAAAGGAGTTTTTCCCCCGCTACGGCCTTTGTCGTATTTTATGGAGCGATAATGGCCCCCACTTCATAGCCGAAGTCATCCAGTTCATCTTAAAGGGGTTGGGCATCAAGCAGAAATTTCACTCAGTCTTCCACCCCCAGTCTGCTGGACTTGTTGAGCGACACAATGCCACACTAAAGCTTAAACTGGCCAAGATAGTGGCTACCACGGGTCTGAAATGGCCAGACGCCCTCCCACTGGCATTGCTATCGATGCGTTCCACCCCCACCAGACATCACTTAACACCTTATGAAGTTGTTTTCGGTCGACCCATGAGTGTCTGGTCTGCACCGAAACCAACTTCCATTCATGACGTCCCGGACGTCCTAATGTCTGATTATCTGTATAAATTGACTGAAACTCTGTCTGTCATTCATCAGCAGGTGCAACAGGCCATCCCCGATGCTTCCAGGGGTCCGGGTCACGCCATCCAACCTGGAGATTTTGTGCTGATCCGGAACTTTCAGCGGTCGAAGAGTTTGGAACCCCGGTGGACGGGCCCCTGGCAAGTGTTAATCACCACCCGGACGGCTCTTCGTGTGGAGGGGAAACGGCACTGGCTGCACGCACACCACTGTAAGAAGGTCTCCTCGACCCTGGCCACGACGGAAAACATCGACAACCAAGAAGAGCTCCTGAACAAAGACCGACCGTCGCTAACCTGCTATCCTGATACCGAAGCACTTGAACTTTCAAAATTCTCTGATCCCACTGTGCCATCCAGAGAAGGGTATTTCCTGCGTCGAAAGGAGGGAGCTTCGGCTAAGTAGACCACGAACTAAGTTGAATCTCAGAACGGTGACCCAAAGCAACCAAGGGTTACCTGGAGAGAAGCTAAACTAAGTCTGTGGTTCTGCCCACTACCGAGCACCTTGAAAATGAAGATGATGGAAGCGCCAGATAAGAAGATGATGGAAGCAACAGGAAATACCCACTACAGAAACCCAAGTACAGACAGACTCCACAGCTCAAAGACAATTACACTCTTCATCGCAATCCTTTTCTGCTTTCTCCTCATGACCACACTCTGGATTGTGGAAGAAAATGCACCTGCTCACGAAACATTCCTGACCACTGCTCAGCCTACCACCATGAAGGAACATTATCTGATTTCGCTCTCTCCTCAACTCAGAGAGAGACGAAAGGAGTTTTGGAATAACTCTTTCGTGCAGCTCCTTCACCAGCACAATCTCGCCACCAATGCCACCAACTGTTGGATCTGTGGGTTGCTACCCCACGCCACTGGACACTCGATACCATTCATCCCTTCACCCTTCTCAGTTCATGGCTCCTGCCTTGCTTGGCTGATCCTCCTGCAAGAAAGCTATAAGGACAATGCCACCTCCAGCCAAACCGTAACGCATTTCATCCACGGGGTCTGGCGAAACAAAACAAAGGCACACTTCTGCCCGCAGACCTCCAACGACTCAATCCACATGGACATCCCTGCAAAAGAACGAATTGAAATGCAGGTGTTCAACAATCCAACCAGACCCACCTTCTCCTACCTGCGGAAACGAACGGCTGCCACTCTGACGGTGGCCCTGTCAGTCATCAACGTCACAGGCCACATGTGCATAGAAGGACATGGGACACAGCTGGTGGGCCGCAGTGCTTGCCGTTTTACCAGAACTTTGGACTCCACGGATCCACCTTCCTTTGTGTCGTCCCCAAACATGTATTTCGTCTGCGGCACAAAGGCCTACACCTGGCTCCCCAAAGGCTGGGGGGGCACTTGTTTCATCTCTTTCATCCTTCCTCCAACTTATGTGGCCCCAGCGAATCATCATAGACAAAAACGAGCCAAGGACATTGAGCAAGCCGACTCAACAGGAGCACAGTTCCTCGATGCTATGAAGGGACTTGTTCCCCTCTGGGGCCCGATGGCAAACAGCCGTGCCATCCGACATCTGACTCAGGCAGTTGAGACAACAATGAACATCACAGCTGGTATCTTTGCTAACAACACCGCCGAACTTCAAGCGGTCCGCTTGGTGGCCCTCCAAAACCGCCTTGTCCTAGATGTGGTTCTTGCGGACCGTGGTGGAGCATGCCGCATTATTGGGTCCAGCTGCTGTACATACATACCGGACAACTCACCCTCAGTGTACAAAGCCATCGAACATCTTCACAGACTCTCTTCAGAAGTCCACCAGGAACAGGAAGAATGGTCGCTTGGTGGTTGGTTCTGGAACACCGTTAAGAACTGGGGCTGGAGACTGTTCACCATTATCCTGATTCCTGTGGTTGTAATATGCGGTCTATGCTTAGGAATTCAATGCCTGCCACCTCTGTGTTCATTATGTACAAATTGTATTTGCCCTAAGACTGTGGATTTTGGAAACGAACGCATGGGAGCATTATATGATGCCGAGGTTAGGAATTTGATGAAGATTGACATTGAGTAGGCAAGTTGGCTAGATATGTTGAAAAGGGAGGACTGTTAAAAGTTAGGCTGCAAACGTCAACATTATCGGCACCATCTTGCTCTTCTTGAACCCTTTCGTGCACGTAAGCGGCAGCCATTTTGAGCACCATGGCCTCCCTGCCCCTCGTTGATAGCCAGCGCGTCTCTCTCTCTCCCTCTACATCGCAGGCACCCCCCCCTCGCGCGCTGACACCCCCACCCCGCTCTCACATGCCTTGAGTCGTAAACCCCTCTTCAGCGCAGCTCTGCCTCAGAACCCCATCCTGTTCCCAGCGCGACACCTCCCTTCGTTCCTTTCATGGTCCCAGACCCTTTGATACAAACCCCCTTTTCCTGTGTGCCCGTTTGTCTTCCTCGTTCCCAGGCCGCCACCTGGCTCTGCGGATACTATTTATTGCCCCCCTCCCCCGTACAGTAGGAAGCTTCTCCCGTTAAAGGATCAAAGCCCCCACCCTATGATATCCGATCAACCCCACACATTCCGTGAATCGGCGGAATGTCCAGCTGCGCGACAATCATCACCTATTGTGACCGGGGTGGGGACTTCAACTGTAAATGTGTGTGGGAACGGGCCTGAAGGGGAGATTCCGAGGATGTCCTTTCGTACTTCAAAGCATTACAAGCATGTGTAAACTGCAATAAAGATCATAAACATGTGTATAAGAGGCCAGGCCTCAGAGATGCGGTTAGAGCACCTCGTGACGATACTTGCTGTCCGAACTGATGTGTTCTCCTCCGGAGAGAATAAAACCCTTGTTTCCTGCCTTCCAGTCTCCAGCGCCTGCCTCTTCATTGATTAATATCTTGTGGGTTTAAGAGGCGACACCGCCGGGCAATACTTAAGGGTCTTTTATTCTGGTTGGTAGCCTGACCCTTTTTACAAGGAGCTTCGGAGCTCCTGCTTCTCCGCAGCCGGAACCGGAAGTCGAAGTATGCTCAGACGTGAGTCCCTTGCTCACTTTGCCACTGGATTCAAGCAAGCCTGGCTGAAGACGGCTGAAATTCCAGAAACCGGTCCTCGGAAGCTTGTTTCCGGTCCAGGGAAGGCATGGCTTGGCAGTTCGGGCTGGACTGTTCCCATGAGGCACAGGGTCAGACTGATTTGCATATGGTCATGTCTGAACTGGGGTGTCAGTGTGGGCTAATGAACGGTGATGGATTAAACCCAGATCTGTTGACTGGGTGTGAGTGTTTGAATGGTTCAGATGCTCCGTTCTTCACCACCCCCTTTTGTACCATGCAGGATCTCCAGCAGATCCTGACGAGGTCCTGAATCTGGTTCTATTTATGCTCATGCCGTGTTCCTGCAGAACCGGACCCGAACATGAATCTGGTTCTACTTATGTTCATGCGGGATGAGACCAGTATCTGCATCTGGTTCTGTTTGTGCTCATGCAGTACCCCTTGCAGATCCTGACCAGAATCTGATTCTAGTTCTGTTTGTGCTCATGCAGAATACCTTGCAGATCCCAACTGGGATATGAATCTGGTCCTGTTTATTTTCCTGCAGGATCCCCTGCAGATGCCGACCAGTATATGCATCTGGTTCTATTTATGCTCACACAGTATCCCCTGCAGATCCCGACTGGGATATAAATCTGGTTCTCCTTGTGCTTCTGTTGGATCCCCTTTAATTATTGTCTGCTCTGGACATTGTAATTGTACATGTAATTGCATTTATATAGTGATTACTACCCCTGACAAGGCGTGGAAGTGTTTTTTTGGTGAGTAGCACGTTACTCCGGAACCCAAAAAGGATCGGTGGTGAATTACTATAGGTAGGTATTTAATTAATTTGAGTGGTGGACTTGTGAGTTTGTTATTTGGATTGAAAAAAGATAGTGGAGGTGTAGAAGAGGGAAGGGTTTGTATTTGTATAGTGCTTGTTACCCCTAAAGACGTGTCAAACTGCATTTCGGCGGGTAGCATGCTACTCCGGAACCCAAAAAGGATTAGTGTGGAATTAGTATAGGGAAATGTGAAATGAAATTGAGCGGGAGACATGTTAGTGTGTTAGTTGGATTGAAAAGGATAGTGGAGGGAAAGAAGAGGCAAAGGTCTAGAAAATGTAATTTTTTTTCTTTATTTTGGAGTTCATAGCAGTAGGAGGAGGTTTGGGATGACTAAAAAGGGGAGGCGGGGGAAGAGTCATAGAGAAAGGTTTAGAAAGGCTTGTTTGAGAGACCTGAATAGTAAAAGATATATGAGATGATGCAAGGAGGAGTAAAGGAGGGAAGATTCTGGTAAGGGTTATTTGTAATTAAAGCCGGCTGATGGAAAATAGCATTACATTTAAATAAGTACTGCAGAGCAATAACAGAGTCCACAAACAAGCGGTCATAGCTCGGGTGTGAGAGGAGGTAAACAAACAGTGGCAGCTCCTCCGCTGAGGCAGAGGGGTGTTGCCTCACTGACCAAAAGGAAAAATAAAATGATAACATACCGTTATTATCATTTTAGTTTTCCTATCATAGTCAGTGGTGTGTGGGGCTGGCCAGAACAGGGGGTGGAGAGGTGTGCACTTCCTAAGTGCACATTAACTGTTTGGCCGGCCCTCTTGGCACGGCCAAATCGGTGTGCCAACCATTTCCAATCTGAGCACCGAACCACAGCGCTCAGACCATTAACAACTCTTCACTGCAGCGTTGTGCTTGTCTCAGGGGAGCCCGGGTGCTTCTTGCTGCGAGCTGGGACTGCAGGAAGAAAGAAGATGATGAGGGGAGGAAAACTTCTCTCAACACCCTTCGAACTCCTCTTAAAGACAATGTCCATTAACTTCCCTGCACAGGCTTCCTTTACTCCCCATCCTCAGACTTTCTGCCCGTAATTTCTGTAGACCCGTGCCCACGAGCCCCCAAACTTGTAGTGGTACCCCAACCAGAGTGACATTCTCTCTCCCACCTTGACCAGTTGTCCTGGAGACAGGGCAACTTGTCTCTATCCACACTCTACTTGGGCTGACTTTCAGGCTCCTCACCGGGTGCCATCGGGCCGCAGCTCTTTCTACCCGACCTCCTGCACCTGTTTCTGCTGGGCTTCCAGGCTTTGCAGGGCTGCCACCATTGCCATTGGATCAGGGGATTATTTACCCCATTTCAGACTAGTGGTGATAAATACTCACAAAAGCGCTGGATGTGATGTTGCCCATAGTGCTTCTCTGCGAATACTTCAGAGCAAAGCATGCAAATTGAACCTTCTGTGTAGGACTACATGAGCCTACTCATCATTGTTAATGAATGTGAAATCTCAGAAAAACTGATTTGTTAAAAGGTGCTGCTCCCAATTAATTTTAAAGTGTATGGGGTTTGGGTTCTTCTTGCTTCTTTTAAAGACTGACCCATTGTTGCTCAAAATACAAAGTTTAGGTTTGAACATGCTTCAGTTCTGCTTGGACACAAGCTCAGAAGTAGACATTCCATAACCATGATTCCCTTATTTGATCAGACCTACAGAAGCTGACAATGTACCTCAATGTACAAATGTAGATGGGATAGCACACCAAGAAAGAAAGAATAATCTGGTTTACCTTGGAATCCAGGGTTACATGTGCACGTGTAGCTTCCAACGGTGTTAGTGCAGGTTGCATCTTGATGGCATCGATTATTCTGACACTCATCTTTATCAGCACAGTATGTCCCATTACCTATCAAAGACCAAGAAGACATTCAGTTTACTTCATTATCATCAGACACAGCATATAATCTGTGAGGTGACACAGCGATGACAAGTGCATAACCAGGAATGGACAAAATATAGTTTTCTATTGATGAACACATGCAAATATCATGAGGAATGATAAGATAGAAATTTCCCTGGCACCAGTAGAACTGCATGTGCATTCTACAGAAACATCTGGGCTGGACAATAATTTACCACATCATCAGAACCTGGGTCACAGTGGTAAAAAATCCAACAGTGAGGTACCTGAATATCCCTCATATGAAGGCCGACCATCTCTACTGCTCTCTACCCAAAAGAGGTGCATTTTAATGAAACCAGAGCATCCTACGTCTTTTATGCACATGCAGCAGGGTGCGAGCAAATGGTTTCAGACAAAGTATCGCGATGGAAAATGTGGCACACCTATATTTGCATTCTATACCAATAGTATAAAATATATATAAATGCAACAGCCACAGTTGCCAATAGATGCTGCTTGCAGGCACTCCTGAAACCTTTGAAGCACATCTGTTAATGGTACTGTGTTTTTACCTGACTGGGTTGTAGTGACAAGTATGCGGTTCAGACCAGGCATCAAAGTATCCACCAGAAAGATTTCTACCATAATCTTTACCTCTGATGGCAATTTCTACCTGTGGATGTCAAACAGATTTCAGAGCAATACCCCAACCCTGGAGGAGGGATGATGGATGGTTAGAGAAGGAAATCCTACAGAATGAACCTAGCAAAATGCCTATCCCTCTATACATTGGAATTTAGGCAGTAATGCTTGCCGAACGTGTGCAGGGATGCCCACGTTGCCTCCTTGATGACTTCTGCGATGGGGAAGCATATTTCAAGAGTAGAATTTAAGAAATTGGATCTGATCGACTGAGCTCCGATACCTTGTGGATGGTCTTTCTTGGCCAAAGCATTTCAAGTTCTGATGCATAGGATGAGCCTTCTCAAGAGAGTCCTGCACCGCTTTACCCTTAGCACTGCACTATGCGACTAAGAGTTGGCCATCCAAACGTATGTTCTTGTTGCAGTCCAGATCGAAGTTGATCGCCCGACTAGGAACCAACCAATCTAATTGGTCCTCCTCCTTCAAGGAATGGGACAGAGGGTAAAAGGTTGGGAGAGTGATGGACTGACCCATATGGAAAGAAGTCGCCACCTCTGATAGGAAAGCAACCTTGGATTGCCGCACATATTTTTTGGAATAGAAAGAGGTAAAAAGGAAGACAGGAACACTCATCTGGCGGAGTTGACAGCCAACAAAAACAGAACTCTGAGAGTCATTCCTGGGACACTATGTTGGGGCTCAAACTGAGTTCCCATAGGAAAAAATCTAGACTAAGTTAAGGTCCCAATAGGGCACAACAATGGAAGTTGGAGGGTACACATTGGTCAGCCCCTTCAGAAAACACATGACAATGGGGGACTTGAAAAGGGATGGTTAGTCCGGTAGACAGAGGATTGCAGATAAGGCTGCTATGTACAGCTTGACAGGGCCTATCACACAACAACCTCTGAGTGAGAGAAAATGCAAATTTTAGAACCTGAGACAGCTTGGCCTGCCAGGTGTCCACATATTTGTCCGCATGCCATGCAACATAGTTGCCCCATTTGCCTGAGAAAAAACAATTTGGTGGAGGGGCAACAGGCTGACAACATGAAGCCTACCACTGAGGTGGCAGCGTAAAAGAGTTCAAATTTTCATGCTCAATCTCCAAGCATGAAGGTGGAGATCTTGCAGATTGAGATGGAGAACCATTCCCCTCGACTGGGAGAGTGCTTTTCCTGTAGTAGATCACAATGGAATCCAACAATTTCCCATGTACTGTAGCCACTGCCTGCCGAGGCACCACTGCAGAGCCCACCCTCATATGCCAATGTGCATATGCAACTAGAATAATGCAGGAAATCAGCAGACCTAGGAATCTTAAGACTGTCCGGACGGGGACTCTAATGACTTGTTGAAATATTAGGACCATTTCCTGAATATTGGTTATCCTCTCAGGTAGAGGAAAGGTGCAGAGGAGTGTGTAGTCCAGTACCAACCATATGAACTGGAGTCATAGGGAGGGCCACAGGTGAGATTTGGGCTTGTTCATGGAAAAGCCCAGGTCGAACAGCAGAGAGGCAGTTGACTGTAGAAGGCACATCACCACCATCAGTGTAAAGAAAAATAAAATGATGATAACTCAATATAAGTATCATTTTATTCGTTCCTGTTGTGGCAGCTTTGTGGGCGGCTGCTCTGCTGACAGAGCAGGGGAGGAGTGGTTTTCACTCCCTAAGTGCACATGGATGTTTGGCTGGCCATCTCGGACCGGCCACACTTTCATGCCCACTTAGCATGTTCTCCACCCAGGCTGTGTTAAAAAAGATATCCCAAAAAATTCTGATTTGATGGGAGCTATTGCAAAACTAGTTTTGTCGAAAGATTATTACACATCAATTTTGTGGGGCAGGATATTTCAACAGAAAGGGGGTTTTGCAAAGGGGATTCATTTCACAACTTTCCTTAAAAAACATGATGTAGTCAGACTTCTTTAATCCAAGGACAGGGTATAGTTAGGAAGCATTGAAAATTGATTAGCACTTTGGAAAGTAACATGGCTTAGAAGGTATGATGGTGGATGGGTCAGGACATGATGCTTGTAAGTAGCACTGTGAACCAATAGGAAGGTAGGGGAGTATGTGTAAACATGTTCTTAGTGTACAAGACACTGTGATTATAATTGCAATCAAGAACTGTCTCTAAGTAATACAAACTCCTATCCATGTCTTCTTCCAAGTGTCTTTCTTGACCCTCCACACCTAAGTCCCTAGTTTAGTCAAACAAGTCAGCGTGGCATGCTTACCGTTGAATCCGGGTTTGCAGGTGCAACTGTAGCTTCCAACTGTGTTGATGCAGGTGGCATACAAGGAACATGGCTTTACCATGGAACACTCATCAGCATCTGTGGACGAAACACATTAGTAGGTAGGTTAGTACCAAAAAGCGTCGGACTGAATGGTAATGTTGAGGTTCGAGACCAGAAACAGATAAAAAGTACCATCTATAAACACTGTAACATGTAATTATATTGTGACAAATGCCTCCCTGTATGAATACAGGCAGCAATGGAAGCTTCTCTCTGTTAAGCTCTTTAATTGAGTTTTGACCAGCCAAAATCATAAAGTTACTGCTTCCAATCTGCAAAAAGCAGCTCCTTAATACTGGGATTTTCCCCAGCACCTGAAAAGCAGGGGCAGTGACACTACTCCAAATAAAAGGCATCTCTCAATCCACAAGATCCAAACACCTTCCAGACCAACTCCTTGTTGCCTTTTCTGATACAACTGTTGGGGAAAGTGTCCTCTTCCTAATACTAGCAACTCGCTGCCGCAATTTATTTTCTCATCACATGCCAGGAAGGTTTTCGTCTTGGGTTTTGTACAGGCTGGGACGCCTCGTCGCTGAGGCAGCTACACACTGTACAAATCTAAAACTAAATAAAAAATAAAACTAGGCATTTTATTGGCCTGTGATAATCTAAGACAGCTAGTGGTCATCCCATTTTCTCTCTGACACCACAGTCTGTATCTCCTTCCACACTCAAGGAGTCCTTTATATTTAGATATGCTGTCAAATACACTAACAGTACATAGAACACTATTTCTGACCTTTCTTCTCATATGTGCACTCAACAAACATGATTTTCTGACACCAAGGCCCCAGCTCAAACATCCTTCTTTTGGGCTTTAAAATATGTTTTAAAGATGGTGGAGGAATGGCCCTTGTCCTTCAATAACAGACCAGCCTGACGTTTGAGTGGTTTGAACACCAGCCGGGTAAATGCATGCCCTGTTCCTCCTTCTTACTCACAATTGCTTGTCACCCTCTAAAAATCTGAATTCTTCCAAATTGACCTGCTTGCCCTGGCCTTTGAGAGTGTGGGAATGAAAGCTTTGGTTCATAATGTTGTAGGCCACAGATACATCTAGGAGGACCATGGCTCCAAAACCAAGTCATGCTGAGGTTCATGACAAGAAACAGATTAAAAGTACAGTCTATAAATACTGCAAAATTTAATTACATTGCGAAAAATACATGGCTGTATAAATGAGCATCAGGATGTTTATGGTCCTGTCTGGACACTACCTGTCCTAATAGTTCTTGAGCAGCAGGACCAAGACTGATCTGCATAAGGTGGGTCTTCACACAGAGTGGCATAGTGTGTGAAAAAGCGGCGACTGGAATACCCCTGAGGGTTCACAATTGGTTGAGATTTACTCAAACATTATTTGCATCAATTTGTGGTTTGATATCATAATCGGACTCACCAAACACAAATAACCCTAGGAATCCGTAAAGAACCAGAGCAGAAATGTGAATTACAGGAAAGCCTGCAAAATATGTATTAATGAACGATGGACAACAGGTTCTATTTTATGGTAACAAATGTGAGATCCAACTCATTGGTCATGGGAAACAAAGATACTGTTTACCTTCTGACCTTCCCTGTTGAGCAAAGTTAACTAATCTTTGGTCAATTTCATTGCAGATTTTGTTTCTGTCTTTGCCAACTTCATTGGAGTCCACATCTTCAAACTACAGATCATATACCACTAATCTCTGCAATCACCTTATCAAGTAGAAACGCCTGTAATGCGATTTATGAGACCTTAAAGCCACAATATTATACAAGCTACAAAGAGCCCAGCATTTTCCCACCCGCATCATATTTAATTGGTAGCATTCTGGTCCCATCACTCCAGCTCTCTGAACATTCCATATGCTGTCTGTTAGACAAAGGACTTTAAAAGTGCATGGTAGAGAAAGCATCGAACAGTTCTGCACCAGACTCCACTTCCAAATTCTGCAAATGATGCTTCCATATCGCCCAATCAGATGCCTAAAATCAGCCTTCCAACGCTGCCTCACTCTGCCCTCATCAAAAGAGTTATTTAGGGTAACATCTCTGCAAAAATAAGACTTATCACTATGGAGTTCACCTCACCCCATCTCCCAATGAAAATAACCCCAGATAATTCCAGAAATAGATAAAGTCCCTCCACTGCCACCAAGCATGCACCCCTGAATTAATTTCTCCTCAGTCTCTTCCCTTGATTTTCTTTGCATCCTTTATTAGCAAGAACACTTTATGAAACCCGTAAAGTTGAATTAAATACATTTAAATGTATCTTATGGATATATCCTAGGACCTGAGTGGCTCTTACCTGCACAATTTACTCCATAGCCGGTCAGCCCTGGAGGGCAAGGTCCACAGCCACTACTGGTGGTGCAATTCACCCCAGGGAAGCATCCTTGCACGCAGGGGTCAGGCGGGACATCACAGTAAGCACCAGAGTAATTATTTTTGCACACACAAGCCGAAACCTGTTGGAAAGGAGGCTTTAGCATGAGTGTGTTTAAGAAACTGGATCTTTACAGAATCAATACCTAAAAATTAACTCAGCACGTCTGTAAATTCAGATAGATGTGGCAATTCCAAGCAACATCATGCAATTGGTCTGGATGCTTTGCATCACCAAAGGGTTGTTGTAAATAAATGAAAATAGATGTGAAAATAGTCCAGTAATGTTCAAACACATGGTATCCAAATTGTATGTGCAGATGGAAAATCTTTAATTACAGGATTTAGGGCCATATGTATCAAGGCCAAATGGGTTCGCAAATGCCGAAATTCGCTGAATTTCGGTGTTTGCGAACCCATTTTCGCAAAATGGTATGTATGAAAAAATTTGGGTGCAAAATAAGGAATCGCAAAATTTGCCATTCCTTATTTTGTGATTGCATTTAAGGAATCGCAAATTTTGCGATTCCTTAAATGCAATGTATTAAGCAAAAAAAAAATCCAAAATACCCTTAAGGAATCGAAAATTACCACCAACTTCTAGTTGGTGGTAAGTTGCGATTTCCTTGAAAAATGCACATTTCAGCATTTTTCAAAGTGCCATGTGACGCACATACATGCCCTTAGGGCATGTATGTGCACCACATGTACACCCATGCTTATTTCAGGGGTGCAACAGGGTGTCCTTTGGACACCACTGCACCCTTGAAATTATTCTCAAATTGCGATTAGCAAATTGTGAATCATAAATTGAGAAAAAATTCCCATTCCTTCCTATGGGCCTCCTGGCCCATAGAAATGAATGGGAAAGTATTCCTTAATTGCGAATTCGCAATTTGCGAATTCGCAATTAAGGAATATCAAGAAATCGCTAACACATTGCGCTTTTCTTGATACATAACATTTTGCGATTCTGAAATAGCGATTTCTTAAAAATCGCTATGAAAGAATCGCAAATTGGTTCCTTGATACATATGGCCCTTAGTCTAATCTCGATTCAGTTTAATCATGATTCTCACTTCTGTTAGAACACTGCATCTTAGAGTTCCATCCATGTGCAGATTTCACCATCAAAAAGTTGGTGAAGTGTGTGTGGGGGAAAAAGGAGAAAGAAATTATGGAAATTGTTTAGAAACATTGATTCTCGCTGTAAATCTTCATCCCTGGGGTGAAATCTCAGAATGGCTGGTAATGTTGGACCTCGGATTTACGCTGTGGTACCAGTAGTTCTGGGAACAGGATTTCTGAAATGGTGATTCTGCACTTGTCGTTAACAGGCTAAATCTTATGGGGCAGATTTATGAAGACCTTGCGCCGCCGGTGCGTCACTTTTAACATGGGAAAAAGTGACGCACCGGCGGCGCAAGGCCTTCATAAATCTGCCCCTAAGTAGGTATTACTGAGCGGTAATATTATTACTTCTGCAGTGTATTTCTTAAACAGACATCCTTTAGCACATTTCTAATGCATACCATGTGACATGAACCTCAGTGCTCAAGGTCTTTGTCATCTTTTAAGATCTAAAGAGATTTTTTTTTCAATAACATTTTGACCCCCAAACAGTTTTTTACCTGAAAATTGTAGATATGTAATCCCTGAATGTTCACGCTGTGATCAGTCAAACAGTACATTTAAATATTTCCTTTTATATTCCATGACTTCACCAATGAGAGCAGGGTTTGCTCCCTGTACACTTGAGCTGACAGAGGGGTGGGATAGGTGCCATACTCACATGAAGCGAAGAGCCATTGATCTGCTCGGTGACACTGTTGTCACACTGATCCTTGAGTGCACAAAAGCAGAGAATGAAGATTGGCTGGAAAAGGGCAGCAAGGTTGTTGGAGCTTGTGGCAACTATCTGAAGTGTAACAGGAGCCATGCTGCTTGGACTCCAGAGCAAAGTACCATTTTCTGGAGAAAAAAATAGAGAAAAGGACTGACTATTAGAAAGAAGAATGTTGTGTTTCCTCGAATTTCAACATGAATAGTTTGGCGAATTCTAAATTTAAACCACAAAAAACAACAGGCCATACACTTTAAATGCCTCCTTTTATTGGCTGTCTGGAGTTCACTAAAACTTTCCGCACAGGCATAAATGGATTTACTACTGCATCCCTTGCTGACTCCATCAAGGCATGAATATAACACACTAACCATTCGTGGTTTTCAGGTCCATACTGCAAGAGGAGAAGTTTTTTTAGCCCACTGCTCCATTCTTTTTAGACTCCCTATCTTTGGTACTGGCACCAGGGACACCAATACCAGCGTCAATGTAATCGGTAACAACGCCGGCAGCTGCTCAGAAGGCAGTGGAAATTAATCATGGTAACACTCCGCTTCAAATCGAGACGGAGCCGAAGAGGGGTCATTTAGGGACAAAGTCTCCTGCCTCAAACCTTCCACTGGCAACGGTGCTTGCTGTCTGTCTCAGCGCCGGCAGAGGCAAATTCACTGGATCACCGGCATAAAAGGAGCTTGTTGGTAGTGTGCCGGAAAGCCTCCTAAGGAATAAAAGAGAGTACCCTATGGGGCCAACCGGCGCACCAGATTGAGTCGCAGTTCTAGCAAAAATGCTGAACATAGCATTTAAGAAGGTTGGTTGAGCCAGAAACACTGGATACTCCTCTTGTATGGGAGACACAGGTGGAGGCTGTGGAACAAACCAGATCTAAACCTTGCTTTAGCTCAGGTTGTCCAGGAGGAGTCACAGCACTTGGAGTTGAGGGCAATGCCGGAGCTATCCCTGGAGATGGAGTTGGAGAGCTCTCACCTCTTTCCCCACGAGACCTTGGAGCCGGGTACACGGACTTTAGTGAAACATTTCTTGAAAAGCGACGCCGAGAGCCAGGACATTGCTCCTTGTGGTTCTTTCTGGACAACTTCGAAGAGTGGGGAGACGGCGACTCTGACCGAGGTTAGGATATCTGACAACCTCTCTTCCCTTCTTCGCCCTTGCAATAAAGAGCCTTGCCTCCTGTTCCTTCAAGGCCTTCGGGTTCATCTTTTGACATGATGAACAGGCCTCAACATCATGATCGGAACTCAAGCACCAAAGGCAATCGTTGTACAGATGCATAAACGATCTTTGTCCATCGCAATCCCTGCACTGCTTAAATCCGGACTTCCTCGGAGGATACATCTTCACTTGAAACAACGTTGCACTTGTATCAAAGGGAGAAATCTCCTACAATATGGAGGTCGAAGGTGTGGAAAAAAGGGAACAGACGTCAGCACACCAAAGAGATCTTATAGCTCTGATGACATCAAGCGGAGTCGGATGTTCTTGTCGACATGGGAGAGCTGTAAAGAAAAGTTTCAGTGGAATGCTGGCAGAATGGGATTTTCAAAAGGTGAGGAATCCGCAGGTAGATGTATCCGTCAGAAATAAAGAAATCTCCTAAACCTAATAATTCCAGACTATTACACCACCTCCAGACCAAATAGAAAGAAGACAATACGCAACAACACCACTTTTCAGGATGGAAGATTATCTGGTCTATACCATTTAAACACAAATTTGCTCCCATACTTGTGCAATCCAAATTCGTGACACTCCACGGATCCTTCTGGACTTCCAAATTGTTACATAAAATGATTCTCAGAGATAGTCCCACCTGCTGGAATTGTACCTCACCCTGGAGATCTTCCCCACATGGTTTTTTAAATTGCACTCTTTAAAAGACCTATTGATCTCAAATGTGCACTTTTCATGAATTAGTACGGCAGATAATCACACCAAAAGATTTCTCAACCATAGTTTTTGTCCCTTTCATCTCAAATATATGAAAAGAGGAGGACATATATCAATTAGATCTTATACGCACACTAGGATGTAAAATCATCCTTAGTAATTGGAAGGATTACACTAAAGTTTCCTATTCAGTGTAGATAAAATGACTAAGAGGATTCACAACACAAATATGCCCTACTGTATCACTCTTACAAATCATTTACAGCTAGATACTAAGTATCGCAGAAGATCCCGAAAACCGTTAGCGTCGAAGACGCGGAAAAAAGGGAACTGACGTCATCACGCCGGCGTGGGTCTGATATGGGGTTGGTGACGTCAGACGGAGTCGCGCGCGATGCCGTGCTCCTGTGACGTCGCCCACGTCGGCGTACTACGAAGAAAATTTCCGAACGTTGCTGACGCAAGGGGGATATTCACAAGGTGAGGAATCCACACGGCAGATGTATCTATTAGAATATGCCCTACTGTATCACTCTTACAAATCATATTCTATTTCTAAAATGTAATTAGTGGTGTCTACAGTAAATCAGCTACACACTTACGCAGTCCGAAACTCATGCCTCCCCAGTCCCATTTTGATTTTAGCTGGAATATGTTTAGAAATGAATCAACATAATTCTTCTGCATTGACAATGTTACTACTTGTTTTATGATGCATATGATTATTGGTATCCTATCTTCAGACTGATACATAAAAAGAACTCCTCCATTGTAACTGCCTTATTATTTTGTTCTGCAATAACCAATAAAGACTTATAGATAAAAAAAAAGACTCCCAGGTTGTGCCTCATGTTGCACTGCTCTCTATATCTAATGTAGGGCTCCCAGCTCAAAGAAGAGGATCTAGCATGTAAATCTATGAAAGACCCCATGCAGTAAAAGTAACAATTCAAGGGAACACAAATAAAAATCTTTCTTAGGCTGATTATGAAATTTCAAAGAGGTTTTATCTTACTAGTCTAAGGTCCACCACCACAAAGTGCAACTATATCAAAACTGCTATCTTGACAACAACAAAATCAACAACGTGAATTTTTGCTTTAATTTACCATAAACTCGACCATGCTACATCAAGCACATTCTCCATCATGACTAGGCAGCATCTGAAATTAGATGCAATGAAGAACAAGTTACTTACCTTTGGTAATGCCTGACATTCTATCTAGCCAAAGATTCCTTGCCTTGGATATTCCCTATAAGTCCTACTGGATCTTGACATTTTTGAGCAATCCCCTTGAGCACCGGTAGGTGGCATCAGACGACTCCATGTGGGATCAACTGCACATGAAGTGACGTGAGCAGTGCCTATATAGGCGCAACGCCAGCACACTGAACTTAGTTCTTGACTGTTTTCCTCACCTGAAGCACAGCCAAGCTGAGGAGGAATGAGCAGTGTGCCAACAGTGAGGTTCTAAAGGATCTCTTAATTTAGAGAAGCCAGTGCACAGAACGGGGAGCATCCAAGAGGAATCTGCAGCTAGAGTCTGTACCAGATAAAACTTACTGAATTTAAGTAACTTGTCCATCTGAAAGATGCTTCTAACCACAGATTCCTTACCTTAGAATAGATACCAATGCAATATATTTCCAAAAAGGTGGGTCTACTGATTGTTTTAGACTAAGATGTCCTGGAAGACCAAACAAGCAAATTCCCATCTCGTCGAGGCAATAGTGTTTGGCAAACAGACGACAGATTTCCAGGACTGGGACCCCTCTAAATAACGCAGGGGTTGCAGCTTTAGCTCTGGTGGAATAAGCTCTTAAGCTCTCAAGGGGCTACTCCTTTGCATTTGCGTAGCACATCTTAAAGCAAAGGATGATCCATCTACAAAAGGTACTCATCTGAATCGCCTTCTCTTTCCTTGCCCCCATAAATGCAACAAAGAGTTGATCGTCCACCTGGAAATCAGTGCTATGATCAAAGTAGAACAACAACACTCTTGTTGGATCCAGGTGGTAGAGTCTCTTCTTAGTAGGATGAAGGGGTGGATAAAAGGTAGACAAGGTGATGTTCTGCCTGACATGGAAAGGTGGAAAGTTTTGAGAGTTAGGAGCTGTAGAGGGCAATTGTGCATCGGCCCAAAAGGGGAACACACGAGGAAGGTAAGAACTGAATTCAAGTCTCATTGGGGTATAATGAAGGGTGTCGGGGGAAACATATACTGCAAACCTTTCAGGAACCTAGTCACAACAGGTGCCTTAAACAGGGACGGTTGGCCCAGACAGATAGCCTTTAAGTGTGCCCAGAGCAAAGCCTTGCCGGGCCAAGGATTAAACAAACAGCAAAACTTCAGACAAGGGTACAGCAGATGATCACCTGATTTAGATGTACACCAAGCAACAAAATTATCCCATTGGCAGGCGTAAACAGTTTTAGTGGAAGACTGCCAGGCTGCCAAGATGACATTGCATACCTCAGGAGGTAGATCAAACACCCTCAACGATTTTCACTCAATCTCCATGCATGAAGGTGGAGAGCCGACAGATTTGGGTATACTACCTGGCCCTGAAGGAGTGACAGAAGATCCTCCCTTGCTCAGTCCAGGGCTCCTAGGACAACTTGGGGCCGGTCGTCTCTGATCTTGAGAACTCTGGACAGGAGTGATATCAGAGGGAAGGCGTATAGAAGTCCTGAGCTCCACTTAAGACAAAATGAGTCTCCAAGCGAGAGAGCCTTTGGAAACTCCAGTGCGCAGAAGTGCTGCCATTGAGCGTTCTCGGGGTGGCGAATATATCTACCCAAGGTTCTCCTCACTCTTGGAAGATACCTTACATCACCTCCAAATGCAGACACCATTCGTGATTCTCTAGGAATCAACAGCTGAGTTCATTTGCTCTGCCGTCACAGAGAGTACACCAGATATGGAACCACCAGGAAAATGTCCTGACGTTCCAGCTTTTTCCAGAGACATGTAGCTTGCAACGTAGGGTCCACAACCCCACCCTGCTTGTTGCAATACCATATGGTGGTGATATTGTCCATGAACACCTGAACTAGTCTTTCCTTGATGGAAGGAAGAAAGGCTTTCAATGCCAGTCAGATCACTGTCAGTTCCAACAGTTTGATGTGGAGCTGATACTCCACCGGAGACCTGTGACCTCTGATCATCACCTTTCCTAGGTGGCTGCCACACCCCAGAAGGGATCCATTTGTCACCACTGTGGGTTCTGGGTGGGGAAGAAAAAGAATTCTGCCGTTGACCCTCTAATTGTCGGTGAGCCACCACTGCAGGACTTTTTAAGTTCCATCTGATATCTGGACGAGGACGGGGAGCTATCTATGATTCTTTGTCCACTGAGTCTTCAAGACCCACTGCAGAGCCTGCATATGGCAACGAGCATGTGTTACCAAAAGGATGCGGGAGGTGATGAGGCCCAGCACCCTCGAGTCAGTCTCACCAAAATTCAGGATAGAGGTTGAAACATCGATATCATAGCCTGAAAATCCTGGATAAGCACAACACTGCACTGTGTTTGCAGAACAGCTCAGATGAAAGGAGCGTCTGAGAGGGAGTCAAGTGTGACTTCGGCACTTTGATCGTGAACCCCAGTGAGTGCAGAAGGTTCGTTGTAGTGTGGAGGTGGGAGACGACTGCTTGGGTAGAGTCCACCTTCAACAACTAATCATCGAGGTAGGTGAAGATTGAAACCCCTGTCCTCCCCAGATGTGCAACCACTGCCATCACCGTGGTGAGCACCCGAGGGGCACTGGTAAGGGCAAAAGGGACCACAGCGAACCAATAATGCTCCCGGCCCACCATGAACCACAAGTAATGTCTGTGGGCAGGCAGGACGGGGCTGTAGAAATAGGCATCCTGCAAGTCCAATGTTACCATCCACTCTTCAAGGTTGAGGGCTGATAGGGCCTCAGGCATTATGTTTTTTTTTTTTTTTAATTTTTCGAAAAACCTTTATTGTGTTCAAGCACGGTACATCAGTGCAATGAAATCAGATAATACTGCATAATATTGGCAAGCATTTGGATGGTACCTTCCCATGCAATGATACAATTAATTCAAGGATAAGATCAAAACTCTGAGCAAACAACCCATCTCCCCTCCCCGTTCATAACACCGTTTACATTGCAGTAGATAATATCAGGTAATAAGGAAAAAAACATTAGAAACATTTGCAAATTTCTGTCAAAAATCAATTCTGCTTGGTTCAGGCGCTGTCAGGTGTTTACAGTGGAGTAGTTCACAAGAGAACACCACAATACATCAGTAAGGCATTTCGTCTGGAAGGGAGAGCAATGGAGGGGAACAACACATCTCATCACAGTCCGCCAGGTGCAGAACAGACTGTAAGGGGTCCTAATGAGGTCATGGATACAGCTTCGGACTCATCCATAGCCTAGTGAACCTGTGTATGACGCACCTCTGCGAGCTCTCCTCCAGCGGCACAGGCGTCATTTCCCGACTCCTCCCGCTCCCCAGCCTCTTGGCGCAAAAGATAGGTCGTCAACGGGCTCCATATGTCTTTTGGTCGTGACTTAAGTGGGAGGAGCTCAGCATATGATTGTAACTGGTCCTTCCAAGTGGACATAACTGTGAGCCAGACTTTGAATTTGGGGGCCCGTCCTCTCCCCCATCTGCAGGCCACTTGTCTCTTGGCTAGTAGCGGGCTCATTGCAAGAAATTGTTTATAAGTAGTATCAATAGTTTGCGTGAGGCTCAGCAGGGCTAGTCGCGGCATGGTGGTATGGCGTCGCCCAGCATGTCCGAGAGGCCCGCAAAGACTAGTGTCCAGTATTCCGCCACTGTTGGGTACGTCCACGCTAGGTGCGCGAAGTCAGCCACACTCGTACCGCACCGAACACAGCGATCAGTGTCCCGCAGCTGAAATCTGTGAAGTCTAACAGCGGTATGGTATAGGCGGTGTAGAAACTTGTAGTGTATGAGGCGTAGTCTAGCATTACTGGTGATGGCTGTTGTTTGGGCGCAGCATATTTCCCATTGCTCGTCTGTTGGGGGGAGTCGAGGTCCCTGTCCCATTCAGCCCTGGCACGTGGGGGGTTGGTTTGCGGCACACTCTGCACGTGTTTGTACATTAGCGAGACTACATGGCGTGGGGCTTCTGCTTGTAGCAGTGCGTGTAATGGTGCCAGGGTTTCAGGTTCGGTACAAAAGGGGGTGGTGATGGACGGAGCATCTGAACCAATCAAACACTCACACCCAGTCAAAGGATCTGGGTTTGATCCATCACCGTTCTTTAGCCCAAACCATGCCTTCCCTGGACCGGAAACAAGCTTCCGAGGACCGGTTTCTGGCATTACAGCCGTCTTCAGCCCGGCTTGCTTGAATCCAGTGGCAAAGTGAGCAAGGGACTCACGTCTGAGCATACCCTGCCCCAATTATGGCGGCCAAAGCGGTGCAAAAGGGGGTAGTGATGGAGGGAGCATCTGAACCAATCAAACACTCACACCCAGTCAAAAGATCTGGGTTTGATCCATCACCGTTCTTTAGCCCACTCTGCCACCCCAGTTCAGACATGGCTATATGCAAATCAGTCTGACCCTGTGCCTCATGGGAACAGTCCAGCCCGAACTGCCAAGCCATGTCTTCCCTGGACCGGAAACAAGCTTCCGAGGACCGGTTTCTGGCATTTCAGCCGTCTTCAGCCCGGCTTGCTGGAATCCAGTGGCAAAGTGAGCAAGGGACTCACGTCTGAGCATACCCTGCCACACTTATGGCGGCCAAAGCTGTACAAAAGGGGGTGGTGATGGACGGAGCATCTGAACCAATCAAACACTCACATCCAGGGTTTCAGGTTCGGCTGGAAAGGAGGGCGCAAGCGACCGGATGTTTTGTCGGAGCCGCGTGTATAAGAACGTGTCCATGATTGAGGGCGCAGTGTCTCCAAAAAACTGGTGCGGTGCACGGAATTGGGCATTTAAGTATAGATCCCCCCAGGTGCGGTAGTTAAGCCCAAGTAGCATTTTTCTGCCTATTCCCTCGCAGGCAACCTATACACAGGAGTCATTTATTTGGGGAGAGGAGTTAGCTTTGCGGCTAAGGCGCTCGACCTCGGAATCTGGGTTTGAGTCTCGGTTTGACACCAAAAAACCTCCTGTGATTCTGGGCAAATCACTTAATCTCCCCGTGCCTAAAAATGAAAGTGTGTGTCCTCATGAAAAAAAAAAAGTAACTTGTGCTATGTAAAGCGCTCTGATACCTGATTCGGTTCGGGTCTAGTTCGCGCTATATAAAACTCTACAAAAAAAAAGAAAAAGAAAAAAAAAATTTATTAAGGGTAGTTTGGGCGAATTTAAGAGTGGGTTGCCAGCATATTGTGCTATGCGTTTCCATGCCATGGCTGTGCAGTCGACTGTCGTCGGATCGCGGTCCCTGTCCTTCAGGACCATAAATATGTAGTTGGCTATTGTGACTGGCGCCATGTGCCCGTCTTTCACCGCTAGATGTGCCATGTATGGAGGCGGGTGAAACCAGTACGTGGCGAACTGAGCCTGCACGCTGTAATAGTACAGTTCGAAATTAGGCACATCAAATCCCCCTTGGTGATAGGGTAGCATAAGCGTGTTAAGATTAAGTCGTGCCTGTTTGCCGCCCCAGATGAGACGTGATAATTGGGTTCTAAGCGTGCAAAAGAAATAACTGCCGGGGTGATACGGGATATTGATAAAGAGATAGAGCAGTTTTGGCAGCAGCACCATTTTAATCAGTGATATGCGGCCTGCCATCGAGAGTGGGAGGCGAAGCCATTTGGTGATGGTGTCCGTAATTTTATCTATTGCTGTCCCATAGTTAGCGCTCATCAGGGAGTCCCTTTGACGTGTGATCTGTATGCCCAGGTATTTTAGTTCATCTTGCTCCCACACAAGAGGGTAATCTAGCTGATGAGAGTGTGTGGAGTCCGTAAGGGGGAATACTGCCGATTTGGCCCAATTTATCTGTATGCCCGAAATGCAGCCGAATTTCGTGATCTCCCGTAATACAGGGTTAAGATTGTCAGTGGGTCTGTGGATGTATAATGTCATGTCGTCAGCGTATAGAGATATGAGTAATTGTCGATTTGGATAAATAAGTGCTCGGTGATTATGGTGATGTCCCAATGTCGCCGCAAGGGGTTCAATTGCTATCGCAAACAGAACATGCGATAGGGGGCAGCCCTGGCGCGTGCCTCTCTGTATCGTGAATGAGGAAGATCTAGACCCGTTTAGTAGCACTACATCAGTTGGGCGGTTGTATAATAGTTGTATCCAATTAAAAAAACTGTATGGTATGCGCATGCGCTCCAATACACCCAGCAGATAGTCCCATTCTAGTGAGTTGAACGCCTTAGTGGCGTCGAGAAATATTGCTACAGCCTCGCAATGTGGGTCAATGTCTTGCATTACTGCATGGAAATTGCATAGGTTATGAGATGTTGCACGGTTGGGAACAAACCCCGCCTGATCCGGTAGAACCAGACGTTCCATCAGGAGGTTAAGGTGGATCGCCAGCACTTTCGCCAGGATTTTTGTATCGCAATTTAGTAAGGATAGGGGGCGATATGAGTCGCATTGCGTGGGGGACTTGCCAGCCTTGAGTAACGACGTTATAATTGCCTCTCTCATAGTATCAGGGAGGCTCCCTTCTTCCAACGCTGCATAATACACTTTTTTAATATGGGAGCAAGGAGAGGAGCAAAGGTTTTATAAAATTCAGCTGGGAGGCCGTCAGAGCCGGGGGCACGACCCGATTTCATAGTCATAATGGCCTCTGTAATTTTGTCTAGCTCTAGTTCCAGGTCGAGGAACTTATGCTGGGTGGGGCCAAGCCAGACTAATGCAACATCCTCCAAGTATGAGGATAGGTTTAAGGGCGCGCCCCTCTTCGATGAATAGAGGGTCTGGTAGAAGTCCCGAAAGACGCTGAGTTGGTCTGCAGCATTTCTGTGTGTGTTCCCCTGTGTGTCTTGGATAGCGGTCACGTAATTAGCAAATTCGGGGGATTGATCATGGGGTAACGCTAAGGCCACCGGTGCACGCCCTCGACCTCCATATCACACCCATCTACAACCACCCGCATTACTTGGATAGATCTGACAGGACGGAGGCGAGTACCCGGGCGGTCGGTTACATGCACATTGAAAGAACAAATCAACCCAGTAGGTATACATCACCCATCGGCACAGCGTCCATTAAGGCCATATCTTCAGCGCTGCCCCCACATTTGCCAAAGAGACAGTTCAGTGTCAGCTAGGCTCTGATAGCGGCGAGTGGAATCTTGACCGTCTTCTCTCCGCCTCCTCGCGTGACGCCGACCTCCGTTCTCGCTTAAGGTATTCCTCTGCTTGCAGCGGCGAGTTAAAGATGACTGGTTTCCCTCGATGGTGAATCCGCAGCCTCGCGGGGTACAACATGGCATACTGGATGCCCTGAGTTTGAAGTTTCTTTTTCACTGGTAGAAATTTGCGGCGGGCCTCCTGCACATTTTGTGTGAAATCGGGATAAAATGACAAGGTGGTGTTCTCGTACTTCACTTCGCCTTTCTCCCGCTCCAGACGTAAAACAGTGTCTCTATCGCGGTAGTTGAGAAACCGCATGATGATCGGGCGCGGAGAGGCCCCGGGATGGGGTCGGGTCGCCAAAGACCTATGCGCCCGCTCAATGACCATGTGAGCGGAGAGTGCCCCTTCTCCAAAAAGGTCAACCAGTCAGCTCTCCATAAAGTCCTCCAGCCTCCCAGTGTTGGTGGATTCTGCCAGTCCTAGCATCCGGACGTTGTTCCTCCGAGAGCGGGTTTCCAACTCCTCGTTTTTGTCTGCGATCACCTTTAAAAGTTTGTCCATTTGCTGCATATGACGTTGACTGGTTACCGCGCCGTCCTCTAAGTCCGAGACCCTTTGTCCGCCTCGTTCAGCCTCTCGTCATGCTTGTCTAAGTTCGCCACCACTGCCTCCAACCTGTTACTCTTAGCGTCCATTTTGGAGTCTATAGAGGTGAGGCTTTGCTTCATCCCCACCAACAGCTCCTTCCACCCGGCGTCATTGTTCTCAGGTGGGTCATCTTCCACCCGCTCCTTGGATGCAGCACGTTAGCTTCGCCTGTCTCGGTTCTGTACGGCCCATAATTGCCTCCTCCTGTCCAGGCTCCGCTGGGGCCACCGCCAAATAAAGTGTATCCAGTAACTCAAGGCTTCCTATTCGCACATGTCCAGCGCTGCGAGCATGCGGCCAGGTATACAAATCGACTTGCTGCTGGTCGTCTAGGGCCCAAAGCTGTTACACACCCGAGTCAAGGGGAATAAATCTCCAACAGCAGGGGTCCCACGTAAGGGTGTCTGGCCGCTGCCAAGGAAGGCAGTGCAGATGGCCCCCCAAAGGATCACCACGCACTGTTCCAGGGCGTCCCAGCCGCCAGTGACCAGGGCCGCAAGTGTGCAGTCCACCATCCAGCGTCAGTATCCTGCAGGCCGTAAAGTGCCCCGCACTGCTGCACACACGTAGCGGAGGGGGGAAAGGAGCTAGAAAGAGGTCGTCACAGGGGGGTGCTCATCCCGCCGGAGAGGGGCCAGTGCCGGATATCAATTCAAACCCAAGTGTCCTGTGGCCTCCCCTAACTAGTTCGTAATGTCCACACACGCTATCAAAATGGCGGACCTCGGCCCGCAAGGTAGCTCCAAGGAGGCCCTTCTCAGCCGTTGGGTCACAGGCAGTGCGTACCCCTCAGTCTGCGCCACAGTGGCTTCGCGATGGGCAGCAAGCCCTGATGCCCTTGCCCTAGTGTCCACGGCTCTTCCCTCCGCACAGCACTGGCACCCTCCCGTGCAAATGGCCACCGTCTCCTTACTGTAGTCAGCAAGCGAGCTGTCCAGGAGTCGTCCGCTTGCCAGGGTGCCTCCTCACCAGCTTCGCCACCAAAGAAGCACCCAAGGGAGTCTCTGCGCGTCTTTCGGGTGCAGCCCCTGCTTCCAGCAATGTAAATCCGGGCAAGGGCGAGATCAGGCCCAAGAAGCCCCGGCCTCGCACAGTTCACGCCACTGTCCTCTGTCAGCAGATTGGGGACAGCAGAAAGTAGTAGGGGGGTTTGTTGGAAGGGTAGGGTCTAACCTCATTGTGATCTCCCGCCATTGAGGCAGATGGTGTTGGATTCTGCTGCCAGCTAGATTCCCATGTGGGGTAAGGGTATACTAAAGAGGATTTGACTCTGTGGTTGCCTGGGGGAATAAATTGTGCAGACCTCTGGCTTTAAATCCCATGAGACTTGTGGGTACTGTGTCTGCAGCCATGAAAGGCCTGAGGCTGCTGGCCAATGCAATTGTTTTGGGTCACAGAGAGCACCAACGACCTAGCAGTGGTTCTACTGTCCTTAAGTCTGCCCAAGGGTGAATCCATCTTGTTTCTAAAGAGACGAATCTTGTCAAAGGGTATTTCCATAAGCAAGGCTTGGATATACCCAAAAAAGCCAGTATTCCTCAGTCAGGCATGCCTTGGAGCGCCACCGATGGCCCTGCCCAGTCAGTCAGTCGTATCCAACCGGTATCTGATCATTGCCCATCAGCAACAGCTTAGGAGAGTATGGTCTGGGTCTCACCCGGAACTATAAGCATCACTTGTGCAGCCATATCCAATGCAGTATGGGAATAATGGCCCAATAAGCATGCAGTGTTCATGGACCGCAGTTCCAAGCTGTCAGAAGCGTAAATCCTCTAACCAAAAGTATTCCACTTCATGCATTCCCTATCAGGTGGAGTGGTAAGGAACACGCCGGTACTGATCTGGGATGTTGCGGCCTGGACCACCAGTCTCTCAGGGGTGGGGTGCTGTGAGAGGAAGGCTGGGCCCGTGGGAGTGGGGCGATGAAGGCGAGCAATGATCCTGTGCACAGTAGTGCCTGTACAGGGCTTGTTCCAGGTCCTGATCAGGACAACTTATAGGTTTACGTTTGAAGGGTAGTAAGGGTTCTGATGGCGATAGCTCTGGATGAAGCACCTCTGTCAAGACATTGGTGGCTGCGTTAGGTCCAGGACCTCAGCTACCCTCCAGACCACCATCAAGGAAAAACAGAAGCCACTTCCACTACAGCCACTGAGGGAGGAGAAAGGAGTCCATCGCCTGCTGAGGTATTCAGACCACTGGATTCAACCAGGTCCTCATACCAGTTGCCATCCACCATGGACTCTGCTTAGGGAACAGTCAAGGTATAGAGATCCTTAAAGCCACTCAACTTATGTTCCTCAGTAGGCCCTTAAGGGAAATATGGCTCCATCTCTAATTGAGGCTGTGTGGCCTCACCAGTTCGGGAGTCTGAACTCACGGTGGGTTGGATGCTGCCGATAGGAGTTGGGGGTGCCGGAAACTGTGCCACTGGAAAATCCCTGGGGGAGGTTGACAAGCCACGGCGGTTCCAAATCCACCAATGGATCCTGAGGGGTTGACTGGACTGGCGCCGGGGGCAGACCCACTGACAGAGCCCCAGACAAAGACCCTTCCGAACCCATGGAACCTGAAGGGGCTGCAGAGGAGATCAGCTGCTCAAAAATGAGGATCATGGCCTCATAAAACTATTGGAGTTGTGCCGCACGCGGTTGGCTCCTGGGAGTTTAGGGAACTACGCATTGGACTTTTGTTGCTGATGCCAGATACACAGGAACCATCTGCAAGCGAGGTCAAGATTTGTGGCATTGTTCCCTTGCATTGTCCGAAGAATGGGAGCAACAAGGACAAGTCGAAGAGCACTTAGACCTTTTGGGATACTTCTTACGGGACTTACCTGAAGAAGTCTGGGAGTGTGACGAGGGCCAATGCACGCGACTCTGAGAGTGGTCCAAGACCTCCCACACGAACAGGACCTAGAGCGGCATGGAGGAGCATGACAAGCGGCTAAGCGTTTCATGGCACGCTCGCAGAAGCCCTTGGGGTTCAAGGTCCTGCACTCCACACACAATGCAGAGTTGCGGTCCCTCTCCCGGCACCACAGGCATACCAAGTGCGAGTCTATCACTGACACCTGTCCTTCACAGGCTCCACAAGGCTTGAGCTTTGTGGGTCCCTTCATGGACATTCTATAAAAAAATTTAAAATGCACATTATTTGTCAACAATATGTCAGAAGAACTCAGTCAAAATTGATTGAGGTGAGCTTGATCCAGATACGCATTGATGGCGCGAAAAAGAAGGAGCAGAGGTCCATGCGCTG
This sequence comes from Lissotriton helveticus, assembly GCF_964261635.1. Lineage (NCBI taxonomy): Eukaryota > Metazoa > Chordata > Amphibia > Caudata > Salamandridae > Lissotriton > Lissotriton helveticus. Next base: position 33,083,808 of record NC_136072.1, on the reverse strand, counting down.
GATTTCCGCCTATATAGGCAAACGGTACATCACTTCCAGCGCGGACGACGCCAACGACCCTACGTAGTGCTGAACGGCATCACCTACCGGGTCAGGGGATTGCTCAAAAATCTATGGGGAATATTCTAAAATAAGCAATCTGCGGCTAGAAGCCTCTATCAAATAGTTATACTGGTGAGCAAAGCAACAATGGTTAACACCCCTCTACTGGAGTGAGGTCTTACATTTTATTAGTTCTTGTTAGTTCTACTGTACAGTTGGTTCAGATGTACGCTAATGCTGTTTAGGCATCAGAGCTGCAGAATTCAGAGATCAAACCATAGTTATCAGGTAATCTACTGCATCCTGTGTTGTCTTCTTGTTGCCTTGTGATTCATTAACCATAACTCAATGTTGGGGCTGACTAGTTGGTATATGCGGAGGATAGAGCATGGCAAATGTAGGAATCATATGTTGTGGAAGATACATACAACAAGGCTGACTCTACATATATGGATGGGATGCCACTTCAAATTTTGAATGTGGTAAAAATCCAACCTTAATTTGACTTAGGCCCATCTTCCTCTTCTTAGCTGAAGAATGCTTCAACTTGTTCTTAATGCTCCTCCTGAGTCTTGTTCAGCATCTGGCATACCAACAGTTTCCTTTAATATTAAATCTGGTAGTTGAAGTGACACATGCAGTGGTGAAGTAACCACTGACAAACCGACAGTTAAGGTAAATCCATCAACAAACAAAGTAGGATGCACAACTGACACATATCCTCCTTTCAGTTCAGAAACTCTGTCATTGTAGCAACTTTCTGATGCTGTTGTCATATACATTTCTTTGTTTGTTATCAGTGAAGTTGCTTCCAACATCGATAAAACCTAATTTAACCTGCCCCTCACCATGTCTGTCCCAAAAACATCTGCTGTCGATGAACAAAATGTTTGCGCCATCAAATTCCCCTGCTGACCTGCCTCTATGGCCTTTTTTTTCTGACTCCATTTTTTTAGCTATTGGATGAATGGAAACAGCCTGTACTGTTAACCTCTCAACGCTAGTGAAGACCTTTCTCTGCATTGTGTTCATCAATAAGCTTGTGGTTCATGGTAATTTTGAGTTTGTCAAGTGTGACAAATCTGACAAGTCAGGTTTTTTAATTTCTAACAGGAAATACTGAGGTACTCAGAAATACAGATCGCCTATCTGACGTGCTTGTGTTTTTCTTGTATCCTGGGTTAAGAGAGTAAAATGAATGTCCAGATTCTAATTTCCTCTTTAGTCTAGAAGTATTAGGCTACCATGGTAACTGTTCCTCAACAACAGGTTCAGTGGGAAGCATATCAGCAAAAGATCTCTAATTTCTTGAATATCCGGTTGTCACCAATTCTAATTTATTTTTCTTGTAATAAGAATGTCTTCCAGTTGAATTGTCACAGCCATGTATCTTTTCTTGGTCAAATTTCTTTGGGTCATGATTAGGGTTGGAAGCAAGCTATGTATATGGTGTGCTTGCCCTTGATTTAAATGAAGCTCTTAACACAAATTGCACATGTATAGAAGTGTGACTATGTCTTCTGCTTCCATCCTTTCTAGAAAAAAATACAATTGAAAAGAAACAGAGAGAAGTGCTGGGAAGACGTTGATGAAATTTGAAACGTCTTCTAAAAATGTTGCAGAAAGTAGGAGTGCTCTAGGGGAATGTCTTGCACTAGGAAATCGACAGAGCCTTGGGTTTAAGGTACGGATGCACTCTCCACCTCACTTGCCAAAGTTCTGGTCATACAATGAGGTGGCCAGAGTCAATATCTTGCCCAATTTACAAAGGGAGTTATGCCTTCCGGAAGTAGTACTATTTCATGCACTGTAGCAAATATTAAAGAGTTCCTGAGAACCTGATCTCTGTTGACTGTAATACAGACTGTTGGATAATCTGATCTGTTAGAAATTGTCAACAAATGGAAGACATTTTTAGACATGTTCCAGAAGATCTGGAAAAATTCAATATTAGTAGTACTGCTCAAATCAGTTTATGGACCTTTGTAGATTTGGTCTATTCACCCAAAAATGGTTGATGTCCTGTTTGCCATATTAAGAGCACCTTGATGTCAAAGGTACTCTAAATGAAGAGGACAGGACATCTAAGACTTTTCAGTGGTTGTTCAGCTCCGATGAGCTCTAAATACGGGATATTTTGGCATACCAAACTGGATTGATGAAGTGATCTGTCTCATGCTGAGAAAATCCAGAACTCCAAAATCTAGAAACGGCTGTTGTGATTCCAGCTCTAACAGCCCTGCTTGGAAACACATCTCTAGCATAATTCAAATCACAGGATCTTTGGAAGGCGCTCTTGGGCACATCTGGCTTGAGTCATGTGACAAATTTCCAAACTGCAGCAGAGTGTATGAAATCCAAAAGTTTTCAATTTGGGGATGATGTTATGCTTGTTAAAAAAGTTAGTACAAGGTTGAGATGAAGTCAAACCTTTACATCAAGAACAAACACATACAGGAAGCTCATGTTTTGTATCAATTAAAGAGGCTTAAACTGGTTCTGATAAAGAAGCAGCAGGACCATACCAGAAAATACTTTTCCAGCTTGGTGACCAGAGACAAACATGGTAGAGTCACAGACATGGCTTTTGGGCAGAAATCGCTTTCACCATCAAGCTTGCAGCCCTGGTTTAGATCAAACACAAGGAGATGATTAACGGAAAGCGGTAACCTTTCAGACACTCATCCCCAGTCACAGATCTGGGTTGAGTCCATCATCATTCTTTAGCTAACTTCACCACCCCACCCCATCTTTGAATGGTTAAAATATATTAACTCCACTTTCCTTTTGAATTTTGATGAATCCTCTGGTGACATATCTGACCCTCACAATATTCCTTTTTCTTTGGTCATTGCTTCTGCTTTCTCTCTTAGTCCACTTCCATCTATTACCATACTATTGTTAAATGCACCATTCCACCACAGGTGGCTTTTTCATACCTTTCTCTGCTCCCTCATGTCTCACTTGCATCTAATGGAATTACAGTGCTGAATTCTCAAAGCCATTTGCCTGTGTAATTCCACCAAATATGAGCCAACAGCTTATTTTATAAGTGACAATGTATGTTTGATGTTCACAAAAATGTAATTGTACTAATAAAGAAAACTACATATGTGCAATCTTAGCCAGGGTGTAAATCCTTCTTCAGAGGCAGGGAGTGGCCATCCCAGGTCAGAATGTCAGGAAAGCCTTACTACATTTTTATAGGTAATCATAGTGCCCTTCCAATCTATACCCACTACGGAAATGGTAAAGAATGTACTAATGTCAAGGGCAGAAGGAGAACATCTCTTTCCAAATGTAGCATCGGCTGGGAAGAAATGCAAAACTGTTAGCAATAATAGGGACAGGGGTTTCTTTGTGAAGGAAAAAGAAAAAGAAAACAGAAAACATGCAACTGCACATGTCTTGAGTTTCTGGAATGCACAATTACTTCCCGAGAATATAGGTGCTTGTGTTATGCCCTTTGCATCACTCTAGAAGGAATTCATGAATGTTTTCTTAAGTCACAAATCTGCACCCATGTGAGCCTGTAAAACTACAGACACTGACTTCATTTTATTTTAGAACACCGCCCACAATTTTTAATGGACTCAATTCAAAATACGCCAAGGTAGCTCAAGAAATTAGCACTACCTTTCTACAATGTGGTAGAAACTCAAGACATAGCATAACAAGCAACATCTCATATATGGTACACAGTGTATTTTACACAAGGGACACAAATGAGTGCACACAAATATCTGTGGCTAATTATGAGGTCAACAGAGCCCCAGGGAAGATTGGATGAGGAAGGCAGACATGATTATGTGCCTCGGGGAACATGGTGAGCCAAGCACATTCAAAGAGGGTCTTTCAGTTGTCTGTCTTCTTCTCCATAGCAGGGGCATAAAAACTATGATAGTGTATATCCTAAAATTGGCATCTTGAGTACCACATGTAAACTTACTTGCAGACTTAAGAACGATGACCATGGTATATTTATTTATCACGTAACCAATTTGCTAGAGAACATCTACTAGGGACCACCACTCACACTTCAATGAAATCCATGTTTTGCTCTCCAGTGTGCAGACAGGAGGACAGTGATGGTTTCTTACCGGTGAAGTTGAGGTCTGGGGACGTGTAGGGAGTAAATTTGACCCCTGTGCCGCTGGCGCTGTATGTCACTTGTACACGCTCTCTTTTGTAGGTCGCGACTGAAGCATTCCCCGTTATAACTGGTGGATATGAATCTGAAACACAGGGGTACATTTAGAGATAAAACTGATATAGCATATACCTATTTGGAATCACCAGTAATGCTTTCTGAATGGGCATTCATTTTCGTCAACAATTATGTGTTAGAAGCATCTTAAATAAGCATTATATTTTTCAGTTCTTTGGAGAGAAACTTTGAAAATGAATACTTCATCAGTATGGTACTTGTGTGTCATTGCAAATCCTTTTTTATTTCGAGTTGTAATGTCTTTTGTGACAAACTAAGCATGGTCTTATCGCAAGGGCCTTGGAACCAATCTGGCAGACACCATTTCTGCTACATCTTTTTGATGTATACTTACTGAGCGTTAAATTTGCTTCCCCAAATGTGGTAGCGAGCCGTTGTGTTTGCGCACCAATTGCAGAACTTCCAGTGCTCAGGGTGTCGTAGATACATTCGATATTGCCACCACAAACTGAAGACGCGGCTCCATACCCAGAGGCATTCGCTCTCATTAGATCACCAAGGAACAGTGGAGTGAAAGTGCTGTTTCTCTGCAAAATGGTTGGAACAGCGAAAGAAAATAGGCTGGGTCCGCCCACTTGCCCTGTGAAAGCAAAAACAGGAGGTACACGGTCACATGTCTGGTCATCCAAAGATCAATGTCAGAATGTGGTTTCATTAGATTGATTTGAACTCTGGATTTGCACGAAGTACAATAAGAAATGCGTTACTTACCTGTAACTGCAGTTATCCAGTATTGGTATCTTTCATAGATTCACATGCCTGAATCATTCCCCGTCGTCGGGGTGGGAGTCCCCGGTACATAATAATAGTAATGTCATATAGACATATACATACTAATAGGCCAGAGGCCTCACATTAGTAACCTATCCAAGTACTTTTGTAAAAAGGACCAAACTTTGGCCAGGAGCCAATCAGCTACTACCACCCTCTAGAACCTTCCTGGAAGGAGCCCTAGTCCCTCAGATTTTCGTAAGCACAGTGCTAAGTAGTACCTATTGTGAGAATTAAGGTGAGCCCTTCCAGGGGAGGCGGGTGGGTTGCATGTGAATCTATGAAAGATACCAATACTGGATAACTGCAGTTACAGGTAAGTAACGCATTTCTTATCCAGTATTATGGGTATCTTTCATAGATTCACATGCCTGAATCAGAGTAGCAAGCAATAGGCAGCACATTTCGCATAATATAGCACGTAAGACACTTGATAATAACTTATCAATAGTGCAACACAATAAACTGCAAACAGTAGCAGGATAAGAAATGTGCAATTAGGTAATAGGAAAGGTGGGATGAAAGGAAGAAGGCTCACCTCTAATGAAATAGATGACGGAGCACCGCCTGTCCCACTGCTCCATCCTTCATAAGTTCCGAATCCAAGCAGTAGTGCTTGGTGAACGTATGTGGTGTCTTCCATGTCGCCGCTCTGCAAATGTCGACAATGGGCACCCCAGAAAAGAGCGCCATGGAGGTGGAAACCGCTCTAGTGGAATGAGCCCGAATCTTGGAGGGCAGAGGAGGTCCCGCCTGCTGATGGCAGAAGGCGATGGCCGCAGAGATCCATCTTGAAATGCTCTGCTTTGACAGTGGTAGGCCCTTCCTTGGCCTGCTGAAGGCAATAAATAATTGGTTGGACTTGCGAAATTGTTCCGTTCTATGAATGTAGAATTTTAGACATCTTTTCAGGTCCAAGGAATGTAGAAATCTCTCCGCTGCTGAAGATGGATTCGGGAAGAAAGATCTCAGGACAATAGGTTCGTTTAGATGAAAAGTAGACGGAACCTTTGGTATGAATTTGGGGTTAGTCCGTAGAATGACCCTGTCCTGTTTGAATTGAAGGAACGGGTCTTGAATAGAGAAAGCCTGCAATTCACTCACCCTCCTTGCTGACGTGAGAGCCAGCAAAAGAGCTGTTTTCCATGACAAGTATTTGATATCTGCTTTATGCATTGGCTCAAAGGGGTGTTTCATCAACTGAGCCAAGACAACATTGAGTTGCCATGTAGGTGGTAACGGTTTCACTGGAGGATAAGTCCTGAATAAGCCTTTCAGAAACTGCTTTACCAGTCTATTGGACCATAGGGAAATACCAGACGAAGAGCGCCTGAACCGAGATATGGCTGCCAGGTGGACTTTGATTGAGGCGTGGGCCAATCCCGAGTTGGCCAGGTGAAGCAGGTAAGGCAGAGGTTGTGCCGGAGATGACGAGAACGGGTGCAGTTTGTTAGCTTTACACCACAAACAGAATCTCTTCCACTTAAGGGAATACGTCTTGTTGGTACTGTCAGCCCGGGCCCGGGCTAAGACGACCCTGCAGTCCTGAGGAATATCTAAGTCCTGGAACTCTCTGAACTCAGGAGCCAAGCCGATAATCTGAGAGATGTCGGATCTGGATGCTGGACTTGCCCCTGGTTCATAGTGAGGAGATGCGGGTAAGGCCTGAACGGAATCGGAGGCTCCAGCGAAAGAATGTAGAGTTCTGTAAACCAGTGTTGGCGCGGCCACGCTGGGGCTACCAGGATCAGGGTGCAATGCTCTGCTTTCAGTTTCCGGAGGACCCTGGGGATCAGGGGAAATGGAGGAAAAGCGTAAGCAAAGACATTGCACCATGCGATCGAAAATGCATCCCCTAGAGATGCTTTCTGGGGATGTCAACTTGCATAATGTTGGCATTTTGCGTTGATCTTCATCGCAAATAGATCCAGTTGAGGTCTGCCCCATCGGGAGAACACTGTGTCTAGAGCAAGTTGGTCGAGCTCCCACTCGTGACAAATGGAGTGTTGCCTGCTTAGTGAGTCCGCCAGGGTGTTGTCTGCTCCTGGGACATACTCCGCTCTCAGCGAAATGTTGTGTTGGAGTAGCCACTTCCAAATTCGCTGTGATTCTTGAGACAACGTCATGGATCGAGTTCCCCCTTGCTTGTTTAGATAGTGCATTGTGGTGGTGTTGTCCGTCCTCACAAGCACTGGGGTTCCAGATCTGGGGCAGGAATGCTCGAAGTGCCAGGTATAATGCCCTCAGCTCTAGCAGGTTGATGTGGAGCTGTTTTTCAGCCAGCGACCACTGACCGTGTATCTGAAGTTCCTGCAGGAATGCACCCCATCCTTCCAATGATGCATCTGTTGTAATCACGTGTGGGGAGATTGGAAGTAGGAATGGAAGGCCCTGGTTCAGGTTTTTTGTTTGAAGCCACCAGTGCAGGGCCTTCACCATGAACGGAGTGATCCTGATAAGATCGTCGAAGGATCCCATACACTGGATCCACTGAGATGATAACGCCTCCTGTAAGGGACGCATACAGAGGCGACAGTGTGGTATTAGGAAGATATTGGAGGACATCATTCCTAGCAATGACTCGAAGAGTCGCACCTTGATGGTCTTTTTGACCTGAATGTGGGCTGCCAGAGACCTAAGTTTGATCTGACGCTCCTGTGATGGGAAAGCCTTCTCCTGATGCGTGTCTAGAGTTGCTCTCAGGAAAGTGAGGCGTTGAGAGGGCTGCAATACTGACTTTTCCTGGTTGAGCGTAAGCCCCAGGCTCTCGAAGAGCTGAAGACAGGCGTTGGAAGATCTGCTCACGCCTTCTAGAGTAGGAGACTTGATGAGCCAATCGTCCAAGTAAGGGAATACCTGGTGATGGTGCTGGCGAAAGTACGCTGCCACTGGAGATAGGCATTTCGTAAAAATGCGTGGCGCCGACTTCAGGCCGAATGGCAACACTCTGAATTGGTAATGTCTGCCTGCCACGACAAACCTCAGATATTGGCGGTGACTTTTGTGGATGAGAATGTGAAAATAGGCGTCCTGGAGGTCTAGGGACACCATTAAATCTTTGGAATTGAGTAGCTGTAACACTTCCTGAATGGATACCATACGGAACGATTGTTTTTTGAGGTATCTGTTGAGGTTCCTTAGATCCAATATAGGTCTCCATTTCTTCTCCTTTTTTCGTATTAGGAAGAACCGGGAATAGAATCCTTTCCCCCTCTGACCTCTGGGAACTCTTTCTACGGCTCTTTTCTGGAGCATTAGTGAGAGTTCCGCTTGAAGGAGATGCAGATTCTTGTGCTGCATGGGATCTGGGGGGTTCGAAGGAGGAGTTTCCACGAACTCCAGAGTATGGCCAAACCGAACCAGCTGGAGAACCCAACGATTCGTCTTTATTCTTTGCCAATCGTGGAGGAAGTTGGAAATTTTCCCTCCAACTACGTAATGTGGAAAAGAAGTGGAGGCCTGTTGGAGAAAGAAGTCATTGCCTTCTGGCGGACTCTTTCTTTCCTCCTCTTCCTCGCAAGGAAGACTTATTGTACGAGGACTGACCTTGTTGCTGCCTCTGTTGGTATTGAGGCTTGCATTGCTGGGACGAGTCGTAGGAGGATTTGTATTCCTGATAGCCACCTCTTGTCTGCTGGCCTCTTCCTCTGGAGCCCCGAAAGGAAGTATTTTTGTACTGTAGGGTACCCAGGGCTTTTGCGGTCTCCGTATCTTTCTTGATACCCTGCAGCATCTCATCAATATGCTCCCCAAAGAGCAGCTCTCCGTCAAACGGCATGTCCAGTACTTTGGTCTGTACCTCCGGCCGGAAAGATGTAGCTTTCAGCCATCCCTGGCGCCTAAGGACCGCTGCCCCCGCCAGCTGTCGAAATCCCGTTGAAGCGATATGCATCGCCACGTCAATCATTTCTGAGGCGGACCGCTCTCCCTCAAGGAGGATCTTTTTTACCTCTTCTTTCTGCTCCTCTGGCAGTGTGCCTAGATATGGGGCAACATCCGCCCACATCTGGCGATTGTAACGCCCTAAGAGAGCTAGCGAGTTTGCCGCTCTGACAGTAAGGGCCGACATCGACGAGAATCTCTTCCCGATGTAATCCAGTTTACAGCCCTCCTTATCCGGAGGCGCAGTCAGCGCAGCAGATGGGTTGTTGGATTTCCGCTGCGCGGCCTGGGTAATAACGGAGTCCGGTTTGGTGTGGCCTGTAAGGCATGCCGGAGCCGTGTTCGGGGCCTTATACTTCTTATCAAGCCTGGAAGGCACTGGTAGTAAAGATGAGGGGATTTTCTTTATTTTAAACCCCTGGTCCCAGATGTAATCGATAATAGGGATTGACCGAACTGTCTTCTTGAATGGCTCTTTAAAGTCATATAGGAAGCAATCCTGAGGTTGCGTGACCATCTCTATTTTGAACCTTGCTGCGGCCCTCTCTACAACATTATGAAACCCCCCGATATCTTCTGGGGGTGAATCCGCCTGTGCCTGGTCTGGGGATGCCGGATGTTCAATGACATACTCATTCCACTCATCATCCTGTATTTCTCCCTCCTCCTGTTGACCTTCTTCATCTTCTCCTACTGCTTCCTCTTTTTCTTCATCAGAAGACGGTAGAGGAGGCAAAGTCACAGGATCTGGACGAATGACCAGCGGTGGTGGTCTAGGGTGAGGAGGAGGAGGAGGAGCTGGTGTCCCAAGATGTGGAGGCACTACCGAAGGAGGCGGAGTAGGTGGAAACCGCTGCTTGTAGTCCGCTATGAGGAATTGGAGGTCCGTGGTTATTGAGGCCGGGAGGCACAGCATAGGTTGTGAAGGAGGAGGCGGTTGATATTCCTCCTGGTATGGCACTTCTGCCTGACCCAGGTCTTCGCAATCCGAACTGTCATGGACCTTGACATTGAGCTGTGATGGACTTGTTGCAGTGTGGAACATGGCACCATCATCAGAATCTTCAGTCTCCAGTAAGTGGTCCGGTGGCAGTGGCTGGACCTTGCTAGGAGACGTAGTCTCTGGCGTCAGCATACGTGTTGACATCCTGAAGTGTGTATAAGTATACTTCAGCTTAGGAGATTCTTCCGTCGACGGGCCCGTCGACGGGGTGGTCATCGGCGGTGGGGTGCTGACAGCCACAGCAGACATCTCTGTCATCTTCGTTGACGACGGTAGCGTCGTCGACGATGGTTTCTTCGCCGTCGACGATGGTTTCTTCGTCGACGGCTTCGTCGACGCTGGAGCTGTCGTCGATGGCTTCGTCGACGATCTCGTTGTCAATGGCCTCGTCGACGTTGATGTCGACGTCGATGGCTTCGTCGACGATGACATCGTCGACGAGGTTGTCGTCAACGTCGATGGGACCTTCGTCGACGACGATGGCTTACGTGGAAACTATCGTCGACGGAGGCGTCATCGACGCTTTTTTGACAGGAATTATAGATGTTATAGACCTACCCATAGACGACGATGCTGAGGTATTTGTCGACAAGGTAGTGAAGGCTGATGCTGTCAACGTAGAGATGGATACTGTCGACGCTGTCACAGGCATGGCAGAAGACACCAGCACAGGCTTCTTGAAGGTGGCTTCCTGAAGAGAAGACTTACCTGCCATGGCTTTCGGACAACCCTCTGAAGACTTTGGCGTCTTCTTTTGAGGTGGCATATTAGACGGACCTGGAGATGTCTGTCTTGGCCTTTTGGCAGAGGAGTGTGGGCTCCTGAAGGAACACTTGCTCTCACCTGAAGAGACTGTTTGATCCTTGTCCTTTAGCCTCTGAAGCCACAGAAGCAGGCGTCCCTCTCTGTCTTTTAAAGTCTTGACAGAGAAAGTGCGGCAGACCTTACAATCCTTGGCAGAATGGTCAGGGTAGAGACAGTAGAGGCAGTCTTCATGTTTGTCATCTACATGCAGTCTCAGCTTACTACTTGAGGCACAGGGTCTAAAGAGCCCTTTTTTAGGAGTGGTAGACATAGCTGCTCTAGCACTCCTCCACAAGAGTAATATTGAAGAGAAAAATATGGAAGAAATCCAGAAATACCAGAAAGCTGAGCAGAGCTCAGTGGAGACTCCCTTAGCACGACGTGCGGCAGAAAATCTGAGGGACTAGGGGTCCTTCCAGGAAGGTTCTAGAGGGTGGTAGTAGCTGATTGGCTCCTGGCCAAAGTTTGGTCCTTTTTACAAAAGGACTTGGATAGGTTACTAATGTGAGGCCTATGGCCTATTAGCATGTATATGTCTATATGACATTACTGTTATTATGTACCGAGGACTCCCTACCCAACGACGGGGAATGATTCAGGCATGTGAATCTATGAAAGATACCCATAATACTGGATAATATAAGGGCAAATTATTGGTGTTCAACACTATGACCAATTTATGAATCCTAACCAGAAAGGTACCAGAAAATACTAGTGGGTGTGTGCAATTAAACCAGCTGGAAAGATATAGACAAGGAACAACAACAAGGTGATGGGAAACAACCTTCACAACGCAGTCATTACATCGCACTACCTTTACAACGTAGTCATTACAACGCAATATCCTTACATCGCATGTCATTACAACGCAGCCATTACATCACATGTCACTACAACGCATGTCACTACATCACATGTCACTACAACGCATGTCATTACAACGCATGTCACTACGATAATTATCGCTATTGCTTGGTTAGAGACAAATGTTACCGCTGAGCTGTGGCGATTTTTATCGCAGATAAACCTTGGTATTACCAAGGTTTATCGCAAATGCGATAAAAAACGGCCGCAATGCATGAATATCGCTGAAAAGTCAGCGATATTCATGCATTACCGAGCTAATGCTCTTAGCCATGTTATCCACCTCCCATTGGATAACATGGCTAAGAACTGCTCAGGGCAGGTGTTAGCTTTTGGAGATATTCGCGCTTAGCGCGAATATCTCCAAAAGTTGGTAATAGGAGATAGCGATGTTAGCGACTATTTCCAGACGCTAACATCTTGGCACGCCCACTTTGCATGTCATTAGTGATAAATATCACTGACATGCAAAGTGGGGCCCAAGATGGTCGCTATCTCCTACTAGCTGTCGCTAACTGGTGTTAGCGACAGCTAGGTAATAGGGAGATAATTTTATCTCCGCTTTCTTGGCTTTTAAAGCCAAAAAAGCGGAGATATACCCCTTGATAATATGCCCCAAAGTCCCTTATAAATTTATTCTCTGCTCTCACCAAATCTGGGACATTTTCACCTCCCCACAATTCCGCCCCATAGGTCGCAGAGGGCAATGCCCTCCCCTCATAGACAGCAAGAGCTGGGGCAATTGGCCTACTCGCTGACTTCCGCTGGCTCCTAAGAATAGCACCTGAGACTCTCTTGAGGTTTAGCAGCATCTTAGCCACATGGGAATCCCACTTCATTCTGCTATTGATTCTGATCCCCAGGTAGTCAAAATCCTCAACCACCTCAAGAGATGAACCATCAAGAGTAATGTTAATTTTCTTCGATTTTTTGGAACGGGGCAGAACCATCAACTTGGTTTTGGTCGTATTAATAGTCAACCCACGTTCGTGGCAGAACAAACTGAATCTATCCAATAGTTTTTGCAGTCCAGATGGGGTTTTGGCCAACAGGAGGGTGTCATCCGCAAAGAGGAGAGTTGGTGTTTTCTCCCCTGCCAGGACCGGGGCATTGGCACTGCACTCCCTCAAATGGTCCGCCACCCCATTAATAAAGAGGGAGAACAATGTCGGGGCCATCACACAGCCCTGGCGTACCCCCCTGTTTACAATTCCCAATGGAGTCGCAAATTGCATGCCTCATGAATATTAATGAGTCTGTCGCAATTTGCGACCCCATTGGGAATGGCTAGTACTCCCAGGGATGGTGGCCTGCTTGGGTCAGCAGACCGCCATGTCTGTGACTGCTTTTTTAATAAAGCAGTTTTTTTAAATGCAGCCTGTTTTCCTTAAAGGAAAATGGGAAAATTACACTTTTCTGGTTAATTTTTTAAGGGCAGGCAGTGGTCCCTAGGACCATTGCCTGCTCTTAAAAAATATTTTCTCACACACTAGAGGGGTCTCGATTCTATCTCGCCGAAATGATGCTGCTTTTAAAAGGAAAACAGCTGATAAATGGGGGCGCTGGGTGATGGTGGAATGCAAGTGGCAAGAAGAAACATTTATACTATGTTCTATCTATGGGTGCACGGGGGATGATCCTGAAGTGCTAGAATTCACTGACGTTGAATTAGCAACCTGGGCCGCCCCAGTTATTATGAGTGGGGTCTTTAATATCAATGGCTCGGGGGTAGGTCTCTGGTGGGAAGGGTGAAGATGGTATTTAGGCAGAAAGAAAAGAGTGTATGGGGCACTTTCCAATCTTGTTCACAATAATTGGCTTATTGATATTTGTGGTCAGCTAAACCCCATAAATTCTGGATCTACATTTCTTTCAGCACTTCACAAGATTGTTACCAGACTGGACTATTCTTTTGTGTCTCACTCCTTAAAATTAAGATGCAAGGTGGAATAGCACCCCAGGGTAATATCAGATCACAACCCCTTAGTTTTAACACTCACTGGGGGAGGGGCGGAAAGACAAGAGAAAGGATGGACCTTTAAGCGAGGATTTTTAAAGGATGTAGAATATTTGACCCATATGAATCAGTGGAATAAGGGGTTCTGGGAGTTTAATAGAGGGAGTGCTAGCGCGGGTATTGTTTGGGATACGTTTAAAGCCGGGTTGAGGGGTGAGACATCAAGTTATAGTCTGGGACAGCAGAAGAGGGATGCTCAACAGATGAAAACTTCGTGCAAGGTCCTGATAGATACGGAGCAGGAGCCCGCAAGGGCAATACAAATGAGTAAACCACTCGATGATATAATATTGAAATTGGCAAGAGCTAAGGCGGAAATCGGTGACTCTGCCGCAAGCAAAGCTGCAGAAAAATTTCTTGCAAAAAGGGAACAGTGCTACGAGTTTAGCGAAAGGGTAGGGCACACTTTGGCAGTTAGACTCAGGAAAAAAAGAGCGGCGGTTGAAATTTGGGATAATATGGACAGCAGTGGAAAGGTAATAGAGGGCTCATTAGGTATGCACAAAGTTTTTTGCCATTACTACAAAGTTCTATACAAGGAAGAGCAGCAAGAGGAGCAGAGTGTACACCAGGAATACCTACATGGAATCTTGAACATAATTTTTGACCCCGAAGATAGAGAGGCACTGCATTTAGCATTTACGCGGGATGAGATTTATGGGGCATTGTGGAGTCTCCCGGCAGGGAAAGCTGCTGGACCAGATTTAATCCCTTTAGAGTTCTATAAAACATGTCTTGAAGCATTAGGACCAGATCTGGTGGCTATACTTGAACAAGCCCAACAAGGGAACACTGCTCCCGACTCCTGGGCTGGGGCGGATATGATCGTATTTTTAAAAAAGGGCAAACCATCGAGGGAACCTGGCTCTTATAGGCCTATTACACTGACGAACAGTGATGTTAAAATCTATTCAAAGGCATTGGCAACTGGCCTGAACCAAATTATAGGGAAAATGGTCCATCCTTGCAACATGGTTTTATTTCCGGGAGGGGGACTACAGAAGACACCCACAGAGTCCTAACTCTATTTGATGCAGTTGAAGTCTCAGGAGACCCTATGGCTTTAATCCGCGTGGATGCTAAAAAAGCAGTTGAAAGGGTCTCCTGGGACTACCTTTGGGATGTGATGAAATGGTTTGGAATTGGAAGCAGATATGTCAAGGCCATACAGGTTCTATATAAGGCTTCAAGGATGCGGATTAAAGTGAAGGAGGGATATACAGCACCAGTGATGATTAATTGATGGACAAGGCAGGGCTGCCCTTGCTTTTCACACTATGCATCGCCCCCCGGTTAAGAAAGCTGGATGCTTCTAGCAGTATTAGCCCAATGCGGTATCATGGGTGGGAGATCTAAATGTTGGCTTATGCAGAGGATGTCGCAGTGGTCACCTCTAACCCCTGGGACACAATGGGTGCAATAGAAGAGGAGGCTCAAAGTTTTGGTGCAATTTCCGGGTACGCGCTAAATAGCCAGAAGACACTAATAGTCAAAAATAAATGGGCTAAATTAGGCGAAATTGAAGTTACTTCAGATTTGAGAAAATTAGTGAAAAAGAACATTGAACTAATTATAGGGAAAGCAAAAAAAGACTTTGATCGATTGAATAATTTACATATAACTCTTGTTGGCCTTAGCAATGTGGTAAAGATGGTATTCCTTCCCAAAGTACTCTATCTTTTTAGGGCCATACCATTAGAGTTTGAGAAGCACTGGATGAATACCCTCAAGCACATGGTGAACAGGTTTATATGGGCCTATGGGAGAAATAGAAGGGCTATAAAATATATGTCACTGCCTAGGGAGAGAGGAGGATGGGCAGTCCCAGATTTTAAATTATATTGTTTTGTTTGGGAGAGTTGGGGGGATCCCAGAGACACATTGGGCATTCCAGAGGTATATGAGCTGTTACTAGGTGAGGATGCAAATAACTGCTTCATGAACTTTACAGAACCTAGCTACTACATTCAAGACCTTGCTGGCCGCATATAAGATCTGGGCTGCTTTTAAAAAGAAGATAGGTCTCGGAAGATTCAATTACTATACAGAGCTTTACAGAAATCGAATGCTCCCTGTTGGACTTTGGCCCTTAGGGCAGGTTCACCCCTAGACTTTTTTCTTGAAATGGTGACCTGGAGATGGTGATTTTTGTATTCTGCGCACTTTCACTGTGTCCCAGTGGAAAGTGCGTGCGCACTCTGAGTGCATGTGCTGAGCTAGGCCTGCCCGCCCATAGGAATGCATGGGGAATGTATGTGTCCCTGGTAGTTCCTGATGCGTGGGGTGTACAGGCTTGAGTCTGGTATGTGTGAACTCGTGTGAGTGAATGCTGCGCAACGGTGTATGCAGCATGTATGTGTCTAGTAGCGAAGCGCCATTTCTAGACATGGCTGTACGTGTGCTGTGAGGTTGCTGGCGTGTGATTGGCTGGAGCTGGCTGGCATGCCAGGCTCCAGGAAGTCTGGATGGGTCTGCCCGGTGGTGAGTGGGAGATCTGCATGAGTAATGTGTGGGAGGAGTGTACCTGTGTCCTGGATGGGCTGGGTTTTCCCCACACAATGCTGGCTCCGCCCCCCCTGTGGTGTGTCTAATGACCCAAGCCCTGCCAGTGAATAGAGAGGGTGGTTGAGGTAAACAGAGTACTCAAGAACCAGCTGCGACTGGTTCCGCCCCCACTCTGCACCCTCAGACAAAGGAATGCACTGTATAAAAATGGGGCTGTGTCCCCACAGATGTTGTTCTCTTCCAGGATCCTGAGGGGGCTGTTGCTGCTGCTGCTGGGCCAGAGGACCGCCACTTGGGGTGTCTCCCTGCCTGGAGACCCAGTGTGCTGGCTCTGGGCCCAGCCTTGCCCCCCTGCCTGCCTACAAGGACTTTGCTGGGTCCTTTCCTAATTTATAGCGCTAGGAGCGCTTGGCTTTTCCCTCTAGCGCTTGAGAGCGCTTTGTTTCGTCCTAGCGCTGGGAGAGCTGTGGTTTGTGCCCACTAGCGCTTGAGAGCGCTTTATATTGACCACGAGGCGCTTGGGAGCGCTTTTGTAAGGCAGGTGCCCACCCTGCATTTTTGCTGCTCTAGCGGCTGCCCACGCCGCATATTTGCGTGATTTATTTCATCGGGAGCTCACCCCGTGTGGAAGTCACCGCCGCAGCCCAGGAACCCTGCCGGGCCGCCGCGCTGCCTACGGCGACCCGGAAGTCCCGCCTTTACACCATCAGGGCCGCGCTGCCATTGGCGGCCCGAACCGGAAGTCAGGCGGAACAGGTGGGACAGCCGGAAGTCGACAGGAGCCTACCCTGCGCTCCGGTCCCAGGAAGTGCTGCGAGAGGAGCAGGGCGGCTGCAGAGGCAGGCGGGGCTCCGGTGCCGGAAGGAGAGCCCCGCGCTGCACACCGAGGAAGGAGGAAGCCGGTCCCCGACTGAGAAGGAGAGCCCCGAGGTGCGGGAGCTCTCCTGTGTCCCGGGAGCAGGGAAGTGACCAGCAGCCTCGCAGACAACCGGTGAGTGGGGCTTTGAGTGAGGCGGTTGGGGGGTGTGTCGGGCACGCTTTCGGTGCCGCCCCCGTGACCTGGGCTCCCTTCGTGTCGTATGTGAGCCTGAGAGGCTCTTGAGGGCATTTCTGTGGAGCCGGTCGAGGCTGCAGGCGGCACCTTTGTGCAAAGACCCACGAGGGCTCTAGTGCCTCCCTGTTCCGCCGGGTCCCCTGAGAGGGACCCCCGACCCATTGGCTTGATGTTAAGAGCCCTGAGAGGCTCCCCTAAGGCGCCCCAGTGTTGAGAGCCACAGAGGCTCTGGAGTCCGAGTCCACGAGGGACTCACCCGAGGCTCCTGGGGGCAATTACACGTAACGGCCGCATCTTCTTGCAGAGCCCTGAGGCTCGTGAGTGCCGTTTCCGTTGATTGAGAGCCTGGGAGAAGGCTCCCCGCCCACATGTGTGATTAGAGCCTGAGAGGATCGTGGGGCCATATTGTTTTAAGAGTCCAGAGAGGCTCTTGCGCCCACAGTTGCTTTGCGAGCCCCGAGAGGCTCAGGGTGCCACTCAGTTTGTGAAGAGCCCAGTGAGGCTCCAAGGGGACGGTTGGTTGAGCAGAGCCTGTGAGGCTCCAGCGTTGGCCCATCATTGTCTTTACAGCTGCCCAGCACTTCGTGGGCAGCTGCCACGTTTAGGCCCTGACATTGGGACAGTTCTGGTGTTCCTGCCTATGGACAGTCACAGGTGGTGACTTGTGAGTTTGGCGCAATTGTTATTGCTTACACCTCTGAATGTATTGTGATGCATCATGTGTTTTCCCCCTTACACCTCTGAATGAATGTTATGCATTGCATCATGTGTTATGTGCTTCCACCCCCACAGGTATTGTGATGTGTAGGTGGTTGTTTTCTCCCTAGTACAGGTGGTGCTAGTGAGGTCCTGGTTACCAGTGATTACTGGTTGTGTGCTATTTTGTGCTATATTCTATGTACTAAGTGCTATTTCTGAAAGTGCTACTTCTGATTCCTGACAGTGGTCCAGGTGGCCCTGTCTTGTAAATAATCCCTTGTAAATTCTGCCCGTGCCTCTGGCACATTGTAAGGTGTGTGTTTTATCTAATGTGTTTTGGTGTAATACAAAGGCTATTTTTATATAACCTTGTGTGGAGTTTCCTTTGTGGTGGGCCCTGGGAGTTGTTGCTGGGGTGCATGCGCAAATACTTAACTTACATCGCCTCCAAGTTTAGCCTTGCTGCTCGCGCCACGTTACCTAGAGGGTGAGTAGGGGTTATCTTGGCGTGTAACTCCCTTGCCCTGACTTGGGTGTGGTGGTCTCTGACTGACTTTGGCGAAAGCCCTGGCCAGCCGGGGATCCCATTTCCAACACTCCCGGATGTTTTTTCGGATACAATTATGTTAGAATGGGAACAGAAGGGATTAAGGGTGTTGGGGGAATTGATTGGTCCTAATGGCATGCGGATGTTTAGCTAAATCCAGCAAAAGTATGGGATTAATATACAAATTTTTTGTTAAATACTTACAGCTTTGGAGATTCCTGAACGGGAATAGGGGGCACCGTGTGGCTTTCAGAGATCGGTAATAATAGATGTTATAAGAGTAGGAGAGAATTGTACTATCAGGAAAGTTTATGCCGAATTCCAAGGTGCATAACCGGATGACTTGGAGAAATATGAGAAAAAATGGGCAGAAAAATTGGGTATAGATCGGAACTGCTTCTCCGAATCATTAGAATTGGGGGAAAGTATCTTGTGTTCGGCAGGATTGCAGGCTCAACAGTTTAAGATGATTTATTGGCTGTATTACACGCCGGCTAGGATAGCGCAATGGAGTGGTCAGGTGGGAAGCAGGTTTTCCCGCTGTGAAAGCTACAAAGCGGATTTAATACACATGTTTGCGACCTGTCCCCAGCTGGACAACTTAATAAAACCAATAGAAAAATGTATGGATCAAACGCTGAACATACATGTGGTCCAAGATCCAGCTTTAATACTCTTAGGGATTCAATCAAATGATAGACAAAATCTGTTTAATTTTTTCCTATTTCTTGCTATGGCTGCATTACGTATTATTATCACCTCTGCTTGGTGGAATCAGTCACCCCTATTATTCCAACAATGGTAAGCCAAATTGTTAGCTATATATAATATGGAGAAGGGATCTAGGAGAGAAAGGGTAAGAAAGGGAAAAAACTTGGCAGACTTATATGGGGGCCTATATATAACTGGAAGGAAGCTTTGAATGATAGCTGAGAGTGTTTTGCTTTAATCTTAGTATGTTGCATACATTTTTAATTCAAATGGTATGATAATAATACTAAAGATGAATTAATGCTCAAATGGTCTTTTATATGCACTAAATAATATGAATTTTGTACTGTATTTTGCTGTGTTCCTCAAGTATTAATTGTATGTTTATTCTACCTCATTGTACCGTACCTCATGCTTTAAAAAATGACAATAAAAAATTTTATTTAAAAAAAGCAGTTAAAAAATGCATCCCGTTTTCTTTAAAAAAAAATGGGAAGCATTTAAAAAATAAAAATGAAACTTTTCAGTTTCATTTTTTAAGGGCTGGCAGTGGTCAGAAAAACGTTGAAAAAGTTGAGACAAAACAGTAAAAAACTGGGTTAGTCCTTCATGGATCAACGCTGGAAAGAAAAGAACTGACATTAGCGTGTTGGGGAACGCCTATATAGGCCCTGGGCAGGTCACTTTGTGCAGATGGAGCTGACAGAGTCAAAAGACACTATATACTAGCACACAGGGGTGCTGCTCAAAAACATCTGTATCCAGCCTGACGCCTGAGGAATATTCTAAGGTAAGGAATCAACAGCTAAAAGCTTCTGTCTGGTATACAAGTTAATAATGGTTACACACAGATTTCAGAATTTGTAGAGCTCACACCATTAATGTTCAGCAGTAGTTGTTGTGTGTACACTAATAGCAGGAGAACACACAGCTTGTGTATATGTATTTTGGGAGAAGATGTTATGCACTTAGTATCTTCAGAAACAGATGTGGGTTCAGGTGGGTCTCATGCAATATTCTTTCATACCCTAATTAATGCACAATAACAATCTATGTACATTTAATAATAGACAGAAGCATTTCTACACGTAAAAAGAAATGCGTTACTTACCTGTAACAGCAGTTATCCAGTATTGGTGTCTTTCATAGATTCACATGCCTGAATCATTCCCCGTCGTCGAGACGGGAGCCTCCGGTAAATAAAAAAGTAATGTCCTATAGACATACATAGAGAAAATAGGCCCAAGGGTCTCCCCTTAGTGGCCTTTCCTTGTCCTTATGTAAAAAGGACCAAACTCTTACAGTCAGCCAATCAGCTCCGACCTCCCTCTAGGACCTCCCTGGGAGGAGCCCCAGTCCCTCAGATTTTCGTACGCACCCAACTAGGTTGGCGTAATATTGTTAGAGAGGGATGTGAGACCTTCCAGGGGAGGCGGGAGGGTTGCATGTGAATCTATGAAAGACACCAATACTGGATTACTGCTGTTACAGGTAAGTAACGCATTTCTTATCCAGTATTTGGGTGTCTTTCATAGATTCACATGCCTGAATCAGAATAGCTAGCAATCAGATATGCACCTGCGTGATGGAAATGCTCTGTAGTCACAGTAGACAATGCATGTGTCGTCATACAACATGTGGACAGCATAACAGTAACATCACAATAGCAAGGAACGTGCATACCTGGATGGCGGGATGTAGGAAGGATCACATCACTGAAAGAGATGGCGAAGCACTGCCTGGCCCACTGCCGCATCCTTCTGAAGTTCGATATCCAGGCAGTAATGTCTGGAGAAAGTGTGCGGTGACTTCCAAGTCGCCGCTCTGCAAATGTCCAAGATTGGTACCCCAGCGAACAGTGCTGCGGACGTGGACATCGCCCTGGTGGAGTGAGCAGTAACATGCTCAGTTAAAGGCCGTCCGGCCTTGTCGTGGCAGAATGCAATCGCTGAGGATATCCACCTGGAGATGCTTTGCTTCGTGAGAGGCAGGCCCACTCTTGGTCTGCTGTATGCCACAAACAGCTGTGAAGATTTCCTGAGAGCCTTAGTTTTGTCCAGGTAGAATTTTAGGCACCTCTGAAGGTCCAGAGAATGCAGCGCTCTTTCCGCTGCTGTGGACGGATTTGCAAAGAAGGACCTGAGGACAATTGGCTCGTTGAGATGAAAGTCCGAAGGGACTTTAGGTATGAATTTAGGGTTTGGTCTCAGCACTACCCTGTCTTGTCTGAATTGCATATATGGTTCTTGAATGGACAAAGCTTGCAGCTCGCTAACTCTCCTGGCTGATGTTAGAGCGAGCAAGAGTGCTGTTTTCCAGGAGATGTGTTTGATGGATGCTCGATGGATGGGTTCAAATGGACTTCTCATGAGTTGGTTGAGTACCAGATTCAGTTGCCATGTTGGAGGGACTTTCCGAGGCCTCGGAAAGGATCTGTAGAGCCCCTTCAGGAATTGTTTGACTAGTCTACTGGACCACAGAGAAGGTCCTGTGAAAGTCCTAGTGAATCTAGAGATAGCTGCGAGGTGAACCTTTATGGATGCATGTGCCAGGCCTGACTGTGCTAAATGCAGCAGGTATGGTAGTATTTGTTCAGGGGTGACTGAGAGTGGTCTTAGATCCCGATCCACACACCACATGCAGAACCGTTTCCACTTGAGAGTGTAGGTTTTGTTTGTACTATCCGCTCTCGCTTTCGACAGGATATCCCTGCAGTCCTGCGGGATATTTAGTCCACTGAACTCCCTGTGCTCAGGAGCCAGGCCGACAACTTGAGTGATTGGAGGTTCGGGTGTTGCACCTGACCGTTGGACATTGTTAAGAGGTTCGGGTGCTGCCTCAGACGGATCGGTGACCTGATGGAAAGTCGAAGTAGATCCGAGAACCAGTGTTGTCTCGGCCAGAACGGGGCAATCAGGATTAGGGTACATGGCTCCGCCTTCATCTTCCTGAGGAGCCTCGGGATCATTGGAAACGGAGGAAAGGCGTACGCAAACGCGCTGGACCATCCGATGGAGAATGCATTCCCCAGAGACCCTTGTTGGGGATGCCAGCTTGCGTAGTGCGGACATTTGGTGTTTTCTTTGGTGGCAAACAGGTCGATGTTCGGGACTCCCCATTGAGAGAAGACGTGTTCCAGGGCGTTGTCGCTCAGCTCCCACTCGTGGGAGAGGGATCTTTGCCTGCTCAGGGCATCCGCGATAGTATTGTCTTTTCCGGGGACATAGTCCGCCTTGAGTTGGATCCCGTGTAACACCAGCCAGTTCCAGATTTTCTGCGATTCGCGTGATAGAGAGAGCGAACGCGTTCCCCCCTGTTTGTTGAGGTAGTGCATCGTCGTGGTGTTGTCCGTTTTGACGAGCACTGGGGAGTTCTGGATGCGTGGCAGGAATGCCTGTAGAGCAAGATATACCGCCCTCAGCTCCAAGAGATTTATGTGGAGCAGTTGTTCCTGAGAGTCCCACTTGCCGCTGATTCGAAGATCTTGTAGAACGGCGCCCCATCCTTCCAAGGAGGCGTCCGTGGTGATCACCAGAGGTGTCGCCGGAAGGAGAAACGGTAATCCTACATTCAGATTTTTTCGATTCCTCCACCAAGCTAGGCTTGTGGACATTTTTGGTGTGATTTGCACAATGTCCTCGAAAGAGCCAGTGCTTTGGGTCCATTGGGTTGCGAGAGCTTCCTGCAATGGGCGCATCCTGAGTCGGCAGTGAGGGATAAGGAGTATGCACGAAGACATCATTCCCATGAGGGATGTGTAAGTGCGCACTTTGATGTATGTTTTTGTCGCCACAGCCGTGGCCAGAGATAGTATCTTGTCCGCCCTCTCCTTCGAGGGAAAGGCCTTCACGCACTCCGTGTCCAGGATAGCCCCTAGGAAGGTGATCCTTGTCGTAGGGGTGGTGCAGGATTTTTTGAGATTGATGGTTAATCCTAGCCTCTGAAAAAGATTGGTGCAGGCGCAGGAGGATGCTGCCGCGTCCTCGGCTGAGGGTGCTTTCACCAGCCAGTCGTCTAGGTAAGGGAAGACTTGGTGACCCAACTGACGCAGAAATGCCGCCACCGGTGCTAGGCACTTCGTGAAGATCCGCGGCGCGGACTTGAGGCCAAATGGTAGGACTCTGAACTGATAATGTCGGCCCGCCACCTCGAACCGCAGGAACTTTCTGTGACGCTTGAGGATGGGGATGTGGTAGTAGGCATCCTGGAGATCTAAGGATGTCATGAAATCTCCTTGTTCGAGAGTGCCCAGGATTTCTTGAATCGTCACCATCCTGAACGATTGGCTCCGTAGGAAGGCATTGAGTGCCCGAAGGTCTAGAATGGGCCTCCACTTGTCCTCTTTCTGTCTTACAAGAAAGAAGTGTGAATAAAACCCCTTCCCCTTCTGGGATGCTGGAACTCGTTCGATTGCTCTTTTTTGTAGCATTATAGCGAGTTCTAGGGTAAGGAGCCGTAGATGTTTGTGCGTCCGTCTTTTGGGAGGTGTGTTGGGAGGCAGGGATGTGAACTCGAGAGAGTGTCCGAATCTTATAATTTGGAGAACCCATCGGTCCGTGGTGATGTGTTGCCAATTGTCGAGGAAATGGGTCAGTTTTCCTCCAATTTGAAAGGATGTAGAGGGTGGTGGGACTGGCTGGAGTAATCGGTCACTGGCGTCCGCCAGCGCCCCTTTTGGAATTCCTGCCCCTGAAGGTAGATCGTCCGTATGAAGATTGACGGGCTTGTTGTTGTTTATGCTGGTATTGATTTTTGTTGGTAGAGGAATACGAGGACCGGTTCTGGTAGGAACCGCGATAAGAGGACTGACCTCTGGATCGGTTTCCTCGAAAGGACTGGTTCCGGGACTGTAACGTGCCTAGTGCCCTTGCAGTGTCGGTGTCCTTCTTGATAGTTTGCAGTGCCTCGTCGATCTTGTCCCCAAAGAGATGCTGGCCGTCGAAGGGCATGTCCAGCACCTTCAATTGTACTTCCTGGCGGAACGACGTCGCCTTCAGCCATCCTTGACGGCGTAGCACAGCCGCTCCGGCTAGTTGACGGAAGCCAGTCATGGCTGCATCTATAGCGCAGTCAATTATTTCCGCCGCCGAAGATTGACCTTCCGACAGGAGAGCCTTGACCTCCCCCCTTACGGCATCAGGCAGTTCCTTCAGGTATGGGGCTATGTCCTCCCAGAGTTGGCGATTGTAGCGCCCCAACAAGGCAATGGAGTTGGCGATCTTGATGGTCATGGCCGACGTGGACGTGAATCTCTTCCCTATCGTGTCCAGCTTCCTGCCTTCCTTGTCCGGAGGAGCGGACAGTGGGGAGGAAGGGTTGCGGGAGTGTTTCTGGGCCGCCTGCGTGACCACTGAGTCAGGTTTTGGGTGCCCGTTGAGGCAAGCCGCCGCCTTAAGTGGGGCTTTATATTTCTTGTCCAGGCGCGGAACAACCGCAGGCACGGAAGCGGGTGTCAGCATCAATTTCTTGCCCTGTTCCCACAAGAACTCTATGATTGGAATAGATTTGGTTGCCTTTTGTGTCTGCTCTTTGAAGTCATGCAGGAAGCAGTCCGTTTCCGTTGATTCCACTACCATATGGAATCTCTTCGCTGCCCGTTCCACAATTTTGTGGAAGCCTGCTATGTCCACAGGCGGCGAATCCGCCTGTCGCGGTTCAGGTGAAGCCGGGGATGGCGCTACATACTCGTTATCTCCATACTCGTTATCTCCATCCTGGTCCGAGTGGACCGAGTGGACTTCCTGGACCTCTCCTTCCTCCAATTCTTCCTCCTCCTCGTCGTCGTCCGAGGAGTCCATCACCTGAGGCTGGGTCTCACGGTGGGTTTGGGGGTGAGTTTGAGACCGTTTTGGGGCAGACGCTGGTGTATGGTCTACCGGTGTCTGATGACCACTGTCCGCATCCGGGAATCTTTGCTTGTAGTCCTGCACAAGGAACCGCAGGTCATTGACCAGAGTCGCCGGTAGGCATATCATGGGGGTGACCTCCGTACGGACACTAGTGTGGATGGAGTGTTCCTGAAAAGTTAGGTCCTCCTGCTCCTCATCGGTGCTTTGGCACTTGACGTTGAGGTCCGAGATGGAGGTAGCTGGACCCATGTGGTCATCCTCTTCGGATTCCTCACTTTGGAAGATGTCGTGAGGTGGTTGCATCTCCACTTTGCTCGGAGACGTGGTTTCCGGGGTAATTTGCGTTTTTCTAGACTTGCTAGACGCAGCATGTGTTCCTGTCGACGTCGAGTGCGTCGTCGACGGCGGTGGCATGAGGGTCGGCATCTCTACCAGTTCGGATTTTTTCCATGGTTCCGATGCCGTCTCCGACGACGAGTCTTCCTTCGTCGTCGGCGTCGTCGACGACGACGGTCCCTTCGTCGACGGTTCCTTCGTCGACGGTCCCTTCGTCGACGGTCCCTTCGTCGACGGTTCCTTCGTCGACGGTGTCTTCGTCGACAGTGTCGTCGTCGACGGTGTCGTCGTCGACGGTGTCGTCGTCGACTGCGTGGACGACTGTACCTTGGTCGTCGACGACTTCGATGACGATGTTGTCGTCGTCGGTACCTTCGTCGACGGCGAGCCCGCCGTCGACGGTGTCTTCGTCGTCGACGTCTTCGTTGACGTCTGTGAGTTCTTCGACGACGGTGGGCTCGTTAATGACGATGCCGTCGTCGATGGTGTGGTTCTCGTCGTCGACAGGGTCTTCGTCGTCGACGACGATTGCAGTAATATAATAGAGGAAACAGGTCTACCTGATGATGTTGAGGAAGTAGTCGTCGTCGTCGACGCTGAAGGCGATGACGCTGATGTCGTCGACACAGTGGTTGTGACAGAGGTTGTTTTGTGGGTCTGTCTGGTAGACGATGGATCAGGCCTTTTGAAGGTGTGATCAGCCTGAACAGACACTGAAGATGACGTAGATCTTGCCTCTGAAGACTTTTTTGTCTTCGTAGGAGGAGTGTCTGAGGGGCCCGGGGAAGATACCCTAGGCCTCTTTTTAGAGACTTCTGAGCTTTTGGAAACACTGCTCTCAGAAGATTCAAGATTGTCTCTGTCCTTCAGCCTGTCCAGCCAGATGAGAAGGCGTCCTTCCCTGTCTCTCACAGTCTTTTTAGGGAAAGACCTACAGATCCTGCACTTGTCCGAGACATGATCTGGGTAAAGGCAGTACAAGCATAGCTCATGCTTATCATCCACATGGATCCTCTTCTTCCCACAGGAAGAGCAGGCCCTGAACAGGGCTTTCTTCTGTGACTCCGACATGGAAGAAGTTTGTGGAAAGAAGCCACTTACTGCAAACAGTGTAGTGAAGAATCCTTGAAGGGTTGAGAGCGAGGAATCACTTTTGAAGAAAGTTAGATGATTATAAGTAATCTTGAGCAGAGCTCAAGCTGGAGACTCCCTAGCACAACGTGCGGTAGAAAATCTGAGGGACTGGGGCTCCTCCCAGGGAGGTCCTAGAGGGAGGTCGGAGCTGATTGGCTGACTGTAAGAGTTTGGTCCTTTTTACATAAGGACAAGGAAAGGTCACTAAGGGGAGACCCTTGGGCCTATTTTCTCTATGTATGTCTATAGGACATTACTTTTTTATTTACCGGAGGCTCCCGTCTCGACGACGGGGAATGATTCAGGCATGTGAATCTATGAAAGACACCCAAATACTGGATAATGTATTGCTTTCAGACCCCAGCTGCATCAGTTGCTAAATTTTACAATTAAGAGGTGCGGACTTACATGTCATTCCATAGTTGTAGATGTCCGATTCACTGCTTCTAATTGCAATGGTGGTCCCATTTGGCATTGAGAAATCATCCGCGGTGTCAGAGTTCCACACTCCTGTAAGAAAAAGTAGACATGTTAGCACCTGGGGCATCAGCAGTAAAAGACCAAAAGACTTTGGTATGAAGTTAATGCCTCACTTTCACAAACAGTAGAGATACCTAAGCACATATACAATGAAATGTAATGCTTAACTCATCTTCCAATGTCCTGTTTACTTTACAGAACACAGACACTGCTGTGTCTCTGACATGGTTCCCTACATTTGCTGTCTCTTCACAACCCTCTAATTACTGTGCATCTTTCCCATTCAGGTTTGAATCTGTTTGCATATATCACCTATGCGAGTTATCAGTCAGTCCAAGAAGTGATTGTATGCAGGGCACCTAGAGTAATGACCAGCAGTTCAGGTTAAGGGCCTGATTTAGGAGTTTATTCTGTCATGATGGAGGATGTCATCCCAAGGGACCCTACCCACCACATTTAGAGTTTTCTGTTGGCCCTACAGACAATTCTGTACATTGTCAGGACAACCATCATGGCTGTTACTGCCAAGGCAGGAGGTGTTTGACATAGGGTACCATCAGTCATTGTGGCCACCCAACTCATTTTTCAAAAGGTTTTTGTTTTTCAAAAGCAAACTCCCAAAGCAGGAGTTGAAAAACTAAAAATGATTTGCCCCACACTCTTGGAAAGTTCTCCTAGGATGTAAGGGTCATTATTGTCTTTTTCCACACCTTTATCTCCAGGTTTTTCCTGGCAGTGACAGAAAGAAAAAACATTATAATGCCCATGCTCAACAGGGCAGACAATGTAAATTCTACTCCGTCAGTCCACTGTCAAAAAAATCTGTTGACAGAGCCAATGGGTGCTTTGTTGACAGAAGTCTGACTCTAAGAGGGGTGGGTGGCACAAGGGTTTATCGGATAGGGCACAGGTACGTCATGTTTGAGCAAAGGACCATGCCCGTCAAACTCTAAATGATTCCCTTGTTAAAGCATTTCCACCCAATCTACTATTGTAGTTCACGTCCAATATGTCATTCATGATAATAGTTGTTTGCCGCCATGCCAATAGCCAGTTCATGGCATTTCGATATGTTTTACAGATGAAAAACATGGTGCACTGCTACTCTTACAGCATTTGCAATTCTTTGTTTACCACCTATTCCTTTAAGAAACCTCAAAACTAGAACACATGGGTTCAACCTTCCACAATTACAAGCACCCTTTGTGTTAGTACAATGTCAGTAAGAGTTCAGTTCTTACCCAGCAGGCCGCTGGTTCTGTTGATGTATTGGGTGGGAAGGCTCGAGACTGCGCTTAGGATTCCAAGAGAAGACAAAACAGATACCGCCACCACTCCGTCGAATGTCGCTGAGACTGAGTTGTTCCCTTTGATCAAGAAGATCCCTGTATCATTGTAAATGTTGGCATCCATGTCTACACAGTAAGAAAATGAAATGAGGCTTTAAAACCAAATATTTAACTAAATTCATGAAAAAGGAGATGCTGACCACCTTCATTTACCCAATACATTTGAATGTATTCGAATTACATTGTGATTTGGGAACCTTTATGCTCTTGGTAGATTAATTACAATTGAGGTGTATCCTTCACAAAATATATGAGGTGACCTTTGACAGTACAAATGCTTCACAATATAAGAAGCTGCCCATAAGAGCACAGTTGTGTCATACAGTTCATGCAAGATAGGGCATTTCCTTTCTCAAATTAAAAGGGCAACACGTCCTGAGACTGGAAGAGGCATATGAGCATTGTATAGAATCTAATCAAGCTATGGTTAAAATATTGTGCAGCATCTTGGGAAACATGCATCGAAAAATGCATCAGAACTTCGTGCAATGTCACAGGACCCCTCTGAAAGGACCATAAATTTGAACTTGTGAATGGACTTTCTGCGTTCCGAACCAATTCAATGCCAATTGGAGCATATGAAAAAGGTGGCAGTGAATATAGTGATATAAGTACAAAACACTGATCACAAAATACTGGTTTCAAACTGCGACCATTGGGCCCAATTTCACAGAACTAACTTAAGACAAAATCCTAAACTTACTACTTTTGGTATTCACAGAAGTTAGGATTTTGTCTTAAGTTTGTCTTAAGACAGACTTAAGACAGACTTAAGTTAGGATTTTGTCTTAAGTCTGTCTTAGGACAAACTTAAGAAAAGATCCTAACTTCTGTGAATACCAAAAGTAGTAAGTTTAGGATTTTGTCTTAAGTTAGTTCTGTGAATCGGGCCCATTGTTTTTATGACCACAGTGGAATTTTGCAAAACTTACCTTTGTACTAATATGTTGCTTGACAAAATTGGGAAATATAGCGGGTCCAGATCTGACCAAACTCATCAACATGTATGTGGTAGGTTGCACATTGTGACTCAATACGATCAGTGACCATCACAGGGATGGTGCTCTGTTGGGTTCAGCAGACCACTATTCCTGCAAAGGCATTTTAATTAAATCTAATTTTTTTAATGCAGACTGTTTTTTATAACAGTACTGCATTAAAAAAAAATGGCTTAAACTTTTAAAACGTTTGAGTTTAGACGGTGGTCCCCACAAAAATGCTATGCACATTTGACCCCTTGTCAACTAATAATGACTAGAGAGAAGCTTCAGTCACCATCTTATGCTGAAAGGCCAGAGGTTAAAGGAACTTTGCTGGTGAGAAACCCTTGAGAAACCCTCCATTGAGGGTAGCACTCCCTGCTGACTCAGACTTTGAAGTCTCCACCATTATTCTAAATCTAGATAAGATCAGGTCCTTGACAAGCATGTAGTACCTTTGGGTCCTAATGTTTTACGAAAGATCTTACTAGGACCATGATTCATGGATTTTCCAATCATTTGCTTTAGGGTAATAAGACAATTTACTGTCTTCTAGCCTGGGGGTAATACTGGCCAGTTTCACATTGCATTTATGCTTGGGTCCCATTTAGAAGTCGTTTTAATTCTGACAAGTGAAAAAGTGTTGAACAGGTGAGGGAGTTGCCTCTTTCTTCTGATCACATAAAGTATGTAACGTTGCATTGCTTCAGGGGATCTTCATCTTGCAACCAGCAGTAGGTGGATCTCACACTTACTGAAACTAACATTTTTAGCACACCAGTGGTGAAAATTTAAATGCAACTCCTAATGAAAGCTGAAAAAGAGATAAGACAAGAGAAAGTGCAGAGAATGTAAACAATGTGGCTCAGTTTTGACACCTTTTCGTACACAAAGTTTCTTAACCTTACTCATCCCAAAAATGCTTAAGGAAGATTTTTCACATACCTTCAGAATATACAAAGGTTACAATATTCTTGTTCAATGCAACTTGGAGTGTGTCATTTTGAAGAAACCACTCCACCTGTAAGACAATAGATCATATAAAAATAGTGTTTCTACACACATCTGTTATTCCTGAGACTACATGGCTACTTGGCTTAGTACTGCGTCTATTTCGACAATACTTTTTTAATAACTGTCAACTTTCCCAAACTCGGCCTACACCAGACTTTAGTGTGATGGAGATGCTTTTTAAGAATCCTCACCTATATACCTTTTGTAAAGCTTCTGAATGCTGCTTCATGATGAGAATGTTCTCCATTAACAAACATCTTCCTGGACATCAAAGATTTTGTGTCCTCTGCTCTAACATATTCTCAATAGGACTCACTGCTGAATAAAGCTCTGAAAATTTAACTCTTTACCTTATGCAACACCATTCCCCTCTACATTCCATATATCCATCTTGGCGGAACATTCAATTTAAAGATGAAGTAGAGAAACACCTTTCAAAGTAAACATTACCTTTCTCCTACCTATTGAGCAAACATTTTTGCAAATCTAAACCTCTACTCCTCACCCACTTTGAAATGTCTAATGCTGAAGTGTGCTGCAATAGATTCCCACTTCATAAATAGGCACTGGTTTTCCATCCATGATTTCATTACCTACAACATTTTGTATATTCTGATCTTCACTGAAACTTGAACATCTGAGGACTCAAACCTGCTCCGTAGTGCTCTATCACCACCAATTACTTTTTCAGTTGGATCCGCCATATATTTCAGATTTTTAGCCTGTTTCCTTACACTGTGCTACATACCATCCCTTTGCAGTGACATGATAATGTTTCTGCTGTTGGTATTCAACACTAACCTGAATTTGCTTGCCCCCGGAGCTGTATTGAGAAGCAAAGGCATTAAAGTTGGTCGCCAGAGCTGTTCCAGTTTGAGTGGTACGGCCTTGTAAAATGAAAGACGAGCCAGTGCCTGTTGCGTTCAAGAGAGTAAAGTCTCCTAGGCCATTGAAGGTGTACCCATGTGCATCCAGAGTCGTAATGTGGGGGTCCCCGTACATCCAGGCTGCAACAGAAAGACATCATGAGTTATTGTGGTGTAAATGCATGGTCTGTGAGCACTAACACTGATGGGTGGAAAGGCCAGAAGGATTGTCTCTAATTAGGTGTATTACCTATGACCAGACATTAATAAATATTTTAAATATTTTGACATTGGGATTACTTTTGTATGCCAATCTAGTGTGAATACATTAAAGAAGTCATTGTTAAACCCAATAGAAAAACCACAGCATAATGTGTCTCAAACTTAGGTGGAAATTCAACAGCATTTGAAGTTAACCCATGTTGACTATTGTTAAACATCTTTCAGACTCACCTGGGAATAATGGCACATAGCCGGTGCATCCAATCCTTGGTCGCTTCTCTATGTATCTGTCACAAAATCTTGGATTGTCCAGTTTTTTGCAGCACCAGTCAAACGGCTGAAGTTCTACATCTGTATAAAATGTTAGTTTTTAAACATTATTATTACTGAAAAAAAGTATAGCCACGTTTTTACAAGCTCAAGATGTAGAAAATGCAGAACAGAAGCATTGATAATGGCTATTTAAATCAGGCTACTGACCAGTTCAGCCTGCATTATAATAGTTTGGCTAATGGGAATCACAGGGACAAAGGGCAGGATGGGGCATTCTAACAGTCTCAGGCAGAAACCACTTCATAATATAAAGCTATCATACAAACAAACAAGTCTTATCGGCATCTTACAAAGAGGACGAAGAAGGAATCGTTTTTGACCTGTAACTTCAGTTCTCTCATAAGGGAATGTCTATTATAGTCATAAGCACTGAATAGTCCCGCCCATTTGCAGGGACCTTGTATCACTTTTTCACAATAGATCTCCTTAAGTGTAGATGTTTGCCTTTCTTCAGGAAGGCATGCAGAGTCACTTAAAATAGAATTTATTAGGCAGCCTATAGGACTAGGCTACAATGGCCCAATTCTTCATCTTGTACTTAAAAAAGGGACCAGGAGTAATATCTATATGTATAATTTCATGATATTTTAGTACAACAGCATAAATAACTTTCACAAACCCATTTTAGGTAGAGCATAGAGATGAAGGAAAGCAGGACAGTGTAGCCCCATAGTCTGTCATATGGGCTAAACATAGACTGTGCCTATTAGAACCCAGGGGCCACCAGTATCCCATCATGCTGAGCAGGAGGCAGTTGCTTCAGTTCTCTTTGAGGCACTGTGTAATGATATATAGGTTCTCTGGTTACTTCTGCCCACCCACCTCGCCGGACACACACTCGACGCAGTCTTCTCTTCCAGCACAGACATCGACTTCAGCCACGCCACAGAGCTTCAATGGACGGACCACAGCTGCGTCCACTTCACCTTCAAGAGAACGACGACCCACCACCACCAACAACAGGCCGCCCGCAGAAGCTGGAACAAGATCACAGCAGACCAGCTCGCCACCTCCCTGAGCCAGCACCCTCCTGCCAGCTCAGCGGACCCCAGCCAGGCCGCCGACAACCTCACGAAGTGGATCAGCATCTGCGCTGACGAGCTCGCCCCGCTGAGGACCCCGCCCAGCAGACCCGGCAGCAAGAAAGCCCCGTGGTTCACCGACGAACTCAAGAGCTCCAAGAAGAACTGCCGAGCCCTCGAGAAAGTCTGGAGAAGGGAACCTACACCGGACAACAGGACCTCCTTCAAGCTTGCCACCCGGAAGCACCACCAGCTGATCCGCGCCGCCAAGAAAACAGCATTCAAGGAACGGTTGGACAACAACGCACACAACTGCAAGGAACTCTTCAACATCGTGAAAGAGCTTTCCAACCCCAGCACAGGAAACAACGACATCACCCCATCGCAAGACCTCTGCAACTCCCTCGCTTCATACTTCCACAACAAGATCGCGGACATACACAACAGCTTCAACAACCAACCAACGCACACCATGACCGAACAATCACCCCCCACCACCACCCTCCACGCCTGGACCCCGATCAGCACCGATGACACCATCCGCACGATGAACTCCATCCACTCCGGATCACCGACCGACCCCTGCCCTCACCACGTCTTCAACAAGGCCGACGCTGTCATCGCACCCCACCTGCGAGACATCATCAACACATCCTTCGACACCGCCACCTTCCCTGAGAGCTGGAAACACGCCGAACTCAGCGCTCTACTCAAGAAACCAACAGCAGACCCCACCGAACTCAAGAACTACCGCCCCATCTCGCTCCTCCCGTTTCCAGCCAAAGTCATAGAGAAGACCGTCAACAAGCAGATGGCCGCCTTCCTCGAGACGAACGGATCCCTCGACCCCTCACAGTCCGGCTTCCGAGCCAATCACAGCACCGAGACCGCCCTCATCGCCGCCACCGATGACATCCGAGCCCTGATGGACAATGGAGAAACAGCGGCCCTCATCCTCCTAGACCTCTCCGCGGCTTTCGACACGGTCTGCCACCGCACCCTAGTGCAGCGCCTCAGCAACGTCGGAATCCAGGACAAGGCGCTGGAATGGATCATCTCCTTCCTCGACGGAAGAACACAGAGAGTCCGCCTATCACCATACAAGTCAGAGGCCTCCGAAGTCATCTGCGGCGTCCCTCAAGGATCATCTCTGAGCCCCACCCTCTTCAACGTCTACATGAGCCCCCTCGCGGCCATCGTACGCAAACACAACCTCAGCATAATCTCCTACGCCGACGACACCCAGCTGATCCTCTCCCTGACCAACGACCCCGCCTCCGCCAGAGCCAACCTGCACGAAGGGATGAAAGAGGTAGCCGAGTGGATGACGACCAGCCGCCTGAAACTGAACTCTGACAAGACGGAGGTCCTCATCCTGGGCTCTTCCCCCTCCACCTGGGACGACTCCTGGTGGCCTCCCGCCCTGGGCACCGCACCCAAACCAACAGACCATGCACGCAACCTGGGCTTCATCCTGGACTCCTCCCTCTCCATGACCAGGCAAGTCAACAACGTCTCCTCGGCGTGCTTCAACATCCTACGCATGCTACGGAAGATCTTCCGGTGGATCCGAGACCAGGAAGACCGTCACCCAGGCCCTCGTCACCAGCCGACTGGACTACGGCAACGCCCTCTACGCCGGTACCACCGCCAAGCTCCAGAAGAGACTCCAGCGGATCCAGAACGCCTCAGCCAGACTCATCCTCGACATCCCACGAACCAGCCACCGGACATCTGAGAGACCTTCACTGGCTCCCCGTCAACAAAAGAATCACCTTCCGCCTCCTCACCCACGCACACAAAGCCCTACACGACCAAGGCCCGAGCTACCTCAACAGCCGGATCAACTTCTACGCTCCCAAACGCCACCTCCGATCAGCCAACCACGCCCTCGCCGCCATCCCCCGCCTTGAGACCCTACGGGTATGTAGCGCGCTCTATAAGTGTCTGTGAGAAGTTGGCCTGATGTGCAGTGTTCACTATTCTAGTGATCACTATATATCAGTCCAAACAACCCTTATTGATGATTGGTTGTAAGTCAACCTTATAGACCAGCTATCCTAGTAGCATGGATACGAGCAGTCTAAGGCTAAGACTCTAGAGGGCGTGTTAAGCCAGCTGTTTTACCATCACATTACCCCTTGAACACCCAGTGAAAGGACACCACACAAGTGTTATGAAAATAAACAGTGTATTTATTAGAATCACAACAACCCTGTACTCTTTATGAGGACAGGGTGCTAGGCACACAACAAAACTCTTACGAAGATACTTAAGTTAGCACGTTATACACAAATGCCCGAGGGGCACGAAAAACCATATACTTTAAAAGTGGAATGCGAATTACTAGCAGGTAAGTAACAGTTCTAATAGGCTTTGGAATCGCTAGGACTTGACTAGGGAATCGTTAGATTACTTCTAGGAGACCTAGGGGACTCGGGTGCAGAGTGTGCACTCTCACGCGGGATGCGGGACAAAGTCTATGGAGGCTAGTAAAGGCAAAGTTAGTGTTCACGGGCGAACCCGACCTGGTAGGAAGAAAACGACAGTGGATCCTGACCCTAGGATAGTGAGGCTATGCTGGGACACCGAAGTGCCGAAGTTACCTAGCCCAGGGGCTGCAGCTGCATAGGTCTGAAAAGACGTCGGGGATCTCGTTGCCGGACCAGGTGCCTGGAAGGAAGAAGTTGCTGGCAGGCGACCAGTGAAGAAAAGTTCGATGGATCCAAGCCTGGATCAAGGAAGAAGGAAACCTGAAAGCAGAGGGGACCAAGTTCTTGAATCACTAGCCAGTGATTAAGTGGGCACCAGGATGGCACCGGGCGAAGTCACCGCAGTCAGGTGAGTGGGCACTGCTGGGCTCTGCAGTCTCTCGGACCAGGAGGCGTTGTCGGCGACCAGGATGGAGGTGCGAGCTGTCCCACGAAGGATGAAGTCGTTGGCGTCGAAGTTACCCAGGGTTGGGCAACAAGCCTTGGCTAATTCAAGCCCACGCGGTGGACTCAAAATGGCGTCTTGAGTGGACCAGGAGGGTCCAGGGTGCTCCTCTTCTGGAAGGGAGCAAGGGCCAGTCTGGAGCAACCAGACCAGCAGCAGAAATGTCGTCGGGCGTCGTCAGGAAGGCCACAAGCCAACGGGCTAGTAGCCAAACAACGCGGTGAGCAGCGGAAAGCAGAAGGGCCCCACGCAGATCGTGGAGATGCTGGGGGGCTGCTCTTCGGTGCTGGAGCTGCTCAGGGTGGGGGCTTCTCGGACCCCAAAGCACTCACCAGGAATTCACTCGGCGGGCTTGCTGGAAAGAAGTCGTGCAGTCTTGCAGATGGCCGGTCCCTTGAGGTCTCGTCGCACCCACGGTTCTCAGCTGGGCTGTAGAGGTGGGTAGAGGTCAGAGGTGCCAGGGAAGCCGGTTCTCGTCGAGCTGGGCAGTCGGATTCCGGAGGAAGGACTTGCAGCAGACCGCAGTGTTCTTAGATGGTGCCTGCGGATGCAGGGTGACTACTCCTTAGTCACAAGGGAGAAATCTTAGGAAGAAGTCTTGAGTTCCTTTCGCAGAAAGTAGTTTCAGGATTCAAAGATGATCTGATTTGGAAGGGGGCCAGTCTCTACCTTTATCCTGTAAAAAGGGGCTGGCACGCGACTAAGTCCTGCCCTATGGGTGGGACTAGGAGGGGGGTGGTTACACCCACTTCCTTGGCGGGCTTTTCCCCAGCACAGGGTCTGGAGTGACCCTGGAACTGGTTCCAGCCAGCCTATGCACAGTGAGCACCGGGGTGCCACTTGCAGTCACCTTCCTCTAAAGCCCTGCCTACCTACAATACACAAAACCCTGTCTGGGACGGTGCTGGCACCGCCCCTGGCAGGAAACCCTTTGTCCTTATCTCCTGCTCTGGGAGGACTCCCAGCAGCAGGAGGGCAGACTTGTGTCTTGGTGGCAGCATCCATTTTGTGGAGCTGAGGCTCTGTTTGACTTTAACCGGGGTTAGGGGTTACATACATGTCGTGTCCCTCTAGAAGGGTGGAATGCTAACCCCGTCGCCAGAATTGGCGAGGGGTTAGTATTCCAATTCGTATGACACCTTACTCGACATGTTTTGATAAAGCGATACCAGAGTTGGCATTTAACCGCGAGGATTATAATGCACTTAAGAGTATATGGTATGCGATATCATGGAAACGGCTAAGGGATAGATCCCGAAAGCCGCAGACAGGCTCAGCTCATGCCAGAGCACCATCTCACACGATTCCAAGCACTCTGCCTTCAGGATTGTTAAGGCCTGCCATAGGAGTGACTGATAGGAGATCTGTGTGTCCATTTTAGGGTTAGATATAGGTATACTATATCTAAAGCAAAGGGTGAGTACACCACCTTGCCCCAGCTGTCGTGCAGCCAGTTGTGTCAGTTTTAGTTAGTCAATCCAGGGGTGGCATAATACATGCTTCAGCCCCTGGGAGACTTCTGGGTGCACCTCAGCCCTGGGTACAGGGACTTGGAGAGGGCCCAGTGCCAATTCAGTACCTGAGTACAATTTGGATAGAGAGAACAGCTAGGCTGTGGGTCTGATTAGCAGGCCCACAGCCAGGGAAAGTCGTAAACCAGTGCAGCAAAAAGCAAAAATCTGGGTGATCATAGGATTGCAGACCCTACTCTCCTACATGACCCCCCCCCAAACTTTGGGACAATAAGCTAACCTTGACCAGGTGAGTCTTCTTGCTCTAAGTGGAAATACCTGGAGAGCCCATCAGCATTGCTGTGATCAGTCCCAGGTCTATGCTCCACTGTAAAATCCATCCCCTGTAGGGAAATGGACCACCTAAGCAGTTTGGGGTTTTCACCCTTCATCTGATTTAGCCACAAGAGGGGCTTATGGTCTGTCTGAATGGTGAAGTGAGTGCCAAACAAGTAGGCCCTCAGCTTCTTCAGGGCCCAGACCACAGCAAAGGCCTCCCTCTCAATAGCTGACCAATTTTTCTCTCTGGGTGTCAACCTTCTACTAATGAAAGCAATAGGCTGATCATTACCATCAAAATTCAGTTGAGACAGAACAGCTCCCACACCCAACTCAGAAGCATCTGTTTGGACAATGAATGGCTTGGAGTAATCTGGACTCTTGAGGATAGGTGCTGTGCACATGGCCTGCTTTAGGTCATTGAATGCTTTCTGACAGCTTGCTGTCCACTGAACTTTCTTTGGCATCTTTTTGCTTGTCAGGTCATTAAGGGGGGTCACTATGGACCCATAATTTCTGACAAACTTCCTATAGTACCCAGTCAGGCCCAAGAAAGCTCGAACCTGAGTCTGGGTGATTGGAGGAGTCCAGTCCTTGATGGCCTGTATCTTACTCTCCAGTGGCTGAACCTGGCCTCCACCTACAAGGTGGCCCAGGTATACAACCTGTGACTGCCCTATCTGGCACTTTGTGGCCTTGATAGTGAGGCCTGCCTTTTGCAGGGCCTCTAACACTTTCCTCAGGTGGACCAGGTGATCCTCCCAGGTGGAGCTAAAGACAGCAATATCGTCAAGATAAGCTGCACAGAAGTCATCCAGCCCAGTGAGGACTTGATTCACCAACCTTTGGAAGGTGGCAGGTGCATTTTTCAGTCCAAAGGGCATTACCACAAATTGATAATGCCCTCCAGGGGTAGAAAATGCTGTCTTAGGTTTGGCTTCCTCAGCTAACCTGATTTGCCAATACCCAGCTGTCAAATCAAATGTGCTTAAGAAGTTGGCAGAAGCCAATCTATCTATAAGCTCATCTGCTCTTGGTATTGGGTGGGCATCAGTCCTAGTGACTGCATTGAGGCCTCTGTAGTCTACGCAAAACCTCATCTCTCTCTTACCACCCTGGGTGTGAGGCTTTGGCACTAGAACTACTGGGCTAGCCCAAGGGCTGTCTGAGGGCTCAATGACTCCCAGTTCCAACATTTTCTGCACTTCAGTTTTGATGCAGTCTCTAACATGATCAGGCTGCCTGTAGATTTTACTCTTGACAGGCAGACTGTCTCCAGTGTCAACATCATGGGTACACCAATCAGTTTGGCTGGGTGTCAGAGAGAACATATGTCGAAAGGATTGCAGAACTTGCCTGCAATCCTGTTGCTGATGTTCAGTGAGGCTGCCACAAAAGACAACACCATCAACTGACCCATCATCAGGATTCTGAGTGAGCAGGTCTGGGAGAGGGTCACTCTCTTCCTCCTGTCCCTCATCTGTGGCCATGAGCAAGCTCATGTCCTTCCTGTCAACATATGCCTTGAGCCTGTTAACATGGAGCACTCTGAGAGGGCTCCTGGGAGTTCCAAGGTCCACCAAGTAGGTAACCTCTCCCTTTTGCTCAATGATGGTGTGGGGCCCAGACCATTTGTCTTTCAGAGCTGCTGGGGCCACTGGCTCCAGCACCCACACCTTCTGTCCTGGCTGGTACACAGTCAGTACAGCCTTTTGGTCATGCCAAGCTTTTTGAAGTTCCTGGCTGGCCTCAAGGTTTTTAGATGCCTTCTCCATATACTCAGCCATCCTGGAGCGGAGACCAAGTACATAGTCCACTATGTTGGTTGCAGGCTTTTTGAGAGGTCTCTCCCATCCTTCCTTCACCAAACATAGGGGTCCCCTTACAGGATGCCCATACAGAAGCTCAAAAGGGCTGTAGCCAACCCCCTTCTGTGGGACCTCTCTGTAAGCAAACAAGAGGCAGGGGATCAGGACATCCCATCTTCTCCTAAGAGGTTCAGGTAGTCCATGAATCATCCCTTTCAGGGTCCTGTTGAATCTCTCAACAAGCCCATTGCATTGTGGATGATAGGGTGTGGTGAACTTGTAGTTCACACCACACTCTTTCCACATGGCAGTCAGATATCCTGACATGAAGTTTGTACCTCTGTCAGAAACGACCTCCTTAGGGAAACCCACTCTGGAGAACACTCCAACTAGGGCTCTTGCCACTACAGGGGCTGTAGTGGTCCTAAGGGGAATAGCCTCAGGATACCTGGTGGCATGGTCCACCACCACCAGTATAAACTTGTGTCCTGATGCTGTCTGGGGTTCCATTGGACCAACAATGTCAATCCCCACTCTTTCAAAGGGAACCCCCACCACAGGTAGTGGTATGAGAGGGGCCTTTGTTGTGCCACCTGACTTACCACTGGCTTGGCAAGTGACACATGAGCGACAAAACTCCTTGGTATTCTCATTCATATGTGGCCAGTGAAAGTGTGAGACAAGCCTGTCCCAAGTCTTTGTCTGACCTAAATGACCTGCAAGGGGAATCTCATGGGCCAAGGTGAGAAGGAAACCTCTCAGAGACAAGGGGATGACCAGCCTCCTGGTTGCACCAGGCTTGGGGTCTCTTGACTCAGAGTACAGGAGTCCATCTTCCCAGTATACCCTGTGGGCACCTGTGGCATTCCCTGCAGCCTCAGCAGCAGCCTGCTGCCTGAGGGGTTCAAGGGAAGGGCAGCTCAACTGTTCCTTCCCCAGGTCTGCTCTGGAGGGTCCCCCTGAGCCCAGAAACTCAACTTGATCAAGTTCAAGCTCTTTAGGCTCAGTTTCCCTCAGCTCCTCTAGATCAGCCTCCTCAGAGACTTGATCCTCAACCTGGGGCAAGGGGGAAGGCAAAGCCTTACCCTTACTGCTCTTCTTCTTGGGAGGTGTCTGGTCCATAATTTCAGGATCCAGCACCTGTTCAGTGGGGCATTTTCTGGCCTGTGACCTAGTCACAGCAAGCACATGTGCTGGCAAGCCTAACATCTCCATGTGAGTCCTCTGCTCCACTTCTGACCATTGTGATGACTCCAAATCATTGCCCAACAAACAATCAACTGGGAGGTCTGAACTGACTACAACTTTCTTCTGTCCCTTCACTCCACCCCAGGAGAAAGCCACAATTGCCACACTATGACTAGTAGTGACATTGCTGGCATTGGTCACCAGGAAATCAGTACCTGGCATGATCTGTCCAGGGTCCACAAAGTTAGGTGTCACCATGGTGACACTGGCACAAGTGTCCCTATAGGCCTGAGCCATTTTGCCATTAATCAAAGGTGTCTGCCTGTATTTGCCCAAAGTATTGGGACTTATTTCAGGGGACATATCCATATCCCCTGTACAGACAAGGACAGCCTGAGTGAGTGTGCCAACTAAGTTGTCAGACCCCTCAGTACCCAAGGTTAACCCAACTAATGCCTTGGGAGTGACACTACCACTACTGACTGTACTAGGGGGTGCAGTTGCTTTAGGAGCTGTAGTGGCAGGAGTTTGTCCTCCTCTTTTGGTGCACTCACTAAACCAGTGAGATTTACTTTTGCAGTACTGGCACCACCTTTTTGACTGGCCTTCTTGAGTCTTCTTCTTCTGGGAAGCCTGACCCCCACCCTCTTTGGTTTGTTGGGGACCTGGTGAAGACTTCTGGTCATTTTGCTCATTCTTAACATTACCCTTCTGGTCTGCTTTCTTCTGACCACCCTGGTTCTGGTTCTGGTTCTGCTTGATCCTTGTCCTGACCCATTTGTCTGCCTTCTTTCCCAATTCTTGGGGAGAGGTCAGATCTGAATCAACAAGGTGCTGGTGCAGCAACTGGTTCTGACAATTGTTTAAAATGTGTTCTCTCATCATTAGATTATACAATCCTGTGTAATCTGTAACCTTGCTACCCAGCAACCAGCCCTCCAAAGCCTTAGTGGCACAATCCACGAAATCAGACCAGTCCTGAGACTGAGTTTTCTGGGTGTCTCTGAACAGCAACCTGTACTGCTCAGTGGTTAAACCAAACCCATCAACCAGTGTATTCTTCAGGACCTGGTAATTGTTAGCATCCTCCACTCTTGTAGTGAGGAGCTTATCTCTACCTTTACCATCAAAGGAGAGCCACAGTATAGCTGCCCACTGACTCTGGGGAATGTTCTGCACAGTGCAGGCCCTCTCCAGAGCAGCCATCCATTTCTGGATGTCATCCCCTTGCTTAAAGGGGGGCACTATTTTAGTCAGGTGTTTAGTATCTAAACCCTTCTCTCTATCTCTTGGGAGATTGCTGCCACCAGTGGGTGCTAACCCACTCATCTGCTGCTCTCTAGCAAAGGCAAGCTTCTCTTTGGCCAGGGCAAGTTCTTCCCTTTCAATCCTCAGTTCAGCTTGTCTCATTCTAGCTTCATGCTCTTTTCTCTGAGGGGAAGTAAATCTCCTCTGTGGAGGATTCCTTCTCCCCTGAGAAGAGGCATTAGAGTGCAGAGATCTATTGGAGTCCCTAGAAAGAGATCTATCTCTCCTAACTCCAAGGTTAGGCCCACTTCGGGTTAGTAATGGGGGTCCCCCAGATCCTAGCCCAAGTAAGTCTAAGTTGGTCCTAGTTAGCCTTCTGACTACCTCAAGACCTTTGTCTACCTCATCCCCAGAGAGTTCCTCTTGATCCTCCTCCTCAACTGCTGAATCAGTGTTGGGGAGGTCTGGATCCCCAGAGGTTCCCTCTAAGGCTGGCATGCTCTCATGTAACTGAGAGAGCTTTCTGGCATCATATGTCTCTAAGAGACCTATCAGAAAGGGAATGGTGGGGTTAGACCCCTGCTTCAGTTTCCTGGAGACACAGATTTGTCTCATCTCCTGAAAACTGAGAGCTGCATATCTTGAAGTGACCTGTGGAGGGTCAACACTGACCAGGGGAGTCTCAGTAGATTCTCCCTGGGTAGACATGCTTTTCTAGTGAGGTGTAAGTGGTGCACTTACCTACACTATATGTTTGCCTACTGATCCCTTGCTAGAGTTGTAGTTTAGGGTGTGCTAGGCCCTAGGAGCTACAACAGCTGGTTCAGTAGAACTCAGAGTATTCTAAGCTAAGTTATATGTACCTTTAGTACTTATGTGATCTTTCACAAGATATTCTTAGGGCATGTGTGGTAAAACAACAGCAAGCTCAAATCCCAACCGCTGCTCACCAATGTGAGAAGTTGGCCTGATGTGCAGTGTTCACTATTCTAGTGATCACTATATATCAGTCCAAACAACCCTTATTGATGATTGGTTGTAAGTCAACCTTATAGACCAGCTATCCTAGTAGCATGGATACGGGCAGTCTAAGGCTAAGACTCTAGAGGGCGTGTTAAGCCAGCTGTTTTACCATCACATTACCCCTTGAACACCAAGTGAAAGGACACCACACAAGTGTTATGAAAATAAACAGTGTATTTATTAGAATCACAACAACCCTGTACTCTTTATGAGGACAGGGTGCTAGGCACACAACAAAACTCTTACGAAGATACTTAAGTTAGCACGTTATACACAAATGCCCGAGGGGCACGAAAAACCATATACTTTAAAAGTGGAATGCGAATTACTAGCAGGTAAGTAACAGTTCTAATAGGCTTTGGAATCGCTAGGACTTGACTAGGGAATCGTTAGATTACTTCTAGGAGACCTAGGGGACTCGGGTGCAGAGTGTGCACTCTCACGCGGGATGCGGGACAAAGTCTATGGAGGCTAGTAAAGGCAAAGTTAGTGTTCACGGGCGAACCCGACCTGGTAGGAAGAAAACGACAGTGGATCCTGACCCTAGGATAGTGAGGCTATGCTGGGACACCGAAGTGCCGAAGTTACCTAGCCCAGGGGCTGCAGCTGCATAGGTCTGAAAAGACGTCGGGGATCTCGTTGCCGGACCAGGAGCCTGGAAGGAAGAAGTTGCTGGCAGGCGACCAGTGAAGAAAAGTTCGATGGATCCAAGCCTGGATCAAGGAAGAAGGAAACCTGAAAGCAGAGGGGACCAAGTTCTTGAATCACTAGCCAGTGATTAAGTGGGCACCAGGATGGCACCGGGCGAAGTCACCGCAGTCAGGTGAGTGGGCACTGCTGGGCTCTGCAGTCTCTCGGACCAGGAGGCGTTGTCGGCGACCAGGATGGAGGTGCGAGCTGTCCCACGAAGGATGAAGTCGTTGGCGTCGAAGTTACCCAGGGTTGGGCAACAAGCCTTGGCTAATTCAAGCCCACGCGGTGGACTCAAAATGGCGTCTTGAGTGGACCAGGAGGGTCCAGGGTGCTCCTCTTCTGGAAGGGAGCAAGGGCCAGTCTGGAGCAACCAGACCAGCAGCAGAAATGTCGTCGGGCGTCGTCAGGAAGGCCACAAGCCAACGGGCTAGTAGCCAAACAACGCGGTGAGCAGCGGAAAGCAGAAGGGCCCCACGCAGATCGTGGAGATGCTGGGGGGCTGCTCTTCGGTGCTGGAGCTGCTCAGGGTGGGGGCTTCTCGGACCCCAAAGCACTCACCAGGAATTCACTCGGCGGGCTTGCTGGAAAGAAGTCGTGCAGTCTTGCAGATGGCCGGTCCCTTGAGGTCTCGTCGCACCCACGGTTCTCAGCTGGGCTGTAGAGGTGGGTAGAGGTCAGAGGTGCCAGGGAAGCCGGTTCTCGTCGAGCTGGGCAGTCGGATTCCGGAGGAAGGACTTGCAGCAGACCGCAGTGTTCTTAGATGGTGCCTGCGGATGCAGGGTGACTACTCCTTAGTCACAAGGGAGAAATCTTAGGAAGAAGTCTTGAGTTCCTTTCGCAGAAAGTAGTTTCAGGATTCAAAGATGATCTGATTTGGAAGGGGGCCAGTCTCTACCTTTATCCTGTAAAAAGGGGCTGGCACGCGACTAAGTCCTGCCCTATGGGTGGGACTAGGAGGGGGGTGGTTACACCCACTTCCTTGGCGGGCTTTTCCCCAGCACAGGGTCTGGAGTGACCCTGGAACTGGTTCCAGCCAGCCTATGCACAGTGAGCACCGGGGTGCCACTTGCAGTCACCTTCCTCTAAAGCCCTGCCTACCTACAATACACAAAACCCTGTCTGGGACGGTGCTGGCACCGCCCCTGGCAGGAAACCCTTTGTCCTTATCTCCTGCTCTGGGAGGACTCCCAGCAGCAGGAGG
The DNA here is from genome assembly GCF_964261635.1 of Lissotriton helveticus. NCBI lineage: Eukaryota > Metazoa > Chordata > Amphibia > Caudata > Salamandridae > Lissotriton > Lissotriton helveticus. The sequence continues at coordinate 33,039,208 of NC_136072.1, read as the reverse complement.
GCAGACTTGTGTCTCGGTGGCAGCATCCATTTTGTGGAGCTGAGGCTCTGTTTGACTTTAACCGGGGTTAGGGGTTACATACATGTCGTGTCCCTCTAGAAGGGTGGAATGCTAACCCCGTCGCCAGAATTGGCGAGGGGTTAGTATTCCAATTCGTATGACACCTTACTCGACATGTTTTGATAAAGCGATACCAGAGTTGGCATTTAACCGCGAGGATTATAATGCACTTAAGAGTATATGGTATGCGATATCATGGAAACGGCTAAGGGATAGATCCCGAAAGCCGCAGACAGGCTCAGCTCATGCCAGAGCACCATCTCACACGATTCCAAGCACTCTGCCTTCAGGATTGTTAAGGCCTGCCATAGGAGTGACTGATAGGAGATCTGTGTGTCCATTTTAGGGTTAGATATAGGTATACTATATCTAAAGCAAAGGGTGAGTACACCACCTTGCCCCAGCTGTCGTGCAGCCAGTTGTGTCAGTTTTAGTTAGTCAATCCAGGGGTGGCATAATACATGCTTCAGCCCCTGGGAGACTTCTGGGTGCACCTCAGCCCTGGGTACAGGGACTTGGAGAGGGCCCAGTGCCAATTCAGTACCTGAGTACAATTTGGATAGAGAGAACAGCTAGGCTGTGGGTCTGATTAGCAGGCCCACAGCCAGGGAAAGTCGTAAACCAGTGCAGCAAAAAGCAAAAATCTGGGTGATCATAGGATTGCAGACCCTACTCTCCTACAGTGTCACTGATTGATTGATTGATTGATTGAGTGTTGCTTTTGGTTCTGTCCACTCTCTCAGAGAGGAGGGAGGGTTGCTTATGACTATAATGGGATTTCCCCTACGAGAGAACTGGAGTTACAGGTAAGAAACTATTCATTCTCTGGTAGGGGATTTCCATTTATAGTCATAAGCACTGAATGGAGTAGCAAGCCTATCCCTACCTAAAGCAGTGGAGAAGACGGAGAGTAAACTAAGGCAGAATTTTAAGCAACAGATATCTGAGGGAGGCCTGTCTTACTTGAGCGTCCACTCTAGCATCAGAGTCCATACAGTAATGCTTGGTAAATGTATGGTCAGATCTCCAGGGGGCTGCTTTGCAAATATCTAGAATAGGGATATTCCTCTTTAAAGTAGCTGTAGACGCTTTACCACTAGTGGAGTGCGCTTTATGTTTAGCTGATAGTGTTTTGTTAGCTTTCTGATAGCACAAAAGGATTCAGGAAACTATCCATTGGGAGAAGGGCTGTTTGGAAGTGGCTAAATCCCTACGGGCCGGACCATAGTTGATAAACAATTTGCTCAATCTGCGAATGTCTCATGTCTTATCGAGATAGAAATTCAAAACTCTTCTCGCATCAGGGAATGAAGAGTTCTTTCAGCTGGAGGGATTCTGAAAGAATGTAGGTAAAGCTATGATCTGGTTAACATGGAAGTCCAAAATAACCTTAGGGAGGCATTTCGGATGAGTCCTCATAACCACTCTTTTAGAGTGGAAGACTGTGGATGGTTCATACGAACAAAGCGTTTGGATCTCGCTAACCCTGTGAACTGATGTTTGCCCTACAAGGAAAGCTATCTTCCAAGAAAGGTGTTGCAGGGCGCCTCTGTGAATATGCTCACAGGGAGGCTGGATAAGATGAGAGAGTACAATGTTAAGCTCCCAGGGAGGTGACAGATGCCTAATGGGAGGGAAAACCTTCTTCAATCCTTCTAGAAAATTCTTGATGATGGGGACTTTGAAAAAAGAGGTTAGTGAAGGAAATTTTCTGTAGGCAGTAAGGGCTGCCAGGTGAACCTTTAGAGAAGAGAATTGCAAGATAGATTTTGCCAGATGGAATAAGTATTGAAGAAAGCATCTTCCTAGTCCATGTTCTTAGAGATACACCAAATGCAAACTCTCTTACACTTGAAGGCAGATACGAAACGGGTGCTCGGCTCCATAGCCTCTATATGGAGGTCCACATGGTCCTGCGGTAGATTCAAGTGTCTGTATTCTATTAGCTCCAGAGCCATGCCACCAAATTCAAATAGGAAATATTGCGGTGTACCATCTGGCCTCCGAACCTCATTAGCAGGTCTGGTCCGAATGGCAGCTTGAGATGTGGATGGATGGACCGATGAAGGAGGTCCATGAGCCACAATTGACGTGGCCACTCCGGAGCTATTAGGATTATTATGGCCCTCGAGTGGGACAGCTTGATGAAGGCTGATGGAAACAGGGAAATCAGCGGGAAAGAGTAAAGAAATCTGCTGGACCACTTGATCTATTGGTCATTCCCCAGTGTCCCTGGCTGGAAGTACCTTGAGGTGAAGCTATGGCATTTTTTGTTGTCTGCCGTGGCGGACAAGTCAATGGCTGGGGTGCCCCACAGTTGAAAGATGTGTACTAATTCGCCATGTAAGACCCACTCATTTGGGCATATTATCAACGCTGTGCAAAAAATATCGCACAGCGTTGATAACGTGGAAAAATCGATCGCCGTTTTCACATCCCCTGTTAGCAGTGTATTCTCAACGCTAAAGCCAACAGGCGATGTGAAATCGTCGATAGGTCGTATTAGCACGTGAAAACAAGCGCTGTTTTCATGCGCTAATGTGTGCCTTGATAATATGAGGGGGGGGATTCAGCTTTATGATCCACCCCCTCATGTTAGCAATGCCTAACACGTACTAAAAGCAGGCGTTGGGAGACCTGCGATAGACGCGTTTATCGCAGGTCTCCTTCTCCCAAGGCCTGCCTTGTGAATCTCACCTCCAACCACATTTTACATGTGGTTGGATGTGGGAACGCCCACCCTGCATCTCATTAGTGTTATTCATCGCCCCCAGCGTGGGGGCGATGAATAACACATGAAATGCGTCGCTAACCGGAGTTAGCGACGCATTGATAATAGGGTGATAATTAATTCATGCGTTAGCAACCGGAAAAGGTCGCTAACACATAAATTAAGGCCCTTGATAATATGCCCCATGGTTTTCTTGTAGTAGCCTGCTAAGAGTCCGCATGTGCATCTTACAAACCTGGAAGGTGAGTTGTTGTGACTTGCTATGCTCCATTTCCATATTGTTTGGGCCTCAACTGAGAGGGGCTTGGATCTCGTTGGTAGTAGTGCATGGTGGTTGAATTGTTCATCTGAACACAAAGGGAGTGGGATCAGAATGACAGGCGAAACGCCTTCAGCGCTAGATGACATGAAGACCTAACCTTTGAAGGAGACCGCAAGTCTAGTTGTAGTGAAGTTGAGCTTCCTTAGAATTTGAAACCTTGGTTGGCCAATCAACTAGGTATGGGTAGACAAATATTTTGTATTTCCTGACATAGGGAGCCACTACTGTCATGCACTTTGAGAATGTTCTGGGTGCTGACTTGAGGCCAAATGAAAGTACGGCACTGACAGTGGTGTGTCCCCACTATGAACCTGGTGTAATTGGAGATAGATCTGGTGTGATGGCAGCATCCGGAACTTTTCTTACCAAACCAACTTGTTGGCTATTTTGAGGTCGAGTATGGGTCTGAATTTGTTCTTGTCTTTCTTTTTCACCAGAGAGTACCTGGAATATATGCCTGTACCTCATTGCTGGTGAGGAGTGGGTTCCACCGCTTGCTTTTGTAAGAGAATATTGATCTTCAACCGTAACAGGGGCAGTTGGAAACTGGTCGGTTTCGGAGGGATGAGCGGTGGAGGACTGGTGAACCTCAGACAATATACATTTTGTAAAATATTCAGAACCAGGTGTTTTTTGTTATGTTTTGCCACTCTGCCAGATAACAAGATAGGTTTCCCCCCACCGGAGTGGGTAAAAAAAGAGGGGGAAGTAACAATTCTGAAATTGAGCAGGATGCTGAGCGGATCTAACCAATGTCTGTTTCCTTTGGTATGGTTGGTAAGGTGGAGGGTGCTGTCCAGCACCCTGTTGGCTTCTCCACTGAGGGGTTTGAATACTCTGTGAATAGTAACATCATTGGTGGGGACGGAGGAACAGATGAACAATGCTTGCATTTTGCGATTCTCAAAATGCAATGTACAACAGTGTCTCAGACACTGTTTGCGATTCCCAATGGGATCGCAAATTGCATGCCTCATCAATATTCATGAGGCAAGCACAGTTTGCGACCGCATTGGGAATGGCTAGCACTCACAGGGATGGTGGCCTGTTGGGGTCAGCAAACCAATATGTCTGTGACAGCTTTTTCAATAAAGCATTTTTTTTTTTAATGCAGCCGTTTTCCTTAAAAGGAAATTGTGATGCATTTAAAAAAAGACAAATTTTCAGTTTCATTTTTTAAGGGCAGGCAGTGGTCCCTGGGACCAATGCCTGCTCTTAAAAAATATTTTCTCACACACTCACAAAGGGGACCCCTTCCTGTTTGCAAGTGGTTTACCACCTACTTGAAGTAGGTGGTAAACTGCAAATGTTTTTCAGCCCTAATGCGGTTGCAAAACAATAGTAAATGGCAGTGATTTTCACTATTAGGAAGAGACGCCCTTTCTGAATAGCTAGAGTCGCAAAGCGCTATTATGCGAGTCAGTGACTCGCAAAATAGCATTTGTACATACCATTACCCCTTTTCGTGGTCGTAAACGGGCCAATCTCCCGTTTGCGAGTTCAAAACAGGGTCGTACATCTGGCCCAAAATCATTTTATTTGCTCGCTAGGTCTCTCTAGGCCAACTGCCTTCAGAGTCTCCATTTTTGCTTTCATTCGTACCTTCTCATCATTGGTGTGGCTTCCAAATAGAGGAGTACCGAAGAATGGAAGTCTTAATATCTTCTGCTTGAGGGAGGTAAGGTGAAGCCAAGAGTGACTTCTGAGAGCGATGCCGTGGCAGTACTCATGTGACGCTAGTAGGAAAGAATCTGCTGCAGCACTAATTATTTGATTGGAAATCAGTAATCCTTCATTGAGGAGTTCCAAAAAGTCTTCCCGTTTGTCTCTTGGGAGATTTTCAGTAAACTGCCAGAAGGATTTCCACAGAGTCCTGTCATAACAAGGGCTGACGAGCATCGCCCCACTGTTTTCTCGCATTGCGAGAAGCAGAAACATAAAATGGTGATACATTTAAATTATTACCATTTTATGTTTGGTTGCAGGTGGGTGGGTGGGGTTGCTTTATAGGCAGGGCAGGAGAGGAGTGGTGTGCCCACTACTGAGTGTGCAAAGACTGTTTGGTCCGCCCTCTGGGGCTGCCCAAACCAGTGATGCGCACTCTGCTTTTCTTCATGCAGGCTGCAATGCCACTTTAATTGTGGTTACTACCTTATTAAATCGTGGTTTCTGCCTTATTGCAAACCTTTGGACCCACAGAGTCTGACCTCTGACTCTCCTTATCCAGAAGAACTGCTGAAGTGGGATTAGTGGCATGGTTTTTCTTTGCTGCTACTACAATGACAGAGTCAAGTGTTGGGTCAGTACGGAGAACGGCAGGACCCTGCTCCGAAGAGCGATATTTTTTCTGAAGCCTAAACGAAGCTGTCTTGGTAGAGGCTGGTGTCAAGAAGAGGTCTATAGCTGGTTCGAATAGTCCTGGCAATAGTGGCAGCAAAGGTATTGATGTTGACCTATATTGAAGGGTTTTAAAGAATATTGATGTCATTAGTGTTGGTGTTGGCATTGCAATATTTAGTTTTGCCGCTCCCCTCACCAAGACCTCTTGAAAAGTGGTGATATCTTCCAATATAGTCCTGTAGCAGTGGATAATGTCTCCGTCGTGTGTCTGGTCCAAGACCATCGTGAATGGGGATAATGACGGGAGTACCTAGATGATGGAGATGAGTGCTTGAGCTGTAACAGTTGGACCTAGAATGATGGCGTCATCTAGGCCAAGATGTGGGCCTCGGTGTGGGAGCAAATGGCATCAGTGGTGTTGGTGGAAGAGTTGGAGGTGGAGGAAGAGATGTTGGAGGAGGCAGAGAGAGTGCTGACGGAGGAGAACATGGTGAACCCCTTGAAGTAGAGCATGTTCTTTAATACTCCGAGTCTGGGGAAGAATAGATATGTCTCCTTTTCCTTCTTGCCTCAAGCGTCTTGAGGATGCCCAGAAAGTTCTCAATGTCAACCGGTCTTGATGCCTAGATGTCCATCTGCTTGTTGACTGTGATCATCATCGGCGGATGGTTGTCGGAATGGACCTGAATGTTGATCTTGGGTGATGCCTATAATTTTATTGGGATCTCTGCAGCAAGCAACATGGTGGCCTTGCAGTTGATAGGCTCCTTGAAGTCAAACGAGGACTGCGCGTCAATGGTGTTATCGAAATCCACACCCCTTGCCTTGAGTCTGACCTGCGACGCTTCCTCGACATTGAACCATGGATAGATGGCAAACAGGTTGGCACCGTACTTCTCCTTGATGTCGATCCTCTTCAGATCGACCAGGACTGATGGTGTTTTTCTGCAATCTTCATCCTGGCATGCCCTCCAGAGACATATGACAGGGCCCTGTCAGAGGTCTGACCCTCTACTCTCCCTGAGGTCCAACCTTCAGACTGTGTCGGTTGTCTTCTTCGCTCATCAGTACCATCAAGGTGAAAATTCTCCCGGTCTCTCAAGGTGTGTCTTGAAAATTTCCTGTAGTGATAGCAAGGCTCAGGAACATGATTTTCTGGGAGGCAGAGTATACACACCTCATGAAGTTCCGTCTTTCTCCCACAAGCTGGGCGTTTGTCAAAAAGAGATGACATTGTTCTGTCAAAAAATCTCTAATGTCTGTCAAGAGAAGATAGAAAAAGCCAGGGAAAGACCAGAGACATCGAATGAAATCTTTGTCACCAAAATTCAGTTGCGATTTTGAGGACAAAAGCTCCAGGGTCCTGTCAGCTGAAGTCGGAAAAAAGAACTGAAGCAACAGCCACCTGCTCAGCATGATAGGATACCGGTGGTCCCTGTGTTCTTAATAGCACAGTCTCTGTTTTTAACCCATATAATGACAGCCTGTGGGGCTACACTGTACTGCTCTCCTTTATCTCTATGCTCTACCAAAAAAGGGTTTGTGAAAGATTTTCATGTTGTTGTACTAAAACTTCAAGAAATTATACAAATAGATAATACTTCTGGCCTCTTTTTCAAGTACAATCTGAAGACGTGCACCATTGTAGCCTAGTCCTATATGCTGCATAATATTTTCTTGAAGTGGCCCAGCCCCCAATGGCTGCTGGGACTCTAACATGCAACTACAGAAAAGCAGTATTCCTGTTACAACATTTTAATCATGTTTTTCAGGAGTTTGAACATTACATCATTATAATCATTTACATTTCACATAACATAACATGTGCATTACAAAGAATAAAGCATAAATAAACAAATCTTTTTCGATCAAGATTAAATAACCCAATGCATTTCGGGGCGAAATGCCCCTTCGTCAGGGATTCTGTGAAGATAAAGGAAACGTATTAGACGGTGCCATTATTTCATGTTCATTTTTACTAGTTATATAGTGACACAATGGCATATATGGATTAGTTACTTACCTGTAATCCTAGTTCTCTTCCAGGGGTATACTCATCAAAGTCATAAGCACTGAATAGTCCCGCCCATGTGCGGGACCCCGGAGAAATAGCCAATAATATGCATATATCTACATATATATATATATACACATATAAATACGCATAAAATAACCATATATATATAGATAATGCATATAAATATACATATGCAGCCCAATATAACCATACTAGGCTCAAAAAACTGCCCAATAGCCTGTAAAATCTTTACATTTGCTAAATAAAGACATATAAAACACATTATATGATAATGTAAAGAAGAAAACACTGCCTAGGTTTTCTTTGAAACACACAACCTTTATTTTCAAAGGTAAAAACAGGCAGGATCATAGAGGCAGCTTTAGCCTAGATAGGCTGCATAGTAACAACAGAAAAATCTGGCGCCGTGCCTTTAAGACCTCTGTGAGCCTCCAGGCTCCCATCATGCACCACAGGTGACAGTTAGGTCAGTTCTTTTGGACGGCTCCTTCTGTGAGGATCCTGGAGCATTGAGCTCGCCAGTTGGTGATATTTTTTCACTTTCTTCTGGTTTTTCTCTAATTTTTTCGTCATTACACGACGTCTTTAGTCATTATCTGACTAATCCAATAATTTTTTACTGTTTTTGGACTATTTTTTCAGTCACAATGCCGGCCTTATTTGCTAAGTGTCCGGCCTGTGGTAAAAAAATGGCCAAGACAGACCCTCATTCGGTCTGTGTAGCTTGTCTACCTTCTTCTCATAAGCCAGAACTTTGCTACCACTGCAGCAAACTTTCAAGTAGGACTTTGAGAGAGAGAGAGAAGAGCAGGCTTCAGTCCCTGCATGACAGAGGAGAAACCGTGAGTGGAAAAGAAGATGTTCACTCTAGGAAGCCTTCTTCTCAGCGCAAGGACAAAGGGGAGAAGAGAAAACATCGGTCCCCTTCCACTTCGAGGGACAGATCTTCTTCCAAGGTACCTGCGTGCTCAAAATCGACATCGAAATCACCGTCGCGGCATACATCGACTTCGAAGCATCCCTCGCCGTCGGAGAAGTCGTCGTCGAAGCAAGGTGAGAAACGACATGAGCATAGGCGGTCCCGGTCTGGCTCGCCTATGACTGCAAGAGAGCGGGACTCGACGTCGTCTCATCGACGTCGACGGTCGCCGCCGAGAGGCTCGAAGAATCAGTCGAGGTCGCCGTCGAGAGGTGCCATGACGCCGACGTCGAACCGGGCAGTAGAGGTTTCGTCGTCGAAGAGCCCCAGTCATATAACAGTGTGAAACTGCATGGGTAACATGTAAAAGAGATCGTTCTGATATTAGTCCGGGGAGGCGGGTGGGTGTGCTTATGACTTTGATGAGTATACCCCTGGAAGAGAACTAGGAATACAGGTAAGTAACTAATCCTTCTCTTCCAGGGGATACTCATCAATAGTCATAAGCACTGAATAGAGTAGCAAGCCCATCCCATACCCTGCGGACTAATATCAAGCTCTCTAAACGGTACACTCATAAAAGTATTACCCAAACAAATTCCTCAGGGATGCTTGACCAACCTGAGCATCCGCCTGAGTATCAGAATCAAGGCAGTAATGGCGAGAAAAGGTGTGAACCGAACGCCATGTAGCTGCCTTACAAATTTCATGAACAGGAACATTTTTAAGCATTGCTATAGTAGCAGCCTTTCCTCTAGTGGAATGAGCTCTCGGTCTACCTGGGAGTTGTTTACGTGCCAATTGATAACATAACAAAATGCATGACACAATCCATCTAGAAATGGACCTCTTGGATGCAGGCAAGCCTGTATTCAGAGGACCGTAGTTTACAAACAAATGATCAGTCTTTCTAATACTTTTAGTTTTATCCAGGTAAAACTTTAAAACTCTTTTCAAATCCAAAGAATGTAGAGCTTTTTCAGCTGAAGAGCTCGGATTAGCAAAAAACGTAGGTATTGTCACTGATTGGGTAATGTGAAAATCCGAGACTACCTTAGGAAGGAATCTGGGATGCGTCCGAAGCACCATTCTATTCGCATGGAAAACGAGATAGGGTTCTGAAGCACAAAAGGCCTGAATCTCGCTCACCCTGCGCGCAGAAGTGATCGCCACAAGGAAGGACACCTTCCACGACAGATGTTGAAGGGAAGCCTTGTGTATAGGTTCAAATGGAGGACCCATCAATTTAGACAAAACCACATTAAGCTCCCAAGGAGGTGAAGGAGCCCTCACGGGAGGATACACTTTCCTGAGACCCTCCAGAAAATCCTTCACAACTGGCATTTGAAAGAAAGAAATCTGAGTAGGGGACTTTCGATATGCAGTAATCGCTGCCAAATGGACCTTAATAGAGGAATACTGCAAACCTGCTTTGGCCAAAGAAAGTAAGTATGGTAACAGTACCTGTTCCTGACCACGAATCGGGTCATGTCCTTCAGCAGCACACCACATGAAAAACCGCTTCCACTTGAAAGCATACGTCTTTCTTGTAGAAGCTCTCCGTGCCTCTCTTAAAATGTGCATACAGTCCTGGGAAAGGCCTAGATGTCCGTACTGGACGAACTCAGGAACCATACTGCTAGCTTCAAGGGACGGCAGGTTGGGATGGAACACTCTGCCGTTCTCCCTCGTCAGCAGATCCGGACAGCAGGGAAGCCTCCTGTGCGGCACTTTGGATAGATGAAGGAGATCCGGGTACCACCATTGGCGAGGCCAATCCGGAGCTACAAGAATCATGTCTGTCTGCGACTTGTACAGTTTCTTGATCACCAAGGGAATGAGTGGAATCGGTGGAAAGGCGTAAAGTAATGTCTCTGACCAGTCCATCCATAGAGCATTCCCCTTGGACCCTCGTTGTGGGTACCTGGACGCGAAGACGCGGCATTTTGCGTTGTCGGCGTCCGCGAAGAGATCGATTTCTGGTGATCCCCAGGCCTGGAAGACATCTCTTATCACTTCGTCTTTTAAGACCCAGTCGTGTGCTTCTGCGAAGTGCCTGCTGAGGTCGTCTGCTTGGACATTGAGAACGCCGGGCAGATGGACAGCTGAAATTGTCATACCCCGAGCCAGAAGCCACTTCCAGATTGCTTGCGCTTCCAGTGACAGAGGTCTGGATCTTGTTCCGCCCTGCTTGTTCAGATAGTACATTGTGGTTGTATTGTCCGTCTGAACAAGCAGAGAGGATGATTTGAGAGCTGGAAAGAAAGCTTTGAGAGTCAGATGTACCGCTCTGAGTTCCAACATGTTTATGTGATACAGTCTTTCTTTCTCTGACCACACTCCTTGAACTTGAAGGGACCACAGATGGGCTCCCCATCCTTGCAGGGACGCATCTGTCACCAGCGATCGTCTGGGCATGTCCTCTTGAAAAGGCACTCCCACTATCAGATGACTCCGCTGCATCCACCATCGGATGGAGATCCGCACTGACAGAAGTAGTGACAGTTTGTCTTCCCAACGGTCTGAAAACTGGGACCACTGATCCTCCAGTGACTGCTGTAGAGGTCTCATGTGCAGCCTGGCGTTCAGAACAAGGAAAATGCAAGACGCCATGAATCCTAGCAGAGACGAGATCTGTCTGGCCATTGGTCGAGGATTCTTTAGTAAAGTTTGACATTTGAGGAGAATAGAGGACAGTCTCTCCTCCGAAGGAAACGCTTTTGCGTCCTTTGAATCTAGAAGTGCGCCCAGATAATGTATCCTCTGTGTGGGGTTGAGGATAGACTTTTTGAAGTTCACGTGAAGGCCTAGCCTCCGCAGTTGATGTATGCAAAACGTGAGATGTTGTTGCAGCAGACTCGGAGACGCACTCTTTAGCAGCCAATCGTCTAGATAGGGATAGATGAAAATATGTCTCTTCCTTAGGAAAGCCGCTACGACTGCCATGCACTTTGAGAAGGTGCGAGGAGCTAACTTTAGCCCGAAGGGCAAGACTGTGTACTGGTAATGACTGGTTTGTATGCAAAACCTTAGAAATTTCCGATGCTTTGGGGCGATGGAGATGTGGAAATAAGCATCTTGAAGGTCTATGGAGCACATCCAGTCCTTTTGATGCAGAAGTGGAACTATTTGATGTAACGCCAGCATTCTGAACTTTTCTCGCCGAATGAACTGATTGAGGCGCCTGAGATCTAGTATGGGCCTGAACTCCTTGTTTGGACCTTTCTTTGGAACTAGAAAGTATCGGGAGTAGACGCTTTGACGACGCTGTGCCTTCGGGACCTCCTCGATAGCTTTCTTCAAGACTAACGTAGACACCTCCTGTTTTAAAAGATGAAGGTGATGGAACACCGACTTTTGAGGAGGAATGGAGGGTGGAGGAGCTTTGAATCTGATTGCATATCCATTTTGCACAATATTCAGCACCCATTTGTCGTTTGTGATGTTTTTCCACTCGTCCAGGTAAAAACGAACACTTCCCCCCACCGGAGTGGGTAACGGGATCAGGGGAAGCAAGCACTTACTGTTTTTGTTGTTGCTGCTTGTTTCCAGGTGCAGACTGCCTGGAAATACCACCTCTTCCTCTACCAGGAGGACGCTGGGAGAATTGGGATCTTCCCTGATTCTGCTGTGACGACCATTGAGGGGTTTGAACCCTCTGCTGGTTCTGTCTGCGATCATAAGGGCGGTATTTCTTCTTGAAGTTGTCCTTTCTCTTTTCGAGACCAACAGCTCTTACAGTATCGAGCTCTGTCTTCATCCTTGACATCTCATCGTCAGCATGAGACCCAAAGAGCGATTTTCCATTGAAGGGTAAATTCAGAATCTGGTGTTGCGCTTCAGGCTTAAGACCCGTAAGCCTCAGCCAAGCTGTTCTTCTCGCACAGATTCCATGGGCATAACCATGCGTCGACAAATCGGAAGCATCTGCAGCTGCGCTAATCACCTGGTTAGCCACTAGCCCACCTTCATGAAGGATTTCCAGAAAATCCTGCTTGTCTTCTTTCGGAAGTTTTTCTGTAAAGCGAGACAAGGAATCCCATAAAGAACGGTCATAGCGGCCCAGTAAAGCAGAGGCGCTGGCAACCTTCATATAGGAAGCAGAAGTGGCACACATCTTCTTTCCTAATGAGTCCATACCTTTACTGTCCTTATCAGGGGGTACAGATGATGAAGACGCTCCTGTTTGATTCTTACGAGCTGCTGAAACGATGACTGAATCAGGCAGTGGCTCAGACCTCAGAAATAAAGGGTCATTGTCCGGAGCTTTATATTTCTTTGCGATCCGCGAAGGAACCGCACCTAAGGATGCCGGTGTTAAGAATTTATGCTCCGCAGGTTCCAATAGGCCTGGAACCAGGGGGAGTAAAGGCCTCGATGATAATTTTTGATGCAAAGTCTCGAAAATTACCGTTGTCTTGGCAGTAGAGACAGGCATATCGATATGAAGTTTCGCTGCACCCCGACAGAGAACCTCATTAAACGTAATCACGTCATCAATTGGTGAAATCCTACTCGGAGGAGTTGATGACAGTGTTGGAGAATAGTTCCTTTTTTAATCGGTAGACCTTGTGGACGACCTAGTATCACGTCTTCTAGACGATCGATGATGAGAAGACTTAGGAGATGGTGAAGCTCGCCTCCTCTCAGATGGAGACTTTCTCGGAGGAGTACGTTCACGTCGTATTGCAGAGTGCACCACCCGTATCAAAGGTGACCTTGATCTAGCCGACACCGGATACTTGGAACGAGATTTTGGAAGGTTAACTTTCCTTATCTTCCAGTCTCTGAGCTCCCCCAGCCATCGCGGCGAGATATTAGCTGCTGTAGGTGAAGGGGCTCTTGAAGGCTCTGGAGAGATTTGCACAATCCACAACTCAGGTGAGGAAGAGGACCTCCCAGAGGGACCAGATCTCTTAGAGCGGTCTTTGGACACCGTTCTAGGTCTTTTTGCAGCAGGAGACGTAGACGACATTCTCTTCGACTTCGATTTTCTCGGCGGCGATCTCCTCGGCGTCGATTTCTCCCTCGACGGCGATCTCCTCGACGGCGATCTCCTCGGCAGGGATCTCCTCGGCGGCGATCTCCTCGGCGGCGATCTCCTCGGCGGCGATCTTGTCGACGACGAGTGCCTTTTCGGCATCGACGTCAGGCGTTTCGACAACGATGCTTTTCTCGGCGTCGTGTGCCTCGACGTTGCATGACTGGGGCTCTTCGACGACGAAACCTCTACTGCCCGGTTTGACGTCGGCGTCATGGCACCTCTCGACGGCGACCTCGACTGATTCTTCGAGCCTCTCGGCGGCGACCGTCGACGTCGATGAGACGACGTCGAGTCCCGCTCTCTTGCAGTCATAGGCGAGCCAGACCGGGACCGCCTATGCTCATGTCGTTTCTCACCTTGCTTCGACGACGACTTCTCCGACGGCGAGGGATGCTTCGAAGTCGATGTATGCCGCGACGGTGATTTCGATGTCGATTTTGAGCACGCAGGTACCTTGGAAGAAGATCTGTCCCTCGAAGTGGAAGGGGACCGATGTTTTCTCTTCTCCCCTTTGTCCTTGCGCTGAGAAGAAGGCTTCCTAGAGTGAACATCTTCTTTTCCACTCACGGTTTCTCCTCTGTCATGCAGGGACTGAAGCCTGCTCTTCTCTCTCTCTCTCAAAGTCCTACTTGAAAGTTTGCTGCAGTGGTAGCAAAGTTCTGGCTTATGAGAAGAAGGTAGACAAGCTACACAGACCGAATGAGGGTCTGTCTTGGCCATTTTTTTACCACAGGCCGGACACTTAGCAAATAAGGCCGGCATTGTGACTGAAAAAATAGTCCAAAAACAGTAAAAAATTATTGGATTAGTCAGATAATGACTAAAGACGTCGTGTAATGACGAAAAAATTAGAGAAAAACCAGAAGAAAGTGAAAAAATATCACCAACTGGCGAGCTCAATGCTCCAGGATCCTCACAGAAGGAGCCGTCCAAAAGAACTGACCTAACTGTCACCTGTGGTGCATGATGGGAGCCTGGAGGCTCACAGAGGTCTTAAAGGCACGGCGCCAGATTTTTCTGTTGTTACTATGCAGCCTATCTAGGCTAAAGCTGCCTCTATGATCCTGCCTGTTTTTACCTTTGAAAATAAAGGTTGTGTGTTTCAAAGAAAACCTAGGCAGTGTTTTCTTCTTTACATTATCATATAATGTGTTTTATATGTCTTTATTTAGCAACTGTAAAGATTTTACAGGCTATTGTGGCAGTTTTTTGAGCCTAGTATGGTTATATTGGGCTGCATATGTATATGTATATGCATTATCTATATATATATGGTTATTTTATGCGTATTTATATGTGTATATATATATATATATATGTAGATATATGCATATTATTGGCTATTGCTCCGGGGTCCCGCACATGGGCGGGACTATTCAGTGCTTATGACTATTGATGAGTATCCCCTGGAAGAGAAGATCTATTAGGCAATATATTGGGTAATATTTATTGAGCTTTTATAGTTAATCAGAAAATTTAAGATGAAGAATACATGTTGAATTCTGGGATATAGTGATGGTATAAGCATTCTGGTGGTAATGGCCTTACTTATAGGATTTTCTTACTTATTGAATTGGATTTTCAGAGGTACCAGATATACCTGACTTTATGTCCAGAGATAGCAGTCATTTCTGTGTATAGACAAATACATGCAAGGTTTTGAGTGTGCGAATTAAGTTACGAACGCTTGATAACTTGTTATTAAGATCAAGCTTACCTGTCGAGTGACGACGATTATGCTGGCTGAGTGAACCTGAGGGTGAAAGTGAGCTCGAGTTACGGGTGTGTCCGGCTATTATTCGTTTTTTGAGAAAACTTTGAAATATGGGTAAGGGACAGTGTAGTGATACACCGGTCTTACCTGCAGGCGATAACGCGCTGATGATTAATTTTGTGTTTCAACTCAATTCAAACCAAAGAGCACTTTTCTGGCTCAGATATCCCATAAAAGTCTCGACACCTTCGAAACTTTAGTGAAAGCTGACTTAAGTAAAATTCAATATAAAAGAAATCTAAAAAATCTCTCACGAGCAGAAAACAGTGCACTGCAAGCATTAGCCAAGAATGATACAATTACAATCCAGAGAGCAGACAAAAGAGGAGGACTAGTGATAATGGACACAGACCTCTAAAAAGGTACAGAACATGTAATGGACTGAAATACATACACAAAATTGAACACAGATACGACAACCGATCTATCCAAAACATTAAGTGCAATCCTAGACCAAGCGGAGACACTGAACTGGATCAATACAAACACCAAAAGATACTTATGGCAAACCCACCCAAGGAGACCTAAAATGTATTTTCTCCCTAAAATACATAGAAACTTAAGAAATCCCCCCTTCAGACCAATAGTATCAGGGTGTGAATCAATCTTCGAAAACCTAGGGAGATTCATTGACAATCATCTTCAACCATTCATCCAACAATGGTCAAGCTACATAGAGGATACATCCGACTTTTTAAGAAGCTTAACAACCATTCGCCTCGAGGCAAGTGAAAACTTAACTTTATGCTCAATAGATGTCGTAGCGCTCTACACTTCTATTCCACATGCTTCAGGATTAGAAGCAACTGAATGGGCCCTGTTACAACAAGACAAACCAGAGACAATGAAGTGTTTCATCATTCAACTTCTTGAATTCTGTCTGGAAAACAACTATTTCATGTGGCCAGATGAATACTATTTACAACTCAATGGCACAGCCTGGGTTTTCCTGGAGCCTGTGTATACGCCAACATATTCATGGCCAAATTCGAGCATGACTACATCATGGCAGACCAAACATGGCAAGACGGATTGATCTACTACAAAAGATATATCGACGATATATTCTTAATCTGGAAGAACAGCGAGACATCAATAATAAACAACATCAAAACCTTAAACCAAGTAGATCCAAGAATTCAATTTACTTATCACATTGACAAAAATGCTCTACCTTTCCTGGATGTGCTGATTGAACTGAAAAACGAACAAATCCATACCAGTGTTTTTAGAAAACCAACAGACAAAAACACAGCATTGCTCTATAAAAGCTTTCATCCCATGACTCTGATCAAAAATCTACCCATCTCTCAATCCATGCAAATCAAACGCATTTCTTCTGAGCAAATAACATGCACTAAAACACTTGAAGACCAAAAGCAAAGATATATAGCTCGAGGATATCCACCAGAACAACTAGATACACAACTAGCAAAAGTCAATGCAATGTCTAGATCGAAACTACTCGAGAAAAAAACAAAGAAAACAACCAAAAGGATGGTCTTCGTCTCAAAATATTCATCTGCATCACAAGATATACAGAAAATAATCCTAAAAAGATGGGAAATTCTTGAAACAGAGAATGACTTCAGACCACTTTCCAAAGAAAAAACACACTTTGCCTACAAACGGGCCCAAAATCTGAAAGAACTATTCACAAAACGCTCTAAGCAACCAGAACTTGGAAACCAAACTAATCACAAGGGTACAACTAAATGCTGGAACTGCAAAAATTGCAACAACGCAATCATGGGCAATATTCTTCAACACCCAAGAAGCGGAGAAAAGATCCAACTAAGACATTCGGCAAACTGTGACTCAGAGCACTTAGTGTATATGATAAAATGTCCCTGCGTACATATATATGTAGGCAAGACCGAGAGAAAAAGGAAAATAAGACTTTCAGAACACAAGAGTAGAATTCGCAACAAAAGCACTACATCACCATTAGCAATGCACTGGACAGAATATCGTCACACCATAGCGCAATTAAAGTTCCAAATCATCGAGCTGGTACCGCAAAAACCAGGACTAGACAACTCCAAAATCCTCCTCCAAAGAGAAGTTTTCTGGATAAAAAGACTACAAACCCTGACACCGCTTGGATTAAACGATAAATTGGAACTGATATGTTTCCTATGAATTGAGTCTATAATTGCAACCTGAAACCCACCGAAGACCCCACACGCAATCTCTTCACACCAACACACATACATCAGTATCATAAAGTACATGTAATTAACCTAGACATTTATTACAATAGGCATAATGTACTTTTAGATCTTAAACATGAGTATATATGTGTTTGTAATGCTTTATTTATACGTATAATTTTGTTAAACTGTTCAGACTGTGTAAGTTCATGACAATTCTTCGAGGTTAATAATCCCAATAAATCCCATCATTCAAACTAAACTTTCTCTTGTTTAGAAATAAAACAATAAAGTTTTTCAACCGTCCCTTTTAAAAAAAACACCATCAAGAAAACCTCACCAAGAACACACAGTCCCTTTTTCATCTTTATAATATATGTTCGTTCTTCAATACAATATCGACACTGAAAATTCCACAGCACAATTCTATATATTTCAATACAATGACTGTATTCCATACAGATCATTTATACTCGCACATTAAAGAACAATTATGTTTTATTTATGGCGCTTTCAGCCTCGTTTTTCACCACACTCGGTCAATATGATAACATTGCAAGTCCTTTCTCAATGTTCATGAACATTGAATAAACATAAGTTAACACAGAAGAAGGACACCATTATCGCGTCCCTGATACCAGAAAGGAATACTTTGCCGCGAGGCTCGAACTTTCTCTCGGTAAGCACGGTAACTGTTTTCATCTTGGAACTTGACCACGACACCCCTAATAGAAATTATAACCGCTGTTTTTCATCTCTGCAGTTTATTTATTATCCCGAACGGGAAACACAAACGTAATCATCAGCGTGTTATCGTCTGCAGGTAAGACCGGTGTATCACTACACTGTCCCTTACCCGTATTTCAACGTTTTCTCAAAAAACTAATAATAGCCGAACACACCCGTAACTCGAGCTCACTTTCACCTTCAGGTTCACTCAGCCAGCATAATCGTCGTCACTCGACAGGTAAGCTTGATCTTAATAACAAGATATCAAGCGTTCGTAACTTAATTCGCACACTCAAAACCTCACATGTATTTGTCTATACACAGAAATGACTGCTATCTCTGGACATAAAGTCAGGTATATCTGGTACCTCTGAAAATCCAATTCAATAGGTAAGAAAATCCTATAAGTAAGGCCATTACCACCAGAATGCTTATACCATCACTATATCCCAGAACTCAACATGTATTCTTCATCTTAAATTTTCTGATTAACTATAAAAGCTCAATAAATATTACCCAATATATTGCCTAATAGATCATATATGCCATTGAGTCACTATATAACTAGTAAAAATGAACATGAAATAATGGCACCGTCTAATACGTTTCCTTTATCTTCACAGAATCCCTGACGAAGGGGCATTTCACCCCGAAATGCATTGGGTTATTTCATCTTGATTGAAAAAGAGTTGTTTATATATGCTTTATTTTTTGTAATGCACATGTTATGTTATGTGGAATGTAAATGATTATAATGATGTAATGTTCAAACTCCTGAAAAAAATGATTAAATTGTTGTAACAGGAATACTGCTTTTCTGTAGTTGCATGTCAGAGTCCCAGCAGCCATTGGGGGCTGGGCCACTTTCAAGTCTTTATATCAATGCTAGCAGGCATTAATCTAACATAGCACACATATCAAACTAGTCAGATTCATTATTCAGAAAAACTGAGTGCGATCTCCACACACATTCATTCATAATATTTTCTTGCCAAAGTGACTCTGCAGGCCTTTCCGAAAAAAGAATAACATCTACACTTTAGTAGATATATTGTGAAAATGTGCTATGGGGTCCCTGCACATAAGCGGGACTATTTACTGCTTGTGACTATAAATGTAAATCCCTACAAGGGAATGAGTTGACTCCTGGAGAGTGCTTAAATCTGCTTGGGAGGTGAGGTGAGTAATTTAACGAAATCCTGTGGCAGGACAGAACCAAATCAGGCCTTATTTTCAAGATCTCCCAAAAAAAAGAGAGTTTGTCACTGGAAGATCAAATAGGAAATGTATGCATTCAAAACAGTTCCAAAGAGAGGAATGTAATCTTCTGTTCATTACATTAACTTGTGTTTTGTCCATCAAGAATGTTAAGAGTTCTTGAGGAGTGAATTCTCCTGTAAGGATTAGTTACTTACCTGTAATCCGAGTTCTCTTCCAGGGGTATACTCATTAAAGTCATAAGCACCGAATAATCTCTGCCCATGAGCGGGAACCCAGAACACATAATAATATATATATATATATATATATATATATATATATATATATATATATATGTGTAAATATATAACAATAGTACATAGTACTAAACAAATTATACACATATATATGTATAAACCAATAATATGCAGCCCAACATAACCCATAGGCCAATAAAGCCATCATTACATATTTTCTGCAGTATGAAAATAAACTATATAAACAATGCAATAAACAGGCATGAGCCTAAAAAGCATTCCATAATCAGCAAAAATCCTTATATTTTCATCAAAGAATTTATAATAAAAGGCAATTAGCCTAAGAAGGCTGCATACGGAAAAACTATCCCTGTACAGAAAATCAGACTGACACCTCGCCTTTAAGGCCTCAGAGAATCTGAGCACTTTGCCTTTAAGGCCTCCAGGGGAACTCTGTTCCCATCATGCACCACAGGTGACAGTTAGCTCAGTTCTTTTGTACGGTACAGTAAACTTCGCAGGTATCTGCATCCAGAAATACAATATTACTATATTCAAAAACCATAAAGCTACTGCTCGCCCGGTGAGGCGGGAGGGTGCCTATGACTTTAATGAGTATACCCCTGGAAGAGAACTAGGATAACAGCTAAGTAACTAATCCTTCTCTTCAAGGGGATACTCATTAATAATCATAAACACTGAATGGAGTAGCAAGCTCATACCCACAAACCGCAAGCGGTTTGTGAGGAGGGTAGGCTGGAAGAGGGTAGTGCAGAGAATACCGACATAGAAAGGCTGAGAGGTCAAAAAACTGATTTAAGCTCCTTAGTGAATAGGGTGTCTGAATCTCAAGTGAAGGGAGGTGCAGGGGGGGGGGGGCCAGCTCGCGGGTGGCTTGCTACCTGAAAGGGTGGTAGGAGAGGTAAAACCCCAACAGAAAAGATATTATCTGAGAAGTGGCAAAGGGGGAGGTCGTACGGGGGGGGGCGCCCCCATCATGTAACCTAAGTGAAATAGGAAAAACAATGACCTTATCTACAGTGGAGGGTGATAACGATCCCGGAGTATGGGTCACCCCCAAAAATAAGACCCCTAAAAGGAAAAATTATAGGACACAGAAAGGAGAGCTTCAAGCTTCTAATCTCAAGATAACCCCGTCTCTGAGAACTTTTTTTAAGGTAGTTCCAAAAACAGTACTGCTAAATAACCCAACTTTCGTCCCTGCTAAAGTGACTGAAGAAGGAAAATATTTTAAGTACTAATAAGTATCAGATTTTGGCGGAGTTTACTGAATCTCAAGAAAGGGTGGGCATAAAAAGAGAATGAGGACAAGCAGGGCCTGGAGAAGGGGTACTCTCTGAAATAATGGACCTACTAGCGAGCCAGTGTCAGCCCCCGATTCAGCAAGGTACTACGCCACAGCAGGTTGTGTCACTCCAGATCTTAAATCAAAAAGGAGAAGAGACAGGAGGAAACTAGAGGGTGACCGCAAGTATGGGAGGGGTAGATGTAATCCCAGTAGTAGGTACGCAGGAAGGAAATCAATCTCATCTACTACCTCTAACACATTCCCATCGGGTACAGCACCCTAAGCCACAATCGTAGCCTCTGCCTCCGTCTCCGCCCTTGCCTCCGCCCCAGGAGCTGGCACTTTCTTCATCTCTGTTGCCGGTGTCGATGCCGCAGCCGCAGCTGCAGCGGTCTATTTTACAAGACAACACTCAATCAGTAGTAGATCTTATTCAGCTACTAACAACCGAAGTACGGAGCAGATTTGAAATCTCTGAGCAGAACCAGAAGGAGATCAGGTCGGTTTGTGATAATTTGGGAAAGAAGTTAGATGAGGTGACTACCAGAACTGCACAGTTGGAATTGGAAGTGAAAGAACTAACTTCTCAAACAAAAGCTAATAAAAGGGACATTACAGACCTAAAAGGAAGTGAGAGGCTACTGAAATAAAAAATCGAAACGTTGGAAAATAATCAAAGGCGGTGTAATTTGCGGATTTTGAAGATCCTGGAGGGAGCAGAGGGAGAAGACATTAAGTCTTTTGTGGTGCATCTGTTTAAAGAAGGTCTGCAAGGGAAATGGACGGAAGAAGAACTAATGAAAGATAGAGGGTGCACAGAGATCCTTACAGGAGGAACTTGAACAAAAGTAAACCAAGGAAAATACTGGTGAACTTTCACACATATAGCTTGAAAGAGGAAATCCTCCTGAAAGCATTAAAATTAAGACTTTTGACAGTGGATGGAAATGATTTTGAGATCAGATCAGACATCTCACAAATCACTGCAAATAAACAGTGGGAACTAGGAAAACTGATCGAACCATTTAGAAGCTTGGGAGCGACGGTAACGTTAAAGTTTCCCGCCAGCCTGCGTGTTATGTATAACAATAAAATGCAGAACTTTCATAGAGTTGAAAATGCTTCCTAATATCAATCTCTGAGACAGCCGCCACTGAGAATATGGGACGAGGATAAGTTTTCAGTCTTTAGATCGGATTTCTCCAAGAGTGTAAGAGTGTAAAAAAGTATAAAACATAGAGAACACAGCAAAGAAAAGAACAAACTTTGGAAGTATGCTTTCACATAATATAAGCACGATAGTTAATAGGAGTAAATCTCCCAAATGCGGGCCTCCCAAGGCTTTGAGCCATTAAGGAAGAAGAGGAGGATTTCCCGAGGGGAGGGGGTGGGGTTCACGGGGTGCTGCTGGTGCACGGGTGTGGGAGCAGGGGGAAAAAAAGTCCCAAAAAGTTTGTCCTCTATATATAGCTTAGCCCAAGATATAATGGAGCCGGAGAGATTAAAAAGAGATGGCAGATAGTCAGAAGCCGCGTTTAGAATTTCTTTCTTGGAACGTAAACGGTCTGAGAGGATCGCATAGGCGTGAGAGGTTGTTGCAATACTTAAAGGATGCGCCAGCACAAATTATTTTGTTACAAGAGACGCATTTAACTTGTAAGGAGATGAAAGATCCTTTTGAGAAAAGGAAATGGGTGCGAACTCTGATTTGTACGGATCAGCAGCTCACAATAAGAGGGGTGGCGATATTGATAAAATCAAATGCCCAAGTTAAAGTAATGGAAAGCAGAGTAGATAGGGCAGGCATATGGGTAATTGTGAAGATAAAAAGCCACAATCAGTTATACACAGTGGTTGGGTATTATGGGCCCAATACTGATGACCCTCTTCCGTTTGGTCAACTGGTCTCAGAGTTACTGGATTTTCCTGACCCTGTCATAATGGCAGGAGATTTTAATGTGGTCTTAGATGGTAATTTAGATTGTTCCACTAAAAGTAGGAGTAAGACGCATAACAAGTCGAGGTCATTAATAGTTAACACAATTAAATCTTTAGGGTGGTGTGACATTTGGAGAGAAAAGAAGGGCTTGTTAAAAAGTTTTACATTCAATAACAAAAAATATGGACCTCAGTCTAGAATTGACTTCTTTTTAATTAACCAATGTATAAAACATCAAGCAGGAGACGTAAACCATGTGGGGGCACATTTGTCAGACCACTCAGCCATAACCCTAACTTTGTTTCCACAGGATACGGGGGCACAACAGCGGTGGACTATGGATCGCACCATATTGGCAGACGATTCTTTCATGGAGAGCCTGGGTCTGGAGTCCCAAGAGTTTTTTGATAACAATCTGGGAAGTGCCCCCTTAGGTATAGTTTGGGAAACCTATAAAGCCTTTTTAAGAGGGAAAATTACATCGGCGCAGGTATATAAAAAAAGGCAGAGGAAGGCGGAAATCCAAGATTTAGAAAAAAAGATTCAGAGTTTGGAATATATGATACATAATAATGAAATAGGTTGTGTGGAGGGCCAGGCTTCTATCCAGACTCATAAATCAAATCTGGTAGCAGTTCTAGAAAAAAGGTTACAAGATAGATGGTGTGCTGGTAATTTGGCACATTTTATCTATGGGGAGGGGTGCGGCAAGCTCCTAGCTTGGAAAATAAAAAATGACCAGGCGAGAAGTTATATAAACGAGCTAAACTACGAGACAGCATGTGGCCCAAGAAAAGTGGGGGTTAGTACGGAGGATACAATATCAAATTATTTTAAACACGTATATACAGAAGACTTGAACACCACAGGGGCCAAGATATTAGACTGGCTATACCAAGAGCTCCCGCTTAAAATATCAGATTTTCAGAAGTAAGGTATTAATGAGGAATTAACGGAGCAAGAAATTGTGAGGGCTATTAAGTTAGGTAAATCGAATAAAGCGGCGGGTCCGGATGGCCTTCCTACGGAACTATATAAAAAATTAGAGAACGTCCTAGCCCCAGTCTTAAAGAAACTATTTTCTGCAATATTTCAACAGGGGGAAGAAATCCCTCCCTATTGGAATGAGGCCACTGTTCCGCTCATTCTAAAACCTGACAAACCACCAGACTGCTGTGACTCATACAGGCCTATTTCGCTTTTAAATTCCGATTATAAGTTATACTCAAAATTTTTAGCAGATAGGCTGAATGGGGTGGTGGGAGCACTCCTACACGAGGATCAAAAAGGGTTCGTGAGAGGGAGAAATATTAAAGATCTTACATACAACCTCATAGGCTCCATTGATCTAGCCACGATAGACAAAGTGCCTTTAGCAGTTATCACGGTTGATGCGACTAAGGTTTTCAATCGCGTGAATTGGTGATATTTGGAGGAAATTCTGAGGCTATCTAATCTAGGAGGAAACTTTTGTAGTGCTATAATGCAATTGTACAAAGCCCCATCTGCAAAAATATTAGCAAATGGAAGACTATCAAAAAAGTTTAACATTGGCAGGGGGCAAGGCAAGGGTGCCCGCTATCCCCATTACTCTTTAATTTATATATCGAGCCCCTAGTGGAAAAGATTAGGAAGCATGCCAAAATCATCCCGTTTAAAGTAAGAAGTTGGGAAAAGAAAGTGGGCCTATATGGTGACGACCTGGTAGTGTATACATCGAACTTGGATTCAGCCTTACCAGTGGTGTATGAGCTTGCTGCAGGTTTTGGCAAGATTTCAGGCTATGAAATAAACCAGTGTAAAACGGTTATTATGGTCTGGAATATTGATACACGGGTAGAATATGTCAAAGAGGAAATGAGGTACTTGGGTATAAAAATAGTACAGAATACAGAACAAATTCCTGAAACTAACTTCCAGAGGGTCAGTAAAGAAATAGGGTAATTGCTGCTCGGCTGGTCACATCTCTCACTATCAATTTACGGAAGAGTGAATATCATTAAAATGACTATCCTTCCAAAAATTACTTTTTTATTCCAACACATTCCGATGGCCTTTAAGGAAGAATGGCTTAACCCCTTCGACGCTGATGACGGAGCGGTTCCGTCATCAGCGTCGGTTGGGCTGTGCTGATGACGAAACCGCTCTGTCATCGACACAGCCCTCGGGAGGAGCGCTGGCGCTCCCCCCATGGGGCATCGATCTTGGTGCCTTTACCAGGGGTGGCAGCGGAAGACTTTCCGCTGCCACCCCCTGGCCCCCCCACGCTTCCTGGTGGTCAGCGCGCACAGCGCGCGCCGACGTCATCAGGAAGCGCTGGACGCGCTGGAAGCCATTTGTTTCCAGCGCGTCCAGAAAGAAGGTAGGTGAAGTGGTCTCCGGTGGAGTGGGGGGCCGTTTCTTGGTGCCTTGAGGCATCGGGGGGAGGAAACAGTGTTTCCTCTCGCCTGATGTCCCAATGCAGGGCATTCCTGGTGCACGATCGCGCACAGCGTTGCGATCGTGCACCAGGAATGCCCCACTACACACCAGGGATTGTTTGTGTTAGTGTGTATTGTGTGCAGAAAGTGACCCCTTGGGCAAGGGTCGCTTCCTTAGGAGGGGCAAATTAATTTTCAGACTTTTCTGCCCCCCCTGGGGCAGATCGGCCGTTTATTTGGCCGATCTGCACCCATGGTGGGCAGAAAAGCCCACTAGATACCAGGGATTGTTATTTCATTTATAAAGGGGGGCCAACATTTTATTTTAGACTTTTCTGCCCCCCCCTGGAGGCAAATCGGCCGTTTTTTGGGTGGAATCTGGACCCTTCGGGTGTTTTATTTAAAGGAAGTGACCCCCTGGTTAAGGGTCGCTTCCTAGGGGAAAACAATTTTTTTTAGACTTTTCGGCCGTTTTTTGGGCCTAATCTGGACCGAGGGGGAGGGGGGTAGAAAAGCCCACTAGACACCAGGGATTGTTCTTTTTTTATAAAGGAAATTTATTTTAGACTTTTGGGCCGAATCTGGACCCAGGGGGGGGGAGATTAGCCCACTAGACACCAGGGATTTGTTTTGTTTTTTATAAAGGAAGCGACCCCTTGGGCAAGGGTCGCTTCCAGGGGGCAATATAAATATTTTAGACTGTTCTGCCCCCCCTGGGGTCAGATCGGCTGTATATTTTTCGTTTCTGGACCCTGGGGGGGTAGAAAAGCCCACTAGACACCAGGGATTGTTTTTTTTGTTTAGGAAGCGACCCCTTGGCCAAGGGTCGCTTCCTTGGGCCCATTTGTTTTCAAAAATATGTTCTGCCCCCTCTGGGGGCAGATTAGTGTCTTAATTTGGCCTCTCTGCCCTCTGTAGGGTTGCTTCCAGGGGGCCCACATTTATAAAGATTTATATTTTGCCCCCCATGGGGACAGACACCCCATTTGTGACATACCCTGTGACATAGCCTGTTGTAATGTGTGTTGTTTTTGTTTCTTCTAATGTGCATTGTTTTATTTTCTCTTTAGATTGTTGCAGTGTGCAGTTCCGTTACTGGTGGTTCTGCTGTTCTGCTGTTTGTGTAGTTGCATGTGTTTGGTAAGAGACCTTTTTTGTTCAATTGTAATGCGATTGTTTTTTTGCAAAGTGTGTAATAATACGAGTATTTTTGGTGTCTGTTTTTTGTGATTGTAAAACATGTTTTGCATTTGTTCTTGATGTGTACTTCTGTAGATGTAAGTTTTTTTTTCTTCTTTCTAGTGGTATATCGTTGCCTATTTGCTGTGTCTTTGCAGAGTAGGTGCTGGTGAGTGTAGCTGTCTCTTGTAAGTGAATTGTATATTTTTTCAGTATATAGATCTTTGTGATAAAGGATTACATTTGTTTACTTACTTTGCACAGTGTTGGGGTTGTTGAGTTGTTTGTGCAGACTCCTTTCTTAGTAAGGAAAATGGCTAGCCGCCGGATTACTGCTCAGCAAGTTGTTGGAATGCTTTTTGATTCTTCCTCTGACCATGGTCCAGAGACTGGCTCTGATTCTGAGCCAGAGGTGGGAGGTGAAGATTCAGGTAGTGAGTTTTCTCTACACATGGCTTCATCTGATGATGAAGATACTCTGAGTGCTGATGAAGCTACTTTTGGTGTGGATGAAGTGCCTGTGGTTGCGGAGGACATTGCTGTGCCGATAGTGCGGCAAGAGGCATCTGGGCTGCAGCCTGGGGCTGCTAGACTTCCAGTTGGTGTAGTGAGACAAGAGGCAGCTGGGCGGCAGCATGCGGCTGCAAGACTTGACGTTGAAAGTTCTGACCTTTGGGTTGCACCAGGCATGGTGCAGCCGGCATTGCCTGAATTTATTGGTGTTCCAGGTTGTAGGGTGAACACTGAAAACTTTTTGCCAATTGATTTTTTTTATCTTTATGGATGATGTGTTTTTGGCAGAGATTGTAGAGCAGACTAATTTGTATGCTGAAAGTTTTTTGAGGGTGAACAGTGCCAGCCTTAAACCCCACGCTAGAGCTACCCGGTGGACTCCCACAAATTTGGAGGAGATGAAAAAGTTTTTGGGTTTAACTTTTTTGATGGGCTTGCTTAGGAAACCATCAATGGCTTCATATTGGTCTACTAGTCCCTTGATGGCAACAGCTATATTTCCGGCAGTCATGAGTCGTGATAGGTATTTGCTTCTGCTTTGGATTATGCATTTTGTTGACAATGGTTCTGCTTTGCCACAAGATCACCCTGATTGTGACCGTCTTTTCAAGATTCGGCCTGTCATTGATCATTTTGTTGATCGATTTCCTGAGATCTTTTATCCTGGGAAAGAAATTGCAGTGGATGAGTCTTTGCTGTTGTTCAAGGGCCGCTTGGTATTTCGGCAATACATTCCTAGTAAGAGGGCACGCTATGGAATTAAGCTTTATATGCTGTTTGACAGTCTGACTGGATATGTCTCTAATTTCAGGGTGTACACCGGTAAGGAATCCAGGATTAACCCCCTTGGTTGTCTGGCGACTTTTGGAGTGACTGAGAAAATTGTGTGGGAACTTGGTCGAGGATTTTTTAACAAAGGCCATCATTTATATGTAGATAACTTCTACACTGGTGTGCGGTTGTTCAGGGAATTGGCCAAAGTGGACACTGTTGCTTGTGGCACAATCCGCTCAAACCGTAAAGGTTTCCCAAAAGAACTTGTTTGTCAAAAGCTGGCTCGGGGACAGTGCAGTGCATTGCGTTGTGAGGAGCTTCTAGCCGTGAAGTTTTCAGACAGGAGAGATGTCTACGTGTTGACTTCCATACATGATGAAAGCACTGTACCGGTGACGGTTTGGGGTCAGGTTGCAGAAGCGCGCAAACCTGTGTGCATTTTTGACTATAATAGGCACATGGGTGGTGTTGACAGAGTAGATCAGAGGTTGGAACCGTATGCTGTTCTTCGTAAGGCTTACATTTGGTACAAGAAGTTGGCTATCCATCTTTTCCACTTGGCAACCTTTAATGCTTTTGTTGTGTTCCAGAAATCTTGTCCCCAGTCAAAGATGACTTTTGTAAAGTTTCAGGAGTCTGTAATAGGCAGCCTTGTTTTAGTGGACAGGCAATTGTTCCTAGATTTGGAGTGGTGGAGGATGTTGCCAGATTGAAAGAGCGCCACTTTCCTGATCAAATTCCTCCTACAACCTCAAAAGACTTTCCCAGTCGGAGATGTAGAGTCTGTTGGCGAAGAGGTTTGCGGAAGGAGGTTCGTATGTACTGCCCTGACTGTCCTTCAAACCCTGGGCTGTGTGTACCTGCTTGTTTTAGAATGTACCACCGCAAAATAATTTTTGGGAGCATCCATGAGTGGTAAAGTGAACTGGCTGGTCTCTATTCTTTAAAACTTATTGTTCAGTTTCAAGGTTGGCATTTGTGTAGTGTATTTAGATTTAGTTGTTGTGTTAGTAGATTTGTATCAATTTAAATATTTTTTTGTTTTTCATTTGTTTTGAAAAAAAACTAAAGTATGATGTTGGTTTGCGTGTAGTGTCCATTTTCTGACGGTGTGCATAGTTTGTCGCTTGGCTGGCGGTGTCTGTGGACTGGTGCTTGTCTGTCGGTGTCTGTGGACTGGTGCTTGGCTGGCGGTGTCTGTGGACTGGTGCTTGGCTGGCGGTGTGCGTGGTCTAGTGTTTGGTTGCGCTGTGCGTGGTCTTGCATTTGCCTGGTGGTGTGTTAGGATTGGTGCTTGGCTGGTCGTGTGCCTGGGCTGGAACTTGGCTGGCGGTGTGTGTGGAGTGGCGCTTGCCTGGTGGTGTGTGTGGACTGGTGTTTGGCTGGTGGTGTGTGTGGTCTGGTGTTTGGTTGGCGGTGTGCATGGTCTTGCGCTTGCATGTTGGTGGGTTTGGATTGGTGCTTGTCTGGTGGTGTGCCTGGACTGGTGCTTGGCTGGCTGTGTGTGTGGAGTGGTGCTGTCCTGGCGGTGTGTGTGGACTGGTGCTTGCCTGGCGGTGTGCGTGGTCTGGTGTTTGGTTGGCGTTGTGTGTGCTCTTGCGCTTGCCTGGTGTTGTGTTTGGATTGGTGCTTGGCTGGTGGTGTGCCTGGACTGGTGCTTGGCTGGCGGTGTCTGTGGACTGGTGCTTTCCTGGCGCTGTGTGTGTGGACTGGTACTTGGCTGGCTGTGTGTGTGGTCTGGTGCTTGGCTGGTGGTGTGCGTGGACTGGTGCTTGGCTGGCGGTGTGTGGGAAGTGACTTAATGCTGGTTACTACACACAGTGCTAGTTGAGCGCCACTCAATGTAATCCATGAGTTTGTGTAGTTGCTGTGTCAGGAATGTGGGCGTGTGAAAGCGATGGGCCCTTGATTGGCGTTGTCTGCTGGTGGAAGTGTAGTAATGTGATGGGTCCGCGGCTGGCGGTGTGAATGTTTTGTATGTGTCACATGTATGAATGGTGTATGAATGGCCTGTAAAGAGGTTGGTGCCTTGTCGTGGCTTTACAGCTCACGAGCTGTGAGTCAATGGTTCAGTTTCTTGTCCTTTCCATTATTAACAGTGTATTTCATTTTTTGTGAAATCACTTGCTAATACAATGGTATATACTGAACCATCACTCACCCTCGTGCCAAATCCAACCAGTATGTGTGTGTGTTTGAAAACTTGATGTCTGTGTAGTTTTTTTTCTTCTTTTTTTTTTTTTAAGCAGGACGCACCTTGTGAATGGTCTTCTGTGTGTCAGGTACGAAAGGTGTGTGAATGGCCTGTAAAGCGGTTGGTGCCTTGAAGTGGCTTTACAGCTCACGAGCTGCGAGTCATTGGTTCAGTTTTTTTGTCCATGTAATTGACAGTGCATTTCATTTTTGTGAAATCTCTTGTTAATAAAATTATATATACTGAACCATCACTCGCCCTCGGAATAGATGGCTGTGTAGGGATCTTGTTTTTCTTAGTCTCTGTGCCAAGGTGTACATTTCGCCTAAGAATAACCTGTCAATTGTAGATATTGTTGAAAACCCATGGGACTACATGGTGATGTCTCTCTGGTTAAATCTAACAATTAATTTTATCCACAATATCCTGCAAAACTTACAATGTCCGTCATATTTTCCTTGCAATATTGCGCCCAAATTGTCATGCTGCACAAGTAAACAACTAATTTTGTTAAAACTAATTGGTTTAGCTAGGGGGGTCACATGGGTTTTTCACTCCTTCCTCGGTTACCAGCTATGGAAACCTAGCAAACCCACACATTTTTGGAAAGTAGACATCCGGGGGTTATGGGTTGCATGGATCCTCCAACGTTCCTTTTCTCCGAATCCCTAGCAAACTTGAAATGTGGTTAAAAAAAAAGAAAAATCAAACATTTTTGTGTTTAAAAGTGTGGCATCAATGGGCTCACACAAATTTTTACCCACCCTGCGTTCCCCCAGGTATCCCGAAAAAAATGGTACCTCACTTGCGTGGGTAGGCATTATGGCTGCAACATGAAAATGCCCAAATCGTATGGTGGAGACTTAAAAATAACCTATAGCAAAACTACCTCATTTTTTTGGGGGGGGGCCCTGAGATTTTGGCCCGGGGCTCGGCGGCAAACTTGAGAAACTACCAAACCCAAACAGTTCCGAAAACTAGACACCCGGGGGAGTCCAGGGAGGTATGGCATGCGTGGGTACCCCAACATTTTCCTACTCAGAAATCCTTGCAAAACTTAAAATTAGGTAAAAAAAAATCACTTTTCCATACTTTTTTGCGTGGGATCTCGTGCCGGCACAAATTTCCTACCACCCAGCGTTCCCCTTATTCTCCCGAGTAAAATGATACCTCACTTGTGTGGGTGGGCCCAAGGCCTGTGACTAGGATGACCCCAAAACAGTTGAATTCTCTGTGCTTAATTTGTCAATTTTGAACGCTACAATTTCTTAAAAATAAATTTTTGGCCTCTTCTGCTTTGCCAAAAAAGGGCCCGTTTTCACTGCGAAATTGCGGTGCGACCATGTTGCGTTTTGCGCTGTTTCCTGTCGCAGGCACTAGGCAGACCCAGGCAAGTGAGGTACCATTTTTCTCGGGAGACCTGGGGGAATGCTGGGTGGGTGGAAATTTGTGGATTCACGCCGATTCCACAACTTTCCACCACAGAAATGTGAGGAAAATGCGTATTTTTTCCCCAATTTTTTAGGTTTGCAAGGGATTCTGGGTATCAGAACCTGGTGGGAGGCAGTCGAGTTAGCCCATTTTGAATTTCCCTGGGTGTCTAGTTTTCAAAAATGTATAGGTTTGCTAGGTTTCCCTAGGTGCCAGCAGAGCTAGGGTTAAAAAACTACAGGTAGGCACTTTGCCAAAAAAGGGCCAGTATTGACTGCGAAATTGAGGTGCGACCACGTTGTGTTTTGCGCTGTTTCCTGTCGCAGGCACAAGGCAGACCCAGGCAAGTGAGGTACCATTTTTCTCATAAGACTTTGGGGAACGTGGGGTGGGTGCAAATCTGTTGATCCTCACAGATTCCAGAACATTCCACCACAGAAATGTGAGGAAAATGCGTTTTTTCCCCCAATTTTTTAGGTTTGCAAGGGATTCTGGGTAACATAACCTGGTGACAGGCAGTCGAGTCACCCCATCCTGAATTCCCCTGGGTGTCTAGTTTTCAAAAAAGTATAGGTTTGCTAGGTTTCCCTAGGTGCCGGCAGAGCTAGGGTGCAAAAACTACAGCTAGGCACTTTGCCATAAAAGGGTCAATTCTTAACTGCAAAATTGAGGTGTGACCACGTTGCATTTTGCGCCGTTTCCTGTCGCAGGCACAAGGCCGACCCACACAAGTGAGGTACCGTTTTTATCGGGAGACCTAGGGTAATTCAGATTTGTAAATCAACTGTTATTACCTATTGAGTTTTTATGCATTTCTCCCTTCCCAATGAAAGACATTGTGTAAAAAAAAAATCTTTTTGAAAAATGACCAATAACTCTCATGCTACTATGAATATTTCCAATTTTGAAAATGTGCAAATATATACTGTTTCTAAACTCTATAATTTGTACCCAATTCAGAAAAACATAGGTGTCTTTCATACCGATTTTTCCATTTATACATTTTCCAAGAATAAGTGCTCTATACCCAGTAAATAATAAAGTACCATTGCAAGTTTCTGCTCAGTTTTTGGCTCTGGGTTCGTCGGGTTCTTGGTGAAACTACAAGTCCTATATATCCCCATAAACAAGAATATCATACGAATGTGACGGTATATTGCTTTTAAACAGCTGTCAAAATTACAAGAAGTTACAGGTGAAAACGTTGAGACAAAAGGCTGTTTTTTTCAACTAATTTTCAATTATTCCAATACCTAACTGTTAGTTTCTATAAAGAAACCTTCATGGATTTAGACAAATGACCCCTTTCTGAATTCAGAATGTTGTCTACTTTTCGAAAATGTATAGCTTTCCAGGATCCATTATTGCTTTCAAACTAATTTCTACCATTAACTGGAAGGAGGTTGAAAGCTCAAAAAATAGCAAAAAATAGGCTATGTCCCAGAAAAATGCCAAAACTGTGTGAAAAATGTTGGTTCTCTGACAAAAGACTGTCATTCCCTAAAAGCTGAGAAAATGGAGATTTCAGCCCCACAAAGCCTTTTTTTGATAACATTTGCAGGGAAAATCCCAGAGGCTTTCATTTGCAGCCCGTTTTTCCCAATTTTCTGAAAAAAACAAAACTTTTACTGTATTTGCTTAATTTCTGGGACCCCTGCAAGGAAATCCACAAACCCTGGGCACCTTTAGAATCCACATGATGTTGGAAGAAAAGGACGCAAATTTGGCGTGGATACCTTATGTGGTCAAAAAGTTACAGGGGCCTAAGCGCGCACTACCCCAAATCGCCATAAAAAGGCTTAGCGCAGGAGGGGAAAAGGCCTAGCAGCGAAGGGGTTAAAAAGGCTCAGTCCAAAATGTCAAGCTTTATAAGGGCCTCCAAAGGAGTGCGGATCTCCTGGAAGAAACTCAGAAGGCGATATGAGAAAGGAAGACTTAAGCTGCTGGATCTTTCGTACTACGCATGGGTGTTCTTGTTAAAAGGAGGGAAAAGTTTGTTTAAAGTTCCAGAGGAATCGGATATAGGCAGAATGTATAAAGCAATGCTAAAAAATGTAAACGGAGGAGATACTGATTTTTTTACATAAGTATGGGGATTTTGCGAAGACCAGTTCGACGATTGCCCACGTTGCTGAAACGACCTCTTGTCGTAAGGACGAAAATTACGACGGCGGAAGTCTTTCTTCTTCTCCAGGCCCACTGCCTTCAGAGTGTCCAGCTCCGACTTCATCTTGGCCATCTCATCATCCGCATGAGATCCAAATAATGTCGACCCATTGAAGGGTAGATTAACTATTTTTCTTTGGGCATCCGGCTTAAGACCCGTGAGACGCAGCCAAGCCGATCTTCTGGAGCATATGCCGTGGGCATAACCGTGCGCTGCAAGATCAGCTGAATCCGCAGCCGCACTTATACTTTGATTTGCCACCAATCCACCTTCTTCGAAAATCTCCAGGAAATCTTTCTGATCTTCCTTTGGAAGTTTTTCCGCAAACCTCGCCATAGAGTCCCATAAAAGGCGATCATAGCGACCCAGCAAAGCCGCAGCACTGGCCACTCTCATGACAGAACCAGCTGTGTTACACATCCTTCGGCCCAAGGAATCCATATTTTTACTGTCTTTCTCCGGTGGAGCAGATGAGACAGACGTAGCGGAATGGGCCTTCCTGGCTGGCGCCACTATGAGAGGATCTGGTGGCGGATCTGTGCGCAGGAAAAGGGGGTCTTGATCAGGTGCCTTATATTTTTTCGCAATTCTTGAGGGCCCTGATCCCACTGTCGCTGGCGTCAAGAATGTCTTCATTGCCGGTTCCAACAAACCAGGCACCAGTGGAAGAAGAGGCCTAGCAGACGACTTATTTTGTTAAGTCTCAAATATGACAGAAGACTTCACCTGAGGCACTGTCATAGTAATGTTGAATTTGCTAGCCCCACGACACAATACTTTATTGAAGGTTCATAAATCATCCACAGGCGAAACACTAGAGGGTGGCGTTGATGAGATCGTGGGCGAATAGTCTCTGTAAGAAGACTTTGTTGGAGAGGAAGAAGCAGGAGATCTATGTCTTCTCTCAGGGGTAGTAGATCGATGCCTACTGCGCTCCCTAGAGCGCGAACGCCTTCGCACTGGAGATCTCGATCTCCTTGGAGACCCAACAGCCGGTGGTCTCGAAGCCTCCATAGCAAGTGGTCTTTGATTAGGCCTTGGCTGCATTTTCCAATGACGGATGCTCTCTAGCCATCTTGGAGACATAGGTGCAGGTGGTGTTTTACGCACCGGAGAGCCCTCTGGGGAAACCTGCACAATTTGTATTCCCATTGAAGAGGAAGAAGCAGATGAGGAAGAACTCCAAATTGAATGTGGAGACCCAGAAGCTGGAGTCTGCACCTCTCTGGGAACCAACTGTCTTTCTCCTGACGCTGACTTTCTTGACATTGAGTCAGAATGCGCCACCACTGAAGAATCTTGGTGTGGAGAGGCTCCGACCACTGGAGATCTGTTCACCAATGCCCTTGACTGCAAGCCGTGTGAAGCAGACCTTGGAGAGTCATCCAGCACCCTCGACGCTGATTCAGACCTCGACAAAGACCTATGAGAGGTCCGAGAGGCTGATCTAGAATGCCTCGACGCCAACTGTGAGATAGGTGGCGGAGACCTCGACGTCGACTTCCTCGACGACGGACATTTTCTCTACGCCGACTGGACTTTCTCAAGCCTCGAGCCCGAGGCATGCCTCGACGTCAAACCATGTCTCGACGGCGATCTGGATCGTCTTCTCTTTTCAGGTCTCAACGTCGTACCTTCATCTCTCGACGTCGATCTGAATTTTTCTCTCGACGTCGATCTCACTCTTTCTCTCGACGTCGACCGCACTCTCTCTCTTGACGTCGAACGCCTTGCTCTCGACGTCGTCCTCACAGCAACCGACACCAGATGTCTCGACGTCGATACGCTTCTCGACGGCGACCTCGATCTCCGCTTCGACGCCGACTTATGCCTCACCGGTGATGTCTTCGACGTCGATGCAGTTTTCTCTGGTCTCGACGTCAACTGTGATCTTGATTTCGACGTTGCACTTACTTTCTTCGACGTCGACGCTTCCTGATGTAGTTTTTTCTTGCTTTTACCTTCAGGAGAAGCATATCTTCGACATTTTGACTGAGAAAGGGAACTTCCAGATAACAATACACTCTTTGCCCCCTTTTCACGACGTCCTTCTCTCTCCATAAGCCCCAAAAGCCGAACCTTTTCTCTTTCCTTCAAAGTTCTGCTGGAAAGCTTGAGGCAATGGTAACATTTTTCCACATCATGTGTGGAAGGCAGACAAACCACACAAACAGAATGAGGATCTGTTTTGGACATCTTCTTCCCACAGGAAGGACATTTATAGAATAAAGGTGGCATAACTGACTAAAATTTTTTTTAAGATTTAGTCAGAAAAGGTAGAAAAACACCACCAATAACCAATACTGTCAAAAAAGACAGGAAAAAAACAAATTCTGACTGAAAACAGTCAAATTCAGCCGAGCTCAAGTTCCAGGTTCCTCACAGAACAAGCCGGAAAAAAGAACTGACCTAACTGTCACCTGTGGTGCATGATGGGAACAGAGTTCCCCTGGAGGCCTTAAAGGCAAAGTGCTCAGATTCTCTGAGGCCTTAAAGGCGAGGGGCCTTATTTATGAAGATCTTGCGCCGCCAGTGCGTCACTTTTAAAATGGGAAAAAGTCACGTAGCAGTGGCGCAAGGCCTTCATAAATGAGGCCCGAGGTGTCAGTCTGATTTTCTGTACAGGGATAGTTTTTCTGTATGCAGCCTTCTTAGGCTAATTGCCTTTTATTACAAATTCTTTGATGAAAATAAAAGGTTTTTTGCTGATTATGGAATGCTCTTTAGGCTCATGCCTGTTTATTGCATTGTTTATATAGTTTATTTTCATACTGCAGAAAATATGTAATGATAGCTTTATTAGCCTATGGGTTATGTTGGGCTGGATATTATTGGTTTATACATATATATGTGTATAATTTGTTTAGTACTATGTACTATTGTTATATATTCACACATATTTTATTATGTGTTCCGGGTTCCCGCTCATGGGCGGAGAATATTCAGTGCTTATGACTATTAATGAGTATCCCCTGGAAGAGAAACTCCACTCCACATCTCACATCTGGGGCAGGTGCCATCTCTGCTAAACAGCAAAGTACAAGGAGCAAAGTATTTTTGATAATTGGATTACTCAATGGCAAAGAGAATTTTCACCCATCATGCACCTCCTTTGTGGTACTGATGCACACTGCAAAGCCATATAAGCTGGTCTGTTCAAGGATTATTTCTATAACCTATATAAATAGAGAACTTCTGTACAAACTGAAATTTAACGATGCACCTTGCTCTAAATAATAAGACATATTGTTAAACCACAGAGGGTCCCAGGACATTATGTAAAGTACTCAGTCAAAAAAATGTATTGAACATGGTACATTTCTTAATTTCAGTAATCACTGAAAGTGTGGCATTTGAACAAGAGCCTATGAATGTTGGTGGTGGAGACAACTGTTTCAGTAAAGAACACCCTACAGACTCATAACAGTGTTTTCATGGAACAGATATTAACAGCAAATAAAAGCCATGCTTACCATCAACAGATGCATTACGGGAGAATATCCAAACGCGTTCCTGATAGCCAGCAATCAGTAGACCTTTTGGTGTGTATGAACAGCGCACACCAGAACTGTAGTTGTTGGGCAATATGCTGCGTAGCATCTCTTCGGTGTTGGATAGACCTGGAAAGATTATTGTGTTTGTGATGCACACGACATGAAAGCCAATTTTTTTCTAGCAGTTAGTTTGTGCAGAGTCACACCCACCTACCTAACTGATTTCCATCCTGTCATGTGCTGAATGAGGTGAAGTAATAGAGGTGGACACCTCGTGATGGGGAAGCAACCGTTACAACGCATGCATGATAACGCTTGCTTTTACCCCGCATGCCATTACAACGAAATGGCTTGCTGTAGGGGGGTAGAAGGTGTTCAGTTTAACTCCAACAACTTCCCTACTGTTGCGCAGACTGGAGTTGGAATAGTAAATTATACTATTCCAAACTCCAGCGCATCCTGACAGCAAGTCGTTGTAACAACTTGCATTGTACTGGCATGCTGGGTAAAAGCATGCATTGTAATGTCATACAACCCTTGTGATGACAATGCCTGTGCATCCTGTGAAACCTTATCATCAGTGACACACCTCTGCAAGCAATGAGTGAAGAACTGAAAGAA
Source organism: Lissotriton helveticus (assembly GCF_964261635.1). Taxonomy (NCBI): domain Eukaryota; kingdom Metazoa; phylum Chordata; class Amphibia; order Caudata; family Salamandridae; genus Lissotriton; species Lissotriton helveticus. The sequence continues at coordinate 33,001,600 of NC_136072.1, read as the reverse complement.
GTGCTAGGCTAGACTTCCTTGAAAGGTTAACATTGGCTAACCAATTACTCATATGCCTGCAGCACTCCTTTTGATGATATGAACATATATTATATCCAGGAAATAGAGATAAAATGGCAAAATCTTCATGATGAATTTCCAAAACCTTCTTCCATACCTCCCCATTAGGGATCATATTTATTCATCCCCCATTTCTGTATGAAGAGGTTCCCTTGAGGCTACAATTAAACTCCCTAAGCTGAACTTCACCCCGAAGAGGGTTTAAAACATAAGCTTACAATTACATTATAAACCAAATTACTTGGGGACCTATTTACAAACTTCATGTTGTAGCACATTTAGTAATACTACAATAGAACCACTAACATACTACAAAATGATATTCAAATACCTAAGTGTGGAGGTCTATACCCCTGCCGCTACTATTATTTCTGTAGGAAGACCTCTGCACACGTACGTATTAATTTGAGCAGTAAATGTAGGAGGGACTCAAGGGAATGGTCAGATGATGGGGAGTATTTCCGGCTAAACAAGAGGGTTTAAGGTAGGAGAAGGGGTTTTAGGGAAGGCTAAGGAGGAGATGAGAGAGGAACACGTACCCGCCCGGAAAAGAGTACGCCCAATCTTATTCAAACACACCATCCTTCTACAGTCACTATGCCAAAAAGCACCCAAAACAGTTCTAAATGTACTTCAGCTGAGAGTTGGAATAAGTCCAGCACCACACATGACCAACGGCTAGAGCTACAACACCTTCCCTAACAAAACAATGGAGGTAGGGACTTAACATAAAACCCCATAGGAACTAATATTAAAATAAATTACATTTCATCTATTTAAGAATATTTATGCATTTTATATAATGAGAAAATTGTCTATAAATACAATTATTATTTAAATTTAAACTATTGTATTAACCCGTTTCAAATTTAACAAATAATGTAACATTCATATTTATTGAACATAATTGAAATAACTTTCAGTAATTCTTTACAACGCATTGAATCATGTTTTAATCATAATGAAAAATATCATTCTTTTACGTTACGTGAGTTTTTTTAATTTAAATTTAATTTAAATGAATACATTCATTATATATTCTACATATAAAATAAGCATATACAATTAGTTAACTTAAACATTTAACATAAAACATTTTTTTTTGTAAATGTATTAAACTTTTCTACTTTTCCTTACAGTCTGCCTTAGGGAGATCACCACCCTGATTTCTGGGGTGTCTGCCAAGTGTGACCGGAACACTATTGTTTATTTGAGCAGCATGATAGCTCTGTGCACGCTTTCCCATAGCATATCTGCATAGACCATAGTCTACATTAGCAGTAGTGTGCACTGAACAACAATGGGCCAGATGTTGGAAGCCTAATTCCGTTCGGTAATGGCCGAAATTACTGAATTTCGGCCGTTAACGACAGGAATTAGGCTTTTCAGATGTAGGTGGCCAAATTATAGGATTCGGTAATTTACCGAATCGATAACTTAAGGAATCGGTAAATATCCGAAATTCTTAGCATACCGATTCGGTAAATTACCGAATCCTTAATGTAGAGAGCATGCAAGTGAGTGCTTTTTACATTTAAAGATTCGTTATTTACCACCAACTACTAGTTGGTGGTAAATTCCGAATACCTTTTAAAAAGCAATTTTGTGCTTTTTATTCAGTGCCATGTGGCAGACATACATGTATGTCTGCCACATGTGCACCCATGCACTATACAGGGGTGCAACAGGCTGTCAATGTGACACCCTCCAACCCTTGTAGGTCTACCCCCTATTACCGATGCCGTATTTACCGAATCGGTAATTCTCATTCATTCCTATGGGCCTCCAGGCCCATAGGAATAATGGGGAATACCGATTCGGTAAATACCGAATCGGTATTTACCTAATTTTACCGATTCGGTAAAATGTAAAAATCATTAGCTACATATCATTTACCGATTCTAAAATACCGAATCGGTAAAATTTGGTATTTTAGAATCGGTAAATGATATTTACCTACATCTGGCCCATTGTCTCCTGTAGCATTTTTGTGTAGCATGTGCCATTTCTCCTTACTGCACAGACTCTGTAGTGCATGTGCCAACTTCTTTCTTTACTACATCAATATGCTCAGTTATGCTGTGAATTTCCAACCTGCACTTTGACTCCTCAACTTGTGTTCATGGCTGATATTGCACAGCACAGGATAAGTGCATCGCAGGATATACCTAACCGCTCCTTACCTGCTTTGGTACTCCGGAAGCGGAAATCTAATCTTCCTTGTTGAAGCGAACAAGGACACATCAAGAGGTTACTGTTCCAAGAAGTGGGAGCTTCCTGTGTGTTGTACCATTCTAGACACTTCAGCCTGTAGTTCACTGTTGCAATGTTATTGTCAAGTTTATAAATCCACAGCCCACGTAAATCTGCCAAAGAAGATTTTGTAAAAAAAGGCATCACCTTAAGAAATACTCAAAATGCAAATACATCTTCATTAAGCTTTCCTCGTGCTCTAGAAGTCTGAAAATCTTTAGTTACTCAGTCATAAAAATATCATTTACACCACGTGCTTTCTGGAGGAATATAATAGAAAGTGCTTCTTGTGAGCAGTTTTGAATGTGTCATTTTGCATTTTAATTCGTTTGCCCTTGCAGTTACCACTAGCTTGGAGTTAGTGCCAATTTTGCGCACAAACCACTGGTCAACACAGTTTGGTTCAGTTTTAAATAGAGGCTAGTGCTAAAAGTGGTGCAAGCTCATCCCATTATTTTTTAGGATTAAGTAAACTAAATGAGTCATTTTCTTAATAATTCAGCGCTAAAGAACCTTATGTTGCATTTTGATGTAAAATAAGTAAAGACACTGCAGTAAAGAAGCTAACGCTGCATTTTCAGGGTTATGTAGACTACATGATTTGTTTCTTTCATGTGAAAAAGTAAACACTGCACTAAAGAACCATAACCCGTTAGCCACGGTTGTTTTTTTGCAGCAGTGCGGTGGTTTAAAAGAGTGGGCGGGGCTGCGTCGGCCGTTGGACGTTCGCAGCACCAGGGAGGTAGTGCTCGCGATGTCCAACGGCCGACGGCAGCAGGGAAGGGGTTAAGCTCCATTTTCACCTGGAGAAAATAAGTTACTTACCTATACACTGTGGTTCTCCAGTATTATTATCTTTTATAGATTCACATGCTTAAATCTTCCCCGTCGTCATGGTGGGAGTCCCACAGTAACAGTAAAATAGCAGTATTAAAGCTCAACAATCAATTGCCATTGAAATTCATTAGCCTTTAGCAACCTATTATCATTGTTTTAAAACATCCAAACTTCAGCCAATCAGAGCATAGACCATAGATTCTCTATCCCCTGCAGGGCCACCATACCTCAAATTGTGAGCACAAGTACAATTAGAGGAGCAATAGAGGTATGGAGGGTAAACCTGAAAGGGGAGGAGGGTGGGCCGCATATGAATCCATAACAGATATCAATACTGGGCGGCAGGTAAGGTGAACTATTCCACCATGTGACCCAAAGTAGAAAAAGTAAATAATAGTCATAGAGTGCAGGCATTATATACAAAAAGTCAAGTGACCTACGATGGAGGTGGTAAAGGGCAACAAGAAAGGCAACAACCTCATCTTGGTAAGGACCAGACTCTTTAATATATCTTATTCCAACATTTAGGTGAACATGGTTTTCACTGAGCAGAATATGAATTTTAAACATTTATAATATTCGTGACCTACCATATTTGCGATCCAGCCATTATTAAATAGTACTGCAAGAGCAGAACACCATCAGGCATGACGGACATTGTCTTTCAGTCTGAAAGCATTATGGGACATGTAGTTTTGATCGTAGGTCACGTGAATGAAAATGTATAAACACCTGTGGTTTGTGAATTCGTATTTCCTATGATTAAGGCACTCATGCCGAAACACGTCTGAAGTTCACGTAGATGCAGCCTGCAAAATTTAAATAAATGCTTTGTGAAGTCTGGAACTAGGTTGTAGCACCTGTGTTTGTTGTTTTGATTACCTGTCCCAGTTAGCCATGGTAGCCCTGCAGGGTTGGGGGCCCCCGACGACGGACACCTAAAATGGAAGGTATTCGCAAGGTTTCAATCACTGATCATAAAGTAATTGTGTAGGAAAAAATAAACACTAAGAAATTCAAACCAGACGTTGCAGAGCAGCTTGTTTAACAACTACATCTATCTTCTGCCATGCATCCAGGCAGTAATGCTTTGTGAAGGTATGGACGTTCATCCATGTCGCTGCCCTGCAGATGTCAGGTAAGGACACTCCGGCAAACAGGGCTGAGGAAGCTGCCACCTTGCACGTGGAATGAATTGTGACCCTGGAAGCTAGAGGGTGTCCTGTCCTCTCATGACCGAAGAGTATAGATGATGATACCCAGCGAGCATTTGATGCACGCATCGAAGGCTGACCCCTCCTGGCGGTAGAGAAGGAGATGAGCAACTGAATAGATTTTACGAAGACTGAGTCCTTTGCAAGTAGAACTTTAAAAAGCATTTAATGTCCAGTGAATGGAGGGCTCTTTCAGCTGGTGTAGATTGAGCAGGAAAGAAGGTGGGCAAAATCACAGATTCATTTAGATGAATCGTGGAAGGTACCTTAGAAATGAAAGAAGGATTGGTACTAAGAATTACTCCGTCTTGATTAAACCATAGGTAAGGCTCTGTTGCAGTAAAGGTCTGGATTTCACTAATGCATCTAGCCGACGTGATGGCTAACAGGTAACCAACAGGAGATCTTGTCAGTGGGTAGGCCCTAAAAAGGCAATTCATAAACTTCTTCACCACCCTCTTAGACCACAAGGACAAGTGATCAGAACGTTGTCTGCATCTGGATAATGCCGCCAAGAGCACCCTGATAGACGTATGTACCAGGCCAGATTTGGCAAGAGACACGAGATAGGGCAAAACATTCTCAGGAGGCATTGAGAGAGGATCATAAGAATGTTCGACACATCATGAACAAAATAGTTTCCATTTGGCCGAGCAGCACTTGATGGTAGAAAGAGCTCAGGCATTCTGAAATATTGTTTGACATTCTTCAAAAATTGCTAGTGCTCCAAATTCAGTGTGATGAGGAGCTAAGCCGGCGAGTGAAGCTTGTGAATTTGTGGATGAACCACTTGGCCCTGGTTCATGGAGAGGAGTTTCTCCTTTGGCTGGAACGGGATTGGAGAGGACTCTGATAGGCGATACAGCTCTGTGAACCAGTACTGCCGCGCCCAACCTGGGGCAATAAGGATGATGCAGCAGGGCTCCTGTTTGATCTTTTGCAGAACCTTTGGAATGAGAGGAAACGGAGGGAATGCATAAGCAAACGTTCCCTCCCAAGAGTAATGGAAGGCGTTTTCTAGAGAGCCTGGCTGAGGACATCTACTGGAGTAGAACCTGCATTTTGTGTTGAGAGACGTAGAGAACAGATCTAGGGTTGGAAACCCCCAACAGCGGAAAAACCGTTCACAGCTGATCCTCATTTAGCTTCCACTCGTGACACTGCTTGGTGTCTCCGCTAACGGAGTTGGGCCATTCATTGTGGACTCTTAGTAAATGTTGAACTTGTATTGCTATCTCTGGGCTATTAGCCATTCCTAGATCTGCTGAGCCAGTATTGAGAGACTTAAAACCTGCTTTTAGCTCAGATTTATGTGACACTGCCCTCCCTGAGCTGACCACTTTCCGTGAATCTATAACTCCTGTAGGAGGGCTCCCCACCCGCCCATGGAAGTGTCCAACGTCATTACCAGCTTTGTTTTTGTTGTAAGGAGTGATAGACCTTGAGAAAGGTTGTCTTTGACTGTCCACCAGGACTTCGCTGAAGTCATCTCAGGTGTGACTGTTGTAAGGAGTGATAGACCTTGAGAAAGGTTGTCTTTGACTGTCCACCAGGACTTCGCTGTAGTCATCTCAGGTGTGACTGAAACAATGACTTGGAATGAGCCCCGAGATTTCGAGCTGCTACTGGAGAGGTCTCATCCGTAGGCAACCGTGTGGGATCAGCAGGACGCAGGATGACATCATGCATAGCACTGATTTGTATGTCCTTACTGAAACACATTTTTTTGTGGATAGGGAGTGCACTGTGCTCTGGAGCAATTGCGGCAGGTATGATTTACCGGTGGGGGGATGTGGTGGGTCATGCGGGGACAGGGTCACATGCGGGTGGTTTAATTTAAAATAAAAAATAAAAAGTGAACTTACCTTCGCCAGCCCGGTCCCGCGTCATCTCTGCTCCTCTCCTGCCTGCAACAGGAAGCAGGCAGCCTCCCTACTCTCCTCTAAGCCAATCACCATGATCCAATGGCTGGTTTGTGATTGGTCGGGACGCTGACCAGCCAGGTGCCTATGGGGAGGCCATTTTCTCCATGTAGGATGCATGCAGCCTACATGGAGAAAAGGCAGAGTGTGCATGACTGGTTTGGTCAGCCCCAAACAATCAGCGCCCTCAGCAGTGGACAAGCCACTCCTCCCCTGCCCTAGACTAGCAGCACCCCCCGCCTGCCCCCAACCAAACACTTCTGTGTTCTTGCAGTGCGAGAAGCAGTAACATAAAATAGTAGTTTTACCATTTTATGTTTCTGCTTCTCGCACTGTGAGAAAGAAGTGGGGTGACACTCCTCCACCCTAGTGGAGAAGCAGTCCCTGCTCTGGAGGCATAAAATGCTTTCGTTTGTGGGGAAGGCTTTTGAAAGCGTGGTGTCCAGAGTTGCTTGTAGGAACACTCTAGCGACATGGAAGGAATGAGAGAACTTTCCCCATTTAGTTTGAGACCTAGGGAGCATAAGAACACAGGCGTCCCTAGATCTTATGGCGGCTTGGATGGACCCTTGTACAACCAGTCGTCCTGGTATGGGAATACCTGGTGACCATATCGCCGGAGATAAGCCGCCACTGGCTCAAAGCACTTGGTGAAGACTTTTAGAGCCAACTTTAACCAGAAGGGCAGCACTTTGAATTGGTAATGGAACCCTGCTACCTCGAACCTGAGAAAACGTCGATGTTTGGATGTATGAGAATATGGAAATATGAATTCAGCAGATCAAGGGAGGGCATATAATCTCCCGCATCCATGAGAAGCAAAATCTCCTAAAGCAACAACATCCTGAAGGGTTGACTTTTGATGAACTTGTTCAGCAACCTGAGGTCCATTATTTGCCTTCATTGTTCAGTTTTTTTCTTTATTAAAAAGAAATTAGAGTAGAAACCTAGATTGTGCTGACTGCGCAGCACTTCTTTGATTGCCTGCTTGTAGAGGAGCAATCGGATTTCCCTCTTGAGAACTGCCAGATGATGATAAGAAGTTCTTCACAGAGGAAAATCTGGAGGCTGTTGAACAAATTCCAGGGTGTGACCATGGCAGAAAACATCTAACACCCATTTGTTGGAAGCTATGAGCTTCCATTGATTGAAGAATTTGGAGCAAGCAGGGCTGAATTGAAGTGGGACTACGGTAGCAAGTGCCTGTGAATCTTCATTGGCTCTTGCTGGCATCATAAATTCTTTCTCCTGACGCTGGGAGTGCCAATGCTCTAGGATAGGCTGTTGTGGAGGTTTGTCCAAAGGGCTGTGTAGAGTACTTCGATCAAATACACTGCTGGTAACAGGGTTGAACATTTTGCTGGAGTTGAGGTCGAGAGAGATATGGACCTCTACCTCTTCCCCGAAAAGAAGAAAACTTATTTTGCTGCAGAATCATTGCTGTTTTCGTGTCTGACTTCATCATCTACAGCATGTCATCTATGTGTTTGGCAAAAAGGAATTCACTGTTGAATAGCATATCCAACACCTTGCCCTGAATCTCAGGATGGAATATTGTAGCCTTTAGCCACCCCTGCCCTCTCAGTACTGCCGCACCCGCCATCTGTCTGAAGACGGTCAATGAAATGTCTGGAGCCACATCAATAATCTTGGAAGAGGCTCTCTCCCCCTCTGATAGAATATCCCTTGTCTCCTTCTTCTTGTCCTCGGGAAGATACTCCAACAAGAAAGAGATGTCGGACCACATCTGTTGGTCATCTCTCCAGAGGACAGCCACAGCGTTAAAGGCCCAGATGGCTGCTACTGCGGAGAACCTTTTGCCGATGTTGTCCAGACAGTGCCCTTCCTTGTCAGGTGGAGCTGCACATGGAGAAGAAGGGATTTTAGATCTTCTTTGAGAAGCCTGCATGAGAACTGAGTCAGGCCGAGGATGATCAATAAGGCACTCAGGAGAGTCCTCAGGTGCCCTGTACTTTTTATCTAGTTTTGTTACCACCAGAGGAATAGAGGCTGGCGTCTTCATTAACTTCTGGCTCTCTTGCTATAAGTAGCCACAATCGTGGAGCGTTGCGTAGAAGGTTTGAAATCATACAAAAACCCTCTGTCTGCTTGGCAGACATAGGGAAGTTAAAGCGCCTTGAAGCACTTTAAAGGAGATAGTGGAAACCACCGATTTCTGCAGGTGGAGAGTCGGCTATAGGTGGAGTAGGCGAGGGCGGAGTAGGAGCCACATAATCCTTCCACTCATCATGGACATCCGGGTCCAACTGCAGCTCCTCTTTTTCTAGCTGCTGGTCATCACTACCTTGTACCAAGAGTGGTGGAACATTTTTTTTTTTGGCAGCAGAGGTGCAATCTGCGGTGCAGGAATGACATTAGGAACCTCCTGTGTAGGTGGTTGTTGCGGAGCAGAGTTTGCCTTAGGAAATCACTGGTAGTAGTCATTAGGCATCATACGAAGGTTAGAGACAAATTAAGTGGGAATATTAATGGAAGGCTCTTGTGCAGGATCATCCTGTTCTTCGTATGGGTAGTGTTCTTAAAATGCGTCCAAGTGTTGAGCCCTGGGAAGTCCTGCATCAGAGAAAGAATATTCACCTTCTAGAGAAGCAGATGGGTCACCCAGCGCCTCGTCCTCCTCTGAGTACTGGCACTTGACTCTGAGATGGCGCTGTATGCAAGGCCATACGGTCCATTATTCTCAGACTCCTGGAATTTCAAGAGGCGAGTTAGAGGCAATTAGAGGATATTTTTTAAAAGTCCTGTAGACTGATGGTATTGCCTTGAAAGCACAACGCCTTTGAAAGTTGTGAAAGCGGCTGGAGGGAGACACTCGCCGACGGCGAGGTGACGGGCTAGAACATCAACAGTGGAGCCCTCATCGACAGAAACGGTTTTACAACAGTCGACGTCTATGACACCACCACTGCCGTTGTTGTATTGACCGCCGACTTAGTCGAAGTCGCTGAGGAGACCGTCGATGGAGCGCCTGATTCTGTGGAGACGGAGTTGTCGACCGGCAGATTTTCATAGATGATGAATCCCTGAAGGAAGTATGAGGAGTTGACGGTGGATCAGAGCCAGCTGTCTGGTGTAAAGAAGGGGGACCAGCCTGATCTGTTTTAACCCTCTTTTCTCCAGGCCTCTCTTGACTCTGAGACCTAGATATTTTAGGATCTCTATGTGAAGAATACAACCCTTCTTTCTTCCCTTTCTTGGAGGAGGTATGAGGCTTCCCCTCACCTTCAGAGTCAGAGTCCTTAGCAGCCTTTTTCCATTACAGCCAGAGAAGCAGCCTACCCTTTCAGACCTTGAGGATTTTTGTGGAAATGGCACGTCAGTTTCTTGCATTCTCTGAGCTTGTGGTCAGGATACATGGAATAGAGGATCTCTTTCTGTGGGTCCTCAAAATACAGTCTGGACTTTCCACAAGTCTTGCAGGGCCTAAACAACCCTTTTTTAGACTCAGACATAATGAAGAAAACATAGATACTCACACTACTGGACTACATCTCAGAAGAAAAGATGAAGCAAAGAAATTAACTACAAGCTGGAAGTTCAAAAGGGCAACATTAGAAACACTGTGACTGAGCACAGCTCAGAGAGACTCCCTAACGAACAAGTTACTTACCTTGTATCTACCAGAAAAAGCGTTACCGAAAGTAAGTAACTTGTTCTTCTGATAGATACATCTGCCGTGTGGATTCCTCACCTTGTGAATAGAGTGCCACAGCAGTCCCCACTCCCAGGGGAGGGTGACCACTCTGCTATACCAGGAAATCTTGGAGAACAGAGCGCGCGAAGTGGCCGTCCCTCCTCACCTCGGAATCTAAGCAGTAATGCTTTGCGAAAGTGTGAAGGGAGGCCCAAGTCGCAGCCCTGCAAAAGTCCTCAACAGGAACACCTCTAGACAAAGCAGATGTTGCAGACTTTGCTCTAGTTGAATGTGCTCTAATACCCTCAGGAGGGCCCTTACACGCCAGTGAGTAGCAAATCTTGATGCACAGGATTATCCACCTAGAAAGTGTGCGCTTGTGCACCGCTCTGCCCTTCTTGCAGCCAGCAAAACCAATAAACAGCTGGTCATCCATCCGGAAGTCCTTAGTTCTGTCCAGATAAAAAGACACCGCCCTCTTAGGGTCCAGACGGTGTAGTCTCTCTTCCTCCTTAGACGGGTGAGGGGGGAGGATAGAAGGTAGGAAGGGTAATGGATTGTCCTAGATGGAAGGGAGTTATCACCTTAGGCAGAAAAACAGCCCTGGTCCTAAGAACCAGTCTTTCAGCATGGATGGCCAGGAATGGGGGTTTGGAACTAAGAGCTTGAAGCTCACTAACCCTCCTTGCCGAGGTGATTGCTACTAAGAAGACCGTCTTGAAAGACAAAAGCCTCATGGGACACTTGCGTAAGGGTTCGAAGGGAGAACCCATCAAATAGGTTAACACAAGATTCAAATCCCAATGAGGAACAACAAAAGGAGTAGGAGGGAATCTATTAGTGAGTCCCTTCAAAAATCTTAAAACCACAGGACACTTAAAAAGAGAAGGCTGATCCGGCAAACAGAGAAATGCCGACAAAGCCGAAAGATACCCCTTGACCGTGGCAACAGCAAATCCTTGCGGCGCCAAAGAGAGAGCAAACTGCAAAATGTCAGACAAATGAGCTTTCAAAGGGTCAACGCCACTCTCCCTACACCAAGAGACAAATTTAGACCACCTATACGAATAAATGGACTTAGTGGAGTCACGCCTGGCAGAAAGAATGACATCCACCACATCTTGAGGGAGAGAAAAGGAATTCAAGTTGCCCCGTTCAATCTCCAGGCATGAAGGTGTAATGTCTGGAGGTGGGGGTGTAGAACCTGCCCCTCCATCTGAGAGAGGAGGTCTGCCCTGTGAGGGAGACGGAGCCGCGGGTGAGAGGAGAGGTGGAGAAGGTCTGTGTACCACACCCTTCTTGGCCAATCCGGGGTGACCAATATGACTTGGGCCCGGTCCTGGCGAATCTTCCTCAGAACCCGAGGAATCAAGGGTATGGGAGGAAACGCATAAAGGAGTTGATCTTTCCAACTCAACTGAAACACGTCCCCCAAAGCTCCTTGCATCGGAAACTGGAGACTGCAGAATGACAGGCAGTGAGCATTCTCGTGAGTGGCAAACAGGTCCACCCGAGGAGTTCCCCACATCTGAAAGATGTAGTGAACCACCTCCGGATGGAGCCTCCACTCGTGGTTGGCAGAGAACTGCCAACTGAGACTGTCTGCACGAACGTTCAGAACTCCGGCCAGATGATTTGCCATCAGACAAATCTGATGATCCTGAACCCAGGACCAGAGATGCAGAGCCTCTCTGCAGAGACACTGCGACCCTACTCCTCCCTGTTTGTGTATGTACCACATCGCGGTCGTGTTGTCCGTCTGGACTTGAATTGACTGACCGCGAAGGGAAGGGAGGAAGGCCTTGAGCTCCAAACATATCGCCCACAAATCTAGAAGGTTGATATGAAGCAACCTTTCCTCTGGAGACCAAAGCCCTTTGACCTCCAGGTCCTCCAGATGAGCACCCCACCCTAGAGTGGATGCATCCGTTATCACTGTGGCCGCTGATGGAGGAAGTTGAAAAGGCTTTCCTTGAGACAGATTGCCTTCCACGCCCCACCAAGACAGATCCGCTGCAGTTTCTCTGGAGATCCTCACTGACTCCCTGAGATCTCCGTTGTGCTGATACCACTGCCTGTGGAGGCACCACTGGAGTGCCCTCATGTGCCAGCGTGCATGGTTGACCAACAGAATGCAAGAAGCCATCAGACCGAGCAGACGAAGGACCTTCAGGACTGGAACAACCGCTCCATTGTAGAATAAAGGAATCATTTCCTGTATGTCGTGAATCCTTTGAGGTGGAGGGAATGCACGACATACAGTAGTGTCCAGTACCGCACCTATGAACACGTTGCGCTGGGAGGGCACCAGATGAGACTTGGGTACATTTATCGAAAAACCCAACCTGTGCAACAACTGAGTTGTCTCTTGCAGATGATGAAGCACATTCTCCGGCGACTCCACCTTGATCAGCCAGTCGTCTAGATAGGGGAACACAGGAATCCCCGATCTTCTGAGATGAGCAGCCACCACTGCCATCACCTTGGTGAAAACTCGAGGCGCAGTAGTAAGCCCAAAAGGAAGGACCGCAAACTGGTAGTGCTGCGATCCCACCGTAAAACGGAGATACTTCCTGTGCGACTTCAGAATGGGGATGTGAAAATACGCATCCTGCAAGTCGATTGACACCATCTAGTCTTCTTCCATCAGCGCTTGAAGAACCTGTGCAAGTGTGAGCATTTTGAACTTCTCCTGTTTGAGATAGAGGTTCAAAATCCTGAGGTCCAGGATAGGCCGAAGTCTGCCATCCTTCTTGGGTATCAGGAAATACCGGGAGTAGCACCCCTGACCCCTTTCCTACTCTGGAACCACCTCTATCGCACCTTTTCGGAACAATGCCAGGACTTCTTCCTGCAGGAGAAGAAGATGGTCCTCCGAACAATAACCTTGGCAAGGAGGGTAATTGGGAGGGAACTCCTGAAAAGGAAGTGCATACCCATTCTCTACGAGATTGAGAACCCAAAGATCTGATGTAACCGATTCCCAATCCCGTTAGAAAAGGAGTAAGCCGACCCCCTACCGGACCCACATGATCCAGAATGGTGGATCTAGGGCTGCTTTGCTGATGTAGGTGGGGGTTGGGTATTATTGGAGGAAGTAGAGGAAGAGGAGACTTGACGACCTCGTCCACGACCCTTCTGTCTACCTCTATAAGATTTGTACAGAGGGTTTTGCTGCTGCTGCTGTTGTTGCTGGCCTTGTCTGAAGGGACGAAAGGAGGATCTACCAAACCCTCTAAACTTCTTAGTGGTAGAACCTCTTGTCTGGAGACCCAAAGATCTTGCAGTAGCACGGCTATCTTTGAATCTTTCCAAGGCCACATCTGCCTTCTTCCCAAAAAGATGCTTATTTATGGAGGCAGGACGCACACCTGTAGCTTCAATGTTTATGCTGTCTGTATTCAATTCCTATTTTTTCATGCGTGCGACTTCACTGAAGTGCCATGCCCAGTAGCGCTAAGGTACTAACTTCAACAGAGGTGGGACTGCATCCAGTCCCCAGTGAATGCACAGCGAGTATGCCGGTTTAGGCTTAGTTTTAATCCATTATTTATAATTCTTGTCCTTTTTTTCCCATTTTATCAAAAATCTTTTGAACCATATTTTATCAGTGTTTCTGCGGGGCCACACACTGCGTGTACACGTTATTTCCAAGTTTCTATTGCTCGAGGTGTCACATGACTTTTCCAAGAACATGACAAATACGTGAATTCATGTAAGGCAGTGTTTATTTCAATAAAATCACCCAATGCATTTCGGGCTGCAAGCCCTTCTTCGGGGGTCACTGTGAAATAATCATAAAATCATACAATTAATGTACTGTTAATTAGACTTGTCCACTATTACAACAACAACATGAATACTGTGTATGAGTAATCACCCAATTTAGAAACAATACATGGTGAAATAAAACAAACCAACGCTGTGTTTCTCCCATCAAGCCTTAATACTCCGCTTTTCAAACCAACAGCTTCTGATATCATTCTACCCCTTCTAACCTCCCATCGCATTCCTCCAATGAAAACCTACTTCATCAAACAGTGCTGAATAAATACGCCTCGTGTTGTGCTTTCAACGTTCCTCTCTGTTAAACCACCCCCGGTGTGACACCTCGAGCAATAGAAACTTGGAAATAACGTGTACACGCAGCGTGTGGCCCCGCAGAAACACTGATAAAATATGGTTCAAAAGATTTTTGATAAAATGGGAAAAAAAGGACAAGAATTATAAATAATGGATTAAAACTAAGCCTAAACCGGCATACTCGCTGTGCATTCACTGGGGACTGGATGCAGTCCCACCTCTGTTGAAGTTCTTCCCAAAAAGGCCTGTCCTATCAAAAGGCAAGTCCAACAACGTGGATTGTACATCTGTAGAGAAATCTGAGGATTTCAGCCATGCTGCCCTTCTGGTGGCAACAGTAGAGCCCATAATCATGGCAACAGAGTCTGCTGTGTCCATGCCACTCTGAATTACCAAGCGGGCTGCAGCTTGAGTATCGGAGACCACTTCATTAAAGTTCTTCCTATCATCCTCTGGAAGCTTAGATGACAACTGCTTCACAGAGTCCATCAATGCATGAACATATCTCCCCAAAAGGCAAGTAGCATTAGTAGATTTTAAAGCCATGCTACCTGAGGAGAAAATCTTCTTTGCAGACTGATCCAACTTTTTAGAGTCCTTATCTGCTGGCACCTGAGGAAAAGAACCTGCAGACCTGTTGGAACAAGCAGCCTGTACCACTAGACTCTCTGGTGAAGGATGTGAAGAGAGAAACTTGGGGTCACCAGGTGCCACTCTGTAGCGTCTTGCTACAGACCTTGAAACAGCGGGAGCAGTCAACGGTCTCTTCCAGACCTCCATTATCGGTTCAGTTAAAGCCTCAGTAAATGGAAGTGTAGGCTCTATAATAGAAGAAGGAGAGTGTAAAACCTCTGTGAGGATGTTAGGTTTGTACTCAACAGTAGGTAAGGTCAGATTGAGTAGATCTGCAGCATTTCTAATAACTACATGGTAGGGTGCCACGTCCTTAGATGGTGCAACAGAAACTGATGGTAAACCCCACTCAGGAGAGAGTTCCAGACCACTAGCACTATGTAGGTCTTCAAAACAGTCCCCTTGATCTAGAAGTTCACCTTCTTCTACATCAGAATCTTCATACCTCTTCCCCTCCAAGAGACGCTGAGCCCTGCGTCTCGACCATTCCATACAAACCGAAGTCGATGGATCCGGTAACGACCCCGACGGAGCCGGATCCGACGTCGAACGAGGAGCCGGGGCAGCTGGAGGACGAGACTCACGGACCGGCGTGGTACCTCGATCCAAATTACTAGGTCGATCCGGAGCCGGCGAAGCCGTATGCGGAGTCGATGACCTCGGTGGAGCCGTACCGAGCCAAGGTGTATAAGGCGCCGGAATAAACTGCATAAAAGGAGCTGGGGCGTAACTTTGAGGAATGCCCAAGTTGTAAGACAATGGACCCATGGGACCAGCCGGTGCACCAGTGGGGTACATTGCCCTCGAATAAACCCCAAACATCGCATTAAGGAAATGCGAGGGGTCCTGCCCTGGACCAGGGAAGGGAGGGTACGAACCTACTGGATGTTCTGAAGGAGGTTGCTCCGACATCGGTTCATTCCGACCCTCTTGATCTACAGGGGCTTCTACCGGAGTCGGAACTTCCTCTTCTTCTTCATGCTCCGAAGAATGGTGTGACACCGGATCCGGTTCTTGTTCCGGAGCCGGGGAACCTCTGAGAGACTGCAAGGGAGAAGGAGATACGAAGTCCTTATGATGCTTACGAGACTTCTACTTCGAATCCGAAGACTCCTTCCCAGAATGATGTCTTGAGCTGTGTTTTCTCCTCTTGTGCTCCCTCTTCGAGGAGCTCGAAGCATGACCCGAAGCCGACTTGGATCCAGACCTCGACCTCTCTCTGGATCTCGACCTCGCTCTGGACCTCGACCTCGAAGCCGACCTCGATCTCGACTTCGAACGTGACTTCTGTCTCGACTTCGAGCGTCTCAACGTCAACCTCGAAGATCTCCCAGTCTCTCTTCCCTTTACCTTTGCAAGAAGAAGTTTTGCTTCACGTTCTCGTAACGCCTTAGGATTCATCTTGAAGCAGGATCGACAGTTCTTAACATCGTGGTCCGATCCAAGACACCATAAGCAATCGTTATGAGGATCGGTGATCGACATCATACGAGCGCAAGACCCACATTGCTTGAATCCTGTCTTCCTCGACGACATTCTCGATGAAGAAGGAATAATCAAAGATGAAATATTAACACTATAACAGTAGAAGATACAAAGTATCGAAGAAGATCCCAGAAACCGTTCGCGTCGACGACGCGGAAAAAAGGGAACTGACGTCATCACGCCGACGTGGGTCTAATAAGGAGTCGGTGACGTCAGACGGAGTCGCGCGCGATGCCGTGCTCCTGTGACGTCGTCCACGCCGGCGTGCTACGAAGAAAAAATTCCGAATGTTGCTGACGCAAGGGGGATATTCACAAGGTGAGGAATCCACACGGCAGATGTATCTATCAGAAACAGGACGTACGGTAAGAAATCTGAGGTATGGTGGCCCTGCTGGGGGTGGCGACTCTATGGTCTATGCTCTGATTGGCTGAAGTTTGGATGTTTTAAAACAATGACAATGTGTTGCTAAAGGCTATTGAATTTCTATGGCATTTGAATGTTAAGCTTGAATACTACTACTCCCACCATGATGACAGGGAAGATTCAGGTATGTGAATCTATTAAAGATACAATACTTGAGAAAAAATAAATATTCTGTGCTAGAAAAACTTAAGCTGCATTCTCATGAAGGAAGTAACACTGCACTAAAGAACTCTAAACTACATTTCTTGTTAAAGAAGTAACACTGCACAAAAGGAAGATAAGCTGCATTTATTGTGAAAAAAGTAGCACTGAACTAAAGAACCCTAAACTAGATTTTACGTTAAAGAAGTAACACTTCACCAAAGAACCTTAAGCTCCATTTCTTGTGAAAGAAGTAACACTGTTCTTAAGAACCTTAAACTTTAAGCAGCATTTCTCGTTAAAGAAGTAAAACTGCACTAAGGAACCTTAAGATGCATTTCTCATGATTGAAGTAAAACTGCACTAAAGAACCTTAAGTTGCATTTTTCGTTAAAGTAATACTGCACTAAAGAACCTAAGCTGCATTTCTCGTGAAAAAAGTAACACTGCACTAAAGAACCTTAAGCTGCATTTTTCATTAAATAAGTAACACTGCACTACAGAACCTTAAACTGGATTCCTCCTGAAAGTAGTAACACTGCACCAAGGTTCAAGATTTTTTTTTTTTTGATTTAGTTCTCTGCTGAGGACTTCAAATTATAAATGATACATTCCGTTAAAACAGTGAACATATAGAGTCGCGCGAGCGCGTCGACCAAGGTGGCCGCCACTCCGGAGCTCCGTGAGTCTCCCAGCCCAATTAGCCGGTTAACAACGATTTTCTTGTCAGGAACTGCCTAATAATAGCGGCGCTTGCATTTTCTTTATATCGCCTACCTTATGCTTCATTTTTAAGCGTTTTCTTGTGGGGGAAGTGCTCCTGTTGGCTTCTTGGTTCCTCTCCCCTGCCTCTGCTCCAGCTTCTGCCGGCTTGCTCTGCATTGGGGGCGGGGTGCTCACGAAGAAAGGGCCTGGCTTGGGCCTGGCCACACCCACGACCCAGTTTAGCTGCTGCACCAGTCCTTTTGAAGACCTTTTGGGGAATTTTACGTCCTTTTTCCCTCATATTTATTACATTTTGAGGTGATTTTTCATTTTCTGCATTTTTCTGACACAAAAGGTTATTTTTTCACCTCAAGATCTAAAATAAAAATTTGCCTACTAATAAAAGGAAACAGCAGATATCGCCTCCTCCAACTAAGTCTAAGGTGGTTGAATCTTCGGAACCTTCCCTTGCCCTAATTTTGGAGGAAATTAAGGCGCTGCGCATGAATACTGATACTATTGCAACTGAAGTGAAAAATGTTCGTAAAGATATGGCTTCTATCACCATGAAAGTGTCTGATAATACTATCAAAATTCAAGACAATAAAAATACATTGGACGCTTTTACACCTTTGGTGAATCAAATAGTACCAATGCATACTCAACTGCTGGAATTGGAAAACCGTAATAGGCAATACAATCTCCGTATGTTCAATCTTCCTGAAGAGGTTGAGGGATCGAACTGTCGCTTATATCTAGAGTCCTTGCTTCCTGGTCTCCTAAATATCAAATTTCCCGAAAAATTTGAAATAGATAAGGCTCACAGAATTCCCTCACACAGGAATCCTCGCCACACTAAGCCCAGGCAAATGATTTTTAAGGTTCTGCGACACCATCATTTGGTCCTTATTAGGAAAGCAGCAAGAGACATTCCCTCCCTCTTAGTAGATGGCTGTAAAATCTTTATCCATCAAGATTTTGCTAAGGAAACGGTTGCTATTCGCAAGGAATTTTCCTCTTTTCATCCACAATTGCGAAGCCTTGGTTTTAAGTATGGTCTATTTGATCCCTATACGATGAGAATCTGGAAAGACACCTTTTCTAAATCTTTTCATCGTCCTTAAGATTTGAGACTCTTTCTGGCGCAACAAGCTTCACCGTCAATGGACACTCATGATCCAGTTACTTGAAGACGTCTACTCTGATTTCTCCTGACATCTATACTTCTCTCTCTTCACGGGCTCCAACGGTTGCTATGGCCATGCTTGAGGAACGTGTGTGCGTCTCTATCTTCTTATTTATGTCTCTGTTTCTTTGTTTTTCTTTCCTTCCTTTGTGTTTCTCACTTTTGTGTCCTTCCTTTTATTACTCTATACGTAGAGTTACTTTTTCTCTGTGGCTGTTTTTCAGTTCCTCTTCCTTTGAATCTTTTCCTATCCTCTTCCTTCTAACTCCAAATGGCTAATACTCACTCTGTTAAACTTGTTTCTCTTAATGTTAAGGGCCTGCGGCATCCAGTAAAACGCACGAAAATCTTGGACTACCTGGGTGCATGCAAAGCTGACATTTGTTTTCTTCAAGAAACGCATGTTGATGATAAGATTTTACACTATATGAGGAAAAAATGGGTTGATAATATTGTTTCCTCGCCTGCGTTGGGGAAGAAAAATGGGGTTGCGATTTTCTTTGCAAAAAGGTTGCACTGTCAGATTCTTAGTAAGTTTAATGACGCAGAAGGTAGATATATTGTAGTTAAGGTAAAAATGTATGACTCAACCTTCAATTTGCTTAATATTTATGGCCCTACGGCTGATGACCCTTCGTTCTGGTCTGCTATAACTACTGAAGTTCTGAAGTTAGGACAAGTTCCTTTGATTTTGTGGGGGGGATATCAATGTGATTATTGATCCGTTATTAGATAGGCTTTCCTCTGCAAAATTCCGCCCTCCTAAAGTTTTTTATGCCTTTAAATCTTTCCTTCGATCCACCAAGTTGGCTGATATTTGGAGAATACACTTTCCTACTGATAAATGTTTTTCCTTTTTCTCTAATTCCCATAGTTCTCATTCAAGGATTGATTATTTTTTGCTTTCGCCCTCTTTACTCCAATCAGCTGACAATCCTGTTGTAGGTAATATTGATATCTCGGACCATGCCTTACTTTCCTTTGTTTTAAATGTCTCCTCTACTTATACCAAACAAAATAGGTGGCGTATGAACACGAATGTTGTACTTAATGACACGCATAAACCTAAACTATTACAAGCTGTTCAGGACTATTTTTTATTTAACCCTGAAGGTTCAACTTCACTTGTCAATAGATGGGATGCGTTTAAGGCTTACATTAGAGGTACCACAATTTCTATTATGGCCCATGCAAACAAGCAATTTAACTCTAAAGTTAAACTTTTGGACAAACAAATTGCCAAATATGAACGTTTATTTATTTCTTCTAATGACCCTAAACACAAATTTACTCTACAAAAGCTTTGTTATGAATTTAATGCTTTACTCAGTACTAGAGCAGGGATTCAACTTGCAAAATCCAATGGTAAATTTCGCTTTAATGCCAACAGGTCTGGGAAACTCCTTGCAAATTATTTACGAATCAAAAAGGATAAGACCCAAATAACCTCGATAAGTGGTGCTAATGGCCAAGTTGCTATTTCCCATAATGATATTGTCCAAGAATTTTTAACTTTTTACTCTACCTTATATAGTAAACCTGATACCTGTGATGATTCTTTAATTGATTCCTTTTTTAAATAAATGTAATTTGCCTCAAATCTCTCCCTCCGATAGATTAACTTTAGATTCCCCAATTACTTGTGATGAGATCTTACTTGCTATTAAATCCCTTCCTAAGAATAAATCCCCAGGCCCAGATGGTATCCCAGCTGAATTTTATAAAGAATTTGATTCTCACCTTTTACCTTATTTAAGTGCCTTTTTTTCCCATTTTGGTTCCTCTGGTACTATTTCGGGCTCCTTTACGGATGCTTTAATCATTGTTTTGCCACAACCTGATAAGGACCCTTCCCTGGTTTCTAATTATCGTCCCATTTCCCTAATAAACCAGGATTGTAAGCTTTATGCTAAAATCCTTGCCACTAGATTGGCTCCTATTCTTCATTCCATCATTCATCCAAATCAATCTGGTTTCATGAAAAATAGATACTCTGCAAATAATACCAGAACGCTTTTACACGTTATTGAACAGAGCTCTCACCTTACTTCTCCTGCGGGAGTGATGGCTTTAGATGCAGAAAAAGCATTTGATAAAATTCATTGGCAATTTTTATTTAAAACTTTATTGTCATTTAATTTTGGTATCCATTTTATTCGTATGATTTCTGCCTTATATTTTGCCCCTACTGCTCGTTCCTCTTCATTTTTGGATTATTGCACTTCATTCTTATCAATTACTCATTTACGCATGTACAAATTATTCTTTCTGTATTGTACTTGTTTATTTCTTTTCTTGCATAAAACTTCAATAAAAACGTTTTGAACACAAAAAACAGTGAACATATAATACATCAATGCAGTTTAAAAAACCTCTTAAATGTATACAAGTTATAACAGACAAATTCATGAGGTGATAAATTAAAAAGCAATATAAGACATTGTACCGTGATTATGTTGTATCTGGTGCGGTATGGCATTTAGATATGAAAACTTTAATGGTAAAATCCCTAGTGCAATAGAATAATACAACTCCAGACCCTGTGATCTAAGGTAAAACGAATATATATAGCGTTTCTGGATTTTATATTCTAGTTATTCGGTATACTGTGCATAATGTTTTAGTTTAGAGCAGTATTTAAGATCAAAGTTGTAACTTAATCTCGGGATACACTGTTTTAAGAAAAGCAGCAAGTGAGTGGATGTCCAGAATTTCAGAAGTGCTAACGTGCGAAAGTTCGAAAGCTAAAGTGCTGTATTTAGGTTCTGTTCAAAAGTATATTGCAATGTTTCGTTCCTAATGGTCTCCATGTTTAATATACACGTATGGATCCCTGTTCGGCATGTAAGAGATTATAAGCCCGTATTCCAAGGCATATGATACACTAGGAGGAATTTTCAGACTATAAATCTCTAAAAAGGAGTGAAAGTGTCTATTCACAGAGGAGGAAAAAAACAAGTTACTTACCTGTAACTACAGCAGTTATCCAGTATTGTTATCTTTCATAGTTTCACATGCCTGAATCATTCCCCGTCGCCGAGGCGGGAGTCCCACGGTAAAAATACAAAAGCAGTGCCTTAGAAAAAACAGTAGTAGGCTAAAAGAAAAGCCCATAGACCTAAAACTTAGTAGCCTATCTACATCATTATATAAAAAGAACTAAAAAATAGTTCCAACCAATCAGCTATCAGCACCCTCTAGAACCTTCCCAGCAGAGGTAGTTCTCCTCAGATTTTCGTAGCACAAGTGGGAAGTAGGGATCCCAAGTAAAGAACTGTCTCGCCCGGGAGGAGGGTGGGTGCATGTGAATCTATGAAAGATACCAATACTGGATAAGTGTAGTTACAGGTAAGTAACTTGTTTTCTTATCCAGTATTGGGGTATCTTTCATAGATTCACATGCCTGAATCAGAATAGCAAGCAGTAAGCCAAATAGAGTCGTTTGCGGACGGTGGGAGACAGGGTATATATACTCCCAAACACATCCGGGAAGGTTAGAACATTAACAAAGAATATACAGTTTCAGATTATAGAATGGATGTAAAGTAACTGTACTTAAAGAGAGATACATTTAAAATACAAGCATAAGCATCACTTGAAATTCATAAATATATTATAAATATACACATAAAATGCAGCATAAACGAATACATAAGTCTAACCTTAGTGAAACAGATGTTGAATTACGGCTTGTCCTACAGCTGTATCGTCCTGCGATAATATTTTGTGAACGTGTGGACATTCTTCCATGTCGCAGCACAGCTAATGTTTTCCAATGTCACACCAGCAAATAACGCAGTAGATGCTGCCATAGTTCTAGTGGAATGTGCTTTAACTTTTCTCAGCAAAGGTTTGTTGGCTTTGTCATGACAGAAATGAATAGCTGAAGCAATCTATCTGGCTATTGTCGCTTTAGAGACAGCAGTTCCGAGTGTGGCCTGACCATAGGCAACAAATAACTGATTGGATCGTCTGATGTCTTTGGTTTTCTGTAAATAGAACTTAAGACAACGCTTGACATCAAGCGAGTGTAAAGTTCTTTCCACTGGTGGGGTTGGGTCTGGAAAGAACGTTTTAAGCTTTACAGGCTGATTTAGATGGAATTGGGACGGTACCTTTAGGGATGAATTTAGGATTTGTCCTTAAAGTGACATAATCTTTGGAGAAATGCAAAAAGGGTTCTGAGATGGTGAAACCTTAAATTTCACTAACGCTTCGTGTTGAAGTAAAAACTAATAAAACTGCCATTTTCCATATTAGAAATTTGAGCTCACCCTTGTGTATGGGTTCAAACGGTGTTTTCATCAATTGAGCCAACACTGTGTTCAACTCCCATTCAGAGGAGGCGCACGTATTGGCTGAAAAGCTGGAAAAAGTCCTTTCCTGAATTGTTTGATAAGAGAAGAGGAACAAAGTGAAGGTTTGTTAGAGCTCTTCCGAAATCTGGAAATTGCAGCAAGGTGAACCTTGATAGAGGAGAACACAAGCCCAGCTTTGGCCAGAGATAATAAATAGGGAAGAATATCTTCCGCCGGAGCTTGAATAGGATGGAGATCATTCGCCTCACACCAAACACAAAATCGCTTCCACGTTAAGCAATAGGTTTTAACTGTACTCTGGGCACATGACTTAGCTAGAATTTCCCGGCAGACTTGAGAGATGTACAGGTCTATAAACTCTAAGAAATCAGGAGCCATGTGTGCAAGCGCAGTGACTGTGGATCTGGATGAAGAATTTGACCCTTCTCCCTTGTCAGCATCCTTAGCGTTGGGATTAGACGTATCGGATTGCCCTGGGATAGTAAGAGCATTTCCTGGAACCCAAGGGGTGAAATTAGTATGAGACGGCAGTCTTCTCTCTTTATTTTTTAAGTACCTTCGGGATCAACGGTATTGGGGGAAAAGCGTACACACAAATCCCTGACCATCGCATGGACAGGGCATTCCCTCTGGATCCCCGTTGAGGGAATCTGCTGGCGTAATATTGGCATTTTTTGTTCTCTCTTGTCGCAAAAAGATCTAATGTTGGTTTGCCCCAAACGTGAAAGATCTTCTCCAGTTGTTCCTGTTCTAGTTCCCACTCGTGACAGCCCGAAAGAGATCTGCTCAGGGTGTCTGCCAAAGTGTTTTGAAGTTCTTTGGCATGCTCTGCTCTAAATGTTATATTGTGGGCTGTGACCCACTCCCACAGCACCTGAGCCTCCTGCGACAGAGACTGTGTCCTTGTTTCCCCCGTTTGTTAAAGTAATACATGCTGGTCGTATTGTCGGTACGGATCAGCACGGAAGATCCCGCAATCCTCGGGAGGAATGCTTGCAGAGAGAGAAAGATGGCACGCAGTTCCAGTCTGTTGATGTGCTGTTGCTTATACTCCTGGTGTTGTAATTTAACAATGATTAGGTTAAGCATTAGCAGAAGACCTCTTGTATTTAGAGACTTTCTTGTCTGTTTTACGGAATCCATTTTGTATTTCTATCAGCCATTTTGTTTGCCATGTGCTCGCCATGTGCTCTGTCCTACCTTCATGTTAACTGCTCTTGAAATCTGCCTGGAGACGAGATATATTTAGCCTCTTCTGCTTTGCACATGCTCAGTTGAGCTTACAGCTGTCCCCAACTTGTAAATGTCAGGATGTGTCCACCAGAATTAGCTAACTGTTAGCCCCTCCCACTTGTTGCTATCACACTCTCTGTATGACCTTATATGTATTTGAAACCAGCATTCTGTACCGTGTACCGCCCTCATTTGAGCCCCTGTGTGGGTATAAAAGGGCCAACCTCCTTCCAGTCAGTGTGCTACCTCATACACTGCCGAAGGGTGTTGTGTGAATGTAGTTCCACCTCATGAGGTTTAATAAACTCTGTCTTTTCTATTCCAGCTTCTGTGCCAACTTCTTTCTATTGGTCTGAGGACTCTGTGCAGAGAAGGGAGAACCCCTAGCACTGTAGGCCTTGCTGAGGCTCACCACCACACTGGGTCCATCTTCCCTGAATCTGTAAATCCTGGAGATGGCCTCCCCATCCTTCCATGGAGGCGTCTGTTGTTAGAACAAATTCTGGAAGAGTGGGCAAGAAAGAGAGGCCCGGAGTCAGGTTTGCTTTCTGAGACCACCAATGCAGAGAGTCTATCATGCGCGATGTGACCTTGATGGAGTCGTCGAATGACCCTACGGCTTGCTGCCATTGTAGGTGCAACTCCTCTTGCAGACGTCTCATTCTGAGCCGTGCTAGAGGTACCAGGTTTATCGCCGATGAGCACATCCCCAGAAGAGAAGCGAATGTTCGGACAGAAACTGACCTTCTTTTTGAAATTGATAACGCCAGTTTTTGCAGACGTTGTTGGCGATCTCTTGACAAGAATGCTTTGCACTGTATGGTGTCTAGCATCGCTCCCAGAAAGAGAATTATTTGATGAGGACGTAATTGTGACTTGCTTTCGTTGAGAGTGAGTCCTAACTTTGAGAAGAGGTGTAGGCATGATGATATGGCATCGTCGGTTACCTGCTGAGAAGGTCCCTTAATTAACTAATCGTCGAGATAAGGGAACACCTGTATTCCTTGAGATCTGAGAGATGCTGCCACTGGTGCGAGGCACTTCGTGAAGATCCTTGGTGCCGATTTCAGCCTGAACGGGAGAACCTTGAACTGATATTGGACGCCAGCCACTGTGAATCGTAGGTATTTGCGATGTTTGGGATGTATAGGGACATGAAATCCAGAGAAGCCATAAGATCCCCTTTGTTGAGACAGCTTAAAACCTCGGCAAGCATCACCATCCAAAAACTATGTTTCTTTAAAAACCTGTTGAGCTTGCGAAGGTCGAAAATAGGGCGCCACTCTCCTGATTTTTTTTTTATGAGGAAGAAATTAGAGTAGAACCCTATTCCCTTCTGAGATGATGGAACCTTTTCTATAGCATTCTTGTGGAGCATTTTTAAGGCTTCTTTGAAAAGTAAGTGAAGACAAGGGAGAGGGGGTTCCTTGGGCGGGGTAATAGGTGGTCATTTGACGAATTCCAGGGTGTGACCCTTGTTGACCAGATTGAGAACCCATTGATCCGAAGTGATTTGTTGCCATTGTTGAAGAAAGGCTGAAATCTTTCCGCCCACGGGGAGGGAAGTAGAGAGGACAGGGTTCCTGCTGGACTCATTGCTTCCTATTGGAATCGCGACCCTGATTGTTTGATCGCTTTCGCCCGCCCTGGTGATAGAAACCACTTGAGGAAGATTGTCTATAAGACGATTGGCCTTATGGCTGTCTATATTACGTTGGACATTGTCTGTTTTGTTGCTGGTATCCACCTCGTGAAGTAAAGCCACGACCTCTAGCCCCTCTGAACGATCCACGTTTCTATTGGAGAGCAGCCAAAGACTTTGCTGTATCTGTATATGTCTTTATGGCTAAAAGGGCTTCATCTATATGCTTTCCAAAAAGGAATCACCATCATAGGCCATGTCCAATATTTTTGTTTGCACCTCTGGCCTAAAAGATATAGCTATAAGCCATCTGTGGCGTCTGAGTACTGCAGCTCCAGCAATCTGCCTAAAGTTGGTATTGGCAATATCTAGAGCACAGTCTATAATCTCGGATGCAGCTCACTCTCCTTCCAAGAGAATTTTCCATGCTTCTTCTTTACGGTCTTCCGGGATAAGTTCTAAGAACTCTGTCAGGTCTAACCACATCTGGCGGTCGTAATAACCCAGTATGGCCAGCGAATTTGCTGCTTTAATGGAGGCTGCTGCATTGGATGAGAACTTTTTCCCTGTGAGGTCCAACCTCCTTCCTTTCTTATGTGGCCGTGTTGAAATTGGCGTAGCCGGATTCTTGGATCTTTGCTGCGCAGCCTGTGATATGACTGAATCCAGTCAAGGATGACCTATCAGACAAGATAGAGTGTCTGGAGGAGCATGGTACTTCTTCTCAATGTGCGGAAGAACCGCAGGTATAGAGGCAGGCGTCTTCATTATTTTTATCCCTTCATTCCAAATGTAGTCAATGATGGGGATCGCTCTAGTCACCTTCCTGTATTCCTCCTTGAAATCATGCAAGAAGCAATCCGTATGTTCAATTGTGACTGGTAACCGAAATCTTGTTGCAACACGCTGCATTAGGTTGTCAAAACCGCTGATGCCCTCTGGCGGAGAATCTGACGGTTGAGGAATAGGTGGTGAAGGCATGGGAATGACATAATCATCCCACGGATCCACATTGCCAGCATTTTCGGTTAATTCGCCTTCTTCGACACCCTCTTCGTCTGAAGAAGAAGGATCATGGTGCGTATGAGGAACTGCTCCAGGTTGTGATGGAGAACTAGGAACATCCGTTTGGGGCAAAGAGACTGGTACTTCAGTAGGTACAAGAGGCAAATCAGAAACGGTTGACACTGGAGGAAATCTTTGCCGGTAATCAGCCAGCATGGCTTGAAGATCTTGGATGAGTGTAGGAGGCAGATGACTTGTCTCTCCTGGGTCCAAAAACCCTTCTGGGAGGTCTTTGATATGGTGTAGTGAGGTGCTCCTGGTAGTATTGCTCCTGGTAGTCCTCTTCCTCATCGTCCTCCTGACACTTTATTTGGAGCTTAGAGGGGTGGTGAGCAATGCCGAATGGTCCCTCATCATCTTCCTCCTCAAAGTCGTCATCCTCAACATAAGTTTCCAGGATATGAGATGGAAGTAGAGGAGAAATATTACTAATATCCTGTCTATGGTAAGTCTTCAATTGGAAATGAGTGTAGGAGATCGGCGTGGTTTGCGATACGAGAGGAAACGCCATTGACTACTAACATCGTAGCGCTAACGTGTGTATTGAAACTACATTGCTGCAAGGGTTTTTTAACCTGACTGTTTTTAAACTGTTATTTTAAAATTGTTGTTACCCCTGACACTTGGCGCGCTGACTCCCCGGTCCACCACAGCAAATTCATGCTGTTTGTTGTGGAGGGAGGAATAGCGCTTGCACTTCCTGGTCGTTCCTCGGCGGGCGGCCATCTTTCGAGGGTGACGGTCTAGTCTCCCCTCCCTCCCTGACTACATAAGGGCTCTGCACTCACGCGCTCAATCAGATTGATTACTAACATCGTAGCGCTAACGTGTGTATTGAAACTACATTGCTGCAAGGGTTTTTTAACCTGACTATTTTTAAACTGTTATTTTAAAATTGTTGTTACCCCTGCCACTTGGCGCGCTGACTCCCCGGTCCACCGCAGCAAATTCATGCTGTTTGTTGTGGAGGGAGGAATAGCGCTTGCACTTCCTGGTTGTTCCTCGGCGGGCGGCCATCTTTCGAGGGTGACGGTCTAGTCTCCCCTCCCTCCCTGACTACATAAGGGCTCTGCACTCACGCGCTCGATCAGATTGATTACTAACATCATAGCGCTAACGTGTGTATTGAAACTACATTGCTGCAAGGGTTTTTTAACCTGACTATTTTTAAACTGTTATTTTAAAATTGTTGTTACCCCTGCCACTTGGCGCGCTGACTCCCCGGTCCACCGCAGCAAATTCATGCTGTTTGTTGTGGAGGGAGGAATAGCGCTTGCACTTCCTGGTTGTTCCTCGGCGGGCGGCCATCTTTCGAGACTGACGGTCTAGTCTCCCCTCACCTCCCAATCTACTTAATCCCCAGCCCATTCGCGCAGCGGTGACGTGCAGCGGGAGCGCCATAGACGCGCCCAAGAGGTGCCCAAGAGAAGCCAGTCTGCGCCAGTCCACGTCCAGAAGCTCCAGCCTTGGCACCATGGTATGACATCGCTTTTCCTATAGTGCCTCCTCTCTGTTTGCATTACGACCTACCGTTAATTCGCGTTGCTTACATTCGGTCCTTCCTACTACTACAAATGTCCGCTGCAAAATATGTGACTGGTGTTTATCCCTCCCTAACCCAGGCAAACATTCCTCTATGTATAAAAAGAAAATGTTTCTCCTGAACTGTCGGTCCCTGCCAAAGCACCACACTGAACTGGCGATACTGATAGAGGAGCTCAACCCTGAAGCCCTCTTTTTAACCGAGACATGGCTTCAGCTAGAAAATGATCCAGCTTCAGTGTGGGCCACTCCTCAAGGCTACACCCTTAAGCGACTGGACCGCCAGACAGGTAGAGGCGGAGGATTGGTCATCATCTATAGAGATAATTATAGATGCCGTGTCACTTCCTCTACCATACCAGCCTGTGAGAGCTTACATTTCACTCTTGAATTCTCCCCCACCGTCACCTTTTCCGGTATTTTAGTCTACCGACCACCTGGTTCTCTCGGCGACTTCGTCACTAACATGATGGATATAGCTGCTAATTTAGTGCTCACCTCGGCAAATTTTACTTTGCTGGGTGACCTGAATCTGCATTTAGATGATCCGCTTGATGTAGCAGCTAATAGCCTCCGTTTAAACCTCCAGGCCATTGACTTGTCCCAAAAGGGTTTCCATCCGACACATAACAAGGGACACCTTTTGGATCACGTCTACAGTAATCTAGACAGTCTATTGGTCGAGGTACCTATACCACTGCCCTGGACCGATCACTTTTTAATACCTCTTACATGGTCCATAATCACTCCCTCCACCTCACGAATTCATGATAAACATTGGGGCAGGAAATGGAGCTCTCTTCCGCTTCCTAAATGGGAACAGACCCTTATCGAACAGCCACCCCGGAAGACGGTTAATTCCAACATAGCCGCTCTCAACTTTTGATAATTGGATCGCCAGCACCCTTGATCAAGTTCTTCCGAAGGGTTCTTTGCAAGTAATAAAAAGATCTAAAGTTGCTCCCTGGTATTCTCCCGCCCTTAGAATTTTGAAACAAGCCTGCCGCAAATCGGAGAGAGTCTGGAGAAAAGAACGTTCTCAATCGAAGAAAACTGAGTATAGAGCCGTAATAAAGCACTACAAAAATGAAATAAAATCTGCACAAGCTGAGTTCTACGGAACCAAAATCAATCTTGCCGCGAACTCCCCTAGGGAAATCTTTAGAATTGCGAAATCCCTAATTTCCCCTCCCTCTGAGCTCCTGTCATCGGATGGCGCACAGGCCCGTTGTGACAACTTAGCCACTTTCTTCTTTCAGAAGATTCAGGCCATTTATTCCCTATTCTCTACAGGTAGTGATGATACGGGTTTCACCCCCACAACAGATTCTGACCTGCTCATTTCCTGTTCACTGGACACCCTTCCACCTCTTGACTCCAGTACATTAGATAAAATGATCCCTAAAGTCATCTCAGGATCTCCTAATGACCCGGCACCTCCGCAGACTCTAGTTAAGGTGATTGATACCATCCGCCCGTACATCTTGGATGTCCTCAATGCCTCTATCACCTCCAACTCCGTTCCAGCTCCATGGAAGTGTGCGATGGTCAGGGTTCTGCTGAAAAAGCCGAACCTGGATCAGAACAACTTGACCAATTTTCGCCCCATCTCTCTGCTTCCTTGGATGAGCAAACTGCTGGAGAGACATGTCAACAAGATCTTAGTGGATTATTTAGAATCTAATAATCTACTACGCGTCTCTCAGATGGGGTTCCACCCTCAGCATGGCACTGAAACTGCCCTTTTGGCAGTGCCGGAGGCAGCGAGAGCTATACTGGACCGGGTAGGAAAAACAGCCATCATACTCCTCAACCTTAGTGCCGCGTTCAACACAGTTAACCATGCCACACTATTACATCGTTTGAAGGGCATGGGTGTGTCGCGCGCGGCCCTGGCATGGCTGACTTCCTTCCTGGACGAGCGATTCTTCCAGGTGTTCGAGGGCGAGGTGGTATCTTCCAAGCATCCGCTTAGCTGTGGGGTCCCCCAGGGCTCCTCCCTAATCCCCACCCTTTTTAACGTTTATATGCAACCTCTAGAGAAGATAGTCCACCCTTTCGGTGTGCGTATTGTCACCTACGCCGACGACACCCAATGGGTGGTCTCCCTGGACCACACTGAGGGGTTGTCTAACACCCTGGGCCCTTGTCTAGAGGCTGTCGTTAAGTGGATGCAAACTTCCCACCTCAAACTCAACGGAGAGAAGACTGAGATCATGCTATTGGGCAACCCCTCCTTGACCACCTTGGCTTCCATCTGGCCCACATGTCTCGGATCTCCCCCTCCCCCAAACCTCAGATAAAGAGCCTGGGAATCTGGCTTGACAAAGCGCTGGATTTCTCGGTCCAAGCCACCAAAACTGCCTCCACATGTGTTGGGCTAATGAAAATGCTCCGCAAAGTGCTCCCGCTGCTCCCATTCCAGGCGAGAAGGGTCATGGTGCAGGCCCTTATAATTTCTCGCCTGGATTATGGAAATGCCCTATATTTAGGAGCCCCGGCGGTAGTGACCAATAGACTCAAAGTCACGCAAAACTGTGCCGCCCGACTACTGTTTAACATCCCTCGCTGGCAATCAGCGAGGAATGCACTAAAAGAACTCCATTGGCTCCCTGTGGTTGCCAGAGCGCAGTTTAAGGCCATGTGCATTTTGCACAAATCTTTCCATCGAACTGGCCCTATCGTTCTGTTTCCCTTAGTGGTGCCTTATACGCCATCTAGAGCTCTTCGCTCTGGTACACTGCATTTGGCAACCACAACTAAAATCAACAAAGCCCGATGGGGCGGCCGCTCCTTTGCCCACACGGCTGCGAGGCTCTGGAACTCTCTCCCTCTAGCTCTGAGAGAGAATAACAACCGAATCTTATTCAGGAAAGCTCTGAAAACTCATTTGTTTGCAAAAGCGTGTTGACGTACCCGGTAGCCCGCCACAGTAATCAGTCTAAAGCGCTGCGAGGCCCCCGGGTAGTTACGCGCTATACAAGTGCAATTTTTCATTTAATTTAATTTCATTGACAAAGTCCTCGTCGACGGGCTCTTAGTCGTTGATGGGATAATCTTTATTGAAGCAGTCTTCGCCTACGCTGTCGTCGTTGACGGTCTCTTTGTCGGTGGTGTTGTTGTCGACGGGCTCTTCATCGACGGTGTCGTCATCGATGGGCTCTTCGCCGACGTTGTAGACGGTCTCTTCGTCGACGATGTCGTTGTCGACGGTATTGTCGTTAACGGGCTCTTCGTCGATGGTGTCTTTACCTTCGTCGTCGATAGAACGGTCATCGACGAGCTCGATGTCGACGCTGTCAAACCACGGAGACTTGGAGAAGGAATCCTTCACCACCATAGACTTTTTAGAAGTGGAGATCTTAGAAGATACAATAGGCGAAGATATGGAAGTAGTAGAGACCATAGCAGTAGACATCGTGGCACAGAAACCATATCTGGAGCGGCGAACAGGCAGCACTCAATGAATTCATCAGCTGGATCAATTTGGCAGATGCTAACATTCGCTTCACTGCAAAAATTAGCAATGAAAAAGTCGTGTTTCTTGACGTGTGGGTTCAACATCTTAACCAACAACTTTATGTATCGTTGTATACCAAGCCCACCGCAAAGAACACGCTATTGGAATACGGCAGTTTCCACCCACGGAGCCAGCGTGACTCGATCCCATTCAGCCAATTTCTTAGATTAAGGAGAAATTGTTCTCAAATCCGAGATTTTCTGTTTCAAGCTGACCTTTTGAAGGCTAAACTAGCATTACGGGGATACCCTCATCGCCTGATCCGCGACTCATTCAAGCGTGCGGGGTACTTTGATAGGGACAGCATGTTTCAGAAACAGGATCGCGAGAAACGGGAACAGTTGGTGTGCATCACGAGACATTCCACGATCAACAACAAATTGCGGCAAGTGATTAACTCGAATTGGCACATTCTAAACACAAGAGACTCCGAAAACCAATTGAACAAACCCATTTTCGCTTTTCGCCGTAACAAAAATCTCCGCAACCACCTAGTTCAAGGTCCCGTGGGAACACGGAAGGAACCTGCACAGACGGGCATATTCGGACTTCCTCTGATTGAGGGCAACCATCGCTGCGGGACATGCCAGGCATGCCCGCATGCCATCACAGGCAACACTCTGAAAATTGGAAAACACAACATCCAATTGAGGGGCATGAGTAATTGTCGCACCACC
Organism: Lissotriton helveticus; assembly: GCF_964261635.1. NCBI lineage: Eukaryota > Metazoa > Chordata > Amphibia > Caudata > Salamandridae > Lissotriton > Lissotriton helveticus. The sequence goes on along the minus strand of NC_136072.1, from coordinate 32,969,002 downwards.
AACATCATTTATGTCATCATATGCCCGTGTGGACGCCCCTATGTTGGAGAAACGGGACGTGAATGCCGGACCCGAATTGGGGAACACAAGTCGAACATCCGTAACCAAAAAAGTGGGGCCCCACTTGTGGCCCATTGGAGCATGGCCAAACATTCTGAGAACGATCTCAAGTGGTCCGTTCTTGAAAAGATCCGAAACATCCCTGGCAAGGATGTTACATTGCTGAGAAAAAAACGGGAGGTGTACTGGATTTTTTTTGCTGGATTCTGTAAACATGGGTTTAAACGAATGCTGCCCATGGGAGAATGCTATCCTATAAAGGGACGTCGGAATCTGTTTGACATGATTAAAATGGTTGATGTATTCTGTACGGATACGATCGGCTTTATATGTAACCGTCCCTATGATTATGTCTCTTTACTTTTTCTTATTATTATTTTTATGTTTAACCCCCTATGTCTCTGACACCAGGGAGGTCTTATTACTTTTTACTTTTTTCTTTTCTGGGCTCTGTATATTGTATTCACGAGGTCGGTCATCTGGATTACTTGGATCCCCGATCGGGTCGGGCCACGCTGTCACCGTTAGTTAACATGATTGGGTGTGCTTGTCACTTTACTTTACTGGTTGTAGCCATCACTGATGGTTTTTTCCCTTTAAATCTATTAGCCCTCCCCCAGTCCGATCCCGTACGTGCCGTCCACCTACCTGGGCCCGCCCTCGATCCACAGAGAGCGAAATGGTAAAAGGAATACAGGGAGGTGTGTCCTCATTTTACCTTTAAAAACCGCGGGAATTTGACCTGGGCTCCAAGAACGCCCGGATTGCCGCTACGGGCGCGGAAGGACTCGGAAATAAAAAATCGCTGATCAGCAGCCCGGAGGTAAGCTCTGCAAGACCTCAAATCCCCTTCCCATTTTCCTTAATTTAATTTAATCTCGCGGCCTCCTGACCTAGGCATTTCTACCCTGGGTATAATTTGGGTCTATTCTCGGCTATTCGCCGAAATTTGAATAACGGACCACGCCCGTCCTTTATTACAACCATGGGTTGACTTGGTAGGGGATAACGCAAATAAACTAATGGCTGCCATTTAGCACAGCTTTAGGCTGTAGTACCCGTTAGCCCGCTAAAATTCCAATTGCCCAAACTGAATACGGTGTTAGAATGTAAACGCCCGAGATGTAACACGGTTTTTCCTATTTTTAGACCATTTAACGGTTTCACGAGCCCAGAAAATCGACGTTTGGGAAGAAATCTCTTCGAACTGGAAACCTCCCTAGAAGAGTAAGTGCTTTAGTATAACAACATGTGCATGACGCTGACATGTATTTGAATAACCGAGGAAGGCTCCGCTCTGTTAGTTACTAAAATCCCCCATATATCGATTTACAGGGTATCTATTCTTCTGTTACCTGTTGAAAGAAATGGATATTTACAGCTAAACGGCACCGGTAGCAGTCAGCTTCTACTATTTGGGATTATCAAGTAAGTGTCGATCTACGAGGAAGGACCGGTAATACTTGCCCTAAAAAATAAAAGCTTCAGAAATGTGGAAAAACACCCCGCCCTGTCTATTTGTCTTTAGACAGCCCCCTCTGAGTCTACCTTGTTGTCGAAGCTGAACGGTTTTAACTCCCGTAAGAAGTGTGAGTGGTACCCAACCCGCTCCGTGTGAATCTAAGGTATATTCTAGTTTTGTTTCCCTGATCATATATGCCTCATATAGCTCAGTTTAAAAAAAATCTCTCCCATTGGTAGATCACTGGGTGATCAAACAACTACAGCACCCATTGTTGTCTAAGGCTGTCCCTCCTTTCTTATCGTTTGTAACCTTTTTCTGATATATCTTCATCTCTTTACTGTGTAACTATTGTATGTTGCTTCTCTTCAGGGATTCCTTTGTTGTATGACCCAGTTGGGCTTGTTATGTATCATAGTGTGTCTTTTTTTTTAAAAGGCCTGTATCATGTTCTGCACTCCTTTGAGCTCGCTGCACGTCCTCTGTGATCTGAACTATATTTGTTTATAATAGGACTATTGTCAGATCAATCACATATAAAGTTGATATTGTTCTTAAAATGATCATCTTATCATGAATATAACATGGTTAGCCTACAAGAAGAACTGTATATCTTGCTTTTTAATAATTAAGGAAAAAAGAGAATATAACTATTTAATGTGATTATAAAAGCTGTCTCTTTTGTTCATCACAGAGTGACCACGGCTGTAAAATTGTGTTGTGCCCCCCTTTTTCTGCTCCCCCTCGTATACATGCCCTGACGAAGTTGCCGCCATAGAACGGGCCGGGCACCGAAACGCGCGTCGGCGTGGTGACCAACTTTTGTGCCTATACCATCTGGTGTCTCCCCAGCAAGCCGCTGAGAAGATACCGCAGAATTACCTCAATGTATTTGTGTGTAATGGGTTTTTGAGGTTTTTTGTATTGTGTAAACTGAATGAATTGATTGAATGTGTGAAATTGAATTGAGTGGAATGAGTCTGTGAACTTGAATGAATGATGAGAGGGTGCGTAGGGGGTCTGTATCTATTTATTTATATTTGATTCCATCACTGTGTTGTGTATATATATGAAGGAAGATGTTTTTATATGTCTTTGAAATCACCATTATATTTTGAAAAATGAAAATAAAAATATATATTTATTTTGAAACTGTGTTGAGAAAGTAAATGTGGTGACCGTGATTGTTAGTGAGCTCAAAGTTGTGCTTTTAGATTAATCTAGGACTCTTTATGAGCCTTTAAATTGAAATATATAGGACAGACTTCTTTCTTTTGAATTTGGATCTTAATTTTCTCCTGCCTGTCTGCCCTACATCTACTCCAGGGGGCCCCTATTTGTATTGGTAACCATATGTGAGGAAACCAGAGAGAGGGTCTTTATCTGGGTTTTACTCACGGTTCTGGTGGTTGAAGGCCTACTGGAAACCTCAGGAGATGAAGACAGCTTTGACCCAGAGGAGATTTTTGGAGACCCCTGAGACTGGTCAGAGACTTCATGGGAAGACTTATGATGTTTCCTTCCCTCGCTGGAGGAGCTGTCATGAGATCTAGCTCTCTTGCTAGATGTAGAGGCCTTGTCATCCTCCTCAGCCGAGGAAGATTTCAGCCATAAAAGAAGCCTTGCTTCCCTGTCCCTAATAGTTTTAGCAGGGAAAGTCCGGCAGATTCTACAATCCTTAACAACATGTTTAGGATGTAGATAGTAAATGCAATCCTTGGGCTGGTCGTCCACATGGACCCTCTTCTTCTCACAGGTCCTACAAGCTCTAAAAAGAGCTTTCTTGTCAGACATTTTGAGTAAAAGGTGAGGAAACTGAGTAGGCAGTCAGGGAGACTCCCTTCCACACGGCGTGCGATGAAATTCTGAGGAGAACTGCCTCTGCTGAGAAGGTTCTAGAGGATGCTGATAGCTGATTGGTTGGAACTATTTTTTAGTTCTTTTCATATAATGATGTAGATAGGCTACTAAGTTTTAGGCCTATGGGCTTTTCTTTTAGCCTACTACTGTTTTTTCTAAGGCACTGCTTTTGTATTTTCAGCGTGGGACTCCCGCCTCGGCGACGGGGGATGATTCAGGCATGTGAATCTATGAAAGATACCCCAATACTGGATAATATAAATGTTGTAGTGTGCCAACGTGGGCATCCACTTTGCATCCTATATGCTGGAGAAGAGATGAGTTTTGTAAAGTTTCTGTTCAGATTCGCTCCAGGTATTTGTATTCTTTAACCACCTCAATGGGTTTGCCCCCTAGTGACCAATTACATTTTGTGAATTCCTTTCTTGCTCTAAAAGGGACAAGTTTTGTTTTAGATATGTTTGACACTAAAAACATTTCCTTTGTATAAGTGGTGAGTGCCTGTAGGTTTATTTGTAGGCTGATCGGTATGAGATCTAATATAAACACATTCTTGGTATAAATCAAAATGTGTATGGTACTAGATGATAATTTTGGAGGTAAATTGTTATAAAGGAATCCCGGAGGTCACTTATATAAAGAGAAAATAAGAGGGGGACTAAAAGACAATCTTGCTTCAGGCCATTCGGTGTATCTATTGGTCGGGTAAGTCCCTTCTCACTCCCCATTTGTATTGTACACCAAGTTGCAGTGCGTATCGGTACGATTATCTTAAGAAGTTTATCAGGCATTCCAATTTTTTCTAGCTTCTTCCAGAGTGCGGGTCTAGCTACTCTGTCAAAAGCTGTGGTAAATTCAACGAATACACAATACAAAAACGATTTTGACACTACATATTTGTATATGAACGTCTGTAGAGCCGCAATGTTGTCAGTTATGGAGTGTTTTGGACTGATCCCAGCTCGAGTCTTGGGGATCACTCCACTCGAAAAGGCCCAGGCCTTCAGATTTTCCAGGATGCTGACCGTAAAGATCTTCCCGATGGTGAGTAACAGGGCGATTTGTCACTAAGTACAGGGGAATGTCCTGGATCCTTCTTTGAAATTGGAATCATGATGCTCCCCTGCCATGATTTTTGAATTTTCCCTGTGATATAACAATAGGAATTAAGGGAAGCCAAAAACTTACTTCAGTGTTCTGGATTGCTTTGAAAAACTTTGATCGGGATCTTGTCAGGTCCTATTTCTGCGGAAGATGTAGCGTTGGTAATATGGTGGGCTATTTACTGGGCTGTTGGGGCTGGAACATCTTAGCTATTTTTTTCATTCTTATATGTATCTTTGTTCGATTTTTCCTGCCGGTAACACTTCACCAAAGAACCTTAAGCAGCATTTCTCATGAAAGAAGTAACACTGCACTAAAGAACCATAAGCTGCTTCCCTTGTTAAAGAAGTAACACTCCACCAAAGAACATAAAGAAGTAACCAGCACCAAAGGATCTTAAGCTGCATTTCTCGTGAAAGAAGCAACACTGCACTAAAGAACATTAAGCTACATTTCTCGTGAAAGAAGTAGTTTGCCCATGCAAATTCTCAATTCCCAGCTGTGATATTTTTGATTTTCCATTGAGTCAGAAACTATTTTCTCTTTTAGTGAGTTCTAAATTAATAAAAGTCTGTATTTAATTGGTTGTAGTGCAAAACTTTTTCATAATGCTCCGATCATCTTCAAATACATCTTGAAAGCTGAAAAACATCTGTCTCCAACTCAGGACTGTAACTATCACATACTGTACCTGTGTTGAATCCTACTCTGTCTGATGGTCGATATTTTTCTGCTGGACTTAACTTTGTTAGATCATCATTTTTGAAGAATCCATCTGTCTGCCCACTGAAAGAAAAGCATGACCAGGGAATGGGTCAGTTTTTGCATTTTTTTCATGACTCAAAGTGACACTAAAGACAAAATAGACATATTATGTATGATAAATGACAGTGTTTTTGCAGTAAAGGATTTACCTGGAGTAGCCAATGAGCACATTTGTCGTAGCCAGACTTGCCACGTCCCAGTTCATTCCGCCATCTTTGAAGAGAATCAGTACATAGGAGGTGATCCCATCAGTCGTCAGCACCGCCTGGTAGGTGTTCGTCTAAAGAAACATCACCTCTTGTTTAGAGTTAATATTGCTGAACATATAATGAACATGTTGCTCAAAAGTTAATTATATTGTTTTAAAAAAAAAAACAACATCATTGCTGTGTGCTATTTTTCTTGCATAATATGTTTGGACAGGTTAGTTTGGTTTGTGGTTTGTGAATGCTGACATTTGAGATTATTTTTCTTCCGACTTATCTTTAAATCTAGCTCTTATTACTTTTGGGAATTTTTTGTCTCACACATTTATTTCAAAATGTCTGAGTTCTCCCCTTAATGGCCAAGGCACTCCACAGAGGAATTGACTAGAGCATTTTAATGCCACGTTAGATCATAAAAATCACTTGCTTATAAACCATTTATATAATTAAGGGAAATGACAACTCAAGGTCTGCTGGCAACCAACAGCAACACTAATCTCTTCTCTACATTTGTATAGGTCGCCAGTCAAACTTAACACACCTTTGTGAACATTCATCAAGCCCAACAGACTGTAGCAGATTGGATTTATGTCTAGCTCACTGTTGCAATCAGAATGAAGGCACAGCAAACTAAGGGGCCCATTAGGATGGCGGGCGGATTGCTACCGCTGGCCTGGAGGGGGCAATCCGCCCGCCATCCACACCTAAATGACCCCCCGCCATATTGGTATGGCGGGGGGGACCGCGGCGGACGGCAAGACCGTCCGTCGCCTTTCCACCCCTGTCGCCTTGTGACCGGGGCGGAAAAGGACTAATATGGTGGGGGTGTCTAATAGATACCGCCAGCCATATTAGCATGGGCTTTCTTAGATGCCTTCTCCGCCACGGAAAGGCATGCATTCTTCACTTTGGGGACCCCCAGAGTGAAGGAGAGGTGGGGGGTGCCTGCCGCTTTGTTTATGCAAATGCATTGGTGCACTTTTAGCATTGTGGTGGGCGGTGCTGAGAGCACCGCCCGCCACAATGCTAAAAATGCAGGATGCGCCCGCCACATTGGCAGGCACATCCTAATACCCCCCAAGGGACCCCCGCCCTCATGGCGGGCGGTCCCGATAACCGATAGGATGGCGGGCAGACTAAGTCCGCCGCCATCCTAATGACCCCCTAAGATTTACAGGACTCATGCATTAAAGAACACACTGGATGAGTATTGCCTGGAAAACCGTGGCTGGCATGAATCATACGAGATACACCGAAAGCAGTAGGAGTAATTCCTAACTAAGCAGGTGGGTAGGAATCATGTCCAATGGAAAGCGATGAACAGAAATCTTTTCCAGGATAATTTTGGAGGGCAGAGTTTATGCAATCCAGACAGTGGCGGACAGTAGTCATGATTTCCCCACAATGGTGGGCAGGAATCATGTCTATCAGAATACGATGGGTAGGTATCCTGCCAACCACACTATGGTGGGCCAAAATCATGCTAGCCATGCTCTGGTGGGCACAGGTTTCATGCCTACAGGGTGTAGTGGACAAATATCATGTCTAGCAGACTGTAGTGGTAGGTACAATGTCTCACACACAGGGGGCAGTAGAAATCATGCCCAATCAAAAGTGGTGAGGAAAAATAATATTCCAATAGAGTGTGGAAGACAGAATATATGTATACCAGATTGTGGTTGGCAGGAGTCATGCAAACAATGAAAAGAATTACTCTTCCCAAGAGGCTGTGGATCTTTCTGATGACGCCAGAGGAGAGTCCATCAGCACTGATTGTGGGCTTGTGTCATATGGGGATACAAATGGATCTCAGATGGAATATTTATCTGGGAAATATACTCACTGACCAGTCTGACCATTGTTGATGTCCTCAACATTACCAGCATCATTATACCTATCGCCATCAGCATCAGACAGCATTTCTTAATTGTGTCTTAATTGTGTTTGCTATCACTTGCAGGATTGTCATCCCCCCAATATTACCTTCCATTGACATCTCTCTGGGCGAAGAATGAACAGGACTCATTTCCTTTAAGTGGAAAGTGGCAAAGAAACAGGTTGAACTGGCTGTGGCGATTGTGCATTTTGCAAAACGATGAGTGCTACAATGAAATGGATGTTACTGCTAGTTACAGGAGTGCTCTCATCATAGGAGGAAGTCTATTATAAATATTTTAAGTCATGCCCTGTATATTTGTTAGCAGTTTTAAAGGTACAGAGCCAAAGACAGTAACAAAGGCCCAGGTGGGTTCCATTCCAATGATGCATCATTAAAGGCACTTCCAGTCTGAAATTGTGGCCTAACTTCTTTATCGTCTGAATGTACATATTGAATATACAGTTCTGCTGGCCTGTGCTCTGATCCTCCTCATCCTTTTCACTGAAGACCCTATTTGGCCTCGTCTTCCCTGTCATCTCCCTGTAGTCCACACGAGGAATAAAGGAGCAGTTTCTTTGGAGGTTCCAGAGGAATCAGCAATACTCATAAATATCTGAGTGGCATAGTTAAAGACAATTGAGGTATAGCTGAAGAGGAGGAGACTAATGAAACCACTCCTGTTGCAGAAATTATAACTGTGGTATTATTGTATATCTATATTTTAATTTCGATATTTTGTCTCCCTACCAGAAGAACCTATAGATGAATTAAGTGACTCCTAAATAGGAACTATATATAAGTAAAAGTATAAGATATTACACTTACAGACTGAGAGGACATAGAAAACTCTTGAAAGATTGAGACAGCTTTGAGCAGCAAGCATTCATGCACAGCAGGTGCCATGATTCACTGCAGACTGCTGTATTTCATAATCAACCCTAATAGTCTGCACTTGACAAAAATCATGTCATGTCACGCCTTCGATCATGCGGTACATACCATGGTGGATTAAACCCCACCTAGTTACCAGGCTGTGGTTGTCAGGTGCCTTGCCTACCAGATCACAGAGGGGGAGAAACCATACCTAGCAGTGGACAGGAGCATGCCTAATTGACATGACTGGGAAATAAATATGGACTAGAGTTTGCGGTTGGCAGGACGGATGCTCAAAAGACTGGAAGGAGACCTCAAGTATACCTGGCTGCCTGGCTGCATATATATGTAACAGACTGTGGTGCTCATGAGTAATGCCTCGCAGGCTGTGGTAGGTGCGATACACGCTTATCAGGCTGTGATGGGCAGGAGGCATCCTTAATAAACTGTGGTGGGAGATTATCATGCTTCACAAACTTTGGGTAGTGGGTATCATGGGAAACAACCATTACAACACACTGCCTTTACAACGCAATCATTACAACACAGCTGCCTTTCGCATTGCATGCCATTACAATGCATGCCATTAGAACGCATGTCACTACAACACATGCCATTACAACAAATACCATTACACAGCATGCCATTACAACGCATTATAAGGTAAGTAATGGGGATTCATTCGTTTTAGGGTGGGTATGGGTTTTGGTGTACATAGGGATAGTATTTTTACCCCTACACTATCCAACACTTACCCTACTGTTGCACTCACTGGAGTGGGAATAGTAAGTTTTACCCGTATACTATCCAACACTTACCCTACTGTTGCACTCACTGGAGTGGGAATAGTAATTTGTACCCCTATACTATCCAACAGTTACACTACTCTTCCCTAAAAGTATTATGCGTTGTAATGGTATGCGCTTGAATGGTATGATTTGTAATGGAATGCGTTGTAAATGTAGTTTCTAAAAATGCGTTGTGAGGGCATGCGTTGTAAAATCATGCATTGTAATGGATGCTGTGATGTAAAAACCACATTGTAAAGGCATGCGTTGTAATTGTTTGCGTTGCAACGTAAAATATCCGGGTATCATGCTTTAAAGAATGAATTGAGAGAATCATGCTTTGCAGCCTTGCAGACCAAGAGACAACAGATACTATCTAACAGATTTAACACGCGTATGTGAGCACACTGGAGGATTTCAACAACACTTGCATCACAAACCAAGACATTGGTGCCCATCGTGCAATAAGGAGACATTTCAAAAGCAAACGTTATGCTTACCTTAACATCTTTATCCTTGGCTGGGAATGCTGGGGCATTGTCCCACGTGACCTTGAGGGTCCACTTAGCTGTGTATGAGGTCCTCATGTATTTCTGAATCTTTGCCTCAACGTCTTGGACAAGAGTATTAGTTACTGAGTTCAGAGTTGTGTACTCCTGTGGAATTTATACACATTCATTTAAAATGAAGGGGAATACTTGCTAAAGAACATTTGTCCAACATATTGCCCTAAAGAGAATATGGCCATTTTAAAAATATTATGGAGTGGGAATGTGGAATGCATATTTGTTGGATATGAAAATGATTGTGTTAAACATATGTCATGATAATATTTGTATCCTTATTGGAGCATTTGCACACACAAAGACACTGCAGTGAAACTAATAAGCCCATTAAGATAAGATAAGACTCCTGTTGATAAGCATTCTTCTTGGCGTAGACACATATGCAGGCATGTATGTCTGATGAACAATGCATATTAAGATAACAGAACTGTTTCAACTACCTATTTACTGAAGCACTTTTATAGTTTAACTAATGGGTTCATCTCCTGGCACTGTACAAACCATCTGACTTCTATATATCTCTTGATTTTTTAATCTGATTCCCTCCTTATACTTTTGTTCCTCATTTCTCTCTAAACTGCTGCCAATTTTCCTCTTTGCCCGGCGGCCCCACTAGCCCTCTTTTAGGATGCCCATATTGCCTCTCAAATTTCCTTGAACTTTAATAATCCTCTATTTTTTAATGTCTCTAATTTGTATTCTCCCCACAATGTCCACCCATTCCCTTGCTTTGCTGCCTCTCCTATCCATCCTTGACATGTCTCTAACTAACTATGTTTATGTGTACCACTTTTCCACCTGGTGAATTTGGTGAATTTGGTGAGGGTATTTGTAAAGCGCAACGGTCGCTCCGGAAGGAGCATCATGGCGCTAAATTTCCCGGTAGAGGATCAGATCATTTCCTAGAGGGAGAAGAAGTTATATGGCGGCTTTGGTGTAGTCATCCTTAAGGCTATAGATCCAGGTTTTTAGCGATTTTCTAAATTGTTTTTCATGGGTTTGGAATCTCAAATTTTTGGGCATGAGGTTCCAGGCTTTAGAGGCCAAGTGGTGTAGGGTTTTGCCACCTTTTGTCTTCATATTGAACCTGGCAGGGAGGATGAGATTGTCATGGGAGGAACGCAGAGGTCTGGACGGGTTATAGTGGGGGAAGCGTTTGGTAAGGTATGATGGACCGGAGCTATTGAAAGCCCGGAAGGCGACAAGCAGCATCTTGAAGAAAATTCTCTTGTGAAGTGGGAGCCAGTGCAGAGATCTTAAAGCAGCGGAGATGGACAATTTCCTGGGCAGCTTTAGAACAAGTCGGGCTGCAGTGTGAAGAACACTTTGGAGTTTGTTGAGTGTGGCCTTTTTAGCTCCAGCAAGGAGACCATTACAATAATCCAAGCGTGAGATTATTAGGGCCACTGCTACCGTTATCCTAGAGTCAAGCGGTAAGAAGTCAAAGAATTTTTTCAGGGACTTAATAATTCCGAAACATCGGCCCGCTACGGTCCTGACGTGATGGTCAAAAGATAGATCGGTGTCGAACAGGACGCCGAGGTTCCTTGCAGTGGTAACGGTCTGGGGGGGGGGGGGGGCAGCAGAGTTTTCTGGCCACCAGAGGGTTGGGCAGAAGGTGGTATTTTTTCCCATGGGGAGGATCTCCGTTTTGCTGGAGTTGCATTTAAGGTGGTTTAAGTCCATCCATTGGAAGACAGCTTTCAGGCAGTTTTTGAGGTTTAGCTCTGCCTTGGTAGAGTTTTTCTCCAAAGGTACGATAAGTTGAGTGTCGTCGGCATACGATGTTACAAGTATGCCGAAGGACTCAATAAGGGATATGAGAGGGATGAGGTAGACGTTAAAGAGGAGGGGGCTTAAGATAGAGCCCTGGGCGACCCCTGAGGAAACTCTCTTCTCTTTGGAGTGGAAGGGACCAAGAGCAATAGTTTGGGTTCTGTCGGTTAAAAAGGATTTAATCCAAGATAGGGCCACATCGGAGATCCCTATATCTACCAAACTGCTAATCAGGATGGCATGAGAGATGGTGTCGAACGCCGCGGTCAGGTCTAGGAGGATGAGGACGACGTTCTTTTTCTGGTCTTGAAGCATTTTTATCGAGTCCGTAAGCTCGATCAGTGCCGTTTCGGTAGAGTGATTGGGGCGAAAGCCAGATTGTTGTGGATGGAGTATATTATGAGCTTCAAGATATTTTTTGAGTTCTCTGTATACCATTTGTTCTGTAATTTTTCCCAAGGCTGGGAGGAGTGAGATAGGCCGAAGATTGGTAAGATCTGACGTGGGTTTGTTGGCTTTCTTCATCAGGGGTTTAACTATTCCCTGTTTCCACAGGCGAGGGACGAGGCCTGTGCAAAGAGAAGAATTAACAATGTTGTTAATTATAGGATTTACCACATCGATGAGTTGGTGGAAAATTTTGGGGGGACAGGGGTCGGAGGGCGACCCGGATTTGCATGCCAAGATAACTTCTCTGGTTTGGTCTAAGCTAACCGGAGAGACATTTTTTAGAGTATACCCAAGGGTTGCTTTTTGAGGTAGATCACATGAGATTTGGATAGCTTGAGGGGGGGACATTTTTTTTTGAATGGCGTTAATCTTTTCCTCGAAATAGTCAGCTATTTTGTTACATAGGTCTTGAGATGGGGGTATTTCTGTTTGTAATGCTTTGGGCTGGGTGAATGATTTCACTATAGAGAACAGAGTTTTTTGTTTCTGGTTGGAGTCACTGATAGCTTTAACGTAAAAGATTTTTTTAGCTGATTTTATGTGAAGAGTGGTAACTTTTCCTTAGTTGAATGTATGATAGTCGGTCAGCATTATCATATGTTCTGCGCCACTTACGTTCGGCTTTTCTACAGGCGAGATGGGATGTGGCTACGTCGGGTGTGAACCAGGGGGCATTAGATTTGGGTTTTTTGTCTGTTCTTCGGGAGCGTTTAGGGGGGTCCCTTGCACTGATTTTCTGAGCAATCCAACTGTGGAAGAGATTTGCGTCGTATTCAACGTCTCCGGTGAAAGTGGGGACATGAGATTGAGAAATAGGGTCGAGTACGAAGGCTTCTTGCATCTTTTTCCAGTTGACGGAATTGTCAGGATGTGAGTTGGATTTACTGGAAGTTTGTGAGCGAGAAGTTTGAATATGGAACGGGATTAGGCTATGATCCGTCCATATCTGAGGGACAGGGGGTAGGGTTGTGAGAGAGGGAAGGTTGGAGCATACCCCATCGAGTGTATGTCCAAGGGCGTGAGTGGGCAAAGTCACATTTTGCTGAAGGTTAAAAATTTCTAGGGTCTGTAGAAAGTTGTTGGTCTGTTGGCCGGAATTGGACTCAAGGTGAAGGTTAAAATCCCCAAGTAGGGTGAAATGAGGGTATCTAAGTAAGAGATGACCCAGAGTGTCGCTCAGTGTATCTAGGAACCTGGAGGGATTGCCGGGTGGGCGATAGATAAGTCCACCTGAGAAGGACGAGGATTCGTTAAGTTTGATAGAGAAACCAAGACCTTCAGTGTCTTTTAGGGGTCTAAGTTAAAGGTATGACAGGTAAAACTGTTTTTTAGTATCAATGCGACTCCTCCGCCTCTCCCTTTCGGCCTGTCCTGTCTGAAGATGGAAAAACCCCGGGGAAGGGCAATAGCTAGGTCCGGATTGCTATCTTCTGTTAGCCAGGTTTCGGTTATCAAGAGGCAGTCGAGGTCTGAGTCGAGGATAAGGTCTCTTATGTCTTGGCTATGTTTACACATAGATCGTGCATTTATCAGTCCTCCTTAAAAAAGCGGCAGGCTAGCCCTGGGGAGGGGAATGGAGGGGGGTGAGTGGACTGGGGTTATGATAAGAGACCATCGGCAGATTTTACAGTGGAACGAGCCAGTGTAGTTTGCCAGATCTAGTTGGCAGGAGCAGCTGTTCTTATCGCGTAGTCGGTGGAGGTCGTTGGAGGGATAACTGATATGCGTGGTGAGTTGGGCGGAGTTGCCTGCGCCTGTCGCGGCCTTGGCGCGGACGGGCGCAGACGGGCTTGCCTTAGGCGCGCCTTCGGCGCGCAAACGGCGCTCCCGCTGCGCTTCCTGTGCATGCACATATTTAACAGAGAGGGGGTGTGGCCTAAAGGGGGCGTGGTCAGCGTGCACGCCTCGGGTAATGGCGGCCGCTCAAGTGGAAGCAAAGCGCGACAGCGTTCAAGGTCGGCTGTGCGCTGGAGGAGAGTCTGTTCCTAGCAGTGGCGCTTAGTTTACAGAGAGTAAAAGTAAGTGACACCACACAGATATTTAAAATGCAGTTTTAAAATTCAATTTACATGAAGTGAAAACTCGTACCACCAGCTCCCGGCTTTCCGCCTCAGGACTGGGTAAGGAAATGATCACCTGCTAACCTCAAGATATATTCCACAGAGGTCCCTTAGTTTTGTGCCTTTTTCTATCCTACATTTCATGCAATCCCTTTTTCTTTTGTCAATTAACTTTCTTCCTGTTTCTACTTTTGCATCATTCATCTTTTGTCTATAATATGTCCTTTATGTTCTCTCCATAGTCTTTCTCATTCCGTGTACTTTGTTCCAGCAGGACACTTTCTGCCCTCCTAGTCATCTTTACTCATCTTTCTCTCGACTCCTCTTTTCCTCCCCCTTCCTCCCTTTCTCTCACACACACAAACACACACACTCACACATTTCTGTGCTCATCCTTTCTTCCACCCCTCCCTATCCATTATTTTCTCTCCTTTCTAGTCTTTTGCCATTTTTCTGTTCTCTCTCCCCTGTCCTTGCCATATTTCTCTCTGTCTTCTCACTGTTCAACCTTCTGTCCTCGTGTTCTTTCTCTATCTAGTGTTCCCTCAATTTCTTCATAGTATGGTCAGTTTATACTCTTTCTTTCTGTGTCTTCTTCCCTCCTTCCTCTGTTTCTTTCTCTTTGTCTCTCCCCCTCCCACTCTGTCTGTCTTTCTGACAGTCTCAGTGTTCTCTCTCCCTGTCTCTATCCCTCTATGACCCCTCTATTCTCCCTATAAACATCAAGCATCATTCTAATGTTTTTTTTCTTTTACTCTGTCACAGGTCTTGCGTTTCACTGTCTGCACAAAGTTTATTAAAAATATATATAATTTTATTTTGATTCGTTCTTTCATAATTTCTTCAGCTCCACCTGTATTTTGAGATTGTTTTCCCTCTTAGGGTCTAATATTTATTGAATGGGTTCTTACTCTTACAGTCAGGGTGCCAGCTCCAGTGAAAGACACCTTAGCATGCAGAATGAGAGGCCCGTACGTCAACAAAGCCTGCCCTCTTATTAGAGGCTGCTAGCTAGCAGCTGAGACAAATATGATGCACAATTTTAGGCTTATCTTTTTAAACCGCTTGGATTCCAACCAAGCAGCATTATATTCCCTAGTCCTGTTACTTCTCTGTGCCATTTCAGAAATGGACCAATCGCAAGCCAGGAAACTATCTCAATGAGTTAAGCACACACTGCTGATATCTGTGGGTGGCCTTCAATACATTAATTTAAAACCTGGCATGGCTGACCTAGCCTTTCATCCTTCAGAGCTCTGTTGATTGGCTTTCAATAAATTTGATGTTAATAGTAACACAAGTAAATTACCATAGTAAACACTTTATTTATGGTGGTGACAGCTGAAGACAGACAAGAGCGCCATTTAGCAAAAGGAGAGTACTTTGTGTGTATATAATTAAGGCATTCCCAACAATTGAGTAATATCGCAGTGGTGGTAGCTGAAAAACCTGACTAGGGGCCCGATTCACAGAACTAGCTTAAGACAAAATCCTAAACTTGCTACTTTTGGTATTCACAGAAGTTAGGATTTTGTCTTTAGTTTGTCTTCAGACAAACATAAGACATACTTAAGACAGACTTAAGACAGACTTAAGACAGAATTAAGATAGATTTAAGACAGATTTAAGACAGACTTAAGTTAGGATTTTGTCTTAAGTCTGTCTTAAATCTGTCTTAATTCTGTCTTAATTTTGTCTTAAGTCTGTCTTAAGTTTGTCTTAAGACAAACTTTAAGACAAAATCCTAACTTCTGCGAATACCAAAAGTAGTAAGTTTAGGATTTTGTCTTAAGTTAGTTCTGTGAATCGGCCCCAACAATTTAAACTAACAAAGAAAATGTCCACCTTGCAGTTTACCCAATCCCCTCAACATATCACCCCTATGAGATAGCCTAGTTCATTGTTCCTATAGGTAAAAAAACACCTTGCTTTTTCCAGCCTGATTATCATGAAGCACATTCTTCTAAAAGTAAAGTCCATATTTTGAAAACAGCTTAATAACCTGTCACAGTCCGATCAACATAGGGGTGTGCGATTAGTTCATTTACACAAAACCAACCTGGTAAAATGTAGACCCAACGTTTTTGGAGAAATCGGCATTATCCCAAAACACGGCTACCATTGGCACACTGTTGCTTTCAGTGAATCCTCCTGGAGGGGGATTCACATAAGAGAAGACATCATTGTCCGAGGGCGGGAAAATGATCTGCCCGTTGTCTGTGAACTGGAACATCAAAGCAAAGCATCATCAGTGAGTTCTAGTAAACTTAAAAAAACATTGTCACAAAATAAACACCATGCAATGTCATCATGTCTAGACGTTAACATGAAGACCATGATAAATGTGATTTTCACCTATTAAAGGGAATACAGTTATATATAAAATCAGTAAATGCCGGAAGCAGCACACAAACCATAGACATGAAAATGTGCTGTAAACATGAAAAAAGGGCAATGAAAGCAAAATTGTGTCAACACAACATAATTATGAAGAACAGAAGCAATTTTATGCTTACAAATTCATCATCATCAAAAGTCTTTATTTCGATCATAAAAAGTACATAATAAAAAATCACATCAGGCTACTAAAAAAGGTTATCACATATATATTTTTTACAAATAGATTAATAGCATTTCGATTTAAGAAAAGACAATTTATATCAACTAGATCAAAAATCAAGAAATATCTCACATAAGCGACAATGCTGTTTGTAAACGAATTTTCAAACATGCTTTTAAAAAACAAGCTATGCTTTTAGCAGCAAATTGGGTTTCGAGAGACTGTAAAGCTAGGAGCGCAGGCCTACATCTTCTCAAGCCCATTTGTCGGAGGAGAGGAATAATAACGCTTGCGGGGAATCACATAGTAATTGCAGAAAAATGTTACATGTAGAGTTGACTGGTGTGCAATACCATCACAGGGACATTTAATCAATTCATGAGACCAATTTGAAACCCAAGGAAAAGAAACAAGACGAAAAAAGGAATCAAAACGAAACCTAGTTAAAACAAACTTTTCGTGGTTAGACAAAAAGAAGGACAAATACAACTGAATGCCAGGTGAGGTTTGTACCATCAGTAAGTGGGTATTTGTACGTTTGCCTACCTCTGTGCATAAACGTAAATCTCTAAGATAGGTTACACACAGATTTTTCAAGGCCTTCCTGGATATGTCAAAAAGGGATGAAGGGTCTGTAAAAAATACTAAACAATTTAGGTCTTTCAGAAAGTTAAAAACATACAGTAACCACGGAATCTTTTTCCAGTGAGCCAAGGATAAGCAATCAGTTATTAATGAGCGAGTAAGGTGGCATTGCTGTTTAGTCCAAATACGGTGCCATAAGAGAATCGGCTGGTAGCTGATGGTATCCGATAAATAATCAATGCCGAGCTCAATATGGCAGCTGTAGATTGGGGTGCTTTGAGGGAGGGCAAGAATATATTTTAAAAACCCATTTTGAATTTTTTGGAGCTCGTCAGAAGGAACGTAGCCCCAAACTCCCGCACCGTAAGTTGCAACGCTATGACATTTAGCGTGGTAGATTTTGAGCAACTCGGCGGGAGCTGGTTTGCCCAGTTTCATAGAAAAAGAAACCAGCACCGCAGTTGTTAGATGGAATAATAACTTTTTGCTCGCCATGGCAGGTTTCCAGGTTATTTGGTCATCAATGAGAATACCCAGGTAGGGATATTCTCTGGCATAATCCAGTCTTGCCTTTTCTACAAAAAGAGGTTTCGGTTTCTTCACTTTCGGGCCAGAATGCATCACGAAGGTCTTGCTCTTATTGACTTTTAGCCCTAACGAGAGCATAAACTGGCAATACTTATCCAGTTGTAATTGGAGCTGTTTTAGTGTTCTCGCCAAAATAACAGAATCGTCAGCGTACAATAAGGCTGGAATAGGGCGAGTATTTATGCAAGGAAGGTCCTGGCTACCTTTCAGCATCGCCCGTTCTAACCCATTAGTGTAAATATTAAATAAAAACGGGGCAAGGACGCACCCCTGTCTAACACCTTTTGTTACGCTAAATGACTGGGATAGTTCACCATTTGTACCGTACCTCACGCACGCATTGGCGTCGGTATAAAGCTCTCGAAGGAATTTTAGAAGAGGGGGATCAACCCCCAAGTCCCTCAGGATTTCCCACAATTTGGAGTGAATCACGCAATCAAATGCGGCACTGAGGTCAACGTATACTAAATACAAGTTGCCTCCTTTTGCCCCTACATATTTACCCATTAGGAGAGTCAGGTTCAGAGCCTGTTCTACAGTGCCCAATCCCTCCTGGAACCCATACTGTAGGTCGGTTAAAATGTTGTTTTCCGTAGCCCAGTCCTGGAGACGCTCCAGGATTAACCGGCTGCAACCTTCCCCAGTGAGTCCAAGAGTGAAATGGGCCTGTAACAGGCTGGGTTGTCCTGTTCACCCTTTTTAAAAATTGGCAGCAGTACTGACGAAGACCAGGATTCTAGTAGGCCGGCCTGTGAAACTGCAAACATGACCTGAGTGACTATTGGAGACCAAAGATCAAGATTACTCACAAAAATATCGAGTGGAACTCCGTCGGGGCCAGGCGCTTTGCCGGTCTTTAACGAAGATAGTGCAGCTGTGACCTCTTTAAGGTCGAAGAAGAGGTCAATTGGATAAAGATTATCGAAAAAAATGAGGTCTTCTTCATGAGGCTGTGCGTTTAAGGCCTCAACGGAGCAGTCACCAAATATTTGCGAGTAGTGGGCCACCCATTTTTCAGCTG
This sequence comes from Lissotriton helveticus, assembly GCF_964261635.1. Lineage (NCBI taxonomy): Eukaryota > Metazoa > Chordata > Amphibia > Caudata > Salamandridae > Lissotriton > Lissotriton helveticus. The sequence goes on along the minus strand of NC_136072.1, from coordinate 32,950,399 downwards.
GCACCGCCACATCTAGGTGACGGATGGCTGAGGCATCTACTAGGAAGGGTGACTTGACTGTCCGCCAAAACAGCGAGCAGTCTTTACTCCTTGTGCTCTCATGTAATTGGGCCCATAGGTTTTTCTTTATTTCCCGTTTCCGGCTCTGTTGGGCCAATTTATACTTTTTCCTGAGCGTAGCTATTTCTGCTACATCTCTGTCTTGTTTGTGCAATGCACTTTTTAAGGCAGAAAGAGCTTTCCTACAAGGGGCATCGAACCACCCCATCGCGAATCCTTGTCGCGAGATTTATGGTTTCTAATTAACTCATGGCGAATAGCTTTTAGTATTGCCGAGAAACTAGAAAGGATCAGCTGGGGCGACGAGACCTCCGCCAAACAGATATTTATGAAAGGGAGAGTTTTTTGGATAACCTTCCTAGTGATGTCGTCAGGGCTGATCTTGGACCATTTTACAGTGAAGCCGTTTTGATTATCTAGGACCAAAGATTGCTGGTTTAGCAAGCTTGTCCTGTTATGGGAATGTGGTGCAGTAGTAAGTGTGATGGTAATGGTATTCGGAAAGTGATCACTGGAAATGTCTGTGCCTGTTATAAAGGACTTCAGGGACCTTTCAAAATTTGTGAGCACAGGATGTAATCGATGGTACTGGAGCAGCCTCTCCCGTGAAAAGTCGGCTTAAACTCAACGGGAGGGTTCACTACTTCGTTGGCATACTCAAGTTCCAGAGAAAAAAGGCATTCATTCTGGATGTTACCAGTACTAGAATGAGTAAAATGCGTCATAGGAGAGTCGCATTCGTCTTGAAGGCCGCATATACCTTGCTTATACTTATTGCACAAAGGAACATTAAAATCACCCCCCCACACAACATAACATAGCAGAGGGGAATACTTTGCCCGCTGGTCTTGGATAAATATGGAAATTTCAAACAAGATCTTTACATAGTCTGCAGGTAGAAGATTGTTATACATGTTAATAACATAGTATATAGAGCTTTTTTCAAAAACAATCCTTAAAATTTGAAAGCTAGCAGACATAAGAGAAACATTTTTAGTCAGTGGCGATATTTTGGTCGAAAGATAAACAGCTAGGCCTCCCTTTGACCTCCCATGCGTAGTGGAGACAGCAGGGACATGGAATGTTTTGTAGCCCTGGATATGAATAGGGTTAATGGCCCAAGTCTCCTGCAGGCATACTATATGATGGGCATTAATCGCATCAAGCCACGGCTGAAGAACCGCCTTAGATCGAAGCCCCGCTACATTCCAATAAACAAATGAGAGCTCCCAACTTGGAGACGATGTTATAGTTGATCTTGGCAGGACATCAGGGGGTAGGGGACCTTGAGACAAAATGTTTGACTGGAAAACGCCAGGGAGAGAGTGCAATGATTGGGTAACTGGCCTGGGGAGCAGGAGGTGACATGGATTCATAGATAGTGATTGTAGCGTAGATAATTCTCCATTAATGATTGAGTGTTCGGTTGTGTATCCTTGAACCAAAGGAACTAGCGTATTGGAAAGTAATTCCACCGATGGTGCTGACAATACTGTTATAGGGCTAAGGGTCTGGGAGAGTGCAGTATCCTTCGGGGATAATCCAATGGAAGGGTAAGATAGATGTGGTATATACGGACTTTGGGAGAAGGTTCCACCTTTGATAGATGTACTAGGGGTTGGTAGTCAGTCCACCATGTCAAGACATTCGTACCTATTTACTAAAGGTGGACCTCTCCAACCTACAGGTGGAGCAGGAACCATATTCCTGGACCCATAGCCAGACCAACCGCCCCGATCTCTACTTCCACCCCAATTCCCAACTCTAGTCCAGCTCCAAGCAGGGCTGGCGTTGTACCGGGAAGCTGGAGGATAGAAATATGACAGTCTATTGGTGGCTATCCCTTCGATGGTTGAATGATCACCCCAGGAGCAAATGTGTTCAACTGTGTTTGGATCTACAAAATTCACAATAACACAGTCACCCTGGATATTTTTGGGCTCAATGCCCAACCAGGGAACCCGTCGAACTGTGGTGACTCTATTATCCAAAAAGGGTGGAAGAGGTCTATTAGTGGATAACCAATGGATCACTTTGTTTTTCAGTGACCAGTCCGGTTCGTCCAAATTATCAGGTCATGATCTCTACATATGGGGAGGCTTCTGGGGGGAGATGAATCGGATAACCCCTCCTTTTTCTATTTCTCGGGATGGGGTTAAAGATTTCAGGTGGCTTTGTTTGAATAATAGCCGGGGTAGGTAGGGACGAGGGTACTTTGGATGGTACAGGACCCTTAGTCCCTGTTGTTAGTGGCAATTTTTGCGGCACCGTTGAAGTCACAGTAGGTGGATTCAACGGTGCCGAGCCTACCTTGGAAGTTTTGGAGTTAGGTTTGGGGTTAGGTTTGGGGGCCATAGATTGGCCTATGTTGGTATCTTTTTTCGTTTTCGAAGCTAGTGTCAGTTGTGCTAATTGCTTTTCAATCAGCTGGAGGGACTGCTCTAATGGTTTTAAATGTGTTCTGATTATGTCCCATTTTTTTTTCAAAAGTAGGTTATTGTTACTACAGGACTCACAGTCTCGAACTAGGCTACTGTCACAACTGCTTGTACTTAGATTTGTGTTATCGGTAGAAAGAGGATGAGGATTTGTTACTTGTGCGAGTGAACAGGAAGCTCCCTGGTGTAGCGATAAGGCTAAATCTGTGGGCTGTGTAGTAAGGAGAGAAGTGGGCAGGAGTAGGGAATTAGGGTGAGTCAGGGGGCCAACAGTGTTATGGGATTTGGTAGCTTTTCTCTTTTTCTTAGGGATTGCTCCCTCTAGTAAACCCCTATCTACAGATGGAGTGACAACCACACTAGCCTGGCTAGTGAAAATTGCCGGTGATTTCTCCAATGAGTGTAGTAGCTGTGAATCATAGAGATTTAGAGACGCGGACAAATCCACAGTGCAGGGAACATTGTGGATATCCGCGTACTCAATCAATGGTGGAGCAGGAACTAAGGGACGCGGTGGGGTTTTCGCTGCCGCTAGCAAGCCCATGGACGAGCTTCTAGCGGCGGCAAGATCCTGCGAAACTCTACGTTCCAATATGATAATGCTCTGATCAATTGCCTCATTGACCCTGGATATAAATTGATCAATAGGGCCGATGATTTGCGCAGCAGATTGGGCCTGTTTCTTAACTAAGCTTCTAGTGCCTCTAGGAGACATGGTAAGTTGCAAAAAGTAACCTGTGAGAAAACGTTAATGCAAATTTATTCAGATTATGGAAATCTTATAAGTACACTACACAAACAGAAACTAAAACAAAGCAAAATAGGTCGAAATGGGGTGGCCCAGTCCAGTATTGCCCGGTCTTGAACGGGCTTAAACGGGCCCGCCCTTGGCCCGGGCTTCGCCCCGTGCTTTGTCCCGCGCGCGTCCCACGTCGCAGGATAACAATGTCAGTTATGTACTCACAGGCGTGGAGGCGTGTCCGCCGGGGGAAGAGGCACCAGCTGTGGTCAGAGTTGAATGCTGGGCCTCGCAGTCCCCCGGTGATGCGCCAAGTAGTTTTTGGTCACTCGCCCACTGGGAGCTTGTTGGTATACCGCCGAATGCGGATATGCTCCCACCAGCGGTCGGACCTCTCCGGGCAGGCAAACAGCAGTCAGGACCCTCCTGGGCGGCAGAAAACCTCCGTAATGGACAACAGAGACAGGTGAAAATGAGCTTACAAATTATTTTTGGAAGATTGAAATGATCTAAAAATGTTTTTCATGAACCTAAAGAATTTCTGATATTTGCTACCCATTGCTAAAAAAAAGCAAATTAGCCGGTATCACAGAGACTGCTCTTCTGTGCCAAAACTTGAATTGGAAGATATCAGGGCCTGGCAACATTTTAAAAATCGCAAATAAAGATTTGAAAACTTGACAAACTTTGCACTTCCTTAGTATGTGATGTTAATTACTGGCACAAGCTGGTGTCCCTTCAAATAACAAAAATAATTGTACAACAGCTTTCTAATAAAAATATGAAGCAGAAGAATTATCCCTCCTAACGGAGGGTTTTTATCGATTTGGGTTACACTTAAGATTTAAGCTAGTAATGTGTGTTTCTATTAAGTATTTCGTGTAAGAGTTATTCCATTGAGGGTTTTTAAAGATTTATTTTACCCTTAAGCCCTATGCTAGTTTTGTTTGCTCCAACAAAATCCTACGCGAAAGAGTTATCCCACTAATAGAGGATTTTTAAAGATTTATTTTACCCTCAAGACCTATGTCAGTAACGTTTGCTCCTCCAGTAGGTTTTTTTATCTGTAAAACTTACAAATATTTTAAAGTTTTTAAAGACAAGTCAGGAAGACGAGGGGATACACTTTGCAACTTAACGTTTATTTCTTGCTAAAGGGACAGCCTCTATTTTCAACTCTGCAAGGCTACTGGCTATCTTGTTGTACTTCACTTAATTCAAATTCTGTTTTAGGTTAGTTTAGAGGCAGCAAGTGAGGAATATCCTGAAAAGCATTTTTCTATGTAATATGTTAAGCTTTTTCATACTTTATTTAAATACCCGAGTGGAAAAACCTTGGAAATTAGGAACATTGGCTGGTGGTACGTTATAAATTCCTATCTCTTCTGTGGGTAAGTATTGGGGGCTATGATTTGGCACAATATTTGCCCATACTGAAGGTGTATCAAAAGTGAGATGTTTTCAGAGAAATTCTCATTGGATACTTTCGAAACCTGCTATCCCACTAATAATTGAAGGGATAGCATTACACTGAAAAGCTGTGGTCCATCTCTTTACAAGTTTAAGACTTATTATGTTTTCTGGAATACCCAGAGTGAAGGTAGCAGGACAGACCTAGCTGACTGTCTGAGGGTCTGCGGTACCTTCGCCTTCGTCTTTAAAATCAGTGATTTGAAAGAGGTTGAAGCCGATAGTGTCTAGAAGTCTTTGAAAGCAGTGGTTCATTGAGTGGTGAAGCTAATCAAGAGTGAGGAGTTAAAAGCCAGCTTAGATGGAGGAGATCTTTGGTGAACCGTGCATTAAAGCCTCTCGAAACCTACTTTGGATGCCTCTGCATTCATAATATTTACACCTGTGCATTCTATGAATCTCCACACAGAGAACAGGGTTGTAGAGTTCTCACACTGCACACAGGGACTTATTGACACACTGAATTTTCTTGTAAATGTAAATGTAAATGCGGGTCTCGGGCTCTAAAAAATTCCACGGACTCGATAATTCTCGCTCCGGTGCCTACTCGACTCACGGGGTCACACTCTGCGACTCTGGGCAATAGCTTGTTTAATCTCCACTACGGCCCCTCGCGGCGGGATGCCTGGCTTTCACCTTGTGGATAGCCTGCCGGGGTATCTCACAGGGGAATACCAGGACGGGTTCCCGAAGCAAGCGCTTAGATACCGTGTCGGTGATTTGCGCTATATAAATACATGTACATTTACATTTACATTTACATTACAAATTACACTTCTCAAGTTACAACAGCCCCAAGGGTGACAGGACAGGCTCAAATGTATTCCAGTGCAGCTTTGGAGCAAGTCAGAGCCATTTCTGGCCACTAAAAATAACTGAAACACACTACCATAGATAACCATGGTGACAGAGAAATAAAATAACACTCAATAATAACTAATGTAAAATAAATTACATGATTTTAACATTTAAATTAAATATATATATTTTAGTGTTGAAATGTTATAGATAATTATTAATTAACCATATTCTAATTAAAATGTAATACTAGACATATGTTTAAAAGCACCTAAACTTGTACACTTTTAATAAAAAACGTAAAGATAAAATTTGATGATCAATTAACACTGGAAGTCTTGCAGCATAAATCCCAGTTCTTCGGTTATTTATACTTCTATACCAATTCCAGAATAAATAAATATATAAATCATTAGCCCCTACCATGTCGACCAAATCAAAGACCTGGGAACCACAAGAGAAGCTCACGTAGGGAAATTCAAAGACAAGGATTGGACCAAGGCCAAAATGGCCTTGCGTTACCTGGCTATCTCATCACAGGCATTGTGGTATTTCCACATTGCCTGTTTCTACCTGCCTAAGGGCCCGATTCACAGAATGAACTTAAAACTAAATCCTAAACTTACTACTATTTGGTATTCACAGAATGCACTTACTACTTTCGGGATCTTCAGCGTGAACTTACTACTTTTGGGATTCACAGAATAAACTTACTACTTTTGGTATTCACAGAATAGATTTAATACTACTAACTCTAAGTCCGAACTCGGGCCGGAAATTCCGGCCCGGAGGCGGAGCTTCCGGCGTGGGGGTGGAGCTTGCGGCCCGGAGGCGGAGGTTGTGGCTTGGAGGCGGAGCTTCCGGCTCGGAGGTGGGGATTTTAGCCATGGCTGAAATCTCCACCTCTGGGCCGCACCTCCGCCTCTGGGCCGGAAGCTCCGCCCCCAAGCCGGAAGACTGTAAGTCCGAACTCGGGCCGGAAATTCCGGCCCGAGTTCGGACTTACAGTTAGTAGTCTTAAATCTATTCTGTGAATACCGAAAGTAGTAAGTTTATTCTGTGAATCCCGAAAGTAGTAAGTTCACTCTGTGAATCCCGAAAGTAGTAAGTGCATTCTGTGAATACCAAATAGTAGTAAGTTTAGGATTTAGTTCATTCTGTGAATCGGGCCCTGTGATGCTAAATGGCAGTAGGGACATACATCAACGTGCCAATCATCAGTCATACTGGTCACAAATGCAAAATATACTTGGGGTGGAAGAGGGATGTGCAGTTACAATCAACCCCAATACAGCCATCCTAGGAATTACAGACTGTATGGGAGGGCCAAGAGACACACCCATAGACATATAGTAAGAGGCGCGAAAGTAGCAAAACGTGATAAGGCACAATACTGGCATGTAAACAAAGCAACCTCCTTCACAGAATGGCAAAGAGGACTGGACTACTGTGCCAATGCAAAACAAACTGTCTATAAGCCCACGGGGATGCTTTAAAAACAAAAGAAATTCTAGGGGTCTATGGAATCTGTATTTCCATGAATACCCGTAAAGTTGCAAGCGGCAACTATGTCATTGCCGATGCAGTCTTAAACATACTGATAGAAGAATGTACAATGAATATTTGTTGTCTGTTGTACTGAAAATCATTAATAAAATAATTTAGACTTAGTAAAAATAAATATTGTATTAACTTTTTAACACAAAATCATATTAAAACAATCAATCAAGTCAATCAAATTGTATTTATAAAGCACAGCTTGTCAACTGAAAGGGTATCCAGGCTCTTGCTGAAGGTCGAAAAGTTAGGTCTTAAGCTCCTGAAATCGGTCAGCGAGGGTGAGATGCGGAGCTGGAGGGGTAGGGTGTTCCAGGCTTTGGCGGCGAGGTGGAAGAAGGAGCGACCTCCTGCGTGGCAGCGACAAATGCATGGGATCTTTGCGAGGTGTGCAGAGTGGAGATTCCTGGAGAGCCAGTGCAAGGGCAGATGGTGGTTCACAAAGGCGGGTCCTTGGTCATGGAGGGCTTTGTGGGTGTGGGTCAGGAGCTTGAAATGGCATCTCTTCTGGACCGGGAGACAGTGTAAGTCTTCCAAATGCTGGGTGATGTGGGTTCTCTTGAACAGGTCGAAGATAAGACTGGCGGCTGCATTCTGGATCATCTGTAGTCTTTGTATGAGTGCGGTGGTGATGCTTGCATAGTGTGCGTTGCCTTAGTCCAGTCTGCTGTTGCTGAGAGCCTGCGATATTGTCTTCCTCATGCTGATGGGGAGCCACTTGAAGATTCTGCTGAGCATGCAGAGTGTTTGGAAGCAGGCTGAGGCGATGGCGTTGACCTTACATTTCTTAGAGCGTTCGCTGTCATGGATGATCCTGAGGTTGTGGGCATGGTCATTTGGAGTGGGTGTTGGTCCAAGTTCCAATGGCCACCAGGAGCCATTCCAGAGGGCAGTGTGTTTGTCGAAGATGAGGACTTCCATCTTGTCTGTGTTGAGCTTGATGCACTTGTCCTTCATCTAGGCTGAAACATTCTTCATATAGTTGTGGAAGTTTGTCTTTGTCGAGGTCAGGTCGGCTGAGAGCGATAGGACGAGCTGGGTGTCATCGGCATAGGAGTTGATGTTGATGTTGTGCGATCTGACATTGTCCGCGAGTGGTGTCATGTAGATGTTGAAGAGAGTTAGGCTGAGGGATGAGCCTTTGGGGACGCCACAGATGTTGTGCTTGGCTTGCGATATGAAAGGAGGGAGTCACACTCTCTGGGTGCATCCTGTGAGAAAGAATACCGTCCATCTCAGAATGTCATTTGTTATACCAATCTGGATGGGCGATCTATGAGTGTATAGTGGGAAACCATGTCGAAGGCTGCAGAGAGGTCAAGCAGGATCAGGGCAGCTGTTTTGCCTCTGTCAAGTAGGGTGCAGATGTCATCAGTTGCGGCGATCAGGGCTGTCTTGGTACAGTGGTTGCATCCGAATCCTGATTAGGAAGGGTCCAATAGGTTATTACTCTCCAGGTGTTCGGTGAGTTGGAGGTTGATTGCCCTCTCCAGGAGTTAGGCGGGGAACAGAAGAAGTGAGATGGGACAATATTTCTGAAGTTTGTTGGGGTGTGCCAAGGGTTTCTTGAGGAGTGGGCCTGACCTCGGCACGTTTAGAGGTGCTGGAAAAGGTGGCAGTGGTTAATGAGATGTTGAGGATGGTGGAGAGTTGGCAGCTGATCCCATCTCTTCCGAGGTAGAAGAGTTGGTGGGTGCCCCTGAGAGGATGTAGTTCATGAGAGTGTTTTGACAGGTTTGGTAGGGGAGACTCAGTAGGCAGCGTTGGTGATCCAGTCATTGAAGTTCTGTACTGCTTGGTCCAAGTTGATGGTGTCTTTGGGCTGTGTGGTGGTGAGGGCGTTATTCCATTGCAAAACAAAAAGTGATAGTGAGGGTGTAATGCACTTTGCCACCCCTCTCATATTCCTTTTTGTACATTCATCTAGCACCACACTGTTTCATTTTATTTAAGTTACGCTACACATTTGGGATCTGAACAACCGTCATTCTTTATTTCTTAAACTTACAACTCTCATTCACACCATATTCGCCTCCTTGCACCGACTACTCACCGGCTGAGGTTTCTCATCTCTCTTGGCATAATTGTTTTGCCTCTGAGGCACCACTTCAGTTAGTTGTCCAGTTCACAAACAGATACCCAACTCATCCATCGTCATCCTCTTCTGATCCCTGAGAATCTAGGGGTAGCCCTGACAGATTGTCGGAATCCACATTTCTGATCCCTCGAATATACTTAGTTAAGAACTGATTTATAGTTTGGGAAATGGGTTAGTCCCTCATCCACGACAGAAATCCCGTCCCTCTTATTACAAACTATGAATATCCTTTGCCAATTGCAATAAGGCAAATGGGATATTCCTCATGTGTTTAACGGAGTAAGCCATCTTCACAATTCTAAATTAAGTGTCATATTTCATAAATAACTCTCCTCCAGGAACAACTGATGGTTGAAGGATCAAGTTTATTCAATACAGAGGATCTCACCCATCACAACCTGTATCAAGGAAACAAGGAAACAACTGCCACAACCCCCACATTCCTTACACATAGATTATAACATACCTAGATTCTGATGACCTACATACCATTCTGCATGGCAGGGAAAGAGAAGTGAAATCACACTGCCACCGGAAACAAGCATTGGCAAGTGACAGGCAAGTGACCTGCTGTCTCAGACGAATGTCACATCAAGCCAATTAGCAATGCAGGGAGTTCCTTGGTTGCATCCTTCATGGCAAAATAAATCCTCAATTGGCTAGTAATCTGTTATTAATTCAAAAGCAATTCCACACACTACTTTTTGAAGTATTGAACTTGCCATCAAAAAGACAATGCTTCCTTCTCAACTCTCTTTATGTCGCTGAATGCCACTTGGCACTCTTGCGACCCCAACAGATCTATCCTTTTTTCAATAATGCTCTTAAGGGTCCAGTTCGGCTGCAGAAAAAATCATCACATTTAGCATTCCATTCTCCCAACCAGAGAAAGCATTTCCAAGGCTTAGGGCTATTTTAATCCTTCTTTTGTCTTACTCCATCCCTTCACTGCAAATTTGTACTTTACATACATAGTGTCGATCACGACTCACCCAGCTTGGTGAGTGCCTTCCTCAAAATGTCATTATGCTCCTGTTTGAACACGAGCACAGCACCCTGGAAACATTTAACAGTTTCTACACAGCATGGTGAAACATCACTGATGCGGAAGCCAAACCAAATAGTATCAGTAAAACTAGAAAGCGTCCTCTGGCATCCTAAAGAAAGTTAAGTAGTAAGACCGAAGATGCAACTGAAAAGTTGAAGATAGAGTGAGTCTCTTCACCTAATGCATCGTAGGCAGATGTGAGCAGGGCCCTTCGTAGATAGCTGTCAGCGCATCTTTTTCATACTCCATTTTTTGGAAGAGGAAGTGTTCTGTTATTGACAGGTGGGCCATACTTGGCCTTGCTGTCAGAGACAACTTTCCTGGCATTGGACTATCATCTGAAATGGCATCACAAGGCCATCCATCTCTGTTTAGCGTGGACCGTAAAACTCCAAGGTTTACTAGAAAAAGAAAAAAGAATGTCCCACATGCGCTGTGAGAAAAATACGAGCTCGCCAGGAATATTGAATTTTTTGGTATTCCAAAATCATACCCCTGTTCTGGAGAATTATCTTTGAATAAACAAAAAAGCCACTTGCCTACGTGCATAGAGTTTCTGCCAACACTGCTTGTTTATGCTGTAAATGCTCACACCATAGCAGGTAGCTCCTGCATTCATTGCAAGCCGTCCGAGCCCCGAGAGCCCTAATCGCCCTCCACTGCCCTGCTTCATTCAGGCGCCACCTCGCTGATCGGACTGATCCCCTCTCATTCACGATCAGCCGACGATTCCGGAGAAACCGCCCGGACTCAAGACACTCACGCCACTCCGTTTGCGTGACCAACACTGCCCTCATCGACAACCCTGTCCTGATGACGATCCTGACTCACGGGGATCGGAACACCGTCGACATCACAATTATATGGCACATTTTACGTTTTGTGCTCCTGTAAATTTATTTAACCATGTTTTAAGTGACTGCAACTTGACCTTGTGGAGCCATCACTGTATATTTCTTTGTCACTATGCGTCGTTCACGCTGTTCACCTTAGCACTTGCACTTTCACCTTCACCAACTGTATATATCACTATTCATCAAGTGCCCTCGGGTTGTCACATGATTTGCTCTGTACAGTGCTGTTTAACTGTATTGCCATGTGAAAGACCCTTCTTCTAATTGGTGAATAATAAGCGACTAAAACTTTTTTGAGACTCCTTGTTTCTTGTTGATGTAATGCTGATTGCATACATTGTTTAACTGTCCTCTATTGATACCTGTTGGGAATTGTTTCTGTATACACACCATAGCAGGAGCATATGGGAAGCGGACAATTCACAAAGACATACATGAGTGTGAGAACTAGTAATACAGAAGTGTTTCAAACACTCATAAACACCGTTTTGACTTTGTCTATAATGACCAACTCCTAATACGTGCAAAAGGGGTGCAGCCCTTACTATTTGTATATGAGTATTCCATGAAAAGTACAATTATAGATGTACTACAGGAGTACTACTTCACACACTCCTGAATGACTTTCTATATAGACTGAATTTATGACAAACCCTTGCAATCTTGTCCCACTCAATATACTTACTGCCCATATGAGTAAAGTACTGTTTGATATTTGATATTTATTAGAATTTGTAGAGCGCAACTATCGCTCCGGAAGGAGCATCTTGGCGCTAAGCACAACAGAGAACCAGCAATGGGGAGCAAGGATCAGATGGCTGCGAGTACCGATGAGTCAGACTGAGAAAAGATCCGGGTCTTCAGGAGTTTCCTAAAAAGGCTTTCTGAGGGGGCATGCCTAAGGTTGGGGGGGAGACAATTCCATGCTTTGGCTGCCAAAAAAACAAAAGTTTTCCCACCTTTGGTTTTTAGTTTAATTTTGGGTACAGAAATTAAATTCGCTCCTGAGGACCTTAAACAACGAGTTGGAGTATAGCGCGGAAATCGCTTGGTCAGGTAGGATGGGCCGGTGTTCCTGGTAGATTTGAACACCGTAACAAGGAGCTTAAAAAGAATTCTCTTATGGAGGTGCAGCCAATGGAGAGTGCTGAGAGCCGCGGAGGCCGAAGGCCTGCGGGGGAGTTTCAGGACGAGCCTGGCAGCCGCGTGTTGCACACTTTGCAATTTCTTAAGGGAGGATTTCTTTATGCCTGCTAGGAGGCCATTACAATAATCTAGCCGGGAGAGAATGAGAGCCACCGCGACTGATTTCCTGGCGGAGATGGGCAGAAAGTCAAAGAATTTCCTTAGCTGCCTGATCAGGCTAAAACAGCGACCCGCAGTAATGCGCACATGCTCGTCGAAGCTGAGGGACGAGTCGAATTGGACTCCGAGATTGCGGGCTGAGGTGACCGTACTCGGCGGTGCTTCAGAGTTAGGAGGCCACCAATCTTTAGGGGAGAAGAGGGTGCCTTTGCCGAGGGGTATTATTTCAGTTTTGGCACTGTTACATTTAAGATGATTCAGGTTAAGCCAGGAAAAGACTTGGGAGAGGCAGTTTTGAAATCTAAGGGCAGCGTCAGGGTGTCTTTTTTCAATAGTGACGACAAGCTGAGTGTCGTCGGCATAGGAAGTCACGAGGATCCCATGGGATTCGATCAACGTGAGAAGGGGGGCAATATATATATTAAAGAAGAGAGGGCTCAGTATTGATCCTTGGGGTACACCAGAGGTGGTAGATCTTTCGCCAGAAAGAAAGGGGCCTAAGGAGACAGTTTGTGATCGATTGGATAGGAATGAAATAATCCAGGCCAGAGCGGAACCAGCGACGCCAATCTCACGCATTCTGTTAATGAGAATGGCATGAGAGATGGTGTCGAAAGCCGCGGTTAAGTCGAGCAGGATGAGGACAGCTTGTCTGCCCTCATCCTGCAAGAACTTGATGGTATCTGACAATTCGATAAGTGCAGTTTCCGTTGAATGGCCTGGGCGGAAGCCGGATTGCTGTGGATGCAGAATGCGTTTGCTTTCCACAAAGATTTTTAGTTCTTCATGAACTAACTGTTCGGTGATTTTGCCAAGTGCTGGGAGAAGGGAGATTGGGCGCATGTTGGATAGGTCGGTTGGGGATTTATTTGGCTTCTTCATGAGGGGCTTGACTGTGGCCTTCTTCCATTCAGTAGGGACAGTGCCAGAATTAAGAGATTCATTAATGATGGCATTGATTGATGGGGTAACAACCTCGATGAGGTGCTGTAAAAAAATCGGGGGACAGGAATCCGTGGGGGCTCCGGATCTACAGGTCAGGATGGCCTTTTGAGTTTGTGCCAAGGAGACAGTGGCAAAGTTGTTCAAGGAGGGGATAGTTGTAACGGAGTCGTGTGAGATGGGAGGAGGGGGGGGGAAATCGTGATGAATGTTCTTAATTTTGTTAATGAAGAAATCTGCTATTTGGTCGCAGAGGGTTTGGGATGGGGGAATTTCAATTGCCAGTGCCTTTGGGTGGGTGAAGGATTTTACTATGTCAAAAATGGTTTGTTGTTTCTGATTGGCTGCGTCTATAGCTGAAGTGAAGAATGCCTTTTTTGCTTTTTTTATGTTAAGAAGGTATTGTTTCCTCTGAGAAATGTATATGGATCTGGATGAGGGATCATAAGTCTTCCTCCACTCTCTTTCCAGGACCCTACACTTTAGGTGACAATCACTGAGGGCCTGGGTGTACCAGGGAGCATTAGGCTTCCTTTTGCCTTGCCCTAATTTTTGGTTGGGGGGGTTGGAGTTGGCGGCAACCACTCCATCCATCCACAAATGAAAGTTTATAGAGTCCTGTGATGCCTCTCCCACGATAGGAGGGGGGGGGACAGAGGGCTGCGGGTTCAGCTTAATGCGCTCGGCTACTTTCTTCCAATTGATGGGAAAGGGGGTGGGAGAGTGTTTGATATGCGAGGACAAGGAGGGTGTAGTCATGATGGAGAAGGGAATGAAACAGTGGTCTGTCCATTTCCTGGCAGACATGGGGCACAAGGGGTCCCCTTCGAAACTACAGTTCTGTGTCCAGCAAGTGGTATACCTGGGACACTTACTGTCCAAGAGGGGTAGACAGTTGACACCTGACCGTATCCAGTTAATAGCACATCTTCCACAGCCCAAGACACAGAAGGAGGTACGAGCTTTTATCGGCCTCACTTCTTTCTGCAGACAATGGATTCCTCAGTACGCATATCTAGCCAAACCACTGATACAGTTAACGACACAGGAGGCAGCGTCATCGACTGTCCTCCCTTGGACCCAGGAACATACACTCGTTTTCAATGAGTTAAAGAAAGCTTTATGCCAAGCACCTGTGTTAGCGACACCAAACTACAGTAAGCCTTTTACGCTTTTTGTTACTGAACGTGATGGTACAGCATTATCTGTTCTCACACAAGATCAAGCAGGACAACACAAGCCTTGTGCTTATTTTTCTAGCACATTAGATCCAGTAGCCCAGGCTCTGCCTGCGTGCCTCAAGTCAGTTGCAGCCACAGCTCTAGCTATCAGACAAAGTGATTCCATAGTGTTAGGACATTCCCTGACAGTACAAGTTCCACACTCCGTGGAAGTTCTTTTAAACCGAACACAGACTCAGCACTTGACAATTGCACGTTTAACAGGATATGAACTGACACTGTTTCAGCCACACATAGAAATCAGACGCTGCAACATTTTAAATCCTGCTACATTGTTACCCTCGACTGTTTCAAATCCTGCCGCACATGACTGTGTGGAAGTTATTAACACCATGACAAAGCCAAGACAAGACTTGACGGACATTGCATTACCTGATCCAGACCTGACACTTTACGTGGATGGTTCATGTATGAGAACAAGTACAGGAGAGTTAGTAGCCGCATATGCAGTGACTACTGAAACTGAAGTTATAGAAACACATCGTATTGACACCCTGTCTGCTCAAGCAGCAGAGCTCATCGCTCTGACCCAAGCCTGCATACTAGCCAAGAACCTGAAAGTAAACATATATACAGATTCACGTTATGCATTCGGAGTCGTACACGACTTCGGAGTACTCTGGCAAGAAAGAGGTTTCATGACCTCTCATGGAGCCAAGATTCAGCATGGCCCCCTCATTCAAGCTCTGTTAGAAGCAATACATTTACCGACAGCCATTGCCATTATGAAGTGCAAAGCACATACGAAAGCCACTGATATCATTTCCCAGGGTAACGATCTAGCAGATCGAACAGCCAAGCTTACAGCTCAGACTCCAGACATTCCAGTTAAGACAGACGTCCCGATAACTTGTATGACAGTTAAGGACCCTACACAAGACGTACTAGATATTCAGTCACATGCTACTCCCGATGAAATTAAGAAATGGTCTGAACAAGGAGGGGTCCAGACAGATCAAGGATGGTTGACGAAGGGAAAAGCCACATGGTTTCTCCCCGACTCTATGGTTCAAGTCATTATTAATACAGCACATAGTCCAGCACATTTAGGAGAAAAAGCCATGTTAGACAGCATTCAGAACCTCTGGTTTAACAAGCATTTACGAGCAGCAGCAAAGCAGAAAGTGCGCACCTGCATGATCTGTTGTGAGTTTAATCCAGGTAAAGGTGTTCCGGTGGAACAAGGTGGATTCCATCCTCCTGACCACCCTTTTGAAGTCCTCCAGATGGATTATATTCAGATGGAGCGATGTCGAGGTTTCAAGTATGTTCTCGTAGTTGTATGCGCTTTGTCTAGATGGACAGAAGCATATCCAGTCCCAGATTACACTGCCGCGACCACTGCCAGGCAGTTGGTTCGTGAGTATTTCCCCCGCTATGGTTTGCCCAGGGTCGTGTATTCAGACAACGGCCAGCCATTCTCATCCGAACTTATGAAACAAGTATCCCTTCTGTTAGGGTACCAGTGGAAGTTCCACTGTGTACGACACCCCGAGGCAGCTGGCCTCGTCGAGAGACATAATCAGACTCTGAAAATCCGAATTGCGAAGGTCTGTGCCGAGAAAGGCGTAGATTGGTTAGTAGCTCTGCCAGTCGCCCTTTTCTATATGAGAATGGTCGCTCACTCCCGTTCAGGTCTGTCACCCTTCGAAGTCGTTTTCGGTCGTCCCCCAAACATGTGGGGTACACCTATGCCCCGTAAAATAACAGATGTTGACAGTAATATGCTGACAGATTACCTAGCTTCCTTGATGTCTGCACTACTCTCTTGTCGTTCACAGGTCGCGGCTGCCTTTCCAGACAACACCCAGGTGAAACCGCACGAGGTCATACCAGGCGACCTCGTTCTAATAAGGAACTTTGATCGTTCAAGCCCGCTGGAGCCCCGCTGGAAAGAGCCAAAGCTCGTTCTGATGACCACAAGGACTGCAGTCAAAGTGGAGGGCCGCAAGGGCTGGCTTCACTCCAGCCACGTGAAACGCTTTTATGGACTTCGTCCAAAGACTTTTTTCAAGGACTGCCCCGATACTGACTCTAAACTCCCCCTGTTAGAGAAAACTCCGCAGCAGGAGTATAAATCCAAGTTGAGGTCTAGTAAGTCACACAGTTTAATTGTTTAAGTCGCTCTCGGGTGAAGCGGTTAGACAGGTTCCTGACATGTATAAGATAGACCCACATAGTGAGAGAGATAGAATCTCCAAGAGAATCCGTTATTGTAAAAATATGCGAAGCCGATGTGTAATTACTTTATTGTTCATGTTATTTCTGAGTCTTACGATCACATGCATAAGTTATGTTTTACATGTATTTTTTCCTCCTCTTGATTCTCATGTACATCTTTCCTCTAATGATACAGTAGAGCACACGTTTAGTGACCTACCCCCTCACGAGTTGTCCTACCGACTTGCCATGCGCAACAATTCTTTCATCCGTATGTTACACTATTCACACCAGACCAGTAATGCCACTAATTGTTGGGTGTGTGGTCGACTCCCCCCTTTCCAGACACCGAAGGGAGTTCTGCCACTCTTTCCCTATCCGTTTTCACACAATGGTTCGTGTGGACCATGGTTTACGTTAACATCATCCTTAGACGATAAGTCCCTTTTGAATAGAACATGTGTCCCAGACAAGGAAGGTCTTACCCATAGGACAGGGTTAGATCTCGAAAATGAAGTATATGATCTAGGTAATTATTCCTCCAATTTCATGGTTTTGAATGTTCAGTCCGAGACTACTCCAGATTTGCCTGCTATTACAGTTCTACCAGTGAAAGGTGAATTATGTGTCAGAAAGAATGGTTCAGTACACCTAGGACACAGTGATTGTACTACTGTGGTCGAGTATAGTGACAGTGGGAAATCTAATTTCAAAGCCTCACGTCATTCATATTTTGTATGTGGTCAGACCGCATATGTACGTCTGCCCCTAGATTGGGATGGAACATGTTACATTGCCTTCCTACTGCCACCAGTTTTTCTAGCCCCATCCGATTATCACAGAAATTCACATCTAGTACACGTCAGACATAGAAGGGAGATCGAGTCCCCAATTGTCGATCAGACTGAAACTGCCCTAGAACAGTACACGGATTTCAATAAAGGTTTCTTTTTCTTCATAGGTCCTGTCCAGAATAGTAAGTTAATACGCAGGTTAACCAGAACCCTTGAAGCAGTAGTGAATGAGACTACTTCCGCTCTAGGTAATTTAACCGAAGAGCAATCTGCTATTAGATTTGTCTTGCTTCAGAACCGCCTTGTCCTTGACGTCATACTGGCCGATAGGGCCGGAGCTTGTAGAGTCATCGGATCTAGTTGTTGCATTTTCATTCCTAATAACGCACCGTCTGTGTATTCAGCTATAACCAGACTTCATAAAATAGCCCATCAGTTACACCAGAATCCAGGCACCTGGACATGGTCCGTTTGGCTCTGGGGTATAATATCTGCCTGGGGATGGAAAGTACTGTCCTTCCTAGGAATAGTAGTAATGATCATATTCAGTTGTTGTCTCTGTTTACAATGTGGCCCAGCGATTTGCGGCTTGTGCGCTACCTCTTGTATTCCTAGTCCGAAGCCCCGTTCCAAGAAGATTCGAGACGAGCAAATGATGCTCTATGAACAGATAGATGGTATCATGAATATTGATGTTTCCTGATGGAAACGTAGGGCACAAGGAGGGAATGAGGAAAATTGAATTTTGCCTTGTCATGTGTCCCTACGTGTTCCCCATTATATGTTATATGTGCATGATCGATATGCATATTTACCCCCTTGCCCGAATAAAGACGCAATTACAGTTGTGTCCAACGTTAGTATGCCAGTTATCCAGTCCTCCTGAAAGCAACAAGTATTAGGCCTATGTTGCCAACGTTTTACATTGTGCACGTTAAAGTATCGAGATGCACCCGTTTCTAGGCCTCAAAGGGCCCGGACACCAGATTCAAGCCTCAAGTCTCCTGAAACCACTCTGAGGAGCGATGCAGCCCCTCCCGCATCCCTGACCCCTAACTTACTTTCTGCCAAGCAGCGCGGTGCCCGGCCTGGCCTGCCTGCCTGTCTGCCAAGAATATGTTATGCCTCTAGTTATCAGTTCAGCTCTCCGTCTTCACATTCCTAGCTAACGACCTGCATAAACATCTTCATCTATAGTTTAGCCTTTCTGTCTCCATGCAAGTGAATTACTGAATTAATGTCCATAGAAGATTCATAGCACACGCAATACATCAAGAAATATATGCATGCACCAGCCTTAGTGTCAAGTAGCCTTTGCCCTGATGACTTTTAGATTCAAGAAACATGTTCTCCAAACACGAGATATCAGATATGCTATAGGTACATGTCGTCTTGACATCCCAGACTTTAGTCTCCTATTCTAGTGCAAGAGTCAGAGCCCCCAGCTCTCCCCAGTCACACGTCATGGCCCGTTTTCGCGCACCACTAGGTTAAAGGTTCCAGCTGCCCAGGTAGCCCCCTCCATGTATCCACCCACTTATGACACTTCTGTGACGTCTACATCACATGTCTTCGTGCACGCCCTGTGCACGCCTTCTTTTCACGCCCATATGTTCTTATCTTTCGTTTGTCACTTGTTACGCCTACTGTATTCAATGCAATTGTACTGTTTTACTATATATACTATGTACTGTTAATGAGACGTGGCAGCTGCCATTCCATTCCAGTTCATGTCATCCTTTTCCTGAGGCTCGAGCCATCTGATTAAATCCCGTTTGACTCAGACTCCTCGGATCCTGCCTCTTATTTATTGAGCTATCTGTTTTATTTAATGCATAGAAAAATAGTACCGGTAATTATTTATTTATTTATTTACCACATAAAATGTTCTGCAGAAAATAGTGAGGCATGTTATAAAACAACTAAAAACTTTCAGCTCACTTGTGTCAATGTATCCCCCTAAGCGTTCAAAGCACACAAAGATGACAATTTTATGTATTTTGAACTAATATTAAAGATTAAACACATTACTACCTCTATAGCATATTGGTTAGTAGTTGTTTAATTAAAGTAAGGCAAATGTTATGCATGCAACAAGCAATCAGTATAGACTCACATATAGGGAAGTGTACAGTTGTCTTCCAAATGGAAATCCAATGTCAGGTTTAAAAAGACGTGAATTGAAATTTGGGGTCCTCTGAACAAATTCTGTGTCACCGGCACCCAATCCATAGGAGTAAAGATGAACAGCTGGAACAACATAGCATAACCTTTCAGTCTATGATGCACAATTAGTTCAATCAGTCAAAAAAATGATATTTCTGTATTTGTTTTGTATACTTGGATTATTAGTTTGGAATATTTCTAAGGTTCTCAGTTTCTGTAAATTATCCCTTCTTTGAGCAAGTGTACGAGGGAGGAAATCTTCCTTTGTAGCTTCTTTTGTTGTCATCTTGCAATATAGCCTTGGCACCCGATCAAGGGAGTTGTACCGGCCAGTAAAGGCCCGCTCCAGCATTAAAGGCCGGAGCTGAAAGGCCTTTAACGGCAGTTAGAACATGTTACAGAGGGATCTAAGGCTATTAGAACAGTCAGCTCCTAGAGGACAGAATTTTCCAAATTGTAAAAGAAACGGCCTCACAGGGCCGAGGGGTGGCAGGGATGGGGGTTAGAATCCCCTTGGGCTCTGTGAGGTCTAACATTGGAATATTGATGCTCCAGACTTGTACCAGCCATTAGAAGCCCGGAGCGCTCCATCGTCTTCAATGGGGCACTCAACATTCCAATGTTCTAATATAGAAGTAGTTGGAAAACTGGCCTCTGATTACGTGTATGTTTGATTCTATAGCTGGATGTCAAATCTGACTTTGCCAATGTTGCTTTGTATGCTTAAAAGAAAAATTGAGTCCCCCCTATGAGTATGCACAAGACTGAAATGTGGAAGATAGTAGAGTGGGCTCCTACACCTAGATAGATAGCAAAGTGGTGTCTCTACACCTAATACATCATAGTCATATGTAGAGCTGGACCCTTCACAAAATAAGGCGTTGTATTTACCATCATGTATAATATTATACATTTTACTGCTCTCCTTAGCCCATAGCATAAGAAAAATTCTAGGAGAAAAAGCAGAGCCATTGTTTAGTAATGTATAGTTCATAGATATATCTGGCTCCCCCTGCCCCATCACTTCCACAATATAACTCTCTCTGAACTCCTTGTTCACTAAATAAAGAAGTTACAAAAAAGCAAAAAATACAGGGCATATCTTTTTAAAGTATACTTTTATAGCAGCCTTTCAAGCCCATGTCTTGCACCTCCATATTGGCAACAGACTGATTGCCAGCATCAATGATATCTAACTAGTCTTACTGAAAAAATTTTAAGACGCAGCAGCAAAACTCATTATAGGATTCAAAAAGTACAATCACATCTCATCCACCTTGGGATAATGAGCTTTTTTATTTTGTTGAGAATTTGCTATCTTGGCCTGTCAATCGAATCTCTTGTTTCATGCTTTAAAATGCTGAACCTCCTACGTGCCACATTATCGGAAATTCTTACGTGTCAAGGACAACACACAAAGGCTTGACATCAAAAGCCAGGACACAAAGAGATACAAAAGCCAGATAACCAAAAAATTGCCTTCTCTAATAACACCAATGTGATCTTGAATAACAAACTACTAGAGGCAGGAGATGCCAAGTAGTCATTTCATGAGAGTTATACAAACTATTTTTTTCAGAGGAAATCCTTCTGTTTCCTTGAAATAACAAACAAGAAAGTACCTTCACCCAACAAATGAAAAGATGTCTTAGACTTAAGTCTATTGGTAACCTGAACTGCCTTCTCCAATAAGCGGAACATTCTGTGGCTTCCCAGCTAGGCTTGGGCTATGTCCGTAACAAACAACTTACTTAACTTCGGTAAAGGTTTATCTGGTAGATACAATATCTAGCAGCAGATTTCTTACCTTTAATTTCCCATGGGTCAGACTGGGTTCTGAAACTTTTGCATAAGCACTACCCCTACGTGCCATCAGGTGGCTTTGTTCAGTTCAGCGCGTCAGCGTCATCGGCGCCAGGAGTGAAGTCACGGGCACCTATAGAGGCGCCACCGAGGTGCGCAAATGTCGGTTATTTTTCATGACTTTCCATGCCAGGAGTGGAGAGCCATAAATTGAACTGATTAGTGTGTGTCCAAACTACGGCCCTGAACGGCCAACAATCGTAGCTGTAGAATTGTGTCTGCAGAGCAGGGAGGCATGGGTGGGTCTGAAAGGAATCTGCAGCTAGATATTATCTCTACTAGATGATGCATTACGTAAGGTAAGTAACTTGTTTATCAGATAGCGATTTCTAGCTGCACATCCTTACCTTTGAATGAAAGAATGAATAAATGATATATAAAGAACCAGAATCACCCCCTAAGCAGTATCGCTGCGCTGAAGGCGGCTGAACCGGACCAGTGGATTCAATTGCAAAGGAGTTCATGTTTTGAGGGATTTCCTTAAAAGGGGAGATCCGTGCACTTTCGAAGGTACAAGGGCAGGAGATTCCAATAGAGAGGAGCAAGAAGGAAAAAAGCTTTATCTCCCATACAGGACTTCCTAAAATGGAGGGTGATACCTTAAGGAGGGATTGCTCCCTGGAGTGTAAGGATCAGCTGGGCTGATAGGGGATGAGTTTATCAGTGATATTGCGAAGTCCTTTGCCATTTAACGCCTTATGTACAATGCAACAGATCTTAAACTTGATTCTCTGGCATATGGGAAGCCAGTGTAGTCGACGTAGAAGTGTAAGAGAGGCTGTCTTGGATGGCATATTCTTGACCAGTTGGGCTGCAGTGTTTTTGACCACCTGAAGTTTATTCAATAAAGATTCCTTTGCTTCCGCCAGAAGTGCATTACAATAGTCCAGCCGACTAATGACCAGTGCTTGAACCAGATTTTTTCACCAAGCTAAAGGGACGAGATGGAATACTCTACACAAGAGACTCGTCATATGAAAGCAGGTGCCAATGGTAGCCACTACTTGATCTTTCATAGTGAGAGACTGGTCTAAACGGACACCCAGATTTTTCACCACTGTCTTGGGAACCAGAGCTATGCCTAAGTCTGACTACCACCATTCTGCCAACCAAAGTGTTTGGGCATTTCCAAAGAGCATAATCTCTGTCTTATTAGCATTCACTTGGAGACAATTTTCTGTCATCCAACTAGAGACTGCTGCAATGGCTTACAAGAAGCTGGTTTGGTGAATGTAGTGTTATTGAACTAGTTACTTACCTTCGGTAATGATGTATCTGATAAAGACACAGTCTCGCTGCAGATTCCTTAACTTAGAATATCCCCAGGCGTCAGACTGTATCTGGAGCATTTTTCTCAGCAGTACCTTTGTGCGCCGGAGGAAGGCACTGCATGGCTCCACCATGACGTCGTCCACGGACATGACGTCAGTGGAGCCATATAAGTCCCTCCCGGCACGCAGACGTCAGTTTTCTTCGGTGAAACCTTTCTTCGCCACTACTAAACCTGGGAAAGTGTGGGAACAGTGTGCCAAAAGAGATGAAAAATGATTAAAACAATGACAAAAAGAATAGAATGGTGAGTAACATAACCATAAAAGACAGTGAAATAGCACTGTATACTGAACTGCATTGACAATAGAATGGTGAGAAACATCACCATAAATGACAGTGAAAAAGCACTGTATACTGAAAGGAATTGAAGGAAAAGCAGAGTACCCGCTCTTAGAAACAGTCTTGCGAAAGCGAAAACTATGCCCTCCTATGAGGT
Source organism: Lissotriton helveticus (assembly GCF_964261635.1). Lineage (NCBI taxonomy): Eukaryota > Metazoa > Chordata > Amphibia > Caudata > Salamandridae > Lissotriton > Lissotriton helveticus. The sequence goes on along the minus strand of NC_136072.1, from coordinate 32,927,098 downwards.
AAAACGGTATTTGAAATGAATGTCATGGCAAAAGACAGGAAGTCTACAACAACAGGATGTAACCGTGAAGGGCAACAAGACCGGAACCGCATGACTCATGATAATCAACCACAGGCCTGCAACAACAGGTCATGTGCAACCACACACTCTATAATAGACCTATTGACTGAGGCACAGTCAAATAGACCCCGAAACAATTGACTGTAGCAGAGACAAGAGACCCCAAAGTAATGGAGAAAAGACAGGGGAAGGTGGGAGGGAGGGTAGAAGGACATGAGTAAGCCCCACACTGGAAGAACCAGGGTGTAGGAGCGTAGAAGGACATATGAACCCACCACCTAATCACGATAATGGGTGGAAAAATAACAGATAAAACAGAATGAGCCATCCTGCCCAGGAGGGAGGCGAAAGAGGCCACCCCGCAGGAAGACAAAAGTCACCTGGAAGAAGACGAATGGGTAAAATCCAAACTGAAAAGATCCTGGCAGAGAGCTGGGAGGATAGGTGGACATTAAGGAATCTGCGGCTAGACTGGGTCTCTAACAGATATAAGTACCTTGTTCATCTGATAGAGACATCTAGCCACAGTTTCCTTAACTTAGAATAGATACCAAAGCCATACCCCATTGGAGGAGGGTCTTCGACTGAAACCCACCAAATTCCAAAGAGAACTTAGTCGACAACAAGTTGACTAAAACACGGTGGGGACAGCAATGCCAGTGTGGCGGCACCAGACCATTAAGCCCTGTAAGGAGCAGAAAAACAAGGGGAGGCAAAGGAACCACAATCCGCCAAGGGACGGTACGAAGCCTCTCTCGTCCAGACAGATAGGAAAGGAATCACCGAACCAGAATGGTATTGCTGAATGTGAGAGAGTCCAGAAACGTTTGCAAAAGAAGGTGAACTAAGCACAGGTCCAATGAAGCCACAAGAGATAAAAACCCATAGAAGGGACAAGACTGTATGAAAAAGTCAGAGCATACAGGCTGAGCATTCACAAAAGTGGATGCATATAAAATGACATGTGAGGGACAGATGTCACCATGCAGAATTATATAGAACCATGACTACCAGGAGATACATGTATGTGGAGGACATGAGTACACATGAGCAGACAGCGTGTACTCTGAAAACCACACAGCATATATGTAAATGCCCAATGTAATGTAGTGTTAACAGCGCGGATGCATCAGCAGAGAGAGAGAGGCGCACCACCAGGTAATTAACCAGCCAACCAGCGACAGGGACCCGGCAAAGCCGGACACACACAGAAGGCTCACTCCCAAGAGCGAGGGAGAGAGAAAGGGCCAGAGAGAGAAAAAAGAGAGAGGGAAGCTGGGGCAAAAGACCTCAGATACAGCAGCAAGGAAAAACCTTGCATGCGTGACCTCTTGTTGTGTGTAGATCGCAAGACAGATATACATATAGACATGTACACATCTATCAAAAAATTGAAAAGGGCTTGAAGAGCATGCCCTAGAGAATTGAAGAGCACACCATAGGTACCAACAGTACCGGTGAGAAGCCTAACAGGACAGAACAATGTCCAGACACGTAAAGCGACATCAGCTACCTGTCAAGGAGGAACCCCGGTCCCCCACGTGACAGACGGGGAGACTGACCACTACACAAATGAGGAATGAGTCAGTACTATACATACATAGAGTAACAGAAAATTGTATAGCGATCCATATACAAAGAGCGCACAATGACAGTGAGTATCCTGAAGAGAACTGACAACAGTAGTAAAAGCCCAGAGCAGAAGTATCGGAACTCCTGCGCGGCAGTGAGCAGAGGAACTTTAACCCCTGCCCGGGAAGTGCATTGGAAAGTAGGGCACAAGGCATTGTACAGCATTGACGTGTCAGGTGGGGATTCCACTCCCCATATACAAAGACCAGACAGGGTCTGATCCACGAGAAAAGACCAAAGCACTTCTCCACCCTAGGGAGTGGAGAGTAGAAAGTAGCCAATTTAGAGGCGCAAGGGATATCGCAGGCACCCCATGACAGCAAACATACTTGGGTGTACCCACATGACGTGACCGTATAGAACACGGAAGAACGGTGCCGGAACGGAACTGAACAACATGCCCCCAAGGGACACTTGTTGACGGCAATGACAGCCAACGTAGGCAAAAAAGCGCACAGCGAAGCTGAAGGAACAGGCCAGGGTGAGCCAGTCATGGCAGAACCCTACAACACCTCGAAGAAGTCAGCATCTACAGATGCAGGTAAGTGCTACGGACCAACTGCAGATCACAATGCATAAGAACTATAAGAGAGTGATGCCAACCTGTGGGTACCACCAGGGGGAGGGAGAGGTCCTACAATAGCTGGAACAGAACACATAGGACAACCCATCCTAAGAAGACTCCCCAAGAACCTATGAAGCTTCCCGGGCAAGGAAGGACAGCTATACAATGGCCAACGAATACCCCACATAGAGTAAGCCTCATTCCCATAAGAATGGGGCACCTCTTGAGTCAAACTCATAGACAGAGGACACAAAAAGAAAGTAGAACCAACTGACCAGCTACACCAAATAAGGGCAAAAACGGCGGAATAGCCATAGAGACCGTCTGGAAATTAACATCATGAACTCATTGATGGATACCAGAACAAGCAGAGACAACACTGCATATGAAAGTAAAAGTCTGCAGAAGGACGAGTAAATACAAAGTCATGGAAGCACAGACATGAGACGGTGGACTGCTGAGTCAGCATGACTGTCAAAAAGGGCAACCCCATCAAGGGGCAAATCCCTAAGAAGCTCTTGAACATTTTTAGGGAAACTGCCATCAAGCAGCCAGGCATGGCGACTCAGAGCAACTGACCTGGCCATCGCCCGACCCACCGAGTCAGTGGTGTCTATGGCCGTTCGAATAGAAAACGGTGTCATTTTCCGGGCATTAAGCAGCAGACGATCCAGGTCAGTACGGGGGCCTTCTAGAAGAGATGGAAGAAGACGCTCGACCGAGTCCCAAAGGGCAAAAGTAGCCCGTGCAAACACGCAAGACGTGTTCAGAGCACGGAGGCCCGAGCTAGTGGACGCAAAGATATGATGGCCACACAACTCCAACTCCAACTCCAACCAGCGAGACTCCCTAGTGGGAGGAAGCAGAGGGGGAGGAGAGGAAGGTAGCGAGGCTGAGACCGCTGGGACTACCAGTCCTTGAGCCCTAGGATGGAGGGACAAACAGACAGGGTCATCTGGAGCCGGGCAATGACGATGTGCTATAACCCGATCCACAAGGTCTCCGGATGAGGGACGTGCCCATGTCCCAAAAAGGGTGTCAAATAATGACCCGCCAAAAGCCAGCAAGGGTTCCACCTCAAAGGCATCCTGGTGGAGTAGATCCAATAAGGGATCAGAAGGCAAAGAGACTGAGGGAGGCTGCATGTGTTAAATATCTGCAGCCCTGCGAACCGCCCTTGCAAACGCTGCACTAGCCTCCGTGGCTATTCTAGGTGGCGACAATAAACCATCTGAAGGGGACGGTTGGAGGCTAACCCATCCACCAGACAGTAGAAGCTCAGTAGCCCAAGGTCGATCAAAGGACCATTGTACTATGGGCACCTGCTCTGAAGAGCACAAAAACAACCCTGGTTTAGGGAACCCTCAGGGGACTCATCCTCTCCTAACAGAGGAACAGCAGGGGCCGGTACCGACAACAAATGACGTCGAGACCGCGTTGTATCGACGTCGACAACCACCGAAGGTGACTCATCCACCCAGCATTGACTTGACCTCCACCAAGATGGAGAACTGCAGGGAGGAACGGTATCGAGCTCCGTGCTGCAGCCGCATCCGACGTTGGCGCAGGGAGCCTCACAGGGCTATGCAGAGATGTCACATTAGGGCTTGACGTCCGATTGGGATGCACCTCCGGGCCGTGTCCCGACATCACAACAACTTCGGAACCAGAGTCAGGGCACTCATTTGGCGCCAAGGGCGAACCCAACCTGAGTCCCTACCCCCTCTGTGGGGTCCTAAGATACTCCAGGGAGAGGGGGTAAACCAGAAATGGACTGAAGAGCCCGAGAATAGGCTTCCATCTGGGCTCGAGTCACCCCAACACCAGGAAATGGTGGGTAGGGGGGCCGACTCCTGGGTGCCCGTGTCTGGCAAAGACCGGGAGCAGCGGATCCCACCGTCATGTTTATGCAAGGCGGACAACCTCCGCGACTAGTGTTTGTGCTTACCTGCATCAGGCGAATGACGTCCACGGGAATTACTCTGTAACCGGACCCGAACAAGAGACCCGCTCGAGATGGAAACCGGCGACACGAAGACTCCGAGCAGGACATCCGGGCAGTCAGCAACTCCCGCAGGGACTTCGGCTTCAGCTGCCAGCATGCTTTGCACTCCTCAAAGTTGTGGTGCTCTCCCAGGCACCACATATAGATCGCGTATGGCTCTGTCGCTGACATCTGCCGCGTAGAGGTCTCACACAATTTGAAGCCCGAAGGCATCGCACACTGTTCCCGGACGCTGAAGGCGGTGAGAAGGCCTGAAAACAAAACAGGCCAGAGGAACCGCTACTCCTGGATCCGTTTTGGGATGCGGGAAAGAAGAAAACTGATGTCAGCTTGCCGGGAGGGACCTATATGGCTTCACTGACGTCATATCCGTGGACAATGTCAGGGCAGAGCCATGCGGCGCTGTCCCCCGGTGCGCAGAGGTACTGCTGAGAAAAAGTCTCCGGATAATCTAAGTTAAGGAATCTGCAGCTAGATTGTGTGGCTCACTGGTTAGAGGCGGCAGCCCCGAGAGCAGAGGACGGCCCGGGACCAGGGTTCGATTCCCGGCGCGGCAGGTTTCTGGACCAGGGTCAGCGGACTCGATAATTCTCTCGCCTCGGTGCCCACTCTGATCAGCGTTCACACTCGGCAACTCTGGGCATTAGCTTGCCTCATCTTCACTAACGGCCCCACCAGACTGCCGGGGATGCCTGGTCTCACCCTGGAGATACCCATTAAGGGACCATCTCTCAGGGAAGCCAGGAAGGGTTTCGCAGCGGTCGAAGCGCCTTGGGACCCTACGGGTAAGTAGTGCGCTATATAAATGCCTATACATTTACATTTACATCAGATGTTAAAATATAGAAGAAGTTGGGTGTAATCTGCGTATGAGAAGGGGGTGAAAACAAATTCTCTAACAGCCTTGGCAAGAGGAGCCAAATACACATTAAGTAGAGTAGGGCTAAGACAGGAGCCTGGTGGCACACCCTTGGTGAGGTCAAAAGAGCGGGAGCAGTAAGGTAGCAGCGTAATGGTGTGCGTGCGCTGAGTTAGAAAACTCATCAACCATTGTAGAGCTCATCCACAGACCCCTATCTCCCTCAAACTTTGGAGTAGTGTATAATGTGACACTGTGTCGAAGGCTGCCGATAGATCCAATAGCACCAGTAGCACCGTATGTGTTAATAGTTTGACAAATCGGATGCAAGAAGGTTAACCTTCTTGCAGATTGGGAATACCTGTGCGGCACTCCAATCGCATGGAAGTTGGCCTTCACTCAATGATAAATGTAATATCGCGCAGATTGAAGGGGCTAGTTGCGTAGTTAGTAATGCCCAGTTCCTTACTGGCACACTATCAAGAGGTGACCCATTTGTATTTGAATTCTTATACTAAAGCGCTAACGTAATTCTGTAGGTTTCTTTCTCATTCAGGTTAAGAGATCGTTAACCACTTTGTTCGCCCTAAGTTGGCAGGGTATGCTCAGACGTGAGTCCCTTGCTCACTTTGCCACTGGAGTCAAGCAAGCCCGGCTGAAGACGGCTGTAATGCCAGAAACCGGTCCTGGGAACCTTGATTCCGGTCCAGGGAAGACATGGCTCGGCAGTTCGGGCTGGACTGTTCCCATGAGGCACAGGGTCAGACTGATTTGCATATGGCAATATCTGAATTGGGGTGGCGGAGTGAGCTAAAGAACGGTGATGGATTAAACCCAGATCAGTTGACTGGGGGTGAGTGTTTGTATTGTCAACGCTCCGTCCATCATCACCTTTGGTTTTTCGAGGTTCTGGTCCAAGCACATCATTGCATGACTGGTCAACTCTGGGAATTCCAGTTATCGCATTCATATTTTTCCTCTACAGCTATGTAACAGATCTAACTAACCAGTATAGAATCATAAAAGAGATGGAGACGGCGAGACCTTTCCTATTTTGTCTAGACAAACCACAAGATATCTTCCCGTGAGACAAGAACTTACAAGTCAATGTTCCTAAATAGAAACTTATAATTGAGTATGGAAATATGTTGAGTCATTGCTTGCAAGGCACTTGTTCTGCATATCATTTAGGATTTGATAGAAAAACAGTCTGTCCAGCTCCATGAGCTCCTGCATCCAAAATCCATCTTTATCATCTTTTGAGATTATGCATCACAGACAAGATGTAAGATGGGCAAATGGAACGGCATGTATTTCCTCCTCCAACTATCCTAGATGTTTAACAAAATACTAGTTAACCATTTGTACTTCTAAATATTACAGTCAGAGGAGCACACCCTATGATACTTACCACTAGTTCCATTATGAGTTGTGCTTAATTTTGTAGTGGTTTTCTTGGTTGTTATGGTAGAAATTGTGCTTGTTGCAATCACTGCTGAAGTTGAAATTGTTTGTTCAGTGGTTTTGATTGTAATAGCATTAGAAACTGTGATAAGTGTTCTGTTTCCAGATGGGTATGAAGTTAGGATTGTTTGGATTGCAGGTGTAGCAATTGAGAACTTAGCTGTTGTAGTTGTATTTCCATGAATTCCTTCTGTTTGGAAATTTGTACTATTACCAGTAGATGTGATGGTGGCTGATGCCATTTTTGTAGAAGTTAAGCTGATTTGACTAGCTGATGTACGAGAAGTAAGATTTGTCATTGTGCTTAGTGTTGTGCTTACAGCTGTGTGAACTGCTATTGGGACTGATGTCATAACAGGAGTGACATTTTTTGTGGTTTTGTTTGTGCTTGCAGTATTGTGAGTAGCTGTGCTTGTTCTATCTTGAGAAGTTCCAGGAAAGGCATTAGTAACAGAGACTTGTTCTGTGATTGTCACCTCGGTGGTAGATGCTGGAGGTAAGTTAGTTCCAGTTGATGCAAAAGTCGTGGGAGTGGTTGAATATTGTGTTGTATTGAGCACGGATATAGGCTCAGTTATGGTTTGGGCAGCACTGGTGAATGTGCTTGCTGCTGTCTCTGTTAAATTTTCTAGGGTATTTGTGGCCATTTGGGTAATGTCCATTGAAGATGGGCTTCTGCTAGTTGCTTCTGTTCCCATGATTGAGAATTCGCTGGCAGGCGATGTGGACATCGAATTGCTAAACTGAAATAAGGTGGTATGTGTAGTGGCACTTGATTCATTTGTGGCCTCTGTGTTACTGGTACCTATGATTGAATCTCGTGTTGTATGTGTTACCACTGTCAGTACTCCTGAAGTCTCATTGCTCTTCTCAGTTGAAGTGGCATTGGCTAATGGAGTTAATGCCGCCTCAGTTACAATGTCCAGCCTAGTTGTTGGATTTGTTGCTTTGACATTGGTGTTTTGAGAGGCTATGCCTGTTGCCGGTGTCACTGTTGTTGAGGCCTCAATGCCATTAGACAATGGTGAGGTGTCACTTGTTATGTTTGTAACTCCTTTTGTGGGATTTTTAGTTCCAGGGGCCACATCTGGGATGGCAGTTGTTGAATTAGTGGTGATATCAATCATCACTTGTGTAGTTGCTATCAAACCTGTTGGAGGCAAAAAAGTAGCTGTTAGAGGAGACATGCCTACCTACATTCATCACACATGTCACCAATTTATACTGTGATAAAATTGCAGAAACATTGAAAGGAACATCAAGCTTCATTTTGACAACTTACTTAATGGGTTCAAGGTTATTTACCGAACTTGCACAATAGCCACAGCATCATCATCATCTATAAACCTCTACTGTGGCCATCGGATCAAAAGAGTGGCAGTAGTAGAGATGAAAACAGACACCGACCCACCCACCCAACACCATTGTGAGTACTAGGAGTGCTAATATTTGATGAAGTGAAAGGCCATAGTCTGAAATTTGGGAATGTAGTAAAACACCTCTTTTTGCAAGCTCACCTCCAATTTGTTGTTGACTGATGCTGCTGATTTTTGGACTCTGCACTAGGACTCTGCTAACTAGGTCCCAGTGCATGTGCTCTGACCCCAGAAGATGCCAAGATTGGCTATACACCTGATTGGCAAATTTATCTCAGCTATGAGTCGGTTAGTGTATGGTACCAAGTGTACACAGGGTCTGTAAGTTACATGTCACTATTGGACTGCAGCACCCATTGTGCCACCCTCTACAGCAGCAGTAAAAACATGACCTCAGGCCTACCACTGTAGCCTGTCTATACAGCATTAAATCTGCAAATCTGACTCGTCAAAGAATCCCCTTTGGACAGGGCTATAGAACAAGTTACCTACTTTCCGTAACGCCTTATCTGGTAAAGACTTTATCTAGCCGCAGTTAGAATATCCCCAAGCGTGAGATTGGATCCGTACATTTTTTGAGCAATTCCTTTGTACGCCGGTAGGTGGCATTATTTAGATCCTGGTGGCATACTTGGTGACGTCTGCACCGTAAATGATGTGTACGTTGCCTATATAGCTGCCAATCCAGTATACTGACCTCAGTTCTTGACAGTTTTCCGGACCAGAAGCATGGAGCCTCCCCACTACCATGTTGTACTATCAAGTTAAAGGTAAGGAATCTGTGGCCAGATAGAGTCTCTACCAGTTAAGGTGTTACTGAAGGTAAGAACGTGTTCATCTGATAGGGACTTCTAGCCACAGATTCCTTACCTTAGAATAGATCCCAAAGCACTCTCTCCTCGGAGGTGAGTCTGCGGACTGTTTTAGACTAAGAAGTCCTAGAGGACCAAAAGGGCGAAGTGTTTATCTCATCAGACCTTACTGTCGATGTAGTAAAGTTTGGCAAACGTGCGCAGTGATGCCAGTGTAGATGCCTGACAGATGTCCCCGCTTGGACTCCTCTAGCTTACGCAGTGGTTGCAGCTGTAGCCCTGGTGAAGTGAGTCCTTAAGCCTTCAGGGGTGGTTTCTTGGCCATTGTGTAGCAGATCTTACTGTAAAGAATGATCCATCAAGAGTTGGTTCTCTTTTGAGTTGCCTTCCTTTTCTTTGCCACTGCAAATCCAAATATGACCGTTAATTCTAAGTAGGCTCTGGAAGGGGGCGGAGGGCAGGGGTGGTGGGCAGGCCTGAGTGTTAGAGCAGGAAGAAGAGAAGATGACACAGGAGAAGAAGAAGCAAGTGAGGATCACGGGGATGTGGTAAAAAGGCATGCAGGAAGGGCATAGGGGGCAGCGGTTGCAAAAACCACATGAGTAATGGTGACTAAAAAAGCCAAAAGGGCTAAAACGGGCTCAAAATACAAAAAAGAGATTTAAATGTGAAAGCAGCAAAGAGAGCTTAAAGGACTGAAAAGAGTTAAAAGAGGAACAAGGGAAATAGAGGAAATGATAGGAAAAGAGGAAGGAAGAGGGGTGGAGGAGCAAAAGAAGCAAGACTGCGCAGCAGAGCACACTGCAGAACACGATGCAGCAGTGGAAACAAAAAGTGAGCCCAGAGGAGCCGGAGACTGAGAGAGTGTGAGGCGCAGGTGAAAACGGTGAACAGAAAACACAGGAGAAGAATAAGTGTGCAAAAGGCACAAAGAAGGTGTGACCGAGAGAGAGCAAATGGTGTGAAAGAGAGAGAGATCTGAGGAACAGAGGCAGGTGTCTCCAGGCAGCAAGTCGGGTCCGATAGGGCCTAGGATTGCATGGCGGACTAGTCAAAGGTAAGTGTGGGAGGCTGAGCCCAGGCACCTGCTCCGCTCCATCTAAATCAGAACCAAAAATCACCTCAAAGTGGGAAAACCTTTGGTCCTGGGAAGGTTCTCACAATAGTGCCCAGCATCAAAATTAGCCTCTGCCCACTTCTTTGCCACGCAGATGATACTTTTCCCTATCAACTCCTTAGCCGATGCCAGAGCCAGCTCCTTGGTGATGGTGCTATGAAATCAAAGCAAATGGTAGGATGGTGCTGTAGCCAATTTGATCTACTACATAGATGCCACGGCTGAGATCCATCTAACATTGTTTGCTAAAAAGCTCTTAACTGCATTTGTTCAGCTAAAGGATCGCGGAATACCAGTCTCTTCTTTTTATGAGCTGGAGTGTCACATGATGGTAAGGAGGAATCCATTACTGGAAGCAGCTTTGAGACTCTGAATGGCCTTTTAACAGTATCAATGCCTCGTGGTAGAAGAAAACTTCTGCTACCCAAGGCACTTTTTATGATCCCTATGGGAAGATTTTCTAGGATGACTTTTCCTGGAATGTGGTTTACCTTAGGATGAGAGAGTCTGCTGATGATCTACTCTGTGAGACTTAGGGTCACAAGATGTCATGTCCTGATAAAAGATACCACACACAGCCATTGTGGGGTTCTCAAGGGACATTCTCCTCTGGCACAACCTTCAAAGCTGAAAGCCTGAGGTTATTTGATGTGCCATTAGACCTTGTTGCTGCAGAAAGTGGATGATTTTGCCAGCAAGATACGCTGAGATACATTTATGGTCCATGTCTACGTGGCATGATAATTAGGAACTGATGCCAGCATGCTGGCTGTCACCTAATTTTTGCCAGTGACTGCTTGTTCAGATGCAGAGTTGAGGCCAGAACCACTTGGCACCTCTGAAGTGGAATTTTTGTGGAAGAAATTTTCTGACCTTTCTGCTAGGAGTATTCAGAAGGTGAGGGCCATGTTGGCAGATATACTCACCAGAAACAGAATTGTCCAACTTCACACAATTACAGCTGCACTTTTTCTTGTTGAGTCAGTGATCATATGAACATCATATCATGATAGTAGGCACATAATGTCAACAAGTAATTTCAGTCTGTGTTTCAGGAAATAGAGTAATGACATGCATGCTGAGCTTCTGGTCCAAGCACATCATTGCATGACTGGTCAACTCTGGGAATTCCAGTTATCGCACTCATATTTTTGCTTGAGTTTATATACAGCTATGTAACAGATCTAACTAACCAGCATAGAATCATAAAAGAGATGGAGACGGCGAGACCTTTCCTATTTTGTCTAGACAAACCACAAGATATCTTCCCGTGAGACAAGAACTTACAAGTCAATATTCCTAAATAGAAACTTATAGTTGAGTATGGAAATATGTTGAGTCATTGCTTGCAAGGCACTTGTTCTGCATATCATTTAGGATTTGATAGAAAAATAAACAGTCTGTCCAGCTCCATGAGCTCCTGCATCCAAAATCCATCTTTATCATCTTTTGAGATTATGCATCAGAGACAAGATGTAAGATGGGTAAATGGAACTGCATGTATTTCCTCCTCCAACTATCCTAGATGTTTAACAAAATACTACAGTTAGCAATTTGTACTTCTAAATATTACAGTCAGAGGAGCACACCCTATGATACTTACCATTAGTTCCATTACGTGTTGTGCTTAATTTTGTAGTGGTTTTCTTAGTTGTTATGTTAGAAATTGTGCTTGTTGCAATCACTGCTGAAGTTGAAATTGTTTGTTCAGTGGTTTTGATAGTAACAGCATTAGAAACTGTGATAGGTGTTCTGTTTACAGATGGGTATGAAGTTAGGAGTGTTTGGATTGCCGGTGTAGCAATTGAGAACTTAGCTGTGGTAGTTATATTTCCATGAATTCCTTCTGTTTGGAAATTGGTACTATTACCAATAGATGTGATGGTGGCTGATGCCATTTTTGTAGAAGTTAAGCTGATTTGACTAACTGATGTACCAGAAGTAAGATTTGTCATTGTGCTTAGTGTCGTGCTTACAGCTGTGTGAACTGCTATTGGGACTGATGTCATAACAGGAGTGACATTTTTTGTGGTTTTGTTTGTGCTTGCAGTATTGTGAGTAGCTGTGCTTGTTCTATCTTGAGAAGTTCCAGGAAAGGCATTAGTAACAGAGACTTCTGTGATTGTCACCTTGGTGGTAGATGCTGGAAGCAAGTTAAGTCCAGTTGATGCAAAAGTCGTGGGAGTGGTTGAATATTGTGTTTTATTGAGGACAGATATAGGCTCGGTTATGGTTTGGGCAGCACTGGTGAATGTGCTTGCTGTTGTCTCTGTTACATTTTCTAGGGTATTTGTGGCCATTCGGGTAATGTCCATTGAAGATGGGCTTCTGCTAGTTGCTTCTGTTCCCATGATTGAGAATTCACTTGCAGGTGATGTGGACACTGAATTGCTAAACTGAAATAAAGTGGTATTTGTAGTGGCGCTTGATTCATTTGTGGCCTCTGTGTTACTGGTACCTATGATTGAATCTCGTGTTGTATGTGTTACCACTGTCAGTATTCCTGAGGTCTCATTGCTCTTCTCAGTTGAAGTGGCATTGGCTAATGGAGTTAATGCCCCCTCAGTTACAATGTCCAGCCCAGTTGTTGGATTTGTTGCTTTGACATTGGTGTTTTGAGAGGGTATGATTGTTGCAGGTGTCACTGTTGTTGAGGCCTCAATGCCATTAGACAATGGTGAGGTGTCACTTGTTATGTTTGTGACTCCTTTTGTGGGATTTTTAGTTCCAGGGGCCACGACTGGGTTGGCAGTTGTTGAATTAGTGGTGATATCAATCATCACTTGTGTAGTTGCTATCAAACCTGTTGGAGGCAAAGAAATAGCTGTTAGAGGAGGCACGCCTACCTACATTCATCACACGTCACCAATTTATACTGTGATAAAATTGCAGGAACATTGAAAGGAACATCAAGCTTCATTTTGACAACATACTTAATGGGTTCAAGGTTATTTACCAAACTTGCACAATAGCCACAGCACCAGCGTCATCTATAAACCTCTGCTGTGGCCATCGGATCAAAAGAGTGGCAGTAGTAGAGATGAAAACAAACACCGACCCACCCACCCAACACAATTGTGAATACTAGAAGTGCTAATATTTGATGAAGTGAAAGGCAATAGTCTGAAATTTGGGAATGTAGTAAAACACCTCTTTTTGCAAGCTCACCTCCAATTTGTTTTTGACTGATGCTGCTGATTTTTTGACTCTGCAATAAGACTCTGCTAACTAGGTCCCAGCGCATGTGCTCTGACTCCCAGAAGATGCCAAGATTGGCTATACACCTGATTGGCAAATTTATCTCAGCTATAAGTTGCTAGTGTATGGTACCAAGTGTACACAGGGCCTGTAAGTTACACGTCACTATTGGACTGCAGCACCCATTGTGCCACCCTCTACAGCAGCAGTAAAAACATGACTTCAGGCTTACCACTGTAGCCTGTCTATTCAGCATTAAATCTGCAAATCTGATTCATCAAAGAATCCCCTTTTGACAGGACTATAGAACAAGTTACCTACTTTCCGTAACGCCTTATCTGGTAAAGACTTTATCTAGCCGCAGTTAGAATATCCCCAAGCGTGAGATTGGATCTGTACATTTTTTTAGCAATTCCCTTTTACGCCAGTAGGTGTCATTGTTTGGCTCCTGGTGGCATGCTTGGTGACGTCTGCACCGTAAATAATGTGTACGTTGCCTATATAGCTGCAGTATACTGACCTCAGTTCTTGACAGCTTTCCGGACCAGAAGCATGGAGCCTCCCCACTACCATTTTGTACTATCAAGTTAAAGGTAAGGAATCTGTGGCTAGATAGAGTCTCTACCAGGTAAGGTGTTACTGAAGGTAAGAACTTGTTCATCTGATAGGGACTTCTAGCCACAGATTCTTTACCTTAGAATAGATCCCAAAGCACTCTCTCCCCTGAGGTGAGTCTGCGGACTGTTTTAGACTAAGAAGTCCTGAAGGACCAAAAGGGTGAAGTGTTTATCTCATCAGACCTGACTGTCGATGCTGTAAAGTTTGGCAAATGTGTGCAGTGATGCCAATGTAGATGCCTTACAGATATCCCCGCTGGGACTCCTCTAGCTAACGCAGTGGTTGCAGCTGTAGCCCTGGTGAAGTGAGCCCTTAAGCCTTCAGGGGCGGTTTCCTGGCCATTGTGTAGCAGATCTTACTGTAAAGAATGATCCATCAGGAGATGGTTCTCTTTTGAGTTGCCTTAACTTTCTTTGACACAGCAAATCCAAATATGACCCTTAATTCTTTGGTATGATCAATATCAAACCATTATGGTCTTTTTGGATTCAGACGGTAGAGTCTCTCCTCTTTTTCAGAAAGATGAGAAGGGGGAAAAAAGGGAGGCAGGTTGATGTTTTGTCCAAAGTCCAAAGGTATGACCACCATTAGAAAAAAGGATGCTCAGGTTCTAAGAACCAGTTTGTCTGGGAAGAATGAAGTGTAGTAAGGGTCAATAGAAAGTGCTTGTAATTTGCCAGCCCCCCTGGCATATGTTATTGCCACAAGGAAAACTGTTTTGATTGTTAGGAGTCATAAGGGGCAGCTGTGCATCAGCTCAAAAGGGAAATACATGAGGGAGTTGACCACTAAATTCAAGTTCTATTGGGTCATAATGCATGGGAGGAAACATATAAGGTTGATCCATCAACTGTAGGAAAGCGGAAATAGTGGACAGATATTCTTTGACTGTGCCCAAAGCACAGCCTTGCTGGGCCAGGGAAAGAACAAAAAGGAGAACTTCATACAACAGTGCAGATAGAGGATCAACTGATTTGGAGATACACCAAGCCACAGTCTTGTCCCTTTGGCAGGCGTGGATGGGCTTGGAAGAAGAACGCTTGCCTGCCAGAATGGCATCACATACTTCCGGAGGGCGATCAAAACCCATAACTGTTTCTGCTCAATCTCCACGCATGACAATGAAGAGTGGATAGATTCAGGTGCAGCACCCTGTCCGGTCGCTGCAACAGTGGATCCTCCCAAATGGGTAGCCTGACTGAAGAACAGGTGCTCAGGAACAGAGGTTCAGGATACCATACTCTCTGGGCCCAATCCAGAGACACTAAGATGACTTGGGCTTGGTAATTCTTGATCTTCTTGAAAATGCTGGATAGGAGTGGTATCGGCGGAAAGCAATATAGGTGTCCTGAGCTCCACTTGAGACGAAATGTGTCTCCAAGCAAGAGCCGTCTCGGAAATGCCAGCGTGCAGTAGTTACACGTTCTCACATATGATTAACAAATTCCCACTCTTGAAAGAGACCTTACACCACCTCTGGATGAAGACGCTATATGTGATCCGCTAGGCATCGATGGCCGGGTTAATATGCTCTGGTTATCAGAGAGCTCGCCAGACGTTGAACCACAAAGAAAATTACCTGACGTTCATGCCATGTCCAGAGACACAGACCCTATTGAATAAAGTCCAAGACCCACCCCACACTAATTGTTGCAATACCACATGGCGTTGGTGTTGGCGGTGAACACCAGAACTAGCCTTCCCATGATGGAAGGCAAAAAGGCTTTCAATGCCAGTCAGATCGCTCTCAGTTGAGACTGATGTAGAGCTGAGCCTCTGCCGGGGGCCAAGGTCTCTGATCTCCACCTCTCAGAAGTGGCAGCCCCAACCCAGAAGTGACACAACTTTCACTACTGTGAGTTCTGGTTGGAGAAGAGAGAGAGGTCTGCTGTTGACCCAATCACGGTTCATGAGCCACTACTGCAGGTCTTTTGCAGTTTCCTCCTATATCTAGACCAGATCAGAGAGATTTCCCTGATGTTGTGCTTACTGGGTTTTCAAATCCCTGAGCAAAGCTTGCATATGCCAATGTTGATCTATTCCTAACAGGATGCAGGAGGCGATGAAGCCCAGTAGCCTCAATCAATCAATAACCTTTATGTTTTTTTTGTCCAGTATCAGGCCCGCACTCTATTGCTGTCAGCTTGAACTCTTGACTTTGTCCTGGTGCAGTGCAACCAATTAACTCTTTAGGTGTTATTCCCCTCTAAGAGCTATTTTTGCATTTATTCTTTAGACATTCATATCTTGACTTCTACTGATTGGATGTTGTCCTTATTGGTCTTGTTTTATTTATTAAATTGAGTTCTAATTTCCTAAACTGGTGTGGATCCTTTTTGTGTGGTGTTTTCCCTGTTTTACTGCTTAAGTGTTGCGCACATACTTTACAAATTGCCTCTTTAGTTAAGACTCACTAAACTGTGCCAAGTTACGAGAGGGTGAGCAAAGGATAATTTAGGTTGTGTAGTGACTTACACACACAAGGGTTTGGCTCCTGCTTGGAAAGGGTGCATACCTCTACCAACCAGAAAAACAATTTCTAACAGACATCAACCAACTTTAGTTACTGGCTCAAGTGTGAAGCTTTTGTCATAAACCATAGTCTTTGGGGATACATCTTTTTACTGCATGGTCAGACAACTATAGGCAGTCACCAGTCTTTCTCTCCATTTGTTTGTTGATAAGTTCATGCTTAGACATTGTAAGCGCAGTGCTGCCATTAAGAGTATATGGTGCTGGGAGTTTGCCATTACGAACTCCACTGCACCATCATGGCTACACTGAACACTGAGAAGTTTTGAATCAAACTTCTCAGCACATTAAACCCACACTGATGCCAATTTGGGATTTAATGAAAAACGCACACAGAGGGCATCTTAGAGATGCCCCCTGAAAAATGACCTACCACTAGTGTGCAAGCAGAGTGGCTTCTTTCAGCTCCCACCACCAGACATGTTTCTGGACCCTTGGGTCGCGAGCCTGCTGCTTTCGGGCGCCTGAAACAATGCACATCCTAGGACGAGGTGCTAAGCCTCTTCCCCCAGGATGGGCAGTGTCCATGAAGGGGAAGCTTCAAAGGCTTGCCGCCTTTGTGAGCTTCCCCAGGCCACTTCCTGCTTCCAGCAACTGGTCCCCACTGGTTCCGATCACCACCTTGGGCGGGAGAACTGGCAAGAAAAACAAGTGAGGAAGAGAGATGTGCCCACCTCTGCCACCTCCATCCCTCAGGTGGGGGAGGCAAGGTGAAGCGCAACTCTCAGTACCTGACATCTTGCAGATGGATGGACTCAGCCAACCAGGATGAGTCCTATGCCCCCTACCACTAGAGGGTGGCATAATAGGGGGTGTACCAACCCAAGGGAAGGGACCCATTGGTCCCAACCTTTTACCATGTGTTAGAACTGGCTATTTCTGGTAGGCTAAGGCTGACGCCAAAGCCAGGCAGAAACCACCACTCTAGTCAGGGCAATGGAGTCACACGCCAAGATAACCCCTGCTCACCCCCCTTGGTAGCTTGCTTGGCACGAGCAGTAAGGCTAAACTCGGAGGCAATGTGTAAAGCATTTGCGCAAGCACACAACAGCAACAACATACTAGGCACACCACAAAAGAGACTCCACACAAGGTTATATAAAAATAACTTCTGTATTGTCAAAACATCAGATAGAAATCACACATGTACATTGTGCCAACTGGCACGGGCAATATTCATAAGGGGTTATTTACAAGACAGGGCCACATGGGCCACTGTCAGCATCAACACTTTTAGAAATAGAAATACTGTCAGAAATTAGAATAAAAGAATATAAAATAACAGTTATAAATCACATCCAGTAACTACTGGGAACAGGTAAGTACCACCTACGCAACCCTAAACACCTTAGGAGAATGTCACGCAGGGGACCAGGACCTTACTAGTACCACCTGTATTAGAAAGAACAACCACCTAAGAATAAAATACATTTAGGGGTATAAACAAGAACACATTACCCATGATGCATAAATATACATTCAGAGGAGTAGTAAAGGGAAACACATGATGCATAAACCTACACATTCAGCTGTGTTAAGAACAAAGCACATGATGCATCACAAACACATTCAGAGGTGCAGCGCTAGGAGACACATGACGCCTAAAACATTCAGAGGTGCAGCGCAGGGAAAGAAAGACACAACTCAATAGCGCAAAGACACATGATGCCTAAAACATTCAGAGGTGCAAGGAAAAACCACACAATTGCGCAAAACCTACATAAGCCACCACCTGTGGCAGTCCCTAGGCCAACTGGCCTTGTTGGGGCTAGGACGACCTGTGTCCCAATGTCAGGGGCCTAAACGGTGCAGGTGCCCACTACTTGCTGGGCACCTGGGAACATCCCAAGACCTAAACGGTGCAGCTGCCCACTAATTACTGGGCAGCTGGGAATCACAAACTGCGACAGGGTCCTCACTGACCCTTAGGCGCAAACTGCGCCACTGCTGGAGCCACACAGGCTCTGTCACTAAACACTGCGCAGAACGTTGGAGCCACACAGGCTCTGGGACTACCCATAGTCAATTGCTGGAGCCACACAGGCTCTAAAACAAAATAGGCTCCATGGAGCCCTCAGGCTCTGAAACAACTGGGCCACCGTGGGGCTCTCTAAACAAACATGCCCCCAGACGCTGTGCCTACACAGGCACCGACCTGCGCCCCCATGGAGCTTCTCAGGGCTCTATAACAAATCTTGCCCCGTCGTTGGAGTCCCTCTCTGGGGGACTCGAAATCTCACAACTGCCCAGGAGCCTCTCAGGGCTCTAAAACCATTAACAATGCCCCCGGGGCCATCGTGGGCCAAACAAGAATGCGGTGGGGCAGCCCACTGCCATCTGGGGCCGCCCTGACTCGAGTGCCTCAAATCGGCACCGCATGGAGCTTCCCCCTGGCCCGACAACACTCACCGGGCTGCTCCATGTGCTCTCGCCGGTCTTCGGTGCGGCGTGGGCGGACTCGGCGGCATCTGAGGAGCTCCTGCTCCTCACGGACTCTCCTTGCTTTGCCCAGTCCCCCGTCTCGGGACCGGGACTCAATGTGGAGCCAGCAAGGCTCCCGGCGGCAGTCTCTCTTCTCTCTGCGGCGGGGGCAGGCACCGGCAATGTGCCTCGGGCCCCCTCCGCCTCTCCTCTTCAGCTCCTCCGGGGCCCCCTCCATGCGGCCAGCATTTCCGGTCTCCCTCTCCACTCGGGAGACCGGCAACGAACCAGCAACAGGCTTCCCCCGGGCAGGGAGGAAGCAGAAGTGACCGCCTCGAGGCCCCACCCACGTCACCAAGGAATCTGCCTGTCTTCCTGTCCCGCAGGGCCGCCAATGGCAGCGCGGCCCTGGGCAGGGAGGCGGGCACAGCGCCCCCTCACACGATCTCCGGGCCGGCGGCGGTGATTTCCACTCAAGGCACAACGTGAGGGGTGGGCACCCTCGATAATAGCAATAAAAGCGCTACTAAGAGCTTGGGGGCAAAAAATAAAGCGCACTCAGCGCTATAAATGAAATGCAGCGCTCTCAGGCGCTATAAGCAGGAAAAAGGTCTCTTGAAGGAAAATGCAGCTTCTCCATGCTGCCAATGGTCCCGAGCCTTCCAAGAGGCAAAGCCAAGTCCCCCCATCAGCCCAAGCAAGGCGAGGGGTCCCCCAGGAGTCCAGGAAGGTCCATCAAGTGTCCAGGGGCTGGGCAGGGCCCAGGGATTCCCCTGAGCCCAAGCAGCAGCACGCCCCTGGCAGATTCAAGTCCAAAAACAAGAACATTTTGGAAGGGGACACAGCCCCTTCTTATACACAGAAAAGTCTTTGAAGTCTTTGTGCAGGCAGTGTGAGAACCAGCTAGAACTGGTTATAGGGAAGTCCTTTCAGTATCAGGGACAGAGGTGACAGTCGCCCAGCGGGGAGGTGGAGCTTGCATTGTGGCAGGCAGGCACAGCCTCATTCACTATCAGGTGCTATCTCCACCCACTTCCTTGGCAGCAGATGCTGCCTTTCATCCACGGGCTGACTCAGACAACCTGCTGGGGCTCTGCAGCCCCTGTCACCCTCAAACCAGACAGTCAATCCACAAGCAGGCCCAGGCACTCTGGGCCAGGCTCACCAGCCAATCACACGCCAGGCACAAATTACACAAATATGCCAACTTCTCAAAGTGGCACTTCTAGACTAGACACAACCATGCCGCATACACCATTACGCAGCATTCAATCTCATGAGTTCGCACATATCAAACTCGACCCTGCACTCCCCACACATCAGGAATTACCATGGGCATACATATTCCCCATTCATTCCTATGGGAGGGCAGGTCACTCACCATACATACACAGAGAGCACACGCACTTTACACTGTACCACAGTGAAAAAGTGCGCAGAGGCCTAAAATCACTACCACCAGGGTCCAGAAACAGGCTAGGAAAAAGCTAAAAGTTTCGGGGAGAACCTGTAACACCCTTAAATCTAGTATTTAGGGGCACCCCTGAAGACTTGCTTACTCAGACAAGAAACTAAAAGAAGAAAAAAAGAAGAAGGACTTAACAGCTGTGCTGCAGCTAATAAGAGAAAGACACCCACTGACTTGGCCCCAGTCCTACTGGCCTCTCTCCACCTCGAACCTGCGCCTGCAAAATCCTGGGGCCTCATTTATGAGGCCTTGCGTCAGTTTTGCGTTCCGATGCGTCACTTTTTGTGACGCATCGGCGGCGTAAAACATGCCTCCTGTTGCGCTCTATTTACAAAGTGACGCATCTAAGCAGATGCGTCACTTTGTAAACCCCTGCGCTACATTATACCTGCGTCAGGTATAATGTATGCAGGGGGGGCGTTTCCCCGCAAAAAGCTTCGTAGAAGTGACGCAGTGAAATCTATGAGATTTCACTGCATCACTTCTAGGACACTGTTGCGTCAAAATCTTGCGCCTGCCTCACAGCAGGCGTAAGAATGATGCAAGCCCTTTCACATGGGGCTTGCCCCCATGTGAAAGGAAGCATTGCTGGAGTTGCGTCACTTTTGTGACGCACTCTAGCAATGCGTCACTTTTGCGCTTACAGATACGTCAGAAATACTGACGTATCTGTAACTCCTTGCGACATGATGCGTCATACATTAAATATGACACATCAGATATGTCGCAAGGAGTGCGCACTGTGAAGTGACGCATCGCTGCTTTCTCATAAATGAGGCCCTAGTGTGTCCTGCCGCAAGCAACTTTGAGAAACACGCAGGACCTGCCTGCCTTCCATCCCAAAGACTGTGTCTCCTGTGAACAG
Source organism: Lissotriton helveticus (assembly GCF_964261635.1). Lineage (NCBI taxonomy): Eukaryota > Metazoa > Chordata > Amphibia > Caudata > Salamandridae > Lissotriton > Lissotriton helveticus. Next base: position 32,906,106 of record NC_136072.1, on the reverse strand, counting down.
CAGATTTTTTTCATTTACAAACTCTGGCTTCAGCCGGAACGGCGAATCTGTGCCACTCTGCACCCGACGTCCACGAACCGAGGTTCGAGTGGCCCAACACCATGAGGAGGTCTCCCTGGTGATCCTGACCCGACATCCAGTGATCCCTGACCTGCCTCAAGCCTCCAGCCGACGCCTGCAGCCTAAATCCGGAAGGTCCCCCAACCGCGACCAGGAGCTGGCAAGAAGATTCAACCCTAAAAGGCACCCCAGCACCAGACGCTCCGCGGCCTTGGGTGGCCAAACCGATGGTGCGTAACCAACTCCCAGCATCCCAACTTACCTCTCCAAGTGGTGGTCGCACCCAGAAGACCTTTGTCCCCGAGCCTGCAGTGTGTTTGCAAACCGGAGACCTCCCTTTAAAAGCTACAGGGAGCCCGACACCAAAACAGCACTTTGCACCCGGCCGGCCCAGTGCGGCTGAGGGTGCACCTTTTGTGCTGGCTTGAACCCCCATTTACCCAGAGCTTAAGTCCAGGAGCTTTGCTCCCACAACACTGTGGTACAAAAGGAGATGGTGATGGACGGAGCATCTGAATCAATCAAACACTCACACCCAGTCAAAAGATCTGGGTTTAATCCATCACCGTTCTTTAGCCAACTCTGCCACCCCAGTTCAGACATGGCTATATGCAAATCAGTCTGACCCTGTGCCTCATGGGAACAGTCCAGCCCGAACTGCCAAGCCATGCCTTCCCTGGACCGGAAAAAAGCTTCCGAGGACCGGTTTCTGGCATTCTAGCCGTCTTCAGCCCGGCTTGCTTGAATCCAGTGGCAAAGTGAGCACAGGACTCACGTCTGAGCATACCCTGCCACACTTAAGGCGGCCAAAAGGGGTACAAAAAGAGATGGTGATGGACGGAGCATCTGAATCAATCAAACACTCACACCCAGTCAAAAGATCTGGGTTTAATCCATCACCGTTCTTTAGCCCACTCTGCCACCCCAGTTCAGACATGGCTATATGCAAATCAGTCTGACCCTGTGCCTCATGGGAACAGTCCAGCCCGAACTACCAAGCCATGCCTTCCCTGGACCGGAAATAAGCTTCAGAGGACCGGTTTCTGGCATTCCAGCCGTCTTCAGCCCGGCTTGCTTGAATCCAGTGGCAAAGTGAGCAAGGGACTCACGTCTGAGCATACCCTGCCACACTTATGGCGGCCAAAAGCGGTACAAAAGGAGATGGTGATGAACGGAGCATCTGAATCAATCAAACACTCACATCCAGTCAAAAGATCTGGGTTTAATCCATCACCGTTCTTTAGCCCACTCAACACAACACTGTGGCCTGCTCATTAACAGGTACCAACTGGAGGCCCCCTATCCCTCATAGGATAACCTTGGACATTCACACCAGGCCGCCCTGGTGCTGCTGAGGGTGTAACAAGAGTGCATCCCTGACCCTGGGGGACCCCTGAATCTAACCCCAGAATATCAACTCCCACAACCGAATACTTACTTTTGAACCGATAACCCTATTTCCTCCTTTGCCTATTTGGAATCATGCATATGGCCAGGACTTACTGTCCCATATTTGTGAGCTTCTGCATTCAGTATGAGCAAGTGTCTTCCTCTCCTGAGATAGGCACTTACCCTCAAACTGGCAACCTTCTCCAATAATTCACTATACTAACTCAAATTCTAAGCTTTACATTTTTCAATGTTAAGAAATAAAATAAGCATTATATATCTATCATGAAAGTGGCAAAACTGTGTGCATACGTACCACTTGTTGCATCATGTGTTGCTCTAGATGATTCAGTAATGGTGGCTGATGATATTGTAGATACTGTGCTTATTGCAATGGCTTCCGAAGTTAAATTGGTTTGCTCTGTGGATTTGGCAGATGTTACTTGCACAACAGTAGAAGGGCCTGTGCTTGTTTGATCTGTAGGTATTGAAAGTGAGGAAGTGGTAGGATACGGTGTTGGGCCTGTTGCTACTGGCACTGCTTCTGTGGACTTGTTGCTCTTCTCAGTGGAGACGGCTTTGGTCACCTGAGTTGAGGATGTGCTAGCTGTGGATGCCACTGCTTTTGAGCTCTCACTGCCTTTAAACAATTCTGAAGTGTCACTTTTTGTTATGGTTGGAATTCCTTCTGTTGCATTTTCAGTTCCTGCTGCCACGTGTGTGCTCACAGTTGCAGAATGTGTGGTCTTATCTGTGTCCACCTGTGCAGTTGTGATCAGTGCTGTTGGAGGAAGACAGTAGGCTGTAAGAGAATGCTTTTCATAAATTTGGCACAAATCTCAACCAGATATACAGGTTTAAAATATATTAATTGATTAATGCCACAAAATGCGGGTACAGGAAATAACTGCCCAACAAGTGAACCAACTTTATAATGCCACAAGTGTTATAAAGTTGCACCTAGCGTTATTAAGGCATCACGCTATCGACATGGCCTTTTTAGGTCTTGCCTAGGCATCTCGTGCACTGTCTCGTTGAGACATGCAGTATATACTATAGTGTGGAAGCTTTGTTTAAGCTCCGCCCACTCTCCACCCATTTTTTGTATTGGCTTAGGTCCTAAATGCAGCCTTCCCATTCGTTTTAGGCTTGTTAGTCCCTCCTCCTGACAGCCATATTGTCATTTGTGTCCTTCCATGGCTATCGGCCCCTTTACTATAAACACTATTTTGTTCCCGTGACTCTCCCCGTCCCCTCCTGCAGTCCATAACTTCTTGGAACACTACCACCCGCACTTCCATTTGTGCCTTTTTGCCCGCCCGTACTCCCTTTTAAAATGCAAGAGGACTTGCGTAAATGTGAGCTCCATTGCATTACCAATGCTTGTTTTTAAAGTTGTGTACCCGCATTTGGGCTCATGGAGAAGCGGGTGCCCATCCCACATTTACAAGCATTTAGAAGTGGGAGCGCACCCCGCATTTGTGAGCATTGAGAAGCGGGTGCCCACCCCACATTTGTGAAGAGTTGCCGAGATCGGCCAGAACCGCTGCCTCGAGAAATACAGAACTCAGGCAAGGCTGCCTGATGTTGGGCGGAGCTTACGGTGAAGCAGAGGAAGTTCCCATGTGCCAGCAAATAGAGGAGGAGACCTGCAGGCTCACCGGACCCCAGGAAAAGGAGACCGGAGCCTCGCCGGCTACCTGCTAAGCAATAGGTCTCCACGCACATTGGCACGCTTAATGTTTTCATTATTCTAAAGCGCCTATTGCTGCCCAGATGCGTAGATGTATAGGTCATGTACTTCTACGCCCTCCCCACAACGTGTGTTGTATCCTGTGCTAAAGAAACCTTTAGCAGTGTTAACAGCTTCAGAAAACTTAGTTTGCTTTGCTGATTTGAGCACGGCTGTGGATAAGCGCTTAGATGCAGAATATCACGCCATTTCATTCCACAAAAGAGATTGTATGATTTAACAACTACTGCCTAAACCACGACTTCCTGAACAACGAAAGGTGAACAACGAACAATGCTTAACCACTACTTTTTCACAGCGACTTCCTAAACCACAAAAAAAGGTTTAAATGACTCATTACTAATTGACGCCAGTATGTTCTTAAATAAACATGTACAAGCTGTGTCCATCAGCGAGCACAATCAAGCAGAGTGAGATGGAAGGCTGTGCTTATCTGCTTAAGCACCTAACAATTGACGAACACAAACACATCAAGCTCTGCCCCTCTGCGCAAGCACAATCAAGGACATTAAACTCGTAAGGCTGAAATAAAACAGCTTTGGACTTTTGTTCCTACACACAGTCTGAAGGGTGAGCTGAGAACTGGCTCATTCCGAGGTGAGTTATTTTAAGTCCAAGTGGGCGACATAAAAGGGGTGGGCAGAACAAGCTTTGCATGACACTGGGGTCTGAGCCCAGCTGCAGGCTGCCTTTGGGATTTGTGACACCTCTGCTTAATTCATCCTTGTTGAAAACGTGTTAAAGCTGACCTGGCTGATGATTAAACCGCGGAGCCAGGGGTCACGGCTTCGGGCCTTCAGACCGAAAACTTCAAAGGCGACGGCCCAAATCCTTCTAGTCGGATTTCCACAGGTAGAGCCTTTTATTCACGTCTGCCTGATGGATTTAGAGCAAGGTGTAGAGAGGTTTAAAAGTAAAGACGAGAGGCCGGGTGAAGTACACGTTTCTGCCCCGTCTCAGCGGATTTCTAGCACTTCAGGGAGCAATGAAGGTTAAATGTCTTTGTTGTATTTTCTAGTAAACAGGCCAGCTGCACAGAGCGAATGAGTCAGCCTTTTACGAGTAGTAATTGCACATTATTCGAGGGCTGTTAACTCTTAAACGCAACTGTCTGTGTGAAACTACAGTGTCCTTCCTTCCTTTTCATGTAAGGATCTTGAAAACACTAAAAAGACACTATTTTGCTAATGTTTTCCTGTGATTACTTCCTTTTGACTAAAAGTCGGGCGTGGCTAAAGAATACAAAGAATTCTTGATCATCAGACCATCAGTCTGATGAGCGATGTAACACCCCAACACTGCCGAATCAAAGGGGGGGCGGAGAGAAGTGATGTACCTCATATACTTCCTGTGGACTTCGTAATATGTCTGCTTCTTCGTTGTAAAGGACTTTGGGGCAGATTTATGTTAACTGGCGCATCCCCAGGGATGCGCCAGTTAATGTGCGCCACAGTGCGCCACTGCTCTGCCACCCATGGTGCGCCGAATTTACAATGCGGCGCACCATGGGGCAAAAACGGCACAGATGCGTGACGCATCTGTGCCGTAAAGGTGACGCATTGCTGGAGTTGCGTCGCAAGCGCGACGCAGCTCCAGCAAGGCTCGGGGGGGTGCCCTATCTGACCAATGCTGCATCAAGACCTACGCCTGCTTCAAGCAGGCGCAGGCTTTTGACGCAGCATTGGCCTGAAAGTGACTGAGTGAAATCTTATAGATTTCACTCAGCCATTTTTGCGAGGCGCAAATGCCCCGGAACGCCCACCCTGCGCCGGAACGCCCACAAGCGGCGCAGGGCTTTACAACGTGACGCATCTGCCTAGATGCGTCACGTTGTAAATCGTTCGTAGGGATGCGCCACGTTTACGCCGCCTTGCGTGACGCAACAGCGGCGTAAACGTGGCGCAAGGGCCTCATAAATCTGCCCCAATGTTGAAAAGTCATGGTTCAGGACTTCGTTGTATGTGATTCTTCGTTGTTAAGACTTCGTTGTTAAGGTAAGTCGTTGTTTGAACTTCGTTGTTTAGGATGTTTCCCTTTTAATATACCGTATATGCTACATACATCGTGTTAACTTCTTTTTAATGGATTTGTATTATTTTTTGTAAAACTGACATTATGTAAAAATGCTGTAGTAGACTATTTTATAAAATCAATTTCCTGGCATTATCTTGTAGCTCTGTAAGTGATTTTGGTTCATGAGATGCCAGTTCCCGCTAGTGCACTGCACTCTGGGTTCAAGGCGCTATGGTTGGCTCGTTCCTTTGCTGGACACAGTCTCTGTCGAGGAAGCTGCCAGGGCCCGACTGGGAACAGAAACCGGCCCTGGCAAACTGCACATCTGCCCCCCCCCCTGGGGTGAGGGGGAGTGCAGCCGAGCAGTTTGTCACGGCCGGTTTCGGACGATTTTGTTACAGGGGCCGATATTGCCGACCCCAGGTAACAAAAACGGCCCCCACCCTAGTGGCCTACCAGGGAAACGCCTGGTGTCCGCTATGGACATTCCGGCCTTGGAAGCAGCAACTTGGGGGATGAATGTGTTTCTTAATTAAAGCAATTTCCTTTGCCTATTTTCGAGATGCTTATTTCATCCAAGCTCTCTCTTGCGCGTACAGACTGCGGAGAAACTTACACACATCTAATTTCCTAGTTATCCTTCTACCGAGAGAGTGTTCTGGACCAGCTGTTATTTACTTTTTAATACAATTATAGCTCCTCGCTTGTGTGATCTGCCTGATACTGTCACATTGTTGTTCATAATACTCGATACAGAGGGGCAGATTTATGTTAACTGGCGCATCCCCAGGGATGCGCCAGTTAATGTGCACCACAGTGCGCCACAGCTCCGCCACCCATGGTGCGCCGCATTTACAATGCGACGCACCATGGGGCAAAAACGGCACAGATGCGTGACGCATCTGTGCCATAAAGGCGGCGCATTGCTGGAGTTGCGTCGCAAGCGCGACGCAGCTCCAGCAAGGCTCGGAGGTGCCCTATCTGACCAATGCTGCATCAAGACCTACGCCTGCTTCAAGCAGGTGCAGGCTTTTGACGCAGCATTGGCGTGAAAGTGACTGAGTGAAATCTTATAGATTTCACTCAGCCACTTTTGCGAGGCGCACCTGCCCCGGAACGCCCACCCTGCGCCGGAACGCCCACAAGCGGCGCAGGGCTTTACAACGTGACGCATCTGCCTAGATGCGTCACGTTGTAAATCGTTCGTATGGATGCGCCACGTTTACGCCGCCTTGCGTGACGCAACAGCGGCGTAAACGTGGCGCAAGGCCTTCATAAATCTGCCCCAGAAGCTCTAGTGAGGTGGGAGACCAGAAAGGCTGTCCATGGACTGGGGTCCCTTTCATGTGCATTGGAACCAATCTCACATCCCGGCAGCAAGGTCTGAAACCTTCCTGTCCCCTAATAGATATTTATATTCGGTTGAGTAAAATTACCGAACGACATTTGCACCTCTGCCAATTAAGGACAAAGGGGCAGATTTATGATGACTGGCGCATCCCTGGACTGGCGCATCCCCAGGGATGCGCCAGTCATCCTGCGCTGCTGCTCCACCACCCATGGTGCGCCGCATTTACAATGCGGCTCACCATGGGGCAAAAACGGCACAGATGCGTCACGCATCTGTGCCGTAAAGGTGGCGCATTGCTGGAGCTGCGTCGCAAGCGCGACGCAGCTCCAGCAAGGCTCGGGGATGCCCCATCTCCACAATGCTGCGTCACGACCTACGCCTGCTTCAAGCAGGCGCAGGGTTTTGACGCAGCATTGTCCTGAAAGTGACTGAGTGAAATCTTATAGATTTCACTCAGCCACTTTTAGGAGGCGTTCCTGCGCAGGAACGCCCCCCCTGCGCAGGAACGCCTCCTTATGGCGCAGGGCTTTACTACGTGACGCATCTCCTAGATGCGTCACGTTTTAAATAGGGTGCATTGTTTGCGCCGCCGTTGCGTCAAATAAAGTGACGCACCAGCGGCGCAAGGCCTTCATAAATCTGCCCCAATGTCTCTATGTATATAGAAGATGCCAATTTTATCAGATCAATAACTTTGGTCTCTTTGACCATTTTTCACCTAATTGGGAGGTAATGGCAGAATTGTTCTTTTTTAGAGCCTGTCTGATTAGGTAAATATTGGTTGAAGAGCTCTGAAGTTATAAAGAGGTTCCCAAAATGTACTATTTTTTTGAAGTAACGTGGCTTTCACTACGGTTTTCTTTCTCAACGAATAACAGTTGAAGGAAACTGCTCTGATTTTCCGTTCCTTTACTCGATGCCTCTTCTTAGGTGGGTGACTTTTTCGTCAGGAGCTTTGAAGGTAAAACATCGAAATATGACTGTGCAGTTCACATACCCCGTTCCTGTATATATTGCACATTTTATCATCACCATATAACAGATTGTCAAGCTCAGGTGGCTTAACTGCACAGGCACCATGGTGGCGCATGAGCACTAAAGCCAAAGCAAAAGTTTGCCATTAAGTTTGCGAAAGTTACAAGTTGTTGCAAATGACCAACATTAGTAAGATTAGGTTCTCCTAATCACCCACAGCTGTGTATCCATCCACCCATAGATTCATCAACCCACGCCAATGTTGGTATCCATCCACCTGTGCACCCACACATGCCTGCCTCCACAACCAACCAAGCTTCATCCACTGCACACCCACCCACCTGTGAATTCATTCAGCAACTACGGGTCTGCATTTGGGCATGCGTTCTCTGACCTATAAAAGTGCTTAATTTGAGATCTTGGGCTGTTATGTGGCTTTGTTTATATTCCGGGTGCATATGGCTGCAATTGAGATATGTTTGTGCAACCTACACATACCTGTACTAAGGAAGACCTATGAGCTAATTCAGTAAATGTTTTCTTTTTATTAGTTAATGTACTTTCAAGAGTATAATGATGAATATTTTCCCCATTAAGCTTCGATGTCATCTCCCCTCCAACTGCACCCGAAGGATTGCTCTATTGATGGGAAGGGCACGTCAATGGAAAGGGGGGCTGCATGCTTTGCTCTTGCTGCATAATGTGGTGAACTCTGCCACATTAGTTGGTCAACTCAGCCACATAATTTGATTGACTCTGCCACATAATGTGGTCATCTCTACCATATAATTTGGTCGACTCTGCTACATAATTTGGTCAACGGAACTTTCGTAATTTGGTCAACTCTGCCACATAATTTGGTCTTCTGCTGCTGCATAACACAATTAGCCGTGCCCATCCACAACATATCTTAGGGAGTTGGTTTGCCTCCCACGGTTGTTTCCAGCTAATGGGTTCCAGGGGTGTGATAGAGAACTGGTACTATCTCAAAGCCCCAGAAGACATAGTCAAATAAAGCAGCATTCTAGATCTCTTACTCTAAGTATAACAGAGCTGGGTAAAGAGAGCTGTTCTTTTTCATCACTGGATGGCCATTTTAAGGACTACTAATCAATCTCATTCCTCTCTTATTCATCCTTTTCATTTTACTTTTTTATAAGATGGCAAATCAAGTTTAAATTTGCTTTCTCTTCTTAAGGCTTCCTGGGAAATGTGTAAGGATTGAGACTTTACAGTAGGTTGCAAGTAGCGGCACATGATTCTTCAGGACTGAACTGAAGGAGGGACTACAAGTAGGCGTGAGCTATGGCAAAAATATAAATACCCAATTACAAAGATCCTGTCGTGAGGTACATTAATTCATGCTAAGGTCTCCTGTGTCCAGCTTTCCACACATTGCCTGCCTCCCATGCTACCTACCTTCTCCATGTCCTTCTACCCACACAGACATTGGTCCATAGACATTGTCTTCAAATCTTGTATTTTAAGTAATATGACCACAGAAGGCCCGGATTCTATATTAAAAACACAGCTTTGGACTATACCATTTCCCGCTAAAAGGCAATATTTCACTCCATGCGTTCCCATACATGGCGTGTCACGCAGTTTGGTGCTTACTTTCCCTTCATATTAAAGAACAGTAGATGTTTTAGCACCCAGGCTAATATGCTGCATTCTTAAATACATATAAGGTTCCAAAGGCGAGACTGAGGCATTGCAAATGCTTGTTGTAATTAGTGATTAGTCTCTTGCATTCTCTTTAAGGATGGCCTCTCTCTGAGCTTCTGCATTCAAATCTCACTATTTATGTTTTTTTGGGGCTTTGCTTTACAGGCAGAGTGTATGATCAACAGTTGGCTGTATCAAACTTTCCTGTGAAGGCCATGCCCATGCTCTGCCAATCATCTAGAATAATTCCCTACCTTAACTTAAATTCTAAGTTGTATATTTTTTTACACTTAGTATAAAATACATATTGTGTAGGTGACACAACTGAATGCATACATACTAATTCTTGCCTCAAGTGTTGCTGTTGGCCTTTAGAGGCACAAGGGGCTTAGGCCCTTGCTATCTTTAGCAGAGATTTTGTCTATATCATCAGGAGCGGACCGTGAGATTCAATGACCTGTGACTCCTTCGTTAAAATAACCTGATGTTCAGGCCATGTCCAGAGACACAGACCCTATTGAATAGAGTCCAAGACCCCACCCACCCCACCCTAATTGTAGCAATACCACATGACATTGGTTTTATCAGTAAACACCTGAACTAGCCTGTGAGAAGTTGGCCTGATATATGATGTTTCCAATTCTGGAACCACCTTGTATCAGTCCAAACAACCCTTATGGTGTCTGGTTGTAAGTCAACCTTATTAGACAAGCTATCCTAGGGGAAGCATGGACTAAGCAGCCTTAAAGGCTTAACTTAAGAGGTCGTGTTAAGCGAGCTGTTTTACCACATACAATCCTGTAATATCAAATGAAAGGACACCACACAAGTATATATTATAAAAATATATGTATTTATTACTAAAAACAATCCCCAGTATTCTTTATGAATAAAGGGGCACAAGCGTTAAATCAAAAGCACAGTATAACACACAAAGTTGCACAATTTTGGATGAGGCCAAGGGGCCACTCAAACCATATACTAAAAAAATGGTATAAGAGGGACCATTTGATCAGTGGTTAGGCCTAGGGCCTAGGGAATCGCTGGGAGCAGTCGGGACAAGCAATGCTGAAGTCGGGAAAAGCCCGCAGGATTCGGGTGCAGTGCAGAAAGTGCACGCATGCATCAATGTTAACCAATGGTGCGCAAAAGTTACAAAGTTAGAGTTTAAGGACACTTCCGCTGTACCTAGAGGAACAAAACTTAAGACACAGACCCTAGAGGTGTGTACCAGTGTGGGAACACCGGCGTTGCAATGTTACCTCACCCACAGGAATTGGGTGCACAGGGTCGAAGTTGAGTCGGGTTTCGTCACGCTGGCTCTTGGTGCTTGGAGCTGAAAGGGCTGCAGGCGGGGTGAAAGAGAAGTGTCCGGTGGAGTCCAAGGGTGGACTCAAGTCGAAAAGTACCTGAAAGCAGAGGGGATAGAGTCGGGCGCAATCAGGTGGTTGTCGAGGAGCTTCTCTCCGCTGTCACGTGGGCTCTGGGGCATCTACGAAGTCCAGGAGCAGGTCACGATCTGTCCCACGCAGGCTCGCGCTGTCGGCTTGTAGATTGGAGCAAACAACACTTGGCAAAAGCAATCCACGTGAAAACGGGAGATTGCTTCTCACTCGAACCAGGAGGGTCAGAGTGGGGGCTCCTTTTCAGGGGAGCTGGTGCAAATCTGGAGCAACCAGAATCGCAAGTCGAATTTCAAGTTTCGTCGGCACAGGGGCCACAAGCCAGCTGGCAAGTGACCGGACCAACGCATTGAGCCAAAAGAAGCAGAAGGGCCCAATGCAGCACTCGTCGAGTGTGGAGGGCTGAACTTCGGTGCAAGAGTGGCTCAGGGTTGGGGCTTCTTAAACCCCGTTGTACAGCTTCGAGGGTCACTCGTGGGCTGCACGGTCAGCGTCTCGTGGTCTTTCCAAGATGGCGTGCCCCACGCTTTCGGTTGCGTCCACGGGTCTCAGCTCTACAGGGACGGTGGATCGGGCTGTTAGAAGGCAGGCAAGCTTGATCTCGTTGGTCTCTGTCGCTCGAGTTCCGGCGGGAACTGCAACAAAGTAGACATTGAGGGCTGGATGGTGCCTGTTTGCACAGGGTGGTCACTCCTTGACCACAAGGGAGATTCTTCAGTCTTCTACGTTGAGTAGGATGTCGAAGGGTCCAGAGTTTCGTTTCTTATGTTTCATCAGGATAATCTGAAGTGCATTGGCACTGCTCCCACTCTTATTCGAATCTGGGGGACTGGATTACCTGCTAGGTCCCCTCCTATGGGTGGGACCCAGGAAGTGGGTGGATACACGCCCTTCCTTTGATCCAGGCCGCGCTGGCACGAGGGCTGGAGTGCCCCAGAACCGGTTTGGCCGGATTATGCAAGGGGCAGCCTTGTGCTCCCCAGGCAGTGTCTGGTTTCTTTCAAACCTCCCTGCTACAATCCACTATCTCCTGTCTGGGGGGTTGTAACACCGCCCTGCGACAGGAAACCCTTTGTCCAGGCCCCTTGGGCTGAGTTTCGGTCAGCTTCAGGGGGTCAGACTTGTGTCTGTGGCAGAAGCATCCATTTTGTGGATCTGAGGCCCTTTTAGAAATTAACCGCATTTAAGTAAAGTAACATGTCTTACCCCTCTAGAGGGGTGGAATGCTATCCCCGTCACCAGAACTGGCGAGGGGATAGTATTCCAAATCGTATGACACCTTACACGACATGTTTTGATAAAGCCAAACCAAAGTTGCTATATAACCGCGAGGATTATAATGCACTTAAGAGTATATGGTATGGCATTATCCTGAAACTGCTCAGGGATTTGTTCCCGACGGCTGCAGACAGGCTCAGCTCATGCTAGAGCTCCATCTCACATTAAACCACGCACTCTGCCTCCAGGATTGATAAGGCCTTCCATAGGAGTGACTCACAGGTTTATATGTGTCCAGATATAGGTTTAGATATAGGTATACTATATCTAAGCAAGAGGTGATTACACCACCTTGCCCCAGCTGAGTGATCAGCCAGTTGTGTCAATTTAAGAACCAGCCAGGGGTGGCAAAAGATTTGCTGCAGCCCCTGGTAGGCCTTGGTGGCACCTATGCCCTGGGCACCTATAGTGCATGGTACAGGGGCTGACAAGGAGTCCATTTCCAATTGTGGTATGTACCTATAGCACATGTATTAATAATTTAGAGAGAGAACAGCCGGCTGGGGGTCTGATTAGCAGGCCCACAGCCTCACTTGTCTAAAACCAGTGAAGCAAAAAGCAAAAATTTGGGGTGACCATAGGATAGCAGACCCTACTCTCCTACACAACCCCCCCCCGCCAAACGCAGGGACATTAAACTAACCTTGACCAGATAAGTCTTCATGTTCTAAGTGGAAGTACCTGGAGAGACCATCTGCATTACCATGGTCAGTCCCTGGGCGGTGCTCCACTGTAAAGTCCATCCCCTGTAGGGAAATGGACCACCTGAGCAGTTTGGGATTTTCACCCTTCCTCTGATTGAGCCACAAGAGGGGCTTATGGTCTGTCTGAACTAGGAAGTGAGTTCCAAACAAGTAGGACCTCAACTTCTTCAGGGCCCAAACCACAGCAAAGGCCTCCCTCTCAATGGCTGACCATCGTTTCTCCCTGGGGGTCAGCCTTCTGCTAATAAAAGCAATGGGCTGGTCTTGACCATCTTGATTAAGTTGTGAGAGCACAGCTCCCACCCCCAACTCAGAAGCATCTGTCTGTACAATGAACTGTTTGGAGTAGTCAGGACTCTTCAGGATAGGTGCAGAGCACATGGCCTTCTTCAGGTCATCAAATGCCTTCTGACAGCTAACTGTCCACTGAACCTTTTTTGGCATCTTCTTGGATGTCAAGTCATTTAATGGTGTCACAATGGACCCATAGTTTTTCACAAACTTTCTGTAATACCCAGTCAGGCCCAAGAAGGCTCTGACTTGTGTCTGGGTAACTGGAGGAGCCCAGTCCTGTATGGTCTGGATTTTGCTCTCCAGTGGTTGAACCTGACCTCCTCCTACTAGGTGGCCCAGGTATACAACCTTACTCTGCCCTATCTGGCACTTTGTAGCCTTGATAGTCAGGCCTGCCTTTTGCAGGGCCTCCAGAACCTTCTTCAGGTGGATCAGGTGATCCTCCCAGGTGGAGCTAAAGATAGCAATATCATCTAGATATGCTGCACAAAAGTCATCCAACCCAGCAAGGACTTGATTCACCAACCTTTGGAAGGTGGCAGGTGCATTCTTCAAACCAAAGGGCATCACCACAAACTGATAATGTCCACTGGGGGTAGAGAATGCTGTCTTGGCTTTTGACTCCTCAGCTAGTCTGATTTGCCAGTAGCCAGCTGTCAAATCAGATGTGCTCAGAAACTTGGCAGAAGCCAATCTGTCAATGAGCTCATCTGCTCTTGGAATGGGATGTGCATCTGTCCTAGTGACAGCATTGAGACCTCTGTAGTCCACACAAAACCTCATTTCTCTCTTTCCATCTTGGGTATGAGGTTTTGGCACAAGGACTACTGGGCTGGCCCATGGGCTCTCTGATGGCTCAATCACTCCAAGCTCCAACATCTTTTGCACTTCAGCCTTGATACAATCCCTGACATGGTCAGGTTGCCTTAGATCTTATTCTTGACAGGCAGACTGTCACCAGTGTCCACCTCATGGGTGCACCAGTTTGTCTAGCTGGGTGTGAGGGAAAACAAGTGCCTGTGGGCTTGCAAAACCTGTCTGCAGTCCATCTGTTGCTGGTCAGTGAGGCTGCCTGCCAAGGCTACTCCATCAACTGAACCATTATCAGGGTTCTGGGAAAGCAGGTCTGGGAGCGGGTCACTCTCTTCCTCCTGTTCCCCATCTGTGGCCATGAGCAAGCTCATGTCCTCCCTGTCCACAAATGCTTTCAAACGATTCACATGGAGCACCCTGTGGGGGCTCCTAGGGGTTCCAAAGTCAACCAGGTAGGTGACTTCTCCCTTTTTCTCAATGATAGGGTAGGGTCCAGTCCATTTGTCCTGGAGTGCTGCTGGGGCCACTGGCTCCAACACCCACACCTTCTGCCCTGGCTGGAACTCAACCAGAACAGCCTTTTGGTCATGCCAAGCTTTCTGTAATTCTTGACTGGCCTCCAGGTTTTTGGATGCTCTCTCCATATACTCAGCCATCCTGGAGCGGAGACCAAGTACATAGTCCACTACATCTAGCTTAGGCTTTTTGAGAGGTAACTCCCATCCTTCCTTCACCAAACATAGTGGACCCCTCACAGGGTGGCCAAACAAAAGTTCAAAAGGGCTGTAGCCAACCCCCTTCTGTGGGACCTCTCTGTAAGCAAAGAGCAAGCAGGGTAAAAGAATGTCCCATTTCCGCCTAAGCTTCTCTGGTAATCCTTTTATCATTCCCTTGAGGGTCTTGTTGAATCTCTCCACAAGCCCATTGCACTGTGGGTGATAGGGTGTGGTAAACTTGTAGTTTACTCCACATTCCTTCCACATTGCTTTTAAATAGCTAGACATGAAGTTAGTACCTCTGTCTGATAATACCTCCTTTGGGAAGCCCACTCTTGAGAAAACTGCAATTAGGGCTTTTGCCACCACAGGTGCTGTGGTGGTCCTCAGGGGAATAGCTTCTGGATACCTGGTGGCATGATCCACTACCACCAGTATAAATCTGTTCCCAGATGCTGTTTGAGGATCCATGGGACCCACAATATCTATTCCAACTCTTTCAAAGGGTACACCCACCACAGGTAGTGGTATGAGGGGGGCCTTTGTTGTGCCACCTGACTTACCACTGGCTTGGCAAGTGACACAGGAGCGACAAAACTCCTTGACATTTTCTGACATGTGAGGCCAGTGAAAGTGTGAAACAAGCCTGTCCCACGTTTTGTTCTGGCTTAAGTGTCCTGCAAGGGGAATATCATGGGCCAAGGTAAGAAGGAAACCCCTAAACTTCAGAGGTATGACCAACCTCCTGGCTGTACCAGGCTTGGGGTCTCTAGCCTCTGAGTAAAGGAGTCCATCATCCCAATACACAGTATGGGTACCTTGGGCATCCCCAGCAGCCTCAGCAGCAGCCTGCTGTCTGAGGGGTTCAAGTGAAGGGCAATCTAATTGAGCCTGCCTCAGGTCTGCCCTTGAGGGTCCCCCTGTCCCCAGAAACTCAACCTGGTCAGGTTCAAGTTCCTCAGAGACAGTCTCCTCTTGGACTGCAGAATCAGTTTCCTGTGAAACCTGATCCTCACACTGGGGCAAGGTGGAAGGCTCAGCCTTTCCTCTCTTGCTCCTTCTCTTGGGTTGTGGTTGGTCTATTGTTTCAAGATCCACCACTGGTTCAGGAAGGCACTTCTTAGCCTGAGACCTTGTCACTGCAAGGACATGAGCTGAAATCCCTTGCATTTCTGCATGAGTCCTGTACTCCACTTCTGACCAAACTGAGCTTTCAAGATCATTGCCTAACAGACAGTCTACTGGGAGGTCTGCACTCACAACAACTTTCTTTAGGCCATCTACCCCTCCCCAGGAGAAGTTCACAACTGCCACACTATGGAAAGTAGTGGAGTTGCTTGCATTGGTCACTAGGTAACTTTCACCTAGTACAATCTGTCCAGGGTCCACAAAGTCAGGTGTCACCATTGTGACACTGGCACATGTGTCCCTGTAGGCCTGAGCCAGTTTCTCATTGATTAAAGCCGTCTGCCTATATTTGCCCAGGTTACTGGGACTCACTGTAGTGGACAAAGCTAAGTCCACATCAAATAGGAGAACTGCCTGAGTAGGGATTCTGACTAGGCCAGATCCTACTTCAGTACCCAGGGTCAACCTTACTACACCCTTTGGCTGTGTTCCACCACTGCTTACTGAACTAGTGGGTGCAGGTGCTTTAGGAGCTGCAGTGGTGGGGACTGGATTTGCCTTGGTGCATTCACTGCCCCAGTGTGAAACTGATTTGCAGGTATTACACCAAGGTTTCTTTGGGCCATTATTCTTCTTTTTCTTGTTTCCATTTTGGGAACCACCCTCCTTATTACTATTTTGGTGGCCTGAAGACTTCTGGTCCTTTTCTTTATCTTTCTGATTTCCACCCTTCTGGTCTGTTTTCTTCTGGTCACCACCTTGGTTCTGGGGTTTCTGCGTAATCCTTGTTCTGACCCATTTGTCTGCCTTCTTTCCCAATTCTTGGGGAGAGGTCAGATCAGAGTCAATAAGGTATTAATGCAACAGCTGGTTTGTACAGTTATTAAGGATCTGTTCTCTCATGATAAGATTGTACAATCCTGTATAGTCTGAAACTTTACTTCCCTGCAACCAACCCTCCAGAGCCTTAGTGGCACAATCTACAAAATCAGTCCAGTCTTGAGTCTGTGCTTTTTGGGTGTCTCTGAACAACAACTTGTATTGCTCAGTGGTTAGGCCAAACCCTTCAATAAGAGCACTCTTCAAGACAGAGTAGTTTTTGGCATCCTCAGTTCTAACTGTGATGAGCCTGTCCCTCCCTTTCCCTGAAAAGGAGTACCATAAAATTGCAGCCCACTGATCCTGAGGAACCTGCTGTACCATGCAGGCTCTCTCAAGAGCAGTCATCCATTTGTGGATGTCATCCCCTTCCTTGTAGGGGGCCACAATTTTTGTCAGGTTTCTATTATCATAGCTCCTGTCTTTTTCTCTAGGAATATTGCTGCCACCAGTTACATCTAAGCCACACAATTTCTGCTCTCTTGCCAAGGCAAGTCTAGCTTGAGCCAGGGCTACCTCCTCCCTCTCTATTTGGAGTTTGACAGCTCTCACCCTGGCCTTATGCTCTATCTTCTGAGAGGCAGTCATACCTCTCTGAGATTCTCTTGAGGCACTAGAAATATGAGAGTCCCCTGATGGAGATCTCACTCTTCTGTTGCCTGGGAGAATGCTCTGGTGGGATCTGGGGAGGTGCTGGCCCTCTCCATTTCCCAGTAGGTTTAAGTTGGCCTGGTTAAGCCTGGCAACTACAACCTGGTTAACCCCTTGATGCTGATCTTCAGGGTCGTCTACCTCTGAGTCCTCCTCCTCTTCTACCTCCTCTTCTTCCTCCTCTGGGGTGGTCTCAGTGGCTGGGGGGTTCACTCCATCTCCTGATTCTAAGGGAACTGCATTTGCCTTTTCCAAGTCATCCTGTTCTAGAATGGCTATCAGGGAATGACTGGTGGGACTTCTGCCCCTCTTTAACCCTCTTGAGATGCACAAGGCAACCAAGTCTTTGTGGGTTAGTTTGTCATAGCTGGAAGTTGCCTGGGTAAGGTCAACTGTCACAGGAACAGACCCAGAGGCTTTCCCTGTGTCAGACATGACTCTAGTGTGGTGTAAGTGATGCACCTACCTACACTAAGTGTTTCCCTACTGTACCTTGCTAGTGAGTTGTAGTCAGGGTGTGCTAATCCCTTTAATCTACAACTACTAAGTTCAGTAGAACTTAAATATGCTAAGCTTTTGATTTATATGTACCTAAAGGTACTTGATTTGATCTTTCAATTTGATAAAAAGATTGCAATGGTAAAACAAACAGCAAGCTCAAATCCGCACCGCTGCTCACCAATGTGAGAAGTTGGCCTGATATATGATGTTTCCAATTCTGGAACCACCTTGTATCAGTCCAAACAACCCTTATGGTGTCTGGTTGTAAGTCAACCTTATTAGACAAGCTATCCTAGGGGTAGCATGGACTAAGCAGCCTTAAAGGCTTAACTTAAGAGGTCGTGTTAAGCGAGCTGTTTTACCACATACAATCCTGTAATATCAAATGAAAGGACACCACACAAGTATATATTATAAAAATATATGTATTTATTACTAAAAACAATCCCCAGTATTCTTTATGAATAAAGGGGCACAAGCGTTAAATCAAAAGCACAGTATAACATACAAAGTTGCACAATTTTGGATGAGGCCAAGGGGCCACTCAAACCATATACTAAAAAAATGGTATAAGAGGGACCATTCGATCAGTGGTTAGGCCTACGGCCTAGGGAATCGCTGGGAGCAGTCGGGACAAGCAATGCTGAAGTCGGGAAAAGCCCGCGGGATTCGGGTGCAGTGCAGAAAGTGCACGCATGTATCAAAGTTAACCAATGGTGCGTAAAAGTTACAAAGTTAGAGTTTAAGGACACTTCCACTGAACCTAGAGGAACAAAACTTAAGACACATACCCTAGAGGTGTGTACCAGTGTGGGAACACCGGCGTTGCAATGTTACCTCACCCACAGGAAGTGGGTGCACAGGGTCGAAGTTGAGTCGGGTTTCGTCACGCAGGCTCTTGGTGCTTGGAGCTGAAAGGGCTGCAGGCGGGGTGAAAGAGAAGTGTCCGGTGGAGTCCAAGGGTGGACTCAAGTCGAAAAGTACCTGAAAGCAGAGGGGACAGAGTCTGGGTCACTCAGCAGTGACATGGGTGGAACCAGGATGGAACCAGGCAAGGTCGGGCGCAATCAGGTGGTTGTTGAGGAGCTTCTCTCCACTGTCACGTGGGCTCTGGGGCATCTACGAAGTCCAGGAGCAGGTCACGATCTGTCCCACGCAGGCTCTCGCCGTCGGCGCTGTCGGCTTCAAGATTGGAGCAAACAACACTTGGCAAAAGCAATCCACGCGAAACCAAGAGATTGCTTCTCACTCGAACCAGGAGGGTCAGAGTGGGGGTTCCTTTTCAGGAGAGCTGGTGCAAATATGGAGCAACCAGAATCGCAAGTCGAATTTCAAGTTTCGTCGGCACAGGGGCCACAAGCCAGCTGGCAAGTGACCGGACCAACGCGTTGAGCCAAAAGAAGCAGAAGGGCCCCACGCAGCACTCGTCGAGTGTGGAGGGCTGAACTTCGGTGCAAGAGTGGATCAGGGTTAAGGCTTCTCAAACCCCGTGGTACAGCTTCGGGGGTCACTCGTGGGCTGCACGGTCAGCGTCTCGTGGTCTTTCCAAGATGGCGTGCCCCACCCTTCCGGTCACCTCCACGGGTCTCAGCTCTGCAGGGACTGTGGATCGGGCTGTTAGAAAGCAGGCAAGCTTGATCTCGTTGGTCTCTGTCGCTCGAGTTCCGGCGGGAACTGCAACAAAGTAGACATCGAGGGCTGGATGGTGCCTGTTTGCACAGGGTGGTCACTCCTTGACCACAAGGGAGATTCTTCAGTCTTCTACGTTGAGTAGGATGTCGAAGGGTCCAGAGTTTCGTTTCTTATGTTTCATCAGGATAATCTGAAGTGCATTGGCACTGCTCCCACTCTTATTCGAATCTGGGGGGCTGGATTACCTGCTAGGTCCCCTCCTATGGGTGGGACCCAGGAAGTGGGTGGATACACCCCCTTCCTTTGATCCAGGCCGCGCTGGCACGAGGGCTGGAGAGCCCCAGAACCGGTTTTGCCGGATTATGCAAGGGGCAGCCTTGTGCTCCCCAGGCAGTGTCTGGTTTCTTTCAAACCTCCCTGCTACAATCCACTATCTTCTGTCTGGGGGGTTGTAACACCGCCCTGCGACAGGAAACCCTTTGTCCAGGCCCCTTGGGCTGAGTTTCGGTCAGCTTCAGGGGGTCAGACTTGTGTCTGTGGCAGAAGCATCCATTTTGTGGATCTGAGGCCCTTTTAGAAATTAACCGCATTTAAGTAAAGTAACATGTCTTACCCCTCTAGAGGGGTGGAATGCTATCCCCGTCGCCAGAACTGGCGAGGGGATAGTATTCCACATCGTATGACACCTTACACGACATGTTTTGATAAAGCCAAACCAAAGTTGCTATATAACTGCGAGGATTATAATGCACTTAAGAGTATATGGTATGGCATTATCCTGAAACAGCTTAGGGATTTGTTCCAGACGGCTGCAGACAGGCTCAGCTCATGCTAGAGCTCCATCTCACATTAAACCACGCACTCTGCCTCCAGGATTGATAAGGCCTTCCATAGGAGTGACTCACAGGTTTATATGTGTCCAGATATAGGTTTAGATATAGGTATACTATATCTAAGCAAGAGGTGATTACACCACCTTGCCCTAGCTGAGTGATCAGCCAGTTGTGTCAATTTAAGAACCAGCCAGGGGTGGCAAAAGATATGCTGCAGCCCCTGGTAGGCCTTGGTGGCACCTATGCTCTGAGCACCTATAGTGCATGGTACAGGGGCTGACAAGGAGTCCATTTCCAATTGTGGTATGTACCTATAGCACATGTATTAATAATTTAGAGAGAGAACAGCAAGCTGGGGGTCTGATTAGCAGGCCCACAGCCTCAGTTGTCTAAAACCAGTGAAGCAAAAAGCAAAAATTTGGGGTGACCATAGGATAGCAGACCCTACTCTCCTACATAGCCTTTCCATGATGGAAGGTAAAAAGGTTTTCAATGCCAGTCGGCTCGCTCTAAGTTGAGACTGATATAGAGGTGAGACTCTGCCAGGGGCCAAGGTCTCTGATCTCCAACTCTTTCAAGTGGCTGCCCCAACCCAGAAGTGACACAACTTTCACCACTGTGAGCTCTGATTAGGGAAGAGAGAGAGGTCTGCTGTTGAGCCAATCGCACTTCATGAGCCACCACTGCAGGTCTTTTGCAGTTTACTCCAATATCTAGACCATATCGTAGATTCCCCTGATGCTTTGCTCACTGGGGTTCCAAGTTCCACTGCAAACCTTGCATATACCAATAGTAATAGTTTATCAACAGGATGCAGGAAGCGATGAGGCCCAGCAGCCTCAATCAATCAACAACCTTCATGTTTTTTGGTCCTTTATCCGGCCCGCGCTCCAGCGTGGTCGGCCTGAACTCTTGACTTTGTCCTGGTGCAGTGCAACCAATTAATTCTTTAGGAGGTATTTGCTTCTAAGTGCTATTTTTGCTTTTATTCTTTCAAAATTCATATCTTTGGATATATGTCCTTTTTGTCTTGTTTTATTTATTCAATTAAGTTTTATTTTCCTAAACTGGTGTGGATCCTTTTGGTTTGGTGTTGTGTGAAGACTTTCTAAATGCCACAAAAGGGATATGGTAATAAGATACCTATTTAAGACACTGTAATGGAACCCACATACAGGTTGGCAGACCTGCTGGGTCTATATTTGCTAATTTGGAATCATGCATACGTCCCATCTGTGTGAGCTTCTGCATTCAGCATGAGCAAGTCGCTTTGTCTTCCTCTCCTGCGAAAGGCAATTACCCTCAATCCGCCAACCTTCTCCAATAATACCCTATATTAACTCAAATTCTAAGCTTTACATTTTTCAATGTTAAGAAATAAAATAAGCATTATATATCTATCATGAAAGTGGCAAAACTGTGTGCATACATACCACTTGTTGCATCATGTGTTGCTCTAGATGATTCAGTAATGGTGGCTGACAATGTTCTAGATACTGTGCTTGTTACAATGGCTTCCGAAGTTAAATTGGTTTGTTCTGTGGAATTAGAAAACGTTACTTGTTCAACAGTAGAAGGGGCTGTGCTTGTTTGATCTGATGGTATTGAGAATGAGGACGTGGTTGGGTGCAGTGTTGAGCCTGTTGCTATTGGCACTGCTGCTGTGGACTTCGTGCTCTTCTCAGTGGAGACGGCTTTGGTCACCTGAGTTGAGGATGTGCTACCTGTGGATGCCACTGCTGTTGAGTTCTCACTGCCTTTAAACATTGCTGAAGTGTCACTTGTTGTTATGGTTGGAATTCCTTCTGTTGCATTTCCAGTTCCAACTGCCACGTCTGTGTGCACAGTTGCAGAATGTGTGGTCTTATCTGTGACCACATGTGTAGTTGTTATCAGTGCTGTTGGAGGAAGAAAGTAGGCAGTAAGAGAATGCTTTTCATACATTCAGCAGAAATGTCAAACAGATATACAGATATTAAAATATGTCTACTGATTAATGTCACAAAATGAGGGTACAGGACATAACTGCGCAACAAGTGAACCAATTTATAATGCCCTTTGTGTTATAAAGTTGCATCTAGCTTCATTGAGGCATCATGCTACCTTCGTGTTTTTTTGTATTTAGTAATTAGTCTCTTGCATTCTCTTTAAGTATGACCTCTTTCGGAGCTTCTTCATTCAATATTTACTATTTATCGTCTTTTGGGGTTTTGCTTTACAGGCAGATGAAATGCGTTACTTACCTGTAACTGCAGTTATCCAGTATTGGTGTCTTTCATAGATTCACATGCCTGAATCATTCCCCGTTGTCGGAATGGAAGTCCCCGGTACATAAATAAAGTAATGTCCTATAGACATATAGAGAATAGAAGGCCTAAAGGCCTCACATTAGTAACATATCCATGTATTTTTGTACAAAGAACCAAACTCTAGAAAAGAGCCAATCAGCTGTCACCTCCCTTTAGAACCCTTCTGGCAGAAGCCTCAGTCCCTCAGATTTTCGTACGCACTAAGCTAAGTAGGCGTGTTACTGAGGGAATTAGGTGAGTCCTTCCAGGAGAGGCGGGAGGGTTGCATGTGAATCTATGAAAGACACCAATACTGGGTAACTGCAGTTACAGGTAAGTAACGCATTTCTTATCCAGTATTATGGGTGTCTTTCATAGATTCACATGCCTGAATCAGAGTAGCAAGCAATGCAGAGAGCAAATTTCGGATGGTACAGTATATACAAGTCATTAGATAATAACATATCAAGCGACTAGTAACAGCCCATAGACGCCAACCACAAGTATCAGTAAAGAAATGTGCATACAAGAGAAGGATGGAGGGATGAAAGAAGGCTCACCTCAGTGAAATAGATGGCGTAGTACTGCTTGTCCCACCGCTGCATCTTTCATAAGCTCCGTGTCCAGGCAGTAATGCCTAGTGAAGATATGTGGCGACTTCCATGTTGCCGCTCTGCAAATGTCAATGACTGGCACCCCTGCAAAGAGTGCCATAGCAGTGGGCTCCCACCTTAGAGCGTAGTGGCTGTCCTGCTTGTTCATGACAGAAAGAGATGGCTGCAGAAATACAGCGTGAGATACTCTGTTTAGAAAGTGGGAGACCCTTCCTAGGTCTACTGTAAGCTAAGAATAGTTGGTTCGATTTCCTGAATGATTTTGTCTTGTCGATGTAAAATTTTAAGCATCGCTTGAGGTCCAAAGAATGCAACGATCTCTCTGCTGCTGTACTGGGATTTGGGAAGAAGGAACGGAAAACCACAGGCTCATTAAGCTGGAAATCCGACTGAACTTTTGGGATAAACTTCGGATTGGTCCTCAGGATCACCCAGTCATTTTTAAATTGCAGAAAATGATCCTGAATTGTAAATGCCTGCAGTTCACTCACCCTCCTTGCAGAGGTGAGCGCAAGAAGGAGCGCTGTCTTCCAAGAGATTTATTTCAATTCAGCTCTGTGTACCGGCTCGAATGGATGCTTCATGAGCTGATTAAGAACTACATTCAGACGCCAGGTAGGTGGCAACATCCTTACTGGAGGGAAAGACCTGTATAATCCCATCAAAAATTGTTTGATGAACCTGTTTGTCCAGAGGGATGGACCCACTGAATTTCTCTTATAACGGGATATTGCAGCCAAGTGGACTTTAATGGAAGAGTGGGCTAGACCCGACTTCGCCAGATGTAACAGGTAAGGTAAAACTTGTTCCGGTGAGGAAGAGAGAGGGTGTATCCCTTGACCTGCACACCAAACACAAAACCTCTCCCATTTCAGGAAATACGTTTTGGTGGTGCTATCCGCTCGTGCTCTGGCGAGGATGTCTCTACAGTCCTACGGAATATTCAAATTTCAAAATTCTCGTAACTCAGGAGCCAGGTGGCTAACTTGAGAGATTTCAGATCCGGATGTTGAACTTGCTGGTTGTTCATAGTGAGCAGAGAAGGACACTGCTTTAGACGGATCGGCGGTTTCAGGGATAGATGCATACATACTAATTCTTGCCTCAAGTGTTGCTCTTGGCCTTTAGAGCCACAAGGGGCTTAGGCCCTTGCTATCTTAAGCAGAGATTTCGTCTATATCATCAGGAGCGGACCGTGAGATTCAATAACCTGTGACTCCTTCGTGTCCTGCAATATTTCAAAACCCGACAAGGCCCTGAAAGAGACCTTATACCACCTCAGGATGAAGACTCCTTTTGTGATCCGCTAAGCATTGATGACCGAGTTAGTCTACTATGGTGTTCAGAGAGCCGGCCAGATGTTGAACCACAAAGAAAATAACCTGACGTTCAGGCCATGTCCAGAGACACAGACCCTATTGAATAGAGTCCAAGACCCCACCCACCCCACCCTAATTGTAGCAATACCACATGGCATTGGTTTTATCAGTGAACACCTGAACTAGCCTTTCCATGATGGAAGGTAAAAAGGTTTTCAATGCCAGTCGGCTCGCTCTCAGTTGAGACTGATATAGAGGGGAGACTCTGCCAGGGGCCAAGGTCTCTGATCTCCAACTCTTTCAAGTGGTTGCCCCAACCCAGAAGTGACACAACTTTCACCACTGTGAGCTCTTGTTAGGGAAGAGAGAGAGGTCTGCTGTTGACCCAATCGCAGTTCATGAGCCACCACTGCAGGTCTTTTGCAGTTTACTCCAATATCTAGACCATATCATAGATTCCGCTGATGCTTTGCTTAATGGGGTTCCAAGTTCCACTGCAAACCTTGCATATACCAATGATAATAGTTTATCAACAGGATGCAGGAAGTGATGATGCCCAGCAGTCTCAATCAATCAACAACCTTCATGTTTTTTGGTCCTTTATCCGGCCCGCGCTCCAGCGTGGTCGGCCTGAACTCTTGACTTTGTCCTGGTGCAGTGCAACCAATTAATTCTTTAGGAGGTATTTGCTTCTAAGTGCTATTTTCGCTTTTATTCTTTCGAAATTCATATCTTTGGATATATGTCCTTTTTGTCTTGTTTTATTTATTCAATTAAGTTTTATTTTCCTAAACTGGTGTGGATCCTTTTGGTTGGGTGTTTTCACTGTTTTACTGTTTAAGTGTTGTACAAATACCTTACAAATTGCCTTTTAAGTTAAGCCTGACTACTCTGTGCCAAGTTACCAGACGGTTTATTTTAGGTTGTGTAGTGACTTACCCACTCTAGGATTTGGCTCCAGCTTGGACAGGGTTCACACCTATGCCAACCAGAAACCCAATTTCTAACATACATCAACCAACTTTAGTTATTGGCTCAAGTGTGAAGCTGTTGTCACAAACCATCAACGTTGGGGATAAATCTTTTTACTGCATGGTCAGACAACTATAAGCAGTCACCAGCTGTCCCATTAATACCTTTTCATTGTGTCCATCTTTAGCAAACATAACGGAAGCAGCAATCCAATCCCTGGACTAGAGTCATAAAACAGCCTTTGATGGTTGGATCTTTTCCATTTTATCTGGACACTGTGTGAAGACTTTCTAAATGCCACAAAAGGGATATGGTATTAAGATACCTATTTAAGACACTGTAATGGAACCCACATACAGGTTGGCAGACCTGCTGGGTCTATATTTGCTAATTTGGAATCATGCATATGTCCCATCTGTGTGAGCTTCTGCATTCAGCATGAGCAAGTGGCTTTGTCTTCCTCTCCTGCGAAAGGCAATTACCCTCAATCCGCCAACCTTCTCCAATAATACCCTATATTAACTCAAATTCTAAGCTTTACATTTTTCAATGTTAAGAAATAAAATAAGCATCATATATCTATCATGAAAGTGGCAAAACTGTGTGCATACATACCACTTGTTGCATCATGTGTTGCTCTAGATGATTCAGTAATGGTGGCTGACAATGTTCTAGATACTGTGCTTGTTACAATGGATTCCAAAGTTAAATTGGTTTGTTCTGTGGAATTAGAAAACGTTACTTGTGCAACAGTAGAAGGGGCTGTGCTTGTTTGATCTGATGGTATTGAGAATGAGGACGTGGTTGGGTGCAGTGTTGGGCCTGTTGCTATTGGCACTGCTGCTGTGGACTTCGTGCTCTTCTCAGTGGAGACGGCTTTGGTCACCTGAGTTGAGGATGTGCTACCTGTGGATGCCACTGCTGTTGAGCTGTCACTGCCTTTAAACAATGCTGAAGTGTCACTTGTTGTTATGGTTGGAATTCCTTCTGTTGCATTTCCAGTTCCAACTGCCACGTCTGTGTGCACAGTTGCAGAATGTGTGGTCTTATCTGTGACCACATGTGTAGTTGTTATCAGTGCTGTTGAAGGAAGAAAGTAGGCAGTAAGAGAATGCTTTTCATACATTCAGCAAAAATCTCAAACAGATATGCAGATATTAAAATATGTCTACTGATTAATGTCACAAAATGAGGGTACAGGACATAACTGCGCAACAAGTGAACCAATTTATAAAGCCCTTTGTGTTATAAAGTTGCATCTAGCTTTATTGAGGCATCATGCTACCTTCGTGTTTTTTTGTATTTAGTAATTAGTCTCTTGCATTCTCTTTAAGTATGACCTCTTTCGGAGCTTCTGCATTCAATATTTACTATTTATCGTCTTTTGGGGTTTTGCTTTACAGGCAGACGAAATGCGTTAATTACCTGTAACTGCAGTTATCCAGTATTGGTGTTTTTCAAAGATTCACATGCCTGAATCATTCCCCGTTGTCAGAATGGGAGTCCCCGGTACATAAATAAAGTAATGTCCTATAGACATATAGGGCCAGATTCACAGAACTAACTTAAGACAACATCCTAAACTTACTACTTTTGGTATTCACAGAAGTTAGGATTTTGTCTTAAGTTTGTCATAAGACAAACTTAAGACAGACTTAAGTTAGAATTTTGTCTTAAGTCTGTCTTAAGACAAAATCCTAACTTCTGTGAATACCAAAAGTAGTAAGTTTAGGATGTTGTCTTAAGTTAGTTCTGTGAATCAGGCCCATAGAGAATAGAAGGCCTAAAGGCCTCACATTAGTAACATATCCATGTCGTTTTGTAAAAAGGACCAAACTCTAGAAAAGAGCCAATCAGCTGTCACCTCCCTCTAGAACGCTCCTGGCAGAAGCCTCAGTCCCTCAGATTTTCGTACGCACTAAGCTAAGTAGGCGTGTTACTGAGAGAATTAGGTGAGTTCTTCCAGGGGAGGCGGGAGGGTTGCATGTGAAACTATGAAAGACACCAATACTGGATAACTGCAGTTACAGGTAAGTAACGCATTTCTTATCCAGTATTATGGGTGTCTTTCATAGATTCACATGCCTGAATCAGAGTAGCGAGCAATGCAGAGAGCAAATTTCGGATGGTACAGTATATACAAGTCATTAGATAATAACATATCAAGCGACTAGTAACAGCCCATAGACGCCAACCACAAGTATCAATAAAGAAATGTGCATACAAGAGAAGGATGGAGGGATGAAAGAAGGCTCACCTCAGTGAAATAGATGGCGTAGTACTGCTTGTCCCACCGCTGCATCTTTCATAAGCTCCGTGTCCAGGCAGTAATGCCTAGTGAAGATATGTGGCGACTTCCATGTTGCCGCTCTGCAAATGTCAATGACTGGCACCCCTGCAAAGAGTGCCATAGAAGTGGGCTCCCACCTTAGAGCGTAGTGGCTGTCCTGTTTGTTCATGACAGAAAGAGATGGCTGCAGAAATACAGCGTGAGATACTCTGTTTAGAAAGTGGGAGACCCTTTCTAGGTCTGCTGTAAGCTACGAATAGTTGGTTCGATTTCCTGAATGCTTTTGTCTTGTCGATGTAAAATTTTAAGCATTGCTTGAGGTCCAAAGAATGCAACAATCTCTCTGCAGCTGTACTGGGATTTGGGAAGAAGGAACGCAAAACCACAGGCTCATTAAGGTGGAAATCCGACGGAACTTTTGGGATAAACTTCGGATTGGTCCTCAGGATCACCCTGTCATTTTTAAATTGCAGAAAAGGATCCTGAATTGTAAATGCCTGCAGTTCACTCACCCTCCTTGCAGAGGTGAGCGCAAGAAGGAGCGCTGTCTTTCAAGAGATGTATTTCAATTCAGCTCTGTGTACTGGCTCGAATGGATGCTTCATGAGCTGATTAAGAACTACATTCAGACGCCAGGTAGGTGGCAACATCCTTACTGGAGGGAAAGACCTGTATAATCCCATCAAAAATTGTTTGATCAACCTGTTTGACCAGAGGGATGGACCCGCTGAATTTCTCTTATAACCGTATATTGCAGCCAAGTGGACTTTAATGGAAGAGTGGGCTAGACCCGACTTTGCCAGATGTAACAGGTAAGGTGAAACTTGTTCCGGTGAGGAAGAGAGAGGGTGTATCCCTTGACCTGTACACCAAACACAAAACCTCTTCCATTTCAGGGAATACGTTTTGGTGGTTCTATCCGCTCGTGCTCTGGCGAGGATGTCTCTACAGTCCTACGGAATATTCAAATTTCGAAATTCTCGGAACTCAGGAGCCAGCCGGCTAACTTGAGAGATTTCAGATCCGGATGCTGAACTTGCCGGTTGTTCATAGTGAGCAGAGAAGGACACTGCTTTAGACGGATCGGCGGTTTCAGGGATAGACGGTGGAGTTCTGTGAACCAATGCTGTGTCGGCCAAGTTGGGGCTATTAGAATGAGAGTGCAAGGCTCCACTTTCATCTTCCTGAGGACTCTGGGAAGCATCGGTAATGGCGGAAAAGCGTACGCAAAGACATTGCGCCATGCGATGGAAAATGCATTCCCTAGAGACCCTGACTGGGGATGCTAACTTGCGAAGTATGGGCATTTGGCGTTGATCCTTGTAGCAAAGAGATCGATCTGTGGTGAGCCCCATCTGGAGAAGATTTGGTTGAGGATCTTCCGATCTATCTCCCACTTGTGAGATGATGTTTTCTGCCTGCTCAACGAGTCGGCGAGTACATTGTCCATGCCTGGGACATATTCTGCCCTTAGGGCTACATTGTTCGTTATTAGCCAGTTACAGATTTTCTGCGACTCGCGAGAGAGTGTCAGCGAGCACGTCCGTCCCTGCTTGTTGAGGTAGTGCATCGTCGTAGTGTTGTCTGTCCTGACGAGCACCAGGGAGTTTTTGATCCTTGGGAGGAAATACTGCAGGGCCGAGAAGAACTCTCTCAGCTCGAGCAGATTGATATGGAGTTTTTTCTCTGCAGCTGACCATTTTCCACTTATTTGCAGCTCCTGTAGGAAGGCTCCCCAACCTTCTAAGGAGGCGTCTGATGTGATGACATGAGGAGCCGCGGGAAGCAGGAATGTCAATCCTTGAGACAGGTTTCCATCCACCATCGCAAAGCTTTGACCATCTGAGCAGTCACCTTTATGCGGTCGTCAAATTAACCTGCGCATTGAATCCACTGCCTCGAGAGTGCCTCTTGCAGAGGACGCATCCGTAGACGACAGTGAGGGATCAAAAGGATGCACGATGACATCATCCCCAAAAGGGATTTGAAGAGGAAGACCGTCAACACTCTTTTCGAGGCTACTCCAGACGCTAGAGCTAGGAGTTTGTTTTTCCTCTCCTGAGATGGGAACGCTTTTTCAGAACGTGTGTCCAAGGTTGCACCCAGGAAATTTACGGTTTGAGGAGGTCTTGGGGACGATTTCTCCTGGTTGAGCGTGAGACCCAGGCAATTGAAGAGACCTAGACAGGCGTTGGAAGACCTGGACGCTTCTTCAAAGGACGGTGCCTTAATCAGCCAGTCGTCCAGATATGGAAAGACCTGATGACACCGATGTCTGAGATATGCCGCTTCTGGGATAAGACATTTCGTGAAGATGCGGGCGCAGACTTGAGTCCAAAGGGCAGGACGCAGAACTGGAAATTCCTGCCCGCTACTGCAAATCTCAAGTATTTTTGGTGATTCCTGTGAATTGGTATATGGAAGTAAGCATCCTGTAAGTCTAGTGACGCCATGAAATCTCCTTCCTCCGGAAGATGTAAGACCTCATGGATCGTTACCATGCGAAACGACTGCTTCTTCAGGAATTTGTTGAGGGCCCTGAGGTCTAGGATTGGCCTCCATTTTCTTTCTTTTTTCTGGATCAAAAAGAAACGGGAATAAAATCCTTTCCCCCTTTGAGATGGAGGTGCCTTTTCTATTGCTCCTTTCTGTAGCATAACTGAGATATCTCGTAGAAGCAGCCGCAGGTTTTTGTGATGCATTGGATGAGGAGGAGTTTGAGGAGGGGTGCGTATAAATTCCATAGAATGGCCTAATTGTATTAATTGAAGGACCCAACGGTCCGTAGTAATTATCTTCCAATTTTGCAGAAAATGGGTAATTTTTCCTCCAATTTTTAATAAGTGGGATGAGGTTTGGACTGGCTGAATAAACAAGTCATTGTCTTCGTCCGTTGTTTCTCCTTTGTCCTCTACCTCGAAAGGACGACTTTCCATACGAGGATTGTTGGCCTTGTTGCTGCTGGCGTTTCTGGTACTGTGGTCTACTCTGGTTGGAAGAATAAGAGGACCTGTATTGAAAACCTCCTTTGTAGGAAGATTGACCTCTTCCTCTGTTTCCCCGAAAGGACTGATTTTTATATTGGAGTGTGCCCAAGGGTCTCGCAGTATCAGTGTCCATTTTTAGGTCTCGCCTGTCGATGCGCATGCGCATCGAGCAAGCGAGACTATGGTGGCTTATCCACTCTTTATCCAACTTGCAAGGAATCGTGGCGATTCCTTGCAGTGCACGAGAAATTTAAGCTCAATGCGCATGCGCATTGAGCTTAAAAGCGCGTGCACATGCCCCCAGCCGCCTGCCTTGCCTACTCTCCCAGCTGGTGCCGCTCCACCCCCTGCGGCATCAAAGGCTTTCACGGCCGGCCGGCCATGCTTTCAGTTTCACGACCGGCCGGCCGTGTGAAGTACATTTCAAAGCCCGCTCTCCCTGCTCCGCCCCCTGCTCCGGCCGAGACGCATTTCTCCTCCCTCCTCCCCCCTCCTGGGTCAGGTTACCCTGCTTTCTCTTTCGCTTTTTTTTCACCCGGTGACATTGTTGCCTTTAGCCCTTCCCTCACCTCCTCAAGCCGTTACTCGTTGCCTCTTACTCTCTCTGTATTTTGTTACAATATTCATTTATTCTTCATTCAGGTTTCCGCAATACGGACAATACTTGTTTTGTTTTTGGGAACCCGGTAGAAAACGGTGAAACATTTTGGATGTAAGTTTCCTTCATTTTTTTTACTCCTTCAAGTGGCGCCATCACTAAAGAAAATCAACAAACATTGTATTTATCAGTATTGTTTTTATTGCGACTTCAGAAAAATAATGAATGGCTCAGTTTAGATTCCATATTCGAAGTATACTGCAAACGTGAAAAGTGCAGTATTTCTACTCGTATAATAAAATATGTATATTTTTCCTTAAAATAATATTACTTTAACTCAATTTTCATTTGAAGTTATGTCTGTATCAAAATATAACCACTTCAATATTGTCGTTCCGCTAATAGTATACCCCACAGTCTTTTGTTAGGTCTATTGGCGAGTTGGCTACGTCACACCTGCCGCTTCGTCCAGCCCTTACACGCATGCGCATGTCTCTATGGCGTGCTGTTGGGCTGTGGTAAGGCCATATTGGCCGGTACGGCGCGAGTAAGGCTGTAAAAACAGTGTGGATTTTTACCACTTGTTGGAAAACATCTGGCTTCGTGAGCCCCAAGCAGACGGGAGGCCGCCCACACCCAGGTAAGTGCAAGTTAAAAGACGGACAGTACCTATATGCAGGATATTGGCGGAAGCGAGTGTTAGTAGTGTTTAATGAGCGTAGTTATCCTCATCTTCCTCCGCATGTAGTAAGGCGCCCATGAAATAGAAAACGGGACCTATACCCAAGTCTGTAGTTCATTCGGACCTCTTCTTTTCAACCTCTTCCTGCACCTCAGTGATGTCAGCAGCTTGGAGTTCCCACCCGTCACTTTCGGAGTTTGCGTTCTTATCCTGTTGTGACTTCAAAGAATCTGCTGCAGACCATTCAACAACAAGTTTAATTTAGACTTGAGCGTCGCTGCCCTAGTATCCTCGCTGCTTATGACAGAGTTATACTCTTTGAATGGTATCTCAAGCGCCGGCCTCTAGCACAGTTACCAGCTGTGGCATCGGTGCTTGCACAAACTGCCAGAACTTTGCTTCCCATTGCTCCTCTTTTTACGATGGGTCCAGCCGCTTGTATCTAGCAGTTTGAGTCTTTCTTTAGGTACGATGGTATCCTGTTGCGCTTATTTATGTTTCTGAGAGAGGTTATTTCAGTTAAAACATGTATATTCCACTGAAAAATTTGGTTAAAAAAAGCCTGCAGTTCCATTTCAAACTCATTGAGAAGCCAATAAGTGTTGCAAAGGATGACAGCCAACTTTACAATTATACATTTTCCTTCTGGTTTAAAAAAAAAATCAATGTTAGGAAAGGTAAAATGTGAAATTAATTTAAGGGCGTAACTTGATGTGCAATGGGCATGTGTTAAACAGACAATAGTGCCAGTAAGGCACACTCCACCCCGCCGGAGCCTCGCATCACTCTGCAGTCTCTGCCTCGCGCCCGCCATTGCCCCCTCCCCTTCAAGGGGACTGAGCACGTGCTCTCATTATCTCACCTCCCTTTATAATTAATTTACGGTCTTTGCAACTCCCCAGCCATATGTTGCTTTGTTTTCGCTGCTTCTTTGTTGTTGTGTCGCCACACATCCGCCTCTCACCGCACCGACGCCACTCACCCTCACTCACCCTCAACCCCTCACCCTCACTCACCCTCAACCCCTCACCCTCACTCACCCTCAACCCCTCACCCTCACTCACCCTCAACCCCTCACCCTCACTCACCCTCACCCTCACTCACCCTCAACACCTCACCCTCACTCACCCTCAACCCCTCACCCTCAACCCCTCACTCACCCTCACTCATCCTCACTCACCCTCAACCCCTCACCCTCACTCACCCTCAACCCCTCACCCTCACTCACCATCAACCCCTCACCCTCAACCCCTCACCCTCACTCACCCTCAACCCCTCACCCTCAACCCCTCACCCTCACTCACCCTCAACCCCTCCCCCTCGACCCCTCCCCCTCAACCTCACTCACCCTCACTCACCCTCACTCACCCTCACTCACCCTCACTCACCCTCACCCTCACTCACCCTCAACCCCTCACCCTCACACAGTGCAATAGGTCTCGGAGCATTTGAGTTAGAGCTTTTAGAATTGTTTATGGCTTTTTTTATTTGTAATTCTTTAGCATTGGCTACAGGAAACAAAAATGCTAAAGATTTACAAAAAAAACCCATAAACAATTCTAAAAGCACTAACTCTAATGCTGCGAGACCTATTGCATTTCCAATGCTTGTTATATTTTGTAGAGCCTCGTCAATTTTGGTGCCAAATAATAAATGCCCATCATATGGCATATCCAAAATCTTTGTCTGCACCTCAGGATGGAATGAGGTTGCTTTCAGCCATCCTTGGCACCTCAAAACCCCTGCTCCATCCAGTTGGCGGAATCCTGTCATAGCGACGTCCATTGCACAGTCTATAATCTCCGATGCTGATGTTTCACCCTCCAGTAGAATTTTCTTTACATCCTCCTTGGACGCGTCAGGTAATTCGGACAGGTATGGGGCTATATCTGCCCACAATTGCCTATTATAACGCCGAAGAAGCGCTAGGGCATTTGCTGCCTTGACGGTCATTGCTGACATTGAGGAAAACCGTTTCCCAATGTTGTCCAACTTTCTTCCATCTTTATCAGGCGGAGCCGATAAAGGAGATGAAGGATTTCTGGAGCTCTTTTGGGCCGCCTGCGTCACCACCGAATCCGGTTTAGGATAACCTGTAAGACAAGCCGGTGCCGTGTTTGGAGCTTTGTACTTTTTGTCCAATCGAGGGAACACTGGCGAAACAGAGGCGGGATTCTGCATAATCTGAACCCCCTGTATCCAAAGATATTCAATAATAGGAATTGACCTCATTGATTTTTTGAGAGGTTCCTTGAAATCGTACAGGAAACAGTCCTGTTCTTGGGAATCCATAGTAATTTGGAAGCGTTTAGCGGCCCTTTCCACCAAATTATGGAAACCGCCGATGTCAACCGGCGGAGAATCTGAGGTTGCAGGCACCGGAGATGCTGGCGAAGGTATGACGTAATCCTCCCAGTCCCCATGGACAGATTGATCGTCCTGCAATTCACCTTCTTCTCACTGTTCCTCCTCTTCTTCTTCATCAGAAGATTGAGAATCTGGCAAATCCACCCGTTCCTTTTGAATGGTTAAGGGAGGGGGTCGCGGTCTTGGCGATGGAGCTGCCGTGGTATTGGAGGAGCCGGAGATTCTGGGAACCTCTGCTTGTAATCCTGGATGAGGTAACGCAGATCTGTAACTAGGGATGCTGGAAGACAGACCATAGGTGTAGGTGGTAGATGAACTACCTCTTTCTGAGCATCCTCCTCATCTGAGCTCTGGCATTTGACATGCAGTTCTGAGGGGCTAATTGCCATCTGGAACATATCCCCGTCATCAGAATCCTCATCTTGAAGGAGACATGCTGGTAGTAATAGTTGCACACGGCTAGGAGAAGTTAACTCCGGCGTCTTTCTGGTGATCTTTAGACGCACTGAAGCTGTTTAGATGCCAGAATCAATCACGGTGAGATCGTCGACTGAGTAGTGTCGACTGTTGCCATAGCCGATGAAGCTGTCATCGACGGTATAGATGTTCCTGTCGTCGACTGTGCCATCGTCGACAGTGTCTTCGTCGACGGTGTCTTCGTCGATGATGTCTTCGTCGACGGTGCCTTCGTCGGCGGTGTCTTCGACGACGGTGCCTTCGTCGGCGGTGTCTTCGACGACGATGTCTTCGTCGACGGGGCCTTCGTCGACGGTGCCGATGCCGACGGTGATGATCTCGTTGTTGACGCTGTCGTCGGCGAGGCTATCGTCAACGGGATCTTAGGCGTCGACGACGATCTCTTGATAACTATTGTAGATGATAAAGTCTTACCAGCTGACGACGATGGAGTCGTCATCGTCGTTGATGATAATGACGACAATGCCGTCGTTGTAGACACATAAGCAGGAGACACTGCTTTCTTCGTCGCTGAAGATGTCGTAGATGATATTATCGTCGTCGACGGTGCAGGCTTCTTGAAGGTGTTAACCTATTTCTCAGAAGCTGTTTTTGACATAGTCTCTGAAGACTTTTTTGATGTCTTCTTTTGAGGAGTGTCCAAGGGGCCAGAGGAAGCCACCCTTGGCCTTTTCAGAGATAATCTTGAGGAGACATAAGAACCCTCACTCTCCTCAGAGGAATCCACGTTATCTCTATCTTTAAGCCTTTGGAGCCAGATTAGAAGGCGTCCTTCTCTATCTTTAAGGGTCTTAGTTGAAAAGGTTTGACATACCTTGCAGTCCTTAGCAGTATGATCTGGGTATAAGCAGTAAAGGCAGTCCTTATGTTGATCATCAATGTGTAGCCTTTTCTTGCCACAAGAGCCACAGGCCCTAACGAGACCCTTCTTTGGAGTGTCAGCCATAGTGTATAGCTTTCACTTGAGGAAAAAACTGGAAAATAATCCAAAATGCTGAGGAAAAAGCTGTGAAGAAACAAACCTGAGCAGAGCTCAGGGGAGACTCCATTTGCACAACGTGTGGTAGAAAATCTGAGGGACTGAGGCTCCTGCCAGGAGGGTTCTAAAGGGAGGTGACAGCTTTTCTAGAGTTTGGTCCTTTTTACAAAAGGACATGGATATGTTACTAATGTGAGGCCTTTAGGCCTTCTATTCTCTATATCTCTATAGGACATTACTTTATTTATGTACCGGGGACTCCCATTCCGACGACGGGGAATGATTCAGGCATGTGAATCTATGAAAGACACCCATAATACTGGATAATGTATGATTAACAGTTGGTCGTATCAACCTTTCCTGCGATAGGCCACGTCCAGGTTCTGCCAATCGTCTCAAATAATTCAGTACCTTCACTTAAATTTTAAGTTGTACATTTTTTTCCATTTAGTAACAAGAAAGTAGTATCTATTGTATAGGTGACAAAACTGAAAACATACATTCCACTTGTTGTCTCATGTGTTGCTCTTTGCCTTTAGAGCCACAAGGAGCTTTGACACATGCTATATTAAGCAGAGGCTTAGGGGTCCATTAGGATGGTGGGCGGACTTTGTCCTCCCGCCATCCTCCCGTGGAATGGGACCGCTCGCCATAGGTGTAGGGGTCCCGTTACAGAGATTGGCGGACGCATCCTGCATTCCTGACATTGCGGCAGGCGGTGCACTCAGCACTGCACGCCACAATGCCAGGAAGGCATGTCGTGCACTTCCATGCGTGGTGCCTGCCATGTTGAGCAAGGAACTGCCATGTGCACCCCCACCCCCCCGGAGTCCCTGGGGGCCCGCAACGGGCCCCCACAGGCAGAGTCTGCATGCCTTTGCAGCCACGGAAAAGCATGTCCCAGCACACATCCTAATATGGCTGGCAGTGTCTAACAGACACCGTGTCCCGGGGGTGCCGGGTTTACAGGGATATCGACCAACTGAGGGGGTTCTGGAGGGTCAAATAGAAATACCGGTGCTTTCAAGAGAGGTTTTAAGGAAGGTTTTATTGGGATGAAAGTTCTTTTCATGGATATCACAGTAAAGTCTATTGATAGGTCCCGTCGCGATGCCTTGTGGTCTTGGTAGTTCCACTTCCGGGAAGGTGTTGCTCCAGGCGTCTCGCGGTGAACCCGGAAAGAAAAGGAAAGCAACGAGTTATATTCTAAACTCGGGGAATATCCACAAGGGCCGGGAGTGAGGGAACGCTCCCAGTGGACAGTGCTCTAAATACAGGTGGTGGGTAGGAGTGCTTGTGCTCGGGGAAAGGGTTCGTTGCGGGAGATGTCTACGGGGGTGGCTGCCTCCGCCTCCCAACCCAACCCGCGACCCGGCCCCGTACCTCTCGCAGCCACGCTCCTCCCGTGGGCGCGTGGCAGGGCGAAGCGTCCAACCGTTGGCCTCCTGGCTTGTCGTCTCCGTCTTCTTCTCGTCCTCGTTCTCGTTCTGCGTCCTTCTCCGCTGCCTGGGAATCGCCGTCCGTCTTCGTGTCGGTACTTCCTGCTTTTGACGTCATCAGGGGTGGAGCCCCGGGCTCAAGGTCCCAAGCCTTAAAGGAACCGCACTCATTCTCCTCGGACCAGTCCTTCGTGATGTCATTGGGGTTTCCATACCATGTACCGATGTGTGGCTGTGGGGAAAAGGTGCAGGGTGTAAGGGGGGTGGCGGACCACCAGTCTTCCGTAACAGGCTCCTGGGGGCTGGATCCGTGACACACCGCCACCCTATTAAATCCTTTTCCGCCCAGTAGACTTGTCGACCGGGCGGAAAAGCGGTGGACGGTCTTACCATCTGCCGCGGACCCCCCAGCCATTGTAATATGGTGGGGGATCTTTGCTGAGAGGATGGCGGGTGACTACCGCCGGCCTTGCGGGGGCGATCCGCCCGCCTTCTTAATGTGGCCCTTAGTCTCTATCATCAGGAGCGGACCCTGAGATCCAATCACCTGCGACACCTTTGTGTCCTGCGATATTTCAAAACCCGACAGGGCGGCAGGTCCTTCCCGGTAAGATTCGTGAAATTCTGGAAGGCACTGCCTGCCGACATGTGCCAGATCGAGACAGAACAGGAGTTTAGGAAGGCCTTAAAAAACATGGCTCTTTTCTCAAGCGTAGTCTCCTGGCCAGTCTTTTTGTTAGTCTGTAACTAGAGCCGGTAGCTGCGTGCTCTACTAATGACTATTGATTGATAGATGATTCAGTAAAGGTAACTATTGCTGTTTTAGATGCTGTGCTTGTTAATATTACATTTGAAGTGGAACATGTAATTTTGTTACATTGGTTTGGTCTGCAAATTTAGCAGGCGTCACCTACGCAACAATGAAGGGGCTGTGCTTCTCGACGAGGAAAAAGGTAACATTTTTGATCTTTAGGTGTAGAGAGCGAGGATGTGGTTGGATGCAGTGTTGAGCTTGTTGCTATTGACAATGCTTCTGTGCACTGTTAGTGGAGATGGCTTTGTTCACCTGAGTTGAGGAGGAACTTGCTGCGAATGTCAGTGTTCTTCAGCTCTCACTACCTTTAAACAATGCTGAAGTGTCACTTGTTGTTAGTGTTAAAATTCCTTCTGTTGCATGTTCAGTTCCTGCTGCCAGGTCTGTGCTTCCAGTAACAGAATGCGTGGTCTCAACTGTCATCAGTTCTGTAATTGTTATCATGGCTGTTGGAGAAGGCATTTTTATATTTATACTAGCATCCCGTCCCAACGTCGTCCGGGGGAGAAAAGTAATGTGTGAAAAAGTATTATAAAGCTTTTAATATTTCTCGGTACACAACATTTTTGGCTTCATTTGATTGTGGACGTAGAATAAATTGGTTTTTCAAATTTCCAGACCTTGAAAGAGCAACATATAACTGCCCATGAGTGAAACAGTCTTCTCGTAAGTCAATGCCTATAACTTTGTATGTTTGTCCTTGAGATTTGTTAATAGTAGAAGCAAAAGCAATGTTAATAGGGAATTGCAAGCGTTTAAATTGAAATGGTAGATCATTTCGGATCATGGGTATGCGTGGAATGTGTGCTAAGTGTCCCGAGGCAGGGCCAGAGAGAATAGTAGCTTTAATGACATAGGGTAAAAGACTTATAACTTGTAGTCGTGTTCCATTGCATAGATCAGGCGGATGTAGGTTGCGTAATAACATGATGGGAATCCCAACTTTCATTTGTAGTACATGAGGTGGAAGTCCGGATGGGTTAAGTGAGTTTAGGAATTCTTGAGGATAATGCACGGCGTCTTCAGTTTCTAATACTGTATCAATGGATTTATAGACTTTTGTCTCTCCTGGTATTTGAAGTAGTATGTGTTCATTGATATGGTTGACACTTGAGTTTCTGGGTGCAACTATAGCTCTTTCATAAATCCAGCGGAAGTCTCTTGTAGCAATCTGCTCTATGTCCGGGTATACATCTTGTATGAGTTCCTGTAAGGTAGACACTGGCGTACCAAATTTGTGAATATTAATATTGTCGTTATTGGTAGGCACTTCGCCATTACCAAGTTGTAGTAGAAGATCAGCAAAGTGACTATCTCCACCACCTAAATGTGTCCTCATGTTAGTGCGTAATGTGAGATTTTGAACACAGTCCCAGAGTTGTGATGCTTTTAAGCATGCTTTTAGTATGTCCGCACGTGTTCCTCTTGGAACAACAGGAAGAGTTTGTCTGAAGTCTCCAGCAAACACAAAAGTAACACCACCCATTATGGTATTAACATTTCGAATGTCTTGTAGAGTTCTATTGACGGCGTCTATATGTGCGCGGTGTGTCATAGTACATTCGTCCCACACGATAAGAGAGACTCTTTGAAGCAGTGTTCCTAAGGGTCCATTTTTGCGTACAGAGCACGTTGACTCTTTCTCCACTGAAATATTTAAAGGTAGTTTAAACGTTGAATGTGCAGTTTTCCCACCAGTTAGCAAAGTAGCAGCTATTCCCGAAGATGCTACAGCAAGAGCCAATAGTCCTGAAGAGCGTATTTTAGCTAGTATGAGGTTTATTAAGTACGTTTTCCCTGTTCCTCCCGGTGCGTCTAAGAAGAATAATTTACCTTCTTTACTTTCCACACTTTGAACAATGGTGTTGTATGCAACATTTTGATCCGGAACTAAGTTTGGTAAATGTTGTTCTACGTATTGATGGATGTTATAATTTGAAGGTAGTATTTGAGTGTGTTTGTTAGTGTTATGTATCGTTCTATAACTTTCTGGCAATTTGAAATCGTTTAAAGATTTCTCATTTAGTTCATAGAGGGAGTCTTCTATTGCTATGAGTCCTTGGTTAAAGATGTCATTAGTGAATGGTATTGAGTCATCATGTGTTTCTTGTTGTTTTCTGTGTAGGATATCTTCACATAAATGTTCTTTGTATTCCTCCCATAAAGACATTGGATCCGAAGGGTTACAGAATATCAGAATAGTAACAAATAATTGGCGTAGTTGATTTGGGCAATCTGAAAGGGCAGCAACACTTAAAGTATGTTTCCAATGTTGGTCGTCTTCAATGAGTCCAAGTGATTTACATGCAGCTTGGTAGGTAGGCATTAATTGTCCATGAACGGTTAAAAGACTTTCAAAGCTTGTAGGTCCCCGAACATGTTGTAAAAGAATGCGTAAATGGAAGCACTCAGATTGGTTTGGGTGAATAGTGTACATTCTCCCAAGAGCCGAGTCCTTTTTTACTCCAGGGTGACCTAATACGTCAATTCCACGTTTCCTCCGTGTAAAAGTATGTTTTCCCCAGGTATAGTATTGTGGAACCTCTTGGTATAGCAATGTTTTTGCAAAAGTTTCCGTGGCACACAATTTAAAGCAGGCAGTAAGTGTTGTAGGTGTTGGATTTTCTGCTACTCGATTCATTGTTTTTTCATTAAAATAGACTCTTTGCACATTTGGCAGATGTACAGCTAGATGTGTGACCGTCGGATGTCTTTCATGAATGTTAAACTGAAGGATGCGCCAAACAGCCTCTGAAGTACTAATATACCTGCCATTGAGATATGTTTCAATTTCATTATGTTTGTTTGCAATAGTAGCAGTTGCTTGATCTGAGCCTTTGTTGATATATTTGCAAATATATTTAATAGCTTTCACTGATTGGCAGTATTCAATATTAATGTGAGCATTGAAAGTGCGACATAGTACAGGTGAATATGGAACCACCCACTGATTATCAACAGTAATTTCTTGGCCTCTAACAGTCATTGTGATTGTCTGTCCGCCATGTTGTGGGCTCCTTCTACGGTAAATGGGATAACCATTAACACCAGTTTCTGTTTCATTAGTGAGAGGGCGTGGGTATTTTTTGGTACAAATCCCATTTTTCATACATGGTGATAGAACGTTGTGTTCACCACATGGGCCATGCAACATGTTCTTTTTAACAATCAAAAATAGTTGTTCATCGTTGACAGGATCTGGCAGCTCAGCAGATATAATGAGATCTACTTTGTCTGCTTGTATTTTAGGTTCAAGCCACAATAGGATGTGCAAGTGTGGCAGTCCTCTCTTTTGCCATTCAATGGTAAATATGTTAGCTTTGGCATATCCAAAGATATGTTTTTGCGTTAATATTTTCATGAGTGCTTTCACTTTTAAATTGAATACACGTGCAATGATGTCATGTCTATCGCATGATCTTTGTTTAGGAAATAATTCTTTTTTAATTTCTGGCCACTCTGCATTGCATGTGAAGGTGATGAACAAATCAGGTCTCCCATAGTGCCTAACGTATGTCATTGCATCTTGTGTCTTTTCGTGCATGTACCTGGGCGAGCCAGTGAAGGTAGCTGGTAAAATGACGTGTTGTCCAATATCTGAAGCGTGAAGGTGCTGATTTTGATTGAGTGCATCTTGTAAGTTTATGTCGTTTTCTGCCCGTAGTTGTGTTTCATTGCGGCGTATGAAGTCGAGCCTTTCGGTGATCATTTTTGCCATCATATCAACAATATATTGATTAAAAAGATTTTGAAACCAATGTAAGGTATTGAAAGTTGTGGATCTAACCATTAGAGTATAGGCATAGTATTGCATGCATGTAACATTTTTGTTTTTACCGCAGTTTGCTAGTGGTATGTTTAGACAATAACCATCTTCACCTCTCGGGAACAGAATGGGATATTGTAAGGGGTCATATGATCTATGCAATTCGGAGACTTTACGTAATATTCCTTCTCGGGTATGTAAGACAATGTCGCGTGGACCTTTGTTTTCATTAACTAAAAGAACTGCAACTTCATCAGTTGTTGGTGCATTATATCTCCCTGGATGTGTATTTGGAGGGCGTTGATCAGCGTGGATGGTTATTTTAAAATCTTCATCATGTGAATGCATCTCATAGTTGTATTTAAGTGACCGAATGTACGTGTTATGAGTGTGCAATGTGGTTTGTAGTTCTTCAATTAGCTGTCTGTTTAAGTTTGGGATCATGTGTGATCGTGCATCAACTTGTTGCATTGCGGAAAGGAAATATGTTTGTAGAAATTGTGGGGACTTTCCTTCTTGTGGAAGCATGCTGCCAATTAAATGGTATAACTGTCCATGTATTTTAAAAGTAGGCCTGAAATTGCCTTCTTTGACTTCATTTGCACCAAAGGATGTCATTTGGAATAGAGTATTGTAACGGCGTGTGTTTGTTAAGAAATGATTTGAAAGTGGGTGAGTGCCATCAAGTAGTTGTTTAATGATTGGAGGTGGTTCTTGTATGTTATTAATATTGACCTTTCCTGATAAGCAACAAAGGCCTTTAGGTTCCGCCTTCCATTTCTGTGCGTAGCACTTGTTACAGACACTGTTTCCAATTATAACATCTGCATTGTTCATGTAGTCAATAAGTGGGTTGTAGTTGAATGCTGATTTGAGGCTATGTACTGTTATTGGAAGCATAAGTAAAGGTTGGTCTGTAAGTTGTGTTTGAGCTTCTCTTGTTGAAGTTTGTAAAGTGGAAGTATGAGGTATAGTAGTGGACGTTGATGGCTGGTCACTGTTGTGCTGAATTGGCTGTGAAAGCTGAGAAGTGTATGGATCAAAGATGTTTGTTAAGTGGTTGTGATCCTGTTCTTGTGTTAGTCGTATGTGCTTATTCCTTTGTGCCCGTGTTTTATATGTTGCCCTTGAAAGTTGTGTCTTCCTCTTCACCATTGTAAGAAAGTGATTGTAATATTTGTAAAAAGTGTAATGATATTTATGTTAATTTGTATTGTGTTTTGCAATATTGTATTTGTCCTAGAATGTTTATGTTGTGCACCTTCTTGTAGTAGGCTATGTGAGGTTTGGATATGTTCTGAAAGTGTAATGAATGAAGCGTGAAAATCTGTGATTCTGGGCAAATCACGTAATCTCCCAGTGCCTTAAAACAAATGAAGGTGTGTCCTCATGTAACGTAACTGGTGTTATGTAAAGCGCTCTGATAGCCGATTCAGGTGTAGTTTGCGCTATATAAGAGTGTGGAAATAAAAATAAAAAATAGTACAGTGGGTGTTCTGAGTAGAGTAGAGTATGTTAAAGGTGTGTGTTTTTGAAAAGCAATATGTATACTACTATTATAAAGAGAGAACGCTCAAACTTTTGTGCCTGAACAACGTTGTTAGGGGGTGTTAGCGTTGTAAAGAAATAATGTCCTTTTAAATGTCCTAAGTTATGTTTTTGATCATGGGTAAGTGT
Organism: Lissotriton helveticus; assembly: GCF_964261635.1. NCBI lineage: Eukaryota > Metazoa > Chordata > Amphibia > Caudata > Salamandridae > Lissotriton > Lissotriton helveticus. Next base: position 32,862,796 of record NC_136072.1, on the reverse strand, counting down.
GGTTATATTTTCCACAAAGCAAAGCAGCATCAAGTAGCGTAAAGCGCCATCAATTACTATACATTATGCCTCTTTTTGTAATGTAAATGCGGCAGCATCAAGTAAGTTTGGTTATATTTTCCATATAGCAAAGCAGCATCAAGTAGAGTAAAGCGTCGTCAATTACTATACATTATGCCTCTTTTTGTAATGTAAATGCGGCAGCATCAAGTAAGTGTGGTTATATTTTCCACAAAGCAAAGCAGCATCAAGTTGGGTAAAGCGGCGTCAATTAATATACCTTATGCCTCTTTTTGTAATGTAAATGCGGCAGCATCAAGTAGCGTAAAGCGCCGTCAATTACTATACCTCATGCCTCTTTTTGTAATGTAAATGCTGCTTATTTAAATCCTCCTGTTTTTTGTGTTCTTGTCCGCCCCCTGTGGCAACGTGTAATGTAGTGGTATTTTTTGTTCGAAGTGTAAGGAGTGTTATGTAAATCTTCCTTTTTTTGTTTCACTAATTCCTCCTGTTTTTGTTTTCCTGTCCTTCCCCTGTTTTAATGTGTAATGTAGTGCGCCTGTAATGTGAAGTTTAATGAGTGTTATTTAAATCTTCATGTTTTTGGTTGAGTGCCTGCCCCCTTGTTGAACCTGTGATGTGTTGTACATATTTTAAATGTGTTGTGGTTTTTTGGCTAATTACAGCGAGGGGTCAGAGCAGGGCTATTTGTTTCCCTCTGCAAGCATGTCTGCCGTGTGGAAATTTGTATTTGTGAGTATATTTTTCACTTAGCATGCATTCACGTTCTGTAAAGCTTCCTCAATGAGGCCCTGGCTGGCCCCTGTGCAGGGCCTTGCAACAGCGTTATTGTGGCTCGTTCTGTGCCCTCTCACAACCTGCAAGTCCACACAGAAATAATGCTCTGACTGTGTCTTGTGAGCGCTGTGTCCAGGGTCTGCTGTGAACTCGTTTTTTTGCTTGTCCCTGCAAGAACGTCAGACAGTTAATTACCGTCCATCATGCCTCCTTGTGTAATGTTGTTGAGGCTTGTTAAATTGTCCCTGATTATTTCCCTGGCCGCCCGCGTTTACAGAGCGCACATGAAGCCTCGTTGTAAAATGGGAAAGAGGCTTGTTCTCCCTGATTGTTGCCCCCTGTGTATCCCCTTTGAATAACAGTGCCCGACTCTGGAATAGTTTTTTGAAGAGCGTACATGCAAATGTTTCCGTGGCCTGTGACAATATGTCTTGCTCAGTTGTTTCCCCGCGTTAGTGGCTCCGACAGCAATAATGCTCCTAGGAATCACGTGCGTGTTGGACCAATGCTGAAGGTTTTTATTAATTTTCTTTACAATGAATGTGCTACTTGTGTGATTGCTTGCGTGATTGGTTATTAGTGTAATGTGTGTGGGGCGATTGGTTGTTTGCTGGAAGGCGCGGTGGCGCGATTGGCTGGTTGTGCAAGGTTGTTTTGTGTGTGTCACGGCCAAGAGTGTTGCGCGATTGGATGCTTGTGTGGCTTGCCCAACCTTGATTGGCTTTTCGTCCCGAAGCCGCGCCCTTTGCCTCGGATCCTTGCTGAGGCCGCGCCCCTTTGTTTTTGTTGCCTTGAAACCCTGCGGAGTCAGTGAGTACTAAGCCTATTGCACATGCCGATTTTGCGATTTTGCACATATTTTAAAAATGATCATATCGAATTTTCGATTTTGCACATATTTTAAAAAGATCATTTCGAAATTGCTATTTTAAAAACGATGTTTATGTCCTGAAGTGGACGTGCATTAAACAGTATTTTTGCCGACGTTGCTATGTTGTGTGTGTGCTTGTGTGTGTTTGCAGAATCTGTTGGTTGCTGTGTTGTGTGTGTGTTGGTTGCTGTGTTGCGTGTGTGCTATCAGAATCTGTTGTTGTGTGTGTGCTTGAGTGCTTGAAACCGAGTGAATGGGACAGCCCCTCTGCCAATGTTACCGCCCACATTGAGAACAAGGCCCACAAAGAACTACTTTCTCTGGAATGTTGTTTGCCCTTCGTAATGTATATGTTGGAGAAATGTATAGCCTATGTCCATCTCCTGGACCTCCCCTTTCCAACGCTGTATTGGGTGTTATGATTGATGGTGTACTTCTGGAGTTTACCCGCCTCAAAGGTTCCCAGTTCTCGCTTTATAATAGTAGTATAGATTTATCATCAATGTCACCAAGTTAAACTGTTCTTAAATAATATAGTTACTGAACCGCAGAATTGGGAGGGAATTACTGCTTCACCTTGTCCAACCACATGTTGGGTACAGGATGAATAACGTCTAGCACTAAAGCCCACTGCATCATCATCATCAACTAATCCCTGCTGTGAGGAGTAACCAATATTGTGCTAGTAGCAAAGTCACAGATCAGAAGTCACCCACAACATCACTATTGTGAATACTAGATATACTGCTGCTCACGTGAGCCCAATTGATGATGCATATCTCCAAATATGGTTCTTGCATATCCTGGGTAACTTTCAAAATGTCCCTAATGTTTTTGAAATTGGAAGCCGAGGGATACTCCTTTCATTTCTGTTCTTGTATTCCTTGAAACGCCTAGTATTAGTAGTGTGTAAGGTTCAACTTTTCTGATGAGGAATTATCTGGCCAAAACCCCCACTGCACCTCAAACTTGCTCTGCCCACAGTCTTAGGGTCTACACTAGGAGCAGTAACAGATCGAATCAAATAAGTTTCCATCTACGGGCTTCCAGTTTTGGTAGCTGTGTAGTGTTGGTTTGACAGAAAACACCAGAATTCCACAAAAGGAGTTACAGCCATGACAAGTGACACCTAACCGTTGTCTAATGGCATTGAGACCTCAACAACAGACACAACTGCAACAAGCACATCTCTTATCTAGCCCCCCTTAGAATGTCACCAAGCACCCGATTGGATCTGGACATTTTTTGTGCAATCCCCTCGTGCGCCAATAGGTGGCATTGTTTCACCTCTGGTGGCATAGTTGGTGACGTCTGCACCGCAAATTATGTGTTTTGCCTATATAGGTGCCAATCCAGTGTACTCATCTAAGTTCTTGACTGATTTTTCGCACCAGAAGCATTGAGCTCTCCACCACCATTTTGTACTATCAAGCTAAAGGTAAGGAATCTGTGGCTAGATACAGTTTCTACCAGATAAGGTGTTACTGAAGGTAAGTAACTTAATTATCCAATAGGGACTTCTAGCCACAGGTTCCTTACCTTGGAATAGATCCCAAAGCAATCTCTCCCAGGAGGTGGGACTGAGGAATATTTTAGACTAAGATATCTTGGAGGACCAAACGCGCGAAGTGCCCGTCTCATCAGACCTGACTGTCGATGTAGTAGAGTTTGGCAAATGTGTGCAGTGATGCCCATGTAGATGCCTGATAGATGTCCCCACTGGTACTCCTCTAGCCAAAGTAGTGGTCGCAGCTGTAGCTCTGGTAGAGTGAGCTCTAAAGCCTTCAGGGGCCTGTTTCTTGGCCATTGCGTAGCAGATCTTACTATAAAGAATGATCCATCAAGAGATGGTTCTCTTTTGAGTTGCCTGCCTTTTCTTAGCCACTGCAAATCCAAATATGACCCTTAATTCTTTGGCATGATCAATATAAAACAATAATGGTCTTTTTGGATTCAGACGGTGGAGTCTCTCCTCTTCTTCAGAAAGATGAGAGGGAGAAAAAGGGAGGCAGGGTGATGTTTTGCCCAAAGTCAAAAGGTATGACCACCTTTAGAAAGAAGGATGCTCAAATTCTGAGAGCCAGTTTGTCTGGGAAGAATGAAGCGTAGGAAGGATCAATAGAAAGTTCTTGTAATTTGCCAGCCCTCCTGGCAGATGCCACGAGGAAAATAGTTTTAATGGTTAGGAGCCACAAAGGGCAGCTGTGCATCGGCTCAAACAGAGAAAACATGAGGAAGTTGAGAACTAAATTCAAGTCCCATTGGGGCATAATGCATGGGACACAACATATAAGGATGATCCGTCAACTGTAGGAAAGCAGAAATAGTGGACAGATATTCTTTGACTGTGCCCAAAGCACAGCCTTACTGGGCCAGGGAAAGAACAAAAAGGAGAACTTCGTACAACAGTGCAGATAGAGGAGCAACTGATTTGGAAATACACCAAGCCACAGTCTTGTCCCTTTGGCAGGCGTGCATGGGTTTGGTAGAAGAACGTCTGGCTGCCAGAATGGCATCACATACTTTGGGAGGGAGATCAAAAACACTCAAGAGTTTCTGCTCAATCTCCATGCATGAAGGTGAAGTGTGGATAGTTTCAGGTGCAGCACCCTGTCCTGTTGCTGCAACACAGGATCCTCCTGAATGGGTAGCCTGACTGAAGGATAGGTGCTCAGACACAGAAGTTCAGGATACCATACTCTCTAGGCCCAATCGGGCTTCGTCATTCTTGCTCTTATTCAAAAAGCTGGATAGGGTTGGTATCGGCGGAAAGCGAAAAGTCGTGTAGGTTTATAGGTGTCCTACGCTCCACTCAAGACTAAATGGTGCTCCAAGTGAAAGCCATCTTGGAAAATCCAGTGTGCAGACATACTGACCATACACCTTCTTGAATATGACAAATAGATTTAACGAAGGTTGTCCCCACTCTTGAAAGAGACATTACACCACCTCTGGATGAAGACTCCATTTGTGATCAGCTAGGCATCAATTGCCGAGTTAGTCTACTCTGGTGTTCACAGAAACCTCCAGATGTTGAACCACAAAGAAAATCACCTGACGTTCATGCCATGTCCAGAGACACAGACCCTATTGCATAGAGTATAAGACCCCACCCTAATTTTAGCAATACCACATAGCGTTGGTTTTATCCGTAAACACCTGAACTAGCCTGTCCATTAAGGAAGGTAAGAAGATTTTCAATGCCAGTCTCCTCGCTCTCAGTTGAGACTGATGAAGAGGTGAGACTCTGCTAGGGGCCAAGGTCTCTCATCTCCACCTCTTACAAGTGGCTGCCCCAACCCAGAAGTGACGCAACTTTCACCACTGTCAGCTCTGGGTAGGGATGAGAGAGAGGTCTGCTGTTGACCCAATCGCAGTTCATGAGCTACCACTGCAGGTCTTTTGCAGCTTACTCCGATACCTAGACCAGATCAGAGATTCCCCTGATGCATTGCTCACTGGGGTTTCAAGTTCCACTGCAATCCTTGCATATACCAATGGTAATCGTTTATCAACAGGATGCAGGAGGCGATGAGGCCCAGCAGCCTCAATCAATCAACAACCTTCATGTTTTTTGGTCCTGTGTCCAGCCCGTGCTCTTTCGTGGTCAGCCTGAACTCTTGACTTTGTCCTAGTGCAGTGCAACCAAATAACTCTTTAGGTGCTATTTGCTTCTAAGTGCTATTTCTGCATTTATTCTTTAGGAATTCAGTTTGACTTCCACTGATTGGATTTTTGTCCTGTTTTATTTATTGAATTAGGTTCTATTTTCTAAAACTGTTTTTACTGTTTTACTGTTTAAGTGTTGCACAAATTGCCATTAAAATTAAGCATGACTACTCTGTACCAAGTTAAAAGAAGGTGAGCCCAGGATAGTGTATGTTGTGTAGTTACTTATCCACTCTAGGATTTGACTCCTGCTTGGACAGGGTGCATACCTATGCCAACCAGAAACCCAATTTCTAGCATATATCCAACAACTTTAGTTTCTGGCTCAAGTGTGAAGCTGTTGTCACAAACCATAGTTTTTGAGGATAAATCTTTTTACTGCATGGTCAGACAACTATAGGCTGTCACCGGTTATCCCACTAATACTCTTTCATTGTGTCCATCTTTAGCAAACGTAACGGAAGCAGCAGTCCAATCCCTGGACTAGAGTCATAAAACAGCCTGTGTTGGTTGGATCTTTCCCATTTTATCTGAACACTGTGTGAAGACTTTCTAAATGCCATAAAAGGGATATGACAATAAGAGACCTAATTAAGACACTGTAATGGAACCCTTATACACGTAGGCAGACCTTTTGGGTCAATATTTGGAATCATGCATATGCACAGGACTCACGATCCCATCTGGGTGAGCTTCTGCATTCAGCAAGAGCAAGTTGCTTTGTCTTCCTCTCCTGCGGTAGGCAATTACCCTCAAAATGACAACCTTCTCCAATAATTCCCGATATTAACTCAAATTCTAAGCTTTACATTTTTCAATGTTAAGAAATGAAATAACCAACATATATCTATCATGAAAGTGCCAAAACAGGGTGGATACATACCACTCGTTGCATCATGTGTTGATCTAGATGATTCAGTAATGGTGGCTGTCGATGTTCTAGATACAGTCCTTGTTACAATGGCTTCCGAAGTTAAATTGGTTTGTTCTGTGGATTTAGCAGACGTTGCTTGCACAACAGTAGAAGGGGTCGTACTTGACAGTGAGGACATGGTTGGGTGCAGTGTTGAGCCTGTTGCTATTGGCACTGCTGCTGTGGACTTCGTACTCTTCTCAGTGGAGACGGCTTTGGTCACCTGAGTTGAGGATGTGCTAGCTGTGGATGCCACTGCTGTTGAGCTCTCACTGACTTTAAACAATGCTGAAGTGTCACTTGTTGTTATTGTTGGAATTCCTTCTGTTGCATTTCCAGTTCCTACTGCCAGGTCTGTGGTCACAATTGCAGAATGTGTGGTCTCATCTGTGACCACCTGTGTAGTTATTAGTGCTGTTGGAGGAAGACGGTAGGCAGTAAGAAAATGCTTTTCATACATTCAGCAGAAATCTCAACCAGATATGCAGATATTAAAATATGTTTACTGATTAATGTCACAAAATGAGGATACAGGACATAACTGCCCAACAAGTGAACCAATGTTATAATGCCCGTTTTCTTATAAAGTTGCATCTAGCTTTATTGAGGCATCATGCCACCTTCGTGTTTTTTTGTATTTAGTGATGAGTCTCTTGCATTCTCTTTAATGATGGCCTCTTTCTGAGCTTCTGCATTCAATATTTACTATTTATCGTCATTTGGGGTTTTGCTTTACAGGCAGATTGTATGATTAACAGTTGGTTGTATCAACTTTCCTGCGATAGGCCACGTCTAGGTTGTGCCAATCGTCTCAAATAATTCAGTACCTTCACTTAAATTCTAAGTTGTACATTTTTTTCCATTTAGTAAGAAGAAGGTAATATCTATTGTGTAGGTGACAAAATTGAAAACGTACATAGCAGTAGCTTTGGCACATGCTATATTAAGCAGAGGCTTAGGGTCCATTAGGATGGGGGGCGGACTTTGACCGCCCGCCATCCTCCCGTGGAAGGGGACCGCCCGCCATAGGTGCGGGGGTCCCATTACAGAGATTAGGATGCACCGGCCACACTGGGAGGTGCATCCTGCATTCCTGACATTGCGGCGGGCGGTGCACTCAGCACCGCCAGCCACAATGCCAGGAAGGCATGTCGTGCGCTTTCATGCGCAGTGCCTGCCATGTTGTGCACGGAACTGCAGGGGGGTACCATAGGTAACCCCCATGTGCACCCCCACCTCCCCGGAGTCCCTGGGGGCCCACAACAGGCCCCCCCAGGCAGACTCCGCATGCCTTTCCGTAGCGGCAAGGCCATCACGGAAAGGCATGTCCCAGCACACATTCTAATATGGCAGCCGGTGTCTAATAGACACCGTTACCATATTAAATCCTTTTCCACCCGGTCGACTAGTCGACTGGCCGGAAGGGCAGCGGATGGTCTTCCCGTCTGCCGCGGACCCCCCAGCCATTGTAATATGGTAGGGGGACCTTTGCTGAGAGGATGGTGGGGTGGATCGCCCCGCCGGGCCAGGAGTGACTATCAGCGGCCCTGCGGGGGGGATCCGCCCGCCATCTTAATGGGGCCCTTAGTCTCTATCATCAGGAGCGGACCCTGAGATCCAATCCCCTGTGACACCTTTGTGACCAGAGATATTTCAAAACCCGACAAGGCGGCAGGTCCTTCTCAGTAAAGATAGCTAAACTCTGGAATTCTCTGTCTGCCCACCTGTGCCAGATCAAGACAGAACAGGAGTTTAGGAAGGCCTTCAAAACCTGTTTTTTTTCTCAGGTTTGGTCTCCTGGCCGGTCTTTAAGTTAGTCAGTTACTAAAGCCGTAACACCTCTTTTGAGGTAGCTGCACGCTCTCCTGATGACTTTGGATTGATAGATGATTCAGTAATGGTGGCTATTGATATTTTAGATACTGTGCTTGTTACAATTACATTTGAAGTCAAATTGGTTTGCTCTGCAAATTTAGCAGGTGTCACCTGCACAACAATTGAAGGGGCTGCTCTTCTTGATGAGAAAGTGTGAGAAGTTGGCCTGATATATGATGCTCACTAGTTCTAGTGATCACCTTGTATCAGTCCAAACAACCCTTATGGTGATTGGTTGTAAGTCAACCTTATAGACCAGCTATCCTAATGGTAGCATGGACAAAGCAGCCTTAGGCTAAACTCTTTTGGCATGTGAAGCCAGCTGTTTTACCACAATATAACCCCTTGAATACCAGATGAAAGGAAACCACACAGGTTGTTATGAAAATAAACAATATATTTATTAATAACAAACACCTCTGAACTCTTTATGAGGTCAGAGGGCTAAGCACATGACAATCTCTTAAGAAAAATACGATAAGATGCACAAAATTACAATGGTGCCCTAGGGGCACGGCAAACCATATACTAAGTAAATGGAATGTGAAAGTCGATAGAAGGAATGGAGCTGTCCAGAGGCTGTAGGATCGCTGGGACTACGCTATCCTAACTTTAGGTAAGTAATAGGAGGCCCACGGGACGCGGGTGCAGAGTGTGAACTCACACGCGAGATGCGTAACAACGTCTATGGACAGTACAGTTCAAGAAAAAGGTGAGTACGGACAATCCTGACTAGTTAGGACTAAAACGACTGTGGAACTGGACACTAGGAGAGTCAATCTACCCTTGAGCACCAAAAAGCTCTTGTTACCTCACCCACGGGCTGCGGGTGCATAGGTGCAAAGTCGTGTCGGGTTCCGGCGTTGAAGTCTATGGAGCCTGGAAGAAAAGATGCTGCAGGCGACCAGGAGGAAGATGTCCGGTGTGATCCTTGGGTGGATCAGAGATGCTGAAGACCTGAAAGCAGAGGGGACAATGTTCACAGTCACTAGCCAGTGACTGGAGTGGAACCATGAAGGAACCAGATGTCGTTGTCGCGATCAAGTGAAGAGTGGATGCTTGACTCTGCAGCCACGTGGACCAGGTGGTGTCTTCGACAACCAGGATGGAGGCACGAGCTGTCCCACGCACGCTCTCCCTGTCGGTGGTGTCTGTTCCGGATTCAGCATCAACAGGCCTTGGCAAAGGCAACCCACGCGGTGAGTGGAAAAGGCGTCTGGTGCGGACTAGGAGAGTCCGAGGTGCCCCTCTTTTGGAAGGGAGCAAGGGCCAGTCTGGAGCAACCAGACCAGCAGTGTTGGTTTCAAAGTTCGTCGTCTAGGAGGCCACTAGCCAGCCGGCAAGTGACCAGACAACGCGTCGAGCAGCAAACAAGCAGAAGGGCCCCACGCAGATCTCGTGGAAGCTGGAGGGCTGATCTTTGGTGCATGAGCTGCTCGGGGCTGGGGCTTCTCAATCCCCAAAGCACTTGGTCGAGTTTACCTCGGGAGTTGTGCTGGAAGCGAAGTGCAGTTTCTTTCAAGATGGCCCGTCCCACGTGTTTCGTCGCACCCACGGATCTCAGCTTTGCTGCAGATGTGAGTTGAGGTCGGAGAGGTCTGGGAATCTGGGTCTCGTCGGGCTCTGAAGTCTGGATCCTCGAGGGAAGACGACAAAGTGAAGCCGCTGGACGCTTGATGGTGCCTGCAGTTGCAGGGTGGACACTCCTTGCCCACAAGGGAGATTCTTCAGTCTTCTGTTGAGCAGAACGTCGAAGTCCAGAGTTTCTTCTTGTAAAGTTGTTCAGGATAATCTAATTTGGAATGGGACCAGCTCCTACCTTTATCCTGCTAAAGGGGGCTGTACTGGTGACTAGGTCCCTCCCCTGGGTGGGACCAGGAAGGGGGGTGTTTACACCCCCTATTGTTTGTCCGGTTTCGTGCCAGAGCTGGGGCAGGGATGCCCCAGCAACTGGTTTGAACCGGTGTATGCACAGGACACCTTGTGTGCCCCAGGCATGTCTCATTCCTTTCAGGTCTATCCTTCCCAATACACAAAATCCTGTCTGGGGTGGTGCTAGCACCTCCCAAGGCAGGAAACCCTTTGTCCAGGCCTCCCTCGCTGGAAGGACTCCCAGCAGCAGGAGGTCAGACTTGTGTCTGTGGTGGCAGCATCCATTTTGTGATGCCAAGGCTCGAGTTAACTTTAACCGGGGTTCACAGTTACATACATGTCGTGCCCCTCTAGAAGGGTGGAATGCTACCCCCGTTGCCAGAATTGGCGAGGGGGTAGTATTCCAATTCGTATGACACCTTACTCGACATGTTTTGATAATGTTATACCAGAGTTAGCATTTAACCGCGAGGTTGATAATGCACTTAAGAGTATATGGTATAGCGTTATCATGGAACAGCTATTAGGACTTGGTTCCACAAGTTGCAGACGGGTTCAGCTCATGCCAGAGCACCATCTCACATAATTCCAAGCACTCTGCCTTCAGGATTGATAAGGCCTGCCATAGGTGTGACTGATAGGAATATATGTGTCCATTTTAGGGTTAGATATAGGTATGCTATATCTATAGCAAAGGGTGATTACACCACCTTGCCCCAGCTGTCTTGCAGCCAGTTGTGTCAATTTTAGATGGCCAGCCAGGGGTGGCATAATACATGCTTCAGCCCCTGGTAGGCCCTGTGTACACCTATGCCCTGGATACCTAAGGTACACTGTACAGGGACTGATAAGGTGGCCCAGTACCAATTGGTAAATGCACCTAAAGTACATGGTTGTCAATTTAGAGAGAGAACAGCTAGGCTGTGGGTCTGATTAGCAGGCCCACAGCCAGGGAAAATCGTAAACCAGTGAAGCAAAAAGCAAAAATCAGGGGTGACCATAGGATTGCAGACCCCACTGTCCTACAGAAAGAAGGTAAAATTGTTTGATCTATAGGTGTAGAGAGCGATGATGTGGTTGGATGCAGTGTTGAGCTTGTTGATATTGACACTGCTTCGGTGCACTGGTTGCTTATGTTAGTGGAGATGACTTTGTTCACCTGAGTTGAGGATGAACTTGCTGCGAATGTCAGCGTACTTCAGCTCTCACTACCTTTAAACAATGCTGAAGTGTCACTTGTTGTTATTGTTAAAATTCCTTATGTTGCATGTTCAGTTCCTGCTGCCAGGTCTGTGCTTCCAGTGACAGAATGCGTGGTCTCAACTGTCATCAGTTCTGTAATTGTTATCGTGGCTGTTAGAGAATACATTTTTATATGTATATATTTATCATCAATGTGACCAAGTTAAACTGTTCTTAAATAATATAGTTACTGAACCGCAGACTTGGGAGGGAATTACTGCTTTTCTGATGGGGAATTTTCTGGCCAAACCCCCCACTGCACCTCAAACCTGCTCTGCCCACAGTCTTAGGGCCTACACTAGGAGGAGCAACAGATTGAATCAAATAAGTTGCCATCAACGGGCTTCCACTCTTGGTAGCTGTGTAGTGTTGGTTTGACAGAAAACACCAGAATTCCACAAAAGGAGTTACAGCCATAACAAGTGACACCTAACCGTTGTCTAATGGCATTGAGACATCAACAACAGACACAACTGCAACAAGCACATCTCTTATCTAGCCCCACTTAGAATGTCACCAGGCACCCGATTGGATCTGGACATTTTTGTGCAATCCCCTCGTGTGCCAATAGGTGGCATTGTTTCACTCCTGGTGGCACAGTTGGTGACGTCTGCACTGCAAATAGGGGGCCTCATTTATGAGGCCTTGCGTCAGTTTTGCGCTTCCGATGCGTCACTTTTTGTGACGCATCGGCGGCGTAAAACATGCCTCCTGATGCGCACTATTTACAAAGTGACGCATCTAAGCAGATGCGTCACTTTGTAAACCCCTGCGCTACATTATACCTGCATCAGGTATAATGTATGCAGAGGGGGCGTTCACCCGCAAAAAGCCTTGTAATAGTGACGCAGTGAAATCTTTGAGATTTCACTGCGTCACTTTTAGGACGCTGTTGCGTCAAAATCTTGCGCCTGCCTCACAGCAGGCGTAAGACTGACGCAGGCCCTTTCACATAAGGCTTTCCCCATGTGATAGGACGCATTGCTGGAGTTGCGTCACTTTTGTGACACACTCCAGCAATGCGTCACTTTTGCGCTTACAGATACGTCAGAAATACTGACGTATCTGTAACTCCTTGCGCCATGATGCGTCATATTGCAAATATGACGCATCATTTGTCTCGCAAGGAGGGCGCAGTGAAAAGTGATGCATCGCTGTTTTCACGCAGCGATGCGGCACTTTTAATAAATGAGGCCCTATATGTTTTGCCTATATAGGTGCCAATCCAGTGTACTCACCTCAGTTCTTGACTGATTTTTCGCACCAGAAGCATTGAGCTCTCCACCACCATTTTGTACTATCAAGCTAAAGGTAAGGAATCTGTGGCTAGATAGAGTTTCTACCAAATAAGGTGTTACTGAAAGTAAGTAACTTGTTCATCCGATAGGGACTTCTAGCCACAGGTTCCTTACCTTGGAATAGATCCCAAAGCAATCTCTCCCCGGAGGTGGGACTGCGGACAATTTAGACTAAGATATACTGGAGGACCTAACAAGCAAAGTGCCGTCTCATCAGATCTGACTGTCGATGTAGTAGAGTTTGGCAAATGTGTGCAGTGATGCCCATGTAGGTGCCTGATAGATGTCCCCACTGGTACTCCTCTAGCCAACGTAGTGGTCACAGTTGTAGCTCTGGTAGGGTGAGCTCTAAAGCCTTCACGGGGCTGTTTCTTGGCCATTGCGTAGCAGATCTTACCATAAAGAATGATCCATCAAGAGATGGTTCTCTTTTGAGTTGCTTACCTTTTCTTTGCCACTGCAAATCCAAATATGACCCTTAATTCTTTGGCATGATCAATATAAAACAATAATGGTCTTTTTGGATTCAGACGGTGGAGTCTCTACTCTTCTTTAGAAAGATGAGAAGGGGGGAAAAGGGAGGCAGGGTGATGTTTTGCCCAACGTCAAAAGGTATGACCACCTTTAGAAAAAAGGATGCTCAAGTTCTAAGAACCAGTTTGTCTGGGAAGAATGAAGTGTGGGAAGGGTCAATAGAAAGTTCTTGTAATTTGCCAGCCCTCCAGGAAGATGCCACAAGGAAAATAGTATTGATGGTTAGGAGCCGTAAAGGGCAGCTATGCATCGGCTCAAACAGAGAAAACATGAGGAAGTTGAGAAACAAATTCAAGTCCCATTTGGGCATAATGCATGGGACGAAACATATAAGGTTGATTCGTCAACTGTAGGAAAGCAGAAATAGGGGACAGAGGAACAAGTTACTTACCTTCGGTAACGCTTTTTCTGGTAGATACAGTATCTGCCTGTGGATTCCTTACCTTATGAATATCCCCTTGCGTCAGCAACATTCGGAAATTCTTTTTCGTAGCCTCGCGCCGACGTGGACTTGGACGTCATAAAGACACGGCATCGCACGCGCCTCCGCTGACGTCACCGACGCCTATAATAAGCCCACGCCGGCGTGATGACATCAGTTCAGTCCTTTTTTCCATGCCTTCAAGGCACACGAACGGACCAATGACAGTAGAAATGTACATATTATACACAATACACGATAGTCAAAGTAACACACACAGTGTGAAGCCAATGTAAGCAAACATTTGAAATAACACATTTTCTTTGACCATACAACAAACACAATACAGATATTCTGGTATAGAGGAGTGGACAACGGGGAGGCGGGTGGGTCAGTGAGGAATCCAAAGGCAGATACTGTATCTACCAGAAAAAGCATTACCGAAGGTAAGTAACTTGTTCTTCTGATAGATACGTCTGCCAGTGGATTCCTCACCTTGTGAATAGAGTCCCATAGCAGTCCCCAATCCCAGAGGAGGGTGTCCACCCTGCTATACCAGGAAATCCTGGAGGAGAGAGCGCACAAAGTGGCCGTCCCTCCTCACCTCAGTATCCAGGCAGTAATGCCTCGTGAAAGTGTGGAGGGAGGACCAAGTTGCGGCCCTACAAATATCCTCTACAGGAACACCTCTAGACAAAGCCGAGGTTGACAACTTAGGTCTTGTAGAATGAGCCCTTATACACTCTGGAGGATCCTTACCAGCAAAAGAGTAGCAGATCTTTATACAGAGGATGATCCATCTTGAAATAGTTCTTTTATGAACCGCTCTTCCTTTTTTGCAGCCAGCATAACCAACGAAGAGCTGGTCATCCACACGACAGTCTCTAGTTCTGTCCAGGTAAAAGCTCACCGCCCTCCTAGGGCCCAGACGGTGTAACCTCTCCTCCTCCTTGGAAGGGTGGGGAAGAGGATAAAAGGTAGGGAGGGTAATGGATTGACCAAGGTGGAAGGGAGTCACCACCTTAGGGAGAAAAGCAGCCCTGGTCCTAAGAACCATTCGATCAGCATGAATGGTCAAGAATGGGGGCTTGGAACTAAGAGCTTGAAGCTCACTTACCCTCCTTGCTGAGGTAATAGCAACCAGGAAGACTGTTTTAACAGTCAAAAGTTTCATAGGACACTTGTGTAAGGACTCAAAGGGAGCACCCATCAAGTATGTTAAGGCAAGATTTAAGTCCCATTGAGGCACAATAAAGGGAGTAGGAGGGAATTTGTTAATGCGACTCTTCAAAAATCTTAAAACTACAGGAGATTTGAAAAGAGACGGCTGGTCTGGCAAACACAGAAACGCGGACAAAGCCGAGAGATCACCCTTGACTGTGGCAACAGCAAGTCCTTGCTGCACCAAAAAGAGAGCAAACTGGAGAACATCAGTTAAATGGGCTTTCAAAGGGTCAACAGATTTCTCCCCACACCAGGTGACAAATCTAGACCATCTATATGAATAGATAGACTTAGTGGAGTCACGTCTAGCTGAAAGAATGACATCCACCACGTCTTGTGGGAGAGAAAAGGAATTCATGTTGCCCCGTTCAATCTCCAGGCATGAAGGTGTAATGTCTGGAGGTGGGGGTGTAGAACCTGCCCCTCCATCTGAGAGAGGAGGTCTGCCCTGTGAGGGAGACGGAGCGGCGGGTGAGAGGAGAGATGGAGAAGATCTGTATACCACCATGTTGTTGTTGCTGCTGCTGACCTTATCGGCAATTCTGAAAGGAAGAGCGACCAAAACCCCTGAATCTCCTGGCCGAAGAACCTCTGATCTGGAGACCTAAAGATTTAGCAGTTGCCCTACTGTCTTTAAATCTCCCCAAGGCCGTATCAGCTTTTTTTCCAACGAGACCAGATCCATCAAACGGCAGATCCAGCAAAGCCGCCTGAACATCTGCCGAAAAGTCTGAGGATTTCAGCCAAGCTGATCTTCTAGTGGCAACCGCAGTGCCCATGATACGTGCCACCGAGTCCACAGTGTCAAGACCACTCTGTATCACTTGGCGGGTCGCAGCCTGTGCATCTGATATTACCTCCTCAAAATCCTTCCTGTTGGCATCAGGAATCTTAGCAGCTAAAGTACGCATAGTATCCATAAGGGCATGCACATACCTCCCCATCAGGCAAGTGGCATTAGTTGACTTTAACGCCATACTTGCAGAGGAGAAGGTCTTTTTAGCCACCTGATCCTGTTTCTTTGCCTCCTTATCACCGGGCACCTGAGGAAAGGCACTCACATTCTTTTTGTAACAGGCTGCTTGTATGACTAGACTCTCTGGTGATGGATGAGATGTCAAAAAAGCAGGGTCTTCAGGTGCAACCCTGAACCTTCTCGCGGTACTCTTGGATACCGCAGGAGCTGACAGTGGTTTTTTACACACCTCCAAAATGGGTTCCGTTAAGGCATCATTAAACGGAAGCAATGGTTCTACCACAGAGCTAGGCGAATGCAAAACTTCTGTAAGGAGATTGGACTTAAACTCCACTGTTGGCAATGTCAATTGTAGAAGTTCCGCCGCCTTCCTCATCACTACATGATAAGGCTGGACGTCCATAGAAGGTGTATCAGAGCCTGATGGCAACTCCCACTCTGGAGAGAAATCCAGGCTACCAGCGTCAGCTAGTTCCTCCAAACAGTCCTCCTCTAGTTCACCCTCCTCCATATCAGGATGTGACTCTATATACCTTTGCTCTTCCAAATGGCATTGTGCTTCCCTTCTGGACTTCTCCTTTACACGCCTCGCAGCCGGATCCACCAACGGCTCCGACAGGGCAGGGATCGACGTCGGTACCGAATCCGATGGCTCAGTGGGATGCCCTCGAGGTCAATCTGCAGCGGTCGTCGACGACCTCGGCGGAGCCGGATATTGCCATGGCGGCGTCGGAGCCGGCATATAGGGGATTAATGGAGCAGGAGGATAGGAGTGAGGGCCTCCTAAATTGAAATGACGCCATACATAGCGTTCAAAAACGCCAATGTGTCCTGTCCTGGGGCTGGAAAGGGTGGCTGGAAACCCTCAGGCTGGTCTTGTGGAGGGTTCAGATTCGGCTCTTCGACAGGCGCAGAATCCACATCCACCTGAACCTCTTCCTCATCTCGGGCCGGGGACGGCGACAGAGACGGATTCGAAGCTGGAGTCGGCGACTGTACCCGGGACTCCGAAGGCGAGGCCTCACCTTCACGATTCGAGACATCCAGCGTAACCACCTTAGAACGTACCTTCTTCGGTGACCTCGACCTCGAGCCCGACTCCTTACCGGAACGATGTCGGGACTCATGCCTCTTATTCTTATGCTTCCTTCTCGACTTCGAAGCATGGTCTGATGCGGACCTCGAAGACTACTCCTCTCGAGATCCGGATCTTGACTTCAACCTCGACCTCGACCTTCGAGAACGAGACCTCGAATATTTTCCTTTCCCAGCCTTCAGCTTCGCTACCAGGAGTTTGGTCTCTCTTTCCCTCAGGGCCTTGGGGTTCATCTTCCGACAAGATGAACATCCATCCACATCGTGATCAGAGCTCAAACACCAAATGCAGTCCTCGTGCGGGTCAGTTATGGACATCATTTTCCCGCACTCCCTGCAGGGCTTGAAGCCGGTCTTCTTTGTCGACATTGTGAAGAGACAAGAAACAAAGAAGCAGAAAGCGGCAACAATAAGGCAACAAAGTCCCAGTTGGCTACTGAGATTCCCGAAACCGTTAGCGTCGACGACGCGGAAAAAAGGGAACTGATGTCATCACGCCGGCGTGGGCCTATTATAGGCGTCGGTGACGTCAGTGGAGTCGCGTGCGATGCCGTGTCTCTATGACGTCCAAGTCCACGTCGGCGCGAGGCTACGAAAAAGAATTTCTGAATGTTGCTGACGCAAGGGGATATTCGCAAGGTGAGGAATCCACTGGCAGATGTATCTATCAGAAATTCTTTGACTGTGCCCAAAGCACAGCCTTGCTGGGCCAGTGAAAGAACAAAAAGGAGAACTTCATACAACAGTGCAGATAGAGGAGCAACTGATTTGGAGATACATCAAACCACAGTGTTGTCCCATTGGCAGGCATGGATGGGTTTGGGAGAACAACGTCTGGCTGCTAGAATGGCATCACATAATTTGGGAGGGAGATCAAAAACCCTCAATTGTTTCCGCTCAATCTCCATGCATGACAGTTAAGTGTGGATAGTTTCAGGTGCAGCACCCTGTCCTGTTACTGCAACACAGGATCCTTCCGAATGGGTAGCCTGACTGAAGGACAGGTGCTCAGGCACAGAAGTTCAGGATACCATACTCTCTAGGCCCAATCGGGCTTGGTCATTCTTGCTCTTATTCAGAAAGCTGGATAGGGTTGGTATCGGCAGAAAGCGAAAAGCCGTGTAGGTGTATAGGTGTCCTACGATCCACTCAAGACTAAATGATTCTCCAAGTGAAAGCCATCTTGGAAACTCCAGTGTGCAGATATACTGACCATACACCTTCTTGAATATGACAAACAGATTCAACGAAGGTCGTCCCCACTCTTGAAAGAGACCTTACACCACCTCTGGATGAAGACTCCATTTGTGATCAGCTAGGCATCAATGACCGAGTTAGTCTACTCTGGTGTTCAGAGAGCCCGCCAGATGTTGAACCACAAAGAAAATCACCTGCGGTTCATGCCATGTCCAGAGACACAGACCCTATTGCATAGAGTCCAAGACCACACCCACCCCACCCTAATTTTAGCAATACCACATAGCGTTGGTTTTATCCGTAAACACCTGAAATAGCCTGTCCATAATGGAAGGTAAAAAGGTTTTCAATGCCAGTCTGCTTGCGCTCAGTTGAAACTAATGAAGAGGTGAGACTCTGCTAGGGGCCAAGGTCTCTGATCGCCACCTCTCACAAGTGGCTGCCCCAACCCAGAAGTGACGCAACTTTCACCACTGTCAGCTCTGGGTAGGGAAGAGAGAGAGGTCTGCTCTTGACCCAATCACAGTTCATGAGCCACCACTGCAGGTCTTTTGCAGTTTACTCCGATATCTAGACCAGATCAGAGAATCCCCTGATGCATTGCTCACTGGGGTTTCAAGTTCCACTGCAATCCTTGCATATACCAATGGTAATCGTTTATCAACAGGATGCAGGAAGCGATGAGGCCCAGCAGCCTCAATCAATCAACAACCTTCATGTTTTTTGGTCCCGTATCCGGCCCGCGCTCCATCGTGGTCAGCCTGAACTCTTGACTTTGTCCCAGTGCAGTGCAACCAATTAACTCTTTAGGTGCTATTTGCTTCTAAGTGCTATATTTGCATTTATTCTTAAGCAATTCATAGTTTGACTTCCACTGATTGGATTGTTGTCCTATTTTATTTATGGAATTAGGTCCTATTTTCCTAAACTGGTGTGGATCCTTTTTGTGTGGTGTTTTTTTACTGTTTTCATTGTTTTACTGTTTAAGTGTTGCACAAATTGCCATTAAAGTTAAGCCTGACTACGCTGTACCAAGTTACCAGAAGGTGAGCCCAAGATAGTTTATGTTGTGTAGTGACTTACCCACTCTAGGATTTGACTCCTGCTTGGACCGGGTGCATACCTATGCCAACCAGAATCCCAATTTCTAACATATATCCACAAACTTTAGTTTCTGGCTCAAGTGTAAGCTGTTGTAACAAACCATAGTCTTTGGGGATAAATCTATTTACTGCATGGTCAGACAACTATAGGCTGTCACCGGTTATGCCACTAATACTTTTTCATTGTGTCCATCGTTAGCAAACGTAACGGATGCAGCAATCCAATACATGGATTAGAGTCATAAAACAGCCTGTGGTGGTTGGATCTCTCCTATTTTATCTGAACACTGTCTGAAGGCTTGTTAAATGCCATAAAAAGGATATGACAATAAGAGACCTATTTAAGACACTGTAATTGAACCCATATACAGGTATGCAGACCTGCTGCGTCAATAATTGCCAATTTTGAATCATGCGTATGGCAAGGACTCACTGTCCCATCTGTGTGAGCTTCTGCATTCAGTATGAGCAAGCGTCTTCCTCTCCTGCGATAGGCAATTACACTCAATCTGACAACCTTCTCCAATAATTCCCTATATTAAGTCAAATTCTAAGCTTTACATTTTTCAATGTTAAGAAATAAAATAACCAACATATATCTATCATGAAAGTGGGAAAACTGTGTGCATACATACCACTTGTTGCATCATGTGTTGCTCTAGATGATTCAGTAATGGTGGATGACGATGTTCTAGATACTGTCCTTGTTACAATGGCTTCCGAAGGTAAATTGGTTTGTTCTGTGGATTTAGCAAATGTTACTTGCCCAACAGTAGAAGGGGCCATGTTAGTTTGATCTGAAGGTATTGAGAGTGAGGACGTGGTTGTGTGCAGTGTTGAGCCTGTTGCTACTGGCACTGCTGCTGTGGACATCGTGCTCTTCTCAGTGGAGACGGCTTTGGTCACCTGAGTTGAGTAAGTGATAGCTGTGGATGCCACTGCTGTTGAGCTCTCACTGCCTTTAAACATTGCTGAAGTGTCACTTGTTGTTATTGTTGGAATTCCTTCTGTTGCATTTCCAGTTCCTACTGCCAAGTCTGTGGTCACAATTGCAGAATGTGTGGCCTCATCTGTGACCACCTGTGTAGTTATCGGTGCTGTTGGAGGGAGACAGTTGGCTGTAAGAGAATGCTTTTCATACATTCAGCAGAAATCTCAACCAGATATGCAGATATTCAAATATTTTTACTGATCAATGTCACAAAATGAGGGTACAGGATATAACTGCCCAACAAGTGAACCAATTTTATAATGCCCTTTGTGTTATAAAGTTGCATCTAGCTTTATTGAGGCATCATGCTACCTATGTGTTTTTTTGTATTTAGTAATTAGTCTCTTGCATTCTCTTTAATGATGGCCTCTATCTGAGCTTCTGCATTCAATATTTACTATTTATCGTCTTTTGGGGTTTTGCTTTACAGGCAGAATGTATGATTAACAGTTGGTCGTATCAACCTTTCCTGCAATAGGCCACGTCCAGGTTCTACCAATCGTCTCAAATAATTAAGTACCTTCACTTAAATTCTAAGTTGTACATTTTTTTCCATTTAGTAAGAAGAAGGTAATATCTATTGTGTAGGTGACAAAATTGAAAACGTACATACCAGTAGCTTTGGCACATGCTATATTAAGCAGAGGCTTAGGGGTCCATTAGGATGGGGGGCGGACTTTGACCGCCCGCTATCCTCCCGTGGAAGGGGACCACCCGCCATAGGTGCGGGGGTCCCGTTACAGAGATTAGGATGCACCGGCCACACTGGGAGGTGCATCCTGCATTCCTGACATTGCGGCGGGCGGTGCACTCAGCACCGCCAGCCACAATGCCAGGAAGGCATGTCGTGCGCTTTCATGCGCAGTGCCTGCCATGTTGTGCACGGAACTGCAGGGGGGTACCATAGGTAACCCCCATGTGCACCCCCACCTCCCCCGAGTACCTGGGGGCCCACAACGGGCCCCCCCAGGCAGACTCCGCATGCCTTTCCGTAGCAGCAAGGCCATCACGGAAAGGCATGTCCCAGCACACTTTCTAATATGGCAGCCGGTGTCTAATAGACACCGTTACCATATTAAATCCTTTTCCGCCCGGTCCACTTGTCGACCGGCCGGAAGGGCAGCGGATGGTCTTCCCGTCTGCCGCGGACCCCCAAGCCATTGTAATATGGTAGGGGGACCTTTGCTGAGAGGATGGTGGGGTGGATCGCCCCGCCGGGCCAGCAGTGACTATCAGCGGCCCTGCGGGGGGGATCCGCCCGCCATCTTAATGGGGCCCTTAGTCTCTATCATCAGGAGCGGACGCTGAGATCCAATCCCCTGTGACACCTTTGTGACCAGAGATATTTCAAAACCCGACAAGGCGGCAGGTCCTTCTCAGTAAAGATAGCTAAACTCTGGAATTCTCTGCCTGCCCACCTGTGCCAGATCAAGACAGAACAGGAGTTTAGGAAGGCCTTCAAAACCTGGTTTTTTTCTCAGGTTTAGTTTCCTGGCCGGTCTTTAAGTTAGTCAGTTACTAAAGCCGTAACACCTCTTTTGAGGTAGCTGCACGCTCTCCTGATGACTTTGGATTGATAAATGATTCAGTAATGGTGGCTATTGATATTTTAGATACTGTGCTTGTTACAATTACATTTGAAGTCAAATTGGTTTGCTCTGCAAATTTAGCAGGCGTCACCTGCACAACAATTGAAGGGGCTGCTCTTCTTGATGAGAAAGTGTGAGAAGTTGGCCTGATATATGATGCTCACTAGTTCTAGTGATCACCTTGTATCAGTCCAAACAACCCTTATGGTGATTGGTTGTAAGTCAACCTTATAGACCAGCTATCCTAATGGTAGCATGGACAAAGCAGCCTTAGGCTAAACTCTTTTGGCATGTGAAGCCAGCTGTTTTACCACAATATAACCCCTTGAATACCAGATGAAAGGAAACCACACAGGTTGTTATGAAAATAAACAATATATTTATTAATAACAAACACCTCTGAACTCTTTATGAGGTCAGAGGGCTAAGCACATGACAATCTCTTAAGAAAAATACGATAAGATGCACAAAATTACAATGGTGCCCTAGGGGCACGGCAAACCATATACTAAGTAAATGGAATGTGAAAGTCGATAGAAGGAATGGAGCTGTCCAGAGGCTGTAGGATCCCTGGGACTACGCTATCCTAACTTTAGGTAAGTAATAGGAGGCCCACGGGACGCGGGTGCAGTGTGTGAACTCACACGCGAGATGCGTAACAACGTCTATGGACAGTACAGTTCAAGAAAAAGGTGAGTACGGACAATCCTGACTAGTTAGGACTAAAACGACTGTGGAACTGGACACTAGGAGAGTCAATCTACCCTTGAGCACCAAAAAGCTCTTGTTACCTCACCCACGGGCTGCGGGTGCATAGGTGCAAAGTCGTGTCGGGTTCCGGCGTTGAAGTCTATGGAGCCTGGAAGAAAAGATGCTGCAGGCGACCAGGAGGAAGATGTCCGGTGTGATCCTTGGGTGGATCAGAGATGCTGCAGACCTGAAAGCAGAGGGGACAATGTTCACAGTCACTAGCCAGTGACTGGAGTGGAACCAGGAAGGAACCAGATGTCGTTGTCGCGATCAAGTGAAGAGTGGATGCTTGACTCTGCAGCCACGTGGACCAGGTGGTGTCTTCGACAACCAGGATGGAGGCACGAGCTGTCCCACGCACGCTCTCCCTGTCGGTGGTGTCTGTTCCGGATTCGGCGTCAACAGGCCTTGGCAAAGGCAACCCACGCGGTGAGTGGAAAAGGCGTCTGGTGCGGACTAGGAGAGTCCGAGGTGCCCCTCTTTTGGAAGGGAGCAAGGGCCAGTCTGGAGCAACCAGACCAGCAGTGTTGGATTTAAAGTTCGTCGTCTAGGAGGCCACTAGCCAGCCGGCAAGTGACCAGACAACGCGTCGAGCAGCAAACAAGCAGAAGGGCCCCACGCAGATCTCGTGGAAGCTGGAGGGCTGATCTTTGGTGCATGAGCTGCTCGGGGCTGGGGCTTCTCAATCCCCAAAGCACTTGGTCGAGTTTACCTCGGGAGTCGTGCTGGAAGCGAAGTGCTGTTTCTTTTAAGATGGCCCGTCCCACGTGTCTCGTCGCACCCACGGATCTCAGCTTTGCTGCAGATGTGAGTTGAGGTCGGAGAGGTCTGGGAATCTGGGTCTCGTCGGGCTCTGAAGTCTGGATCCTCGAGGGAAGACGACAAAGTGAAGCTGCTGGACGCTTGATGGTGCCTGCAGTTGCAGGGTGGACACTCCTTGCCCACAAGGGAGATTCTTCAGTCTTCTGTGGAGCAGAACGTCGAAGTCCAGAGTTTCTTCTTGTAAAGTTGTTCAGGATAATCTAATTTGGAATGGGACCAGCTCCTACCTTTATCCTGCTAAAGGGGGCTGTACTGGTGACTAGGTCCCTCCCCTGGGTGGGACCAGGAAGGGGGGTGGTTACACCCCCTATTGTTTGTCCGGTTTCGCGCCAGAGCTGGGGCAGGGATGCCCCAGCAACTGGTTTGAACCGGTGTATGCACAGGACACCTTGTGTGCCCCAGGCATGTCTCATTCCTTTCAGGTCTATCCTTCCCAATACACCAAATCCTGTCTGGGGTGGTGCTAGCACCTCCCAAGGCAGGAAACCCTTTGTCCAGGCCTCCCTCGCTGGAAGGACTCCCAGCAGCAGGAGGTCAGACTTGTGTCTGTGGTGGCAGCATCCATTTTGTGATGCCAAGGCTCGAGTTAACTTTAACCGGGGTTCACAGTTACATACATGTCGTGCCCCTCTAGAAGGGTGGAATGCTACCCCCGTCGCCAGAATTGGCGAGGGGGTAGTCTTCCAATTCGTATGACACCTTACTCGACATGTTTTGATAATGTTATACCAGAGTTAGCATTTAACCGCGAGGTTGATAATGCACTTAAGAGTATATGGTATAGCGTTATCATGGAACAGCTATTAGGACTTGGTTCCACAAGCTGCAGATGGGCTCAGCTCATGCCAGAGCACCATCTCACATAATTCCAAGCACTCTGCCTTCAGGATTGATAAGGCCTGCCATAGGAGTGACTGATAGGAATATATGTGTCCATTTTAGGGTTAGATATAGGTATACTATATCTATAGCAAAGGGTGATTACACCACCTTGCCCCAGCTGTCTTGCAGCCAGTTGTGTCAGTTTTAGATGGCCAGCCAGGGGTGGCATAATACATGCTTCAGCCCCTGGTAGGCCCTGTGTACACCTATGCCCTGGATACCTAAGGTACACTGTACAGGGACTGATAAGGTGGCCCAGTACCAATTGGTAAATGCACCTAAAGTACATGGTTGTCAATTTAGATAGAGAACAGCTAGGCTGTGGGTCTGATTAGCAGGCCCACAGCCAGGGAAAGTCGTAAACCAGTGAAGCAAAAAGCAAAAATCGGGGGTGACCATAGGATTGCAGACCCCACTGTCCTACAGAAAGAAGGTAAAATTGTTTGATCTATAGGTGTAGAGAGCGATGATGTGGTTGGATGCAGTGTTGAGCTTGTTGATATTGACACTGCTTCGGTGCACTGGTTGCTTATGTTAGTGGAGATGACTTTGTTCACCTGAGTTGAGGATGAACTTGCTGCGAATGTCAGCGTACTTCAGCTCTCACTACCTTTAAACAATGCTGAAGTGTCACTTGTTGTTATTGTTAAAATTCCTTATGTTGCATGTTCAGTTCCTGCTGCCAGGTCTGTGCTTCCAGTGACAGAATGCGTGGTCTCAACTGTCATCAGTTCTGTAATTGTTATTGTGGCTGTTGGAGAATACATTTTTATATGTATATATTTATCATCAATGTGACCAAGTTAAACTGTTCTTAAATAATATAGTTACTGAACCGCAGACTTGGGAGGGAATTACTGCTTTTCTGATGGGGAATTTTCTGGCCAAACCCCCCACTGCACCTCAAACCTGCTCTGCCCACAGTCTTAGGGCCTACACTAGGAGGAGCAACAGATTGAATCAAATAAGTTGCCATCAACGGGCTTCCACTCTTGGTAGCTGTGTAGTGTTGGTTTGACAGAAAACACCAGAATTCCACAAAAGGAGTTACAGCCATAACAAGTGACACCTAACCGTTGTCTAATGGCATTGAGACATCAACAACAGACACAACTGCAACAAGCACATCTCTTATCTAGCCCCACTTAGAATGTCACCAGGCACCCGATTGGATCTGGACATTTTTGTGCAATCCCCTCGTGTGCCAATAGGTGGCATTGTTTCACTCCTGGTGGCACAGTTGGTGACGTCTGCACTGCAAATAGGGGGCCTCATTTATGAGGCCTTGCGTCAGTTTTGCGCTTCCGATGCGTCACTTTTTGTGACGCATCGGCGGCGTAAAACATGCCTCCTGATGCGCACTATTTACAAAGTGACGCATCTAAGCAGATGCGTCACTTTGTAAACCCCTGCGCTACATTATACCTGCGTCAGGTATAATGTATGCAGAGGGGGCGTTCACCCGCAAAAAGCCTTGTAATAGTGACGCAGTGAAATCTTTGAGATTTCACTGCGTCACTTTTAGGACGCTGTTGCGTCAAAATCTTGCGCCTGCCTCACAGCAGGCGTAAGACTGACGCAGGCCCTTTCACATAAGGCTTTCCCCATGTGATAGGATGCATTGCTGGAGTTGCGTCACTTTTTTGACACACTCCAGCAATGCGTCACTTTTGCGCTTACAGATACGTCAGAAATACTGACGTATCTGTAACTCCTTGCGCCATGATGCGTCATACTGTAAATATGACGCATCATTGGTCTCGCAAGGAGGGCGCAGTGAAAAGTGACGCATCGCTGTTTTCACGCAGCGATGCGGCACTTTTAATAAATGAGGCCCTATATGTTTTGCCTATATAGGTGCCAATCCAGTGTACTCACCTCAGTTCTTGACTGATTTTTCGCACCAGAAGCATTGAGCTCTCCACCACCATTTTGTACTATCAAGCTAAAGGTAAGGAATCTGTGGCTAGATAGAGTTTCTACCAAATAAGGTGTTACTGAAAGTAAGTAACTTGTTCATCCGATAGGGACTTCTAGCCACAGGTTCCTTACCTTGGAATAGATCCCAAAGCAATCTCTCCCCGGAGGTGGGACTGCCGACAATTTAGACTAAGATATACTGGAGGACCTAACAAGCAAAGTGCCGTCTCATCAGATCTGACTGTCGATGTAGTAGGGTTTGGCAAATGTGTGCAGTGATGCCCATGTAGGTGCCTGATAGATGTCCCCACTGGTACTCCTCTAGCCAACGTAGTGGTCACAGTTGTAGCTCTGGTAGGGTGAGCTCTAAAGCCTTCAAGGGGCTGTTTCTTGGCCATTGCGTAGCAGATCTTACCATAAAGAATGATCCATCAAGAGATGGTTCTCTTTTGAGTTGCTTACCTTTTCTTTGCCACTGCAAATCCAAATATGACCCTTAATTCTTTGGCATGATCAATATAAAACAATAATGGTCTTTTTGGATTCAGACGGTGGAGTTTCTACTCTTCTTTAGAAAGATGAGAAGGGGGGAAAAGGGAGGCAGGGTGATGTTTTGCCCAACGTCAAAAGGTATGACCACCTTTAGAAAAAAGGATGCTCAAGTTCTAAGAACCAGTTTGTCTGGGAAGGATGAAGTGTGGGAAGGGTCAATAGAAAGTTCTTGTAATTTGCCAGCCCTCCAGGAAGATGCCACAAGGAAAATAGTATTGATGGTTAGGAGCCGTAAAGGGCAGCTATGCATCGGCTCAAACAGAGAAAACATGAGGAAGTTGAGAAACAAATTCAAGTCCCATTTGGGCATAATGCATGGGACGAAACATATAAGGTTGATCCGTCAACTGTAGGAAAGCAGAAATAGGGGACAGAGGAACAAGTTACTTACCTTCGGTAACGCTTTTTCTGGTAGATACAGTATCTGCCTGTGGATTCCTTACCTTGTGAATATCCCCTTGCGTCAGCAACATTCGGAAATTCTTTTTCGTAGCCTCGCGCCGACGTGGACTTGGACGTCATAAAGACACGGCATCGCACGCGACTCCGCTGACGTCACCGACGCCTATAATAGGCCCACGCCGGCGTGATGACATCAGTTCCACCCATTTTTCCGTGCCTTCAAGGCACACGAACGGACCAATGACAGTAGAAATGTACATAGTATACACAATACACGATAGTCAAAGTAACACACACAGTGTGAAGCCAATGTAAGCAAACATTTGAAATAACACATTTTCTTTGACCATACAACAAACACAATACAGATATTCTGGTATAGAGGAGTGGACAACGGGGAGGCGGGTGGGTCAGTGAGGAATCCACAGGCAGATACTGTATCTACCAGAAAAAGCATTACCGAAGGTAAGTAACTTGTTCTTCTGATAGATACGTCTGCCAGTGGATTCCTCACCTTGTGAATAGAGTCCAATAGCAGTCCCCAATCCCGGAGGAGGGTGTCCACCCTGCTATACCAGGAAATCCTGGAGGAGAGAGCGCGCAAAGTGGCCGTCCCTCCTCACCTCGGTATCCAGGCAGTAATGCCTCGCGAAAGTGTGGAGGGAGGACCAAGTTGCGGCCCTACAAATATCCTCTACAGGAACACCTCTAGACAAAGCCGAGGTTGACAACTTAGCTCTTGTAGAATGAGCCCTTATGCACTCTGGAGGATCCTTACCAGCAAAAGAGTAGCAGATCTTTATACAGAGGATGATCCATCTTGAAATAGTTCTTTTATGAACCGCTCTTCCTTTTTTGCAGTCAGAAAAACCAACGAAGAGCTGGTCATCCACACAGCAGTCTCTAGTTCTGTCCAGGTAGAAGCACACCGCCCTCCTAGGGCCCAGACGGTGTAACCTCTCCTCCTCCTTGGAAGGGTGGGGAAGAGGATAAAAGGTAGGGAGGGTAATGGATTGACCAAGGTGGAAGGGAGTCACCACCTTAGGGAGAAAAGCAGCCCTGGTCCTAAGAACCATTCGATCAGCATGAATGGTCAAGAATGGGGGCTTGGAACTAAGAGCTTGAAGCTCACTTATCCTCCTTGCCGAGGTAATAGCAACCAGGAAGACTGTTTTAAAAGTCAAAAGCCTCATAGTACACTTGTAAGGGAGCACCCATCAAGTACGTTAAGACAATATTTAAGTCCCACTGAGGCACAATAAAGGGAGTAGGAGGGAATTTATTAATGAGACCCTTCAAAAATCTTAAAACTAAAGGAGATTTGAAAAGAGACGGCTGGTCCGGCAAACACAGAAACGCGGACAAAGCCGAGAGATAACCCTTGACTGTGGCAACAGCAAGTCCTTGCTGCACCAAAAAGAGAGCAAACTGGAGAACATCAGATAAATGGGCTTTCAAAGGGTCAACAGATTTCTCCCGACACCAGGTGACAAATCTAGACCATCTATATGAATAGATGGACTTAGTGGAGTCACGTCTAGCTGAAAGAATGACATCCACCACATCTTGTGGGAGAGAAAAAGAATTCAAGTTGCCCCGTTCAATCTCCAGGCATGAAGATGTAATGTCTGGAGGTGGGGGTGTGGAACCTGCCCCTCCATCTGAGAGGGGAGGTCTGCCCTGTGAGGGAGATGGAGCGGCGGGTGAGAGGAGAGGTGGAGAAGATCTGTATACCACACCCTTCTTGGCCAATCCGGGGCGACCAATATGACTTGGTCCCGGTCTTGGCGAATCTTCCTCAGAACCCGAGGAATCAAAGATATGGGAGGAAAAGCGTAAAGGAGTTGTCTTCCCCAACTCAACTGAAACGCGTCCCCCAAGGCTCCTTGCATCGGATACTGTAGACTGCAGAATGACGGGCAGTGAGCATTCTCGCGAGAGACAAACAGGTCCACCCGAGGAGTCCCCCACGTCCGAAAGACGTGACAAACCACCTCCGGGTGAAGCCTACACTCGTGGTCGGCTGATAACTGCTGACTGAGACTGTCTGCACGCACGTTCAGAACTCCGGCCAGATGATTTGCCATCAGACAAATCTGATGGTCCTGAACCCAGGACCAGAGACGCAGAGCCTCTCTGTAGAGCCACTGCGACCCCACTCCTCCCTACTTGTTGATATACCACATCGCTGTCGTGTTGTCTGTCAGGACTTGGACCGACCGACCGCGAAGGGAAGGGAGGAAGGCCTTGAGCGCCAAACGTATCGCCCGCAATTCCAGAAGGTTGATGTGAAGCAACCTTTCCTCTGGAGACTAAAGACGCTTGACCTCCAGGTCCCCCAGATGAGCACCCCACCCTAGAGTGGATGCATCCGTTATTACTGTGGCCACCGGAGGAGGCAGCTGAAAAGGCTTCCCCTGAGACAGGTTGCCTTCCAGGCCCACCAAGACAGATCCGCAGCAGCTTCTCTGGAGATCCTCACCGACTCCCTGAGATCTCCGTTGTGTTGAAACCACTGTCTGCGGAGGCACCACTGGAGTGCCCTCATGTGCCAGTGTGCATGGTTGACCAACAGAATGCAGGAAGCCATCAGATCGAGCAGACGAGGGACCTTCAGGACTGGAACGACCGCTCCATTGTAAAATAAAGGAATCATTTCCTGTATGTCGCGAATCCTTTGAGGAGGAGGGAATGCACGACATACAGTTGTGTCCAGTACAGCACCTATGAAAAGGATGCGCTGGGAGGGCACCAGGTGAGACTTGGGTACATTTATCGAAAAACCCAACCTGTACAACAACTGGGTTGTCACTTGCAGATGTTGGAGCACTCTCTCTGACGACTCTGCTTTGATCAGCCAGTCGCCCAAATAGGGGAATACTGGAACCCCCGACCTTCTGAGATGTGCTGCCACCAGCGTCATCACCTTGGTAAAGACTCGAGGCGCAGTAGTAATTCCAAAAGGAAGGACCGCAAACTGATAGTGTTGCCATCCCACCGTAAAACGGAGATACTTCCTGTGCGACTTCAGGATTGGGATGTGAAAGTACGCATCCTGCAAGTCGAGCGACACCATCCAGTCTTCTTCCAGCAGCACTTGAATAACCTGAGCAAGGGTGAGCATCTTGAATTTCTCTTGTTTTAGATAGAGATTCAAGATCCTGAGATCCAGGATTGGACGAAGTCTGCCATCCTTCTTGGGAATCAGGAAATACCGGGAGTAGCATCCCAGACCCCTTTCCTGCTCTGGGACCACCTCTATCGCACCCTTTCTTAATAGAGTCTGAACCTCCTCCTGCAGAAGTAACAGGTGTTCCTCCGTGCAAAAACCTTGGCAAGGAGGGTAATTGGGAGGGAATTCCCGAAAGGGAAGGGCATACCCATTTTCTATGAGATTGAGAACCCAAAGATCTGATGGAACAGATTCCAAATCCCGTAGAAAATGGGTAAGTCGACCCCCCACCGGACCCACATGATCCTGAATGGCAGATCTATGGCTGCTTTTCTGTGGCTGGAGGGTTGGAGGAGGTGGAGGAGGAAGAGGCCTGACGTCCACGAGGACGCGCTCTTTGCTTTCCCCTGTAAGATCTGTACATGGAATTTTGCTGCTGCTGTTGTTGTTGCTGCTTCTGACCTTGTCGGTAATTCCGAAAGGAAGAGCGACCAAAACCCCTGAATCTCCTGGCCGAAGAACCTCTGATCTGGAGACCTAAAGATTTAGCAGTCGCCCTACTGTCTTTAAATCTCTCCAAGGCCGTATCAGCTTTTTTTCCAAAGAGACCAGATCCATCAAACGGCAGATCCAGCAAAGCCGCCTGAACATCTGCCGAAAAGTCTGAAGATTTCAGCCAAGCTGATCTTCTAGTGGCAACCGCAGTGCCCATGATACGTGCCACCGAGTCCGCAGTGTCCAGACCACTCTGTATCACTTGGCGTGCCGCAGCCTGTGCATCTGATATTACCTCCTCAAAATCCTTCCTGTTGGCATCAGGAATCTTAGGAGCTAAAGTACGCATAGTATCCATAAGGGCATGCACATACCTCCCCATCAGGCAAGTGGCATTAGTTGACTTCAACGCCATACTTGCAGAGGAGAAGGTCTTTTTAGCCACCTGATCCTGTTTCTTTGCCTCCTTATCACCGGGGACCTGGGGAAAGGCACTCACATTCTTTTTGGAACAGGCTGCTTGTATGACTAGACTCTCTGGTGATGGATGAGACGTCAAAAAAGCAGGGTCTTGAGGTGCAACTCTGTACCTTCTCTCCACACTCTTGGATACCGCAGGAGCTGACAGTGGTTTTTTCCACAACTCCAAAATGGGTTCCGTTAAGGCATCATTAAACGGAAGCAATGGTTCTACCACAGAGCTAGGCGAATGCAAAACTTCTGTAAAGAGATTGGACTTAAACTCCACTGTTGGCAATGTCAATTGTAGAAGTTCCGCCGCCTTCCTCATCACTACATGATAAGGCTGGACGTCCTTAGAAGGTGTATCGGAGCCTGATGGCAACTCCCACTCTGGAGAGAAATCCAGGCTACAAGCATCAGCCAGTTCCTCAAAACAGTCCTCCTCCAGTTTACCCTCCTCCATATCAGGGTGTGACTCTATATACCTTTGCTCTTCCAAAAGGCGTTGTGCTTCCCTTCGGGACCTCTCCTTTACACGCCTCTCAGCCGGATCCACCAACGGCTCTGACGGAGCCGGGATCGACGTCGGTACCGAATCCGATGGCTCAGTGGGATGCCCTCGAGGTCGATCTGGAGCGGGCGACGACTTTGGCAGAGCCGGATATTGCCATGGCGGCGTCGGAGCATGAATGGAGCAACGAGGATAGGAGTGTTGGACTCCTAAATTGAAGGCCAGAGGAACCATGGGACCCAAAGGTGCGCCAGAGGGGTACAACGCCCTTGAAAAGACACCATACATAGCGTTCAAAAACGCAGATGGGTCCTGGCCTGGGGCTGGAAAGGGTGGCTGGAAACCCTCAGGCTGGTCTTGTTGAGGGTTCGGATTCGGCTCTTCGACAGGCGCAGAATCCACATCCATCTGAACCTCTTCCTCATCTCGGGCTGAAGACGGATTCGAAGCTGGAGTCGGCGACTGTACCCGCTACTTCGAAGACGAGGCCTCACCTTCATGATACGAGACATCCAGCGTAGCCACCTTAGAACATACCTTCTTCGGTGACCTCGACCTCGAGCCCGACTCCCTACCAGAACGAAGTCGAGACTCATGCCTCTTCTTCTTATGCTTCCTTCTCGACTTCGAAGCATGGTCTGAAGCGGAACTCGAAGACTACTCCTCTCGAGATCCGGATCTTGACTTCGACCTCGACCTCGACCTCGCCCTTCGAGAACGAGACCTCGAAGATTTTCCTATCCCAGCCTTCAGCTTCGCTACCAGGAGTTTGGTCTCTCTTTCCCTCAGGGCCTTCGGGTTCATATTCCAACAAGATGAACATCCATCCACATCGTGATCAGAGCTCAAACACCAAATGCAGTCCTCGTGCGGGTCAGTTATGGACATCATTTTCCCGCACTCCCTGCAGGGCTTGAAGCCGGTCTTCTTTGTTAACATTGTGAAGAGACAAGAAACAAAGAAGCAGAAAGCGGCAACAATAAGGCAACAGAGTACCAGTTGGCTACTGAGATTCCCGAAACCGTTAGCGTTGACGACGCAGAAAAAAGGGAACTGATGTCATCATGCCGGCGTGGGCCTATTATAGGCGTCGGTGACGTCAGCGGAGTCGCGTGCGATGCCGTGTCTCTATGACGTCCAAGTCCACGTCGGCGCGAGGCTACGAAAAAGAATTTCCGAATGTTGCTGACGCAAGGGGATATTCACAAGGTGAGGAATCTACTGGCAAATGTATCTATCAGAAATTCTTTGACTGTGCCCAAAGCACAGCCTTGCTGGGCCAGTGAAAGAACAAAAAGGAGAACGTCATAGAACAGTGCAGATAGAGGAGCAACTGATTTGGAGATACACCAAGCCACAGTGCTGTCCCATTGGCAGGCATGGATGGGTTTGGTAGAAGAATGTCTGGCTGCTAGAATGGCCTCACATAATTTGGGAGGGAGATCAAAAACCCTCAATTGTTTCCGCTCAATCTCCATGCATGACGGTGAAGTGTGGATAGTTTCAGGTGCAGCACCCTGTCCTGTTACTGCAACACTGACCATACACCTTCTTGAATATGACAAACAGATTTAACGAAGGTCGTCCCAACTCTTGATAGAGACCTTACACCACCTCTGGATGAAGACTCCATTTGTGATCAGCTAGGCATCAATGGCCGAGTTAGTCTACTTTAGTGTTCAGAGAGCACGCCAGATGTTGAACCACAAAGAAATCCCCTGAGGTTCATGCCATGTCCAGAGACACAGACCCTATTGCATAGAGTCCAAGACCACAACCACCCACCCTAATTTTAGCAATACCACATAGCGTTGGTTTTATCCGTAAACACCTGAACTAGCCTGTCCATAAAGGAAGGTAAAAAGGTTTTCAATGCCAGTCGGCTCGCTCTCAGTTGAGACTGATGAAGAGGTGAGACTCTGCTAGGGGCCAAGGTCTCTGATCTCCACCTCTCACAAATGGCTGCCCCAACCCAGAAGTGACGCAACTTTCACCACTGTCAGCTCTGGGTAGGGAAGAGAGAGACGTCTGCTGTTGACCCAATCACAGTTCATGAGCCACCACTGCAGGTCTTTTGCAGTTTACTCTGATATCTAGACCAGATCAGAGATTCCCCTGATGCATTGCTGACTGGGGTTTCAAGTTCCACTGCAATCCTTGCATATACCAATGGTAATCGTTTATCAACAGGATGCAGGAAGCGATGAGGCCCAGCAGCCTCAATCAATCAACAACATTCATGTTTTTTGGTCCCGTATCCGGCCCGCGCTCCATCGTGGTCAGCCTGAACTCTTGACTTTGTCCCAGTGCAGTGCAACCAATTAACTCTTTAGGTGCTATTTGCTTCTAAGTCCTATATTTGCATTTATTTTTTAGCAATTCATAGTTTGACTTCCACTGATTGGATTGTTGTCCTATTTTATTTATGGAATTAGGTCCTATTTTCCTAAACTGTTTAAGTGTTGCACAAATCCATACTAATATTATAAAGAGAGAGCCCAAACCTTTGAGGCGGGTAATCTCAGTAACCACAGCACCAATCACAACACCCAATACAGCGTTGGAAAGGGCAGTTGCAGCAGAAGGACATAGGGTATGCAGACGGATAAAAAAATGTATAAAAAAAATTGCAAAAAATCCTTACTATCCATCCATACTAATATTATAAAGAGAGAGCCCAAAGCTTTAAGGCGGGTAATCTCAGTAACCACAGTACCAATCACAACACCCAATACAGCATTGGAAAGGGCAGTTGCAGCAGAAGGACATAGGCTATGCAGACGGATAAAAAAATGTATAAACAAATTTGCAAAAAATACATACTATCCATACTAATATTATAAAGAGAGAGCCCAAAGCTTTGAGGCGGGTAATCTCAGTAACCACAGCACCAATCACAACACCCAATACAGCGTTGGAAAGGGCAGTTGCAGCAGAAGGACATAGGCTATGCAGACAGATAAAAAAATGTATAAAAAAAATTGCAAAAAATCCATACTATCCATACTAATATTATAAAGAGAGAGCCCAAACCTTTGAGGCGGGTAATCTCAGTAACCACAGCACCAATCACAACACCCAATACAGCATTGCAAAGGGCAGTTGCAGCAGAAGGACATAGGCTATGCAGATGGATAAAAAAATGTATTAAAAAAATTGCAAGAAATCCATACTATACTATCCATATCCATACTAATATTATAAAGAGAGAGCCCAAACCTTTGAGGCGGGTAATCTCAGTAACCACAGCACCAATCACAACACCCAATACAGCGTTGGAAAGGGCAGTTGCAGCAGAAGGACATAGGCTATGCAGACGGATAAAAAAATGTATTAAGAAAATTGCAAAAAATCCATACTATCCATACTAATATTATAAAGAGAGAGCCCAAAACTTTGAGGCGGGTAATCTCAATAACCACAGCACCAATTCCAACACCCATTACAGCGTTGGAAAGGGCAGTTGCAGCAGAAGGACATAGGCTATGCAGATGGATAAAAAAATGTATTAAAAAAATTGCAAAAAATCCATACTATACTATCCATATCCATACTAATATTATAAAGAGAGAGCCCAAACCTTTGAGACGGGTAATCTCAGTAACCACAGCACCAATCACAACACCCAATACAGCGTTGGAAAGGGCAGTTGCAGCAGAAGGACATAGGCTATGCAGACGGATAAAACAATTTATTAAAAAATTGCAAAAAATCCATACTATACTATCCATACTAATATTATAAAGAGAGAGCCCAAACCTTTCAGGCGGGTAATCTCAGTAACCACAGCACCAATCACAACACCCAATACAGCGTTGGAAAGGGCAGTTGCAGCAGAAGGACATAGGCTATGCCGACGGATAAAAAAATGTATTAAGAAAATTGCAAAAAATCCATACTATCCATACTAATATTATAAAGAGAGAGCCCAAAACTTTGAGGCGGGTAATCTCAATAACCACAGCACCAATTCCAACACCCAATACAGCGGTGGAAAGGGCAGTTGCAGCAGAAGGACATAGGCTATGCAGACGGATAAAAAAATGTATAACAAAATTGCAAAAAATCCATACTATGCTATCCATGCTAATATTATAAAGAGAGAGCCCAAAACGTTGAGGCAGGTAATCTCAGTAACCACAGCACCAATCACAACACCCAACACAGCGTTGGAAAGGGCAGTTGAAGCAGAAGGACATAGGCTATGCAGACGGATAACATTTTTTATAAAAATTTATAAAATAAATTGCAAAAAATCCATACTATACTAACCATACTAATATTATAAAGAGAGAGCCCAAACCTTTGAGGCAGGTAATCTCAGTAACCACAGCACTAATCACAACACCCAATACAGCGTTGGAAAGAGCAGTTGCAGCAGAAGGACATAGGCTATGCAGACGGCCACCATATACATTTAAAAGGTAAGAGAACCGTGCCAGCAAAGTAGTCCCTTGTGGGCGTGTCTGCGTTCTGATGTGGGCGTGACAAACGCTGGGGGCGTGTGGTACGTTCCGCCCTTCATGCCATGTGAGTCGTAATTGTGCCGCATCAAGGGGCACGCTGGGGGCGTGACACGCTGGGGCCGTGACAAACGCTGTGGGCGTGTGTCCGCGCTGTGGGTGTGTGTCCTCCCTTCATGCAATGTGAAGTGCCAATTGCGCCGCATCAAGGGGCACACTGGGGGCGTGACAAACGCTGGGGGCATGAATGAATGAATGAATGAGTACAGATTTGTATAGCGCTGGCTACCCGGGGGCATACCAGCGCTTTAGACCCAACTCAGACAAATCACTCAGCAGAACAGGAAGGTCTTCAGCCGCTTTCTAAACTGTAAATGATTAGGCTCAAGCCTAAGCATGTGCTACGTTCCGCACTTCATGCCATCTGGGTCATACATTAATTAGATCGGCTGCTGTGGCCGTGTGCTGGGGGCGTCACAAATGCGTCCACCTCGAAGTGTGGTAAGTAACCATTCGCAAGACTCCCTTGGGGGACTGCCCGTTGTCTCACACATACTGGGGGTGCCGAATGCAGTGTGTGCCTTGGCCTGGGTGCATCTGAAAGGGCCGAACGCAGTGTGTGGCTTGGCCTGGGTGCGTCTATAAAGCACTCAGGGCCGAAGAGCGTCCGTGTGGGTCATAAAAAAATAAGAACTGCGGGAAACAATCATTCAAGACTCACACAATTCTAATTGTTAGACGGTCGCCGCTGGCCCTCAAGCGGGGGCACACGCGACTGAGCGTGTCTGCGGGGACAATTACTGCAGCCTATCATGCGCGCTGTTACTGAACTATCACATTAAACCAAATTACACGCGCCTGCTAACATCAGCCAGGATTGTAGCCGGGCTCAGGCGGCGTTTCACTACACTAATTACATGCGCCTGCTAACATGAATCAGGGCTGCAGCTAGGCCTCAAGCGGGGGGACACGCGCCTGCTAACATCAACTAGGGATGCAGCTGGGACTCAAGCGGGGAACAAGCGAATGACCGTATCTGAATACACACATTCTATTTCATACCCGGACAACGTCGGGACGGGCTGCTAGTTGCTATTAAAGTTAAGCCTGACTACGCTGAACCAAGTTACCAGAAGGTGAGCCCAGGATAGTTTATGTTGTGTAGTGACGTACCCACTCTAGGATTTGACTCCTGCTTGGACAGGGTGCATACCTATGCCAACCAGAAACCCAATTTCTAACATATATCCACGAACTTTAGTTTCTGGCTCAAGTGTGAAGCTGTTGTAACAAACCATAGTCTTTGGGGATTAATATTTTTACTGCATGGTCAGACAACTATAGGCTGTCACCGGTTATGCCACTAATACTTTTTCATTGTGTCCATCGTTAGCAAACGTAACGGATGCAGCAATCCAATACATGGATTAGAGTCATAAAAAAGCCTGTGATGGTTGGATCTCTCCTATTTTATCTGAAC
This sequence comes from Lissotriton helveticus, assembly GCF_964261635.1. Taxonomy (NCBI): domain Eukaryota; kingdom Metazoa; phylum Chordata; class Amphibia; order Caudata; family Salamandridae; genus Lissotriton; species Lissotriton helveticus. The sequence continues at coordinate 32,825,217 of NC_136072.1, read as the reverse complement.
ACTGTCTGAAGGCTTGCTAAATGCCATAAAAAGGATTTGACAATAAGAGACCTATTTAAGACACTGTAATTGAACCCATATACAGGTATGCAGATCTGCTGCGTCAATAATTGCCAATTTTGAATCATGCTTATGGCAAGGACTCACTGTCCCATCTGTGTGGGCTTCTGCATTCAGTATGAGCAAGAGTCCTCCTCTCCTGTGATAGGCAATTACACTCAATCTGACAATCTTCTCCAATAATTCCCTAAATTAACTCAAATTCTAAGCTTTACATTTTTCAATGTTAAGAAATAAAATAACCAACATATATCTATGATGAAAGTGGGAAAACTGTGTGCATACATACCACTTGTTGCCTCATGTGTTGCTCTAGATGATTCAGTAATGGTGGATGACGATGTTCTAGATACTGTGCTTGTTACAATAGCTTCCGAAGTTAAATTGGTTTGTTCTGTGGATTTAGCAAATGTTACTTGCCCAACAGTAGAAGGGGTCATGTTAGTTTGATCTGAAGGTATTGAGAGTGAGGACGTGGTTGTGTGCAGTGTTGAGCCTGTTGCTACTGGCACTGCTGCTGTGTACATTGTGCTCTTCTCAGTGGAGACGGCTTTGGTCACCTGAGTTGAGGATGTGCTAGCTGTGGATCCCACTGCTGTTGAGCTCTCACTGCCTTTAAACAATGCTGAAGTGACACTTGTTGTTATTGTTGGAATTCCTTCTGTTGCATTTCCAGTTCCTACTGCCAGGTCTGTGGTCACAATTGCAGAATGTGTGGTCTCATCTGTGAACACCTGTGTGGTTGTTATCAGTGCTGTTGGAGGAAGACAGTAGGCTGTAAGAGTATGCTTTTCATACATTCAGCAGAAATTTCCACCAGATATGTAGATATTAAAATATGTTTACTGATAAATGTCACAAAATGAGGGTACAGGACGTAACTGCCCAACAAGTGAACCAATTTTATAATGGCCTTTGTGTTATAAAGTTGCATCTAGCTTTATGGAGGCATCATGGTACCTTCGTTTTTTTTGTATTTAGTAATTAGTCTCTTGCGTTCTCTTTAATGATGGCCTCTTTCTGGGCTTCTGCATTCAATATTTACTATTTATCGTCTTTTGGGGTTTTGCTTTACATGCAGATTGTATGATTAACATTTGGTCGTATCAACCTTTCCTGCGATAGGCCACGTCCAGGTTCTGCCAATCGTCTCAAATAATTCAGTACCATCACTTACATTTTAAGTTGTACATTTGTTTCAATTTAGTAAGAAGAAGGTAATATCTATTGTATAGGTGACAAAACTGAAAACATGCATACCACTTGTTGTGTCATGTGTTGCTCTTGGCCTTTAGAGCCACAAGGAGCTTTGGCACATGCTATATTAGGCAGAGGCTTAGGGGTCCATTAGGATGGCGGGCAGACTTTGTCCTCCCACCATCCTCCGGTGGAATGGGACCGCTCCCCATAGGTGTGGGGGTCCCGTTACAGAGATTAGGATGCACCCACCACACTGGCGGGCGCATCCTGCATTCCTGACATTGCGGCGGGCGGTGCACTCAGCACCGCCCGCCACAATGCCAGGAAGGCATGTCGTGCACTTCCATGCGCGGTGCCTGCCATGTTGTGCATGGAACTGCCATGTGCACCCCCACCCTGCCGGAGTCCCTGGGGGCCCGCAACAGGCCCCCGCAGGCAGACTCCGCATGCCTTTGCCGCCACGGAAAGGCATGTCCCAGCACACATCCTAATATGGCTGTCGGTGTCTAACAGACACCGCCACCATAATAAATCCTTTTCCGCCCAGTAGACTTGTCGACCGGGCGGAAAAAGGTGGACGGTCTTACCATCCGCCGCGGACCCCCCAGCCATTGTAATAAGGCAGGGAATCTTTGCTGAGAGGATGGCGGGTGACTACCGCCGTCCCTGCAGGGGCAATCTGCCCGCCATCTTAATGTGGCCTTAGTCTCTATCATCTGGAGCAAACCCTGAGATCCAATCACCTGCGACACCTTCGTGTCCTGCGATATTTCAAAACCCGACAGGGCGGCAGGTCCTTCCCAGTAAGGATCGTGAAAATCTGGAATGCACTGCCTGCCGACATGTGCCACATCGAGACAGAACAGGAGTTTAGGAAGGCCTTAAAAAACATGGCTCTTTTCTCAGGTGTAGTCTCCTGGCCGGTCTTTTTGTTAGTCTGTCACAGGAGCCGGTAGCTGCGCGCTCTACTAATGACTATTGATTGATAGATGATGCAGTAAAGGTGACTATTGATGTTTTAGATGCTGTGCTTGTTAATATTACATTTGCAGTCGAACATGTAATTTTGTTTAAGCATGGGCGGATTTTGCGAATTGGCAATCCGCGAAATTGCGTATTTACGGATTCGCAATCCGCAAAATCCGCAAACTCTCGCGAATTTTGCGGATTCCTTTTTTTTGTGTTCGCAAGTGTTTCTGCCATTTCGCAAGGATTTTTTACCAGTTCGCAAACGCGAACTTACTTGTTGGGTAGCAACGGTCGCGACCATGTTATTTCTACGTCTTTTTCATCACAGCACCCTCTGTTTCACCACTGCCACCCTCTGTTTCACCACTGCCACCCTCTGGCTCACCCATGCCACCCTCTGGCTCACCCATGCCACCCTCTAGTTCATCACTGTAGATTATAGGGAGAGGTGTGGCGCCGCGGCCAGGGCGACTGACGCTGGAATCTGGGAATCACGGTTCGATCCCCGGCTCCGGCGGCAGGTTAGCCCAGCACCATGCGACTCTGGGCAATAGCTTGCTTAATCTTCCCGACGGCCCCCAGCGCCTAGAGACCCTAACGGGTGATTGTGCGCTATACAAATGTGGATTATTATTATTATTATGGGGGGAAAAGCACACCTGCCCTGCCTCCACTGACATGAATGAATTAGGGGCTGATTAATGTGTCACTGAATTTGAACTTCCAGGCTGGCACCTGCTTTCTTATCTGTAATTGCTTTCTGTTGCAGTGTAATTTTTTTAACAGGACCTTTGTTGTATACTTGTAGCTATTCTCTGAGCCTGCTGTGAGGGTCAGAGCAGGGTCATAGAATAGTTGCAAGTAGGCAACTGAACTCTGAAGGGGCCCCTCAGGAAGCACTACAGGGAATGGTTACTAATGATAAGATTGAACTTTTGCACCTGCTGAGTGCTTTCAGTTTTGCAAAAATCCAAATATTTAGCAGCATCCACAAAAAGTAATCCTTCCAGGCACTACAGAGAATGGTTACTAATGATAAGATTGAACTTTTGCACCTGCTGAGTGCTTTCAGTTTTGCAAAAATCCAAATATCCAGCAGCATCCACAAAAAGTAATCCTTCCAGGTCAAGATCAAAATCAAAGTGACCAGCACATGAAGAAAGCATTGGGAGGAGCCTGCTGGACAGGAACAGGAAGTTGGAGACTGTGGGGCACTTCCTTCCTCCCACCCCCCCCCAAAATGGACTCCTTGCAAAAAAAAGTGCAGGCAAATGTCAACCTGAGGAGTTATTCTGATAAAAATCATAATTTTCAAGGTTTATTATGCTGCCTGCTGGTGGATTTCTTGTACGAAATTGTAAATTTTGCAATCTCGCAATTGCGAGATTGTCGCTGCCCGCCGCATCTACGTGTTCGCAAGTGTTTACTCCCGCAAAATTGTATAGTATTCTAGTTGGCAAGTGCGACCAAGCAAAAAATCCGCTTCGCACGGATTTACGAATTTCCGGCAAGTTCGGGAGAGTTCGCGGATTGCGAATTTGATGAAAATCCGCAAAATCCGCGAGCGGAATGGATTTTACGCCCATGCTTAATTTTGTTACATTGGTTTGGTCTGCAAGTTTAGCAGGCGTCACCTACACAACAATGAAGGGGCTGTGCTTCTTGATGAGGAAGAAGGTAAAATTGTTTGATCTATAGGTGTAGAGAGCGAGGATGTGGTTGGATGCAGTGTTGAGCTTGTTGCTATTGACACTGCTTCTGTGCACTGGTTGCTCATGTTAGTGGAGAAGGCTTTGTTCACCGCAGCTGAGGATGAACTTGCTGCGAATGTCAGTGTTCTTCAGCTCTCACTACCTTTAAACAATGCTGAAGTGTCACTTGTTGTTATTGTTAAAATTCCTTCTGTTGCATGTTCAGTTCCTACTGCCAGGTCTGTGCTTCCAGTGACAGTAGGCGTGGTCTCAACTGTCATCAGTTCTGTAATTGTTATCATGTCTGTTGGAGAATACATTATTATATATATATTTATCATCAATGTCACCAAGTTAAACTGTTCTTAAATAATATAGTTACTGAACCGCAGAATTGGGAGGGAATTACTGCTTCACCTTGTCCAACCACATGTTGGGTACAGGATGAATATCTTCTAGCACTAAAGCCCATGGCATCATCATCAACTAATCCCTGCTGTGAGAAGTAACCAATACTGTGCTAGTAGCAAAGTCACAGATCAGAAGTCACCCACAACATCACTATTGTGAATACTGGATATACTGCTGCTCACGTGAGCCCAATTGATGATGCATATCTCCAATTATGGTTCTTGCATATCCTGGGTAACTTTTAAAATGTCCCTAATGTTTTTTAAATTGGAAGCCGAGGGATACTTCTTTTATTTCTGTTCTTGTATTTCTTGAAACGCCTAGTAATAATTGTGTGTAAGGTTCAACTTTTCTGATGAGGAATTATCTGGCCAAACCCCCCACTGCACCTCAAACTTGCTCTGCCCACAGTCTTAGGGCCTACACTAGGAGCAGCAACAGATCGAATCGAATACGTTGCCATCTACGGGCTTCTATTCTTGGTAGCTGTGTAGTGTTGCTTTGACAGGAAAGACCAGAATTCCACAAAAGGAGTTACAGCCATAACAAGTGACACCTAACTGTTGTCTAATTGCATTGATACCTCAACAACAGACACAACTGCAACAAGCACATCTCCTATCTAGCCCCACTTAGAATGTCACCAGGCACCTGATTGGATCTGGACATTTTTTGTGCAATCCCCTTGTGCGCCAATAAGTGGCATTGTTTCACTCCTGGTGGCTTGGCATAGTTGGTGACGTCTGCACAGCAAATTATGGGTTTTGCCTATATAGGTGCCAATCCAGTGAACTCACCTCAGTTCTTGACTGATTTATCGCACCAGAAGCATTGAGCTCTCCACCACCATTTTGTACTATCAAGCTAAAGGTAAGGAATCTGTGACTAGATAGAGTTTCTACTAGGTAAGGTGTTACTGAAGGTAAGTAACGTATTCATATGATGGGGACTTTTAGCCACAGGTTCCTTACCTTGGAATAGATCCCAAAGCAATCTCTCCCCGGAGGTGGGACTGCGGACTATTTTAGACTAAGATATCCTGGAGGACCAAACCCTCAAAGTGCCCGTCTCATCAGACCTGACTGTCGATGTAGTAGAGTTTGACTAATGTGTGCAGTGATGCCCATGTAGATGCCTGATAGATGTCCCCACTGGGACTCCTCTAGCCAACGTAGTGGTCGCAGCTGTAGCTCTGGTAGAGTGAGCTCTTAAGCATTCAGGGGGTTGTTTCTTGGTCATTGCCTAGCAGATCTTACTATAAAGAATGATCCATCAAGAGATGGTTCTCTTTTGAGTTGCCTTCCTTTTCTTTGCCACTGTAAATCCAAATAAGGCCCCCTAATTCTTTGGTATGATCAATATAAAACAAATATGGTATTTTTGGATTCAGACGGTTGAGTCTCTCCTCTTCTTCAGAAAGATGAGGAGGGGGAAAAGGGAGGCAGGTTGATGTTTTGTCTAAAGTCTAAAGGTATGACCACCTTTAGAAAAAAGGATGCTCAAGTTCTAAAAAACAGTTTGTCTGGGAAGAATGAAGTGTAGGAAGGGTCAATAGAAAGTTCTTGTAATTTGCCAGCCCTCCTGGCAGATGCCACAAGGAAAATAGTTTTTATGGTTAGGAGCCATAAAGGGCAGCCTTGCATCGGCTCAAACAAAGAAAACATGAGGAAGTTGATAACTAAATTCAAGTCCCATTGGGGCATAATGCATCGGACAAAACATATAAGGTTGATCCGTCAACTGTAGGAAAGCAGAAATAGTGGACAGATATTCTTTGACTGTGCCCAAAGCACAGCCTTGCTGGGCAAGGTAAAGAACAAAAAGGAGAACGTCATACAACAGTGCAGATAGAGGAGCAACTGATCCAACACCGTTTTTTAGCTCACTGCATCATCCCAGTTTCAGAACCTGGCTGTATGCAAATTAGTCTGTTCCTGTCCCAGTGCATGATGGGAACAGGGCAAACCAAACTACAAAGCCAATTCTTACACTGGAAAGGAAACAAGCTACCGGGGACCGGTTTCTGGCATTTCAGCCTCTTCGGCCCGGCTTGCTTGAATCCTGATGGTGCAGTGAGCAAGGGACTCATGTCTGAGCATACCCTTCCACGCTTAGGGTGGACAAAATAATTAACAACAAGGGGTGGTGATGGACAGAGTCTCTGAATTAAGCAGAAAACTCTCACCCAGTCAAGAGATCAGGGCTTGATCCATCACCGTTATTTAGCTCACTGCGCCATCCCAGCTCAGAACCTGGCTATATGCAAATTAGTCTGTCCCTGGCCCAGTGCATCATGGGAACAGGGCAGACCAAACTACCAAGCCAATTCTTCACCAGAAAGGAGACAAGCTTCCGGGGACCGGTTTCTGCCATTCCAGGCGTCGTCGGCCCGGCTTGCTTGAATCCTGATGGAGCAGTGAGCAAGGGACTCATGTCTGAGTATACCCTTCCACGCTTATGGTGGACAAAATGATTCAGAAAAAGGGGGTGGTGATGAACAGAGTGTCTGAATTAAGCAGACCACTCTTACCCAGTCCAAAGATCAGGGCTTGATCCATCACCGTTATTTAGCTCACTGCCCCCATCCCAGCTCAGAACCTGGCTATATGCAAATTAGTCTGTCCCTGGCCCAGTGCATCATGGGAACAGGGCAGACCAAACTACCAAGCCAATTCTTCACCAGAAAGGAGACAAGCTTCCGGGGACCGGTTTCTGCCATTCCAGGCGTCGTCGGCCCGGCTTGCTTGAATCCTGATGGAGCAGTGAGCAAGGGACTCATGTCTGAGTATACCCTTCCACGCTTATGGTGGACAAAATGATTCAGAAAAGGGGGTGGTGATGAACAGAGTGTCTGAATTAAGCAGACCACTCTTACCCAGTCCAAAGATCAGGGCTTGATCCATCACCGTTATTTAGCTCACTGCCCCATCCCAGCTCAGAACCTGGCTATATGCAAATTAGTCTGTCCCTGGCGCAGTGCATCATGGGAACAGGGCAGACCAAACTACCAAGCCAATTCTTCACCAGAAAGGAGACAAGCTTCCGGGGACCGGTTTCTGCCATTCCAGGCATCGTCGGCCCGGCTTGCTTGAATCCTGATGGAGCAGTGAGCAAGGGACTCATGTCTGAGTATACCCTTCCACGCTTATGGTGGACAAAATGATTCAGAAAAGGGGGTGGTGATGAACAGAGTGTCTGAATTAAGCAGACCACTCTTACCCAGTCCAAAGATCAGGGCTTGATCCATCACCGTTATTTAGCTCACTGCCCCATCCCAGCTCAGAACCTGGCTATATGCAAATTAGTCTGTCCCTGGCCCAGTGCATCATGGGAACAGGGCAGACCAAACTACCAAGCCAATTCTTCACCAGAAAGGAGACAAGCTTCCGGGGACCGGTTTCTGCCATTCCAGGCGTCGTCGGCCCGGCTTGCTTGAATCCTGATGGAGCAGTGAGCAAGGGACTCATGTCTAAGTATACCCTTCCACGCTTATGGTGGACAAAATGATTCAGAAAAGGGGGTGGTGATGAACAGAGTGTCTGAATTAAGCAGACCACTCTTACCCAGTCCAAAGATCAGGGCTTGATCCATCACCGTTATTTAGCTCACTGCCCCATCCCAGCTCAGAACCTGGCTATATGCAAATTAGTCTGTCCCTGGCCCAGTGCATCATGGGAACAGGGCAGACCAAACTACCAAGCCAATTCTTCACCAGAAAGGAGACAAGCTTCCGGGGACCGGTTTCTGCCATTCCAGGCGTCGTCGGCCCGGCTTGCTTGAATCCTGATGGAGCAGTGAGCAAGGGACTCATGTCTGAGTATACCCTTCCACGCTTATGGTGGACAAAATGATTCAGAAAAGGGGGTGGTGATGAACAGAGTGTCTGAATTAAGCAGACCACTCTTACCCAGTCCAAAGATCAGGGCTTGATCCATCACCGTTATTTAGCTCACTGCCCCATCCCAGCTCAGAACCTGGCTATATGCAAATTAGTCTGTCCCTGGCCCAGTGCATCATGGGAACAGGGCAGACCAAACTACCCAGCCAATTCTTCACCAGAAAGGAGACAAGCTTCCGGGGACCGGTTTCTGCCATTCCAGGCGTCGTCGGCCCGGCTTGCTTGAATCCTGATGGAGCAGTGAGCAAGGGACTCATGTCTGAGTATACCCTTCCACGCTTATGGTGGACAAAATGATTCAGAAAAGGGGGTGGTGATGAACAGAGTGTCTGAATTAAGCAGACCACTCTTACCCAGTCCAAAGATCAGGGCTTGATCCATCACCGTTATTTAGCTCACTGCCCCATCCCAGCTCAGAACCTGGCTATATGCAAATTAGTCTGTCCCTGGCCCAGTGCATCATGGGAACAGGGCAGACCAAACTACCAAGCCAATTCTTCACCAGAAAGGAGACAAGCTTCCGGGGACCGGTTTCTGCCATTCCAGGCGTCGTCGGCCCGGCTTGCTTGAATCCTGATGGAGCAGTGAGCAAGGGACTCATGTCTGAGTATACCCTTCCACGCTTATGGTGGACAAAATGGTTCAGAAAAGGGGGTGGTGATGAACAGAGTGTCTGAATTAAGCAGACCACTCTTACCCAGTCCAAAGATCAGGGCTTGATCCATCACCGTTATTTAGCTCACTGCCCCATCCCAGCTCAGAACCTGGCTATATGCAAATTAGTCTGTCCCTGGCCCAGTGCATCATGGGAACAGGGCAGACCAAACTACCAAGCCAATTCTTCACCAAAAAGGAGACAAGCTTCCGGGGACCGGTTTCTGCCATTCCAGGCGTCGTCGGCCCGGCTTGCTTGAATCCTGATGGAGCAGTGAGCAAGGGACTCATGTCTGAGTATACCCTTCCACGCTTATGGTGGACAAAATGATTCAGAAAAGGGGGTGGTGATGAACAGAGTGTCTGAATTAAGCAGACCACTCTTACCCAGTCCAAAGATCAGGGCTTGATCCATCACCGTTATTTAGCTCACTTCCCCATCCCAGCTCAGAACCTGGCCTGTTCCCATCATGCACTGGGACAGGAACAGACTAATTTGCATATAGCCAAGTTCTGAGCTGGGATGGTGCAGTGAGCTAAAAAACGGTGATGGATCAAGCCCTGATCTTTGGACTGGGTAAGAGTGGTCTGCTTAATTCAGGCACTCTGTTCATCACCACCCCCTTTTCTGAATCATTTTGTCCACCATAAGCGTGGAAGGGTATACTCAGATGTGAGTCCCTTGCTCATTGCACCATCAGGATTCAAGCAAGCCGGGCCGACGACGCCTGAAATGGCAGAAACCGGTCCCCGGAAGCTTGTTTCCTTCCCAGTACAAGAATTGGCTTGGTAGTTTGGTTTGCCCTGTTCCCATCATGCACTGGGACAGGAACAGACTAATTTGCATATAGCCAAGTTCTGAGCTGGGATGGTGCAGTGAGCTAAAAAACGGTGATGGATCAAGCCCTGATCTTTGGACTGGGTAAGAGTGGTCTGCTTAATTCAGGCACTCTGTTCATCACCACCCCCTTTTCTGAATCATTTTGTCCACCATAAGCGTGGAAGGGTATACTCAGATGTGAGTCCCTTGCTCATTGCACCATCAGGATTCAAGCAAGCCGGGCCGACGACGCCTGAAATGGCAGAAACCGGTCCCCGGAAGCTTGTTTCCTTCCCAGTACAAGAATTGGCTTGGTAGTTTGGTTTGCCCTGTTCCCATCATGCACTGGGACAGGAACAGACTAATTTGCATATAGCCAAGTTCTGAGCTGGGATGGTGCAGTGAGGTAAAAAACGGTGATGGATCAAGCCCTGATCTTTGGACTGGGTAAGAGTGGTCTGCTTAATTCAGGCACTCTGTTCATCACCACCCCCTTTTCTGAATCATTTTGTCCACCATAAGCGTGGAAGGGTATACTCAGATGTGAGTCCCTTGCTCATTGCACCATCAGGATTCAAGCAAGCCGGGCCGACGACGCCTGAAATGGCAGAAACCGGTCCCCGGAAGCTTGTTTCCTTCCCAGTACAAGAACTGGCTTGGTAGTTTGGTTTGCCCTGTTCCCATCATGCACTGGGACAGGAACAGACTAATTTGCATATAGCCAAGTTCTGAGCTGGGATGGTGCAGTGAGCTAAAAAACTGTGATGGATCAAGCCCTGATCTTTGGACTGGGTAAGAGTGGTCTGCTTAATTCAGGCACTCTGTTCATCACCACCCCCTTTTCTGAATCATCTGCAAATTTAGCAGGCGTCACCTGCACAACAATTGAAGTGGCTGTGCTTCTTGACGAGGAAGAAGGTACAATTGTTTGATCTATAGGTGTAGAGAGCGAGGATATGGTTGGATGCAGTATTGAACTTGTTGATATTGATATTGACACTGCTTCTATGCACTGGTTTCTTATGTTAGTGGAGATGTCTTTGATCACCTGAGCTGAGGATGCACTTGCTGCAAATGTCACTGTTGTTGAGCTCCGATGAAAGGGAGCATCTGAGAAGGAGTCAGGTGTGACTTCGGCACGTTTATAGAGAATCCCAGTGAATGCAGGAGGTCCGCTGTAGACTGAAGGTGGGAGATGACTGCCTGGAGTGAGGACACCTTCAATAGCCAGTCATCGAGGTAGGGGAAGACTGAAATCCCTAACCTGGGCAGATGAGCTGCAACCACCGCCATCACCTTGGTGAACACCTGAGGGGCACTTGTAAGGCTGAAGGGGAGCTCAGTAAACTGAAAATGCTTGTGGCCTACCTTGAACCGCAGGTAACGCCTGTGGCCCAGCAGGATGGGAATGTGAAAAAACGCATCCTGGAGGTCCAACGCCACCATCCAGTCTCCTTGGTCTAGGGCAGACAAGACCTGATCCAATGTGAGCATCTTCAATTTCTCCTTTTTGAGGAAGAGATTGACGGTCCAAAGATCCAAAATGGGCTGAAGCCCCTTGTTCTTCTTCTGAATCAGAAAGTAGCAGGAATAGCCACTGCCTACTTCTGAAGCTGGACCCCTTTCTATAGCTCTTTTGGCCAAAAAGAACGATAACTTCTGCTTGGAGCAGCTTTAAATGATTCTTTGCCAGCCGTTCCTGACTCGGCAGAGTAGTAGGAGGAAAGGAAGAAAATAGACTTCCTGGACGATCTGCAAGACCCATTTGTCTGTTGTTATAGATCTCCAGCGAGGGAGATGGTGACAAATTCTCCGACCCACTGGAGTAGTGTGGTCCTACAGAATCAGCCTCGGAGTGCTTGGAGGCTGCGGCTGCCGGGGCATTGTGGTAGATGACTTCTGGCCTCCATTCCCAAGGAAGAAATGTACCGCATCCACGTCCATGCACGGCTTGGGTAGTCTGAGCGGGACAGTGGCTGGGATAGGGCTGACGCGGCTGGAAACCCCTTTCACTACCATGAAAGGGGCGAAAGGAAGACTGGCCACGAGGAGTGGAGGAGAGGCCCAAGAATCTTGCAGTAGCTTGAGAGTCCTTAAACCTGACCAGGGCCGAGTCTGCCATTTCCCCAAAAAGGCTGGTTCCATTAAAAGGCATGTCCATCAAATTGGCATGGACATCCCCCGAGAAGCCAGTTGTGTGAAGCCAGGCATGGTGCCTCAAGGCCACTATCATTGAAATAGATCTGCCCAATGAATCAGTCTTATCCAAACCACAACATATGGCAAATTTTGCTGCATCCCTCCCGTCATTGACAGCTTGGGAGAGCAAAGCCTCTGGGACTTGTGTCACCACCTGCGCAACCCTCTCCCAAAGAGAGTGGGAGAAACGGCACAAAAAGCATGTGGTATTCACTGACTGCAATGCCAGATTGGAGGAAGAAAACATCTTCCCAAATGAGTCCAGTCTCTTGCATTCCTTATCCGGAGGGGCAGAAGGGAATGGGCCCTGGAAAGTAGAGGCCTGCACCACCAAACTTTCTGGGGTGGGGTGTTGGCTGAGGAACTTTGGGTCACCTGGTGCAGGGCAATGGTCCTGTACACAGGAGCCCCTGTGCTAGGCTTGGACCATGTTACTAGAAGGACGTCGGTAAGTGCCTCATTAAATTAAAGGGCAAAAGTGGTTCAGAGGTGGAAGCCTCAGGTTGAAGCACTTCAGTCAGGAGATTAGTCCTGACCTGCACTGAGGACCTCAGCTGCCCTCTTAACCACCATGGCATAGGACCTCCACTCCTCCGTAGCCACTGAATGCAGAGAGAGCATGCCAGTGTCTGGGCAAGTATCCAGACCACTGGCTTCCCCAAGTTCCCCATACCAGTCCATTGTCTTCTCAGAGACATCTTAGTTCACTAGAGGGTCTCCAGACTCCTCCTATTCCTCTCCTGAGCTCCTGAGCCTAGGACGTCCACAAAGTGCTCAGGCCACAACATAGAACCCCTGGGTTCTCTCAACATCGGAATCAGCGTCTTCTGACGCTGTTCAGGCTCTGTGTTGTCGGGATGAGGATTGGGCTTGCGCCACCGACAGGCCCAGCGACTTCGGGTTGGAGACCGGGGAAGGTCGCGTTGGCATGACCGGCATAAAACCGGATCCGGGATCGGATCAACTGCGACGTTGAACCCGATGGGGCACCATCTGACCACACGGGGTCAGAGGGCTGACCAACGGGGTCTCCCGCTCAAATACGCGGCCCATGGCCTCGTAAAAATCTTTAATTTGAGCGGGAGTCGCTCCGGATGCAGGAAATGGAGGGAGGTGCGAAGTCAACTCTGGCTCCGGCTCCACATAACCGTGCCTAAAGCATCAGTGTTCCTTACCTCTTTTGACGACAGATGCCAGTTGAGATGAAGTCAAGTCTGCTTGGACCTTTTCTTGTGCCTCTTCCCCGAGTGTCCAGATTGCCTTGAAAGGGAGGAAGAGGACATAGGGTTCCGTGAGCGATCCCACAACCTCCTCTTCCTCGAACAGGATTGTGACCTCCTCGGAGTCTCGCTAGATGGTGTTGACTGCTGGGACGCAAGCAAATTCATCGCCGCTCCCTCAAGGTCTTTGGAGTCATCGCCCTACAGTCTGAACACGACTTTAAATTGTGGTCACGTTCAAGACACCACAGACCTGCGCTGTGGGGATTGGTAACCAACATCATGCGGGAACAAGTCCTGCATGGTTTAAAACCTGTCTTCCTACCAGATATCCCCCACACACAAAGGCATCAAAAATATCGACAAAAGTCGAGAAAAAGCCTGCCAAAAAGCGGCAGAGGGGTAGCTCTTCCCAGATCGGCGTTTACATGGCGCGGAATGAAAAGAACTGAGGTCCGCGCGCCTGGGTGGCGCCTATGTAGGCACTGCAACGTCATAACCAATGCTATCAATGCCAAATGGAGCTACCCAACGTTGCACCCAAGGGGTATTGCTCAGCAAAAGTTTCCGGATCCAGCCTGACGCCTGGGAAATTCAAAGGTAAGGAATCGGGAGGTAGAAGTCTCGATCAGATTTACAATATAAAGAACATTTAGTCCACAGATGGGCCCAGGCAAATCAACTTTGATTCACACTTAATACACTACAAACAAAGTTGGGGTGCACGTCCCATGCTCACCTTTTATAACCCACACTTACTTACGGTTCAGAACTTTTAAAGGGAAAGGACGTGACTATACTGATTCAACAGCAATCCACTCTGTTTAAATGCATCTTCCGCCTCCCACGATTCCCCTCTCAGTCACATGTGCGACTGGAATTTGGCCTATTCCAACAAGCCCCGGTTATGACAGACGCACCTATCAAACTGTGCTGGAGATTGAGAGCGGCACGGCCAGAATTGTTGGCAGCCCTATGCTGGACAGAAATAAAGAACCAGCCAAAATCTAGGAACGACTGGCCAACAGTGCTCCAACAGGTGCTAACCTCACTCAAACTGAATGAAGCATGGGACCTCAACATCAGCTTTTCTGCCTTTAAAAAAATCACCAACAAACTATACAGGCCTGGTCACTCAATACAGTTGAAATGGCAACCCTGGAGGCCCGCAACAGTCCCCCAAAGCAAAGACCGTATGCCTTTCCACGGCGGATATGCAGCCGTGGAAAGGCATAGGACCGCAGGCATTCTAATGTGGTTGGCGGTGTCTCGCAGGCACCGCCACCATATGTACGCACTTCTTCCCATCCGCTGCGGACCCTCCAGCCATCTTAATGTGGTGAGGGGTCATTTCAGTGAGGATGGCGGGCTGATTGTCCCCGCCGGGCCGGCGGTGGCTACTGCCAGCCCGGCGGGGGCAATCCGCCCACCATCCAAATGGGGCCCTATGTTTCTGGAGGACATAACACACACCTCTGTATCCTTAGAAAAACCACTGAGGAGCCGATTACGATGCCAGTTGGAAAGCCTCTGACAACTAGCCGGAAGCTCTCCAACTACGGTTCGGTTTGCGGTCTGACCGCCGAATTGCGATGTCGACGGTCGGAGTGTAAACCAGGCGGTCATTCCGACGAGGTACCGACCGACTCTCGGAGTCTTCTGGTCGGTCAGACCCACACCGTAATCCCCTATGGACAGCGTTTCTGCCGTCGGGATTAGGATGTCGATTTCCATCAGCCTTTCCATGCCAGCCATACCGACATGAAAAGGCTGTCAGAAAGTGACTTTCCGGCCCCTAGCAGGGCCCCATTGCCTCCGCGGCCTGCGGTTGGTGGCCAAGGGGCTACATAGGGCACCCCTACTGTAAATGTCTGCACTGTGAGACACGCACCATGGGGTGACTGCCACAGGGTGTAGGCTTTTACACACACACCCATTTCATTTTGGAAGCCGGTATTATGGCTGGTTTACGGCCGTAGCACAAGCTCCCATAGAGAAATGGGAGTAGGCGACCGAGCAGTGTTCGGTCACAAGGTAATCAGGCAGTCGGTCCCTAGATCGCCACAATGCCAGTCAGAGGTTACTCTGGCCGACATCGTAAAAGGCCCCTGAATGTCATCTCCATGTGAACTAAGTGAACTGTTTATCTTTAGATTTTTTTAGATATACAAAATTGAAATTGGTTGACTATAGAAAAGCACAAAATAATATGTGCTGGGACAAGCACAAACCATGACTCAATATGATTGTACGAAATTACCATCTTTTGTGTGATGTACTCCCGTATTTTGCTCTAGCTATTTTTGCTGGTTGCAAAAGTCTCTGCACTGTAACCCTGTTAACCAGTAGTATGGTGCTTGTACCCCCCCTTTTTTAATATAGTTGAATTTGCCTAATTGGCATATTTAACTTGCCATAGATCCCTAATATATGGTACAAAGTGTACCCACAGCCAGGAAGTTAACCTCTTTCATGCTCACGACTGCCCCGGCCATCACCAGTCAAGGTGGGCGTGTGCTCATGACGGCCGGGAGCCGTCATGACCAACCCCGCGTCCGGGATGTCCAGCACTGTAGCGGAATTTGCGCCGCACTGAAGAGGTTAAATGCCATTAGTGCAGCACCTACTGTGCCCTCCAGGGTGGTGAGGCACAATATTGAGTTAAAAATATTGAAGAATGGAAATATTGAGTGCAAGAATATTGTTGTCAAGAATATCGAATTTAAGGTAACTAATAGCGATTTTTATTATTTGTTATGTATTTAGTTATATCATTTATATGTATATGGTGTGGTTTATTTTTTTTAACATTGTTTATGTTTGTTAATGTATTAGTTAATTAAAATGTTTAAGGTAATTTATATTACTTGTTGTACCGTGGCGGGTTGTGGATTTATAGGGGTATAGGGTGGAAAGTAATTTAATTATAATACATTTATGTTTATTTTTTGTAAAATATTATTTAGTTCATTTTGTTGATTGTGTAGGCTTTAAAAAAAATCTTAATTAATATTCATTATTTGATTGGAAGTAATTATGTTAATATTGCAAATAATGTTTTTTAAATTAATTGTTATATAGCGGTGAGGGGGTTATTGGGGTAGAGGGTGAAAGTATATTACTGTAAATTAATTGTTAAATAATATTAATTACTTAATTAATCATTCCTTATCTTAATTATTGTTAATTATTTTTTTTATTAGTAAGTTGTGGGATTTATGAGTGTACAGTGTGGCCATTATTTAATTGAAAATAATAGTTTTTTTATTAATATGAATTATTTTTTGTTTTAGGTTTGTGTTGTGGGGTCTATAGGTGTATAGGTGAGGCACTAAATCAATTTTAAGTTAAAAATAATAATTGTGTCAATTATGTATTTAATTTATTATTACATTTTAGGAGTATGGTATATATTTTGTAAGCGTATGTGTGGAAAGTTAAACACATTCAATTCCGTATTAAATAATTTTTGATTCAGTATATCATTTTTTTGCCAAAACATATTTATGTTAGTATTGTAAAATATGTGTATAACTACATGTATTTTATGAATTTAATGTATTTATTAATATATACTTTTTATGGGAATTGTTTTTATATTTTAAATAATATTGCATTTAATTTTTATTAATGATTGTAATATTATTGTGATGTTTTTAATTTTCAGAAATGTTTTAATTGTTATTGTTTGTTTACTTTTAATATATATTACATTTTAAATATTTATTTTTAATATTTTTATCTTGTTGTTAAAATTGGTTTTTATAGACATTTTATTTGTTTGCAATGTAGTACTGTCTGTAGTGGGAAAATTATAGGGGCATATTATCAAGGGATTTATCTCCGCTTTTTTGGCTTTAAAAGCCAAGAAAGCGGAGATAAAATTATCTCCCTATTACCTAGCTGTCGCTAACACCAGTTAGCGACAGCTAGTAGGTAATAGCGACCATCTTGGGCCCCGCTTTCCATGTCAGAGATATCTATCACTAATGACATGCAAAGTGGGCGTGCCAAGATGTTAGCGACTGTAAACAGTCGCTAAGATCGCTATCTCCTATTACCAACTGTTGGAGATATTCGCGCTAAGCGCGAATATCTCCAAAAGCTAACACCTGCCCTGAGCAGTTCTTAACCATGTTATCCAATGGGAGGTGGATAACATGGCTAAGAGCATTAGCTCGGTAATGCATGAATATCGCTGACTTTACAGCGATATTCATGCATTTTGGCCGATTTTTATCGCTTAGGAGATAAACCTTGATAATAACAAGGCTCCTAAGCGATACAAATCGCCGCACCACGGCGATAAAATTATTGCCGCTAAGCCAACATAGCGATAATTATCGCTAGTTGTTAGTAATATGCCCCTATATTTTTTAATTTTAAAATCCAGCTCTTTCCCTACAGTTGAGACAGCACTGTCTGAAGTGGGAATAGTAAATGTTACCCCTCTGCAGTCTAACACTTACCCTGCTGTTCTAATGACTGGAGTGGAAATAGTAAATTTGATCCCTCTGCAATCCAATACTTTCCCTACTTTTAAACTGACTGGAGTGGGAATAGTAAATTTTACCCCTCTGCAATCCAACACTTTACCTACTTTTGCAATGACTGAAGTGGGAATAGTACAGTTTACCCCTCCACAATCCAACACTTGCCCTACTTTTGCAATGACTGGAGTGGGAATAGTACAGTTTACCCCTCCACAATCCAACACTTGCCCTACTTTTGCACTGATTGGAGTGGGAATAGAAAATGTTGCCCCTCGGTAATCCAGCACTTTCCCTACTTTTGCAATGGCTGGAGTTGGAATAGTAAATTTGACCTGTCTTCCATTCAACACTGTGCCTATTGTTGTACTGAGTGTAGTGGGAATTAAAAAAAACCTTTGTGGTAATTATTAATTTTATTGTTACGTTATTTGTGGTGGGAACAGTAAATTGTAGTATTTTGCATCTTTATATTGTATGTAATTTGATTTTTATTGTGTTAAGAGTAGTAAATATGTTTTTGAGTGATGTAAAAACATTTTTTACTGTTGTGTTGTGTTAGGTGGGAGTACTTATTTTTATATTTATTAAGTATAAATAGTTTTTTAATGTAGTGGGGAATTTATAAGTATTTATCATCATTTGAGATATATTTTTTCATATTGTTATAATGTTTATAATTATTTGTTTGATGTATTATAATAATATTCTTCATTTACAATCTTTATTGTTTATACATTATTAATTACATTTAAGAAATGTGTGTTATTTAAGTTTTTATTTAACTTAAATTTGGTTTTCTTTTTGTAATATTTTAAGTTTTCGGTATATTTAAATATATACACATATATTTTTATAATATTATATTGTTCACAATTTTTTACATTATAATATTTAAATATTAGTTTATTTATCTGTTTTAAATATATGTGTTTATCTTTTTTTAGATATAAAAAGAGAGGGCTGGGTTAAGCACATATATATATATGCGTTTACATTTTTACCAGTAATATTTTTTGTTATATTTATTTTTATAAATTAATGTTAGTATTTATTATAGGATTACTTTAATATGTTATTTTATATATATTTAAAAATCGATATTTAATACAACTATATTATTGTAAACAATAGTTTTTCCTGATATTTTTTAAGTACAGCAAGTCGATAATTTTGTATCCTATATTTGTACCGGGATATGTTTTACCTCAACATTTTTAGGTCGATTTTCTGTCATTTAACCGCCATCCAGTACAGTTGCAGTACAAACATTGCTTCAGGCCTAACATTGGAGCCTGACCGTAGCAGTGTAAAATCTGCAATTCAGCTTGTCAAAATGAACCAGTTACTTACCTTTGGTAATTGTTTTTCTTTTAGAAACTCTGTCTAACTGCAGATTCCTCTCCTTAGAGCACTTCCCAGACATCAGTCTGGATCTGAAAACTCTTGAGCAGTACTTCTGCATGCCAGTATGCCTTGTATTTCGTCTCTGCATAGGCGACGTTGGCGTTGAAAGTGACATTTCAGTGCCTATAAAGGTGCTTCCCCGGTGCGTTGACATCAGTTTCTTTTGTGACCAAAATCACAGTCATGTTCAAAAACAATGTTACTTGTTTTAACCAGTGTGCAGTATCTAAAGAGATCCATTCTGTAAAGAGACCAGTTGACAGAGCAGAGCGGGTTGGGTTCGTGATAAATCTGCAATTAGATAAGGTCTCCACCAGATAAAGCATTACCAAAGGTAAGTAAATTGTTCTTCTGATAGAGACTTCTAAATGCCGATTCCTCACCTTAGAATAGCTACCCAAGCAATACATTCTTGGAGGAGGTTCTGCGAATTGGCTTAAATCAAAAAGTTCTGGAGGACCGAATCGTCAAAATGCCCATCATAACCTGACTGTGCAAGCAATAGCGCCTCGTGAACATACTGAGGTGCGTTTTGGGTCAAGGACAATATTTTTTCACACAGGATTTGCAGAAGGAGAGAAGGGTTTCATAATCTTGGAGTTTATGAGTAAGGAGCATGTGGCACTTCTTGAGTAGAGTATACAGAAATGGCTGCAAAAGTGGGTTGAGTTACCCCTGGGAACCTTTCCCTATTGGTTAGGAAGAGGCAGGGGTCACCCACACCCACAAACTAGTGCAAAGCATAAAAGTGCATCATCTGGCTATCTGTACCTGAGAAAGAACAGAAGGCTGGGCCTGCTGTCTGTGACATAAGAGGGGCCCCGAAGGACTGGACCTTATCTCTCTTCTACTCAGGACAAAGAAGTGGACACCAAAAGTCTTAAGGCTGACCTCCTGTTCAAAATACAGGGATACAAGTTACAAGAGGCCTTTTCTGCAAATGCCCAGCTGACCAATCCCACCTAGAGCTGCCTTGAACCCTTTTGTTGGCCTCTGCTGGAGTACTTCCTGACCTCCACATCCTGCTCTTGACACCCCAAATCCTTGGATGTGTCTGGCTGGACTTCTCCTACCTCCCTTGAGAAGCTGGGACTTAGAACCTTTTCTGCATCAAGACCTCTGTACGACTAGGACAAAGCTGCTAAGCCAATCAAAGTGAGGTGTGCTGCTGCTAGATTGATGATTCAGGTTTCTCCTGCTCTGACCGTCTATGCAGCAGCAACTTCAATTCAGTAAGACCTTGCAGAGAAGGTTTAAGGCCTTGTAGAGACATTTACCGCTACACCCAGCTGCCTTGTCCCGCTGAAGGTTTTTGGCTTTCGAAAAAATGACTTGGGGGTCGATTACGATGTTGTACGGAATTACTATTTACATGCGGATAGACTGGGCACAAGGTGAAATTTGAAAATGATAGGTGAATGTTGTTGCGTGCTTCGGAGGTATCACCTAGTCGGTCTTTAGGTGTGCAAACTAGAACAAAAAACAGTGTTCCCTTGATCTAGGGAACGACCCTCTGAGCACTGCTGTGTGGATCAACTGATCTCTAGAATGTTATAATTCCTTATTTCATCGTTGAATATTCCAAAACTTTTATCAATAAAGATCCTTGAATTCGAATTTTAATAAATCATGTTCACAAGATTTTTCTCGATGTTGCATTTCACATCAAAAATAATTATAGTGTTCTTTACATCCTTAGAAATTCTTGAAAGGGCATACTCCCAATGCATTTCGTGCCCATAACTGGCACTTCGTCAGGGGAATCTGTTAAGTATAAAAAACCACTATGAGGGTCCACAACATAAAGGTATCGTTTACACAAAACACATTTTTCATCCATAAGTCACATTCTAAACAGTATCATTACCAATTTGAAGACATGGTAATACTGAATATACCAACAGCGTAGTGAAGTTTCATGAATTAATGACACATAGATAAACAAACATAGCGCTAGACAAGGCAATGTGAAGGAAGATCATTTCTGTGTTTAAACCTCCGTGCCTTTGACTATATTAAACACCTGACACCCGTAAACTTTTAAAATCGTATGTTTGTCTCATTAAAATGTATAAGCATAACCTACATGAGACCACTCGTATGCAAACGTGATGTGTCCCTCGTCTCACATTAATTCAAATTCGTCTCTTACCGCTCTTCAAAGAGTAGCCTCTGCGTATAAACTCCAAGCCGGGTTTGCGTGTAAAGGACGCGACAACGCTGTATAATATGCACACGCCTCTAGCGTGATGTCAGTGCAATGTTGCCAAAAGTGATAACGGACTATAGAGCAATGCGTGAATTCAAGTTCGGCCATTTTGAAAAAGGAAAAACATATATGAAAGTGAGTGTAAACCTTAGGGAGAACAAGTGTTAAATCATTGAAAAATGTGTTGATACATCCAATATTAAAAAAAACCTTAATTGTTATATGTCAGTGTCAATTTAAACATGAAAATGATTGAATTGATGAAATTAATGAAATCATCATGAGTCACTATACATAATATGATTCATAGGTAACATGAGAGTTCCAGGCGGTCATCGAGCCCATGTGGCTTCAAAGAGTCCAGTTTATAAATCCATTGAATCTCTTTCTGCAATAATCTTTTGTTCACGTCTTGATTCTCACTGGTTGTAATGGTTTCAAGTACCATAAATTGTAGTTGGGAAATGTTGTGTCTCAGGTCATTGAAATGTACAGCAATAGCTGATTTCTCATTCCGAGTCCTTATATTACTTTTATGTTCAGTTAATCGTGTTTTGATCTTCCTTGTAGTTTTGCCCACATAGACCAGTCCACATGGGCACTTGAGGAGATAAATTAGATTCATGGAATCACAAGTTGCTGTTACTTTTAATTTTATTGGATTGCCACGTCGAGGATGGTTAATCATGGTTCCTTTGATAATAGCGTGACAATTGCTACAGTTATGGCATGGTATAGTGCCTTTGAATGTAACTTGATTAGCCATCTGCGTCTGTCTTTTGAGTAGGTCTTGAATATTCTTGCTGTGGGTGTACGCAAATCTTGGTTGAGTTTGAAAGATACCTTTAAAGTCTGGTTCGTTGGATAAGATTAACCAATGTTTGAGAATAGACTGCTTGAATGCATAGCTCTTGGTAGAATACGTTGATACAACGACAGAACGTTTTTCCGAGGTTTTGGATGTGCTTTTCAACAGCTCCACACGTGTTTTTGATTTGCATTTGTCCATTGCTGCTTCCAGAACCTTGGGTGGATAACCTCTTTCCTTGAAACGTTGTACCATGTCTTGTACTTGTCTATCAGATACCTCAGGTTCTGATACTATCCTCTTAACTCTGTATAGTTGTGAAAGTGGTAGATTGTTCTTAAGAGAGTTTTGATGGAAGCTCCCATAATGTAGCAAATTGTTGCGATCTGTAGACTTCTTGTATAAAGTTGTTGTGATTATACTGCGATCAATTTGAATAAGTACATCCAAATAGGCAATGACTTTCTGATCAATATGAAAGGTAAACTGAATCCGATCATTAATTTTGTTCAACTTTTCCAATTGTTCTTGTAGGAGTTCTTTGGGGCCTTGCCATAAAACGAAAATGTCATCTATGAATCTGTAAAACACAATTGCATGTCTCTTCCACTGTTCATCATTCAGGACGAAGTTGGTCTGAAAATTAATCATAAAGATATTGGCGTAGCAAGGTGCTGCGCAATTTCCCATACTTGTACCAGTAAGTTGTAAATAATGATGTTCCTGCCATTTGAAATAACTTCGGTACAATGTGAAGTTCAATAGTTCCAATAGAAACACTTGAAATTCCTGGTCAAGGGAAGATTGGAGTAGCATCATTTCTACCGCTTCTATTCCAAGTTTGTGAGGGATGGACGTATACAACGCCTGAACGTCAGTTTACCTTTCATATTGATCAGAAAGTCATTGCCTATTTGGATGTACTTGTTCAAATTGAACTCAGTATAATCACAACAACTTTATACAAGAAGTCAACAGATCGCAACAATTTGCTACATTATGGGAGCCTCCATCAAAACTCTCTTAAGAACAATCTACCACTATCACAACTATACAGAGTTAAGAGGATAGTATCAGAACCTGAGGTATCTGATAGACAAGTACATGACATGGTACAACGTTTCAAGGAAAGAGGTTATCCACCCAAGGTTCTGGAAGCAGCAATGGACAAATGCAAATCAAAAACACGTGTGGAGCTGTTGAAAAGCACATCCAAAACTTCGGAAAAACGTTCTGTCGTTGTATCAACGTTTTTTACCAAGAGCTATGCATTCAAGCAGTCTATTCTCAAACATTGGTTAATCTTATCCAACGAACCAGACTTTAAAGGTATCTTTCAAACTCAACCAAGATTTGCGTACACCCGCAGCAAGAATATTCAAGACCTACTCAAAAGACAGACGCAGATGGCTAATCAAGTTACATTCAAGGGCACTATACCATGCCATAACTGTAGCAATTGTCACGCTATTATCAAAGGAACCATGATTAACCATCCTTGACGTGGCAATCCAATAAAATTAAAAGTAACAGCAACTTGTGATTCCATGAATCTAATTTATCTCCACAAGTGCCCATGTGGACTGGTCTATGTGGGCAAAACTACAAGGAAGATCAAAACACGATTAACTGAACATAAAAGTAATATAAGGACTCGGAATGAGAAATCAGCTATTGCTGTACATTTCAATGACCTGAGACACAACATTTCCCAACTACAATTTATGGTACTTGAAACCATTACAACCAGTGAGAATCAAGACGTGAACAAAAGATTATTGTAGAAAGAGATTCAATGGATTTATAAACTGGACTCTTTGAAGCCACATGGGCTCAATGACCGCGTGGAACTCTCATGTTACCTATGAATCATATTATGTATAGTGACTCATGATGATTTCATTAATTTCATCAATTCAATCATTTTCATGTTTAAATTGACACTGACATATAACAATTAAGGTTTTGTTTAATATTGGATGTATCAACACATTTTTCAATGATTTAACACTTGTTCTCCCTAAGGTTTACACTCACTTTCATATATGTTGTTCCTTTTTCAAAATGGCCGAACTTGAATTCACGCATTGCTCTATAGTCCGTTATCACTTTTGGCAACATTGCACTGACATCACGCTAGAGGCGTGTGCATAATATACAGCGTTGTCGAGTCCTTTACACGCAAACCCGGCTTGGAGTTTATACGCAGAGGCTACTCTTTAAAAAGCGGTAAGAGACAAATTTGAATTAATGTGAGACGAGGGACACATCACGTTTGCATACGAGTGGTATCATGTAGGTTATGCTTATACATTTTAATGAGACAAACATACGATTTTAAAAGTTTACGGATGTCAGGTGTTTAATATTGTCAAAGGCACAGAGGTTCAAACACGGAAATGATCTTCCTTCACATTACCTTGTCTAGCGCTATGTTTGTTTATCTATGTGTCATTAATTCATGAAACTTCACTACGCTGTTGGTATATTCAGTATTACCATGTCTTCAAATTGGTAATGATACTGTTTAGAATGTGACTTATGGATGAAAAATGAGTTTTGTGTAAACGATACCTTTATGTTGTGGACCCTCATAGTGGTTTTTTATACTTAACAGATTCCCCTGACGAAGTGCCAGTTATGGGCACGAAATGCGTTGGGAGTATGCCCTTTCAAGAATTTCTAAGGATGTAAAGAACACTATAATTATTTTTTATGTGAAATGCAACATCGAGAAAAATCTTGTGAACATGATTTATTAAAATTCGAATTCAAAGATCTTTATTGATAAAAGTTTTGGATTATTCAACGATGAAATAAGGAATTATAACATTCTAGAGATCAGTTCATCCACACAGCAGTGCTCAGAGGGTCGTTCCCTAGATCAAGGGAACGCTGTTTTTTGTTGATGTTGTACGGAAACCATTCCAACTGAAACAGTTTTGGAATGGTTTCCAACCAAATCATATTCGGGGAGTCAGTCCGACCAATTACGATGGTCCCGAACTACGTTCGGTTAGACTCCCATTGACTTCAATGGGAGCCTGTTTTCCGACCGAATACACAGACTCCCATTGAAGAAAGGGGTGGTTGGGGAAAATTGTGCACCCTGTGGCGTACACCCTAAGGTGCCTCCCAAACTGTGCATGGTTGGAAAGGGGGACCGATCGGTACCCCCACGGGCCAGATTCCAAGGCCCCCAGGTGACAGGAGGGCCACGCTTCTGACAGCCTATCCATGTTGGAGCCACCCAATAGGAAAGGCTGTGCAAATCTGATATCCTAATCACTTGTTCGGAAAAGCGGTCCATAGACCAGTACAAATTGGCTTCGGATGACTCGGTTACTCTAAATGCCGCTGGGAACCGAGGCGGATAGTTCAAACGGTTTCCGAACATCATGATCAGTCATTCAGAAATGTTTCCGAATTGGTCGGAAACAAGGTTTCTGAATCGGATTCAAACTAATCGAATGCCATTGGGAGCCTTTCCGAACGACATCGTAATTGACCCCTTAGTGTGAACAGCGAAATCTTGACTGGGATAAGGTGCCAAAA
Source organism: Lissotriton helveticus (assembly GCF_964261635.1). NCBI lineage: Eukaryota > Metazoa > Chordata > Amphibia > Caudata > Salamandridae > Lissotriton > Lissotriton helveticus. The sequence continues at coordinate 32,799,626 of NC_136072.1, read as the reverse complement.
GTATCCATACAGCGAGGAACCTTCTCTGGGAATGATATTTCAATTTGTCCTGCTGTCAGCTTTCCCACCAAAAACCAACAGCTTCACCGGGAAGGCATCCAATGGCTATCCAACCTCGTGGGCCTTTCTTGGCTACAGCCAACTGCCTTGCCCAGCTGAAGATTTTGGACTTCCATTTTTTAGACTAGTCCCACGGTATAACTTCCAAACAGAGTGAACTTGGTTGCTGTATCTGAACCGCACTCTATCTCATGGGCCTCAAATTGTGGCTAGTTAACCTTGGTTGGTGCTTAATGCTGTTTGGCACTATTTTAATTGAAAACGTAAAAAATAATATCAACACTTCCGCTTTTGGTATCATTTTAGCTATCACACTATTTTTCTAATTCAGTTTGGGATTTTTATTTTGTTGTGTTTTTACTTTATTACTGCTTGCTTGCTCTATACATACTTAACTAATTGCCTTTAAATTGAGTCCGGCTGCCTTTGTGCCAAGGTGCCCAGGTAAATTTAGTGACTTTGAGGGTTCACCCTGACAAGGACTGTGGATATTACTCAAGGTGGGAGGTCACCCCCTCTTGGCTAACAGTCCAATTTCTCACAATGATCAGCATGATTACAACAGCACCCTAAGATACACATTGACAACACCATAAATCTATCGCCGCAATCATGTGAGACAGTTAAATGCTCAGTGCTTCTTGGGGTCATACAATCTGCTAAAAATAAACAGCTGCAAGGAGGTACCACAGGGGCACTTAAATCACAAACAGCATCTGCGACAGTTCATGAAATATCAAAAAGAGTCCCCCACATCACATTTTACAATGCTGGGTGAGATGCAATTTTGAGACCTACCCATGATTTTGCCAGGAGGATTTGACTTTACCAGATCCGATTCATAGTCCTTGCTTCCGACCAAATCGTACACAGGTCTGAACTACAAAGTATGATGCAAAGATCACATAAGTGTCGACTGAATCAGTTCCAGAACCTAAATCTATCTGTACGACTCGTTCGTAGCTGAATCGCACTAGGAATTACACTAGGTAATTGATCTCCTGAGGCGGAGGCCGGGAGCTATGCATTTCTTTTAATTCACGTTGTTCTTTGTACTTATAAACCTGTTTTTAGGCAAAGAGAGATAAAGTGTTTTGCCCAGAATCACAGGATGTTGAGCCTCCCACTTCACTCAAACCGTTTCCCCAGTCATAGGTACCCCCACGGGCCAGATTCAAAGGCCCCCAGGTGAAGGGAGGGCCACGCTTCCGACTGCCGATCCATGTTGGAGCCACCCAATCGGAAAGGCTGTCCAAATCTGACATCCTAATCGCTCGTTCGGAAACGCAGTCCATAGACCTGTACAAATTGGCTACGAATGACTCGGTTACTCCGAATGGCGCTGGGAACCAAGTCGGATCGTTTAAACTGTTTCGGAACATCATGATCAGTCATTCAGAAATGTTTCCGAATGGTCGGAAACAAGGCTTCCGAACTGGATTCAAACTAATCTAATGCTAGTAGGAGCTTTTGCGAACCTCATTGTACTATATCCTTTAGTGTGAACACAGAAATCTTGACTGGGAGAATGCACCAAAGGTATCCATTCAGCGAGGAACCTTCTCTGGGAATGATATTTCAATGTGTCCCAGCTCTCAGCTTTCCCACCAAAAACCAAAAGGTTCACCGAGAAGGCATGCAACGGCTAGCCAACCTCGTGGGCCTTTCTTGGCTACAGCCAACTGCCTTGCCCAGCTGAAGATTTTTTAGCCTAGTCCCACAGTATAACTTCCAAACAGAGTGAACCTGGTTGCTGCATCTGAAGCACACTCTATCTCATGGGCCTCAAATTGTGGCTGGTTAACCATGGTTGCTGCTTAATGCTCACCTCTCGACCCGTGTCCTGCTAAATTCCTCGCGCAAATGGCCCCCACCCTCAACCACCTCATCAATCCGATTCTCAACCTTTCGTTCAACACAGGTGAAGTCCCTCAGCCGTGGAAACAGGCACTCATCTTGCCTCTGCTTAAGAAAGCCAACCTGAACCCTGAATCCCATGCCAACTACAGACCTATCTCCCTTTTGCCAGCACTTGCGAAGGTGGTCGAGAAACACGTCCACACTACCCTGTCCCACTTTCTAGAGACGAATGACATACTACACAAATCTCAGTCTGGTTTCCGCTCTAATCTGAGCACCGAGACAGCTTTGCTTGAGGTCACCGAAGCGATCAAAGAAACCTTGGACAGGGGAGGAAAAGCTCTGCTGGTGATGCTTGACCTCTCCGCAGCCTTCGACACCGTCCCCCACACCGCCTCCTATCTAGACTCTGGGAGGTGGGTCTAAGGGGGACGGTGTTTAGATGGTTCAGGTTTTTCTCTCCAACCGCCAGCAAACTATCTGGGCCCCACCTTTTTCTGCCGCGATGCCGCCTCTGGAGGTCGGAGTTCCGCAGGGCTGATTTTGAGCCCTTCGCTCTTTAACATCTATATGACCCCTCTGGCGGCACTCGCGGAGGATTTTGGGGCCCAGATCGTGTCGTATGCTGACAACACACAACTCCTGTTCACCTGCGACAGGGGCCACGACTTTGACGGGGCGTCTATTCGGGGCTGCCTTGGGGCTGTGTTTGGCTGGTTCAGTCGTAACAGCCTCAAGTGCAACTCTGCCAAATCCGAAGTGCTCTTCTTCGGTTGCCCCGCAGACCCCAGATGGAAAGAATGGTGGCCTGCCGCCATGTTTCCTCCTGACAGCGACTCAGGGGCTGCCAAAAATCTGGGCATCCAGGTTGACAACCGCCTCTCCTTCAGGGCCCAGGTGTCGGGCCTGGCCGGCAGATGTTTTGCGATCCTGAAGATGCTGAGGAAGTTCCTGTCGCTCCTATCCTTAGAGCACAGAAAGACCACGGTGCAGGCCTTGATTGGCTCTCGCCTTGACTATTCCAATGTTTTGTACCTTGGCCTGCCGGACTTCCTCTTATCGCGTCTCCAGGTTGTGCAGAACTCTGCGGCCCGCGCCATCTTTGGCCTCACTAGGAGAGCCAGGGCCAGTGAGCTCCTCAAAACCCTTCACTGGCTGCCCATAAAGAAGCGGATCACTTTCAAGGCCCTGACCATCGCTTTTAAAGCCCTTCATGGTATAGGAGCCCGCTATCTCCAGAAATGGATCAACTTCTATCTTCCTTCTAGATCCCTGCGCTCCTCGACCCAAGCCACGGCAGTCACTCCTATGATCCGTCGTGGTCGCTGTGGGGGGCGCTCTTTCAAACATCTTGCCCCCCGGCTGTGGAACGCTCTTCCTCTCTCTCTCAGATCTAGCTCTAATCTGCTGCCATTCAGAAAAGATCTGAAGACCCTGCTTTTTACTCAATAAACCGCCCCCTCTAAGCTATGCTCTTTTCGCTCGTCCCTTTCCTCCACTCTGGACGGTGAGGCTTCGCCAGCGCCGGGACACTCCTTGGAGTAGCCGTGCGCTATTAAAGCACCCCCCATAACATAACATAACAATGCTGTTTGGCGCTATTTTAATTAAAAACATTAAAAAACAATATCTGCACGTTCCCTTTTGGGATTTGTGTTGTTTTGGTATCATTTTAGTTATCACACTATTTTCCAGTTTGGGATTTGTATTGTGTTGTGTTTTCACTTTATTACTGCTTGCTTGCTCTATACATACTTCACAAACTGCCTCTAAGTTAAGTCTGGCTGCCTTTGTGCCACGGTACCCAGGATTAAGCACATGTTAATTTAGTGACTTTGAGGGTTCACCCTGACAAGGACTGTGGATATTACCCAAGGTGGGAAGTCACCCCCTCTTGGCTAACAGTCCAATTTCTCACAATGATTAGCATGATTACAACAGGACCCTAAGATACACACTGACAACACCATAAAGCTACAGCTGCAATGATGTGAGACAGTTAAATGCTCAGACCTACTTGGGGGTCAGACAATCTGCTCAAAAATCAGCTTCAAAGAGGTACCACGGGGCACTTAAGTCACAAACAGCCCCTGCGTCAGTTCAGGAAATATCAAAAAGAGTCCCCCACATCACATTTTACAACGTTGGGTGGGAGGCAATTTTGAGACCTACCCATGGTTTTGCCAGTAGGATCTGACTTTCCAGGATCCGATTCATAGCCCTTGTTTCCGACCAAATCGTACACAGGTCTGAACTACCGAGTATGATGTGAAGATTGCATACGTGTTGACTGAATCGGTCCCATAACTCAAACCTGTCCGTACGACTCGTTCGTAGCTGAATCGTGCCGTGCAATGGAGCCAAATATTGACCGAGTGAGTACGATACACGATTTGAACTGCTGCTTTGCCTCTGTCTCAGCGAGCTGAAACGGCTGTAGGAATCGTAGTTCAGGGCGCCGTAGCAGGCTCCACTTCAACCAGGGCCCTCTGAATCTGTCACGGGTTGTGCCCATGTGTCCCCCCGATCCAGGCATGCACAGTGTGCTGCCACAGGGTGTACGTTTTTCCCCACCAACCCCCTTTTGCTATGGGAGCCCGTGTACACTTCTGTACACAGGCTCCAATAGAGTTCAATGGGAGTCCGAGCAAACCGAGTCCGTAAGCATACAGCTGCATCGTACTCGCTCGTTCAGACTCCCGGAGCACGTTTCGCTCAGAAAGCCTTCCGGATCCAAGTGGTACAGAGGGCTTTCCTAGCAAGATCGGAATTTGGCCCTTAGTGTGAAGAGTTCTACATGTCAGCTGACAAGGGACATAGATGAACAAATCTATCTACAATGAAATATACTTATAGGTGATTGGTATTTTTTATAGCGGGAAGCACATATGTCAGGGTCTCTGGCTCAACATAGATGTTTTATTCATCAAGCATTCTTGTTTGCCAAAAGGACCTTTCTACAGCTGGACAACAGCTATAAGAAGCCGTCTGAATATGCTTACTTTTTATTCAGGAAAGAAAAGAGCCAATAGTCAATGCAAAGCAAATAAACATGATTGTTGTCAACATTTGCAGTCAGTATCCTGCCTCACCTATGCAGTTCACACCATCTCCTTGGAACCCAGGTTTGCAGGAACAGTGATAGGAGCCTCCAATGTTGGAACAGATCCCGTTGCCCTTGGAGCAGTTATTCAAAGTATCATTGGAGCACTCATCGATATCTGTGGAATTAATGGTGATTGATTAGTGTGCCAACTTTGGGTCATATCACACCTTTTAGCAAAAATAGATGCCCTTCAATGGTGAACCTTTCTCACTCAAGAGTGACAAGTTGATAAGATCCAGGAAAATTGTGAACTTTCAATCAAGAAACATCTCTGTATGCAGTATATTGCTTGATTTCCCTCACTCAATAATTACGCCCCTCTTAGCAGCGTAAGAAAACAAGTTACTTACCTGTAACTTTGGTTCCCCAGTATTGGTAACTTTCATAGATTCCCATGCTTTTGTATCATTCCCCGTCGTCGGAATGGGAGTCTCGGTAACAAAAATACCATAGCAGTAGGTACAAAAGAGAAAGAAAAAGGCCTAGGCCTCATTCCCTTTTGTAGCATATCACCCTCTTTTTGTAAAAGAGACCAAACTTAGGCATCAGCCAATCAGAAGAGCCTCACCCCTTAGAACCCTCCTGAAGGAACCTCAGAGCCTCAGATTTTCATAGCTGTTGTGTAACAGTCACCATATTTTCTGTAGGCTGAGCTTTCCTCGGGGAGGTGGGTGGGCGCATGGGAATCTATGAAAGTTACCAATACTGGGGAACCAAAGTTACAGGTAAGTAACTTGTTTTCTTGCCCCAGTATTGGAACTTTCATAGATTCCCATGCTTTTGTATCAGAGTAGCAAGCAGTTAGCAATAGAAAACACATTTTGTGTAACAAATACATTGTAATAGCCAACATGACATAAAGATACAAAATGTGCAAAATAACGGAAGGTGGGATAGAAAGAAAAGCTCACCAATTATTGGAAGATGTTCCTCAGGACAGCCTGGCCCACTGCCGCATCCTCTTGCTGTAAGGATTCCAAGCAGTAATGCTTAGTAAAGGTGTGGACGCTGCTCCAGGTAGCAGCTCTGCAAATGTCCTTAATCTGCACCCCCGCAAAGAGGGCTGTTGAAGATGCCACTGATCTTGTGGAATGTGCCCGAACCCTGCCAGTCAGTGGTTTCCCTGCTGCAGTAAGGCAATGTAGAATTGCACTTGTAATCCATCTTGCTATCCCCTGTTTTGACAGTGGGAGACCTTTGCTTGGACCACCAAAAGCAACAAACAATTGAGAGGATTTCCGAAATCCTTTGGTACGATCCAAATAGAATTTTAACCCCTTCGATGCGGATGACAAAGCCAGCTCGTCATGGGCGTTACCTGCGCTACGCGGATGACGAGCTGGCTTTGTCACAAACCGCGCGTTTTTCAAAATTCAGCGCACAGCGGGAAAACCCGCTAGCGCGGTAGCGGTTAAACATCGTTGTACATCCAGAGAATGCTGCGACTTCTCCGCTGGTGTAGCCGGTTGAGGAAAGAACGCGTTCAGAATAACCGGCTCGTTCAAGTGGAAGTCTGAGGGTACCTTGGGTATGAACTTAGGGTTAGTTCTCAAGATAACAGTGGGGCATATTACCTAGGGCCTTATCGCCACTTTAGTGGGAATTTTTCCCGCTAAAGCGGACATAATTTTATCGCCCTATTACCTAGCTGTCGCTAACACCAGTTAGCGACAGCTAATAGGCGATAGCGATCATCTTGGGGCCCGCTTTGCATGTCAGCGATAATTATCGCTAATGACATGCAAAGTGGGCGTGCCAAGATGTTTGCGACTGGAAACAGTCGCTAACATCGCTATCTCCTATTACCTACTTTTGGAAATAATCGCGCTAAGCGCGATTATCTCCAAAAGCTAACGCCTGCAAAGAGCAGTTCTTAGCAATGTTATCCAATGGTAGGTGGATAACATGGCTAAGAGCATTTGCTCTGTAATGCATGAATATCGCTGACTTTACAGCGATATTCATGCATTTCGTCCGATTTTTATCGCTTAGGAGATAAACCTTGATAATTGCAAGGTTTTTAAGCGATAAAAATAGGCGAAGCACAGCGATAAAATTCTTGCCTCTAACCAAGCTTAGCGATAATTATCGCTTATTCTTGGTAATATGCCCCAGTGTTTCTTTTAAATTGCAGGGAAGGCTCCTGGATTGTAAGAGCCTGCAATTCTCCAATACATCTTGCCGATGTGAGGGTGAGAAGGAGAGCCAATTTCCATGAAAGGAACTTCATGTGAGAAAGATGAATTGGTTCAAATTGGTTTTTCATGAGTTGAGTGAGGACTAGATTTAGGTGCCAAGTAGGAGGCGGAGGCCTCACTGGAGGATAGACCCGGAACAAGCCCTTGAGAAATTGCTTCAAAATCCTGGAAGACCACAACGAATGTTCAGACCGTCTGTATCTCGAAATGGCTGCCAAATGAACCTTTATGGAAGAATAGGCCAGCCCCGACTTAGCCAGGGACAAAAGATAAGGTAGAAGCTGATGAGGCTTTGAAGCAAAGGGGTCAATTCCTTCTCTCCTGCACCAAATACAAAATCTCTTCCATTTAAAGCGGTAAGTCCTGTTCGTGGAAGGAGCCCTCGCCTGGGAGAAGACTTACTTAATTTCTTTTGAGATGGGGAGATTCATAAATTCTCGCTGCTCACGAGCCATGCTGTCAGGTGTAATGACTGTGGATCTGGGTGCCAAACCTGTCCTTCGGACATTGTGAGGAGATCTGCAATAGTCCTCAAGGGAGAGGAGGAGCTAGCGACAACAGATGGAGCTCCGTCTACCAGAACTGTCTCGGCCAAGCAGGGGCTATCAAGATCATCCTGCATGGTTCCACCTTGATCTTCCTGATGAGCCGCGGGATCAGAGGGATGGGGGGAAAGGCGTAGACAAATGTCCTTGACCAGGCTATCGAAAGTGCATTCCCCAATGATCCTCAGTGGTGAAGCCTGCTTGCATAAGACCGGCATTTCTTATTGGTCTTTGTGGCAAAGAGATCCACTGCTGGTCTGCCCCACTGGCTGAAGACCTCTTCTAGAACTCACTGGTTCAACTTCCACTCGTGACTGACTGAGGATAACCTGCTCAGCCTGTCCGCATTCTCATTTAGGACTCCTGGCAAGTGTTCTGCCTTCAGCGATATCCCGTGAAGGATCGCCCATTCCCAGATCTGTTGAGCTTCCTGCGACGACGGAAGAGATCTGGTTCCTCCTTCCTTGTTTATGTAATGCATGGCCGTGGTGTTGTCCATTCTGATGAGCACTTGTGAACCTCCTAGGCGAGGAAGAAAGGTTTTATTGCTCTTAGTTCCAAGAGATTGATGTGGAGCCGTCAATCGTGAGGAGACCAATGGCCACTGACATGTAGGTCTTGCATCACTGCTCCCCAACCCCTTACTACTTGAGGAGACGGATCGCTTAGGAAGGATAGACCTTGGGACAAGTTTCTCTGATCTGTCTACCATAAGGCCACTCTTCTCATCATTGGAGTGACGGTCACCCTGTCGTCGAATGATCCGTGAATCTGTTTCCATTGGATGTCTAGTTGTTCCTGCAGAGGACGCATTCTCAGTCTGCAGTGAGGAATCAGAGGTATGCATGATGAAATTACCCCCAGAAGAGATTTGTAGCGGCGTACTGAAAGACACCTTCTTTTTTGTAAGTCCCAAGCCAAGGTCTGCAGTTTTTCCCTCCTTTCCAGGTTTGGGAAAGCCTTTGAGAGTTTTGAGTCCAGGATGGCTCCCAGGAAACGTGCCTTTCTGGACGGAACCAGGGATGATTTGCCTTTGTTTAAAGTGAGTCCCAGATTTTGAAACAAGTTTGTACAAGCCTGAACAGCGTCCCGTGCTGCTTCCCTGGACGGAGCCTTCAGCAATCAGTCATCCAGGTAGGGGAAGACTTGAAAATAGTTCCTTCGCAGGAATGCTGCTACTGGCGCCAGCACCTTCGTGAAGATCCTCGGGGCTGAGCGAAGACTAAAGGGTAAAACCCGGAATTGAAAGTGGCTCTTGGCTACTGTGAATCGTAGAAACCTTCTGTGTGCTGGGTGAATCGGTACATGAAAGTACGCATCCTCGAGTTTGAGCGTGGCCATGAAATCCCCCGGATTGATCAGCCGCAAGATGTCTTGAAGAGAGACCATCCGGAAAGACAGGGAGATGAGATAGGTGTTGAGCTCCCTGAGATCTAAAATGGGGCGCCATTTCTCCAGCGTCTTCTTTACCAGGAAGAACCTGGAATAGAATCCTTGTCCCCTTTGGTCGGAGGGAACTGGCTCTATAGCCCCCTACTGGAGCCTCTGATGAACTTCGAGCCGCAGAAGACGCAGGTGTTTCGATGGAATGGCTGCAGGGGGCTTGGGTGGTGGGATTTGCGTAAATTCCAAGGTATGGCCTTTTCGAATGATGTTGAGCACCCAACTGTCCGATGTTATCTTGGACCAATTCCGAAGGTATTTGGTTACCCTGCCTCCAACTGATGACTTCTTGGAGGAGGGAACAGTAGGAAGAGCCAGGAGGCCGCTATTGTCGCTTGGACATATCACGTCCCTGGCGAGCCTGTTTCCCCTTGTTGTAAGGCCTGGAGTAATTAGAGGATTGGCCCTGCCTTTGTTGATAAGGCTGGCGGTATTGATGGGAACCAGAGCAGTAGGATGAATATCGCTGTTGCTGATAGGATCCTCTGTAGTTCGTCTCTCTGCCTCTGGACCCTTTAAAAGGAGTCTTGCGGTACTGAAGCGTACCCAAAGATCTGGCGGTCTCAGTGTGTTTTTTGATGTCCTGGAGAGTGTCGTCAATTAGCTTTCCGAATAGTGCTTCCCCATCAAAGGGAAGATCTAGGACCTTATTTTGGATCTCAGGTCGAAACCAGGTCACCTTCAGCCACCCCTGGCGACGGAGGACTGCAGCCCCAGCCAACGAACGAAACGCAGTTGTGCCAATGTCCATGGCACAGTCAATGATCTCCATTGAAGTCGCCTCTCCCTCTTGTAAGATCTTTTTTGCCTCTGATTTCGATTCTGGAGGAAGCTGATCAAGGAACGGAGTGACATCACACCAAAGGTGGCGGTTGTATCTGCCCAATATTGCCAGGGCATTGGCTGCTCGAACCAGAAGACTCGCCATCAACGAGAATCTCTTCCCAGCATTGTCCAACCTCCGCCCTTCCTTGTCCGGAGGAGTTGTTAAGGTAGCAGAGGGGTTGCGGGATTTCCCCTGCGCCGCTTGCGAATTAACTGAGTCCGGTTTTGGGTGGCCCGTTAAGGCAGCTGGTCCATCGTCAGGTGCTTTGTACTTTTTATCTAGACGCGGTAGCAGAGGGACCACCGTCGCTGGGTTCTTCATAGCCTTAAGGCCTTCCTCCCACAGATGTTGCACTATGGCTATGGACCTTGTCGTCTTCCGATAAGGTTCCTTGAAGCCATACAAGAAACATTCCGTGGCCACCGCAGGCATAGCCAACTTGAACCTGCCAGCCGCTCTTTCCATCAGCTGATGAAAACCCCCTACGTCCGCTGGCGGGGAATCCACCGGATCCGGACATGGGGATGGAGGGTCCGGAATGATGTATTCATCCCATTCAGTAGCTTGATCAGTGTCATGATCCGAATCACGATCCTCATCCGAGGAATCATCATGGCTGTCTGCAGGTCTTAAACGCTCTTGCGGAATTGTTGCCTGTGGCTGAGGGGACGCCTGAGCAGGTAATTCAGGAGCAGCTGCTGAGGCAGGAACTGAGACAGGTGCTGCTGGCACTGCTGGAGCCAGAACCGGCCTTGTAGCCTTAGATTTGTAGTCCTGCAGCATCTTATGCAGGTCCTGCAGGAAGGAAGATGGTACCGTAACCATGTCTTCACCTGAATAATGCTATGATTGGGCAGCCTGATGATGATAACCATCTTCCTGGTCATACCCTCCTTCAGAGTCCGTACCCTGACACTTGACCAGAAGTTGAGAGGGACTATCAGCGTAGCCATATGAGTCCTGATCATCCTCATGTGACTCCTCTTCATCAAATAGCAGAGTTGGTGGCAAGGGGGTTACTCTCCCAGGAGATGTCATCTCCGGCGTAATTCTTGTGACAGAAATAGTGATCCTTTTCTCCGATGCCAAAATCGTACTGTGCGTGTAGACGTCGTCGACTCTGTCGAAGGAACATGCCTCATGGACGCTTGTACACTCGACGACGAGATAGGCTCGGTCGATGTCGCCGACGATGAAATTGTCGACGATCCAGCCGACGTCGTTGTTAAAGTTGTCGTCATCGAGGCTCTCGTCTACGACACCATCGTCGTAGACTCTGTCACCCTCGTCGTCGACTTCGCCGTCGACTTAGCTGTCGACGGCGCTGTAGTCGTTGACACCTTCGTCGATGATGCTGTCGTCGGTGACCCTCCCGCCGACGCTGTTGGAACTGTCGTCGACGCTTCCTTTCTTGACGACGATCCCTTCGTCGTCGAATGTTCCGACGACGAGCCCGTCGACGGAACCAATTTTAACTTCGGGTTCAATTTCTTCGTCGACCGGCCCTCCGTCGACGACTCCTTCATCGTCGAGGACTTGGAACTCCTGTCATAAGATTGTGAAGAGGGTTTCTTGAAGGCTGGATCAGTCTGAAAACCCTAAGAAGGCATAGAAGGTCCTACCCTCTCCTTTTCACTATGGTGAGGAGATTCGCCTGAACCTAGGCTCTCAGACTCTCTGGGGGTCTTTTTTGAGGCCTTAGAAGGATGTTCCACAGAAGGAGACGGGGAACCCCTACCCCTTTTGACTGACCTTCTAGATGACACAGCTGACGATGAATCCTCACTGTCACTGGAAACTCCGTGTTTCCTTTCCTTCTGTTTCTGAAGCCAGGTCAGAAGTCTACCAGCACGATCCCGGAGGGTCTTGGTAGAAAAAGTGCGGCAGATCTTGCAGTCCTCTGCCTTATGATCTGGATAGAGGCAATAGATACAATCCTTATGTTTATCCTCCACAAACAACCTTTTCTTGCCACAGGTGGAACATGGCTTGAAAAGGGCCTTCTTCTTTTCCTTGTCAGCCATCCTTTTACAATCCTGAAGAGAAAACTTGAAGAAAAAACCTTTGAAAAGAGATGAAATGAGCAGAGTTCAAAAGAGACTCCCTAAGCACAACGTGTGGTAGAAAATCTGAGGCTCTGAGGTTCCTTCAGGAGGGTCCTATGGGGTGAGGCACTTCTGATTGGCTGATGCCTAAGTTTGGTTTCTTTTACAAAAAGAGGGTGATATGCTACAAAAGGGAATGAGGCCTAGGCCTTTTTCTTTCTCTTTTGTACCTACTGCTATGGTATTTTTGTTAACGAGACTCCCATTCCGACGATGGAGAATGATACAAAAGCATGGGAATCTATGAAAGTTCCAATACTGGGGCAATCTTAAATTCCATTTAGAGTTTAGTTTTTGTTTGACTTGAAATATTACAGTACCAATTTCAAACTGATATTCAAGAAAAATAAACCTGAGGCAGAAGATGTAGTCATGGGTTTTCTGCAACAGATATCCAATGGAATAGATGAAGGTCTGCTATCCATAGCAATTCGAAGCCCTCTTCCATACATTTCATTTGCAAGATGGACTCTTACTCTTGTGAACCTTTGAACTTTTTTTCAAAGGTTCCCCAACGGAATCCTCTACTTCCTGTCTCTCTTTGTTGGCTTTCCTTGTTGGAGCTGGCATTCCATCTGCTTATTATCTCCAGAAAATGGAATTTCCTTTGCTTTTTTCTATGTGACCACAAAAGAAGCCTTGGCTCACTGTCCATGAGGAAGTTTGATGAAATTGTGCGGCAATGCTTGCAATTAACTTGTGCTGAACACTCTGGTAGCTTCACACAAAAGCAGTCAGGTTTAAGAGCAATGCTTTCATTTGTTTAGCTTATGATCAGGATGTAGACAATGTAAGCATTTCTTATGTGGGTCATCAGAGAAGAGTATGAGTTCACCACAGGACTTGCAGACTAAAAACATTTTCTTATGACACAGTGTCCTTCTTTAGTAAATAACAACCAAGATGTTACCTTCTCATTGGAGTTGGTTGGAGTTCAGTCAAAGGTCAAAGATTGCTGAAAAAGCATTTGTCTGATTGAAGAATTGAGCAGAGTTTAGGCAGTCTTTCTTCATGACGTGATTAGAAATCAGAGGTATGGTGGCCCTTGAGGGGAAGGTTGATTCCCGAGCTGATCTCTGATTGGTTGGAGTTGCTCTTTCTAAAACAAGCTGAATAAGTGTGCAAAGTCACTTGTTTAATTTACCTGTTCAATGCTTATCTTTATACCACTTATGGTTTTTATATTTGGAGGAGGTTTATATAGCTTCAACACAGCCTAAAGGTATCTGAGTGCTTTACATGAGCACCAGTTGCATTACCGATGGACGCTTTCATTTTTAGGCACAGAAAGATAAAGTGATTTGCCCAGAATCACAGGATGGTGAACCTCCCACTAGACTCAAACCCGGTTCCCCAGCCTTCACGTCAGCCGTTCAAGCAGTTACACCACATCCTCTATGGTTACTGTGGGACTTCCACCTCAACGACGGGGAAGATTCAAGCATTTGAATGTATGAAACTTTCAGTTTTGGAAAAGTTTGAAAACAGCATTACTGTAAACAAAGAAACTTAATTTTGATGCTGTGGTGCACCGAAAACATTGGCCAAATCATAAAGGATAGTGTGCCCATTATATGTGTTCTAAAGCAAGTCAAAAGCACACATCTAGATTATAAAAGCAGTGGAAGCAGGAGCACGACGATTTTCCTTAAAACTGCCAAATATGTTTTCTATTAAACTACTGAATATTTATTTTTCCCTTTTTCACCACACAACCACAAATCAGATGATAGTGATTTAACGCAGACAGCATTGAGGCAAGAGGCATGTGATGATCTAACAAACCTCCCTGTATTTCACCAGTGCCATAAATCTCTTGTCCTCACCTGCACAGTGCACACCATCTCCTTGGAACCCTGGCTTGCAGATACAGAGATAGGAGCCTTCAACATTGGAACAAATTCCAAAGGTCTTGGAGCAGGTATTCAAAGTATCACTGGAACACTCATTGATATCTGTGAAAAGAATGGTAATTGATTAAGGCTTCTTACCTTATGACTTCTTCAATCTGAGTGCAGATTAATCGTGAACTTTCAATGACCATGACTTTAGTCTAACTCCTCCTATTACATTTTCAATCTAGGATATTGAGTAAATTGCAGCTCAACATTTTCAGCATTTCCTTCTCTATTGAGATAATCATTGGTGACGCAATGCATAAGGATTTGTGTCTGACTAGGTGTTTCTTACTCTTGCAGTATAAGTAAGCTATAGCAAAATCTTTGTGAATTGGAGCTTTGGAGTTTACTTGGAGAAGACATTACTCTGCTTGAGTGGAGCAGTTTGATTCTACAGGTGTATTATGCTTTTACGGGCAAACTGCACAATGTAATTCCTATTTCTATTGGGTAAAATAAGTCCTTGGGGATGTTGGACAGCTGCGGAACCACAGTGAATAATTATGTCTCTCTGCTCATACTATCCAGCAGAGGATGGTCAGTATGATCTCCCCACTAGCAACTATGTTTCTGGAGTACATAACACACACCACTGTATCCTTAGAAAAATCACTGAGGGGCCGATTACAATTTCGGTTGGAAAGCCTCTGACCCCTAATCGCAAGCTTTCCGACCGCGGCCGGAGGCTTTCCGACCGACACGGTCAGTTTGTTATCTGACCGCCGAATTACGATGTCTGGGGTCGGAGAGTAAACCAGCCGGTCATTCCGACGAGGTTCCGACCGACTCTTGGAGTCTTCTGGCCGGTCGGACCCGCACCGTAATCCCCTATGAACAGCGTTTGCGCCGTTGGGATTAGGATGTCGATTTTCATCAGCCTTTCCATGCCGGCATTACCCACATGAAAAGGCTGTCAGAATGCAACTTTGGGGGCCCCTAGCAGGGCCCCCTTGCCTCCGCGGCCTACGGTTGGTGGCCAAGGGGCTACCTAGGGCACCCCCCCTGTAAATCCCTGCACTGTGAGGCAGGCACCATGGGGTGCCTTCCACAGGGTGTAGGGTTTTACAAACAAACTCATTTCTTTATGGAAGCCTGTATTATGGCGGGTTTACAGCGTAGCACAAGTTCCCAAAGAGAAAAGGGAGTATGCGACCGAATAGTGTTCGCTCGCATGGTAATCAGGCAGTCGGTCCTGAGATCGCCACAATGTCAGTCAAGGGATTCTCAGACCGACATCATAATAGGCCCCTGAATGTCATCTCCATGTAAACTAAGTGAAACGTTTAACTTTAGTCTTTTTAGATATACAAAACTGAAATTCGTTGGCTAGAAAAGCACAGAATAATACGCCTTTTGCTGCACTACAGCAAGAGAGGGCTGAGTCAAGCACACAACATGACTCAATATGATTGTAGGAAATTACTATCTTTTGAGTGATGTACTACCGTATTTTACTCTAGCTGTTTTTGCTGGCTGTAAAACTCTCAGACCTTAACTCTGCTAAGCAGTAGTAAGGTGTGTGTACGCCCCTTTTTAATATAGTTGAATTTGCCTAATTGGCATATTTAACTTGCCATAGGCCCCTAGTATATGGTACAAAATGTACCCAGAGCCTGGAAGTTAAATGCCATTAGTGCAGACCCTACTGTGCCCTCCAGGGTGGTGTGGCAGAATATTGAGTTAAAAATATCAAGTGAGAGTAATATTGAGTTAAAAATATTGTGGAATGGAAACATTGAGTGCCAGAATATTGGTGTCAAGAATATCGAATTTAAGGTAACTAATATTGATTTTTATTATTTGTATATGTATTTAGTTATATATTTTATATGTATATAGTGTGATTTATTTTTTTAATATTGTTTATGTGTGTTAATCCATTTGTTAAAATTGTAGCAGTTATTTAAAATGTTTAAAGTAATTTATATTATTTTTTGTACCGTGGCGGGCTGTGGATTTATAGGGGTATAGGGTGGAAAGTAATTTAATTATAATACATTAATGTTTATTTTTTTGTAAAATATTATTTAATTAATGATTCACTTTGTTAATTGTATAGGACATTTTCATTGTTAATTAATATTACTTATTTCATTGGATTTGATTATGTTAATATTGTAAATAATGTTTTTTAAATTAATTTTTATATAGTGGTCTGGGGTAATTGGGGTATAGGGTGGAATGTATATTACTTTAAATTAATTGTTAATTATTGTTAAATATTGAATTGACCATTAATTATGTTAATATTGTTAGTTTCTTTTTTTTATTAGTAAGTTGTGGGATTTATGAGTGTACAGTTTTGGCAGTTATTTAATTGTAAATAATTGGTTTTTTATTAATATGAATTATTTTATCAATATTTAGGCTATTTGTGTACGTTTTTCTTATTTTAGGTGTGGGATGTGGGGTCTGTAAGGGTATAGGTTGGGAACTAAATCAATTTTAAGTTATGAATATTTAGAATTCATTTAAATAAATGTTTTATATTTTATTGTGTCAATTATGCATTTATTTAATTCTACATTTTAGGAGTATGGTGTATATTTTGAATGTGTATGTTGTGGAAATTTAAATACATTTAATTGCATATTTAATAGTTTTAACAAACTATAAAAAAAATGCTAATAATTATTTATGTTAGTATTGAAAAATATGCGTATAACTACATTTAGTTTATGAATTTAATGTATTAATACATACATTTTAAGGGAATTTTTTATATGTAAAAAAATATAAATATATATATATATATATATATATATATATATATATATATATATATATATATATATATATATATATATATATTTCAAACAAATAAATAAACTAATATTTTAAATAATATAATTAAAAAAATTAAATGCTCAGAGCTTCTTGGGGTCATACAATCTGCTCAAAAAACAAATTCTAGGAGGTACCACAGGGGCACTTAAATCACAAACAGCATCTGTGACAGTTCATGAAATATCAAAGAGTCCCCCACATCACATTTTACAATGCTAGGTGAGAGGCAATTTTAAGACCTACTTATGATTATGCCAGTGGGATTTGACTTTCCTGGATCCGATTTGTAGCCCTTGTTTTCAACCAAATCGTACACAGGTCCGTATTACCAAGTATAATGGGAAGATCGCGCTTGTGTTGACTGAATTGGTTACGGAACCCAAACATGTCCGTACGACTCATTCGTAGCCGAATCGTGCCATGCAATGTATCCGAATACCGACCGAGTAAGTACGATGTACGATTCGGACTGCCGCTTCGCCTCAGTCTCAGCGAGCTGAAAAACAGCTGTAGGAATCGTAATTTGGGGGCATCGTAGCAGGCCCACATTCACCCAGGGCCCTTTGATTCTGTCACAGGGTGTGCCCATGGGTCCCCCGATCCAGGCATGCACAGTGTGGCGGGCACCAGTGTATGCTTTTCCCCACCCACCCCCCTTTTGCTATGGGAGCCTGTGTACATGTCTGTACACAGGCTCCCATAGAGTTCAATGGGAGTCCGTAAGCATATGGCATCGTACTCGCTCGTTTGGACTCCCGGAGCACGTGTCGCTCAGGAAGCCCTCCGGATCCAAGTCGTACAGAGAGCTTTCCTAGCAAGATTGGAATTGGGCCCATAGTGTCAAGTGTTCTACATGACAGCTGACAAGGAACATAGATGAACAAATCTATCTACAATGAAATATACGTATAGGTGATTGTTATTTTTAATAGCGGGAGCACATAAGTCAGGCTTTGTGGCTCAATATAGATGTTTTATCCATTGTGCATTCTTGTTTGCCAAAAGGACATTCTACAGCAGGAAAGCAGCTATAGGAAACAGCCTGGATATGCTTACTTTTTTTATTCAGGAAAGAATATAGCCAATAGTCAATGCAAAGAAAATAAACTTGATTGTTGTCAACATTTGCCGTCAGTATCCTGCTCACCTGTGCAGTTCACACCATCTCCTTGGAACCCAGGTTTGCAGGAACAGCTATAGGATCCCCCAATGTTGGAACAGATCCCCTTGCCTTTGGAGCAGTTATTCAAAGTATCATTGGAGCACTCATCAATATCTGTGGAATTAATGGTGATTGATTAGTGTACCAACTTTGTGTCATCTCACGCCTTTTAGCAACAATAAATGCCCTTCAATGTTGAACCTTTCTCACTCGAGAGTGACAAGTTGATAAGACCCAGAAAAATGTTGCACTTTCAATCAAAATCATCTCAGTATTCAGTGCAAAGCTTTATTTCCCTCACTCAATGATTAGCCCTTCTTAGCAGAGTAATCCTAAATTCCATTTAGATTTTAGTTTTTGTTTGACATGAAATATTACAGTACCAATTTCAAACTGATATTCAAGAAAAATAAACCTGAGGCAGAAGATGTAGTAATGAGTTTTCCGCAACAGATATCCAATGGAATAAATGAAGGTCTGCTATCCATAGCAATTCGAAGCCCTCTTCCATACATTTCATTTGAAAGGATATCTTATCGGCAGTCCATATCGTCTCATATGAAGCAACTTAAATTTTCACAGTAGACGGTCCAACAAACTGAACCCACGTTAAATCAAGTGAGCATAATAAGAATGATAAAGAGAGGGAGTTGGCTAAATAGAGACTTAGGGGCTGATTACGTTGGCAGGCAGATGTATTGGAAATATGACTGCCCGACATGCTGTCGACGGTCCAGTAAGAGGCATTACAATGCAACAGCCACTACAGCTGTCGCAATGCCTATGTTTTGCATTGCGGAGGGTGCTGCTAGTCACAGTACCCACCGCAATGCAAAATAGGGACACCTGACATAGCCCTGCACTATGTGGCAGGCACAGGCCTGTCAGAAGGTGCCCAGGATATGTAGGGGGCACCATAGGTGCCCACAGTTTAGGGCCAGGGGGAAAAGGGGCCCACTACGGGCCCTTTCAGTCCCTTTCCGCCTGCCTGTTCATGGCGGGTTAACCGCCATGAACAGGCGGGCGATAAGGGACATCATAATCCCTACAGCAGTGCCTGGTAGGCACAGTCACCATTGTAGGGATATGATTCCCCTCCGACTGGCTCAGAACTGTGGCGGTTGGTCTTTCCGACCGTCAAGAAAACACACGCCATTGTAATAAGGCAGACGTGAAACCTGCATACGATGGCGGTGAGATCATAATTAGGTGCTAAGAAACTGCTGACTTTAAAGGAAAATCCTCAATTTGTCCAACAACTGTATGAGGAAAGTAATTCTCAGGCAAACTAATAGAATGGAGAGCCAAAGCAGGTACATCCAATAAGGCAATCACCAATAACTGTGGCTCAATGATGGGAGATAATCTCACAGGCAAGACACAAATAGACCAAACATGCTTTACAAGGAATTTCAAACTCCTACAGAAGAAGAGCTAGATAGGTTTCTAACTTTAACTATAATTCCCACTGTAGGCACATGTCCCTTTTTGACATGGTTACCCCCACCTTTTGCCTGGTATCTGATGCTACTTTGACTGAAAGTGTACCGAGTTCCTGCTAAAATTGTTGTGGAAGAAACAACAAACATCATAGAAAACTTCAGTAGACAGAGTGGAGGGGAGGGGGAAATGGGGGGAGAGGCAGTCAGGCTTGCTCTCGGAGTCAGTCGGCTTGAATGATAATGCAGTTATGCAGTATATCGGTGGAGAAACTGTGTATGCCCGGGACTATGGGGTGAGCCCTGATGAGATGGTATAGCGGAAAGAAGACTAGCAACTGGAGGATGAGGGGAGATGACTAGGGATGGGGGGAATGGCACTGTGGTCATGATTGGGAGTGGGGAAGGTGTTGGAGAGTCAGATTACAAGGTAAGTAGGTAGACCCGATATAGGAGCCACATATCCTTGGGACTTGATGTTCAGGGGTTGTAATGTAGAGCATATCTCACTGTTCATTTCACTGTAGGTCATACTTTGGAGCAGGGTGGAAATGACCTCCCCAGTGTAATGCAATTTACCTTTTGGCTATTAATAGGGCAATAGTTATAAATCTGCAGAGGCAGCTCGGGATGTTAGAGACATTTCCCAGCAGGGCCAGCATGGGGGATGGTTCAAGGGTTGTGGATATCATGAGTAATAATGCTTGAAACACTGATGCCCTATAGTTGTTGAACTCGGGGCAGGTCCATGTCATGTGGGCAAAATCAGCTCTGGGTGAGTGGCATTTGGTGCATTCTGAGGATCTGGACGCATCGTACTTGGCCATTTCCATGGGGGTGACATAGGATCTATGGACAAATCGGAAATGGAGGAGCTTGTGGCGATGTTTAGGAGATACAAGTTTTATTTGTGTGCAGCTATGTGCCTAGTCCTTGTCAGAGAGTGGGTGTCCCAGGTCTTCCTCCCAGTGATGGCGAGACCCTCCCTATCATGCACATGCTTTAAAGCTATAGAGGAGCTCTAGAGTTTAGTGATCAGATTGGAGCCATCTGGGTTTGCTATGAGAAGCGGAAATTCCACAGGTGATAATGGATAGGACAGCATTACTGTACACAAAATTCTGTGCAGTCTAGTGAAGATGTATCTGTTCATGTTTGATCATTCTATGTCCTGAGTCATGTCAAGCTGTGTTTCAATGTGGCCATTTGGAAAAAGGTCACCAAAGGTGCGCAGACGCAGTTTTTGCAGGGAGCGTTGCACCAGCCTCTCGGATGTTTGAAGAAAGGGTAATTTAGGGGAGAACAGGGAGTCAAAGCCAAGTAATCTGATGAGTTTGCACCAGGCCCAGCATGTTGTGGATAGTGTTTGAACGTCAGGTGGGTCTAGCTGGATTCCTCATAGTAATATAGCATTAGGGGGTATAGGGTCTGCTAAATCCTGCTCAGGCTTATTATACGGTATGTGGGCATCGGGTTGAAACCAATAATAGGCAAACTGAGCCTGCAACACGAAATAGTACAAGCGGACGTCAGGGACGGCAAATCCACCTCATTCGTAGGGGAGCCTGAGACTGTCCCATCACTTATAACATTGTTCAGTGAGATAATAAAAAGGTGGCCCTATTCTTTCAACCTCTAAAGGAGTAATCCTGATTTGCTTCACCAAGAAAGATAGATATGAACTGTCACAGACCATTCAAGCCTTTCAGTTCTAGGTATAATATTTTTATGAAAATGTCAGCAACACTGGCACCTGAAATTAATCAACAAAGATAAGAACTGCTTCATCTCAGTCCACCAGTTGTAGACCAATACACATTATGGGGTAGATTAGGATCGCGGACGGACTTGAGTCCGTCCGCGACCCCAGAGGAGGAGGGAACGTCCGCATGGGCTACGGCGTTCCTTCCGTTCAGATTAGGATGTGACCGCCAGGGTGGCGGTCACATCCTCTATCTTTAACATTGCGGCGGGTGCAGCTTCAAGCTGCACCCGCCGCAATGTTAAAAATCAATGCATCGCATTTGCGTGCACAAAGCGGCAGGCACCGTGCGGTGCCTGCTGCTTTGTGCACGCAAATGCAGGGGGGTACCATAGGTACCCCCATGTGCACCCCCCACTCCCCCCTTCACCCAGGGGGCCCGTAACGGGCTCCCGAAGTGAAGGTCCGTATGCTTTTCCGCGGCGGAAAAGCCGCCGCGGACAAGCATACATTTGACACCATCCTAATATGGCTGGCGGTGTCTGATAGACACCGCCAGCCATGTTAAAGCTTTTCCGCCGCGGTCGGAAGGCGACCGCGGCGGAAAAGCAGCGGACAGATTTCAAGACCCACCGCCATCCTAATATGGCGGTGGGTCTTTTGAGGCTCCGCAGCGGTTTTCCCGCATCCTCCAGGCCGGTGGTGGCTTCCGCCGGCCCGGAGGATGCAGGAAAACCGCGATCCTAATCTACCCTTATGTTATGAAAATGATGGAGTGTTTTACAGTTAGTTAAACCGCTGCAAGAGTTCTATTTCTTGCCGCAGAAAAGGCAATTGACCTGGTGAGTTGGATATAACTTTTCAAAGCTATGTGAAAAATGGGCTTCCCTGACCAACTCATCAGGTCAATAGCCCAGATCTATGAGGGATTATCCGCAACTCAATCACTAAATGACGCTGCAACAGAGCCCATAGCAATAATCACAGATCCCAGAGCCCCCTAACTAAAACTCTAAGCAGATTATCTAGCACTTTATTTAAAAAATGACACCATTGTAATTGAAAAGATATTTGAATTATTTGCTTCATTTACTACATTGGGTAGCTAAAGGTCAACAATGAAAAAAACTGAAGTCTTACTTTTTAACACCAACAAATTTGTACTTCGTTGTGGCGGGCGGTGCTGAGAGCACCGCCCGCAACAATGCTAAAAATGCAGGATGCGCCCGCCAGTAATATGTAACCAAAAAATCAAATCCATACTAAACTAAATAGATGGGAGAATCTGACTATATCCATAGTAGGAAGAGTTTCAATAGGGAAAATGCATATATTACCATTGAAAAAGTCACTTACCTTTGGTAACGCTCTTTATGGTCGAGACTCGGGGGGCCCGATTCACAGAACTAACTGAAGACAAAATCCTAAACTTACTACTTTTAGTATTCACAGAAGTTAGGATTTTGTCTTAAGTTTGTCTTAAGACAAACTTAAGACAGACTTAAGACAGACTTAAGTTAGGATGTTGTCTTAAGTCTGTCTTAAGTCTGTCTTAAGACAAACTTAAGACAAAATCCTAACTTCTGTGAATACCAAAAGTAGTAAGTTTTTGTCTTAAGTCATTTCTGTGAATCGGCCCCTATCTGACCGAAGATTCCTCACCTTTTGGATATTCCCCTGTCATCCGCCTGGATCTGAAAACTTTTGAGCAGAACCTCTGCGTGGTGGTAGGTGTTGCCATGCGGGTCAACACTGATGCCGTTCCAACCCGGAATTGATATGCGGTGCCCATTTAGGCGCCACTTCTGAGTGCTGATGAACAGGTTACTTACCTTTGGTGCAGATCCTTGCTTTAGAATTATCCCCAGGAGTCAGAACGGGTCTGGAATTGTTTCGTGAGCAGTACCCAGCACACCGGTAAATGGAGTTGTTCGGATCGGCTTGGATGATAAAGCCTGAAGCTCACTGACCCTCCGGGCATATGTTATTGCCACTAGGAAGTTCGTCTTGATGCTAAAGAACTGGGCAGGATATTTGTACATTGGCTCATTAGGAGCGCACATCGGAAAAGGGAGCACTAGATTTAGGTCCCACTGAGGCATAATGAAGGGTGAAAAAGGAAAATTGTTGCAGACCTTTCAAAAACATATTTACAACATGGGGATTTGAAGAGGGATGGCTGGTCTGGCAACTGCAGAAAGATAGCCCTTTAAAGTGCCCAAAGCAGAGCCCTGCCTGGCAAGGGAAAGAATAAGAGATGGACCTGAGAGAGGGGAGCAGAAAAAGGTCAACCTGTTTCTCTGCACACCATGCCACAAACCTGCCCCAATAATAGGTGTATAATGTCTTGGTAGATGGACGCCTGGCTACCAAGATAACATTGCAGCCTTCGGGCGGGATGTCAAAAGCTGTCAACTGTTACCACTCAATCTCCATACATGAAGGCAGAGCACTGACAGGTTCGGGTGGAGACCTACCCTGCTGCTAAAACAGAAGATCCTCCTGAAGGGGCAGCCTGATCGGAGGGCCGATTGCCATGCTAAACAGCTTGGGATACCAGATTCTACGGGCCCAGTCCGGAGCCACAAGGATGACTTGGATTTGGTCATTTCTGATCTTCTTGAGCATCCTAGGCAGGAGTGGTATGGGCAGAAAGGCATACAGGAGGCTTGAGCTCCACTCAAGACGAAACATGTCTCAGAGCGAGAGCTGCCTTGGGAACATCAGTTTGCAAACCTGCTGACAATGTGCCCTCTCAGCAGTGGCAAACAGATCTAACCAAGGCTCTTCCCACTATTGGAAGGGACCTTGCACCACCTCCGGATGGAGTTGGCACCTGTCATCTGTTGGGCATCTTTGGCTGAGTTCGTCCAATCTGGCATGCAGAGGACCCGCCATGTGTTCAACCACCAGGGATATGCCCTGATGTTCCAGCCATGCCCTGAGATGCTGGGCCTCTTGACAAAGGGTCCACGACCTCATCCCACTCTGTTTGATGCAGTACCACATGGCTATGGAGTTATCAGTGAACCCCTGCACCAGCCTTTCACTGATGGAGGGTATAAAGGCTGTCAATGCCAGCTGGCTCCCCCAGGGCTCCACTAGGTTGATGGAGAGCCTGGATTCTGTTCGTAGACCAGAAGCCTATAATCTCCACCTCTCCCATATGGCTGACCCCATCCTAGGAGTGACACATAAGTCACTTCTGTCAGATCAGGTTGGGAAAGAGGGAGAGGTCTGCTGCTGGCCCAATCTCAGTTTGTTAACCACCACTGCAGACCTTTTTCAGTTCACTCTGAGATCTGGACCTCGTCGGAGAGATTCTCCTGATGCTTCATTTTGAGTTCCGCGACCAATCCCAAGACTTTCATCTTGACCGGGATTGAGTCTGTCGCGGTGTCGCACATCAAGCGGCAAGGAGCTTGAGGGACCGCTCCGGCTAGGCTTTGGGGTGCATGGTGCTGCAGCGGATGCAGGTCTTCACGTCATAGGCATGCTTGAGGCACCAGAGACAAACAAGATGTGGGTCCGTCACCGACATCTGTTGGTGGCGCACTACAGGACTCGAAGCCGGCCTTCCTACTCAATATTCCTGCCACACTAGGAGAAAAAATCTTGAAAAAAAGTTACAAAAGAGTCCGTCAAAAAAAGACTGGGCGTAGCTCTCTCAGGATCTACGCTGACTGGCACAGAAAGAAAATAACTTATGTCAGCACGTGGAACCTGCGCCTATATAGGCACCGTGGACGTCATTTCGGCGCGGATGACACTGACGCCACTCAGAGACAAATGACAAAACATTTCCAGATCCAGTCTGACTCCTGGCGATAATTCTATGGTAAGAAATATGTCAATTGCTTTTGAGGCTGACCCCACCTCCAGAAGGAAGGAGAACCACACCAGCAAATTGGCTTTGACCAGAGTGCAGATTCCTAGACTTGAGATCTTAATAATAGATATATTCCAAGTCACAAAACATGGATGATGGGTCGGTCAGTGAGGGATCTGTGTCGTTAGACAGTCTTTACCAGAAGGAGCATTACTGAAGGCAAGTAACTTGTTCTTTTGCTAAAAACTGCAGAGTCCTCACCTTAAAAATAGTTACCAAAGCAGTACCAATTAGGAGGTGGGTTTGTGACCTGGCGCAAGCCAAAATTTCATGTAGGACCAATCTTGCAAAATGCCTCTCTCTGCAAACCTGGTTGTCCAGAAAGTATAGGGTGACGCCCACCTAGCCACTTGGCAAATGTCTAGGACAGGAATTCTGTGTGCCAGTGCAATGGTAGCAGCCTGGTGGAATGAGCTTGCAGTTCTTCCAGAGACAGTTTTTTTGCCAATATGTAGCAGATCTTAAATGCAGCAGGAGAGGGTCCTTTCTGCACAGCTTTGCCTTTTCTTGCTCCTTCGTACCCCTCTAAGAGCTGATAGTCCACTTGGTGTTCTTTAGTATGATCGATGTAAATGCTCAGAGCATCTTTTGGAGTCACTACTCCGCCTTGGAGGGGTGAGCAAGAGCACAGAACACCGCCAACATGAGGTGTTACCTGGGTTGCAGCACAAACCTCCATGGCCCACCTCACCCTATCACAGTGCTGTCATTCAGGTTCTCTTAGACGAGGCACAGCTGTGTGAAGGAGTCCTATGTCGGCCTGGGCAGAGTTCACGGAGAAGTGACCAAAAAACTCTGCCGCGCTAAGCGAGTTCCGCAAGCAGCTGAGTTTTTTAGTTCGCGCACGTTTGCATAGATTTTTAGCACCCGAGTTGGAAAGTCAGCACAAACAGCTCTATCTGCAGTGCAAGAGAGTGCTGTTTCTTTCTGCCGCTTGAGTACATTTTCTACTTTAGCGGTATCGTCACCACTGCGAACAGATCGTTTCTTAACATGAATAGCCATGACTATCGGCGACTACCTGAGTTGAGAAATATCACTGGGAGGTGGTCTAGGATTAGATTTCCCTCGCTTTCTCTCACCAACTTAATGCTGGCGAGCGCGGGAAAATCTCTGCGTGGAGTGCGGAAAACTCTGCAAATGGACTGGAATTCACCGCCCAGGTCTAGTTCCAAATTTCTTGGGGAATATTCTCAGCCTGCAGGGTGCCATCCGAGCAAACATGGATACGTTCCCCTCTCACCTCTGCAGGGGATCTGGGTTGCTGAGTCGATGCTGCTCAGTTCCTGGCCGAGCAGCGCACACCATGATATTTTGGTTCTCGCCATTCTGAAGTCCATTTTTCTCATCTCAGGCCTTTGTATTTCCAGCCAGTTTGCTTCCTCTTGTAGCGATTCGTAGAAGTACATTTTACCATTGTGTTGAATGCCGAGCTTGGCTGTGTACATCCAGCTCTATTTTATATTGTGCTCTTCCATCTGTCTCTTGACTGACATAAAGTTCTTGTGGAAAACCTGTACTCTCTGCATGTAGTCAGGGTAAATTTATGATTTTTTTCTCCATAGCTTGGAGGGCTATGGATGTGGACATTTTGAAGGATTGGATCTTTATCTGTATAGTTGAACATGCAAGCTATAGTTGCTTAAGGTGGTGCACCAGGACAAGCTGTGGGCACAAGCACCCTATGTGTACATTCAATGGAAAAGAACATAGAGGGCTGGAGGATGCTGAAGGGCGGTCCAGATGGAATAGCCTGCGCTTCCTTGTGTTCCCGGAAGCGCAGGCTATTCCATCTGGACCGCCCTTCAGCATCCTCCAGACATTCTTCCATTTGCGTTGCACTGCACGTGTGTCCCGTGCTCTCCATGCCACTGGAATCAAGCAATCCAGGCTGATGAGGGCTGAAAGCCCGAAACCGGTCCTTGGATGCTTGTTTCCAGTCCAGGGAGGACCTGGCTTGGCAGTTCGGGCTGGGCTGTTCCCATGGGGCACAGGGTGAAGACTGATTTGCATATGGCTGGGTCCAAACTGGAATGGAATGACGAGCAACAAAACGATGGATTTAGGCCCAGATCTCTGTACTGGGGTGAATGTATGACATTGTTCTGCATTCTGTCCATCAACTGTTGTTTTTGCACTGCATTTTAGGCACATTACCATAGCCTGGAGGTCTTTAACATCTATTAGGAGGGTGGTGACCTCAGTACTTGTAACTCTTTCAATGACCTTGAGGCAATACAGTCTCAGGTGATTTATGTCCATGGCCACCGGGTCCATTTTAGTCTCCAGCATTACTCTGAAGCATTGTATAGGATCCAGGATCTCCATGGTGCTCTGCACTGGATCCGTAGGCTCCGGGCCACCTGGCTTCCTGGTCCTATCTCCTGGGGGGCCTGCATCAGGTATGGTATATTGTACAATTGTATTAGATTGTGCTCCCTTCTGGCCCTTGCCCTTCACCAATGTGGGGCTCAAGCAGGAGGACTGTGCCACAGGGAGGGTGTTCTGTTGGCAAGCAAGAGCATGAGCTGCCACGCTCAGCCCTCGATGTCTGCCAAGCACTTTACATCTCGCCTCAACTATACCGAGACGTGGGTCACCACTTTTCGGGCACAGGGCGCAGTCACACTGGTTCTCAGGCCCAGCGTCCAGACCGCAGAGTGCTCCCACACTGACAGCGTTTTTTATTCGTGCTCCCCAGGTTGAGCGCTGATGCAGTGGTCAGGTCTCTCGGGACCTGCTGCCGCCACCAAAGCACTACCAGGCCACCTGTGACTGCAATAATATGTGGCCCCCGGGCTCCATGTTACCTTCAGCCTCTGTAGGCAACCAGCAGGCCTCAACCAAGTGGGCAGCAGATGCGAGTGCCACTCCCCCCAGCAGCGGTGTTTCATTGCTGAACTCCGCCCAAGAGCACCACCATTTCTCATTGTGGGCCCCCCTTAGCCCACCAGGATCACTTCACTGCTTGCCTGTTTCCTCGGTTGCTGGGAGGAATGTAAGGTAGCGCAAAGGGCGTCACAAGACTTATTCAGGCATCCCAACTCGCAGCCACCATCAGTGGCATACCTCACCCAAGGCCGCCATCTTGAGTGGCACTGCCGGCGGGGTTCGGCTGCTTGTTCAGTGCCTTCTCTGGTCAACTTTGCGCTCTGAGGGATATGCTGTCTGAGTTACAGCAGCACCCCTCACTGCAGCCCGCAACTGGCCCATGGCCGCACTACTCCTGGTTCACGCCGTCCCCCAAGAACACCGCCTCATTCAAGACCGCTCCGCAGCCGGACCTTCACAAGAGCCTGTCTGGCTCCCACACAGGGGCAGGAGCTCATTTTGTGGAGGTCCAACGAGTGCTCCATGGCGCCTCAGTGTATGTGCCCAGATCTGTGGGATTTAAATGCCTTATGTGTGTCAGTATGCAGCAGGATTATGCTCCCCTTGGCAGGAGCCACTGCAGGTCATGTCTAGTAGTCCATCTTGGTTAGCCATGCCCCCCACAATCTGCTATACTTGCAGATTACCCGGAGCTGTAAGTCCAATCTACAAGTGGTAATGTTCACTGCTTCTGCATAAACCGGATTCAATACTGTGCAGATTTTCCACCTGTATACCATTTCACAGCCTTGAATGCATTGTCTGTATCCCTAATAACAGTTGGATCCTCTTTACAAATGAATATTATTTACCTTATCTGTGACACAAATGTTTATTCTATACTTTGTAAGATCACATACCTTGGCATACTGAGTTAACGTTGACGTATCCAGCTATGCATCTGCAGCTGTAATTGCCAGGTGTGTTCTGACATTCCTCTGCCATACCTGTGCAGTAATGACCCAAGGCACACTCATCAATATCTGTGAAAGACAACAGTTAGATTTAAGGCATTTGTCAAACCTTTGCCTTTTATGTACAAGTAAGGGTATTGTTCAGAAAAAGAGATACAACATATGCATTGCATAAGGAGCATCTATTGCACTAACTCAAACAGTTGCAACCTGTGGCTTTTGGAGGAAACAATAGTGAGTGTATTTTGAGTAAAAAGAAAACACCTGGGGGCTTATTTACAAGCCCCTTGTGCCATCGGTGCATCACTTTTTTGGACGCACTGTTGGCGCAGTGTGCCTGCCCATATTTACAAGGCCATGCAAAGTCACCCTGCGTGGCTTGTCATGGCCTTGTAAATACAACCCCTTTTCACGCATCAGTTTGTGTGAAAGGGACCTGCCAAGGGTGTTGCTGGGAGTATTCCCACTCAACACCCATGGATTTTGCCACATTCCCAGACTGACATTTTGTAAACCGGGGAATGACTCAAAATCTACTATGCCTCCCCAGGTGAGGTGTAAGGAGGCGCAACGAGGAGAAATACTTTTATTTCTCCTTGGGGCACATTACCAAGCAATAGCTATAATTATCGCTATTGCTTGGTTAGCGGGAAAAAAATATCGCCGAGCACCGAGGATTTTTACCGCTGAGATACCTTGATATTATCAAGGTTTATCTCAAAAGCGGTACAAATCCTGCGAAATGCATGAATATCGCTGAAAAATCAGCGATATTCATGCATTATCATGACAATGCTCTTAGCCTTGTTATCCACCTTCCATTGGATAACATGGCTAAGAACTGCTTTTAGCAGGCGTTAGCTTTTGGAGATAATTGCGCTTAGCGCGAATATTTCCAAAAGTTGTTAATAGGAGTTATATATGTTAGCGACTGTTTCCAGTCGCTAACATCTTGGCACGCCCACTTTGCATGTCATTAGCGATAATTATCGCTGACATGCAAAGTGGGCCCCTAAATGCCCGCTATCGCCTACAAGCTGTCGCTAACTGGTGTTAGCAACAGCTTGGTAATAGGGCGATAAAATTATCGCCGCATTAGCTGGAAAAAGTCCCGCTAATGCGGCGATAATGTCCTTGGTAATATGCCCTTGTTTCTCCTCTTTCTATGCGTGCTGCATTCTGCAGCACATAAAGAAAGAGGAAAATGTCATCAATGATTGGTTTTGGGCAGAAAAGTGTCACTTCCTGTACAAAACCAATCAATCTCGCCACTGAGGCGTTGCCTGCGTTGGTGCCTGGCAGCCAATTGTGGGGCAACACAGGGGAAAGTACAGGGATGCATCATATTGTTGTAAATATGATGCATCTCTGTGCTTTTAAAATGACGCAGCTCGGTACCGCAAGCCATATTGCGGCACCGAGCTGCGTAATTTTGCTGTAAATTAGGCCCCATATTTTATGCGACTGAACGGTCACCTAGGCTTTTTAGGAATGGTGTGGTAATAAAGAAAAACCCTATGAGTGCACATTTTACACATGATTATGCTTTAATTTTACGTTACATTTCATATAGAGTTTTGACAAAAAAGAAACACATTTGTACCATTTAGAAATGTCCTGCAGTTATTCCTTGAGTGCATTATGAAATGTCATTGGATAAACTAGAAAATAGCGAGAGACATAAAGCACATAAGAAGGGGTACACGTTATGAAATGTTCTCGTATCAACTTTGACCATACGAGGAAAAGGTCCTTCATGCATGGTCTGTATATAAATGTGCATGCCTTTTGGGATAAAATATAAATTGCACAAGCTAATAGACTTTTCACTATAACTAGCAGGGTTACCAAAAGTCCTGATGAAAGCCAAATGACCTTCCGTGACCTTCCGTCCGCAGCAGTGGGACGATGAGAAGCTAACACCAGTGCAGGTTGGTGTACGCCTCAACTCCTATTGATTGCTACAAAGCGGGGCAGGCCCCGGTCCGGGACTTTACATAAGCAATAATGGTTTTATTGAAATTTGAAAGCGCACCCAGTAGCGCACTACAAAACCCAGAAGGCCAGCAAGCCACGCCCACTGCGGCAGGTGTTTAAATTGATTGTGTGCGGCAGCGCTTTTCATCTCTACCACGCCACTGAAGAAAGGCTAATCCCTGAAACGCGTCTGGCGAAAATGAGTGATATGTGTCTCGTGTGCAGGGTGCTTGCTGGCGAGCACTCAATAAAGAAAAGTGAGCTTCATTAAGATTCGTGTGGACTCACACCTCAAATTGGGCTCCTGTGTTTGATGGATATATATATATATATATATATATATATATATATATATATATATATATATATATATATATATATCCCTCCACAAACGGCATTCCTTTACGAGCACTCGGGCGTCGTTACACAAATCACAGTCCACGCACAAGTCCAACGAAGTTAGATTTATTGCTTCATAAATCAAACGTGACGCATTTCGCACTCCACGGAGCGCTTGATCACACATGTTGTCACCAAAATTACAAACAATTTAAATCTCCTGGTGTTCAACATAGAAAGCGGACTGGAATAAAGAAGTAGAGAAGGCAAATTAAGACGCCTTGAA
This sequence comes from Lissotriton helveticus, assembly GCF_964261635.1. Taxonomy (NCBI): domain Eukaryota; kingdom Metazoa; phylum Chordata; class Amphibia; order Caudata; family Salamandridae; genus Lissotriton; species Lissotriton helveticus. The sequence goes on along the minus strand of NC_136072.1, from coordinate 32,768,219 downwards.
ACAAGGACTGGAATAAAGAAATAGAGAAGGCAAATTAAGACGCCTTGAAACAAGGTACATTTTAGAGTTTGACTGTAAGCATCCTAGAGGTCTTAACACTACAGAGGATCTGCACACTTACTTATGAACGTATATTTAAGATAACAGGAAGAGTATACTGAACAACCTGAGACTTGTTTTAATGGTTTTTAGACTATCAATTGAAATGGAATTTTTAATGATTTTTATTTTATGAATTTCCATGAATATGTTGATGTTTTTAACATTGTACTTAATCTGTAACAAGTCATGGTTGATGTATACAAATTGCATGAAATCGTTAGCACTTTTCAGTTTTCATATAAGGGTTACCAAGAAACCAAAGATTGGGACGCTTTAAATGTTTATATATATTAATGTTCATTTAACTGTTTATATTTATATTTATATGTATATATTTATATAGAGGTTTAAATTGTATTTTATGAACATATTTATTATTATATAGAACACTGAGAGTTTTTGTATACCCTTTAGGTAAACAACATCTGAACTGGACATTATGTATGTGAGACTCCCCGTGATGTTGGATCTAGAATTTCCCTAAAGTTCAAATATTTTAATCAAGCCATTGACACCCTATGCATCTATAAGCATTTAGTATTTTATTACATGCTCAGGAATTCAATTATCGTATTGTGCATTACTACATCACAATGGAATCTAAAGATATATGTATTATACAGAAAATGAGAAACAGTACATCATGTACGAATAGATATAGCACATAGCACTTAACGAATAAGGTAATCATGTTATAATTTTATCAATTTTGCACTTTTATACACATTTTTTATATTTTTGGGGACATCATGAAATACACCTTTTTAGAAACACAAATAGGTGCCTATTTGCAAACAATAATTTGTAACACACTCATGAGGCTAGAGGGCTGATCAACGGGATCGTCCACTCAAATACGCGGCCCATGGCCTCATAAAAATCTTTAATTTGAGCGGGAGTCGCTCAGGATCCCGGAAATGGAGGGAGGTGAGAAGTCGACTCTGGCTCCACAGACCCATGCCTAGAGAATCAGTGTTCCTTACCTCTCTCGACGACGGATGCCAGTTGAGGTGAAGTCAAGTGTGCTTGGATTTTTTCTTGTGCCTCTTCCCTGAGTGTCCAGATGGCCTTGAAAGGGAGGAAGAGGACATAGGGTTCCATGAGTGATCCCACAACCTCCTCTTCCTCGAACAGGATCGTGACCTCCTCGGAGCCTCGCTAGATGGTGTCAACTGCTGGGCCGCAAGCAAATTCATCGCCCGCTCCCTCAAGGTCTTTGGAGTAGTCGCCCGGCAGTCTGAACACGACTTCAAATCGTGGTCGCGTTCAAGACACCACAGACCTGCGCTGAGGGGATTGGTAACCAACATCATACGGGAACAAGTCCTGCATGGCTTAAAACTTGTCTTCCTACCTGATATCCCTGAAACACAAAGTCATCAAAAATATCGACAAAAGTCGAGAAAAAGCTTGCCAAAAAGAGGCAGAGGGGTAGCTCTTCCAAGATCGGCGCTTACATGGCGCGGAATTAAAAGAACCGAGGTCCGCGCGCCTGGGTGGCGCCTATGTAGGCACCGCAACGTCATAACCGATGCTACCAATGTCAACGACATCTCGCAGAGCCGAATGGAGCCACCCAATGTCGCGCGCAAGGGGTATTGCTCAGCAAAAGTTTCCGGATCCAGTTTGACGCCTGGGAAATTCAAAGGGAAGGAATCGGGAGGTAGAAGTCTCGATCAGATTTACGATATAAAGAACATTTAGTCCACAGATGGGCCCAGCAAAAAAACTTTGATTTGCACTTAATACACTACAAACAAAGTTGGGGTGCCCGTCCCATGCTCACCTTTTATAACCCACACTTACTTACGGTTCAGAACTTTTAAAGGGAAAGGACATGACTATACTGAATCAACAGCAATCCACTCTGTTTAAATGCATCTTCCGCCTCCCACGATTCCCCTCTCAGTCACATGTGCGATTGGAATTTGACCTATTCCAACAAGCCCCGGTTATGACAGACACACTTATCAAACTGTGCTGGAGATTTAGAGCGGCACAGCCAGAATGGTTGCCCGCCCTATGCTGGACAGAAATAAAGAACCAGCCAAAATCTAGGAACGACTGGCCAACAGTGTTCCAACAGGCGCTAACCTCACTCAAACTGAATGCAGCATGGGACTTCAACATCAGCTTTTCTGCCTTTAAAAAAATCACCAACAAAGCATAAAAAATACAGGCCTGGTCACTCAATAAAGTTGAAATGGCAGGGAGAAAGAAATGGATGGATGGTATTGAATTCATCTGAGAGCTGGGGCCCACAGCCCTACCTCATAAGTCATATATCCCCATCAACAATACAGCATTCTCTTATTATTCATGTGAGAGTTTTTTCATCAAAAGCCCAATTCACATTGTGGCAGCAAACCTGCCTGAACGTCCTTTGCAGGCTATGCAGCATTTCCGAAGAAACCATACTCATCTCCTATACATCTGCCCTGCGGTTGGCCTGCTGAGACAGTAATTATTATTACCAGTCCTCCGGCTTCTTCAGAAAGGATCCTGTCGACCAGCCGTGATGACACTCTTCAATAGCCAGTTGCTGGAGCTTGCTTGCAGGGCAACAAAGTTTTCTCAATCAGTGAACAAACAGCTACAAACACAGCCGGAGGAGAGCGAGAACTCTGATAGAGTCAGCGTGGCAGATGGTAAGGAGTATAAAATTAAAACCATATTCATTTAAGCTTCAATGGCACATCAGCAACAACTGGGAATTTTCACGTCAGCAACAACTGGGAATTTGCATCCCCTTGAGTCATTCAAAAGTGAACAAGGTTCAATCAGACCAGGTGCCGTACTTGGAGCACATTTGTAATCACACAAGTCATGGACGCCCATCGTCGAGGGCACAGCGGAAAATCAATTTTTATGTGATTCCTCTTAATGCGAGGTATACTCAATTGTGCGGGACTGCTTCACTAACATTGAACTATAATTAAATTCTATAAAGCGAAGTGACTCACAATACTAATTGGTTGTGCTCAAGCACTCAGATGGTGATTCAAGTAGGCCCTTGCTATTTAGTTGACCAAAAACATCACCATGGCCAATTCTTTTAATTTTACACTTGCTAATTTTAAAAATGTTTTATTTGCTATGCAATTTTAAATAATAACTGCTGGGCAAATGTCTCATGTCATTGTAAAGGTTTTAACTAACCAAACAATAAAAACATTTTCACACCTTCTGTGACGTAATTGCCTTCTCTGATGGAGTGCAAGGTTCAGACCTGATTTTGGTTTCCTTCACTATCAGAAAGGGCGATTAATGTTTTTACTAGTTTTTAGTCAATGAAGATGGACTCTTACTCTTGTGAACCTTTGAACTTTTTTTCAAAGGTTCTCCAAAGGAATCCTGGGGCATATTATCAAGGGGGTTTATCTCCGCTTTTTTGGCTTTAAAAGCCAAGAAAGCGGAGATAAAATTATCTCCCTATTACCTAGCTGTCGCTAACACCAGTTAGCGACAGCTAGTAGGAGATAGCGACCATCTTGGGCCCCACTTTGCATGTCAGTGATATTTTTCACTAATGACATGCAAAGTGGGCGTGCCAAGATGTTAGCGACTGGAAACAGTCGCTAACATGGCTATCTCCTATTACCAACTTTTGGAGAAATTCGCGCTGAGCGCGAATATCTCCAAAAGCTAACACATGCCCTGAGCAGTTCTTAGCCATGTTACCCAATGGGAGGTGGATAACATGGCTAAGAGCATTAGCTCGGTAATGCATGAATATCGGCAGTTTTTTATCGCATTTGCGATAAACCTTGGTAATACCAAGGTTTATCTGCGATAAAAATCGCCGCAGCTCAGCGGTAAAATTTTGTCTCTAACCAAGCAATAGCGATGATTATCGCTATTGCTTGGTAATATGCCCCCCTCCTCTTCCTGCCTCTCTTTGTGGGCTTTCCCTGGAGTAGCTTGCATTCCATCTGCTTTGACTCCAAAAAATGGAATTTCCTTTGCTTTTTTCTCTGTGACTACAAAAGAAGCCTTGCCTCACTGCCACGAGGTATTTGGATGAAATTGTGAGGTAATGCTTGCAATTAACTTGTGCTGAACACTCTGGTAGTTTGACACAAAAGCAGTCAGGTTTAGGAGCAATGCTTTCATTCCTTTGGCTAATGATCAGGATGCAGACAATGTGAGCATTTCTTATGTGGGTCAGCAGAGAAGAGTCTGAGTTTACCACAGGACTTGCAAAGACTAAAAATGTTATTTTTTTATGACACAGTGGGGTATATTATCAAGGGGTTTATCTCCGCTTTTTTGGCTTTAAAAGCCAAGAAAGCGGAGATAAAATTATCTCCCTATTACCAAGCTGTCGCTAACACCAGTTAGTGACAGCTAATAGGAGATAGCGACCATCTTGGGCCCCGCTTTGCATGTCAGTGATATTTATCACTAATGACATGCAAAGTGGGCGTGCCAAGATGTTAGCGACTGGAAACAGTCGCTAACATCGCTATCTCCTATTACCAACTTTTGGAGATATTCGCGCTAAGCGCGAATATCTCCAAAAGCTAACACCTGCCCTGAGCAGTTCTTCACCATGTTATCCAATGGGAGGTGGATAACATGGCTAAGAGCATTTGCTCGATAATGCATGAATATCGCTGACTTTTCAGCGATATTCATGCATTGCGGCCGTTTTTTATCGCATTTGCGATAAACCTTGCTAATAGCAAGGTTTATCTGCGATAAAAATCGCCGATGTGCGGCGATAATTTTTGTCTCTAAACAAGTTAGAGACAAAAATTATCGCTAGTTGTTGGTAATATACCCCAGTGTCCTTTGTTAGTAAATAACAACCAAGATGTTACCTTCTCATTGGAGTTAGTTGGAGTTCAGTGAAAGGTCAAAGATTGCTGAGAAAGCATTTGTCTGATTGAAGAACTGAGCAGAGTTTAGGGAGTCTTTCACAACGTGATTAGAAATCAGAGGTATGGTGGCCCTTGAGGGGGAAAGTTGATTCCTGACTCCTGACTGGAGTGGGAATAGTACATTTTACCCCTCTGCAATCCAACACTTTATCTACTTTTGCACTGACTGGAGTGGGAATAGTACATTTTACCCCTCCACAATCCAACACTTGCCCTACTTTTGCACTGATTGGAGTGGTAATAGAAAATGTTACCCCTCCGTAATCCAGCACTTTACCTACTTTTGCACTGGCTGGAGATGGAATGGTAAATTTGACCTTTTGACTATTGTTGTGCTGGGAGTTAAAAAAAACTTTTGAGGTAATTATTAATTTTATTGTTACGTTATTTGTGGTGGTAACAGTAAATTGTAGTATTTTGCATCTTTATATTGTATGTAATTTGTAGAATGTAAATTGATTTTTATTGTGTTTAGAGTAGTAAATATTTTTTTTGAGTGATGTAAAAACATTTTTTACTGTTGTGTTGTGTTAGGTGGGAGTACTTATTTTTACTTATTTTTATATATATTTAGTAAAAATCGTTTTTTAATTTGTAATATTTTATTTCATATTGTTATAATGTTTATAAATATTTGTTTGATGTATTATAATAATATTCTTCATTTACAATCTTTATTGTTTATAAATTATTAATTACATTCAGGAAATGTATGTTATTTCATTTTTATTTAAATTAAATTTGTTTTTCCTTTTGTAATATTTTAAGTTTTCGGTATATTTAAATATGTATACATATATTTTTTATAATATATTGTTCACAATTTTTTACATTATATTATTTAAAATATTAGTTTATTTATCTGTTTTAAATATATGTGTTTATCTTTTTTTAGATATAAAAAGAGAGGGCTGGGTTAAGCACATATATATATATATATAGACAAGGAAAAGGAGCTCATGAAAAAAAGACTAACAAGTTATGAGAAAAAATACAATTGAGAAAACAACAAAAGTTTGAACGCGATGCTCGCGACTATGAACAAGGAAGGATATTAACATTCGCACGAAAATACGATGCGCCCCGTCGAGATTTGAGGGCGAGACAACAGAAACCACCTGTATCCAGAGACACCTCCGAATCTGAAGCCACTAGCGCGGAGCAATCTGAAGAGGAGAGAACAGGTGCAGAGCAAGGAACTAGAGCAAGACGCGAGCCGCCTTCTTTTCGCGAGGAATGCGATTTAATCCGCCAGACCTGGCTGAGGGATGGAAAAAAGCGTCCCCCGGACCAATCCTCATTTGTAAGCGGAGACGCATCACAAGGCGCGGAGGGAGGAGACAGAGGGCGAGGCACCAGAAGGTTGAGGAGTCGGCAGACCAAGGCCAAGAAGAACTAAACGAAAATTTGAATATAATCAATTTATCACCACGAGTTCTCACAGAAAATGAAGAAAGTGTCCTGAAACTAGGACTTACATTCTGTCCAACAGGCCGTTATGAATATGCACAGACTCGGATAGACCTGTTCCTATTTGTTCGAAAATTAAAACTTTGGAAGTATTTCAAACAAAAAGCCTTGAGAGATAATGTGACCCCATCAAGGGCGGAAGGTACAACTGAAACCATCTCAACGGAGATGAATATCAACGATCTCGAGAGCATGGCTGTACTTGAGGATCTGCTAGAAGAAAGTGGCTCCCAGTCCATATCACCTATGAATGTGACTGAAAGAGGTATCACCTTAGGTATAAGCCAAGTAGGGGAACAGAGTACCTTCAGGCCGACCTCTCGCTTCCTCCCCCAGACACCTACTGATGCCATGGACATTTTCTCTGAAGCGGTCATTCAAGACCTACGTAACTTGTCTAGACTCGAAGAAGACCAAAAAGGAAAAATTAGGTGGAACCTCTCATTCCAACAGCGAGAGGCCATCACCAACCTTGAACAGGACGACTCAATAGTAATTAAGCCGTCGGACAAGAGCGGCAACGTTGTTATTCAGAGTCGAGCGAATTACTGCAAGGAAGCGCTCCGTCAGTTACAGGACAGAACCAATTACATGCCAGCGACTGAGAAGGAATACTTGGATAGTATCCATGGCTATCACTCTCTTATAGACAAATGGTACGGGAAAGGCATACTGGGAAGGGAAGAGTATATCTTTCTACAAAACAAACAGCCCAGGCTCCCAAGTTTCTACCATCTCCCGAAAATACACAAAGCCTCCGCAGCACCACCAGGGAGGCCGATTGTGTCATCCATAGGAAGATTGACCGAAAGGATGTCGAGATTTATTGACTCTTTTCTGGCTCCAGGGGTAGCTCAGTTGAGCTCATATACCAAAGACACGAAGGACTTCCTCAGGCAGATACAGGACGTGGAGTGGGAAGAGGATTTTATAATGATAACCATGGACATCTCAAGTCTCTATACGAGCATCAGTCATCAAGATGGTATTGCAGCCACAAAGACTTTTTTGAATCTACGCCCGGCACGTCACCTGGAGCACAGCAAAATGCTTTTGGAATTTATGTCCTTTTGCCTAATGAATAACATTTTTGTCTTTCAGAACCAACGATACAGACAAATTAGGGGGACTGCCATGGGTACCTGCTTCGCCCCCAGCTACGCGAATTTATTCGTGGGCTGGTGGGAGAAGCAGGTAGCCTGGGCAGATGACAAAACTGACTTTGTTGAGAGAATAATATGCTGGAGAAGGTACATTGATGACCTTTTCCTGATTTGGAGAGGGTCAGAGTCTTCTGCTTTAGAGTATATACATATACTCAATCAGAACAATCTGAATCTGCAATTTACCCATCTTATTAGCAAATCTGAAGTGAATTTCCTAGACCTCCGGGTCTTTGTGGAATCTGGAGTAATTCAGACTGCCCTGTTCAGAAAGGAGACGGCGGGTAACTCTGTACTCCACGGGCGGAGCAGCCACCCGGCCTCCCTAATCAAGAGTATCCCCTATGGGGAGCTGTTGAGGATCAAGCGCAACAGCTCACTAAATAGGGACTTTACGGAAGCAGCAGGCAGAAGCGTATCACGCTTCAAAGCACGCGGCTTCTCCGGTAAAACACTCCAACTAGCTGAACACAAGGTGAAAACCATTGACAGGCAAACTCTGCTGACTGACAAAAAGACAGTAACCCCTAGAGGTGGGAGTGGTATCATTAGGCTGATAACGAACTATTCGGTGGCAGCGAATAAAGTTCGAGCCATCTTGTCCAAAAACTGGGGCATTTTGAGATCCGACCCCGTAATAGGGAAGGACCTACAGAGACACCCCATGATCACCTTTAGAAGGATAAGGTCACTTAAAGACAGGTTGGTCACAAGTCATCTTGAGAAAGAGAAGCCTAAGGGAGATCTACGTGCCATGCATGGGTCATACCCGTGTGGGAAATGCAAGGCATGCCATAACAGCCAGAGAGTACTGTCATATGAGGTTCCACACAGAAAGAGCAAGATTAGGATCAGCAAGTTCATTACTTGCTCAACTACATTTGTAGTTTACTGCCTAACATGCCCCTGCGGACTTAGATACGTGGGTAGCACGATAAAGGCAGTTAAATTACGTGTTTTGGAACATCAAAGGGCCATCGCTAACAGAGATGAGAGCTACCCGATGGCCCGACATTTTGCCTTGTGTCACAATAGTGATAGGAACCTCCTGAGCTTCTTCAGCCTAGACTGTGTCCCACAGAGTATAAGGGGCGGGGATCTGAAAATGAAATTAAGGCGACTTGAGTCCAGATACATCGTGGACCTGCAGACAATATCACCCGGAGGCCTTAATGCAGGAGAGGAACTCTTATCACACCTTTGAGTTACAGAATTTGATAATGCTGGATTGGAATTAGACTGTGTCTTCCCTGAGAATAAGTTGTTTAGTTTTTGAAATTAACTTGGAATTTCTGTTGGTGGAGGGGCTATCAAATACGGTAGTAGATCATGACATTAGGTATTTAGTAAGAGTATGTATAAGGATGCATGTCATCAATGGTACACAGCATTTCTGTCAATTAAATGTTTGTTTTAGGCTATATGGTATTATTTAGCCTAGATATGTCCCTTCCCCTTTGAGAACCTGTAATGATTTATTGCAATGAGGGTCAGGTCGACCCATACAGATTGGATTGTTCATATACAAGATGAATTAGCCCATCCAGGGCTCAATTTTGTAAAATACTGTGTATATATTGTACAGATATTTGCTCTTTCTTATGAAATAGAGCTGTTTGATTAATAGTATTGTGTTGACCGGTCAAAACATTGCTTGATCTTTTTGCATTATAATTTTGGGTTATTTACCATTTCAAGATGGCGCCCATATATTTCAGTTTATAGTCCATTGTTTGTTTCAATGGATCTTGCTTTATCTCGCTTCCGCCTTGCCGCCGCCAGCTGACACTGACGAAGGCAAAAGCTGAAACGCGTTTGTTTATTTGATTCCCTGCGCAATAAACTTTCCTGAAAGAAGTTAACCTGCTGCGAGTGCTTTTTCTGGATGGTTTTTTGAACCACGGAGCTCGAGATATATATATATATATATATATATATATATATATATATATGTGTGTTTACATTTTTACCAGTAATATTTTTTGTATACCTCACCGAAAATGCACCTTGACACGGGAGTTCCGCCTCCTACTTCCACAACAAGATCGCGGACATACACAACAGCTTCAGCACTCAACCGACGCACGCCACGACCGAACCACCGCCCCCCACCACCACCCTCCGCGCCTGGACCCCGATCAGCACAGAAGACACCTGCCGCACGATGAACTCCATCCACTCTGGATCTCCGACAGACCCCTGCCCTCACCACGTCTTCAACAAGGCCGACGCTGTCATCGCACCCCACCTGCGGGACATCATCAACACCTCCTTCGACACCGCCACCTTCCCGGAGAGCTGGAAGCACGCTGAACTCAGCGCTCTACTTAAGAAACCATCAGCCGACCCCACCGACCTCAAGAACTACCGCCCCATCTCGCTGCTCCCGTTTCCGGCAAAAGTCATCGAGAAGACCGTCAACAAGCAACTGGCCGCCTTCCTCGAGACGAACGGTTCCCTCGACCTCTCGCAGTCTGGCTTCCGGGCCAACCACAGCACCGAGACCGCCCTGATCGCAGCTACCGATGACATCCGAGCCCTGCTCGACAACGGAGAAACAGCGGCCCTCATCCTCCTAGACCTCTCCGCGGCCTTCGACACTGTCTGCCACCGTACCCTAGTACAACGCCTCAGCAACGTCGGAATCCAGGAGAAGGCACTGGAGTGGATCATCTCCTTCCTCGCTGGAAGGACACAGAGAGTCTGCCTCCCCCCGTTCAGATCAGAGGCCACCGAAGTCATCTGCGGCGTACCACAAGGATCATCGCTCAGCCCCACGCTGTTCAACACCTACATGAGCCCCCTCGCAGCCATCGCACGCCAGCACAACCTCAACATCATCTCCTACGTTGACGACACCCAGCTGATCCTCTCCCTCACCAACGAGCCCGCCACCGCCAGAGCCAACCTGCACGAAGGGATGACAGACGTTGCCAAATGGATGTCGAACAGCCGCCTGAAACTGAACTCGGACAAGACTGAAGTCCTCATCCTGGGATCCTCACCCTCCGCCTGGGACGACTCCTGGTGGCCCCCCGCCCTGGGCAGTGCACTCAAACCAACAGACCACGCACGCAACCTGGGCTTCATCTTGGACTCCTCCCTCTCCATGACCAGACAAGTCAACGCCGTCTCCTCGTCATGCTTCAACATCCTGCGCATGCTACGTAAGATCTTCCGATGGATACCCACCGAGACCAGGAAGATGGTCACCCAGGCCCTCGTCACCAGCCGTCTGGACTACGGCAACTCCCTCTATGCCGGAACCACCGCCAAACTCCAGAAGAGACTCCAGCGGATCCAGAACACCTCAGCACGACTCATCCTGGACATCCCCCGCCGCAGCCACATCTTCGGACACCTGAGAGACCTGCACTGGCTCCCGGTCAACAAGAGAATCACCTTCTGGCTCCTCACCCACGCACACAAAGCCCTACACAACCAAGGCCCAGGATACCTCAACAGCTGCCTCAACTTCTACGCTCCCAAACGCCACCTTCGATCGACCAGCCACGCCCTCGCCGCCGTCCCCCGCATCCGAAGAGCCACCACAGGAGGAAGGTCCTTCTCCTACCTGGCCGCCAAGGCTTGGAACTCCCTTCCGACGCACCTCCGCCTGACCCAAGACCACCTCGCCTTCAGGAAGCAGCTCAAGACCTGGCTGTTCGAGCAGTAGCGGACCCCCCCCCCAGCGCCTTGAGACCCTCCGGGTGAGTAGTGCGCTATATAAATGCTCTGATTGATTGATTGATTGAGGGTTCTTGCTTAAGCCCAACTCTTTTCAACCTATACATGGCTCCGCTGGCAGGGTTAGTCGAGCGGCTGGGTTTTGAGATCATCTCTTATGCTGATGGTATGCAGCTAATGTTTACCATCGGTCCAAACCCAGAGCTCGACAAAAAACATTTTTCCACTGGTATGCTTGCCATCTCTAACTGGATGTCAGCAAATTGCCTCCAAATAAATCCAGAAAAAACAGAGGTCATGTTAATGGGTAAAGCATCGGACACCTGGTCAGAGGAGTGGTGGCCCGCTCAGTTGGGCGTGGCCCCTTCCCCTAAACAGTCAGTGAAAAACCTGGGTCTAAAATTGGACCGGACCCTTACTATGAAGGACCACATTGTGGCTACCACTAGATCGTGCTATTATGGTCTCCGGCTTCTTAGGAAAATTCTCCCGTATCTGCCTTCCTCCCACCGCAGAACAGTAGTCCAGGCATTGGTAATCAGCCGCCTTGACTACAGAAATGCTGTTGGTTGAAGTGGGAGAGTCACTTTTGGCCAAACTCCAAGTAGTACAAAACACCGCAGCAAGAATGATCTTAAATCGTCCTTCAGGTGCATCTTCGACCCCCTTGTTAAGGGAACTGCACTGGCTGTCAGTGAAAAAGAGATCCTTTTTCAAGATCTGTTGCTTCACATACAACGCACTGAATAGAAGAGGTCCCTTATATTTCCAGAAAAAACTACTAAAATATTCCCCTTGTAGGAATCTCAGATCTAGCACTCAGGATTTTCTTCAGGTCCCTCGAATTCGCCTCGTACACATGGGGGGCAGAGCTTTTTCATTTCTCGCACCGCCATACTGGAACAACCTCCCTCTTTCTTCACGCAAAATTTCAACCTATGGTAGTTTCAGGAAACAACTGAAAGCCTTTCTCTTTTAATAATCTAACTGTAAATACAATGGCCCTTGTTTCAATCTCTCAGGACAATTTCCTAGCTAGCGCCGAGATGCCCCAGGGTGATTTGAGCGATTTACAAATATTTAACACTAGCAGCCCGTCCCGACGTTGTCTGGGTATGAAATAGAATGTGTGTAATGTGTGTATTTGGCAAGGGCAATTTATTTTAAAATCTCGCGGTAAACAGCATTTTTTGTTTCATTAGAATAGGGACGGAGAAGGGCCAGCTGCAGCCCTGGTTGATGTTAGCAGGCGCGTGTAATTGGTGTAGTGATCCGCCGCCTGAGCCTGGCTACAGCCCTGGTTGATGTTAGCAGGCGCGTGTAATGTCGTTGAATGAGAGAGTAATAAGCCGCGGGTAAATCCGTTTAATGAGAGAGTTCAGTGACAGCTAGTAGGAGAGGCTGCAGTAATTGTCCCCGCAGACACGCTCATTTGCGTGTTCCCCCGCTTGAGGCCCAGATGCAGACCTGTTTGATGGTAGCAGCGCGTGTTCCCCCACTTGAGGCCCAGCTGCAGCGCTGGTTGATGTTATCAAGCGCGTGTAATTAGTGTACTGATCCGCCGCCTGAGCCCCGCTAGAGCCCTGTTTGATGGTAGCAGGCGCGTCTAATTTCGTTGAATAAGAGAGTTCAGTAACAGCGCACAGGAGAGGCTGCAGTAATGTTACTTACCAGGCCTCCAGCTGAACGTGTTTGTTATGCCCCCAGCACACGGCCACAGCAGATGATCTTCTGATTAATGTACGACCCACATGGCATGAAGGGCAGAACGTAGCACACGCTCCCAGCGTTTCTCACGCCCCCAGTGTGCCCCTTGATGCGGCGCAATTGCGTTCACGTGGCATGAAGGCCGGACACATGCCCCCAGCGTTTCTCATGCCTGCAGTGCGCCCCTTGATTCTGTGCAGCAACGTAATTGGCGCTTTTATGTACGGCTCACATGGCATGCAGGACGGACACACGCCCTCAGCGTTTGTCACGCCCCCAGTGCTTGTCACGCCCCCAGCACATGCCCACAGCCCACGATGTGATGGCCGTACCACACTCCTCCAGCGTTAGTCACGCCCACAGCACAACGCAGACACGCCCACAAGGGACTACTTTGCTGGCACGGTTCTTTTACCTTTTAAATGTATATGGTATCCTACGGTACAATTGTATGTCTTGCACTGTATGATTATGATGAATACCACTGTTTCTTGAAAAGTTAATAAAAACAATTTAAAAAATGTATATGGTGGCCGTGTGCATAGCCTATGTCCTTCTGCTGCAACTGCCTTTTCCAACGCTGTATTGGGTGTTGTGATTGGTGCTGTGGTTACTGAGATTACCCGCCTCACAGGTTTGGGCTCTCTCTTTATAATATTAGTATGATAACATAACGTAACAATTGTGCTGCACAATGGAGCCGAATACTGACCGAGTGAGTACGATATATGATTCGGACTGCCTTGGTCTCAACTAGCTGAAACGGCTGTCAGAATCGTATTTCAGGGTACCGTAGTAGGCTCCACTTCACCCAGGGCCCTCTGTATCTGTCATGGGGTGCGCCCATGTGTCCCCCCGATCCAGGCATGCACAGAGTGGTGGGCACAATGGGGTGCCTGCCACAGGGTGTACGCTTTTCCCCACCCACCCCCTTTTGCTATGAGAGCCTGTGTACACTTCTGTATACATGCTCCCATAGAGTTCAATGGGAGTCCGATCAAACCGAGTCTGTAAGCATACGGCTGCATCGTACTCGCTCGTTCGGACTCCCGGTGCACGTTTCGCTCAGAAAGCTTTCCGGATCTGAGTCGTACATAGGGCTTTCCTAGCAAGATCGGAATTGGGCCCTTAGTGTGAAGTGTTGCACAAGTTACTACTTGTGTAACGATATATCTGTAAGAGACATTAGTTAGTATTAGATTCCTTACCTTCGAATATCCCCAGGCGTCAGACTGGATCCGGAAAATTTTGCGTAACAGTACCCTTGCGCGTCGGTAGGCGTCGTCTGCGGCTCCGCATCCGTCGTCGGCGTCGTGGGCACCGTGAAGACGTCGTCGGAGTACTTAGACGCCGCCTCCGCGTGCTGACGTCAGTTCTTAGACACAGCTTTTCCTCGCCAGAAACGCAGAGCCATGTTAAAAACCAACACTGGTGCCATTGAAACTAGAGCCCTGAAGGGGACAACCCTAACCCTAGATATTGGTTCGCAGAACGGGGAGGATGGGTGGGTCGGTAAGGAATCTAATACTAACTAATGTCTCTTACAGATATATCGTTACACAAGTAGTAACTTGTGCATCTGAAAGAGACACGTTAGTATTAGATTCCTTACCTTAGAATAGATACCCCAGCAATACCAACCCCGGTGGTGGGTCTGCGAACCAATAATCACACCAGAAAGTCCTGGAGGACGGAACGGCCAAAGAAGCCATCCCTCCGGACTTGACTGTCCAGGCAGTAGTGTCTCGCAAACGTGTGCAGCGATGCCCACGTAGCTGCCTGACAGATGTCTTGCAAGGGCACACCCCTGCCCAGGGCAGTGGTGGTCGCCGTCGCTCGGGTAGAATGAGCCCGCAGTCCAACCGGGGGTTCCTTCCTAGCCAAGGAGTAGCATGCCTGGATACACAGGATGATCCACCGAGAGATGGTCCTCTTGTGCACCGCTTTCCCCTTCTTAGCGCCCACGTAACCAACAAAGAGTTGGTCATCCACCCGGAACTGGCGTGTGCGATCCAAATAGAATGAGAGCGCACGTTTTGGGTCCAGACGGTGGAGACGCTCTTCCTCTTTAGAGGGTTGCGGTGGCGGGAAGAAGGTAGGCAAGGTGATGGACTGCCCGATGTGAAAGGCCGTGACAACCTTGGGCAGGAAAGAAGGTTTGGTACGAAGCACCACTTTGTCCGGATGGACAGAAAGGAAAGGTGGAGTACAAGAAAGAGCCTGGAGCTCACTCACTCTCCTGGCAGAGGTGATGGCAACCAGGAAAGCAGTCTTCAAAGTCAGAAGGCGAAGAGGACAGTTGTGAAGTGGCTCAAAGGGAGCGCACATCAGAAATGTAAGAACCAGGTTCAAGTCCCACTGAGGCATCACAAACGGAACAGGAGGAAACGTGTGAGTGATGCCCTTAAGAAACCTGTTAACAATAGGGGACTTGAACAAAGAAGGCTGATCAGGTAGCCTGAGAATGGCTGAAAGGGCAGAAAGGTAGCCCTTGATAGTGCCCAGAGCAGAGCCCTGCTGGGCAAGAGAAAGAAGGAAGAGAAGAACCTCAGAAAGAGGGGCAGAAAGTGGATCCACAGCCTTTGCTGTGCACCATGCCACAAATCTGTTCCACCTGCAGGCGTATACCGACTTTGTGGAGGGACGCCTGGCTGCCAGAATGATGTTACAGACTTCAGGAGGCAAGTCAAATGGCCTCAACTGTCGCCGCTCAATCTCCAAGCATGGAGGTGGAGACTGGACAGGTTCGGGTGGAGGACCGTCCCCTGCTGCTGCGACAGAAGGTCCTCCTGAAGAGGCAGACGAACCGGGGGATCGACTGACATACTGAGTAGCTCTGGATACCAGTACCTTCTCGCCCAGTCCGGAGCCACAAGGATGACTTGGACCCGGTCGCGCTTGATCTTCTTCAGCACTCTGGGCAGAAGTGGTATAGGCGGAAAGGCGTACAACAGACCGCAACTCCACTCGCGACGAAAAGCGTCTCCGAGCGAGTGCCGCCTTGGAAATTCCAACGAGCAGAACTGATGACATTGCGCGTTCTCTTCGGTGGCGAATAGATCTAACCAAGGCTCTCCCCATCGCTGAAAGAGGCCTTGCGCCACGTCCAGACGCCATTCGTGATCCATCATGCACCGACGGCTGAGCTCGTCCGCCCTGGCGTTCAGAGAACCTGCCAGGTGTTGAGCCACCAGGGTCACGCCCTGGCGTTCCAGCCATTGCCAAAGGCGAAGAGCCTCTTGACAAAGGATCCACGACCCCACCCCGCCTTGTTTGTTGCAGTACCACATGGCGGTGGTGTTGTCCGTGAACACCTGCACTACACTCCCCCGGACAGAGGGGAGGAATGCCTTCAGTGCAAGACGAATCGCCCGTAGCTCTAACAGGTTGATGTGGAGCCGGGCCTCCGACGGAGACCAGAGGCCTCTGATCTCTGCCTCTCCCATGTGGCCTCCCCAGCCCTGGAGGGACGCGTCCGTCACAACTACGTGCTCCGGTTGGGGAAGGAAGAGGGATCTGCCGCTGACCCAATCGCGGTCTGTAAGCCACCACTGCAGCTGTCTCGCAGTGCCCTCCGAGATCAGGACGTGGTCGGAGAGGTTGACCTGATGCTGGGCCCACTGAAACTTCAGGTCCCACTGCAGAGCCCGCATCCGCCACCTGGCGTGATGCACCAGCAGGATGCAGGAGGCCATCAGCCCCAGAAGCCGCAGCGTCAACCTGACTGAAACCCGGGATAACGGCTGAAAGATGGGAATCAGAGCCTGAATATCCCGGACACGCTGTTCGGGCGGATAAACCCGAAACCGCGCCGAGTCCAGAACCGCTCCGATGAAGAGGGGCTTCTGAGAGGGACACAGGTGTGACTTCGGCACATTGATGGAGAACCCCAGCTGGTGCAGGAGGTCTGCCGTCGTCTGGAGGTGGCTGACGACTGTCTGGGGCGAGCCCGCCTTCAACAACCAGTCGTCGAGGTAGGGGAAGACTGAAACCCCTAACCTGCGCAGATGAGCTGCGACCACTGCCATCACCTTCGTGAACACCCGTGGGGCGCTGGTAAGGCTGAAGGGGAGCACGGTAAACTGAAAGTGCTCGTGGCCCACCATGAACCGCAGGTAGCGCCGGTGGGCAGGCAGGACGGGGATATGAAAGTAAGCGTCCTGCAAGTCCAACGCTACCATCCAGTCTCCTGGGTCCAGGGCAGCCAGGACCTGAGCCAGTGTCAACATCTTGAACTTCTCCTTCCGGAGGAAGCCGTTGACGTTCCGTAGGTCCAAGATAGGGCGTAGGACCCCTTTGCCCTTCTTGGGTACCAGAAAGTAGTGGGAGTAGCAACCACACCCTACTTCTGGCCCAGGAACGCGCTCGATGGCCCCTTTGGCCAAGAGGGCCGTAACTTCCTCCTGCAGAAGTCGCAAGTGATCCCCCGATACACGGTGGTTCTGCTGTGGCATGGCTGGAGGAGTCGCCTCGAAGGGGAGGGAGTAGCCCCTTCGGACGATTTGCAGCACCCACCTGTCCGACGTGACAGTGCGCCAGTGAAGGTGGTGATGGCGAACCCTGCCTCCCACTGGCGTCACATGGGCCTGAAAGCACGGACTAGGAGGGTTTAGAGGCGGATGCTGCGGGGGAATGTGTGGACTGACCTCTCCGCTGCCCCCGACCACCTGGACAGCGGTTCCCACGGCCGCCACCGCGTTGGGTATTGCCCTGCGGTGCGTGGCTGGCTGTACGTGTGGGCGCACCCCTTCCGTGGCCACGAAAGGAGTGATAGGCAGCCGATTGCTGGCGCTGGCCCGAGAGGCCTAAGGACTTGGCCGTAGCCCTGGAGTCCTTAAAACGCTCAAGCGCATGGTCTGCCGTGTCGCCAAAGAGGCGACTGCAATCGAACGGCATGTCCATAAGAGTGCTCTGGACATCTGCCGAGAAGTTGGCGGACCTCAGCCAGGCGTGGCGTCTGACCGCCACCGTCGTTGCCATCGCTCTGCCCAGCGAGTCAGTGGTATCCAGCCCACACCAGATGGAATATTTGGCTGCATCCCGGCCCTCCACAAGGGCTTGGGCGAGTTTGGCCCGTACCTCCAACGGACACTCTGGCAGCACTTCCGTGACCTTATCCCACACAGAGTGGGTGTAACGTCCCAAGAGGCAGGCGGTGTTAGAAGACCGCAGGCCGAGGCTAATTGATGAGAAGATCTTCTTCCCATACTGGTCATACCTCTTGGATTCCCGGTCCGGGGGAGCGGACGGGAATGCGGTCTGGGAATTGGAGGCCTGGATGACCAGGCTCTCGGGGGTAGGGTGGGAGGACAGGAAACATGGGTCGCCCGGGGCTGGGCGGTGGCGTCTGGCCATGTTCCTATCTACGGGCGAACCCGTAGCGGGCTTGGACCAAGTGCCCAGCAGAACGTCGGTCAAGGCCTCATTAAAAGGCAGCAGAGGCTCGGCCGAGCTTGACTGCGGTTTAAGGACCTCAGTGAGAAGGTTAGTCCTCACGGCCGCGACGGGGAGCTCAAGGCCCAAGGCCTTGGCAGCCCTCATCAGCACCACACTATAAGTTGCCCCCTCCTCCGATGCCACGGAAGGAGGGGAGACAAAACCAGTGTCTGGAGAGGTGTCCAGGCCACTGGCCTCCCCAAGGTCTCCTGTCCAGTCCTCATGAGACTGACACTCCCTGGTCAGAGGGTCCTCAGACCCCTCCCAGTCCTCTTCATCACCCATCTCCTGAAATTCAGGGTTCTCAACCAATGGGGCCTGCTCGTAGAGAGAGAACTCTCCAACCGGCGTCTGGTGCGGCGCCCATCGGGGCCGTCCCGACGCCGAAACAGGAACGAAGGTGGAACCGGGGACGGCGCCGCCCGAGGCCGGCGCCGAAGGCGACACCTGAGGGTCCGATGCCGGGGAGGTCGTCAGATCCACCGGCGACGAACCAGATCCCGAAGGAGGACCAGCAGCATCCTGCGGCGCCGGGCCCGAAGGCGCTGGCGGCGTCGGAACAACTGGACCCCTCGGCGCCGGGCCCGAAGGCACCGGCGGTGTCGGGATAATGGGGACCTGCGGTGTCGGGCCCGAAGGCGTCGGCGGTGTCGGGTCCAAAGCACCCGACGGCGTCGGGGCCGGAGTCGCCGACCCGCTAGGGCCCCCAGACGGGTCCGCTGGGCCCGAAGGCGCCGCGGAGCCCGTCGGAGGAGAGAGTTTCCTCATGGCCATGAGGAAGCGCTCGACCTCCTCCTGCGTCGCGTTCAGCCCAGGGACCGGAGGGTGTGGAGCTGCACGCGGCGCCCGCGACTCCGACGGAGCCGCGTGGGCTGTGTCACCCGAACCCCCGGCCGCATAGGGCGAGCGTCGGGGGGAGTCCGAGGAGCGATGACGCCGCTTGGACTTCCTGTGCCTCTTACCTGACGACAACTTCGACCCGGAGGAGTGCGGCCTACTCTCGGAGCTGTGATGGCTCCGAGCCCGCGACCTGTCCCTCGACCTCCCATGGGATCGGGACCTCTCACGGCGCGGGGCCGACTGCCGGAGTTCGAGGCGCCTACTGGACCGCTCCCGCCTGGCTTTCGAAGAGAGGGCCCGGCAGTCGGAGCAGGCCTTGTTGTCGTGGTCGACGCCCAAACACGACAAACAGACGAGGTGAGGATCCTTGACCGACATCAGCCGGTCGCAATCGACACAAGGTTTGAAGCTGGGCATCCCTAAAGGCACCGTGTCGGAGTCGAGAGACTCGAAATAGGATCAAAAAGGATCAAAAAAGTTAGTCAAAAAGTGACTAGGGTTACTGCTTTTTCCAGATCTGCGCTTGCTGGCGCGGAAAAAAGAAGAACTGACGTCAGCACGCGGAGGTGGCGTCTAAGTACTCCGAAGACATCATCACGGCGCCCACGACGCCGACGACGGACGTGGAGCCGCAGACGACGCCTACCGACGCGCAAGGGTACTGCTACGCAAAAATTTCCGGATCCAGTCTGACGCCTGGGGATAATCTAAGGTAAGGAATCTAATACTAACGTGTCTCTTTCAGATCTACATGACAGCTGACAAGGAACATAGATGAACAAATCTATCTACAATGAAATATACTTATAGGTGATTGGTATTTTTAATAGGGGGGAGCACATATGTCAGAGTTTGTGGCTCAATATAGATGTTTTATCCATTGAGCATTCTTGTTTGCCAAAAGGACATTTCTACAGCAGGAAAGCAGCTATAAGAAGCAGTCTGAATATGCTTACTTTTAATTCAGGAAAGAAAATAGCCAATAGTCAATGCAAAGCAAATAAACTTGATTGTTGTCAACATTTGCAGTCAGTATCCTGCCTCACCTGTGCAGTTCACACCATCTCCTTGGAACCCAGGTTTGCAGGAACAGCGATAGGAGCCTCCAATGTTGGAACAGATCCCGTTGCCCTTGGAGCAGTTATTCAAAGTATCATTGGAGCACTCATCGATATCTGTGGAATTAATGGTGATTGATTAGTGTGTCAACTTTCGGTCATCTCACGCCTTTTAGCAACAATAAATGCCCTTCAATGGTGAACCTTTCTCACTCGAGAGCGACAAGTTGATAAGACCCAGGAAAATTGAGAACTTTCAATCAAGGATCATCTCTGCATTCAGTATATAGCGTGATTTCCCTCACTCAATAATTACGCCCTCCTTAGCAGCGTAATCTTAAATTCCATTTTGATTTTAGTTTTTGTTTGACATGAAATATTACAGTACCAATTTCAAACTGATATTCAAGAAAAATAAACCTGAGGCAGAAGATGTAGTAATGGGTTTTCCGCAACAGATATCCAATGGAATAAATGAAGGTCTGCTATCCATAGCAATTCGAAGCCCTCTTCCATACATTTCATTTGCAAGATGGACTCTTACTCTTGTGAACCTTTGAACTTCTTTTCAGAGGTTCTCCAACGGAATCCTCTTCTTCCTGTCTCTCTTTGTTGGCTTTCCTTGTTGGAGCTGGCATTCCATCTGCTTATTATCTCCAGAAAATGTAATTTCCTTTGCTGTTTGCTCTGTGACCACAAAAGAAGCCTTGCCTTACTGTCCATGAGGAATTTTGATGAAATTGTGAGGCAATGCTTGCAATTAATTTGTGCTGAACAATCTGGTAGTTTGACACAAAAGCAGTCAGGTTTAAGAGCAATGCTTTCATTCGTTTGGCTTATGATCAGGATGCAGACAATGTAAGCATTTCTTATTTGGATCATCAGAGAGGAGTCTGAGGTTACCACAGGACTTGCAAAGACTATGACACAGTGTCCTTTGTTAGTAAATAACAACCAATATGTTACCTTCTCATTGGAGTTGGTTGGAGTTCAGTCAATGGTCAAAGATTGCTGAGAAAGCATTTGTCTTATTGAAGAATTGAGCAGAGTTTAGGGAGTCTTTCTTCACCACATGATTAGAAATCAGAGGTATGGTGGGCCTTGAGGGGAAGGTTGATTCCTGAGCTGATCTCTGATTGGTTGGAGCTTGCTCTTTCTAAAATGAGCTGAATCCGTGTGCAAAGTCACTTGTTTAACTTACCTGTTCAATGCTTATCTTTATACCACTTATGGTTTTTATATTTGGAGGAGGTTTATATAGCTCCAACACAGCCTAAAGGTATATGAGTGCTTTTCATGAGCACCAGTTGCATTACAGATGGACGCTTTCATTTTTAGACACGAAGAGATAAAGGGGGTCATTATGATAGTGGGAGATTCGCCGCTGCCCGCCCGGCCGGTAGTGGCGAGCCGCCCTCCATCACAACATGTTTTACCCCCGCCATATTATCATGGCGGGGTACCGCGGCGGACCGAAAGTCCGCCTGCCGCTCTTCCGCCGGTGGCCAATCGTTACGAATGCCGGTCGGGTGGAACTGGGGCATGATATGGTGGCGGTGCCGGGAAGGCCCCGCCATCCATATCATGAGGCCAGGTTGTCATGGTCTTTCCATGGCGGCCATGGTTACTGTGGGACTTCCACCTCAACGACGGGGAAGATTCAAGGAATTGAATGTATGAAACGTTCAGTTTTGGAAAAGTTTGAAAACAGCATTACCGTAAACAAACAAACATAATATTGATGCTGTGGTGCACCGAAACCATTGGCCAAATCATAGAAGATAGTGTGCCCATTATATGTTACCATGTGTTCTAAAGCAATTCAAAAGCACACATCTAGATTATAAAAGCGTTGGTAGCAGGAGCACAACGATTTTCCTTAAAACTGGCAAATATTTTTTCTAATAAACTACTGCATATTTTTATTTTTCCCTTTTTGTCCCTTTTTTGGTATGTGATAATCTGACAAACCTCCCTGTATTTCACCAGTGTCATAAATCTCTTGTCCTCACCTGCACAGTGCACACCATCTCCTTGGAACCCTGGCTTGCAGATACAGATATAGGAGCCTTCAACATTGGAACAAATTCCAAAGGTCTTGGAGCAGGTATTCAAAGTATCACTGTAACACTCATTGATATCTGTGAAAAGAATTGTAATTGATTAAGGCTTCTTACCTTATGACTTCTTCAATCTGAGTGCAGATTAATCGTGAACTTTCAATGCCCATGACTTTAGTCTAACTTCTCCTATTCCATTTTTAATCTAGGATATTGACTAAACAACATTTTCAGCATTCCCTTTGAGATAATCATTGGTGGCGCAATGCATAAGGATTTGTGTCTGACTAGATGTGTCTTACTCTAGCAGTATAAGTAAGCTATAGCAAAATCTTTGTGAATTGGAGCTTTGGAGTTTACTTAGAGAAGACATTACTCTGCTTGAGTGGAGCAGTTTGATTCTACAGATGTATTATGCTTTTACGGGCAAACTGCACAATGTAATTCCTATTTCTATTGGGTAAAATCAGTCCTTGGGGATGTTGAACAGCTGCAGAACCCCAGTGAATAATTATGTCTCTCTGCTCATACTATCCAGCAGAGGATGGTCAGTATGATCTCCCCACTAGCAACTATGTTTCTGAAGTACATAACACACACAACTGTATCCTTAGAAAAATCACTGAGAGGCCGATTACAATTTCGATTGGAAAGCCTCTGACCCCTAATCGCAAGCTTTCCAACCGCGGCCTGAGGTTTTCCGACCGACACCGTCGGTTTGTTATCTGACCGCCGAATTACGATGTCTGCGGTCGGAGAGTAAACCAGCTGGTCATTCCGATGAGGTTCCGAGCGACTCTTGGAGTCTTCTGGCCGGTCGAACACACCGTAATCCCCTACGAACAGCGTTTGCGCCGTTGGGATTATGATGTCGATTTTCATCAGCCTTTCCATACCGGCATTACTCACATGAAAAGGCTGTCAGAATGCAACTTTGGGGGCCCCTAGCAGGGCCCTCTTGCCTCCGCGGCCTACGGTTGGTGGCCAAGGGGCTACCTAGGGCACCACCCTGTAAATCCCTGCACTGTGAGGCAGGCACCATGGGGTGCCTTCCTCAGGGTGTAGGGTTTTACAAACACACTCATTTCTTTATGGAAGCCTGTATTATGGCCGGTTTACAGCGTAGCACAAGTTCCCAAAGAAAAAAGGGAGTTTGCGACCGAATAGTGTTCACTCGCATGGTAATCAGGCAGTCGGTCCTGAGATCGCCACAATGTCAGTCAAGGGATTCTCAGACCGACATCGTAATAGGCCCATGAATGTCATCTCCATGTAAACTAAGTGAAACGTTTAACTTTAGATTTTTTTAGATATACAAAATTGAAATTGGTTGGCTAGAAAAGCACAAAATAATACACCTTTTGCTGCACTACAGCAAGAGAGGGCTGAGTCAAGCACACAACATGACTCAATATGATTGTAGGAAATTACTATCTTTTGAGTGATGTACTACCGTATTTTACTCTAGCTGTTTTTGCTGGCTGTAAAACTCTCAGCACCTTAACTCTGCTAAGCAGTAGTAAGGTGTGTGTACGCCCCTTTTTAATATAGTTGAATTTACCTAATTGGCATATTTAACTTGCCATAGGTCCCTAGTATATGGTACAAAATGTACCCAGAACCTGGAAGTTAAATGCCATTAGTGCATACCCTACTGTGCCCTCCAGGGTGGTGAGGCAGAATATTGAGTAAAAAATATCAAGTGACAGTAATATTGAGTTAAAAATATTGTGGAGTGGAAACATTGAGTGCCAGAATATTGTTGTCAAGAATATCGAATTTAAGGTAACTAATATCGATTTTTATTATTTGTATATATATTTAGTTATATATTTTATATGTATATGGTGTGATTTATTTTTTTTAATATGGAGAGAGGGGTTGGCCTAACGGCTAAGGCGCTCGACCTCGGACCTGGGGATCCGGGTTCGAGTCTCGGTAACAACGCCAAAAACCCCCTGTGAAACTGGGCAAATCACTTAATCTCCCCGTGCCTAAAAAATTAAAGTGTGTCCTCATGTAACATAACTGGTGCTATGTAAAGCGCTCTGATAACTGATTAGGTTCGGTTCTAGTTCACGCTATATAAAACTCCGAAAAAAAATAAATATATATTGTTTATGTTTGTTAATGTATTTGTTAAAATTGTAGTAGTTATTTAAAATGTTTAAAGTAATTTATATTATTTTTTGTACCGTGGCGGGCTGTGGATTTATAGGGGTATAAGGTGGAAAGTAATTTAATTATAATAAATTAATGTTTATTTTTTGTAAAATATTATTTAATTAATGATTAATTTTGTTAATTGTATAGGACTTTTTTATTGTTAATTAATATTACTTATTTCATTGGATTTGATTATGTTAATATTGTAAACAATGTTTTTTAAATTAATTTTTATATAGGGGGTCTGGGGGATATTGTGGTAGAGGGTGGGATGTATATTACGTTAAATTAATTGTTAATTAATGTTAAATAATTAATTGACCATTAATTATGTTAATATTGTTAGTTTATTTTTTTATTAGTAAGTTGTGGGATTTATGAATGTACAGTTTTGGCAGTTATTTAATTGTAAATAATTGTTTTTTTATTAATATGAATTATTTTATCATTATTTAAGCTATTTGTGTACTTTTTTTATTTTATAGGTGTGGGATGTGGGGTCTGTAGGGGTATAGGTTGGGAACTAAATCAATTTTAAGCTATGAATATTTAGAATTCATTTAAATAAAAGTTTTATATTTTATGGTGTCAATTATGCATTTATTTAATTTTACATTTCAGGAGTATGGTGTATATTTTGAATGTGTATGTTGTGGAAAGTTAAATACATTTAATTGCATATTAAATAGTTTTAACAAACTATAAAAAAATTGCTAATAAATATTTATGTTAGTATTGAATAATATATGTCTAACTACATTTGGTTTATGAATTTAAATTATTAATACATACATTTTAAGGGAATCTTTTATATGTAAAAAAATATAAACATGTATATATATATATATATTTCAAACAAATAAATAAACTAATATTTAAAATAATATAATTAAAAAAATTAAATGCTAAGAGCTTCTTGGGGTCATACAATCTGCTCAAAAAACAGATTCTAGGAGGTACCATAGGGGCACTTAAATCACAAACAGCATCTGCGACATTTCATGAAATATCACAGAGTCCCCCACAACACATTTTACAATGCTAGGTGAGAGGCAATTTTAAGACCTACTTATGATTATGCCAGTGGGATTTGACTTTCCCGGATCCAATTTGTAGCCCTTGTTTTCGACCGAATCGTACACAGGCCCGTACTACCAAGTATAATGGGAAGATCGTGCACGTGTCGACTGAATTGGTTACGGAACCCAAACCTCTCCGTACGACTCATTCGTAGCCGAATCGTGCCGTGCAATGGATCCGAATACCGACCGAGTAAGTACGATGTACGATTTGGACTGCCGCTTCGCCTCGGTCTCAGAGAGCTGAAAAACGGCTGTTGGAATTGTAAGAAATGCGTTACTTACCTGTAACTGCAGTTATCCAGTATTGGTATCTTTCATAGGTTCACATGCCTGAACCATTCCCCGTCGTTGGGGTGGGAGTCCCCGGTACATAAAAAGTGTAATGTCATATAGACATATACATAGCAATAGGCCAGAGGCCTCTCATTAGTAACATATCCATGTCCTTTTGTAAAAAAGGGCCAAAATTTGGCCAAGAGCCAATCAACTATCACCAGCCTCTAGAACCTTCCTGGAAGGAGCCCTAGTCCCTCAGATATTCGTAAGCACAGTGCTAAGTAGTACCTACTGAGAGAGCCAAGGTGAGCCCTTCCAGGGGAGGTGGGTGGGTTGCATGTGAATCTATGAGAGATACCAATACTGGATAACTGCAGTTACAGGTAAGTAACGCATTTCTTATCCAGTATTAGGGGTATCTTTCATAGATTCACATGCCTGAATCAGAGTAGCAAGCAATCACCAGCACATTTCGAATGGTACAACATGTAAAATCACTCGATAATAACATATCAATTGTGAAATATAAAAAGTACCAAAATACCATATAAAAGAGAAATGTGCAAGTAGACAGTAGGAAGGTGGGATGAGAGAAAGAAGGCTCACCTCTAGTGAAATAGATGACGGAGCACAGCTTGTCCTACTGCTGCATCTTTTATAAGTTCAGTATCCAAGCAGTAGTGCCTGGTGAACGTATGCAGCGTCTTCCATGTCGCCGCTCTGCATATGTCAATGACGGGTACTCCCGCAAAGAGCGCCATTGAGGTTGAGATCGCTCTAGTGGAATGAGCCCGAACCTTGGAATGCAGAGGATGTCCTGCTTGTTGATGACAGAAAGCAATAGCTGCAGAGATCCAACGTGAAATACTCTGCTTAGTCAATGGAAGACCTTTTCTAGGTCTGCTAAAGGCAACAAAGAGTTGGTTGGATTTCCTAAATTGTTCTGTTCTGTGGATGTAGAACTTGAGACAACGTTTGAGGTCTAGAGAGTGAAGAGACCTCTCTGCTGCGGAAAGTGGATTTGGGAAGAAAGTCCGCAAGACTATAGGTTCGTTAAGGTGGAAGTTAGATGGGACCTTAGGAATGAACTTAGGGTTAGTCCTTAGAATCACTCTATCCCGTTTGAACTGTAGGAAAGGGTCTTGAATGGAGAAGGCTTGGAGTTCACTTACTCACCTTGCCGATGTAAGTGCTAGTAAGAGAGGGGTTTTCCAGGAAAGGTATTTGATGTCAGCTTTGTGTATTGGCTCGAAGGGATGTTTCATCAATTGAGCAAGCACAATGTTTAGCTGCCAGGTAGGCGGTAAAGTCCTCACCGGAGGGAACGTCCTGAACAGGCCTTTCAGAAATTGTTTAACAAGTCTGCTGGACCAGAGGAAGCACCAGACGAGGAACGTCTGAAATGAGATATGGCCGCCAGGTGAACTTTTATTGAAGAATGGGCCAGCCCTGAGTTTGCCAAATGAAGAAGGTAAGGCAGAATTTGTGCAGGTGACGAAGAAAAAGGGTGTATGTTGTTTGCTTTAAACCATATACAAAACCTTTTCCATTTCAGGGAATACGTCTTGTTGGTACTGTCGACCCGAGCCCGGGCTAAGACCACTCTGCATTCCTGAGGAATGTCTAAGTTTTGGAATTCTCTGAACTCAGGAGCCAAGCCGATAATTTGAGAGATGCTGGATCCGGATGCTGGACTTGCCCGTGGTTCATCGTGAGGAGAGTTGGGCACGGTTTGAATGGGATCGGCGGTTTGAGCGATAGGAGATGAAGCTCTGTAAACCAGTGTTGGCGCGGCCACGCTAGGGCTATCAAGATCAGGGTGCAATGTTCCACCTTCAGTTTCCAGAGGACCCTGGGAATCAGGGGAAATGGAGGAAATGCGTATGCAAAGATGTTGCACCATGCAATCGAAAATGCATTCCCTAGAGATCTCTTCTGGGGATGACAGCTTGCGTAATGTTGGAATTTTGCATTGTGTTTGGTCGCGAACAGGTCTAGGTGAGGCCTGCCCCATCGGGAGAATATGGAGTTGAGAAGTTGTTGGTCTAGCTCCCACTCGTGGCATACAGAGCGTTGTCTGCTCAGTGAGTCTGCCGGGACTTTTTCCGTTCCTGGGACGTATTCCGCCCGAAGGGAAATCTTGTTTAGAAGTAGCCAGTTCCAAATCTTTTGAGATTCTTGAGACAACGTCAGAGAGCGAGTCCCCCCTTGCTTGTTTATATAGTGCATTGTGGTGGTGTTGTCTTTTCTCACAAGCACTGGGGAATCTTTGACCCGTGGCAGGAATGTTTGAAGCGCCAGGCAAACTGCTCTTAACTCGAGAAGGTTTATGTGCAGTTTTCTCTCTGCAGGGGACCACTGTCCGTTGATCTGGAGTTTCTGAAGGAACGCACCCCATCCTTCTAAGGACGCATCTGTGGTTATCACATGTGGCGAAACTGGAAGTAGGAAAGGTAGACCCTGCATAAGATTCTGTGGGCGAATCCACCAGTGTACAGCTTGGACCATGGGAGGAGTCACTCGGATTACATCGTCGAATGATCCTGTACATTGGATCCATTGAGTGGATAGCGCGTCCTGAAGGGGACGCATATGAAGGCGGCAGTGTGGAACTAACAGGATGTTCGAGGACATCATCCCTAGCAGGGATTTGTACAGGCGCACCGTGATGGTGTTTTTGGCTTGTATCCGGGCGGCCAAAGATGTCAGCTTGGATTGACGTTCCTGCAAAGGGAATGCCTTCTTCTGAGCTGTATCTAGGACAGCGTCTAGTAAAGTGAGACGCCGGGAAGGCTGAAGGCCGGATTTCTCTTGATTGAGAGTAAGGCCCAGATCGTTGAAAAGTTGAAGACAGGGGTTGGAGGACTTGGTCACGCCTGTGAAAGTAGGTGCCTTGATGAGCCATTCGTCTAAGTACGGGAAGACTTGGTGATGTTGTTGCCGGAGGTACGCTGCTACTAGAGACAGGCATTTTGTAAAAATGCGTGGTGCCAACTTCAGGGCGAAGGGCAATACACGAAACTGGTAGTGTTTGCCAGCCACAGCGAACCTGAGGTATTGCTTGTGGTTCCTGTGGATCGGTATATGAAAGTAAGCATCTTGAAGGTATAAAGACACCATGAAGTCGTTCGCATTGAGGAGTTGCAGTACCTCCTGGATGGACACCATATGGAATGACTGTTTTTTGAGGTATTTGTTGAGATCTCTTAAGTCCAATATAGGTCTCCATTTTTTCTCCTTCTTTCGAATTAAGAAGAATCGGGAGTAGAACCCCTTGCCCTTCTGACCACGGGGGACTCTTTCTATCGCTCCTTTCTGCAGCATTAGTGAGAGCTCCAATTGCAGCAGATGTAGATTCTTGTGTTGCATTGGGCGTGGAGGATTTTGAGGAGGTGTTTCCACAAACTCCAGAGAGTGTCCGAATTTAACAAGTTGGAGGACCCACCGATCCGTTGTTATCTGTCTCCAATTGTGTAGGAAGGATGAAATTCTTCCTCCAACTTTGCAAGGCGGAGAAGAAGCGGAGACATGTGGCAGAGAGAAGTCATTGTCTTCTAGCTGTGTCCTTCTTTCTTCCTCGACCACGAAAGGAAGACTTATTGTAGGACGACTGTTGTTGTTTGTTGTCTCTGTTGATACTGGGGTTTATACTGCTGATTTGAGCTGTACGAGGATCTGTACCCTTGAAAGTCAACTCTTGTTGATTGACCTCTCCCTCTGGAGCCCCGATAGGGAGGATTTTTATACTGGAGGGTACCCAGTGCCTTTGCTGTATCAGTATCTTTTTTGATACCTTGAAGCATGTCATCAATGTGTTGTCCAAACAGAAGTTGGCCATCATACGGCATGTCTAGCACTTTAGTCTGCACTTCAGATCGGAAAGACATTGCTTTGAGCCAACCTTGTCGCCTCAGGACCGCAGCTCCCGCTAGCTGGCGGAACCCCGTGGATGCGCAACGC
This sequence comes from Lissotriton helveticus, assembly GCF_964261635.1. NCBI lineage: Eukaryota > Metazoa > Chordata > Amphibia > Caudata > Salamandridae > Lissotriton > Lissotriton helveticus. The sequence continues at coordinate 32,738,329 of NC_136072.1, read as the reverse complement.
CGCCCTTTCCAAGATATTATGGAATCATCCAATGTCTTCCGGGGGCGAGTCTGCTTGCGTTGGTACAGGGGTTGCTGGACACGGAATGACGTAGTCATCCCATTCGTCATGTGAGTCCTGGAGTCCCCCTTCCTCTTGCTGTTGCTCTTCTTCTTCTTCATCATCTGAGGATGGTGGAGGACGCGAAGGAGCAGGATCTGGCTGAAGCACTAGAGGTGGAGGCCGAGGTCTAGGTGGAGGTGACACTACTGGTGGTGGAGGAGGAGTGGAGGGAAACCTTTGTTTGTAGTCCGCAATCAAGAACTGTAGATCTGTCACTATGGATACGGAAGACACACCATAAGTCGTGGAAGAGGAGGAGGCTGGTATTCCTCCTGGTATTCCACTTCGTCCTGTTCTTGGTCTTCACAATCTGAACTTTCATGAATTTTTACGTTCAACTCAGATGAGCTGGTTGCTGTTTGGAACATAGAGCCCTCATCAGAGTCTTCAGTGTCCAGTAGATGAGCAGGTGGAAGTGCCTGGAGTCAATTCCGACGTCAGAGTACGCTTAGTAACCTTACAGTGCGTGTATGTATACTTCAAGGTAGGAGACTCTATCGTCGTCGAGCTCGTCGACGGGGTGGTCGTCGACGGAGGAACGTCGACAATCAATCCAGATGCCGTCGTCGACGATGTTGTCGTCAACGGTTGCGTCGTCGACGGTGATTTCTTCGTCGACGCCGACGACTTCATCGACGATATTGTTGTCGAGGTCGGTGGAGCCTTTGTCCTTGTCGATGAGATTTTCGGCGACGACAATGATGATTTCGTCGACGCCGATGGAGCTTTTGACGATTTTGACTTCGTCGACGTGGAAGAGCTTGTCGACTGTGGCATCGTCGACAATTTCTTGATCATAATGATAGAAGAAACAGACCTACCTGTCGACGACGAGGATGTAGTGGATGTCGACGTAGATGACAAGGATGACGCCACCGACGTGGAGATAGTTGCTGTCGACGTTGTCACAGGCAGAGCTGAAGACGTCGTGAAAGGTCTCTTGAAGGTAGGAGTAGAATCCTGAAGAGAAACCTTCACAGCCACGGCCTTTGAATGAACCTCTGAAAACTTGGGCGCCTTCTTTTGAGGTGGCTCCAAAGATGGTCCTGGGGATGTCATTCTAGGCCTTTAAGGAGAGGAATGTGCACTCCTGATGGAACACTCACTCTCACCTGAAGAGACTGCCTGGTCCTTATCTTTCAGTCTCTGAAGCCATATCAACAGACGTCCCTCTCTGTCTTTGAGAGTTTTAGCAGAAAAAGTGCGGCAGACTTTACAATCCTTAGCGGAGTGGTCTGGGTAGAGACAATAAAGGCAGTCCTCATGCCTGTCATCTACATGAAGCCTCATTTTGCCACAAGGGGCACAAGGTCTAAAAAGCCCCTTTTTTGGAGTATTAGCCATGGTGAACTGAAAACCCCTCACAGAGAATAAATTCTGAGAGAAAATTTGTGGAAATAATCCAGAAATACAGGAAAGCTGAGCAGAGCTCAGTGGAGACTCCCTTAGCACGACGTGCGGTAAAAAATCTGAGGGACTGGGGCTCCTTCCAGGGAGGTTCTAGAGGGTGGTGATAGCTGATTGGCTCTTGGCCAAAGTTTGGTTACTAATGAGAGGCCTCTGGCCTAGTACTATGTATATGTCTATATGACATTACTCTTTTTATGTACCGGGGACTCCCACCCCGACGACGGGGAATGATTCAGGCATGTGAATCTATGAAAGATACCCCTAATACTGGATAATTTGGTGGCGTTGTAGCAGGCCCACATTCACACAGGGCCCTTTGACTCTCTCACAGGGTGTGCCCATGGGTCCCCCCGATCCAGGCATGCACAGTGTGGCGGGCACTGGTGTATGCTTATCCCCACCCACCCCCCTTTTGCTATGGGAGCCTGTGTACATGTCTGTACACAGGCTCCCATAGAGTTCAATGGGAGTTCTTAAGCATATGGCATCGTACTCGCTCGTTCGAACTCCCGGAGCACGTGTCACTCAGGAAGCCCTCCGGATCCGAGTCGTACAGAGAGCTTTCCTAGCAAGATTGGAATTGTGCCCATAGTGTGAAGTGCTCTACATCACAGCTGACAAGGAACATAGATGAACAAATCTATCTACAATGAAATATACGTATAGGTGATTGTTATTTGTAATAGCGGGGAGCACATAAGTCAGGCTTTGTGGCTCAATATAGATGTTTTATCCATCGTGCATTCTTGTTTGGCAAAAGGACGTTCTACAGCAGGAAAGCAGCTATAGGAAACAGCCTGGATATGCTTACTTTTTTATTCAGGAAAGAAAGTAGCCAATAGTCAATGCAAAGAAAATAAACTTGATTGTTGTCAACATTTGCAGTCAGTATCCTGCCTCACCTGTGCAGTTCACACCATCTCCTTGGAATCCAGGTTTGCAGGAACAGCGATAGGATCCCCCAATGTTGGAACAGATCCCCTTGCCCTTGGAGCAGTTATTCAAAGTATCATTTGAGCACTCATCAATATCTGTGGAATTAATGGTGATTGATTAGTGTACCAACTTTGTGTCATCGCACGCCTCTTAGCAACAATAAATGCCCTTCAATTGTGAACCTTTCTCATTCCAGAGCGACAAGTTGATAAGACCCAGGAAAATTGTGCACTTCCAATCAAAATCTTCTCAGTATTCAGTATATAGCTTTATTTCCCTCACTCAATGATTAGCCCTTCTTAGCAGAATATTCTTAAATTCCATTTAGATTTTAGTTCTTGTTTGACATGAAATATTACAGTACCAATTTCAAACTGATATTCAAGAAAAATAAACCTGAGGTAGAAGATGTAGTAATGGGTTTTCCGGAACAGATATCCAATGGAATAAATGAAGGTCTGCTATCCATAGCAATTCGAAGCCCTCTTCCATACACTTCATTTGCAAGGATATCTTATCGTCAGTCCATATCGTGTCATATGAAGCAACTTAAATTTTCACAGCAGACGGTCCAACAAGCTGAATCCAAGTTAAATCAAGTCAGCATAATAAGAATGATAAAGAAAGGGAGTTGGCTAAATACAGACTAAGGGGCTGATTACGTTGGCGGGCGGATGTATTGGAAATGGGACTGCCCGACATGCTGTCGACAGTCCAGTAAGAGGCATTACAATGCAACAGCCACTACAGCCGTCGCAATGTCTATGTTTTGCATTGCGGAGGGTGCTGCTAGTCACAGCAACAACCGCAATGCAAAATAGGGACACCTGACATAGCCCTGCACAATGTGGCAGGAACTGGCCTGTCATAAGGTGCCCAGGATATGTAGGGGGCACCATAGGTGTCCCCCAGTGCCCACAGTTTAGGGCCAGAGGGAAAAGGGGCCCACTACGGGTCCCATAAGTCCCTTTCCGCCTGCCTGTTCATGACGGGTTAACCACCATGAACAGGCGGGCAGTAAGGGACATCATAATCCCTACAGCAGTGCCTGGTAGGCACAGTCACCATTGTATGGATATGATTCCCCTCTGACTGGCTCAGACTGTGGTGGTTGGTCTTTCCGACCGTCAAGAAAACACACGCCATTGTAATATTGCAGACGTGAAACCTGCTTACGATGGCGGTGAGATCGTAATAAGGCACTAAGAAACTGCTGACTTTAAAGGAAAATCCTCAATTTGTCCAACAACTATATGAGGAAAGTAGTTCTCAGGCAAACTAATGGCATGGAGAGCCAAAGCAGGTTCATCCAATAATGCAATCACCAATATCTGTGACTCAATGATGGGCGATAATCTCACAGGCAAGACACAAATAGACCAAAAATTCTTTAAAAAGGTCTTCCAAAATCTTTACAAGGAATTTCAAACTCCTACAGAAGAAGAGCTAGATAGGTTTCTAACTTTAACTATAATTCCCTCTGTAGGCACATGTCCCTTTTTGACATTGTTACCCCCACTTTTTGCCTGGTATCTGATGCTACTTTGACTGAAAGTGTACCGAGTTCCTGCTAACATTTTTGTGGAAGAAACAACAGACATCATACACAACTTCAGTAGACAGAGTGGAGGGGAGGGGGAAATGGGGGGGAGAGGCAGTTAGGCTTGCTCTCGGAGTCAGTCGGCTTGAATGATAATGCAGTTATGCAGTATTTCGATGGAGAGACTGTGTATGCCCGGGACTGTGGGGTGAACCCTGATGAGATGGTATAACGGAACGAAAGCTAGCAACTGGAGGAAGAGGGGAGATGACTAGGGATGGGGGGAATGGCACTGTGGTCATGATTGCGAGTGGGGAAGGTGTCGGAGAGTCAGATTACAAGGTAAGTAGGTAGACCCGATATAGGTGCCAAATATCCTTGGGACTTGACGTTCAGGGGTGGTAATGTAGAGCATATCTCACTGTTCATGTCACTGTAGGTCATGCTTTGGAGCAGGTCTCCTTTGTAGGGTGGAAATGAACTCCCCAGTGTAATGCAATTTACCTTTTGGCTATTAATAGGGCAACAGTTATAAATCAGCAGAGGCAGCTCTGGATTTTGGAGACATTTCCCAGCAGGGCCAGCATGGGGGATGGTTCAAGGGTTGTGGATATCATGAGTAATAATGCTTGAAACACTGATGCTCAATTGTTGGTGAACTCGGGGCAGGTCCATGTCATGTGGAAAAAATCAGCTCTGGGTGAGTGGCATTTGGTGCATTGTGAGGATCTGGACGCATCGTACTTGGCCATTTCCACGGTGGTGACATAGGATCTATGGACAAATCGGAAATGGAGGAGCTTGTGGCGACAGTTAGGAGATACACAAGTTACTACTTGTATAACGATATATCTGTAAGAGACATTAGTTAGTGATAGATTCCTTACCTTAGAATATCCCCAGGCGTCAGACTGGATCCGGAAATTTTTGTGTAGCAGTACCCTTGCGCGTCGGTAGGCGTCGTCTGCGGTTCCGCGTCCGTCGTCGGCGTCGTGGGTGCCGTGATGACATCATCGGAGTACTTAGACGCCGCCTCCGCGTGCTGACGTCAGTTCTTAGACACAGCTTTTCCGCGCCAGAAGCGCTGAGCCATGTTAAAAACCAACACTGGTGCCATTGAAACAAGCGCCCTGAAAGGGGATGACCGTAACGCTAGATATCGGTTCGCAGAACGGGGAGGATGGGTGGGTCGGTAAGAAATCTATCACTAACTAATGTCTCTTACAGATGTATCGTTACACAAGTAGTAACTTGTGCATCTGAAAGAGACATGTTGGTGATAGATTCCTTACCTTAGAATACATACCCCAGTAATACCAACCCCGGTGGTGGGTCTGTGAACCAATAATCACACCAGAAAGTCCTGGAGGACAGAACGGCCAAAAAAGCCATCCTTCCGAACTTGACTGTCCAAGCAGTAGTGTCTTGCAAACGTGTGCAGCGAGGCCCACGTAGTGGCCTGGCAAATGTCCTGCAAGGGCACTCCCCGGCACAGGGCAGTTGTAGTTGCCGTGGCTCGGGTGGAATGAGCCCGCAATCCAACAGGGGGCTCCTTTTTAGCCAAGGAATAACATGCCTGGATACACAAGATGATCCACCAAGAGATGGTCCTCTTGTGCACCGCTTTCCCCTTCCCAGCGCCCACGTAACCAACAAAGAGTTGGTCATCCACCCGGAACTGGCGTGTGCGATCCAAGTAGAATGAAAGCGCACGTTTTGGGTCCAGACGGTGGAGCCGCTCTTCCTCTTTAGAGGGATGCGGTGGCGGAAAGAAGGTGGGCAAGGTGATAGACTCCCCGATGTGGAAGGCAGTGACAACCTTGGGAAGGAGAGATGGCTTAGTACGCAACACAACCTTGTCCGGATGGACAGAAAGGAAAGGAGGAGTACAAGAAAGGGCCTGGAGCTCACTCACACTCCTGGCAGAGGTGATGGCAACCGGGAAAGCAGTCTTCAAAGTAAGAAGGCAGAGAGGACAGTTGTGAAGTGGCTCAAAGGGAGCGCACATCAGAAATGTAAGAACAAGGTTCAAGTCCCACTGAGGCATCACAAACGGAACAGGAGGAAACGTGTGTGTGATGCCCTTCAGAAAGCGATTTACAATAGGGGACTTGAACAAAGAAGGTTGATCAGGCAGCCTTTGAAAGGCTGAAAGGGCAGAAAGGTAGCCCTTGATAGTGCCCAGAGCAGGGCCTGCTGGGCAAGAGAAAGAAGGAAGAGAAGAACCTCAGAGAGAGGGGCAGCAAGAGGATCCACAGCCTTTGCTGTGCACCATGCCACAAATCTGTTCCACCTGCAGGCGTATACCGACTTTGTGGAGGGACGCCTGGCTGCCAGAATGACATTACAGAATTCAGGAGGCAAGTCAAATGGCCTCAACTGTCGCCGCTCAATCTCCAAGCATGGAGGTGGAGACTGGACAGGTTTGGGTGGAGGACCGTCCCCTGCTGCTGCGACAGAAGGTCCTCCCGAAGAGGCAGACGAACCGGGGGATCGACTGACATACTGAGTAGCTCTGGATACCAGTACCTTCGTGCCCAGTCCGGAGCCGCAAGGATGACTTGGGCCCGGTCGCGCTTGATCTCCTTCAGCACTCTGGGCAGAAGTGATATAGGCGGAAAGGCGTACAACAGACCGCAACTCCACTCGCGACGAAAAGCGTCTCCGAGTGAGTGCCGCCTTGGAAATTCCAACTCGCAGAACTGATGACATTGCGCGCTCTCTTCGGTGGCGATTAGATCTAACCAAGGCTCTCCCCATCGCTGAAAGAGGCATTGCGCCACGTCCGAGTTCAGACGCCATTCGTGATCCATCATGCACCGACGGCTGAGCTCGTCCGCCCTGGCGTACAGAGAACCTGCCAGGTGTTGAGCCACCAGGGTCACGCCCTGGCGTTCCAGCCACTGCCAGAGGCGCAGAGCCTCCTGGCAAAGGGTCCAAGACCCCACCCCGCCCTGTTTGTTGCAGTACCACATGGCGGTGGTGTTGTCCGTGAACACCTGCACTACACTCCCCCGGACAGAGGGGAGGAATGCCTTCAGTGCTAGACGAATTCGCCGCAACTCCAAAAGATTGATATAGAGCCGGGCCTCCGCCGGAGACCAGAGGCCTCTGATCTCTGCCTCTCCCATGTGGCCTCCCCAGCCCTGGAGGGACGCGTCCGTCACAACCACGTACTCCGGTTGGGGAAGGGAGAGGGATCTGCCGCTGACCCAATCGCGGTCCGTGAGCCACCACTGCAGCTGTCTCGCAGTGCCCTCCGAGATCAGGACGTGGTCGGACAGATTGCCCTGATGCTGGGCCCACTGAAACTTCAGGTCCCACTGCAGAGCCCGCATCCGCCACCTGGCGTGATGCACCAGTTGGATGCAGGAGGCCATCAGCCCCAGAAGCCGCAGTGTCAACCTGACCGAGACCCGGGATAAAGGCTGAAAGAGTGGAATCAGAGCCTGAATATCCTGGACCCGCTGTTCGGGAGCATAAACCCGAAACTGCGCTGAGTCCAGAACTGCTCCAATAAAAAGGAGCTTCTGAGAGGGGCACAGGTGTGACTTCCGCACATTGAGGGAGAACCCCAGCTGGTGCAGGAGGTCTGCCGGAGTCTGGAGGTGGTTGACGACTGTCTGGGGCGAGCCCGCCTTCAACAACCAGTCATCGAGGTAGGGGAAGACTGAAACACCTAACCTGCGCAGATGAGCTGCAACCACCGCCATCACCTTTGTGAACACCCGTGGGGTGCCGGTAAGGCCGAAGGGGAGCACAGTAAACTGAAAGTGCTCGTGGCCAACCGTGAACCGCAGGTAGCGCCGGTGGGCCGGCAGGACGGGCATGTGGAAATAAGCGTCCTGCAAGTCCAACGCTACCATCCAGTCTTCTGGGTCCTGGGCAGCTTGGACCTGAGCCAGTGTCAGCATTTTGAACTTCTCCGTCCGGAGGAAGCCGTTGACGTTCCGGAGGTCCAAGATAGGGCGTAGGCCCCCTTTGCCCTTCTTGGGTACCAGAAAGTAGTGGGAGTAACAACCACACCCTACTTCTCGCCCAGGAACGCGCTCGATGGCCCCCTTGGCCAAGAGGGCCGTAACTTCCTCCTGCAGAAGTCGCAAATGATCCCCAATACTCGGTGGTATTGCGGTGGCATGGCTGGAGGGGTCAACTCGAAGGGGAGGGAGTAGCCCGTCCGGACGATTTGCAGCACCCACCTGTCCGAAGTCACAGTGTGCCAGTGGAGGAGGTGATGGCAAACTCTGCCCCCCACTGGCGACACATGGGCCTGAAAGCACGGACTAGGAGGGTTTTGAGGCGGATGCCGCGGGGAAAGGTGTGGACTGACCTCGCCGTTGACCCCGACCGCCGCCGCGGCGGTTTCCACGGCCGCCACCGCGTTGGGTATTACCTTGCGGCGCGTGGCTGGCAGCACGTGTGGGAACACCCCTGCCGTGGCCACGAAAGGAGTGAAAGGCAGCCGATTGCTGGCGCGAGGCCGAGAGGCCCAAGGACTTGGCCGTAGCCCTGGAGTCCTTAAAGTGCTCAAGCGCATGGTCTGCCTTGTCGCCAAAAAGATGACGGCCATCAAACGGCATGTCCATCAGTGTATTCTGGACATCAGCTGAGAAGTTGGCGGATCTCAACCAGGCGTGGCGACGAATTGCCACCGTTGTTGCCATCGCTCTGCCCAAAGAATCGGTGGTATCTAGTCCACACCGAATTGAATAACGTGCCGCATCTCGGCCCTCCACAAGGGCTTGGCTGAGTTTAGCCCGTACTTCCAACAGGCATTCTGGCAGCACGTCCGCGACCGTGTCCCACAAGGAGTGGGTGTCGTGGCCCAAGAGCCAGGCGGTGTTGGAAGACCGCAGTCCCAAACTGAGGGAGGAGAATACCTTCTTGCCGTATTGCTCATACCTCTTGGATTACCTGTCAGCCGGAGCTGACGGGAATGCGGTCTGGGAATTTGAGGCCTGTATCACCAGGCTCTTAGGGTTGGGGTGGGTGGACAGGAAACAAGGGTCGCCTGGGGCCGGGCGGTGGCGTCTGGCCACGTTCCTATCTACAGGCAAACCTCTGGCGGGCTTGGACCAAGTGCCCAAAAGAACGTCGGTTAAGGCCTCGTTAAACGGCAGCAGAGGTTCGGCTGAGCATGACTGCGGCTTAAGGACCTCAGTGAGGAGGTTAGTCCTCACGGCCGCGACGGGGAGCTCAAGGCCCAAGGCCTTGGACGCCCGCATCAGCACCACACTGTAGGTTGCCCCCTCCTCCGTAGCCACGGTAGGAGGAGAGACAAAGCCAGTGTCCGGCGAAGTGTCCAGACCACTGGCATCCCCAAGTTCACCTGTCCAGTCCTCCTGGGACTGACATTCACGTGTCAGAGGGTCCTCAGACCCCTCCCAATACTCCTCATCACCCATCTCCTGGTACTCAGGGTTAGTAAATGATGGGGCCGGTTAATGGAAAATGAACTCTCCGAACGGCGTCTGAAGCGGCGCCGGAACCGGGTCGAGGGAGGCATCGGGGACGGCGCCGCCCGAAGATGGCGCCGGGGGTGACACCTGAGGGAACGGCGCCGGCGAGGTCGTTAAGTCCACCGGCGACGACCCGGATCCAGATCCGGATCCAGCGGGGACCTGCGGCGCCGGGCCCGAAGGCGCCGGCGGTGTCGGATCCGAAGCACCCGATGGCGTCGGGGCTGAAGCCCCCGACCCGCTAGGGCCCCCAGACGGGTCCGCTGGACCCGAAGGCGCCGCGGAGCCCGCCGGGGGAGTGAGGGACCTCATGGCCCTGAGGAACCGCTCGATCTCCTCCTGTGTCACGTGCGGCCCAAGGACCGGAAGGTATGGGGCCAGACGCGGCGCCTGCGACTCCGACTGAGCCGCATGGGCGGTGTCACCTGAACACCCGGCCGCGTCGCGCGAGCGTCGGGGGGAGTCGGAAGAGCGATGACGTCTCTTCGACTTCTTGTGCTTACCTGACGACTTCGACCCAGAGGAGTGATGTCGACTCCCGGAGCTATGGCGGCTCCGCTCCTGCGACCGGTCCCTCGACCTCCGCTCGGACCGGGACCTCTCAAGGCGCGGGGCCGACTGCCGGAGTTCGAGTCGCTTGCGGGACCGCTCCCGCCTAGCTTTCGAAGTCAGGGCCTGGCAGTCGGAACATGTCTTATCCTCGTGGTCGACGCCGAGACAGTGGAGACACCGACGGTGAGGGTCCGTGACCGACATCAGTCGGTCGCAATCCTCACAGTGCTTGAAACCTGGCATCCCTACCGGCACCGTTCGGAGTCGAAGACTCGAACAAGAACGATCAAAAGAGATCAAAAAAGTTTAGTCAAAAAAGACTAAGGTACCACTTTTTCCGGATCTGCGCTGCTGGCGCGGAAAAAGAAGAACTGACGTCAGCACGCGGAGGCGGCGTCTAAGTACTCAGACGATGTCATAATGGCGCCCGCGACGACGACGACGGACACGCAGACGACGCCTACCGACGCGCTAGGGTACCGCTACGCAAAAATTTCCGGATCCAGTCTGACGCCTGGGGATATTCTAAGGTAAGGAATCTATCACTAACGTGCCTCTTTCCGATACATGTTTTATTTGTGTGCAGCTGTGTGCACAGTCCTTGTCAGAGAATGGGTGTCCCAGGTCTTCCTCCCAGTGATGGTGAGCCCCTCCCCATCATGCACATGCTTTAAAGCTATACAAGAGCGCTAGAGTTTAGTGATCAGATTGGAGCCATCTGGGTCCGCTATGAGAAGCGTGAGAGGCGGAAAATCCACAGGTGATTATGGATAGGAAAGCATTACTGTACACAAAATGCTATGCAGTCTAGTGAGGATGAATCTGTCCATGTATGATCATTTTATGTCCTGAGTCATGTCAAGCTGTGTCTCACTGTGGCCATTTGGAAAAAGGTCACCAAAGGTGCGCAGACGCAGTTTCTGCAGGGTGCATTGCACCAGCCTCTCGGATATTTGAAGCAAGGGTAATTTTGGGGAGAACAGGGAGTCAAAGCCAAGTAATCTGCTGAGTATGCGCCAGGCCCAGCACGCTGTGGATAGTGTTTGAACGTCAGGTGGGTCTAGCTGGATTCCTCATGGTAATATAGCATTAAGGGGTATAGGGTCTGCTAAATCCTGCTCAGGCTTATTATACAGTATGTGGGCATCAGGTTGAAACCAATGATAGGCAAACTGAGCCTGCAACACCAAATAGTACACGCGGAAGTCTTAAGGAGCCTGACACTGTCCCACCACTTAAACATTTTTCAGTGAGATAATCAAAGGTGGCCCTTATTCTTTCAACCTCTAATGGAGGAATCCTAATTTGCTTCACCAAGAAAGATAGATATGAACTGTCATAGAGCATTCAAGCCTTTCAATTCTAGGTATCTGCTTCATCTCAGTCCACCAGCTGTAGACCAATACACATTATGTTATGAAAACAATGGAGTGTTTTACAGTTAGTTAAACCGCTGCAACAGTTCTATGTCTTGCTGCAAATAAGGCAATTGACCTGGTGAGTTGGATATAACTTTTCAAAGCTATGGGAAAAATGGGCTTCCCTGACCAACTCATCAGGTCAATAGCCCAGATCTATGAGGGATTATCCACAACTCAATCACTAAATGACACTGCTACAGAGCCCATTGCAATAATCACAGATCCCAGGTTCCCCAAACTAAAACTCTAAGCAGATTATCTAGCACTTTATTTAAAAAATGACACCATTGTAATTGAAAAGATATTTTAATTATTTGCTTCATTTACTGCATTGGGTAGCTAAAGGTCAACAATGAAAAAACTGAAGTCTTACTTTTTAACACCAACAAATGTGTACTTCCTTCAGTCATGCTATGACAAGTCACTTACCTTTGGTAACGCTCTTTCTGGGAGAGACTCTATCTGACTGAAGATCCTCACCTTTTGAATATTCTTCTGACATCCTGACATCAGACTGGATCTGAAAACTTTTGAGCAGAACCTCTGCGTGGTGGTGGGTGTTTCCATGCGGGTCAATACTGATGCCGTTCCGACCTTGAATTGATGTGCTGGGCCCATTTAGGTGCCACTTCTGAGTTCTGATAAACAGGTTGCTTACCTTCAGTGCAGATCCTTGCCTAAGAATTATCCCCAGGAGTCAGAACGGGTGTGGAATTGTTTCGTGAGCAGTACCCCTGCACGCCGGTAGATGGAGTTGTTCGGATCTGCTTGGATGACAATACCTGAAGCTCACTGACCCTCCGGGCATTTGTTATTGCCACTAGGAAGTTCGTCTTGATGCTAAAGAACTGGGCAGGATGGTTGTACATTGGCTCATAAGGATCGCACATCAGAAAAGGGAGCACTAGATCTAGGTCCCACTGAGGCATAATGAAGGGTGAAAAAGGAAAAATGTTGCAGACCTTTCAAAAACATATTTACAACATGGGGATTTTGAAGAGGGATGGCTGATCTGGCAAATGCAGAAAGATAGCCCTTTAAGGTGCCCAAAGCAGAGGCCTGCTGGGCAAGGGAAAGAGTAAAGAGAAGGACCTGAGAGAGGGGAGCAGAAATAAGGTCAACCTGTTCCTCTGCACATCATGCCACAAACCTGCCCCAATGGTAGGTGTATAATGTCTTGGTAGATGGACGCCTGGCTACCAAGATAAAATTGCAGCCTTCGGGCGGAATGTCAAAAGCTGTCAACCGTTACCACTCAATCTCCAGACATGAAGGCAGAGCACTGACAGGTTCGGGTGGAGACCTACCCTGCTGCTGCGACAGAAGATCCTCCTGAAGGGGTAGTCTGATTGGAGGAACGATTGCCATGCTAAACAGCTTGGGATACCATGTTCTACGGGCCCAGTCCGGAGCCACAAGGATGACTTGGGCTCGGTAATTTCTGATCTTCTTGAGCATCCTAGGCAGGAATGTATGGGTAGAAAGGCATACAGGAGGCTTGAGCTCCACTCAAGACAAAACGTGTCTCAGAGCGAGAGCTGCCTTGGGAACATCAGTGTGGAAAACTACTGACAATGTGCCCTCTCAGCAGCGGCCAACAGATCTAACCAAGGCTCTCCCCACTACTGGATGGGACCTTGCACCACCTCCGGATGCAGTTGGCACCAGTGATCTGTTGGGCATCTTCGGCTGATTTCGTCCAATCTGGCATTCAGAGGACCCGCCATGTGTTTAACCACCAGGGATATGCCATGATGTTCCAGCCATGCCCTGAGATGCTGGGCCTCTTGACAAAGGCCACAACCTCATCATACTCTGTTTGATGCAGTACCAAATGGCTATGGTGTTGTCCGTGAACCCCTGCACTAGCCTTCCACCGATGGAGGGTATGAAGGCTTTCAATGCCAACTGGCTCACCCAGGGCTCCACTAGGTTGATGGAGAGCCTGGATTCTGTTAGGAGACCAGAGGCCTCTGATCTCCACCCCTCCCATAATGCTGACCCCATCCTAGGAGTGACACATATGTCACTACTGTCAGATCAGGTTGGGAAAGGGGGAAAGGTCTGCTGCTGGACGAATCTCAGTTTGTTTACCACCACTGCTGACCTTTTTCAGTTCCCTTCGAGATCTGGACCTTGTCGGAGAGATTCACCTGATGCTTCATTTTGGGTTCCACGACCAATCCCAAGACTTCCATCTGGAAGGGATTGAGTCAGTCACGGTGTCACACATCGAGCGGCAAGGAGCTTGAGGAACCGCTCCAGCTAGGCTTTGGGGTGCATGGTACTGCAGCAGATGCAGGTCTTCACATCATAGGCATGCTTGAGGCACCAGAGGCAAACAACATGTGGGTCCGTCACTGACATCTGTTGGTGACGCACTGCAGGACTCAAAGCCGGCCTTCCTACTCTATATTCCTGCCACACTAGGAGAAATGTTTTTGAAAAAATATAGAAAAAAAGTTAAAAAAGAGTGAGTCAAAAAAAGACTGGACGTAGCTCTCTCAGGATCTATGCTGAATGGCACAGAAAGAAAATAAATTATGTCAGCACGTGGAACCTGCGCCTATATAGGCACCGCGGATGTCATTTTGGCACGGATGACACTGACGCCACTCAGAGCCAAATGACAAAACATTTCCAGATCCGGTCTGACTCCTGGAGGTAAGAAATATGCAGCTACAATTCTCTCTAAGATGTCAATTGCTTTTGAGGCTGTCCCCACCTCCAGAAGGAAGGAGAACCACACCAGCAAGTTGGCTTTGACCAGAGTGCAGATTCCTATACTTGAGATCTTAATAATAGATATATTCCAATTCACAAAACATGGAGGATGAGTCGGTCAGTGAGGAATCTGTTGTTAGACAGTCTTTACCAGAAGGAGCATTATTGAAGGTAAGTAACTTATTCTTCTGCTAGAGACTGCAGAGTCCTCACCTTGAAAATAGATTCCAGAGCAGTACCAATTAGGAGGTGGGTTTGTGAACTGGCTCAAGCCAAAAGGTCATGTAGGACCAATCATGCAAAATGCCTCTCTCTGCAAACCTGGCTATCCAGAAAGTATGGGGTGACGCCCACCTAGCCACCTGGCAGATGTCTAGGACAGGAATTCTGTGTGCCAGTGCAATGGTAGCAGCCTGGTGGAATGAGCATGCAGGGGCATATTACCAACAACTAGCGATAATTATCGCTATGTTGGTTTAGCGGCAATATTTTTATCGCCGAGCTGCGGCGATTTTTATCGCTTAGGAGCCTCGATATTATCAAGGTTTATCTCCTAAGCGATAAAAATCGTCCGAAATGCATGAATATTGCTGAAAAGTCAGCAATATTCATGCATTACCAAGCTAATGCTCTTAGCCATGTTATCCACCTACCATTGGATAACATGGCTAAGAACTGCTCAGGGGCAGGTGTTAGCTAACATCTTGGCACGCCCACTTTGCATGTCATTAGTGATAAATATCACTGACATGCAAAGCGGGGCCCAAGATGGTCGCTATCTCCTACTAGCTGTGGCTAACTGGTGTTAGCGACAGCTAGGTAATAGGGAGATCATTTTATCTCCGCTTTCTTGGCTTTTAAAGCCAAACAAGCGGAGATAAATCCCCTTGATAATATGCCCCGCAGTTCTTCCAGAGACTGTTTTTTTGCCAATGTGTAGCAGATCCTAAATGCAGCAGGAGAGGGTCCTTTCTGCACAGCTTTGCCTTTTCTTGCTCCCTCATACCCCTCTAAGAGCTTATAGTCCACTTGGTGTTCTTTTGTATGATCAATGTAAATGCTCAGAGCATCTTTTGGAGTCACTACTCCTCCTTGGAAGGGTGAGCCAGAGCACAGAACACCGCCAGCATGAGGTGTTACCTGGGTTGCAGCATAAACCTCATGGACCACCTCACCCTATCACAGTTCTGTCACTCAGGTTCTCTTAAACGAGGCACAGCCGTGAGAAGGAGACCTATGTAGGACTGGGCAGAGTTCTTGAAGAAGTGACCAAAAAACTCTGCTGCGCTAAGCGGAGTTCCGCAAGCAGCAGAGTTTTTTAGTTTGCGCACGTTCGCATATATTTTTAGCACCAGGTGTTCGTCCTGAGTTTGAAAGTCAGCACAAACGTCTCCATCTGCAGGGCAAGTGGGTGCTGTTTCTTTCTGCCGCTTGATTACATTTTCTACTTTAGAGGCATCGTCACCACTGCGAACAGATGGTTTCTTTACATGAATAGCCACGACCATCGGCGACTACCCGAGTTGAGAAATATCACTGGGAGGTGGTCTAGGATTGGATTTCCCTCGCTTGTGCTCACCAACTTAATGCTGGTCAGCGCGGGAAAATCTCTGCGTGGAGTGCGGAAAACTCCGCAAATGGACTGGAATTCACCGCCCAGGTCTAGTTCCAAATTTCTAGGGGAATATTCTCAGCCTGCAGGGTGCCATCGGAGCAAACAAAGATACGTTCCCCTCTCACCTCTGCAGGGGATCTGGGTTGCTGAGTCGATGCTGCTCAGTTCCTGGCCGGGCAGCACACACCATGATATTTTGGTTCTCGCCATTCTGAAGTCCATTTTTCTCATCTCAGGCCTCAGTATTTCCAGCAGTTTGATGCCTCTTGTAGCGATTCGTAGAAGTTTACCATTGTGTTGAATACGGAGCATGGCTGTGTACATCAAGCTGTATTTTATATTGTGCTCTTGCATCTGTCTCTTGACTGACATAAAGTTCTCTGGGAAACATGTACTCTCTGCGTGTAGTCAGGGTAAATTTATGATTTTTTTCTCCATACCATGGAGGGCTATGGGCGCGGACATTTTGAAGGATTGGATGTTTTTCTGTATGGTTGAACATGCAAACTATAATTGCTTAAGGTGGTGCACCAGGACAAGGTGTGAGCACCAGCACCCTATGTGTACATTCTATGGAAAAGAATATAGAGAGACATTTGGGTTTGAGCGAAGTAACAATCCATTCTTCAAGAAAGAGTTCCGCAGAGGGACCCTCCTCTCGCTCCGGGAACCCAAGGAAGCGCAGACTATTCCATCTGGACCGCCCTTCAGCATCCTCCAGACATTCTTCAATTTGCGTTACACTGCATTTTAGGCACATTACCATAGCCTGGAGTTCTTTAACATCCATTAGGAGGGTGGTGACCTCAGTACTTGTAACTCTTTCAATGACCTTGCGACAATTCAGTCTCAGGTGATTTATGTCCATGGCCACTGGGTTCATTTTAGTCTCCAGCATTACTCTGGAGCCTTGTATAGGATCCAGGATCTCCATGGTGCTCTGCACTGGATCCGTAGGCTCCGGGCACGCCTGGCTTCCTGGTCCTATCTCCTGGGGGCCTGCACCAGGTATGGTATATTGAACAATTGTATTAGATTGTGCTCCCTTCTGACCCTTGCCCTTCACCATTGTGGGGCGCAAGCAGGAGGACTGTGCCACAGGGAGGGTGTTCTGTCTGCAAGCACCAGCATGAACTGCCACGCTCAGGCCTCGATGTCAGCCAAGCACTTTACATCTCGCCTCAACTATACCGAGACGTGGGTCAGCCACTTTTCGGGCAGAGGGCGCGGTCACACTGTATCTCAGGCCCAGCGTCCAGACAGCAGAGTGCTCCCACACTGACAGCGGGTTTTATTTGCGCTCCCCAGGTTGAGTGCTGATGCAGTGGTCAGGTCTCTCGGGACCCGCTGCCGCCACCTAAGCACTACCAGGCCATCTGTGGCTGCAATAATACGTGGCCCCCGGGCTCCATGTTACCTTCAGCATCTGTAGGCAACCAGCAGGCCTCAACCAAGTGGGCAGTAGATGCGAGTGCCACTCCACCCAGCAGCGACGTTACATTGCTGCACTCCGCCCAAGAGCACCACCATTTCTCATTGTGGGCCCCCCTTAGCCCAGCAGGATCACCTCACTGCTTGCCTGTTTCCTCAGTTGCTGGGGGGAATGTAAGGTAGTGCATAGGGCGTCACAAGACTTATTCAGTCATCACAACTCGCAGGCACCATCAGTGGCATACCTCACCCAAGGCCGCCATCTTGAGTGGCACTGCCGGCGGGGGTCCGCTGCTTGTTCAGGGCCTCCTCTGGTCAGCTTTGCGCCCTGAGGGATATGTTGTCTGAGTTACAACAGCACCCCTCACTGCAGCCCGCAACTGGACCATGGCCGCACTGCTCCTGGTTCACGCCGTCCCCCAAGAACGCCGCCTCATTCAAGACCCTTCTGCAGCTGAACCTTTACAAGAGCCTGTCTGGCTCCCACACAGCGGCAGGGGCTCATTTTGTGGGGGTCCAATGAGCGCTCCATAGCGCCTCAGTATATGTGCCCACATCTGTGGGGTTTAAATGCCTTATGTGTGTCAGTATGCAGCAGGATTATGCTCCCCTTGGCAGGAGCCACTGCAGGGCATGTCTAGTAGTCCATCTTGCTTAGCCATGCCCCCCACAATCTGCTATACTTGCAGATTACCCGGAGCTGTAAGTCCAATCTACAAGTGGTAATGTTCACTGCTTCTGCATAAACCAGATTCAATACTGTGCATATTTTCCACCTGTATACCATTTTCACAGCCTTGAATGCATTGTCTGTATCCCTAATAACAGTTGGATCCTCTTTACAAATGAATATTATTTACCTTATCTGTGACACAAATGTTTAATCTATACTTTGTAAGATCACATACCTTGGCATACTGAGTTAACGTTGACGTATCCAGCTATGCATCTGCAGCTGTAATTGCCAGGTGTGTTCTGACATTCCTCTGCCATACCTGTGCAGTATTGACCCACGGCACACTCATCAATATCTGTGAAAGACAACAATTAGATTTAAGGCATTTGTCAAACCTTTGCCTTTTATGTACAAGTAAGGGTATTGTTCAGAAACAGAGATACAACATATGCATTGCATAAGGAGCATCTATTGCACTAACTCAAACAGTTGCAACCTGTGGCTTTTGTAGGAAACAATAGTGAGTGTATTTTGAGTAAAAAGAAAACACCTGGGGGCTTATTTACAAGCCCCTTGCACCATCGGTGCATCACTTTTTTGGACGCACTGTTGGCGCAGTATGCCTGCCCATATTTACAAGGCCATGCAAAGCCACCCTGCGTGGGTTGTCATGGCCTTGTAAATACAACCCCTTTTCACGCATCAGTTTGTGTGAAAGGGACCTGCCAAGGGTGTTGCTGGGAGTATTCCCACGCAACACCCATGGATTCTGCCACATTCCCAGACTGACATTTTGTAAACCGGGGAAAAAGTCAAAATCTACTATGCCTCCTCAGGTGAGGTGTAAGGAGGCGGAACGAGGAGAAATAGTTTTGTTTCTCCTTGTTTTCCCTCTTTCTATGCATGCTGCATTCTGCAGCACACAAAGAAAGAGGAAAATGCCATCAATGATTGTTTTTGGGCAGGAAAGTGTCACTTGCTGTACAAAAACAATCATCCTTGCCACTGCGTTGGCAGCCAATTGTGCGGCAACGCAGGGGAAAGTACAGGGATGCATCATATTGTTGTAAATATGATGCATCTCTGTGCTTTAAAATGACGCAGCTCGGTGCCGCAAGCCATATTGCGGCACCAAGCTGCGTAATTTTGTTGTAAATTAGGCCTCATATTTAATGCGACTGAACGGTCACCTGGCTTTTTAGTAATGGTGTGGTAATAAAGAAAAACCCTATGAGTGCACATTTTACACATGATTATGCTTTAATTTTTATTTTAAATTTTCATTTAGAGTTTTAATAAAAAGGAAACACATTTGTACCATTTAGAAATTTCCTGCAGTTATTCCTTGAGTGCATTATGAAATGTCATTGGATAAACTAGAAAAATAGTGAGAGACATAAAGCACATAAGAAGGGGTACACGTTATGAAATGTTCTCGTATCAACTTTGACCATACGAGGAAAAGGTCCTTCATGTATGGTCTGTATATAAATGTGCATGCCTTTTTGGATAAAATTTAAATTGCACAAGCTAATAGGCTTTTCACTATAACTAGCAGGGTTAACAAAAGTCCTGAAGAAAGCCAAATGACCTTTAGAGGCAGTTTTATTGGCTGAAACATGTTGACCTAATAGACACCTGTGATCATTAAATCCTAAGAGTGTCATCAATTTTATTTTTAATCTAGCCCCTAAGCCTACACCATTAAAAATGTTGAATTAGGTTCAGGAGGTTATTTTAACACACCCACATTCTCTGCCTTCACCCACAGTTGCCATAGCACTCCGCTTACAAACGTGTCGAGTTCACTCACACATTCGATGTGTGTGTGTGAGTGAGGGTTCAATGATGAAGTATGCCACGGGTGGTACCTGTGGGTGAGGACCCTAATAATATATATATATATATACACACACACACTCACATATATGTACATGCATTAATAAAAACTCATTCTACACCTAAATATAGATAGGTTTCATACCTAGGTCTGAGATAAATGTATGGTGAGCACCAATTTACGTGGGTGCTGTTACTTATCGATCTCGGACACATTACACACATGTACTTTAATAAACTCTGTGGGCCCGATTCACAGAATAAACTTAAGACTCAATCCTAAACTTACTACTATTTTGGTATTCACAGAGTGCACTTACTACTTTTGGCATTCACAGAATGAACTTACTACTTTTGGAATTCACAGAAGTTAGGATTTTGTCTTAAGTTTGTCTTAAGACAAACTTAAGACAGACTTAAGACAGACTTAAGACTGACTTAAGACAAACTTAGGACAGACTTAAGACAGACTTAAGACAAAATCCTAACTTAAGTCTGTCTTAAGTCTGTCTTAAGTTTGTCTTAAGTCTGTCTTAAGTTGGTCTTAAGACAAAATCCTAACTTCTGTGAATACCAAAAGTAGTAAGTTCATTCTGTGAGTACCAAAAGTAGTAAGTGCATTCTGTGAATGGCAAAAGTAGTAAGTGCATTCTGTGAATACCAAAATAGTAGTAAGTTTAGGATTGAGTCTTAAGTTCATTCTGTGAATCGGGCCCTAAGTATCCCGTCTCTTAGGGACCCAATAGAATGGCGGACGGATCGCCCCTGCCGGGCCGGCGGTAGTCACCGCTGGCCCGGCGGGGGCGATCCGCCCGCCATCCACACTTCAGAGACCCCCGCCACATTACGATGGATGGGGGGCCCGTGGGGGACGGAAAGACCATCTGCCGCTTTTCCGCCAGTCGACTCGTCGACCGGGCGGAGAACATGGTTAATACGGTGGCAATGTCTGCAAGACACAGTCATCCATATTAGGATTATAGCGGAGATCAGCCTTTCCATGGCGGCAAAGGCATGCGGTTTTTGTCTTTGGGTGTCAGTAGTGGGCCCCCAGGAAGTTGGGGGGGGTGGGGGTACCTATGGTGCCCTCCTGCATTCACATGGACAAAGTGGCAGGCACTGCGCAGTGCCTGTCACCTTGTGCATGCCAATGCACAACGTTCATTCCCAGCATTGTGGTGGGTGGTGCTGTGAGCACTGCTCACCACAATGCTGGTAATAGGGGATGCCACCGCAATGGTGGTGGTGGCATCCTAATTGCAGGTGCGGGACTGCCACACCCCTAGTAGACGGTCCCGCATTCTGTTACGGTGGCGGGCGGACTTTGGTCACCCGCCATTGTAATGGACCCCTTAGTTTGTTGATGCATTATGTATTGCACAGGATTTCCAGACCACTTCAACACACATACTACAAAAAAACATGTTCCTGCTTCTTGGATTTCCAACCCAAGAAAATGGGCACTAGAGCTTGGACGTCTGTAGTAAATCAAACTGCCTGGTCCCTGGACTATCCCTTAAGTAGACTTCATGGTTCAAGAATACAATGGTGATGTTTTTCAACTTCAACTTAGGTTCATGTTATTGCAATACTGTGCTTTCACCAGACAAAGACCAGGGGCTTCTCCCCAATATCCTACTCATATTTGGATCATACTCTCACCAGAGAAGACTTCATATCTCCACCAGCAGGCTAAATCCTTCACATTCAAACTGCAAAACTGTAGAACTCACTTCTTAGTCATAAAGGGAGCATTTCCATCACTTGCTCTTTTTAAGTGCGCCAAGACACGGTTGATCCCTAACTAAGGACATTACAAATGATTATGAACATGGAAAGCAGATTACTGTATACATTCTTTGTATGTAACTTGATGCAATCCCTTCACTTAAATTTTTAATTAGCCCTCTATAATAATGGGAGTTTTTCAATAGCTAGAGAGCACGAGGTGGAAGTGAGCAGAATCTGAAGGAACCGCTGCAAGGATGGATCTAAAAAGGCGAAGGGTAAAGTTGCAGCTTACATGCAGCGTTGAGGTGTGAGGGCTAGGGAAAGTTGCAGGTGGGAGAGAAGTGGGGCCACTGAGGGAGTGGAATCTTTTTAGGAAAGGTCCAGATTCATGGCTCCTGCCTCCACACTCTTACAGACAATGATGTTGCAACATAACGCTGCTACTGTTCCAGCCCTTACATAGATTTCACAGCTACCTATACTTAAGTCATTCCAACTAACACCTTTCTCCTTCATACACCTATGCTGCTGTATGCCTTCTAAGGGAAAGATAACACCAGTTTGGAGACACGCTTTTGGCAACATTGTACCATAAAAAGGGCCATAACAGTGAAAAGAACCAGTGTTTTACCTATGGTAACGCCTTTTCAGGTGGATACTATATCTACTATCCTCACATTTTGAATATCCCCCATACACCAGCTTGAAGAGGAACTTTTTTGATAGCTCTCCCATGTCCACAGAGAGGTTTTGTATCTACACGGCTCCACACACGGCACCACATGACGTCACTGGAGCGATAAAGAGCCCTCATCGGCATGCTGATGTCAGTTTCCACCCTTTTTGGTGCGTTTTTGAGGTGAGTAAATGGAACTAACCTCAAAATTGTATGTCAGTTTTTTATTTAAAAACATGTAGTTTTAACATACCAATGTAAATACTAAATATACATAAGTAGGCTCTTTTGGTATATACAGCCATGCAACGAGGAGGAGAGTGGGTCAGTGAGGAACCCACAGGCAGATACTGTATCCACCAGAAAAAGCATTACTGAAGGTAAGTATTTTGTTCTTCTAGTGGATTCCTCTTCCTTCAGACTCCTCACCTTTTGAATAGGAAACCAAAGCAGTTCCAGTCCAAGAGGTGGATGCATGTCTGTCTCTTCCAAAAAATCCTGCAAAACCGAATGAATGAAGTGATCATCCATCCTCACTTCAGAATGCAAACAATAATGCTTCGCAAAAGTGTGGGGGGAGACTCAAGTAGCTGCTTTACAAAAATCTGCAACCAGCACCCCTCTAGCCATAGCAGAGGTAGAAGATTTAGATCTAGTAGAAAGAGCATTAATTCCTTGTGTACCATGGGGTTGAGGATAATCCATTTCAAGAAAGTCCCCTTATGAAATGCTTTCCCCTTAATTTTTCCAATGTACCGCACAAAGAGTTGGTCATCCAGTCCGAATGCTGGTTCCTGTACATGTAAAAACTGACAGCTCTGGTGGGGTCTAATCAATTGAGTATTTCCTCCTCTTTAGTTGGGTGAGGTGGAGGGTAGAAAGTAGAAAAGGTAATGCACTGAACCAAATGAAAGGGAGTAACGACTTTTGGCAGGAAATAGCCCTGGTTCTAAATACCAACTTATCAGGAAAGAACTGTGTGAAAGGAGGCTTAACAATACTTTTAAAAGTTAAAAGTCTTAAAGGACAACTGTGAAGAGGTTCAAACAGAGAACACTTAGATAAGTCAAACGTAAATTAAGATCTGACTTAAGCAAAATTGAAGGGAGTGGGGGGATATTTATTTGTAAGACTCTGAATGAATCTCGACACTAGAGGAGATTTAAACAGAGAAGGCTGATCTGGTAAACAGAAGAAAGCCAAACGGGCTTAACTGTGGCAAGCTCTGCTTGAAGAAAGAAAGGGAACCTTTTAACATTTCAGACAAATGAGCGTTTAGAGGATTGAAGGAATTATCATCACATCACTTAAATTTAGCCCATCTGTGAACATAAACAGATTTGGTGGAGTGTCTTTGGAGGATAGAATAACATCCACTGCATCGGGAGGAGAGGAAAAGAAAAGGAATTCAGGTTGCCCTGTTCAATTTCCAGGCATGTAGGTGCTGACTCTGGTGGTGGGGGGTGTAGGACCGGACCTTGCAATTGCGAGAGGACGAATGCCCTGTAGGGAGATGGAGTGGAGGGCACAGGAATAGGTGAACAAGATCCGCCAAATGCATACTTCATGGCCAGTCAGTTACTAGTACGATTACTTGGGCCCAGCGGAGGTGAATCTTTCTCAGCACCTGAGGAATGAAGGGTATGGGATGTATGCATAAAGCAGCTGGGAGCTCCAGCTCGATTGAAATGCATCCCCCAACGCGCTCTGCATCGGATACTGGAGGCTACAGAATGGCGGGCAGTGCGCATTCTCTCGAGTGCCAAATAGAGTTATCTGAGAATTCCCCTAAAGCTGGAAGATGGATTGCACTACTTGTTGATGGAGAAGACACTTGTGATCGGCAGAATAACACTGACTGAGACTGTACACATGTACGTTGAGTACTCCAGCCAGGTGAGTTGCTACCTTGCAAATGTGGTGATCATGAGCCAGGACCAGAGATGTAGAGCTTCTCTGCAGAGAAGAGACAACCCTATTCTTTCTTGTTTGTTGATATACCACATCAAGTTAGTGTTGTCCTTCAAGATTTAGACTGACTGACTGCAAATAGAAGGAAGGAAGGCCTTGAGAGTCAGCCGTGTCACCTGCAATTCTAAACAATTGATATGAAGCAACTGTTCTTCTGGAAACCTAAGTCCTCTGATCTCCAGATACTTCAGCTGAGCTCCCCACCCAAGGCATCTGTTATGATCGTGGACACCAGAGAAGAGTGTGAAACGGTTTCCTTTGAGAGAGATTGCCTGACACACTCTACCATTGAAGATCCATTGCAGTTTATCTGGAGATTCAGATACAGACTTGTAGATCTCCGTTGTTTTGAAACCACTGTCTGCGGAGGCATCACTGGCGGACCCTCATGTGCAAGCATACATGCATGACCAACAGTATGCAGAAAGCAAGCAAACCAAGCTGGCATAAGACATTCTGGACTGGAATAACCGCTTCCTCCTGAAACATCAGAATCATAGCATGAATATTATAAATCCACTGAGGAGGAGGGAAGGCTCAATCCACAGTTGTGTCTAGAACTACCCCAATAAACAGGTGGCTACAGGGGAGATTCGGGCTTGTTGTTAGAAAAGCCCCTTATAAACAACAGCTGAGTTGTTACCTGCAAGTAATGCAACACCAACTATGGAGATTTGACCTTAATAAGCCAACTGCCCAAATATGAGAATACAGGAATTCCCGACCTTGTGATATGGGCTGCTACCACTGCCATGACCTTCGTGAAGATCCGAGACGTGGAAGTAAGACCAAATGGAAGGACCGCAAACTGATAATGTTGAGATCCCACCGTAATGCGGAGAACCTCTTGTGTGACTGAAGAATAGAGATGCGAAAGTATGTATACTGCAAGTCGATTTACACTATCCAGTTTTCTTTCTCCAGCACAAGAAGCCCCTAGGCTAGGGTCAGCATCTTGAACTTTTCTTGTTTGAGAAACCAGTTAAAAATGCTGAGGTCTAGGATCAGACATACACAGCCATCCTTCTTGAGAATCAGGAAATAACTGACCCTGTTCCTGCTCCAGAATCAAATCCACTGCACCCTTTCGAAGTAGGGTTGGGCTTCCTCTTGGAGGTGCCAAAGATGGTCTAGGGAAAGTGAATTTGGTTAGGAAGGAATGTGTGAGGGAAACTCCTGGAAGGGTACAGCATACCCCTTTTCTAAAATACTTAGCAAAGTCTGGTATTATCGACCCTCATCAGTGCAGAAACTGGGACACCCATCCCCCACGAAGAATGCATAGAGATGGGAAAACTCGGACTGCTTCCCTGTTTTTTTTTAGGGAAGGAGGAAGTGGACGAGGCAGAAGATAGGGAAGAGGAAAAACCACTGCCTATCCCTTCCCACACCCCCTATAGCTCCTGTAGAGGGGGTAGACAACCGCTACTACTTCTGGTAGTGTTGGCCATACTGCTGACTTCCACTGATTGAAAAGCCTCTGGAGAAGCATGAAAATCTTTTGAACTGCATATAGTCTTTAGGCTGTGACTGAAGACCCAAAGAATGACCTGTGGCCTTGCTGACTTTAAAACATTCTAAGTCTGAATCATCTTCAGCACCTAACAGGTGGGAGTCATCAAAGGGCAAATCCATCAGGGTGTTCTGGACGTCCTGTTAAATTCCAGAACCCCTTCAAACTTGCATGTCTTCTGGTAACATTGAAGTGCCCAATGCCCTTGCCACAGAATCAGCCTTATCTAGCCACAACTGTGTAATATAGTGGGCTGCAGCTTACCATCATTCCTATGTACTGAAAAATGCTTCTGTACATTCTCAGGCAGTTTTGGAACAATAGCCATAGCAGAATCCAGAAGGGATGGATGTGTCTACAGAGCAGACAGGTTTCATTCATAGATTTTAGAGCAAAGCTCCCAGATGAGAATACTTCGTTTGCTGCCTGTTCCATCTTCTTGGATTCCCTATCTTCAGGAGAGGAGGAGGATGATCCACGGGTCAACTTAAAAGAGCATGAAGCCTGAACAATCAAACTCTCTGGTGAAGGATGTGAAAACAAAAAGCGAGGATCACCAGGAGCCGGTTTATATCTTCTGGCTATCGGCCATGGAACAGCTGAGGCAATCCTCGGATTCTGCCAAATGTCTAGATTAGGCTCATTGAAGCCTCATTGAAGGGTAGTGGAGGTTCAGAGGTCACTGAAGCAGAATGTACTACTTCAGTTAATATATTTGACTCCATGGTAGGGAGTGGTAGATTTAACATTTCCTCAGCTCTCTTGATGACAGAATGGTATGAGGTGACTTTTGGAGGTGGAATTCTCTTTGATGACAACAATTCCTATTCTGGAGGAGTATCTAAACCACTTGCCTTCCTTAACCGGGTCCCTCTTGAGAGTCGGCCTCTCAAAAGAAATTCTGACCTTTCTCTATAAGACGTTAGGCTTCCATTCTCCTTTCTAAAACTATGCTGTAGGATCAACGGCATCGTTATCATGCCGGCAACATAATTAGAGGCGGCAGGGAAGTTAAGAAGATGCACAGGAATCAAAGCTCATTTCGTCGATATGGAGGGAGCTGGCACCTGAGTTGGCACTTGTGGCATCAGTGACACTCCTACAGAAGGAAGACCTAAAGGTGAAGGCATCCTTTTTTTAGGAACCTCCTTCGGCACCGGTGTCGGCCAAGTTATCTCAGCCATCGGCATGAAGGGTGCCTGCTGGTAAGGCACTGGAAAGCCCCCCAGTGAATAAGCAATAGGACCCATGAATCCCGCAGATGCGCCAGACGGAGTCATCACCCTATTAAAGATGTTAAACATGGCATTCAAGAAGTGACTTGAATCCATACCCGGAGTTGGGAAGTCTGAGCACCCATGCTCCTGCTGAGGCAGAGGAACCTGATCTGAAGTTGGTGTTGTGTTTGGAGCCAGAGGAGAAGTTGGAAGAGGGACATGGACCAAAGATGACACAGGTAGTGGCACCCAAGAAGGAGTCAGTGTGACCTCCCATTGATTATCCTCCAAAGTTGGATGGGGGAGACGTCGGCCTCGTGACTTGTCCTTCGCCAAATGATGACATGAGGGCTTAAACCTTGGACATACATTGTGACAAGCTCTTCTCTCATCTCTTGTTCTGGCCATGTACAATTTCAAATCTTTCTTTAAGAGTATTCAGATTCATCCGCCGACATCTGGGACAGGTGTCGACCCCATGATCTGGCCCCAAACACCAAAGACATGTCATGAGGATTTGGAATAGACATTAAACCTTCCAAGACTTTGCAGGGCTTAAAACCCAACTTTTTATGTGGCGACAGTGGCACAAATAAAGTGCACATTTAATGAAAAAATCTCATAAATTCAACAATTCCCTAAACGAAGAGTAACGAAAAACGGTTATGGGGCAAAAGCGCAGGGAAAAAGGAACTAACGTCAACAAGCCGATGAAGCTCTTTATGGCTCCAGTGAAGTCATACGGTGGCGCGTGAGGAGCTGTGTACCTTCCGACTCCCTCTGTGGAGCTATCGAAAAAAACATTTCCATACAAGCTGGTGCATAGGGTGTAATTAAAAAAGGAAAAAATGCAAATGGTGGGGAATAAGCAGGTAGAATGACCATGATGGAGGTGAAAATTGAAAGGCAAAAGGAAGTGACTTAAAAAGCATGGACTGCACGGGATATGGACATTTTGCAGTCAACACATATATTGTACTGCTGTAGATATTTTTGTTGTTAATATTATTACTTAGCTCTTTCCTTTCAGTGGTAATGGTACCAGTGTGGTGAAGTCTCCATAACATCAGTCTTATCAGGAAGTGAAAGCATAGGTGTACCAAGCACCTACTTGAAAGGGATTATTATACAGACAATGCTTCTCTGATAACAGCAGAAGGCCAGGAGCTTTACCAACTCTATATGTTGATGACTCTAGCAAAAGCTTTTTCTAGAGCCCAAAGTCTGTCGTTCTGCTGCCGATATTGTATTATCACTCTCTCATCTTCACTTGGTTCAATTGAAAATGACTCTTCAGTTGTAACCGTGCCTGTATGTTACCAACATAAACAACACTGGCAAAGCCAACAGGTTTGTCTTTCAATAGCATTACAAGACCTTAATGCTTTGCCAAAGCTTTCTGCTGATGTTATTAGGCAAAAATAAATAAAGTGCTTGTTTGCCAATGCTGAGCAGCATTTACAAAACCAAGTTGCTGCAGTGTGATGAAACATATATGAACATGGGTAATCAAGTGCACATAGGTATCATGCCACAGCTGCATTTTGTAACCATTGATCTACCATTCCGAGCTGTGGATGGCAATCTTGGAGCAGTGCATCTAAAAATACCCACTGCCCTACATAAAAGAGAAAAAGAGCTACACAGTAGATAATGCTGGAACTGCCAATCCACCCAAACAAAAATGTGGCGGTCGGGGTGTAGGAGCAACAGAGGAGAGGGTAGGGGAATGGAGAAGCAACTTGGAAAGACTGGGCCGAGGGGAATGCGAGGGGAAGTCGATCAAAAGGGCAAGAGCAAGAAAACCAATTCAATCCCATGGAGTGCTGAAATAGAAAGAATAGGGAGCTCCGTGTATGTAAGAAGTGGAAGTCATTCACTTAAAACAATAATATGGAAGCTATGCTCCTGGGTGAGACAAGCACAAGAAGAAGGATAGCCATCCAATAACAAACAAGCAAAAAAGATGGATAACAAAGCTAACCAATGGTATGCAGTGGGCTGTCCCATAACCCACAGTGAGGAAACAAACTTTCTATCATGGTGATTACACTGCGATGCTATTACAATGGGGTGTTACAACGACCGCGTTGTAACCACGCAATTCCATTACTACACAAGTCATTGCATCGACTTGCAGAAGAAGGCGCGGTAACATAAAGAATAGTATATTTCACTATCCCAACACCTTCCCGGATGTTGCGTAGGCTGCAGTTGGAATAGTAAATTATACATTTCTAACGTCAGCACGCCATCTACTGCACGTTGATGTAATGAAATTTATAAACTTCGGGCCCGGGGGGCAGTAACTTATGGAGGTGAACTTGGGGACACAAGGGCTGCTCTGCGATCTCTGCTGCGGAGAACAAGTTTTTAAGACATCTGTCTGCGTTGCCCCCGAGTACACCACTAATGCCCCAAAGGCTTGATTTGGGCATAAGACCCATCGATGAGGAGCTGGGTCTTAAGCCACTAACCTTCTGGCGGAGACTCTGGGTTACTCCGGAGCTCAGGAATTATAGGCAGGAGTTAGCCGACGTTCTGAGGTTTGCTAATGTGGGGAAACTTCCCTGGCTCAAGTATGTCAGAGAGGGTCTGGAGAATCTGGGCCTTGCTTTAATGTGGTCTGATCCGGAGCATGCGTGCAGCAGAATTTCGCGTAACCAGTTGGTTAATATGTATCGAGAAAGTAAATTGGCCCGCCTCATGTCAAACTCCCACTCTGGTTTCCATGACGATACGAGGTCCAAGACGTACGAGGTGCAAGAGGAGCAGGGAGGCCGAACTAAGACTAAAAGAGCTGGTGAATTGACATAGACCGCTCTAGAGAACGCTTGAGGGACACAACAAAAGCATTGCAAAAATCCAGTCATGCGCAGTGCCCTAGGCTGACTCCCTGCTTTTAAGGAGAGAACTTCGAAATTTAAAAAAAACGGTGGCTTCCTTGACCTCTAAACAAAAGATTCCATTGAAAACCTGAGGTATCTGTGTGGCAAGAGATAATTCGTTCTTGCCCCATGAAAAACTAGACCCAAATAGAAGAAGGTGTCCAGAAGGCCAATGAAACGCCCCTCGAATTGATAAGAGAGGAACCTATTACTAATATTATGAAAAGTTTTTTCTAGTGAGAACCTTGTCCTGATGAAGGTGTAAATACAAAAACCGAAACGCTGCGTCGACAACTTGTTTTTAAATTTTTCTTATGTGTAATTGTTCTTTTATCTGTCTGTGGATAAATTGCATTTTATTAGTTTTGTTGTGTATAAACACAATTATTTTTTTTTTTAAACTGTCAAGTGGCACTGTTATCAGTAAATTATCTCTTGTACTGTATGTAATAAAATGTACAAATTTGATATAATTACTTTGTTGATTGATATATTTCGAGGAATGTATAATGTGGTTTAAATTTGTAAGGGTCGTATGAGTTATAAAGGTACACAAGTAACACCTGATTTAGTGGTAGTATTAGGGATCTTTTCATTCTCTTTGCTTATCGCTCCTTGTCCCTTGATTGGTGTTGTGAGGAGACCTACCTTTTCTGTTTAAACTTTTATCAATTTGAACATGTCTTAGACAATGTTAGCCCTATTGTTGCACGAAACTGTACCTCCAATGGCACCACGGCTCATTACCCATCAGAAATTTTACGTGTAATTGGCATCCTTCTTCCCCTAAGAACTGTCCAGGTTGCACCTCAGACTTGGAAAATGAAGTGCATGTTTTGTTCTTCTGTCCCGCTTATTCAAAATCGAGAAGGAGGTGGATTATTCCACTATGCAAAAATTTGGGGATAAGGCACTGCTTCCAAGCATATAGAATTCTAAAAACTGACCCCTCTCCTGTAATGGTCTTTGCTGTATCTAAATTCTTATCAGCAATGTGGAATATAAGAAGGACCTTGGTGAATAATGTATGAACTTGTTCAATCAAGTTACTCTTGTAGAGCTGGACTGATGCTCGATTCCAAAATCCGGAGGGGAAATAACATGTAATTTATTAAGGTCCATTTATTCTGTCATTTGCCTATGATATGTGTTTTAACTCCATTTTTAAATCCCACCGCTTACTTTTATTGTTTTAATAATGTATGCTTTTATGACATTCTTGTCGAAATAACGATTTTTTGATTGATTGATTGATTGTAATGACTTGCGTAGTAATGGCATTGCGTGGTAACAACACGGTCGTTGTAACGACCTCATTGTAATCTGGGGCGGAATTAGGCATGTACAAGCTGTGCACCTGCCCAGGGGCTGCCACGCCAATATATATCCTTAATATAATAATCCTCAGAGGATGGATACATATTTGCGTGGCGGCCCCTGGCAGGGACTTGGCGGCCTCCGGCTCTGTTCCACTTCCAAACACCATGAGCACCCCCCTCTTCACTGGCCTCAGTGCCTGCATTCCTCCGGGGGCCCCCTACCTACGCTCCCTGCCCATGGCCGCCATGAGCTTGGAGCCGCCCCTGTTGTAATGCCATGCGATGTAATGACTCGCGTAGTAACGAGTCATATTCCCCACTGTGAGTATTTGTGTTGTCCACAACAGCTCTTTGACAACAGACAACTAAAAACGGACTGTGTTGAAATCTAAAAAAGTCTTGTGGCGCAGGATACAGTGAGGAGAGGTTCTAGCATCATGGCCACACAACGTTGGAAGTTTGAACAGACCTTTCGCGTATAGTATCCCTGGCATTATCACACAAGATGGTACAATGTTAATGATATGGAGAAAGCGCCGTCAGTTGTCAGCAACTTCAATGCTAAAGAAAAAAGCCAATAAAAGTAGCTATAAAAAGGTCTAATGGCGCTGATCCTGCAATGCTATCCATTGTGGCACAAGCCACAGCTCTGTACTGATTAAAGAGCCAGCTTCCTGAAGCTCTATCAGTTGTTCCAAGAAAGGGGACCCTGAAAGAAGTAACATTCACCTATCCAGTTACAACTAATGCTGAAAAAAGGTACAAGAGGCACCTGCCTGTCTGGACCTAGACTGTCTTAAATGGAACAATACATTCATGCAAGCATAAATATACATATTCGTGAACACACACTAAATGCATATAGCTTTCGCTTACACACGTATGTAACCACACATGTACACAAGTGCAGGCATTGAAAGTTCATTTTGATATTATTTAGCGCTGCTATTACATACAAACTTTACGTACCTTGACACGTGCCATTCACAGATGAATATCCAGCCTTGCATGGACATTCGAAACCCCCTCGTATGTTCTTGCAATCTTCGTTCACCTGACAGGAGGACGCGTTGACCGTGCACTCGTTGATATCTGAAATGTAAGAGCACACTTACTGGCTTCCATTTTTAGAGGTCATCTTTACTTCTGAAGATACTGAGCCTGAGGCACACCCTGAAGACTCATGTCACAGGCCTTGTAAGGTCGAGCCAGTGTTGAATGGACCAGGACACGTTGTGGGCCTTAGTCATGTGTATCAGTAAGGGGCAGATGTATCAACTGGATTTTTAGTCGCAAACACTGCGATTCACAAAAAAGCAGAGTTTTTGCGACTAAAAATCAGGAAAACGAGATGTATGAAGGAAATGGCATCGCAAAATTAAGGAATCGCAAAATGTGCGATTCCTTAACTTTGCACAAGCATTTAAGGAATCGCAAAAAGCGATTTCTTAAATGCTATGTAAGAAACATTTTAGTTTTGCGAATTCACCTTAAGAAATCACAAATTACCACCAACTTCAAGTTGGTGTACTTTGCGATTTCTTTCACAAATGCACTTTTTGGCATTTGTGAAGGTGCCATGTGGCACTCATACATTCCCTTAGGGCATGTATGTGCGCCATATGCGCACACATGTACATTTCAGGGGTGCATCAGGGTGTCCTTATGACACCCTTGAAATTATTCTCAATTTGCGATTCTCAAATTGCGAATCGCAAATTGAGAATGACTTCCCATTCATTTCTATGGGCCTCCTGGCCCATAGAAATGAATGGGAAATTATTCCTTAATTGCGATTAGCAATTTGCTAATCGCAATTAAGGAATTTTAAGAAATCGCTAAAAAATTGCGATTTTTTATATACATACCATTTTGCAATTCTCAAATAGCGATTCTCAAAAAATCACTATTTGAAAATAGCAAATAGGTATTGTGATACATCTGCCCCCTAGTGTTCTAAAGGTGGCCCTTTTTGGAGAACCTGTCCAGCACCACAAACGTCTGCTCGTCACCACATTAGTTTCTTGCATTTTATTTATGAGAGATGACGTGGCCTGCTGAGCTATGCTATTGGTTGATTTTTATGTGCACGCCCACAGGGAAGGATCTTGCCACGTTGATGACACATTTTCAAGGAGTTGCCCAAGTGCAGGTGTGTGAGGTTTGCAGGAGGTCGAAGCAACTTTCACAAGTTAGATGACTGCCACTGAATACTGGGACAGCTTTATCGAGAAAGAAGCGGGTTTGGATTGGAAGCTGGTAGAATGATGTAGGTGAGCATGTGGTAAAGTTTTGGGCAGTGTGTAGCATACACAAATATTTAAACATTAGCCATCTGTCAACACGAGTGGAAGCACTTTTTCACCGCAGCACACTGATGAATCTGGATTTTTAGTAAACAAGAAAGGTTGAATTTTATTTCGATTAGCACCAAAAATAAAATTTGTTCTGTGGGTGATCTAAATGAAAGCACAGATTCAATGGCCTATCACAGAATAGCACTCATCTCTGGTCTCCAAAATATTACCCTATTTTGATTGGATACTAAACAGCCAATCAGAACACTGAGAACTATTATTATTATTATTATACCGAATAGCAGCTTTTCATAAATGCTAAATGAGAGTAT
The DNA here is from genome assembly GCF_964261635.1 of Lissotriton helveticus. Classification (NCBI taxonomy): domain Eukaryota; kingdom Metazoa; phylum Chordata; class Amphibia; order Caudata; family Salamandridae; genus Lissotriton; species Lissotriton helveticus. Next base: position 32,704,680 of record NC_136072.1, on the reverse strand, counting down.
CGTTCCAGAAAGTCTGGCTGGTTATGTTTTAGTTTCAGCCAATAGGAAGTAGTCTGCGTGTTTAAACATTCTCCCTGGCAGTCAGAAGCCAATCAGAGAGCCCTGTTTCCTAAAGCACTGCCTGACTCTGGCGGGAAGAGCAGGACAGATATCTTATTGTAGCATGTGGTTCCCTAGGGAACCCTACACAGCAATGTATCTCTCTGTGTGGATGCAACTCATATGGAAAATACAGATTTACCCAATGGTCTTGTCTGGCAGACTGTTGGGAGAAGAGTGTCCCTTTTACCAGCACATTGCTAAAAATGCAGCTTCTGAAATTGTTTCAAAGTTTAGTGTAATGTGATTATTTTCAACTGGAGCTGCCGTCTGTGAGGAGCAAATCTGGCAACTTCAGGAAAAACAATTGAAATGTGTCTTTTGAATCAGTAATTTAACTGCAGGATTCTTAGAGTGCCCTCTGGTGCCAAGTAGACTGGCCTGACTGTGGTCTCTAAGTCAATGTAACACCCGTCTGTGTAAAGGCTATCACCATAAAATAGAAATACCGAAATGACTGGCATTTTTCTATGAAACAGGCATTGGCAAAGCCAATAGGTCTGCAGTTGTCTGCCAGCAGTTTGGCAATTCTTGTTTTGTAATGTTTGGGAAGCAACAAAAGAAAGGACCTCTTGGAGAAAAAGTGCTAATGATAACTTTCTAATTCAAACACCCTTCAATCACACTAGTGTCAGAGATCAGAATGCTCCTAAACTATACATGACAACAACAGTATAAAAATTATGACAGGAAAAAAACGGAATAATATACGGTCCAGTGCAAATTTATTGTACAGTTTATTGGTCAAATATTAAATGTTTGGGAAGCTGCCAGGCGTTTGTCAATGTAAAAAATAACAAAAAAAAACTAAAGACAAAAATGAATTTGAGTTTAAAAAAAAAGCACACATTACCATACTACTCCACCACACCAAAGGGAAGTACTGTATGTGTGGATGTGCTCCTTGTAAAAAGGAGAGCAGTCAGTAACTCATTGTGAAGTCAGGCAATGGCTAAAGTGGTGTCACGCACTTCCACTTCATGCATGCTGGAGTGAGTTGGAGAATAATGGGACTATTATGACCACAGACAAATGGATGAAGTGTAGCTGAAAACCCCTATGAGTAACTATGTCATACACATCATTTTAGTAAAATTCAAAGGTCTTGGCTATCACAGACCTAAAAGATGCCAATCGCTCTGCCACTGGCTGCCTGACTCTTGTCTTTTAAAAAGAAGAAAAGAAAGAAGGCACGACAGAAAGAGCAACAAGCATTGGAAATGCAATAGGTCTCGCAATAACGCGAGTCTGAACTATTAGCATTGTAAATGATAATGCCCTTTATTTTTGCGTTCTGGTTTTTGGAACATAAATAAAAGACTTTGTCATTTACAAGGCCTATAGCTGAAATTTGCGTTAAAACGAGACCTATTGCATTGCAATGGTGGTGGTGCTGCTGAGTTCTCTGAATCTGCACCCCCAATCTGCACCCCCAATCTGCACCCCCAGTGTGTGAGTGGCGTTGCGTGTGTGAGTGGCGTTGCGTGTGTGATTGGCGTTGCGTGTGTGAGTGGCGTTGCGTGTGTGAGTGGCGTAACGTGTGTGAGTGGCGTTGCATGTGTGAGTGGCGTTGTGTGTGTGAGTGGCGTTGCGTGTGTGAGTGGCGTTGCGTGTGTGAGTGGCGTTGCGTGTGTGAGTGGCGTTGCGTTTGTGAGTGGCGTTGCGTGTGCGAGTGGCGTTGCGTGTGTGAGTGGCGTTGCGTGTGTGAGTGGCGTTGCGTGGGTGAGTGGCGTTGCGTGGGTGAGTGGCGTTGCGTGTGTGAGTGGCGTTGCGTGTGTGAGTGGCGTTGCGTGGGTGAGTGGCGTTGCGTGGGTGAGTGGCGTTGCGTGGGTGAGTGGTGTTGCGTGGGTGAGTGGCGTTGCGTGGGTGAGTGGCGTTGCGTGTGTGAGTGGCGTTGCGTGTGTGAGTGGCGTTGCGTGTGTGAGTGGCGTTGCGTGGATGAGTGGCGTTGCGTGGATGAGTGGCGTTGCGTGTGTGAGTTGTGTTGCGTGTGTGAGTGGCGTTGCGTGTGTGAGTGGCATTGCGTGGGTGAGTTGTGTTGCGTGTGTGAGTGGTGTTGCTTGGGTGAGTGGCGTTGCGTGGATGAGTGGGGTTGCGTGGATGAGTGGGGTTGCGTGGATGAGTTGCGTTGCGTGTGTGAGTGGTGTTGCTTGGGTGAGTGGCGTTGCGTGGGTGAGTGTGGTGTTGCGTGGATGATAGTGGGCTTGCGTGGGTGTGAGTGGCGTTGCGTGTCTGTAAGTGTTGCTGTGTGGGTGAAAGTGGCACAGAGCCTTTGATGTGGCCTGGCGCAGGAGAAATGCTGCTGCTGCTAATTAAAGACAAGAGTGGCCGGGAAGCGGCCGGGAAATACAAGTACGGCCGGCCACATAATTAGGGGAGGAGAAGCCGCACAGCACACGCTGGGAGAAGCCCTTTGATGTGCTGTGCGGCCGCGATGCGCGCTCTGTGCTGGGGGAGGGGAGAGGGCCATTAGCCTGAACTCGCGGCAAGATCAAACGAAGGGTGGGAGGGACATTGAGGAACAGATGGCCATGAAAGTGTATGGGCCAAAAGCACGTGCCTGTGGCCACGTGCACTCGAAGAAAACGCCACGAAAAAAAGCGGTGGTTTCACAATCAGTTCGAGCACTTGAATTCTCGCCATTTCCCATTCCTTCGGAATGGTAAAGGCGAGACCTAAAAATGGATAGCAAGACAGAATGTAAGAAGGAAGGAAAGAAAGAGAAAAGAAAGAAAGAAAGAAAGAAAGAAAGAAAGAAAGAAAGAAAGAAAGAAAGAAAGAAAGAAAGAAAGAAAGGAGAAAAGAAAAAATTGACAAAGGAAAGAAAAACATTAAAATAAAGAACTAACAAAAGGGCAGAAAGTAAAAAGCAGGAAAGTAAGACAGCACAATGGAAAGAAAGGAGAGAAATAAAGAAGGGTAGAGAGACTGAAATGAAGGAGAAATGAAAGTAGGAAAGAAAGCAAGAAAAAAGGAAGGATAGCAATAAAAAGACAAGAAAGAAGTGAAGGATTGAAAGAAAGAAGAAAAGTATGAACGAAAAAAGAAGAGGAAAGAAGACAAGGGAGACATAAAGCAATAGAGAAAGAAAGCAATACACAAGAACAGAAAGAGGAAGGGAAGAAGGATATAAAATAAACCTTTTGTGCAGCAAATTAAACATGATAAACGTCGGTTTCTTCCTGGGCGAAAAAGTTTTACAAGTGCAGCAAATTAAACATGATAAAAGTAGGTTTTCTTCCTGGGCAATGTTTAATATAGAACCATTCGTGAAATTGAATCCAGAATAAATGTGTTCTGAAGAATTGTTTGTTTATGAATTCACATGTAGAGGATAACTTTATACATAACAGTTTCAAACGACTGCAGATTTGGTATGCCATGAAATACCGTCAGATAATCAGGCTGTGCACATTTTTTTTTAAATAGCTTTGGCAGGAGACAGGAACTGATTAGGCATGGAATGTGGCCTTTCCTCACATCTGGTATGAAGAGCAGTGCTTTCATCTCAGCCTCTAAACTCAAAGGCAACACTAATGCAATTATAAAGTAAAAAGAAAATAACTGGCACTGAAGGGAATCGTCTTTGTGTGCAAATGTGCTCATTGTGAGAGAAATGCAGTTACTAAAGTGAAGGTAACCAGTTGCTGAAGTAGGCTGACCCATTGAGGTTTCCAAATCAATGTAACACCAGCCCCCCCCCTCACTGCTGCCTGTGCTTCATATTGTGGGAGGGCAATGTCAATGCTATTCCTATAACATATAAATACCGAAATGAAAGCACTGACTAGCATTTCTCTATGACAAAAAGTAGAAAACTGAAGAGATGTGCTCAAGTGCTTGAAAAATAAAAACAACTTTTAGACAAAGCTATAATTTAATGTTGCAAAGTGAGATACTCAGCAACCAAGTCAATACATGTTGGAATAATAAATTATCAGTGGTGAATTGGCCATTAGAGTGACTGGTCTGTAAAGTGACGATTCCTTTTGTTTAGGCATTGGAATAATTTAAGGGACATCAATGCTGCTGTCCTTTGACAATGTTGAAGTGTGCTGACTCTGGTTATTGTTTAGTTGTTGGCAGGCTAAGGATCCTCTCCAACCTATGGGCCATATTATCAAGACCAGGCGATAAAATTATCGCCAGAAAACTGCCGCTCAAGCGGCGATAATGGGCTTGATAATATGCTCTATAGAATTCCAATGGAAACCCTGGTTAGACATCTAACCTGGGCTTCTATGGGAATTCTCTAGGGCATATTATGAAGCCCATTATCGCCATTTTAGCGGCAGTGTCCTGCTGATAAAGCAGCGATAATTTTAACGTCACTCTTGATAATATGCCCCTATATTCTGTAATAGAATACACTCTTTACAAAAGGAATCATCTTCTCTTCACTGGTGCTGAGGATGGGACGCAAATTCGTACCAGCAAGACGGTGGACAGATGGTCATGAAGCCCTTAAACATAGCACAACAGCTCTGATTTTATGTTCATCGACAAACCATGGTTATCGGTGCTTTATAAATGGTAGGCAAAGCATGACCAAGGTTGCCAGGGTTTTGGACATGCTGGGATTGACAGGGTTGTGTGCAGGATTGTCAATGGGTAAGACAAGCTCATTAATACTTTGCTCCCCTGGCTATCTAACCTAAAAGTATGGTAATAAAAGAAATGAAGAAGATAAGCATGCAGATGGATTATGAGGCTAACCACGTAGAGGAAGTATTTTGCTTTGATTATTTGCACATTTGTTTAAGAGTAGGGGCCTGTGCAGTCCGCAGTGATAGATCCATAACAACACATGGCTGTGGAGGCAGTGATCCACAATTTCTCAGTTGGAAACTAAGAGGGGGGCCTTGTGACCCCCAACTAATAAAATGCAAAAAATTGGGGTGCTGTCAACATCAGCGCATGGAGAGGAAATGTGGGTCAACTCAGATCAATTGGCAATATACTAATGGAGATCTGTAGATGGTTTAACCCCTCCCACGCTCATGACGAGCTGAGCTCGTCATGAGCCACGGTTCTCGTGTGCTCATGACGAGCTGAGCTCGTCATGACCGTTATAACGCTCAGGTGCGGGGCTAATTCCCCTGCTGTACTGGGCGTTCTAACGAACGGGCGTGGCACACGAGAAACGTGGCTCATGGCGATCAGAGCTCGTCATGAGCACCGGGGTGCTGTCCGCGCCCCACCCTCCCCCAACCACAGCGGGGGAATCGGCCCCGCAGCCAAGGGGTTAAGGAAATTACACTGAGTACTTCAGTAATTTTGTTATGTTTAGAACTAGGTGTTGCAGGAGTCCGTCCATAGATGGCGCTCAGGCCAACCCTCTGTTGGATAAGGCTATTGCCCAGGCCACAGCTAAGTTACTTCGGGCATTGTTTAAACAAGGTTGTAGGACTCCCTCAAAGGAGTTCTTCACACAATTTAAGCATTCATGGAAATCTTAATAGCAAAGGAACATAGTGGTATTTGAGCCAAACCGAACACTAGAACCAAACCAGTAGCTACAATGTTCAAGGAATAATAATCAGACTGGCCTGAGAGGAGGTGAATTAAAGGATAGTAGTTAGGCATAGTTGATGGTACCAGCCATATCCAGGTAGAGAAAGATTTTTACTTGATTCATCAGTTCACCTACCTCAAACTAAAAGGGAATTTCTGGTTTGGGATTTTCGCTGGCGTGGGGTTAATTGTCTAATGGAGACATAGGAATGTTGTCTCTACTAAATGTTCATATTGAGCAGATATAATGTTTTGAGTGTCTTTTGTTCCTGTGCCCTTTGTATTAAGGTTACAGGAAATATTGGCTGAAACTAGTATTTGTGAGGGTGAAACTTAGATACACATGAAGCTCACTTGAGCAGAGTAAACCAACAAAACACACAGTGTAAATAGTAACTGTCTTCAAGTAGAGAGGTAAGACTACAAACCACCAATGAATATATATTTAGATTTTAGCACCATTTAGAGTTTTTTAGTAACACTTAATAAGAGGTGGGCCAAATGTAATAACCATGAGTTGTTACATAATGACTTCCATATCAGGAGGGGAATGTTGGATTTTGTGGTAGTTGTTACAAAGAGTGGCTTGTTTTTTTATGGTATTATTTTTTTTATTGCGATATTGATGTTGGATTGCTTTATTTTTTGATAGATAGAAAATAATATCAATATGTTTTTTTTATGGATATGCTATTTTATATTATGATGTGTGCATAACAATATGGATGTTTTCAACAGATTTGTTTCTCAATATACATACTTTTGATTTGATTTAATTAGCAAAATTATGTTCTTTCAAACTCAGCCATTGGTAGAGCACATCCAAACTCACGGCTTGTGGTAGCAACAAATTCACTTACTCTTAACATAAAACCATTTTAAGGACTCACCTTGGCAGTCAGTCCCATTTCCGGTGAATCCAGGCCAGCATCTGCAGGAGAAGGACCCATCTGTGTTGTTGCAGTAGGCATAAGTGTGACAGTTGTCTTGATTAGTTGCACATTCGTCTATATCTTTACATTCCTCTCCGTCATAACCATCCTTACACTGGCATGTAAAAGAGCCCATGTTGTTGATGCACTCAGAAGTTATAGGGCACGTGGTAGAGCTGGAAGCGCATTCGTCAATATCTGCAAAAAAAGAGGCAGACCTTTAAATAGTCTATGAATGTAATTTGAACCGGCACAATGGTATTAATGAACCAGAAAATGTACTTACCAGTAACTATAGTTCTTCAGCTTTGGTATCTTTCACAGATTACCATGCTTTAATAAGCCCCATCATCAAGTTGGGAATGCCCAGTAGTGAATTTGAACTCAGCAGTTTCCAAACACAGCAATAACATGTACACTGTCATATGTAGTCCATTCAACACATTATTTGACATGCAATCTGGCCAATAAGATGAATGAAAGCAGAGTACCAATTCAACACAGAGGTTGATCTGATCAGATTTTTGCAGTTAGTCAATTTACTACTGTCGGAAATACATGTTTAATATTATTTGTTAGTCAAATGGAAATATTTGGGCACCTTAGGTATAACTATTCAAAACTAAACAATTTCCCTTTGGATATGTATAAATAAAGAATAGGTATCACCTCACACAATCATTCTTCCTATATTCAACCATTATCACCAAGATATTTAAATACATAAACAAATGTAAATCGCCCGCTATCACCGTATTTCATCGCCTAATTAGCGCGGAATTATCAATGCGCATCAGGAAGGCGATCTGAAATCTGGCGATAGTCGGCGATATGGCACATTAGCGCATGAAAACAAACGTTGTTTTCATGTGCTAATGTGGGCCTTGTTAATATGGGGGGGTGGATTCAGCTCCCCCATGTTAACAATGCCTAACGCCTGGTCCGAGCAGGCGTTGGGAGACCTTTTTATCGCAGGTTTTTGTTTCCCAACGCCTGCCTTGGTAATAGGGTGTTCCCACCTCCAACCGCATTTTACATGTGGTTGGACGTGGGAACGCCCACTTTGCATGTCATTAGCGATGTTTCTCGCTGACATGCAAAGTGGGCTCGGGCCAGGCTTTAAAGTGCCCTTGGTAATAGGGCTCTAGCTGTATCGCCGCTTTCTCGCCACAATTCGCCGAGAAAGCGGCGATACAAGCCCTTGGTAATATGCCCCTCAGTTTTTTGAAAGAGTAGTGGAGGTAGGGATTCAGGGAATCCTTACTGAAGCATATCCACATTCCCATAACTTATCTAAGAGTTAAAAAAAAGCTATCAGCTCCTTAAAGGAAGACCTCATGATTACCATAAATCCTGCTGATAAGTGGTGGTGGTTTTTGACACCAAGGATTATGACACTATAAAAGTCTAGAAGTTGTGGAACTCTAGGAGAAGTTCAGGTGAAAGAGTTATCAAGCTTAGCTAAAAAATGTTGTGAACTTTTAACGGAAGCTAAAGATCAAAATTGCATATGTGAAGTGGAATAAAAAATGTCGAACAACCAACAACCTAAAATTCCGGCTGTTTATGTATTAGCTGAAATCCATAAAGACAGCAAAGATCCACCTTTACGACCCATTGTCAGCTGTCTGGGCTCCTTGCTGGAACTTCTGAGCAAATATATTGACTTTTTCTTGAAACTTCTTGTTAGCAAGTTAAAATCATATGTGAAGGATTCTACAAGCACATTATTACTCTCTTGGAAAATCCTTCAATAAAAATACTCAATGTCTGGATACACTGTACAATGAGTCTTTATATACAAATATCCTGCAAAAATCCACGGTTGAAGTGATAAGAGAGATTTTAGAAAATACAGAAATTGAGAGAGTAAACAAGAAGTTCACTGTTAAAAGCACTACCATAGTCCTGAGAAATAATATATATTTTTTTAAAGACCAGCTATTTCGCCAGAAGAAGGAGAATACCATGATGGCCACCTGTGCTCCCAGTCTGGCCTGCTTATATGTAGACGAATTTGAGAGAAAACATAACATATAATGCAATGTCCCTATTGTTTGAGAGCATGCTAGAGTGGTATTGTTTTATCGGCGATATCTTCTTCATCTGGGCGGGATCCATGACATTGTTAGAAGAATTTTGGGGCATATTATCAAGGGGGTTTATCTCCGCTTTTTTGGCTTTAAAAGCCAAGAAAGCGGAGATAAAATTATCTCCCTATTACCTAGCTGTCGCTAACACCAGTTAGCGACAGCTAGTAGGAGATAGCGACCATCTTGGGCCTCACTTTGCATGTCAGTGATATTTATCACTAATGACATGCAAAGTGGGCGTGCCAAGATGTTAGCGACTGGAAACAGTCGCTAACATCGCTATCTCCTATTACCAACTTTTGGAGATATTCGCGCTAAGCGCGAATATCTCCAAAAGCTAACACCTGCCCTGAGCAGTTCTTAGCCATGTTATCCAATGGGAGGTGGATAACATGGCTAAGAGCATTAGCTCGATAATGCCTGAATATCGCTGACTTTTCAGCGATATTCATGCATTGCGGCCGATTTTTATCGCATTTGCAATAAACTTTGGTAATACCAAGGTTTATCTGCGATAAAAATCGCCGCAGCTCTGCGGTAAATTTTTGTCTCTAACCAAGCAATAGCGATAATTATCGCTATTGCTTGGTAATATGCCCCTTTGAATCTGGTTGAATCTAGGAGATAGTAATTTGAGGTTTACTTCACAATTCAATAAAGAAAAAGTTGTTTTTTTAGATATATCTATGAAGGATAAAGAAGGAAAACTGGAGGTAGAGTTATACACTAAACTGATGGATAAAAATACTTTGCTCCCCAAATCCAGTTTCCACACTAAATCCCAAAAAAGAGAATATTCCATTCAGTCAGTTCCTCCATCTCCGGAGGAACTGTTCTGATTTGCAGGATTTCTACAGGCATGCTGAAGTTTTAAAATCTAAGCTCATGGATAGAGGATATCCCAGAAAACTAGTGTCACATTCCTTGAAGCGTGCCAGGTTTTATGATAGAGATGCTATGTTCAACAGTACTAAGAGGAAAAAGGAGATGACCAAAATAGTTTTTGTGAGCCAGTTTTATGGCATTAGCAATAGGATAAAAAATAGGATCAATAGATATTGAAACATTCTTAATGATGATGAGGAGATTACATTAGAGAGACCCCTCTTTGTGTTCAAGAGAAATACAAATCTGTGAAACCAATTGTTACACACTCTTAGAGATGAATCAGGAAACAGGCAGAGGACCTTGGATAACAGTGTGGCCAAAGACAATACAAAGTGTGGTAACTGTAGTATCTGTGCACAGTATTTAGTTGCTAATGAAACAACACATAATGGAAGACTAATAGTGGCACACACACTTAACAACTGTCGTAGTAAAAATGTAATCTATTTGCTGAGATGCCCCTGCTACTTGTGTTACATGGGCGAAACTGGCAGAGAATTAAAAGTTAGATTGCAGGAGCACAAGTCTGCAATTAGAATGAAGAAACCCACTGACCCTTTAGTCTCACATTTCCTAAATTGTAGCAAGAAAGAATCAGATTTTGAGTGGCTTATTTTTGGAGAAGGTCACCATTGGCAAGAGAGGAGGAAGCCTGGAGCAAAAAAGGAAAGCTAGGGAGCAATGGTACATTTCTATATTGAATACAATAAGTAATGGACTTAATCTGAGGGAAGAGTGGGAGAGTAGTGTGAGAAGTAGACCTCGTGAGAGTAACACACACTCCCTTTCTGAGAGCTGGTGTTAATTATCTGGTCTTAAAATTACCTTTTTTTATATAGAGCAATCTCGCTAGGATTTTTACCCACTGAGCAAACACTCGTGGAATCTTATGGGTTCTTTTTGGTTCCAATTTTATATTTTTTACATTCTTTATTTTTCCCACATCAGGTTTTATTTAGAGAATGCTACTGCCAACCACACTGTGGGTTTTGAATATATCAATATGGGTTTAGGTTTTTCCCTGGGCTTCCGTTCTGGGTCAGATGTTTTAATATACCGGAACTATTAGCCTTATTCTGCTTGTTTCCCAATCATGGGTGAAAGGGATGTTATTCAAAGTATGGGATTTGTTTCGGCTAAAATGGCCTCTTAGTCCATATTAAGGTATATATAAAATCCCCGATATGGGAAATATAATTTTTTTTTTTTTAAAAGGGGGCTAATTAGATGGTGTGAGTGAAGCACGCTATTAGTGATCGAGGTACACTATTATAGTGTAAACTAATTCCAAAATGGCAGCATCATTAACTGTGGTTGCTCCTTGACCTCCCTAATGAACCCGACATGACGTAATTATTTCGGATGCAGAAAGACCCAGGATTTCTTGTGATTCGCTTATCGAACATGAAATGGAAAGTGGATGCGCTTGGGATCAGAGGCAGTTTTTTGTCAATGAGTGGGGGAATATTTGCAGTGAATTAGCTTTGCTACCTGCATTTCATGAGTGCGAGGTTTTGGATAGAGGGTCTTGCGGGAGCCTTGTTACCTTGGTCCCTATGTATAACATGCACAGAGTTAGTCTACTGTTAGGTGATAGTCTAAACAGCCATTAGTTACGGTGATGAGGCTATGGAACTAAGATATCGTGGAAGCCCTTTACTTGATCCCACATTGTATTCACTGTTTTAGAGCACAGGCAGTGGAATTGTAGCTACTTGTAGGAATCATAGTATTATTTGTTTATTTAAAGTAGGCATAATTGCTAGATAATAAATTTAGATGTATTTCTTACATCAATGAATATCATTCCTTGACATTGCAGGCACCATTGGGGCCCCCTAGTAGCTGACTGATGTAATCGCTGCTTGAAATCTATAAGCAGTGGAGATTGTTTACTCCCACATACAACACAAAAAAGGATCAAATATAAGATAATCAGGTATTTGGATCCCATTTTTTTAATTAGTCGGAGAAAGGGATATGATTAGTATGTCATGTAGTTTATGATTATACATTATTTTTATATTTTGCCTTCCCCTAGTCCAACAATAGAATCTATAATCTGATGGGATAATTGGAAAACCTTGTGTGAGGCATATGAAATCAAGGAGTTACCTAACAAGGAGACATACTTGCTAGGCACTTCCCCTATATTATTTGTGGGTTCATTGCCCTTTCTTTACTTAGTATGGCAAGATGGAAAATAATGGATAGGAGTATGTTTGCAGTGTGAAAGTGAAAGCTGTATGGGTGATCATGAGTCTGTATATCACCAATTTCATCATGTCTTGTTACACAAAGTATAAGCTTATGTAAAAAGTTGTACTCTGATAAGTATTGATGAGTCATGTAAGTGCAATTCTCATACCACCAAGATCTTTAAAAATGTATTTTTATTCATATGTATGAAGCAATACCAAATGTATACCTATCTTTTGTTTTAGAATGTAGAGACTTTATTGAGTCTGAATATGGCTTTTGTTTTGTTTAAAAAAAAAAATTTTATGATTGATTTCAAGTCGGGGGAGAACTCAATTCTTTTCCTGAAGAAGGTGATTTGGATCAGTAAATCCCACCGAAACACATCGCAGAAATATCTATACTAAATCGACTCAACATTGGTTGCAATAAGAGATCTTTCTCCATAGTAGTGGTTTAATCAATGATTTTTTGCTCGATTTGTGGGTTTTAATGACAAAAATGAATGTTTATGACTCTCTCTTTTGTGTTAAAATTAATTTTAATGTCTTTTTAGATTGTGATTTTTGAACTGTACAATTTGGGTGTGGATTTGAATTTGCATATACATCATATAATTGTATGGATAAACCTGTTTTGCACATATTTATTGTTACACTAAGTGTGTTTTATGAAACCTTCAATCCTTTAAAAGAAACATTATACATTTGGTTATGTATTTAAATCTCTTGGTGATATTGGTTGAATGTTGGATGAATGATTGTGCGAGGAGATGCTTATTCTTTATTTATACATATCCAAATGGAAATTGTTCAGTTTTGACTGGTTGTCAATTTCGTGCCCTTTCCCTTTGGTTAAGGGGGCCCCTCTCCTGTTGTTTGAACACCTTAGGTATAAAACAATGATTCTTTCAAAGATTCACTTTATCTTTCTTAAATTGGAGAAAAGGCACTTTGATTGTAAACGCCTGGTTTCTACAACTTTTCAGGCAGATATAATGGATAATAACAGTGCCACTTTCCAAGAAAGGAATTTTAGTACTGCTTTGTGAACTGGTTCAAAAAGGGTCTTCCTTAGTTGGGCTAAAACTACATTCAAATGCCACTAAACTAACTGAGTTCTTATTATTGGAACAAGTCTAAAAAGGCTGTTAAGATATTCTTTAAATATTCTATTAGCGATGGTCAACTGAGGGTTTTCTGTCATGAGAGATGGCCACTAGACGGACTTTGAACGATTTGTGACTCAGACCTGGCTAAGTCAGATGCAATCAATATGGAAATATTTGGCGTGGTAAAGATGATACTAGGTGTAAACTATGATCAGTGCATCATGATGAACAGAATTGTTCGCATTAGGTTCCATAAGTTTTATTTATTGGTGGAGCGCTAGCATTAGATACCATCCTGCAATCTTCTGGTAAATCTAGAAGGTGGAATTCATTGAATTTAGGAGCTAAGGCGTCAATCTCAAGAGTTCAGATCCAGAAGAAGTATTTGGCCAATGCATCGTGTTAATAGGTTATGTGATGGTTTCAGTGGAATTCTGGTTTGTTCTGAAAGGAGAAGTAGTCATGTGAAGCAATGCTGTCTGGGTCACATAGGAGCCATTAGAACGAGACTCTCTTCATCTTTGTCAGGAGTCTCAGAATAAACTGAAGAGGTAGACAGGCATATGCATACACTCCTGATCAATTGATTGAAAAGGCATTTCCTCAGAGCCAGGAAAGTTGTGTTTTCCTGCGTCGTATCAGGAAAGTGCAGTTCCGGTTAGTTGCAAACAGGTCTAGACAGGTTTTTCCCCGGTGTGAGATACATTTTGTTGACTAGTTGCTGTTGCAACTCTAACTCGAGACACACTCAAGGAGCTCTGCTGAGATACAGCAGGTGGTTGTTCCTGTTAGATGTTCTCCTTTTAGTTGGATACAGTTTTCTGTGCTTGGCGGATAGCTGTAGGGAATGTGTTACCTCTTGTTTATATAAAGCATTCCTGTAATATTAAATGTTTGGAGCAATACCTTGGAAGAAAGGGTCTTAGGCCCAGTGATATGGACACCAACTCTAGTATATTTAGCATATAGATATGCAGTTGCATCTCTTTGGGAGACCATGTCCCACGGCATGCTAGTGCCTGCAAGTGTGGCACCCAGCCTTTTAAGAAGGTGTCTGCAATCATAATGAACTGAGCATTTTCTTTTAGAAGGGACAATGCCATTTTGGTATTTTCATGTAGAGTAAAAGCTAAATGGTAAAGCCTGCTTCACTCGCCTTGTCACTTCTTTGAAATCATTGAATGATTCCTCAAGTTGAAGCCACTGCTTGTCAATTTCCTCTTGAAAAGGCCTCATGCAAAGGCAGACGTGGGAGATCAAACGGATGCAGGAGAACATCTTCCCTAAAAGGGATTTCAAGGTTCTCATGGTGACTTGTTTTTTCTTTTTTTAAAGACATGGTCATCATAGTTAGACGGTCTACTCTTTATTTGAATGGATATGCTTGTGTTGCACTACATCTAAAATTGCTCCTAGAAAGTTTATTTCTTTTGAGAGTGTTAAGCAAGATTTCCTTCAGTTTAAAGTAACCTTAATTCATTGAAGAACCACCAGCAGTCTCTCTCTTGTCGAATTCTTTGTAGGATTGTATGAATTTTCTTTAACTAACTAGTCATCTAGGTATGCATAACATGTGATGGCCTTGATTTCTTAAATGAGCTGTTACCAGACCCATTTACTTTTTGAATATTCTTGGGGCTAACTTCAGTCCAAACACTAACATCTTGACCTGATAATGGTGACCAGCCACTTCGAATCAAAGGTAAGTGTGATGATTTGGATGAATCTGTATATGAAAATATACATCATGTCTATTGCACCTTTTTACCACAGTATGGTTATCTTCCTTTGTAACAGAGGAAGATGTTGGTGGGGGCCTATGGGTGGTGGTATTGTTGGTGGTTTTTGAATGAATTCTACCATGCGGCCAAAGTATATAAGATCTAATTCCCAGCGGTCGAATGTTATATCTGCACATCACCTGTAAAAAATTGAGATTCTATCTCCTTTATGTATCCTAGGATTCGTCATAACCATTGCTTCCTTAATGTGACTGTCTTCTTGAATGTTCATTGCCTTGAGATTGATTTGTATATTTTCTTTGAGAAGTCTGCTTATGGTAAGATTCTGGTAGTGCCAGTCTATATTGCAAGGCTGTTGAATTGATTTATACAGTTGGAATCTGTAAGCTTTATATCCTTCTCTAACCGAAAATTGGCCCTTTTCTCAGTCTCCATGAAAGGGTTGTGGTAGTCTTTGTTGCAGGATTGTGCTGTGTCCCTATACGGAAGTGTTTCATCAACTTGCTGATCAAATAGCGATTCCCCATCATAAGCCATCTCTTTTACTTTACCCTGTACCTGAGGTCAAACGAGGTACAACTGAGCCAGCCTTTCCTACGTAGTACTGCATCACCAGCCAATTGTTGCCATCCTGTTGAAGCAATATCCATTGTTGCATCTATTATTGCTGAGGACATTTTTTCTACTTCTGACAAGATTGCTTTTCTATCGTCAGGTAGTAATTCAAGGAAAGGCCCAATGTCTGATGACATCTGGTGGTTATATCTTACAAGTGTCTAAGTTGCCCTGATTGGTGTGGCTCCCATAGCTGAAAAACATTTGCTGATGTTGTCAAGCCTTATTCCTTCTCTGTTGGGTGGGGGCAGAGATGTTGGACTCCTTGCGTCACTTCTAAATTTGCACGGGGAGACCAAGGAAACAAGCTGGGATATTGTCAGGTGCTTCTGGAACTGGAGTTGTATGCTCGTATCATTCTGGGCCAGTGGAATGAGAGGAAACTGGCTGCATTAGATTGTCATCTTGGTCATCATCTGTATAAGTGTCAACTGTAATTGGCAGATTAGATTCACTTGGGTGGTGATTTTATGCACATCCTATTAACGCCAACACCTAGCACCTTTAACGTCGTGTCAGTCGTTTTTTATAGATTACGTGTCAATCACACCCTCGAATACAGCGTTGTCGGTGTCGCCTAACACAGTACAGGTCAGTTAGTCATCCCGCAACCATGCATGAGATTACATAGTACCTACAACTACAACACAGGATCTAATCACTGAACCCGCTCGCTCGAAGTATCTCACTCGTAATAATCTCTCCGGGCTAAGCACTCGAAACGGAACGTTATGACTCAGTTGCATGAAACTAGCTTCTCACCGGTTTTCTTTGAGACAAGGAACTTTCACTTTTTCACTCTTTTAAATAATTTTGCACTTCAATGCTTCCCTTACAACTTTTCTCTACTCTATAAACGCTATAAAGAAATGTAATAATTTGAAACATCAGAATGTTGTATTATCCGAACCGTAACTTGAAATGCATAGAAAACCTTAAAGAAATTAATGTATATATTTTAATATAAAATATCGAATGTCTTTATTTACAGTGGCCGCTGAAGAAGGGACTCAAGGTCCCGAAATGCATCGGGCCATCACAACAACACTGTACCCTTCGATGGATCTATAATACACAATATGTATTATGAGTTGATGTTAAATGAAACATAACGTTGAAATTTTGAAGTCATAATCTTAAAAATGAATGTATAATTCTGAATTGTGACAAAAGTTACACGTGTTGAACAATTCAATATAAAAACTATTCTAAAAAACATTTGAAAAATATAAATAATCAGAGAAAAAAATCAAGAACAGAATTGCTTCACAACAAGTTGATTTATGTTCAAATTCAGAACAGAAGGAAATAGAACTCATTTAGAGCTGTGCACAGGGTCAGGTCGCGACAGTAGGTCTCGCACCTAAATTTACAGATTAGAGTGGGTTACCAAAGAAGAATGTGGTGGTAAGGACATTGATGAGAACGCATGAGGGTGAATGGAGTTGAAGTTTTCATTTGAGGTCTTGGCCAAGGTGAAACTTGATGTTTTGGAGGTCGAATAAGAGGGTCAATTTAAGGTACTGGAAATTGTTTATAGTAGTCTGTAAGCACGAGCCCTAGGTCTGTGAATCTCTGAAAGTTTTCAATACTGGAGAACTACAGTTACAGGTAAGTAACTTGTTTTCTTACTCCAGTTTTGTAAATTTCATAGATTCACATACTTGGATCAGAGTAGCTAGCAGTATGTAGCACATTTTATTCTGCATCAACCTGAACATATGCGGGAGTGTGCTTTAAATTGTCCATTAGTAGGGAGGAATAGATTTACTTGATAATACCATGGAACTCCTAATCGTTAAATATTACATGCTTAACCTCTTTAATTGTAAACATCACGGAGAATTAACAGTTCTTTTGGGAACCACTATATTATAAATCTCCACACAATGAGAAATGCATTTATAATAAAATGTGCACATTGTAACAGTATAAAGGAAGGAGGGATAAAAGAGGGAGCTCACCATCACTGGAAAAGGTTTGTCAGCACCGCCTGTCCCACTGCCACATCATTGTCAGCGGCTGCATCCAGGCAGTAATGCCTGGTGAAGGTGTGTGTACTCTTCTAGGTAGCGGCCCTGGATAGGTACTCCAGCAAACAACGTAGTGGATGTAGATACTGCTCTCGTCAAATGAGCACAAACCCGTGCTCCCAAAGGCTTCCCTGCTACTTGATGGTAATGTTGAATTGCACTTGAGATCTATCGAGCAATTCCTCTTTTGGAAAGAGGAAAACCCTTTCTGGGTGCACTGAAGGATACAAAGAGCTGTGACGATTTGCGAAAAACTTTTGTTCTTTGTAGATAAAATTTCAAACAATGCTGGATATCCAGCAAATGGAGAGTCCTCTCCACTGCAGTAGTCTGTTGAGGAAAGAACCTCTGTAGCATAAGAGGCTCATTCAAGTGAAAGTCTGACTGCACTTTAGGTATAAACTTTGGATTAGTTCGAAGGACTATTCGATCCTCTTTAAACTGTAGAAAAGGTTCTTGTATGGTCAGGGCCTTATTCTCCCTAACTCTCCTGGCCGATGTGAGCCACCTTCCAAGATTTCTGTTCAAAATGGTTATTTTGAAAGGTTCACTTACAGGTTTAAAAGATGAAGGAGTTTAGCTACAAAGGTAGGCTTGAAGTCCTGCTTTCATTGTCAGCCTAGTGGATGGCACAGCATGTTCTGCAGTCCACAGGTGACATTTAACTTTTCTATGCCATTGGTGGATTTCATGCACCATATAGTATGGCCTTACTGGGAAGTCAAATCTGGCAAACAAGTTAGCCAATTTCATAATGTTTTAGGGGACAGACCACATACACGGGGACAGGCCAGCAGTGTCCTAGTGTACAAACCTTTGACTGTAGTGTTTGTGGTTTTGGTCTTTCAAAATATGGAGTGCTATGAGAAGTACGAGGTCGAACAGCCGGAGATTGCAGATTGATGAAAGATTGTGTTTATGATGCAGGGTTTGAAGGCGCTGGGAATCTTATTGTAGTAAACTGCCAACATAAATCTTAGGTCTTTTGCCAAAGCTCTTGAAACCTGTATTACCTCTTCCTCATATTGAATGTACTATTCATATGGGTCATAATCCTCAAAGTATTAAATAGAACTGTCCTTGTGTGCTTCTCTGTTGTCGAGTTGCGTAGAAAAATACTCACCATCCACATATTCATCATACTTTTGTTGGTATTTCGCATGGACGTCCATCAGACTATAGGCTGGTCCAAAAGGACAATCATCATCTGAGTCGTCGCTTAGAGGAAGAGGTGACACCTTATTGAATGATGTATGTTCTGGCATTGAGGGTATTGGTAAAGATTTTTTAGATACAAGGTTGTTTTTTAATCTCATCGAAGTTTTCATCAACAATGTGTTTGTCACCGGTGAAGTTGAAGTAATAGCTGACTGGAGGGAGATCAACGGTGAGGTGACAATTATCTTAGCAGTAAGTTCGACGTTGTTGTTGTTATGATCGCTAATGCAGTTGATATGAGCAACACTATTTTCATCTACGAGACTTTGGTCATTGATTTATCTGCTCTCAACGTTTTTTGTCGGTGACAATTCAATTGGCAGTGCTGACGATCATTTTCTAAATGTGAGGGATACCTTACCTGATAGAGTTGAAGGTTCAGATTTTGGCATATACTTAGAAGAAATGCCGTCTTTAAAGCGCTTTTAAGAAATGAGGGACTTTGCTCTTCAGACAGCCTGTGGTGGCTCTTTTTGATACTTCTTTGGGAGGTTCTTGTTCGGTTTGATGTTGGGGTGGAAGACCCTCTGATCAGTCTCTTTTATAAGGTTTTCTGGAAGATTCTGAGGTACCTTTAATGTTATCTCCAAAGGCTGTGGGTTCCTTGGCTATACGTTTTTGAAGCCAAACTCATTATCTGTCTTCTATGTCGTTTAAGGTTTTGATGAAAAGATGCAATTGTTTTTGCAGTAATTTACCTTGTAAGAATGGTGTATTTAGTAGATACAGTCCTGGCGAGGTTCTTCTGAATGCAATCTTATCTTTCCACAAATGCCGCAAGGCCTGAAAATGCTTTTGTTAGATGTTTCTGACATGGCGTTCAGTCAGATTTAAGACAATTACATTGAAATATAGTACTTCTTCTGAAGTAGAATGAGCAGAGCTCAGGGAGACTCTCATCAAATGATGTGCTGAGGAAAATCTGAGTTATGATAGCTCTGAGGGGATTTATTATCAGGATGCTGCAGTGGGATTGCTCGAAGTTTAGACCTCGTTGTTAGTACGCGATGCATTAAATCGCAAGCCGTTACAATGACTTGCACTAGGGGTGCTCTGGTATTGGAAATAAATTCCAACACCTTCCCTACTGTTGCGCAAACTGGAGTAGGAATAGTAATTAATACTATTCCTAAGTTCAGGGCGCCCCCTAGTGCAAGTCGTTGTAACATGTTATATTCATCTAGAATATATCTGAGAAATTAAATGCTCCTTTGAGGGTGTAATAAAGATTTCTACTTGTTTAATGTTAGTCCTAGATTCCTGAAGAGCAGTAGACAGTTTGTTCTGTACTCTGTACCTACACTTAATACTTTGCCTTGATTAGACGATTGTCTAAATATTAGTTGATTGGCTAAATAATAGAATAGTTGACAACCCTGTCTCCTAAGGTAAGCAGCTGCTGGTACCATGCATTTCGTAAAAGTTTGTGGGGTAGATTTGAGACTGAAGGGAGGACTTTGAATTGATTGTAGTAATCAGCCGCAGGAAACTCCGGTATCTTTGATGAGGAGGAGGGTGAATGGGAATATGAAAGTGTGAATCCTATAGGTCCAAACTTCCTGCAACATCACCATGCAGAACTTTAGTTTTCTTAGATACTTGTTCAGGCTTCAAAGATCAACAATTGCCCTCCACTCTCCAGGCTTGTTCCTTTTGAACAAAAAAAATGGCAATAAAAGCCAGAGTTCTTTTATGACTTTGTAATAACTTCTATTGCTCCCCTTTCCCAACTAGATCTTGATTTCCTTCTGCAGCATATCTTGACAAAAATTGTTCATATTCTGTGGTGCTGCAGTTGGAAGTTTTTCTACAAACTCTAATGTGTGACTGTTTTTATATGGTTCGACAGCAAATGGTTTGAAGCAATGTCGACCCCATTGTTCTAATGAAAGGAGATCTTTCCACTTACAGGAATCCTGTGAAGTACTGCGGCCAAGTTGTCAATATTTCCTTCAACTTTCATTGCTCTTAGCCATGTTTCCAGCTTTCATGAAAGGGGCTTTTCTATGGTTGGAGATAGATTGTGGAACCCGATATTACTGTTGATAGGATTGATACTGGTATTAAGGGATAGTGCACTACTGGTATCAGTAGGGTTGATAGCTGTGTATGTGTATATATTTTTTCCTTGTTCACCTTGAAAGGACTGGGTGCATCTTTGCTGAAGCACGCCAGTGGATCTTGCTGTTCCCGATTTAATAGAATGCAGAGCCTCATCTATATGGCGGCAAAAATAATGACTCACCGTCGTATGGTGTATCCTATTTTCTGCTTTGCACTTCAGGCTTAAAAGATGTGGCTCGCAGCCAACCTTGCCTATGAAATACAGCTACTGCAGCTAGCTGTATGAAGTCAGTTGATGTTATGTCCACAGCCGCATCAATAATTGCTTAAGATATTCTTTCTCCTTTCTGAAGAATGACATTTTCCTCAGATTTTGTTATCATCTGGCAAATGCTCCAAAGATGGTACTATGTCATACCATGTCTGATGTTCATATCTAGTGAGTATTGCAACTGCATTTGATGCTCTGATAGTTGTGGCTGCTGTAGCAGAAAATCATTTGCCAATATTGTATAGCCTTTTGCCCTCTCTGTCCTGCATGGCAGATGGGGTGAGGTTGGGTTTCTAGATCGCCTTTGGGCAACCTTCATGACAGGAGAGTCAGCTCAGGTATGGCCAATAAGCTACACAGGAGTGGTTCCTGGTGCCTTTATATTTTCCGTCTTTGCATGGAATCATTGTCACAACAGTGTCCACTGTCATCACAATTTTTAGGTCTTCTGCCGACATGTGATGGATTATTGCAATTTTTTAATAATCTTTCCAGCAGGTTCGTAAAACTCATAAAAGAAACAATCTTTACAATGTGCTGTTATTGGTAAGCCAGATCTTCTTGACACTCTTTCTATTAAATTGTGGACCCCCTGATGTTATCTGGTGGAGATTTCACCCTTGCAGAAATGGTGTAATCTGGTGTGGTGGCCACATAATCTTCCCATCAGGGCCTGAATTTTAAGGAGCACTTGCTAGCTTTCCGTTCTCTTGGTCATCAGCTGTAGCTGGTGCCCACAGAGTAGTAGGCTGTGGTTCCAGTAGTGAATGGTGCATTGATAGATTCTTTGGTTTACTGGGAAGCGGAAAGTGTGATGGTGTATGTGGTGTTCTTGGCCTTCTCTTTGGTCTGAAACCTATCGGTGATGTAGATTTTGAAAGCTGCTTTTAAGGAAAACACTGATGGTAGTCTGACAGCATAAGGAGAAAGTCTTTAACTAAGCCAAGGGCACTTGCATCATCTCCTCTCATGGGGCTAGAAATGTGTAATCAGAAGTATCTAAATATATTACGATCCATCTTAGTGAACGTCATCTTCTTGATGATGTACAAAAGACCGATATGTGCCTATTTGGTCTGAAAGAAATTCAGTGTTTCCGTGATCATCATCTTCCTCCTCCTGGTATTTTGCCATTAATTGAGCAGAATTGTAAGCCTTTCCAAAAGGTACTTCCTCATCAGCCCTCTGTGTGAAAGAGGTGTTGTGGATCGGGTGAAACCTTACTTGAGGAGGTCTGTTTTGGCATGAGGGTCATTGTGATGCCTCTGATAGAAATCATAGATATTTATATGTTCCTTAGCATAGAGGTTATTTCAGTTCTCATTGACGGAGGTGTCACTGTCAATTGTGTGGTAATGTTTAGTGCAGTAGTAGTCATGGCTCTGGAAACTGTAATAGAAGGTACAGTAGCTTTTGTTGACTGTCGTTTTGTCAGTGTTGTCGTTGAGAGTTTCTCCTCGACAGTATCCTACTCAAATATGCCATTGTTGTGAACAGGTGGGCTGTTGTTGACACTGAAGGCTTCTTTCTCTACGATAGTGGTACAGTCAATTGTGAGAGATGAAGTTATCATCACTGGAAAAGATAAAGCGTATTTTGATGTCTCCAAATCCAGCTTCTTTCCAGGCCGGGATGGAGCAGCTAATGTTCTGTGATGCATTTCGAACAGAACTTTCCCAGCCAGAGCACTGTAGTCTGAGGAAGGCCCCTCTTCTCTCATGGATGGATTTTTTTAAAGCTTTTTAGGTGGTTCTCCTGCAGATTTTGAAATATGCTGAGAGTGCGAGTGCCCCCCTTTTTAGATTACTTCAGAGATTAGGTAGAGCTTCTCCCTTTCTTCTGAGGACTGAAGAATTTCAATTTTTGAATGTTGGAGCAATAACTATAGTCTGGCTTCTCAGTCTTTCAGAGTTTTTGGTGAAAAGTTTTACAAATTCTCACAGTCCTTTGCCTTATGCAGTGGGTGAAGGCAATAAATGCATAACTTGAGTGGGTCCTCAGAGTGAAGCCTTTATTTCCACAAGTTCCACATGGACTAATAATGCCTGTAGCTTAAAAAAATATTGAATATTTTCTAAATTTTGGATATACACCTGAGAACTAGACACCTATCAGACTGAATGAGCCGATCTAAAGAGGTACTCCCTTCTCACACAATGTGCGATAGAAAGCTGAATTGTGTGACTTGAGTGTGATCTGTGTGGTTTGATTTGCTGAGTTTCAGATCTTTTATAATGATGTGAATAGGCTAATTTGGTGGCCATGTTGAAGGTATTCTTTATTTTCTTAACATTGTACTGCTCATAAATATGCCAAGCAGTTATGAATCAAACTTTACATGTTACTTACTAGCAACGGCTTAGTGTGCAAAATACAAAAACCCACAATAAAGTTTAGCAAAAAAAATAATAATAACTCTGAGCAAGCAAAAAGGGGCATTTTCTCACAAATATCAAAAAATTTGATTAGATTATAAACAGGAGTATCATATGTACTTTCCATATCAGCAACACATTTATTCAGAATTTCACTTCTTTTAGAAATATTTGAGAAATATTTTGCAGCTTCTTGATTAGTGTTATTTGCATTACTATATCCAAGAAATACAGCTGAATTATTTCAACAATTCTTTAGGAAGGATCCACTCACCACAATGCAGGTGATGCCCTTCAAAGCACAAAGGACATTATTTTACCTCCATCTTCAACAGTGAAATCAAATAAATTAAATAATGATCTTCTTGCTGGTTATCTCACCTGTGCAGTTGGTTCCATTATAGCCCACAAAGCAGTCACATTTGTAGGAGCCAATGGTATTATTGCAGACAGAATTTGTCGGACAGATGGTGGAATTTGTATCAGCACACTCGTCAATATCTGTCAATATAGAATTGAATTAAATGAGGTTGGTTATAAAACTTGCTTTCCATTCTTCAGGAATTAGCGCAATCATATGAGTATTGTTAAGCTCTAGACATTTAAGTCCATACCTTGTGATTTTGTTCTTTGTACTCACACCTGACAAAAATAGGTCAAAGTCCATTGTCACTATCACCTCATGGGTTACAAACTAGTCTTTCCTACCTTTAAATCTGAAATCTTTCACACTTTCAAGATTTTAATGCTCAGCATCTCTCACTCTAGCAACTGTGGGAAAATTCTCACATAAAAGAAAGCAAGAGTTACACATCTCACACAGGAAGAATGTTTTGCCAAACAGACATCAACCCTGGTACAGTATGAATCTGGAAAGGCAAAAACACCAAATTCTGTGAGAAATTAGAATAGTTGCAAAGCAGTTAATACATGTAGTAATACCAGACAAACGTATGCTAAAGAAATTAAGAGCTCAATATCAGAAGAGCTGTCGTAAAGCAAAAATAAAACATCATGAGCTTATTGGAATAAAATGCTAGTGGCAAGTAAACAACCTAACGGGAAAGAATTTTGGCAAGTTATAAACTTGCTGACACATGATAAATCCAGACATCATACTGTAGGTATCAACGCAGATATGTGTGCAGCCCATTTGCAAGAAATGTAGAAAGAACCGGAGTACAAACAAAATACAGAAAGTTGTGATAATGTAACCAAAAAGAGAAGGAGCCTGTCAACAGCAGCACCGATAATCACAGAAACTCAAGAAAAAATCATCACGTATAAACATCAAAGCAAAAATATTCCTGAACTTACAAAACTAAAATCATAAAGAAATTAAAAATAGAGGGTGCAGGAGGCCCAAGTGGTATACAAAATGCTCTATTTAAGGAAGATCCTGCTTACAGGGCAGTTTATCTTACACCACTTTTTAAGGAGCTGTTCCTGACAAATAAAATCCCAGAAACATGGAGGGGAAGTATTCTTCAACCAATCTTTAAAGGTGGAAATCAGTCACTGCCCAGCAACTACAGACTCATTGCTTTAACAGATGTTGATGCTGAGCTATACGCTACCTGTCTGCAGGAACAGCTCAAAAAATGGTCTGATGACACAAAATTGATACCTTGGTCTCAATCCGGATTCAGGGTAGGGGCAGGCACACTGACCAATTTATCAACCATAACACTACTAATCGAAAATGCCAAACATCAGAACAAGCGGATGTTTGCATGCTTTGTGGACTTAAAGTCAGCTTTCGATCGTGTGCCCCGAAATCACCTGTGGAAAAAACTGGCAACATGGGGTATTCCAAACAATTTACTGAATGCCATCAAAGAAATATATACTGATACCTGGACTCAGGTGAAAATAGGTGATGGTAGTTGTGTGACAAAGAAAATAGGTACCCACAATGGATTAAAACAGGGGTGCATGTTAGCCCAAGCCTCTTTAATTTGTATTTAGCTGATCTTGAAGAAGCACTTACTGGAGTAAACAGCTATCCACCAACGTTAGCCAAAGAGGAAATTAGGTGCTTGCAGTATGCTGACAACATGGTGCTTTTTAGCCAAACCCCAATAGGGCTAAAACACAGTATGAGTACACTAGCAAATTATATTGACCGGCATGGATTAGAATTAAATCTATCTAAAACAAAGGTAGTGTGATTAGTGGATGCCAAATTAAAAAAACACCATGGTTTTTGGATGGAAAAAAAGTCGAGGTTGTTGCCTCATACAAATACCTGGGGTTTAAAATCCGAGAGAAAACGAAGTTATAAACATCAGTCTCTAGCAATGAGGGCTAAAGCGCAAAGTCTTGAATAAACATCAAAGTGTAAAATGACAAAAGCCATTTACCACTCCTGGCACAGTATTACAGCTTTGAATTGATAAAATACCAATCAAGCCAACCTGAACTGAGTAAAGGCAACCCCTGACACAGTGTTTTGCACTAATTAGAGCTCTTCAGAGAGGTATAGCTTAGTCCAGACACAAGGCAGCACTCAGTATTAAGTCAAAAAAAGTCCTATGCTGAAAGACTTTGCTGTAGAAATGGCAAAAGGCTTTGTCCTTTTCTATCTTGGCGTGAATGGCACTGTGCTAATCCTACGCTTAAAGACTTTGATAGAAAAGCAGACATTTGAGGTGAGCTAATCTAGAGTGTCGCTGGTGTTGAGAGTGCTCTATACAGGAGCTGCTTTCCACCTAAACTTGGGAGCTACCGAGAGTTCTCTCCTTCTCCTCATATATATATATATATATATATATATATATATATATATATATATATATATATATATATAGCAAACAAAGTCCTGAAATGCCCCGTCACAGCAAGAAACAGGTACGGACCACACGCAGCAAAATTAAATAACGTGCTTTTTATTCCGGTGCATTAACAAATTAACAAACAGCTTTCTTGTGGCATAGCACTCACGCGAAACTGCTTACATATATATATATGTATTTTCACTGAAAAACCCATAGGTTTCATTGGCGTTACAGTTCATTGGACATTTCACTCGTACAAAACCAGTGAAATTCCCCATTTATAGTTAGTTCAGCTGACTATAACTCGCTTGCCTGCAATGCACTGCTGATGACGTCACTATTACATCACTCATGATATGATCAGTGACATCACTCATGACATCACTGATGGCATCTCAAAGGTGTTCAGAGGTCACGCCCCTTTTCACACCACTCTGCAACGCATTTCTGTGGTGCTTACTGGAGGTACCTGGTGAGCTAGTTGGCCCCCAGGGACCCTCGGGATTGTAGAGGAAGTAAAAGCTGATTTTCTCTGGTTTTGTACGAGTGAAATGTCAGCGTATCTTTAACATCCCTGTGACCTTTGGTTTTTCCAGTGAATTTCTAAGTTTAAAAAAAATTCTATTTCCTAACTATAACATCCCTACAACCTTTGGCTTTTTCAGAGAATATATATATATATATATATATATATATATATATATATATATATATATATATATATATATATATATATATATATATATATATATATATATATATATATATATATATATATATATATATATATATATATATATCCACTCCACTCCTTCAAAGAACGAGAAAGGCCACAGCTGAGGAACGGGTTTGGAAGCGCTTTATTGAGCTGCACAGACAACGGAGAGTTCAATCTCATCCTATGGCGGATGCATTTCGGCGTTCTTAGCCTCTTCAGCGCCAGGTGCATGTGCTTGAATGGATATGTGTGAGTAAGGAAGATATATCCTGCCTTCTCACCCACAGACCGCTGCTCCTCCCACTTTGATGACCTCACATCGCATACACCTCTTGTAGTCCGCTTAATGTTCGGCGCCTACAAGGTCCAGCATGCCACAGTAATGCATAGATAGGTATCACAGGGGTAAAATGGAAGGGAAAACACATTTTGCATAGTCTGTGTGACCAAAAGTACATGTGCGCAGCTGCGCTTCCTCCAGTCCCCATACCGCTTTAACCGCCGCAGCTCAGGAATCCTTTCTGACGGGGGCAAGTCTGGAAATCCGACTGGCCCGACGTGATGCACCATGTCATCCTCACCGTCGTACTTCTTTCTTTGCTGCGTGGTGGACTCTGTGGTTTCCGGTACCCCGGAGGAAATCCAAACTGCGAGCAGTGTTCCAGTATTCACAGAGTCATCTTAACAAAGCGGGAGCCTTTGAAGCGCATATATATATATATATATATATATATATATATATATATATATATATATATATATGTATATATATATATATATATATATATTTTATTTTTTTCTTTTAATAACCCTCACCTTACCACAAACCCACCCTAAATATTCCCTTACCACCCACACCCCAAATCTACTCTAAACCCTAAAAATTCATTTGCAACCCAGAAACCCAAACCCACCCTAACCCTAAAAATGCCCTTACCACCCAAACACCAAACCCTCCCATAACACTAAAATATCCCTTACCACCGACAATCCCAAACCCACACTAAACCCTAAAAAGTCTCTTATCACTCAAGGACCCCGAACCCACCTTAAACCCTAGAGATTCTCTGGCAACCCAAAATCAAAACCCACCCTAAATACTAAAAATTCCCTTACAACCCCCAAGCCCACCCTAAACATACCCTTACTACCCAAACCCTAAAGATTTCCTTACTACCAAAAACCTCAAACCCACCCTAAACCTAAAAAGGTCCTTACCACCCAAACAGCAAACCCTCGCCAAACATGACAACATCCCGTACCACCCAAAAACCCAAATCCACCATAAACACTAAGAACTCCCTTAGCACCCAACAACCCAAACCCACCCTAAACCCTGCAAATACCCTTATCATCCAAAACCCCCAAAAAAACCCTAAACCCAATAAATTCCCTGGCAACCCAAAACACAAACCCACCCTAAACCCTAAAAATTCCCTTACCGCCCGGAAACCCAATCCCCACCCCAAACATAACCTACCACCCAAACCCTAAAGATTCCCTTACCACTAAAACCCCTAAACCCAAAACTGTCCTTGCCATACAAAACTCCAAACTCACCCTGAACCGTAAAAATTCCCTAACCACCCACAACCCCACACGCAACCCAAACCCTAAAAATTCCATTGCCACCAAAAAATCCAAACCCTCCCTAAACCCTAAAAATGCCCTTACCACCCCAAACCCCAAACCCATCTTAAACTCAAAAAATGCCCTTGCCACCTAAGACACCAAACCCACCCTAAACCCTAAGGGGCAGATTTATGTTGCTTGACGCATCTCTGCAAATCGGCAGAGATGCGCCAGGAAAGATACGGCACTCAAGTTCATCCCTGCGCCACCCATGATGCGCCGCATTTACAATGCGGCGCACCATGGCGCAGGAATGAACAGATGCGTGTCGCATCTAGGGCGTGAAGTTGGCGCAGTGCTGAAGTTGTGCGGCGTTCTGCACGCAACTCCAGCACTGTTCCAACTTGCCCTATCTCTAACGTGGTACGTCAAGCCTTACGCCTGCTTCAAGCAGGCGCAGGGTTGTGACGCATCAGCGTTGGGAAAGTGACTCAGTGAAATCTTGTAGATTTCACTGAGTCACTTTTCAGGGGCGTTCCTGCGACGGAACGCCCCCCTCTGCGTGGAAACGCCCACATGAAACCTGACGCAGGTTTCATGTGGCGCCGGGCCTTGCACCGTGACGCATCTCCATAGATGCGTCACGATGTAAGTATGTCGCAATGTGGCGCAGGGTTTACGCCGCCGCTGCGTCACAGAAGTGACGCAACGGCGGCGCAAAAGTGCCGCAAGTCCGACATAAATCTGCCCCTAAAAATTCCTTTTAACATAAAAAAACCAAACTCACCCTAAACCCTAAAAAGTCCCTTACCATCCAAAAACCCAACCCTACCCTAAACCCTAAAGATTCCTTTACCACCTAAAAGCCCAAATCCACCCTAAACCCTAAAAATGCCCTTGCCATCAAAATACCCATACCCATCTTAAACCCTAAAAATGCGTTTGCCCCTCATAATCCATAGCCACCCTAAACCCTAAAAATGCCCTTGCCACACACAATCCCATACCCCTCAATGCTAAAAATGCCTTTGCCACCCAAAAACCCACCATGGTAATGAAGATGCAGGGTAGCCAGTAGTATTAGTGAATCAGAAGAGATGTATAAGAGTCTTAGGTTACAGGTAAAGATGGTAGTAAGGAATCAGGAAGGCCCCACTGGGAGCAACATATTTAGTGCTTAGCCTACCCAACAATAAAAAATATCAATGCAGATAAGATGCTAATACTCAACCTCATAAACAGAAGACATATAATGGAAGAACAAATTCAATCATACAATATATCAAATAAACAGACAAGAATAGGAAATAATAATAATGCAAGGTCAGGAATAACAAAGACATAGACACAAGTCCTAACCGAAATATTAAAACAAGGGAAAAATTCACAAGGGAGAACCACCCACAATCTCTCCTCCAGCAGATAGAAAATATTGAGGTGCAACAAAAGTGGCACTCCACACTAGAGTGACCGAATCTACAATATAGCACAAGAGTGCAGTACAAGTTCCCCAATGGGTGCTATACACCTGCCAATGACCCTCACACACAGGTAGATACAATAATGTGTCAAAAACAAATGCCATTGCAGGTGCAGCATAAATAACCCAAAGAAAAAGGTTTGGGCGCAATTAAACTGTCTCATCACCATCAATTGTAGGTAGTTGTAATGTAAATATTGTTCAGAAGCAGCTCACCAGCCCCATCACAACTAAACATGCCCCAGTACAAGTAAAAGCAAGTTTGGTTTGAGTTGCAGAAACCCTGACCCATCACCAGCAACATAAATGTAAGTATAGTTTGGGCACAACGCAAATGCCCATCACCAGCAACAGTAAGGAGTGTATGTGTGCAGAAAAAAATGTAGGTAACATTAGCACAAGGAGCAACACTCATGCAGCACACAGGGGTTTACTCCATACTCCATAAGGCGCAAATAAGGCACAGCATCAGACACATACTGATACTAAAAATCTAAGCATGCAGTGAATGACTGAAAAGGACAGAAAATTTTACACGACATACAAATGCATGCAAGCACAAATTCAGCATGACATTAAAAAAAAGACAGAAAATCCAGAGCAGCATTAAAACAAATGCTAGCATTGCATTATGTATGGCAGTAACAAAAATGATAACATTTTCTGCACATCCACTCTCAAACATACAGCATCCTCCAACAAGAATGCTTATGGCAAGAGGCAGTCTAGGTAAAGGAAGCAGTTGGAAGTACAGCGCATGGCAACAGAACCGTAAAGTTGCAGTAGCAAAGAAGAATGACCTTCAAATTGAGCACGAGTACCAAGGGGCAAATTAACAAGGATCAGGGAAAATTAACGCTAAGGGCGCTTAGCGTTAATTTTGTTAACACCCGCTAATGCTGGATAATATCGCCTGGTTATCGCGTTATTAACAACGCTAACCACCTAGTCGATAAAAAATCCACCGATAGTGGAATTTTGGGAGGTTAGCACCCAGTTGTTGATAGGGCGATACTTTTATCTCCGCTTCTTTGGCTTTTAAAGCCAAAAAAGCGGAGATAAAGCCCTTGATAATGTGCCCCTTAGTTCCTTTCAAACTATATCAAAGCTGTGCGCATCAGCATATGTGTCTGAGGGTTCTCCCAACACTGATTAGCAGCACACACGAGGCAAAATTGGCTCTACAATAAGCAGGGGCACAACGCCAGCTCCGCCCACCCTTAATATAGATATACATATGTATATACATATTTATATAAAGGCATCACACTTACCTGCTAAATATTTAAATTTTCATTGTAAAGTCATGCGTTGTAAATGCATATGCATGGTAGAGGCGTGTGTGGTAAAAAAGAGGTTGTGGTATTGACCGTGTTGTAAAGACATGTGTTGTAATTGCGTGCGTGGTTCCGCCATACAACCAATTAGTTATTTTAATTATATTATGTGTGGATGGTGCTAATATGGTCGGACACAGCCTAGGTGAATGTATGCGCTCTTTTGTGGTTGCATGAATGGATGGTGTTTGGTTCCATGGGATTCCCTTTGATTTGCGTTTGTGTTGGCACTGGACTTATTGTTCACATATGTAGGTTATGGCATAGTGTGTATGTATATATTTGATATTTTTCTGCATGTCGGCTACACAGGTTTAAGGAGTTACACATCCCTTGAGTCACATGGATTTGTTTTTGTTTTGTCTGTCTTCGGACTGTTTTGAGGTATTTATATGGCAAGGAGGATTATTTTACTTTTTAATGAAATTTTTGTCGCTGTTTTTGTATTGTAGAGAACCGTTGGTTTGTTTACTTTTCTCATACCCCTCTCTGTTTTTATTCTGCGTGGACAAGTGTGTGGCAAAATAATACTTAGGGGCAGATTTATGAAGGCCATGCGCCGCCGGTGCGTCACTTTATTTGACGCAACGGCGGCGCAAACAATGCGCCCTATTTACAACGTGACGCATCTAGGAGATGCGTCACGTTGTAAAGCCCTGCGCCATCAGGAGGCGTTCCGGCGCAGGGTGGGCGTTCCGGGGCAGGTGCGCCTCGCAAAAGTGGCTGAGTGAAATCTATAAGATTTCACTCAGTCACTTTCAGGCCAATGCTGCGTCAAAAGCCTGCGCCTGCTTGAAGCAGGCGTAGGTCTTGATGCAGCATTGTGGAGATGGTGCACCCCCGAGCCTTGTTGGAGCTGCGTCGCACTAGCGACATAACTCCAGCAATGCGCCACCTTTACGGCACAGATGCGTCACGCATCTGTGCCGTTTTGCCCCATGGTGCGCCGCATTGTAAATGCGCCGCACCATGGGTGGCGGAGCAGTGGCGCAGGATGACTGGCGCATCCCTGGGGATGCGCCAGTCATCATAAATCTGCCCCTTAATTTCGACCATTACTGTAAGGGGATATTTATTCTGTCTCCACGGTTTTGTTGTACTGTAAGTCTGATTATAAGAGAGTTTATTAGGTTATATGATGATTGTGGATGATTATAAGGTATGAGCAGCATGTGAGAGGTTTCAGAGTGTGAGGTTTTATAATTTATGAGTGTGAGACATGTGTCTTTTTTGTATCAATGCTTTAATGATTTATTTCAAATTATTTTTATGTATCTTAAATAAAGAAAAGAATTAGAGGCATTTCCAATACATAGAAGTTGTTGTGTGCCTGATTTGATTTGTAACTCTTTCTATAGAGCATATCTTAGGAGGCGGGTTGTTCTGCTTTTTCATTGGTGTATTTCCCTGTCCAGCACCTTTATCAGTTTGTTCTCTTGGGACACCCTTTTGTCAATATTGTATTTAAACATTGTTTACTACTATTTAAGATTACCCAGGACTTCTAGGCTGACGACAGAGAATGACTCAAGCTTGAGATATATAAAAGTTCCAATGCTGCAGAATTTGTGTCTGCCCAGTGGGCAGGGCATTATCTGTGAAAGGAAGCTCTGAAGCTGTTTGCACCCAGTACATCCTGTAAAAGGTATGCTGCAGAGAAAACAGGGACAGCATATCCTAGTAAATAAAGCTAATTGTGACAGTGTACACTAATCTAGCACTAGGACTGATTTTTGCACCACTACATCAGAAAGCCTCCACTCATTGCCGTATGTGAAACTCTTATGTGAATGTGAAAATTAAAAAATCTTTCCCCAGAAAGGTTCTCAACAGGGCTCCTTAGTGGACTCAAAGTCATGATCAATTTACATTGGCTGAACACACTACAGACATAGAAAAGGTGTTAAGGTCTTGAGAAGTTAGGGGCATATTACCAACAACTAGCGATAATTATCGCTATGTTGGCTTAGCGGCAATATTTTATCGTCGTGCTGCGGCGATTTTTATCGCTTAGGAGCCTTGATATTATCAAGGTTTATCTCCTAAGCGATAAAAATCGGCCGAAATGCATGAATATCGCTGAAAAGTCAGCGATATTCATGCATTACCGAGCTAATGCTCTTAGCCGTGTTATCCACCTCCCATTGGATAACATGGATAAGAACTGCTCAGGGGCAGGTGTTAGCTTTTGGAGATATTCGCGCTTAGCGCGAATATCTCCATAAGTTGGTATTAGGAGATAGCGATGTTAGCGACTGTTTCCAGTCGCTAACATCTTGGCACGCCCACTTTACATGTCATTAGTGATAAATATCACTGACATGGAAAGCGGGGCCCAAGATGGTCGCTATCTCCTACTAGCTGTCGCTAACTGGTGTTAGCGACAGCTAGGTAATAGGGAGATCATTTTATCTCCGCTTTCTTGGCTTTTAAAGCCAAAAAAGCAGAGATAAACCCCCTTGATAATATGCCCCCTAGTGCTTAGTTTGTAAAAAAAAAAGTATGTCCCAGAGTCCTTCTCAAGGGGCCAGTGCAGTTTGCACTATCCGCTGCCCCTGACAGCGCTGCCAATGATAACTAACACAAGTACTAGACATCACATTCGGACTATTCCAGGCCACCACCCAAAGTTATGGAAATGGCACGTGCAGCATGTATTATTCATATTTAATGTATATTGAATTATTAAACAACTGTTGTTATGCTCGTGTCAAAAATAAACAGTGCCACCATGTGGTGGACTGTCATAAGTGCAGCTGTTGAGAACTTAGGGGCAGATTTATGATGGCCTTGCGCCTCCTTGCGCCGCAATTGCGTCACTAAATGTGACGCAATGGCGGCGCAAATAATGCGCCCTATTTACAACGTGACGCATCTAAGAGATGCGTCACGTTGGAAAGCCCTGCGCCATAAGGAGGCGTTCCTGCGCAGGGGGGGGCGTTCCTGCGCAGGAACGCCTCCTAAATTTGGCTGAGTGATATCTATGAGATTTCACTCAGTCACTTTCTACGTCAATTCCTTACGCCTGCTTGAAGCAGGCGTAAGGATGACGCACCCTGCATTGATTAGGTGGCTCCTGTGCATTGCAGGAGTCATGTCGCACTTGCGACATGACTCCTGCAATGCGCCGCCCGTGAGCCGAGAGATGCGTCACGCATCCTCACTGCCTTGCACCACGGTGCGCCCCATCATAAATGCGGCGCACCATGGGTGGCGGAGCAGTGGCGCACTGTGGCGCATGTTAACTGGCGCATCCCTGGGGATGCGCCAGTTAACATAAATCTGCCCCGAAGTGCCAGTGGCGAGCATTGTTAACCACCAGCTCAAATTAAGCACTGCATGTAGCACAAATGTATGACTGCCTTTGCCTCTGGTGCATTAGAAAGTCAGAGGCACCGGACTGCCATGAACTCTTCTAATGTCCTAAGAGATCAGTCTAGCTCTGATTTGTTGGGTATAAAAGCTTTATCCTGGTAGACAAAATATCTTGTTTAGGAAGCCATCTTTGAACCCCCAAACTTCAGCTCTGTATTGAGTCATCCCACCCTTTGCCACCTGTGCTTTAACAGCTTGGTCATCCCCTTTACCTCTGTAATTGCAGAGAGAAGCAGGTAGACATTGGGAGAAGGGCACTGTGTAGTAGGAAAATCCAAACATAATGTGTAGGGTTGCTGCTTGTCACATACAGTAGGAGGTCCTGGGACAGCACAGTGAATACTTATAAGGCACTCCAATCTTCCTCTATGATTAAAACTTACCTGTGCAAACCAAGGTGGCATTTCCACGGAAGCCTGCAGGGCAGTCACAGGAGTACCCACCCAGGGTGTTTGTACAAATCGCAGTTGAAGCACAAGGATTGTTTTCCTCACATTCATTGATATCTGATGAGACAAAACACAATCTACTGCATTATTTGCAACACATCACATTGGCTGTCCATGATGAATATTGATCTGGATTTAAATCAACTAGTTTAGTGAAAATGGTAAATATAGATGGACCGAAATACCACACAAAAGACAGTTTGCAAACATTCTTCAGTTGAAAAACCACAAAGTGTTATGTGGTTGAACTATGCCTGTGATTTGGAAAAACCATATCACAACACTAAAACACTATGCCGCCTTGACATCAGTGGTACGGCTGATGGCAGCTTACATGAAAAATGTGCCATAGATCTTAAAATCTAAAGTGTTTTATTTCCAATTGTTGTCCCTTGTTCATATTGAGCCCCTAATTTATTTTAGGTGGTTGTGGATTTGCTTGTTTCGCAGAGCAGAACAGACACATACACTGCCTTTGATATTCCAATTATCTACCCAATATGTGTGAAGTGTGCAGTGGCAAACAGGTACTTTTACAACAGAGTTGTGTTGGACAGGTAGGTGAGTCCAGCCTGTGAAGAGACATTTAAAATAAGACTGATCTGTCTATCAAGAACTTATAGTCAACAGATGTTCAGATTTGAAGGAAGAAGCAATCATTTACCATCACATTGCCAGCTGTTTACACTGTTCACTCTGTACCCCTCCCAGCAGCTGCAGTTGAAGCCTCCAAAGATGTTGATGCAGTTCTGCTGACAGTTTGATTTATTCTGCGTGCACTCATCATAATCTAAAAGAAAAACAAAATGATATAAAAATTCAGCCCTCAGTATAAGATACTAACTGTGCAAGCCCCTATTAGTCTGTAGCCTGAGGGCATGCAACAAGTAAGAAACCAATGTATTTAGGGCATAATTATGGCATGTGGAATTTTTTTCTGTCTACTATTGAGTGGCGTGTTGAATTTGATGAAACTGCAAAGCAAAGTCCTCCCTGAACCTGAACACAAGCAACCCAGGTCCAGTTTTGCCCTAATTAGGGCTCATATGCCAGTATAGCTTTGTTCCAGTGCCACAGTGTGCATGAGACCTCATCTGGGCATAATCATCCCACTTAGGGCAACACACTTAAGTATACAAACAATGGACGGAATACTTGAGTTAATCTCTGCCACTGATAATTATTCTGGGCCACATCGCAGTCCATCATTATTTAGCACCGTGTCACCTCAGTTTGGACCCAGGCATATGCAAATCACTCTTGACCCTGCTCCAATTGGAGCAGTCAAGCTTGAACTGACAGGCCGTCTCTGAAATGGAATACAAGCAACCTAGGACCTGCTTTGCACTAGTTAGGACTCATCAGCCAGGTTAGCTTGGTTCAAAGTGTGCATGGGACCCATGTCTGGGCATACACTGTCACCCAAGGTCAAGTTTCACTTTAGGCACCAAAAAAAGAAATTGGTTGGAAAAGCACAATGATTGTTACAGGGTGTGCTATTGAGCATGGGCTGTGATGAGTGGACAAAGTATGAATGGAATACATAGAGCTGACCATACACAATACACTTGAGAGATTATATTTAAAGGTTTGATAACACACTTTTGTCACTAAAACCAAATTTACACACCATCAGACATTGTGATTTATATTAGCGTAAGTAATGCAAGGAAGCAACTGTTAATAGTTTGTTGGTGGTAAGACATAGGGCCTATGGTTGAAAATTAGATATTGGATGTGTCTTTGTCTTCAATGTGAGAGTGAATACATGTAAAGGAATTGGTACTTGAAGACTAGTGTGATGTCATTTGATACTACTGTTGTGATCTATATTATTAGGGTTGCTTTCTTGTTCCTTACTTAATCTTACCCGTTGTGCGTTGTCCTGTGTTTTCATGTTTTTGTGTAGTATTTTGTTGAGTCTGATAATTTTATCATTAGCTCATTGAAAATTAATGCTATGGCATTGATTTCTATATAAGGCACTGTTAATGTTCCATAAAGTGATTCTTTATTTAACTTTTTGTAATCTTTATACTTATTCCTATCGTAAACCTTGAAGAGACTTTTGTTTTACTATTGTTTCATATATGTTGTTGATTGGAAATGGAACTTTTCAAGAACATTTTATTAATTTATTGCCTAAGAAAGTAAACACAGTACATAAATATAAGCACTGCAAGTAAATTCTTTAGGAAAAGTAACCCAAATATCAATTTGCAAATTGACAAATGACAAGAAACTATGTCAAACAATTAGATATAGAATTTGTGTTTTAAAAGATTAACTAGTATCTCGTGCACATGAGTTCTTCTCCATGGAATGCTTCGACTGACTTGATGTCCATGAGGTCTTTGTTGTTTTAGACCCCCAAGCAACCAAACCTACCAGCAAAAAGTTATTTGATCTCATTCCAGTATATGGGTAAGGATTAACATGTTCTCATGTTTACCAGTCCATGTTGAAAAGGGTCAGGGACCTAATGTTGGTGTGCCTGAGAATTATTTTGGCTGAGCAATCTGGTAGCACTTCCTGGAGGCAATCGGGGTGCTCCTTTGAAGGATGTATCTTATGCTCATGCAACCTGAGGGAACAGGAGTTGGGTAGATTTCCCTCATTGATTGTTGTAATATAGTTGTGTAGAAGGCTGTATATTTGCACATGCTACCTTACAGCCACTTTAGAGTACGTTTAATTAAAAAAACATATGAGATTCGGACTGCACTTTATTTTCATTACAGGAGTGTAACTCACTCTTACAGAAGGCAAAGACTTCTCTTTGATAGGCATTTGGTTCAAGCATAAAAGTCGTGCAGGAATGGACATTTGCAAGGGAGATAAATTACATTGTTTATGCTTAAGAACTGATGGTGAAAAGGGGCGTTTCACAATATAAGTCACCAATCTTTTAGCATTTCCAGACTATATCAGGATCCAAAGTATAGAGAAGCTGAGGGGTCAAGAATTACAAAAGCAGCTTGCTGGTTTTCATTACAACTGCTATGGGGCTCATCTCTAACATTGGCTACCTTCAGTTCATATTATGGTTTCATAAACTCCCATCATTGGATTACTTAGGGTGTCTTTTTTAACAGTGTTTTTGCAGCTGTTTAAGGGATGGGGTGTAATTAGTACTTGGGCTGACAATGTCAGAGGTCATTATGTTTTGATGCTGACATTTGGTATGTACAGTAAATCAGCCCTGGAAGAGAAGCAAAGGGTCTGGGCAAGAGGTACAGTAAGACAGTTGTCTGCATGGCCTCCAAACACTGTCCACAAGGAATGGCTTCAGAACAGCTCCATTTAAACTGCATGATCTGCTGGAAAGAGCCGGCCAGGGCAGTACTGAAAGGTTGCCAGATGGCAGACGGGCTCTCTGAGCCCGTCAAAAGCCCTTCGGAAAACCAAGTTGGATTCCTTTCTGACCAAGCCAATTAGAATGGCTCAGTCAGAAAGGAATCCGAAGAGGCACCTCCGATGTGGTTAGGATGGCTCCGACCGAGGGTCAGAGCCATTCCTAACCGCATCGGAATTGGCCCCTAAGGTGAGATCCCTGTCGATGTGGAAGAGCACACTTCTTCTAGGTAATGCCAATCAGTCTTCCTGAATCCAGCCCTTGATTGACTATTTTTGAAATGTCCGTTAGGCCAGCAGACATTTCGGGGCAGATTTATGTTAACTGGCGCATCCCCAGGGATGCGCCTGTTAATGTGCGCCACAGTGCGCCACAGATCCGCCACCCATGGTGCGCCGCATTTACAATGCGGCGCTCCATGGGGCAAAAACGGCACAGATGCGTGACGCATCTGTGCCGTAAAGGTGGCGCATTGCTGGAGTTGCGTCGCAAGCGCGACGCAGCTCCAGCAAGGCTCGGGGTTGCCCCATCTTTGCAATGCTGCGTCAAGACCTACGCCTGCTTCAAGCAGGCGCAGGGTTTTGACGCAGCATTGGCCTAAAAGTGACTGAGTGAAATCTTATAGATTTCACTCAGCCACTTTTGCGAGGCGCACCTGCCGCGGAACGCCCACCCTGCGCCGGAACGCCCACAAGCGGCGCAGGGCTTTACAACGTGACGCATCTGTCTAGATGCGTCACGTTGTAAATGGGTCGTAGGGATGCGCCACGTTTACGCCGCAGTTGCGTGATGCAAACGTGGCGCATTCCCAACATAAATCTGCCCCTTCAAGTATTGATACGAACCACGGTCAAGGCGGTTCCTGCCAATGCATCGCAACTTTGCCATACAGCTCCGTCAAATATGACAGAACCGCACAACAGTTACAATTGTATTTGCATTTTCAAAAACAAAATCCCAAACCACGATTTGTTTTTTAAATGAAATTAAAAAATGCCCCTCTCGCCATGGCAGTTATCTCACATGGTGAGGGGTACATCATTTGCAGTTATCACGAGTAGTGATGGGCAGACATAGAGGTCAACTGCTGACAGCCATTACTCTGTCTGACTGTCAGAGGGATGTTTAACCACAACAGAGATTAAGTCATCTCTGCTGTAGTTACACCAAAGGTCCGCCCACATTTAAATCAGGCAGGCAGACCAATATGTTTTCGAAAAAGTTACTCTGTTGCTGCCAACATATAAATAGGGCCCAGAGTTTTGTCTTGAACAGCCCTAATATCATCTCATTTTGCAGCCACCACTTCTGGCTATGTGCACTGCAACGTGCAATAAATCATGACTCTCAAGACAGGTCTCACTTTAACCGCATGCGCGCTAAGCGTTTTCCCGCTGTGCGCTACGTTTTTCAAGAACCTGCGGTCATGAGCGTACGAGAGGCGTAACTCATGACGAGCTGAGCTCGTCATGAGCGTCGAAGGGGTTAAAGATTTGACAATGCAAAGGATTTGTTTTTAATTGAATGTTTCTCAATATCACTCTGATGCAAGAAGAAAGCTCATGTGCAGTGCAAATGTTCGATTTGCACTGCAATCAGTATCTCCCTTTGCATTGTGGGGATTGTTCAAAGTCACCACACCACAAAAGTGATAGTTTTCAAAATTAGCAAACTGACCATCTCAAGTATGCCCCTATATGGGCACCAGTTGTAAGTTTGCGAATAGCAATAGCAATGAAGGACTGGTGTTCCTCAAGGCCACCACCCCTGCATTTGCAGCCATTTTCTGAGAGTTGCGAAGGGAATCCTACTTTTTTAATGTGCATGAGACATGATTTTTGTGACTCCTATCAAATTCCAGTTTTGGACTGTGGCATATTAATTCATTCATCACAGTTCCAAAAATGACCGGGTCACTACAGGTTAGTAGCTGTGCTAAAAGAGTAAGGGGCAGATTTATGATAACTGGCGCATCCCCAGGGATGCGCCAGTTATTTTGCGCCGCAGCTCCGCCACCCATGGTGCGCCGCATTTACAATGCGGCGCACCATGGGGCAAAAACGGCACAGATGCGTGACGCATCTGTGCCGTAAAGGTGGCGCATTGCTGGAGTTGCGTCGCAAGCGCGACGCAGCTCCAGCAATGCTCGGGGGTGCCCCATCTGTCCAATGCTGCGTCAAGCCTTACGCCTGCTTCAAGCAGGTGCAGGGTTTTGACGCAGCATTGGCCTGAAAGTGACTGAGTGAAATCTTATAGATTTCACTCAGCCACTTTTGCGAGGCGCACCTGCCCCGGAATGCCCACCCTGCGCCGGAACGCCCACATATGGCGCAGGGCTTTACAACGTGACGCATCTGCCTAGATGCGTCACGTTGTAAATGGCTCGTAGGGATGCGCCATGTTTACGCCGCAGTTGCGTGACGCAAACGTGGCGCATGACCAACATAAATCTGCCCCTTAGTACTTTGCAGCCTAGATTCGTAAATTGGATCGCTAGTCCTCTCTGGAACATGCCATGTCACGGGGTAAGCATATGACCCATGTCAGTTGTAAGGTCCCAGTAGACCACTAACCACTTGCTGCATGCTACATTTTTATGGAGGGTATAGATCACTGTTTTTGCTGTGTGTACAGATTGTGTTTCTTTCAAGTGGGGCCTATAAAGTCTAGAAGAAGAATCTTAAAGGAGATGACCCCTATCAACATGGGTGGCTGGGTCAGGAAGTTGGGTAGTGTGTGATATGGACTATTTGTAAGCTGATCCACATACCTGCACATTTTAGGCCATCCCCAATGAGGCCAAGAGGACAAGGACCACATGTGTATCCAACACCAGGGGCACGAGTATCGTTGCAGGAGTTACTGACATAACAACTCTCTATCTGGCAAGCATCATAATCATCTGTGCAGTACCTCCCTGTATATGCTTCAGTGCAGCCACATTCTGCTGTCTGAAATAAAAAACATAAAATGTTACCATGTTACCAGACTGACCTTCCTCGCTAAAGGTTACAGATCTAGTACAATGCACATATTCAACAAAGTGAATTCATTTAGAGTTAAGTGGGGAAGAAATTAAAAGAAATCAGCAAACATTGGTAATGCCAATAGGCCTGACTTTGAAGAATGAATCCTTCTGTTTGCATGCCCTAGCCCTTTAAAGGCTCACATATTGGCACTGGCACCATTTCCATAAGTTTCAGAGCTCTCAAGGTTCGAAGGCCCATCTGTGAGTAAAGTATCCAATCCAGTCCAGAAGTTCTTGAGGGTAGATTGTTTACCAGGTCTAGAAGTGACTCATTACCCAGCACACATACATTACAATTGGTTTTGACTAGTGCTTAATTTGAGCCAGTGGTTTCCGGTGCGCAGCACCAGCACTTAATTGTCAACAGCAGCATTTATGATGGTCCACCATATTGTTGAGCTATCTGTCCATTTTTGATGTTCAATATACATGAAAATATGAATAATACATGCTGCCCACTACATTGTGTTAGCTTTGGGTGGACTGGAATAGTCTGAATTGTGACACTTGTAGGAGTGTGATGTTGTGTTAGTAATGTCATTGGTAGCACTAGCAGGGACAACAGATACTGCATCCTGCAATAGCCTCCTGAGAAGGACCCTGGCACTTACTTTTTTACAAATTAATTAACTTCTGTGAAGAGCGTCTCCACCTGAAACTCTCCATGTGGGAGGTGAAGGTTTTGAAGAGGAGGAGTCATTGTTCTGCCAGATGAACTCCCCAGGACTTTCAAACCATTGAAAAGGATCTTGTAAGTCAGAGTGATTGCTAAATCTACAAGTTACTTTTTTAGATTGCACAAACACTTTACAACCGTCTTCACTCCCTAGACTCCCATGAAAGTCCTCACTGCTTCAAGGTGGTTGCAGTAAAGGAGTTTCAAATACTGTGACAGTGAAACAGTTTTGCACATAAGAGTGCACAAAGTGCGCTATCAAGATGTCATTTGGCCAGCGGGCTGAGGTCAGAGACTCTGCATGGGCCTCACATATTCACTTATGGTAAGGGTTCCTACAAAGGATCTCTGTTATTTGCTCGATTAATCTGTGGTCCCTCACATCCAATGCCAAGAGTTATTAGAGAACCTGGCCAAGGAGGGGAAGTAAGCAGTCAATCTTCACCTGTATACCACTTTCTGCTGATTTGAATGCACATTTAAAATATAGGGGCATATTACCAACGATTAGCGATATTTATCGCTAACTAGGCTTAGCAACAAATTTTTTATCGCTAAGCATCGCCGGAAATTATCGCTGAGATAACGTGCTATTAGCAACGTTTATCTCCAAAGCGATAAATATTCAGGCGATAGCGTGAATATCACTGAGAATACAGCGATATTCACGCATTAGCGACAAAATGCTCTTAGCCATGTTATCCACCTCCCATTGGATAACATGGCTAAAAACTCGTCAGAGCAGGCGTTAGTTTTTAGCGATAGCGGGAATATTTCCAACGCCTTACCTGCCTTGCTAATAGGCGATAGCGACATTAGCTGACTGCTTACAGTCGCTAACAGGTTGGGTACGCCCACTTTGCATGTCATTAGCGATAAATATCGCTGACATGCAAAGTGGGACCCAAACCGCTCGCTATCGCCTAAAGCTGTCGCTAACTGCTGTTAAGTCTTTAATGAATATATATGAAACAATCCATCCAGAACTAAAACAAGATCTGTATGCTAACCAATAGATTCTGTCCCATCCATAGTCTCAGTGGAACAGGAGAGTTAGGGGTCCATTACCATGTCGGGCGGATCGCCACCGCCATGGTGACGGTGGCGATCCGCCCGACATAAATGCCCGCCCGCCACCCTTTTCCCCCTGCCACATTACAATGG
Source organism: Lissotriton helveticus (assembly GCF_964261635.1). Taxonomy (NCBI): domain Eukaryota; kingdom Metazoa; phylum Chordata; class Amphibia; order Caudata; family Salamandridae; genus Lissotriton; species Lissotriton helveticus. The sequence goes on along the minus strand of NC_136072.1, from coordinate 32,661,595 downwards.
CGGGGGGGACCGCAGCGGAGGCAAACACTGCCAGCCACTTTTCCGCCCTGGTCGCCTTGCGGCCGGGGTGGAAAAGGGTTCATATGGTGGCGGTGTCTATCAGACACCGCCAGCCATATTTGAATGGGCGTCTGCAGTTGCTTTTCCGTGGCGGCAATACCGCCACGGAAAGGCTAGCGGACTTCACTCTGGGGGCCCCGTGCGGGCCCCCAGAATGATGGAGAGTATGGGGGTGCACCCGGGGGTACCTGTGGTACCCCCCTGCATTAGCATAATCAAAGCGTCAGGCACCGCGCGGTGCCTGCTGCTTTGATTATGCAAATGCTGAAATGCTTTTTTGGCATTGTGGCGGGCGGTGCAGAGAGCACCGCCCGCCACAATGCTAAAAATATAGGATGTGCCCACCACTGTGGCGGGCACATCCTAATACTCCCCACCGTACCCCCGCCCTTATGGCGGGAGCGGTCTCGATTACCACGAGGATGGCAGGCGGGCAAAGTCCGCCCGCCATCCTAATGACCCCCTTAGTCTTTTGATCATGACTATAAGGAGTTAATCAGTGTCGAGAATCAACAGATATCATGGAGCGCCCAGTCCTAATTCAAGATCTACTAGTATTTACTGCTCATGAGTGTTCAACTTTAATTCATGCTCTTGGTTCTTTTATATCTTACTGCAGCCTATTATGAACAATTAATTATTAATTGGTAATTATTAATTGATTTTAATTATGTAATTTAGGGAATACTCATTTATTTTAATTATATTTTAGTTGTAGGCTGCTAGGTTTGTATGGGGGTCTGAGGTAGGAAGTTAATTAAGTAATAATGAATAATGTATTAATAATTTCTAATTAATCTGTCCGTCAGTCAATATAACTTTATTTGGCACAAGGCCATAAAAGCTAGGAACATGCCATTCAGATATTCAGATAACAGAACATTAGTACTAGAGCAATAAAAAAATGCCACGATTAAAAAATTCTGTAATAATGTTAAAATGTAAAGTATTTAAAATGAATATTTAAACAGCTGTAGACAGTACTCAAAAATATTGTATACAGATTTCAAGCAATAGTTAAAAGACATTAAAAGAAGGACCATAATTCATATAGGTGCTAAAAAGGAATGTGCTTTTTAACTCGGGATTTTACATTTTTTAAAGCTCAACAGATAAAACTTGTAACAGAAAAGCAACAGAGTTCTGGCTCTAGATGTAAACGGCCTGACAAACAGATACTGTAGGAACTGGCACCACATGAATGCAGAACAGACCATTGAAAAAGTATTCCGGGTTAAGCGTAAAAAACAAAAAGTGTGTGAGTGTTTGTTTGGCAATACCATCAAAGGGACAAGGAGGTAGACTGTAAAACCATAAGCCCTGCTCAGGGTAAGCAACCAGAAAATGAATTAGGTTAGATAAAACCTATGTTTGGAATTGGTTACGCAAAGGAGGTAACATTCAAATCCCACTTCTACTTTAAGATCTAGATAACAGGTTACTGTAGCTGAGAAATGTTATTTATTCAATCAATCAATCAATCATAACATTTGTATAGCGCGCTACTCACCCGGACGGGTCTCAAGGCGCTTGGGGGAGGGGTCCGCTACTGCTCAAACAGCCAGGTCTTGAGTTGTTTCCTGAAGGCGCGATGGTCCTGTGTCAGCCGGAGGTGGATGGGGAGGGAGTTCCATGTCTTGGCTACCAGGTAGGAGAAGGATCTTCCTCCGGCGGTGGCTCTTCAGGTGCGTGGTACGGCGGCGAGGGCGAGGCTTGTAGAACGTAGCTGGCGGGTGGGCGTGTAGAAGGTCAGCCGGTCGTTGAGGTACTTGGGGCCCAGGTTGTGGAGAGACTTGTGTGCGTGGGTAAGGAGCCTGAACGTGATCCTTTTGCTGACGGGGAGCCAGTGCAGGTCCCTCAGGTGGCCGGAGATGTGGCTGCGTCGGGGATGTCCAGGATGAGTCGGGCGGAGGCGTTCTGGATGCATTGGAGTCTTTTCTGTAGCTTGGCTGTGGTTCCGGCGTAGAGGGTGTTACCGTAGTCCAGTCGGCTGGTGACGAGTGCCTGGGTGACCGTCTTCCTGGTTTCGGTCGGGATCCATCGGAAGATTTTGCGGAGCATGCGTAGGGTGTTGAAGCATGATGAGGAGATGGCGTTGGCTTGTCTGGTCATCGAGAGGGAAGAGTCCAGGATGAAGCCCAGGTTGCGTGCGTGGTCTGTTGGCTTGGGAGCGGTGCCCAGGGCGGGAGGCCACCAGGAGTCGTCCCAGGCGGAGGGCGATGGTCCCAGGATGAGGACTTCCGTCTTGTCTGAGTTCAGTTTCAGGCGGCTGTTCTTCATCTACTCGGCTACGTCTTTCATTCCTTCGTGTAGGCTGGTTCTAGCGGTGGCAGGGTCTCTGGTGAGGGAGAGGATCAGTTGGGTGTCGTCGGCGTAGGAGATGATGTTGAGGTTGTGTTGGCGTGCGATGGCTGCAAGTGGTCTCATGTAGACGTTGAAGAGGGTGGGGCTGAGTGATGATCCTTGTGGGACACCGCAGATGACTTTGGTGGCCTCGGATCGAAACGGGGGGAGGCGGACTCTCTGGGTTCTTCCGGCGAGGAACGAGATGATCCACTCCAGTGCCTTCTCTTGGATTCCGAAGTTGCTGAGGCGTTGGACTAGGGTGCGGTGGCAGACAGTGTTGAACGCTGCGGAGAGGTCCAGGAGGATCAGGGCTGCTGATTCCCCGTTGTCGAGCAGGGTTCTGATGTCGTCGGTGGCTGCGATGAGGGCGGTCTCGGTGCTGTGGTTGGCTCGGAATCCGGACTGCGAAGGGTCGAGGGATCCGTTCGTCTCGAGGAAGGCGGCAAGCTGTCTGTTGACGGTCTTCTCGATGACTTTGGCAGGAAAGGGGAGGAGCGAGATGGGGCGGAAGTTCTTGAGGTCGGTGGGGTCCGCTGTTGGTTTCTTCAGTAGGGCGCTGAGCTCGGCATGCTTCCAGCTCTCCGGGAAGGTGGCGGTGTTGAAGGAGGTTAGAGAGTCTCTTTTGGGTTCTATGTTGAAAGAACACAGATTTTACCCCGTTGTGAGCACTGCCAGCAATTTCATTTGGAACTCATTTACCATTCAGATAATAATTTATCGCAGCAATTAATGTATCCTGCTTGATTTAAGTAAAATTAAATGAACAATAATAAAATAAGGCCCATGTTCATTTAAGGCATATCAATATTTAACAATTTCAATGCTGTAACCTATAGTACAATAATGTTTTTCTGCCTCACTTCAGCCAAAGTGAACGTTATTTATTATTGCATAGTAATTTTTATAAATTTTTACATATAAAAAAGGCATAAGAGAAATATATATCCTGTCAGTGTATCTACATTATATACATGTGTATATTTGAAAGTGAATAATGATCCCCAGTGAAATAACCATAACCAAACTCGTGTGATATATTCAGTGCAGTGGAAAAATGTAAAAGATGTTTATTGGTACAGAGAAGAGGAGCCAATTGGACTACGATACAATCAATTGTTTAGATTTATTGAGGGCTCTGTCTTTTTTAGAAAGCCGACAACGTTTCGACCCTCTTGCGGTACAGGATCTCTTCAGGACAAAAATTCAAGGTTCAAGGATAAAATCCAGAAGCCCAACGATGGTTTCAATGACTGAATCAAGATGCCAGTGTAGTAATTCCTTTGAAATAGATGGATGTCGGGCACTTCCCGTTGGGAAGGAAAGCCACAACTAGGCTTCTGGAATGTTCGCGGTAACAAAATGACTGTAGATATTTACTAATGTTAGTAGGTAAATATCTTACAAGGTTGCGAGTAACAGCTCTACTCCACCTAGAGATTAGTTCCTTGGCTGTGTCCATTCATCGGTCCATGCCTTGTCATTCTCAGTACGATTGAGAAGAACAAGTTACTTACCTTCGGTAACGCTTTTTCTGGTAGATACTATATCTGCCTGTGGATTCCTCACCTTGTGAATATCCCCCTTGCGTCAGCAACGTTCAGAATTTTTTCTTCGTAGCACGCCGGCGTGGACGACGTCATAGGAGCACGGCATCGCGCGCGACTCCGTCTGACGTCACCGACTCCTTATTAGGCCCACGTCGGCGTGATGACGTCAGTTCCGCCCTTTTTTCCGTGCCTTCGAGGCACACGGACGGACCAACGACAGCAAATATGCATATATACAATGTAAACAGTACATACAAACCATAATAGCACACAGTGCATAGCAAAGGTATCAAACCCCAAAATATATACAAACAATAAAACCAGGTATAGCAGAGTGGACAACGGGGAGGCGGGTGGGCATGTGAGGAATCCACAGGCAGATATAGTATCTACCAGAAAAAGCGTCACCGAAGGTAAGTAACTTGTTCTTCTGATAGATACATCTGCCGTGTGGATTCCTCACCTTGTGAATAGAGTCCCACAGCAGTCCCCACTCCCGGAGGAGGGTGACCACTCTGCTATACCAGGAAATCAGAGCGCGTGAAGTGGCCGTCCCTCCTCACCTCGGTATCCAAGCAGTAGTGGTTCGCGAAAGTGTGGAGGGTGGCCCAAGTCGCGGCTCTGCAAATGTCCTCAACAGGTACACCTCTAGACAAAGCAGATGTTGCAGACTTTGCTCTAGTTGAATGTGCTCTAATACCCTCAGGAGGGTCCTTACCCGCAAGGGAGTAGCAGATCTTGATGCACAGGATTATCCACCTGGAAAGTGTGCGCTTGTGCACCGCTCTGCCCTTCCGACAGCCAGCAAAACCAACAAACAGCTGGTCGTCCACCCGGAAGTCCTTAGTCCTGTCCAGATAGAAAGACACCGCCCTCTTAGGGTCCAGACGGTGCAGTCTCTCTTCCTCCTTAGAAGGGTGAGGGGGAGGATAGAAGGTAGGAAGGGTAATGGACTGTCCAAGATGGAAGGGAGTAACCACCTTAGGCAGAAAAGCAGCCCTGGTCCTGAGAACCATCATTTCAGCATGAATGGTAAGGAATGGGGGCTTGGAACTAAGAGCCTGAAGCTCACTTACCCTCCTTGCCGAGGTGATTGCAACGAGGAAGATCGTTTTAAAAGAAAGAAACCTCAATGGACACTTGTGCAAGGGTTCAAAGGGAGAACCCATTAAGAAGGTCAGCACAAGATTCAAATCCCAATGAGGAACAACAAAAGGAGTAGGAGGGAACATATTTGTTAGACCCCTCAAAAACCTTAAAACCACCGGAGATTTAAAAAGAGAGGGCTGATACGGCAAACAGAGAAATGCCGATAAGGCCGAAAGATACCCCTTGACCGTGGCCACAGCAAAACCTTGCTGCGCCAGAGAAAGAGCAAATTGTAAAATGACAGATAAATGAGCCTTCAAAGGGTCAACATCCTTCTCCCTGCACCAAGAAACAAATTTAGACCACCTATAGGAATAAATGGACTTAGTGGTGACACGCCTGGCAGAAAGAATGACATCCACCACATCGTGAGGGAGAGAAAAAGAACTCAAGTTGCCCCGTTCAATCTCCAGGCATGAAGGTGTAATGTCTGGAGGTGGGGGTGTAGAACCTGCCCCTCCATCTGAGAGAGGAGGTCTGCCCTGTGAGGGAGACGGAGCGGCGGGTGAGAGGAGAGGTGGAGAAGGTCTGTGTACCACACCCTTCTTGGCCAATCCGGGGCGATCAATATGTGACTTGGACCCGGTCTTGGCGAATCTTCCTCAGAACCCGAGGAATCAAGGGTATGGGAGGAAACGCGTAAAGGAGTTGATTTCCGCAACTCAACTGAAACGCGTCCCCCAAGGCTCCTTGCAACGGATACTGGAGACTGCAGAATGACGGGCAGTGAGCATTCTCGCAAGTGGCAAACAGGTCCACCCGAGGAGCACCCCACATCTGAAAGATGTCGTGAACCACCTCCGGGTGAAGCCTCCACTCGTGGTCGGCAGAGAACTGCCGACTGAGACTGTCTGCACGAACGTTCAGAACCCCGGCCAGATGATTTGCCATCAGACAAATCTGATGGTCCTGAACCCAGGACCAGAGACGCAGAGCCTCTCTGCAGAGACACTGCGACCCTACTCCTCCCTGCTTGTTGATGTACCACATCGCGGTCGTGTTGTCCGTCAGGACTTGAACCGACTGACTGCGAAGGGAAGGGAGGAAGGCCTTCAGCGCCAAACGTATCGCCCGCAATTCCAGAAGGTTGATGTGAAGCAACCTTTCTTCTGGAGACCAAAGGCCCTTGACCTCCAGGTCCCCCAGATGAGCACCCCACCCGAGAGTGGATGCATCCGTTATCACTGTGGCCACTGATGGAGGCAGTTGAAAAGGCTTTCCTTGAGACAGATTGCCTTCCACGCCCCACCAAGACAGATCCGCTGCAGCTTCTCTGGAGATCCTCACTGACTCCCTGAGATCTCCGTTGTGTTGATACCACTGCCTGCGGAGGCACCACTGGAGTGCCCTCATGTGCCAGCGTGCATGACTGACCAACAGAATGCAAGAAGCCATCAGACCGAGCAGACGAAGGACCTTCAGGACTGGAACAACCGCTCCATTGTAGAATAAAGGAATCATCTTCTGTATGTCGTGAATCCTTTGAGGTGGAGGGAATGCACGACATACAGTAGTGTCCAGTACCGCACCTATGAACAGGTTGCGCTGGGAGGGCACCAGGTGAGACTTGGGTACATTGATCGAAAAACCCAACCTGTGCAACAACTGAGTTGTCTCCTGCAGATGATGAAGCACCTTCTCCGGCGACTCCGCTTTGATCAGCCAGTCGTCCAGATAGGGGAACACAGGTATCCCAGATCCCCTGAGATGCGCAGCCACCACTGCCATCACCTTGGTGAAAACTCGAGGCGCAGTAGTAAGCCCAAACGGAAGGACCGCAAATTGGTAGTGCTGCGATCCCACCGTAAAACGGAGATACTTTCTGTGCGACTTCAGAATGGGGATGTGAAAATACGCATCCTGCAAGTCGATCGACACCATCCAGTCTTCTTCCATCAGCGCTTGAAGAACCTGAGCAAGGGTGAGCATTTTGAACTTCTCCTGTTTGAGATAGAGGTTCAAAATCCTGAGATCCAGGATTGGCCGAAGCCTGCCATCCTTCTTGGGTATCAAGAAATACCGGGAGTAGCACCCTTGACCCCTCTCCTGCTCTGGAACCACCTCTATTGCACCCTTTCGGAACAGAGCCAGGACTTCTTCCTGCAGGAGCAGCAGGTGGTCCTCCGAACAATAACCTTGGCAAGGAGGGTAATTGGGAGGGAACTCCTGAAAGGGAAGTGCATACCCATTTTCCACGAGATTGAGAACCCAAAGATCTGATGTAACCGATTCCCAATCTCGTAGAAAATGAGTAAGCCGACCCCCTACTGGCCCCACATGATCCAGAATGGTGGATCTAGGGCTGCTTTGCTGATGCGGGTGGGGGTTGGGTATTATTGGAGGAAGTGGAGGAAGAGGAGACTTGACGCCCACGTCCACAACCCTTCTGTCTACCTCTATTGGACGTATACAGAGGGTTCTGCTGTTGCTGCTGTTGTTGTTGGCCTTGTCTGAAGGGACGAAAAGAGGATCTACCAAAGCCTCTAAACTTTCTAGTTGTCGACCATCTCATCTGGAGACCCAAGGATCTTGCAGTAGCACGGCTATCTTTAAACCTTTCCAAGGCGACATCCGCTTTTTTACCAAAAAGGCCAGTCCCTTCAAAAGGCAAGTCCAGCAACGTAGATTGCACATCCGCAGAGAAATCAGAGGATTTTAACCACGCGGCCCTCCTGGTCGCAATAGAAGAGCCCATAATCCTGGCAACAGAATCAAGGGTGTCCATGCCACTCTGAATAACCATGCGTGCAGCAGCCTGAGTGTCTGAGACCACCTCATTAAAGTTCTTTCTATCTTCCTCAGGAAGCTTAGATGATAACTGCTTCACAGAATCCATCAATGCATGGACATACCTTCCTAAAAGACAAGTAGCATTAGTGGATTTAAGAGCCATGCTCCCTGAAGAGAAAGTCTTCTTTGCAGACTGATCCAACTTTTTTTAGTCTTTGTCCGCTGGCACTTGAGGGAAAGAGCCTGCAGCCCTGTTAGAACATGCCGCCTGCACTACAAGACTTTCAGGAGAGGGGTGCGAAGAGAGAAACTCAGGGTCACCAGGAGCCACCCTGTAGCGCCTTGCAATAGATCTTGAAACCGCAGGAGCAGATAATGGTCTCTTCCAGATCTCTTTTATTGGATCTGATAAGGCATCAGTGAACAGTAACGTAGGTTCAACAATAGAAGAGGGAGAGTGCAAGACTTCAGTAAGTATGTTGGGCTTGTACTCAACCGTGGGCAGTTTCAAGTTGAGAAGATCTGCAGCCTTCCTAATAACGACGTGATAGGGTGCCACGTCCCTAGAAGGAGCATCAGAAGCTGAAGGTAAACCCCACTCAGGAGAGAGCTCCAGACCACTAGCATCACGTAGGTCTTCAAAGTCATCATCATGATCAAGAAGTTCACCCTCTTCCACATCTGAATCTTCATCTCCCTTTTCTTCCAGAAGACGCTGAGCCCTTCGTCTCGACCACTCTATTCGAATCGAAGTCGACGGATTCGGTAACGACTCCGACAGAGCCGGATTCGACGTCGAGCGAGGAGTCGGGGCAGCCGGAGGACGAGACTCACGGACAGGTGTGGAACCTCGATCCAAACTACGAGGTCGATCCGGAGTCGGCGAAGCCGCATGCGGAGTCGAAGACCTCGGTGGCGCCGTACCGAGCCAAGGTGTAAGAGGCGCCGGCATAAAAGGCATAAATGGAGCTGGGGCGTACGACTGAGGAATGCCCAAATTGTATGATAATGGACCCATGGGACCAACAGGTGCTCCAGTGGGGTACATCGCTCTGGAATACACCCCAAACATCGCATTGAGAAAATGCGAGCGGTCCTGACCAGGACCAGGAAAGGGAGGGTACGAACCTACCGGATGCTCTAAAGGAGGTCGATCCGACACAGGTTCATTCTGACCCTCTTGGTCCACAGGAGTCTCCATCGGAGTCGGAGTTTTAGGAACTACCTCTTCTTCTTCCTCATGTTCCGAAGAATGTAAAGATACCGGATCCAGTTCCGGTTCCGGAGTCGGGGAACCTCCGATGGACTGAACAGGAGAAGGAGAAACGAAGTCCTTATGGTGTTTGTGAGACTTCTTCTTCGAATCTGAAGATTCCTTCTCCGAATGATGCTTTGAGCTGTGCTTTCTCCTCTTGTGCTTCCTCTTCGAGGAGCTCGAAGCGTGACCCGAAGTCGACTTCGATCTCGATCTTGATCTCTCTCTGGACCTCGACCTCGCTTTGGATCTCGACTCCGCTCTGGACCTCGACGCCGACCTCGACTTCGATCGAGACCTTTGTTTCGATCTCGAGCGTCTCGACGTCGACCTCGAAGATCTCCCAGCATCTCTTCCCTTTACCTTCACGAGAAGTAGTTTTGCTTCACGCTCTCGAAGCGCCTTTGGTTTCATCTTAAAACAAGATCGACAGTTCTTAACGTCGTGGTCTGAACCCAGACACCACAAACAATCGCTATGTGGGTCGGTGATTGACATCATGCGGGCACAAGACCCACATTGTTTAAATCCTGTCTTCCTCGACGACATCCTCGATGAAGAAATAAATCGCAAAGGAGAAACAGTAAAGATTAAACAATAGCCAGATACTAAGTATCGAGAAGATCCCGAAAACCGTTAGCGTCGGAGACGCGGAAAAAAGGGAACTGACGTCATCACGCCGACGTGGGCCTAATAAGGAGTCGGTGACGTCAGACGGAGTCGCGCGCGATGCCGTGCTCCTATGACGTCGTCCACGCCGGCGTGATACGAAGAAAAAATTCCGAACGTTGCTGACGCAAGGGGGATATTCACAAGGTGAGGAATCCACACGGCAGATGTATCTATCAGAAATTCACCTACTATGATTAGTAAGGATCTACTTACCACGCCGTGTAGGGATTAACAGAAACACCCATATCTCTATGGGAGCTTGTGCTGCAGCCGGTTTCCGAAGAAAAACTTAGTTTTGCTGACTCAAGGAGATGAAGGCTGACCCTCCCCAATTTAATTAATTATTTAACTGATTTTTAACTATTCTGAATATGGAATACTGATTTCATTTTTTTTAACGGATATTTTAGTTAGAGGGAGTTAGACTTGTATGGGGAAGAGGATATGAAGTTCATAAATTATGAATTCATTATTATTTGTGCAATAATTGATTGTACTTTAAAAGTTTCAAAGATGGAATATTAATTTATTTTAATTATATTTTAGTAGTGGCCTGTTAGGTTTGTAGGGGTTTAGGCTGGGAAGTTAATTAAGTAATAAAAAACAAGTCATTATTAATTGTTAACTATTTCTTTAATTAATTTTAAATATGAAAATCATTGAATATTTATTTTTTAAGTAATATTTTAGGTGAGGCTGCTAGGTTTGTAGGGGTATGGGGTGGCACGTTTAATAATTGAGATATAATTTTTATTTTATTTATTAATTGATAATTATTTTATTAAATGGTAATTATGTAAATTGATTGTTTTTTAACTTTTACTACACACACAGACTCGCACACATATATTTTAATAATTTTTAGGAGTTTTAATGTTTTTTCCACATTCACGGCATTCAATATTTATGTAGTGTATAAGAAGCGAAGTACTCTCCCTACTCTTTTTTAGACTGCAGTTGGAATAATAAAATCAACCTCTTTGCAATTCAACACTTTCGCTTCTGTTTGGAATTGGACTGGGAATAGTTAATTTCATCCCTCCTAAATCTGAGGCCTTCTCTACTGATGCCCAGGGTGGAGTGGGAATAGCAAATGTTACCCCTCTGAAATCCAATGATTTCCGTACTGTTGCACAGACTGGAGTGGTAATAGTAAATGATACCCCTCCAAAGGCAAACACTTTCCCTACTGTTGCGCTGACTGAAGTAGGAATAGTACATTTCACCCCTCTGAAGTTCAAACCTTTCACTAGTGTTGTAATGTTTGGAGTGGCAATAGTAGATTTTACCCCTCTGAAGAACTACACTTTCCCTACCGTTGCATAAACTTGAATACGAGTATATGAGTAGTATATTTAATATTCTTAGACTCCAATCGTTTTCACAATGTTGGTTAAATGGAGTTCATTGCATTAGTTCTATCTTTTAATTTTTTTTAAAATTTGTTTTAATGTTTATAGTATTTTTGTAAATGTGTTTTTTAGACTTTCTAATTTGTTATATTTTATTTATTGTCTACATTTAATAATATATTTATCTTAATACATGTTTTATATTTATTATGGTTTAATTGTGTATATTTTATATATATAGTTAACGTGTAACAGAATAAAAACATATTTTACATTTTATTAATTTGAATATTATTTAAAATTCATTAGTATGAATATATCTATATATAAAAATATATTTAAAATATAAAAACATATACTGTAACATAAATTTGTATTATTTATGTTACCGTATATATATATATATATATATATATATATATATATATATATATATATATATATATATATATATATATATGTATGTATGTTTATATATAGTATTAAATATTAGTGGAATATATTTAATTTACATTATATTAAAATTATATTTTTAAATATTTAACATTTACTACTTTAAACTGTATTTATCTTTACAAAATCAATATTTTCGTCTGTTTTTGGAGGAAATTAGTGTCAACGGTATTTTTCCACTGATATTTTGGTACTCAGTAATAAAAGCATAGGATCACATCATTGAGCTAAACAACATTTTTGAGACAATATTTTTGTGAATGATACTGTTTATCATGATTGTGTCAGTGATCCTGTTTGCATTTGTACACTGAGCTAATAATTATATGTCACATATGAAATGGTATCAGAAATGCTCTTCATCAGGACGCTGATGTTTTATCTCAAAACCTTGTCACTACAGGGTACTGTGTACAGTTCCCATCCAGCTACAGCAGTAGATGACAAACATCTATCTTAAACTCAGCTATTAAAAGACTGAGGGGCAGATTTATGTTAACTGGCGCATCCCCAGGGATGCGCCAGTTAATGTGCGCCACAGTGCGCCACAGCTCCGCCACCCATGGTGCGCCGCATTTACAATGCGGCGCACCAAGGGGCAAAAACGGCACAGATGCGTGACGCATCTGTGCCGTAAAGGTGGCGCATTGCTGGAGTTGCGTCGCAAGCGCGACGCAGCTCCAGCAAGGCTCGGGGGTGCCCCATCTTAACAATGCTGCGTCAAGACCTACGCCTGCTTCAAGCAGGCGCAGGCTTTTGACGCAGCATTGGCCTGAAAGTGACTGAGTGAAATCTTATAGATTTCACTCAGCCACTTTTGCGAGGCGCACCTGCCCCGGAACGCCCACCCTGCGCCGGAACGCCCACAAGCGGCGCAGGGCTTTACAAATTGACGCATCTCCTAGATGCGTCACGTTGTAAATCGTTCGTAGGGATGCGCCACGTTTACGCCGCCTTGCGTGACGCAACAGCGGCGTAAACGTGGCGCAAGTGCCTCATAAATCTGCCCCTGAATATAACCTATTCTCACCAAAACTCAAAACAATTCTGTTCTACTCAAGGAGTTGGCAACTTCAAAATTCCCTGTCTCCCATTGTGGCGTCTCTAGGATTCATACTCAATACTGCTCTTTCTACAGTACCACACATTAATAAAGTCACCAAAATAGCAAATGCCCACGTTTCATGCCCTAACAAATTACACTTTTGTTAACACCTAACCAACTAAAGGCTGCTGTGCATGCTTACATTATATATCAGGCCTAGACGTTGGCTATGAAGTCCTGGTGCTCCTGCTACAGTCGTCACTGAACCCCATGAATGTCACATTCCATGCTATAGCCACACTTGCACCATATGTGCAAGTAATACGCCCCCCCCCCCCATTCATTCTGCTCTATATTGGCTGCCAGTTGAGATGAGTAGTAAGTTCAAGCTAGGTTGCCTCACACAAAAATCAGTGCACATTAAAAATACACTTTACTTCTTAGGTTTCATCTGAGTTCGAGCAGCGTCCACCTCATGAGATAAAGAGGGCTGTCCATCATGCTAATGTAACAGCTATTGAGTCTGGTGAGCCCAAAAAAAACACTGATTTAGGAACTTGACAGAATGTAGTCGTCAGCTACTGACAAGATCTGAATCAGCTGTCTAGGCTTTTTCTATACATATATCACTCATAAGGGCCTGGGAGAAAGATATTTTAGAGGAAACTCTGAAGAAATTATTCACAAAGATCTCTAAAAATTAAGACTATTTTTGCCCAAAGATTACAATTTTTTGTGAAAAATGTAAATGAGTAAGCAGAAGCTATCAAGAGGCAGATAGCAGTGACTTGTGCTTCAAAGGTCTCGGAAAATGCAGTCATAGGGGCAGATTTACAAGCCCCTTGCGCCTCATTTACGCTGCCGTTGCGTCACTTTTGTGACACAGCGGCGGCGCAAATCCTGCTCCATGGCGCGGGGGTACTTACAACATGACGCATCAGGGAGATGCGTCACGTTGTAATGCTCTGCGCCACATGTAGGCGTTCCTTTGCAGGGGGGGGGGGCGTTCCGGCGCAGGAACGCCTCCTAAAAGTGGCTGAGTGAAATCTACAAGATTTCACTCAGTCACTTTTAGTCCCATGCTGCGTCAAAACCCTGCGCCTGCCTGAAGCAGGCGTAAGGATTGACGCAGCATTAACTAGATAGGGCCCCCCGGAGCATTGCTGGAGCTGCGTCGCGCTTGCGACGCAACTCCAGCAATGCGTCACTTTTACGGCACAGATGCGTCACACATCTGTGCCGTTTTTGCACCATGGTGCGCCGCATTGTAAAGGCGACGCATCCATGATGGCGGAGCTGTGGCGCACAATAACTGGCGCATCCCTGCTGATTTGCAGGGATGCGCCAGTTATTGTAAATATGCCCCAAACTACTTAGGAAACATTTTAGGTGCTGTCCAGCACCCACTCATTGGTGCTAGCTTAGCATAACCTTATGTGGTGCTCAAACAGGGTCGAACCTAAACACAGCCAATAATGGTATTGGTCCTAAACCTGGACTTGGAAAAGCTCTGCAAACACAAATTAAAGGTCTGATTTGTCCTGCTTGCTTTGGCCTGATTTTGAACCACTGTACTTTTCGCGAGGGAGGTATGATGTCCTCCATTGTAGGGGCAATATCCTGAGAGTTTTGAACACTCACTCTCACATTCATAGGGGCAGATTTACAAGCCCCTTGCGCCACGTTTACGCCGCCTTGTGTCACGCAACAGCGGTGTAAACATGGTGCATCCCTGCGGGGCATTTACAACGTGACACATCTGGGAAGATGCGTCACGTTATAAAGCCCAGCTCCACAATGGGGGCGTTCTACAAGATTTCACGCAGGCACTTCTGCGACGCTGCTATGTCAATTCCTTACGCCTGCTTGAAGCAGGCGTAAGAACTGACGCAGCATGTTACGTATTGGGCGGCCCTGAGCATTGCTGAAGTTGCGTTGTGCTTGCGACGCGACTCCAGCAATGCGCCGCCCGTACTCCACGATGCGTCACGCATCTGCCCTTCCTTGCACCATGGTGCACCGCATTGTAAATGCGGCGCATCTGTGGTGGCGCAAGGAGGGAATTGCATGACGCATCGGTTCTGGTGCATCCCTGCTGATTTGCAGAGATGCGCCAGAAGACGTAAATATGCCCCAAAGTGCCTAATTTTTTAATTTGGCAGCCTGGTTGTTGTGCCTCAAATGTAATGGATTGCCCAACTGCTGAATTACAATTGTGATATATTGTACGTCACTTGAAATATAAAGCATGGAATATCTGTCACGTCTGAGATGGGCCCTAAGCACTTTATGATGAACAATGGAGGAAAGAGAAAGCCAAAGGTGATTACCTCATTGCAACAATTTCCTTAAACGATTTCAGCATTGTTTTTTTTTATCAGCCCTACGTAGCCATATATACAAAAGGGTTAGAATTCATCTCTGCAGTATCCTGGTTATAATGTGGTTCAGGTTATGCTAGTGTATTTCTCCCTGAATGATGTAATATGGAATGTTGGGAGTGAGAGGCAACAATTGAGAAGGGCTGAGCAGCACGCTGGCTGCTCCTGGTGGGGCTGAACTACTGGAATTGTAACTAATACAATAAATACTCCTGAAACATTACAAACAGCCTGGAGTCAGTTACTACATTTGTATGGCGACGACTTACCTCAATGTACCTGGGTGTGTACCTTTCAAGATCTTCCTTTTGAAGTGTGAAGTATCTGGGAACCTCCTGCCAAGCTGAAGAAACTCCTGTAACTTCAGCTGTGCTTACTCAACTACTGGCACACCTCAGCTTTACCAGTGACCTCTTCATTGGTCGCCCTCAGTTCCTGTCTTAACTGGGGCTCAGGTCTCTGTATTCTGTGCCTACAGCGTCTGTTTCAACTGCAGCTCAAGTCTGTTCCTCCTGTCCCTACAACGTCTGTTTTAGCTGCAGCCCAAGGAGGTTCCTACTCTGTCTACAAAGCCTCTACACGGAAGGTAATCAGCTGCAGACTGTTTGTGTCTCCAGTGAGGTACTTCTGTTTGTGTGCAAACCCGTATTCTGCATGTGCCTCACAAAATCAAGTTGGCTTGGGACAAGTTTTTAGTTGCGCACTGTTTGTCTCGCATCTACATGCTGTCTACTACCAGCCTTCACACAATACGTCTACGCTGTCATTACATATGTATACAGTGCTTCTATCTGTGTTTTTTACCCCAGTGGGAAGTGCAGTGCTTCTGTTTTACTTAAAGCTGTTTTAAGCAGTGTCAGTGTGTGGACAACCACTGAATTTTACGCGGAGTACATGTTGCACTAAAGGAACTGATATGGACATTAAGGGGCAGATTTATGTTAACTGGCGCATCCCCAGGGATGCGCCAGTTAACATGCGCCACGGTGCGCCACTGCTCCGCCACCCATGGTGCGCCGCATTTATGATGCGGCGCACCATGGTGCAAGGCAGTGAGGATGCGTGACGCATCTCTCGGCGTACGGGCGGCGCATTGCAGGAGTCATGTCGCAAGTGCGACATGACTCCTGCAATGCACAGGAGCCACCTATTCTATGCATTGTGCGTCACCCTTACGCCTGCTTCAAGCAGGCGTAAGGAAGTGACGTAGAAAGTGACTGAGTGAAATCTCATAGATTTCACTCAGCCACTTTTAGGAGGCGTTCCTGCGCAGGAACGCCCCCCCCTGCGCAGGAACGCCTCCTTATGGCGCAGGGCTTTCCAATGTGACGCATCTCTTAGATGCGTCACGTTGTAAATAGGGTGCATTGTTTGCGCCGCCGTTGCGTCACATTTAGTGACGCAATTGCGGCGCAAGGAGGCGCAAGGCCTTCATAAATCTGCCCCCTAAGTCTGCCACAGGATTGTGCCACGTGGTTTGTCTGTCATTTCGGGTGATTTTTGAACCATTTTACTAACCTGCAGTTTATCCAGTTATTGCTCTTTCAAATTCACCAGCACAAGCCTCGTTTATCGCGCGCTCACTTGGGGGAAAGTGAGGTAAGACATGACACTATTTGTCTTTTATTATTGGGCAGACATCTAACATGGGCTTCGATCGGAATTCCATAGAGCATATTATCAAGCCCATTATCGCCGCTTTATCGGCAGTTTCCTGGCGATAATGTATCGCTCGTCCTTGATAATATGCCCTTCTGTTTCCACACCAACACTGTCATCGGAAATAGACAGAGGATGCTGTTTGTTGTACCGACGGGGAGTGGAAGTTCTGTCTAACAAATTGACTATCATCCGGTGACACAACGGTTGTGTTTTGTGGCCGTTTTCCATATGGACATGAGGAACAGTAACAGGGATTATATTTCCTTGTAGGAGTACGTTATTTTGAAGCTTTTTCGAGCGACTGTGACATTTCAATATTAAATGTGTTTCTTCATTTTAATGGTTTGTACAAGGTTACGTTGCCACCTAGTGTGCCAAGTTTTAATTTATTTTTTATTTTGGAGATGATCCATCAGTCTATTTGTTTCCTGCTTTCACATAACCTAAACCCACATGTCTCAAGCTTCCGATGTTTCCTGACCATGGTGACTACTTCATTTATTTTAACCCATTGTTTTATTGTTTTCTTGGGACAGTGCATCTTTCCTAGTGTTTTAGTACTCACAATTAGCTAAGCATTCATTTGTGGTATGACTTGCTCGTCTACAGAGCTCATTTATTGTTTGTTTTTCCATGTATGCACAGAGTTTGCATAATACAAGAACAAGTCATGGGTTCCCACCCACATGTTCTTTCTTGCACACATTGCCCCACACTTGTGTGTTGTATAGGTTACAATATTGTCACAGTGCACAGTCCTTTCACCTCTTTACGAGGTGTGTTCCTTGGGTTGTTTTTCCCATTGTTACGGTGCACATTGTCTTCACCTTCACATGAAGTGAATAGCATAGGTGTTATTCTCATTGCTACAGTTTCAGGGCACAATGGGGCATATTATCAAGGGGGTTTTTTAGCTTTAAAAGACAAGAAAGCGGAGATAAAATTATCTCCCTATTACCTAGCTGTCGCTAACACCAGTTAGCGACAGCTAGTAGGAGATAGCGACCATCTTGGGCCCCACTTTGCATGTCAGTGATATTTATCACTAATGACATGCAAAGTGGGCGTGCCAAGATGTTAGCGACTGGAAACAGTCGCTAACATCGCTATCTCCTATTACCAACTTTTGGAGATATTCGCGCTAAGAGTTGTGACCCTTAATGGGTGTATGGTTTGGGTCCCAGTCCCATTACCATAGTGCATGGTTTATCTTTCACTGGGTGTTTGTTTTTACTCTTCATGTTATGCTTTATGTCGTTGTCAATACTATAGCCCAGTGCTGTTCTCTTTTTATTAATCAGTCTTCATTACATGATGGAGAAGTGTGAGTAATCTATTGTATTTCTCTTCTTCCTTGTCTCCTTGTTTCCTCCTGCTCTGACTTGCGTCCTCGCATACCTGTCTGGCCAGTAGGTGTGCAGGTGGTAGTCATTGGTGGTTTCTCCTTCTATTCTTCATTTGTCTCTTTTTCTGTTTCATGCTTCTCTTTGTTTGTGTATGGAAAGGAGGATGGGTAATGGCTTATGTTTTTCTGTTTTATCACGTTTCTATTGTCTCTCTCACTGCCCTTCTTGTCTCCTTTTGGTTCTCTCTTTGGTTCATATGGCTTCTGCATTTTGTTTCTGCTCTTTTGGGTTCTCTCTTTGTTTCATCTAGCTTTTCCATCTTGTTTCTGCTTTTTTCTTTTCCTCTTCACCTGTTACAGTGTTCTTTTCTGTTTTTCTTTGGAAGAAAGTAGGATATGTAGTATCCTGGTTCTAATTTGGTTCATGCTACGCTTGTGGAATTTTCCCTGAACTATGTAATATGGAAAGGCTGAGCAGCATGCTGGCTGCTCCTGGTGGGGCTGAACTACTGGAATTGTAACTACTACAATAAATACTCCTGAAACATTACACACAGCCTGGAGTCAGTTACTACAATCTCCACGATGAGTCTGTTGTCATAGTCTTGATTGCTTTTGTTGAAAATGCAATAAATATATTATCACAGAACAATGCAGGGATATGGAGCAACATTGCCCTTGCTGAGATTCTGCATCAGGACCGGAGGCTCAAATGATTCTTTAAAATTGGTGTCCATTTAGCACCACTAGGGGCACCAATTGCTTGTAGATGCTAGCAGCCAGATCTCATTGCTCTTCAGTCCGGAGAGACAAGCGTCACAAGTTCAAACCCACTACTACCTCACAGGGTTTGCTCAGGTTTTGGGCATTTCCATTTCATCTTAGATGGGCATTTTCTCCTGAATTAGAGCAACACAATCCCGTTCTGGGTCTTTCTTTTCTTCATAAGCTCTGTGAAACCAGGGCACTTCTGCCATATTGGTGAGGGCCTATCAGGCCCAGTTAGGCCATTCACTTCCCACTGCAACTGAATGGATGTGTACAGGTTATCAGTATTATCAATATTATTTGCTCAACTCAGCGAGTATAAATCCACTAGTTCCTGAGCATATTAACCAGGAACTCGAACAGAGGGAAGTATGGAGGAAATTGGTGAGGAGCAGATAATTTTCCCTCTTGATGAGGAGTTTGGGGATGCAATGGATGCCTCCCTTCAGAGAGGCATGTCTCTGGCATTAGCTCCTGAGCAGGAAATTGTTGATAGTGGTTGTGCAATATAGCATGAACCTCACATTGGGGTGTGTTCTAAGTCCCTGATCGCCACTTATATTCCATGAGGCTCCTCAGACCTTACCACAAAACAGGTCCCAGTCTAGAATTAATTCCTCACCTCCTTCTGACGCTTTCAAGGGGATCAGAGTAGAATTTTGGAAACACAGAGCCAATGCCTCAGCGGATCCTTTGGATCCCCTCCCACCTTGGATAACCTCCTTTGGGATTGAATGGCTTCCTCTCTGTGGGGACCAGGATAACCTGACCAAGATGGCTCTGATAATGAACCAGGGCTCAGTAGACCTTGGAGACAGCAGGGTCGACCAAAAAACTCCGGGTTGGAGTCGTCCTCTAGCAAGTGTAAGATGGTGCAATGGAACCCGAAGGCAGGCTGTACCCAGATGATATTTACCACCTGCATTCTGCTGAGTGTGCTCTGGTGGCAAAAGTGGCCCAGTAGGTGGGTAACCAAGCTTGTAAATCCTTGAACAAAGAGATAAGAGGCCTCCTTAGGGCTGAGCACCCATGGTCAGGCCTTGACGATGAAGTTGCTCTAACAGTGGAGATCAATGGCAAAATGGCCGCTTTCATAACTAAGGGGCATATTACCAACCAATAGAGATAATTTTTGTCTCTAACTTGTTTAGAGACAAAAATTATCGCCGCACATCGGCGATTTTTATCGCAGATAAACCTTGCTATTAGCAAGGTTTATCGCAAATGCGATAAAAAACGGCCGCAATGCATGAATATCGCTGAAAAGTCAGCGATATTCATGCATTACCGAGCTAATGCTCTTAGCCATGTTATCCACCTCCCATCGGATAACATGGCTAAGAACTGCTCCTGGGCAAGTGTTAGCTTTTGGAGATATTCGCGCTTAGCGCGAATATCTCCAAAAGTTGGTAATAGGAGATAGCGATGTTAGCGACTGTTTTCAGTCGCTAACATCTTGGCACGCCCACTTTGCATGTCATTAGTGATAAATATCACTGACATGCAAAGCGGGGCCCAAGATGGTCACTATCTCCTATTAGCTGTCGCTAACTGGTGTTAGCGACAGCTTGGTAATAGGGAGATAATTTTATCTCCGCTTTCTTGGCTTTTAAAGCCAAAAAAGCGGAGATAAATCCCCTTGATAATATGCCCCTAAGTTAATTAACAACACTAAGAAAGTTATTGTCTGTTCTAGGGAGGCCTGCCAGGACATGCTGTTGGATATTCTCTGGTCCTAACCAACATTTTAGATGTGGTCAAAGAGACTAAGGAGACTGACAATATATTCTCTCTGGAAATAGTGTTGGGCTGGGCACAGAGAACATGATGAAACACTGGAGTTCAGGGTGCTCTTAAAGGTGCAGTGTTCTATTCAGTGCTTATGATTACCAATGGACATCCCCTGAAACAAAAGTTGCATACACATAATATTCCTTCTGCTATCACTAACGCAGGCAGGAAATTGTGGCCTGGTCACAGCACACTTTACAGTAGATACCTGCTCTTTAAAATAGGCTCTACATACATTGTTTAGTGTGGCCTGTAGTCCCAACAGGCATATTTTAGCACAAGCTGTGTTAGAAGTCAAGGATATTTCATTTAATGCAGAGCAAATAGGAGCTGTATAGCTTCAGCAACAGCAGCGGTCACAAAACAGGTAGCCCAATAAACAAAGCAATTAGGATTTTCCAAGGGTAGACAATATTTTTATCAAAATAAATGAAGGTACATCATGGAAGCACTTCCCATGAAGATGGTAGAGCCAAAATAAAAAGTAGTGAAATAATGACAATAAAAAGGAAATGGCCAAAAGATTATTTAAGCTAGGAAAAGCAGAAGACGACAGACGGTAAGTAGTAAGCAGGACATTGGTTATCTTATTGGGATGGGCTGTTTAGATCTAAAATAGCAATTCCTTAAAGATGGTCTCTGCAGTAGGAGACTGTGTATTCCCACTACTAGATCATACATCAGCTAATAGGCAGTGCACAACAGGGCCTCGACTTAACACCACTTATCACCACAATATCATGGGGCTCAGCCTCTTCTAGCAGCCAAGAGGTCACATGTGAGTGGACAGCAGGGGAGAGAAAAAGACTAATAGGTGGAGGTGACTGCAACAAGTCCATCTATCATTCCGCTCCCTGCAGACTCCTTGACATGTTTTCTCAGGAGCAATATGTCCTGCAAATTGTCCTTATGGTGGTAAGGGAACAGAAGGAAAATACAGCAATAGTCACATCACCAAGTGATTGACTTCAGGGAAGCATTATATTTGACGACCCCAACATTACCTTTTCAACTCAGGTGACGGCACATTCATCAGTGCACAGGGAGTGGAGTAGAAAAGTGGCTGAAGGTAGAATTCTACCAATAAAAATGCTTTGAGGCTATTTCTCAAAGGCATGAGTGAGTAAAGTAGAAATACAGAACTACTTCCTGCCTTTATGAATTAGCCCAAAATCCACAAATCCCAATAAGTAAATGTTAAAAAATGACACAGTCCTTTTCATTTGTCCTAAATGTATATGAATTGCCCCTGGTTAGCCCTATTTTTGATATAGTCGGGACAATTTACAAAGGCATTCATGAATACAGGAAGTAATACTCTAAGCAGTGCTACTTTTTGTACTCTTGATTGCCTTTGTGACTTCAAGCAGTACTACTTCCTGTTCTCACGAAGGCCATTGTGACTCAACGTATTATACAAACAAAAGTTACTTACCTGTAAACTGTGGTTCTCCAGTATTGGTCTTTCATAGATTCACATGCTTGAATATTCCCAGTCGTCAAAGTGAGAGTCCCACGGTACATAACATAGCAATGTAACAATAACATAAGCATATTATAAGAAAGAGAAAAAAACAGAGTTTTGTAGAGAGAAGAGACTTGCCACTTCTATAACGTATCATAGTCACTATGATTAGTCCAAACTCCTGCCAATCAGGCTCCAACACCCTATATAATGTTCTCCTCAGAGCCTCAGATTTTCATAGCACAAGAGTGAGATAGAGTCAAGCTGCAGCAGAGAGCCTCTTAGGGGAGGAGGGTGTGTCGCATGTGAATCTATGTAAGACACCAATGCTGGAGAACCACAGTTTACAGGTAAGTAACTTTCGTTCTTCTCCAGTATTGGGGTGTGTTTCATAGGTTCACATGCTTGAATAAGAGTAGTAGGCAGTGGCATCAGAATAATATAAGGTATATATGAAGCAATATATCATTAATAAACAGTACGAAAAGACTGAAGAATAAATAAAAGAAATGGTACCTTGTATACAGGAGGAGGGAAGCAACAGAGGCTCACCTTATTTAAAAAGATTGCATAGGACTGCCTGTCCCACAGCTGAGTCAGCTTTGTCAGCAGCATCCAGACAGTAATGCCTTGTGAAGGTGTGCCTGCTGGACCATGTTGCAGCTCTGCAGATGTGTTGAAGAGGCACACCAGAAAATAGCGCAGTAGAAAAGGGAAACTTTTCTGGTAGAGTGCGCTTGAACAGCTGTAGTAAGAGGCTTTCCCACTTGTAGATGGCAAAAAGCAATTGCTGTAGATATCCAGAGTGCAATAGTTTTTTTGGTGACTGGATGCCCTTTTCGCATTCGTCCCTAGGCCATAAAAGTTGTTCAGTTTTACGGATATTAGCCTTTCTTTGAAGATAAAATCTGAGGCATCTTTTGATATCTATAGAATGTAGAGCTCTCTCTGCTGATGTTTGAGGATTAGGAAAACACTTTTCAAAATGACTGGTTCATTAAGGTGGAAAGGTGATGGTACCCTAGGAATAAAGGCCGGATTGATGCGGAGCAAAACAGAGGGGCATATTATCAAGGGGCTTTATCTCCGCTTTTTTGGCTTTAAAAGCCAAGAAAGCGGAGATAAAATTATCTCCCTATTACCAAGCTGTCGCTAACACCAGTTAGCGACAGCTAATAGGAGATAGTGACCATCTTGGGCCCCGCTTTGCATGTCAGTGATATTTATCACTAATGACATGCAAAGTGGGCGTGCCAAGATGCTAGCGACTGAAAACAGTCGCTAACATCGCTATCTCCTATTACCAACTTTTGGAGATATTCGCACTAAGCGCGAATATCTCCAAAAGCTAACACTTGCCCAGGAGCAGTTCTTAGCCATGTTATCCAATGGGAGGTGGATAACATGGCTAAGAGCATTTGCTCGATAATGCATGAATATCGCTGACTTTTCAGCGATATTCATGCATTGCGGCCGTTTTTTATCGCATTTGCGATAAACCTTGCTAATAGCAAGGTTTATCTGCGATAAAAATCGCCGATTTGCGGCGATAATTTTTGTCTCTAAACAAGTTAGAGACAAAAATTATCTCTATTGGTTGGTAATATGCCCCAGAGTCCTTGGTGAATTGGAGAAAAGGCGGTTTAGTAGTAAACGCCTGAATGTCACTGACTCGACATGCGGAAGTGAGAGCCAGTAGCAGCAAAGTTTTCCAAGTAATGAATTTGAGATCAACTTTATGGACTGGCTCAAAAGGGGGCTTCATAAGCTGTGCCAATACACTGTTTAAACCCCAAGGAGGAGGTGGTCGACGAATTGGTGGGAACATCCAAAAGAGACCCCTAAAGAATTGTTAAATTACTCTAGAGAAGTAAAGAGAGTTGAAATTGCTGCCAAAAATAACTTTTAGAGTGGAATGCGAGAGTCCGGATTTCGCCAAATGTAAAAGAAAGGCAAAAGATGCTCTGGCGTAGAATGCACAGGATGTACTTGAGCAGCATCACACCATAGACAGATTCTTTTCCATTTGAGTTTGTATGTTTTCACAGTTGAGGCTGCCCTAGTCTTAGCAATAACTTCCCTACAGTCTGAAGGAATGTTCAAATTTGCAACTTCATAGTGCTCAAGTTCCAAGCCGCTAAGCGAAGAGATGCTGGGTCGGGATGACACACCTGTCCCTGATCCATTGTTAGAAGATTCGGAAGCAGGCGAAGCATGATCGGGTCGCACTGTGACAAGAGCAGGAGATCCGTAAACCAGACTTGTTGAGGCCATCTGGGAGCTATTAGAAGAATGTGACAAGGTTCCTTCCTCATTTTGCGAAGAACTCTGGGGACCAGAGGAATCAGTGGAAAAGCGTAGGCATATATTCTTGACCAATTCATCAAAAAAGTATTCCTGCACGACTCTGGTTGGGGAAGCCAATTTGTGTAGAATGGGTATTTGGGGTTCAAATAGGTTGGAAACAGATCGATGTTCGGGGGACCCCATAATCGAAAAATGTGATCCAGTGTGGGTTGATGTAATTCCCATTCGTGATTGGTCGAGGCCGACCTGCTCAGGGAATCCGCAAGAATGTTGGACGCTCCCGGATTGTGCACTGCTGTGAGGGTGATTTGATGTTGGATTGCCCAATCCCAGATTTGTTGAGCTTGAAGAGATAGCAAGATGGACTGTGTGCCTCCTTGTTTGTTTATGTAGTGCATGCACGTTGTGTTGTCCATCCGGATCAACACCGAGGCTTCCTGTATGATGGTGCGAAAAGCCTTCAGAGCCACAAAAATGGCAAGTAACTCTAGTAGGTTGATGTGCCAGGTCCTTCGGTGGATGTCCCACCTTCCTTTTAATGTAAGGTCCTGAAGATTTGCACCCCACCCTTCGAGTGATGCGTCCGTTGTGAGAGTGAAATTTGGAGTGTCCACCAGGAATGGACAACCTGAAGAGACCTTTTCCTCGAGAGTCCACCAAAGCAGAGCTGTTTTCATCTGAGGTGTGACTCTGATCATATCGTTGAAGGATCCTGAGACTCGAGCCCATTGCTTGTCCAGTTCCTCCTGGATGTGCCTCATTTTTAGGCAGCAGTGAGGGACTAGGGGAATGTGGGAGGACAACATCCGTAGGAAAGATTTCAACTGCCAAATAGAAACTGACCTTTTTTAACCGGAGGGAGGTCTCTAGGTTGCAAAGTCGTTGACATCTTTCGTGTGACACAAAGGTTTTTGCCAGTTTGGTGTCTAAGATGGCTCCCAAGAACAGTCTGTTTTGAGCGGGGAGAAAATGAGACTTGTCATTGCTGAACGTAAGGCCCAGAGACTTGAAGAGGGTCTTGCAAAATAGAGTGTGTCTGGATGCCTGTTCGAACGACTGTTCCTTCAGAAGGCAGCCGTTGAGATAAGGAAAGATTTGCACTCCTTGTAGACAAAGATAAGCTGCCACCGGTGGACCTTGTTAAACACTCTGGGCACGGAAAAAAGGCCTAGTGGAAGGACTTTGAATTGAAAATCTTTCCCGGCCAATCTGCATCTGAGAACTTTTCTGTGTCTCAGTAGAATGGGAAGATGAAAATAAACATCTTGAAGGTCCAAAGTTGTCATATACTCCCCTTGCGATAGTAAAGGAAGCACCTCCTGAAGGGACAACATACAGAATGCTTATTTTTTGATGCATTTTGCACAGCAGGGGAATTTGCCCAGCGTGCAAGCGCTCTAACGGTCATGACGAGCTCAGCTCATCATGAGCACACGAGCACCGTGGCTAATGACGAGCTGAGCTCGTCATGAGCATGCAAGGTGTTAATAAAATTGTGAGTTGGTTTAACAGTTCCTTCAGATGGACTGGGGGAGGACATTTTGGTGGAGAATTGGGAGGAATCTTTACAAACTCCAATGCGTGACCTCTGTGCACAATATCCAGAACCCATTTATCGGTAGTTATCAATGACCATTTGGAGTAGAAGTGGGAGATTCGACCTCCAACCTTTGAAAAAGTGGGAGGAGTCAGGGATGGCGGATGGAAAAAGTCATTGCTTCTTGGAGGAAATTGTAAGAGGATTTACCTCGGTATTGTCTATAAGAAGTAGTAGGCTGTTGTCTGTACGATTGTTGACTCTGGGAGGAGTAACGTTGTTGACCTTGTTGATACTGATTGATACCTCCCCGAAAGGAATATGTGGAGCCACGACCTCTCGCACCTCGAAAGGGCTGCTTTTTAAACTGGAGAGTGCCGAGAGCACAAGCAGTGTCGGTGTCCTTCTTGATTGTCTGAAGGGCAACATGTTGACCAAAAAATTATTCACCATCATAAGGCATGTCCAATATCTTTACTTAACAAAAATAGAGGGGGAGGGACCAAGGAGCTTGACCAGGTCCAGTGTCCATGCTCCTAATTAAATCATACTTACAACAAAGGGGACACTGTTCCTAATACAAGGTGCAAAAAGTCACCTTTGTATGCGGGTGCAAAAATTCACCCATATTTACAAACCAAGAAAGAAAAAGAAACAGAATTCCTAGGTAAAGTGACCCACAGTGAACAGGGAAAACATTTATGGGCCGATTATGATGGCGGACGGACCTGAGTCCGTCCGCCACCATAGAGTAGGAGGGACCGTCCGCAGGGGCAGCGGTGGTCCCTCCATGCAGATTAGGATGTGACCGCCAGGGTGGCGGTCACATCCTCTATTTTTAACATTGCGGTGGGTGCAGCTTCAAGCTGCACCCGCCACAATGTTAAAAATGCATGCACGGCATTTGCGTGCACAAAGCAGCAGGCACCGCGCGGTGCCTGCCGCTTTGTCCACGCAAATGCAGGGGGGTACCATAGGTACCCCCCATGTGCACCCCCCCCTTCACCCAGGGGGTCGCAAAGGGCCCCCGCAGTGAAGGTCCATATGCTTTTCCACGTGGAAAAGCATACTTCCTACTCCATCATAATATGGCTGGCGGTGTCTGATAGACACCGCCAACCATGTTATTGCTTTTCCGCCGCGGTCGGAAGGTGACCGTGGCGGAAAAGCGGCGGACAGATTCAAAGACCCACCAGCCATCCTAATTTGGCGGTGGGTCTTTCATTCATCCGCGGCGGATTTCCCGCATCCTCCGGGCCGGCGGAAGCCACCGCCGGCCCGGAGGATGCGGGAAATCCGCGATGCTAATGACCCCCTATGTGTCCTCTGTTGCCCTCACACACCTCGAGAGGTGTCATGCTTCATCATTGGGCAGTTGTTCCTCGTAGGGCCGGCGCTGCAATTCCCTACGGGCCCCCCGAAGGGTCTCTTTATCAGAGATCTTTTTAGGACTGCCGGATGGTGCATGTGGGTGTGCGGGGTAGGGGGTCATGTGAGGGTGATAAAAAGTGTGTGCAAATATTGTGTAAAATATTTAGTGGGTAACCATGCAGCGAATGTTTGTAATTTGTACCCAAAGCAGTCTTAACTGCTAAATGAATAAAATCTAGCCCCAAGGGCATATTATGCCAGGGTGTAGACATAGGTCAACATGTTTCACGCCTGTGTCGCCTTAAGGGTCGTTGGCATTTCGTCAGGACCAGAATATTTAAAAATAAGTGGTGCATGTGGAAATAGATTAAAATACCCTCATGATCGACCAGGGCAGGCAGTAACCTGTATACCCGATATCTGGCTACAGCTTCATGTTGTAACCGCTCCTGGTCAATACCTAGGAAAGAAAATGGACAATAGAATACAGTTTTACGCATCAGAAACATCTTGACGCCACATCATGTGCCCCCAATGTGTGCACAAACAAATTTTGAAACAACCAGAGTAGCAGACACAGGGGACACAGGCTCACACCAGGCAACTACGGAAGCCCAGATCCAGCAAGGCATGATTTTGTGCATCTAATGCGCCCAAAAAGGGAATAAACACCCCTATCTTATACTAAATAAAATGCGGTGGTTAAGGGAAGGGCCCACTCGTGAATATTGCCACCCTAAAAACAAAATTTGTCAAACCCTGTAAAACATGATGTTAGTAGGGCCTCATCTAGAATTAATGCCCCGATGCTGTAGACTCTAAATGCGTGCTCACCTCGCTACGCTGAGGAAACGCTTCCACCAGCAGCAGGCAACGAACACACCCCGCATTAACAGGCTGTAAAGGTAACAAATAATCACTTGGGGTTAACAAAACGGACTCGGAATGCCATATCAAGGGTGCTCAGTCATAGCTGTACCCGACTCACTTCCAAATTTTACTCACAGATTCGCTCGTGTGCTGTCTCCTCCACACCTACCCCATTGTTGCGTCTGCCCGGAAATGACATCGCATTCCGCGGAAGTTATTTAAAACAGATCTATGGGGTCAGGTGTGCTATGTGATTAACTTCACCGGAACATCCTAATGAATAAAGAAGGGTCAGTCCGCATGCTCAGTTGTTAAGGACGCGCCGCGCATGTGCAGAAAGGGAAGGACTACTCCCCAACACGTGCGCAGCGCAAGCACTCTTGATGCTCATTTACTCTAAAGAAAGGTGCGATACTGTAGTGAAAACCCAATGATTATAAACGTCCCCTCTCAAATATCTAGGAATTCTGTTTCTTTTTCTTTCTTGGTTTGTAAATATGGGTGACTTTTTGCACCCGTATACATAGGTGACTTTTTGCACCTTGTATTAGGAACAGTGTCCCCTTTGTTGTAAGTATGTCCAATATCTTTGTCTGTTCCTCTTGAGGGAAAGAAGTCGCCTTCAACCAGCCCTGCCACCTGAGGGCTGGCTCACCCGCCAATAGACGGAACCCAGTAGAAGACACATCAACAGCACAATCAATATTCTCCGAGGAAATCCTTTCCCCTTCTTAAAGAATTTTTAAAGCTTCTGCTTTATGTATGTATGTATGTATGTATTTTAATGCTTGTTAAGCGCAGCTGTCACCCAGCGGGTATCCTGGCGCTGAGATCAATTCCACCATCAATTCTACAAATTATTCTGCTCTAGGGAAAAGAAAGGTTTTAAGGTCCTTTTTAAATAAAAACAAATTTTGACTGCTCCTCAGTTTTAGAGGTAGAGTGTTCCACATTGTGGCGGCCGTGAAACTAAAGGCGCGGCCGCCCATTCTCACTCTGTTTATTCTAGGGACTTTCACTAGGAACGCTGAGGCGGATCTCAGAGGTCTGGCAGCCTGATACCACGAAAAAAGATTTTGCAATGGTATTGGTCCTTGACCATGCAGTGCCCCAAAAACCAGGCACATAGCTTTGTAGGAGATCCTCTGCTGGACCGGCAGCCAGTGCAAAAATGCCAGAGCTCCCGCAGAAGACGCCGAGCGAGGTAGGGATAGGGCTAATTTAGCCGCCATATTTTGAACCCTCTGTAATTTATGGACCAAGACCTTTGGGGCTCCTAGAAGTAGTGCGTTACAGTAGTCTAACCTACTGAGGATGGTACTACGCACTACTTCTACTCTGGCATCCCGCGGAAGAAGCGGCAGTATCTTCCGTAGAGCACGGAGCAGGCCCATACAAGGAGGATCTGGTATCAAATCTACAAGGGATGAAATGACTGACCACATTTGTCGATCGTAACAGCAGAGAATAGATAGAGAATTGGCCGCTCAAACCGTAGTTGCCGCCATAGTGGAAAACTTTTTGCCAATAGCGTCAAGGTGTCTACCCTCTAGGTTTGGAGGTGCAGATAATGGAGCCGATGGATTCCTGGCACGATGTTGTCCTGCCTGAGTAATAATAGTAATAGAAATAGCTGGACTGGTCCCATGAGGCACAGGGTCAGAGTGATTTGGATATGGCCATGTCTGAACTGGGGTGGTGGAGTGAGCTAAAGAATGATGATGGATTACACCCAGATTAGTTGACTGAGGATGAGTGTTTGATTTGCTCAAACGCTCCGGCCATCATCCCCTTTGGTATCGCTTTGTTCGCCCTTAGTTGGCAGGGTATGCCCAGACGTGGGTCCCTTGCCACTTTGCCACTGGATTCAAGCTAGCTTGGCTGATGATGGCTGATTAGCCAGAAACCGGTCCCAGGATGCTTGTTTCCGGTCCAGGGAAGACTTGGCTTGGCAGTTCGGGCTGGACTGTTCCCATGAGGCACAGGGTCAGACTGATTTGCATATGGCCATGTCTGAACTGGGGTGGTGGAGTGAGCTAAAGAATGCTGATGGACTAAACTCAGATCAGTTGACTGGGGGTGAGTGTTTGATTTGCTCAAACGCTCTGTCCATCATCCACTTTGGTTTCGCTTTGTTCGCCCTTAATTGGCAGGGTATGCCCAGATGTGGGTCCCTTGCTCACTTTGCCACTGGATTCAAGCTAGCCTGGCTGATGACGGCTGATTAGCCAGAAACTGGTCCCAGGATGTTTGTTTCTGGTCCAGGGAAGACATGACTTGGCAGTTTGTGCTGCACTGTTCCCATGAGGCACAGGGTCAGACTGATTTGCATATGGCCATGTTTGAACTGGGGTGGTGGAGTGAGCTAAAGAATGATGATGGATTAAACCCAGAACAGTTGACTGGGGGTGAGTGTTTGATTTGCTCAAACGCTCCGTCCATCATCCCCTTTGGTATCACTTTGTTCGCCCTAAGTTGGCAGGGTATACTCAGACGTGGGTCCCTTGCTCACTTTGCCACTGGATTCAAGCTAGCATGGCTGATGACAGCTGATTAGCCAGAAACCAGTCCCAGGATGCTTGTTTCCGGGTCCAGGGAAGACATGGCTTGGCAGTTCAGGCTGGACTGTTACCATGAGGTACAGGGTCAGATTGATTTACATATGGCCATGTCTCAACTGGGGTGGTGGAGTGAGCTAAAGAATGATGATGGATTAAACCCAGATGAGTTGACTGGGGGTGAGTGTTTGATTTGCTCAAACGCTCCGTCCATCATCCCCTTTGGTATCGCTGAGTAATAATGGAATCAGGTTTTGGTTGTGCAATGAGACAAGCAGGCAAATTTGCGGGCGTTTTGTATTTCTTATCCGGTCACTGTAAGACAGCTGGAATGGAATTAGGGTTTTGCATGAGCTTGAGACCTTCCTGCCTAATAAAATCGATGATGGGGATAGAACAAACTTGTTTTTGCTGTTGATGTTTAAATTTATATAGGAAACAATCCTCCTCTCTGGTGACCATAGGAAGGTGGAATCTTTTTGCCGCCCTTTCCCTAAGTAAATGAAAACCACCTATGTCAACTGGTGAAGAATGCAGAGGAGCTGGAGTAGTGGGAGAAGGTGTTTGAATGTGATAATTGTCCCATTCCGAAAGAAGGGATCTGTCATCCAACTCAGCCTCTTACCTGTTATCATCATCATTATCTTCCTCCATGACCTGAGGAGCATCCTGGAGTTGTACTCTGGACGCTGATGTAGAAGGTATGGCAAGTGATTCTCCAGTAAGAGAAGGTTGGAGAGGCGCTTGAGGTGCCGGTGAGGCCTGTAATGAGTTAGCAAAACGATGATAATAGTCATTTATCCAGCATGAATTGGAGGTTGGAAATAAGAGATAAAGGCATCTGCGCCATTGGAAGCTCCGGCGCAGGCTGTCTGTCATGAGCTGAAAAATCTTTGTGTTCCTGGTCATCATCAGAGTCCTGACATTTAATAAGAAGCTCAGAAGGACTGCGAGCAGCCCGAAACCTGTCATCGTCCTCCGATTCATGATCATCAGCATCAGAAGAAAATCATTCTGCTGGAGGTTGAGAAGCAGTTTGAATTGACATCAAGGTAGCCAAAGAGGATTGTCGCCGCTGAAGCAGGGAACTTGAAGACTTCAAAGGAACCAAATCCATGGATGCATTCGTCGACGCTGTCACTGTCGACGATAGACTTTGTTGCTGAACCACCGTTGACGAAGCCACCGTCGAAGCCACCGCCGACAAAGCCACCGTCGATGAAGCCACCGTCGACAAAGCCATCGTTGATGAAGCCACCGTCGACAAAGCCATTGGCGACGAAGCCACCGTCGACGAAGCCACCGTCGACGAAGCCACCGTCGTCGACGATGTACGCGTCGACGAATGTTTCTTCTTCTGCTTGATAGACGCCGTTGATGAAGTCAAAGGCACCATAGATGAAATAGGCCTCACCTTAATGGATATAAACGTCGACGGTGAAGTTGCCGACGACAGGATCATAGGCTGCTTCATAGACGCAGAAGTTAAAGTTGCCGATGTAGACGCGACAACTGCAGTCCTTGTCGACGGAGGAAGCGACGACAAGCTCGTTGACGAGATAGGCAGTTTCTGAGGTAAAAACTGCGCAGCCAGAGTCTTGTACGCCTGAGAATCAGATCTCGGGAGCATAGAAGGTGCAGATAGTCTCTGAGGGGAAGAAATCACCTCTTTTGAAGTTGAAGGTCGGTCAGTGGGCTTATCAATCTGATGTTTCTTCGCCACTTTAGTTTTAGAAGAAACCTTCGAGACTCACTGGCTCTCTTCAAAGATGAAGTAGTCTTGACTGAGGACACACTCTTCACATCTGAAAGAGGGTTCTCTGTAGTCTTCAACTTCTGTAGCCACAGAAGGAGACGCCCTCCTCTGTCCTTTAGAGTCTTTTGGGAGAAGGTCCTACAAATTTTACAATCCTTTACCTGGTGTTCAGGGTAGAGGCAATAAATACACTTATTTTGAGGGTCTTCAGAATGAAGTCGCTGTTTACCACAAGTCCCACAAGGTCTGAAGAGGGACTTCTTGGTTGAAGACATGATGCAGCTGTTCTTTGAGAAGAAAAAGAGAAAAAACTGAGCAGAGCTCAGGGAGACTCCCTTCACACGACGTGCGGTAGAAAATCTGAGGGCCTGAGCCTCTGAGGAGAATATTCTACAGGGTGCTGGAGCCTAATTGGCTGGAGTTTGGACTAGTCATAATGACTATGATATGTTATAGAAGTGACAAGTATCATCTCTCTACAAAACTCTATGGTTTTTTCTCTTTCTTATAATCAGCTTTTGTTATTGTTACATTACTATGTTATGTACCGTGGGACTCCGACTTCGACGACGGGGAATATTAAAAGCATGTGAATCTATGAAAGGCACCCCAATACTGGAGAATTCTCATACTCATGATTGCCTTGTGACTTAAAGCAGTAAACATTCTGTACTCAAGAAGGGTTTGTGACTCTAGGTAGTACTACTACTCATACTATTGAATCCTGTTGTGACTCTAAGTACTGTTAGTTCCAGTACTTATGAAGGCATTTGTGACTGTAAATAGTACTACTTCCTGTTCTCATGAATGCCTTTGTAACTCTAAGTAGTACGATTTCCTATAGTCATGATGGTCTTTGTGACTCAAAGTAGGATTATTTCCCGCACTCATTCTGTAAAAACAAATGTTACCAATGAATACTTATATTTAAGCAATGTTCGCCAATGGTACCAAACCAGTTTTCGTCAACTGAAATTGTAAAACAAGTCATAAACAATGGCAGCATAATCAGAAGCTATACCTGAAACTGAGCACTCTTTTCATCACTGACTGTTGTTACATTGTAGTTGCAAGTTGCATTGTTAGTGCAGTTGCACAGGATGAGAGTCAGTGCCTTATCTTGAGTAATTTTAGAGTCATTTGCTCTGATGGTCACATATGCAGGGTCAGAACTCGTTGGTTTCCAAATGAGTGTTCCATTTTCTGTAAAAAAGTGGGAAACCTATGTTAGTTGCTTCGTAATGCGTTAATTCCCCACCCTCACTGTATCACAGTAAAAACATCTTGTATGCCACTGAGAACTTCTTCCAAACTAGTCTAAATATCATAAAGTGTTTCTTAGGTCTGTGAGCCACTATTTAGTCTCCAGCTTGTTTTCTCCAATGCTTCTTCTAACAACAGTTATCTACATGAAAAACTGCAAACCCAGTGAATGGACAATGGATTTCCCTCTAGGGTCCCAAATTTGAGATTTATACAGCTTTTTTTGCACTATGTCTTCAGCTTCCCTTCACACTCCTGGAGCAGCTCTTATCTCTAGTCAGACAAGAGAGTGGACCAGTCTTCAGTATTTCTTTACTCTGAGTCATCTGGTGGATGGCACTACTGGTGAGAGGTAGCACACAGCATTTTGTGCCAGACCTGAGACCTTGCCATATCAACATAAGTTCTGAGAGCCAGATGTCATCCATCCTAAAACCAGAAATTGCTGCAAGTCACCTACCCTTCAAAATCCCAAGACATTGAGAGCTGGTAAGCCAGGCCAATTATGTCCTAGTTTGAGAGGATATTGAATTGGAGGAATTGTTTCTATGCCTCTACTCTCTCCCACCTTGAAGAAAGAACAACCTTACTTCCCTCAGAACTTCTCATCATCGTCCTCAGGACCTTCCAAGCTTCTGATGAAGGGTCTAGAACCCTTAGCTTTGTCATATTTCTTTGGCAGGCGCAGCGATATCTTTATATTGCCAACTATGGGTAGCACAGATTCCAGAAATCGGCCTAACATTTTAAAACTAACTGGCCTTGTAAAATGCAGTGAGAAAACCTTACTACAGCTGTCCTTTTTAGGACAGTCCTCCATTCAGAGGATACTCTTGCAATCAGAGAGTCCTATGGTTCGGTTACCTGTGGTTGGACCATAGTCAAATAACTTGATCATTCCCTCTCTTCTGGGAGGCTATATATTGAATATCGAGTAAACAAATATTGAGGTGCCAAGATATTGTGGTCTAAATATTGAAGACCTAAATATAATAAGGCCTAGAGCATACAGGTAAGTATAAATTAACTATTCTCAACTCCATCATTTTTTACCTTGAAGACACATACATTCTCAAGGTGCATGTAATCAGAGTTAAGTCTAGTAAATCTCTATTTAGCATACACACTTCGTTCATGGTATTTTGGTCCACTGAAAATGAAACCAATATCAACCCAAAATACCAATGATTCTGTTAGTTTGTGGATTTAATTTTAGGTTATCATGACAGTTGAGTGGCTCATAGAATTACTAAAACCTAGAGCTAGATGAGGAAGGTGACCACTACAATACCTTTCTCTTTCTTGTGATTCACAGAGTACGTCAATGAAACATTATACACTAAGTGAAACATTTTGTTACTTTCAAATTGATAAAATTCCCAAACATCATACTGGATCCCCTCCGCTGCTTGTAATTACCTGCCCTTGACATGCATTGGAATTTAATGTTAGCACTGATTCTTTTTGGCATGGAGAAACTGTTTAGCACCACAAGGGGAATTTAGTGCATTATGGGGTACCTAAGATTCTCAATTTATCTCATGATCTATCTTTGTCCTTGGAAGCAGTTGTCATTTCTGGTTTGTTGTGTGTGTGCTTTATTTTACTATTCTCTTATTCCCCATTTATTGAGTTTCTTATCATAGTGTTATTTTGTACATGAGTTCCTACTACCTTGCTTACACCTTTACTACTAAACCTCTCTACACCTAAGAGTCAAGCCCTGATCCAGGGGCACTGTCATCGCTGAGTGTATCGTAGTTCCAGGAACATCTGCATTGTCATTGTCAACCAACAATACAGACAATAGTGTTATTCACAGCCAATTATTTACTCTGAATAGTAGATCTACCATACAGCACATCCCATGAGTATTGCCATATCGGTCTTCTTTGCGTGAAGGTTCATAAAATTAATATACAAATGTCTTGCGTTCCAAACTCCATCTACATTAACATTAATCGGAGAGAGACTGGCATGCAATCTAAGTGTGTACATGTGTCAGATTTAAGCAGGCATACATGAAATGAAATATATAGAGTAGAGACAGTGATCCCTAGTGCCCTAAGCTGAGGGTGGGGAGTTAGCAGGGTATGATGTTGGGCTGCTTTGACTTACGATGATACATTTCTCAATGCCCTGTGACAAGACTGGACTTGATTATAATATTTTAGCAGAGTTTTAATAAATGAGTGGGTGGGTCTTTTCAATTGTAGTTGATTCTGTTTGGATAAACAAAGAAACACGTGGACAAAAAGAACATTAATAAAGCTCTATAACAGATCTCTTACTTGTAATTGTAACATCAGTTGAATTGGTTACCACAGTGAATACAACTGGGTCGTCGTCCTGGTCTGTTGCTGTATAGTATACAACAGCAATTTCATTTAAAGCAGCATGGAGTTCAGATGGTCCAGTAATATTGGGTGGAAAGTTTTCTGAAACATATAATCACATTTTAAGTTTGTTGTAACAGCCCTAGTGCAACCAACACATATTCTGAGAGATGTCAACAAATCTGTTGCCATGTGACAAGAAGTCCCAACTGTAAGACATCAAATACCAAACGCGATTCCTTAACCACTAGGGTTCAGCCATGCGTCTTAGGTTTGGTTTTAATGGCCATATAATAGGGAAGAGTGGCTTCTGGTGTCTATGTGGAATCCTGTCCTTGAATCATTGTCTATCAATATTGTAAAACAAAGTCATTCTTTTGGGATGGGAGTAATGTTATGAACAAACCAGAATAATGCTGGGCAGGACCAAAAAAGGAAAATATTGATTCTTCATAAAGAAATGAATTTGTGGTAAGTGTGGGTTTTACTGTCAACTTTCTATAAATGTATTGCTAAGATCCATAGGGTATAAGCCATAATCAAGAATCATGGTTCAGATTTTTTTTATGATATCCTGTGATAGGAATTACTTGATGACAGCGTAGCGAGTAAAGCTGAACCAAATGCACTTCCCTGAATTGTCAGTAGGGAACTACTATTATCCTTTTTAAAGAGTCATTCAGGAGAAGCCAATAATGTTTCTTTGATATTATGACGTAGGGGGAAACCTAATGCTGTTGTTTTGTGCTTACTTTTGAGCACATACAACAAAATATGGAGATACCTGCAAACTGTCTACAGATTTCTGCATATATTTAGTTGCCATATGGATTGAAAATGGATAAGTTAACTCACAGGCTCTATGCAACCAGAAATTCATGGACACAAACTCTAGGGGAGGTACTGGCTCTTCACTTTCTCTGCTAGAGCTGGTCACAGGTAAGACTTGGAGAACTGGCAAGTGGAAAACAAGTGCTTAGAGTAAGCGTGAAAGAGTTTATCAAAGGCAGGAGTTTTCAACTTTGGTTAATCAGGGAAAAATCTATAGCAGATTCCCAGGATCACCAATGCCAATGTTAGTGATGTTCATTTATTTACATAGAATGTAAAATTCTTCCTTGTCGGGGTCCAGAAATCGTGCCACCCTGTTGGGCACTGGTGAGCATGCATGATCTACTGTCTTAGAAAGGTTTTTGTCAGCATAATGGCTGAGATGAGTGTTGAAATGGATTAACCTATGCGGGCGATCCACCTTTAGTGTGAGTACTAATCTGCTTAATGATGCAAGGAATCTAAAGAAGACACAAGCTTGGACTGGACCCTTCATACATTGTAGCACAGAGGGGCCTGTGGGCTCCTCATCTTGGGGAGCCTACTCAACTGCCCTCTGTATTTGCTCTGAAGTTCTTTGTGGGTGTGATGGGATGTACTCAGCCTACACTTACTTCATGAGGGACCTTCTCAGAATTCCGGTATGCTTCTAACCCAATCAATGATGATAGGGCCAAGACTGTTTTACAAAAAGATCAGGCCTCTTAACAATAAAACAAAGAAATGTACATTTCAGAAACAAGCATCCGCTAACGCATTTTAATGAGAATTTCCTTTCCATCTTTATTCAAAAGTTCTAAATACCTATTGTCTTCTGCTGCTGGGTGAATATCTCAGAACCCTGTAATGTTGTTTTTCCAAAGGCAAAGCTCCCGGTACTTAAGATGTCAAAGATACACTCATCGTTCCCTTGGCAGGTCTCATTGGCTTTCTGAATCAAAGAAGAGTTTGTTGATAGAAGCAACTCATCGTAGAATGTAGGTACAAAGCTGTTGTTGTTGTAGGTGAACCAGGATTCACCCTCATTATAGTCAAAGAGGCTGTTGGCAGGAGTTGTTTTCCCTAAATAAAAATGGCAGCAAACACATTCAGTTAAGATGACATAGTGCTAAGACCAACAATGTACAATGCAGGCAGGTTTGCGGTGCTCTTCGAATGAGATGGGTGACTGGAGAACGATCCGTCTGACCATCCCTCCCTGCACACCAGGGAGGTCTATTCACAAAGGTAAAGTTACACGGAGTAAAATGTTAACAATTTACCGTTTACAAATGTGCAGTTACTCAACTGTGAAGACTTACATGTCCTTACTCCCTGAATTCAGGGGTGAAGGCTAATTTATGAGTCTAACCCTAATACTAGTACTATTTTCACTTGTGGATAGAAGTCACCGCTGGGGCAGCGGCTTCCTTATGGTAAAGTATAGAGAAAAGTTAAAAAGTTTATTAAATGTTTTAAACATTTTGAAAAAATATTTTATGTAAAAAATGAATTTTAATTAATTTTATATATTTATTTTAAAGGTAGAACAATATAAAAAAGTTACAACATTAACGTAGGGGATGATTTTGAAGTTGACGGATGGAGTTTAACCGTCGCCCTTGTGGACTGTCTGCCAAATCTCAAAATGTTTGTCAGCCAGACAGACATTTTAACCATTGACAAGGTAGTTCCTGCTAATGCATTGGAACAAAATTGGGCAGGCGGATATATAGCCAATTCTCCTTTGGAGTCTGGCCACGGTGGAGATGGAGTAGTCATGGGCAACGTAAATTCTGCAGGTAGTGCATTATCTTGGCAGTAAGGATACTTAATCGCTTCTGCAATAGAGAATCCTTATCGAACAGCTATAAATCAGGGCCACAATTTTAAATTAATTATTTTGAATATATTACATTAAATCAAATTAATTTCTGTTTAAATTAGTATAAATTAACAAAAAGTCACATCAAAGTAAAAAAAGTCATATTTTTATTAGTTATTAAAATTATTAAAAACTATGTACAGAATTATTAAAAAAAGAAATATTTGTAAATTAAAAATGTTAATGTTACTTTAAAATAATTATGTTTTATTCACGGACAATATTTTTAACATTAAATCCTAATTATTTATTTCTAAATTGTTCAAATGATATATTTTAGAACTGCATACACAAATAGCGTTTGTTCCAGTTTCAAATGCCCTCTTAGGGCCAAATATATTACCATTTTTATCGGTCGCAAATGGGAAATCAGCCAGTTTGTGACGGCTTAAAATGGTTGTAGCACGTACCAAACCTATTTTGCGAGTTGGTAACCTGTTACCTACTCGCAAAATAGGTTTTGCGAATTGAAATTAGGAAGGGGCATGCCTGGGGCTTCCCTTCCTAATAGTGAGTCGCAGGGGGATGTGAGATTGATTTCCGACCACAAATGTGCTTGCAAAACAATCGCATTTACCACCAATCGTAAATTGTTGGTAAGCCAGTCATATTCGGAAAGTGGTCCCATAGGACACCTTCCCCTTTGTGATTGGCAGCGAAAATGTTTTTTAAGAGCTGGCAGTGGCCCCAAGGACCATTGCCTGCTCTTAAAAACAGAAACTGTGCAGCATGCACGCAAAGTAGAAAAAGAAATGAGAAATGAAAAATGTCACCTCTTAACGCCTTCTTTCAGATGGCGTTAACTTTTGGCGCTAAACCCTGTCTAAAATTATTTGTAAATAGGGTTTTGCGTCAAAAAGGCATGAGGGGTTGCATGAGAACGCCCATGTACCTACCACCCATGTAATGCCCCTTGGCGCTAAGTAACACAAACCAATGCTTTACACTGCTTTGTAACTTGTAGGGTACTTTCCAATACTAAACAACTTTGCGCTGGAAAGTAAACGGGTAAAAAACATTTTGAGCTGGTTAGCATCACTTTTGGGGAAGTATCTTTCTTAAATGAAAACGAGTCCCAATCTCAAAAAAGTAGAAGATATTCCTACGTAAAAGCAGGATGCTCCAGATCTGGGAATATGGTACATAGAAAAAAATTATATTCCTATAAGGAGTTATTGCATCATTTCGGGTGATGATAGAGGATATTAAATGGCCAGAGCTGGTCACCTGCCACTTGGTACCGAACAGAGCAGTGCTGAAAAATAAATCTTCTAGAATCAGTTTAATACACAGTGAATTCTCTATGGAGAGGAATCTGCGGGAAACCTATCTAATGGGAAAGAAAAGTTCAACATTTCGTCAAATGAAATTCCACTTTTTATGAACATGATCAAACCATTTAGAAAAAGAATTAGACATGTGAGGATTTTCAAAACCAAAAAACCAAATACCTGCAACATTCCTCATTTCATTCAGAGTTAAAAATATTATTTTACGGGACCATCCAGCCGCTTTTCTGTTAACTGCTGGCCCAGTTTTCAACTGTTCATGAAACAGTGTTAAGATGGAAATTCTGATACACAGCATTCTGCAAATGAACACTAGAAGACATTTGTTTCTAATGTTCTTGATAAGGGATGAAGCCATTTTCAGACTTTCTTCAAAAAGGGACATGTTCAGAGAAAGTTCTAAATAAATGCTAATGTGGTGAACATTGGTTAATCCACTTCCAGGTAGTGGTACAACAAACAATGACCTTTTTGGCACTATCATTCACAAATGTGAAATACCGAGTTTCCTTACATGTCATTCCCATTTCAAAGATCAGAGACTCATTGGGCAGCTTTGTGCCGTCAAATTGTATCCTCGTTCCATTGGCCGCCATTAGGTCATCTGTGCCATCTCCGTTGAATACACCTGGAAAGTGATGGAAGACACGGAGTGTTAGTCATCCATAGAAGATTTTTTATTCTTTTTTAAATCTTAAACTTTTTTGCACAATTTTTCATCAATTCTTTGCAGCATGGTCCATGGTAAAAATGCGCTCAAGGTTTGTGATGTTGCATTTATACACAACTGTTCAATATGATGTAAAAATACCACTGGAACTCTGGGTCTGATTTAGAGTTTGATGGACAGATTACTCTGATTTAAAGTTTGATGGACAGATTACTCCATCACAAATGTGCGGATATCCTATCCACCTTATTACAGTGCATTATACCCATGGCACTTTCTTAAAAGGTGGAGCAGCTATCCATCACATTTATGATGGAGTAACCTATCGTCCAATCTCTAAATCAGGCTTCTGTGACTAGATAAGATAGGCCTCCATGATGTGTCACTCAGTTGATTGCAGGTATTAAAATTAGGCCGGTGTGATAAATTCCGTTCCGCTCGCGTAATTTGCGTAATTTGGGTAATTTCACGTTCTGCGGAGAACGTGAAATTCCCCCAAATTCTGCGTTCCGCGACTTTGCGAATTGTTTTGCTTGTTCGCGTTCTCAAAATGCGTGTTCGCTAGATATTTCCCCTCAAGCACGCAAACAGCGATTGCGAACAGTAAAAAAGCATTGCGAACAAGCAGTTCCGCGTGTTCTTAATTAAAATCACCACCATCTAAGCAAATTAATAAGGGATGCGCCTCTCTGGCTGACTGAGCCTTCTCATCACAACACTGACAGCACCCCTGACTAGAGAAGACACACCTTTGGGTAAGAGTAAGCACTTATCAGGTTTTGACACTGGAGGGAAGTGTGAAAGACACTTGTCGTGATAAAAAAAAGTTAATCACAATCAACAACTTTGTGAGGATTACCTGGCATAAGCACACGGTAGCAGCTGTTAGCAGAGAAAAGATAAGGACCAATCGAGTCACACTTAGAAACCTGTGACTGGAAAGTATAGTGTTGAAAACACCGCCTAAATTGCAATATAGGTTCCTGCAGCACGTAAATGGTGGTTTTGCATATATAAGTTGGTGGTAAATAACGAATACCTTTGAAAATGCAAATCTGTGCATTTTCAACTGTGCCATGTGGCAGACATACATGCCCTTAGGGCATGTATGTGTGCCACTTCTGATTCAGGGGTGCAACAGGGTGTCAAAGTGACACCCTGGCACCCTTGAATGTGTCCCCCATTTTACCGAAACAGTATTTACCGATTCGGTAATTGCCATTCATTCCTATGGGCCTCCAGGCCCATAGGAATGAATGGCAATTACCGAATTGGTAAATACCGATTTGGTAAATACCGAATCTTACCTACATCTGGCCCGTAATATAGTACTAACCTTGAGTCTTTTAAGTCCTTAATAAAAAAAAGGCAGTCATTTGTTTCTCATGAAAGCAAGCTGTGCTACTGGATGGGAAAGCTACCCTAACAGTGGTGTCTTCATAAAAACAGGTTCTGGTTAGGTCATTAGAGAGACAAAATACCAGGCATGCCAGCCCGCCCATGACTTGTGCCCGCTTACCCAGAAGTCCTTCAGTTCTGTTTTGATAGGAGTTGTCAAAGCTCGTGACAAAGGTTAAGGCTCCCAGGCTCGCCGAGACTGTCACGGATATACCGCCATCAAATGAGGCTCTGATTTCATTTTGTTCTGTGACGCCCAGAAGAACCTTCTCAAAGTATGTGGCATCTTGAAAAAAACAAAGAAAACACAATGCATCATTTCATCATTTTTAGGTTCTGACAACCCTAACATCTCTCTCTGTTACATGTCTAACAATGGACGTCTGGTCACCTGTTCAATATAGGGTTGATCATGTACCCTAAACTTTTATTTAACAGATGATAGGTAATGCATCCTGCTCGAGAGTAAGAGCAATGGCATAATTTGCATATATTTACTGTAT
The DNA here is from genome assembly GCF_964261635.1 of Lissotriton helveticus. NCBI lineage: Eukaryota > Metazoa > Chordata > Amphibia > Caudata > Salamandridae > Lissotriton > Lissotriton helveticus. The sequence goes on along the minus strand of NC_136072.1, from coordinate 32,619,021 downwards.
TTCGAGTGATTTCTGCTGCACACACGAAGACCCAGAACACCTCTAGGTGTAGAGGAGAAGAACACAGACTAAGATGTAAAGAAGGGAAGAGACAGACAGGTGGGACCAGCAAGGTAGGATGGGAGGGCAGTGGAACTGAGGGGCATATTATCAACAAGTAGCGAAATTTATCGCTAACTAAGTTTAGCAACAATTTTTCTATTGCCTTGCTTCGCCTGATTTTATCGCAGAGATAACGTGCTATTAGCAACGTTTATCTCAAATGCAATAAAATTTCAGGCGTTAGCGGTGAAATGCGTGAATATCGCTGGTAATCCAGCGATATTCACGCATTATCGCAAATGGTGACTTAGCCAGAATATCCGTCTCCCATTGGATATAATGGCTAAGAACTGGTCAGAGCAGGCGTTAGGTTTTGGAGATATTCGCGCATAGCGCGAATATTTCCATCGATACGCCTGCGTTGATAATAGGCGATAGCGATGTTAGCAACTGCTTTCAGTCGCTAACAGGTTGGGTACGCCCACTTTGCATGTCATTAGCGATAAATATCGCTGACATGCAAAGCGGGCCCCAAACCGCTCGCCATTGCCTACAAGCTGTCGCTAACTGCTGTTAGCGACAGCTTGTTAATAGGGTGATAGAAATATCGCCGCTTAGCGGCCGAAAACAGCCGCTAAAGCAGCGATATTCTCTTATCGCCTGCCTTGATAATATGCCCTGAGTTTTCCAGAGAAACGTAATTTGAATAGCAAGTTCCTAATGGACTTCCTGAAAGAGATCAGCCTAAGTAAGGATCTTATTTCTTGAGGAAGTTGGGCACACACTTTGAACATTCATGACAGTGAATGTGCTGTCATCAGTGATGGTAAATCAAAACAGATGGAGGTTAGCCCATTTCAAATGTTTGTTAGGAATGCAATGTAAGAGTTTCGCAGACAAATAATGGGGACTTAAATGTGAAGAACAGATTATTACATTTAATCCTAACTCAGAAGACAAGGTAATAGAGACAAATAAGAAAAGGAAAAAGTGGTGCCTCATTTTCTGTGGCCAATGATTACCATCCGGCTGTGTTCTATACAAATTGAAAGCAAATAAATTGAACATGAGTGAGGCTAGGCTAAAACAAATTGGCATAGTTTTGTCTGGATAGGATTATAGCGCTGGCAATCACTGGTGAATACGAGAAGACCTGTGTGGAGAAGCCATAAGGGAGACTACTTAATTGTGGAAATTAGGTTACAAAGTAAATCACAGATACATGAATAATGCCTGAAGCTGAAGCTGAAACTGCAAAATGCAAAATGGTAGCTATTTCACATTTGAGGAGTGAATTTTAGTCCAGTTGATTTCTGACCGATATGTCACCCCTCCTATAGTTATTCATTATGGCACACCGATGTTGCTCGGATATGAATTTACTTTAAAAATATAAAAAGGCAAGAGCCGTTTGTCAAAACAGGAACAAGTTGGTGTAATTAAACGCAGTGGTTGGGAGAGTCTCAACAGAATGCTTCTGAAGAAAGTCTCTCATTGTGCATTCTTGAAAAAGCATTTCAGTCATAAATTAACAAGTTTGGGCATCTGATTAGGACACAGATGGCTCTTGACCTCTGCGAGAACTAGTGTGAACCATTGTGCATGTGCCAGATGTCTGATGTGGGGAGCGCATGATCACTAGGTGTGATGTGCATGTCGTGTCCTGATTGGCTAAGTGTTTCTATCTACATGTGGTATTTTTGGGGAATGTGCGCCTTTGGTCAAATGTGTTATATTGGGGCCAATTTCTCTAACCTGTTTGTGGTGCAACTCTCTATCTGTGGTACTGATCAGGGTTATCCCTGATTGCGCATTTGTCTTTGGACTAAGTGTGACCCCCACCTGAGACCTGTCACTCGATAGGCATGGGTTGGGGCCGCAGGACCTGTCTGACCACGTATCTGGGGTTAGGGGGGAGGAGGGGTTGATGGGGAGGTCACCTTGGGTGAATCTGACAGCAATGACACAAGTAGATTAGAAGTTCAGAAAATAATATGGCAGTCATTGATATCATTTTTACCGACATTCTCAACATTGTGCGTACAGTTGTTACAGCATACATCAACATTGTCTTTACTAATATTGACATAGTTATGCGTGCCTGGATCATGATGTACATGAGCATTATTGCTACTCATAAAAACACAGGAATGGGGCATGGATTATATCATACATTGACATTGTTACTGCCGGTATCAACACTGTTGTGCGGGCATACATTGACATTGCATTTACGGGTAATGACATTGCACCACCTAAAGTATTGAGATGTAGTGTTGAGATCTTAGAGCCATATATTAGACACCTGTTAGGGCTATCTTTCAACTCAGGAAAGGTGCCAAAAAGATGGAAGGAGGCAGTGGTGCTCAGCAGAATCTCAGCATGGATCAATTAGACAACTTGCGCCCCATTTCGCTCCTACCTTACTTCGCTAAGATTGCGGAGAAGATTGTTAACAATCAACTGACAGCCCATATTGACACCCATAAGCTGCTCCATCCTAATCAACCTGGCTTCCGCGCATTCCACTCAATGGAGTCAGCTTTGCTCTTGTCTACTGAGACCTTACGGAGATATGTGGATGAGGGTCAGACGGCGGTACTAATTCTTCCGGATTTAAGTGCTGCATTTGACACTGTAGAGAACCACACTCTGCTTCAGTGTCTAAAAAGGGGAGGAGTGGCTGGTAAGGCGTGGGAATGGCTGGAATCTTTTCTTCAAGATCGTAATTTTCAGGTGGCACAGGGACCACATCGGTCGAAAGACATCAGCCTGAATCAGGGGGTGACACAAGGGTCCAGTCTCAGCCCGACTCTTTTTAATCTTTATGTAGCACCAGTGGCGGAGATTACTGAAAAATATGGGGTGGACGTCGTGTCGTATGCAGAGGACACTCAACTGGTCATGGCTTTGACACAACCAGATGAGAGGGCAGCCAGCAATTTCCCCTCTTGTCTACAAGAACTGGCGGTCTGGATGGCCAATAATTGCCTAAAAATAAACGTAAATAAAACCGAGGTGCTGATTGTCGAGAATGTGCCTTCGGTGTGGACTTCGGCCTGGTGGCCTCAGACACTGGGCCCTTTACCCTCACCTAGTTTTGGGGGGTATGGCTTGACTCTAAGATTTCGTTCGAGTACCACACAAGACGAGTTGCAGGCACTTGCTTTGGCATTCTGCGGGGTCTCAGGAAGACCCTGGACCTAGTACCTACTACAGCCAGGAAATCCATGGTCCATGCCTTAGTTACATCGAGGCAGGACTACGGTAGCGCCCTTTATCTGGGAGCAAATGTTAGGTGTATCCAGAGGCAACAGCGCATACAGAATGCGGCGGCCCGCCTGGTGCTGATGCTGCCTAAGAGAGCTCCTTCTAAGAAGGCGTTGGAGACGCTACATTGGCTGCCGGTTAAGGAAGGGGTGCTGTTTAAAGCCCTATGTGTTAGTCATCGGATTACACAGGGGAAAGGGCACAGTTATCTTCATGAACTCCTAACCCCATACAACCCGACCCGGCAACTGAGATCTAGCGGGGCGGGACAGGTTAAGGTCCCTAAGATCAGAAAAGCGAGAATGGGAGGGCGTTCCTTTCGCTTTCTGGCAGCACAACTATAGAATAGACTACCTTTGAGGCTCTGGTTGGAAACCTCAGAGCTGACATTCTGCAAAGAGCTGAAAACGTACCTGTTTCCCAGAGGGTAGGGCAGGGAAGCGGGATGGGGTGAAATGCTGGCAATATGGGGTTTTTGATAGGCCTGTACTATAGCGCGGGGACACACTAGCCTAGTGTAACCAGGCGCTTTATAAACTCAGTTTACTTTCTATGCAGGCACATGTTATGGCATATGCTGATATTGCCTTTATTGATATTGCTGTTGTTGGGCTTGCACGTATCCTGGTATTCACTGACATTGTATTCACCCATTCCAACACCAGTGAATACTGGGGGCAGCAAGAATGTGACTCATAGGTTCTCATCTTAGAGTTGGGTGGGATTTGTAGAGGGGGCCACATTCCTGCCCAGAAAGGGAAATGAAGCAAAGTATCATCCAGAGAGCAGAACTGGTGGCTCTCCCACTGCTCTGTGGTGAGAAGAACAAGTTACTTACCTTCGGTAACGCTTTTTCTGGTAGATACAATATCTGCCTGTGGATTCCTCACCTTGTGAATACCCCTTGCGTCAGCAACATTCGGAAATTCTTTTTTCGTAGCCTCGCGCCGTCGTGGACTCCTGACGTCATAGAGACACGACCTCGCTCGCGACTCCGCTGACGTCACCGACGCCTATAATAGGCCCACGCCGGCGTGATGACATCAGTTCCGCCCTTTTTTCCGTGCCATCGAGGCACACGGACGGACCAATGACAGTAGAAATATACAAGTATACATAGTACACAATACTCAAGGCAAAACACACAGTGTTAAGCAAAAGCAGGAAAGCAATTGAAACATTTCCTTGACAACAAAATATATATACATTACATTACAGTAACTCTGGCATAGAAGAGTGGACAACGGGGAGGCGGGTGGGTCAGTGAGGAATCCACAGGCAGATATTGTATCTACCAGAAAAAGCGTTACCGAAGGTAAGTAACTTGTTCTTCTGATAGATACATCTGCCGTGTGGATTCCTCACCTTGTGAATAGAGTCCCACAGCAGTCCCCACTCCCGGAGGAGGGTGTCCACTCTTCTAAACCAGGAAATCCTGAAGGACAGAGCGAGCAAAGTGGCCGTCCCTCCTCACTTCGGAATCCAAGCAGTAATGCTTCGCGAAAGTGTGGAGGGAAGACCAAGTTGCCGCCCTACAAATATCCTCAACAGGTACACCTCTAGCCAATGCTGAGGATGAAGACTTAGCTCTTGTAGAATGAGCCCTTATACCCTCTGGTGGTTCCTTACCGGCCAAAGAGTAGCAAATCTTTATGCAGAGGACGATCCATCTCGATAAAGTTCTTTTATGGACCGCTCTTCCTTTCTTGCAGCCAGCAAACCCAACGAAGAGCTGGTCTTCCAAACGAAAGTCCTTGGATCTGTCCAAGTAAAAGGACACCGCCCTCTTAGGATCCAGACGGTGCAGTCTCTTCTCCTCCTTGGAAGGGTGAGGGGGAGGATAGAAGGAAGGTAAAGTAATGGACTGTCCTAGGTGGAAGGGAGTTACCACCTTAGGCAGAAAAGCAGCCCTGGTCCTGAGAACCATTCGATCAGCATGTATGGACAAGAAAGGGGGCTTGTGACAAAGAGCTTGAAGCTCACTTACCCTTCTTGCCGAGGTTATTGCCACGAGGAAGACCGTCTTAAGGGTAAGAAGCCTCAAGGGACAATTGTGGAGAGGCTCGAAAGGAGCACCCATCAAAAAGGTCAAGACCAGATTCAAGTCCCACTGAGGCACAATAAAAGGGACAGGAGGAAACTTATTAAGAAGGCCCTTTAAAAACCTTAAAACCACAGGTGACTTAAAAAGAGAAGGCTGGTCAGGCAAACAGAGAAAAGCTGACAGCGCAGAAAGATAGCCCTTGACTGTAGCAACGGCAAGACCCTGCTGCGCCAGAGAAAGGGCAAACTGGGGAACATTAGACAAATGGGCCTTCAAAGGATCAACAGACCTTTCCCCACACCACGTGACAAATTTCGACCATCTATAAGAATAGATGGACTTAGTGGAGTCACGCCTGGCTGACAAGATAACATCCACAACGTCAGGCGGGAGGGAAAAGGAAAATAGGTTGCCCCGCTCAATCTCCAGGCATGAAGGTGCAATGTCTGGAGGTGGGGGTGTAGAACCTGCCCCTCCATCTGGGAGAGGAGATCTGCCCTGTGAGGGAGACGGAGCGGCGGGTGAGAGGAGAGGTGGAGTAGATCTGTATACCACACCCTTCTTGGCCAATCCGGGGCGACCAATATGACTTGGGCCCGGTCTTGGCGAATCTTCCTCAGAACCCGAGGAATCAAAGGTATGGGGGGAAACGCGTAAAGGAGTTGACCTTTCCAACTCAACTGAAACGCGTCCCCCAAGGCTCCTTGCATCGTATACTGGAGACTGCAGAAAGACAGGCAGTGCGCATTCTTGTGAGTGGCGAACAGGTCCACCCGAGGAGTCCCCCACATCTGAAAGATGTCGTGAACAACCTCCGGGTGAAGCCTCCACTCGTGGTCGGCAGAGAACTGCCGACTGAGACTGTCTGCACGAACGTTCAACACCCCGGCCAGATGATTTGCCATCAGACAAATCTGATGGTCCTGAGCCCAGGACCAGAGACGCAGAGCCTCTCTGCAGAGACACTGCGACCCTACTCCTCCCTGCTTGTTGATGTACCACATCGCGGTCGTGTTGTCCGTCAGGACTTGAACCGACTGACCGCGAAGGGAAGGGAGAAAGGCCTTGAGCGCCAAACGTATCGCCCGCAATTCTAGAAGGTTGATGTGAAGCAACCTTTCCTCTGGAGACCAAAGGCCCTTGACCTCCAGATCCCCCAGATGAGCACCCCACCCGAGAGTGGATGCATCCGATATCACCGTGGCCACCGATGGGGGAAGTTGAAAAGGCTTTCCTTGGGACAGATTGCCTTCCACGCCCCACCAAGACAGATCCGCCGCAGCTTCTCTGGAGATCCTCACTGACTCCCTGAGATCTCCGTTGTGCTGATACCACTGCTTGCGGAGGCACCACTGGAGCGCCCTCATGTGCCAGCGTGCATGGTTGACCAACAGAATGCATGAAGCCATCAGACCGAGCAGGCGAAGGACCTTCAGGACTGGAACAACCGCTCCATTGTAAAATAAAGGAATCAACTCCCGTATGTCGCGAATCCTTTGAGGGGGAGGGAATGCACGACATACGGTTGTGTCCAGTACTGCACCTATGAACAGGTTGCGCTGGGAGGGCACCAGGTGAGACTTGGGTACATTTATTGAAAAACCCAACCTGTACAACAACTGGGTTGTCTCCTGCAGATGATGAAGCACAACCTCTGACTACTCCGCTTTGATCGGCCAATCGTCCAGATACGGGAATACCGGAATCCCCGATCTTCTGAGATGCGCCGCCACCACTGCCATCACCTTGGTGAAGACCCGAGGTGCAGTAGTAAGTCCAAACGGAAGGACCGCAAACTGGTAGTGTTGTGATCCAACCGTAAAACGGAGATACCTCCTGTGCGACTTCAGGATTGGGATGTGAAAGTACACATCCTGCAAGTCGAGTGACACCATCCAGTCTTCTTCCAGCAGAGCCTGAAGAACCTGAGCAAGGGTGAGCATCTTGAATTTCTCCTGCTTCAGATAAAAATTCAAGATCCTGAGATCCAGGATCGGACGAAGCCTGCCATCCTTCTTGGGAATCAGGAAATACCGGGAGTAGCATCCCTGACCCCTTTCCTGCTCTGGAACCACCTCTATCGCACCTTTTCTCAAAAGTGTTTGGACTTCCTCCTGTAGGAGTAACAGATGTTCCTCTGAGCAATATCCCTGGCAAGGAGGGTAATTGGGAGGGAATTCCCGAAAGGGAAAGGCATACCCATTTTCTACGAGATTGAGAACCCAAAGATCTGATGTAACCGATTCCCAATCTCGTAGAAAGTAGGTAAGCCGACCCCCCACTGGACCCACATGATCCTGAATGGCGGATCTAGGGCTGCTTTTCTGTGGCTGGGGGGTTGGAGGAGGTGGAGGAGGAAGAGACCTGACGACCTCGAGGACGTGACCTCTGTTTCCCTCTGTAAGACCTATACAAGGTATTCTGCTGCTGCTGTTGTTGCTGCTGCTGCTGAGCGGGTCTATACGACCGAAAGGAAGAGCGACCAAACCCTCTAAACTTTCTGGTCGTAGAACCCCTGACCTGAAGGCCAAGAGATCTAGCAGTTGCCCTGCTGTCCTTGAATCTCTCCAAGGCCGTGTCTGCCTTCTTCCCAAAAAGCCCCTCGCCATCGAAAGGCAAATCCAATAATGCAGACTGCACATCAGCCGAAAAGTCAGATGACTTCAACCAGGCTGAACGCCTCGTGGCAACCGCCGTGCCCATGATCCTTGCCACAGAATCTGTTGTATCAAGTCCACTTTGGATGACCTGACGAGCCGCTGCCTGAGTGTCAGATAAAGCCTCTTCAAAGTCCTTTCTACTAGCCTCAGGAACCTTAGGGACCAAAGAACTTATAGAGTCCATAAGAGCATGGATGTATCTTCCCATGAGGCAAGTGGCGTTAGAAGACTTCAAAGCCATGCTGGACGAAGAAAAAATCTTCTTCGCAATCTGATCTTGTTTCTTGGCTTCTTTGTCGCCAGGCACCTGCGGAAAAGCCCCAACAGACTTCTTAGAGCAAGCAGCCTGAATCACCAAACTTTCAGGGGAAGGATGCGAAGATAAGAAAGCAGGATCCTCAGGAGCCACTCTATACCTCCTAGCCACACTTTTTGCAACCGCAGGAGCAGAAAAAGGCTTTTTCCAAACTTCCATTATAGGATCCTTTAAGGCATCGTTAAATGGGAGCAAAGGTTCCACTGAAGAACTAGGAGAATGGAGAACCTCTGTCAACAAATTCTATTTAAACTCGACAGAGGGCAAAGTCAGACCTAAAAGTCCTGCTGCCTTCTTCATGACAACATGATAAGGTTGAACATCTCTGGAGGGAGCATCAGGTCCAGAAGGCAAAGACCACTCCGGAGAAAACTCAAGACCACTAGCATCCGCCAGGTCTTCGAAACAATCCCCTTCCAGTTCACCTTCCTCCACCTCAGAAGATGAATCATTAACTCTCTGCTCCTCCCGAAGCCGTTGAGCCTCTCTACGAGATCTCATTTTGACTCGAAGTGCAGCCGAATCCAACGCCGAATTCGACGGCGCCGGAGCCGACTTCGGAATCGAATCCGAGGGCTTGGAAGGCTGCCCCATAGAATCCAAGGGAGTCGATGACGTCGGGACCGGAGTCGCCGACTTCGGCCGAGCCGGCGTCGACACCGGCGTCGACCGCGGTGGAGCTTGGTACTGCCACAACGGAGTCGGAGCCGGCATATACGGCATGAAGGGTGCCGGAGCATATGAGTGTGGAACACCCAAATTGAAAGCCATTGGACCCGAAGGTGCTCCAGAGGGGTACCACGACCTCGAGAAAACACCATACATCGCGTTTAAAAACGCAGAAGGGTCCTGACCTGGAGTCGGAAATGATGGATGCTCAGGCTGACCTCGAGGTACATTAGAATCTGTTTCCTCAACAGGATTCGAAGTCCCTTCCTCAACAGGAACTCCATCGGTGTCTTCCGGAGCCGGAGATGGAGCCAGAGATGGAGCCGGAGACGGAGCCGGAGACGGAGTCGGCGTCGGATCTGGAACTGGAGTCGGAGAATGGACCACCGACTCCGAAGGTGAAGCCTCACCTACCGACTCATGAGGAGGAATCACTTTCGACTTCATCCTTTTGGGAGACTTTGATCTGGAATGATGACGTGATCCGTGTCTCCTCTTCTTATGCTTCTTGCGGGAACCGGAAGCATGACCGGATGATGACTTCGAGGCCGACGCCTCTCGAGACCTTGACCAGGATCTCGACCTCGACTTCTTCGGATGCTTTGAGGATCTTTTAACCTTACTTGCTTTAAGTTTGGCAACAAGAAGTTTAGATTCCCTCTCACGAAGAGCCTTCGGATTCATCTTTTGACAAGATGAACAATCATCGACGTCATGATCCGAGCTTAAACACCAGATATAGTCTTGATGAGGGTCCGTAACGGACATCATCTTCCCGCATTCTCTGCAAGGCTTAAAACCGGTCTTCTTTGTCGACATGACAATATCTGAGAATTGGAGAAAACGAAGTAACAATGTACTAAGGCTACAGAGTATCCCGAAACCGTTAGCGTCGACGACGCGGAAAAAAGGGAACTGATGTCATCACGCCGGCGTGGGCCTATTATAGGCGTCGGTGACGTCAGCGGAGTCGCGAGCGAGGTCGTTTCTCTATGACGTCAGGAGTCCACGTCGGCGCGAGGCTACGAAAAAAGAATTTCTGAATGTTGCTGACGCAAGGGGTATTCACAAGGTGAGGAATCCACACGGCAGATGTATCTATCAGAAATAAAACAACAGTACAGCAGATTTGAAAGTACTGATAGGATTTTAGCAGCTAAATTACCTTAATGCTTGCTGCATTAAAGTAAATACATGGTCCAGATAGGTGGCGGTGCATTTCAAAGCATCCTCTCAAGCAGAGAATTCAACGTGCAGTGTCTGCCTCCTAGGTCTTCTGGGAAGGAAAGCAACACTACTCAAGCTCCCCTGCTTTGAAAGTTTTTTTGAAATGTACTTTCAGAGATACCATTTTAATAAACTTCATTTATCATTAAGTTGATTAAACTGTCCAGCCACTAGCAGTGCTGGGTGCCAGATGACACATAAATCATTATTCCTTGCATTCCTCGAGAACTCGAAAAAGACATTCTTGCATAGAGCTTGAAACTGTGGAAAATACATTTTTAAGAAGCCTGCTTTCAGTCCCCCAATCTACATCTTTGTACATAATTCATGAGGAATTGGGTATTGGCTATGTGGCCGATCTAATTAAAATGTCCCCTCTTCTCAAATGGATCTCGATTTGGTGTAACCCGGAGTTAGTGTTAAATCAAGATATCATATGAGATTGTAGGGAACTAGATAGGGCTAGTAACATCCCATGGCTGAGTCATGTGAAAGGCATAACAAGGGTGCTTGGTCGCCCAGAGGTATTTGATAACCCTGACAGTATATTTAAAAAAAGATCTGTTGTGGGCCAAGACCTCGTTCTTACGTTTAGCATCTGCAGAAAGAGAGGCCACTGAATTATCGAAACCTACCGCCCGCGCTCACCAGATTTTAAAAACCTCTTATTTAATGGAACCTTATCTGGCCACAGTTAACAAGCCCTATCATTGTTTTCTCTTGATAAGACTGAGATTTAACATTTTACATTTTTTATTAGCCGAACCTTTGGGCTGGAGTAAGATGGAGGATCTGAGACCATTCTCTTGTGATAACATTTCAAGGCAAGATACCTTGCACTTTGTTATGTTTTGCGACTATTATCTGGAGATTCACAAGCGTTTTATTTTCCCAATTTTAAAGTATAAAGGCTTCCTGCAGGTTAGGCCGACTCTTACCTATCCGCAGAGGTTGAATAGCCCTTGGGAAACTTTAATATTGTCAGCTTCTTAGCAGCAGCAGTTAGAGCAAGGAAAAGAAGGAAATATTAAAAGAATGTGGGCCTAGGGGTTTTAGACTTTTCACCATGTATATTTATTTCATAATTTTGTAATATTCTGCCTTATTCTATTTGTATTTTGTTACATCGGTCATTTGTGGTATCATACCTTTTAGAGTGTAATTTGACTTTCCCTTTTATAATATGTATCTTAAATGTATTTATTTGTAGATGAAATTTTTATACATGTATTTTATCTATGATGAATGATTGTAACTCTTGGTTCTATGTGATGGGTATTTTAACATGCTTTTATGGTTTTGAATAACCTAATAAAGTGTTTTTGACTGACTGACTGACATTCTTGTTTTGCAGGGCATTTTTCCCACATTCCTCTCTTTATCCAATATGGGGCAGGTGGATGCGAAAACGCGGAGTTGCCCACAGTGAACAGCAGATGAAAAAATTGAATCTCACCCATCTCTAGTGGTAATCAGTATAAAATAACCAGTGAAAAATGTCAGATGTCCCTACTGCTTATCTTCTGGGCACCTATGGGGAAAGTAGTGCACACTGTTGACAGAGTCTGCATTAAAAGGAATGGAGTAGGCGTGGAAACGTCACCAATGTCATTCCTGCCAGTGTATGTTTTGCCAGGGATCTGGTGTGAATAAGTCCGGGGCAGAAAAATTCTTAAATGTACCCAACACACTTAGAGACTCCTTGCTTTCGGGGTCAACTCCCATGAATCACATAGGTGATGCACATCTGCCATGAATGATATATTGGCCCTATGATCATACCCTTTCCCTGTAGGTGGGATTTACTTTGCTTAGCCGCTTACCAGTAGGGTGAAGGTGTCACCTCTGCTACCAAGGTGGTATGGTGGCCAACTGGCAAATGTAAAAAAAATCCTTGATCTTACTATTGTGGTATGGGTGTGCGAGTAAGGCATGTTTTCCAAACAAAATCACATGCCTCACCCATCTTCTTAGCCTATTCTCCAAGTAAATTATAGTTTTATAAAGTGATCTGAATTAAAGATCTTTATAAATGAACTGTGTAGCACAGGGATTACTTACTTGTAATAGAAAGAAATGACCCATTGACCATAACTGTAGTTATATTTTCATCACGAATTCCCCACTGCACCTAAAGCAAAAATGATTGAAAACTTTATGAATGCCATTTTTTGAACATGTCAACAAACAGGTTTACTAGTCAAAGAGGTTAGGATGATATGATTTTCCTCATGAATTTCAAAACAAATCTACAATAATTGTAATGATTAATCATTATATAAAGAGGGTCAATGCAGCATTGATTTGAGATATATTAAGGCCACCATTCCTTGAAAATGCTAGACTTTCCAGCTGTTTCACTTCTAGCCTACGTGGACATCAATGAATGCTGGGTTAGTGGTAAAGTGCACATATGCTGTGTGGCAAACATGTGCTGGGTAAAAGAGAATAGCCTCAACTAGTGGCAGAACGTACTGTCAGGGAGCAGTAACAGAAAGAAAGCAGAACCTCTACTGGTCAATTCTCCACAAATTGTGGCTTCAACACAATTGTGGAATCATAGAGTTCTCACTGGGAACTGAACCACTTCTGGCCACTGCACAACTTGGAGACTGCCTTATTCTGGTTGGTCAGTTGCCAGAGGGGTTAGGAAAGTGTGGGATTCTGCAGACTGCCAGACAAGGATACTTAGATCTATCTTGCGTTTGATGATCAGCTAGTAGGGTCCAGCAGTTAGACTCCGACTAAGGAAAATCAACAAAATGTATTAGGTATAAGTTTATTTGGCACCCGTGTCAGTGGTGCTTTATATCACTTGTTCATGTTTGACACTCTTGACTAATGTACATTTGTTAGTCACATGTGAGCAGCACGCACAAAAGGAGCTCAGATTACAGGCATAGCTTGATTTTTATTCCAAAAAAGCCACCCAGTGGTGCTTAGCTTTTACGACTTAGCTTACCATCCCTTTATTTATGGCGGCTAGCATGATTACACTCATTAATTTCTTTTATGTACCCCAATTATTTCATATGATCCTCGTTTTTCATGCACACGGATCATACTCAGATCAGCAACAGCATGACTATGGGGCTAGGGCCTTGAGCTTCTAATCCACAATTTAATGGGTATTGTTGTAATGATATATGTAGATCACCGGAGAACAAATTCAGCCATGTTTAATGGTGCACCATCCCGAATAGATCTGAATTTCAAAATGGATTAAGATCTATTAAAGATGACATATTTGGGATCGTTTGTTGCTTCGTGATTTTTATTCTAAAGTCAAGTCTGTTCCTTTTACAGTTCCTGCATATTCACAACAACACTGGGACTTTGGAATAATGCAAGTAAACATATAGACCTTCAATTTACCAAGTAATTCAAGAGCCAAGACCTTGCAGGATGCCATCTTCAATCTGTAGTCCACCACTAATGCTGCTCAGCTAATCATGCTGCTGACCCATAACTAGAAGAACATCTTGGGCCTCACATTCACCTCCATATCCAAATCACCTTCCATTCACTGCTACACGTTGTCTGTGCAGACAATGCAGTTATGTTATAGTCTTTAGAATGTAACAGGCTCTCCTCCCACACACAGAGCTGAGACAAAGACCATATTCTTTAAGCAGTTCCCAAGAGACCCTCTCTGAGGCAGTCTAAGAATGTAAACCTTCCATTACCTAGCTCCATTCTTCAAAAACATGTCAATTGAACAGATACAGAGGTGAGGCTCATCCCAGCTTCACCACTGAAAGGGAAACTCATGGTCTCTCCAACACATAAATCACAATTAGCAAGGAAATGGAAACAACAAGTGATCTTCTAAATCTACTTCCTCAACATATAGGCTACCCTCAGGCATGATATACTACAACAATGAAAGCTTGTTGGCTCAGGCCTCAACCAAACACCACTGAAGAACTCCCTCTGGAATTGATAAAGGACACTATGGAGAGAACAAAGACAATTCTATTAGTCAACTACTAAAAGCCTTCCGACACATGCTGTTGTCTTCCTCATACAAGCACCTACCTGAGTCCAACTATGCTGATATTTTTGGGCCCAAACATTCCAGGACTTACAAAAATCTGGTCCTGGTAATTCAGGTCCAGAAACACCAGGTCCGGTTTTACCAGATATAGATGGTTGATGGGACAGCAACTGCTGTAAAGGCACAGCCCAGCCCCCACCCTAACCCAACATGCCAAAGGGGCCCACACAAAACAGCATTGAAGGGCTTCCCCTTGTCCTGATAAAGTACACTAAGATGGGGGCACAGACATGTCTATTATTAGGCTGCTAAAAGCCCTGAACACATGCTTTTATCTGCCTCAAACATACAAACAAACCACTAGACACCTGACTGTTAGTAAAGTGGAGCTGTATCTCCCTATGAGATGTGGCTGCATCCAAGTCCAAAAGGGCTGGTCATTTCTGGACCAGTAACTGATGGCTCTAGAAAATCTTGCACCAGTAATTCAGGTCCAGAAACATCAGAAACAGGTTGACCTGGTATTCATTTGCATTTAGGAAAACCAGCTGGAGCTGATGGAAAGGCAGTGGCTGCTGCAAAAGTGTAGAACAGGCCCAATGCTACCCCTGCAGCACCAGGGGGCAGTTGGCAATGCATTTGTCACACTGGCCTTGTCATGCCCTGCCCCAAGTGACTGGCAGTGGTTACACTTATTTCAAGCATTTCTTCCATCATCTTCTGTGTGCTTGTTGTGCTCCTAAGCCATCCATACCTCCTCATCACTGTTGTGTTACCAATTTGCGATCATATCTTTTAAGAAGAGACAATGGATTTTGCAATTTGAACAGCATCCGCTGCCAAAACCCTGATTTGTTTACCTACTGTGTCCCACTTTTCCCCTTTCATTCTAGAGGAAAAGTCAAAGGGCTGCAGTGTTGCAAGACCTTAGCATTGAGAGACCACTGAATCAGCTTTTACCTATTTAAGATGTATGCAGGAGAAAATGACGTAGCCTTGCATTTCTTCTCTATGCACAACAGAGCAGTAGAAGCAGTATTTGGGTTCTTTATAACCAAAAGAGTTGGTCTTTCAAGTAAAATAGGAAGAAGGTCATCTCCGCAATGGAAGCTGGGTAAGTAAATCTCTGTGACGCCTTTTGAAAAAAAGGCACCTTTTTCTTTCCTCCATGTTGACTGCAAAGCAGAAATAGAACCGGTACTAGTGATCAGCCCTGCCTTACACCTCCCTGAGACTTTAGTGCAATGAACAAGATCCAAAGATTGCTAATCCTTAGGTCAGTTCATTACACTAAAAATACCTACTCGTGTGACTTTACATTATACTTAGCTATGAGGAAGAGTTGAGGGGTGCCACAATGTTGGAACTATTTGCATCTGTTAAAGTCAATATGTCAGGAAGCTGTTTTGTTGAAGTGAATTTAATCCTAACCAACTGTGTCATTTTGAGCACATCACAGAGCTGATCCTAAGTTGCAAAACAAAAAATCTGAACATACTTGAGAAAATTGGAGCACTTTGAGAAGAGCATACGATTCTCTCTCCTTATTCCATATTGTGCAGGTGCTGTAGTTACATAGAGATCTTTTATATCAACCATGACAATGATATAAAAGAATGGCATATCACTGACCTTTGATCCATTGCTGATTTGTGCTGCCAGCCCAACAAAGTTTGTCGCGTGAGAAGTCCCGTTCCCAGCTCTTGCAGTCCGTCCCTGAAGCCTGAAGACCACAGTGTCATTTTCATTCCGTACGTTGGCCAAGATGAATTCACCTAGACCATTAAAGGTGTACGTAAGGCCATCCAAGGTGTATATGTGGGGATCGCCAAAGAAGAATCCTAGTAGAAATCACACAGCATTACTAGAAAGTAGAAGGGAGACAGATTTCCATTCAACAGTTAGTTGTTTACTACAAATGCCCCAGCACCCTTTGCTAGGCACAAACGGGAAACAGCCTTTACAACGGAACTGTTACAACGCATGCCTTTACATCGCATGTCGTTGCAACGCAAAATGTGTGCAGCAGTGGGTAGAAGGATTTAACTTCAACACCTTCCTTACTGTTGCACACACTGGAGTTGGAATAGAAAATTAATCTATTCCACCTTCCAGCGTCCCCCCCCCACAGAAAGTCGGAGTATAAACTTGCGTTGCAACGGCATGCAATGTATTAGCATGCGTTGTAACGTCACATATTTGGCACAAACACATTATGAATGTCTTCACCTATTACTCTATACAGGGAAAGTTTAACCCCTTCTACGCTGATGACGAGCTGGGCTCGTCATGGCGTAGCCTCCTCGCACGCTGATGACGAGCCCAGCTCGTCACGTAACATGCGCTTTAGAAAATCTCAGCGTACGGGCGGAATTCCGCCCGCAAGCAGGCGGTTAAAGGCTTTTATCTGGTGTACTCCTTATTCCCTAATGCAGGGTTTGGTTTCACTCTTTGCACACAATTTGTACATTCAAAGTTCACCCTAAAGGTGATACAAACTATACACTTTCTCACTGATATTGAGGCAAGGGAATTTCCAATACCTGGCATGCTTCTGGCCATTAGTTACCAAAAATATATCATATCCATACTTCATGACCTGGAGAGTCCCATAGCAAGAATGGCACACTCACAGGCCTCCGCGATCATAATCCCATCAATTGAAAATTAGAGAGTTTTAGAATGAGCTGTGAATTATGAAGGACATATTTTTCAAATCATTAATTATGATGTCATCTGAACCTGCTCTCCTTTGGTACCACTTGGAGGTGTGTTGGGGCAGCTGACATTTACTGCTGTTAGGACCCTTTTCTGTGAAACAATATCCTACTCAATTGGGTTGTTTGTTCAGACAGTTTTTCCACAGTTATTCTACTATTCCTTTCTCTAGGTCGGCCTACTTGATCTTCAAGACCTCTTGCAGCATTTACCATACCAGCTAACAAACTACTTTAACTGGCAGAAAACTAACCACCTTAGAAGACAAATTCATCACACAGAACCTTGACATCCTAAGACTTGAAGCCAAGACTACTTTTTCATTTTAGACACCTAAGAGGTTTAACATCATCAAGCCACAGGGCAGGCAATCTCCTTCCTTCACTTCACTAAAGAGCTTAAAACCCATCTTTTTAATAAGCAAGTAATTTGATGCTGGTAAACAACAACACATCTCATTTAACCTTTTTGTCAGTCATGAAAAGAATCCCCATCCACCTGTACAGCATTACAATCCTTCCTTTCTAAGAAGAGCCCAGCTAGGTTTGTTCTCTCTCTATGTTCCACAAATACATGCATATTGCCTGCATACTTGCAACAGAAGATCTGTGGTGGTTAAGATTATTTATTTATTTTTATTTTACCATTCATGTAGTTGAATAATGACAGAACAATGGTGTTACACTGAGACAGGTTATTGCTTAAACAAATGAAACAGAACAAGTGATCTGAAAAGGCAAGACGTCTATATAAAACACAAACACTGTGTGATAAGTCAATTAAAATGTATGCTTGCTAAGAATGAGATGGATCTTGAGGTGTTAAGGGTTAATTTCCGTGGGTCAGGTGGCAAAGTTCCAAGTTGAGGTAGCTGTCCCTCAAAATTATTTATTTTGTGCTCTGGAAATACTGAACTTGGGGACTTCCAGGAGTGAAGTGTCTCTGCTTCACAGCCCTCTCAATTCACCAGAGATGGCAAGTATAACTGAAAGATGGGCCGGGCTATAACTGGCTTTGTGAGCTAGGAAACACATTTTGTTTTTAATTCTAGCCGCTATTGGGAGCCGGAATATGTTACTTGGAGCTAAAGTATGCGCTTAACAGCCAATGTACTCAAACTCCGGTGGCGAACCCTTCATCATGCAATCACTAATAATTCCTAGGGCACCAACTCTACAACTAAATGCCACAACTCGACAGAACTATGGGGCATATTATCAAGGACCGGTGTTAAAATTATCGCCGTTTTATCGGCAGGAAACTGCTGCTAAAACGGCAATAATGGGCTTGATAATACGCCCTTGTTAATTCCCATAGAAGCCCATGTTCTGATGTTAACATGGGCTTCCATGGGAATTAACAAGGGCGTATTATCAAGCCCATTATCGTCGTTTTAGCGGCAGTTTCCTGCCGATAAAACAGCGATAATTTTAAGACCGGTCCTTGATAATATCCCCCTGATTGAGATGCCTCTGGTCAATTGGGAGACTCCATTTCTCTAAGAGGACTGGATTTTTGGCATTTGGCAAATCTGTGCACCAGTTTATTCCACAGATTTTTTAAATTCTTGAGAGGCTCTGAGACCAGACAATCCTTCTGTTCTCTGCAGATAAGCGACAAATCTAGAAATTGCTACAGTATGAACAATTTTACAAAGAGAATGATCAATTCACCAAAATGGGTTATGAAAATACATACATTTAAAAATCAAGAATTTAAACAGTGTTTCTACTGTGGACTCGCCTGACTATACAATGTCATGACTAAAGGGTAGATATTGGAAGAGAGGTGTGGTGAGGGGCACTGATTTCCAAACTATCTCTCAATTTGCCAAGTGAGAATGCCAGGATGATGGTGTGGGTCTTCTCATTCCACTGAAAAGAGTTGCATTTATAGGCTATACATCCACAATAGGAGCTGTGGCAGATGTCAAGTGCCTGAAGTGATGATACACACTTCAGTACAGACTGCAAAAAAATGAGGCACACATATTCAAAGATGAGAAAGTGACTTCCTTCCTCAGCCTACAATATTCTTGAAATAACCTTTCCATAAGGATAGGGTGATTGAAGTTATCATAATACATAGAACATAGTGACATGTGGCATGCTTTTATATAAATATTTTGATAACGTGACATGCAATACTGGCCTTGCTCTATCCAATGTGATTTTGTTTCGTGCATTAGAAGGATTGTGAAGACTTATACAAAAGCTATTCTAATATAAGCATGCAACAATAATGCAGGTTTTTATTTATATTTTCTTAACCCCTGCCTGATGTCACGGTGGGTGTGTGCGGAGGACGGCCGGGGGCCATCCGAATCGCGCCTACTAATTAATTCGCCCACACAGTGGGGGAATGTGTGCAGCGCACAAGAGGTTAACAGGCCAGAGAACTCTCTTGAGGATTTAACGTAACATTGTAAGTAATGGTTTGCTTCTGAATAAATGACCGTGTGTGGTTTTTCTGAAACAGATTTAGAGTAGATACAGTAAATGGAAGCACATTTGCGTTCTCTGAAACCAAATAGGAGGTACAGGTTAATTGTACTGTGTAAAAAGTACACTATATTAGAAAATTGGAATGTTGAGAGCTCCATTAAAAACAATAGAAATGGCTCTGGGCCTATAATGGCTGGTACAAGCCTTCTGCTCCAACATTCCAATGTTTGTCTATCTGTTTCTCCCTTTTTAACTTAAGCCCCTTAGTGGGTGGAATGTTCTAATAGCCTTATAGCCCTTCTACCTCAGGCTATACCTTTTGTTAAAGGCCCATACCATTGTTTTAGGCCCTTGCTGTGGCTCAAATCTTTAACTCAGGTTCAGTGCCTTTAACGACTGGTCATATAAGGCTGTATTAGACTTAGTCAGCTATTAGGAATGTAGGGCCTAATTTAGAGTTTGGCAGGCAGACTAAAGTCTGTAAGGGCACTGAAGTACATTCTGCATCAGCCTGAAGAACATGCATCTGACAAATTTAGAGATGTTCGCAGGCCCCATGGACATCTCTCTGCATTGAAAAAAACTGCAGTCATGGAATCTCAAGTCAAAGTAGGAAATGTTTGAGAGATGGTACTGATGGGAATCAAACCTTTCAAAAGATTTTTTTTTTTCAAAAACAAATTCCACCAGCCCATCAAGGCAGAGACAGACAGGAACAAATGCCACCACACCATCCACCCTAAATGGGAAGAGCTGTATAATATTCAGCAAGCTGTCGGAGGAAGTATTCAAATCAGGCCTTTGTTGATGGAATTCTTACAGTCTGCACATCTCTAACTGAGGTGGGTAGACCAATGTTTTTGCAGGCATTGTAAGCAGTTACATTTGCAACAGAGCATCTTGTCGCCAAACTCTAAGGGCCCGATTCACAGAACTAACTTAAGACAAAATCCTAAACTTACTACTTTTGGTATTCACAGAAGTTAGGATTTTGTCTTAAGTTTGTCTTAAGACAGACTTAAGACAGACTTAAGACAGACTTAAGTTAGGATTTTGTCTTAAGTCTGTCTTAAGACAAACTTAAGACAAAAGCCTAACTTCTGTGAATACCAAAAGTAGTAAGTTTAGGATTTTGTCTTAAATTAGTTCTGTGAATTGGGCCCTCAATCAGGACCGTGGGTAGTTTTTTAAAGTAATTGCTTAGGGATGTCTAAGAAATAGGACTGCAGCGCATTTTGTATTCATTCCATTCTAATGACTATTTTGTTTATGGAGGTATTGTTAATTATTGTGCAAGTTCTTACATGATTTGTAGAACAGTGATATATGTCAATATTTAGTTCGTTTTAAGATACCTGTGTGCGTACTGGTTTAGGAGTTCAGGTCTGAGCTCTGCCAAATCACTCTCAGGTGATGGCCCTCTAATAGGTTTGACTGCTAATGCACCTCTCCATAAACACATAACTCAGTGGGAGGGGCGAGGCACTCCCTCAAGTTTTCGTTTTCAGCAAACAAGTAAAAGTTTCCTTTTGGTGCTTACGAAATCTATTAGGTGTGGCTCCAATAATTTCAGGGAACACAACAAAGGAGGATGCATATAGCAATAAAACTGTCACTGAAAATGGAAAAAAAGAGTTCTATCACACAACATGCAAGGCAGGTGCCATTCCCTTTCATAGTTTTGACGCTCTTAGCATCCTGCACGAATCTGGGGCCAGATTCACAGAACTAACTTAAGACAAAATCCTAAACTTACTACCATTTTGATATTCACAGAAGGCACTTACTCATTTTGGTATTCACAGAAGTTAGGACTCCTAACTTTAGGACTCCTAAATGCCTTCTGTGAATACTGAAAGTCTTAAAGTTAGGATTTTTCTCAGTTTTGTAGTAGTAAAGTTAGGAGTCCTAACTTTAGGATTCCTAAAGTGAGAAAAATCCTAATTTTAAGACTTTCAGTATTCACAGAAGGCATTTAGGAGTCCTAAAGTTAGGACTCCTAACTTTACTACTACTAAATTGAGAAAAATCCTAATTTTAAGAAGTTTGGTATTCACAGAAGGCATTTAGGAGTCCTAAAGTTAGGACTACTAACTTTACTACTACTAAATTGAGAAAAATCCTAATTCTAAGACTTTCGGTATTCACAGAAGGCATTTAGGAGTCCTAAAGTTAGGAGTCCTAACTTCTGTGAATACCGAAATGAGTAAGTGTCTTCTGTGAATACCAAAATGAGTAAGTGCCTTCTGTGAATACAAAAATGGTAGTAAGTTTAGGATTTTGTCTTAAGTTAGTTCTGTGAATCGGGCCCGTAGTGCTGCAACCCTGCCTCTCTGAGTGCTGCTGTTGAAAAAAAAGCTCTCTCACTTCAAGTATGTAACTGGACATTGAACTTCTAATAAATTACGTTTTAACAATAATTAGAATAACCGTAACAGTGCTTTTTAATTTGTTTATGTGAAATTATCAATATTGTATATGTTTCGATGGCTCTCGACAAGACTGTCATTAAGATCAGCAAAACGATACAAAGGATTCTACTCCTTTCATTGTCAAATATTTGGAAACCATTGGGAACAAACTGAGCAAACTGCCCAGAGCTCTAGCTTTTTGATTTAAAAAGATTACATAATAAAAATAAAATGTCATCCATTTTTTAATTAGAGAAGGAACAGGAGCAATGGGTCAGGTATACCACTGGCTGGAAATGTCATTATGCCATCGATCCATGGGGGATGAATCCTAACAGTTCTGTGCTAGGTCATTTTCTTTGACACAAGTAATACTTATAATCATTCAAAGTGACTTACCTCTGCGTGGTGGGATATATCCATAGCAGAAATCTGGTGGCCTCTTCTCATAGTACAGAGGGCAGAGGTCAAAAGAGCTAAAGTCTGCACAGCAGGCATTGTATGGATTTATTTCAATCTCTGAAATTTAAGAAATCACAATTACTTCCCATGCCACGAGTGGTGAAACTCCGTCCTGTTTATTTGTTTTTGTTCATCTTTGTGGAACAGCCCCCACTTGCCATTGCCCTTTCCTGGCAGCCACTCTCTCTGACCCAGTGAGGAGACACTAGGGGTCTATCAACTGCCTAAATGTGCCCTGGTAACTAAAGAGCATCACAAGCGTCATCTGCTGGTCCTGCTTTGCACTGTGTGCTGGCAGAACTCAGATTGGTCAAGGAGTGTGCGCCCTTGAGCCTGTGCTACCCTTGTGTTTCAGATAGCCATCTCCCCTGCCAGTACCATGAGTAACCCATTGGCCGTGCCCATAATTCCGCCGCAGCGCTTGGTGTGAGGGGGGGGCGTGCGGCGCCGCCATGCTGGTGACGGAACCACTCCATCACCAGACACGGGCGCGTTGTGCTTGTGACGGAGTGGTTCCATCACAGCCCTGCCCGCTCAATGGAACACTCAGCACAGGCGCGGAATTAATGCCGCGCAGACGCGGCCGCGGGGCCGTGACAGAACCACTCCGTCATTAGCACAGCCCACCCGTGGCTGGTGATGGAGTGGTTCCGTCACCAGGGTCCAAGGGGTTAAACAAGTTACCTATCTGTAACTCCAGTGCTTGAATCATCCCCCATCATCTGGCTGGGAATCCCTGGTATATTAAAAATAGAACTTTACTGTGTAACATCTACAGCATACAGTATATAGTGGATACTGGCTATAGGGCTGAAATAACATAGTATGTTTAGTAACACATCAACCTCATTTGAAAGAACTCAAACTTCACCCAATGATGTGGAGGCTTAAGCTCTCCTACTCCCCTTAGAGGCCACCATAGCGTAGATTTCAAAGCACAAGTGTGAGAATGAATATGGTGAGCCTCTGGGAATGTGAATATATAAAAGATACCAATGGTGTTAGACCCGTCAGCCTTTGGGTGGTCTTCCCCTAGACTCTTTGCCCACATGCCTCCAATTGTGCTGGATTTTTGCTAGTGTTGGCCTTAGGACTCTGTGCACTTTACCACTGCTAATAAACAAAGTGGAATCCACTCAGGGTGATAGTGATCTCTAGAGTGATGGGGAACACACAATGTTGTTTAAATGCCCCTCACACACCAACAGGCCCCTTGGTGTCATGCTTCATCATCGGGGCCTTCGCACCCCTCTACGGAATGCGGCGTGCTACGACTCGCGAATACGCAGGAGCACTTGACGTGAACTAAGTGTGGGGGTGTGTGTTTTACAAAAGAGTGAGTGAGGTGAGGTGAAAAAAGGTGAGTAGTTAAAAAATACCTGGCACGTGGGAGAAAAAACTTTATTAAATCCCCGGCTGGTATTATTAAAATAAAAGTGCAGGGCGTGGTTATAAAAGATACGTGTAAGGGTATCAAACCACTGTATTAAAAGTCAACATGTTTCGGAGGTCAAAGCCCCCTTCTTCAGGACAAGGGTTAATGCACTAACCCCCCTTACTCACATGTAAGATGTAAAAGTGAAAATAAAAATATTACCACAATGTGTAATGTTCCTCACAATGTTAAATGTTAGTGAGTGTCGTTGCGCCCAATTGGCGTCAGAACCTGTGGAGACAAAATCATAGATAAACATACAAGTCTAACTATCACAGGATTTAAGGAGAAGAAAATCCCTTCTCTGAAAAAACATCAGGTAAGACCCCAAAAAAATAATTGGTACCTGGAAAGAAAAAGAAAAAGAAAAAGGACACTACAAACATATATACACGCAACACCAACATTACTCTGTGCTCAGGTGTCAAGAGAGCACAGCAGAAAGGAATGCAAATCTTACTTAGAGTTCCCAAATACTGGACTTCATGAGCCTTTAGCGTATAGGGGAATCCTTCCTTTCTTAATCAGAAAACCTACAAAATCAATGTCAGGGGTTCAGTAGGAGAACTATGTTTTCAAAACGACACAAGTACAGTGTAAAACGACTTCTGTCTGTGGTCTATAACTCACGGTTACTGCAACAGCTAATCGCCTGCCTTCCCTCAACGCGGCTCGGATGAAGTGAGCTGCAAAGGGATCGAGGCCCTTATATATGTTGTGCCAGTTGGTAATTAGCGGAGGGTAATTGAATAATTGAATAATGCAACCCGGTGAATGTCCAAATACGGAGAGGGAATCTCCGGGCATCCGGTGTTGCGCTAGCTCCCTCCGCTACTTTGTCGCGCATGCGCACTACCGCTATGGAAAGACGCCTGTGCGGTAGGCATGGCTGGTGCGCATACGTCAGCGGAGACACTACGTATAGACGCGGAGCACTCGATAATGCGAAAAAAACGCCTGCAGGTAAATGGCGCTATGGATAAAGTGCTCTGGTGACAATAAGGCGAGGCATTAGGGCAACTTGCTGGCCAAACAGGTCAAGCCTAAGTGAATCTAATATCTAACAGAGATGTATTTGAATATGTAGTTAAATGGACTGCTATTACGTATGGATTTAACACACGCCGGTTCAATGAGGAAAAATGGTTATGAATAGGGGAATCCCCTGGAACTTAATCCATAGGGGGTACCTCCACAATTACAACTCGGTGATATCTATCCACACTCACACCACAATCCATATGAACCCAACAAAAAGACATTTGTTGTATATAACCACATATGCACACCAACCACATTATGATGGGTAGTCAGATCAAGTGTTTATCTGAGAAGGTTCCATGGAATGGAATCGTTCAGCCCAGTGGTATCCGTTCCCAACCGGAACACCCACCGTTGTTCTTTTTCCAGGAGACCTGTCTCTGAGGGCAATTGTTCAATTATTGTCCAGTGTAGCTCATTCACACAGTGTTGTTGTTCAATAAAATGAGTTGACATCTTAGTCGTTAATCTCTTACACCTGATGTTGCTTTTATGTTCATTTAACCTGACCCTAACAGGTCTGGTGGTCATACCCACATATTCCTTTCCACATGGGCAGGTGATTAGATAGACTATATTTTTACTGTTACAATTCGTGAATGCACGTTGTTCCCATGTTGTTCCATTTGTGAAAATTAGATTCTTACTCTTTTTTGTGAGGTGGCAGTTATTACAGTTGCCACACGGGTAGTGCCCATGTACGCCTTGTAACCTCGTCTGGTCGTTGATAGGAGGGGGTGGTCTCGTGTGAACTAGTATATCTCTTAGGTTTCTACCCCTTCTGTGAGCAAAAAGAGGTTTCTCCAAAGTTAAGCCACCACTCGTTAGAGTGCGCCAATGTTTGTGGACCAGTTTTGTCACTTGGTTACTGACCGGACTGTATGTGGTGACACAAACAGTCCTATTTTCGGCATTCTCCTTACGTGGATTGTCCTCCAAAAGGGCATCCCGATTGTTATTTCGTGCTCTGGTGAAGGCTTTTTTGATCACAGTCTCCGGATACTTCCTCTGTCTTAGTTTGGCACTGAGATCCTTGGCCTGAGTTTTGTATCTGGCCACATCAGTACAGTTCCGACGGAGGCGTAGGAACTGTCCATAAGGAAGGTTCTCTCTCAGATGACGCGGATGGAAGCTGTCAAATCTGAGGAGACAGTTCCTTGCCGTAGGCTTGAAATGTGTTTCCGTTTTTAACACGCCGGCTTCGTGATAGATATTCAAATCTAGGAAAACCATGTTGGTATTAGATGCCTGGTGCGTGAATTTCAAAAAGGCATTTTGATTGTTAAGCCAGTCGATGAATTCAGTTATCATGGTTGCATCTCCATCCCAGATAACCAGGATATCATCAATGTACCTTCGCCAGGTGCGAATCCTCACCCTGTGAGGATTGTCTTGATGCAGGATTTTCGTAGATTCCAAATGGTGGACATATAGTCCAGCCAGACTCGGGGCAAAAGTGCTGCCCATGCTGGTCCCATGCTTCTGCCAGAAAAGAGTGCCCTCATATTCAAAAAAGTTTTTCTTAAGTGCCAGTGAAATGCACTCCAACACTACATTCCGTGGGGTGTGGTATTCCCAATTCGTCGAATGCAGTACCTCTTCAATAATTTGGATGGTTTCGTCGTGGGGGAGACTCGTATAGAGGCTCTCCACATCCAGGCTTAGCAACATCTGTGAAGTAGGATCGAAGGTTTGATTATTCAACAGTTGTAGTACTGCTTTGGTGTCCCGTAGGTAGGTGTCAGTAGCCTGTACAAGTGGCCTCAAGAATGCATCCGCAAACTTGGATAAAGGTTCCAGGATGGATGAGATTCCGGAAACTATGGGGCGACCAGGGGGGTTCTCCAGGTTCTTGTGCACCTTAGGAATGGTGTAAAAATAGGGAATGCGCGGGTTCCTCTGTGTCAGGAATTCGGACTCTTTCTTTGTGATCCAGTCATGTGTAAGTGCCTCTTCCACCATACCACCTATCTGGACTCTCAAAGATTCAGTGGGATCTTCCGTCAATATCTGATAGTTCCTGTTATCAGAAAGGAGCCGCCTGCATTCCTTATCATAGGCTATGGTTGTTTGAACAACCACTGCACCACCCTTATCTGCTGGTTTTATAACCAAGTTCTTATTCATCCTTAGTTCTTTTATGGCCTCATTCTCTGTTTTGCTCATATTCTGAAAGACCTTTTGTCTGATTTCTAGACCTTTCAATTCCTGCATCATGGCTTTTTCGAAAGCCAATACTTCAACAGGAAGCTGGTTGTCAAGTGGAGTAAATGTTGACTTGGGTCTTAGACCAGTGTCAGAAATCTCTGTTGGTGGATCCTTATCTTTGAAGAATGCCCGCAGCTTTATAGTTCTTATAAACTCCTGCATTTCCTTGTGGAGTAGGAAAATGTCTGGTCTATTGGTAGGGACGTAACCCAGGCCTTTATTCAACACCTCCTTTTGCAGATCAGTAAGTGGCCACGGGGTTATGTTTATAACTAAGTCCCCCTGTGGCTGGTTGACGCCTGGTTCGCCGCCATACTCCTTGTTACGACACGTGGGTCTGACTCCTCTGTGGACTGCCAATTCACATTGTTGCCCTTCTTGTTCCGCCCTCTGCGGGATCCCTGGCCCCAAGATAAAAAAGGTTGTTGATTCTGGGGTACATTAGTTTGGTCTGGGACCCACTGGGGGTACATTTGTCCCATTTGAGGTGGAGGAAATTGGTATTGTGGGAATTGAAAAGGAGGTTGATAAGGATTAAATTGGGGGCCTTGAAAGCCACGCCAGCCTCTTTGACGCGGGAATTGGGCTCTTCGTTGACGAAAGCCGCCTCTCTGCTTTTTTTGTTGAAAACCTCCCGATTTGTTACTAGAGTTACTGCCCTCGGAGTTAACACTGTCTGTATCGCTCAGGTTATCTTTCATGACATAATCTGCTCGAGTATACGGGTAGGCTCTTTCAGGGGTGAAGCGGTCTTTGTCTTTTTTCAATTTGTTAAATTTGCTTTGTTTTAAGCCCGCCTCAAATTCTTTCATTTGTTGGTTTAGTTCCTCTAAACCTGTTTTGAGATCTGCTGGTGAAATGAAGGCCTTAAGCTGTACCTCAAGTCTTTGGATCTCTACTTTTAGTTCTAATGACTTCCTAGCTGCAGTCTGGACTATGAGTACCAACCAATCCCTGGTGCAGTGCCAGGAGATAAGAGACCATGCCTTTTTGAAAACCAGGTCGTCCTGGAAAATAAACGGTTCAGTTTTAACCAATAAACCATGTGGGGCCATCTTGTTTCTTAGGTACTCCCTCATCAGTAAGCCATGGAGTGCAGTTCTGATTTGGATCTTGCGGGTGTTCATCAGCTCATCCCAATCGGCTACTGCAGGCCCTGGGTCACTGCTACTGAGGCCTTCAAAAGGATTATCATCTGTTAGAATGCGGTCGATATCATCCTCACTGAAAGTCAGTCCATGTTCATCCTCCATGTTGACAGATGAGGAGAGCAGGAAGGTTTTTTCGAAGAAATAGAGTGGTTGCGTGTAAAAAATGAGTGCAGGTCCAAAGGGAAAGGGAAGGGAACTCCCACAGCTGCACGCTGTCTATAAACAAATTTTAACAAGAGGGGGGAGAGAGAGAGAGTCAGTGGATTCAGTCTCCCGAGTCATGCGAATAAACAAAGTGGAATCCACTCAGGGTGATAGTGATCTCTAGAGTGATGGGGAACACACAATGTTGTTTAAATGCCCCTCACACACCAACAGGCCCCTTGGTGTCATGCTTCATCATCGGGGCCTTCGCACCCCTCTACGGAATGCGGCGTGCTACGACTCGCGAATACGCAGGAGCACTTGACGTGAACTAAGTGTGGGGGTGTGTGTTTTACAAAAGAGTGAGTGAGGTGAGGTGAAAAAAGGTGAGTAGTTAAAAAATACCTGGCACGTGGGAGAAAAAACTTTATTAAATCCCCGGCTGGTATTATTAAAATAAAAGTGCAGGGCGTGGTTATAAAAGATACGTGTAAGGGTATCAAACCACTGTATTAAAAGTCAACATGTTTCGGAGGTCAAAGCCCCCTTCTTCAGGACAAGGGTTAATGCACTAACCCCCCTTACTCACATGTAAGATGTAAAAGTGAAAATAAAAATATTACCACAATGTGTAATGTTCCTCACAATGTTAAATGTTAGTGAGTGTCGTTGCGCCCAATTGGCGTCAGAACCTGTGGAGACAAAATCATAGATAAACATACAAGTCTAACTATCACAGGATTTAAGGAGAAGAAAATCCCTTCTCTGAAAAAACATCAGGTAAGACCCCAAAAAAATAATTGGTACCTGGAAAGAAAAAGAAAAAGAAAAAGGACACTACAAACATATATACACGCAACACCAACATTACTCTGTGCTCAGGTGTCAAGAGAGCACAGCAGAAAGGAATGCAAATCTTACTTAGAGTTCCCAAATACTGGACTTCATGAGCCTTTAGCGTATAGGGGAATCCTTCCTTTCTTAATCAGAAAACCTACAAAATCAATGTCAGGGGTTCAGTAGGAGAACTATGTTTTCAAAACGACACAAGTACAGTGTAAAACGACTTCTGTCTGTGGTCTATAACTCACGGTTACTGCAACAGCTAATCGCCTGCCTTCCCTCAACGCGGCTCGGATGAAGTGAGCTGCAAAGGGATCGAGGCCCTTATATATGTTGTGCCAGTTGGTAATTAGCGGAGGGTAATTGAATAATTGAATAATGCAACCCGGTGAATGTCCAAATACGGAGAGGGAATCTCCGGGCATCCGGTGTTGCGCTAGCTCCCTCCGCTACTTTGTCGCGCATGCGCACTACCGCTATGGAAAGACGCCTGTGCGGTAGGCATGGCTGGTGCGCATGCGTCAGCGGAGACACTACGTATAGACGCGGAGCACTCGATAATGCGAAAAAAACGCCTGCAGGTAAATGGCGCTATGGATAAAGTGCTCTGGTGACAATAAGGCGAGGCATTAGGGCAACTTGCTGGCCAAACAGGTCAAGCCTAAGTGAATCTAATATCTAACAGAGATGTATTTGAATATGTAGTTAAATGGACTGCTATTACGTATGGATTTAACACACGCCGGTTCAATGAGGAAAAATGGTTATGAATAGGGGAATCCCCTGGAACTTAATCCATAGGGGGTACCTCCACAATTACAACTCGGTGATATCTATCCACACTCACACCACAATCCATATGAACCCAACAAAAAGACATTTGTTGTATATAACCACATATGCACACCAACCACATTATGATGGGTAGTCAGATCAAGTGTTTATCTGAGAAGGTTCCATGGAATGGAATCGTTCAGCCCAGTGGTATCCGTTCCCAACCGGAACACCCACCGTTGTTCTTTTTCCAGGAGACCTGTCTCTGAGGGCAATTGTTCAATTATTGTCCAGTGTAGCTCATTCACACAGTGTTGTTGTTCAATAAAATGAGTTGACATCTTAGTCGTTAATCTCTTACACCTGATGTTGCTTTTATGTTCATTTAACCTGACCCTAACAGGTCTGGTGGTCATACCCACATATTCCTTTCCACATGGGCAGGTGATTAGATAGACTATATTTTTACTGTTACAATTCGTGAATGCACGTTGTTCCCATGTTGTTCCATTTGTGAAAATTAGATTCTTACTCTTTTTTGTGAGGTGGCAGTTATTACAGTTGCCACACGGGTAGTGCCCATGTACGCCTTGTAACCTCGTCTGGTCGTTGATAGGAGGGGGTGGTCTCGTGTGAACTAGTATATCTCTTAGGTTTCTACCCCTTCTGTGAGCAAAAAGAGGTTTCTCCAAAGTTAAGCCACCACTCGTTAGAGTGCGCCAATGTTTGTGGACCAGTTTTGTCACTTGGTTACTGACCGGACTGTATGTGGTGACACAAACAGTCCTATTTTCGGCATTCTCCTTACGTGGATTGTCCTCCAAAAGGGCATCCCGATTGTTATTTCGTGCTCTGGTGAAGGCTTTTTTGATCACAGTCTCCGGATACTTCCTCTGTCTTAGTTTGGCACTGAGATCCTTGGCCTGAGTTTTGTATCTGGCCACATCAGTACAGTTCCGACGGAGGCGTAGGAACTGTCCATAAGGAAGGTTCTCTCTCAGATGACGCGGATGGAAGCTGTCAAATCTGAGGAGACAGTTCCTTGCCGTAGGCTTGAAATGTGTTTCCGTTTTTAACACGCCGGCTTCGTGATAGATATTCAAATCTAGGAAAACCATGTTGGTATTAGATGCCTGGTGCGTGAATTTCAAAAAGGCATTTTGATTGTTAAGCCAGTCGATGAATTCAGTTATCATGGTTGCATCTCCATCCCAGATAACCAGGATATCATCAATGTACCTTCGCCAGGTGCGAATCCTCACCCTGTGAGGATTGTCTTGATGCAGGATTTTCGTAGATTCCAAATGGTGGACATATAGTCCAGCCAGACTCGGGGCAAAAGTGCTGCCCATGCTGGTCCCATGCTTCTGCCAGAAAAGAGTGCCCTCATATTCAAAAAAGTTTTTCTTAAGTGCCAGTGAAATGCACTCCAACACTACATTCCGTGGGGTGTGGTATTCCCAATTCGTCGAATGCAGTACCTCTTCAATAATTTGGATGGTTTCGTCGTGGGGGAGACTCGTATAGAGGCTCTCCACATCCAGGCTTAGCAACATCTGTGAAGTAGGATCGAAGGTTTGATTATTCAACAGTTGTAGTACTGCTTTGGTGTCCCGTAGGTAGGTGTCAGTAGCCTGTACAAGTGGCCTCAAGAATGCATCCGCAAACTTGGATAAAGGTTCCAGGATGGATGAGATTCCGGAAACTATGGGGCGACCAGGGGGGTTCTCCAGGTTCTTGTGCACCTTAGGAATGGTGTAAAAATAGGGAATGCGCGGGTTCCTCTGTGTCAGGAATTCGGACTCTTTCTTTGTGATCCAGTCATGTGTAAGTGCCTCTTCCACCATACCACCTATCTGGACTCTCAAAGATTCAGTGGGATCTTCCGTCAATATCTGATAGTTCCTGTTATCAGAAAGGAGCCGCCTGCATTCCTTATCATAGGCTATGGTTGTTTGAACAACCACTGCACCACCCTTATCTGCTGGTTTTATAACCAAGTTCTTATTCATCCTTAGTTCTTTTATGGCCTCATTCTCTGTTTTGCTCATATTCTGAAAGACCTTTTGTCTGATTTCTAGACCTTTCAATTCCTGCATCATGGCTTTTTCGAAAGCCAATACTTCAACAGGAAGCTGGTTGTCAAGTGGAGTAAATGTTGACACCAGTGTCAGAAATCTCTGTTGGTGGATCCTTATCTTTGAAGAATGCCCGCAGCTTTATAGTTCTTATAAACTCCTGCATTTC
Organism: Lissotriton helveticus; assembly: GCF_964261635.1. Classification (NCBI taxonomy): domain Eukaryota; kingdom Metazoa; phylum Chordata; class Amphibia; order Caudata; family Salamandridae; genus Lissotriton; species Lissotriton helveticus. The sequence continues at coordinate 32,586,918 of NC_136072.1, read as the reverse complement.
CTTGTGGAGTAGGAAAATGTCTGGTCTATTGGTAGGGACGTAACCCAGGCCTTTATTCAACACCTCCTTTTGCAGATCAGTAAGTGGCCACGGGGTTATGTTTATAACTAAGTCCCCCTGTGGCTGGTTGACGCCTGGTTCGCCGCCATACTCCTTGTTACGACACGTGGGTCTGACTCCTCTGTGGACTGCCAATTCACATTGTTGCCCTTCTTGTTCCGCCCTCTGCGGGATCCCTGGCCCCAAGATAAAAAAGGTTGTTGATTCTGGGGTACATTAGTTTGGTCTGGGACCCACTGGGGGTACATTTGTCCCATTTGAGGTGGAGGAAATTGGTATTGTGGGAATTGAAAAGGAGGTTGATAAGGATTAAATTGGGGGCCTTGAAAGCCACGCCAGCCTCTTTGACGCGGGAATTGGGCTCTTCGTTGACGAAAGCCGCCTCTCTGCTTTTTTTGTTGAAAACCTCCCGATTTGTTACTAGAGTTACTGCCCTCGGAGTTAACACTGTCTGTATCGCTCAGGTTATCTTTCATGACATAATCTGCTCGAGTATACGGGTAGGCTCTTTCAGGGGTGAAGCGGTCTTTGTCTTTTTTCAATTTGTTAAATTTGCTTTGTTTTAAGCCCGCCTCAAATTCTTTCATTTGTTGGTTTAGTTCCTCTAAACCTGTTTTGAGATCTGCTGGTGAAATGAAGGCCTTAAGCTGTACCTCAAGTCTTTGGATCTCTACTTTTAGTTCTAATGACTTCCTAGCTGCAGTCTGGACTATGAGTACCAACCAATCCCTGGTGCAGTGCCAGGAGATAAGAGACCATGCCTTTTTGAAAACCAGGTCGTCCTGGAAAATAAACGGTTCAGTTTTAACCAATAAACCATGTGGGGCCATCTTGTTTCTTAGGTACTCCCTCATCAGTAAGCCATGGAGTGCAGTTCTGATTTGGATCTTGCGGGTGTTCATCAGCTCATCCCAATCGGCTACTGCAGGCCCTGGGTCACTGCTACTGAGGCCTTCAAAAGGATTATCATCTGTTAGAATGCGGTCGATATCATCCTCACTGAAAGTCAGTCCATGTTCATCCTCCATGTTGACAGATGAGGAGAGCAGGAAGGTTTTTTCGAAGAAATAGAGTGGTTGCGTGTAAAAAATGAGTGCAGGTCCAAAGGGAAAGGGAAGGGAACTCCCACAGCTGCACGCTGTCTATAAACAAATTTTAACAAGAGGGGGGAGAGAGAGAGAGTCAGTGGATTCAGTCTCCCGAGTCATGCGAATAAACAAAGTGGAATCCACTCAGGGTGATAGTGATCTCTAGAGTGATGGGGAACACACAATGTTGTTTAAATGCCCCTCACACACCAACAGGCCCCTTGGTGTCATGCTTCATCATCGGGGCCTTCGCACCCCTCTACGGAATGCGGCGTGCTACGACTCGCGAATACGCAGGAGCACTTGACGTGAACTAAGTGTGGGGGTGTGTGTTTTACAAAAGAGTGAGTGAGGTGAGGTGAAAAAAGGTGAGTAGTTAAAAAATACCTGGCACGTGGGAGAAAAAACTTTATTAAATCCCCGGCTGGTATTATTAAAATAAAAGTGCAGGGCGTGGTTATAAAAGATACGTGTAAGGGTATCAAACCACTGTATTAAAAGTCAACATGTTTCGGAGGTCAAAGCCCCCTTCTTCAGGACAAGGGTTAATGCACTAACCCCCCTTACTCACATGTAAGATGTAAAAGTGAAAATAAAAATATTACCACAATGTGTAATGTTCCTCACAATGTTAAATGTTAGTGAGTGTCGTTGCGCCCAATTGGCGTCAGAACCTGTGGAGACAAAATCATAGATAAACATACAAGTCTAACTATCACAGGATTTAAGGAGAAGAAAATCCCTTCTCTGAAAAAACATCAGGTAAGACCCCAAAAAAATAATTGGTACCTGGAAAGAAAAAGAAAAAGAAAAAGGACACTACAAACATATATACACGCAACACCAACATTACTCTGTGCTCAGGTGTCAAGAGAGCACAGCAGAAAGGAATGCAAATCTTACTTAGAGTTCCCAAATACTGGACTTCATGAGCCTTTAGCGTATAGGGGAATCCTTCCTTTCTTAATCAGAAAACCTACAAAATCAATGTCAGGGGTTCAGTAGGAGAACTATGTTTTCAAAACGACACAAGTACAGTGTAAAACGACTTCTGTCTGTGGTCTATAACTCACGGTTACTGCAACAGCTAATCGCCTGCCTTCCCTCAACGCGGCTCGGATGAAGTGAGCTGCAAAGGGATCGAGGCCCTTATATATGTTGTGCCAGTTGGTAATTAGCGGAGGGTAATTGAATAATTGAATAATGCAACCCGGTGAATGTCCAAATACGGAGAGGGAATCTCCGGGCATCCGGTGTTGCGCTAGCTCCCTCAGCTACTTTGTCGCGCATGCGCACTACCGCTATGGAAAGACGCCTGTGCGGTAGGCATGGCTGGTGCGCATGCGTCAGCGGAGACACTACGTATAGACGCGGAGCACTCGATAATGCGAAAAAAACGCCTGCAGGTAAATGGCGCTATGGATAAAGTGCTCTGGTGACAATAAGGCGAGGCATTAGGGCAACTTGCTGGCCAAACAGGTCAAGCCTAAGTGAATCTAATATCTAACAGAGATGTATTTGAATATGTAGTTAAATGGACTGCTATTACGTATGGATTTAACACACGCCGGTTCAATGAGGAAAAATGGTTATGAATAGGGAAATCCCCTGGAACTTAATCCATAGGGGGTACCTCCACAATTACAACTCGGTGATATCTATCCACACTCACACCACAATCCATATGAACCCAACAAAAAGACATTTGTTGTATATAACCACATATGCACACCAACCACATTATGATGGGTAGTCAGATCAAGTGTTTATCTGAGAAGGTTCCATGGAATGGAATCGTTCAGCCCAGTGGTATCCGTTCCCAACCGGAACACCCACCGTTGTTCTTTTTCCAGGAGACCTGTCTCTGAGGGCAATTGTTCAATTATTGTCCAGTGTAGCTCATTCACACAGTGTTGTTGTTCAATAAAATGAGTTGACATCTTAGTCGTTAATCTCTTACACCTGATGTTGCTTTTATGTTCATTTAACCTGACCCTAACAGGTCTGGTGGTCATACCCACATATTCCTTTCCACATGGGCAGGTGATTAGATAGACTATATTTTTACTGTTACAATTCGTGAATGCACGTTGTTCCCATGTTGTTCCATTTGTGAAAATTAGATTCTTACTCTTTTTTGTGAGGTGGCAGTTATTACAGTTGCCACACGGGTAGTGCCCATGTACGCCTTGTAACCTCGTCTGGTCGTTGATAGGAGGGGGTGGTCTCGTGTGAACTAGTATATCTCTTAGGTTTCTACCCCTTCTGTGAGCAAAAAGAGGTTTCTCCAAAGTTAAGCCACCACTCGTTAGAGTGCGCCAATGTTTGTGGACCAGTTTTGTCACTTGGTTACTGACCGGACTGTATGTGGTGACACAAACAGTCCTATTTTCGGCATTCTCCTTACGTGGATTGTCCTCCAAAAGGGCATCCCGATTGTTATTTCGTGCTCTGGTGAAGGCTTTTTTGATCACAGTCTCCGGATACTTCCTCTGTCTTAGTTTGGCACTGAGATCCTTGGCCTGAGTTTTGTATCTGGCCACATCAGTACAGTTCCGACGGAGGCGTAGGAACTGTCCATAAGGAAGGTTCTCTCTCAGATGACGCGGATGGAAGCTGTCAAATCTGAGGAGACAGTTCCTTGCCGTAGGCTTGAAATGTGTTTCCGTTTTTAACACGCCGGCTTCGTGATAGATATTCAAATCTAGGAAAACCATGTTGGTATTAGATGCCTGGTGCGTGAATTTCAAAAAGGCATTTTGATTGTTAAGCCAGTCGATGAATTCAGTTATCATGGTTGCATCTCCATCCCAGATAACCAGGATATCATCAATGTACCTTCGCCAGGTGCGAATCCTCACCCTGTGAGGATTGTCTTGATGCAGGATTTTCGTAGATTCCAAATGGTGGACATATAGTCCAGCCAGACTCGGGGCAAAAGTGCTGCCCATGCTGGTCCCATGCTTCTTCCAGAAAAGAGTGCCCTCATATTCAAAAAAGTTTTTCTTAAGTGCCAGTGAAATGCACTCCAACACTACATTCCGTGGGGTGTGGTATTCCCAATTCGTCGAATGCAGTACCTCTTCAATAATTTGGATGGTTTCGTCGTGGGGGAGACTCGTATAGAGGCTCTCCACATCCAGGCTTAGCAACATCTGTGAAGTAGGATCGAAGGTTTGATTATTCAACAGTTGTAGTACTGCTTTGGTGTCCCGTAGGTAGGTGTCAGTAGCCTGTACAAGTGGCCTCAAGAATGCATCCGCAAACTTGGATAAAGGTTCCAGGATGGATGAGATTCCGGAAACTATGGGGCGACCAGGGGGGTTCTCCAGGTTCTTGTGCACCTTAGGAATGGTGTAAAAATAGGGAATGCGCGGGTTCCTCTGTGTCAGGAATTCGGACTCTTTCTTTGTGATCCAGTCATGTGTAAGTGCCTCTTCCACCATACCACCTATCTGGACTCTCAAAGATTCAGTGGGATCTTCCGTCAATATCTGATAGTTCCTGTTATCAGAAAGGAGCCGCCTGCATTCCTTATCATAGGCTATGGTTGTTTGAACAACCACTGCACCACCCTTATCTGCTGGTTTTATAACCAAGTTCTTATTCATCCTTAGTTCTTTTATGGCCTCATTCTCTGTTTTGCTCATATTCTGAAAGACCTTTTGTCTGATTTCTAGACCTTTCAATTCCTGCATCATGGCTTTTTCGAAAGCCAATACTTCAACAGGAAGCTGGTTGTCAAGTGGAGTAAATGTTGACTTGGGTCTTAGACCAGTGTCAGAAATCTCTGTTGGTGGATCCTTATCTTTGAAGAATGCCCGCAGCTTTATAGTTCTTATAAACTCCTGCATTTCCTTGTGGAGTAGGAAAATGTCTGGTCTATTGGTAGGGACGTAACCCAGGCCTTTATTCAACACCTCCTTTTGCAGATCAGTAAGTGGCCACGGGGTTATGTTTATAACTAAGTCCCCCTGTGGCTGGTTGACGCCTGGTTCGCCGCCATACTCCTTGTTACGACACGTGGGTCTGACTCCTCTGTGGACTGCCAATTCACATTGTTGCCCTTCTTGTTCCGCCCTCTGCGGGATCCCTGGCCCCAAGATAAAAAAGGTTGTTGATTCTGGGGTACATTAGTTTGGTCTGGGACCCACTGGGGGTACATTTGTCCCATTTGAGGTGGAGGAAATTGGTATTGTGGGAATTGAAAAGGAGGTTGATAAGGATTAAATTGGGGGCCTTGAAAGCCACGCCAGCCTCTTTGACGCGGGAATTGGGCTCTTCGTTGACGAAAGCCGCCTCTCTGCTTTTTTTGTTGAAAACCTCCCGATTTGTTACTAGAGTTACTGCCCTCGGAGTTAACACTGTCTGTATCGCTCAGGTTATCTTTCATGACATAATCTGCTCGAGTATACGGGTAGGCTCTTTCAGGGGTGAAGCGGTCTTTGTCTTTTTTCAATTTGTTAAATTTGCTTTGTTTTAAGCCCGCCTCAAATTCTTTCATTTGTTGGTTTAGTTCCTCTAAACCTGTTTTGAGATCTGCTGGTGAAATGAAGGCCTTAAGCTGTACCTCAAGTCTTTGGATCTCTACTTTTAGTTCTAATGACTTCCTAGCTGCAGTCTGGACTATGAGTACCAACCAATCCCTGGTGCAGTGCCAGGAGATAAGAGACCATGCCTTTTTGAAAACCAGGTCGTCCTGGAAAATAAACGGTTCAGTTTTAACCAATAAACCATGTGGGGCCATCTTGTTTCTTAGGTACTCCCTCATCAGTAAGCCATGGAGTGCAGTTCTGATTTGGATCTTGCGGGTGTTCATCAGCTCATCCCAATCGGCTACTGCAGGCCCTGGGTCACTGCTACTGAGGCCTTCAAAAGGATTATCATCTGTTAGAATGCGGTCGATATCATCCTCACTGAAAGTCAGTCCATGTTCATCCTCCATGTTGACAGATGAGGAGAGCAGGAAGGTTTTTTCGAAGAAATAGAGTGGTTGCGTGTAAAAAATGAGTGCAGGTCCAAAGGGAAAGGGAAGGGAACTCCCACAGCTGCACGCTGTCTATAAACAAATTTTAACAAGAGGGGGGAGAGAGAGAGAGTCAGTGGATTCAGTCTCCCGAGTCATGCGAATAAACAAAGTGGAATCCACTCAGGGTGATAGTGATCTCTTGAGTGATGGGGAACACACAATGTTGTTTAAATGCCCCTCACACACCAACAGGCCCCTTGGTGTCATGCTTCATCATCGGGGCCTTCGCACCCCTCTACGGAATGCGGCGTGCTACGACTCGCGAATACGCAGGAGCACTTGACGTGAACTAAGTGTGGGGGTGTGTGTTTTACAAAAGAGTGAGTGAGGTGAGGTGAAAAAAGGTGAGTAGTTAAAAAATACCTGGCACGTGGGAGAAAAAACTTTATTAAATCCCCGGCTGGTATTATTAAAATAAAAGTGCAGGGCGTGGTTATAAAAGATACGTGTAAGGGTATCAAACCACTGTATTAAAAGTCAACATGTTTCGGAGGTCAAAGCCCCCTTCTTCAGGACAAGGGTTAATGCACTAACCCCCCTTACTCACATGTAAGATGTAAAAGTGAAAATAAAAATATTACCACAATGTGTAATGTTCCTCACAATGTTAAATGTTAGTGAGTGTCGTTGCGCCCAATTGGCGTCAGAACCTGTGGAGACAAAATCATAGATAAACATACAAGTCTAACTATCACAGGATTTAAGGAGAAGAAAATCCCTTCTCTGAAAAAACATCAGGTAAGACCCCAAAAAAATAGCCTATGATAAGGAATGCAGGCGGCTCCTTTCTGATAACAGGAACTATCAGATATTGACGGAAGATCCCACTGAATCTTTGAGAGTCCAGATAGGTGGTATGGTGGAAGAGGCACTTACACATGACTGGATCACAAAGAAAGAGTCCGAATTCCTGACACAGAGGAACCCGCGCATTCCCTATTTTTACACCATTCCTAAGGTGCACAAGAACCTGGAGAACCCCCCTGGTCGCCCCATAGTTTCCGGAATCTCATCCATCCTGGAACCTTTATCCAAGTTTGCGGATGCATTCTTGAGGCCACTTGTACAGGCTACTGACACCTACCTACGGGACACCAAAGCAGTACTACAACTGTTGAATAATCAAACCTTCGATCCTACTTCACAGATGTTGCTAAGCCTGGATGTGGAGAGCCTCTATACGAGTCTCCCCCACGACGAAACCATCCAAATTATTGAAGAGGTACTGCATTCGACGAATTGGGAATACCACACCCCACGGAATGTAGTGTTGGAGTGCATTTCACTGGCACTTAAGAAAAACTTTTTTGAATATGAGGGCACTCTTTTCTGGCAGAAGCATGGGACCAGCATGGGCAGCACTTTTGCCCCGAGTCTGGCTGGACTATATGTCCACCATTTGGAATCTACGAAAATCCTGCATCAAGACAATCCTCACAGGGTGAGGATTCGCACCTGGCGAAGGTACATTGATGATATCCTGGTTATCTGGGATGGAGATGCAACCATGATAACTGAATTCATCGACTGGCTTAACAATCAAAATGCCTTTTTGAAATTCACGCACCAGGCATCTAATACCAACATGGTTTTCCTAGATTTGAATATCTATCACGAAGCCGGCGTGTTAAAAACGGAAACACATTTCAAGCCTACGGCAAGGAACTGTCTCCTCAGATTTGACAGCTTCCATCCGCGTCATCTGAGAGAGAACCTTCCTTATGGACAGTTCCTACGCCTCCGTCGGAACTGTACTGATGTGGCCAGATACAAAACTCAGGCCAAGGATCTCAGTGCCAAACTAAGACAGAGGAAGTATCCGGAGACTGTGATCAAAAAAGCCTTCACCAGAGCACGAAATAACAATCGGGATGCCCTTTTGGAGGACAATCCACGTAAGGAGAATGCCGAAAATAGGACTGTTTGTGTCACCACATACAGTCCGGTCAGTAACCAAGTGACAAAACTGGTCCACAAACATTGGCGCACTCTAACGAGTGGTGGCTTAACTTTGGAGAAACCTCTTTTTGCTCACAGAAGGGGTAGAAACCTAAGAGATATACTAGTTCACACGAGACCACCCCCTCCTATCAACGACCAGACGAGGTTACAAGGCGTACATGGGCACTACCCGTGTGGCAACTGTAATAACTGCCACCTCACAAAAAAGAGTAAGAATCTAATTTTCACAAATGGAACAACATGGGAACAACGTGCATTCACGAATTGTAACAGTAAAAATATAGTCTATCTAATCACCTGCCCATGTGGAAAGGAATATGTGGGTATGACCACCAGACCTGTTAGGGTCAGGTTAAATGAACATAAAAGCAACATCAGGTGTAAGAGATTAACGACTAAGATGTCAACTCATTTTATTGAACAACAACACTGTGTGAATGAGCTACACTGGACAATAATTGAACAATTGCCCTCAGAGACAGGTCTCCTGGAAAAAGAACAACGGTGGGTGTTCCGGTTGGGAACGGATACCACTGGGCTGAACGATTCCATTCCATGGAACCTTCTCAGATAAACACTTGATCTGACTACCCATCATAATGTGGTTGGTGTGCATATGTGGTTATATACAACAAATGTCTTTTTGTTGGGTTCATATGGATTGTGGTGTGAGTGTGGATAGATATCACCGAGTTGTAATTGTGGAGGTACCCCCTATGGATTAAGTTCCAGGGGATTCCCCTATTCATAACCATTTTTCCTCATTGAACCGGCGTGTGTTAAATCCATACGTAATAGCAGTCCATTTAACTACATATTCAAATACATCTCTGTTAGATATTAGATTCACTTAGGCTTGACCTGTTTGGCCAGCAAGTTGCCCTAATGCCTCGCCTTATTGTCACCAGAGCACTTTATCCATAGCGCCATTTACCTGCAGGTGTTTTTTTCGCATTATCGAGTGCTCCGCGTCTATACGTAGTGTCTCCGCTGACGCATGCGCACCAGCCATGCCTACCGCACAGGCGTCTTTCCATAGCGGTAGTGCGCATGCGCGACAAAGTAGCGGAGGGAGCTAGCGCAACACCGGATGCCCGGAGATTCCCTCTCCGTATTTGGACATTCACCGGGTTGCATTATTCAATTATTCAATTACCCTCCGCTAATTACCAACTGGCACAACATATATAAGGGCCTCGATCCCTTTGCAGCTCACTTCATCCGAGCCGCGTTGAGGGAAGGCAGGCGATTAGCTGTTGCAGTAACCGTGAGTTATAGACCACAGACAGAAGTCGTTTTACACTGTACTTGTGTCGTTTTGAAAACATAGTTCTCCTACTGAACCCCTGACATTGATTTTGTAGGTTTTCTGATTAAGAAAGGAAGGATTCCCCTATACGCTAAAGGCTCATGAAGTCCAGTATTTGGGAACTCTAAGTAAGATTTGCATTCCTTTCTGCTGTGCTCTCTTGACACCTGAGCACAGAGTAATGTTGGTGTTGCGTGTATATATGTTTGTAGTGTCCTTTTTCTTTTTCTTTTTCTTTCCAGGTACCAATTATTTTTTTGGGGTCTTACCTGATGTTTTTTCAGAGAAGGGATTTTCTTCTCCTTAAATCCTGTGATAGTTAGACTTGTATGTTTATCTATGATTTTGTCTCCACAGGTTCTGACGCCAATTGGGCGCAACGACACTCACTAACATTTAACATTGTGAGGAACATTACACATTGTGGTAATATTTTTATTTTCACTTTTACATCTTACATGTGAGTAAGGGGGGTTAGTGCATTAACCCTTGTCCTGAAGAAGGGGGCTTTGACCTCCGAAACATGTTGACTTTTAATACAGTGGTTTGATACCCTTACACGTATCTTTTATAACCACGCCCTGCACTTTTATTTTAATAATACCAGCCGGGGATTTAATAAAGTTTTTTCTCCCACGTGCCAGGTATTTTTTAACTACTCACCTTTTTTCACCTCACCTCACTCACTCTTTTGTAAAACACACACCCCCACACTTAGTTCACGTCAAGTGCTCCTGCGTATTCGCGAGTCGTAGCACGCCGCATTCCGTAGAGGGGTGCGAAGGCCCCGATGATGAAGCATGACACCAAGGGGCCTGTTGGTGTGTGAGGGGCATTTAAACAACATTGTGTGTTCCCCATCACTCTAGAGATCACTATCACCCTGAGTGGATTCCACTTTGTTTATTCGCATGACTCGGGAGACTGAATCCACTGACTCTCTCTCTCTCCCCCCTCTTGTTAAAATTTGTTTATAGACAGCGTGCAGCTGTGGGAGTTCCCTTCCCTTTCCCTTTGGACCTGCACTCATTTTTTACACGCAACCACTCTATTTCTTCGAAAAAACCTTCCTGCTCTCCTCATCTGTCAACATGGAGGATGAACATGGACTGACTTTCAGTGAGGATGATATCGACCGCATTCTAACAGATGATAATCCTTTTGAAGGCCTCAGTAGCAGTGACCCAGGGCCTGCAGTAGCCGATTGGGATGAGCTGATGAACACCCGCAAGATCCAAATCAGAACTGCACTCCATGGCTTACTGATGAGGGAGTACCTAAGAAACAAGATGGCCCCACATGGTTTATTGGTTAAAACTGAACCGTTTATTTTCCAGGACGACCTGGTTTTCAAAAAGGCATGGTCTCTTATCTCCTGGCACTGCACCAGGGATTGGTTGGTACTCATAGTCCAGACTGCAGCTAGGAAGTCATTAGAACTAAAAGTAGAGATCCAAAGACTTGAGGTACAGCTTAAGGCCTTCATTTCACCAGCAGATCTCAAAACAGGTTTAGAGGAACTAAACCAACAAATGAAAGAATTTGAGGCGGGCTTAAAACAAAGCAAATTTAACAAATTGAAAAAAGACAAAGACCGCTTCACCCCTGAAAGAGCCTACCCGTATACTCGAGCAGATTATGTCATGAAAGATAACCTGAGCGATACAGACAGTGTTAACTCCGAGGGCAGTAACTCTAGTAACAAATCGGGAGGTTTTCAACAAAAAAAGCAGAGAGGCGGCTTTCGTCAACGAAGAGCCCAATTCCCGCGTCAAAGAGGCTGGCGTGGCTTTCAAGGCCCCCAATTTAATCCTTATCAACCTCCTTTTCAATTCCCACAATACCAATTTCCTCCACCTCAAATGGGACAAATGTACCCCCAGTGGGTCCCAGACCAAACTAATGTACCCCAGAATCAACAACCTTTTTTATCTTGGGGCCAGGGATCCCGCAGAGGGCGGAACAAGAAGGGCAACAATGTGAATTGGCAGTCCACAGAGGAGTCAGACCCACGTGTCGTAACAAGGAGTATGGCGGCGAACCAGGCGTCAACCAGCCACAGGGGGACTTAGTTATAAACATAACCCCGTGGCCACTTACTGATCTGCAAAAGGAGGTGTTGAATAAAGGCCTGGGTTACGTCCCTACCAATAGACCAGACATTTTCCTACTCCACAAGGAAATGCAGGAGTTTATAAGAACTATAAAGCTGCGGGCATTCTTCAAAGATAAGGATCCACCAACAGAGATTTCTGACACTGGTCTAAGACCCAAGTCAACATTTACTCCACTTGACAACCAGCTTCCTGTTGAAGTATTGGCTTTCGAAAAAGCCATGATGCAGGAATTGAAAGGTCTAGAAATCAGACAAAAGGTCTTTCAGAATATGAGCAAAACAGAGAATGAGGCCATAAAAGAACTAAGGATGAATAAGAACTTGGTTATAAAACCAGCAGATAAGGGTGGTGCAGTGGTTGTTCAAACAACCATAGCCTATGATAAGGAATGCAGGCGGCTCCTTTCTGATAACAGGAACTATCAGATATTGACGGAAGATCCCACTGAATCTTTGAGAGTCCAGATAGGTGGTATGGTGGAAGAGGCACTTACACATGACTGGATCACAAAGAAAGAGTCCGAATTCCTGACACAGAGGAACCCGCGCATTCCCTATTTTTACACCATTCCTAAGGTGCACAAGAACCTGGAGAACCCCCCTGGTCGCCCCATAGTTTCCGGAATCTCATCCATCCTGGAACCTTTATCCAAGTTTGCGGATGCATTCTTGAGGCCACTTGTACAGGCTACTGACACCTACCTACGGGACACCAAAGCAGTACTACAACTGTTGAATAATCAAACCTTCGATCCTACTTCACAGATGTTGCTAAGCCTGGATGTGGAGAGCCTCTATACGAGTCTCCCCCACGACGAAACCATCCAAATTATTGAAGAGGTACTGCATTCGACGAATTGGGAATACCACACCCCACGGAATGTAGTGTTGGAGTGCATTTCACTGGCACTTAAGAAAAACTTTTTTGAATATGAGGGCACTCTTTTCTGGCAGAAGCATGGGACCAGCATGGGCAGCACTTTTGCCCCGAGTCTGGCTGGACTATATGTCCACCATTTGGAATCTACGAAAATCCTGCATCAAGACAATCCTCACAGGGTGAGGATTCGCACCTGGCGAAGGTACATTGATGATATCCTGGTTATCTGGGATGGAGATGCAACCATGATAACTGAATTCATCGACTGGCTTAACAATCAAAATGCCTTTTTGAAATTCACGCACCAGGCATCTAATACCAACATGGTTTTCCTAGATTTGAATATCTATCACGAAGCCGGCGTGTTAAAAACGGAAACACATTTCAAGCCTACGGCAAGGAACTGTCTCCTCAGATTTGACAGCTTCCATCCGCGTCATCTGAGAGAGAACCTTCCTTATGGACAGTTCCTACGCCTCCGTCGGAACTGTACTGATGTGGCCAGATACAAAACTCAGGCCAAGGATCTCAGTGCCAAACTAAGACAGAGGAAGTATCCGGAGACTGTGATCAAAAAAGCCTTCACCAGAGCACGAAATAACAATCGGGATGCCCTTTTGGAGGACAATCCACGTAAGGAGAATGCCGAAAATAGGACTGTTTGTGTCACCACATACAGTCCGGTCAGTAACCAAGTGACAAAACTGGTCCACAAACATTGGCGCACTCTAACGAGTGGTGGCTTAACTTTGGAGAAACCTCTTTTTGCTCACAGAAGGGGTAGAAACCTAAGAGATATACTAGTTCACACGAGACCACCCCCTCCTATCAACGACCAGACGAGGTTACAAGGCGTACATGGGCACTACCCGTGTGGCAACTGTAATAACTGCCACCTCACAAAAAAGAGTAAGAATCTAATTTTCACAAATGGAACAACATGGGAACAACGTGCATTCACGAATTGTAACAGTAAAAATATAGTCTATCTAATCACCTGCCCATGTGGAAAGGAATATGTGGGTATGACCACCAGACCTGTTAGGGTCAGGTTAAATGAACATAAAAGCAACATCAGGTGTAAGAGATTAACGACTAAGATGTCAACTCATTTTATTGAACAACAACACTGTGTGAATGAGCTACACTGGACAATAATTGAACAATTGCCCTCAGAGACAGGTCTCCTGGAAAAAGAACAACGGTGGGTGTTCCGGTTGGGAACGGATACCACTGGGCTGAACGATTCCATTCCATGGAACCTTCTCAGATAAACACTTGATCTGACTACCCATCATAATGTGGTTGGTGTGCATATGTGGTTATATACAACAAATGTCTTTTTGTTGGGTTCATATGGATTGTGGTGTGAGTGTGGATAGATATCACCGAGTTGTAATTGTGGAGGTACCCCCTATGGATTAAGTTCCAGGGGATTCCCCTATTCATAACCATTTTTCCTCATTGAACCGGCGTGTGTTAAATCCATACGTAATAGCAGTCCATTTAACTACATATTCAAATACATCTCTGTTAGATATTAGATTCACTTAGGCTTGACCTGTTTGGCCAGCAAGTTGCCCTAATGCCTCGCCTTATTGTCACCAGAGCACTTTATCCATAGCGCCATTTACCTGCAGGCGTTTTTTTCGCATTATCGAGTGCTCCGCGTCTATACGTAGTGTCTCCGCTGACGCATGCGCACCAGCCATGCCTACCGCACAGGCGTCTTTCCATAGCGGTAGTGCGCATGCGCGACAAAGTAGCGGAGGGAGCTAGCGCAACACCGGATGCCCGGAGATTCCCTCTCCGTATTTGGACATTCACCGGGTTGCATTATTCAATTATTCAATTACCCTCCGCTAATTACCAACTGGCACAACATATATAAGGGCCTCGATCCCTTTGCAGCTCACTTCATCCGAGCCGCGTTGAGGGAAGGCAGGCGATTAGCTGTTGCAGTAACCGTGAGTTATAGACCACAGACAGAAGTCGTTTTACACTGTACTTGTGTCGTTTTGAAAACATAGTTCTCCTACTGAACCCCTGACATTGATTTTGTAGGTTTTCTGATTAAGAAAGGAAGGATTCCCCTATACGCTAAAGGCTCATGAAGTCCAGTATTTGGGAACTCTAAGTAAGATTTGCATTCCTTTCTGCTGTGCTCTCTTGACACCTGAGCACAGAGTAATGTTGGTGTTGCGTGTATATATGTTTGTAGTGTCCTTTTTCTTTTTCTTTTTCTTTCCAGGTACCAATTATTTTTTTGGGGTCTTACCTGATGTTTTTTCAGAGAAGGGATTTTCTTCTCCTTAAATCCTGTGATAGTTAGACTTGTATGTTTATCTATGATTTTGTCTCCACAGGTTCTGACGCCAATTGGGCGCAACGACACTCACTAACATTTAACATTGTGAGGAACATTACACATTGTGGTAATATTTTTATTTTCACTTTTACATCTTACATGTGAGTAAGGGGGGTTAGTGCATTAACCCTTGTCCTGAAGAAGGGGGCTTTGACCTCCGAAACATGTTGACTTTTAATACAGTGGTTTGATACCCTTACACGTATCTTTTATAACCACGCCCTGCACTTTTATTTTAATAATACCAGCCGGGGATTTAATAAAGTTTTTTCTCCCACGTGCCAGGTATTTTTTAACTACTCACCTTTTTTCACCTCACCTCACTCACTCTTTTGTAAAACACACACCCCCACACTTAGTTCACGTCAAGTGCTCCTGCGTATTCGCGAGTCGTAGCACGCCGCATTCCGTAGAGGGGTGCGAAGGCCCCGATGATGAAGCATGACACCAAGGGGCCTGTTGGTGTGTGAGGGGCATTTAAACAACATTGTGTGTTCCCCATCACTCTAGAGATCACTATCACCCTGAGTGGATTCCACTTTGTTTATTCGCATGACTCGGGAGACTGAATCCACTGACTCTCTCTCTCTCCCCCCTCTTGTTAAAATTTCTTTACCACTGCTAACCAGTTCTATAGTACTTGTGCTTACTCCCCTAAACATGGTTTGATTGTCAAATACCCCATTTGCTTTTTAATTTACATGTAAGTTCCTTGTAGACTGGTATACCATCAACCATGGGCCTGTAAAACACATTTTTTAATTCTTTATTTATAAGTTTCATAAAATACAAACGGCAACTCAAGACGCATGCTCTACACCAACAACCATCAAGGATTCTCTAATGCACCATGATCCTGTACAGCACAGGTACATTTCAATGCCCGGTAACACAGTGATGTATCCCATTCGCCCGCGTACGCCAGCACCAGCTAAATATTTCAATTGCTTGCAGCATTCTGCGGGTCAGTATCCTGTTCAGTCTGTGAGCTAGTAGATGTCTGTTTCCACAAATAAGACCTGTAAGGCTGCCATATGTCTAATGGCCTAGACACTGGGTGTTGTAGCTGTGCATATATCTCGCTGGTGGTGTTACAATACGTCATGCTGAACATCCAGCCTTTCAGTGTTGGCGGGTACTTACTCCCCCAGTGAATTGCCACTTCTCTTTTCGATAACAATAATGCAATTGCACTTAAACGCTTATATGGCTTAGCGATCTCTTGCACATACCCCAACAGTGCCTGCTTAGGTGAAGGGGGGAGGCTCAAGCCTGTCATGTTTGATAACTCACTGAATACTTGAGTCCACAATTGTGCTACTTTGACACAAGTCCAAGCCATGTGCGCAAAATCAGCCATCACGGCGCTGCATCTGGGGCAGGTGTGTGGGCGCAGTGGATCCATACAGTGAACTTTAACAGGAGAAATGTGTGCTTGCCATAAAAATGTAAACTGTAATATCTTGAGCTTATGGTTGAATCAAACTTTACGTGTTTGTTCGAAGCATGCCTTCCATTATGCATCAGTAAGGGGGGCACCTAAGTCCTGTTCCCAGGCGGCCTGTACCCCCTCATACTTAACTGCGAGCATAGCCACAGAGGCTCTATACATCGTAGCCATGAGGTGCTCACCGGTTATGTCCTTAATAAGTAGTGTCAGTGGGGGAAGCTCCTGCGGCTCCAGGGGGTAGCTCGGAACCAGGGATCTGAACTCTCTCTGCAATCTCCACAAATTGAACTGATCAAGGAACGTGGCTCGCTGAAATCTTCAATCCTCCTCCCTGGTTAATAAGTGCCCATCAGGGAACACATCCCCAATCGTGCTCAGGTTAAATGTAGTAAATGTTTGTTGCATTGTGACCTCCTTGGTAATGGGTACCCAAATGTTCCCAGCAAGCAGGAGGGCCGGAGGAATACAGCGACTGCACTCCTGTAGTTCAAGCCACTTGCATTCATGCCCATCTGATCGTCGACAGCATCTGTATGTCCACCGGATAAATATGGAATTTGTGAATCGAAGCTACACTGCGCAACTAGGTAGTATATGCAAAAATTAAGAATTTCAAACGGAAGTGTGAATATGTCCCAGCTAATCCTCGGGTGTTTGCCACCCCCAAACCAACCAGATTACTTCATAGCGCAGTGTGGCAAAGAAAGTCTTGTATAGTGATATTGGAATGTTCTGGAATAGATATAAAAATTGTGGCAAAACCACCATCTTGACCAGTGCTATCCTGCAGGCTGTGGTCAGTGGGAGTTTAAGCCACCTCTCTATTTTGTCATCTAATTTCTCCATGGCTGGACCGTAGTTAAGTTAGAGTATTTGGGCCGGGTCCCTATGTATAACTATCCCAAGATATTTAACCGAGTCATCACACCACTTCAAAGCCAGTTCAGTGTCCCGGTTACAGGGTGCCTCCGTCAATGGGAAAATGTCAGATTTGCCCCAATCAATATGCAGTCCAGAGAGCACACTGTAGCGGTTAATCTCCCACAAAAGAGCCTCCAGACTTTCATCCAGGCACTGAACGTACAAAATAATGTCATCTGCGTGTAATGTGATCAAAAATGGGCCCGTTTTAAATTGTATGCCCCTGTGGAAATGATTATCCTGAAGGGGACGCACCAGGGTGTCCATCGCAATGACAAATAACAACGGATAGAGAGGACACCCCTGGCGTGCCCCCCTCAACAGCGTGAAGGACACCGTCAACATGCCATTCACCTGAATATGAGCCGACGGGCACGTATATAACAATGAGACCACCACAAAGATCCTGAGCGGCATCCCCAGCCTTATTAACGTCGCCTGGAGAAAGGACCATTCTAAAGAATCAAAGGCCTTTTCGGCATCCAACAGCAGTGCTGCTGCTGGCAATGTATGTGACATCCTGTGGAGTGTGGCAAACAGGGTGCGAAGATTCATGGCAGTGGACCTTTGTTGAATAAACCCTGCCTGTGCAGGTGAGATCAGCAGGTCAACTATAAGGGCCAGCCTGGTAGGCAGCATTTTCACCAGAATCTTATAATCAAAATTCAATAGAGACAGCGGTCTGTAGGAGCCACAGCTCTTAGGGTCTTTGCCGGCCTTATGTATTAGTGTGATAACTGCCTCGCGGAGAGTCAGGGGGGGCACACCCTTTTCTATTGCTTCTTGATAAACATCTATCAAGTGGGGGGCCAGTGTGCATTTGAAGGCTTTGTGAAAACTGCCAGAAAAACCATCCAGGCCAGGAGCCTTGGACCCATCCATTGCGTCTATGGCCCGAGCTACATCATCCACTGTAAATGGCTCTGCCAGGAATTCCTGTGCATTTGAAGGCATTGTGAAAACTGCCAGACAAAACCATCCAGGTCGGGAGCCTTGGACCCATCCATTGCGTCTATGGCCTGAGCTACATCATCCACAGTAAATGGCTCTGCCAGGAATTCCCTATGTGCATTTTTCAGCCATACTAATGTTATTTCATCCAAATAGGCATTACTGGCATCCGTATCTGAGGAAACTTTCATAGAATATAAATCGTTATAATATGCTAATATTTTGGCCTCTATTCCCTTGCAGTCAGTTATAGTCTTGCCTTCTTCCCCATTCAAGCAATTTATGTATGTTGGGGCCCTGTGTGGCTGAATCAGTCTAGCCAACGTGCTGCCTGAGCGTTCTCTCTCCCCAAATCCTCCTGGCGACCGCGTATTTTCCCAGATAGTGTGATTCCCTCTCGGTAGCCTATTGCCGATAGTGCCGTCCGTCACCTCAGCCCAGAAGGCGTCTGAGCATTTCCCTGCTCTTGGTCGCGAGCCATCAATTGTCTCTCAATTCCGGAGAGGGTATTACGCTGGTCTTTGAGAATCCCATCCCCTTTCTATATGCACACCCCTCTTATATAAGCCTTAAATACTTCCCGTAGCATAGCTTTCGTGTCCACTGTACCCTCATTAAGTTAAAAATATTCATCAATGGCCTGACCAAGTTTGCTAGCAAATACTGAATCTCACAGAGAAATCTCAGGAAATCGCCACCGGTTGGCTCTAACACCTGGGCCAGGGATCTGCAGTTTCACCGTAACCAGGGCATGGTAAGACAAAGTATACGGTAAGCGCCCAGTCTCACTTAGACATGTAGCATCAGGGGTGAGAAACCAATAGTCCAGTCTTATCCATGTATTGTGCGGAGTCGCATAGTTAGTATACATCTGTGTATCTGCATGTAAGTGACGCCAAGCAGCAGTCAACCCTGTCAGAGTCTGCCTGGCTCTTGGCTTCGTGTCTGAGGTGTCATCTGTGCCATCCAGTCGAGGGCTCAATAAAATATTCAAGTCCCTACCCATGCAGACCCTCTCTGCCCCCATGCGGTCACTACTAGCATGTAAATCAACAAAGAAGTCCAGGTCGTCTATATTTGGGGCATATACATTAACAAATAGTATTGTGTTCCCTAATAACCATCCTTTTACTAGTAGGCACCTACCGGCCCGGTCTGATTATACATCTACCGCTCTAAAAGGTACCCTCTTGTGGATTAAAAATATCGATTTGTGCCCCAACTACCGGCAAAATTTGGGGAGGTTATGTGGCGACAAGTGGGTTTCCTGCAAAAATGCAATGTCAACATTGTGATGCTGTAAATAATGTAATACCTGTTTTCTTTTCCGAGCATCATTAAGCCCCGCACACTCCAGGACATAACCACTATAGTATCAACACCTTTACAATCAATCAATCAATCAATCAATCACAGCATTTATATAGCGCTCTACTCACCCGGAGGGTCTCAAGGCGCTAGGGGAGGGGGGGGTCCGCTACTGATCGAACAGCCAGGTCTTGAGCTGTTTCCTGAAGGCGAGGTGGTCCTGGGTCCGGCGGAGGTGGTTCGGGAGGGAGTTCCAAGTCTTGGCGGCCAGGTAGGAGAAGGACCTTCCTCCTGTGGTGGCTCTTCGGATGCGGGGGACGGCGGCGAGGGCGTGGCCGGTCGATCGAAGTTGGCGTGTGGGAGCGTAGAAGTTGAGGCGGCTGTTGAGGTATCCTGGGCCTTGGTTGTGTGGGGCCTTGTGTGCGTGGGTGAGGAGACGGAAGGTGATTCTCTTGTTGACCGGTAGCCAGTGCAGATCTCTCAGGTGTCCGGAGATGTGGCTGCGACGGGGGATGTCCAGGATGAGTCGTGCTGAGGCGTTCTGGATCCGCTGGAGTCTCTTCTGGAGTTTGGCGGTGGTTCCGGCGTAGAGGGAGTTGCCGTAGTCCAGGCGGCTGGTGATGAGGGCCTGGGTGACCGTCTTCCTGGTCTCGGTGGGGATCCACCGGAAGATCTTACGTAGCATGCGCAGGATGTTGAAGCATGACGAGGAGACGGCGTTGACTTGTCTGGTCATGGAGAGGGAGGAGTCCAGGATGAAGCCCAGGTTGCGTGCGTGGTCTGTTGGTTTGGGTGCGCTGCCCAGGGCGGGGTGCCACCAGGAGTCGTCCCAGGCGGAGGGTGGGGATCCCAGGATGAGGACTTCCGTCTTGTCCGAGTTCAGTTTCAGGCGGCTGCTCATCATCCACTTGGCTACGTCTGTCATCCCTTCGTGTAGGTTGGCTCTGGCAGTGGCGGGGTCGTTGGTGAGGGAGAGGATCAGCTCGGTGTCGTCGGCGTAGGAGATGATTTGAGGTTGTGTTGGCGTGCGATGGCTGCGAGGGGGCTCATGTAGATGTTGAAGAGGGTTGGGCTGAGTGAGTAGCCTTGAGGAACGCCGCAGATGACTTCGGTGGCTTCTGATCTGAACGGGGGGAGGCGGACTCTCTGTGTCCTTCCGGCGAGGAACGAGGTGATCCATTCCAGTGCCTTCTCCTGGATTCCGACGTTGCTGAGGCGCTGCACTAGGGTACGGTGGCAGACAGTGTCGAAGGCCGCGGAGAGGTCTAGGGGGATGAGGGCCGCTGTTTCTCCGTTGTCGAGCAGGGCTCGGATGTCATCGGTAGCTGCGATCAGGGCGGTCTCGGTGCTGTGGTTGGCCCGGAAGCCAGACTGCGAGAGGTCGAGGGATCCGTTCGTCTCGAGGAAGGCGGCCAGCTGCTTGTTGACAGTCTTCTCGATGACCTTTGCAGGAAACGGGAGCAGCGAAATGGGGCGGTAGTTCTTGAGGTCGGTGGGGTCGGCTGATGGCTTCTTTAGTAGAGCGCTGAGCTCGGCGTGCTTCCAGCTCTCCGGGAAGGTAGCGGTGTCGAAGGAGGTGTTGATGATGTCCCGCAGGTGGGGTGGGATGACGGCATCGGCCTTGTTGAAGACGTGGTGAGGGCAGGGGTCGGTCGGAGATCCGGAGTGGATGGAGTTCATCGTGCGGATGGTGTCTTCGGTGCTGATCGGGGTCCAGGCGCGGAGGGTGGTGGTGGGGGGCGGTGGTTCGGTCGTGGCGTGCGTCGGTTGGGAGCTGAAGCTGTTGTGTATGTCCGCGATCTTGTTGTGGAAGTAGGAGGCGAGGGAGTTGCAGAGGTCTTGCGAAGGGGTGATGTCGTTGTTTCCGGCGTTGGGGTTGGAGAGCTCTTTAACGATGTTGAAGAGTTCCTTGCTGTTGTGGGCGTTGTTGTCCAGTCGTTCCTTGAATGCAGTTTTCTTGGTGGCGTGGATCAGTTGGTGGTGTTTTCGGGTGGCGAGCTTGAGGGCAGTCATGTTGTTCGGTGTTGGGTCTCTGCGCCAGGCTTTCTCGAGAGCTCGGCAGTTCTTCTTGGAGCTCTTGAGTTCGTCGGTGAACCATGGGGCTTTCTTGCTGCCGGGTCTGCTAGGCGGGGTCTTCAGAGGGGCGAGGTCATCTGCGCAGTTGCTGATACACTTCGTGAGGTTGGTGGCTATGCATTACTATGCATTAGTCTTCAAATTGGTATCTAAGCTTCTATACGGTCTCACTATCAGTACATATATGCCGAGCATGTGTCTACAAGATTGCAAAGAGATCAAGTCTATAAATCGTACCCATTCCCCACCCATCCCCTCGATCTTCACTAGGGGAACACCCCAACTCCCAAACGTTAAGGTAGTCATAACACTGAAAAAACGTACCACCCAAACAAGTGTGTGTGCCTAAGCACTGGGGGTGACAACGCTACGCCTAGTCCCCTATTGCACTCAATCAGTAAATGGAGTATAGTATGTAAATCCGCCCCCCCCCCGGACAGCAAGCACCCCAATGTACAACAATGCGATAAAAGCACTGGCACCACTCATCAACCATATTCAGAGCAGTCGGTCAATCAGCTGGCCGAGAACAAATCGGCACTGGCACCAGAGTATGGCAGCCCAGGTGAACGAACCGGCGTAGCGGACTTCTTCTGATGCCCATTCACACCTCGCAGTCGAAAAAATTCTTGCACAACAGCAGGCGTTTCAAATGTTCGGGATTTGCCCACCACATCCACCCTGAGCCTTGCGGGATACAACATGCCGTACCTCAGCCCCGCTTTCCTCAATGCAAGTTTGACCGCAGCTTATTTTTTTACATGCATTCTGCAGCATTACCGTGAAGCCTGGGTACAAAGCTTTAGTCCTTCCTTGCCACTCCAATGTACCTTTCTCTCGAGCCATGCACAAGGCAGTGTCCTGGTCCCTAAAATTAAGAAGCCTCGCCATCATAGGGCATGGAGGGCAGCCAGGATTAGGCCGAGAGCCTAGGGTACAATGTGCTCTTTCAACCACAAATGTAGCCGTGAAGGACTCTCGGCCATACCAGTCAACCAGCAATCCCTCCATGAATCCATCCAACTGACCTGTATTGGTTGACTCTAGCACTACCATAATGCGAACGTTATTGCGCTTTCCTCAGGCCTCCAAGTCCTCATTCTTGATAGCTATTGTTTTAAGCACCCTTTCCATTCTCTCAATCTTTTTAGTGGTCTGTGCTGCGCCGTCCTCCAGGTCCGATATCCTGCCCTCGCCGTTTCCAGTCTACTTTCGTGTTGATTCAGCCGGGCTCCCATTTTATCAAGCCGTTTGTCCAATGAGTCAAAACACGTATCCTTCGCCTTGAATCCTGCTCGCAATTCAATCATTTGCGCTTCGTTACTCTGGGGCGTTATCTGTGGGGGACCTGCAGCATCGCCTCCTTCCGCCATTGATGTGCTTGTGGCGTCATTACCACCACTCTGCTTTTCAAAAGTAAGTTTCCTTTGGTTGGGGTCTCCCTTGCGCATGACCCCCCCTTGTCTGGTGTACCCGTGCAGTCAATAGACACTCCCTGTCCTCTTGTAACAGCCCCTTCAGCTCACTGGTGTGTCCAAAGCCCTCCATGAGCAAGCCTGTAGTTATCCACGCCTTCCACAGTTGGACAACTCACCCCTTCCTCACATGGCATGGGACCCCAGTCATATATATCCCCAATTTGTGCAATATGAGCTCATGAGGTGGCCATGCAGGGCTTGTAAATTAAATGCAGTGGGCCTACAGCACATATTGTGTCACACACATAAGTAGACCTCTAAAACATGTCCCAGGCTAGCCATTGCAGCCTGAATGCAGTGTCCCAATACCATGTCGACTTGCCATTAATAACCTCTTTGCAAGCCTTAAACTTCCCTTTCATTACATATGTCATCCGTAACATAGGCCCTAGATAGCAGATAGAGCAGGGTGCTGTGTAATTAAAATGTAGGACATGCACTTTTAAGTTTTAGATCTCCTGGTAGTTAAAAAACTCCCAAATTCGTTCTTCAATACTTTAAGGCCTACCACTCAGTTAGAATAACACTGGGGCTTAATTATTACATTTAACAAGTTGTAATTCCGGATTGAGCAGATGTAGATATATCATGTTTGGCACCTATGGAATTATAATGATGAACTCTCTTTAATGGTGGAGTCAGATTTTTCATAACAATTGTGAAAATGGCACTTTTAGAAAGTTTCCCTTTCCCTGCCCTTTGTCCCTACATCCTATCTTGGGTCACATAACTGGGCATAGCTGGCAGTTATCCTTTGTGAATTGCTCCCAGATATCCAAACCATAGTGGGATTAGGTATGCCTCAATTGGCCTTCAATGGCAGGATGGGGGGTTAGCACACCCCCACTTGCACCAGAATAGGATGAGTCCTATCTCCTCAAAATAGACCTAACAAACATTAATTGTCACTGCAACCAGCTTTGAGCCAGGGTGGGGAATCATTAAATTCCAAGAACTTCAAAGAACCTTTCTAGAGGCTTCTACCACCTGCCAGGAGAAGTACATCAGAGTATAAGAATAGGACCTTCAGACGCACTCTTCAGTTCACTACTGAACCTGCAGAAGGACTCTGACGACTGCCTACATCTGTGACATACTGTGCACTCTGCCAGACTGCTGCTGTATCTGGATGGACTCCTTTGCTGCCCGGAGCCTGCTTCTAACCCTCAGAGGCCAGCTCTGCTTTTGATCATTGCACCTACATCTGCACCCCGGACTAACAGAAGTGACTCCATGAGCTAGTTTGCAAGCCTCCTGTTCACAGCCACCGGACATAAAAAAACAAGTTACTTATCTGTTCACTGTGGTTCTCCAGTATTGATATCTTTTATAGATTCACATGCTTGAATCGTCCCCGTCGTCATGGTGGGAATCCCACGGTAACATAAGAAATAGCAGTAATATAACATTACCACAGACCTCCATAAAACAGAAAACTCACTTAAGTAGCTTTTCAGCCTCATTTTAGAATATCCAAACTTCAGCCAATCACAGCGGAGACCTCAGAGTTCCCTTTCCCCACAGAGCCACTATACCTAAGATTTCGAGTACAAGTGTAAAAGTATACAAACTCTGAGGTAATTGGTGAGTCTAATCGGGGAAGAGAGAGGGTCGTATGTGAATCTATGAAATATATCAATACTGGAGAGCCACAGTGTACAGGTAAGTAATTAGTTTTTTTCTCCAGTATTGAGTCTTTTATAGATTCACATGCTTGAATCCAACTAGTAAGCAGTAAAAACAAAATAAGAGAAAAGAAATGGTGGCGGAGGCAAACCATCCCACCATGATGTACACTTGTAGAATTAGAAAGTCAAGAAGAGAATAATAAGCATACACATTTATACACAGTTTATAGAGAACATAGCAGGCTTAAAGCTGCCTACCTTAAGCAAAGAGGCATCAGAGTGTAGCTTGTCCAACAGCAATATCTGCCTTTTTCCAACCATCAAGGCTGTAATGCTTTGTGAATGTGTGAGCGTTCACCCACGTTGCCACCCTGCAAAGGTCCGGGAGAGATGCTCCCCCTAACAGGTCTCAAGTAGTCGCCATCGTAGAGTAAGCTTGTGCTTTCGCAAGGGGCAGACAACTAGCTTTTATATGACAGAAGGAAATTGTGGAGGTGACCCAAAGTGCAATGCTGGACCTTGTCAGGGCCTGTAATTTCCAGGGTACCGAGAAAGAGATCATTATTTGAGAGGATTTACAGAATTACTCGTTCTTTTCAGATAAAACTCTAAGCATTGTTTAATGTCCAGAGAGTGCAACGCCCTTTCTGCTGCTGAGGATGGATTAGGAAAGAACGTTGGTAAAACAATCGGCTCATTGAGGTGGTAAGTTGAAGGCACCTTAGGTATAAAAGAAGGGGCAGTGCGTAGGATAACTCTCTCTGGCCAAAACTGCAGATATGGTTCTTTTATGGTGAGAGCTTGGATTTCACTGATACGTCTGGCTGATGGAATGGCCAGGAGAAAATCCACTTTCCAGGAGAGGAACTTTAATTCACATTTGTGTATAGGCTCAAAGGGAGGACACATCCATTGAGACAAAATGGTGTTTAATTGCCACAAAACTGTAGGAGGCGGGAAAACTCTAAAAGGCCCCTTCATAAATTATTTTACTAGTCGGTTAGACCACAGAGAAATTTTATTTTAACATCTTCTATACCTAGAAATTACAGCAAGATGAACTCTTATGGAAGAATGAAAAAGTCCTGATTTCGTTAAGTGCAAGTGATAAGGCAGCTCCTGCTCCGGAAATGAAGAGTATGGATGCAATGTGTAACATTTCAACGTAGACGAAGCTCGATATGTCTGAAGTATCTTAGTACACTCGTCAGAAATTCCCAAATTCAGCATGGTGAGGAGCAACGCTGACAAATGAAGAGAGGGAATTTGTGGATGAACCACTTGGCCCTGGTTCATGTTGGAGGGAAGAGAATCGGGGCACAATCTGATAGGCGATGCAGCTCGGTGTACCAGATCTATCTTGCCCACCCCAGAGCAATGAGAATGGTAGACTTTGCACAACTCCAAGGTCACAAAATATTAATTTTCAAGGATGTGCCAATTAACAATGTTTAGAGAGTTGTTGATATTTGAAAATCACAAGCTTCTGTGGCCTCTTTGTTCCAGAAAAACTCAGTATTTGTGATAACTTAGTGACCACAAACAGTACATTTTGGGTACTGATTCACCCACTGTATTGTAATTTATAAAGTAGTGCTACAGTCGTACTACTCGGTAACTAAAAAATGCAATTTCCAACATTGCATGCAGAGATCTTCTCATCCGCCTCTGCAATTTTTCCTGTGCTATGAAATCAGTACACATGGATATATTTTTGTAGTTAATATAGGATGGCAAAGGAGTGACTGGATAATGGGGAATACTTACTCCAACATGAGAGAAGTTTTGAGAGGTAAGGGATATACAAATATAAACTACCCACCCACACAAAAGGAAGCACATTGCTATTCACAAATTGCACTTCTAACTGCACTACAGTCAAAAAAGTACTGCAGCACAACCTTGAGCTAAGTCCAGCACCACACATGGCCACTCAGAGAGAGGTGCTGCAAGACACTTGCATAGGAAATAATGGAGGCAGGGACTTAAAACACTCCCTTACATGGCAATGTATTATTTGTTTCACTGCTCACTGGGCATTTAGGAAGAATGTGGATGAATACATACAGATAAAAAGTGATAACAACAAGATTGTGCCTAAGTCTAAGGGCATAAATATGATGGATACCATGTCCACCTTATTACAGGTGCACTATATCCTCTGGCACTTGTAGTAAGGTGGATGGGATATCCAATCTGCCATATCTAAATCCAGCACTAACAGTTGGCTGAAAACCAAAATAAATGAACATTAAATACCTTGGTAATTAGTCCGTATCTCCTTGAATTTTTTATCATACCATCCACTGTACCAGGCCCACTGCCAGGGCCCATACATCCAGGGCGTAGGGAGGTATCGTTCTTTAATGCCAAACAGAATGGGGCCATTGAAACTGTTATAATAGCATCTGCTTCCTGCTCCATACCACCCGGGAGACATGCTCTGCACAGTGTAATAGTATCCTACAACAGAGTGAGATAAGTTATTAAGCAGTTTGTCCTATAATGAACATTACTGAGTTTCTTTCTCTGAAATCCCTTGCAATATATCTTTTCATTTATCCTGGTTAGTCTTCAGTTCATGGCCCTAAAACACATGCCCTGCTCATGCTGATGGCTTGCAGATCTCATCCACAAATACAATCAGCTGTAGCTCAGATCTTCTTCAAAATTTCCATTCTTAATTCTTCAGTAATCAATGAATTAACACATTGTTTGCTGACCTATTGATTTACAGTGACATTTATACGGTTCCATGTGGAAAAGACAGCTTGAGAGCACTTCAAGTGCTTTGGGTACATCAAAGAAGGAAATGTTACTTATTTGTAATCCTATTTTTTTTTTACAGGTATGCTAGCTGATGTCAAAAATATAAAATATTTCCAACTTCATATGCGAGGATGTGCAGTTATAGCAAGGGAAAATTGTAATTTCTGAAAGTTATGTGGAACTCCAGATCCTTTACAGTCCAGGCTTTTTCCAAACTATTTCTCTACTTTTCGAGAATACAAAAGGTACAGTCAATAAAAACTATAAACATCAGGTAAAACATACAAAACTGAGCATATCTTTGTTATTTATGTTAGCTAGAGAGCTTTTACTCCTATCTGGCGTCCCATGGCAAACTGCATTAAAGCAAAAGCAGCTCAGGCCTGTGCAATGTAGAATAGGCAAACAAAGCAGTTTAGCCTATGCTAATGTTACCAGCACGTGGAAGATAAAGCATAAAGTACAATTGTGCAACATTTTTTCTCATTTGGACAACAGCTGTTAATACAATATTTGCTGGGCCTACATTAGACAAATTTATCATAAAGTACAAAAAGTGCTTACATTGAAGTGTAAAATTCGAAAAGGGCCTATGCAATGTGACACATTTTCGCAGAAGGTTCTAAAGTTGGGCCAACAGAACAGATTGGGTGATGTCAAACTGGTACTCAACTGGACAGGATAGGAAGCAACAAGGATTCATGGTCCCTAGATACACAGACACCAGGGTTCTTGCCAGGGGCCTCCTACCCCATTCATCATACCTCACCTGTGTCCATGCATCTCCCTTGGCAAGGGATTTAAAATGTCCAGGAACAAAACCTTTCTAATGTTCAGCATTGTGTTTGATGGGTCCAGTGACACCATCTGTGCTGATCTATAGGACCTGATCCCTAGGTTATTAAATTCGTTTTTCATAAAACCTCTTCACTGTATGGCCAGAGTAGAGAAGATACATATAACGTGCTGCAAGGTTTTGCCTGCCTCATGACATAGACAACATTTCTTATCTCCTCTTTGGCCATCTTCCCTCCACTTTGGAGGAAAGTCTAATGTTGGAATGTGACCGACTACTAATGCCAATAGGCTCTGGTTTATCTTAAGGGTGGTACCACTCTTCCTTGACCTGGGTTGTCACACCATTGAAGATGCAGCACGCTATAGGCCCCTGGCATTCTGGAGGCGTCTCTGCATAACTCCAGAACTCTCCTTGTATGCCAAGGCTTTACTGGAAGTGAGGAGTATGAATCGATCACATATGATCCCATGGCTAAATATTATCAGGACCCTTCTGGCTGAAATGGGGATGAGCAATCTATGGGACCATCCGGAGGAAGCGGAATTCCCATTGAAAAAGACCTATAGATCAGCATATTGGGACATGATCAAAACCAAGAGATACTCTTCCTACATCAGGCAGTCATTGTCAAGGAACTTCCTCGAAATCAAGGATGAGCTTGCAATGGAAGACTATTGGGATCTTATTACTAAGCCATATAATCGAAAGCTCTACCACCAGTTCAGAATAGGCACGCTGCCTTTAAGATGCTTCACACGTAAATGGAATATACCCAGGTGTGACAAGTGTATATTTTGTCAGGACCACATTTAGAGCATAGTCATTTTCTATTTGTCTGTCCTGCATATCACCTGCCATTGTCAAAATGGCTTAAGCCACTTTGCAAGACTATGAACACTAGATCGGCATTGGTTGCGAGCAGAATTTTAAAATCAGACACCACTGCCCTTATAGTGATTGGTGTGACTAAGTTTCTGAGTTGGGCATGGGCAATTCGTAGTAATAAGGGTGGGGCAAACTAGTATAATAAGCTCAGTTGGGCTTCGGCCTACATGTGCCTGAGCTTTGACCCACCCTGTAAATGAAGGTAGATCATCTATTCCCTTTTAAGTACTCGTTATTTGATAATTAAGTCAGCACAAAGTTAATAAACTATTTAAATTATTCTTATCGCATTTTAAGAAGTTGATTTATTATGTATATACATTTATTTAATAATACATGGTGATACTTGGTAAGAATTGTGTACAACATTTCCCAATCAATTCATGATGTATTTTTATGTTAATTTTAAATTTGGATGTACGGGTCTTTTATGATGAATAATCGAATAAAGACTTTTTGAACTGAACTTAAGGGTGGTAGGGGGTTTCCAGGAGTAGTGACTCTCTTTGTACAACGTATGATTTCAGCACCAGCAACCCGTGCGACAGCTTGAACACCTTTTCTCTATCATTCGTCAAACCCTGCAGTTTAATGGATTTATTTACTGCTCTTCTAAAGGCTTGACCAGGTATACTGGTGTTCCATAGGTCGCCCAACTCAAGCATCTCAATGCTTTTTTCAAGATACTTTTTGTATTCACCATTCCCCCTTTGAAGATTGATTTTGGACTGAACTAAGTTAGCCAGTGTGCTCTCGGCAGCTGACTGCAGTTTATAGCAGCAATTGATAAACGCCGCAGGTCTGGTGAGGGTCTGCTTTGTTAATAAAAACTTCTGCCTAACTTGGACAGGCGATGCCAATCTGGGTAGCCAGGAAATATGTTTATAGTATCATATCATGATTTTGTCAAGGAGGCTGGCCTCAGCGCCTATCATTGTTTCTGATCCATAGGAAAGGGTTGGTAAGAGTTTGCCTAAACCACTACAAGGAGAGGCTAGGGATTTCAGATTCGTCCCAATAAAAACTCTGGAGCCCTAGACTTTCAGGCTTTCTCCTTCACCTCATGCTGAACCAAGCCGCCGTTGTTGACTCAAAACCTGGCCTGCTGAGGAGTCCCGCTCGACATTGAGAGAAAACGCTCCGAAAAAGTTTCTAAGTGTGAAGGTAACATTTCCACTTGGTGCATCTGACCTGCACTCCATTGCAGTTGGCCTCAAATTTTGACTTTGTCCCTGTCAAGTGATACCAGATGTCTCAAGTCAGTGCTTTTGGTTTTTAGGCAAGAGTAAGTGTTTATTTTTTTTAATTCATATGTTTGGTTCCCTACATTGGATTTATGTCATTTTAGTGTCTGTGTTCATAAAAATATAACCTATTTTTAGAAATGTATGTTAGATTTATATTGTGTGTTGTGTCTTACTGATTTAATGTATTGGTGTTTTTAAATGCTTTACACACCTGTCTCCTAAGTTAAGCCTGCCTGCTTGCAACTAGCTACCAAGGGCTGAGCAAAGGAATAATTTATTCAGACCTTGACTGAACCTTTATTGTGTTTGTGGCCTTATTACTAGTGGTAGGTCCCTACTTATCACTACTAATAAACCACTTTCCAACACGTAATCAACATTTGGCATTTGACTAAACTTCAGATTCAAAGCTTCTTTAATCTGACGGCATGTGACTTCGTCAGTTCGCAGCATTTTCTTTATGACTTCTTTGACCCCTTCACCATCAAATGTTTTGAGATACTTTATCATCTTTTTCTTATCAGTTTCTTCAAGTGCCTCAATGAACTCATCAAATGTCTCTATCCAAGCAGTCCACCTATCGCTAATATTTTCCTTTTTGGGGGCCATGGATGGGAGTGGCTGACATTTAGAGTCTGATGCTACTTTTTGCTCATCGTGAATTTGTTTCTGCAAACCATCTCTGAGGCCTTGCGATATGCCCGCCTCTAGATCATATTTAATAAAAACTGGAAACATGACTTTCTTTTCGGTCTCCATCGGGAAAACAACCTTTAACTATTCTGAACACCTTGCTCAGCTCTTCTATGACTTATGACATTGTTTTGAGCCCCACTCAACAGCTTTAGTGACAAGCCACTTTTGGTATGGATGGCTCTGTAAGCACAACTAAGCCTAATAAATCTGTCTTTAGACCAGACGTAAACATAAAATGGGAGCAAGACTTGTAGTATTTTGAGTTGAAATAATAAAAGAAGTAAGGAAGATTGTAAAGCATTGGTTACCTGGGTTGTTTATTTGAAATCCATAGTAGGTCAGCAGATCTTCAGGAACAAAATTGGGATCAAAAAGTGCTTGTTGCAAAGTGCAGGGACATGGTGCTGTGTTGAAGGACCAATACGGAGGTGGTTCATTGAAGTACCAGTTCAGACAATTTTTCCTTGGATTTTTTGTGGAGTTATTGTTATTTTCAAGGCGATACACAAAAGTCCCATTTTTACCTGTAAAAAGTAAGTTTGCAATACGTCATTAAGTAGTTAGCTTTTAGGGTCACTTGATAATGGTTGGCACTGTCTCCTGAACATTTAGTGAAGTGCCTCATATGACATCTTATGGAAAAATATTTCAGACTCAGTGTCCCTATATTCATTTTCTCAGTGAGATAATAATGTTTGTCTGAGATGAGACAGTGAACCAGTGGGACATGTACAAATGCTTTATATATTTATTAATGCTTATTTTGGGCAATGCTCAGAAAACAGTGAACTCAACTCAAATTGCTGCAATTGATATAAAGTGAAATTACAAAGACATAGAAGACCTACCTCTTTCAGAGAGGCCATAAAGTCAAATTCTCTCTCTGTCTTTGATGGTCCTTCTCGACAACTTCTTACAATGATGGCAGTTGGAAGAAGAGTTAGAATCTGGGAGGCAGAGAATACGCAAGGGTGTGTGTCTGATCTGGCCTTCTTCTTGCCACAGGCAGGGCAAGAATCAAATAAAGAAGGTGTTTCTGAAGAAAACAAACCTTTTCTGGAACTCAAAAAAGGTATCACTCTCACTCTAAGGCAAAAAGACGTTGAGTGAAAGTACAAAAACTAGAAATGTATAAGATATTTTTTGATAGAAAGTCAAAAAAAGGAAGAGCTGTGAATCCAGGGTCCTGAATGAAGGAGCCGGAAAGAACAACTGACCTAACTGTCACCACTGAGGCATGATGGGAAGCTAGGGGTCATCGCTGCCTTAAAGGCACGGTGACAGTTTTTGTGTGAAAATGCTTTCATTTACTATGCTATTGGTTAACAATGCAGCCAGTAGGCTAACAATGTCTACTTTATTTGCAGTTTTCTCTTCATGAGATTTACTCATTAAAAACAGAGTTCAAGTGCTACTTGCCCTCTTGTGTTTTTATATATTTGCAAATACAGTTTTTATGTGTGTTATTACATTGTTTAGCTTCCTAGATGGGAGCTGCATTGGTATGAGAAAAATTGATATATGTATATATATATATAGAGCTCACAGTATTTCATCCAAACATCCAATCCGGCCTGAAAGATGAATATTCGTGGACCCAGTAAGTTCTTTGTGCAAATAAGTTTATTTAATAAGCACCCTGCATCGCCGCCATGACGCGTTTCAGCCCCACCTGGGCCTTGATCACATGACGCGTTGCGCATGAAACTAGACCTATTTAAAGTGCAGGTGCAAATTAAAATCAACGTCAGCTGCTCTGTACAATGATAAATAACGAAGACAGACTAAAGTACTCCAAATACATACTAAATGTGACTGAGTGTGATATAAATTACTGCATAAATGCAAGTCAAGTTAATACAAAATATAGACCTGGAACATATATATAAATAAATATATATAAATAGGTATATATATAAAAGTATATATGAAAAACATTACGTAAACCATATGAGTACATTGTTACTTTCATACAGTACCAAATGCCATCCTAATAAATGGGCAGTCTGATTAATAAATGTGTTTCTAAAAAAATCATGCGTACAAAAATTTAAAATTTAAACATGCTTAATAGAGCTTTATATATATGTTTTCTATATATAATTTTTATATTATTTCTGGGGTCCCCGCACATGGGTGGGAATATTTAGTGCTCATGACTATTGAGGTGGATCCCCTGGAAAGAGAAGCTAGTTTACTGCTGAAACACGAAATCAGGCATCAGGTCACAGGCCCTGACTTACTGATTGGCAAAGAAGATGATCTGTTGCAAATGCGATGGCCTACCCTATCCCCCAAACTGATGTTTAACCTTCCTCAAGTATACTTAGGGGGAACTTCAGATCTTTTTACTCCTATTCCGTATATACCATTGACATACACCTCCAATGGCCTGGCAGAGTAGGGGCAGCCAGAGGTTTGACCATTTGACCACCCACAAGATTTAGAGTGGGCAGCCAAATGGCCAGTTTTCATTGTTCATCACCAACAGGTAAAACCTGCCAGTAAGGGGCAGTGAAAACTACAAAATGACCCCTACAACATTGCAGAGAATTCCCATGACAAGGGATCGTTAGTTTTTTTTTTTTCAAATTAAATCCTGATTTGGGAATTGACAATATAAAAAACAGGTCAAAAGTTTAACCAATGGTAACGTCATGTTGGCAGCGGTTCCTGCTAAAGCAAGAGATGTCACCTGGGCTGGCAAACATCTTGAGATTCGGAGAGCAGGTACTAAGTCAGGATAATGGAGTATTTTACTCTACTAACTTTAAATAATAAAGCCTGTCCTCTGCAGTCAAAATCAGCCCCATGGTACCAATCACACAATAAAACCAGAATTTGCCAGGACTTTAACTACAGACTCCTAACTAATAGCTACTCCAGATCATTGTAATGTGCTGAGGGTTCCTAAGGTTCTGACATCAACAGTTATTAGAGCTTTGTCCCATATGAAGAGTACAATAGATGATTTCAAATTATTGCTGATTACTCTTGGAATGTCAGAATGACTTACCGGTCAAGGCTCCAGTGTAGCGGTCTGGGCGGTAAGCCTGCTGAATGCTTCCATATGTTTGTGGGTCATTATAGGCTGGGAAAGTGATTGAGCTGCTGGTTCTAGGCTGCCCACTGTGGATTTCATATATAGAAAATATTAAACTCACAAAACATCTTTGTCAGCATATAACGTTGTTCATTGATCCATTTGAAAATGTAGGTAAACTAGATACATTTATATACAAATCAGGTCAAGCTCTGCATTGAGGTGTTTGCATTCAGTGATGAGTCAAGATACATGAATAGAATTGTGCATCAGTCATATTTCACATTCTTCCGACTACATGTTGTGCTCAATGGTGCTTATTTTAATCTCTAAACTGGTTGCAAATAGGCACTGAATGTTAATGTGCTTACGAGACCCAATTAATAAATGTAATATATGACATAAAGCATGAATGCATCCCTTCTACTCACAACCAGGAAACAGACTCTCTAGGACAAAATAAGAAGATCAGTGTTTAAAGGATCTACTAAAATGCAGGACACCAATTTTTCAAACTCATTAAAATAGAAAAATCATTAAGAAATGCAAAGAGGTGATGTGTCCTGGAAGCCTACAAGAAAGTGGTATCAAATAATATAAAAACATATAAAAAAGATGAAAGAATGCCTCAAGAAGAGGAATAAAATATGCAGTTATTGGGGAAGCATAGTTGTAGCATAATAGGTAGAGAAGTGCCAAGGTAGCACACACCCTACTCTACCATATCACAAACCAATGAGATTTGTTAAGAGAATGCATTCCATGGACGGTTGTAGAGAAGCTATACTCTTTGGTAGGCAGACAAAATATCGATTTTTAAATATCGACATATAATAATGTCTATGTTTAAATATCGAAGGGACAGAATATAGAAGGTAAGTAATATCGATATTTTTAATATCGATGGGACAGAATTTCGCAGGTAAGTAATATTGATTTTGTTAATATCGATGTTAGTAATATCGATGTTACTAATATCGATGTTTGTAATATCGATGTTACTAATATCAATTTTAGTATGATTTTTATGTATATTATTATGTATTTTATATGTATTTTTTTTATGTAATTTAAGTAACGTTTGTATTTTAGTACCGTAGTGGGTTGTGGGTTTATAGGGGAATAGGGTGGGAAGTAATTTAATTATATTAAAATAATTTTTTTTATTTTAAGAAATATAAATGAATTTGAATTAATTGGTGATTCATTTTGTATTAATTGGTAATTCATTTTAATTAATTGATTCATTGATAATTATGTTCTGTAGCGGGTTATGGGTTTATAGGGGAATAGGGTGGGAAGTAATTTAATTATACTACATTCATTATTAAGTTTTAGGAATTATAAGTTAATTTGAAATATTTAGTAATTAATTTTTATTAATTAGTAATTATTTTTCATTAATTGATTAATTGATAATTATGTTCTGTAGCAGGTTTTGGGTTTATAGGGGAATAGGGTGGGAAGTAATTTAATTATGCTAAATTAATTATTGATTTTTAGGAATTATAAATTAATTTTAATTAATTGGTAATTATTTTGTATTATTTGGTAATTCATTGTAATTAATTGATTAATTGATAATTATGTTTTGTAGCGGGCTATGGGTTTATAGGGGAATAGGGTGGGAAGTAATTTAAATGCAATTAAGTAATACATTTTTTTAATTAATTGTTTTGTTAATTGCATTATTGTTAATTGATTATTAAATGGTAATTAATTATCATTAATTGGTATTAATATTAATTTATTTTTATTTAATTATTTATTGCTGATTGTTTTAATAATTATGTATTGGTATTTGTAAATAGTTTTATATTTATTTATTAATTACATTTTTTAATATTTTAAAATATTAATTAATTTATATGTAATTTTTACCCCTACGCTATCCAACACTTTCCCTACTGTTGCACTCTCTGGAGTGGGAATAGTAATTTTTACCTCTTTGCTATCCAACACTTTCCCTACTGTTGCACTCTCTGGAGTGGGAATAGTAATTTTTACCGCTACGCTATCCAACACTTTCCCTACTGTTGCACTCTCTGGAGTGGGAATATTAATTTTTACCCCTACCCTATCCAACAATTTCCCTACTGTTGCACTCTCTAGAGTGGGAACAGTAATTTTTACCCCTACGCTATCCAACACTTTCCCTACTGTTGCACTCTCTGAAGTGGGAATAGTAATTTTTACCCCTTCGCTATCCAACACTTTCCCTTCTGTTGCACTCTCTGGAGTGGGAATAGTAATTTTTACCCCTACGCTACCTATCCAACATTTATTTTCTTTTTTTGTTTGTTTTAATTTTTTAATCATTTTTATTTATATTATTATTTTATGTGTATACATTTATTAGCAATTTATAATATTTTCTATAAGTTATTAAAATTATTTAAAAAAATTATTATTAAGGAAGTATATATTATGTATGATATGTATTTAGTCATTTTAAATATTGTAACATTTCTTTAACTATGTTTTTTACATTTATAAGTATCATTTCATTCATATTACAATTTTTTTAATTTAAAAAAACAATATTTTTGAATTACGTTATTTTTGACATCGATATTTTTATTTCGATATTTTTGTACTTAGCTTGTTAGAGATAGCATGTCAATATTTTTGTCATCGCCATTTTTGTTGCGATATTTTTGTAGGTCGATATTTTTGTTATCGACATTTTGTCAGACATTCATACTCTTTGTTACAGTGGTTGAGATAGTAAAAACATGTTTCTTAAAAAATTGGGTATTCCATTTTGCACTAAAAATTAGCTTAATTTCCTGTCGTAGCTTTTATCTAGTATTGGCCCCATTCATATGTTCTTCATTCTTTAATTAAAGGTGAACTCCAAACACATGAGCTTTTCCTTGAAAGATTTTCACAAAATAGCCCATAATCTGGAAAGTCTTTTACATTGTTTAGATCACTGAGATATTATCATAGCCTTCATAATGTTAGTGTATTGCTTCCTACCCATCTTGTCCTTGAGATATTATTTCTCCTTTATACATTCAATGGTGTTTTTAACCTCAGAAGTTAGATACAGTCCTCATTCTGATTGTTCTGGAATAACTCAAAGGTATGTTTTACAATCCCTCTCAATGCTAGTGTTACCTGGAGCGATCAGGCAATAAGGATGCCACATTAACACATGGCCTGACTGGAGGTGTTGTCTACACCTTGTTGGGTGTTGCCTGGCTAAACATTTATTTGTATACACTGTCAAGAGTCTCTTGATAATGTGTGTATTTCAGCCTTTTAATTTATGTATTCATTTTATTTATTCAGCAGTTATATATATATACTGTGAAGTATGTGGGAGCTTTAGAATGAACAACCAACAGTGAGTGTTGAATGCACAATTTACACTAGGAACAGAGGCTTAGGCCAAAACACAGGAATTTGTCATCAAGTACAAGTAATCCTATTTATAAGTTTGAGAAGTTTAATAAATAGTAAGTAGCAAGGTATAATTCAATAGTCAAACACTCATGGGCTCACTTAAGGGCAGCTGATTGAGAATTAAAGTGGAGAAAAAAGAGGAAGAAGAGGAGACAGCAAGTAGGGTAGCATGGTTAGTTATAGGCTAAAAACCATTAAGCACAGTTTCAGGGGCCCAGGAGAAATTCTGAGTAAAGGATGCAGTCCAGTGGAGGGGTATCCATTGCTGGCGACATATTCTGAGCAGAAAAGCTAAATTTTCAGCTTTAAATGGAGACAGAACAGGTGACAGTTTCGGAGCTTCCAGAATAGTAGATGGATGGCTTGGTTCTCGGTTTCTCTCTAAGCATCTTCCATAGGAGAGTGGCAACTTCTACCAAGGCTTGGTGATGGGTGAGCATTGATTCCAACATGGGCTTTCCAGCTCAAATATGTTTTTTTACTCCTGTGCCCTCTCAAGCTACAAGTCAGGAGTAGGGAGAGGTAATTAAGATAGACCATTCTGTAGGCTAGGCATCTTACTTCAACATATATTCTTGCCTTGATTGGGAGCCAGTAGAGTTTGCAGAAAATGGATTGGTAGGTTTTCTCCCTTTACACACACTGCCTAAACCTATTGCCATCTGATAGTGCTTTGTCACTGCTATCTTTACCTTCTTATGCAGTGACATTATTTTTCTGTATTGGTAACATTGGGTCATGTCCCTCCTGGACGTTCTTCTTGCAGCCAATTTTTCACTTCGTAGAACACTAACCACAAAAACAAATAGGAGCAGAGGCACTCATTTCTTTCAGTTGCTATTCTGTGTGCTGTGTGGGTTTAGACTCTTGAATCAAATTGTTAGCAGGTTGTACACCTTTCTGGCCAAAATGTCGTCCTTTCTATTTGCGTTGTACCTCCATTTCTGGATTGTAAAAGTTAGACATGATAATTGGGCATCTCGCTCCCTGTTAAGCACCGAGACCTACATCAGTTGCTCCTCTAGTTTAGGTCATTCATAGCATCTTTGGAGGACTAGCCCCAACTAATCTCTGGAAATCCTTAACTTACAAAAATACGTGCACTTGGCTTTTTCAATTTAAAGTCCCTCTTGCACTCTCTTATGACTCTTCTGTTGCAAATGTGTTGTCTCCTGTCCATGTGATCCTTTAGCGCCTGATCTGTATTCTTCTGTTCCCTCACAGTAGTCCAGAGAACCACCTTTATCTTTATTCCACCAGGCCTTGAGTGACTAATACTTTGTTGCTATAAACCAACACAAGTACCAGTATTGCCTAGCTATTTCAACAAAGGAACAAACAATGATCACTCGAATTACCGAAGCAAAACAGTAACTCTCAGGGGTAGTATTTCTCCGGAATTAATCCAATACTATTTAATTATTTTGCATCAACAAGGAACATATAAATGAGCAATTTTTCATTTTTACAAATGAAAAATTGCTCATTTATATGTTCCTTGTTGATGCAAAATAATGTGCAATTCGTGTGGTGTGAAGTAGTGCAAACTTCGCAAATTATGCGAGCGTAGCGTGGTACTTCGCCCAGGGTTAATCATTACTACTTTTAATTTCAACTATTACAGTTGCATATACCACCTGTTATATACTCCTAGATAATTTGATAGGCAAAAATTAACTTCTATTAATCAGCTAAACAGTACAGAACCTGTTGTTTGAAGGGTCCGATAAATATCGCAGTTTGCTGCCATTTGTCTTAGTATTCCTCCTTGAATGCCTGTGTGAAACATTTCCACACGTTTTCAGTCTACACGCCTCTTTGCAGACATTATGCTCTTTAATGTCTCATAACTGAATTCTCCCAAGGTAGGGAAAGACACTCTACCTTAAAAATTGATGATAAGAGTAAAACCTGAGATACAGTACTCAAGGCACTCTTTCTTAACATAACAGACATGTCTGGTTCCCCGCTATCTAAGTACTACAAGGCATTTCTTGAGCGAGAGAAACATCTTTAGAGGCCTGACAATAGTCACTCATGATAAAAAGAAGGGACATTTATCAACTTACTGTAATTAGTTGGTTAACATTTGTAATCAAATATGGAAAAATACTCATCTTGGTAAGTATGGGTGTTCACATATAAAGAGGATGAGCAAATTTAAATATGGCAGAGAACACATTTTGTCTGACCTACTATCATGTTGAGAAATGATCACATCTCATCAACACTTGTGTCACTTTACCAGAATCCCGGTGAATGCAGGGTTGGATTTAAAATCATCTACCTTTTCCACAAAGTCTTGCACCAGAACAAATGCTTCACATCACTGTCTCTCATTGCTCTTATAAAGATATCAGTGATTCGAGGGATAATTTCTGCACTCTCAAGGTATTTCCCGCTGCAGTTGCTTCCCTCTGCCTTGAGAGTACTGCAGGAAGTCCACAAAAGCCTATTTCACATTCCAACCTTAAGTAAAGTAAATTAACCTGAGTCAAGTGTTTTGTGTTGTTCCTTCATTCCAGTTCCCTCTTGGTCAATAAGAACTCTCAAGCTTTCATTGGATGAAATAGTGTTTTTCAAAAAATATAAAGGACATAAAATAATTTAGTACTTGCCCTGAAACATGCTGTTCAGAACAGCGAAGGATGAGGAACTCCTAAAGGCATTGGGGCAGATTTATGAAGGCCTTGCGCCGCCGGTGCGTCATTTTTAACATGGGAAAAAGTGACGCACCGGCGGCGCAAGGCCTTCATAAATCTGCCCCATAATCTTTACTCTTTTTAAACACCAAAATATTTAATTCAAGCACATTTACACCACACACTGCAGTGAACTTGGCACAACTCTTCCCTGACTTAATCAACATCATTAATGT
Organism: Lissotriton helveticus; assembly: GCF_964261635.1. Lineage (NCBI taxonomy): Eukaryota > Metazoa > Chordata > Amphibia > Caudata > Salamandridae > Lissotriton > Lissotriton helveticus. The sequence continues at coordinate 32,546,566 of NC_136072.1, read as the reverse complement.
ACCTGAAATAACCCATCTTTGGTGTGTAAAATGTTGGTAGGGCTTCATATCTCCAATTCATTCCTCCATCTTCAAACAGAATCAGGCAAAATGAATAGATCCCATCTGTGGCCAGCACTGCTTGGTATGTGTTGGTCTGTTTAGGAAAAAAGGAAATATAGATAAAACGGAGGACATCATGAAAAATGACCCACATTCTCCTAAACAAAAGGCAGTACCCCCATATTAGTGAAGTACATCACCAAGAAAACAGTATTTGTTTGCCCTGTTTTTTTATCTTGATGCTCTGAGGGATGCATCCCAATTTATTTTGGTATACAAGAAAATGCTCTACTCAAATGAGCACATAAAAGTGTATGGAACTATAGTCAAGTGTTTAACTACAATATCTCAAGGCTAAGGAGACATTGATGGCTGGCAGTAGCTCTACATACCTTTTTATCTATGCTGGTGTATGGTAGGAAATGCTCATCATTTTGTATGGTGTACCCCCAGATTTGTGACATAGCTATTTTTGCTTCCTGACGAACTCTGCATTTTTACCCATACAAACCATTTTGAAAGTGCTTGCATTCCTCTTTTTAACCTGGCTAAATTGGTATAACCCCAATTGGTATATTTAACGTATGTAACATTCCCCAGTCTGTACCTAGAGCCTGGAAGTTAAATGCCACTAAAGGCTACGCACCTATTGTGCCATACACCACAGTGGCAGAGAAAATATAGCTTTAGGCCTGACTGGAGCATTTTAAAAACTGCGATTCGACCTATCAACATAAAAGTAAACACTTTTGACAAGTCAAAACCTTCCTCCTAAATACTAATAGGTCATCCATATTTAGGTCTGATAGCCCACAAAGCAATGTTGCATGTTATGTAGCAGTAGGAAATGTAGAAAGTTAATGTGAAACATTTCCTTATGGTGACTAGCACCCAAAAGCTTTTTCCACTGTAGGAAGCTGTCTTTTCCATAGAGAAACACTGGCATGCACTACTAACTTGAATAATGCTATTTTTGGCTCGGAAACTCTATGGGCCTGATTACGAGTTTGGTGGTGCGGAAGCGGAGAGCCGCGCCAGCTGCCTGCTCCCACACCACCAAACCAGTGTGCCCACCGCCCACCAGAATAAAAGTTTCCTGATGTCTGGTGGGCGTTTTTTGACAGTCCTACGGCAGTGCCTATAAAAATGGGCAATGTCATTCTGGAGTGATTCGAATCTTCTGAAGCCTTTCTCGGTATAGTTTGTTGATGATCGCTGGAATCAGGGAAATGGGAGGAAACGAATATAGAACTACCTAAAAAAAAACAGTTTATCATAAGGGCATTCCCTCTGTCCATGGTCGGTAGAACCTGGATGCAAAGTTTGGTAATTTTTCGTTGTTTTCATCTGCAAACAGGTCTACCTGCGGATGCCTCTATTCTCTGAAAATGTGTGTTACAACATTGTCATGCAGATATCAGTCATGTGGTTCTGCGAAGTAGCGATTTGGAGAGTCCGCTTCCGTTTTCCGGACTCCTGGTAGGTGTATCACTGAGATTGTTAAGCTCCTCCCCAGGAGCCAATGTTATATTGCTCGAGTTTTCAGGGATAGAGGGTGGGAGCAAGTTCCCATTGTGCGTTCAAATAGTGCATTGTGGTTGTGTTGTCCGATAGTACTAGGAGTAAGCTGGTTTGAATGGATGAATAAAAGGACTTGATGGCTAGATGGACCGCCCCCAGCTCCAGCATGTTGATATGGCACTTCTTCTCCTTGGTTGACCACAGGCCCTGCCTGTAGGGCACCCATATGAACACCCCCATCGCTGGAGAGAGGCATCAGTTATGAACATCTGAGTTGGAGTTCTCTGGTGGAAAGGAACACCAATTAGCAGATTTTTTCCATGAGACCATCATGGTAGGGATGCGTTCATACCCTGAGATTGGGTGAGTTTGTTATCCCAATGATCCGTTAATTGGTTCCACTAATCCTCCAGATTCTGTTGTAACAGTCTCATGTGCAGTCTGCCATTTGGAACAAGATGTATACATAAGATCATTGACCCTAGAACAAACACCATTTGTCTGGCTGATGGGTGTGGAGTGTGCAGGAGGTTGGCACACTTCCGAGCGATTGATGACAGTCTTGCCTGCAAAGGATACACTTTTTTGCTGCTTTTGTGTCCAGTATCACATCTAGAAAGTGGAGCCTTTGAGTTGGTATCTGGATTGACTTTTCTAAGTTGATGTGGAGACCCATAGATCGTAGTGTCTTGACGCAGACGTGGTAGTGTTTCTTTGCTTGCTCAGGAGAAAAGCTTTTTACCAGCCGCTCATCTGAGTATGGGTAGACAAATAGCTTCTGTTTTTCGTAAGACTGCTGATACGATGGCCATGCACTTCGTGAATGTGCGTGTTTTGGATATCAGGCCAAAGGGTAAAACTTTGCATTGGTAATGTTTGGATGCCACTTTAAAATGCAGGAACTTTTAATGTTTCCTGGCTAATGGTATGTGGAAGTAGGCATCCTACAGATCAATTGAACACATGCACACCCCCTGATGGAGCTGGGGGTATATCTGGTGGACAGCCAACATTTTGAATTTGTCCTTGTGGATGTATTTATTTAGGAGATGTAAGTCCAGAATTGGACTGAATTCTGCAGTTGGGCCATTTTTCTTTAGCCTGATAATGGTTGTCAGGATTGTCCCTGAACATCTGTCAGAGGAAACATGGAATTCAGAAAACAGCAGTGGGGGGAGGTCTTATAGACATCTAGCTATTAGACCTCTGAAGGCTGGCTCCTGGTTAGATCTAGCCAAGATGGTTGTGCAAGCAGATCTTTACAATGGCTGTCTTCTAGGGAATTATATCTTTATACTGAAGTTGGCAGACACTAGTCTGGCTTGGTAGCAGGTGATCCACTGAGAACATCTTAAGGAGGAAATCTGTAGGACCGAGGCTTACAAGAATGATCAAGAAGGAGAGCAGTTTAGACTTGCTAATGAATTCTGCCAAATGGTTCGCTGTACTCAGTTAAAATGCTGCATCTACTTTGGTGCCATAAGCTGCAACACATAATGACAAAAGAGTGCACCAGATGTGCAACAGAGCAAAAAACAAATTAACCTTATTGGGAAGAACTGAGGGTGGAAATGAACACACATAGGAGCGCATACAGAGACACTGGGCATATGTAAGAAGGTGAAGGATAACTTGAGGAAATTGATCTTATGCAAGAATCGCTCGAAAGCTTGTACACATTCAGCAGTGAGAGGGGGGATTAGGCAGATGCAGGAGAGTGAGTGAATTTTGGGCACATGCAGGAGAGCAATGGGAGCAACCAAGACAAATAACAGGTGGGTGATGGGTAAATAGTACACATACAAGTGCAATGGAGAAATGGGAAAATGGGAATGGAAATACAAGACATGGCCTTATGATGCAGTAAAGTATGTGGTAGTGGTGACTAGGAAATGTTACAAGAAGCAAATGAGCATAAAGGATATCGTACACACAACAAAAAAGCAGATGAAACGAACTATAGAACAAAGGTTGAAAACCAGAAAATGTGCTAACATGAAAAATGTGCTCTGTATAACTATGTATTTATACAGCTTGTTTATTAAGGCAAATAATGGCCCTGATAAACAGAAACCACTACATTCTCAAGTTAAAGAATTTAGGCTATGATCTATGTATTGTGCATAAAAATAGGAACATGTTTAAGCATTCTAACTAATACCAATATCATGTGACATGTATCATAAAAAACAATACCTTTACGGAGATCTATTGCAGCTTATAATGCATCTTTTAGCAATTCACCCAGAACCCACCCTTCACACCCCCTAAATGGCAGCCATTAAATTCCAGATATCCCAACAGCTCAGCTGTGATACTCACAGATGGACCTTGCCCACGTGGGAAGTCTTTAGCAGGGTATGGTGGCACCTGCTCCCAGGTGATTCTGATGGCCCAGAGGGCACTAAATTGAATGCCCAGTGCCTTGAAGTATGTTGAAATAGATGCCTCAAGGCGTGATTTGAAGTCATCAGTGGATGGATTTCTTTGGAATTCAAAGACCTGTGAAAAACCGACAATTAAGGTTCATCTTCACCCTCAAACATCACCCTTGTCACCCACATGCTGATTCAAGTCATAGCAGTTACTTCACTTATACTGCTTGCATGAGTTGTTATTCATGATGCACACTTGAAAAAGTAAACTCATGCCGCACAAGCCCCAGGCATCACCTTGTCTGTCCCTGATGTGTTGTACATCATCTGTCTTTTCCAAGCATCACAAATCCAGGCATTCTCCAAATGACAATCTCTCTCTGCCATTTTTTTCTCTTCCTCTCTCATCCAGCTTTGTTTTCTCGTTGCATACCTCTTCCTCAATCTTCTGTTCCCTGAACTGATTCTCTCAAATACGCTTCTTACTTTCTCTGACTATTTTGCTGATCGGTGACATAAACACATCCCCATAATCCTTCAACACCTATAGAAAGGTCACTACATTCTCTTGATATTAGTAGGGTACTATGGGGCCTATTATCAAGAAACGGCGTTAACAGTATCCCCGCTTTAGCGGCAGAAAACTGCTGCTAAAGCGGCGATAATGGGCTTGATAATACGCCCTTGTGAATTCCCATAGAAGCCCATGTCCTGGTGTGAACATGGGCTTCTATGGGAATTCTGTTCTACGGCATATTATCAAGCCCATTATCGCCGTTTTAGCGGCAGTTTTCTGCCGCTAAAGCGGCGATAATGTTAACACAGTGCTTGATAATATTCCCCTATGTTTTTATTTAGACAAAACAAAAGACATTAGAAAGATAAAACAACACCTTTTCAATTACGAACACATTAGACAGGGTTAGCCACTACAAAACAATCCATTGCTAGATAGGTTGTAGCTTGTATTTCACAATTTTACCAACTTTCAAACAAGACATTACCAGAGAATCCTAAATATAATTCCACAAGGGGGAAATTGCTACCACTGCATAGATTAGACATCTTCCTGTTGCAGATATTTGTAAAGCTGAAAGATGAAAATCTATTCACACATTCACTAAACACTGTTGATTAGACAATGATACCCAAGCTGAAGCTAGGGCTGGCAGAAAACTCTAAGGACCAGATGTAGGACCATTCAATTTTGCGAGTCGCAAATTGCGTCGAATTGCAACTCGCAATTTGCTACTTGCAAAACTGAATGTACAACAGTGTCTCAGACACTGTTTGCGATTCCTAATGGGGTCGCAAAATGCATGCCTCATTAATCTTCAGGAGGCAGTCGCAATTTGCCAACCCATTAGGAATAGCTAGCACTCCCAGGGATGGTGTCCTGCTGGGGTCAGCAGACCACCATGTCTGTGACTACATTTTTCAATACAGCCCGTTTTCCCTAAAGGAAAATGGGATGCATTTAAAAAAGAAAAATGAAACTTTGAGTTTCCTTTTTTGAGGGGAGGACCTGGTTTCTGAGACCGCTGCCTGCTCTTAAAAAATATTTTCACACACACTCACAAAGGAAAGGGGTCCCCTGAGGACCCCTTCCCCTTTGTGAGTGGTTTACCATCTACTTGAAGTAGGTGGTAAATTGCGAGTGTTTTGCGGCCACAAATGTGGTCACAAATCAATAGTACATTGCACTGACACTCGCTAGTCAGTGACTCGCAAAATAGCATTTGTACATGCCAGGACCCTTTTTTGCGGTCGCAAATGGGTTGATCTCCCGTTTGCAACTGCAAAAAACGGTCGTACATCTGGCCCTAGTACATTGCACTGACATTATAAAGATGTCATAAATATATATGAGGACTGAGTCGAATAATAATTAAGACAGTACTAATATAAAAGAATGGAAAGTGTGGAGGACATCACACACCCCAGTAAAGTAATGGCTGCTGAAGCATTTTAACCCAGTGTTAACTGACTGAGTAGCACACAGTTAGGCTGCTGATATCATAATCTTGAAAGAAGAGAGCAGGTGTGAAAAAACCTTGATAGTATAGAAAAAACAAGGCTATAACTTGGACCTATAAGAATGTGAAGGTGAAATAGAGCCAAACTTACTGAAGGCCTAGGGCAGGTATCGGGTATCAACAACGAACGGTAAATTATATCAGACAGAGCAGGACCTGGCTGAAGTATGGAACAAAACAAAAAAATACATAGTCCTCTAGGGACAAAACCCCACACGAAATTGGAAGTCCGAAAACTAAAAAGAATTTATTAAATGCCGAATCAACAGAAGGACTTGCAACCTGGAGAAGAGCAACATTTGTTGATTGTAGGAAATAATGTCCTTACAGGAAATAGGAGACATGAAAATCACTGGAATGTATAAGGCTAAGCTCACCTTCAGCCTTCATTATACTAAAATATATATGGGCACCTTCAGAAGGAAGGGAGGTACACAGCAAGAGGGAGCTAGTCCCATACGAAGAAAGGAGCCCTAATATACCCAAGCCCAGAGGGTTGGAAATAGGATAACACCTGGTAGAATAGTGAATGGAACCCACAAGGGAGATTGTGTTCGAAGGGAATAACCAATCCCAATTGCGAACTAATCCTAAGAAAAGCAGAACCATAATGTTGAAGGACATGCATAAAACAACAAGGCATCCACCGTGCCTTAAGAATAAATATTTAGACATCTTGATGGACTGGGTGGGACGTGAACTATTAAAGGTGCCTGTGGCAGCAAAGGTACAAGACTTTTCCTGAAAGCGATAAGTAAGTATCACAGATGTCCTTGCATTGAAGAGTCAGTGTAATGACAACAAGATCAGCAATACAAGAAAAGAGCGCTTTGAACATGGCCCGCACAGACTAGGAATGTAGGCAAGATGCCACAACAAGGAACACCAGCAGGGTACAAGGATGAAGTAAAAATCCCCTTCTATAGAAAACACACAAAGGAATTTGAACTCATGTACCCTCAGTGCCTGAGAGACTAGTGGCAAGAGTCCATCCAGGTGAGGTATAGCGAGAGCAGCTCGCTAAAGAAGTGAATGGATGTACTGATGTAGGATGGCAGTACCGCCTGCCCCACAGCTCTGCTGGGAAATTAAGCGTCTCTCAAGAGAAGTAGAATAACCCCAGAAAGTGTTGCATAAGTAATGTTGCAGAGATTGATGCACAGAGAAACTAGAGATTCGCCATAATTAGGCTTATGTGCACAGCTTTGAGAGAAATTGCTATCAAAACTCTCTTGCCTTTCAGCTCGTCCTATTTAAGTGAGATTGGATTCTCAGCACTTGCAGTATTAAAGACTAATACCCGATCAAGACTGGATGTGGAGCACAACCTGAGGAGAGCAGTAGCAAAAATCCATCCACAGATTGACAGTCTGGGGTTGGCCAACCTGCTAGAGTTCTACGTGCCACGGCGTCCTCTTAGATCAGCCGATCAAGCGTTGGTCTGCATTCCTCGAGGTTTGAAAGCCAGAGCTGGTGGCCGTTCTTTTCGCCGTTTGGCTGTGAAACTCTGGAATTTGCTCCCTGCTTCCCTGCTTCCATCAGAGCAGTCCAGAACCACCTGGCCTTTCGAAAAGCCATAAAGACCTGGCTTTTCCCTGTTTAACTTTTCATTTTCTTCCCTCGGTTTACGTCTAAGGTCGGTGGTCGCGCTGGGACACCCCGTTGCTGGGGCAGCTACACACAATACAAATCTGACAAATAAATAAATAAATGTGGCTATAAACCGGCACACCCGTCACACTTATGTTGGTGGTGTTATTATTAATCTATGTCATGTGTAAAACAAAGCATCCTAGTAAAAACTATTTGCGCACATTTTATCTTGGAAAATTGTGTTTTGAGCTGTGTAATAAGCCTCTGTCATTTCACCTCACCCACTCACAAACCTGCAGTTTACTAAACACTCTTATTGTGTTGAACATTGTTTGCTGGATATGGCCTGTAATATGTGTGTGGCGGTCAATTATGTAGTGAACCAGATTCCAGAAATTTCTGTCAGTTGGTGGTGGGGCCCAACATCTAAAAAAATTCAGCTGGGGGGGAGGGCTCAACCTACAAAGGTTTGAAGACCTCTGAGCTAGACTATAGCTTTGCTTTCCTAAAACTGTAGATGTCTCAGCCTGTGGGTGATACAATCCTAAGTGTGGAATACACGAAGTGATTCATTTTCTGATAAATATATGTCAGTCTCCTAAACATTGCTGCATCCTCCTAATTCTCTGGAAGGGATCCATGTGTTACTAATTTTGTCAATTCAACTGGATAGCATTCTAGTTGTGCTGATAAAGGTGAAACCACAGGAAGTAAACACAACAGCAATAGGACATTACACTTGTCTTAAACACAACTGTTTTCTGTTCCTAAACTTTGCAGTTCTCGTAGTGGGAGCATTGGGCCCGCATGAGGAGTGACCTTTTAAGTCTGATGCGCCCAGTAATGGCATTTAGGGAACACACTGGAATTATGTGTTTAGCAGCAAAACCATTGCCCAGTCCAATCAACTCCACCTGATGACCTTACTTGCTTCAAGTGGTCTCTGTGTGGAATACTGGGGAAAAACATGCAGAAATTGACACAGTGAGTCTGATTTCCACTTGCTTTTCCCCAAATGCTCTTAATCCCATAGCTCCCTCCAAAACTACTGGCATCCCTGGTACCAGTAAATTAAAAGGGGGAGAGGGTCGTAGACTTTTACAGGCTACTCCTAATGAGGTTCATAGTAGGGAGGCAGTCAAATTCTCTACCTCTATTCCTAAGTGTGGGTAATAAGCATCTTGCTTTAGAAAGCTGGTAAAAACATGGCTCTCCGTCCTATAAAGTCTCAGTGAAATTTGGATCACTTTTTTTCCTATACTTGGGTGCCCTAATAGGTATTTGTGCACTATCCCCCAGATGCATCAACAACCCATTTTGCGATTCCTTAATAGCGAAAAATACCGATTCGCTATTAAGAAATAGCAAAATGGAATGCATCAAGAAATCACTAAAAAAAAATAGCGATTTCTTAGAATTCCTTAATTACGACTCGCAAATTGCGAGTCGCAATTAAGGAATACCTCCCCATTCATTCCTATGGGCCTAGAGGCCCATAGGAATGAACGGGAAGACAATCTCAATTTGCAAGTCGCAATTAGCGATTCGCAAATTGAGATTGCGATTTCATGGGTGCAGGGGTGTCCAAAGGATACCCTGTTGCACCCCTGAAATTGATCTGTGCACATATGTTGCGCACACACATGCCCTTAGGGCACGTGTGTGCGCAACATGGAACTTTGAAAAATGCACAAAAGTTCATTTTTCAAAGTTTTTGCAAATTACCATGAAGTTGTACTTCATGGTAATTTGCGTGCCCTATTAGCGAATTTGCTATTTTTAAAAATTTCATGCATTGCGTTTAAGGAATCTCAATTTGAGATACCTTAAATGCAAATAATCGCAATTTAGCGAATTCTCAATTTGCGATTTTTGCATTTGGGATGATGCATCCCAAATGCAAAAATACCGCTCGCAAAGGGGCAGATTCTCAGAATCTGCCCCTTTGCGAGCGGATTTTTGTTTGATGAATATATGCCTATATAACTACGATTAAAAATAAAATGTCTAAAGAAGGAAGATGCCCTGTAAAAACTGATAGAGCTAAGTGTGAAGCTAGTGTTTCAAAGAAATTTGTTTCCAAACCAACAACGAGGCAACTAATGGAGACATGAGGGAGATGATAATGGTTTGCGAATGCAGCCCAATCCTTGTAAGGTGTATCCAATTTGAAAAAGATGCTGTTTGGAGGTGAAGACTAGGAATACAATATGGTAGATTTACCCAACATGTGTCTGGCTGATATAAGACAATGAAAAGCCACAATTGACGTGGTGGCAAACATTCACTGTTCTATATCCCTCACACACTTGGAAACCCCACTGGTATGTTACTGAGGTAGAATCATGTGGATACTATTACACACTTTGGAGTACATGCATGGTGCGCAGAACTGTGGGGTAGAATTCTACTAACCACCAATCACAGTTATAGATTATCCACCAGAATGTTCACCATCAAAGTGGCTACTCCCAAGATAGATAGTGACACTCTTTTGGAGAAGGTTGTGCTGTCATGGCAGTGAAGAGGCATCTGTGTAGTAGAGGATTTATTATCATCACAATGGTAAACTGAAATTGTGCCACTACAACTGTAAATCCGCCAGGCTTTTTAAACATGTGCCTGATAAATTAATATTTATTCATATTTCCTGAATGTAATGCTGTTTACACTTCATTTACTTCAGCTTCAGTCTGCCTGTACCTCTTTCACTCATTCTCTTATTTTCTGTGCCACTAGCTCATGCTCCGTCGACACTCCTCCTATATCTCCATCTCTCTATATTTCACTACCTCTCCACAAAGAGGACACAGGTAAAGTTGGGGTCTCTGGAGAACTCACCCTGTAGTAAAGTTGTCCATCTCCAGCAGAGAAATCAGCATCAGCCCAGAACGCTGCAATCATGGGTGGAGTATAGAAGTCTGTTTTGAAGAATGAATATGGATTTCTAAAGGTGTAAATTGGTTCGTAGCGGTTACGTTGAAATACAATCACACCATTGTCAGTGAACTAGAAGGAATGAAGAAGAAATCGTGGATTCCATATTATTTTTTATTTAATTGTTTTGCTCATAACATCCAATAGCCATACATTACTCATTATTTAAGTCTTATGTCCAGTTCATGAATGTAATATTGAGAAGTATAACCATTTTAAATAGCATATGTAGTAAGAAGAACCTAAACAATGTTCATAAACAGTGGAGTATGTTTTTTTAAAACCATATCTTAAGGTGTGATTTATATGTGCATGTTGTATATGTGACAGTTCGGGTTGACAGTATGAGGGCTTTACTCAGGCTGAGTTTAGTGCTGTGATTAGTTTGATATTGAAGAACTTTGGAGCAAGCTTGATTTCTGCACCATACATGAGTTTGGCCTGCCTGTGTTTGGAAGCTGCCACAGTTGAGGTAACCCACTTTTTGTGGCCTGTATCTTTGATAGGAGTGACCATTTGGCTGACCAGGATGAGGGCTTCGTCCAGACTGAGGGCCTGATTATTATCTTGGCGGATGAGTTACTCCGTCACAACGATGATTGATATCCCGTTCGCCGAAATGTAAATCCCATTATATCACATGGAATTTATATTTCGGTGGACGGGTTATACGGCACTATTGTGATGTAGTAACTTGTCCGCAAGGATCATAATCAGGACTTTAGTCTGTTGCTGTGTTCATTTTGATATTTGAGAACATTGATCTGTCTGATATTTGCGACAACACAGAGATGTGGCCTGTTTGGGTGCGTGATACGAGTGACAGTTGGCGCATCAGGGTATTGACTTGACTTTTCACATGGTTGTGTTTGATTTTTATGATCACAAACATTTAAGGTAAATACACTGATGATTTGGTACATGAGCAATGCCCTCAATGAGTTATTCAAAAAGGATTATTCAGTGAGTAAAAGTATCTAAGGACATATACAGCAATGGTGCATGAGCATTGAGTAAGTTCAGATCAAATATGTTTGTAATAAATAAATAAACAAGGACTAGACACTAAATTCTGCCATATACTACTTGAATACAAAATTGCATAAAATGCAGTTTTGTGAGTTACTCACACAAGTAGCCCTTAAGTAAACTCCATATTCATTTAGGAAAAGTGACTGTTTTTTGGCCCCGTTCATTCCCTGTAACCCACTTGACTAATCTATACCACATCTGCCATGCTAAAAGGCTGAATTGTGAAAACTAGGTTCATCAAAATTTCCCCAAAATGTTCAAGGGAGAAAGGCAAAGTTGTTAAGGGTCCATCATTTTAATTTCCAAAGGAGTGAGGCTTCAACTTTCAATACAGAGGTGTGACTGTGCATGTCTGATAAATAGATAGGTACATCCAACTGCATATGTATCTCATAGATGTAGACTCCATTGCTTCTTTAGGTCTTGCTCACCAAGTCCACTGTCTTACGTTTTACTGTGTGAACATTGTATTGAGTCATTTAAGAACATTTATTGATTTAAGGCACATATTATGTTGATTTTCTTATGTAACTTTCTGCAACCATCTTCTATTAATATGTGAAAAGGGAAGATGTGTAAGGTAAGTTAAGACTACCTAAATATAATTTTTAAATGTGTAAATGTCTCCTTATTAATATCTAAAGATTTTAGGTTGTTTAATGGGTGAAAATAGTAGATGACATTCTTAAAGAATGTGTTTTATAAAGGCTGCCTGTACCTGAAAGTATATTTTACGATTCTTAGCTAATTGTAACTTTAAGGTAAATGATTTTAATTATTTGTATTCAATTGAAATTGAAAGCAGAAAGCTACAAAGAAAAGAAGTAACTAGAAGTAGCTACACATTTTAAAAAAATGAGTTCTAACAAGGTGGAAAATGTTGGTTAAAATGCTCCTAAAAATGTGTAATATTTTATAAAAAGAACTCAAAACAAGCCATTTGACACTTAAGAAATGTTTTGATGCCTTGTTAAACAGATTTCAGTGGAAAGAAGGATGTTAATTTTTTTTATTATGTGAGTGTTTGCAAAACTCACAGTCAATATGAAATTGTGATTTCATATAATCTCTAAGCAAGCATGGTCCATTTGCAAAATAGAAAATCTTTGTATAAATCTACACATTTAAAACATATTAAAATTATCTACCATAAATTATTAATTAAAAAAAAGTTTCACATAATTTCCCATATTCAAGCACAACCGATTAACAGTGTGCTGAGAGGATGGTTTATAAACATATGATAGCTACACATATTTCATATATCAATCGCTGTCAGTGGCATTATCTTAATTTCAGTCATCACATATATATTATCCATTCAAGATAATACATTTGTATATTTAAAAACATCACCACCTTAAAGCAAATGTAAGGCCATAAGCAATTCATCCCTAAATCAGCATGCAGTGAACTGTCATAACAACATAATATATTGTGATATTGGGATTCTAAAAAGAGTAAAAACAAGTGGCACAATATTTTCTCTTTCATTAAACCACCCCTACCACTATCCTCCAAAATGTTTATAAGCATTGTTACAGAATTACATCACCTTCAGTGGCCGACTCTAGATCTGGCCTGTACCATGCCTTCCGAGTCAGAGCCAGTGCCTTTTTCTTTTGAGCATAGGTGGTAAGATTGAAGTTTAACGTAAAGACAGGTAGGGATACCAGCTCTTGCTATGGATACACATCCATGGCATCAACGTCTTTCATGCCAGATGTGACGTGCACAGTGCCTATTATAGGCGCCACCCCAGCATTCTAACATCAGTTACTTTTTGCAGCATTTCCTCAGCAAAAGTGCAAAGCCAAGAAGGATGCTAATGTACTAGTGTGTAGCACTATGGGCCTAAGAATGGTGACCCAATGCAGAAATCATTTTGCTGAGCTGGAAGGATCAGTAAGGAATATGCAACTCGAGTCTCTACCAGATGAGGCATTACGGAAGGTAAGTAACTTGTTCCTCTGATTGAGACTTCTAGACGCAGGTTCCTTACCTTAGAATAGATACACAATCAATACCTAACTGGAGGTGGATCTGCAAACAGATTAGACAGGCAGTAATTTTTAGTGAAAGTGTACAGAGAAGCCCACGTTGCTGCATGACAGATGTTCAGGACAGGGACTGTTGGATGCAGTGGTCACAGCCTTGGTTCTAGTGACATGAGCGTGCAAGACCGTAAGAGGTTGTTTATGGCCTGTGCATAGCGGATCTTTTTGCAGAGAAAAATTCATCGTGAGATGGTCCTTTTCTGAGCATTCTTTCCTTTCTTCACCCCAACATACCCAACCAAGAGTTGATTGTCCACATAGAACTCTTACGTATGATCAATGCAGAACGGCAATGCTCTTTTTGGGACCAAGTAGGAGAGTTTCTCCTCTTCTTTAGAAGGTTGAGGCAGAGAAACATAGGTAGGAAGGGTGAAATTTTGGGCCATATGAAAAGGTGTCACTACTTTTATGAGGATGGAGGCATTAGTTCTTAGAACCAAATTGCCAGGGTAGAATGTTGTGTAAGGAGGGTGCACAGATATTGCTTGCATTTCGCTGACCCTCCTGGCCGATGTTATGGCCACCAGGAAAGCCGTTTTGCTGGTGAGTAAACAGAGTTGGCAGTTGTGTAGAGACACAAAGGGTGCACACATCAGAAAGGTCAAGACCAGACTGAGGTCCCACTGGGGCATAATGAATGGTTGATAAGGGAATAGGTGTTGGAGTTCCTAGAGTCACAATGTCTGACTTGAACAAATAAGGCTGGTTCGGCAACTGCAAGAAACCCGAAATGGCTGAAAGATAACCTTTGCCCAAAGCATAGACTTGGAGGGCCAGAGAAAAAATGAATACCATAACTTGGGATAAGGGAGCAGAGAGAGGGTCAACATCGCAGTGGTGGCCGGCATGGCTCGAAAGGGTTGGTGGATCACGCATATTAAAATAAAAACATAAAATGAAATAAATTTACCTTTGAGCCGGGTCCCCGCTCCTGCTCTTCTCTATCTTGGATGGAAGCACAGCCAGGCCCCACTGACCAATCACAACACTGCAATGCAGCATTGTGATTGGTAGGCACCCAGGCTCCCCTGACCAATCACACCACTGCAATGCAGTGTTGATTGGTTTTGAGCATCATGGTTCGACCCTCAACCAGGGAATGGGGGAGTTGGAAGCTTGGGCCATCAAGCTCACCGGGGTGGAGTGCTCGGTGAGTAAACCGGGCTTATTAGAAGTGGGGTGACAGCGGTAGGCAATTGTCTTGTGCACAGGAGCCTCTGTAAGGAGCTTGGACCAGGCACTAAGCAAGACGTCCTTAAGGGCTTCATTAAATAGGAGTAATGGTTCGGACGGGACAATTTTCGGCTAAAGCACCTCTATCAAGATGTTCGTCTTGACCGTCACTGAGGGCAGCTGAAGGTCCAGGATCTCATTTGTTCTCCGTAACACCATTACAAAAGAGGCTCCCTTCTCTACAGCCAGGGTGGGTGGAGAGACTAAGCCTGTTTCTGGTGAGGTCCTCAGACCCCTCCCAACTGTGCCCCTCACCAGACCTATCAAAAGAAAAAGGCACTGGCTCAGAATCAGAAAGCATAGTAATAGTGTTGGATGAGGCTGATCTTGCTCCGTATTGGAGCGGGGAATGGCAAAGGTGTCAGAGCTGCCGTGGGGCTTAGTCAAAACCAGGAACTATGACACATGAGAGGGTACTGAATCTATAGGGCCTGTCAGGCACTAAGGATAGACTTGCTAACAGAAACCCAGTAGGGGTTCATTCTGAACCCATGGGACCCGACAGCACTCCAGAGTGGTCTGTCTGCCCCAATATGAGGTACGTAGCCTCATAAAACTCTTTGATTTGGGCGGGAGTTGCTTCAACTCCGGGAAACTCTAGGAGGCACAGAGCAGATTCAGGCACAGGCTCCATAGTGGGACAGAGGTAGAAAGACCTTCAATGGTGTTGTGGATCCTATTCCTCCTCCAAGGACTTGGATCAGAGCAATGAAGTCAAAGAGTGCTTCAACTTCTTAGATTTCTTCTTTTTGTGGGGCTTACCCAAAGACTTGGATAGGGGTGATGGGGTCTTGAACCAGCAGATATATAAAGACCTGTGGAAGACTGCATGCAATAAGAGTGTAACCATAGCAAGGGTTGATAAACCGATCTCTTTTTATTTTAAACTTCAGTTTACCAGTGGAGACAACCACATCTGTTGTACTGAATTAATCTGCAGTGATAAGGTAGATGTCATCTGGAAATCTCCCAACTGTCCACCTCATTCCTACAATTAAATATGTTACAGGAGAAGTCCCTTCAAATCCTGTAAATAGAATCAACATATTTTTCATCTTCTATACGCCAACCCAAATCAGAAATCATAAAGCATTTAAACTAATGATTCTAACAAGATTAAACTTTCTATATAAAATTTTACATCCATTTTTAATAACAAACAATTCCAACTTGAAATATTTTTAATCAGTGTTTATATTTTCAGTTAAGTATGTCAATATGTTAAAAATCGTGGATATTTTCATAGCATTTAAACAGCACAATTCGTTAGCTTTAGCACTTTCTAGAATCTGCCCACCGTTCCTTAAAAATCCAACATATTTCTCCTAGATCCTTTTTTGACAACATTTTAGTGCATTAAAACAACTTGAAACCAAACTGCTTAGCACAGATTAAAATTGGTAAATAAAAATCTAATCAAAATGTTGAAAAACTGTAGTGTAATTCTAAAACAAAATAACTGGCAGGAAATGTACCAGCTTTATTTAAACTCTTCAAATGTTAGGTTCGGCCAACTAATTGTTTACATTTGATTCTGAAAGCTAAATTTGCATAATATTTTTGGGAAATTCTAACTTTTTTTCTCAACAATTATTTTTGGTACATGGAGAAGTAAATAAACTTGAACCTTGCTCAAAATGTGGGAGATTCATTGTTTTGGCCAAATGTGTTCCCCAGCAAAATATGTATCTGGGGCTTATTGGATTATTGTCATAATCATCTTGATGCACACAGGGCGGAGTGTAGCTGGGGAAAGTTTTCTCTCACACTATCTATTTTTAAACCTTTTTTGTAGATGATAAGTAACATGAACTGTAAAGAGTGAGGGCATATTGTTGTCTAATCCTGAAATCTTGCCCTGGTTCTAATGACCCTCTTGTCTAGATTTCCAGTAATGTCCAGTCTGATGCTGAAGAATTTCAGGATACTCACGTAAAGGCTACTATAGAAGTTGCTGTCGAAAGGGAATCCAATCGGGATGCTGATAATTTGTGAAGAGAAATCCTGTTTGAGCTGGGTTGCTCTCCAGTCACTACTGTAGTCAAAGAGCCTAATCTCTGGAAACATAGATAAGCAATTTTAAAATTAAATAGAGGTACAAATTTACACAAAATATAATGGTCTTTATAAACAGCTGTACCTTTGACACCCCACAGTGGTTTTACCAACTAAAAAGAAGAATTTCAAATAAAAATGGTACTAAACACCTACGTTGTGGCAGCAACATACCTTGAACATAACATGTGATGCATAAATTTTTATATATGTGTGCTTTATTGTTAATTTGTGTTTCATATATTGTTAGAATATGCATGTATATATGTATATGTGTGGTCCCCAAGAATAAAATTGTGGATTTGATTTACCCCTCTGGAGTGCTGTTATTTTGCTGAAAGGAAGCGGAATAGATGAGCAGGATATATATATATATACATATATATACATATATATATATATATATATATATATATATATATATATATATATATATATATATATATATGTACGGCAACGCTCCCAAGAGTGCCACAAACCGCAGCACCCTCTCAGAGAAGAACGGACACCAAGTCAGGTAGCGAGTGCAGCAGTGTCTTTTTTTATTATTTCCTCATGTGTAGCAGGAGTGCCACGATCCTGGACGCGTTTCGGCGACCCTGTCGCCTTGCTCACCACATTATATATATGTATGTATATATCTTACGTCCCAGCAATGCACTGCTTATGACTTCCAATATTACATCACTCATCACATGGTCAGTGACATCACTAATGGCATCATCCACAGTACTACTCACACCCACTCACACTCCCGTACAACCTACTGTGCGCCTCCTCACACACCAATGCAACCTCTCACATACCCATTCACAGACCCACCAGGTAGCTCTCAGCTTTTAAGCTAGCAGGACACCTCGTCTGTGTAGCGCTTTTAACTGACCGAAGGATCTTGTTTTAACATACTGTTATTTTAAATTGCTCATACTGTGTGGAACAAGAATTGTATGAATTTGAATTGCTTTTTAAAAAACTTCATTTAAACCCCCTCACCTGCAACCAGAATAACTTGCACATCTCTGGGAGGGACTGGGACGGTTTTGCGTGGTAGCACTTCCGCCTGTTTTCAGGAAGTAGATCGGGGCAGGTTGCCACTCTACATGTTTAGCGGTGAGACAGGTAAAAGCATGGCTGCTAATCGGCCACAGTGATAGCTCTCAGCCTTTAAGTTAGCAGCTAGCAGGGCACCAGCTCTTTTGACTGACTGAAGGATCTTGCTTTAACATACTGTTATTTTAAATTGCTCATACTGTGTGAAACTAGAATTGTATGAAGTTGAATGGCTTTTTTAAAAACTTCATTTAATTGCCCTCACCTTTAACCAGAAGAACTTGCACATCTCTGAGGGGGACAGGGATGTTTTGTGAGGTACCACTCCGCCTGTTTTCAGGAAGCACATCAGGTGGGTTGCCGCTCTAGATGTTTAGCGGTGAGACAGATAAAAGTATGGCTCGTAAGCGGCAGTGCAGCGGGCACATCGCCCACATGCCAAAGGCAAGCCTGTCTGCCCCAGCCCGCACCTGGCCTGTGCGTAGTGCCAGGGATGCTGCTGGTTTCAGCTCTCATCCCGCTACAGGGCCGACCTACACTATGGATCAATTTTGCGGCTACATC
This sequence comes from Lissotriton helveticus, assembly GCF_964261635.1. Classification (NCBI taxonomy): domain Eukaryota; kingdom Metazoa; phylum Chordata; class Amphibia; order Caudata; family Salamandridae; genus Lissotriton; species Lissotriton helveticus. The sequence goes on along the minus strand of NC_136072.1, from coordinate 32,528,071 downwards.
ATTGGCAGTAAGTGTTGTAGGAAGTCCAGTCTGATTCTTTTTTCATCTGAGGCACTGTTTCAGTACCGTGATTGCAGTTTTCATATTCACTCCTGTAAACCACAATTGGTGTCAACTAGCTCTAGATTTGTCCCAAACAGGCTGTGTGGGATGAGGACAGTACTATGGACGTTGATTAACCCACGCTCCCTCTGTAAGCATTCATTAGAGTTTTCTATGTTTGCGGGGACACGCGTTGTGGGCCTTGCCTTCATTACGGAAACATGGAAGGAAGCTTCCTCTTCAGATCCAGACCTAGCAATGGCCTTTCCTGCTGGGTTCACTATGTTCAGGCAAGATCGGGTGGGAAAAAGGGGAGGGGGACTGGCCGTAATATTTAGAAGTAAGTGGAATATTTAAAATATAATAGACAACCATTACACTTTTAATGGCATCCTACTCTATCGGCCTCCTGGGCCCAGGGCTGATTTTTTAAATACTATTGCTAGATCCTTGGATGCAATATCCCAGTCATCGGATTTCAGGTGATTTTAATCTTCACCTTGAAGACCCAGTGGACAAAGATGCAGTGTACTTCTTTGACATTACTAACAGCCTAGGCATCACTCAGCAGGTGACTGGCAGGACACACCCTGGGGGACATTTGTTGGATGGGTTGTTCTCAAAGAACAAGTCTCTAGAATGTCTTCCGTCGCTGCCTCACATCTGGAAAGATCATAGAGCTGTTATGTTCTCTATCTCCCTAAAGAATTCGCAGATATCAAAACTGGAAAACAATCAGCCGAGAAGTGTACGGCCTTGGAACAAGATTGCATTTGATACTTTCAAAAGTTCCTTGTCCGAGAACCCACCCAACTTCACAGAGGACCCAAATGGGGTTGCTGCCTCATTTGACAAATGGCTTAGGAGTACAATTGATCAGGTGTTGCCCGTCAAATCCATGGTTAATTATAGGGCAAATCATACGGAACCCTGGTACTCCGAACGTCTTAGAATTTTAAAACAAAAATGTCGTCACCTCGAAAGGAAATGGAGAGTTAGTTATGAAATCAACTACAAAACTGCCTATAAACAAGCTTTGCTAGACTATAAAAAATATGTGCACGAGGAGAGAACCTGTTATTTTACTACAGCTATAACATCTGCAAAAAATTCAACTAAGGAACTTTTTTCCACAATGAAAAAATGTGTCCGGAGGTGATAAATTCATCATTGAATCAGACTTTTTGTAACTCACTGGCCACGTTTTTCCAAGACAATGTTAGTTTTGTTTAAAGTGGCTTTTCCCAACTGTTGTCCCAGGGGGCATCATCCTCTTCGAAGACCGTTACAAATCCAAAGGAGGAAAGTGAAACGCCACCAGCTACTTCAGATATCGGTGACCCTCCTGAATTATCTGTTTTTCCTCCATTGACTGTTGATGAGGTCACTAATCTTCTGTTGTCTACCAAATCTCGCTCTCCACTAGATCCATGCCGGCCCAAACATTTCCATCTACTACCAGAAGTCTTTGTGTCACATCTGGTTTTTATTTTTAATCAAATGTTTCTTTCTGGTATGTTCCCCCTAATTGAAAACTGTCATCTGTTCTTCCCCTCTTAAAGAAAGCAAACCTTGATGGGGCAGATCCTAGTAATTACTGCCCTATCTCAAGGCTCCAATACCTGCAGAAATGGTTGATAAAACCATGAATGGTGTTTTATTGGACTATTTTGAAAAACACTCCTTTGTGAATACCACTCAGTTTGGCTTTAGAAAGCATCATAGCACTGAGTTGCCATTGATTTCAGCGTCCGAGTTGATCAGGCAGACAGTTGATGACGGAGGCTGTGCAGCACTTGTGCTGCTTGACCTCTCAGTCGCTTTTGGTACTGTGAATCATCAAAAGTTATTGGAAGTTTTAGATAGGATCAGCATTAAAGGGAAAGCTTTTGCCATGCTCAAGTCGTTCCTGTTGGATCAGGAACAGTTTGTGGCTCTGTCAGATTTTAAGTCACCTAATTTCACATTGCCCTGTGGAGTACCCCAGGGCTCTTCGTTGAGCCCCACTGTTTTTAATATTTATGTTGCTCTGTTGGCAAGGCTGATTCGATCTCTGAGTTTCTCTGCTATCTCCTATGCCGATGACAGCCAGATTGTGGTTTCTGTGACAGGCTCACCATCAGACACGGAAGCACAGTTCCACACCTGTCTTCGTCAAGTTGGGGACTGGATGGCAATGAACTGCCTGAAATTGAACTCCGGTAAGACCGAAGTTCTACTTTTTGGCAGCCACATGAATTTTTGGTCTCCTGCTTTGTGGCCCTCGGAGCTGGGCTCCCTACCCAATCCAGTGAATAAATTAAAGAACTTAGGAGTCACGTTTGATTCTTTGCTTTCTTTCGAGGGTCATGTGAACCAGGTTACCTCAACATCTTTCTACACTTTAAAATTACTAAGAAGGATTCTTCCTTTTATCCCAGCTAATCGGCAGAAATTAGTGGTTTCGGCTCTTGTTTTAACCAAGGCCGACTACTGTAATGGCCTTTTTATCAACCTTCGGTAGAAATGTCTGATCAAGTTGCAGATTGTGCAAAATGCAGCAGCACATTTACTGCTGAACATCCCAAAATACAAATCTGTCTCTTTGACGCTCAAAGAGCTACACTGGTTGCCGGTCAAGAGAAGGATCACATTTAAGGTCCTCTGTATAGCGTTTAAAGCTATTCATGACATAGGACCTACTTTTTTTAAACAGAATCTGCAGCCTTACATTCCGACCCGTCATCTCCACTCAGGTTATGCTCATAACCTGGTAGTTCCCAGGTTGAAATAGTTTTCCTGGGGTGGAAGAAGCTTCCTGGTCGGTATGACCCAACTCTGGAACTCGCTTCCACTATGGCTAAATTCCTCTGTTGGCCTTCAGAAAGGCGTTAAAACGTGGCTTTTTAATCTCTAATGTGGTCAAATTGGTCCGGTATCTATTTTCTGATGAGCTAGTGCATTGACACCCTCGGGTGAATGTTTTTCACTTTATGAATTTCCTTTTTCATTTCATTTCATTTTCAGTAATCTCATACCGACTCACTCCTCACAGAGGCTCCCACACACCCATTCACACACTCGTACAGCCAATCAAACAACCATTCACTCACCCATACAGCCACTCATTCAACCAGTCACTCACCCATACAGCTACTCACTCACCCACCTATTTACCTACAGTCACTCACCCACAAACTCACCCATGCAGCTTTTGGACACAGCCACTTACACACCCTTACAAACACTCACGCACCCACACAACCAAATACATACCCATTCACACATCCCTACAAGTGTTCATACATCCACTCACTGACCCGCACAGCCATTCACACAGACAATCACTTTCCAATACAGCCACTCACACACCAACTACCTTAACCAAAACCCACTGAAATAGCCACTCACCCAAACAGTCAATTACACCCCCTGTTACCCACTCATAAAGCCATTCAGACACCCACACACCCACCCATATAGTCACTACACACCCACATACCTACCAATAGAGTCACTAACTCACCCATAAAGTGACTGACACACACACTCACTCACCAATGCAGCCACTCATGCAGCATCTCATTCGCCCACACAGCTACTCACACATCCACTTATATACCCACACAGCCACTCACATAATATATGTTAGAAGCAATATCACTCAGTAGTAGTGCACCTAATATAGTAATTTACCTTTTGACGTAGGTTAGTATATATGTTTAACAATCATAATCTCTTAGAAAATACATTCACTGGATGATGTCATCAGTAATATCATTTGAGATGTCATCAGTGATGTCATCAGTGCTGTCACAGACCATGTCATGAATGATGTAATATGTGAGGTCATAAGCAGTGCATTGTGGGGGCATTAGGATAAGTTACTTACCTGTAATCCTAGCTCTCTTCCAGTGGTATCCTAATTAAAATCATAAGCACTGAATATTCCCTCCCATGCACAGGGACCTGGAGCATATTAAAATATATATATAGCTCTATATATATGCATATGTATATATTTTCCACAAAAACAAATGTAGCCTTACGAAAAAGCAAAGCTAATCAATGCATCAAACATTGCTTCTGCAACAACACTAATTTTTTCAATTTTTTCTTGTTTAACAAGAACAACATATTCATTGGAAGAATAAACATAGACGTAAAAGAAACACCTGAATTCTTTTTAATGAAAACTGCGGAAGCTGAAATGTAACATAGAAAGCATTGTTAGCCCAAAGGCTGCATTGGCATCATAAACGTATAGAAACTGAAAGAAAACAAACCAAAACTGGAACTGCCCCTTTAAGGCAGCCATGACCCATAGCTTCCCATCATGCCTCAGGGCTGGCAGTTAGGCCAGTTGTTCTTTGCGGAGACAGCAAGATTAGTGCACAAAGAAATAACCTAATGAATTCTCATTTGTCTGGGGAGGTGGGTGGGTTGCTTATGATTTAGATGAGGATACCCCTGGAAGAGAACTAGCATTACAGGTAAGTAACTTATCCTTCTCTACCATGGTATCCTCATCAATTGTAATAAGCAGTGAATCGAATAGCAAGCCCATCCTCTACCTCTGCGGATAAATGAATAGAAATCAAGAGCTGCAGGCTCAGCGATGGAATAAATTCCACAAAGAGGCCTGGCCCACTTGGACGTCTGCTCTTGTGTCTAAATACAGACTGTAGTGTCTTATGAATGTATGAACCGACCTCCAAGTGGCTTCTAGCAGATCTCAGAGATGGGTACATTGAGCAACAAAGCCACAGTAGCAGCCTTGTCCCTTGTGGAATGAGCCTTGGGCGTGACCCAAGGAACTTATTAGACAGATGGTATGCCAGCTTGATACATGACACTATCTATCTGGAGAGAGAGCATTTAGAAGCTGGGAAATCTGTTCTGATGGAACCCTAATTTACAAACAAGTGATCAGACTTCCTGATAGCCTTAGACTTGTCTATGTAAATCTTTAGGACTCTTTTAAGTTTTAAAGAGTAAAGAGACTTTTCAGCCGGTGTGGTGGGATTAGGTAAAAAGGTGGGTAGTGAAATGGACTGATTAATGTGAAAGTCAGACACCACCTTTAGGAAGGAACGAAGGGTGGGTTCTCATTACTATCTTGTAGTTGTGGAACACTGTGTATTGCTCTTTAGAGCAGAGTGCTTGGATTTTCCCTCACATTACAAGCAGAAGTGACCGCCAGCAAGAAGGCAGCCTTCGATGTGAGATGTTGCAGGGTTGCTTTGTGAATCAGCTCCAAGGGAGGACCCATGAGCTTGGAAATAACCAAATTGAGCTCCCAGGGAGGTGAAGGGGAGGAGAATAGAGGAAAGACGTTCTTTAACCCTTGTAAAACATCCTTAACCACCTGAAGCTGGAAGAAGGATGTCTGGGAGGGTGATTTTCTATAAGCCGTAATGGCTGCAAGGTGCACTTTTATGGAGGCAAACTGCAAACCTGAATTGGCCAAGTGCAGGAGATATGGTAAAATTACCTCCTCCTGCCCTTGGGTCAGCTGGAACCCCTTTTGTTTATAGCAGAAATGCTTAAAAGATTAGTTGAATTATATATTTTGATTTAGTTTAGTATTAAACTATAATATTGAAATAATTGTCTGATAATTACATATACATTTTTATCTTTAAGCAAATATGCATATTTTTGAAACTGTGAAATAATTGTATTTATTTAACATTATTTCTGATTGATTTTAAGTCTCTGCCTCCATTATTTTCTGTATGTGCTGCTGTACCTGTGAATGGTGATGTGTGGTCCTTGACTTACTCCAAGGCTGGGCTGGAGCACATTTAATACAGTTTTGTCACCTTAAGGACTGCAGTAAATTTAGGAGTGTAGTTTGTGAAAGTAATGTGCTTACTTGTTTGTGGGTGAATAATTCACTTTTCCCTAAACTCCTCTCATTTTGCAATTGATATTCCCCATTTCCTGCGTACTCTCTAGCCCCTTCCACATTTACTACTAAGTAGTACATTTTGATTCGTGGAAATTTCCTCATAGAAAAGATAGGAGAGCGATTGTAGAGGTAGAGGTTTTTACTCATAAGTTTGTGAACTGCGTTTTGTACCAAGTAGTGCCACAGAAGTACTACTTTACATTGTACAAAATGCAATGCGAGAATCAGGCTCTATGTATATAGTTAATAGCGCAACATTACATTTCTCAAAATAGTTGTTGTCACATTTGTAGCAGTAGTCATGTATTTAGCAGCTGCATAGAATAGCCTGAACACCACCGCAGTGATAGAATCAATGTTTTTCCCCTTTTAATTATGCAGGCAGATGTTAACCCTACTTATCATCTGCATGGGGTATCTACACCTCGCAACCATAGAGGAATGTGTGGCTCCTCTGAGTAAAGACCAAAGGGCGCTATGCTTGGGTAAAGATGGTGGAAGTAGTATTGGTGGGGAGCTGCATACAGTACCTCTACATGAAAGTCCATCGCCCTTGTAGCCAGCATTGCAGGAGCAGTTGTAAGAGCCCACGATATTGGTGCAGACTGCATTGGAATCACACCTGCTTAGACCAATGGTGCATTCATTTACATCTGAGGACAAAAAGCACAGCGGTAATTAATATGCTTCAAGCTTCAAAGTTTAACCTGGCTACAGTAGACCTCTTAATTTAGTTCATTATTTATAAAGTACAAGCAGTGCTAATCCAATGGAGAGGAGCTTAAAGGTGGATATACTACTAATGATACAAAATGCACCCCTTAAATAAACTTACAGCAAGATCTTAAAGAGAGGATGGGCAACAAAATTAGATAACCAAAATATAGATATTGACACCGCATTGATATTGTCCTCCAAACTGTTTTTAGCGTCCAACCTCAAAGCTCAGTATTATAGAACGATATACGATCTCTATTATACACCTTCAAAATTATTCACTTGGAGCTTACGGCCTAATGATGATTGTCCAAGATGTGGTCGGCCCCCAGCGAATCTTACGCATATGTTTGCTGAGTGCCCTAAATTAGACCTAATTAAAAAGATGATCTCTGAATATTGGATGGAAATTTTTGGGCACGAATTAAGAACTTCATTGACTGTGTATGTTCTAGGTCATGATGAATCTCTGGGATACAGCAGGGAGGAATTAATGTCTGTGTTTATAGGCACGGCAGTGCTCCGAATCATTCTGGTTGCCTGCTGGAAAGAGCATGAGGCACCTACCTTTCAAATGTGGTTAAGTCGGCTTTTGGGGATTTACAAACAGGAACTAGCTATTAATAAAACTAGAGGAAGAAAATCAAGAACTATTGGGACCCAGATTTGGGCTCCTATTACTAAATGGTATGATAACAAAAGAGGCCCTTAGGCTCCCCAAATGATAGAATGATAGAACTATGAGCCGTATATTCTTATCACGATATTGCCTATGATTTGATCTTCCTTCTTGGTTTTTTTTTCCTATAATGTAAGACTATGACTCTTTTACTTATGATGTCTTTATTGGTCATTAACTACTGATGATTTAATATATATGAACTGATTGTTTTGGTTGTATTGATATATCTATTTTGATCTTGCTCAAATAAAAAATGTTTTTTAAAAAAAATCTTAAAATATTAAATCCCCAAACCCATAATTATAACAAGACCATCAATTGCCCTCAGTGTATTCAATCAATAATAAAAATAGATAGTCCAGATGAAGATTTTGGTGGAATTCAGTGTATAGTTACTGCAGACATAACCTCTGATTCCAGTCGGTATTCCCACACCAAATTAGGGCAATTATAAGTTGTGTCCCAAAAATGAGAAATAACTGCCTGGACATGAGAATACTAGGTCCTTTAGTGTGTGTTTTTCCTAATTTCAGGGACAAATCTGCTGATATTTGCAGCTTGCTCAGAGCAGATAAAAAAATGTCAGTGGGAATGGCCAGTTTCAGTTGGGTGAGGATTGTGGGGTTATGGTTGTGAAGAAGCAGTCCGGAAAGAGTGTTGTCTGCTTCCCCATGTTGTGTTATGGGTGGAGGAAGGGGAATGGGGGTGGCACACATCCTCGGGGTTCTATTCTGATCCCATACATGTATGTGCCCAGGACTACCTTTTTTATGGGGATGGAGGATGTTGATGAGAAAAGATGGAAGAAGGTCTGTGCTTACATGGGGTTGTGCTGTCCACACTCCCATACAGGATTTTGGTAAGGTGCGGGACCTCTCTGCCACGGGCCATAGCCTCTGCCCGAGGGTTCTGCATGGGGCTGGGTGCGCACTTGCAGTGGGATTTACAGCTGGGTGTTGGGCGGGGAAAGGGAGGGTTTAGAGCCTAACTGGGGGGCAGTGTATTCAAATCCCTTGGTGCTACAGCAGTGTGAGATCCTGCCCTCAGCCCTTGTTTCATTGGGTACTTAGCAGTGGATAACAGTATGTAATGTTCCACATCTAGTAGCTGGGCTACATTTTGGGGGAGTTAGGATCAAACTGTGAATCTCTTTATTCATTTACCAGGGTGTCTCTGGGAACAAATATAGGTTGGTGTACTGCCTCCAATATCATAATGTTAAATTTCTCCACTTCATTCCATCCTGAGATATATAGATATGGTGAAAGGGTCTACAAACTGCAAAAACTATGATGTGTGCTCCCTTGAGGAGGATGTGTGACATTATCCTGTTATGTTTGCTGTGTAGATATTGCCATGTGTGATAAAGGACATGCATTTTAGACCTTCTGAAACTTTCTAGACAACCCATCTGTGGTACACTGGAGGAGAAAGGCTTATAAGTAAATCCCTGGTCTGGCTCCCATGCTAAGGTTGGGTCTGAGGAGAAAATGCATCTGCTCTTGCACATGACTGAAGGTAATATTGGACTGAGTCAGAAGAAATGCGTTACTTACCTGTAACTGCAGTTATCCAGTATTAGTGTCTTTCATAGATTCACATGCCTGAATCATTCCCCGTCGTCGAGACGGGAGCCTCCGGTATATAAAAAAGTAATGTCCTAGAGACATACATAGAAAAGAATAGGCCTAAGGATCTCACCTTAGTGTCCTATCCACGTCCTTATGTAAAAAGGACCAAAACAGAGTAGGCCCAAGGGTCCCACCCTAGTGGCCTATCTGTGTCCTTTTGTAAAAAGGACCAAAGTAAAGAAACCAACCAATCAGCTACCACCTCCTTCTAGAACCTTCCTGTCAGGAGCCCAAGTCTCTCAGATTTTCGTACGCACCAAGCTAGGTAGGTGTAAAGTTGGTAGAGAGATAAGTGAGTCCTTCCAGGGGAGGCGGGAGGGTGCATGTGAATCTATGAAAGACACTAATACTGGATAACTGCAGTTACAGGTAAGTAACGCATTTCTTATCCAGTACTTGGGTGTCTTTCATAGATTCACATGCCTGAATCAGAGAAGCAAGCAATGTATAATGCACATTTGTGATGGAACATCATATATGAGTATGTAGGTAATACCTAACACACGGTTGCAAATCAACAAATTGCAAAGACATGTAAGTAATAGCAAAGAAATGTGCATACCAGCAGAGGATGGAGGGATGTAGGAAGGCTCACCTCACTGGAATAGATGGCAAAGCACTGCTCGGCCCACTGCTGCATCCTTCATCAGCTCAGTCCAGGCAATAGTGCCTGGTGAAGGTGTGCGGGGACTTCCAGGTCGCCGCTCTGCAGATGTCCAACACCGGCAGTCCAGCCAACAGCGCCGCAGACGTGGACATGGCTCTTGTCGAATGAGCTTTGACTCGTGAGTCCAGAGGCCGTCCGGCCTTGTCATGGCAAAAGGTGATCGCCGAAGAAATCCACCTTGAAATACTTTGTTTCGTCAAAGGCATGCCTTTCCGTGGTCTACTAAAGGCAATAAAGAGTTCAGATGATTTTCGGAAGTGTTGTGTCTTGTCTATGTAGAATTTAAGACATCTCTTCAGATCTAGGGAATGCAGAGTTTTCTCGGCTGCAGTGGTAGGATTTGGGAAGAATGACCTGAGTACCACTGGTTCGTTTAGGTGGAAGTCCGAGGGGACTTTCGGAATAAACCGAGGATTAGTACGTAGAATGACTCTGTCCGTCCTGAATTGCATAAAAGGATCTTGGATTGAGAGGGCCTGCAGCTCACTGACCCTTCTGGCAGAGGTCAAAGCTAGGAGGAGGGCCGTTTTCCATGAGATGAATTTGATCTCCGCTTTATGGATGGGTTCACAGGGGTGCTTCATTAATTAGTGAAGGACCACATTGAGGTGCCACGACGGAGGGATCGGTCTTGGTCGTGGGAAGGACCTGAAAAGACCTTTAGGGAATTGTTTTATAAGTCTGTTTGCCCACAGGGATGGACCCGTAGAAGTCCTTGTGAATCGGGAGATCGCCGCTAGATCACTTTGATGGATGCGTGTGCGAGGCCCGATTGCGCTAGATGCAGTACGTATGGTAGCAGCTGCTGTGAAGTGATGCGGAAGGGGTGGAAGCCTTTAGCCACACACCAAGAGCAGAACCGCTTCCATTTTAGTGAGTAGGTTTTATTAGTGCTGTCCGCTCTAGCTTTTGCAAGGACGACTCTGCACTCCTGCGGAATGTTCAGGTGGCTGAATTTGCGGTATTCAGGAGCCAAGCTGACAATTTTAGAGAGCTCAGATTCGGGTGAAGTACCTGTCCTTGGGACATTGTGAGCAGAGCTGGATGTTGATGCAGGCGAAGAGGTGGCCGGGCAGAGAGGCGGTGAAGGTCCGTGAACCAGTGCTGCCTCGGCCAGAATGGAGCGATTAGAATCAGAGTGCAGGGCTCTGACTTCATCTTCCTGAGAACCCTGGGTATCAGTGGAAATGGCGGAAAGGCGTACGCAAATACGTTGCGCCATGCGATGGAAAATGCATTTCCGAGGGTTCCTGGGTGGTGATGCCTGCTTGCGAAGCTTGGGCATTTGGCGTTCTCTCTGGTGGCGAAGAGGTCTATTCGCGGGGCTCCCCATTCCGCGAAGATGTGTTCCAGCACCTCCGTGTCCAGCTCCCATTCGTGGGATGGAGACCCCTCTCTGCTCAGGGCGTCCGCCAAGACATTGTCCTTGCCCGGGACGTACTCCGCTGTCAGTGTAATCCCATGTTCCAGAAGCCAGTTCAAGACCTTTTGCGATTCTCGAGAAAGTGAGAGCGATCGCGTCCCCCCCTGTTTGTTCAGGTAGTGCATCGTCGTGGTGTTGTCTGTCCTGATGAGCACTGGGGAATTTCGAATGCGTGGTAGGAAAGCTTGAAGAGCTAGGAAGACCGCTCTTAACTCCAATAGATTGCTGCGGAGCTTAGTTTCCTGTTTCGTCCACTTGCCGTTGATCTGGAGTTCCTGGAGGACCGCTCCCCAGCCTTCTAGGGATGCGTCCGTTGTTATGACGTGTGGTTCTACAGGAAGCAGGAACGGCAGTCCCTGTGACAGGTGTTTGATCAATCTCCACCACTGTAAGTGGTTGAACATGGTTCGAGTGAGTCGTATGCGGTTCTCAAATGATCCCGTACCTTGTGTCCATTGTTTCGTCAGCTCCTCCTGGAGTGGGCGCATTTTGAGGCGGCAGTGGGGAATGAGCATGATACAGGAGGACATCATGCCGAGGAGGGACTTGAAGGTGCGGACCGGCAGAGTCTTCCGTGATGCCACTGATGTGGCCAGGGAGATGAGTTTGACTTTTCTCTCCTGAGAGGGGAAAGCTCTGACGCGTTCCGTGTCCAGAGTCGCTCCAAGAAATGTAATGATCTTGGTGGGTTCCAGTGCCGATTTCTCGTGGTTGAGGGTCAACCCTAGGCGGTGGAAAATATTCAGACAGGCGCTGGAGGATGTGGCTGCGGCGGTATCGGATTGTGCCTTTACCAGCCAGTCGTCCAGGTATGGGAAGACCTGGTGTCCTTGTTGACGAAGGAAGGCTGCCACAGGGGAGAGGCATTTGGTAAATATCCGTGGTGCCGATTTGAGGCCAAACGGAAGGACACAAAATTGGTAGTGTTGTCCAGCTACAGCAAACCTGAGGTACTTTCTGTGCCCTTTGAGGATAGGAATATGGTAGTAAGCGTCCTGCAGGTCCAAGGACGTCATGTAGTCCCCCTCCTCCAGGAGTCCCAGGATTTCCTGGAGTGTTACCATACGGAACGATTGTTTCTTTAGGAACACGTTGAGTGCCCTGAGGTCGAGGATTGGTCTCCACTTTTTCCCTTTCTTGTGGATCAGGAAGAAGTGGTAGTAGAAACCTTTTCCTTTGTGGGTTGGTGGAACTCTCTCTATCGCTCCCTTCTGTAGCATGGAAGAGATTTCCTGAAGAAGCAATCGTAGGTGCCTGTGGGACCGATTGCGAGGTGGTGTTGTCGGGGGAATTGTGACAAATTCTAGAGAATGTCCAAATTGAATGAGCTGGAGCACCCACCGATCTGTTGTTATCATTTTCCAGTTGTTGAGAAAGTATGTGAGTTTACCTCCAATTTTTAAAAAATGCAACGGTGGATGGACTGGCCATTGACACGAGTCATTGACGGTTGCCAGCAGGTCTTCTCTGGTTCTTCCCCCTGTAGTTCGACTTGCCGTAGGAAGTCTGACGCCCTTGTTGGTTTTGTCGCGGTTGGTATTGCGGTTTAGTTTGGTTGTACGAATAGGAAGACCTATTCTGGTAGGTGCCCCTATATGAGGATTGTCCTCTACCTCTGTTGCCACGAAAGGACTGGTTCCGGAATTGTAGTGTTCCAAGGGCCTTGGCCGTGTCCGTGTCCTTTTTAATGGTGGTTAGGGCCTCATCAATCTTTTCACCAAAAAGATGCTGGCCGTCGAAGGGCATATCTAGAATTTTCGTTTGCACTTCCTGGCAGAAAGAGGTGGCTTTAAGCCAGCCTTGTCGTCTGAGTACAGCGGCTCCTGCCAGTTGCCTGAAGCCGGTCATGGCTACATCCATTGCGCAGTCTATGAGCTCAGAGGCAGATGTTTGGCCTTCCAAGAGAAGCGAATGAGCCTCCTCCTTTAAATCCTATGGCAGATTAGACAGATAGGGTGCAATATCCGCCCAGAGTTGTCGATTGTAGCGGCCCAGTAGTGCTATGGAATTCGCGACCTTCACCGTCATGGCCGACGTGGTGGAGAACCGTTTGCCAATAGTATCCAGTTTTCTGCCTTCTTTGTCGGGTGGCGTTGACAGAGGCGATGCTCGGTTGCGTGAGTTTTTCTATGCCACTTGGGTTACCACAGAGTCTGCCTTGGGGTGACCTGTGAGGCATGCTGGCGCCGATGAGGTTGCTTTATATTTTTTATCGAGCCTGGGTACCACAACTGGGATTGAAGCTGGCGTTTGCATCAGTTGTTTACCTTGTTTCCAGATAAAGTCAATGATGGGGATTGACCTGGTTGTCTTTTTAGTAGGCTCCTTGAAGTCGTAAAGGAAGCACTCAGTTTCCTGAGTTTCCATAGACATATGGAAACGTTTGGCAGCTCGCTCTACAATATTATGGAACCCCCCGATGTCTGCGGGTGGTGATTCCGAAGACTGTGGTTCTGGGGAGGCCGGAGAATGTGCTACATAGTCCTGGTCTACATCTGAGTCTGACTCATCGTCACGGACCTCGCCCTCTTCCTGATCTCTCTCCTCGTCCTCAGGCGAGTGGATTTCCTGTATTGGCTCCTGGTCTCTACTAAGCACCAGTGGTGGCGGCTTGTGTCGAGACAAAGGAGTGGGTATCTGTGCAGCTGGAGGTGTAGGCGTAGTGGGTTTCTCTGGAAACCGCTGCTTGTAGTCCGTGATTAAGAATTGCAGGTCAGATACAATGGATGCTGGTAGGCACACCATTGGTGTAACCTGTGTGTGCACCTAAGCATGGACTGATTCCTCTATATGCTCCTCCTCTTCCGGTTCCTCGTCTGTACTTTGGCACTTGAGCACCAAGTCTGATGGGCTAGTGGCTTGTGTGCATAACTCTTCCTCCGACTCTTCACCTTGTAGTAGGCAGGCGGGAGGCAGTTGTTGCACCTTACTGGGCGACGTCAGGACTGGTGTAATTGGCCTTTTCGTGATGTTAAGGGTGATATGGGATGTCTGAGGCAGCAAGGTATCCATTGCGTGCGACAACAGCTCAGACTCCTTCCATGTTCCTGTGGTCGTCGACGCCTGAGTTGACGGTGCCGTAGTTGGAATTACCTTCGTCGACGGTAATTTACCCGTCGTCGACTGTGTCTCCGTCGACGGTGTCTTCGTCGACACGCCCTTCGTCGACGGCAATTTCTCCGCCGTCGACGGTTTCCCCACCGTCGACGGTTTTCCTGTCGTCGACGGGATGCCCTTCGTCGACGAGATAGTCTTCGTCGACGGTACGGTCTTCGTCGACGTCGGCCTCGTCGTCGACGGTAAGATCTTCGTCGTCGATGAAGTGACTGGAATGGTCGACGGGATTGGCATACTCGCCGACGATGAAGGCGTCGTCCTCGTCGTCGAGGAGGTGGCCGACGATGCTGTCGTCGTCGACACTGTTGTCGTCGACGTTGAAGCAGTTTTTAGCGCTGAAGAGATCGTCGACGCTGTCGTCATCGTCAAGGACAGCGGCTGCTTCCTGGTGACAGGAAGATCCTTGCCAGACACAGAGGCTTTGCCCTCTGGGGACTTCTTAAGAGTCTTCTTAGGAGGGGTGTCTGAGGGGCTAGGGGAAGTAACCCTTGGCCTCTTCAAGGAAAATTGTGAAGTACCAGAAATACTCTCACCATCTTCTGACACCAAGTCGTCTCTGTTCTTCAGCCTGTTGAGCCAGAGAAATAGGCGCCCTTCCCGGTCCTTGAGGGTCTTGTTTGAGAAGGTTGTACATATTTTGCAGTCCTTGGGTTGAGAGTGAGGGTAGAGGCAATATAAACAGGTTTCATGTTTGTCCTCCACATGGAGCCTTTTCTTTCCACAAGAGGAACAGGCTCTAAAGAGACCCTTTTTCTGGTTATCAGCCATAATATAAGAAGTTGAGAAAATTTGTTTTTTGAAGTAAGAAGTAAGATTCCTGAGGAGAACTCAGGTGGAGACTCCCTAGCACAACGTGCGGTAGAAAATCTGAGAGACTTGGGCTCCTGACAGGAAGGTTCTAGAAGGAGGTGGTAGCTGATTGGTTGGTTTCTTTACTTTGGTCCTTTTTACAAAAGGACACAGATAGGCCACTAGGGTGGGACCCTTGGGCCTACTCTGTTTTGGTCCTTTTTACATAAGGACGTGGATAGGACACTAAGGTGAGATCCTTAGGCCTATTCTTTTCTATGTATGTCTCTAGGACATTACTTTTTTATATACCGGAGGCTCCCGTCTCGACGACGGGGAATGATTCAGGCATGTGAATCAATGAAAGACACCCAAATACTGGATAAACTAAGTTAAGCCTTACAGGTTACCACAAGGAGAGGAAGTCTGTTCATGAAGCATGTTTTTAATCTCTGTGGGACCAATACTACAGCCCTTTCATCATTATAAGGAAGGTATGTGGTGTTAACTACCTGTTTGATTTGTTTTATGAACCACCAGATGTTCTATGCCCATAGGCTGAAGCCTCCCCACTGGAGACGGCAATGACAGGTAAGCTTCCAGGAAAGAATACAGTGAGAGACCCATTGAGATCAAAATGAAGGCTTGGTGGAGGAGTGCAACTTGTCCAGTACCAGACACTGCCTAGTGTCATGAATGTAAAGCAGTGCTGGGGCAATTCTTAAGATGTTTATCACTGACCCCATGACTGAATATTTGTAGAAGGCATGGACATTGTGGATACTCATCTTGTATAGAGAATCAATTACAGTTTGTCAGCTACAGTGCAGAATCACGTCAAAGCAAACGTGGACAATATGAGAGACTGTAACATGATTAAAAGATTGCAGAGTCTAGTGCTTCCATAATTGAGCTTGGTTGTGTTGATCCTAAGCAAGGGACAACAGATGTTAGATATATGTGCATTATTGTGCTTTGAAGTCGCAAAACCTGAGGGCCGCCATATTCATAGTGTGGTCAAACTGGTGGACAGAATAGGAGCTGAAAAGTGCCTAAGGACATTTTATTGAGCTGGTAGATTCTAGCAGACCACATCTTGTTTTAAAGAAAAAATATTCTGACCCTTCTTCTCCCCAAGCACCTGTATAGCTCAGGGGCACAACGTTTGGGTTGAATAATACCCCCACCAATTTATTATGGCTACCTATTCAAGGTTTGACTCAAAGGAGGCCTTTTGTGATGCCTGCTTAGAAAACAAAGCAGCCCTTAATTCCATTCAGTAGGACTATCAGTTCCACCTAAAGAGTGAACTCCAACATCAGAAGTGGCAAACTCCAGCCTTGAGGCAAAGATTCAGATTCAGACTGAGCTGGACTGGGAGATTCCCAGTAAATTCAATTAGGAGTCTTAATGGGTACCGCACTCATGGCTAGTCATGATGGCTCCAATGCTCACAACGGGATTGGGACTGGCCCTGATTATCCCACAGAAACTGTGACAGCCCCAGATGGCGCACCCGAAGACATAAACAGATTTTAGCACATCAAAAAAGGCAACAGTGTCCAATTGAAGACCCCCTCTGTTGACTTTTATGCTGATGGAGGAAGAAGAGGACGTTTTTATGTGCTTCCTATCTTTTGCACTGTGCTGCCATTTCTGGCTCTAAGGCACTTTATACTAAACCTTTATACTTAACCAACTGTGTCACTTTCTGTGGAGTTGCTCAGGGCTGTGATTGACATTGACACTGTTACCTGCCCTCTGTGACTGCTTTTGGCAAGAAATAATTCTGGTTCAAGACAAGATCCTGTAGTCTATGGGTAAGTATATCAATTAGAAAGGCAGCTTTGTGTCCTTTTGAAATGATCTGACTTGCACAGACGCTCACAATGACTGGCCAATCCAGGCCAGATCAGATCCAAACAGTTTTTTAAGCCTGAGAATTGAATGATAATGATGTGGCCATGTCTCACAATTCGGGCTCCTCTGGAGTTTTGTGGGGGTGGAAGCACCTAGAGGTAGGACCTATGAAACCAGTCATCAGTACAAAACCACAGAAAATGCCTTGCTACCTCAAAGGATGCAGCCAAAGAAACTTAAATAGGACAGCATTTCCTTCTAAAAATTGGTGAGCTATCTGTTAATGAGAAAACACTAATCAGCTGTACTTATGCAGCACTCAACTAAAATCCAGCAATGTTGTTTTAAAAAGCACTATATAAATGAAATAGTATTATATAAAAAAAACACAACATGGAATAAAATAAAAGAAGAATCAAATATTTAGCACCCTGTATGGAATGCTGACCTTGGGCTAGAATACTTAGAATGGTGTCAGTATAGAAGGCTGTGTGCCTGCATGCTGAATTCAATCACGGTCTGAACAAGCAAAATGAAACAGTGAGGTGTGGGGGGATGAGCTGTGCTAATAGCCTCATTGTCTGTATGTGAGCTATTAGAAGCTGTTCCTTGCCTTTTTCTCTCACCTGATAATTGAAAGGTGGGTAATAGTAGTTTTAAAAAAAGAACTCTTTATTGTTTTACACAACAAGGTCAGCATTACAGACATCATGAGTAAACCAGTTTTTCAATCCATTTGTGCAATAGGAAATCATTATGGCAAAAATCAAAATACAGTGGGCTATAATGCTATAATATTGACCAGAATGCCTCTCACAGCAGTGCTCTCTGTTCCACAGGCCCGAAGAGCATGCTTCAGCAGGGAAGGAAGGCATAGATGGTGGCTGAGGTGGCTTGAGGGTAGCTGGGTATTATATTATTTATATTTGGCTGGGAGAAGGGGTAGAGGGGTGGAGAGGAACTGGAGAGAGCGTGTAGTAGCCTGGTGACAGGACAGAAGTTTTTTTTTCAATTTTAATCAAAGAGCAAAAAATGCAGAGTGTAGTAGAAGGTAGAAGTATTTTCTGAATATTTGGGAGAGAAGGATCATTTTGAGGGTGTGTCGGATAGTGGAGGGAGGCTAGATACCATTAATAAAATGTGGGTGTTATAGTGAAAACTACCAAAGGGTAGTGATGTTGAGTGGCAGGACACCAGGTTTATTAAAGAGGAATGGGCGAAAGCACGTGAGACCATGGTGTGTACTAAACACCTACTCATGTCAGTAGAGGCAGAATAAATAGAGGGGCCATAACATGAAATTAACATGAAATTAAAGAAGGACAACTGTGCATAAATGGAATGTTGTTCCCCTTGTGATCCTGAGTGACACCCTAGACAACCTGCACAATTCTGTCTATTTGACTTCACTCACAACCGTTGGCCGACACATATTCCCTTGTGTTCAGTTACCCATCTATAATTCTATGTATGATAGGTATTTTAGGTACTGTTTTGTTGAGATTTAGGTTAGAAGTAGTGCAGAAAGATAAAAAGCTAACTATAATAATATGGAATATGGAAATTCAGGAATCTTAAGTAACAGTCTATACACGTGTAGCACGATATATAGAAATGGGCTCTGCCCTGATGTTGTTAAGCCGCTAGTACGGACACATCAGCCAAGTCACGTTATCCATATCTCTCCACATCAGTCCTCCAATCGTATTAACTCAATCTGCTAACAATCAGAATAACTTCTTTGATGTTCGGATAAACAAAATATGACTCAGCAAAAGCACTTACATGTATGTGGAATTTTCATAAAGCCATGTGGAACCTGACTGACTCATTACCTCTAAGGAGGACTAGTTAGCGTCAACAACATAGCCTCACATGTTAAGCGAACCTTCATTTGAGAAGCCTAGTAACAATTATTGGTAGTGCTATTAGTCTGTTCATCCCTCAACTCACTGTTAGACTGTGCTGTCCCTGCCTGGTGAGACAGTAGTAACCAAACTCACAATCACATCTGGTAGGGAGATTTGGTGGTGAAGCTGATGTCCCTGAAGGAAGTGTGATAGCATATTTCCAGAGTAAGATGATGCAAACTGTTTTTAGAACATATCTTATTTCTTCATTTGAAAATTGATGGCATCAAACCAGTGAAATCAGAAGATCTTACCTATGTCACATAAAAGACCCTGCCAGTTTGGGGTACATCGGCAAGTGTAGTTGTTGATTCCATCTATGCAAATTCCACCGTGTGCACAAACTACACCTTTACAATCGTCAATGTCTGCAAAAGAAGTGTGGAAACAGAGAATAATATAAATGGATGCTAAATATATGCATGACCCATGATTCCAAGATAAGCTGTCCCATACTATGGGAAGCTGTCACAGAACTCCCTTCATTGCAGTGAGCAGGGCCGCCAAACCCAGCTAATGACTTGACAACTGGCTTTCATTCCTTGCATACTAGTTGTACTTTCCTCAGCACCCAGGGGAGGCTCTAGGCTCATGGCGGCCCTGGGCAGGGAGCGTAGGTAGGGGGCAGGGCGGAGCGCGGACGCCAGTGAAGAGGGGGAGAGGGGGGTTTGGAAGTGGAACAGAGCTGGAGTCCGCCAAAATCCCTGCCAGGGGCCGCCACGCAAATATGTATCCATCCTCAGAGGATTATTATATCAAGGATATATATTGGTGTGGTGGCCCCTGAGGTTTGGTGGCCCTGTGCAGGTGCACAGCTTGCAAATGCCTAAGGCCGCCCCTGCAGCACCTTCCTCCTACCAGTCACCGACCAGCCATGACAGGTCTGAAAGGTGACAGGGACATTACACATTATCTGACTGGACATACATATCTCATTGGTATCACGAGGGTGAAGCAGTAATTCACATACATGGAGTGTCTGCTCTTTATTTTGACTATGACGCTGCAGGTAAGACCTCTACTATGCTGCATGATAAACGTGTGACAACATGTGGTATTATTTTCTGAATACAGTAGAAAAACGTGTTCAATAATCAGACGCTGTTTCATGACAAATAGCACATTCATATTCCCTTTTATAAATTATGTCAGTAAAAGGCAGGATAAAACCTAGGAAAATGTCAGAAACAATTGAAAGATGCAAGCAATTTGAGCCCAGAAACCAGCCAGCAAAATCAAGTCACTTGGACTTTATTTGGTGTCAATATAAACACTAGTATCTTATATGACTATATTTGTTCCCTGGAGCACCTCAGCAGTACCACTTCCATGTTTAATGTAGTGTAGGTGTTGGACATACAACCATTGTCTCTACCGAGGTCTACAGAGGTCTGGAGTTGACTGCCATCCATTTAATCTAATATGAGCAGTCCACCATTACACCTGGAGGAGTTAGCTTAAAGAAAGACCTCCATGGAAATGGTGACCGACTACCAGAAGAAGAACAGCAAAGCATGTTTGACATGCTGAAAGTTACCAAGGGTATGTTATTGAGAGTATCATGTGGCAATGACACTGTACCCCACTTAAGACACATGCCATCTCCCCAGCCATAAAGGTTGATGGAATCAGACTCCGAGTCAAGGATATGAAACATAGGAAATGCTAACTTTTCATGGACATCTGAACAACACCCTGATTGTGTATTCGTGAAATACCCATTCATATATAGCTGGTCAGTTCCCACCTATAACACTGTGGGCCATATTATCAAGAACAGCGCAAACATTATCGCCGCTTTAGCGGCAGGAAACTGCAGCTAAAGCGGCGATAAGGGGCTTGATAATATGCCCTAGAAAATTCCAATAGAAGCCCAGGATCTGGTGTCAAGGACATCAAACCTGGGCTTCTATTGGCACTAGCCCTCTGGGTAAGGGTAAGTGCATATTGCAGGACATTGGCCTGCAAGCGGTCCACATCATTGCCCACACACTTGTAAGTGGATTTTGAAGAGGGGTGACACACTGACAAACTGACTTTCACCAACTTCAGTGGCAGCTGAAAGGAATGTCCCACTCAATCTCCAAGCATGTAGGCAGATGTCTCGGAGATTGGGGTGTGGACCACCGCCAATACCCCCCCCACACAACTAGGAGAGAAGGTCTGCCCTGCATGGAAGTCACAGCGGGGTACATGTGGAGAAGAGCAGAAGGTCCGCATAACACACTTTCCGTGGCCAATTCGGGGCATTGAGAATGAATAGGGCGCAGTCTTGGTGAATCTTCCTCAGAATTCAAGGTACAAAAGTATGTGGAGAAAAGCATAATGCCACTGAAAGCTCTGCCTCAATAGAAATGCAGCCCCCAAAGCTCCCCTCATCAGATATTGGAGGATGCCGAACTGCCAGCAATGAGCAGTTTCTGAAAAGGTGAACACCTTGAAATGAAAAGTCCCCCACTGGGTGACGATGTCCTGGACTACATCTGGAAGACGCCATTCGTGGTTGGCACAATAACACCATTGGCTCTGACATGCAGGGACTGCATTACATGACTGGCAGTGAGCCAGATCCCTTGGTGGTGCGCCAAAGACCACAGTCTCAATGCTTCCAGGCAAAGGAGGCAAGACCTACTCCCCCTTGCTAGTTATGATTCCACATTGCTGTTGTGTTGTTTGTCAAGATATGGGCAGACTGATCTTGGAAGGAGGAAAGGAAGCCCTTGAACGCCAGCAAAATTGCCTGCAGTTCAAATGGGTTAATATGAAGAACCTGTTCTTCCGGAGATCAGACTCCTCTGAGCTCCAGAACGTCCAGGTAGGTTCCCCACCCTAAGGTGGAGGCATATGGCACTACCATAGTGACCAATGACGGGGGGTGAAGGCCATTGCGCAGCCCAGGTTATCCTCGTTCCCCCACCAAACCACTTCTGGGGCAGCGCTGGGGAAGATTAGTAATTGAGTCCTTCATGTCTTCCATGTACTGAAGCCACTGCCTATGGATGCATCACTGCAGGGCTTTAATTTCGAAAATGGGCATGATAATGCATGAAACCCACACATTTATGAATCTGAGAACTCTTAGAAATGGATGTCTAGGGCCTGGCGGAAAGGACAGAACCATCTCTTGCATACCTGCAATCCTCTGAGGCAGAAGGAAGGAGCGGATAGAGAAGAGTGGTGTTCAGAAATGACTCTATGAACTGGGGTCGCTGGAATGGCTTCAGGACATTTGAGCTTGTTGCTGGAAAAGCACAGGTCAAACAGCAGGGACTCTGTCAACTGCAAATGAGGTGACACCATATGTGGTGACCCCGGTTTGAGGAGGAAGCCATCCAGGTAGAGGGATGATCGAAATGCACAACCGTCTATGACTGGACACAACCATTGACTTCACCTCGGTGAAGACTCAAGATGCCGATGTTGATCCAAAGGGTGCAGAGGCACAATGGTAATGCGTAGACCCCCCAACAAATCTCAAGTATGTGTGGTGGGACTGCATCATATGAATGTGAAAGTACATATCCTGAAGGCTCCGAATGTTTGGGGAAGAGAACAAATAGAGGAGGAAGAGGAGGAGAAGGCTTGCTGAGGGATCCACAACCCATAGCTATACCCCTGCTCATGTACTGACAGGCCAGTGGGTTTTCAGGAGCTGTGTATGTTGTTGGAAGGATTGTCTCTGGTGAAAGGAGAAACCACTTGTAAACACCTGAAAGTGACAAAAACTGCCTATAGTCTCACTGAGGCTGGGCTTGTTGACGGCTAATGGAACGCGTTGTTGCCTTAATGGCTATAACAAAAAATGTCTTCAGTGCAGCAGCCACTTTATCCCAGAACTCGTGGGCTTGTACATCAATAGAGAACCCTGATGTTTCTGGCCAGGTATGATGAAAGATGGATACTGAGGTACTCATTGCTTTGGCAACAGAGTCAGCCCCCATGCCTCCAAACATTTGGATTCCCTGTTGGATTGGACTGTAGAAAATGTTTCCAAGACTCTCCGGAGATGGATAGGCCGCTAAGCAAGATGAGTCACTTGAAGCAGGTCAATATTGGCTGGGTACCAGCCAATTGACAGCTAAGCTGAAGTTGGCTTCTTCCAAGAAGCCAAGACAGGCTCAATTAAGGCATCATTGTAGGGCATAAATAGTTCAGAAGAGGACGTGGCAGGGAGAACCCCTCCATGAGAAGATTTGTCTTCACATCAATTGATGGTAGTTGCACCTCCAAAACCTTCAGCTGCTTGCTTAAATAAAGAATGTAGCAACATGACCTTCAGGGTTGAGGACCCATCAAGAAAATTCATACCCATGTCATGAGAAGCATCCAGCTCACTAGCCAAAGACAAGCTAGAGATGTTGTAAGAATCCTCTAGCAGTCATTTCCCCAATCATAAAGAATGAGCGAATCAGAATTTGATCCAAAGAGATCATGAATTTGTTGGTGATATTCTTCATCCTCAATGAGTCTTTGCGCCTCTCTTCTATACCTTTTCTGGTCCCCATAGGTGCATGAGGTGACACCAATGTCCCTGACTATGGCTCTAGCTCGCGTGGAGGCGGTGTCATTGGTGGCTTGACCTTCGACATTGACAATGGTGCTGAAGGTGGTACTGCATAGTTGTCTATCTGTGCTGCGGGTCATGTGACATACAGCATAATTTCTAATTTCTAATTTAAAATACTTGTAGAGCGCAGCGTCCACCTTGCGGTTTCTTGGCGCTAGGGGGATCGGCAACTGAGGTGAAAAAAGAAAAAAAGACCAGGGAGAGATGAAAGGGATGTATAAGGAAGTCTAAGTGGGGAAAGCCTGGCTGAAAAGGAACGTTTTCAGATCTCTGCGAAAGGGGAGGTACTGAGTGGCAAAGCGGAGGTGGTCAGGAAGTGAGTTCCAGAAGGTTGGAGCTAGGGTGGAGAAATTAGCCCCGCCCCACTTTTTGCGAGTGAAGCGAGGGATCTGGAGGAGGGCCCTGGAGGAAGACCGAAGTTGTCTAGTAGGTACATAGGACTTGATTAATGAGGAGATGAAGGCAGGGGCAGAGCCCTGGCGGGCCTGGAAGACCATGCACCCGATCTTGAATAGGGCCCGTTCCTTTATGGGGAGCCAGTGAAGCTCCCTGAGAAGGGGGGTGGAGTGGTGGTAACGAGGGAGGCCGTACACAAGCCGGGCTGCTTGATTCTGGACGGTCTGGAGTCTACGCAAACTGTAAGCGGGGATACCGTGATAAAGAGCGTTAGCGTAGTCCAATTTTGATATCACGAGTGCGGCCATAATGATCTTAAGTGCCTGGGGAGAAAAGAAGCGGGAGACAGTGCGGATAGTGCGGAGAGAAAGGAAGCAGGAGGACACCACAAAGCTGATTTGTGAATGAAGAGTGAGTTGGCTGTTTATTTTGACACCAAGTGTTTTGACCGTGGTGGAGGGGGTCGGTGCAGAGCCAAGAGAAGAGGGCCAGAAGCGAGAGTTCCAGGGACTGGATGAACCACCAGTGAGAACCAACTCGGTTTTATCCGGGTTCAACTTGAGGTGGTTGTGGTTCATCCAGTCCCTGATGAATGTCATAGTTGACTGGAAATTGGAGACCGAGAGAGGAGAAAGGGACAGATCAAAGATGAGCTGGAGGTCATCCGCGTAGTTAAAGACGGTGACCTCCAGCTGCTGTAGTGCAAAGATGAGAGGAAAGATATAAAGGTTGAAAAGTAAGGGGGAGAGCGAGGATCCCTGGGGAACACCGCAAGTGACAGGGAGGGGAGTGGCCGTGAAGTCGCCTAACCGGACCGCCTGAGTGCGTTCCCTCAGAAAGGAGGAGAGCCAGATCAGAGCTGATCCCCCGATGCCGGCCGCCTTGACACGGGTGAGTAGGATGGTGTGGTCCACCGTGTCAAAGGCGGCGGAAAGATCAAGGAGGACCAGTGCCTGGTGTTTGTTTTCGTCCATACCCTTTCTGAGTTTGTCCAAGACTGAGACCACGACTGACTCGGTCGAATGCCTGGGACGAAACCCGGCTTGGCGAGAAGCCAGTCCCCCATTTGTCTCGACATGGGCGCTGAGCACCGCGGTAACATGGCGTTCCATCACCTTGCCCAGGAAGGGTAGCAGGGAGATGGGGCGATAGTTGGCCGAGATAGAGGAGTCAGCGCCAGATTTCTTCAGGATGGGCACTATGGTAGCTGCCTTAAGCGAGTAGGGCACTACACCCTGAGCCAGGGAACTGTTGAGGAAGGCAATGGGGGGGTCAGGGCAGCTGGAGTAGATTTGCTGCAGGACTCGTGCTGGGCAGACGTCCGCGGGAGATCCCGACTTCACTTTAGGGAGTATCTCCAGAAAAGAGTCCTGCGTGAGGGGGGGGATAGAGGTAAGAGTGTAGGGGAGGGAAGGAGGGGCGGGATCGACGAAGGCAGAGGAGGGTGGGGGGATATTAAGCTTGATGGTTGCTATTTTATCTAAAAAATAGGTATTGAGCTGGTCGCAGAGAGGTTGGGAGGGAGGGATATTGGTCGAGGTTCGGTCAGAGAATGCCAGGTCATTCACTATCCCGAAGATTTCCCTGGGTTTGTTTTCGGCAGAAGTAATTTTGGACGAAAAGTAGGTGGACTTAGCAGCCAGGATTGCTGTTTTATATTTGTCCAGTGCTGATAAGAAGTGGGTTTTTAATAGGGGATCGTAATTTTTCCTCCATTTCCTTTCTGCCTGTCGGGCGCTCAGTTTGAGATCTTTTAGGTGGTCATTGAACCATCTATTGGAGTCCTTTGGTCGGCGGATGGAGATGCGGCGTAGGGGCGCCACCGAGTCGCAGCCATCCGCCAGCCAGGTGTTAATGGCCGTGGCTTGAGAGGTAGATGTTAAGCCAGTAAGAGTAGGAGTAGAGTCGCGGAGCATGGAGGTCAAGGAGGGGTAATCCAATCTATTCCAGTTCCGTGCCCAGGTGTTTTTGGCATGCGGAGTTTTAAGCATCATGTTGCGGGGAATAGAGAAGGAAATGAGGGCATGGTCGGACCAAGGGCACGGCGAGACAGTGGCCGAGGCCACGGGGAGGTTGAGTGACCAGACCTGGTCCAATGTGTGCCCATGGGAGTGAGTGGGAACGGATATGTGCGACGCGAAATTAAGGGTTAAGAGGCAGTCTGTAAACTCTCTTGAGGCTGAGCACTCGTGTGGGTCAGAGGGCCAGTAATTGAAGTCCCCTAGCACCAGGACCGAGGCGTAGTTGACCGCTAAGTTGGCCAATAGGTCTTGAAAGGCCGGCAAAAATGCAGGCGAGGGCTGGGGAGGCCGGTACATTAATAGGCAGGTGATGGGGGGGGAAAATGAAAGAGAGCGGGCCACCAGGAAATCAGCAGGGGGAATGGGGGGTGAGGGAAGTGATTGGAAGTTCAGCTCCGACCGAGCAATCAGGGCAACCCCACCGCCTGCCTTTCCCGCCGGCCGGTCAGCTCGGAGGGCCACATAGGAGGGGGGTAAGGTGGCCAGGAGAACGGGGAGGGAAGTGTCACAGTACCAAGTTTCGGTCAGGAGCAGTAGGTCAGGTTTCTCAGAGTCGAGTAAGACGAACAGCTCATGGTGGTGCTTGACCGCTGACCTGGTATTGAGTAGAAAAACAGACAATGCCGGCGAACGGGGGGGGAGGTCGGGAGGAAGGGGGCAGGGTGACAAGGGAGCATGTAGCGGGGGATGAGGGCCTATGGAGGAAGAGGAGGTAAGGCCTAAAGAGGAGATCAGTCTGCGGGTGGGATCTGGAAGTGGCCATTTACCTTGAAGGGCAATAAGATCCTTGGAAGAGTAGAATAAAGGATTGGCATGGAGTTGTGCCCCTAGCCCCGTCCGGCCGCGGACGGGCGCAGACGGGCTTGCCTTAGGCGCGCCTTCGGCGCGCAAAAGTCGCGCCCGCTGCGCTCGTCCGCTGCGCTTCCTGCCAAGACACATACTTTATGCCAGTGGGTGGGAAGGTTGGGGGGGTGTGGCCAGCCGAGGGGGCGTGTCTCGCCTCGCCCTCGGGAATGGCGGCTGAAGGAAGGGAGTCGTTGCAGCGAGAAGCGCTGTTTCTGGGAAGCCAAAGATGCAGGTAGGTGAGGGTAACAGTTAAAAGACACAGTATTAGATCACAAATGCTTTAAAAATTATAAAACCCTGCTCCCGGCTTTTCGCCTCAGGAGCCAATCAACAATGCAGCGCCTAGAATCGGCGCGCTCTATTTGTAGGTTTGGCGGGGGGGCGTGGCCAGCCGAGGGGGCGTGTCTCGCCTCGCCCTCGGGAATGGCGGCTGAAGGAAGGGAGTCGTTGCAGCGAGAAGCGCTGTTTCTGGGAAGCCAAAGATGCAGGTAGGTGAGGGTAACAGTTAAAAGACACAGTATTAGATCACAAATGCTTTAAAAATGATAAAACCCTGCTCCCGGCTTTTCGCCTCAGGAGCCAATCAACAATGCAGCGCCTAGAATCGGCGCGCTCTATTTGTAGGTTTGGCGGGGGGGCGTGGCCAGCCGAGGGGGCGTGTCTCGCCTCGCCCTCGGGAATGGCGGCTGAAGGAAGGGAGTCGTTGCAGCGAGAAGCGCTGTTTCTGGGAAGCCAAAGATGCAGGTAGGTGAGGGTAACAGTTAAAAGACACAGTATTAGATCACAAATGCTTTAAAAATTATAAAACCCTGCTCCCGGCTTTTCGCCTCAGGAGCCAATCAACAATGCATCAGGAGCATCATCATCATCTTAACCATGGAAGGCCGAATGGCCCCTCAGGTCCCAGTGGTGCACCAGAGTGATTTGATGTTCTGGCAAATATCCCAAAGATGTCATTGAGGAATGCGACTGGGTCTGAAAACACTGCTGGGAACTCCAGGAAGGATGCCATCTGGACATCCAGCAACTGTGGTGTCGACCGGCCTAGTAGGGAGGGCATCAGCTTCAATGGCTATGGCAAGAAAGGTGTTGGCGCCAGAGGAATTGCAGACACTGATGCAGATGGAGTCTGCTCTGAGGTTTGTCCAGCTGAGGACCAGGTGCAGACCCATCGGAAGGCATGACAGTCAAACCCATCTCCAAGAACTCCGGCTCTGAGAATGACGAAGCTTTGGAAGTTCAGGGTCATTTAGAGGAATTACATTTTCTTTATTGCGTTTTGTGTTTTCTGTGCTTTTTTCATTTCCCTCCTGAGGAATGCAAGGAGAAAGACCTAGATCAAGGTCCGGATTGTCAATGACTCTGTTTGTGCGTGTCAATAAAGAACTTGGCCTCCTGCTTCTGGACTGCTTTCTGGTGTATACTGAGGCAAGAGATACAAGAGAGAAAATCATGATCAAACCCCAAGCGCCATAAACAAATGCAGTTTGGGTCTGTGATTGACATCTGTGCCTCACAATCCCTACAAGGCTTAAAGCCTGAACAATTTGGAGATGATGTTGCACTGCACTTGTAACTTTTCTGTGTGAGGAATACTCAAGACTCTCAGGAGAGACCGAGCTCCGAATCAGTGTTGAAGGCGCAGAAAAAAGGGAACTGACATCGTTGCTCTGTGGTGGTAGGCATATAGCTTTAGTGACCTCTCCTGATGCCACTTCCAGCGTCGATATAATGCCTACGTCCCCTACCAGCGAAATGCCAGCTTTGAAGTTTACGGATCCAGCCTGACGTCTACTTAAAAATCAGAGACGTGAAGGCAATCCTGAAATTTTTGGGAGGTGGATGCCCCGTATTCCGTTTGCCGGAATGTTAGAGAACGTTCACGTCTCTGAATTTTAATCGCTGTCGGAATTGAGAAAACCCATAACATAAGAGAACTTTTTCAACCCACGGAGTTGCATACTTTGTTCTGTGGAATTAGAATTTTGAGAGTATTTATGTACATTTTCGATACGCTGGGTGTGATGAATTAACCCGCGATCTATTAGAAATCTGACTACCTCGGAGGTATATGTCTAGAACCCCGAATACCGGAACAATAGAGATACATAATGTTTTAATGGGAATTAATATAATGTTGTCCTGAAGAAGGTGTTGGCTGCTTATTAATGTGCCCACCAAAACGCGTCGATGCTCAAGCAAGGCATAATTACTCTAAGTCTGTGGCGACAATAATTCTGACGGAGAATTGAAATATTGATCAGAATTGATCTCTGGATGACTTTTGTATTTCCCTCTCTGTAATAGGAACTATTTTTCCTTAGTGGTATTCCCATCTTAGCCTGTTTTGTTTTGCTTTGTTTTGGGCCAATGTGTTTTATACTGTTTTAAACTAATACTGTACCTATGATAGGCTTGGATCATGTGCTCCTAGAAAGCCTCTAATGTTTTTAATATTTGTTTGAATAAATTGTATACATTTTTTTATATATTTTTTACATTTCCTCTTTGTTCATTACATTCTGTGAATTAAGGTTCTTTGATTAGAGATGCTGATGATTGAGTATATGTGATTGCAATTGCCCAAAGGGGATTTCACTTTTTGACATTTGTCTTTACGGTACCCTACCCTTTTGGTTACTGGGTCCCTCTCTCTTTTATTAGAGAGTCTACCAGTGTTCGACAGCTGAGGAATCTGCAGGCAGAAATATCCATCAGAAACAATTTTAAAAGGCATTTTGGTTTAGCCATTCCTTTAATTGAAAAGAAGCCCAGAAGGCTGAAATACACTCCTCTTTGTTATCAGCTCAAATCACAGTCATAACGGTGCCTACTGTGTTATTTTTATCTGATGGCCTGGGTTATCCTCACAGAAGCATTCAATTAGTTAAGTCCCTATGACAGAAAATAACTCTCATCAGTATTGATACACAAAAAAGCTCACTGGCACAGAGCTGGCCCCAGTGGCCTTGTGCCCAACTGTTCTACCAGTGGGTAACCCCTGGTGCACACAACATTTGGTTTTACCCATAGTTGCTTGTGAAGAGGATATGAAATTAAGGTGAACCTGTATTGAAATATCTCTCAGTAACCAACACAATATGCACACCGCCTTTACCCTGAGGAGCGGAAATGACTGAATGAGCCCAAACCTTTTTGAGTAGACAATCCCTTCAGCGTACAGTCTTCACCATGCACAAAAACAGTTACCTCCAAGGGCAGGCTTATATGCAACCCATAAATCCCTTGTACCAACACTAATTCACTGCTGAATATGACCATAGCTCCTTTTTCATATTTTCTTTTTCAGAACTTTGTTACGATTCATGGAGTAATGGGAACAGCTCTATAGTAGATGATGTCATCAGCCACCTATTCTTTCCTATAAAAAAGTATGTTATCAAAGACATATTAAGGCAGAGGTAGAAAGGATCAGATAGATCAATATCAGCTCCACCCCCCAAACTCCTTACCTATTTCACAAAACCTGCCAGTGTATCCAGGCTTGCAGGAGCAACTGAAATCATTCTTTAAATCTTTGCAGGTCGCATCATTCCGACATGGCT
Source organism: Lissotriton helveticus (assembly GCF_964261635.1). NCBI lineage: Eukaryota > Metazoa > Chordata > Amphibia > Caudata > Salamandridae > Lissotriton > Lissotriton helveticus. The sequence continues at coordinate 32,497,944 of NC_136072.1, read as the reverse complement.
GGCTCAAACACTCATTAATATCTGTGAACAGAGACAGAATACGTTCAAAGGCTTGCATTGCACAGTGAGGGTTCTCTTTTAGTCAGTGGTCAGCCAGTGGTTACAGCACAGATTTTGCAGTGGGTTCTGTTATTCAACACAAGTCTCACAGCAAGTTTAATGTTCCATTGCACTTCAATAAAATAACCAAGAAGCTCCTTTTAGGCAGGACACTCCACAAGTGTAGCAAAGGTGAGCAGCCAGTGATTACTCCAGAAGGGGCAGTACATTTGGAACTCAGAAACAGCAGGATACAGTACTCAGACATAATAAATCTCAATGTCCTATCATGGTTGTATATTTGAAAAAAAATCTTCATTTACTCATGGAAAATGTAGCACAGTTAATGAAAACCAGTAGTAGAAACCAAAAGCTACTTTGAACTTCTGAACCACAGCAAACATAGTTGTAACACTTGCATGTTAATGTGCTTCATTCAATGTAAATGTTAATAGTTTGGCCTAACGAACAAGTTACTTACCGTCGGTAACGCTGTTTCTGGTAGATACTATATCTGCCTGTGGATTCCTCACTTTGTGAATATCCCCCTGCGTCAGCAACATTCGGAAATTCTTTTGTAGCTTCGCGCCGACGTGGATCCGGACGTCACAGAGGCACGGCATCGCACGCGACCCCGCTGACGTCACCGGCGCCTATAACAGGCCCACGCCGGCGTGATGACATCAGTTCCGCCCTTTTTTCCGTGCCCTCGAGGCACACGGACGGACCGATGACAGTAGAAATATACACAGTATATGTAGTATAGAAAACAAGGTAACACACACAGTGTGAAGCAAATGCAATAAAACATTTGAAATAGACAAATCCTTGACCATAAAATAATACATTATATAAACCACTGGCATAGAAGAGTGGACAACTTGGAGGCGGGTGGGTCAGTGAGGAATCCACAGGCAGATATAGTATCTACCAGAAAAAGCGTTACCGAAGGTAAGTAACTTGTTCTTCTGATAGATACATCTGCCGTGTGGATTCCTCACCTTGTGAATAGAGTCCCACAGCAGTCCCCACTCCCGGAGGAGGGTGTCCACTCTGCTATACCAGGAAATCTTGGAGGACAGAACGCGCGAAGTGGCCGTCCCTCCTCACCTCGGTATCCAAGCAGTAGTGCTTCGCGAAAGTGTGGAGGGAGGCCCAAGTCGCGGCTCTGCAAATGTCCCCAACAGGAACACCTCTAGACAAAGCAGATGTTGCAGACTTTGCTCTAGTCGAATGTGCTCTAATACCCTCTGGTGGGTCCTTACCAGCCAAAGAGTAGCAGATCTTAATGCAGAGCACGATCCATCTCGACAAAGTCCTCTTATGGACCGCTCTTCCTTTCTTGCAGCCAGCAAAGCCAACGAAGAGCTGGTCGTCCACTCGACAGTCTTTAGTCCTGTCCAAGTAGAAAGACACCGCCCTCTTGGGGTCAAGACGGTGTAACCGCTCCTCCTCCTAGGAAGGGTGAGGGGGAGGATAAAAGGTAGGAAGGGTAATGGACTGACCAAGGTGGAAAGGAGTAACCACCTTTGGCAGAAAAGCAGCCCGGGTCCTACGAACCATTCGTTCAGCATGAATGGTCAGGAATGGGGGCTTGGAACTAAGAGCTTGAAGCTCACTTACCCTCCTTGCCGAGGTGATTGCAACGAGAAAAACCGTTTTCAAAGTCAGAAGCCTCATGGGACACTTGTGAAGAGGCTCAAAGGGAGCCCCCCATTAAAAATGTCAAAACTAGGTTCAAATCCCACTGAGGCACAACAAAGGGTGTAGGAGAGAACCTATTAGTAAGGCCCTTCAAAAACCTTAAAACAATGGGAGACTTAAAAAGAGAAGGCTGGTCAGGCAAACAGATAAACGCCGACAGCGCAGAAAGATAACCCTTCACCGTGGCAACAGCAAGCCCCTGCTGGGCCAGAGAAAGGGCAAACTGGAGCACATCAGATAAATGGGACCTCAAAGGGGCGATCAATATGACTTGGGCCCGGTCTTGGCGAATCTTCCTCAGAACCCGAGGAATCAAGGGTATGGGAGGAAACACGTAAAAGAGTTGATTTCCCCAACTCAACTGAAACGCGTCCCCCAAGGCTCCTTGCATCGGAAACTGGAGACTGCAGAAAGACGGGCAGTGAGCATTCTCGCGAGTGGCGAACAGGTCCACCCGAGGAGTCCCCCACATCTGGAAGATGTCGTGAGCCACCTCCGGGTGAAGCCTCCACTCGTGGTCGGCAGAGAACTGCCGACTGAGACTGTCTGCACGAACGTTCAACACTCCGGCCAGATGATTTGCCATCAGACAAATCTGATGGTCCTGAACCCAGGACCAGAGACGCAGAGCCTCTCTGCAGAGACACTGCGACCCCACTCCTCCCTGCTTGTTGACATACCACATTGCGGTCGTGTTGTCCGTCAGGACTTGAACCAACTGACCGCGAAGGGAAGGGAGGAAGGCCTTGAGCGCCAAACGTATCGCCCGCAATTCCAGAAGGTTGATGTGAAGCAACCTTTCCTCTGGAGACCAAAGACCTTTGACCTCCAGATCCCCCAGATGAGCACCCCACCCCAGGGTGGATGCATCCGATATCACTGTGGCCACCGATGGAGGCAGTTGGAAAGGCTTTCCTTGAGACAGATTGCCTTCCACGCCCCACCAAGATAGATCCGCCGCAGCTTCTCTGGAGATCCTCACTGACTCCCTGAGATCTCCATTGTGTTGATACCACTGCCTGCGGAGGCACCACTGGAGTGCCCTCATGTGCCAGCGTGCATGGTTGACCAACAGAATGCATGAAGCCATCAGACCGAGCAGGCGAAGAACCTTCAAGACTGGAACGACCGCTCCATCGAAAAATAAAGGAATCATCTCCTGTATGTCGCGAATCCTTTGAGGAGGAGGGAATGCACGACATACAGTAGTGTCCAGTACCGCACCTATGAACAGGTTGCGCTGTGAGGGCACCAGGTGAGATTTGGGTACATTTATCGAAAAACCCAACCTGTGCAACAACTGAGTTGTCTCCTGCAGATGATGGAGCACCCTCTCTGGCGACTCCGCTTTGATCAGCCAGTCGTCTAGATACGGAAACACATGAATCCCCGATCTTCTGAGATGAGCTGCCACCACTGCCATCACCTTGGTGAAGACTCGAGGTGCAGTAGTAAGGCCAAACGGAAGGACCACAAACTGGTAGTGCTGTGACCCAACCGTGAAACGGAGATACTTTCTGTGCGACTTCAAGATGGGAATATGAAAATACGCATCCTGCAAGTCGATCGACACCATCCAGTCCTCTTCCAACAGCGCTTGAAGAACCTGTGCAAGAATGAGCATTTTGAACTTTTCCTGCTTCAGGTAAAGGTTCAAAATCCTGAGGTCCAGGATTGGCCGAAGTCTGCCATCTTTCTTGGGGATCAGGAAATACCGGGAGTAGCACCCCGGACCCCTTTCCTGCTCTGGAACCACCTCTATCGCACCCTTTCGGAACAGTGCCAGGACTTCTTCCTGCAGGAGAAGCAGGTGGTCTTCCGAACAATAACCCTGGCAAGGAGGGTAATTGGGAGGGAATTCCTGGAAAGGAAGTGCATACCCATTCTCTACAAGATTGAGAACCCAAAGATCCGATGTTATTAATTCCCAATCTTGTAGAAAATGTGTAAGCCGACCCCCCACTGGGCCCACATGATCCGGAATGGCGGATCTAGGGCTGCTTTGCTGCGTTGGCCGGGGGTTGGGAAGGAGAGGAGGAGGAGGAGGAGGAGGAAGCTTGACGACCTCTAGGACGGGATCTTTGTCTGCCTCTGTACGACTTGTACAGCATATTCTGCTGCTGCTGAGGCTGCTGCTGGGATGATCTGTAAGATCGAAAGGAAGATCGGCCAAATCCTCTGAAGCGTCTTCCGGTAGTACCCCTGGACTGAAGGCCCAAAGATTTTGCAGTGGCCCTACTGTCCTTAAAACGCTCCAAGGCAGTATCAGCTTTCTTTCCAAACAGACCTGATCCATCGAAAGGCAAGTCCATCAACGCAGACTGGACATCAGCAGAAAACTCTGAAGAATTTGAGCCAAGCAGCTCTCCTAGTAGCCACAGAGGAACCCATGACCCTTGCCACCGAGTCTGCAGTGTCCAGACCACTCTGGATGACCTGTCTCGCAGCTGCTTGGGTGTCCGAAACTACTTCTTGAAAATCCTTCCTGTCCTCCTCAGGAATCTTTGGAATGAGCTGCTTGACAGAGTCCATCAAGGCATGGATATATCTCCCCATCAGACACGGAGCATTGGTTGATTTTAATGCCATACTGGCTGATGAGAAAACCTTTTTGGCACTTTGGTCCTGTTTCCTGGATTCCTTGTCTCCAGGAACCTGTGGAAACGCTCCAGCAGATTTCTTAGAGCAGGCAGCCTGCACTACCAAACTCTCAGGAAGAGGATGCGTTGTTAAAAAAGCAGGATCCTCCGGTGCAGTTCTATATCTCCTCGCTACTGTTCTAGAAACCGCAGGAGCCGATAAGGGTTTTTTCCAGACCTCATAGACAGGTTCAGACAATGCCTTGTTGAATGGCAACATAGGTTCGATCACAGATGAGGGTGAATGAAGCACCTCAGTTAAAATATTAGGCTTATAATCAGCCGTAGGTAGAGTAATGTTTAGCAAACTCGCTGCCTTCTTAATGACAGTGTGGTAAGGCACCACATCCTTAGATGGAACATTCGATACAGAAGCTAACTCCCATTCAGGCGATAGCACAAGCCCACTGGCCTCGCACAAGTCTTCAAAGGGATCCTCAGAATCCTGCAATTCTCCTTCTTCAGTATCAGAATACCCATATTTCTCCTCTTCTAGAAGTCTCTGGGCCTTTCTCCGAGACCTTTCTTTCACAGCCGAAGTCAAAGGATTCGAAACCGACTCCGACGGGGTCGGCGCCGGCGTCGAACCAGACGTCGGCCGAGGTCCCTCGACACGAGGTCGGACAGAATCTTGCCTCGGAGTCGCGGGTATCGGCGTCGATGGGATCGGCGTCGATGGAGCCGGCGTCGTGCGCTTCGGCGTCGACGACACCGGTGGTGTCGGAAAATGCCAATGCGGTGGTAGAGCTGGCATAAAAGGCATAAAGGGTGCAGGGGCATAAGCCTGTGGAACCCCTAAGTTAAAGGCCATAGGACCCGTGGGACCAACAGGTGCACCAGACGGGAACATTGCCCTTGAATATACACCAAACATGGCGTTCAGGAACTGGGTAGGATCCTGACCTGGAGTCGGAAACTCAGGATATGGACCTCTTGGTTGTTCCTGGGGAGGCGGAGCCGATACGACGTCGACCTCTTCTTCGGATGCCGGAACCGGAGTCGATGAACCACCAGGTGCCGGAACTTCGGTTCCACCAGCCCCCTGCTCCTCACCTTCATCCTCCTGACCAGAAGGATTGGATGGAATCGGAGAATGGACCTGTTCTTGAGGTTCGGGTGAACCCGGATGCGAAGCCTCTTCATGTTCCGACTCCGAAACCTCCACCTCTTTACTCATGAGTTTGACTTGGGACTTCGGTCTTGAGTCAGAGTCCTTCCCAGAGCGATGACGTGACTCATGGGTCCTCCTCCTGTGTTTCTTCTTCGAAGACTTGGAAGCGTGAGCCGAGGATGACTCCGAGTGCGACCTCGAACGAGACCTCGACCTCGATCTCGACCTCGACCGACGAGATCGAGATTTCGATGACTTCTTAGCTTTCTTGCTCTTGAGTTTCGCCACGAGAAGCTTTGTCTCCCTCTCTCTCAAGGCTTTTGGAGTCATCTTTTTGCAGCAGGAACAGTCCTCGACATCAAACACCAGACACAACATTCGTGAGGGTCGGTGATTGACATGGTCTTGCCACATTCACCGCAGGCTTTAAATCCAGTCTTCTTCGACGACATCCCGAAGAGATTGAAGAAAGACACAAAAATATGGAAATAGTAACAAAGTTACTGTAAGCTACTACACGATCCCTGAAAACCGTTAGCGTCGACGACGCGGAAAAAAGGGAACTGATGTCATCACGCCGGCGTGGGCCTGTTATAGGCGCCGGTGACGTCAGCGGGGTCGCGTGCGATGCCGTGCCTCTGTGACGTCCGGATCCACGTCGGCGCGAAGCTACAAAAGAATTTCCGAATGTTGCTGACGCAGGGGGATATTCACAAGGTGAGGAATCCACACGGCAGATGTATCTATCAGAAATTATTATTCTTTGAGGAAAGGTTCAGGCACAGTCAGAGTAGACAGGCTTACCTTAAGAAAATGTGTAAAGCATTTAGACATAACGGTGAAAACATAAAAAATACAACAAATAAAAACCCCACTCTAATTTATAAAAATAAAGAATACTTTAATTAACAAAATAACATAAAAACAACAAAAATTCGATGAGGGGAACCAGAGATATAAATGTTTAAGGTATTAATTGAGAATAGCACCAAAAATAGCAAAGTGCAATGGCCGCCAACTGGTCACAGTAGACCGAGGCAAAGTCAAAAGTTAAGGCCAACCTGGTCAATTGTTGGTCAGATACAGGGACTGGGTTTGTCCCTCTCAGAGAGTTATCTTTTTTACTTAAAAACAGTTCTGGACGTTGACAGGTCATCAATGGATTTTTCAGCACCGAAAGCAGCAGGCTGAAGCCGAAGGAGGGCTCGACGGCCAAGGGTTGCAGGAGGACAGGGTCCCAATGCTGTCTTGGATGAAGGTGGCAAAGCTCTAACCAGCAGAAGTTCAGGATTTGTGGCCAAAATGGCCTTGACAACGATCAAGCGTCATTCACCGTCGGTTCTGGTGAAGTCGTCGGTGGTCGGTCATTGAGGTTTCTCTAGCATTTTGGATTCCCACAGCAAGGCTGCAGGTTGAAGCCAGCAAAGGGTCAGCGTTGTCAAAGGGCGCTTCGATGTTGGCCCCAAGAAATAGCATAGTTGGAGATGTATGAAGTCCAATCCCATCAGCAATGCACACTCAGAGGATCAGCTGGCGGTCTTACGGCGGTTCTCTTGAAAACAAGTTGCAAAGAGTTTCTAAGTACCCACTTTTAGGGTTAGGCAGGAGGAGTACACCCAGATACCAGTGAAGGGTTCCAGAACATCAATAACAGAACTTGGGAGTCAGGACTTAATCCAGTGAATGCCACCAGCAGGGTCCAGCATTGGTTCTGGTAAAACTGGTCAGTTAGCTTTGCAGAAAAGTGGGCTTCTTTCAAGTTTTGCATTTCTGCAGTTTACCAAGAGGTCAGCCAACTGGCAGCTGGAGTCAACTTGTTTGCCCTGGGTACAAATGGGAGCATGTACAGCCCATAGGATTCTCCTCACAAGTCTCAACAGCAATTGCAGTCATTTGTCTGCCTTTCACATGTTCAACTGTACTCTAAAGAAGGAACACACGGGGGTGCCACATGTATTCCTGGCAATAGCCTGCCTGTGGGCTTGATTCCTGACCCTTCACTGTCCAATTAGGAAAAGGTTCCCAGGGGTAAACCTACCGCCTTTTGAAGCAGTTCCTGTGTATCGTACTGCAAACAATCCCAGAGTGCCCCTAAATCCAACATGGCAGAACATTTCTATTCCGGTGCAGAGCTCATGTGTCCACCCTAGAGGTGTGGTCAAGGAAATTAACAACTCTCCTCTGTGGTAATTTAAAACTGGTTCTGGAGGCAGCTCCACTCCCACTGTGATTGGAGACTGGCTGACTAGGAATACAAAAGGGGGGCCGGACCAGGTGTGAGCAACATCAGCTAGTTAAGAGGTAAGCATCCGTTAAAGATGTGCAAAGGGCTGGGCCCAAATCAAAAGCCATCCTGTCAAGGTAAGGCAAACATCTCCCCCCACACTCAAGGGATTTGTCTCAACTCTGGGAGCTAAATCACACTTCAAAAAGAAGCAATTGAGAGTTCCTGGGTGACAGTTGAAAGTTTTTGTAAACTGGCTATTAGAGACTGTAGGCAAGTTAAAAGGTGAATTTTCAAAAGTACTTTGAGTAAAATATTTGTTACAAATTTGACTTTACTGATAAATTGGCTTTGTAATAAATATTTGGAAAAGTTAAAAAATGAACTTTTTATTTCGTTCCTAGATAGAGATAACCTTATTGAATATGAATATTAACTCCCAATGTTTGCTCATTGAACAGTTAACCTTGCTACAGTGGAAATAGCTTTTAGGGCACAGCCTCTGTGAGGAACGTTTAAGTTAAGGAGCGTCGCTCCCCTGCCAGCCAGAACAATAGTAAAACAAGTTAAAACCCATTTTATTATTGTTTTATGTTTCTTCTAGTGACTGTGTGCTGAGTCTTGGGGGAGGGGCCGGGGGGGGGTGACAGTACTGGAGGAGGAGTGCTAGGCACTGTTACCAGCGAACATGACGCTTTGGCCGGTCATCTCAGGTCGGCCAAAGCATCATGTTCACTGAAGCTCTCTCCAACCCAATCTTGAAGCTGCTCTCATGCATAAGAGCAGCTTAAGGATTGGCCTTAGGGCAGTCTTGGCACCCTGTGCCTGCATGCAGTGGAGAGGAGCAGAAGAGTGAGATGCTAGAGGGCGGCAGGTAAGTTATTTTTGTATTTTTCTCCGTCATCCCCATTCCCCCCAGCCCGTCTCTCTTCCGTGACACACTCCGGTCCCGCATTTACATGCTCTTCACTTAAATGTAATGCACCCTGGCTTATGGGCTTAGAGGTGACTTATTAATATTTAAAAGTAGGGTTTAGGCCTGTAAAAAAGGGTATTTATTTGCAGTTTATGCATACATAGCCAGGCTACTGGTGGCAGGCCTGCAGTCATATTTTACATTGTCACTGTAGTGGTAGCACAATTTCCACTGGAGTCCACAAGTGACAGTTAATATACAGGCCCTGGGTACACTTGGTAACATATACTAGGACTTTAAGGTAGGTTAAATATGTCTATTAGATGCATAATCAATTTCTGCATGTTTTAGGGGTCAGCGCACATGCACTGGGGACTGGTTATCAGAGTCCCAGTGCACATAGTCACAACAACAGCAGCATCAGTCCAAAAAAGGGAAGTGATCATGAAAAAAAGGTATTGCCCTCCATGGCCTCCTTCAGATGAAAGGTGAGGAATAACTCAGAAATTCCCTTATTATTTCTCATCATCTAAGCAGAAGAACCTGGAAAAGCCACCTGCGTCAGCATGGACAGTCTGTACTCTACTGTGAAGTCCATAGCCTATAGGCAGATCTACCATTCTCTCTAGGAAGTAGTCACCAGCTGATGAAGACGACTGGTTGATCCTGACCGTGATCATTTAGCTGTGATAATCCCGCCCCAATCCTATGTTCTGAAGCATCTGGTTAGACCACAAATTTTGTGCTAAATTCTTTGCCTTGAGCATCATTGCTGTACACAGCACCTCCCTCAGGGTATCAAATGCCTTCTGATACTCCTCAGTCCATTAGCATTCTTTGGCTGCTACTTTCTAGTCAGCTCTGTCAGGGGGGTAACAATGGTGCAATACATCTGACAAACCTTGTAGTAACCTGTCAGACCTGGGGACACTCTGATCTGAGTCTGGGTTTTGGGAAGTTCCCAAACCAATATTATATGGATCTTGGGACGAAGAGGCTGCACTTGTCTCCTATCAACTTAGTGGCCCAGCAAGACTAAAGACCCCGCCCAATCTAGCACTTGCTGGCCCTGAAGCACTTCCCTACGTTGGATCAGGGTTTGCAGCTGGTGAAGCTAAAGACCGCAATATCATCATCTACTTATGCTGCACTAAAGGTTTCCAGCCCAAACCCTGTTCACCAGCCTCTGAAAGGTGGAAGGTACATTTCTCAACCAAAAGGGCATTACTCTGAATAGAAGTAGAAGTAGGAGTTGAGAATGCTGAACTCTAATCTGTTAGGGCAATTTGCCAGTACCCCTAAGTCAGCGCAAATATGCTGAGACACTTTGCGGTCCCTAACAGGTTGATGAGCTCATTAGCTGTGAGAATGAGGAGTAAGTCAGTCTTCGTGACAGCATTTTGTTCTCTGCAGTTCACGCAGAACCTAAGGTATGGACAGGGCCGGACTGGGAACCAAAACCAGCCCTTGCAAAGTGCTCGGCCGCACCTCCCCGGTGCCGCCGAGCTCTTTGCCAGGCCCGGTTTTCAGCCGATTTTGTTAGAAGGCCGATTTTGCAGCTATGCTGCAAAAACGTCCCTGTAACAAAATCGGCCCCCAGGGGCCCAAAACCGGCCCCCACCCATGCGGCGCACCAGGGGATTGCCCGGTGCCCGCTATGGCCAGTCCGGCCCTGGGTATGGAATCTCGCCTTTCAGGCTGGCCTTGGGCACCAGCACCACGGGGCTGTTCCAGGGACTACTACAAGGCTCAACCACCCCCCACAGACAATAATATGAACATTTCTTCCTTGATGCTGACCATTTGCCTGAGAACTTGTATATTTTGCTTTCAACAGGTAAGCTGTCAACAGTGTCAATGTCAAAAACACATTACTGAGTCAGCCAAGATGCCAGGAAGAACAGTCCAGCAAACTTCCCTAACATTTGGTGACAGTCTCTCTTCTCTTCAAAGAAGATCTGCATTGGCCCTGAAGGCGTTCTCAAAATCCACCTTCTTTAATTGTTGGCCAGCTTAAATTTCCAGCAGTCCATTTGTGACATTTAAATTATAGGCCTTGGATATACTTTGTACCATATACTGGAGACCTATATGTAAGCTATATATAATAAATCAGAGTAAAGCCAATTTTGACAAGTTTTAGGGGTCAGACCACATGAACCGGGGCCTGGTTAGCAGAGTTACAGCACAGAGTAAAACAAAAAGGGTGATGACACAAAGAGGCATTTTAGTACATAGATGCATGTGGGGGGGTGCGTGTGTGTATTTTTGCACAGGTATATATACGTTATTTATACACATATATGTGTAAGAATGTGAACCTTAAAACCCCTTATCCCCCTTGCCCACTACCTTCCCTGGAACTCTGAAAACATTGTACTTCCCTTTAACCCAGCTCCAGCTCTGAACCCTAAAGAACCCTCACCATCCTCTACCATTGCCTGCCCCAGAGCCCTACAATACCAACTTTTTTGGTAGACCTACTTTTATTGCCATTTTTAATAAAACATGCACAACAATGCAATAACTGTTACCACTTACCCCTACTTCTCCCTCCGTTAAGTCCAGTACCCATAACAGCACATACAGACACATCTTATTTCGCAAAGTACACTTCAGATTTACACATATTAATTTGCAAAGTACATTTCTACTTGTTTTGTTCCCCAGAGTCATCACTCACATCCAAACTTTTAAAGGAATCTAATAAATGATCCCATACGTGTACCATTTTAACTGATTCTCTACCTTTCTTTACTGCACTATATAACACTGAGCTCTCATAATCCGACCACCGAATCAGCTCCTCTATCCATTTGCCCCCCCTGTGAGGCCTGGGCACCTTCCAATACATAGCTACCTCCCACCTAGCAATTACCAGAGCTAAGTCAATGAAACCTGTTGTATTTTTATGCCAAGCAGGTCTTGGAAATCCCACAAGCAGACAGACCATAACAGTGCATTCAACAGATAAGTGTTCCTCCAATTATGAACATGACCACACCATATGCAACATTTCCACCCCTTGTTCCCCACACCTAGGGCATGCCACAGCTCAGCTATCTGATCAATCTGAGCTATTTTCCCCGGAGTTAGATATGCCCTGTGTATATAAACAAAGTTAGGGGCATATTATCAAGGAAAGTGTTAAAATTATTGCCGGTTTAGCGGCAGAAAACTGCCGCTAAAGCGGCGATAATGGGCTTGATAAAGGGCCCTTGAGAATTCCAATAGAAGCCCATGTTCACACCAGAACCTGGACTTCTATTGGAATTCTCAAGGGCGTATTATCAAGCCCATTATCACCGCATTAGAGTCAGTTTTCTGCTGCTAAACCGGCGATAATTTTTAATGCCGTTCCTGATAATATGCTCCTTAATCAATTTAAATCTCGCATTTCTAGACACTTCTTGAATTTGCAAGAATCCTAGTCCATTCTGGCTCTGGAATTGGATGTGCCAAATCCTCCTCCCATTTTTCTTTAAGATCTACAAGAGACGTTTTCATCATGTCACTTCTTAACACCCAATAAAGACACAACACCGCCTTCATGCGACCCATTTTAGTACACAATATTTGACAACCACTGTGTAATGAGGTTCCTCTAAACGCAAACCCCTGTGGCAGTGCACCCTAGCAATCTCATAAGTTGCAGAAAATTCATCAATTGGTAGCAGAACCCCATCATTATACAGATCGCCTACCCTATGCACCTCATGATTATCCCAGCGCCCTTAAAGCACAGTAACTGAAGCTGCGCCAGTTAGAACGGACCTGGAGACGTAACTACTCCGACATCGATAGAACGCTCTTTGTCGCGGCCCGCAAAGACTACAAAAGCGCGATTTCCCTGGCCAAATCCACTCACATCTCTGACAGAATTCTCTCTGCTCATAACAAATCAAAAGAAATCTTCAAAATTATTAATGATTTCACTACGGACGACAGAACTCTCCCCCCTCAGGTTCCCACACAAGAGACATGTAACGCTTTGAATTCCTTCTTCATTGAAAAAATAGCTGATATTAAGAACTCCATCCCCCCCTCAACTTTGTAAGGCCACTGGACTTCTCTCCCCTCAACCATCTGTCCCTGACTCACTTTCCTGCCCTCAACCCTAATACTCTGGCAGAGCTCTCGGCCCGCATCAAGTCAGGCTCCCCCAATGACTGTTGCCCTCCCTCTGTCTTTAGGGACATCTGTCTCACTCTACCGGATTACCCTTGCTGAACGCCTCCCTCAGTTCTGGCACAGTCCCCAGCTCTTTTAAGAAGTCCATCTTAGTACCCTTGCTGAAGAAACCAGGAGCAGACTCTGCAAATCTCTCCAACTATCGTCCTATCTCCCTCTTGCCATATCTGTCCAAGCTCCTTGAGGCCCATATCACCCGCTGCCTCTCAAATTTAATCGAGAACTCCTGCTTTCTTGAACCTAATCAAGCAGGCCCACTCCACTGAGGCCGTTATCCTGGCAGTACTAGACGCCCTGAGGGGGAACGCGGACAAAGGGATACCTCAGGCACTTGTACTGCTGGACTTGTCGGCTGCCTTCGACACGGTGGATCATAACATCCTTCTCCACCGTGTCGGACAGGCCGGCATCCAGGGTCCAGCCTTCGAGTGGATTGAGTCCTTCCTCTCGGGCAGAGCGCAAGCAGTTCATCTGGGCCCTTTCATGGTGACCGAGGTACCCACAACTTGCGGAGTCCCTCAGGGCTCCTCTCTCTCACCCTTACTATTCCATCTGTACATCCGCCCATTGATCCACTCGTTTAAGAGATGGGATATTATGGTCTTTAACTATGCTGACGATTTACAGATTATCTTTCCCCTTAACTCCCCCGATGCTGTCAACCGCTTTCAAGCAACAATGCTCCACATACAGCAGTGGATAAACCATAACCAACTAAAGCTAAACCCAGGAAAAACTGAGCTTATCCTACCTGGAAACAGCCCTGCACACTGGGGCACTCAGTTCTGGCCTAGGGAGCTGGGCCCTCCCCCCGCCCCAGTAAACACGATGAAGAGCCTTGGCGTGGTCATTAATGCAGAGCTTTCTTTCAAGGCTCATGTGGGGGCCGTGATTTCATCCTGCATGTTCCAGCTGCGCAAAATCCGCAAAATTGCCCATCTACTTTCGCACGCAGCGCTGGTACAGGTCGTGATCTCCCTGGTACTATCCCGCCTAGACTTTTCGAACTCCCTTCACTATGGACTACCACAGTTACTGCTTCGCCGTCTTCAAATCGTACAAAATCAGGCTGCCAGACTTATCTATAAAACCCCGAAATGGCAATCTGCCAAACCCCTGCTGCGCAAACTGCACTGGTTGCCAATCGAATCAAGGGCAGCCTTTAAGATCGGCTGTCTGACCTTCAAAGCTCTCCACTGCACCAGTCCCTACTTCCTCAAAACTCTGATCGCGCAGTACCGTCCGGCGCGTAATCTCCGGTCGGCGCACCTTCACCTGCTGGTCGCTCCCACCATTAAACTCAAAAAGCTAGGCGGTCGCAGGTTTGCCCATCTGGCACCTAAACTGTGGAACTCCCTCCCCCTGTCAGTCAAGTCTAGCTGCTCCCTACTGAACTTCAGGAAGCTCCTAAAAACCCGTCTTTTTGCCCAAACTGGTTAGTCCGCCTCTCTGCAATCTCCGTACCTCTCAAGCGTCAGAAAACTTATGGTGTCAGTGCGCTATACAAATCCTGCTTAACATAACATAACATAACAGTCTGCCAAGCCCCTCAATCTTCCCCCATATTGATCTGCTTCAAACATCTCAATGGAACGTCCGGAGAATAGGGCTTCTGTGTATGAGTTGGTTGGAGAGCACAATACCAACAGTGTCACACAACCTTCAACCCCACACTGATCCTCTGACAGTGGCCAAGAGTATTTAATACAACACATCTAAAATTGGTAACACCTCCACATGTTCTTCGTCTGGGAATCTATTTGAATGAATCCAATATATAAACCATTTTAAATGACCCCCTGGGTAATAGGTTTCCATTCGGGTGCAGGTAATCCTCTCTGTAAAGTGGGCCTCTGTAACTTAGCCAAAGCCACAGTTCGCCTGTTTGTTCCACATATTAGGGATGCCAACAGAGAATTAATTTCTCTAAAAACTACACAAGGTATCCCCATGGGCAGTGTTGTGCAAAAGTAAAGCAATCAGGGCAACACCACCATTTTTGTTACCGCTATTTGTCCAGAGACTGAAAGTGGCATTGTTCTCCAGCAATCCACACATGCCTGTAGATCTATAGTTGCCACACCAATATTGCCTTCCAGTAAATCAACGGCAGCATGTTATAATCGAATGCCTAGATATTTTAGACAAGTTCCCTCCCAATTAAGTCCCCTCAGGTTAACAGGTTGTGGCACATTACTGTGTGATGAGAACAAATATGGGGGTATATTACCAACCAATAGAGATAATTTTTGTCTCTAACTTGTTTAGAGACAAAAATTATCGCCGCACATCGGCGATTTTTATCGCAAATAAACCTTGCTATTAGCAAGGTTTATCGCAAATGCGATAAAAAACGCCCGCAATGCATGAATATCGCTGAAAAGTCAGCGATATTCATGCATTACCGAGCTAATGCTCTTAGCCATGTTATCCACCTCCCATTGGATAACATGGCTAAGAACTGCTCAGGGCAGGTGTTAGCTTTTGGAGATATTCGCGCTTAGCGCGAATATCTCCAAAAGTTGGTAATAGGAGATAGCGATGTTAGCGACTGTTTCCAGTCGCTAACACCTTGGCACGCCCACTTTGCATGTCATTAGTGATAAATATCACTGACATGCAAAGCGGGGTCCAAGATGGTCACTATCTCCTATTAGCTGTCGCTAACTGGTGTTAGCGACAGCTTGGTAATAGGGAGATAATTTTATCTCCGCTTTCTTGGCTTTTAAAGCCAAAAAAGATAAAGCCCTTGATAATATGCCCCATGATTTATTTCAGTTAATGCATAACCCAGAAACTTGCTCAAACTGATCTAGAAGGTTTATAGCCTGATGCAAGTCTACATTTACATCTTTGAGAAATAAAATGTCATCTGCATATAAAGCTGAATAATGTTGAACATCTCGTACCTCAAGACCCCTGTAAACCCCTCCAGTTCTCACCCAACTTGCAAGTGGCTCCATAGCAATTGCAAACAATACCTTTGAAAGTGGGCACCCTTGGGGATCCCCTCTACCTATCATATATTGTTCTGAAATGAGCCTACCCACTTTTACATGAGCAGCAGGTGTCACATACAAAAGTCTAACCCATGTTATAAATTGGTTACCCAATCCCATCTTTTCATGCAATTTATAAAGGAAATTCCAGCGAAGGCTTTCAAAGGCCTTTTCAATATCTATTGCCGTAATCCCCCTGTTTCCTTCTCACCAAACTCTGATTCAATAATGGCCAGTATCCTCCTAATATTATGTGCCGTATTTTGGCCCGGAATGAACTCAGACTGGTCTGTATGTATTAGTATTGGCATTAATGGTGATAAGCACATTGCTGTTGCTCTACTCAGCATTTTATATTGTAAATTTAACATAGAAAGTAGGCAATAAGCCTGTGTATCCCCAGGGATGCATCCTGGTTTTAACAACGGGATTACTGTAGCTTCCTCAGTGGTGTGGAGTACCCTCCCCTCCTCCCAGGCCGCAAAATAAAGGTTAACCAGCTTTGGACCCAAGACCTCTTTATAAGTACAATAAAATTCCACAGGGAGCCCATCCAACCAAGGAACTTTCCCCCTTGCTATTTGTTTTATGGCAGCCTTCAGTTCTTGAATATTTACATCCCCACCCAGGACTCCTGCCTCCTCCACTGTAATCCTGGGCAAATCTACTGGCTCTAAAATCTCATTATTAAACTGTGGAGAAAGCATCAATGGCATAGCATAAACATCTATATAATATTGTATAAATCTTCAATTGATGGCCTCTTGTGTATAGCGGTGCATGCCATCCTAAGAATGTAGCTCCATTATCTGCGTGCCCCTATTCTTAAGGTTTATGAGCCAGGCCAACAAAATACCTGCCTTGTCATGCTCCGCATGCACCCTTCTCATATACTCTCTATAGTCAAAGCTATGCAACTTTTTTGTATCCATCACTATTTGCTCCCTAGCGTCCAAAAGCTGCTGCTTCAAATCTGGCTTTCCTGGCCTTGCCCACTCTTATTCTCGTAGCACTTTCTCATGCTTCTCAATCTCTTTTGTAAGGGCACGCCAAACCCCTACTATTTACACTATGCAGTGCCCTTGAATTACAACTTTAAACGTATCCCACTCCATCAGAGGAGACGCAGTTGATCCCTTATTTTCCTGGAAATATTTATCCACTGCCACTCCTATAACATTGCGAAACACCAGTCCAGTATTCGCGCCTATTCTTTATTCCACCCCACTGAAAGCAGCACAGGATTATGGTCAGAAATCAGAGGCCATTCTGCATAGGAAATCCACATTTTGGACCTTACGATGAACTGCATGGTGACACAAAAAATGCATCCAATCACACATGAAGGTCATGCAACCCTAAAAAGTATGAGTAATCCCTAATATGTGGTTGTGAATGCCTTCATCAGTCCACTAACCTCCATTTTTGTCGCCAGTTTCTAAATTGCCTATCCACATGATTCAATGATGACTCCACCAGGGCTGGAAGTGATCTATTGAGCTCTGGTTGAGCGATACAGTTGAAGTGACCTCCCAACAGGATACTATGCGTCATGTATGGCGCTAATTTCCTTGTTAACTCCTGTAGAAATCCATCCTGACCCACATTCAGAGTATAGACCCCTACAATGGTCAATTCTCGCTCATACAAGAGCCCCTACACCACCACATACCTTTCATCTGGATCAATTATTTCAAAATATCCCTATTACAGTTACCGCTACCCACACCTAAATCCTCAAAACCCTGTTAAACTCCTTCCTACCCTGTAGCTTTACCCACCCCTTACCCCTAAAAACTCCTTCAAAAGTCTTACTGCCCTGTATATTTACCCACCCCTGAAACCTAAAAAACCCTTTCAAACCCTTACCACGCTAAACCTTGACAAATTCCATAGTCCTGAAATCCTTTTTTTTAAATGACAATAAATATGTAATTTAAAACAAAATACTTACCTGTGTGGTAAAGTACTGCATGGTAAAGTACCAAAAAAAGCCTGCATCATACATACCTGCACGGAAAAGGCATACATGGTAAATGCCATGTTGCATGCTAAAGACATTTAAGGCCAGATGTACAACGTGGAAATAGTGCCTCGCAAATTCCGAGTTTTTTGTGAATCGCAATTTGCGAGGATCTATTTCCAATTTCACATTGTTAGCGATTCCCAATGGGGTCGCAAATTGAGAGGCTCATGAATAATAATGAGCCTCTCGCAATTCTCGACCTGATAGGGAATGGCCGGCCTTCCCTGGTATGGTGGCCTGGGCAGTTTATTAATTTGAATGCAGCCCGTTTTCCTTAAAGGAAAACGAGATGCATTTAAAAAAAAAAAAATACGTTTTCGTTTCATTTTTTAAGGGCAGACAGTAGTCCCTTCCTAATAGCGAGTCGCAAAACCCTATTTTGCGAGTCGCAAAAAATTGTGAGTTGCAAAATAGGGTCTGTACATTCCCCATGCTGTTTTTGCATGCGCAAACTCGTTTGCAAACCGGTTTGTGCATGCAAAAATGGTCATATATCTAACCCTTACTGCTTAAAAATAGGTCCAGAAGTCAAAGTTCTAGTAAATGGGGGTATACAGTTGTCACTGGCTGATGACAAGGGCATGCTGGACAGCCTTACTGGAGCACATTTTTTACTTATCCATCTGCTCTCCAAAGTTAATGTGTTTTTTTTTAATATAGTGTGAACTCGACCCGAACATATCGGGTACCAGAGCGCTTTACATGTGCACCAGTTTCGTTACAGATGGACACATTCATTGTTGTTAGGCACGGGGGGATTAAGTGATTTTCCCAGAATCACAGGATGCTGAGAGTCTTTGCCGAGACTCGGAGCCCAGTTCTCCAGGTTTGAGGTCGACCGCTCTAGCCTTAAGGCCACATCCGCAGGAGGAACTGCTGGGATGGATAGGGCTAGCACTCACTGTGGTACCCTAAGGTGCAAGCCCTTAGGAGGTGGTCCTATTTTGTGTTTGGATGTGACTCATTTTTTCAGGAATTATTCAGTGAACTGGGGCACCCACTTGTCTCTCTGAGTTCTAGGTGCAACTAGTAGGATTTAGGGTCAGTATCCAGTTAGAGCTTTAAAATACAATCGCTTTGAAGTGTAATGGCCAGAACCAAGGTTTCAAACGTTTAAAATCAAAGCCATTGGCCAGAGCCAATGTGGCACTATCACAGGATTTAGGGTAAAGGGGGGATCACTCTGCCCCTTTCACTATAGAAAAGGGATGAAACAGAGTCCCACAAGAAAGACAAGTGTATGGAGAAGACAAGAGTGATGCAGACTCACAATATTTCCAAACCCTGGAATGCCCGCCGCAGATCCTCAACCTTCTTGCAAATCTTGTAAAGAAGACATTTTCAATTTGGTACAGGCTAGCCTGGCTACAAGGACACTGCAAGGTCATTGTGGCTCCTGCAAGGCTAACATTCTTCGAGCACCATTCATGGAGGCTTCAGTCTGGTGGGCTAGGTCAATTTAACTCATGAGGCAGTGTAGCTTCCTCTTCCTCTATGCAATGGAGTAGCACATGCCCTGAATCAAGCAAGTAAAATGTTCTCCCTGCAATGGGTTGAACATGTAAAAGACAGTCCTAATAGGGGTGCAGAGGGATCATAAAAACTCTGAGTACTGATGTCAGTACACCTGCAGCACTATTAATAGCAACACCACTGTGTAGCTATTAATAGGAGCTACCTTACATTTAAAGAAAGTGTCAGCTGAGCTCTAGCCTATTTACAGCCTACTTTAAAAGTAGTACCCAAAGTTCTGGAGAGACTCGATCATTCATAGCTACATTAACAACATGAGTGATACATATCTGTGCCAACCTGCTTCCAGCGTGAACTGGTTTTGTAGACTGGAACCAGTCAATCTCTGCCCAATCAGGGACTATTTGTGGGTCCTGCCTGGTTGGACAGTGAAGTAGACTGCATGGGCGGGGGGAGGCAGGCAGAGGATCTCTGTATGTGTACAAATGTGACAATCCCTTGGTCACAGTCCTTTGTCCAAATAAGCACAAATAGACCAGAGAAGGCAACTGGGAGAGAGCTGCAAAAATTCTAACTAAATTCTTGTGCAATGACATAGGGAAGCCAATGCATCTCTGAGAACAAGAATTGCACAGACTTTATTACAGGGGCTCAACATGACCTACCTGAGTCACAGTTCAATCCTGTCCAACCTGGTGAGCATTGGCAGCTGTAGCTTCCTGGAATGTTCTTGCACTTGCCATTAGCGCATGGACTTGACAGGCATTCGTCAATATCTGTAGAATACATTCAAAGGGTGGAATTAAGACAAGATACCATATAATGATGAAGACCATCAGAACTGACCTCATGAATGTCATACCCAAGCTCCTGTTGTGTCGGGTTCATCAGACCACCAGCTATATATGAACCCACTGATGTCCTACCCCTAATGTTATGTGTATCCTTCACAGTCTATGGATAAATGCATCAAAGTGCCTGGCTTCATGTTGCTGCGATTGAATGATAGTTGTAATAGTGTTCTAAGAACTAAAGAACATCTCCTATGACATGTTGCTCTCACTTATAAACTATATTAGTACTTTTGGGCCCATGGGGTATTCTTCCCAGCTTGTAGCAGTGGTGCTAGGACCATCATCATAATCTTGCGTACTGGATACTCATTGATTATTATGCGCTATTAAGTCCATTATGTAGCAAGAACAATCTGCTGATGTTTTTGCTTCTTACCACAGTTTATAAACATTATTTCGATTAAAAAGATAATCACAAAAGTTATCACAGTCCACAGATAAAAACCGGGTCAACCGTTACAAACTCATGGATTAACAGACTTGGTTGTGCACGGGACATAACACTATCAGATTAAAATATTTAATAATACAGTAAAAACTAAATCTAAAAACCTGCCTGATACGGCCAGTACTTTACATCATGAATTGACCAACTCTTATTTCATTTCATTAGAACGATATTCCAATTTCATTAACAGTTCATCAAGAGGAACATATGACTCAACATACAATATTAAAAGTAATAGAACAAACATGTAGAGGGAGTACAATTACCTAAACCTTCCCCCTGACCACCGAATCACCCACACCTGGCCCAGGAACTTGGCCGTTGCTATCATAATTGGGTCCTCAAGTGCACTTTTCAGTATTCTATACACTTCCCTATAGTCTCTAATTCCCAAAGCTAGACAGATTGGTTTCAGCCAGCGTCGCCTCGGTGCACTATATGCCGGGCGCGCGAAGAAAATGTGTAGTATTGATTCAACCTTGTTTGGACAGTATGGGCACCTGCTGGTTAGTTCCTCAAGATTTGGCCTCCACCTTGAAATAAAGGCCTTAGTTGGTAAGGAGCCTACTCTTACCACCCCTAGCTGTGATTGATTGAAGAGCCCGTTCCCCTCCATCATGCCTGTCCTGGGCAGCAAATCACAAGCACAAGAGGGAGGCTGAAACAGAGTCACATCACTGGCTACTCACCCATGTTCTCTCCATATATAATCCATGTTCCTAGGAATTCTAGCCCAGGTGTCTAGTCAGAAAGAGGCAAGCCAAAGGGCATCATCTGTTGCATCCTCCCTGTTTAGGACTGTTAGGTCTTAGGGGCAAAAGCCTTCCTCCATAACTACCAGCCTCAATCCCAGTAAGGTCCACCTTCCCCACATATACATACTAAGGAGCAGATATTGCTCCCAAATCCACAGGTATGCTCCACAGGAAAGTTAATCATCCACAGAACTTTCCCCTGCCTAGCCAACTTCCAACTTAGACAGGCTGTTTGTTCCTATCATTGTCTTCAGCCAGTTTCCACTGGGTGAGGGATAACCCACAGTCTTCCCCAGCTTCTTGGGGATGGTTGCCCTTAGATTTAACACAGATCGTACTCAATGGATGGGATTTTGGTTGGCCATATCTCGCAAATATCTAGTGCTCCCATTCAGATACTGGGGGATCTAATTACATCAGAAGCTTCCTCACTTGGTCAAGAGTACTTTAACATGTGGAGATAATGAAGATATCCCTAGCAGAAACTCCACACAATAAGAAACCCAGGCGTGAATGTGGAACACACCGCTTCCACCTTCCACCTAACAAACTTTCTTCTGGGTAGCGGTCAAGCATGTGGGTATTAAGAGAGAAGGTTTCCATCCAGGATAACCAACGGGTACGCACTAACACCTTACTAGAAGCACACTGCATGCATGTATGTGTGCATGTATGGGGTATTTCTATAGTACAAACGTAGCCAAAAGGCAGTGGAGTGCTGAACATGATCAAAGACAAGCATAAAGTCAGCGAGAAAGAGGAGAGGAAGCTGGGTTGTGGGTGATTAATGCGGTTTATAGCGTTCTTTAGAGGTGAGTCTTCACAAGTGTCTTAAATTGGAACAGCATTAGGGGGTCCAGATGGATACAGAGGTGCTGTTCCAGATCCTGGGTGCACAGATGGAAAATGCTTCCTACCTTGTGTTTTTCTTTTCTATACTTCTTAGTCTGCAGTTTGATGTTGACACTGTGAGTCTATCTGAGTGAATGGCTTTTCAGAGGAATGATGACATCTGCCCTCTGGCAAGGGGCAAACAGGGCCTTCAACACAAGATAGCACCTGATGTTAAATTGCAGGCACCTCCTTGTGGGGGAGGGACAGGTACCATTCACTAGGCCACTATATTGGAAAGAGTGGGCTAATACAAGATATTACTTAAGACATTTGGCAAAAGGAAGAAGATGGTGCTGTTACCTTGAGGTGTTGTGCAACATATCCTGCAGTTAAGTAAAAAGTGAGCTGGAGCAGTGTTTAAGTTACTGTGTGATTGTGGCAGGCAACATGAGCATACGCACTTTAGTAGGGAACTACAGGAAAGCGGTTGGCAATGCATGGGCCCTCATTTCAAGTCTACTGATGGTGTCTAAGACACATGAAAGCATTCAAACATTAATTCATAGAGACACAGTCATTATTCAAATCTTTTCTAGGGGGAACCGTCCCCTTTGCTGGGGTCTACTACTTGGGGCCCAAAATTGTGCAGTATGCAAAACCAAAGTAAATAGCCTTACTTATGTGATTAATGTTTACGAAAATGGCATTATTTTTGCCAGGCATCACAACATTACAACAGTAGCACAGGCTAAACAATAGATACCCTCAGAGCATGTGGATCCTGTCCATCCGGCATTGCAGTTGCATGTGAATGATCCAGGTGTGTTCTTGCAGGTACTGTGTCGACTGCATTGGTTATCTGTCTTGCACTCGTCCACATCTGCAGACACAAGTACATCAAATGGACATTATGAGTAAAAATAACCCTGGCAACTATTGAGGCCATTGCTGGCACTACTGTACAAATGCAAACACGCAAACCTTTATTGGAACACTTTCGTCTACATAAGCATTTTGTGCAGGCATACAAAAATATAGTTAATCAAACATGGAGTAGGCTGTTCGACATGGGTCACAGTAGTTTTGAAGGAGTCTTCTGCAAGATCACGGGGCTCATTTAGAACCCAGAAAGCGAGCCACAGAGCTACTAAGGCACGGAAGGTCCCTGGTGCCTGTGGCCTGCAGCAACCCATATACCATACTTACCCTTCCCCACCTACACCGGAGAATATTCTACGACAACGCTTTTGCTGCCAAGGCTCCATCATATTTCCCATTTTTCTCTTTCCTTTGTATTTACCTTTGTCTTTGCCCTCTGGTGGCTCATACCCGAAAGTCATTGGTTGATGGTTTTGACATTCTATGACTAGTAGGGTAGGGTTGTCCGCCCGGCATCCTACCGGTGAAAGGGACCGCTAGCCAAAAGGGCGGAGGTCCCGTAGCTAGCATTAGGATGCACCCGCCACAGTGGCGGGTTCATCCTGCATTCCTACCATTGTGGCGGGCGGTGCACTCAGCACCGCCCGCCACAATGGCAGGAAGGCATGCTGTGCACTTCCATGATCAATCAATCAATCAGATCATTTGTATAGCGCACTACTCACCCGGAGGGTCTCAAGGCGCTGGGGGGGGGGGGGGATCCGCTACTGCTCGAACAGCCAGGTCTTGAGCTGCTTCCTGAAGGCGAGGTGGTCCTGGGTCAGGCGGAGGTGGATCGGAAGGGAGTTCCAAGTCTTGGCGGCCAGGTAGGAGAAGGACCTTCCTCCAGTGGTGGCTCTTCGGATGCGGGGGACGGCGGCGAGGGCGTGGCTGGTCGATCGAAGCTGGCGTTTGGGAGCGTAGAAATTGAGGCGGCTGTTGAGGTATCCTGGTCCTTGGTTGTGTAGGGCTTTGTGTGCGTGGGTGAGGAGCCGGAAGGTGATTCTCTTGTTGACCGGGAGCCAGTGCAGGTCTCTCAGGTGTCCGGAGATGTGGCTGCGGCGGGTGATGTCCAGGATGAGTCGTGCTGAGGTGTTCTGGATCCGCTGGAGTCTTTTCTGGAGTTTGGCGGTGGTTCCGGCGTAGAGGGAGTTGCCGTAGTCCAGACGGCTGGTGACGAGGGCCTGGGTGACCGTCTTCCTGGTCTCGGTGGGGATCCATCGGAAGATCTTGCGTAGCATGCGCAGGATGTTGAAGCACGACGAGGAGACGGCGTTGACTTGTCTGGTCATGGAGAGGGAGGAGTCCAGGATGAAGCCCAGGTTGCGTGCGTGGTCAGTTGGTTTGGGTGTGCTGCCCAGGGCAGGGGGCCACCAGGAGTCGTCCCAGGCGGAGGGTGAGGATCCCAGGATGAGGACTTCCGTCTTGTCTGAGTTCAGTTTCAGGCGGCTGTTCGACATCCATTTGGCTACGTCTGTCATCCCTTCGTGCAGGTTGGCTCTGGCGGTGGCGGGGTCGTTAGTGAGGGAGAGGATCAGCTGGGTGTCGTCGGCGTAGGAGATGATGTTCAGGTTGTGCTGGCGTGCGATGGCTGCGAGGGGGCTCATGTAGACGTTGAAGAGTGTTGGACTGAGCAAGGAGCCTTGAGGGACGCCGCAGATGACTTCGGTGGCTTCCGATCTGAACGGAGGTAGGCGGACTCTCTGTGTCCTTCCGGCGAGGAAGGAGGTGATCCACTCCAGTGCCTTCTCCTGGATTCCGACGTTGCTGAGGCGCTGTACTAGGGTACGGTGGCAGACAGTGTCGAAGGCCGCGGAGAGGTCCAGGAGGATGAGGGCCGCTGTTTCTCCGTTGTCAAGCAGGGCTCGGATGTCATCTGTAGCTGCGATCAAGGCGGTCTCGGTGCTGTGGTTGGCCCGGAAGCCAGACTGCGAGAGGTCGAGGGAGCCGTTCGTCTCGAGGAAGGCGGCCAGTTGCTTGTTGACGGTCTTCTCGATGACTTTAGCCGGGAACGGGAGCAACGAGATGGGGCGGTAGTTCTTGAGGTCGGTGGGGTCGGCTGATGGTTTCTTGAGTAGAGCGCTGAGTTCGGCATGCTTCCAGCTCTCCGGGAAGGTAGCGGTGTCGAAAGAGGTGTTGATGATGTCCCGCAGGTGGGGTGCGATGACAGCGTCGGCCTTGTTGAAGACGTGGTGAGGGCAGGGGTCTGTTGGGGATCCGGAGTGGATGGAGTTCATCGTGCGGATGGTGTCTTCGGTGCTGATCGGGGTCCAGGCGCGGAGGGTGGTGGTGGGGGGCGGTGGTTCGGTCGTGGCGTGCGTCGGTTGAGTGCTGAAGCTGTTGTGTATGTCCGCGATCTTGTTGTGGAAGTAGGAGGCGAGGGAGTTGCAGAGGTCTTGCGAAGGGGTGATGTCGTTGTTTCCGGCGTTGGGGTTGGAGAGCTCTTTCACGATGTTGAAGAGTTCCTTGCTGTTGTGTGCGTTGTTGTCCAGTCGTTCCTTGAATGCAGTTTTCTTGGTGGCCTGGATCAGCTGGTGGTGTTTTCGGGTGGCGAGCTTGAGGGCAGTCTTGTTGTCCGGTGTTGGGTCTCTGCGCCAGGTCTTCTCGAGTGCTCTGCAGTTCTTCTTGGAGCTCTTGAGTTCGTCGTTAAACCATGGGGCTTTCTTGCTTCCGGGTCTATTCGGCGGGGTCTTCAGCGGGGCGAGGTCGTCTGCGCAGTCGCTGATCCATTTCGTGAGGTTGGTTGCTGCTTGGCTGGGGTTCGTAGTGCTGGTGGGAGGGTTCTTGTTCAGGGAAGTAGCGAGCTGGTCTGCAGTGATCTTGTTCCAGCTTCTGCGGGGAGCCTGTTGCTGGTGATGGTGGAGCGTGGGTTTTCTGTAGCTGAAGTGGACGCAGCTGTGGTCCGTCCAGTTGAGTTCCGTGGTGTGGCTGAAGGCGATGTCCTTGCTGGAAGAGAAGATCGGGTCGAGTGTGTGTCCGGCGTAGTGGGTGGGGGTGGTCACCAGTTGCTTCAGTCCAAGGTTGGCGAGGTTGTCCAGCAGGGTGGTGGTGTTGCGGTTGTTGTTGTTCTCCAGATGGAAGTTGAGGTCCCCGAGGAGGATGTAGTCAGCGGAGGGGAGGGCGTGCGGGCTGATGAAGTCGGCGATGTCTTCGCTGAATTGTGTGCGGGGTCCCGGGGGACGGTAGATCAGGGTGCCTCTGAGGGTGGTCTTGGGGTTGACGTGGATCTGGAAGTGCAGGTGTTCGGCGGGTGCGAGGGTGTCGTCGGTGTCGGTCGTGATGCGGATGGTGTACCTGTGGATGATGGCGATGCCTCCTCCGGTCTGGTTGGCGCGGTCCCTCCGGATGATCTTGTAGCCGTCTGGGATGGCGATGGCGATGTCGGGCGCTGAGGAGGCGTTCATCCAGGTTTCCGTGAGGAAGGCGACGTCTGGGTCTGTGGTGTCGAGCAGGTTCCAAAGCTCGACGGCGTGTCTGTGGACGGAGCGGGTGTTGAGCAGGATGCACTTCAGGTGGGTGGTGTTGCTGCTCGTCGAGGTCTTGAGCACTGCCGGAGTGGAGCCGGTCCGGTTGCAGGTGAACTTGCAGGCGTTGCAGATGAAGGGTCCGTGGGTGCGTCTCAGTGTGGCTCGGTAGCAACCCGTGGTTCGGCCGGTGTTGAGTGCGTTGAGTTCGGTGGCGTCGTAGGTCCGTCTGGTCGGCTTCCGGCGGTGGGGGCCAGGGGTCCTGGCACTGGGTGCGGTCCAGGCGCGGACGGGCGCAGGCGGGCTTACCTTTGGCGCACCTTCGGCGCTCAATCGGTGCTCCCGCTGCGCGCGTCCGCTGCGCGGTCGCTGGGGGGGCGACATAAGAGGGGAGCCGGGAGGGCGGGTCAGCTGGGAGGCGGGGTCGCGTCCACCAATCGAGTGGCGAGGGGGCGAGGCCGCCGGCAGGAAGCGGCGGGAAAACGGGATCGGTTTGAGCGGGCGGCCCTGCGGCGGCTGGGGCGCTGCTCTCGGCGTTGGTGAAGGTCTGGCACAGCAAGGGTCTCTGGAGCAGGAGCGCGGAGGAGCGAGGGGGCAACCAGGCCAGAGGCGCGGTGGTCACTGCCCAGGTGCGTGCAGGGTCTCCTTAAGAGGGGAGCCGGGAGGGCGGGTCAGCTGGGAGGCGGGGTCGCGTCCACCAATCGAGTGGCGAGGGGGCGAGGCCGCCGGCAGGAAGCGGCGGGAAAACGGGATCGCCTTGAGCGGGCGGCCCTGCGGCGGCTGGGGCGCTGCTCTCGGCGTTGGTGAAGGTCTGGCACAGCAGGGGTCTCTGGAGCAGGAGCGCGGAGGAGCGAGGGGGCAACCAGGCCAGAGGCGCGGTGGTCCATGCACAGCATGGCAGGCACCGCGCAGCCCCCAAAGCAGACTCTGCATGCCTTTCCGTGGCAGCATTACTGCCACGGAAAAGCATCTGAAAAAGGCCATTGTAATATGGCTGGCAGTGTCTGATAGACACCGCCACCATATAAACCCTTTTCCGCCCCAGTCGCAAGGCGACCGGGGTGGAAAAGCGGCAGACGGTCTTTCCGTCCGCCGCGGACCCCCCCAGCCATACTAATATGGCGGGGGGTCATTCCGGCTAAGATGGCCTGCGGATTGCCCCCGCCAGGACAGCAGTGGCTACTGCCGGCCTGGCGGGGGCGATCCGCCCGCCATCCTAATGGGGGCCTTTGTAAGTTGCAGCCTGGGGGTAAACTAATAGCATCCCACTCTTAACCGATGAAGGAGACATCTCCTCATCACACTAGAGGATCCCAGTGGTGGTGGTCAAAAGAAGCGTCCGTAATCCTCCTGTTCTGTGTGCGGTGGGATTCTCCTATGTGTAATGCATATGGAGTTAATAGGCTTGTGACTGGTCTATTATGTAAACCTAAACAATATGTAGTATAGCTGGATGGCTCGTATTTTGGGATTAAGGCCAGCCTTTCCTATATTCAGAGCGGCCCTGTTGTCTGCCCCCCAAAGAACCTATAGTAGTTTTATCCTTATCTGAGTCCTTGGCTGGAATAAACACACAGTCAAGGATTTGACCAGCAAGAGCAACCAAATAAATCTGTGTGTTATATCTTGTGCATTATAAGCTCATTTTGCCTGCTAACAAGTAGCCAACAGTTTCCTGCATTTGACTTTCCAGTCCACATTTCACTGGTTGTTTTGAGCTCTGTCTCCCGCCATTGTTTAACTTTTTCAAAAGTGACCATTGACATATGTGACGCTTGTGTTGCCAGGACTGTAGGAGGGAGCAAGAAAGGATTGTTGGGATATATATTTTGAGAAATAACATTTCTCCAACTGCTTTTGTTGGGCAGATCCTAAAGTTGGATTCCATTTTTGAGAACAAACAATGGTGAAACTACTGTATAGTTTCTGCGACAAACCTCAAATGGACGGCCTTAAGAAGAGAGAAGCAGGTGGGTCCTACCCCAAATACATGGACCATCCATAACATGATACACTGACTGTGCCACAAAGAGAGCACAGTTGACTTAACAAATGTACTCCATACATATTGAATGTTTCCTAATTACATGATGCAGTAGAAGATTGGAGTATGGACAAAAGGAAACCTGAACGCCTGCCATACTGCAGCAAAGTTTTATTGCATCGGACAAACTATTTAAGACATTTTGGACTATCAGAAGTTCCAACTTCTTAGGTCAAGAGTAACAAGATGGTGTTTCCACTGCACGTGGGCAAGTGTTGGCTTATTTTTGTTACATTTTATTTATGGTTTTTAGGGTGCTCTGGTACTGAATGCAATCAAGAAGGTTGACATGAATAATGACATTGTTTTCAAAGTCTTCTAAAAGCAACATTGTTGTATTTAGGAATGTCCAAATAACTGTTCTCTAAAAGGTGAAAAAGGAAGAATTCTCTTGACATTTCCATATCAGCAAACCCACCAGGTCTCGCATTGAGCAAACTTATGCTGATATGTTGACTTTGTCAATTCTTATTTGCATTGTCGCTTTTGGCTCACGACGATGCATGCATTGCGATGTATACGTATCTACATCGCGAATAAAGGGGCATATCAACAAGCGGCAGCGGATTGCATATCGCCAGCTATCGCTGGGAATTATTGCCATGCTAGCGCTGTATCAACAACGCCTATCGCAATGGCAATAATTAATCCAGTGACACCGGTGTTTTCCATGGAACATCGCTGGTTTTCCAGCAATGTTCCATGGAAAACGGCGACATCCTTGGTGATAGGGCCTGTGGTCTTAGCCACACACTCCACCCCCCATGTTAGGTATGCCTTAGTCAAGAATTTAACAGACGTTAAATTCCTGCATTAAGGCATACTTAACGCAATTTCAAATATCGCTAACCCTTGTTGTTAATTTCACGAAGCTGGGTTAGTGATATTTACCCATGGCGTTTTGTCATGCAAGCCTCCTTTGCATCTCATTAGCAATGCGATGGGAGGCGTGCTGAAAAGGGGCGCTAATGCAAGGAAACACGCGCTAGGGTGTCCTTGTTGATAATGCAATAATATTATCACCGCTTTTTGCCCGAAAACAGGCTCTAAAGTGGCGATAATATTATCGCTGCTGCTTGTTGATATGCCCCCAAATGTGCACACACAGCAGCCATCTTGGAATACTAACCATAACACATACGTCGTGATGCAAAGCAGCCATTATGGCTTTTAATTTTAAGTTACCCTTCGGACATGGGCTGATAGAAAAGGGAATTCATGGATGGATGAAGGGGTGAAGGCACTGGGGAAGGAAAAGTTAGGATGTTGAAAGTGGGTACCAAGGGGAAGAACAAGAGAGTAGGGGTTATGTATGTAGTAGAAAAAGTTAATCACAAGGGGGCAGATTTATGATGCCCTTGCGCCTCCTTGCGCCGCAATTGCGTCACGTAATGTGACGCAACGGCGGCGCAAACAATGCTCCCTATTTACAACGTGACGCATCTAGGAGATGCGTCACGTTGGAAACCCCTGCGCCATAAGGAGGCGTTCATGCGCAGGGGGGGCGTTCCTGCGCAGTAACGCCTCCTAAAAGTGGCTGAGTGAAATCTATGAGATTTCACTCAGCCACTTTCTACGTCAATTCCTTACGCCTGCTTGAAGGAGGCGTAAGGGTGACGCACAATGCATTGAATAGGTGGCTCCTGTGCATTGCAGGAGTCATGTCGCACTTGCGACATGACTCCTGCAATGCGCCGCCCGTTCGCCGAGAGATGCGTCACACATCCTCACTGCCTTGCACCATGGTGCGCCGCATCATAAATGTGGCGCACCATGGGTGGCGGAGCAGTGGCGCACTGTGGCGCATGTTAACTGGCGCATCCCTGGTGATGTGCCAGTTAACATAAATCTGCCCCAAGTTATTGAGTGCATGGATGGGCAGGGCTGGTTTGGTATGAAATAGCAGTGTGAAGTCATAATATAGTGAACCATATACATAACATATTCACTCCAAGTAAAGTGGGCCTATTGTATGCATAGGTTTTACACCTACATCTTACTTTCTGGGACATAATACACACTATAATGCTTGCATGCTTAGAGAGGTCTCTCCCATAAGTAGTTAAGGATGGTGCATAAGCACTTCAGTTTTGTCACTACCATTTCTTCTCTACATCTCTAGGCCATAATATTGAGCAGAAAAGGATACTTCCTGAAACGTATCACATTTCCTGAGCCTGACTGATTCTTCTGCTGATAACAACAGCCAAATTTGACGCAATGCATTGAAACAGCACAAATATCCCCACTGAAAACATGAACATTTGTCAAATTGCGCACAAGAGCAAATTGCAAGTTTGAGACCTATGCCCACCCCCCTCCCAAAGACTGCGAGGGTTGTGCTACTGCTGAAGAAAGTCAACCCGATCTCTACAAGTTGAGTGATTTCGGTGGCTGCTGCTAATACTATGAAAAATACATATCGCAACCTTCCCCATGAGCCCTATTTAATTTTTTAAGCTAAAACTAAATATAGAAAATAAAGGGGCATATTATCAAGGAACGGTGTTAAATGTATCGCTGTTTTATCGGCAGGAAACTGCCGATAAAACGGCGATAATGGGCTTGATAATACGCCCTTGTTAATTCCCATAGAAGCCAGCCGCGGGCCGTGGAGGGAGTTACGGTGGGGCAGGGAGGCGGGGAGGGTGAGGGGCAGGGTGGAGGATGCTAAAAACCGGCATATAGATAATTGCAGTAGAGTAAACAATCTAATTCATAAAACGAATTTCGTAGTGTGCACTGCATCGCATTTTGCGATGCAGTGCGCGCTACGAAATTCGTTTCATTAATTAAATTGTTTACTTACCTGCAATTATCCATATGCCGGTTTTTAGTGCCCTCCACCCTGCCCCTCCCCTTCCCCGCCTCCCTGCCCCACCGTAACTCCCTCCACGGCCCGCGGCTGATAGAAGCCCATGTTCTGGTGTTAATATGGGCTTCTATGGGAATTAACAAGGGCGTGTTATCAAGCCCATTATCGCCGTTTTATTGGCAGTTTCCTGCCGATAAAACGGCGATAATTTTAACACCGGTCCTTGATAATATGCCCCCAAAGTTCGCAGCACGTTTAAAAAATGAAGTAAGAGGCCCTGTAGAACTTTAATGCTGCCGGCCTTCTGAAATAGGAAACGAAATAACGGAGGACTGGGGGCACCAAAAGGAGGCTCTCACACTAAAAACAAAAAGTTAAAAAAATTAACGCACGGGATTAGTACAAATGTGGGTGTGGGCTGCATTTTAAAATAGTTCACACCCCCGAAACGTTCTGGACTTGTGCCAGCGCGTATGGGCAACGCTGCCCGCCAGTGCCTAAAGTTAGCTGAACCACAGTAGGCTAAGGCTGTAGGGGGGTGTCCAAAAACCAGTGGTGCTGGAACAATTTTCAGACTGGGAGTGCTGTCAACTGAAGTCACACGGACTGAGAAAATTCCAGGCTCGACATAACAGACAGGTGGAGAGTGGTAAGGGTGCGGTATGTGGCAGGTTGTGCATTTTAGAGAACACTGGAGCATATTATCAAGGGGGCGATAGGAAATTATCTCAGTTTTAGCGGCCGTTTTTGACTGCTAAGCGGCGATAATTCTATCGCCCTATTAGCAAGCTGTCGCTAACATCAGTTAGTAACAGCTTGCAGGCGATAGCGAGCGTTTGGGGCCCGCTCTGCATGTCAGCGATATTTATCGCTAATGACATGCAAAGTGGGCGTACCCAACCTGTTACCGACTGAAAGCAGTCGCTAACATCGCTATCGCCTATTTCCAACACAGGCGTAGCGATGGAAATATTTGCGCTAAGCACGAATATCTCCAAAAACTAACACCTGCTCAGACCAGTTCTTAGCTATTATATCCAATGTAAGGTGGATATAATGGCTAAGACCCTGTTAGCGATAATGCCTGAATATCTCTGTATTCTCAGCGATATTCACGGATTTAGCTGCTATCGCCGGGAATTTTATTGCTTTTGAGATAAACGTTGCTAATAGCACGTTATCTCAGCGATAAAATCCGGTGATGCGCGGCGATAAAAAAATTGCCGTTAACCCTACTTAGAGATAAATATCTCTATTTGTTAATAATATGCCCCACTGTTGCAAATATATTTCTAAAGCACGATGAGCTGGTACACTGTCGTTTACAGACAGCACATTTTCCATTGAAATGGCAACAAAGTTTATGCCGGATAAAGCACAAACAAAATCGTGTTTCAGCAAATATTTATACTTTGAGGTCACAATGTAGTGTCTGGATTTGCTCTGATCCTAGTAAAATCTTTGATTCTATCACACTTCAGAATTGCAAACAAAATGTGCTTCTTGTGCGCTTTACTAACTGCTGATATACTTTGAAATATATGTGTACAGTTCATTTATACGTATTTGAATGTTGTTGGTGTTAGAAAAAAGACAACGCCCTACACCCTTTCCTTTCACACTCCAAACCCCTAACTTGCAGTCAAAGGGAGAAAAGTAAACGCCACTCTGCATGTTAAAATAATAAGCAGTCATTGTTTAGAAGACATAGCCTGACATTTGACCTCTGTCTTTAACCCCTTGGGCGCGACCGCGATTCTGCGCCTGTGCGGCAGAATCACGAGTGGGCGGGTTTATGACGGCCCCCAGCCGCCATCAGCACACGAGCCCCGTGATGCATGACGGCTGGGGGCCGTCATCAGCATCGAAGGGGTTAAACAGAACAAATGTGAAAAGATAAATACAACATGTAAATGCATCTATTTATTGCTCATTCACCTTCTCAACTGCAGCATGATTATTTTGGGGGTGCTGCGGCACCACCCCCCACAACCCTGACAGTTTTAGCCAAGCTACCCCTGTCTGCATGAAAACTGGATCTTTTCAGACGTGGGAATGTTGTCCCATTTATGCGACCCACTCATTAACTACATTACACTGTGATCAATGGTTTTTGAACTTCTGTTTAAAAGGTACGTTTGTGGAGGCAAGTCGCACTGCTTTTAGTTAGGATGTTGACTTCAGATAGGAGCTTTTCTGGTACAGAAGAGAGAGTAGAAGGGGCATATTATCAACAAATAGGGATATTTATCGCTAAGTAGGGTTAGCGGAATTTTTTTTATCGCCTCGCATCACTGGATTTTATCACTGGGATATCGTGCTATATTAGCAACGTTTATCTCAAAAGCGATAAAATTCCCGGCGATAGCGGCAAAATCCGTGAATGTCGCTGAGAATACAGCGATATTCAGGCATTATCACTAACAGGGTCTTAGTTATTATATCCACCTCCCATTGGATATAATGGCTAAGAACTGGTCTGAGCAGGTGTTAGTTTTTGGAGATATTCGCGCTTAGCACGAATATTTCCATCGCTACGCCTGTGTTGATAATAGGCGATAGCGATGTTAGCGACTGCTTTCAGTCGCAAACAGGTTGGGTACGCCCATTTTGCATGTCATTAGCGATAAATATCGCTGACATGCAAAGCGGTCCCAAACCGCTCGCTATCGCCTACAAGCTGTCGCTAACTGATGTTAGCGACAGCTTGCTAATAGGGCGATAGTATTATCGCTGCTTAGTGGCCGAAAACGGCCGCTAAAGCGGCGAAAATTGCCTATCGCCCCCCTTGATAATATGCCCCAAAGTTCTATAAATCTGCGCCTCCTTAGGTCTTGGTCGGAGTGAAGAATCCTACTGAAAGGCTTCGGAGGGCCAGGCGCTATGAGGGAGTGATGATGGGGAGTGTTTTGCTTTTCTGTTTTCTGGGCACACGTTGGATTCTTTCAAGGAATAGATGACACTTCGAGGAATTCTATGACGTGTAAGATAACTGTTCAGTCATACCCTGACAGCTCACATGAATTTGTAGGTACTTGTAATAATGCAATTGGTAGTAGGAAAAGTAAAACTACACATGCGAGAAAGCAAAGTGTGTTGCCTTAAAATCCAAGAATGGTTCAGCTTTTTTCCTAACAGCTTGTGATCTCTGCAAGGCACAGGGGCAGCTCAAGCTAAAACACCGTCGCTCCTTTGGGTTCTATTTATTGATGTATAGGCTGCTGTGACGCATAAGATCACCACATCCTTGTATTTGCCTATTTTTCCTACCCTTACGTAATCTCGACCTTACTGTCTGCAATCTCATTCAGCTCTTTTTCTAAAATACCGAATTTTACCGATTCGGTATTTTAGAATCGGTAAATGCTATGAAGAAAAAAATTCGGTAAATGTTACCGAATCGGTAAAATTCGGTAATTACTGATTCGGTATTTACCGATTCGGTAATTCCTATTCATTCCTATGGGCCTGGAGGAATTTAAGAATTCGGTAATTTAACGATTCCTTAAATTACCGTTCGGTAAATTACCGAATCCTTAAACATGCCTCCTACAACTCAAATGTCCAATACCGGTCGGTAACGGCCGAAATTCGGTAATTTCGACCGTTACCGACCGGTATTGCGCTACCTACATCTGGCCCTTTGTGAGTTCCCCAATTCCCTTTCCCTGTTG
This sequence comes from Lissotriton helveticus, assembly GCF_964261635.1. Lineage (NCBI taxonomy): Eukaryota > Metazoa > Chordata > Amphibia > Caudata > Salamandridae > Lissotriton > Lissotriton helveticus. The sequence continues at coordinate 32,462,816 of NC_136072.1, read as the reverse complement.
TTAAGAGCACAGCTATATATTGAGTGCTGTGAATGTCATGCAAAATGAGTGTTGCTACAGATGTGCAGTGTGAGTGTGTCATAGCAGTGCAGAGCGAGTTAAATCACAGAGCAGTCAGAGAGTTGTCACAGCTATGCGATGTGAACATTGTCACAGCAGTTGTAGAGTGCTGTCACATTCTCGCAGAATGAGTGCTGTCACAGCAGTGTAGAGAGATAGCTCCCACAGAAGTACAGTGTGAGTGCTATCTCACCCATGCAGAGTGAGTTTTGGCATAACATAGTGAACGTCATTGCAGAAGAGCAGAGTAGGCGTAATCAGACTTGCTGAGTGTGTGCTGTCACAGGTGGGCAGATCTCACTATATCAGGTAGCATCAATATGCGGATGTATGACGTTACAACGCATACATTTACATCTTGGTACATTACATCGCGGTTTTTACAACGCAAGTCGTTACAACGACTTGCGTTGGAAGGCGCTGGACTTAGGAGTAGTATAATTTACTATTCCAACTCCAGTCTACGTACAGTAGGGAAGGTGTTGGATAGTAAATTATACTATTACTTGTCCTAGAGAGCCATCTAGCGCAAGTCGTAACAATTTGCGTTGTGAAAACTACGATGTAATAGCATCGCGATGTAATCCCCGCATTGTTAACAATGTTTCCCTCAATATGCACATACATCGCATCCACAATATTGACCCCCAACCTATCCTCTAAGTAAGTATGGCTGTGGAGGTACAGGGTTACAGGGGCATATTACCAACGATGAGCAATATTTATCGCTAACGATGCTTAGCAACAAATTTTTTAACACTAAGCATCGCCAGAAATTATCGCAGAGATAACTTGCTATTAGCAAGGTTTATCTCAGAAGAGATAAAAATCTTCGCGCTAACTGCCAAATGATAGATTATTGCTGGAAAACCAACGATAATCTCTCGAAGTTTGGTGTTAGCTTGATGATAGGGGCTCATAAACTTAGCCATGATATCCACCTTCCATAGGATATCATGGCTAAGTCAGGAAAATACCAGGTGTAAAAAAAAGCAGTGCTAACCGCGGTTAGCGCTGCTTTTATTATCACTAACAGGGTTAGCGAAATCCTTGATAATAGTAGAAATGTCGCTTAACAACATTTCTCCTAATATTTTTCCCTGGAACGCCCCCTTTGCATCTCATTAGAGATGCAAGGGGAAGCGTAGAGAAAAAGGGTGCTAACATGAAAATTTGCGTGTTAGCACCCTGTTGCTGATAGGGAGATAATTTTATCTCCACTTTCTTGGCTTTTAAAGCCAAAAAAGCAGAGATAAATCCCTTGATAATTTGCCCCACAATTTTTAACTTCACATCTACCTACCTTCAAGAAATGCTGTAAGCCGACATAGTGGGTGCAATATTTTAGGTGCGGGTCAGAAATGTATTAAGGCATGGGCAAATTGGGCTCTGGCCCAGGACCCCAGTCGTTCAGTGGGCCCCCTGATACAGCCAGCAATGTTCTGCAGAGAGTCTTACCCTGGTGACCTTGCATAATTCTTAAACAGATTGTTTTAAATACCCTTTCCTTTAATGTATTTTTAATGCGAGTGATGAGTGAGGGTCTATTACAGACATTTTGCAGAGAATTGTTTTTTTTTTCATGCAACAAAAGTAAAAAAAAGTTTCTCTTAGATCACAGTAGGACCTCACATATGAGAAAGGGAAGCTGACACTAAGATTACTTGCAGTCATATTAGTCAGCTGTTGCAGTGTTACAATACTGAAAAGATTCATCAGTATCCCTGAATATTAGATGTAAACACATTTAGTATTTTGACAAGCCTGTCTGTGCACTGTCAGTGACCTGGCCAAAAAGGGCACGAAACAGCGAAAACTGGATCACAAATTCAAAGCTGTTCCCTTGATGGGGCCCCAAAATACGCTTGGTTCAGGGCCCCCAAAAATCCTTAAGATGCCCCTGTGCAAGGTGATATTTTAACCTCAATAAAGTTGTTTAACACCGAGAGTGACTGCTGCCACAGCTGTGCTTGCTCCACATGACTGCGGAGAAACTGCTGCCGAAGCCCTACCATATAGTAGCTACTGTAGACTCCCAGTGTAACTAGCATCAGAGCAGTCAGATTTACTGGCACAAAGCTGCGCAGTGTGAGTGGTCACAGCCCTGAAGAGAGGACAAGCATAGAAGCAGTCTGACTGCTGCTGCAGCCATGTATTGCATGAGCATGTTGCACAGCCATGCAGTGCTGTGGTGCTGCCACAGCTGTGCAAAGGGTTACTGCTGCCACTCCCATGCACAGTGCAGAGCAAGTAAGTACTTTTTTTTAAAGAAAGTTTTTATTAGCATAGCTACTTAAAACCACTGCGTCAAGGCACACATGCAGAGGGCGACCACAGAAGTGCGAGCAGTCACAGTAATGCAGATTGAAGACAATCGCAAGAGTGCAGTTTGGTGTCGCGGTCGTGCAGAGAGCCATCTCAGCCTGGCAGAGTGAGTGTTGGCACAGCACAGTGGAAGGCACAGAGTGAGTGCAGCGAAAGAGGTGCTGAGTAAGTGTTTGCTCAGCTCTGGAAGGTGCCAGAGAGGTGCAGTGTGAGTGCTAGCACTTCAAAGGCAGCGCTGCCTTAACTCAATGAGCACTGCCACACCACTTCTGATGCTGTGGGCGGTGACGGCTGTGGCACACACACACATATATATATATATATATATATATTTATATACACATATATGTATGTACATATATATACCTATGTATATATGTATGTATATATATGTGTGTGGGTGTATATATATATATACACATATATGTGTATATATATATATATATGTATATTTATATGTATGTGTGTGTAAAAATATACACATATATGTATGTATACATATATATATGTGTGTGTGTGTGTGTGTGTATATATATATATATATATATATATTTTTTTACAATTAAGCCTTGGAACCAGGAAGCATTCTTGTGCATTTCACTCGTTTTCGTTCCACGTTTGTCCTTTGAAGAGCTTGGGCTCTGGTTGCTGCACAGAATTTGTGTTTTTGCAACAAGGTCAAAAAGGTGCATGATTCCCTTACATTAGGTGATGCTATTGATGTTATTTTTGTGTAAAATTCATAAACAAATAATATACTGTACCTTTCTCACACGTCTTTCCTTCCCAGCCCCCGGTGCAGGTACAAACAAACCCGTAGAGTGTACTGGAGCAGGTACCACCATTGTTACATGGACTGCCTCGGCAAAAATCTATTCCTGTGAAGGAAAATAAACAATTATTGACATGATTTTTTTTAACAAGTAGAACAAAAATAAGTGCTGACCAGAAGACAATTTTTATTTATATATTTGCGGTGGTGAACACAGCTTTTTTTGTCAAAGCTAAAAGTACCTCATTCCATGAGGGGGGTCAAGACGACATTAGTCCTGTAGAGGCGTGGGCGGCAGAGGTAAACAATGGAACCCCCGGGGCGCCCGCGTGCCGCCGCCGGCTGACCGTTGACGCACCAACGCTATTGCCGCTCTCGCGCCTTCTCTCGCGCACCGGCGCGCGCGAGTCCACCCACGCGGGCGCACGTGCCTCTGCTGCGGCGACGGAGAGTGGATGTCTAGAGGAGGCGACGCCCCGCTGCGCCCCCCCCCCTGAGCTCGTCATGAGCACGGGGGCGCTGTGGGCGCCCCCCCCAGCTCAGCGGGGGAATTACCCCTGCTGCGAAGTGGTTAAATATTTAACAGGAACAATGCCTGCCTTTCAGGCGTCCTGTTATATCCAAGCTTCTAAATATACTCCCACCCCCAATTCAGGCAGTATATGGTTACCTATCCATCGGAACAAGAAATGTGGAATCAGAGTAGGGCGGATTACCAGTAAGTAATCTAGACATTACCTACTCAATTACATTCCGTGAAGTTTTTCCTTTCTTTAAGCAGCTATACTAAAGCACATACAATTTAAGTAAGGCATTATAAACATAATAGTATCCATCTCACTCTGCAAACATTTATCGAAAAACATTCGTGGACCTGTTACACCTTCATCACAAGCAAACATTTTCTGCATTCAAAACTTTTGTTCCAAAATGTAATTATTTTCCTTTGGCTTAAATTAATCAGTAATGATTAACAAAGGGAGAAGACTTTGCACAAGTTGCAGCAGCAGCTCAAATATCAATAAAAGATTCTCCACCCCATTCTGCCTCTGAGGCTGCCATCCCTCTAGTAGGATGGGCCTGCTCTAAACCCGGAAGAGAACAATCCAAAATTTAATAAGCAGAATAATTTCTTTAATCAACAGCTCAGGGTAGTTAACCCGTTACCTGCACTGAACGTTCCACGCTAGTGCGGAACGTTCTATCGCGCGGGCGGGGCCGCGACGTCCAACGGACGTGCGCAGCACTACCGAGGTAGCGCACGCAGCAATGGGGTTAATTGAAGAATTCCTCCTTTATTGACGTGGCCATAAATATTTAACAATGACTTCCAAAATTCCACTGTTCTATAAAGATATATCTTAACAGACCTGACCACATCCAATAAATGTAGCAAGCCTTATTGGGTTAGAAGACAATGCTGGCAGAACTATTCCTGAGTTCTGTATAAAATTGAGTTAAGTTTCAGTATAAAATTAGGTTCCAATATAAAAAACATACGATCTTCAACAATTTTTAAGTTGAGAGTTAAGATGATAAAACATTCATCTCACTCAATCTTCTGACAGTAGTAAAGGCTACCAAGAAACATACTTTTAATCACAACTATCTAAATTAAATTGTCTCTAAAATGTCAGAATACTTAAACAATCTTAAGGTCCACCCCTTAATACCAGAAAGAGAATCCCTTGTAGACCTAATGGGCACGATAGCCGCCGATTGAAGTCTCAGGAAGAACAATGGCCAACCCTTATCAAGTCCATCATGTAAAAATTGAAAATCTTCAGGAGGATATTAAATTCGTTTTCACTCTCCATTTCTTGAACATGGGGATTGCATGCTGTGAGACCTGTCAGCCTTAGGGTGATATTCCCCCAAACAATTTGCCTTGCTGCTTCTGTTTTTGCTGCACCTATTTTTGATGGCCCTAGGACTCTTTGCATTTAACCCCTTCTAACCAGTGCTAAAGTGCTTGTACTCCCTCCTCTAAAACATGCTTGGATGGGCTTATATCCTTATGACATATTTAATTTTCTTGTAAGTCCCCTGTAGAGTGGTATACCACATACCCAGGGCCTGTTAATTAAATGCTACCAGTGGACCCGCCACACTTATTGTGCCACCCACTTAAGTTGCACCATAAACATGTCCTAGGCCGACAAATGCAGTCTGATTGCAGTTTTAAACTGCCATGTCGACTTGGCATTAAACGTGGGACCACCCACGTTGAGCGAAAAATCCTCCAGAAAAGTTTCAAAGTGTGAAAGTAACATTTTGACTGGGGCCTCCCGCATACTATATCTGACCAAGGCTCCATAACAGTTGATCTCAAACTTTGAATTTGTCCCGGTCAGGTGCGACCAGATGTCCAAGGTAGGTGCTAGAGGTTTTTGAACACTATACAGCTGTAACTCTTTAGAAAGTCATATCTCCGGAACCCTATATTATAGTTTTGTCGTTTTGGTGTCATTTTCAAGATAAAAATATTTCCTATTTTTATAAATTGGTGTGGGATTGTTTTTGTGTGTTGTGTCTTCTAATTTTATGTATTGGTGTTTTTAAATGCTTTATATACTTGGCTCCTGAGTTAAGCCTGCCTGCTTGCAGCCAGCTAACAAGAGTTGGGCCAGGAGCTAATGTATTGAGCTCTTGTCTGGACCTTATATTGCGTGAGTGGCCTTAGTTGCATACCTACCCCTACTTGTAATCCATCCTGCAGCACCTCTGAAACATATTATCAGGTAATGTCAAATCGAAGCAGAGCAAATTGTGTGGATGTGCAGAGTAGCACTGAATAAAATCAACTTTCAGCTACAAAAAACTAAATGAGATGACTTGAATGTGCTCCTTACTGTTACAGGTGCGGTTATTGCTGTCATCCAACTGGTATCCGTCTCCACAGCCACACTGGTAGGCTCCAATGGTATTTCTGCAAGCCTGGTCACAGGCCTGCGAGTCTAGCTGGCATTCGTTTTTATCTGTGAAACGAAAACAGACATTTTTGGCAAAGGGATAGATATGAAACGCCTCGCACTTATAGAACAGTGTACTCTACTGTAATTTTTTATATTTTATAGATTGCTGTGTAGCTTACCCTTCCCCCGTAACCATGTGAGGGATCTACATTTATTCTCTGCCTCCCCGCTCCCTGCAAGTGTACAAGGCGCTGTTGGACAGCTGGTAAACCTGAGTATACCCACAGCCGTACAGAGGCATATCCCTGTGGGACTCCTTTTTTCTGTCTCCAGGGGCACCTTCCTGCACAAAACAATCCTGAGAGGCGTTTTCCTCTCTTTATGTGTGCTGGAGAATGCAGCACACATGGAAAGAGGAACAAACGGGAAGAAATAAAAATATTTATTTATGCCTGCTCTAGGGAGGGGTAAAGTTTGGGAAACATCCATAACAACGCGGGCATTACCCCACACTGCTATGACAACGCTGCTATTACAACGCAAGACGTTACAACGACTTGCGCTGGAGGGCGCTGTAGGATAGGGAATAGTTTAATTTTCTATCCAACACCTTCCCTACTGTCAACGTGGGCTGGAGTTGAAATAGAAAATTAAACTATTCCACTATCCGGCCCCCCCCCATTGTAATGGCATGCGGGGTAAAAGCCAGCGTTGTAATGCCATACAACTGTAAAGTTTTGGCGCTGCCCAGGTTTAGGCGATTAAGTAAATCAGGGGCTGCGTCAAAACCCAAGGGGGCTGCATTGGAAAACCCACCGCAACACCCAAGGAGCGCCTCCTTGATCCAGCGTAAGGCAAGGCAACAATTTCCGCTGCTTTGTCTTACTCCATATCTATGAGCCATGCAAAGCCACGAGAGGCTTGTGCCGCTGGAGCGTCAAAAAAGTGGCACTCCAGTGGCATAAGCCTCACATAAAGAATCCCCCAGAGGCCTACCTTTCCTGGCGCTAATTAGTCTTTCTTTTCCATGACCTAGTTTGAGAAATCTATAATGAAGAAATTGGTACTTTCGGAATTTTGCTGGCATCTGATCCGCTCTAAAAGGGATGAGACATATTGACTCTCAAATCAAACTTCCGTTTTGCCAGTTACCCATAATCAGAGCCTTACTCCTTAACACCTGTAGGCCACCAGTTCAAAAACACTTTGGGGGATATTACCAAGCAATAGCGATAATTATCGCTATTGCTTGGTTAGAGACAAAAATTTATCGCCGACCTGCGGCGATTTTAATCGCAGATAACCCTTGGTATTACCAAGGTTTATCGCAAATGCGATAAAAATCGGCCGCAATGCATGAATATCGCTGAAAAGTCAGCGAAATTCATGCATTACCGAGCTAACGCTCTTAGCCATGTTATCCACCTCCCATTGGATAACATGTCTAAGAACTGCTCAGGGCAGGTGTTAGCTTTTGTAGATATTCGCACTTAGCGCGAATATCTCCAAAAGTTGGTAATAGGAGATAGCGATGTTAGCGACTGTTTCCAGTCGCTAACATCTTGGCACGCCCACTTTGCATGTCATTAGTGATACATTTCTCTGACATGCAAAGTGTGGCCAAAGATGGTCGCTATCTCCTACTAGCTGTCGCTAACTGGTGTTAGCGACAGCTAGGTAATAGGGAGATCATTTTATCTCCGCTTCCTTGGCTTTTAAAGCCAAAAAAGCGGAGATAACTCCCTTGTTTGTCTCCCATGAATTGTTCCAAGGTTAGATATTACTCCTATCTACAACGCTTCAAGTTTGCTTTCTGTAAACCTATGCCCTGATTTACAAAGGATTTCACAAGCACAAAACAGTGTAAAGTCTTGCATGTTGTCTATTAACCAGGGCAAAAGGTTTGTTTTTTAGCTGGAAAGGTGGCAGGTGCCATTACTGGGACACATCAGTGCAAATATCCATAGGTTTTGACAACAAGCCTGCTCTACTAAGAAAGCCAGGCTGGGCTTGGAGTCGAAAACTAACACCTAGTCGTAGCGGGTGTACAGAAAGGTAAAATATTCAATGCTCATAAAATAATAAACACATCCAGCTGCTTCTTCAGCCCTTTGCACTGCCAGTGCATCACTTGTTATGATGCTCCAGCGGCCCAGAGTGCAGACCCATATCTACGAGGCCACGCAAAGTCACTTTGTGTGGCTTTTCATGGCTTCGTAAAAATGGCGTAAGGCAACGCAGCACAAATCGCTGCATTGCCTTACAGTGCACCTGAGGGTCTATCCGTGGGCGTTGCGGTGGGTTTTCCAATTCAACACCCATGGGTTTTGACACATTCCCAGATTTAAAAGGATCTGTAAACCTGGAAATGTGTCAAAATGCCTCCCCAGGGGAGACATAACGAGAAAAAATATTGTTATTGTGCAGGAAGTTGTCCCTTCCTGCACTAAAACAATCCTGCCAACAATACAGACACCCTTGCACCATGGTGCAAGGGTGCCTGCATTGTTGGTAGGCACCAAATTGTGCCCCAAACCTTCCTGAAAGGACTGGAATTCATTGTATTGTGTAAATACAGCGCATTTCTGCCATCTCAAATTAACATAAGGCAGGGCAGCAAAAAGATTTGCAGCACTGCCCTGCGCCAACTCATTGTACATAAGGTCCCCAGTGTGTGAGACCTTTCTGAGTTTGTCTTAGCCTATGCACTTGCACTTGAGGGGCATGATTCCAGTACATATCCCATGCAAAACATTGCACACTCACATCTACACCATGATGCATGGCTGTGCGTCATGCAAGGCAGCCTGTTTGCCCATCAGACATGCAAGTGCTAACAGCAGCAGCATATATCTAAGTGAATATGGCTGTGTGTTGTTTCCCCCCCTTGAACAAGGCAGCATAGCACATCAAATTTGGTTGCTGCAGTGAGCTGCCTGAAAAACTAGTAAGTCTGGGCGTTAGTGTTTGCAGGAGCTTGTGTAACTCAGTGTTCCCAAGAGGTATTTCAGAAATATTTTCCTTTGGCATATATTGCCTGAACAAGAATTGAAATTTCATATGTGTCACACTCTGTAGGTCCAGCCTTTTTCTGTTTGTCTTTGATGAGCGTATTGAGGAGGACGGCTTCTGAGCTGGGGCTCTAGGCCGGTAAACAGCGTTTACCACAAATCATTTTCCCCGCAGGGCATCACAACGCAGTTGTTCCAACGACCGCGTTGTGATTCCGCATACCATTACTCCGCAAGTCGGAACAACAACTTGAGGAGGGGTGAGGTGTTGGATTTAAAATCCAACACCTTCCCTACTGTCCGCACTGACTGGAGTTGGAATAGTAAATTATACTATTCCAAATTCCAGCACCCCACCCGCCCCTCCACAAGTCGTTGTTCTGACTTGCGGAGTAAAGGTATGCGGAATCACAACAAGGTCGTTGTGACGACCGCGTTGTAATTTCCTGCGGGAAAATGAATGCGGGAAAGGAACATATATTCCTCTAGGCCTGAAGGTGAGGTTTTTAGTACTATTATCGCCAGAACACTCAGGCTTCTTGAATGTCTGAGGATCATAAGCTGATCAATGACCTATGGAACAAGTGAAGAGTCACTATTTGTCTTAGGAAACTCTTTTGTTTCCTTGTTGGTGTGCCCCTTGCATTTGCAAAATGCTGTACCAGGGTAGACTCCTTTTTCTGATCTGATGATATCAGTATTACATGATAAGTATAAAATTAAAAAATAAGGCAAAAATATGACCACATTTCAAGTCCAGTTTGAGTGTACAGTGCTGTATAGCCTTGGTAAGTTCTCAGACTCTCACCCTGTAGATTAAGAGTGCAAATCTTTCAATCTATAGGTTTTTTTAATGATGGTATGTCCACTGATTCTTTGAGGATGGTTCATCAGCCAGTAACTGGAATTTTACTTGTGCTCAATGCAAAATTATTTTTATCTGTGTGGCTCAAGACAGACTATCACAGTTTGTACAATGCTCACCTCTCACATCTGTGGATCAGGATTTTTTATTTCCATTATGATCCCCTAATTAGCTGTCCATTTCAAGGCAGGCAACGGGAAAGTAACATATCTTGACTTTCTTTTGATGTGCCTTGTGCAGATACAGTTGTGATGGAAGTTGTACTATTATCCTGCCTCCAGAGTTCCATCCGATGGAATTATGGGATAGTCTGTTGTGAGATTCAATGGCTATATACTATAGAGGAGACCCTTAGTTTACTCTCTGTCAGACCAATCTTTCTCTGATACAGTATTGACCTCAATGTGCTTCAGAAGTACCCCGCTTTCCCTGGTATTACTCGCTCCTTCTTTGCTGTGTTACTGGTTCAGGAAATCTCATTTGTTCCTGGTCATTCACTCAGCCAAGACTTTTGACCAGCAACTGTTATGACTGTTACAAAGATTACTGTTGGATGCTTGATACACACTAGGGGCCTTATTTATGAAAAGTGACGCATCGCTGCGTGAAAACAGCGATGTGTCACTTTTCACTGTGCTCTCCCTGCGACATGATTGATGCGTCATATTTATAATATGACGCATCATGTCGCAAGGAGTTACAGATACGTCAGTATTTCTGATGTATCTGTAAGCGCAAAAGTCACGCATTGCTGGGGTGTGTCACAAAAGTGACGCAACTCCAGCAATGCGTCCTTTCACATGGGGAAAGCCCCATGTGAAAGGGCTTGCGTCAGTTTTACGCCTGCTGTGAGGCAGGCGCAAGATTTTGACGCAACAGCGTCCTAAAAGTGACGCAGTGAAATCTCATAGATTTCACTGCGTCACTATTACGAGGCTTTTTGCGGGTGAACGCCCCCTTTGCATACATTATACCCGACGCAGGTATAATGTAGCACACGGGTTTAGAAAGTGACGCATCTGCTTAGATGCGTCACTTTGTAAATAGTGCGCATCAGGAGGCAAGTTTTACGCCGCCGATGCGTCACAAAAAGTGACGCATCGGAAGCGCAAAACTCACGCAAGGCCTCATAAATGAGGCCCCAGCTGTTTGCAAACATCACTGTTGGGATCACTGTCCTATGGGTGCTTTTAAGTCCCTCCCTGCTCTCTTTTTACTTAGGAGACCCCTTCCTTTTTTTTACTTTGAACTTTTTGATTTCCTTCGGGGATGTTACCATGAATGCTTGCTTCCTTTTTTCTTTGTCCTGTTTTCTATTTTGTGTTGTTGATATCCCAGTGTATATGTCAGAATTTGGCTAGTCTTCCCTCGTTTAGCTGTTCCTTGGACTGGTTTGAGTCAGGAGTTCTTCTACCCCTCTGGTAACCTTTGGCAGTAATAGTGCAGCTTCTCTGCATAAGCAGGGATTTGATTATTGGTTCAGAGGGACATAACTGCCTCAGTGGGATCCCTTATTTGCCTCTGCCTTCTACTCCTGGTCCATCCTTTGCTATGTGTCTTACAACACTGATCTGTCTGGGTGAGAACGTGCAGTTTCGTTGACACAGTTTGTTTCCTTTTTTGTGCATCTTTTCTTACCATTTGCGTTTGTCCTTCTCAGTTTGCTTCCACTGCACACTGTAGCAACTGTTGATTTGGCCGTATCTTCCTCTTATGAACCCTTCTGCTGCCAGTGCCCTGCATTTGCTTGGAGTTAGTTGTTTCCATATTCTTTTGGCATGAAACCAGTTCACCTCCAGTAAGTGTTCTGATAATTTCAGGATTGGAATACTGAGGGGCATATTAGCAAGGGTCAGATCGCCGATTTAGCGGCACTTTTTGCCGATAAAGCAGCGATTTTTTTATTGCCCAATTGCCAAGCTGTCGCCAATAGCAGTTAGCGACAGTTTCCAGGCGATAGCAAGCGGTTTTGGGCCCGCTTTGCATGTCAGCGATATTTATCTCTAATGACATGCAAAGTGGGCGTACCCAAACTGGTAGCGACTGAAAGCAGTCGCTAACACAGCTATCGCCTATTAACAATACCTGCGACGCAATAAAAAAACGTGCGCTAACCGCGATTAGCGCTAGGATTTTACACCTGGTAAAAACCTGATTTAGCCATGATAGTCAATGGGAGGCGAATTCTACGGCTAAGTCCCCACCTGCCTATTAGCGAGATTTTCCTTAGCGATAGGATTTTTATCGCTGGAAATCTCACGTTAAAGATGGGATTCGCCGCTATCGCTGGATTCTTTATTGCCGGGAGATATACTTTGGTAATACTGCGTTATCTCCGCAATAACGTCCAGCGATAGGAGGCGATAAAAAAAATCACGCTAAGCGCTGTTTGCGATAATTATCGCAAGTTGTTGCAAATATGCCCCTGAGTTCCTACTTGAGGGCTGGTAATTGGATATTCACATGCAACTTAGTGGGTATTGGTTCTCTGAAGTTTCATAGCATCCCAAAGTCATTTCAGTTGCCTTTTCCCTTTGGAGTCTAATTCTGATAAGGGAGCACATTGCTCCAGGCAGCAAGGCCTCTTTTTCCTTGTTAATCATCAGGGGACTCCTGTGACCCTGTTTAATGTGACCTTAATGAAAGTTGCCCCAGTGGGGTCTCACTAGTTCAACCCAGTGGTGCTTCTGGTGCTTCTAGTCACCTTCCCTTAATGGCAAAGCTCAAGTGTAATTCAGGTTCTTAGGTTTTAAACTCTCACCGACAAAGTCACCAGTTGATGCATGAGTCTTACCTTTGGAATGCTGCTGGTGCATAGGACTGTGGTCTTGCATTGTTATGTTTACACAGGGCTCTATCTTTCTCTGATCGGACAGACCCCCATTCTTTCAGTTCCAGACTTAAGGAAAAGTGTAATACCAATCAGCCAAATCCATGCACTTAAATTTGGAAATTAGTATGAATTGACTGTTGCAAGGATTGTTGAGAAATTAGTGTTGGGAATGCTACAAGATGATGGGCCCAGAAAGATGTAAAGGCCGAGAATATTCACATGCAAACCTAAAAAGGATGAATTCATAGAGAAGATGCTAAGTTTCATAAAGAGATGCAGTAGGCTTAAGAGTCCAAGAGCAAGACAACATCATGTCCTGCCTGTCCTCTTATAACTGCCACTATCACTGCCTCTGCCCCATTCACGACTAATCTACCATTTTCTGTTGCTTGCAAATGAGATGGTGTAGAAAGCATAGAAGAAGAGTAATAAAAGCTTATGTTGTGGAAAGAGATTGGTGAGCCGGAACAGGAGGAAAGACAGCAGGACTTGTCATTTGAGAAACATAGGCAAACCTATTCATTGAACTTTAAAGAGATGGAGTTGGATACTACAAACGCACATTTGATAGTGAAATGTAGCAGCAGATTCCTTATCTTAGAATTATCCCCTGGCACCAGGGGATAATTCTGGGATTTTTTTTATAGCGGTACCTCTGCGCCTCGGTAGAGGGCATCAAGCCATGACAGTGTCTTTTTCCGGATGTGACGTTGAATGAGTCCATATAAGCCCTGCCCTGACACACTGACAGTTTCTTCTTTTCTGCGCTTACAAGGCGGATCTGATCAGCAGTTCCTCTGTCCCTTTTTGGGCCTACATTGACGGTTTTGTTGAGTGGAACGGGTGTGCCGTTAAACAACTTCTTAGGTCCTCTGGGTGTAATCCTTGTGGGTCCTGTGGATGGCAAATGGCTGCCACGGACTCTCACTCTGTATATGGTGCGTGGGGGTGCACCTTGACTCCAAGGAGAGCGACTTCTGCCGCCAACTTCGATCAAAGGCACTGAGGGAACGTCAAATGAAGCTTCTAGCGGCATGGATGTTTTACTTTTCCAAGACATCCTATCGACCTCAGAGCCTTCACACTCCACGGACCAGTCTCGGGTCTGATCCAGGAGCCATTCCTGTAAAGTCCCAAGGTAAGCCTTGATGCAGGCAGTCGAAGTCGGTGCGTCACCCGACTTTGCCACTTAAAGCCTGCTCCTGATCCTTGGTTGAATAGTCAGTGGTTAAGTCTACTGCGTGTCTTCCAGCCTACCCTGAATCCGGGGTAGAATATTACAACTCGCTTCATAGTATCTTTGGGTCTTCACCTTCCCCTGGAGTGCCCTCGGGCCCCAAGTAGGTGCACAGGGATGTGACTGTGTCCATGCTCATCTTCAGTTCAGCTTCCAGATACCCAATTTATATCAACACTGGTGCACAGCCCTTCGGGGTTACCACCTTCAGCACCTGGGCCTGGTCAACCGACAACAGAATTGGGGTCTGGTCTACCGACTTCGATGATGGGCCGTTCCATGCTTCACCACTTTCCCTCTCGGAAGCCGAGACGCCGCCTCTTTGGTGGCAGATGGCATCGGATCCGGTGCCTGATGTGGCACCAGTAGAGCTGCCCATCTCAGACTCTTTTCCTCAGCTCTCTATAGCCCCTACTCCTTTTTTTCCTTCTGAGGAACGCGATTATGAAGGTTATGGAGAGGTTTTGGAGTTTCACCATCTCATCTCTGGCAAGGCTCACCTTCCTATGGAGTCTAGCAGGTTAATTGAGTTGGGTGAAGCTAGTGGCTTGGAGTCTTCCCCAACTTCAGGCCTCCTGTCCCCTCAAGGTTTGTCTACAGAGGTGAGCTCCTCTCTGGCGGATATGATCAGATTAGATTCTGTCGTTTTGGATGTAACATTTCTTTCTGTGGTAATGACAACAGATCTCTTACTTGGCGTCCTGCATCAAGACCAATCAGGGGTAGAGCTGGCGCTTCCTTATAGTGAGGCTTTGTTAGGGCCTTGGGCTAAACCCAAAGCAGGGGCCCCTGTGGATCACTCTATGTCTCACAGACACCATCCAGTCTCTGGAGCTCCGACATGTCTCCTCAGACATCCAACTCTTCATAGTTTTGCGGTACAGATTGCTTAGGCTGGCCAACAAGTTGTTAGTTTTTCCCCTGTTGTCCCTCCAGAAAGAGAGGCCAGAAGACTAGACACTTGTGGTAGGCATATTTTCTCCTCCACCAGTTCTGCATGGTGACCGTTTAATACTTCTCACTTCCTCGGACGCGTCTCCCATGCACTATGGGACTCATTGGAGCGCCTGCTGCCCTCTCTTCCAGAAGAGACCCAGAACAATCTTGTTCCATTAGTACAGGATGGGCAAAAAGCGGATAAACTAAACATTTGCTGTGGAATGGATACCACTGATTCTGTAGGTCGGGCTATGGCCTCTTCAGTGGCACTATGTCAACGTGCCTGGTTGCACAATGCTGGGTTTTCGGAGGCTGTTCATGCCAGCTTGGTTGATATACCTATTGATGATGCCTATTTTTCGACGCACATGCCGACTCTGCTTTGCAGGGAATTTGAGATAGTCGGAGCGGAGCAGATTCATGACTCTGCTGTCTGCTTTTCTGTACTAAGGGGCCCATTACAATCGCGGACGGACGAGCCCTGAGTAGGAGGGAACGTCCGCATGTGCTGCAGCGTTCCCTCATGTGCAATTAGGATGTGACCGCCACCCTGGCGGTCACATCCTCTATTTTTAACATTGCGGCGGGTGCTGCTTGAAGCAGCACCCGCCGCAATGTTAAAAATGAAAGCTGTGCATTTGCATGCACAAAACGGCAGGCACCGCGTGGTGTCTGCCGCTCTGTGCACGCAAATGCAGGGGGGTACCATAGGTACCCCCCATGTGCACCCCCCGCCCCCCCTTCACCCCTGGGGGCCCGCAACGGGCCCCCAAACAAAAATCCGTATGCCTTTGCACGGCAGAAATGCCGCCGTGTAAAGGCATAGAACTCCAGACATCCTAATATGGCTGGCGGTGTCTGAGAGACACCGCCACCATATTAGGCCTTTTCCGCCGTGGTTGTAAGCCAACCACGGCGGAAAAGCAGCGGACTGAAACCAGGACCCACCAGCCATCCTAATGTGGCGGTGGGTCTTTGGTGGGTCCGCAGAGGATTTTCCGTATCCGCCGGGCCGGCGATGGCTTCCGCCGGCCCGGAGGATGCGGAAAATCCTCCATCGTAATGTGCCCCTAAGTTTGTTCGAGGAAAGTTTAGTTTTTCATTCAGAGCCCATTGTTTATTTTTTCAAATCCCCTTTCCAGGGTGACACCCAGTGAGGTGTTCCTGCTTGCTGCAGGTACTTGGTGACAGGTTAAGTTTCCAGTTATCTAGGAGGTTTTTTTGTGGCCTTATGTTCACCTGTTCTTATGGGTTTCTTTTTGGAGCTAGTTTTTCTGCTCAAGTACTTATCCTATAGTGTTTCTTGCTTGCATTGTTTGGATACACTGTTGTCTTGTTCCCTGTTCTACAGGAACCATCCTCTGTGTGCCGTATAGGTCTTTTGGGATCCACTACCTCAGTTTATCTGTCTCTGAACACGAAGGGCTTCTGAGATCTGCATTGCACCTGCACGATATAAACCCCCCAACAAACATGATATGGGTTATCCCTTACATCCCTTTTGTGGTATCCTTCTTTTCTTATAGGGGCGATGGCACGAGTGGCAGGATCCTTGGCTTGGGTAGATTTTTAGCTCTAGCCTAAAACCTTTGTTAATGGATTGGCCCTTCTGTGCTTTCACGATGCATTGGCAAGAATGCTTCCTGACACTGGTCTCAAGTTCCTTTGTAGGCTATAACTCAGTGGTGCATTGGGTATCAAAGGTCCATCTGATGCAATGGTTCAGTTCGGTTCAGTGACCGCTCAGCCCTCCACAGGGCTTGGTCGCCCCACTCACTGCTGCCGCTCCTGCCTGCCTTTGCCGCCTCCTGCCTGCAGATTCCTTCGCTCGCTGTCCGCTGCTCCTGGGAATTTCCCGCTGCTCCTGGGAATTTCCCGCTGCTCCTGGGAATTTCCCGCTGCCTGCTGCTTCTTGGAATTTCCCGCCGCTGCCTCCCTGCGGCCCCGCCCCCCTGTGATTCCATTCGCCGCCCCGCTCCCGCCACCCAGCTGCTCCTCCCTCCCGGCTCCTTACTTATGACGCCCCCAGAGCGACCGCGCAGCGGACGCGCGCAGCGGGAGCGCCGATTGAGCACCGAAGGTGCGCCAATGGTAAGCCCGTCTGCGTCCGTCCGCGCCTGGCCCGCGCCCAGCGCCAGGACCCCTGGCCCTCCCTGCCGAGGCAAGACGACCCGACTGACCTACGACGCCGCCACTCTCAACGCACTCAATGCCGGCCGGACCCACGCCTGCTGCCGAGCCACCCCAAGACGCACCCACAGACCCTTCACCTGCTGCACCTGCAAGTTCACCTGCCTCCGAACCTGCCCCGCACCCGCCAAGACAAACACCAGCAGCAACCACCTCAAGTGCATCCTGATCAACACCCGCTCCGTCCACAGACACGCCGTGGAACTCTGGAACCTCCTCGACGCTACATCACCGGACGTCGCCTTCCTCACGGAAACCTGGATGAACACCTCCTCTGCACCCGACATCACCATTGCCATCCCAGACGGGTACAAGATCATCAGGAGGGACCGCATCAACCAGACCGGAGGTGGCATCGCCATCATCCACAGGAACACCATCCGTATCACGACCGACGCCAACGACTCCTTCGCCGCAGCCTAACATCTCCACTTCCAGATTCACACCGACCCTAAGACGACCCTCAGAGGCACCCTCATCTACAGACCCCCGGGACCACGCACACAATTCAGCGAAGACATCACAGACTTCATCAGCCCGCACGCCCTCCCCTCCACCGACTACATCCTCCTCGGGGACCTCAACTTCCACCTGGAGAACAACAAGGACCGCAACACCACCGCCCTGCTGGAAAACCTCGCCAACCTCGGACTCAAGCAACTGGTCAACACCCCCACCCACTACGCCGGCCACACGCTTGATCCCGTCTTCTCTTCCAGCAAGTACATCACCTTCAGCCACGCCACCGGACTCCACTGGACTGACCACAGCTGCGTCCACTTCAGCTTCAAAAGATCCACGACCCACCACCACCCGCAACAGGTACCTCACAGGAATTGGAGCAAGATCACCGCAGACCAGCTCACCACCTCCCTCAGCCAGAGCCCACCCGCCAACACAACGGACCCCAACGAAGCAGCCCGCAACTTCACACAGTGGCTGACCGCCTGTGCCGACGACCTCGCGCCACTAAAGAACCCTCCCAGCAGACCCAGAAGCAAGAAGGCATCCTGGTTCACTGACGACCTCAAGGACTCCAAGAAGACCTGCCGCACCCTCGAGAAAGCCTGGCTCCTCGACCGAACCACCGACAACATGACCGCCCTCAAACACGCTACCCGCAAGCACCACCAGCTCATCCGCACCACCAAGAAGAAATCCCTGAAGGAACGACTGGACAACAACGCCCACGACAGCAAAGAGCTCTTCACTATCGTCAAGGAGTTCTCCAACCCCAGCACCGGCACCAACGACATCACTCCATCACAAGACCTCTGCGACTCCCTCGCCTCGTTCTTCCACCGCAAGATCGCCGACATCCACAACAGCTTCGGCGCACCACCCACGCACCCAACCGTCGAACCAACGCCCCCCAACGCCACCCTTCGCACCTGGACCACGGTGACCACCGAAGACACAGCCTGCACGATGAACACCATCCACTCCGGATCACCGACCGACCCCTGCCCACACCACGTCTTCAACAAGGCCGACTCCACCATCGCACCCCAACTCCGGAACATCATCAACGCCTCCTTCAACACCGCCACCTTCCCGGAGAGCTGGAAGCACGCCGAGATCAGTGCCCTCCTGAAGAAACCTACAGCGGACCCCACCGATCTCAAAAACTTCGGCCCCATCTCGCTCCTCCCTTTTCCTGCTAAAGTCGTCGAGAAGATCATCAACAGACAGCTGACCGCCTTCCTCGAGACGAACGGATCCCTTGACCCCTCGCAGTCCGGCTTCAGAGCCAACCACAGCACCGAGACCGCCCTCATCGCAGCCACCGACGACATCCGGACCCTGCTCGACAAGGGGGAAACAGTGGCCCTCATCCTCCTGGACCTCTCCGCTGCGTTCGACACGGTCTGCCACCGCACCCTAGTCCAGCGCCTCAGCAACATCGGTATCCAAGAGAAGGCACTGGAGTGGATCATCTCGTTCCTCGCCGGAAGAACACAAGGAGTCTGCCTCCCCCCGTTTCGCTCCGAGGCCACCGAAGTCATCTGCGGCGTCCCGCAAGGATCCTCACTCAGCCCCACCCTCTTCAACATCTACATGAAACCTCTCGCAGCCATCGCACGCCAGCACAACCTCAACATCATCTCTTATGCCGACGACACCCAGCTGATCCTCTCCCTCACCAGAGACTCCGACACCGCCAGAACCTGCCTACACGAAGGGATGAAAGACGTCGCCGAGTGGATGAAGGACAGCCGCCTGAAACTGAACTCGGACAAGACGGAAGTCCTCATCCTGGGATCTTCGCCCTCCGCCTGGGACGACTCCTGGTGGCCCCCAGCCCTGGGCACCGCACCCAAGCCAACCGACCACGCACGCAACCTGGGCTTCATCCTGGACCCCTCCCTCTCGATGACCAGACAAGTCAACGCCGTCTCCTCATCGTGCTTCAACACCCTGCGTATGCTTCGCAAGATCTTCCGCTGGATCCCGACCGAGACCAGGAAGACTGTCACCCAGGCACTCGTCACTAGCCGACTGGAATGCGGAAACGCCCTCTACGCCGGAACCACAACCAAGCTACAGAAAAGACTCCAGCGCATCCAGAACGCCTCCGCCCGACTCATCCTGGATGTCCCCCGACGCAGCCACATCTCCAGCCACCTGAGGAACCTGCACTGGCTCCCCGTCGACAAGAGGATCACGTTCCGGCTCCTCACCCACGCACACAAGTCTCTCCACGACCTGGGCCCCAAGTACCTCAACGACCGCCTAACCTTCTACACGCCCACCCGACAGCTACGGTCCACCAGCCTCGCCCTCGCAGCCGTACCACGCATCTGAAGAGCCACCGCCGGAGGAAGATCCTTCTCTTACCTGGCTGCCAAGACTTGGAACTCCCTCCCCATCCACCTTTGGCTGACCCAGGACCATCTCGCCTTCAGGAAACAACTCAAGACCTGGCTGTTCGAGCAGTAGCATACCCCTCCCCCCAAGCGCCTTGAGACCCTCCCGGGTGAGTAGTGCGCTATACAAATGGCATGATTGATTGATTGATTGATGCAGGGTTACCTTGCAGCATTTGTTTACTGCAGTGGTTGTACTTCAGATGTCACCATCTTACCCCTTTTTGTTGGTGTTGTGGCTGATTTTTATCTTCGGTTTTCCTTCTAGAACAAGTGTCCCTTCAACATTATAGGTCTTTTCAAGGATTGGTTTCTAAGGAGGATGGGGTCTCCCTTAGCCTCCTTTTCCTGAAGGTTATTCTCTCTCTCTCCCCATATGATGAGATAAGGATCTATCCCTCAAATGTCAGTTATATCAATTCCACCTTATTTTGCAAATTTCTTCTCCTTGAAGAGGTTATTTCTTTTTTCCTCCCTCTCTTCCTTTTAAGGAGGTGATTATTTTGCCCCCTTTTTTGATTGTGGTAAATTGGAGGTTTGGCTTTGTATACCACCTATCTCCCGTTGAGACATTTCTTCCTGGCCTCAATCCATGTTGTGCTTGCATGCAATGCCATCCATTATTTTCGACTTCTCCATTTTGTGAGGCATGATCCCTTCACGGCTATGTACTCCATCTTTTTTCAGATGCTTCAGTCTTTTCTTTCTGCCTGATATCTCTGTCTATTGGATGGAAATTGGTTATCTGTCGAGACCTTCTGTGTGTTGACCTTTATTTCGACTATACCTTTGATGGTCTTTAGTCCCTTCATAGCAGAGTTTTAACACCTACTGTTTTCTTTTAATTTCCTGTTAACTGCCTTATGGCAGCCTCATCAGTCAGTAGTGTTAGTTCATGGGCGGTTGCCATTATTTTTCTGGTGTGGGTGATGTCCCTCCACTCCCTCTCTCCTCGTATATAATATTAGTTTGCCTGTTTCCCAGCTTCGTGCTAATATCTGTATATCTATATTTTTCACTCCATTGGTGTTGCATCTTTGGTCTACTACAAAAGTATGTTTATGTTTATATCTGTCTTTCGATGGCTACCTCTATTCTATCCATGTTTCTCGTTCCTATACTGGTCAAACTCCCCACTTGCAGAGGGAGGCCTAGGGCCAGATGTAGGACGGCAAATACCAGTCGGTAACGGCCAATTTCGGCCGTTACCGTCCGGTATTTGGTGTTTGACATGTAGGGGGCCTTATATTTACAGAATCGGTATATTTACCGATTCGGTAAATTTACCGATTCTGTAAAATACTGAATCAGTAAATTTACTAAATCGGTAAATACAGATGTAGGTGGCACTTGAAACAGTGCCACAGGCCCTTACCGATTCGTTATTTACCACCAAATACTATTTGGTGGTAAATAACGAATACCTGTGTACATGCACATCTGTGCATGTACACCTATGCCATGTGGCACACATACATGCCCTAAAGGCATGTAGGTGTGTGACATAGCACACAAGCCAGAAACAGGGGTGCAACAGGGTGTCAAAGTGACACCCTGTCCCCCTTGGCAATTCGGTAATTTTACCGATTCGATAATTACCGAATCGGTATTTGCCATTGATTCCTATGGGCTTCAAGGCCCATAGGAATCAATGACAAATACCGATTCGGTAATTACCGATTCGGTAAATACCGATTCCTACCGATTCGGTATTTTTTACCGAATAATTACCTACATTAGGTTTACCGATTCATCAATACCGAATCGGTAGAAATTCGGTATTTATGAATCGGTAAATCTAATTTACCCACATCTAGCCCCTAGTTCTTTATATTAAGGAATTAGTCCAAGCACTTGATTTCCTTGGAAATTATGCACCTATATTAGGCCCTCGCAAAATTATAATGCTGCTATTGGCAGATAACATGCTTTTAATCTGTAAAACTCTGCTTGGCCTGCTGGCATAGTAGATCACTTTTTAACATTTTGTAGCACGCAGGGCTTCGAGCTTAACATCAATAAATCTACATTTATGGCGATAAACCTTAATAAAACTGCCAGAACCAAGATCACTGCGCAAGGTGTCCCTCTTGAACTAGTGCAGTAGTTTGTGTATTTGGGGGTATGTTTAACTCACATAATGAGCTGATATACGCATATTAGAAAGTGTACATTGAAGCTCCAACAAGAAGCTGGTGCTGTGTCCAAATTGTGTAAGAAAGCCAATGCATGCTCTCTTGCACTAGTGGTGAAGATGTATAATCTTAAACTGAAAAGTACAGCTATGTATGGTGCAGAACTGAGGGGACATGCCAGGGACGATGATGTTTGTAAACTTTAAAACAGGTTTGTGAGGGGAATCCTTATTCTCCCGCAGAGTCCCCCCCTCTCCTCCAACTTTTGGAGGAGGATATCCTACAAATTAACCACCTCAATATGTCTCAACCTATTATGTATTGGCATAGACTTTGGTCAACAGATAAATTGGAAATCTATATAGTCTCGATTAATCCCCGAGTTGTGAGATCACCTGGTTTGCCTATATTATGTCTGTGTTATATGAAATAGGCCTGCCTTCATTATGGGAATCCCCAGACATAGTATAGCGAGTTCCTCGCTCCTTGATTAAAGATTGTTTAAATTAGCATTTGTGGCTGAGGGAACTGAAATGTGTGTGGAGCCTAACAGACCTGTTTCTGTATAAAAAGGTTACCCCTCCTAATGAATTGTTTGTTGATATCCTCCCAAGATATACCCCATTGGAATTTTATTTAACCCTTTCGGCCATCCGATGTCACGATGGGCGTGTGCGGAGGATGGCCGTCCTGACCACGCCCAGTCATAAATCACCCGCACTGCGGCGGTCAAGGGTTAAAATGGAGGTATGGGGTCCTGTCAGTGACATGCTTTTGTGAGAAATGGGGAGGGAAGAAATGTAGGGGCATATTACCAACAACTAGCGAAAATTATCGCTAAATAGGCTTAGCAACAATTTTTCTATCACCAAGCATCGCCGGATTTTATCGCTGAGATAACGTGCTATTAGCAACGTTTATCTCAAAAGCGATAAAAATCCCGGCGATAGTGGCGAAATCCGTGAATATCGCTGAGAATACAGCGATATTCTCACATTATCGCTAACAGGGTCTTAGCCATTATATCCACCTCCCATTGGATACAATGGCTAAGAACTGGTCTGAGCAGGCGTTAGTTTCTAGTGATATTCGCGCTTAGCGCAATTTTTTTTGTCGCTTCGCCTATCTCGCTAATAGGCGATAGCGATGTTAGCGACTGCTTTCAGTCGCTAACAGGTTGGGTACGCCCACTTTGCATGTCATTAGCGATAAATATCGCTGACATGCAAAGCGGGCCACAAACCGCTCGCTATCGCCTACAAGCTGTTGCTAACGGCAGTTAGCGACAGCTTGCTAATAGGGAGATAGAATTATCGCCGCTTAGCGGCCGAAAACGGCCGCTAAAGCAGCGAAAATCACCTATCGCCCCCTTGATAATATGCCCCGTAGTTCCAGCACGTGCTCCTCTGGTAATCTAGTGGAGTAAACTCTTCATCATTTCGCCATTTATTTTGTCGCGCTTATGCTAGGCCACGCAACTAGAGGTTAAAACCTGGGTGTAAACTCTTTGGTTTCCATCATCATCTGCGTACACTACACACTTTGCACTCTGACACTAGGGAGGTGATTGTTGTTGGAATGACAACATTTCTGCATGCTGCTAGGCTCATCCATATTGATAATGCCAAAGTGATAGCGTTGACATGTTTTAATGCTATTTTCCTTATTTCTTTTTTTTATATGAGCTCTTTCATCATAGATGCACTTCACCTGTATTTTCGCTGAATGCTGTTTTTGTCTGTGCTGTTCTGTGTCCTATTTATGATGTGTTCATATGACTGTGGCAAAGGCACTTTGTATGTGATCTATGGTATTTATTGTTTTTAGACTATATTAATTGTTCTTATATTTTTAATCTTGTCGCATTGTGTTTTCTGGATTATTACATCCAAAATAAACATTATTTGATTTGACTTAGGAAAGAGTAGCCAAGGATGGTTTGAGTTGGCAAAGGGTTTGGTGGGAATGACAGGAGTTCCTTGAGCACTGGCAGTAGGCGTGACTTTAATGCCCTCATTATGAGTGGCCTGTATTCCCATTACTGCAGCTCTCTTATATTTTGAGTCTGGTTTTGTTTCCACATACATTCCTTGATGAAACTTCTTGATCTAAAAGAGGACCATTCTGTGGTATGGGTGTTACAAATATTCTACAGGGAGAGTTGATCATCCTTAGCTACAATACACAAAGGGGCAAATTTGTGAGGCCCTTGAGCCTCCTTGCGCCGCAATTGCGTCACTTAATTTGATGCAACGGCGGCGCAAACAATGTGCCCTATTTACAACGTGACGCATCTAGGAGATGTGTCACGTTGGAAAGCCCTGTGCCATAAGGAGGCGTTCCTGCGCAGGGGGGGGGGGCGTTCCTGCGCAGAAACGCCTCCTAAAAGTGGCAGAGTGAAATCTATGAGATTTCACTCAGTCACTTTCTACGTCAATTCCTTACGCCTGCTTGAAGCAGGCGTAAGGGTGACGCACCATGCATTGTAGGGGTGGCCCCTGTGCATTGCTGGAGTCATGTCGCACTTGCGTACTCCCGTACGCCGAAAGATGCGTCACGCATCTGTGCCGTTTTTGCCCCATGGTGCGCCGCATTGTAAATGCGGCGCACCATGGGTGGCGGAGCTGTGGCGCACTGTGGTGCACATTAACTTGCGCATCCCTGGGGATGCGCCAGTTAACATAAATCTGCCCCACAATCTTTACCATGATCCAGGAGGAATATGTGCTCTAAATTTTGTGCAGGTGTTGTGCATCAACTCCTTGAGTCACTGTTTCAAATGTGGCAAAGCTTTATTAACCTAATCAGCAGGATGATAATTGTGTAATTAATTAGACAGAAAGAAAAAAAGATTTACAATTGAAGAAAAAGTTGTCATTTTTTCAGGCGTGGCCAGTACAGGTAAAAGCAGTGAGGTGGGGCAGGGGAGGGGCGGGAGTCACAGGTGACAGACTAGGGGAAATAAAATAAAAAAAGAAATTTAAAAACTATCTTGCGCTTGCCGCATCCCCGAATCAGTGATGAGGCGAGCGCAAGTTAATTGTTTTTTTAAATGTTATTTCATTTCTGTCTTCTATCAACTTCCCCCCGCCCTGCCCCATGCCACAGCCTCACCACCAGCCGCGGCCGGTAGTGGGAGTACCGGCCGGGCGGTGACGTGGGTAGGGGGAGGGGCAGGGTGGGCGGTAGTAATGTATGGATTACTGACTTTAACAGGTAAGTAAACATAAAAATAAATAAAACGAATTTCGTTGCACACACTGCATCGCATTTGGTGATGCAGTGCGCGCAACACAATTTGTTTTATTTATTTTTATGTTTACTTACCTGTTAAAGTCTGTAATCCATACATTACTAGCCCCCAGCCTGCCCCTCCCCCTCCCCACATCACCGCCCGGCCGGTACTCCCACTACTGGCTGCGGCTGCCCACCACTTTTACCTGGACCAGTCGTGCCTGAATTTGTTTCTAAAAATAGAAACGTGTTTAAAAAAAAGCCCGAAAAGCAAAGCTGCTTTAAAAGTGGATTAAATTGCCACAATGCAGAACACTTCTAAAGGTTCTTTAGTTCTTAAATGTGTCACCTGCCTTCTTTACTTAAGTCCAAAGAGCATTTGAACCTTTTATGCCGGGCAGCTAAAGCCATGCTGCAGTTCAGAAAGAAAAGTAAAACGTATGCACCTTTGCCAACCGGATTCACTCCACTGCTTGCCTGGACACGTGCAATTAGTTACCATGATAGAAATAATGAAAAAGTCTACGGGGGAGTGTTACACCAAAACTGATAAAGCCGCACACCAGGGGCCTCATTTATGAGAAATGACGCATCGGTGCGTGAAAGCAGCAATGCGTCACTTTTCACTGCGCTCTCCTTGCGACATACCTGATGCGTCATATTTAATGTATGACGCATCATGTCGCAAGGAGTTACAGATACGTCAGTATTTCTGATGTATCTGTAAGCGCAAAAGTGACTCATTGCTGGAGTGTGTCACAAAAGTGGCGCAACTCCAGCAATGCGTCCTTTCACATGGGGAAAGCCGCATGTGAAAGGGCCTGCGTCAGTCTTACGCCTGCTATGAGGCAGGCGCAAGATTTTGACGCAACGGTGTCCTAGAAGTGACGCAGTGAAATCTCATAGATATCACTGCGTCACTTCTACGACACTTACTTGCGTCAATAAGCCCCCTCTGCATACATTATACCTGGCGCAGGTATAATGTGGCGCAGGGGTTTACAAAGTGATGCATCTACCTAGATGCGTCACTTTGTAAATATGGCGCAACAAGGCGCATTGTTTTCGCCACTGGTGCGTCACAAAAAGTGACGCACCGGCGGCGTAAAAGTGACGCAAGGACTCATAAATGAGGCCCCAACTTTTTGAAAAAGCAGGGGTGCGCCATATTTACAAAAATACTGCCCATCCCAGTGTTTCCCCTAGCGCTGGATCTAATAAAGCTACCTAGCGCCAGCGCAGGCACCCTTGTGCCATGTTGCAAGGGTGCCTTTGCTGCAGGGGGATGAATCTTCCTGCACATAAACAATCTTGAAAGTCTATTTGCTCTTTCTGTGTGCTGTAGAAACTAATAATTTCTCCTCGTATTGCCAGTCTAAGACCAGGTAAGACCAAGGCAGTGTTAAGCCACATTAAGGGCCCGATGTAGGTAGGCAAATACCGGTCGGAAACGGCTGGAAAAACAGATTTTCAGCCGTTTCCGACCGGTATTTGGATATTGAGATGTAGGGGCATGTTAAATTACAGAATCGGTAATTTTACCGAATCTGTAATTTTTCCGATTCGGTAACATACCGAATCGGTAAAATTTCCGATTCTGTAATTTAACATGTAGGTAGCACTGTAATCAGTGCTACAAGGGTTTAAGAATTCGTTATTTAATAATGAAAACCCTTCAAAAAGCATTTTTTTTGCTTTAAAAATGTGCCATGTTGCAGACATACATGGTATGTCAGCAACATGTGCACCCATGCACAATTGAGGGGTGCAACAGGGTGTCAAAGTGACACCCTATCCCCCTTGCAAATTCGGTAATTTTACCGAATCGGTATTTACCGATTCGGTAATTGGCATTGATTCCTATGGGCCTCAAGGCCCATAGGAATCAATGGCAACTACCGAATCGGTAAATACCGATTCGGTAATTTCAAAAGTGAAATTACCTACATCCCATCTACCTACTCTTAAATACCGAATCGGTATGATTCGGTATTTAAGAGTAGGTAAATCGAGATTACCTACATCTGGCCCTTAGTGACTTAACGCCGCTTTGTAAATACAGGGAAGGGCATATCACCGCCAGAGCATCAGTAACAGTGACGTTCCGGTGGCAAAACCCCTTTGTAAATATGCCCCTACATCTTTAGATAGTGTGAGAAGTAAATCCTTCAATCTAATTATTGTAAGTACTTGTATAGCTCGGGGAAGTAATGTCGAACACAGAAATTAACACATATAGCTTGCAATACATAACACATTTGCCTTGTTAACCACTCAGTATGAGATTACTGCAGAATAAGTAAATAATGAAAACATACACAAACATACCTATGCAGGTGCTTTCACTGGCATCGGCAACAAAGCCATCATTACATTTACATTTTGGCAATCTGGAGGTTGGAATGATCACGCAAATCCCGTTTGTGCAAGGTAGTGTACAGGGTACCATGGGACCTACAGGAGTGAGGAACATTTTTATAAAGGATTGTAGGTTGTAATTTATGTGCATAATCAGATCCACTTGAATATAGAAAGCATCAATTTTTTTAAACACCTTATTATTGAACACACGTTAATAAAGGAAGAAGAGCAACAAAAGAAAAAAGGTGGACAAGAAAGGGAGAATGTTGGAACCTAAATATGTCAGGTCACCTAGGGTAGCCTGGCCTAGGGTAAGACAAAATCACTAGAGGCACATGTGTAAAGGTTGCAGACCACCCAGCAGTAATTCAATGCAATAACACGCAAAAATGACACTACACCAAAACTTGTGTAAAAATACGAGCTTGTTTATAAAAATATTCTCTGCTCTCTTATCTTCAGATATCACAGTTCAGTACATTACATTTATCCATGAAATTATGAAGATTTTCAAAGTTGCCAAATTATGTCATTAATCAGCATTAACAGCACATTACATTAGTCTCCAAACTTTGCTAGACTTGACTCCTCTGAAGGGTTTTATACCTTTACCCCCTCTCCACCTTTGACTCCAGAAGAATGGGCTAGCCTCGCTCACTTTAGTTTCTCTAAGCAAGGGGAGGTTGGAATATAGTTATTTAATCACAAAACGGGGAACATCCTACATTCAAAGTTAAGTTTCAGAAGATCCTTTCAAGAACCTAGATGGGCATTACCCAGTACTAGCCCAATCCTAATATAGCCAACTGGAAGTCTTTGCTCCTTTAAGAGAGACGCTAAAGCCTCCAAGTTCCCCCTTACGACCTCTCCTTACTTTGTTTTATGTTGGGCCCACCGGCCGGTGTCTCCGTTTGCTGGGGGGGAAAAAGACAAAAGGACTCAGACTCTTCCGGCCGAAGTTGCGGCCCCTCGTCCCCTCCTCCTCATCAGCGCGGAGTCAGGGAAAGAGGACACACCCGTCGCACCTCTCCGCTTGAAGTGCGCTCTCCTTTGAAAACTGGGCCGCCCCGCTCCCTCTCTTCTCAGAGAAGCAGGGGCCCGCCTTGATGTAGCTCCCAGCGCTTAAGCGGGAAGCCCGGTGCTCGGCGGCTGCTCCCCGAAGATCTCCTCACCGGCTGCTGACATGATTTCCCCCGCGAGGACGCAATCGCGCATGCGCGGGGAGTAAGCGGATCAGCCAACAGAGTCTGCTCCGCAGCGGCCTGCTCGGTGCTAGGCCCCTCCTGTGATGGATCACCAGTTCAACTTGGAATATGCGCAGTGGAGCCGGGCACTATACCGCTAGTCCCCTTTTTCTCTTTCTTAAAGCAGCGCTGTCACGGAAGCGCGATCAGCGCCCCAGGGGTCCCGCTCACGGAGGAATCAGGGAAGACGGCTCAGCCCCAATAACCCTGTCACCCCACTCTTTCTCCTCACGAGTGGGGAGGTTTGCTCACACGCTGCAGGACCAAACACCGGTAAGGGGGTCTCGGCGTCACGCAGGGCAGGAACCTGCTTCACACCATGGAGAGAAGGGGTTAGAGGTGGAATCCCTCACATTTGGGCCCCCAGATCTCCAGTTACAGCAGTAATCCACTAACCCTCCATACTGGACAGGAACAGGTGCACAGGAGAACTCCTTGTTTGGTTCCCACAGCAGGGATCTCCACAGCTCCACAGTCCACTGGGATTGACCCCTTCACCTAACTTGGGCACCTCCCTGACCAGGGTCAGCAGGACGAAACTAAATTGGCTAGGACAGCAGGAATGGGGGGCGGGGAACCCAGACAGAGGGCAACCCTTGTAGAGCAGTCCACCCTTAAGGACCCTACCCCTTCCAGACCTCAGCCTTCACTCTAGCTGTTCCTCACTGGCAAGACAAAATGGTTGCTCAGCATTCCGCCTTTTATAGGCTGACCCTCAGGAGTCCAGAAGGGACCAGAAGGTTCTGGAATGCCCTACTCTATCCTATGGGACAGGTTCTAAGTATGTCAGTTATGACAGTTGGTAGCCACCATTTTGTGACTCCAAAGAAATTCCTGTCAGGAAAGGCCTCTAGGCCTGAGGTGAAAAATTATGAGGGCGAAAGAGCACCTATCCCCTAGACCAACACCTTGAAAAATCTAGTGGACACAAAAATGAATAAGGTTATGAGGGGCAAAAAGGGAACAAAATAAATAATACATTGGAGGGACTACGCAAAAGGTCAGACAGGTCTAACACGCGTCCCCCCCAGCTGAAAGTGGGGAGAGCTACCCAACCCCTTGGGAGTCCTCATCACTAAGGCGGAAATACCTAGAGAGACCGTCTGCATTGGCGTGGTCCACTCCAGGCCGGTGTTCCACCCGGAAGTCCATTCCCTGTAGGGAGATGGACCATCTCAGCAACTTGGGATTCTCCCCCTTCATCTGCATTAGCCAACGAAGGGGTCGGTGGTCAGTCTGAACCAGGAAGTGCGAGCCAAACAGGTATGGCCGCAGCTTATTCAGAGCCCACACCACTTCAAAAGCTTCCCTTTCAATGGCACTCCACTTCTGTTCCCGGGGAAGTAGTCTCCTGGAGAGGAAGACTACAGGCTGATCCAGGCCCTCTTCATTCAGTTGCGATAACACTGCCCCAATGCCATGTTCCGATGCATCTGTCTGGACAATGAACTCCTTGGAGAAGTCTGGGGCCCTCAGGACCGGTGCTGCACACATTGCCTGCTTCAACTTTTCAAAGGCTTGCTGACAAGCCTCCGTCCAAACTACCCGTCGAGGTTGTTTCTTTGAGGTGAGCTCTGTGAGGGGCGCTACAATAGTGCCATACCCCTTCACAAAGCGACGGTAGTAGCCTGTGAGGCCCAGGAAAGCTCGGACCTCAGTCTGTGTCTTGGGGGGTTCCCAGGCCATGATTGCCTCAATCTTTGCCTGCAGGGGCTGCACTGTCCCCCTACCCACCAAGTGTCCAAGGTACACAACCGACCCCTGCCCAATCTGGCATTTGCTGGCCTTGATTGTCAATCCAGCCTGTTTCAGGGCCTGGAGAACTGCTTGCAAATGTTGCAAATGGTCCTCCCAACTGCTACTGAAGACAGCAATGTCATCCAGGTAAGCAGCGGAGAAAGCCTCCATTCCGGAGAGGACCTGATTCACCAGCCGCTGATAAGTGGCAGGGGCATTTTTGAGCCCAAAGGGCATCACGCAAAATTGGAAGTGTCCCTCAGGCATGGAGAAGGCTGACCTTTCCTTTGCTCCATCTGTCAAGGAGATCTGCCAGTACCCTGAAGTGAGGTCAAAGGTACTTAGGTATTGGGCAGCTTCTAGCCGGTCAATTAACTCATCCGCCCTAGGGATCGGATGGGCATCAGTTTTTGTAACTGAGTTCAGTCCCCGGTAATCCACCCAGAACCTCAGTTCTGGCGTGGTGCCTGGTGGAGCGGCTTTTGGCACTAGCACCACCGGACTGGACCAAGGGCTGTTGGAAGGTTCTATAACTCCTAGCTCTAGCATCTTGGCAACCTCTCCATGGATGCTAGCCTTCACCTTGTCGGACAGCCGGTAGGTCTTTGACTTCACTGGTGGGCTGTCCCCTGTGTCCACATCATGGGTACACAGGTGAGTCCTTCCCGGGACAAGGGAGAACAACGTAGAGTACTGCTCCAGTATCTGGCGACAGTCTTCCCGCTGTTCAGGAGTTAGGGTGGGAGAGAGAATCACTCCCTCCACTGACCCATCCTTTTCTTGAGACGAGAACAAGTCTGGGAGAGGTTCACTTTCCGCTTCTTCTCCCCCATCAGTCACCATCATTAAGATGACCTCGGGCCTCTCATGGTGGGGTTTGAGTCGGTTGGTATGATGCACCCGTAGGGGCTGTCGTGGGGTCTTAAGGTCCACCAGGTATGTGGCCTTACCCTACTTCTCCAACACCTCAAAGGGGCCTGTCCAGCGATCCTGGAGGGCGCTAGGCTCTCCAGGCTCCATCACCCACACTTGTTGGCCAGGCTCCAATTCCACCTGGTGAGCATTGTGGTCATACCACTCTTTCATGACTGCCTGGCTGGCCTCCAAGTTGTCAGAAGCTTTGGCTCCTGAAGGCCAGCATGTAGCTCACCACATCCTGGGGGGGTTTCCTGGGTGACTTTTCCCAACCATCCTTCACCAGGCTGAGAGGACCGCGTACAGGGTGCCCATACAGAAGTTCAAAGGGGCTGAAGCCCACTCCCTTCTGTGGCACTTGCCTGTAGGAGAATAGCAAACAGGGTAGGAGGACGTCCCATTTCCTCCGCAGGCTTTCAGGCAGACTTCTGATCATGCCTTTCAAGGTCTTGTTGAACCTCTCGACCAGTCCATTGGACTGGGGGTGGTATGGAGTGGTGAACCGGTAGGTCACTCCACACTCCTTCCACATTGCCCGCATGTATGCTGACATAAAGTTGGTCCCCCTGTCGGACACAACTTCCTTGGGGAATCCCACTCGGGTAAAGATCCCCATCAGGGCTTTAGCCACCACAGGTGCAGTGACAGTCCTCAGAGGAATTGCCTCTGGGTACCGTGTGGCATGATCCACCAGAACCAGGATAAACCTGTGACCAGCTGTTGTTGGTGGATCCAATGGCCCTACAATGTCGATGCCCACCCTTTCAAAGGGGGTGCTAACGACTGGAAGTGGTTCCAGGGGAGCTTTCAGCTTCACCCCTGTTTTCCCACTGGCCTGGCAGGATACACATGTCCGACAGTAAGTGTTGGACGGCACTTTCATCTGAGGCCAGTAAAAGTGGGGGACAAGCCGCGCAAAGGTCTTGTCCTGACCTAAGTGTCCTGCCAAGGGTATTGCATGAGCCAATTCCAGCAGAAAGGCTCGGTATTGTTGCGGGACTACCAAGGCCCTTGATGAACCAGGTAAGGGTACCTTGGGTTCACTGTAGAGGAGTCCATCCTCCCAGTAAATATGGTAGTGTCCCGTAACATCACCTGCTGCCTGGGCTTCAGCCTGTCGCCTCAGTCACTCCAGGGTAGGGCACTCCCTCTGCCCCTTACAGAATTCCTCCCTAGTAGGCCCACCCTCCACATGCCACTCAGCAGGGATGGGTAGGTCCTCCAGAGAGACTACTTCCCCCTCCACGGACTCCTGGTCCACCACCGCAGGTGGCCGATCTGTCACATAGGGTGTGGAAGTCGAAGCAGGCTCTTCCTGTCTTCGGGTCTGTCCCTTGTTGGCAGCGGGTTGGGCCTTTGTTCCAGGCTCCAACCCAAGCGAACTCCCTCTCCGGGCAGTCGCAGACCTTGTGCTCACACAGGCCCAGTCAGGTGTACCCAGCATCGCAGAGTGCGTCCAGTATTCCACCTCTCTCCAAGCGTTGTGCTCCATATCATTCCCCAGCAGACAATCAACTGGCACGGCAGGGCTTACGGCAACTCGAAGTGAACCTGCAACCCCTTCCCACTCAAAGGGAACCTCAGCCACGGGATAGTGGCCCATTCTGCCGTCAGCCATCGCGGCGGGGTGGAGTACATTGGGAATCACCTGCTCTGGAGACACCAGTTGACTTCTCACCATAGTCATACTGGCTCCTGTATCTCTCAGAGCCTCCCCTCTCTGGCCATTGATGGTGATCCATTGCCCATACTTAACAGTATTTGGGGGCACCTGGATCTTAGGAACCATCTCCCGTTCCCCCAGGGACACTAAGGTGACACCCGCCCACTCACCCCCCTTATCTAAGGGCAACTCCTCCCCGAGCGCTACACTAGCTACTCCCGGTGGTTTTCCTCCGGTGGGAGGGGGTGGTCTCTTTGGCATTTGACATCTCCCTTATAATGTCCAACACCACCACACTCGAAGCAGTGGAGAACCCTTGGCTGCTGGCTTTGGCCAGGATTAGGGTTCCTGGGCGGGTTTGCCTTAGGGGTGAAACCTGTTCCCTTTCCCTGGAAATTGTTTTGGGGACCTTTAGGGAACTCCCGCTTTTTATCTCCCCCCTCCTTCTTCTGAGGGGCGCCCTGTCCGGCCTTTTGGGAATCCCCTCCAGTCCCCTTTGAGGATACCCGGGTACTTGCCCAGATGTCCGCCTCCTCTGCAAGCTTCCAGGGATTGGTCAGCTTGCTGTCCACCAGGTGTTGGCGCAGCTCGGGAAAGCATTTCTCGAGGAGGTGCTCTTTCAAAAATAGATCATACAACCCCTCATAATCCTTCACCTCACTGCCCTTGACCCAGCCCTCCAATGCCTTTCTTGCATAATCAAGGAAGTCCACCCAGTTCTGGGTGCTTAACTTGTGGCTCCCCCTGAACTTCTGGCGATACCTTTCCGGGGTAAGCCCAAACTTCCTGACCAATGCTAGCTTCATGGTGGGGTAGTTGGTCTGCTCCTCTGATTCCAAGGCCAGCAAGGTGTCCCGACCAGTAGGAGGCATGTACTTATACAACCCACCCCCCCAGTGCTTCTCCTGGATCCCATGGGCTCTTAAGGAGACCTCATAGGCTGCCAGCCACTTGGCTATGTCATCCCCCTGACTATAGCTGGCAATTATATCCTTAGGCAGGTAGGGTCTGGACTCCCTGGTTGGTTCTCTGGTTTCGCTGCCACCATTTGGAGTTGGAAAGGGTCCCCGTTGCAGGGCCTGGAGTTCTAACTCTTTTAGTTTGAATTCATGAGCCATTCTCCGCTCTTCCTTCTCCTGTTCTAACCTCCTCCCCTCCCTCCTTTCTTCCAACTCCATTTTTGCTATTTCCCACCTTAACAGTCTATCCTCTCTCCTGTCAGCTAACTCGGTTTCTGACAACCCTCTCGATGACACACTGCTGCCCTCCCGTGAGGTTGCCTTGGGGCTGATTGACATCTCACCTACCCCCGGGGGACATTCCGCAGTCCTATCAATGACAGT
Organism: Lissotriton helveticus; assembly: GCF_964261635.1. Classification (NCBI taxonomy): domain Eukaryota; kingdom Metazoa; phylum Chordata; class Amphibia; order Caudata; family Salamandridae; genus Lissotriton; species Lissotriton helveticus. The sequence continues at coordinate 32,428,170 of NC_136072.1, read as the reverse complement.
ACCTCTGTCCGATTCCTCCTCTTCCACCGTTCCCTCCTCATTGCGCGCTTCCACCCAAGCCCTCAAACTGGTCTGGAGTTCCCCCTTCTTGGCACCACGCTTAAAGAACACTCCCAATTGTTGACAGAAATCTTTTAGCTGGGCCAATGAATAAGTGTCCAGTTTTTCCAGTGCAAATTCCATTTTGCAAAAGGCAACACAAGGTTAAGCACACAAAAAGAATAGAGTGGCAAGGGCAACCTGAAGCTACCTCCACCCCACCACCAGGAACAAATTTGGAAAAACAAAAGTAAAAATTAGGAGGGCCGCTAGGAGAAAACTCCAGGTGTAGGATAGTGGATTACACTAAATTACTACAGAGTAGTTGCAACCACAGTCAAGATCCCACCGCTAGACACCAACATGTTGGAACCTAAATATGTCAGGTCACCTAGGGTAGCCTGGCCTAGGGTAAGACAAAATCACTAGAGGCACATGTGTAAAGGTTGCAGACCACCCAGCAGTAATTCAATGCAATAACACGCAAAAATGACACTACACCAAAACTTGTGTAAAAATACGAGCTTGTTTATAAAAATATTCTCTGCTCTCTTATCTTCAGATATCACAGTTCAGTACATTACATTTATCCATGAAATTATGAAGATTTTCAAAGTTGCCAAATTATGTCATTAATCAGCATTAACAGCACATTACATTAGTCTCCAAACTTTGCTAGACTTGACTCCTCTGAAGGGTTTTATACCTTTACCCCCTCTCCACCTTTGACTCCAGAAGAATGGGCTAGCCTCACTCACTTTAGTTTCTCTAAGCAAGGGGAGGTTGGAATATAGTTATTTAATCACAAAACGGGGAAATCCTACATTCAAAGTTAAGTTTCAGAAGATCCTTTCAAGAACCTAGATGGGCATTACCCAGTACTAGCCCAATCCTAATATAGCCAACTGGAAGTCTTTGCTCCTTTAAGAGAGACGCTAAAGCCTCCAAGTTCCCCCTTACGACCTCTCCTTACTTTGTTTTATGTTGGGCCCACCGGCCGGTGTCTCCGTTTGCTGGGGGGAAAAAGACAAAAGGACTCAGACTCCTCCGGCCGAAGTTGCGGCCCCTCGTCCCCTCCTCCTCGTCAGCGCGGAGTCAGGGAAAGAGGACACACCCGTCGCACCTCTCCGCTTGAAGTGCGCTCTCCTTTGGAAACCGGGCCGCCCCGCTCCCTCTCTTCTCAGAGAAGCAGGGGCCCGCCTTGATGTAGCTCCCAGCGCTTAAGCGGGAAGCCCGGTGCTCGGCCGCTGCTCCCCGAAGATCTCCTCACCGGCTGCTGACAGGATTTCCCCTGCGAGGACGCAATCGCGCATGCGCGGGGAGTAAGCGGATCAGCCAACAGAGTCTGCTCCGCAGCGGCCTGCTCGGTCCTAGGCCCCTCCTGTGATGGATCACCAGTTCAACTTGGAATATGCGCAGTGGCGCCGGGCACTATACCGCTAGTCCCCTTTTTCTCTTTCTTAAAGCAGCGCTGTCACGGAAGCGCGATCAGCGCCCCAGGGGTCCCGCTCACGGAGGAATCAGGGAAGACGGCTCAGCCCCAATAACCCTGTCACCCCACTCTTTCTCCTCACGAGTGGGGAGGTTTGCTCACACGCTGCAGGACCAAACACCGGTAAGGGGGTCTCGGCGTCACGCAGGGCAGGAACCTGCTTCACACCATGGAGAGAGGGGGTTAGAGGTGGAATCCCTCACATTTGGGCCCCCAGATCTCCAGTTACAGCAGTAATCCACTAACCCTCCATACTGGACAGGAACAGGTGCACAGGAGAACTCCTTGTTTGGTTCCCACAGCAGGGATCTCCACAGCTCCACAGTCCACTGGGATTGACCCCTTCACCTAACTTGGGCACCTCCCTGACCAGGGTCAGCAGGACAAAACTAACTTGGCTAGGACAGCAGGAATGGGGGGCGGGGAACCCAGACAGAGGACAACCCTTGTAGAGCAGTCCACCCTTAAGGACCCTACCCCTTCCAGACCTCAGCCTTCACTCTAGCTGTTCCTCACTGGCAAGACAAAATGGTTGACCAGCATTCCGCCTTTTATAGGCTGACCCTCAGGAGTCCAGAAGGGACCAGAAGGTTCTGGAATGCCCTACTCTATCCTATGGGACAGGTTCTAAGTATGTCAGTTATGACAGTTGGTAGCCACCATTTTGTGACTCCAAAGAAATTCCTGTCAGGAAAGGCCTCTAGGCCTGAGGTGAAAAATTATGAGGGCGAAAGAGCACCTATCCCCTAGACCAACACCTTGAAAAATCTAGTGGACACAAAAATGAATAAGGTTATGAGGGGCAAAAAGGGAACAAAATAAATAATAAATTGGAGGGACTACGCAAAAGGTCAGACAGGTCTAACAGAGAACAATTGAGGCAAATAAGAAAGAAGAAAATAATCGATAAAATGGAAGCTACACAGGAAATAGGTACCACAAAGTCTTTTGGCTTAAAGGATAGGAACATTTTTTAAAACCAACAACCTGAATAGAAAGACAGTAAACCTGTAATAGGAATAGGATTGCCTGTGTTGGCCTTTCAGAGGTCATGGTGGTAATGTCTGCAGTCGTAATAGGCTCTGCTGTCCTTTATTTTCAAAATAACATGAATAACCCTAATATTGTTACTTTTTACTTTACAATCATACATAGAACACTAACCACAAATTACCTTAGAATCCAAGCAAGCTTTATTCGGTTAGTAAACAACCATTAAAGCATTCTATAAAACATCAAGTATAAAAAACATTAAAACATTTATCATAAATCATCACAGTGCGATATAAATAATTTATCACGATGGAAAATAAGAAAAAAATCATGTAAAGTTCAATTACAAGCTAGGTTATCATTATACATAAAGTGCTAAGTGCATCTTGAGAAGAAGACCATATTTATCTTTGAAGTCAAAAAAAGAAAAATTTCACCTGGGAATTTAAAACACTAATTATGCTAAGAACATTATAATTTCAATAGACTAAAATAATTTCATTTCCCTGCCCGATTCAATTACTACATTCCATATCGTCTCCTAATACCCAGTGCTACTTTAATGAAACTCATCATTGCAGAACAAACAGTAGACTTTTCCAATAGTTGCAAACACTCATATCCCTCTAGATATGTACATGGAGAGATATCTTTTAGTATTGGTCTAAAAAATATCCTTCTGAGATTACTACTCACTTTTATTAATAAAACTTAAAGAAAAAGAAGCATTCATCCAATAACATCACACAAGTATTTTGTATAGGAACAGGCCAGGGACTTTCAAAATGGAAGACCCACCAGTTTCTCACCGGTTTCTCTTCTTTGTTTAAATGTACAATAGACATGCTACAATGACTAAATACACAGACATGCACAACATACACTTTTTATAGGGTTAATTGACAGAGTATTCATCCGACTGCGCATTGGCAATACACTCTCAGACAGTGCCAAATAACTCATTTTCTGATAAAGACTTCTAGCAGAAGATTCATTACCTTAGAATATCTCCGAGTATCAGTCTGGATCCAGAAGATTTTTGAGCAGTACCCCTTTGTGTCGGTTGGTGGCATCATTTGGCTCGGTGTCATCCTCGATAGAAGTGATGTGCGCAGTACTTATATTTGTTCATCCTGGTACACTGAATCAGTAATCTCCTTTTTGTGCCAGATAGCGCTGAACAAGTCTGAGCTATCCCTCAGTCACTTTTCTCCTGGTGTGAGGTATTTCACACAAGAAACTATCTGGTTACAACTATGTGGGGATTGTCACAGGCAAATGTCAGTGACAGACTCCAACTTGGTATGTTTGAGGTGCTTGTAGCGGGACCATAGGTCCAAGACCTACAAGTGCTGCGACACCATGCATCTGAAGGTATTGGGGAGAAATCCCTCAAGTCCCTGACTGCCCGACATCAGTCAACTCTGTGACGTTCGATGTCCCAATCGTGCAGACAGCCTGGGACCATTTGCAGAGCCCTTGCCAATGGTCGTCGACACTCTAAATCATCAGGGAAGTCACACAAACATAAGTAATCAATGAAGTCAAAGAGGTCTTATCGCATCTGTCAAAGTCTTTCATAGGCACTTCAGGCTTCGCGAGTCAGTAGAACCTGATTCTGTGTCCGCTCTGCCCTTCCTTGATTTTCCAAGAGCTGTGGCAAACCCTGCTCAGCTGAACGAGTTCTGTGAGGCCGCGCACCTCATATTTTGGTGGTCCAGCACTTTGGGGTGCCTACGGGCCCCAAGGCATAGGAGGCACCCCTATGTGATCCACAGGTACACCCTCAGAATCAGTTAGGCCCCATGGATCCATTGCTCCGATACAGTTGTCCCTCCACCAGTGCCCCTGGGCGGCGCCACCCCAATCGTTGTTCCCAATACTGACACAGAGCCCGATGGGCATCGTTTGACTCTGGCACACACCAGGTCCATGCTTTCTGGAGCAGAGCCAGTGCCATATTAGTTCAATAGACCGAGAGAGAGAGAGAGAGAGAGAGAGAGAGAGAGACAAATGTGAAGGGTATATGAACACTTATGGATACCAGCTCCCAGATGAAGAACAGGACAACTGGTATGAGGAACTGTCGGAGGCCAGTGGATTAGACAGCTCACCTGACACTGGCCTCGTCTCTCAGCCTACTGTGGCTACAGAGGAGGTAGCCTCTTTTGCAATAGTGGTACGTAGGGTGGCTAAGGTCTTGGACCTTCAATTTCCCACAGTGTCAGTCAAGATGAACACCTTGATGGAGGTGCTTCAGCTGGGAGTTTCCCCTTCTGAACCCTTACTCCCCTTACTGATCCAAGCCAGCACTTAGGCTATTGTGCATAGGACTATTGCCCTCCCCTATTGTCCTTCTCCTTGGGGTTACAGTTGCATTACCCAGCAACCCATTCTGGAATGCTAGGAGGTCCAAACCTCCACATCCAGAATTAATCCTGGCACATTTTCTACCACTCCACTGTATAGGGAATCCAAGAGTCTGGATAACTTTGGCAAGAGAATGTTCTCTTCCTTCAGCCTACCACTGTGGTCAGTGCACACTGCATGCCTATTTGTTGTTATTCCCATACTATATGGAGCCATACTTACCCAGGCTATTGCTGATGGGCGAGATGCAGCTAAGTTCACCAGAAGGTGTGAGTCTGACTCAACTGCCTCACTGGGCAGATCGATTGGTGGGGAAATACCTGGGTGAGAATGACTGGCTTTTCAGGAGATGTCCAAGCTTCCTATGTCCTTTGATTGCTCTCAACTCTTTGGAGAGAAGGTGGATTCAGCTCTGGATCGCTTTAAGGTCAGCAGAGTGACGGCCAGATCCTTGCACTGCTCCATGGCCCCTAGCCAACCCAAATCCGCCTTTCACCCCTTTCTGGACCACAGAAGAGGTCTTCATCTAGGCCCATTCTTCCCAGCCACCATGGCTGATAGCTTTCCAGACTTTTCGTGGCTAAGGGCATGGGTCCCATAAACAATGTGGGACAAGCAGCAAGCAGTCACGTCAGTCCACTACTTCCACCTGGGAGCCGCTGCTTCCAAGCCTCTTTGGTTTCCCTCCAACCACCATGGGCACCCAGTTGGAGGCTGTTCTGTAACAAACAGGGTGAGTGGGACGTGGACCCTCTGTCAAGAGGCTTTGCAGCTCTGGGCACCGCTGGTATTACAGAGCATTTCCCCTCTTTTTTCAACACCTGGCGGTCTCTCTGAAAAACAAAGCGGATGAACTCAGCAGAAGATGCCGAGCGGATTATGAATGGCTCCTCCATACCTTGGTGGTGCAAGATCTCTTTCAGCAGGGGGGGAGCCTTGGATAGATCTGTTCGCCATCGCTGAAAACGCAGCAGTTTTGCTAGCTGGAGTTTCCAAGGTAAGTCTCACTGTAAATTAGATGCAAATATTGGCCTGTAGCACTTATGGTGCCACCCACATAGGTATTCCCTTAAAACATGTCCCAGGTCTGTCATTGCAGCCTGAATGCAGATTTAAATTGCCAATTTGACCCAGAAAGATATTCTCCTTGCCAAGCCATAATCTCCCATTTTATTACATAAATGTCACCTGTAAGGTAGGCCCTAGGTTGCCTCACTACTGTGAGGAACAATCTTCAATAGGATAACATTGTGTTGTCCTATTACATTTAATAAGTGCAAGTAATGATCGGAACTGGTAGGCATTTTGCTCTTGTTGCTTGAGAAATTATCATTTAATTCCTCTTTAATACTGAAGTCGAATTTTAAGTTGCCTTTTTGCAAAAGCCACTTTTAGAATGTTGACGTTTTCTTGCCATATTTGGTGCCTGCAGCATGTACCTGGGACCCATGACTGGGTGTAGTTTTCAGTCGGTCTTTGTTTATTCCTCCTAGACAGATACACAATAAAGGTATTAGGTGTTCCTGGGTGGCCATCGCTGGCAGGATGGGGGCAGAGGTGGGAACTGCTCACCCTGTAACTGAATAGGCTGTGCCCTACCGTCACACAAAGGACTTGTCAGCACTGCATTGTTCATGCAGCCAGCTTGTAGAAGGGTGGGCGAGACAGGGAACTTTAATAACTTTAACGGAGAATCTTTTGAACCTTCTACTTCAAAGAAGACACCAGGTATAAGGATAAGACCCTCAGACCAGCTCTCCACTTCACATTCTGCACCCACAGAAGGACTTTCAGAGGACTGCGTGCTTCTGTGTCCTACTGTGTACTTCAGAAGACGGCTTTGCAGGAACTAGAAGAACTGCTTTGCTGCCTTGAACCCTTAGGTGCTTGCCCTACTGCTTCAGCCCTATTTCACTTCTTTAACCCAGGACTACCAAAGTGACACCAGGGCTAGTTGGCTGGCCTCCTGATCAGGGCCTCAGGAACTGAAAAATCTCCAACCATCTTGAACCCACAACTTGAACCAGCCTGAGTGAGTTCTGACCCCCCAAGTGGTGCCTCTCCATTCCTGGACCCTTGGGGTGGTGTTAAATGTGCAGGGATAGCCAAAATCCAAGCCTCAGGATTTAGATATTTTTGGGCTAAAAACTGCTCTGAGAACCGAGAGAAGACTGGGACCAACCTGCTAGTCGATCCACTCAAAGTTCATAGTTGGTTGGCTGTAGCAACCACTTCCTTCTTCTGTGCAGCGGTACTTCCTGTTCAGCGCTCCTTCGTCAAAGAGGTAGCTGGCCTCCTGGAACTCTCCTCTGCTACAACCTCTTGCCTTGTTCCGCTAGAGATTTTTGACATGCATAAAAGTGACTATGGGCCTGAATATAAGTTTGCCAGTCTTGGAGTGGGCCGCCATGCCAGCGCTCCGCTCCAAGTCCGCCAAATGCCACCACCGGCCACCCACCAGATTACGAGTAATCTTGTGGTCTGGTGGGCGGTCGTTTGGCATTCCCACAGTGGTACCTATTGAGCAGGCACTGCAATTGGTACTTCAAAGCCCGATCCTGTACAACATGGACTATAAAATCGAATCTGTGCAGGAAAGGGGTGACTGCACTCAGGGGGGTACAACATGTGCGCTAGCATTTGCAGTGGTTTGTAATATGGCAGGTGGACCACCAATCTGATGGTCCAGGGACCACCTCCACAGGTTTGGCGATCCATCATAATCAGGCCCTTAGTCAGAAACATAGAAGTCTTCACCGCAGTTTTGTTTGCCAGCTCCCCAATGATGATGTTCCTACCTTGTACACTGCCTACAGACTTGCCCAGCTGGACTGTACCTTCTCGGAAAATTTCTCTTGAAAATTCTTATAAGTCTGAAGCGCTGATAGGTCTTCATCTCCCTCTGGTATCTGACCCATGCTCCATTGTGGTCGGCCATATATTTCAAAGTTGACCAAGTCTCACATGACTAGATGTTTGTGGTTGGCCTTTTGATCTTTAAAATGCTAGTGTTTACTAAAAATTAATAACCCCGTTTCTACTGATTGGATTTTGGCTGTTTTGGTGCCAAATAGTTTATTCAAATTTATTACATTTTTCAAAATTGATGCAGGATTTTGTCTTGTGTTTAATTTTTGTGTCCTTCATAAATACTTTACATATTGCCTCTAAGTTAAGCCTGACTGCTTTTTGTATGTCAAGCTCTCCAGGCTTAAGCAGAGGTTAATTTAGTGACTATGGTTGTCCACCCTGCCAGGGATTGAGGCTTTTGCTTGAACAGGGGTCACCCATCATTCAACCAACAACCACATTTCTCTCACTAAACAGAAAAGAGTATCTGTAGTTGAAGTTGGTGTGTTAGTATTTTCAGAATAATAGTGGTTTGTATGGAAGCAGGGTCTGTTGTTTCTTATCACAGTAGAAAAAAACCTACGACATTAATATTGTGATTTATATGAAATAGTAATCTAAAACTAATAATTAGGCTTTTATTATCAGGGGGGGCAATAAAATTACTGTAATTGCCCTCTTTCAGTGTACCTGTTGCTTTACCAAGGAGGGTGGCAACTCAAAGATCACTTGTATTGAGAATTTTACTATTGATTCAGATTTAGGTGGAATGATACTACAGCCAAAAAGCAACGGATGCCCCTTCTGCTGAATTATTCTCTATTGATTTTTGTATAGTCAAAATTGTCTGAACAGTGTTTCTGCATTGTTACAATGAATGTCTTGCATCCACCGAATTATTATTCAGGCACTTCAGTCAACAATACATATGCTTAAGTATTAAGTATTTCAAAGTAAAATATAAAATTAAAAATGAGATATTTAAGATATGACAAACACATGAAAGGGCTGGTCCATAGAAAAACAGGAAAAAATAAACACACATGATAAAATCAACAGAGTTTGTGAAATAGCAACAAAGGAACATATAAACAAAACACAAATACCTGCAGTTGAAGTTGGTATGGTTGTACTTTCTGATTTCAACATGCTGGTTGCTATAGGAGTAGGATTTGTTGTTTCTTGTTAAAGAAGAAAAAACACAAGACATTAATATTGTGAATTAACTGAAACAGTAATCTGAAACTGATATTACTTATGGGTGCCACACTATGTCAGATATTTGGGACCCTTATGAGTGGGCCATTATAATGACAGTAATTTTCCTTTTTTCAGAATTCCTAATACTATCAGATACAACTCTTTCAGATTGTTCCAATATTGAGAAAATATGTTTTTTGTGAATAACATGCAGGAAATTCACCTACGGTACCTATTCAACATGTATTTCTCTCTATACCATCTGAAAACAATACCAACTTGCAGCTAGTGAATCTTCAATCTAGAATTCAACAGAAAAGAGGTAATCCAGCTAAATTTACAATTTACAAGGGCCACCAAATTTGTGTTCCAAGCCCTTTGCAACTAACGGGTCTCTTGTAATGAGGATTTTATGGTGGATTCAACTTTAAGAAGGAGCAGTATTTAGTTAAAAAGCAACAGACAGAGAAGGAATGTTGAAAGAAAAAAGACAAAATAAAGGAAAGATAAAAGGCATATGCTAAAATGGTGACTGCTTGTGGGTAACGGTAAAAAAGAGCAACCAAAACAAAAATGATAACCGATAAAGGATACCTGCAGTAGAAGTTGGTCTACTTGTTTTTTCAGAAGTCATTGTGGTGGTTTCCATGGAAGTAGGTTTTGCTGTTTCTTGTGAGACGATGAAAAAAACAAAAAGCATTACTATTGTGAATGTCAGTCAGTCTAAAATGCTTTATTCGACAGCCAAGAGTCATAAAAGCATACAATATAATTAAAAGAAAATACACATTCCAGCCAAATACATACTCAATAAAATAGTCCCATATATTAATCACAATATTCATATCTAAAAACGTTTGTAAGAAAAGCCAATTTCATATAAAGTGCACTGTGCTCAAGTAATAGACCAGATCCATAATTAATATCACGTAAATCTTGTTATAACAAAACAGTTGTATGGTTTATTAACATAAGATAAATATGGTTGCAGCTGAGGTCCTAAGCTCAGAGTGACCTACCTTCTCACCGAGGGCTTACCTAACTCGGCCTCTTCCCTAAGGCATTTCCACCTATCCACAAACTGTCATTTAAAATCTTTGATCGCAGTCAGGCCCAAAGGCTTTGGGGTCAAAAATAAATCTGGGCACCCTAGACATTTTGTTTCTTCCTTTATGTATTTAAGCCAAGGGATTCGCTGTGCTCTCTCTAGCGCCATGCAGTCCAAAATTACAAGTTGATTTAAATTGGGGGGGGGTGTTGAGTCCAGATTGTAAGCCATCGTAGCAGGGCGAAAACTGCGATCTGGTCTGCAATGTACCCCATCCCCTGTTCTTCATGCAGGCAATAAACAGGAGTAGCTACAAGGACCCCAAGGAGTTTGCGCATAAAATTATTCTCAGCCATTGGAATATCCTTTACATCTTTGTAACCCCAGGTATTGCAACCATACGTGGCCATAGGAATACATTTTGTGGTATAGGCTTTCAAGAGTGCGGGCAGGGGTTTTTAAGTGTTTGTTTTGCTCCCCATGTACCTTGGTCATCAAAGAGTACCCCTAAGTATGGGAAAGTGGATACTTTGGTTAATTCATCCCATTACAGTAAAATTTAGCCTTGACCGCCTTTGCTGGGCCAAACAACATTGCATGGCATTTCTTAAAATTTGTTACCAAGTCGAGTGAGTTCAAAAAATCTATAAAACAATTTAAAAGTTGTTGCAGGCCCCTTGCAGTTCTAGACAATAAAACCGCATCGTCGGCATACAACAATGCGGGAATCGATTTGGCACCGCCCCTTGGTGTGTCCTTGCAGCATGATGTTAAAGTGGAGAAGCGAGGCTCAGTGGTTAGAGGCGGCAGACCCAGAAGCTGAGATCGGCCGTGGACCAGGGTTCGATTCCCCGCCTTGGCGGGTCTCGGGCTCAAAAATTCCACGGACTCGACAATTCTCGCTCCGTTGCCTACTCAACTCACGGGGTCACACTCTGCGACTCTGGGCAATAGCTTGCTTAATCTCCACTACGGCCCCTCGCGGCGGGATGCCTGGCTTTCACCTTGTGGATACCCTGCCGGGGTATCTCACAGGGGAATACCAGGACGGGTTCCCTAAGCAAGCGCTTAGATACCGGGTCGGTGATTTGGGCTATATAAATACATGTACATTTACAAAGTGTCCTCCAGTTTGCTGATATATAGGGTGAATAGCAGGGGGGCCAAAATGCACCCTTGCCATAACCCCCTTCCTACTGGCCAAGAATCTGTCAAGCTGCCATCTTCATTAAACCGCACCGCAGCTGTAGTGTTAACATGTGCAGTATGCAGGAAGGAGATCAATTCAGCCGCTAGCCCTATTTCACGAAGGACCAACCACAGCTTAGACCTATTGACAAGGTCAAAAGCTGAGGTTAGATGCATAAAGACCAGGTACAGGACACCTCCCTTGGCAATGGTATACGTCCAGATCACCAGATGGAGATTCAGGCATTGATCTATTGTCCCCTTTCCCTGTCTGAATCCATATTGAAGGTCGGAAATAACATTAAAATGATCAAGCCAGACTGTGAGACGATCCAGGACTACCTTACCCATAATTTTAGACACAGAGTCTAGAAGCGAAATTGGCCTATAGCAAGCCGGGTCGTCACGGAGGCCCTTTTTAAAAATGGGGACAATAAATGCCTTTGCCCATGACTGGGGGGGGGACCATAAGCACAGGCAGCATTAAAAACATGTGATCCTGGCCCAGACTTAGGGTCTGCCTTATAAAGGTCTGCCGGTATCCCGTCAGGGCCAGGGGCCTTTCCCCCCGATGTCGATATAATAGCTTTAAGAACTTCTTCTATATTAAAATGAAGGGGGACGTTGTCTTATCCAAAAGCTGTGTGTCCTGTTATTTCTACTAGGTTGGTGATGCTATAAATATTGCTAAAATGCTGGAACCATTTCTCTGCCGGTACTATACAATTCTTACTTAGGTTTGCATATCTGAAAAAAGAGGGCTGTTAACTATTGACCAAAATCGTGAGCTGTCAGACAAGACACCAGGTTGGCCAAGTTCCTTCCGGCATGCTCTCTTAGTTGTTTTTTTCTCTCACACACAGTTAGTTTATGCATCTTCCTGCAGCTCCTGGTTAGTATCAGATCCCTCATTTTTTTCTTTACAGCCTTCATTAGCTCCTTATGGGCAGCTGAACATGTGTCATCAAAGCACCTTTTTAGTTTTGAGGATTTCACCTTGGTTTTGGTCACTAAGTTTGAAGCTGCCGTTTTAACAATAATGTCAAAGGTGTCTAGAGTAGCTCTAGCTTGTAGTGCAGGGTCCATTGATACTTTAAGCTCTGTGGCACAAGTAGTATACAAATTCTCCCAAAAACCATCTGTGGTAATGTTTTCCCACCTCAGCCTTTGTGCTTGATCTTTAGTGGTAATGTTTTCATTAGTGAAATGTTTCGCAGCCCCCCCCCCCCTATTAACCCAGGAGAACGCAGAGGAGAACCAATATTAAAGGGTTTAAGATCACTAAGACAATTAAAAAATAACATTAAAAGTCTGTACAGGTGAAGTAAATAGAGCAGATAAAAAGATATGGTCAATTGTGCTAAAACTACCATTACATACATAGGTGGGGACCAGGGCGGATCCAGGGCGGATTTGTCAGATTGTTTTAAGCAGTTCAGGTTAAACATAGAGAGAAGTCCTTCTATAAGCCTTCCTGACAGTATATGCTCAAAGTGGTTTAACCCTTGTAAGTCATCTAGGGCCAGATGTAGGTCGGTCGGTAACGGCCGAAAATCGGTATTTTCGGCCGTTACCGACCGGTATGTAAGACTTGGTATGTAGGGGCATATCTTTACAGAATCGGTAAATTTACTGATTCGGTAAATTTACCGATTCTGTAAAATACCGAATCGGTATTTTTACCGATTCGGTAATTCCCAGATGTAAGTGGGACTCTTCTGAGTCCCAAAGGCCCTACAAATTCGGTATTTTAACACACAATCCAATTGGGTGTTAAAATACCGAATTCAGGTGTGCATGCACATGTGTGCATGCACACCTAGCCATGTGACAGACAGACATGCCCTTAGGGCATGTCTGTGTGCCACTTGGCGCACATGCCTATTTTTGGGGTGCCAGAGGGTGTCAAAGTGACACCCCCTGCACCCTTGCCAAATTCGGTATTTACCGATTCTGTAAATACAGAATCGGTATTGCCCATTGATTCCAATGGGCTTCAAGGCCCATAGGAATCAATGGGCAATACCGATTCGGTATTTACAGATTTGGTAAATACCGAATCTTAAAGATTCGGTATTTACAGAATCTGTAATACCTACATCTCCCCCCTTCATATTTACCGACTCTTAAATACCGAATCGGTAAAATTCGGTATTTAAGAGTCGGTAAATATGAATTACCTACATCTGGCCCCTATCTCCTTCAGTATCAAAGGGCAGTTAAAACAACATTTCCGTATATTAAAATCCCCCATAATTAGCATATCATAATACACTTGGCTGTCTTCCCCATAGTTTTTTAGTAATTCTTCCAGGGCCAGGAGATGCTCAGTCTCATGGGTCCTAGTAAAAGGAATTATAAAAGTTTACCACTAACAAAGTGGTAAGATTCTTTCCTGGCAGTTCCACTGTTAGCACATAGGGTGATGAGGAATTGATCAGTTTAGCACTATAACAGAGTTTAAGGCTAAACCCTTTGCTCTGCCCATATTAGACGGGATTGCATGTTTGCAAAAAGAGGTAAAGTCGTCAAGATAAAACCCGTCATTAGATTCCCAAGTCTCTTGAAGAGCAATTATATGATATTTAGCAAGGAAGTGTACCCACGAAATATCCCCCTTCTTTGATCTCAGCCCCGCTATATTTCAGGACAATACCTTCATAGAGGCATCATTAGGGCTACCTGGAATAGTAGTAGACTGGGTAGAATTATCCAGCAAACAGTGGAGAGTTGGGGCAGCTGTTATTGGTTCTATAGAAGCTTCCGGCTGGGAGGTCTTAACCTGTGAAATCCCTACTGCCATTGTCAGTCAATCTTTTTCATCAAGTCCTTGCAGATTTGTTAGTGGTAAGAACCGATTTGATAATGATAGTATAGTCTTAAAATTGCTTTCTTGGGGGCTTGTGAGTAGCTTAAAAGGCTTTTGCCAGCCAGGCATCTACCGATCGCTGTTGGGAAAATAGTTGGGAGGATAAAAGGTTTGTAGTGGGACTATTTTAATTTTAGTTTTAGCGCCATATTCATATTGGCAATCTAATAGCGCTTTAGCTTGCACGCGATGCTTAAAATTGACAATTATACAATCCCCCTCCATATTTTTCCTGGTCCAGTGACCGATCCAACCAACCCTTCTTGCCATGATGATATCTGGAGTAATATTTGAGCCATTTATCACAATTTTTATTGCACCAGTGGTCTTATATATCAGGTCTAATGAGGGTTCCTCATACCAGATGAAAGTGGAGGGACCCCAACAGGTACAACTACTAAAGGCGCTGATTGCGGTGGGAGACACATTTTTTTGTCAGGGTTGCCTGTTTATCGTGGACTAATGTGGGTATAGATGGAAGATCCTCGTTCACACATTCCCGGGTTTCCTAACAATCTGCCTGCTGTTCGATACCACCCCCCAATGACACGTAATCAGTAGTTGGGGTACTAAGATGAGACACACCCAAGGTGGGTCGAGTGCCAGTCACCTTATCTATTTGTATGCTACCGATCTGGTGTCTGCGTTCAGGGCCGTTAGCAATTTTGGTGATGCCCCTCCTCCCACCAGCTGCAATGTCAACCCCTGCAGAACAGTTACTATGCTTGGAGACAAAGGAGTCAAGTTTTAACTTTATGCCTTCTATCTTGGCAATTACAGGTGCTACTAAGGCTTTAGTCATAGACCCAAGTCTCAAGAAAAGGCTATCCAGCAGCAGATCCGAATTTGGCTTAGCCAATACCGCTGCCTGTGGTGATGTTGATTTGGTCCGTAGGGGCTTTCTCAAGACTTTGCCTCCCGCAGTTCTTTTTCTCTTAGTTGGTGAGCCCTCTGAAGCATCACCTACAGTTAGGGTGGCTACAGGAGTGCCGATAGATGGATCCTGACCACCTATTTGGCCTTCCACCAATGCACTCAATGGTGTGGGGGAACCTATTTCTTCTGAAAGAACCCTGCTTTCCTCCTGGTTCAAACTGCGCCCAACATTGCCCAGTGCCATTTTCTCAGTTTCCAGAGAGAGTCTTTTCTCAGTGAGGACTATCTCCTTTGGTATGGCATTGGCTGCCCTGGTTAAAAAAGAATCTATCGTACCAGCTGAGCCTGCAGCAATTGACCCTGTAGCTTCCCCCACAGTCGTTTTCCTTTAGCCCATTTCCAGCTGGTCACGAAGCACTTATGGTGATAAATACTTGGTATAGCCCACAGTACCAGAGAAAGACCAAGCCCTCCTCGCTTCAAAAGTGGGTAACAACAAAGTGGCTGCAGAACGCAAAACAAATAGTGCTGAGTTGTAGAGTTATGGCTGGTTATAACTAAAACAGGGCACAGTCACTACAATCAGTATGAAAGCAAACAGGTACCTTATCAGTTTTCAGTCCTCCACTCCCTGTCCTGGTGGTGCACAAACCGCACCACGAGGATTTAGAGCCCTGGCCCAGCCCAGCCTCTACCGGCCGAGGACGGGCGCAGACGGGCGCAGATGGCCCGGGTGCGTCCCGCGCTGCTGGAGCCCTGTTGTGCTTTTTAAGGCGCCTCCAGGCGCGTCAATGGTGTTGGCGGCTGTGACGGCCGCAGGAGGGGCTGGGACTCGTGGTCCTGTCCCGCTCTCCCCGACCAGCTCCAGAAAATGGCAGGAAATTGCAGGGCTTCCAGCTCTGCAGGGGCCCTGTTGTGCTTTTTAAGGCACCTCCGGGGGCGTCAGTGGTGTCAGTGGCTGTGACGGCCGCAGGGGGGGCTGGGACTGTCCTGCTCTCCCCGACCAGCTCCAGAAAATGACAGTAAGTTGCAGGGCTTCCCCTAGTGTGAATGATCTAATGTAGAAATCTAAAATTGATATTAGTGTTGCTTAGAGCACCAGGTAGTAAATTTAGGTCCTTTTAATGACTATACCAATATAATTACTATGATAGTCCTTCTTTTACAATTACTGTTACTCTGTGTTTCAGTTCTTTCAGTTGGATTAAATAACAGAAAATATGTTTTTGGAGAATAACATGCAGGCCGCACTCTTACTGAGCTAATTTCCATATATTTGTCCCCGCTAATCAATCTGAAGTTTATAATACATTTAGCTAGTTCATTGTTATGACGGAGTGTGATTGAACAGAGGACATTGCTGCTAAAGTTATTATTCTGATGGTCATTCAATTTCTGTACCAAGGCCAGATTCAACAACAGGCCACTTGTATTGAGAACTTTACTTTGGATTCAGATTTAGGTGGAAGGATACTGCAGCCAAACAGCAAAGGCCCATCAGCTGATTTATTGTCTATACATTTTTGTGTAGTCAAGATTAACTAGACAATATTTCTGCTTTGTTACAGAGGATGTCTCACATCCACCAATTATTCACGCCCTTCATTCAACAATAAATATTTTTAAGCATTCAAAAGTAAAATATGAAATCAACAAACAAGAAACTTTTAAGAGATGACATACAGATGAAGCGGATAGTGGAAAAAAATGGAGAAAAGGAAAAATAAAAGACGCATGATAAAATAAACTGAGGTTTTGTGAAAGAGCAAAAAAGAAAACATAAAGAAAAAAATATATCTGCAGTTGAAGTTGGTATGCTTGTACTTTCTGATTTAACTGTGGTGGTTAATATAGAAGTAGGGTTTGTTGTTTCTTATGTGACGGCCGCAGGAGGGGCTGGGACTCGTGGTCCTGTCCCGCTCTCCCCGACCAGCTCCAGAAAACGGCAGGAAATTGCAGGGCTTCCAGCTCTGCAGGGGACCTGTGGTGCCTTTTAAGGCACCTCCGGGGGCGTCAGTGGTGTCAGTGGCTGTGACGGCCGCAGGGGGGGCTGGGACTGTCCTGCTCTCCCCGACCAGCTCCAGAAAATGACAGTAAGTTGCAGGGCTTCCCCTAGTGTGAATGATCTAATGTAGAAATCTAAAATTGATATTAGTGTTGCTTAGAGCACCAGGTAGTACATTTAGGTCCTTTTAATGACTATACCAATATAATTATTATGATAGTCCTTCTTTTACAATTACTGTTACTCTGTGTTTCAGTTCTTTCAGTTGGATTAAATAACGGAAAATATGTTTTTGGAGAATAACATGCAGGCCGCACTCTTACTGAGCTAATTTCCATATATTTGTCCCCGCTAATCAATCTGAAGTTTATAATACATTTAGCTAGTTCATTGTTATGACGGAGTGTGATTGAACAGAGGACATTGCTGCTAAAGTTATTATTCTGATGGTCATTCAATTTCTGTACCAAGGCCAGATTCAACAACAGGCCACTTGTATTGAGAACTTTACTTTGGATTCAGATTTAGGTGGAAGGATACTGCAGCCAAACAGCAAAGGCCCATCAGCTGATTTATTGTCTATACATTTTTGTGTAGTCAAGATTAACTAGACAATATTTCTGCTTTGTTACAGAGGATGTCTCACATCCACCAATTATTCACGCCCTTCATTCAACAATAAATATTTTTAAGCATTCAAAAGTAAAATATGAAATCAACAAACAAGAAACTTTTAAGAGATGACATACAGATGAAGCGGATAGTGGAAAAAAATGGAGAAAAGGAAAAATAAAAGACGCATGATAAAATAAACTGAGGTTTTGTGAAAGAGCAAAAAAGAAAACATAAAGAAAAAAATATATCTGCAGTTGAAGTTGGTATGCTTGTACTTTCTGATTTAACTGTGGTGGTTAATATAGAAGTAGGGTTTGTTGTTTCTTATTTCAGGAGAAAAACAAAAGACATTAATATTTTGAATGAACTGTGATGGACACCCCAGTTTGGGTCTTATTTTGATAGCAGATGGTCTGACTGCCATCTAATATTGTCACGTTCAGGACACTGTCCGACAAGCATGCAGCGGTCCGTCCGTATTATGATAAGACTACCGTGCAGGTGGTTGGAAAGTGCTCCATAACACAGTGGTTTGTGCCATGGTGAAGGAAATGGGCCGCAGCACAAATACTGTGGTATGGAGCACCTCCTGAACCTCCAGGCACCATGTACCATGCACCATGTTGTGCATGGTACACGGTGCATGGAAGTGAGTGGGGGAGCTGCATGTGCCCCCAGGGCTACTTTACAGAGGTACATGATGAAGAGAGCCCTATTTGGTAACCCCCTAATTTATTTTTCAACAGTGTTTTTATCATGGTCTTTCCAACATGAAAAGGCTGTCCGAAAGGGAACTCGTAATCCCGACTGTGGTGTACTCCTTGGCACCGCTGCCATTTGGGAACACAATTCTAGCTGACGGCCACCGGTATCCCTGATCCTGGCAGAAGGGGCAGTCATCCCCCGACCGCTGTGGGTCCGACAGCTGGGATCTTGTGATCCGGCAGTTGGACCAAAGGGCTCTAATGGTCGGATTGTCGATCTGTCTTTGGCATTTCGACCGCTACCGTAATAAGACCTTTGTAACAGATTTGAGACCCGTGTGAGTGTGCTATTATAATTACAGTAATTTTCTCTGTTTCATAATTCCTACTACTAAAGGTTACAACTCTTACAGATTGCTGCAATATTGAGAAAATATGTTTTTGGAGAACAACATGTAGGAAATTCACCTAAGGTACACTTCCCAACATGTATTTCTCTGTATACTATCTGAAAACTTCCCCAGCTTGCATCTAGTGAATCTTCAAGTTAGAGTGCAACAGACGAGAGGTATTCCAGATAAATCTACGATATTAAAGGGTCACGTAATTTGTGTTCCAAGCCCTTTGCAACTAACCGGTCTCTTGTATTGAGGATTTTATGGTAGATTTAAATTTAAGAAGGAGCAGTGTTTAGCCAAAAAAGAACAGATGCTCCTTCTGTGCCCTTAATGTCTGACTGACAAAGGTAAACTTACACTTCCTATAAATGCATGATTTTTGAAATTCACAAAATAATTTTACAAGAGGTATCTTTATGACTAATTATCTTTTAAAGTGCAGAGTTTCCGTCACTAGTGTGGAAACTCTGCAGTCGTAAAGATACTACTCGCATAATTACTTTATGAATTGCAAATAATCATAAACTCACACAAAAGTGTAAAGCCACTTTTGTGAATCACGCTTTCTGTGTTGATTTATGTTGCATGCTCAAGGCCGGCTGGGTAATATTTTTGGCATTTTACTGTGGATGTGCTATGGGTACAAATTATTTTTCAGGCCCTTTGTTTAAACACTGAAAATATTTATGTTTTGAAAAGTAAGATACAAAAAACAAGAAATCAAGAGAGGAATAAGAGATGAATATGAAATAGAAGGAATGTTTTAAAGAAAAAAGAGAAAGGAAAAATGGAATACACATGATAAAAGTGAAAAGTGTTTGTGGGTCATGATAAAAAAACAGCAAAAAAAAAAAAATGAAGAGCCATAAAGGATACCTGCAGTCAAAGTTGGTGTACTTGTGTTTTCTGACGCAACCATGGTGGTTTCCATGGAAGTGCGTTTTGTTGTTTCTGTTAGAGGAAAAAAAAGAACACATTAATATCTCGAATGAACTAATGTAGAAATCTAAAATTGAAATTAGTGATGCTAACAGAAGCAGGTAGCACATTTAGGTCCTTATTGTGATTCTGCCACTATAAATACTATCATTTTGTCTCTTTTACAATTCCTGTTACTGTCAGTTTCAATTCATTCAGTTTGGTGTTTGTTTAAACAGTGAATATGCTGATGGTTTCAAAAGTAAAATTTAAAAAAACAAGAAATCAAGAGATAAGAGATTAGAGGGAAATAGAAGAAATGTTGAATGAAAAAAGACAAAATAAAGGGAAAATAGAAGACACATGATAAAATGAAGAGTGTGAGTCACGTTAAAAAACAGCAACAAAGAAAAACAAGCATATGCAATGCAATAGGTCTCGCATTTGCAAGAGTTTCAGCTATTGGCATTATAAATGATAATGGGCCAGATGTATGACTGTTTTTGTGCGGTCACAAAAGGGAAATCAACGCATTTGTGACCGCACAAAATAGTGGTGGTATGTACAAATACAATTTTGCGAATCACTGACTCGCAAAATAGCGTTTGCGACTCTCTATTAGGAAGGGGCATGCCAAGGGCATCCCTTCCTAATAGTGAGTCCAAATGGCATGTGCCATTGTTTTGAACCGTATTTGCAGTCCCAAAACACTTGCAGTTTACCACCTACTTCAAGTAGGTGGTAAACCACTCGCAAATGGGAAGGAGTGCCCAGGGGACCCCTTCCCCTTTGTAAGTGTTTCCGAAAATATTTTATAGGAGCTGGCCCCTCAAAAAATTAAACTGAAAAATGTCCTTTTTCTTTTTTAAATGCATCCCGTTTTCCTTTAAAGAAAAACGGGCTGCAAAAAAAAACTGCTTTATTTAAAAATCAGTCACAGACATGGCGGTCTGCTGACCCCAGCAGGTTACCATCCTTGGGACTGCTAGCCATTGCCAAAGGGATTGCAAATTGCTCTTGCCTTATAAATATTGGTGAGGCATGAAATTTGCGACCCACTAGGAATCGCAAACAGTATCTGAGACACTGTTGTACATTCACTTTAGCGAGTTGCAAATTGTGAGTCGCAATTCGACACAATTTCAGACTCTCTAAAGTGAATGGTCATACAACTGGCCTCTTGTCTTTTATTGGAGAGGTATGGTGCAGCGGCCAGGGCAGCTGACTTCGGAGCACAGGGCTCCTGGTTCGATCCCTCGCTCCTGCGGCAGCTCAGCTCAGCACCATGTGACTCTGGGCAATAGCTCACATAGGGGCATGTTATCAAGGGGGTTTATCTCCGCTTTTTTGGCTTTAAAAGCCAAGAAAGCGGAGATAAAATGATCTCCTTATTACCTAGATGTCGCTAACACCAGTTAGCGACAGCTAGTAGGAGATAGCGACCATCTTGGGCCCCACTTTGCATGTCAGTGATATTTATCACTAATGACATGCAAAGTGGGCGTGCCAAGATGTTAGCGACTGGAAACAGTCGCTAACATCGCTATCTCCTATTACCAACTTTTGGAGATATTCGCGCTAAGCGCGAATATCTCCAAAAGCTAACACCTGCCCTGAGCAGTTCTTAGCCATGTTATCCAATGGGAGGTGGATAACATGGCTAGGAGCATTAGCTCGGTAATGCATGAATATCGCTGATTCTCAGCGATTTTCATGCATTGCGGCCGTTTTTTATCGCATTTGCGATAAACCTTGGTAATACCAAGGTTTATCTGCGATAAAAATCGCCGCAGCTCAGCGGTACATTTTTGTCTCTAACCAAGCAATAGCAATAATTATCGCTATTGCTTGGTAATATGCCCCTTAATTTCCACAAACGCCCCCAGTGTCTTGAGTAGTTTGCGCTTTACAAATACTGAGTGATTGATATTGATGTGTTATGTGTTTTGTAAACCTGCAAGCAGTGCATGAATATGGACTTTGTGGGGCACATTTACGATATTTTAACGCAGCACGGTGCAGCAAGTCAGTTTGCTGCACCATGCTGCGTTAGCTTGGAAAGCACAGCGATGCAACACATTTACAAGATGTTGCGTCTCTGTGCTTCCCCTGCGCTGGTGCACAAACTGCTGCCATGCGCCGATGCAGACACCCTTGCACCATGGTGCAAGGATGCCTGCTTTGTGGGGAGATTGTTTTTGTTCAGGAAGGGTTTCCTTCCTGCACAGAAACATTCTGAAATGCAGTTTTTCAACTTATATGTTTGCTGCATTAGCACACATTGAAGTTAAAAAACAGCATTCTTTCAGTGATTGTTTATGTGCAAGAAGGGAAAACTTCCTGAACAAAAACAATAATTAGAGGTAATTTCCTCTTTTAATGTGAGCTGCAGATTGCAGCACACATAGAAACAGGAAACAAAAACAAGGAGAAATTCATAAATTTTTCCTCGTTGCACCTCCCTACGCCTCTACTGGGGAGGCCTAGCATTCACAAGCATTTCCAGATTTACGATTCCTCATAAATCTGTAAATGTGTCTCGCTCCATGGCACAGCAACACCCATGGAACGTCCCTTTCACTCAAAGTGCTGCGTGTTAAGGGGCCATATTTACAAGGACAGGAAAAGCAATGCAGGCACCCGCCAACACCCCCTAGCAGGTTCCCATGTGTGATCCTCAGGAGAATAACCCTTCCAGTCTACCAGGTAAAACAACCGACGCTGCCTCCTACGGGAATCCAGAATGGCATGAACCTCAAATTCTTCCTCCCCATAAATTACAAAGGAGAAGGTGGGGGCATTGCTTGGGTAATAGGAGTGCATGGTTCCAACAGAGAGGTATGAAACACAGGATGTATCTGGTATTCCAAGGGCAATACCAATTTCATAGCCACAGGATTGACTATCCGCTCAATATCAAATGGCCTTACATACTGTGGTTCGAATTTCCTGGATCTTCCCTCTTTGAAAGTCTGGATGCGGGACCACAACAGAAACCATCGACATTGACCAGGACTGTTGGCCGCTACTTTGGCCCTTGGACCTTAAATTATCCTGTGCGATTTGAGCTGTTGGAATTTAGCCTCCTGGTGATTACGGAGGATTGTTTGCCACTATTTTGGCATATGGACCTTGAAATATTTAGAGAGATTTGTGTCTTGTGATCTAACATCCCGGTGAATATAGAGGACCGGGGTCAATGTCTATTTGTATCTGCTAGAAAGCCTGTGGTACTTTCACACCTAACTTACGATTTATGCCCTGACAAAGTTCCAATCGGAACGAAACGCGTTGGCTGAAGTCCACATTTTAAAATGAAAAAACAATAAAGGATATATTTTTTAAATACATTGGAAGCTCACTGATTTCATTCTGGTGCACCATCCTTCTCCTTGTGACCTGGATCCTCCCAATGCCAGATTCCTGGATTCTAGCCACACCATATCCCCTGGAGCATATGGAGGAGCTGGACAACAGAGAAAGGGGACATCCCTAATTCTGAATGCATGCTATAGTTATATGCAAATTGGGGCGCCTGTACCCAACTACTCGTTAAAGATGTCATCAAACAGCGTATGTACTGCTCCATTGTCTGATGAGTGCACTCCGTCTGCACGTCCGATTGAAGATGATACGCGACAGACAGACGGAGCTCCTTTTTTAACAAGGAACACAACTCCTTCCAAAAATGAGGCACAAACTGCGCATCTCTGTAAGATACAATTGCTGTTGGAACACCATGCAGTCATAATATCTGTGCTATAAAGACATCAGCTAAATGCCTGGCTGATGGTACTTTGGGCAGGGTTAAAAAATGTGCCACCTTGGTGAACATACCCACCACTACCATAACGGCAGTGTGGCCTCAATCCAACGGCAAATCAGTCACAAAGTCCATGCTGATAGAATGCCAGGGAGAGGGCGGAACAGGCAGAGGAAGCAATAAACCTGCAGGCAGTGTATGTGATGCTTTATCCACTTCACAGACAGGGCAGGATGCCACGAATACTTGCACATCTGGTCCCAGCGTATTACACCAAAACCAACTAAGACAAATCTCCCTGGTTTTGGTCAACCCAGGATGTCCTACTAATGAAAGGGAATGACACCAGGTAAGTACCTTCTACCTTAACTCTGGGGGTATAAACAACTGTTCCCCATGATACAGCAAACTGCCCTGCAGCTGACAAGCAGGGTCAGTCAACCAAGGAGTCATATCCAATCCCAACAACGGATCCCAGACTCCCCCAAGAAACTCTTCACCAGAAGTGAAACTCACTATCTTCCTGGCATCAATCATAGGCCTGCCCTCCTGAGCCATAGCTCCCTCCAAAGGAGCTACTTGGATGCAAGAGATTGCATTGAACTTCACTTGCTGAACCACAGGTCTATTGGTAATAGTGAAGTCATACTTGTTAAAAAACAACACCCACCTCATCTGTCCTGGAATCAAAGCTCTAGCAGAACGAAACAACTCTGAGTTCTCATGTATGTGTATATGGTAATAGTATGCCTAGCCCCCCACAAATAGTGCCTCCACTCCTGAAAGGACAATTTAATAGCTAGCAACTCTCTCTCAGCCACAGTATAGTTTTGTTCCGCTGGCAGTAGTGTTTTAGAAAAGAAGGCAATGAGATGCATCGCCTGCGTCTCACTGTCCCTCTGCAACAACACTCCTCCCACAGCATACTGAGAAGCATCAGCGTCCACCAAAAAGGGAAGAGCGGGATCTGAATGTCTCAAAACAGGAGCAAATGTAAACTTGCTCACCAATGTTTCCAAGGCCTTCTGTGTTTCCACAGACCAAACAAATGGCACTCCCTTATGCAACAATGCTGTCATAGGGGCGATCACATCTAAAAAACAGGCTATAAAACGCTGATAAAAATTGGCGAATCCTAAAAGCACCTGAATCTCCCTCACACAAGTGGGCGCTGGCCAAGATGAAATATCCATCGTCTTCTTGGGATCCACTTTTATACCATCAGCGGATATAACAAACTGCAAAAACTCCACACACGAGACCCCAAAATGGCATTTCGCTTGCTTCACATACAGATCATTTTCCTGCAATTCTCTTAACACACGAATTACATGAGCCTCATGCTCCATGACCATCTAGGAAAATATCAAGATGTCATTGATATAGACGATAACACTCACATCTAGAAACTCCCATAACACCTTGAAATAAAAAACTGAAATGCAGCTGGGGCATTGCAGAGCTCGAACGGCATGACACAGTACTCATACAAGCCAAACTTTGTCCGAAAGGCGGTCTTCTATTGGTCTCCCGAAAGAACCAGAATGAGATGGTAAGCCCTGCGCAAGTCCAACTTGGTGAATACAGTGGCATGCCGCACCTACACCCAACAATACTGGGATGAAAGGCAACAGATATTTATTTTTAATCGTTACATTATTCAAGGCCCTATAATCCACACAGGCACGAATACCCCCCTCCCTCTTAGGTGTAAAGAAGATGGGAGAAGACACAGATGATGATGATGAATGCCTGATAAAACACTGAGTCAACATTTCATCTAAATAAGATTGCAAATATCACTCTTCGGGTTCAGAAAGAGCGTAAACCTGACTACATTTCATCAAATACCTCACCAAATTCCTCATAAGTAGATGGCAAACCCTCTACCACTCCACCTACTGCACAAACCAATGGTGTAACCCAATCAGTAGCTTCACGATAACAGTGCTGCAACAATACTCCGAGTCCAAAGTGACAGTCCGCATGATCCAATCAATCTTTGTGTTGTGGGTTTGCAGCCAGGGGACTCCTATGATTACACCAAAGTTAGGAGCATCAATGAAATCTAAACTAACAGACTATAGGGGTGCTATTTGCCTAACAATCAATCCAGACGTTAACTCCGTACCATCAATGGCCCTCACTGGTTCCAGTTGATTTTTACAAACACATGGTACTCTCAATCATGCTGCCAACTGTATATACATAAAGTTACCAGTAGTGCCTGAATCTAGCAACACCGATACAGTAGACCTTTTCGTGTTTGTATTCACCAGGGTCACCATGATGAAATGCCTAGGGACCCTTTGTACAGAACCCGCAATATCATAAGGGTTAATAATCCTGCTATCATCTGCTGCCCCTGATAATACCTCCTGAGCAACAAAGGCCACTGTTTTCCTCGGCAATAAACTAGAGGGTTTACTGGACATTCTCAGGCAAAATGTCAGCTCTTGACACAATACAAGCACAAATTATTAGCCTGTCTCATTTCCTTCTCTTTTCTGGACATAGGGCCCACACCACCCCAATTTGCATTGGTTTAGGAAGAAATGTAGGCTCTATAGCTTCCTTCTGATCACCTTGTGTCCCAACGGAATAAGGAAAAGGAAAACACCTCTTTTTCACTTTTCTCTCTAGTAGGCGATGATTCAATTTCACTACTAAATCAATAAACTCTATACAAACTTCAGGAGGATCCATCACCACAACATCTTTCAAATCCTCGCAGAGACCCTGAAAAAACAAAGATGTTTGCTTTTCTACTGGCCAAAGCGTTTCTGCCACAAGAAGGTTAAAGGTGGAAACATACACTAACAACTCCTGTTTCCCCTGTCCTAATTTGAGCAGCTCTGTATCACTAGCCTGCATGAAGGCATGTTTGGCGAATAAACATCACATCTGTTCTTTGAATGCTGGAAAATTATACAAAACAGAATCGTTGTTGTGCAAGAAAGGAACCGACCACTGAGCTGTCGTACCTGCTAAATAAGAGATTTCAAAAGCCACCTTGGCTGAATCATCAGGAAAAGCCAATGGACGGCACATAAAGTGCAAGTGGCACTGGTTCATAAAGATCCTGGGCCTTATTTATGAAGGCCTTGCGCCGCCGGTGTGTCACTTTCTCCTATTTTAAAAGTGACGCACCGATGGAGCAAGGCCTTCATAAATAAGGCCCCCTGTATTTATTACAATTCCCTGAAAAATGCTCAGGGACAGCCAACGGAACCTGCACTGGTGTCTGTACAGTAATGACAACAGGAGACCCGGTACTGCCAGTGGAAGCACCACCCCATCAAACTGAAAGGTAGCTGGTTGCACTACAGGGCTGGCTGCCTTTGGTGAGGCAGCAAAACACTTCCCCCAAGTGATTTCTCGGGCTCGATAACCGGTTAACTCCTGCTTGATTTGACTGCCTTAAGTCACTTACTTCTAACTGCAGCACATACAGGGCAGACACCAGGTCCTGCATGGAAGGATCCCCCGCCCCTCCCCTATCCCCCAGGGACATGGGACTAGTCTTAACAATGTCCATCTTCACTCAGGCAGTGGTTGTTTCATGTGTTTGGATTTCTGTCCCGACCACCCACAGGCCCGTTCAAAAACCAATACTGCAGGAGCGAAGAGAACCCCTTTCTTCTAACCGTGGCTCCAAAGCTTCTGTCCTGCTGATTAGTTTGGAAAGGAGCAATGGAATACCGAGGGAGAGGGAGGGAAACTGTCAGGAAAATCAACTAGGACCCACTGAAGCAGCTTGTCTTCTTGTCTCCTATATCAGGTTGAAACCCACGCATGTGGAGACCAATTTCAGAAAAGAAGTCCTCGTGGAATTTGTACTCCTAATATTTATATTGAGATGAATTCTCCAGACTTTGTAGTCCAAGTAATAGGGATTTCTTAAGGACAAATCATAATATTAAATGTTCGAGAAAAAAAACCCAGACTGAAGGGAAAAACCCGAAAAACTATTATCCATAAAAAATTCCAGGGATCCCTTTATAAATATTATTTAACAAAACAAATGAAAGGAGGAAAACCCCTCCTGGAAACTCATCATATCCAAAGTTACCCGACCCTGGGTAAATCAAAAATGTGAGCTCAAAATGACTCGTCTTAACTCAGACTTATCCGATGGTGCTTTCGTCAGCAGGGAATTCCATGCCACGTCCAAACGAGGAGTCGAGATAGAATTCAGTCCCAAATTGAAGGATAACAAAGAAAAACTCCTCGGTTTGTACGTAGAATCCCGCGACAAAAGGCAATGCTTTCCGATGCTGCGAGCAGCCATGAGCTTCCAGGTGTCGTGAACCGGAAGCAAAAACCAAGCACGGGAACTCAGGCCTGCTCGGGTTAAATGTGAAATGAGCCATGCGTCCGTAACTCCTCCCACGCCACATATATGCGGCAGAAAACTACAAGAAAGAAAGAGGAGAGGAAAGAGGAAAACCCTACGCCTCTCCTAAACTACCCCGGGAGCATCGTAATGCACTTAGAAAGTGCAATAAAGAAATATATAAACAAAGAGATACCTGCAGTTAAAGTTGGTATGCTTGTATTTTCGGAATTCACTGTGGTGGTAACTATGGATATAGGGTTTGTTGTTTCTTGTTACAGGAAATAAAACAAAAGACATTAATATAGTGAATAAACTAAAACAGTAATCTGAAGCTTATATTATAGATAGGTATCGCACTATGTAGGAAATTTGGGCCCCAAGAGTCAGGCATTAAAATTACTGTATTTTCTCACTTTCTGGCTACCTATTACTATAGGTTAGAACTCTTTCAGATTGCTGCAGTATTTAGAAAATACATTTTTGGAAAATACAATGCAGGCCATTCACCTACTGTGCCAACACCAACATGTATTTCTCTTTATACCCTCTGAAAACTATCGCAGTCTGCAGCTAATGAATCCTCAAGCTATAGTGTAACAGGCAAGAGGGATTTCCAATTAATTTTCAATTTTCAATGGCCACATAATTTGTGTTCCCAGACCTTTTTTTCCAAACAAGTCTTTCATAATAAAGACTTGATAATGGTTTCAGGTTAAAGAAGGAGCAGTCTTTAGCCAAAATGCAACAGAAGCTACATCTAAGGATGTTGGGCCTGATTGACAAAGATAAATTTACACTTCCATGTACATGAAAGATTTTTTGCAATTCACAAATACATTTACAAGTAGTATCTTTTTACAACCTATCTTTTAATGTGCAGAGATCCTGTCTCTAATGTGGACATAGCTGCCAAGGTTTCAGATTGCTCTGTGTGACATTTTCACAATTTGAATGTAATTATGAGTGACATTTCAACGATGATGAGTGACACTTTCATTTGATCAAAATCAAGCCATGAAGATTACGGAAACTTATAAATGTCAGAAATTACACCCATTTGAGCAAAGAGAAACTCTAAGAAGATCTTAAAAGTGATGCAAATTGCCAGAAATGGAAGAGCACTTAGGTGTGAATGTGGGAGGTGCTCTGCTTCTAAGCGTCTGGCATCACGCTGCCCCTGACAACCTCCAGCCCTCCGTGGG
This sequence comes from Lissotriton helveticus, assembly GCF_964261635.1. NCBI lineage: Eukaryota > Metazoa > Chordata > Amphibia > Caudata > Salamandridae > Lissotriton > Lissotriton helveticus. Next base: position 32,399,301 of record NC_136072.1, on the reverse strand, counting down.
TTCTGGGGAACTCTGTCCGCCCTATCATGACTCTCCATAACTGCCATGTTTTTAGTTTGGTTATGTGTGGTATTTCCATGACTTCAGTATACTTAGGAGTGACATTCTAAGGCCAAATCATTGACACTTTGAGTGACCATTATCTACTACTGTGCGCATTACAATCAATGGCTTGCATAGTTAAAGTGCTTTCTCAGTCGCAGAAGCAGGTGATGTCATAGCATTATAAATAGGCAAGTCACCAGCCCTGCTGCGCCAAGCAGGATTCAATTATTTCTCTCTCCTTAAAAACAGACAGACATCTGCAGGAAGACTGAAGTAACCATGTGAGGTTTCACAATGTAAGAGTGTATTTCTCACTGATTACTTGAACTTGCATTTATCTTTCAATTAATGTGTGTGCTTTAGATATGTAAAGGTGAAACACTAACGAAAATAAATACAGAATAATGTCCTTTTTAACCACGCCTATGGCCCACGCACTCACACTGCCCCCATTGCTGCTTCACTCACCTGTGCCAACCAGAAATGACCGACAGGGAAGGCTGAGGCTGAGTCCCAGTAGATACAATCCCGTGCTGCAGTGCACCGAGAGGCATAGTCTGTGCGCTGCCCTTGAGTGTCATGCTTCACTGCCGGCTGTTTTTTAGTGTTGCTCGTGGCTCCAGTGAAGTCACGGTAACTGTGGCCGCTGCTTGAAAGATGATTCGTATCTGATAAAGGCAGAGGCTCTCCCAAGCGTGCCGTCACTGGCAAGGGATTGGACTACAAAGAGCCCACAGGTGACTGGAGGCAGTAGGGCAGATGAGGCCTAACATCCTCCTGCCCTCCTCACAAGTGACGTTGGTGCTGGGGCCGGGGCTATTAGGGCAGGCGGTGGCTACAGGACTGGCGCAAGGCAATTGGCGAGACCACGATGGCTGCAATCTTGTGCTTTAACATTTTCCGACCAGTTTGTTTGTATCCCCTTTCAATCTGATTCTTCTCAGCCCTGAACATCAGCTGCCTACATGCCTGCCATTGCGTGGTACGTTTGAGTTCAGTTGCGGCCGCCACCGGCGTGCGAGCAGCCGTGAGCTCTGACATAATTATACATTTATTATGTTGCCATAAAGGTACCTCTGAAATGCTCACAAGAAGGCCGATGGGGTCGGGTCTGTCTCGCGGGATCACACACTGCAGCAGGACAGCCTATCTGCAGCACTGACGGGCCCGGTCAAGCTCCCGACTCGGAAATAAGTTTTTGCTGCCACTGCAGCCATAATTATTTGCGCAGCCCCACAGCGCGGGCGGCCCGGCCGTGAAGCAGCCAGTGCGATCAACGGTGTTCCAAGGCAGCTGAGCCCATGATTCCGGCGCCGCCCGCGGCACTAACCATCGAGCAGCCGGCTTCCACCTCCATAATATTTCATAAAATGCCCGGCGCGCACCCTGTCAGCAGGACGTGACGTTACGTCCCCACATGGCGCCAGGGCCAAGTTGCTACATTAACTTTAACTGCGGAGGGCAGATATAATGTAACTAACATTGTAGCACTGAGAGCAGTGCACGTCGATCTTTCACTGACAAGTACTGAGCCTGCTGCCAAGTGAAGTGTACTAGCACACTGCTGTCAGAGACTCCAACGCGTGTGCTAGCACGTAGTGTAGGGTAAGGCAGCCAGTGTCAGCGCTGTCGGGTCAGTGGCAATAAATGCGTGACAATGCATTTCAGTGCGGCGATGCGGGAACACCACACTGAAATGCGTTAGCGTCACGCCTAATGCATGATACTTGACAGGACCTTGTGGAGACTCTGCAGTCATAAAGATACTACTCGTATAATTACTTTGGGAATTACAAATAATCGTAGACTTACAAAATGTGTAAAATTACCTTTGTGAATCAGGCTATCTGTGTCCATTTAGGTTGCATGCTCAAGGTTGACTGGATAGTATAGTATATATGATGTGTTATCTTGGATGTCCCACTACAATCAAAAAATGTTTAGGCGCTTTGTTTAAACAGTGAGAATGTTTAGGTTTTGAAAAAAATATATAAAAAAACAAGAAATCAATACACTAGTAATAGATTTTGGAAAGAAAATAAAAGAAAGGAAAACTGAAGACACATCATAAAATGAAAAGTGTTTGTGGGGCATGATAAAAAACAGCAACAACGAGAATGATGAGCCAAAGAGGATACTGTAGGAAGGTGGATATCTGACTATGGTTACCCCCAAACCTTTTGCCTGGTGTTTAGCTGGTTTTTTACTTTAGTTGGCCTGGGATCCTGCTATACAGGGCCCCGGGCTAATTGCTCTCTCCTTAAAATGGACTCCATGTACCTTAGGTACATACACAATTGGAACTGGTTCACCATATTGGCCCCTGTAACAGTGTACCCCAGGTACCCAGGGCATAGGTGTTTCCAAGGCCTACCAGGGGCTGCAGCATGTATTATGCCACCCCTGGCCTGGCCTCCATATTTGACACAACTGGCTGATCACTCAGCTGGGGTAAGTCGGTGTAACCACCCCTTACTTAGGTATAGTATGCCTATATCTAACCTAAAATGGACACATATGTTCCTATCAGCCACTCCTATGGAAGGCCTCATCAATCCTGGAGGCAGAGTGCTTGGAAATATGTGAGATGGTGCTCTGGCATGAGCTGAGCCTGTCTGCAGCTTTTGGAACCAAGTCCTTTAGCTGCTTCATGATACTGCCATACCATATATTCTTAAGTGCATTATGAACCTCGCGGTTAAATGCTATCTTTGGTTTGGCTTTATCAAAACATGTCGAGTAAGGTGTCATATGAATTGGAATACTACCCCCTCGCCAGTTCTGGCGACGGGGGTAGCATTCCACCCTTCTAGAGGGACACGACATGTACATAACCTGAAACCCGGGTAAAGTTAAATATGAGCCTCAGCATCACAAAATGGATGCTGCCACCACAGACACAAGTCTGACCTCCTGCTGCTGGGATTCCTTCCAGCGAGGGTGGCTTGGACAAAGGGTTTCCTGCCTTGGGAGGCGCAAGCACCACCCCAGACAGGGTTTTGTGTATTGGGTAGGACAGGGCTGAATAGAATCAGACATGCCTGGGGCACACAAGGTGTCCCTGTGCATTTGCCAGTTCAAACCGGTGCTGGGGCTCTCCAGCCCCAGCCTTGGCATGAAACTGCACAAAGGAAAGGGGGTGTAACCTCTCCCCTTCCTGGTCCCACCCGGAGGAGGGACCTAGTAGGTGATCCGGCCCCTAGAATTCGAATAAGAGTAGGAGCTGTGTCCCAGGACTCCAGATCATCCTGAACTCGACTTAAAAATAGTAAGAAGACTGGACTTCGACATTCTGCTGCACAGAAGACGGAGGAGAATCTCCCTTATGGCCAAGGAGTGACCACCCTGTGAATACAGTCACCAACGAGCAACTCGACGTCTGCTTTGCCGCCGCCTCCCGCCGGAGCCCGAGCCCAGAGCCTGACAAGACCCAGACTCCCAGACATCTCAGAGCCCGATCCACAGTCCCTGAAAAGAAGAGACCCGTGGAGGCACAGACAGACGTGGGACCGGACATCTTGGAAGACCCCCGAGAAGCTGACTGCGCAGCACCCGAGGCACCCTCGACGCTGTGCTTTGGGGTTTGAGAATGCCCCGACACCGAGCAGCATTTGCACCGAAGATCAGCCCCCCAGCATCTCCAACGATCTGCGTGGGGCCCTTTTGCACTTTGCCACTCGACGCGCGATCCCGGCCACTTGCCACGTGGCTAGCGGCTATCTTGGCGACGAAAACGACAAACTACACTGCTGGTCTGGTTGCTCCAGACTGGCCCTTGCTCCCCTGAAAAGTCGCACCCGCTCTGACCTTGCTGGTCCGAGTGAGAAGCTTGCATCGATTCATGCGTGGCTTGCATTAGCCAAGGCCTGTTTGCTCCGATCAAGAAGCCGACACCGCCAACAGCGAGAGCCTTCTTGGGACAGCTCATGACCAACGCCTGGACATCCTTGACCTCTTCGTGTCCACGTGGCTGCAGAGACAATCTTCACTTCATCACCTGTTTGCACCCGACATCGCCTGGTTCCACGGTAGTGACTAAGCATGAGCGTAAAATCCTTTCCGCTCGCGGATTTTGCGGATTTTCAGCAAATTCGCAATCCGCGAACTCTCGTAAAATACGTGCGAAGCGGATTTTTTGCTTGGTCGCACTTGCAAACTAGAATACTATACAATTTCGCGGGAGTAAACACTTGCGAACACGTAGATGGGGCGGGCAGCGACAATCTCGCAATTGCAAGATTGCAAAATTTGCAATTTCACACAAGAATTCCACCAGCAGGCAGCATAAACCTTGAAAATTATGATTTTTATCAGAATAACTCCTCAGGTTGACATTTGCCTGCATTTTTTCTTTGCAAGGAGTCCATTTTGGGGGAGGGGAGGAAGGAAGTGCCCCACAGTCTCCAACTTCCTGTTCCTGTCCAGCAGGCTCCTCCCAGTGCTGTCTGCATGTGCTGGTCACTTTGATTTGGATCTTGACCTGGAAGGAATACTTTTTGTGGATGCTGCTGGATATTTGGATATTTGCAAAACTGAAAGCACTCAGCAGGTGCAAAAGTTCAATCTTATCATTAGTAACCATTCCCTGTAGTGCTTCCTGAGGGGCCCCTTCAGAGTTCATTTGCCTACTTGCAACTATTCTATGACCCTGCTCTGACCCTCACAGCAGGCTCAGAGAATAGCTACAAGTATACAACAAAGGTCCTGTTAAAAAAATTACACTGCAACAGAATAAACTAGTCAGAGCAGCCAAAGGCGCTCATTACAATGGACGCATTGGATCAGCCAAAAATCCCACTAAAGAGCTCTTCCTGATCTATAAGGAACTCACTATCCCAACTAGGATTGAGACCCAGGATAACTACACCGATGAAATATGTGAAGATATTGCAGACTTTTTCATAAAAAAAGTGGATTCTCTACATGCCACTTTCACAGGAGCCATGTTGACCACTGACCCTGTCATGAGAAATGTCGGTGCTACAAAGGCCTCCCTGACCCAGTTCACTGTTCCTGAGAGGGCAGACTTGCTAAAAATCATCAATGGCATTCAGTCCGGCTCCCCCCTCGACGTGATCGCCCCCAATCGCTGTAAGGCAGTCATTGACTGTATGATTGAGCAATTGGAGCGCTTGATTACTCTTTCCTTTCAGGAATGCTATGTGCCTGATACCTGGAAAATGGCACAAGTAATACCTCTGAAAAAAAAGGCAAATATACACATTTCCCAGCTACAAAATCTTCGTCCTATCTCTCTCCTCCCCTTCTGTGGGAAAGTTGTGGAGAAGATAGTAAACAGCCAACTTATGAAGTTTGTCGAAGAGAACTCGCTTCTCCACTCCACGCAATCAGGGTTCAGAGCAGGCCACTCCACTGAGTCGGCGGCTCTATTCTCCACAGAATGTTTAAGACAACTTGCAGATGAGGGGCAGACAGCAGCACTGGTACTATTAGACCTGAGTGCAGCTTTTGACACCGTGCTGCACTCAACACTGCTGTCTCGCCTCTCAGATCTGGGAGTAGACGGGCCAGCTCTGAAATGGATGGTATCCTTTCTGGAAGACCGTAGTTTCCAAGTATACTGCCCTCCATATAAATCAGCTATCCACAAATTAAAACATGGGGTACCTCAGGGTTCAAGCCTGAGCCCCACGCTTTTTAATCTTTATATGGAGCCGTTAGCCCACATAGTGGAAACTTTTGGTGTGGATATCGTCACATACGCTGACGATACCCAACTGATAATCAAACTCACCCACAATCAACCTGAGGATGCCACCAATTTTTCCAACTGCATGCGTGCTCTGGCAGGGTGGATGCATAACAACTGCCTACGCCTTAATGGCGATAAAACAGAAGTGTTGATAGTGGGCAAATCCCCTTCTGCCTGGTCGCAGGCTTGGTGGCCATCAGAACTGGGCGCACTTCCCCACCCCGCTAACCTGGTGAAAAACTTAGGTATATGGCTAGATGCGGAACTTTCCTTCAAGCAACAAATTAGTAATGTTGCGGGTAAATGTTTCGGTATTTTAAAAACTCTTCGGAAAGTCCTAGATCTCCTCCCCATCAGCGCCAGGAAGACACTCATTCATGCCCTGGTTACTCCACACCTGGACTACGGGAATGCCCTTTTTTTAGGACTAAGCCGTAAATGTCTACATCAATTACAGTGTGTCCAAAATGCCGCGGCCCGCATGGTATTGAATCTCCCCCGCAGAGCCTCCGGTAAAACAGCACTGCGAAAACTTCACTGGCTCCCTGTTGAGGAACGTGTGAAGTTTAAAGCTCTATGCTTTGCCCATCGAATTGCCCAGGGAAAAGGGCCCAGTTACCTACGCAACATGCTGACTATCCACCGCCCTATCAGAAACCTTAGATCTGCGGGAGCGATGCTCTTTCAACTCCCTCGCGTACGTAAGACCAGGATGGGAGGTAGCTCCTTTCGCTTTCTTGCAAGTAAGCACTGGAACAATCTCCCGTTAGATCTGCGCATGGAGCCCTCTGAAACAAGATTCAGGCTCAAACTCAAAACATACCTTTTCCCTAAGTAATATTGGTTCTGTACCCCTGCACCCGCGTGGGCTCCATACCTTGACCTCGTGATATACTGCAGCATTTCTCAGCGCGGGGACACACTGTCATAAGTGTAACCAGGCGCTTTATAAGTGTTTTTATTATTATTATTATTAAAGCAATTACAGACAAAACTGAAAGCACTCAGCAGGTGCAAAAGTTCAATCTTATCATTAGTAACCATTCCCTGTAGTGCTTCCTGAGGGACCCCTTCAGAGTTCAGTTGCCTACTTGCAACTATTCTATGACCCTGCTCTGACCCTCACAGCAGGCTCAGAGAATAGCTACAAGTAGGCCACAAAGGTCCTGTGAAAAAAAATTGCACTACACAAGAAAGCAAATTACAGATAAGGAAGCAGGTGCCAGACAGACTGGAAGTTTAAATTCAGTGACACATTAATCAACCCCAAATTAATTCATTTCAGTTGAAGCAGGGCAGGTGTGCTTGCTTTTTTTCACCCCCATAATCTACAGTGATAAACCAACCAGAGGGTGGAAGTGATGTACCAGAGGGTGGCATGGGTGTACCAGAGGGTGGCAGTGGTGAAACAGAGGGTGCTGTGAAGCTGTGATGATGAACCAGACGTAGAAACAACATAGTCGCGGCCGTTGCGAGCCGACAAGTAAGTTCGCAATTGCGAACTGGTACACAACCCTCGCGAACTGGCAGAAACCCTTGCGAACACAAAAAAAAAAAAATCCGCAAATTTGCGAGAGTTTGCGGATTTTGGGGATTGCGAATCCGTAAATACGCAAGTTCGCGGATTGCCAATTCGCAAAATCCGCCTAGTGACTTTGAACATTGTCCCCTCTGCTTTCAGGTATTCAACTCTTCAGATCCATCATTGGATCCACCAGAACTCTCCTCGACGACCTGCCTGCAGCATCTTCAGCTCCAAGCACCATCGACCTGCGTGACGAAACCCGACACTAATTCGCACCTGTGCACCCGCTTCCTGTGGGTGAGGTAACTCAGCAACGCCGGTGTTCCCACACTGGTGTACACCTCTAGTGCCTGTGTCTAAAGTTTTATCCTTGTAGGTCCATCGGAAGGTTCCTTAAACACTAACTTTGTAACTTTTACGCACCATTGACATTGCATTAGTGCATGCGTGCGCTTTAAGCGCTGCACCCAAGTCCCGCAGGCCTTTCCCGACTTCATCACTGCTAGTCCCGAACAGCTCCAGCGATTCCCCAGGCCCTAGGCCTCTTTCCTTTCCCCATAGTGGTCCTTATACCACTATTTTAGTATATGGTTTAGGTGGCCCCTAGGGCTCATCCTTATTCGTGCAACTTTTGTATATTTAAACTGTGTTTTGTTTTAACGCATTTGCTTCTGTGCTCATAAAGAGTATAGGGGATATTTGTAGAAATAAATCTATATATATTTTCAATATATATCTGTGTGGTGTCCTTTCATTTGGTATTCAAGGGGATTGTGCATGGTAAAACAGCTTGCTTCACATGCCTTTACAGAGTTTAGCCTAAGACTGCTTAGTCCATGCTACCCCTAGGATAGCTTGTCTACAAGGTTGACTTACAACCAATCATCATAAGGGTTGCTTGGCATGGTACAAGGTGATCACTAGAACTAGTGAGCATCATATACCAGGCCAACTTCTCACATATACCTGCAGTTGAAGTTGATGTGATTGTTTGTTTGAACGTCACCATGGTGGTTTCCATGGACGTGGGTTTTGTTGTTTCTTTTTAGAGGAGAAAAACAGAATACATTAAGATTGCAAAGGTAGTAATGTAAAAAGCAAAAACTTGACATTAGTGATTCTTATGACAACATGTAGGAAATGTAGGTCCTTATTAAGGTTGTGCCACTATAAATACTGTAATTTTCACCCTTTTAACCATTCCCTTTACTGTCGGTTTCTTTTCTTTCAGTTTGGTGAAACACTCTTACTAGTGCCAATTTCCAAATAGCTTTTCCTGGTAGTCAACCCGGACTTTATCAAAGGCATAATTAGTGAATTGTTATGCTATAGTGTGATTGACCAGAGGTGTTTCTGCTAATATTGGTATTTTGATTGTCATCTAGTTTCTGTATCGAGGCCATTCACAACAAACTTGTGACTTGCATTGATGATTTTACTGTGGATTCAGATTTAGGTGGAAGGACACTGCAGGTAATTTAGGTCCTTATTAAGATTGTAGAACTATAAATACTGTAATTTTCACCCTTTTAAACATTCCTGTTACTGTCGGTTTCGCTTCTTTCAGTTTGATGAAATAACAACAACATTTGTTTTTAGAGCATAAAGTGCAGGCAACACTCCTACAGGGTCTATTTCCATGTTGCTTATCCTGGTATTCAACCCGAACTTTATCAAAGGTATAACTAGTGAATTGTTATGCTAGAGTTTGATTGACCAGAGGGGTTGCTGCTAAAATTGGTATTTTGATTGTCATTTAATTTCTGTACTGAGGCCAATCGCATCAAACTGGTCACTTGCATTGACGATTTTACTGTGGATTCAGATTTAGGTGGAAGGATATTGTAGCCAAAAAAAAACCTCCCTGTCAGCTGATTTATTGTCTATTGATTTTTGCACAGTCACAATTGGCTGGACAGCATATTTGCTTTTGTTGCAGAGGATGTCTCATAACCACCAAACTAGTATTCATGACCTTCATTCCACAATACATCTATTTAAGCATTCAAAATTAAAATATGAAATCAACAATCAAGAAAATGTTTTTTTATGAAATGCAAATGAAGGGGATGGTTGAAAATGGTTTCAGGTTTAAGATTTAGCAGTCTTTAGCCAAAATGCAACAGAAGCTCCATCTGAGGACGCTGGACCTGATTGACTAAGTTAAATTAACACTTTCATGTACATGTAAGATTTTTTGCCACGCACAGATACATTTACAAGTAGTATCTTTTTTACGAACTATCTTTTATTGTGCGGAGATTCTGTTGATAATGTGGAGACTCCTCAGTCATAAAGATACTACTTGTATATTTACTTTGGGAAATACAAATAATCATAGACTTACAAAATATGTAAAATTACCTTTGTGAATCAGGATATCTGTGCCAATTTAGGTTGCATGCTAAAGGTTGACTAGACAGTATATATGATGTGTTGTCTTGGATTCCCCACATCTACCACATTATTTTTTAGGGCTTTGTTTAAACAGCGAAAATGTTTAGGTTTTGAAAAATAAAATACAAAAAACAAGACATCAATAGATGAGTAAGAGATGAAAGGAAAACAGAAGGAATTTTGGAAAGAAAATGAAAGAAAGGAAACATTAATACACATCATAAAATAAAAAGTGTTTGTGGGTCATGATAAAAAACAGCAACAACAAAAATGATTAGCCAAACAGGATACCTGCAGTTGAAGATGCTGTGCTTGTTTGTTCAGACGTCACCGTGGTGGTTTCCATGGAAGTGGGTGTTGTTGTTTCTTTTTAGAGGAGAAAAACAGAAGACATTAATATTGCAAATGAACGAATGTAGAAAGCAAAAATTGACATAAGTGATGCTTTTGATAGCATGTAGGTAATTTAGGTACTTATTAAGATTGTGCCACTAGAAATACAGTAATTTCCCCCTTTTAAAAATTCCTTTTACTGTCAGTTTCGGTTCTTTTAATTTGGTGAAATAACAGAAACATTTGTGTTTAGGGGATAAAATGCAGGTAACACTCTTACTAGTGCCAATGTCCATATTGCTTTTCCTTGTATTCAACAGAAACTTTATCAGAGGTATAGCTAGTGAATTGTAATGCCAGAGTATGATTGACTGGAGGCGTTGCTGCTAAAATTGGTATTTTTATTGTCATCTAATTTTTGTACCGAGGCCAATCGCAAAAAACAGGTCACATCCATTGACGAATTTACAGTGGGTTCAGATTTAGGTGGAAGGATACTGCAGCCAAAAAGAAACTCCCCGTGAGCTGATTTTTTGTCTATTGATTTTTGCACAGTCACAATTGGTTGGACAGCATGTTTGCTTTGTTACAGAGGATGTCTCATAACCACCAAACTATTATTTATGACCTTCATTCAACAATACATATATTTAAGCATTCGAAAGTAAAATATGAAATCAACAATCAAGAAAATATTTTTTCATAAAATGCAAATGAAGGGAATGGTTGAAATAAAATGGTGAAAAAGGAAGAGGAAAAATGAAAGACATGATAAAATCAGCTGAGTTTAAGTGTAGCAATTAGAAAGTGCAATAAAAAAACATATCAACAAAAAAGATACCTGCAGTTGAAGTAGGTATGCTTGTACTTTCTGATTTCATCGGGGCGGTTACCACGGATGTAGGGTTGGTTGTTTCTTGTTACAGGAAATTAAATAAAATAAATTAATATTGTGAATAAATTGAAACAGTAATCTGAAATTGATATTATTGGATACGTCTCGCACTATATAGGAGATTTGGGACTCTTGAGTCAGACATTAAAGTTACAGTATTTTCTCACTTTCTGAATACCTATTACTATAGGTTACAACTATTTCAGATTGCTGCAGTATTGAGAAAATACATTTTTGGAGAATACAATGCAGGTCATTCACCTACTGTGCCAAAACTAACATGTGTTTCTCCTTATACCCTCTGAAAACTATTGAAGCCTGCAGTTAATGAAACCTCAAGCTATAGGGCAATAGACAAGAGAGATTCCCAATTAGTTTACAATTTTCAATGGGTGCATAATTTGTGTTCCAAGCCCTTTTTCACTAACAGGTCTATCGTAATAAAGACTTGATCATGGTTTCAGGTTTAAGATTTAGCAGTCTTTAGCCAACATGCAACAGAAGCTCCATATGAGGATGCTGGACCTGATTGACAAAGTTAAATTGACACTTTTATGTACATGTAAGATTTTTTGCCATGCACAGACACATTTACAAGTAGTATCTTTTTTACGACCTATCTTTAATGCGCAGAGATTCTGTCGATAATGTTGAGACTCCTCAGTCATGAAGATACTACTCGTATAAATACTTTGGGAATTACAAATAATCATAGACTTACCAAATATGTAAAATTACCTTTGTGAATCAGGCTATCTGTGCCAATTTAGGTTGCATGCTAAAGGTTGACTAAATAGTATATGTGATGTGTTTTCTTGGATGCCCCACATCTACCAAATTATTTTTTAGGACTTTGTTTAAACAGTGTAAATGTTTAGGTTTTGAAAAATAAAATACAAAAAACAAGACATCAATAGATGAGTAAGAGATGAAAGGAAAATAGTAGGGTTTTGGAAAGAAAATAAAAGAAAGGAAACATGAAGACACATCATAAAATAAAAAGTGTTTGTGGGTCATGATAAAAAACAGCAACAACAAAAATGATTAGCCAAAAAGGATACCTGCAGTTGAAGTTGCTGTGTTTGTTTGTTCAGACGTCACCATTGTGGTTTCCATGGAAGTTGGTGTTGTTGTTTCTTTTTAGAGGAGAAAAACAAAATACATTAATATTGCAAATGAACTAATGTAGGAAGCAAAAATTGACATTAGTGATGTTTTTGACAGCATCTAGGTAATGTAGGTCCCTATTAAGATTGTGCCACTAGAAATACAGTAATTTCCCCATTTTAAACATTCCTTTTAATGTCGGTTTCAGTTCTTTTAATTTGGTGAAATAACAGCAACATTTGTGTTTAGAGCATAAAATGCAGGTAACACTTACTAGTGCCAATGTCCATATTGCATTCTTGTATTCAACAGAAACGTTATCAGAGGTATAGCTAGTGATTTGTAATGCTAGAGTATGATTGACTGGAGGCGTTGTGGCTAAAATTGGTATTTTGATTGTCATCTAATTTCTGTACCGAGGCCAATCGCAAAAAACAGGTAACTTCCATTGCCGATTTTACAGTGGGTTCAGATTTAGGTGGAAGGATACTGCAGCCAAAAAGAAACTCACTGTGAGCTGATTTTTTGTCTATTGATTTTTGCACAGTCACAATTGGCTGGACAGCATGTCTGCTTTGTTACAGAGGATGTCTCATAACCACCGAACTATTATTTATGACCTTCATTCAACAATACATATATTTAAGCATTAGAAAGTAAGATATGAAATCAACAATCAAGAAAATGTTTTTACATAAAATGCAAATGAAGGGGATGGTTGAAATAAAATAGTGTAAAAGGATGAGGAAAAATGAAACGCATATGATAAAATCAGCTGAGTTTGAGTGTAGCACTTAAATAGTGCAATAAAGAAATATATCAACAAAAAAGATACCTGGAGTTGAAGTAGGTATGCTTGTACTTTCTGATTTCACCGGGGCGGTTACCACGGATGTAGGGTTGGTTGTTTCTTGTTACAGGAAATAAAATACAATGAATTAATATTGTGAATAAACTGAAACAGTAAACTGAAACTGATATTATTAGATACGTCTCGCACTATATCGGAGATTTGGAACTCTTGAGTCATTCATTAAAATTACAGCATTTTCTCTCTTTCTGAAAACCTATTACTATAGGTTACAACTCTTTCAGATTGCTGACGTATTGAGAAAATACATTTTTGGAGAATAAAATGCAGGTCATTCACCTACTGTGCCAACACCAACATGTATTTCTATTTATACCCTCTGAAAACTATTGAAACCGGTAGCTAATGAATCGTCAAGCTATAGTGCAACAGAAAAGAGGGATTCCCAATTAATTTACGATTTTCAATGGCCGCATTAATTGTGTTCCAAGCCCTTTTTCACTAACAGGTCTATCATAATAAAGACTGGATAATGGTTTCAGGTTTAAGATTTAGCAGTCTTTAGCCAAAATGCAACAGAAGCTCCATCTGAGGACGCTGAGCCTGATTGACAAAGTTAAATTGACACTTTTATGTACATGAAAGATTTTTTGCCATGCACAGATACATTTACAAGTAGTAACTTTTTTACGACCCATCTTTTAATGTGCAGAGATTATGTCGATAATGTGGAGACTCCTCAGTCATAAAGATACTACTCGTATAATTACTTTGGGAATTACAAATAATCATAGACTTACAAAATATGTAAAATTACCTTTGTGAATCAGGCTATCTGTGCCAATTTAGGTTGCATGTTAAAGTTCGACTAGATAGTATATATGATGTGTTGTCTTGGATGCCCCACATCTACCACATTATTTTTTAGGGCTTTGTTTAAACAGTGAAAATGTTTAGGTTTTGAAAAATAAAATACAAAAAACAAGACATCAATAAATGAGTAAGATATGAAAGGAAAATAGAAGGAATTTTGGAAAGAAAATAAAAGAAAGGAAACCTGAAGACACATCATAAAATAAAAAGTGTTTGTGGGTCATGATAAAAAACAGCAACAACAAAAATGATTAGCCAAAAAGGACACCTGTAGTTGAAGTTGCTGTGCTTGTTTGTTCAGACGTCACCGTGGTGGTTTCCATGGAAGTGGGTGTTGTTGTTTCTTTTTAGAGGAGAAAAACAGAAGACATTAATATTGCAAATGAACTAATGTAGAAAGCAAAAATTGACATAAGTGATGCTTTTGATAGCATATAGGTAATTTAGGTACTTATTAAGATTGTGCCACTAGAAATACAGTAATTTCCCCCTTTTAAACATTCCTTTTATTGTCGGTTTCGGTTCTTTTAGTTTGGTGAAATAACAGTAACATTTGTGTTTAGAGCATAAAACGCAGCTAACACTCTTACTAGTGCCAATGTCCATATTGCATTCCTTGTATTCAACAGAAACGTTATCAGAGGTATAGCTAGTGAATTGTAATGCTTGAGTATGATTGACTGGAGGCGTTGTGGCTAAAATTGGTATTTTGATTGTCATCTAATTTCTGTACCGAGGCCAATCGCAAAAAAAACGTCACTTCCATTGACGATTTTACAGTGAGTTCAGACTTAGGTGGAAGGATACTAGGAATTTTGGAAGGAAAATAAAAGAAAGTAAACATGAAGACACATCATAAAATAAAAAGTGTTTGTGGGCCATGATAAAAAACAGCAACAACAAAAATGATTAGCCAAACAGGATACCTGCAGTTGAAGTTACTGTGCTTGTTTGTTCAGACGTCACCGTGGTAGTTTCGATGGAAGTGGGTGTTGTTGTTTCTTTTTAGAGGAGAAAACCGGTTTCGGTTCTTTTAGTTTGGTGAAATAACAGTAACATTTGTGTTTAGAGCATAAAATGCAGGTAACACTCTTACGAGTGCCAAAGTCCATATTGCATTCCTTGTATTCAACAGAAACGTTATCAGAGGTATAGCTAGTGATTTGTAATGCTAGAGTATGTTTGACTGGAGGCGTTGTGGCTAAAATTGGTATTTTGATTGTCATCTAATTTCTGTACCGAGGCCAATCGCAAAAAACAGGTCACTTCCATTGACGATTTTACAGTGGGTTCAGACTTAGGTGGAAGGATACTGCAGCCAAAAAGAAACTCCCTGTGAGCTGATTTTTTGTCTATTGATTTTTGCACAGTCACAATTGGCTGGACAGCATGTCTGCTTTGTTACAGAGGATGTCTCATAACCACCGAACTATTATTTATGACCTTCATTCAACAATACATATATTTAAGCATTAGAAAGTAAGATATGAAATCAACAATCAAGAAAATGTTTTTACATAAAATGCAAATGAAGGGGATGGTTGAAATAAAATAGTGTAAAAGGATGAGGAAAAATGAAACGCATATGATAAAATCAGCTGAGTTTGAGTGTAGCACTTAAATAGTGCAATAAAGAAATATATCAACAAAAAAGATACCTGGAGTTGAAGTAGGTATGCTTGTACTTTCTGATTTCACCGGGGCGGTTACCACGGATGTAGGGTTGGTTGTTTCTTGTTACAGGAAATAAAATACAATGAATTAATATTGTGAATAAACTGAAACAGTAAACTGAAACTGATATTATTGGATACGTCTCGCACTATATCGGAGATTTGGAACTCTTGAGTCATTCATTAAAATTACAGCATTTTCTCTCTTTCTGAAAACCTATTACTATAGGTTACAACTCTTTCAGATTGCTGACGTATTGAGAAAATACATTTTTGGAGAATAAAATGCAGGTCATTCACCTACTGTGCCAACACCAACATGTATTTCTATTTATACCCTCTGAAAACTATTGAAACCGGTAGCTAATGAATCGTCAAGCTATAGTGCAACAGAAAAGAGGGATTCCCAATTAATTTACGATTTTCAATGGCCGCATTAATTGTGTTCCAAGCCCTTTTTCACTAACAGGTCTATCATAATAAAGACTGGATAATGGTTTCAGGTTTAAGATTTAGCAGTCTTTAGCCAAAATGCAACAGAAGCTCCATCTGAGGACGCTGAGCCTGATTGACAAAGTTAAATTGACACTTTTATGTACATGAAAGATTTTTTGCCATGCACAGATACATTTACAAGTAGTAACTTTTTTACGACCCATCTTTTAATGTGCAGAGATTATGTCGATAATGTGGAGACTCCTCAGTCATAAAGATACTACTCGTATAATTACTTTGGGAATTACAAATAATCATAGACTTACAAAATATGTAAAATTACCTTTGTGAATCAGGCTATCTGTGCCAATTTAGGTTGCATGTTAAAGTTTGACTAGATAGTATATATGATGTGTTGTCTTGGATGCCCCACATCTACCACATTATTTTTTAGGGCTTTGTTTAAACAGTGAAAATGTTTAGGTTTTGAAAAATAAAATACAAAAAACAAGACATCAATAAATGAGTAAGATATGAAAGGAAAATAGAAGGAATTTTGGAAAGAAAATAAAAGAAAGGAAACCTGAAGACACATCATAAAATAAAAAGTGTTTGTGGGTCATGATAAAAAACAGCAACAACAAAAATGATTAGCCAAAAAGGACACCTGTAGTTGAAGTTGCTGTGCTTGTTTGTTCAGACGTCACCGTGGTGGTTTCCATGGAAGTGGGTGTTGTTGTTTCTTTTTAGAGGAGAAAAACAGAAGACATTAATATTGCAAATGAACTAATGTAGAAAGCAAAAATTGACATAAGTGATGCTTTTGATAGCATATAGGTAATTTAGGTACTTATTAAGATTGTGCCACTAGAAATACAGTAATTTCCCCCTTTTAAACATTCCTTTTATTGTCGGTTTCGGTTCTTTTAGTTTGGTGAAATAACAGTAACATTTGTGTTTAGAGCATAAAACGCAGCTAACACTCTTACTAGTGCCAATGTCCATATTGCATTCCTTGTATTCAACAGAAACGTTATCAGAGGTATAGCTAGTGAATTGTAATGCTTGAGTATGATTGACTGGAGGCGTTGTGGCTAAAATTGGTATTTTGATTGTCATCTAATTTCTGTACCGAGGCCAATCGCAAAAAAAACGTCAATTCCATTGACGATTTTACAGTGAGTTCAGACTTAGGTGGAAGGATACTAGGAATTTTGGAAGGAAAATAAAAGAAAGTAAACATGAAGACACATCATAAAATAAAAAGTGTTTGTGGGCCATGATAAAAAACAGCAACAACAAAAATGATTAGCCAAACAGGATACCTGCAGTTGAAGTTGCTGTGCTTGTTTGTTCAGACGTCACCGTGGTAGTTTCGATGGAAGTGGGTGTTGTTGTTTCTTTTTAGAGGAGAAAACCGGTTTCGGTTCTTTTAGTTTGGTGAAATAACAGTAACATTTGTGTTTAGAGCATAAAATGCAGGTAACACTCTTACGAGTGCCAAAGTCCATATTGCATTCCTTGTATTCAACAGAAACTTTATCAGAGGTATAGCTAGTGATTTGTAATGCTAGAGTATGTTTGACTGGAGGCGTTGTGGCTAAAATTGGTATTTTGATTGTCATCTAATTTCTGTACCGAGGCCAATCGCAAAAAACAGGTCACTTCCATTGACGATTTTACAGTGGGTTCAGACTTAGGTGGAAGGATACTGCAGCCAAAAAGAAACTCCCTGTGAGCTGATTTTTTGTCTATTGATTTTTGCACAGTCACAATTGGCTGGACAGCATGTCTGCTTTGTTACAGAGGATGTCTCATAACCACCGAACTATTATTTATGACCTTCATTCAACAATACATATATTTAAGCATTAGAAAGTAAGATATGAAATCAACAATCAAGAAAATGTTTTTACATAAAATGCAAATGAAGGGGATGGTTGAAATAAAATAGTGTAAAAGGATGAGGAAAAATGAAACGCATATGATAAAATCAGCTGAGTTTGAGTGTAGCACTTAAATAGTGCAATAAAGAAATATATCAACAAAAAAGATACCTGGAGTTGAAGTAGGTATGCTTGTACTTTCTGATTTCACCGGGGCGGTTACCACGGATGTAGGGTTGGTTGTTTCTTGTTACAGGAAATAAAATACAATGAATTAATATTGTGAATAAACTGAAACAGTAAACTGAAACTGATATTATTGGATACGTCTCGCACTATATCGGAGATTTGGAACTCTTGAGTCATTCATTAAAATTACAGCATTTTCTCTCTTTCTGAAAACCTATTACTATAGGTTACAACTCTTTCAGATTGCTGACGTATTGAGAAAATACATTTTTGGAGAATAAAATGCAGGTCATTCACCTACTGTGCCAACACCAACATGTATTTCTATTTATACCCTCTGAAAACTATTGAAACCGGTAGCTAATGAATCGTCAAGCTATAGTGCAACAGAAAAGAGGGATTCCCAATTAATTTACGATTTTCAATGGCCGCATTAATTGTGTTCCAAGCCCTTTTTCACTAACAGGTCTATCATAATAAAGACTGGATAATGGTTTCAGGTTTAAGATTTAGCAGTCTTTAGCCAAAATGCAACAGAAGCTCCATCTGAGGACGCTGAGCCTGATTGACAAAGTTAAATTGACACTTTTATGTACATGAAAGATTTTTTGCCATGCACAGATACATTTACAAGTAGTAACTTTTTTACAACCCATCTTTTAATGTGCAGAGATTATGTCGATAATGTGGAGACTCCTCAGTCATAAAGATACTACTCGTATAATTACTTTGGGAATTACAAATAATCATAGACTTACAAAATATGTAAAATTACCTTTGTGAATCAGGCTATCTGTGCCAATTTAGGTTGCATGTTAAAGTTTGACTAGATAGTATATATGATGTGTTGTCTTGGATGCCCCACATCTACCACATTATTTTTTAGGGCTTTGTTTAAACAGTGAAAATGTTTAGGTTTTGAAAAATAAAATACAAAAAACAAGACATCAATAAATGAGTAAGATATGAAAGGAAAATAGAAGGAATTTTGGAAAGAAAATAAAAGAAAGGAAACCTGAAGACACATCATAAAATAAAAAGTGTTTGTGGGTCATGATAAAAAACAGCAACAACAAAAATGATTAGCCAAAAAGGACACCTGTAGTTGAAGTTGCTGTGCTTGTTTGTTCAGACGTCACCGTGGTGGTTTCCATGGAAGTGGGTGTTGTTGTTTCTTTTTAGAGGAGAAAAACAGAAGACATTAATATTGCAAATGAACTAATGTAGAAAGCAAAAATTGACATAAGTGATGCTTTTGATAGCATATAGGTAATTTAGGTACTTATTAAGATTGTGCCACTAGAAATACAGTAATTTCCCCCTTTTAAACATTCCTTTTATTGTCGGTTTCGGTTCTTTTAGTTTGGTGAAATAACAGTAACATTTGTGTTTAGAGCATAAAACGCAGCTAACACTCTTACTAGTGCCAATGTCCATATTGCATTCCTTGTATTCAACAGAAACGTTATCAGAGGTATAGCTAGTGAATTGTAATGCTTGAGTATGATTGACTGGAGGCGTTGTGGCTAAAATTGGTATTTTGATTGTCATCTAATTTCTGTACCGAGGCCAATCGCAAAAAAAACGTCACTTCCATTGACGATTTTACAGTGAGTTCAGACTTAGGTGGAAGGATACTAGGAATTTTGGAAGGAAAATAAAAGAAAGTAAACATGAAGACACATCATAAAATAAAAAGTGTTTGTGGGCCATGATAAAAAACAGCAACAACAAAAATGATTAGCCAAACAGGATACCTGCAGTTGAAGTTGCTGTGCTTGTTTGTTCAGACGTCACCGTGGTAGTTTCGATGGAAGTGGGTGTTGTTGTTTCTTTTTAGAGGAGAAAACCGGTTTCGGTTCTTTTAGTTTGGTGAAATAACAGTAACATTTGTGTTTAGAGCATAAAATGCAGGTAACACTCTTACGAGTGCCAAAGTCCATATTGCATTCCTTGTATTCAACAGAAACGTTATCAGAGGTATAGCTAGTGATTTGTAATGCTAGAGTATGTTTGACTGGAGGCGTTGTGGCTAAAATTGGTATTTTGATTGTCATCTAATTTCTGTACCGAGGCCAATCGCAAAAAACAGGTCACTTCCATTGACGATTTTACAGTGGGTTCAGACTTAGGTGGAAGGATACTGCAGCCAAAAAGAAACTCCCTGTGAGCTGATTTTTTGTCTATTGATTTTTGCAGTCACAATTGGCTGGACAGCATGTTTGCTTTGTTACAGAGGATGTCTCATAACCACCAAACTATTATTTATGTCCATTATTCAACAACACATATATTTAAGTATTCGAAAGTAAAATATGAAATAAACAATCAAGAAAATGTTTTTCATAAAATGCAAATGAAGAGGATGGTTGAAATAAAATGGTGAAAAAGGAAGAGAAAAAATATAAGACATATCATAAAATCAGCTGAGTTTGAGTGTAGCACTTAGAAAGTGCAATAAAGAAATATATCAACAAAAAAGATACCTGCAGTTGAAGTAGGAATGCTTGTACTTTCTGATTTCACCGGGGCGGTTACCACGGATGTAGGGTTGGTTGTTTCTTGTTACAGGAAATAAAATAAAATATATTAATACGTCTCACACTATATAGGAGACTAGCAGCCCATCCCGACGTCGTCCGGGGGAGAAAAGTAATGTGTTAAAAAATATTATAATCTTTTAATATTTCTCGGTACACAACATTTTTTGTTTCATTTGATTGTGGACGTAGAATAAATTAGTTTAGCAAATTTCCAGACCTTGAAAGAGCAACATATAACTGCCCATGAGTGAAACAGTCTTCTTGTAAGTCAATGCCTATAACTTTGTATGTTTGTCCTTGAGATTTGTTAATAGTAGAAGTAAAAGCAATGTTAATAGGGAACTGCAAGCGTTTACATTGAAATGGTAGATCATTTGGGATCATGGGTATGCGTGGAATGTGTGCTAAGTGTCCTGCGGCAGGGCCAGAGAGAATAGTAGCTTTAATGACATAGGGTAAAAGACTTATAACTTATAGTCGTGTCCCATTGCATAGATCAGGCGGATGTAGGTTGCGTAATAACATGATGGGAATCCCAACTTTAATTTGTAGTACATGAGGGGGAAGTCCAGATGGGTTAAGTGAGTTTAGGAATTCTTGAGGATAATGCCTGTCGTCTTCAGTTTCTAATACTGTATCAATGGATTTATAGACTTTTGTGTCTCCTGGTATTTGAAGTAGTATGTGTTCATTGATATGGTTGACACTTGAGTTTCTGGGTGCAACTATAGTTCTTTCGCAAATCCACCGGAAGTCTTTTGTAGCAATTTGCTCTATGTCCGGGTATACATGTTGTATGAGTTCCTGTAAAGTAGACCCTGGCGTACCAAGTTTGTGAATATTAATATTGTCGTTATTGGTAGGTACTTCACCATTACCAGGTTGTAGTAGAAGATCAGCAAAGTGACTATCTCCACCACCTAAATGTGTCCTCATGTTAGTGCGTAATGTGAGAGTTTGAACACAGTCCCAGAGTTGTGATGCTTTTAAGCATGCTTTTAGTATGTCCGCACGTGTTCCTATTGGAACAATAGTAAGAGTTTGTCTGAAGTCTCCAGCAAAAACAAAAGTAACACCACCCATTATGGTATTAACATTTCGAATGTCTTGTAGAGTTCTATTGACGGCGTCTATATGTCCGCGGTGTGTCATAGTACATTCGTCCCACGCGATAAGGGAGACTCTTTGAAGCAGTGTTCCTAAGGGTCCATTTTTGCGTACAGAGCACGTTGACTCTTTTTCCACTGAAACATTTAAAGGTAGTTTAAACGTTGAATGTGCAGTTTTCCCACCAGTTAGCAAAGTAGCAGCTATTCCCGAAGATGCTACAGCATGAGCCAATAGTCCTGAAGAGCGTATTTTAGCTAGTATGAGGTTTATTAAGTAAGTTTTCCCTGTTCCTCCCGGTGCATCTAAGAAGAATATTTTACCTTCTTTACTTTCCACACTTTGAACAATGGTGTTGTATGCAACAGTTTGATCCGGAACTAAGGGCCCTATTATGATGGTGGTTTTCCCGCATCCTCCGGGCCGGCGGAGGCCACCGCCGTCCCGGAGGATGCGGGAAAACTGCTGCGGACTGAAAAAGACCCCCCGCCAGATTAGGATGGCTGGGGGATCGTTTTTCAGTCCGCAGCTTTTCCGCCGCGGTCACCTTCCGACCGCGGTGGAAAAGCAATACCATGGCTATTGGTGTCTATCAGACACCGCCAGCCATATTATGATGGAGTAGGAAGTATGCTTTTCCACGGCGGCTTTTCCGCCGTAGAAAAGCATGCGGACCTTCACTTCGGGGGCCCGTTGCGGGCCCCCTGGGTGAAGGGGGGGTGGGGGGTGCACATGGGGGGTACCCCCCTGCATTTGTATACAGAAATCAGCAGGCACCGCACGGTGCCTGCCGCTTTCTGCATACAAATGCAATCTATGCATTTTTACCATTGCGGCGGATGCAGCTTGAAGCCGCACCCGCCGCAATGGTAAATATAGAGGATGTGACCGCTAGGGTGGCGGTCACATCCTAATTGCACAGGAGGGAACTCCGCACGCCATGCGGAGGTTCCCTCCTACTCTATGGTGGCGGACGGACTCAGGTCCGTCCGCCATCATAATCGGCCCCTAAGTTTGGTAAATGTTGTTCAACGTATTGATGGATGTTTTTATTAGAATGTAGTATTTGAGTGTGTTTGTTATTGTTATGTATCGTTCTATAATTTTCTGGCAGTTTGAAATCTTTTAAAGATTTCTCATTTAGTTCATAGAGGGAGTCTTCTATTGCTATGAGTCCTTGGTTAAAGATGTCATTAGTGAATGGTATTGAGTCATCATGTGTTTCTTGTTGTTTTCTTTGTAGTATATCCTCACATAAATGTTCTTTGTATTCCTCCCGTAAATACATAGGATCCGAAGGGTTACAGAATAACAGAATAGTAACAAATAATTGGCGTAGTTGATTTGGGCAATCTGAAAGGGCAGCATCACTTAAAGTGTGTTTCCAATGTTGATCGTCTTCAATGAGTCCAAGTGATTTACATGCAGCTTGGTAGGTAGGCATTAATTGTCCATGAATGGTTAAAAGACTTTCAATGCTTGTGGGTCCCCGAACATGTTGTAAAAGAATGCGTAAATGGAAGCACTCAGATTGGTTTGGGTGAATAGTGTACATTCTCCCAAGAGCCGAGTCCTTTCTTACTCCAGGGTGGCCTAATACGTCAATACCACGTTTCCTCCGTGTGAAAGTATTTTTTCCCCAGGTATAGTACTGTGGAACCTCTTGGTATAGCAATGTTTTAGCAAAAGTGTCCGTGGCACACAATTTAAAGAAGGCAGTAAGTGTTGTAGGTGTTGTATTTTCTGCTACTCGGTTCATTGTTTTTTCATTAAAATATACTCTTTGTCCATTTAGCAGATGTACAGCTAGATGTGTGACCGTCGGATGTCTTTCATGAATGTTAAACTGAAGGATTCGCCAAACAGCCTCTGAAGTACTAATATACCTGCCATTGAGATATGTTTCAATTTCATTATGTTTGTTTGCAATAGTAGCAGTTGCTTGATCTGAGCCTTTGTTGATATATTTGCAAATATATTTAATAGCTATCACTGACAGTATTCAATATTAATGTGAGCATTGAAAGTGCGACATAGTACAGGTGAATATGGAACCACCCACTGATTATCTAAAGTAATTTCTTGGCCTCTAACAGTCATTGTGATTGTCTGTCCGCCATGTTGTGGGCTCCTTCTACGGTAAATGGGATAACCATTAACACCAGTATCTGTTTCATTAGTGAGAGGGTGTGGGTATTTTTTGGTACAAATACCATTTTTCATACATGGTGATAGAACGTTGTGTTCACCACATGGTCCATGCAACATGTTCTTTTTAACAATCAAAAATAGTTGTTCATCATTGACAGGATCTGGCAGCTCAGCGGATATAATGAGATCCACTTCGTCTGCTTGTATTTTAGGTGCAAGCCATAATAGGATGTGCACGTGTGGCAGTCCCCTCTTTTGCCATTCTATGGTAAATATGTTAGCTTTGGCATATCCAAAGATATGTGTTTGCGTTAATATTTTCATGAGTGCTTTCACTTTTAAATTGAATACACGTGCAACGATGTCATGTCTATCGCATGATCTTTGTTTAGGAAATAATTATTTTTTATTTCTGGCCACTCTGGATTGCATGTGAAGGTGATGAACAAATCAGGTCTCCCATAGTGCCTAACGTATGTCATTGCATCTTGTGTCTTTTCGTGCATGTACCTGGGTGAGCCAGTGAAGGTAGCGGGTAAAATGACGTGTCTTCCAATATACGAAGCTTGAAGGTGCTGATCTTGATTGAGTGCATCTTTTAAGTTTATGTAGTTTTCTGCACGTAGTTGTGTTTGATTGCGGCGTATGAAGTCGAGCCTTTCGGTGATCATTTTTGCCATCATATCCACAATATATTCATTAAAAAGATTTCTAAACCAATGTAAGGTATTGAAAGTTGTGGATCTAACCATTAGAGTATAGGCATAGTATTGCATGCATGTAACAGTTTTGTTCTTACCGCAGTTTGCTAGTGGTATGTTTAGACAATAACCATCTTCACCTCTTGGGAATAGAATGGGGTATTGTAAGGGGTCATATGATCTATGCAATTCGGAGACTTTACGTAATATTCCTTCTCGGGTATGTAAGACAATGTCGCGTGGGCCTTTGTTTTCATTAACTAAAAGAACAGCAACTTCATCAGTTGTTGGTGCATTATATCTCCCTGGATGTGTATTTGGAGGGCGTTGATCAGCGTGGATGATAATTTTAAAATCTTCATCATGTGAATGCATCTCATAGTTGTATTTAAGTGACCTAATGTACGTGTTATGAGTGTGCAGTGTGGTTTGTAGTTCTTCAATACGCTGTCTGTTTAAGTTTGGGATCATGTGTGATCGTGCATCAACTTGTTGCATTGCGGAAAGGAAATATATTTGTAGAAATTGTGGGGACTTTCCTTCTTTTGGAAGCATGCTGCCAATTAAGTGGTATAACTGTCCATGTATTTTAAAAGTAGGCATGAAATTTCCTTCTTTGACTTCATTTGCACCAAAGGATGTCATTTGGAATAGAGTATTGTAACGGCGTGTGTTTGTTAAGAAATGATTTGAAAGTGGGTGAGTGCCATCAAGTAGTTGTTTAATGATTGGAGATGGTTCTTGTATGTTATTAATATTGACCTTTCCTGATAACCACCAAGGCCTTTAGGTTCCGCCTTCCATTTCTGTGCGTAGCACTTGGTACAGACACTGTCCATGTTTCCAATTATAACATCTGCATTGTTCATGTAGTCAATAAGTGGGTTGTATTTGAATGCTGATTTGAGGCTATGTACTGTTAGTGGAAGCATAAGTAAAGGTTGGTCTGTAAGTTGTGTTTGAGCTTCTATTGTTGAAGTTTGTAAAGTGGAAGTATGAGGTAAAGTAGTGGACGTTGATGGCTGGTCACTGTTGTGATGAATTGGCTGTGAAAGCTGAGAAGTGTATGGATCAGAGATGTTTGTTAAGTGGTTGTGATCCTGTTCTTGTGTTAGTCGTTTGCGCTTATTCCTTTGTGCCCGTGTTTTATATGTTGCCCTTGAAAGTTGTGTCTTCCTCTTCACCATTGTAATAAAGTGATTGTAATATTTGTAAAAAGTGTAATGATATTCATGTTAATTTGTATTGTGTCTTGCAATATTGTATTTGTCCTTGAATGTTTATGTTGTGCACCTTTTTGTAGTAGGCTATGTGTGGTTTGGATATGTTCTGAAAGTGTAATGAATGAGGCATTACATCCTGTGAATCTGGGCAAATCACCTAATCTTCCTGTGCCTTAAAAAAATGAATGTGTGTCCTAATGTAACGTAACTGGTGCTATGTAAAGCTGGGCAAATCACGTAATCTCCCCGTGCCTTTAAAAAAATGAATGTGTGTCCTCATGTAACGTAACTGGTGCTATGTAAAGCGCTCTGATAGCCGATTCAGGTGTAGTTTGCGCTATATAAGAGTGTGGAAATAAAAAATAAAAAGTAGTACAGTGGGTGTTCTGAGTACAGTAGAGTATTTTAAAGGTGTGTGTTTTAGAAAAGCAATATGTATACTACTATTATAAAGAGAGAACGCTCAAACTTTTGTGCCCGAACAACGTTGTTAGGGGGTGTTAGCGTTGTAAAGAAATAATGTCCTTTTAAATATCCTTAGTTATGTTTGTGATCATGGGTAAGTGTGGTTATATTTTCCACATAGCAAAGCAGCATCAACTAGCGTAAAGCGCCGTCAATTACTATACATCATGACTCTTTTTGTAATGTAAATGCGGCAGCATCAAGTAAGTGTGGTTATATTTTCCATATAGCAAAGCAGCATCAAGTAGCATAAAGCACCGTCAATTACTATACATTATGCCTCTTTTTGTAATGTAAATGCAGCAGCATCAAGTAGCGTAAAGCGCCGTCAATTACTATACATTATGCCTCTTTTTGTAATGTAAATGCGGCTTATTGAAATCCTCCTGTTTTTGTGTTCCTGTCCGCCCCCGTGGCAATGTGTAATGTATTTCTTTTTGTTTGAAGTGTAAGGAGTGTAATGTGAATCTTCCTTTTTTTGTTTCACTGCCAGCCCCCAACCATCAAGTAGCTGAAATCTGTGTCAATTAGTATACATCATGCCTCTTTTCTCAATGTAAATGAGGCTTATTGAATTCCTCCTGTTTTTGTTTTCCTGTCCTTCCCCTGTTTTAATGTGTAATGTAGCGGGCCTGTAATGTTTAGTGTAATGATTGTTATTTAAATGTTCATGTTTTTGGTTAAGTGCCTGCCCCCTTGTTGAACTTGTGATGTGTTTTACTTTTTTAAATGTGTTGTATTTTTACTAATTACAGCGAGGAGTGAGAGCAGGGCTATTTGTTTCCCTCTGCAAGCATGTCCGATGTGTGGAAATAGGTATTTTGCAGTTTATTTGTCAATTAGTGCGAGTGCTGCGAGCATGCATTGATGTTAGATGTGTGTAAAGTGTCGTCAATGAGGTCCTGGCTGCCCCCTGTGCTGTGCCTTGCAACAGTGTTATTGTGCCTCGTTCTGTGCCCTGTGACAATCTGTAAGTGCACACAGCATTGAAGTTGTCCCTGGCTGCCCCCTGTGCTGTGCCTTGCAAGAGCGTTATTGTGCCTTGTTCTGTGCCCTGTGACAATCTGTAAGTGCACACAGCATTGAAGTTGTCCCTGGCTGCCCCCTGTGCTGTGCCTTGCAACAGCGTTATTGTGCCTCGTTCTGTGCCCTGTGACAATCTGTAAGTGCACACAGCTTTGAAGTTGTCCCTGGCGGCCCCCTGTGCTGTGCCTTGCAACAGCGTTATTGTGCCTTGTTCTGTGCCCTGTGACAATCTGTAAGTGCACACAACATTGAAGTTGTCCCTGGCTGCCCCCTGTGCTGTGCCTTGCAACAGCGTTATTGTGCCTCGTTCTGTGCCCTGTGACAATCTGTAAGTGCACACAGCTTTGAAGATGGCCCTGGCTGCCCCCTGTGCTGTGCCTTGCAACAGCGTTTTTGTGCCTTGTTATGTGCCCTGTGACAATCTGTAAGTGCACACAGCTTTGAAGTTGGCCCTGGTTGCCCCCTGTGCTGTGCCTTGCAACAGCGTTATTGTGCCTTGTTCTGTGCCCTGTGACAATCTGTAAGTGCACACAGCATTGAAGTTGTCCCTGGCTGCCCCCTGTGCTGTGCCTTGCAACAGCGTTATTGTGCCTTGTTCTGTGCCCTGTGACAATCTGTAAGTGCACACAGCATTGAAATTGTCCCTGGCTGCCCCCTGTGCTGTGCCTTGCAACAGTGTTATTGTGCCTTGTTCTGTGCCCTGTGACAATCTGTAAGTGTACACAGCATTGAAGTCGTCCCTGGCTGCCCCCTGTGCTGTGCCTTGCAACAGCGGTACTGTGCCTTGTTCTGTGCCCTGTGACAATCTGTAAGTGCACACAGGATTGAAGTTGTCCATGGCTGCCCCCTGTGCTGTGCCTTGCAACAGCGTTATTGTGCCTTGTTCTGTGCCCTCTGACAATCTGTAAGGGCACACAGCTTTGAAGTTGGCCCTGGCTGCCCCCTGTGCTGTGCCTTGTAACAGCGTTATTGTGCCTTGTTCTGTGCCCTGTGACAATCTGTAAGTGCACACAGCATTGAAGTTGTCCCTGGCTGCCCCCTGTGCTGTGCCTTGCAACAGCGTTATTGTGCCTTGTTCTGTGCCCTGTGACAATCTGTAAGTGCACACAGCATTGAAATTGTCCCTGGCTGCCCCCTGTGCTGTGCCTTGCAACAGTGACAATCTGTCACACAGAAATAATGCTGTAGTTCACACAGCAATAATGGTCTGAGTGTGTATTGTGTGTATTGTGAGCGCTATTTGTCCGAATTAGAGGGACTGCTGTGAATTAGTGTGTTTGGTTCTCCCTGCAAGAACGTTAGACGGTCAATTAATGTCTATCATGCCTCCTTGTGTAATGGTTTTGAGGCTTGCTATAATTGATTATTTCACTGTCCGCCAGCTGTGGAGCCCCTTTCAACAACAGTGCGTAATTGATTATTTCACTGTCTGCCCCCTGTGCAGCCCCTTCCAACAACAGTGCGTAATTGATTATTTCACTGTCCGCCCCCTGTGCAGCCCCTTCCAACAACAGTGCGTAATTGATTATTTCACTGTCTGCCCCCTGTGCAGCCCCTTCCAACAACAGTGCGTAATTGATTATTTCACTGTCCGCCCCTGTGCAGCCCCTTCCAACAACAGTGCATAATTGATTATTTCACTGTCCGCCCCCTGTGCAGCCCCTTCCAACAACAGTGCGTAATTGATTATTTCACTGTCTGCCCCCTGTGCAGCCCCTTCCAACAACAGTGCGTAATTGATTATTTCACTGTCCGCCCCTGTGCAGCCCCTTCCAACAACAGTGCATAATTGATTATTTCACTGTCCGCCCCCTGTGCAGCCCCTTCCAACAACAGTGCGTAATTGATTATTTCACTGTCTGCCCCCTGTGCAGCCCCTTCCAACAACAGTGCGCAATTGATTATTTCACTGTCCGCCCCCTGTGCAGCCCCTTCCAACAACAGTGCGTAATTGATTATTTCACTGTCCGCCCCCTGTGCAGCCCCTTCCAACAACAGTGCACGAGTACGGCAATGGCGTTTAAGGAGCGAACATGATGCATTGTGTGAAAGAGGCTTCTTCTCCGTTATTCTGTCCCTGGCTAAAGAGGCTTGTTCTCCGTTATTCTGTCCCT
The DNA here is from genome assembly GCF_964261635.1 of Lissotriton helveticus. NCBI lineage: Eukaryota > Metazoa > Chordata > Amphibia > Caudata > Salamandridae > Lissotriton > Lissotriton helveticus. The sequence goes on along the minus strand of NC_136072.1, from coordinate 32,370,089 downwards.
TGCTAAAGAGGCTTGTTCTCCGTTATTCTGTCCCTGGCTAAAGAGGCTTGTTCTCCGTTATTCTGTCCCTGGCTAAAGAGGGTTGTTTTGCGTTATGATGTCCCTAGCTAAAGAGGGTTGTTTTGCGTTATGATGTCCCTGGGCGCCCCCTGTGTATCTCCTTTGAAGAACAGTGCGTGACTACGGAATTGGCGTTTGATGCCTCAATGGCTTGTGTAAATTGCGGTGCAATTTTTTTGAAGCGTGTGAGAAATGTCATGCTCCGTTGTTTGCCCGCGTTAGTGGCCCCGACAGCAATAATGCTCCTAGGAATCACGTGGGTGTTTGACTAATGCCTGAATGTGTTTCGGAAATTTGTTTAAAATAAATATGTTACTTGCGTGATTGCTTGCGTGATTGGTTATTTGTGTAATGTGTGTGGCGCCATTGGTTGTTTGCTGGAATGCTTGTTGCCGCGATTGGATGGTTGTTCAATGTGTTTGCTGTGAGGCGCGGGCAAGAGTATTGCGCGATTGGATGCTTGTGTGACTTGGATGGATCGTCTTGTATTACCAGCCCTTTTCGTCCCGAAGCCGCGCCTTTTTGTTTATGTTGGCTCGGAACCTTGCAGACTCAGTGAGTATTAAGTTATCGGAATGCACATTCCGATTTTGCACATTTTACGATGTTTATGTCCTGAAGTGGACGTGCATAAAACGGTGTTTATTGTGTGTGGTTGCAGAATCTGTTGGTTGCTGTGTTGTGTGTGTGCTTGTGTGTGGTTGCAGAATCTGTTGTGTGTTTGTGCTTGAGTGCTTGAAACCGAGTGAATGGGACATGCCCCTATGCCAATGTTACCGCCCACATTGAGAACAACGCCCACAAGGAACTACTTTCTCTGGAATGTTGTTTGCCCTTCGTAATGTATATGTTGTAGAAATGTATAGCCTATGTCCATCTCCTGGACCTCCCCTTTCCAACGCTGTATTGGGTGTTGTGATTGATGTTGTACTTCTGGAGTTTACCCGCCTCAAAGGTTCCCAGTTCTCGCATTATAATAGTAGTATAGATTTGGGACTCTTGAGTCAGCCATTAAAATTACAGTTTTTTCTCACTTTCTGAATACCTTTTACTATAGGTTACAACTCTTTCAGATTGCAGCAGCATTGAGAAAATACATTTTTGGAGAATACAATGCAGGTCATTCACCTACTGTGCCAACACCAACATGTATTTCTCCTTATACCCTCTGAAAACTATTGAAGCCTGCAGTTAATGAAACCTCAAGCTATAGTGCAACAGACAAGAGAGATTCCCAATTAGTTTAGAATTTTCAATGGGCGCATAATTTGTGTTCCAAGCCCTTTTTCACTAACAGGTCTATCATAATAAAGACTTGATAATGGTTTCAGGTTTAAGATTTAGCAGTCTTTAGCCACAATGCGACAGAAGCTCCATCTGAGGACGCTGGACCTGATTGACAAAGTTAAATTGACACATTCATGTACATGTCAGATTTTTTGCCATGCACAGATACATTTACAAGTAGTATCTTTTTTATGACCTATCTTTTAATGTGCAGACATTCTGTTGATAATGTGGAGACTCCTCGGTCATAAAGATACTACTCGTATAATTACTTTGGGAATTATAAATAATCATAGACTTACAAAATATGTAAAATTACCTTTGTGAATCAGGCTATCTGTGCCAATTTAGGTTGCATGCTAACGTTTGACTAGATGGTATATATGATGTGTTGTCCTGGTTGCCCCACATCTACCACATTAATTTTTAGGGCTTTGTTTAAACAGTGAAAACGTTTAGGTTTTGAAAAATAAAATACAAAAAACAAGACATCAATAGATGAGTAAGAGATAAAAGGAAAATAGAAGGAATTTTGGAAAGAAAATAAAAGAAAGGAAACATGAAGACACATCATAAAATAAAAAGTGTTTGTGGGTCATGATAAAAAACAGCAACAACAAAAATGATTAGCCAAACAGGATACCTGCAGTTGAAGTTGCTGTGCTTGTTTGTACAGACGTCACCGTGGTGGTTTCCATGGAAGTGGGTGTTGTTGTTTCTTTTTAGAGGAGAAAACAGAAGACATTAATATTGCAAATGAACTAATGTAGAAAGCAAAAATTGACATAAGTGATGCTTTTGACAGCATCTAGGTAATTTAGGTACATATTAAGATTGTGCCGCTAGAAATACACTAATTTCCCCCTTTCAAACATTCCTTTTATTGTCGGTTTCGGTTCTTTTAGTCTGGTGAAATAACAGCAACATTTGTGTTTAGAGCATAAAATGCAGGTAACACTCTTACTATTGCCAATGTCCATATTTCATTCTTGTATTCAACAGAAACTTTATCAGAGGTATAGCTAGTGAATTGTAATGCTAGAGTATGATTGACTGGAGGCGTTGCTGCTAAAATTGGTATTTTGATTGTCATATAATTTCTGTACCGAGGCCAATCGCAAAAAACAGGTCACTTCCATTGACGATTTTACAGTGGGTTCAGATTTAGGTGGAAGGCTACTGCAGCCAAAAAGAAACTCCCCGTGAGCTGATTTTTGTCTATTGACTTTTGCACAGTCACAATTGGCTGGGCAGCATGATTGCTTTGTTACAGAGGATGTCTCATAACCACCAAAGTATTATTTATGACCTTCATTCAACAATACATATTTTTAGCAACTGCCAAAATCTGCATACTCAGATTATGGAAATCTCCAACTCCACCATCTCCAGAATCCTGGTTTACAACAATGATACAAACTGCTTCCCATGAAAGAGTTATATATAATGTAAATAATCAGTTAGATCTGTTTAATCGAATTTGGGCCCCCTTCTTCACACTAGATGATGCTTCAGTGAGAGATAGTGTTTCTTCTACTTTTATGTCACATACCTATACATCTTAATCTATTATCAATTTCAAAGATCTTTCCTATTTTTTATACTATCTTTTATATCTTGCATGGAAATTATTTTATTGGCTATGTTTACAGTTTTCCTCTTCTATCACATTATTAATATGATATTCAGATTATAACGGTTTTAGTTTTTTCTGCTTAGATTGATGATATTAGCATCTCTTATAATATATACATATCACTCTCTTATCTTATTTACATTTTCTATTGTATAATTTAGATTTTACTATATTTGTCATGATTTATTTTTTTACTTTCTAATGTGTTGACCTACAGATAGTGTCTTTTATCTAATGCAATGTTTATATAATTAGACAGTGTAATTAACATGCTACACATTTTCCTTTCCATAGTATATTGAAATGAGTTAATGTAATTTATTATTTATTTCACGTATGGACTAGTATACTGTTAAATATTTTATATGCATTGTTTTTGTACATGAAATACTAATAAAAAATTATATCACAAAAAAAACCAATACATATATTTAAGCATTCGAAAGTAAAACATGAAATCAATGTAGGAGAGTAGGGTCTGCTATCCTATGGTCACCCCAAATTTTTGCTTTTTGCTTCACTGGTTTATTACTTAATGTGGCTGTGGGCCTGCCAATCAGACCCACAGCCTGCTGTTGTCTCTCTAAATTGATGCCAATGCACACTAGGTGCATTACGAATTGGAACTGGTTCACCTTATTGGCCTCTGTAACAGTGTACCCCAGGTACCCAGGGCATAGGTATTTCCAAGGCCTACCATGGCTGCAGCATGTATTCTGGTGATGGGGGTAGCATTCCATCCTTCTAGAGGGAAACGACATGTACATAACCTGAAACCCGGGTAAAGTTAAACATGAGCCTCAGCATCACAAAATGGATGCTGCCACCACAGACACAAGTCTGACCTCCTGCTGCTGGGAGTCCTTCCAGCGAGGGAGGCTTGGACAAAGTGTTTCCTGCCTTGGTAGGTGCTAGCACCACCCCAGACAGGATTTTGTGTATTGGGTAGGACAGGGCTGAATAGAATGAGACATGCCTGGGGCACACAAGGTGTCCCTGTGCATATGCCAGTTCAAACCGGTGCTGGGGCTCTCCAGCCCCAGTCTTGGCGCAAAGCTGGACAAAGGAAAGGGGGTGTAACCACCCTCCTTCCTGGTCTCACCCAGAGGAGGGAACTAGCAGGTAATCCGGCCCCTAGATTTGGAATAAGAGTAGGAGCTGTGTCCCAAGACTTCAGATCATCCTGAACTCGACGTGAAACTAAGAAGATCATCCTGAACTCGACTTGAAACTAAGAAGAAAACTGGACTTTGACATTCTGCTTCACAGAAAACTGAAGAGAATCTCCCTTGTGGCCAAGGAGTGACCACCCTGTGAATACAGGCACCAACCAGCAACTCGACATCTGCTTTGCCGCCTCCTCCTGCCAGAGCCTGAGCCCCAGCCTGTCAAGACCTGGATTCCCAGACATCTCACAGCCCGATCCACAGTCCCTGAAAAGAAGAGACCCGTGGAGGCACCGAGAGATGTGGGACCGGCCATCTTGAAAGACCCCCGAGAAGCTGACTGCGCAGCACCCGAGGCACCCTCGATGCTGTGATTTGGGGTTTGAGAAGCCCCACCACCGAGCAGCATCTGCACCAAAGATCAGCCCCCCAGCATCTCCACAATCTGCGTGGAGTTCTTTTGCACTTTGCCACTCGACGCGCCATCCCGGTCACTTGCCACGTGGCTAGTGGCCATCTTGGCGACGTAATCTACGATCTAAACCACTGGTCTGGTTGCTCCAGACTGGCCCTCGCTCCTGTAAAAAGGAGCAGCCCCTCTGTCCTTGCTGGTCCAAGAACTAAGCTTTCTTCACTTCCTGCATGGCTTGCATTAGCCAAGGCCTGTATGCTCCAATCAAGTTGCCGACACCACCATCAGCTAGAGCCTTTGTGGGACAGCTAGTGATTGACTCCTGGACGTCCTTGACTTCTTCGTGTCCACGTGGCTGCTGAGACAAGCTGCACCCCATCGCCTGTTTGCACCCGACATCGCCTGGTTCCATCCTGGTTCCACGGTAGTCACTGGCTAGTGACTTTGAACATTGTCCCCTCTGCTTTCAGGTCTTCACCTCTTCAGATCCATCCTTGTATCCACCGGAACTCTCCTCGATGACCCGCCTGCAGCATCTTCATCTCCAGGCACCATCGACCTGCGTGACGAAACCCGACACTACTTGGCACCTATGCACCCGCTTCCTGTGGGTGAGGTAACTCAGCAACGCCGGTGTTCCTACACTGGTACACACCTCTAGTGCCTAGATCTAAAGTTGTGCCCTTCTAGGTCAGTCGGAAGGTTCCTAAAACAGTAACTTTATAACTTTTACGCACCATTGACATTGCATTGGTGCATGCGTGCACTTTAAGCACTGCACCCGAGTCCCGCGTGCCTTTTCCGACTTCTTCGCTGTTAGTCCCGAACAGCTCCAGCGATTCCCCAGGCCCTAGGCCTATTTCCTTTCCCATTGGTGGTTTTTATACCACTATTTTAGTATATGGTTTAAGTGGCCCCTAGGGCTCATCCATATTGTGCAACTTTTGTGTATTTAAACTGTGTTTTGTTTTAACGCATTTGCTTCTGTGCTCATAAAGAGTATAGGGGATATTTGTAGTAAATAAATATATATATATTTTCAATATATATCTGTGTGGTGTCCTTTCATTTGGTATTCAAGGGGATTGTGTATGGTAAAACAGCTTGCTTCACATGCCTTTACAGAGTTTAGCCTAAGACTGCTTTGCCCACGCTACTAGGATAGCTGGTCTATAAGGTTGACTTACAACCAATCATCATAAGGGTTGCTTGGCATGGTACAAGGTGATCACTAGAACTAGTGAGCATCATATACCAGGCCAACTTCCCACATTGGTGGCAGCGGTGGGATTTGAGCTTGCTGTTGTTTTACCATTACAATCTTTGAGAGTATGATTTGAAAGATCATACAGGTACCTGTTAGGTACATATACAACAAGACTAGTATACTGAAGTTCTACTGAACTTAGTTGTTGTAGAGGATAGGGAGTAGCACACCCTGACTACAACTCCTAGATAGGTTTAGTAGGTAAACACCAGTGTAGGTAGATTGCAACATATCCACCCACACTAGAGCAATGTCTGGAGCAGAGGGGTCCACTGGACCTGTCCTTGTTGAGAGTAACCCTCCAAAGGCACCATCCAAATGTGATATGTTAAACTTTAAAGAAATGAGGCAGCTGTGTACCTTAAGAGGTCTCAGGACGGGTCCAACCCCTACTACAGCACACCTCAGAGAGCTTTTAGGCCAGTCTGAAGCTCTAAAGACCTCCCATCCTAACCCCAAAGGGTCTGGAGAAGGAGGCTCTCCCTCTGAAGATGATAACACTGATGCCCCTGTCCCTGTCATCCAGATAGATGAGGAAAACCAGACCACTGGAGATACTCAGCCTGAGGATGAGGAGGAGGAAGAGGAGGAGGAAGAAAGTGATTCTGATGATGGTAGAAATAGCCAGGTGTTAGTCAGCAGGCTTAACCAGGCTAACTTAAGCCTATTTGGGACTGAAAGTGGGTCCAACCCATTCAGACCCCCAAGTGGACTTAACCAGGAGCAAAGGAGGAGGAGGAATCACTCAGGTGAATCCAACACCTCCCAAGCTTCTAGAGGTTCTCATGGTCACTCCAGAAGGGGGATGACTAGCCCTCAGAGAAGGGAACATGATGCCAAAATGAGAGAGGCTGAGCTTAGGATCCAGAAGCAAGAACTAAAAGTTGCCCTGGCCAAAGAGAAGCTTGCTAGAGCAAGACAGCCTAGAGAGAGTGGATTAGGATCCACTGATGGCAGCACTATCCCTAAGGATAAAGACAGGTCCTATGACAATAGAAACCTGAGTAAGATTGTGCCCCCCTACAAAGCTGGGGATGATATCCACAAATGGATGACTGCACTTGAGAGAGCCTGCAGAGTACAGCAGATCCCTCAGGAGCAGTGGGCAGCAATCTTGTGGCTCTCCTTTGAAGGTAGAGGCCGAGACAGACTCCTCACAGTTAGTGATGGGGATTCTAGAAACTACCTGGTCCTGAAGAGTGCTCTGAGAGATGGGTTAGGCTTAACCACTGAACAGTACAGGTTAATGTTCAGAGAGACTCAGAAGACACAGACTCAGGACTGGTCTGAAGTTGTTGAATGTGCCACTAAGGCTCTGGAGGGCTGGTTGCTGGGAAGTAAGGTTACAGACTATGAAGGATTGTACAATTTGCTTATGAGAGAACACATTTTAAATAATTGTCAGAACCAGCAGTTGCATCAACATTTAGTTGCCTCAGATCTGACCTCTCCCCAAGAATTGGGAAAGAGGGCAGACAAATGGGTTAGAACCAGAGTTAAGCAAAAGAACCAGAACCAGGGTGGTGACCAAAAGAAAACAGACCAGAAGGGTGGGGAGCAGCAAGCTAAAGACCAGAAGTCTTCAACAGGGCCCCAAACTAGTACTGAGGGTGGGTCCCAAACTTCCAAGAAGAAGAAGAAAAAAGGTCAAAGGAAACCCTGGTATAGTACTTGTAAAAACACCTCTCACTGGACCAGTGAGTGTAAAAAGGGTAGAGCCCCCAACACTGCAGCCCCTAAGGCACCTGCACCCAATAGTACAGTCAGCAGTGTTGGTCCACAAACTAAGGGGGTAGTAGGTATCACCTTGGGAACTGAGGGAGAGTCTGGCCTAGTCAGAACCCCTACACAGGCTGTTCTGATTTGTGATGTGGAAATAGATTTGTCCACTACTGTCAGCCCCAGTAATCTGGGCAAGTACAGGCAGACACCTTTGATTAATGAAGAAGTGGCTCAAGCATACAGGGACACATGTGCCAGTGTCACCACCTAACTTTGTGGACCCTGGACAATACATACCAGGTGATAATTACCTGGTGACCAATGCCAGCAATGTCACTACTACAGATAGTGTGGCAATTGTTAATTTCTCCTGGGGAGGGGTAACTGGCCTAAAAAGAGTTGTGGTTAGTGCAGATCTCCCAGTTGAATGTTTGTTGGGCAATGACCTGGAGAGCTCTCTATGGTCGGAAGTTGAGTACAGGACTCATGCAGAGATGTTAGGGATATCATCACATGTCCTTGCTGTGACCAGGTCACAGGCCAAAAAGTGGCTCTCTAAACCTCATGTCTTGGATCCTGGAACAATGGACCAAGTGCCTCCCAAGAAGAAGAACAGGAGGGTAAAGGCTGTGCCTTCCCAACTGCCTACAAGTGAGGATCAGCCTTCACAGGAAGATGATCTTGAGACCCCTGAAGGAACTGTCCCTGAAGAGCTTGAACCTGATCAGGTTGAGTTTCTGGGGACAGGGGGACCTTCTAGGGCAGACTTGGGCAGGCTCAGTTAACCTGTCCTTCTCTTGAACCCCTCAGACAGCAGGCTGCTGCTGAGGCTGCTGGGAATGCACAAGGTACCCATAAAGTGTATTGGGATGATGGGCTCCTTTATTCAGAGGGTAGAGACCCCAAGCCTGGTACAACCAGGAGGTTGGTTATACCTCTGCAATTTAGGGGCTTCCTTCTAACCTTGGCCCATGATATTCCCTGAGCAGGACACCTAGGCCAGAATAAGACTTGGGACAGGCTTGTCGCTCACTTTCACTGGCCTCACATGTCTGAAGATACAAAGGAGTTCTGTCGCTCCTGTGTAACCTGCCAAGCCAGTGGCAAAGCAGGTGGAACAACAAAGGCCACCCTGATACCACTACCTGTGGTGGGGGTCCCCTTTGAAAGAGTGGGGATTGATATTGTAGGTCCAATGGATCCCCCTACAGCATCTGGGCACAGATTCATACTGGTGGTGGTGGACCATGCCACCAGGTACCCAGAGGCAATTCCCCTTAGGACCACAACAGCTCCTGTTGTGGCCAGGGCCTTACTTGGAGTTTTCTCCAGAGTGGGGTTTCCTAAGGAGGTAGTATCTGATAGAGGTGCCAACTTCATGTCAGGATACTTAACAGCTATGTGGAAGGAATGTGGTGTCAACTACAAGTTCACCACTCCCTATCATCCACAATGCAATGGGCTTGTTGAGAGGTTCAACAAGACCCTAAAGGTATGATCAAAGTATTACCAGAAAAACTCAGGCGAAGATGGGACATCCTTCTATTCTGCCTTCTGTTTGCTTACAGAGAGGTCCCACAAAAGGGGGTTGGCTTCAGCCCCTTTGAGTTGTTGTTTGGGCACCCTGTAAGAGGACCCCTGTGTTTGGTGAGGGAAGGATGGGAGTTACCTCTCAGAAAAGCCAAGCAAGACATAATGGACTATGTACTTGGTGTCCGCTCCAGGATGGCTGAGTATATGGAGAAGGCCTCCAAAAACCTTGAGGCCAGCCAAGAATTACAGAAAGCTTGGCATGACCAAAAGACTGTCTTGACTGAGTACCAGCCTGGACAGAAAGTATGGGCGTTGGAGGCGGTGGCCCCAGCAGCACTCCAAGACAAATGGTCTGGACCCCATACTATCATTGAAAAGAAGGGAGAGGTTACATACTTGGTGGACCTAGGAACTCCCAGGAGCCCCCACAGGGTGCTCCATGTTAACAGATTGAAAGCATATGTTGACAGGGCAGACATGGGCTTGCTCATGGCTACAGATGAGGGGCAGGAGGAAGAGAGTGACCCTCTCCCAGACCTGCAGACTCAGAACCCTGAGGATGGCTCAGTTGATGGTGTGGCCTTAGATGGCAGCCTCACTAAACATCAGTAAAATGACTGTAGACATGTTTTGCAGTCATATAGACATATGCTCTCATTGACACCCAGTCAGACTAACTGGTGTACCCATGTGGTGGATACTGGAGATAGTCTTCCTGTGAAAAACAAGATTTACAGGCAACCTGACCATGTCAGGGACTGTATAAAGTCTGAGGTGCAAAAGATGCTGGAATTAGGTGTTATTGAGCCTTCAGAGAGCCCCTGGGCTAGCCCAGTGGTTCTAGTCCCCAAACCTCACACCAAAGATGGCAAGAGAGAGATTAGGTTCTGTGTGGATTACCGAGGACTCAATGCTGTCACCAGGACAGAATTATTTACAACAAGGGGTGGTGATGGACAGAGTCTCTGAATTAAGCAGAATACTCTCACCCAGTCAAGAGATAAGGGCTAGATCCAACACCGTTTTTTAGCTCATTGCACCATCCCAGTTTCAGAACCTGGCTGTATGCAAATTAGTCTGTCCCTGGCCCAGTGCATCATGGGAACAGGGCAGACCAGACTACAAAAGCCAATTCTTACACTGGGAAGGAAACAAGCTTCCGGGGACCGGTTTCTGGCATTTCAGCCGTCTTCGGCCCGGCTTGCTTGAATCCTGATGGTGCAATGAGCAAGGGACTCACATCTGAGTATACCCTTCCACGCTTAGGGTGGACAAAATTATTTACAACAAGGGGTGGTGATGGACAGAGTCTCTGAATTAAGCAGAATACTCTCACCCAGTCAAGAGATCAGGGCTAGATCCAACACCGTTTTTTAGCTCATTGCACATCCCAGTTTCAGAACCTGGCTGTATGCAAATTAGTCTGTCCCTGGCCCAGTGCATCATGGGAACAGGGCAGACCAGACTACAAAAGCCAATTCTTACACTGGGAAGGAAACAAGCTTCCGGGGACCGGTTTCTGGCATTTTAGCCGTCTTCGGCCCGGCTTGCTTGAATCCTGATGGTGCAATGAGCAAGGGACTCACATCTGAGTATACCCTTCCACGCTTAGGGTGGACAAAATTATTTACAACAAGGGGTAATGATCGACAGAGTCTCTGAATTAAGCAGAATACTCTCACCCAGTCAAGAGATCAGGGCTGGATCCAACACCGTTTTTTAGCTCATTGCACCATCCCAGTTTCAGAACCACCCCCTTTTTGAAAGTCACCAGGACAGATGCACACCCTATTCCAAGGGCAAATGAGCTCATAGAAAAATTGGCTTCTGCCAAGTACTTGAGCACATTTGACTTGACAGCTGGCTATTGGCAAATCAGGTTAGCTGAGGAGTCTAAAGCCAAAACTGCATTTTCTACCCCAAGTGGGCATTACGAATTTGTGGTGATGCCCTTTGGTTTGAAAAATGCACCTGCCACCTTCCAAAGGTTGGTGAATTAAGTCCTTACTAGGTTGGATGACTTTTGCTCAGCATATCTGGATGATATTGCTGTCTTCAGCTCCACCTGGGAGGATCACCTGGTCCACCTGAAGGAAGTGCTAGAGGCTCTGCAAAAGGCAGGCCTCACTATCAAGGCCACCAAGTGCCAGATAGGGCAGAGTAAAGTTGTATATCTGGGCCACCTTGTAGGTGGAGGCCAAGTTCAACCACTGGAGAGTAAGATCCAGACCATAAAGAATGGTCAACTACCCAGACTCAGGTCAGAGCTTTCTTGGGCCTGACTGGGTACTACAGGAAGTTTGTTAAGAACTATGGGTCCATCGTGACTCCTCTTAATGATCTGACATCCAAGAAGATGCCCAAAAAGGTTCAGTGGACAGTAAACTGTCAAAAGGCATTTGTTGACCTGAAGAAGGCCATGTGCTCTGCACCTATCCTGAAGAGTCCTGACTACTCAAGAGAGTTCATTGTCCAAACAGATGCTTCTGAGTTTGGAGCGGGAGCTGTGCTTTCACAACTTAATGTAGATGGTCAAGACCAGCCCATTGCTTTTATTAGCAGAAGGCTGACCCCTAGAGAGAAACGTTGGTGAGCCATTGAGAGGGAGGCCTTTGCTGTGGTGTGGGCCCTGAAGAAGTTGAGACCATACTTGTTTGGCACTCACTTCAAGATTCAGACCGACCATAAGCCCCTCTTATGGCTTAATCAGATGAAGGGTGAAAACCCCAAACTACTCAGGTGGTCCATTTCCCTACAGGGGATGGACTTTACAGTGGAGCACCGCCCAGGGACTGACCATGGTAATGCAGATGGTCTCTCCAGGTACTTCCACTTAGAACATGAAGACACAACTGGTCAAGGTTAGTCTAATGTCCCTGCGTTTGGGGGGGGGGTTGTGTAGGAGAGTAGGGTCTGCTATCCTATGGTCACCCCAAATTTTTGCTTTTTGCTTCACTGGTTTATGACTTAATGTGGCTGTGGGCCTGCCAATCAGACCCACAGCCTGCTGTTCTCTCTCTAAATTGATGCCAATGCACACTAGGTGCATTACAAATTGGAACTGGTTCACCTTATTGGCCCCTGTAACAGTGTACCCCAGGTACCCAGGGCATAGGTGTTTCAAAGGCCTACCAGGGGCTGCAGCATATATTATGCCACCCCTGGCCTGGCCTCCATATTTGACACAACTGGCTGATCACTCAGCTGGGGTAAGTCGGTGTAATCACCTCTTACTTAGGTATAGTATATCTATATCTAACTTAAAATGGACACATGTGTTCCTATCAGCCACTCCTATGGAAGGCCTCATCAATCCTGGAGGCAGAGTGCTTGGAAATATGTGAGATGGTGCTCTAGCATGAGCTGAGCCTGTCTGCAGCTTTCGGAACCAATTCCTTTAACTGTTCCATGATACTGCCATACCATATACTCTTAAGTGCATTATGAACCTTGCGCTTAAATGCTAACTTTGGTTTGGCTTTATCAAAACATGTAGAGTAAGGTGTCATACGAATTGGAATACTACCCACTCGCCAGTTCTGGCGACGGGGGTAGCATTCCACCCTTCTAGAGGGACACGACATGTACATAACCTGAAACCCGGGTAAAGTTAAACATGAGCCTCAGCATCACAAAATGGATGCTGCCACCACAGACACAAGTCTGACCTCCTGCTGCTGGGAGTCCTTCCAGCGAGGGAGGCTTGGACAAAGGGTTTCCTGCCTTGGGACCCCAGACAGGATTTTGTGTATTGGGTAGGACAGGGCTGAAGAGAATGAGACATGCCTGGGGCACACACTGTGTCCCTGTGCATATGCCAGTTCAAACCGGTGCTGGGGCTCTCCAGCCCCAGTCTTGGCGCGAAGCTGGACAAAGGAAAGGGGGTGTAACCACCCCCCTTCCTGGTCCCACCCAGAGGAGGGACCTAGCAGGTAATCCGGCCCCTAGATTTGGAATAAGAGTAGGAGCTGTGTCCCAAAACTTCAGATCATCCTGAACTCGACTTGAAACTAAGAAGAAAACTGGACTTCGACATTCTGCTGCACCGAAGACTGAAGAGAATCTCCCTTGTGGCCAAGGAGTGACCACCCTGTGAATATAGGCACCAATCAGCAACTCAACATCTGCTTTGCCGCCATCTCCCGCCAGAGCCCGAGCCCAGAGCCCGACAAGACCTGGACTCCCAGACATCTCACAGCCCGATCCACAGTCCCTGAAAAGAAGAGACCCGTGGAGGCACCGAGAGACGTGGGACTGGCCATCTTGAAAGACCCCCGAGAAGCTGACTGCGCAGCACCCGAGGCACCCTAGGTGCTGTGCTTTGGGGTTTGAGAAGCGCCACCAGCGAGCAGCACCTGCACCAAATATCAGCCCCCCAGCATCTCCACGATCTGCGTGGGGCCCTTTTGCACTTTGCCACTCGATGCGCCATCCCGGTCTTCGTGTCCACGTGGCTGCGGAGACAAGCTGCACCCCATCGCCTGTTTGCACCCGACATCGCCTGGTTCCATCCTGGTTCCACGGTAGTCACTGGCTAGTGACTTTGAACATTGTCCCCTCTGCGTTCAGGTCTTCACCTCTTCAGATCCATCCTTGTATCCACCGGAACTCTCCTCGACGACCCGCCTGCAGCATCTTCATCTCCAGGCACCATCGACCTGCGTGACGAACCTGACACTACTTGGCACCTATGCATCCGCTTCCTGTGGGTGAGGTAACTCAGCAACGCCGGTGTTCCTACACTGGTACACACCTCTAGTGCCTACATCTAAAGTTTTGTCCTTCTATGTCAGTCGAAAGTTTCCTAAAACAGTAACTTTATAACTTTTACTCACCATTGACATTGCATTGGTGCATGCGTGCACTTTAAGCACTGCACCCGAGTCCCGCGGGCCTTTCCCGACTTCTTCACTGTTAGTCCCAAACAGCTCTAGCGATTCCCCAGGCCCTAGGCCTATTTCCTTTCCCATTGGTGGTTCTTATACCACTATTTTAGTATATGGTTTAAGTGGCCCCTAGGGCTCATCCATATTGTGCAACTTTTGTGTATTTAAACTGTGTTTTGTTTTAACGCATTTGCTTCTGTGCTCATAAAGAGTATAGGGGATATTTGTAGTAAATAAATATATATATATATATTTTCAATATATATCTGTGTGGTGTCCTTTCATTTGGTATTAAAGGGGATTGTGTATGGTAAAACAGCTTGCTTCACATGCCTTTACAGAGTTTAGCCTAAGACTGCTTTGCCCACGCTACTAGGATAGCTGGTCTATAAGGTTGACTTACAACCAATCATCATAAGGGTTGCTTGGCATGGTACAAGGTGATCACTAGAACTAGTGAGCATCATATACCAGGCCAACTTCTCACAATCAACAATCAAGACAATGTTTTTTCATAAAATGCAAATGAAGGGCATGGTTGAAATAAAATGGTGAAAAAGGAAGAGGGAAAATGAAAGGCATATGATAAAATCAGCTGAGTTTGAGTGTAGCACTTAGAAAGTGCAATCTATACTAATATAATAAGGAGAGTGCCCCAACCTTTGAGGCGGGTAATCTCAGGAACCACAGCACCAATCACAACACCCAATACAGCATTGGAAAAGGCAGTTGCAGTAGAAGGACATCGGCTATGCAGATGCCCACCATATACATTTAAAAGGTAAAAGAACCGTGCCAGCAAAGTAGTCCCTTGTGGGCGTGTCCGTGTTGTGCTGTGGGCGTGTGCTGTGGGCGTGACAAATGCTGGGGGCGTGTTGTACGTTCCGCCCTTCATGCCATGTCTCATATCGTGTGCTGTGGGCATGTGCTGGGGGCGTTGGCGTGTGCGGGGCGAGGGATTCCGGAGAAACAAAAAAGCGAGCGTTGTGCCCAATATTTCATTGTTTTTTCTTCCCAGGTTCTGTACATTCCAGCTCCGGGTGTCCACCCTGCTCCCTTTAAATACCCCTGCACCCCATAATCATAACCCACCCTTACGCCTTAAAATACCCCACCCTTAAAACACTAACACATCTTAACCCTATAAATATACCCTGTACCCCAAAACCCAAACCTATCCCTAAACCCTAAAAATACCCCTGTACCCCAAAACTCAAACCTAGCCCTGAACCCTATAAATACCCCTGTACCTCAAAACCCAAACCTACCCCATAACCCTAAAAATACCCCTGTACCCCAAAAACACAAACCTAGCCCTGCACCATAAAAATAACCCTGTACCCCAAAACCCAAACCTACCCCTGAACCCTAAAATACTCCTGTACCCCAAAACCCAAACCTAGCTCTGAACCCTAAAAATACCCCTGTACCCCAAAACCCAAACCTAGCCCATAACCCTTAAAATACCCCTGTACCCCAAAACCCAAACCTACCCCTTAACCCTAAAAATACCCCTATACCCCAAAAGCCACACCTAGCCCTGAAACCTAAAAATACCCCTGTACCCCAAAACCCATACCTATCCCTAAACCCTAAAACTACCCCTGTACCCCATAACCCAAAACTATATCTGAACCCTTAAAACACCCAAACACCCCAAAACATATACCTCAGTACCCCAAAACATATACCCCTATACCCATACTTACTTTATCCAAACATTAAAAAAAAACATGTTTTTACCATTCATGCATTTACAAGGAATTTCGTTGTAAATGTATGCGTGGTAAAAGCATATAAAATGTAATGCTATGCGTTATAATGGCATTGCGGAGTCATGGTACTTTCGTAATGAAAGTATGCGGAGTGATGGTATGCGGAAAGAAAGTTGCAGAATAATGGGTGTTTACCCTCCCCCAGTAAGTACATTGGTGGCACGGCGACCCACATCTCCAGCAACATACTCATATATTTTTTACCACCGATTTGAAAAATGCACAGGTCTCTCTCATTGATGGCCAGCACCGACATACACTTTTAGACACACCTCCCGCCACAAGTTCTAGAATTGCGAACTTTAGAGCTGGGGAGCTACGTTCGAATCTCGGCATCAGCTCAACATCCTGTGATTCCAGGCAAATCGCTTTGTCTCCCCGTGCCTACCACAAATGAATGTGTTCTTTTGTAATGTAAATTGTGTTCATGCCATGTTGTCGAGTTCGCGCTATATAATATTGCAAGGAAAAATAAAGTAGGGAAACTCGTGTTCACACACTACTAAACGCACACTCTTAAGTGCATCAGCAGTGCACTGTGAATCTGAGCGTTTCACAGGCCTGTCACAGATAAGAAATGCTATCAAAACGAAATCCTACAAAACAATATACTACTGGATGGCAGCAATTCATACCCGGACAACTTCGGGACGGGCTGCTAGTAAAGAAATATATCAACAAAAAGGATACCTGCAGTTGAAGTAGGTATGCCTGTACTTTCTGATTTCACCGGGGCGGATACCACGGATGTAGGGTTGGTTGTTTCTTGTCACAGGAAATAAAATAAAATGAATTAATATTGTGAATAAACTGAAACAGTAAACTGAAACTGATAGTATATGTGATGTGTTGTCTTGGATGCCCCACATCTACCACATTAATTTTTAGGGCTTTGTTTAAACAGTGAAAATGTTTAGGTTTTGAAAAATAAAATACAAAAAACAAGACATCAATAGATGAGTAGGAGATGAAAAGAAAATAGTAGGAATTTTGGAAATAAAATAAAAGAAAGGAAACATGAAGACACATCATAAAACAAAAAGTGTTTGTGAGTCATGATAAAAAACAGTACCAACAAAAATCATTAGTCAAACAGGATACCTGCAGTTGCTGTGCTTGTTTGTTCAGACGTCAGCGTGGTGGTTTCCATGGAAGTGGGTGTTGTTGTTTCTTTTTAGAGGAGAAAACCAGAAGACATTAATATTGCAAATGAACTAATGTAGAAAGCAAAAATTGACAAAAGTGATGCTTTTGATAGCATAAAGGTAATTTAGGTACTTATTAAAATTGTGCCACCAGAAATACAGTAATTTCCCCCTTTTAAACATTCCTTTTATTGTCGGTTTCGTTTTTTTTAGTTTGGTGAAATAACAGCAACATATGTGTTTAGAGCATAAAATGCAGGTAACACTCTTACTAGTGCCAATGTCCATATTGCATTCCTTGTATTCAACAGAAACTTTATCAGAGGTATAGCTAGTGAATTGTAATGCTAGAGTATGATTGACTGGAGGCGTTGCTGCTAAAATTGGTATTTTAATTGTCATCTAATTTCTGTACCGAGGCCAATCGCAAAAAACAGGTCACTTCCATTGACGATTTTACAGTGGGTTCAGTTTTAAGTGGAAGGATACAGCAGCCAAAAAGAAACTCCCCATGAGCTGATTTTTTGTCTGTTGATTTTTGCACAGTCACAATTGGCTGGACAGCATGTTTGCTTTGTTACAGAGGATGTCTCATAACCACCAAACTATTATTTATGACCTTTATTCAACAATACATATATTTAAGCATTCGAAAGTAAAATATGAAATCAACAATCAAGAAAATGTTTTTTTCATAAAATGCAAATGAAATGCATGGTTGAAATAAAATGGTGAAAAAGGAAGAGGAAAAATGAAAGACATATGATAAAATCAGCTGAGTTTGAGTGTAGCACTTAGAAAGTGCAATAAAGAAATATATCAACAAAAAAGATACCTGCAGTTGAAGTAGGTATGCTTGTACTTTCTGATTTCACCGGGGCGGTTACCACGGATTTAGGGTTGGTTGTTTCTTGTTACAGGAAATAAAATAAAATGAATTATTATTGTGAATAAACTGAAACAGTAAACTGAAACTGATATTATTGGATATGTCTCGCACTATGTGGGAGATTTGGGACTCTTAAGTCATCCATTAAAATTACAGCATTTTCTCACTTTCTGAATACCTATTACTATAGGTTACAACTCTTTCAGATTGCTGCAGTATTGAGAAAATACATTTTTGGAGAATAAAATGCGGGTCATTCACCTACTGTGCCAACACCAACATGTATTTCTCTTTATACCCTCTGAAAATTATTGAAATCTGTAGCTAATGAATCGTCAGGCTATAGTGCAACAGAAAAGAGGGATTCCCAATTAATTTACGATTTTCAATGGCCGCATGAATTGTGTTCCAAGCCCTTTTTCACTAACAGGTCTATCGTAATAAAGACTTGATAAAGGTTTCAGGTTTAAGGAGCAGTCTTTAGCCAAAATGCAACAGAAGCTCCATCTGAGGACGCTGGGCCTGATTGACAAAGTTAAATTGACACTTTCATGTACATGAAAGATTTTATTCCATTCACAGACACATTTACAAGTAGTATCTTCTTTACGACCTATCTTTTAATGCGCAGAGATTCTGTCGATAATGTTGAGACTCCTCAGTCATAAAGATACTGCTCGTATAATTACTTTGGGAATTACAAATAATCAAAGACTTACAAAATATGTAAAATTACCTTTGTGAATCACGCTATCTGTGCCAATTTAGGTGTCATGCTAAAGGTTGACTAGATAGTATATGTGATGTGTTGTCTTGAATGCCCCACATCTACCACATTATTTTTTAGGGCTTTGTTTAAACAGTGAAAATGTTTAGGTTTTGAAAAATAAAATACAAAAAACAAGACATCAATAGATGAGTAAGAGATGAAAGGAAAATAGTAGGAATTTTGGAAAGAAAATAAAAGAAAGGAAACATGAAGACACATCATAAAACAAAAAGTGTACGTGGGTCATGATAAAAAACAGTACCAACAAAAATCATTAGTCAAACCCGATACCTGCAGTTGAAGTTGCTGTGCTTGTTTGTTCAGACGTCACCGTGGTGGTTTCCATGGAAGTGGGTGTTGTTGTTTCTTTTTAGAGGAGAAAAACAGAAGACATTAATATTGCAAATGAACTAATGTAGAAAGCAAAAATTGACATAAGTGATGCTTATGATAGAATGTAGGTAATTTAGGTACTTATTAAGATTGTGCCACTAGAAATACAGTAATTTCCCCCTTTTAAACATTCCTTTTATTGTCGGTTTCGGTTCTTTTAGTTTGGTGAAATAACAGCAACATTTACTCTTACTAGTGCCAATGTCCATATTGCATTCTTGTATTCAACAGAAACTTTATCAGAGGTATAGCTAGTGAATTGTAATGCTAGAGTATGATTGACTGGGGGGGTTGCTGCTAAAATTGGTATTTTGATTGTCATCTAATTGCTGTACCGAGGCCAATCGCAAAAAACAGGTCACTTTCATTGACGATTTTACAGTGGGTTCAGATTTAGGTGGAAGGATACTGCAGCCAAAAAGAAACTCCCCGTGAGCTGATTTTTTGTCTATTGATTTTTGCACAGTCCCAATTGGCTGGACAGCATGATTGCTTTGTTACAGAGGATGTCTCATAACCACCAAACTATTATTTATGACCTTCATTCAACAATACATATATTTAAGCATTCGAAAGTAAAACATGAAATCAACAATCAAGAAAATGTTTTTTCATAACATGCAAATGAAGGGCATGGTTGAAATAAAATGGTGAAAAAGAAAGAGGAAAAATGAAATACATATGATAAAATCAGCTGAGTTTGAGAGTAGCACCTAGAAAGTGCAATAAAAAAATATATCAACAAAAAAGATACCTGCAGTTGAAGTAGGTATGCTTGTACTTTCTGATTTCACCGGGGCGGTTACCATAGATGTAGGGTTGGTTGTTTCTTGTTACAGGAAATAAAATAAAATGAATTAATATTGTGAATAAACCTAAACAGTAAAGTGAAACTGATATAATTGGATACGTCTCGCACTATATGGGTGATTTGGGACTCTTGAGTCATCCATTAAATTTACAGCATTTTCTCACTCTCTGAATACCTATTACTATAGGTTACAACTCTTTCAGATTGCTGCAGTATTTAGAAAATACATTTTCGGAGAATAAAATGCAGGTCATTCACCTACTGTCCCAACACCAACATGTATTTCTCTTTATACCCTCTGAAAACTATTGAAATCTGTAGCTAATGAATCGTCAGGCTAGTGCAACAGAAAAGAGGGATTCCCAATTAATTTACAATTTTCAATGGCCGCATGAATTGTGTTCCAAGCCCTTTTTCACTAACAGGTCTATCGTAATAAAGACTTGATAATGGTTTCAGGTTTAAGGAGCAGTCTTTAGCCAAAATGCAAAAGAAGCTCCATCTGAGGACGCTGGGCCTGATTGACAAAGTTAAATTGACACTTCCATGTACATGAAAGATTTTTTGCCTTTCACAGACACATGTAAAAGTAGTATCTTTTTTACGACCTATCTTTTAATGCGCAGAGATTTTGTCGATAATGTTGACCCTCCTCAGTCATAAAGATACTACTCCTATAATTACTTTGGGAATTACAAATAATCAAAGACTTACAAAATATGTAAAATTACCTTTGTGAATCACGCTATCTGTGCCAATTTAGGTGTCATGCTAAAGGTTGACTAGATAGTATATGTGATGTGTTGTCTTGAATGCCCCACATCTACCACATTATTTTTTAGGGCTTTGTTTAAACAGTGAAAATGTTTAGGTTTTGAAAAATAAAATACAAAAAACAAGACATCAATAGATGAGTAAGAGATGAAAGGAAAATAGTAGGAATTTTGGAAAGAAAATAATAGAAAGGAAACATGAAGACACATCATAAAACAAAAAGTGTACGTGGGTCATGATAAAAAACAGTACCAACAAAAATCATTAGTCAAACCCGATACCTGCAGTTGAAGTTGCTGTGCTTGTTTGTTCAGACGTCACCGTGGTGGTTTCCATGGAAGTGGGTGTTGTTGTTTCTTTTTAGAGGAGAAAAACAGAAGACATTAATATTGCAAATGAACTAATGTAGAAAGCAAAAATTGACATAAGTGATGCTTATGATAGAATGTAGGTAATTTAGGTACTTATTAAGATTGTGCCACTAGAAATACAGTAATTTCCCCCTTTTAAACTTTCTTTTTATTGTCGGTTTCGGTTCTTTTAGTTTGGTGAAATAACAGCAACATTTACTCTTACTAGTGCCAATGTCCATATTGCATTCTTGTATTCAACAGAAACTTTATCAGAGGTATAGCTAGTGAATTGTAATGCTAGAGTATGATTGACTGGGGGGGTTGCTGCTAAAATTGGTATTTTGATTGTCATCTAATTGCTGTACCGAGGCCAATCGCAAAAAACAGGTCACTTTCATTGACGATTTTACAGTGGGTTCAGATTTAGGTGGAAGGATACTGCAGCCAAAAAGAAACTCCCCGTGAGCTGATTTTTTGTCTATTGATTTTTGCACAGTCCCAATTGGCTGGACAGCATGATTGCTTTGTTACAGAGGATGTCTCATAACCACCAAACTATTATTTATGACCTTCATTCAACAATACATATATTTAAGCATTCGAAAGTAAAACATGAAATCAACAATCAAGAAAATGTTTTTTCATAACATGCAAATGAAGGGCATGGTTGAAATAAAATGGTGAAAAAGAAAGAGGAAAAATGAAATACATATGATAAAATCAGCTGAGTTTGAGAGTAGCACCTAGAAAGTGCAATAAAAAAATATATCAACAAAAAAGATACCTGCAGTTGAAGTAGGTATGCTTGTACTTTCTGATTTCACCGGGGCGGTTACCATAGATGTAGGGTTGGTTGTTTCTTGTTACAGGAAATAAAATAAAATGAATTAATATTGTGAATAAACCTAAACAGTAAAGTGAAACTGATATAATTGGATACGTCTCGCACTATATGGGTGATTTGGGACTCTTGAGTCATCCATTAAATTTACAGCATTTTCTCACTCTCTGAATACCTATTACTATAGGTTACAACTCTTTCAGATTGCTACAGTATTGAGGAAATACAATTTTGGAGAATAAAATGCAGGTCATTCACCTACTGTGCCAACACCAACATGTATTTCTCTTTATACCCTCTGAGAACTATTGAAACCTGTAGCTAATGAATCGTCAAGCTATAGTGCAACAGAAAAGAGGGATTTCCAATTAATTTACGATTTTCAATGGCCGCATAAATAGTGTTTCTAAGCCCTTTTTCACTAACAGGTCTATCGTAATAAAGACTTGATAATGGTTTCAGGTTTCAGGAGCAGTCTTTAGCCAAAATGCAACAGAAGCTCCATCTGAGGACGCTGGGCCTGATTGACAAAGTTAAATTGACACTTCCATGTACATGAAAGATGTTTTGCCATTCACAGACACATTTACAAGTAGTATCTTTTTTACGACCTATCTTGTAATGAGCAGAGATTCTGTCGATAATGTTGAGACTCCTCAGTCATAAAGATACTACTCGTATAATTACTTTGGGAATTTCAAATAATCATAGACTTACAAAATATGTAAAATTACCTTTGTGAATCAGGCTATCTGTGCCAATTTAGGTTGCATGCTAAAGGTTGACTACATAGTATATGTGATGTGTTGTCTTGGATGCCCCACATCTACCACATTATTTTTTAGGGCTTTGTTTAAACAGTGAAAATGTTTAGGTTTTGGAAAATAAAATACAAAAAACAAGACATCAATAGATGAGTAAGAGATGAAAGGAAAACAGTAGGAATTGTGGAAAGAAAATAAAAGAAATGAAACATGAAGACACATCATAAAATAAAAAGTGTTTGTGGGTCATAATAAAAAACAGCAACAACAAAAATGATTAGCCAAACAGGATACCTGCAGTTGAAGTTGCTGTGCTTGTTTGTTCAGACGTCACCGTGGTGGTTTCCATGGAAGTGGATGTTGTTGTTTCTTTTTAGAGGAGAAAAACAGAAGACATTGATATTGGAAATGAACTAATGTAGAAAGCAAAATTGACATAAGTGATGCTTTTGATAGCATGTAGGTAATTTAGGTACTTATTAAGATTGTGCCACTAGAAATACAGTAATTTCCCCCTTTTAAACATTCCTTTTATTGTCGATTTCGGTTCTTTTAGTTTGGTGAAATAACAGCAACATTTGTGTTTAGAGCATAAAATGCAAGTAACACTCTTACTAGTGCCAATGTCCATATTGCATTCTTGTATTCAACAGAAACTTTATCAGAGGTATAGCTAGTGAATTGTAATGCTAGAGTATGATTGACTGGAGGCGTTGCTGCTAAAATTGGTATTTTGATTGTCATCTAATTTCTGTACCGAGGCCAATCGCAAAAAACAGGTCACTTCCATTGACGATTTTACAGTGGGTTCAGATTCAGGTGGAAGGATACTGCAGCCAAAAAGAAACTCCCCGTGAGCTGATTTTTTGTCTATTGATTTTAACACAGTCACAATTGGCTGGACATCATGTTTGCTTTGTTACAGAGGATGTCTCATAACCATCAAACTATTATTTATGACCTTCATTCAACAATACATATATTTAAGCATTCGAAAGTAAAATATGAAATCAACTATCAAGAAAATATTTTTTCATAAAATGCAAATGAAGAGGGCAGTTGAAATAAAATGGTGAAAAAGGAAGAGGAAAAATGAAAGACATATGATAAAATCAGCTGAGTTTGAGTGTAGCACTTAGAAAGTGCAATAAAGAAATATATCAACAAAAAAGATACCTGCAGTTGAAGTAGGTATACTTGTACTTTCTGATGTCACCGGGGCGGTTACCACGGATGTAGGGTTGGTTGTTTCTTGTTACAGGAAACAAAATGAAATGAATTAATATTGTGAATAAACTGAAACAGTAAACTGAAACTGATATTATTGGAGACGTCTCGCACTGTATAGGAGATTTGTGACTCTTGAGTCCCCCATTAAAATTACAGCATTTTCTCACTTTCTGAATACCTATTACTATAGAATACAACTCTTTCAGATTGCTGCAGTATTTACAAAAATACATTTTTGGAGAATAAAATGCAGGTCATTCACCTACTGTGCCAACACCAACATGTATTTCTCTTTATACCCTCTGAAAACTATTGAAATCTGTAGCTAATGAATCGTCAGGCTATAGTGCAACAGAAAAGAGGGATTCCCAATTAATTTACAATTTTCAATGGCCGCATAAATTGTGTTCCAAGCCCTTTTTCACTAACAGGTCTATCGTAATAAAGACTTGATAATGGTTTCAGGTTTAAGGAGCAGTCTTTAGCCAAAATGCAACAGAAGCTCCATCTGAGGACGCTGGGCCTGATTGACAAAGTTAAATTGACACTTCCATGTACATGAAAGATTTTTTGCCATTCACAGACACATTTACAAGTAGTATCTTTTTTATGACCTATCTTTTAATGCGCAGAGATTATGTCGATAATGTTGAGACTCCTCAGTCATAAAGATACTACTCGTATAATTACTTTGGGAATTACAAATAATCATAGACTTACAAAATATGTAAAATGACCTTTGTGATTCAGGCTATCTGTGCCAATTAAGGTTGCATGCTAAAGGTTGACTACATAGTATATGTGATGTGTTGTCTTGGATGCCCCACATCTACCACATTATTTTTTAGGGCTTTGTTTAAACAGTGAAAATGTTTAGGTTTTGGAAAATAAAATACAAAAAACAAGACATCAATAGATGAGTAAGAGATTATAGGAAAATAGTGGGAATTTTGGAAAGAAAATAAAAGAAAGGAAGCATGAAGACACATCATAAAATAAAAAGTGTTTGTGGGTCATAATAAAAAACAGCAACAACAAAAATTATTAGCCAAACAGGATACCTGCAGTTGAAGTTGCTGTGCCTGTTTGTTCAGACGTCACCGTGGTGGTTTCCATGGAAGTGGGTGTTGTTGTTTCTTTTTAGAGGAGAAAAACAGAAGACATTAATATTGCAAATGAACTAATGTAGAAAGCAAAAATTGACATAAGTGATGCTTTTGATAGCATGTAGGTAATTTAGGTACTTATTAAGATTGTGCCACTAGAAATACAGTAATTTCCCCCTTTTAAACATTCCTTTTATTGTCGATTTCGGTTCTTTTAGATTGGTGAAATAACAGCAACATTTGTGTTTTGAGCATAAAATGCAGGTAACACTCATACTAGTGCCAATGTCCATATTGCATTCTTGTATTCAACAGAAACTTTATCAGAGGTATAGCTAGTGAATTGTAATGCTAGAGTATGATTTACTGGAGGCGTTGCTGCTAAAATTGGTATTTTGATTGTCATCTAATTTCTGTACCGAGGCCAATCGCAAAAAACAGGTCACTTCCATTGACGATTTTACAGTGGGTTCAGATTTAGGAGGAAGGATACTGCAGCCAAAAAGAAACTCCCCGTGAGCTGATTTTTTGTCTATTGATTTTTACACAGTCACAATTGGCTGGACAGCATGTTTGCTTTGTTACAGAGGATGTCTCATAACCATCAAACTATTATTTATGCCCTTCATTCAACAATACATATATTTAAGCATTTGAAAGTAAAATATGAAATAAACTATCAAGAAAATGTTTTTTCATAAAATGCAAATGAAGGGGCAGTTGAAATAAAATGGTGAAAAAGGAAGAGGAAAAATGAAAGACATATGATAAAATCAGCTGAGTTTGAGTGTAGCACTTAGAAAGTGCAATAAAGAAATATATCAACAAAAAAGATACCTGCAGTTGAAGTAGGTATACTTGTACTTTCTGATGTCACCGGGGCGGTTACCACAGATGTAGGGTTGGTTGTTTCTTGTTACAGGAAACAAAATAAAATGAATTAATATTGTGAATAAACTGAAACAGTAAACTGAAACTGATATTATTGGAGACGTCTCGCACTGTATAGGAGATTTGTGACTCTTGAGTCATCCATTAAAATTACAGCATTTTCTCACTTTCTGAATACCTATTACTGTAGGTTACAACTCTTTCAGATTGCTGCAGTATTTAGAAAATACATTTTTGGAGAATAAAATGCAGGTCATTCACTTACTGTGCCAACAACAACATGTATTTCTCTTTATACCCTCTGAAAACTATTGAAATCTGTAGCTAATGAATCGTCAGGCTATAGTGCAACAGAAAAGAGGGATTCCCAATTAATTTACAATTTTCAATGGCCGCATAAATTGTGTTCCAAGCCCTTTTTCACTAACAGGTCTATCGTAATAAAGACTTGATAATGGTTTCAGGTTTAAGGAGCAGTCTTTAGCCAAAATGCAACAGAAGCTCCATCTGAGGACGCTGGGCCTGATTGACAAAGTTAAATTGACACTTCCATGTACATGAAAGATTTTTTGCCATTCACAGACACATTTACAAGTAGTATCTTTTTTACGACCTTTCTTTTAATGCGCAGAGATTCTGTCGATAATGTTGAGACTCCTCAGTCATAAAGATACTACTCGTATAATTACTTTGGGAATTACAAATAATCATAGACTTATAAAATATGTAAAATTATCTTTGTGAATCAAGCTATCTGTGCCAATTTAGGTTGCATGCTAAAGGTTGACTAGATAGTATATGTGATATGCTGTCTTGGATGCCCCACATCTACCACATTATTTTTTAGGGCTTTGTTTAAACATTGAAAATGTTTAGGTTTTTTCAAAAATAAAATACAAAAAACAAGACATCTATAGATGAGTAAGAGATGAAAGGAAAATAGTAGGAATTTTGGAAAGAAAATAAAAGAAAGTAAACATGAAGACACATCAAAAAATAAAAAGTGTTTGTGGGTCATGATAAAAAACAGCAACAACAAAAATGATTAGCCAAACAGGATACCTGCAGTTGAAGTTGCTGTGCTTGTTTGTTCAGATGTCACCATGGTGGTTTCCATGGAAGTGGGTGTTGTTGTTTCTTTTTAGAGGAGAAAAACAGAAGACATTAAGATTGAAAATGAACTAATGTAGAAAGCAAAAATTGACATAAGTGATGCTTTTGATAGCATGTAGGTGATTTAGGTACTTATTAAGATTGTGCCACTAGAAATACAGTAATTTCCCCCTTTTAAACATTCCTTTTATTGTCGATTTCGGTTCTTTTAGATTGGTGAAATAACAGCAACATTTGTGTTTTGAGCATAAAATGCAGGTAACACTCATACTAGTGCCAATGTCCATATTGCATTCTTGTATTCAACAGAAACTTTATCAGAGGTATAGCTAGTGAATTGTAATGCTAGAGTATGATTGACTGGAGGCGTTGCTGCTAAAATTGGTATTTTGATTGTCATCTAATTTCTGTACCGAGGCCCATCGCAAAAAACAGGTCACTTCCATTGACGATTTTACAGTGGGTTCAGATTTAGGTGGAAGGATACTGCAGCCAAAAAGAAACTCCCCGTGAGCTGATTTTTTGTCTATTGATTTTTACACAGTCACAATTGGATGGACAGCATGTTTGCTTTGTTACAGAGGATGTCTCATAACCATCAAACTATTATTTATGACCTTCATTCAACAATACATATATTTAAGCATTCGAAAGTAAAATATGAAATCAACTATCAAGAAAATGTTTTTTCATAAAATGCAAATGAAGGGGGCAGTTGAAATAAAATGGTGAAAAAGGAAGAGGAAAAATGAAAGACATATGATGAAATCAGCTGAGTTTGAGTGTAGCACTTAGAAAGTGCAATAAAGAAATATATCAACAAAAAAGATACCTGCAGTTGAAGTAGGTATACTTGTACTTTCTGATGTCACCGGGGCGGTTACCACAGATGTAGGGTTGGTTGTTTCTTGTTACAGGAAACAAAATGAAATGAATTAATATTGTGAATAAACTGAAACAGTAAACTGAAACTGATATTATTGGAGACGTCTCGCACTGTATAGGAGATTTGTGACTCTTGAGTCATCAATTAAAATTACAGCATTTTCTCACTTTCTGAATACCTATTACTATAGGTTACAACTCTTTCAGATTGCTGCAGTATTTAGAAAATACATTTTTGGAGAATAAAATGCAGGTCATTCACCTACTGTGCCAACACCAACATGTATTTCTCTTTATACCCTCTGAAAACTATTGAAATCTGTAGCTAATGAATCGTCAGGCTATAGTGCAACAGAAAAGAGGGATACCCAATTAATTTACAATTTTCAATGGCCGCATGAATTGTGTTCCAAGCCCTTTTTCACTAACAGGTCTATCGTAATAAAGACTTGATAATGGTTTCAGGTTTAAGGAGCAGTCTTTAGCCAAAATGCAACAGAAGCTCTATCTGAGGACGCTGGGCCTGATTGACAAAGTTAAATTGACACTTCCATGTACATGAAAGATTTTTTGCCATTCACAGACACATGTAAAAGTAGTATCTTTTTTATGACCTATCTTTTAATGCGCAGAGATTTTGTCCATAATGTTGACCCTCCTCAGTCATAAAGATACTACTCGTATAATTACTTTGGGAATTACAAATAATCATAGATTTACAAAATATGTAAAATTACCTTTGTGAATCAGGCTATCTGTGCCAATTTAGGTTGCATGCTAAAGGTTGACTACATAGTATATGTGATGTGTTGTCTTGGATGCCCCACATCTACCACATTATTTTTTAGGGCTTTGTTTAAACAGTGAAAATGTTTAGGTTTTGAAAAATAAAATACAAAAAACAAGACATCTATAGATGAGTAAGAGATGAAAGGAAAATAGTAGGAATTTTGGAAAGAAAATAAAAGAAAGGAAACATGAAGACACATCCTAAAATAAAAAGTGTTTGTGGGTCATGATAAAAAACTGCAACAACAAAAATGATTAGCCAAACAGGATACCTGCAGTTGAAGTTGCTGTGCTTGTTTGTTCAGATGTCACCGTGGTGGTTTCCATGGAAGTGGGTGTTGTTGTTTCTTTTTAGAGGAGAAAAACAGAAGACATTAATATTGCAAATGAACTAATGTAGAAAGCAAAAATTGACATAAGTGATGCTTTTGATAGCATGTAGGTAGTTTAGGTACTTATTAAGATTGTGCCACTAGAAATACAGTAATTTCCCCCTTTTAAACATTCCTTTTATTGTCGATTTCGGTTCTTTTAGATTGGTGAAATAACAGCAACATTTGTGTTTTGAGCATAAAATGCAGGTAACACTCATACTAGTGCCAATGTCCATATTGCATTCTTGGCATTCTTGTATTCAACAGAAACTTTATCAGAGGTATAGCTAGTGAATTGTAATGCTAGAGTATGATTGACTGGAGGTGTTGCTGCTAAAATTGGTATTTTGATTGTCATCTAATTTCTGTACCGAGGCCAATCGCAAAAAACAGGTCACTTCCATTGACGATTTTACAGTGGGTTCAGATTTAGGTGGAAGGATACTGCAGCCAAAAAGAAACTCCCCGTGAGCTGATTTTTTGTCTATTGATTTTTACACAGTCACAATTGGCTGGACAGCATGTTTGCTTTGTTACAGAGGATGTCTCATAACCATCAAACTATTATTTATGACCTTCATTCAACAATACATATATTTAAGCATTCGAAAGTAAAATATGAAAGCAAATATCAAGAAAATGTTTTTTCATAAAATGCAAATGAAGGGGGCAGTTGAAATAAAATGGTGAAAAAGGAAGAGGAAAAATGAAAGACATATGATGAAATCAGCTGAGTTTGAGTGTAGCACTTAGAAAGTGCAATAAAGAAATATATCAACAAAAAAGATACCTGCAGTTGAAGTAGGTATACTTGTACTTTCTGATGTCACCGGGGCGGTTACCACAGATGTAGGGTTGGTTGTTTCTTGTTACAGTAAACAAAATGAAATGAATTAATATTGTGAATAAACTGAAACAGTAAACTGAAACTGATATTATTGGAGACGTCTCGCATTGTATAGGAGATTTGTGACTCTTGAGTCATCCATTAATATTACAGCATTTTCTCACTTTCTGAATACCTATTACTATAGGTTACAACTCTTTCAGATTGCTGCAGTATTTAGAAAATACATTTTCGGAGAATAAAATGCAGGTCATTCACCTACTGTGCCAACACCAACATGTATTTCTCTTTATACCCTCTGAAAACTATTGAAATCTGTAGCTAATGAATCGTCAGGCTATAGTGCAACAGAAAAGAGGGATTCCCAATTAATTTACAATTTTCAATGGCTGCATAAATTGTGTTCCAAGCCCTTTTTCACTAACAGGTCTATCGTAATAAAGACTTGATAATGGTTTCAGGTTTAAGGAGCAGTCTTTAGCCAAAATGCAACAGAAGCTCCATCTGAGGACGCTGGGCCTGATTGACAAAGTTAAATTGACACTTCCATGTACATGAAAGATTTTTTGCCATTCACAGACACATGTAAAAGTAGTATCTTTTTTACGACCTATCTTTTAATGCGCAGAGATTTTGTCGATAATGTTGACCCTCCTCAGTCATAAAGATAATACTCGTATAATTACTTTGGGAATTACAAATAATCATAGACTTACAAAATATGTAAAATTACCTTTGTGAATCAGGCTATCTGTGCCAATTTAGGTTGCATGCTAAAGGTTGACTACATAGTATATGTGATGTGTTGTCTTGGATGCCCCACATCTACCACATTATTTTTTAGGGCTTTGTTTAAACAGTGAAAATGTTTAGGTTTTGGAAAATAAAAAACAAAAAACAAGACATCAATAGATGAGTAAGAGATGAAAGGAAAATAGTAGGAATTTTGGAAAGAAAATAAAAGAAAGGAAACATGAAGACACATCATAAAATAAAAAGTGTTTGTGGGTCATGATAAAAAACAGCAACAACAAAAATGATTAGCCAAACAGGATACCTGCAGTTGAAGTTGCTGTGCTTGTTTGTTCAGATGTCACCGTGGTGGTTTCCATGGAAGTGGGTGTTGTTGTTTCTTTTTAGAGGAGAAAAACAGAAGACATTAATATTGCAAATGAACTAATGTAGAAAGCAAAAATTGACATCAGTGATGCTTTTGATAGCATGTAGGTAATTTAGGTACTTATTAAGATTGTGCCACTCGAAATAGAGTAATTTCCCCCTTTTAAACATTCCTTTTATTGTCGATTTCGGTTCTTTTAGTTTGGTCAAATAACAGCAACATTTGTGTTTAGAGCATAAAATGCAGGTAACACTCATACTAGTGCCAATGTCCATATTGCATTCTTGTATTCAACAGAAACTTTATCAGAGGTATAGCTAGTGAATTGTAATGCTAGAGTATGATTGACTGGAGGCGTTGCTGCTAAAATTGGTATTTTGATTGTCATCTAATTTCTGTACCGAGGCCAATCTAAAAAAACAGGTCATTTCCATTGACGATTTTACAGTGGGTTCAGATTTAGGTGGAAGGATACTGCAGCCAAAAAGAAACTCCCCGTGAGCTGATTTTTTGTCTATTGATTTTTACACAGTCACAATTGGCTGGACAGCATGTTTGCTTTGTTACAGAGGATGTCTCATAACCATCAAACTATTATTTATGACCTTCATTCAACAATACATATATTTAAGCATTCGAAAGTAAAATATGAAATCAACTATCAAGAAAATGTTTTTTCATGAAATGCAAATGAAGGGGGCAGTTGAAATAAAATGGCAAAAAAAGGAAGAGGAAAAATTAAAGACATATGATAAAATCAGCTGAGTTTGAGTGTAGCACTTAGAAAGTGCAATAAAGAAATATATCAACAAAAAAGATACCTGCAGTTGAAGTAGGTATACTTGTACTTTCTGATGTCACCGGGGCGGTTACCACGGATGTAGGGTTGGTTGTTTCTTGTTACAGGAAACAAAATGAAATGAATTAATATTGTGAATAAACTGAAACAGTAAACTGAAACTGATATTATTGGAGACGTCTCGCACTGTATAGGAGATTTGTGACTCTTGAGTCATCCATTAAAATTACAGCATTTTCTCACTTTCTGAATACCTATTACTGTAGGTTACAACTCTTTCAGATTGCTGCAGTATTTAGAAAATACATTTTTGGAGAATAAAATGCAGGTCATTCACCTACTGTGCCAACAACAACATGTATTTCTCTTTATACCCTCTGAAAACTATTGAAATCTGTAGCTAATGAATCGTCAGGCTATAGTGCAACAGAAAAGAGGGATTCCCAATTAATTTACAATTTTCAATGGCCGCATAAATTGTGTTCCAAGCCCTTTTTCACTAACAGGTCTATCGTAATAAAGACTTGATAATGGTTTCAGGTTTAAGGAGCAGTCTTTAGCCAAAATGCAACAGAAGCTCCATCTGAGGACGCTGGGCCTGATTGACAAAGTTAAATTGACACTTCCATGTACATGAAAGATTTTTTGCCATTCACAGACACATTTACAAGTAGTATCTTTTTTACGACCTTTCTTTTAATGCGCAGAGATTCTGTCGATAATGTTGAGACTCCTCAGTCATAAAGATACTACTCGTATAATTACTTTGGGAATTACAAATAATCATAGACTTATAAAATATGTAAAATTATCTTTGTGAATCAAGCTATCTGTGCCAATTTAGGTTGCATGCTAAAGGTTGACTAGATAGTATATGTGATATGCTGTCTTGGATGCCCCACATCTACCACATTATTTTTTAGGGCTTTGTTTAAACAGTGAAAATGTTTAGGTTTTTTCAAAAATAAAATACAAAAAACAAGACATCTATAGATGAGTAAGAGATGAAAGGAAAATAGTAGGAATTTTGGAAAGAAAATAAAAGAAAGGAAACATGAAGACACATCAAAAAATAAAAAGTGTTTGTGGGTCATGATAAAAAACAGCAACAACAAAAATGATTAGCCAAACAGGATACCTGCAGTTGAAGTTGCTGTGCTTGTTTGTTCAGATGTCACCGTGGTGGTTTCCATGGAAGTGGGTGTTGTTGTTTCTTTTTAGAGGAGAAAAACAGAAGACATTAAGATTGCAAATGAACTAATGTAGAAAGCAAAAATTGACATAAGTGATGCTTTTGATAGCATGTAGGTAATTTAGGTACTTATTAAGATTGTGCCACTAGAAATACAGTAATTTCCCCCTTTTAAACATTCCTTTTATTGTCGATTTCGGTTCTTTTAGATTGGTGAAATAACAGCAACATTTGTGTTTTGAGCATAAAATGCAGGTAACACTCATACTAGTGCCAATGTCCATATTGCATTCTTGGCATTCTTGTATTCAACAGAAACTTTATCAGAGGTATAGCTAGTGAATTGTAATGCTAGAGTATGATTGACTGGAGGTGTTGCTGCTAAAATTGGTATTTTGATTGTCATCTAATTTCTGTACCGAGGCCAATCGCAAAAAACAGGTCACTTCCATTGACGATTTTACAGTGGGTTCAGATTTAGGTGGAAGGATACTGCAGCCAAAAAGAAACTCCCCGTGAGCTGATTTTTTGTCTATTGATTTTTACACAGTCACAATTGGCTGGACAGCATGTTTGCTTTGTTACAGAGGATGTCTCATAACCATCAAACTATTATTTATGACCTTCATTCAACAATACATATATTTAAGCATTCGAAAGTAAAATATGAAAGCAACTATCAAGAAAATGTTTTTTCATAAAATGCAAATGAAGGGGGCAGTTGAAATAAAATGGTGAAAAAGGAAGAGGAAAAATGAAAGACATATGATGAAATCAGCTGAGTTTGAGTGTAGCACTTAGAAAGTGCAATAAAGAAATATATCAACAAAAAAGATACCTGCAGTTGAAGTAGGTATACTTGTACTTTCTGATG
Source organism: Lissotriton helveticus (assembly GCF_964261635.1). Classification (NCBI taxonomy): domain Eukaryota; kingdom Metazoa; phylum Chordata; class Amphibia; order Caudata; family Salamandridae; genus Lissotriton; species Lissotriton helveticus. Next base: position 32,336,386 of record NC_136072.1, on the reverse strand, counting down.
TCACCGGGGCGGTTACCACAGATGTAGGGTTGGTTGTTTCTTGTTACAGTAAACAAAATGAAATGAATTAATATTGTGAATAAACTGAAACAGTAAACTGAAACTGATATTATTGGAGACGTCTCGCATTGTATAGGAGATTTGTGACTCTTGAGTCATCCATTAATATTACAGCCTTTTCTCACTTTCTGAATACCTATTACTATAGGTTACAACTCTTTCAGATTGCTGCAGTATTTAGAAAAAACATTTTCGGAGAATAAAATGCAGGTCATTCACCTACTGTGCCAACACCAACATGTATTTCTCTTTATACCCTCTGAAAACTATTGAAATCTGTAGCTAATGAATCGTCAGGCTATAGTGCAACAGAAAAGAGGGATTCCCAATTAATTTACAATTTTCAATGGCTGCATAAATTGTGTTCCAAGCCCTTTTTCACTAACAGGTCTATCGTAATAAAGACTTGATAATGGTTTCAGGTTTAAGGAGCAGTCTTTAGCCAAAATGCAACAGAAGCTCCATCTGAGGACGCTGGGCCTGATTGACAAAGTTAAATTGACACTTCCATGTACATGAAAGATTTTTTGCCATTCACAGACACATGTAAAAGTAGTATCTTTTTTACGACCTATCTTTTAATGCGCAGAGATTTTGTCGATAATGTTGACCCTCCTCAGTCATAAAGATAATACTCGTATAATTACTTTGGGAATTACAAATAATCATAGACTTACAAAATATGTAAAATTACCTTTGTGAATCAGGCTATCTGTGCCAATTTAGGTTGCATGCTAAAGGTTGACTACATAGTATATGTGATGTGTTGTCTTGGATGCCCCACATCTACCACATTATTTTTTAGGGCTTTGTTTAAACAGTGAAAATGTTTAGGTTTTGGAAAATAAAAAACAAAAAACAAGACATCAATAGATGAGTAAGAGATGAAAGGAAAATAGTAGGAATTTTGGAAAGAAAATAAAAGAAAGGAAACATGAAGACACATCATAAAATAAAAAGTGTTTGTGGGTCATGATAAAAAACAGCAACAACAAAAATGATTAGCCAAACAGGATACCTGCAGTTGAAGTTGCTGTGCTTGTTTGTTCAGATGTCACCGTGGTGGTTTCCATGGAAGTGGGTGTTGTTGTTTCTTTTTAGAGGAGAAAAACAGAAGACATTAATATTGCAAATGAACTAATGTAGAAAGCAAAAATTGACATCAGTGATGCTTTTGATAGCATGTAGGTAATTTAGGTACTTATTAAGATTGTGCCACTCGAAATAGAGTAATTTCCCCCTTTTAAACATTCCTTTTATTGTCGATTTCGGTTCTTTTAGTTTGGTCAAATAACAGCAACATTTGTGTTTAGAGCATAAAATGCAGGTAACACTCATACTAGTGCCAATGTCCATATTGCATTCTTGTATTCAACAGAAACTTTATCAGAGGTATAGCTAGTGAATTGTAATGCTAGAGTATGATTGACTGGAGGCGTTGCTGCTAAAATTTGTATTTTGATTGTCATCTAATTTCTGTACCGAGGCCAATCTCAAAAAACAGGTCATTTCCATTGACGATTTTACAGTGGGTTCAGATTTAGGTGGAAGGATACTGCAGCCAAAAAGAAACTCCCCGTGAGCTGATTTTTTGTCTATTGATTTTTACACAGTCACAATTGGCTGGACAGCATGTTTGCTTTGTTACAGAGGATGTCTCATAACCATCAAACTATTATTTATGACCTTCATTCAACAATACATATATTTAAGCATTCGAAAGTAAAATATGAAATCAACTATCAAGAAAATGTTTTTTCATGAAATGCAAATGAAGGGGGCAGTTGAAATAAAATGGCGAAAAAAGGAAGAGGAAAAATTAAAGACATATGATAAAATCAGCTGAGTTTGAGTGTAGCACTTAGAAAGTGCAATAAAGAAATATATCAACAAAAAAGATACCTGCAGTTGAAGTAGGTATACTTGTACTTTCTGATGTCACCGGGGCGGTTACCACGGATGTAGGGTTGGTTGTTTCTTGTTACAGGAAACAAAATGAAATGAATTAATATTGTGAATAAACTGAAACAGTAAACTGAAACTGATATTATTGGAGACGTCTCGCACTGTATAGGAGATTTGTGACTCTTGAGTCATCCATTAAAATTACAGCATTTTCTCACTTTCTGAATACCTATTACTGTAGGTTACAACTCTTTCAGATTGCTGCAGTATTTAGAAAATACATTTTTGGAGAATAAAATGCAGGTCATTCACCTACTGTGCCAACAACAACATGTATTTCTCTTTATACCCTCTGAAAACTATTGAAATCTGTAGCTAATGAATCGTCAGGCTATAGTGCAACAGAAAAGAGGGATTCCCAATTAATTTACAATTTTCAATGGCCGCATAAATTGTGTTCCAAGCCCTTTTTCACTAACAGGTCTATCGTAATAAAGACTTGATAATGGTTTCAGGTTTAAGGAGCAGTCTTTAGCCAAAATGCAACAGAAGCTCCATCTGAGGACGCTGGGCCTGATTGACAAAGTTAAATTGACACTTCCATGTACATGAAAGATTTTTTGCCATTCACAGACACATTTACAAGTAGTATCTTTTTTACGACCTTTCTTTTAATGCGCAGAGATTCTGTCGATAATGTTGAGACTCCTCAGTCATAAAGATACTACTCGTATAATTACTTTGGGAATTACAAATAATCATAGACTTATAAAATATGTAAAATTATCTTTGTGAATCAAGCTATCTGTGCCAATTTAGGTTGCATGCTAAAGGTTGACTAGATAGTGGTAAACACACATTACAACGCATTTTTTACAACGCACTACCATTACAACGGGACTTTTACAACGCAAATACTATTACAACGCATGTATTTACAACGCAGTTTTTTACAACGCAGGTACTTTTACAACGCATACCATTACAACGTAAGTATAAGTAAGTATATAATTATATTTAAAATGTTATATGTTAGTTTTTTTTTAAAGGGGTATTGTTAGGGTTCAGGGTCATTTTTGGGTTTATGGGTAAAGGGGTATTTTTAGGGTTCAGGGTCAGTTTTGGGTTTTTGGGTAAAAGGGTATTTTTAGGGTTCAGGGTCAGTTTTGGGTTTTTGGGTAAAGGGGTATTTTTAGGGTTCAGGGTTAGTTTTGTGTTTTTGGGTAAAGGGGTATTTTTAGGGTTCATGGTCAGTTTTCAGTTTTTGGGTAAAGGGGTATTTTTAGGGTTCAGGGTCAGTTTTCAGTTTTTGGGTAAAGGGGTATTTTTAGGGTTTAGGGTCAGTTTTCAGTTTTTGGGTAAAGGGGTATTTTTAGGGTTTAGGGTCAGTTTTCAGTTTTTGGGTAAAGGGGTATTTTTAGGGTTCAGGGTCAGTTTTCAGTTTTTGGGTAAAGGGGTATTTTTAGGGTTTAGGGTCAGTTTTCAGTTTTTGGGTAAAGGGGTATTTTTAGGGTTCAGGGTCAGTTTTCAGTTTTTGGGTAAAGGGGTATTTTTTGGGTTTAGGGTCAGTTTTCAGTTTTTGGGTAAAGGGGTATTTTTAGGGTTCAGGGTCAGTTTTCAGTTTTTGGGTAAAGGGGTATTTTTAGGGTACAGGGTCAGTTTTCAGTTTTTGGGTAAAGGGGTATTTTTAGGGTTCAGGGTCAGTTTTCAGTTTTTGGGTAAAGGGGTATTTTTTGGGTTTAGGGTCAGTTTTCAGTTTTTGGGTAAAGGGGTATTTTTAGGGTTTATGGTCAGTTTTGGGAATTTTAGATAAAGGGGTACAAGAAAAAATAAAATAAAATTAAATATAAATTAAATTAATAAAATTAAAATAATTTAAATTAAATTAAATTAAATACAATTACATTAAATAAAAATAATTTTAAATAATATACAATTAAAATAATTATATATACTTACCAATACTTACGTTGTAATGGTATGCGTTGTAAAGGTACCTGCGTTGTAAAAAACTGCGTTGTAAATACATGCGTTGTAATAGTATTTGCGTTGTAAAAGTCCCGTTGTAATGGTAGGCGTTGTAAAAGTATGCGTTTTAACATCATATATCCCTAGATAGTATATGTGATATGCTGTCTTGGATGCCCCACATCTACCACATTATTTTTTAGGGCTTTGTTTAAACAGTGAAAATGTTTAGGTTTTTTCAAAAATAAAATACAAAAAACAAGACATCTATAGATGAGTAAGAGATGAAAGGAAAATAGTAGGAATTTTGGAAAGAAAATAAAAGAAAGGAAACATGAAGACACATCAAAAAATAAAAAGTGTTTGTGGGTCATGATAAAAAACAGCAACAACAAAAATGATTAGCCAAACAGGATACCTGCAGTTGAAGTTGCTGTGCTTGTTTGTTCAGATGTCACCGTGGTGGTTTCCATGGAAGTGGGTGTTGTTGTTTCTTTTTAGAGGAGAAAAACAGAAGACATTAAGATTGCAAATGAACTAATGTAGAAAGCAAAAATTGACATAAGTGATGCTTTTGATAGCATGTAGGTAATTTAGGTACTTATTAAGATTGTGCCACTAGAAATACAGTGATTTCCCCCTTTTAAACATTCCTTTTATTGTCGATTTCGGTTCTTTTAGATTGGTGAAATAACAGCAACATTTGTGTTTTGAGCATAAAATGCAGGTAACACTCATACTAGTGCCAATGTCCATATTGCATTCTTGGCATTCTTGTATTCAACAGAAACTTTATCAGAGGTATAGCTAGTGAATTGTAATGCTAGAGTATGATTGACTGGAGGTGTTGCTGCTAAAATTGGTATTTTGATTGTCATCTAATTTCTGTACCGAGGCCAATCGCAAAAAACAGGTCACTTCCATTGACGATTTTACAGTGGGTTCAGATTTAGGTGGAAGGATACTGCAGCCAAAAAGAAACTCCCCGTGAGCTGATTTTTTGTCTATTGATTTTTACACAGTCACAATTGGCTGGACAGCATGTTTGCTTTGTTACAGAGGATGTCTCATAACCATCAAACTATTATTTATGACCTTCATTCAACAATACATATATTTAAGCATTCGAAAGTAAAATATGAAATCAACTATCAAGAAAATGTTTTTTCATAAAATGCAAATGAAGGGGGCAGTTGAAATAAAATGGTGAAAAAGGAAGAGGAAAAATGAAAGACATATGATGAAATCAGCTGAGTTTGAGTGTAGCACTTAGAAAGTGCAATAAAGAAATATATCAACAAAAAAGATACCTGCAGTTGAAGTAGGTATACTTGTACTTTCTGATGTCACCGGGGCGGTTACCACAGATGTAGGGTTGGTTGTTTCTTGTTACAGTAAACAAAATGAAATGAATTAATATTGTGAATAAACTGAAACAGTAAACTGAAATTGATATTATTGGAGATGTCTTGCACTGTATAGGAGATTTGTGACTCTTGAGTCATCCATTAAAATGACAGCATTTTCTCACTTTCTGAATACCTATTACTATTGGTTACAACTCTTTCAGATTGCTGCAGTATTTAGAAAATACATTTTCGGAGAATAAAATGCAGGTCATTCACCTACTGTGCCAACACCAACATGTATTTCTCTTTATACCCTCTGAAAACTATTGAAATCTGTAGCTAATGAATCGTCAGGCTATAGTGCAACAGAAAAGAGGGATTCCCAATTAATTTACAATTTTCAATGGCCGCATAAATTGTGTTCCAAGCCCTTTTTCACTAACAGGTCTATCGTAATAAAGACTTGATAATGGTTTCAGGTTTAAGGAGCAGTCTTTAGCCAAAATGCAAAAGAAGCTCCATCTGAGGACGCTGGGCCTGATTGACAAAGTTAAATTGACACTTCCATGTACATGAAAGATTTTTTGCCTTTCACAGACACATGTAAAAGTAGTATCTTTTTTACGACCTATCTTTTAATGCGCAGAGATTTTGTCGATAATGTTGACCCTCCTCAGTCATAAAGATACTACTCGTATAATTACTTTGGGAATTACAAATAATCATAGACTTACAAAATATGTAAAATTACCTTTGTGAATCAGGCTATCTGTGCCAATTTAGGTTGCATGCTAAAGGTTGACTACATGGCATATGTGATGTGTTGTCTTGGATGCCCCACATCTACCACATTATCTTTTAGGGCTTTTATTAAACAGTGAAAATGTTTAGGTTTTGGAAAATAAAAAACAAAAAACAAGACATCAATAGATGAGTAAGAGATGAAAGGAAAATAGTAGGAATTTTGGAAAGAAAATAAAAGAAAGGAAACATGAAGACACATCATAAAATAAAAAGTGTTTGTGGGTCATGATAAAAAACAGCAACAACAAAAATGATTAGCCAAACAGGATACCTGCAGTTGAAGTTGCTGTGCTTGTTTGTTCAGATGTCACTGTGGTGGTTTCCATGGAAGTGGGTGTTGTTGTTTCTTTTTAGAGGAGAAAAACAGAAGACATTAATATTGCAAATGAACTAATGTAGAAAGCAAAAATTGACATAAGTGATGCTTTTGATAGCATGTAGGTAATTTAGGTACTTATTAAGATTGTGCCACTCGAAATAGAGTAATTTCCCCCTTTTAAACATTCCTTTTATTGTCGATTTTGGTTCTTTTAGTTTGGTGAAATAACAGCAACATTTGTGTTTAGAGCATAAAATGCAGGTAACACTCATACTAGTGCCAATGTCCATATTGCATTCTTGTATTCAACAGAAACTTTATCAGAGGTATAGCTAGTGAATTGTAATGCTAGAGTATGATTGACTGGAGGCGTTGCTGCTAAAATTGGTATTTTGATTGTCATCTAATTTCTGTACCGAGGCCAATCTCAAAAAACAGGTCATTTCCATTGACGATTTTACAGTGGGTTCAGATTTAGGTGGAAGGATACTGCAGCCAAAAAGAAACTCCCCGTGAGCTGATTTTTTGTCTATTGATTTTTACACAGTCACAATTGGCTGGACAGCATGTTTGCTTTGTTACAGAGGATGTCTCATAACCATCAAACTATTATTTATGACCTTCATTCAACAATACATATATTTAAGCATTCGAAAGTAAAATATGAAATCAACTATCAAGAAAATGTTTTTTCATGAAATGCAAATGAAGGGGGCAGTTGAAATAAAATGGCGAAAAAGGAAGAGGAAAAATTAAAGACATATGATAAAATCAGCTGAGTTTGAGTGTAGCACTTAGAAAGTGCAATAAAGAAATATATCAACAAAAAAGATACCTGCAGTTGAAGTAGGTATACTTGTACTTTCTGATGTCACCGGGGCGGTTACCACGGATGTAGGGTTGGTTGTTTCTTGTTACAGGAAACAAAATGAAATGAATTAATATTGTGAATAAACTGAAACAGTAAACTGAAACTGATATTATTGGAGACGTCTCGCACTGTATAGGAGATTTGTGACTCTTGAGTCATCCATTAAAATTACAGCATTTTCTCACTTTCTGAATACCTATTACTGTAGGTTACAACTCTTTCAGATTGCTGCAGTATTTAGAAAATACATTTTTGGAGAATAAAATGCAGGTCATTCACCTACTGTGCCAACAACAACATGTATTTCTCTTTATACCCTCTGAAAACTATTGAAATCTGTAGCTAATGAATCGTCAGGCTATAGTGCAACAGAAAAGAGGGATTCCCAATTAATTTACAATTTTCAATGGCCGCATAAATTGTGTTCCAAGCCCTTTTTCACTAACAGGTCTATCGTAATAAAGACTTGATAATGGTTTCAGGTTTAAGGAGCAGTCTTTAGCCAAAATGCAACAGAAGCTCCATCTGAGGACGCTGGGCCTGATTGACAAAGTTAAATTGACACTTCCATGTACATGAAAGATTTTTTGCCATTCACAGACACATTTACAAGTAGTATCTTTTTTACGACCTTTCTTTTAATGCTCAGAGATTCTGTCGATAATGTTGAGACTCCTCAGTCATAAAGATACTACTCGTATAATTACTTTGGGAATTACAAATAATCATAGACTTATAAAATATGTAAAATTATATTTGTGAATCAAGCTATCTGTGCCAATTTAGGTTGCATGCTAAAGGTTGACTAGATAGTATATGTGATATGCTGTCTTGGATGCCCCACATCTACCACATTATTTTTTAGGGCTTTGTTTAAACAGTGAAAATGTTTAGGTTTTTTCAAAAATAAAATACAAAAAACAAGACATCTATAGATGAGTAAGAGATGAAAGGAAAATAGTAGGAATTTTAGATAGAAAATAAAAGAAAGGAAACATGAAGACACATCAAAAAATAAAAAGTGTTTGTGGGTCATGATAAAAAACAGCAACAACAAAAATGATTAGCCAAACAGGATACCTGCAGTTGAAGTTGCTGTGCTTGTTTGTTCAGATGTCACCGTGGTGGTTTCCATGGAAGTGGGTGTTGTTGTTTCTTTTTAGAGGAGAAAAACAGAAGACATTAAGATTGCAAATGAACTAATGTAGAAAGCAAAAATTGACATAAGTGATGCTTTTGATAGCATGTAGGTAATTTAGGTACTTATTAAGATTGTGCCACTAGAAATACAGTAATTTCCCCCTTTTAAACATTCCTTTTATTGTCGATTTCGGTTCTTTTAGATTGGTGAAATAACAGCAACATTTGTGTTTTGAGCATAAAATGCAGGTAACACTCATACTAGTGCCAATGTCCATATTGCATTCTTGGCATACTTGTATTCAACAGAAACTTTATCAGAGGTATAGCTAGTGAATTGTAATGCTAGAGTATGATTGACTGGAGGTGTTGCTGCTAAAATTGGTATTTTGATTGTCATCTAATTTCTGTACCGAGGCCAATCGCAAAAAACAGGTCACTTCCACTGACGATTTTACAGTGGGTTCAGATTTAGGTGGAAGGATACTGCAGCCAAAAAGAAACTCCCCGTGAGCTGATTTTTTGTCTATTGATTTTTTCACAGTCACAATTGGCTGGACAGCATGTTTGCTTTGTTACAGAGGATGTCTCATAACCATCAAACTATTATTTATGACCTTCATTCAACAATACATATATTTAAGCATTCGAAAGTAAAATATGAAATCAACTATCAAGAAAATGTTTTTTCATAAAATGCAAATGAAGGGGGCAGTTGAAATAAAATGGTGAAAAAGGAAGAGGAAAAATGAAAGACATATGATGAAATCAGCTGAGTTTGAGTGTAGCACTTAGAAAGTGCAATAAAGAAATATATCAACAAAAAAGATACCTGCAGTTGAAGTAGGTATACTTGTACTTTCTGATGTCACCGGGGCGGTTACCACAGATGTAGGGTTGGTTGTTTCTTGTTACAGTAAACAAAATGAAATGAATTAATATTGTGAATAAACTGAAACAGTAAACTGAAACTGATATTATTGGAGATGTCTTGCACTGTATAGGAGATTTGTGACTCTTGAGTCATCCATTAAAATGACAGCATTTTCTCACTTTCTGAATACCTATTACTATAGGTTACAACTCTTTCAGATTGCTGCAGTATTTAGAAAATACATTTTCGGAGAATAAAATGCAGGTCATTCACCTACTGTCCCAACACCAACATGTATTTCTCTTTATACCCTCTGAAAACTATTGAAATCTGTAGCTAATGAATCGTCAGGCTAGTGCAACAGAAAAGAGGGATTCCCAATTAATTTACAATTTTCAATGGCCGCATGAATTGTGTTCCAAGCCCTTTTTCACTAACAGGTCTATCGTAATAAAGACTTGATAATGGTTTCAGGTTTAAGGAGCAGTCTTTAGCCAAAATGCAAAAGAAGCTCCATCTGAGGACGCTGGGCCTGATTGACAAAGTTAAATTGACACTTCCATGTACATGAAAGATTTTTTGCCTTTCACAGACACATGTAAAAGTAGTATCTTTTTTACGACCTATCTTTTAATGCGCAGAGATTTTGTCGATAATGTTGACCCTCCTCAGTCATAAAGATACTACTCCTATAATTACTTTGGGAATTACAAATAATCATAGACTTACAAAATATGTAAAATTACCTTTGTGAATCAGGCTATCTGTGCCAATTTAGGTTGCATGCTAAAGGTTGACTACATAGTATATGTGATGTGTTGTCTTGGATGCCCCACATCTACCACATTATTTTTTAGGGCTTTGTTTAAACAGTGAAAATGTTTAGGTTTTGGAAAATAAAAAACAAAAAACAAGACATCAATAGATGAGTAAGAGATGAAAGGAAAATAGTAGGAATTTTGGAAATAAAATAAAAGAAAGGAAACATGAAGACACATCATAAAATAAAAAGTGTTTGTGGGTCATGATAAAAAACAGCAACAACAAAAATGATTAGCCAAACAGGATACCTGCAGTTGAAGTTGCTGTGCTTGTTTGTTCAGATGTCACTGTGGTGGTTTCCATGGAAGTGGGTGTTGTTGTTTCTTTTTAGAGGAGAAAAACAGAAGACATTAATATTGCAAATGAACTAATGTAGAAAGCAAAAATTGACATAAGTGATGCTTTTGATAGCATGTAGGTAATTTAGGTACTTATTAAGATTGTGCCACTCGAAATAGAGTAATTTCCCCCTTTTAAACATTCCTTTTATTGTCGATTTCGGTTCTTTTAGTTTGGTGAAATAACAGCAACATTTGTGTTTAGAGCATAAAATGCAGGTAACACTCATACTAGTGCCAATGTCCATATTGCATTCTTGTATTCAACAGAAACTTTATCAGAGGTATAGCTAGTGAATTGTAATGCTAGAGTATGACTGACTGGAGGCGTTGCTGCTAAAATTGGTATTTTGATTGTCATCTAATTTCTGTACCGAGGCCAATCTCAAAAAACAGGTCATTTCCATTGACGATTTTACAGTGGGTTCAGATTTAGGTGGAAGGATACTGCAGCCAAAAAGAAACTCCCTGTGAGCTGATTTTTTGTCTATTGATTTTTACACAGTCACAATTGGCTGGACAGCATGTTTGCTTTGTTACAGAGGATGTCTCATAACCATCAAACTATTATTTATGACCTTCATTCAACAATACATATATTTAAGCATTCGAAAGTAAAATATGAAATCAACTATCAAGAAAATGTTTTTTCATGAAATGCAAATGAAGGGGGCAGTTGAAATAAAATGGCGAAAAAGGAAGAGGAAAAATTAAAGACATATGATAAAATCAGCTGAGTTTGAGTGTAGCACTTAGAAAGTGCAATAAAGAAATATATCAACAAAAAAGATACCTGCAGTTGAAGTAGGTATACTTGTACTTTCTGATGTCACCGGGGCGGTTACCACGGATGTAGGGTTGGTTGTTTCTTGTTACAGGAAACAAAATGAAATGAATTAATATTGTGAATAAACTGAAACAGTAAACTGAAACTGATATTATTGGAGACGTCTCGCACTGTATAGGAGATTTGTGACTCTTGAGTCATCCATTAAAATTACAGCATTTTCTCACTTTCTGAATACCTATTACTGTAGGTTACAACTCTTTCAGATTGCTGCAGTATTTAGAAAATACATTTTTGGAGAATAAAATGCAGGTCATTCACCTACTGTGCCAACAACAACATGTATTTCTCTTTATACCCTCTGAAAACTATTGAAATCTGTAGCTAATGAATCGTCAGGCTATAGTGCAACAGAAAAGAGGGATTCCCAATTAATTTACAATTTTCAATGGCCGCATAAATTGTGTTCCAAGCCCTTTTTCACTAACAGGTCTATCGTAATAAAGACTTGATAATGGTTTCAGGTTTAAGGAGCAGTCTTTAGCCAAAATGCAACAGAAGCTCCATCTGAGGACGCTGGGCCTGATTGACAAAGTTAAATTGACACTTCCATGTACATGAAAGATTTTTTGCCATTCACAGACACATTTACAAGTAGTATCTTTTTTACGACCTTTCTTTTAATGCTCAGAGATTCTGTCGATAATGTTGAGACTCCTCAGTCATAAAGATACTACTCGTATAATTACTTTGGGAATTACAAATAATCATAGACTTATAAAATATGTAAAATTATATTTGTGAATCAAGCTATCTGTGCCAATTTAGGTTGCATGCTAAAGGTTGACTAGATAGTATATGTGATATGCTGTCTTGGATGCCCCACATCTACCACATTATTTTTTAGGGCTTTGTTTAAACAGTGAAAATGTTTAGGTTTTTTCAAAAATAAAATACAAAAAACAAGACATCTATAGATGAGTAAGAGATGAAAGGAAAATAGTAGGAATTTTAGATAGAAAATAAAAGAAAGGAAACATGAAGACACATCAAAAAATAAAAAGTGTTTGTGGGTCATGATAAAAAACAGCAACAACAAAAATGATTAGCCAAACAGGATACCTGCAGTTGAAGTTGCTGTGCTTGTTTGTTCAGATGTCACCGTGGTGGTTTCCATGGAAGTGGGTGTTGTTGTTTCTTTTTAGAGGAGAAAAACAGAAGACATTAAGATTGCAAATGAACTAATGTAGAAAGCAAAAATTGACATAAGTGATGCTTTTGATAGCATGTAGGTAATTTAGGTACTTATTAAGATTGTGCCACTAGAAATACAGTAATTTCCCCCTTTTAAACATTCCTTTTATTGTCGATTTCGGTTCTTTTAGATTGGTGAAATAACAGCAACATTTGTGTTTTGAGCATAAAATGCAGGTAACACTCATACTAGTGCCAATGTCCATATTGCATTCTTGGCATACTTGTATTCAACAGAAACTTTATCAGAGGTATAGCTAGTGAATTGTAATGCTAGAGTATGATTGACTGGAGGTGTTGCTGCTAAAATTGGTATTTTGATTGTCATCTAATTTCTGTACCGAGGCCAATCGCAAAAAACAGGTCACTTCCACTGACGATTTTACAGTGGGTTCAGATTTAGGTGGAAGGATACTGCAGCCAAAAAGAAACTCCCCGTGAGCTGATTTTTTGTCTATTGATTTTTTCACAGTCACACTTGGCTGGACAGCATGTTTGCTTTGTTACAGAGGATGTCTCATAACCATCAAACTATTATTTATGACCTTCATTCAACAATACATATATTTAAGCATTCGAAAGTAAAATATGAAATCAACTATCAAGAAAATGTTTTTTCATAAAATGCAAATGAAGGGGGCAGTTGAAATAAAATGGTGAAAAAGGAAGAGGAAAAATGAAAGACATATGATGAAATCAGCTGAGTTTGAGTGTAGCACTTAGAAAGTGCAATAAAGAAATATATCAACAAAAAAGATACCTGCAGTTGAAGTAGGTATACTTGTACTTTCTGATGTCACCGGGGCGGTTACCACAGATGTAGGGTTGGTTGTTTCTTGTTACAGTAAACAAAATGAAATGAATTAATATTGTGAATAAACTGAAACAGTAAACTGAAACTGATATTATTGGAGATGTCTTGCACTGTATAGGAGATTTGTGACTCTTGAGTCATCCATTAAAATGACAGCATTTTCTCACTTTCTGAATACCTATTACTATAGGTTACAACTCTTTCAGATTGCTGCAGTATTTAGAAAATACATTTTCGGAGAATAAAATGCAGGTCATTCACCTACTGTCCCAACACCAACATGTATTTCTCTTTATACCCTCTGAAAACTATTGAAATCTGTAGCTAATGAATCGTCAGGCTAGTGCAACAGAAAAGAGGGATTCCCAATTAATTTACAATTTTCAATGGCCGCATGAATTGTGTTCCAAGCCCTTTTTCACTAACAGGTCTATCGTAATAAAGACTTGATAATGGTTTCAGGTTTAAGGAGCAGTCTTTAGCCAAAATGCAAAAGAAGCTCCATCTGAGGACGCTGGGCCTGATTGACAAAGTTAAATTGACACTTCCATGTACATGAAAGATTTTTTGCCTTTCACAGACACATGTAAAAGTAGTATCTTTTTTACGACCTATCTTTTAATGCGCAGAGATTTTGTCGATAATGTTGACCCTCCTCAGTCATAAAGATACTACTCCTATAATTACTTTGGGAATTACAAATAATCATAGACTTACAAAATATGTAAAATTACCTTTGTGAATCAGGCTATCTGTGCCAATTTAGGTTGCATGCTAAAGGTTGACTACATAGTATATGTGATGTGTTGTCTTGGATGCCCCACATCTACCACATTATTTTTTAGGGCTTTGTTTAAACAGTGAAAATGTTTAGGTTTTGGAAAATAAAAAACAAAAAACAAGACATCAATAGATGAGTAAGAGATGAAAGGAAAATAGTAGGAATTTTGGAAATAAAATAAAAGAAAGGAAACATGAAGACACATCATAAAATAAAAAGTGTTTGTGGGTCATGATAAAAAACAGCAACAACAAAAATGATTAGCCAAACAGGATACCTGCAGTTGAAGTTGCTGTGCTTGTTTGTTCAGATGTCACTGTGGTGGTTTCCATGGAAGTGGGTGTTGTTGTTTCTTTTTAGAGGAGAAAAACAGAAGACATTAATATTGCAAATGAACTAATGTAGAAAGCAAACATTGACATAAGTGATGCTTTTGATAGCATGTAGGTAATTTAGGTACTTATTAAGATTGTGCCACTCGAAATAGAGTAATTTCCCCCTTTTAAACATTCCTTTTATTGTCGATTTCGGTTCTTTTAGTTTGGTGAAATAACAGCAACATTTGTGTTTAGAGCATAAAATGCAGGTAACACTCATACTAGTGCCAATGTCCATATTGCATTCTTGTATTCAACAGAAACTTTATCAGAGGTATAGCTAGTGAATTGTAATGCTAGAGTATGATTGACTGGAGGCGTTGCTGCTAAAATTGGTATTTTGATTGTCATCTAATTTCTGTACCGAGGCCAATCTCAAAAAACAGGTCATTTCCATTGACGATTTTACAGTGGGTTCAGATTTAGGTGGAAGGATACTGCAGCCAAAAAGAAACTCCCCGTGAGCTGATTTTTTGTCTATTGATTTTTACACAGTCACAATTGGCTGGACAGCATGTTTGCTTTGTTACAGAGGATGTCTCATAACCATCAAACTATTATTTATGACCTTCATTCAACAATACATATATTTAAGCATTCGAAAGTAAAATATGAAATCAACTATCAAGAAAATGTTTTTCATAAAATGCAAATGAAGGGGGCAGTTGAAATAAAATGGCGAAAAAGGAAGAGGAAAAATTAAAGACATATGATAAAATCAGCTGAGTTTGAGTGTAGCACTTAGAAAGTGCAATAAAGAAATATATCAACAAAAAAGATACCTGCAGTTGAAGTAGGTATACTTGTACTTTCTGATGTCACCGGGGCGGTTACCACGGATGTAGGGTTGGTTGTTTCTTGTTACAGGAAACAAAATGAAATGAATTAATATTGTGAATAAACTGAAACAGTAAACTGAAACTGATATTATTGGAGACGTCTCACACTGTATAGGAGATTTGTGACTCTTGAGTCATCCATTAAAATTACAGCATTTTCTCACTTTCTGAATACCTATTACTGTAGGTTACAACTCTTTCAGATTGCTGCAGTATTTAGAAAATACATTTTTGGAGAATAAAATGCAGGTCATTCACCTACTGTGCCAACACCAACATGTATTTCTCTTTATACCCTCTGAAAACTATTGAAATCTGTAGCTAATGAATCGTCAGGCTATAGTGCAACAGAAAAGAGGGATACCCAATTAATTTACAATTTTCAATGGCCGCATGAATTGTGTTCCAAGCCCTTTTTCACTAACAGGTCTATCGTAATAAAGACTTGATAATGGTTTCAGGTTTAAGGAGCAGTCTTTAGCCAAAATGCAACAGAAGCTCTATCTGAGGACGCTGGGCCTGATTGACAAAGTTAAATTGACACTTCCATGTACATGAAAGATTTTTTGCCATTCACAGACACATGTAAAAGTAGTATCTTTTTTATGACCTATCTTTTAATGCGCAGAGATTTTGTCCATAATGTTGACCCTCCTCAGTCATAAAGATACTACTCGTATAATTACTTTGGGAATTACAAATAATCATAGATTTACAAAATATGTAAAATTACCTTTGTGAATCAGGCTATCTGTGCCAATTTAGGTTGCATGCTAAAGGTTGACTACATAGTATATGTGATGTGTTGTCTTGGATGCCCCACATCTACCACATTATTTTTTAGGGCTTTGTTTAAACAGTGAAAATGTTTAGGTTTTGAAAAATAAAATACAAAAAACAAGACATCTATAGATGAGTAAGAGATGAAAGGAAAATAGTAGGAATTTTGGAAAGAAAATAAAAGAAAGGAAACATGAAGACACATCCTAAAATAAAAAGTGTTTGTGGGTCATGATAAAAAACTGCAACAACAAAAATGATTAGCCAAACAGGATACCTGCAGTTGAAGTTGCTGTGCTTGTTTGTTCAGATGTCACTGTGGTGGTTTCCATGGAAGTGGGTGTTGTTGTTTCTTTTTAGAGGAGAAAAACAGAAGACATTAATATTGCAAATGAACTAATGTAGAAAGCAAAAATTGACATAAGTGATGCTTTTGATAGCATGTAGGTAGTTTAGGTACTTATTAAGATTGTGCCACTAGAAATACAGTAATTTCCCCCTTTTAAACATTCCTTTTATTGTCGATTTCGGTTCTTTTAGATTGGTGAAATAACAGCAACATTTGTGTTTTGAGCATAAAATGCAGGTAACACTCATACTAGTGCCAATGTCCATATTGCATTCTTGGCATTCTTGTATTCAACAGAAACTTTATCAGAGGTATAGCTAGTGAATTGTAATGCTAGAGTATGATTGACTGGAGGTGTTGCTGCTAAAATTGGTATTTTGATTGTCATCTAATTTCTGTACCGAGGCCAATCGCAAAAAACAGGTCACTTCCATTGACGATTTTACAGTGGGTTCAGATTTAGGTGGAAGGATACTGCAGCCAAAAAGAAACTCCCCGTGAGCTGATTTTTTGTCTATTGATTTTTACACAGTCACAATTGGCTGGACAGCATGTTTGCTTTGTTACAGAGGATGTCTCATAACCATCAAACTATTATTTATGACCTTCATTCAACAATACATATATTTAAGCATTCGAAAGTAAAATATGAAAGCAAATATCAAGAAAATGTTTTTTCATAAAATGCAAATGAAGGGGGCAGTTGAAATAAAATGGTGAAAAAGGAAGAGGAAAAATGAAAGACATATGATGAAATCAGCTGAGTTTGAGTGTAGCACTTAGAAAGTGCAATAAAGAAATATATCAACAAAAAAGATACCTGCAGTTGAAGTAGGTATACTTGTACTTTCTGATGTCACCGGGGCGGTTACCACAGATGTAGGGTTGGTTGTTTCTTGTTACAGTAAACAAAATGAAATGAATTAATATTGTGAATAAACTGAAACAGTAAACTGAAACTGATATTATTGGAGACGTCTCGCATTGTATAGGAGATTTGTGACTCTTGAGTCATCCATTAATATTACAGCATTTTCTCACTTTCTGAATACCTATTACTGTAGGTTACAACTCTTTCAGATTGCTGCAGTATTTAGAAAATACATTTTTGGAGAATAAAATGCAGGTCATTCACCTACTGTGCCAACACCAACATGTATTTCTCTTTATACCCTCTGAAAACTATTGAAATCTGTAGCTAATGAATCGTCAGGCTATAGTGCAACAGAAAAGAGGGATACCCAATTAATTTACAATTTTCAATGGCCGCATGAATTGTGTTCCAAGCCCTTTTTCACTAACAGGTCTATCGTAATAAAGACTTGATAATGGTTTCAGGTTTAAGGAGCAGTCTTTAGCCAAAATGCAACAGAAGCTCTATCTGAGGACGCTGGGCCTGATTGACAAAGTTAAATTGACACTTCCATGTACATGAAAGATTTTTTGCCATTCACAGACACATGTAAAAGTAGTATCTTTTTTATGACCTATCTTTTAATGCGCAGAGATTTTGTCCATAATGTTGACCCTCCTCAGTCATAAAGATACTACTCGTATAATTACTTTGGGAATTACAAATAATCATAGATTTACAAAATATGTAAAATTACCTTTGTGAATCAGGCTATCTGTGCCAATTTAGGTTGCATGCTAAAGGTTGACTACATAGTATATGTGATGTGTTGTCTTGGATGCCCCACATCTACCACATTATTTTTTAGGGCTTTGTTTAAACAGTGAAAATGTTTAGGTTTTGAAAAATAAAATACAAAAAACAAGACATCTATAGATGAGTAAGAGATGAAAGGAAAATAGTAGGAATTTTGGAAAGAAAATAAAAGAAAGGAAACATGAAGACACATCCTAAAATAAAAAGTGTTTGTGGGTCATGATAAAAAACTGCAACAACAAAAATGATTAGCCAAACAGGATACCTGCAGTTGAAGTTGCTGTGCTTGTTTGTTCAGATGTCACCGTGGTGGTTTCCATGGAAGTGGGTGTTGTTGTTTCTTTTTAGAGGAGAAAAACAGAAGACATTAATATTGCAAATGAACTAATGTAGAAAGCAAAAATTGACATAAGTGATGCTTTTGATAGCATGTAGGTAGTTTAGGTACTTATTAAGATTGTGCCACTAGAAATACAGTAATTTCCCCCTTTTAAACATTCCTTTTATTGTCGATTTCGGTTCTTTTAGATTGGTGAAATAACAGCAACATTTGTGTTTTGAGCATAAAATGCAGGTAACACTCATACTAGTGCCAATGTCCATATTGCATTCTTGGCATTCTTGTATTCAACAGAAACTTTATCAGAGGTATAGCTAGTGAATTGTAATGCTAGAGTATGATTGACTGGAGGTGTTGCTGCTAAAATTGGTATTTTGATTGTCATCTAATTTCTGTACCGAGGCCAATCGCAAAAAACAGGTCACTTCCATTGACGATTTTACAGTGGGTTCAGATTTAGGTGGAAGGATACTGCAGCCAAAAAGAAACTCCCCGTGAGCTGATTTTTTGTCTATTGATTTTTACACAGTCACAATTGGCTGGACAGCATGTTTGCTTTGTTACAGAGGATGTCTCATAACCATCAAACTATTATTTATGACCTTCATTCAACAATACATATATTTAAGCATTCGAAAGTAAAATATGAAAGCAAATATCAAGAAAATGTTTTTTCATAAAATGCAAATGAAGGGGGCAGTTGAAATAAAATGGTGAAAAAGGAAGAGGAAAAATGAAAGACATATGATGAAATCAGCTGAGTTTGAGTGTAGCACTTAGAAAGTCCAATAAAGAAATATATCAACAAAAAAGATACCTGCAGTTGAAGTAGGTATACTTGTACTTTCTGATGTCACCGGGGCGGTTACCACAGATGTAGGGTTGGTTGTTTCTTGTTACAGTAAACAAAATGAAATGAATTAATATTGTGAATAAACTGAAACAGTAAACTGAAACTGATATTATTGGAGACGTCTCGCATTGTATAGGAGATTTGTGACTCTTGAGTCATCCATTATTATTACAGCATTTTCTCACTTTCTGAATACCTATTACTATAGGTTACAACTCTTTCAGATTGCTGCAGTATTTAGAAAATACATTTTCGGAGAATAAAATGCAGGTCATTCACCTACTGTGCCAACACCAACATGTATTTCTCTTTATACCCTCTGAAAACTATTGAAATCTGTAGCTAATGAATCGTCAGGCTATAGTGCAACAGAAAAGAGGGATTCCCAATTAATTTACAATTTTCAATGGCTGCATAAATTGTGTTCCAAGCCCTTTTTCACTAACAGGTCTATCGTAATAAAGACTTGATAATGGTTTCAGGTTTAAGGAGCAGTCTTTAGCCAAAATGCAACAGAAGCTCCATCTGAGGACGCTGGGCCTGATTGACAAAGTTAAATTGACACTTCCATGTACATGAAAGATTTTTTGCCATTCACAGACACATGTAAAAGTAGTATCTTTTTTACGACCTATCTTTTAATGCGCAGAGATTTTGTCGATAATGTTGACCCTCCTCAGTCATAAAGATAATACTCGTATAATTACTTTGGGAATTACAAATAATCATAGACTTACAAAATATGTAAAATTACCTTTGTGAATCAGGCTATCTGTGCCAATTTAGGTTGCATGCTAAAGGTTGACTACATAGTATATGTGATGTGTTGTCTTGGATGCCCCACATCTACCACATTATTTTTTAGGGCTTTGTTTAAACAGTGAAAATGTTTAGGTTTTGGAAAATAAAAAACAAAAAACAAGACATCAATAGATGAGTAAGAGATGAAAGGAAAATAGTAGGAATTTTGGAAAGAAAATAAAAGAAAGGAAACATGAAGACACATCATAAAATAAAAAGTGTTTGTGGGTCATGATAAAAAACAGCAACAACAAAAATGATTAGCCAAACAGGATACCTGCAGTTGAAGTTGCTGTGCTTGTTTGTTCAGATGTCACCGTGGTGGTTTCCATGGAAGTGGGTGTTGTTGTTTCTTTTTAGAGGAGAAAAACAGAAGACATTAATATTGCAAATGAACTAATGTAGAAAGCAAAAATTGACATCAGTGATGCTTTTGATAGCATGTAGGTAATTTAGGTACTTATTAAGATTGTGCCACTCGAAATAGAGTAATTTCCCCCTTTTAAACATTCCTTTTATTGTCGATTTCGGTTCTTTTAGTTTGGTCAAATAACAGCAACATTTGTGTTTAGAGCATAAAATGCAGGTAACACTCATACTAGTGCCAATGTCCATATTGCATTCTTGTATTCAACAGAAACTTTATCAGAGGTATAGCTAGTGAATTGTAATGCTAGAGTATGATTGACTGGAGGCGTTGCTGCTAAAATTGGTATTTTGATTGTCATCTAATTTCTGTACCGAGGCCAATCTCAAAAAACAGGTCATTTCCATTGACGATTTTACAGTGGGTTCAGATTTAGGTGGAAGGATACTGCAGCCAAAAAGAAACTCCCCGTGAGCTGATTTTTTGTCTATTGATTTTTACACAGTCACAATTGGCTGGACAGCATGTTTGCTTTGTTACAGAGGATGTCTCATAACCATCAAACTATTATTTATGACCTTCATTCAACAATACATATATTTAAGCATTCGAAAGTAAAATATGAAATCAACTATAAAGAAAATGTTTTTTCATGAAATGCAAATGAAGGGGGCAGTTGAAATAAAATGGCAAAAAAAGGAAGAGGAAAAATTAAAGACATATGATAAAATCAGCTGAGTTTGAGTGTAGCACTTAGAAAGTGCAATAAAGAAATATATCAACAAAAAAGATACCTGCAGTTGAAGTAGGTATACTTGTACTTTCTGATGTCACCGGGGCGGTTACCACGGATGTAGGGTTGGTTGTTTCTTGTTACAGGAAACAAAATGAAATGAATTAA
Organism: Lissotriton helveticus; assembly: GCF_964261635.1. NCBI lineage: Eukaryota > Metazoa > Chordata > Amphibia > Caudata > Salamandridae > Lissotriton > Lissotriton helveticus. Next base: position 32,315,024 of record NC_136072.1, on the reverse strand, counting down.
TATTGTGAATAAACTGAAACAGTAAACTGAAACTGATATTATTGGAGACGTCTCGCACTGTATAGGAGATTTGTGACTCTTGAGTCATCCATTAAAATTACAGCATTTTCTCACTTTCTGAATACCTATTACTGTAGGTTACAACTCTTTCAGATTGCTGCAGTATTTAGAAAATACATTTTTGGAGAATAAAATGCAGGTCATTCACCTACTGTGCCAACAACAACATGTATTTCTCTTTATACCCTCTGAAAACTATTGAAATCTGTAGCTAATGAATCGTCAGGCTATAGTTCAACAGAAAAGAGGGATTCCCAATTAATTTACAATTTTCGATGGCCGCATAAATTGTGTTCCAAGCCCTTTTTCACTAACAGGTCTATCGTAATAAAGACTTGATAATGGTTTCAGGTTTAAGGAGCAGTCTTTAGCCAAAATGCAACAGAAGCTCCATCTGAGGACGCTGGGCCTGATTGACAAAGTTAAATTGACACTTCCATGTACATGAAAGATTTTTTGCCATTCACAGACACATTTACAAGTAGTATCTTTTTTACGACCTTTCTTTTAATGCGCAGAGATTCTGTCGATAATGTTGAGACTCCTCAGTCATAAAGATACTACTCGTATAATTACTTTGGGAATTACAAATAATCATAGACTTATAAAATATGTAAAATTATCTTTGTGAATCAAGCTATCTGTGCCAATTTAGGTTGCATGCTAAAGGTTGACTAGATAGTATATGTGATATGCTGTCTTGGATGCCCCACATCTACCACATTATTTTTTAGGGCTTTGTTTAAACAGTGAAAATGTTTAGGTTTTTTCAAAAATAAAATACAAAAAACAAGACATCTATAGATGAGTAAGAGATGAAAGGAAAATAGTAGGAATTTTGGAAAGAAAATAAAAGAAAGGAAACATGAAGACACATCAAAAAATAAAAAGTGTTTGTGGGTCATGATAAAAAACAGCAACAACAAAAATGATTAGCCAAACAGGATACCTGCAGTTGAAGTTGCTGTGCTTGTTTGTTCAGATGTCACCGTGGTGGTTTCCATGGAAGTGGGTGTTGTTGTTTCTTTTTAGAGGAGAAAAACAGAAGACATTAAGATTGCAAATGAACTAATGTAGAAAGCAAAAATTGACATAAGTGATGCTTTTGATAGCATGTAGGTAATTTAGGTACTTATTAAGATTGTGCCACTAGAAATACAGTAATTTCCCCCTTTTAAACATTCCTTTTATTGTCGATTTCGGTTCTTTTAGATTGGTGAAATAACAGCAACATTTGTGTTTTGAGCATAAAATGCAGGTAACACTCATACTAGTGCCAATGTCCATATTGCATTCTTGGCATTCTTGTATTCAACAGAAACTTTATCAGAGGTATAGCTAGTGAATTGTAATGCTAGAGTATGATTGACTGGAGGTGTTGCTGCTAAAATTGGTATTTTGATTGTCATCTAATTTCTGTACCGAGGCCAATCGCAAAAAACAGGTCACTTCCATTGACGATTTTACAGTGGGTTCAGATTTAGGTGGAAGGATACTGCAGCCAAAAAGAAACTCCCCGTGAGCTGATTTTTTGTCTATTGATTTTTACACAGTCACAATTGGCTGGACAGCATGTTTGCTTTGTTACAGAGGATGTCTCATAACCATCAAACTATTATTTATGACCTTCATTCAACAATACATATATTTAAGCATTCGAAAGTAAAATATGAAAGCAAATATCAAGAAAATGTTTTTTCATAAAATGCAAATGAAGGGGGCAGTTGAAATAAAATGGTGAAAAAGGAAGAGGAAAAATGAAAGACATATGATGAAATCAGCTGAGTTTGAGTGTAGCACTTAGAAAGTCCAATAAAGAAATATATCAACAAAAAAGATACCTGCAGTTGAAGTAGGTATACTTGTACTTTCTGATGTCACCGGGGCGGTTACCACAGATGTAGGGTTGGTTGTTTCTTGTTACAGTAAACAAAATGAAATGAATTAATATTGTGAATAAACTGAAACAGTAAACTGAAACTGATATTATTGGAGACGTCTCGCATTGTATAGGAGATTTGTGACTCTTGAGTCATCCATTATTATTACAGCATTTTCTCACTTTCTGAATACCTATTACTATAGGTTACAACTCTTTCAGATTGCTGCAGTATTTAGAAAATACATTTTCGGAGAATAAAATGCAGGTCATTCACCTACTGTGCCAACACCAACATGTATTTCTCTTTATACCCTCTGAAAACTATTGAAATCTGTAGCTAATGAATCGTCAGGCTATAGTGCAACAGAAAAGAGGGATTCCCAATTAATTTACAATTTTCAATGGCTGCATAAATTGTGTTCCAAGCCCTTTTTCACTAACAGGTCTATCGTAATAAAGACTTGATAATGGTTTCAGGTTTAAGGAGCAGTCTTTAGCCAAAATGCAACAGAAGCTCCATCTGAGGACGCTGGGCCTGATTGACAAAGTTAAATTGACACTTCCATGTACATGAAAGATTTTTTGCCATTCACAGACACATGTAAAAGTAGTATCTTTTTTACGACCTATCTTTTAATGCGCAGAGATTTTGTCGATAATGTTGACCCTCCTCAGTCATAAAGATAATACTCGTATAATTACTTTGGGAATTACAAATAATCATAGACTTACAAAATATGTAAAATTACCTTTGTGAATCAGGCTATCTGTGCCAATTTAGGTTGCATGCTAAAGGTTGACTACATAGTATATGTGATGTGTTGTCTTGGATGCCCCACATCTACCACATTATTTTTTAGGGCTTTGTTTAAACAGTGAAAATGTTTAGGTTTTGGAAAATAAAAAACAAAAAACAAGACATCAATAGATGAGTAAGAGATGAAAGGAAAATAGTAGGAATTTTGGAAAGAAAATAAAAGAAAGGAAACATGAAGACACATCATAAAATAAAAAGTGTTTGTGGGTCATGATAAAAAACAGCAACAACAAAAATGATTAGCCAAACAGGATACCTGCAGTTGAAGTTGCTGTGCTTGTTTGTTCAGATGTCACCGTGGTGGTTTCCATGGAAGTGGGTGTTGTTGTTTCTTTTTAGAGGAGAAAAACAGAAGACATTAATATTGCAAATGAACTAATGTAGAAAGCAAAAATTGACATCAGTGATGCTTTTGATAGCATGTAGGTAATTTAGGTACTTATTAAGATTGTGCCACTCGAAATAGAGTAATTTCCCCCTTTTAAACATTCCTTTTATTGTCGATTTCGGTTCTTTTAGTTTGGTCAAATAACAGCAACATTTGTGTTTAGAGCATAAAATGCAGGTAACACTCATACTAGTGCCAATGTCCATATTGCATTCTTGTATTCAACAGAAACTTTATCAGAGGTATAGCTAGTGAATTGTAATGCTAGAGTATGATTGACTGGAGGCGTTGCTGCTAAAATTGGTATTTTGATTGTCATCTAATTTCTGTACCGAGGCCAATCTCAAAAAACAGGTCATTTCCATTGACGATTTTACAGTGGGTTCAGATTTAGGTGGAAGGATACTGCAGCCAAAAAGAAACTCCCCGTGAGCTGATTTTTTGTCTATTGATTTTTACACAGTCACAATTGGCTGGACAGCATGTTTGCTTTGTTACAGAGGATGTCTCATAACCATCAAACTATTATTTATGACCTTCATTCAACAATACATATATTTAAGCATTCGAAAGTAAAATATGAAATCAACTATAAAGAAAATGTTTTTTCATGAAATGCAAATGAAGGGGGCAGTTGAAATAAAATGGCAAAAAAAGGAAGAGGAAAAATTAAAGACATATGATAAAATCAGCTGAGTTTGAGTGTAGCACTTAGAAAGTGCAATAAAGAAATATATCAACAAAAAAGATACCTGCAGTTGAAGTAGGTATACTTGTACTTTCTGATGTCACCGGGGCGGTTACCACGGATGTAGGGTTGGTTGTTTCTTGTTACAGGAAACAAAATGAAATGAATTAATATTGTGAATAAACTGAAACAGTAAACTGAAACTGATATTATTGGAGACGTCTCGCACTGTATAGGAGATTTGTGACTCTTGAGTCATCCATTAAAATTACAGCATTTTCTCACTTTCTGAATACCTATTACTGTAGGTTACAACTCTTTCAGATTGCTGCAGTATTTAGAAAATACATTTTTGGAGAATAAAATGCAGGTCATTCACCTACTGTGCCAACAACAACATGTATTTCTCTTTATACCCTCTGAAAACTATTGAAATCTGTAGCTAATGAATCGTCAGGCTATAGTTCAACAGAAAAGAGGGATTCCCAATTAATTTACAATTTTCGATGGCCGCATAAATTGTGTTCCAAGCCCTTTTTCACTAACAGGTCTATCGTAATAAAGACTTGATAATGGTTTCAGGTTTAAGGAGCAGTCTTTAGCCAAAATGCAACAGAAGCTCCATCTGAGGACGCTGGGCCTGATTGACAAAGTTAAATTGACACTTCCATGTACATGAAAGATTTTTTGCCATTCACAGACACATTTACAAGTAGTATCTTTTTTACGACCTTTCTTTTAATGCGCAGAGATTCTGTCGATAATGTTGAGACTCCTCAGTCATAAAGATACTACTCGTATAATTACTTTGGGAATTACAAATAATCATAGACTTATAAAATATGTAAAATTATCTTTGTGAATCAAGCTATCTGTGCCAATTTAGGTTGCATGCTAAAGGTTGACTAGATAGTATATGTGATATGCTGTCTTGGATGCCCCACATCTACCACATTATTTTTTAGGGCTTTGTTTAAACAGTGAAAATGTTTAGGTTTTTTCAAAAATAAAATACAAAAAACAAGACATCTATAGATGAGTAAGAGATGAAAGGAAAATAGTAGGAATTTTGGAAAGAAAATAAAAGAAAGGAAACATGAAGACACATCAAAAAATAAAAAGTGTTTGTGGGTCATGATAAAAAACAGCAACAACAAAAATGATTAGCCAAACAGGATACCTGCAGTTGAAGTTGCTGTGCTTGTTTGTTCAGATGTCACCGTGGTGGTTTCCATGGAAGTGGGTGTTGTTGTTTCTTTTTAGAGGAGAAAAACAGAAGACATTAAGATTGCAAATGAACTAATGTAGAAAGCAAAAATTGACATAAGTGATGCTTTTGATAGCATGTAGGTAATTTAGGTACTTATTAAGATTGTGCCACTAGAAATACAGTAATTTCCCCCTTTTAAACATTCCTTTTATTGTCGATTTCGGTTCTTTTAGATTGGTGAAATAACAGCAACATTTGTGTTTTGAGCATAAAATGCAGGTAACACTCATACTAGTGCCAATGTCCATATTGCATTCTTGGCATTCTTGTATTCAACAGAAACTTTATCAGAGGTATAGCTAGTGAATTGTAATGCTAGAGTATGATTGACTGGAGGTGTTGCTGCTAAAATTGGTATTTTGATTGTCATCTAATTTCTGTACCGAGGCCAATCGCAAAAAACAGGTCACTTCCATTGACGATTTTACAGTGGGTTCAGATTTAGGTGGAAGGATACTGCAGCCAAAAAGAAACTCCCCGTGAGCTGATTTTTTGTCTATTGATTTTTACACAGTCACAATTGGCTGGACAGCATGTTTGCTTTGTTACAGAGGATGTCTCATAACCATCAAACTATTATTTATGACCTTCATTCAACAATACATATATTTAAGCATTCGAAAGTAAAATATGAAAGCAACTATCAAGAAAATGTTTTTTCATAAAATGCAAATGAAGGGGGCAGTTGAAATAAAATGGTGAAAAAGGAAGAGGAAAAATGAAAGACATATGATGAAATCAGCTGAGTTTGAGTGTAGCACTTAGAAAGTGCAATAAAGAAATATATCAACAAAAAAGATACCTGCAGTTGAAGTAGGTATACTTGTACTTTCTGATGTCACCGGGGCGGTTACCACAGATGTAGGGTTGGTTGTTTCTTGTTACAGTAAACAAAATGAAATGAATTAATATTGTGAATAAACTGAAACAGTAAACTGAAACTGATATTATTGGAGACGTCTCGCATTGTATAGGAGATTTGTGACTCTTGAGTCATCCATTAATATTACAGCATTTTCTCACTTTCTGAATACCTATTACTGTAGGTTACAACTCTTTCAGATTGCTGCAGTATTTAGAAAATACATTTTTGGAGAATAAAATGCAGGTCACTCACCTACTGTGCCAACACCAACATGTATTTCTCTTTATACCCTCTGAAAACTATTGAAATCTGTAGCTAATGAATCGTCAGGCTATAGTGCAACAGAAAAGAGGGATTCCCAATTAATTTACAATTTTCAATGGCTGCATAAATTGTGTTCCAAGCCCTTTTTCACTAACAGGTCTATCGTAATAAAGACTTGATAATGGTTTCAGGTTTAAGGAGCAGTCTTTAGCCAAAATGCAACAGAAGCTCCATCTGAGGACGCTGGGCCTGATTGACAAAGTTAAATTGACACTTCCATGTACATGAAAGATTTTTTGCCATTCACAGACACATGTAAAAGTAGTATCTTTTTTACGACCTATCTTTTAATGCGCAGAGATTTTGTCGATAATGTTGACCCTCCTCAGTCATAAAGATAATACTCGTATAATTACTTTGGGAATTACAAATAATCATAGACTTACAAAATATGTAAAATTACCTTTGTGAATCAGGCTATCTGTGCCAATTTAGGTTGCATGCTAAAGGTTGACTACATAGTATATGTGATGTGTTGTCTTGGATGCCCCACATCTACCACATTATTTTTTAGGGCTTTGTTTAAACAGTGAAAATGTTTAGGTTTTGGAAAATAAAAAACAAAAAACAAGACATCAATAGATGAGTAAGAGATGAAAGGAAAATAGTAGGAATTTTGGAAAGAAAATAAAAGAAAGGAAACATGAAGACACATCATAAAATAAAAAGTGTTTGTGGGTCATGATAAAAAACAGCAACAACAAAAATGATTAGCCAAACAGGATACCTGCAGTTGAAGTTGCTGTGCTTGTTTGTTCAGATGTCACCATGGTGGTTTCCATGGAAGTGGGTGTTGTTGTTTCTTTTTAGAGGAGAAAAACAGAAGACATTAATATTGCAAATGAACTAATGTAGAAAGCAAAAATTGACATCAGTGATGCTTTTGATAGCATGTAGGTAATTTAGGTACTTATTAAGATTGTGCCACTCGAAATAGAGTAATTTCCCCCTTTTAAACATTCCTTTTATTGTCGATTTCGGTTCTTTTAGTTTGGTCAAATAACAGCAACATTTGTGTTTAGAGCATAAAATGCAGGTAACACTCATACTAGTGCCAATGTCCATATTGCATTCTTGTATTCAACAGAAACTTTATCAGAGGTATAGCTAGTGAATTGTAATGCTAGAGTATGATTGACTGGAGGCGTTGCTGCTAAAATTGGTATTTTGATTGTCATCTAATTTCTGTACCGAGGCCAATCTCAAAAAACAGGTCATTTCCATTGACGATTTTACAGTGGGTTCAGATTTAGGTGGAAGGATACTGCAGCCAAAAAGAAACTCCCCGTGAGCTGATTTTTTGTCTATTGATTTTTACACAGTCACAATTGGCTGGACAGCATGTTTGCTTTGTTACAGAGGATGTCTCATAACCATCAAACTATTATTTATGACCTTCATTCAACAATACATATATTTAAGCATTCGAAAGTAAAATATGAAATCAACTATCAAGAAAATGTTTTTTCATGAAATGCAAATGAAGGGGGCAGTTGAAATAAAATGGCAAAAAAAGGAAGAGGAAAAATTAAAGACATATGATAAAATCAGCTGAGTTTGAGTGTAGCACTTAGAAAGTGCAATAAAGAAATATATCAACAAAAAAGATACCTGCAGTTGAAGTAGGTATACTTGTACTTTCTGATGTCACCGGGGCGGTTACCACGGATGTAGGGTTGGTTGTTTCTTGTTACAGGAAACAAAATGAAATGAATTAATATTGTGAATAAACTGAAACAGTAAACTGAAACTGATATTATTGGAGACGTCTCGCACTGTATAGGAGATTTGTGACTCTTGAGTCATCCATTAAAATTACAGCATTTTCTCACTTTCTGAATACCTATTACTGTAGGTTACAACTCTTTCAGATTGCTGCAGTATTTAGAAAATACATTTTTGGAGAATAAAATGCAGGTCATTCACCTACTGTGCCAACAACAACATGTATTTCTCTTTATACCCTCTGAAAACTATTGAAATCTGTAGCTAATGAATCGTCAGGCTATAGTGCAACAGAAAAGAGGGATTCCCAATTAATTTACAATTTTCAATGGCCGCATAAATTGTGTTCCAAGCCCTTTTTCACTAACAGGTCTATCGTAATAAAGACTTGATAATGGTTTCAGGTTTAAGGAGCAGTCTTTAGCCAAAATGCAACAGAAGCTCCATCTGAGGACGCTGGGCCTGATTGACAAAGTTAAATTGACACTTCCATGTACATGAAAGATTTTTTGCCATTCACAGACACATTTACAAGTAGTATCTTTTTTACGACCTTTCTTTTAATGCGCAGAGATTCTGTCGATAATGTTGAGACTCCTCAGTCATAAAGATACTACTCGTATAATTACTTTGGGAATTACAAATAATCATAGACTTATAAAATATGTAAAATTATCTTTGTGAATCAAGCTATCTGTGCCAATTTAGGTTGCATGCTAAAGGTTGACTAGATAGTATATGTGATATGCTGTCTTGGATGCCCCACATCTACCACATTATTTTTTAGGGCTTTGTTTAAACAGTGAAAATGTTTAGGTTTTTTCAAAAATAAAATACAAAAAACAAGACATCTATAGATGAGTAAGAGATGAAAGGAAAATAGTAGGAATTTTAGATAGAAAATAAAAGAAAGGAAACATGAAGACACATCAAAAAATAAAAAGTGTTTGTGGGTCATGATAAAAAACAGCAACAACAAAAATGATTAGCCAAACAGGATACCTGCAGTTGAAGTTGCTGTGCTTGTTTGTTCAGATGTCACCGTGGTGGTTTCCATGGAAGTGGGTGTTGTTGTTTCTTTTTAGAGGAGAAAAACAGAAGACATTAAGATTGCAAATGAACTAATGTAGAAAGCAAAAATTGACATAAGTGATGCTTTTGATAGCATGTAGGTAATTTAGGTACTTATTAAGATTGTGCCACTAGAAATACAGTAATTTCCCCCTTTTAAACATTCCTTTTATTGTCGATTTCGGTTCTTTTAGATTGGTGAAATAACAGCAACATTTGTGTTTTGAGCATAAAATGCAGGTAACACTCATACTAGTGCCAATGTCCATATTGCATTCTTGGCATACTTGTATTCAACAGAAACTTTATCAGAGGTATAGCTAGTGAATTGTAATGCTAGAGTATGATTGACTGGAGGTGTTGCTGCTAAAATTGGTATTTTGATTGTCATCTAATTTCTGTACCGAGGCCAATCGCAAAAAACAGGTCACTTCCATTGACGATTTTACAGTGGGTTCAGATTTAGGTGGAAGGATACTGCAGCCAAAAAGAAACTCCCCGTGAGCTGATTTTTTGTCTATTGATTTTTACACAGTCACAATTGGCTGGACAGCATGTTTGCTTTGTTACAGAGGATGTCTCATAACCATCAAACTATTATTTATGACCTTCATTCAACAATACATATATTTAAGCATTCGAAAGTAAAATATGAAATCAACTATCAAGAAAATGTTTTTTCATAAAATGCAAATGAAGGGGGCAGTTGAAATAGAATGGTGAAAAAGGAAGAGGAAAAATGAAAGACATATGATGAAATCAGCTGAGTTTGAGTGTAGCACTTAGAAAGTGCAATAAAGAAATATATCAACAAAAAAGATACCTGCAGTTGAAGTAGGTATACTTGTACTTTCTGATGTCACCGGGGCAGTTACCACAGATGTAGGGTTGGTTGTTTCTTGTTACAGTAAACAAAATGAAATGAATTAATATTGTGAATAAACTGAAACAGTAAACTGAAACTGATATTATTGGAGATGTCTTGCACTGTATAGGAGATTTGTGACTCTTGAGTCATCCATTAAAATGACAGCATTTTCTCACTTTCTGAATACCTATTACTATAGGTTACAACTCTTTCAGATTGCTGCAGTATTTAGAAAATACATTTTCGGAGAATAAAATGCAGGTCATTCACCTACTGTCCCAACACCAACATGTATTTCTCTTTATACCCTCTGAAAACTATTGAAATCTGTAGCTAATGAATCGTCAGGCTAGTGCAACAGAAAAGAGGGATTCCCAATTAATTTACAATTTTCAATGGCCGCATAAATTGTGTTCCAAGCCCTTTTTCACTAACAGGTCTATCGTAATAAAGACTTGATAATGGTTTCAGGTTTAAGGAGCAGTCTTTAGCCAAAATGCAAAAGAAGCTCCATCTGAGGACGCTGGGCCTGATTGACAAAGTTAAATTGACACTTCCATGTACATGAAAGATTTTTTGCCTTTCACAGACACATGTAAAAGTAGTATCTTTTTTACGACCTATCTTTTAATGCGCAGAGATTTTGTCGATAATGTTGACCCTCCTCAGTCATAAAGATACTACTCCTATAATTACTTTGGGAATTACAAATAATCATAGACTTACAAAATATGTAAAATTACCTTTGTGAATCAGGCTATCTGTGCCAATTTAGGTTGCATGCTAAAGGTTGACTACATAGTATATGTGATGTGTTGTCTTGGATGCCCCACATCTACCACATTATTTTTTAGGGCTTTGTTTAAACAGTGAAAATGTTTAGGTTTTGGAAAATAAAAAACAAAAAACAAGACATCAATAGATGAGTAAGAGATGAAAGGAAAATAGTAGGAATTTTGGAAATAAAATAAAAGAAAGGAAACATGAAGACACATCATAAAATAAAAAGTGTTTGTGGGTCATGATAAAAAACAGCAACAACAAAAATGATTAGCCAAACAGGATACCTGCAGGTGAAGTTGCTGTGCTTGTTTGTTCAGATGTCACTGTGGTGGTTTCCATGGAAGTGGGTGTTGTTGTTTCTTTTTAGAGGAGAAAAACAGAAGACATTAATATTGCAAATGAACTAATGTAGAAAGCAAAAATTGACATAAGTGATGCTTTTGATAGCATGTAGGTAATTTAGGTACTTATTAAGATTGTGCCACTCGAAATAGAGTAATTTCCCCCTTTTAAACATTCCTTTTATTGTCGATTTCGGTTCTTTTAGTTTGGTGAAATAACAGCAACATTTGTGTTTAGAGCATAAAATGCAGGTAACACTCATACTAGTGCCAATGTCCATATTGCATTCTTGTATTCAACAGAAACTTTATCAGAGGTATAGCTAGTGAATTGTAATGCTAGAGTATGATTGACTGGAGGCGTTGCTGCTAAAATTGGTATTTTGATTGTCATCTAATTTCTGTACCGAGGCCAATCTCAAAAAACAGGTCATTTCCATTGACGATTTTACAGTGGGTTCAGATTTAGGTGGAAGGATACTGCAGCCAAAAAGAAACTCCCCGTGAGCTGATTTTTTGTCTATTGATTTTTACACAGTCACAATTGGCTGGACAGCATGTTTGCTTTGTTACAGAGGATGTCTCATAACCATCAAACTATTATTTATGACCTTCATTCAACAATACATATATTTAAGCATTCGAAAGTAAAATATGAAATCAACTATCAAGAAAATGTTTTTTCATAAAATGCAAATGAAGGGGGCAGTTGAAATAAAATGGTGAAAAAGGAAGAGGAAAAATTAAAGACATATGATGAAATCAGCTGAGTTTGAGTGTAGCACTTAGAAAGTCCAATAAAGAAATATATCAACAAAAAAGATACCTGCAGTTGAAGTAGGTATACTTGTACTTTCTGATGTCACCGGGGCGGTTACCACAGATGTAGGGTTGGTTGTTTCTTGTTACAGTAAACAAAATGAAATGAATTAATATTGTGAATAAACTGAAACAGTAAACTGAAACTGATATTATTGGAGACGTCTCGCATTGTATAGGAGATTTGTGACTCTTGAGTCATCCATTATTATTACAGCATTTTCTCACTTTCTGAATACCTATTACTATAGGTTACAACTCTTTCAGATTGCTGCAGTATTTAGAAAATACATTTTCGGAGAATAAAATGCAGGTCATTCACCTACTGTGCCAACACCAACATGTATTTCTCTTTATACCCTCTGAAAACTATTGAAATCTGTAGCTAATGAATCGTCAGGCTATAGTGCAACAGAAAAGAGGGATTCCCAATTAATTTACAATTTTCAATGGCTGCATAAATTGTGTTCCAAGCCCTTTTTCACTAACAGGTCTATCGTAATAAAGACTTGATAATGGTTTCAGGTTTAAGGAGCAGTCTTTAGCCAAAATGCAACAGAAGCTCCATCTGAGGACGCTGGGCCTGATTGACAAAGTTAAATTGACACTTCCATGTACATGAAAGATTTTTTGCCATTCACAGACACATGTAAAAGTAGTATCTTTTTTACGACCTATCTTTTAATGCGCAGAGATTTTGTCGATAATGTTGACCCTCCTCAGTCATAAAGATAATACTCGTATAATTACTTTGGGAATTACAAATAATCATAGACTTACAAAATATGTAAAATTACCTTTGTGAATCAGGCTATCTGTGCCAATTTAGGTTGCATGCTAAAGGTTGACTACATAGTATATGTGATGTGTTGTCTTGGATGCCCCACATCTACCACATTATTTTTTAGGGCTTTGTTTAAACAGTGAAAATGTTTAGGTTTTGGAAAATAAAAAACAAAAAACAAGACATCAATAGATGAGTAAGAGATGAAAGGAAAATAGTAGGAATTTTGGAAAGAAAATAAAAGAAAGGAAACATGAAGACACATCATAAAATAAAAAGTGTTTGTGGGTCATGATAAAAAACAGCAACAACAAAAATGATTAGCCAAACAGGATACCTGCAGTTGAAGTTGCTGTGCTTGTTTGTTCAGATGTCACCGTGGTGGTTTCCATGGAAGTGGGTGTTGTTGTTTCTTTTTAGAGGAGAAAAACAGAAGACATTAATATTGCAAATGAACTAATGTAGAAAGCAAAAATTGACATCAGTGATGCTTTTGATAGCATGTAGGTAATTTAGGTACTTATTAAGATTGTGCCACTCGAAATAGAGTAATTTCCCCCTTTTAAACATTCCTTTTATTGTCGATTTCGGTTCTTTTAGTTTGGTCAAATAACAGCAACATTTGTGTTTAGAGCATAAAATGCAGGTAACACTCATACTAGTGCCAATGTCCATATTGCATTCTTGTATTCAACAGAAACTTTATCAGAGGTATAGCTAGTGAATTGTAATGCTAGAGTATGATTGACTGGAGGCGTTGCTGCTAAAATTGGTATTTTGATTGTCATCTAATTTCTGTACCGAGGCCAATCTCAAAAAACAGGTCATTTCCATTGACGATTTTACAGTGGGTTCAGATTTAGGTGGAAGGATACTGCAGCCAAAAATAAACTCCCCGTGAGCTGATTTTTTGTCTATTGATTTTTACACAGTCACAATTGGCTGGACAGCATGTTTGCTTTGTTACAGAGGATGTCTCATAACCATCAAACTATTATTTATGACCTTCATTCAACAATACATATATTTAAGCATTCGAAAGTAAAATATGAAATCAACTATAAAGAAAATGTTTTTTCATGAAATGCAAATGAAGGGGGCAGTTGAAATAAAATGGCAAAAAAAGGAAGAGGAAAAATTAAAGACATATGATAAAATCAGCTGAGTTTGAGTGTAGCACTTAGAAAGTGCAATAAAGAAATATATCAACAAAAAAGATACCTGCAGTTGAAGTAGGTATACTTGTACTTTCTGATGTCACCGGGGCGGTTACCACGGATGTAGGGTTGGTTGTTTCTTGTTACAGGAAACAAAATGAAATGAATTAATATTGTGAATAAACTGAAACAGTAAACTGAAACTGATATTATTGGAGACGTCTCGCACTGTATAGGAGATTTGTGACTCTTGAGTCATCCATTAAAATTACAGCATTTTCTCACTTTCTGAATACCTATTACTGTAGGTTACAACTCTTTCAGATTGCTGCAGTATTTAGAAAATACATTTTTGGAGAATAAAATGCAGGTCATTCACCTACTGTGCCAACAACAACATGTATTTCTCTTTATACCCTCTGAAAACTATTGAAATCTGTAGCTAATGAATCGTCAGGCTATAGTTCAACAGAAAAGAGGGATTCCCAATTAATTTACAATTTTCGATGGCCGCATAAATTGTGTTCCAAGCCCTTTTTCACTAACAGGTCTATCGTAATAAAGACTTGATAATGGTTTCAGGTTTAAGGAGCAGTCTTTAGCCAAAATGCAACAGAAGCTCCATCTGAGGACGCTGGGCCTGATTGACAAAGTTAAATTGACACTTCCATGTACATGAAAGATTTTTTGCCATTCACAGACACATTTACAAGTAGTATCTTTTTTACGACCTTTCTTTTAATGCGCAGAGATTCTGTCGATAATGTTGAGACTCCTCAGTCATAAAGATACTACTCGTATAATTACTTTGGGAATTACAAATAATCATAGACTTATAAATAATGTAAAATTATCTTTGTGAATCAAGCTATCTGTGCCAATTTAGGTTGCATGCTAAAGGTTGACTAGATAGTATATGTGATATGCTGTCTTGGATGCCCCACATCTACCACATTATTTTTTAGGGCTTTGTTTAAACAGTGAAAATGTTTAGGTTTTTTCAAAAATAAAATACAAAAAACAAGACATCTATAGATGAGTAAGAGATGAAAGGAAAATAGTAGGAATTTTGGAAAGAAAATAAAAGAAAGGAAACATGAAGACACATCAAAAAATAAAAAGTGTTTGTGGGTCATGATAAAAAACAGCAACAACAAAAATGATTAGCCAAACAGGATACCTGCAGTTGAAGTTGCTGTGCTTGTTTGTTCAGATGTCACCGTGGTGGTTTCCATGGAAGTGGGTGTTGTTGTTTCTTTTTAGAGGAGAAAAACAGAAGACATTAAGATTGCAAATGAACTAATGTAGAAAGCAAAAATTGACATAAGTGATGCTTTTGATAGCATGTAGGTAATTTAGGTACTTATTAAGATTGTGCCACTAGAAATACAGTAATTTCCCCCTTTTAAACATTCCTTTTATTGTCGATTTCGGTTCTTTTAGATTGGTGAAATAACAGCAACATTTGTGTTTTGAGCATAAAATGCAGGTAACACTCATACTAGTGCCAATGTCCATATTGCATTCTTGGCATTCTTGTATTCAACAGAAACTTTATCAGAGGTATAGCTAGTGAATTGTAATGCTAGAGTATGATTGACTGGAGGTGTTGCTGCTAAAATTGGTATTTTGATTGTCATCTAATTTCTGTACCGAGGCCAATCGCAAAAAACAGGTCACTTCCATTGACGATTTTACAGTGGGTTCAGATTTAGGTGGAAGGATACTGCAGCCAAAAAGAAACTCCCCGTGAGCTGATTTTTTGTCTATTGATTTTTACACAGTCACAATTGGCTGGACAGCATGTTTGCTTTGTTACAGAGGATGTCTCATAACCATCAAACTATTATTTATGACCTTCATTCAACAATACATATATTTAAGCATTCGAAAGTAAAATATGAAAGCAACTATCAAGAAAATGTTTTTTCATAAAATGCAAATGAAGGGGGCAGTTGAAATAAAATGGTGAAAAAGGAAGAGGAAAAATGAAAGACATATGATGAAATCAGCTGAGTTTGAGTGTAGCACTTAGAAAGTGCAATAAAGAAATATATCAACAAAAAAGATACCTGCAGTTGAAGTAGGTATACTTGTACTTTCTGATGTCACCGGGGCGGTTACCACAGATGTAGGGTTGGTTGTTTCTTGTTACAGTAAACAAAATGAAATGAATTAATATTGTGAATAAACTGAAACAGTAAACTGAAACTGATATTATTGGAGACGTCTCGCATTGTATAGGAGATTTGTGACTCTTGAGTCATCCATTAATATTACAGCATTTTCTCACTTTCTGAATACCTATTACTGTAGGTTACAACTCTTTCAGATTGCTGCAGTATTTAGAAAATACATTTTTGGAGAATAAAATGCAGGTCATTCACCTACTGTGCCAACACCAACATGTATTTCTCTTTATACCCTCTGAAAACTATTGAAATCTGTAGCTAATGAATCGTCAGGCTATAGTGCAACAGAAAAGAGGGATTCCCAATTAATTTACAATTTTCAATGGCTGCATAAATTGTGTTCCAAGCCCTTTTTCACTAACAGGTCTATCGTAATAAAGACTTGATAATGGTTTCAGGTTTAAGGAGCAGTCTTTAGCCAAAATGCAACAGAAGCTCCATCTGAGGACGCTGGGCCTGATTGACAAAGTTAAATTGACACTTCCATGTACATGAAAGATTTTTTGCCATTCACAGACACATGTAAAAGTAGTATCTTTTTTACGACCTATCTTTTAATGCGCAGAGATTTTGTCGATAATGTTGACCCTCCTCAGTCATAAAGATAATACTCGTATAATTACTTTGGGAATTACAAATAATCATAGACTTACAAAATATGTAAAATTACCTTTGTGAATCAGGCTATCTGTGCCAATTTAGGTTGCATGCTAAAGGTTGACTACATAGTATATGTGATGTGTTGTCTTGGATGCCCCACATCTACCACATTATTTTTTAGGGCTTTGTTTAAACAGTGAAAATGTTTAGGTTTTGGAAAATAAAAAACAAAAAACAAGACATCAATAGATGAGTAAGAGATGAAAGGAAAATAGTAGGAATTTTGGAAAGAAAATAAAAGAAAGGAAACATGAAGACACATCATAAAATAAAAAGTGTTTGTGGGTCATGATAAAAAACAGCAACAACAAAAATGATTAGCCAAACAGGATACCTGCAGTTGAAGTTGCTGTGCTTGTTTGTTCAGATGTCACCATGGTGGTTTCCATGGAAGTGGGTGTTGTTGTTTCTTTTTAGAGGAGAAAAACAGAAGACATTAATATTGCAAATGAACTAATGTAGAAAGCAAAAATTGACATCAGTGATGCTTTTGATAGCATGTAGGTAATTTAGGTACTTATTAAGATTGTGCCACTCGAAATAGAGTAATTTCCCCCTTTTAAACATTCCTTTTATTGTCGATTTCGGTTCTTTTAGTTTGGTCAAATAACAGCAACATTTGTGTTTAGAGCATAAAATGCAGGTAACACTCATACTAGTGCCAATGTCCATATTGCATTCTTGTATTCAACAGAAACTTTATCAGAGGTATAGCTAGTGAATTGTAATGCTAGAGTATGATTGACTGGAGGCGTTGCTGCTAAAATTGGTATTTTGATTGTCATCTAATTTCTGTACCGAGGCCAATCTCAAAAAACAGGTCATTTCCATTGACGATTTTACAGTGGGTTCAGATTTAGGTGGAAGGATACTGCAGCCAAAAAGAAACTCCCCGTGAGCTGATTTTTTGTCTATTGATTTTTACACAGTCACAATTGGCTGGACAGCATGTTTGCTTTGTTACAGAGGATGTCTCATAACCATCAAACTATTATTTATGACCTTCATTCAACAATACATATATTTAAGCATTCGAAAGTAAAATATGAAATCAACTATCAAGAAAATGTTTTTTCATGAAATGCAAATGAAGGGGGCAGTTGAAATAAAATGGCAAAAAAAGGAAGAGGAAAAATTAAAGACATATGATAAAATCAGCTGAGTTTGAGTGTAGCACTTAGAAAGTGCAATAAAGAAATATATCAACAAAAAAGATACCTGCAGTTGAAGTAGGTATACTTGTACTTTCTGATGTCACCGGGGCGGTTACCACGGATGTAGGGTTGGTTGTTTCTTGTTACAGGAAACAAAATGAAATGAATTAATATTGTGAATAAACTGAAACAGTAAACTGAAACTGATATTATTGGAGACGTCTCGCACTGTATAGGAGATTTGTGACTCTTGAGTCATCCATTAAAATTACAGCATTTTCTCACTTTCTGAATACCTATTACTGTAGGTTACAACTCTTTCAGATTGCTGCAGTATTTAGAAAATACATTTTTGGAGAATAAAATGCAGGTCATTCACCTACTGTGCCAACAACAACATGTATTTCTCTTTATACCCTCTGAAAACTATTGAAATCTGTAGCTAATGAATCGTCAGGCTATAGTGCAACAGAAAAGAGGGATTCCCAATTAATTTACAATTTTCAATGGCCGCATAAATTGTGTTCCAAGCCCTTTTTCACTAACAGGTCTATCGTAATAAAGACTTGATAATGGTTTCAGGTTTAAGGAGCAGTCTTTAGCCAAAATGCAACAGAAGCTCCATCTGAGGACGCTGGGCCTGATTGACAAAGTTAAATTGACACTTCCATGTACATGAAAGATTTTTTGCCATTCACAGACACATTTACAAGTAGTATCTTTTTTACGACCTTTCTTTTAATGCGCAGAGATTCTGTCGATAATGTTGAGACTCCTCAGTCATAAAGATACTACTCGTATAATTACTTTGGGAATTACAAATAATCATAGACTTATAAAATATGTAAAATTATCTTTGTGAATCAAGCTATCTGTGCCAATTTAGGTTGCATGCTAAAGGTTGACTAGATAGTATATGTGATATGCTGTCTTGGATGCCCCACATCTACCACATTATTTTTTAGGGCTTTGTTTAAACAGTGAAAATGTTTAGGTTTTTTCAAAAATAAAATACAAAAAACAAGACATCTATAGATGAGTAAGAGATGAAAGGAAAATAGTAGGAATTTTAGATAGAAAATAAAAGAAAGGAAACATGAAGACACATCAAAAAATAAAAAGTGTTTGTGGGTCATGATAAAAAACAGCAACAACAAAAATGATTAGCCAAACAGGATACCTGCAGTTGAAGTTGCTGTGCTTGTTTGTTCAGATGTCACCGTGGTGGTTTCCATGGAAGTGGGTGTTGTTGTTTCTTTTTAGAGGAGAAAAACAGAAGACATTAAGATTGCAAATGAACTAATGTAGAAAGCAAAAATTGACATAAGTGATGCTTTTGATAGCATGTAGGTAATTTAGGTACTTATTAAGATTGTGCCACTAGAAATACAGTAATTTCCCCCTTTTAAACATTCCTTTTATTGTCGATTTCGGTTCTTTTAGATTGGTGAAATAACAGCAACATTTGTGTTTTGAGCATAAAATGCAGGTAACACTCATACTAGTGCCAATGTCCATATTGCATTCTTGGCATACTTGTATTCAACAGAAACTTTATCAGAGGTATAGCTAGTGAATTGTAATGCTAGAGTATGATTGACTGGAGGTGTTGCTGCTAAAATTGGTATTTTGATTGTCATCTAATTTCTGTACCGAGGCCAATCGCAAAAAACAGGTCACTTCCATTGACGATTTTACAGTGGGTTCAGATTTAGGTGGAAGGATACTGCAGCCAAAAAGAAACTCCCCGTGAGCTGATTTTTTGTCTATTGATTTTTACACAGTCACAATTGGCTGGACAGCATGTTTGCTTTGTTACAGAGGATGTCTCATAACCATCAAACTATTATTTATGACCTTCATTCAACAATACATATATTTAAGCATTCGAAAGTAAAATATGAAATCAACTATCAAGAAAATGTTTTTTCATAAAATGCAAATGAAGGGGGCAGTTGAAATAGAATGGTGAAAAAGGAAGAGGAAAAATGAAAGACATATGATGAAATCAGCTGAGTTTGAGTGTAGCACTTAGAAAGTGCAATAAAGAAATATATCAACAAAAAAGATACCTGCAGTTGAAGTAGGTATACTTGTACTTTCTGATGTCACCGGGGCAGTTACCACAGATGTAGGGTTGGTTGTTTCTTGTTACAGTAAACAAAATGAAATGAATTAATATTGTGAATAAACTGAAACAGTAAACTGAAACTGATATTATTGGAGATGTCTTGCACTGTATAGGAGATTTGTGACTCTTGAGTCATCCATTAAAATGACAGCATTTTCTCACTTTCTGAATACCTATTACTATAGGTTACAACTCTTTCAGATTGCTGCAGTATTTAGAAAATACATTTTCGGAGAATAAAATGCAGGTCATTCACCTACTGTCCCAACACCAACATGTATTTCTCTTTATACCCTCTGAAAACTATTGAAATCTGTAGCTAATGAATCGTCAGGCTAGTGCAACAGAAAAGAGGGATTCCCAATTAATTTACAATTTTCAATGGCCGCATAAATTGTGTTCCAAGCCCTTTTTCACTAACAGGTCTATCGTAATAAAGACTTGATAATGGTTTCAGGTTTAAGGAGCAGTCTTTAGCCAAAATGCAAAAGAAGCTCCATCTGAGGACGCTGGGCCTGATTGACAAAGTTAAATTGACACTTCCATGTACATGAAAGATTTTTTGCCTTTCACAGACACATGTAAAAGTAGTATCTTTTTTACGACCTATCTTTTAATGCGCAGAGATTTTGTCGATAATGTTGACCCTCCTCAGTCATAAAGATACTACTCCTATAATTACTTTGGGAATTACAAATAATCATAGACTTACAAAATATGTAAAATTACCTTTGTGAATCAGGCTATCTGTGCCAATTTAGGTTGCATGCTAAAGGTTGACTACATAGTATATGTGATGTGTTGTCTTGGATGCCCCACATCTACCACATTATTTTTTAGGGCTTTGTTTAAACAGTGAAAATGTTTAGGTTTTGGAAAATAAAAAACAAAAAACAAGACATCAATAGATGAGTAAGAGATGAAAGGAAAATAGTAGGAATTTTGGAAATAAAATAAAAGAAAGGAAACATGAAGACACATCATAAAATAAAAAGTGTTTGTGGGTCATGATAAAAAACAGCAACAACAAAAATGATTAGCCAAACAGGATACCTGCAGGTGAAGTTGCTGTGCTTGTTTGTTCAGATGTCACTGTGGTGGTTTCCATGGAAGTGGGTGTTGTTGTTTCTTTTTAGAGGAGAAAAACAGAAGACATTAATATTGCAAATGAACTAATGTAGAAAGCAAAAATTGACATAAGTGATGCTTTTGATAGCATGTAGGTAATTTAGGTACTTATTAAGATTGTGCCACTCGAAATAGAGTAATTTCCCCCTTTTAAACATTCCTTTTATTGTCGATTTCGGTTCTTTTAGTTTGGTGAAATAACAGCAACATTTGTGTTTAGAGCATAAAATGCAGGTAACACTCATACTAGTGCCAATGTCCATATTGCATTCTTGTATTCAACAGAAACTTTATCAGAGGTATAGCTAGTGAATTGTAATGCTAGAGTATGATTGACTGGAGGCGTTGCTGCTAAAATTGGTATTTTGATTGTCATCTAATTTCTGTACCGAGGCCAATCTCAAAAAACAGGTCATTTCCATTGACGATTTTACAGTGGGTTCAGATTTAGGTGGAAGGATACTGCAGCCAAAAAGAAACTCCCCGTGAGCTGATTTTTTGTCTATTGATTTTTACACAGTCACAATTGGCTGGACAGCATGTTTGCTTTGTTACAGAGGATGTCTCATAACCATCAAACTATTATTTATGACCTTCATTCAACAATACATATATTTAAGCATTCGAAAGTAAAATATGAAATCAACTATCAAGAAAATGTTTTTTCATAAAATGCAAATGAAGGGGGCAGTTGAAATAAAATGGCGAAAAAGGAAGAGGAAAAATTAAAGACATATGATAAAATCAGCTGAGTTTGAGTGTAGCACTTAGAAAGTGCAATAAAGAAATATATCAACAAAAAAGATACCTGCAGTTGAAGTAGGTATACTTGTACTTTCTGATGTCACCGGGGCGGTTACCACGGATGTAGGGTTGGTTGTTTCTTGTTACAGGAAACAAAATGAAATGAATTAATATTGTGAATAAACTGAAACAGTAAACTGAAACTGATATTATTGGAGACGTCTCACACTGTATAGGAGATTTGTGACTCTTGAGTCATCCATTAAAATTACAGCATTTTCTCACTTTCTGAATACCTATTACTGTAGGTTACAACTCTTTCAGATTGCTGCAGTATTTAGAAAATACATTTTTGGAGAATAAAATGCAGGTCATTCACCTACTGTGCCAACACCAACATGTATTTCTCTTTATACCCTCTGAAAACTATTGAAATCTGTAGCTAATGAATCGTCAGGCTATAGTGCAACAGAAAAGAGGGATTCCCAATTAATTTACAATTTTCAATGGGCGCATACATTGTGTTCCAAGCCCTTTTTCACTAACAGGTCTATCGTAATAAAGACTTGATAATGGTTTCAGGTTTAAGAAGCAGTCTTTAGCCAAAATGCAACAGAAGCTCCATCTGAGGACGCTGGGCCTGATTGACAAAGTTAAATTGACACTTCCATGTACATGAAAGATTTTTTGTCATTCACAGACACATTTACAAGTACTATCTTTTTTACGACCTATCTTTTAATGCACAGAGATTCTGTCGATAATGTTGAGACTTCTCAGTCATAAAGATACTACTCGTATAATTACTTTGGGAATTACAAATATTCATAGACTTACAAAATATGTAAAATTACCTTTGTGAATCAGGCTATCTGTGCCAATTTAGGTTGCATGCTAAAGGTTGACTAGATAGTATATGTGATATGCTGTCTTGGATGCCCCACATCTACCACATTATTTTTTAGGGCTTTGTTTAAACAGTGAAAATGTTTAGGTTTTGAAAAATAAAATACAAAAAACAAGACATCTATAGATGAGTAAGAGATGAAAGGAAAATAGTAGGAATTTTGGAAAGAAAATAAAAGAAAGGAAACATGAAGACACATCATAAAAAAAAGTGTTTGTGGGTCATGATAAAAAAGAGCAACAACAAAAATTATTAGCCAAACAGGATACCTGCAGTTGAAGTTGCTGTGCTTGTTTGTTCAGATGTCACCGTGGTGGTTTCCATGGAAGTGGGTGTTGTTGTTTCTTTTTAGAAGAGAAAAACAGAAGACATTATTATTGCAAATGAACTAATGTAGAAAACAAAAATTGACATAAGTGATGCTTTTGATAGCATGTAGGTAATTTAGGTACCTATTAAGATTGTGCCACTAGAAATACAGTAATTTCCCTCTTTTAAACATTCCTTTTATTTTCGGTTTCGGTTCTTTTAGTTTGGTGAATTAACAGCAACATTTGTGTTTAGAGCATAAAATGCAGGTAACACTCATACTAGTGCCAATGTCCATATTGCATTCTTGTATTCAACAGAAACTTTATCAGAGGTATAGCTAGTGAATTGTAATGCTAGAGTATGATTGACTGGAGGCGTTGCTGCTAAAATTGGTATTTTGATTGTCATCTAATTTCTGTACAGAGGCCGATCGCAAAAAACAGGTCACTTCCATTGACGATTTTACAGTGGGTTCAGATTTAGCTGGAAGGATACTGCAGCCACAAAGAAACTCCCCATGAGCTGATTTTTTGTCTATTGATTTTTGCACACTCACAATTGGCTGGACAGCATGATTGCTTTGTTATAGAGGATGTCTCATAACCACCAAACTATGATTTATGACCTTCATTCAACAATACATATATTTAAGCATTCGAAAGTAAAATATGAAATCAACAATCAAGAAAATGTTTTTTCATAAAATGCAAATGAAGGGGGCAGTTGAAATAAAATGGTGAAAAAGGAAGAGGAAAAATGAAAGACATATGATAAAATGAGCTGAGTTTGAGTGTAGCACTTAGAAAGTGCAATAAAGAAATATATCAACAAAAAAGATACCTGCAGTTGAAGTAGGTATACTTGTACTTTCTGATGTCACCGGGGCGGTTACCACGGATGTAGGGTTGGTTGTTTCTTGTTACAGGAAACAAAATAAAATGAATTAATATTGTGAATAAACAGAAACAGTAAACTCAAACTGATATTATTGGAGACGTCTCGCACTGTATATGAGATTTGTGACTCTTGAGTCATCCATTAAAATGACAGCATTTTCTCACGTTCTGAATACCTATTACTATAGGTTACAACTCTTTCAGATTGCTGCAGTATTTAGAAAATACATTTATGGAGAATAAAATGCAGGCCATTCACCTACTGTGCCAACACCAACATGTATTTCTCTTTATACCCTCTGAAAACTATTGAAACCTGTAGCTAATGAATCGTCAGGCTATAGTGCAACAGAAAAGAGGGATTCCCAATTAATTTACAATTTTCAATGGCCGCATAAATTGTGTTCCAAGCCCTTTCTCACTAACAGGTCTATCGTAATAAAGACTTGATAATGGTTTCAGGTTTAAGGAGCAGTCTTTAGCCAAAATGCAACAGAAGCTCCATCTTAGGACGCTGGGCCTGATTGACAAAGTTAAATTGACACTTCCATGTAAATGAAAGATTTTTTGCCATTCACAGACACATTTACAAGTAGTATCTTTTTTACCACCTATCTTTTAATGCGCAGAGATTCTGTCGATAATGTTGAGACTCCTCAGTCATAAAGATACTACTCGTATAATTACTTTGGGAATTACAAATAATCATAGACTTACAAAATATGTAAAATTACCTTTGTGAATCAGGCTATCTGTGCCAATTTAGGTTGCATGCTAAAGGTTGACTAGATAGTATATGTGATATGCTGTCTTGGATGCCCCACATCTACCACATTATTTTTTAGGGCTTTGTTTGAACAGTGAAAATGGTTAGGTTTTGAAAAATAAAATACAAAAACAAGACATCTATAGATGAGTAAGAGATGAAAGGAAAATAGTAGGAATTTTGGAAAGAAAAGAAAATAAAGGAAACATGAAGACACATCATAAAAAAAAAGTGTTTGTGGGTCATGATAAAAAACAGCAACAACAAAAATTATTAGGCAAACAGGATACCTGCAGTTGAAGTTGCTGTGCTTGTTTGTTCAGATGTCACCGTGGTGGTTTCCATGGAAGTGGGTGTTGTTGTTTCTTTTTAGAGGAGAAAAACAGAAGACATTAATATTGCAAATGAACTAATGTAGAAAGCAAAAATTGACATAAGTGATGCTTTTGAGAGCATGTAGGTAATTTAGGTACTTATTAAGATTGTGCCACTAGAAATACAGTAATTTCCTCCTTTTAAACATTCCTTTTATTTTCGGTTTCGGTTCTTTTAGTTTGGTCAAATAACAGCAACATTTGTGTTTAGAGCATAAAATGCAGGTAACACTCATACTAGTGCCAATGTCCATATTGCATTCTTGTATTCAACAGAAACTTTATCAGATGTATAGCTAGTGAATTGTAATGCTAGAGCATGATTGACTGGAGGCGTTGCTGCTAAAATTTGTATTTTGATTGTCATCTAATTTCTGTACCGAGGCCAATCGCAAAAAACAAGTCACTTCCATTGACGATTTTACAGTGGGTTCAGATTTAGGTGGAAGGATACTGCAGCCAAAAAGAAACTCCCCGTGAGCTGATTTTTTGTCTATTGATTTTTACACAGTCACAATTGGCTGGACAGCATGTTTGCTTTGTTACAGAGGATGTCTCATAACCATCAAACTATTATTTATGACCTTCATTCAACAATACATATATTTAAGCATTCGGAAGTAAAATATGAAATCAACTATCAAGAAAATGTTTTTTCATAAAATGCAAATGAAGGGGGCAGTTGAAATAAAATGGTGAAAAAGGAAGAGGAAAAATGAAAGACATACGATGAAATCAGCTGAGTTTGAGTGTAGCACTTAGAAAGTGCAATAAAGAAATATATCAACAAAAAAGATACCTGCAGTTGAAGTAGGTATACTTGTACTTTCTGATGTCACCGGGGCGGTTACCACAGATGTAGGGTTGGTTGTTTCTTGTTACAGGAAACAAAATGAAATGAATTAATATTGTGAATAAACTGAAACAGTAAACTGAAACTGATATTATTGGAGACGTCTCGCACTGTATAGGAGATTTGTGACTCTTGAGTCATCCATTAAAATTACAGCATTTTCTCACTTTCTGAATACCTATTACTATAGGTTACAACTCTTTCAGATTGCTGCAGTATTTAGAAAATACATTTTTGGAGAATAAAATGCAGGTCATTCACCTACTGTGCCAACACCAACATGTATTTCTCTTAATACCCTCTGAAAACTATTGAAACCTGTAGCTAATGAATCGTCAAGCTATAGTGCAACAGAAAAGAGGGATTCCAAATTAATTTACGATTTTCAATGGCCGCATGAATTGTGTTCCAAGCCCTTTTTCACTAACAGGTCTATCGTAATAAAGACTTGATAATGGTTTCAGGTTTAAGGAGCAGTCTTTAGCCAAAATGCAACAGAAGGTCCATCTAAGGACGCTGGGCCTGATTGACAAAGTTAAATTGCCACTTTCATATACATGAAAGATTTTTTGCCATTCACAGACACATGTAAAAGTAGTATCGTTTGTACGACCTATCTTTTAATGCGCAGAGATCTTGTTGATAATGTTGAGACTCCTCAGTCATAAAGATACTACTCGTATAATTACTTTGGGAATTACAAATAATCATAGACTTACAAAATATGTAAAATTACCTTTGTGAATCAGGCTATCTGTGCCAATTTAGGTTGCGTGCTAAAGGTTGACTACATAGTATATGTGATGTGTTGTCTTGGATGCCCCACATCTACCACATTATTTTTTTAGGGCTTTGTTTAAACAGTGAAAATGTTTAGGTTTTGGAAAATAAAATACAAAAAACAAGACATAAATAGATGAGTAAGAGATGAATGGAAAATAGTAGGAATTTTGGAAAGAAAATAAAAGAAAGGAAACATGAAGACACATCATAAAATAAAAAGTGTTTGTGGGTCATAATGAAAAACAGCAACAACAAAAATTATTAGCCAAACAGGATACCTGCAGTTAAAGTTGCTGTGCTTGTTTGTTCAGATGTTACCGTGGTGGTTTCCATGGAAGTGGGTGTTGTTGTTTCTTTTTAGAGGAGAAAAACAGAAGACATTAATATTGCAAATGAACTAATGTAGAAAGCAAAAATTGACATAAGTGATGCTTTTGAGAGCATGTAGGTAATTTAGGTACTTATTAAGATTGTGCCACTAGAAATACAGTAATTTCCTCCTTTTAAACATTCCTTTTATTTTCGGTTTCGGTTCTTTTAGTTTGGTGAAATAACAGCAACATTTGTGTTTAGAGCATAAAATGCAGGTAACACTCATACTAGTGCCAATGTCCATATTGCATTCTTGTATTCAACAGAAACTTTATCAGATGTATAGCTAGTGAATTGTAATGCTGGAGTATGATTGACTGGAGGCGTTTCTGCTAAAATTGGATTTTTGAATGTCAACTCATTTCTGTACTGGGGCCAATCGCAAAAAAAATAGGTCACTTCCATTGACGATTTTACAGTGGGTTCAGATTTAGGTGAAAGGATACTGCAGCCAAAAAGAAACTCCCCGTGAGCTGATTTTTTGTCTATTGATTTTTGCACAGTCACAATTGGCTGGACAGCATGTTTGCTTTGTTACAGAGGATGTCTCATAACCACCAAACTATTATTTATGACCTTTATTCAAGAATACATATATTTAAGCATTCAAAAGTAAAATATGAAATCAACAATCAAGAAAATGTTTTTTCATAAAATGCAAATGAAGGGGGCAGTTGAAATAAAATGGTGAAAAAGGAAGAGGAAAAATGAAAGACATATGATAAAATCAGCTGAGTTTGAGTGTAGCACTTAGAAAGTGCAATAAAGAAATATATCAACAAAAAAGATACCTGCAGTTGAAGTAGGTATACGTGTACTTTCTGATGTCACCGTGGCGGTTACCACGGATGTAGGGTTGGTTGTTTCTTGTTACAGGAAACAAAATGAAATGAATTAATATTGTGAATAAACTGAAACAGTAAACTGAAACTGATATTATTGGAGACGTCTCGCACTGTATAGGAGATTTGTGACTCTTGAGTCATCCATTACAATTACAGCATTTTCTCACTTTCTGAATACCTATTACTATACGTTACAACTCTTACAGATTGCTGCAGTATTTAGAAAATACATTTTTGGATAATAAAATGCAGGTCATTCACCTACTGTGCCAACACCAACATGTATTTCTCTTAATACCCTCTGAAAACTATTGAAACCTGTAGCTAATGAATCGTCAAGCTATAGTGCAACAGCAAAGAGGGATTCCAAATTAATTTACGATCTTCAATGGCCGCATGAATTGTGTTCCAAGCCCTTTTTCACTAACAGGTCTATCGCAATAAAGACTTGATAATGGTTTCAGGTTTAAGGAGCAGTCTTTAGCCAAAATGCAACAGAAGGTCCATCTAAGGACGCTGGGCCTGATTGACAAAGTTAAATTGACACTTTCATATACATGAAAGATTTTTTGCCATTCACAGACACATGTAAAAGTAGTATCGTTTGTACGACCTATCTTTTAATGCGCAGAGATTTTGTCGATAATGTTGAGACTCCTCAGTCATAAAGATACTACTCGTATAATTACTTTGGGAATTACAAATAATCATAGACTTACAAAATATGTAAAATTACCTTTGTGAATCAGGCTATCTGTGCCAATTTAGGTTGCATGCTAAAGGTTGACTACATAGTATCTGTGATGGGTTGTCTTGGATGCCCCACATCTACCACATTATTTTTTTAGGGCTTTGATTAAACAGTGAAAATGTTTAGGTTTTGGAAAATAAAATACAAAAAACAAGACATAAATAGATGAGTAAGAGATGAATGGAAAATAGTAGGAATTTTGGAAAGAAAATAAAAGAAAGGAAACATGAAGACACATCATAAAATAAAAAGTGTTTGTGGGTCATAATAAAAAACAGCAACAACAAAAATTATTAGCCAAACAGGATACCTGCAGTTGAAGTTGCTGTGCTTGTTTGTTCAGACGTCACGGTGGTGGTTTCCATGGAAGTGGGTGTTGTTGTTTCTTTTTAGAGGAGAAAAACAGAAGACATTAATATTGCAAATGAACTAATGTAGAAAGCAAAAATTGACATAAGTGATGCTTTTGATAGCATGTAGGTAATTTAGGTACTTATTAAGATTGTGCCACTAGAAATACAGTAATTTCCCTCTTTTAAACATTCCTTTTATTTTCGGTTTCGGTTCTTTTAGTTTGGTGAATTAACAGCAACATTTGTGTTTAGAGCATAAAATGCAGGTAACACCCATACTAGTGCCAATGTCCATATTGCATTCTTGTATTCAACAGAAACTTTATCAGAGGTATAGCTAGTGAATTGTAATGCTAGAGTATGATTGACTGGAGGCGGTGCTGCTAAAATTGGTATTTTGATTGTCATCTAATTTCTGTACAGAGGCCGATCGCAAAAAACAGGTCACTTCCATTGACGATTTTACAGTGGGTTCAGATTTAGCTGGAAGGATACTGCAGCCACAAAGAAACTCCCCATGAGCTGATTTTTTGTCTATTGATTTTTGCACACTCACAATTGGCTGGACAGCATGATTGCTTTGTTATAGAGGATGTCTCATAACCACCAAACTATGATTTATGACCTTCATTCAACAATACATATATTTAAGCATTCGAAAGTAAAATATGAAATCAACAATCAAGAAAATGTTTTTTCATAAAATGCAAATGAAGGGGGCAGTTGAAATAAAATGGTGAAAAAGGAAGAGGAAAAATGAAAGACATATGATAAAATGAGCTGAGTTTGAGTGTAGCACTTAGAAAGTGCAATAAAGAAATATATCAACAAAAAAGATACCTGCAGTTGAAGTAGGTATACTTGTACTTTCTGATGTCACCGGGGCGGTTACCACGGATGTAGGGTTGGTTGTTTCTTGTTACAGGAAACAAAATAAAATGAATTAATATTGTGAATAAACAGAAACAGTAAACTGAAACTGATATTATTGGAGACGTCTCGCACTGTATATGAGATTTGTGACTCTTGAGTCATCCATTAAAATGACAGCATTTTCTCACGTTCTGAATACCTATTACTATAGGTTACAACTCTTTCAGATTGCTGCAGTATTTAGAAAATACATTTATGGAGAATAAAATGCAGGTCATTCACCTACTGTGCCAACACCAACATGTATTTCTCTTTATACCCTCTGAAAACTATTGAAACCTGTAGCTAATGAATCGTCAGGCTATAGTGCAACAGAAAAGAGGGATTCCCAATTAATTTACAATTTTCAATGGCCGCATAAATTGTGTTCCAAGCCCTTTCTCACTAACCGGTCTATCGTAATAAAGACTTGATAATGGTTTCAGGTTTAAGGAGCAGTCTTTAGCCAAAATGCAACAGAAGCTCCATCTTAGGACGCTGGGCCTGATTGACAAAGTTAAATTGACACTTCCATGTAAATGAAAGATTTTTTGCCATTCACAGACACATTTACAAGTAGTATCTTTTTTACCACCTATCTTTTAATGCGCAGAGATTCTGTCGATAATGTTGAGACTCCTTAGTCATAAAGATACTACTCGTATAATTACTTTGGGAATTACAAATAATCATAGACTTACAAAATATGTAAAATTACCTTTGTGAATCAGGCTATCTGTGCCAATTTAGGTTGCATGCTAAAGGTTGACTAGATAGTATATGTGATATGCTGTCTTGGATGCCCCACATCTACCACATTATTTTTTAGGGCTTTGTTTGAACAGTGAAAATGGTTAGGTTTTGAAAAATAAAATACAAAAACAAGACATCTATAGATGAGTAAGAGATGAAAGGAAAATAGTAGGAATTTTGGAAAGAAAATAAAATAAAGGAAACATGAAGACACATCATAAAAAAAAAGTGTTTGTGGGTCATGATAAAAAACAGCAACAACAAAAATTATTAGGCAAACAGGATACCTGCAGTTGAAGTTGCTGTGCTTGTTTGTTCAGATGTCACCGTGGTGGTTTCCATGGAAGTGGGTGTTGTTGTTTCTTTTTAGAGGAGAAAAACAGAAGACATTAATATTGCAAATGAACTAATGTAGAAAGCAAAAATTGACATAAGTGATGCTTTTGAGAGCATGTAGGTAATTTAGGTACTTATTAAGATTGTGCCACTAGAAATACAGTAATTTCCTCCTTTTAAACATTCCTTTTATTTTCGGTTTCGGTTCTTTTAGTTTGGTGAAATAACAGCAACATTTGTGTTTAGATCATAAAATGCAGGTAACACTCTTACTAGTGCCAATGTCCATATTGCATTCTTGTATTCAACAGAAACTTTATCAGATGTATAGCTAGTGAATTGTAATGCTGGAGTATGATTGACTGGAGGCGTTTCTGCTAAAATTGGATTTTTGAATGTCAACTAATTTCTGTACTGGGGCCAATCGCAAAAAACAGGTCACTTCCATTGACGATTTTACAGTGGGTTCAGATTTAGGTGAAAGGATACTGCAGCCAAAAAGAAACTCCCCGTGAGCTGATTTTTTGTCTATTGATTTTTGCACAGTCACAATTGGCTGGACAGCATGTTTGCTTTGTTACAGAGGATGTCTCATAACCACCAAACTATTATTTATGACCTTTATTCAAGAATACATATATTTAAGCATTCAAAAGTAAAATATGAAATCAGCAATCAAGAAAATGTTTTTTCATAAAATGCAAATGAAGGGGGCAGTTGAAATAAAATGGTGAAAAAGGAAGAGGAAAAATGAAAGACATATGATAAAATCAGCTGAGTTTGAGTGTAGCACTTAGAAAGTGCAATAAAGAAATATATCAACAAAAAAGATACCTGCAGTTGAAGTAGGTATACGTGTACTTTCTGATGTCACCGGGGCGGTTACCACGGATGTAGGGTTGGTTGTTTCTTGTTACAGGAAACAAAATGAAATGAATTAATATTGTGAATAAACTGAAACAGTAAACTGAAACTGATATTATTGGAGACGTCTCGCACTGTATAGGAGATTTGTGACTCTTGAGTCATCCATTAAAATTACAGCATTTTCTCACTTTCTGAATACCTATTACTATACGTTACAACTCTTACAGATTGCTGCAGTATTTAGAAAATACATTTTTGGAGAATAAAATGCAGGTCATTCACCTACTGTGCCAACACCAACATGTATTTCTCTTAATACCCTCTGAAAACTATTGAAACCTGTAGCTAATGAATCGTCAAGCTATAGTGCAACAGCAAAGAGGGATTCCAAATTAATTTACGATTTTCAATGGCCGCATGAATTGTGTTCCAAGCCCTTTTTCACTAACAGGTCTATCGCAATAAAGACTTGTAATGGTTTCAGGTTTAAGGAGCAGTCTTTAGCCAAAATGCAACAGAAGGTCCATCTAAGGACGCTGGGCCTGATTGACAAAGTTAAATTGACACTTTCATATACATGAAAGATTTTTTGCCATTCACAGACACATGTAAAAGTAGTATCGTTTGTACGACCTATCTTTTAATGCGCAGAGATTTTGTCGATAATGTTGAGACTCCTCAGTCATAAAGATACTACTCGTATAATTACTTTGGGAATTACAAATAATCATAGACTTACAAAATATGTAAAATTACCTTTGTGAATCAGGCTATCTGTGCCAATTTAGGTTGCATGCTAAAGGTTGACTACATAGTATATGTGATGGGTTGTCTTGGATGCCCCACATCTACCACATTATTTTTTTAGGGCTTTGTTTAAACAGTGAAAATGTTTAGGTTTTGGAAAATACAATACAAAAAACAAGACATCAATAGATGAGTAAGAGATGAATGGAAAATAGTAGGAATTTTGGAAATAAAATAAAAGAAAGGAAACATGAAGACACATCATAAAATAAAAAGTGTTTGTGGGTCATAATAAAAAACAGCAACAACAAAAATTATTAGCCAAACAGGATACCTGCAGTTGAAGTTGCTGTGCTTGTTTGTTCAGACGTCACGGTGGTGGTTTCCATGGAAGTGGGTGTTGTTGTTTCTTTTTAGAGGAGAAAAACAGAAGACATTAATATTGCAAATGAACTAATGTAGAAAGCAAAAATTGACATAAGTGATGCTTTTGATAGCATGTAGGTAATTTAGGTACCTATTAAGATTGTGCCACTAGAAATACAGTAATTTCCCTCTTTTAAACATTCCTTTTATTTTCGGTTTCGGTTCTTTTAGTTTGGTGAATTAACAGCAACATTTGTGTTTAGAGCATAAAATGCAGGTAACACTCATACTAGTGCCAATGTCCATATTGCATTCTTGTATTCAACAGAAACTTTATCAGAGGTATAGCTAGTGAATTGTAATGCTAGAGTATGATTGACTGGAGGCGTTGCTGCTAAAATTGGTATTTTGATTGTCATCTAATTTCTGTACAGAGGCCGATCGCAAAAAACAGGTCACTTCCATTGACGATTTTACAGTGGGTTCAGATTTAGCTGGAAGGATACTGCAGCCACAAAGAAACTCCCCATGAGCTGATTTTTTGTCTATTGATTTTTGCACACTCACAATTGGCTGGACAGCATGATTGCTTTGTTATAGAGGATGTCTCATAACCACCAAACTATGATTTATGACCTTCATTCAACAATACATATATTTAAGCATTCGAAAGTAAAATATGAAATCAACAATCAAGAAAATGTTTTTTCATAAAATGCAAATGAAGGGGGCAGTTGAAATAAAATGGTGAAAAAGGAAGAGGAAAAATGAAAGACATATGATAAAATGAGCTGAGTTTGAGTGTAGCACTTAGAAAGTGCAATAAAGAAATATATCAACAAAAAAGATACCTGCAGTTGAAGTAGGTATACTTGTACTTTCTGATGTCACCGGGGCGGTTACCACGGATGTAGGGTTGGTTGTTTCTTGTTACAGGAAACAAAATAAAATGAATTAATATTGTGAATAAACAGAAACAGTAAACTCAAACTGATATTATTGGAGACGTCTCGCACTGTATATGAGATTTGTGACTCTTGAGTCATCCATTAAAATGACAGCATATTCTCACGTTCTGAATACCTATTACTATAGGTTACAACTCTTTCAGATTGCTGCAGTATTTAGAAAATACATTTATGGAGAATAAAATGCAGGCCATTCACCTACTGTGCCAACACCAACATGTATTTCTCTTTATACCCTCTGAAAACTATTGAAACCTGTAGCTAATGAATCGTCAGGCTATAGTGCAACAGAAAAGAGGGATTCCCAATTAATTTACAATTTTCAATGGCCGCATAAATTGTGTTCCAAGCCCTTTCTCACTAACAGGTCTATCGTAATAAAGACTTGATAATGGTTTCAGGTTTAAGGAGCAGTCTTTAGCCAAAATGCAACAGAAGCTCCATCTTAGGACGCTGGGCCTGATTGACAAAGTTAAATTGACACTTCCATGTAAATGAAAGATTTTTTGCCATTTACAGACATATTTACAAGTAGTATCTTTTTTACCACCTATCTTTTAATGCGCAGAGATTCTGTCGATAATGTTGAGACTCCTCAGTCATAAAGATACTACTCGTATAATTACTTTGGGAATTACAAATAATCATAGACTTACAAAATATGTAAAATTACCTTTGTGAATCAGGCTATCTGTGCCAATTTAGGTTGCATGCTAAAGGTTGACTAGATAGTATATGTGATATGCTGTCTTGGATGCCCCACATCTACCACATTATTTTTTAGGGCTTTGTTTGAACAGTGAAAATGGTTAGGTTTTGAAAAATAAAATACAAAAACAAGACATCTATAGATGAGTAAGAGATGAAAGGAAAATAGTAGGAATTTTGGAAAGAAAAGAAAATAAAGGAAACATGAAGACACATCATAAAAAAAAAGTGTTTGTGGGTCATGATAAAAAACAGCAACAACAAAAATTATTAGGCAAACAGGATACCTGCAGTTGAAGTTGCTGTGCTTGTTTGTTCAGATGTCACCGTGGTGGTTTCCATGGAAGTGGGTGTTGTTGTTTCTTTTTAGAGGAGAAAAACAGAAGACATTAATATTGCAAATGAACTAATGTAGAAAGCAAAAATTGACATAAGTGATGCTTTTGAGAGCATGTAGGTAATTTAGGTACTTATTAAGATTGTGCCACTAGAAATACAGTAATTTCCTCCTTTTAAACATTCCTTTTATTTTCGGTTTCGGTTCTTTTAGTTTGGTGAAATAACAGCAACATTTGTGTTTAGATCAAAAAATGCAGGTAACACTCTTACTAGTGCCAATGTCCATATTGCATTCTTGTATTCAACAGAAACTTTATCAGATGTATAGCTAGTGAATTGTAATGCTAGAGCATGATTGACTGGAGGCGTTGCTGCTAAAATTTGTATTTTGATTGTCATCTAATTTCTGTACCGAGGCCAATCGCAAAAAACAGGTCACTTCCATTGACGATTTTACAGTGGGTTCAGATTTAGGTGGAAGGATACTGCAGCCAAAAAGAAACTCCCCGTGAGCTGATTTTTTGTCTATTGATTTTTACACAGTCACAATTGGCTGGACAGCATGTTTGCTTTGTTACAGAGGATGTCTCATAACCATCAAACTATTATTTATGACCTTCATTCAACAATACATATATTTAAGCATTCGAAAGTAAAATATGAAATCAACTATCAAGAAAATGTTTTTTCATAAAATGCAAATGAAGGGGGCAGTTGAAATAAAATGGTGAAAAAGGAAGAGGAAAAATGAAAGACATACGATGAAATCAGCTGAGTTTGAGTGTAGCACTTAGAAAGTGCAATAAAGAAATATATCAACAAAAAAGATACCTGCAGTTGAAGTAGGTATACTTGTACTTTCTGATGTCACCGGGGCGGTTACCACAGATGTAGGGTTGGTTGTTTCTTGTTACAGGAAACAAAATGAAATGAATTAATATTGTGAATAAACTGAAACAGTGAACTGAAAGTGATATTATTGGAGACGTCTCGCACTGTATAGGAGATTTGTGACTCTTGAGTCATCCATTAAAATTACAGCATTTTCTCACTTTCTGAATACCTATTACTATAGGTTACAACTCTTTCAGATTGCTGCAGTATTTAGAAAATACATTTTTGGAGAATAAAATGCAGGTCATTCACCTACTGTGCCAACACCAACATGTATTTCTCTTTATACCCTCTGAAAACTATTGAAATCTGTAGCTAATGAATCGTCAGGCTATAGTGCAACAGAAAAGAGGGATTCCCAATTAATTTACAATTTTCAATGGCCGCATAAATTGTGTTCCAAGCCCTTTTTCACTAACAGGTCTATCGTAATAAAGACTTGATAATGGTTTCAGGTTTAAGGAGCAGTCTTTAGCCAAAATGCAACAGAAGCTCCATCTGAGGACGCTGGGCCTGATTGACAAAGTTAAATTGACACTTCCATGTACATGAAAGATTTTTTGCCATTCACAGACACATGTAAAAGTAGTATCTTTTTTACGACCTATCTTTTAATGCGCAGAGATTTTGTCGATAATGTTGGCCCTCCTCAGTCATAAAGATACTACTCGTATAATTACTTTGGGAATTACAAATAATCATAGACTTACAAAATATGTAAAATTACCTTTGTGAATCAGGCTATCTGTGCCAATTTAGGTTGCATGCTAAAGGTTGACTACATAGTATATGTGATGTGTTGTCTTGGATGCCCCACATCTACCACATTATTTTTTAGTGCTTTGTTTAAACAGTGAAAATGTTTAGGTTTTGGAAAATAAAATACAAAAAACAAGACATCAATAGATGAGTAAGAGATGAAAGGAAAATAGTAGGAATTTTGGAAAGAAAATAAAAGAAAGGAAACATGAAGACACATCATAAAATAAAAAGTGTTTGTGGGTCATGATAAAAAACAGCAACAACAAAAATGATTAGCCAAACAGGATACCTGCAGTTGAAGTTGCTGTGCTTGTTTGTTCAGATGTCACCGTGGTGGTTTCCATGGAAGTGGGTGTTGTTGTTTCTTTTTAGAGGAGAAAAACAGAAGACATTAATATTGCAAATGAACTAATGTAGAAAGCAAAAATTGACATAAGTGATGCTTTTGATAGCATGTAGGTAATTTAGGTACTTATTAAGATTGTGCCACTAGAAATACAGTAATTTCCCCCTTTTAAACATTCCTTTTATTGTCGATTTTGGTTCTTTTAGTTTGGTGAAATAACAGCAACATTTGTGTTTAGAGCATAAAATGCAGGTAATACTCATACTAGTGCCAATGTCCATATTGCATTCTTGTATTCAACAGAAACTTTATCAGAGGTATAGCTAGTGAATTGTAATGCTAGAGTATGATTGACTGGAGGCGTTTCTGCTAAAATTGGTATTTTGATTGTCATCTAATTTCTGTACCAAGGCCAATCGCAAAAAACAGGTCACTTCCATTGACGATTTTACAGTGGGTTCAGATTTAGGTGGAAGGATACTGCAGCCAAAAAGAAACTCCCCGTGAGCTGATTTTTTGTCTATTGATTTTTACACAGTCACAATTGGCTGGACAGCATGTTTGCTTTGTTACAGAGGATGTCTCATAACCATCAAACTATTATTTATGACCTTCATTCAACAATACATATATTTAAGCATTCGAAAGTAAAATATGAAATCAACTATCAAGAAAATGTTTTTTCATAAAATGCAAATGAAGGGGGCAGTTGAAATAAAATGGTGAAAAAGGAAGAGGAAAAATGAAAGACATATGATGAAATCAGCTGAGTTTGAGTGTAGCACTTAGAAAGTGCAATAAAGAAATATATCAACAAAAAAGATACCTGCAGTTGAAGTAGGTATACTTGTACTTTCTGATGTCACCGGGGCGGTTACCACAGATGTAGGGTTGGTTGTTTCTTGTTACAGGAAACAAAATGAAATGAATTAATATTGTGAATAAACTGAAACAGTAAACTGAAACTGATATTATTGGAGACGTCTCGCACTGTATAGGAGATTTGTGACTCTTGAGTCATCCATTAAAATTACAGCATTTTCTCACTTTCTGAATACCTATTACTATAGGTTACAACTCTTTCAGATTGCTGCAGTATTTAGAAAATACATTTTTGGAGAATAAAATGCAGGTCATTCACCTACTGTGCCAACACCAACATGTATTTCTCTTAATACCCTCTGAAAACTATTGAAACCTGTAGCTAATGAATCGTCAAGCTATAGTGCAACAGAAAAGAGGGATTCCAAATTAATTTACGATTTTCAATGGCCGCATGAATTGTGTTCCAAGCCCTTTTTCACTAACAGGTCTATCGTAATAAAGACTTGATAATGGTTTCAGGTTTAAGGAGCAGTCTTTAGCCAAAATGCAACAGAAGGTCCATCTAAGGACGCTGGGCCTGATTGACAAAGTTAAATTGCCACTTTCATATACATGAAAGATTTTTTGCCATTCACAGACACATGTAAAAGTAGTATCGTTTGTACGACCTATCTTTTAATGCGCAGAGATCTTGTTGATAATGTTGAGACTCCTCAGTCATAAAGATACTACTCGTATAATTACTTTGGGAATTACAAATAATCATAGACTTACAAAATATGTAAAATTACCTTTGTGAATCAGGCTATCTGTGCCAATTTAGGTTGCGTGCTAAAGGTTGACTACATAGTATATGTGATGTGTTGTCTTGGATGCCCCACATCTACCACATTATTTTTTTAGGGCTTTGTTTAAACAGTGAAAATGTTTAGGTTTTGGAAAATAAAATACAAAAAACAAGACATAAATAGATGAGTAAGAGATGAATGGAAAATAGTAGGAATTTTGGAAAGAAAATAAAAGAAAGGAAACATGAAGACACATCATAAAATAAAAAGTGTTTGTGGGTCATAATGAAAAACAGCAACAACAAAAATTATTAGCCAAACAGGATACCTGCAGTTAAAGTTGCTGTGCTTGTTTGTTCAGATGTTACCGTGGTGGTTTCCATGGAAGTGGGTGTTGTTGTTTCTTTTTAGAGGAGAAAAACAGAAGACATTAATATTGCAAATGAACTAATGTAGAAAGCAAAAATTGACATAAGTGATGCTTTTGAGAGCATGTAGGTAATTTAGGTACTTATTAAGATTGTGCCACTAGAAATACAGTAATTTCCTCCTTTTAAACATTCCTTTTATTTTCGGTTTCGGTTCTTTTAGTTTGGTGAAATAACAGCAACATTTGTGTTTAGAGCATAAAATGCAGGTAACACTCTTACTAGTGCCAATGTCCATATTGCATTCTTGTATTCAACAGAAACTTTATCAGATGTATAGCTAGTGAATTGTAATGCTGGAGTATGATTGACTGGAGGCGTTTCTGCTAAAATTGGATTTTTGAATGTCAACTAATTTCTGTACTGGGGCCAATCGCAAAAAAAAAGGTCACTTCCATTGACGATTTTACAGTGGGTTCAGATTTAGGTGAAAGGATACTGCAGCCAAAAAGAAACTCCCCGTGAGCTGATTTTTTGTCTATTGATTTTTGCACAGTCACAATTGGCTGGACAGCATGTTTGCTTTGTTACAGAGGATGTCTCATAACCACCAAACTATTATTTATGACCTTTATTCAAGAATACATATATTTAAGCATTCAAAAGTAAAATATGAAATCAACAATCAAGAAAATGTTTTTTCATAAAATGCAAATGAAGCGGGCAGTTGAAATAAAATGGTGAAAAAGGAAGAGGAAAAATGAAAGACATATGATAAAATCAGCTGAGTTTGAGTGTAGCACTTAGAAAGTGCAATAAAGAAATATATCAACAAAAAAGATACCTGCAGTTGAAGTAGGTATACGTGTACTTTCTGATGTCACCGTGGCGGTTACCACGGATGTAGGGTTGGTTGTTTCTTGTTAAAGGAAACAAAATGAAATGAATTAATATTGTGAATAAACTGAAACAGTAAACTGAAACTGATATTATTGGAGACGTCTCGCACTGTATAGGAGATTTGTGACTCTTGAGTCATCCATTACAATTACAGCATTTTCTCACTTTCTGAATACCTATTACTATACGTTACAACTCTTACAGATTGCTGCAGTATTTAGAAAATACATTTTTGGATAATAAAATGCAGGTCATTCACCTACTGTGCCAACACCAACATGTATTTCTCTTAATACCCTCTGAAAACTATTGAAACCTGTAGCTAATGAATCGTCAAGCTATAGTGCAACAGCAAAGAGGGATTCCAAATTAATTTACGATTTTCAATGGCCGCATGAATTGTGTTCCAAGCCCTTTTTCACTAACAGGTCTATCGCAATAAAGACTTGATAATGGTTTCAGGTTTAAGGAGCAGTCTTTAGCCAAAATGCAACAGAAGGTCCATCTAAGGACGCTGGGCCTGATTGACAAAGTTAAATTGACACTTTCATATACATGAAAGATTTTTTGCCATTCACAGACACATGTAAAAGTAGTATCGTTTGTACGACCTATCTTTTAATGCGCAGAGATTTTGTCGATAATGTTGAGACTCCTCAGTCATAAAGATACTACTCGTATAATTACTTTGGGAATTACAAATAATCATAGACTTACAAAATATGTAAAATTACCTTTGTGAATCAGGCTATCTGTGCCAATTTAGGTTGCATGCTAAAGGTTGACTACATAGTATCTGTGATGGGTTGTCTTGGATGCCCCACATCTACCACATTATTTTTGTAGGGCTTTGATTAAACAGTGAAAATGTTTAGGTTTTGGAAAATAAAATACAAAAAACAAGACATAAATAGATGAGTAAGAGATGAATGGAAAATAGTAGGAATTTTGGAAAGAAAATAAAAGAAAGGAAACATGAAGACACATCATAAAATAAAAAGTGTTTGTGGGTCATAATAAAAAACAGCAACAACAAAAATTATTAGCCAAACAGGATACCTGCAGGTGAAGTTGCTGTGCTTGTTTGTTCAGACGTCACGGTGGTGGTTTCCATGGAAGTGGGTGTTGTTGTTTCTTTTTAGAGGAGAAAAACAGAAGACATTAATATTGCAAATGAACTAATGTAGAAAGCAAAAATTGACATAAGTGATGCTTTTGATAGCATGTAGGTAATTTAGGTACTTATTAAGATTGTGCCACTAGAAATACAGTAATTTCCCTCTTTTAAACATTCCTTTTATTTTCGGTTTCGGTTCTTTTAGTTTGGTGAATTAACAGCAACATTTGTGTTTAGAGCATAAAATGCAGGTAACACCCATACTAGTGCCAATGTCCATATTGCATTCTTGTATTCAACAGAAACTTTATCAGAGGTATAGCTAGTGAATTGTAATGCTAGAGTATGATTGACTGGAGGCGTTGCTGCTAAAATTGTTATTTTGATTGTCATCTAATTTCTGTACAGAGGCCGATCGCAAAAAACAGGTCACTTCCATTGACGATTTTACAGTGGGTTCAGATTTAGCTGGAAGGATACTGCAGCCACAAAGAAACTCCCCATGAGCTGATTTTTTGTCTATTGATTTTTGCACACTCACAATTGGCTGGACAGCATGATTGCTTTGTTATAGAGGATGTCTCATAACCACCAAACTATGATTTATGACCTTCATTCAACAATACATATATTTAAGCATTCGAAAGTAAAATATGAAATCAACAATCAAGAAAATGTTTTTTCATAAAATGCAAATGAAGGGGGCAGTTGAAATAAAATGGTGAAAAAGGAAGAGGAAAAATGAAAGACATATGATAAAATGAGCTGAGTTTGAGTGTAGCACTTAGAAAGTGCAATAAAGAAATATATCAACAAAAAAGATACCTGCAGTTGAAGTAGGTATACTTGTACTTTCTGATGTCACCGGGTCGGTTACCACGGATGTAGGGTTGGTTGTTTCTTGTTACAGGAAACAAAATAAAATGAATTAATATTGTGAATAAACAGAAACAGTAAACTGAAACTGATATTATTGGAGACGTCTCGCACTGTATATGAGATTTGTGACTCTTGAGTCATCCATTAAAATGACAGCATTTTCTCACGTTCTGAATACCTATTACTATAGGTTACAACTCTTTCAGATTGCTGCAGTATTTAGAAAATACATTTATGGAGAATAAAATGCAGGTCATTCACCTACTGTGCCAACACCAACATGTATTTCTCTTTATACCCTCTGAAAACTATTGAAACCTGTAGCTAATGAATCGTCAGGCTATAGTGCAACAGAAAAGAGGGATTCCCAATTAATTTACAATTTTCAATGGCCGCATAAATTGTGTTCCAAGCCCTTTCTCACTAACCGGTCTATCGTAATAAAGACTTGATAATGGTTTCAGGTTTAAGGAGCAGTCTTTAGCCAAAATGCAACAGAAGCTCCATCTTAGGACGCTGGGCCTGATTGACAAAGTTAAATTGACACTTCCATGTAAATGAAAGATTTTTTGCCATTCACAGACACATTTACAAGTAGTATCTTTTTTACCACCTATCTTTTAATGCGCAGAGATTCTGTCGATAATGTTGAGACTCCTTAGTCATAAAGATACTACTCGTATAATTACTTTGGGAATTACAAATAATCATAGACTTACAAAATATGTAAAATTACCTTTGTGAATCAGGCTATCTGTGCCAATTTAGGTTGCATGCTAAAGGTTGACTAGATAGTATATGTGATATGCTGTCTTGGATGCCCCACATCTACCACATTATTTTTTAGGGCTTTGTTTGAACAGTGAAAATGGTTAGGTTTTGAAAAATAAAATACAAAAACAAGACATCTATAGATGAGTAAGAGATGAAAGGAAAATAGTAGGAATTTTGGAAAGAAAAGAAAATAAAGGAAACATGAAGACACATCATAAAAAAAAAGTGTTTGTGGGTCATGATAAAAAACAGCAACAACAAAAATTATTAGGCAAACAGGATACCTGCAGTTGAAGTTGCTGTGCTTGTTTGTTCAGATGTCACCGTGGTGGTTTCCATGGAAGTGGGTGTTGTTGTTTCTTTTTAGAGGAGAAAAACAGAAGACATTAATATTGCAAATGAACTAATGTAGAAAGCAAAAATTGACATAAGTGATGCTTTTGAGAGCATGTAGGTAATTTAGGTACTTATTAAGATTGTGCCACTAGAAATACAGTAATTTCCTCCTTTTAAACATTCCTTTTATTTTCGGTTTCGGTTCTTTTAGTTTGGTGAAATAACAGCAACATTTGTGTTTAGATCATAAAATGCAGGTAACACTCTTACTAGTGCCAATGTCCATATTGCATTCTTGTATTCAACAGAAACTTTATCAGATGTATAGCTAGTGAATTGTAATGCTAGAGTATGATTGACTGGAGGCGTTGCTGCTAAAATTGGT
Source organism: Lissotriton helveticus (assembly GCF_964261635.1). NCBI lineage: Eukaryota > Metazoa > Chordata > Amphibia > Caudata > Salamandridae > Lissotriton > Lissotriton helveticus. Next base: position 32,271,591 of record NC_136072.1, on the reverse strand, counting down.
ATTTTGATTGTCATCTAATTTCTGTACCGAGGCCAATCGCAAAAAACAGGTCACTTCCATTGACGATTTTACAGTGGGTTCAGATTTAGGTGGAAGGATACTGCAGCCAAAAAGAAACTCCCCGTGAGCTGATTTTTTGTCTATTGATTTTTACACAGTCACAATTGGCTGGACAGCATGTTTGCTTTGTTACAGAGGATGTCTCATAACCATCAAACTATTATTTATGACCTTAATTCAACAATACATATATTTAAGCATTCAAAAGTAAAATATGAAATCAACTATCAAGAAAATGTTTTTTCATAAAATGCAAATGAAGGGGGCAGTTGAAATAAAATGGTGAAAAAGGAAGAGGAAAAATGAAAGACATACGATGAAATCAGCTGAGTTTGAGTGTAGCACTTAGAAAGTGCAATAAAGAAATATATCAACAAAAAAGATACCTGCAGTTGAAGTAGGTATACTTGTACTTTCTGATGTCACCGGGGCGGTTACCACAGATGTAGGGTTGGTTGTTTCTTGTTACAGGAAACAAAATGAAATGAATTAATATTGTGAATAAACTGAAACAGTAAACTGAAAGTGATATTATTGGAGACGTCTCGCACTGTATAGGAGATTTGTGACTCTTGAGTCATCCATTAAAATTACAGCATTTTCTCACTTTCTGAATACCTATTACTATAGGTTACAACTCTTTCAGATTGCTGCAGTATTTAGAAAATACATTTTTGGAGAATAAAATGCAGGTCATTCACCTACTGTGCCAACACCAACATGTATTTCTCTTTATACCCTCTGAAAACTATTGAAATCTGTAGCTAATGAATCGTCAGGCTATAGTGCAACAGAAAAGAGGGATTCCCAATTAATTTACAATTTTCAATGGCCGCATAAATTGTGTTCCAAGCCCTTTCTCACTAACCGGTCTATCGTAATAAAGACTTGATAATGGTTTCAGGTTTAAGGAGCAGTCTTTAGCCAAAATGCAACAGAAGCTCCATCTTAGGACGCTGGGCCTGATTGACAAAGTTAAATTGACACTTCCATGTAAATGAAAGATTTTTTGCCATTCACAGACACATTTACAAGTAGTATCTTTTTTACCACCTATCTTTTAATGCGCAGAGATTCTGTCGATAATGTTGAGACTCCTTAGTCATAAAGATACTACTCGTATAATTACTTTGGGAATTACAAATAATCATAGACTTACAAAATATGTAAAATTACCTTTGTGAATCAGGCTATCTGTGCCAATTTAGGTTGCATGCTAAAGGTTGACTAGATAGTATATGTGATATGCTGTCTTGGATGCCCCACATCTACCACATTATTTTTTAGGGCTTTGTTTGAACAGTGAAAATGGTTAGGTTTTGAAAAATAAAATACAAAAACAAGACATCTATAGATGAGTAAGAGATGAAAGGAAAATAGTAGGAATTTTGGAAAGAAAAGAAAATAAAGGAAACATGAAGACACATCATAAAAAAAAAGTGTTTGTGGGTCATGATAAAAAACAGCAACAACAAAAATTATTAGGCAAACAGGATACCTGCAGTTGAAGTTGCTGTGCTTGTTTGTTCAGATGTCACCGTGGTGGTTTCCATGGAAGTGGGTGTTGTTGTTTCTTTTTAGAGGAGAAAAACAGAAGACATTAATATTGCAAATGAACTAATGTAGAAAGCAAAAATTGACATAAGTGATGCTTTTGAGAGCATGTAGGTAATTTAGGTACTTATTAAGATTGTGCCACTAGAAATACAGTAATTTCCTCCTTTTAAACATTCCTTTTATTTTCGGTTTCGGTTCTTTTAGTTTGGTGAAATAACAGCAACATTTGTGTTTAGATCATAAAATGCAGGTAACACTCTTACTAGTGCCAATGTCCATATTGCATTCTTGTATTCAACAGAAACTTTATCAGATGTATAGCTAGTGAATTGTAATGCTAGAGTATGATTGACTGGAGGCGTTGCTGCTAAAATTGGTATTTTGATTGTCATCTAATTTCTGTACCGAGGCCAATCGCAAAAAACAGGTCACTTCCATTGACGATTTTACAGTGGGTTCAGATTTAGGTGGAAGGATACTGCAGCCAAAAAGAAACTCCCCGTGAGCTGATTTTTTGTCTATTGATTTTTACACAGTCACAATTGGCTGGACAGCATGTTTGCTTTGTTACAGAGGATGTCTCATAACCATCAAACTATTATTTATGACCTTAATTCAACAATACATATATTTAAGCATTCGAAAGTAAAATATGAAATCAACTATCAAGAAAATGTTTTTTCATAAAATGCAAATGAAGGGGGCAGTTGAAATAAAATGGTGAAAAAGGAAGAGGAAAAATGAAAGACATACGATGAAATCAGCTGAGTTTGAGTGTAGCACTTAGAAAGTGCAATAAAGAAATATATCAACAAAAAAGATACCTGCAGTTGAAGTAGGTATACTTGTACTTTCTGATGTCACCGGGGCGGTTACCACAGATGTAGGGTTGGTTGTTTCTTGTTACAGGAAACAAAATGAAATGAATTAATATTGTGAATAAACTGAAACAGTAAACTGAAACTGATATTATTGGAGACGTCTCGCACTGTATAGGAGATTTGTGACTCTTGAGTCATCCATTAAAATTACAGCATTTTCTCACTTTCTGAATACCTATTACTATAGGTTACAACTCTTTCAGATTGCTGCAGTATTTAGAAAATACATTTTTGGAGAATAAAATGCAGGTCATTCACCTACTGTGCCAACACCAACATGTATTTCTCTTTATACCCTCTGAAAACTATTGAAATCTGTAGCTAATGAATCGTCAGGCTATAGTGCAACAGAAAAGAGGGATTCCCAATTAATTTACAATTTTCAATGGCCGCATAAATTGTGTTCCAAGCCCTTTTTCACTAACAGGTCTATCGTAATAAAGACTTGATAATGGTTTCAGGTTTAAGGAGCAGTCTTTAGCCAAAATGCAACAGAAGCTCCATCTGAGGACGCGGGGCCTGATTGACAAAGTTAAATTGACACTTCCATGTACATGAAAGATTTTTTGCCATTCACAGACACATGTAAAAGTAGTATCTTTTTTACGACCTATCTTTTAATGCGCAGAGATTTTGTCGATAATGTTGACCCTCCTCAGTCATAAAGATAATACTCGTATAATTACTTTGGGAATTACAAATAATCATAGACTTACAAAATATGTAAAATTACCTTTGTGAATCAGGCTATCTGTGCCAATTTAGGTTGCATGCTAAAGGTTGACTACATAGTATATGTGATGTGTTGTCTTGGATGCCCCACATCTACCACATTATTTTTTAGTGCTTTGTTTAAACAGTGAAAATGTTTAGGTTTTGGAAAATAAAATACAAAAAACAAGACATCAATAGATGAGTAAGAGATGAAAGGAAAATAGTAGGAATTTTGGAAAGAAAATAAAAGAAAGGAAACATTAAGACACATCATAAAATAAAAAGTGTTTGTGGGTCATGATAAAAAACAGCAACAACAAAAATGATTAGCCAAACAGGATACCTGCAGTTGAAGTTGCTGTGCTTGTTTGTTCAGATGTCACCGTGGTGGTTTCCATGGAAGTGGGTGTTGTTGTTTCTTTTTAGAGGAGAAAAACAGAAGACATTAATATTGCAAATGAACTAATGTAGAAAGCAAAAATTGACATAAGTGATGCTTTTGATAGCATGTAGGTAATTTAGGTACTTATTAAGATTGTGCCACTGGAAATACAGTAATTTCCCCCTTTTAAACATTCCTTTTATTGTCGATTTTGGTTCTTTTAGTTTGGTGAAATAACAGCAACATTTGTGTTTAGAGCATAAAATGCAGGTAACACTCATACTAGTGCCAATGTCCATATTGCATTCTTGTATTCAACAGAAACTTTATCAGAGGTATAGAGTATGATTGACTGGAGGCGTTTCTGCTAAAATTGGTATTTTGATTGTCATCTAATTTCTGTACCGAGGCCAATCGCAAAAAACAGGTCACTTCCATTGACGATTTTACAGTGGGTTCAGATTTAGGTGGAAGGATACTGCAGCCAAAAAGAAACTCCCCGTGAGCTGATTTTTTGTCTATTGATTTTTACACAGTCACTATTGGCTGGACAGCATGTTTGCTTTGTTACAGAGGATGTCTCATAACCATCAAACTATTATTTATGACCTTCATTCAACAATACATATATTTAAGCATTCGAAAGTAAAATATGAAATCAACTATCAAGAAAATGTTTTTTCATAAAATGCAAATGAAGGGGGCAGTTGAAATAAAATGGTGAAAAAGGAAGAGGAAAAATGAAAGACATATGATGAAATCAGCTGAGTTTGAGTGTAGCACTTAGAAAGTGCAATAAAGAAATATATCAACAAAAAAGATACCTGCAGTTGAAGTAGGTATACTTGTACTTTCTGATGTCACCGGGGCGGTTACCACAGATGTAGGGTTGGTTGTTTCTTGTTACAGGAAACAAAATGAAATGAATTAATATTGTGAATAAACTGAAACAGTAAACTGAAACCGATATTATTGGAGACGTCTCGCACTGTATAGGAGATTTGTGACTCTTGAGTCATCCATTAAAATTACAGCATTTTCTCACTTTCTGAATACCTATTACTATAGGTTACAACTCTTTCAGATTGCTGCAGTATTTAGAAAATACATTTTTGGAGAATAAAATGCAGGTCATTCACCTACTGTGCCAACACCAACATGTATTTCTCTTTATACCCTCTGAAAACTATTGAAATCTGTAGCTAATGAATCGTCAGGCTATAGTGCAACAGAAAAGAGGGATTCCCAATTAATTTACAATTTTCAATGGCCGCATAAATTGTGTTCCAAGCCCTTATTCACTAACAGGTCTATCGTAATAAAGACTTGATAATGGTTTCAGGTTTAAGGAGCAGTCTTTAGCCAAAATGCAACAGAAGCTCCATCTGAGGACGCTGGGCCTGATTGACAAAGTTAAATTGACACTTCCATGTACATGAAAGATTTTTTGCCATTCACAGACACATGTAAAAGTAGTATCTTTTTTACGACCTATCTTTTAATGCGCAGAGATTTTGTCGATAATGTTGACCCTCCTCAGTCATAAAGATACTACTCGTATAATTACTTTGGGAATTACAAATAATCATAGACTTACAAAATATGTAAAATTACCTTTGTGAATCAGGCTAACTGTGCCAATTTAGGTTGCATGCTAAAGGTTGACTACATAGTATATGTGATGTGTTGTCTTGGATGCCCCACATCCACCACATTATTTTTTAGTGCTTTGTTTAAACAGTGAAAATGTTTAGGTTTTGGAAAATAAAATACAAAAAACAAGACATCAATAGATGAGTAAGAGATGAAAGGAAAATAGTAGGAATTTTGGAAAGAAAATAAAAGAAAGGAAACATGAAGACACATCATAAAATAAAAAGTGTTTGTGGGTCATGATAAAAAACAGCAACAACAAAAATGATTAGCCAAACAGGATACCTGCAGTTGAAGTTGCTGTGCTTGTTTGTTCAGATGTCACCGTGGTAGTTTCCATGGAAGTGGGTGTTGTTGTTTCTTTTTAGAGGAGAAAAACAGAAGACATTAATATTGCAAATGAACTAATGTAGAAAGCAAAAATTGACATAAGTGATGCTTTTGATAGCATGTAGGTAATTTAGGTACTTATTAAGATTGTGCCACTAGAAATACAGTAATTTCCCCCTTTTAAACATTCCTTTTATTGTCGATTTTGGTTCTTTTAGTTTGGTGAAATAACAGCAACATTTGTGTTTAGAGCATAAAATGCAGGTAACACTCATACTAGTGCCAATGTCCATATTGCATTCTTGTATTCAACAGAAACTTTATCAGAGGTATAGCTAGTGAATTGTAATGCTAGAGTATGATTGACTGGAGGCGTTTCTGCTAAAATTGGTATTTTGATTGTCATCTAATTTCTGTACCGAGGCCAATCGCAAAAAACAGGTCACTTCCATTGACGATTTTACAGTGGGTTCAGATTTAGGTGGAAGGATACTGCAGCCAAAAAGAAACTCCCCGTGAGCTGATTTTTTGTCTATTGATTTTTACACAGTCACAATTGGCTGGACAGCATGTTTGCTTTGTTACAGAGGATGTCTCATAACCATCAAACTATTATTTATGACCTTCATTCAACAATACATATATTTAAGCATTCGAAAGTAAAATATGAAATCAACTATCAAGAAAATGTTTTTTCATAAAATGCAAATGAAGGGGGCAGTTGAAATAAAATGGTGAAAAAGGAAGAGGAAAAATGAAAGACATATGATGAAATCAGCTGAGTTTGAGTGTAGCACTTAGAAAGTGCAATAAAGAAATATATCAACAAAAAAGATACCTGCAGTTGAAGTAGGTATACTTGTACTTTCTGATGTCACCGGGGCGGTTACCACAGATGTAGGGTTGGTTGTTTCTTGTTACAGGAAACAAAATGAAATGAATTAATATTGTGAATAAACTGAAACAGTAAACTGAAACTGATATTATTGGAGACGTCTCGCACTGTATATGAGATTTGTGACTCTTGAGTCATCCATTAAAATTACAGCATTTTCTCACTTTCTGAATACCTATTACTATAGGTTACAACTCTTTCAGATTGCTGCAGTATTTAGAAAATAAATTTTTGGAGAATAAAATGCAGGTCATTCACCTACTGTGCCAACACCAACATGTATTTCTCTTTATACCCTCTGAAAACTATTGAAATCTGTAGCTAATGAATCGTCAGGCTATAGTGCAACAGAAAAGAGGGATTCCCAATTAATTTACAATTTTCAATGGCCGCATAAATTGTGTTCCAAGCCCTTTTTCACCAACAGGTCTATCGTAATAAAGACTTGATAATGGTTTCAGGTTTAAGGAGCAGTCTTTAGCCAAAATGCAACAGAAGCTCCATCTGAGGACGCTGGGCCTGATTGACAAAGTTAAATTGACACTTCCATGTACATGAAAGATTTTTTGCCATTCACAGACACATGTAAAAGTAGTATCTTTTTTACGACCTATCTTTTAATGCGCAGAGATTTTGTCGATAATGTTGACCCTCCTCAGTCATAAAGATACTACTCGTATAATTACTTTGGGAATTACAAATAATCATAGACTTACAAAATATGTAAAATTACCTTTGTGAATCAGGCTAACTGTGCCAATTTAGGTTGCATGCTAAAGGTTGACTACATAGTATATGTGATGTGTTGTCTTGGATGCCCCACATCTACCACATTATTTTTTAGTGCTTTGTTTAAACAGTGAAAATGTTTAGGTTTTGGAAAATAAAATACAAAAAACAAGACATCAATAGATGAGTAAGAGATGAAAGGAAAATAGTAGGAATTTTGGAAAGAAAATAAAAGAAAGGAAACATGAAGACACATCATAAAATAAAAAGTGTTTGTGGGTTATGATAAAAAACAGCAACAACAAAAATGATTAGCCAAACAGGATACCTGCAGTTGAAGTTGCTGTGCTTGTTTGTTCAGATGTCACCGTGGTGGTTTCCATGGAAGTGGGTGTTGTTGTTTCTTTTTAGAGGAGAAAAACAGAAGACATTAATATTGCAAATGAACTAATGTAGAAAGCAAAAATTGACATAAGTGATGCTTTTGATAGCATGTAGGTAATTTAGGTACTTATTAAGATTGTGCCACTAGAAATACAGTAATTTCCTCCTTTTAAACATTCCTTTTATTGTCGATTTTGGTTCTTTTAGTTTGGTGAAATAACAGCAACATTTGTGTTTTGATCATAAAATGCAGGTAACACTCATACTAGTGCCAATGTCCATATTGCATTCTTGTATTCAACAGAAACTTTATCAGAGGTATAGCTAGTGAATTGTAATGCTAGAGTATGATTGACTGGAGGCGTTTCTGCTAAAATTGGTATTTTGATTGTCATCTAATTTCTGTACCGAGGCCAATCGCAAAAAACAGGTCACTTCCATTGACGATTTTACAGTGGGTTCAGATTTAGGTGGAAGGATACTGCAGCCAAAAAGAAACTCGCCGTGAGCTGATTTTTTGTCTATTGATTTTTACACAGTCACAATTGGCTGGACAGCATGTTTGCTTTGTTACAGAGGATGTCTCATAACCATCAAACTATTATTTATGACCTTCATTCAACAATACATATATTTAAGCATTCGAAAGTAAAATATGAAATCAACTATCAAGAAAATGTTTTTTCATAAAATGCAAATGAAGGGGGCAGTTGAAATAAAATGGTGAAAAAGGAAGAGGAAAAATGAAAGACATATGATGAAATCAGCTGAGTTTGAGTGTAGCACTTAGAAAGTGCAATAAAGAAATATATCAACAAAAAAGATACCTGCAGTTGAAGTAGGTATACTTGTACTTTCTGATGTCACCGGGGCGGTTACCACAGACGTAGGGTTGGTTGTTTCTTGTTACAGGAAACAAAATGAAATGAATTAATATTGTGAATAAACTGAAACAGTAAACTGAAACTGATATTATTGGAGACGTCTCGCACTGTATAGGAGATTTGAGACTCTTGAGTCATCCATTAAAATTACAGCATTTTCTCACTTTCTGAATACCTATTACTATAGGTTACAACTCTTTCAGATTGCTGCAGTATTTAGAAAATACATTTTTGGAGAATAAAATGCATGTCATTCACCTACTGTGCCAACACCAACATGTATTTCTCTTTATACCCTCTGAAAACTATTGAAATCTGTAGCTAATGAATCGTCAGGCTATAGTGCAACAGAAAAGAGGGATTCCCAATTAATTTACAATTTTCAATGGCCGCATAAATTGTGGTCCAAGCCCTTTTTCACTAACAGGTCTATCGTAATAAAGACTTGATAATGGTTTCAGGTTTAAGGAGCAGTCTTTAGCCAAAATGCGACAGAAGCTCCATCTGAGGACGCTGGGCCTGATTGACAAAGTTAAATTGACACTTCCATGTACATGAAAGATTTTTTGCCATTCACAGACACATGTAAAAGTAGTATCTTTTTTACGACCTATCTTTTAATGCGCAGAGATTTTGTCGATAATGTTGACCCTCCTCAGTCATAAAGATACTACTCGTATAATTACTTTGGGAATTACAAATAATCATAGACTTACAAAATATGTAAAATTACCTTTGTGAATCAGGCTAACTGTGCCAATTTAGGTTGCATGCTAAAGGTTGACTACGTAGTATATGTGATGTGTTGTCTTGGATGCCCCACATCTACCACATTATTTTTTAGTGCTTTGTTTAAACAGTGAAAATGTTTAGGTTTTGGAAAATAAAATACAAAAAACAAGACATCAATAGATGAGTAAGAGATGAAAGGAAAATAGTAGGAATTTTGGAAAGAAAATAAAAGAAAGGAAACATGAAGACACATCATAAAATAAAAAGTGTTTGTGGGTCATGATAAAAAACAGCAACAACAAAAATGATTAGCCAAACAGGATACCTGCAGTTGAAGTTGCTGTGCTTGTTTGTTCAGATGTCACCGTGGTGGTTTCCATGGAAGTGGGTGTTGTTGTTTCTTTTTAGAGGAGAAAAACAGAAGACATTAATATTGCAAATGAACTAATGTAGAAAGCAAAAATTGACATAAGTGATGCTTTTGATAGCATGTAGGTAATTTAGGTACTTATTAAGATTGTTCCACTGGAAATACAGTAATTTCCCCCTTTTAAACATTCCTTTTATTGTCGATTTTGGTTCTTTTAGTTTGGTGAAATAACAGCAACATTTGTGTTTAGAGCATAAAATGCAGGTAACACTCATACTAGTGCCAATGTTCATATTGCATTCTTGTATTCAACAGAAACTTTATCAGAGGTATAGCTAGTGAATTGTAATGCTAGAGTATGATTGACTGGAGGCGTTGCTGCTAAAATTGGTATTTTGATTGTCATCTAATTTCTGTACCGAGGCCAATCGCAAAAAACAGGTCATTTCCATTGACGATTTTACAGTGGGTTCAGATTTAGGTGGAAGGATACTGCAGCCAAAAAGAAACTCCCCGTGAGCTGATTTTTTGTCTATTGATTTTTACACAGTCACAATTGGCTGGACAGCATGTTTGCTTTGTTACAGAGGATGTCTCATAACCATCAAACTATTATTTATGACCTTCATTCAACAATACATATATTTAAGCATTCGAAAGTAAAATATGAAATCAACTATCAAGAAAATGTTTTTTCATAAAATGCAAATGAAGGGGGCAGTTGAAATAAAATGGCGAAAAAGGAAGAGGAAAAATTAAAGACATATGATAAAATCAGCTGAGTTTGAGTGTAGCACTTAGAAAGTGCAATAAAGAAATATATCAACAAAAAAGATACCTGCAGTTGAAGTAGGTATACTTGTACTTTCTGATGTCACCGGGGCGGTTACCACGGATGTAGGGTTGGTTGTTTCTTGTTACAGGAAACAAAATGAAATGAATTAATATTGTGAATAAACAGAAACATTAAACTGAAACTGATATTATTGGAGACGTCTCGCACTGTATAGGAGATTTGTGACTCTTGAGTCATCCATTAAAATTACAGCATTTTCTCACTTTCTGAATACCTATTACTGTAGGTTACAACTCTTTCAGATTGCTGCAGTATTTAGAAAATACATTTTTGGAGAATAAAATGCAGGTCATTCACCTACTGTGCCAACACCAACATGTATTTCTCTTTATACCCTCTGAAAACTATTGAAATCTGTAGCTAATGAATCGTCAGGCTATAGTGCAACAGAAAAGAGGGATTCCCAATTAATTTACAATTTTCAATGGGCACATAAATTGTGTTCCAAGCCCTTTTTCACTAACAGGTCTATCGTAATAAAGACTTGATAATGGTTTCAGGTTTAAGGAGCAGTCTTTAGCCAAAATGCAACAGAAGCTCCATCTGAGGACGCTGGGCCTGATTGACAAAGTTAAATTGACACTTCCATGTACATGAAAGATTTTTTGCCATTCACAGACACATTTACAAGTACTATCTTTTTTACGACCTATCTTTTAATGCGCAGAGATTTTGTCGATAATGTTGAGACTCCTCAGTCATAAAGATACTACTCGTATAATTACTTTGGGAATTACAAATAATCATAGACTTACAAAATATGTGAAATTACCTTTGTGAATCAGGCTATCTGTGCCAATTTAGGTTGCATGCTAAAGGTTGACTACATAGTATATGTGATGTGCTGTCTTGGATGCCCCACATCTACCACATTATTTTTTAGGGCTTTGTTTAAACAGTGAAAATGTTTACGTTTTGAAAAATAAAATACAAAAAACAAGACATCTATAGATGAGTAAGAGATGAAAGGAAAATAGTAGGAATTTTGGAAAGAAAATAAAAGAAAGGAAACATGAAGACACATCATAAAATAAAAAGTGATTGAGGGTCATGATAAAAAACAGCAACAACAAAAATGATTAGCCAAACAGGATACCTGCAGTTGAAGTTGCTGTGCTTGTTTGTTCAGATGTCACCGTGGTGGTTTCCATGGAAGTGGGTGTTGTTGTTTCTTTTTAGAGGAGAAAAACAGAAGACATTAATATTGCAAATGAACTAATGTAGAAAGCAAAAATTGACATAAGTGATGCTTTTGATAGCATGTAGGTAATTTAGGTACTTATTAAGATTGTGCCACTAGAAATACAGTAATTTACCTCTTTTAAACATTCCTTTTATTGTCGATTTCGGTTCTTTTAGATTGGTGAAATAACAGCAACATTTGTGTTTTGAGCATAAAATGCAGGTAACACTCATACTAGTGCCAATGTCCATATTGCATTCTTGTATTCAACAGAAACTTTATCAGAGGTATAGCTAGTGAATTGTAATGCTAGAGTATGATTGACTGGAGGCGTTGCTGCTAAAATTGGTATTTTGATTGTCATCTAATTTCTGTACCGAGGCCAATCGCAAAAACAGGTCACTTCCATTGACGATTTTACAGTGGGTTCAAATTTAGGTGGAAGGATACTGCAGCCAAAAAGAAACTCCCCATGAGCTGATTTTTTGTCTATTGATTTTTACACAGTCACAATTGGCTGGACAGCATGTTTGCTTTGTTACAGAGGATATCTCATAACCATCAAACTATTATTTATGACCTTCATTCAACAATACATATATTTAAGCATTCGAAAGTAAAATATGAAATCAACTATCAAGAAAATGTTTTTTCATAAAATGCAAATGAAGGGGGCAGTTGAAATAAAATGGTGAAAAAGGAAGAGGAAAAATGAAAGACATATGATGAAATCAGCTGAGTTTGAGTGTAGCACTTAGAAAGTGCAATAAAGAAATATATCAACAAAAAAGATACCTGCAGTTGAAGTAGGTATACTTGTACTTTCTGATGTCACCGGGGCGGTTACCACAGATGTAGGGTTGGTTGTTTCTTGTTACAGGAAACAAAATGAAATGAATTAATATTGTGAATAAACTGAAACAGTAAACTGAAACTGATATTATTGGAGACGTCTCGCACTGTATAGGAGATTTGTGACTCTTGAGTCATCCATTAAAATTACAGCATTTTCTCACTTTCTGAATACCTATTACTATAGGTGACAACTCTTTCAGATTGCTGCAGTATTTAGAAAATACATTTTCGGAGAATAAAATGCAGGTCATTCACCTACTGTGCCAACACCAACATGTATTTCTCTTTATACCCTCTGAAAACTATTGAAATCTGTAGCTAATGAATCGTCAGGCTATAGTGCAACAGAAAAGAGGGATTCCCAATTAATTTACAATTTTCCATGGCCGCATAAATTGAGTTCCAAGCCCTTTTTCACTAACAGGTCTATCGTAATAAAGACTTGATAATGGTTTCAGGTTTAAGGAGCCGTCTTTAGCCAAAATGCAACAGAAGCTCCATCTGAGGACGCTGGGCCTGATTGACAAAGTTAAATTGACACTTCCATGTACATGAAAGATTTTTTGCCATTCACAGACACATGTAAAAGTAGTATCTTTTTTACGACCTATCTTTTAATGCGCAGAGATTTTGTCGATAATGTTGACCCTCCTCAGTCATAAAGATACTACTCGTATAATTACTTTGGGAATGACAAATAATCATAGACTTACAAAATATGTAAAATTACCTTTGTGAATCAGGCTATCTGTGCCAATTTAGGTTGCATGCTAAAGGTTGACTACATAGTATATGTGATGTGTTGTCTTGGATGCCCCACATCTACCACATTATTTTTTAGTGCTTTGTTTAAACAGTGAAAATGTTTAGGTTTCGGAAAATAAAATACAAAAAACAAGACATCAATAGATGAGTAAGAGATGAAAGGAAAATAGTAGGAATTTTGGAAAGAAAATAAAAGAAAGGAAACATGAAGACACATCATAAAATAAAATGTGTTTGTGGGTCATGATAAAAAACAGCAACAACAAAAATGATTAGCCAAACAGGATACCTGCAGTTGAAGTTGCTGTGCTTGTTTGTTCAGATGTCACCGTGGTGGTTTCCATGGAAGTGGGTGTTGTTGTTTCTTTTTAGAGGAGAAAAACAGAAGACATTAATATTGCAAATGAACTAATGTAGAAAGCAAAAATTGACATAAGTGATGCTTTTGATAGCATGTAAGTAATTTAGGTACTTATTAAGATTGTGCCACTAGAAATACAGTAATTTCCCCCTTTTAAACATTCCTTTTATTGTCGATTTTGGTTCTTTTAGTTTGGTGAAATAACAGCAACATTTGTGTTTAGAGCATAAAATGCAGGTAACACTCATACTAGTGCCAATGTCCATATTGCATTCTTGTATTCAACAGAAACTTTATCAGAGGTATAGCTAGTGAATTGTAATGCTAGAGTATGATTGACTGGAGGCGTTGCTGCTAAAATTGGTATTTTGATTGTCATCTAATTTCTGTACCGAGGCCAATCGCAAAAAACAGGTCATTTCCATTGACGATTTTACAGTGGGTTCAGATTTAGGTGGAAGGATACTGCAGCCAAAAAGAAACTCCCCGTGAGCTGATTTTTTGTCTATTGATTTTTACACAGTCACAATTGGCTGGACAGCATGTTTGCTTTGTTACAGAGGATGTCTCATAACCATCAAACTATTATTTATGACCTTCATTCAACAATACATATATTTAAGCATTCGAAAGTAAAATATGAAATCAACTATCAAGAAAATGTTTTTTCATAAAATGCAAATGAAGGGGGCAGTTGAAATAAAATGGCGAAAAAGGAAGAGGAAAAATTAAAGACATATGATAAAATCAGCTGAGTTTGAGTGTAGCACTTAGAAAGTGCAATAAAGAAATATATCAACAAAAAAGATACCTGCAGTTGAAGTAGGTATACTTGTACTTTCTGATGTCACCGGGGCGGTTACCACGGATGTAGGGTTGGTTGTTTCTTGTTACAGGAAACAAAATGAAATGAATTAATATTGTGAATAAACAGAAACAGTAAACTGAAACTGATATTATTGGAGACGTCTCGCACTGTATAGGAGATTTGTGACTCTTGAGTCATCCATTAAAATTACAGCATTTTCTCACTTTCTGAATACCTATTACTGTAGGTTACAACTCTTTCAGATTGCTGCAGTATTTAGAAAATACATTTTTGGAGAATAAAATGCAGGTCATTCACCTACTGTGCCAACACCAACATGTATTTCTCTTTATACCCTCTGAAAACTATTGAAATCTGTAGCTAATGAATCGTCAGGCTATAGTGCAACAGAAAAGAGGGATTCCCAATTAATTTACAATTTTCAATGGGCACATAAATTGTGTTCCAAGCCCTTTTTCACTAACAGGTCTATCGTAATAAAGACTTGATAATGGTTTCAGGTTTAAGGAGCAGTCTTTAGCCAAAATGCAACAGAAGCTCCATCTGAGGACACTGGGCCTGATTGACAAAGTTAAATTGACACTTCCATGTACATGAAAGATTTTTTGCCATTCACAGACACATTTACAAGTACTATCTTTTTTACGACCTATCTTATAATGCGCAGAGATTTTGTCGATAATGTTGAGACTCCTCAGTCATAAAGATACTACTCGTATAATTACTTTGGGAATTACAAATAATCATAGACTTACAAAATATGTGAAATTACCTTTGTGAATCAGGCTATCTGTGCCAATTTAGGTTGCATGCTAAAGGTTGACTACATAGTATATGTGATGTGCTGTCTTGGATGCCCCACATCTACCACATTATTTTTTAGGGCTTTGTTTAAACAGTGAAAATGTTTACGTTTTGAAAAATAAAATACAAAAAACAAGACATCTATAGATGAGTAAGAGATGAAAGGAAAATAGTAGGAATTTTGGAAAGAAAATAAAAGAAAGGAAACATGAAGACACATCATAAAATAAAAAGTGATTGAGGGTCATGATAAAAAATCAGCAACAACAAAAATGATTAGCCAAACAGGATACCTGCAGTTGAAGTTGCTGTGCTTGTTTGTTCAGATGTCACCGTGGTGGTTTCCATGGAAGTGGGTGTTGTTGTTTCTTTTTAGAAGAGAAAAACAGAAGACATTAATATTGCAAATGAACTAATGTAGAAAACAAAAATTGACATAAGTGATGCTTTTGATAGCATGTAGGTAATTTAGGTACTTATTAAGATTGTGCCACTAGAAATACAGTAATTTCCTCCTTTTAAACATTCCTTTTATTTTCGGTTTCGGTTCTTTTAGTTTGGTGAAATAACAGCAACATTTGTGTTTAGAGCATAAAATGCAGGTAACCCTCTTACTAGTGCCAATGTCCATATTGCATTCTTGTATTCAACAGAAACTTTATCAGAGGTATAGCTAGTGAATTGTAATGCTGCAGTATGATTGACTGGAGGCGTTTTTGCTAAAATTGGTATTTTGAATGTCATCTAATTTCTGTACTGAGGCCAATCGCAAAAAACAGGTCACTTCCATTGACGATTTTACAGTGGGTTCAGATTTAGGTGGAAGGATACTGCAGCCAAAAAGAAACTCCCCGTGAGCTGAATTTTTGTCTATTGATTTTTACACAGTCACAATTGGCTGGACAGCATGTTTGCTTTGTTACAGAGGATGTCTCATAACCATCAAACTAATATTTATGACCTTCATTCAACAATACATATATTTAAGCATTCGAAAGCAAAATATGAATTCAACTATCAAGAAAATGTTTTTTCATAAAATGCAGATGAAGGGGGCAGTTGAAATAAAATGGTGAAAAAGGAAGAGGAAAAATGAAAGACATATGATGAAATCAGCTGAGTTTGAGTGTAGCACTTAGAAAGTGCAATAAAGAAATATATCAACAAAAAAGATACCTGCAGTTGAAGTAGGTATACTTGTACTTTCTGATGTCACCGGGGCGGTTACCACAGATGTAGGGTTGGTTGTTTCTTGTTACAGGAAACAAAATGAAATGAATTAATATTGTGAATAAACTGAAACAGTAAACTGAAACTGATATTATTGGAGACGTCTCGCACTGTATAGGAGATTTGTGACTCTTGAGTCATCCATTAAAATTACAGCATTTTCTCACTTTCTGAATACCTATTACTATAGGTTACAACTCTTTCAGATTGCTGCAGTATTTAGAAAATACATTTTTGGAGAATAAAATGCAGGTCATTCACCTACTGTGCCAACACCAACATGTATTTCTCTTTATACCCTCTGAAAACTATTGAAATCTGTAGCTAATGAATCGTCAGGCTATAGTGCAACAGAAAAGAGGGATTCCCAATTAATTTACAATTTTCAATGCCGCATAAATTGTGTTCCAAGCCCTTTTTCACTAACAGGTCTATCG
The DNA here is from genome assembly GCF_964261635.1 of Lissotriton helveticus. Lineage (NCBI taxonomy): Eukaryota > Metazoa > Chordata > Amphibia > Caudata > Salamandridae > Lissotriton > Lissotriton helveticus. Next base: position 32,254,700 of record NC_136072.1, on the reverse strand, counting down.
TAATAAAGACTTGATAATGGTTTCAGGTTTAAGGAGCAGTCTTTAGCCAAAATGCAACAGAAGCTCCATCTGAGGACGCTGGGCCTGATTGACAAAGTTAAATTGACACTTCCATGTACATGAAAGATTTTTTGCCATTCACAGACACATGTAAAAGTAGTATCTTTTTTACGACCTATCTTTTAATGCGCAGAGATTTTGTCGATAATGTTGACCCTCCTCAGTCATAAAGATACTACTCATATAATTACTTTGGGAATTACAAATAATCATAGACTTACAAAATATGTAAAATTACCTTTGTGAATCAGGCTATCTGTGCCAATTTAGGTTGCATGCTAAAGGTTGACTACATAGTATATGTGATGTGTTGTCTTGGATGCCCCACATCTACCACATTAGTTTTTAGTGCTTTGTTTTAACAGTGAAAATGTTTAGGTTTTGGAAAATAAAATACAAAAAACAAGACATCAATAGATGAGTAAGAGATGAAAGGAAAATAGTAGGAATTTTGGAAAGAAAATAAAAGAAAGGAAACATGAAGACACATCATAAAATAAAAAGTGTTTGTGGGTCATGATAAAAAACAGCAACAACAAAAATGATTAGCCAAACAGGATACCTGCAGTTGAAGTTGCTGTGCTTGTTTGTTCAGATGTCAAAGTGGTGGTTTCCATGGAAGTGGGTGTTGTTGTTTCTTTTTAGAGGAGAAAAACAGAAGACATTAATATTGCAAATGAACTAATGTAGAAAGCAAAAATTGACATAAGTGATGCTTTTGATAGCATGTAGGTAATTTAGGTACTTATTAAGATTGTGCCACTAGAAATACAGTAATTTCCCCCTTATAAACATTCCTTTTATTGTCGATTTTGGTTCTTTTAGTTTGGTGAAATAACAGCAACATTTGTGTTTAGAGCATAAAATGCAGGTAACACTCATACTAGTGCCAATGTCCATATTGCATTCTTGTATTCAACAGAAACTTTATCAGAGGTATAGCTAGTGAATTGTAATGCTAGAGTATGATTGACTGGAGGCGTTTCTGCTAAAATTGGTATTTTGATTGTCATCTAATTTCTGTACCGAGGCCAATCGCAAAAAACAGGTCACTTCCATTGACGATTTTACAGTGGGTTCAGATTTAGGTGGAAGGATACTGCAGCCAAAAAGAAACTCCCCGTGAGCTGATTTTTTGTCTATTGATTTTTACACAGTCACAATTGGCTGGACAGCATGTTTGCTTTGTTACAGAGGATGTCTCATAACCATCAAACTATTATTTATGACCTTCATTCAACAATACATATATTTAAGCATTCGAAAGTAAAATATGAAATCAACTATCAAGAAAATGTTTTTTCATAAAATGCAAATGAAGGGGGCAGTTGAAATAAAATGGTGAAAAAGGAAGAGGAAAAATGAAAGACATATGATGAAATCAGCTGAGTTTCAGTGTAGCACTTAGAAAGTGCAATAAAGAAATATATCAACAAAAAAGATACCTGCAGTTGAAGTAGGTATACTTGTACTTTCTGATGTCACCGGGGCGGTTACCACAGATGTAGGGTTGGTTGTTTCTTGTTACAGGAAACAAAATGAAATGAATTAATATTGTGAATAAACTGAAACAGTAAACTGAAAGTGATATTATTGGAGACGTCTCGCACTGTATAGGAGATTTGTGACTCTTGAGTCATCCATTAAAATTACAGCATTTTCTCACTTTCTGAATACCTATTACTATAGGTTACAACTCTTTCAGATTGCTGCAGTATTTAGAAAATACATTTTTGGAGAATAAAATGCAGGTCATTCACCTACTGTGCCAACACCAACATGTATTTCTCTTTATACCCTCTGAAAACTATTGAAATCTGTAGCTAATGAATCGTCAGGCTATAGTGCAACAGAAAAGAGGGATTCCCAATTAATTTACAATTTTCAATGGCCGCATAAATTGTGTTCCAAGCCCTTTTTCACTAACAGGTCTATTGTAATAAAGACTTGATAATGGTTTCAGGTTTAAGGAGCAATCTTTAGCCAAAATGCAACAGAAGCTCCATCTGAGGACGCTGGGCCTGATTGACAAAGTTAAATTGACACTTCCATGTACATGAAAGATTTTTTGCCATTCACAGACACATGTAAAAGTAGTATCTTTTTTACGACCTATCTTTTAATGCGCAGAGATTTTGTCGATAATGTTGACCCTCCTCAGTCATAAAGATACTACTCGTATAATTACTTTGGGAATTACAAATAATCATAGACTTACAAAATATGTAAAATTACCTTTGTGAATCAGGCTATCTGTGCCAATTTAGGTTGCATGCTAAAGGTTGACTACATAGTATATGTGATGTGTTGTCTTGGATGCCCCACATCTACCACATTAGTTTTTAGTGCTTTGTTTAAACAGTGAAAATGTTTAGGTTTTGGAAAATAAAATACAAAAAACAAGACATCAATAGATGAGTAAGAGATGAAAGGAAAATAGTAGGAATTTTGGAAAGAAAATAAAAGAAAGGAAACATGAAGACACATCATAAAATAAAAAGTGTTTGTGGGTCATGATAAAAAACAGCAACAACAAAAATGATTAGCCAAACAGGATACCTGCAGTTGAAGTTGCTGTGCTTGTTTGTTCAGATGTCAAAGTGGTGGTTTCCATGGAAGTGGGTGTTGTTGTTTCTTTTTAGAGGAGAAAAACAGAAGACATTAATATTGCAAATGAACTAATGTAGAAAGCAAAAATTGACATAAGTGATGCTTTTGATAGCATGTAGGTAATTTAGGTACTTATTAAGATTGTGCCACTAGAAATACATTAATTTCCCCCTTATAAACATTCCTTTTATTGTCGATTTTGGTTCTTTTAGTTTGGTGAAATAACAGCAACATTTGTGTTTAGAGCATAAAATGCAGGTAACACTCATACTAGTGGCAATGTCCATATTGCATTCTTGTATTCAACAGAAACTTTATCAGAGGTATAGCTAGTGAATTGTAATGCTAGAGTATGATTGACTGGAGGCGTTTCTGCTAAAATTGGTATTTTGATTGTCATCTAATTTCTGTACCGAGGCCAATCGCAAAAAACAGGTCACTTCCATTGACGATTTTACAGTGGGTTCAGATTTAGGTGGAAGGATACTGCAGCCAAAAAGAAACTCCCCGTGAGCTGATTTTTTGTCTATTGATTTTTACACAGTCACAATTGGCTGGACAGCATGTTTGCTTTGTTACAGAGGATGTCTCATAACCATCAAACTATTATTTATGACCTTCATTCAACAATACATATATTTAAGCATTCGAAAGTAAAATATGAAATCAACTATCAAGAAAATGTTTTTTCATAAAATGCAAATGAAGGGGGCAGTTGAAATAAAATGGTGAAAAAGGAAGAGGAAAAATGAAAGACATATGATGAAATCAGCTGAGTTTCAGTGTAGCACTTAGAAAGTGCAATAAAGAAATATATCAACAAAAAAGATACCTGCAGTTGAAGTAGGTATACTTGTACTTTCTGATGTCACCGGGGCGGTTACCACAGATGTAGGGTTGGTTGTTTCTTGTTACAGGAAACAAAATGAAATGAATTAATATTGTGAATAAACTGAAACAGTAAACTGAAACTGATATTATTGGAGACGTCTCGCACTGTATAGGAGATTTGTGACTCTTGAGTCATCCATTAAAATTACAGCATTTTCTCACTTTCTGAATACCTATTACTATAGGTTACAACTCTTTCAGATTGCTGCAGTATTTAGAAAATACATTTTTGGAGAATAAAATGCAGGTCATTCACCTACTGTGCCAACACCAACATGTATTTCTCTTTATACCCTCTGAAAACTATTGAAATCTGTAGCTAATGAATCGTCAGGCTATAGTGCAACAGAAAAGAGGGATTCCCAATTAATTTACAATTTTCAATGGCCGCATAAATTGTGTTCCAAGCCCTTTTTCACTAACAGGTCTATTGTAATAAAGACTTGATAATGGTTTCAGGTTTAAGGAGCAGTCTTTAGCCAAAATGCAACAGAAGCTCCATCTGAGGACGCTGGGCCTGATTGACAAAGTTAAATTGACACTTCCATGTACATGAAAGATTTTTTGCCATTCACAGACACATGTAAAAGTAGTATCTTTTTTACGACCTATCTTTTAATGCGCAGAGATTTTGTCGATAATGTTGACCCTCCTCAGTCATAAAGATACTACTCGTATAATTACTTTGGGAATTACAAATAATCATAGACTTACAAAATATGTAAAATTACCTTTGTGAATCAGGCTATCTGTGCCAATTTAGGTTGCATGCTAAAGGTTGACTACATAGTATATGTGATGTGTTGTCTTGGATGCCCCACATCTGCCACATTATTTTTTAGTGCTTTGTTTAAACAGTGAAAATGTTTAGGTTTTGAAAAATAAAATACAAAAAACAAGACATCAATAGATGAGTAAGAGATGAAAGGAAAATAGTAGGAATTTTGGAAAGAAAATAAAAGAAAGGAAACATGAAGACACATCATAAAATAAAAAGTGTTTGTGGGTCATGATGAAAAACAGCAACAACAAAAATGATTAGCCAAACAGGATACCTGCAGTTGAAGTTGCTGTGCTTGTTTGTTCAGATGTCACCGTGGTGGTTTCCATGGAAGTGGGTGTTGTTGTTTCTTTTTAGAGGAGAAAAACAGAAGACATTAATATTGCAAATGAACTAATGTAGAAAGCAAAAATTTACATAAGTGATGCTTTTGATAGCATGTAGGTAATGTAGGTACTTATTAAGATTGTGCCACTAGAAATACAGTAATTTCCCCCTTTTAAACATTCCTTTCATTGTCGATTTTGGTTCTTTTAGTTTGGTGAAATAACAGCAACATTTGTGTTTAGATCATAAAATGCAGGTAACACTCATACTAGTGCCAATGTCCATATTGCATTCTTGTATTCAACAGAAACTTTATCAGAGGTATAGCTAGTGAATTGTAATGCTAGAGTATGATTGACTGGAGGCGTTTCTGCTAAAATTGGTATTTTGATTGTCATCTAATTTCTGTACCGAGGCCAATGGCAAAAAACAGGTCACTTCCATTGACGATTTTACAGTGGGTTCAGATTTAGGTGGAAGGATACTGCAGCCAAAAAGAAACTCGCCGTGAGCTGATTTTTTGTCTATTGATTTTTACACAGTCACAATTGGCTGGACAGCATGTTTGCTTTGTTACAGAGGATGTCTCATAACCATCGAACTATTATTTATGGCCTTCATTCAACAATACATATATTTAAGCATTCGAAAGTAAAATATGAAATCAACTATCAAGAAAATGTTTTTTCATAAAATGCAAATGAAGGGGGCAGTTGAAATAAAATGGAGAAAAAGGAAGAGGAAAAATGAAAGACGTATGATGAAATCAGCTGAGTTTGAGTGTAGCACTTAGAAAGTGCAATAAAGAAATATATCAACAAAAAAGATACCTGCAGTTGAAGTAGGTATACTTGTACTTTCTGATGTCACCGGGGCGATTACCACAGATGTAGGGTTGGTTGTTTCTTGTTACAGGAAACAAAATGAAATGAATTAATATTGTGAATAAACTGAAACAGTAAACTGAAACTGATATTATTGGAGACGTCTCGCACTGTATAGGAGATTTGTGACTCTTGAGTCATCCATTAAAATTACAGCATTTTCTCACTTTCTGAATACCTATTACTATAGGTTACAACTCTTTCAGATTGCTGCAGTATTTAGAAAATACATTTTTGGAGAATAAAATGCAGGTCATTCACCTACTGTGCCAACACCAACATGTATTTCTCTTTATACCCTCTGAAAACTATTGAAATCTGTAGCTAATGAATCGTCAGGCTATAGTGCAACAGAAAAGAGGGATTCCCAATTAATTTACAATTTTCAATGGCCGCATAAATTGTGTTCCAAGCCCTTTTTCACTAACAGGTCTATTGTAATAAAGACTTGATAATGGTTTCAGGTTTAAGGAGCAATCTTTAGCCAAAATGCAACAGAAGCTCCATCTGAGGACGCTGGGCCTGATTGACAAAGTTAAATTGACACTTCCATGTACATGAAAGATTTTTTGCCATTCACAGACACATGTAAAAGTAGTATCTTTTTTACGACCTATCTTTTAATGCGCAGAGATTTTGTCGATAATGTTGACCCTCCTCAGTCATAAAGATACTACTCGTATAATTACTTTGGGAATTACAAATAATCATAGACTTACAAAATATGTAAAATTACCTTTGTGAATCAGGCTATCTGTGCCAATTTAGGTTGCATGCTAAAGGTTGACTACATAGTATATGTGATGTGTTGTCTTGGATGCCCCACATCTACCACATTAGTTTTTAGTGCTTTGTTTAAACAGTGAAAATGTTTAGGTTTTGAAAAATAAAATACAAAAAACAAGACATCTATAGATGAGTAAGAGATGAAAGGAAAATAGTATTAATTTTGGAAAGAAAATAAAAGAAAGGAAACATGAAGACACATCATAAAAAAAAAGTGTTTGTGGTTCATGATAAAAAAGAGCAACAACAAAAATTATTAGCCAAACAGGATACCTGCAGTTGAAGTTGCTGTGCTTGTTTGTTCAGATGTCACCGTGGTGGTTTCCATGGAAGTGGGTGTTGTTGTTTCTTTTTAGAAGAGAAAAACAGAAGACATTAATATTGCAAATGAACTAATGTAGAAAACAAAAATTGACATAAGTGATGCTTTTGATAGCATGTAGGTAATTTAGGTACTTATTAAGATTGTGCCACTAGAAATACAGTAATTTCCTCCTTTTAAACATTCCTTTTATTTTCGGTTTCGGTTCTTTTAGTTTGGTGAAATAACAGCAACATTTGTGTTTAGAGCATAAAATGCAGGTAACCCTCTTACTAGTGCCAATGTCCATATTGCATTCTTGTATTCAACAGAAACTTTATCAGAGGTATAGCTAGTGAATTGTAATGCTGCAGTATGATGGACTGGAGGCGTTTCTGCTAAAATTGGTATTTTGAATGTCATCTAATTTCTGTACTGAGGCCAATAGCAAAAAACAGGTCACTTCCATTGACGATTTTACAGTGGGTTCAGATTTAGCTGGAAGGATACTGCAGCCACAAAGAAACTCCCAGTGAGCTGATTTTTTGTCTATTGATTTTTGCACACTCACAATTGGCTGGACAGCATGATTGCTTTGTTATAGAGGATGTCTCATAACCACCAAACTATTATTTATGACCTTCATTCAACAATACATATATTTAAGCATTCGAAAGTAAAATATGAAATCAACAATCAAGAACATGTTTTTTCATAAAATGCAAATGAAGGGGGCAGTTGAAATAAAATGGTGAAAAAGAAAGAGGAAAAATGAAAGACATATGATAAAATGAGCTGAGTTTGAGTGTAGCACTTAGAAAGTGCAATAAAGAAATATATCAACAAAAAATATACCTGCAGTTGAAGTAGGTATACTTGTACTTTCTGATGTCACCGGGGCGGTTACCACGGATGTAGGGTTGGTTGTTTCTTGTTACAGGAAACAAAATAAAATGAATTAATATTGTGAATAAAATGAAACAGTAAACTGAAACTGATATTATTGGAGACGTCTCGCACTGTATAGGAGATTTGTGACTCTTGAGTCATCCATTAAAATTACAGCATTTTCTCACTTTCTGAATACCTATTACTATAGGTTACAACTCTTTCAGATTGCTGCAGTATTTAGAAAATACATTTTTGGAGAATAAAATGCAGGTCATTCACCTACTGTGCCAACACCAACATGTATTTCTCTTAATACCCTCTGAAAACTATTGAAACCTGTAGCTAATGAATCGTCAAGCTATAGTGCAACAGAAAAGAGGGATTCCAAATTAATTTACGATTTTCAATGGCCGCATGAATTGTGTTCCAAGCCCTTTTTCACTAACAGGTCTATCGTAATAAAGACTTGATAATGGTTTCAGGTTTAAGGAGCAGTCTTAGCCAAAATGCAACAGAAGGTCCATCTAAGGACGCTGGGCCTGATTGACAAAGTTAAATTGACACTTTCATATACATGAAAGATTTTTTGCCATTCACAGACACATGTAAAAGTAGTATCTTTTGTACGACCTATCTTTTAATGCGCAGAGATTTTGTCGATAATGTTGACCCTCCTCAGTCATAAAGATACTACTCGTATAATTACTTTGGGAATTACAAATAATCATAGACTTACAAAATATGTAAAATTACCTTTGTGAATCAGGCTAACTGTGCCAATTTAGGTTGCATGCTAAAGGTTGACTACGTAGTATATGTGATGTGTTGTCTTGGATGCCCCACATCTACCACATTATTTTTTAGTGCTTTGTTTAAACAGTGAAAATGTTTAGGTTTTGGAAAATAAAATACAAAAAACAAGACATCAATAGATGAGTAAGAGATGAAAGGAAAATAGTAGGAATTTTGGAAAGAAAATAAAAGAAAGGAAACATGAAGACACATCATAAAATAAAAAGTGTTTGTGGGTCATGATAAAAAACAGCAACAACAAAAATGATTAGCCAAACAGGATACCTGCAGTTGAAGTTGCTGTGCTTGTTTGTTCAGATGTCACCGTGGTGGTTTCCATGGAAGTGGGTGTTGTTGTTTCTTTTTAGAGGAGAAAAACAGAAGACATTAATATTGCAAATGAACTAATGTAGAAAGCAAAAATTGACATAAGTGATGCTTTTGATAGCATGTAGGTAATTTAGGTACTTATTAAGATTGTTCCACTGGAAATACAGTAATTTCCCCCTTTTAAACATTCCTTTTATTGTCGATTTTGGTTCTTTTAGTTTGGTGAAATAACAGCAACATTTGTGTTTAGAGCATAAAATGCAGGTAACACTCATACTAGTGCCAATGTCCATATTGCATTCTTGTATTCAACAGAAACTTTATCAGAGGTATAGCTAGTGAATTGTAATGCTAGAGTATGATTGACTGGAGGCGTTGCTGCTAAAATTGGTATTTTGATTGTCATCTAATTTCTGTACCGAGGCCAATCGCAAAAAACAGGTCATTTCCATTGACGATTTTACAGTGGGTTCAGATTTAGGTGGAAGGATACTGCAGCCAAAAAGAAACTCCCCGTGAGCTGATTTTTTGTCTATTGATTTTTACACAGTCACAATTGGCTGGACAGCATGTTTGCTTTGTTACAGAGGATGTCTCATAACCATCAAACTATTATTTATGACCTTCATTCAACAATACATATATTTAAGCATTCGAAAGTAAAATATGAAATCAACTATCAAGAAAATGTTTTTTCATAAAATGCAAATGAAGGGGGCAGTTGAAATAAAATGGCGAAAAAGGAAGAGGAAAAATTAAAGACATATGATAAAATCAGCTGAGTTTGAGTGTAGCACTTAGAAAGTGCAATAAAGAAATATATCAACAAAAAAGATACCTGCAGTTGAAGTAGGTATACTTGTACTTTCTGATGTCACCGGGGCGGTTACCACGGATGTAGGGTTGGTTGTTTCTTGTTACAGGAAACAAAATGAAATGAATTAATATTGTGAATAAACAGAAACATTAAACTGAAACTGATATTATTGGAGACGTCTCGCACTGTATAGGAGATTTGTGACTCTTGAGTCATCCATTAAAATTACAGCATTTTCTCACTTTCTGAATACCTATTACTGTAGGTTACAACTCTTTCAGATTGCTGCAGTATTTAGAAAATACATTTTTGGAGAATAAAATGCAGGTCATTCACCTACTGTGCCAACACCAACATGTATTTCTCTTTATACCCTCTGAAAACTATTGAAATCTGTAGCTAATGAATCGTCAGGCTATAGTGCAACAGAAAAGAGGGATTCCCAATTAATTTACAATTTTCAATGGGCACATAAATTGTGTTCCAAGCCCTTTTTCACTAACAGGTCTATCGTAATAAAGACTTGATAATGGTTTCAGGTTTAAGGAGCAGTCTTTAGCCAAAATGCAACAGAAGCTCCATCTGAGGACGCTGGGCCTGATTGACAAAGTTAAATTGACACTTCCATGTACATGAAAGATGTTTTGCCATTCACAGACACATTTACAAGTACTATCTTTTTTACGACCTATCTTTTAATGCGCAGAGATTTTGTCGATAATGTTGAGACTCCTCAGTCATAAAGATACTACTCGTATAATTACTTTGGGAATTACAAATAATCATAGACTTACAAAATATGTGAAATTACCTTTGTGAATCAGGCTATCTGTGCCAATTTAGGTTGCATGCTAAAGGTTGACTACATAGTATATGTGATGTGCTGTCTTGGATGCCCCACATCTACCACATTATTTTTTAGGGCTTTGTTTAAACAGTGAAAATGTTTAGGTTTTGGAAAATAAAATACAAAAAACAAGACATCAATAGATGAGTAAGAGATGAAAGGAAAATAGTAGGAATTTTGGAAAGAAAATAAAAGAAAGGAAACATGAAGACACATCATAAAATAAAAAGTGTTTGTGGGTCATGATAAAAAACAGCAACAACAAAAATGATTAGCCAAACAGGATACCTGCAGTTGAAGTTGCTGTGCTTGTTTGTTCAGATGTCAAAGTGGTGGTTTCCATGGAAGTGGGTGTTGTTGTTTCTTTTTAGAGGAGAAAAACAGAAGACATTAATATTGCAAATGAACTAATGTAGAAAGCAAAAATTGACATAAGTGATGCTTTTGATAGCATGTAGGTAATTTAGGTACTTATTAAGATTGTGCCACTAGAAATACAGTAATTTCCCCCTTTTAAACATTCCTTTTATTGTCGATTTCGGTTCTTTTAGATTGGTGAAATAACAGCAACATTTGTGTTTTGAGCATAAAATGCAGGTAACACTCATACTAGTGCCAATGTCCATATTGCATTCTTGTATTCAACAGAAACTTTATCAGAGGTATAGCTAGTGAATTGTAATGCTAGAGTATGATTGACTGGAGGCGTTTCTGCTAAAATTGGTATTTTGATTGTCATCTAATTTCTGTACCGAGGCCAATCGCAAAAAACAGGTCACTTCCATTGACGATTTTACAGTGGGCTCAGATTTAGGTGGAAGGATACTGCAGCCAAAAAGAAACTCCCCGTGAGCTGATTTTTTGTCTATTGATTTTTACACAGTCACAATTGGCTGGACAGCATGTTTGCTTTGTTACAGAGGATGTCTCATAACCATCAAACTATTATTTATGACCTTCATTCAACAATACATATATTTAAGCATTCGAAAGTAAAATATGAAATCAACTATCAAGAAAATGTTTTTTCATAAAATGCAAATGAAGGGGGCAGTTGAAATAAAATGGTGAAAAAGGAAGAGGAAAAATGAAAGACATATGATGAAATCAGCTGAGTTTCAGTGTAGCACTTAGAAAGTGCAATAAAGAAATATATCAACAAAAAAGATACCTGCAGTTGAAGTAGGTATACTTGTACTTTCTGATGTCACCGGGGCGGTTACCACAGATGTAGGGTTGGTTGTTTCTTGTTACAGGAAACAAAATGAAATGAATTAATATTGTGAATAAACTGAAACAGTAAACTGAAACTGATATTATTGGAGACGTCTCGCACTGTATAGGAGATTTGTGACTCTTGAGTCATCCATTAAAATTACAGCATTTTCTCACTTTCTGAATACCTATTACTATAGGTTACAACTCTTTCAGATTGCTGCAGTATTTAGAAAATACATTTTTGGAGAATAAAATGCAGGTCATTCACCTACTGTGCCAACACCAACATGTATTTCTCTTTATACCCTCTGAAAACTATTGAAATCTGTAGCTAATGAATCGTCAGGCTATAGTGCAACAGAAAAGAGGGATTCCCAATTAATTTACAATTTTCAATGGCCGCATAAATTGTGTTCCAAGCCCTTTTTCACTAACAGGTCTATTGTAATAAAGACTTGATAATGGTTTCAGGTTTAAGGAGCAATCTTTAGCCAAAATGCAACAGAAGCTCCATCTGAGGACGCTGGGCCTGATTGACAAAGTTAAATTGACACTTCCATGTACATGAAAGATTTTTTGCCATTCACAGACACATGTAAAAGTAGTATCTTTTTTACGACCTATCTTTTAATGCGCAGAGATTTTGTCGATAATGTTGACCCTCCTCAGTCATAAAGATACTACTCGTATAATTACTTTGGGAATTACAAATAATCATAGACTTACAAAATATGTAAAATTACCTTTGTGAATCAGGCTATCTGTGCCAATTTAGGTTGCATGCTAAAGGTTGACTACATAGTATATGTGATGTGTTGTCTTGGATGCCCCACATCTACCACATTAGTTTTTAGTGCTTTGTTTAAACAGTGAAAATGTTTAGGTTTTGGAAAATAAAATACAAAAAACAAGACATCAATAGATGAGTAAGAGATGAAAGGAAAATAGTAGGAATTTTGGAAAGAAAATAAAAGAAAGGAAACATGAAGACACATCATAAAATAAAAAGTGTTTGTGGGTCATGATAAAAAACAGCAACAACAAAAATGATTAGCCAAACAGGATACCTGCAGTTGAAGTTGCTGTGCTTGTTTGTTCAGATGTCAAAGTGGTGGTTTCCATGGAAGTGGGTTTTGTTGTTTCTTTTTAGAGGAGAAAAACAGAAGACATTAATATTGCAAATGAACTAATGTAGAAAGCAAAAATTGACATAAGTGATGCTTTTGATAGCATGTAGGTAATTTAGGTACTTATTAAGATTGTGCCACTAGAAATACATTAATTTCCCCCTTATAAACATTCCTTTTATTGTCGATTTTGGTTCTTTTAGTTTGGTGAAATAACAGCAACATTTGTGTTTAGAGCATAAAATGCAGGTAACACTCATACTAGTGGCAATGTCCATATTGCATTCTTGTATTCAACAGAAACTTTATCAGAGGTATAGCTAGTGAATTGTAATGCTAGAGTATGATTGACTGGAGGCGTTTCTGCTAAAATTGGTATTTTGATTGTCATCTAATTTCTGTACCGAGGCCAATCGCAAAAAACAGGTCACTTCCATTGACGATTTTACAGTGGGTTCAGATTTAGGTGGAAGGATACTGCAGCCAAAAAGAAACTCCCCGTGAGCTGATTTTTTGTCTATTGATTTTTACACAGTCACAATTGGCTGGACAGCATGTTTGCTTTGTTACAGAGGATGTCTCATAACCATCAAACTATTATTTATGACCTTCATTCAACAATACATATATTTAAGCATTCGAAAGTAAAATATGAAATCAACTATCAAGAAAATGTTTTTTCATAAAATGCAAATGAAGGGGGCAGTTGAAATAAAATGGTGAAAAAGGAAGAGGAAAAATGAAAGACATATGATGAAATCAGCTGAGTTTCAGTGTAGCACTTAGAAAGTGCAATAAAGAAATATATCAACAAAAAAGATACCTGCAGTTGAAGTAGGTATACTTGTACTTTCTGATGTCACCGGGGCGGTTACCACAGATGTAGGGTTGGTTGTTTCTTGTTACAGGAAACAAAATGAAATGAATTAATATTGTGAATAAACTGAAACAGTAAACTGAAACTGATATTATTGGAGACGTCTCGCACTGTATAGGAGATTTGTGACTCTTGAGTCATCCATTAAAATTACAGCATTTTCTCACTTTCTGAATACCTATTACTATAGGTTACAACTCTTTCAGATTGCTGCAGTATTTAGAAAATACATTTTTGGAGAATAAAATGCAGGTCATTCACCTACTGTGCCAACACCAACATGTATTTCTCTTTATACCCTCTGAAAACTATTGAAATCTGTAGCTAATGAATCGTCAGGCTATAGTGCAACAGAAAAGAGGGATTCCCAATTAATTTACAATTTTCAATGGCCGCATAAATTGTGTTCCAAGCCCTTTTTCACTAACAGGTCTATTGTAATAAAGACTTGATAATGGTTTCAGGTTTAAGGAGCAGTCTTTAGCCAAAATGCAACAGAAGCTCCATCTGAGGACGCTGGGCCTGATTGACAAAGTTAAATTGACACTTCCATGTACATGAAAGATTTTTTGCCATTCACAGACACATGTAAAAGTAGTATCTTTTTTACGACCTATCTTTTAATGCGCAGAGATTTTGTCGATAATGTTGACCCTCCTCAGTCATAAAGATACTACTCGTATAATTACTTTGGGAATTACAAATAATCATAGACTTACAAAATATGTAAAATTACCTTTGTGAATCAGGCTATCTGTGCCAATTTAGGTTGCATGCTAAAGGTTGACTACATAGTATATGTGATGTGTTGTCTTGGATGCCCCACATCTGCCACATTATTTTTTAGTGCTTTGTTTAAACAGTGAAAATGTTTAGGTTTTGAAAAATAAAATACAAAAAACAAGACATCAATAGATGAGTAAGAGATGAAAGGAAAATAGTAGGAATTTTGGAAAGAAAATAAAAGAAAGGAAACATGAAGACACATCATAAAATAAAAAGTGTTTGTGGGTCATGATGAAAAACAGCAACAACAAAAATGATTAGCCAAACAGGATACCTGCAGTTGAAGTTGCTGTGCTTGTTTGTTCAGATGTCACCGTGGTGGTTTCCATGGAAGTGGGTGTTGTTGTTTCTTTTTAGAGGAGAAAAACAGAAGACATTAATATTGCAAATGAACTAATGTAGAAAGCAAAAATTGACATAAGTGATGCTTTTGATAGCATGTAGGTAATGTAGGTACTTATTAAGATTGTGCCACTAGAAATACAGTAATTTCCCCCTTTTAAACATTCCTTTCATTGTCGATTTTGGTTCTTTTAGTTTGGTGAAATAACAGCAACATTTGTGTTTAGATCATAAAATGCAGGTAACACTCATACTAGTGCCAATGTCCATATTGCATTCTTGTATTCAACAGAAACTTTATCAGAGGTATAGCTAGTGAATTGTAATGCTAGAGTATGATTGACTGGAGGCGTTTCTGCTAAAATTGGTATTTTGATTGTCATCTAATTTCTGTACCGAGGCCAATGGCAAAAAACAGGTCACTTCCATTGACGATTTTACAGTGGGTTCAGATTTAGGTGGAAGGATACTGCAGCCAAAAAGAAACTCGCCGTGAGCTGATTTTTTGTCTATTGATTTTTACACAGTCACAATTGGCTGGACAGCATGTTTGCTTTGTTACAGAGGATGTCTCATAACCATCGAACTATTATTTATGGCCTTCATTCAACAATACATATATTTAAGCATTCGAAAGTAAAATATGAAATCAACTATCAAGAAAATGTTTTTTCATAAAATGCAAATGAAGGGGGCAGTTGAAATAAAATGGAGAAAAAGGAAGAGGAAAAATGAAAGACGTATGATGAAATCAGCTGAGTTTGAGTGTAGCACTTAGAAAGTGCAATAAAGAAATATATCAACAAAAAAGATACCTGCAGTTGAAGTAGGTATACTTGTACTTTCTGATGTCACCGGGGCGATTACCACAGATGTAGGGTTGGTTGTTTCTTGTTACAGGAAACAAAATGAAATGAATTAATATTGTGAATAAACTGAAACAGTAAACTGAAACTGATATTATTGGAGACGTCTCGCACTGTATAGGAGATTTGTGACTCTTGAGTCATCCATTAAAATTACAGCATTTTCTCACTTTCTGAATACCTATTACTATAGGTTACAACTCTTTCAGATTGCTGCAGTATTTAGAAATTACATTTTTGGAGAATAAAATGCAGGTCATTCACCTACTGTGCCAACACCAACATGTATTTCTCTTTATACCCTCTGAAAACTATTGAAATCTGTAGCTAATGAATCGTCAGGCTATAGTGCAACAGAAAAGAGGGATTCCCAATTAATTTACAATTTTCAATGGCCGCATAAATTGTGTTCCAAGCCCTTTTTCACTAACAGGTCTATCGTAATAAAGACTTGATAATGGTTTCAGGTTTAAGGAGCAGTCTTTAGCCAAAATGCAACAGAAGCTCCATCTGAGGACGCTGGGCCTGATTGACAAAGTTAAATTCACACTTCCATGTACATGAAAGATTTTTTGCCATTCACAGACAAATGTAAAAGTAGTATCTTTTTTACGACCTATCTTTTAATGCGCAGAGATTTTGTCGATAATGTTGACCCTCCTCAGTCATAAAGATACTACTCGTATAATTACTTTGGGAATTACAAATAATCATAGACTTACAAAATATGTAAAATTACCTTTGTGAATCAGGCTATCTGTGCCAATTTAGGTTGCATGCTAAAGGTTGACTACATAGTATATGTGATGTGTTGTCTTGGATGCCCCACATCTGCCACATTATTTTTTAGTGCTTTGTTTAAACAGTGAAAATGTTTAGGTTTTGGAAAATAAAATACAAAAAACAAGACATCAATAGATGAGTAAGAGATGAAAGGAAAATAGTAGGAATTTTGGAAAGAAAATAAAAGAAAGGAAACATGAAGACACATCATAAAATAAAAAGTGTTTGTGGGTCATGATAAAAAACAGCAACAACAAAAATGATTAGCCAAACAGGATACCTGCAGTTGAAGTTGCTGTGCTTGTTTGTTCAGATGTCACCGTGGCGGTTTCCATGGAAGTGGGTGTTGTTGTTTCTTTTTAGAGGAGAAAAACAGTAGACATTAATATTGCAAATGAACTAATGTAGAAAGCAAAAATTGACATAAGTGATGCTTTTGATAGCATGTAGGTAATTTAGGTACTTATTAAGATTGTTCCACTAGAAATACAGTAATTTCCCCCTTTTAAACATTCCTTTTATTGTCGATTTTGGTTCTTTTAGTTTGGTGAAATAACAGCAACATTTGTGTTTAGAGCATAAAATGCAGGTAACACTCATACTAGTGCCAATGTCCATATTGCATTCTTGTATTCAACAGAAACTTTATCAGAGGTATAGCTAGTGAATTGTAATGCTAGAGTATGATTGACTGGAGGCGTTGCTGCTAAAATTGGTATTTTGATTGTCATCTAATTTCTGTACCGAGGCCAATCGCAAAAAACAGGTCATTTCCATTGACGATTTTACAGTGGGTTCAGATTTAGGTGGAAGGATACTGCAGCCAAAAAGAAACTCCCCGTGAGCTGATTTTTTGTCTATTGATTTTTACACAGTCACAATTGGCTGGACAGCATGTTTGCTTTGTTACAGAGGATGTCTCATAACCATCAAACTATTATTTATGACCTTCATTCAACAATACATATATTTAAGCATTCGAAAGTAAAATATGAAATCAACTATCAAGAAAATGTTTTTTCATAAAATGCAAATGAAGGGGGCAGTTGAAATAAAATGGTG
This sequence comes from Lissotriton helveticus, assembly GCF_964261635.1. NCBI lineage: Eukaryota > Metazoa > Chordata > Amphibia > Caudata > Salamandridae > Lissotriton > Lissotriton helveticus. Next base: position 32,237,322 of record NC_136072.1, on the reverse strand, counting down.
AAAAAGGAAGAGGAAAAATGAAAGACATATGATGAAATCAGCTGAGTTTGAGTGTAGCACTTAGAAAGTGCAATAAAGAAATATATCAACAAAAAAGATACCTGCAGTTGAAGTAGGTATACTTGTACTTTCTGATGTCACCGGGGCGGTTACCACAGATGTAGGGTTGGTTGTTTCTTGTTACAGGAAACAAAATGAAATGAATTAATATTGTGAATAAACTGAAACAGTAAACTGAAACTGATATTATTGGAGACGTCTCGCACTGTATAGGAGATTTGTGACTCTTGAGTCATCCATTAAAATTACAGCATTTTCTCACTTTCTGAATACCTATTACTATAGGTTACAACTCTTTCAGATTGCTGCAGTATTTAGAAAATACATTTTTGGAGAATAAAATGCAGGTCATTCACCTACTGTGCCAACACCAACATGTATTTCTCTTTATACCCTCTGAAAACTATTGAAATCTGTAGCTAATGAATCGTCAGGCTATAGTGCAACAGAAAAGAGGGATTCCCAATTAATTTACAATTTTCAATGGCCGCATAAATTGTGTTCCAAGCCCTTTTTCACTAACAGGTCTATTGTAATAAAGACTTGATAATGGTTTCAGGTTTAAGGAGCAATCTTTAGCCAAAATGCAACAGAAGCTCCATCTGAGGACGCTGGGCCTGATTGACAAAGTTAAATTGACACTTCCATGTACATGAAAGATTTTTTGCCATTCACAGACACATGTAAAAGTAGTATCTTTTTTACGACCTATCTTTTAATGCGCAGAGATTTTGTCGATAATGTTGACCCTCCTCAGTCATAAAGATACTACTCGTATAATTACTTTGGGAATTACAAATAATCATAGACTTACAAAATATGTAAAATTACCTTTGTGAATCAGGCTATCTGTGCCAATTTAGGTTGCATGCTAAAGGTTGACTACATAGTATATGTGATGTGTTGTCTTGGATGCCCCACATCTACCACATTAGTTTTTAGTGCTTTGTTTAAACAGTGAAAATGTTTAGGTTTTGAAAAATAAAATACAAAAAACAAGACATCTATAGATGAGTAAGAGATGAAAGGAAAATAGTATTAATTTTGGAAAGAAAATAAAAGAAAGGAAACATGAAGACACATCATAAAAAAAAAGTGTTTGTGGTTCATGATAAAAAAGAGCAACAACAAAAATTATTAGCCAAACAGGATACCTGCAGTTGAAGTTGCTGTGCTTGTTTGTTCAGATGTCACCGTGGTGGTTTCCATGGAAGTGGGTGTTGTTGTTTCTTTTTAGAAGAGAAAAACAGAAGACATTAATATTGCAAATGAACTAATGTAGAAAACAAAAATTGACATAAGTGATGCTTTTGATAGCATGTAGGTAATTTAGGTACTTATTAAGATTGTGCCACTAGAAATACAGTAATTTCCTCCTTTTAAACATTCCTTTTATTTTCGGTTTCGGTTCTTTTAGTTTGGTGAAATAACAGCAACATTTGTGTTTAGAGCATAAAATGCAGGTAACCCTCTTACTAGTGCCAATGTCCATATTGCATTCTTGTATTCAACAGAAACTTTATCAGAGGTATAGCTAGTGAATTGTAATGCTGCAGTATGATTGACTGGAGGCGTTTCTGCTAAAATTGGTATTTTGAATGTCATCTAATTTCTGTACTGAGGCCAATAGCAAAAAACAGGTCACTTCCATTGACGATTTTACAGTGGGTTCAGATTTAGCTGGAAGGATACTGCAGCCACAAAGAAACTCCCAGTGAGCTGATTTTTTGTCTATTGATTTTTGCACACTCACAATTGGCTGGACAGCATGATTGCTTTGTTATAGAGGATGTCTCATAACCACCAAACTATTATTTATGACCTTCATTCAACAATACATATATTTAAGCATTCGAAAGTAAAATATGAAATCAACAATCAAGAACATGTTTTTTCATAAAATGCAAATGAAGGGGGCAGTTGAAATAAAATGGTGAAAAAGAAAGAGGAAAAATGAAAGACATATGATAAAATGAGCTGAGTTTGAGTGTAGCACTTAGAAAGTGCAATAAAGAAATATATCAACAAAAAATATACCTGCAGTTGAAGTAGGTATACTTGTACTTTCTGATGTCACCGGGGCGGTTACCACGGATGTAGGGTTGGTTGTTTCTTGTTACAGGAAACAAAATAAAATGAATTAATATTGTGAATAAAATGAAACAGTAAACTGAAACTGATATTATTGGAGACGTCTCGCACTGTATAGGAGATTTGTGACTCTTGAGTCATCCATTAAAATTACAGCATTTTCTCACTTTCTGAATACCTATTACTATAGGTTACAACTCTTTCAGATTGCTGCAGTATTTAGAAAATACATTTTTGGAGAATAAAATGCAGGTCATTCACCTACTGTGCCAACACCAACATGTATTTCTCTTAATACCCTCTGAAAACTATTGAAACCTGTAGCTAATGAATCGTCAAGCTATAGTGCAACAGAAAAGAGGGATTCCAAATTAATTTACGATTTTCAATGGCCGCATGAATTGTGTTCCAAGCCCTTTTTCACTAACAGGTCTATCGTAATAAAGACTTGATAATGGTTTCAGGTTTAAGGAGCAGTCTTAGCCAAAATGCAACAGAAGGTCCATCTAAGGACGCTGGGCCTGATTGACAAAGTTAAATTGACACTTTCATATACATGAAAGATTTTTTGCCATTCACAGACACATGTAAAAGTAGTATCTTTTGTACGACCTATCTTTTAATGCGCAGAGATTTTGTCGATAATGTTGAGACTCCTCAGTCATAAAGATACTACTCGTATAATTACTTTGGGAATTACAAATAATCATAGACTTACAAAATATGTAAAATTACCTTTGTGAATCAGGCTATCTGTGCCAATTTAGGTTGCATGCTAAAGGTTGACTACATAGTATATGTGATGTGTTGTCTTGGATGCCCCACATCTACCACAATAATTTTTTTAGGGCTTTGTTTAAACAGTGAAAATGTTTAGGTTTTGGAAAATAAAATACAAAAAACAAGACATCAATAGATGAGTAAGAGATGAATGGAAAATAGTAGGAATTTTGGAAAGTAAATAAAAGAAAGGAAACATGAAGACACATCATAAAATAAAAAGTGTTTGTGGGTCATAATAAAAAACAGCAACAACAAAAATTATTAGCCAAACAGGATACCTGCAGTTGAAGTTGCTGTGCTTGTTTGTTCAGACGTCACGGTGGTGGTTTCCATGGAAGTGGGTGTTGTTGTTTCTTTTTAGAGGAGAAAAACAGAAGACATTAATATTGCAAATGAACTAATGTAGAAAGCAAAAATTGACATAAGTGATGCTTTTGATAGCATGTAGGTAATTTAGGTACCTATTAAGATTGTGCCACTAGAAATACAGTAATTTCCCCCTTTTAAACATTCCTTTTATTTTCGGTTTCGGTTCTTTTAGTTTGGTGAAATAACAGCAACATTTGTGTTTAGAGCATAAAATGCAGGTAACACTCATACTAGTGCCAATGTCCATATTGCATTCTTGTATTCAACAGAAACTTTATCAGAGGTATACCTAGTGAATTGTAATGCTAGAGTATGATTGACTGGAGGCGTTGCTGCTAAAATTGGTATTTTGATTGTCATCTAATTTCTGTACAGAGGCCAATCGCAAAAAACAGGTCACTTCCATTCACGATTTTACAGTGGGTTCAGATTTAGCTGGAAGGATACTGCAGCCACAAAGAAACTCCCCGTGAGCTGATTTTTTGTCTATTGATTTTTGCACACTCACAATTGGCTGGACAGCATGATTGCTTTGTTATAGAGGATGTCTCATAACCACCAAACTATGATTCATGACCTTCATTCAACAATACATATATTTAAGCATTCGAAAGCAAAATATGAAATCAACAATCAAGAAAATGTTTTTTCATAAAATGCAAATGAAGGGGGCAGTTAAAATAAAATGGTGAAAAAGGAAGAGGAAAAATGAAAGACATATGATAAAATGAGCTTAGTTTGAGTGTAGCACTTAGAAAGTGCAATAAAGAAATATATCAACAAAAAAGATACCTGCAGTTGAAGTAGGTATACTTGTACTTTCTGATGTCACCGGGGCGGTTACCACGGATGTAGGGTTGGTTGTTTCTTGTTACAGGAAACAAAATAAAATGAATTAATATTGTGAATAAACAGAAACAGTAAACTGAAACTGATATTATTGGAGACGTCTCGCACTGTATAGGGGATTTGTGACTCTTGAGTCATCCATTAAAATTACAGCATTTTCTCACGTTCTGAATACCTATTACTATAGGTTACAACTCTTTCAGATTGCTGCAGTATTTAGAAAATACATTTATGGAGAATAAAATGCAGGTCATTCACCTACTGTGCCAACACCAACATGTATTTCTCTTTATACCCTCTGAAAACTATTGAAATCTGTAGCTAATGAATCGTCAGGCTATAGTGCAACAGAAAAGAGGGATTCCCAATTAATTTACAATTTTCAATGGCCGCATAAATTGTGTTCCAAGCCCTTTTTCACTAACAGGTCTATCGTAATAAAGACTTGATAATGGTTTGCAGGTTTAAGGAGCAGTCTTTAGCCAAAATGCAACAGAAGCTCCATCTTAGGACGCTGGGCCTGATTGACAAAGTTAAATTGACACTTCCATGTACATGAAAGATTTTTTGCCATTCACAGACACATTTACAAGTAGTATCTTTTTTACCACCTATCTTTTAATGCGCAGAGATTCTGTCGATAATGTTGAGACTCCTCAGTCATAAAGATACTACTCGTATAATTACTTTGGGAATTACAAATAATCATAGACTTACAAAATATGTAAAATGACCTTTATGAATCAGGCTATCTGTGCCAATTTAGGTTGCATGCTAAAGGTTGACTAGATAGTATATGTGATATGCTGTCTTGGATGCCCCACATCTACCACATTATTTTTTAGGGCTTTGTTTAAACAGTGAAAATGTTTACGTTTTGAAAAATAAAATACAAAAAACAAGACATCTATAGATGAGTAAGAGATGAAAGGAAAATAGTAGGAATTTTGGAAAGAAAATAAAAGAAAGGAAACATGAAGACACATCATAAAATAAAAAGTGATTGTGGGTCATGATAAAAAACAGCAACAACAAAAATGATTAGCCAAACAGGATACCTGCAGTTGAAGTTGCTGTGCTTGTTTGTTCAGATGTCACCGTGGTGGTTTCCATGGAAGTGGGTGTTGTTGTTTCTTTTTAGAGGAGAAAAACAGAAGACATTAATATTGCAAATGAACTAATGTAGAAAGCAAAAATTGACATAAGTGATGCTTTTGATAGCATGTAGGTAATTTAGGTACTTATTAAGATTGTGCCACTAGAAATACAGTAATTTACCTCTTTTAAACATTCCTTTTATTGTCGATTTCGGTTCTTTTAGATTGGTGAAATAACAGCAACATTTGTGTTTTGAGCATAAAATGCAGGTAACACTCATACTAGTGCCAATGTCCATATTGCATTCTTGTATTCAACAGAAACTTTATCAGAGGTATAGCTAGTGAATTGTAATGCTAGAGTATGATTGACTGGAGGCGTTGCTGCTAAAATTGGTATTTTGATTGTCATCTAATTTCTGTACCGAGGCCAATCGCAAAAAACAGGTCACTTCCATTGACGATTTTACAGTGGGTTCAGATTTAGGTGGAAGGATACTGCAGCCAAAAAGAAACTCCCCATGAGCTGATTTTTTGTCTATTGATTTTTACACAGTCACAATTGGCTGGACAGCATGTTTGCTTTGTTACAGAGGATATCTCATAACCATCAAACTATTATTTATGACCTTCATTCAACAATACATATATTTAAGCATTCGAAAGTAAAATATGAAATCAACTATCAAGAAAATGTTTTTTCATAAAATGCAAATGAAGGGGGCAGTTGAAATAAAATGGTGAAAAAGGAAGAGGAAAAATGAAAGACATATGATGAAATCAGCTGAGTTTGAGTGTAGCACTTAGAAAGTGCAATAAAGAAATATATCAACAAAAAAGATACCTGCAGTTGAAGTGGGTATACTTGTACTTTCTGATGTCACCGGGGCGGTTACCACAGATGTAGGGTTGGTTGTTTCTTGTTACAGGAAACAAAATGAAATGAATTAATATTGTGAATAAACTGAAACAGTAAACTGAAACTGATATTATTGGAGACGTCTCGCACTGTATAGGAGATTTGTGACTCTTGAGTCATCCATTAAAATTACAGCATTTTCTCACTTTCTGAATACCTATTACTATAGGTGACAACTCTTTCAGATTGCTGCAGTATTTAGAAAATACATTTTCGGAGAATAAAATGCAGGTCATTCACCTACTGTGCCAACACCAACATGTATTTCTCTTTATACCCTCTGAAAACTATTGAAATCTGTAGCTAATGAATCGTCAGGCTATAGTGCAACAGAAAAGAGGGATTCCCAATTAATTTACAATTTTCCATGGCCGCATAAATTGAGTTCCAAGCCCTTTTTCACTAACAGGTCTATCGTAATAAAGACTTGATAATGGTTTCAGGTTTAAGGAGCCGTCTTTAGCCAAAATGCAACAGAAGCTCCATCTGAGGACGCTGGGCCTGATTGACAAAGTTAAATTGACACTTCCATGTACATGAAAGATTTTTTGCCATTCACAGACACATGTAAAAGTAGTATCTTTTTTACGACCTATCTTTTAATGCGCAGAGATTTTGTCGATAATGTTGACCCTCCTCAGTCATAAAGATACTACTCGTATAATTACTTTGGGAATTACAAATAATCATAGACTTACAAAATATGTAAAATTACCTTTGTGAATCAGGCTATCTGTGCCAATTTAGGTTGCATGCTAAAGGTTGACTACATAGTATATGTGAGGTGTTGTCTTGGATTCCCCACATCTACCACATTATTTTTTAGGGCTTTGTTTAAACAGTGAAAATGTTTAGGTTTTGGAAAATAAAAAACAAAAAACAAGACATCAATAGATGAGTAAGAGATGAAAAGGAAAATAGTAGGAATTTTGGAAAGAAAATAAAAGAAAGGAAACATGAAGACACATCATAAAATAAAAAGTGTTTGTGGGTCATGATAAAAAACAGCAACAACAAAAATGATTAGCCAAACAGGATACCTGCAGTTGAAGTTGCTGTGCTTGTTTGTTCAGATGTCACCGTGGTGGTTTCCATGGAAGTGGGTGTTGTTGTTTCTTTTTAGAGGAGAAAAACAGAAGACATTAATATTGCAAATGAACTAATGTAGAAAGCAAAAATTGACATAAGTGATGCTTTTGATAGCATGTAGGTAATTTAGGTACTTATTAAGATTGTGCCACTCGAAATAGAGTAATTTCCCCCTTTTAAACATTCCTTTTATTGTCGATTTCGGTTCTTTTAGTTTGGTGAAATAACAGCAACATTTGTGTTTAGAGCATTAAAATGCAGGTAACACTCATACTAGTGCCAATGTCCAAATTGCATTCTTGTATTCAACAGAAACTTTATCAGAGATATAGCTAGTGAATTGTAATGCTAGAGTATGATTGACTGGAGGCGTTGCTGCTAAAATTGGTATTTTGATTGTCATCTAATTTCTGTACCGAGGCCAATCTCAAAAAACAGGTCATTTCCATTGACGATTTTACAGTGGGTTCAGATTTAGGTGGAAGGATACTGCAGCCACAAAGAAACTCCCCGTGAGCTGATTTTTTGTCTATTGATTTTTACACAGTCACAATTGGCTGGACAGCATGTTTGCTTTGTTACAGAGGATGTCTCATAACCATCAAACTATTATTTATGACCTTCATTCAACAATACATATATTTAAGCATTCGAAAGTAAAATATGAAATCAACTATCAAGAAAATGTTTTTTCATAAAATGCAAATGAAGGGGGCAGTTGAAATAAAATGGCGAAAAAGGAAGAGGAAAAATTAGACATTTGATCAAATCAGCTGAGTTTGAGTGTAGCACTTAGAAAGTGCAATAAAGAAATATATCAACAAAAAAGATACCTGCAGTTGAAGTAGGTATACTTGTACTTTCTGATGTCACCGGGGCGGTTACCACGGACGTAGGGTTGGTTGTTTCTTGTTACAGGAAACAAAATGAAATGAATTAATATTGTGAATAAACTGAAACAGTAAACTGAAACTGATATTATTGGAGACGTCTCGCACTGTATAGGAGATTTGTGACTCTTGAGTCATCCATTAAAATTACAGCATTTTCTCACTTTCTGAATACCTATTACTGTAGGTTACAACTCTTTCAGATTGCTGCAGTATTTAGAAAATACATTTTTGGAGAATAAAATGCAGGTCATTCACCTACTGTGCCAACACCAACATGTATTTCTCTTTATACCCTCTGAAAACTATTGAAATCTGTAGCTAATGAATCGTCAGGCTATAGTGCAACAGAAAAGAGGGATTCCCAATTAATTTACAATTTTCAATGGGCGCATACATTGTGTTCCAAGCCCTTTTTCACTAACCGGTCTATCGTAATAAAGACTTGATAATGGTTTCAGGTTTAAGGAGCAGTCTTTAGCCAAAATGCAACAGAAGCTCCATCTGAGGACGCTGGGCCTGATTGACAAAGTTAAATTGACACTTCCATGTACATGAAAGATTTTTTGTCATTCACAGACACATTTACAAGTACTATCTTTTTTACGACCTATCTTTTAATGCACAGAGATTCTGTCGATAATGTTGAGACTTCTCAGTCATAAAGATACTACTCGTATAATTACTTTGGGAATTACAAATATTCATAGACTTACAAAATATGTAAAATTACCTTTGTGAATCAGGCTATCTGTGCCAATTTAGGTTGCATGCTAAAGGTTGACTAGATAGTATATGTAATATGCTGTCTTGGATGCCCCACATCTACCACATTATTTTTTAGGGCTTTGTTTAAACAGTGAAAATGTTTAGGTTTTGAAAAATAAAATACAAAAAACAAGACATCTATAGATGAGTAAGAGATGAAAGGAAAATAGTAGGAATTTTGGAAAGAAAAAAAAAGAAAGGAAACATGAAGACACATCATAAAAAAAAAGTTTTTTTGGGTCATGATAAAAAAGAGCAACAACAAAAATTATTAGCCAAACAGGATACCTGCAGTTGAAGTTGCTGTGCTTGTTTGTTCAGATGTCACCGTGGTGGTTTCCATGGAAGTGGGTGTTGTTGTTTCTTTTTAGAAGAGAAAAACAGAAGACATTAATATTGCAAATGAACTAATGTAGAAAACAAAAATTGACATAAGTGATGCTTTTGATAGCATGTAGGTAATTTAGGTACTTATTAAGATTGTGCCACTAGAAATACAGTAATTTCCTCCTTTTAAACATTCCTTTTATTTTCGGTTTCGGTTCTTTTAGTTTGGTGAAATAACAGCAACATTTGTGTTTAGAGCATAAAATGCAGGTAACCCTCTTACTAGTGCCAACGTCCATATTGCATTCTTGTATTCAACAGAAACTTTATCAGAGGTATAGCTAGTGAATTGTAATGCTGCAGTATGATTGACTGGAGGCGTTTTTGCTAAAATTGGTATTTTGAATGTCATCTAATTTCTGTACTGAGGCCAATCGCAAAAAACAGGTCACTTCCATTGACGATTTTACAGTGGGTTCAGATTTAGGTGGAAGGATACTGCAGCCAAAAAGAAACTCCCCGTGAGCTGAATTTTTGTCTATTGATTTTTACACAGTCACAATTGGCTGGACAGCATGTTTGCTTTGTTACAGAGGATGTCTCATAACCATCAAACTAATATTTATGACCTTCATTCAACAATACATATATTTAAGCATTCGAAAGCAAAATATGAATTCAACTATCAAGAAAATGTTTTTTCATAAAATGCAAATGAAGGGGGCAGTTGAAATAAAATGGTGAAAAAGGAAGAGGAAAAATGAAAGACATATGATGAAATCAGCTGAGTTTGAGTGTAGCACTTAGAAAGTGCAATAAAGAAATATATCAACAAAAAAGATACCTGCAGTTGAAGTAGGTATACTTGTACTTTCTGATGTCACCGGGGCGGTTACCACAGATGTAGGGTTGGTTGTTTCTTGTTACAGGAAACAAAATGAAATGAATTAATATTGTGAATAAACTGAAACAGTAAACTGAAACTGATATTATTGGAGACGTCTCGCACTGTATAGGAGATTTGTGACTCTTGAGTCATCCATTAAAATTACAGCATTTTCTCACTTTCTGAATACCTATTACTATAGGTTACAACTCTTTCAGATTGCTGCAGTATTTAGAAAATACATTTTTGGAGAATAAAATGCAGGTCATTCACCTACTGTGCCAACACCAACATGTATTTCTCTTTATACCCTCTGAAAACTATTGAAATCTGTAGCTAATGAATCGTCAGGCTATAGTGCAACAGAAAAGAGGGATTCCCAATTAATTTACAATTTTCAATGCCGCATAAATTGTGTTCCAAGCCCTTTTTCACTAACAGGTCTATCGTAATAAAGACTTGATAATGGTTTCAGGTTTAAGGAGCAGTCTTTAGCCAAAATGCAACAGAAGCTCCATCTGAGGACGCTGGGCCTGATTGACAAAGTTAAATTGACACTTCCATGTACATGAAAGATTTTTTGCCATTCACAGACACATGTAAAAGTAGTATCTTTTTTACGACCTATCTTTTAATGCGCAGAGATTTTGTCGATAATGTTGACCCTCCTCAGTCATAAAGATACTACTCATATAATTACTTTGGGAATTACAAATAATCATAGACTTACAAAATATGTAAAATTACCTTTGTGAATCAGGCTATCTGTGCCAATTTAGGTTGCATGCTAAAGGTTGACTACATAGTATATGTGATGTGTTGTCTTGGATGCCCCACATCTACCACATTAGTTTTTAGTGCTTTGTTTAAACAGTGAAAATGTTTAGGTTTTGGAAAATAAAATACAAAAAACAAGACATCAATAGATGAGTAAGAGATGAAAGGAAAATAGTAGGAATTTTGGAAAGAAAATAAAAGAAAGGAAACATGAAGACACATCATAAAATAAAAAGTGTTTGTGGGTCATGATAAAAAACAGCAACAACAAAAATGATTAGCCAAACAGGATACCTGCAGTTGAAGTTGCTGTGCTTGTTTGTTCAGATGTCAAAGTGGTGGTTTCCATGGAAGTGGGTGTTGTTGTTTCTTTTTAGAGGAGAAAAACAGAAGACATTAATATTGCAAATGAACTAATGTAGAAAGCAAAAATTGACATAAGTGATGCTTTTGATAGCATGTAGGTAATTTAGGTACTTATTAAGATTGTGCCACTAGAAATACAGTAATTTCCCCCTTATAAACATTCCTTTTATTGTCGATTTTGGTTCTTTTAGTTTGGTGAAATAACAGCAACATTTGTGTTTAGAGCATAAAATGCAGGTAACCCTCTTACTAGTGCCAATGTCCATATTGCATTCTTGTATTCAACAGAAACTTTATCAGAGGTATAGCTAGTGAATTGTAATGCTGCAGTATGATTGACTGGAGGCGTTTCTGCTAAAATTGGTATTTTGAATGTCATCTAATTTCTGTACTGAGGCCAATAGCAAAAAACAGGTCACTTCCATTGACGATTTTACAGTGGGTTCAGATTTAGCTGGAAGGATACTGCAGCCACAAAGAAACTCCCAGTGAGCTGATTTTTTGTCTATTGATTTTTGCACACTCACAATTGGCTGGACAGCATGATTGCTTTGTTATAGAGGATGTCTCATAACCACCAAACTATTATTTATGACCTTCATTCAACAATACATATATTTAAGCATTCGAAAGTAAAATATGAAATCAACAATCAAGAACATGTTTTTTCATAAAATGCAAATGAAGGGGGCAGTTGAAATAAAATGGTGAAAAAGAAAGAGGAAAAATGAAAGACATATGATAAAATGAGCTGAGTTTGAGTGTAGCACTTAGAAAGTGCAATAAAGAAATATATCAACAAAAAATATACCTGCAGTTGAAGTAGGTATACTTGTACTTTCTGATGTCACCGGGGCGGTTACCACGGATGTAGGGTTGGTTGTTTCTTGTTACAGGAAACAAAATAAAATGAATTAATATTGTGAATAAAATGAAACAGTAAACTGAAACTGATATTATTGGAGACGTCTCGCACTGTATAGGAGATTTGTGACTCTTGAGTCATCCATTAAAATTACAGCATTTTCTCACTTTCTGAATACCTATTACTATAGGTTACAACTCTTTCAGATTGCTGCAGTATTTAGAAAATACATTTTTGGAGAATAAAATGCAGGTCATTCACCTACTGTGCCAACACCAACATGTATTTCTCTTAATACCCTCTGAAAACTATTGAAACCTGTAGCTAATGAATCGTCAAGCTATAGTGCAACAGAAAAGAGGGATTCCAAATTAATTTACGATTTTCAATGGCCGCATGAATTGTGTTCCAAGCCCTTTTTCACTAACAGGTCTATCGTAATAAAGACTTGATAATGGTTTCAGGTTTAAGGAGCAGTCTTAGCCAAAATGCAACAGAAGGTCCATCTAAGGACGCTGGGCCTGATTGACAAAGTTAAATTGACACTTTCATATACATGAAAGATTTTTTGCCATTCACAGACACATGTAAAAGTAGTATCTTTTGTACGACCTATCTTTTAATGCGCAGAGATTTTGTCGATAATGTTGAGACTCCTCAGTCATAAAGATACTACTCGTATAATTACTTTGGGAATTACAAATAATCATAGACTTACAAAATATGTAAAATTACCTTTGTGAATCAGGCTATCTGTGCCAATTTAGGTTGCATGCTAAAGGTTGACTACATAGTATATGTGATGTGTTGTCTTGGATGCCCCACATCTACCACAATAATTTTTTTAGGGCTTTGTTTAAACAGTGAAAATGTTTAGGTTTTGGAAAATAAAATACAAAAAACAAGACATCAATAGATGAGTAAGAGATGAATGGAAAATAGTAGGAATTTTGGAAAGTAAATAAAAGAAAGGAAACATGAAGACACATCATAAAATAAAAAGTGTTTGTGGGTCATAATAAAAAACAGCAACAACAAAAATTATTAGCCAAACAGGATACCTGCAGTTGAAGTTGCTGTGCTTGTTTGTTCAGACGTCACGGTGGTGGTTTCCATGGAAGTGGGTGTTGTTGTTTCTTTTTAGAGGAGAAAAACAGAAGACATTAATATTGCAAATGAACTAATGTAGAAAGCAAAAATTGACATAAGTGATGCTTTTGATAGCATGTAGGTAATTTAGGTACCTATTAAGATTGTGCCACTAGAAATACAGTAATTTCCCCCTTTTAAACATTCCTTTTATTTTCGGTTTCGGTTCTTTTAGTTTGGTGAAATAACAGCAACATTTGTGTTTAGAGCATAAAATGCAGGTAACACTCATACTAGTGCCAATGTCCATATTGCATTCTTGTATTCAACAGAAACTTTATCAGAGGTATACCTAGTGAATTGTAATGCTAGAGTATGATTGACTGGAGGCGTTGCTGCTAAAATTGGTATTTTGATTGTCATCTAATTTCTGTACAGAGGCCAATCGCAAAAAACAGGTCACTTCCATTCACGATTTTACAGTGGGTTCAGATTTAGCTGGAAGGATACTGCAGCCACAAAGAAACTCCCCGTGAGCTGATTTTTTGTCTATTGATTTTTGCACACTCACAATTGGCTGGACAGCATGATTGCTTTGTTATAGAGGATGTCTCATAACCACCAAACTATGATTCATGACCTTCATTCAACAATACATATATTTAAGCATTCGAAAGCAAAATATGAAATCAACAATCAAGAAAATGTTTTTTCATAAAATGCAAATGAAGGGGGCAGTTAAAATAAAATGGTGAAAAAGGAAGAGGAAAAATGAAAGACATATGATAAAATGAGCTTAGTTTGAGTGTAGCACTTAGAAAGTGCAATAAAGAAATATATCAACAAAAAAGATACCTGCAGTTGAAGTAGGTATACTTGTACTTTCTGATGTCACCGGGGCGGTTACCACGGATGTAGGGTTGGTTGTTTCTTGTTACAGGAAACAAAATAAAATGAATTAATATTGTGAATAAACAGAAACAGTAAACTGAAACTGATATTATTGGAGACGTCTCGCACTGTATAGGGGATTTGTGACTCTTGAGTCATCCATTAAAATTACAGCATTTTCTCACGTTCTGAATACCTATTACTATAGGTTACAACTCTTTCAGATTGCTGCAGTATTTAGAAAATACATTTATGGAGAATAAAATGCAGGTCATTCACCTACTGTGCCAACACCAACATGTATTTCTCTTTATACCCTCTGAAAACTATTGAAATCTGTAGCTAATGAATCGTCAGGCTATAGTGCAACAGAAAAGAGGGATTCCCAATTAATTTACAATTTTCAATGGCCGCATAAATTGTGTTCCAAGCCCTTTTTCACTAACAGGTCTATCGTAATAAAGACTTGATAATGGTTTGCAGGTTTAAGGAGCAGTCTTTAGCCAAAATGCAACAGAAGCTCCATCTTAGGACGCTGGGCCTGATTGACAAAGTTAAATTGACACTTCCATGTACATGAAAGATTTTTTGCCATTCACAGACACATTTACAAGTAGTATCTTTTTTACCACCTATCTTTTAATGCGCAGAGATTCTGTCGATAATGTTGAGACTCCTCAGTCATAAAGATACTACTCGTATAATTACTTTGGGAATTACAAATAATCATAGACTTACAAAATATGTAAAATGACCTTTATGAATCAGGCTATCTGTGCCAATTTAGGTTGCATGCTAAAGGTTGACTAGATAGTATATGTGATATGCTGTCTTGGATGCCCCACATCTACCACATTATTTTTTAGGGCTTTGTTTAAACAGTGAAAATGTTTACGTTTTGAAAAATAAAATACAAAAAACAAGACATCTATAGATGAGTAAGAGATGAAAGGAAAATAGTAGGAATTTTGGAAAGAAAATAAAAGAAAGGAAACATGAAGACACATCATAAAATAAAAAGTGATTGTGGGTCATGATAAAAAACAGCAACAACAAAAATGATTAGCCAAACAGGATACCTGCAGTTGAAGTTGCTGTGCTTGTTTGTTCAGATGTCACCGTGGTGGTTTCCATGGAAGTGGGTGTTGTTGTTTCTTTTTAGAGGAGAAAAACAGAAGACATTAATATTGCAAATGAACTAATGTAGAAAGCAAAAATTGACATAAGTGATGCTTTTGATAGCATGTAGGTAATTTAGGTACTTATTAAGATTGTGCCACTAGAAATACAGTAATTTACCTCTTTTAAACATTCCTTTTATTGTCGATTTCGGTTCTTTTAGATTGGTGAAATAACAGCAACATTTGTGTTTTGAGCATAAAATGCAGGTAACACTCATACTAGTGCCAATGTCCATATTGCATTCTTGTATTCAACAGAAACTTTATCAGAGGTATAGCTAGTGAATTGTAATGCTAGAGTATGATTGACTGGAGGCGTTGCTGCTAAAATTGGTATTTTGATTGTCATCTAATTTCTGTACCGAGGCCAATCGCAAAAAACAGGTCACTTCCATTGACGATTTTACAGTGGGTTCAGATTTAGGTGGAAGGATACTGCAGCCAAAAAGAAACTCCCCATGAGCTGATTTTTTGTCTATTGATTTTTACACAGTCACAATTGGCTGGACAGCATGTTTGCTTTGTTACAGAGGATATCTCATAACCATCAAACTATTATTTATGACCTTCATTCAACAATACATATATTTAAGCATTCGAAAGTAAAATATGAAATCAACTATCAAGAAAATGTTTTTTCATAAAATGCAAATGAAGGGGGCAGTTGAAATAAAATGGTGAAAAAGGAAGAGGAAAAATGAAAGACATATGATGAAATCAGCTGAGTTTGAGTGTAGCACTTAGAAAGTGCAATAAAGAAATATATCAACAAAAAAGATACCTGCAGTTGAAGTGGGTATACTTGTACTTTCTGATGTCACCGGGGCGGTTACCACAGATGTAGGGTTGGTTGTTTCTTGTTACAGGAAACAAAATGAAATGAATTAATATTGTGAATAAACTGAAACAGTAAACTGAAACTGATATTATTGGAGACGTCTCGCACTGTATAGGAGATTTGTGACTCTTGAGTCATCCATTAAAATTACAGCATTTTCTCACTTTCTGAATACCTATTACTATAGGTGACAACTCTTTCAGATTGCTGCAGTATTTAGAAAATACATTTTCGGAGAATAAAATGCAGGTCATTCACCTACTGTGCCAACACCAACATGTATTTCTCTTTATACCCTCTGAAAACTATTGAAATCTGTAGCTAATGAATCGTCAGGCTATAGTGCAACAGAAAAGAGGGATTCCCAATTAATTTACAATTTTCCATGGCCGCATAAATTGAGTTCCAAGCCCTTTTTCACTAACAGGTCTATCGTAATAAAGACTTGATAATGGTTTCAGGTTTAAGGAGCCGTCTTTAGCCAAAATGCAACAGAAGCTCCATCTGAGGACGCTGGGCCTGATTGACAAAGTTAAATTGACACTTCCATGTACATGAAAGATTTTTTGCCATTCACAGACACATGTAAAAGTAGTATCTTTTTTACGACCTATCTTTTAATGCGCAGAGATTTTGTCGATAATGTTGACCCTCCTCAGTCATAAAGATACTACTCGTATAATTACTTTGGGAATTACAAATAATCATAGACTTACAAAATATGTAAAATTACCTTTGTGAATCAGGCTATCTGTGCCAATTTAGGTTGCATGCTAAAGGTTGACTACATAGTATATGTGAGGTGTTGTCTTGGATTCCCCACATCTACCACATTATTTTTTAGGGCTTTGTTTAAACAGTGAAAATGTTTAGGTTTTGGAAAATAAAAAACAAAAAACAAGACATCAATAGATGAGTAAGAGATGAAAAGGAAAATAGTAGGAATTTTGGAAAGAAAATAAAAGAAAGGAAACATGAAGACACATCATAAAATAAAAAGTGTTTGTGGGTCATGATAAAAAACAGCAACAACAAAAATGATTAGCCAAACAGGATACCTGCAGTTGAAGTTGCTGTGCTTGTTTGTTCAGATGTCACCGTGGTGGTTTCCATGGAAGTGGGTGTTGTTGTTTCTTTTTAGAGGAGAAAAACAGAAGACATTAATATTGCAAATGAACTAATGTAGAAAGCAAAAATTGACATAAGTGATGCTTTTGATAGCATGTAGGTAATTTAGGTACTTATTAAGATTGTGCCACTCGAAATAGAGTAATTTCCCCCTTTTAAACATTCCTTTTATTGTCGATTTCGGTTCTTTTAGTTTGGTGAAATAACAGCAACATTTGTGTTTAGAGCATTAAAATGCAGGTAACACTCATACTAGTGCCAATGTCCAAATTGCATTCTTGTATTCAACAGAAACTTTATCAGAGATATAGCTAGTGAATTGTAATGCTAGAGTATGATTGACTGGAGGCGTTGCTGCTAAAATTGGTATTTTGATTGTCATCTAATTTCTGTACCGAGGCCAATCTCAAAAAACAGGTCATTTCCATTGACGATTTTACAGTGGGTTCAGATTTAGGTGGAAGGATACTGCAGCCACAAAGAAACTCCCCGTGAGCTGATTTTTTGTCTATTGATTTTTACACAGTCACAATTGGCTGGACAGCATGTTTGCTTTGTTACAGAGGATGTCTCATAACCATCAAACTATTATTTATGACCTTCATTCAACAATACATATATTTAAGCATTCGAAAGTAAAATATGAAATCAACTATCAAGAAAATGTTTTTTCATAAAATGCAAATGAAGGGGGCAGTTGAAATAAAATGGCGAAAAAGGAAGAGGAAAAATTAGACATTTGATCAAATCAGCTGAGTTTGAGTGTAGCACTTAGAAAGTGCAATAAAGAAATATATCAACAAAAAAGATACCTGCAGTTGAAGTAGGTATACTTGTACTTTCTGATGTCACCGGGGCGGTTACCACGGACGTAGGGTTGGTTGTTTCTTGTTACAGGAAACAAAATGAAATGAATTAATATTGTGAATAAACTGAAACAGTAAACTGAAACTGATATTATTGGAGACGTCTCGCACTGTATAGGAGATTTGTGACTCTTGAGTCATCCATTAAAATTACAGCATTTTCTCACTTTCTGAATACCTATTACTGTAGGTTACAACTCTTTCAGATTGCTGCAGTATTTAGAAAATACATTTTTGGAGAATAAAATGCAGGTCATTCACCTACTGTGCCAACACCAACATGTATTTCTCTTTATACCCTCTGAAAACTATTGAAATCTGTAGCTAATGAATCGTCAGGCTATAGTGCAACAGAAAAGAGGGATTCCCAATTAATTTACAATTTTCAATGGGCGCATACATTGTGTTCCAAGCCCTTTTTCACTAACCGGTCTATCGTAATAAAGACTTGATAATGGTTTCAGGTTTAAGGAGCAGTCTTTAGCCAAAATGCAACAGAAGCTCCATCTGAGGACGCTGGGCCTGATTGACAAAGTTAAATTGACACTTCCATGTACATGAAAGATTTTTTGTCATTCACAGACACATTTACAAGTACTATCTTTTTTACGACCTATCTTTTAATGCACAGAGATTCTGTCGATAATGTTGAGACTTCTCAGTCATAAAGATACTACTCGTATAATTACTTTGGGAATTACAAATATTCATAGACTTACAAAATATGTAAAATTACCTTTGTGAATCAGGCTATCTGTGCCAATTTAGGTTGCATGCTAAAGGTTGACTAGATAGTATATGTAATATGCTGTCTTGGATGCCCCACATCTACCACATTATTTTTTAGGGCTTTGTTTAAACAGTGAAAATGTTTAGGTTTTGAAAAATAAAATACAAAAAACAAGACATCTATAGATGAGTAAGAGATGAAAGGAAAATAGTAGGAATTTTGGAAAGAAAAAAAAAGAAAGGAAACATGAAGACACATCATAAAAAAAAAGTTTTTTTGGGTCATGATAAAAAAGAGCAACAACAAAAATTATTAGCCAAACAGGATACCTGCAGTTGAAGTTGCTGTGCTTGTTTGTTCAGATGTCACCGTGGTGGTTTCCATGGAAGTGGGTGTTGTTGTTTCTTTTTAGAAGAGAAAAACAGAAGACATTAATATTGCAAATGAACTAATGTAGATAACAAAAATTGACATAAGTGATGCTTTTGATAGCATGTAGGTAATTTAGGTACTTATTAAGATTGTGCCACTAGAAATACAGTAATTTCCTCCTTTTAAACATTCCTTTTATTTTCGGTTTCGGTTCTTTTAGTTTGGTGAAATAACAGCAACATTTGTGTTTAGAGCATAAAATGCAGGTAACCCTCTTACTAGTGCCAATGTCCATATTGCATTCTTGTATTCAACAGAAACTTTATCAGAGGTATAGCTAGTGAATTGTAATGCTGCAGTATGATTGACTGGAGGCGTTTTTGCTAAAATTGGTATTTTGAATGTCATCTAATTTCTGTACTGAGGCCAATCGCAAAAAACAGGTCACTTCCATTGACGATTTTACAGTGGGTTCAGATTTAGGTGGAAGGATACTGCAGCCAAAAAGAAACTCCCCGTGAGCTGAATTTTTGTCTATTGATTTTTACACAGTCACAATTGGCTGGACAGCATGTTTGCTTTGTTACAGAGGATGTCTCATAACCATCAAACTAATATTTATGACCTTCATTCAACAATACATATATTTAAGCATTCGAAAGCAAAATATGAATTCAACTATCAAGAAAATGTTTTTTCATAAAATGCAAATGAAGGGGGCAGTTGAAATAAAATGGTGAAAAAGGAAGAGGAAAAATGAAAGACATATGATGAAATCAGCTGAGTTTGAGTGTAGCACTTAGAAAGTGCAATAAAGAAATATATCAACAAAAAAGATACCTGCAGTTGAAGTAGGTATACTTGTACTTTCTGATGTCACCGGGGCGGTTACCACAGATGTAGGGTTGGTTGTTTCTTGTTACAGGAAACAAAATGAAATGAATTAATATTGTGAATAAACTGAAACAGTAAACTGAAACTGATATTATTGGAGACGTCTCGCACTGTATAGGAGATTTGTGACTCTTGAGTCATCCATTAAAATTACAGCATTTTCTCACTTTCTGAATACCTATTACTATAGGTTACAACTCTTTCAGATTGCTGCAGTATTTAGAAAATACATTTTTGGAGAATAAAATGCAGGTCATTCACCTACTGTGCCAACACCAACATGTATTTCTCTTTATACCCTCTGAAAACTATTGAAATCTGTAGCTAATGAATCGTCAGGCTATAGTGCAACAGAAAAGAGGGATTCCCAATTAATTTACAATTTTCAATGCCGCATAAATTGTGTTCCAAGCCCTTTTTCACTAACAGGTCTATCGTAATAAAGACTTGATAATGGTTTCAGGTTTAAGGAGCAGTCTTTAGCCAAAATGCAACAGAAGCTCCATCTGAGGACGCTGGGCCTGATTGACAAAGTTAAATTGACACTTCCATGTACATGAAAGATTTTTTGCCATTCACAGACACATGTAAAAGTAGTATCTTTTTTACGACCTATCTTTTAATGCGCAGAGATTTTGTCGATAATGTTGACCCTCCTCAGTCATAAAGATACTACTCATATAATTACTTTGGGAATTACAAATAATCATAGACTTACAAAATATGTAAAATTACCTTTGTGAATCAGGCTATCTGTGCCAATTTAGGTTGCATGCTAAAGGTTGACTACATAGTATATGTGATGTGTTGTCTTGGATGCCCCACATCTACCACATTAGTTTTTAGTGCTTTGTTTAAACAGTGAAAATGTTTAGGTTTTGGAAAATAAAATACAAAAAACAAGACATCAATAGATGAGTAAGAGATGAAAGGAAAATAGTAGGAATTTTGGAAAGAAAATAAAAGAAAGGAAACATGAAGACACATCATAAAATAAAAAGTGTTTGTGGGTCATGATAAAAAACAGCAACAACAAAAATGATTAGCCAAACAGGATACCTGCAGTTGAAGTTGCTGTGCTTGTTTGTTCAGATGTCAAAGTGGTGGTTTCCATGGAAGTGGGTGTTGTTGTTTCTTTTTAGAGGAGAAAAACAGAAGACATTAATATTGCAAATGAACTAATGTAGAAAGCAAAAATTGACATAAGTGATGCTTTTGATAGCATGTAGGTAATTTAGGTACTTATTAAGATTGTGCCACTAGAAATACAGTAATTTCCCCCTTATAAACATTCCTTTTATTGTCGATTTTGGTTCTTTTAGTTTGGTGAAATAACAGCAACATTTGTGTTTAGAGCATGAAATGCAGGTAACACTCATACTAGTGCCAATGTCCATATTGCATTCTTGTATTCAACAGAAACTTTATCAGAGGTATAGCTAGTGAATTGTAATGCTAGAGTATGATTGACTGGAGGCGTTTCTGCTAAAATTGGTATTTTGATTGTCATCTAATTTCTGTACCGAGGCCAATCGCAAAAAACAGGTCACTTCCATTGACGATTTTACAGTGGGTTCAGATTTAGGTGGAAGGATACTGCAGCCAAAAAGAAACTCCCCGTGAGCTGATTTTTTGTCTATTGATTTTTACACAGTCACAATTGGCTGGACAGCATGTTTGCTTCGTTACAGAGGATGTCTCATAACCATCAAACTATTATTTATGACCTTCATTCAACAATACATATATTTAAGCATTCGAAAGTAAAATATGAAATCAACTATCAAGAAAATGTTTTTTCATAAAATGCAAATGAAGGGGGCAGTTGAAATAAAATGGTGAAAAAGGAAGAGGAAAAATGAAAGACATATGATGAAATCAGCTGAGTTTCAGTGTAGCACTTAGAAAGTGCAATAAAGAAATATATCAACAAAAAAGATACCTGCAGTTGAAGTAGGTATACTTGTACTTTCTGATGTCACCGGGGCGGTTACCACAGATGTAGGGTTGGTTGTTTCTTGTTACAGGAAACAAAATGAAATGAATTAATATTGTGAATAAACTGAAACAGTAAACTGAAACTGATATTATTGGAGACGTCTCGCACTGTATAGGAGATTTGTGACTCTTGAGTCATCCATTAAAATTACAGCATTTTCTCACTTTCTGAATACCTATTACTATAGGTTACAACTCTTTCAGATTGCTGCAGTATTTAGAAAATACATTTTTGGAGAATAAAATGCAGGTCATTCACCTACTGTGCCAACACCAACATGTATTTCTCTTTATACCCTCTGAAAACTATTGAAATCTGTAGCTAATGAATCGTCAGGCTATAGTGCAACAGAAAAGAGGGATTCCCAATTAATTTACAATTTTCAATGGCCGCATAAATTGTGTTCCAAGCCCTTTTTCACTAACAGGTCTATTGTAATAAAGACTTGATAATGGTTTCAGGTTTAAGGAGCAGTCTTTAGCCAAAATGCAACAGAAGCTCCATCTGAGGACGCTGGGCCTGATTGACAAAGTTAAATTGACACTTCCATGTACATGAAAGATTTTTTGCCATTCACAGACACATGTAAAAGTAGTATCTTTTTTACGACCTATCTTTTAATGCGCAGAGATTTTGTCGATAATGTTGACCCTCCTCAGTCATAAAGATACTACTCGTATAATTACTTTGGGAATTACAAATAATCATAGACTTACAAAATATGTAAAATTACCTTTGTGAATCAGGCTATCTGTGCCAATTTAGGTTGCATGCTAAAGGTTGACTACATAGTATATGTGATGTGTTGTCTTGGATGCCCCACATCTGCCACATTATTTTTTAGTGCTTTGTTTAAACAGTGAAAATGTTTAGGTTTTGAAAAATAAAATACAAAAAACAAGACATCAATAGATGAGTAAGAGATGAAAGGAAAATAGTAGGAATTTTGGAAAGAAAATAAAAGAAAGGAAACATGAAGACACATCATAAAATAAAAAGTGTTTGTGGGTCATGATAAAAAACAGCAACAACAAAAATGATTAGCCAAACAGGATACCTGCAGTTGAAGTTGCTGTGCTTGTTTGTTCAGATGTCACCGTGGTGGTTTCCATGGAAGTGGGTGTTGTTGTTTCTTTTTAGAGGAGAAAAACAGAAGACATTAATATTGCAAATGAACTAATGTAGAAAGCAAAAATTGACATAAGTGATGCTTTTGATAGCATGTAGGTAATGTAGGTACTTATTAAGATTGTGCCACTAGAAATACAGTAATGTCCCCCTTTTAAACATTCCTTTCATTGTCGATTTTGGTTCTTTTAGTTTGGTGAAATAACAGCAACATTTGTGTTTAGATCATAAAATGCAGGTAACACTCATACTAGTGCCAATGTCCATATTGCATTCTTGTATTCAACAGAAACTTTATCAGAGGTATAGCTAGTGAATTGTAATGCTAGAGTATGATTGACTGGAGGCGTTTCTGCTAAAATTGGTATTTTGATTGTCATCTAATTTCTGTACCGAGGCCAATGGCAAAAAACAGGTCACTTCCATTGACGATTTTACAGTGGGTTCAGATTTAGGTGGAAGGATACTGCAGCCAAAAAGAAACTCGCCGTGAGCTGATTTTTTGTCTATTGATTTTTACACAGTCACAATTGGCTGGACAGCATGTTTGCTTTGTTACAGAGGATGTCTCATAACCATCAAACTATTATTTATGACCTTCATTCAACAATACATATATTTAAGCATTCGAAAGTAAAATGTGAAATCAACTATCAAGAAAATGTTTTTTCATAAAATGCA
Source organism: Lissotriton helveticus (assembly GCF_964261635.1). NCBI lineage: Eukaryota > Metazoa > Chordata > Amphibia > Caudata > Salamandridae > Lissotriton > Lissotriton helveticus. The sequence goes on along the minus strand of NC_136072.1, from coordinate 32,213,389 downwards.
AATGAAGGGGGCAGTTGAAATAAAATGGAGAAAAAGGAAGAGGAAAAATGAAAGACATATGATGAAATCAGCTGAGTTTGAGTGTAGCACTTAGAAAGTGCAATAAAGAAATATATCAACAAAAAAGATACCTGCAGTTGAAGTAGGTATACTTGTACTTTCTGATGTCACCGGGGCGATTACCACAGATGTAGGGTTGGTTGTTTCTTGTTACAGGAAACAAAATGAAATGAATTAATATTGTGAATAAACTGAAACAGTAAACTGAAACTGATATTATTGGAGACGTCTCGCACTGTATAGGAGATTTGTGACTCTTGAGTCATCCATTAAAATTACAGCATTTTCTCACTTTCTGAATACCTATTACTATAGGTTACAACTCTTTCAGATTGCTGCAGTATTTAGAAAATACATTTTTGGAGAATAAAATGCAGGTCATTCACCTACTGTGCCAACACCAACATGTATTTCTCTTTATACCCTCTGAAAACTATTGAAATCTGTAGCTAATGAATCGTCAGGCTATAGTGTAACAGAAAAGAGGGATTCCCAATTAATTTACAATTTTCAATGGCCGCATAAATTGTGTTCCAAGCCCTTTTTCACTAACAGGTCTATCGTAATAAAGACTTGATAATGGTTTCAGGTTTAAGGAGCAGTCTTTAGCCAAAATGCAACAGAAGCTCCATCTGAGGACGCTGGGCCTGATTGAAAAAGTTAAATTCACACTTCCATGTACATGAAAGATTTTTTGCCATTCACAGACACATGTAAAAGTAGTATCTTTTTTACGACCTATCTTTTAATGCGCAGAGATTTTGTCGATAATGTTGACCCTCCCCAGTCATAAAGATACTACTCGTATAATTACTTTGGGAATGACAAATAATCATAGACTTACAAAATATGTAAAATTACCTTTGTGAATCAGGCTATCTGTGCCAATTTAGGTTGCATGCTAAAGGTTGACTACATAGTATATGTGATGTGTTGTCTTGGATGCCCCACATCTACCACATTATTTTTTAGTGCTTTGTTTAAACAGTGAAAATGTTTAGGTTTTGGAAAATAAAATACAAAAAACAAGACATCAATAGATGAGTAAGAGATGAAAGGAAAATAGTAGGAATTTTGGAAAGAAAATAAAAGAAAGGAAACATGAAGACACATCATAAAATAAAAAGTGTTTGTGGGTCATGATAAAAAACAGCAACAACAAAAATGATTAGCCAAACAGGATACCTGCAGTTGAAGTTGCTGTGCTTGTTTGTTCAGATGTCACCGTGGTGGTTTCCATGGAAGTGGGTGTTGTTGTTTCTTTTTAGAGGAGAAAAACAGAAGACATTAATATTGCAAATGAACTAATGTAGAAAGCAAAAATTGACATAAGTGATGCTTTTGATAGCATGTAGGTAATTTAGGTACTTATTAAGATTGTTCCACTAGAAATACAGTAATTTCCCCCTTTTAAACATTCCTTTTATTGTCGATTTTGGTTCTTTTAGTTTGGTGAAATAACAGCAACATTTGTGTTTAGAGCATAAAATGCAGGTAACACTCATACTAGTGCCAATGTCCATATTGCATTCTTGTATTCAACAGAAACTTTATCAGAGGTATAGCTAGTGAATTTTAATGCTAGAGTATGATTGACTGGAGGCGTTGCTGCTAAAATTGGTATTTTGATTGTCATCTAATTTCTGTACCGAGGCCAATCGCAAAAAACAGGTCATTTCCATTGACGATTTTACAGTGGGTTCAGATTTAGGTGGAAGGATACTGCAGCCAAAAAGAAACTCCCCGTGATCTGATTTTTTGTCTATTGATTTTTACACAGTCACAATTGGCTGGACAGCATGTTTGCTTTGTTACAGAGGATGTCTCATAACCATCAAACTATTATTTATGACCTTCATTCAACAATACATATATTTAAGCATTCGAAAGTAAAATATGAAATCAACTATCAAGAAAATGTTTTTTCATAAAATGCAAATGAAGGGGGCAGTTGAAATAAAATGGCGAAAAAGGAAGAGGAAAAATTAAAGACATATGATAAAATCAGCTGAGTTTGAGTGTAGCACTTAGAAAGTGCAATAAAGAAATATATCAACAAAAAAGATACCTGCAGTTGAAGTAGGTATACTTGTACTTTCTGATGTCACCGGGGCGGTTACCACGGATGTAGGGTTGGTTGTTTCTTGTTACAGGAAACAAAATGAAATGAATTAATATTGTGAATATACAGAAACAGTAAACTGAAACTGATATTATTGGAGACGTCTCGCACTGTATAGGAGATTTGTGACTCTTGAGTCATCCATTAAAATTACAGCATTTTCTCACTTTCTGAATACCTATTACTGTAGGTTACAACTCTTTCAGATTGCTGCAGTATTTAGAAAATACATTTTTTGAGAATAAAATGCAGGTCATTCACCTACTGTGCCAACACCAACATGTATTTCTCTTTATACCCTCTGAAAACTATTGAAATCTGTAGCTAATGAATCGTCAGGCTATAGTGCAACAGAAAAGAGGGATTCCCAATTAATTTACAATTTTCAATGGGCACATAAATTGTGTTCCAAGCCCTTTTTCACTAACTGGTCTATCGTAATAAAGACTTGATAATGGTTTCAGGTTTAAGGAGCAGTCTTTAGCCAAAATGCAACAGACGCTCCATCTGAGGACGCTGGGCCTGATTGACAAAGTTAAATTGACACTTCCATATACATGAAAGATTTTTTGCCATTCACAGACACATTTACAAGTACTATCTTTTTTACGACCTATCTTTTAATGCACAGAGATTCTGTCGATAATGTTGAGACTTCTCAGTCATAAAGATACTACTCGTATAATTACTTTGGGAATTACAAATATTCATAGACTTACAAAATATGTAAAATTACCTTTGTGAATCAGGCTATCTGTGCCAATTTAGGTTGCATGCTAAAGGTTGACTAGATAGTATATGTGATATGCTGTCTTGGATGTCCCACATCTACCACATTATTTTTTAGGGCTTTGTTTAAACAGTGAAAATGTTTAGGTTAAAATAAAATACAAAAAACAAGACATCTATAGATGAGTAAGAGATGAAAGGAAAATAGTATTAATTTTGGAAAGAAAATAAAAGAAAGGAAACATGAAGACACATCATGAAAAAAAAGTGTTTGTGGGTCATGATAAAAAAGAGCAACAACAAAAATTATTAGCCAAACAGGATACCTGCAGTTGAAGTTGCTGTGCTTGTTTGTTCAGATGTCACCGTGGTGGTTTCCATGGAAGTGGGTGTTGTTGTTTCTTTTTAGAAGAGAAAAACAGAAGACATTAATATTGCAAATGAACTAATGTAGAAAACAAAAATTGACATGAGTGATGCTTTTGATAGCATGTAGGTAATTTAGGTACTTATTAAGATTGTGCCAATAGCAAAAAACAGGTCACTTCCATTGACGATTTTACAGTGGGTTCAGATTTAGCTGGAAGGATACTGCAGCCACAAAGAAACTCCCAGTGAGCTGATTTTTTGTCTATTGATTTTTGCACACTCACAATTGGCTGGACAGCATGATTGCTTTGTTATAGAGGATGTCTCATAACCACCAAACTATTATTTATGACCTTCATTCAACAATACATATATTTAAGCATTCGAAAGTAAAATATGAAATCAACAATCAAGAACATGTTTTTTCATAAAATGCAAATGAAGGGGGCAGTTGAAATAAAATGGTGAAAAAGGAAGAGGAAAAATGAAAGACATATGATAAAATGAGCTTAGTTTGAGTGTAGCACTTAGAAAGTGCAATAAAGAAATATATCAACAAAAAAGATACCTGCAGTTGAAGTAGGTATACTTGTACTTTCTGATGTCACCGGGGCGGTTACCACGGATGTAGGGTTGGTTGTTTCTTGTTACAGGAAACAAAATAAAATGAATTAATATTGTGAATAAACAGAAACAGTAAACTGAAACTGATATTATTGGAGACGTCTCGCACTGTATAGGGGATTTGTGACTCTTGAGTCATCCATTAAAATTACAGCATTTTCTCACGTTCTGAATACCTATTACTATAGGTTACAACTCTTTCAGATTGCTGCAGTATTTAGAAAATACATTTATGGAGAATAAAATGCAGGTCATTCACCTACTGTGCCAACACCAACATGTATTTCTCTTTATACCCTCTGAAAACTATTGAAATCTGTAGCTAATGAATCGTCAGGCTATAGTGCAACAGAAAAGAGGGATTCCCAATTAATTTACAATTTTCAATGGCCGCATAAATTGTGTTCCAAGCCCTTTTTCACTAACAGGTCTATCGTAATAAAGACTTGATAATGGTTTGCAGGTTTAAGGAGCAGTCTTTAGCCAAAATGCAACAGAAGCTCCATCTTAGGACGCTGGGCCTGATTGACAAAGTTAAATTGACACTTCCATGTACATGAAAGATTTTTTGCCATTCACAGACACATTTACAAGTAGTATCTTTTTTACCACCTATCTTTTAATGCGCAGAGATTCTGTCGATAATGTTGAGACTCCTCAGTCATAAAGATACTACTCGTATAATTACTTTGGGAATTACAAATAATCATAGACTTACAAAATATGTAAAATTACCTTTATGAATCAGGCTATCTGTGCCAATTTAGGTTGCATGCTAAAGGTTGACTAGATAGTATATGTGATATGCTGTCTTGGATGCCCCACATCTACCACATTATTTTTTAGGGCTTTGTTTAAACAGTGAAAATGTTTACGTTTTGGAAAATAAAATACAAAAAACAAGACATCAATAGATGAGTAAGAGATGAATGGAAAATAGTAGGAATTTTGGAAAGAAAATAAAAGAAAGGAAACATGAAGACACATCATAAAATAAAAAGTGTTTGTGGGTCAGAATGAAAAACAGCAACAACAAAAATTATTAGCCAAACAGGATACCTGCAGTTGAAGTTGCTGTGCTTGTTTGTTCAGACGTCACGGTGGTGGTTTCCATGGAAGTGGGTGTTGTTGTTTCTTTTTAGAGGAGAAAAACAGAAGACATTAATATTGCAAATGAACTAATGTAGAAAGCAAAAATTGACATAAGTGATGCTTTTGATAGCATGTAGGTAATTTAGGTACTTATTAAGATTGTGCCACTAGAAATACAGTAATTTCCCTCTTTTAAACATTCCTTTTATTTTCGGTTTCAGTTCTTTTAGTTTGGTGAAATAACATCAACATTTGTGTTTAGAGCATAAAATGCAGGTAACACTCATACTAGTGCCAATGTCCATATTGCATTCTTGTATTCAACAGAAACTTTATCAGAGGTATAGCTAGTGAATTGTAATGCTAGAGTATGATTGACTGGAGGCGTTGCTGCTAAAATTGGTATTTTGATTGTCATCTAATTTCTGTACAGAGGCCGATCGCAAAAAACAGGTCACTTCCATTGACGATTTTACAGTGGGTTCAGATTTAGCTGGAAGGATACTGCAGCCACAAAGAAACTCCCCATGAGCTGATTTTTTGTCTATTGATTTTTGCACACTCACAATTGGCTGGACAGCATGATTGCTTTGTTATAGAGGATGTCTCATAACCACCAAACTATGATTTATGGCCTTCATTCAACAATACATATATTTAAGCATTCGAAAGTAAAATATGAAATCAACAATCAAGAAAATGTTTTTTCATAAAATGCAAATGAAGGGGGCAGTTGAAATAAAATGGTGAAAAAGGAAGAGGAAAAATGAAAGACATATGATAAAATGAGCTGAGTTTGAGTGTAGCACTTAGAAAGTGCAATAAAGAAATATATCAACAAAAAAGATACCTGCAGTTGAAGTAGGTATACTTGTACTTTCTGATGTCACCGGGGCGGTTACCACGGATGTAGGGTTGGTTGTTTCTTGTTACAGGAAACAAAATAAAATTAATTAATATTGTGAATAAACAGAAACAGTAAACTGAAACTGATATTATTGGAGACGTCTCGCACTGTATAGGGGATTTGTGACTCTTGAGTCATCCATTAAAATTACAGCATTTTCTCACGTTCTGAATACCTATTACTATAGGTTACAACTCTTTCAGATTGCTGCAGTATTTAGAAAATACATTTATGGAGAATAAAATGCAGGTCATTCACCTACTGTGCCAACACCAACATGTATTTCTCTTTATACCCTCTGAAAACTATTGAAACCTGTAGCTAATGAATCGTCAGGCTATAGTGCAACAGAAAAGAGGGATTCCCAATTAATTTACAATTTTCAATGGCCGCATAAATTGTGTTCCAAGCCCTTTTTCACTAACAGGTCTATCGTAATAAAGACTTGATAATGGTTTCAGGTTTAAGGAGCAGTCTTTAGCCAAAATGCAACAGAAGCTCCATCTTAGGACGCTGGGCCTGATTGACAAAGTTAAATTGACACTTCCATGTACATGAAAGATTTTTTGCCATTCACAGACACATTTACAAGTAGTATCTTTTTTACCACCTATCTTTTAATGCGCAGAGATTCTGTCGATAATGTTGAGACTCCTCAGTCATAAAGATACTACTCGTATAATTACTTTGGGAATTACAAATAATCATAGACTTACAAAATATGTAAAATGACCTTTGTGAATCAGGCTATCTGTGCCAATTTAGGTTGCATGCTAAAGGTTGACTAGATAGTATATGTGATATGCTGTCTTGGATGCCCCACATCTACCACATTATTTTTTAGGGCTTTGTTTGAACAGTGAAAATGGTTAGGTTTTGAAAAATAAAATACAAAAAACAAGACATCTATAGATGAGTAAGAGATGAAAGGAAAATAGTAGGAATTTTGGAAAGAAAATAAAAGAAAGGAAACATGAAGACACATCATAAAAAAAAAAGTGTTTGTGGGTCATGATAAAAAACAGCAACAACAAAAATTATTAGCCAAACAGGATACCTGCAGTTGAAGTTGCTGTGCTTGTTTGTTCAGATGTCACCGTGGTGGTTTCCATGGAAGTGGGTGCTGTTGTTTCTTTTTAGAGGAGAAAAACAGAAGACATTAATATTGCAAATGAACTAATGTAGAAAGCAAAAATTGACATAAGTGATGCTTTTGAGAGCATGTAGGTAATTTAGGTACTTATTAAGATTGTGCCACTAGAAATACAGTAATTTCCTCCTTTTAAACATTCCTTTTATTTTCGGTTTCGGTTCTTTTAGTTTGGTGAAATAACAGCAACATTTGTGTTTAGAGCATAAAATGCAGGTAACACTCTTACTAGTGCCAATGTCCATATTGCATTCTTGTATTCAACAGAAACTTTATCAGATGTATAGCTAGTGAATTGTAATGCTAGAGTATGATTGACTGGAGGCGTTTCTGCTAAAATTGGATTTTTGAATGTCAACTAATTTCTGTACTGGGGCCAATCGCAAAAAACAAGTCACTTCCATTGACGATTTTACAGTGGGTTCAGATTTAGGTGAAAGGATACTGCAGCCAAAAAGAATCTCCCCGTGAGCTGATTTTTTGTCTATTGATTTTTGCACAGTCACAATTGGCTGGACAGCATGTTTGCTTTGTTACAGAGGATGTCTCATAACCACCAAACTATTATTTATGACCTTTATTCAAGAATACAAATATTTAAGCATTCGAAAGTAAAATATGAAATCAACAATCAAGAAAATGTTTTTTCATAAAATGCAAATGAAGGGGGCAGTTGAAATAAAATGGTGAAAAAGGAAGAGGAAAAATGAAAGACATATGATAAAATCAGCTGAGTTTGAGTGTAGCACTTAGAAAGTGCAATAAAGAAATATATCAACAAAAAAGATACCTGCAGTTGAAGTAGGTATACGTGTACTTTCTGATGTCACCGGGGCGGTTACCACGGATGTAGGGTTGGTTGTTTCTTGTTACAGGAAACAAAATGAAATGAATTAATATTGTGAATAAACTGAAACAGTAAACTGAAACTGATATTATTGGAGACGTCTCGCACTGTATAGGAGATTTGTGACTCTTGAGTCATCCATTAAAATTACAGCATTTTCTCACTTTCTGAATACCTATTACTATACGTTACAACTCTTTCAGATTGCTGCAGTATTTAGAAAATACATTTTTGGAGAATAAAATGCAGGTCATTCACCTACTGTGCCAACACCAACATGTATTTCTCTTAATACCCTCTGAAAACTATTGAAACCTGTAGCTAATGAATCGTCAAGGTATAGTCTAACAGCAAAGAGGGATTCCAAATTAATTTATGATTTTCAATGGCCGCATGAATTGTGTTCCAAGCCATTTTTCACTAACAGGTCTATCGTAATAAAGACTTGATAATGGTTTCAGGTTTAAGGAGCAGTCTTTAGCCAAAATGCAACAGAAGGTCCATCTAAGGACGCTGGGCCTGATTGACAAAGTTAAATTGACACTTTCATATACATGAAAGATTTTTTGCCATTCAAAGACACATGTAAAAGTAGTATCGTTTGTACAACCTATCTTTTAATGCGCAGAGATTTTGTCGATAATGTTGACCCTCCTCAGTCATAAAGATACTACTCGTATAATTACTTTGGGAATTACAAATAATCATAGACTTACAAAATATGTAAAATTACCTTTGTGAATCAGGCTATCTGTGCCAAATTAGGTTGCATGCTAAAGGTTGACTACATAGTATATGTGATGTGTTGTCTTGGATGCCCCACATCTACCACATTTTTTTTTAGGGCTTTGTTTAAACAGTGAAAATATTTAGGTTTTGAAAAATAAAATACAAAAAACAAGACATCTATAGATGAGTAAGAGATGAAAGGAAAATAGTAGGAATTTTGGAAAGAAAATAAAAGAAAGGAAACATGAAGACACATCATAAAATAAAAAGTGTTTGTGGGTCATGATAAAAAACAGCAACAACAAAAATGATTAGCCAAACAGGATACCTGCAGTTGAAGTTGCTGTGCTTGTTTGTTCAGATGTCACCGTGGTGGTTTCCATGGAAGTGGGTGTTGTTGTTTCTTTTTAGAGGAGAAAAACAGAAGACATTAATATTGCAAATGAACTAATGTAGAAAGCAAAAATTGACATAAGTGATACTTTTGATAGCATGTAGGTAATTTAGGTACTTATTAAGATTGTGCCACTAGAAATACAGTAATTTCCCCCTTTTAAACATTCCTTTTATTGTCGATTTCGGTTCTTTTAGATTGGTGAAATAACAGCAACATTTGTGTTTTGAGCATAAAATGCAGGTAACACTCATACTAGTGCCAATGTCCATATTGCATTCTTGGCATTCTTGTATTCAACAGAAACTTTATCAGAGGTATAGCTAGTGAATTGTAATGCTAGAGTATGATTGACTGGAGGCGTTGCTGCTAAAATTGGTATTTTGATTGTCATCTAATTTCTGTACCGAGGCCAATCGCAAAAAACAGGTCACTTCCATTGACGATTTTACAGTGGGTTCAGATTTAGGTGGAAGGATACTGCAGCCAAAAAGAAACTCCCCGTGAGCTGAATTTTTGTCTATTGATTTTTACACAGTCACAATTGGCTGGACAGCATGTTTGCTTTGTTACAGAGGATGTCTCATAACCATCAAACTATTATTTATGACCTTCATTCAACAATACATATATTTAAGCATTCGAAAGCAAAATATGAATTCAACTATCAAGAAAATGTTTTTTCATAAAATGCAAATGAAGGGGGCAGTTGAAATAAAATGGTGAAAAAGGAAGAGGAAAAATGAAAGACATATGATGAAATCAGCTGAGTTTGAGTGTAGCACTTAGAAAGTGCAATAAAGAAATATATCAACAAAAAAGATACCTGCAGTTGAAGTAGGTATACTTGTACTTTCTGATGTCACCGGGACGGTTACCACAGATGTAGGGTTGGTTGTTTCTTGTTACAGGAAACAAAATGAAATGAATTAATATTGTGAATAAACTGAAACAGTAAACTGAAACTGATATTATTGGAGACGTCTCGCACTGTATAGGAGATTTGTGACTCTTGAGTCATCCATTAAAATTACAGCATTTTCTCACTTTCTGAATACCAATTACTATAGGTTACAACTCTTTCAGATTGCTGCAGTATTTAGAAAATACATTTTTGGAGAATAAAATGCAGGTCATTCACCTACTGTGCCAACACCAACATGTATTTCTCTTTATACCCTCTGAAAACTATTGAAATCTGTAGCTAATGAATCGTCAGGCTATAGTGCAACAGAAAAGAGGGATTCCCAATTAATTTACAATTTTCAATGCCGCATAAATTGTGTTCCAAGCCCTTTTTCACTAACAGGTCTATCGTAATAAAGACTTGATAATGGTTTCAGGTTTAAGGAGCAGTCTTTAGCCAAAATGCAACAGAAGCTCCATCTGAGGACGCTGGGCCTGATTGACAAAGTTAAATTGACACTTCCATGTACATGAAAGATTTTTTGCCATTCACAGACACATGTAAAAGTAGTATCTTTTTTACGACCTATCTTTTAATGCGCAGAGATTTTGTCGATAATGTTGACCCTCCTCAGTCATAAAGATACTACTCGTATAATTACTTTGGGAATTACAAATAATCATAGACTTACAAAATATGTAAAATTACCTTTGTGAATCAGGCTATCTGTGCCAATTTAGGTTGCATGCTAAAGGTTGACTACATAGTATATGTGATGTGTTGTCTTGGATGCCCCACATCTACCACATTAGTTTTTAGTGCTTTGTTTAAACAGTGAAAATGTTTAGGTTTTGGAAAATAAAATACAAAAAACAAGACATCAATAGATGAGTAAGAGATGAAAGGAAAATAGTAGGAATTTTGGAAAGAAAATAAAAGAAAGGAAACATGAAGACACATCATAAAATAAAAAGTGTTTGTGGGTCATGATAAAAAACAGCATTAACAAAAATGATTAGCCAAACAGGATACCTGCAGTTGAAGTTGCTGTGCTTGTTTGTTCAGATGTCACCGTGGTGGTTTCCATGGAAGTGGGTGTTGTTGTTTCTTTTTAGAGGAGAAAAACAGAAGACATTAATATTGCAAATGAACTAATGTAGAAAGCAAAAATTGACATAAGTGATGCTTTTGATAGCATGTAGGTAATTTAGGTACTTATTAAGATTGTGCCACTAGAAATACAGTAATTTCCCCCTTTTAAACATTCCTTTTATTGTCGATTTTGGTTCTTTTAGTTTGGTGAAATAACAGCAACATTTGTGTTTAGAGCATAAAATGCAGGTAACACTCATACTAGTGCCAATGTCCATATTGCATTCTTGTATTCAACAGAAACTTTATCAGAGGTATAGCTAGTGAATTGTAATGCTAGAGTATGATTGACTGTAGGCGTTTCTGCTAAAATTGGTATTTTGATTGTCATCTAATTTCTGTACCGAGGCCAATCGCAAAAAACAGGTCACTTCCATTGACGATTTTACAGTGGGTTCAGATTTAGGTGGAAGGATACTGCAGCCAAAAAGAAACTCCCCGTGAGCTGATTTTTTGTCTATTGATTTTTACACAGTCACAATTGGCTGGACAGCATGTTTGCTTTGTTACAGAGGATGTCTCATAACCATCAAACTATTATTTATGACCTTCATTCAACAATACATATATTTAAGCATTCGAAAGTAAAATATGAAATCAACTATCAAGAAAATGTTTTTTCATAAAATGCAAATGAAGGGGGCAGTTGAAATAAAATGGTGAAAAAGGAAGAGGAAAAAAGAAAGACATATGATAAAATCAGCTGAGTTTGAGTGTAGCACTTAGAAAGTGCAATAAAGAAATATATCAACAAAAAAGATACCTGCAGTTGAAGTAGGTATACTTGTACTTTCTGATGTCACCGGGGCGGTTACCACGGATGTAGGGTTGGTTGTTTCTTGTTACAGGAAACAAAATGAAATGAATTAATATTGTGAATATACAGAAACAGTAAACTGAAACTGATATTATTGGAGACGTCTCGCACTGTATAGGAGATTTGTGACTCTTGAGTCATCCATTAAAATTACAGCATTTTCTCACTTTCTGAATACCTATTACTGTAGGTTACAACTCTTTCAGATTGCTGCAGTATTTAGAAAATACATTTTTGGAGAATAAAATGCAGGTCATTCACCTACTGTGCCAACACCAACATGTATTTCTCTTTATACCCTGTGAAAACTATTGAAATCTGTAGCTAATGAATCGACAGGCTATAGTGCAACAGAAAAGAGGGATTCCCAATTAATTCACAATTTTCAATGGGCACATAAATTGTGTTCCAAGCCTTTTTTCACTAACTGGTCTATCGTAATAAAGACTTGATAATCGTTTCAGGTTTAAGGAGCAGTCTTTAGCCAAAATGCAACAGAAGCTCCATCTGAGGACGCTGGGCCTGATTGACAAAGTTAAATTGACACTTCCATGTACATGAAAGATTTTTTGCCATTCACAGACACATTTACAAGTACTATCTTTTTTATGACCTATCTTTTAATGCACAGAGATTCTGTCGATAATGTTGAGACTTCTCAGTCATAAAGATACTACTCGTATAATTACTTTGGGAATTACAAATATTCATAGACTTACAAAATATGTAAAATTACCTTTGTGAATCAGGCTATCTGTGCCAATTTAGGTTGCATGCTAAAGGTTGACTAGATAGTATATGTGATATGCTGTCTTGGATGCCCCACATCTACCACATTATTTTTAGGGCTTTGTTTAAACAGTGAAAATGTTTAGGTTTTGAAAAATAAAATACAAAAAACAAGACATCTATATATGAGTAAGAGATGAAAGGAAAATAGTATTAATTTTGGAAAGAAAATAAAAGAAAGGAAACATGAAGACACATCATAAAAAAAAGTGTTTGTGGGTCATGATAAAAAAGAGCAACAACAAAAATTATTAGCCAAACAGGATACCTGCAGTTGAAGTTGCTGTGCTTGTTTGTTCAGATGTCACCGTGGTGGTTTCCATGGAAGTGGGTGTTGTTGTTTCTTTTTAGAAGAGAAAAACAGAAGACATTAATATTGCAAATGAACTAATGTAGAAAACAAAAATTGACATAAGTGATGCTTTTGATAGCATGTAGGTAATTTAGGTACTTATTAAGATTGTGCCACAAGAAATACAGTAATTTCCTCCTTTTAAACATCCCTTTTATTTTCGGTTTCGGTTCTTTTAGTTTGGTGAAATAACAGCAACATTTGTGTTTAGAGCATAAAATGCAGGTAACACTCTTGCTAGTGCCAATGTCCATATTGCATTCTTGTATTCAACAGAAACTTTATCAGAGGTATAGCTAGTGAATTGTAATGCTGCAGTATGATTGACTGGAGGCGTTTCTGCTAAAATTGGTATTTTGAATGTCATCTAATTTCTGTACTGAGGCCAATCGCAAAAAACAGGTCACTTCCATTGACGATTTTACAGTGGGTTCAGATTTAGCTGGAAGGATACTGCAGCCACAAAGAAACTCCCAGTGAGCTGATTTTTTGTCTATTGATTTTTGCACACTCACAATTGGCTGGACAGCATGATTGCTTTGTTATAGAGGATGTCTCATAACCACCAAACTATTATTTATGACCTTCATTCAACAATACATATATTTAAGCATTCGAAAGTAAAATATGAAATCAAGAACATGTTTTTTCATAAAATGCAAATGAAGGGGGCAGTTGAAATAAAATGGTGAAAAAGGAAGAGGAAAAATGAAAGACATATGATAAAATGAGCTGAGTTTGAGTGTAGCACTTAGAAAGTGCAATAAAGAAATATATCAACAAAAAATATACCTGCAGTTGAAGTAGGTATACTTGTACTTTCTGATGTCACCGGGGCGGTTACCACGGATGTAGGGTTGGTTGTTTCTTGTTACAGGAAACAAAATAAAATGAATTAATATTGTGAATAAAAGGAAACAGTAAACTGAAACTGATATTATTGGAGACGTCTCGCACTGTATAGGAGATTTGTGACTCTTGAGTCATCCATTAAAATTACAGCATTTTCTCACTTTCTGAATACCTATTACTATAGGTTACAACTCTTTCAGATTGCTGCAGTATTTAGAAAATACATTTTTGGAGAATAAAATGCAGGTCATTCACCTACTGTGCCAACACCAACATGTATTTCTCTTAATACCCTCTGAAAACTATTGAAACCTGTAGCTAATGAATCGTCAAGCTATAGTGCAACAGAAAAGAGGGATTCCAAATTAATTTACGATTTTCAATGGCCGCATGAATTGTGTTCCAAGCCCTTTTTCACTAACAGGTCTATCGTAATAAAGACTTGATAATGGTTTCAGGTTTAAGGAGCAGTCTTTAGCCAAAATGCAACAGAAGGTCCATCTAAGGACGCTGGGCCTGATTGACAAAGTTAAATTGACACTTTCATATACATGAAAGATTTTTTGCCATTCACAGACACATGTAAAAGTAGTATCTTTTGTACGACCTATCTTTTAATGCGCAGAGATTTTGTCGATAATGTTGAGACTCCTCAGTCATAAAGATACTACTCGTATAATTACTTTGGGAATTACAAATAATCATAGACTTACAAAATATGTAAAATTACCTTTGTGAATCAGGCTATCTGTGCCAATTTAGGTTGCATGCTAAAGGTTGACTACATAGTATATGTGATGTGTTGTCTTGGATGCCCCACATCTACCACATAATTTTTTTAGGTCTTTGTTTAAACAGTGAAAATGTTTAGGTTTTGGAAAATAAAATACAAAAAACAAGACATCAATAGATGAGTAAGAGATGAATGGAAAATAGTAGGAATTTTGGAAAGTAAATGAAAGAAAGGAAACATGAAGACACATCATAAAATAAAAAGTGTTTGTGGGTCATCATAAAAAACAGCAACAACAAAAATTATTAGCCAAACAGGATACCTGCAGTTGAAGTTGCTGTGCTTGTTTGTTCAGACGTCACGGTGGTGGTTTCCATGGAAGTGGGTGTTGTTGTTTCTTTTTAGAGGAGAAAAACAGAAGACATTAATATTGCAAATGAACTAATGTAGAAAGCAAAAATTGACATAAGTGATGCTTTTGATAGCATGTAGGTAATTTAGGTACTTATTAAGATTGTGCCACTAGAAATACAGTAATTTTCCCCTTTTAAACATTCCTTTTATTTTCGGTTTCGGTTCTTTTAGTTTGGTGAAATAACAGCAACATTTGTGTTTAGAGCATAAAATGCAGGTAACACTCATACTAGTGCCAATGTCCATATTGCATTCTTGTATTCAACAGAAACTTTATCAGAGGTATAGCTAGTGAATTGTAATGCTAGAGTATGATTGACTGGAGGCGTTGCTGCTGAAATTGGTATTTTGATTGTCATCTAATTTCTGTACAGAGGCCAATCGCAAAAAACAGGTCACTTCCATTAACGATTTTACAGTGGGTTCAGATTTAGCTGGAAGGATACTGCAGCCACAAAGAAACTCCCCGTGAGCTGATTTTTTGTCTATTGATTTTTGCACACTCACAATTGGCTGGACAGCATGATTGCTTTGTTATAGAGGATGTCTCATAACCACCAAACTATGATTTATGACCTTCATTCAACAATACATATATTTAAGCATTCGAAAGTAAAATATGAAATCAACAATCAAGAAAATGTTTTTTCATAAAATGCAAATGAAGGGGGCAGTTAAAATAAAATGGTGAAAAAGGAAGAGGAAAAATGAAAGACATATGATAAAATGAGCTTAGTTTGAGTGTAGCACTTAGAAATTGCAATAAAGAAATATATCAACAAAAAAGATACCTGCAGTTGAAGTAGGTATACTTGTACTTTCTGATGTCACCGGGGCGGTTACCACGGATGTAGGGTTGGTTGTTTCTTGTTACAGGAAACAAAATAAAATGAATTAATATTGTGAATAAACAGAAACAGTAAACTGAAACTGATATTATTGGAGACGTCTCGCACTGTATAGGAGATTTGTGACTCTTGAGTCATCCATTAAAATTACAGCATTTTCTCACGTTCTGAATACCTATTACTATAGGTTACAACTCTTTCAGATTGCTGCAGTATTTAGAAAATACATTTATGGAGAATAAAATGCAGGTCATTCACCTACTGTGCCAACACCAACATGTATTTCTCTTTATACCCTCTGAAAACTATTGAAATCTGTAGCTAATGAATCGTCAGGCTATAGTGCAACAGAAAAGAGGGATTCCCAATTAATTTACAATTTTCAATGGCCGCATAAATTGTGTTCCAAGCCCTTTTTCACTAACAGGTCTATCGTAATAAAGACTTGATAATGGTTTCAGGTTTAAGGAGCAGTCTTTAGCCAAAATGCAACAGAAGCTCCATCTTAGGACGCTGGGCCTGATTGACAAAGTTAAATTGACACTTCCATGTACATGAAAGATTTTTTGCCATTCACAGACACATTTACAAGTAGTGTCTTTTTTACCACCTATCTTTTAATGCGCAGAGATTCTGTCGATAATGTTGAGACTCCTCAGTCATAAAGATACTACTCGTATAATTACTTTGGGAATTACAAATAATCATAGACTTACAAAATATGTAAAATTACCTTTATGAATCAGGCTATCTGTGCCAATTTAGGTTGCATGCTAAAGGTTGACTAGATAGTATATGTGATATGCTGTCTTGGATGCCCCACATCTACCACATTATTTTTTAGGGCTTTGTTTAAACAGTGAAAATGTTTACGTTTTGAAAAATAAAATACAAAAAACAAGACATCTATAGATGAGTAAGAGATGAAAGGAAAATAGTAGGAATTTTGGAAAGAAAATAAAAGAAAGGAAACATGAAGACACATCATAAAATAAAAAGTGATTGTGGGTCATGATAAAAAACAGCAACAACAAAAATGATTAGCCAAACAGGATACCTGCAGTTGAAGTTGCTGTGCTTGTTTGTTCAGATGTCACCGTGGTGGTTTCCATGGAAGTGGGTATTGTTGTTTCTTTTTAGAGGAGAAAAACAGAAGACATTAATATTGCAAATGAACTAATGTAGAAAGCAAAAATTGACATAAGTGATGCTTTTGATAGCATGTAGGTAATTTAGGTACTTATTAAGATTGTGCCACTAGAAATACAGTAATTTACCTCTTTTAAACATTCCTTTTATTGTCGATTTCGGTTCTTTTAGTTTGGTGAAATAACAGCAACATTTTTGTTTAGAGCATAAAATGCAGGTAACACTCTTACTAGTGCCAATGTCCATATTGCATTCTTGTATTCAACAGAAACTTTATCAGAGGTATAGGTAGTGAATTGTAATGCTAGAGTATGATTGACTGGAGACGTTGCTGCTAAAATTGGTATTTTGATTGTCATCTAATTTCTGTACCGAGGCCAATCGCAAAAAACAGGTCACTTCCATTGACGATTTTACAGTGGGTTCAGATTTAGGTGGAAGGATACTGCAGCCAAAAAGAAACTCCCCGTGAGCTGATTTTTTGTCTATTGATTTTTACACAGTCACAATTGGCTGGACAGCATGTTTGCTTTGTTACAGAGGATGTCTCATAACCATCAAACTATTATTTATGACCTTCATTCAACAATACATATATTTCAGCATTCGAAAGTAAAATATGAAATCAACTATCAAGAAATTTTTTTTTCATAAAATGCAAATGAAGGGGGCAGTTGAAATAAAATGGTGAAAAAGGAAGAGGAAAAATGAAAGACATATGATAAAATCAGCTGAGTTTGAGTGTAGCACTTTGAAAGTGCAATAAAGAAATATATCAACAAAAAAGATACCTGCAGTTGAAGTAGGTATACTTGTACTTTCTGATGTCACCGGGGCGGTTACCACGGATGTAGGGTTGGTTGTTTCTTGTTACAGGAAACAAAATGAAATGAATTAATATTGTGAATAAACTGAAACAGTAAACTGAAACTGATATTATTGGAGACGTCTCGCACTGTATAGGAGATTTGTGACTCTTGAGGCATCCATTAAAATTACAGCATTTTCTCACTTTCTGAATACCTATTACTATAGGTTACAACTCTTTCAGATTGCTGCAGTATTTAGAAAATACATTTCTGGAGAATAAAATGCAGGTCATTCACCTACTGTGCCAACACCAACATGTATTTCTCTTTATACCCTCTGAAAACTATTGAAATCTGTAGCTAATGAATCGTCAGGCTATAGTGCAACAGAAAAGAGGGATTCCCAATTAATTTACAATTTTCAATGGCCGCATAAATTGTGTTCCAAGCCCTTTTTCACTAAAAGGTCTATCGTAATAAAGACTTTATAATGGTTTCAGGTTTAAGTAGCAGTCTTTAGCCAAAATGCAACAGAAGCTCTATCTGAGGACGCTGGGCCTGATTGACAAAGTTAAATTGACACTTCCATGTACATGAAAGATTTTTAGCCATTCACAGACACATGTAAAAGTAGTATCTTTTTTACGACCTATCTTTTAATGCGCAGAGATTTTGTCGATAATGTTGACCCTCCTCAGTCATAAAGATACTACTCGTATAATTACTTTGGGAATTACAAATAATCATAGACTTACAAAATATGTAAAATTACCTTTGTGAATCAGGCTATCTGTGCCAATTTAGGTTGCATGCTAAAGGTTGACTACATAGTATATGTGATGTGTTGTCTTGGATGCCCCACATCTACCACATTTTTTTTAGGGCTTTGTTTAAACAGTGAAAATGTTTAGGTTTTGAAAAATAAAATACAAAAAACAAGACATCTATAGATGAGTAAGAGATGAAAGGAAAATAGTAGGAATTTTGGAAAGAAAATAAAAGAAAGGAAACATGAAGACACATCATAAAATAAAAAGTGTTTGTGGGTCATGATAAAAAACAGCAACAACAAAAATGATTAGCCAAACAGGATACCTGCAGTTGAAGTTGCTGTGCTTGTTTGTTCAGATGTCACCGTGGTGGTTTCCATGGAAGTGGGTGTTGTTGTTTCTTTTTAGAGGAGAAAAACAGAAGACATTAATATTGCAAATGAACTAATGTAGAAAGCAAACAAAAATTGACATAAGTGATGCTTTTGATAGCATGTAGGTAATTTAGGTACTTATTAAGATTGTGCCACTAGAAATACAGTAATTTCCCCCTTTTAAACATTCCTTTTATTGTCGATTTCGGTTCTTTTAGATTGGTGAAATAACAGCAACATTTGTGTTTTGAGCATAAAATGCAGGTAACACTCATACTAGTGCCAATGTCCATATTGCATTCTTGGCATTCTTGTATTCAACAGAAACTTTATCAGAGGTATAGCTAGTGAATTGTAATGCTAGAGTATGATTGACTGGAGGCGTTGCTGCTAAAATTGGTATTTTGATTGTCATCTAATTTCTGTACCGAGGCCAATCGCAAAAAACAGGTCACTTCCATTGACGATTTTACAGTGGGTTCAGATTTAGGTGGAAGGATACTGCAGCCAAAAAGAAACTCCCCGTGAGCTGATTTTTTGTCTATTGATTTTTACACAGTCACAATTGGCTGGACAGCATGTTTGCTTTGTTACAGAGGATGTCTCATAACCATCAAACTATTATTTATGACCTTCATTCAACAATACATATATTTAAGCATTCGAAAGTAAAATATGAAATCAACTATCAAGAAAATGTTTTTTCATAAAATGCAAATGAAGGGGGCAGTTGAAATAAAATGGTGAAAAAGGAAGAGGAAAAATGAAAGACATATGATGAAATCAGCTGAGTTTGAGTGTAGCACTTAGAAAGTGCAATAAAGAAATATATCAACAAAAAAGATACCTGCAGTTGAAGTAGGTATACTTGTACTTTCTGATGTCACCGGGGCGGTTACCACAGATGTAGGGTTGGTTGTTTCTTGTTACAGGAAACAAAATGAAATGAATTAATATTGTGAATAAACTGAAACAGTAAACTGAAACTGATATTATTGGAGACGTCTCGCACTGTATAGCAGATTTGTGACTCTTGAGTCATCCATTAAAATTACAGCATTTTCTCACTTTCTGATTACCTATTACTATAGGTTACAACTCGTTCAGATTGCTGCAGTATTTAGAAAATAAATTTTTGGAGAATAAAATGCAGGTCATTCACCTACTGTGCCAACAACAACATGTATTTCTCTTTATATCCTCTGAAAACTATTGAAATCTGTAGCTAATGAATCGTCAGGCTATAGTGCAACAGAAAAGAGGGATTCCCAATTCATTTACAATTTTCAATGGCCGCAAAAATTGTGTTCCAAGCCCTTTTTCACTAACAGGTCTATTGTAATAAAGACTTGATAATGGTTTCAGGTTTAAGGAGCAGTCTTTAGCCAAAATGCAACAGAAGCTCCATCTGAGGACGCTGGGCCTGATTGACAAAGTTAAATTGACACTTCCATGTACATGAAAGATTTTTTGCCATTCACAGACACATTTACAAGTAGTATCTTTTTTACGACCTTTCTTTTAATGCGCAGAGATTCTGTCGATAATGTTGAGACTCCTCAGTCATAAAGATACTACTCGTATAATTACTTTGGGAATTACAAATAATCATAGACTTACAAAATATGTAAAATTACCTTTGTGAATCAGGCTATCTGTGCCAATTTAGGTTGCATGCTAAAGGTTGACTAGATAGTATATGTGATATGCTGTCTTGGATGCCCCACATCTACCACATTATTTTTTAGGGCTTTGTTTAAACAGTGAAAATGTTTAGGTTTTGAAAAATAAAATACAAAAAACAAGACATCTATAGATGAGTAAGAGATGAAAGGAAAATAGTAGGAATTTTGGAAAGAAAATAAAAGAAAGGAAGCATGAAGACACATCATAAAATAAAAAGTGTTTGTGGGTCATGATAAAAAACAGCAACAACAAACATTATTAGCCAAACAGGATACCTGCAGTTGAAGTTGCTGTGCTTGTTTGTTCAGACGTCACCGTGGTGGTTTCCATGGAAGTGGGTGTTGTTGTTTCTTTTTAGAGGAGAAAAACAGAAGACATTAATATTGCAAATGAACTAATGTAGAAAGCAAAAATAGACATAAGTGATGCTTTTGATAGCGTGTAGGTAATGTAGGTACTTATTAAGATTGTGCCACTAGAAATACAGTAATTTCCCCCTTTTAAACATTCCTTTTATTGTCGATTTCGGTTCTTTTAGTTTGGTGAAATAACAGCAACATTTGTGTTTAGAGCATAAAATGCAGGTAACACTCATACTAGTGCCAATGTCCATATTGCATTCTTGTATTCTACAGAAACTTTATCAGAGGTATAGCTAGTGAATTGTAATGCTAGAGTATGATTGACTGGAGGCGTTGCTGCTAAAATTGGTATTTTGATTGTCATCTAATTTCTGTACCGAGGCCAATCGCAAAAAACAGGTCATTTCCATTGACGATTTTACAGTGGGTTCAGATTTAGGTGGAAGGATACTGCAGCCAAAAAGAAACTCCCCGTGAGCTGATTTTTTGTCTATTGATTTTTACACATTCACAATTGGCTGGACAGCATATTTGCTTTGTTACAGAGGATGTCTCATAACCATCAAACTAATATTTATGACCTTCATTCAACAATACATATATTTAAGCATTCGAAAGTAAAATATGAAATCAACTATCAAGAAAATGTGTTTTCATAAAATGCAAATGAAGGGGGCAGTTGAAATAAAATGGCGAAAAAGGAAGAGGAAAAATTAAAGACATATGATAAAATCAGCTGAGTTTGAGTGTAGCACTTAAAAAGTGCAATAAAGAAATATATCAACAAAAAAGATACCTGCAGTTGAAGTAGGTATACTTTTACTTTCTGATGTCACCGGGGCGGTTACCACGGATGTAGGGTTGGTTGTTTCTTGTTACAGGAAACAAAATGAAATGAATTAATATTGTGAATAAACTGAAACAGTAAACTGAAACTGATATTATTGGAGACGTCTCGCACTGTATAGGAGATTTGTGACTCTTGAGTCATCCATTAAAATTACAGCATTTTCTCACTGTCTGAATACCTATTACTGTAGATTACAACTCTTTCAGATTGCTGCAGTATTTAGAAAATACATTTTTGAAGAATAAAATGCAGGTCATTTACCTACTGTGCCAACACCAACATGTATTTCTCGTTATACTCTCTGAAAACTATTGAAATCTGTAGCTAATGAATCGTCAGGCTATAGTGCAACAGAAAAGAGGGATTCCCAATTAATTTACAATTTTCAAGGGCCGCATAAATTGTGTTCCTAGCCCTTTTTCACTAACAGGTCTATCGTAATAAAGACTTGATAATGGTTTCAGGTTTAAGGAGCAGTCTTTAGCCAAAATGCAACAGAAGCTCCATCTGAGGACACTGGGCCTGATTGACAAAGTTAAATTGACACTTCCATGTACATGAAAGATTTTTTGCCATTCACAGACACATTTACAAGTAGTATCTTTTTTATGACCTATCTTTTAATGCGCAGAGATTATGTCGATAATGTTGAGACTCCTCAGTCATAAAGATACTACTCGTATAATTACTTTGGGAATTACAAATAATCATAGACTTACAAAATATGTAAAATTACCTTTGTGAATCAGGCTATCTGTGCCAATTTAGGTTGCATGCTAAAGGTTGACTACATAGTATATGTGATGTGTTGTCTCGGATGCCCTACATCTACCACATTATTTTTTAGGGCTTTGTTTAAACAGTGAAAATGTTTAGGTTTTGGAAAATAAAATACAAAAAACAAGACATCAATAGATGAGTAAGAGATGAAAGGAAAATAGTAGGAATTTTGGAAAGAACATAAAAGAAAGGAAGCATGAAGACACATCATAAAATAAAAAGTGTTTGTGGGTCATAATAAAAAACAGCAACAACAAAAATTATTAGCCAAACAGGATACCTGCAGTTGAAGTTGCTGTGCTTGTTTGTTCAGACGTCACCATGGTGGTTTCCATGGAAGTGGGTGTTGTTGTTTCTTTTTAGAGGAGAAAAACAGAAGACATTAATATTGCAAATGAACTAATGTAGAAAGCAAAAATTGACATAAGTGATGCTTTTGATAGCATGTAGGTAATTTAGGTACTTATTAAGAATATGCCACTAGAAATACAGTAATTTCCCCCTTTTAAACATTCCTTTTATTGTCGATTTCGGTTCTTTTAGTTTGGTGAAATAACAGCAACATTTGTGTTTAAAGCATAAAATGCAGGTAACACTCATACTAGTGCCAATGTCCATATTGCATTCTTGTATTCTACAGAAACTTTATCAGAGGTATAGCTAGTGAATTGTAATGCTAGAGTATGATTGGCTGGAGGCGTTGCTGCTAAAATTGGTATTTTGATTGTCATCTAATTTCTGTACCGAGGCCAATCGCAAAAAACAGGTCATTTCCATTGACGATTTTAAAGTGGGTTCAGATTTAGGTGGAAGGATACTGCAGCCAAAAAGTAACTCCCCGTGAGCTGATTTTTTGTCTATTGATTTTTACACATTCACAATTGGCTGGACAGCTTGTTTGCTTTGTTACAGAGGATGTCTCATAACCATCAAACTATTATTTATGACCTTCATTCAACAATACATATATTTAAGCATTCGAAAGTAAAATATGAAATCAACTATCAAGAAAATGTGTTTTCATAAAATGCAAATGAAGGGGGCAGTTGAAATAAAATGGCGAAAAAGGAAGAGTAAAAATTAAAGACATATGATAAAATCAGCTGAGTTTGAGTGTAGCACTTAAAATGTGCAATAAAGAAATATATCAACAAAAAAGATACCTGCAGTTGAAGTAGGTATACTTGTACTTTCTGATGTCACCGGGGCGGTTACCACGGATGTAGGGTTGGTTGTTTCTTGTTACAGGAAACAAAATGAAATGAATTAATATTGTGAATAAACTGAAACAGTAAACTGAAACTGATATTATTGGAGACGTCTCGCACTGTATAGGAGATTTGTGACTCTTGAGTCATCCATTAAAATTACAGCATTTTCTCACCTTCTGAATACCTATTACTGTAGGTTACAACTCTTTCAGATTGCTGCAGTATTTAGAAAATACATTTTTGAAGAATAAGATGCAGGTCATTCACCTACTGTGCCAACACCAACATGTATTTCTCGTTATACCCTCTGAAAACTATTGAAATCTGTAGCTAATGAATCGTCAGGCTATAGTGCAACAGAAAAGAGGGATTCCCAATTAATTTACAATTTTCAATGGCCGCATAAATTGTGTTCCTAGCCCTTTTTCACTAACAGGTCTATCGTAATAAAGACTTGATAATGGTTTCAGGTTTAAGGAGCAGTCTTTAGCCAAATTGCAACAGAAGCTCCATCTGAGGACACTGGGCCTGATTGACAAAGTTAAATTGACACTTCCATGTACATGAAAGATTTTTTGCCATTCACAGACACATTTACAAGTAGTATCTTTTTTATGACCTATCTTTTAATGCGCAGAGATTATGTCGATAATGTTGAGACTCCTCAGTCATAAAGATACTACTCGTATAATTACTTTGGGAATTACAAATAATCATAGACTTACAAAATATGTAAAATTACCTTTGTGAATCAGGCTATCTGTGCCAATTTAGGTTGCATGCTAAAGGTTGACTACATAGTATATGTGATGTGTTGTCTCGGATGCCCTACATCTACCACATAATTTTTTAGGGCTTTGTTTAAACAGTGAAAATGTTTAGGTTTTGGAAAATAAAATACAAAAAACAAGACATCAATAGATGAGTAAGAGATGAAAGGAAAATAGTAGGAATTTTGGAAAGAACATAAAAGAAAGGAAGCATGAAGACACATCATAAAATAAAAAGTGTTTGTGGGTCATAATAAAAAACAGCAACAACAAAAATTATTAGCCAAACAGGATACCTGCAGTTGAAGTTGCTGTGCTTGTTTGTTCAGACGTCACCATGGTGGTTTCCATGGAAGTGGGTGTTGTTGTTTCTTTTTAGAGGAGAAAAACAGAAGACATTAATATTGCAAATGAACTAATGTAGAAAGCAAAAATTGACATAAGTGATGCTTTTGATAGCATGTGGGTAATTTAGGTACTTATTAAGATTGTGCCACTAGAAATACAGTAATTTCCCCCTTTTAAACATTCCTTTTATTGTCGATTTCGGTTCTTTTAGTTTGGTGAAATAACAGCAACATTTGTGTTTAGAGCATAAAATGCAGGAACACTCATACTAGTGCCAATGTCCATATTGCATTCTTGTATTCAACAGAAACTTTATCAGAGGTATAGCTAGTGAATTGTAATGCTAGAGTATGATTGACTGGAGGCGTTGCTGCTAAAATTGGTATTTTGATTGTCATCTAATTTCTGTACCAAGGCCAATCGCAAAAAACAGGTCACTTCCATTGACGATTTTACAGTGAGTTCAGATTTAGGTGGAAGGATACTGCAGCCAAAAAGAAACTCCCCGTGAGCTGATTTTTTGTCTATTGATTTTTACACAGTCACAATTGGCTGGACAGCATGTTTGCTTTGTTACAGAGGATGTCTCATAACCATCAAACTATTATTTATGACCTTCATTCAACAATACATATATTTAAGCATTCGAAAGTAAAATATGAAATCAACTATCAAGAAAATGTTTTTTCATAAAATGCAAATGAAGGGGGCAGTTGAAATAAAATGGTGAAAAAGGAAGAGGAAAAATTAAAGACATATGATAAAATCAGCTGAGTTTGAGTGTAGCACTTAGAAAGTGCAATAAAGAAATATATCAACAAAAAAGATACCTGCAGTTGAAGTAGGTATACTTGTACTTTCTGATGTCACCGGGGCGGTTACCACAGATGTAGGGTTGGTTGTTTCTTGTTACAGGAAACAAAATAAAATGAATTAATATTGTGAATAAACAGAAACAGTAAACTGAAACTGATATTATTGGAGATGTCTCGCACTGTATAGGAGATTTGTGACTCTTGAGTCATCCATTAAAAATACAGCATTTTCTCACGTTCTGAATACCTATTACTATAGGTTACAACTCTTTCAGATTGCTGCAGTATTTAGAAAATAAATTTTTGGAGAATAAAATGCAGGTCATTCACCTACTGTGCCAACAACAACATGTATTTCTCTTTATATCCTCTGAAAACTATTGAAATCTGTAGCTAATGAATCGTCAGGCTATAGTGCAACAGAAAAGAGGGATTCCCAATTCATTTACAATTTTCAATGGCCGCAAAAATTGTGTTCCAAGCCCTTTTTCACTAACAGGTCTATCGTAATAAAGACTTGATAATGGTTTCAGGTTTAAGGAGCAGTCTTTAGCCAAAATGCAACAGAAGCTCCATCTGAGGACGCTGGGCCTGATTGACAAAGTTAAATTGACACTTCCATGTACATGAAAGATTTTTTGCCATTCACAGACACATTTACAAGTAGTATCTTTTTTACGACCTTTCTTTTAATGCGCAGAGATTCTGTCGATAATGTTGAGACTCCTCAGTCATAAAGATACTACTCGTATAATTACTTTGGGAATTACAAATAATCATAGACTTACAAAATATGTAAAATTACCTTTGTGAATCAGGCTATCTGTGCCAATTTAGGTTGCATGCTAAAGGTTGACTAGATAGTATATGTGATATGCTGTCTTGGATGCCCCACATCTACCACATTATTTTTTAGGGCTTTGTTTAAACAGTGAAAATGTTTAGGTTTTGAAAAATAAAATACAAAAAACAAGACATCTATAGATGAGTAAGAGATGAAAGGAAAATAGTAGGAATTTTGGAAAGAAAATAAAAGAAAGGAAGCATGAAGACACATCATAAAATAAAAAGTGTTTGTGGGTCATGATAAAAAACAGCAACAACAAACATTATTAGCCAAACAGGATACCTGCAGTTGAAGTTGCTGTGCTTGTTTGTTCAGACGTCACCGTGGTGGTTTCCATGGAAGTGGGTGTTGTTGTTTCTTTTTAGAGGAGAAAAACAGAAGACATTAATATTGCAAATGAACTAATGTAGAAAGCAAAAATAGACATAAGTGATGCTTTTGATAGCATGTAGGTAATGTAGGTACTTATTAAGATTGTGCCACTAGAAATACAGTAATTTCCCCCTTTTAAACATTCCTTTTATTGTCGATTTTGGTTCTTTTAGTTTGGTGAAATAACAGCAACATTTGTGTTTAGAGCATAAAATGCAGGTAACACTCATACTAGTGCCAATGTCCATATTGCATTCTTGTATTCTACAGAAACTTTATCAGAGGTATAGCTAGTGAATTGTAATGCTAGAGTATGATTGACTGGAGGCGTTGCTGCTAAAATTGGTATTTTGATTGTCATCTAATTTCTGTACCGAGGCCAATCGCAAAAAACAGGTCATTTCCATTGACGATTTTACAGTGGGTTCAGATTTAGGTGGAAGGATACTGCAGCCAAAAAGAAACTCCCCGTGAGCTGATTTTTTGTCTATTGATTTTTACACATTCACAATTGGCTGGACAGCATATTTGCTTTGTTACAGAGGATGTCTCACAACCATCAAACTATTATTTATGACCTTCATTCAACAATACATATATTTAAGCATTCGAAAGTAAAATATGAAATGAACTATCAAGAAAATGTGTTTTCATAAAATGCAAATGAAGGGGGCAGTTGAAATAAAATGGCGAAAAAGGAAGAGGACAAATTAAAGACATATGATAAAATCAGCTGAGTTTGAGTGTAGCACTTAAAAAGTGCAATAAAGAAATATATCAACAAAAAAGATACCTGCAGTTGAAGTAGGTATACTTTTACTTTCTGATGTCACCGGGGCAGTTACCACGGATGTAGGGTTGGTTGTTTCTTGTTACAGGAAACAAAATGAAATGAATTAATATTGTGAATAAACTGAAACAGTAAACTGAAACTGATATTATTGGAGACGTCTCGCACTGTATAGGAGATTTGTGACTCTTGAGTCATCCATTAAAATTACAGCATTTTCTCACTGTCTGAATACCTATTACTGTAGATTACAACTCTTTCAGATTGCTGCAGTATTTAGAAAATACATTTTTGAAGAATAAAATGCAGGTCATTTACCTACTGTGCCAACACCAACATGTATTTCTCGTTATACCCTCTGAAAACTATTGAAATCTGTAGCTAATGAATCGTCAGGCTATAGTGCAACAGAAAAGAGGGATTCCCAATTAATTTACAATTTTCAAGGGCCGCATAAATTGTGTTCCTAGCCCTTTTTCACTAACAGGTCTATCGTAATAAAGACTTGATAATGGTTTCAGGTTTAAGGAGCAGTCTTTAGCCAAAATGCAACAGAAGCTCCATCTGAGGACACTGGGCCTGATTGACAAAGTTAAATTGACACTTCCATGTACATGAAAGATTTTTTGCCATTCACAGACACATTTACAAGTAGTATCTTTTTTATGACCTATCTTTTAATGCGCAGAGATTATGTCGATAATGTTGAGACTCCTCAGTCATAAAGATACTACTCGTATAATTACTTTGGGAATTACAAATAATCATAGACTTACAAAATATGTAAAATTACCTTTGTGAATCAGGCTATCTGTGCCAATTTAGGTTGCATGCTAAAGGTTGACTACATAGTATATGTGATGTGTTGTCTCGGATGCCCTACATCTACCACATTATTTTTTAGGGCTTTGTTTAAACAGTGAAAATGTTTAGGTTTTGGAAAATAAAATACAAAAAACAAGACATCAATAGATGAGTAAGAGATGAAAGGAAAATAGTAGGAATTTTGGAAAGAACATAAAAGAAAAGAAGCATGAAGACACATCATAAAATAAAAAGTGTTTGTGGGTCATAATAAAAAACAGCAACAACAAAAATTATTAGCCAAACAGGATACCTGCAGTTGAAGTTGCTGTGCTTGTTTGTTCAGACGTCACCATGGTGGTTTCCATGGAAGTGGGTGTTGTTGTTTCTTTTTAGAGGAGAAAAACAGAAGACATTAATATTGCAAATGAACTAATGTAGAAAGCAAAAATTGACATAAGTGATGCTTTTGATAGCATGTAGGTAATTTAGGTACTTATTAAGAATATGCCACTAGAAATACAGTAATTTCCCCCTTTTAAACATTCCTTTTATTGTCGATTTCGGTTCTTTTAGTTTGGTGAAATAACAGCAACATTTGTGTTTAAAGCATAAAATGCAGGTAACACTCATACTAGTGCCAATGTCCATATTGCATTCTTGTATTCTACAGAAACTTTATCAGAGGTATAGCTAGTGAATTGTAATGCTAGAGTATGATTGGCTGGAGGCGTTGCTGCTAAAATTGGTATTTTGATTGTCATCTAATTTCTGTACCGAGGCCAATCGCAAAAAACAGGTCATTTCCATTGACGATTTTAAAGTGGGTTCAGATTTAGGTGGAAGGATACTGCAGCCAAAAAGTAACTCCCCGTGAGCTGATTTTTTGTCTATTGATTTTTACACATTCACAATTGGCTGGACAGCTTGTTTGCTTTGTTACAGAGGATGTCTCATAACCATCAAACTATTATTTATGACCTTCATTCAACAATACATATATTTAAGCATTCGAAAGTAAAATATGAAATCAACTATCAAGAAAATGTGTTTTCATAAAATGCAAATGAAGGGGGCAGTTGAAATAAAATGGCGAAAAAGGAAGAGGAAAAATTAAAGACATATGATAAAATCAGCTGAGTTTGAGTGTAGCACTTAAAATGTGCAATAAAGAAATATATCAACAAAAAAGATACCTGCAGTTGAAGTAGGTATACTTGTACTTTCTGATGTCACCGGGGCGGTTACCACGGATGTAGGGTTGGTTGTTTCTTGTTACAGGAAACAAAATGAAATGAATTAATATTGTGAATAAACTGAAACAGTAAACTGAAACTGATATTATTGGAGACGTCTCGCACTGTATAGGAGATTTGTGACTCTTGAGTCATCCATTAAAATTACAGCATTTTCTCACTTTCTGAATACCTATTACTGTAGGTTACAACTCTTTCAGATTGCTGCAGTATTTAGAAAATACATTTTTGAAGAATAAGATGCAGGTCATTCACCTACTGTGCCAACACCAACATGTATTTCTCGTTATACCCTCTGAAAACTATTGAAATCTGTAGCTAATGAATCGTCAGGCTATAGTGCAACAGAAAAGAGGGATTCCCAATTAATTTATAATTTTCAATGGCCGCATAAATTGTGTTCCTAGCCCTTTTTCACTAACAGGTCTATCGTAATAAAGACTTGATAATGGTTTCAGGTTTAAGGAGCAGTCTTTAGCCAAATTGCAACAGAAGCTCCATCTGAGGACACTGGGCCTGATTGACAAAGTTAAATTGACACTTCCATGTACATGATAGATTTTTTGCCATTCACAGACACATTTACAAGTAGTATCTTTTTTATGACCTATCTTTTAATGTGCAGAGATTATGTCGATAATGTTGAGACTCCTCAGTCATAAAGATACTACTCGTATAATTACTTTGGGAATTACAAATAATCATAGACTTACAAAATATGTAAAATTACCTTTGTGAATCAGGCTATCTGTGCCAATTTAGGTTGCATGCTAAAGGTTGACTACATAGTATATGTGATGTGTTGTCTCGGATGCCCTACATCTACCACATAATTTTTTAGGGCTTTGTTTAAACAGTGAAAATGTTTAGGTTTTGGAAAATAAAATACAAAAAACAAGACATCAATAGATGAGTAAGAGATGAAAGGAAAATAGTAGGAATTTTGGAAAGAACATAAAAGAAAGGAAGCATGAAGACACATCATAAAATAAAAAGTGTTTGTGGGTCATAATAAAAAACAGCAACAACAAAAATTATTAGCCAAACAGGATACCTGCAGTTGAAGTTGCTGTGCTTGTTTGTTCAGACGTCACCATGGTGGTTTCCATGGAAGTGGGTGTTGTTGTTTCTTTTTAGAGGAGAAAAACAGAAGACATTAATATTGCAAATGAACTAATGTAGAAAGCAAAAATTGACATAAGTGATGCTTTTGATAGCATGTGGGTAATTTAGGTACTTATTAAGATTGTGCCACTAGAAATACAGTAATTTCCCCCTTTTAAACATTCCTTTTATTGTCGATTTCGGTTCTTTTAGTTTGGTGAAATAACAGCAACATTTGTGTTTAGAGCATAAAATGCAGGAACACTCATACTAGTGCCAATGTCCATATTGCATTCTTGTATTCAACAGAAACTTTATCAGAGGTATAGCTAGTGAATTGTAATGCTAGAGTATGATTGACTGGAGGCGTTGCTGCTAAAATTGGTATTTTGATTGTCATCTAATTTCTGTACCGAGGCCAATCGCAAAAAACAGGTCACTTCCATTGACGATTTTACAGTGGGTTCAGATTTAGGTGGAAGGATACTGCAGCCAAAAAGAAACTCCCCGTGAGCTGATTTTTTGTCTATTGATTTTTACACAGTCACAATTGGCTGGACAGCATGTTTGCTTTGTTACAGAGGATGTCTCATAACCATCAAACTATTATTTATGACCTTCATTCAACAATACATATATTTAAGCATTCGAAAGTAAAATATGAAATCAACTATCAAGAAAATGTTTTTTCATAAAATGCAAATGAAGGGGGCAGTTGAAATAAAATGGTGAAAAAGGAAGAGGAAAAATGAAAGACATATGATGAAATCAGCTGAGTTTGAGTGTAGCACTTAGAAAGTGCAATAAAGAAATATATCAACAAAAAAGATACCTGCAGTTGAAGTAGGTATACTTGTACTTTCTGATGTCACCGGGGCGGTTACCACAGATGTAGGGTTGGTTGTTTCTTGTTACAGGAAACAAAATGAAATGAATTAATATTGTGAATAAACTGAAACAGTAAACTGAAACTGATATTATTGGAGACGTCTCGCACTGTATAGGAGATTTGTGACTCTTGAGTCATCCATTAAAATTACAGCATTTTCTCACTTTCTGATTACCTATTACTATAGGTTACAACTCGTTCAGATTGCTGCAGTATTTAGAAAATAAATTTTTGGAGAATAAAATGCAGGTCATTCACCTACTGTGCCAACAACAACATGTATTTCTCTTTATATCCTCTGAAAACTATTGAAATCTGTAGCTAATGAATCGTCAGGCTATAGTGCAACAGAAAAGAGGGATTCCCAATTCATTTACAATTTTCAATGGCCGCAAAAATTGTGTTCCAAGCCCTTTTTCACTAACAGGTCTATCGTAATAAAGACTTGATAATGGTTTCAGGTTTAAGGAGCAGTCTTTAGCCAAAATGCAACAGAAGCTCCATCTGAGGACGCTGGGCCTGATTGACAAAGTTAAATTGACACTTCCATGTACATGAAAGATTTTTTGCCATTCACAGACACATTTACAAGTAGTATCTTTTTTACGACCTTTCTTTTAATGCGCAGAGATTCTGTCGATAATGTTGAGACTCCTCAGTCATAAAGATACTACTCGTATAATTACTTTGGGAATTACAAATAATCATAGACTTACAAAATATGTAAAATTACCTTTGTGAATCAGGCTATCTGTGCCAATTTAGGTTGCATGCTAAAGGTTGACTAGATAGTATATGTGATATGCTGTCTTGGATGCCCCACATCTACCACATTATTTTTTAGGGCTTTGTTTAAACAGTGAAAATGTTTAGGTTTTGAAAAATAAAATACAAAAAACAAGACATCTATAGATGAGTAAGAGATGAAAGGAAAATAGTAGGAATTTTGGAAAGAAAATAAAAGAAAGGAAGCATGAAGACACATCATAAAATAAAAAGTGTTTGTGGGTCATGATAAAAAACAGCAACAACAAACATTATTAGCCAAACAGGATACCTGCAGTTGAAGTTGCTGTGCTTGTTTGTTCAGACGTCACCGTGGTGGTTTCCATGGAAGTGGGTGTTGTTGTTTCTTTTTAGAGGAGAAAAACAGAAGACATTAATATTGCAAATGAACTAATGTAGAAAGCAAAAATAGACATAAGTGATGCTTTTGATAGCGTGTAGGTAATGTAGGTACTTATTAAGATTGTGCCACTAGAAATACAGTAATTTCCCCCTTTTAAACATTCCTTTTATTGTCGATTTCGGTTCTTTTAGTTTGGTGAAATAACAGCAACATTTGTGTTTAGAGCATAAAATGCAGGTAACACTCATACTAGTGCCAATGTCCATATTGCATTCTTGTATTCTACAGAAACTTTATCAGAGGTATAGCTAGTGAATTGTAATGCTAGAGTATGATTGACTGGAGGCGTTGCTGCTAAAATTGGTATTTTGATTGTCATCTAATTTCTGTACCGAGGCCAATCGCAAAAAACAGGTCATTTCCATTAACGATTTTACAGTGGGTTGATATTTAGGTGGAAGGATACTGCAGCCAAAAAGAAACTCCCCGTGAGCTGATTTTTTGTCTATTGATTTTTACACATTCACAATTGGCTGGACAGCATATTTGCTTTGTTACAGAGGATGTCTCATAACCATCAAACTAATATTTATGACCTTCATTCAACAATACATATATTTAAGCATTCGAAAGTAAAATATGAAATCAACTATCAAGAAAATGTGTTTTCATAAAATGCAAATGAAGGGGGCAGTTGAAATAAAATGGCGAAAAAGGAAGAGGAAAAATTAAAGACATATGATAAAATCAGCTGAGTTTGAGTGTAGCACTTAAAAAGTGCAATAAAGAAATATATCAACAAAAAAGATACCTGCAGTTGAAGTAGGTATACTTTTACTTTCTGATGTCACCGGGGCGGTTACCACGGATGTAGGGTTGGTTGTTTCTTGTTACAGGAAACAAAATGAAATGAATTAATATTGTGAATAAACTGAAACAGTAAACTGAAACTGATATTATTGGAGACGTCTCGCACTGTATAGGAGATTTGTGACTCTTGAGTCATCCATTAAAATTACAGCATTTTCTCACTGTCTGAATACCTATTACTGTAGATTACAACTCTTTCAGATTGCTGCAGTATTTAGAAAATACATTTTTGAAGAATAAAATGCAGGTCATTTACCTACTGTGCCAACACCAACATGTATTTCTCGTTATACTCTCTGAAAACTATTGAAATCTGTAGCTAATGAATCGTCAGGCTATAGTGCAACAGAAAAGAGGGATTCCCAATTAATTTACAATTTTCAAGGGCCGCATAAATTGTGTTCCTAGCCCTTTTTCACTAACAGGTCTATCGTAATAAAGACTTGATAATGGTTTCAGGTTTAAGGAGCAGTCTTTAGCCAAAATGCAACAGAAGCTCCATCTGAGGACACTGGGCCTGATTGACAAAGTTAAATTGACACTTCCATGTACATGAAAGATTTTTTGCCATTCACAGACACATTTACAAGTAGTATCTTTTTTATGACCTATCTTTTAATGCGCAGAGATTATGTCGATAATGTTGAGACTCCTCAGTCATAAAGATACTACTCGTATAATTACTTTGGGAATTACAAATAATCATAGACTTACAAAATATGTAAAATTACCTTTGTGAATCAGGCTATCTGTGCCAATTTAGGTTGCATGCTAAAGGTTGACTACATAGTATATGTGATGTGTTGTCTCGGATGCCCTACATCTACCACATTATTTTTTAGGGCTTTGTTTAAACAGTGAAAATGTTTAGGTTTTGGAAAATAAAATACAAAAAACAAGACATCAATAGATGAGTAAGAGATGAAAGGAAAATAGTAGGAATTTTGGAAAGAACATAAAAGAAAGGAAGCATGAAGACACATCATAAAATAAAAAGTGTTTGTGGGTCATAATAAAAAACAGCAACAACAAAAATTATTAGCCAAACAGGATACCTGCAGTTGAAGTTGCTGTGCTTGTTTGTTCAGACGTCACCATGGTGGTTTCCATGGAAGTGGGTGTTGTTGTTTCTTTTTAGAGGAGAAAAACAGAAGACATTAATATTGCAAATGAACTAATGTAGAAAGCAAAAATTGACATAAGTGATGCTTTTGATAGCATGTAGGTAATTTAGGTACTTATTAAGAATATGCCACTAGAAATACAGTAATTTCCCCCTTTTAAACATTCCTTTTATTGTCGATTTCGGTTCTTTTAGTTTGGTGAAATAACAGCAACATTTGTGTTTAAAGCATAAAATGCAGGTAACACTCATACTAGTGCCAATGTCCATATTGCATTCTTGTATTCTACAGAAACTTTATCAGAGGTATAGCTAGTGAATTGTAATGCTAGAGTATGATTGGCTGGAGGCGTTGCTGCTAAAATTGGTATTTTGATTGTCATCTAATTTCTGTACCGAGGCCAATCGCAAAAAACAGGTCATTTCCATTGACGATTTTAAAGTGGGTTCAGATTTAGGTGGAAGGATACTGCAGCCAAAAAGTAACTCCCCGTGAGCTGATTTTTTGTCTATTGATTTTTACACATTCACAATTGGCTGGACAGCTTGTTTGCTTTGTTACAGAGGATGTCTCATAACCATCAAACTATTATTTATGACCTTCATTCAACAATACATATATTTAAGCATTCGAAAGTAAAATATGAAATCAACTATCAAGAAAATGTGTTTTCATAAAATGCAAATGAAGGGGGCAGTTGAAATAAAATGGCGAAAAAGGAAGAGGAAAAATTAAAGACATATGATAAAATCAGCTGAGTTTGAGTGTAGCACTTAAAATGTGCAATAAAGAAATATATCAACAAAAAAGATACCTGCAGTTGAAGTAGGTATACTTGTACTTTCTGATGTCACCGGGGCGGTTACCACGGATGTAGGGTTGGTTGTTTCTTGTTACAGGAAACAAAATGAAATGAATTAATATTGTGAATAAACTGAAACAGTAAACTGAAACTGATATTATTGGAGACGTCTCGCACTGTATAGGAGATTTGTGACTCTTGAGTCATCCATTAAAATTACAGCATTTTCTCACCTTCTGAATACCTATTACTGTAGGTTACAACTCTTTCAGATTGCTGCAGTATTTAGAAAATACATTTTTGAAGAATAAGATGCAGGTCATTCACCTACTGTGCCAACACCAACATGTATTTCTCGTTATACCCTCTGAAAACTATTGAAATCTGTAGCTAATGAATCGTCAGGCTATAGTGCAACAGAAAAGAGGGATTCCCAATTAATTTACAATTTTCAATGGCCGCATAAATTGTGTTCCTAGCCCTTTTTCACTAACAGGTCTATCGTAATAAAGACTTGATAATGGTTTCAGGTTTAAGGAGCAGTCTTTAGCCAAATTGCAACAGAAGCTCCATCTGAGGACACTGGGCCTGATTGACAAAGTTAAATTGACACTTCCATGTACATGAAAGATTTTTTGCCATTCACAGACACATTTACAAGTAGTATCTTTTTTATGACCTATCTTTTAATGCGCAGAGATTATGTCGATAATGTTGAGACTCCTCAGTCATAAAGATACTACTCGTATAATTACTTTGGGAATTACAAATAATCATAGACTTACAAAATATGTAAAATTACCTTTGTGAATCAGGCTATCTGTGCCAATTTAGGTTGCATGCTAAAGGTTGACTACATAGTATATGTGATGTGTTGTCTCGGATGCCCTACATCTACCACATAATTTTTTAGGGC
Organism: Lissotriton helveticus; assembly: GCF_964261635.1. Lineage (NCBI taxonomy): Eukaryota > Metazoa > Chordata > Amphibia > Caudata > Salamandridae > Lissotriton > Lissotriton helveticus. The sequence goes on along the minus strand of NC_136072.1, from coordinate 32,176,675 downwards.
TTTGTTTAAACAGTGAAAATGTTTAGGTTTTGGAAAATAAAATACAAAAAACAAGACATCAATAGATGAGTAAGAGATGAAAGGAAAATAGTAGGAATTTTGGAAAGAACATAAAAGAAAGGAAGCATGAAGACACATCATAAAATAAAAAGTGTTTGTGGGTCATAATAAAAAACAGCAACAACAAAAATTATTAGCCAAACAGGATACCTGCAGTTGAAGTTGCTGTGCTTGTTTGTTCAGACGTCACCATGGTGGTTTCCATGGAAGTGGGTGTTGTTGTTTCTTTTTAGAGGAGAAAAACAGAAGACATTAATATTGCAAATGAACTATTGTAGAAAGCAAAAATTGACATAAGTGATGCTTTTGATAGCATGTGGGTAATTTAGGTACTTATTAAGATTGTGCCACTAGAAATACAGTAATTTCCCCCTTTTAAACATTCCTTTTATTGTCGATTTCGGTTCTTTTAGTTTGGTGAAATAACAGCAACATTTGTGTTTAGAGCATAAAATGCAGGAACACTCATACTAGTGCCAATGTCCATATTGCATTCTTGTATTCAACAGAAACTTTATCAGAGGTATAGCTAGTGAATTGTAATGCTAGAGTATGATTGACTGGAGGCGTTGCTGCTAAAATTGGTATTTTGATTGTCATCTAATTTCTGTACCAAGGCCAATCGCAAAAAACAGGTCACTTCCATTGACGATTTTACAGTGAGTTCAGATTTAGGTGGAAGGATACTGCAGCCAAAAAGAAACTCCCCGTGAGCTGATTTTTTGTCTATTGATTTTTACACAGTCACAATTGGCTGGACAGCATGTTTGCTTTGTTACAGAGGATGTCTCATAACCATCAAACTATTATTTATGACCTTCATTCAACAATACATATATTTAAGCATTCGAAAGTAAAATATGAAATCAACTATCAAGAAAATGTTTTTTCATAAAATGCAAATGAAGGGGGCAGTTGAAATAAAATGGTGAAAAAGGAAGAGGAAAAATTAAAGACATATGATAAAATCAGCTGAGTTTGAGTGTAGCACTTAGAAAGTGCAATAAAGAAATATATCAACAAAAAAGATACCTGCAGTTGAAGTAGGTATACTTGTACTTTCTGATGTCACCGGGGCGGTTACCACAGATGTAGGGTTGGTTGTTTCTTGTTACAGGAAACAAAATAAAATGAATTAATATTGTGAATAAACAGAAACAGTAAACTGAAACTGATATTATTGGAGATGTCTCGCACTGTATAGGAGATTTGTGACTCTTGAGTCATCCATTAAAAATACAGCATTTTCTCACGTTCTGAATACCTATTACTATAGGTTACAACTCTTTCAGATTGCTGCAGTATTTAGAAAATAAATTTTTGGAGAATAAAATGCAGGTCATTCACCTACTGTGCCAACAACAACATGTATTTCTCTTTATATCCTCTGAAAACTATTGAAATCTGTAGCTAATGAATCGTCAGGCTATAGTGCAACAGAAAAGAGGGATTCCCAATTCATTTACAATTTTCAATGGCCGCAAAAATTGTGTTCCAAGCCCTTTTTCACTATCAGGTCTATCGTAATAAAGACTTGATAATGGTTTCAGGTTTAAGGAGCAGTCTTTAGCCAAAATGCAACAGAAGCTCCATCTGAGGACGCTGGGCCTGATTGACAAAGTTAAATTGACACTTCCATGTACATGAAAGATTTTTTGCCATTCACAGACACATTTACAAGTAGTATCTTTTTTACGACCTTTCTTTTAATGCGCAGAGATTCTGTCGATAATGTTGAGACTCCTCAGTCATAAAGATACTACTCGTATAATTACTTTGGGAATTACAAATAATCATAGACTTACAAAATATGTAAAATTACCTTTGTGAATCAGGCTATCTGTGCCAATTTAGGTTGCATGCTAAAGGTTGACTAGATAGTATATGTGATATGCTGTCTTGGATGCCCCACATCTACCACATTATTTTTTAGGGCTTTGTTTAAACAGTGAAAATGTTTAGGTTTTGAAAAATAAAATACAAAAAACAAGACATCTATAGATGAGTAAGAGATGAAAGGAAAATAGTAGGAATTTTGGAAAGAAAATAAAAGAAAGGAAGCATGAAGACACATCATAAAATAAAAAGTGTTTGTGGGTCATGATAAAAAACAGCAACAACAAACATTATTAGCCAAACAGGATACCTGCAGTTGAAGTTGCTGTGCTTGTTTGTTCAGACGTCACCGTGGTGGTTTCCATGGAAGTGGGTGTTGTTGTTTCTTTTTAGAGGAGAAAAACAGAAGACATTAATATTGCAAATGAACTAATGTAGAAAGCAAAAATAGACATAAGTGATGCTTTTGATAGCATGTAGGTAATGTAGGTACTTATTAAGATTGTGCCACTAGAAATACAGTAATTTCCCCCTTTTAAACATTCCTTTTATTGTCGATTTTGGTTCTTTTAGTTTGGTGAAATAACAGCAACATTTGTGTTTAGAGCATAAAATGCAGGTAACACTCATACTAGTGCCAATGTCCATATTGCATTCTTGTATTCTACAGAAACTTTATCAGAGGTATAGCTAGTGAATTGTAATGCTAGAGTATGATTGACTGGAGGCGTTGCTGCTAAAATTGGTATTTTGATTGTCATCTAATTTCTGTACCGAGGCCAATCGCAAAAAACAGGTCATTTCCATTGACGATTTTACAGTGGGTTCAGATTTAGGTGGAAGGATACTGCAGCCAAAAAGAAACTCCCCGTGAGCTGATTTTTTGTCTATTGATTTTTACACATTCACAATTGGCTGGACAGCATATTTGCTTTGTTACAGAGGATGTCTCACAACCATCAAACTATTATTTATGACCTTCATTCAACAATACATATATTTAAGCATTCGAAAGTAAAATATGAAATCAACTATCAAGAAAATGTGTTTTCATAAAATGCAAATGAAGGGGGCAGTTGAAATAAAATGGCGAAAAAGGAAGAGGACAAATTAAAGACATATGATAAAATCAGCTGAGTTTGAGTGTAGCACTTAAAAAGTGCAATAAAGAAATATATCAACAAAAAAGATACCTGCAGTTGAAGTAGGTATACTTTTACTTTCTGATGTCACCGGGGCGGTTACCACGGATGTAGGGTTGGTTGTTTCTTGTTACAGGAAACAAAATGAAATGAATTAATATTGTGAATAAACTGAAACAGTAAACTGAAACTGATATTATTGGAGACGTCTCGCACTGTATAGGAGATTTGTGACTCTTGAGTCATCCATTAAAATTACAGCATTTTCTCACTGTCTGAATACCTATTACTGTAGATTACAACTCTTTCAGATTGCTGCAGTATTTAGAAAATACATTTTTGAAGAATAAAATGCAGGTCATTTACCTACTGTGCCAACACCAACATGTATTTCTCGTTATACCCTCTGAAAACTATTGAAATCTGTAGCTAATGAATCGTCAGGCTATAGTGCAACAGAAAAGAGGGATTCCCAATTAATTTACAATTTTCAAGGGCCGCATAAATTGTGTTCCTAGCCCTTTTTCACTAACAGGTCTATCGTAATAAAGACTTGATAATGGTTTCAGGTTTAAGGAGCAGTCTTTAGCCAAAATGCAACAGAAGCTCCATCTGAGGACACTGGGCCTGATTGACAAAGTTAAATTGACACTTCCATGTACATGAAAGATTTTTTGCCATTCACAGACACATTTACAAGTAGTATCTTTTTTATGACCTATCTTTTAATGCGCAGAGATTATGTCGATAATGTTGAGACTCCTCAGTCATAAAGATACTACTCGTATAATTACTTTGGGAATTACAAATAATCATAGACTTAAAAAATATGTAAAATTACCTTTGTGAATCAGGCTATCTGTGCCAATTTAGGTTGCATGCTAAAGGTTGACTACATAGTATATGTGATGTGTTGTCTCGGATGCCCTACATCTACCACATTATTTTTTAGGGCTTTGTTTAAACAGTGAAAATGTTTAGGTTTTGGAAAATAAAATACAAAAAACAAGACATCAATAGATGAGTAAGAGATGAAAGGAAAATAGTAGGAATTTTGGAAAGAACATAAAAGAAAAGAAGCATGAAGACACATCATAAAATAAAAAGTGTTTGTGGGTCATAATAAAAAACAGCAACAACAAAAATTATTAGCCAAACAGGATACCTGCAGTTGAAGTTGCTGTGCTTGTTTGTTCAGACGTCACCATGGTGGTTTCCATGGAAGTGGGTGTTGTTGTTTCTTTTTAGAGGAGAAAAACAGAAGACATTAATATTGCAAATGAACTAATGTAGAAAGCAAAAATTGACATAAGTGATGCTTTTGATAGCATGTAGGTAATTTAGGTACTTATTAAGAATATGCCACTAGAAATACAGTAATTTCCCCCTTTTAAACATTCCTTTTATTGTCGATTTCGGTTCTTTTAGTTTGGTGAAATAACAGCAACATTTGTGTTTAAAGCATAAAATGCAGGTAACACTCATACTAGTGCCAATGTCCATATTGCATTCTTGTATTCTACAGAAACTTTATCAGAGGTATAGCTAGTGAATTGTAATGCTAGAGTATGATTGGCTGGAGGCGTTGCTGCTAAAATTGGTATTTTGATTGTCATCTAATTTCTGTACCGAGGCCAATCGCAAAAAACAGGTCATTTCCATTGACGATTTTAAAGTGGGTTCAGATTTAGGTGGAAGGATACTGCAGCCAAAAAGTAACTCCCCGTGAGCTGATTTTTTGTCTATTGATTTTTACACATTCACAATTGGCTGGACAGCTTGTTTGCTTTGTTACAGAGGATGTCTCATAACCATCAAACTATTATTTATGACCTTCATTCAACAATACATATATTTAAGCATTCGAAAGTAAAATATGAAATCAACTATCAAGAAAATGTGTTTTCATAAAATGCAAATGAAGGGGGCAGTTGAAATAAAATGGCGAAAAAGGAAGAGGAAAAATTAAAGACATATGATAAAATCAGCTGAGTTTGAGTGTAGCACTTAAAATGTGCAATAAAGAAATATATCAACAAAAAAGATACCTGCAGTTGAAGTAGGTATACTTGTACTTTCTGATGTCACCGGGGCGGTTACCACGGATGTAGGGTTGGTTGTTTCTTGTTACAGGAAACAAAATGAAATGAATTAATATTGTGAATAAACTGAAACAGTAAACTGAAACTGATATTATTGGAGACGTCTCGCACTGTATAGGAGATTTGTGACTCTTGAGTCATCCATTAAAATTACAGCATTTTCTCACTTTCTGAATACCTATTACTGTAGGTTACAACTCTTTCAGATTGCTGCAGTATTTAGAAAATACATTTTTGAAGAATAAGATGCAGGTCATTCACCTACTGTGCCAACACCAACATGTATTTCTCGTTATACCCTCTGAAAACTATTGAAATCTGTAGCTAATGAATCGTCAGGCTATAGTGCAACAGAAAAGAGGGATTCCCAATTAATTTATAATTTTCAATGGCCGCATAAATTGTGTTCCTAGCCCTTTTTCACTAACAGGTCTATCGTAATAAAGACTTGATAATGGTTTCAGGTTTAAGGAGCAGTCTTTAGCCAAATTGCAACAGAAGCTCCATCTGAGGACACTGGGCCTGATTGACAAAGTTAAATTGACACTTCCATGTACATGATAGATTTTTTGCCATTCACAGACACATTTACAAGTAGTATCTTTTTTATGACCTATCTTTTAATGTGCAGAGATTATGTCGATAATGTTGAGACTCCTCAGTCATAAAGATACTACTCGTATAATTACTTTGGGAATTACAAATAATCATAGACTTACAAAATATGTAAAATTACCTTTGTGAATCAGGCTATCTGTGCCAATTTAGGTTGCATGCTAAAGGTTGACTACATAGTATATGTGATGTGTTGTCTCGGATGCCCTACATCTACCACATAATTTTTTAGGGCTTTGTTTAAACAGTGAAAATGTTTAGGTTTTGGAAAATAAAATACAAAAAACAAGACATCAATAGATGAGTAAGAGATGAAAGGAAAATAGTAGGAATTTTGGAAAGAACATAAAAGAAAGGAAGCATGAAGACACATCATAAAATAAAAAGTGTTTGTGGGTCATAATAAAAAACAGCAACAACAAAAATTATTAGCCAAACAGGATACCTGCAGTTGACGTTGCTGTGCTTGTTTGTTCAGACGTCACCATGGTGGTTTCCATGGAAGTGGGTGTTGTTGTTTCTTTTTAGAGGAGAAAAACAGAAGACATTAATATTGCAAATGAACTAATGTAGAAAGCAAAAATTGACATAAGTGATGCTTTTGATAGCATGTGGGTAATTTAGGTACTTATTAAGATTGTGCCACTAGAAATACAGTAATTTCCCCCTTTTAAACATTCCTTTTATTGTCGATTTCGGTTCTTTTAGTTTGGTGAAATAACAGCAACATTTGTGTTTAGAGCATAAAATGCAGGAACACTCATACTAGTGCCAATGTCCATATTGCATTCTTGTATTCAACAGAAACTTTATCAGAGGTATAGCTAGTGAATTGTAATGCTAGAGTATGATTGACTGGAGGCGTTGCTGCTAAAATTGGTATTTTGATTGTCATCTAATTTCTGTACCAAGGCCAATCGCAAAAAACAGGTCACTTCCATTGACGATTTTACAGTGAGTTCAGATTTAGGTGGAAGGATACTGCAGCCAAAAAGAAACTCCCCGTGAGCTGATTTTTTGTCTATTGATTTTTACACAGTCACAATTGGCTGGACAGCATGTTTGCTTTGTTACAGAGGATGTCTCATAACCATCAAACTATTATTTATGACCTTCATTCAACAATACATATATTTAAGCATTCGAAAGTAAAATATGAAATCAACTATCAAGAAAATGTTTTTTCATAAAATGCAAATGAAGGGGGCAGTTGAAATAAAATGGTGAAAAAGGAAGGGGAAAAATTAAAGACATATGATAAAATCAGCTGAGTTTGAGTGTAGCACTTAGAAAGTGCAATAAAGAAATATATCAACAAAAAAGATACCTGCAGTTGAAGTAGGTATACTTGTACTTTCTGATGTCACCGGGGCGGTTACCACAGATGTAGGGTTGGTTGTTTCTTGTTACAGGAAACAAAATAAAATGAATTAATATTGTGAATAAACAGAAACAGTAAACTGAAACTGATATTATTGGAGATGTCTCGCACTGTATAGGAGATTTGTGACTCTTGAGTCATCCATTAAAAATACAGCATTTTCTTACGTTCTGAATACCTATTACTATAGGTTACAACTCTTTCAGATTGCTGCAGTATTTAGAAAATAAATTTTTGGAGAATAAAATGCAGGTCATTCACCTACTGTGCCAACAACAACATGTATTTCTCTTTATATCCTCTGAAAACTATTGAAATCTGTAGCTAATGAATCGTCAGGCTATAGTGCAACAGAAAAGAGGGATTCCCAATTCATTTACAATTTTCAATGGCCGCAAAAATTGTGTTCCAAGCCCTTTTTCACTAACAGGTCTATCGTAATAAAGACTTGATAATGGTTTCAGGTTTAAGGAGCAGTCTTTAGCCAAAATGCAACAGAAGCTCCATCTGAGGACGCTGGGCCTGATTGACAAAGTTAAATTGACACTTCCATGTACATGAAAGATTTTTTGCCATTCACAGACACATTTACAAGTAGTATCTTTTTTACGACCTTTCTTTTAATGCGCAGAGATTCTGTCGATAATGTTGAGACTCCTCAGTCATAAAGATACTACTCGTATAATTACTTTGGGAATTACAAATAATCATAGACTTACAAAATATGTAAAATTACCTTTGTGAATCAGGCTATCTGTGCCAATTTAGGTTGCATGCTAAAGGTTGACTAGATAGTATATGTGATATGCTGTCTTGGATGCCCCACATCTACCACATTATTTTTTAGGGCTTTGTTTAAACAGTGAAAATGTTTAGGTTTTGAAAAATAAAATACAAAAAACAAGACATCTATAGATGAGTAAGAGATGAAAGGAAAATAGTAGGAATTTTGGAAAGAAAATAAAAGAAAGGAAGCATGAAGACACATCATAAAATAAAAAGTGTTTGTGGGTCATGATAAAAAACAGCAACAACAAACATTATTAGCCAAACAGGATACCTGCAGTTGAAGTTGCTGTGCTTGTTTGTTCAGACGTCACCGTGGTGGTTTCCATGGAAGTGGGTGTTGTTGTTTCTTTTTAGAGGAGAAAAACAGAAGACATTAATATTGCAAATGAACTAATGTAGAAAGCAAAAATAGACATAAGTGATGCTTTTGATAGCATGTAGGTAATGTAGGTACTTATTAAGATTGTGCCACTAGAAATACAGTAATTTCCCCCTTTTAAACATTCCTTTTATTGTCGATTTCGGTTCTTTTAGTTTGGTGAAATAACAGCAACATTTGTGTTTAGAGCATAAAATGCAGGTAACACTCATACTAGTACCAATGTCCATATTGCATTCTTGTATTCTACAGAAACTTTATCAGAGGTATAGCTAGTGAATTGTAATGCTAGAGTATGATTGACTGGAGGCGTTGCTGCTAAAATTGGTATTTTGATTGTCATCTAATTTCTGTACCGAGGCCAATCGCAAAAAACAGGTCATTTCCATTGACGATTTTACAGTGGGTTCAGATTTAGGTGGAAGGATACTGCAGCCAAAAAGAAACTCCCCGTGAGCTGATTTTTTGTCTATTGATTTTTACACATTCACAATTGGCTGGACAGCATATTTGCTTTGTTACAGAGGATGTCTCATAACCATCAAACTATTATTTATGACCTTCATTCAACAATACATATATTTAAGCATTCGAAAGTAAAATATGAAATCAACTATCAAGAAAATGTGTTTTCATAAAATGCAAATGAAGGGGGCAGTTGAAATAAAATGGCGAAAAAGGAAGAGGAAAAATTAAAGACATATGATAAAATCAGCTGAGTTTGAGTGTAGCACTTAAAAAGTGCAATAAAGAAATATATCAACAAAAAAGATACCTGCAGTTGAAGTAGGTATACTTTTACTTTCTGATGTCACCGGGGCGGTTACCACGGATGTAGGGTTGGTTGTTTCTTGTTACAGGAAACAAAATGAAATGAATTAATATTGTGAATAAACTGAAACAGTAAACTGAAACTGATATTATTGGAGACGTCTCGCACTGTATAGGAGATTTGTGACTCTTGAGTCATCCATTAAAATTACAGCATTTTCTCACTGTCTGAATACCTATTACTGTAGATTACAACTCTTTCAGATTGCTGCAGTATTTAGAAAATACATTTTTGAAGAATAAAATGCAGGTCATTTACCTACTGTGCCAACACCAACATGTATTTCTCGTTATACCCTCTGAAAACTATTGAAATCTGTAGCTAATGAATCGTCAGGCTATAGTGCAACAGAAAAGAGGGATTCCCAATTAATTTACAATTTTCAAGGGCCGCATAAATTGTGTTCCTAGCCCTTTTTCACTAACAGGTCTATCGTACTAAAGACTTGATAATGGTTTCAGGTTTAAGGAGCAGTCTTTAGCCAAAATGCAACAGAAGCTCCATCTGAGGACACTGGGCCTGATTGACAAAGTTAAATTGACACTTCCATGTACATGAAAGATTTTTTGCCATTCACAGACACATTTACAAGTAGTATCTTTTTTATGACCTATCTTTTAATGCGCAGAGATTATGTCGATAATGTTGAGACTCCTCAGTCATAAAGATACTACTCGTATAATTACTTTGGGAATTACAAATAATCATAGACTTACAAAATATGTAAAATTACCTTTGTGAATCAGGCTATCTGTGCCAATTTAGGTTGCATGCTAAAGGTTGACTACATAGTATATGTGATGTGTTGTCTCGGATGCCCTACATCTACCACATTATTTTTTAGGGCTTTGTTTAAACAGTGAAAATGTTTAGGTTTTGGAAAATAAAATACAAAAAACAAGACATCAATAGATGAGTAAGAGATGAAAGGAAAATAGTAGGAATTTTGGAAAGAACATAAAAGAAAAGAAGCATGAAGACACATCATAAAATAAAAAGTGTTTGTGGGTCATAATAAAAAACAGCAACAACAAAAATTATTAGCCAAACAGGATACCTGCAGTTGAAGTTGCTGTGCTTGTTTGTTCAGACGTCACCATGGTGGTTTCCATGGAAGTGGGTGTTGTTGTTTCTTTTTAGAGGAGAAAAACAGAAGACATTAATATTGCAAATGAACTAATGTAGAAAGCAAAAATTGACATAAGTGATGCTTTTGATAGCATGTAGGTAATTTAGGTACTTATTAAGAATATGCCACTAGAAATACAGTAATTTCCCCCTTTTAAACATTCCTTTTATTGTCGATTTCGGTTCTTTTAGTTTGGTGAAATAACAGCAACATTTGTGTTTAAAGCATAAAATGCAGGTAACACTCATACTAGTGCCAATGTCCATATTGCATTCTTGTATTCTACAGAAACTTTATCAGAGGTATAGCTAGTGAATTGTAATGCTAGAGTATGATTGGCTGGAGGCGTTGCTGCTAAAATTGGTATTTTGATTGTCATCTAATTTCTGTACCAAGGCCAATCGCAAAAAACAGGTCACTTCCATTGACGATTTTACAGTGAGTTCAGATTTAGGTGGAAGGATACTGCAGCCAAAAAGAAACTCCCCGTGAGCTGATTTTTTGTCTATTGATTTTTACACAGTCACAATTGGCTGGACAGCATGTTTGCTTTGTTACAGAGGATGTCTCATAACCATCAAACTATTATTTATGACCTTCATTCAACAATACATATATTTAAGCATTCGAAAGTAAAATATGAAATCAACTATCAAGAAAATGTTTTTTCATAAAATGCAAATGAAGGGGGCAGTTGAAATAAAATGGTGAAAAAGGAAGAGGAAAAATTAAAGACATATGATAAAATCAGCTGAGTTTGAGTGTAGCACTTAGAAAGTGCAATAAAGAAATATATCAACAAAAAAGATACCTGCAGTTGAAGTAGGTATACTTGTACTTTCTGATGTCACCGGGGCGGTTACCACAGATGTAGGGTTGGTTGTTTCTTGTTACAGGAAACAAAATAAAATGAATTAATATTGTGAATAAACAGAAACAGTAAACTGAAACTGATATTATTGGAGATGTCTCGCACTGTATAGGAGATTTGTGACTCTTGAGTCATCCATTAAAAATACAGCATTTTCTCACGTTCTGAATACCTATTACTATAGGTTACAACTCTTTCAGATTGCTGCAGTATTTTGAAAATAAATTTTTGGAGAATAAAAGGCAGGTCATTCACCTACTGTGCCAACAACAACATGTATTTCTCTTTATATCCTCTGAAAACTATTGAAATCTGTAGCTAATGAATCGTCAGGCTATAGTGCAACAGAAAAGAGGGATTCCCAATTCATTTACAATTTTCAATGGCCGCAAAAATTGTGTTCCAAGCCCTTTTTCACTAACAGGTCTATCGTAATAAAGACTTGATAATGGTTTCAGGTTTAAGGAGCAGTCTTTAGCCAAAATGCAACAGAAGCTCCATCTGAGGACGCTGGGCCTGATTGACAAAGTTAAATTGACACTTCCATGTACATGAAAGATTTTTTGCCATTCACAGACACATTTACAAGTAGTATCTTTTTTACGACCTTTCTTTTAATGCGCAGAGATTCTGTCGATAATGTTGAGACTCCTCAGTCATAAAGATACTACTCGTATAATTACTTTGGGAATTACAAATAATCATAGACTTACAAAATATGTAAAATTACCTTTGTGAATCAGGCTATCTGTGCCAATTTAGGTTGCATGCTAAAGGTTGACTAGATAGTATATGTGATATGCTGTCTTGGATGCCCCACATCTACCACATTATTTTTTAGGGCTTTGTTTAAACAGTGAAAATGTTTAGGTTTTGAAAAATAAAATACAAAAAACAAGACATCTATAGATGAGTAAGAGATGAAAGGAAAATAGTAGGAATTTTGGAAAGAAAATAAAAGAAAGGAAGCATGAAGACACATCATAAAATAAAAAGTGTTTGTGGGTCATGATAAAAAACAGCAACAACAAACATTATTAGCCAAACAGGATACCTGCAGTTGAAGTTGCTGTGCTTGTTTGTTCAGACGTCACCGTGGTGGTTTCCATGGAAGTGGGTGTTGTTGTTTCTTTTTAGAGGAGAAAAACAGAAGACATTAATATTGCAAATGAACTAATGTAGAAAGCAAAAATAGACATAAGTGATGCTTTTGATAGCATGTAGGTAATGTAGGTACTTATTAAGATTGTGCCACTAGAAATACAGTAATTTCCCCCTTTTAAACATTCCTTTTATTGTCGATTTCGGTTCTTTTAGTTTGGTGAAATAACAGCAACATTTGTGTTTAGAGCATAAAATGCAGGTAACACTCATACTAGTACCAATGTCCATATTGCATTCTTGTATTCTACAGAAACTTTATCAGAGGTATAGCTAGTGAATTGTAATGCTAGAGTATGATTGACTGGAGGCGTTGCTGCTAAAATTGGTATTTTGATTGTCATCTAATTTCTGTACCGAGGCCAATCGCAAAAAACAGGTCATTTCCATTGACGATTTTACAGTGGGTTCAGATTTAGGTGGAAGGATACTGCAGCCAAAAAGAAACTCCCCGTGAGCTGATTTTTTGTCTATTGATTTTTACACATTCACAATTGGCTGGACAGCATATTTGCTTTGTTACAGAGGATGTCTCATAACCATCAAACTATTATTTATGACCTTCATTCAACAATACATATATTTAAGCATTCGAAAGTAAAATATGAAATCAACTATCAAGAAAATGTGTTTTCATAAAATGCAAATGAAGGGGGCAGTTGAAATAAAATGGCGAAAAAGGAAGAGGAAAAATTAAAGACATATGATAAAATCAGCTGAGTTTGAGTGTAGCACTTAAAAAGTGCAATAAAGAAATATATCAACAAAAAAGATACCTGCAGTTGAAGTAGGTATACTTTTACTTTCTGATGTCACCGGGGCGGTTACCACGGATGTAGGGTTGGTTGTTTCTTGTTACAGGAAACAAAATGAAATGAATTAATATTGTGAATAAACTGAAACAGTAAACTGAAACTGATATTATTGGAGACGTCTCGCACTGTATAGGAGATTTGTGACTCTTGAGTCATCCATTAAAATTACAGCATTTTCTCACTGTCTGAATACCTATTACTGTAGATTACAACTCTTTCAGATTGCTGCAGTATTTAGAAAATACATTTTTGAAGAATAAAATGCAGGTCATTTACCTACTGTGCCAACACCAACATGTATTTCTCGTTATACCCTCTGAAAACTATTGAAATCTGTAGCTAATGAATCGTCAGGCTATAGTGCAACAGAAAAGAGGGATTCCCAATTAATTTACAATTTTCAAGGGCCGCATAAATTGTGTTCCTAGCCCTTTTTCACTAACAGGTCTATCGTACTAAAGACTTGATAATGGTTTCAGGTTTAAGGAGCAGTCTTTAGCCAAAATGCAACAGAAGCTCCATCTGAGGACACTGGGCCTGATTGACAAAGTTAAATTGACACTTCCATGTACATGAAAGATTTTTTGCCATTCACAGACACATTTACAAGTAGTATCTTTTTTATGACCTATCTTTTAATGCGCAGAGATTATGTCGATAATGTTGAGACTCCTCAGTCATAAAGATACTACTCGTATAATTACTTTGGGAATTACAAATAATCATAGACTTACAAAATATGTAAAATTACCTTTGTGAATCAGGCTATCTGTGCCAATTTAGGTTGCATGCTAAAGGTTGACTACATAGTATATGTGATGTGTTGTCTCGGATGCCCTACATCTACCACATTATTTTTTAGGGCTTTGTTTAAACAGTGAAAATGTTTAGGTTTTGGAAAATAAAATACAAAAAACAAGACATCAATAGATGAGTAAGAGATGAAAGGAAAATAGTAGGAATTTTGGAAAGAACATAAAAGAAAAGAAGCATGAAGACACATCATAAAATAAAAAGTGTTTGTGGGTCATAATAAAAAACAGCAACAACAAAAATTATTAGCCAAACAGGATACCTGCAGTTGAAGTTGCTGTGCTTGTTTGTTCAGACGTCACCATGGTGGTTTCCATGGAAGTGGGTGTTGTTGTTTCTTTTTAGAGGAGAAAAACAGAAGACATTAATATTGCAAATGAACTAATGTAGAAAGCAAAAATTGACATAAGTGATGCTTTTGATAGCATGTAGGTAATTTAGGTACTTATTAAGAATATGCCACTAGAAATACAGTAATTTCCCCCTTTTAAACATTCCTTTTATTGTCGATTTCGGTTCTTTTAGTTTGGTGAAATAACAGCAACATTTGTGTTTAAAGCATAAAATGCAGGTAACACTCATACTAGTGCCAATGTCCATATTGCATTCTTGTATTCTACAGAAACTTTATCAGAGGTATAGCTAGTGAATTGTAATGCTAGAGTATGATTGGCTGGAGGCGTTGCTGCTAAAATTGGTATTTTGATTGTCATCTAATTTCTGTACCAAGGCCAATCGCAAAAAACAGGTCACTTCCATTGACGATTTTACAGTGAGTTCAGATTTAGGTGGAAGGATACTGCAGCCAAAAAGAAACTCCCCGTGAGCTGATTTTTTGTCTATTGATTTTTACACAGTCACAATTGGCTGGACAGCATGTTTGCTTTGTTACAGAGGATGTCTCATAACCATCAAACTATTATTTATGACCTTCATTCAACAATACATATATTTAAGCATTCGAAAGTAAAATATGAAATCAACTATCAAGAAAATGTTTTTTCATAAAATGCAAATGAAGGGGGCAGTTGAAATAAAATGGTGAAAAAGGAAGAGGAAAAATTAAAGACATATGATAAAATCAGCTGAGTTTGAGTGTAGCACTTAGAAAGTGCAATAAAGAAATATATCAACAAAAAAGATACCTGCAGTTGAAGTAGGTATACTTGTACTTTCTGATGTCACCGGGGCGGTTACCACAGATGTAGGGTTGGTTGTTTCTTGTTACAGGAAACAAAATAAAATGAATTAATATTGTGAATAAACAGAAACAGTAAACTGAAACTGATATTATTGGAGATGTCTCGCACTGTATAGGAGATTTGTGACTCTTGAGTCATCCATTAAAAATACAGCATTTTCTCACGTTCTGAATACCTATTACTATAGGTTACAACTCTTTCAGATTGCTGCAGTATTTTGAAAATAAATTTTTGGAGAATAAAAGGCAGGTCATTCACCTACTGTGCCAACAACAACATGTATTTCTCTTTATATCCTCTGAAAACTATTGAAATCTGTAGCTAATGAATCGTCAGGCTATAGTGCAACAGAAAAGAGGGATTCCCAATTCATTTACAATTTTCAATGGCCGCAAAAATTGTGTTCCAAGCCCTTTTTCACTAACAGGTCTATCGTAATAAAGACTTGATAATGGTTTCAGGTTTAAGGAGCAGTCTTTAGCCAAAATGCAACAGAAGCTCCATCTGAGGACGCTGGGCCTGATTGACAAAGTTAAATTGACACTTCCATGTACATGAAAGATTTTTTGCCATTCACAGACACATTTACAAGTAGTATCTTTTTTACGACCTTTCTTTTAATGCGCAGAGATTCTGTCGATAATGTTGAGACTCCTCAGTCATAAAGATACTACTCGTATAATTACTTTGGGAATTACAAATAATCATAGACTTACAAAATATGTAAAATTACCTTTGTGAATCAGGCTATCTGTGCCAATTTAGGTTGCATGCTAAAGGTTGACTAGATAGTATATGTGATATGCTGTCTTGGATGCCCCACATCTACCACATTATTTTTTAGGGCTTTGTTTAAACAGTGAAAATGTTTAGGTTTTGAAAAATAAAATACAAAAAACAAGACATCTATAGATGAGTAAGAGATGAAAGGAAAATAGTAGGAATTTTGGAAAGAAAATAAAAGAAAGGAAGCATGAAGACACATCATAAAATAAAAAGTGTTTGTGGGTCATGATAAAAAACAGCAACAACAAACATTATTAGCCAAACAGGATACCTGCAGTTGAAGTTGCTGTGCTTGTTTGTTCAGACGTCACCGTGGTGGTTTCCATGGAAGTGGGTGTTGTTGTTTCTTTTTAGAGGAGAAAAACAGAAGACATTAATATTGCAAATGAACTAATGTAGAAAGCAAAAATAGACATAAGTGATGCTTTTGATAGCATGTAGGTAATGTAGGTACTTATTAAGATTGTGCCACTAGAAATACAGTAATTTCCCCCTTTTAAACATTCCTTTTATTGTCGATTTCGGTTCTTTTAGTTTGGTGAAATAACAGCAACATTTGTGTTTAGAGCATAAAATGCAGGTAACACTCATACTAGTGCCAATGTCCATATTGCATTCTTGTATTCTACAGAAACTTTATCAGAGGTATAGCTAGTGAATTGTAATGCTAGAGTATGATTGACTGGAGGTGTTGCTGCTAAAATTGGTATTTTGATTGTCATCTAATTTCTGTACCGAGGCCAATCGCAAAAAACAGGTCATTTCCATTGACGATTTTACAGTGGGTTCAGATTTAGGTGGAAGGATACTGCAGCCAAAAAGAAACTCCCCGTGAGCTGATTTTTTGTCTATTGATTTTTACACATTCACAATTGGCTGGACAGCATATTTGCTTTGTTACAGAGGATGTCTCATAACCATCAAACTATTATTTATGACCTTCATTCAACAATACATATATTTAAGCATTCGAAAGTAAAATATGAAATCAACTATCAAGAAAATGTGTTTTCATAAAATGCAAATGAAGGGGGCAGTTGAAATAAAATGGCGAAAAAGGAAGAGGAAAAATTAAAGACATATGATAAAATCAGCTGAGTTTGAGTGTAGCACTTAAAAAGTGCAATAAAGAAATATATCAACAAAAAAGATACCTGCAGTTGAAGTAGGTATACTTTTACTTTCTGATGTCACCGGGGCGGTTACCACGGATGTAGGGTTGGTTGTTTCTTGTTACAGGAAACAAAATGAAATGAATTAATATTGTGAATAAACTGAAACAGTAAACTGAAACTGATATTATTGGAGACGTCTCGCACTGTATAGGAGATTTGTGACTCTTGAGTCATCCATTAAAATTACAGCATTTTCTCACTGTCTGAATACCTATTACTGTAGATTACAACTCTTTCAGATTGCTGCAGTATTTAGAAAATACATTTTTGAAGAATAAAATGCAGGTCATTTACCTACTGTGCCAACACCAACATGTATTTCTCGTTATACCCTCTGAAAACTATTGAAATCTGTAGCTAATGAATCGTCAGGCTATAGTGCAACAGAAAAGAGGGATTCCCAATTAATTTACAATTTTCAAGGGCCGCATTAATTGTGTTCCTAGCCCTTTTTCACTAACAGGTCTATCGTAATAAAGACTTGATAATGGTTTCAGGTTTAAGGAGCAGTCTTTAGCCAAAATGCAACAGAAGCTCCATCTGAGGACACTGGGCCTGATTGACAAAGTTAAATTGACACTTCCATGTACATGAAAGATTTTTTGCCATTCACAGACACATTTACAAGTAGTATCTTTTTTATGACCTATCTTTTAATGCGCAGAGATTATGTCGATAATGTTGAGACTCCTCAGTCATAAAGATACTACTCGTATAATTACTTTGGGAATTACAAATAATCATAGACTTACAAAATATGTAAAATTACCTTTGTGAATCAGGCTATCTGTGCCAATTTAGGTTGCATGCTAAAGGTTGACTACATAGTATATGTGATGTGTTGTCTCGGATGCCCTACATCTACCACATTATTTTTTAGGGCTTTGTTTAAACAGTGAAAATGTTTAGGTTTTGGAAAATAAAATACAAAAAACAAGACATCAATAGATGAGTAAGAGATGAAAGGAAAATAGTAGGAATTTTGGAAAGAACATAAAAGAAAAGAAGCATGAAGACACATCATAAAATAAAAAGTGTTTGTGGGTCATAATAAAAAACAGCAACAACAAAAATTATTAGCCAAACAGGATACCTGCAGTTGAAGTTGCTGTGCTTGTTTGTTCAGACGTCACCATGGTGGTTTCCATGGAAGTGGGTGTTGTTGTTTCTTTTTAGAGGAGAAAAACAGAAGACATTAATATTGCAAATGAACTAATGTAGAAAGCAAAAATTGACATAAGTGATGCTTTTGATAGCATGTAGGTAATTTAGGTACTTATTAAGAATATGCCACTAGAAATACAGTAATTTCCCCCTTTTAAACATTCCTTTTATTGTCGATTTCGGTTCTTTTAGTTTGGTGAAATAACAGCAACATTTGTGTTTAAAGCATAAAATGCAGGTAACACTCATACTAGTGCCAATGTCCATATTGCATTCTTGTATTCTACAGAAACTTTATCAGAGGTATAGCTAGTGAATTGTAATGCTAGAGTATGATTGGCTGGAGGCGTTGCTGCTAAAATTGGTATTTTGATTGTCATCTAATTTCTGTACCAAGGCCAATCGCAAAAAACAGGTCACTTCCATTGACGATTTTACAGTGAGTTCAGATTTAGGTGGAAGGATACTGCAGCCAAAAAGAAACTCCCCGTGAGCTGATTTTTTGTCTATTGATTTTTACACAGTCACAATTGGCTGGACAGCATGTTTGCTTTGTTACAGAGGATGTCTCATAACCATCAAACTATTATTTATGACCTTCATTCAACAATACATATATTTAAGCATTCGAAAGTAAAATATGAAATCAACTATCAAGAAAATGTTTTTTCATAAAATGCAAATGAAGGGGGCAGTTGAAATAAAATGGTGAAAAAGGAAGAGGAAAAATTAAAGACATATGATAAAATCAGCTGAGTTTGAGTGTAGCACTTAGAAAGTGCAATAAAGAAATATATCAACAAAAAAGATACCTGCAGTTGAAGTAGGTATACTTGTACTTTCTGATGTCACCGGGGCGGTTACCACAGATGTAGGGTTGGTTGTTTCTTGTTACAGGAAACAAAATAAAATGAATTAATATTGTGAATAAACAGAAACAGTAAACTGAAACTGATATTATTGGAGATGTCTCGCACTGTATAGGAGATTTGTGACTCTTGAGTCATCCATTAAAAATACAGCATTTTCTCACGTTCTGAATACCTATTACTATAGGTTACAACTCTTTCAGATTGCTGCAGTATTTAGAAAATAAATTTTTGGAGAATAAAATGCAGGTCATTCACCTACTGTGCCAACAACAACATGTATTTCTCTTTATATCCTCTGAAAACTATTGAAATCTGTAGCTAATGAATCGTCAGGCTATAGTGCAACAGAAAAGAGGGATTCCCAATTCATTTACAATTTTCAATGGCCGCAAAAATTGTGTTCCAAGCCCTTTTTCACTAACAGGTCTATCGTAATAAAGACTTGATAATGGTTTCAGGTTTAAGGAGCAGTCTTTAGCCAAAATGCAACAGAAGCTCCATCTGAGGACGCTGGGCCTGATTGACAAAGTTAAATTGACACTTCCATGTACATGAAAGATTTTTTGCCATTCACAGACACATTTACAAGTAGTATCTTTTTTACGATCTTTCTTTTAATGCGCAGAGATTCTGTCGATAATGTTGAGACTCCTCAGTCATAAAGATACTACTCGTATAATTACTTTGGGAATTACAAATAATCATAGACTTACAAAATATGTAAAATTACCTTTGTGAATCAGGCTATCTGTGCCAATTTAGGTTGCATGCTAAAGGTTGACTAGATAGTATATGTGATATGCTGTCTTGGATGCCCCACATCTACCACATTATTTTTTAGGGCTTTGTTTAAACAGTGAAAATGTTTAGGTTTTGAAAAATAAAATACAAAAAACAAGACATCTATAGATGAGTAAGAGATGAAAGGAAAATAGTAGGAATTTTGGAAAGAAAATAAAAGAAAGGAAGCATGAAGACACATCATAAAATAAAAAGTGTTTGTGGGTCATGATAAAAAACAGCAACAACAAACATTATTAGCCAAACAGGATACCTGCAGTTGAAGTTGCTGTGCTTGTTTGTTCAGACGTCACCGTGGTGGTTTCCATGGAAGTGGGTGTTGTTGTTTCTTTTTAGAGGAGAAAAACAGAAGACATTAATATTGCAAATGAACTAATGTAGAAAGCAAAAATAGACATAAGTGATGCTTTTGATAGCATGTAGGTAATGTAGGTACTTATTAAGATTGTGCCACTAGAAATACAGTAATTTCCCCCTTTTAAACATTCCTTTTATTGTCGATTTCGGTTCTTTTAGTTTGGTGAAATAACAGCAACATTTATGTTTAGAGCATAAAATGCAGGTAACACTCATACTAGTGCCAATGTCCATATTGCATTCTTGTATTCTACAGAAACTTTATCAGAGGTATAGCTAGTGAATTGTAATGCTAGAGTATGATTGACTGGAGGTGTTGCTGCTAAAATTGGTATTTTGATTGTCATCTAATTTCTGTACCGAGGCCAATCGCAAAAAACAGGTCATTTCCATTGACGATTTTACAGTGGGTTCAGATTTAGGTGGAAGGATACTGCAGCCAAAAAGAAACTCCCCGTGAGCTGATTTTTTGTCTATTGATTTTTACACATTCACAATTGGCTGGACAGCATATTTGCTTTGTTACAGAGGATGTCTCATAACCATCAAACTATTATTTATGACCTTCATTCAACAATACATATATTTAAGCATTCGAAAGTAAAATATGAAATCAACTATCAAGAAAATGTGTTTTCATAAAATGCAAATGAAGGGGGCAGTTGAAATAAAATGGCGAAAAAGGAAGAGGAAAAATTAAAGACATATGATAAAATCAGCTGAGTTTGAGTGTAGCACTTAAAAAGTGCAATAAAGAAATATATCAACAAAAAAGATACCTGCAGTTGAAGTAGGTATACTTTTACTTTCTGATGTCACCGGGGCGGTTACCACGGATGTAGGGTTGGTTGTTTCTTGTTACAGGAAACAAAATGAAATGAATTAATATTGTAAATAAACTGAAACAGTAAACTGAAACTGATATTATTGGAGACGTCTCGCACTGTATAGGAGATTTGTGACTCTTGAGTCATCCATTAAAATTACAGCATTTTCTCACTGTCTGAATACCTATTACTGTGGATTACAACTCTTTCAGATTGCTGCAGTATTTAGAAAATACATTTTTGAAGAATAAAATGCAGGTCATTTACCTACTGGGCCAACACCAACATGTATTTCTCGTTATACCCTCTGAAAACTATTGAAATCTGTAGCTAATGAATCGTCAGGCTATAGTGCAACAGAAAAGAGGGATTCCCAATTAATTTACAATTTTCAAGGGCCGCATTAATTGTGTTCCTAGCCCTTTTTCACTAACAGGTCTATCGTAATAAAGACTTGATAATGGTTTCAGGTTTAAGGAGCAGTCTTTAGCCAAAATGCAACAGAAGCTCCATCTGAGGACACTGGGCCTGATTGACAAAGTTAAATTGACACTTCCATGTACATGAAAGATTTTTTGCCATTCACAGACACATTTACAAGTAGTATCTTTTTTATGACCTATCTTTTAATGCGCAGAGATTATGTCGATAATGTTGAGACTCCTCAGTCATAAAGATACTACTCGTATAATTACTTTGGGAATTACAAATAATCATAGACTTACAAAATATGTAAAATTACCTTTGTGAATCAGGCTATCTGTGCCAATTTAGGTTGCATGCTAAAGGTTGACTACATAGTATATGTGATGTGTTGTCTCGGATGCCCTACATCTACCACATTATTTTTTAGGGCTTTGTTTAAACAGTGAAAATGTTTAGGTTTTGGAAAATAAAATACAAAAAACAAGACATCAATAGATGAGTAAGAGATGAAAGGAAAATAGTAGGAATTTTGGAAAGAACATAAAAGAAAAGAAGCATGAAGACACATCATAAAATAAAAAGTGTTTGTGGGTCATAATAAAAAACAGCAACAACAAAAATTATTAGCCAAACAGGATACCTGCAGTTGAAGTTGCTGTGCTTGTTTGTTCAGACGTCACCATGGTGGTTTCCATGGAAGTGGGTGTTGTTGTTTCTTTTTAGAGGAGAAAAACAGAAGACATTAATATTGCAAATGAACTAATGTAGAAAGCAAAAATTGACATAAGTGATGCTTTTGATAGCATGTAGGTAATTTAGGTACTTATTAAGAATATGCCACTAGAAATACAGTAATTTCCCCCTTTTAAACATTCCTTTTATTGTCGATTTCGGTTCTTTTAGTTTGGTGAAATAACAGCAACATTTGTGTTTAAAGCATAAAATGCAGGTAACACTCTCACTAGTGCCAATGTCCATATTGCATTCTTGTATTCTACAGAAACTTTATCAGAGGTATAGCTAGTGAATTGTAATGCTAGAGTATGATTGGCTGGAGGCGTTGCTGCTAAAATTGGTATTTTGATTGTCATCTAATTTCTGTACCGAGGCCAATCGCAAAAAACAGGTCATTTCCATTGACGATTTTAAAGTGGGTTCAGATTTAGGTGGAAGGATACTGCAGCCAAAAAGTAACTCCCCGTGAGCTGATTTTTTGTCTATTGATTTTTACACATTCACAATTGGCTGGACAGCATGTTTGCTTTGTTACAGAGGATGTCTCATAACCATCAAACTATTATTTATGACCTTCATTCAACAATACATATATTTAAGCATTCGAAAGTAAAATATGAAATCAACTATCAAGAAAATGTGTTTTCATAAAATGCAAATGAAGGGGGCAGTTGAAATAAAATGGCGAAAAAGGAAGAGGAAAAATTAAAGACATATGATAAAATCAGCTGAGTTTGAGTGTAGCACTTAAAAAGTGCAATAAAGAAATATATCAACAAAAAAGATACCTGCAGTTGAAGTAGGTATACTTGTACTTTCTGATGTCACCGGAGCGGTTACCACGGATGTAGGGTTGGTTGTTTCTTGTTACAGGAAACAAAATGAAATGAATTAATATTGTGAATAAACTGAAACAGTAAACTGAAACTGATATTATTGGAGACGTCTCGCACTGTATAGGAGATTTGTGACTCTTGAGTCATCCATTAAAATTACAGCATTTTCTCACTTTCTGAATACCTATTACTGTAGGTTACAACTCTTTCAGATTGCTGCAGTATTTAGAAAATACATTTTTGAAGAATAAGATGCAGGTCATTCACCTACTGTGCCAACACCAACATGTATTTCTCGTTATACCCTCTGAAAACTATTGAAATCTGTAGCTAATGAATCGTCAGGCTATAGTGCAACAGAAAAGAGGGATTCCCAATTAATTTACAATTTTCAATGGCCGCATAAATTGTGTTCCTAGCCCTTTTTCACTAACAGGTCTATCGTAATAAAGACTTAATAATGGTTTCAGGTTTAAGGAGCAGTCTTTAGCCAAATTGCAACAGAAGCTCCATCTGAGGACACTGGGCCTGATTGACAAAGTTAAATTGACACTTCCATGTACATGAAAGATTTTTTGCCATTCACAGACACATTTACAAGTAGTATCTTTTTTATGACCTATCTTTTAATGCGCAGAGATTCTGTCGATAATGTTGAGACTCATCAGTCATAAAGATACTACTTGTATAATTACTTTGGAAATTACAAATAATCATAGACTTACAAAATATGTAAAATTACCTTTGTGAATCAGGCTATCTGTGCCAATTTAGGTTGCATGCTAAAGGTTGACTACATAGTATATGTGATGTGTTGTCTCGGATGCCCTACATCTACCACATAATTTTTTAGGGCTTTGTTTAAACAGTGAAAATGTTTAGGTTTTGGAAAATAAAATACAAAAAACAAGACATCAATAGATGAGTAAGAGATGAAAGGAAAATAGTAGGAATTTTGGAAAGAACATAAAAGAAAGGAAGCATGAAGACACATCATAAAATAAAAAGTGTTTGTGGGTCATAATAAAAAACAGCAACAACAAAAATTATTAGCCAAACAGGATACCTGCAGTTGAAGTTGCTGTGCTTGTTTGTTCAGACGTCACCATGGTGGTTTCCATGGAAGTGGGTGTTGTTGTTTCTTTTTAGAGGAGAAAAACAGAAGACATTAATATTGCAAATGAACTAATGTAGAAAGCAAAAATTGATATAAGTGATGCTTTTGATAGCATGTGGGTAATTTAGGTACTTATTAAGATTGTGCCACTAGAAATACAGTAATTTCCCCCTTTTAAACATTCCTTTTATTGTCGATTTCGGTTCTTTTAGTTTGGTGAAATAACAGCAACATTTGTGTTTAGACCATAAAATGCAGGAACACTCATACTAGTGCCAATGTCCATATTGCTTTCTTGTATTCAACAGAAACTTTATCAGAGGTATAGCTAGTGAATTGTAATGCTAGAGTATGATTGACTGGAGGCGTTGCTGCTAAAATTGGTATTTTGATTGTCATCTAATTTCTGTACCAAGGCCAATCGCAAAAAACAGGTCACTTCCATTGACGATTTTACAGTGAGTTCAGATTTAGGTGGAAGGATACTGCAGCCAAAAAGAAACTCCCCGTGAGCTGATTTTTTGTCTATTGATTTTTACACAGTCACAATTGGCTGGACAGCATGTTTGCTTTGTTACAGAGGATGTCTCATAACCATCAAACTATTATTTATGACCTTCATTCAACAATACATATATTTAAGCATTCGAAAGTAAAATATGAAATCAACTATCAAGAAAATGTGTTTTCATAAAATGCAAATGAAGGGGGCAGTTGAAATAAAATGGCGAAAAAGGAAGAGGAAAAATTAAAGACATATGATAAAATCAGCTGAGTTTGAGTGTAGCACTTAAAAAGTGCAATAAAGAAATATATCAACAAAAAAGATACCTGCAGTTGAAGTAGGTATACTTTTACTTTCTGATGTCACCGGGGCGGTTACCACGGATGTAGGGTTGGTTGTTTCTTGTTACAGGAAACAAAATGAAATGAATTAATATTGTGAATAAACTGAAACAGTAAACTGAAACTGATATTATTGGAGACGTCTCGCACTGTATAGGAGATTTGTGACTCTTGAGTCATCCATTAAAATTACAGCATTTTCTCACTGTCTGAATACCTATTACTGTAGATTACAACTCTTTCAGATTGCTGCAGTATTTAGAAAATACATTTTTGAAGAATAAAATGCAGGTCATTTACCTACTGTGCCAACACCAACATGTATTTCTCGTTATACCCTCTGAAAACTATTGAAATCTGTAGCTAATGAATCGTCAGGCTATAGTGCAACAGAAAAGAGGGATTCCCAATTAATTTACAATTTTCAAGGGCCGCATAAATTGTGTTCCTAGCCCTTTTTCACTAACAGGTCTATCGTAATAAAGACTTGATAATGGTTTCAGGTTTAAGGAGCAGTCTTTAGCCAAAATGCAACAGAAGTTTCATCTGAGGACACTGGGCCTGATTGACAAAGTTAAATTGACACTTCCATGTACATGAAAGATTTTTTGCCATTCACAGACACATTTACAAGTAGTATCTTTTTTATGACCTATCTTTTAATGCGCAGAGATTATGTCGATAATGTTGAGACTCCTCAGTCATAAAGATACTACTCGTATAATTACTTTGGGAATTACAAATAATCATAGACTTACAAAATATGTAAAATTACCTTTGTGAATCAGGCTATCTGTGCCAATTTAGGTTGCATGCTAAAGGTTGACTACATAGTATATGTGATGTGTTGTCTCGGATGCCCTACATCTACCACATTATTTTTTAGGGCTTTGTTTAAACAGTGAAAATGTTTAGGTTTTGGAAAATAAAATACAAAAAACAAGACATCAATAGATGAGTAAGAGATGAAAGGAAAATAGTAGGAATTTTGGAAAGAACATAAAAGAAAAGAAGCATGAAGACACATCATAAAATAAAAAGTGTTTGTGGGTCATAATAAAAAACAGCAACAACAAAAATTATTAGCCAAACAGGATACCTGCAGTTGAAGTTGCTGTGCTTGTTTGTTCAGACGTCACCATGGTGGTTTCCATGGAAGTGGGTGTTGTTGTTTCTTTTTAGAGGAGAAAAACAGAAGACATTAATATTGCAAATGAACTAATGTAGAAAGCAAAAATTGACATAAGTGATGCTTTTGATAGCATGTAGGTAATTTAGGTACTTATTAAGAATATGCCACTAGAAATACAGTAATTTCCCCCTTTTAAACATTCCTTTTATTGTCGATTTCGGTTCTTTTAGTTTGGTGAAATAACAGCAACATTTGTGTTTAGACCATAAAATGCAGGAACACTCATAGTAGTGCCAATGTCCATATTGCATTCTTGTATTCAACAGAAACTTTATCAGAGGTATAGCTAGTGAATTGTAATGCTAGAGTATGATTGACTGGAGGCGTTGCTGCTAAAATTGGTATTTTGATTGTCATCTAATTTCTGTACCAAGGCCAATCGCAAAAAACAGGTCACTTCCATTGACGATTTTACAGTGAGTTCAGATTTAGGTGGAAGGATACTGCAGCCAAAAAGAAACTCCCCGTGAGCTGATTTTTTGTCTATTGATTTTTACACAGTCACAATTGGCTGGACAGCATGTTTGCTTTGTTACAGAGGATGTCTCATAACCATCAAACTATTATTTATGACCTTCATTCAACAATACATATATTTAAGCATTCGAAAGTAAAATATGAAATCAACTATCAAGAAAATGTTTTTTCATAAAATGCAAATGAAGGGGGCAGTTGAAATAAAATGGTGAAAAAGGAAGAGGAAAAATTAAAGACATATGATAAAATCAGCTGAGTTTGAGTGTAGCACTTAGAAAGTGCAATAAAGAAATATATCAACAAAAAAGATACCTGCAGTTGAAGTAGGTATACTTGTACTTTCTGATGTCACCGGGGCGGTTACCACAGATGTAGGGTTGGTTGTTTCTTGTTACAGGAAACAAAATAAAATGAATTAATATTGTGAATAAACAGAAACAGTAAACTGAAACTGATATTATTGGAGATGTCTCGCACTGTATAGGAGATTTGTGACTCTTGAGTCATCCATTAAAAATACAGCATTTTCTCACGTTCTGAATACCTATTACTATAGGTTACAACTCTTTCAGATTGCTGCAGTATTTAGAAAATAAATTTTTGGAGAATAAAATGCAGGTCATTCACCTACTGTGCCAACAACAACATGTATTTCTCTTTATATCCTCTGAAAACTATTGAAATCTGTAGCTAATGAATCGTCAGGCTATAGTGCAACAGAAAAGAGGGATTCCCAATTCATTTACAATTTTCAATGGCCGCAAAAATTGTGTTCCAAGCCCTTTTTCACTAACAGGTCTATCGTAATAAAGACTTGATAATGGTTTCAGGTTTAAGGAGCAGTCTTTAGCCAAAATGCAACAGAAGCTCCATCTGAGGACGCTGGGCCTGATTGACAAAGTTAAATTGACACTTCCATGTACATGAAAGATTTTTTGCCATTCACAGACACATTTACAAGTAGTATCTTTTTTACGACCTTTCTTTTAATGTGCAGAGATTCTGTCGATAATGTTGAGACTCCTCAGTCATAAAGATACTACTCGTATAATTACTTTGGGAATTACAAATAATCATAGACTTACAAAATATGTAAAATTACCTTTGTGAATCAGGCTATCTGTGCCAATTTAGGTTGCATGCTAAAGGTTGACTAGATAGTATATGTGATATGCTGTCTTGGATGCCCCACATCTACCACATTATTTTTTAGGGCTTTGTTTAAACAGTGAAAATGTTTAGGTTTTGAAAAATAAAATACAAAAAACAAGACATCTATAGATGAGTAAGAGATGAAAGGAAAATAGTAGGAATTTTGGAAAGAAAATAAAAGAAAGGAAGCATGAAGACACATCATAAAATAAAAAGTGTTTGTGGGTCATGATAAAAAACAGCAACAACAAACATTATTAGCCAAACAGGATACCTGCAGTTGAAGTTGCTGTGCTTGTTTGTTCAGACGTCACCGTGGTGGTTTCCATGGAAGTGGGTGTTGTTGTTTCTTTTTAGAGGAGAAAAACAGAAGACATTACTATTGCAAATGAACTAATGTAGAAAGCAAAAATTGACATAAGTGATGCTTTTCATAGCATGTAGGTAATTTAGGTACTTATTGAGATTGTGCCACTAGAAATACAGTAATTTCCCCCTTTTAAAGATTCCTTTTATTTTCGGTTTCGGTTCTTTTAGTTTGGTGAAATAACAGCAACATTTGTGTTTAGAGCATAAAATGCAGGTAACACTTATACTAGTGCCAATGTCATTATTGCATTCTTGTATTCAACAGAAACTTTATCAGAGGTATAGCTAGTGAATTGTAATGCTAGAGTATGATTGACTGGAGGCGTTGCTGCTAAAATTGGTATTTTGATTGTCATCTAATTTCTGTACCGAGGCCAAACGCAAAAAAAAGGTCACTTCCATTGACGGTTTTACAGAGGGTTCAGATTTATGTGGAATGATACTGCAGCCAAAAAGAAACTCCCCGTGAGCTGATTGTTTGTCTATTGATTTTTGCACACTCACAATTGGCTGGACAGCATGATTGCTTTGTTACAGAGGATGTCTCATAACCACCAAACTATTATTTATGACCTTTATTCAAGAATACATATATTTAAGCATCCAAAAGTAAAATATGAAATCAACAATCAAGAAAATGTGTTTCATAAAATGCAAATGAAGGGGGCAGTTGAAATAAAATGGTGAAAAAGGAAGAGGAAAAAAGAAAGACATATGATAAAATCAGCTGAGTTTGAGTGTAGCACTTAGAAAGTGCAATAAAGAAATATATCAACAAAAAAGATACCTGCAGTTGAAGTAGGTATACTTGTACTTTCTGATGTCACCGGGGCGGTTACCACGGATGTAGGGTTGGTTGTTTCTTGTTACAGGAAACAAAATAAAATGAATTAATATTGTGAACAAACTGAAACAGTAAACTGAAACTGATATTATTGGATACGTCTCGCACTGTATAGGGGATTTGTGACTCTTGAGTCATCCATTAAAATGACAGCATTTTCTCACTTTCTGAATACCTATTACTATAGGTTAGAACACTTTCAGATTGCTGCAGTATTTAGAAAATACATTTTTGGAGAATAATATTGCAGGTCATTCACCTACTGTGCCAACACCAACATGTATTTCTCTTTATACCCTCTGAAAACTATTGAAATCTGTAGCTAATGAATTGTCAGGCTATAGTGCAACAGAAAAGAGGGATTCCCAATTAATTTACAATTTTCAATGGCCGCATAAATTGGGTTCCAAGCCCTTTTTCACTAACAGGTCTATTGTAATAAAGACTTGATAATGGTTTCAGGTTTAAGGAGCAGTCTTTAGCCAAAATGCGACAGAAGCTCCATCTGAGGACGCTGGGCCTGATTGACAAAGTTAAATTGACACTTTCATGTACATGAAAGATTTTTTGCCATTCACAGACACATTTACAAGTAGTATCTTTTTTACGACCTATCTTTTAATTCGCAGAGATTCTGTCGATAATGTTGAGACTCCTCAGTCATAAAGATACTACTCGTATAAATACTTTGGGAATTACAAATAATCATAGACTTACAAAATATGTAAAATTACCTTTGTGAATCAGGCTATCTGTGCCAATTTAGGTTGCATGCTAAAGGTTGACTAGATAGTATATGTGATATGTTGTCTTGGATGCCCCACATCTACCACATTATTTTTTAGGGCTTTGTTTAAACAGTGAAAATGTTTAGGTTTTGGAAAATAAAATACAAAAAACAAGACATCAATAGATGAGTAAGAGATGAAAGGAAAATAGTAGGAATTTTGGAAAGAAAATAAAAGAAAGGAAACATGAAGACACATCATAAAATAAAAAGTGTTTGTGGGTCATAATCAAAACAGCAACAAGAAATATGATTAGCCAAACAGGATACCTGCAGTTGAAGTTGCTGTGCTTGTTTGTTCAGACGTCATCGTGGTGGTTTCCATGGAAGTGGGTGTTGTTGTTTCTTTTTAGAGGAGAAAAACAGAAGACATTAATATTGCAAATGAACTAATGTAGAAAGCAAACATTTACATAAGTGATGCTTTTGATAGCATGTAGGTAATATGGGTACTTATTAAGATTGTGCCACTAGAAATACAGTAATTTCCCCCTTTTAAACATTCCTTTTATTTTCGGTTTCGGTTCTTTTAGTTTGGTGAAATAACAGCAACGTTTGAGTTTAAAGCATAAAATGCAGGTAACACTCATACTAGTGCCAATGTCAATATTGCATTCTTGTATTCAACAGAAACTTTATTAGAGGTATAGCTAGTGAATTGTAATGCTAGAGTATGATTGACTGGAGGCGTTGCTGCTAAAATTGGTATTTTGATTGTCATCTAATTTCTGTACCGAGGCTAATCGCAAAAAACAGGACAATTCCATTGACGATTTTACAGTGGGTTCAGATTTAGGTGGAAGGATACTGCAGCCAAAATTAAACTCCCCGTGATCTGATTTTTTCTCTATTGATTTTTGCACAGTCACAATTGGCTGGACAGCATGTTTGCTTTGTTACAGAGGATGTCTCATAACCACCAAACTATTATTTATGACCTTCATTCAACAATACATATATTTAAGCATTCGAAAGTAAAATATGAAATCAACTATCAAGAAAATGTTTTTTCATAAAATGCAAATGAAGCGGGCAGTTGAAATAAAATGGTGAAAAAGGAAGAGGAAAAAAGAAAGACATATGATAAAATCAGCTGAGTTTGAGTGTAGCACTTAGAAAGTGCAATAAAGAAATATATCAACAAAAAAGATACCTGCAGTTGAAGTAGGTATACTTGTACTTTCTGATGTCACCGGGGCGGTTACCACGGATGTAGGGTTGGTTGTTTCTTGTTACAGGAAACAAAATAAAATGAATTAATATTGTGAACAAACTGAAACAGTAAACTGAAACTGATATTATTGGTGACGTCTCGCACTGTATAGGGGATTTGTGACTCTTGAGTCATCCATTAAAATTACAGCATTTTCTCACTTTCTGAATACCTATTACTATAGGTTACAACACTTTCAGATTGCGGCAGTATTTAGAAAATACATTTTTGGAGAATAAAATGCTGGTCATTGACCTACTGTGCCAACACCAACATGTATTTCTCTTTATACCCTCTGAAAACCATTGAAATCTGTAGCTAATGAATCGTCAGGCTATAGTGCAACAGAAAAGAGGGATTCCCAATTAATTTACAATTTTCAATGGCCGCATAAATTGTGTTCCAAGCCCTTTTTCACTAACAGGTCTATCGTAATAAAGACTTGATAATGGTTTCAGGTTTAAGGAGCAGTCTTTAGCCAAAATGCAACAGAAGCTCCATCTGAGGACGCTGGACCTGATTGACAAAGTTAAATTGACACTTTCATGTACATTAAAGATTTTTTTGCCATTCACAGACACATTTAAAAGTAGTATCTTTTTTACGACCTATCTTTTAATGCGCAGAGATTCTGTCGATAATGTTGAGACTCCTCAGTCATAAAGATACTACTCGTATAATTACTTTGGGAATTACAAATATTCATAGACTTACAAAATATGTAAAATTACCTTTGTGAATCAGGCTATCTGTGCCAATTTAGGTTGCATGCTAAAGGTTGACTAGATAGTATATGTGATATGCTGTCTTGGATGCCCCACATCTACCACATTATTTTTTAGGGCTTTGTTTAAACAGTGAAAATGTTTAGGTTTTGAAAAATAAAATACAAAAAACAAGACATATATAGATGAGTAAGAGATGAAAGGAAAATAGTAGGAATTTTGGAAAGAAAATAAAAGAAAGGAAACATGAAGACACATCATAAAATAAAAAGTGTTTGTGGGTCATGATAAAAAACAGCAACAACAAAAATGATTAGCCAAACAGGATACCTGCAGTTGAAGTTGCTGTGCTTCTTTGTTCAGACGTCACCGTGGTGGTTTCCATGGAAGTGGGTGTTGTTGTTTCTTTTTAGAGGAGAAAAACAGAAGACATTAATATTGCAAATTAACTAATGTAGAAAGCAAAATTGACATAAGTGATGCTTTTGATAGCATGTAGGTAATTTAGGTACTTATTAAGATTGTGCCACTAGAAATACAGTAATTTCCCCCTTTTAAACATTCCTTGTATTTTCGGTTTCGGTTCTTTTAGTTTGGTGAAATAACAGCAACATTTGTGTTTAGAGCATAAAATGCAGGTAACACTCATACTAGTGCCAATGTCCATATTGCATTCTTGTATTCAACAGAAACTTTATCAGAGGTATAGCTAGTGAATTGTAATGCTAGAGTATGACTAACTGGAGGCGTTGCTGCTAAAGTTGGTATTTTGATTGTCATCTAATTTCTGTACCAAGGCCAATCGCAAAAAACAGGTCACTTCCATTGACGATTTTACAGTGGGTTCAGATTTAGGTGGAAGGATACTGCAGACAAAAAGAAACTCCCCGTGAGCTGATTTTTTGTCTATTGATTTTTGCACACTCACAATTGTCTGGACAGCATGATTGCTTTGTTACAGAGGATGTCTCATAACCACCAAACTATTATTTATGATCTTTATTCAAGAATACATATATTTAAGCATTCGAAAGTAAAATATGAAATCAACAATCAAGAATTTTTTTTCATAAAATACATATGAAGGGGGCAGTTGAAATAAAATGGTGAAAAAGGAAGATGAAAAATGAAAGACATATGATAAAATCAGCTGAGTTTGAGTGTAGCACTTAGAAAGTGCAATAAAGAAATATATCAACAAAAAAAGATACCTGCAGTTGAAGTAGGTATACTTGTACTTTCTGATGTCACCGGGGCGGTTACCACGGACGTAGGGATGGTTGTTTCTTGTTACAGGAAACAAAATAAAATGAATTAATATCGTGAATAAACTGAAACAGTAAACTGAAACTGATATTATTGGAGACGTCTCGCACTGTATAGGAGATTTGTGACTCTTGAGTCATCCATTAAAATTACAGCATTTTCTCACGTTCTGAATACCTATTACTATAGGTTACAACTCTTTCAGATTGCTGCAGTATTTAGAAAATACATTTTTGGAGAATAAAATGCAGGTCATTCACCTACTGTGCCAACACCAACATGTATTTCTCTTTATACCCTCTGAAAACTATTGAAATCTGTAGCTAATGAATCGTCAGGCTATAGTGCAACAGAAAAGAGGGATTTCTAATTAATTTACAATTTTCAATGGCCGCATAAATTGGGTTCCAAGCCCTTTTTCACTAACAGGTCTATTGTAATAAAGGCTTGATAATGGTTTCAGGTTTAAGGAGCAGTCTTTAACCAAAATGCAACAGAAGCTCCATCTGAGGACGCTGGGCCTGATTGACAAAGTTAAATTGACACTTTCATGTACATGAAAGATTTTTTGCCATTCACAGACACATTTACAAGTAGTATCTTTTTTACGACCTATCTTTTAATGCGCAGAAATTCTGTTGATAATGTTGAGACTCCTCAGTCATAAAGATACTACTCGTATAATTACTTTGGGAATTACAAATAATCATAGACTTACAAAATATGTAAAATTACCTTTGTGAATCAGGCTATCTGTGCCAATTTAGGTTGCAAGCTAAAGGTTGACTAGATAGTATATGTGATATGTTGTCTTGGATGCCCCACATCTACCACATTATTTTTTAGGGCTTTGTTTAAACAGTGAAAATGTTTAGGTTTTGGAAAATAAACTACAAAAAACAAGACATCAATAGATGAGTAAGAGATGAAAGGAAAATAGTAGGAATTTTGGAAAGAAAATAAAAGAAAGGAAACATGAAGACACATCATAAAATAAAAAGTGTTTGTGGGTCATAATCAAAAACAGCAACAACAAAAATGATTAGCCAAACAGGATACCTGCAGTTGAAGTTGCTGTGCTTGTTTGTTTAGACGTCATCGTGGTGGTTTCCATGGAAGTGGGTGTTGTTGTTTCTTTTTAGAGGAGAAAAACAGAAGACATTAATATTGCAAATGAACTAATGTAGAAAGCAAACATTTACATAAGTGATGCTTTTCATAGCATGTAGGTAATTTGGGTACTTATTAGGATTGTGCCACTAGAAACACAGTAATTTCCCCCTTTTAAACATTCCTTTTATTTTCGGTTTCGGTTCTTTAGGTTTGGTGAAATAACAGCAACATTTGTGTTTAAAGCATAAAATGCAGGTAACACTCATACTAGTGCCAATGTCCATATTGCATTATTGTATTCAACAGAAACTTTATTAGAGGTATAGCTAGTGAATTGTAATGCTAGAGTATGATTGACTGGAGGCGTTGCTGCTAAAATTGGTATTTTGATTGTCATCTAATTTCTGTACCGAGGCTAATCGCAAAAAACAGGTCACTTCCATTGACGATTTTACAGTGGGTTCAGATTTAGGTGGAAGGATACTGCAGCCAAAAAAGAAACTCCCCGTGAGCTGATTTTTGTCTATTGATTTTTGCACAGTCACAATTGGCTGGACAGCATGTTTGCTTTGTTACAGAGGATGTCTCGTAGCCACCAAACTATTATTTATGACCTTTATTCGAGAATACATATATTTAAGCATTCGAAAGTAAAATATGAAATCAACATTCAAGAAAATGTGTTTCATAAAATGCAAATGAAGGGGGCAGTTGAAATAAAATGGTGAAAAAGGAAGAGGAAAAAAGAAAGACATATGATAAAATCAGCTGAGTTTGAGTGTAGCACTTAGAAAGTGTAATAAAGAAATATATCAACAAAAAAGATACCTGCAGTTGAAGTAGGTATACTTGTACTTTCTGATGTCACCGGGGCGGTTACCACGGATGTAGGGTTGGTTGTTTCTTGTTACAGGAAACAAAATAAAATGAATTAATATTGTGAACAAACTGAAACAGTAAACTGAAACTGATATTATTGGAGACGTCTCGCACTGTGTAGGGGATTTGTGACTCTTGAGTCATCCATTAAAATTACAGCATTTTCTCACTTTCTGAATACCTATTACTATAGGTTACAACACTTTCAGATTGCTGCAGTATTTAGAAAATACATTTTTGGAGAAGAAAAATGCTGGTCATTCACCTACTGTGCCAACACCAACATGTATTTTTCTTTATACCCTCTGAAAACCATTGAAATCTGTAGCTAATGAATCGTCAGGCTATAGTGCCACAGAAAAGAGGGATTCCCAATTAATTTACAATTTTCAATGCCCGCATAAATTGTGTTCCAAGCCCTTTTTCACTAACAGGTCTATCGTAATAAAGACTTGATAATGGTTTCAGGTTTAAGGAGCAGTCTTTAGCCAAAATGCAACAGAAGCTCCATCTGAGGACGCTGGGCCTGATTGACAAAGTTAAATTGACACTTTCATGTACATGAAAGATTTTTTGCCATTTACAGACACATTTACAAGTAGTATCTTTTTTACGACCTATCTTTTAATGCGCAGAGATTCTGTCGATAATGTTGAGACTCCTCAGTCATAAAGATACTACTCGTATAATTACTTTGGGAATTACAAATAATCATAGACTTACAAAATATGTAAAATTACCTTTGTGAATCAGGCTATCTGTGCCAATTTAGGTTGCATGCTAAAGGTTGACTAGATAGTATATGTGATGTGTTGTCTTGGATGCCCCACATCTACCAAATTTTTTTTTAGGGTTTTGTTTAAACAGTGAAAATGTTTAGGTTTTGAAAAATAAAATACAAAAAACAAGGCATCAATAGATGAGTAAGAGATGAAAGGAAAATAGTAGGAATTTTGGAAAGAAAATTAAAGAAAGGAAACATGAAGACACATCATAAAATAAAAAGTGTTTGTGGGTCATGATAAAAAACAGCAACAACAAAAATGATTAGCCAAACAGGATACCTGCAGTTGAAGTTGCTGTGCTTGTTTGTTCAGACGTCACCGTGGTGGTTTCCATGGAAGTGGGTGTTGTTGTTTCTTTTTAGAGGAGAAAACAACAGAAGACATTAATATTGCAAATTAACTAATGTAGAAAGCAAAATTGACATAAGTGATGCTTTTGATAGCATGTAGGTAATTTAGGTACTTATTAAGATTGTGCCACTAGAAATACAGTAATTTCCCCCTTTTAAACATTCCTTGTATTTTCGGTTTCGGTTCTTTTAGTTTGGTGAAATAACAGCAACATTTGTTTTTAGAGCATAAAATGCAGGTAACACTCATACTAGTGCCAATGTCCATATTGCATTCTTGTATTCAACAGAAACTTTATCAGAGGTATAGCTAGTGAATTGTAATGCTAGAGTATGATTGACTGGAGGCGTTGCTGCTAAAGTTGGTATTTTGATTGTCATCTAATTTCTGTACCAAGGCCAATCGCAAAAAACAGGTCACTTCCATTGACGATTTTACAGTGGGTTCAGATTTAGGTGGAAGGATACTGCAGCCAA
Source organism: Lissotriton helveticus (assembly GCF_964261635.1). NCBI lineage: Eukaryota > Metazoa > Chordata > Amphibia > Caudata > Salamandridae > Lissotriton > Lissotriton helveticus. Next base: position 32,139,977 of record NC_136072.1, on the reverse strand, counting down.
AAAGAAACTCCCCGTGAGCTGATTTTTTGTCTATTGATTTTTGCACACTCACAATTGTCTGGACAGCATGATTGCTTTGTTACAGAGGATGTCTCATAACCACCAAACTATTATTTATGATCTTTATTCAAGAATACATATATTTAAGCATTCGAAAGTAAAATATGAAATCAACATTCAAGAAAATGTGTTTCATAAAATGCAAATGAAGGGGGCAGTTGAAATAAAATGGTGAAAAAGGAAGAGGAAAAAAGAAAGACATATGATAAAATCAGCTGAGTTTGAGTGTAGCACTTAGAAAGTGCAATAAAGAAATATATCAACAAAAAAGATACCTGCAGTTGAAGTAGGTATACTTGTACTTTCTGATGTCACCGGGGCGGTTACCACGGATGTAGGGTTGGTTGTTTCTTGTTACAGGAAACAAAATAAAATTAATTAATATTGTGAACAAACTGAAACAGTAAACTGAAACTGATATTATTGGAGACGTCTCGCACTGTATAGGAGATTTGTGACTCTTGAGTCATCCATTAAAATTACAGCATTTTCTCACGTTCTGAATACCTATTACTATAGGTTACAACTCTTTCAGATTGCTGCAGTATTTCGAAAATACATTTTTGGAGAATAAAATGCAGGTCATTCACCTACTGTGCCAACACCAACATGTATTTCTCTTTATACCCTCTGAAAACTATTGAAATCTGTAGCTAATGAATCGTCAGGCTATAGTGCAACAGAAATGAGGGATTTCCAATTAATTTACAATTTTCAATGGCCGCATAAATTGGGTTCCAAGCCCTTTTTCACTAACATGTCTATTGTAATAAAGACTTGATAATGGTTTCAGGTTTAAGGAGCAGTCTTTAACCAAAATGCAACAGAAGCTCCATCTGAGGACGCTGGGCCTGATTGACAAAGTTAAATTGACACTTTCATGTACATGAAAGATTTTTTGCCATTCACAGACACATTTACAAGTAGTATCTTTTTTACGACCTATCTTTTAATGCGCAGAGATTCTGTCGATAATGTTGAGACTCCTCAGTCATAAAGATACTACTCGTATAATTACTTTGGGAATTACAAATAATCATAGACTTACAAAATATGTAAAATTACCTTTGTGAATCAGGCTATCTCTGCCAATTTAGGTTGCATGCTAAAGGTTGACTAGATAGTATATGTGATATGTTGTCTTGGATGCCCCACATCTACCACATTATTTTTTAGGGCTTTGTCTAAACAGTGAAAATGTTTAGGTTTTGGAAAATAAAATACAAAAAACAAGACATCAATAGATGAGTAAGAGATGAAAGGAAAATAGTAGGAATTTTGGAAAGAAAATAAAAGAAAGGAAACATGAAGACACATCATAAAATAAAAAGTGTTTGTGGGTCATAATCAAAAACAGCAACAACAAAAATGATTAGCCAAACAGGATACCTGCAGTTGAAGTTGCTGTGCTTGTTTGTTTAGACGTCATCGTGGTGGTTTCCATGGAAGTGGGTGTTGTTGTTTCTTTTTAGAGGAGAAAAACAGAAGACATTAATATTGCAAATGAACTAATGTAGAAAGCAAACATTTACATAAGTGATGCTTTTGATAGCATGTAGGTAATTTAGGTACTTATTAAGATTGTGCCACTAGAAATACAGTAATTTCCCCCTTTTAAACATTCCTTTTATTGTCGGTTTCGTTTTTTTTGCAGTTTGGTGAAATAACAGCAACATTTGTGTTTAGAGCATAAAATGCAGGTAACACTCTTACTAGTGCCAATGTCCATATTGCATTCTTGTATTCAACAGAAACTTTATCAGAGGTATAGCTAGTGAATTGTAATGCTAGAGTATGATTGACTGGAGGCGTTGCTGCTAAAATTGGTATTTTGATTGTCATCTAATTTCTGTACCGAGGCCAATCGCAAAAAACAGGTCATTTCCATTGACGATTTTACAGTGGGTTCAGATTTAGGTGGAAGGATACTGCAGCCAAAAAGAAACTCCCCGTGAGCTGATTTTTTGTCTATTGATTTTTGCACACTCACAATTGTCTGGACAGCATGATTGCTTTGTTACAGAGGATGTCTCATAACCACCAAACTATTATTTATGATCTTTATTCAAGAATACATATATTTAAGCATTCGAAAGTAAAATATGAAATCAACATTCAAGAAAATGTGTTTCATAAAATGCAAATGAAGGGGGCAGTTGAAATAAAATGGTGAAAAAGGAAGAGGAAAAAAGAAAGACATATGATAAAATCAGCTGAGTTTGAGTGTAGCACTTAGAAAGTGCAATAAAGAAATATATCAACAAAAAAGATACCTGCAGTTGAAGTAGGTATACTTGTACTTTCTGATGTCACCGGGGCGGTTACCACGGATGTAGGGTTGGTTGTTTCTTGTTACAGGAAACAAAATAAAATGAATTAATATTGTGAACAAACTGAAACAGTAAACTGAAACTGATATTATTGGAGACGTCTCGCACTGTATAGGAGATTTGTGACTCTTGAGTCATCCATTAAAATTACAGCATTTTCTCACGTTCTGAATACCTATTACTATAGGTTACAACTCTTTCAGATTGCTGCAGTATTTAGAAAATACATTTTTGGAGAATAAAATGCAGGTCATTCACCTACTGTGCCAACACCAACATGTATTTCTCTTTATACCCTCTGAAAACTATTGAAATCTGTAGCTAATGAATCGTCAGGCTATAGTGCAACAGAAAAGAGGGATTTCTAATAAATTTACAATTTTCAATGGCCGCATAAATTGGGTTCCAAGCCCTTTTTCACTAACAGGTCTATTGTAATAAAGGCTTGATAATGGTTTCAGGTTTAAGGAGCAGTCTTTAACCAAAATGCAACAGAAGCTCCATCTGAGGACGCTGGGCCTGATTGACAAAGTTAAATTGACACTTTCATGTACATGAAAGATTTTTTGCCATTCACAGACACATTTACAAGTAGTATCTTTTTTACGACCTATCTTTTAATGCGCAGAAATTCTGTTGATAATGTTGAGACTCCTCAGTCATAAAGATACTACTCGTATAATTACTTTGGGAATTACAAATAATCATAGACTTACAAAATATGTAAAATTACCTTTGTGAATCAGGCTATCTGTGCCAATTTAGGTTGCAAGCTAAAGGTTGACTAGATAGTATATGTGATATGTTGTCTTGGATGCCCCACATCTACCACATTATTTTTTAGGGCTTTGTTTAAACAGTGAAAATGTTTAGGTTTTGGAAAATAAACTACAAAAAACAAGACATCAATAGATGAGTAAGAGATGAAAGGAAAATAGTAGGAATTTTGGAAAGAAAATAAAAGAAAGGAAACATGAAGACACATCATAAAATAAAAAGTGTTTGTGGGTCATAATCAAAAACAGCAACAACAAAAATGATTAGCCAAACAGGATACCTGCAGTTGAAGTTGCTGTGCTTGTTTGTTTAGACGTCATCGTGGTGGTTTCCATGGAAGTGGGTGTTGTTGTTTCTTTTTAGAGGAGAAAAACAGAAGACATTAATATTGCAAATGAACTAATGTAGAAAGCAAACATTTACATAAGTGATGCTTTTCATAGCATGTAGGTAATTTGGGTACTTATTAAGATTGTGCCACTAGAAACACAGTAATTTCCCCCTTTTAAACATTCCTTTTATTTTCGGTTTCGGTTCTTTAGGTTTGGTGAAATAACAGCAACATTTGTGTTTAAAGCATAAAATGCAGGTAACACTCATACTAGTGCCAATGTCCATATTGCATTATTGTATTCAACAGAAACTTTATTAGAGGTATAGCTAGTGAATTGTAATGCTAGAGTATGATTGACTGGAGGCGTTGCTGCTAAAATTGGTATTTTGATTGTCATCTAATTTCTGTACCGAGGCTAATCGCAAAAAACAGGTCACTTCCATTGACGATTTTACAGTGGGTTCAGATTTAGGTGGAAGGATACTGCAGCCAAAAAAGAAACTCCCCGTGAGCTGATTTTTGTCTATTGATTTTTGCACAGTCACAATTGGCTGGACAGCATGTTTGCTTTGTTACAGAGGATGTCTCGTAGCCACCAAACTATTATTTATGACCTTTATTCGAGAATACATATATTTAAGCATTCGAAAGTAAAATATGAAATCAACATTCAAGAAAATGTGTTTCATAAAATGCAAATGAAGGGGGCAGTTGAAATAAAATGGTGAAAAAGGAAGAGGAAAAAAGAAAGACATATGATAAAATCAGCTGAGTTTGAGTGTAGCACTTAGAAAGTGTAATAAAGAAATATATCAACAAAAAAGATACCTGCAGTTGAAGTAGGTATACTTGTACTTTCTGATGTCACCGGGGCGGTTACCACGGATGTAGGGTTGGTTGTTTCTTGTTACAGGAAACAAAATAAAATGAATTAATATTGTGAACAAACTGAAACAGTAAACTGAAACTGATATTATTGGAGACGTCTCGCACTGTGTAGGGGATTTGTGACTCTTGAGTCATCCATTAAAATTACAGCATTTTCTCACTTTCTGAATACCTATTACTATAGGTTACAACACTTTCAGATTGCTGCAGTATTTAGAAAATACATTTTTGGAGAAGAAAAATGCTGGTCATTCACCTACTGTGCCAACACCAACATGTATTTTTCTTTATACCCTCTGAAAACCATTGAAATCTGTAGCTAATGAATCGTCAGGCTATAGTGCCACAGAAAAGAGGGATTCCCAATTAATTTACAATTTTCAATGCCCGCATAAATTGTGTTCCAAGCCCTTTTTCACTAACAGGTCTATCGTAATAAAGACTTGATAATGGTTTCAGGTTTAAGGAGCAGTCTTTAGCCAAAATGCAACAGAAGCTCCATCTGAGGACACTGGGCCTGATTGACAAAGTTAAATTGACACTTTCATGTACATGAAAGATTTTTTGCCATTTACAGACACATTTACAAGTAGTATCTTTTTTACGACCTATCTTTTAATGCGCAGAGATTCTGTCGATAATGTTGAGACTCCTCAGTCATAAAGATACTACTCGTATAATTACTTTGGGAATTACAAATAATCATAGACTTACAAAATATGTAAAATTACCTTTGTGAATCAGGCTATCTGTGCCAATTTAGGTTGCATGCTAAAGGTTGACTAGATAGTATATGTGATGTGTTGTCTTGGATGCCCCACATCTACCAAATTTTTTTTTAGGGTTTTGTTTAAACAGTGAAAATGTTTAGGTTTTGAAAAATAAAATACAAAAAACAAGGCATCAATAGATGAGTAAGAGATGAAAGGAAAATAGTAGGAATTTTGGAAAGAAAATTAAAGAAAGGAAACATGAAGACACATCATAAAATAAAAAGTGTTTGTGGGTCATGATAAAAAACAGCAACAACAAAAATGATTAGCCAAACAGGATACCTGCAGTTGAAGTTGCTGTGCTTGTTTGTTCAGACGTCACCGTGGTGGTTTCCATGGAAGTGGGTGTTGTTGTTTCTTTTTAGAGGAGAAAACAACAGAAGACATTAATATTGCAAATTAACTAATGTAGAAAGCAAAATTGACATAAGTGATGCTTTTGATAGCATGTAGGTAATTTAGGTACTTATTAAGATTGTGCCACTAGAAATACAGTAATTTCCCCCTTTTAAACATTCCTTGTATTTTCGGTTTCGGTTCTTTTAGTTTGGTGAAATAACAGCAACATTTGTTTTTAGAGCATAAAATGCAGGTAACACTCATACTAGTGCCAATGTCCATATTGCATTCTTGTATTCAACAGAAACTTTATCAGAGGTATAGCTAGTGAATTGTAATGCTAGAGTATGATTGACTGGAGGCGTTGCTGCTAAAGTTGGTATTTTGATTGTCATCTAATTTCTGTACCGAGGCCAATCGCAAAAAACAGGTCATTTCCATTGACGATTTTACAGTGGGTTCAGATTTAGGTGGAAGGATACTGCAGCCAAAAAGAAACTCCCCGTGAGCTGATTTTTTGTCTATTGATTTTTGCACACTCACAATTGTCTGGACAGCATGATTGCTTTGTTACAGAGGATGTCTCATAACCACCAAACTATTATTTATGATCTTTATTCAAGAATACATATATTTAAGCATTCGAAAGTAAAATATGAAATCAACATTCAAGAAAATGTGTTTCATAAAATGCAAATGAAGGGGGCAGTTGAAATAAAATGGTGAAAAAGGAAGAGGAAAAAAGAAAGACATATGATAAAATCAGCTGAGTTTGAGTGTAGCACTTAGAAAGTGCAATAAAGAAATATATCAACAAAAAAGATACCTGCAGTTGAAGTAGGTATACTTGTACTTTCTGATGTCACCGGGGCGGTTACCACGGATGTAGGGTTGGTTGTTTCTTGTTACAGGAAACAAAATAAAATTAATTAATATTGTGAACAAACTGAAACAGTAAACTGAAACTGATATTATTGGAGACGTCTCGCACTGTATAGGAGATTTGTGACTCTTGAGTCATCCATTAAAATTACAGCATTTTCTCACGTTCTGAATACCTATTACTATAGGTTACAACTCTTTCAGATTGCTGCAGTATTTCGAAAATACATTTTTGGAGAATAAAATGCAGGTCATTCACCTACTGTGCCAACACCAACATGTATTTCTCTTTATACCCCCTGAAAACTATTGAAATCTGTAGCTAATGAATCGTCAGGCTATAGTGCAACAGAAATGAGGGATTTCCAATTAATTTACAATTTTCAATGGCCGCATAAATTGGGTTCCAAGCCCTTTTTCACTAACATGTCTATTGTAATAAAGACTTGATAATGGTTTCAGGTTTAAGGAGCAGTCTTTAACCAAAATGCAACAGAAGCTCCATCTGAGGACGCTGGGCCTGATTGACAAAGTTAAATTGACACTTTCATGTACATGAAAGATTTTTTGCCATTCACAGACACATTTACAAGTAGTATCTTTTTTACGACCTATCTTTTAATGCGCAGAGATTCTGTCGATAATGTTGAGACTCCTCAGTCATAAAGATACTACTCGTATAATTACTTTGGGAATTACAAATAATCATAGACTTACAAAATATGTAAAATTACCTTTGTGAATCAGGCTATCTCTGCCAATTTAGGTTGCATGCTAAAGGTTGACTAGATAGTATATGTGATATGTTGTCTTGGATGCCCCACATCTACCACATTATTTTTTAGGGCTTTGTCTAAACAGTGAAAATGTTTAGGTTTTGGAAAATAAAATACAAAAAACAAGACATCAATAGATGAGTAAGAGATGAAAGGAAAATAGTAGGAATTTTGGAAAGAAAATAAAAGAAAGGAAACATGAAGACACATCATAAAATAAAAAGTGTTTGTGGGTCATAATCAAAAACAGCAACAACAAAAATGATTAGCCAAACAGGATACCTGCAGTTGAAGTTGCTGTGCTTGTTTGTTTAGACGTCATCGTGGTGGTTTCCATGGAAGTGGGTGTTGTTGTTTCTTTTTAGAGGAGAAAAACAGAAGACATTAATATTGCAAATGAACTAATGTAGAAAGCAAACATTTACATAAGTGATGCTTTTGATAGCATGTAGGTCATTAAGGTACTTATTAAGATTGTGCCACTAGAAATACAGTAATTTCCCCCTTTTAAACATTCCTTTTATTGTCGGTTTCGTTTTTTTTGCAGTTTGGTGAAATAACAGCAACATTTGTGTTTAGAGCATAAAATGCAGGTAACACTCTTACTAGTGCCAATGTCCATATTGCATTCTTGTATTCAACAGAAACTTTATCAGAGGTATAGCTAGTGAATTGTAATGCTAGAGTATGATTGACTGGAGGCGTTGCTGCTAAAATTGGTATTTTGATTGTCATCTAATTTCTGTACCGAGGCCAATCGCAAAAAACAGGTCATTTCCATTGACGATTTTACAGTGGGTTCAGATTTAGGTGGAAGGATACTGCAGCCAAAAAGAAACTCCCCGTGAGCTGATTTTTTGTCTATTTATTTTTGCACAGTCTCAATTGGCTGGACAGCATGTTTGCTTTGTTACAGAGGATGTCTCATAACCACCAAACTATTATTCATGACCTTTATTCAAGAATACATATATTTAAGCATTCGAAAGTAAAATATGAAATCCACAATCAAGAAAATGTGTTTCATAAAATGCAAATGAAGGGGGCAGTTGAAATAAAATGGTGAAAAAGGAAGAGGAAAAAAGAAAGACATATGATAAAATCAGCTGAGTTTGAGTGTAGCACTTAGAAAGTGCAATAAAGAAATATATCAACAAAAAAGATACCTGCAGTTGAAGTAGGTATACTTGTACTTTCTGATGTCACCGGGGCGGTTACCACGGATGTAGGGTTGGTTGTTTCTTGTTACCGGAAACAAAATAAAATGAATTAATATTGTGAATAAACTGAAACAGTAAACTGAAACTGATATTATTGGAGACGTCTCGCACTGTATAGGGGATTTGTGACTCTTGAGTCATCCATTAAAATTACAGCATTTTCTCACTTTCTGAATACCTATTACTATAGGTTACAACACTTTCAGATTGCTGCAGTATTGAGAAAATACATTTTTGGAGAATAAAATGCAGGTCATTCACCTACTGTGCCAACACCAATATGTATTTCTCTTTATACCCTCTGAAAACTATTGAAATCTGTAGCTAATGAATCGTCAGGCTATAGTGCAACAGAAAAGAGGGATTCCCAATTATTTTACAATTTTCAATGGCCGCGTAAATTGTGTTCCAAGCCCTTTTTCACTAACAGGTCTATCGTAATAAAGACTTGATAATGGTTTCAGGTTTAAGGAGCAGTCTTTAGCCAAAATGCAACAGAAGCTCCATCTGAGGACGCTGGGCCTGATTGACAAAGTTAAATTGACACTTTCATGTACATGAAAGATTTTTTGCCATTCACAGACACATTTACAAGTAGTATCTTTTTTACGACCTATCTTTTAATGCGCAGAGATTCTGTCGATAATGTTGAGACTCCTCAGTCATAAAGATACTACTCGTATAATTACTTTGGGAATTACAAATAATCGTGGACTTACAAAATATGTAGAATTACCTTTGTGAATCAGGCTATCTGTGCCAATTTAGGTTGCATGCTAAAGGTTGACTACATAGTATATGTGATGTGTTGTCTTGGATGCCCCACACCTACCACATTATTTTTTAGGGCTTTGTTTAAACAGTGAAAATGTTTAGGTTTTGGAAAATAAAATACAAAAAACAAGACCTCAATAGATGAGTAAGAGATGAAAGGAAAATAGTAGGAATTTTGGAAAGAAAATAAAAGAAAGGAAACATGAAGACACATCATAAAATAAAAAGTGTTTGTGGGTCATAATAAAAAACAGCAACAACAAAAATGATTAGCCAAACAGGATACCTGCAGTTGAAGTTGCTGTGCTTGTTTGTTCAGAAGTCACCGTGGTGGTTTCCATGGAAGTGGGTGTTGTTGTTTCTTTTTAGAGGAGAAAAACAGAAGACATTAATATTGCAAATGAACTAATGTAGAAAGCAAACATTTACATAGGTGATGCTTTTGATAGCATGTAGGTAATTTGGGTACTTATTAAGATTGTGCCACTAGAAATACAGTAATTTCCCCCTTTTAAAGATTCCTTTTATTTTTGGTTTCGGTTCTTTTAGTTTGGTGAAATAACAGCAACATTTGTGTTTAGAGCATAAAATGCAGGTAACACTCATACTAGTGCCAATGTCCATATTGCATTCTTGTATTCAACAGAAACTTTATCAGAGGTATAGCTAGTGAATTGTAATGCTAGAGTATGATTAACTGGAGGCGTTGCTGCTAAAATTGGTATTTTGATTGTCATCTAATTTCTGTACCGAGGCCAATCGCAAAAAACAGGTCACTTCCATTGACGATTTTACAGTGGGTTCAGATTTAGGTGGAAGGATACTGCAGCCAAAAAGAAACTCCCCGTGAGCTGATTTTTTGTCTATTGATTTTTGCACACTCACAATTGTCTGGACAGCATGATTGCTTTGTTACAGAGGATGTCTCATAACCACCAAACTATTATTTATGACCTTTATTCAAGAATACATATATTTAAGCATTCGAAAGTAAAATATGAAATCAACAATCAAGAATTTTTTTTTCATAAAATGCATATGAAGGGGGCAGTTGAAATAAAATGGTGAAAAAGGAAGATGAAAAATGAAAGACATATGATAAAATCAGCTGAGTTTGAGTGTAGCACTTACAAAGTGCAATAAAGAAATATATCAACAAAAAAAGATAACTGCAGTTGAAGTAGGTATACTTGTACTTTCTGATGTCACCGGGGCAGTTACCACGGATGTAGGGTTGGTTGTTTCTTGTTACAGGAAACAAAATAAAATTAATTAATATTGTGAATGAACTGAAACAGTAAACTGAAACTGATATTATTGGAGACGTCTCGCACTGTATAGGAGATTTGTGACTCTTGAGTCATCCATTAAAATTACAGCATTTTCTCACGTTCTGAATACCTATTACTATAGGTTACAACTCTTTCAGATTGCTGCAGTATTTAGAAAATACATTTTTGGAGAATAAAATTCAGGTCATTCACCTACTGTGCCAACACCAACATGTATTTCTCTTTATACCCTCTGAAAACTATTGAAATCTGTAGCTAATAAATCGTCAGGCTATAGTGCAACAGAAAAGAGGGATTCTCAATTAATTTACAATTTTCAATGGCCGCATAAATTGGGTTCCAAGCCCTTTTTCACTAACAAGTCTATTGTAATAAAGACTTGATAATGGTTTCAGGTTTAAGGAGCAGTCTTTAGCCAAAATGCAACAGAAGCTCCATCTGAGGACGCTGGGCCTGATTGACAAAGTTAAATTGACACTTTCATGTACATGAAAGATTTTTTGCCATTCACAGACACATTTACAAGTAGTATCTTTTTTACGACCTATCTTTTAATGCGCAGAGATTCTGTTGATAATGTTGAGACTCCTCAGTCATAAAGATACTACTCGTATAATTACTTTGGGAATTACAAATAATCATAGACTTACAAAATATGTAAAATAACCTTTGTGAATCAGGCTATCTGTGCCAATTTAGGTTCCATGCTAAAGGTTGACTAGATAGTATATGTGATATGTTGTCTTGGATGCCCCACATTTACCACATTATTTTTTAGGGCTTTGTTTAAACAGTGAAAATGTTTAGGTTTTGGAAAATAAAATACAAAAAACAAGACATCAATAGATGAGTAAGAGATGAAAGGAAAATAGTAGGAATTTTGGAAAGAAAATAAAAGAAAGGAAACATGAAGACACATCATAAAATAAAAAGTGTTTGTGGGTCATAATCAAAAACAGCAACAACAAAAATGATTAGCCAAACAGGATACCTGCAGTTGAAGTTGCTGTGCTTGTTTGTTTAGACGTCATCGTGGTGGTTTCCATGGAAGTGGGTGTTGTTGTTTCTTTTTAGAGGAGAAAAACAGAAGACATTAATATTGCAAATGAACTAATGTAGAAAGCAAACATTTACATAAGTGATGCTTTTGATAGCATGTAGGTAATTTAGGTACTTATTAAGATTGTGCCACTAGAAACACAGTAATTTCCCCCTTTTAAACATTCCTTTTATTGTCGGTTTCGTTTTTTTTGCAGTTTGGTGAAATAACAGCAACATTTGTGTTTAGAGCATAAAATGCAGGTAACACTCTTACTAGTGCCAATGTCCATATTGCATTCTTGTATTCAACAGAAACTTTATCAGAGGTATAGCTAGTGAATTGTAATGCTAGAGTATGATTGACTGGAGGCGTTGCTGCTAAAATTGGTATTTTGATTGTCATCTAATTTCTGTACCGAGGCCAATCGCAAAAAACAGGTCATTTCCATTGACGATTTTACAGTGGGTTCAGATTTAGGTGGAAGGATACTGCAGCCAAAAAGAAACTCCCCGTGAGCTGATTTTTTGTCTATTTATTTTTGCACAGTCTCAATTGGCTGGACAGCATGTTTGCTTTGTTACAGAGGATGTCTCATAACCACCAAACTATTATTCATGACCTTTATTCAAGAATACATATATTTAAGCATTCGAAAGTAAAATATGAAATCCACAATCAAGAAAATGTGTTTCATAAAATGCAAATGAAGGGGGCAGTTGAAATAAAATGGTGAAAAAGGAAGAGGAAAAAAGAAAGACATATGATAAAATCAGCTGAGTTTGAGTGTAGCACTTAGAAAGTGCAATAAAGAAATATATCAACAAAAAAGATACCTGCAGTTGAAGTAGGTATACTTGTACTTTCTGATGTCACCGGGGAGGTTACCACGGATGTAGGGTTGGTTGTTTCTTGTTACCGGAAACAAAATAAAATGAATTAATATTGTGAATAAACTGAAACAGTAAACTGAAACTGATATTATTGGAGACGTCTCGCACTGTATAGGGGATTTGTGACTCTTGAGTCATCCATTAAAATTACAGCATTTTCTCACTTTCTGAATACCTATTACTATTGGTTACAACACTTTCAGATTGCTGCAGTATTGAGAAAATACATTTTTGGAGAATAAAATGCAGGTCATTCACCTACTGTGCCAACACCAATATGTATTTCTCTTTATACCCTCTGAAAACTATTGAAATCTGTAGCTAATGAATCGTCAGGCTATAGTGCAACAGAAAAGAGGGATTCCCAATTAATTTACAATTTTCAATGGCCGCGTAAATTGTGTTCCAAGCCCTTTTTCACTAACAGGTCTATCGTAATAAAGACTTGATAATGGTTTCAGGTTTAAGGAGCAGTCTTTAGCCAAAATGCAACAGAAGCTCCATCTGAGGACGCTGGGCCTGATTGACAAAGTTAAATTGACACTTTCATGTACATGAAAGATTTTTTGCCATTCACAGACACATTTACAAGTAGTATCTTTTTTACGACCTATCTTTTAATGCGCAGAGATTCTGTCGATAATGTTGAGACTCCTCAGTCATAAAGATACTACTCGTATAATTACTTTGGGAATTACAAATAATCGTGGACTTACAAAATATGTAGAATTACCTTTGTGAATCAGGCTATCTGTGCCAATTTAGGTTGCATGCTAAAGGTTGACTACATAGTATATGTGATGTGTTGTCTTGGATGCCCCACACCTACCACATTATTTTTTAGGGCTTTGTTTAAACAGTGAAAATGTTTAGGTTTTGGAAAATAAAATACAAAAAACAAGACCTCAATAGATGAGTAAGAGATGAAAGGAAAATAGTAGGAATTTTGGAAAGAAAATAAAAGAAAGGAAACATGAAGACACATCATAAAATAAAAAGTGTTTGTGGGTCATAATAAAAAACAGCAACAACAAAAATGATTAGCCAAACAGGATACCTGCAGTTGAAGTTGCTGTGCTTGTTTGTTCAGAAGTCACCGTGGTGGTTTCCATGGAAGTGGGTGTTGTTGTTTCTTTTTAGAGGAGAAAAACAGAAGACATTAATATTGCAAATGAACTAATGTAGAAAGCAAACATTTACATGGGTGATGCTTTTGATAGCATGTAGGTAATTTGGGTACTTATTAAGATTGTGCCACTAGAAATACAGTAATTTCCCCCTTTTAAAGATTCCTTTTATTTTTGGTTTCGGTTCTTTTAGTTTGGTGAAATAACAGCAACATTTGTGTTTAGAGCATAAAATGCAGGTAACACTCATACTAGTGCCAATGTCCATATTGCATTCTTGTATTCAACAGAAACTTTATCAGAGGTATAGCTAGTGAATTGTAATGCTAGAGTATGATTAACTGGAGGCGTTGCTGCTAAAATTGGTATTTTGATTGTCATCTAATTTCTGTACCGAGGCCAATCGCAAAAAACAGGTCACTTCCATTGACGATTTTACAGTGGGTTCAGATTTAGGTGGAAGGATACTGCAGCCAAAAAGAAACTCCCCGTGAGCTGATTTTTTGTCTATTGATTTTTGCACACTCACAATTGTCTGGACAGCATGATTGCTTTGTTACAGAGGATGTCTCATAACCACCAAACTATTATTTATGACCTTCATTCAAGAATACATATATTTAAGCATTCGAAAGTAAAATATGAAATCAACAATCAAGAATTTTTTTTTCATAAAATGCATATGAAGGGGGCAGTTGAAATAAAATGGTGAAAAAGGAAGATGAAAAATGAAAGACATATGATAAAATCAGCTGAGTTTGAGTGTAGCACTTACAAAGTGCAATAAAGAAATATATCAACAAAAAAAGATACCTGCAGTTGAAGTAGGTATACTTGTACTTTCTGATGTCACCGGGGCAGTTACCACGGATGTAGGGTTGGTTGTTTCTTGTTACAGGAAACAAAATACAATTAATTAATATTGTGAAAGAACTGAAACAGTAAACTGAAACTGATATTATTGGAGACGTCTCGCACTGTATAGGAGATTTGTGACTCTTGAGTCATCCATTAAAATTACAGCATTTTCTCACGTTCTGAATACCTATTACTATAGGTTACAACTCTTTCAGATTGCTGCAGTATTTAGAAAATACATTTTTGGAGAATAAAATGCAGGTCATTCACCTACTGTGCCAACACCAACATGTATTTCTCTTTATACCCTCTGAAAACTATTGAAATCTGTAGCTAATAAATCGTCAGGCTATAGTGCAACAGAAAAGAGGGATTCTCAATTAATTTACAATTTCAATGGCCGCATAAATTGGGTTCCAAGCCCTTTTTCACTAACAAGTCTATTGTAATAAAGACTTGATAATGGTTTCAGGTTTAAGGAGCAGTCTTTAGCCAAAATGCAACAGAAGCTCCATCTGAGGACGCTGGGCCTGATTGACAAAGTTAAATTGACACTTTCATGTACATGAAAGATTTTTTGCCATTCACAGACACATTTACAAGTAGTATCTTTTTTACGACCTATCTTTTAATGCGCAGAGATTCTGTTGATAATGTTGAGACTCCTCAGTCATAAAGATACTACTCGTATAATTACTTTGGGAATTACAAATAATCATAGACTTACAAAATATGTAAAATAACCTTTGTGAATCGGGCTATCTGTGCCAATTTAGGTTGCATGCTAAAGGTTGACTAGATAGTATATGTGATATGTTGTCTTGGATGCCCCACATTTACCACATTATTTTTTAGGGCTTTGTTTAAACAGTGAAAATGTTTAGGTTTTGGAAAATAAAATACAAAAAACAAGACATCAATAGATGAGTAAGAGATGAAAGGAAAATAGTAGGAATTTTGGAAAGAAAATAAAAGAAAGGAAACATGAAGACACATCATAAAATAAAAAGTGTTTGTGGGTCATAATCAAAAACAGCAACAACAAAAATGATTAGCCAAACAGGATACCTGCAGTTGAAGTTGCTGTGCTTGTTTGTTCAGACGTCATCGTGGTGGTTTCCATGGAAGTGGGTGTTGTTGTTTCTTTTTAGAGGAGAAAAACAGAAGACATTAATATTGCAAATGAACTAATGTAGAAAGCAAACATTTACATAAGTGATGCTTTTGATAGCATGTAGGTAATTTGGGTACTTATTAAGATTGTACCACTAGAAATACAGTAATTTCCCCCTTTTAAACATTCCTTTTATTTTCGGTTTCGGTTCTTTTAGTTTGGTGAAATAACATCGACATTTGAGTTTAAAGCATAAAATGCAGGTAACACTCATACTAGTGCCAATGTCCATATTGCATTCTTGTATTCAACAGAAACTTTATTAGAGGTATAGCTAGTGAATTGTAATGCTAGAGTATGATTGACTGGAGGCGTTGCTGCTAAAATTGGTATTTTGATTGTCATCTAATTTCTGTACCGAGGATAATCGCAAAAAACAGGTCAATTCCATTGACGATTTTACAGTGGGTTCAGATTTAGGTGGAAGGATACTGCAGCCAAAAAGAAACTCCCCGTGAGCTGGTTTTTTGTCTATTTATTTTTGCACAGTCACAATTGGCTGGACAGCATGTTTGCTTTGTTACAGAGGATGTCTCATAACCACCAAATTATTATTTATGACCTTAATTCAAGAATACATATATTTAAGGATTCGAAAGTAAAATATGAAATCAACATTCAAGAAAATGTGTTTCATAAAATGCAAATGAAGGGGGCAGTTGAAATAAAATGGTGAAAAAGGAAGAGGAAAAAAGAAAGACATATGATAAAATCAGCTGAGTTTGAGTGTAGCACTTAGAAAGTGCAATAAAGAAATATATCAACAAAAAAGATACCTGCAGTTGAAGTAGGTATACTTGTACTTTCTGATGTCACCGGGGCGGTTACCACGGATGTAGGGTTGGTTGTTTCTTGTTACAGGAAACGAAATAAAATGAATTAATATTGTGAACAAACTGAAACAGTAAACTGAAACTGATATTATTGGAGACGTCTCGCACTGTATAGGGGATTTGTGACTCTTGAGTCATCCATTAAAATTACAGCATTTTCTCACTTTCTGAATACCTATTACTATAGGTTACAACACTTTCAGATTGCTGCAGTATTTAGAAAATACATTTTTGGAGAATAAAATGCTGGTCATTCACCTACTGTGCCAACCCCAACATGTATTTCTCTTTATACCCTCTGAAAACCATTGAAATCTGTAGCTAATGAATCGTCAGGCTATAGTGCAACAGAAAAGAGGGATTCCCAATTAATTTACAATTTTCAATGGCCGCATAAATTGTGTTCTAAGCCCTTTTTCACTAACAGGTCCATCGTAATAAAGACTTGATAATGGTTTCAGGTTTAAGGAGCAGTCTTTAGCCAAAATGCAACAGAAGCTCCATCTGAGGACGCTGGGCCTGATTGACAAAGTTAAATTGACACTTTCATGTACATGAACGATGTTTTGCCATTCACAGACACATTTACAAGTAGTATCTTTTTTACAACCTATCTTTTAATGCGCAGAGATTCTGTCGATAATATTGAGACTCCTCAGTCATAAAGATACTACTCGTATAATTACTTTGGGAATTACAAATAATCATAGACTTACAAAATATGTAAAATTACCTTTGTGAATCAGGCTATCTGTGCCAATTTAGGTTGCATGCTAAAGGTTGACTAGATAGTATATGTGATATGTTGTCTTGCATGCCCCACATCTACCACATTATTTTTTAGGGCTTTGTTTAAACAGTGAAAATGTTTAGGTTTTGAAAAATAAAATACAAAAAACAAGACATCAATAGATGAGTAAGAGATGAAAGGAAAATAGTAGGAATTTTGGAAAGAAAATTAAAGAAAGGAAACATGAAGACACATCATAAAATAAAAAGTGTTTGTGGGTCATGATAAAAAACAGCAACAACAAAAATGATTAGCCAAACAGGATACCTGCAGTTGAAGTTGCTGTGCTTGTTTGTTCAGACGTCACCGTGGAGGTTTCCATGGAAGTGGGTGTTGTTGTTTCTTTTTAGAGGAGAAAAACAGAAGACATTAATATTGCAAATGAACTAATGTAGAAAGCAAACATTTACATAGGTGATGCTTTTGATAGCATGTAGGTAATTTGGGTACTTATTAAGATTGTGCCACTAGAAATACAGTAATTTCCCCCTTTTAAACATTCCTTTTATTTTTGGTTTCGGTTCTTTTAGTTTGGTGAAATAACAGCAACATTTGTGTTTAGAGCATAAAATGCAGGTAACACTCATACTAGTGCCAATGTCCATATTGCATTCTTGTATTCAACAGAAACTTTATCAGAGGTATGGCTAGTGAATTGTAATGCTAGAGTATGATTGACTGGAGGCGTTGCTGCTAAAACTGGTATTTTGATTGTCATCTAATTTCTGTACCGAGGCCAATCGCAAAAAACAGGTCACTTCCATTGACGATTTTACAGTGGGTTCAGATTTAGGTGGAAGGATACTGCAGCCAAAAAGAAACTCCCCGTGAGCTGATTTTTTGTCTATTGATTTTTGCACACTCACAATTGGCTGGACAGCATGATTGCTTTGTTACAGAGGATGTCTCATAACCACCAAACTATTATTTATGACCTTCATTCAACAATACATATACTTAAGCATTCGAAAGTAAAATATGAAATCAACTATCAAGAAAATGTTTTTTCATAAAATGCAAATGAAGGGGGCAGTTGAAATAAAATGGTGAAAAAGGAAGAGGAAAAAAGAAAGACATATGATAAAATCAGCTGAGTTTGAGTGTAGCACTTAGAAAGTGCAATAAAGAAATATATCAACAAAAAAGATACCTGCAGTTGAAGTAGGTATACTTGTACTTTCTGATGTCACCGGGGCGGTTACCACGGATGTAGGGTTGGTTGTTTCTTGTTACAGGAAACAAAATAAAAGGAATTAATATTGTGAAAAAACTGAAACAGTAAACTGAAACTGATATTATTGGAGACGTCTCGCACTGTATAGGAGATTTGTGACTCTTGAGTCATCAATTAAAATTACAGCATTTTATCACGTTCTGAATACCTATTACTATAGGTTACAACTCTTTCAGATTGCTGCAGTATTTAGAAAATAAATTTTTGGAGAATAAAATGCAGGTCATTCACCTACTGTGCCAACACCAACATGTATTTCTCTTTATACCCTCTGAAAACTATTGAAATCTGTAGCTAATGAATCGTCAGGCTATAGTGCAACAGAAAAGAGGGATTCCCAATTAATTTACAATTTTCAATGGCCGCATAAATTGGGTTTCAAGCCCTTTTTCACTAACAGGTCTATTGTAATAAAGACTTGATAATGGTTTCAGGTTTAAGGAGCAGTCTTTAACCAAAATGCAACAGAAGCTCCATCTGAGGACGCTGGGCCTGATTGACAAAGTTAAATTGACACTTTCATGTACATGAAAGATTTTTTGCCATTCACAGACACATTTACAAGTAGTATCTTTTTTACGACCTATCTTTTAATGCGCAGAGATTCTGTCGATAATGTTGAGACTCCTCAGTCATAAAGATACTACTCGTATAATTACTTTGGGAATTACAAATAATCATAGACTTACAAAATATGTAAAATTACCTTTGTGAATCAGGCTATCTCTGCCAATTTAGGTTGCATGCTAAAGGTTGACTAGATAGTATATGTGATATGTTGTCTTGGATGCCCCACATCTACCACATTATTTTTTAGGGCTTTGTCTAAACAGTGAAAATGTTTAGGTTTTGGAAAATAAAATACAAAAAACAAGACATCAATAGATGAGTGAGAGATGAAAGGAAAATAGTAGGAATTTTGGAAAGAAAATAAAAGAAAGGAAACATGAAGACACATCATAAAATAAAAAGTGTTTGTGGGTCATAATCAAAAACAGCAACAACAAAAATGATTAGCCAAACAGGATACCTGCAGTTGAAGTTGCTGTGCTTGTTTGTTCAGACGTCATCGTGGTGGTTTCCATGGAAGTGGGTGTTGTTGTTTCTTTTTAGAGGAGAAAAACAGAAGACATTAATATTGCAAATGAACTAATGTAGAAAGCAAACATTTACATAAGTGATGCTTTTGATAGCATGTAGGTAATTTGGGTACTTATTAAGATTGTGCCACTAGAAATACAGTAATTTCCCCCTTTTAAACATTCCTTTTATTTTCGGTTTCGGTTCTTTAGGTTTGGTGAAATAACAGCAACATTTGTGTTTAAAGCATAAAATGCAGGTAACACTCATACTAGTGCCAATGTCCATATTGCATTCTTGTATTCAACAGAAACTTTATTAGAGGTATTGGCTCCCCGTCAATAAAAGGATTACTTTCCGGCTCCTAACCCACGCACACAAAGCACTCTACGAAATCGGACCCGAATGCCTCAACACAAGACTGTCCTTCTACACCCCCTCCCGCCAAATACGATCCGCCAACCAAGCCCTTGCCACTGTACCTCGCATCAACAAAACCACAATGGGAGGTAGATCCTTCTCCTACCTGGCAGCTAAAACCTGGAACTCACTTCCCACTCACCTTCGCCTTACTCAGAACCACCTAGCATTCAGAAAGCAACTTAAAACATGGATATTTGACAAGTAATTCCCCACCCTTCTCCAAGCGCCTTGAGACCCTCTGGGTATGTAGAGCGCTATATAAATTTATTGACTTGACTTGACTTGACTATTGCTAGTGAATTGTAATGCTAGAGTATGATTGACTGGAGGCGTTGCTGCTAAAATTGGTATTTTGATTGTCATCTAATTTCTGTACCGAGGCTAATCGCAAAAAACAGGTCACTTCCATTGACGATTTTACAGTGGGTTCAGATTTAGGTGGAAGGATACTGCAGCCAAAAAGAAACTCCCCGTGAGCTGATTTTTGTCTATTGATTTTTGCACAGTCACAATTGGCTGGACAGCATGTTTGCTTTGTTACAGAGGATGTCTCATAACCACCAAACTATTATTTATGACCTTTATTCGAGAATACATATATTTAAGCATTCGAAAGTAAAATATGAAATCAACATTCAAGAAAATGTGTTTCATAAAATGCAAATGAAAGGGGCAGTTGAAATAAAATGGTGAAAAAGGAAGAGGAAAAAAGGAAGACATATGATAAAAACACCTGAGTTTGAGTGTAGCACTTAGAAAGTGCAATAAAGAAATATATCAACAAAAAAGATACCTGCAGTTGAAGTAGGTATACTTGTACTTTCTGATGTCACCGGGGCGGTTACCACGGATGTAGGGTTGGTTGTTTCTTGTTACAGGAAACAAAATAAAATGAATTAATATTGTGAACAAACTGAAACAGTAAACTGAAACTGATATTATTGGAGACGTCTCGCACTGTGTAGGGGATTTGTGACTCTTGAGTCATCCATTAAAATTACAGCATTTTCTCACTTTCTGAATACCTATTACTATAGGTTACAACTCTTTCAGATTGCTGGAGTATTTAGAAAATACATTTTTGGAGAATAAAATGCAGTTCATTCACCTACTGTGCCAACACCAACATGTATTTCTCTTTATACCCTCTGAAAACCATTGAAATCTGTAGCTAATGAATCGTCAGGCTATAGTGCAACAGAAAAGAGGGATTCCCAATTAATTTACAATTTTCAATGGCCGCATAAATTGGGTTCCAAGCCCTTTTTCACTAACAAGTCTATTGTAATAAAGACTTGATAATGGTTTCAGGTTTAAGGAGCAGTCTTTAGCCAAAATGCAACAGAAGCTCCATCTGAGGACGCTGGGCCTGATTGACAAAGTTAAATTGACACTTTCATGTACATGAAAGATTTTTTGCCATTCACAGACACATTTACAAGTAGTATCTTTTTTACGACCTATCTTTTAATGCGCAGAGATTCTGTCGATAATGTTGAGACTCCTCAGTCATAAAGATACTACTCGTATAATTACTTTGGGAATTACAAATAATCATGGACTTACAAAATATGTAAAATTACCTTTGTGAATCAGGCTATCTGTGCCAATTTAGGTTGCATGCTAAAGGTTGACTACATAGTATATGTGATGTGTTGTCTTGGATGCCCCACACCTACCACATTATTTTTTAGGGCTTTGTTTAAACAGTGAAAATGTTTAGGTTTTGGAAAATAAAATACAAAAAACAAGACATCAATAGATGAGTAAGAGATGAAAGGAAAATAGTAGGAATTTTGGAAAGAAAATAAAAGAAAGGAAACATGAAGACACATCATAAAATAAAAAGTGTTTGTGGGTCATAATAAAAAACAGCAACAACAAAAATGATTAGCCAAACAGGATACCTGCAGTTGAAGTTGCTGTGCTTGTTTGTTCAGATGTCACCGTGGTGGTTTCCATGGAAGTGGGTGTTGTTGTTTCTTTTTAGAGGAGAAAAACAGAAGACATTAATATTGCAAATGAACTAATGTAGAAAGCAAACATTTACATAGGTGATGCTTTTGATAGCATGTAGGTAATTTGGGTACTTATTAAGATTGTGCCACTAGAAATACAGTAATTTCCCCCTTTTAAAGATTCCTTTTATTTTTGGTTTCGGTTCTTTTAGTTTGGTGAAATAACAGCAACATTTGTGTTTAGAGCATAAAATGCAGGTAACACTCATACTAGTGCCAATGTCCATATTGCATTCTTGTATTCAACAGAAACTTTATCAGAGGTATAGCTAGTGAATTGTAATGCTAGAGTATGATTGACTGGAGGCGTTGCTGCTAAAATTGGTATTTTGATTGTCATCTAATTTCTATACCGAGGCCAATCGCAAAAAACAGGTCACTTCCATTGACGATTTTACAGTGGGTTCAGATTTAGGTGGAAGGATACTGCAGCCAAAAAGAAACTCCCCGTGAGCTGATTTTTTGTCTATTGATTTTTGCACACTCACAATTGTCTGGACAGCATGATTGCTTTGTTACAGAGGATGTCTCATAACCACCAAACTATTGTTTATGACCTTTATTCAAGAATACATATATTTAAGCATTCGAAAGTAAAATATGAAATCAACAATCAAGAATTTTTTTTTTCATAAAATGCATATGAAGGGGGCAGTTGAAATAAAATGGTGAAAAAGGAAGATGAAAAATGAAAGACATATGATAAAATCAGCTGAGTTTGAGTGTAGCACTTAGAAAGTGCAATAAAGAAATATATTAACAAAAAAAGATACCTGCAGTTGAAGTAGGTATACTTGTACTTTCTGATGTCACCGGGGCGGTTACCACGGATGTAGGGTTGGTTGTTTCTTGTTACAGGAAACAAAATAAAATTAATTAATATTGTGAATAAACTGAAACAGTAAACTAAAACTGATATTATTGGAGACGTCTCGCACTGTATAGGAGATTTGTGACTCTTGAGTCATCCATTAAAATTACAGCATTTTCTCACGTTCTGAATACCTATTACTATAGGTTACAACTCTTTCAGATTGCTGGAGTATTTAGAAAATACATTTTTGGAGAATAAAATGCAGTTCATTCACCTACTGTGCCAACACCAACATGTATTTCTCTTTATACCCTCTGAAAACTATTGAAATCTGTAGCTAATAAATCGTCAGGCTATAGTGCAACAGAAAAGAGGGATTCCCAATTAATTTACAATTTTCAATGGCCGCATAAATTGGGTTCCAAGCCCTTTTTCACTAACAAGTCTATTGTAATAAAGACTTGATAAGGGTTTCAGGTTTAAGGAGCAGTCTTTAGCCAAAATGCAACAGAAGCTCCATCTGAGGACGCTGGGCCTGATTGACAAAGTTAAATTCACACTTTCATGTACATGAAAGATTTTTTGCCATTCACAGACACATTTACAAGTAGTATCTTTTTTACGACCTATCTTTTAATGCGCAGAGATTCTGTTGATAATGTTGAGACTCCTCAGTCATAAAGATACTACTCGTATAATTACTTTGGGAATTACAAATAATCATAGACTTACAAAATATGTAAAATTACCTTTGTGAATCAGGCTATCTGTGCCAATTTAGGTTGCATTCTAAAGGTTGACTAGATAGTATATGTGATATGTTGTCTTGGATGCCCCACATCTACCACATTATTTTTTAGGGCTTTGTTTAAACAGTGAAAATGTTTAGGTTTTGGAAAATAAAATACAAAAAACAAGACATCAATAGATGAGTAAGAGATGAAAGGAAAATAGTAGGAATTTTGGAAAGAAAATAAAAGAAAGGAAACATGAAGACGCATCATAAAATAAAAAGTGTTTGTGGGTCATAATCAAAAACAGCAACAACAAAAATGATTAGCCAAACAGGATACCTGCAGTTGAAGTTGCTGTGCTTGTTTGTTCAGACGTCATCGTGGTGGTTTCCATGGAAGTGGGTGTTGTTGTTTCTTTTTAGAGGAGAAAAACAGAAGACATTGATATTGCAAATGAACTAATGTAGAAAGCAAACATTTACATAAGTGATGCTTTTGATAGCATGTAGGTCATTTGGGTACTTATTAGGATTGTACCACTAGAAATACAGTAATTTCCCCCTTTTAAACATTCCTTTTATTTTCGGTTTCGGTTCTTTATTTTGGTGAAATAACAGCAACATTTGAGTTTAAAGCATAACATGCAGGTAACACTCATACTAGTGCCAATGTCCATATTGCATTCTTGTATTAAACAGAAACTTTATTAGAGGTATAGCTAGTGAATTGTAATGCTAGAGTATGATTGACTGGAGGCGTTGCTGCTAAAATTGGTATTTTGATTGTCATCTAATTTCTGTACCGAGGCTAATCGCGAAAAACAGGTCAATTCCATTGACGATTTTACAGTGGGTTCAGAATTAGGTGGAAGGATACTGCAGCCAAAAAGAACCTCCCCGTGAGCTGATTTTTTGTCTATTTATTTTTGCACAGTCTCAATTGGCTGGACAGCATGTTTGCCTTGTTACAGAGGATGTCTCATAACCACCAAACTATTATTCAAGACCTTTATTCAAGAATACATATATTTAAGCATTCGAAAGTAAAATATGAAATCCACAATCAAGAAAATGTGTTTCATAAAATGCAAATGAAGGGGGCAGTTGAAATAAAATGGTGAAAAAGGAAGAGGAAAAAAGAAAGACATATGATAAAATCAGCTGAGTTTGAGTGTAGCACTTAGAAAGTGCAATAAAGAAATATATCAACAAAAAATATACCTGCAGTTGAAGTAGGTATACTTGTACTTTCTGATGTCACCGGGGCGGTTACCACGGATGTAGGGTTGGTTGTTTCTTGTTACAGGAAACAAAATAAAATGAATTAATATTGTGAATAAACTGAAACAGTAAACTGAAACTGATATTATTGGAGACGTCTCGCACTGTATAGGGGATTTGTGACTCTTGAGTAATCCATTAAAATTACAGCATTTTCTCACTTTCTGAATACCTATTACTATAGGTTACAACACTTTCAGATTGCTGCAGTATTTAGAAAATACATTTTTGGAGAATAAAATGCAGGTCATTCACCTACTGTGCCAACACCAATATGTATTTCTCTTTATACCCTCTGAAAACTATTGAAATCTGTAGCTAATGAATCATCAGGCTATAGTGCAACAGAAAAGAGGGATTCCCAATTAATTTACAATTTTCAATGGTCGCATAAATTGTGTTCCAAGCCCTTTTTCACTAACAGGTCTATCGTAATAAAGACTTGATAATGGTTTCAGGTTTAAGGAGCAGTCTTTAGCCAAAATGCAACATATCTGAGGACGCTGGGCCTGATTGACAAAGTTAAATTGACACTTTCATGTACATGAAAGATTTTTTGCCATTCACAGACACATTTTCAAGTAGTATCTTTTTTACGACCTATCTTTTAATGCGCAGAGATTCTGTCGATTATGTTGAGACTCCTCAGTCATAAAGATACTACTCGTATAATTACTTTGGGAATTACAAATAATCATTGACTTACAAAATATGTAAAATTACCTTTGTGAATCAGGCTATCTGTGCCAATTTAGGTTGCATGCTAAAGGTTGACTAGATAGTATATGTGATATGTTGTCTTGGATGCCCCACATCTACCACATTATTTTTTAGGCCTTTGTTTAAACAGTGAAAATGTTTAGGTTTTGGAAAATAAAATACAAAAAACAAGACATCAATAGATGAGTAAGAGATGAAAGGAAAATAGTAGGAATTTTGGAAAGAAAATAAAAGAAAGGAAACATGAAGACACATCATAAAATAAAAAGTGTTTGTGGGTCATAATAAAAAACAGCAACAACAAAAATGATTAGCCAAACAGGATACCTGCAGTTGAAGTTGCTGTGCTTGTTTGTTCAGACGTCACCGTGGTGGTTTCCATGGAAGTGGGTGTTGTTGTTTCTTTTTAGAGGAGAAACACAGAAGACATTAATATTGCAAATGAACTAATGTAGAAAGCAAACATTTACATAGGTGATGCTTTTGATAGCATGTAGGTAATTTGGGTACTTATTAAGATTGTGCCACTAGAAATACAGTAATTTCCCCCTTTTAAAGAGTCCTTTTATTTTTGGTTTCGGTTCTTTTAGTTTGGTGAAATAACAGCAACATTTGTGTTTAGAGCATAAAATGCAGGTAACACTCATACTAGTGCCAATGTCCATATTGTATTCTTGTATTCAACAGAAACTTTATCAGAGGTATAGCTAGTGAATTGTAATGCTAGAGTATGATTGACTGGAGGCGTAGCTGCTAAAATTGGTATTTTGATTGTCATCTAATTTCTATACCGAGGCCAATCGCAAAAAACAGGTCACTTCCATTGACGATTTTACAGTGGGTTCAGATTTAGGTGGAAGGATACTGCAGCCAAAAAGAAACTCCCCGTGAGCTGATTTTTTGTCTATTGATTTTTGCACACTCACAATTGTCTGGACAGCATGATTGCTTTGTTACAGAGGATGTCTCATAACCACCAAACTATTATTTATGACCTTTATTCAAGAATACATATATTTAAGCATTCGAAAGTAAAATATGAAATCAACAATCTAGAATTTTTTTTTTCATAAAATGCATATGAAGGGGGCAGTTGAAATAAAATGGTGAAAAAGGAAGATGAAAAATGAAAGACATATGATAAAATCAGCTGAGTTTGAGTGTAGCACTTAGAAAGTGCAATAAAGAAATATATCAACAAAAAAAGATACCTGCAGTTGAAGTAGGTATACTTGTACTTTCTGATGTCACCGGGGCGGTTACCACGGATGTAGGGTTGGTTGTTTCTTGTTACAGGAAACAAAATAAAATTAATTAATATTGTGAATAAACTGAAACAGTAAACTGAAACTGATATTATTGGAGACGTCTCGCACTGTATAGGAGATTTGTGACTCTTGAGTCATCCATTAAAATTACAGAATTTTCTCACGTTCTGAATACCTATTACTATAGGTTACAACTCTTTCAGATTGCTGCAGTATTTAGAAAATACATTTTTGGAGAATAAAATGCAGTTCATTCACCTACTGTGCCAACACCAACATGTGTTTCTCTTTATACCCTCTGAAAACAATTGAAATCTGTAGCTAATAAATCGTCAGGCTATAGTGCAACAGAAAAGAGAGATTCCCAATTCATTTACAATTTTCAATGGCCGCATAAATTGGGTTCCAAGCCCTTTTTCACTAACAAGTCTATTGTAATAAAGACTTGATAATGGTTTCAGGTTTAAGGAGCAGTCTTTAGCCAAAATGCGACAGAAGCTCCATCTGAGGACGCTGGGCCTGATTGACAAAGTTAAATTGACACTTTCATGTACATGAAAGATTTTTTGCCATTTACAGACACATTTACAAGTAGTATCTTTTTTTACGACCTATCTTTTAATGCGCAGAGATTCTGTCGATAATGTTGAGACTCCTCAGTCATAAAGATACTACTCGTATAATTACTTTGGGAATTATAAGTAATCATAGACTTACAAAATACGTAAAATTACCTTTGTGAATCAGGCTATCTGTGCCAATTTAGGTTGCATGCTAAAGGTTGACTAGATAGTATATGTGATGTGTTGTCTTGGATGCCCCACATCTACCAAATTTTTTTTTAGGGTTTTGTTTAAACAGTGAAAATGTTTAGGTTTTGAAAAATAAAATACAAAAAACAAGACATCAATAGATGAGTAAGAGATGAAAGGAAAATAGTAGGAATTTTGGAAAGAAAATTAAAGAAAGGAAACATGAAGACACATCATAAAATAAAAAGTGTTTGTGGGTCATGATAAAAAACAGCAACAACAAAAATGATTAGCCAAACAGGATACCTGCAGTTGAAGTTGCTGTGCTTGTTTGTTCAGATGTCACCGTGGTGGTTTCCATGGAAGTGGGTGTTGTTGTTTCTTTTTAGAGGAGAAAAACAGAAGACATTAATATTACAAATTAACTAATGTAGAAAGCAAAAATTGACATAAGTGATGCTTTTGATAGCATGTAGGTAATTTAGGTACCTATTAAGGTTGTGCGACTAAAAATACAGTAATTTCCCCTTTTTAAACATTCCTTTTATTGTCGGTTTCGTTTTTTTTTGCAGTTTGGTGAAATAACAGCAACATTTGTGTTTAGAGCATAAAATGCAGGTAACACTCTTACTAGTGCCAATGTCCATATTGCATTCTTGTATTCAACAGAAACTTTATCAGAGGTATAGCTAGTGAATTGTAATGCTAGAGTATGATTGACTGGAGGCGTTGCTAATAAAATTGGTATTTTGATTGTCATCTAATTTCTGTACCGAGGCCAATTGCAAAAAACAGGTCATTTCCATTGACGATTTTACAGTGGGTTCAGATTTAGATGGAAGGATACTGCAGCCAAAAAGAAACTCCCCGTGAGCTGATTTTTTGTCTATTTATTTTTGCACAGTCTCAATTGGCTGGACAGCATGTTTGCTTTGTTACAGAGGATGTCTCATAACCACCAAACTATTATTCATGACCTTTATTCAAGAATACATATATTTAAGCATTCGAAAGTAAAATATGAAATCCACAATCAAGAAAATGTGTTTCATAAAATGCAAATGAAGGGGGCAGTTGAAATAAAATGGTGAAAAAGGAAGAGGAAAAAAGAAAGACATATGATAAAATCAGCTGAGTTTGAGTGTAGCACTTAGAAAGTGCAATAAAGAAATATATCAACAAAAAATATACCTGCAGTTGAAGTAGGTATACTTGTACTTTCTGATGTCACCGGGGCGGTTACCACGGATGTAGGGTTGGTTGTTTCTTGTTACAGGAAACAAAATAAAATGAATTAATATTGTGAATAAACTGAAACAGTAAACTGAAACTGATATTATTGGAGACGTCTCGCACTGTATAGGGAATTTGTGACTCTTGAGTCATCCATTAAAATTACAGCATTTTCTCACTTTCTGAATACCTATTACTATAGGTTACAACACTTTCAGATTGCTGCAGTATTTAGAAAATACATTTTTGGAGAATAAAATGCAGGTCATTCACCTACTGTGCCAACACCAATATGTATTTCTCTTTCTACCCTCTGAAAACTATTGAAATCTGTAGCTAATGAATCATCAGGCTATAGTGCAACAGAAAAGAGGGATTCCCAATTAATTTACAATTTTCAATGGTCGCATAAATTGTGTTCCAAGCCCTTTTTCACTAACAGGTCTATCGTAATAAAGACTTGATAATGGTTTCAGGTTTAAGGAGCAGTCTTTAGCCAAAATGCAACAGAAGCTCCATCTGAGGACGCTGGGCCTGATTGACAAAGTTAAATTGACACTTTCATGTACATGAAAGATTTTTTGCCATTCACAGACACATTTTCAAGTAGTATCTTTTTTACGACCTATCTTTTAATGCGCAGAGATTCTGTTGATTATGTTGAGACTCCTCAGTCATAAAGATACTACTCGTATAATTACTTTGGGAATTACAAATAATCATTGACTTACAAAATATGTAAAATTACCTTTGTGAATCAGGCTATCTGTGCCAATTTAGGTTGCATGCTAAAGGTTGACTAGATAGTATATGTGATATGTTGTCTTGGATGCCCCACATCTACCACATTATTTTTTAGGGCTTTGTTTAAACAGTGAAAATGTTTAGGTTTTGGAAAATAAAATACAAAAAACAAGACATCAATAGATGAGTAAGAGATGAAAGGAAAATAGTAGGAATTTTGGAAAGAAAATAAAAGAAAGGAAACATGAAGACACATCATAAAATAAAAAGTGTTTGTGGGTCATAATAAAAAACAGCAACAACAAAAATGATTAGCCAAACAGGATACCTGCAGTTGAAGTTGCTGTGCTTGTTTGTTCAGACGTCACCGTGGTGGTTTCCATGGAAGTGGGTGTTGTTGTTTCTTTTTAGAGGAGAAACACAGAAGACATTAATATTGCAAATGAACTAATGTAGAAAGCAAACATTTACATAGGTGATGCTTTTGATAGCATGTAGGTAATTTGGGTACTTATTAAGATTGTGCCACTAGAAATACAGTAATTTCCCCCTTTTAAAGATTCCTTTTATTTTTGGTTTCGGTTCTTTTAGTTTGGTGAAATAACAGCAACATTTGTGTTTAGAGCATAAAATGCAGGTAACACTCATACTAGTGCCAATGTCCATATTGCATTCTTGTATTCAACAGAAACTTTATCAGAGGTATAGCTAGTGAATTGTAATGCTAGAGTATGATTGACTGGAGGCGTAGCTGCTAAAATTGGTATTTTGATTGTCATCTAATTTCTATACCGAGGCCAATCGCAAAAAACAGGTCACTTCCATTGACGATTTTACAGTGGGTTCAGATTTAGGTGGAAGGATACTGCAGCCAAAAAGAAACTCCCCGTGAGCTGATTTTTTGTCTATTGATTTTTGCACACTCACAATTGTCTGGACAGCATGATTGCTTTGTTACAGAGGATGTCTCATAACCACCAAACTATTATTTATGACCTTTATTCAAGAATACATATATTTAAGCATTCGAAAGTAAAATATGAAATCAACAATCAAGAATTTTTTTTTTCATAAAATGCATATGAAGGGGGCAGTTGAAATAAAATGGTGAAAAAGGAAGATGAAAAATGAAAGACATATGATAAAATCAGCTGAGTTTGAGTGTAGCACTTAGAAAGTGCAATAAAGAAATATATCAACAAAAAAAGATACCTGCAGTTGAAGTAGGTATACTTGTACTTTCTGATGTCACCGGGGCGGTTACCACGGATGTAGGGTTTGTTGTTTCTTGTTACAGGAAACAAAATAAAATTAATTATTATTGTGAATAAACTGAAACAGTAAACTGAAACTGATATTATTGGAGACGTCTCGCACTGTATAGGAGATTTGTGACTCTTGAGCCATCCATTAAAATTACAGCATTTTCTCACGTTCTGAATACCTATTACTATAGGTTACAACTCTTTCAGATTGCTGCAGTATTTAGAAAATACATTTTTGGAGAATAAAATGCAGTTCATTCACCTACTGTGCCAACACCAACATGTATTTCTCTTTATACCCTCTGAAAACAATTGAAATCTGTAGCTAATAAATCGTCAGGCTATAGTGCAACAGAAAAGAGAGATTCCCAATTAATTTACAATTTTCAATGGCCGCATAAATTGGGTTCCAAGCCCTTTTTCACTAACAAGTCTATTGTAATAAAGACTTGATAATGGTTTCAGGTTTAAGGAGCAGTCTTTAGCCAAAATGCGACAGAAGCTCCATCTGAGGACGCTGGGCCTGATTGACAAAGTTAAATTGACACTTTCATGTACATGAAAGATTTTTTGCCATTTACAGACACATTTACAAGTAGTATCTTTTTTTACGACCTATCTTTTAATGCGCAGAGATTCTGTCGATAATGTTGAGACTCCTCAGTCATAAAGATACTACTCGTATAATTACTTTGGGAATTATAAGTAATCATAGACTTACAAAATACGTAAAATTACCTTTGTGAATCAGGCTATCTGTGCCAATTTAGGTTGCATGCTAAAGGTTGACTAGATAGTATATGTGATGTGTTGTCTTGGATGCCCCACATCTACCAAATTTTTTTTTAGGGTTTTGTTTAAACAGTGAAAATGTTTAGGTTTTGAAAAATAAAATACAAAAAACAAGACATCAATAGATGAGTAAGAGATGAAAGGAAAATAGTAGGAATTTTGGAAAGAAAATTAAAGAAAGGAAACATGAAGACACATCATAAAATAAAAAGTGTTTGTGGGTCATGATAAAAAACAGCAACAACAAAAATGATTAGCCAAACAGGATACCTGCAGTTGAAGTTGCTGTGCTTGTTTGTTTAGATGTCACCGTGGTGGTTTCCATGGAAGTGGGTGTTGTTGTTTCTTTTTAGAGGAGAAAAACAGAAGACATTAATATTACAAATTAACTAATGTAGAAAGCAAAAATTGACATAAGTGATGCTTTTGATAGCATGTAGGTAATTTAGGTACCTATTAAGGTTGTGCGACTAAAAATACAGTAATTTCCCCTTTTTAAACATTCCTTTTATTGTCGGTTTCGTTTTTTTTTGCAGTTTGGTGAAATAACAGCAACATTTGTGTTTAGAGCATAAAATGCAGGTAACACTCTTACTAGTGCCAATGTCCATATTGCATTCTTGTATTCAACAGAAACTTTATCAGAGGTATAGCTAGTGAATTGTAATGCTAGAGTATGATTGACTGGAGGCGTTGCTAATAAAATTGGTATTTTGATTGTCATCTAATTTCTGTACCGAGGCCAATTGCAAAAAACAGGTCATTTCCATTGACGATTTTACAGTGGGTTCAGATTTAGATGGAAGGATACTGCAGCCAAAAAGAAACTCCCCGTGAGCTGATTTTTTGTCTATTTATTTTTGCACAGTCTCAATTGGCTGGACAGCATGTTTGCTTTGTTACAGAGGATGTCTCATAACCACCAAACTATTATTCATGACCTTTATTCAAGAATACATATATTTAAGCATTCGAAAGTAAAATATGAAATCCACAATCAAGAAAATGTGTTTCATAAAATGCAAATGAAGGGGGCAGTTGAAATAAAATGGTGAAAAAGGAAGAGGAAAAAAGAAAGACATATGATAAAATCAGCTGAGTTTGAGTGTAGCACTTAGAAAGTGCAATAAAGAAATATATCAACAAAAAAGATACCTGCAGTTGAAGTAGGTATACTTGTACTTTCTGATGTCACCGGGGCGGTTACCACGGATGTAGGGTTGGTTGTTTCTTGTTACAGGAAACAAAATAAAATGAATTAATATTGTGAATAAACTGAAACAGTAAACTGAAACTGATATTATTGGAGACGTCTCGCACTGTATAGGGAATTTGTGACTCTTGAGTCATCCATTAAAATTACAGCATTTTCTCACTTTCTGAATACCTATTACTATAGGTTACAACACTTTCAGATTGCTGCAGTATTTAGAAAATACATTTTTAGAGAATAAAATGCAGGTCATTCACCTACTGTGCCAACACCAATATGTATTTCTCTTTCTACCCTCTGAAAACTATTGAAATCTGTAGCTAATGAATCGTCAGGCTATAGTGCAACAGAAAAGAGGGATTCCCAATTAATTTACAATTTTCAATGGCCGCATAAATTGTGTTCCAAGCCCTTTTTCACTAACAGGTCTATCGTAATAAAGACTTGATAATGGTTTCAGGTTTAAGGAGCAGTCTTTAGCCAAAATGCAACAGAAGCTCCATCTGAGGACGCTGGGCCTGATTGACAAAGTTAAATTGACACTTTCATGTACATGAAAGATTTTTTGCCATTCACAGACACATTTACAAGTAGTATCTTTTTTACGACCTATCTTTTAATGCGCAGAGATTCTGTCGATAATGTTGAGACTCCTCAGTCATAAAGATACTACTCGTATAATTACTTTGGGAATTACAAATAATCATGGACTTACAAAATATGTAAAATTACCTTTGTGAATCAGGCTATCTGTGCCAATTTAGGTTGCATGCTAAAGGTTGACTACATAGTATATGTGATGTGTTGTCTTGGATGCCCCACACCTACCACATTATTTTTTAGGGCTTTATTTAAACAGTGAAAATGTTTAGGTTTTGGAAAATAAAATACAAAAAACAAGACATCAATAGATGAGTAAGAGATGAAAGGAAAATAGTAGGAATTTTGGAAAGAAAATAAAAGAAAGGAAACATGAAGACACATCATAAAATAAAAAGTGTTTGTGGGTCATAATAAAAAACAGCAACAACAAAAATCATTAGCCAAACAGGATACCTGCAGTTGAAGTTGCTGTGCTTGTTTGTTCAGATGTCACCGTGGTGGTTTCCATGGAAGTGGGTGTTGTTGTTTCTTTTTAGAGGAGAAAAACAGAAGACATTAATATTGCAAATGAACTAATGTAGAAAGCAAACATTTACATAGGTGATGCTTTTGATAGCATGTAGGTAATTTGGGTACTTATTAAGATTGTGCCACTAGAAATACAGTAATTTCCCCCTTTTAAAGATTCCTTTTATTTTTGGTTTCGGTTCTTTTAGTTTGGTGAAATAACAGCAACATTTGTGTTTAGAGCATAAAATGCAGGTAACACTCACACTAGTGCCAATGTCCATATTGCATTCTTGTATTCAACAGAAACATTATCAGAGGTATAGCTAGTGAATTGTAATGCTAGAGTATGATTGACTGGAGGCGTTGCTGCTAAAATTGGTATTTTGATTGTCATCTAATTTCTATACCGAGGCCAATCGCAAAAAACAGGTCACTTCCATTGACGATTTTACAGTGGGTTCAGATTTAGGTGGAAGGATACTGCAGCCAAAAAGAAACTCCCCGTGAGCTGATTTTTTGTCTATTGATTTTTGCACACTCACAATTGTCTGGACAGCATGATTGCTTTGTTACAGAGGATGTCTCATAACCACCAAACTATTATTTATGACCTTTATTCAAGAATACATATATTTAAGCATTCGAAAGTAAAATATGAAATCAACAATCAAGAATTTTTTTTTTCATAAAATGCATATGAAGGGGGCAGTTGAAATAAAATGGTGAAAAAGGAAGATGAAAAATGAAAGACATATGATAAAATCAGCTGAGTTTGAGTGTAGCACTTAGAAAGTGCAATAAAGAAATATATCAACAAAAAAAGATACCTGCAGTTGAAGTAGGTATACTTGTACTTTCTGATGTCACCGGGGCGGTTACCACGGATGTAGGGTTGGTTGTTTCTTGTTACAGGAAACAAAATAAAATTAATTAATATTGTGAATAAACTGAAACAGTAAACTGAAACTGATATTATTGGAGACGTCTCGCACTGTATAGGAGATTTGTGACTCTTGAGTCATCCATTAAAATTACAGCATTTTCTCACGTTCTGAATACCTATTACTATAGGTTACAACTCTTTCAGATTGCTGCAGTATTTAGAAAATAAATTTTTGGAGAATAAAATGCAGTTCATTCACCTACTGTGCCAACACCAACATGTATTTCTCTTTATACCCTCTGAAAACTATTGAAATCTGTAGCTAATAAATCGTCAGGCTATAGTGCAACAGAAAAGAGGGATTCCCAATTAATTTACAATTTTCAATGGCCGCATAAATTGGGTTCCAAGCCCTTTTTCACTAACAAGTCTATTGTAATAAAGACTTGATAAGGGTTTCAGGTTTAAGGAGCAGTCTTTAGCCAAAATGCAACAGAAGCTCCATCTGAGGACGCTGGGCCTGATTGACAAAGTTAAATTGACACTTTCATGTACATGAAAGATTTTTTGCCATTCACAGACACATTTACAAGTAGTATCTTTTTTACGACCTATCTTTTAATGCGCAGAGATTCTGTTGATAATGTTGAGACTCCTCATTCATAAAGATACTACTCGTATAATTACTTTGGGAATTACAAATAATCATTGACTTACAAAATATGTAAAATTACCTTTGTGAATCAGGCTATCTGTGCCAATTTAGGTTGCATGCTAAAGGTTGACTAGATAGTATATGTGATATGTTTTCTTGGATGCCCCACATCTACCACATTATTTTTTAGGGCTTTGTTTAAACAATGAAAATGTTTAGGTTTTGGAAAATAAAATACAAAAAACAAGACATCAATAGATGAGTAAGAGATGAAAGGAAAATAGTAGGAATTTTGGAAAGAAAATAAAAGAAAGGAAACATGAAGACACATCATAAAATAAAAAGTGTTTGTGGGTCATAATCAAAAACAGCAACAACAAAAATGATTAGCCAAACAGGATACCTGCAGTTGAAGTTGCTGTGCTTGTTTGTTCAGACGTCATCATGGTGGTTTCCATGGAAGTGGGTGTTCTTGTTTCTTTTTAGAGGAGAAAAACAGAAGACATTAATATTGCAAATGAACTAATGTAGAAAGCAAACATTTACATAAGTGATGCTTTTGATAGCATGTAGGTAATTTGGGTACTTATTAAGATTGTACCACTAGAAATACAGTAATTTCCCCCTTTTAAACATTCCTTTTATTTTCGGTTTCGGTTCTTTTAGTTTGGTGAAATAACAGCAACATTTGAGTTTAAAGCATAAAATGCAGGTAACACTCATACTAGTGCCAATGTCCATATTGCATTCTTGTATTCAACAGAAACTTTATTAGAGGTATAGCTAGTGAATTGTAATGCTAGAGTATGATTGACTGGAGGCGTTGCTGCTAAAATTGGTATTTTGATTGTCATCTAATTTCTGTACCGAGGCTAATCGCAAAAAACAGGTCAATTCCATTGACGATTTTACAGTGGGTTCAGATTTAGGTGTAAGGATACTGCAGCCAAAAAGAACCTCCCCGTGAGCTGATTTTTTGTCTATTTATTTTTGCACAGTCTCAATTGGCTGGACAGCATGTATGCTTTGTTACAGAGGATGTCTCATAACCACCAAACTATTATTCATGACCTTTATTCAAGAATACATATATTTAAGCATTCGAAAGTAAAATATGAAATCCACAATCAAGAAAATGTGTTTCATAAAATGCAAATGAAGGGGGCAGTTGAAATAAAATGGTGAAAAAGGAAGAGGAAAAAAGAAAGACATATGATAAAATCAGCTGAGTTTGAGTGTAGCACTTAGAAAGTGCAATAAAGAAATATATCAACAAAAAATATACCTGCAGTTGAAGTAGGTATACTTGTACTTTCTGATGTCACCGGGGCGGTTACCACGGATGTAGGGTTGGTTGTTTCTTGTTACAGGAAACAAAATAAAATGAATTAATATTGTGAATAAACTGAAACAGTAAACTGAAACTGATATTATTGGAGACGTCTCGCACTGTATAGGGGATTTGTGACTCTTGAGTAATCCATTAAAATTACAGCATTTTCTCACTTTCTGAATACCTATTACTATAGGTTACAACACTTTCAGATTGCTGCAGTATTTAGAAAATACATTTTTGGAGAATAAAATGCAGGTCATTCACCTACTGTGCCAACACCAATATGTATTTCTCTTTATACCCTCTGAAAACTATTGAAATCTGTAGCTAATGAATCGTCAGGCTATAGTGCAACAGAAAAGAGGGATTCCCAATTAATTTACAATTTTCAATGGTCGCATAAATTGTGTTCCAAGCCCTTTTTCACTAACAGGTCTATCGTAATAAAGACTTGATAATGGTTTCAGGTTTAAGGAGCAGTCTTTAGCCAAAATGCAACATATCTGAGGACGCTGGGCCTGATTGACAAAGTTAAATTGACACTTTCATGTACATGAAAGATTTTTTGCCATTCACAGACACATTTTCAAGTAGTATCTTTTTTACGACCTATCTTTTAATGCGCAGAGATTCTGTCGATTATGTTGCGACTCCTCAGTCATAAAGATACTACTCGTATAATTACTTTGGGAATTACAAATAATCATTGACTTACAAAATATTTAAAATTACCTTTGTGAATCAGGCTATCTGTGCCAATTTAGGTTGCATGCTAAAGGTTGACTAGATAGTATATGTGATATGTTGTCTTGGATGCCCCACATCTACCACATTATTTTTTAGGGCTTTGTTTAAACAGTGAAAATGTTTAGGTTTTGGAAAATAAAATACAAAAAACAAGACATCAATAGATGAGTAAGAGATGAAAGGAAAATAGTAGGAATTTTGGAAATAAAATAAAAGAAAGGAAACATGAAGACACATCATAAAATAAAAAGTGTTTGTGGGTCATAATCAAAAACAGCAACAACAAAAATGATTAGCCAAACAGGATACCTGCAGTTGAAGTTGCTGTGCTTGTTTGTTCAGACGTCATTGTGGTGGTTTCCATGGAAGTGGGTGTTGTTGTTTCTTTTTAGAGGAGAAAAACAGAAGACATTAATATTGCAAATGAACTAATGTAGAAAGAAAACATTTACATAAGTGATGCTTTTGATAGCATGTAGGTAATTTGGGTACTTATTAAGATTGTACCACTAGAAA
The DNA here is from genome assembly GCF_964261635.1 of Lissotriton helveticus. Taxonomy (NCBI): domain Eukaryota; kingdom Metazoa; phylum Chordata; class Amphibia; order Caudata; family Salamandridae; genus Lissotriton; species Lissotriton helveticus. The sequence goes on along the minus strand of NC_136072.1, from coordinate 32,101,998 downwards.
TACAGTAATTTCCCCCTTTTAAACATTCCTTTTATTTTCGGTTTCGGTTCTTTTAGTTTGGTGAAATAACAGCAACATTTGAGTTTAAAGCATAAAATGCAGGTAACACTCATACTAGTGCCAATGTCCATATTGCATTCTTGTATTCAACAGAAACTTTATTAGAGGTATAGCTAGTGAATTGTAATGCTAGAGTATGATTGACTGGAGGCGTTGCTGCTAAAATTGGTATTTTGATTGTCATCTAATTTCTGTACCGAGGCTAATCGCAAAAAACAGGTCACTTCCATTGACGATTTTACAGTGGGTTCAGATTTAGGTGGAAGGATACTGCAGCCAAAAAAGAAACTCCCCGTGAGCTGATTTTTGTCTATTGATTTTTGCACAGTCACAATTGGCTGGACAGCATGTTTGCTTTGTTACAGAGGATGTCTCGTAGCCACCAAACTATTATTTATGACCTTTATTCGAGAATACATATATTTAAGCATTCGAAAGTAAAATATGAAATCAACATTCAAGAAAATGTGTTTCATAAAATGCAAATGAAGGGGGCAGTTGAAATAAAATGGTGAAAAAGGAAGAGGAAAAAAGAAAGACATATGATAAAATCAGCTGAGTTTGAGTGTAGCACTTAGAAAGTGTAATAAAGAAATATATCAACAAAAAAGATACCTGCAGTTGAAGTAGGTATACTTGTACTTTCTGATGTCACCGGGGCGGTTACCACGGATGTAGGGTTGGTTGTTTCTTGTTACAGGAAACAAAATAAAATGAATTAATATTGTGAATAAACTGAAACAGTAAACTGAAACTGATATTATTGGAGACGTCTCGCACTGTATAGGGGATTTGTGACTCTTGAGTAATCCATTAAAATTACAGCATTTTCTCACTTTCTGAATACCTATTACTATAGGTTACAACACTTTCAGATTGCTGCAGTATTTAGAAAATACATTTTTGGAGAATAAAATGCAGGTCATTCACCTACTGTGCCAACACCAATATGTATTTCTCTTTATACCCTCTGAAAACTATTGAAATCTGTAGCTAATGAATCGTCAGGCTATAGTGCAACAGAAAAGAGGGATTCCAAATGAATTTAACATTTTCAATGGTCGCATAAATTGTGTTCCAAGCCCTTTTTCACTAACAGGTCTATCGTAATAAAGACTTGATAATGGTTTCAGGTTTAAGGAGCAGTCTTTAGCCAAAATGCAACATATCTGAGGACGCTGGGCCTGATTGACAAAGTTAAATTGACACTTTCATGTACATGAAAGATTTTTTGCCATTCACAGACACATTTTCAAGTAGTATATTTTTTACGACCTATCTTTTAATGCGCAGAGATTCTGTCGATTATGTTGAGACTCCTCAGTCATAAAGATACTACTCGTATAATTACTTTGGGAATTACAAATAATCATTGACTTACAAAATATGTAAAATTACCTTTGTGAATCAGGCTATCTGTGCCAATTTAGGTTGCATGCTAAAGGTTGACTAGATAGTATATGTGATATGTTGTCTTGGATGCCCCACATCTACCACATTATTTTTTAGGGCTTTGTTTAAACAGTGAAAATGTTTAGGTTTTGGAAAATAAAATACAAAAAACAAGACATCAATAGATGAGTAAGAGATGAAAGGAAAATAGTAGGAATTTTGGAAAGAAAATAAAAGAAAGGAAACATGAAGACACATCATAAAATAAAAAGTGTTTGTGGGTCATAATCAAAAACAGCAACAACAAAAATAATTAGCCAAACAGGATACCTGCAGTTGAAGTTGCTGTGCTTGTTTGTTCAGACGTCATCGTGGTGGTTTCCATGGAAGTGGGTGTTGTTGTTTCTTTTTAGGGGAGAAAAACAGAAGACATTAATATTGCAAATGAACTAATGTAGAAAGCAAACATTTACATAAGTGATGCTTTTGATACCATGTAGGTAATTTGGGTACTTATTAAGATTGTACCACTAGAAATACAGTAATTTGCCCCTTTTAAACATTCCTTTTATTTTCGGTTTCGGTTCTTTTAGTTTGGTGAAATAACAGCAACATTTGAGTTTAAAGCATAAAATGCAGGTAACACTCATACTAGTGCCAATGTCCATATTGCATTCTTGTATTCAACAGAAACTTTATTAGAGGTATAGCTAGTGAATTGTAATGCTAGAGTATGATTGACTGGAGGCGTTGCTGCTAAAATTGGTATTTTGATTGTCATCTAATTTCTGTACCGAGGCTAATCGCAAAAAACAGGTCAATTCCATTGACGATTTTACAGTGGGTTCAGATTTAGGTGGAAGGATACTGCAGCCAAAAAGAACCTCCCCGTGAGCTGATTTTTTGTCTATTTATTTTTGCACAGTCTCAATTGGCTGGACAGCATGTTTGCTTTGTTACAGAGGATGTCTCATAACCACCAAACTATTATTCATGACCTTTATTCAAGAATACATATATTTAAGCATTCGAAAGTAAAATATGAAATCCACAATCAAGAAAATGTGTTTCATAAAATGCAAATGAAGGGGGCAGTTGAAATAAAATGGTGAAAAAGGAAGAGGAAAAAAGAAAGACATATGATAAAATCAGCTGAGTTTGAGTGTAGCACTTAGAAAGTGCAATAAAGAAATATATCAACAAAAAATATACCTGCAGTTGAAGTAGGTATACTTGTACTTTCTGATGTCACCAGGGCGGTTACCACGGATGTAGGGTTGGTTGTTTCTTGTTACAGGAAACAAAATAAAATGAATTAATATTGTGAATAAACTGAAACAGTAAACTGAAACTGATATTATTGGAGACGTCTCGCACTGTATAGGGGATTTGTGACTCTTGAGTAATCCATTAAAATTACAGCATTTTCTCACTTTCTGAATACCTATTACTATAGGTTACAACACTTTCAGATTGCTGCAGTATTTAGAAAATACATTTTTGGAGAATAAAATGCAGGTCATTCACCTACTGTGCCAACACCAATATGTATTTCTCTTTATACCCTCTGAAAACTATTGAAATCTGTAGCTAATGAATCGTCAGGCTATAGTGCAACAGAAAAGAGGGATTCCAAATTAATTTACAATTTTCAATGGTCGCATAAATTGTGTTCCAAGCCCTTTTTCACTAACAGGTCTATCGTAATAAAGACTTGATAATGGTTTCAGGTTTAAGGAGCAGTCTTTAGCCAAAATGCAACATATCTGAGGACGCTGGGCCTGATTGACAAAGTTAAATTGACACTTTCATGTACATGAAAGATTTTTTGCCATTCACAGACACATTTTCAAGTAGTATATTTTTTACGACCTATCTTTTAATGCGCAGATATTCTGTCGATTATGTTGAGACTCCTCAGTCATAAAGATACTACTCGTATAATTACTTTGGGAATTACAAATAATCATTGACTTACAAAATATGTAAAATTACCTTTGTGAATCGTGCTATCTGTGCCAATTTAGGTTGCATGCTAAAGGTTGACTAGATAGTATATGTGATATGTTGTCTTGGATGCCCCACATCTACCACATTATTTTTTAGGGCTTTGTTTAAACAGTGAAAATGTTTAGGTTTTGGAAAATAAAATACAAAAAACAAGACATCAATAGATGAGTAAGAGATGAAAGGAAAATAGTAGGAATTTTGGAAAGAAAATAAAAGAAAGGAAACATGAAGACACATCATAAAATAAAAAGTGTTTGTGGGTCATAATCAAAAACAGCAACAACAAAAATGATTAGCCAAACAGGATACCTGCAGTTGAAGTTGCTGTGCTTGTTTGTTCAGACGTCATCGTGGTGGTTTCCATGGAAGTGGGTGTTGTTGTTTCTTTTTAGAGGAGAAAAACAGAAGACATTAATATTGCAAATGAACTAATGTAGAAAGCAAACATTTACATAAGTGATGCTTTTGATAGCATGTAGGTAATTTGGGTACTTATTAAGATTGTACCACTAGAAATACAGTAATTTCCCCCTTTTAAACATTCCTTTTATTTTCGGTTTCGGTTCTTTTAGTTTGGTGAAATAACAGCAACATTTGAGTTTAAAGCATAAAATGCAGGTAACACTCATACTAGTGCCAATGTCCATATTGCATTCTTGTATTCAACAGAAACTTTATTAGAGGTATAGCTAGTGAATTGTAATGCTAGAGTATGATTGACTGGAGGCGTTGCTGCTAAAATTGGTATTTTGATTGTCATCTAATTTCTGTACCGACGCTAATTGCAAAAAACAGGTCAATTCCATTGACGATTTTACAGTGGGTTCAGATTTAGGTGGAAGGATACTGCAGCCAAAAAGAACCTCCCCGTGAGCTGATTTTTTGTCTATTTATTTTTGCACAGTCTCAATTGGCTGGACAGCATGTTTACTTTGTTACAGAGGATGTTTCATAACCACCAAACTATTATTCATGACCTTTATTCAAGAATACATATATTTAAGCATTCGAAAGTAAAATATGAAATCCACAATCAAGAAAATGTGTTTCATAAAATGCAAATGAAGGGGGCAGTTGAAATAAAATGGTGAAAAAGGAAGAGGAAAAAAGAAAGACATATGATAAAATCAGCTGAGTTTGAGTGTAGCACTTAGAAAGTGCAATAAAGAAATATATCAACAAAAAATATACCTGCAGTTGAAGTAGGTATACTTGTACTTTCTGATGTCACCGGGGCGGTTACCACGGATGTAGGGTTGGTTGTTTCTTGTTACAGGAAACAAAATAAAATGAATTAATATTGTGAATAAACTGAAACAGTAAACTGAAACAGATATTATTGGAGACGTCTCGCACTGTATAGGGGATTTGTGACTCTTGAGTAATCCATTAAAATTACAGCATTTTCTCACTTTCTGAATACCTATTACTATAGGTTACAACACTTTCAGATTGCTGCAGTATTTAGAAAATACATTTTTGGAGAATAAAATGCAGGTTATTCACCTACTGTGCCAACACCAATATGTATTTCTCTTTATACCCTCTGAAAACTATTGAAATCTGTAGCTAATGAATCGTCAGGCTATAGTGCAACAGAAAAGAGGGATTCCAAATTAATTTACAATTTTCAATGGTCGCATAAATTGTGTTCCAAGCCCTTTTTCACTAACAGGTCTATCGTAATAAAGACTTGATAATGGTTTCAGGTTTAAGGAGTAGTCTTTAGCCAAAATGCAACATATCTGAGGACGCTGGGCCTGATTGACAAAGTTAAATTGACACTTTCATGTACATGAAAGATTTTTTGCCATTCACAGACACATTTTCAAGTAGTATATTTTTTACGACCTATCTTTTAATGCGCAGAGATTCTGTCGATTATGTTGAGACTCCTCAGTCATAAAGATACTACTCGTATAATTACTTTGGGAATTACAAATAATCATTGACTTACAAAATATGTAAAATTACCTTTGTGAATCAGGCTATCTGTGCCAATTTAGGTTGCATGCTAAAGGTTGACTAGATAGTATATGTGATATGTTGTCTTGGATGCCCCACATCTACCACATTATTTTTTAGGGCTTTGTTTAAACAGTGAAAATGTTTAGGTTTTGGAAAATAAAATACAAAAAACAAGACATCAATAGATGAGTAAGAGATGAAAGGAAAATAGTAGGAATTTTGGAAAGAAAATAAAAGAAAGGAAACATGAAGACACATCATAAAATAAAAAGTGTTTGTGGGTCATAATCAAAAACAGCAACAACAAAAATGATTAGCCAAACAGGATACCTGCAGTTGAAGTTGCTGTGCTTGTTTGTTCAGACGTCATCGTGGTGGTTTCCATGGAAGTGGGTGTTGTTGTTTCTTTTTAGGGGAGAAAAACAGAAGACATTAATATTGCAAATGAACTAATGTAGAAAGCAAACATTTACATAAGTGATGCTTTTGATAGCATGTAGGTAATTTGGGTACTTATTAAGATCGTACCACTAGAAATACAGTAATTTCCCCCTTTTAAACATTCCTTTTATTTTCGGTTTCGGTTCTTTTAGTTTGGTGAAATAACAGCAACATTTGAGTTTAAAGCATAAGATGCAGGTAACACTCATACTAGTGCCAATGTCCATATTGCATTCTTGTATTCAACAGAAACTTTATTAGAGGTATAGCTAGTGAATTGTAATGCTAGAGTATGATTGACTGGAGGCGTTGCTGCTAAAATTGGTATTTTGATTGTCATCTAATTTCTGTACCGAGGCTAATCGCAAAAAACAGGTCAATTCCATTGACGATTTTACAGTGGGTTCAGATTTAGGTGGAAGGATACTGCAGCCAAAAAGAACCTACCCGTGAGCTGATTTTTTGTCTATTTATTTTTGCACAGTCTCAATTGGCTGGACAGCATGTTTGCTTTGTTACAGAGGATGTCTCATAACCACCAAACTATTATTCATGACCTTTATTCAAGAATACATATATTTAAGCATTCGAAAGTAAAATATGAAATCCACAATCAAGAAAATGTGTTTCATAAAATGCAAATGAAGGGGGCAGTTGAAATAAAATGGTGAAAAAGGAAGAGGAAAAAAGAAAGACATATGATAAAATCAGCTGAGTTTGAGTGTAGCACTTAGAAAGTGCAATAAAGAAATATATCAACAAAAAATATACCTGCAGTTGAAGTAGGTATACTTGTACTTTCTGATGTCACCGGGGCGGTTACCACGGATGTAGGGTTGGTTGTTTCTTGTTACAGGAAACAAAATAAAATGAATTAATATTGTGAATAAACTGAAACAGTAAACTGAAACTGATATTATTGGAGACGTCTCGCACTGTATAGGGGATTTGTGACTCTTGAGTAATCCATTAAAATTACAGCATTTTCTCACTTTCTGAATACCTATTACTATAGGTTACAACACTTTCAGATTGCTGCAGTATTTAGAAAATACATTTTTGGAGAATAAAATGCAGGTCATTCACCTACTGTGCCAACACCAATATGTATTTCTCTTTATACCCTCTGAAAACTATTGAAATCTATAGCTAATGAATCGTCAGGCTATAGTGCAACAGAAAAGAGGGATTCCAAATTAATTTACAATTTTCGATGGTCGCATAAATTGTGTTCCAAGCCCTTTTTCACTAACAGGTCTATCGTAATAAAGACTTGATAATGGTTTCAGGTTTAAGGAGCAGTCTTTAGCCAAAATGCAACATATCTGAGGACGCTGGGCCTGATTGACAAAGTTAAATTGACACTTTCATGTACATGAAAGATTTTTTGCCATTCACAGACACATTTTCAAGTAGTATATTTTTTACGACCTATCTTTTAATGCGCAGAGATTCTGTCGATTATGTTGAGACTCCTCAGTCATAAAGATACTACTCGTATAATTACTTTGGGAATTACAAATAATCATTGACTTACAAAATATGTAAAATTACCTTTGTGAATCGTGCTATCTGTGCCAATTTAGGTTGCCTGCTAAAGGTTGACTAGATAGTATATGTGATATGTTGTCTTGGATGCCCCACATCTACCACATTATTTTTTAGGGCTTTGTTTAAACAGTGAAAATGTTTAGGTTTTGGAAAATAAAATACAAAAAACAAGACATCAATAGATGAGTAAGAGATGAAAGGAAAATAGTAGGAATTTTGGAAAGAAAATAAAAGAAAGGAAACATGAAGACACATCATAAAATAAAAAGTGTTTGTGGGTCATAATCAAAAACAGCAACAACAAAAATGATTAGCCAAACAGGATACCTGCAGTTGAAGTTGCTGTGCTTGTTTGTTCAGACGTCATCGTGGTGGTTTCCATGGAAGTGGGTGTTGTTGTTTCTTTTTAGGGGAGAAAAACAGAAGACATTAATATTGCAAATGAACTAATGTAGAAAGCAAACATTTACATAAGTGATGCTTTTGATACCATGTAGGTAATTTGGGTACTTATTAAGATTGTACCACTAGAAATACAGTAATTTCCCCCTTTTAAACATTCCTTTTATTTTCGGTTTCGGTTCTTTTAGTTTGGTGAAATAACAGCAACATTTGAGTTTAAAGCATAAAATGCAGGTAACACTCATACTAGTGCCAATGTCCATATTGCATTCTTGTATTCAACAGAAACTTTATTAGAGGTATAGCTAGTGAATTGTAATGCTAGAGTATGATTGACTGGAGGCGTTGCTGCTAAAATTGGTATTTTGATTGTCATCTAATTTCTGTACCGAGGCTAATCGCAAAAAACAGGTCAATTCCATTGACGATTTTACAGTGGGTTCAGATTTAGGTGGAAGGATACTGCAGCCAAAAAGAACCTCCCGTGAGCTGATTTTTTGTCTATTTATTTTTGCACAGTCTCAATTGGCTGGACAGCATGTTTGCTTTGTTACAGAGGATGTCTCATAACCACCAAACTATTATTCATGACCTTTATTCAAGAATACATATATTTAAGCATTCGAAAGTAAAATATGAAATCCACAATCAAGAAAATGTGTTTCATAAAATGCAAATGAAGGGGGCAGTTGAAATAAAATGGTGAAACAGGAAGAGGAAAAAAGAAAGACATATGATAAAATCAGCTGAGTTTGAGTGTAGCACTTAGAAAGTGCAATAAAGAAATATATCAACAAAAATATACCTGCAGTTGAAGTAGGTATACTTGTACTTTCTGATGTCACCGGGGCGGTTACCACGGATGTAGGGTTGGTTGTTTCTTGTTACAGGAAACAAAATAAAATGAATTAATATTGTGAATAAACTGAAACAGTAAACTGAAACTGATATTATTGGAGACGTCTCGCACTGTATAGGGGATTTGTGACTCTTGAGTAATCCATTACAATTACAGCATTTTCTCACTTTCTGAATACCTATTACTATAGGTTACAACACTTTCAGATTGCTGCAGTATTTAGAAAATACATTTTTGGAGAATAAAATGCAGGTCATTCACCTACTGTGCCAACACCAATATGTATTTCTCTTTATACCCTCTGAAAACTATTGAAATCTGTAGCTAATGAATCGTCAGGCTATAGTGCAACAGAAAAGAGGGATTCCCAATTAATTTACAATTTTCAATGGTCGCATAAATTGTGTTCCAAGCCCTTTTTCACTAACAGGTCTATCGTAATAAAGACTTGATAATGGTTTCAGGTTTAAGGAGCAGTCTTTAGCCAAAATGCAACATATCTGAGGACGCTGGGCCTGATTGACAAAGTTAAATTGACACTTTCATGTACATGAAAGATTTTTTGCCATTCACAGACACATTTTCAAGTAGTATCTTTTTTACGACCTATCTTTTAATGCGCAGAGATTCTGTCGATTATGTTGAGACTCCTCAGTCATAAAGATACTACTCGTATAATTACTTTGGGAATTACAAATAATCATTGACTTACAAAATATGTAAAATTACCTTTGTGAATCAGGCTATCTGTGCCAATTTAGGTTGCATGCTAAAGGTTGACTACATAGTATATGTGATATGTTGTCTTGGATGCCCCACATCTACCACATTATTTTTTAGGGCTTTGTTTAAACAGTGAAAATGTTTAGGTTTTGGAAAATAAAATACAAAAAACAAGACATCAATAGATGAGTAAGAGATGAAAAGAAAATAGTAGGAATTTTGGAAATAAAATAAAAGAAAGGAAACATGAAGACACATCATAAAATAAAAAGTGTTTGTGGGTCATAATCAAAAACAGCAACAACAAAAATGATTAGCCAAACAGGATACCTGCAGTTGAAGTTGCTGTGCTTGTTTGTTCAGACGTCATCGTGGTGGTTTCCATGGAAGTGGGTGTTGTTGTTTCTTTTTAGAGGAGAAAAACAGAAGACATTAATATTGCAAATGAACTAATGTAGAAAGCAAACATTTACATAAGTGATGCTTTTGATAGCATGTAGGTAATTTGGGTACTTATTAAGATTGTACCACTAGAAATACAGTAATTTCCCCCTTTTAAACATTCCTTTTATTTTCGGTTTCGGTTCTTTTAGTTTGGTGAAATAACAGCAACATTTGAGTTTAAAGCATAAAATGCAGGTAACACTCATACTAGTGCCAATGTCCATATTGCATTCTTGTATTCAACAGAAACTTTATTAGAGGTATAGCTAGTGAATTGTAATGCTAGAGTATGATTGACTGGAGGCGTTGCTGCTAAAATTGGTATTTTGATTGTCATCTAATTTCTGTACCGACGCTAATTGCAAAAAACAGGTCAATTCCATTGACGATTTTACAGTGGGTTCAGATTTAGGTGGAAGGATACTGCAGCCAAAAAGAACCTCCCCGTGAGCTGATTTTTTGTCTATTTATTTTTGCACAGTCTCAATTGGCTGGACAGCATGTTTACTTTGTTACAGAGGATGTTTCATAACCACCAAACTATTATTCATGACCTTTATTCAAGAATACATATATTTAAGCATTCGAAAGTAAAATATGAAATCCACAATCAAGAAAATGTGTTTCATAAAATGCAAATGAAGGGGGCAGTTGAAATAAAATGGTGAAAAAGGAAGAGGAAAAAAGAAAGACATATGATAAAATCAGCTGAGTTTGAGTGTAGCACTTAGAAAGTGCAATAAAGAAATATATCAACAAAAAATATACCTGCAGTTGAAGTAGGTATACTTGTACTTTCTGATGTCACCGGGGCGGTTACCACGGATGTAGGGTTGGTTGTTTCTTGTTACAGGAAACAAAATAAAATGAATTAATATTGTGAATAAACTGAAACAGTAAACTGAAACAGATATTATTGGAGACGTCTCGCACTGTATAGGGGATTTGTGACTCTTGAGTAATCCATTAAAATTACAGCATTTTCTCACTTTCTGAATACCTATTACTATAGGTTACAACACTTTCAGATTGCTGCAGTATTTAGAAAATACATTTTTGGAGAATAAAATGCAGGTTATTCACCTACTGTGCCAACACCAATATGTATTTCTCTTTATACCCTCTGAAAACTATTGAAATCTGTAGCTAATGAATCGTCAGGCTATAGTGCAACAGAAAAGAGGGATTCCAAATTAATTTACAATTTTCAATGGTCGCATAAATTGTGTTCCAAGCCCTTTTTCACTAACAGGTCTATCGTAATAAAGACTTGATAATGGTTTCAGGTTTAAGGAGTAGTCTTTAGCCAAAATGCAACATATCTGAGGACGCTGGGCCTGATTGACAAAGTTAAATTGACACTTTCATGTACATGAAAGATTTTTTGCCATTCACAGACACATTTTCAAGTAGTATATTTTTTACGACCTATCTTTTAATGCGCAGAGATTCTGTCGATTATGTTGAGACTCCTCAGTCATAAAGATACTACTCGTATAATTACTTTGGGAATTACAAATAATCATTGACTTACAAAATATGTAAAATTACCTTTGTGAATCAGGCTATCTGTGCCAATTTAGGTTGCATGCTAAAGGTTGACTAGATAGTATATGTGATATGTTGTCTTGGATGCCCCACATCTACCACATTATTTTTTAGGGCTTTGTTTAAACAGTGAAAATGTTTAGGTTTTGGAAAATAAAATACAAAAAACAAGACATCAATAGATGAGTAAGAGATGAAAGGAAAATAGTAGGAATTTTGGAAAGAAAATAAAAGAAAGGAAACATGAAGACACATCATAAAATAAAAAGTGTTTGTGGGTCATAATCAAAAACAGCAACAACAAAAATGATTAGCCAAACAGGATACCTGCAGTTGAAGTTGCTGTGCTTGTTTGTTCAGACGTCATCGTGGTGGTTTCCATGGAAGTGGGTGTTGTTGTTTCTTTTTAGGGGAGAAAAACAGAAGACATTAATATTGCAAATGAACTAATGTAGAAAGCAAACATTTACATAAGTGATGCTTTTGATAGCATGTAGGTAATTTGGGTACTTATTAAGATCGTACCACTAGAAATACAGTAATTTCCCCCTTTTAAACATTCCTTTTATTTTCGGTTTCGGTTCTTTTAGTTTGGTGAAATAACAGCAACATTTGAGTTTAAAGCATAAGATGCAGGTAACACTCATACTAGTGCCAATGTCCATATTGCATTCTTGTATTCAACAGAAACTTTATTAGAGGTATAGCTAGTGAATTGTAATGCTAGAGTATGATTGACTGGAGGCGTTGCTGCTAAAATTGGTATTTTGATTGTCATCTAATTTCTGTACCGAGGCTAATCGCAAAAAACAGGTCAATTCCATTGACGATTTTACAGTGGGTTCAGATTTAGGTGGAAGGATACTGCAGCCAAAAAGAACCTCCCCGTGAGCTGATTTTTTGTCTATTTATTTTTGCACAGTCTCAATTGGCTGGACAGCATGTTTGCTTTGTTACAGAGGATGTCTCATAACCACCAAACTATTATTCATGACCTTTATTCAAGAATACATATATTTAAGCATTCGAAAGTAAAATATGAAATCCACAATCAAGAAAATGTGTTTCATAAAATGCAAATGAAGGGGGCAGTTGAAATAAAATGGTGAAAAAGGAAGAGGAAAAAAGAAAGACATATGATAAAATCAGCTGAGTTTGAGTGTAGCACTTAGAAAGTGCAATAAAGAAATATATCAACAAAAAATATACCTGCAGTTGAAGTAGGTATACTTGTACTTTCTGATGTCACCGGGGCGGTTACCACGGATGTAGGGTTGGTTGTTTCTTGTTACAGGAAACAAAATAAAATGAATTAATATTGTGAATAAACTGAAACAGTAAACTGAAACTGATATTATTGGAGACGTCTCGCACTGTATAGGGGATTTGTGACTCTTGAGTAATCCATTAAAATTACAGCATTTTCTCACTTTCTGAATACCTATTACTATAGGTTACAACACTTTCAGATTGCTGCAGTATTTAGAAAATACATTTTTGGAGAATAAAATGCAGGTCATTCACCTACTGTGCCAACACCAATATGTATTTCTCTTTATACCCTCTGAAAACTATTGAAATCTATAGCTAATGAATCGTCAGGCTATAGTGCAACAGAAAAGAGGGATTCCAAATTAATTTACAATTTTCGATGGTCGCATAAATTGTGTTCCAAGCCCTTTTTCACTAACAGGTCTATCGTAATAAAGACTTGATAATGGTTTCAGGTTTAAGGAGCAGTCTTTAGCCAAAATGCAACATATCTGAGGACGCTGGGCCTGATTGACAAAGTTAAATTGACACTTTCATGTACATGAAAGATTTTTTGCCATTCACAGACACATTTTCAAGTAGTATATTTTTTACGACCTATCTTTTAATGCGCAGAGATTCTGTCGATTATGTTGAGACTCCTCAGTCATAAAGATACTACTCGTATAATTACTTTGGGAATTACAAATAATCATTGACTTACAAAATATGTAAAATTACCTTTGTGAATCGTGCTATCTGTGCCAATTTAGGTTGCCTGCTAAAGGTTGACTAGATAGTATATGTGATATGTTGTCTTGGATGCCCCACATCTACCACATTATTTTTTAGGGCTTTGTTTAAACAGTGAAAATGTTTAGGTTTTGGAAAATAAAATACAAAAAACAAGACATCAATAGATGAGTAAGAGATGAAAGGAAAATAGTAGGAATTTTGGAAAGAAAATAAAAGAAAGGAAACATGAAGACACATCATAAAATAAAAAGTGTTTGTGGGTCATAATCAAAAACAGCAACAACAAAAATGATTAGCCAAACAGGATACCTGCAGTTGAAGTTGCTGTGCTTGTTTGTTCAGACGTCATCGTGGTGGTTTCCATGGAAGTGGGTGTTGTTGTTTCTTTTTAGGGGAGAAAAACAGAAGACATTAATATTGCAAATGAACTAATGTAGAAAGCAAACATTTACATAAGTGATGCTTTTGATACCATGTAGGTAATTTGGGTACTTATTAAGATTGTACCACTAGAAATACAGTAATTTCCCCCTTTTAAACATTCCTTTTATTTTCGGTTTCGGTTCTTTTAGTTTGGTGAAATAACAGCAACATTTGAGTTTAAAGCATAAAATGCAGGTAACACTCATACTAGTGCCAATGTCCATATTGCATTCTTGTATTCAACAGAAACTTTATTAGAGGTATAGCTAGTGAATTGTAATGCTAGAGTATGATTGACTGGAGGCGTTGCTGCTAAAATTGGTATTTTGATTGTCATCTAATTTCTGTACCGAGGCTAATCGCAAAAAACAGGTCAATTCCATTGACGATTTTACAGTGGGTTCAGATTTAGGTGGAAGGATACTGCAGCCAAAAAGAACCTCCCGTGAGCTGATTTTTTGTCTATTTATTTTTGCACAGTCTCAATTGGCTGGACAGCATGTTTGCTTTGTTACAGAGGATGTCTCATAACCACCAAACTATTATTCATGACCTTTATTCAAGAATACATATATTTAAGCATTCGAAAGTAAAATATGAAATCCACAATCAAGAAGATGTGTTTCATAAAATGCAAATGAAGGGGGCAGTTGAAATAAAATGGTGAAACAGGAAGAGGAAAAAAGAAAGACATATGATAAAATCAGCTGAGTTTGAGTGTAGCACTTAGAAAGTGCAATAAAGAAATATATCAACAAAAATATACCTGCAGTTGAAGTAGGTATACTTGTACTTTCTGATGTCACCGGGGCGGTTACCACGGATGTAGGGTTGGTTGTTTCTTGTTACAGGAAACAAAATAAAATGAATTAATATTGTGAATAAACTGAAACAGTAAACTGAAACTGATATTATTGGAGACGTCTCGCACTGTATAGGGGATTTGTGACTCTTGAGTAATCCATTACAATTACAGCATTTTCTCACTTTCTGAATACCTATTACTATAGGTTACAACACTTTCAGATTGCTGCAGTATTTAGAAAATACATTTTTGGAGAATAAAATGCAGGTCATTCACCTACTGTGCCAACACCAATATGTATTTCTCTTTATACCCTCTGAAAACTATTGAAATCTGTAGCTAATGAATCGTCAGGCTATAGTGCAACAGAAAAGAGGGATTCCCAATTAATTTACAATTTTCAATGGTCGCATAAATTGTGTTCCAAGCCCTTTTTCACTAACAGGTCTATCGTAATAAAGACTTGATAATGGTTTCAGGTTTAAGGAGCAGTCTTTAGCCAAAATGCAACATATCTGAGGACGCTGGGCCTGATTGACAAAGTTAAATTGACACTTTCATGTACATGAAAGATTTTTTGCCATTCACAGACACATTTTCAAGTAGTATATTTTTTACGACCTATCTTTTAATGCGCAGAGATTCTGTCGATTATGTTGAGACTCCTCAGTCATAAAGATACTACTCGTATAATTACTTTGGGAATTACAAATAATCATTGACTTACAAAATATGTAAAATTACCTTTGTGAATCAGGCTATCTGTGCCAATTTAGGTTGCATGCTAAAGGTTGACTACATAGTATATGTGATATGTTGTCTTGGATGCCCCACATCTACCACATTATTTTTTAGGGCTTTGTTTAAACAGTGAAAATGTTTAGGTTTTGGAAAATAAAATACAAAAAACAAGACATCAATAGATGAGTAAGAGATGAAAAGAAAATAGTAGGAATTTTGGAAATAAAATAAAAGAAAGGAAACATGAAGACACATCATAAAATAAAAAGTGTTTGTGGGTCATAATCAAAAACAGCAACAACAAAAATGATTAGCCAAACAGGATACCTGCAGTTGAAGTTGCTGTGCTTGTTTGTTCAGACGTCATTGTGGTGGTTTCCATGGAAGTGGGTGTTGTTGTTTCTTTTTAGAGGAGAAAAACAGAAGACATTAATATTGCAAATGAACTAATGTAGAAAGCAAACATTTACATAAGTGATGCTTTTGATAGCATGTAGGTAATTTGGGTACTTATTAAGATTGTACCACTAGAAATACAGTAATTTCCCCCTTTTAAACATTCCTTTTATTTTCGGTTTCGGTTCTTTTAGTTTGGTGAAATAACAGCAACATTTGAGTTTAAAGCATAAAATGCAGGTAACACTCATACTAGTGCCAATGTCCATATTGCATTCTTGTATTCAACAGAAACTTTATTAGAGGTATAGCTAGTGAATTGTAATGCTAGAGTATGATTGACTGGAGGCGTTGCTGCTAAAATTGGTATTTTGATTGTCATCTAATTTCTGTACCGACGCTAATCGCAAAAAACAGGTCAATTCCATTGACGATTTTACAGTGGGTTCAGATTTAGGTGGAAGGATACTGCAGCCAAAAAGAACCTCCCCGTGAGCTGATTTTTTGTCTATTTATTTTTGCACAGTCTCAATTGGCTGGACAGCATGTTTGCTTTGTTACAGAGGATGTTTCATAACCACCAAACTATTATTAATGACCTTTATTCAAGAATACATATATTTAAGCATTCGAAAGTAAAATATGAAATCCACAATCAAGAAAATGTGTTTCATAAAATGCAAATGAAGGGGGCAGTTGAAATAAAATGGTGAAAAAGGAAGAGGAAAAAAGAAAGACATATGATAAAATCAGCTGAGTTTGAGTGTAGCACTTAGAAAGTGCAATAAAGAAATATATCAACAAAAAATATACCTGCAGTTGAAGTAGGTATACTTGTACTTTCTGATGTCACCGGGGCGGTTACCACGGATGTAGGGTTGGTTGTTTCTTGTTACAGGAAACAAAATAAAATGAATTAATATTGTGAATAAACTGAAACAGTAAACTGAAACAGATATTATTGGAGACGTCTCGCACTGTATAGGGGATTTGTGACTCTTGAGTAATCCATTAAAATTACAGCATTTTCTCACTTTCTGAATACCTATTACTATAGGTTACAACACTTTCAGATTGCTGCAGTATTTAGAAAATACATTTTTGGAGAATAAAATGCAGGTTATTCACCTACTGTGCCAACACCAATATGTATTTCTCTTTATACCCTCTGAAAACTATTGAAATCTGTAGCTAATGAATCGTCAGGCTATAGTGCAACAGAAAAGAGGGATTCCAAATTAATTTACAATTTTCAATGGTCGCATAAATTGTGTTCCAAGCCCTTTTTCACTAACAGGTCTATCGTAATAAAGACTTGATAATGGTTTCAGGTTTAAGGAGCAGTCTTTAGCCAAAATGCAACATATCTGAGGACGCTGGGCCTGATTGACAAAGTTAAATTGACACTTTCATGTACATGAAAGATTTTTTGCCATTCACAGACACATTTTCAAGTAGTATATTTTTTACGACCTATCTTTTAATGCGCAGAGATTCTGTCGATTATGTTGAGACTCCTCAGTCATAAAGATACTACTCGTATAATTACTTTGGGAATTACAAATAATCATTGACTTACAAAATATGTAAAATTACCTTTGTGAATCAGGCTATCTGTGCCAATTTAGGTTGCATGCTAAAGGTTGACTAGATAGTATATGTGATATGTTGTCTTGGATGCCCCACATCTACCACATTATTTTTTAGGGCTTTGTTTAAACAGTGAAAATGTTTAGGTTTTGGAAAATAAAATACAAAAAACAAGACATCAATAGATGAGTAAGAGATGAAAGGAAAATAGTAGGAATTTTGGAAAGAAAATAAAAGAAAGGAAACATGAAGACACATCATAAAATAAAAAGTGTTTGTGGGTCATAATCAAAAACAGCAACAACAAAAATGATTAGCCAAACAGGATACCTGCAGTTGAAGTTGCTGTGCTTGTTTGTTCAGACGTCATCGTGGTGGTTTCCATGGAAGTGGGTGTTGTTGTTTCTTTTTAGAGGAGAAAAACAGAAGACATTAATATTGCAAATGAACTAATGTAGAAAGCAAACATTTACATAAGTGATGCTTTTGATAGCATGTAGGTAATTTGGGTACTTATTAAGATTGTACAGCTAGAAATACAGTAATTTCCCCCTTTTAAACATTCCTTTTATTTTCGGTTTCGGTTCTTTTATTTTGGTGAAATAACAGCAACATTTGTGTTTAAAGCATAAAATGCAGGTAACACTCATACTAGTGCCAATGT
Organism: Lissotriton helveticus; assembly: GCF_964261635.1. NCBI lineage: Eukaryota > Metazoa > Chordata > Amphibia > Caudata > Salamandridae > Lissotriton > Lissotriton helveticus. Next base: position 32,083,974 of record NC_136072.1, on the reverse strand, counting down.
CCATATTGCATTCTTGTATTCAACAGAAACTTTATTAGAGGTATAGCTAGTGAATTGTAATGCTAGAGTATGATTGACTGGAGGCGTTGCTGCTAAAATTGGTATTTTGATTGTCATCTAATTTCTGTACCGAGGCTAATAGCAAAAAACAGGTCAATTCCATGGACGATTTTACAGTGGGTTCAGATTTAGGTGGAAGGATACTGCAGCCAAAAAGAACCTCCCCGTGAGCTGATTTTTTGTCTATTTATTTTTGCACAGTCTCAATTGGCTGGACAGCATGTTTGCTTTGTTACAGAGGATGTCTCATAACCACCAAACTATTATTCATGACCTTTATTCAAGAATACATATATTTAAGCATTCGAAAGTAAAATATGAAATCCACAATCAAGAAAATGTGTTTCATAAAATGCAAATGAAGGGGGCAGTTGAAATAAAATGGTGAAAAAGGAAGAGGAAAAAAGAAAGACATATGATAAAATCAGCTGAGTTTGAGTGTAGCACTTAGAAAGTGCAATAAAGAAATATATCAACAAAAAATATACCTGCAGTTGAAGTAGGTATACTTGTACTTTCTGATGTCACCGTGGCGGTTACCACGGATGTAGGGTTGGTTGTTTCTTGTTACAGGAAACAAAATAAAATGAATTAATATTGTGAATAAACTGAAACAGTAAACTGAAACTGATATTATTGGAGACGTCTCGCACTGTATAGGGGATTTGTGACTCTTGAGTAATCCATTAAAATTACAGCATTTTCTCACTTTCTGAATACCTATTACTATAGGTTACAACACTTTCAGATTGCTGCAGTATTTAGAAAATACATTTTTGGAGAATAAAATGCAGGTCATTCACCTACTGTGCCAACACCAATATGTATTTCTCTTTATACCCTCTGAAAACTATTGAAATCTGTAGCTAATGAATCGTCAGGCTATAGTGCAACAGAAAAGAGGGATTCCAAATTAATTTACAATTTTCAATGGTCGCATAAATTGTGTTCCAAGCCCTTTTTCACTAACAGGTCTATCGTAATAAAGACTTGATAATGGTTTCAGGTTTAAGGAGCAGTCTTTAGCCAAAATGCAACATATCTGAGGACGCTGGGCCTGATTGACAAAGTTAAATTGACACTTTCATGTACATGAAAGATTTTTTGCCATTCACAGACACATTTTCAAGTAGTATCTTTTTTACAACCTATCTTTTAATGCGCAGAGATTCTGTCGATTATGTTGAGACTCCTCAGTCATAAAGATACTACTCGTATAATTACTTTGGGAATTACAAATAATCATTGACTTACAAAATATGTAAAATTACCTTTGTGAATCAGGCTATCTGTGCCAATTTAGGTTGCATGCTAAAGGTTGACTACATAGTATATGTGATATGTTGTCTTGGATGCCCCACACCTACCACATTATTTTTTAGGGCTTTGTTTAAACAGTGAAAATGTTTAGGTTTTGGAAAATAAAATACAAAAAACAAGACATCAATAGATGAGTAAGAGATGAAAGGAAAATAGTAGGAATTTTGGAAAGAAAATAAAAGAAAGGAAACATGAAGACACATCATAAAATAAAAAGTGTTTGTGGGTCATAATAAAAAACAGCAACAACAAAAATGATTAGCCAAACAGGATACCTGCAGTTGAAGTTGCTGTGCTTGTTTGTTCAGATGTCACCGTGGTGGTTTCCATGGAAGTGGGTGTTGTTGTTTCTTTTTAGAGGAGAAAAACAGAAGACATTAATATTGCAAATGAACTAATGTAGAAAGCAAACATTTACATAGGTGATGCTTTTGATAGCATGTAGGTAATTTGGGTACTTATTAAGATTGTGCCACTAGAAATACAGTAATTTCCCCCTTTTAAACATTCCTTTTATTTTTGGTTTCGGTTCTTTTAGTTTGGTGAAATAACAGCAACATTTGTGTTTAGAGCATAAAATGCAGGTAACACTCATACTTGTGCCAATGTCCATATTGCATTCTTGTATTCAACAGAAACTTTATCAGAGGCATAGCTAGTGAATTGTAATGCTAGAGTATGATTGACTGGAGGCGTTGCTGCTAAAATTGGTATTTTGATTGTCATCTAATTTCTGTACCGAGGACAATCGCAAAAAACAGGTCACTTCCATTGCCGATTTTACAGTGGGTTCAGATTTAGGTGGAAGGATACTGCAGCCAAAAAGAAACTCCCCGTGAGCTGATTTTTTGTCTATTGATTTTTGCACACTCACAATTGGCTGGACAGCATGATTGCTTTGTTACAGAGAATGTCTCATAACCACCAAACTATTATTTATGACCTTCATTCAACAATACATATATTTAAGCATTCGAAAGTAAAATATGAAATCAACAATCAAAAAAATGTTTTTTCATAAAATGCAAATGAAGGGGGCAGTTGAAATAAAATGGTGAAAAAGGAAGAGGAAAAAAGAAAGACATATGATAAAATCAGCTGAGTTTGAGTGTAGCACTTAGAAAGTGCAATAAAGAAATATATCAACAAAAAAGATACCTGCAGTTGAAGTCGGTATACTTGTACTTTCTGATGTCACCGGGGCGGTTACCACGGATGTAGGGGTGGTTGTTTCTTGTTACAGGAAACAAAATAAAATGAATTAATATTGTGAATAAACTGAAACAGTAAACTGAAACTGATATTATTAGAGACGTCACGCACTGTATAGGAGATTTGTGACTCTTGAGTCATCAATTAAAATTACAGCATTTTCTCACGATCTGAATACCTATTACTATAGGTTACAACTCTTTCAGATTGCTGCAGTATTTATAAAATAAATTTTTGGAGAATAAAATGCTTGTCATTCACCTACTGTGCCAACACCAACATGTATTTCTCTTTATACCCTCTGAAAACTATTGAAATCTGTAGCTAATGAATCGTCAGGCTATAGTGCAACAGAAAAGAGGGATTCCCAATTAATTTACAATTTTCAATGGCCGCATAAATTGTGTTCCAAGGCCTTTTTCACTAACAGGTCTATCGTAATAAAGACTTGATAATGGTTTCAGGTTTAAGGAGCAGTCTTTAGCCAAAATGCAACAGAAGCTCCATCTGAGGACGCTGGGCCTGATTGACAAAGTTAAATTGACACTTCCATGTACATGAAAGATTTTTTGCCATTCACAGACACATTTACAAGTAGAATCTTTTTTACGACCTATCTTTTAATGCGCAGAAATTCTGTCGATAATGTTGAGACTCCTCAGTCATAAAGATACTACTCGTATAATTACTTTGGGAATTACAAATAATCATAGACTTACAAAATATGTAAAATTACCTTTGTGAATCAGGCTATCTGTGCCAATTTAGGTTGCATGCTAAAGGTTGACTAGATAGTATATGTGATATGCTGTCTTGGATGCCCCATATCTACCACATTATTTTTTAGGGCTTTGTTTAAACAGTGAAAATGTTTAGGTTTTGAAAAATAAAATACAAAAAACAAGACATATATAGATGAGTAAGAGATGAAAGGAAAATAATAGGAATTTTGGAAAGAAAATTAAAGAAAGGAAACATGAAGACACATCATAAAATAAAAAGTGTTTGTGGGTCATGATAAAAAACAGCAACAACAAAAATGATTAGCCAAACAGGATACCTGCAGTTGAAGTTGCTGTGCTTGTTTGTTCAGATGTCACCGTGGTGGTTTCCATGGAAGTGGGTGTTGTTGTTTCTTTTTAGAGGAGAAAAACAGAAGACATTAATATTACAAATTAACTAATGTAGAAAGCAAAAATTGACATAAGTGATGCTTTTGATAGCATCTAGGTAATTTAGGTACTTATTAAGATTGTGCCACTAGAAATACAGTAATTTCCCCCTTTTAAACATTCCTTTTATTGTCGGTTTCGGTTCTTTTAGTTTGGTGAAATAACAGCAACATTTGTGTTTAGAGCATAAAATGCAGGTAACACTCTTACTAGTGCCAATGTCCATATTGCATTCTTGTATTCAACAGAAACTTTATCAGAGGTATAGCTAGTGAATTGTAATGCTAGAGTATGATTGACTGGAGGCGTTGCTGCTAAAATTGGTATTTTGATTGTCATCTAATTTCTGTACCGAGGCCAATCGCAAAAAAAAGGTCATTTCCATTGACGATTTTACAGTGGGTTCAGATTTAGGTGAGAGGATACTGCAGCCAAAAAGAAACTCCCCGTGAGCTGATTTTTTGTCTATTTATTTTTGCACAATCTCAATTGGCTGGACAGCATGTTTGCTTTGTTACAGAGGATGTCTCATAACCACCAAACTATTATTCATGACCTTTATTCAAGAATACATATATTTAAGCATTCGAAAGTAAAATATGAAATCCACAATCAAGAAAATGTGTTTCATAAAATGCAAATGAAGGGGGCAGTTGAAATAAAATGGTGAAAAAGGAAGAGCAAAAAAGAAAGACATATGATAAAATCAGCTGAGTTTGAGTGTAGCACTTAGAAAGTGGAATAAAGAAATATATCAACAAAAAATATACCTGCAGTTGAAGTAGGTATACTTGTACTTTCTGATGTCACCGGGGCGGTTACCACGGATGTAGAGTTGGTTGTTTCTTGTTACAGGAAACAAAATAAAATGAAATAATATTGTGAAGAAACTGAAACAGTAAACTGAAACTGATATTATTGGAGACGTCTCGCACTGTATAGGAGATTTGTGACTCTTGAGTCATCCATTAAAATTACAGCATTTTCTCACTTTCTGAATACCTATTACTATAGGTTACAACACTTTCAGATTGCTGCAGTATTCAGAAAATACATTGTTGGAGAATAAAATGCAGGTCATTCACCTACTGTGCCAACACCATATGTATTTCTCTTTATACCCTCTGAAAACTATTGAAATCTGTAGCTAATGAATCGTCAGGCTATAGTGCAACAGAAAAGAGGGATTCCCAATTAATTTACAATTTTCAATGGTCGCATAAATTGTGTTCCAAGCCCTTTTTCACTAACAGGTCTATCGTAATAAAGACTTGATAATGGTTTCAGGTTTAAGGAGCAGTCTTTAGCCAAAATGCAACAGAAGCTCCATCTGAGGACGCTGGGCCTGATTGACAAAGTTAAATTGACACTTTCATGTACATGAAAGATTTTTTGCCATTCACAGACACATTTTCAAGGTGTATCTTTTTTACGACCTATCTTTTAATGCGCAGAGATTCTGTCGATTATGTTGAGACTCCTCAGTCATAAAGATACTACTCGTATAATTACTTTGGGAATTACAAATAATCATAGACTTACAAAATATGTAAAATTACCTTTGTGAATCAGGCTATCTGTGCCAATTTAGGTTGCATGCTAAAGGTTGACTCGATAGTATATGTGATATGCTGTCTTGGATGCCCCACATCTACCACATTATTTTTTAGGACTTTGTTTAAACAGTGAAAATGTTTAGGTTTTGAAAAATAAAATACAAAAAACAAGACATATATAGATGAGTAAGAGATGAAAGGAAAATAGTAGGAATTTTGGAAAGAAAATAAAAGAAAGGAAACATGAAGACACATCATAAAATAAAAAGTGTTTGTGGGTCATGATAAAAAACAGCAACAACAAAAATGATTAGCTGAACAGGATACCTGCAGTTGAAGTTGCTGTGCTTGTTTGTTCAGATGTCACCGTGGTGGTTTCCAAGGAAGTGGGTGTTGTTGTTTCTTTTTAGAGGAGAAAAACAGGAGACATTAATATTGCAAATTAACTAATGTAGAAAGCAAAAATTGACATAAGTGATGCTTTTGATAGCATGTAGGTAACGTAGGTACTTATTAAGATTGTGCCACTAGAAATACAGTAATTTCCCCCTTTTAAACATTCCTTTTATTTTCGGTTTCGGTTCTTTTAGTTTGGTGAAATAACAGCAACATTTGTGTTTAGAGCATAAAATGCAGGTAACACTCATACTAGTGCCAATGTCCATATTGCATTCTTGTATTCAACAGAAACTTTATCAGAGGTATAGCTAGTGAACTGTAATGCTAGAGTATGATTGACTGGAGGCGTTGCTTCTAAAATTGGTATTTTGATTGTCATCTAGTTTCTGTACCAAGGCCAATCGCAAAAAACAGGTCACTTCCATTGACGATTTTACAGTGGGTTCAGATTTAGGTGGAAGGATCCTGCAGCCAAAAAGAAACTCCCCGTGAGCTGATTTTTTGTCTATTGATTTTTGCACACTCACAATTGTCTGGACAGCATGATTGCTTTGTTACAGAGGATGTCTCATAACCACCAAACTGTTATTTATGACCTTTATTCAAGAATACATATATTTAAGCATTCGAAAGTAAAATATGAAATCAACAATCAAGAATTTTTTTTCTTAAAAAGGCATATGAAGGGGGCAGTTGAAATAAAATGGTGAAAAAAGAAGATGAAAAATGAAAGACATATGATAAAATCAGCTGAGTTTGAGTGTAGCACTTAGAAAGTGCAATAAAGAAATATATCAACAAAAAAAGATACCTGCAGTTGAAGTAGGTATACTTGTACTTTCTGATGTCACCGGGGCAGTTACCACGGATGTAGGGTTGGTTGTTTCTTGTTACAGGAAACAAAATAAAATTAATTAATATTGTGAATAAACTGAAACAGTAAACTGAAACTGATATTATTGGAGACGTCTCGCACTGTATAGGAGATTTGTGACTCTTGAGACATCCATTAAAATTACAGCATTTTCTCACGTTCTGAATACCTATTACTATAGGTTACAACTCTTTCAGATTGCTGCAGTATTTAGAAAATACATTTTTGGAGAATGAAATGCAGGTCATTCACCTACTGTGCCAACACCAACATGTATTTCTCTTTATACCCTCTGAAAACTATTGAAATCTGTAGCTAATGAATCGTCAGGCTATAGTGCAACAGAAAAGAGGGATTCCCAATAAATTTACAATTTTCAATGGTCGCATAAATTGTGTTCCAAGCCCTTTTTCACTAACAGGTCTATCGTAATAAAGACTTGATAATGGTTTCAGGTTTAAGGAGCAGTCTTTAGCCAAAATGCAACAGAAGCTCCATCTGAGGACGCTGGGCCTGATTGACAAAGTTAAATTGACACTTTCATGTACATGAAAGATTTTTTGCCATTCACAGACACATTTTCAAGTAGTATCTTTTTTACGACCTATCTTTTAATGCGCAGAGATTCTGTCGATTATGTTGAGACTCCTCAGTCATAAAGATACTACTCGTATAATTACTTTGGGAATTACAAATAATCATAGACTTACAAAATATGTAAAATTACCTTTGTGAATCAGGCTATCTGTGCCAATTTAGGTTGCATGCTAAAGGTTGACTCGATAATATATGTGATATGCTGTCTTGGATGCCCCACATCTACCACATTATTTTTTAGGGCTTTGTTTAAACAGTGAAAATGTTTAGGTTTTGAAAAATAAAATACAAAAAACAAGACATATATAGATGAGTAAGAGATGAAAGGAAAATAGTAGGAATTTTGGAAAGAAAATAAAAGAAAGGAAACATGAAGACACATCATAAAATAAAAAGTGTTTGTGGGTCATGATAAAAAACAGCAACAACAAAAATGATTAGCCGAACAGGATACCTGCAGTTGAAGTTGCTGTGCTTGTTTGTTCAGATGTCACCGTGGTGGTTTCCAAGGAAGTGGGTGTTGTTGTTTCTTTTTAGAGGAGAAAAACAGGAGACATTAATATTGCAAATTAACTAATGTAGAAAGCAAAAATTGACATAAGTGATGCTTTTGATAGCATGTAGGTAATTTGGGTACTTATTAAGATTGTGCCACTAGAAATACAGTAATTTCCCCCTTTTAAACATTCCTTTTATTTTTGGTTTTGGTTCTTTTAGTTTGGTGAAATAACAGCAACATTTGTGTTTAGAGCATAAAATGCAGGTAACACTCATACTAGTGCCAATGTCCATATTGCATTCTTGTATTCAACAGAAACTTTATCAGAGGTATAGCTAGTGAACTGTAATGCTAGAATATGATTGACTGGAGGCGTTGCTTCTAAAATTGGTATTTTGATTGTCATCTAGTTTCTGTACCAAGGCCAATCGCAAAAAACAGGTCACTTCCATTGACGATTTTACAGTGGGTTCAGATTTAGGTGGAAGGATCCTGCAGCCAAAAAGAAACTCCCCGTGAGCTGATTTTTTGTCTATTGATTTTTGCACACTCACAATTGTCTGGACAGCATGATTGCTTTGTTACAGAGGATGTCTCATAACCACCAAACTGTTATTTATGACCTTTATTAAAGAATACATATATTTAAGCATTCGAAAGTAAAATATGAAATCAACAATCAAGAATTTGTTTTCACAAAATGCATAGGATGGGGGCAGTTGAAATAAAATGGTGAAAAAGGAAGAGGAAAAAAGAAAGACATATGATAAAATCAGCTGAGTTTGAGTGTAGCACTTAGAAAGTGCAATAAAGAAATATATCAACGAAAAATATACATGCAGTTGAAGTAGGTATACTTGTACTTTCTGATGTCACCGGGGTGGTTACCACGGATGTAGGGTTGGTTGTTTCTTGTTACAGGAAACAAAATAAAATGAATTAATATTGTGAATAAACTGAAACAGTAAACTGAAACTGATATTATTGGAGACGTCTCGCACTGTATAGGGGATTTGTGACTCTTGAGTAATCCATTAAAATTACAGCATGTTCTCACTTTCTGAAAACCTATTACTATAGGTTACAACACTTTCAGATTGCTGCAGTATTTATAAAATAATTTTTGGAGAATAAAATGCAGGTCATTCACCTACTGTGCCAACACCAATATGTATTTCTCTTTATACCCTCTGAAAACTATTGGAATCTGTAGCTAATGAATCGTCAGGCTATAGTGCAACAGAAAAGAGGGATTCCCAATTAATTTACAATTTTCAATGGTCGCATAAATTGTGTTCCAAGCCCTTTTTCACTAACAGGTCTATCGTAATAAAGACTTGATAATGGTTTCAGGTTTAAGGAGCAGTCTTTAGCCAAAATGCAACAGAAGCTCCATCTGAGGATGCTGGGCCTGATTGACAAAGTTAAATTGACACTTTCATGTACATGAAAGATTTTTTGCCATTCACAGACACATTTTCAAGTAGTATCTTTTTTACGACCTATCTTTTAATGCGCAGAGATTCTGTCGATTATGTTGAGACTCCTCAGTCATAAAGATACTACTCGTATAATTACTTTGGGAATTACAAATAATCATAGACTTACAAAATATGTAAAATTACCTTTGTGAATCAGGCTATCTGTGCCAATTTAGGTTGCATGCTAAAGGTTGACTACATAGTATATGTGATGTGTTGTCTTGGATGCCCCACACCTACCACATTATTTTTTAGGGCTTTGTTTAAACAGTGACAATGTTTAGGTTTTGGAAAATAAAATACAAAAAACAAGACATCAATAGATGAGTAAGAGATGAAAGGAAAATAGTAGGAATTTTGGAAAGAAAATAAAAGAAAGGAAACATGAAGACACATCATAAAATAAAAAGTTTTTGTGGGTCATAATAAAAAACAGCAACAACAAAAATGATTAGCCAAACAGGATACCTGCAGTTGAAGTTGCTGTGCTTGTTTGTTCAGATGTCACCGTGGTGGTTTCCATGGAAGTGGGGGTTGTTGATTCTTTTTAGAGGAGAAAAACAGAAGACATTAATATTGCAAATGAACTAATGTAGAAAGCAAACATTTACATAGGTGATGCTTTTGATAGCATGTAGGTAATTTGGGTACTTATTAAGATTGTGCCACTAGAAATACAGTAATTTCCCCCTTTTAAACATTCCTTTTATTTTTGGTTTTGGTTCTTTTAGTTTGGTGAAATAACAGCAACATTTGTGTTTAGAGCATAAAATGCAGGTAACACTCATACTTGTGCCAATGTCCATATTGCATTCTTGTATTCAACAGAAACTTTATCAGAGGTATAGCTAGTGAATTGTAATGCTAGAGTATGATTGACTGGAGGCGTTGCTGCTAAAATTGGTATTTTGATTGTTATCTAATTTCTGTACCGAGGCCAATCGCAAAAAACAGGTCACTTCCATTGACGATTTTACAGTGGGTTCAGATTTAGGTGGAAGGATACTGCAGCCAAAAAGAAACTCCCCGTGAGCTGATTTTTTGTCTATTGATTTTTGCACACTCACAATTGGCTGGACAGCATGATTGCTTTGTTACAGAGGATGTCTCATAACCACCAAACTATTATTTATGACCTTCATTCAACAATACATATATTTAAGCATTCTAAAGTAAAATATGAAATCAACAATCAAGAAAATGTTTTTTCATAAAATGCAAATGAAGGGGGCAGTTGAAATAAAATGGTGAAAAAGGAAGTGGAAAAAAGAAAGACATATGATAAAATCAGCTGAGTTTGAGTGTAGCACTTAGAAAGTGCAATAAAGAAATATATCAACAAAAAAGATACCTGCAGTTGAAGTAGGTATACTTGTACTTTCTGATGTCACCGGGGCGGTTACCACGGATGTAGGGTTGGTTGTTTCTTGTTACAGGAAACAAAATAAAATGAATTAATATTGTGAATAAACTGACACAGTAAACTGAAACTGATATTATTAGAGACGTCTCGCACTGTATAGGAGATTTGTGACTCTTGAGTCATCAATTAAAATTACAGCATTTTCTCACGTTCTGAATACCTATTACTATAGGTTACAACTCTTTCAGATTGCTGCAGTATTTAGAAAATACATTTTTGGAGAATAAAATGCAGGTCATTCACCTACTGTGCCAACACCAACATGTATTTCTCTTTATACCCTCTGAAAACTATTGAAATCTGTAGCTAATGAAACGTCAGGCTATAGTGCAACAGAAAAGAGGGAGTCCCAATTACTTTACAATTTTCAATGGCCGCATAAATTGTGTTCCAAGCCCTTTTTCACTAACATGTCTATCGTAATAAAGACTTGATAATGGTTTCAGGTTTAAGGAGCAGTCTTTAGCCAAAATGCAACAGAAGCTCCATCTGAGGACGCTGGGCCTGATTGACAAAGTTAAATTGACACTTCCATGTACATGAAAGATGTTTTGCCATTTACAGACACATTTACAAGTAGTATCTTTTTTATGACCTATCTTTTAATGCCCAGAAATTCTGTCGATAATGTTGAGACTCCTCAGTCATAAAGATACTACTTGTATAATTACTTTGGGAATTACAAATAATCATAGACTTACAAAATATGTAAAATTACCTTTGTGAATCAGGCTATCTGTGCCAATTTAGGTTGCATGCTAAAGGTTGACTAGATAGTATATGTGATATGCTGTCTTGGATGCCCCACATCTACCACATTATTTTTTAGGGGTTTGTTTAAACAGTGAAAATGTTTAGGTTTTGAAAAATAAAATACAAAAAACAAGACATATATAGATGAGTAAGAAATGAAAGGCAAATAGTAGGAATTTTGGAAAGAAAATTAAAGAAAGGAAACATGAAGACACATCATAAAATAAAAAGTGTTTGTGGGTCATGATAAAAAAACAGCAACAACAAAAATGATTAGCCAAACAGGATACCTGCAGTTGAAGTTGCTGTGCTTGTTTGTTCAGATGTCACCGTGGTGGTTTCCATGGAAGTGGGTGTTGTTGTTTCTTTTTAGAGGAGAAAAACAGAAGACATTAATATTACAAATTAACTAATGTAGAAAGCAAAAATTGACATAAGTGATGTTTTTGATAGCATCTAGGTAATTTAGGTACTTATTAAGATTGTGCCACAAGAAATACAGTAATTTCCCTCTTTTAAACATTCCTTTTATTGTCGGTTTCGGTTCTTTTAGTTTGGTGAAATAACAGCAACATTTGTGTTTAGAGCATAAAATGCAGGTAACACTCTTACTAGTGCCAATGTCCATATTGCATTATTGTATTCAACAGAAACTTTATCAGAGGTATAGCTAGTGAATTGTAATGCTAGAGTATGATTGACTGGGGGCGTTGCTGCTAAAATTGGTATTTTGATTGTCATCTAATTTCTGTACCGAGGCCAATCGCAAAAAAAAGGTCATTTCCATTGACGATTTTACAGTGGGTTCAGATTTAGGTGGAAGGATACTGCAGCCAAAAAGAAACTCCCCGTTAGCTGATTTTTTGTCTATTTATTTTTGCACAATCTCAATTGGCTGGACAGCATGTTTGCTTTGTTACAGAGGATGTCTCATAACCACCAAACTATTATTCATGACCTTTATTGAAGAATACATATATTTAAGCATTCGAAAGTAAAATATGAAATCCACAATCAAGAAAATGTGTTTCATAAAATGCAAATGAAGGGGGCAGTTGAAATAAAATGGTGAAAAAGGAAGAGGAAAAAAGAAAGACATATGATAAAATCAGCTGAGTTTGAGTGTAGCACTTAGAAAGTGCAATAAAGAAATATATCAACAAAAAATATACCTGCAGTTGAAGTAGGTATACTTGTACTTTCTGATGTCACCGGGGCGGTAACCACAGATCTAGGGTTGGTTGTTTCTTGTTACAGGAAACAAAATAAAATGAATTAATATTGTGAATAAACTGAAACAGTAAACTGAAACTGATATTATTGGAGACGTCTCGCACTGTATAGGAGATTTGTGACTCTTGAGTCATCCATTAAAATTACAGCATGTTCTCACTTTCTGAATACCTATTACTATAGGTTACAACACTTTCAGATTGCTGTAGTATTCAGAAAATACATTTTTGGAGAATAAAATGCAGGTCATTCACCTACTGTGCCAACACCAATATGTATTTCTCTTTATACCCTCTGAAAACGATTGAAATCTGTAGCTTATGAATCGTCAGGCTATAGTGCAACAGAAAAGAGGGATTCCCAATTAATTTACAATTTTCAATGGTCGCATAAATTGTGTTCCAAGCCCTTTTTCACTAACAGGTCTATCGTAATAAAGACTTGATAATGGTTTCAGGTTTAAGGAGCAGTCTTTAGCCAAAATGCAACAGAAGCTCCATCTGAGGACGCTGGGCCTGATTGACAAAGTTAAATTGACACTTTCATGTACATGAAAGATTTTTTGCCATTCACAGACACATTTTCAAGTAGTATCTTTTTTACGACCTATCTTTTAATGCGCAGAGATTCTGTCGATTATGTTGAGACTCCTCAGTCATAAAGATATTACTCGTATAATTACTTTGGGAATTACAAATAATCATAGACTTACAAAAGATGTAAAATTACCTTTGTGAATCAGGCTATCTGTGCCAATTTAGGTTGCATGCTAAAGGTTGACTCGATAGTATATGTGATATGCTGTCTTGGATGCCCCACATCTACCACATTATTTTTTAGGGCTTTGTTTAAACAGTGAAAATGTTTAGGTTTTGAAAAATAAAATACAAAAACCAAGACATATATAGATGAGTAAGAGATAAAAGGAAAATAGTAGGAATTTTGGAAAGAAAATAAAAGAAAGGAAACATGAAGACACATCATAAAATAAAAAGTGTTTGTGGGTCATGATAAAAAACAGCAACAACAAAAATGATTAGCCAAACAGGATACCTGCAGTTGAAGTTGCTGTGCTTGTTTGTTCAGATGTCACCATGGTGGTTTCCATGGAAGTGGGTGTTGTTGTTTCTTTTTAGAGGAGAAAAACAGAAGACATTAATATTGCAAATTAACTAATGTAGAAAGCAAAAATTGACATAAGTGATGCTTTTGATAGCATGTAGGTAATTTAGGTACTTATTAAGATTGTGCCACTAGAAATACAGTAATTTCCCCCTTTTAAACATTCCTTTTATTTTCGGTTTCGGTTCTTTTAGTTTGGTGAAATAACAGCAACATTTGTGTTTAGGGCATAAAATGCAGGTAACACTCATACTAGTGCCAATGTCCATATTGCATTCTTGTATTCAACAGAAACTTTATCAGAGGTATAGCTAGTGAATTGTAATGCTAGAGTATGATTGACTGGAGGCGTTGCTGCTAAAATTGGTATTTTGATTGTCATCTAATTTCTGTACCAAGGCCAATCGCAAAAAACAGGTCACTTCCATTGACGATTTTACAGTGGGTTCAGATTTAGGTGGAAGGATCCTGCAGCCAAAAAGAAACTCCCCTTGAGCTGATTTTTTGTCTATTGATTTTTGCACACTCACAATTGTCTGGACAGCATGATTGCTTTGTTACAGAGGATGTCTCATAACCAACAAACTATTATTTATGACCTCTATTCAAGAATACATATATTTAAGCATTCGAAAGTAAAATATGAAATCAACAATCAAGATTTTTTTTTTCATAAAATGCATATGAAGGGGGCAGTTGAAATAAAATGGTGAAAAAGGAAGATGAAAAATGTAAGACATATGATAAAATCAGCTGAGTTTGAGTGTAGCACTTAGAAAGTGCAATAAAGAAATATATCAACAAAAAAAGATACCTGCAGTTGAAGTAGGTATACTTGTACTTTCTGATGTCACCGGGGCGGTTACCACGGATGTAGGGTTGGTTGTTTCTTGTTACAGGAAACAAAATAAAATGAATTAATATTGTGAATAAACTGAAACAGTAAACTGAAACTGATATTATTGGAGACGTCTCGCACTGTATAGGAGATTTGTGACTCTTGAGTCATCCATTAAAATTACAGCATTTTCTCACGTTCTGAATACCTATTACTATAGGTTACAACTCTTTCAGATTGCTGCAGTATTTAGAAAATACATTTTTGGAGAATAAAATGCAGGTCATTCACCTACTGTGCCAACACCAACATGTATTTCTCTTTATACCCTCTGAAAACCATTGAAATCTGTAGCTAATGAATCGTCAGGCTATAGTGCAACAGAAAAGAGGGATTCCCAATTAATTTACAATTTTCAATGGCCGCATAAATTGTGTTCCAAGCCCTTTTTCACTAACAGGTCCATCATAATAAAGACTTGATAATGGTTTCAGGTTTAAGGAGCAGTCTTTAGCCAAAATGCAACAGAAGCTCCATCTGAGGACGCTGGGCCTGATTGACAAAGTTAAATTGACACTTTCATGTACATGAAAGATTTTTTGCCATTCACAGACACATTTACAAGTAGTATCTTTTTTACGACCTATCTTTTAATGCGCAGAGATTCTGTCGATAATGTTGAGACTCCTCAGTCATAAAGATACTACTCGTATAATTACTTTGGGAATTACAAATAATCATAGACTTACAAAATATGTAAAATTACCTTTGTGAATCAGGCTATCTGTGCCAATTTAGGTTGCATGCTAAAGGTTGACTAGATAGTATATGTGATGTGTTGTCTTGGATGCCCCACATCTACCACATTATTTTTTAGGGTTTTGTTTATTCAGTGAAAATGTTTAGGTTTTGAAAAATAAAATACAAAAAACAAGACAACAATAGATGAGTAAGAGATGAAAGGAAAATAGTAGGAATTTTGGAAAGAAAATTAAAGAAAGGAAACATGAAGACACATCATAAAATAAAAAGTGTTTGTGGGCCATGATAAAAAAACAGCAACAACAAAAATGATTAGCCAAACAGGATACCTGCAGTTGAAGTTGCTGTGCTTGTTTGTTCAGATGTCACCGTGGTGGTTTCCATGGAAGTGGGTGTTGTTGTTTCTTTTTAGAGGAGAAAAACAGAAGACATTAATATTACAAATTAACTAATGTAGAAAGCAAAAATTGACATAAGTGATGCTTTTGATAGCATCTAGGTAATTTAGGTACTTATTAAGATTGTGCCACTAGAAATACAGTAATTTCCCCCTTTTAAACATTCCTTTTATTGTCGGTTTCCGTTCTTTTAGTTTGGTGAAATAACAGCAACATTTGTGTTTAGAGCATAAAATGCAGGTAACACTCTTACTAGTGCCAATGTCCATATTGCATTCTTGTATTCAACAGAAACTTTATCAGAGGTATAGCTAGTGAATTGTAATGCTAGAGTATGATTGACTGGAGGCATTGCTGCTAAAATTGGTATTTGGATTGTCATCTAATTTCTGTACCGAGGCCAATCGCAAAAAACAGGTCACTTCCATTGACGATTTTACAGTGGGTTCAGATTTAGGTGGAAGGATACTGCAGCCAAAAAGAAACTCCCCGTGAGCTGATTTTTTGTCTATTGATTTTTGCACAGTCACAATTGGCTGGACAGCATGTTTGCTTTGTTACAGAGGATGTCTCATAACCACCAAACTATTATTTATTACCTTTATTCAGGAATACATATATTTAAGCATTCAAAGGTAAAATATGAAATCAACAATCAAGAAAATGTGTTTCATAAAATGCAAATGAATGGGGCAGTTGAAATAAAATGGTGAAAAAGGAAGAGGAAAAATGAAAGACATATGATAAAATCAGCTGAGTTTGAGTGTAGCACTTAGAAAGTGCAATAAAGAAATATATCAACAAAAAAGATACCTGCAGTTGAAGTAGGTATACTTGTACTTTCTGATGTCACCGGGGCGGTTACCACGGATGTAGGGTTGGTTGTTTCTTGTTACAGGAAACAAAACAAAATGAATTATTTTTGTGAATAAACTGAAACAGTAAACTGAAACTGATATTATTGGAGACGTCTCGCACTGTATAGGGGATTTGTGACTCTTGAGTCATCCATTAAAATTACAGCATTTTCTCACTTTCTGAATACCTATTACTATAGGTTACAACACTTTCAGAATGCTGCAGTATTTAGAAAATACATTTTTGGAGAATAAAATGCAGGTCATTCACCTATTGTGCCAATACCAACATGTATTTCTCTTTATACCCTCTGAAAACTATTGAAATCTGTAGCTAATGAATCGTCGGGCTATAGTGCAACAGAAAAAAGGGATTCCCAATTAATTTACAATTTTCAATGGCCGCATAAATTGTGTTCCAAGCCCTTTTTCACTAACAGGTCCATGGTAATAAAGACTTGATAATGGTTTCAGGTTTAAGGAGCAGTCTTTAGCCAAAATGCAACAGAAGCTCCATCTGAGGACGCTGGGCCCGATTGACAAAGTTAAATTGACACTTCCATGTACATGAAAGATTTTTTGCCATTCACAGACACATTTACAAGTAGTATCGTTTTTATGACCCATCTTTTAATGCGCATGGATTCTGTCGATAATGTTGAGACTCCTCAGTCATAAAGATACTACTCGTATAATTACTTTGGGAATTACAAATAATCATAGACTTACAAAATATGTAAAATTACCTTTGTGAATCAGGCTATCTGTGCCAATTTAGGTTGCATGCTAAAGGTTGACTAGATAGTATATGTGATATGTTGTCTTGGATGCCCCACATCTACCACATTATTTTGTAGGGCTTTGTTTAAACAGTGAAAATGTTTAGGTTTTGGAAAATAAAATACAAAAAACAAGACATCAATAGATGAGTAAGAGATGAAAGTAAAATAGGAATTTTGGAAAGAAAATAAAAGAAAGGAAACATGAAGACACATTGTTAGACCCGTCTGCTTCTGAGAGTCCCCTCACCACTATGATTTCTTTTGTTCCCCTGTACCTCCCAAAATTTGTCGCTTTTCTTTGTCTACCAGGACTTTTTATGTGTTGTTTTCATGGGGTTAGATGTTCCTTGACACCCAGTTGCTCACAAGGTTTGTGGCACCTATTTACAAGGCACCTGGCGAAACCTGTGGCATTACAAACTGGGGTTGTCAACCTGTATATATGGCCCTAAAATGGTGAACACCCCTTTTTCCCTCATGTGAGTGACTCCCATTGGAGCCTTCATGAACCCTGGCCTTTTGAGGTTTTGGCGCCCTTTGGTTGGCGCGCATTCCTGACAGGAATTCCTTTATTTCCCTCGGGTACACAAAATGGCTGCTCTAGAACCACAGTACGGTGGCTGGCAGTGTCCTAAATATACCTCAAGAGTGCCATGTCATTGTCACAGCCAGAGAAGGTTCTAGAACCTTCTGGTTTGTGCCAGTACCCCAGGGCACTGGCTATATAAGGCCCAGTCCCTGGCGGCCATTTTAGATTAGATTGGATTAGATTAGAGGAGAAGAGATTCCAGATTGACACCAGATTGACACCTGCCCTGTTGACCCCTGAGGTGGCTGGTAGCGCGGGCAGTAGAGCAGCAAAGGGGTGCTGGCGTTGTTTCTGACTGGCGTTCCAGTCAGCTATGTGAAAAGTGTCCTAGCGCCTACAGCGCCAGCCCAGCGAGTGCCTCATTGCCCCCAAAGACTGTGGCCAGATTCGTGTGCCTCCCCGCCCCCCGGCGGTGAATTGTGACCGATTCCGCGAGTCGCGAGGCGAGAGCAAGTTCGCCACGACCGCGATCGTCAGCTATGCCCCCTTCGCGACAGGCGCCTCTAGAGGGGAGCTCAGACGTCTCCGAGCCCCACCAGCGTAGAGCGCTTCCTGCGCAGACTGAAGGTGAGGTGGTGCGCCGGGGCGGGGAAAGGCCGGCCTTCGTTGGGCAGGACTAGCGTCTCTGCCACTCCCCAGTGACCCGGGAGCTGTAGCTGTGGGCGGGAACCCCCCCTGTATGCGGAAGTCGGAGGGAGGTCCGTGGAGCCCCTGAGAACCCCGTCGCTGACGAGAGAAGTGCTGTGCCCGACTGAATCGTATCCCGATTGCAGCCAATGTGAGGTGGGCCCGTTTCTTCATATTGAATGCAGCGTTGTGAAGGAACTGTGAACCGGCATTCGTTTGACGGTGCGTGAAGATTGTGTGACCTCTCCGGCAGCCCGTTCGTCAGTCTAAAGACTTTGAACTGGTGCCGCCTGGGTTCTAGCGGTGTTAAAGCCCGTAGGCGCGCATAGACTTCACCGGCAAAGCAGAGATCCTATCCTGATGACAGCCGAGTGCGAATGAAGTATTCACTGTGTTTCCTTGCCTTTTAGATACACGCGCATACGCTCTGAATGATCCCTAAAGAGTCCCAAACCTTATTCTGTGCTCAGAGAAGCCGTATACATTGTCATTGAAATCAACACAAACTGTAAGAGTTATCTTTCCCATTTGAAACGTATTATAAATGTCATGTTCCTAAAGTATTTAATTGGTGGCAGCGATACCAGAAGAAACATGTGGTTATTTATTTAAATGAACCAGTATTTATTCTGATATTTATTGTGATATTTATTTGTGGTGCTCATTCCTGAAGCTATTCTATTTATTGATGCTATTTATTCCTGACTTTATTTATAGTACTATTTATTACAGAATTGAAACCCAGAATTGTATGACCAAAAGAAATGTATATGTGCTTTCCCAGGCAACCCTATTTACAACAGAGAACTTTTATATAAAGGAATCGTATTTTTCTACAGCAGTGGTGTGGTGTCCTTCTTTTTGGTGTGGCTGTGCAGGGAGTTATTATTGGGTCAAAGCCGGCTTAACACTACAGCCTTCACTTGCCTTGTCACTTGAGCCAAGCTACCCCCTTTGTGCTGGGCTTGCCCATCGCAGGTCCAACATAAAATTGGTGCTCAGCGGGTGGGATTGCGAGACGTGCTTGTTTTGTACCCCATAATAATTCAGTTTGCACCACTGGTACACACCCTGAGTTTTCTCCTAGCGGCCCTCAAATTCAACGTTTTGCTTTTTCCAAATTCTTTCCTGGAGGTGGGTGGAAGTGACCCTCAGAGTTCTTATCCTGGTCACCTACTTCGGGGTGGTTGTCCACACTTTTCACTGACAATATGGAATTCGAAATATCAGAGCTGGAGACCTATACAGTGGCACAGCTCAAGGATTTCTGTCAGGTAAGGGGAGTGTTCGTCAGGTTAGGGGCCAAAAGAGAGGAGCTGCGTACTAGTCTGCGAGCCTGGGTGGAAGCACACACGGAGGGAACGGTGGAGGAGGAGGAATCAGACAGAGGTACTGTCATTGATAGGACTGCGGAATGTCTCCCGGGGGTGGGTGAGATGTCCATCAGCCCCAAGGTTACCTCACGGGAAGGCAGCAGTGTGTCATCGAGAGAGTTGTCAGAGACCGAGTTAGCTGACAGGAGAGAGGAAAGACTGCTAAGGTGGGAAATAGCAAAAATGGAGATGGAAGAAAGGAGGGAGGGGAGGAGGATGGAACATGAGTCCAAGCTGGAGGGGAAAAGAATGGAACACGAGTTCAAGCTACGAGAACTCGACTTCCAGGCCCATAACATCACTCCGAAGGGTGTCGAGTCAAAGGAATTTCCCAGGGAGCCCAGGCCCCATTTTCCCAAGGACGTAGTCGCCAGTTATACCGCTGGAGACGACATAGCCAAGTGGCTGGCAGCCTATGAGGTCTCCTTAAGAGCCCATGGGATCCATGAGGAGCATTGGGGTGGTGGATTATACCGGTACATGCCTCCGACAGGTAGGGATGCCCTATTGGCCCTAGACCGGGCGGAACAGGTAAACTACCCTGCCATGAAGGTGGCCCTCATCAGGAAGTTTGGGTTGACCCCCGAGAAATACCGGCAAAGGTTTAGGGGCAGCCACAAACTGAGCTCACAGAATTGGGTTGACTTCCTGGATTTTGCCCAAAAAGCCCTGGATGGGTGGGTCCAAGGTAATGAGGTGGAGGACTATCGAGGGTTGTACGACCTAATACTCAAGGAACATCTACTCGAGAAATGTCTTCCTGAGCTGAGGCAACACCTGGTAGACAGCAAATTTACTTGCCCCCGTAAGCTTGCTGAGGAGGCGGACATTTGGGCAAGTACCCGAGTGTCCATGAAGGGAACGGGAGGAGATTCTCAGAAGTCCGGACAGGGCGCTTCTTAGAAGAAAGAGGGGTGAGATAACAAGAAACAGGAGTTCTCCAAAGGCCCCCAAAATACCTTTAAGGGGAAAAGTTTATTTTCCAATTCTAAGGCTAACCCACCGAAGAACCCTAATCTTGCCCAGAGTCAGCAGCCAAGGGTTATCCATTGCTTTGAGTGCGGTGGTATTGGACATTATAAGGGAGACGTGAAATGCCCAAAGAGACCACCCCCTCCCACTGGAGGAAAGGCCCCGGGAGTCGCTAGTGTAGCGCTCGGGGAGGAGATGCCCTTAGTTAAGAGGAGGGAGTGGGCGGGTGTCACCTTATTGTCCCTGGGTGATCGGGAGTTGGTTCCAAAGATCCAGGTGCCCTCTAATACTATCAAGTATGGGCAATGGGTCACCATCAATGGCCATAGAGGGGAAGCTCTGAGAGATACAGGAGCCAGTATGACTATGGTAAGGAGTCATCTGGTGTCCTCGGAGCAGGTGATTCCAGGCGTACTTCATCCAGCCGCAATGGCTGACGGCAGAATGGGCCACTATCCTGTGGCCGAGGTTCCCTTTGAGTGGGGAGGGGTTGCAGGTTCACTTCGAGTTGCCGTAAGCCCCGCTGTGTCAGTTGATTATCTGCTGGGCAATGATATGGAGCACAATGCTTGGAAGAAGGTGGAATACTGGACTCATACGAAGATGCTGGGTACACCTGATTGGGCCTGTGTGAGTACCAGGTCTGCGGCTGCTCGGGAGGAGAAGTCGCGTGGGTTGGAGCCTGGAACAATGGCCCACCCAGCTGCTGATGAGGGAACATCTCAAGGACAGGAAGAGCCTGCCTCGATGTCTGTGCCCCGTGAGACGGATAGGCCACCTGCGGAGGTGGACCCGGAGTCCGCGGAGGAGGACATGGTTCCATTGGAGGACTTGCCTATCCCCGCTGAGTGGCGAGTGGAGGGAGGTCCATCCAGGGAGGAACTGAGCACAGGGAATGTCCCACCCTCGAGGGTCTGAGGCAACAGGCTGAAGCCCAGGCAGCAGGTAACGAGTCTGGGAACTATCGTGTTTACTGGGAGGATGGTCTCCTCTACAGTGAGCCCAGGGCGCCAGTGCACGGATTGTCACGGGCCCTGGTAGTCCCACAGTGTTACCGAGCCTTCCTATTATAGTTGACTCATGAGATTCCCTTGGCAGGACACTTGGGTCAGGGCAAGACCTTTGCCCGGCTTGTCCCCCACTTTTATTGGACTCGAATGAGGGTGGCGTCCGACACATACTGTCGGTCGTGCGTGTCATGCCAAGCCAGTGGGAAAACAGGGACGAAGCTTAAGGCTACCCTGGAACCACTTCCCGTCGTTGGCACCCCCTTTGAAAGGGTGGGCATCGACATTGCTGGGCCCCTAGATCCACCTACATCATCCGGTCACAGGTTTATCCTGGTCCTGGTGGATCACGCCACAAGGTATCCAGAGGCAGTTCCTCTGAGAACCATTACTGCACCAGTAGTGGCAAAGGCCCTGATGGGGATCTTTACCCGAGTGGGATTCCCCAAGGAAGTTTTGTCTGACAGGGGGACCAACTTCCTGTCAGCATATATGCGGGCAATGTGGAAGGAGTGTGGAGTGACTTACAGGTTCACCACTCCTTATCACCCACAGACCAATGGTCTCGTGGAAAGGTTCAACCAAACCTTGAAGGGTATGATCAGAAGTCTACCCGAAAGCCTGCGGAGGAAATGGGACGTCCTCCTACCCTGTTTGCTCTTTTCCTACAGGGAAGTGCCGCAAAAGGGAGTGGGTTTCAGCCCCTTCGAGCTTTTGTGCGGGCACCCTGTACGTGGACCTCTCAGCCTGGTGAGGGACTCCTGGGAAAAGTCTCCCCGGAAAGTTCCCCAGGATGTGGTGAGCTACATGCTGGCCTTCCGAAGCCAAATGGCTAAGTTGTGGAAGCAAGTTTCTGACAACTTGGAAGCCAGTCAGGCAGTTATGAAAGCGTGTTATGACCACCAAACTATTATTTATGACCTTTATTCAAGAATACATATATTTAAGCATTCGAAAGTAAAATATGAAATCAACAATCAAGAAAATGTGTTTCATAAAATACAAATGAAGGGGGCAGTTGAAATAAAATGGTGAAAAAGGAAGAGGAAAAAAGAAAGACATATGATAAAATCAGCTGAGTTTAAGTGTAGCACTTAGAAAGTGAAACAAAGAAATATATCAACAAAAAAGATACCTGCAGTTGAAGTAGGTATACTTGTACTTTCTGATGTCACCGGGGCGGTTACCACGGATGTAGGGTTGGTTGTTTCTTGTTACAGGAAACAAAATAAAATGAATTAATATTGTGAATAAACTGAAACAGTAAACTGAAACTGATATTATTGGAGACGTCTCGCATTGTATAGGGGATTTGTGACTCTTGAGTCAGCCATTAAAATTACAGCATTTTCTCACTTTCTGAATACATATTACTATAGGTTACAACACTTTCAGATTGCTGCAGTATTTAGAAAATAAATTTTTGGAGAATAAAATGCAGGTTATTCACCTACTGTGCCAACACCAACATGTATTTCTCTTTATACCCTCTGAAAACCATTGAAATCTGTAGCTAATGAATCGTCAGGCTATAGTGCAACAGAAATGAGGGATACCAAATTAATTTACAATTTTCAATGGCCGCATAAATTGTGTTCCAAGCCCTTTTTCACTAACAGATCTATCGTAATAAAACTTGATAATGGTTTCAGGTTTAAGGAGCAGTCTTTACCCAAAATGCAACAGAAGCTCCATCTGAGGACGCTGGGCCTGATTGACAAAGTTAAATTGACACTTTCATGTACATGAAAGATTTTTTGCCATTCACAGACACATTTACAAGTCGTATCTTTTTTACGACCTATCTTTTAATGCGCAGAGATTCTGTCGATAATGTTGAGACTCCTCAGTCATAAAGATACTACTCGTATAATTACTTTGGGAATTACAAATAATCATAGACTTACAAAATATGTAAAATTACCTTTGTGAATCAGGCTATCTGTGCCAATTTAGGTTGCATGCTAAAGGTTGACTAGATAGTATATGTGATGTGTTGTCTTGGATGCCCCACATCTACCACATTATTTTTTAGGGTTTTGTTTAAACAGTTAAAATGTTTAGGTTTTGAAAAATAAAATACAAAAAACAAGACATCAATAGATGAGTAAGAGATGAAAGGAAAATAGTAGGAATTTTGGAAAGAAAATAAAAGAAAGGAAACATGAAGACAAATCATAAAATAAAAAGTGTTTGTGGGTCATGATCAAAAACAGCAACAACAAAAATGATTAGCCAAACAGGATACCTGCAGTTGAAGTTGCTGTGCTTGTTTGTTCAGACGTCACCGTGGTGGTTTCCATGGAAGTGGGTGTTTTTGTTTCTTTTTAGAGGAGAAAAACAGAAGACATTAATATTGCAAATAAACTAATGTAGAAAGGAAAAATTGACATAAGTGATGCTTTTGATAGCATGTAGGTAATTTAGGTACTTATTAAGATTGTGCCACTAGAAATACAGTAATTTCCCCCTTTTAAACATTCCTTTTATTTTCGGTTTCGGTTCTTTTAGTTTGGTGAAATAACAGCAACATTTGTGTTTAGAGTAGAAAATGCAGGTAACACTCATACTAGTGCCAATGTCCATATTGCATTCTTGTATTCAAAAGAAACTTTATCAGAGGTATAGCTGGTGAATTGTAATGCTAGAGTATGATTGACTGGAGGCGTTGCTGCTAAAATTGGTATTTTGATTGTCATCTAATTTCTGTACTAAGGCCAAGCGCAAAAAACAGGTCACTTCCATTGACGATTTTACAGTGGGTTCAGATTTAGGTGACAGGATACTGCAGCCAAAAAAGAAACTCCCCGTGAGCTGATTTTTTGTCTATTGAGTTTTTGCACACTCACAATTGGCTGGGCAGCATGATTGCTTTGTTACAGAGGATGTCTTATAACCACCAAACTATTATTTATGACCTTTACTCAAGAATACATATATTTAAGCATTCAAAAGTAAAATATGAAATCAACAATCAAGAAAACGTTTTTTCATAAAATGCAAATGAAGGGGGCAGTTGAAATAAAATGGTGAAAAAGGAAGAGGAAAAATGAAAGACATATGATAAAATCAGCTGAGTTTGAGTGTAGCACTTAGAAAGTGCAATAAAGAAATGTATCAACAAAAAAAGATACCTGCAGTTGAAGTAGGTATACTTGTACTTTCTGATGTCACCGGGGCGGTTACCACAGATGTAGGGTTGGTTGTTTCTTGTTACAGGAAACAAAATAAAATGAATTAATATTGTGAATAAACTGAAACAGTAAACTGAAACTGATATTATTGGAGACGTCTCGCACTGTATAGGAGATTTGTGACTCTTGAGTCATCCATTAAAATTACAGCATTTTCTCACGTTCTGAATACCTATTACTATAGGTTACAACTCTTTCAGATTGCTGAAGTATTTAGAAAATACATTTTTGGAGAATTAAATGCAGGTCATTCACCTACTGTGTCAACCAACACCAACATGTATTTCTCTTTATAAGCTCTGAAAACCATTGAAATCTGTAGCTAATGAATCGTCAGGCTATAGTTCAACAGAAAAGAGGGATTCCCAATTAATTTACAATTTTCAATGGCCGCATAAATTGTGTTCCAAGCCCTTTTTCACTAACAGGTCTATCGTAATAAAGACTTGATAATGGTTTCAGGTTTAAGGAGCAGTCTTTAGCCAAAATGCAACAGAAGCTCCATCTGAGGACGCTGGGCCTGATTGACAAAGTTAAATTGACACTTCCATGTACATGAAAGATTTTTTGCCATTCACAGACACATTTACAAGTAGTATCTTTTTTATGACCTATCTTTTAATGTACAGAGATTCTGTCGATAATGTTGAGACTCCTCAGTCATAAAGATACTACTCGTATAATTACTTTGGGAATTACAAATAATCATAGACTTACAAAATATGTAAAATTACCTTTGTGAATCAGGCTATCTGTGCCAATTTAGTTTGCATGCTAAAGGTTGACTATATAGTATATGTTATATGCTGTCTTGGATGCCCCACATCTACCACATTATTTTTTAGGGTTTTGTTTAAACAGTGAAAATGTTTAGGTTTTGAAAAATAAAATACAAAAAACAAGACATCAATAGATGAGTAAGAGATGAAAGGAAAATAGTAGGAATTTTGAAAGAAAATAAAAGATAGGAAACATGAAGACACATCATAAAATAAAAAGTGTTTGTGGGTCATGATAAAAAACAGCAACAACAAAAATGATTAGCCAAACAGGTACCTGCAGTTGAAGTTGCTGTGCTTGTTTGTTCAGATGTCACCGTGGTGGTTTCCATGGAAGTGGGTGTTGTTGTTTCTTTTTAGAGGAGAAAAACAGAAGACATTAATATTGCAAATGAACTAATGTAGAAAGCAAAAATTGACATAAGTGATGCTTTTGATAGCATGTAGGTAATTTAGGTACTTATTAAGATTGTGCCACTAGAAATACAGTAATTTCCCCCTTTTAAACATTCCTTTTATTTTCGGTTTCGGTTCTTTTAGTTTGGTGAAATAACAGCAACATTTGTGTTTAGAGCATAAAATGCGGGTAACACTCAAACTAGTGCCAATGTCCATATTGCATTCTTGTATTCAACAGAAACTTTATCAGAGGTATAGCTAGGGAATTGTAATGCTAGAGTATGATTGACTGGAGGCGTTGCTGCTAAAATTGGTATTTTGATTGTCATCTAATTTCTTTTCCAAGGCCAATCGAAAAAAACAGGTCACTTCCATTGACGATTTTAGAGTGGGTTCAGATTTGGGTGGAAGGATACTGCAGCCAAAAAGAAACTCCCCGTGAGCTGATTTTTTGTCTATTGATTTTTGCACACTCACAATTGGCTGGACAGCATGATTGCTTTGTTACAGAGGATGTCTCATAACCACCAAACTATTATGTATGACCTTTATTCAAGAATACATATATTTAAGCATTCGAAAGTAAAATCTGAAATCAACAGTCAATCTTTTTTTTTTCATAAAATGCAAATGAAGGGGGCAGTTGAAATAAAATGGTGAAAAAGGAAGAGAAAAATGAAAGACATATGATAAAATCAGCTGAGTTTGAGTGTAGCACTTAGAAAGTGCAATAAAGAAATATATCAACAAAAAAAGATCCCTGCAGTTGAAGTAGGTATACTTGTACTTTCTGATGTCACCGGGGCGGTTACCACGGTTGTAGGGTTGGTTGTTTCTTGTTACAGGAAACAAAATAAAATGAATTAATATTGTGAATAAACTGAAACAGTAAACTGAAACTGATATTATTGGGGACGTCTCGCACTGTATAGGAGATTTGTGACGCTTGAGTCATCCATTAAAATTACAGCATTTTCTCACGTTCTGAATACCTATTACTATAGGTTACAACTCTTTCAGATTGCTGCAGTATTTAGAAAATACATTTTTGGAGAATAAAATGCAGGTCATTCACCTACTGTGCCAACACGAACATGTATTTCTCTTTATACCCTCTGACAACTATTGAAATCTGTAGCTAATGAATCGTCAGGCTATAGTGCAACAGCAAAGAGGGATTCCCAATTAATTTACAATTTTCAATGGCCGCATAAATTGTGTTCCTAACCCTTTTTCACTAACAGGTCTATCGTAATAAAGACTTGATAATGGTTTCAGGTTTAAGGAGCAGTCTTTAGCCAAAATGCAAAAGAAGCTCCATCTGAGGACGATGGGCCTGATTGACAAAGTTAAATTGACACTTCCATCTACATGAAAGATTTTTTGCCATTCACAGACACATTTACAAGTAGTATCTTTTTTATGACCTATCTTTTAATGCGCAGAGATTCTGTCGATAATGTTGAGACTCCTCAGTCATAAAGAAACTACTCGTAAAATTACCTTTGTGAATCAGGCTATCTGTGCCAATTTAGGTTGCATGCTAAAGGTTGACTAGGTAGTATATGTGATATGTTGTCTTGGATGCCCCACATCTACCACATTATTTTTTAGGGCTTTGTTTAAACAGTGAAAATGTTTAGGTTTTGAAAAATAAAATACAAAAACAAGACATCTATAGATGAGTAAGAGATGAAAGGAAAATAGTCGGAATTTTGGAAAGAAAATAAAAGAAAGGAAACATGAAGACACATCATAAAATAAAAAGTGTTTGTGGGTCATGATAAAAAAACAGCACCAACAAAAATGATTAGCCAAACAGGATACCTGCAGTTGAAGTTGCTGTGCTTGTTTGTTCAGATGTCACCGTGGTGGTTTCCATGGATATGGGTGTTGTTGTTTCTTTTTAGAGGAGAAAAACAGAAGACATTAATATTGCAAATGAACTAATGTAGAAAGCTAAAATTGACATAAGTGATGCTTTTGATAGCATGTAGGTAATTTAGGTACTTATTAAGATTGTGCCACTAGAAATACAGTAATTTCCCCCTTTTAAACATTCCTTTTATTGTCGGTTTCGGTTCTTTTAGTTTGGTGAAATAACAGCAACATTTGTGTTTAGAGCATAAAATGCAGGTAACACTCTTACTAGTGCCAATGTCCATATTGCATTCTTGTACTCAACAGAAACTCTATCAGAGGTATAGCTAGTGAATTGTAATGCTAGAGAATGATTGACTGGAGGCGTTGCTGCTAAAATTGGTATGTTGATTGTCATCTAATTTCTGTACCGAGGCCAATCGCAAAAAACAGGTCACTTCCATTCACGATTTTACAGTGGGTTCAGATTTAGGTGGAAGGATACTGCAGCCAAAAAGAAACTCCCCGTGAGCTGATTTTTTGTCTATTGATTTTTGCACAGTCACAATTGGCTGGACAGCATGTTTGCTTTGTTACAGAGGATGTCTCATAACCACCAAACTATTATTTATGACCTTTATTCAAGAATACATATATTTAAGCATTCCAAAGTAAAATATGAAATCAACAATCAAGAAAATGTGTTTCATAAAATACAAATGAAGGGGGCAGTTGAAATAAAATGGTGAAAAAGGAAGAGGAAAAAAGAAAGACATATGATAAAATCAGCTGAGTTTAAGTGTAGCACTTAGAAAGTGAAATAAAGAAATATATCAACAAAAAAGATACCTGCAGTTGAAGTAGGTATACTTGTACTTTTCACCGGGGCGGTTACCACGGATGTAGGGTTGGTTGTTTCTTGTTACAGGAAACAAAATAAAATGAATTAATATTGTGAATAAACTGAAACAGTAAACTGAAACTGATATTATTGGAGACGTCTCGCACTGTATAGGGGATTTGTGACTCTTGAGTCATCCATTAAAATTACAGCATTTTCTCACTTTCTGAATACCTATTACTATAGGTTACAACACTTTCAGATTGCTGCAGTATTTAGAAAATACATTTTTGGAGAATAAAATGCAGGTTATTCACCTACTGTGCCAACACCAACATGTATTTCTCTTTATACCCTCTGAAAACCATTGAAATCTGTAGCTAATGAATCGTCAGGCTATAGTGCAACAGAAATGAGGGATTCCAAATTAATTTACAATTTTCAATGGCCGCATAAATTGTGTTCCAAGCCCTTTTTCACTAACAGATCTATCGTAATAAAGACTTGATAATGGTTTCAGGTTTAAGGAGCAGTCTTTAGCCAAAATGCAACAGAAGCTCCATCTGAGGACGCTGGGCCTGATTGACAAAGTTAAATTGACACTTTCATGTACATGAAAGATTTTTTGCCATTCACAGACACATTTACAAGTCGTATCTTTTTTACGACCTATCTTTTAATGCGCAGAGATTCTGTCGATAATGTTGAGACTCCTCAGTCATAAATATACTACTCGTATAATTACTTTGGGAATTACAAATAATCATAGACTTACAAAATATGTAAAATTACCTTTGTGAATCAGGCTATCTGTGCCAATTTAGTTTGCATGCTAAAGGTTGACTATATAGTATATGTTATATGCTGTCTTGGATGCCCCACATCTACCACATTATTTTTTAGGGTTTTGTTTAAACAGTGAAAATGTTTAGGTTTTGAAAAATTAAATACAAAAAACAAGACATCAATAGATGAGTAAGAGATGAAAGGAAAATAGTAGGAATTTTGAAAGAAAATAAAAGAAAGGAAACATGAAGACACATCATAAAATAAAAAGTGTTTGTGGGTCATGATAAAAAACAGCAACAACAAAAATGATTAGCCAAACAGGATACCTGCAGTTGAAGTTGCTGTGCTTGTTTGTTCAGATGTCACCGTGGTGGTTTCCATGGAAGTGGGTGTTGTTGTTTCTTTTTAGAGGAGAAAAACAGAAGACATTAATATTGCAAATGAACTAATGTAGAAAGCAAAAATTGACATAAGTGATGCTTTTGATAGCATGTAGGTAATTTAGGTACTTATTAAGATTGTGCCACTAGAAATACAGTAATTTCCCCCTTTTAAACATTCCTTTTATTTTCGGTTTCGGTTCTTTTAGTTTGGTGAAATAACAGCAACATTTGTGTTTAGAGCATAAAATGCGGGTAACACTCAAACTAGTGCCAATGTCCATATTGCATTCTTGTATTCAACATAAACTTTATCAGAGGTATAGCTAGTGAATTGTAATGCTAGAGTATGATTGACTGGAGGCGTTGCTGCTAAAATTGGTATTTTGATTGTCATCTAATTTCTTTACCAAGGCCAATCGAAAAAAACAGGTCACTTCCATTGACGATTTTACAGTGGGTTCAGATTTGGGTGGAAGGATACTGCAGCCAAAAAGAAACTCCCTGTGAGCTGATTTTTTGTCTATTGATTTTTGCACAGTCACAATTGACTGGACAGCATGTTTGCTTTGTTACAGAGGATGTCTCATAACCACCAAACTATTATGTATGACCTTTATTCAAGAATACATATATTTAAGCATTCGAAAGTAAAATATGAAATCAACAATCAAGATTTTTTTTTCATAAAATGCAAATGAAGGGTGCAGTTGAAATAAAATGGTGAAAAAGGAAGAGGAAAAATGAAAGACATATGATAAAATCAGCTGAGTTTGAGTGTAGCACTTAGAAAGTGCAATAAAGAAATATATCAACAAAAAAGATACCTGCAGTTGAAGTAGGTATACTTGTACTTTCTGATGTCACCGGGGCGGTTACCACGGATGTAGGGTTGGTTGTTTCTTGTTACAGGAAACAAAATAAAATGAATTAATATTGTGAACAAACTGAAACAGTAAACTGAAACTAATATTATTGGAGACGTCTCGCTCTGTATAGGGGATTTGTGACTCTTGAGTCATCCATTAAAATCACAGCATTTTCTTCTTTTCTGAATACCTATTACTATAGGTTACAACACTTTCAGATTGCTGCAGTATTTAGAAAATACATTTTTGGAGAATAAAATGCAGGTCATTCACCTACTGTGCCAACACCAACATGTATTTTTTTTTATACCCTCTGAAAACCATTGAAATCTGTAGCTAATGAAACGTCAGGCTATAGTTCAACAGAAAAGAGGGATTCCCAATTAATGTACAATTTTCAATGGCCGCATAAATTGTGTTCCAAGCCCTTTTTCACTAACAGGTCTATCGTAATAAAGACTTGATAATGGTTTCAGGTTTAAGGAGCAGTCTTTAGCCAAAATGCAACAGAAGCTCCGTCTGAGGACGCTGGGCCTGATTGACAAAGTTAAATTGACACTTTCATGTACATGAAAGATTTTTTGCCATTCACAGACACATTTACAAGTAGTATCTTTTTTACGACCTATCTTTTAATGCGCAGAGATTCTGTCGATAATGTTGAGACTCCTCAGTCATAAAGATACTACTCGTATAATTACTTTGGGAATTACAAATAATCATAGACTTACAAAATATGTAAAATTACCTTTGTGAATCAGGCTATCTGCGCCAATTTAGGTTGCATGCTAAAGGTTGACTAGATAGTATATGTGATATGTTGTCTTGAATGCACCACATCTACCACATTATTTTTTAGGGCTTTGTTTAAACAGTGAAAATGTTTAGGTTTTGAAAAATAAAATACAATAAACAAGACATCTATAGATGAGTAAGAGATGAAAGCAAAATAGTAGGAATTTTGGAAAGAAAATAAAAGAAAGGAAACATGAAGACACATCATAAAATAAAAAGTGTTTGTGGGTCATGATAAAAAACAGCACCAACAAAAATGATTAGCCAAACAGGATACCTGCAGTGGAAGTTGCTGTGCTTGTTTGTTCAGATGTCACCGTGGTGGTTTCCATGGAAGTGGGTGTTGTTGTTACTTTTTAGAGGAGAAAAACAGAAGACATTAATAGTGCAAATGAACTAATGTAGAAAGCAAAAATTGACATAAGTGATGCTTTTGATAGCATGTAGGTAATTTAGGTACTTATTAAGATTGTGCCACTAGAAATACAGTAATTTCCCCCTTTTAAACATTCCTTTTATTTTCGGTTTCGGTTCTTTTAGTTTGGTGAAATAACAGCAACATTTGTGTTTAGAGCATAAAATGCGGGTAACACTCAAACTAGTGCCAATGTCCATATTGCATTCTTGTATTCAACAGAAACTTTATCAGAGGTATAGCTAGTGAATTGTAATGCTAGAGTATGATTGACTGGAGGCGTTGCTGCTAAAATTGGTATTTTGATTGTCATCTAATTTCTGTACCAAGGCCAATCGAAAAAAACAGGTCACTTCCATTGACGATTTTACAGTGGGTTCAGATTTGGGTGGAAGGATACTGCAGCCAAAAAGAAACTCCCCGTGAGCTGATTTTTTGTCTATTGATTTTTGCACACTCACAATTGGCTGGACAGCATGATTGCTTTGTTACAGAGGATGTCTCATAACCACCAAACTATTATGTATGACCTTTATTCAAGAATACATATATTTAAGCATTCGAAAGTAAAATATGAAATCAACAATCAAGATTTTTTTTTTCATAAAATGCAAATGAAGGGGGCAGTTGAAATAAAATGGTGAAAAAGGAAGAGGAAAAATGAAAGACATATGATAAAATCAGCTGAGTTTGAGTGTAGCACTTAGAAAGTGCAATAAAGAAATATATCAACAAAAAAAGATACCTGCAGTTGAAGTAGGTATACTTGTACTTTCTGATGTCACCGGGGCGGTTACCACGGATGTAGGGTTGTTTGTTTCTTGTTACAGGAAACAAAATAAAATGAATTAATATTGTGAATAAACTCAAACAGTAAACTGAAACTGATATTATTGGGGACGTCCCGCACTGTATAGGAGATTTGTGACGCTTGAGTCATCCATTAAAATTACAGCATTTTCTCACGTTCTGAATACCTATTACTATAGGTTACAACTCTTTCAGATTGCTGCAGTATTTAGAAAATACATTTTTGGAGAATAAGATGCAGGTCATTCACCTACTGTGCCAACACCAACATGTATTTCTCTTTATACCCTCTGACAACTATTGAAATCTGTAGCTAATGAATCGTCAGGCTATAGTGCAACAGCAAAGAGGGATTCCCAATTAATTTACAATTTACAATGGCCGCATAAATTGTGTTCCTAACCCTTTTTCACTAACAGGTCTATCGTAATAAAGACTTGATAATGGTTTCAAGTTTAAGGAGCAGTCTTTAGCCAAAATGCAACAGAAGCTCCATCTGAGGACGATGGGCCTGATTGACAAAGTTAAATTGACACTTCCATCTACATGAAAGATTTTTTGCCATTCACAGACACATTTACAAGTAGTATCTTTTTTATGACCTATCTTTTAATGCGCAGAGATTCTGTCGATAATGTTGAGACTCCTCAGTCATAAAGAAACTACTCGTAAAATTACCTTTGTGAATCAGGCTATCTGTGCCAATTTAGGTTGCATGCTAAAGGTTGATTAGGTAGTATATGTGATATGTTGTCTTGGATGCCCCACATCTACCACATTATTTTTTAGGGCTTTGTTTAAACAGTGAAAATGTTTAGGTTTTGAAAAATAAAATACAAAAAACAAGACATCTGTAGATGAGTAAGAGATGAAAGGAAAATAGTAGGAATTTTGGAAAGAAAATAAAAGAAAGGAAACATGAAGACACATCATAAAATAAAAAGTGTTTGTGGGTCATGATAAAAAACAGCACCAACAAAAATGATTAGCCAAACAGGATACCTGCAGTTGAAGTTGCCGTGCTTGTTTGTTCAGA
Organism: Lissotriton helveticus; assembly: GCF_964261635.1. Lineage (NCBI taxonomy): Eukaryota > Metazoa > Chordata > Amphibia > Caudata > Salamandridae > Lissotriton > Lissotriton helveticus. Next base: position 32,049,901 of record NC_136072.1, on the reverse strand, counting down.
TGTCACCGTGGTGGTTTCCATGGATGTGGGTGTTGTTGTTTCTTTTTAGAGGAGTAAAACAGAAGACACTAATAGTGCAAATGAACTAATGTAGAAAGCAAAAATTGACATAAGTGATGTTTTCGATAGCATATAGGTAATTTAGGTACTTATTAATATTGTGCCAATAGAAATACAGTAATTTCCCCCTTTTAAACATTCCTTTTATTGTCGGTTTGGGTTCTTTTAGTTTGGTGTAATAACAGCAACATTTGTGTTTAGAGCATACAATGCAGGTAACACTCTTACTAGTGCCAATGTCCATATTGTATTCTTGTATTCAACAGAAACTTTATCAGAGGTATAGCTAGTGAATTGTAATGCTAGAGTATGATTAACTGGATGCGTTGCTGCTAAAATTGGTATTTTGATTGTCATCTAATTTCTGTACCGAGGCTAATCGCAAAAAACAGGTCACTTCCATTGACGATTTTACAGTGGGTTCAGATTTAGGTTGAAGGATACTGCAGCCAAAAAGAAACTCCCCGTGAGCTGATTTTTTGTCTATTGATTTTTTGCACAGTCACAATTGGCTGGACAGCATGTTTGCTTTGTTACAGAGGATGTCTCATAACCACCAAACTATTATTTATTACCTTTATTCAGGAATACATATATTTAAGCATTCGAAGGTAAACTATGTAATAGATAGTATATGTGATGTGTTGTCTTGAATGCCCCACATCTACCACATTATTTTTAGGGCTTTGTTTAAACAGTAAAAATATTTAGGTTTTGAAAAATAAAATACAAAAAACAAGACATCTATAGATGAGTAAGAGATGAAAGGAAAATAGTAGGAATTTTGGAAAGAAAATAAAAGAAAGGAAACATGAAGACACATCATAAAATAAAAAGTGTTTGTGGGTCATGATAAAAAAACAGCACCAACAAAAATGATTAGCCAAACAGGATACCTGCAGTGGAAGTTGCTGTGCTTGTTTGTTCAGATGTCACCGTGGTGGTTTCCATTGAAGTGGGTGTTGTTGTTTCTTTTTAGAGGAGAAAAACAGAAGACATTAATATTGCAAATGAACTAATGTAGAAAGCAAGAATTGACATAAGTGATGCTTTTGATAAAATGTAGGTAATTTAGGTACTTATTAAGATTGTGGCACTAGAAATACAGTAATTTCCCCCTTTTAAACATTCCTTTTATTGTCGGTTTCGGTTCTTTTAGTTTGGTGAAATAACAGCAACATTTGTGTTTAGAGCATAAAATGCAGGTAACACTCTTACTAGTGCCAATGTCCATATTGCATTCTTGTATTCAACAGAAACTTTATCAGAGGTATAGCTAGTGAATTGTAATGCTAGAGCATGATTGACTGGAGGCGTTGCTGCTAAAATTGGTATTTTGATTGTCATCTAATTTCTGTACCGAGGCCAATCGCAAAAAACAGGTCACTTCCATTGACGATTTTACAGTGGGTTCAGATCTAGGTGGAAGGATACTGCAGCCAAAAAGAAACTCCCCGTGAGCTGATTTTTTGTCTATTGATTTTTGCACAGTCACAATTGGCTGGACAGCATGTTTGCTTTGTTACAGAGGATGTCTCATAACCACCAAACTATTATTTATGACCTTTATTCAATAATACATATATTTAAGCATTCGAAAGTAAAATATGAAATCAACAATCAAGATTTTTTTTTTCATAAAATGCAAATGAAGGGGGCAGTTGAAATAAAATGGTGAATAAGGAAGAGGAAAAATTAAAGACATATGATAAAATCAGCTGAGTTTGAGTTTAGCACTTAGAAAGTGCAATAAAGAAATATATCAACAAAAAAGATACCTGCAGTGGAAGTAGGTATACTTGTACTTTCTGATGTCACCGGGGCGGTTACCACGGATGTAGGGTTGGTTGTTTCTTGTTACAGGAAACAAAATAAAATGAATTAATATTGTGAACAAACTGAAACAGTAAACTGAAACTAATATTATTGGAGACGTCTCGCTCTGTATAGGGGATTTGTGACTCTTGAGTCATCCATTAAAATCACAGCATTTTCTTCTTTTCTGAATACCTATTACTATAGGTTACAACACTTTCAGATTGCTGCAGTATTTAGAAAATACATTTTTGGAGAATAAAATGCAGGTCATTCACCTACTGTGCCAACACCAACATGTATTTTTTTTTATACCCTCTGAAAACCATTGAAATCTGTAGCTAATGAAACGTCAGGCTATAGTGCAACAGAAAAGAGGGATTCCCAATTAATGTACAATTTTCAATGGCCGCATAAATTGTGTTCCAAGCCCTTTTTCACTAATAGGTCTATCGTAATAAAGACTTGATAATGGTTTCAGGTTTAAGGAGCAGTCTTTAGCCAAAATGCAACAGAAGCTCCGTCTGAGGACGCTGGGCCTGATTGACAAAGTTAAATTGACACTTTCATGTACATGAAAGATTTTTTGCCATTCACAGACACATTTACAAGTAGTATCTTTTTTACGACCTATCTTTTAATGCGCAGAGATTCTGTCGATAATGTTGAGACTCCTCAGTCATAAAGATACTACTCGTATAATTACTTTGGGAATTACAAATAATCATAGACTTACAAAATATGTACAATTACCTTTGTGAATCAGGCTATCTGTGCCAATTTAGGTTGCATGCTAAAGGTTGACTAGATAGTATATGTGATATGTTGTCTTGAATGCCCCACATCTACCACATTATTTTTTAGGGCTTTGTTTAAACAGTGAAAATGTTTAGGTTTTGAAAAATAAAATACAATAAACAAGACATCTATAGATGAGTAAGAGTTGAAAGCAAAATAGTAGGAATTTTGGAAAGAAAATAAAAGAAAGGAAACATGAAGACACATCATAAAATAAAAAGTGTTTGTGGGTCATGATAAAAAACAGCACCAACAAAAATGATTAGCCGAACAGGATACCTGCAGTGGAAGTTGCTGTGCTTGTTTGTTCAGATGTCACCGTGGTGGTTTCCATGGAAGTGGGTGTTGTTGTTTCTTATTAGAGGAGAAAAACAGAAGACATTAATAGTGCAAATGAACTAATGTAGAAAGCAAAAATTGACATAAGTGATGCTTTTGATAGCATGTAGGTAATTTAGGTACTTATTAAGATTGTGCCACTAGAAATACAGTAATTTCCCCCTTTTAAACATTCCTTTTATTTTCGGTTTCGGTTCTTTGAGTTTGGTGAAATAACAGCAACATTTGTGTTTAGAGCATAAAATGCGGGTAACACTCAAACTAGTGCCAATGTCCATATTGCATACTTGTATTCAACAGAAACTTTATCAGAGGTATAGCTAGTGAATTGTAATGCTAGAGTATGATTGACTGGAGGCGTTGCTGCTAAAATTGGTATTTTGATTGTCATCTAATTTCTGTACCAAGGCCAATCGAAAAAAACAGGTCACTTCCATTGACGATTTTACAGTGGGTTCAGATTTGGGTGGAAGGATACTGCAGCCAAAAAGAAACTCCCCGTGAGCTGATTTTTTGTCTATTGATTTTTGCACACTCACAATTGGCTGGACAGCATGATTGCTTTGTTACAGAGGATGTCTCATAACCACCAAACTATTATGTATGACCTTTATTCAAGAATACATATATTTAAGCATTCGAAAGTAAAATATGAAATCAACAATCAAGATTTTTTTTTTCATAAAATGCAAATGAAGGGGGCAGTTGAAATAAAATGGTGAAAAAGGAAGAGGAAAAATTAAAGACATATGATAAAATCAGCTGAGTTTGAGTGTAGCACTTAGAAAGTGCAATAAAGAAATATATCAACAAAAAAAGATACCTGCAGTTGAAGTAGGTATACTTGTACTTTCTGATGTCACCGGGGCGGTTACCACGGATGTAGGGTTGGTTGTTTCTTGTTACAGGAAACAAAATAAAATGAATTAATATTGTGAATAAACTCAAACAGTAAACTGAAACTGATATTATTGGGGACGTCTCGCACTGTATAGGAGATTTGTGACGCTTGAGTCATCCATTAAAATTACAGCATTGTCTCACGTTCTGAATACCTATTACTATAGGTTACAACTCTTTCAGATTGCTGCAGTATTTAGAAAATACATTTTTGGAGAATAAAATGCAGGTCATTCACCTACTGTGCCAACACCAACATGTATTTCTCTTTATACCCTCTGAGAACTATTGAAATCTGTAGCTAATGAATCGTCAGGCTATAGTGCAACAGCAAAGAGGGATTCCCAATTAATTTACAATTTACAATGGCCGCATAAATTGTGTTCCTAACCCTTTTTCACTAACAGGTCTATCGTAATAAAGACTTGATAATGGTTTCAGGTTTAAGGAGCAGTCTTTAGCCAAAATGCAACAGAAGCTCCATCTGAGGACGATGGGCCTGATTGACAAAGTTAAATTGACACTTCCATCTACATGAAAGATTTTTTGCCATTCACAGACACATTTACAAGTAGTATCTTTTTTATGACCTATCTTTTAATGCGCAGAGATTCTGTCGATAATGTTGAGACTCCTCAGTCATAAAGAAACTACTCGTAAAATTACCTTTGTGAATCAGGCTATCTGTGCCAATTTAGGTTGCATGCTAAAGGTTGACTAGGTAGTATATGTGATATGTTGTCTTGGATGCCCCACATCTACCACATTATTTTTTAGGGCTTTGTTTAAACAGTGAAAATGTTTAGGTTTTGAAAAATAAAATACAAAAAACAAGACATCTATAGATGAGTAAGAGATGAAAGGAGAATAGTAGGAATTTTGGAAAGAAAATAAAAGAAAGGAAACATGAAGACACATCATAAAATAAAAAGTGTTTGTGGGTCATGATAAAAAACAGCACCAACAAAAATGATTAGCCAAACAGGATACCTGCAGTTGAAGTTGCCGTGCTTGTTTGTTCAGATGTCACCATGGTGGTTTCCATGGAAGTGGGTGTTGTTGTTTCTTTTTAGAGGAGTAAAACAGAAGACATTAATATTGCAAATGAACTAATGTAGAAAGCAAAAATTGACATAAGTGATGTTTTCGATAGCATGTAGGTAATTTAGGTACTTATTAAGATTGTGCCACTAGAAATACAGTAATTTCCCTCTTTTAAACATTCCGTTTATTGTCGGTTTGGGTTCTTTTAGTTTGGTGTGATAACAGCAACACTTGTGTTTAGAGCATACAATGCAGGTAACACTCTTACTAGTGCCAATGTCCATATTGCATTCCTGTATTCAACAGAAACTTTATCAGAGGTATAGCTAGTGAATTGTAATGCTAGAGTAGGATTAACTGGATGCGTTGCTGCTAAAATTGGTATTTTGATTGTCATCTAATTTCTGTAACGAGGCTAATCGCAAAAAACAGGTCACTTCCATTGACGATTTTACAGTGGGTTCAGATTTAGGTGGAAGGATACTGCAGCCAAAAAGAAACTCCCCGTGAGCTGATTTTTTGTCTATTGATTTTTGCACAGTCACAATTAGCTGGACAGCATGTTTGCTTTGTTACAGAGGAAGTCTCATAACCACCAAACTATTATTTTTTACCTTTATTCAGGAATACATATATTTAAGCATTCGAAGGTAAAATATGAAATCAACAATCAAGAAAATGTGTTTCATAAAATGCAAATGAATGGGGCAGTTGAAATAAAATGGTGAAAAGGGAAGAGGAAAAATGAAAGACATGATAAAATCAGCTGAGTTTGAGTGTAGCACTTAGAAAGTGCAATAAAGAAATATATCAACAAAAAAGATACCTGCAGTTGAAGTAGGTATACTTGTACTTTCTGATGTCACCGGGGCGGTTACCAAGGATGTAGGGTTGGTTGTTTCTTGTTACAGGAAACAAAATAAAATGAATTAATATTGTGAACAAACTGAAACAGTAAACTGAAACTAATATTATTGGAGACGTCTCGCACTGTATAGGGGATTTGTGACTCTTGAGTCATCCATTAAAATCACAGCATTTTCTTACTTTCTGAATACCTATTACTATAGGTTACAACACTTTCAGATTGCTGCAGAATTTAGAAAATACATTTTTGGAGAATAAAATGCAGGTCATTCACCTACTGTGCCAACACCAACATGTATTTCTCTTTATACCCTCTGAAAACCATTGAAATCTGTAGCTAATGAAACGTCAGGCTATAGTGCAACAGAAAAGAGGGATTCCCAATTAATGTACAATTTTCAATGGCCGCATAAATTGTGTTCCAAGCCCTTTTCACTAACAGGTCTATCGTAATAAAGACTTGATAATGGTTTCAGGTTTAAGGAGCAGTCTTTAGCCAAAATGCAACCGAAGCTCCGTCTGAGGACGCTGGGCCTGATTGACAAAGTTAAATTGACACTTTCATGTACATGAAAGATTTTTTGCCATTCACAGACACATTTACAAGTAGTATCTTTTTTACGACCTATCTTTTAATGCGCAGAGATTCTGTCGATAATGTTGAGACTCCTCAGTCATAAAGATACTACTCGTATAATTACTTTGGGAATTACAAATAATCATAGACTTACAAAATATGTAAAATTACCTTTGTGAATCAGGCTATCTGTGCCAATTTAGGTTGCATGCTAAAGGTTGACTAGATAGTATATGTGATGTGTTGTCTTGAATGCCCCACATCTACCACATTATTTTTAGGGCTTTGTTTAAACAGTGAAAATGTTTAGGTTTTGAAAAATAAAATACAAAAAACAAGACATCTATAGATGAGTAAGAGATGAAAGGAAAATAGTAGGAATTTTGGAAAGAAAATAAAAGAAAGGAAACATGAAGACACATCATAAAATAAAAAGTGTTTGTGGGTCATGATAAAAAACAGCACCAACAAAAATGATTAGCCAAACAGGATACCTGCAGTGGAAGTTGCTGTGCTTGTTTGTTCAGATGTCACCGTGGTGGTTTCCATTGAAGTGGGTGTTGTTGTTTCTTTTTAGAGGAGAAAAACAGAAGACATTAATATTGCAAATGAACTAATGTAGAAAGCAAAAATAGACATAAGTGATGCTTTTGATAGCATGTAGGTAATGTAGGTACTTATTAAGATTGTGCCACTAGAAATACAGTAATTTCCCCCTTTTAAACATTCCTTTTATTGTCGGTTTCGGTTCTTTTAGTTTGGTGAAATAACAGCAACATTTGAGTTTAGAGCATAAAATGCAGGTAACACTCATACTAGTGCCAATGTCCATATTGCATTCTTGTATTCAACAGAAACTTTATCAGGTGTATAGCTAGTGAATTGTAATGCTAGAGTATGATTGACTGGAGGCGTTGCTGCTAAAATTGGTATTTTGATTGTCATCTAATTTCTGTACCGAGGCCAATCGCAAAAAACAGGTCACTTCCATTGACGAATTTACAGTGGGTTCAGATTTAGGTGGAAGGATACTGCAGCCAAAAAGAAACTCCCCGTGAGCTGATTTTTTGTCTATTGATTTTTGCACAGTCACAATTGGCTGGACAGCATGTTTGCTTTGTTACAGAGGATGTCTCATAACCACCAAACTATTATTTATGACCTTTATTCAGGAATACATATATTTAAGCATTCGAAGGTAAAATATGAAATCAACAATCAAGAAAATGTGTTTCATAAAATGCAAATGAATGGGGCAGTTGCAATAAAATGGTGAAAAAGGAAGAGGAAAAATGAAAGACATATGATAAAATCAGCTGAGTTTGAGTGTAGCACTGAGAAAGCGCAATACAGAAATATATCAACAAAAAAGATACCTGCAGTTGAAGTAGGTATACTTGTACTTTCTGATGTCACCGGGGCGGTTACCACGGATGTAGGGTTGGTTGTTTCTTGTTACAGGAAACAAAATAAAATGAATTAATATTGTGAACAAACTGAAACAGTAAACTGAAACTGATATTATTGGAGACGTCTCGCACTGTATAGGGTATTTGTGACTCGAGTCATCCATTACAATTACAGCATTTTCTCACTTTTTGAATACCTATTGCTATAGGTTACAACACTTTCAAAATGCTGCAGTATTTAGAAAATACATTTTTGGAGAATAAAATGCAGGTTATTCATCTACTGTGCCAACACCAACATGTATTTCTCTTTATAACCTCTGAAAACCATTGAAATCTGTAGCTAATAAATCGTCAGGCTATAGTGCAACAGAAAAGAGGGATTCCCAATTAATTTAAAATGTTCAATGGCCGCATAAATTGTTTTCCAAGCCCTTTTTCACTAACAGGTCTATCGTAATAAAGATTTGAAAATGGTTTCAGGTTTAAGGAGCAGTCTTTAGATAAAATGCAACAGAAGCTCCATTTGAGGACGCTGGGCCTGATTGACAAAGTTAAATTGACACTTCCAGGTACATGAAAGATTTTTTGCCATTCACAGACACATTTACAAGTAGTATCTTTTTTATGACCTATCTTTTAATGCGCAGAGATTCTACCCATAATGTTGAGACTCCTCAGTCATAAAGATACTACTCGTATAATTACTTTGGGAATTACAAATAATCATAAACTTACAAAATATGTAAAATTACCTTTGTGAATCAGGCTATCTGTGCCAATTTAGGTTGCATGCTAAAGGTTGACTAGATAGTATATGTTATATGCTGTCTTGGATGCCCCACATCTACCACATTATTTTTTAGCTTTTTGTTTAAACAGTGAAAATGTTTAGGTTTTGAAAAATAAAATACAAAAAACAAGACATCAATAGATGAGTGAGAGATGAAAGGAAAATAGTAGGAATTTTGGAAAGAAAATAAAAGAAAGGAAACATGAAGACACATCATAAAATAAAAAGTGTTTGTGGGTCATGATAAAAAACAGCAACAACAAAAATGATTACCCAAACAGGATACCTGCAGTTGAAGTTGCTGTGTTTGTTTGCTCAGACGTCACCGTGGTGGTTTCCATGGAAGTGGGTGTTGTTGTTTCTTTTTAGAGGCGAAAAACAGAAGACATTATTATTGCAAAATAACTAATGTAGAAAGCAAAAATTGACATAAGTAATGCTTTTGATAGCATGTAGGTAATTTAGGTACTTATTAAGATTGTGCCACTAGAAATACAGTAATTTCCCCCTTTTAAACATTCCTTTTATTTTCGGTTTCGGTTCTTTTAGTTTGGTGAAATAACAGCAACATTTATGTTTAGAGCATAAAATGCAGGTAACACTCATACTAGTGCCAATGTCCATATTGCATTCTTGTATTCAACAGAAACTTTATCAGAGGTATGGCTAGTGAATTGTAATGCTAGAGTATGATTGACTGGAGGCGTTGCTGCTAAAATTGGTATTTTGATTGTCATCTAATTTCTGTACCGAGGCCAATCGCAAAAAACAGGTCACTTCCATTGACGATTTTACAGTGGGTTCAGATTTAGGTGGAAGGATACTGCAGCCAAAAAGAAACTCCCCGTGAGCTGATTTTTTGGTTATTGATTTTTGCACACTCACAATTGGCTGGACAGCATGATTGCTTTGTTACAGAGGATGTCTCATAACCACCAAATTATTATTTATGACCTTCATTCAACAATACATATATTTAAGCATTCGAAAGAAAAATTTGAAATCAACAATCAAGAGAATGTTTTTTCATAAAATGCAAATGAAGGGGGCAGTTGAAATAAAATGGTGAAAAAGGAAGAGGAAAAATGAAAGACATATGATAAAATCAGCTGAGTTTGAGTGTAGCACTTAGAAAGTGCAATAAAGAAATATATCAACAAAAAAAGATACCTGCAGTTGAAGTAGGTATACTTTTACTTTCTGATGTCACCCGGGCGGTTACCACGGATGTAGGGTTGGTTGTTTCTTGTTACAGGAAACAAAATAAAATGAATTAATATTGTGAATAAACTGAAACAGTAAACTGAAACTGATATTATTGGAGACGTCTCGCACTGTATAGGAGATTTGTGACTCTTGAGTCATCCATTAAAATACAGCATTTTCTCACGTTCTGAATACCTATTACTATAGGTTACAACTCTTTCAGATTGCTGCAGTATTTAGAAAATACATTTTTGGGGAATAAAATGCAGGTCATTCACCAACTGTGCCAACACCAACATGTATTTCTCTTTATACCCTCTGAAAACTATTGAAATCTGTAGCTAATGAATCGTCAGGCTATAGTGCAACAGAAAAGAGGGATTCCCAATTAATTTACAATTTTCAATGGCCGCATAAATTGTGTTCCAAGGCCTTTTTCACTAACAGGTCTATCGTAATAAAGACTTGATAATGGTTTCAGATTTAAGGAGCAGTCTTTAGCCAAAATGCAACAGAAGCTCCATCTGAGGACGCTAGGCCTGATTGACAAAGTTAAATTGACACTTTCATGTACATGAAAGATTTTTGGCCATTCACAGACACATTTACAAGTAGTATCTTTTTTACGACCTATCTTTTAATGCGCAGAGATTCTGTCAATAATGTTGAGACTCCTCAGTCATAAAGATACTACTCGTATAATTACTTTGGGAATTACAAATAATCATAGACTTACAAAATATGTAAAATTACCTTTGTGAATCAGGCTATCTGTGCCAATTTAGGTTGCATGCTAAAGGTTGACTAGGTAGTATATGTGATATGTTGTCTTGTATGCCCCACATCTACCACATTATTTTTTAGGGCTTTGTTTGAACAGTGAAAATGTTTAGGTTTTGAAAAATAAAATACAAAAAACAAGACATCTATAGATGAGTAAGAGATGAAAGGAAAATAGTAGGAATTTTGGAAAGAAAATAAAAGAAAGGAAACATGAAGACACATCATAAAATAAAAAGTGTTTGTGGGTCATGATAAAAAACAGCACCAACAAAAATGAGTAGCCAAACAGGATACCTGCAGTTGAAGTTGCCGTGCTTGTTTGTTCAGATGTCACCGTGGTGGTTTCCATGGAAGTGGGTGTTGTTGTTTCTTTTTAGAGGAGTAAAACAGAAGACATTAATATTGCAAATGAACTAATGTAGAAAGCAAAAATTGACATAGGTGATGCTTTTGATAGCATGTAGGTAATTTAGGTACCAATTAAGATTGTGCCACTAGAAATACAGTAATTTCCCCCTTTTAAACATTCCTTTTATTTTCGGTTTCGGTTCTTTTAGTTTGGTGAAATAACAGCAACATTTGTGTTTAGAGCATAAAATGCAGGTAACACTCATACTAGTGCCAATGTCCATATTGCACTCTTGTATTCAACAGAAACTTTATCAGAGGTATAGCTAGTGAATTGTAATGCTAGAGTATGATTGACTGGAGGCGTTGCTGCTAAAATTGGTATTTTGATTGTCATCTAATTTCTGTACCGAGGCCAATCGCAAAAAACAGGTCACTTCCATTGACGAATTTACAGTGGGTTCAGATTTAGGTGGAAGGATACTGCAGCCAAAACGAAACTCCCCGTGAGCTGATTTTTTGTCTATTGATTTTTGCACAGTCACAATTGGCTGGACAGCATGTTTGCTTTGTTACAGAGGATGTCTCATAACCACCAAACTATTATTTATGACCTTCATTCAGGAATACATATATTTAAGCATTCGAAGGTAAAATATGAAATCAGCAATCAAGAAAATGTGTTTCATAAAATGCAAATGAATGGGGCAGTTGCAATAAAATGGTGAAAAAGGAAGAGGAAAAATGAAAGACATATGATAAAATCAGCTGAGTTTGAGTGTAGCACTGAGAAAGTGCAATACAGAAATATATCAACAAAAAAGATACCTGCAGTTGAAGTAGGTATACTTGTACTTTCTGATGTCACCGGGGCGGTTACCACGGATGTAGGGTTGGTTGTTTCTTGTTACAGGAAACAAAATAAAATGAATTAATATTGTGAACAAACTGAAACAGTAAACTGAAACTGATATTATTGGAGACGTCTCGCACTGTATAGGGGATTTGTGACTCTTGAGTCATCCCTTAAAATTACAGCATTTTCTCACTTTCTGAATACCTATTACTATAGGTTACAACACTTTCAGATTGCTGCAGTATTTAGAAAATACATTTTTGGAGAATAAAATGCAGGTTGTTCATCTACTGTGCCAACACCAACATGTATTTCTCTTTATAACCTCTGAAAACCATTGAAATCTGTAGCTAATGAATTGTCAGGCTATAGTGCAACATAAAAGAGGGATTCCCAATTAATTTAAAATTTTCAATGGCCGCATAAATGGTTTTCCAAGCCCTTTTTCTCTAACAGGTCTATCGTAATAAAGACTTGATAATGGTTTCAGGTTTAAGGAGCAGTCTTTAGCCAAAAGGCAACAGAAGCTCCATCTGAGGACGCTGGGCCTGATTGACAAAGTTAAATTGACACTTCCAGGTACATGAAAGATTTTTTGCCATTCACAGACACATTTACAAGTAGTATCTTTTTTATGACCTATCTTTTAATGCGCAGAGATTCTGTCCATAATGTTGAGACTCCTCAGTCATAAAGATACTACTCGTATAATTACTTTGGGAATTACAAATAATCATAAACTTACAAAATATGTAAAATTACCTTTGTGAATCAGGCTATCTGTGCCAATTTAGGTTGCATGCTAAAGGTTGACTAGATAGTATATGTTATATGCTGTCTTGGATGCCCCACATCTACCACACTATTTTTTAGGGTTTTGTTTAAACAGTGAAAATGTTTAGGTTTTGAAAAATAAAATACAAAAAACAAGACATCAATAGATGAGTGAGAGATGAAAGGAAAATAGTAGGAATTTTGGAAAGAAAATAAAAGAAAGGAAACATGAAGACACATCATAAAATAAAAAGTGTTTGTGGGTCATGATAAAAAACAGCAACAACAAAAATGATTAGCCAAACAGGATACCTGCAGTTGAAGTTGCTGTGCTTGTTTGTTCAGACGTCACCGTGGTTTTTTCCATGGAAGTGGGTGTTGTTGTTTCTTTTTAGAGGAGAAAAAGAGAAGACATTATTATTGCAAAATAACTAATGTAGAAAGCAAAAATTGACATAAGTAATGCTTTTGATAGCATGTAGGTAATTTAGGTACTTATTAAGATTGTGCCACTAGAAATACAGTAATTTCCCCCTTTTAAACATTCCTTTTATTTTCGGTTTCGGTTCTTTTAGTTTGGTGAAATAACAGCAACATTTGTGTTTAGAGCATAAAATGCAGGTAACACTCATACTAGTGCCAATGTCCATATTGCATTCTTGTATTCAACAGAAACTTTATCAGAGGTATAGCTAGTGAATTGTAATGCTAGAGTATGATTGACTGGAGGCGTTGCTGCTAAAATTGGTATTTTGATTGTCATCTAATTTCTGTACCGAGGCCAATCGCAAAAAACAGGTCACTTCCATTGATGATTTTACAGTGGGTTCAGATTTAGGTGGAAGGATACTGCAGCCAAAAAGAAACTCCCCGTGAGCTGATTTTTTGGTTATTGATTTTTGCACACTCACAATTGGCTGGACAGCATGATTGCTTTGTTACAGAGGATGTCTCATAACCACCAAATTATTATTTATGACCTTCATTCAACAATACATATATTTAAGCATTCGAAAGAAAAATTTGAAATCAACAATCAAGAGAATGTTTTTTCATAAAATGCAAATGAAGGGGGCAGTTGAAATAAAATGGTGAAAAGGAAGAGGAAAAATGAAAGACATATGATAAAATCAGCTGAGTTTGAGTGTAGCACTTAGAAAGTGCAATAAAGAAATATATCAACAAAAAAAGATACCTGCAGTTGAAGTAGGTATACTTTTACTTTCTGATGTCACCCGGGCGGTTACCACGGATGTAGGGTTGGTTGTTTCTTGTTACAGGAAACAAAATAAAATGAATTAATATTGTGAATAAACTGAAACAGTAAACTGAAACTGATATTATTGGAGACGTCTCGCACTGTATAGGAGATTGATTGATTGATTGACTCTTGAGTCATCCATTAAAATTACAGCATTTTCTCACGTTCTGAATACCTATTACTATAGGTTACAACTCTTTCAGATTGCTGCAGTATTTAGAAAATACATTTTTGGGGAATAAAATGCAGGTCATTCACCTACTGTGCCAACACCAACATGTATTTCTCTTTATACCCTCTGAAAACTATTGAAATCTGTAGCTAATGAATCGTCAGGCTATAGTGCAACAGAAAAGAGGGATTCCGAATTAATTTACAATTTTCAATGGCCGCATGAATTGTGTTCCAAGGCCTTTTTCACTAACAGGTCTATCGTAATAAAGACTTGATAATGGTTTCAGATTTAAGGAGCAGTCTTTAGCCAAAATGCAACAGAAGCTCCATCTGAGGATGCTAGGCCTGATTGACAAAGTTAAATTGACACTTTCATGTACATGAAAGATTTTTGGCCATTCACAGACACATTTACAAGTAGTATCTTTTTTACGACCTATCTTTTAAAGCGCAGAGATTCTGTTGATAATGTTGAGACTCCTCAGTCATAAAGATACTACTCGTATAATTACTTTGGGAATTACAAATAATCATAGACTTACAAAATATGTAAAATTACCTTTGTGAATCAGGCTATCTGTGCCAATTTAGGTTGCATGCTAAAGGTTGACTAGATAGTATATGTGATATGTTGTCTTGGATGCCCCACATCTACCACATTATTTTTTAGGGCTTTGTTTAAACAGTGAAAATGTTTAGGTTTTGAAAAATAAAATACAAAAAAACAAGGCATCTATAGATGAGTAAGAGATGAAAGGAAAATAGTAGGAATTTTGGAAAGAAAATTAAAGAAAGGAAACATGAAGACACATCATAAAATAAAAAGTGTTTGTGGGTCATGATAAAAAACAGCACCAACAAAAATGATTAGCCAAACAGGATACCTGCAGTGGAAGTTGCTGTGCTTGTTTGTTCAGATGTCACTGTGGTGGTTTCCATTGAAGTGGGTGTTGTTGTTTCTTTTTAGAGGAGAAAAACAGAAGACATTCATATTGCAAATGAACTAATGTAGAAAGCAAGAATTGACATAAGTGATGCTTTTGATAGAATGTAGGTAATTTAGGTACTTATTAAGATTGTGCCACTAGAAATACAGTAATTTCCCCCTTTTAAACATTCCTTTTATTGTCGGTTTCTGTTCTTTTAGTTTGGTGAAATAACAGCAACATTTGTGTTTAGAGCATAAAATGCAGGTAACACTCTTACTAGTGCCAATGTCCATATTGCATTCTTGTATTCAACAGAAACTTTATCAGAGGTATAGCTAGTGAATTGTAATGCTAGATTATGATTGACTGGAGGCGTTGCTGCTAAAATTGGTATTTTGATTGTCATCTAATTTCTGTACCGAGGCCAATCGCAAAAAACAGGTCACTTCCATTGACGATTTTACAGTGGGTTCAGATTTAGGTGGAAGGATACTGCAGCCAAAAAGAAACTCCCCGTGAGCTGATTTTTTGTCTATTGATTTTTGCACAGTCACAATTGGCTGGACAGCATGTTTGCTTTGTTACAGAGGATGTCTCATAACGACCAAACTAATGTTTATGACCTTTTTTCAAGAATACATATATTTAAGCATTCGAAAGTAAAATATGATATCAACAATCAAGAAAATGTGTTTCATAAAATGCAAATGAAGGGGGCAGTTGAAATAAAATGGTGAAAAAGGAAGAGAAAAAAGAAAGACATATGATAAAATCAGCTGAGTTTGAGTCTAGCACTTAGAAAGTGCAATAAAGAAATATATCAACAAAAAAGATACCTGCAGTTGAAGTAGGTATACTTGTACTTTCTGATGTCACCAGGTCGGTTACCACGGATGTAGGGTTGGTTGTTTCTTGTTACAGGAAACAAAATAAAATGAATTAATATTGTGAACAAACTGAAACAGTAAACTGAAACTGATATTATTGAAGACGTCTCGCACTGTATAGGAGATTTGTGACTCTTGAGTCATCCATTAAAATTACAGCATTTTCTCACGTTCTGAATACCTATTACTATAGGTTACAACACTTTCAGATTGCTGCAGTATTTAGAAAATACATTTTTGGAGAATAAAATGCAGGTTATTCACCTACTGTGCCAACACAAACATGTATTTTTCTTTATACCCTCTGTCAAAACTATTAAAATCTGTAGCTAATGAATCGTCAGGCTATAGTGCAACAGAAAAGAGGGATTCCGAATTAATTTACAATTTTCAATGGCTGCATGAATTGTGTTCCAAGGCCTTTTTCACTAACAGGTCTATCGTAATAAAGACTTGATAATGGTTTCAGATTTAAGGAGCAGTCTTTAGCCAAAATGCAACAGAAGCTCAATCTGAGGACGCTGGGCCTGATTGACAAAGTTAAATTGACACTTTCATGTACATGAAAGATTTTTTGCCATTCACAGACACATTTACAAGTAGTATCTTTTTTACGACCTATCTTTTAATGAGATTCTTTCGATAATGTTGAGACTCCTCAGTCATAAAGATACTACTCGTATAATTACTTTGGGAATTACAAATAATCATAGACTTACAAAATATGTAAAATTACCTTTGTGAATCAGGCTATCTGTGCCAATTTAGGTTGCATGCTAAAGGTTGACTAGATAGTATATGTGATATGTTGTCTTGGATGCCCCACATCTACCACATTATTTTTTAGGGCTTTGTTTAAACAGTGAAAATGTTTAGGTTTTGAAAAATAAAATACAAAAAAACAAGGCATCTATAGATGAGTAAGAGATGAAAGGAAAATAGTAGGAATTTTGGAAAGAAAATAAAAGAAAGGAAACATGAAGACACATCCTAAAATAAAAAGTGTTTGTGGGTCATGATAAAAAACAGCACCAACAAAAATGATTAGCCAAACAGGATACCTGCAGTTGAAGTTGCCGTGCTTGTTTGTTCAGATGTCACCGTGGTGGTTTCCATGGAAGTGGGTGTTGTTGTTTCTTTTTAGAGGAGTAAAACAGAAGACATTAATATTGCAAATGAACTAATGTAGAAAGCAAAAATTGACATAAGTGATGCTTTTGAAAGCATGTAGGTTATTTAGGTACTTATTAAGATTGTGCCACTAGAAATACAGTAATTTCCCCCTTTTAAACATTCCTTTTATTTTCGGTTTCGGTACTTTTAGTTTGGTGAAATAACAGCAACATTTGTGTTTAGAGCATAAAATGCAGGTAACACTCATACTAGTGCCAATGTCCATATTGCATTCTTGTATTCAACAGAAACTTTATCAGAGGTATAGCTAGTGAATTGTAATGCTAGAGTATGATTGACTGGAGGCGTTGCTGCTAAAATTGGTATTTAGATTGTCATCTAATTTCTGTACCAAGGCCAATCGCAAAAAACAGGTCACTCCCATTGACGATTTTACAGTGGGTTCAGATTTAGGTGGAAGGATACTGCAGCCAAAAAGAAACTCCCTGTGAGCTGACTTTTTGTCTGTTGATTTTTGCACAGTCACAATTGGCTGGACAGCATGATTGCTTTGTTACAGAGGATGTCTCATAACCACCAAACTATTATTTATGACCTTTATTCAAGAATACATATATTTAAGCATTCGAAAGTAAAATATGAAATCAACAATCAAGAAAATGTTTTTCATAAAATGCAAATGAAGGGGGCAGTTGAAATTAAATGGTGAAAAAGGAAGAGGAAAAAAGAAAGACATATGATAAAATCAGCTGAGTTTGAGTGTAGCACTTAGAAAGTGCAATAAATAAATATATCAACGAAAAAGATACCTGCAGTTGAAGTAGGTATACTTGTATTTTCTGATGTCACCGGGGCAGTTACCACGGATGTAGGGTTGGTTGTTTCTTGTTACAGTAAACAAAATAAAATGAATTAATATTGTGAATAAACTGAAACAGTAAACTGAAACTGATATTATTGGAGACGTCTCGCACTGTATAGGAGATTTGTGACTCTTGAGTCATCCATTAAAATTACAGCATTCTCTCACTTTCTGAATATCTATTACTATAGGTTACAACACTTTCAGATTGCTGCAGTATTTAGAAAATACATTTTTGGAGAATAAAATGAAGGCTATTCACCTACTGTGCCAACACCAACATGTGTTTCTCTTTATACCCTCTGAAAACCATTGAAATCTGTAGCTAATGAATCGTCAGGCTATAGCGCAGTAGAAAAGAGGGATTCCCAATTAATTTACAATTTTCAATGGCCGCATAAATTGTGTTCCAAGCCCTTTTTCACTAACAGGTCTATCGTAATGAAGACTTGATAATGGTTTCAGGTTTAAGGAGCAGTCTTTAGCCAAAATTCAACAGAAGCTCCATCTGAGGACGCTGGGCCTGATTGACAAAGTTAAATTGACAATTTCATGTACATGAATGATTTTTTGCCATTCCCAGACACATTTACAAGTAGGATCTTTTTTACGACCTATCTTTTAATGCGCAGAGATTCTGTCGATAATGTTGAGACTCCTCAGTCATAAAGATACTACTCGTATAATTACTTTGGGAATTACAAATAATCATAGACTTACAAAATATGTAAAATTACCTTTGTGAATCAAGCTATCTGTGCCAATTTAGGTTGCATGCTAAAGGTTGACTAGATAGTATATGTGATATGTTGTCTTGGATGCCCCACATCTACCACATTATTTTTTAGGGATTTGTTTAAACAGTGAAAATGTTTAGGTTTTGAAAAATAAAATACAAAAAACAAGACATCTATAGATGAGTAAGAGATGAAAGGAAAATAGTAGGAATTTTGGAAAGAAAATAAAAGAAAGGAAACATGAAGACACATCATAAAATAAAAAGTGTTTGTGGGTCATGATGAAAAACAGCACCAACAAAAATGATTAGCCAAACAGGATACCTGCAGTGGAAGTTGCTGTGCTTGTTTGTTCAGATGTCACTGTGGTGGTTTCCATTGAAGTGGGTGTTGTTGTTTCTTTTTAGAGGAGAAAAACAGAAGACATTCATATTGCAAATGAACTAATGTAGAAAGCAAGAATTGACATAAGTGATGCTTTTGATAGAATGTAGGTAATTTAGGTACTTATTAAGATTGTGCCACTAGAAATACAGTAATTTCCCCCTTTTAAACATTCCTTTTATTGTCGGTTTCTGTTCTTTTAGTTTGGTGAAATAACAGCAACATTTGTGTTTAGAGCATAAAATGCAGGTAACACTCTTACTAGTGCCAATGTCCATATTGCATTCTTGTATTCAACAGAAACTTTATCAGAGGTATAGCTAGTGAATTGTAATGCTAGATTATGATTGACTGGAGGCGTTGCTGCTAAAATTGGTATTTTGATTGTCATCTAATTTCTGTACCGAGGCCAATCGCAAAAAACAGGTCACTTCCATTGACGATTTTACAGTGGGTTCAGATTTAGGTGGAAGGATACTGCAGCCAAAAAGAAACTCCCCGTGAGCTGATTTTTTGTCTATTGATGTTTGCACAGTCACAATTGGCTGGACAGCATGTTTGCTTTGTTACAGAGGATGTCTCATAACCACCAAACTAATGTTTATGACCTTTTTTCAAGAATACATATATTTAAGCATTCGAAAGTAAAATATGATATCAACAATCAAGAAAATGTGTTTCATAAAATGCAAATGAAGGGGGCAGTTGAAATAAAATGGTGAAAAAGGAAGAGAAAAAAGAAAGACATATGATAAAATCAGCTGAGTTTGAGTCTAGCACTTAGAAAGTGCAATAAAGAAATATATCAACAAAAAAGATACCTGCAGTTGAAGTAGGTATACTTGTACTTTCTGATGTCACCAGGTCGGTTACCACGGATGTAGGGTTGGTTGTTTCTTGTTACAGGAAACAAAATAAAATGAATTAATATTGTGAACAAACTGAAACAGTAAACTGAAACTGATATTATTGGAGACGTCTCGCACTGTATAGGAGATTTGTGACTCTTGAGTCATCCATTAAAATTACAGCATTTTCTCACGTTCTGAATACCTATTACTATAGGTTACAACACTTTCAGATTGCTGCAGTATTTAGAAAATACATTTTTGGAGAATAAAATGCAGGTTATTCACCTACTGTGCCAACACAAACATGTATTTTTCTTTATACCCTCTGTCAAAACTATTAAAATCTGTAGCTAATGAATCGTCAGGCTATAGTGCAACAGAAAAGAGGGATTCCGAATTAATTTACAATTTTCAATGGCCGCATGAATTGTGTTCCAAGGCCTTTTTCACTAACAGGTCTATCGTAATAAAGACTTGATAATGGTAGCAGATTTAAGGAGCAGTCTTTAGCCAAAATGCAACAGAAGCTCAATCTGAGGACGCTGGGCCTGATTGACAAAGTTAAATTGACACTTTCATGTACATGAAAGATTTTTTGCCATTCACAGACACATTTACAAGTAGTATCTTTTTTACGACCTATCTTTTAATGAGATTCTTTCGATAATGTTGAGACTCCTCAGTCATAAAGATACTACTCGTATAATTACTTTGGGAATTACAAATAATCATAGACTTACAAAATATGTAAAATTACCTTTGTGAATCAGGCTATCTGTGCCAATTTAGGTTGCATGCTAAAGGTTGACTAGATAGTATATGTGATATGTTGTCTTGGATGCCCCACATCTACCACATTATTTTTTAGGGCTTTGTTTAAACAGTGAAAATGTTTAGGTTTTGAAAAATAAAATACAAAAAAACAAGGCATCTATAGATGAGTAAGAGATGAAAGGAAAATAGTAGGAATTTTGGAAAGAAAATAAAAGAAAGGAAACATGAAGACACATCCTAAAATAAAAAGTGTTTGTGGGTCATGATACAAAACAGCACCAACAAAAATGATTAGCCAAACAGGATACCTGCAGTTGAAGTTGCCGTGCTTGTTTGTTCAGATGTCACCGTGGTGGTTTCCATGGAAGTGGGTGTTGTTGTTTCTTTTTAGAGGAGTAAAACAGAAGACATTAATATTGCAAATGAACTAATGTAGAAAGCAAAAATTGACATAAGTGATGCTTTTGAAAGCATGTAGGTTATTTAGGTACTTATTAAGATTGTGCCACTAGAAATACAGTAATTTCCCCCTTTTAAACATTCCTTTTATTTTCGGTTTCGGTACTTTTAGTTTGGTGAAATAACAGCAACATTTGTGTTTAGAGCA
The DNA here is from genome assembly GCF_964261635.1 of Lissotriton helveticus. Taxonomy (NCBI): domain Eukaryota; kingdom Metazoa; phylum Chordata; class Amphibia; order Caudata; family Salamandridae; genus Lissotriton; species Lissotriton helveticus. The sequence continues at coordinate 32,028,732 of NC_136072.1, read as the reverse complement.
TAAAATGCAGGTAACACTCATACTAGTGCCAATGTCCATATTGCATTCTTGTATTCAACAGAAACTTTATCAGAGGTATAGCTAGTGAATTGTAATGCTAGAGTATGATTGACTGGAGGCGTTGCTGCTAAAATTGGTATTTTGATTGTCATCTAATTTCTGTACCAAGGCCAATCGCAAAAAACAGGTCACTTCCATTGACGATTTTACAGTGGGTTCAGATTTAGGTGGAAGGATACTGCAGCCAAAAAGAAACTCCCTGTGAGCTGACTTTTTGTCTGTTGATTTTTGCACAGTCACAATTGGCTGGACAGCATGATTGCTTTTTTACAGAGGATGTCTCATAACCACCAAACTATTATTTATGACCTTTATTCAAGAATACATATATTTAAGCATTCGAAAGTAAAATATGAAATCAACAATCAAGAAAATGTTTTTCATAAAATGCAAATGAAGGGGGCAGTTGAAATTAAATGGTGAAAAAGGAAGAGGAAAAAAGAAAGACATATGATAAAATCAGCTGAGTTTGAGTGTAGCACTTAGAAAGTGCAATAAAGAAATATATCAACGAAAAAGATACCTGCAGTTGAAGTAGGTATACTTGTATTTTCTGATGTCACCGGGGCAGTTACCACGGATGTAGGGTTGGTTGTTTCTTGTTACAGTAAACAAAATAAAATGAATTAATATTGTGAATAAACTGAAACAGTAAACTGAAACTGATATTATTGGAGACGTCTCGCACTGTATAGGAGATTTGTGACTCTTGAGTCATCCATTAAAATTACAGCATTCTCTCACTTTCTGAATATCTATTACTATAGGTTACAACACTTTCAGATTGCTGCAGTATTTAGAAAATACATTTTTGGAGAATAAAATGAAGGCTATTCACCTACTGTGCCAACACCAACATGTGTTTCTCTTTATACCCTCTGAAAACCATTGAAATCTGTAGCTAATGAATCGTCAGGCTATAGCGCAGTAGAAAAGAGGGATTCCCAATTAATTTACAATTTTCAATGGCCGCATAAATTGTGTTCCAAGCCCTTTTTCACTAACAGGTCTATCGTAATGAAGACTTGATAATGGTTTCAGGTTTAAGGAGCAGTCTTTAGCCAAAATTCAACAGAAGCTCCATCTGAGGACGCTGGGCCTGATTGACAAAGTTAAATTGACAATTTCATGTACATGAATGATTTTTTGCCATTCCCAGACACATTTACAAGTAGGATCTTTTTTACGACCTATCTTTTAATGCGCAGAGATTCTGTCGATAATGTTGAGACTCCTCAGTCATAAAGATACTACTCGTATAATTACTTTGGGAATTACAAATAATCATAGACTTACAAAATATGTAAAATTACCTTTGTGAATCAAGCTATCTGTGCCAATTTAGGTTGCATGCTAAAGGTTGACTAGATAGTATATGTGATATGTTGTCTTGGATGCCCCACATCTACCACATTATTTTTTAGGGATTTGTTTAAACAGTGAAAATGTTTAGGTTTTGAAAAATAAAATACAAAAAACAAGACATCTATAGATGAGTAAGAGATGAAAGGAAAATAGTAGGAATTTTGGAAAGAAAATAAAAGAAAGGAAACATGAAGACACATCATAAAATAAAAAGTGTTTGTGGGTCATGATAAAAAACAGCAACAACAAAAATGATTAGCCAAACAGGATACCTGCAATTGAAGTTGCTGTGCTTGTTTGTTCAGATGTCACCGTGGTGGTTTCCATGGAAGTGGGTGTTGTTGTTTCTTTTTAGAGGAGAAAAACAGAAGACATTAATATTGCAAATGAACTAATGTAGAAAGCAAAAATTGACATGAGTGATGCTTTGATAGCATGTAGGTAATTTAGGTACTTATTAAGATTGTGCCACTAGAAATACAGTAATTTCCCCCTTTTAAACATTCCTTTTTTTCGGTTTCGGTTCTTTTAGTTTGGTGAAATAACAGCAACATCTGTGTTTAGAGCATAAAATGCAGGTAACACTTTTACTAGTGCCAATGTCCATATTGCATTCTTGTATTCAACAGAAACTTTATCAGATGTATAGCTAGTGGATTGTAATGCTAGAGTATGATTGACTGGAGGCGTTTCTGCTAAAATTGGTATTTTGATTGTCATCTAATTTCTGTACCGAGGCCAATCGCAAAAAACAGGTCACTTCCATTGACGAGTTTACAGTGGGTTCAGATTTAGGTTAAAGGATACTGCAGCCAAAAGAAACTCCCTGTGAGCTGATTTTTTTGTCTATTGATTTTTGCACACTCACAATTGGCTGCACAGCATGTTTGCTTTGTTACAGAGGATGTCTCATAACCACCAAACTATTATTGATGACCTTCATTGAACAATACATATATTTAAGCATTCGAAAGTAAAACATGAAATCAACAATCAAGACAATGTTTTTTCATAAAATGCAAATAAAGGGCATGGTTGAAATAAAATGGTGAAAAAGGAAGAGGAAAAATGAAAGACATATGATAAAATCAGCTGAGTTTCAGTGTAGCACTTAGAAAGTGCGATAAAGAAATATATCAACAAAAAAGATACCTGCAGTTGAAGTAGGTATGCTTGTACTTTCTGATTTCACCGGGGCGGTTACCACGGATGTAGGGTTGGTTGTTTCTTGTTACAGGAAATAAAATAAAATGAATTAATATTGTGAATAAACTGAAACAGTAAACTGAAACTGATATTATTGGATACATCTCTCACTATATGGGAGATTTGGGACTCTTGAGTCATCCATTAAAGTTACAGCATTTTCTCACTTTCTAAATACCTATTACTATAGGTTACAACTCTTTCAGATTGCTGCAGTATTGAGAAAATACCTTTTTGGAGAATAAAATGCAGGTCATTCACCTACTGTGCCAACACCAACATGTATTTCTCTTTATACCTTCTGAAAACTATTGAAACCTGTAGCTAATGAATCGTCAAGCTATAGTGCAACAGAACAGAGGGATTCCCAATTAATTTACGATTTTCAATGGCCGCATAAATTGTGTTCCAAGCCCTTTTTCACTAACAGGTCTATCGTGATAAAGACTTGATAATGGTTTCAGGTTTAAGGAGCAGTCTTTAGCCAAAATGCAACAGAAGCTCCATCTGAGGACGCTGGGCCTGATTGACAAAGTTAAATTGACACTTTCATGTACATTAAAGATTTTTTGCCATTCACAGACACATTTAAAAGTAGTATCTTTTTTACGACCTATCTTTTAATGCGCAGAGATTCTGTCGATAATGTTGAGACTCCTCAGTCATAAAGATACTACTCGTATAATTACTTTGGGAATTACAAATAATCATAGATTTACAAAATATGTATAATTACTTTTGTGAATCAGGCTATCTGTGCCAATTTAGGTTGCATGCTAAAGGTTGACTAGATAGTATATTTGATGTGTTGTCTTGGATGCCCCACATCTACCACATTATTTTTTAGGGCTTTGTTTAAACAGTGAAAATGTTTAGGTTTTGAAAAATAAAATACAAAAAACAAGACATCAATAGATGAGTAAGAGATGAAAGGAAAATAGTAGGAATTTTTGGAAAGAAAATAAAAGAAAGGAAACATGAAGACACATCATAAAATAAAAAGTGTTTGTGGGTCATGATAAAAAACAGCAACAACAAAAATGATTAGCCAAACAGGATACCTGCAGTTGATGTTGCTGTGCTTGTTTGTTCAGACGTCACCCTGGTGGTTTCCATGGAAGTGGGTGTTGTTGTTTCTTTTTAGAGGAGAAAAACAGAAGACATTAATATTGCAAATGAACTAATGTAGAAAGCAAAAATTGACATAAGTGATGATTTTGATAGCATGTAGGTAATTTAGGTACCTATTAAGATTGTGCCACTAGAAATACAGTAATTTCCCCCTTTTAAACATTCCTTTTATTGTCGGTTTCGGTTCTTTTAGTTTGGTGAAATAACAGCAACATTTGTGTTTAGAGCATAAAATTCAGGTAACACTCGTACTAGTGCCAATGTCCATATTGCATTCTTGTATTCAACAGAAACTTTATCAGAGGTATAGCTAGTGAATTGTAATGCTAGAGTGTGATTGACTGGAGGCGTTGCTGCTAAAATTGGTATTTTGATTGTCATCTAATTTCTGTACCGAGGCCAATCGCAAAAAACAGGTCACTTCCATTGACGATTTTACAGTGGGTTCAGATTTAGGTGGAAGGATACTGCAGCCAAAAAGAAACTCCCTGTGAGCTGATTTTTTGTCTATTGATTTTTGCACAGTCACAATTGACTGGACAGCATGATTGCTTTGTTACAGAGGATGTCTCATAACCACCAAAATATTATTTATGACCTTCATTCAACAATACATATATTTAAGCATTCGAAAGTAAAACATGAAATCAACAATCAAGAAAATGTTTTTTCATAAAATGCAAATGAAGGGCATGGTTGAAATAAAATGGTGAAAAAGGAAGAGGAAAAATGAAAGACATATGATAAAATCAGCTGAGTTTGAGTGTAGCACTTAGAAAGTGCAATAAAGAAATATATCAACAAAAAAGATACCTGCAGTTGAAGTAGGTATGCTTGTACTTTCTGATTTCACCGGGGCGGTTACCACGGATGTAGGGTTGGTTGTTTCTTGTTACAGGAAATAAAATAAAATGAATTAATATTGTGAATAAACTGAAACAGTAAACTGAAACTGATATTATTGGAGACGTCTCGCACTGTATAGGAGATTTGTGACTCTTCAGTCATCCATTAACATTACAGCATTTTCTCACTTTCTGAATACCTATTACTATAGGTTAGAACTCTTTCAGATTGCTGCAGTATTGAGAAAATAAATTTTTGGAGAATAAAATGCAGGTCATTCACCTACTGTGCCAACACCAACATGTATTTTTTCTTTATACCCTCTGAAAACTATTGAAACCTGTAGCTAATACATCGTCAGGCTATAGTGCAACAGAAAAGAGGGATTCCCAATTAATTTACAATTTTCAATGGCCGCATAAATTGTGTTCCAAGCCCTTTTTCACTAACAGGTCTATCGTAATGAAGACTTGATAATGGTTTCAGGTTTAAGGAGCAGTCTTTAGCCAAAATTCAACAGAAGCTCCATCTGAGGACGCTGGGCCTGATTGACAAAGTTAAATTGACAATTTCATGTACATGAAAGATTTTTTGCCATTCACAGACACATTTAAAAGTAGTATCTTTTTTACGACCTATCTTTTAATGCGCAGAGATTCTGTCGATAATGTTGAGACTCCTCAGTCATAAAGATACTACTCGGATAATTACTTTGGGAATTACAATGACATAAGTGATGCTTTTGATAGCATGTAGGTAATTTAGGTACTTCTTAAGATTGTGCCACTAGAAATACAGTAATTTCCCCCTTTTAAACATTCCTTTTATTGTCGGTTTCGGTTCTTTTAGTTTGGTGAAATAACAGCAACATTTGTGTTTAGAGCATAAAATGCAGGTAACACTCTTACTAGTGCCAAAGTCCATATTGCATTCATTGTATTCAACAGCAACTTTATCAGAGGTATAGCTAGTGAATTGTAATACTAGAGTATGATTGACTGGAGGCGTTGCCGCTAAAATTGGTATTTTGATTGTCATCTAATTTCTGTATCGAAGCCAATCGCAAAAAACAGTTCACTTCCATTGACGATTTTACAGTGGGTTCAGATTTAGGTGGAAGGATACTGCAGCCAAAAAGAAACTCCCCGTGAGCTGATTTTTTGTCTATTGATTCTTGCACACTCACAATTGGCTGGACAGCATGATTGCTTTGTTACAGAGGATGTCTCATAACCACCAAACTATTATTTATGACCTTCATTCAACAATACATATATTTAAGCATTCGAAAGTAAAATATGAAATCAACAATCAAGAAAATGTTTTTTCATAAAATGCAAATGAAGGGGGCAGTTGAAATAAAATGGTGAAAAAGGAAGAGGAAAAAAGAAAGACATATGATAAAATCAGCTGAGTTTGAGTGTAGCACTTAGAAAGTGCAATAAAGAAATATATCAACAAAAAAGATACCTGCAGTTGAAGTAGGTATACTTGTACTTTCTGATGTCACCGGGGCGGTTACCACGGATGTAGGGTTGGTTGTTTCTTGTTACAGTAAACAAAATAAAATGAATTAATATTGTAAATAAACTGAAACAGTTAACTGAAACTGATATTATTGGAGACGTCTCGCACTATATAGGAGATTTGTGACTCTTGAGTCATCCATTAAAATTACAGCATTTTCTCACGTTCTGAATACCTATTACTATAGGTTACAACACTTTCAGATTGCTGCAGTATTTAGAAAATTCATTTTTGGAGAATAACATGAAGGCTATTCACCTACTGTGCCAACACCAACATGTATTTCTCTTTATACCCTCTGAAAACCATTGAAATCTGTAGCTAATGAATCATCAGGCTATAGTGCAAGAGAAAAGAGGGATTCCCAATTAATTTACAATTTTCAATGGCCGCATAAATTGTGTTCCAAGCCCTTTTTCACTAACAGGTCTATCGTAATGAAGACTTGATAATGGTTTCAGGTTTAAGGAGCAGTCTTTAGCCAAAATTCAACAGAAGCTCCATCTGAGGACGCTGGGCCTGATTGACAAAGTTAAATTGACAATTTCATGTACATGAAAGATTTTTTGCCATTCACAGACACATTTAAAAGTAGTATCTTTTTTACGACCTATCTTTTAATGCGCAGAGATTCTGTCGATAATGTTGAGATTCCTCAGTCATAAAGATACTACTCGTATAATTACTTTGGGAATTACAAATAATCATAGACTTACAAAATATGTAAAATTACCTTTGTGAATCAGGCTATCTGTGCCAATTTAGGTTGCATGCTAAAGGTTGACTACATAGTATATGTGATGTGCTGTCTTGGATGCCCCACATCTACCACATTATTTTTTAGGGCTTTGTTTAAACAGTGAAAATGTTTAGGTTTCGGAAAATAAAATACAAAAAACAAGACATCTATAGATAAGTAAGAGATGAAAGGAAAATAGTAGGAATTTTGGAAAGAAAATAAAAGAAAGGAAACATGAAGACACATCATAAAATAAAAAGTGTTTGTGGGTCATGATAAAAAACAGCAACAACAAAAATGTTTAGCCAAACAGGATACCTGCAGTTGAAGTTGCTGTGCTTGTTTGTTCAGACGTCACCGTGGTGGTTTCCATGGAAGTGGGTGTTGTTGTTTCTTTTTAGAGGAGAAAAAGTAGAAGACATTAATAATGCAAATGAACTAATGTAGAAAGCAAAAATGGACATAAGTGATGCTTTGATAGCATGTAGGTAATTTAGGTACTTATTAAGATTGTGCCACTAGAAATACAGTAATTTCCCCCTTTTAAACATTCCTTTTATTTTCGGTTTCGGTTCTTTTAGTTTGGTGAAATAACAGCAAACATTTGTGTTTAGAGCAGAAAATGCAGGTAACACTCATACTAGTGCCAATGTCCATAATGCATTCGTGTATTCAACAGAAACTTTATCAGAGGTATAGCTAGTGAATTGTAATGCTACAGTATGATTGACTGGAGGCGTTGCTGCTAAAATTGGTATTTTGATTGTCATCTAATTTCTGTACCAAGGCCAATCGCAAAAAACAGGTCACTTCCATTGACAATTTTACAGTGGGTTCAGATTTAGGTGGAAGGATACTGCAGCCAAAAAGAAACTCCCCGTGAGCTGATTTTTTGTCTATTGATTTGTGCACACTCACAATTGGCTGGACAGCATGATTGCTTTGTTACAGAGGATGTCTCATAACCACAAAACTATTATTTATGACCTTCATTCAACAATACATATATTTAAGCATTCGAAAGTAAAACATGAAATATACAATCAAGAAAATGTTTTTTCATAAAATGCAAATGAAGGGCATGGTTGAAATAAAATGGTGAAAAAGAAAGAGGAAAAATGAAAGACATATGATAATATCAGCTTAGTTTGAGTGTAGCACCTAGAAAGTGCAATAAAGAAATATATCAACAAAAAAGATACCTGTAGTTGAAGTAGGTATGCTTGTACTTTCTGATTTCACCGGGGCGGTTACCACGGATGTAGGGTTGGTTGTTTCTTGTTACAGTAAACAAAATAAAATGAATTAATATTGTGAATAAACTGAAACAGTAAACTGAAACTGATATTATTAGAGACGTCTCGCACTGTATAGGAGATTTGTGACTCTTGAGTCATCCATTAAAATTACAGCATTTTCTCACGTTCTTAATACCTATTACTATAGGTTACAACTCTTTCAGATTGCTACAGTATTGAGAAAATACATTTTTGGAGAATAAAATGCAGGTCATTCACCTACTGTGCCAACACCAACATGTATTTCTCTTTATACCCTCTGAAAACTATTGAAATCTGTAGCTAATGAATCGTCAGGCTATAGTGCAACAGAAAAGAGGGATTCCCAAATAATTTACAATTTTCAATGGCCGCATAAATTGTGTTCCTAACCCTTTTTCACTAACAGGTCTATCGTAATGAAGACTTGATAATGGTTTCAGGTTTAGGGAGCAGTCTTTAGCCAAAATGCAACAGAAGCTCCATCTGAGGACGCTGGGCCTGATTGACAAAGTTAAATTGACACTTTCATGTACATGAAAGATTTTTTGCCATTCACAGACACATTTACAAGTAGTATCTTTTTTATGACCTATCTTTTAATGCGCAGAGATTCTGTCGATAATGTTGAGACTCCTCAGTCATAAAGATACTACTCGTATATTTACTTTGGGAATTACAAAGAATCATAGACTTACAAAATATGTAAAATTACCTTTGTGAATCAGGCTATCTGTGACAATTTAGGTTGCATGCTAAAGGTTGACTACATAGTATATGTGATGTGCTGTCTTGGATGTCCCACATCTACCACATTATTTTTTAGGGCTTTGTTTAAACAGTGAAAATGTTTAGGTTTTGGAAAATAAAATACAAAAAACAAGACATCTATAGATGAGTAAGAGATGAAAGGAAAATAGTAGGAATTTTGAAAAGAAATTAAAAGAAAGGAAACATGAAGACACATCATAAAATAAAAAGTGTTTGTGGGTCATAATGAAAAAACAGCAACAACAAAAATGTTTAGCCAAACAGGATACCTGCAGTTGAAGTTGCTGTGCTTGTTTGTTCAGACGTCACCGTGGTGGTTTCCATGGAAGTGGGTGTTGTTGTTTCTTTTTAGAGGAGAAAAAGTAGAAGACATTAATAATGCAAATGAACTAATGTAGAAAGCAAAAATTGACATAAGTGATGCTTTGATAGCATGTAGGTAATTTAGGTGCTTATTAAGATTGTGCCACTAGAAATACAGTAATTTCCCCCTTTTAAACATTCCTTTTTTTCGGTTTCGGTTCCTTTAGTTTGGTGAAATAACAGCAACATTTGTGTTTAGAGCATAAAATGCAGGTAACACTCTTACTAGTGCCAATGTCCATATTGCATTCTTGTATTCAACAGAAACTTTATCAGAGGTATAGCTAGTGAATTGTAATGCTAGAGTATGATTGACTGGAGGCGTTGCTGCTAAAATTGGTATTTTGATTGTCATCTAATTTCTGTACCGAGGCCAATGGCAAAAAACAGGTCACTTCCATTGATGATTTTACAGTGGGTTCAGATTTAGGTGGAAGGATACTGCAGCCAAAAAGAAACTCCCCGTGATCTGATTTTTTGTCTATTGATTTTTGCACACTCACAATTGGCTGGACAGCATGATTGCTTTGTTACAGAGGATGTCTCATAACCACCACACTATTATTTATGACCTTCATTCAACAATACATATATTTAAGCATTCGAAAGTAAAATATGAAATCAACAATCAAGAAAATGTTTTTTTCATAAAATGCAAATGAAGGGGGCAGTTGAAATAAAATGGTGAAAAAGAAAGAGGAAAAATGAAAGACATATGATAAAATCAGCTGAGTTTGAGTGTAGCACTTAGAAAGTGCAATAAAGAAATATATCAACAAAAAAGATACCTGCAGTTGAAGTAGGTATACTTGTACTTTCTGATGTCACCGGGGCGGTTACCACGGATGTAGGGTTGGTTGTTTCTTGTTACAGTAAACAAAATAAAATGAATTAATATTGTGAATAAACTGAAACAGTAAACTGAAACTGATATTATTGGAGACGTCTCGCACTGTATAGCAGATTTGTGACTCTTGAGTCATCCATTAAAATTACAGCATTTTCTCACGTTCTGAATACCTATTACTATAGGTTACAACTCTTTCAGATTGCTACAGTATTGAGAAAATACATTTTTGGAGAATAAAATGCAGGTCATTCACCTACTGTGCCAACACCAACATGTATTTCTCTTTATACCCTCTGAAAACTATTGAAATCTGTAGCTAATGAATCGTCAGGCTATAGTGCAACAGAAAAGAGGGATTCCCAAATAATTTACAATTTTCAATGGCCGCATAAATTGTGTTCCTAACCCTTTTTCACTAACAGGTCTATCGTAATGAAGACTTGATAATGGTTTCAGGTTTAGGGAGCAGTCTTTAGCCAAAATGCAACAGAAGCTCCATCTGAGGACGCTGGGCCTGATTGACAAAGTTAAATTGACACTTTCATGTACATGAAAGATTTTTTGCCATTCACAGACACATTTACAAGTAGTATCTTTTTTATGACCTATCTTTTAATGCGCAGAGATTCTGTCGATAATGTTGAGACTCCTCAGTCATAAAGATACTACTCGTATATTTACTTTGGGAATTACAAAGAATCATAGACTTACAAAATATGTAAAATTACCTTTGTGAATCAGGCTATCTGTGACAATTTAGGTTGCATGCTAAAGGTTGACTACATAGTATATGTGATGTGTTGTCTTGGATGCCCCACATCTACCACATTATTTTTTAGGGCTTTGTTTAAACAGTGAAAATGTTTAGGTTTTGAAAAATAAAATACAAAAAACAAGACATCTATAGATGAGTAAGAGATGAAAGGAAAATAGTAGGAATTTTGGAAAGAAAATAAAAGAAAGGAAACATGAAGACACATAATAAAATAAAAAGTGTTTGTGGGTCATGATAAAAAACAGCAACAACAAAAATGATTAGCCAAACAGGATACCTGCAGTTGAAGTTGCTGTGCTTGTTTGTTCAGTTGTCACCGTGGTGGTTTCCATGGAAGTGGGTGGTGTTGTTTCTTTTTAGAGGAGAAAAACAGATGACATTAATATTGCAAATGAACTAATGTAGAAAGCAAAAATTGACATAAGTGATGCTTTTGATAGCATGTAGGTAATTTAGGTACTTATTAAGATTGTGCGAGTAGAAATACAGTAATTTCCCCCTTTTAAACATTCCTTTTATTGTCGGTTTTGTTTCTTTTAGTTTGGTAAAATAACAGCATCATTTGTGTTTAGAGAAAAAAATGCAGGTAACACTCTTACTAGTGCCAATGTCCATATTGTATTCTTGTATTCAACAGAAACTGTATCAGAGGTATAGCTAGTGAATTGTAATGCTAGAGTATGATTGACTGGAGGCGTTGCTGCTAAAATTGGTATTTTGATTGTCATCTAATTTCTGTACCGAGGCCAATCACAAAAAACAGGTCACTTCCATTGATGATTTTACAGTGGGTTCAGATTTAGGTGGAAGGATACTGCAGCCAAAAAGAAACTCCCAGTGAGCTGATTTTTTGTCTATTGATTTTTGCACACTCACAATTGGCTGGACAGCATGTTTGCTTTGTTACAGAGGATGTCTCATAACCACCAAACTATTATTTATGACCTTCATTCAACAATACATATATTTAAGCATTCGAAAGTAAAATATGAAATCAACAATCAAGAAAATGTTTTTTCATAAAATGCAAATGAAGGGGGCAGTTGAAATAAAATGGTGAAAAAGGAAGAGGAAAAATGAAAGACATATGATAAAATCAGCTGAGTTTGAGTGTAGCACTTAGAAAGTGCAATAAAGAAATATATCAACAAAAAAGATACCTGCAGTTGAAGTAGGTATACTTGTACTTTCTGATGTCACCGGGGCGGTTACCACGGATGTAGGGTTGGTTGTTTCTTGTTACAGGATACAAAATAAAATGAATTAATATTGTGAATAAACTGAAACAGTAAACTGAAACTGATATTATTGGAGACGTCTCGCACTGTATAGGAGATTTGTGACTCTTGAGTCATCCATTAAAATTACAGCATTTTCTCACGTTCTGAATACCTATTACTATAGGTTACAACTCTTTCAGATTGCTACAGTATTGAGAAAATACATTTTTGGAGAATAAAATGCAGGTCATTCACCTACTGTGCCAACACCAACATGTATTTCTCTTTATACCCTATGAAAACTATTGAAATCTGTAGCTAATGAATCGTCAGGCTATAGTGCAACAGAAAAGAGGGATTCCCAAATAATTTACAATTTTCAGTGGCCGCATAAATTGTGTTCCTAACCCTTTTTCACTAACAGGTCTATCGTAATGAAGACTTGATAATGGTTTCAGGTTTAGGGAGCAGTCTTTAGCCAAAATGCAACAGAAGCTCCATCTGAGGACGCTGGGCCTGATTGACAAAGTTAAATTGACACTTTCATGTACATGAAAGATTTTTTGCCATTCACAGACACATTTACAAGTAGTATCTTTTTTATGACCTATCTTTTAATGCGCAGAGATTCTGTCGATAATGTTGAGACTCCTCAGTCATAAAGATACTACTCGTATATTTACTTTGGGAATTACAAAGAATCATAGACTTACAAAATATGTAAAATTACCTTTGTGAATCAGGCTATCTGTGACAATTTAGGTTGCATGCTAAAGGTTGACTACATAGTATATGTGATGTGTTGTCTTGGATGCCCCACATCTACCACATTATTTTTTAGGGCTTTGTTTAAACAGTGAAAATGTTTAGGTTTTGAAAAATAAAATACAAAAAACAAGACATCTATAGATGAGTAAGAGATGAAAGGAAAATAGTAGGAATTTTGGAAAGAAAATAAAAGAAAGGAAACATGAAGACACATAATAAAATAAAAAGTGTTTGTGGGTCATGATAAAAAACAGCAACAACAAAAATGATTAGCCAAACAGGATACCTGCAGTTGAAGTTGCTGTGCTTGTTTGTTCAGTTGTCACCGTGGTGGTTTCCATGGAAGTGGGTGGTGTTGTTTCTTTTTAGAGGAGAAAAACAGATGACATTAATATTGCAAATGAACTAATGTAGAAAGCAAAAATTGACATAAGTGATGCTTTTGATAGCATGTAGGTAATTTAGGTACTTATTAAGATTGTGCGAGTAGAAATACAGTAATTTCCCCCTTTTAAACATTCCTTTTATTGTCGGTTTTGTTTCTTTTAGTTTGGTAAAATAACAGCATCATTTGTGTTTAGAGAAAAAAATGCAGGTAACACTCTTACTAGTGCCAATGTCCATATTGTATTCTTGTATTCAACAGAAACTTTATCAGAGGTATAGCTAGTGAATTGTAATGCTAGAGTATGATTGACTGGAGGCGTTGCTGCTAAAATTGGTATTTTGATTGTCATCTAATTTCTGTACCGAGGCCAATCACAAAAAACAGGTCACTTCCATTGATGATTTTACAGTGGGTTCAGATTTAGGTGGAAGGATACTGCAGCCAAAAAGAAACTCCCAGTGAGCTGATTTTTTGTCTATTGATTTTTGCACACTCACAATTGGCTGGACAGCATGTTTGCTTTGTTACAGAGGATGTCTCATAACCACCAAACTATTATTTATGACCTTCATTCAACAATACATATATTTAAGCATTCGAAAGTAAAATATGAAATCAACAATCAAGAAAATGTTTTTTCATAAAATGCAAATGAAGGGGGCAGTTGAAATAAAATGGTGAAAAAGGAAGAGGAAAAATGAAAGACATATGATAAAATCAGCTGAGTTTGAGTGTAGCACTTAGAAAGTGCAATAAAGAAATATATCAACAAAAAAGATACCTGCAGTTGAAGTAGGTATACTTGTACTTTCTGATGTCACCAGGGCGGTTACCACGGATGTAGGGTTGGTTGTTTCTTGTTACAGGATACAAAATAAAATGAATTAATATTGTGAATAAACTGAAACAGTAAACTGAAACTGATATTATTGGAGACGTCTCGCACTGTATAGGAGATTTGTGACTCTTGAGTCATCCATTAAAATTACAGCATTTTCTCACGTTCTGAATACCTATTACTATAGGTTACAACTCTTTCAGATTGCTGCAGTATTTTGAAAATACATTTTTGGAGAATAAAATGCAGGTCATTCACCTACTGTGCCAACACCAACATGTATTTCTCTTTATACCCTCTGAAAACTATTGAAATCTGTAGCTAATGAATCATCAGGCTATAGTGCAACACAAAAGAGGGATTCCCAATTAATTTACAATTTTCAATGGCCGCATAATTGTGTTCCAAGCACTTTTTTCACTAACAGGTCTATCGTAATGAAGACTTGATAATGGTTTCAGGTTTAAGGGGCAGTCTTTAGCCAAAATGCAACAGAAGCTCCATCTGAGAACGCTGGGCCTGATTGACAAAGTTAAATTGACACTTTCATGTACATGAAAGATTTTTTGCCATTCACAAACACATTTACAAGCAGTATCTTTTTTATGACCTATCTTTTAATGCGCCGAGATTCTGTCAATAATGTTGAGACTCCTCAGTCATAAAGATACTACTCGTATAATTACTTTGGGAATTACAAATAATCATAGACTTACAAAATATGTAAAATTACCTTTGTGAATCAGGCTATCTGTGCCAATTTAGGTTGCATGCTAAAGGTTGACTAGATAGTATATGTGATATGTTGTCTTGGATGCCCCACATCTACCACATTATTTTTTAGGGCTTTGTTTAAACAGTGAAAATGTTTAGGTTTTGAAAAATAAAATACAAAAAACAAGACATCTATAGATGAGTAAGAGATGAAAGGAAAATAGTAGGAATTTTGGAAAGAAAATAAAAGAAAGGAAACATGAAGACATAATAAAATAAAAAGTGTTTGTGGGTCATGATAAAAAACAGCAACAACAAAAATGATTAGCCAAACAGGATACCTGCAGTTGAAGTTGCTGTGCTTGTTTGTTCAGATGTCACCGTGGTGGTTTCCATGGAAGTGGGTGTTGTTGTTTCTTTTTAGAGGAGAAAAACAGAAAACATTAATATCGCAAATGAACTAATGTAGAAAGCAAAAATTGACATAAGTGATGCTTTTGATAGCATGTAGGTAATTTAGGTACCTATTAAGATTGTGCCACTAGAAATACAGTAATTTCCCCCTTTTAAACATTCCTTTTATTGTCGGTTTCGGTTCTTTTAGTTTGGTGAAATAACAGCAACATTTGTGTTTAGAGCATAAAATGCAGGTAATACTCGTACTAGTGCCAATGTCCATATTGCATTCTTGTATTCAACAGAAACTTTATCAGAGGTATAGCTAGTGAATTGTAATGCTAGAGTGTGATTGACTGGAGGCGTTGCTGCTAAAATTGGTATTTTGATTGTCATCTAATTTCTGTACCGAGGCCAATCGCAAAAAACAGGTCACTT
Organism: Lissotriton helveticus; assembly: GCF_964261635.1. Taxonomy (NCBI): domain Eukaryota; kingdom Metazoa; phylum Chordata; class Amphibia; order Caudata; family Salamandridae; genus Lissotriton; species Lissotriton helveticus. The sequence goes on along the minus strand of NC_136072.1, from coordinate 32,013,060 downwards.
CCATTGACCATTTTACAGTGGGTTCAGATTTAGGTGGAAGGATACTGCAGCCAAAAAGAAACTCCCCGTGAGCTGATTTTTTGTCTATTGATTTTTGCACACTCACAATTGGCTGGACAGCATGATTGCTTTGTTACAGAGGATGTCTCATAACCACCAAACTATTATTTATGACCTTCATTCAACAATACATATATTTAAGCATTCGAAAGTAAAATATGAAATCAACAATCAAGAAAATGTTTTTTCATAAAATGCAAATGAAGGGGGCAGTTGAAATAAAATGGTGAAAAAGGAAGAGGAAAAAAGAAAGACATATGATAAAATCAGCTGAGTTTGAGTGTAGCAAAAGTGCAATAAAGAAATATATCAACAAAAAAGATACCTGCAGTTGAAGTAGGTATACTTGTACTTTCTGATGTCACCGGGGCGGTTACCACAGATGTAGGGTTGGTTGTTTCTTGTTACAGTAAACAAAATAAAATGAATTAATATTGTGAATAAACTGAAACAGTTAACTGAAACTGATATTATTGGAGACGTCTCGCACTATATAGGAGATTTGTGACTCTTGAGTCATCCATTAAAATTACAGCATTTTCTCACGTTCTGAATACCTATTACTATAGGTTACAACACTTTCAGATTGCTGCAGTATTTAGAAAATACATTTTTGGAGAATAACATGAAGGCTATTCACCTACTGTGCCAACACCAACATGTATTTCTCTTTATACCCTCTGAAAACCATTGAAATCTGTAGCTAATGAATCATCAGGCTATAGTGCAAGAGAAAAGAGGGATACCCAATTAATTTACAATTTTCAATGGCCGCATAAATTGTGTTCCAAGCCCTTTTTCACTAACAGGTCTATCGTAATAAAGACTTGATAATGGTTTCAGGTTTAAGGAGCAGTCTTTAGCCAAAATGAAACAGAAGCTCCATCTGAGGACGCTGGGCCTGATTGACAAAGTTAAATTGACACTTTCATATACATGAAAGATTTTTTGCAATTCACAGACACATTTAAAAGTAGTATCTTTTTTACGACCTATCTTTTAATGCGCAGAGATTCTGTCGATAATGTTGAGACTCCTCAGTCATAAAGATACTACTCGTATAATTACTTTGGGAATTACAAATAATCATAGACTTACAAAATATGTAAAATTACCTTTGTGAATCAGGCTATCTGTGCCAATTTAGGTTGCATGCTAAAGGTTGACTACATAGTATATGTGATGTGTTGTCTTGGATGCCCCACATCTACCACATTATTTTTTAGGGCTTTGTTTAAACAGTGAAAATGTTTAGGTTTTGGAAAATAAAATACAAAAAACAAGACATCAATAGATGAGTAAGAGATGAAAGGAAAATAGTAGGAATTTTCGAAAGAAAATAAAAGAAAGGAAACATGAAGACACATCATAAAATATAAAGTGTTTGTGGGTCATAATAAAAAACAGCAACAACAAAAATGATTAGCCAAACAGGATACCTGCAGTTGAAGTTGCTGTGCTTGTTTGTTCAGACGTCAACGTGGTGGTTTCCATGGAAGTAGGTGTTGTTTTTTCTTTTTAGAGGAGAAAAACAGAAGACATTAATATTGCAACTGAACTAATGTAGAAAACAAAAATTGACATAAGTGATGCTTTTGATAACATGTAGGTAATTTAGGTACTTATTAAGATTGTGCCACTAGAAATACAGTAATTTCCCCCTTTTAAACATTCCTTTTATAATCGGTTTCGGTTCTTTTAGTTTGGTGAAATAACAGCAACATTTGTGTTTAGAGCATAAAATGCAGGTAACACTCATACTAGTGCCAATGTCCATAATGCATTCTTGTATTCAACAGAAACTTTATCAGAGGTATAGCTAGTGAATTGTAATGCTACAGTATGATTGACTGGAGGCGTTGCTGCTAAAATTGGTATTTTGATTGTCATCTAATTTCTGTACCGAGGCCAATCGCAAAAAACAGGTCACTTCCATTGAAAATTTTACAGTGTGTTCAGATTTAGGTGGAAGCATACTGCAGCCAAAAAGAAACTCCCCGTGAGCTGATTTTTTGTCTATTGATTTGTGCACACTCACAATTGGCTGGACAGCATGATTGCTTTGTTACAGAGGATGTCTCATAACCACAAAACTATTATTTATGACCTTCATTCAACAATACATATATTTAAGCATTCGAAAGTAAAACATGAAATCAACAATCAAGAAAATGTTTTTTTCATAAAATGCAAATGAAGGGCATGGTTGAAATAAAATGGTGAAAAAGAAAAAGGAAAAATGAAAGACATATGATAAAATCAGCTGAGTTTGAGTGTAGCACCTAGAAAGTGCAATAAAGAAATATATCAACAAAAAAGATACCTGTAGTTGAAGTAGGTATGCTTGTACTTTCTGATTTCACCGGGGCGGTTACCACGGATGTAGGGTTGGTTGTTTCTTGTTACAGTAAACAAAATAAAATGAATTAATATTGTGAATAAACTGAAACAGTAAACTGAAACTGATATTATTGGAGACGTCTCGCACTGTATAGGAGATTTGTGACTCTTGAGTCATCCATTGAAATTACAGCATTTTCTCACGTTCTGAATACCTATTACTATAGGTTACAACTCTTTCAGATTGCTACAGTATTGAGAAAATACATTTTTGGAGAATAAAATGCAGGTCATTCACCTACTGTGCCAACAGCAACATGTATTTCTCTTTATACCCTCTGAAAACTATTGAAATCTGTAGCTAATGAATCGTCAGGCTATAGTGCAACAGAAAAGAGGGATTCCCAATTAATTTACAATTTTCAATGGCCGCATAAATTGTGTTCAAAGCCCTTTTTCACTAACAGGTCTATCGTAATGAAGACTTGATAATGGTTTCAGGTTTAAGGAGCAGTCTTTAGCCAAAATTCAACAGAAGCTCCATCTGAGGACGCTGGGCCTGATTGACAAAGTTAAATTGACAATTTCATGTACATGAAAGATTTTTTGCCATTCACAGACACATTTAAAAGTAGTATCTTTTTTACGACCTATCTTTTAATGCGCAGAGATTCTGTCGATAATGTTGAGATTCCTCAGTCATAAAGATACTACTCGTATAATTACTTTGGGAATTACAAATAATCATAGACTTACAAAATATGTAAAATTACCTTTGTGAATCAGGCTATCTGTGCCAATTTAGGTTGCATGCTAAAGGTTGACTACATAGTATATGTGATGTGCTGTCTTGGATGCCCCACATCTACTACATTATTTTTTAGGGCTTTGTTTAAACAGTGAAAATGTTTAGGTTTCGGAAAATAAAATACAAAAAACAAGACATCTATAGATAAGTAAGAGATGAAAGGAAAATAGTAGGAATTTTGGAAAGAAAATAAAAGAAAGGAAACATGAAGACACATCATAAAACAAAAAGTGTTTGTGGGTCATGATAAAAAACAGCAACAACAAAAATGTTTAGCCAAACAGGATACCTGCAGTTGAAGTTGCTGTGCTTGTTTGTTCAGACGTCATCGTGGTGGTTTCCATGGAAGTGGGTGTTGTTGTTTCTTTTTAGAGGAGAAAAAGTAGAAGACATTAATAATGCAAATGAACTAATGTAGAAAGCAAAAATTGACATAAGTGATGCTTTGATAGCATGTAGGTAATTTAGGTACTTATTAAGATTGTGCCACTAGAAATACAGTAATTTCCCCCTTTTAAACATTCCTTTTTTTCGGTTTCGGTTCTTTTAGTTTGGTGAAATAACAGCAACATTTGTGTTTAGAGCAGAAAATGCAGGTAACACTCATACTAGTGCCAATGTCCATATTGCATTCTTGTATTCAACAGAAACTTTATCAGAGGTATAGCTAGTGAATTGTAATGCTAGAGTATGATTGACTGGAGGCGTTGCTGCTAAAATTGGTATTTTGATTGTCATCTAATTTCTGTACCGAGGCCAATGGCAAAAAACAGGTCACTTCCATTGATGATTTTACAGTGGGTTCAGATTTAGGTGGAAGGATACTGCAGCCAAAAAGAAACTCCCCGTGATCTGATTTTTTGTCTATTGATTTTTGCACACTCACAATTGGCTGGACAGCATGATTGCTTTGTTACAGAGGATGTCTCATAACCACCACACTATTATTTATGACCTTCATTCAACAATACATATATTTAAGCATTTGAAAGTAAAATATGAAATCAACAATCAAGAAAATGTTTTTTTCATAAAATGCAAATGAAGGGGGCAGTTGAAATAAAATGGTGAAAAAGAAAGAGGAAAAATGAAAGACATATGATAAAATCAGCTGAGTTTGAGTGTAGCACTTAGAAAGTGCAATAAAGAAATATATCAACAAAAAAGATACCTGCAGTTGAAGTAGGTATACTTGTACTTTCTGATGTCACCGGGGCGGTTACCACGGATGTAGGGTTGGTTGTTTCTTGTTACAGTAAACAAAATAAAATGAATTAATATTGTGAATAAACTGAAACAGTAAACTGAAACTGATATTATTGGAGACGTCTCGCACTGTATAGCAGATTTGTGACTCTTGAGTCATCCATTAAAATTACAGCATTTTCTCACGTTCTGAATACCTATTACTATAGGTTACAACTCTTTCAGATTGCTACAGTATTGAGAAAATACATTTTTGGAGAATAAAATGCAGGTCATTCACCTACTGTGCCAACACCAACATGTATTTCTCTTTATACCCTCTGAAAACTATTGAAATCTGTAGCTAATGAATCGTCAGGCTATAGTGCAACAGAAAAGAGGGATTCCCAAATAATTTACAATTTTCAATGGCCGCATAAATTGTGTTCCTAACCCTTTTTCACTAACAGGTCTATCGTAATGAAGACTTGATAATGGTTTCAGGTTTAGGGAGCAGTCTTTAGCCAAAATGCAACAGAAGCTCCATCTGAGGACGCTGGGCCTGATTGACAAAGTTAAATTGACACTTTCATGTACATGAAAGATTTTTTGCCATTCACAGACACATTTACAAGTAGTATCTTTTTTATGACCTATCTTTTAATGCGCAGAGATTCTGTCGATAATGTTGAGACTCCTCAGTCATAAAGATACTACTCGTATATTTACTTTGGGAATTACAAAGAATCATAGACTTACAAAATATGTAAAATTACCTTTGTGAATCAGGCTATCTGTGACAATTTAGGTTGCATGCTAAAGGTTGACTAGATAGTATATGTGATGTGTTGTCTTGGATGCCCCACATCTACCACATTATTTTTTAGGGCTTTGTTTAAACAGTGAAAATGTTTAGGTTTTGAAAAATAAAATACAAAAAACAAGACATCTATAGATGAGTAAGAGATGAAAGGAAAATAGTAGGAATTTTGGAAAGAAAATAAAAGAAAGGAAACATGAAGACACATAATAAAATAAAAAGTGTTTGTGGGTCATGATAAAAAACAGCAACAACAAAAATGATTAGCCAAACAGGATACCTGCAGTTGAAGTTGCTGTGCTTGTTTGTTCAGTTGTCACCGTGGTGGTTTCCATGGAAGTGGGTGGTGTTGTTTCTTTTTAGAGGAGAAAAACAGATGACATTAATATTGCAAATGAACTAATGTAGAAAGCAAAAATTGACATAAGTGATGCTTTTGATAGCATGTAGGTAATTTAGGTACTTATTAAGATTGTGCGAGTAGAAATACAGTAATTTCCCCCTTTTAAACATTCCTTTTATTGTCGGTTTTGTTTCTTTTAGTTTGGTAAAATAACAGCATCATTTGTGTTTAGAGAAAAAAATGCAGGTAACACTCTTACTAGTGCCAATGTCCATATTGTATTCTTGTATTCAACAGAAACTTTATCAGAGGTATAGCTAGTGAATTGTAATGCTAGAGTATGATTGACTGGAGGCGTTGCTGCTAAAATTGGTATTTTGATTGTCATCTAATTTCTGTACCGAGGCCAATCACAAGAAACAGGTCACTTCCATTGATGATTTTACAGTGGGTTCAGATTTAGGTGGAAGGATACTGCAGCCAAAAAGAAACTCCCAGTGAGCTGATTTTTTGTCTATTGATTTTTGCACACTCACAATTGGCTGGACAGCATGTTTGCTTTGTTACAGAGGATGTCTCATAACCACCAAACTATTATTTATGACCTTCATTCAACAATACATATATTTAAGCATTCGAAAGTAAAATATGAAATCAACAATCAAGAAAATGTTTTTTCATAAAATGCAAATGAAGGGGGCAGTTGAAATAAAATGGTGAAAAAGGAAGAGGAAAAATGAAAGACATATGATAAAATCAGCTGAGTTTGAGTGTAGCACTTAGAAAGTGCAATAAAGAAATATATCAACAAAAAAGATACCTGCAGTTGAAGTAGGTATACTTGTACTTTCTGATGTCACCGGGGCGGTTACCACGGATGTAGGGTTGGTTGTTTCTTGTTACAGGATACAAAATAAAATGAATTAATATTGTGAATAAACTGAAACAGTAAACTGAAACTGATATTATTGGAGACGTCTCGCACTGTATAGGAGATTTGTGACTCTTGAGTCATCCATTAAAATTACAGCATTTTCTCACGTTCTGAATACCTATTACTATAGGTTACAACTCTTTCAGATTGCTGCAGTATTTTGAAAATACATTTTTGGAGAATAAAATGCAGGTCATTCACCTACTGTGCCAACACCAACATGTATTTCTCTTTATACCCTCTGAAAACTATTGAAATCTGTAGCTAATGAATCATCAGGCTATAGTGCAACACAAAAGAGGGATTCCCAATTAATTTACAATTTTCAATGGCCGCATAATTGTGTTCCAAGCACTTTTTTCACTAACAGGTCTATCGTAATGAAGACTTGATAATGGTTTCAGGTTTAAGGGGCAGTCTTTAGCCAAAATGCAACAGAAGCTCCATCTGAGAACGCTGGGCCTGATTGACAAAGTTAAATTGACACTTTCATGTACATGAAAGATTTTTTGCCATTCACAAAAACATTTACAAGCAGTATCTTTTTTATGACCTATCTTTTAATGCGCCGAGATTCTCTCAATAATGTTGAGACTCCTCAGTCATAAAGATACTACTCGTATAATTACTTTGGGAATTACAAATAATCATAGACTTACAAAATATGTAAAATTACCTTTGTGAATCAGGCTATCTGTGCCAATTTAGGTTGCATGCTAAAGGTTGACTAGATAGTATATGTGATATGTTGTCTTGGATGCCCCACATCTACCACATTATTTTTTAGGGCTTTGTTTAAACAGTGAAAATGTTTAGGTTTTGAAAAATAAAATACAAAAAACAAGACATCTATAGATGAGTAAGAGATGAAAGGAAAATAGTAGGAATTTTGGAAAGAAAATAAAAGAAAGGAAACGTGAAGACATAATAAAATAAAAAGTGTTTGTGGGTCATGATAAAAAACAGCAACAACAAAAATGATTAGCCAAACAGGATACCTGCAGTTGAAGTTGCTGTGCTTGTTTGTTCAGATGTCACCGTGGTGGTTTCCATGGAAGTGGGTGTTGTTGTTTCTTTTTAGAGGAGAAAAACAGAAGACATTAATATTGCAAATGAACTAATGTAGAAAGCAAAAATTGACATAAGTGATGCTTTTGATAGCATGTAGGTAATTTAGGTACCTATTAAGATTGTGCCACTAGAAATACAGTAATTTCCCCCTTTTAAACATTCCTTTTATTGTCGGTTTCGATTCATTTAGTTTGGTGAAATAACAGCAACATTTGTGTTTAGAGCATAAAATGCAGGTAATACTCGTACTAGTGCCAATGTCCATATTGCATTCTTGTATTCAACAGAAACTTTATCAGAGGTATAGCTAGTGAATTGTAATGCTAGAGTGTGATTGACTGGAGGCGTTGCTGCTAAAATTGGTATTTTGATTGTCATCTAATTTCTGTACCGAGGCCAATCGCAAAAAACAGGTCACTTCCATTGACGATTTTACAGTGGGTTCAGATTTAGGTGGAAGGATACTGCAGCCAAAAAGAAACTCCCTGTGAGCTGATTTTTTGTCTATTGATTTTTGCACAGTCACAATTGACTGGACAGCATGATTGCTTTGTTACAGAGGATGTCTCATAACCACCAAAATATTATTTATGACCTTCATTCAACAATACATATATTTAAGCATTCGAAAGTAAAACATGAAATCAACAATCAAGAAAATGTTTTTTCATAAAATGCAAATGAAGGGCATGGTTGAAATAAAATGGTGAAAACGGAAGAGGAAAAATGAAAGACATATGATAAAATCAGCTGAGTTTGAGTGTAGCACTTAGAAAGTGCAATAAAGAAATATATCAACAAAAAAGATACCTGCAGTTGAAGTAGGTATGCTTGTACTTTCTGATTTCACCGGGGCGGTTACAACGGATGTAGGGTTGGTTGTTTCTTGTTACAGGAAATAAAATAAAATGAATTAATATTGTGAATAAACTGAAACAGTAAACTGAAACTGATATTATTGGATACGTCTCGCACTATATGGGAGATTTGGGACTCTTCAGTCATCCATTAACATTACAGCATTTTCTCACTTTCTGAATACCTATTACTATAGGTTAGAACTCTTTCAGATTGCTGCAGTATTGAGAAAATAAATTTTGGGAGAATAAAATGCAGGTCATTCACCTAGTGTGCCAACACCAACATGTATTTCTCTTTATACCCTCTGAAAACTATTGAAACCTGTAGCTAATACATCGTCAGGCTATAGTGCAACAGAAAAGAGGGATTCCCAATTAATTTACAATTTTCAATGGCCGCATAAATTGTGTTCCAAGCCCTTTTTCACTAACAGGTCTATTGTAATAAAGACTTGATAATGGTTTCAGGTTTAAGGAGCAGTCTTTAGCCAAAATGCAACAGAAGCTCCATCTGAGGATGCTGGGCCTGATTGACAAAGTTAAATTGACTCTTTCATGTACATGAAAGATTTTTTGCCATTCACAGACACATTTAAAAGTAGTATCTTTTTTACAACCTATCTTTTAATGCGCAGAGATTCTGTCGATAATGTTGAGACTCCTCAGTCATAAAGATACTACTCGGATAATTACTTTGGGAATTACAATGACATAAGTGATGCTTTTGATAGCATGAAGGTAATTTAGGTACTTCTTAAGATTGTGCCACTAGAAATACAGTAATTTCCCCCTTTTAAACATTCCTTTTATTGTCGGTTTCGGGTCTTTTAGTTTGGTGAAATAACAGCAACATTTGTGTTTAGAGCATAAAATGCAGGTAACACTCTTACTAGTGCCAAAGTCCATATTGCATTCATTGTATTCAACAGCAACTTTATCAGAGGTATAGCTAGTGAATTGTAATACTAGAGTATGATTGACTGGAGGCGTTGCCGCTAAAATTGGTATTTTGATTGTCATCTAATTTCTGTATCGAAGCCAATCGCAAAAAACAGTTCACTTCCATTGACGATTTTACAGTGGGTTTAGATTTAGGTGGAAGGATACTGCAGCCAAAAAGAAACTCCCCGTGAGCTGATTTTTTGTCTATTGATTTTTGCACAGTCACAATTAGCTGGAAAGCATGTTTGCTTTGTTACAGAGGTTGTCTCATAACCACCAAACTATTATTTATGACCTTTATTCAACAATACATATATTTAAGCATTCGAAAGTAAATATGAAATAAACAATCAAGAAAATGTTTTTTCATGAAATGCAAATGAAGGGGATGGTTGAAATAAAATGGTGAAAAAGGAAGAGAAAAAATGAAAGACATATGATAAAATCAGCTGAGTTTGAATGTAGCACTTAGAAAGTGCAATAAAGAAATATATCCACAAAAAGATACCTGCAGTTGAAGTAGGTATACTCGTACTTTCTGATGTCACCGGGGCGGTTACCACGGATGTAGGGTTGGTTGTTTCTTGTTACAGGAAACAAAATAAAATGAATTAATATTGTGAATAAACTGGAACAGGAAACTGAAACTGATATTATTGGATATGTCTCGCACTGTATAGGAGAGTTGTGACTCTTGAGTCATCCATTAAAATTACAGCATTTTCACACTTTCTGAATACCTATTTCTATAGGTTACAACTCTTTCAGATTGCTGCAGTATTTAGAAAATACATTTTTGGAGAATAAAATGCAGGTCATTCACCTACTTTGCCAACACCAACATGTATTCTCTTTATACCCTCTGAAAACTGTTGAAACCTGTAGCTAATACATCGTCAAGCTATTGTGCACCAGAATTGAAAGATTCCCAATTAATTTACGATTTTCAATGGCCGCATAAATTGTGTTCCAAGCCCTTTTTCACTAACAGGTCTATCATAATAAAGACTTGATAATGGTTTCAGGTTTAAGGAGCAGTCTTTAGCCAAAATGAAAAAGAAGCGCCATCTGAGGACGCTGGGCCTGATTGACAAAGTTAAATTGACACTTTCATGTACATGAAAGATGTTTTGCCATTCATAGAGACACATTTAAAAGTAGTATCTTTTTTACGACCTATCTTTTAATGCGCAGAGATTCTGTCGATAATGTTTAGACTCCTCAGTCATAAAGATACTACTCGTATAATTACTTTGGCAATAACAAATAATCATAGATTTACAAAATATGTATAATTACCTTTGTGAATCAGGCTATCTGTGCCAATTTAGGTTGCATGCTAAAGGTTGACTAGATAGTATATGTGATGTGTTGTCTTGGATGCCCCACATCTACCACATTATTTTTTAGGGCTTTGTTTAAACAGTGAAAATGTTTAGGTTTTGAAAAATAAAATACAAAAAACAAGACATCAATAGATGAGTAAGGGATGAAAGGAAAATAGTAGGAATTTTTGGAAAGAAAATAAAAGAAAGGAAACATGAAGACACATCATAAAATAAAAAGTGTTTGTGGGTCATGATAAAAAACAGCAACAACAAAAATGATTAGCCAAACAGGATACCTGCAGTTGATGTTGCTGTGCTTGTTTGTTCAGACGTCACCGTGGTGATTTCCATGGAAGTGGGTGTTGTTGTTTCTTTTTAGAGGAGAAAAACAGAAGACATTAATATTGCAAATGAACTAATGTAGAAAGCAAAAATAATTTTTTTTTTTTTTTTTGTGGTTCAAATCTGCTTTATTGGAGTAAACAGAGTATGGTACACAGCTCGGTTCGCCTACAACCCGGAGGCCGGCAGCAGGAGAGGATGAACAATACACAGCCTGTAAGCCGGCATCCCGGGGGCCCGGCGGCACATTATAAGCATATATGGCGCTGGTTTCGCAACCGGCGATGTAGGACAAGCAAGGATGAGCAGCAGTTGAACAGAGTTTTCCGATCGAGAGAAGAGTCTTTCCCTTTTTTTTGTTTTGTAGTTCGTAGAACAGGAACCAACACATCCCAACGAGGTAACAACAAAGAGGCAGTGCATGACTATGTAGTAGTAATAAGTGAGAGTGGTGTAACGTGGCAGTCTAGGCGGGTAGAGGAGTGTGGGAGATGTTGTGTCCAGAACTCCCATCCCAGTGCTGTAAAACTCAATAAAGGTCTATCTTAGGAAAGCGCGGGGTGTCCCGGGATGTCGCCCTCCAGAGGTGCGAAATCGCGTCGTGAGTGCGAGGGGGGGGTACATGCTCAGAAAGTAAGGGGGGGGCAGGGTGATTGGGGCAGGGCAGCCCATATCGCCAGGGAGTTCACAGGGATATGAGGGCACACAAAAAAGAGGGAGACCTAAATGCCGCAGCAGGAGCTATAGGTCAAGTTCTAGGAGAGAGCTCAGGGTGCCGAAGAGTGATATGGAAGTCGCCCGACTGCGCGTCATCATCCGAGCGCTGGAGCAGGTAGTGCACCAGTGGATCCCAAATATCTCTGGGTCGACACGAGAGAGGTAGCAGCTCAACAAAGGTAGCATGCTGATCCTGGCAATATGTCAAATCTGTAAGCCAGTCCTTGAACTTGGGCGCCCTCCCCCTGCTCCAGCGACACGCAACACGCCGCTTGGCCAAGAGCAATGCTGTGTCAATGAATTTTCTGCAATCTCTAGGCACTTGCATCGTGTACCCGAGGATGGCTATCAGAGGGTCCGCAGGGATCGCCTCCCCCACCATCTCCGCAATGGCCTCCATCACCTGTCGCCAGTAGCGAGCAATCTGGGGGCAGTCCCATGCCAGGTGAAAAAAATCAGCATGGTCGGCACGACACCGCTCACATCGGTCATTATCAGCCAACCCGAATCTATGCTTCCGTACCGGCGTGTAATATATCCGCTGAAGGAATTTGTAATGAATAATTTTCAATCTGCAGCTGGCAGAGATGCGGGAAGTCAGTGTACAGCAGTGTGTCCACTGGTCATCTGAGATATCTATGGCAAGTTCAGCAGACCAGCGTAGCCGAGCAGTGGAGACTTGCTCCGGAGCAGCACCGCGGACCTGGCGGTAGAGCCCAGATACCAGGTGGGTCCCGTCGTGCGATTCCAAGAGGAAGTGCAGTGGTGACAGGATCTCAGGCTCATCAGGGTAGTCGGGCAGGATGTCACGCATCCCCGCACGTAGCCGAATATAGTAAAAAAGTTCAAGGGGAGTACGCTCATGCGTTTTAAAAAAGAGGTCAGCGGACTTGAACTGACTCTCATGAAACAGATCACCCCAGCAGGTGACAAGTAGTTTATCACAGAGGTGACGAAATCCCAGTTCTGATAACAGGGAAAGTTGTGGATGATAGGTGAGCGGCAGTCTGGGGGAGTAGGGCAGCGGGCATAACAGTCGCCTAGCGATGCGGCACCATGCATCCAATGTGCAGGAAACCGAGGTATTCGATGTGGTAATGGACGTCTCAGGACAGTGCAGCAGGCCGTTGAGCGGGAGTGGGTGCACGATCCAGTCTTCCACCGCTATATGCGGCATGAAGGGAGTAGGAGCCATCCAGTGGTAGGCAAAGTGCGCCTGCGCGCACTGGTAGTATGCCTCAAAATCGGGGACATCGAATCCTCCCTTGTCGTAGGGAAGGGTCATCGTCGACCACTTTAAGCGGGGGGATTTGCCTCCCCAGAAAAGCCTGCGCAACTCCGTACGGAGTGTCTTGAAAAAAAAAAGCACCAGGGTAGTAGGGGATGTTAAGAAAAAGCGGGGTAATATTACTATTTTTATGAGTGAAGCTCTCCCGGCCATGGAGAGCGGCAGTGTGATCCATCTATCGACGGAAGCAGTCAGCTTGGTTATGGCTACTCCATAATTGGATCGTAGCGTCTCGTCCTTATCACGAGAAATACGGATTCCCAAATAACGAAGATCATCGCGGCACCACATCAACGGATAATCAAGAGGGAAGTCGTGTACTGCATCCGTAAGAGGAAAAAACTGCGACTTGGCCCAAATTATGTGAACACCTGATACCCCACCGAACAGGATAAACTCCCGAAGCAGGGGATTGAGATGTATCTCAGGATATTTGACGTACAATGTGATGTCGTCCGCATAGAGGGATACATCAATTTGCCGCTGCAGGCATTGTACCGCTCCCGCTCGGTGTAATTGTCGTAAGCGACAGGCGAGCGGTTCAACGGCAATGGAAATAACAGGGGAGAGAGCGGGCATCCCTGGTGGGTGCCTCTTGTGAGTGTAATAGGTTGCGACAACTGTCCATTAATTAGTACCCTCGCTGTGGGGTCTGTGTACAAGAGGCGAACCCAAGATAGGAACAATTTAGGGAATCCCATGCTAACCAGGACTGAAAAGAGGTATGGCCACTCGATCGACTCGAACGCCTTGGTGGCGTCCAAGAACACAGCCGCCACTGGGATGTCAGGGTGGACCGTGCGGAGCAAGGAAAAGAGGGTGCGAAGATTATGGGATGTGGACCTGCCCGCAACGAAGCCAGATTGATCAGGCAGAACAATTCTGGTCATTAGCAGCAACAGTCGAGTGGCCAGAATCTTGGCGAGTATTTTAACGTCGCAGTTTAGGAGGGAGAGTGGACGGTAAGAGTCACAGGAGGTGGGATCTTTATCCGGCTTCAAAAGGAAGGTGATCACTACCTCACGCATAGAGCAGGGAAGTATCCCATCGGCGAGAGACTCGGTAAAGACCTCGCGGAGCACGGGCGCCATAATGTCGATATATGCTTTGTAGAACTCGGCCGGTATGACATCAAGCCCCGGTGCCTTACCATTTTTGAGGGACATGATGGCCGCGCGAACCTCGTCCAGTTCAAAAGGTGCTGCAAGAAACTCCCTGTCTCCGTCGCTGAGCCAGCATAGCGCCACGTCATTGAGGTACGCAGCGTATGGCGCGTTCACCTCTGCCGTGGAAGTATAGAGTGAAGAGTAATGTGCCGTGAAGGTGGAGAGTATCGCATCCGAGTCTCTGATGGAGGCACCGGACTCGTCGGTAAGTTCTAGTATAGTGTTGTGCGCTCGTGATGGTCGTGTGATCGCAGCAAGCACCTTTCCAGGCCTATCCCCTTCGCAATATTTCCGGGCTACCCAGTGTTTACCCCGATATTTTGCCTCCCTGGCCGCCTCTTCCTCATATTGTGATAGTTTCTCTCTAAAGGTGGCGTTCAGGTGTGGGTTTGTGTCTAACGTCATGCGGAGTTCCAGAGCCCGCAGGTCCCGCTCCAGTGTGGTGATGGTTTGCAGGATATCGCGTAGTACCCCGTGGCTTTTAGAGATGCAGAAACCCCTGATAGTGACCTTGAAAGCCTCCCATATGTGTTCAACGGACTTCACCGAATCCTTATTTCTGGGAAAGAAATCCTCTATCTCCTCACCCAGCTCAGTGCGAAATAGGTTGTCGAGAAGTACATCTGGACGCAGTCTCCACTGCGGCCGCGGAGTGTCCCACCCAGGAGTACGGAACTGCAACGACACAGGGCTGTGATCTGAATAGGTTCTAGGCAGATGGTCAACGCTCAACAACTCTACAGCAATCTCCCTGTTAACCAGAAAGTAGTCTAGGCGTGCCCATGTCCCGGTATGGGGCGTGAAATGTGTACCCTCCCGTCCAAGGGGATGTAGGTTTCTCCAGGCATCTAATAGTCCACCCTCCTCTACGACTCCCTCCAATGCCTCCCTGGCCTTGGGCTTGTAGGAGCTAACACCATCCGCTCTGTCTAGGGGGGGTGCCAGCGCCAAGTTGAAATCTCCTCCCATATGATATGTCGCGTCCCAACAGCCACAATCGTACCCCATAATGTGGAAAAAAAGGCAGGTGAATCAACATTCGGTGCATACATTGACACAAATAAGTAGATGTTGTGACCCACCCTACCCCACAACAAAGCATAACGGCCCTCTCTATCTACCGCCTCACCAAGGCGGTGAAAAGGCACTCCGCGGGCAATGAGCACCGCCACACCCCTTGCATAAGTCGAGTAGGAGGAAAAAACACGGGCACCAGCCCATTTCGACGCAAAAGAGGCACCGCCTCGTACATGCAGATGCGTCTCCTGCAACATGGCAACCTGCACATGATGTCTTTCCAAGTAGGCAATAACACTTCTGCATTTTTTAGCATTATTCAATCCTCGGACATTCCATGATAAGCATGTCAGGCGCGCAGTTGTATTCAAAGCAGCCATGGACACGGTAACAGCAGAAGTGATAGCGCCCGAAGGGGCCGCAGTATGTATCCACACGCCCCCCCCAGCACCAAGACACACACCAGGTTAGCAGATATACACACAGTCTAAGCAACGTAAGCCTCTTGAAACCCATCCCCCCCACCCACCCCAGCATCCCAATCATGCCAGTGGCCATGGACCCCCCTCGTGCAGCCCCCCCCCCACCCCCTCCCTCCCAACTGTAACAATGCAAACAGCAAAAAACGCAACAAGGCAATGGGGAACACCCAGTAGGGGTACAGCATAGAGCGCGCGCTGCCACTATCCGGTCCGTAGCTCCAGAACTGTACCGCCCTCGGTGGAGACTAGGGCCGAGAAAGTGGTCCTTGGTGTACGTTACCACTGGGGTGCAGAGTCCATGCAGGTCCATCGTTTCCGTATCACCCCAGCTACAAAAGTCCGAGCCGCTGCTTGCAGGCAGGTCGGCGCGGATCATATGCAACTCAAAGCGCGTAGGGATAGCTAGTCATCGTGTTGCACTGGAGGTAGGCCAGCATTTTCCTGTTCATCCGCAGAAGCATGTTCGTCCCTACGTGCCCTACGTATCTGCTTAAGGAAGTCCTCAGCTTTTTGCGGGTTGGTAAAAAAGCGCTGTGTGCCCTGATGGGTAACTCGGAGCTTCGCAGGATACAAGAGGGCATAGTCTATTTGGGCCTCCCGCAGTTTTTTCTTCACTGGAAAGAACTTGTGTCGCTCGTCCTGCACCATCGGTGTGAAGTCGGGATAGATGGAAAAAGTAATTCCGTTATACTGCAGTGATCTTTGAGTCCGGGCAGCTCTGAGGGCAGCATCGCGATCGCGGTAATTCAGGAGACGGGCAATTATAGGCCTAGGTGGCAAACCAGGTTGGGGCACAGGTGCCAGGGAGCGTGAGCCCTCTCCACAATGGACTGAGACGAGAAGGCCTCCTCTCCGATTGAGCCCTTGAGCAATTTCTCCACGTAAAGTTCCATCCTACCCGTGGCTGTGGACTCCGGCACATTCGTAATACGTATGTTATTCCGACGGCTACGCGCTTCTAAGTCCTCATTTTTTGCCGCTATAATACGAAGTAGATTGTCCATTCTGGCCAGCTGTGTCGTATGGGTCGTAGTGACATCAGTGTTATCGGATGTTCGCTCCGCCGCGGTTGTAATGCGCTCCTCATTGCGGTCGACCTTGTGGACTAAGGCGTCTAGTCGAGCCGTGACCCCCTCCACGACTGTGGCGAAGCCCTGACGCATCTCTTGAATCAGGTTGGTAAGGTCCATAGCAGGGGTAAGAGGCGGGGTAGGCTGCGGTGAAGGTGCGCTAGGCCCCGGGTCCATCTGTGTCGATTTGGCGCCTTTACGAGCGCTGTCGAAGCTCAGCTTGGGCTGGCGAGTCTCGGGCCGCCCCATGGCAGCGTCTGGAGGTGATTTATGGGCCAAGATGAAGGATGGCAGAGCAGTGCAGCGTGAAGTAAGGCCCCGCAGGGAAGATACAGCCAGCAGTAGGCAGGAGAATCGCAATCGCTGTATGACTCAATATACAGCAGTACAGGCATCGCCTGGTAGAAGCGCTATGTATCCGCCAAGCGCCAAGAATAGGGTAGGTGATTGTCCAGACAGAGGCACGTCATCACTGTAATGGGCACTCGCAGCCCAGATCCGGCTGGGGAGAGGCCTGGGCACCGGTGGCAATAGTGGGCAGCAGGGTCCAGATCAAAAGGGCAGAACGCGACAGTTATCAGCGGGGCCTCGCATCCCACAGGACGGCGCTGCACAGGGGAGCAGCCAGGGGCCTTCACGCAGGGTGGACACGCAGCGTCTGCACAGCCGGCATCCAACGCAAGACAGTGGTCCGCAGGCGAGTAGTGCAGGGCTTGACGGCGACACACAGTGCAGGGGGGCCAGCCTCGACCCCCGACTGGAAGGTCCAGCAGTCCGCGCTGCACAGGCCGGGTTCAGCAGCAATGCGGGAGGCCGGCACAGCAGCTCGGAGGGGTCGTAGCTCCACTCATCGTGCGAGGAGCAGCCCCCCCTCAGTGCCAGCAAGGAGAGTCAGCGGAGGCTGGGGGGAGGGGGGGGACCCAAGGCAAAGTCCCCAGCAGTCGCCTACCTGCGTGGCCGCCCCCGCACGCCGTCCCAGGAGGATCCCGATGGCAGAGGCTTGATGCGGCCTGGAAGCCTCGTGGCAGTCCCCAGGGTCGCGTGACTGCAGCAGCCGGGCAATCGCTCTCCGCAGCTCCAAGGCGATAGTAGGGCAGATGACAGCAGCCCGCAACCCCGGCCCCAGAGCGCGCAGCGGCCCCAGACTGGGGACGAGGGCGAAGCGCAATATCAGGATGCGGGATCTGGTCTTTCGGGGGTGATACTGCACCCCATGGCGCAAGATCAGTGAAGGATCGATGACCAAGGAGCGGGAGCTGCGCGTCTAAGCAGCCATTCCGCAAGCGCGCCCTCTAGCGCCCAATGTAGAAAGCAAAAATTGACATAAGTGATGATTTTGATAGCATGTAGGTAATTTAGGTACTTATTAAGATTGTGCCACTAGAAATACAGTAATTTCCCCCTTTTAAACATTCCTTTTACTGTCGGTTTCGGTACGTTTAGTTTGGTGAAATAACAGCAACATTTGTGTTTAGAGCATAAAATGCAGGTAACACTCTTACTAGTGCCAATGTCCATATTGCATTCTTGTATTCAACAGAAACTTTATCAGAGGTATAGCTAGTGAATTGTAATGCTAGAGTGTGATTGACTGGAGGCGTTGCTGCTAAAATTGGTATTTTGATTGTCATCTAATTTCTGTACCGAGGCCAATCGCAAAAAACAGGTCACTTCCATTGACGATTTTACAGTGGGTTCAGATTTAGGTGGAAGGATACTGCAGCCAAAAAGAAACTCCCCGTGAGCTGATTTTTTGTCTATTGATTTTTGCACAGTCACAATTGGCTGGACAGCATGTTTGCTTTGTTACAGAGGTTGTCTCATAACCACAAAACTATTATTTATGACCTTTATTCAACAATACATATATTTAAGCATTCGAAAGTAAAACATGAAATAAACAATCAAGAAAATGTTTGTTCATAAAATGCAAATGAAGGGGATGGTTGAAATAAAATGGTGAAAAAGGAAGAGGAAAAATGAAAGACATATGATAAAATCAGCTGAGTTTGAGTGTAGCACTTAGAAAGTGCAATAAAGAAATATCAGCTAGATTCATCAAAGACCCGTTTTGCGAGTCTTTAATAGCGATTCATAAGGAATCGCTATTAAGGACTTGCAAAACGGGATTCATGTAGGAATTGCAAAAAATATTGCGATTCCTACATGTTCCTTATTTGCGATTAGCAAATTGCTAATCGCAAATAAGGAATAACTCCCCATTCATTGCTATGGGCCTCAAGGCCCATAGGAATGAATGGTGAGTTATTCCTTAATTGCGATTAGCAATTTGCTAGTCGCAAATAAGGATGCGATTTCAAGGGTGCCAGGGGTGTCCAAAGGACACCCTGTAGCACCCCTGAGAAGCAAATGTAGCCAGATGTTGCGCACACACATGTCCAAAGGACATGTGTGTGTGTAACATACCACTCAGAAAAATGCACTAAAGTGCATTTTTCTGAGTTTTCGAGAAATAGCGAATTCGCTACTAGAAAATGGATAATAAATTGCATTAAAGGAATCTCAAATAGAGATTCCTTAAATCAATTCCTCGCTAAAATGCGAATTCTGTAATAGCGATTTTTGCATTTGGGATGATGAATCCCAAATGTAAAAAAATTGTGCTTGCAAAGGGCCAGATTCTGAGAATCTGCCCCTTTGCGAGCCTATTTTCCTTTCATGAATCTAGCTGTTTATCAACAAAAAAGATACCTGCAGTTGAAGTAGGTATGCTTGTACTTTCTGATTTTACCGGGGCGGTTACCACGGATGTAGGGTTGCTTGTTTCTTGTTACAGGAAATAAAATAAAATGAATTAATATTGTGAATAAACTGAAACGGTAAACTCAAACTGATATTATTGGATACGACTCACACTATATAGGAGATTTGGGACTCTTGAGTCAGCCATTAAAATTACAGTTTTTTCTCACTTTCGGAATTCCTTTTACTAAAGGTTACAACTCTTTCAGATTGCAGCAGCATTGAGAAAATACATTTTTGGAGAATACAATGCAGGTCATTCACCTACAGTGCCAACACCAACATGTATTTCTCCTTCTACCCTCTGGAAACTATTGAAGCCTGCAGTTAATGAAACCTCAAGCTATATTGCAACAGACAAGAGGGATTCCCAATTAGTGTACAATTTTCAATGGGCGCATAATTTGTGTTCCAAGCCCTTTTTCACTAACAGGTCTATCGTAATAAAGACTTGATAATGGTTTCAGGTTTAAGGAGCAGTCTTTAGCCAAAATGCAACAGAAGCTCCATCTGAGGACGCTGGGCGTGATTGACAAAGTTAAATTGACACTTTCATGTACATATCAGATTTGTTGCCATTCACAGACACATTTACAAGTAGTATCTGTTGTACGACCTATCTTTTAATGTGCAGAGATTATGTCGATAATGTGGAGACTCCTCAGTCATAAAGATACTACTCGTATAATTACTTTGGGAATTACAAATAATCCTAGACTTACAAAATATGTAAAATTACCTTTGTGAATCAGGCTATCTGGGCCAATTTAGGTTGCATGCTGAAGGTTGACTAGATAGTATATGTGATGTGTTGTCTTGGATGCCCCACATCTACCACATTATTTTTTGGGCTTTGTTTCAACAGTGAAAATGTTTAGGTTTTGAAAAATAAAATACAAAAAACAAGACATCAATAGATGAGTAAGAGATGAAAGGAAAATAGTAGGAATTTTGGAAAGAAAATGAAAGAAAAGAAACATGAAGACACATCATAAAATAAAAAGTATTTGTGGGTCATGATGAAAAACAGCAACAACAAAAATGATTATCCAAACAGGATACCTGCAGTTGAAATTGCTGTGCTTGTTTGAACAGACGTCACCGTGGTGGTTTCCATGGAAGTGGGTGTTGTTGTTTCTTTTTAGAGGAGAAAAACAGAAGACATTAATATTGCAAATGAACTAATGTAGAAAGCAAACATTGACATAATTGATGCTTTTGACAGCATGTAGGTAAATTAGGTCCTTATTAAGTTTGTGCCACTAGAAATACAGTAATTTCCCCCTTTTAAACATTCCTTTTACTGTCGGTTTCGGTTCTTTTAGTTTGGTGAAATAACAGCAACATTTCTGTTTAGAGCATAAAATGCAGGTAACACTCTTACTAATGCCAATGTCCACATTGCTCTTCCTTGTATTCAACAGAAACTTCATCAGAGGTATAGCTAGTGAATTGTAATGCTAGAGTATGATTGACTGGAGGCGTTGCTACTAAAATTGGTATTTTGATTGTCATCTAATTTCTGTACCGAGGCCAATCGTAAAAAACAGGTCACTTCCATTGACGATTTTACAGTGGGATCAGATTTAGGTGGAAGGATACTGCAGCCAAAAAGAAACTCCCCGTGAGCTGATTTATTTTCTATTGATTTTTGCACATTCACAATTGGCTGGACAGCATGTTTGCTTTGTTACAGAGGATGTCTCATAACCGCCAAACTAATATTTATGACCTTCATTCAACAATACATATATTTAAGCATTCGAAAGTAAAACATGAAATCAACAATCAAGAAAATGTTTTTTCATAAAATGCAAATGAAGGGCATGGTTGAAATAAAATGGTGAAAAAGGAAGAGGAAAAATGAAAGACATATGATAAAATCAGCGGAGTTTGAGTGTAGCACTTAGAAAGTGCAATAAAGAAATATCAGCTAGATTCATCAAAGACCCGTTTTGCGAGTCTTTAATAGCGATTCATAAGGAATCGCTATTAAGGACTTGCAAAACGGGATTCATGTAGGAATTGCAAAAAATATTGCGATTCCTACATGCTCCTTATTTGCGATTAGCAAATTGCTAATCGCAAATAAGAAATAACTCCCCATTCATTCCTATGGGCCTAAAGGCCCATAGGAATGAATGGGGAGTTATTCCTTAATTGCGATTAGCAATTTCCTAATCGCAAATAAGGATGCGATTTCAAGGGTGCCAGGGGTGTCCAAAGGACACCCTGTAGCACCCCTGAAAAGCAAATGTAGCCAGATGTTGCGCACACACATGTCCAAAGGACATGTGTGTGTGTAACATACCACTCAGAAAAATGCACTAAAGTGCACTTTTCTGAGTTTTCGCTATTTACCACGAAGTCTGACTTCGTGGTAAATAGCGGCCAGAAATAGCGAATTCGCTACTAGAAAATGGATAATGAATTGCATTAAAGGAATCTCAAATAGAGATTCCTTAAATGCAATTCCTCGCTAAAATGTGAATTCTGTAATAGCGATTTTTGCATTTGGGATGATGAATCCCAAATGCAAAAATTGTGCTCGCAAAGGGCCAGATTCTGAGAATCTGGCCCTTTGCGAGCCTATTTTCCTTTCATGAATCTAGCTGTTTATCAACAAAAAAGATACCTGCAGTTGAAGTAGGTATGCTTGTACTTTCTGATTTTACGGGGGAGGTTACCACGGATGTAGGGTTAGTTGTTTCTTGTTACAGGAAATAAAATAAAATGAATTAATATTGTGAATAAACTGAAACGGTAAACTCAAACTGATATTATTGGATACGACTCACACTATATAGGAGATTTGGGACTCTTGAGTCAGCCATTAAAATTACAGTTTTTTCTCACTTTCTGAATTCCTTTTACTATAGGTTACAACTCTTTCAGAATGCAGCAGCATTGAGAAAATACATTTTTGGAGAATACAATGCAGGTCATTCACCTACTGTGCCAAAACCAACATGTATTTCTCCTTATACCCTCTGAAAACTATTGAAGCCTGCAGTTAATGAAACCTCAAGCTATAGTGCAACAGACAAGAGAGATTCCCAATTAGTTTACAATTTTCAATAGGAGCATAATTTGTGTTCCAAGTCCTTTTTCACTAACAGGTCTATCGTAATAAAGACTTGATAATGGTTTCAGGTTTAAGATTTAGCAGTCTTTAGCCAAAAAGCGACAGAAGCTCCATCTGAAAATGCTGGATCTGATTGACAAAGTTAAATTGACACTTTCATGTACATGTCAGATTTTTTGCCATGCACAGATACATTTACAAGTAGTATCTTTTTTATGACCTATCTTTTAATGTGCAGAGAATCTGTTGATAATGTGGAGACTCCTCAGTAATAAAGATACTACTTGTATAATTACTTTGGGAATTACAAATAATCATAGACTTACAAAATATGTAGAATTACCTTTGTGAATCAGGCTATCTGTGCCAATGTAGGTTGCATGCTAAAGTTTGACTAGATAGTATATATGATGTGTTGTCTTGGATGCACCACATCTACCACATTATTTTTTAGGGCTTTCTTTAAACAGTGAAAAGGTTTAGGTTTTGAAAAATAAAATACAAAAAACAAGACATCAATAGATGAGTAAGCGATTAAAGGAAAATAGAAGGAATTTTAGAAAGAAAATAAAAGAAAGGAAACATGAAAACACATCATAAAATAAAAAGTGTTTGTGGGTCATGATAAAAAACAGCAACAACAAAAATGATTAGCCAAACAGGATACCTGCAGTTGAAGTTGCTTTGCTTGTTTGTTCAGACGTCACCGTGGTGGTTTCCATGGAAGTGGGTGTTGTTGTTTCTTTTTAGAGGAGAAAACAGAAGATATTAATATTGCAAATGAACTAATGTAGAAAGCAAACATTGACATAATTGATGCTTTTGACAGCATGTAGGTAAATTAGGTCCTTATTAAGTTTGTGCCACTAGAAATACAGTAATTTCCCCCTTTTAAACATTCCTTTTACTGTCGGTTTCGGTTCTTTTAGTTTGGTGAAATAACAGCAACATTTCTGTTTAGAGCATAAAATGCAGGTAACACTCTTACTAATGCCAATGTCCACATTGCTCTTCCTTGTATTCAACAGAAACTTCATCAGAGGTATAGCTAGTGAATTGTAATGCTAGAGTATGATTGACTGGAGGCGTTGGTGCTATAATTGGTATTTTGATTGTCATCTAATTTCTTTACCGAGGCCAATCCTAAAATACAGGTCACTTCCATTGACGATTTTACAGTGGGTTCAGATTTAGGTGGAAGGATACTGCAGCCAAAAAGAAACTCCCTGTGAGCTGATTTATTGTCTATTGATATTTGCACAGTCACAATGGGCTGGACAGCATGTTTGCTTTGTTACAGAGGATGTCTCATAACCACCAAACTATTATTTATCACCTTCATTCAACAATATATATATTTAAGCATTTGAAAGTAAAATATGAAATCAACAATCAAGAAAATGTTTTTTTCATAAAATGCTTATGAAGGGGATGGTTGAAATAAAATGGTGAAAAATATAAGACATATGATAAAATCAGCTGAGTTTGAGTGTAGCACTTAGAAAGTGCAATAAAGAAATATATCAACAAAAAAGTTACCTGCAGTTGAAGTAGGTATGCTTGTAGTTTCTGATTTCACCGGGGCGGTTACCACGGATGTAGGGTTGGTAGTTTCTTGTTACAGGAAATAAAATAAAATACATTAATATTGTGAATAAACTGAAACAGTAATCTGAAACTGATATTATTGGATACTTCTCACACTATATAGGAGATTTGGGATTCTTGAGTCAGCCATCAAATTTACAGTTTTTTCTCACTTTCTGAATACCTTTTACTATAGGTTACAACTTTTTCAGATTGCAGCAGCATTGAGAAAATACATTTTTGGAGAATACAATGCACGTCATTCACCTACTGTGCCAACACCAACATGTATTTCTCCTTATACCCTGTGAAAACTATTGAAGCCTGCAGTTAATGAAACCTCAAGCTATAGTGCAACAGACAAGAGAGATTCCCAATTAGTTTACAATTTTCAATGGGCGCATAATTTGTGTTCCAAGCCCTTTTTCAGTAACATGTCTATCGTAATAAAGACTTGATAATGGTTTCAGGTTTAAGATTCAGCAGTCTTTAGTAAAAATGCAACAGAAGCTCCACCTGAGGACGCTGGACCTGATTGACAAAGTTAAATTGACACTTTCATGTACATGTCAGATTTTTTGCCATACACAGATACATTTACAAGTAGTATCTTTTTTACGACCTATCTTTTAATGTGCAGAGATTCTGTCGATAATATGGAGACTCCTCAGTCATAAAGATACTACTCGTATATTTACTTTGGGAATTACAAATAATCATAGACTTAAAAAATATGTAAAATTACCTTTGTGAATCAGGCTATCTGTGCCAATTTAGGTTGCATCCTATGACTAGATAGTATATATGATGTGTTGTCTTGGATGCCCCACACCTACCACATACTTTTTAGGGCTTTGTTTAAACAGTGAAAATGTTTAGGTTTTGAAAAATAAAATACAAAAAACAAGACATCAATATATGAGTAAGAGATGAAAGGAAAATAAAAGGAATTTTGGAAAGAAAATAAAAGAAAGGATAGATGAAGACACATCATAAAATAAAAAGTGTTTGTGGGTCATGATAAAAAAACGACAACAACAAAAATGATTAGCCAAACAGGATACCTGCAGTTGAACTTGCTGTGCTTGTTTGTTCAGACGTCACCATGGTGGTTTCCATGGAAGTGGGTGTTGTTGTTTCTTTTTAGAGGAGAAAAACAGAAGACATTAATATTGCAAATGAACTAATGTAGAAAGCAAAAATTGACATAAGTGATGCTTTTGATAGCATGTAGGTAATTTAGGTACTTATTAAGATTGTGCCACTAGAAATACATTAATTTCCCCCTTTTTAAAAATTCCTTTTATTGTCGGTTTCGGTTCTTTTAGTTTGGTGAAATAACAACAACATTTGTGTTTAGAGCATAAAATGCAGGTAACACTCTTACTAGTGCCAATGTCCATATTGCATTCTTGTATTCAACAGAAACTTTATCAGAATTATAGCTAGTGAATTGTAATGCTAGAGTATGATTGACTGGAGGCGTTGCTGCTAAAATTGGTATTTTGATTGTCATCTAATTTCCGTACCGAGGCCAATCGCAAAAAACAGGTCACTTCCATTGACGATTTTACAGTGGGTTCAGATTTAGGTGGAAGGATACTGCAGCCAAAAAGAAACTCCCCGTGAGCTTATTTTTTGTCTATTGATTTTTGCACAGTCACAATTGGCCGGACAGCATGTTTGCTTTGTTACAGAGGATCTCTCATAACCACCAAACTATTATTTATGACCTTCATTCAACAATACATATATTTAAGAATTCGAAAGTAAAATATGAAATCAACAATCAAGAAAATGTTTTTTCATAAAATGCAAATGAAGGGGATGGTTGACATAAAATGGTGAAAAAGCAAGAGGAAAAATATAAGACATATGATAAAATCAGCTGAGTTTGAGTTTAGCACTTAGAAAGTGCAATA
Organism: Lissotriton helveticus; assembly: GCF_964261635.1. Classification (NCBI taxonomy): domain Eukaryota; kingdom Metazoa; phylum Chordata; class Amphibia; order Caudata; family Salamandridae; genus Lissotriton; species Lissotriton helveticus. Next base: position 31,986,930 of record NC_136072.1, on the reverse strand, counting down.
AAGAAATATATCACCAAAAAAGATACCTGCAGTTGAAGTAGGTATGCTTGTACTTTCTGATTTCACCGGGGCGGTTACCAAGGATGTAGGGTTGGTTGTTTCTTGTTACAGGAAAAAATAAAAATACATTAATATTGTGAATAAACTGAAACAGTAATCTGAAACTGATATTATTGGATACTTCTCTCACTATATAGGTGATTTGGGACTCTTGAGTCAGCCATTAAATTTACAGTTTTTTTCATTTTCTGAATACCTTTTACTATAGGTTACAACTCTTTCATATTGCAGAAGCATTGAGAAAATACATTTTTGGAGAATACAATGCAGGTCATTCACCTATTGTGCCAACACAAACATGTATTTCTCCTTATACCCTCTGAAAACTATTGAAGCCTGCAGTTAATGAAACCTCAAGCTATAGTGCAACAGACAGGAGAGATTCCCAATTAGTTTACAATTTTTAATGGGCGCATAATTTGTGTTCCAAGCCCTTTTTCACTAACAGGTCTATCGGAATAAAGATTTGATAATGGTTAAGGTTTAAAATTTAGTAGTCTTTAGCCAAAATGCGACAGAAGCTCCATCTGAGGACGCTTGACCTGATTGACAAAGTTAAAGTGACACTTTCATGAACACGTCAGATTTTTTGCCATGCACAGATACATTTACAAGTAGTATCTTTTTTACGACCTATCTTTTAATGTGCAGAGATTCTGTCGATAATGTGGAGACTCCTCAGTCATGAAAATACTACTCGTATAATTACTTTGGGAATTACAAATAATCATAGACTTACAAAATATGTAAAATTACCTTTGTGAATCAGACTATTTGTGCCAACTTAGGTTGCATGCTAAAGTTTGACTAGATAGTATATATGATGTGTTGTCTTGGATGCCCCACATCTACCACATAATGTTTTAGGGTTTGTTTCAACAGTGAAAATGTTTAGGTTTTGAAAAATAAAATACCAAAAACAAGACATCAATAGATGAGTAAGAGATGAAAGGAAAATATAAGGAATTTTGGAAAGAAAATAAAAGAAAGGAAACATGAAGACACATCATAAAATAAAAAGAGTTTGTGGGTCATGATAAAAAAACAGCAACAACAAAAAGGATTAGCCAAGCTGGATACCTGCAGTTGAAGTTGCTGTGCTTGTTTGTTCAAACGTCACCGTGGTGGTTTCCATGAAAGTGGGTGTTGTTGTTTCTTTTTAGAGGAGAAAACAGAAGACATAAACATTGCAAATGAACTAATGTAGAAAGCAAAAATTGACATAAGTGATGCTTTTGACAGCATGTAGGTAATTTAGGTACTTATTAAGATTGTGCCACTAGAAATACAGTAATTTCCCCCTTTTAAACATTCCTTTTATTGTTGGTTTCGGTTATTTAGTTTTGTGAAATAACAGCAACATTTGTGTTTAGAGCATAAATGCAGGTAACAATCTTACTAGTGCCAATGGCCATATTGGATTCTTATATTCAACAGAAACATTATCAGAGGTATAGCTAGTGAATTGTAATGCTAGAGTATGATTGACTGGCGCAGTTGCAGCTAAAATTGGTATTTAGATTGTCATCTATTTTCTGTACCCGGCCAATCGCAAAAAACAGGTCACTTCCATTGACGATTTTAAAGTGGGTTTAGATTTAGGTGGAAGGATACTGTAGCCAAAAATAAACTCCCCGTGAGCTGATTTTTTGTCTATTGTTTTTGCACAGTCACAATTGGCTGGACAGCATGTTTGCTTTGTTACAGAGGATGTTTCATAACCACCAAACTATTATTTATGACCTTCATTCAACAATACATATATTTAAGCATTCGAAAGTAAAACATGAAATCAACAATCAAGAAAATGTTTTTCATATAATGCAAATGAAGGGGATGGTTGAAATAAAATGGTGAAAAAGGAAGAGGAAAAATTAAAGACATATGATAAAATCAGCTGAGTTTGAGTGTAGCGCTTAGAAAGTGCAATAAAGAAATATATCAACAAAAAAGATACCTGCAGTTGAAGTAGGTATGCTTGTACTCTCTGATTTCACCGGGGCGGTTACCACGGATGTAGGGTTGGTTGTTTCTTGTTACAGGAAATAAAATAAAATACATTAATATTGTGAATAAACTGAAACAGTAATCTGAAACTGATATTATTGGATACTTCTCACAATATATAGGAGATTTCGGACTCTTGAGTCAGCCATTAAAATTACAGTTTTTCTCACTTTCTGAACACCTTTTACTATAGGTTACAACTCCTTCAGATTGCAGCAGCATTGAGAAATTGTTTTGGGGGAGAATACAATGCAGGTCATTCACCTACTGTGCCAACACCAACATGTATTTCTCCTTATACCCTCTGAAAACTATTGAAGCCTGCAGTTAATGAAACATCAAGCTATAGTGCAACAGACAAGAGAGATTCCCAATTAGTTTACAATTTTCAATGGGCGCATAATTTGTGTTCCAAGCCCTTTTTCACGAACAGGTCTATCGTAATAAAGTCTTGACAATGGTTTCAGGTTTAAGGAGCAGGCTTTAGCCAAAATGCAACAGAAGCTCCATTTGAGGACGCTGGGACTGATTGACAAAGTTAAATTGACACTTTCATGTACATGAAAGATTTTTTGCCATTCACAGACACATTTACAAGTAGTATCTTTTTTACGACCTATCTTTTAATGCGCAGAGATTCTGTCGATAATGTTGATACTCCTCAGTCATAAAGATACTACTCGTATAATTACTTTGGGAATTACAAATAATCATAGACTTACAAAATTTGTAAAATTACCTTTGTGATTCAGGCTATCTGTGCCAATTTAGGTTGCATGCTAAAGGTTGACTAGATAGTATATGTGATGTGTTGTCTTGGATGCCCCACATCTACCACATTATTTTTTAGGGTTTTGTTTAAACATTGAAAATGTTTAGGTTTTGAAAAATAAAATACAAAAAACAAGACATCAATAGATGAGTAAGAGATAAAAGGAAAATAGTAGGAATTTTGGAAACAAAATAAAAGAAAGGAAACACGAAGACACATCATAAAATAAAAAGTGTTTGTGGGTCATGATAAAAAACAGCAACAACAAAAATGATTAGCCAAACAGGATACCTGCAGTTGAAGTTGCTGTGCTTGTTTGTTCATACGTCACCGTGGTGGTTTCCATGGAAGTGGGTGTTGTTGTTTCTTTTTAGAGGAGAAAAACAGAAGACATTAATATTGCAAATGAACTAATGCAGAAAGCAAAAATTGACATAAGTGATGCTTTTGACAGCATGTAGGTAATTTAGGTCCTTATTAAGATTGTGCCACTAGAAATACAGTAATTTACCCCTTTTAAACATTCCTTTCATTGACGGTTTCGGTTCTTTTAGTTTGGTGAAATAACAGCAACATTTGTGTTTAGAGCATAAAATGCAGGTAACACTCTTACTAGTGCCAATGTCCATATTGCATTCCTTGTATTCAACAGAAACTTTATCAGAGGTATATAGCTAGTGAATTGTAAAGTTAGAGTACGATTGACTGGAGGCGTTGCTGCTAAAATTGGCATTTTGATTGTCATCTAATTTCTGTACCTAGGCCAATTGTAAAAAACAGGTCACTTCCATTGACAATTTTACAGTGGGTTCAGATTTAGGTGAAAGGATACTGCAGCCAAAAAGAAACTCCCCGTTAGCTGATTTATTGTCTATTGGTTTTTGCACAGTCACAATTGGCTGGACGGCATGTTTGCTTTGGTACAGAGGATGTCTCATAACCACCAAACTATTATTTATGACCTTCATTCAACAATACATATATTTAAGCATTCGAAAGTAAAATTTGAAATCAACAATCAAGAAAATGTTTTTTCATAAAATGCAAATGAAGGGAATGGTTGAAGTAAAATGGTGAAAAAGGAAGAGGAAAAATGAAAGACATATGATAAAAGGGTGCACAGACATAATATCGACTCCAAAATATCGTTTGGACAGAATATCGAGGAAAAAATATCGTTTGGACAAAATATCGACTGGACAGAATATCGACAGCCAAAATATCGTTTTTAAGGTAAGTGCAGTAATATCGACTGTAAATAATATAGAAAGTGAAAATATGTAAGTATATACTATAGATAGTAAAATAAATTGTTTTTATTTTTAGGGTTCAGGGTCAGTTTTGGGTTTTTGGGTAAAGGGGTATTTTTAGGGTTCAGAGTCAGTTTTGGGTTTTTGGGTAAAGGGGTATTTTTAGGGTTCAGGGTCAGTTTTCAGTTTTTGGGTAAAGGGGTATTTTTAGGGTTCAGGGTCAGTTTTCAGTTTTTGGGTAAAGGGGTATTTTTAGGGTTCAGGGTCAGTTTTCAGTTTTTGGGTAAAGGGGTATTTTTAGGGTTCAGGGTCAGTTTTCAGTTTTTGGGTAAAGGGGTATTTTTAGGGTTCAGGGTCAGTTTTCAGTTTTTGGGTAAAGGGGTATTTTTAGGGTTCAGGGTCAGTTTTCAGTTTTTGGGTATTATTTTATTATATTTTATTACTATATATATATGTTTAATAAATATGAAATAAAAAAATATTTATTTAACTTTCATTAATTATTTAATTATTATAAGTTAATTTAAGTAATTTTAAGTATATTTTAGTAATTAATTATTAATATTAATTTAATTTAACACTGTTTTTAGTAAATACGATATTTTTTACAACTATATTTTTGTAAACGATATTTTGTACTCGATATTTTTGTACTTACCTGTTTGTACATACAAACTCGATATTTTTGCTGTAGATATTTTTTCCTCGATATTTTGGGTAGTCGATATTTTGGTAGTCGATATTCTTTCAGTGATCCTGATAAAAGCAGCCGAGTTAGAGTGTAGCACTTAGAAAGTGCAATAAAGAAATATATCAACAAAAAAGATACCTGCAGTTGAAGTAGGTATGCTTGTACTTTCTGATTTCACCGGGGCTGTTACCACGGATGTAGGATTGGTTGTTTCTTGTTACAGGAAATAAAATAAAATACATTAATATTGTGAATAAACTAAAACAGTAATCTGAAACTGATATTTTTGGATACGTCTCGCACTATATAGGAGATTCGGGACTCTTTAGTCAGCCATTAAAATTACAGTATTTTCTCACTTTCTGAATACCTATTACTATAAGTTACAACTCTTTCAGATTGCTGCAGTATTGAGAAAATACATTTTTGGAGAATAAAATGCAGGTCATTCACCTACCGTGCCAACACCAACATGTATTTCTCTTTATACCCTCTGAAAACTATTGAAATCTGTAGCTAATGAATCGTCAGGCTATAGTGCAACAGAAAAGAGGGATTCCCAATTAATTTACGATTTTCAATGGCCGCATAATTTGTGTTCCAAGCCCTTTTTCACGAACAGGTCTATCGTAATAAAGTCTTGATAATGGTTTCAGGTTTAAGGAGCAGGCTTTAGCCAAAATGCAACTGAAGCTCCATCTGAGGACGCTGGACCTGATTGACAAAGTTAAATTGACACTTTCATGTACATGAAAGATTTTTTGCCATTCACAGACTCATTTACAAGTAGTATAATTTTTACGACCTATCTTTTAATGCGCAGAGATTCTGTCGATAATGTTGAGACTCCTCAGTCAGAAAGATACTTCTCGTATAATTACTTTGGGAATTACAAATAATCATAGACTTATAAAATGTGTAAAATTACCTTTGTGAATCAGGCTATCTGTGCCAATTTAGGTTGCATGCTCAAGGTTGACTGGCTAGTATATATGATGTGTATTAGAAATAATGAAATAATGAAATGCAAGAAGAAGAAAATAAAACAATAAGGGTGGAGCAGTATGAGTAAATATCATTAATGATATAGACTGATATAGACTGTACAAAACGATGCTTCGGGAGGGTGGGAGCGGAGAGGTCCTCTGGGGAGAATCGGCTGTCAGACAGAGGTCACTATTGACCTCTTTGCCAGTAGGGAGGGAGGGGGGGAGGGGTGCAGTCTAGGGGAGGGGGAGGGTGGGGAGGGACAGGGCACGACAAGGCAAAAAAGGCGGAAAAGGCAGAAAAAGACAGAATTGTTAATGAAAGTAAAGGCAGGAGCGAGAGGAGAGGGAGATAAAAAAAGATATAAGATGAGAGTCAGCAGGTTGCAAAGAAGGAGAAGCATAAGTGAAAAAATAAAAAGACATAGAGTGATAAAGTTTGAGTATGAATATAAGTATAGCTGGGTACGGTGCACAGACATAATATCGACTCCAAAATATCGACTGGAAAGAATATCGAGTTGTAAATATCGTTTGGAGAAAATATCGACTAGACAGAATATCGACAGTCAAAATATCGTTTTTAAGGTAAGTGAAGTAATATCGACTGTAAATAATATAGACAGTGAAAATATCCAAGTATATAATGTAGATAGTAAAAAATATAGTTTTTTAAATAATATTTAATTATTTATAGTGTTTTATGTTATATTATATGTGAAAAGTGTCATTTTTTTTAATTATTATTTTTAATTAATAAATTTTTTAAATTATTGTGTAATTTTATTCTGTAGCGGGTTGTGGGTTTATAGGGGAATAGGGTGGGAAGTAATTTAATTATAATAAATTAAATATGTAAATTTATTAATTGGTAGTAATAATTAATTAATTGGTAATTAAATAATATATGTTAATTATTTACAATTAAATTGGTAATTATTTTAATTTAATTGATTAATTGCTAATTATGTAAATTAAAATAATGTATTTTCTGTAGCGGGTTGTGGGTTTATAGGGGAATAGGGTGGGAAGTAATTTAATTATAATTAATTAAATATGTAAATTTAATAATTGGTAGTAATATTTAAATAATTGTAAATTAAAAAATATTTTTTAATTAATTAAAATGTAATTGCCAATTACTTTAATTTAATTGATTAATTGCTAATTATGTTAAATTAAAGGGGTATTTTTAGGGTTCAGGGTCAGTTTTCAGTTTTTGGGCAAAGGGGTATTTTTAGGGTTCAGGGTCAGTTTTCAGTTTTTGGGTAAAGGGGTATTTTTAGGGTTCAGGGTCAGTTTTCAGTTTTTGGGTAAAGGGGTATTTTTAGGGTTCAGGGTCAGTTTTCAGTTTTTGGGCAAAGGGGTATTTTTAGGGTTCAGGGTCAGTTTTCAGTTTTTGGGCAAAGGGGTATTTTTAGGGTTCAGGGTCAGTTTTCAGTTTTTGGGCAAAGGGGTATTTTTAGGGTTCAGGGTCAGTTTTCAGTTTTTGGGCAAAGGGGTATTTTTAGGGTTCAGGGTCAGTTTTCAGTTTTTGGGCAAAGGGGTATTTTTAGGGTTCAGGGTCAGTTTTCAGTTTTTGGGCAAAGGGGTATTTTTAGGGTTCAGGGTCAGTTTTCAGTTTTTGGGCAAAGGGGTATTTTTAGGGTTCAGGGTCAGTTTTCAGTTTTTGGGCAAAGGGGTATTTTTAGGGTTCAGGGTCAGTTTTCAGTTTTTGGGTAAAGGGGTATTTTTAGGGTTCAGGGTCAGTTTTCAGTTTTTGGGTAAAGGGGTATTTTTAGGGTTCAGGGTCAGTTTTGGGTTTTTGGGGTACATATACAATATTGCCTATTATTTAATTAAATTTTGTTACTATATATATATGTTTTAAGAAATATGATGAATTTTTTTTTATTTTTTTACTTTTATTAATTATTTAATTATTAAAAGTTATTTTAAGTATTGTTAATTATATTTTAGTAATTAATTTTTTATATTAATGTAATTAAACATTGTTTTTAGTAAAGTCGATATTTTTTACAACGATATTTTTGTAAACGATATTTTGTACTCGATATTTTTGTACTTACCTGTTTGTAGATTGGAACTCGATATTTTGACTGTCGATATTTTGTCAACGATATTTTGGGTAGTCGATATTCTGTCAGTCGATATTCTGTCAGTGATCCGCTGGGTACATATTAGATACACAAAGAATCATTTATGGGAACGAAATACGTAACATGGATTGTATGTGGGCTAAATGAAGCCCAAAAAAGACTCAAGGTATCATTGTTATTGAGACAAATAAACGTAGATTTTATTTTTATTCAGGAAACGCATGTTATGAGCTCACAAGAGTTTTTTTTTAAGCAATTGGGTTTTCGAGTTTTGGTAGCTTCACAGCAAAATGTAAAAAAAAGGGGAGTTGCTATATTATCCAGAGATAAAAATATTTGTGTGAGAAAAAAGGCACATGATCAATGGGGAAGATGGGCAATGGTGGAATGTAGGATTGATGGGGACTGGACAACGTTAATAAGTGTATATGGATCAACTGAGGATGACCCAGAGATCCTTCAATATTTAGATGTGGAATTGGCTACTTGGGCTCCGAGAATTATAATGGCAGGAGATTTGAATATTAATGGTGCTGATGGTTTGGGTTTAGACTTATTTGGCAATTACTGTGGCAGAAAAAAACGAATGTGCCGTGCTTTACAAGAATTAGCGATAAATAATGTTTTATATGATGTATGGGGGAAAAAAATGCCAGGGAATAAGGGATATACATACTACTCTGCCCCACATAAAATATGCGTGAGATTGGATTATTTTTTTGTCTCAAATGAAATTCTAATAGAATCCAGGATAGATAGGCTACCGCGAATTTTAAGCGATCATAACCCGCTAACTCTTACGGTGAGAAAATTAAGAACTACCAAACAGATAAGGCAATGGACCTTTGAAAGAGCATTGTTATCGGAAGAAAAATACGTAGAGCACATGAAGTTATGGATTAAAGAATTCTTTGAGAATAATAGAGATAGTACCTCTGTTTGGATAGTATGGGATGCATTTAAGGCGGGGGTACGGGGAGAGACTTTAAGTTTTAGTTCGTATAGGAGAAAGCAGGAACAAATGAAAAATGTGGAAATAGCCAAGGCAGTACTAAAGGCTGAGGAGGGTTTAGAGGAATGTATTTTGAGTGGAACCCCTGTAGAAAATGCATATCTGAAATTGTTAAAAGTGAAAGGTGAAGCTGAAGGTGATATCGCTAGAAAAGCTGCAAAACTTTATACTAGTAAAAGAGAAAAATGTCACGAGTTCAGTGAAACAGTAGGCAGAACTTTAGCAGTCCGTACAAGACAGCAAGAAGCATTAGGCAGTGTAAGGGAGATTAAGGATTCCTTTGGCAAAATACATACAGAGACCGAGAAAATCAGGGAAGTTTTTAGATCTTTTTATGAAGAGCTATACGAGGAGACGATAAGGACTGATTTTGGGAAAATCAGGGACTATTTACAAGATATTCCGGTGGTTAGATTCTCGGATGAGGAAGCAGATGGGTTAGAGGAGATTTTTGTGGAGGAAGAAATAAAAAATGCTATATTAAATCTCCCATCTGGAAAAGCAGATGGCCCGGACACGATCCCAATAGAGTTCTATAAAATATTCTGGGAGGTCTTAAAAATAGATATGCTTAGGACAATGCTAAAGGCACAAAATGGGGATTCAATACCGAAGACTTGGGGAGGAGCCGAGATAGTTATAATTTAAAAAAAAGGGAAACCATCAGAAGAACCTGGCTCATACAGGCCTATCACGCTAATGAATACGGATACAAAAATCTTCTCCAAGGCATTGGCAACAAGATACGCTAGGATAATAGATAGGGTGGTGAGCAAAAATCAACATGGCTTCATACCAGGGAGGGGTACCACCCATCATACGCGCAAAGTCATCACATTGCTTGATGCCGCAGCAGCCTCAGGGGATCCGATAGCAATTATGTTATTAGATGCAGAAAAAGCATTTGATCGGGTCTCCTGGGGCTATCTGTGGTTTACATTGGAAAGGGCAGGAGTTAAAAAGGGCTTTATTAAGGCAGTGCAAGCGCTATACGTAAATCCCATGGCTTCGGTTAGGGTGAATGCGGGGGTCACTACTCAATTTGCGATAATGAGAGGTACAAGGCAGGGTTGTCCTTGTTCCCCATTGTTATTCGCAATGTATATGGACCCATTAATCCGAAGAATAGAAGCGAGTCCTTTAATAAAATCATTACTTACCCGGATGGGCCATTGTAAAATATTGGCATATGCCGATGATGTTGCAGTTATTACACCAGACCCAACGGAGGCTATTCCCCAAGTAGAAGCTGAAGCCCTGAAGTTTGGAATGATCTCGGGTTATAAACTCAATACTGCTAAGACGCAGATTATTAAGAACCGCCACACCCCCTGTACAGACGGCCGAGTAATTAAATCGGGAACATATTTGGGGGTGAGCATATCGGCTGAGTTAGATAATTTAGTGGAAACAAATATAACTCCTCTAATAAACAAAGTACGAAAGGACTTAGATAGAATAGATAATCTGCATTTGACAATTTTGGGGCGGACTAATGTGATAAAAATGCTGGTGTTGCCAAAGTTTTTATATTTTTTCAGAGCAATCCCTCTATTATTTGAGAATAATTTATTTAAGAGGATAGAAAACATGATTAATAGGTTTATATGGGCAAAGGGAAAAACCAGGAGAGCACTTAGGTTCATGGTGCTACCGAGGGAAAGGGGTGGGTGGGCATTGCCAGATATAAGGTTTTATTATTGGGCAGCAGCTCTCCAGAATATGGTGGGTCTGGTGGGTGGGGGAGAAGAGGAAGGAGGGAATGAGTTAGGCTCATTGGCAATATATGGTTTGTTATTAGGGCCAGAAGCAGAAAATGTTTTTTTGAAGTTTACTGAACCCAGTTATTACAAAAGGACACGGTTTAAGACACTCATCGCTGCATATACTGTATGGAAAGCTTTTATAAAAAAGTTTGGGTTAGGGCGATATAATGTATATACAAGATTGAAAGGAAATCCGAATCTATCCGAGGAAATCACTTCAGGGACTATATTGGGAGAATGGGAAAGAAAAGGGCTTAGAAAGGTTGGAGACATCTTGGGGCAGCAGGGAGTCTACCAGTTTTCTGAATTACAAACTAAATTTGCACTAGATAAAAGACAATTTTTTAAGTATTTACAAATTAGGAGTTTTTTATATAATAAGAAGGGTGGTCCACTAGGGTTTAACAAAAATGCAATCATGGAAGTGATACAAGCAGGGGAGGATTGCACCATTAAGAGATTTTATGCAGAATTGTTGGCCTCAAGGGAGGATGATATAGAGAAATGGGCATGTAAGTGGAAACATAGCTTGAATATTAGTGAGGAAACTTTTGATATTTCCTTAGAAATGGGATATACATCGTTATGCTCGGCGTCCTTACAGGCACAACATTATAAAACATTATATCACTTATATCATACGCCTGCTAAAATAGCTCAATGGGGTGGCATAACTGGAATTAATTGCTTCAGATGTGGGGATTCCGAAGCAGACTTAGTACATATTTTGGCAATATGCCCTCACTTGCAGCCAATGATAAAAAATATTGAGGTTTTTTTTCAAAGCTTAGCAATAGACGTGACTCTTACAGCGTCAATTATTCTCTTGGGGGTAAAAGAAGAAGGAAATGAACAGCAACAGAGTAACTTCAGGGTAGGTGAGAGATGGGAATATTTTTTGTTTATGGCTATGGCAGTATTAAGACTCACTATTGCATCGGCATGGTTGGACCCTAAAGCACCATCATATCACCAATGGCTGGCTAAATTACTTTCAATTTATAATTTGGAGATAGAGATTTTTGCAAGAAAGGGGAAAAAGGGTAGGAAAACTGGTAGGCAGATCTGGGGACCTATTATCCGGTGGAAGGAAGAGAGTTTGGACTGAAACATGTGATTTATGTATTTATTGGTTTAGGAGGATTCGGGTAGAAAATGTTAATATTGTTTGATATGTATCGAGATTACAAAACATTGTATTTCTTTTCTTCTTTTTCTTTTCTGACAACATGTTTAGATATTTGTAAGATAAATGCTCTTGTCGTGCCCTGTATGTATGTAAAAATATGGGAAAAATCTGTCAATAAAAAAAACTTAAAAAAAAAAAAAAGAACTGGGGGTCTCTAGTTGGCAGAGGTAGGTACCACTGTCCAAATAGGGACCCTTGCTTCTAGTCAGGGCAAGGAGGAAACCCTCTGAGATAACCCCTGCTCACCCTCTAGGTAGCTTGGCACGAGCAGTCTAGGCTAACCAGAGGCAATGTGTGAAGTATTTTTACCAACACTCACAGTAACACAGTGAAAACATCACAAACTCCACAACAGTTTAGAAAAATAAAGGTATTTAATCTAAACTACATAAGACCAAAACGACAAAAATCCAACATACTCAGTTCAAGAACATGGTTTCAAAAAGAGTTCTCAAGGTTGCGATAAAATTCTGTAGGTTGCGATAAAATAATTCACAGTTACGTGAAAAGTTCACAGTTGCGTCACGTTTAGCTCACAGTACCTTTAGTTGCGACAAAGTTCCAAAAGCAGAAGCTGGTGCGGTGGAAAACAAGCGATGCGTTGCTCCTGAGACCCTGTGGAGGCGTTTGCGACAGCGACACTGCAGCAGTGGGAGTGTTGGGACAAATCCAGTCTGTTTGGGGAGGAAGGCCACTTGGATGGATTCCGGTGCGTAGGTTCCGTAGGAAGTTTGTTCTCGCAAAGACACGATACGATGATCTTTGGAGTTGCGACGATCTCCGGGGCGACGATGCACGGACCAGCGGTGATCTACTCTCTCGCAGTTCCTCGATGCGATGGCTTCGGCGATGGCTCTCGCAGCGGCATGATGCGGTCCGCAAGCAGGCGGTGCGGCGATCTGACCCAGCGACGACAGGCTCTGCGACGACACTTGCAGCGATGTCAGACTTCCCGCACCGATCGGGTGCGTCCCGCAAACGAAGGATGCAACGGCTCTGACAGCGGCAACAGGCGCTGCGATGATCTCGACCTTCGTAGCGGCGGGAATTTCCTCGCACTGTCGGAGATGCGCTCCGCAGCGAGCGATGCGATAACTTTTCTGTAGCAAAGTCTCTCCAGCTTAGTTTTCAGCTTCCCAACACAGGTACAACTTCCAGATGCACCACACAGGGGCCAAGCACTCCAGGAAGGACCGAACTCTCTCAGTAGAGCTCAGGGGAAGCTGGGGGTGAAGTCCTTTTGTTCCTGGGACTTCAGAACAGGGAGCCAGCTCTTTTCAGGCCCTTGGAGATTCCTTCAAGCAAGGGGACACAGCACAAAGCAAAGTCCTTACCCTGTCCTTGGCAGCAAAGCAACAGCAGGGCAATCCAGCAGAGCAACAGCTGGACAATCTTCCTTCTTCAGTTTCAGCTTTCTCCTTGGCAGAGGTTCCTTCTTGAGTCCAGGATGATCTTATTTTATGTTGTCAGGGGTCCTGTACTTATACCCCTAAAAGTATTTGTTCTCTTTGTGCAAGTGGGCCCTGAGCCCGGTCTGAACCAGTTCTGGGTGTTTCTTGAGCACTTTGTTTTCCTGGCTTCTCCTTTCCTTTCAGAGTGAGGGGCAGGGTCGTCAGCCACCCAGCACGAGGTGGAGCCAGCATTGTGGAAGGCAGGCACAGTCCTATTCAGGCCCAGGTGCTAACTCCTCCCACCACTCAAGTTGCAAATGCAGTCATTCAGCCTAGGGCTGACTCAGCCAGCCTCCTGTGGAATCCCCAGCCCCTGTCACTCTCAAACCAGACAGTCAATACACAAACAGGCCAAGGCACACAGGAAGGTTAGACAAGAGAATAGCAACTTTCTAAAAGGGCTGTTCTCAAACACAGGATTTAAAAACAATCTTTCCTAAAAGATGTGTTATTAAATTCTTGAGTTCAGGGATACTAGACTCGTATGTCCTATCTTGCTTCTATGGGAAGATATGCTGGTAGCCACTGTAGCCAGCATCCCCCTTGATAGCCTATGAAGCAAGATAGCCTTACAGCAGTGAAAAATAAAAATGGCTGTAATTCACTACCAGAGCATGTCACCTGCACAAGTACATGCTCTACCTTTCACAGACACTGCACCCTGCCCAGGGGGCTACCCTGGGCCTTCCATAGGGGTGACCAATGTGCAAGAAAAGGGAAGGGTTAGGTCCGGTCAGTGGGGACACTGACCAGGCGGACATGGCAGTTCACAGACTGCACACAGGCACTGCGGTGGCAGGCCTGAGACACCATTTTGGGGCTACTCGTGTGGGTGGCACAACCAGTGCTGCAGGCCCACTAGTAGCATTTGTCATCACCAGCCCTGGCACACTCGGTGCACTTTACTAGGGACTTCTTGGTAATACAAATATGCCAATCATGGATAACCAATTACAATACAATTTACACAGAGAGCATATGCACTTTAGAACTGATCAGCAGTGGTAAAGTACGCAGAGTCCTATTGCCAACAGCCACGGGTCAGGAAAAATAAGGGAGGAAGAAGCAAAAAGTTTGAGGATGACCCTGCAAGAAGGGCCAGTTCCAACTATATGTTATCTTGGATGCCCCACATCTACCACATTATTTTTTAGCGCTTTGTTTAAACAGTGAACATTTTTACGTTTTGAAAAATAAAATACAAAAAAACAAGACATCAACAGATGAGTAAGAGATGAAAGGAAAATAGAAGGAATTTTGGAAATAAAATAAAAGAAAGGAAACATGAAGACACATCATAAAATAAAAAGTGTTTGTGGGTCATGATAAAAAAAGGCAACAACAAAAATGATACGCCAAACAGGATACCTGCAGTTGAAGTTGCTGTGCTTGTTTGTTCAGATGTCACCATGGTGGTTTCCATGGAAGTGGGTGTTGTTGTTTCTTTTTAGAGGAGAAAAACAGAAGACATTAATATTGCAAATGAACTAATGTGAAAAGCAAAAATTGACATTAGTGATGCTTTTGACAGCATGTAGGTAATTTAGGTCCTTATTAAGGTTGTGCCACTAGAAATACAGTAATTTCCCCTTTTTAAACATTCCTGTTACTGTCGGTTTCAGTTCTTTTAGTTTGGTGAAATAGCAGCAACATTTGTTTTTAGAGCATAAAATGCAGGTAACACTCTTACTAGTGCCAATTTCCATGTTGTTTTACCTTGTATTCAACAGAAACTTTATCAAAGGTATAGCTAGTGAATTGTTATGCTAGAGTGTGATTGACCAGAGGCGTTGCTGCTAAAATTGGTATTTTGATTGTCATCTAATTTCTGTACCGAGGCCAATCGCAAAAAACTGGCCACTTGCATTGACGATTTTACTGTGGATTCAGATTTAGGTAGAAGGATACTGCAGCCAAAAAGTAACTCCCGGTGAGTTGATTTATTGTCTATTGATTTTTGCACAGTCACAATTGGCTGGATATCATATTTGCCGTGTTACAGAGGATGTCTCATAACCACCAAACTATTATTCATGACCTTCATTCCACAATACATATATTTAAGAAATTCAAAATTAAAATATGAAATCAACAATCAAGAAAACGTTAATTTCATGAAATGCAAATGAAGGGGATGGTTGAAATAAAATGGTGAAATAGGAAGAGGAAAAAAGAAAGACATATAATAAAATCAGCTGAGTTTGATTGTAGCACTTAGAAAGTGCAATAAAGAAATATATCAACAAAAAAGATACCTGCAGTTGAAGTAGGTATGCTTGTACTTTCTGATTTTACTGTGGCGGTTACCATGGATGTAGGGTTGGTTGTTTCTTGTTACAGGAAATAAAATTAAATAAATTAATATTGTGAATAAACTGAAACAGTAATCTAAAACTGATATTATTGGATAGGTCTCACATTATATAGGAGATTTGGGACTCTTGAGTCAGCCATTAAAATTACAGGAGCATATTACCAAGCAATAGCGATAATTATCGCTATTGCTTGGTTAGAGACAACATTTTACCGCAGAGCTGCGGCGATTTTTACCGCAGATAAACCTTGGTATTACCAAGGTTTATCGCAAATGCGATAAAAAACGGCCGCAATGCATGAATATCGCTGAAAAGTCAGCGATATTCATGCATTACCGAGCTAATGCTCTTAGCCATGTTATCCACCTCCCATTGGATAACATGGCTAAGAACTGCTCAGGGCAGGTGTTAGCTTTTGGAGATATTCGCGCTTAGCGCGAATATCTCCAAAAGTTGGTAATAGGAGATAGCGATGTTAGCGACTGTTTCCAGTCGCTAACATCTTGGCACGCCCACTTTGCATTTCATTAGTGATAAATATCACTGACTTGCAAAGTGGGGCCCAAGATGGTCGCTATCTCCTACTAGCTGTCGCTAACTGGTGTTAGCAACAGCTAGGTAATAGGGAGATAATTTTATCTCCGCTTTCTTGTCTTTTAAAGCCAAAAAAGCGGAGATAAACCCCCTCGATAATATACCCCATAGTTTTTTCTCACATTCTGAATACCTATTACTATAGGTTACAACTCTTTCAGATTGCAGCAGCATTAAGAAAACACATTTTTGGAGAATACAATGCAGGTCATAGTCATAGTCAAATCAGCTTTATTCGATTAATTAAAATCATAAAAGCAATCACATAACATTTCACATAAAAACAAACAATTCATATATAAAAAAGAGTCAATTCAACTTCATAAGTGTGGTGTTAAAAATGATTAAAATATTAAAAAACTCATACAAATGGATAAAAAGTTAGTTAAAATGAGTTCACGCCTCAAAATTGTCCATTAGCCGACCTTTTTGCCTTGTTACGCATAGCAGCAACCAGAAAACTTGCGACCCCAAAGATCACCTTAACACTACCCAACAGTTGTAAATACAGTAGTGCCGGACGCACTTGTGTGAAACCCGCCTCTCTCAGTAATGGAAGCAAAAACTGTTTTCTGATGTTAGAAAAATGGTAATAAAATGCATTAGTGATTGATCAGAAAAATTGTCACAGCTGCATGTAATAGACTGGTTGGGTTTTCCCCATACTTGATAGTTGCCCAGAGAGAACTGTATAATATTAAATCTGAATCTGACCAGCAAGTGTCGATGGAACGGGATGATGACAATCCGTAGATAGGGTTCAATTGCTGGAGTAGTCAGGAGCATGTAATTTGCTCTGATGTTGGGTTTTAGAACCTCCACTGCTTTCCGTTCTTGCATGGCTAGTCCCAGAAAGCTCTCCTTAATCCAGTTAACATCACAATTATGTATCAGATTTGGTGAAGTGTATAAATCCGGTCGACCCAATCTACATAGAGTGTTCTTAATGTATACTAACCAGGGGATTTTATTTGCTCTGTCTAGGGCCATGCAATCATTGAGGATGGTGTGATTAAGAGTGATTTCAACATTCAACCATGTTTTAGCCCAGCAGATTAGTGGGGCTATTTGTATCTTGTGGGAGATGTAACCGAGTCCTAGCTCTGAGTGTATTGAGAATACTGGGGTTGATTGGGGGACTGCTAAAAGAGATCTTAAAAATGTATTCTCTATGGTCTGAAACTTGCTTTGTGGTAAGATGCCCCATAATGATGCACCATATAATGCTATTGAAAGGCATTTAGATGTATAAACTGTTAAAAGAGCCTCAGTGGGACGGGACCCCAGTCGTTTGGCAAAGCTCATTAGCGCTGAGGCGGATCTAGTAACAGCTATACCTTTTGCTTGAAGTTGAGGGGCCCAGGTACCCTTTTCGTCAAAAATTACACCCAGGTATGAAAATACCGGCACCCTGGATACCTCCTCACCTTTACAGGTAAAGCATTTTATTTTAGCAGCCTTTGATCGTTTGCCCATCACCATGACATGAGATTTTTTGTCATTCACCTACTGTGCCAACACCAACATGTATTTCTCCTTATACCCTCTGAAAACTGTTGAAGCCTGCAGTTAATGAAACCTCAAGCTATAGTGCAACAGACAAGAGAGATTCCCAATAAGTTTACAATTTTCAATGGGCGCATAATTTGTGTTCCAAGCCCTTTTTCACTAACAGGTCTATCGTAATAAAGATTTGATAATGGTTTCAGGTTTAAGAAGGAGCAGTCTTTAGCCAAAATGCAACAGAAGCTCCATCTGAGGACGCTGGGCCTGATTGACAAAGTTAAATTGACACTTTCATGTACATGTAAGATTTTTTTGCAATTCACAGATACATTTACAAGTAGCATCTTTGTTACGACCTATTTTTTAATGTGCAGAGATTCTGTCGATAATGTGGAGACTCCTCAATCATAAAGATACTCCTCGTATAATTACTTTGGGAATTACAAATAATCATAGACTTACAAAATATGTAAAATTACCTTTAGGAATCAGGCTATCTGTGCCAATTTAGGTTGCATGCTCAAGGTTGACTGGATAGTATATGTGATGTGTTATCTTGGATGCCCCACATCTACTACATTATTTTTTAGCGCTTTGTTTAAACAGTGAAAATGTTTAAGTTTTGAAAAATAAAATACAAAAAACAAGACATCAATAGATGAGTAAGAGATGAAAGGAAAATAGAAGGAATTTTGGAAAGAAAATAAAAGAAAGGAAACATGGGTCATGATAAAAAACAGCAACAACAAAAATGATAAGCCAAACAGGATACCTGCAGTTGAAGTTGCTGTGCTTGTTTGTTCAGACGTCACCGTGGTGGTTTCTATGGAAGTGGGTGTTTTTGTTTCTTTTTAGAGGAGAAAAACAGAAGACATTAATATTGCAAATGAACTAATGTAGGAAGCAAAAATTGACATTAGTGATGCTTATGACAGCATTTAGGTTATTTAGGTAATTATTAAGATTGTGCCACTATAAATACAGTAATTTATACCCTTTTCAACATTCATGTTACTGTCGGTTTCGGTTCTTTCAGTTTGATTGAATAACAGCAAAATTTGTTTTTAGAGCATAACATGCTAGTAACACTCTTACTAGTGCCAATTTCCATACTGCTTTCCTGGTATTCAGCAGAAAAGTTATCAAAGGTATAGCTAGTGAATTGTTAAGCTAGAGTGTGATTGACAAGAGGCGTTGCTGCTAAAATTGGTATTTTGATTGTCATCTAATTTCTGTACCTAGGCAAATCGCAAAAAACTGGTCACTTGCATTGACGATTTTACTGTGGATTCAGATTCAGGTAGAAGGATACTGCAGCCAAAAAGTAACTCCCAGTGAGTTGATTTATTGTCACAATTAGCTGGACATCATGTTTGCTGTGTTTCAGAGGATGTCTCATACCCACCAAACTATGATTCATGACCTTCATTCCACAATACATATATTTAGGCATTGATTTATTGTCACAGTTGGCTGGACATCATGGGGCATATTACCAACAACTTGGCTTAGCGGCTATAATTTTACCGCCGTGTAGCGACGATTTTTATCGCTTAGGAGCCTTGATATTATCAAGGTTTATCTCCTAAGCGATAAAAATCGGCCGAAATGCATGAATATCGCTGAAAAGTCAGTGATATTCATGCATTACCGAGCAAATGCTCTTAGCATGTTATCCACCTCCCATTGGATAACATGGCTAAGAACTGCTCAGGGCAGGTGTTAGCTTTTGGAGATATTCGCACTTAGCGCGAATATCTCCAAAAGGTGGTAATAGGAGATAGCGACGTTAGCAACTGTTTCCAGTCGCTGACATCTTGGCACGCCCACTCTGCATGTCATTAGTGATAAATTTCTCTGACATGCAAAGCGGGGCCCATGATGGTCGCTATCTCCTACTAGCTGTCGCTAACTGGTGTTAGCGACAGCTAGTAGGTACGCTCCGTACGGTGTGTAGGTGATCGTGCGCTTTTCCGTACGAATCGCCCTTACCTGACGTGGACCGTACGAATTGCGTCCGGGAAGCCCGTTCGGGATCGTAATCGTCCGGTCGTACGGCGTCCCTACGAGTCGTACGGAAACGGCTCCGGATGTGAGTCGTACGGACGGTGATTTTAACGGATCGGAATCGACCCCAGGAGATTTGGGACTCTTGAGTCAGCCATCAAAATTACAGTATTTACTCACTTTCTTAATACCGATGACTATAGGTTACGACTCTTTCAGATTTCTGCAGTATTGAGAAAATACATTTTTGGAGAATACAATGCAGGTCATTCACCTACTGTGCCAATACCAGCGTGTATTTCTCTTTATATCCTCTGAAAACTATTGAAGCATGCAGCTAATGAATCCTCAAGCTATAGTTCAACAGACAAGAGGGATTCCAATCTATCTATATATTTTAAAAACGAAAGTTTGTCTATCTGTCTTTTTGGTCCTTTATGCATTATTGCACCATTCATCCGATCGCCAAAAAACTTTGGGAAGTTGTTGAGTACACGCCCGCGAACGTTTCTGGCATAAAAATGTTTTAAATATCGGCCCCCCAGGGCCCTCATAATCTTTCGAATACTGATGTACGCAGCAGACCGAAAAACAAAAAATTGTGTATCCACAAGCACTCGAATAAATAAATAGAATTAAAACACCATTCATCTGATCGCAATGAAACTTTGGAAAGTTGTGGAGTACACTCCTGCAAATGTTTCAGGCATAAAACGTTTTTAAATATCGGCCCCCCAGGGCCCTCATAATGTTTCGAATACTGATGTATGCACAAGACGGAAAAACAAAAAATTGTGTATCCACAAGCACTCGAATAAATAAATAGAATTAAAACAGCATTCATCCGATCACCAGGAAACTTTGGGAAGTTGTTGAGTACACTACCGCGAAGGTTTCTGGCATAATATATTTTAAAATATCGGCCCCCCATGGCCCTCATAATCTTTCGAATACTGATGTACGCACAAGACGGAAAAACAAAAGATCATGTATCCACAAGCACTCGAATAAATAAATAGAATTAAAACAGGATTCATCCGATCGCAATGAAACTTTGGGAAGTTGTGGAGTACATTCCCGCAAAGGTTTCTGGCATTAAAAGTTTTTAAATATCGGCCCCCCAGGGCCCTCATAATGTTTCGAATACTGATGTATGCACAAGACGGAAAAACAAAAAATTGTGTATCCGCAAGCACTCGAATAAATAAATAGAATTAAAACAGCATTCATCCGATCACCAGGAAACTTTGGGAAGTTGTTGAGTACACTCCCGCAAAGGTTTCTGGCATAATTTATTTTAAGATATCGGCCCCCCATGGCCCTCATATTCTTTCGAATACTAATGTACGCACAAGACGGAAAAACAAAAGATCATGTATCCACAAGCACTCGAATAAATAATTAGAATTAAAACAGCATTCATCCGATCGCCAGGAAACTTTGGGAAGTTGTTGAGTACACTCCCACGAAGGTTTCTGGCATACATTTGTTTTAAATATCTTCCCCCCAGGGCCCTCATAATCTAGCTTATATCAAACGTAAAACACCACACAAAATTATACGAATGTATGCCCTTGTCTATATCAGTACAGGTGTAGAGCTTCAGTTCAAGCCCATCCATACCGGCTGTTCTTAGGTGTTCTAAAATTGTTTTTCATACTATCGTATTAAGACATTTCAAAATCTAATTTCTAAATTTGATATTGTTCACATCTAATACAGGTTGTGACAGTCTACAATCCTAAGGTAAATTGGTAAATCGCTAGTGCAACCATCATGATTAAAAAATTATCCCAACACATGTGAACCATATTTACTGACAAAACAATCAATATTCTATCATCGCAATGTCATATATTCATAATTTTAGGCAAAAGTATTCAGGACAATCTCTTTTCTTTTTGGACCTTATCAGAGATTATTGACGATATATCTTATTCCCAAAAACATATGGTCGAAAGTGATACATTTTATTGCCATAAACCAATGCATTTTGTTACCACAAACAAACAACCACCTTTGGGTTGGACACAACAATTTTGTTCTTGATCATATCTGATATCATACTTGTTGCCTTGACCTTCTTTTAGTCTATAAGGGTACATTTTCTCAAACCATGAGAGGTAGTGGGAGACCCAAACCCAAGTACCACCAGTAGGATATCTCCTTAAAGCAAGGAAACATAAAAGGCTAGGTTCATTGTTTGCTTTGCACAGCTTTCGAGTATAAAGAAATGTTTTACTCTTGAGATTAAATCCCACATATTCCAAATCAACACATTGCGGTGGTTTGCATCACTTTTGATGACTTTGGTGAATGTGTTGATAGGTGTGGGCTCAACAATAAGAGCAAATAAGAAACAGATGAATAAAAAAATAAAGATATAAAGAAAGAGACTAACAAAGAAAATGAAGAAAGAGTGGACCAAAATAAACAAAGAAGAGACAATGCACCTAACGCACCTGTTGATGGCATGCTTACACTGGTACAAGGCGAGATCCAAGTTGTGCAGGCTGTAGAAATGAGAAATTAGGTACCTTATTATTTTTATTTAAACACAATCAAATACAACCTATATAAAATGCTGTCAGTGCTTTATGTTGAAGTAGTGATAACTCAACAGAGAAAAACCAAATATGATGTAATTAATAAGTTTTCATAAAGGAATCACCAAAGACCAAAAAATAGACCGAAGGTGGGATACAAAAAGGAAATACATTTATATACTCCAACTTAGCCCTGTTGCGGGCGTGTTCTGGCACACTTCAATTTAATATCACTGGTGGTGTGTTTCTCCTTGGCAGGGCTTGTCAATATAAATCAAATCCTTCTCTCTCCACTCCTTTCAAAAGACACAGGAACACATTTGCAGTTAGCAAGTTATTTCTATTTGTTGTGATAAGGTAAGTTGAAAATGTGTATTTATAAATCAACACCCACTGACGGGTCTAATACAGCTATGGAATTTACTTGCTCACTAATTTCCAACAAAAGCACATTATATTTAGATCATTGCATCGTCAAGGAAGCAAATAATATGTGCTTTGACAGGGTGATGTGACTGGTATGCATATCATCTTGCACGTCAAGTGAGGGTAAACAAAGAGAGCAACTTTTTCAGACTTCCAAATAAAAACACTAATGTCATGCCGACCAAAAGGAAGGCAGATGTGGGTGGATGTTACACAGCAAAATCATGTGGTTTGATTTGTGACAATCATGGCATGGCAACCATGATGGACACAAAAGTGCATTGTGCACCATAGATAGATTACATCATATTAATTATGAAGTTTAAATATCTTCACTGCACAGAATGTTGAATTTCTTTTATGAATTTATGAATCTTGAACTGTTGGTTAAAGTATACAATGCACTTGATGTGGCTGAAAACAAATGAGCGAAATAATGATGATTTCTTGTTTCATTATAGTCATGACAATTGAAAGGTATATTCAAGTAAATTGTGCGTAACAAATTAATGGTAGTACACTACAGTCATGAAGCTGAACTATTTGTTGCACACAAGTTGTTACATTTTATTTGCGTATCTTCAATCGTGTGAACTAATTGAATGACTTGGCAAGGGCATTTTTTTCGTTTTAGGGTGTGTTTGGGGTTTTGAGTGTTAAGGGAATGTTTATGGTTTAGGGAGGGTTTGGGTTTTTGGGTGCTAAGTAAGCATGGGCGGATTTTGCGGATCCACGATTCGCGGATTAAGCGGATCCACGGATCGTGGATCCGCAAAATCCGCGGATTTAGCGGATTTGCGGATTTGGGGGCGGGGCTTCATCGAGTGTGTAGGCGGGGCCAAACGGACGGGGCTTCCACGCGAGCGCACATGCCTCTTGTGTGTCTAAAAGGTCAGAGACCGATCAGAGCAGCATCACAGCGGATTATCGATGGTATATTTGGGAAGAAGGCACATCTGCCCAGCCTCCCAACGCTCACGATTTTTTTTGGGCTGATGAATGAGTCACTGCATTTGCGCTTCAACTAGTTCCAGCGACCAAGTGTGTGTTACTATGCAATCGCGCCGAAGTGCGCAGGGGTCCCTTGAGTGAAATGTCCATCATAGTGGGTAAATGGCGGGAAGACGGTGCACACCTCGAGTGTGTGGGCGGGGCCAAACGGACGGGGCGTCCATGCGAGCATGCCTCTTGTGTGTATAAAAGGGCAGAGACCGATCAGAGCAGCAGATTAGTTTTTGGGCTGATGAATGAGTCACTGAATTTAAGCTTCAACTAGGGCACATTTTTTATTGATATCTGCAAGTGTTTCCTGTTGAGGTTTATTTTTTTGTGCCAGGACCGTCGTGCCCGAATGAACCCTGCCCTTCATATTTATTTAAGAAGAGTAAAGACACCACCGTTGAAATAATTTACGATGGCGCCGGCAAGCTGCCAGCGCCATCCTGCAATAGTTACTTAATTAGCTTCAACAGGAAGCTCCAACTGTTAAAATAAAGCAGGCGCTCGAGCCCCTGCTGTATCTTATCTATTAGAGCTTCCTGTTGAAGCTAATTAAGTAACTATTGCAGGATGGCGCTGGCAGCTTGCCGGCGCCATCGTTAATTAGGCTCGCCTGAACTTTTGACCGCAAAATCCGCTCCGATCGCGGATTGCGGATTTTCGGTAAATCCGCGAGAGTTCGCGGATCGCGGATTCACAGAAAATCCGCAAAATCCGCGATCGGAGCGGATTTTGCGCTCATGCTTAGTGCTAAGGGGATTTGTAGTGTTTAGGGTGGGTTTGGGATTTTAAGTGGTAAGTGAATTTTCTGGAGTTTAGGCTTGATTTTGAGTTTTAGGTAGCAAGGGCATTTTTAGGGTGGATTTAAGTTTTTGGTTGGTATGGAACATTTTTATGGTTTAGGATGGGTTTGGGGTGGTAAGGGAATTTTTATGGTTTCGGGTGGGTTTGCATTTTTGAGTGGTAAGGGGACTTTTATGGTTTAGGGTGGGTTTGGGGTTTTGAGTGGCAAGGGAGTTTTTAGGGTTTATGGCGGTTTTGTGTGGTAAGGAAATTTTTATGGTTTAGAATGAGTTTGGGGTTATGGGAAGTAAGGGAATTTTTAACATTAGTTTTTTATATTTTAAGAGAATTTTTATATTGGGTTTGAGGGAATTTTTAGGGTTTAGAGTGGGATTGTGGTTTTGTTGGTGAGGGAATATTTAAGGTTTAGCCAGGGTTTGGGGGGAATTTTTTGAGTCTCGGATGGGTGTGGGTTTTTGAGTGATAAGGGAATTTTCTATGGTTTAAGGTGGGTTCAGGTTTTTGGGTGCTAAGGAAATTTTTATGGTTTAGGGTGAGTTTGGGTTTTCAGGTGGTAAGGGAATTTGTAGGGTTCAGTGTGGGGTTAGTGTAAGGGTTGGGGGTTGTTAAAAGAAAACATACTATAATTTTATTTTATATATGTTTATATATATATAAATATATATATCTATATATCAGAAACACACGTCTGCTGCTCCGCTTGAAAAAGAAAAATGAGAGTGGACCCAAATTAGGTGCGATCAAGTGTATATTCAGCACTCTTTCATACCTCCATAACGCGTTTCTGCCCTGACCGGCCTTGATCACATGATATATGCATGTCTAATTTAAAATAAATATATATATGTATGCAATAAAAATGTAAGTATTTCACAGGTAACTACAAAGACCCTGAGTGTGTGTATATATATATGTATATGAAATTCCATATATAGTTAGTTGCACTAACTATATATCGCGCACCCGCAATCCACTGCTGATGATGTCACAATTTACATCATTCATGACATGGTCAGTGACATCACTGATGACATCACTGATGACATCTCAAATGACATCAATGATGACATCACTGATAACAACATCCAGTGATTTTTTTGTTTCTGTAAAGTTTAAATATGTCTTACATATTGAAGAATGAGTGGATGTGTAAGTGTCTGGACGAAGGATTTAGTAGGTGCATGACTGACTGTATGAGTGAGTGATTAAATGTGTCTCACTGAGTGCATGGGTTAGTGACTAAACTGTCTTAATTTGTGCATCATTATGTCTGTTGTTCTGTAAACTGCTGCATGTGTTGATCAGTAGCTATATGAATAACTATATGGGTTATTGATTGATTGCCCAAGTATTTGTATGGGAGACTGAGTGTGTGTGTGGCTAGCTGGGAGGTGTGTGACTCTGTGCAGATCAATGTGTACTTGTATCAATGATTGTATAAGAAGGTAAGTATGTGTTAGTATATGTTTGAAAATGTAAGGTGCTCTATGTTTAACTGTATAGACAAGAAAATGGAAGTGTCATTGATTCTTTACAGGACTGACTAGGTGTGTGAGTAACTCCATGGATGAGTGGCAGACTGTGAGTGTCTGTATAGGTGTATGAGTGCATATGATAGTGTTGTAAAGATGAGTGATTGTATATATGAATGATTGTATGGGTGAATGAGTGAAGGTGTGTGTAGACGTAGCAATCAGTGAGTGCGTATGTAGTAACTAGTATTGGTGTGTCAATGGTTTCAAAAATTATACTCTGTATTTAACACTGGGTGAAACAGAGGTTATATTAAAATGTGAGGAGATACATTGTATTGTCACATGAATGATATCATCAGTGATGTGGTCATTGATGTCAAATGAGATGTCATCAGTGATGTCATCAGTGATGTCATTTTTGATGTCATCAGTGATGTCATCAGTGATGTCACTGACCATGTCATGAATGATGTAATATGTGACATCATCAGCAGTGGATTGCGGGTGCGCGATATATAGTTAGTGCAACTAACTATATATGGAATTTCATTGGTTTTATGTCAATAAAATGTCCAGCTAACTATATATGGTCTCTAACCCATGGTTTTTTCAGTGAATTTTCAAGGTTTTGTAAATGCTAATTCCTAACTATATATGGTCTATAACCTATTGTTTTTTCAGTGAATTTTCAAGGTTTTGTAAATGCTAATTCCTAACTATATATGGTCTATAACTTATGGTTTTTTCAGTGAATTTCAATGGTTTTTTAATAGCAAATATCATAAGCTGTCGAATGTCAAGTACGTGGTAAGTAAAAACATTTTCGTGTTTATGCACACTGATCTGCTTTGAATGCTGCCCCCCACCCCTCATTTCTATTAGGAGTACTCTCTCTTTGCAGATAGTGAAGGGTAGTTAACGCAGGCCTTTGCCCCCGTTGTAATCCGTCGTGCCTGCTTCTCTCTCCATTTGATTGATTGTTCTCTTTGGTTCATTCTCTATTTACAAACAAGCACAGAGTCGCAATACTCTGTTTAGTCTTTGCAGATAGCGAAAAATCGTGTAAAAAAACAAAAGGAATCGAGCAAAATCAGTAGGCCACTAATGGGATCTCTTTTTGACCTCGCTAAAATAGAAACATTAGGAACAACCTGTTGAAAATAGCAATGTGTATGTACATAAGCGGCGTTCATTTGTGTTCACAGTACCCCTTGTTGATTGTTTGAATCGAGCATTGAATTGTTCGAAGTTGGTTCTCTTAAGGATCTTCTCTGCCTGCAAACGAGGAAGAATAGGAATATTCTCTCTCCCTTTGCAGATAGTGAAGGGTAGGTAACGCAAGCCTTTAACACGTCGTACCTATTTCATTCCTCATTGATTGATTGATTGTCCGAACATTGACTGTTTGGGAATTAGTTCTTTTTGGAGGTATTCCCTGTTTGCAAATAAACGTAGGAAAATCTTTGCAAGTAGTGAAAGGGTAGGTAATGCTGACCTTTCTCCCCCGTTGTAATCTGTCATGCCTATCTACTCCCCACTGATTGATGCACCTGTTTCACCCGGACCATTTACTAGAGATAGGTCATCTGGCCCAACAAGAGAGCACCCCTAGTGAAAAGGACATATGCAATAATAACGAAGTGATCACTGTATCCTGTTAACAGAAACTTTAGCATGAAACAACCTGGAAAGAAAAGAATAGGAAAACGAAAATCAGTAGGCCACTGATTAACTTTTTATTAAATAACAAACAAAGAAACGATAACAATACGTAATGATAAAACCTATTATTGTCCTAGAAACAAGAAACGTTAGAAGTAAGCCCGTAATAAGAAACCTGAAAACATCGCCCCTCACTGCCCCAAAACGTGTCTGTCCCACCGCCTGCCACGGCCAAATAACGGCAAACTGGGAAAGATAGAAGTCAGCAGACATCCGCCCCATTCTAGAAACTTCCAAAGGGCAACAGGTTTTTGGCTACGCCCAGCCGGAAGCAACACATATAAGGCGGGTCCTGCTGCCACGCCTCGGAGATCATCACGTAGGGTGTAGCCGGAGGAGAGGCCGAGGCCGAGGCCAGCGGGACCCGGCCAGGGGGATTGACAACGCTGGAGAGTTGCAGGGGGGGGAATGTCCGTGTCCTCGACCCTCCCTTCTCTCTCCCAGTCCGGCTGCGGTGGCCCTTGACAGTTTCAGGTAGTCCCGCCACATTCTCTACCGGTCCGGCCACCAACGGCCGGGGCCGATGGGATCCGGCTGCAGCCGATAAACCAAGGAACCCGTTCATGGGGCCAGAGTAAGGGGCATCCGGCCGACATCCACCGGAAGCCCGGCCCGAAGACGGACGGGACACTTCTTCTTTCTTGAATAATGGCTTTGACAACACTGAGGGGGATGTCTTGCACATGCCTCCGACCCCCCCCCCTCGTCCTCATCGCCTGGTCCGGCCATAACAAATCTCAAGCGAGACGCCGTGGGGTGCACTGGGAGGGGGAGACGGTGCGAACAGGCCTCTCCCGCCTCCCCAGTGGAGGCTTCCCACCTGCACCCTCAGCGCTCCAGGCGCCCGGAAAAGGGTTCTTCCACTGTGGCGATGCTGCAACGTCTCGCCCGGCAGGGTGGAGCCCGTCCGCTCATTTGACCCTGCGATCGCCAGTAGCTACCGAACTCTCAAAATGGCGATCGACCTGGCAAGAGCGGGCCCAGCATAAAGAAATGGCCCGGTCACTGGTTGACTCCACCACCGTAGTCCTCCACGACCTTGAAGATTCTAGAGGAGCCGCGGGAGTCTCCGACCCCCGCAGACACCCCCGATGGGGAATGACTGCCATGATCGCCCGTGGAGTGACAAAACTGTATCCGCGGGACGTCTGCGCTCCCATGCTGGCGCCAGCCTCACTTTGAATTACTAGAATCCTAAAAACCTCAGTTCCGGTGAAAGCACACTGTGACCCGGTAGGAAAAATTGTTGCACCCCCACCCCTTTTTGACTGATAGTTCAAACCACCGATCCTTTCCTTTGCCCTTTTACCAGAACTTTGGACTACCTCCCCCTCTTTTACATTTTCTAGAGAAAACAAAACATTAACCACTACATTAGCATAGCAGTTGACACCAGAACTGTTTTCAAATTGAAAACCAACAACATCTTCAACAGAATCCTTTTTGTTTCTGCTGTGACCCTGCTACAGCACAGGCATTGTCCCCAGCAGTAATTCTGCAATGCCGGTAAGAATAGCTGTGGTGCCTACTGGACTCACTCACCCCCGCGGCGCCCCACGCCGTTATTTGCTGGGCGGCAACTTACTAGACATCACCTTCGTGCCATCTAGATTTCAGCGCGTTCTGCTGCCTTGGAACTATTTGCACAACAGACTGCTACTGACGACCCACCCCCAGGCAACATCTTCTGAATTTTCATAATTTGAAAGAACTAGTAACATGTCCTCATCAGGAATTTCCTCATGAAAAGTCTGCAATGATGATTCTTGTAACTCTATGGTCTCCAAACATTCGATAAATTCGCCATCAAGAGATTGATCAAAAAAATCATTCAAGTCATCTCCTCCTTGTGAAAATATTGCATTATTGGTGCTGTCAATTTCAATAAATGTATTGGATAATTCAAAAGAAATTGCCACGGTCTCTTCGTTGTTTAAATGTTTTTACTGTTTTTGTTTTGTTGTATATATTTATAAGTTATTAAAGTTTTATAATCCTACTACTTTGTTGGAGTGCTATATATTTTTAATGTGACACATAAATGTAAAAACTTTGATGTACAAAGAGTCATCCCTGGAATCTTCCGCTTCAGGCTCGGTCCCCTCCCCAATCACAATACAGGATGGTTTTCAGATAGTAGGAACACGTGTGGTGTGACGGATCTCATCGGGTGTGGGCCTTGATCTACTATAACTCCTTTGAAGAGGGGTGATTCTTTACAGCTGGGGCCATAAACTACATCTGCAGGGCTAGCTGATAGCCTAGGACCGGCCTGGACAATCGGACACAGAGGAAGAGGAGTGTCAGAGGGTGCGGTAGTGAATAGGGCGAAAGGGAGGTGTCGGGCGGGCACAGAGTGTGATTCTCAGGGAAGAGCAGCGCAGATGGGGAGAGGTTTATTGCCCATACATAACACAGAGAGCGGGGGTGACCAGTGCCTGGGGAAGATGCTTGCGAGGGTGGGGAGCCATGCTACGAATCGACAGCGTGCAGAGAGTGGGTCTGGTCAAGGCATCTAAAATGGCTGCCGTGCACGACAAAAGTGTGGCATTTCAAAAAAGGCAAGATGGCGCAAACAATGTTTTTCAACACTTCCTCATTTCCTTCGAATCGAACGTTAACAGACGTTGGTGCATATTACCAAAGTTAAGCGATGTTTATCGCTAACGATGCTTACCAACGAATTTTTTACCGCTAAGCATCGTCAGAAATTATCGAAGATAAACCTTGCTATTATCAAGGTTTATCGCAAATGCAATAAAAAAATGACCGCAATGCATTAATATCGCTGAAAACTCAGCGATATTCATGCACTACCGAGCTAATGCTCTTAGCCATGTTATCCACCTCCCATTGGATAACATGGCTAAGAACTGCTCAGGGCAGGTGTTAGTTTTTGGAGATATTCGCGCTTAGCGCGAATATCTCCAAAAGTTGGTAATAGGAGATATATATCTTGCATGTTGTAATGCAAATTATTGTGGTATATGGAACTCATACCATAATCTCTCAGGAAAGCAGAAACTGATCCTTTTGGGACCGCCTGAGAAGGCCTAGGGGGTGAGGGGTACTCTACTTTGCCCCCTTTTCACGTTCCGAACTATTTTATTTTACTCTCTTCTGTAATTACACAAAATAGCAGCGATAAGATGCATCAGAGACACACAGTGAGAGAAAGGAGGCCGGAGATGAAGAAGAGATGTCAAATACACATTGGAGATAATATAGTGGGAGAAGGGAAGTAAATATGAGTAAACTTACCATGTAACATAAAAATGTTTCACTCTATACTATAAGTCTCATTTTATACTACAATCACTTCGCTACAACCTCATAAATTAAAAATAAAAATGAATAATGTCTCCAACAATTTTTGATTTCTAAATATAAATTTATTCTTCTGAATTTTCTAAATTTGAAAGAACTAGTAACATGTCCTCATCAGAAATTTCCTCTTCAATCATCTCATCTGGAATCTCCTCATTAAAAGTTTGCAATGATGATTCTTGTAACTCTATGGTCTCCAAACATTCGATAAATTCGCCATCAACAGATTGATCAAAAAAATCATTCAAGTCATCTCCTCCTTGTGACAATATTTCATTATTGGTGCTGTCAATTTCAATCAATGTAGTGGAATCATTCAAGTCATCTCCTCCTTGTGACAATATTTCATTATTGGTGCTGTCAATTTCAATCAATGTAGTGGACAATTCAAAAGAAATTGCCACGGTCTCTTCATTGTGAGCCATTTTATTTTGAAATTGCTTGCTGCAAATTGCAGAAAAAAATAATCACTTTCATTTATCGTTTTTAGTAATACATAATATAAAACTAACTTTATCAAGTATTTAGTATAACAGAAGGACTGCAAATAAATAACAGAAAACATTTTTCAAATTATCTTCAAGTGTACAACATAGTTCCCCTTTCAAATTAACAACTCACCTTTTTAAAAGTAGGAGAAGTGTTAGTACTGTGTAAATCAAACACCAGAAATTCACCACCAAAAATTCCTCACAAATATACCTCAGACAGTAGTATCACAAAATGGCTGTGGTTTCCTCTCATTTGAGATATATACATAACCAATTAACTTTCATCACACACAAATACAAAACCAAAGTAACATTTTAATTGGTTCTAAATTTCAACACTTTCAAATGTGTTTTCCCCATGCAATTTTCCATAGGACAGTTACATACGTCTACAGCCTGAATGGCTGAACGGAATTACACCAAACTTGGCAAAATGGTACATCAAACCTAAGAGGTCAGGAAGGATCTACTATGCCCCCTTATGGTCATTTGCCCCTTCGCTTTGGCCTCCTCTTGTCTCTCGATCCTACCGAGAGACAAGATGGCGGCCGCTACGGACTGTTTGGAATGTTTACAGACGCCGGAGAACCAATCAGCTTCGCAAAGCTCCGTAACGCGAAAAGTAAGCGAAGCGGAGCGCTGTTACAGATATATATCTTTTTTTGAACGTTAATTTCTCAAAATCCACTGGAGCACATATATTGAGACCTAGCAAAGGCACATCGGGCTACCAGTCCCTAATATTTTGCCAAGTTTCGTGCAAATCCATTCAGCCGTTCCATTATTATTATTATTTTTTTTTTTGCCCCGCTGGGCCCTTTTAAAACCTCCACATCAAACCTAGGGGGTCAGCGAGGATCTACTATGCCCCCTTATGGTCATTTGCCCCTTCGCTTTGGCCTCCTCTTGTCTCTCGATCCTACCGAGAGACAAGATGGCGGCCGCTACGGACTGTTTGGAATGTTCACAGACGCCGGAGAACCAATCAGCTTCGCTTCACAAAGCTCCGTACCGCGAAAAGTCAGCGAACCGGAGCGCTGCCCGGTCCGCTGTTACAGATATATATCTTTTTTTGAACGTTAATTTCTCAAAATCCACTGAAGCACATATATTGAGACCTAGCAAAGGCACATCGGGCTACCAGTCCCTACAATTTTGCCAAGTTTCGTGCAAATCCATTCAGCCGTTCGGGCTAAAAGTGAGGCCAACCGCCCTACGGAAAACTCAATGTTAAAAACACGTTTTGGGACCCCCCTTTTTTCTCGGCCCCCCCTTGACGAACCCCCCCCAAATTTTCAAGGGCTGCTCAGAAACAAAATGTGCCATTTTCCTGAAACTTTCAGCCAATTCCGTCCACAGCAGCAGTAAATTACTGCTCAACAGGAGCAAAAAAAATTGAAAATTTAGGGACTGGCAGAGCAGAGGTGTTGCTGTTTCTTTAGGGCAATGAGTTCAACACTCTGCTCCCCATAGCAGAGCAGTTCGTCACACTCCGTGCACAAAAATGTGATGCCTGCAAACACCGGCTGAATGTTAGGGACCATTCTTCCACGGGGTGGTCCCGAAGGTGTTGCTCCACCAGTGGAGGTGCTGCCGCCATCTTTTGGTACATTCCGTGCCAGCTCTCTGACACTCTCCCTGGCAAAGTTGTTAGGGTGTCTTCTTTTCACATGCCTGATCAAATTAGCATTCCCAAAACTATATTTTTTCAGAGGATTGCCTCTGGATAAACTACTCCCACATATTTTGCAGGTTACTTTGGGAGCGTTGACTTTTTTCTGTCCTTCAGGGATGTCGTAAAATTTCCAGATGAAATGGGTTTTTTTCTTTTGCTGAGGAGGGTCCTCATCTAAAAATCCCTCTGAATCACTGCTGGATGACTCTCTTGCAGCCATTGCTGGAGATCAGAAAAGTAGGAGATAAACAGAGTAGACAGAACAGCTCTTGCTCTCTCCAAGTACAAAGCAATAGTGAGAGAAATGTGTGGGTTTCACACAATTTGGAAAAAAAAAAGTTCTGAACCAATGAAAAGTGTTATTTGAAAGTCACATGGTTTGACGCGCTTACGCTACGCGCCCCGAGGAGCGACCCAGGCGTGTATCGTAAGCGCATCGGGGCGCTTACGTTGCGCGATCGTATGCGCTTCCGGGTGCGCTTACGCGGTGCGTCATAAGACGCATCTCGCGGCTACGCGATACGTGTCTTATGACGCAAGGCGTGGCGGCTACGCGCTACGTCACGATGTTGTTTTCGTTTTCGTTTGCGGCAATAGCGCTTCCAGGACGCGTATTAGTACGCGCCCCAGGGCGCGCCGCAAGATTGCGCTTACCCGTGCGTTCACCTGTCCGCGCCCCGGGAGCTTACAAAAAAAAGTATTAAAAAAAAAATTATTAATAAACATATAAAATATATGTTTGGATTTAAAGAATAATACATTTTACAGCTACAGATATTAGCTTTTAAAAAACCAATGAAATTCACTGAAAAAACCATAGGTTATAGACCATATATAGTTAGGAATTAGCATTTACAAAACCTTGAAAATTCACTGAAAAAACCATAGGTTATAGACCATATATAGTTAGGAATTAGCATTTAAAAAACCTTATTTTACTCACACAAAACCATTGAAATTCCATATATAGTTAGTTGTACTAACTATATATCGCGCACCCGCAATCCACTGCTGATGATGTCACATATTACATCATTCATGACATGGTCAGTGACATCACTGATGACATCACTGATGACATCTCAAATGACATCACTGATGACATCACTGACTGGTTTTTTAAATGCTAACTATATATGGTCTATAACCTATGGTTTTTTCAGTGAATATATATATATATATATATCGAAAAACTTTTCCTTTGATGCTTCGGTAAAGAATACAGAACGGACTCCACTTGAATATGTGCTCCAGTTCTTTTTTATTTGGTGCTAGTTGCCGCCACAAATATATATATATATATATATATGTACGTATAGATTGTATTGTATTTGGTCGTACTTTATGTCATTGTGTAATTTTTGTAGACTGGTTGTATTGTATGTTATTTTGCTTTTTGTGGTTATATTAACCGAAATAAAAGCTGTATATATATATATATATATATATATATATATATATATATATATATATATATATATATATATATATATATATATATGAATATATATATATATATATATATATAAAAATAGGGGAATGTATGTGTTTCATGAGATGCACGGCTTGCGTTAATTGTGTTAACTGTACTAAGATCAAGGTACCTAACAGTAATAGAGATTATACAATCAAAAGGTGTTTTTATTGTAATATAGAGTTCTGTATCTATTGTCTTATTTGCCCCTAAGCCAAGTATTTCATCGGGAGTGCCATACATAAAGCTAGGAAGAGAGTGTTGGAGCACAAACAAGCAATAAAACAGAATTATTCACACTATCCAGTGGCTCGTTATTTTAAAGAAGTACATTATCAGAATGAGAACGATTTTACTTTTGGAGTACTGGTTTTAGTATCACCTCAGGAAAAAGATAGAAAACGTAAACTCAGGGTCCTTGAAACCAAATTTATAATAGACTTTGAGACACCGACACCTGTGGGTCTAAAATAAGTGAAGAATTGAGGAACTATCCGCATATTTGGGGTAGTTAAAACAATTAATAGTTGTAAATATCATGATAGAATTAGATTTACTCTATGTGACATCATGGATTGACTAGTAAACATGTTTTTTAACTTTATGTCTTTATAGTTTTGATAGGTAAGCTTGTTTGTTAGATGTAACTTTAATGAATATTTATTTTATTTTGGCACACAGGTATTGAGCACTGCTGGGATATGGAGAAGAGTAACATGAGCATCAAACTTGTATCATTGGGATCATCTTTTCAGGAAGAGTGACTATGTAAGCCCACTTAAGCGAAACACCATTAAAAAACATAGTGGGTAGATATACAAGTACGTGCAGTATTCAATGGGTAGGAAAACTGTTACGGAGTCTCTGTTATGTATACCTGTTTATGTACCTGCTAATATCAGGCAGAGCTGGTTTACTGCGCAATAGCAATGTATATATATTAGTATTGTAGATGTACTTGTATGATATTGATATAGGGGTCTTTTCGGACTAAATATAGAACTGTTAATTGTGATTATGATTTAGCATTTTCTGATGAATGAAGACACCACTGATTTGCCAATGAAATGACTTAATTGAAAATTCCTTTGAGTAATGAGTTTGCCCATTCAGGGCTCAATTATGTATCATGAGGATATAAGGTGGGATACACTGCTACCAGATAATCATAAGAATTTTTATTTTGGTATGAAATAATGTTGATTTATACAACAGCCCATACAGGGCATAATTGTGCACCAACAAAAGATATATAAATAACCAAAACGAATTAATGTAATTCAATTAAAACATCTTGTATATAATTGTTATTTATGTAAATATTGTATATATCTACATTCTAAGATGGTGCTTGAAATGATGTCGAGAAGCAGTCCACTTTTTTTGTTTACGGAAGGCCTCGAGCTAACAACGCGAGAAATTTGTAAATAAAATGGCGGTTGTTTAATTTACATTTGACACAGTGGAAAAAGGCACGTATGCCGAAACGTGTCCTGTTTCTGAGTAAATAAACAGAGGACTTGCAAAATGTTTTTAGCGATGCCATTCACATCACTACAACGACAAAACCAATTCCCTATTAATGTCTCTACGTAGGGCAACACATTTTTCTGTGTTTTTATTACGTGATTGTACTGTATTGTGGATTATTTAAGTTTTATGGTTTCTGATAATGTAAACCGAATAAAGTACGTTTGAATTGACTTGCAAACTGACCACGCGAGTGCGGCCATTTCTTCCGTTTTCTGGGGGAAAACTTTGGAGCTGATATATATATACTCCGGCAAGCGTTCGACAAGCCTGGGTGAGCGGAGTTGTTGTTTGTTTTATATACATCTATAAGACCATCATCAGGACAGAATTTTTTATTGCAAAAGTTTACCCTATGCACTTATGTGGAAGTTATTCAGAGAGGCAAGTCGCTTGCGGAGATCTCACCGATAGACTCTGATCTCTAGTGATTCAGAGTTGGTACGGATCTTTTGCATCCAAGTTCAATCCAGCAAAAATAGGCATGGTCTTATAGACGTCAGCTAACAAGACCGAAACGTCGACTGCATCATCGACTCCTAAG
This sequence comes from Lissotriton helveticus, assembly GCF_964261635.1. Taxonomy (NCBI): domain Eukaryota; kingdom Metazoa; phylum Chordata; class Amphibia; order Caudata; family Salamandridae; genus Lissotriton; species Lissotriton helveticus. The sequence continues at coordinate 31,950,212 of NC_136072.1, read as the reverse complement.
CAATTTATCTGCATCAAAAGCTAACCATCGTACATTACCGAACCTGGTTATCTTTCACCGACCAAGGGAGCTGATGAGTTGTTATGAACTGACATGTTGATTTGTACAAACTTCTGTCCATAACATTTTTGCAAACATTGATTTGTTCTTTCTATCCCTGTATATTAATTTGTTTGATCTATTCAATACAATACCTTCTTTGAAAATTATTTTACAGTATGTTTGTCCTTTTTTCCCTCTTTCTGCTTGGTATTGATTGCTGTAAGCATACAAGAATTTGAGTGTTGTCCTATGGACACAATGGGGTTAGATCTTTGACAACTAACCTAAGAAGTTGATAAAATTACGAAACAAACTGCCCAAGCCTACAAGGGTCAACTGGGTTACCCATCTCTCTTTCAGGTTTCAAAAACAGACACCAACTTCGTGGGATGAGGTTCAAAGAGTATATTTTAATACAAAACGACCAGACGCGTTTCGGCGGACAAGTCCGCCTTGTTCACTACATCTGATTTCACCTGGGTGAGTGAGCATTTATATAGCAGTACATGTGACACAAAAAGAGAGGCCAGGTGAGTTGCCATGGCGATCGGTGGGGAGTTGATGAACATAGAAAAGTTTGTGATTTTAAAAGTGCAAGTCATTGTCATAACATTTTCTTCATGTCATTGAAACAATACATTTAGAATGCTTGCAAGTGCGTACATAGACATACATCTGTCTGTACTGTTATTGTAAATAATTAAAGCAAATTCTTAAGACTTCTCCTGATATTATATAAATCACAATGCCGCATGCCTTGAGAACAGTTGACATAGACAAAACACCCTGCTAATGTGGCACAAAAGCAATGGCCTGCGCACGCATTGTGAAACGGAGAAATAATTTGGAGAGTCATTGACATGTTTGTTTGGTGTTTTGTTTGATGTAGACCTCGCTACTCTTAAATGACTCGAGTAAACCCTCCTGTTTGCGTTCTGGGGCCTCATTTATGAAAAGTGACGCATCGCTGCGTGAAAAGAGTGATGCGTCACTTTTCACTGTGCGCTCCTTGCGACACAAATGATGCGTCATATTTAATGTATGACGCATCATGTCGCAAGGAGTTACAGATACGTATCTGTAGGCACAAAAGTGATGCATTGCTGGAGTGTGTCACAAAAGTGACGCAACCCCAGCAATGTGTCCTTTCACACGGGGCAAGCCCCATGTGAAAGGGCCTGCATCAGTCTTACGCCTGCGGTGAGGCAGGCGCAAGATTTTGACACAACGGCGTCCTAAAAGTGACGCAGTGAAATCTCATAGATTCCACTGCGTCACTTCTATGACCCTTCCTTGCGTCAATACGCCCCCTTGCATACATTATACCTGGCGCAGGTATAATGTGGCGCAGGGGTTTACAAAGTGACGCATCTACCTAGATGCGTCACTTTGTAAATATGGTGCAACAAGGCACATTATTTACACTGCTGGTGCGTCACAAAAAGTGACGCACCGGCGGCGTAAAAGTGACGCACGGCCTCATAAATGAGGCCCATGGTTATTACAGATTTGGAGTACTCTTGTCGCAATTTTAAATAAATAGCTGCACATTGCTGGCTGTATCTCGGAAAGTGTCGAGTTCATCGGGTTGGTGGCTCGTATATTGCCACAGTGGGCCTTACTGCCAAATGCTTCATCGGGTAGGACTAAACTTAGTAGATTGGGATGCGATCCTTCCAGGCCTGCGGTTGGGGATCTTGCTAAGTATATATTTAGAACTGCAACATGCGTGTGAGTAATGGATTTGTGTAGTTGGGGAAAGTGAGGAAAAAATAAAAAAAGCGAATTGAGCTAATACAAAAGTAACGCACTGCCTGGCTTGAAGCTAGTGAGGTGTATGGAGTGGGTGTTTTATGTACAAAGTGAGGTGCTAAGTGTATATGTACAGTTAGATGGTGAATTTAGATGTTTCAAAAGAGTGGGATTTTACTAAAGCAGAGCGGAGGGAGCGCTAAAAGGCTGCTCGAAATACAATCAAATTTCAGAGATGTATGCTTAACCCCTTCGACGCTCATGACGAGCTGGGCTCGTCATGAGGTAGCCTCCTCGCACGCTCATGACGAGCCCAGCTCGTCATGAATAAAGGGATTTACAAATTCTCAGCGTGCCAGCTGAATTCCGCCCGCAGCCTAGAGGTTAAGGCTTCATCCGCGTTGTGGCCATTTGGATTTTGCAATCCAGCATGATTATATATTTGGATTCCAGTCTCCGTAGGGATAGCTGTCTGTTTCCCCCCTGGTGTTCAGTTTGACACTATCAATAACAAAATATGATAGGTCTTCCGCCTTGCCTTTGTGATATGTATTGATGTGACATGGCACAGGATAAGAAGGGTCATCATTTGAAATGGCCCTCAGATGTTGTAAGATTCTTATGTGTACAGGGTGAATTGTGCTTCCCACAGGTGCAACGCAATACATATACGGCAAAGTCTGTTAGGCACGTGTAGTGCTCTCTTTTTTCAAAAGGTATCTTTCTGAGTGGCATGTTGACTGTCTTAGTATTGCATCCATGTCTACACGCCTTGCATTTTGTGCATTTAAAAAACCCCGTTAGTGCTTTTAGCCAGGTGTTCCTTTTGTCCTGTGTTGGTGCATTGTTGACTAGCTCTTGTCTCATGGACTTGGCCCTTCTGAATGTGAGTTGTGGTAATTTAGCACGTGTGGTGCCTATGATGGGGTCATTACAGATGAGTGGCCAGTGCCTGTACATGATTTTTCGAAGATTAGCATGATATTTGTTGCACCCTGTGATCAATCTGGGGATGGTGGTTTTCCCTGTGTTGGGTTTTGGGGAGTTGGATTTGCTTTTGTGAAAGTAGGTCCTCCCTGCTCAGTGCTGCGCTTTTCCTTTTTGCCTTCTCCAATGGTTTCTTATGGTACCCTCTTGCGCTCAGTCTTTCAAAATATGTATATATATATATTTTTTTTTTTTGGAACACCACATAGTATAAATGCACCATAATAATGCAAGGGATGATAGATTGTTGCAAGCGCTTTTATGGATAAGATGATTCATTTGGTGTAGACACTGGCACGGAGTGACAAATAGGGGCTTCAATGCATCCCTGGTAGAATTCAATTTGAAATCAATAATTTTTACTTGCAATTTAAGTGGGAGATTAGAAAATCTTAACTGGCAAAATTCTGCTAGACGGCTAATGAGTCAATTTCCCGCTCAGGACGTGTTGTAACGTAAATAGCATGGATTGATGCTTTATAAATAGAATGGAATAGTAATTCTTCCCCCTACGCTATCCAACACTTTTCCGACTGTTGCACTCTCTAGAGGGAGAATAGTAATTTTATCCCTACTCTATCCAACATGTTCCCTAATGTTGCACTCTTTGGAGTTGGAATAGTAATTCATACCCCTACGCTATCCAACACTTTCCCTACTGTTGCACTCTCTGGAGTTGGAATAGTAATTTCTTACCCCTACGCTATCCAACACTTTCCCTACTGTTGAACTCTCTGGAGTGGGAATAGTAATTTTTACCCCTACGCTATCCAAAACTTTCCATACTGTTGCACTCTCTGGAGTGGGAATAGCAATTTTTACCCCTACGCTAGCCAGCACTTTTCCTACTTCTGCACTCCCTGGAGTTGGAATAGTAATTGTTACCTCTACGTTATCCAACACTTTCCCTACTTTTGCACTCTCTGGAGTGGGAATAGTAATTTTTACCCCTACGCTAGCCAATATTTACTGCTTTAATTAAAGTAGTATATAATTTATTTAACCCGTTGTGTGCTTCCGTCGGCTGTTGGACATCGCGAGCGCTACCTCCCTGGTGCTGCGCACATCCAACGGCCGACACAGCCCCGCCCACCCTTTAGCACGCCCCCACCACGGCGAAAAAACCGCCGTGGTTAAGGCGTTAAAATTAGTTTTTTAATTTATGTATATTAAGTATGTATATATATTATATTTTCTATGTAAATGTTTAATTTATTTTTACATTATATGTATTAGTTCAAATTTTTAAAATATTTTCAACTATGTTTCTTTTTAAATTGTATGTATTATTTACTTTATTTTACAAATTTTTTTTTAAACAGTAAAAAAACGATATTTTTAACAACGATATTTTTGACAAAGATATTTTTTTCCGATATTTTTTTACTTACCATCATGTAGATAGGACTTCGATATTGTTGACATAGATTTTTCGTCTCCGATATTCTGTCAGTGATTCCTATTGGACAGTGCCTCAATTCTAAAAGTGGCATAAGCAGCTCTATTTGCTTTCGACGGAATTTTTGGGGGTTGGGGCGGGTGTGTATCAAAATGTCCCGTAGGTACGCCAATGTTTTTTTACTATTTTGGTGACACAGACTGTGTCACCAAAATAGTATAAAACACATTGGCGTACCCTGAACAGTGGAAAGCTTGACATCCCTAAACCCATATCGTCACATAGGAAAGGAAGAAACTTAAGGGACACTTTGGTATACACCCGCCCCAAACGCCAAACTAGGAACGATAAAACACAACCATTGCTGAGCAAGCTACCTATAGGTCACTACCCCTGCAGTAATTGTAGCGGTGTTGATGAACATAGAAAAAGTGACTTATAACAAAAAGATGGTTTGGGAACTACACAATTTCACTAATTGGGGTGGTGTCCATGATCACATGCACATGCAACCTGCATTAGGATGTATGACATTACAACGCCTGCTTTTACATCGCATGCCTTTACAACGCGGTATTTACAACAAATACCTTTACAATGCATAGTGCTTTGGGGCGCTGGATAGTGAATAGTTTAATATACTATTCCAACTCCAGTCCCCGTGGATAGTAAGGAAGGTGTTGGATAGTAAATTAAATCTATTCCCTATCCTAGAGCGCCCCCCAGCGCAATGCGTTGTAATGGTTTGCGTTGTAAAAGTTGCTTCGTAAAGGCACTGCATAGTAAAAGTTGCGTTGTAAAGGATTTTTCCCGTTAGAACACATCAAACACACTGATAATCTAGAACACAGGTTACTAGACAAAAAATAAAGATGGGTGTACAAATTACACACGGACACTTAAGGGCTGAATGAGAACATTCTGTGGGGGCAATTTGTAAAATGATTCTGGTAGGCATGAATTACAATTTAGATACAATGCTCTAGGAACAATACTTTGCTACCAGTATCACTCAGGGGAATGACCAATCCCTTTAAGATATCGACACTGGCACTATGCGATACCATTTTTTTTCGTGGTGTCCTTGTGATCAACCTGATCACCACCAACTTCCCACATTAAGAATATATAAGCTATGTCTAACACATGTGTTGCGGTTGTCCACTTGTTTAGAGCCCCCGTACCATTACAATATTCTTAGACATTCCAAGATGGCCATCCGTTTTTAGACATTTCAAATGGCTTCCTTCTATATTAGCTCTAGTCTAGTCGACCTCTCTTTTGGAGCATTCTGTTTGCACTCAATAACCAGACCCCTGAGTATTTCGCTTTTGGGTTGGTTTCATATCTTCATTTCCCATTTCATTTACGAAATTTGCCACTTGGAGGTCTCAACGAAAGGCATCTGAGTCACTCGCACAAGATGGCCCCCGGTATTGCCACATGGAGCGGCCATTTTGGAGATTTACAGTCTAGCTGCCAAGGCAATCATGACTGGACAGTTCTGGCAGTATTTAATGGACTCCGGGAGACAGACGCAGTAAGATGCGGTCTCTGAGGGTGCCATTAGGTGATTTCCAAAGGTTGCGCTTTGACAAAGTAAGTCTTCCTAACCCTTTTCTCCTTAAATTCCTTTCCTAGGAACTAATGAGTTTTCAATATCCCAGTGTAGATCAATGTGAAACACCAGGAGAATTCCCCTCCATTTTTTTGCTCACTAATTACCACTCTGTGGGCCCGATTCACAGAACTAACTTAAGACAGAATCCTAAACTTACTACTTTTGGTATTCACAGAAGTTAGGATTTTGTCTTAAGACAAACTTAAGACAGACTTAAGACATACTTAAGACAAAATCCTAACTTAAGTCTGTCTTAAGTCTGTCTTAAGACAAACTTAAGACATAATCCTAACTTCTGTGAATACCAAATACCACACAGTTGTGTGCTCAGGTTCTGGATGTTCGCCCTGTGCAGGAGATGATGGCATGGAGTCGGGAAGCCTGGACTCTGGAATCCTCAGAATTACTACTGATGACAGAAATTGGGGCAGTGAGGATAGAGTCGATGATGGGAGAGCAGCAACATACTGTCTGAACTAGTTGCACTTGAGATTGAGCTTTTATTATCAGTGAATTGAGTGCCTCCAGTTTTTGATCAATTCCAATGGTGTACACAGCAAGAGTGTTTATTAGATCCACCTGTTGATCCATTTTGTCTGAGTGGTAGTTCAATGCTGACACTGTAGATTGAAGGGTTTGTTAGCTTCCGGCCCAGAGTTGGAGATTTCAGCATGGCAAAAATCCCCACCTCCGAGCCGTAAGCTCCGCCTCCGGGCCGTAAGCTCCGCCTCCGGGCCGGAATTTACTCCCCGATTTCGGACTTAGAGTTAGTAGTCTTAAATCTATTCTGTGAATACCGAAAGTAGTAAGATTATTCTGTGAATCCCGAAAGTAGTAAGTTCACTCTGTGAATCCCGAAAGTAGTAAGTGCATTCTGTGAATACCAAATAGTAGTAAGTTTAGGATTTAGTCTTAAGTTCCTTCTGTGAATCGGGCCCATAGAAAGTGAGAGGCAGTTCAGGGACATTGCAGAAATCAGAGCAGAGGGAGCAGAGGAAAAGCTATGTGATCATGGTAGCTTCAGCCTGTCACCATCTTTTTTCCCACTCAGCGAGAAAGAAAAAATATTAAACAAAATAAAGTAGCAATTTCTTATAAAGAAGAAAACTTGAAAGACGAACACAAATAAAGAAACATAAAAGCAAAAGTAAAAAAAAACATGATTGAGAGAAATAATTACCTGGCATGTTGGTTGATTTGTTAGTGCTGACAATTGGAGTGATTGGAGTTACATGGAATGTAGTTTCCTTTGATGTTACTGTTTATTAAAAGAAAATTGAATTAATACATCAGTAGAACAAATAGAATCGATAATGGATGCCAGTATATCAAGAGGAGAAGTGCTACCCAACGGAGGTATGGGAGCACTTAGTGTTTAGTAAAATACCCCTCACACACCAAAAGGCCCCTTGGTGTCATGCTTCATCATTGGGGTCTTCGCACCCCTCTAACGGGATGCGGCGTGCTGCGACCTACGACTACGCGGGAGCACTGATAACAGATGGCTATGTGTGGTGTGTGTGGTGCAAGTGAAAAGGGATATTAATGTGAGTGGTGGTTTTTAGTGAAGGATTAAAAAGTACCTGGCTCGTCGGTATATTTGAAAAAACTTTTATTCATGACCTCGAGCTGGCACTGCTAAAAGAAGTGAAGTGCGAGGTAATTTCTGTCGTGATAATGGACAGTACCTCATGTGTGCGTCGACATGTTTCGGAGCATGAGCTCCTTCTTCAGGACGGGGGCACAACTTCCCCACCTTACTCACGTTTCACTAGTTTGTAACTAAAAATATTTTGTAGTTAACAAAAAGTGAAAAATAATTTTAAGTGTTATAATGTGCCTACAGCGGTTTTTGGCTCAGGATACATGCATTTGCATGACCTGAGAAAAGAAAAAGAAAAAGATGGTCACCCTGGTTATGGGTAGTTTAGAACAGGTGCAATCACCTGGAACACTTAAAATTATTTTTCACTTTTTGGTAACTACAAACTATTTTAGCAGTGCCAGCTCGAGGTCATGACACCAAGGGGTCTTTTGGTGTGTGAGGGGTATTTTACTAAACACTAAGTGCTCCCATACCTCCGTTGGGTAGCACTTCTCTGCTGGTAGGATTCTTTTTGTTTATGCATACAAGTTTGTGGAGTATGAATCCTACTTCTACTACTCTTCCTCCCCCTTTTGTTAAACTAGTATATCAAGAGGGACATTATGTCAATGACACAAGTTCAATGATCAATACTCTAAACATTAAAAGGATTTTTGAAGGAAGATGGTAGAAAATAAATGACTTACTTTATATAGAGCATTTTAATGCTGCAGTTTTGCATCTTCCAATTACTACAGATAGCGAATGTTACTGTAATCTATAGCTGAAAGAGACAATTAGTTATAGATTCCTTACCTTAGAATTACCCCCTGGAGTGAGACTGGATCTTGGGAATTTTTCTTCAGCAGTACCCCTGCGTGTTGAAAGGTGGCATCGGTCGGTTCTTTGTCCATCGTTGGTGTCGTGGTCACCTGGATGACATCGCTGTAGCTACTTAGATGCCGCCCTCGCTCGCTGACATCAGTTCTTTCACAAGACATTCCACACCCCAAGAAGCGCAGAGCCATGCAAGACACTGACAACTGGTGTACAAAATTCGAGCCCTGAAATGGATTCCCTGACCCTAGAAGTTGCCGGGATGATGTCTCTGTAGCTACTTAGACGCCACCCTCACGCCCTGACATCAGTTCTTTCTTTTTCAGCTAAAGCCAGCACAGATCCGGAGAGAGCGGTACCTTCAGTCACTTATTGACTGACTTTTTGCTGACTTTTGTCGACACCATTTTGAGTCTTCACCTCCTGGTGCACGTCAAGGATTCCTGGTTTCAAGGCTTGCGGTTCCTGCTGAAAACTGATGTCGGTGATGGATCCGCACAGCATTTGCCTGTGGTGCCTGGAACGCGACCACGATCCCAAGTTGTGTTCCGACTGCTGGACCATAAATTGGAAGTCTTTGCGGGAGCGGTCCAGAAAGCTTTTCGAGGTCCGGCAGTCGGCTCCGCACCGTTCGAGGTCCCGGTCACGTGGGAGGTCGATGGACTGGTTGCGGAGCCATCACCACCACTCACCTTTAAAGTCTTTGCACTCCTCAGATAAGTCGAAGCACAAGAAGAAGTCGTAGAAGCATTGTCGCTCTTCGACTTCTACCCGTCCGTCGGCCAACGCAACAAGGCATGTGGGTGGTACTCCTCCACGGCTATGCATGTGGAGCCCAAAGGGTAGGCTCTGAGTTTCCCCCCCTTCCCGGGACCCGGAGTGACCCCTGCCCAGCTGCCATGTTTGGGCAGCCCAACCCTGCTGGTGCACCTTCGGGACCTGCGGATTCTGCCCAGGCTTTGGCCCCGGCACAGCAGGGTACCCTTGGATCCAGGCCTGGATCTGAATTAGCACCGGTTGACCTCATATTAACTACACCAGCATCGACTCAACTGGCACCACGCCCGCAACCAATGCCGGTTGTGTCCTCAGCCAGCGTCGACCCCAGCCTCCACCCCGACGTGGACACGGAAATGGGTTGACACCGACCAACGCCGGATCCAGCACAGACAAGTACTTTTGTGCCCCTGTTCCACCCTGGTTCTTTTAGACCAGATTGGCAACCAGAGGAGGTTGAGGAAGATTGGGAGGGGTCTTGAGACCCTTTAACTGACCAGTTGGAATATGATCTGGACTGGCTGGAGTAGTTGGGGAACACCAGTGGTCTGGATACTTCTCCAGACCATGGCATGTTGTCTCTTCCTACCATGGCTACAGAGGAGGGATCTTCTTATGCAGTGGTGTTGTGTAGGGCGGCTGCGGCTCTCAACCTCGAGATACCTGCAGAGGCAGTCAGGACTAACCTCCTGACAGAGGTGCTTCAACCAGCAGCGAGCTCTTCGGAGCCCCTGCTGCCATTTAATGAAGCCCTTGCAGACATCCTTTTGGGCACCTGCTCCAGGCTCAACACAGGGGCTCCTGTGGACAGGATGAATGGCCAATACCACCACCCGGCCTGGGGCGACCCCTCTTTCCTTTCCCAACACCCCTCCCCTGAGAGCTTGGTGGCCTGGGCCTCGACGTCCAAAGGTGCATTTCCCTACCACTCCACCTGATGGGGAATCTAAAATGCTGGACCATCTTGGAAAGAAGATGTTTTCTTCCTACAGCCTGAGACTGAGGTCGGTAAACATCACGTCTGTTGGGCCTGTTACACCCACTCTGTGGGAAACGGTGGCGCAGGTGCTGCGTTAGTGCCCGGAGGAGTCTCGAGCGGTACTCTCCAGTGCAGTTGCTGAGGGGAGAAACGCAGTCAAGTTTACCATTGGCTGTGGGCTGGACACTGCCGACTCGATGGGCAGGATGGTTTCAATGTTGGTAGCCCTTTGATGCTACACCTGGCTGAGGTTGGCTGTTTTTTCAGGGGATGTCCAAGCTAACCTAATGGACATGCCCTTTGATCGCCATCGCCTGTTCGGTGACAAAGCAGAGAACACGCTAGAGTGCTTCAAGGACTCTCGGGCTACGGCCAAGTCCTTGGGCCTCTCCACCACCTGTCCTGTGCAGTCTGCTTTTTGCCCCTTTCGTGGCCACGGAAGGGGTGCCCCACCACATTCCACCCAGAGCCACAGACCAGCGCAAGCTGTTCAGCCCCAGAGTGGTCAGGGACATGGGACTCACCGCTGTGGGTCTGGGGGCCAGCGAGCAGGCCAGTCCACCACCGCCCCCTCTGCAGCAGCCTCCAAACCCTCCTAGTCTGACCTTTCAGGGCCACCAATGGCCTTTGAGCGGCAGGATTTGCCATCATATCCCCCACTGGCGTACCATCTTGTCAGGGGCTACTCCGTTCCCTTCCACACTACCCCTCCATAAATGCCACCTCAGCACCATCGCATGTCGGAGGATCATCTTGCCCTTCTCCAACAGGAAGTTTTGTCTCTCTTGGCCAAGGGAGCAATCAAGCGAGTTCCTGCCCAGAAGTAGGTCATGGTTGCTATTACCACTACTTTCTGGTGCACAAGAAGGACAAAGGCCTGCGTCCTATCTTGGATTTCAGGAACGTCAACCGCTTGCTCCATAAGGAGAAGTTCTAAGTAGTGACGCTAGCTCAGGTCCTGTCTGCCATCAACCCTGTAGACTGGATGGTAGCATTGGACTTGCAGGATGCTTACTTTCACATTCCCGTCCTGCAGGCCCACCGGCGTTACCTGCAGTTCACGGTTGCCACAAGCACTTTCAGTTTACCGTGCTTGGGTGTTCTTGAAAGGGATGGCGGTGGTCATAGCTCATCTTTGTAGATCAGGTGTTCCAGTCTTCCCCTATCTCGACGACTGGCCGTTGAAGGTGGACTCAATAACCACAAAGATCTGACAAAAAGGGCAGACAATCTTTATATCTTCCTTTATGACACAGGACGGGGGGAGACACAATTTCTATATTCTCCAACCCTCTTCTGGTTACCAAAAATAAATTTCAGTCTCATCCAGTCTCAACCACCCCAAGAACATTCTAAAAAACAATTGTTTATAAGTCCCCTCACTATAGACATACCCCTTGATAGAAAAGTGTATGTGACAAACAAATAATTGTGTGAAGGTGAGAGAGACCCTCACGTGCGCTTCACCAGAGGGGCTAATGATTGGTTCTCACTGGCTTGCCCATGTTTCTCATCATCAGAACCTGTCTCACCTCTAGGGCGGTCGACCTCTAATCTGGGGAACTGGGTTTGAGTCTCGGCAATGACGCTGAACTTCCTGTGATTCTGGGCAAATCATTTAGGGGCATATTACCAACAAGTAGCGATAATTATCGCTAAATAGGCTTAGCGACGATTTTTTTATCGCTGCCTATCACTGGATATGTTAGTGGAGAAAACATGCTATTAGCAACGTTTTTTTCTCCATTGTGCTAAAATATCCAGCGACAGCGGCGAAATGCGTGAATATCGCTGAGAATACAGCGATATTCAAGCATTAGCGACGAAATGCTCTTAGCCATGTTATCCACCTCCCATTGGACAACATGGCTAAGAACTGGTCTGGGCAGGTGTTAGTATTTGGAGATATTCGCGCTTAGCGCGAATATTTTCATCGCTACGCCTGCCTTGCTAATAGGCGATAGCGACGTTAGCGACTACTTTCAGTCGCTGACTGGTTGGGTACGCCCACTTTGCATGTCATTGGCGATAAACATTGCTGACATGCAAAGCGGGACCCAAACCGCTTGCTAACGCCTAAAAGCTGTCGCTAACATCAGTTAGCGACAGCTTGCTAATAGGGTGATAGAATTATCGCCGCTTAGCGGCCGAAAACGGCCGCTAAAGCGGCGATAATTGCCTATCGCCCTGCTTGATAATATTCCCCTTAATCTCCCTGTGCCTATCAAAAATGAATGTGTCCTCTAGTAATGCAACTGGTGCTATGTAACTACTTTTTAACAACAAGGGACCCCAATTCAGTCAGGCAGGGACCTCGGGGAACAATTTTTTGGAAACAACAGTGGTCCCATGCATAAATGATAAAACACAACCAATAAATACAGACGAAATCAATTCTATATTTTTAGAAGGACATGTCCAGCCGGACAGAGGTCATTCAGGTTTACTTAATAAACAAGATTCTCAGAATAAAAAATAGGAATACCTTCCACAGTGCCCCTATGTGGTACACAAGCCTGTGCCCAACACTTACGGGGTGATTACAGTTTGTATTTATTGGTTGTGTTTTATCATTTATGCATGGGACCACTGTTGTTTCCAAAAAACTGGTGCTATGTAAAGCGCTCTGATACCCGATTTGGGTCAAGTTCGCGCTATATAAACCTCTGCTAATAATAATATTAATAATTAAGAAAAGAGGTGCAGACAGTAATATGTATGTCTAGAACAGACCCCAATGTGCAAAAAGATAAAATTCCTCCAATATAAAATTGAGTTAGGGCTCACATACACCAAACTTCAATTTTATTCCAAACCATGAACCATGCTCAAGATTAAAACCAAATTGCACGTTACAGACCATATAAAGATGGGATTCTTCCCAGGCAGATGTCTCCCACCTCCAGACTACGGCGGACTTCCTGCATTCACTGTGATTCACTATCAACGAGCCAAAGTCACATCTGACTCCCTCTCAGAAGCTCCTTTTCATCGGAGCAGTTCTGGACACGACACAGTTTCGGGCTTATCCTCCCAAACAGCGAGTCCAGGATATTCGGGTTATGATTCTGATCTTTCAGCCTCTATCCCGGATTTTGGTCACGAGGACCCTGAGGCTGCTGGGTCTCATGGCTTCCTGCATCCTGCTGGTGGATCATACCAGGTGGCATATGCGGGCTCTGCAGTGGGACCTGAAGTTCCAGTGGGCACAGCATCAGGGGAATCTGTTTGATTGCGTTCAGATCTCGTAGGGCACTGCACGACAATTGCAGTGGTAGATAACGAGCCAGGATTGGGTCAACGGCAGATCCCTCTCCCTTCCCCAACCATAGTATGTGGTGGTGACGGATGCATCACTTCTGGGGTTAGAGCGGCCACATGGGAGAGGCGGAGATCAGAGGCCTCTGGTCTCCAGCAGTGTCCGGTAACCACATCAACCTTCTGGAGCTTCGGGCGATCCGTCTTGCACTAAAAGCATCCCTTCCCTCTGTCCGGGAAGAGTGGTGCAGGTATTCACGGACACCACCATGTGGTACTGCAACAATGAGGGCGAGGTGGGTTGTGGACCCTATGTCAAGAGGCTCTCCGTCTCTGTACATGGCTGGAACATCAGGACATATCCCTGGTGGTTCAATACCTGTCAGATTCACTGAATGCCCGGGCGGATGAACTCAGCTGCAGGTGCATGATGGATCACGAATGGCGTCATCACTCAGAGGTGGCATAAGGTCTCTTTCAGCAGTAGAGTGAGCCTTGGTTAGATTTATTTGCCACCGAAGAGAACACACAACGTCATCAATTCTGCGTGTTGGTATTTACAAGGCGGACTCGCTAGGTGACGCTTTTTGATGGGGATGGAGTTGTGGACTTCTATACGCTTTTCCACCTATACCACTTCTGCCCAGAATACTGAAGAAGATCTAGCACGACCGGGCCCAAGTCATCCTTGTGGCTCTGGATTGGGCATGAAGTGTCTGGTATCCTGAGCTGTTTCACATGGCCATCGATCCTCCGATCCGACTGACTCTTCGGGAAAATCTTCTGTCGCAGCAGTGGGGGATGGTCCTCTACCCAAACCTGTCCAGTCTGCACATCCTTGCGTGGAGAATTAAGCAGCGACAGTTGACATCCTCTGACCTTCCCTTCCGAAGTCTGTGATGTTATCTTGGCAGCCAGGCATCCCTCCACTAAGACGGTATAAGCCTGCAGATGGGACAAATTTGTGGCATGGTACACAGCAAAGGCTGTGGATCCCCTTTCTGCCCCTCTCTCTTGTTCTTCTTGTCTTTGGCCCCACAGGGCTCTGCTCTGGGCACTCTGAAGGGCTACCTCTTAGCCATTTCAGCCTTTCTTAGGCTTCCTGATCAGCCTTTTCTTTTCAAGACCAGTGTTGTAAATTGCTTGCTTAAGGGGATTACTCATCTGTTTCCTAATATTCCCTTCATAATGCCTCAGTGGGACTTGCACTTGGTTCTTATCTACCTTATGTACACTCCCTTTGAGCTGCTTCAGAACTGTCCTCTCAGACTTCTTACTCTAAAGATTGCTTTTCTGGTTGCCATCACCTCTGCTCGCGGGGTGAGTGAGCTACAAGCCCATTCTTCAAAACCTCCTTTTCTGGCTATTCATCCTGACAAGGTCGTCCTCAGAACTAGGCCGTCCTTTCTTCCTAAGGTGGTTACTTCCTTCAACATTGGTCAAACCATCACTTTGCCTGCCTTCTTTCCGCCTCCGCATCCTTCTAAAGAGGAAGAGAGCCTTCACCGTCTGGATCCAAAACGTGTGCTTTCATTTTATTTGGATCGCACCAAGCATTTCCGGGTAGATGACCAGCTCTTTGTTGGCTGGGTGGGCGCCAAAAAAGGTCAGGCTGTGCACAAACGGACCACCTCTAGGTGGGCCATTTTGTGCATTAAAGCTTGCTACTCTTTGGCAAACAAAGAGCCTCCAGTGGGACTGCGGCCCATTCCACCAGGGCGACGGCAGCGATGACTGCTTTGGGGCGGGTAGTTCCCCTCATTGACATCTGTCAGGCAGCCATGTGGGCATCCTTGCACATGTTCACAAAACACTACTGCCTGGACAACCAAGCCATGGGAGATGGCTTCTTTGGCTGTTCTGTTCTCCAGGACGTTCTGATGTGAACTTGGTTCTCAGACCCACCTTTGGCGTTGGTATTGCCGGGGTATCTATTCTAAGGTAAGGAATCTATAACTAATTGTCTCTTTCAGATGAACTAGTTACTTACCTTCGGTAATGATATAGGTTAGTTATAGATTCCTTACCGCCCCACCCATCCCCCCATTATGCAAACTGACTTCTAGGGTCAGGGAATCTCTTTAAGGGCCCTAGTTTTGTGCACCAATTGTCAGTATCTTGCATGGCTCTGTACTTCTGCTGTGGAATGTCTTGTAAAAGAACTGATGTCAGCGCGCAAGGGTGACATCTAAGTAGCTACCCCAATGTCGCCCCGGCGACCACAACACCAACGATGGACGCGGAGCCGACTGAAGTCACCTTTCGACATACAGAGGTACTGCTGATGAAAATCCTGGCATGCACCTAGGAAGGTTAGAGGGTACTCACCAGGTTGCCCCGGTTTCACCATCCTCTGGCTGACCAACCCACGCTTTTACATGCCTTCAGCGCCCAAGACAGGATTATGACATCTTGCAAAGCATGGTAGCATTGGCTTATCCACCATTGACATATTTAATTTACTTATAAGTCCCTAGTAAAGTCCACTATATGTGCCCACTGCCTATAAATTAAATGATACTGGTGGTCCTGCAGCAGTGATTGTGCCTCCTACTCAGAACTCTTTAGACATAGCTCAGGCCTGCCATTGCAGAGCCTGTGTGTGCAGTGTTACATCTGCCATTTTGCAAAAACAACAGTTGATGGACAGAATGCAGAACAATGTCATACAGTCAGCTCAGTATAGAGATCTGGGCCTAAATCCACCTTTTTTTGCTCCCCATGCCATTCCAGTTTGAACCAAGCCATATACAAATCAGTCTTGACCCTAGGCCCATTGGGAACAGTCTAGCCCGAACTGTCATGCCAGGTCCTCCCTGGACTGGAAACAAGCATCCTAGGACTGGTTTCGGGGTTTCTCCCCTCATCAGCCATGATAGCTTCACTCCAGTGGCATGAAAAGCCTGGGACCCACATCTGGGCATATCCGTGACAAATGCAAAAACAACAATTGATGGACAGAATGCAGAACAATGTCACACATTCACCCCAGTACAGAGATCTGGGCCTAAATCTGCTGTTTTTTTCCTCCCTGTGCCATTCCAGGTTGAACCCAGCCATATGCAAATAGGTCTTTACCCAGCGCCCAATGGGAACAGTCCAGCCCGAACTGCCAGGCCAGGTCCTCCCTGGACTGGAAACAAGCATCCTAGGACCGGTTTCGGGGTTTCACCCCTCATCAGTCAGGATAGCTTGACTCCAATGGCATGGAGAGCATGGGACCCACGTCTGGGCAAATGCAAAAACAACCTGACAAGGTAACTTACTCGCCAGGCTCAAACCTTCCTTTATATTACATGTAAGTCACTCCTAAAGTAGCCCTTAGGTAGCCCCATGGGCAGGGTATGTATGTAAAATGTAGGACATGTACTTTTAAGTTTTATATGTCCTGGTAGTAAATTACTCTTAAATACATTTTTCACTAATGCAAGTCTTATCGCTCCCATAGGTTAACATTGGGATTTCCTGAAACATCTTTAAAGTGTAATTTCAAATCACAATTCATGGTGAAGTCGGAATTTTAATTGTAAGTCTGAAATGCCACTTTTAAAAAGTTGTCATTTCCGTACTTTAACCATTCTTTGCCTCTGCCTGTCTCTGAATACAGGTCTGGGTTTGGTGATAGCTAGGCTTTGTGCATTCCCTATAGCCAGTCGCATACAAAGGGAGCTGAAGTGTGCCATTCATATCCTTATGGCATATCACCAAGCTGATGGGTCTCCCCTAGCTAGAGTGAGAGGAAGGAGCTGACACTTGCACCTGATTAGGGCTGTACCTGCCCTAAACAATAGCTTCATACTCCCCTGTAGTATGTCCGAAGCAAGGAAAGGAAGGGCAGGGACCATGTGAGGTTCAGAGGTCTCTTTGATGTTAGCCTACTTCAAATACTAAAATGGTTATAAGTACCGAGCCTCTGACACCATGTACTCAATTCACTTTGTGGTGCTGCTACAGGAGGGATGGTCACTTTGCTAACTGTGTTGCTGTGTTGGCTTGATTATTGCTTGGCTACAGGAAGGACTGCCACTTTGCTAAGTTTTCTGCATTGTTGGCTTGCTGGCTTTTGCCTCTGAACTGGGTGGTGAGAAGTACTGCACCTGTTCTACACAACACTTTGCAACCTAAGTAACTCCAATGGCGTGTTGGCTTGCCCCCTGTCCAGGAAATCTCAGGACCATCAAAGATCATATTCGCACAAACGACTGCTGCTAGTCTCTGCTAATCTGAATTCTGACTATGCCTACCATGCCCTCAAACAGTCTTGGGCCTTTGCAGAGTGGTTGCTGCTGATTTCGGGCATCCACATGCATCAGCGCAGGACACCGATCAAGAACTGCCATGTTTGCCTGCTCAACGGCAGACCATCGTGTTTGTCGACTTTGCAGAAGATGCAGTGCCAGAAGGCAGTCCAGCATGACCCGGTGAACTCTGGAAAGATGGGTATCTGAATTCTGTGACTCAAATCACTGCATCCTATCCAAAAAAGGGAGGCTCCAGCAATGCAGGTCCCTATTATCTCAAAGCCCACAGCACTGCTGCAATCCCCCAAGAAAGGTACATGCAATCCGGGATGTACAAGGTCCCTGCTGCCCACCAGCGATATTGCGGGTGGCTTCGAACAGATCAAGTATATCGCTGTCATTTCTCCAGCATAACCGTAAAAACCTACTGAAAGCCCAAGGCTCTTTCCGCATTGTACATTCTTGAAGTATACATACCTTGAGATCCTTTAATTGAATTCTTACCATTTTTATCTTGTTATGAAGAGTAACAAAATATACAATTTTTATACCTCATTGTAGAGTCTTTTTTGTGGTGTTTTCACTGTTTTATTTTATCCCTGTATACACAAATGCTTCACACATTGGCTCTTATGTTAAGCCTGACTGCTCTGTGCCAATCTACCAGAGGGTGAGTACGGGATGATTTAAGTGTGTGGTTGATTCACCCTGACTGGAACTGTGGCCCCTACTTGGACTGGGTGCATACATCTGCCAACTGGAGAACTGATTTCCAGCATGTCCCAGCAGGGATCACATTTCTCAACTGCCTGATGCAATAATTTCCACCCTCCCTTGCCGGTCATCCCTATAGGAGATGATCAGTTTAATGAATTGAAGGTCTGCATTGACATTCACCTATACACACTGAAACTCTCACTGTGTTGATTCTGGGAACAACCGCCACAAGTGAGACAACAGTTCTTTGCTGCCATCCTTGTGACAGCCAAACTGTTGTTCACCAATGTCAGGCAGGGAGTTGATTTCTCATAGCCTATCCCGACCCACACCCCTGTAGCTCTCTCTGATGATCTTCCATGTTGTCTTGAATGCTTGCTTGTCTTGTTAGCAGCACACATATACATGGGTCTGGAAGATACTTGGGTGACCATTCAACAGTACAGCGACAATATGTAGATATTCTTAAAGAGCTCAACAATTCAAGGTGACATTGAAGAAGCTTTACAACAAAGGTATGTCTGCTAATGTCTTGAAATCAAATCCTCAGGAAACAGATTGCCTCCTCATCAACCCATACAACTACATAATAAATGAAGAATAGTTTTAGACTATTTAACAATGACACAATTTTAAGCTCTTGCCAATGATGTGAAATCAATGAGAAAGCGAATAGATTCCAACCTTACCATGACTGATAACGCCTTATGAATTAGATCAATAACTAAGCCAAAACAATGCTATCTGCTATGTAATACCTTCTCTGTTCTCTACATCAATGTATCTTTTGCTGAAGACCACATCCTAATATTTTCTTCTTCTAACTGTCCATGCCTTTTCTGTTTTTTTCCTCCTGCTCATCCATTCTCCTCTCTAATCTCAACCTTTTATTAATATCTCATCCTTCTGATCCCTCTTACTTCCAATATCTTTTTAGCCTCACTCATGTTATCAATTGGTTTATTCAACTATTTCTTTTTACCCTAGATCCTCAGTTACCTTACCTCCCTCTTTATTATATGATCCCTATCCTTATGCTCACTATGTTACTCTCTGATACATCAACATTACCGTCACTATCTTTGAATGTAATACTCGTGTTCTAGGTATTGTCGAAGAGTATAACTTCAACTTGTTGTATGTACAGCACACCTTACCCAAAACAGTGATGTATAAGAAGGCAGAAATGCATAAATAAAAGAAGATCCACTGGATTCTTCATGGGCTTGAGTAAAAGAAACTGCTGTGATAATTGCTTGGTTAAAAGCAATCTCTAACATTTGGACTTCAACAAATATTTCCCAGAATAATAATGGGTAATCAAGGACAACAGAGAAAATGAGGAACAGGTCGACACAGAGGCAACCAGTTTAGCATAGTAGGCTCCAACTCACAGCTCTCTGTGCCAGGGAACCTACAATATATATAGGCGACCATTTTAATAATGTTTTCCCCAGAGTTATCACCAAACGGAGGATACTTTGGTTTGAGAGTGCGTTCACAAAGCTTCATAATTAATCAATTTACACTGAGTACTATAAATGCAGAAAGTACAAGCATACCTCTTTATTTAATATGTTCGAGGTTTTAGGAAGGAGAGAAATAAATAATAAAATCATGACAAATAATGATCAACATAAAGGAACCCGGAAAAACAAATAAATGCCAGAAGTGAGTGAGTAAAAACAACACTTCATAAAGAAAGCATGTACCTGAAGCTGAACCACTTTCATTTGTGGTTGAAGTCTGTGACGTGCTGGTGGTTGGTGTAAAAGAAAGTGATGTTCCTGAAAGTGATGTTCCTGATTGAAGTAAACAAATTCAAAACATTAATATTGTCGATGAGTTAAATTACAAAAAAAATCAGAAAAATCAACAACTACCACATGAGACATTCACATCTCTTGATACAGATGTTATGTAGAAGGAATAGAAATAAACAAAGTATTAAAAAAGCCAATTGGTCTTCGCTGTAATAGGTTGAGTGATTGGCTTTGCAATTGCTTGTTTGTATTAGTTGTAGCTATTTCCAAAACAGATGGCAGTGCGATACAGCGTATACACATAGTTGAGTGATGACAGATGTGCATGCTTCTGTTTGAAGAAATCCTTTCCAAGATCCCTGCAAATGAATGTGCATGTATGCACATGCATTATGATTGCTAGTCTTACCTATGAAGCAGAGGGGATTTCACCAGTGATTTACAAATTGTATCATTGTCCAGTTTCCTTCATTCCATCTTCCTACTGCATGCTCTCTACATTGACCCTGCCCCTTCCCATCTGTCGGTCCATGGTCCCCATCCCCATTTTGATCTTTTTTTAAACAGTTTTTTGTGAGCGGTTGACTATTGCAGTGTGGGGATAGGAACGTATTGCCTAGGTAGGCATTGAGGTGGCTATCTGGGGGCGGCGGCAGGCACAGAAACGGGTGAGTCATGCAGGACAATGTTTGTATACCAACGCCCCCACACTCTAAAATCGGCTCTGCCTGACTCAAAAATGGCACCTGCGGAGGACATAATGCCTCCTGATAACTCCAGACCATCTCAACATCCAGTCCCTTGCCAGGGAATCCTGTCCTATGCTGCGTCCCCCTCTGACTCTACTCAATGGAATCCTGCTCTCTGTGTTCTTCTTCTGGATTCTTGACTTTGGTGACTTTTGTGCTTCCCGCATTTAAAAAAAAATATATATATATGGTTTCCATCTACACCTGGACCCGCCATTATGTCTGACCTTTATTCGGTTCCTTCTTCCCTCAGGACTGCTCCTGATTGTTTTTACTCTTTTTGCTGGACGGCCTTAAATATATATGTATATGTAAATATGTATTATATAATTGTCCAAGCCTAATTGCTGTTAAAATGTAATCCTGTGTGAATTTACTATTTGTATATTTAGAACTCTAACCACTAGTATATGAAATGAAATGTAAATGGGTTTTCTAAAGCGCAGAAAGTTGCCCGGGGGCATCCTAGCGCTAATGGCTAACAATAATCTCAGTGGAACTTAAGTTCAGAAAGAAAAAAACACACTATTTATTGAACAAAAAAGTCTTAAGTTGCTTCCTGAAAGAGGTAAGGTCAGAGTTGGACCTTAAATAAAAAGGCAAGCTGTTCCACAACTTGGCTGCATTTAGAGAAAAGGACCGACCACCTGATCTGGACCGTTTGATCTTTGGCACAGCAGCAAGTAGAGCGTTAGTGGACCTTAGCTGTCTGCTGGGTAAGTAGGGAGTAATTAAAGGGCGACTGATTAATGGGCCAGTTTCCCAAAAGGATTGGTGGGCAAGACAGAGAGATTTGAAACTGATCCTGTCCTTCACCGGAAGCCAGTGTAGTCTTGTCAGTCCAGCTTTTACAGAGGTCCTCCAAGGGATTTGAAGCAATGATTTGATATATGTAGTAGACATTTGTACTTACTACTATTCCTATGTGATTTTAGAGTTTATCTGTTTCAATATGTGGCTTGACAGACTTGATTTGCACATTTATAAATACCTACTACCCAACATGGAACTGTTAGATCTAGTTTAAATAGTTTTTAACCCTACCCACTTACCTGGCCATACCCATGACAAAACACTGGTCCTTAGAACCACATCATAGCTAGAAGAAGATATACAATGACCGGACTGATTTTGCCAAAATTCAGTCGACTATTCACCTATAATCCTCAAAATCTACTGCCACAATTGCGATTACATCCATTTTTGCATAGAATAAACTTGACCATGCCACTTTCTACGCTCATCCTAACTCATCATTGCCTACAATTCATGCAATCCCATTAAAAATAATTCACCTCTGGTTGACATCAGTACTTAACCAAATCATTCTATTGACGGCCACCATATGCTCCTAAAATGTAAGAAAGTCGATTGGATGGTTTTAGAGCTGAACTATATTAAATCAAGCAAGTGTTCCCTGGAACGGTAAAGAAAAAATAACAATCATCGTAAAAGACCAACTGACCCTACAATACCACTCTAAAATCGACAATGTTACAATTAAGGAGGTGAAAAACTCAAATAGAGTCATCATATTTATGAATCAGCGTACTCAACAAAGGACATTTACAACATAATCATCCATTTTTTTCAACCCAGAATGCTCAATTGTTTATCCACACAAAATTCATAAGATTTTCATGCTAATCACTACATGTCCAGGATGTAAACTTTAATGACATAATCAGGGGAATCCTTAGTTCATCAGTTCAACCTGCCATCCCAGGCTAGCCTCAGCACAAACTAGCAATTTCAAATACACAATCAACTTAAAAAATTATCAATCTCACCAAAGACTGTGCTGTGCTCACCAATGGGTCTATGCCCACCCACATATCTTTCTTTTATTATCCTCCCTTCATATTGAAGAAGGATTGAAGCTACTGGCCGAAATTTGGGGAAACTTTTATGGAGAGCTGGGACCAAGAGATATCAAAATATTTGGATGACAAGGATCAGGCTGACGTGGGTATTTAAAGATTTAAAAAATAATTCTTCAGTGTGTGGGGTAATCTGAGGCTGCAGACGCAATTCAAGATGATGTCACTGTTCCTATCTCTATTATGCAAGGCTAGCCACATATCCAGCAAATTTGCATTTGAGATGAGCTAGCTGATAATATAAAAGTACTGTACTCCTCTTACATACATTACTCCTAGGGTGCAGATAAGATATGCCAGTTATCCCTTGAGCGTCTGATTTGATACATCGCCTGCTGCTCGAAAGGCCACTTTGTCGGCACAACAGCCAATTAATAGGGTATCGCCACCAGGTCAGGAATTATACCTGGCACTTCAGTACAATAGGCACAACTGCCATTATATTCAAACGGGGATTATGGATTTAAGGTGATGGTTCAGGGAGAACTCTTAGCTGTACTATCCTGAAGAATGCGTCTCCAGGCAAAAACCAACTAGTAGCAGTATAATCGCCCTGACGAAGTTCTTGTCTAAAAAGTACGAAACGCGTTGGCTGTCCAGTGATTTGTTTCCAATTAAAAAGAAGAATAAAGAAACCTGAACATTGCTAATACTGGATGGACATTAGGGAATTACTTTTTCTTTGGATATTTGAATTGGGAGGTGCAGCCTACAGTTGGCAAAAGATATGCCAGTTATTATTCCATATCTTTTTTTTACGTCTGAAGTAACTCAGTTATAGCAAATTTCCCTCCTTCCCCCAAAGGATAGTTCATAAAAGTGACTTTGTTAGTAAGTGTGAGGGATAAGGCGGGATACATTCTGAGATGAATTATGCGTAAGATCCATCAAAGAGTCAAAAGCGTTTTCTCTCCTGGTAAGACCAATGTATGGCTATGTAGAAGGGTTCTCGGAATTAATAAGAAAAGCCCTCCCTGGCATATTCAAATCAAAACAGGAAGTGATAAAGCTGTCTGTTTCTGTTCACTTGCTAATACCTGCTGGATATCAGAAGTGAGTGAGTAAGAAAAATACTTTATAAAGAAAGCAAATACCTGAAGCTGAAGAACTTTCACTTGTGCTTGAAGTCTGTAAAGTGCTGGTCTCTGGTGTAAAAGAAGGTGCTGAACCTGTTTGAGGAAAACAAAGTAAAAACATTAACTATCAATGAGTTCAATTACTAGAAATTCAGAAAACCAACAACTACCACATGAGACATTTACTTCTCCTGTTACAGACGTTAAGTAGAAGGAATGGAAATAAAACAAGCATTGCAAAAGCCAATATGTCTTGGCGATAAAAGGTTGAATGATTGATCGTCTTTGCCAATGCTTATCTGCAAAATTGTTTAAAAAGAGTTCTTTTAAACAATTTTGTTTTTATTGTATCTACTTGTTTTTAATTATTGAAAATTGAAATATTTGCAAAGGTTTGATATTATGTAATGAACTTATGATTTTTAGCGAATAAAATAGACATTGAATAGATTTCAAGATTTCAGGGTTTTCTTGTTTGAAATTTAATCCATGTGTTTGAAACATTGCAATTTCCTTTAGGTAACCTATCTTAGACCTTCTAGCTGAAGAATAAAATACTCCACCTTAGAGTACAAGAGGCACAGAGCCTCATCCTGAACAAAAGTAGGGAGAGGGAGCTCTTTATTTTTTGTAGTGTCATACACCCTCTCCCTTTTTCCAGTTGAATAAGGGTACCTCCTTCTTGTTAGTCAAACCCTTCCCGCACCACCCAACAACCATGTGCGCAGAAAATCTCCACATTCATACAAACTCTATGTACTTAGTATGTGTACTTAGTATCCTGCTCGACAATTCCTCCTCACGTATGCATTTCCTCCCCATCTTTCCCATCCACCCAGGTGTGGCTTTGGTGAAGGGCCTCTTTCCTTTCAAAAAAGAAAAGGTGCTTCCAATGTGATAGAATGTGGAGTGGTGGGATAACTCCACAGGCGATTATTTATCCCCTCTTTCCAGCCCACTCCACTCTGCACTGACTATGTTTTCACTTAGTACTCAGTTGAACCTTTGCACCAGATTTTTTCTCTTGGATGTCCCACTGCCATCTTCCCGTGCTTCACTCCACACTCCTCCAAATAAACCCCAAACTCTTCCGATACAAATTGAGGAACATTAGCTGTCAATACTTCAACAGGATAACTTCCCTTCTCCACACTTCCTGGCAAAACTCATTTATTGTGTGTGAGCTCACTTCTTTCACCAAACTTACTTCAGGCAAATTGGAAGAGTAGTCCACCATAACTATAGCAAACTTGTTCCCACCACAATCCAATTCATACGGACCACAAATGTCCATCCCCACCTTCAGCCAAGCCTTAAAAGGAAAAGATATGGGAAACACTGGTATTTCTTTTGGCACATATGTCTTTTGCTACATGCACAACTAGTGCACATCCTCACAAAAGTTTCCTAATCTTGATCCACTCCTGGCCACCAAAAATCCCCTCTCATATTCCTCTTAATTCCTGACATTTCTCCATTAACTTCATGCAAGGCTTCCAATAACCTTTCCCTCAACTTGATAGTATTACTAGCTTGTCACCTCTTCTCACAATTGTGTCTTGGCATGATAATTCTGACCAGACATTCTTATAAATTATCAAATCACATGCACAATCCCCCGCCTTTGATCATTCGTTAGGCACACATTATGAGAGCATTTGCATCTCCATGTCCTTCACCACTATGTTCTTCCATTCATTCTCAGAAATTGCTCTAGTCTTTGAGCATACTATGGGGCATATGTATAAAGGAAATTGTGCAGCGCAGTGCTGTGGCAAAATTTGCAGCGCGGCGCTGTATCATTTCCAAAACACAGGAATGTGCCGTATTTACAAGAATACGGTCCACCCCTGTTTTTTTGCTGGTGCTAAAAATAGCTGTGCCAATAGAGACAACCTTGCGCCATAGTGAAAGGGTGCCTGCATTGCAGGGATGAGTGTCTGTGTGCAGGAAGGTGTCCCTTCCTGCACATAAACAATCAATAATGGTGATTTGCTATTTTGCTTTCTGCAGCACACATTAGAAGTAGCAAATCACCATTTTTTTATTACTGTTTTCATGCAAGAAGGGACACCTTCCTGCACAAAAACAATCATTAATGGTGTGTTGCCCTTTCTATGTGTGCTGCAGAATGAAGCACACATACAAAAAGCAGAATCGAGGAGAAATGATAAGAATTTCTCCTTGTTGCACCAATCTAAGGCCTGCTTTTGCATGGTGTTAGTTTTTGGCGCTGTCTCTGATTTACACATCCTTGTACATCTGGGGCAGCCTCAAAAGGCAATGGGTGTTGTGGTGGAACGCCCACAACAACACCCCTTGCATGCCCCTTTCACACAGATACCTGGGTACCACATTTACAAAGTGGTGTTCATTCTTGGAAAGTTGCTTAACACTGCTTTGTAAATATGGTGCAGGGTATTGCGCCACCAGAACATCAAAAAAATGCACATTACGGTGTTGCAATCCCCTTGTACATATGCCCATATGTCCACTATGTCTACTACCAACCATTGCCCTTCTTCTTCAATATCCCCATACATAGGTAATCTCAATCTCAATCTGGAGAATGCAGCACACCTAGAAGTAGCAAATCGCCATTATTGATTGTTTATGTACAGGAAGGGACACCTTCCTGCAAATAAACAATCATCCCTGCAACACGGGCACCCTTGCACTATGACCTAAGGTTGTTTGTGTTAGCGCTAGGCAGATATTTTTAGCTCCAGTGCTAGGAAAAACACAGGGGTGCACCATGGGGCATATTACCAACAACTAGCGATAATTATCGCTATGTTGGCTTAGGGGCAATATTTTTATCACCGAGCTGCGGCGATTTTTATCGCTTAGGAACCTTGCTATTATCAAGGTTTATCCCCTAAGCGATAAAAATCGGTCGCAATGCATGAATATCGTTGAAAAGTCAGCGATATTCATGCATTACCGAGCTAATGCTCTTAGCCCTGTTATCCACCTCCCATTGGATAACATGGCTAAGATCTGCTCAGGGCAGGTGTTAGCTTTTGGAGATATTCGCGCTTAGCGTGAATATCTCCAAATGTTGGTAATAGGAGATAGCGATGTTAGCGACTGTTTCCAGTCGCTAACATCTAGGCACGCCCACTTTGCATGTCATTAGTGATAAATATCACTGACATGCAAAGTGGGGCCCAAGATTGTCGCTATTTCCTACTAGCTGTCGCTAACTGGTGTTAGCGACAGCTAGGTAATAGGGAGATCATTTTATCTCCGCTTTCTTGGCTTTTAAAGCCAAAAAAGCGGAGATAAACCCCCTTGATAATATGCCCCCATATTCTTTTAAATATTGTGCTTTCTTGTGTTTTGGAAATGACGCAGCGCGGCACTGCAAAATTTGCCCCTGTGCGGCACTGTGCTATTTCCCTATACATATGTGTGTGCTGCTCTCACTATTCATTACACTGAAGGGCAATTTCTTCTCAAAACACAATCACCACTGAAAGTCCTTTCCCCACACAGCCGCATAAATAGGCTCACACCTGCCCCTCGCCAGGACAATTCTACATTTTTTGTTACTGTTGCCGCCTATCCCAACTCTGATCGACACTGACTCCAGTTGCTTGGCTGCTGGCTCACCAACACTTAATTAGGGTTGGTCCTGGTAGAGTACACCCCATCCTCTGTTGCCACTGAAATGAACATGCCTTCTCTGTAGTTTTTGTCCCTGACTTTATTACTTCGGTAAAATCATGCGACCAACCCTGGCAAGACTAATCTGCAACTCCCAGGATGTGAAAGCACTCCAAAGGTATGTATAATGTATTGGAAACATTAGGCCTATTACAGACACCTACATTTCATTGTAGCCGAGAAGAAAGAAAGAAAGAAAGAAAGAAAGAAAGAAAGAAAGAAAGAAGGAAAGAAAGAAAGAAAGAAACTGATTACTAGATACTCAGCACAAGAGTAAATACCATATGACATATGAAATGTCTTTCTCTTGCGATAGACATTAAGGTAGAATTAAAAGACAGAAAAAGAAAGACAAAAAGAAAAGTAACAGATGTAATAAGGAAGAGAGTGGCTAGAAGAAGGGATGAAAGAAATCTGGTCAGGGAAGAAGGGATGGAAGGGAAAGAAGAAGAAAGAAGCAATATACTGTGTAGAAAACAGATTACCATTTGTTGAAGTTGTCCTGGTTGTACCTTCTGGTGTAGTTGTTGTTGATGATTTGGAAGAACTTGTTGTTGATTCTGATTTGAAGAGAACAGATTTATAACATTAATATTATCATGAGTTAAACTGATTACTAGATACTCAGCACAAGAGCCAATACCATATGAGATATAATAGACATTACTGTTGAATTAAAGGAAAGAAAAAGAAAGAAAGAAAGAAAGAAAGAAAGAAAGAAAGAAAGAAAGAAAGAAAGAAAGAAAGAAAGAAAGAAAAGGAACAGATGGAATAAGGAAGAGAGTGGCTAGAAGGGATGAAATAAATCTGGTCAGGGAGGAAGGGAGGTAAGGGAAAATCAAAGAAAGAAGCAATGAAAGGAAGAAAGAGAGGAAGAAGTGAGGCTTTGTAATAGTGGGATAAACATATTGTGTCTGAAACAGGTCATCCATAATCAATGTTGTTGTGCTTGTACTTGCTAATGTCACAGTGGTCGTTGTTCTAGAATAAGGGGGCATATTAACAAGATGTGCGATAATAAAAGCACATCGCACATTTCCATATCGCTGGCTATCGCCGGATTTAATCGCCGCGATAGCGCGTAATTATCAATGCGCAACACGTAGGCGAAAAATAAATCCGGCGATAGTCGGCAATAGGGAACATTAGCGCATGAAAACAAGCGTTGTTTTCACGCGCTAATGTGTGCCTTGATAATATGGGGGGGTGGATTCAGCTTTATGATCCACACCCCCATGTTAGCAATGCCTAACACGTACTAACAGCAGGCGTTGGGAGACCTGCGATAAACGAGTTTATCGCAGGTCTCCTTCTCCCAACGCCTGCCTTGATAATAGGGTGTTAACACCTCCAACCCCATTTTAGACGTGGTTGGACGTGGGAAGGCCCACCCTGCATCCCTTAAGCGTTATCTAATGCCCCCAGCGTGGGGCGATAGATGACGTCAAGAATACGTCTCTAACTCAGGTTAGAGATGTATTGGTAATAGTGCGATGAAAAAAAAATGCGTTAGCGACTTTAAAAAGTTGCTAACGCATTTATCGCGGGCTTGGTAATATGCCCCCAGGTTCTGTTGTTATTGAATATGGTTTCAAAAGGACACATTCAAAACTTTAATATTACCAATAAGTTAAAATTTGAAACGTGACAACTATTTCTTTACAAATAAAACATATTCCTTTTGGTAAACTCTTTAAGTAGAAGGACTTTTGTCAAAGTAATAAACTTTGTGAAAAGAAAGGAAGAAAGGGAGGAATAAAGGAAGAAACCAATTAAAGAATGAAAAGGAAAAAAGGAAGACCTCCAGGAGCTAAGGTATGATAAGAAGCTCATGTACCTATTACAGTCGGTGTTGATGATGTTGTTCTTGTGCTGATGCATGTTGCTGTCCAAGTTGTGCAAGCTGTAGAAATATGTAGAGTTGTGATGAAGGAGAACAGAAAATATATATGACATAACATTTTTGTGACTACTTTAAGATCAATTTTTTTAAACGTATTTTATTGCTTCCCTGTGGTACAATTGGGTTAATTGATTAATCACTTTTGCAGCATACTCATCTCTTGTCCATATACTTTTCTAATCAATAAATGTGCAGCAATTATTTATAATAAACAGTCCAAGACTTTACAATGTCCTGTGTGTGTGGGACTGTTAAAATAGCAAAATCATCTTTTTCAAACATTTATATATGCAACTCTTGAAAACTCACAACAAAGCCAAAATCCACTGGAAATGTTACTCAGATGCATTTATACTATGATACCATTGCCAAAGGAGGGTATGCAAAACCCAGTCATTTGGAAAATTCCAGGTTATGGGGACCTATTCTAACTGTTAACACAAGCAGCCGCCGGTACACATTCCGGTAGCCAGGGGGTTGGAGAGGACAAACACCGGAGTACGTCCTCCCTATGATTTATACTACACAAAAAATACTCCTATAGGATTACACCAGGACAGGATATCTGGTGGTGTGTAATTTTCAATGTTGGGGAAGACTACACCTTGAGTGGTAGAAAAAGATAATACAATTAACCACTTAAAGGCAGGAGGGCCATGCTACTCATGTCCGTGTGTCTAGGAGCAAAAAACACTTTCTTTTTATTTACCCTCACACACTCCAGTGGTGTCATGATTCATCATCGGGTCACCCCGACCCCTAAAAGTCGAGGTGGGCTCAACCACAGTGTTGGGCAGCTCTTTGAATGGATGAAGGAAGGGGGCTCAAAGATTAAAAGACCAGTCAGACCCCTGGTTTCCCTTCATTCTTGGGTCTGGCTGGGTCAGTAAAAAAACTAAAAAACTGGTCTTTATTGGATTTTAATGGTCCTAAGACCCTAGTGCCGACATGTTTTAGTCCACACGGGCCGTTTAGGTCCAGGACTTTCTTCAGGGCTGGAAATGGACGACCTTCTATGTGTAGGGAGAAAAAGGATGGGAAATCCCTATCCTATCTGTGTAGCGAGGGAAGAGTAGCTTCTCCTCGTGTGTGTAAAATGTCTCTGTGTTGCCAGGCTCCGTCTGTGGGGCAAACTCACAAGGGGACATAGGGGCATATTACCAACAACTAGCGATAATTATCGCTATTTTGGCTTAGCGGCAATATTTTTATCGCTGTGCTGCGGCAATTTTTATCGCTTAGGAACCTTGCTATTATCAAGGTTTATCTCCTAAGCGATAAAAATCGGCCAAAAAGCATGAATATCGCTGAAAAGTCAGCGATATTCATGCATTACCGAGCTAATGCTCTTAGCCATGTTATCCACCTACCATTGGATAACATGGCTAAGAACTATTCAGGGGCAGGTGTTAGCTTTTGGAGATATTCGCGCTTAGCGCGAATGTCTCCAAAAGTTGGTAATAGGAGATTGCGATGTTAGCAACTGTTTCCAGTCGCTAACATCTTGGCACGCCCACTTTGCATGTCATTAGTGATAAATTTCACTGACATGCAAAGCGAGGCCCAAAATGGTCGCTATCTCCTACTAGCTGTCGCTAACTGGTGTTAGCGACAGCTAGGTAATAGGGAGATAATTTTATCTCCGCTTTCTTGGCTTTTAAAGCCAAAAAAGCGGAGATAAACCCCCTTGATAATATGCCCCTCAGTTATCTATATCATGTGTATAACTGTAAGTGCTTAATCCATAGTGCTGCATGCTAGATCCAGTGTGCATGCCGTAATTGTGGGGAGATACCCCACTCAGTGCCACTCATACAGGATGTTCTGTGACAGGCTTACATAATATGACATGCCCGTTGGGTGGCTGTATAACACACATTCTAACACCAACTCAGTGTTAGGATAGGTAGAAGTAGACAGTAAAAACCAGCAGAGGCAGTCTCAATTGCAGTTAAAAACGATACATTTTTGAGTATAATTGAAAACAATTACATGTCATGCACTCAACTGTACATTCATACACTTCCATACAACCTCAAAATGTGCATCGTGTTTTGTAGGTTAACATTAACAGGACAGTCATCCTAGGAATATCCTATCTAAATGATAATAGCAATACGTTAATATGTAAATTAGCTTTAGCAAGATTTTTGGCCTGTATTACTCTTGCATGCATACTGTTGGTGCATAATCGCTTAGCTAATATGACATGTAGATCATGCATGCCAGAGTAATATGAATATTACATATAACATGGCCAATTGTTGCCTTCACTCTACTACAGGTTGAGGAAGACAATTTTGGCAATCAGGTCTTTCCTGAGACTTTGTTTTTGAGAGGAGACAGTTCTTGATTGTGCGAATGTTAGTGCAGTAATACAGTTGTCCCTTTTGTATGACATTGGGGCTGATTAAGATGGCAGGGAGACCGCCACTGACAAGCTGTCAGGGGCGGTCTCCCCACCATCCTAAGCACCTTTTCCACCCGCAAGAGTTTGATGGTTGGCGATGTGCAGGTGGGGTGAAAGCCTGACCGCCACGCATCTGACAGGCTCCTTGAGCCCGCCGGTGCTGCAGAGGGCCTTCCAATCCCTACAATGTTGGTGGTGCCTACCAGGCACTGCCATACAGTTTAGGATGGTCCCTCCCCACCAGTCTCTCCATGGCCGCTCACCCGCCAGGGAGCTGGCGGGGATGGAAATTGGGGGCCTGTAGCGGGCTCACCTTCACCCTGGGCCCTTTTCTTTGGGTGTGGAGGGCCACCTATGGTGCCCCCAACAGATCCCTGTACCAAGTGACAGGCACTGCATGGTGCCTGTCACATAGTAAAGGGATGTGCTATACATCCCTTTTTCCCTTTGCAGCCAGCAGCACCCGCCGCAATGGAAAACCTGTACAATGCAACCACCACGGTGGCAGCCGCATTATATTTTGTCCTGTGGGACCCCAGATACTATGTCAGGCAGTCCATTAGTTTTGCCATCCTAATTAAGCCCATTGTGCTTTTCTCTATCATATGTTATGTTACTGCCTTCTTCCATTATACTACCCTTCTGCTTGTTTAATTGGTTTAAGGAACAGTTATTACTTTTATGGTGTTCAATTCAGAGACATTGAATGGACAGAAATCTTAATTGTTCTTGTTAGAAGTCAATTGTGTGACCTGCAAATCACTAAGGGGCAGATTTACAAGCCCCTTGAGCCTCATTTACGCCGCTGTTGCGTCACTTTTGTGACGCAGCGGCGGCGCAAATCCTGCTCCATGGTGCGGGGGTACTTACAACGTGACGCATCTGGGAGATGCGTCACGTTGTAATGCCCTGCGCCACATGTAGGTGTTTCTGTGCAGGGGGGGTGTTCCGGCGCAGGAACGCCTCCTAAAAGTGGCTGAGTGAAATCTACAAGATTACACTCAGTCACTTTTAGGCCCATGCTGCGTCAAAACCCTGCGCCTGCCTGAAGCAGGTGTAAGGATTTACGCAGCATTAACTAGATAGGGCCCCCAGAGCATTGTTGGAGCTGCGTCGCACTTGCGACGCAACTCCAGCAATGCGTCACTTTTACGGCACAGATGCGTCACGCATCTGTGCCGTTGTTGCACCATGCGGCGCATTCATGATGGCGGAGCTGTGGCGCACAATAACTGGCGCATCCCTGCTGATTTGCAGGGATGCGCCAGTTATTGTAAACATGCCCCCTAATATCTTAGCGTTATCCATTTAACTCAGTGGGTTATTCTTAACAAGTTATGTTATGCTATTGTGAGAAACTAGATTGATGTGCTATGGGAGAGTCAGGTTAAATCTAAGCATGGGCGGATTTTGCGAATTGGCAATCCGCGAAATTGCGTATTTACGGATTCGCAATCCGCAAAATCCGCGAACTCTCGCGAATTTGCGGATTTTTTTTTTGTGTTCGCAAGGATTTCTGCCAGTTCGCGAGGATTTTGTACCAGTTCGCAAACGCGAACTTACTTTTCGGGTAGCAAAGGTCGCGAACATGTTGTTTCTACATCTGGTTCATCACAGCACCCTCTGTTTCACCACTGCCACCCTCTGTTTCACCACTGCCACCCTCTGGCTCACCCATGCCACCCTCTGGCTCACCCATGCCACCCTCTAGTTCATCACTGTAGATTATGGGTGGAAAAGCACACCTGCCCTGCCTCAACTGACATAAATGAATTAGGGGCTGATTAATGTGTTACTGAATTTGAACTTCCTGGCTGGAACCTGCTTCCTTATCTGTAATTGCTTTCTCTGAGCCTGCTGTGAGGGTCAGAGCAGGGTCATAGAATAGTTGCAAGTAGGCAACTGAACTCTGAAGGGGCCCCTCAGGAAGCACTACAGGGAATGGTTACTAATGATAAGATTGAACTTTTGCACCTGCTGAGTGCTTTCAGTTATGTCTGTAATTGCTTTCTGTTGCAGTGTAATTTTTTTAACAGGACCTTTGTTGTATACTTGTAGCTATTCTCTGAGCCTGCTGTGAGGGTCAGAGCAGGGTCATAGAATAGTTGCAAGTAGGCAAATGAACTCTGAAGGGGCCCCTCAGGAAGCACTACAGGGAATGGTTACTAATGATAGGATTGAACTTTTGCACCTGCTGAGTGCTTTCAGTTTTGGAAAAATCCAAATATCCAGCAGCATCCACAAAAAGTAATCCTTCAAGGTCAAGATCCAAATCAAAGTGACCAGCACATGAAGAAACCACTGAGAGGAGCCTGCTGGACAGGAACAGGAAGTTGGAGACTGTGGGGCACTTCCTCCCTCCCAACCCCCCCCAAAATGGACTCCTTGCAAAAAAAAAAAGTGCAGGCAAATGTCAACCTGAGGAGTTATTCTGATAAAAATCATAATTTTCAAGGTTTATGCTGCCTGCTGGTGGATTTCTTGTGCGAAATTGCAAATTTTGCAATCTCGCAATTGCGAGATTGTCGCTGCCCGCCGCATCTACATTTTCGCAAGTGTTTACTCCCGCGAAATTGTATAGTATTCTAGTTGGCAAGTGCGACCAAGCAAAAAAATCCGCTTCGCACGGATTTACGAATTTTCGGTAAGTTCGCGAGAGTTCGCGGATTGCGAATTTACCGAAAATCTGCAAAATCCGCGAGCGGAACGGATTTTACGCCCATGCTTAGTTAAATCTTATTGTGAACTGTTGCTGAGCTTCTAAAACACAAAGTAATACATCTCTGTGAGAAATCCCGGGATTACTTTTGGCAGCTTGAAAGCATTGCTCAGTGTTAGACTTGTCAGCTTTAGGGTGGTCTTCCCCCAAAGGTTTTGCTTTTGCCCTCTACTTTTTGCTGAATTTGTTATTGTTGGTCTTGGGACTCCGTGCACTTTACCCCTGTTAGCAAGTGCTAAATTGCTTGTGCTTTCTCTCCCTAACATGGAAAAATTGGCTTACACTTAATTAGCAAATTTTTAATTTACTTATTCATCCATTGTAGAATGCTATATTATATACTCAAGGCCTGTGAATTAAATGCTACTAACGGGCCTGCAGCACTTCTTATTCCAAACACTTAAGTAGCCCCATTAAAACATTTCTTAAGCCTGCCATTGCAGCCTGAATGCCTGAATGCCTTATTGGCTTGCTAGTACAACGCTCTACAACCCTCTTGCAAAGCTTTAACCTCTGCTTTTATTGCATATAGCTTACTCCTAAGGTAGGCCCTACGTAGCCCATAGGGGAGGGTGCATTGTAATTAAAATGTTGGACATGTACTTTTAACTTTTACATGTCCTTGTAGTAAAAAATACCTAAATTCATTTTTCACTACTTTGAGGCCTACCTCGCCCATAAGATAACATTGGGGTGCCTTGTTACATTTAAGTGCTAATCTTTGATTGGGAACATGTAAAGGTTTCATGTTTGGTGTGTAAAGTCAGCTTTTTAGTTACAGTTTAAAAATGTACTTTTAGAAAGTTGGCATTTTACTGCTCTAAACAATTTGGTGCTTGCAGCCTATCCTGGTCACATGATTGAGTATAGTTGTGCCTGGGTGGGCCAGGCAGGATGGGGTGCAGGACCGGGGCATGGCCCTACTTGCAAATGAATAGCCTGTGCTCTGCCTTCATACAAAGGACTTATCACCCCTGCATCGTGCATGCATCCAGCTTGGAGTCTGGAATAAAATAGGGACCCTCAGACCCACTCTTCAGTTCACTTTCTGGA
This sequence comes from Lissotriton helveticus, assembly GCF_964261635.1. Taxonomy (NCBI): domain Eukaryota; kingdom Metazoa; phylum Chordata; class Amphibia; order Caudata; family Salamandridae; genus Lissotriton; species Lissotriton helveticus. The sequence continues at coordinate 31,914,795 of NC_136072.1, read as the reverse complement.
CTTGCTGAAGATCTCTCGGAAGACTGCCTGTTCATGTGACGTGCTCTGTGTACTCCAGAAGACTGCTTTGCTGCACCTGGAAGCACTGTTTTCTGCCTGCAGCCTGCCTTGAACCCCCAGAGGACTGCCCTGCTCCTTGAGCCCTGCTTCATCACCTGCACCTAGCACTACCAGGGGGCCTACAAGGGCTAGTGTGCTGACCTCTTGATCAGAGCCTCAGGGGTAAAAAAGGCTCTTACCATTTGAACCCACACATGGACCCAGCATGAATGAGTACTAAGCCCCAAAGTGGTACCCCTCCTGCCCTGGACCGATGAAGGTGCCCAGATAGCTAAAATCCAAAACTTGGCTTAAGAGAAGACTGGCACCAACCCTATTGTATATCTGCCCAAAGTGCATCGTTGGTCAACCTGACTTCACGGCGGCACCCACCTACATTCTTCTCTGCTGGAATTCTGTTTAACGGTTCATCGTTAAAGGGGTGTCCGACCTCCTGGGTAAATACCCAATATTCCGAATCTTTCTTCCCGCAGACCATCACTCCACATACTTTTATTACGAAAGTACCATGACTCCGCAATGCCATTATAACGCATGGCATTATATTTTATATGCTTTTACCACGCATACATTCACAACGAAATTTGTTGTAAATGCATGAATGGTAAAAGCATGTTTTTTTATATGTTAGGATAAGGTAAGTATGGGTATAGGGGTATATGTTTTGGGGTTCTGAGGTATATGATTTTGGGTGATTGGGTATTTTAAGGGTTCAGATGTAGTTTTGGAGTACAGGGGTATTTTTAGGGTTCAGGGCTAGTTTTAGGTTATGGGGTACCGTGGTATTTTTAGGGTTTAGGGCGAGGTTTGGGTTTTGGGGTACAGGGGTATTTTTAGGGTTCAGGGATAGGTTTGGGTTTTGGGGTACAGGGGTATTTTTAGGGTTCAGGGATAGTTATGGGTTTGGGGGTACAGGGGTATTTATAGGGTTTAGGGATAGGTTTGGGTTTTGGGGTACAGGGGTATTTTAGGGTTCAGGGATAGGTTTGGGTTTTGGGGTACAGGGGTATTTTAGGGTTCAGAGATAAGTTTGGGTTTTGGGGTACAGGGGTATTTGTAGGGTTCAGGGCTAGGTTTGGGTTATGGGGTACAGGGGTATTTTTAGGGTTCAGGGATAGGTTTGGGTTTTGGGGTACAGGGGTATTTTAGGGTTCAGGGATAGGTTTGGGTTTTGGGGTACAGGGGTATTTTAGGGTTCAGGGATAAGTTTGGGTTTTGGGGTACAGGGTATTTGTAGGGTTCAGGGCTAGGTTTGGGTTATGGGGTACAGGGGTATTTTTAGGGTTCAGGGCTAGGTTTGGGTTTTGGGGTACAGGGGTATTTTAGGGTTCAGAGATAGGTTTGGGTTTTGGGGTACTGGGGTATTTTAGGATTCAGGGCTAGGTTTGGATTTTGGGGTACAGGGGTATTTTTAGGGTTCAGGACTAGTTTTGGCTTATGGGGTACAGGGGCATTTTTATTGTTCAGGCCTAGTTTTAGGTTTTGGGGTACAGGGGTATTTTAGAGTTCAGGGCTAGTTTTGGTTTTGGGGTACAGGGGTATTTTTAGCGTTCAGGGCTAGGTTTGGGTTTTGAGGTACAGGGGTATTTTTAGGGTTCAGGGCTAGGTTTGGGTTTTGGGGTACAGGGGTATTTTTCGGGTTCAGGGCTAGATTTGGGTTTTGGGGTACATGGGTATTTTTAGGGTTCAGGGATAGGTATAGGTTTGGTTTTGGGGTACAGGGGTATTTTTAGGGTTCAGGGCTAGGTTTGGGTTTTGAGGTACAGGGTATTTTTAGGGTTCAGGGCTAGGTTTGGGTTTTGGGGTACAGGGGTATTTTTAGGGTTCAGAGCTAGATTTGGGTTTTGGGGTACATGGGTATTTTTAGGGTTCAGGGATAGGTATAGGTTTGGGTTTGGGGTACAGGGGCATTTTTAGGGTTCAGGGATAGCTTTGAGTTCTGGGGTTCAGGGGTATTTTTAGGGTTCAGGTCTAGGTTTGGGTTTTTGGGTGCAGGGTGTATTTTTAGGGTCAGGATGGGTTAGTGTTTAAGGGTGCTGGGGTATTTTAAGGAGTGAGGGTGGGTTAGGATTTCGGGGTGCTGGGGTATTGTAAGAGACCAGGGTGGGATCAGTTTTAGGGTGAAAAGGGTAATTTAAAAAATATTATATATATATATATTCATCACACAAAAAGGTTACCCTTACGAATGAGCCACTCACAGGTAGGTAGAGTTTTCGTATTTATTTCAGAAGCTGCAGCTTGGAGCAAAAGGTCATCTTGCAATTGAACATGCCGACGCGTTTCGTGAATGTCTTTCACTTCTTCAAAGGCAGAATGAAAAAATAGCCGCACTGCCTTCTTTTATGTTGATAACAGGGCACCCGCCCAGGGACTCAGGGCGAGGGCGAGCAGATAACAGGACAGGAGGTCGTTTCGGAAGGATTTAAACTGCAGTCTGTGAGCTATGGACTTTGTTTGCAAACCCACTGGGGCTTTACCTTTGAAAAACAGCGCACAGCACCCCACGGAGGGAATACTGTCACTACAAGTACCAGAAAGCCTCGCCCTGAGTCCCTGGGCGGGTGCCCTGTTATCGACATAAAAGAAGGCAGTGCAGCTATTTTTTCATTCTGCCTTTGAAGAAGTGAAAGACATTCACGAAACGCGTCGGCATGTTCAATTGCAAGATGACCTTTTGCTCCAAGCTGCAGCTTCTGAAATAAATACGAAAACCATACCTACCTGTGAGTGGCTCATTCGTAAGGGTAACCTTTTTGTGTGATGACTATATATATATATATATATATATATATATTCCTGATTTCGCCTCTAGCACACAGGATTCGAATCCCAAGAGACGATGCAGACCCAATATCGTGCTGAATATTCTTTATTGTAATTACTCGCCCAACACCACCGCCATGACGCGTTTCGGTCCCTCTCGGACCTTGATCACATGACACATTACTTGGGCAGAACAACACTTTTTAAAGTGACAGTGCAATTACCAGTGTGCTAAACATGGATGAAAGACTCAGGGGTATATTACCAACAACTAGCGATAATTTTTGTCTCTAACTTGTTTAGAGACAAAAATTATCGCCGCACATCGGCGATTTTTATCGCAGATAAACCTTGCTATTAGCAAGGTTTATCGCAAATGCGATAAAAAACGGCCGCAATGCATGAATATCGCTGAAAAGTCAGCGATATTCATGCATTATCGAGCAAATGCTCTTAGCCATGTTATCCACCTCCCATTGGATAACATGGTGAAGAACTGCTCAGGGCAGGTGTTAGCTTTTGGAGATATTCGCGCTTAGCGCGAATATCTCCAAAAGTTGGTAATAGGAGATAGCGATGTTAGCGACTGTTTCCAGTCGCTAACATCTTGGCACGCCCACTTTGCATGTCATTAGTGATAAATATCACTGACATGCAAAGCGGGGCCCAAGATGGTCGCTATCTCCTATTAGCTGTCACTAACTGGTGTTAGCGACAGCTTGGTAATAGGGAGATAATTTTATCTCCGCTTTCTTGGCTTTTAAAGCCAAAAAAGCGGAGATAAACCCCTTGATAATATACCCCCTCAGTTCCTGCTTCAATAAAGTTATAGCTGTGTAATACATTTCTAATTAGCTATAGCCTATACAGCTACCCTCCAGTACAAATATTGCTGTAAAATACAGTACAAGTAAAGTGCAAGACGTGCCAAGAATCATGTGCAAAATCGCAATTCGAGTAAACATTTACAATAAATATTTGCTACATCGAATAAAAAACATCTAAATATAATTAAATTCATTATTTCAGATAAAACCAACCCATTAATAAGCATCAACCATAATAAACGGGGACCTTCTAAAATCAACGCATGATTTAAAAATCTATGCTAAAAGAGTCCTCCACGGCTGCTACTAATGATGGGTCTAGTTCACTCGAGCACATGAATCCCGTCCGTAACTGGCACTTGAGGAGGGTTGTATTTAGCCACTGCCCCTGCATGAACATGAGAGTGATTTTTCTTGAATACAGCCCAAGTGGGCATATTTCTAATCATCCACCCACACAAAATCTATCAAAACAGTGTATTCAAGACCCCAACCCTAGAAATTTAAACAAAAAATAAGAAATATAAAATACTTAAAATTCATTTTACATGCGGCATATTGACTTATTCATTTTCGACGGACACTAGAAGATATATACAGCTTTAAAACCACCTTAGGCTTCAGATATGGATTTATAAAAACGTATAGAAATCTTCCGTTGAGTTTAACCCGTTAGGGCTCTTAGTGTCCATCTCAAGAATGTATTTTGTTTCCAGTCTCCTTAGTTAGGCATTTCTGTCTCCACCACGCCTCAGGGGTAGGATGCAATCAACAATATAGTATTTCAGCAGATCAGGATCTTTTGCATGAACTGCTGAAAAGTGCCGTGCTACGGGGTACGACTCATCCCCATTTTTAATAGCCCGTAAATGCTGCAGGACTCTCTTGTGACATTGGGGTCTGGTGCTCCCTACATACTTTAATCCGCAGGGGCACTCTAATACATAAATTGCGTATTCCGTTTTACATGTAAGTTTTTTATCTATCTTCCTAGGTGTACTATGGAATGGGCTATAGTATTCAGTCTTGTTAATGCCTTGCTTACATGCTTTGCACACCGCACAATTAATGAAACCCTTACTTTTCGTCAGCCAGTCCGTAGGGGATTTAATTTCAGGACTACTGGAAACCAAGGTGTTGCTCATGGAGTTGGCTTTTCTGAAAGTTAAATTGGGGGAACGTGAGAGTTTCTCCCCCAAAATTGGATCGTTCTTTATCAGAGGCCAATTCCTGGTAATAATTCTACGAATAGCCTGGTGCTGGTCACTGAAAGTTAGAATGAGTCTCAAGGGCTGTTCGTCAATGGGAATGTCTCTGATTTTTTCTCTGGTTACCAATGCCTGAGATCTACTTTGCGCATTGGCCCTTCTAATCGCATTATCAATGATCTTGGGGCTATACCCTCTTTCGATAAATCTTGTTCTACATTCCCCCTGTGCTTTAAGGCAATCTGTGTCCACACTGCAGATTCTCCTGATCCGCAACATCTCCCCATAGGGGATGCTGCGGATCAGATGGGCAGGATGGTTGCTGTCTGCATGTAGCACTGAATTGCCCGCCGTGCTTTTCCTATGCAATTTCGTGTTCAGAGAGTTCTCGCACACAAATATTTCAACATCAAGAAACATGACCGAGGACTTGCTAATGTAGCTGGTAAACACTAAATTCATATCATTGGTATTGAGTGAGTTAACAAAATCAAGTGCTTCATTTTCTGTTCCCCGCCATATGAACAATAGGTCGTCTATGTATCTAAACATATGTGCTACATGATTGTTAACAAATGACAGATCAGCATCTAATAATGTCTGTCTTTCCCAAAAACCCATGTGCAGACAGGCGTAGCTAGGGGAAAAACAAGCCCCCATAGCTACGCCCCTGATTTGTTGGTATATCTGTTTGGAAAAAAAGAAATAATTATTCTCCAAGCACATGGTGATGATTGCTATTAGCATTCTATTGTGTTCCTTGTAGCACATGGGACGCTTCTGAAGAAAATAGTCTACAGCTTTCAAACCGTCCCTATGGTGTATACTGGTATACAGTGACGACACGTCCATAGAAATGAGCACCATGTCCTCACTCCATACTACGTTTTCCAGTTTCCTCAATAGGTCACCTGTATCTAATATAAAGGAAGGCAGTGTCCGTACACAATCCTGCAAGAAATGATCTACATACTTGCTTGCATTTTCCATCAGGCTCCCACAGGCAGAAATTATTGGCCTGCCAGGTGGGTTCGAAGTACTCTTATGTACTTTTGGTATGAAGTACAATACCGGCATTATGGGATTATCATTTTTCAGAAATTTGTGTTCATCTGCTGATAATGATCCCGCACTTCTCCAGGCCACCAAACATGAGTAAAATTTGTCCCAAGCTGCTCTTACCGTACTCATGTCACAACGCCTATAGCACTGCTTATCACTCAGTTGTCGCTCTGCCTCCTCACAGTACATTTTGCGGGGCCAGAGGACAATGTTGCCCCCTTTGTCTGATTGGCGTACGACAACTTCATTATTCTTGTTAAGCTTGGCCATAAGTTTGAAATAAGCATTGTCTTTGGCCGTGTATCTCTTTTTAGCCTCATTCTGTTTTTTGTGAAGGATTTTTAATTCCTGTGTCACCTTATCATGGAAGATGTCCACATTGTCACGGATCATAACTGGGCAAAATTTAGACTTCACCTTGAATGCAGTAAGGGGTCTTTGTGTTATAGTCGTTGGTATTTGACTCAAAATGTCATCTGTGACATTACCCTCTTCACGTAGCTGATATAAATCCTGCATGAGGCCGATATCATGTACTGCAATACCTGGTGTTTCATCCACCGTTTCCATTATTGCTGTTTTATTCTTAGTGCTGCCCTGGAGTAGATGAAACTTTTTAAGTTTAATTTTTCTCACAAATTTGAACATATCCACTCGGCAGTCAGCATAATTGAATTTCCCTTTAGGACAAAAGGACAAGCCCAATGTTAAGACGGATATTTCAATTTCTGTCAATTGTATATCCGTCAAGTTTATTATAGTTTTGGATTTTTCATGTACATTACACAACTCCATCATTGATTCCATTGTTTTTTTGTCTTTCTGGTATACCGTTTTTTGGGAATTGTACCGCTGTTTGTGACATTGCCGGCGCTCCCGCCTCCTACAGTTCCTTGACTTGTTGTTTGTGCACTTTGTGCATTTTGAGCCCTGGAGCGCAGTGTTTGTCGTCTGTCCTGACTCATGCAGTCCACCTCCTGCGCCAAGGTGAATTTCTGAAAACCCGCTCTCTGCTTTCGTAGTGTCTCGTTGTCAGACCCACTTTCAATAGCTGAGCTAAGGTCAGTTGAAGAGCCAGCAATGGAACTGCCTGCTGTTGTCAATATTTCATTTGGTACTTGTGGTTGAGCTGTTGCCTGTTTCTGGGTATGAATTTGTTGTTCCTTATTTTTGACAGAGTCATACCTTTTAGCAAATGTAAACACCTGCCCGTTTTCATAGTCCCATCGATCCCTTTGGAACTTGAAACTCTTCCGTTTCTTGATTATTTCCTCTTCACGGGCCAGGCGTACCAGCATATCCTCTCTGAATTTATGTACCACTGTAGTAGATGTTAATGTTAGTGGTACACTCGGTGCTGTTTCTACCTTTGCAATCTCCTCATTCAGTGATTCAATTTTACTCTGTAATTTTAGTCTGTCGCTTTCTGCATATTTAACCAGCAACACCACTATTCTTTTTGAGGAATCAAGGTTAATCTCTGCCCAATCAGCCAGCATATTGGGGTCAGGATCTTCGTAGCTGGGGGCCAGCATTATGCGTAGCCCCCGTGGTATACGACCCACCTCCAGGTAGCGACTGAGGGAGCAATGCTCCCACCACTTGGCTTGTTCCGCTTTCATAAATTTTTCCAATTTTTTTATACAGCTCGCGCAGATTAGTAGACGAGTCAATTTTAGGTGGTATGCTATTGTCGGAAACTTCAGCCCCTCGTGGGGCGTCAACAAATAAGTCAAAGGCTGCCGCCACTCGGTTTCGTAACATGTCGGCGGACATGGTGTCAAACAAACTTGGGGCTAATGTGTACGCCACCCACCGCGTAAATATCAGCGGAAATGGCGTACAAAGAATTAATGCTTTAGGGTTAGAACCGTGCACTGCTGTTACTCTTAATTTTCACTGCTTTTTACGTGCCTCCAGGGTTCGTCCCCCGTCTGGGGCGATAAAGCTATAAATCACAAGTAGCAGGGATACCAAAACTGGTATGCCTGTCCCCCTGGGCACCGGTTTGTGCTGAGTGTCCTGCTCCGGATTATTCAATTCAAAGTCATATATTCAATGTTTAACAAATGATGCCTCTTCTCAATCAAGGTTATATCATGCTTTCAATTTATTTCATATCTGATCCAATGCATTTCGGCAGTTTATACTGCCTTCATCAGGGAAATGGTTTCTACAAAAATCAAAGCATAAACGATAATCAGCATCAACAGTTTCATTAAATTCATGATTATGTTATTAACGATGCAAACACTTTACTCAATACATTTTTTTTGCCAATACATTTTTTTTGGGTCCTTTCACTAATACCAAAGTTCTATTTGTGCGCAAGGGGTGCAGTTAGTTAATAATGCAGTTTCACCTTCTCAATGAGTTGTGGGTTTATCTCGCGTTTGGGCGTGGGCGGGTTTCATAATGGTGGCGGTTAAACCATGATAACATGTTTGCCTCAGTACGTGCGCTCGATATCGCTTTTTAAGAAAAACTCCCCATGATAGGGGCTGTTAGGCTAAGAAAACAAGCAGATAGTTCACTTTCATACTGCGCCTGGCTGTTTATCGCGCTTACCTTCGCTGGTTTGGCGCCCTGTCCTACGGCTCATTCGCCGGTTCGGTTCTCTTCCGGTTAAAATACTCGGAAGTATGCGCATGCGCACTTATTGTGCCATTGCGGTTTTGTTTTTTTGGTGCAACTTTATCGGCAGTACAATATTAAAGGTGATCGGCCAAAGAGCTCGCTACCTATATGATAGAAGGGGACATACACATGATGTCCTATTGTTTCAAACAATGCTACAATTATGAAAAATAACGTACAGTGTTGTAAAGATAACCAATAAATAAAATTACAGGTAACATAGAAATTCAGTTCTTTCATTTAAACCCCCCGGTTTCAAGCTGCACAATTTATAAATCCAGTAGTTTTCTTGTTTAAGGAGACTGGTTTTGTTAGTTGGTCCTTCTTTTTTCGGTAGAATTTCCAACACACAAACTCGTAGCTGGCTCACATTATGCTGTTTTTGTGTAAAATGTTCTGCTAAACTAGTCTTGGATGATTTCAGTCTGATGGTACTTTTGTGTTCGTTCATGCGTATTTTAAGTTTCCTTTCAGTGTGGCCAACGTAAACATCACCACATGGGCACTTTATCATGTAAATCAGATTGGTTGAATCGCAGGTAGCATTTACTTTTAATGAAATGGAGTGACCCTTTTGGGGATGTGTTATGGAGGATCCTTTCATAATGTTGTGACATGTGTTGCAATTATGACATGGTACTGTACCTCGAAATGGAGGGTTTTTTTCTTCAAGTTTTGGTTTGAGAAAGTCAGCCAAGTTTTTAGAGCGAGTGTACGCAAATATAGGTTCTTCCAAGAAGATTCCACCAAAATCAGGTTCCAATTTTAACATCGCCCAATGTTTTTTGATAATACGTTTGAACTGTGTACTCACTGTGGAGTATTTACTTACACATGTGATACGATTACTGGATTTTTTGTCGCTTCTTTTCAAGAGGTCCATCCTTGATTTTGATTGGGCCCTTATTAGGGCGTTCTGGGTGAGGTCATTAGGGTATCCCCTTTCACTGAATCTCTGTTTCATATTGTTGAGTTGTACGGTGCATTGTGAGGCCTCTGATACTACTCTTTTCACCCGTAGCATCTGTGAGTACGGTAGATGTTTCTTGAGAGCTGGAGGATGATGGCTGTTATACATTAATAGATTGTTTCTGTCAGTGCTCTTACGGTACAAGTTGGTGGCAAATTTGTTACTAGTTTTGGTAATTTCCACATCCAGGTATTGAATTGTAGTTTCATTAATGTTCCATGTGAAACCTATTTGGTCTTCCTTGGTATCCAAAAGTGTTAGTGCATTTTCCAAAGACTCTTTCGTGCCGCTCCATAAGCAAAAGATGTCATCTATGAATCTTACATACATGGTTGTATGCTGATTCCAGGTAGGGTTATGGTAAACATGTTCCTCTTCAAATGCTGCCATAAATAGGTTAGCATATGCCGGTGCGGCGCAATTTCCCATGGCGGTGCCATGCTTCTGAATGTACCATTTTTGGTTGTGTTCAAAGTAGCTATGTAGCAAGGTGAACTCCATCAGTTCTAGGATGAAGACTTGTAGATCTTGAGGGTATTCACTATCGAGCAAAGCCCTTTCAATGGCTTCCAAACCACTTTGATGAGGTATTGATGTATAAAGTGCTTTGACATCAAATGCAGTAAGGGGTCTTTGTGTTATAGTCGTTGGTATTTGACTCAAAATGTCATCTGTGACATTACCCTCTTCACGTAGCTGATATAAATCCTGCATGAGGCCGATATCATGTACTGCAATACCTGGTGTTTCATCCACCGTTTCCATTATTGCTGTTTTATTCTTAGTGCTGCCCTGGAGTAGATGAAACTTTTTAAGTTTAATTTTTCTCACAAATTTGAACATATCCACTCGGCAGTCAGCATAATTGAATTTCCCTTTAGGACAAAAGGACAAGCCCAATGTTAAGACGGATGTTTCAATTTCTGTCAATTGTATATCCGTCAAGTTTATTATAGTTTTGGATTTTTCATGTACATTACACAACTCCATCATTGATTCCATTGTTTTTTTGTCTTTCTGGTATACCGTTTTTTGGGAATTGTACCACTGTTTGTGACATTGCCGGCGCTCCCGCCTCCTACAGTTCCTTGACTTGTTGTTTGTGCACTTTGTGCATTTTGAGCCCCGGAGCGCAGTGTTTGTCGTCTGTCCTGACTCATGCAGTCCACCTCCTGCGCCAAGGTGAATTTCTGAAAACCCGCTCTCTGCTTTCGTAGTATCTCGTTGTCAGACCCACTTTCAATAGCTGAGCTAAGGTCAGTTGAAGAGCCAGCAATGGAACTGCCTGCTGTTGTCAATATTTCATTTGGTACTTGTGGTTGAGCTGTTGCCTGTTTCTGGGTATGAATTTGTTGTTCCTTATTTTTGACAGAGTCATACCTTTTAGCAAATGTAAACACCTGCCCGTTTTCATAGTCCCATCGATCCCTTTGGAACTTGAAACTCTTCCGTTTCTTGATTATTTCCTCTTCACGGGCCAGGCGTACCAGCATATCCTCTCTGAATTTATGTACCACTGTAGTAGATGTTAATGTTAGTGGTACACTCGGTGCTGTTTCTACCTTTGCAATCTCCTCATTCAGTGATTCAATTTTACTCTGTAATTTTAGTCTGTCGCTTTCTGCATATTTTACCAGCAACACCACTATTCTTTTTGAGGAATCAAGGTTAATCTCTGCCCAATCAGCCAGCATATTGGGGTCAGGATCTTCGTAGCTGGGGGCCAGCATTATGCGTAGCCCCCGCGGTATACGACCCACCTCCAGGTAGCGACTGAGGGAGCAATGCTCCCACCACTTGGCTTGTTCCGCTTTCATAAATTTTTCCAATTTTTTATACAGATCGCGCAGATTAGTAGACGAGTCAATTTTAGGTGGTATGCTATTGTCGGAAACTTCAGCCCCTCGTGGGGCGTCAACAAATAAGTCAAAGGCTGCCGCCACTCGGTTTCGTAACATGTCGGCGGACATGGTGTCAAACAAACTTGGGGCTAATGTGTACGCCACCCACCGCGTAAATATCAGCGGAAATGGCGTACAAAGAATTAACGCACTACTCCCTCACCGTCTGATACGAGCTCACTGATGCCGCTCCGTTTCAGCTGCCGGTAATCGGAAACCGATCCTCCAGCTCGCATCCACCTTGCTCCAGGACAATCCTCTCGCTCAACGGGGGCAACCACGGCTCCTTCTATCCAAGGATCAAAACCAACTTCCGCTGCAGCCGCAGTCCTGAAGCTGAAACACTTCCTGCCGTACAGCCCAAAGTCCAAGGGAGGGGTCACACTGTTACCGGGGAAGTCAATCCGGTAAAAAAGATTCCTGATTTCGCCTCTAGCACACAGGATTCGAATCCCAAGAGACGATGCAGACCCAATATCGTGCTGAATATTCTTTATTGTAATTACTCGCCCAACACCACCGCCATGACGCGTTTCGGTCCCTCTCGGACCTTGATCACATGACACATTACTTGGGCAGAACAACACTTTTTAAAGTGACAGTGCAATTACCAGTGTGCTAAACATGGATGAAAGACTCAGTTCCTGCTTCAATAAAGTTATAGCTGTGTAATACATTTCTAATTAGCTATAGCCTATACAGCTACCCTCCAGTACAAATATTGCTGTAAAATACAGTACAAGTAAAGTGCAAGACGTGCCAAGAATCATGTGCAAAATCGCAATTCGAGTAAACATTTACAATAAATATTTGCTACATCGAATAAAAAACATCTAAATATAATTAAATTCATTATTTCAGATAAAACCAACCCATTAATAAGCATCAACCATAATAAACGGGGACCTTCTAAAATCAATGCTTGATTTAAAAATCTATGCTAAAATAGTCCTCCACGGCTGCTACTAATGATGGGTCTAGTTCACTTGAGCACATGAATCCCGTCCGTAACTGGCACTTGAGGAGGGTTGTATTTAGCCACTGCCCCTGCATGAACATGAGAGTGATTTTTCTTGAATACAGCCCAAGTGGGCATATTTCTAATCATCCACCCACACAAAATCTATCAAAACAGTTTATTCAAGACCCCAACCCTAGAAATTTAAACAAAAAATAAGAAATATAAAATACTTAAAATTCATTTTACATGCGGCATATTGACTTATTCATTTTCGACGGACACTAGAAGATATATACAGCTTTAAAACCACCTTAGGCTTCAGATATGGATTTATAAAAACGTATAGAAATCTTCCGTTGAGTTTAACCCGTTAGGGCTCTTAGTGTCCATCTCAAGAATGTATTTTGTTTCCAGTCTCCTTAGTTTAGCATTTCTGTCTCCACCACGCCTCAGGGGTAGGATGCAATCAACAATATAGTATTTCAGCAGATCAGGATCTTTTGCATGAACTGCTGAAAAGTGCCGTGCTACGGGGTACGACGCATCCCCATTTTTAATAGCCCGTAAATGCTGCAGGACTCTCTTGTGACATTGGGGTCTGGTGCTCCCTACATACTTTAATCCGCAGGGGCACTCTAATACATAAATTGCGTATTCCGTTTTACGATTAAGTTTTTTATCTATCTTCCTAGGTGTACTATGGAATGGGCTATAGTATTCAGTCTTGTTAATGCCTTGCTTACATGCTTTGCACACCGCACATTTAATGAAACCCTTACTTTTCGTCAGCCAGTCCGTAGGGGATTTAATTTTAGGACTACTGGAAACCAAGGTGTTGCTCATGGAGTTGGCTTTTCTGAAAGTTAAATTGGGGGAACGTGAGAGTTTCTCCCCCAAAATTGGATCGTTCTTTATCAGAGGCCAATTCCTGGTAATAATTCTACGAATAGCCTGGTGCTGGTCACTGAAAGTTAGAATGAGTCTCAAGGGCTGTTCGTCAATGGGAATGTCTCTGATTTTTTCTCTGGTTACCAATGCCTGAGATCTACTTTGCGCATTGGCCCTTCTAATCGCATTATCAATGATCTTGGGGCTATACCCTCTTTCGATAAATCTTGTTCTACATTCCCCCTGTGCTTTAAGGCAATCTGTGTCCACACTGCAGATTCTCCTGATCCGCAACATCTCCCCATAGGGGATGCTGCGGATCAGATGGGCAGGATGGTTGCTGTCTGCATGTAGCACTGAATTGCCCGCCGTGCTTTTCCTATGCAATTTCGTGTTCAGAGAGTTCTCGCACACAAATATTTCAACATCAAGAAACATGACCGAGGACTTGCTAATGTAGCTGGTAAACACTAAATTCATATCATTGGTATTGAGTGAGTTAACAAAATCAAGTGCTTCATTTTCTGTTCCCGGCCATATGAACAATAGGTCGTCTATGTATCTAAACATATGTGCTACATGATTGTTAACAAATGACAGATCAGCATCTAATAATGTCTGTCTTTCCCAAAAACCCATGTGCAGACAGGCGTAGCTAGGGGAAAAACAAGCCCCCATAGCTACGCCCCTGATTTGTTGGTATATCTGTTTGGAAAAAAAGAAATAATTATTCTCCAAGCACATGGTGATGATTGCTATTAGCATTCTATTGTGTTCCTTGTAGCACATGGGACGCTTCTGAAGAAAATAGTCTACAGCTTTCAAACCGTCCCTATGGTGTATACTGGTATACAGTGACGACACGTCCATAGAAATGAGCACCATGTCCTCACTCCATACTACGTTTTCCAGTTTCCTCAATAGGTCACCTGTATCTAATATAAAGGAAGGCAGTGTCCGTACACAATCCTGCAAGAAATGATCTACATACTTGCTTGCATTTTCCATCAGGCTCCCACAGGCAGAAATTATTGGCCTGCCAGGTGGGTTCGAAGTACTCTTATGTACTTTTGGTATGAAGTACAATACCGGCATTATGGGATTATCATTTTTCAGAAATTTCTGTTCGTCTGCTGATAATAATCCCGCACTTCTCCAGGCCACCAAACATGAGTAAAATTTGTCCCAAGCTGCTCTTACCGTACTCATGTCACAACGCCTATAGCACTGCTTATCACTCAGTTGTCGCTCTGCCTCCTCACAGTACATTTTGCGGGGCCAGAGGACAATGTTGCCCCCTTTGTCTGATTGGCGTACGACAACTTCATTATTCTTGTTAAGCTTGGCCATAAGTTTGAAATAAGCATTGTCTTTGGCTGTGTATCTCTTTTTAGCCTCATTCTGTTTTTTGTGAAGGATTTTTAATTCCTGTGTCACCTTATCATGGAAGATGTCCACATTGTCACGGATCATAACTGGGCAAAATTTAGACTTCACCTTGAATGCAGTAAGGGGTCTTTGTGTTATAGTCGTTGGTATTTGACTCAAAATGTCATCTGTGACATTACCCTCTTCAGGTAGCTGATATAAATCCTGCATGAGGCCGATATCATGTACTGCAATACCTGGTGTTTCATCCACCGTTTCCATTATTGCTGTTTTATTCTTAGTGCTGCCCTGGAGTAGATGAAACTTTTTAAGTTTAATTTTTCTCACAAATTTGAACATATCCACTCGGCAGTCAGCATAATTGAATTTCCCTTTAGGACAAAAGGACAAGCCCAATGTTAAGACGGATGTTTCAATTTCTGTCAATTGTATATCCGTCAAGTTTATTATAGTTTTGGATTTTTCATGTACATTACACAACTCCATCATTGATTCCATTGCTTTTTTGTCTTTCTGGTATACCGTTTTTTGGGAATTGTACCGCTGTTTGTGTTGCCGGCGCTCCCGCCTCCTACAGTTCCTTGACTTGTTGTTTGTGCACTTTGTGCATTTTGAGCCCTGGAGCGCAGTGTTTGTCGTCTGTCCTGACTCATGCAGTCCACCTCCTGCGCCAAGGTGAATTTCTGAAAACCCGCTCTCTGCTCTCGCAGTGTCTCGTTGTCAGACCCACTTTCAATAGCTGAGCTAAGGTCAGTTGAAGAGCCAGCAATGGAACTGCCTGCTGTTGTCAATATTTCATTTGGTACTTGTGGTTGAGCTGTTGCCTGTTTCTGGGTATGAATTTGTTGTTCCTTATTTTTGACAGAGTCATACCTTTTAGCAAATGTAAACACCTGCCCGTTTTCATAGTCCCATCGATCCCTTTGGAACTTGAAACTCTTCCGTTTCTTGATTATTTCCTCTTCACGGGCCAGGCGTACCAGCATATCCTCTCTGAATTTATGTACCACTGTAGTAGATGTTAATGTTAGTGGTACACTCGGTGCTGTTTCTACCTTTGCAATCTCCTCATTCAGTGATTCAATTTTACTCTGTAATTTTAGTCTGTCGCTTTCTGCATATTTTACCAGCAACACCACTATTCTTTTTGAGGAATCAAGGTTAATCTCTGCCCAATCAGCCAGCATATTGGGGTCAGGATCTTCGTAGCTGGGGGCCAGCATTATGCGTAGCCCCCGCGGTATACGACCCACCTCCAGGTAGCGACTGAGGGAGCAATGCTCCCACCACTTGGCTTGTTCCGCTTTCATAAATTTTTCCAATTTTTTATACAGCTCGCGCAGATTAGTAGACGAGTCAATTTTAGGTGGTATGCTATTGTCGGAAACTTCAGCCCCTCGTGGGGCGTCAACAAATAAGTCAAAGGCTGCCGCCACTCGGTTTCATAACATGTCGGCGGACATGGTGTCAAACAAACTTGGGGCTAATGTGTATGCCACCCACCGCGTAAATATCAGCGGAAATGGCGTACAAAGAATTAACGCACTACTCCCTCACCGTCTGATGCGAGCTCACTGATGCCGCTCCGTTTCAGCTGCCGGTAATCGGAAACCGATCCTCCAGCTCGCATCCACCTTGCTCCAGGACAATCCTCTCGCTCAACGGGGGCAACCACGGCTCCTTCTATCCAAGGATCAAAACCAACTTCCGCTGCAGCCGCAGTCCTGAAGCTGAAACACTTCCTGCCGTACAGCCCAAAGTCCAAGGGAGGGGTCACACTGTTACCGGGGAAGTCAATCCGGTAAAAAAGATTCCTGATTTCGCCTCTAGCACACAGGATTCAAATCCCAAGAGACGATGCAGACCCAATATCGTGCTGAATATTCTTTATTGTAATTACTCGCCCAACACCACCGCCATGACGCGTTTCGGTCCCTCTCGGACCTTGATCACATGACACATTACTTGGGCAGAACAACACTTTTTAAAGTGACAGTGCAATTACCAGTGTGCTAAACATGGATGAAAGACTCAGTTCCTGCTTCAATAAAGTTATAGCTGTGTAATACATTTCTAATTCCCTATAGCCTATACAGCTACCCTCCAGTACAAATATTGCTGTAAAATACAGTACAAGTAAAGTGCAAGACGTGCCAAGAATCATGTGCAAAATCGCAATTCGAGTAAACATTTACAATAAATATTTGCTACATCGAATAAAAAACATCTAAATATAATTAAATTCATTATTTCAGATAAAACCAACCCATTAATAAGCATCAACCATAATAAACGGGGACCTTCTAAAATCAACGCATGATTTAAAAATCTATGCTAAAAGAGTCCTCCACGGCTGCTACTAATGATGGGTCTAGTTCACTCGAGCACATGAATCCCGTCCGTAACTGGCACTTGAGGAGGGTTGTATTTAGCCACTGCCCCTGCATGAACATGAGAGTGATTTCTCTTGAATACAGCCCAAGTGGGCATATTTCTAATCATCCACCCACACAAAATCTATCAAAACAGTGTATTCAAGACCCCAACCCTAGAAATTTAAACAAAAAATAAGAAATATAAAATACTTAAAATTCATTTTACATGCGGCATATTGACTTATTCATTTTCGACGGACACTAGAAGATATATACAGCTTTAAAACCACCTTAGGCTTCAGATATGGATTTATAAAAACGTATAGAAATCTTCCGTTGAGTTTAACCCGTTAGGGCTCTTAGTGTCCATCTCAAGAATGTATTTTGTTTCCAGTCTCCTTAGTTTAGCATTTCTGTCTCCACCACGCCTCAGGGGTAGGATGCAATCAACAATATAGTATTTCAGCAGATCAGGATCTTTTGCATGAACTGCTGAAAAGTGCCGTGCAACGGGGTACGACGCATCCCCATTTTTAATAGCCCGTAAATGCTGCAGGACTCTCTTGTGACATTGGGGTCTGGTGCTCCCTACATACTTTAATCCGCAGGGGCACTCTAATACATAAATTGCGTATTCCGTTTTACGATTAAGTTTTTTATCTATCTTCCTAGGTGTACTATGGAATGGGCTATAGTATTCAGTCTTGTTAATGCCTTGCTTACATGCTTTGCACACCGCACATTTAATGAAACCCTTACTTTTCGTCAGCCAGTCCGTAGGGGATTTAATTTTAGGACTACTGGAAACCAAGGTATTGCTCATGGAGTTGGCTTTTCTGAAAGTTAAATTGGGGGAACGTGAGAGTTTCTCCCCCAAAATTGGATCGTTCTTTATCAGAGGCCAATTCCTGGTAATAAGTCTACGAATAGCCTGGTGCTGGTCACTGAAAGTTAGAATGAGTCTCAAGGGCTGTTCGTCAATGGGAATGTCTCTGATTTTTTCTCTGGTTACCAATGCCTGAGATCTACTTTGCGCATTGGCCCTTCTAATCGCATTATCAATGATCTTGGGGCTATACCCTCTTTCGATAAATCTTGTTCTACATTCCCCCTGTGCTTTAAGGCAATCTGTGTCCACACTGCAGATTCTCCTGATCCGCAACATCTCCCCATAGGGGATGCTGCGGATCAGATGGGCAGGATGGTTGCTGTCTGCATGTAGCACTGAATTGCCCGCCGTGCTTTTCCTATGCAATTTCGTGTTCAGAGAGTTCTCGCACACAAATATTTCACCATCAAGAAACATGACCGAGGACTTGCTAATGTAGCTGGTAAACACTGAATTCATATCATTGGTATTGAGTGAGTTAACAAAATCAAGTGCTTCATTTTCTGTTCCCCGCCATATGAACAATAGGTCGTCTATGTATCTAAACATATGTGCTACATGATTGTTAACAAATGACAGATCAGCATCTAATAATGTCTGTCTTTCCCAAAAACCCATGTGCAGACAGGCGTAGCTAGGGGAAAAACAAGCCCCCATAGCTACGCCCCTGATTTCTTGGTATATCTGTTTGGAAAAAAAGAAATAATTATTCTCCAAGGACATGGTGATGATTGCTATTAGCATTCTATTGTGTTCCATGTAGCACATGGGACGCTTCTGAAGAAAATAGTCTACAGCTTTCAAACCGTCCCTATGGTGTATACTGGTATACAGTGATGACACGTCCATAGAAATGAGCACCATGTCCTCACTCCATACTACGTTTTCCAGTTTCCTCAATAGGTCACCTGTATCTAATATAAAGGAAGGCAGTGTCCGTACACAATCCTGCAAGAAATGGTCTACATACTTGCTTGCATTTTCCATCAGGCTCCCACAGGCAGAAATTATTGGCCTGCCAGGTGGGTTCGAAGTACTCTTATGTACTTTTGGTATGAAGTACAACACCGGCATTATGGGATTATCATTTTTCAGAAATTTGTGTTCATCTGCTGATAATAATCCCGCACTTCTCCAGGCCACCAAACATGAGTAAAATTTGTCCCAAGCTGCTCTTACCGTACTCATGTCACAACGCCTATCGCACTGCTTATCACTCAGTTGTCGCTCTGCCTACTCACAGTACATTTTGCGGGGCCAGAGGACAATGTTGCCCCCTTTGTCTGATTGGCGTACGACAACTTCATTATTCTTGTTAAGCTTGGCCATAAGTTTGAAATAAGCATTGTCTTTGGCCGTGTATATGTATAATTTGTAAAAATTATTTGTAAAAATTATATATATATATATATATATATATATATAATATATATATATACACATGCATTAATATGTATATATGTATATATATATGTATATATTGTCTCCAACACCTCTCAGATCAAGAAGTAAACCTGGACACCCAGCGTTTGCAGTAAATCCTTTATTCTTTAGACAGGAAAAAGTCGACGCGTTTCACCTTTACGGCTTGATCACGCTCTCTGGTCGGCAACAAACGACCATTTTTAAAATCCCTTACACCACACCCAACGTGCAGGTCATGTGATGACCAATGTAAACGTGGAGGACATTTTGGGCTAGTCAACAAATGCATAAGATGCAAACATAATATGATATACACAGTGTTCGTGTTTAAAATATATGCCACAAATGCAATGTTATGGCAAGTTGTTGGTACTGAAATTAAATATATCACGAAATGCACCCTGGTTGGATTACAAACAGTAAAATTCATGTAGTGCCAAATAAAGCGCTACATAATTTCGATCAAACCTTAATCATCCACATTAATATTGCCCAAGTGGGCTACATTATAGAGCTACCGAAATTCCAACAAAAATGTAAAATGTAGTTATACCAGTAAACCATGGCATCAAGCAAAGTAAATATAACATGGGTACTTCACTCAACCGGCGAAGCCAGACACATTCTGCCCAAGTGGGCTAATACAAATTGTCCTGGTAGTTCAGTTGTATGGATGAACTGTCTGATTGTACTTTCAGGGAATTGTGTAATCTGTAATCATATCATGTCCATCAATAACTCATATCATATACTGTGACAGCCACCAATCCTCCACATAAATCTGAAATATTAAAAAAGTTAAAATCAGAAACAGACGACCGAATTATCTAATAGTGCACAAATAACACTCATTCATATAGATGCACTTTCAGATCTTCACTCATATTGAGACCCATGGGGTATAAACATTGGAAATCAATGATGTACTTAGATTCTAATTTTCTGAGTGATAATTCTAGATTGCCACCCCTTATGCCCAAATCAACAGCATCAATTACCACCATACGCAGAAGGGTTTCATCTTGCATATGTGTGTCAAAGAAGTGTCCCGCAACAGGGTATAGTTTATTGTGTGAGCGTATAGCTCGTAGGTGCTCCAAAACTCTTTTTTTGGCTTCGTGCTTGGTACTACCCACATACCACCTGTTGCATGGACATATCAAAACATACACACTGTACGGGGTATTGCAAGTAAGGTGTTTCCGAATAATAAATTCTCTATCACTCCCTGGAATCATCAGACTCTTACAACTTCTACTGTTTTTGCATGCCTTGCATCTACCACAGCATGTAAAGCCTGTACGTGTGTCTTTTTTCTTTCCCCTCTCAGTTACATAGTTCTGACTCAATTCATCACGCAAAGTTCTCCCCTTGCGGAATGTAATCTGGGGATGTTCCTCAAGGTATTTTTTAAGATGTTCATCAGTGTTTAAAACATGCCAATGTTTTTTGAGGATTCTACGTACTTCATAGGACTGGCCAGAGAAGGTAGTAATAAATCTGACAATATCGGTAGGCTCCTTTGTCTCTCTAGGATGAAGCAGTTCCTCCCTTGTTTTGGTATCAACACGTTGTGATGCTGTATTGATAACTTGTTTGCTATACCCTCTATTTCTGAAACGTTGACACATAACCTCTCGTTCCTCTTCGAACCCTGCTGGAGTACTACAGTTCCGTTTGGCGCGTAATAGCTCTCCATACGGAATGCTGTATAAAAGGTTCTTAGGATGGCAACTCGAGGCTCTGAGGATGCTATTCCCTGCTGTACTTTTTCGGAATAGCTTAGTTGTAAGTTTATCCTCTTTAACTTCCACTCTTACGTCCAGAAATTCCATATCTGTCTGACTGATGTGTTCCGTTAAGAGTAGGTTGAGACTATTGCTGTTTAGTTTATTGACAAACTCCTTTGCCGAAACCGCATCCCCACTCCAAATAAAAAAAATGTCATCGATATATCGCAGCCACAGGGCTACGTTGTCAAACTCTGCCATTTCCCGGACGACCTGCTCCTCCCACCAGCCCATGAATAGATTGGCATAGCTGGGGGCGAAGCAGGTCCCCATGGCTGTACCCTGTGACTGCCGATATAGAACATCATCAAAATAAAAGAAGTTGTTGGTAAGACAAAACTCAATCATTGTCACAATCATTTGTGAGTGGTACAGCAGTGAGATTGATCTAGTTCTTAAAAAGTGTTTCACTCCCGCCACTCCTAAGCTGTGTTTGATACTCGTATATAGACTGCTCACATCAAGAGTCACCAATGTAAAAGAAGATTCCCAATGGATCTCATTGATAGTACTTAAAAAATGGGTGGTGTCCCTGATGTACGAGGGTAATGCAATTACGAAGGGTCTCAAATAGTGATCTATATATCTGGAAGTGTTTTCCAGTAAAGATCCGATGGAGGAAACTATTGGACGACCTGGGGGATTTAACTGATCTTTGTGCAGCTTAGGGAGAAGGTATAGGATGGGTATCCTGGGATGGGCACAGTACAAATACTGATACTCTTCACATTCGATTAATCCCTTATCCCTCCATTCCAACAGTAGTTCTCTAAATGCTGTATGGGATTTCAACATGTTGTCCCTGTTACATGCAGTGTAGCACTCTTTGTCGCCTAATTGTCTAATACCTTCTAGGAGATATTTGTCCTTGTCCATTACTACAACATTACCCCCCTTGTCAGATTGTCTAATGACAATGTTAGGGTCTCCTTTCAATGTTTCTAACGCCAATTGCTGTGTATTAGATAAGTTTTTGTTACTCCCAGGTGTTCTATTGTACCTTATCCTAGATAGATCATTAAGAACCCCTCTTTCAAACACATCAATTGCATCACATTGAATTGACGGCAAAAATGTAGATTTAGGTTTAAACTTTGAACCCGGATTGATGTTGCATTCACTACCCCATGAATCCCACTCAGGTGTAGTACCTATATCTGCTCCATCCATGTGTAGTTCATGCAATAGTTCTACATCATTAGCATCAAGATTACTAATTACATCAGTGTTACTCACAGTTCCTATGTTGTTAGGTTTGGTGCAGAACCACTTCTTAAGTTTGAGCTTGCGTGAAAAATAGAAAAGGTCAATCCGTGTCTGTGCAAAGTTTAAATTTTGAGTGGGACAAAACGATAAGCTGGTAACTGTTCGTTCATCATGATGAAAATATTGGTGAAATATGCTATTAAAGATCGCGCAAAAATTCTAGTAGAAATTGAAAAACTACTATCAGAAATTAGCCCCATGATGTCCAAAGAAGCCTTGGAGGAACATTTAAAGAATCTGGCAACCAAGATGGATAAACTTGAACAGGAGATCACTGCTAAGAAGCAACGTAAGTTTATCCGTGACTTCAAAGACTATCAAGCAGGGCGTACCTTAACTTTCCAGAAAAAATTTGACCATCTTTTTGACAAGAAGACAGGGATGGCAATTGTAAGCTCGGTCCGAACAGGCACGGGACAAGAGGTGGTGGAAAGCGATATATCGGATGGTAACATTTCTGAGGGTTCAGTCACTTCTAATAGTGAAACGGTAATGGAAGATTCAACCGTCGCACGAAAGAAACAGAATTTTTTATTACAGTTCCAGATGTTAAACCAAAACAGGACAGAATCGTTTCAGAATGTGGGAAACCAGAGAGGCCGAGGGCGTGGAAACAGAGGAGGAACCAACGGAACAAGAAAGCAAAGAAGAGGGGGTGCAAACGCCGCGCAGGCTCCAATGGGAATGGCAACAAGGAGCCAAATGCAGAAATAAATATGACAGTGGTGAATTTATCAAAGCGGATGCTAACACAAGATGAAATTGACACACTTGCATTGGGCTTATCGTTTTGTCCCACTCAAAATTTAAACTTTGCACAGACACGGATTGACCTTTTCTATTTTTCACGCAAGCTCAAACTTAAGAAGTGGTTCTGCACCAAACCTAAGAACATAGGAACTGTGAGTAACACTGATGTAATTAGTAATCTTGATGCTAATGATGTAGAACTATTGCATGAACTACACATGGATGGAGCAGATATAGGTACTACACCTGAGTGGGATTCATGGGGTAGTGAATGCAACATCAATCCGGGTTCAAAGTTTAAACCTAAATCTACATTTTTGCCGTCAATTCAATGTGATGCAATTGATGTGTTTGAAAGAGGGGTTCTTAATGATCTATCTAGGATAAGGTACAATAGAACACCTGGGAGTAACAAAAACCTATCTAATACACAGCAATTGGCGTTAGAAACATTGAAAGGAGACCCTAACATTGTCATTAGACAATCTGACAAGGGGGGTAATGTTGTAGTAATGGACAAGGACAAATATCTCCTAGAAGGTATTAGACAATTAGGCGACAAAGAGTGCTACACTGCATGTAACAGGGACAACATGTTGAAATCCCATACAGCATTTAGAGAACTACTGTTGGAATGGAGGGATAAGGGATTAATCGAATGTGAAGAGTATCAGTATTTGTACTGTGCCCATCCCAGGATACCCATCCTATACCTTCTCCCTAAGCTGCACAAAGATCAGTTAAATCCCCCAGGTCGTCCAATAGTTTCCTCCATCGGATCTTTACTGGAAAACACTTCCAGATATATAGATCACTATTTGAGACCCTTCGTAATTGCATTACCCTCGTACATCAGGGACACCACCCATTTTTTAAGTACTATCAATGAGATCCATTGGGAATCTTCTTTTACATTGGTGACTCTTGATGTGAGCAGTCTATATACGAGTATCAAACACAGCTTAGGAGTGGCGGGAGTGAAACACTTTTTAAGAACTAGATCAATCTCACTGCTGTACCACTCACAAATGATTGTGACAATGATTGAGTTTTGTCTTACCAACAACTTCTTTTATTTTGATGATGTTCTATATCGGCAGTCACAGGGTACAGCCATGGGGACCTGCTTCGCCCCCAGCTATGCCAATCTATTCATGGGCTGGTGGGAGGAGCAGGTCGTCCGGGAAATGGCAGAGTTTGACAACGTAGCCCTGTGGCTGCGATATATCGATGACATTTTTTTTATTTGGAGTGGGGATGCGGTTTCGGCAAAGGAGTTTGTCAATAAACTAAACAGCAATAGTCTCAACCTACTCTTAACGGAACACATCAGTCAGACAGATATGGAATTTCTGGACGTAAGAGTGGAAGTTAAAGAGGATAAACTTACAACTAAGCTATTCCGAAAAAGTACAGCAGGGAATAGCATCCTCAGAGCCTCGAGTTGCCATCCTAAGAACCTTTTATACAGCATTCCGTATGGAGAGCTATTACGCGCCAAACGGAACTGTAGTACTCCAGCAGGGTTCGAAGAGGAACGAGAGGTTATGTGTCAACGTTTCAGAAATAGAGGGTATAGCAAACAAGTTATCAATACAGCATCACAACGTGTTGATACCAAAACAAGGGAGGAACTGCTTCATCCTAGAGAGACAAAGGAGCCTACCGATATTGTCAGATTTATTACTACCTTCTCTGGCCAGTCCTATGAAGTACGTAGAATCCTCAAAAAACATTGGCATGTTTTAAACACTGATGAACATCTGAAAAAATACCTTGAGGAACATCCCCAGAT
Organism: Lissotriton helveticus; assembly: GCF_964261635.1. NCBI lineage: Eukaryota > Metazoa > Chordata > Amphibia > Caudata > Salamandridae > Lissotriton > Lissotriton helveticus. Next base: position 31,889,836 of record NC_136072.1, on the reverse strand, counting down.
TACATTCCGCAAGGGGAGAACTTTGCGTGATGAATTGAGTCAGAACTATGTAACTGAGAGGGGAAAGAAAAAAGACACACGTACAGGCTTTACATGCTGTGGTAGATGCAAGGCATGCAAAAACAGTAGAAGTTGTAAGAGTCTGATGATTCCAGGGAGTGATAGAGAATTTATTATTCGGAAACACCTTACTTGCAATACCCCGTACAGTGTGTATGTTTTGATATGTCCATGCAACAGGTGGTATGTGGGTAGTACCAAGCACCAAGCCAAAAAAAGAGTTTTGGAGCACCTACGAGCTATACGCTCACACAATAAACTATACCCTGTTGCGAGACACTTCTTTGACACACATATGCAAGATGAAACCCTTCTGCGTATGGTGGTAATTGATGCTGTTGATTTGGGCATAAGGGGTGGCAATCTAGAATTATCACTCAGAAAATTAGAATCTAAGTACATCATTGATTTCCAATGTTTATACCCCATGGGTCTCAATATGAGTGAAGATCTGAAAGTGCATCTATATGAATGAGTGTTATTTGTGCACTATTAGATAATTCGGTCGTCTGTTTCTGATTTTAACTTTTTTAATATTTCAGATTTATGTGGAGGATTGGTGGCTGTCACAGTATATGATATGAGTTATTGATGGACATGATATGATTACAGATTACACAATTCCCTGAAAGTACAATCAGACAGTTCATCCATACAACTGAACTACCAGGACAATTTGTATTAGCCCACTTGGGCAGAATGTGTCTGGCTTCGCCGGTTGAGTGAAGTACCCATGTTATATTTACTTTGCTTGATGCCATGGTTTACTGGTGTAACTACATTTTACATTTTTGTTGGAATTTCGGTAGCTCTATAATGTAGCCCACTTGGGCAATATTAATGTGGATGATTAAGGTTTGATCGAAATTATGTAGCGCTTTATTTGGCACTACATGAATTTTACTGTTTGTAATCCAACCAGGGTGCATTTCGTGATATATTTAATTTCAGTACCAACAACTTGCCATAACATTGCATTTGTGGCATATATTTTAAACACGAACACTGTGTATATCATATTATGTTTGCATCTTATGCATTTGTTGACTAGCCCAAAATGTCCTCCACGTTTACATTGGTCATCACATGACCTGCACGTTGGGTGTGGTGTAAGGGATTTTAAAAATGGTCGTTTGTTGCCGACCAGACGAGCGTGATCAAGCCGTAAAGGTGAAACGCGTCGACTTTTTCCTGTCTAAAGAATAAAGGATTTACTGCAAACGCTGGGTGTCCAGGTTTACTTCTTGATCTGAGAGGTGTTGGAGACAATTTTAAAGGCTGGCCGGTAACCTGACCTGGACCGCTCATGACAGCGGCATCGCTCTAACTGGCAAAGGTGGAGTGCATATATGTATATATATATATATATTCACTGAAAAAACCATAGGTTGCAGCCACGTTATAGTTAAAAATTAGCATTTCAAAAACCTTACAAATTCACTGAAAAAACCATAGGTTTCACACAGGTTATAGTTAGAAATTAGCATTTAAAAAACCTTACAAATTCAATGAAAAAACCATAGGTTTCACACACGTTATAGTTAAAAATTAGCATTTAAAAAACCTTAGAAATTCACTGAAAAAACCATAGGTTTCACACACGTTAGTTAAAAATTAGCATTTAAAAAACCTTAGAAATTCACTGAAAAACTATAGGTTTCACACATGTTACAGTTAGCTGGACATTTCACTCATACAAAACCATTGAAATTCCCCCGTTATAATTACTTTACTTAACTATAACTCGCGCGCCCGCAATGCACTGCTGATGACGTCACATACTACATCACTCATGACATGGTCAGTGACATCACTCATGACATCACTCATGTTGCAGAGTGGTTCCTTCATTTTTTGGGGGGGATTGACGGTGTACGCGTACCCCATGATTTTTTCAAAATTTTTTGGGGTCTTGGGGGTCCTTGTGGGACCCCCTGAGCAGGCCTAGGGGGTCAGGGTGTTTCTACCCTGCCCCCTTTTCTTTGTTTTTACCTTTGTTTCCCTGTTTTCTTGTGACTCTGTTCTACCGAGGCACAAGATGGCTGCCAACAACTTCCTATTTTCGAGTGTTGATAGACAGTTGACAGCCAATCAGCATGCAGCTCATGCTCGGGAAGGTACGGGTAGTGTACTCCGTCTCTAGATATCGCTATGATTTTACTTTTGATTTTCTCAGGAACTACTGAACGGATTTACACCATCTGACAAAAAGCACAATCTGCGAAATGAAATCTACCTCTCTGCCAAATTTGGTGTAATTCCGTTCAGCCGTTCGGGCTGTAGCCCTGGCTAAAGGTCCCTTTGGAAAATTGCATTGGGACCCCCCTTTTTTCTCAGCCCCCACTTGACGAATCACCCCCAAACTTTCAGGGAAGGAGCGGAGCCAAGCAGGCCATTTTCTTGGAGAAATTCGCGAAGATTTGTCCACCGGCGCCAAAGTTGTTCCAAATAGAATCTTGCGGATTCCCTATGGAAACTAGGTTTTAACTATAACTACCTACTGGCGATCGCCAGTAGGTAATGTATATATATATATATATCTATACTACTATTATAAAGAGAGAACACAAACCTTTGAGCCAGGTAAACTCGGGAACCACAGCGCCAATCCACACACCTGATACATCCTTGAAATTGTCAGGGTGTGTAGATGGACATAGGCTACATAAAAACATTTTAAAAACGTAAATTTAAAAAATTAACTTTAAAAACAAAGTAGTCCCCTGAAAGAAGTGCCAACCGTGACGTCTGCGTCATGACATCGAGAGCGCGGGGAGGAGCGGCGTTCAGGAGCAACAGGAAGAGTGGAGGACATGATCGCGGGGAGGAGCTGCGGACAGGCGGCGACATGCTCCGAGCCCTGACTGCAGCCCATGGGCTGTCATGGAAGACGTAAATAATAACCCCAGTCCTGCCAAGTATCACACAACAGGTGTGACACTCACGCATTTCAGTGCGGTGATCCGCATCACCGCACTGAAATGCATTGTCGCGCATTTTGCCACTGGCCAGCGCGCGCCACCAGCGGCACCTGTGCACCGGCTCTAGTGCTCAGAGAGAAGTGCTGCTAGCAGCTTGCTTGCTGGGCTGCGTTAAATAAATAGTTAAAGATCCTTCTGCGCTCAGCTGTGGAGAGCGCTATAAAGTAACAAATCTTCCCAACCTGTGCGTGCGCCTGGCTGGCGCCGCTTTCCTTTGACTCACACTGCTGCCAATTACTGACAGGGTTGGGGGGGAGGCGGGTCCTGCCCTCTCAGTCCACGATGCTACTGGTTGTCAGTCATTATGGCCTACCAGGGCGCCCGGGTTTATTAAATCTGGATGAGACCCCCAGTGCCCTCACGTCTGAGGAAGAGGAAGTGAGGCAGAACGGCGGGGGATTCAATCTGAATCAGTCGAATCCTCCTCGCCGAGTGTACGAGCGACTGACCGACTGGACCCAGTGAAAAAGTGAATTAATTTCACTGACCGCCGACAGAGGACAGTGAGTGACTCTCGTCAAGGCCGCCCGCCGTGCAAGAGGCATCGGTGATCATGGGTGGCGCAAATTACTGCGGCCAAGCGGGGGACGAGTGAGTCAGCAGCCTGCAGTGTCTGGGGGGAGAAGAAGATGAAGACTGCAAGTGCGGCTGCAGAGTGCATCATGCAGCAGTGCAGTCACAGTGCTGCAGCGCTGTGTGGCAGGTCCCCGAGTCTCTGAACTCGTCTAGTAAGTGTTTTATTATACTACGATGAGTCATCTGAAAAAAATGATTTAACACACAATAGCATCTGCAGGGCTGATCTGTCTCATAATCCTTCCTGAGTCAGCGAGCCTCCCGGTTTATCTGCAGTCTGATCACTGTGATTTATCACAGTAAATGCAGGCGTGCCGCAGGGCTGCTCTGTCTGACTCACATCATTGATCTTCGGGCAGTAGTAAGGTATTATATTAAAGGCCGGGTCACTGCGTGACAGTTTTACCAGGCAGGGCTCTCTCTGCTCTGGGCACTGGGTGTAAAGTGTGTGCGGGCGTAAGGGATTATTTGTGGGTCAGGGTGTGGCTGCCCTTCAAGAACATTCTGCCCTGATTTACATGCGTTCCTCCAGGTTGGCCCCGGGGTGACTATAACCAGCCTGCACCTCCTGTGGTTCGCATCTGTGGAACTAAAATTAAATTAAATATCTGGGGGTGGAAATGGAGCTCATCAGATATCCCACGTGGACACTTGGAGGGCGGGGGAGGGGGTAGCGTGATTCCTCAGAGGCCCCCTCCCTGTCCCTTCTCATGTTCAGAGTTAGCATCCGCAGGCAGGGCTGCTCTGTCATCCGTGACAGTTTTACCAGGCAGGGCAGGGTTCTCTTTGCGTCTGCACTGGGGCCCGGTGCGGGGGAGGAGTGGGGGGGTGGGGGAGGTAGGTTAGCGTCATTCCTAAGAGTCCCTGTCCGGAACAGTACTTACTTGCCGCCGCAGCACGCACAGTAGATCATCTCTGAATAAATTATTTCAGTCACATACAATCAATATTGTTTAAAATCTGCAGGCAGAGCAGCTCTGTTTTATCCACCCTTCTGAGTGAGCCCGGTTTATCTGCAAGTGCAGATCTGATTTAATCACAGTAAATCTGTAGGCCCGGCCGCAGGGCTGCTCTCTCTCCTCATCCTTATCATGGGCGCCCCTGACTAACTTTTAGCTTCACAGATTGGGGGTCAGTGCGTGTCAGTTTTACCAGCCAGGCTGGCTCTCGCTGAGTTCTCTCGGCACTTTGGGGGGAGTGGCGGGGGGCGGGGGGGAGGGGGGTCCGTTACAACTAAGGTTAGTGTCCTTCCATTTCTGGTGCTCCGAAGCAATTTCAAGAAGTTCTTGCAGTTTCTTGTTGCTCAAATGGCTGTGATTTCTGCATTTAAAAGTTTCCCTAGTGTTCATTGCATGATTTTTGCTTGCAGAAAAGTGTCACTCCTAGTCGTTAGAATGTCACTCATAATTTCACTGACATTTTAAAAATGTCACACATGGCTATCTGAAACCTTGGCAGTTGTGTAACCCCCGCATTCCTCTCATCGGCGATGTATTTGGCGAGCTTTTTGCTGTGGCACCAAACGCTCAGTTTCACGTCCGAGCAGGAACTTAAATGCCGTTTTTAAGGGGGTTGCGCGTAAACAGAAACACGAATATGAGAGTGGACGCCTACCGTAAAACTTTCCATCCAGTCAGGGGATCCAAGTCAGAGAGTACATCCATTGTAAAGCGCCGAGGGGGGTCAGCAAGCAGCACCCAGCGCCCAGCGCCCAGAGGACTACACAAAACAACAGCAATGGTAGTATCCTCCTCGCGCTCCTGATGATGTCAGCACGTTAGCGCACACGGCCGGCGCTACTTCCAAGGGACTACTTTTTTTTGTAAGGTATATTTTTCAACCAACGTATATTTTTTTGGGGTATATAGCCTATGTCACTCTGCAGACCGTGCCAATTACAATGATGTATTGGGTGTTTGGATTGGCGCTGTGGTTCCCGAGTTTACCCGCGTCAAAGGTGCAAAGTTCTTACTTTATAATAGTAGTATATATATATATATATATATATATATATATATATATATATATATATACATATATATATATATATATATATATATATATATATATATATATATATATATATATATATATATATATATATATATATATATATTACGCTCCATGGGGTTGTCCAAGTAGCGGGTAGCACCCGAGCCTGCGTGCGCTTTCCCCAAAGCGTTAGTTGGTATGGGCAGTTGCGTGTTTGAAATAGGCCCGACGCATTTCGGGAAATCTATTTTCCTCATCAGGGGCCAGCAGTAAAGTGCACGACGTCTACCATCTCCCTATATGAAAACACACATTGTGCTTGTGGGAGATGTAGTCCATATATCCTGGATGGATGCACTTTCAAATTGCTGCTCGTTCCAAAGGCTCTACCATGAGCCATAAACATCACTCCTGTCCTCATCCATTGCGCAGCTCCACATACGAGACTCCTTGGATAGCGAGTCTCGTGGCCCCCGTTTCTTCGGGGTGGTGCAACCCAGCGGCAGGACCGCCGCTAATGTATTACGCTCCATGGGGTTGTCCAAGTAGCGGGTAGCACCCGAGCCTGCGTGCGCCTTCCCCAAAGCGCCAGTTGGTATGGGCAGTTGCGTGTTTGAAATAGGCCCGACGCGTTTCGGAAATTTATTTTCCTCATCAGGGGCCAGCAGTAAAGTGAACGACGTCTACCATCTCCCTATATGAAAACACACATTGTGCTTGTGGGAGATGTAGTCCATATATCCTGGATGGATGCACTTTCAAAGTGCTGCTCGTTCCAAAGGCTCGACCGTGAGCCCCAAACATCACTCCTGTCCTCATCCATCGTGCAGCTCCACATACGAGACTCCTTGGATAGCGAGTCTCGTGGCCCCCGTTTCTTCGGGGTGGTGCAACCCAGCGGCAGGACCGCCGCTAATGTATTACGCTCCATGGGGTTGTCCAAGTAGCAGGTAGCACCCGAGCCTGCGTGTCCCTTCCCCAAATCGTTAGTTGGTATGGGCAGTTGCGTGTTTGAAATAGGCCCGACGCGTTTCGGAAATTCATTTTCCTCATAAGAGGCCAGCAGTAAAGTGCACAACGTCTACCATCTCCTTATATAAAAACAAACATTGTGCTTGTGGGAGATGTAGTCCATATATCCTGGATGGATGCACTTTCAAATTACTGCTCGTTCCAAAGGCTCTACCATGAGCCCCAAACATCGCTCCTGTCCTCATCCATCGCGCAGCTCCACATACGAGACTCCTTGGATAGCGAGTCTCGTGCCCCCCGTTTCTTCGGGGTGGTGCAACCCAGTGGCAGGACCGCCGCTAATGTATTAGGCTCCATGGGGTTGTCCAAGTAGCGGGTAGCACCCGAGCCTGCGTGCGCCTTCCCCAAAGCGTTAGTTGGTATGGGCAGTTGCGTGTTTGACCCGCTACTTGGACAACCCCATGGAGCGTAATATATATATATATATATATTCACTGAAAAAACCATAGGTTATAGACCATATATAGTTAGGAATTAGCATTTACAAAACCTTGAAAATTCACTGAAAAAATAATAGGTTATAGACCATATATAGTTAGGAATTAGCATTTACAAAACCTTATTTTACTCACACAAAACCATTGAAATTCCATATATAGTTAGTTGCACTAACTATATATCGCGCACCCGCAATCCACTGCTGATGATGTCACATATTACATCATTCATGACATGGTCAGTGACATCACTGATGACATCACTGATGACATCTCAAATGACATCACTGATGACATCACTGACGACATCTCAAATGACATCACTGATAACATCTCAAATGACATCACTGATGACATCACTGATGACATCTCAAATGACATCACTGATGACATCACTGATGACATCATCCAGTGACTGTGTGTTTCTGTAAAGTTAAAATGTGTCTTACATATTGAAGAATGAGTGGAAGTATAAGTGTCTGGACAAAGGATTTAGTAGGTGCATGACTGAATGTATGAGTGAGTGATTAAATGTGTCTCACTGAGTGCATGGGTTAGTGACTAAACTATCTTAATTTGAGCATCATTATGTCTGTTGTTCTGTAAACTGCTGCACGTGTTGATCAGTAGCTGTATGATTAACTATATGGGTTACTGATTGATTGTCCAAGTATTTGTATGGGAGACTGAGTGTGTGTGTGGCTGGCTGGCTGCGAGGTGTGTGACTCTGTGCAGATCAATGTGTACTTGTATCAATGATTCTATAAGAAGGTAAGTATGTGTTAGTATATGTTTGAAAATGTAAGGTGCTCTATGTTTAACTGTATAGACAAGAAAATGGAAGTGTCATTGATTCTTTAACAGGACTGACTACGTGTGTGAGTAACTCCATGGATGAGTGGCAGACTGTGAGTGTCTGTATAGGTGTATGAGTGCATATGATAGTGTTGTAAAGATGAGTGATTGTATGTATGAATGATTGTATGGGTGAATGAGTGAATGTGTGTGTAGACATAGGAATCAGTGAATGCGTATGTAGTAACTAGTATTGGTGTGTCAATGGTTTCAAAAATTATACTCTGTATTTAACACTGGGTGAAACAGAGGTTATATTAAAATGTGAGGAGATACATTGTATTGTCACATGAATGATATCATCAGTGATGTGGTCATTGATGTCAAATCACATGTCATCAGTGATGTCATCAGTGATGTCATTTGAGATGTCATCAGTGATGTCATCAGTGATGTCACTGACCATGTCATGAATGATGTAATATGTGACATCATCAGCAGTGGATTGCGGGTGCGCGATATATAGTTAGTGCAACTAACTATATATGGAATTTCAATGGTTTTGTGTGAGTAAAATAAGGTTTTGTAAATGCTAATTCCTAACTATATATGGTCTATAACCTATGGTTTTTTCAGTGAATTTTCAAGGTTTTGTAAATGCTAATTCCTAACTATATATGGTCTATAACCTATGGTTTTTTCAGTGAATTTCATTGGTTTTTTAACAGCTAATATCTGTAGCTGTAAAATGTATTCTTCTTTAAATCCAAAAATATATTTTATATGTTTATGAATAATTTTTTTTTTAAATATTTTTTTTCTTCGTTCCCGCTTCGCGAATCAGGAAGCTTCCCGTTAGCTGACCTTGATGCCGCGAAATAGACCGCGAGCCGGTAAACGTTTCTTTACCGCAACTGCCGCGTTACAAAACAACATCGTGACGCCTCCCGTCCGCATGACGTTTCACGTTGTCGCGTGATACGTCATATGACGTGCTACGTTAGCGAACTGGTACGCGAAGCGAGTCGCAAAGCGCAGGTTTGTGGAAGCAAACCGGGAGGCCCTGCAAAGCGCTTAACGTAAACACAGCAGGTCATGTGACTTGGTAATAACACTTTTCATTGGTTCATTTCACTTTTGGTTTCCTAATGATGTAAGACTAGGTCATATAATCTAAAATGAACACTTTTCATTGGTTGAGAACTCTTGTTTTTCCAAATGATGAAAATCCCTCCTTCTTTCCTCACTCTGACTTTCATCATTGTGAGAGAAAGACCCTTTGTGATCACTGAGCAATGGCTTCTTTAGTAGCTTCAGCTGGTGCTTCCCCACCACCTCCACCACATCCAAGGAAGAGTGGACCACCTGCTCAAGTTATAATTCAGCAAGAAGAGGAAGAAGAGGAAGAAGACGAGGAAGAGCAGGAAGAGAGGCAGTTTTTGCCTGAGGAGCCCAGGACGTCTCACCGGAAAGAAAACTTCATTTGGCAATTTTTTAAAATTCCCAAAGGTCAGAAAAAAGTAAATGCAAGATACGTAACTTGCCTTATATGTCAAGATAGACTGTCCAGAGGAACCGAGAAAAAATACAGTTTCGGAAACTACACAATGCATCGCCATATGACTAGGTGGCATCCTAACAACTACAGTGCTGCACAGTTTCGGAACGACCTAGATAATCTCCCTATTATGGCCAGAAGATCTGTTGTACCGGAAGTAACGGGACCAGAGGGCAGGGAGATGGTGCCAAATATACAAATGAGATTTGGTGAAGTAAAACACATCTGCGTATATTGCGATGGATTCATTTGCTACGGAGAAAGAAGCATCACTCTGATCAACAGAGCTATTGACTATCATATGCAAGTTTGTACGAAACGCCCCAAATAATAAATACTTTTTTTTTGTTTTGTTGCTCCTGTTGAGCCCTTTACAATGAATCGTTTTCATTGCCCCCTCCAAGAAAAACCCCAAAAAATATAAAACTGTTCAGAAAAATTCAAAAAAAGTAAAAAAAAATTCCGAAAAATAATAAAAAAAATATAAAACAACAAAAACAATAAAAAAAAGTTCTTTTCAGAACTACCTCCCCGTTATTAAAAAATTGGTACAATATTTGGAACTGTGCCAACCTCTATTTCTCTTAGTTCGCTTCCCAGTTCGCTCGCCGGTACGCGAACCGGAAGCGAACCAAAAACAGTAAGTATAAGGGAAGGAAACAGACACTTATGTTAAAAGAAAGACAGCTATAGGGGAGTAAACTAGAGATACTATGACCCGTAATCCACTGCTGATGATGTCACATATTACATCATTCATGACATGCTCAGTGACATCATCAGCAGAGGATTGCGGGTTTTTTGGCAACGTGCCTTATCCACGGTTTAATAACACTGCCTTTTGCTTTATATAAGTTTTCAAATTGTATGAAATATATACCAATAGGTCGTTATGAACCTTTAGGTAGTGCTTTTCTTCATGAGGTCTGGTCGCTTCCATACACATACAGATGTTTCAAAGATGATCAAGAAGTTTATCTGAATGGAGAGGAATGCACTGAGACGCCAGATCATTCACTAATGTGTAGGCACATACAGTTACACGGTTCATGCAACAAACACCGACCAAATATGGCTTGCGTGTTGCAAGGCACGCCAGTTCCTGCTATCATCCCCACGTTCAAGTTGTTGGAAAATGGTAGTTATTTGATGCTCAATAATGAAGATTGTTCTGGGTTAATTAAAAGTATTCCTTTTATCGTAACAGTAAGTGAACGGGTTATTTGCTGCAGAAATGTTCTATTTCCTCCCACACATGAACATAGGGAGTTTTCAATCTCGCCACAAATACCAACCTTGGGAGCAGATTTCAACGGCATGGCAAGAATAAGAGCTCTTTTGTCTCAGAGAGAGGTGGCCTTGAGTTCGGCCCGTGAAACTTTCGTGCTTCACATAGCGAACACCCGTACAGAGGTGCAGACCCTTTTAAATACAGATTCGCCTTTGCATTTCAGCAAGATGGTTCGGACTATCTTTAACGCATCCTCCACAAAGGCCCTGGCGCACTTTTTTAAAGTTGTTACCAGTGGTCTCGTGACTTCATTTGAGAAAATCTTTGGAGTCATCCCTTTTTTTCTTTCATTCTATTTTTTCCTCTCTGCTTCGTGGATTGCCATTTTTACTTGCATTACCAGCGGACGCTCTTGTGCTTTTTTATATTTTTAAATATGGATGTCTCTCCTATGCAACCTCCCGCCCTGCAGCTGCTGACACTGTTCCGCAATCGCATGCTAGAATATTATGGCACAATGCCGTTGGCGATATTAAGCACGGCATATGGATTATCTTTTCGATTCTCCTACTTCACCTGTGTCCAGCCTGTATTTCACTGCCTGACCTGTGATTTCGATTGGGCCATTGATTTGTGTCTCTGCGGACCGGTTTCTCCTGATGTCGACTTTAATCAGCTGATGACTCCTATCATTACTCACGAGTTGGTTTGTCCTGGCGAAAGGATTATGGCTGTGGCATTGATGCATGGACTAATTGGTCCCTGGAATTTACTGGCGGCAACACAGTCTTTCTTGGAACAGAGCTTTCTTGAAAACCCACCGAGCTGTCCTCTGATGGTGATAGAGGATCCGGTGCTGGGAGAGCACGTATGTTCTTTTCCGCTTTTAAATTGGATGGCTGAACTGTTTTCGGATGAAGACGGTGACTTCCTATTGGAGGCTGTTGCAGCTTATTTTGCATACACAGTTATGTCATAGACCTTTTTCATGTTTGATATGCTGAGTACTAGCATTTCATTGACAATTCATTGACTTATTTGTCAAGTTTTTATTATTTACCTTGCCTATTGGCTTAAGACTCGATAAAGTACTTGGCTGTTTTATTTTTCTTTAGCATTAAATTTTCCTAGTTTTTAATGCTTTACCTTGCGGACCGTCCACATATAAACTTGCAATCTGCTCTCATGAGATGGCACTTCTATTATCTTATTCAGTTCGTTTCCGGATCATGGGGAGGTGTCATCTAGGTCCTGGATATCTTTACACCGTGTTAAGTTAGCATGGGCTCATTACCGGTTTAAACGCCATTTTTCCTTTTTTGCAACTTCTGCACACGACACTTAGTTGTTGCTTTAGCTTTCAACCTAGTAGTTCATCGTGGTTTACATGAGAATAATATGTTATTGCTCTACTATCTGCTTTGCTTGTTAAACTATATCTGTACAGCGAGTGCTGAAGTTTCAAGAACAACACGATACAGAATTGTTATGAGGTCTGATCTCCACTACTTCATACTCATAACATAAGTGCAGCTTCTGCCAATTCTGGGCATGAGGCGGGTTTTATATTGCTTTGCCGAACACACATACACAACACTTGATGCGGTTCACATGAAGAGAGAGCTGGTGTATGCTGATGTGATTCCTTCAAATCTAAGACACTAAAGTATGGGCACGCCCTAAACCAACACAAAGAGACCTTCTTAGCAAATAATATAATATGTGTATTAGGGAGGGTGAGATATAAGCAGCCGCGGGCCGTGGAGGGAGTTACGGTGAGGCAGGGAGGCGGGGAGGGGGAGAAGCAGGGTGGAGCCCTCTCCACCCTGCCCCTCCCCCTCCCCGCCTCCCTGCCCCACCGTAACTCCCTCCACGGCCCGCGGCTGCTTATAAGTGTTGCTAACTCTTATTCATTTACAGCATGTTAACATACTGTCACCATTCGCTTTTTATGTACTAGTAACTATGCTGGTAATTTTGCTACTGATAATATGTGTACTTGTATTATCTAAGATACTACGCCTGAGAAGACGGCATTAGTAAATAAACATTTCAAATACACATGTGTTCTTCTTAACTCCATGTTCTGGTTTCTAAGAAATATATAAGGACCGACTGTTCATGAGTTCCACGTATCCTGAGGTACTATAAGTTCATATTCTGGATTGTCTAAACATTGAGAGTTTGTTATATCCAATGTGACACTGTACCTAGCTTGCTAAGGGGTTTTTGATTACTAAGGTGAGTTTTGGGACACCCTAATTCGCCGAGGTTCCAATCCTCTGTCCACAGTTCTGTGTGAGAACAGAAACCCTGCGACAGGGGCACCCCCGACCCTTGCTGGAGCTTCATCACACTTGCGATACAACTCCAGCAATGCGCCACCTTTACGGCACAGATACATCACGCATCTGTGCTGTTTTTGCCCCATGATGCGCCGCATTGTAAATGCAGCACACCATAGGTGACGGAACAGCGGCACAGAATGACTAACACATCCCTGGTGATGCGCCAGTCATCATAAATCTATCCCTATGCTTCTTATCTTGTTAGAGATGAACCGCCATATGTATCATCAAAGTTTTTTGCATTTCCTAAATAGCGAACTTTAAGGAATAAATAGCGATTCTTTACCATTCCTAGTTTGCGATGAGCTATTTGCTAATTACAAATTACCCATTCATTTCCTTCATTTCCATAGGGCGGTTGGACTCACTTTTAGCTCGAACGGCTGAATGGATTTGCACGAAACTTGGCAAAATTGTAGGGACTGGTAGCCCGATGTGCCTTTGCTATGTCTCAAGATATATGCTCCAGTGGTTTTTACGAAAATTAACTTTGAAAAATATATATTGGGCTACATTGGCCTATATATATGTTGGAACCCAAATGTAGCCCAATGTAGCCCAATGAAGCCCAATGAAGCCCAATGTAGCCCAATGTAGCCCAAAGATGGCCGCCAGAGACGAAAAAAAACAAATGTAGCCCAAATATCAGCCAGATGTAGCCCAACTATAGCCCAGTGACAGAATGACCAATCAGCGTCGCAAACCTCCGTTACGCGAAGCGGAGCGCTGTTACAGATATATATCTTTTTTTGAACGTTAATTTCTCAAAATCCACTGGAGCACATATATTGAGACCTAGCAAAGGCACATCGGGCTACCAGTCCCTAATATTTTACCAAGTTTCGTGCAAATCCATTCAGCCGTTCGATTATTATTATTATTTATTTGTTTTGCCCCGCGGGGCCCTTTTAAAACCTCCACATCAAACCTAGGGGGTCAGCGAGGATCTACTATTCCCCCTTATGGTCATTTGCCCCTTCGCTTTCGCCTCCTCTTGTCTCTCGATCCTACCGAGAGACAAGATGGCGGCCGCTACGGACTGTTTGGAATGTTGACAGACGCCGGAGAACCAATCAGCTTCGCTTCACAAAGCTCCGTTGCGCGAAAAGTACGCGTCCTGGAGCGCTGCCCGGTCCGCTGTTACAGATATATATCTTTTTTTAAACAATAATTTCTCAAAATCCACTGTAGCACATATATTGAGACCTACAAAAGGCACATCGGGCTACCAGTCCCTACAATTTTGCCAAGTTTCATGCAAATCCATTCAGCCGTTCGGGCTAAAAGTGAGGCCAACCGCCCTATGGAAAACTCAATGTTAAAAACACGTTTTGGGACCCCCCTTTTTTCTCGGCCCCCCCTTGACGAATCCCCCCCACATTTTCAAGGGCTGCTCAGAAACAAAATGTGCCATTTTCCTGAAAATTTCAGCCAATTCCGTCCACAAACGCCAAAGTTATTAGACATAGAATTTTCAAAAATCCCATAGAGAAAAAATCCTAACTATATATACCTACTGGCGACCGCCAGTAGGTAATATATATATATATATATATATATATATATATATATATATATATATATATATATATATATATATATATATATATATATATATATAAGGTAAGTACTTTTACTAAGTTTATAACTTCACCACACATGCCTTTGCGTTGTAAAGGCATGTGTGGTAAAGTTATATGCCGGGTAAAAGATTGCGGAGTGATGGTATTGCGGAGTAATTGCTCCTGCGTTGTTATAAATGCGGAGGCATGGTATGCGGGAAAAAAGTTTGTGGGATAACGTCACATATTCGACCTCCTGAAACCCTCATTGACTACAGCATCCTGCCTCATCCCACTGGAGATTTTGACCTCCAAAAAAGTAAGATAGTCTGAACGTAGAAATGTTCGCTTCAAATACATCCATCGGCTCCCCGAGGAAGACAATCCCTCCTCAGACATCGCCTGCAGCCTTGCGTCGCGGAAGTTTACCTGCTCAGAACATGTTCTGCAAAATAATTTTTAATTCCGAAGGTAAATGCAATCTGTGTCCAATCCACTATTGTATCTGATGAGTTTTACAAATCAGATGGCCACATTTTTTATTTTGACCCAGTCTCACACGACAAAATGTTCACTATTAGTGGTTTTATCTTTTAGATGCTATATTTTTACTTAAACTTTTAAAATCCCTCACTATGGTTCTATGGATTGGACTTTTGTCATTTTGGTGTTAAATAATGTAATAAGATTTCTTCTAAATTGGTGTGGGATTTTTCTTGTGGTATGTTTTCACTTTATTACTGTTTGTGTGCTGCATAAATACTTTACAAATTGACTCTGAGTTAAGCATGACAGGTTTTGTGCCAGACTAACAGAGGATTAACCACAGGTTAATTTAGTGAATGTTGTGGTTCACCATGACAGGGATTGTGGCTTTTGCTTGAAGAGGGGTCATCCCTCTTGAACCAACAACCCAATTCTTCACACCCACTGAAACTTTATGTTGTGCACGTGCAACAAAAAACAAATTAAAGAAAATAAATATATGATTTGCAAACCAATTGAGTTAAGAAAAATGTTTCATTAATAAAATCACATGATCTAGAGATTAAAAATTATAAAACAAACAAAACTGTTTCAAAGGGAATATTGATGTAAAGGTGTAATTGATTTGTCTTGTTTTTTTTTTAAGTGTTCAGTGACTGTACCTTTGAGGCCTATAAATTGAGCTTAATACTTGATGTACTTTTTTGAGAATAACATATTTACTGTGTGCACTGGATTAAAAAGTCCTTAGATGAAGTCAAGATGGTGTCTGCTTATACCACATGTTGTTCACCTGGTTCACTTTCTGTAGCTCTGATTTCAAAAGGTTGTCTCATGCTGTCATATGATCAGGGACGTTCATCGGCTGAAACACGTGAGGGTGCTTGTTCAACAAAACATTTTTGTTCACTTTTGGGGAGGCCCTTTTTGATAAATGTTATTAGGTACTTGGGCCAAGCCTGAGTCGGGGGCCACAGTGAACCATTATATTGCATGTAGACACCTGCATGCTCTTGGGGACCCAGTTTGTCTTCATAGACACCCTTCCACCTGTAGCTTGTGAAGACTCAGGTGTTGACTTCTTCGCAGGATGTAGATTCTGTTCCTAAGACTTCAGTGGGTAAAGAGTCTAGGACTTGTGATTAAGCATGGGCAGAAAATCCGTTACGCTCGCGGATTTTTCGGATTTTCGGTAAATCCGCAATCCGCGAACTCTCGCGGATGTGGCGAAAATACGCAAATCCGCGCGAAGCGGATTTTTTGCTTGTGTTCGCACTGCTCGCGGTCCGCGGCGCGGGCAGCAACAATCTCGCACGACGCTGCGCCTCGCGAATAGGGCGAAATTACCGAAAAACGAGTTTTGCAAAAGCAAAACCAACAAGCAGGTGCAAAAGTTCGAGCTCATCATTTGTAACCATTTACCTGTAGTGCTTCCTGAAGGGGCCCTCCAGAATCCGGTTGCCTACTTGCAACTATTGTGTGACCCTGCTCTGACAGTCACAGAATAGTTACAAGTATGCCATTGCATCCTGTTATTGCAACAAAAAGGAAAGGGAGCAGACAAGCAGGTGCCAGCCTTCATTAATGTCAGTTGGGGCAGGGCAGGTGTTGTTGTTTGCAAAACTTAAAGCACTTAGCAGGTGTGCTTGGCTTTGCCACAATAATGTACACTCACTGGTCAATCAGAGGGTGCTGTGATGACACCGAGGGTGGCATGGGTGTGCCAGCCAGAGGGTGGCATGGGTGAACCAGAGTGCCAGTGTTGACAGAGGATGGCAGTGCTTTGCTTTGCCCCAATAATGTACACTGGTGAACCAGAGGGTGCTGTGATGACACAGAGGGTGACATGGGTGAGCCAGAGGATGGCATGGGTGACCAAAGAGAGTGCCAGTGGTGACAGAGGGTGGCAGTGATGAAGAAAGCCTTGCAAACAGGATGGGCACGTAGAAACAACAAGTTCGCAAAACTGGCGACCCGACAAGTAAGTTCGCAATTTGCGAAATTGTACAAAACCCTCGCGAACTAGCAGAAACCCGTGCGAACACACCCCCCAAAAAAAATACGCAAATCCGCGAGAATTCGCGGATTTTGCGGATTTTCGCAATCCGCAAATCCGCAAATCCGCAAATTCGCGGATTGCGAATCCGCAAAATCTGCCCATGCTTACTTGTGATGCACGTGGAAAACACATCTTTGTGTCGGCAAGCTCAGCCTTGAGATCTACAAATACATGTTGTGTGCTGAGGCGATATTATCATGCTTTATGGGATTCACTGCAGAATTTGTTACCATCTCTTCCGGATAATGTCAGCTTGGAGATTTGTGATTCAATTAAAGATGGTCAACAAGCTGCTAGGCTTACCATAAGGTGTGGTATGGACACGTGATGGCATTGGCAGTGGCATTAGGGTGCTCGGTTGGCAACTTCGGGATTTTCGGAAGCTGTCCAGTTGACTTTAGTCGATATGCCATTTGAAAGGACCAACTTCTTGGGAGGAAAGCTGATGCAGCGTTAAGATGCTTCCATGAAAGACCAAGGTCTTCAGAGTCATAGTTGTTCATTGTTTGTTACAGGTGTAACTTGTTCTTATACTTGAGATGCAGGTTTTTTCTTCCAAAGCGAGTAAGCTTTGTTAGGGCATTTTACATGTTTGTTATTGATTTGTGTCCTGCGAGAGTAGATGTTTTACTTTCAGTACCAAATTTCTCCTTTTTTTGGGCTGGTATTGATTTAGATGGCCGAGGGAGGTTTCCCTTTGTCCCTTGACCTTTGAAGATGAGATTTGTGCTCAAGAGGTTATGCTCAAGAGGTTATTGCAAGAGACGTGTCTTCTTGTATGGAAGATTTTCTGACACAAGCTTCTTTGAGGCAGTTCAGTATGTTAAAATGGGCATGGGCGTGACCTTTCCTTTTCTCTCATAGGACATATTGATATACCAGTGGTTAGTCTGGTATATAGGGATGCTCTGATCTTTACTCGTTAGAGTGATCAGCGTGATATGTCCACACTACCCTGGTGGTGTGCATATTATTATGGCAATATTCAGGGCCTGCATTCAGTATTCTTTTGAGTACATGTTCTTGTGGTTCACCTTCATTAAGTCCTCTTGGGCTATGTGTTTTTATTGTGTAGGGTTTTCTCTCCTTCTGAGAGGAGTGCATATCTACATTTCTATTATATGTGCTTCTTTTTTTGGAAAATTGTGAGAGTAAACTTAAAGTTTATTGTATATTCTTTGTAAAACACAAGTTAGGAGCCTTCACCTCTGTGAAGGGGATAGGTAATTCATTTGTTCATTCCCAGAACATATGGGGTGAACTCTTATGCTGTGTCATAGGTAGTGTCGGAAACATACTGATGGAGACTTCTAGCTGCAGTTTCTCTACCTGTTTTCGGTAATACAATTTATGGAGATTTAGGTTTTACAAGAAGCTCTTCTTGTTATTCTCCCACAATGCTTTTTTTGCATCTGTCTGGAGGATATATTCTACCTGTCTTTTTATGTATGTATGTATCTATTTTCACACAAGTCCTTCCAATCATGGCTGTTACTTCTTGAGGTGGGCTTGTGATCAAATTGTGTTTCAAATCACAAGTGTTGCATGTGCTTTGCTAACAAGGATTGTTTTGATATACTATTTCTCTTTAATGTTTAATCTTTTCCTCATTTAATGTTTTGATACCTCACTAATAGGTGCCTTCCCCTTTTCTTGTTTTGCTGCCTTTTTAAGCGTGCCTACGGCTCGGAGTCATGTTCAGGCTTTCGGACTACGACTCTGAAGGCCATGCAGGTGCAAACGTTTGTAGATACCTATGTTCTTGCAGTAAATGTGCGCCAGCAATGCTCTACGTGTTGTCAGACCACTCGAAGTCTACTTTGACACAATTGTATACATATATAATGCATATGTCCAGGTGATGCACCTTTATGGGAAACATTTTTACAACTGACATGATTGAGGAATGGCAATATTAAATTCAAACCTATTAGTGTTTTTAGCCTCTTTACAGTGCATTATGTAACCTGCTAGTGGTCATTCTGTGCATACAACATTCTCAATACCTTGTAGGTAGTATTGATCAGCTTTCTTTTGGTGTTCATTCATCTTGGTATAAGGGAATGAATTCTGAGAGTCCTTCTCTTGGAATTTGTCAGGACAGCTCTTTCTCTGATATTTCTTTATTGTTGTTATATGACTTTTTTTTCTTTCACTCAGCCCTTTTAATCAGTGAGTTTTCTTTCCCCTTGTGTGATAGAGGGTAATGTATGATAACTGACAGATGGTTCTGTAGGGTTTTTCCCCTTTTCCTTCAAGGGCCATTTCTGTTGGGTCTGTAGGGTTGTTTACTATTTATATGTTCTGTGACAGTGATCATGGATTTTATGGCCCGGCACGGAGGCCAATATTATGCAATAAATCCTTTATTGCCACCACTCAGCAGCATGTTAAAAGGTTCTTAGAATAGAGAAAAAATAACTTTGAACAACATTCCAAAAAGAGAGCATAAGGCCTGCTGCTTTCAAATGCAACATTAAATTAAAATGAAGAGTTAATCATTAGGGAACTTTTTATTTTTATTTTATCCCATTTAAAAGCTTTCAGAAACCTCATTTTTTTTTCTAGCTCCACTACTGAGTTTAAGAGTACTTGCTTCAGTTCTTCACCTCTGTACCACAGCCTGTCCCAAAAATCGGACTGAGCACTGCTCATTATCAGGCACTGCTATCTGCAGCCTGATCATAATAATGTAAACACAGCCTTTCCTTAACTTTAAAAGAAAAATGTGGCCCTGCGCTTATTTAAAAATGAATTCAAAGCTGTGAGCTACTCTGAAGGTGTCTGGGAGCTACTGGTAGCTCACAATCGACTGGTTGGAGTCACCTGTGCTAGAGACACAGTTTAGCCGCAGATTTATTAACACCATTCCCATCCTACCCTCTCTGCGAATGACCTATGAAGTAAGGGCTATACCATTTCTTTTAGTACTGGTTTCATATACCGGGGATGACTATCTCAACTTATCTTGGGACTCATCAGACCACTTAGCCTGGCCACATAGGTTTTGTTTGGATGTTGCCATACCATCCATTTCCAAATGTGTTTGGGCAGTAGGTTGGGGGTGTTTTCTATTTCACACTGGATTGGACACCAGTGAGCTGTATTGTTTTTTTTGTTCTTTCTTTAAAAGTTCTTGTTTGGTGTCATCATACCTGGTATTGGCACTCTCAATATATCATGTACTGGTGTGATTCAACAAACAGCTTGGTGCTGTTTTTATAGGTTTTGTTTTGCTATTCTCATGCCACTCATTACCACTGATGGGCTATATAGAGTGTAAGGTTTTCTTCACTTACATGGGGGTTATATACCAAGGCGCAGGGTTTCAAAGATTTTTTGATGAATGGTCTATAGAGTATAAGGTTTTCTTCCCTTGCATGATGATTATTTAACAGTGTGCAGGAATTCATGTAACCCTGTGCTTCGTTAATTCTTTCTGGGGTTTCTTTAAACAATCCATGTCTGGTACTAACATACCATTTGATGTTCTTCTTTATGAATGTTTGATCTTTTTGGCACACTTTTTAGCAAGCCAGTTTCTAAAGTAGCTCCGCGTTCGGGCGCGGAATGTTTCTCAGAAGAAACTGACGTTTGCACTCCAGAGGGGACTTATATGGCTCCACTGATGCCAGGAATGGAATTGAGGTCATCACAGAGTCGTACGACACTCTCCGGCTGCGTGCGGAGGTACCGCTGAAAAACTTCCGGATCCAGACTTTCGCCTAAGGAGAATTCAATAGATAATGAATCTGCGGCTAGACTGTTTCCCTACCAGATAATACATTACCAGACGTAGGGATTTCTTTCATTGTTGTCCCTTAATAACTTTGCACCCATTTGATGAATTTCTGTTTCCGTTAACCTTTGCAGACCTGTTACTCCTGCTACATTGTCAAAGGATTGAACAGATTGCAATAAAACTTCACAGCAATGTACATTAGACTATATAGAAATTCTTTTCGCTATTGCAACTGATTCTATGAAGTAGTTCTGAGGTATTAAGTGCCAACAACTTAGTGATATCGTGCAGCACAATAATACAAAGAGTAGCAAGGATGCACACAAAAATAAACAAGATTGCATATATAAAGCTTCAGATTTAATATATGAACAATTGAAAGACCCATGTTTGGTCACATGCTAACTGAAACTTGTAAACAAATTCATAACGCATAGAATTCATCTTAATCTACATATGTTTTGTTTGCATGTTCTCTGGCTGACAAAATAAAAGTGTCCCATCAAGCCAAACTAAAAACAACTTTCTTATGCACCCCTGTGCAACAAAATGGATATGTGACCGAACAGTCAACCACACAAACTACTACTTGGAGTTCTTGATGATTGGCCACTAGGAAATTACTAATAATCTCAATTATTTATAGCAATAGCAATGATTGCCTTTCATCCATTTTGGCCTTTATGTGTAACACAATCATACTAAAAGTAGCAAAGAAGCCAAAAAGCAAACTAGACTGTATAGCGTAGGTTACCGAATTGCTACATGAACAACTAAAAAATACATTTATGGTCACCTGATTTTGCAAACAAATAAATACAAATACAATAAATAAAAATAAATAAATCCCATTAAATGTGATTGCCACTCTTAAGTTATTGGTAGGATTCCCTGAGATAGGAATTCCTCCGATTTTTGTTCCCTCATAAATTTTCACTCATTTGACGAGTCAACACAAAACTTTCCAGATCTGTAGCATTTCCTACATCTTGTGTTGATGTAAATATTTGTGGTGCATCGTTAAGGAGGTGCAAAGATGCCTGTCCACTCTAAGCTATTACAGTGTATGCAACTCCACTCTATGCTACTTCAGTGTACGCCACTCCACTCTATGCCACTCCACTGTATGTTACGCACTATATGCTGTTCAGCTCTATGCCATTCCATGGCATGCCACTCCACTCTATGCTATTCTAATGTATGCCACTCCACTGGGGGTGCCGCTCGTAGTCGGTTTTCTGGGATACTGCCTTGCCGTTCAAGAACTGAAGTGTGCTGCCTTTGCTGGTGATCGTGTCTTGAGTTTTGACAGATAGACAGCTTGGGACCGGGACTGCGAGGCCCACCAGGCAGTGCGTTCTCCATACTGTGCACACCTGCCGCCTCTTCCCGTGTCTCCTTCCCTCTGCTGCTTGTCCTGCCTGCCTTCAAAAGACGACTCGCGGCCCCCGCTCCGCGGGAGCCGCTCGTAGTCGGTTTTCTGGGATACTGCCTTGCCGTTCAAGAACTGAAGTGTGCTGCCTTTGCTGGTGATCGTTTCTGGGGTTTTGACAGATAGACAGCTTGGGACCGGGACTGCGAGGCCCACCAGGCAGTGCGTTCTCCATACTGCGCACACCTGCCGCCTCTTCCCGTGTCCCCTCCCCTCTGCTGCTTGTCCTGCCTGCCTTCAAAAGACGACTCGCGGCCCCCGCTCCGCTGGAGCCGCTCGTAGTCGGTTTTCTGGGATACTGCCTTGCCGTTCAAGAACTGAAGTGTGCTGCCTTTGCTGGTGATCGTGTCTGGAGTATTGACAGATAGACAGCTTGGGACCGGGACTGCGAGGCCCACCAGGCAGTGCGTTCTCCATACTGCGCACACCTGCCGCCTCTTCCCGTGTATCCTCCCCTTCAGCCTGTTTTCGGTATTTTAGCCGGTCCTACAGCGCGTCAGCGGGACGCGTGTGCGGGACGCAGCTCGGGACGAAGCCCGGACAAAGGGCGGACAGTCTGAGACAGTCCGAGACTGACCGAGACTGGACTGGGCCAGGATTCTTATCCGTTGCTTTTGCTGCTTCCCCGCGGTACCTTGACCGTAAGACTTTTTGTTGTTGATTCTCCTGCATATTGCTGGTGTTGTGCTATACTGCTAATCATTTTCTTGGCGCTGTCTGAGTTTCTTGTATGACTGTGGCACCAATCTATTGAGCGTAATATGTCTAAACAAAAGTTTTCTTCTACTACCAATACCATAGATAACTACTTAGTGCAGGTAGTCAGTACAATTAACAAGTCTAGAAGAATGTCACTGGGTTTGAGTTCCACTCCCTTAATCCCTGCAGAGAACTCCCTACTAGAACTGAACCAGGTTGAAGTTCCGATTCAGGTACATCGTAGTGATTCCCTTGATAATGTATTTACCCAGGAAGATAACCCCGACCAAACAATCTCCACTGCTATTAACTTGGTAAACGATTCCCTAGAACAATCTAATACGACCCAAGAAAAATCACTCGCACCCTCCCCTGTGTCTGTCCCAGTAACTAGAGCAGTTAGAGCATGTAGAAAGGTCCAGAACAAACGCGGTGGGTTGCGCTCTAGTAGGAAAAGGATTGTCTCCCCTCCTAAAACTATGCCCGTAAAAGACACATTTGGGGAGCTTGGTGATAAGGTGTCCCTGGAGGAAGAGCAAATTAAAACACTTGTGAGTATGATTGTTTCTAAGATTAAAAATATTGTTAAACCGCTGATAGACAAAATCGATCATCTAACAGCAGAGGTATCTAGGCTTGGGGGTATTATAAACCAGACAGTGGAAAAGGTGGGCAATATAACAACATTAGCCTCTAATAGAGCCGATCCAATAGTAAATGCACTAGGTGTTGGGATAGAAAGTAGGGAAAAAACGGCCTCAATCCCCCAAATGCCCCCTCACTGTGTACCCAATAATAAGCAGGGAATTAACATCGAAACCCAGCCATCCAAATCCACGAGCATAGGTATTGAGAAAGCCCCGGTCCAACTTGTAGTAGAGGCCTCCCCCCTAGTTTTGATTCTGGCCAATGTACCTTCCTTAAAGCCTGGCCAAGCAGAACCTACCGCTTCTTTGATTAGTAAAGCTTTCCACTGGCTATCCAATAACATGGTGATATCCCCTTGGGGCAAACAGCAATTAGCAGAAGAAATCACTATGGCAAGAAGGGTGGATTGGATAGGGAATGGTGTCAAAAAATTCTTTTCCACCACAACGTAGGAGCACGGACATTGTTCCATTAACTCTGGATTTTTTCTATCACAGCAGCAAAATAGGGAACCCGAGCATTCTAAAGACAAAGTGGAACCTGGTATCACACAAGTGGGGTAGGGTCCCTCAAACTAGTGAATGGGAAATTAACCTAGAAAACCGTTTTGGGGCGTTATCAAATTTGAATGAATGTGATTGACTCAAACCGGCTGATAAAGCAGTGCCAAACGAGCCAGCGGAGTTAATTCACAAGGATACCTCTGCAGAGAAAGAGCACTGTTTGATATATGCTATTCCCTCGCTTATGGGAAAAAGGGCAGAGGAAGCATTTACTCCAAGTAGTGGAAATATGAATAGACTCTTGAAGCCACAGTTAGATTCTTTTATAGTGGAACTAGCTCCCGACCTCACTGCACCCATGCTTGAGCCCCCATGCCACAATAATATCCATCTAGATTTAGAAATGGGGTGGGGTGATGATCTACAAGGCTCCCCCCTTCCACAGATTCCACCTGAGGCAGTGGTAGCTAGTCTAGAAGAGACAGGGCTGACCTTTCTTTCCTGGAACATTGCTGGAATCACCAACAAGTTGACATCTTCTGAATGGTGCACATTTATAGAACAATTCGACATCCTACTGTTCCAGGAAACATGGTCGTGACCCCAATATTCCATCAAGGGTACCTTAATTTTTGTATCCCAGCTACAAAAAACCCTAAGGGACGTCCAGTAGGGGGATTAATAATCTGGGTTCATCAAAATTTATGTTGCAGTATCCATCAAAGGAGCTCCCCACTAGCAGACATATTGCCTATTACTCTTACCTGGACTAATGGTCATGGGATGGTCATATTTAATATCTACGCCAGGGGAATAGCGGGTGGTAAAGCATCAGAAGTAATAACCGCTCTGGATCATGAGCTTGAAGTTCTCCCAACATATTTGCCTTTCATTGTAGGGGGCGATGTTAATACCACCTTCGAACCGCTTGGCCAAAAAGACCAAACTTTAACAGATGAAGAAGATAGCAAGTGGGGTATCCCACAGTTAGAACTTCCTGTAGTTAATAGATGGACAGCGGCGGCCATCCAATTGAAGGCCCTATGTCTAGCAAGAGGACTTAGAGCAGCAAATGGAAGAACCCCATCAGATCGACAGGGGAACAAAACATTTAATAATGGTAGGTTCTCCAGTCGAATAGATTACATTCTAGTGGATGTCAGGCTATGGAACAGCCTGATCGACATGGCAGTCAAAACCCGAATAGAGAGTGATCACAATCCACTCTGCATGGCTCTTAAAGTAAATGTAGGATCAAGAAAACCAAACCTAGGAGGAGGTAAAACTACCCTAGATATAGTATCTTCGAACAACCAACGCCATATTAAATGGGGTAGATTTATTGAGAACATGGAGAGATTAGAGGACCTAAAAAAATTTGTGTTAGAAGAGGTTGCTGAGATCAATACACACGTCAACAAGCAGAATTTCCCTGAAATTATGCTTGATGCTCATTCAACCTTCTTTACAAAGCTACAGGAGTTTTTTAAGAAGGAGAATAAACCAGGATATGTTCAGAATAAAGAGCCCATATAAGGATGGTATGATAAGACCTGTAGAGGAGCCCGCGAGAACCTTAGTATAGAACTCAGAAACAAGAATACTCTAGGGGTGAGAAAAGCAAGGGACAACTACAGGAAGGTTCAAACAGAGGCTAAGAAAAAGTGGGATGAGGCCCATTGGCGTGATCTGAAATCCGCCTGCGACACAAGGAATCAGAGTCAATTTTGGGCTCTGGTTAAATGGGATAGAGGAGGGGTGGCCGAACCCCCACAAAATAACGTAGCTCAAAATCAATGGGTAGATTTTTTTAGACCTCAATACGCTTCTGTGCCAATTGAAGGGGAACACACTTTACCCCCCACAATCTTCTACCAACGTCAGCTATTCACTAGAAAAGATGTTAATATAGCGCTGGATTGTGTGACCAGGGGCCGCGCCCCAGGAATGGACCCCATACCAGCAGATGTGTTCTTAAGTGATCGCCCATCCTGGTGCCAGTACTTTGTGTGGCTAGCAAATTCTGTGGCTAGAGGTGCACCTATACCTGCCTCTTGGAAGGGCGCAGAAATAATTCCGGTTTTCAAAAAGGGAAACAAATCATTACCCAGCAACTATAGACCTATTGGTCTTATTGACTCTGCTCAAAAAATAATAGGTCGTCTAATACAAAACAAATTACAAACCTGGATCTATGAAAACGATATTTTATCTCCATATCAAGCCGGGTTTCGTCCCTGCACAAGCTCAGTTGGTCAGGTCTTTTTCTTTATAGCTCTGTTTTGGAGGAACGTGTTGCTCACCAATGGAACCCTCTACGCTGTATTCGTAGACTTAAAATCAGCTTTTGATCTAGTTCCTCGTTCCAATCTTTGGGAGGTACTTGCTGAAGCTGGATTGGCCCCGGAACTATTGACGCTACTAGTCCGCTTGCATGAGAGCAATTATGTGAGAATCAGGTGGGGTGCTCAGGGTGAGGTAACTGACACATTCCCTGTCGAGCGTGGGGTACGGCAGGGGTGTGTCTTGGCACCGACATTGTTCTCCATTTACATCAACGGGATTGTAAACCATCTAAGCCGTTCCCCCACTGATGCACCGATACTGGCTGGAGCTCGAGTACCTGTTCTCATGTTTGCGGACGACACGCTCATAGTCTCCCGTACACCAAGTGGGCTCCAGAAGGCAGTCAACGCCTTCGGAGAGTTTTGTAAAGCACATGGACTTGAGATAAATACATCTAAGACCAAGTTCATGTGCTTAAACCAGCGGAACACCTTCCGGGGCTCAATACATTTTGATGGTACCCCTTTGGAACAGGTTGAAGCTTTCACATACTTGGGAATAAGTCTCCAAAGCAATCTGAGCAGGAAAAAACATATTGATATGGCTGTGTTAAAGTTTCATCAATTGGCAGGTATAGTGGCTCACAAACACATAATTTCACTGACCAAGCCTATTACACATGCACTAGAAATTTACAACATGAAGGTAGTCAGTGCCTCCCTATACGGTTCGAAACTTTGGGGTTTCTCCAACCTGAAACAATTAACAATGGCGGAAAATAGTTTTCTCCGCCGTCTGACTGGGGTCCCCCAAAGTACTCTCACCATAGCATTGACCTATGATCTGGGCAGGAAAAATATCAAGGATTTGGCACGGCTTCGTCCGTTGCTATACTGGAGACGCCTAATGACCACTCCAGAACTTGTGCACTTTACAAATGCCCTAAAGGATATCATAAGGGCAGATCGCTTCCATTCGATCGTGTGGTTAAAAGAAATAAGAGGATTGCTCAGTAAGCTGGAACTGGACCATCTATGGAACTCTCCTAACGTTGAAAGTTTCCCACCAAAGGCTACGATAAAGAATATGTATTGGGAAATAGTATGGTTGTCTACCCAACGTACAGGCCTTAATACAAATTTAACAGAACGCTATTTGAATATCAAATCTGTGCCTTCTTGCGAACTTTATTGGGACATTATTGAAAAACCACTTGACAGAAAACTGTATTTCCAATTTAGAATTGGGACGCTTCCTATAAAGGCGTTTACTTGCAAATGGTTGACAAACAAGGACGATAAATGTCCCCATTACAAAGATTTGATTGAGAATACAGCCCATATACTGTTTGTTTGCCCTTTATATGTTAATCCACGACGCAAATGGATAAAACCAGTGTGCCTAAATCTAGGAACACGTAGGTGCATTGAGGCCCTAAGAATATTGGAATCAGACTGTACACCCTACCTGGCGATGGCTATCGCAAAATTCCTAGGTTGGTCATGGATTATACGCACCCGCACTTTACAGCAGCTAGGCACTGTCTAAAGATATCATTGATATGGTTGATTGTCATGATTTTATGTAGCTAATTTCGTAAACAACAGTATTATGTTTAATAAGTTTCTTAAAAGATGTCGTTTTTAATTTTGTCTTAGTATTTATTGTATTGTGTAAGTAAGATTGTAAAATTTGCTTTTATGACTGTTGTCGAATAAAGCTTTGAAATTGAATTGCCACTCCACTGTACAATACTCCATTGTATGCTGTTTCACTGTATGCCACAACACTGTGCACTATTCTACTCTACACAACTCCAGTGTATGCCACACCACTCTACACCACTCCATTCAAAGTTATTCCAGTGGACATCACTCCACTGTATACCACTTTGCTGTGTGCTATTACACTCTACCCCACTCCAGTGTATGTCACTTCAGTCTACACCACTTCATTGTACACCACTGCCCCTTACACTGTACCATTCCATGCCACCCCACTGTATGCCGCTCTACTATAGGCTGCTGCATTCTATGCTAGTCCATTCAACACCACTCCATTCTATGCTACTCCACTGTATGCTATTCCACTTTAAGCTATTCTATTGTACACCACTCTACTGTAGTCCACTCTAGGCTATCCCACTGTACACCACACCACTCTGCAAAATTAAACTGCACACAACTTCGATCTTCACCACTCTACTGTATGGCATTCCACTCCATCCCACTCCAAAGTACATCACTCTGTTCTACGCTATTCCATTGTACATCACTCCAATGTATACCAACCCACTGTATGCTATTACAATCTACCTCACTCCACGGTATGCCACTCCAGTCTACACTACTCCACTGTATGCCACTCTTAGAGAGCGTCCCGGAGTATAAACCTCAAGGTGTTCTTTTATGTAAACAGGTGCATTGCCTTGTATAGCTTTATGGGCTATGCAGAGGCTCTTGAATTTCACTCTCTGTTTCATAGGGAGCCAGTGCAATTTGTGCAGTAGCGGCATGGCATGGGCCCATCTAGGTAACCTGAAGATCAATCTGGCTGCATCATTTAGAACTACTTGTAATCTACTTGCCAGTGTCTGGGGGAGACCCAGGTAAAGGGCATTCCTGTAATCTAGTCTCGAAATTATGATCGCTGACACAATCGTACGGAGTGTGGAAGTAGAAAGAAGGGGGACCAGTTTCCGGAGCTGTCTAATTAGTCCCGTGCATGTACCCACCACTGATAAGATTTGGCTGGCCATTGAGAGTTCATGATCGATTTTTATGCCAAGACTTTTTACAGTTGAACATGGGCTGGGAGTAGGACCTAGGTCCTGGGGCCAGAAGAGATCACTCCAGGGTGATTCCGTGGCAGAGATGACCAGGACCTCTGTTTTGTCCGGGTTGATTTTTAGTGAGTTGGCAGTCATCCAACTCACGGTAAAACTGAGGATGTTTTGAGCTTGAATCTGAGCAGATACCGTGTTGTCAATGCTGAGTAACAACAGGGTATCGTCCCCATAATTAAAGATTTTACAGCTCATAGTTGCAAGAGTTGTTAATAATGGTTGCAAGTAAACATTAAAAAGAAGTGGGGACAGCGCAGATCCCTGGGGGACTCCGCAATCAAGTGAACCTAGGTCGGATGTTACATCACCCAGTTGAATCCTTTGTGACCTACCTGAGAGAAAGGATTCAAGCCATTGGTGAGCTAGGTCTTGAATACCTAAGGTGGTAAGTCTGTCGAGTAGAAGAGTATGGCTGACAGTATCAAATGCCGCTGATAGATCTAATAATATCGGGGCACAGAGTCTCTTACTGTCAGCCATAGCTCTAAGCTCATAAAGCACTGAGAGCATCACCAGCTCCGTGCTATGATGTGCTCGAAACCCAGTTTGTCGTCCCTGGAGAAGATGGTGAACCTCCAGGAACGACAAGAGTGTTTTCAGAATGTGCTGTTCTAGGATTTTGGCCAAGAAGGGTAACTGGGATATCAGCCTATAGTTTTTTAGGTTGGTTATATCTGCCCCTGGCTTTTTTAATAGGGGCTTAACTCGCGCCTCTTTAAGGCTGGATGGCAAATAACCGGTATCGAGAGAGTTATTTAACAAGGAGCTGATGTGTCCCTCTAGACCTGGGAGAGCCATTCGAAAGATTCTGGCAATCTACGACAATGTAATCCACTCTGTTCACGTACACGCCACTATCCAAATTTTTACAACACTCTATGCCTGTACACTCCATTGTACAACACTCTATTCCACTATACAACACTTTCTCTACTCTATGACTCAGTACTCCACACTACTGTATGAGACACCACTCCAATTTGTAACTGTTTACTACCTACAATACGCCACTACACTACCCTCTAGTCCACTCTGCCATATGACACACAATACACTCTATGATACTGTACTTCACACTACATTACACCTGTCCACTTGACTCTACTCTACTGTACAAGACTTTACCTCACTCAACGCTACTCTATAATAATCCACTCTACATAGTTCCACTGTTTGACACATTAATGTACTCTCCTCTCAGGGATCACAGTAACTGGACACACCCTTTTGCTCTCTCACACGTACTTCTCCACAATAAGATAAAAAAGAGACAAGAAGTAAGTTTACAATGTTTATTTAAACTATTGTGCTCTAGATTCAATGATCGTGTGACAATTAGAAAACAAACACATGTTAATAATATCATCAGCATGGTTAAAAACCATATACCATGAAAAGCCCTGTCATGTTATCTGACAGGTCTACCTAAACCCTCTCGTACTAATGAAGCTAAGCGGGTATATATTATAGATCGCTGTGTTTACTGGAGTACCCCGTACCTTAACATACATAGATGGATGTTCTACAGCTCAGCTGACACGGCACTCTTGCCTCGGGACCTTTGCTTAGTGTGTGTTTCTTTAGAACCCCTGTCCTCAGTTATAGCACGGCGTTAAGCCATAAAGGCCAACACCCCGTTCCGTCACTTCTATGTAAATATGCCCCTGAATTTGGATATGTAGGTCAAGATTCACATATGGTTAGCTACTGGTTAGCATTACTTTTCTAAAGCTAAACTGACGCTAAACCTTTTTGGGTATTAACAAACCAACACAAATTGGAATTGCTTTGGTTTGTTGGAAAAGTAATGCAAAGCAGTGCAAAACGCTGCTTTTCATTAATTTGTGTCAAGGTGGCATTACATGGGTGGTACATGGGCGCTCCGATGCCACCATCCATGCTTTTTGATGCTAAACCCTATCAACTAACATTAGTAGATAGGGTATAGCACAAAAATTTACTTCGCTAAAATGCAGGCGTTAATAGGAGAAATGTTTTCACTTCTCCTTGCTTTTCCCATTTTGCATGTGTGAGGCATGTGTGAGGCAGTGTACAGCACCCATGCAAAGTGGGAAAAGGTTTTAATCTTGTCTAGTCTTAGTATTTTGTACAGAAAGGCTTTTCTACAATACAAAACCAATGGTGGACTCAAGCACGCACCCTAGCACTATGGCGCTCAGCTATGTTCCTGGTGCATGGCAGCTAAAAGCTGTACTAGTGTTTGGAAGAGGGGAGGAAAGAGCCATCTCTCTGTAGATATGGTGCTCTCCTGCTCTCTACCTGTCACACAACGCAGTGCAGAATTTGTTGGCTGCTGCTCTGCGTTTCATGATTTTTTAAGAACTTGGCTGTAATTTCTGTACCTTGTATCAATAGCATCACCTCTTTGAAAACAACAAAGATTGGTCCATGAAGGAGATGTATATCAAACACGAGGGACCCTATTAATAAAACTAATTTTTTTGTATATTTTTACAGATTTTCACTATTTTATTTTTAGTTAAATAAAGTTTTTCACTTGTCCTTGTACTTTACCTCAGAGTGTGACTCCACAATCAGAGTTGGGGCCTCCTTATGGTAAAGATTAGGGACATTTAAGAAAGTTTAATTTTACATAATAAATTACAAAAAATATGTTTATATTAAATATTAATATAAATTAAATTAATATACTTTTATTATACGAGAACAAAACAAAACTTAGTGTAGCACTAGTAACTTAATTTTTAATTAAACCTTCAATTAATTCACAGATTTTAAATAAATATGTTTCTGAAGATTAATCTAAAATCAAAGGGGCAGATTTATGTCGGACTTGCGCCACGTTTACGCCGCCGTTGCGTCACGCAACGGCGCGGAAACGTGGCGCATCCCTGCGACCTTTTTACAAAGTGACGCATCTAGGCAGATGCGTCACGTTGTAAAGCCCTGCACCACATGAAACCTGCGTCAGGTTTCATGTGGGCGTTTTGTCGCAGGGTGGGCGTTCCCTCGTAGGAAAGCCCCGTAAAACTGACTTAGCGAAATCTACAAGATTTCACTAAGTCAGTTTTACGACACTGCTGGGTCAAATCCTTACGCCTGCTTGAAGCAGGCGTAAGGAGTGACGCACCACGTTATGTATGGGTGGCCTCTGTACATTGCAGGAGTTGCGTCGCACTTGCGACGCTACTCCAGCAATGCGCCGCCCGTACACCACAAGATGCGTCACGCATCTGCCCTTCCTTGCATCATGGTGCGCCGCATTGTAAATGCGGCACATCTGTGGTGCCGCAAGGAGGGAATTGCGTGACGCATCAGTTCTGGCGCATCCCTGCTGATTTGCAGAGATGCGCCAGAACTCATAAATCTGCCCCTAAATGTCCACCTAAATTTGGTGAAACAATTAATAATTAGTAAATAAATAATTACTATGTTTCATTTGTAGACTTTTTAGAATTAAATTGTATCTTTAACTTTTCAGAATATTTTAATTCAGTTTAACTTATTTCCTATGGGTTTTTATTTTAAGCACTTACCCCAATTGTTTTACAAGGGAGGGTGTTGGAGTATTGGTGGTTGGGCATGTATGGTGCTAGATTTACTACTGACATTTAGCTCCACCTGTAAGAATATCACTCATGTACATTACTCACAATGTTTAAGTTATCTACTTGAATAGCCACCAAGGTTTTCATACTTTAAATTCTATGTTGAGGCCACAGATGTTTTGGCAGCTCAGAAATATTGAGAGTGTTTGGCCATGGCCCCAAAGAGTACTACTAAGTACTGCCTGCCACATGCACTCTGAATACATGTAATGCTGGATTGGAGGTAGTCAACTATATAAAAAATCATTCATTGCCCAAGTTCCCTTTAGACATAGAGGGCCATATTATCAAGGAAGCTGCGGTAGTTTATCGCCGCTTTACTGGCAGAAATCTGCCGATAGAGCGGCGATAATGGCCTTGATAATATGCGATTCGAATTTCAATCGATGCCCAGGTTAGATGTGTGAACATCTAACCTGGGCATCGATTGAAATTCGAATCGCATATTTTCAAGGCCATTATCGCCGCTCTATCGGCAGTTTCCTGCCGGTAAAGCGGCGATACACTACCGCAGCTTCCTTGATAATATGGCCCATAGTTTTAAAAATTGCAAAAAAACTACTTGATCTCAAAATCTTCCCTTTACAGGACAATAAACTGGAGTAGACCCAAAATATACTCCTTCCCCATGTGCAGCAGTCCAGCAAAGTGGTAGTCCTCTCAACAGCACAGCAGTCCTTCTTCGTGGTAGTTCAGAAGTATACTGAAGAGTTGGTGTCTATGGTCAAATATTTATAGTTGGGCCTTCCTTTGAAGTTGGAAAAGGCTTCTAAAGGTTTCCCATTGAAGTCAACAGGCTTCCCGCCTTCCCTGAGCTGGCTCCAGACTAACTACAGGGGGTATACAGTCCTTTGTGTGGAGGTAGAACACAGCCTATTCAAGAGTAAGCAGGGCTGTGCCCATCTCCACCCATCCATCATGCCAGTAATGACCCATCTAGGCACACCTAAGCTCTCTACAGTGTGTGACTGCCTAAGATGAATAAATAAAGCCCAACTGCCAACTACACCCAGTCATATGACCCGGAGACAGACTGCAAGTACTAAATGGCTAAGGCAGAGAAATGACAACTTACTAAAAGTGCCATTTTCAGGAAATTAAACATGTCAATTGAGTATCAGCGAATCAAACCATGTTTTAGGGAGAGAGCACAAGCACCTTAGCACTGGTTAGCAATGGTAAAGTGCACAGAGTCTTATAGCCAACAAAATAGAGAGAAGCAAAAAGAGGAAGAGTGAAGGCAAAAGGTTTGTGGATGACCCTGCCGGAATTGCCAAGTTCAACATGCCCCACACAGTGAACAGGATAGTAAACAGCTATCAGATCGCATGCATTTCAACACATGCGATTATAACGCGGTTGCTACTACAACTGCGTTGTTACATTGCAGTACCATTACAACGCATGTCGTTACATCGACTTGCTGTAGGGGGCGCGCTAACCTAAGGAATAGTATGATATACTATTCCAACACCTTCCCTACTGTTCCGCACACTGGAGTTTGAATAGTAAATTATACTATTCAAAGTCTAGTGCTCCCCTACAGCAAGTAAATATAACGACTTGCCTTGTAAAGGTACTGCGATGTAACAACGTGGTCGTTGTAACAACCGCGGTGTAATCACATGCGTTGTAAACGCATGCAATGTAACCAGCTGTATACAACAGGACACCTGCACCAGGACACTTGTAATTAGGTCCATTTGTTTTCAAGTAGTGCTAAATCTGATGACGGACTATGTAAATGTACTTTACAGGGTATGAAGGAGTTAAGAAGAAGGATGGGTGGGAACATCACACACTCATATTGATGTGAAAGGAAGATTAAAATAATGGAATCTGACAATTAGAAGCGAGTCTTTATACTTTTCTGTAAAGAAGTATTTTGAAGACTTTCCTTAATCCCAGGAACAATATATTGTGGGGAAATGGGCGCAAAGGGAGAGAAATCCATGGAACTAAGCCCTGTATGTAAAGGATACTACTTCCAACTCATTTTATCTTGCCTGGTGCAGGAAGGGGACGGTAGAGAGGTCTACAGTACTGTTTTTAAGTTTCCAGTTAATGTGATAAATTTTCCAGATAATAAAAATGTGATCCATGAGTAAACATGCAAAGACCACAAATAGGCAATACTTCTGACCATATTTCCTAAGTGATGCCAGTAGAGTGGAAAGCTGCTGCTCATTGCCAACATAGTTTACAAACATGGAATTTATTTGGAGAGACTGAAAAATAAGCCCAAATCAAAACACAACCTTGAATGCATCTAGAGTCCACCATTTCATTAAATGACAAGAATATATAAAAGAAAGAAACAGGAGAAATGTACTGTAGGAGGCTGGCTTATTATATGGTGCTCACTTATGTAAACGTAGTACCCTGCACTATTCCAGACAACCCCTACGGTGATTTTAGTCTTTAGACAACCTTAGAAAGTGGTAGCCGTGGAGAGCAGCCTTCAGGCTTAGTCCAGAAGGAGTGTGAAGCAGCTTGTTTTACCAAAACATAATCTTATTGGTATAGATTAAATGACATAGTGTATTTATAAAAATATGTATTTATTATAATTACACTCAATAACACATATAGATATCTCCTAGCTGGGGATATACACAATGCACACAATACTTGTCAATAGAAACAGGTAATTAGCACAAATACACAGTGGTCGCCAGGGGGAGACCAAACCTTATACTAAAATAGTGGTATGCGATCCACGACTCAAGTCAAGACTATACCTAGAAGACATAGAAGTGTTGGGGAAGCAAGAATCCACCCGAGGTAAGTAACCAGGAACCCCACGGAGGCCGTGTGCAGAGTGGGAACATGACAGCGGGTTCAATACAAATCAATAGGTAAGTTGCAGTTGCAATTTTAAAGAAGGACCCTTCCCAGTGGACTCTGAAGAAACCCAGTGGAAGACAGAAGGTTGGAGATCCACCCCACCCGTGGATACTCTAGGAACCAGGATACCTACACCAGGGAAGCTGGGTGCATAGGTGCAAAGTGCAAAATGACTTTGGAAACCACCGTCAAACTCAATGGGAGACTTCAGGGAGAGGCCACTGCTGGAAGAGGTGAAATTGTCCAGTGGAACCCAAAGGTGGATTCAAGGTGAGAAGTACCTGCAAGCAGAGGTAACAAAGTCTATGCCACTGCGGAGTGACCAGGAGGCACGGAAGACGAATGTCCACTGATGGCAGGTGCTGTGGGAGAGATGACGTTGACCTTGGAAGTGCAGTTGTGAGGACCAGGTAATGCTCTGGAAGACCAGGACCCATTCTCAAGCTGTCCCTCGCTGGTTGTCGAGAGTTGAGAGGCCGGTGTCCGTCGGGAGCACCAACAACCCTTAGCAACTGCAAACAACGTGAAAGTGAAGAACGTGTAGTGTCAGGTAGGGGTGGGCGGAATTTGCACAGTCGCGCTACACAAACCTCAGCGAAACGGTAAACAATCTCAACGAGCACACGGAATTGCTTGTTCTGCCCGTTTGCGATGCTTTTTTCCTGTTCGCGAACGCTGTTTGCGTGCTTGGGGAGAAATATCTCACGGACGCGCATTTTGAAAGTGCGAACAAGCAATAAATTCCACGAAGCAGCGTATCGTAGAATTTTGGACAATTCCGCATTCTCCATGGAACACAAAATTACCCAAATTCCGCAAGCGGAACGGAATTTACCGCCCAGGTCTAGTGTCGGGACCAGCAAGGTGCAGGTGACTCACCACAAGCAGGGGAGTCAGGCCAGGTCCCGAGCAATCAGGGGACCCAATAGAAATCAAAGATGACCCTCAAGAGGACCCACAGGGTTGCTAGAGAACCTTGAGTGGCTCACCAAAGATGCAGGCCCATGGTGCAAGTGATGCAGTGGGGACAAAGCTCTTGGCCACAGAAGATGCTTGATGTGGGATCTACTTGGAGCCCAAAAATCTTGGACGAAAGAAGCCAACAAGCCTTTACAATGGCAAGTCGATGGGGTGCACAGGGGTTCAGTTCTTGAGGCTAGGACAAGACATACTGTCCTCAAACTTGGTGATAGGACAGGGCAGGCCTCGAGGGATGTGAATAGCAACCTCCTGTGTTGCAGAGCCTTTTGGAGTTCGTAGGAGCTCACGGATGCAGGGAAGTAACTCCTTCACTTCAAGGGAGATTCCTTCCGGTGTCTTCGATGTCCACAGGCCTTGGAAGATTCCTGTATCGAGCACAGGCACATACGTTGCAGCAAACGACCAGGGCAATGAGACCAGGAGCAGCAGGAGTCTTCCTAGTTGCAGCCTTCTTGCACAGAGCGAAGTCCAGCGAAGTCCAGAGTGCCAAGACGGTTGAAGAAGAAGTGGTGTCTTGGAAATGAATCTTGTCCCACAACGAATCTAGGGAGCCGCCTACAGGTAAGCCCTTAAGGACCCTAAGGAAAGATTTGGGATGATTCAGAGTTCCCTCCCAGGGGAGGGATCGGACAGTGGGGAGGATACTCCCTTGTCCTTTGGCAGTTTCGCACCAGAGCAGGAGCCAACGGCTACCTGTGCTGGTTTGAATTGTACTATGCAAGGAGGGCACTAAATGGGCCTCTCAAGCAGACTGAGTGCCACTGGCAAAAGCTGGATGGCAAGAGCTCCCACCCAGTCCCAATACACAAAACCCTGTTTTGAAGGTGGTCACACCTCCCTGTCACAGGATACATTTTGTTCTGCTTTACCCTGCTTGAGCTTGGCTCAGCAGCAGGAGGGCAGAATTGTGTCTCTGGTTGGCAGCATCCATGTTGTGCTGTCCGGGTCTAGAAGACTGGTACCGGGGCACTGAGTGCCTCCCGGAGGAGTTTTGTGTGATACGAAACATGGCAGGGTTCGATACAGCCAGTTTAGAGATGGTCATTGCGTAATGACGCATGGCCACTCTATGTATCGTAAAGGCTGAAGCACTCACAACCCGGGAGAATGTGTCATGTATTCCTATCGGTTCTGAATCGATCCCCCTATTCCTGACCCTATTCTAGTTAAACAAACCAACAAGTTAACTAGCAGTCAGCCCATGAGGCAGAAACCCCCCATGATGCAGATACCATTATCTGACGCAGTCACACTACGGCACAGGAACGTGTTATCTGATTAGGTCATAACGCTTGCGATCTACTTAGACAAGCGATATTCCTCCAGCCCCAGATAAGGCATACGGAGTTCTCATAACAAATCAAACCTATGACAACCTGGGCAAAACCCTGCGGCCATTGTTTTGATTTCACCGAGAACTTTAGCAAAAGAATGTGCTAACGAGCAAATCGTATGACATCTTTATTGACGTATCTATGTCCATCCTTACGTCAATCTCGGCACCTTAAAGGTATAAATAATACCGATCTTGCCCTATGCAAAGACACGCGTGGTGAGGAGACGGAGCAGCCATACTTGCCGAAGCCGAGAGCAGAGCAGGCCCCGCTGGCAGCAGCCCCGCCTTCCTGACGCGCTGAGAGAAGCTGCTTTCTCCTGCCGAGAGACCCAGCACCGGCGCTTCCGGGTAGCCCTCGCAGGCAGCCTGGAATATCGAGACCAGAGAAAGAGATACCATTCCTCATTCATCCTAACTTCCAGGTACAGAACTGAATAACCCCTCACAGAGAATTCTTTAGTTATTCACTTGGCAAAAACAAACTTAACTTAAACTGTAACTTTCTATTCCCGCCCACGTATTAGACTTAGGTCAGGTACACGGGGTAGGCGTATTTAGAAACACCAGTTGAGTACGTTTAGTCAAATGTATATATGTATGTAATATATTTTATTCATTTTAAACATCTTATGGCTTAGAAACCATATCAATGTTTTTACAGTATTACTTTATACTATTGCTTTTAATGTATGCACTTTACTTAGCTATAAGTATTGCAATAATATCGATCCATTTCTCATGTATGAGAAAAGAGACTGATCAATAAATAACACCTTTTTATTGAACACGCCCGTCTCTTCCTTTTCTCTACATTCTGATGAGACTAAGAATGCACGTACTGACTGAGTAAAATAATTTGCCTTTTGTTCACACGACTCTCGAGATTGACTCTTGATTAGGGGAGAGCAAAGTTGTCATGTTCTATGGTTGTCAGAAACTAAATCCCTTCTTGTCTAATCAGGGAAGTTAATTCCTCCTTGAACATTCGAGAAAGTTTCTAGCGAACTCTGAGCTATGCTGGCAAACCCAAAAATTAAGTCTAGTATCGACAGTAGTAGACCTAGTTAACGTCTGGCCTAGGCCTTTACTGCTGTAGGTATTATTCCAATGCGCAGAGCCTATTGGGAAGATAGGAACTACACTACATGGCGCCCAACGCATTTGGAAAGGGCGATAAAACTAACGTAAGACATTTAGAGTAACTCAGTCGTGCTTTCTCACTCAGACCCCTTTTCCCACAATACTCCAAAGACGTCTGGAGTGGGTGAAAGGTTATATCAGCCAGACCTCGCAGGAGGGAACTCCTATGTATGGTTCTTGGTATAGTCAACGTTGAAGGATAAACAGTTCCAAAATATTGTGCATCTAATCTCTGTTTCCATAAGAAACCTGATCTGCAAACAAACATAATACCATCCTGTCGGTAAAATGGGAGACAGTGATGAAGAAAGAGAGGCAGTTAGATTAGCAACTGAACTCGCAGCAGCTGATGCTGCAGCACTAGACGCAGACGGGGATATAATACTAATCCCGGTCACCAAAAGGAAATCTATAACCTTAAAACTTATAGAAAATGGACTGACACCTAGAGGTGGCACAGTCATATTCGTAATTGAGGCACACGAATATCGGCAGACAGAGGTATATTATACATGGATACATTTTCCAGCAGCAAATGCTGTAACAAAGTACTTCCACTATTACAAAATAGAGGTACCACCTGACATTTACACTCCTTTCGAGGAGGTGGAAGTACCACTCAAATTTCAAGAGCATTTGCTCTTATTTGATGGCGCCCTAATACATAACAATCACATTACAAGGCTCGGTCCTTTAGGTAGACCAGGAGCAACGTGGCCGGTCTTAGCCGGATACACACCACATCCAGACATCGATAGGATGGCTGCAGCAGAGCTGTTAATACAGCTAAAACAATTAATAAAAATTCATAGACAATTAGTCCAATATGTAATGCGGACCTCAACAATTCAGCCAGCGATTAAACTTCCACAGCTGACCCCTCACCAGGGGAACACAGATAAAATTACACCACAGAACATCCAATCCTGCCTAGGTAAAGTGCCAGCTAAACGGGAACAAATACCATTCTGGTTGGCACAGAAAATTACCCAAATAGAGGCGGTGTTTCCTGACACCACCCCGTTAGAAAAACACAGGATTCTGACTATCTGTCTTCCAATGGGAATCGCACCACACATTGAGGACTGTGACACTTGGGGTACAGTCTTTGCTTCCATCTACACAAAAACGCACGGTGTTCCATCCATTTCGGTGATACCAGATGTGCTAAAACAAATTCAAGACGAATATGGTCCAGAACCTGCTTTAACTCTTGGTATGAAATTACTGAAAGACTTCAAGCAGGTCTCGGCTATACTATTAGCCAACATAAAAGGTGAAGCAGCAAACGTGGCGATCCGCCAGAGGTTAAAAGAGACAGATATAGCAGACCAACCAGCTGAAATAGCCAGAATCATAGAAAAATCCTATGAGGAACTAGGTAGAGATAGTTTAGGTGGAATACCAGTAAAACCGCAACTGACTGAAAGTCCAGAAAAAATATTTTTTAATAATAATTCACCAAAAAAGAACTGGGATGGAAACAAACAATCCAATCCTAAAGAAAAGAAATTCCAGTCCCGAGGAAGGTCTCCTAGGCGAAGGGAGAAATCTCCGAACCAAAGACACAGGTCACCTCAGAGTGACCCCTCTGGGAAAAGATATAACCTTAGAATTAGGGATAATATAAAGAAGCCTGATAGATATCAAGACATTGATACACGTCCCTCTCAATCTTTTCAGAATTCCTCGCAGAAATCGGAAAGAAGAGGACGATCAGAACAAAGAGAAGAGCACGCCAAGTCCAAAGACAAGGAACCTGCTCAACTAAAAAAGAAATTACAATTCCCAAAAAAGAAGGTAGCCAGTATCAAGGTAGTTAACAATGCCGAGAATACTGAGGACACAACTGAAAAACGGAGAGTGGGCTCAGACAATGCTAGACAGCGCAGCAGAAGTGAGCATAGCTCGCAAAGTCCTTATGAATCATCTGGAGACAGTGGACACGAATGAATATCTTCAAGTGGAAACTGCAGACACCAGGGTTAGCAAACCTCACAAGATATACGAGATAA
Organism: Lissotriton helveticus; assembly: GCF_964261635.1. Lineage (NCBI taxonomy): Eukaryota > Metazoa > Chordata > Amphibia > Caudata > Salamandridae > Lissotriton > Lissotriton helveticus. The sequence continues at coordinate 31,848,655 of NC_136072.1, read as the reverse complement.
CATTACGTATAGAGGGAGATAAGACTAGGAAAATAAGGGGACTATTTTGGGATAACCTCTCCAAGGGCTATGACATCCTTCTAGCTGAAAAAGACTGGCCACCAGAGTTTTTCAGGGAGTGCCCTCATGGCGAAGAAATAATTATGCCTGCCTTCTCAAATCATATCCCAATTCATAAAAAATACACACTTGCTAGAAAGTGGGCAGTGGCTCTAGCACCTGCTTTATATAAAAATCATGTAGGATGGGATGAGGACTCTCCTCCTCACAAAATCCAGTTAAAATCACAACCTACTGCACAAAGGCAGTACCCAATTAAGCAAGAAGCTAAAAAACAGGTAAATGAAATACTAGATCAGCTAGAATACCAGGGGGTGATTGAAACTTGCACCTCACAAATGAACAATCCTTTGTTTCCGGTCTCCAAACCAGACAATTCATATCGTCTAGTTTTGGATTACCGACACCTTAACACATGTTGCAAAACTTTTGCAGTGCAAAACTCACACAGTGCTGCACTAATGAATAACATAGTGCGCAAAAAATACAAAACAACCTTGGACATCTCCAATGGATTCTTTTGTCAAAACATAGCACCAGAGAGCAGATATTTAACTGCATTCTCAGTAAATGGCACTCAAAAACAATTCTGTCGGTTAGCCCAGGGGTACAAGAACAGCCCGGGGGTATTCTCAGCGAGAGTAACAGAATTACTACAACTATATGATGATGAAGCATTATCTTATGTCGATGACATTTACTTAACAGATGATGACTTGGATACTCACTTGAAGAGAGTGAACACCATAATACTTGGGTTCGCTGCAGAGGGTTACAAATTCAACTTTAAAAAGTCCAGAATTGCCCATCTGACAGTCCTGTTCTTAGGATATGAATTATCAAGTGAAGGCAAAAGCCTGGCTGACAATTTCCTAGAGAAATGCGCCGTAATCCAAGCACCTAGAACACTAAAAAATCTTCAGTCGATTCTAGGCTTCCTAAATTTCGGAAGAACATACATTGCAAACTACGCAGAAAGGGTCAAACCCCTTTATGATCTAATTAAACCAGACTTTAAAAGATCCAGTTGGACTCAAATACACACAGAAATTCTGAGATCCTTACAAACAGACATGCTAATTAAAACAAAATTAGAAACACGTGATAACACACGCAATCTTGTGATTCGAGTCATCCCAGGGAGATGCGGATTCACATACCTGACCTCTAATGAGGGAGAAAAGGTACCAATTGCATTCAAATCACACTTGTACACTAAGGCTGAAATGAAATTTAGCCCAACGGAAAAAATTCTTACAGCAACACAGACAGCTATAGCAAAAGAACGAGCCCTGGCACAAGGTAAACGAATAATAATCGTGACACCAATACCAGCCCTAGAGGCGGTAACAAAGGCAAGCATTCCAAATGCTAAAGCACTCCATCCGAGATGGATACAATGGGCTAATTCTCTTGCTGCAACAGACGTGGTGTACGAATTTGATCCTTATTTAAAAACACAAGAATTTCTCCAATATGAATTTGAATGTCCTCCGCCGACCGAAATTCTGCCTCTAGACCAATACGGCTGTATAATATATACAGACGGATCAGCACAACCCGCAGTGGGGGGTAAGCAAGCTTACAGTGCAGCGTGCGCGATCGTTAAAGGTCGCTGGCACGAAGGAAAATTTAAACCAGCAATCACTAAAACACAATCTTTAGGAGATTGTACAGCTCAGCGAGCTGAACTTCTGGCGTTCAAGATGGCGCTTGAAAATACCGATCGAGAATTCCCCACACTCATAGTGTGCGATTCGTATTATTGCGTTCAGTCTTACAATGAATACTTGCAGATCTGGCTTCAGAATGGTTTCAAGGATGCGAAGGGTGGCACAATCAAGCATAAGATGCTCTGGGAACAAGTAGTTCTTTTACAAAAAGAACTACCAAAGACTCACGTGATACATACACTGAGTCATCAACGTGATGGCGTTCACGTTGCAGGGAATTCATTGGCTGATGAGGCCGCGAAAGCAGCTGTGCAAACGGCTTCCGTAGCTGCCGTCACCCGGTCAAAAACAAAAACAGACAGCGAAATACTACAAGCTGTCAGCGCTTCAGAAAAGGATTCGATAGAAACACTCCCGAAAGGCTTTCCAGTAAAATACTCATACATAACTGATGCAAACAATGTTCCTTTTGCTCGAATCCCTGGAGTGGGGGATAGGGCAATTCCAAACATGGAACATAGGTTAGGACTAATAATAGCGGCACACGAAGGGCTTGCTTCTATCCATGCTGGCGTCTCAGCCACAGTATCATTATTAAAACAGAGATACTGGTGGCCACAAATGAGAAGACAAACAAGGAACTATGTTCTAGAATGTGAGATATGTCAAAAAATGAAAGTATCAACTGTGAGACGTCCAGCTCAGATGCCCCTTCTAATCTCGGATAAACCATTAGCCTGTGTTTACCTAGACCACTGTGGTCCCTTACAAAGGGATGGTAACTATAAATATATCTTGGTCGCAGTGGATTCATGCACGAGATTCATATGGATGTGGCCCCAGCGAACGGCTGACGCCAGAACTGTTATAAAAGATTTGCGAGTCTTTATCGGCACATACGCAATTGGCATGCTGCATTCAGACCACGGTCCTGCTTTTAGCTCTCGGGCTTATAAGGAGGCCATGGTCAGCATGGGCGTGCAATTGCGGTACTCTTGTCCATTTCACCCTGAGGGGAACGGAATTGTTGAAAGAAAAAACCGTGACATAAAGCAATCTATAACGGCAAAGGTATTAGGTTCGGGAGCTGGGTGGGTCAACCATCTAATAAGTGTCCAACGTAGTCTAAATAACTTGCCAAGAAATTCTCTGAAGGGATTCAGTCCGTACGAATTATTATTTGGAACTAGGATGTTGATCTCTGACCTTGATAGTCAGACTTCAGTGGTGAAAGAAAAAAGCTTTGATATCAAAGACCGTTTGGCTATTTTGCAGGACTTAAACAAAACAAGAAAAGACCTGAGCAACATAAAGTTGAAACAACAGCCAACAACCACTGAAGAACCACCACCTGTCCCAGCAAGACCTGTCTGGATTCCAAAAGTCGGGGATCTAGGCAGGGAAAAGATCGCGGTAAAGAAGGAATTTGGGCCTTCTTACAGAAAAGCAGTTCCTGTCTTGTCTGTCAACGGGACAAGATCAGTTGTACTACCGCCACTTGCTGGTAAAAAGGAGAACCGAGTTGTATCCATCGATCTGGTAAAACCACAATCATGTGGCCGATAACAAACAGTAGGCCAAGTGGACTCCCAATAAGTAGCAGAACACCAAGGTTTGCTACCAGTACAGAGGTCTTAACAAAGAGGCTCATCACATTCGAAACGCCTACAGAAGAACAACAAGGACTATGCAACAATGCAATAGAACTCAGACCTCTGAAAACCCAAATAAAAACATTTAGCAGAGACACACCAATCTATAATGAAGTACCAAGTGAAAATGGAAGAAATAGAAATCCTGAACCAATTGGAACAATTGACAGAACTGCATCCGGCTACTTCATAAACTTCGATGATTCCTCTGAAGGCTTCAGTGAATCAAAGACACAGCCATCATCAAAAACCTTTAAAGATAAAGCTAAAGAACTTTTGAAACAACTGAAAGAAACATATCTAATTTCTCCATGGATTGAATTTTGGGTGGGTTTTGGTGCATTTATCCTCATACTTTGGCTCATCATGGTACTTACTTTGGGACGCTTCATTGAGGGAAAATATGCTAAAAAGGACACAGCAAGTCAGAACATCAACTTGATCCTCAAACCACACACATCTTCACACGTCGAGAAAAGAGAACTTTCTTCAGCCAACTTCACAGCCAATCCAATACCTGGTGGGGTCGCCTGGGACAACACTGACTATGAAATTTATGGTCCGGTCGAGATCCTGAAATATCCACACCAAATTAAGATCTCCTTGAGTGACTTTGTAAAACCAAACTCATTTGCTGATGATTGGGACTTCAAAAGCATTAATAATATGATGTCTGACTTAGTAATGTCTGCTAAATTTACCAAACATGATTATTTGCAGGGTTCCACAAATTATGATAGTATGTATTGCTATAACCACTATGGTAACCATTTTCTACATAGATCTGCACAACCTAGAAATGTTTTAAATTATAATCAATGGGAACATTGTGCAACACCTCCAAAAGGGAGCTCTAGAACCGTTTATGACAAATATTCATATTTTTCTGGTTTTAACACAAGTAATGCTGAAACATTTTATTTTAAATTGTCAAACAAAACAGGGACCAAGACCATGATAACCAACACAAAATTGATATATTCAGACTCATTTTTTGAACAAATGAATACTTTTGGATTTGATTATTGGGACAAAAATGTTGAATTGAAAAGTGTTTGGGGTACAAAAGAATGGCAAGTACAGGGTATAGAATCACTGTTTAGAGCCTGCATGATCCAAGAACAAATGATATTTTTAAATAACACTGTTCAACAAACCACCTGTCTTGGCCTAGCCAAAATCAAAGACTTAAATAAACCGTCTATTCCAAAGCCAACAATGTTTAGCAATAGCTCCGATACAGATGAAGAGATAGACGTAAATCATATGTTAAACCAAAACAGAACACATCCAAATTGGAAACAGTGGTTGATCTGGCCCACAGATACTAATAACTGTCAAGACAGATTCCTGAACAAAACACAGGGGTTCAAAATGACCAGGCCAGACCCTAGATATCCCCAAAGACATCACCCAGGGATAATAACCACCTACAGTGTGGGCAAATTATGCCTTCAATGGCTACAAACTTCCACACTGCCTGAAATTAAGCAACACCTAACTTTACTTACTGATGGTGCTGACTTGCGTGATTTCATAATGGGACCACGCAAACAGCGTCAAAAGCGTTTCATAGCAGCCTCTGTATATGCAGCATACAATGAGGCCTGGAAGGTTACTCAAATTGAAACAGCAGAGAGAATACGGGAAATTGACCGTATTAATTTGGAAAAATCACTTTCTGTAGTGGACAATGGGTTAATGACTCTGTCCTCCCGAATTTTTTCTTTGGACAGCATTGTGTCTTCAGCAATCGATATATTATCGCAAGACTTACTGTTATTACAACATGGTCAGTCGCAATTGCGTTCTATTGTACAGCTTGGCTGGACGTTACAAAATCTGCGTTCAGGCTATGTGCCTTGGCGTTTAATCAACACAACGTCACTATTCCAAATCTTTAACCTTACTGATAGACAAATCGGTATGGCGCAAAAGGGTGCTGATTATACAATCTTGAGCATTGAAAAACTTGAAAGATTACCAATGACAATGTCAGAACGACCTGTCAGTGAATGGATAATACACGGAATCATAAATATTCCAATCTCAACCTTCAGGTTTCAATACTGCCAAAAATATATACAGGCTGGCATGTACGAGAAATTGGGTAAGGGGTACCTTAAAACAACTTGGAACCTGCCCTATTCACATGCATGTGTCAGTAATAAAGGACAGAAAGTGTTTCTTATTGGCAACGATTGTGCGATGTCACTAAGCGGCACGCTTCTGTGTAACGGAATTAGTTTGCATGGAGCCTGTGAAGGGAATTCATACAACCTTTCATGTCACCAGCAAGGCGCACCTGCAACTGAAATAGAACCATTCTTTCAAAGACTCTATAATGGGAGTTACATTCTTATTGTAGACCGCAGATGTTGTAGTCTTATGCCCGGGACTCCTTATCTAGTAACTACTACTGCGAAGGTCAAGTGCTGTGGACGCTCTTTGTTCCCCAGCTCCTTTCCAGACAGGGAGGCAAGGGCATGGCCCGATTTGAAAATTACTTCTATTCGAATAGATACTTTAAGCAGAATGAAAACAGTCCTTCTTCAGACGCCTACCAGGCTCTCGTCATCAAAAGAAACGTATGATCTACAAGTCGCAAGGACGACTGCAGAGATACATACATTATTATCAACTAATTCCCCCGTACATTTCGCGGAAATCCTGAACGAAATCTTAAATATTTCTGATACCAATGGGATCTCAGGGGTATTTAAGACAGTATTTTCGATGGCATTAACACCATTCAAAGCCATACTGGGTATTTTTCCAGATTTCGTCCATTCGATTTTTGGCGGACTTCCCCTGATCCTGGGACTAATTGCAGGAATCCTATTCTTAGTCCTTATTTTTCGTTATGGCAACCCCTGTCACAGACAAAACTCTTGCGACAAGGGAAGAAACAATCCTAGCCATTGGATACCGGGACCGGATATCAAAAATACTGGGACTCTCCCGGCTTAGAGACCTGAACATGACCTGGTTTCTATCATTTCGACCAATGTGGCAAAGATGTGTTTTACCTGTATTGAGGTGTCTGCTATGCGGAGAAGAATGCGTGTTAGACACCTGTCTGACGCTACAATCGGATGCGCCGATGGATGCAGAAACATTGTTGAGCCCGATAAAGGTTCATGCTTTGTGCTGCCCTCAAAGGCTACCAATCCTGATGACAGCATTCGTGGTAGCTCGATTGATGGGTAGTGAAGTTCAAGATGAAAGCAGCATCGAACAGGTACGACCTTCTGTCAGTAATGCAAATCAGAATGTCAATGGAGACAATCATGCGCAAGAATGCATGATTACACCTATTTCCGAGTTAGTGGAACTTTCCCAGGAAGCTGTTGACAGTTTTTTCGAAAGCCTAAATGATATGATGTTCTCACCCGAACAGAAATAGAGACTTTTGAGCAAGCTCGCACACGGCGTTCCCTGAATTCGGCCTTCAACTTTAATAATAAAGTCACATGAACATTTTCGCTCCAGTTCACGGACAGCAGTTTTTTCAGCAGCCCCAAATATTTTTGCATATTTTTCGGGACACTATCTTCTGCTTAAAGTAAGAACTATTCTTAAAGAACTAAGGTTTCTAAAATTTAAATAGCTTATAGACATTACCTGCCCGCTGGCATGTTCATAAAGATATTTTATTCTGTGATGGAATGGTCTCGAAACTTTTTTCTGTCAGAAACCATTTCATGTGTAATTCTCATATACCAAATAAGCAATAATGTATACAAATGCAATTACTTTGGCATTTTTTCTACAGCTTGAGTGCATACTATATATATATGTCTGCAATTTTTTTCAGTATATTTGAAAATTTCAAAATGCATTTATGTATTTTGGGGTGGTAAGGTATACACACTACTCTATAGTATGTTGTACTATGTTATACTATGCCTAGATTAGTAAATATGTCCATAGTTAGCGTGGAGTGGGTGTCATGTATTCCTATCGGTTCTGAATCGATCCCCCTATTCCTGACCCTATTCTAGTTAAACAAACCAACAAGTTAACTAGCAGTCAGCCCATGAGGCAGAAAACCCCCATGATGCAGATACCGTTATCTGACGCAGTCACACTACGGCACAGGAACGTGTTATCTGATTAGGTCATAACGCTTGCGATCTAATTAGACAAGCGATATTCCTCCAGCCCCAGATAAGGCATACAGAGTTCTCATAACAAATCAAACCTATGACAACCTGGGCAAAACCCTGCGGCCATTGTTTTGATTTCACCGAGAACTTTAGGAAAAGAATGTGCTAACGAGCAAATCGTATGACATCTTAATTGACGTATCTATGTCCATCCTTACGTCAATCTCGGCACCTTAAAGGTATAAATATTACCGATCTTGCCCTATGCAAAGACACGCGTGGTGAGGAGACGGAGCAGCCATACTTGCCGAAGCCGAGAGCAGAGCAGGCCCCGCTGGCAGCAGCCCCGCCTTCCTGACGCGCTGAGAGAAGCTGCTTTCTCCTGCCGAGAGACCCAGCACCGGCGCTTCCGGGTAGCCCTCGCAGGCAGCCTGGAATATCGAGACCAGAGAAAGAGATACCATTCCTCATTCATCCTAACTTCCAGGTACGGAACTGAATAACCCCTCACAGAGAATTCTTTAGTTATTCACTTGGCAAAAACAAACTTAACTTAAACTGTAACTTTCTATTCCCGCCCACGTATTAGACTTAGGTCAGGTACACGGGGTAGGCGTATTTAGAAACACCAGTTGAGTACGTTTAGTCAAATGTATATATGTATGTAATATATTTTATTCATTTTAAACATCTTATGGCTTAGAAACCATATCAATGTTTTTACAGTATTACTTTATACTATTGCTTTTAATGTATGCACTTTACTTAGCTATAAGTATTGCAATAATATCGATCCATTTCTCATGTATGAGAAAAGAGACTGATCAATAAATAACACCTTTTTATTGAACACGCCCGTCTCTTCCTTTTCTCTACAATCTGATGAGACTAAGAATGCACGTACTGACTGAGTATAATAATTTGCCTTTTGTTCACACGACTCTCGAGATTGACTCTTGATTAGGGGAGAGCAAAGTTGTCATGTTCTATGGTTGTCAGAAACTAAATCCCTTCTTGTCTAATCAGGGAAGTTAATTCCTCCTTGAACATTCGAGAAAGTTTCTAGCGAACTCTGAGCTATGCTGGCAAACCCAAAAATTAAGTCTAGTATCGACAGTAGTAGACCTAGTTAACGTCTGGCCTAGGCCTTTACTGCTGTAGGTATTATTCCAATGCGCAGAGCCTATTGGGAAGATAGGAACTACACTACAAATGGACTCCGAAGGTTGTAGGCTTGCCCTGCTCATGCAGGTGCACCCTCACACTTAGAACTGAGCACCCTGCCTTCAGGATTGAAAGGCCTGCTTTAGTGGTGACATAGGTTTTAAGTGCAGTGACCTCAGAAATAGGGAAACCTATATTTGTTGTAAGTTAGAGTGACCCCCCATAGGTGGCATAATACATGCTTCTACCCATAAATACACATGTCCTACTTTTTAAAGACACTGCATCCTGCCTGCTGTGCCTTTAAGGACTACTTTAGGGGTGATTTATAAGTATTTATAAGTATTAAAAGAAACGTTTAAGCAAAAAAAAAAGGTTTAGGCCTGGGGAAAGCTTTATATTAGCAGGTCGAAATGGTAGTTTAAAACTGCACCATCAGGCTGCAGGGGTAGGCCTGAGACATGTTTTAAAAGGTTACTTCAGTGAGTGGTACAATGAGTTGCTGCAGGAAGGTGAAGTATTATGTGTTGATGCTGGCTTGGCGTCACCATGCAATACTTTCAGAATTCCTAAGATGTACTTCCTTGGATTCACAATAACAAATCCTTAGCTCTGTTGTGTAGAGTGGCAAAGATCAGTCAGTTTTTACTAGGGGAATATGTGTTAAGCATTTCACAGTACCATTATGGACAATAAGTAATTGGCACAACTCAAAAGAAATCCAACACCAATTTATAAAAATTAAGCAGATTTTCATATTATTTAAACACCAAATTGAAAGTGATCAGAAACATATAACCAGAGCTATGAATTTTAGAGGAAAACATAAATCTAAGCAATTCAATACTGCAGGACTTTTGCATTGCGGTCAATGGGAAAACGTAGTAATGACAATCGGTCACATGCACACTGAGTTGCATGAAGCCCAAGGAGCATAAAGATGATACAGGCCCCAGGACCAAGCCACAACAGTCGGTTCAATTTTACCTGCCTCATGAAGCCTGGGTGCAGAGTTGTCCTGGCTGTCCCTGGTGCTGAATCGGAGTTGCCGGAAATCTGCTTTTACCCCTTACACAGTGCTGCGGGGGAACAAGGTGCAACATATCAACAGCAGGGCCACTGCTGATGTTGGGGGAAGTTGTATGGAGTTCCCTTTACATGCAGCATTGAGTGAAGATGTCAGGTGCCAGATTGGCAACCAACAAGCCTTGACAGCGGTAAGCACAGCAGATAGTTACTTCAAACATCCAGAGGTCCCGGTGGTACATGATAGCTGTCTGAAACTTTGTGGATGGCAGGACTAAAGTCCTTGGAATGCACTTGATCATCTGGATTTGGACGATCCTTCAGAGGGCCCGATGGACAGCAATTCCTTGGATCCACAGAATTGTTTTACCTGCCATTTGCAGGGGACTAGTGCCATTGCTTCCGGTTCTTACAGGAGTCTCTTTGTCTGGAGGAATCCGACCTTTAGCCTAGGACAAGACGCAGTGGTGCAGTTCCAGGAGTGTTGCCACAGGCGCAGAGTCTCCCTCGTTTGGTTTGTGCAAGTCTTGTTGTTTCAGACTCGGGTCTCTTCTTTGTTCTCTTGGATGCAAGTCGAATCAGAACTGATGTTCTGGGGTCAGGGTTAGCCACATGAATCATAAATTTAGGGGCATTTTGGTGTGGATGCAAGTGGCCAGTGGGCTACCAACCCCAGCGGCTAATCTGCCCCTGAAGGTACCACATCCGGGGGTGTAGGTCAACTTTTTCACCCAGAACCCACTATTCTAATAGTTTTTAAATTGCAGAAATATTCCTTAGCTGTACAGACCAGATAGCCCACCCTAGAAGTGTGACTAGCCTCCGGAGTGTAGAAATTCTGACCTAATTTTCCCACCTCCCTGGGTGCAAATATGCCTGGGGCAGGGGAAGGGCAGAATCCTCCTTTGGGGAGGCAGTCTGGCTGCATATCACAGGCGGTGCAGCCTTTGAAGCACAGCAGTGTGATGTGCCACTTCACTACCTAGCCTGTCAGAGAGGAGGTGTTACTTCCTTCCGGTCCTGGCCATTGTTCCACACCTCCTGGCAGGGGTCAGTATCCTGTCTCGGCAGCAGCAAGAGCGTGCAGCAAGCCAGAAGACAGGAACGGCTTGGGCAACCAGGTGGGCAACCTCTAAGGTATCCACCAGGGTGCATGTCACATCGTCCTCAACACAAGATTCGCTTCAGGGGTGAGGCTGAGCATTGTTTGATACCAAACACGCCATAGTTAGGTGGTACCATAGTGGAGCTGCTATCCTTGGGTTGGCCTAGGTGCCAACCCATTTTATCCTACAGACCATTTATCAGTTGTAATTCAAGATTCTTAAGGTGTCACGGAACACAGTGCAGCAGCCAAAATGCGCACTGCATTGCTTTGCTTTTCGTTGTGTGACAGGAAGAGAGTAGGAGAGGGCTATGTTCACAGAGATATGCAGTGCAGCACACATGCGAAGTCGGGATAGCAAGGAGAAATGTAAACAGTTCTCCTTTTAATGCCTGCTTTTCAGGTGTGTTAATTTTTTGGCGCTAATCCCTGTCTATTGATGGTAGTAGATAGGGTTTAGCGTCAAAAGACATAGGGCCCGATTCACAGAACTAACTTAAGACAAAATCCTAAACTTACTACTTTTGGTATTCACAGAAGTTAGGATTTTGTCTTAAGACAGACTTAAGACAAACTTAAGCCAGACTTAAGACAGACTTAAGTTAGGATTTTGTCTTAAGTCTGTCTTAAGTCTGTCTTAAGAGAAAATCCTAACTTCTGTGAATACCAAAAGTAGTAAGTTTAGGATTTTGTCTTAAGTTAGTTCTGTGAATCGGGCCCATAGGTGGTTGCATGGGAACACCCATCTACCACCCATGAGCTGCTTTGTGTTAATTTGGGGTACTTTCCAGAGCAAAACAAGTTTTTCACTGGAAAGTGAATCATTGTGCTGGCTAGCGTCACTTTTGTGAAGCTAACCCGGAGCAACATGTTTCAGAAGCTCCACCACAGTGTCCTTTAATGGAAAAGACCACTATATGGACATATCTGCTTGCACTTACATGGTCCCACCTTTAATATAATGCACCCTGTCTCCTGGGGGGAAGGAGGATCTCATTAGGGATGACTGACATGGTGAGGGCACAATCAAGTTCAATCAGTTTGCACCTCTCCTCTAGTCTGCAATGTCAGAACTGCTGACAATGTTTTCCTTAGGTCGCTCAGGGTGGCACAAACAGTGCTTCAGGCCCTGGTGACCCCTTTAACACCCATGCCCTGGGTACCACTGGTACCATATACCAGGGACTTAGATGCCCATTGGGATTACCAATCAGAGATATTATAGGAGAGCGCACTGGCACTGGGGCCTGAGCAGCTGGCTTCAGTGCACTTTCAGAGTCATAACCATCAGCATTGGAGCAAAATGTGGGGTAGTGACCATTCAAAAAGGGCACTTTACACAGTTGCCCCGGGTAAATGATTTACCATTTACTAGGGACGTCCACGTAAATTAAAAATACCAATCAGGTGTAGCTCAAATGTTCCATCTTTCAGGGAGAGAGCACAAGCACTTTACGACTGGTTCGCAGGGAAAAAGTGCACCGAGTCCTAAAGCCCAGAAACACGGATTCAGCAACAGAAGGCAAAAACCTGGGGATGACCCTACAAAAAGGGCCAGGTCCAGCAACAGTCACAGTGGATCCCCTTGTTTGGATGGGGCCGTGCCCTCCTGCAGAGGACAGAACACCCATGTTTGAAAGTGAGCCAACTGCAAAAACTGGAAAACATACGTTCTTAAGTAATTTACAGTGAAAGAGAAGTATTGCTTTTCTGTCACAGTCATAAAGGTTCATTGCACCAATAATGACACACATCACTATTATCAATATTGAATATACAAATATTATCAGAACAATCTTCTGGATTTCATAGCAAGATTTAGCACCACCCAATGACCTTGTTTATTTTATCATAAATATGCAGAAATCTGGAAACTAGGATATATTGCAGAAAGATTAACGAGCTAGGTGGGCATATTTACAATAAAGTGGCGAAGCGTGAGATTAAGCCAAGAAGGCTAACGACACGCTTCGTCACTGTAGAAACGCAGCGCTGCTCCATATTTACTAGAATATGTTGCAGCCCTGCATTTCCCCCTGCGCTGGAGCTAGCTTTAGCTGCCTATCACCAATGCAGGAACCATGGCACCACAACGCAAGGGTGCCTCTGTTGAGGGGAAGATTGTTTATGTGCTGGACGGTCCCTGTTCCTGCACATAAAAAATCTATAAATGCAGTTTTGTAACTTCTATGTGTGCTGCTTAATGCAGCACACATAGAAATTACAAAACAGCTTTTTTTTTTTAAAGAAAGATTGTTTATGTGCGGGAAGGGACCCTTTCTGCACATAAACAATCATAGTCAATTTGCTGTTTCTATGTGTGCTGCACACGGCAGCACACATGGAAACAGCAAAAACGAGGAAAAATAAAGCATTTCTCCTCGTTTTGCCTGTTTAAGACCAGGTTTTCCCTGTTCTTAATTTTGGCGCTGCCTCCTATCTACGCTACTCTTGTAAATAGGGGGCAGCGTCAAAGTCAATGGGTTTTGCGGTGGAATGGCCACCGCAACACCCATTGCCCTCCCCTTTCATGCTAAACACAGTGTGAAAGAGGGCCTTATGTACTAGGCAGCTTTAAGCCACGTTAAGGGGCTTAACGCTGCCTTGTAAGTAAGGCAAGGCCCCTATCGCCATCACAACGTCACTGAAAGTGACATTGTGGTGGCGATAGGGGGTTGTAAATATGCCCCTGGACTTCATTATATTCAATCAATCAATCAATCACAGCATTTATATAGCGCACTACTCACCCAAAGGGTCTCAAGGCGCTGGGGGAGGGGGGTCCGCTACTGCTCGAACAGCCAGGTCTTGAGTTGCTTCCTGAAGGCGAGGTGGTCCTGGGTCAGGCGGAGGTGGGGCGGGAGGGAGTTCCATGTCTTGGCGGCGAGGTAGGAGAAGGACCGTCCTCCTGTGGTGGCTCTTCGGATGCGGGGGACGGCGGCGAGGGCGTGGCCGTTTGATCGAAGCTGGCGTTTGGGAGCGTAGAAGTTGAGGCGGCTGTTGAGGTATCCCGGGCCTTGGTTGTGTAGGGCTTTGTGTGCGTGGGTGAGAAGACGGAAGGTGATTCTCTTGTTGACCGGGAGCCAGTGCAGGTCTCTCAGGTGTCCGGAGATGTGGCTGCGACGGGGGATGTCCAGGATGAGACGTGCTGAGGCGTTCTGGATCCGCTGAAGTCTCTTCTGGAGCTTGGCGGTGGTTCCGGCGTAGAGGGAGTTGCCGTAGTCCAGACGGCTGGTGACGAGGGCCTGGGTGACCGTCTTCCTGGTCTTGGTGGGGATCCACCGGAAGATCTTGCGTAGCATGCGCAGGATGTTGAAACACGACGAGGAGACGGCGTTGACTTTTCTGGTCATGGAGAGGGATGAGTCCAGGATGAAGCCCAGGTTGCGTGCGTGGTCTGTTGGTTGGGGTGCGCTGCCCAGGGCGGGGGGCCACCAGGAGTCGTCCCAGGCGGAGGGTGAGGACCCCAGGATGAGGACTTCCGTCTTGTCCGAGTTCAGTTTCAGGCGGCTGTTCTTCATCCATTCGGCCACCTCTTTCATCCCTTCGTGTAGGTTGTCTCTGGCGGTGGCGGGGTCGTTGGTGAGGGAGAGGATCAGCTGGGTGTCGTCGGCGTAGGAGATGATGTTGAGGTTGTTCTGGCGTGCGATGTCTACGAGGGGGCCCATGTAGACGTTGAAGAGGGTTGGACTGAGCGAGGAGCCCTGAGGGACGCCGCAGATGACTTTGGTGGCTTCCGATCTGAACGGAGGGAGGCGGACTCTCTGTGTCCTTCCGGCGAGGAAGGAGGTGATCCACTCCAGTGCCTTCTCCTGGACTCCGACGTTGCTGAGGCGCTGTACTAGGGTACAGTGGCAGACAGTGTCGAAGGCCGCGGAGAGGTCTAGGAGGATGAGGGCCGCTGTTTCTCCGTTGTCGAGCAGGGCACGGATGTCATCGGTGGCTGCGATCAGGGCGGTCTCGGTGCTGTGGTTTGCCCGGAAGCCAGACTGCGAGGGGTCGAGGGATCCGTTCGTCTCGAGGAAGGCGGCCAGCTGCTTGTTGACGGTCTTCTCGATGACTTTAGCCGGAAACGGGAGCAGCGAGATGGGGCGGTAGTTCTTGAGGTCGGTGGGGTCGGCTGATGGCTTCTTGAGTAGGGCGCTGAGTTCGGCGTGCTTCCAGCTCTCAGGGAAGGTAGCGGTGTTGAAGGAGGTGTTGATGATGTCCCGCAGGTGGGGTGCGATGACAGCGTCGGCCTTGTTGAAGACGTGGTGAGGGCAGGGGTCGGTCGGAGATACGGAGTGGATGGAGTTCATCGTGCGGATGGTGTCTTCGGTGTTGTTCGGAGTCCAGGCGCGGAGGGTGGTGGTGGGGGGCGGGGGTTCGGTCGTGGCGTGCGTCGGTTGAGTGCTGAAGCTGTTGTGTATGTCCGCGATCTTGTTGTGGAAGTAGGAGGCGAGGGAGTTGCAGAGGTCTTGCGAAGGGGTGATGTCGTTGTTTCCGGCGTTGGGGTTGGAGAGCTCTTTGACGATGTTGAAGAGTTCCTTGCTGTTGTGTGCGTTGTTGTCCAGTCGTTCCTTGAATGCGGTTTTCTTGGTGGCGCGGATGAGTTGGTGGTGCTTTCGGGTGGCGAGCTTGAGGGCCGCCATGTTGTCCGGAGTTGGCTCTCTATTGAAAGGTGAAATGTGCTCACTGGCTTCAATTAAGCTGGAGAAAATTTGTTTACCCCTACAAATCTTGCAAAATTTCTAAATTTCACAATAAGCTTATTTGGAGAAACTTTGTAAAAAAATGTGAGTGTTTTTTGCCTGTGTTAGACTGGTTGTGCAGAAAATGTTTTTCCGGAACAGTAAAATCCCAGCTAAGAGAAATATTTTCCCTAAACCAGTCTACTCAGGGGTGGCTCCTCCATTAAGGCAGAGGAGCGTCTTAAGGCAGAGGAGAAATTAAATATAAACTGATAATAAAGTTAATTTATTATCATTTTATTTTTCAAAACCCCATACCGAGCCGAACGTCAGAACGGGAGCTGGGCCACTGCTGGTTGTCAGCAGCACCGCAACAGAGAGCAGTGATAGGTAGGGTACTTTAAATTTAAAGTGTGCATGTCTCATTGGCCCGCTGATTTGCGACGGACAGCCAGATATGCGCATTTTAAACCTCTCTAACCCAGCTGTCTTAGCAGACAGCTGGGTAGAGAAGGCATTGTGTTCAGTGCTCTCGGGAGCACCGAAGGAGGCCGCTCCCTACAATTCAGGCGCTTCTCTCATGCTGCAGGAGAGCAGCCCTAGGATTGGTTAGTGCAGTTTCTTGGGTCCCGTGTTGGAGCCTGTCTGGACTTGACCCGAGCGAGGAGGACGTCATTCCAGGAAGGTAAGTGGAATTTTTTTTTTACTTATTTATGTACTTTTATTATTGTCTCACCATCCTCCGTACATGCCAGCCGCCACTAAGTCTACTACCCGTATGTCCTGTGACTTTTGAACACAAGGTTTTCCCTTGTATTAAATTTTCATTCGAGATACCTACAAGTACATTTGAAAAAAGTTGACACAATGAGGCAGATTTACGTTGCCTGACACATCGCTGCAAATCGGCAGGGATGCGCCAGGAAAGATACGGCACGCAAGTTCATCCTTGCGCCATCCATGATGCGCCGCATTTACAATGCGGCGCACCATGGCACAGGAATTAACAGATGCGTGTCGCATCTTGGGCGTAAAGTTGGCGCAGTGCTGAAGTTGTGTTGCGTGCTGCACGCAACTCCAGCACTTTTCCAACTTGCCCTATCTTTAAAGTTGTGCGTCAAGCCTTACGCCTGCTTCAAGCAGGCGCAGGGTTTTGACACATCAGCGTTGAGAAACTGACTCAGTGAAATCTTGTAGATTTCACTGAGTCACTTTTCAGGGGCGTTCCTGCGACGGAACGCCCCCCCCTGCACCGGAACGCCTACATGAAACCTGACGCAGGTTTCATGTGGCGCAGGGCCTTACACCGTGACGCATCTCCATAGATGTGTCACGTTGTAAATGCCTCGTAGGGATGCGCCACGTTTACGCCGCCTTGTGTGATGCAACAGCGGCAAAACGTGGCGCAAGGGGCTTGTAAATCTGCCCAAATGTGTTTAATTTTAATGAAACGTCACAAAATGTATCAAAAAAGAATAGTGATGTCGTTCACCTCTAGCCAATGCACTGGGATTTGGTTAGGAGGCTGTGCAGAGTGCACTGTAAAAGGCACTAATACACATGACTTTACAAAGGCAGGGCGGGACCCTACACTACGGTGTGTTAGAGCAGACAGAGGGGGGGGGGGGTCACACAAGGGTGGGCCAGGTGTTTCTGACCAACTATCAGTATTCAAGATCCTGATTCACAGAACTTTTTGTCAACCTCTGTTTCACTTTGATGCACAAAAATGTCCGCTCTGATGGTAAACGACACATCCTCATGATCGGTTGACAGTTTCAGCGCCAACGAACATTAATCTGCAGAGTGACCAGTTGTGAATTTGACAACGGTGGACGAAATAGAGAGGCATATTTACTAGAAAATTATGTAGCACGGCACTGCAAGCCATCTTGCAGCACGAGCTGCGTCATTATGAAAGTGCAGGGATGTGCTGTATTTAAAGAAATACAATGCATCCCTGTGTTTTCCTCTGCGCTGGCGCCAATTGGCCACCTAACTCCAATGCAGGCATCCCGTGGAGGGGTGCCTGCGTTGCAGGGATGATCGTTTTTGTGCAGGAAGGGGCATCATTGATGGCGCACATAGGAATAGCAAAAAACGGGGAGAATTAAAGGTATTTCTCCTCGTTGCGCCACTTTCAGGCCTCCCCTGGTTTCCGAAACCTTGTAAATCTGGAAATGCATCAGAATCCATGGGGGTTGCGTGGGAAAAACCACAGCAACACTTATTGACTGCCCCTTTCACGCAGAGTATTGCGTGAGCTAGGCACATATCTACGAGACCATGAATATCCACACAGGCTGACTTTACAGGGCCCTGCAAGTATGGCTCAGCATTGTGCGCAGCCGGAGCGTAAAAAAAAGTGAGGCACCTGTGGCGCAGGAGCCTTGTCAAAATGCCCCAGAGTGTCCCCAGGGGGGAGGGGTGGGTCGTGATGGCAACAGCACCACACATGTCAAGCGCCTTGGGGTGAAGCTCACACATTCCCAGTCGTATTTCGTACATTAACTTACTCCAAAAAAGGTTGGAATTGGTGTTGATTCAAGGAGGGTCTTTCCTACAAAATAAAAGCAGGGGCGGCCTTAGGCTTGTGCAAGCTGTGCACCTGCACAGGGCCACCAAACCCCAAGGGCCGCCACACCAATATATATCCTTAATATAATAATCCTCTGAGGATGGATACATATTTGCGTGGCGGCCCCTGGCAGGGATTTGGCGGCCTCCGGCTCTGTTCCACTTCCAAACACCCTGACCCCCCCCCTTTTCACTGGCCTCCGCGCCTGCGTTCCTCCGGGGCCCCCTACCTACGCTCCCTGCCCAGGGCCGCCTAGAGCCGCCCCTGATAAAAGCATGTCAGAACGCTCATGGATATATGTCTCGTGGTGCTTCTGGGGGGCGGGAAGGGGGGAGTGTACCGGTCTGACATACTCCTGTCCTTCCTGTCACTCTGTTGCTATGTTATTATGTTTGCATTTTTGCTGTTAATTTGCAAAGCATTGTCTGCACGTTGCAACGTTCTTAAAACACATATAGATGATGCAATGTACCCCACGCCCACGATTGTGCTCCTGTGTGTATTTTTAGGGACTCACAGAATTCCCCAGCAGCAGCATGAGTGATAGTTGTCAATGCAGAGAACCCCCTACTTAGGCGGAACACATAGAAACTTGCCCTTATCTGCGTACGTGTCTCGATTATCTAATTGTAACTTTCCTACGATGAAAGGGTTATTTACGCTGTCTAATTGTGGATGCAACGTACAAGACAATGGGAAGCATTCAGTTACAACTTGTCTTACAGCAAAGTACACCTGCTTGTGGTAATGGGCGAAAAATGAAAACATTCTAAATAAATAAAGAGTCACTAGCAGGTACACTGGGCTTCCCGCAAGAGAGCTCCGCTTGAAGGATTGCAGCGCTGCGTTACAAGAAGAAAAAAATATCTCAGCACTAGGGGGCATATTATCAAGAATGGGAAACTGCCGATAAAGCGGCGATAATGGGCTTGATAATATGCTCTATGAATTCCAATCGAAGCTCATGTTAGATGTGAAGACATCTAACCTGGGCTTCGATTGGAATTCATAGAGCATATTATCAAGGCCATTATCGCCGCTTTATCGGCAGTTTCCTGCCGATAAAAGCGGCAATAATGTAACGCCCTTTCTTGATAATATGCCACCCGATTTATCAAGAATTGTTCGCCGATGATGTCACTGGAGTACTCATTCTAAAAATGGCTGTTCTACTGCGTCATGTTCAGCCTCGTGGTATGGCCCAAAGCCGAGCCAACATTGAGTATTGAAGCATTAGTACTCGAGGTGCACCCTCCAGTCCAAATCCATATGTGTGGACAACATCAGAGGGGTCAGACACGTAAGATGTAAGCTTTAATTTACAACACACTTGGTACACGTTTGGTTATTAGACAATTTACTGCATGAACCCCTTGCTTGCATAGCAGAATGACATAGCAACAAGGGGCCTCATTTACGAGTTTTTAACACAGAAGGTAATGGCAGAAATGTGTTGTATTTATGATATACGGCGCATTTCGGTCGCCCGTTTTGGGGGGCTCATTTATGAGGCCGTGCGTCCGTTTTACACCGCCGGTGCGTCACTTTTTGTGACGCACCAGCAGTGTAAAAAATGCGCCTTGTTGCGCCACATTTACAAAGTGACGCATCTAGGTAGATGCGTCACTTTGTAAACCCCTGCGCTACATTATACCTGCTCCAGGTATAATGTATGCAGGGGGGGCGTTCCCACTCAAGAAAGGGTCGTAGAAGTGACGCAGTGCAATCTGCCAGATTTCACTGCGCCACTTCTAGGACTCAAATGCGTCAAAATGTTACGCCTGCCTCACAGCAGGTGTAAGACTGACGCAAGCCCTTTCACATGGGGCTTTCCCCATGTGAAAGGAAGCATTGCTGGGGTTGCATTGCTTTTGTGACACACTCCAGCAATGCGTCACTTTTGCGCCATACAGATACGTCAGAAATACTGACGTATCTGTAACTCCTTGCGACATGATGCGTCTTACTGTAAATATGATGCATCATGTATGTCGCAAGGAGGGCGCACTGAGAAGTGACGCATCGCTGCTTTCATGCAGCGATGCGTCATTTCTCATAAATGAGGCCCTAGGTGCCTTGTGCCAACGCAGGTACCTTGCATCATGGTGCAAAGTTTGCCTGCGTTGTTGGCAGGATTGTTTTTGTTCAGGAACGGGTATCTTCCTGCACAAAAACAACCCTCAGAGTCTTTTTTCCTCTTTCTAAGGGCCTCATTTATGAAACGTGTTGCATCGCTGGTTGAAAGCAGCAATGCAAGACTTTTCATTGCGCCCTCCTTGCGACACCTTGGATGCACCATATTAAAAGTACGGCGCTCCATGTCGCAAGCTTTGACCGGATACATCAGTAATCCTGATGTATCTGGCGGTGCAATAATGACGCATTGCTAGAATGTGTCGGAAAACAGACGCAACTCCAGCAATGTGTCATTGCACATGGGCGAGTCCCATGTAAAACGGCCCGCATCAGTCCTTAAGCCTGCTGTGAAGCCGACATACAGTTTTGGTGCTCGTAGAAGAAGCGCAACGAAATCTCATAGATTTAACGGCGCTACTTCTACGAGACTTTTTTACTGGGGAACGCCCACTCTGCATACATTATACCTGACGCAGGTATAATGTAGCCCAGGGGTTTACAAAGTGACGCATCTCCCTAGATGCGTCACTTTGTGAATATTGTGCAGTGTGGCACATTGTTTATGCCACCGCAGCGTCACAAAAAAGTGACGCAACTGCAACTTAAGGCCTCATAAATAAGGCATAGAAAGAGTTAAAAACTGGCAAAAATAAATATATTTCTCTTTGTTACGCCTGTCCTGGGGAGGCGTACAGCTTGGATGCATTCCCAGATTCACCGATCTTAAATCGTGAATCTCGGAATGTGTCAAACCCCATGGGTGTTGCGTGGGAACACCCACTGCACCACCCATGGACCTGCTGCCTGACGCTGTGCAAGGCAACACAATGACCTGCGCTGCCTTGCCTTACTTCATATCTATGAGGCCATGAAAAGCCACGCAATGTGGCTTGCGGTGGCCTCGTAGGTTTGGGTCTCCTCTCTGCGCCGCCGGAGTGCCATTAAAAAGTGACGCACCGGTGGCGCAAGGTCCTTTTAAATAAGCCCCAAGATGTGAATCACATTACCGCATCTGTACTATGTACAGAGCCATTGTACACAATCATTTTGATTTTTTTTGTGTCTAATTTTTCTTTTATTAATAACATTTATAATGGAATCATTTTGATTTTAACATCTGAATTCACTTGAGGTTAAGATTTAGTGCAAAGCCAGATCACGCTGGTTTGGTGGATCTGGCTATCTGTTTTTTTGCACAAGTTTCATAGTGTGTTTCTGGGAAACTTTCGGGAATTTCCATTTTTGCCGGCAAAATCATGCATGCCTTTATTTTTACATACAAGAAAAACAAGCATTTGCTAATGCAATAGGTCTCGCATTCGCGAGAGTTGGAGCTATTGGCATTGTAAATGACAATGCCTTTTATTTGTATGTTTTGAAAACCTGCAGCTTCCACCGAATCAGAAGCTGGAATAGAGTATGAGGTATTGAGGTACACCTTGTTTGTCATTTCCGAGTTCTGATAGGGTAAGACGGTGCATGATTGGCAAGCCATGAAGCTCCATTATCTGGTATGCTGCACTGCCGTATGCTAGTGCAGCATGTCAGATATGTTTTGTGACTGTGTGAGGCGGAGCTGTATCAGCCCCTGCCTGGCACATATCCAATACAGACAATACAGCCAGGGGGGCCCTCTTCTGCTGGCAATGTAAATGTAAATGTATGTGTCTTGTAAAGCGCACTGCTGCCCTGAGGCGTCGTGGCGCTGTAGACCGCTGGGGAACCCGTCCTGGCTATCCCTGTGAGATGGTCCCTGCTGGGTATCTCCAAGGTGAAACCAGGCATCCCCGGCGAATGTGGGGGGCCGTTGTAGAGATGAGGCAAGCTAATGCCCAGAGTTGCCGAGTGTGATCCCTGGTTAGAGTAGGCACCGAGGCGAGAATTATCGAGTCCGCTGACCCTGGTCCACGACCCTGCCGCGTCGGGAATTGAACCCTGGTCCCAGGCCGTTCTCTGCTTCCGGGTCTGCCGCCTCTAACTAGTGAGCCACACCACTCCACTATGTGTGATATTACAGCTTTTACATGCAAATAAAGGATACATGAGACCATTTGTTTTCATGCAAAAGCTGATCATCTAAGCAATTAGTGGCAGAGCCAGGGCACTCATTTATGAGGCCTTGCGTGAGTTTTGCGCTTCTGATGCGTCACTTTTTGTGACGCATCGGCGGCGTAAAACATGCCTCCTGATGTGCACTATTTACAAAGTGACGCATCTAAGCAGATGCGTCACTTTGTAAACCCCTGCGCTACATTATACCTGCGTCAGGTATAATGTATGCAGAGGGGGCGTTCACCCGCAAAAAGCCTCGTAATAGTGACGCAGTGAAATCTATGAGATTTCACTGCGTCACTTTTAGGACGCTGTTGCGTCAAAATCTTGTGCCTGCCTCACAGCAGGCGTAAGACTGACGCAAGCCCTTTCACATGCGGCTTTCCCCATGTGAAAGGACGCACTGCTGGAGTTGCGTCACTTTTGTGACACACTCCAGCAATGCGTCACTTTTGCGCCTACAGATACGTCAGAAATACTGACGTTTCTGTAACTCCTTGCGACATGATGCGTCATATTATAAATATGACGCATCACTCATGTCGCAGGGAGAGCGCAGTGAAAAGTGACGCATCGCTGTTTTCACGCAGCGATGCGTCACTTTTCATAAATGAGGCCCCAGGTGGTGAGTCAATGCCCCAGCACCCCATAGAGCAGCCGCATCTGGTCTTTCCACACCAACAGGGTAGGGTATAAGTTTATTTAAAAACCCAAAAATGATAAAAGTGTACAAAATCCCTTAAAAAAGCCCCGCCATCATGGAGTCGCCTTTAAGCCACATGCAAACTAGGGTCCCCATGCAGGCTAAAAACGAGATAAATGTAACCGTGAATGGCAAGCACACCCTAAGACACACTTTTCTCTGGCCAGAGGGAGGAACCTTCAACACCAACAAAATCAAAAACATGAGGCTCACAGTCAAAGCAAGTATGTAGGACAGGGAAAGATTAAAAAAAGAGGCACTGTTAGAAATGTGGGCCATCTTCGAGGTGGCCCTGTCCTACAATTCCGTCCCAGAACCAGCAAGCTAGCCGTCCACACCTCCCCCACCATACACCGGCACGGAGGTGCGTTCTCTGAAGCCGGCCATCCCAGCCATTCCTGCACTAGATTACACCAGCCTGCCGGTCGAGGGGACCGAAGGGCCCCTCACTGGGCTACGAGCAACTAGATCCAGGGTTGGAAGGTTATCAGACCAACACATCTTGGCGATTCCAGCCACATCCCAGTTTGGTGCTAGAATCCTCCAAAGTTTGACTCTCCCGCCAATTCACTGTATGCAACAAATGAAGCCGCAGTGGCACGGGGAGCGTACTTTAACCCCATGGGCACGGCTGCGATTCTGCGCCTGTGCGGCACATTCCGTTCGCGGGTGGGGGTCATGACGGCAGGGCGCCGTCATCAGCACACGAGCACTGTGTGCCATGACGGTGACGGCTCCCGGCCGTCATCAGCATGGAAGGGGTTAAAACCCATCCAGTACAGCACTCCCAGGTAACTAGGAGGTTCATAGCGGTATTGGATAGTGACACTACCTCTGGGGGGGGAGAAAAACGTTCCTAGCCTTCCAGGGTCTGACATTGAGGGGAGAGCCGCAGGATATACTCCCACGGGGTATGCTCAGGCAGCGGAAGAAACTGCAGGAAGGGAGCTGGAGTACAAGTTCCTACCAAGGAGAACTGTGCGCTGCCTAGGTGGGACTTGGAGGAGAGGTGTGGGTTGAGAATGGAGAGAAAAAGACCTCTTCCCTGGGAAGCACAGAGGGAAAGCAGAACGACGCACCCTCCCCGGGAGGAGAACAAAGCTCAGCTCTGGGTGTCATGTGTAGAGGAGCCAGAAGTAGAACCACCAGGGAGGCCCCTATCAGGAACAGGAATGCCACTAACTCGTTAATGTAGGAAATCAGGGTTGTCCAGTCCAAACTAAATTAAGACTTATAGGATAAGCAGAATGGCACCTACGTTTGTGCACGGGGAGAGCAGCAACGAGGATGTCTGCCGCTCCCCCTGAACACACTGGTCAAACAAGTTGACACCTAGGGAGAAAGGGGAAACAACCTTTACAACGCAACTTTTACAACGCACTTCCATTACAACGAAACTTTTACAATGCAAGATCCATTACAACGCATATCATTACAACGCAACCAATACAACGCATACCATTACAAGACATGTCAATACAACACAGTCATTACAACGCATACCATTACAACGCATACCATCACAACGCATAGAACCCTTACACAATCCAACACTTACCCCCTGGAGTTAGAATAGTAATTTATACCCCTACACTATCCAACACTTACCCTACTGTTGCACCCCCTGGAGTTAGAATAGTCATTTTTACCCCTATACTATCCAATACTTACCAAACATGCGTTGTAATGGTATGCGTTGTAATGGTATGCATTGTAACGGTAGTATGCATTGTAATGGAATGCGTTGTAATGGTAGTTTTAGGAAATTCGTTGTAATGGCATGCGTTGTAATGGAATGCGTTGTAATGGATGTTGCGTTGTAAAAATGCGTTGTAAAGACATGCATTGTAAAAGTATGCGTTGTAACGTCATACATCCGGGAGAAAGTGTTGAGAGAAGAAGGCGAGGTCTTTACGTGACTTTTTACCATCTGCTTGCCCGCTGGTCCAAAAGGGAGGGCCAGTACGATAGACCCTGGCTGGAGGCAGGATCCTTCGAACCAGAGGTCATGGCCATTGGGGAAGACTGCATTCAGCACGCAGGGGGAAATCCCAAATGGAACTTCCCCTACATGCAGGAATACCTTAGAATATGGGAGCGCTAAGTTGGTAAAAAGCCAGTGCAGCAGCTCCGAGTTGAAGTATACCCACTGTTTCAAAAAGGCATGACAGGGACCATCTATGTGCCCTGGGCTCAGATGGACAAGGATGGACTCAGGACCAAACTGCCCCCATGGATGAAACTGGATCTGACTGTGCACTGGGCGGTGGCACTTCCAGCTGTGTATCTTTGTTGCCACAATGAAGGACCATGCAACTCTGAGACAGGCACAACGGACTGTGGTGTCAATCCGAGGACCTTTCCATCCCGTGGGGTGGAACCTCGTTCAAGATAGGCGGACAGGCTACGTCTGTCTGGCTCACAAGGATTTCACTTAGATGCTCTCTTGTCAAAGAACAGAAAGAAAGAGGGCTCTGTCCATGAGAGATGAAAATATGAAATATAATGTAGTCTAGAAGCCACTGGTTGGTCAGCAGACCATGGGCCTCATTTATGAGGCCGTGCGTGCCTTTTACGCCGCCGGTGCATCACTTTTTGTGACGCACCAGTGGCGTAAACAATGCGCCTTGTTGCGCCATATTTACAAAGTGACGCATCTAGGTAGATGTGTCACTTTGTAAACCCCTGCGCCACATTATACCTGCGCCAGGTATAATGTATGCAAAGGGGGCGTCCACACGCAAAAAGCCTCGTAATAGTGACGCAGTGAAATCTATGAGATTTCACTGCGTCACTTTTAGGACGCTGTTGCGTCAAAATCTTGCGCCTGCCTCACAGCAGGCGTAAGACTGACGCAAGCCCTTTCACATGGGGCTTTCCCCATGTGAAAGGACGCATTGCTGGAGTTGCGTCACTTTTGTGACACACTCTAGCAATGCGTGACTTTTGCGCTTACAGATACGTCAGAAATACTGACGTATCTGTAACTCCTTGCGACATGATGCGTCATATTATAAATATGACGCATCAATCATGTCGCAGGGAGAGCGCAGTGAAAAGTGACGCATCGCTGTTTTCACGCAGCGATGCGTCACTTTTCATAAATAAGGCCCCATGAGTGCTTCCACAAGACTGACCACGCCCGCTGCACACACTGGATATAGCCCTGCAATTCAGGTACTCAACTAGGTCTGTCTCAATCCCTCCAGTACTCCACAAATTCTTCTTCTTCCTTAACCCCTTCGCCGCGGCGCGAATTCTGCCTCAGCCTGGGGGACTGAGAGCGGCACTTCGGCGCGCATGACGGCTCCACGCCGTCATGAGTCACGGGCAGCGTGTGCTCATGACGGTGTGGAGCCGTCATGAGCACACATGAGGTTAAAGAAGGCTCCTGATTTATTCTCCTGGGGTTCAAACATAAACAAAGAACAACTACATTGTTTGGGACTGAAACTGGGTTTGCGACTGCCTCAAAAATTGTGTCGGATTGACAATTGTGAATGCCCTCCAAGTCTTTTTCCAATTGTCGCTATATGTGGACTCTTGTCCCTCTTTGCAATAGAAATATCTATAGATTGCTACTTACATGAATTAATTATTGTTCCTTAAATTACTCTGTAGATCTGTAAAAAATATGTTTTGGGCTAGAATTTGAAGGGTTAGGAACATATCATGTGCTTGATTGATTCTCAAATATTTTTGAAATCACAATTTTCAGCCTTATTGATTTTCGGTACTTCTGTTTTATAACATTAATTAAAGGTGCCTTCAGGGATACTACAAATGGAGGACACGGAAAAGAGAAACATCAAATAGGAGCATGTGGTCAAAAAACTCCTAATTACGGATCCGACATTTTTCAAACAAATTCAGGGGCAGATTTATGTTAACAGATTTATGTTAGATGCGTCACGTTGTAAATCATTCGTAGGGATGCGCCACGTTTACGCCGCCTTGCGTGACGCAACAGCGGCGTAAACGTGGCGCAAGGGCCTCATAAATCTGCCCCACAGGGTTTAAATGTAGATTAATCTACAAAGTAAGAGCCCCATTCACAAAGGTAAACTGAGACGAAAGTCTAGCTTTACAACTTTCGGTATTTCACAAAGGGCATTTACAAGTAGTAAAGTTAGACTTGTTTCAGTTAAACTTAAGTTTTGGTCTTAAGTTTAACTGAGACCAAAAAGTTAAACTTAAGACCAAAAATTAAATTAACTTTACTACTCGTAAATGCACAGATTTTGTCTGCACATTGTGTAGCGGAATTTGAAATGTAGCACTGGTGGCGGTGTGCCCTTGGAGGGGTAGCAGTACATAAAATCAAGGTTACAGGTCTGAATTCTGGCTGGCACACTCAACCCCCCCTCAAAGATTGATACCCTAAGTGATAGTAAAAGCCGAGGGGGCAGATTTATGATAACTGGCGCATCCCCAGGGATGCGCCAGTTATTTTGCACCGCTGCTCCGCCACCCATGGTGCGCCGCATTTACAATGCGGTGCACCATGGGGCAAAAACGGCACAGATGCGTGACTCATCTGTGCCGTAAAGGCGGCGCATTGCTGGAGTTGTGTAGCAAGCGCGACGCAGTTCCAGCAATGCTCTGGGGGGCCCTATCTTTATTTTGCTGCGTCAAGACCTACGCCTGCTTCAAGCAGGCGCAGGGTTTTGACGTAGCATTGTCCTGAAAGTGACTGAGTGAAATCTTATAGATTTCACTCAGCCACTTTTGCGAGGCACACCTGCCCCGGAACGCCCACCCTGCGCCGGAACGCCCACAAGTGGCGCAGGGCTTTACAACGTGACGCATCTGCCTAGATGAGTCACGTTGTAAATGGGTCGTAGGGATGCGCCATGTTTACGCAGCAGTTGCGTGACACAAACGTGGCGCATTACCAACATAAATCTGCCCCGAGATGTATATAGGGTTAAAAAACTGAAAGATAACTGCATCCTAATTATCAGTAACTTTAAACCAGAATCAAGAACAATATTAATTTCTCCTCTTATTTCTACGTTAAATGTGTCCCTTCCTGCACAAAACCAATTCTGCACAGCACTCAAAGGGCCAGCGCAGAGATCGGGGTCAATGATGTATAAAGTGCATCGTGCAAGGAGGTGGAAGGCAACACAAGCGTTTGCGTGGCTTAGCAAATTCAGATTAACGCAAAGTGAGCAAATCCCTGCTTTGCGTTACTTTGCATCGAGAAGGCAGTTTTTTGACGCAAGCCCAGATTTAGTAAGGTTATCAAACCTTTCGGGGCAGATTTACAAGCCCCTTGCGCCACTTTTGCGTCATTTTTAACATGGAAAAAATGAAGGAAAAGTGGCGCAAGTGGCTTGTAGATCTGCCCCTTCGATTTTTAGGGGCTATCTATGGGTTTAGGCGCCATGACTGTCTCCCATCACTTTTGTTTTATCTTTAAATCACCGAATTTATGAGCCTTATAAAAATGTTGAACTGTTATAAGAATTGTAAATAGACACGGATGGCGAGACACACCACAAAGCGCACAGGGGGGCAGATTTACAAGCCCCTTGCGCCACTTTTGCGTCACTTTTAACATTGAAAAAGTGACGCAAAAGTGGCGCAAGGGGCTTGTAAATCTTCCCCTTCGATTTTTAGGGGATATTAATGGGTTTAGGCGCCATGACTGTCTCCCATATCTTTTGTTTTATCTTTAAATCACCGAATTTATGAGCCTTATAAAAATGTTGTACTCAGGGAGGCAGATTTACAAGCTCCTTGCGCCACTTTTGCGTCACTTTTAACATTGGAAAAGTGACACAAAAGTGGCGCAAGGAGCTTGTAAATCTGCCTCCCTGAGGTAGATTTACAAGCCCCTTGCGCCACTTTTGTGTCACTTTTAACATTGGAAAAGTGACGCAAAAGTGGCGCAAGGGGCTTGTAAATCTGCCTCCCTGACGCAAAAGTGGCGCAAGGGGCTTGTAAATTTGCCTCAGGGTCGGTAAGCACCTCCGATTACTGGCCCGGCCATACATGAATCACAAGGGTTCTGTTTAAAAGTTGGGGTTTCCTGGCGAGGGTGTTTTAAGAGGGAATTCTCGCATACACTGATTAAGTGTTATTTCTTACCTGTCGCTTGTCCAATCGCGCTGGCCAGCAGCAGGGTGACGCCCAGCAGGGCCCCTCGGCGACCCCCCATGTCCAGCCCCGTCAGCAGGTCATGTGCGAGCGGAGGGCGGGGGTCTCAGGGTCAGTCCAGCAGGTCAAGGTGCGGCCAGATCCCGGCGCTTGTCGTCCCGCAGCGGATGCACTGTGCGTCTCACCTGTCACACGGCCAGGGTCACTGGAGTGTGGAAACAGGAGGAAGCGCGATGAAACAGGTTCGGGAAGGGGGGGCGGGAGGAGGGCACCCAGGTTACAACTCTAAACAATACCTTAAACTGCCAAACATCGGTCACTAGCCGCACCCCCCCTCCCCCCCACACAGACGTGCAGAGAGGGATGCTGCTGTACATCCTGTGCCTGTCCATCAAATGCACCTGTCGCCTGTCCCCCGGCGCCTTCCCTCTCCCTCTCTCATTGTACAGCATCCATTCCCTTTACTTTCAAAAAGCGCCCAGAAGGCGGGCGCCTCGGAAACATTGTACAATCGCCAGCGCCGCGTTTTTCTCCTGACTGCTTTACTTTGCAGTGAAGACAATTGTCCACCAGTGCAGAAAGGAGAGATTTCTCCCGGAATATAAAGGGCGGGGAGAGGCACCTTTGTGCGCTACCGCGACTAAAAAGAAACAAGCATTGCCAAAGCCAGGAGGTCTCACCGATGCAGGAGTTAATGGCTATGCCAAAGTCTTTGAGCTGTGTTGGACGGCAGCGTGGGTGCTGTTCAGAATGGCTCAAAGTTAGTGGTGTGGCGTCGAGTAGAGTGAGGCAGAGGAGATTGGCATAGAATGGGGTGGTGTCGACTGAAGAGGAGCAGAGTGGCAAAGGGGAGAGTGGAGAAGGGTGGAGTGGTGTAGTGTGGTGTGGCGTAGAGGAGACTGGCATAGAGTAGCATACAGTTAGGGTGAGCAGAATCTTAAATATTAAGGGGCAGATTTATGTTGGACTTGCGCCACGTTTACGCTGCCGTTGTGTCACGCAACGGCACGGAAACGTGGCGCATCCCTGTTACCTATCTAGGCAGATGGTTCACGTTGTAAAGCCCTGCGCCACATGAAACCTGCGTCAGGTTTCATGTGGGCGTTCTGTCGCAGGGTGGGCGTTCCCTGGTAGGAAAGCCCCGTAAAACTGACGCAGTGAAATCTATAAGATTTCATTGAGTCAGTTTTACGGCGCTGCTGCGTCAAATCGTTACGCCTGCTTGAAGCAGGCGTAAGGAGTGACGCACCACGTTATGTATGGGTGGCCTAGGTACATTGCAGGAGTTGCGTCGCACTTGCGACGCTACTCCAGCAATGCGCAGCCCGTACACCACAAGATGCGTCACGCATCTGCCCTTCCTTGCACCACGGTGCGCCGCATTGTAAATGCGGCGCATCTGAGGTGCCGCAAGGAGGGAATTGCGTGACGCATCAGTTCTGGCGCATCCCTGCTGATTTGCAGAGATGCGCCAGAACTCATAAATCTGCCCCTAAAAACGGGACATTTCACAAAAACAGAAGAAGGACTTTAATTATACGTCAAGCGAGCGCACAGAATGACAGCGGCCCTCAGCAGAGAATTACAAAACAGGCAGCAGGGACATACATAAAATGCAATTTTTAAATCCAGTAGCTTGCCTGTGAATTACATTGCTTTCTTGGAACAACTGCTAACTATCCCTGCTTTGTGAAACATAAAAAAAACACCTCCCCTGTTTTCAGTGGACCTGCTTCAAAAACCGGGACATGAGCTAAATTTCTCGAATTCTGCCCGGAGAGCAGGTGAAAAACGGGGACCGTCCGGGCAAATCCGGGACGCCTGGTCACCCTAATACAGTAGGCTGGAATGGAGTGGCATAGAATGGAGTGGTACAGAGTGGTGTTGAGTAGAGTGGTGCGGAGCAAAGTGCCATAGAGTGGAGTGGCACAGAGTGGTGTTGAGTAGAGTGGTGAGGAGCAAAGTGCCATAGAGTGGAGTGGCACAGAGTTGTGAGTGGTATTGTGTGGTGTGGAATAGTGCAGAGTGGAGTGGCATAGAATAGAGTGGGGTGGTGAAGAGTGGTATTGTGTGGAGTGGTGTGGAGTGACACAGTGTGGTGTGGCATCGAGTAGAGTTGCGTACACATGAGTGGCATATAGTAGGATAACATAGAGTCACATAGACTAGATTGAAATAGACTGGAGTGGGGTAGAATAGAGTGATGTAGCGAAGACTGGCATAGAGTAGAGTGGCATAGAGTAGGTTGGAATCGGGTAGGCTGGAGTGGCGTAGAGTAGAGTGGAGTGGCATAGAGTGGAATGGCATAGAGTGGAATGGCATAGAGTGGATTGGTTTAGAGTGGCATGGAGCAGAGTGGCATACAGCGGAGTGGCATAGAGTGGAGTGGCATAGAGTAAAATGACGTAGAGTGGAGTGGCATAGCTTAAAGTAGCATAGAGATGATTGGCGTAAAGTAATAAGTAAGTAAGTAAGTAATGTTTATTTGTACATGATCAATTAAAATCTTTACAAAATTGTAAAAACACCAATAAAATCTTTGTTAAAAGAAGCCATTTGTACTTGAACTTGACAAATTAGATTACATAGAATTACAGATTTGTTGGAAACAGTTCATGATTATCCTCAGGGCATTAAAAATGTTCGTCAGACGTTGTTAAGTCTCTTTCTTGTTAAGTCGAAGAACTTCACGACCTGGCAATTCAATTTGGTGTCGCTGGTGGAAAAGCACAGTTTGACTGCCTGCCTACAGGTCCGAACGGCATGTAGGTTAAAGGATGGACGTAGGAAGTTGTACCTCAGGTCCTTTAGACTAGGACAGATACAGATCACATGGACAATGTCCTCCTTGCCAGTTTTGCCCAGGCGACACTGTTGGGAAGGGTTATTTCTCTCCCAGGGTGGAAGATGTGGGAGTCTGGGAATTACGCCGAGGTGTAGTTTTAAGAATTGTTCTTTAACTTTTATTTTCATGCCAATGTTGAGGTATGCTTGGGACTGCATTTTTCCGTAATCACCCAGCGTTAGCCATCCATGCGCTCTATTTGCTAGGTCCTTCTTGTCTACAATCGCTGAAATAATACGTGCTGATTTTTTGGCTACTTTTTTAAAAGACAAGAGATCTATTGATGTTTCCCAGATATCGATTAAGCCTAGAACTTTGAGTGATTCATGTAAGTAGACTCTCGGCAGGGAATTGCGATGCCGAAGTAGCTCTACCCATACAGTAGAACATAAGGAGCCAGCCTCTGCATTGCGAATCTTATGCCAGCTGGCTGCATACACACTCCGCCTTTCTAAAGTTTGTTTCAGGATGCCTAATTCAAGTCGAATCTGAGAGGGAGAGACATATTTGGGTAGATTAAAAATAGCCCTGTATGAGTTAGCTATGAGTGTGTCCAGCAATGCCGCATCCTTTCCATGATGTGATTCGCTCCCATAGGTAAGAGTCGGTTGTAGTTTGGCACGCAAAATTTCAAGGAGATGTTTGAGTGTAAGGTCGGGTAGTTTGGCCTTTAGTGATTTTTGCCAAATAGGTCATTGTGGCCTTCCCTCGTAAGGAGTTGAGCTGTGCCCTAGACGTATTACTTGAGTCCAAGATTACTCCCAGGTACTTATATGTGGTTACCCGGTCAAGCTTTTCTCCGTTCAAGTGCCAGCGAGGATTCCTTTTTTCCTATAATTCACAGCCATAACCTTTGACTCATTGAAGTTTATTTGAAGTGCATTCTTTGCTGAGAAAGCATGAGTTGCGTTCAGGAGGTGTTGGAGGCCCGTTGGGTCCGACTTATCAACAACAGGTCATCCACGTATAACAGGTTGGAAAGGGTAATTTTCCCTAATTTCGGTGCGTGATTGGGACATTTGTCGAGTTCCCCAGGAAGGTCGGCTAAGAAGAGGTTGAATAAAATGGGCGCGAGTAGGCACCCCTGTTTTAATCCTTTTGTTGTCCTGATGGGCTTCGAGAGGTGTGTTCCAGCCCCAAGTTTGATTTTAATCCAGGTGTTTGAGTGGAGCAGTAATAGGACGTCTAATAGGCGTTTAGGTATTCCCCAATTGTCCAGCGTAAAGTAATAGAATTGTGGATATAACTAACAAACGCGTCAACAGAGATGGCATGTAGGGTGAAGGGAACATAAATAGAAAGCTGTATGTCTGTGTTAAAAGTAGGAAAGCACATTGCATGTCAGGCAGGAATACTGAAACACTTATAAGAAAAGTAGTGTATTGCAAAAGATGAGAAAGAACAAAGGTGACAAAGACATGGATGGAGATTTACACATAGATCCTGTAGGAGAGTGGGGTCTGCAATCCCATGGCCACCCCAGATTTTTGGTTTTTGCTTCACTGATTTACGACTTTCCCTGGCTGTGGGCCTGCTAATCAGACCCACAGCCTAGCTGTTCTCTCTCTAAATTGACAAGCATGTACCTTAGGTGCATTTACCAATTGGTACTGGGCCACCTTATCAGTCCCTGTACAGTATACCTTAGGTATCCAGGGCATAGGTCTACCCAGGGCCTACCAGGGGCTGCAGCATGTATTATGCCACCCCTGGCTGGCCACCCAAATCTGACACAACTGGCTGCACGACAGCTGGGGCAAGGTGGTGTAATCACCCTTTGCTTTAGATATAGTATTCCTATATCTAACCCTAAAATGGACACATATACTCCTATCAGTCACTCCTATGGCAGGCCTTATCAATCCTGAAGGCAGAGTGCTTGGAATTATGTGAGATGGTGCTCTGGCATGAGCTGAGCCTGTTTGCAGCTTGCGGAACCAAGTCCTAATAGCTGTTCCATGATAACGCTATACCATATACTCTTAAGTGCATTATGAACCTCGCGGTCAAATGCTAACTTTGGCATAGCATTATCAAAACATGTCGAGTAAGGTGTCATACGAATTGGAATACTAACCCCTCGCCAATTCTGGCGACGGGGTTAGCATTGCACTCTTCTAGAGGGACACGACATGTATGTAACTGTAAACCCCGGTTAAAGTTAACTCAAGCCTCAGCATCAGAAAATGGATGCTGCCACCACAGACAAAAGTCTGACCTCCTGCTGCTGGGAGTCCTTCCAGCGAGGGAGGCTCAGACAAAGGGTTTCCTGCCTTGGGAGGTGCTAGTGATGGAGCAGATTTCATCTGCAGTCATGCATTGTTTTATTTTTTGTGCTTCAGACAGGCTGCATTTAAATTGCCACGCACATTTTGGTGCAGGTTAAAAACATGGCACATGAAAAACATGAAAAGTGAGGCCTATTCACTTCAGACTGAAAATGCTTTTGCTGAATTAAATTAACATGTGTTTTTTTTGCAATGTAGAGAAAAAGTGGCCTTTTTACCTTTGAAGATTTTTAATAGAATGTGTTTCTCTCTTCCCAGCACATCCATGTAAACTAAATGTATTATTCCTGTCTTAATAGACTTTGACTTGTTGCACATTTTGATAAACATTTTCAGTTAATAACACCTCTTTTTATAATGTGTGTGAATTAATAATGCACTTGGGACACATAATGGACTGATTTACATGAAATTAATATTATCTTTGTGTTTGTTTTATTTTTGGGGCCTACACAAAACATGGCTGCCTGTGAATCCATCAAGACTAATGGCTTGAAATTTAATGAGAAGGGAGCATGCGCAGACTGTGGCAGCTTTCCTCATGACAAAAAGTCAAGGACAACCTGAATTCTTGTCATTCTGCCAATGTACCAGTTAGTTAAAAGTGTCCATCTACTGCGCTGAGAAGGAAGGAAAAGATGAATTAGATTGAAACATTTTTCCTAGTAAATGTTGCAATGTTTATAAATGTAGTTATTCATGTATGCTTCTTTTGTTAACACTAGTGAAGTCAGGTTTTTAGAATGAGTCAGGGAAGTGTGACCTCATGCCTTTATGACTGACCAATCACGTAAGGTTCTCCTGAAAAATGTTACATCTTTGTGTACTCTGCCAATAATTATGGTATAAATACTGTCCTCTCTGGATGGGAGCCACCACTTCTTCTTTTTTCTCAGCTCAGCTGGCTTCTATGGGTTAGGTACGAGAAACGTCCCGGGAGATTGCTGAAGGGCGGGCTTGCGTCCGAGGAGTGTCAGGGGGAGGTTTCTTGCTTCCACGTCATATCTTGGCACTTTATGCCACATTCCTTTGAGGCCTGTGAAGGGCGGGCTGCTTTCCTCTTTAGACACAGACAGACAGAGAGTGCAGTGGATCAGGATAGGATTAGATGCTAATATGTTTTGACTAATTAATTAGGTCTAAAAGATTTATTTGTCTTATGCATTTATTTCTCTTAATGGGAGATTTTTTGCCAACTATTTAATTATTGATTAGCTTTGCAAGACTATTTTTCTTAGAAACTCTTTAAGAATTGTGACTGAAATTTTGTGCCACATTTTCATAACTACATGTAATGCTTATATGCAGACTGTAATGTGTTCTGTATTATTGATATTTTTCCTGTTTTCCAAAATTCTGTAACCTAATTGATATTTTACTAATGAATAAAGGGTCAGAGAAAAATTAACTTTTTGACTAGAAAATAAAACCCTTTAAAATACTCAACAACTCTTTTTTTTGGCTTACAACAATAAATTGCATTTTTGACTGTTCATCTTTATTTAAAGTCTCCTGAAGGTAATACATGGTGTGAAGGGCCCAACACCTTTTGAGCGGTAAATTAGAGGTAGCATGAGGGTTTTGCATTGAGAAACTACCAGAAGAAATTACCGCTCTCCATCACTAGCACCACCCCAGACAGGATTTTGTGTATTAGGTAGGCTCAGGCTGAAAGGAATGAGACATGCCTGGAGCACACAAGGTGCCCTGTGCATACACCGGTTCCAACCAGTTGCTGGGGCACTCCAGCCCCAGCTCTGGTGGGAAACTGGACAAAGGATAGGGGGTGTAACCACCCCCCTTCCTGGTCCCACCCAGGGGAGGGACCTAGTCGTAGTGCAGCCCCCTTTAGCTGAATAAAGGTAGGAGCTGGTCCCATTCCAGATTAGATTACTCTTGACAACTTCCACGAAGAACTCTTGACCTTCGACCTCCTGGACACCAGAAGACTGAAGAATCTCCCCTATGGTCAGGGAGTGACCATCCTGCTTCGCAGGCACCATCAAGCTCCTGTTCGGTTTGCTGCAAAGTCCTTCCATCCCGGAATCCGACGACCCAGCTCGACAAGACCCTGACCTCCAGACCTCTCTGACCTCTACCCACATCCACAGCACAGCTGGGACCCGTGGGTGCGACGAGCAACGTGGAGACGGCCATCTTGAAGAAACCTGCACAGCGCTTCCAGCACGACTCCCGAGGGTTCCTCGAGTGAGTGCATTGGGGACTGAGATGCCCCACACCGACGCAGCTCCTGCACCAAAGACCAGCCCCCCAGCATCCCCGTGATCTGCGTGGGGCCCTTTTGCCTGGTTGCTGCCCTTCCTGTTGTCTGGTCACTTGCCGGCTGGCTAGTGACCTCTGAGCCGACGACCCGAAGATTTCGACACTGCAGTCCCCCAGACTGGCCCTTGCTTCCTTGTGAAAGAGAAGCACCCCGGACCCTCCTGGTCCACTCTAGACGCCATCTTTGTTCCACCGCGTGGCTTGCATTAGCCAAGGCCTGTTGTCCAGATCGACGATCCGACACCGCCAACAGCAGCAGACTACGTGGGACAGCTCGTGCCTCCAGCCTGGTCGTGAAGAGCAGCTCCTGGTCCGCGCAGCTACAGAGAGAAGCGACCCTTCCTTCACCTGACTGCGGAGACAGCACCTGG
Source organism: Lissotriton helveticus (assembly GCF_964261635.1). NCBI lineage: Eukaryota > Metazoa > Chordata > Amphibia > Caudata > Salamandridae > Lissotriton > Lissotriton helveticus. The sequence continues at coordinate 31,811,835 of NC_136072.1, read as the reverse complement.
TTCCCTCCTGGTTCCAGCACCGTCACTGGCTAGTGACCAAGACTCTGTCCCCTTCCTTTTCAGGACTTCCTTCTTCCTAGTTCCATCCTTGGAACCACCGGACTCCTTCATCTGGCTGCCTGCCAGCAACTTCTTGTTTCAGGCATCACCGGGATCAACGCAGCAAATCCGACGCAACTTCAGCCCTATGCACCCGCAGCCTGTGGGTTAGGTAACTAAAGCTTCTAGGTGCTGAAGTCTGTGTCCACTATCCTAGTGTCCAGGTCGACTGTTGTTTTCCCTCCATCCAGCCGGGTTCGTCCGGAATACGTAACTTTCCAAACTGTAAGATCCATAGACGTTGGTACGCATCCCGCGTGAGAGTTCCCACTCTGCACGTGAGCCCCGTGGGCCTCCTGCTCCTTACTTACCTAGTTTATAGCGTAGTCCCAGCGATCCTCCAGCCTCTGGATCTCCTTACAGTATTTTCCTTCCTCGCATTCCATTATTCTGAGTATATGGTTTGCCGTGCCCCTCAGGCACACTTGTAGATATTGTGCGAACTCGTATTTCTTTTGTAGTATTGTCATATGCTTAGCCCTCTGACCTCATAAAGAGTTCAGAGGTGTTGTTATTATTAAATATATCGTTTATTTTCATAACAACCTGTGTGGTGTCCTTTCATCTGATATTCAAGGGGTTATATTGTGGTAAAACAGCTGGCTTCACATGCCAAAAGAGTTTAGCCTAAAGACTGCTTTTGTCCACGCTACTAGGATAGCTGGTCTATACGGTTGACTTTACAACCAATCATCATAAGGGTTGTTTGGACTGATACAAGGTGATCACTAGAATTAGTGAACATCATATATCAGGCCAACTTCTCACATTGGTGTGCAGCGGTTGGGATTTGAGCTTGCTGTTGTTTTTACCACGTATAATCTTGAGATATCGTTTGAAAGATCACATAGGTACCATAGGTACATATAACAAGCTTAGAAATACTCTGAGTTTTACTGAACCAGCTGTTGTAGTAGAAAGGGCCTAGCACACCCTGACTACAACTCTTAGCAAGTGATTGGTAGGAAAGCCCATAGTGTAGGTAGGTGCATCACTTACACCACACTAGAAGCATGTCTACCCATGGAGAGTCTGCAGAGACTCCCCTAGTGGCCAGTGACCCTCCACAGGTCCTTTCAAGATATGCAGCTCTCAGTTTCCAGGAGATGAGACAATTGTGTACCTCCAGGAAATTGAAACAGGGTTCTAACCCTACCACTCCTTTTCTGTTAGGTCTCTTAGGGGTATATTATCAAGGGGTTTTATCTCCGCTTTTTTGGCTTTAAAAGCCAAGAAAGCGGAGATAAAATTATCTCCCTATTACCAAGCTGCCGCTAACACCAGTTAGCGACAGCTAATAGGAGATAGCGACCATCATGGGCCCCACTTTGCATGTCAGTGATATTTATCACTAATGACATGCAAAGTGGGCGTGCCAAGTTGTTAGCGACTGGAAACAGTCGCTAACATCGCTATCTCCTATTACCAACTTTTGGAGATATTCGCGCTAAGCGCGAATATCTCCAAAAGCTAACACCTGCCCTGAGCAGTTCTTCACCATGTTATCCAATGGGAGGTGGATAACATGGCTAAGAGCATTTGCTCGATAATGCATGAATATCGCTGACTTTTCAGCGATATTCATGCATTGCGGCCGTTTTTTATCGCATTTGCGAAAAACCTTGCTAATAGCAAGGTTTATCTGCGATAAAAATCGCCGATGTGCGGCGATAATTTTTGTCTCTAAACAAGTTAGAGACAAAAATTATCGCTAGTTGTTGATAATATACCCCTTAGAGACTTATGATGCTAGAAAAGCTTCTCAGACAGATGGGAGCATGCCAGCCTTAGAAGGTGCCCTTGGTGATCCAAACCTCCATGACACAGTAGATGCAGAGGAGGAGGATGAAGAGGCTGTCTTTGGGGTTGAGGCAGACAATGGTCCTGAGCTAGTCAGCAGACTTACTAGGGCCAACTTGGACCTACATAGGGAAGGATCTGGGGGACCCCCGGGATTGACCCTAAGCAGGCCTAACTTTGGAGTTAGAAGAGATAGGTCTCATTCTAGGGACTCCAATAGATCTGTGCACTCTCATGCCTCTTCTCAGAAGAGAATGACTTCTCCCCAGAGGAGAATGACTTCCCCTCAGAGGAGAGAACATGAAGCAAGGATGAAACAAGCTAATCTAAGGATCCAGAGGGAAGAACTTGCCCTTGCCAAGGAGAAGCTTGCCTTTGCCAGAGAGCAACAGTTGAGTGGGGCAATCCCCACTGGTGGCAGCAATATCCCTAAGGATAAAGACAGGTGTTTTGATACTAGACACCTGAGTAAGATAGTGCCCCCCTTTAAACAAGGGGATGACATCCACAAATGGATGACTGTTCTGGAGAGGGCCTGCACTGTCCAGTGCATCCCCCAGAGTCAGTGGGCAGCTATATTGTGGCTCTCCTTTGAAGGTAAAGGTAGAGATAAGCTCCTCACTACTAGAGCTGAGGATGCTAACAATTACCAAGTCCTGAAGAATACACTGATTGATGGGTTTGGCTTAACAACTGAGCAGTACAGGTTGCTGTTCAGGGACACCCAGAAAATTCAGTCTCAGGATTAGGCTGACTTTGTTGATTGTGCCACTAAGGCTTTTGAAGGCTGGTTACTGGGAAGTAAAGTTACTGATTACACAGGATTGTATAATCTAATTATGAGAGCACAAATCTTAAGTAATTGTCAGAATCAGTTGTTGCATCAGCACCTTATTGACTCAGATATGACCTCTCCCCAAAAATTGGGAAAGAAGGCAGACAGATGGGTCAGGACAAGGGTCAAGCAGCAGAACCAGAACCAGGGTGGTGGCCAAAAGAAAGCAGATCCCAAGGGTAATGAGAATAAGCAAAATGACCAGAAGTCTTCAACAGGGCCCCAACAATCTAAAGAGGGTGGGTCCCAGAATTCCCAGGAGAAGAAGAATAATGGTCAGAAGAAACCATGGTGCCAATACTGTAAAAGTAATACTCACTGGTTTAGTGAGTGCACCAAGAAAGGCCCAACTCCTACCACTACTGCCCCTAAGGCACCTGCACCCCCTAGTACAGTAAGTAGTGGTAGTAATCCTCCTAAGGCTATAGTGGGGTTAACCCTGGGAACTGAGGCGGGCTCTGACTTAGTCAGAACACCTACTCAGGCTGTTCTTGTTTGTACTGGGGACATGGATATGACCCCTACAATAAGTCCCAGTACTCTGGGCATGTATAGGCAGACGCCTTTGATTAATGGAAAAATGGCTCAGGCCTACAGGGACACTTGTGCCAGTGTCGCCATGGTGACACCAAACTTTGTGGACCCTGACCAGGTAATACTGGGATCAGACTACCTGGTGACCAATGCTAGCAATGCCACTACCTCCCATAGTATGGGACTTGTTAACTTCTCCTGGGGAGGGGTAAATGGCCTCAAAAGGGTTGTTGTTAGTTCAGACCTCCCAGTGGACTGTCTTTTGGGCAATGATTTGGAATCCTCCTTATGGTCAGATGTGGAGTATAGGACTCATGTGGAGATGTTAGGTTTGTCAGCACATGTCCTTGCTGTGACTAGGTCACAGGCCAAGAAATGCCCAGCTGAACTAGTGCTGGATCCTGGAAGAATGGACCAGACACTACCCAAGAGAAAGAGCAGTAGGGGTAAGGTTGACCCTTCCCCCCTGCCTCAGGTAGAGGATCAGCTCTCTCAGGAGACTGACCCCAAGACCCCAGAAGGAACTGTCCTAGAAGAACTTGAGCCTGAACAGGTTGAGTTTCTTGGGACAGGGGGACCTTCCAGGGCAGACTTGAGGCAGGCACAGTTAGACTGTTCCTCTCTTGAACCCCTCAGACAGCAGGCTGCTGCTGAGGCTGCAGGGAATGCTACAGGTGCCCATAAGGTATATTGGGACGATGGACTCCTATACTCTGAGGCAAGAGACCCCAAGCCTTGTGCTACCAGGAGGCTGGTCATCCCCTTGTCTCTAAGAGGTTTCCTTCTCACCTTAGCCCATAAAATTCTCCTTGCAGGTCACTTAGGCCAGAACAAGACTTGGGACAGGCTTGCCCCACACTTTCACTGGCCCCATATGTCTGAGGACACTAAAGAGTTTTGTCGCTCATGTATCACCTGCCAAGCCAGTGGCAAATCAGGTGGCACAACAAAGGCCCCCCTTATACCACTACCTGTGGTGGGGGTTCCCTTTGAAAGAGTGGGGATTGACATTGTAGGACCAATGGACCCCCCAACAGCATCTGGACACAGATTCATACTGGTGGTAGTGGATCATGCCACCAGGTATCCAGAAGCTATTCCCCTTAGGACCACTACAGCTCATGTTGTGGCTAGGGCCCTGGTTGGAGTTTTCTCCAGAGTGGGGTTCCCTAAGGAGGTTGTCTCTGACAGAGGTGCAAACTTCATGTCGGGATACTTGACTGCTATGTGGAAGGAATGTGGTGTAAATTACAAATTTACCACACCCTATCTCCCACAATGCAATGGGCTTGTTGAAAGATTCAACAGGACCCTCAAAGGGATGATAAAAGGGTTACCTGAAAAGCTTAGGCGAAGATGGGACATCCTTTTACCCTGCCTTCTGTTTGCTTACAGAGAGGTCCCACAGAAGGGGGTTGGTTAGAGCCCTTTTGAGCTTTTGTTTGGACATCCTGTAAGAGGACCCCTACGTCTTGTGAAGGAAGGTTGGGAGTTACCTCTCAGAAAGCCTAAACTTGACATAGTGGACTATGTACTTGGTCTCCGCTCCAGGATGGCAGAGTACATGGAGAAGGCATCTAAAAACCTGGAGGCCAGCCAAGAACTTCAAAAAGCTTGGCATGACCAAAAGGCTGTCCTAACTGTTTACCATGCAGGACAGAAGGTGTGGGTGTTGGAGCCAGTGGCCCCAGCAGCTCTCCAAGACAAATGGTCTGGACCCCACATCATCATTGAGCAAAAGGGAGAAGTCACCTACTTGGTGGACATGGGAACTCTCAGGAGCCCTCACAGAGTACTTCATGTGAATAGGCTCAAAGCATTTGTTGACAGGGAGGACATGGGCTTGCTCATGGCCACAGATGAGGGACAGGAGGAAGAGCGTGACCCTCTCCCAGACCTGCTCACTCAGAACCCTGATGATGGGTCAGTAGATGGTGTAGTCTTTTCTGACAGCCTCTCTGAGCATCAGCAACAGGATTGTAAGCAAGTCCTTCAATCCTTCAGACAAATGTTTTCTCTGACCCCCAGTCAGACAAACTGGTGCACACATGAGGTGGACACTGGAGACAGTCTGCCTATAAAGAGTAAAATCTACAGGCAACCTGACCACGTCAGGGACTGCATAAAAACTGAAGTACAAAAGATGTTGGAATTGGGAGTCATTGAACCCTCAGAGAGCCCTTGGGCTAGTCCTGTAGTTCTAGTGCCTAAACCTCACACCCAGGATGGTAAGAGAGAGATGAGGTTTTGCGTAGACTACAGGGGTCTCAATGCTGTCACTAAGACAGATGCCCATCCAATACCAAGAGCAGATGAACTGATAGATAAGTTGGCTTCTGCAACTTTCTTAAGTACATTTGACCTGACAGCTGGTTATTGGCAAATCAGGTTAGCTGAGGATGTCAAGGCCAAGACAGCATTTTCTACCCCAGGAGGTCATTACCAATTTGCGGTGATGCCCTTTGGTTTGAAAAATGCACCAGCCACTTTTCAAAGGTTGGTGAACCAAGTTCTCACTGGGTTGGATGACATTTCTGCAGCATATCTAGATGATATTACTGTCTTTAGCTCCACCTTGGAGGATCACCTGATCCACCTAAGGAAAGTTTTAGAGGCCCTGCAAAAGGCAGGCCTCACTATCAAGGCTACTAAGTGCCAGATAGGGCAGAGTCAAGTTGTATACTTGGGCCACCTTGTAGGTGGAGGCCAAGTTCAACCTCTGGAGAGCAAGATACAGGCCATAAAGGACTGGGCTCCTCCAACCACCCAGACACAGGTCAGAGCTTTCTTGGGCCTGTCTGGTTATTACAGGAAATTTGTCAGAAATTATGGAACCATTGTGACTCCACTTAATGACCTGACAAGTAAGAAAATGCTATAGAAAGTTCAGTGGACAGTTAGCTGTCAGAAGGCATTCGATGACCTAAAGCAGGTCATGTGCACTGCACCTATTCTCAAGAGTCTCAAGAGTCCAGACTACTCCAAACTTTTCATTGTCCAAACAGATGCTTCTGAGTTGGGTGTGGGAGCTGTTCTATCTCAGCTGAATATTGATGGTCATGACCAGCCCATTGCTTTTATAAGTAGAAGGCTGACCCCTAGAGAAAAACCACCCCCCTTCCTGGTCCCACCCAGGGGAGGGACCTAGTCGTAGTGCAGCCCCCTTTAACTGAATAAAGGTAGGAGCTGGTCCCATTCCAGATTAGATTACTCTTGACAACTTCCACGAAGAACTCTTGACCTTCGACCTCCTGGACACCAGAAGACTGAAGAATCTCCCCTATGGTCAGGGAGTGACCATCCTGCTTCGCAGGCACCATCAAGCTCCTGTGCGGTTTGCTGCAAAGTCCTTCCATCCCGGAATCCGATGACCCAGCTCGACAAGACCCAGACTTCCAGACCTCTCTGACCTCTACCCACATCTACAGCACAGCTGGGACCCGTGGGTGCGACGAGCAACGTGGAGACGGCCATCTTGAATAAACCTGCACAGCGCTTCCAGCACGACTCCTGAGGGTTCCTCGAGTGAGTGCATTGGGGACTGAGAAGCCCCACACCGACGCAGCTCCTGCACCAAAGACCAGCCCCCCAGCATCCCCGTGATCTGCGTGGCGCCCTTTTGCCTGGTTGCTGCCCTTCCTGTTGTCTGGTCACTTGCCGGCTGGCTAGTGACCTCTGAGACGACGACCCAAAGATTTCGACACTGCTAGTCTGGTCCCCCAGACTGGCCCTTGCTTCCTTGTGAAAGAGAAGCACCTCAGACCCTCCTGGTCCACTCTATACGCCATCTTTGTTCCACCACGTGGCTTGCATTAGCCAAGGCCTGTTGTCCAGATCGACGATCCGACACCACCAACAGCAGCAGACTACGTGGGACAGCTTGTGCCTCCAGCCTGGTTGTGAAGAGCAGCTCCTGGTCCACGCAGCTACAGAGAGAAGCGACCCTTCCTTCACCTGACTGCGGAGACAGCACCTGGTTCCCTCCTGGTTCCAGCACTGTCACTGGCTAGTGACCAAGACTCTGTCCCCTTCCTTTTCAGGACTTCCTTCTTCCTAGTTCCATCCTTGGAACCACCGGACTCCTCCATCTGGCTGCCTGCCAGCAACTTCTTGTTTCAGGCATCACCGGGATCAATGCAGCAAACCCGATGCAACTTCAGCCCTATGCACCCGCAGCCTGTGGGTTAGGTAACTAAAGCTTCTAGGTGCTGAAGTCTGTGTCCACTATCCTAGTGTCCAGGTCCACTGTTGTTTTCCCTCCATCCAGCCGGGTTCGTCCGGAATCCGTAACTTTCCAAACTGTAAGATCCATAGAGGTTGGTACGCATCCCGCGTGAGAGTTCCCACTCTGCACGTGAGCCCCGTGGGCCTCCTGCTCCTTACTTACCTAGTTTGTAGCGTAGTCCCAGCGATCCTCCAGCCTCTGGATCTCCTTACAGTATTTTCCTTCCTCGCATTCCATTATTCTGAGTATATGGTTTGCCGTGCCCCTCAGGCACACTTGTAGCTATTGTGCGAACTCGTATTTCTTTTGTAGTATTGTCATGCGCTTAGCCCTCTGACCTCATAAAGAGTTCAGAGGTGTTGTTATTAATAAATATATCGTTTATTTTCATAACAACCTGTGTGGTGTCCTTTCATCTGATATTCAAGGGGTTATATTGTGGTAAAACAGCTGGCTTCACATGCCAAAAGAGTTTAGCCTAAAGACTGCTTTTGTCCACGCTACTAGGATAGCTGGTCTATACGGTTGACTTTACAACCAATCACCATAAGGGTTGTTTGGACTGATACAAGGTGATCACTAGAATTAGTGAACATCATATATCAGGCCAACTTCTCACAGATCCTTCTTAGGAGTTGCTCTGAGTGGAATACACGAGGTCCGTGGCCGGGGGGGAAGCTAACACAAGAAAGGAAGGGAAGCCTACTGGAGCTAAGCAATGGAACTATTGCAAAGGAGAGCAACAATAAAAAAAACTAATGATATGCGGCGGGCGGGTTGTAGGTCCACTGAATTATAACCAATATGTCTTGCAGCATAGCACATGTGCGGTGTAGGTGAGACCTAAAAAGCTGAAAGCCAAATATCATACTTAGGAAAACAGAGGAGAGAATTACTGAGTCTCTGATTGCCTAATAAGTGTTTTTCATTATTATTGGGTTATATGTCAGGGCAGTTATTAAATTGACCTTAAAAGCATAAAAGCTGAATTCAGCAAACCATGAGATGTACCCGAGGCCTGCAGATAACACTCAGATCTCAGGGGTGACTGCTTAACCATCTGTACTTCAATGCAAAATACATACATTGTTTTATAGCTAAATGCTGGCCCGGTACAAGGGTGGTAAATCCTGGAAAATCCTTGCCCTGGTACAACAATGGTAATACCTGAAAAACCTTAGCTTTACCACAATGCTGGTAATCTCTGAAAACATGCTGGCTCTGCTACAATAGTGGGAATCCCTTGAAACATACTGCAACTAGCACAGTCCAGGTAATCACTGGAAGCATGTTGGCCCTGGCACATTGGTGGTAATCCTTGGCATCATGATGCTTCTGACTGGATGGTTGTAATCTTTGGTAACAAGTTGTCCTGGCACAATGGTGGTAATTCCTGACACATTGCGGACAGCCACTATATAATGACACTAAGGCATAAATGTAAATCATCATCATTAAAGAAACTTTATTTAGGGGGTCATTAGGATGGGGGTAGGACCGCCATCACCAGGCCGGCGGTGGCGGTCCTTCCGCCATCACTAAGTATTTTTCCCACCGCCCAATTAGATGCGCAGGCTTAGCACGTCACACGCTGTGGTATCGAGGCAGGAGAGCAGGAAAGAATGCACGGAGTTCAAAGTTAAAGAAAGACGTCCGAGGAAAACAGGCTGAGGCGGACATTAAATTAAAAAACGCCAAAGAAACAGAACGCCACATAATTACAGAGTGCATGTATAAAGCGAACAAGCAGGAGTCCAGGTTCACCAACAAAACGGAATGTGTTCCCTGCTCGTGATTTCAAAGAAATTGTCCTAATACAGAGACAAGTTTTTTACCATATTGAGGTTCCGTGAGAATCATTACGATGTTTCGAACATAAACGAATATGGGCAAGTAAGGTATCTATGAACCGTAAATGACGAGTTCAGTAAGTGTACGCGTTTTCGCTACACTACTTGGCGGGGTTCGCCTTATTTACGTGTTTCTGCATCCGAACCTTTGGGTTCCATTTTAGATACGGCATCCATTTTGTTTCTTGCCCTCACGTAGTCAGCAAGCAGGAAACTGTCCGCCTCGTGACCCTTTAGGTCCCAAGCCTTACGGAAGATGCATATTCCTTTCATGCATCTTCTATGACCGGGGGAATGACACTGCAAAGGCAGATGGCTCCGCTTGAGGGTAATCCTCCCACGGAGGCCTATTGTTTCAGCCTTGCACGCGCTCGGCTTGAATCCTTTGATCCTGTGATTATGCCTTCCGATATTACCCTCACACTCTCTCCTCTACTGTTGTCTGACTTCCTTGCAGCTGTTCTTGTCTCTACCCTCATCCTTTTACAGCTAGAGTGGAATGTGCCTAATAGTGAGAAGATGTGCATTTACAGTTGGGAACCGGCAAACGTTATTATCAGTGTGTTCCGGGTTTCCGATGCCATGAATGAAGCCTTTTGAAGTTTACTGTGGGAACTGAGCTGTAACCTTTTGTTCGTAATGTTAGTCTATGTCGAAAACTAGTATAAAAGGAGCGACCCACACATGCAATTTGAAGCAGACTCTCAGAACTTACAATTCGTTGTACTTCTTGTGACTTTTGCCTCCCTGCAGTAATAAACGCTGATCTTTGACGCCGAAGGAAGTGTCCCGTGTCTCTGTCACTTGTGCGCCGAACAGGTATCCCATGAAGGTTATAGGTGTTGTTCCCTGGCACCGCTGGTTCTGTTAAAAGTCCAGTCCTGAACTCGTATTTCTTTTGTAGTATTGTCATGCGCTTAGCCCTCTGACCTCATAAAGAGTTCAGAGGTGTTGTTATTAATAAATATATCGTTTATTTTCATAACAACCTGTGTGGTGTCCTTTCATCTGATATTCAAGGGGTTATATTGTGGTAAAACAGCTGGCTTCACATGCCAAAAGAGTTTAGCCTAAAGACTGCTTTTGTCCACGCTACTAGGATAGCTGGTCTATACGGTTGACTTTACAACCAATCACCATAAGGGTTGTTTGGACTGATACAAGGTGATCACTAGAATTAGTGAACATCATATATCAGGCCAACTTCTCACAGATCCTTCTTAGGAGTTGCTCTGAGTGGAATACACGAGGTCCGTGGCCGGGGGGGAAGCTAACACAAGAAAGGAAGGGAAGCCTACTGGAGCTAAGCAATGGAACTATTGCAAAGGAGAGCAACAATAAAAAAAACTAATGATATGCGGCGGGCGGGTTGTAGGTCCACTGAATTATAACCAATATGTCTTGCAGCATAGCACATGTGCGGTGTAGGTGAGACCTAAAAAGCTGAAAGCCAAATATCATACTTAGGAAAACAGAGGAGAGAATTACTGAGTCTCTGATTGCCTAATAAGTGTTTTTCATTATTATTGGGTTATATGTCAGGGCAGTTATTAAATTGACCTTAAAAGCATAAAAGCTGAATTCAGCAAACCATGAGATGTACCCGAGGCCTGCAGATAACACTCAGATCTCAGGGGTGACTGCTTAACCATCTGTACTTCAATGCAAAATACATACATTGTTTTATAGCTAAATGCTGGCCCGGTACAAGGGTGGTAAATCCTGGAAAATCCTTGCCCTGGTACAACAATGGTAATACCTGAAAAACCTTAGCTTTACCACAATGCTGGTAATCTCTGAAAACATGCTGGCTCTGCTACAATAGTGGGCATCCCTTGAAACATACTGCAACTAGCACAGTCCCGGTAATCACTGGAAGCATGTTGGCCCTGGCACATTGGTGGTAATCCTTGGCATCATGATGCTTCTGACTGGATGGTTGTAATCTTTGGTAACAAGTTGTCCTGGCACAATAGTGGTAATTCCTGACACATTGCGGACAGCCACTATATAATGACACTAAGGCATAAATGTAAATCATCATCATTAAAGAAACTTTATTTAGGGGGTCATTAGGATGGGGGTAGGACCGCCATCACCAGGCCGGCGGTGGCGGTCCTTCGCCATCACTAAGTATTTTTCCCACCGCCCAATTAGGATGGCGGCGGGTACCGCGGTGGACGCAAAGTCCGTCCACCACTTCACCACCAAAGGCAATCGTCCCGATTGACTGGCGGAGGGTCAGGGTGCCTAAAATGGGGGGCGGTGCCTAGCAGGCACCGTCCATCAAATTAGGATGTGGGTAAAAAAATGCCTTTCCAGATGCTGCCATGGAAAGGCTGGCAGGTATTGGGTTTGGGGGCCCGTTGTGGGCCCCCCTTGTTGTGAGGGGGTGTTGCTGTCCTGGGGGGTACCCATGGTACACCCCTTCATTTCCCTGCACTGCATGGCAGGCACCGCGTGGTCCAGGGAAATGCTGATTCACCTGCGAACGGTCCTGCAACCAGCATCACAGTCTGCAATGTTGAAGACCCTGGATGCGCCCGCCAGTATAGCAGGCGCATCCTAATATGTGTGGTGGGACCACCTCACGTCTGCCAAGCGGTCCCCATTGTAATGAGCTCCTTAGTTTGTAAACAAATAAACAAAGTGTACAAAACAACCCAGATAAAAATATCACAGTTAAAAGCGTTATGCTTGATCTGTTTACAAATAGCCTCTTAATGCCTTGCAGCGAATAGTAACTGCAGTAATTTGAAACACATAAACAATTATGTTGGACTTGGCCCTTCTGGCAGGTTCACCCCTAAACCTTTTGCTTTTAATTGTGACCTGGTGTTAGTTGTTTTTGGCTTCTGCGCACTTTAACACTGTGTCCCAGTGTAAAGTGCGTGCGCACTCTGAGTGCGTGTGTGAGATTGGCCTGCCCTCCCATAGGAATGCATTGGTAATATGTGTTTCCATGGCAGTTCCTGATGTGTGGGCAGTGCAGGGTCGAGTTTGGTATGTGCGAACTAGTGAGAGTAAATGCTGCGCCATGATGTGTGCGGATTCACTGTGTCTAGTATGGAAGTGCCACTTCTAGAAGCTGGCATGTCTGTGTAATAAATGTGAAGTGACTGCCTGGCTTGTGATTGGCTGGAGCTGGCTGGTGTGCCTGGCTCCAGGAGTCAGGATGGGTCTACCCTGGTGGTGAATGGAGAGATCTGCATGTGATGGGAGGGATGAGTGCACCTGGGACCTGAATAGGTCCTGGCCTTCCCTCCACAATGCTGGCTCCGGCCCCTGTGGTACGTCTGATGTCCCTAGCCTGTCCTGTGAATGGGGGGAGGGGATGAGCACAACAGAGTGCTCCAAAACCAGTTGCATCTGGTTTTTCCTTAACCCTGCAGCCTGAGACAAAGGAAATGTGTATATAAAAAGGGTCTGTGACCCCATGAAAAATGTTCTCTTTCCTGATCCTACCTTGAGGGGGGCCTGCTGCTGCTGGGTGCCAGGAGAAACCACCACTGGGGACAACCTCCCTGCCTGGAGGACCCTGTGAACTGGCCCCTGGGCCCAGCCTTTGCCCCCCAACCTCCTGCAAAGACTTTTGCTGGACTTTGCCTGGATTTGTGGCTGTGTTTGCTAAAGTGCCTGGGAAGTGCTGTGTTTCTACTTTCCAGGAAGCGCTGTTGTTTTCATCTGCAGCCCGGAGCTGCAATCCCCTTTCTCGAGGGATTCCCCGGTGTGGGGTGTAAAGCATACATTTTGTAAAATGTGGCTTATTGCAAAGACAATTGGGCCTGAGGTATCAGTCTTCAAGTTTCTAAGGGGCCGATTATGATGTTGTTCGTAAAGGCTCCTAAAGGGTTTCGCAATCTGAAAATCCGATTCGGAACCCATGTTTCCGACTGAATCAGATGGATTTCCAAACGACTGATTACAATACAAGGATACAGTTCGGGCTGTCCGATTCGGTTCCAAACAAGATTCAGGTAGCCTGAGTTGTTCGGAGTTGAATTGTACAGCTCTACAGACACGATTTCCAACCAACGGATTACAATGACCAATTCTGACAGCCATTCCAAATCGGTCTACCTCACACAAAACTGCTGTTGGAATATGACTTTGGGGGCTCTTAGCAGTGCACTTATCTCAAACATTATTTCTGGTTCATTTACTGAAGCTCCTTAGCAGTAAGCAACCAAGCGGAATCACATGTACAAGCTTTCCACCAAAGGTGGCGTGTTCATATCTAGGAAAAGTTCCAACTTGGGACTTAACTTGAAAGTCAGGAACTGGTTGGTCAAGCACCTTGAGGTTGCACCCATAGCGTATTGGTCACACATGAGTGCCCAATACTTTGCTTTTAGTACAGCTATGTCTGACTTGCGTATTTCCTCCATTATTGCTAGCACAAGTGTCTTGCACCAAGAGGCAATGTGCTTCAACCTGGGAATTTAGTAGCACTGCATGTTTTCAACAATTCCCCAAATGATACTCAATAGTCAGTTAGCTCAGGTGCAGACCATAGTCGTATCCAATACATCAAGGGGCAGATTTATGTTAACTGGCGCATCCCCAGGGATGCGCCAGTTAATGTGCACCACAGTGCGCCACAGCTCCGCCACCCATGGTGCGCCACATTTACAATGCGGCGCACCATGGGGCAAAAAAGGCACAGATGCGTGACGCATCTGTGCCTTAAAGGTGGCGCATTGCTGGAGTTGCGTCGCAAGCGTGACGCAGCTCCAGCAAGGCTCGGGGGGTGCCCTATCGGACCAATGCTGCATCAAGACCTACGCCTGCTTCAAGCAGGCGCAGGCTTTTGACGCAGCATTGGCCTGAAAGTGACTGAGTGAAATCTCATAGATTTCACTCAGACACTTTTGTGAGGCGCACCTGCCCAAGAACGCCCACCCTGCGCCGGAACGCCCACAAGCGGCGCAGGGCTTTACAACGTGACGCATCTGCCTAGATTCGTCACGTTGTAAATCGTTCGTAGGGATGCGCCACGTTTACGCCGCCTTGCGTGACGCAACAGCGGCGTAAACGTGGCGCAAGGGCCTCATAAATCTGCCCCCAAGGGTTTTAATAGTGCCACATCTGCAATTCTCTTTATACCTAGCTCGAAAAACAAAGGAATGCGAGTTGTGCTGTTTGGGACCGTAATAAGGGCTTTGACAAAGTTATTTTCGTCCACTGCCAGTTTATGAGTATCAGCGAATCCCCAAATTTCAGCTAAAAAAAGCACAGTCTTTTTGGCCTTAACAATAAATCTCCAGTGCATTATTGATTGAAACTTTGTCTGCTTGTGAAGTCTCAGTATAGCTTTAGATCTTTGAACTATAAGCAAGCAGCTTTTGCCGAGCTTCGTTTCCCAGCTCAGTCTAACACTTAAGTAATCAAAGCTATGGACACTCTCAAGTGGTTCATCTTCAACTTTAACAGTGCTGCTTATAGTTTTGTCCTTTCCGAATACCATAAATGTGGTCTTTGTTGTATTGAGTTCTAGACCCCTAGAAACACAATAAAACAGAAACTTTTCTAAAATGTTCTGAAGACCCGTCAAAGTCTTTGGGATGAGTAGAGAATCATTAGTGAAGAGCAGAATTGATATTTTCTTCCCATTCAAGGAAGGGGTGTAATTCCTACAATTTATAGGTTCGCTGACCGCATCGTTCACGTACACCCATTTCCCTATTGGAGCCTGTATTACGGATGGTTTATGGCCATAACACAAGCTTCCATACTGAAAAGGGAGTATGCGATCGAACATTGTTCGGTAGCATCGTAATCAGGCATTCGGAACCGCCAACCGGATGTCGGTCGGACCCGGGACCGCGACAGTGTCAGTCAGAGGCAACCCAGACTGACATCATAATAAGACCCAATTTGATCAAGTGCAACCGATTGTTCTCACTCTGTAAGAAAGGCATGCAACAAGGTCAGTGCAGTCCCCTAACTTCGATGTTCTGGAGACAGTCAAACAATACATCACGACTGACCGTAACAAAGGCTTCTGAGAGGTCGAGAAGATCAAGGGCTGCTAGTCCTCCTATATACAGGGAGGATCTGACCAAAGTGGTTTCAGTACTATGACTACCTCTAAATCCATACTGCGTAGGAGCCAGTAGCTGGTTTGGCTTAATAAAGGTTGATAACTGTACATTCATGGCCTTTTCCACTAGCTTTCCACTAGCTTTGCCGGTAGAAGGAGGCGTGAGATTGGGTGATCGCTATTAGCATCTGTAGGGTTTAGACTAGGTTAATTATTAATGAAATTATGGAAGCAACCTTTCATACTTTCGGAAAGTAGCCTGTTTTAAACTAAAGATTGAGGATAGTAATCAAATTCACAGCAATCATTTCTGGTGCTAGTTTCATCAATAAGGGAGGACTGGGTCCAGTGAGGAGCCAGACTAAATATGAAGCATTACTTGGTTGATGGTGAGTGGAGAGAATTCTGAAAAATCTATAGAGGCGTGCTTATTTCCTTCCGCTGTCGCATCCCTGTTAATATCAAACATATTATATATCTATTCCACTTTATAAAAAAAAAATGGCAAGGGAGTTACAGAAGGTTTGACTGCTGATAACCTGATTTGTGCATGAAATTGAAGTCAATTTTGCCACTGTCCGAAAAAGTTATTTTGAGGAGTTTTGACAGATTCAATTTGTTGTGTAAAATAGGCAGCTTTTTCTTTGATTAATAAGGACTGATATTCAGCCAGACTTAGGGGCCGATTATGATAGCGGTTAATCCGCATCCTCCGGGCCGGCGGAAGCCACCGCCGGGCCGGAGGATGTGGATTAACCGCTGCGGACTGAAGAAATACCCCCCGTCAGATTAGGATGGCGGGGGGCTGTTTTTTTATGTCCGCAGCTTTTCTGCTGCGGTCGCCTTCCGACTGCGGCGGAAAAGCTCTAACATGGCTGGCGGTGTCTATCAGACACCGCCAGGCATATTAGGATGGCTGCGGTTGTATGCCTCTCCGCCGTGGAAAGGCATATGGTCTTTTGTTAGGGGGGCCGTTGCGGGCCCCCTGGGGTGAAGGGGGGGTGGGGGTTGCACATGGGGGGTACCTATGGTACCCCCCTGCCTTTGCGTGCACGAAGCGGCAGGCACCACGCGGTGCCTGCCGCTTGGTGCATGCAAAGGTCAACATGCATTTTTTAACCTTGCGGCGGGTGCTGCTTGAAGCAGCATCCGGCGCAATGTTAAAGGTAGGGGATGTGACCGCCAGGGTGGCGGTCACATTCTAATTGCCATGGAGGGACCGCCGCTGCCCATGCGGACGGTCCCTCTTCCTCGGGGGTGGCGAACGGACGCAAGTCCGTCCGCCATCCTAATAGGGCCCTTAGTTTGTAATTTTCTTTTTTTAGGCAACTATAATCCTTTCTCCACTTACGTTCTTGACGTTTACAGCGTTGTGTCTGTGTTGTAAGGCTGAGAGTGAAATGTTTTGACTGGGACTAACAGAGAAATGGCTGAATACAGTCAATTAAAGTAATTTGAGTGCCTGGCAGATGTCCCCCGAATAATCAGGAAAGGAACAGGTCAATAAACAATTGAGTTGATCAAAGTTAATTCTATTCCAGGAATGTAAATTATGAAAGTGTGCATTATGTGATATGTTTATTACAAACATCACTGAATGATGATCCGACCATTTCAGAGGCATAGAGCCTTGCACTTTTAATGCATCATTATTAGTGAGAATTCCATCTAGCGTATGGTTGTCTGAATCTGTAACTGACCATAGCGGGCACAGGGTGTTTTCCCAGTGGACCACCAGGATGGGAGCCGGTTTTACACCCCTGGGGGGCTGTCTTTGCTACTGGGGGCTGGTTTTGCAATATCAGTCCCTAGCAACAAAAGCGGCACAAAGCTTTCCGCACCCCTCCCCCAATCCCGGGGCCAGACAAGCTCTTTGCCAGGGCCGGCTTTGGTTCCTAGTCAAGCCCTGGTAGGACCTTCCACCACCTGGGGAAGCCTACACTAACCATATGGAAATTGAAATCTCCCAAAATGGCCAGTACTTCACATTCTGGTTGCTGAAACTAGACAAAAAGATAGATGACATATAAGTAATGGCTAATCTACCACCCTGCTTCCTGGGTCTATCTAAAATGTGTTAAGCAAACCTAGGAGGAATTGCCTCTGCCGGATCCAGGCCAGAGGAAGGATTGGTCCATGTTTCAGTGATATAAGCTTTATCAAGCTGTTTATTTTCTAAAAAACTAAACAAATTCAACTTTATATTTCCCCAGTGATCTGGCATCAGTGAGAGTGCAGCTGATTTTTCCATTTACATTGCTAGTCATATCAAACAATTCTATTATCTATATTAGCAGACATCTGTGATTGAAGGTTAATTATTTGGATACTGCATTAAATGCTTATAAAACTCTGGAAACAGAATCTATCTTGTAAGAAAGTGGATTATTAGTTGGGAAGGATGGGGCGAGAATATTAGTACTTAGGCACGCAGCAAACAACAAATCATTGTCCAGACAGTGCTTTAAAAAAAAAAAAGTTTTACACAGACACTACCCAGTACTATGCATTGATTTGCGAGTAGATACAAGGTAACAGGTGGAATTACCTAGGGTGACACCCTCTTGAAAATATATGTGTTACATTTTTAGTAGTTATCAATTTTGTTTTATTTAAATTTTGTGTTTTTAGTTACGTAGCGGGTTGTGGGTTCATAGGGGAATAGGGTGGGAAGAAATTTAATTATGATAAATTAATGATAGTTTTTATTTATTAATGTTATATTTCATAGTGTTAATTGTGCAAAGTAATTTATTTTTAGTTAATTATGAATTTCTTGTCAATTAACATTAATTAATTAATTGAAACTTAATAAGGACATTGTGTTATTCATTTTAGGTGCGGATTGTGGGGTTTATAGGGGTATAAGGTGGGAAGTATTTTATTTTAAATTGATTAATAATTAGTTGGTAATTAATATTACATGAAAATGAAATATTGAAATTATGTAATTAATTTTAGGTGCAGGTTGTGGGGTTTATAGGGTATAGGGTGGGAAGTAATTTATTTTTAAATAATTAATAATTAGTTGTTAATTGATATTAATTAATTGCAAATTAAATATGGAAATTGGGTAAATAATTTTAGGTACGGGTTGTGGGGTTTATAGGTGTAGAGTGTGGGAGGTAATATATTTTAATGAATTAATAATTAGATGTTAACTAATATTTATTAATTAATTGAAAATTAAATATTGAAATTGTGTATTATTATAAGGTGCGGGTTGTGGGGTAGATGGGGTAAAGGGTGGGAAGTAATTTATTTTTAATTAGTTAATAATTAGTTGCTATTAATTAATTGAAAACTAAATATGAGAATTGTGCAATTAATTTTAGATGTGTGTTGAGGGGATTATAGGGGTATAGGATGGGAAGAAAATGGTTTTGTATGTGTTTTAATTTGTTTTTAATTAATAATATTTATTTAATTGATAATGAATTATGTGAAGTATATTTTATTTTTTATTTAGATGTGGGTTGTGAATTGTGTGGTGTTATAGGGTAGGATGTAAATAAGATAAATGTATGAAATGATGTTTTTGTTTCTAAATAATTTGTAACTTAAAATATTTCTTTGTTTGCCAAACATTTTTATATTTTATTTAATATAATATTTGGGCGTATTTGTGAAATGTATTTAACATTATAATGTTTTTTTAATTTTTTTATTGTTTAATATTAAATATATTTGTATTTTTAATTTTGTACATATTTATATATGTTCTTCTTTTGTTTTATATATTTTTGTTGTTGTTGATATTTTGGTTGTTTTTATTGGAGTGAGAATAGTAATGTTTACCCCTCCCCTATCCAACACTTTCTTGCTGTTGCACTCATTGGAGGGGGAATAGTAATGTTTACCCCTCTGCTATCCAACACTTTCGCTACTGTTGCACTGACTGGAGTGGGAATAATACATTTTATACCTCCGCTATCCAACACTTTTTACTCCTCTGCTATCCAACACTTTCCCTACTGTTTCATTGATTAGACTGTGAAATTCAAGTTTGAATATTTTTAAATAGTTTAATGTTTTAATTAATAACAGAGTGTTTTTTAACATACATTTAGGGGTCGATTCCGATCCTGGAAAAAAAATGTCTGCACGATTCGTATCCGGAGCCCTCTCCGTACGAATCGCAAACATGCCGTATGACCCGACGAGTACGACCCGGACCGGGGTATGAGGACGTGATTCGTACGGTCCACGTCAGGTAAGGCTGATTCGTACGGAAAAGCACACAAACGCATACACATTGTACGGTGCGTACACCCCATGATCGTAGGGGTACGCACCGTACCCCTGCGATCATGAGGTGTACGCACCGTACACTGCAATCGCAGGGTGTATGCACCGTACGCCCAGAGAACATGGGGTTCGGTGCGTACACCCCTTGATCGCAGGGTACGGTGCGTACACCCCTGCCATCATGGGGTGTATGCACAATACCCGGGGGGCGCCGTACCTGTTTCGAGGTGAACTCTGCTTCGCCTGACGTTTTCGGCTCCCATAAAAAAAGTGTCGCACGGTGCGTACCCGAGACGAATCGTACTTGCTGGGTCGGGGAATCCAGCCGTGAACCGTACGGATGTCGCATACAGCGGGTTCCGAGGGAGATTCATATGGGGGTTTGATTCGTACGGTCTCTGTACGATTCGTACGGAGACCAGCTCCTGGTACGAATCGTACTTCGTCGTACGTACGGGGGACGTTGCAGGGTATGATTTGTACGGGAAAAACACTCCGTACGGCTATTCGGAGCGGTTTTTCCTGAATCGAAATTGACCCCTTTATGTTATTGGTATATGTATATATATATTTATTTGTTACATTTTTATATATTTTTAACTTACAAATTAAATGTACATTTATAGTTTGTTTATTGTTTTACATTAAATAAATATAATAATTATTATATATCTGGGATTAAGTATATATATATTTTTGTTAAATGTATATTAAATCTATTTTTTAATTAAGTTTATTATTTACTATTTATTATTTTATTTTATTTGTAAAAAATGATATTTTTTACATCTATATGTATGTCATCGATATTTTTTTTCGATATTTTTGTACTTACCTTCATAAATATAGGATGTTGATAAATTTGAGGCTCGATATTGTGGTATGGGGATATTTTGGGTGTCGATGTATTATTAGTGAACCACTCCACTCACACCATAATAAAAGCTTGGCCTACTGGCTTTGTTAGGGTGTCACCACAGTAAAAAAAGCTGAAACATGTCATACAAAATTAATACAAAGCACATCTAAACAACACCCGATGATATGATTTTCCAATGACATTCAATAATTTATGCAATGATGCACTGTTAACTCAATCAATCAAACAGGATATGTAGAGCGTAGCTACTTCACATTTGAGGGTCTTGAGCTGCAGTGGGATCATGCTGTGGGATTATGCTGCCTGTTCCTATTGGTTGGACTGCCAGGTCTTAATGTACTGTCTGAACTGCTGGAGTGATGGTGAGGCTCTGAGGTGCAGTGGGAGAGTGTTCTAGGCCTTAGCCGCCAGGTGGGAGAAGCCTCCTCTGTTTGTCAGGTTGATGCATTGGGGAGCTGCTAGGTAGAGCAATCAGAAATGGAGTTCCCTAGTCGGTTGGTGGAAATTCATTAGTTTGTCAAGGTACGCAGGTCCTTCGTTGTGTAGTGCCTTCTAAGGGGCCGATTCCGATGTCGGACGGACCTGAGTCTGTCCGACATCGACCAGGAGCTGTAACCGACCGACCTGCTGTCGTCAGTTATAGCTCTGCTAGTACAATGCAACCGAGCATTCGTATACTTTACAATGCAAGCATGCATTCCGAGTGGAATGCATGCCTGCATTGCTGAAAGCAGGGGTGCAGTTCATCTCTGCATCCTGTGGCCGGCACCCCAAGGTGCCTGCCACCGGGTGCAGGGATCAACGGAGGAGCACCATAGGTGCACCGCAGCCTCACACCCATGGGGGCCCTGCTGGGGGCCCCCAGAGACAGCTTCCAACTGCCTTTTTGTGCCGGACACACCGGCACAAAAAGGCAGTAAAAAGCTGCCATTTTACTCCCTCGGTCGTAAAGAGGCGACCGGGGGAGTACTGAGGGATTTCCGGACTGCGGACAGGCTCTCCGAGCCTGTCGTCCGCAATCCGGAAATCCAAGTCGGATTCCTTTCCGACCAAGCCCATCGGAATGGCTCGGTCGGAAAGGAATCCGGCTGGCACTGACCGATTTGTTCCAAAGGGCTCCGAATATGGTTTGGAGCCCTTCCGGACGAAATCGGAATCGCCCCTAAGTATGGGTAAGCAGCTTGAAGTGGCATCTCTTCATGACTGATAGCCAATGGAGTTTCCTTAGAGAAGGGGTGAGGTGCATCTGTATGGGTAGGCCGAGGAGGAGTCTGGCTGCTGTGTTCTGGAAGGTTGGGAGTTTCCTCATGAGTTGTACAGTGATTCCTACATAGAGGGTGTTGCCGTAGCTGAGTCTGCTGGTGGCGAGAACTTGTGTGACAGTTTGCCTGGTGCTAGGTCGGAGCCGTATGAAGACCTTCCGGAGCATTTGGAGGGTGACGAACCAACAGGAGGAAATGGGGCTGACCTGCTTCTTCATGTATAGCTGGCTGTCGAGGATTATGCCGAGGTTGCAGGCGTGTTTGGTTGGCTTGGGCCCAGCTCAGATGGTGACCGTTTGTTGTTCCAGAGAGTGTCCTTGCCTTTCCCGAAGGTGAGTACTTCTGTCTTGCCTGTGTTGTGTTTGAGACAGTTGTTGTTCATCCAGATGGCCACATCTATTATGCATCTTTAGAAATTGTCTTTGATGGTCGTTGGGTCGTAGTCAGGGAGAATATGAGTTGGGTGTTGTCTGCTTAGGAGATGATGCTGAGTCTGTGGCTCCTGACAATGTTGCTAGGGGTATCATGCATACGTTGAAGAGGGTAGGGCTGAGGGATGAACCGAGAGGTATACAACAGGTGATGTTCCTAGGGAGCGAGGAGTAGGAAGGGAGGAGGGAGGATGTCTCCTGTCAGGTAGGATGCAATCCACTTGAAGGCTGCTCCTTGGATTCCAATCTGGTGTAGTCTGGTGATCAGTGTGTGGTGGGATATGGTGCAAAAGGCTGCTGAGAGGTCGAGAAGGATGAGGGCTGCTATTTCTCTGTGGTCTAGCAGCATTCTGATGTCATCTGTGGCGGTGACTAGAGCTGTCCCAGTGCTGTGGTTTGCTCTGAAGCCAGATTGGCAGGGGTCCAGAAGGTTTTGGTTCTCTCGATGTCTAGTTAGCTGGATGTTGAGAGCTTTCTCTATGACCTTGGCTGAGAAGGGGAGCGGGAGATGGGTCGGTAGTTCCTGGGTTCTACCGGGTCGGCTGAAGGTTTCTTCAGCAACAGCTTCATGTCAGCATGTTTCTATGTCTGGGGGAAGTGGGCTGTGGTGATCAAGGAGTTGAGGAACTTGGTGAGTTCTTTGCAGATGGGTTGATTGCCGAGGATGAAATTGTGGTGGGCCGGGGTCTGCTGGGGCTGGGGATGGATCTTATTATGGGTGCTGTTTATATCTCAGTGAGGGTGTTCCACAAGAAGAGCTGGTGTGGGTAGGCATCAGTCCGCCTAAGGAGGTTGATGCCGTCCTCGGCGGGGGTTGTGGTGCGAAGTCTTGGTAGATGGTGTTGATTTTGGTGTGGAATTTGTCTGCAAGGGTGTCCCAGATATCTTGAAACAGTTTGATGTTTTTGGTTGCAGAGGGGTTGGAGAACGCCTTGACTATGCTAAACAGTTCCTTGCTGTTGTTGAGCTGTCTTTGATGCAGGTGGCTATGGTGGTCTTCTTGGTGATTTTTTGAAGGTGGTGGTATTGGTTGAGCAAAACTTTGAATCATTTCTGGCCTTACTGGCACACCATCTTCCTTTTTTCTGTCTGTGGTTTCTAGGTTTTCAGTTCTGCTGTGAACCAGTGGGGGTATTGTGTTTGTTTCTTAGGGTTGGTGGGTTTCCTTGGAGTAACTTCGTTAACGCATGCTGTTTTCTAGTTTGCAAAGTTTTTGCCGCTTTTTGTGTGTCTTTGATGGTGGTGGGTAGGTAGGAGTTAAGGGTGTTGTTCCATTGTTGATCTGATACCTTTGACCAGCTATGCCGTGTCTTGCTGGCAGTGGAGGCAGGTGGTGTTCCAAGATGACGAAATGGATGCAGTTGTGATCGGTCCTGGTGAGCTCCTCAGTGTGGGTATATTTTACCCTGTTGCTAGCAGATAAGATAGGGTTGAGAGTATGGACTGCTGTTTGTGTGGAGTCAGTGACTAGCTACTCGAGTGCGGAGTTAGACATGCTTTCCAGGAGGTTGGCATCCTAGGTGTTCTCAAGGTGAACGTTGAGGTCGCCAAGGAATATGTACACATTTGAGTCAATGCAGATAGGGGGTGAAGTCTGGGATTGCATTGCAGAAGGCAGGGCAAGGTCGCGGAGGTTTATAGGTGCAGGTGCCTCTGATGGTGGTTTTGCTGTTTGTTCGGAGTCAGAAGTGGAGTTGTTCCATGAAGGGGGTGGAGTTGTCTATAATGGTTGAGCATTCAAGGCTCTCTTTGTAGATTGTGGGGATGCCTCTGCCGTTTCTATTGGATCGGTCCTGGTGCGTGATCTTCTATCCATTGGGTGTGGATGTGACGATGTCCAGAGTGGATGCAGGATTCAGCAAAGTTTCTGTGATGAAGATGGTGTCCCAGATTTCCGTGGCGTGTTTTCAGAGTGAGAATGCGTTGATCAGCAAGCAGTTGATCTTTCCAAAGGTGTTGGCGTTGGTGTCAACAAATCATTACCATATTCGATAAAGTCTGTTTATGAGTTTTTATCCTACTTTTCTAGATGCTGCAAACCATTAGAACCCAAAATAATTCTTGCATTCCAAGAAACATAAGAATATAAGCCCCTGCTCCAGAAATATTTGAAAACATGACAACCCTTTCCAGGGGTCATCAGTTTAATCACCTGGGAGACTAAGGTTGCCTCTCCTTAGAAACTTTGAGTGGGGCCCCTGCGGGGCTCTTCTACTCCTGGCAGTCCAGAAAATCAAGTTTTAGGACGTTGGTGGTGCCCTTGCCCTTTCTGTGGAACTATGGAGAAACAATATTGACATTTACTTGCCCCCGCAACAGCTTACAGGGCCCTTGTCTGCCCCAGCTCTGTGGAGCCCGTGGCAGTGATTTACTGTGCTGTGGGATGAAAAAATACGGTGTTCTTTTTTATGTTTTGTTTTTCAGGGTGGCCCGGTCCACAGCAAGACCCACATACCTCTTTTACTCATTGGTTGACACACCAGCACTGCAGCCACTGCCAGCTTTCTCAAGCCTTGTCCTTCTTTTAAGACCGGCAAGGGAGCCAACATTACTCTTTTTGCCCATCCGCGATTAGGGCAGGAGGGGAAAATCCCATCCCATTCCCCTCAGAAATGGAAACGGAAAGTGGAAGATGGTGTGGTGCATTGCCCTCAGGCCTTTGACCCTACCTGGGAGTCTGTTGCCTCCGGGGCAGAGTAGCACACTAAAGATCCTCATAGGTTGGCGGTCCCTGTGCATAACAAACTAGTATAAGAGTGGATTCCACAAGAGTCCCTATATAAGAGTGGATTCCACAAGAGTCCCTAGTTGTGCAGACTTTTCACTGTGTCCCTGGGCCTCCCAGAGGAAAATTTAATTTTTGCAAATGGGGGTACCACATATGCCTAGACTGACTGGTCTCCTTGGGGGCCATAATCCTCCAGCCCCCCTCGCGGCACTATCAAAGAAAATGTTTGGCCTGGCAGCACTAGCACCTGGCAGGAATACAGGTCATTTCTCCCCCCCCCCCTTGCCCCCAGAATGTTTTTGATGGTAGTGGTCTTGTTTTGCTCTTGGTGCCGGGCTCCAGCTACAAGGATCTTGATTTTCAATATCCAGGCATCTAAACATTGCATTTCTTCAGGAAACTGATTTTCACAGCTCTACCTCTGGATGAGGGAGAGGTGAGAACCTGCACTCCTGCACTTTTAGCTCCTGGTCAAGGACCTGTCCTCTGTCTAGTGGCTAGTGTTCTCCTCAACCCGGGGGTCAACATCACCCATACCATACAGCTCTCAAGACACTTTACTCTCCCTGATGACACTCTTCAGGTAACATGGCTTCCAGTGGCCACTTGCAGGAGTCGGCTACCCTCTGATGTGGGTTACCTACCTACAGGACCTGTCTTCTTAAGTTCTCAGGGAACCCCCTTCTCATTCAGGGTCCCCCAGCTGGTCCATCCTTTTACTGTCCTCCAGAGGTTATTGGGGCTCAGCACCACTGGTCATGGAAAGGTATATCAACAGAGTTCCATTCAGTCCAAGTTTAGAGTGTCCAAACACACCAGACAGGAGTCATGTTTTCTGCAGCGTACTTCAAAATCCATCTTCTCTCTCTCTTCCTCTCCCCTGTACAAAGGGGTTTTGAGTGAAGGTGGAAAGTTCCAAAATGCAGGCACATCTGTCCAATCCTATGGTTTACACATCATCACCCAACCCCTGTCCACCTAACCCTTCTGCACAGCATTTTGGCACATTGCATCATGGTGACTTCAAGTGGTCAATTGAAAGACCTTCCTAAGAGTATGAAGCCACACCCTTAAATGTCACAGCTTCCTGGTGTCTTTCCTTCAAAACTTCAAAGCAGGTCTGTCTGGTCTCCTTTGTTCACCTTGTTTTTGAGTCTTCCCAGACTTGGTACATTGTGAAAATATAATCAGTACGTGCAGATTCTGCACCCCAGCTCTTCCTCTATCAAGAACAGGTCTAATCACTAGAAAACTGCAGTTTGGGTAGGAGAGGCTTTAATCCAAATGTTAGCCAGCAGGGTGATCCAAAGCCAGAAATCTCATTAGGGAGACTAACTATTAACCCTATCATTAAGGCAAATAGGGCAGCCAGGTATATATTAAAAAGTGGGTGGGACAAAATGCAGACCTGTTTGACTCCACATGTAGCTGGTAGCCGATTGTAGAATTCAGAACAATTACAAATGTGCATTTGCACCCAGTTAAGTTTGTGTAATGTTTTGTCCACACTGAGCTGTTGGCGGCCAATAGAACAATCCAGTGGAACAACATTTTGTAGGGTTCCTGGGGAGATGCCAACCTAATCTCTCCACACTTATGGGAAAAACCCTGGCCCAGAAGAGGGCCAGCCTCCCACAGCCCTAAACTGGATGCAACCCGCCTTAGTCTAATATTAGAACACAGACACAAGCAGCCCTCTTTTCATAGTTGATGAGGTGTAGAGCAATTCATTGAATAAGTCTGAACTGTGATGCAACCACAGCTTCTCTCAAGGAGACAAGTGCTTCTCTCCAGTTGTTGTCAGTTAAGGAGCCTATGTCCCCCTCCGATGCCCTATGTAGACATATGACGAAATTGAGTGCATTAATCACCAGCATTTTGTATATTTGAGAAATCATTTGCTCCTGGAGTTCATCTATCAGTAATTTAGCCTGGAAATGGCTGGTGTCCGAGAGCTCTTCCTGTCCCCTAATGTACAACATAGGGGCATGCTGTTGCTGCAGATAACCAAAAAACTGGCTACATTGGAGCTCAAATTAAGTCTGCAACTCTTCAAAGGATTTCAAGGTTGTACCCACCCTCATGCCCCTGTGTCTAGATATCCCAATGATGTCCCACCATTGAAATCCTGTCAGTCAAGACGCCTGAAAAAGCCAGGTTCCGGCACATAGTGGGGTCTCCTTTGTAAGTTTACCTCTCCACCTCAGGACATATTGTGCCAAGCTGGATATTCAATACTACCTTAGTGGCTGTTGGGAGAGAGAGGCAGGATGGCTGGAGATGGAAGATCTGCACCCCTTGCATCATCAATTTTTCAGATGTGAAGGTCTGATAGCCTTCAAAGTCATTCTACAACTCGTTAAAGTACTCTAGATGAGCCACTTTGCAGTAGGAAGCAATTTCAGCAGTGGTTATGCTCTCATATTAGTTTGACGTATAACTTTTTTTCAGCATGATTCTAAACACCCTGTCCTAAATACAGAAATCCTCTGAGAATAGAATTGATTTTTAAAAAGGTAGATTCAGAACTGAAAATATTGCTGCGAGTAAAGCAACTGGGGTAGGACCACCCTTTTAAAAATTGCCAAATGACCTAAGTGGCGCAGGCGGAGTGATGTTCAGAATTTGGTAGAAGCAGATAGTCTATCAAGCTGAGGCTGAACTTTCATCGCCCAGGCTCTCTGGGGATTTTGTGCTATCTGTACATCCAAATACTTGAATCCCTGTAATGCCACCAGGATGTTCCATGTGTTAAGCCATGATGCCAGGCATTCACTCACAGGAGCAAACAGCAAGGGTGTGAGTGGGCAGCCCTGCCTTGTGCAATAAAGACCCTCTTGATATTGAGTTTTGTTGCTCATCCAGGCATAAAACGTGATTGGTCTCTTTGCAGTAACAAGCTGGTCACCTTGGACAAGTAGTTTATGAGAACTTTGGCAATTATTTGGTTCCAACATTTAACAGGGAGATGAACAGCGCTCTAGTTTGTGTATGGCCACAATTTCAGACATGGGTAGTTCAGGAGATATTCTCCCCTACTCCACCACCTAGGAGAGCCTCTGGCCAGCATGTCTAGGTATTACAAATTCAAAATGGTACAGGGGTTTTATGTGGCTAGAGCTGTTGGAGAGCCTTTACCTGCTCCGCTTCCATAATCACCTTCTCCACTGATTCGCTCTCTGCTCCCATCAAAGTCCCTGTGAGGGAGCTCTCTGATGAAACCCTTTAAATACCTGGTTTCAGTTATATGACTGGTGAGGATAACTTTGAGTATTTATAGCCCATGCTATTTTAATTCTCGTGCTCAGCGAGCTCTACCCCTTGGCGGCCGACGTGTCAGTTTCACCATTACAGACATCGAGTGAAGCATGACCAGTTGCATAATAACACAGGGGTTCTATGGTAAGTTTAAAAGCGACCAGTGATTAGCAGAACCCTTTTCAGAGCCACCGCCTGGAGTCTCAACACCCTGTGGAGGTAAGACTACCTCATCTGAGGAAACGCTTTGGGACAGGACCCAGGTGGCATATTATTATAATAAAATCTTGTTATATATCACAGTAAGTGCATGGTATCAGGGGTCCTATAGGTCCCCAAATTAATGTTCTGGTAAAGAACTTCTGTTTTATTGGGTTTCTTCCCCACATAAATTGCCCTCTACTATTGTCTAATGATGCAAGACTCAAAAGAATGCCTGGAGGAGGAAGACATTGTCTACCTCCCAATTGACCATCAATTTTGTCAAATAATGGCTAATTCTATTTGTAAGGTTGTATCTCTGGTTATGATGCCCTTGGCGAAGAAATTAGCCTTACTTCTTAAAAACGTACAATGATAAAACACAAACTCAGAAGAGCTCTGTCCAACCTAATGATTGCTCTACGCCATCTGGCTCGCATGGTGGGACTGTTTTTATCATCCATGCTACCCATTTACCCGGGTCCCCTCCACCATCAAACGCTGCAGCACCTCAATATTTTCCATCTTCATAGGGGTGTTACCCAGTCCATACCCCTTTCTGTTTAAGTGTAGGCCAAAAAAGAAAGGAGGTGCAATGGTGGATATCCCATATGGAGGACTGGAATGGCAGTTCCATTTTCAGCTCCCAACCAGACCTTGTGATAAAATCGGACACCAACAGTTCCAGTTGGGGAGCACATTGTAAGGAATTTTCCAGAGAAAGAAAATAGTCATCCCTAAACAATCACTCCACATAAATTGCCTATGATGATTAGGCTCCTTTGCAGTCAAATGCTGGACCAAAGGCAAAACCGAATGTTGTGTCTTTCCAAAAATGGACAATGCAGCGGCTATCTACTATGTCAATCATTTAGGAGGCACGAGATCGAAAACCCTCTTCGACTTGGCTTGTTCCCTTTAGACCTATTGCCTAAACAACTAGATCTCTGTCTTGGTAGAGCATCTTCCTTAGAAATCCAACCTGGTAGCGACTTGGAACTCCCAACACTGGCACAGCATCAACCGTTGGAAATTACACCCAAAGTAGTGCCAGGAGATTCAGTCAAGGTGGGGTCCCTTCTCGAAGGACCTGTTTGCCTCTCGACTGGACCGTCAGTTGAACAGATACTGCAGTTGGAGACCGGACCCCAGTGCTGTGTCGACCAATGTATTTCTCAATGATTGGAGAAAGAAGGGTTATGCAGTCCCACCATTTGCCATGATCATGAGATTTCCTACCCACGTTTGGAGCTAGTGGGAGGGTCTGCCGGTAATTACCCCGATTTGGAGATCTCATCTGGTTTCCAGTTCCGATGGAACTTTCTTGGGATTCTCCAATCCTGCTGTCCCTGTTTCCGGATCTCCTCGTGGATCCCAAGAGAATCCTCATCACCTGGTCCTAGCAGGCTCTCTATGCCTTATGGCATAGAGGGTTAGCGGAACCATAGGAAAGTCCTGGGCAGTTCACTGGAAGATGAGCCCTTACTTGCCAAGGTCTGGGTAGATAGCACAAATAAAAAATATCATTCAGCCTGGTCCAGATGGCTTGGTTGGTGTCATCAACGATAACTGGATCCGTTGGGAACTGACATTGTCCACATTCTGAATTTTCTTACCTCCTTGACTTAGAAGGGTCTAGCATACAGGTCCATTAATACATTTAATTTGGATATTTCTGCATGTCACTGCCCTCTGGATGATCATCCTGATGGGGAACACCCTTTGGTTTGTAAACTCTTTTGAGGTATTATGTTGTCTCTTCCGCCACAACCCAGGTATTCCACTCTTAGTGGTGTTTATAAGATCATACACCTAATGGCCTTCAGATAAATATCTCTCAAGAAAACAAATGTTGGCAAAGCTGGCTACTCTGTTATGTTTAATTTCCTGTCAAAGAGGCTTAGATTTGAGGGCCCTGAACATAACAGGTAAAGTATTCACTCTGAACGGAGTGACCTTCCATATTTCCAGAAGGACGAAATATAACTCTAAGGTTGTGTCATACCCGATATTTCCAGATGTTTCGAACATTTTGTGTGGTTAAGGCACTAAAAGCTTATACATCTATTACAGAGGACATCCGTCCTCAAGGGCAAACACTGGTGCTTATAGCTCTTACCAAGCCTCATAGGGCCAGCTCTAGAACCGCCCTGGAGGCCCTCCACTGGCTCCCAGTGAAAAAAAGAATAATGTATAAAGCCCTTCTAATATGTCATCGGATCCTTTGGCATAAAGCTCCCGGTTATCTGACAGATCTAGTTACGTGGTATCAACCACGCAGACCGCTTAGATCAGGCGGTATGGGCACGCTTGTGACACACCGCTATATGAGAGAAAAAATGGGAAGTCGGTCCTTTAGAGTGGCGGCTGCCATAGGATGGAACAAACTTCCCATCAGTCTCCGCCTGGAGCCTTCGGAAATTATTTTCCGACGCCAACTTAAAACTAATCTGTTCTCTTCATAGTTTCACTTTAATGTTCTCTGCCTCGTACTGTCCTCTCCCCTGGTGAGCTCCTTTCCTTTATCTTTTAGCGCGGGGACACGCCGTGATGGCGTATCATGCGCTCTATAAATGTCTTTATTATTATTATAGGGCAGTTTCTTCCACTAATATTGCAAGGTGGATCAAATGGGCCATGTAGGAAGCCTGTATCGATATTACCCAGTTTGGGGCACATTCAGTGAGAGAGGCAATGGCCTCCAAGGCATTTTCACTTGGATCCCGTCTCAAAGACATTCTCAATGCAGCATACTGGTCCTCAGAATCTACGTTTAAGAGGTTTTATTTCAAACCAATGACAAATATAGCTTCCTTGGTGGGGGCACTAAACAGACTGTGGGAGCCAGGAGACCTAATGCAGCACCACCAGGAGTAGTCACTGTAACAATACACCCCAATTGCCCACCTCTGTTGGCCAGCTGATCATTGGCCATATATTAGAAACATTTTACATTAAAAAGAGAGGCCATAATCAAATATGTGTGTATGAATAGTCAATCCAAAGCACAACTAATAGATCCTTTTCGTGTTCGTTTTATCTTTTTATTTAGAATCTCCATCCAAAAAGTAAAAGCGCAGCAAGCGCGTTTCACCTTGGCACAGGCTTCCTCAGGGCAGCTTCATCCATCCAATAGTGTCTGTCAAAATGTCTCAATGTACTGTAATAAATGCAGGGGTCCAAGGCATATGAACGTAGTTACTTGGTGGTTGGAAAGCTTTACACTAGCTTAATCCTTGCCTCCGGTCCTGACTTAGGGGTCTATTAGGATGGCGGGCGGATAGCCACCATCAGTCCGGCAGTGGTAACCGCTGTACCGGTGGCGGCCATCCACCCACGATCGAAACCCGGAATACCGCTGGTCCGCTTAGCAGTGCAGCCATGACCGCGGCGGTGTGATTTTACGCCCTCCACTTTTCCACTGGTTGCAGTCCACCCGCTTGCCTAGCGGGCAGAGCTGGACGGCTACAATTGTTGCGGATCAGGGCCAAACACCACCGGCATAATTATGATGCCAGCGGTAGCCAGCCTTTCCACGGCAGTGGAAACGCCATGGAAAGGCATGCGGAGACATGTTCTGTGGGCCCGTTGTGGGCCCCCAATGTGTTAGGGGGTGTGGGTGCACGGGGGGGTACCATTTCCCTGTGCCAGTTGGCAGGCACTGTGCAGTGCCTGCCACACAGTGCAGGGAGATGCAGGACATACTCCTTTTAACATTGCAGCGTTGCTGCTGGCAGCAGCGACCACCGCAATGTTAATGGCCAGAATCCGTCCGCCGAAGTCGGATTTCGACTGCGGAGCATCCTAATAGGACCAGCGGTTATGCCACGGTCCTTGCAAGTGGTCTTTTACCGCTACCATGGCGGTCGGGGAGGTTTTTCGCCCACCAGCGTAATAGGTCCCATAGAACGGAGAATGTCCTAGCTATCGTAACGGAAAGTTTCAATTCTGTTGAGGACACCAAGGCGATGATTAGTCAGGCTTTCAAAAAGGTAGATATCCTTTTTCCTTCAACCCTTCCTGAAGAGTTTTCTTCCACGGTATTTTAGTTAAGCAACATTACCCGGGTTACATGTAGGTATCTATTAATTAGTTTTGATGTTTACTGCCATCATTAAGTGCTTGCATATCATGTTATTTGACTTCTGAATGTGTATTCTCTTGTTACAGGGCATTTGGGGACAGTATCTTATGTGCCTATGTTATCAACAGGGACAGATTACAGTAAACAAGATTAATCCTGGAGACATCAGCTGTGTTCGCTGGAAGAAAGAGGGAGCCAGAGCTTCAATGGGGAGACTTGAAGAGGATTACTGAGTGCAGACTGGACAATATTTTCAGGGTTTTATATCCAATGTCTCATGGGAAATGGCGCTTAATTTTGAACAAATACAAAGTTGTAATGTCTGCTGGTTAAATAAAGGGGAAGATGATTCAGCCTAATCCTCGCCTCTGTGTCCTTAATAGAATTGAAACCTTCCATTATGATAGCCATGACATTTTTCATCACGCTGCCAATGTGGCCAGCAGATGGGTGCTTCGGTATGATTCTTTGAATTCGCGGCTCATGGCTAGGTCAGGTGGAGCAGCTGAGGCCGTGAGCTGCATAATGGCAACTGAATGCTCCTGACATCAATCCGTGGCCCATCCCAAATGAAGCTCCCCTGACCTCATGGAGCGACCTTATCAGGGACACATATCCGCAATCTGTCCCTCGTGCAACGTGGAGTATCCCTGCTCTTTAGAGATTCAATTGAAAAGTAATTCTGTTCCTGTGAGCTGCAAGGTGCGTAGCGAGCCTTTATCTGTAAAAGAAGATATGAAAAAGGAAATAGAAAAATTAAAAGAAAATGGGATAATTGAAGAAATAGAATGTTTTCATGCATGCCTAAACCATTACATACACAAGATTCTACATCAGAAACAGCTACAGTACAATACATACTACACAGTGTCCTAGAGATGGCAGGGTCCTGAGAGAGGAAGGCTGGGGGTCAAGGAGGGGGTTGACATATGTTTTGGCTGCTCACACAGTGGGTGAGGGAGGTGGACACACCCCATAATGTAAGGTCTTGAATGAAGAAGGGTTTGAGGAAGTACAGAATATAAACCCTGCCTGTGGTTCCCACCAACACTGAGTTCACAAAGCTGATTCTGACACCACAAATCTGATTAACATCTGGAACAAGCACATGGAATGTGTCCTACCCCTCACAAGTCATCACCGACAATAGGTACACACCTGAATAATAACACAGTGAGACCCTAGCAATTACAGAAGCATGCTATACAAAAGCCTCTTGGGGTGATTATATCCTTTAAATGACTGTACCTGGGGGATCTCCGACACAAAAACTGGGGGAGCAGGTTTGAATCCTGGCTTTAGCTCAACATCCCTTGATTCTAAGAAAATGATGCATTCTTCCTGTTCTTACAAGAATACATATGCAACATAATCTGGTTCTTTTGTAAAGCGCTCCAATCCCTTCACCCAAGTTTGCACTATATGTAAAAATGCAAAACAGAAAAAAATGCAACTTTAACTGAACCCTATTTAATGTCGTCAGGGGAGGGGCTTGGTCAGACGGGGGGGGGTAGAGGGTGAGCTTCAGATTTTCTGACACTCACTTTGGCATATTAGTGTAATAATTTATGAGAAGCAGCCCATTTGGGGCTTAAGGGACAGTGGAAAGGGAAAGTAGTAGGAATGTGAGTACTTAAAACTGTGGGGCATATTATCAAGGGAGTTATCTCCGCTTTTTTGGCTTTAAAAGCCAAGAAAGCGGAGATAAAATTATCTCCCTATCAGCAACAAGTTGCTAACACGCAAATACGCATGTTAGCACCCTTTTTCTGTACGCTTCCCCTTGCATCTCTAATGAGATGCAAAGGGGGCGTTCCAGAGAAAAATAATAGGAGAAATGTTGTTAAGCGACAATTCTCCTATTATCAAGGATTTCGCTAACCCTGTTAGTGATAAAAAAAGCAGCGCTAAACGCGGTTAGCACTGCTTTTTTTACACCTGGTATTTTCCTGACTTAGCCATGATATCCTATGGAAGGTGGATATCATGGCTAAGTTTGTGAGCCCCTATCATCAAGCTAACACCAAACTTCGAGAGATTATCGTTGGTTTTCCAGCGATAATCTCTCATTTGGCAGTTAGCGCGAGGATTTTTATCACTTCTGAGATAAACCTTGCTAATAGCAAGTTATCTCTGCGATAATTTCTGGTGATGCGTAGCGTTAATAAATTCGTTGCTGAGCATCGTTAGCGATAAATTTTGCTCATCGTTGGTAATATGCCCCAGAGTTCCATATAGGGTTCCACTTGCCATGATTTGGATCATGGCAAGTATGGATGACAAGGTGTGCATCTCTTTTCTCATGAACCCAGCACTTTCGTTTGTGGCATTTGATCAGTTTATAAATACATGTTTTCACTGAAATTTGCAAATTGTGCAGCAGATGGTAGATTAAGTGGTATGTGTGGTCAATTCCTGAGTACACATAAAACACAGCAGACAAAGAACTGTACAACTCTAGTGAACCTGTTCAAGTGTTGGGGGAACATCTTAATATCAACCCAGGTATGTGCATGACATTCACAATCCTGGGAGTATGCTTGTAGAGATGATGACATTCTGGTTTTCTCACTCCAGAGTCCATACACTCAAAATGCGTCAGCCTCTGGTAGGAAAAGCCAACATTTGGAAATTCAAAACCCAGAGTACAAAAATGTGCTTTGATGCAATATTAATGGCAGATTGTGCACTCTACTAATGCTTGTTGGCAATAACATGTGGAAGAACTAACAACTGAAAACTGCAGACTGGACTCAAGACATTTAGAAGGTGAATAGGATGGCGGTTGGAAAACCATCCCGACCGCCGTGGTAGCGGAAATTAACCGCCCGCAGGTACCGCGTCGAAACCGGTGGTCGGATTAGGCTGCCCTGCCTGAAACAGGGGTGGTCGGATTCTAGAATTCATTGGCGGAAAAGCTGAAAATCCGTCCGCGGTGGTCGGATTTCCACCGGAAAGGCCAAAGACCGCCATTAACCAGCGGTCATGAACACATGGAGCTATCAACAGTATTGCCACCCCATCCCCGATTGGCCGGATTCTCCGCTGCGGTGTGATGGGCTGTTTGAGGCATTGTGACATGACCGGCGGTCTTCACCACATTCTGACCGGCGGTCCCTCTCTATTGGCTCCGTCCGCTACCGGTGCGGACGGAGATCTCTGGGGGAACCAGAAACATCGTAGCGGACAGGAAATGGGCTGTCAATGCCCATTATTATAAGGCGGTCACAATGGCCACCGATGGAGTGCAGAAAAGGGCCTTTTCCGCCACCACCAACACGGTGGTTGCGCCTCCGCCCGCCATCCTAATGAGCCCCTTAGTAGGAATCACTGGGTACAATTCATAAACATAGGAGTAAATCCAGTGCTTAATTTGATCGGGTGGTTTTCGGTGCTCGGCACCAGCACTTAATTGCCAACACACCAGCTTGTGGCAGTCTGCCACAAGGTGGCGCTGTCTAGCTAATTCAGAGACGACCACAACAACAGTTAATTGTTAACTCAATATACATTAAAAAGAAATACATGCCATCCAAGCCATTCTTATAGCTTTAGGGCCGAAATAGTCGGAATTGTCACACTTGTAGGGGTGTGACGGTTAGTCGTTGTGTTGCTACTATCATTGGCAGCATGGCTGGGGTGATGTGTGGTGCAAGCTGCAGTGGCATCCTGACGAGAGCCCTGGCCCTTATATTTTTACAACGTAATCACTGATCTACCCTCGCAGGAAAGCACCTTGCACGGGTACCAATTTCCAACCTCAGACGTTCCAAAGGCTTCCCATAGGTGCACTATGAAGGCTTTGATAGTGGCAGGTTGGCATGGATTGTGCTGGAAAAAACCTTCTGTATTCTTATTTAAGACA
The DNA here is from genome assembly GCF_964261635.1 of Lissotriton helveticus. Classification (NCBI taxonomy): domain Eukaryota; kingdom Metazoa; phylum Chordata; class Amphibia; order Caudata; family Salamandridae; genus Lissotriton; species Lissotriton helveticus. Next base: position 31,775,492 of record NC_136072.1, on the reverse strand, counting down.
ATTGGGAGCAATTTCTGCAGCCGTAATTGTGCATGTCGGAAATTGCATCCGGTTAGAGGCCACCATCCGCTTTGTGTAAGAAACAATTATTTTAATTGTTTCTTTCTCCATTTGAAAATAGTTTTCGCCATGGAGAAACTCATTCCCATATCGCCCCACCCACTTGTGGATGTTTTCTTTTTCTTAACAACCCGGAAAAAGATTTACTCCTGCCTTTAGTAACGTTTTCCCAAGTGGGAAGGAGTATGAGAAGAGTTGTACGTCCTGGAAAGCACACTCCAGGGCCGATTCACAGAACTAACTTAAGACAAAATCCTAAACTTACTACTTTTGGTATTCACAGAAGTTAGGATTTTGTCTTAACCCCTTCGCTGCGGCGGCTATTCCGCCGAAGTGCTAGGGGGGCGGGGGGGCTGCGCGGCGCTCCCAGGCTCATGACAGAACCGCTCCGTCACGAGCCTCGGGTGCGCTGTGCTTATGACAGAGCGGTTCTGTCACGGCCCCGCCCGCTCAATAGAACGTCCAGCGCAGGTGCGGAAACCGCACCGCGCAGGTGCGCCGAGCGGGCCGTGACGGAACCGCTCCGTCATCAGCACAGCACGTCCGTGGCTGGTGACGGAGAGGTTCCGTCACCAGCATGTGAGGGGTTAAATTTGTCTTAAGACAAACTTAAGACAGACTTAAGACAAACTTAAGACAAAATCCTAACTTGTGTGAAAACCAAAAGTAGTAAGTTTAGGATTTTGCGTTAAGTCTGTCTTAAGTCCATCTTTGGTGAACATTGCGCATGAGCCTTTACCAGTCCAGGGACATAACCTGTGTGTTTCTAAAGCGCACGTTCACCCCAAGGGCATCTTGGCGCTGAGTAAAAGATGTTTACTGCTACCCCACTCTTATGGTACTCATGTTATCGACTTCAGAAGGATGAAAGGATCCACCAGGATTTGAACGTGTGCCCATGAGGTGAAACACAGGCCCCTACAGCGGGTGCATTAGCCCACTAAGCCGCCAGACCCGGCCACCTTTGTGAATGTCGTGCACTGGTACACTTAAGCCACAGTTTACCCTGTGTCCATCAGGCCTTTTGCACATGTTTCTGCTACTCTAGGGTAAGTGAACCCCCTGGTTTGGGAAATGGTTGCACAAGTGACCTTTTCACAAAGGGCCGATGCTGGCAAACACATGCCTAGAACTCACTGCACCTTCCTTCTCAGAAAGCGGTTTTATTATTTGCACAACGATGTTTGCACAACAGAATATTTAGAGATGTCTCCCATCACCCGCCCCCTCTTCGTCTTACCTGGCACTGTACGCCTGAAGAGGGCAGATTCCATCTCATTACCTTTACTAGACTACAAAATCCAGATTTTCTGGTTGTATTGTGGGGCCGGGGCCGCGCAGCCGAAGAGCAACACCCTGGGCCTCATTTATGAGAACCGACGCATCGCTGCGTGAAAGCAGCGATGCGTCACTTCTCAGTGCGCACTCCTTGCGACATACCTGATGCGTCATATTTAATGTATGACGCATCATGTCGCAAGGAGTTACAGATACGTCAGTGTTTCTGACGTATCTGTAAGCGCAAAAAGTGACGCATTGCTGGAGTGTGTGACAAAAGTGACGCAACTCCAGCAATGCGTCCTTTCACTTGGGGAAAGCCCCATGTGAAAGGGCTTGCGTCAGTCTTACGCCTGCTGTGAGGCAGGCGCAAGATTTTGACGCAACAGCGTCCTAAAAGTGACGCAGTGCGTCACTATTACGAGGCTTTTTGCGGGGGATACATTATACCTGACGCAGGTATAATGTAGCGCAGGGGTTTACAAAGTGACGCATCTGCTTAGATGCGTCACTTTGTAAATAGTGCGCAACAGGAGGCATGTTTTACGCCGCCGATGCGTCACAAAAAGTGACGCATCGGAAGCGCAAAACTGATGCAAGGCCTCATAAATGAGGCCCCTTGTTTCAGGCAGAGGAGGAGGCGACAGCACCGCACCCCTCCACCGAACATTAACCAGCATTAATGTCCCTTCCCAGTACCTCCGGGCTTCTGATTGTGAATGAACTGCTCGCGCTCTTGTGCTGTAGACACCCCTTTGGGGATGTCTGTGAGGCCCCTGGTGCTCTTATCCTGAGCTTCTATGTGAGATGAGAAAGATGCATAAAGCACAGGCCTGTACAGAAAAGTCTGTAGGCACTCAGGCGGGCAACTAGAGCCAAATATTTCAGGGGGGGGGCTAATCCTTCCAACCATAGACAAAGTGACTGAAAGAAGTGTTGAAAACACAACAAAAGCCTAATTTACAAGTAAATGGTCTTTTAAAGACCTGTTAAGTACTCGGGGCCTCATTTATGAGGCCGTGCATCACTTTTACGCCGCCGGTGCGTCACTTTTTGTGACGCATCGGTGGCGTTAAACATGTCTCCTTTTGCGTACTATTTACAAAGTGACACATCTAAGCAGATGCGTCACTTTGTAAACCCCTGCGCTACATTATACCTACGTCAGGTATAATGTATGCAGGGGGGGGGGCGTTCCCCCGCAAAAAGCCTCGTAATAGTGACGCAGTGAAATCTATGAGATTTCACTGCGTCACTTCTAGGACGCTGTTGTGTCAAAATCTTGCGCCTGCCTCACAGCAGGCGTAAGACTGACGCAGGCCCTTTCACATGGGGCTTTCCCCATGTGAAAGGACGCATTGCTGGAGTTGCGTCACTTTTGTGACACACTCCAGCAATGCGTGACTTTTGCGCTTACAGATACGTCAGAAATACTGACGTATCTGTAACTCCTTGCGCAATGATGCGTCATATTGTAAATCTGACGCATCATTGGGGTCGCAAGGAAGGCGCAATGAAAAGTGACGCATCGCTGTTTTCTCGCCGCTATGCGTCACTTTTCATAAATGAGGCCCTCGGTGCGGCTGCAATTAGATGGTCGCCAGCCCGCAAAGCTTTGTCAGCCCGGGCTGACACACACGAGGGGGGGATTGAAGCCCCGTGAGCCCAATGGGTATTGCGCGCCTGTATACACTTGTCCTTATGCAAACGCAAAGCCCTGCAAAGTCAAACACGAAAGGAAAAGCCTGCACTCGTATTCAGCTCGAATTGATTGGGTTAAAGTTGAACTGACATTGGCATCCATTCACCCAAAATGCCCGGGTCGCGGAAGTGACATCATTCTAACATTCAGCTGCTGATGACGGCTGAAAAGCTGAGATCAAGTTACTTTTTGACCCTGCGGATGTCAGAGAAGCTGTTGTTGACACGTGACCTTTGAGACATTGGCATTAAGGTAGTGACACTATTGAACTCAAAAAGAACAATAAAAAAGATTAAAAATGACTTGGAAGATACATAAAATATGACTGGTTTCTAAATCAAATCTATTTTTGTGCCATACAAACATAGCTTTATATCTTGTGTGTATCCGCTTTAGAAACATTTGCAGGCCCCACAGCTTTGTGTTACGTCACTGTCAGCAGGAAAAACGCATTCCACCCGAAGAGGTTGAAGCACTCATTAAGAGTCTGCTCTCTGCACAGCATCACGTGTGGCACTTTTTGTGTAACTTTTGGTCAATTTGACATGGGCTCAGGTTATTGTGGAAATCTGCAAGTTATGAGGCTGAGGGCAGATTTCATGATAAGTGTGGTAAATCCATTATTATGCGTAAACAAATCCATTACAGAATTGCATGAAATTCAGGGGTCACGGTCATATCTTTGGGTGTGACACCCTAAGTTCTGTCCAGAGTGTGTTTAAAGGTCAGACTCCTTGGGGCATGCTTGTGAAAGTAATGCCAGAGTCTGGGCAGGCTGGGAAGGATAAGGGCCTCTACTTCTACTCGCCTAGTATTGCCCAATTTGTGATCTGTTAGATAAGAATTTGGGCTTAGTATTAAAAGTGCATCTACTCTTTGTGGAGCTTTTTTTTTACCGGGAAACAACCATTACAACGCAGTCATCACAACGCACTACATTTACAACGCAGCTATTACAGCGCAACTGCCTGTACATCGCATACCATTACAACGTAGCCATTACAACGCATGTCTCTACAACGCATGCCATTACAACGCATGACACTACAATGCATGCCATTACAACGCATTATAAAGTAAGTAATGGCGAATACCCCTACAGTATCCAACACTTTCCCTACTGTTGCACTCATTGGAGTGGGAATAGTATTTTTTTACCCCTACGCTATCCAACGCTTTCCCTACTGTTGCACTCTCTGGAGTTGGAATAGTAATTTTTACCCCTACGCTATCCAACGCTTTCCCTACTGTTGCACTCTCTGGAGTGGGAATAGTAATTTTTACCCCTACGCTATCCAACGCTTTCCCTACTATTGCACTTCTGGAGTGGGAATAGTATTTCTTACCCATACACTATTCAGCACTTACCCTCCTGTTACCCTAAAAGTGTTATGCGTTGTAATGGTATGCGTTGTAATGGAATGCGTTGGAAATGTGTTGGAAATGTAGGGGCATATTATCAAGGGGGTTTATCTCCGCTTTTTTGGCTTTAAAAGCCAAGAAAGCGGAAATAAAATTATCTCCCTATTACCCAGCTGTCACCAGTTAGCGACAGCTAGTAGGAGATTGCGACCATCTTGGCCCCACTTTGCATGTCAGAGAAATTTATCACTAATGACATGCAAAGTGGGCGTGCCAAGATGTTAGCGACTGGAAACAGTCGCTAACATCGCTATCTCCTATTACCAACTTTTGGAGATATTCGCGCTAAGCACGAATATCTCCAAAAGCTAACACCTGTCCTGAGCAGTTCTTAGCCATGTTATCCAATGGGAGGTGGATAACATGGCTAAGAGCATTAGCTCGGTAATGCATGAATATCGCTGGCTCTTCAGCGATATTCATGCATTTCGGCCGATTTTTATCGCTTAGGAGATAAACCTTAATAATAGCAAGGTATCTCAGCGATAAAAATCGCCGCAGCACGGCGATAAAAATATTGCCGCTAAGCCAACATAGCGATAATTATCGCTAGTTGTTGGTAATATGCCCCGTAGTTTCTGGAAATGCGTTCTGATGGCATGCGTTGTAAAATCAATCATGCGCTGTAATGGATGTTGCGATGTAAAAACCGCGCTGTAAAGGCATGTGTTGTGAATGTGTGCGTTGTAACGTGTCCTATTCCTTTTCACCTGGTTATGTATGCATTTATAACGGAAGGAAGCACATACTATAACATTAGAGAACAATTGTCAAAATACATATTGATAACTGTGGGGCATATTACCAACCAATAGAGATAATTTTTGACTCTAACTTATTTAGAGACAAAAATTATCGCCGCAAATCGGCGATTTTTATCACAGATAAACCTTGCTATTAGCAAGGTTTATCGCAAATGCGATAAAAAACGGCCGCAATGCATGAATATCGCTGAAAAGTCAGCGATATTCATGCATTATCGAGCAAATGCTCTTAGCCATGTTATCCACCTCCCATTGGATAACATGGCTAAGAACTGCTCCTGGGCAAGTGTTAGCTTTTGGAGATATTCGCCCTTAGCGCGAATATCTCCAAAAGTTGGTAATAGGAGATAGCGATGTTAGCGACTGTTTTCAGTCGCTAACATCTTGGCACGCCCACTTTGCATGTCATTAGTGATAAATATCACTGACATGCAAAGCGGGGCCCAAGATGGTCACTATCTCCTATTAGCTGTCGCTAACTGGTGTTAGCGACAGCTTGGTAATAGGGAGATCATTTTATCTCCGCTTTCTTGGCTTTTAAAGCCAAAAAAGCGGAGATAAAGCCCCTTGATAATATGCCCCTGTGTTGTTCTCTTGCTCTTACAGCAGTGGGGACCAGGCAGGCGTACATCCCAGCCAAGTGGGAAGGGGCTGCTCCTTGCCTGCAATTCCCACTCCCTACCCTCGAGGGGGTTTTGCTGACAATGGTTAATTTAGTGCATGAGTGAAAGGATTAACAAGTGAAAGGTCAACTTTTGTGACCACCTTGCACTAAATTAAAGGCACAGATGTCTCTGTGAATGAGGCCCGCCATGAACAGGCCACTCTGAGCCCTGCCTGCGCCTGAAGGCTTCTATGGCCACTTGCACGTGATTCTGGCACTGCAGGGCACGTGACCTCCTGGGAGTGGGGAGTGTGTTGTACGTAAATAAAGCTGGAAACTACCTTTATCTTCGAGTGTAGTTTAATCTCAGGAGAAACCCCAAACAATCCCAGCCAGACGCAGCTGACTCAACTGTCACTGCCCCACAAGAAATTACATCACCCATAGAACATTCAGTACATCATAGAAGAGCGTCATCCAGCCAAGCAGGAAACGCTCTAATACAATATAACATATCTCCCCATCTTATATCACAATAAAAACAAACTAGGGACAGAAGAAAGAAAGAAAGAAAGAAAGAAAGAAAGAAAGAAAGAAAGAAAGAAAGAAAGAAAGAAAGAAAGAAAGAAAGAAAGAAAGAACTTGACCCGATGGACCACCGAGAAAATAAAGAAATGAAGATGATTCAGCAGATTACATTTCAGAGAATTTAAACCAGGTAAGTCTCACACAATTTCACACAGTGGCAATATAATCCCTCAGATACGCCGGTGCTCTTCTCTCCCCCGCCTCCCTCAAAACACGAGATGAACCCAACAACCCATCTCCTCCTCTTCCATCACTTCCTTCCCCAAGCAACCCATCAAGCACACACCTGTTCAAACCCCCACCAACACCACCTTTCATAAATTCATCATCAGTCATTAGCACCCAAGGGGAAGACCCAGACAGATGAGTCTCTACCTCCGAACCCACCTTGGATTTTCCATTCTTCCTTTGATACAAAGCAACACATCCCATCCTCGTCGCCAAAAATGTCGTACGTAAATAAGGCTGCAAACTACCTTTATCTTCGAGTGTAGTTTAATCTCAGGAAAAACCCCAAACAATCCCAGCCAGACGCATCTGACTCAACTGTCACTGCCCCACAAGAAATGACTTTACCCATAGAACATTCAGTACATCATAGATGAGCGTCATCCAGCCAAGCAGGAATCGCTCTAATACAATATAACATAGTGGTTGCACGAGTGACCTTTTCACCAAAGGCTGTTACTGGCTTCATACGTCGAGAAGAGCACTTTTTCTATTATTGCAATTTCATATAGAGCCAACTCGACCCAATGGTATTGGAGCGCTTTACATGAGCACCAGCTACATGACACAATGCCCCATTCATTCCTTTTTTCTTTTTAGGCATGGGAGATTCAATGATTCATCCAGAATCACAGGATGTTGAGCTGGTGCTGAGACTCGAACCTGGGGGCCGGGGCCGGACTGGCCGTAGCAGGCACCAGGCATTTCCCCGGTGGGCCGCTAGGGCGGGGCCAGTTTTGGGCCCCCTGGGAGGTGTTTTTGTTACTGGGGGCCGGCAGTATTGTCCCCCTGTATCGAAATCGGCCGAAGCCGGCCGTAGCAAACAGCTCAGCCCTACCACCCTCCACCTTCCTGGGGGCCAGCCGAGCAGTTTGCCAGGGCCGGTTTCTGTTCCCCGTCCGGCCCTGCTGGGGGCAGATATACTAAGATATCACTGAACGCAGTGCAGCAAGCACCTTTCTGCGCTGCATTGCGTGACATCAGAAGAATGCATCCTATTTGCAAAGATATGACACATTTCTGCTGCCTCCTTGCGCTAGAGTACTGTGTGCTGTCCAGGGCCAACGTAGGCACCCTTGCACCCGATTGCAAGGGTGCCTGCGTTACGGGCGGGGTTGTTTTTTGAGCGGGAGGGGACACCTTCCTACAACAAACAATCCTTCAAGGCATTTCCTTTATTCTGTGTGTGAGGCAGAATATATCGCACATAAAAAAAGGCGTAATGCGGTGACATAAAGATATTTCTCCTTGTTACGCCTGGGTCTTGGAGGCGTACCATTTTGATGCATTCCTAGGTTTATAACTCCTTGTAAACCTGGGATTGCACTAAAATCAAAGGGTGGAGGCGTGGGAGCGACCACACTTCACCTATGGAACACCTCCCTGCTGCAAGGTAACACAATGCAGTGAATTGTGCTGCCTTCTGTTACCTTGGATTTATTAAACCATGCAGAACCAAGTGCCTCATTTATGAGAAATGAAGCATCGCTGCGTGAAAGCAGCGATGCGTCACTTCTCAGTGCGCACTCCTTGCGACATGATTGATGCATCATATTTAATGTATGACGCATCATGTCGCAAGGAGTTACAGATACGTCAGTATTTCTGACGTATCTGTAAGCGCAAAAGTCACACATTACTGGGGTGTGTCACAAAAGTGACGCAACTCCAGCAATGCGTCCTTTCACATGGGGAAAGCCTCATGTGAAAGGGTTTGAGTCAGTCTTACGCCTGTTGTGAGGCAGGCCCAAGATTTTGACGCAGCGGCGTCCTAAAAGTGACGCAGTGAAATCTCAGAGATTTCACTGCATCACTTCTATGACCCTTCCTTATGTCAGAACGCCCCCCTTGCATACATTATACCTGGCGCAGGTATAATGTGGCGCAGGGGTTTCCAAAGTGACGCATCTGCTTAGATGCGTCAGTTTGTAAATATGGCGCAACAAGGTGCATTTTTTACAAAAAGTGATGCACCGGTGGCGTAAAAGTGACGCACAGCCTCAGAAATGAGGCCCAAAGGGTGGAGGCGTGGGAGCGACCACACTTCACCTATGGAACACCTCCCTGCTGCAAGGTAACACAAGGCAGTGAAATGTGCTGCCTTCTGTTACCTTGGATTTATTAAACCATGCAGAACCAAGTGTCTGTGCATGTCTTTGTAAATCCCAGCTACGGACTTGCATTGCCTTGTGCCACCTTTCGTGACGCAACACGACTCTTTAGTAAATCTGGCCCTAGGATTCCCAGTTCCAAAGTCAGCAGCTCTGGCCGTTACACCACTTCCTATCCCAAACCACATCTTTAGTATTTGCACAAATGTATTTGGACAACAGAAGCCTTCAACACCTATCCTCTTGCACCCAGCACTCTGAAGCACAGGAGGGATACAGCTCATTATCTTTACATCACTGGAAATGCAGAAACTCAGGTTGCACGTGTGGGGCGAATGCTGAGTATTTTGGGAAATGCGCTGTATTTCAAGAAGAGGATGCCCGAAGGCGGCAGCGCCGGGATCCCTCTGAAGATTACATTTCAAACACAAAGAAACATAAGTGGCCCTTGTTGATGCCCCTGTGCTGATGGCACTTTCAGGAGCTTCCAGAAAACATGTAATTATGGCATTTACTGCCTTATCTCCTGCAGTCTAGGGCCCAGATTCTGAACACTGTCATGGCCACAAAGAGGCTGCGTTGCGTTGCGTAACAGGGAGAGAGCAGGGGAGGGCCATATTCACAGATATATGACTTTCTCCTCCCCAGGCACACACTACATCTTCCTATACAAAATGCCATGACTAGACAAGTTTAAAAACTTTTCCCACTTTGTATGTGTGTTGCACAGTGCAGCAGGGATGCAAAGACAGAAAATAAAGGAGAAATGAAAGCATTTCACCTTTTAACGCCTGCTTTACAGCGGTGTTAACCTTAGTGCTAAAGCCTTCCTACTAATGTTAGTAGACAGGTTTAGAATCTACAGGCATGGGTGGTTGTAGGGAAGCGCCCATGTACCACCTATGTAACACCCACTTTGATGTAAAGTAACGCAAAGTAGCATTCCACGCTGCTTTGCGTTACTTTTCCATACAAACCAACGCTAATACCAATTAGGTTTGCTTTGTTAATCCCCAAATATGTTTAGCGTTGGGTTAATATTACAAAATCTGCTTTTGTCTTAGCGCATGGAAAAGTTATGCAGAAGGTAAACGATTAAGAAAAGTCTGCATTCAAAGTCCAACTTTTCTGGGTTCAATTACAATGGGAATTATTTGACACTAGGGGGACCATTAGAATGACGGGCGGACTTTGTCCGCCCACCATCCTATCGGATAAAGGGACCACTCGCCATAAGGGCAGAGGTCCCGTGGGGGGAATTAGGATGCGCCCGGCACAGTGGCGGGCGCATCCTGCATTTTTAACATTGTGGCGGGCGGTGCTCTCAGCACCGCCTGCCACAATGCTAAAAATTCCTGCCATGCATGTGCATGCACAACGCATGGTGCCTGCTATGTTGTGCATGTACATGTAGGGGGGTACCATAGGTACCCCCCTTGTGCCTCCCCCATCATCCAGGGGGCCCACAACGGGCCCCCAAACCGAAAGACCGCATGCCTCTCTGTGGCGGCAACGCCGCCACGGAAAGGCACCCTCCCGCCCTCATCCTAATATGGTTGGCGGTGTTTCGCAGACACCGCCACCATAGGAAAGCACTTTTTCCGCCGGTCAACTTTGCGGCCGGCGGAAATGCGGCAAACGGGCTTTCCGTCCGCCGCGGACCCCCAGCCATCCCAATGTGGCAGGGGAGTGATTTTGTTGAGGATGGCGGGCAGATTGCCCCCGCCGGCCCGGCCATAGCTACCGCCGGCCCAGCGGGGGCAATCCGCCCGCCATCCTAATGGGCCCCTAGGTTTGCAAAAAAATGTAACTTACTGTGCAGAAAAACTTTTAAAAGGAAAATCGTAAATCTTTTCAACTTTGTGAAGGCCAATAGCAGTGAACTTTTCACAATGTTGAGGGCAAAAACCACTTCTCACACTGATCTGTGCTTTCTTTCAGCATTCTACCTGCTGGCCAGTCTCCCCTGCTGAGGATTGATGCTTGTCTGTACACTGAATGCTTCACAGAGCTCCCGTCCCAAGGTAACAGACCACCTTCTATCAAAGTCATATCAGAGATATTTGTATTCATACAGGCTTTCATACAGATGGGTGTGCTTTGAAACCTTGCAGTGCACTTAGATTACGTCTTAACTCCTTCCATGCTCATGACGAGCTCAGCTCGTCATGAGGCGTGGAACGCTCACACGCGGGGATAATTCCCCTGCTGTGCTGAGCGTTCTACGGAAACGGGTGTGGCCGTAACGAGCTCAGCTCGTAATGAGCACATGAGCACTTGTCGTCATGAGCACGGGGGCACTGTGCGTGCCCCCCCTCCCCCCAGCACAGCGGGGAATTACCCCCGCTGCGAAGGGGTTAAGAAGAGAGGCCCATGTTTTGTGTTTTAAAAATAAATAAAAGAATAGTAACTAAAAAAGAAGGGGCATATTAACAAGACCCTATCACCACAGGGGCAGCACTTTTTATGATGATCCTGTGGTGATAAACCGTCTGCCGTATTAACAAGGTGGCATTAAGCCACTTGGCGTAGCTTAACGCCACCGTGTAAATAAAGCCCCCTTAAGGTGAAAGGATTGGGCAATGGGTGTTACGTTGGGTGTTCGGCCACAGCACCCATTGATTTTGATACTGCCTGCTATTTGCACGAGTGGTGTAAATAGGAGACAGCCCCAAGGTTAAGACCAGGGAAAACCTGGTCTTAACCTGGCAGAAGAGGAGAAATGCTTAATTTCTCCTTGTTTTTGCTGTTTCTATGTTCTATTGTGCAGCACACATAGAAAGAGCAAATCACCAAAAATGATAGCGTATGTTTTTCAGGTTTCTCTGGCCACCATTTCAAGTCGCAAGCAGTTTTGGAACCTTTCTCGAAATGCGTCATGGAAAAAAACGAATGAAGTGTCAAGTTGGAAAAACAGGGCGTATCTCAATTGCAGGGGCATGATGCACATTCATGAAAAGTAGAAAATGCCCTTTATTTTACAAAGTCATAGGGGCTTTACATTTGAGAAATCCTAGCCAAACAAGGATACGCAAAGAAGATCCAAGTTTAACGCGCTGGCACAAGAAAGTGAAGGCATGCACACATTGACAACTCCTTTTGTTTGTGCTGCCTGCTGTCAGTGGTGCAGCTTGGTCAGTAAGATTGGGGGAGGGGTGAGCTTTAAGTTTTCCAACAACCATGCCGGCATATCATGTTAAAATACATTATAAGAGAAGCAGTGCAGAAGGGGAGTAAGGGGTACATAAAACAATGGGGCATATTATCAAGGGCGGCGATAGGCAATTTTCATCGCTTTAGCGGCCGTTTTTGGCCGCTAAGCTGCGATAATACTATCGCCCTATTAGCAAGCTGTGGCTAACATCAGTTAGCGACAGCTTGTAGACGATAGCGAGCGGTTTGGGGCCCGCTTTGCATGTCAGCGATATTTATCGCTAATGACATGCAAAGTGGGCGTACCCAACCTGTTAGCGACTGAAAGCAGTCACTAACATCACTATCGCCTATTATCAACACAGGCGTAGCGATGGAAATATTCACGCTAAGCGCGAATATCTCTAAAAACTAACTGCTCAGACCCGTTCTTAGCCATTACATCCAATGGGAGGTGGATATAATGGCTAAGACCCTGTTAGCGATAATGCGTGAATATCGCTGTATTCTCAGCGATATTCATGGATTTTGCCGCTATCGCCGGGAATTTTATCGCTTTTGAGATAAACGTTGCTAATCGCACGTTTTCTCAGCGATAAAATCCCATGATGCGCGGCGATAAAAAAATTGCCACTAACCCTACTTACCGATAAATATCGCAATTTGTTGGTAATATGCCCCCATATTTTGTAAAATAACCAACATTTTTAAAGGCTTTTGAAACATAGAAGAGAGTGTGTGTGTATGTGTGTGTGTGTGTGTGTGGCTCTGTGTGTGTGTGTGAGCACGTGTGTGTGTGTGTGTGTGCGTGTTTTTGTGTGTGTTTGTGTGTTTGTAAAAACCGCAGGTGAAATCCATCAGACTCCTCACCTTGCCCGACTGAAAACCTCTGTACCCAACTATTTAATAAAGAACAGATTTTTGTTATTGGGGAGTGCCCCTCGCCCACCCCACAGCTACACACCTGCTTGCTGTCCATAGCACCTGCAGCCCTGTTGCCATTGCAGCATCTGTTCTGTGCATTTGACAGAAGCATGAAATGCTGCAGCCGGGCTAAAGCGTGCTTCACGTTTTCTGATCATGTACCCCTTTGCACATTTTTTATTTCTAAACGTGAGATTCGTTTAGCTTTAATTGTACATGTACAGCATATTATATTTTGTTTTATTATAGGTTGATAGTGCAACGATTGTTCAAGTATGCATTTATGTCATTTAAAATGTGTGATAGAATTTAGGGAATTCATAGGCTTTTTTTTGCATTTTACATTATTCATCAAGATGTGTGATATTTTCTTAATTAGTCTTAAGGTGTGTTTAATCCTGAGGTAGATACATATTTGTCAAAAAAGGAACCTTCAGCTCTTCTTAGGTATTCCCTGCTAGCTGAGCAGCAAGGATTCCTGGTCTTTAGCTCCCCCAAGCCAGGCCCTTATCACATCTGGAATGCTTTCTCAAATGACATAAACTAAGTGGTAACAATTCTGTTGTTCAGCTACATTATGCAGGCTAGAGGCCATCAAAGAAACTTAGAAAGGCACCTCTGTGCTAAGAAAGTTCAGCTGGGTAGGGTATTAAACAATGATTTGTTCATTTATTGCAATTTATTATTGAATACCATTAGAATGTTGTAATTCTTTTTAATATATTGTTTATTGGTCACTTCTATTGATGCTGTTTTGTTCATTTTTATATTTCCATCGATTCACATACATTGCATCAGATTAGGGCATTCATATATTATTAATGCTTTTTAAAATATATATCGTATGGATTTCTTGTGTGTGTCTATTTATGGTGAAAAGAGTTTTGAAACTCACTAACACAACAAATAGTCCCATAGTCCAGAGGGTCGATCCTTGCTCTGTATGCACTATCCTCAAGCAATGAATAGGTGGTTCATGGGTTACAAGCCCCCAGAATTCCTGGTTCTAGTTGGTAAGGCAGCTTAGCCTGCACCTTACCAGAGGGTTTAGGGTTTCTAAGACTGGGCAGTATTTGCTTCTAAATTTGCAACAATGCATCATGGTTCCCAACCTGGGGGAAAGCTTTGAGTTCCCTGGATTGTACCAATAATTACTAATATGGAGACCTCCATTGTAATGTTGGTTTCCTCCCTCCTGTAATGATAATTATAAATGTTAGGGCCCAAATTTACTAACATTTAATGCAACTTAATGCAGCAAAACAACGTGCTGTGCTGCGTCAAATGGAGAGAGCAGAAATGTGCCATATTTACTGAGATGCAAGGTGCAAGGATGACTGCGTTAGGGACAGGATTGTTTTTGTGCAGGAAGGGACACTTTCCGGGACATAAACAATCGTCAGAGGCATTTTCCTCTTTCTACATGTGCTGCAGAATGCAGCACACGTAGAACGAAGAGAAATAAGCATTTTTCAAGTTGTTATGTCTCTGTTTGGATCGTGAGCAGGCCCGGACTGGCCATAGCGGGCACCGGGCAATCCCCCGGGGCGCAGCACAGGTGGGGGCCGGTTTTGGGCCCCTGGGGGCCGTTTTTGTTACAGGGCCGCTTTTGCAAAATCGGCCCTGTACCTAAATCGGCCGAAAACTGGCCCGGCAAAGAGCTCGGCGGCACCACCAACCCCCCCGAGTGGAGGGGGGGGGGGGGGGGGGGCGCCGATCACTTTGCAGGGCCGGTTGTTGTTCCCAGTCCGGCCCTGATCGTGAGGCACTTTGATGCATTTTGAACCTCATCAAAGGCTAAAAATCTCTCTTAAGATATCAGCATCAAATTGGATTTGATGGACACTTACCACATGTAATAGAGAATAGTCCCTTGGGGAATCCACTCTCTAGCTGGCCCACATTGACTGATTATATTGCAAATCTGGATGCAAGAAATTTGAACACTCCAAGATTTGGACATTTACTAACAGAATTAGTGACTATAAAGATAATACGCACTACAGACTTCAGGGATTGGTATTGCAGTTTATTAGTTTGACTATTATAAGTTAATTTTAATATATTGTAAATAGATTTAGCTTATTTTTAGTACAGGTTATTTTTTTAGTGTAGTAGCATATTTAAACTGTTATATATATTTCATTTCAATGTGTTTGTTGGTGGGTCGTTGGATTTGTAGGAGAGTGGGGTGGTAAGTATATTAATATACATGTTTAATATTTAATTAATGTCGTTTTTCAAATGTGAATTGTTTGATTCGAACATTAATAAGGTAACATATTGAATGAATGTTTATTCAGAGATTTTTTTGTTAGACAATGGATTTAATAATTTTTCATTTATCAATTTCATGTAGTATAATGTTTGTCTCTATTTTATATATCAATCAAAAGTGTTTTCTAATTTTATTTTCAATTTTGTGTGTTGTTTGGATTATAGGGATTGGCATGGAAAGAGTTTTTAATAAATATATATTTTAATTTTGTAATTGATAAATTATTTGTTAATTGGTTAATGTATCACATATATAAACAATTTCAATTTTTTTAGTTAAATGAATATTTGGTTGTTTTGAAATGTTTTAAAATACAAATTATTTTATTTGAGTCATGTAATATATTATTTATATTGTGCTTGGGCTCAATACGTTTTTTTTTCTAATGACCACCTTTATTCAGCAAGACACATATCATTAAACAACAAATGAGAGGACTATATTTGCCTAGCAGCACAAGAGGCCCGGCACTTTAGCACTTGAGCACTTTAATTCAAAGGCTCAATTGGAGGAGAGTACTCAGTTTTCTGAAGCTGCTAAACTGTTTAATAGTAACTGTAATTGAATGTTCTTGGTTCTTTGGTTTTAACTGTGTTTTTTTTCTCTTTTTGGTTCCATTTTATTGACACTTGAATGTGTATTAATGATTGTTACAGAGTCATATGAATTATCCGACTGCGCTTGATTTCATTCTGATTTTAATCTGATGATGTGTATAATAATCCCTGGTGAAGTATTTTTCTTATATAGGTACTGTTTTGTATTTCTTGAACTGACCTCTGCTCTGGTCAATAAAAACATTTTTTTAAAAAGAGGCCCAGACAACAGTAGTATAAGATGGCGCAAGACCAAATCGACAGTCCATAGTAGCTACACCACCTGCCCCATATTCAGTCGTGCTTTCGGGGACAGCCATGAGCCTCCGAAACCAGTTTCTCCTGGTGAATGCACCAGTCCACCCCCCATGCCAGGACCTGATGATCGGTGGTGCTTGCTGCTTCCAAGTATGAGCCACATCTCTCTAGGCGACCAAGCAGGTCATTCCAATGGCGACCCGCCCAGACCAAGGGCCCCCCATTCCTCCACCAGCCCCAGCGACACATTATGGGGAGTGAGGTCCAAGGCACGGCCCAGAACAGAAGAAAACACCCAACTAACCCCCTCCCGGAAGGGACTCAATCCAATGCTACGTGGAAAAAATCTACTGCTAGTAGTGCGCATCTCGCACAGGCGGAAGGGACATCTGGGAGCAGGTGTCGTAAGCGCTGCGGGGTGTTAGGTCGCATGTAAGTATCTAAATTGAACCATATGCGACAGTGATGAAATCACCAGCTCTCAAATAGCCATACAGTCCTCCCTCATTTCCTCATCATTCAGGTCTCACACCCAGGCCTCCCACCTCGGCCACGCCCACCCGAGTCCGGCAGGGGCATGGAATAACAAGAGAGCGATAGATCATTGGGATAGCCCATTTGCCAAGGCGCCCAAAGAAAATCTTCGCCTCTAGCGGGCTATACTATGGGAAACGGATTGTCTGAGAGCTTTGGGGCCCTCAGGGCATGGAGTAGTTGGAGATAACAAAAGAATTGTGAGTTGGGCAGGGCATATTGAGCTTTTAGGTCCTGAAAAGTCAAGTTGCAACCTCCCCTGAAAACATTCCCCAGATAAGTGGTCACGATTTGTTCTTAGGGAACTAGGGGCATATTATCAAGGGATTTATCTCTGCTTTTTTGGCTTTAAAAGCCAAGAAAGCGGAGATAAAATGATCTCCCTATTACCTAGCTGTCGCTAACACCAGTTAGCGACGGCTAGTAGGAGATAGCGACCATCTTGGGCCCCGCTTTGCATGTCAGAGATATTTATCACTAATGACATGCAAAGTGGGCGTGCCAAGATGTTAGCGACTGGAAACAGTCGCTAACATCGCTATCTCCTATTACCAACATTTGGAGATATTCGCGCTAAGCGCGAATATCTCCAAAAGCTAACACCTGCTCTGAGCAGTTCTTAGCCATGTTATCCAAAGGGAGGTGGATAACATGGCTAAGAGCATTAGCTCGGTAGTGCATGAATATCGCTGACTTTAGAGCGATATTCATGCATTTCGGCCGATTTTTATCGCTTAGGAGATAAACCTTGATAATAGCAAGGCTCCTAAGCGATAAAAATTGCCGCAACACGCCGATAAAATTATTGCCGCTAAGCCAATATAGTGATAATTATCGCTAGTTGTTGGTAATATGCCCCCAAATCCCTCCAGATTAGTGAGCTGACAAAGCCAAGTTTCCCGCCACAGAGGGGTCATCTCAGCAAAGCTGCGAACCCAGCCAGTGACAGTGAGCCGAAGCGCCGCCTACCAGCAGGTCAAGGACACCCGGTGCAAGACAGGAGTGTGGCAGGCAGGCTGACAGATTATACTACTATATTAAGTGTAATTTTTGTGTAATATTCCAATCTGTAATTTTTTAAATAATTTTTGTGTAATCTTCCAATTTGTAACAAAAGGTGGGTTTGTTGTCTTTTTGTTGTTTTAATGTTTCTGCATTCTGCTACCTCCAAACTGCTACTTTTATATTTGATTACCAATGTTATCTTTTGCTGGTGCTGGACCCTAATCAGATGCTCATGAGAATGACTGCAAGTCTCCAGGGGGTTTGTGGGGACCAGCAAAGCTAGCAGAACAGGACTTCACTCAACCAAGAGCAGAAATACCAGGCACCCCACATGCATTATACTCGTCCCGGGTGAGGATGAGAAGTGGTAGAGGTGAGTGTTTGGAGATGGTGAGGGTAGGTGGGTACAGAAGGAACAAGGTGGAGTGGGGAGCTGCTTGTAGTCCACATCCCAGCTCCGGATTGTTATTGAGAACTTTGCACTGAGCATTGTTCTTCTGTATGCTTTTAAGTTAGGATTACTGTATGGGAATTTGTATAGGGGGCACATGTCATTGGTGTGGTATTTTGTATTCTTGCTTACTCTATCAGTGTTATTTATAGCTCACGCTGAAAACTGCAATGCACTGTTAGGCTCCTAATAAGCCAATGGTATTTTTTTTATTTTACAGAGTTTTATATAGCGCAAACTTGACCCGAAGGTATTGGGTATCAGACCGCTTTACATGAGCACCAGTTGTGTTACATGAAGAAACATAAATTTTTGTTAGGCACGGGGAGATAAAGTGATTTGCCCAGAATCACAGGATGTTCAGCGTTGTTGCCGAGACTTGAACCCAGTTCCCCAGATTCAAGGTCGACCGCTCTAGCCATTAGGCCAACTCCTCAGGTACTGAGAGAGAGAGTGACTTTGCCCAACATCAGATGATTTTACCAAGTTGAGAATCAGGGATTCAAAACAGATCTTACTACACAAAGACCCAGATTACAAATCCCTTGCATTGCCATTGCATCACACAAGGCAGCGCAAGGCAGTATGAGGCAACCTTGTGTGGCTCTGCATGACTTAGTACATCTGGGGCAAGGCAAGGTAGCGTCAGTTGCTGCATTGCATTACTCTGCCCTGGGAAGGGATTCCGTGTGCGTAGCATGGGTGTTCCCATGGATCCACCCATAGTTGTAGATGCATTCAGAGATTTACTAACATTAGTAAACTTGGGAATTCCCAAGAATGCTATACCTTCCCAGGTGAGGCATAACAAGGAGACATATCTTTTTGTTTATCCTCGTTTCATCTTTCTACCTGAACTGCATTTTGCAGCACACGTAAAAAGAGGAAAAAGCCTTAGAGGATTGTTTTTGTGCAGGGAAGTGTCCCTTCCTGCACAAAAACAATCCTGCCCGTAACACAGGCACTGATGCACAATGGTGCAAGGGTGCCTGCGTAGAGCTAGGCTTCATTCAGTATGCTAGCGCAAGGAGAGAGGAGGCATGCTTCATATCTTAACAGATATGGCTAATTTCGCTCTCTCCCTGTAGCACAGTTCAGCAAGTTGTCTTGCTGCGTAGTGTAGCATTGCATTTACAGCTAGATTCATCAAGCCGAAAACGGCTTGCAAAGGGCCAGATTCTGAGAATCCCAAATGCAAAAATCGCTAATAGCAAATTCGCAAATTTGTGAGGAATAGCATTTAAGGAATCTCTAATTGAGATTCCTTAAATGCAAATCATTACCCATTTTTAAATTGCGATTTCGCAATTTTTGGCCGCTATTTACTACGAATTCTGACTTTGTGGTAAATAGCGAAAAATTCGAAAAAAGCACTTTAGTGCATTTTTCTCAGTTGCATGTTACACACACACACATGTCCTTTGGACATGTGTGTGCGCAACACCTGTGTACATTTGCTTTTCAGGGGTGCTACAGGGTGTCCTTTGGACACCCCTGGCACCCTTGAAATCGCATCCTTATTTGCAATTAGCAAATTGCTAATCGCAAATAAGGAATAACTTCCCATTCATTCCTATGGGCCTACAGGCCCATATGAATGAATGGGAAGTTATTCCTTATTTGCGATTAGCAATTTGCTAATCGCAAATAAGGAATAACTTCACATTCATTCCTATGGGCCTGTAGGCCCATAGGAATGAATGGGAAGTTATTCCTTATTTGCGATTAGAAATTTGCTAATCGCAAATAAGGATGATGTAGGAATCGCAATATTTTGTGCCATTCCTACATGAATCCCGTTTTGCAAGTCCCTAATAGCGATTCCTTAATAATCGCTATTAGGGGCTCGCAAAACGGGACTATGATGAATCTAGCTGCTAGTGACTTGTTAGTAAATCTGCCCGAAAGCTTGTAACTCAAGGCCTGATTTCGACTTCTGAGTACCAATTGTACTCTGTCAGGGCAAAAGAGTCAAATACTCTGTCGCCCTAACGGGATGCTTGTCTTCCCAATTTAGATTTCTCTTCCGGCCTAGCAAATAACTCTAGTCATTTACGGCAAACACCATCATGGTAGTTGCTTTCAAAGAGTTAAAAGATTGATGGATGGCTCTGTCAAACATGACACCAGCCGGTCAAACTTTTAACATGTTTTTGTTACTTCAAAAACAAAATGCCATAGGGGTATTTTGTTTTAGAAATAACAAAAGCTAATGCCTCTCACGCAATGGGACGTTTCGCCTATGTTGTGGGGGTCATTTAAATGTTTTTACTGTCCCTTACTGGACACGTTTTTCACAGCAATAAGGGAAAGGAAAAACTGGCCATTCAACCACCAACAGTAAATTGGGTGGGTGGGTGACTGGTTAAATATACGATAGAAAAGAATTAGTTGCCTCGCACACCGCTCTTTTGCTAGGTTTTCTAGATTCATTCTCTTACGGAGCAATCCTGGTTGACGCTTCATCCTTGTTGCGTCAGTCAAGTCAATTAGAAAAAAACGCTGATGTACGCAGTACTACCAGTCCCAGGATGCATCACGTTTTGTAGGATAAATATAATCCTCAATGTTAACCAAATTGAATCCATTAATCCACTTATTTCAGTTTGTGTTTTCAGTATTGATTGATATGTTGGTTGGTTGGTTCAAAACAAATTGATTCTAATTTTCAAGTGCATGTATAATGCCCAATCGCCTTTAATACAGCATGTTAAAATCCCTTGTTTCGAAAATACGAATGATTAACCCAATGCATTTCAAGCCTTTGCGTCTCTTCGTCAGGGGTTCGTATCTGTGAAATTAAAATCAAATGACGATACCCGTCGGGACCTGATCCACGTACTAGGTTGGGAAGTATCGCCAGAGGAGACAAACGGTCCCCTAGCACTTCAACGTGTAACAGGATCCCTGTACCAACATACCCGTAAAGATAAAGGGTCTCATTTATGAGAAATGACGCATCGCTGCGTGAAAGCAGCGATGCGTCACTTTTCAGTGCGCCCTCCTTGCGACATTCCTGATGCGTCATATTTAATGTATGACGCATCATGTCGCAAGGAGTTACAGATACGTCAGTATTTCTGACGTATCTGTAAGCGCTAAAGTGATGCATTGCTGGAGTGTGTCACAAAAGTGACGCAACTCCAGCAAGGCATCCTTTCACATGGGGAAAGCCCCATGTGAAAGGGCTTGCGTCAGTCTTATGCCTGCTGTGAGGCAGGCGCAAGATTTTAACTCAACAGCATCCTAAAAGTGACGCAGTGAAATGTCATAGATTTCACTGCGTCACTATTACGAGACTTTCTGCGGGGGAATGCCCCCTCTGCATACATTATACCTGACGCAGGTATAATGTAGCGCAGGGGTTTACAAAGTGACGCATCTGCTTAGATGCGTCACTTTGTAAATAGTGCGCAACAGGAGGCATGTTTTACACTGCCGATGCGTCACAAAAAGTGACGCATCGGAAGCGCAAAACTGACGCAAGGCCTCATAAATGAGGACCAAAATACTTTACGAACAGGATCTGTGAGTATATTGAGCCACCACATACACAACGCGCTTTAGGGTGCACGTTGATATACCTACACTCCTTAGTGGCCTCCCCCTCTTTTGGCCACTCACACCATTGGTACTGAAAAAAGCCTCACGACTAACGTAGAAGGCTTAAACTAGTAGACCTACACCTTTCGATTGAGATATAGAGGGATATTTTATCCTCAACTATATCCTGCCTATGTTTTTACCTATGCCGTAGGACCCTTCAATTAAAACTTTTAAAAGGGCATTTATTTAGGCATTTTTAGCTCATAATTCACCACACATAGCACGTTCACTTTTCACACGAAATCCCGCTCCGCTCTAGACAAGCGTTGCAGCACAGCTGGATCGCACTCGGTGATCCAGCGGGGCCCCGATGATGAAGCATGCCACCTACCAGGTAGGTGGGTGAGGGTTTTCTTAACAACAAAACCCTGTTGTTATCATCACATGACCAGGTGCCAGGGTAATATCCCTAATATACCTGCTTGAGGTCTTGTCCAAGTTGTTCTAATATATATGGTTGGGGAAAAGGACAAGTACCACTGTCTATTCCCTTCTCTCCTGATGCTATTTGGTTGTGAGTGTGCAGCCACAACACAAGTCCTATAATTTTTAAATGTAGATAGATTTTTCCTTTTTGGCTTAGACGAATCGCCTGCAGAATACTCATTTTGGCGAGAAATATGTTGACCCATTACTTATAGGGACGCCACTACCTGAGACATTACCTCACTTTTGCACCTTATAATTCAGTTTTTACTTAGGGTAGGAGACCCCTTGATTGAAATTGTTTTCTTAGGTACTCCCAACACTATTTTACAGTTACATCCAATATTTACACACATCTACACACACGAGGCCCCCCACCCGCACTTCACCAAACAGCAATTGGAAAAAGTGCCCCTACTATAGGGAGCCCGTCGGGGATTGTACCACCGACCCAACGAGGAGCAGCCCGATGGTGACGCATGAAGCCCGACAGGGTGTGTGAGGGCATTACAATCCAAGACAATGGATTCCCAACTTTGAACCCCAGTGGTCAGGTTGGTTTATAATTCCCTGTGTTCTTTGTCTCTCAACTTCATAGGAACAGCATATTCTTCTTGCTGAACTTATTGTCCTTGGGCCCTTATGCTGGACCTGTCTAAAAGCCCACTGTCCCTTCTTTGGTTACTAATATTAAATAAGTCTCATGTGGCAAAAACAAGGCCCCTTCAAAAGCTATGCTTGCCTATTGTATTGTACTTTACTTGCACCTGTATGCCACTTCACACCCTTATTGCGCCCCAAACACTTTGGTAGGCAAGTCATGAATATGACGTTACAATGCAAACAATTACAACACATGCTTTTACAAAGCAGTTTTTACATCACAACTACCATTACATTGCATGATTTTACATTACAACACATTTTTAGAAACTACCACTACAACGCATTCCATTACAATGCATAATACTTTTAGGGCAACTGTAGGCAAAGTGTTGGATAGTGTAGGGGTAAAAATTACTATTCCCAGTATGGTAAGTTTTGAATAGTGTAAGGCTACAAATTACTATTCCCATATACCCCAAAAACCCATACCCACCCTAAAACTAAAAAATCTCCTTTACTTACCTTATAATGCATTGCAATGGCATGCGTTGTAATGACATGCGTTGTAATGGCATGCGATGTAAAGGCAGTTGCGTTGTACCAGTTGCGTTGTAAAAGCAGTGCGATTAATGACTGCGTTGTAATGGATGTTTCCTGCAAGTCATATATACCATTCTGTAGGGCATGGTTAGAGGGTGTTAGATTGTGGTGTGGTCTATGTGGTAAGTGTTACAGTGTTGTGACTGATAACCAAGGTGGTGCTTATGTCTTGTCATACGTTCTTGTGCTTCAACAGACAGTGAGACAAAGAGGCGTGAGGTATAGAATACCGTGGGGCAGATTTACAATAACTGGCGCATCCCCAGGGATGCGCCAGTTATCGTGCGCCGCAGCTCCGCCACCCATGGTGCGCCGCATTTACAATGCTGCGCACTGTGGGGCAAAAACAGCACAGATGCATCACGCATCTGTGCCATAAAGGCGGCGCATTGCTGGAGTTGCGTCGCAAGCACGACGCAGCTCCAGCAATGCTCTGGGGGCCCTATCTGTCCAATGCTGCGTCAAGCCATACGCCTGCTTCAAGCAGGCGCAGGTTTGACGCAGCATTGGCCTAAAAGTGCCTGCGTGAAATCTTGTAGATTTCACGCAGGCACTTTTGCGAGGCGCATCGGCCCAGGAACGCCCACCCTGCGCCGGAACGCCCACAGGTGGCGCAGGGCTTTACAACGTGACGCATCTGCCTAGATGCGCCACGTTGTAAATGGGTCGCAGGGATGCGCCACGTTTGCGCCGCTGTTGCGTGATGCAACGGCGGCGTAAACGTGGCGCAAGTCCGACATAAATCTGCCCCTAAAGATTTATCGTATATTGGTATGTCTGGTTGGAAGCATGTGAGTTGCAAGTGTGGTCTGTGCGAGTTCTGCTTGATGACCAGAGCTGTATTCTAATTGTGGTATGTCACTGCACATGGGTCTGTAGAGGAGCAACAGGATAGGATGCTTAGCATATAAGGCATTGTTGTGTCTGGTTGGAGGAATGTAGAAATGCAAGCAAGGGCAATTTGAGAAGTGTTTTTTGTGTTAGAGAATTGTTTTTGTGGCCTGCAGGATTGTCACTGGTTGATCTTATCATGTGCCTGCAAATGTGTAGCTGGTGTTATGCATGAAATGGTGCGAAGAAGAGTGACAGATAACAGGGTATGTGGTCATATCTACCATCCTTGTGGGAGATTTGATTGTGATACTGAATACTGCGCCATCCATACCTTGCCGTGACACTGGATGCTTCAGTCTTTTGGTTGATGAAATCCTCATTATCCATTTGGGAGGAACCAGCAGCTTGATGTACAAACAAACTTTGCAATCCCAAAGCATGTGATTTACAAATATGCAGGGTTTCCAACTGCAAATTGGATATTTGTTATTTGCTAAACCCGTTTTGCAATTTGGTAACAGGTTGCCGAATCGCAAAATGGGTTTAGAAAGGCATATTAGAACATTGGAATGTTGGGAGCTCCATTGAAAACAATGGAGTGCTCCGGGCTTATACCGGCTGGAATAAGCCAGGAGTTCCAACATTCCAATGTTTCTTTGTTCCCTGAGGGGATTCCAATCCCCTCACGCTCCCATAAGGCTTTGTTCTTTTTTGTTAAAACATTCTACCCTCTAGTGGCAGAATGTTCTAATAGCCTTATAGCCCTTCGTAGCTGGGATATACCGGCTATTAAAGTCCCTCTCCCTTGTTAAAGGCCCTTGCCTTCGGCTCAGACCTTTAACGTTGGAGAGGGCCTTTAATAGCTGGTATAGCCCTCTACGGGGGGCTATAAGGCTATAATGAACCACTATTTGGATTGACGGTATACGAAAAGTTGCTTATTAGTTGAGGGGGGTGAGAGGGGTGTGAGAGACCAACTCAAGTAATACACACAACACAATTCTTGTCCACAAAAGTCACTAAATAACCTCCCACTTTACCCTAATGTAGTTTGCAACAAAGCAGTCAGTCTCAACTTAGAAGCAATGCGTAAAGGATTTATGCAGCACTCAACCTTTTATAAAGTGAAAAAACACCACAATAAAAATCCCCCAAACCACTGTAGAAAAATAGAGTACATTTTAATAAATAAAAAATACAAAAACGACAAAAATCTAATAAATAGAACCAGAGTTATGAATTTTTTAAATCTCAGTTGAAAATGGCACCAAAAAGACACAAAATGTAAAATTCAGGTTGACCACAATGGAGCGCAAGTCGGATACAGGGACCAGGATGTTTCCAGTGCATGTTTCACCTTCTCAAAGTCTAAGTCCATCTGAGCAGCCTCAACACGAGCTTTGCAATAGTAGAGTCCAAAAGGGAATTGATGTTGTTGTGAGGAGCTTTCATTGCTGGATCTTGGCATGGTTGCTTGATGTTGGCAGTCACTGTTTTCACGAAGAGCATGTTGGAACTTCATATTGGCAGGAGACACAACGACCTTTGCAGACATGAGTCACCTGCACGTGGTCACGAAGATTCCCAAACATCTGGATTTTTACATTTCTTGTAATTTTGCCTTGGAGAAGTACGCTCTGATTTCACCAAAGTGTATAGGACCTGGAAGGCACCGCATGGGGATCAGGGGCAGTATTGCACATGTCTGCGTCGGCGCTAGTTATCGCTGTGCACCAGAGTATGCGCCTGATGGCATTACATAGGATCAGTTTGTAGTGCGCCGTGATGTTGGCGCAGACTTTGAGTTCTTCATTTATGTGCATTTGCATCTGTGCACATATTGTATTACCACACAGACGCAAACGCACACAAACATACTCTGGCGCACAGCAACAACTAGTGGCTGCGCAGTCAACATTGTTAAACAATGTTCCAACCCAGCTGCCAGCAAAAACAACATCACACCCTCATATGAGCTGTGCTAAAACCTTGTGAGACTTATTCAACAACAAGATCACAACCATAAACAGAATCTTTGAACCCCAACCCACACCTACCCTCTTCCTCAACAGATACGCCACCACTGCAACCAACACAAATGACAGACTGACCACCTGGACCCTTCTCACCACCCAAGACACCAGCTTCATCATGAAATCCATCCAACACCTCTATCACCGCTGCAACATTTACCGACACCTGGAACCAAGCTGAAGTCAGACCCCTACTAAAAAAAAACCTCAGTAACCCCAGCAAACTCAAAAACAACAGGCCAATCTCCCTGCTCCAAATTCCCACTGAAGGTACTGGAAAAGATCATCAAAAAACACCTGATGACACATTTGGTGCAGCACAGATACTCAACCCCTCTCAATCTGGCTTCCACAGCAAACAAAGCACCAAAACCACCCTGATCGCAGTCACTGACAACATCTGAATCCTCCTCAATTGAAAAGAAACAGCAGCTCTGATCCTCCTTGACCCCTCAGCAGCCTTCAACAGCATATCTAAGTATGGGCAAATTTTGCGAATTCGCGGTTCGCGAATTCGCACAAAAATCAGCGAATTCGCGGATTTCCCCGCAAAATCGCGGATTGTTTGCAATTGCACTATACTCAATTGGAGTACTTTCTACTGGCTAATCAGTAAGTGCTACCTCGTTGGGTAAATGTATCGTGCTTTCCCTACACTACAGCTGCGTAAAGGCCTAGAAGAGTTGTCCACTCACCACGTGTGTCTGTAACTTTGCCACCATGCCCCTAGGCGCCGAGGTCCCTCGAGTGAGCTGTCCATCACAGTGGGGGAAAGGGCGGGAAGAGGTTGCATAGCCTAGTGTGTGTGGGGCCAGTCTTCTGTGCGAGTTCACATGCCTCTTGTTTATAAAGGGTCCCTTCCTGCACAAAAACAAACCCTCCTGTAACACAGACACAGTTGCACTAAGGTACAAGGATGCCTGCATCAGAGCTAGGCTGCATTCAGTATGCTAGCGCAAGGAGAGAGCAGGCATGCTTCATATCTTAGCAGATATGGCTAATTTCGCTCTCTCCCTGTAGCACAGTTCAGCAAGTTGTCTTGCTGCGTAGTGTGGATCACTGACATAATATCGAGGGACATAATATCGACTATCAAAAATATCGGCGACAAAATATCGACAGACAGAATATCGACTTTGTATGTACAAACAGGTAAGTACAAAAATATCTAGTAAAAAATATCGTTTACAATATTATAGTTTATAAAAATATTGACTTTATTAAAAACAATGTTAAATTAAATTAATATTAAAAATTAATTACTAAAATATACTTAAAAATACTTAAATTACCTTATAATAATTAAATAATTAATGAAAGTTATAAAAAATAAATTTTACAATCATATTTGTTAAAACATATATATATAGTAACATAATATAATTAAATAATATCCAATATTATTACCGTAGGATAGCGGAAGTGTAAAAATTACTAGTCCCACTCCAGAGAGTACAACAGTAGGGAAAGCGTTGGATAGCGTAGGGGTAAAAATTACTATTCCCACTCCAAAGTGTGCAACAGTAGGGAAAGCGTTGGATAGCGTAGAGATAAAAATTACTATTTCCCCTCCAAAGAGTGCAAGAGTAGGGAAAGCGTTGGATAG
The DNA here is from genome assembly GCF_964261635.1 of Lissotriton helveticus. Classification (NCBI taxonomy): domain Eukaryota; kingdom Metazoa; phylum Chordata; class Amphibia; order Caudata; family Salamandridae; genus Lissotriton; species Lissotriton helveticus. Next base: position 31,747,825 of record NC_136072.1, on the reverse strand, counting down.
CGTAGGGGTAAAAATTACTATTCCCACTCCAAAGAGTGCAACAGTAGGGAAAGCGTTGGATAGCGTAGAGGTAAAAATTACTATTCCCACTCCAGTGAGTGCAACAGTAGGGAAAGCATTGGATAGCGTAGGGGTAAAAATTACTATTCCCACTCCAGTGGGTGCAACAGTAGGGAAAGCGTTGGATAGCGTAGAGGTAAAAATTACTATTCCCACTCCAAAGAGTGCAACAGTAGGGAAAGCGTTGAATAGCGTAGAGGTAAAAATTACTATTCCCACTCCAGCGAGTGCAACAGTAGGGAAAGCGTTGGATAGCGTAGAGGTAACAATTACTATTCCCACTCCAGTGGGTGCAGCAGTAGGGAAAGCGTTGGATAGCGTAGGGGTAAAAATTACTATTCCCAGTCCAGAGTGCAACAGTAGGGAAAGCATTGGATAGCGTAGGGGTTAAAATTACTATTCCCACTCCAAAGAGTGCAACAGTAGGGAAAGCGTTGGATAGCGTAGGGGTAAAAATTACTATTCCCACTCCAGAGAGTGCAACAGTAGGGAAAGCATTGGATAGCATAGGGGTTAAAATTACTATTCCCACTCCAAAGAGTGCAACAGTAGGGAAAGCGTTGGATAGCGTAGGGGTAAAAATTACTATTCCCACTCCAGAGAGTGCAACAGTAGGGAAAGTAAATACTTCTTATATTATTTAAAAAAATATAAATTAATATGTATAAAAAATTATTTAAAAGTAATTACCAATTTATTATAATATAATAATTAATCAATTAAAATTACAAATTACAATATATTTTTACAATTAGTTACCTGTTCAAATTAATTACAAATTAACAATTAATTAATTAATTAACAATTAAATATTAATTAACAATTAATTCAAATTAAATACAATTAAATACATTTAATTATTTAATTAATAATGAATAAATTACTTCACACCCTATTCCCCTATAAACTCACAACCCGCTACAGAAAATAAATTAGTAAAATTAACATAATTAGCAATTAATCAATAAAATAAAAATTAATTGGCAATTAAAATTTAATTAATTACCCATAAATAATTAATTAACAAATAATTTTTAAAAAATGCAAATAAATATTGTTATAAATTTAATAAATTATAAATAAATTACTTCCCACCCAATTCCCCTATAAACCCACAACCCGCTACAGAAAATAAATTAGCAAAATTCACATAATTAGCAATTAATCAATTAATTGAGAATTAATTGCCAATTAAAATTTAATTAATTACCAAATATAAATTAATTAACAATTAATTAAAAATGAATAACAATATATACATTTACATATTTAATTAATAATAATTAAATTACTTCCCACCCTATTCCCCTATAAACCCTCAACCCGCTACAGAATTAAATTACGCAAAATTAAAAAAAATCATTAATTACAATTAATTATAACATAATACACACTTTTCACACATATAATAACATAACAAACACTATAAAAAATTTGATATTATTAAAAATTCGATAATTTTAATAAACTATATTATATACTTCGATATTTTAACTTTCTATATTTTTAACTTTCGATATTACATTACTTACCTTCAAAACGATATTTTTGATGTCTATATTCTGTCCATTCGATATTTTGTCCAGCCTATATTTTGGACTCGATATTATGTCCATTCGATATTTTGAAGTCGATATTATGTCTGTTTACCGCGTAGTGTAGCATTGCATTTAGTGACTTGTTAGTAAATCTGCCTGAAAGCTTGTAACTCAAGGCCTGATTTAGACTTCTGTGTACCAATTGTACTCTGTCAGGGCTAAAGAGTAAAATACTCTGTCGCCCTAATGGAATGCCTGTCTTCCCAATTTATATTTCTCTTCTGGCCTAGCAAATGACTCTAGTCATTTACGGGAAACACCATCATGGTAGTTGCTTTCAAAGAGTTAAAAGATTGATGGATGGCTCTGTCAAACATGACACCAGCCGGTCAAACTTTTAACATGTTTTTGTTACTTGAAAAACAAAATGCCATGGGGGTATTTTGTTATAGAAATAACAAAAACGTATGGCTCTCATGCAATGGGAGGTTTCGCCTATGTTGTGGGGGTCATTTAAATGTTTTTACTGTCCCTTACTGGACACGTTTTTCACAGCAATAAGGGAAAGGATAAACTGGCCATTCAACCACCAACAGTAAATTGGGTGGGTGGGTGACTGGTTAAATATATGATAGAACATACTTCGTCAAGCCGTCGGACGAATGTTAGCAATGGAGTAGTCTCCATCACTAACATATTTAAGGTTTCCTTGACTGTAAATCAGGTGGGCGAAATATCAGTTGGGTGAAGAGGGTATTCCATTACTGTTGCAATAGAGTACCCTTTCTGCCAAACTCCAAATCAGCCCCATTGCACTAGCTCTCAATGTGATCCCCTCCTCACAATTCCCACATTTGTCTACAAGGTGGTGAAAAAGAATTCAGCACAATAATGTGTGTTTGGTAAAGTGTTAGTGGCCAGCTTTAAAGACATTGGGGAATAGTAGCAAACCGTAGTGGGTAGGTCGGCAGCTTCATGCAACTAGCACAAACTACATGAGGAACCCTCGTGTGTTTAAAAACCTACCGGGTGCTGTGACGCCTGTTTAGCATATTAGTCTGGGTAGTTCCAGTCTACCAGGTATTCCACTATTTAGTCCTATTGTTGTTGTGAGTGTGCAGCCACAACACAAGTCCTATAATTTTTAAATGTGGATAGTTTTTTCCTTTTTGGCCCTGACGAATCGCCTGCAGAATACTCATTTTGACGAGAAACATGTTGACCCATTACTTATAAGACGCCACAACCTGAGACATTTCCTCAGTTTTGCAACTTATAATTAAGTTTTTACTAAGGGTAGGAGACCCCTTGATTAAAATTGTTTTCTTAGGTACTCCCAACCCTATTTTACAGTTACATCCAATATTTACACACATCTACACACACGAGGCCCCTCACCCGCACTTCACCAAACAGCTATTGGAAAAAGTGCCCCTACTATAGGGAGCCCGTCGGGTATTGCAACACCGACCCAACGAGGAGCAGCCCGATGTAGACGCATGACACCCGACAGGGTGTGTGAGGGCATTACAATCCAAGACAATGGATTCCCAACTTTGAACCCCAGTGGTCAGGTTGGTTTATAATTCCCTGTGTCCTTTGTCTCTCAACTTCATAGGAACAGCATATTCTTCTTGTTGAAATTATTGTTCTTGGGCCCTTATGCTGGACCTGTCTAAAAGCCCACAGGGGCATATTATCAAGGTGGTTTATCTCTGCTTTTTTGGCTTTAATAGCCAAGAAAGCGGAGATAAAATTATCTCCCTATTTCCTAGCTGTCGCTAACACCAGTTAGCGACAGCTAGTAGGAGATAGCGACCATCTTGGGCCCCACTTTGCATGTCAGAGAAATTTATCACTAATGACATGCAAAGTGGGTGTGCCAAGATGTTAGCGACTGGAAACAGTCGCTAACATCACTATCTCCTATTACCAACTTTTGGAGATATTCGCGCTAAGCGCAAATATCTCCAAAAGCTAACACCTGCCCCAGAGCAGTTCTTAGCCATGTTATCCAATGGGAGGTGGATAACATGGCTAAGAGCATTAGCTCGGTAATGCATGAATATTGCTGACTTTTCATCGATATTCATGCATTGCAGCCGATTTTAGCGCATTTGCGATAAACCTTGGTAATACCACGGTTTATCTGCGATAAAAATCGCCGCAGGTCGGCGATACATTTTTGTCTCTAACCAAGCAATAGCGATAATTATTGCTATTGCTTGGTAATATGCCCCACTGTCCCTTCTTTGGTTACTAATATTAAATAAGTCTCATGTGGCAAAAACGGTCCCCTTTCAAACAGCTATGCTTGCCTATTGTATTGTACTTTACTTGCACCTGTATGCCACTTCACACCCTTATTGAGCCCCAACACTTTGTTAGGCAAGTCATGAATATGACGTTACAACACAAACAATTACAACACATGCTTTTACAATGAAGTTTTTACATCACTACTACCATTACATTGCATGATTTTACAACGCATATCATTACAACACATTTTTAGAAACTACCACTACAACGCATTCCATTACAATGCATACCATTACAATGCATACCATTACAATGCATACCATTACAACGCATACCATTACAATGCATAACACTTTTAGGGCAACTGTAGGCAAAGTGTTGGATAGTGTAGGGGTAGAAATTACTATTCCCAGTAGGGTAAGTTTTGGATAGTGTAAGGGTAAAAATTACTATTCCCATCTACTCCAAAAACCCATACCCGCCCAAAACTAAAAAAATCTCCATTACTTACCTTATAATGCATTGTAATGGCATGCGTTGTAATGGTATGCGTGTAATGGCATTCGTTGTATTGATGTGTTATAATGGCATGCGTTGTAATGGCATGTGATGTAAAGGCAGTTGCGTTGTAACAGTTGCGTTGTCAAAGCAGTGCAATGTAATGACTGCATTGTAATGGATGTTTCCTGCAAGTCACATACTATTTTGTAGGGCATGGTTAGAGGGTGTTAGATTGTGGTGTGATCTATGTGGTAAGTGTTACAGTGTTGTGACTGATAACCAAGGTGGTGCTTATGCCTTATCATACGTTCTTGTGCTTCAACAGACAGTGAAACAAAGAGGCGTGAGGGATAGAATACTAAAGATTTATCGTATATTGGTATGTCTGGTTGGAAGCATGTGAGTTGCAAGTGTGGTCTGTGCGAGTTCTGCTTGATGACCAGAGCTGTGTTCTTATTGTGGTATGTCACTGCACATGGGTCTGTAGAGGAGCAACAGGATAGGATCCTTAGCTTATAAGGCATTGTTGTGTCTGGTTGGAAGAATGTAGAAATGCAAACAAGGGCTATTTGAGAAGTGTTTTTTGAGTTAGAGAATTGTTTTTGTGGCCTGCAGGATTGTCACTGGTTGATCTTATCATGTGCCTGCAAATGTGTAGCTGGTGTTATGCATGAAAAGGTGCGAAGGAGAGTGACAGATGACAGGGTATATGGTCATATCTACCATCCTTGTGGGAGATTTGATTGTGATACTGAATACTGCGCCATCCATACCTTGCCGTGACACTGGATGGTTCAGTCTTTTGGTTGATGAAATCCTCATTTTCCATTTGGGAAGAACCAGCAGCTTGATGTACAAACAAACTTTGCAATCCCAAAGCATGTGATTTACAAATATGCAGGGTTTCCAACTGCAAATTGGATATTTGTTATTTGCTAAACCCTTTTTGCAATTTGGTAACAGGTTGCCGAATCGCAAAATGGGTTTAGAAAGGCATATTAGAACATTGGAATGTTGGGAGCTCCATTGAAAACAATGGAGTGCTCCGGGCTTATACCGGCTGGAATAAGCCAGGAGTTCCAACATTCCAATGTTTCTTTGTTCCCTGAGGGGATTCCAATCCCCTCACGCTCCCATAAGGCTTTGTTCTTTTTTGTTAAAACATTCTACCCTCTAGTGGCAGAATGTTCTAATAGCCTTATAGCCCTTCGTAGCTGGGCTATACCGGCTATTAAAGTCCCTCTCCCTTGTTAGAGGCCCTCGCCTTCGGCTAAGGCCTTTAACGTTGGAGAGGGCCTTTAATAGCTGGTATAGCCCTCTACGGCGGGCTATAAGGCTATAATGAACCACTATTTGGATTGACGGTATACGAAAAGTTGCTTATTAGTTGAGGGGGGTGAGAGGGTGTGAGAGACTAACTCAAGTAATACACACAACACAATTCTTGTCCACAAAAGTCACTAAATAACCTCCCACTTTACCCTAATGTAGTTTGCAACAAAGCAGTCAGTCTCAACTTAGAAGCAATGCGTAAAGGATTTATGCTGCACTCAAGCTTTCATAAAGTGAAAAGAACACCATAATAAAAATCCCCCAAACCACTGTAGAGAAATAGAGTAAATTTTAATAAATAAAAAACACAAAAAAGACAAAAATCCAATAAATAGAACCAGAGTTCTGAATTTTTTAAATCTCAGTTGAAAATGGCACCAAAAAGACACAAAATGTAAAATTAGGGTTGACCACAATGGAGTGAAAGTCGGATACAGGGACCAGGATGTTTCTAGTGCATGTTTCACCTTCTCAAAGTTTAAGTCCATCTGAGCAGCCGCAACACGAGCTTTGCAATAGTAGAGTCCAAAAGGGTATTGATGTTGTTGTGAGGAGCTTTCATTGCTGGATCTTGGCATGGTTGCTTGATGTTGGCAGTCACTGTTTTCACGAAGAGCATGTTGGAACTTCATATTGGCAGGAGACACAACGACCTTTGCAGACATGAATCACCTGCACGTGGTCACGAAGATTCCCAAACATCTGGATTTTTACCTTTCTTGTAATTTTGCCCCTGGAGAAGTACTCTCTGATTTCACCACAGTGTATGGGACCTGGAAGGTACCGCATGGGGATCAGAGGCAGTATTGCACATGTCTGCGCCGGCGCTAGTTGTCGCTGTGCGCCAGAGTATGCGCCTGATGGCATTACATAGGATCAGTTTTTAGTGCGCCGTGATGTTGGCGCAGACTTTGAGCTCTGTGTTTATGTGCATTTGCATCTGTGCACATATTGTATTAGCACACAGACTCAAACGCACACAAACATACTCTGGCGCACATCAACAACTAGTGGCTGCGCAGTCAACATTGTTAAACAATTTTCCAACCCAGCTGCCAGGGAAAACAACATCACACCCTCATATGAGCTGTGCTAAAACCTTGTTGACTTATTCAACAACAAGATCGCAACCATATACAGAAACTTTGAACCCCAACCCACACCTACCCTCTTCCTCAACAGATACGCCACCACTGCAACCAACACAAATGACAGACTGACCACCTGGACCCTTCTCACCACCCAAGACACCAGCTTCATCATGAAATCCATACACTCAAGAATTCACACAGACCCATGCCCGCGCCACATCTTCAAACTCGGAAACCAAAGGATTGGCCAGGAACTCGCCACTCTGCACAACACCTCTATCACCGCTGCAACATTTCCCGACACCTGGAACCAAGCTGAAGTCAGACCCCTACGGAAAAAAAAGTTGACCCCAGCTAATTCACAAAAGACAGGCCAATCTCCCTGCTCCCATTCCCACTGAAGGCACTGGAAAAGATCATCAAAAAACACCTCATGACACATTTGGAGCAGAACAGATACTCAACGCCTCCCAATCTGGCTTCCACAGCAATCAAAGCACCAAAACCACCCCGATCGCAGTCACTGACGACATCTGAATCCTCCTCAATGGAGAAGAAACAGCAGCTCTGATCCTCATTGACCCCTCAGCAGCCTTCAACACCATATTCCACCACATGCTAATCGAAAGACTCCATCATATCGGCATCCAAGGGAACGCGCTCAGATGGGTCACCTCCTTCCTCAATGGAACAGCCCAGAGGATCTACCTCGCAACATTCACCTCCGACCACAAGGAGAGCACCTGCGGTGTCCCCCAGCACTCATCCCTCAGCTCCACGCTCTTCAATGCATAAATTAGCCTGTTGGCCAACATTGTCAGATCCACGGTCTCAACATAATTTCCCACACAAACGACATTTAACTCCTCTCACTCACTGACGACCCTACCACCACCAGAACCAACTTCCACAGATGCATGACAAGTGTCACCAACTAGAAGAAGAACAACTACCTGCAGGCAAACACAGACAAGACAGAAGTACTGATCTTCAGCAACAGCCGCAACACATGGAATGACTCCCATTGGTCAACAGAACTGGGACCCGCTCCCACTCCCTCCGACCACACCAAAAACCTCAGAATCATCATTTACAGCAAGCTGACAATAAAATCGCAAATCAACACTGTCTCCTCCACCTGCTTTCTCACTCTATACGTGCTATGTATGATCTTCAAGTGGTTACCCCAACACCCACGACTAATGGTGACACAGGCCCTCATCACCAGCCGACTGGACTATGGCAATGCCCTCTACGTAGGACTCACCACACATCTCCTACAGAAACTTCAGACCATACAGAACTCTGCAGCCAGACTCATCCTTGCCATTGCCTGATGAGCCCACATCACACCCCACCTCAGGAAACTCCACTGGCTCCCCGTTGCAGAAGATATTCCAATTCAAGCTGCTGACCCATGCAAACAAGGCTCTACATAACCAAGGATTTGCCTACATTAACCACCACCTGAACTTAAACCAACCATCGAGAAGGCTAGGCTCCTTCTCCTTTTCACTTGCCCATGCTCCCTGCATCTACCAATGCAGAAGTGGAGAACACTTATCCTCCCACATCACAGCAAAGACCGGGAACAGCCTCTCCATGCAACTCAGTTCTGGACTTCATTCTGACCGGCCCTCAAGACCTGGCTGTTGAATAAGCCTCCTGGACATGCAAGCACCTGGATACACTACTGGGTGATTAGCTGCACTTTGTAAATACTGATTGATTTATTTGATTGATTTTCAGGGGATATTTCAAGTAGGAGGTTGTTGGAGCTCCTAAGGAGGCATTAACCTCCTGCAATGGTCAGTACCTTGGCCAGACAGATTATGGTGTTTTTGTGAAGGGCTTTGTGAATAATGCGAGTCAGTTTCATTATAATCCTAGCTTCAGTCAGTAATCAACATAAAGGAACAAAGATTGGTGTGATGTGGTTTTGTTTTCTTGAGTCCAATACAAGTCCAATAGTGGAGTGCAGGTCTGCTTTTAAGGTTGCCAGGTGGACTTTAGGGATCCCTGTTAGAAGTGCATGCCTGTAGTTTAGTCTTGAGAGGACCAGAGATTGAACCACCTGTTCGAAGTGTTCTGGCGGAAGAATTTGTTTCACTCCTCAACTTAATTTGATTTTTAGTAGTGCTCTTTGGCTATTTTGTTTATATGTGCTTAGAGATGAAGGGCCTCATTTATGAAAAGGGACGCATCGCTGCGTGAAAACAGCGATGCGTCACTTTTCATTGCGCCCTCCTTGCGACACCAATGATGCGTCATATTTACAGTATGACGCATCATGGTGCAAGGCGTTACAGATACGTCAGTATTTCTGACGTATCTGTAGGCGCAAAAGTCACGCATTGCCGGACTGTGTCCCAAAAGTGACGCAACTCCAGCAATGCGTCCTTTCACATGGGGTGAGCCCCATGTGAAAGGGCTTGCGTCAGTCTTACGCCTGCTGTGAGGCAGGCGCAAGATTTTGACGCAACAGCGTCCTAAAAGTGACGCAGTGAAATCACATAGATTTCACTGCGAAACTATTACGAGGCTTTTTGCGGGGGAACGCCCCCTCTGCATACATTATACCTGACGCAGGTATAATGTAGCGCAAGGGTTTACAAAGTGACGCATCTGCTTAGATGCATCACTTTGTAAGTGTGGTGCAACAAGGCAAATTTTTTACTCCACTGGTGCGTCACTAAAAGTGACAGCACTGGCGGCGTAAAAGTGATGCAAGGGCTCATAAATGAGGCCCGTAGGTTTTTGTCCCGGTAAAAAACGAGTAATTTTCATTAGTCTACAATAGATGGTTGGCAGTTGATGATGTTGCTGGCTTTTATAACTTGAGAGTAGTGCTTACAACACAAGTGAAAGCATCCCCTGGCGTACTTCTCAATATTCTCCTGGGAATACCAGAAGTCCTTATATGAATAATCCAAAAGGTCAGGCAGTTCAAATCATCCAATATTCATGTTTAATTTAATTCATTAAATGCTTGGGAATCAATTTTCAATCCATTTAAGTCTAGATATATATCTATTCACAATTACATCGTCAGTCCAATGCATTTCGGGCATATTGGCCCTTCATCTGGGACATTAAGCTAAGAACAAGGTACAGTAAAAATATAATCAACATCTATGTCACTGTAACATTAACCAAAAGTAGTCTATAATGCATGCTTTGTGTTGAACATAGTACATATTCGTGAAGACCCCAAGTGACAATGTGCAATATTATGAACAAAACCAAAGCTCTCTGGCACTCACACGAATGTAATATCAGCTGAATGTGGTCTTTACGATGTAATTGTGAATAGATATATATCCAGAGTTAAATGGATTGAAAATTGATTCCCAAGCATTTAATGAATTGAATTAAACATGAATATTGGATGATTTGAACTGCCTGACCTTTTGGATAATTCATATAAGGAATTCTGGTATTCCCAGGAGAATATTGAGAAGTGTGCCAGGGGATGCTTTCACTTGTGTTGCAAGCACTACTCTCAAGTTGTAATTCAGGACGCCTAAGACAAGAGGCGCCAGCCAGGCAGCACGCTCGAATTTGCTGAGACTTTTTTCTTTGAAATTAAACAACTTTGCTTTACAATTAGGCTGTGCGCTTCTACCTCCATCTTATACTTAAGTTGCTGGCATTTAGCCATGTTTGAGCTGATGTCGAGCTGTTGGGGGGAGAGATAAGTAGTAAATCTGTCTTCTGTGGATTTAGTTTCAATTGATGTTGGGACATCTATGCTTTAGAGTTTATGTCTTTGAGTGAAGAGACTTTTAGTTATTATTGTGTGTCATGTGCATAGAAATAGTATAGATATTGACGCTGTTAAGGAGGGTGCCGAGAGGCTCTAGGTCTGGGGATTGAAAAGGGTGGAGAGTGGTAAGAGCCTTGGGAGACACCCTGTGGGAATGATCTGTTGGTAGATGTTGAACTGAGCACTTTTATGCATTGAAAGTGATTGTATAGAAAAGAGGTCAACCATTTGAGTACAGTCCCTCTCAGTCCTATTCTGGTTTCTAGGATTATCAGAAACTTTAGGTGGTTGACCTCGTCAAACGCTGTAAAGATGATAATGAGGTGAGGAAGCCTGACCTTCCTTTGTCTAACAGAACATAACATAAAATTACAAGAGCATCATGGCAAGGTGTTAAATAGCCATTTCTGTGCACAGCATGTTCTGAATCCAAATTGGGCATAGTTGAGCAGGTCGTTGCCATGGATGTACTATTTTAGTTGGGATTTTTGAGTGATCTGCCCGTTGTCCTGGTCCGCTCGATATTACCTGATACTTCTTTCTTCTTGAGTCTATCCCTAGCGCCGGGAAACCCACTGCGGGTAGCTGTTGCGCGTTACAAGTTAAATAAATAAATAAATAAATAAATAAATTCCATGCAGCTCTTTCAATGGCTTTTGTCAGATTTGAAACTGAGCGGGTATGCGTGAGTGGCTCTATGGATTAGAGAGTAGGTGTGTGAGTGTTTGTATAGGTCTGTAGATGGGTATGTCAGTGTTTGTGTGGAAGTGAGTGTGTGAGATGTATGGGGTACATGTGGGTGTGTGAGTGGTTCTGTAGATGATGTAATCAGTGATGTCATCACTGATGGTATTGGGGATGTCATCAGTGATGTCATCACTGATGTCATCAGTGATGTTATCACTGATGTAATTTGAGATGTTATCAGTGATGTCATCAGTGATGCCATTTGAGACAATTCATTAATTAGTGGATTTTTCTACACTTAGGGGCTCATTATGATCGCGGACGGACTTGAGTCCGTCCGCGACCATGGAGGAGGAGGGAACCTCCGCATGACCTGCGGAGTTCCCTCCTGTCCAATTAGGATGTGACCGCCACCCTGGCGGTCACATCCTCTATTTTTAACATTGCGGCGGGTGCAGCTTCAAGCTGCACCCGCCGCAATGTTAAAAATGCATACATTGCATTTGTATGCAGAAAGCGGCAGGCACCGTGCGGTGCCTGCCGATTACTGCATACAAATGCAGGGGGTTACCATAGGTACTCCCATGTGCACCCCCCACCCACCCTTCACCCAGGGGGCATGCAACGGGCCCCCGCAGTGAAGCTCCGTATGCTTTTCCACGGCGGAAAACCCGCCGTGAAAAAGCAATTCTTTTTGGGCATCCTAATATGGCGGGCGGTGTCTGAGAGACACCGCCACCATATTAGAGATTTTCCGCCGCGGTTGTAAGCCAACCGCGGCGGAAAAGCTGCGGACATAAACCTGGACCCACCAGCCATCCTAATGTGGCCGTGGGTCTTTGGTGGGTCCGCTGCGGGTTTTTCCGTGTCCTCCGGGCCCGCGGTGGCTTCCGCCGGCCCGGAGGATACGGAAAAACCGGTATCCTAATCTGCCCCTAAGTACTGTAATCTGAGAAAACATATGGTAACATATTTTTCATATTATTATATCTGGTACAGTGTGAGAAATAAAATACCACCCCTGGTAGGCCAATAAATTTGCAAATTGCTGATAATCCATGTAGACAAAATCCCACACAGTCCTTTCTTGCCGCAAATAGGACGTAGAAGTATGGTTGGAGAAAATAGTTTTTTTACTTTTGAAAGGCAGTGTTTGGTTTCATCTAAAGACTGCAGTAATTGGAGTATGTGCATCATCTTTCAGACTTTAACTGGAGTGTTGTGTTTAGTTGTTAAATTAACTCCTCAGTATGCCAAATAATCAAAAACAGTAGTATGTAGAAATTGTTGCTGGAGAAACAAAAGGTGTCATTTGTTTTAGTTTTGTAGGCAGTTTTTAGTTCTAACTTAGGACTGCTCTATTTGGAGTATATCCATTCAGTTTTTAACTGTAATTAAAGAATGTAGTGGCTAAAATATTAGTGCAGTTCGGAAATAGATCCGATAAGACTTTTTGGTGACCCACCTTTAGCCGTTGTCTTCTTTATATCAGGGTTCTTCGTCCATTGGTTTGAGAAATGTACAATCAGTTCTTGGATCAGTTCACACTAATATTTTACACTCACTAGCTTTCTTTTAATTGTTCAGGTGCAGCCTTTTACTTTGAGGGGTTACCATGGGGCCTAGTATATATCTGAAAATTATGGCCGTGCATCAAATATTCAATATTTTTTTTTAAAAGTACAGTTAGTGGGTAATTTGTAAAAATGAGTGCCAGGGCTCTAGTCAGCAGGTATTAATAATTTTTAATGTATACTGAATTAATAAACAACAGTTGTTTTGCTCATCACTGAATTCAGAAAACAGCACCACCATGTGGCAGTCTGTCATAGGTACTGGTGCTGACAATTAAGTGACACTGCGTACTGGAAACCACCAGCTCAAAATAAGCACTACAGTCCCTCATCACACATTCAAGATTCTTTTGCTGCTGGCCATTGCCTCCTTTCTGTGTGACCACTTAACTGGTTTTAGCCCTCGCCCCGCGCCTCTTCTTTCGGGCGACTGGGACGCTACTACTATTTAACCAGCCTCATCCCAGTGCGAGCCAGACCTATTGAATTTCTCAATGCTTGATAACTCTCTTTTTGTGATTGCAGCTAGAGCTGTCTCGAGTTGGACTTAACACAACACACTTTTTCCCGTTTCATCACATCCAAGCTCTCTATTTCCATTGACTCTTGATTTCCCCTCTCTCTTCCTCTTTTTCTCTGTCTATCTGTCAATCTCTCAATTAACCTAGGGCCTCATTTATTAATATTATTATTATTTATTATTTAGGAATTTTATATAGCGCTAGCTGGACCCGAGGGTATCAGAGCGCTTTACAACATGTACAGTCATATGAAATTATACAGTACAGATAGTATGATAGTCCATGGAGGATTGAGCCGCGTATAGATCAGATAGGAGCGCGGGTAGGCGAGGGGCGGGTAGGGTGACGATCCTTCTGGACGAGCATCTAATTTGATTCTATACATAGCCAGGTCGGAGGGACCGAGAGGTTTTCTGGGTCCAATTCAAAGTTCAACATCAGAGAATATGGAGAGCTGGAGAGCCGTGACAGTTGCAACCATGTAGCTTATCATTTCGCTCGGGAGCGGTCTAGGAAGAGGGCTTTAAGCAGGTTCTTGAATTTAGGGAATGAGTGGGTCGTTCTGATGTGGGGGGGATGGAGTTCCAGATTTTAGGGGCGTTACCAACCAAAGATTAGGCTGCGGTTTTCTGCTTGCGAGTTTTCAGGGGGATGAGCAGTAGAGTGTTGGAGCTCCTGAGGTTCCTGGACTGCGCGGCTCTTGTGAGTTTAGCGGCTAAGTATTCTGGTTTGCCTGTGTGTAGGGCTTTATGCGTGAGGCAAGCAGTTCTAAAGCTGTCTCGAAGATCCAATGGGAGCCATTTAAGTTCCTTGAGTGCAGGAGAAATGTGGTCGAATTTCTTAGTTCCTGTGACCATTCTTGCTGCAGCATTGAAGGTTGTTTTTAGGGGTGCTAGGGGATATTTTGCTGTTCCGGTCAGAGCTGCGATCCCATAATCGATTCTGGAGAGCATCAGTACTTGCGTGGCTTGTTGGAGATCTTTAGGAGGAAGGAAGGGTTTTATTTTATATAGTAGTTTCAGGTTGAGAAAGGCACTTTTGGTGGATCTCGAAATGTGTTTTTTCAAGTTCAGTTTCGGATCTAGGGTAAAACCTGGCACATTATTTACGCCGCCACTGCGTCACAAAAAGTGACGCAATGGCGGCGCAAATGTGAAGCAGCGGCTCATGAATAAGCCTCCCAGTTTCTATTGTTTACTATCTTTACAGTTTTCTTTTTTACTTCCTCTCTCAGTTTCCTCCTCTTATTTGTATTTCTTTCTCCAGCTCTCTTTTTATGCCCTTTCATTTTCCCTTCTTTCATCCTCTGTTTCTCCTTTACCTTTCCCATTCTTCCCCTCTCTCCGCGTCACACTGTCTCAATTTCTTTCTCTCCCTCTTTCTAAGTCTTTTTTTCTACTCTCACATCAGGAACATCATTCTTTTCAAAAATACTATCCCTCTTTCTTCCTCACAAACGTTCTCTTTCTGTTCACTTTTTTATTTTCTGTCATCTCAGTCTTCTTCCACTCCCTTTTGTCATCTTTCTTTCTTTTTACTTTATTCTCTTTTCCACTCGCAGTCTTTCTGGCTGCATCTTTCCAAGTCTCGTTCATTTTATTTAAATTTGGGCTTGAATAAGAATTAGGTGAAAAATGTAAGGGGCAGATTTGCAACACCTTTGCGTGATTTTTGCGTCCGCCGTTGCGTCACTTTTCGTGATGCAGCGGCGGCATAAAAATGCAGCCCATTTACAAAGTAACGCATCCAGGGAGATGCATCACGTTGTAAAGCCCTGAGTGACATTATACCTGGCTCAGGGTGGGCGTTTCAACGCAGGAATTCCTCGGAAAAGTGCCTCCGTGAAATCTACAAGATTTCACTGCACCACTTCTAGGACGCCACTGCTTCAAAACCTTAAGCCTGCTTCAAGCAGGCATAAGGAGTGACACAGCACAATGAGAATAGGCCTCAATATGCATTGCTGGAGTTGCGTCATGCTTGCAATGGGTGACTTTTCTGCCAGCAGATGCGTCAGAATTTCTGTTAATCTTTGCTCCATGGTGTGCCGTATTGTAAATACAGAGCATCCATGGTGGCGCAAGGGTTTTTCAGGGTGGCGTAGGAAAAGTGATGCATCTCTACAGATGTGTCACTTTCTTTGAAATCTGCCCGAGGTCTTTAGATTTATGAGGAAAATGCTAAATACAAAGGGGCAGACTCAGAAGCCCCGTGCGCCTCCTTGTGCCGCCATTGCGTCCCCTATTTTGACGCAACGGCGGCGCAAACAATGTGGCCTACTTACAACGTGGCGCATCTAGGCAGATGTTGTAAAGCCCTGTGTCAAATTATATCTGCGTCTGGTATGCAGGGTGGGCGTTCCCACGCTGGAAAGCCTCGTAAAAGTGACGTGTGAAATCTACAAGATTTCACTGCATGACTTTCAGAACGCCACTGCTTCAAAACCTTACAACTGCTTGAAACCGGCCTAAGGAGTGACACAGTACAGTAAGGATAGGCCTCAAAATGCATTGCTGGAGTTGCGTCGTGCTTGTGACACAACTCCAACAATGCGTAACTTTTGGGCCAACAGATGCGTCAGAATTTCTGACGCATCTGTTAATCCTTACGCCATGGAGCACTGTATTGTAAATACAGCGCATCCATGGTGGAGTAAGCACATTTGACAGGGGTGCAACGAAACCGACGCATCTATGCAGATGTATCAGTTCCTTCTAAATCTGCCTCAAAATACATTATGGAGAAGAATGCACAGGCAGAATTTCCTTTACCATACTACCCAATTGGTGAAGGAAATCACCTAAATTCAGCATTACCAAAATAATGTGATCAATTTCCACTATCAGCCAATTCCAAATTTGGCCCTAATTCTCATCCCCTCTTTTCTCCTTACTATCTACTTTTTGTCGCTTTTGTATTTTTTTCTTAAGCTCTTTACTTCACCCGCTCTCTACCTACCTTTCTGCCTCACTTTCCCTACCTCTCACCTTTCACCCTCTCTCTCTCGCTCTCCCTCTGTTTAGGAAGTGCCTACTCATAAAGAACTTTTTTTAAAGTATGTATTTATGCATATCATTTTGTGTCACACTCACAAACTTTGTGCGACCCCTGCCCTCCTAGCCGCACAGTTCTTTTGGGGCAACAGCAGACAGCACAAACACGTTGTAAAACAAGACAGGCAAATAAATTGTCACTCAAGTTGCCTTTTATTGTAACTAAATCAGGCATGCAAACTTCAAAACCATCTGGCTGGAAATAACCGAGAAAGCGAAACCAAGCACTGCACAGGCCGAGGTCTACAATGGTGGGACTTTCCCACTTCAAACAAACAGGTATAACAGGATGAAACCGAGTTTGGACCTTTTGTCTTAACTGAAAGTGGCGTCCAAGCATCTAATAGAGGTGCTGCTGAAGACTGTTGCCATGGAGACCAAAACTCTGAGTGCCACTAGACAATGGAATCTATTTAAAGACAGTCCTGGAACCCATGACTCAAGTTTGTTTTGTTTACTAATCATAAAGCTCTGCAGGAGCTTTTAATTTAAGAAAATATGAGACATGGGGAGGGTGGGTGAAATTAAATGAAATTAAATGAAATTGGGTTTATAAAGCGCATGGCTGCCCTGAAGCGTCCCAGCGCTGGTTAACTAATAACAGAAAACTCAAAAGAGGAAGAGAATTTAGGAAGTTAGGGAAAAGAAAAGTTTTATGGGCTTTTCTGAATTTCAGGTAGGAGGATTCCATCCGGATATCCCTGGGAAGAGCGTTCCAATTTTTTGCCGCATTCAAAGAAAACCGGCGGCCTCCGGTGCGGGCTTTCCTCACTCTAGGTATGGTGGCCAGATTTTCTCCGTCAGACCGAAGGGCCCGAGCCGACTTGTAAGGGCAAATCATGTTTCTCAAGGCCGGTGGGCCTTTACCTTGCAGTGTTTTGTGAGCGATGCATAGTGACTTAAAAGCAATTCGCTCCTGGATAGGGAGCCAGTGAAGGGCTCTCAGCAATGGTTTGGCTGAGGCCCGTCTTGGTGCCCCCATAAGCAGCCTGGCCGCGGCGTTCTGTACTCGCTGCAAGATGTTAATAGTGGCCTGAGGCGCGGCCAGGAGGAGAGCGTTGCCATAATCCAGTCTGGACAGAATTAGGCCCTGGATTAGTAGCTTCCTCGATTGAAAAGGCAAGAGGGGGAGAACCTTCCGTACTGCCCGCAGCAAGCCAAAGCAGCCTCCTGCAACTTTCTGTGCATGGGTCTTGAATGTTAATTGGGGTTCAAACCAGACCCCGAGACTTTTAATTTTCTCCTTAGGTGGGGGCAGTTCACCCATACAAGACGGCCAATACTCAGAAGGCAGGGATGTAAATTGGTGACCCAGGACCATGATCTCGGTCTAACCTCCGTTCAGTTTGAGCTTTGAGTCAGTCATCCAAGAGAAAATTGAGGTTAGGCATCTCGAGAGATCGTCAGAGCGTCCCCCTTGTTGCGTCAGTGAGACGACAAGTTGGGTGTCGTCTGCGTAGCTGATGGATTTGATCCCGAAAGGGGCTACTACCTCCTCCAGCGGGGCCATATAAACATTAAACAGTGTGGGGCTCAGGGAAGAACCCTGAGGGACCCCACACTGAAGAGGGGTAGACTTGGACATAGAGCCATTTTCCCAGATCCTGAAGGATCGTTTATCCAGGAAGGATTCCAGCCATCTAAGGGCTGACCCTATGATGCCTAGTTTGGTAAGACGGTGGACCAAGGTTGCGTGATCAACGGTGTCGAATGCAGCGCTTAGATCCAGGAGGATCAGGGCCGCTGATCCCCCTGAGTCCAAGAAGCATTTTGCCTCCTCCGTCACCGCTATGAGGGCAGTGTCAGTGCCCTGACCTGGGCGGAAACCCGTTTGGGAGTCGCTCAGTAGGCCATTACTCTCCAAGAACTCTGAGAGCTGCCTATTGACCACCTTTTCGGCAACTTTGCCCAGTCCCGGTAGCAAAGAGATTGGGCGAAAATTGGCCAAGTCAGTGGTGTCTAGTCCCGGTTTCTTTAGTAGCGTTTTAATTTTGGCCTGTTTCCAGCTCGGGGGAACTGTGCCCGTGGTAAATGAGGTGTTTAACATATCCGTGGCCATCGGGGCGATAGTGCTCACAATTTGTTTAAGGATGTGCATAGGGGCTGGGTCAGAAGGAGAGCCACTTTTTATGTTGGATAGAGTGTTGCAAAAGTCTTCCCTGGTAATACATCTAAACGCCTCAAGTCGGGGGCTAGTAGATACGGGGAGGGGGGCTTCAGTGATTGGTGTTGTAGGTGTTTGAGGTAGGCTATCAAGAATTTTCTGTATTTTTTCGTCGAAGAACTCTGCTAGCAGGTCGCATCTTAGTTCGGAATCCTTATGTAAAGTTGTTGGGGCTGGGATTTTAAGAAGCTGATTGACGATTTTGAACGTTTCCTTAGAGGAGTTAGCTGAAAGTCTAATTTTCTCCTCAAAGAAAGCTGCCTTGGTTTTCTGCCGTGCGGCTTTATAGAGTCTCAGGGCAGCCTGGTAGGAGGTTTTGCTATTGAGTGCCCAGTCTTTCCTCCAAGAACGTTCCAATTTTTTGCAGGCTTTTCTGAGATCTCTTAATTCGGTCGTGAACCAGGGGGATTTAAAAATACTGCTGTTTTTAGTAATCATTTTAAGAGGTAGAACCGTGTTCAAGGAATTATTGAGCCAATTATGGAAATTTATGTCTGCTTGCAAGACATCGGATTCTGCATCGGGAACCGATTGTTCAAGGGCAGATTTCAAGTTTACCACCGATAACCTAGGCCAAGCTCTTTGAAGTATGCGGGGACGAGAGGCCCTAGTCTTTTCAGGATGAGATTCCCAGGAGAAAGGAACTACGAAGTGGTCCGACCATGGTAGGGGCAAAGGGGGTTTGACTACGAGCTGGGTGCTGTTTGAAAAGATCGGGTCCAACAGATGTCCTTTGTTATGAGTAGCTTCCTTGTTTAAGAGATCAAATTCAAAGGTTTTAAGATTTGAGATGAGATCAGCAGCTACTTTGTCATTAAGATCGTCAAAATGCAGGTCAGGTCTCCAAGAACCAAAAAGTTGGAGGCCCGTGCTGCTGCTGCTAAGGTAGCTTCTAATAGGGAGTCTGAGAAATGTTTTAAACTGCCCGGCGGGCGGTAGAAGAGGAAACCTGAGAGGGAATAAGTGGGTGTTAGCTGGATGCTAAAACATGCACTTTCTGAGTCTAAAATGCCGCCTTCCTCAAATCTACAAGTCAAGGAATCTTTGTAGATTATAGCGAGACCCCCTCCTTTCCCTTCATCTCTATTCTGATTCTGGATATAAAAACCGCTTGGAAGGGCAGAGATAATGTCAAAATCTGCATTGGAAGATAGCCATGTCTCCGTAAGGAAGAGCAGGTCAAGATTACATTCTTCAATCAACAGATTGATCTCCAACGCATGCTTTGGTAGTGATCTGCAGTTGAGTAACGCCATCCTCAGTACTCTACCAGCCTTCTTGCCGTTAGTCCCCACAAGGATAGGGTCGGGGCAGAATTGGCAGCGACAGAGTGGGGCGTCAGTCCAATCCCGCTGGTGGCACCACTGACCCCCATTATGTCGTAGCGCCAAAAGTTCCTCCCTCGAATATCTCGTAGGTCCCGAAGGAGCCACGGGCATAGTGACTGGCCCTAGGCCCGATCTGGCCCGGACGGGCCCAGACGGGCTTGCCTCTGGCGCGCCTCCGGCGCGCCATCGGCGTGCCCGCTGCGCGGACGGGAAATGGACTTCATTTTATACCGACCGGGCCGTAATTCGCCCGACCGCTAGAGCGCTAACCGTGCTTTTCCCCAAAGATGGCGGCCAAAGTCGTCGCCCTCCGGGAAGCCTATCTGTGTCCGAGTGTGGCCCTAACTCGGCCCTCGGTATGCCTGACGCGGGTACAATTGCGCGCCCCAACTGTCCCAGGCAAAGTAAGTGACACAGTGCAATTAACACAACACAACAGCAATTTTTAAAAACAGGTTTTGTGCAAGAAAGCAAATATAAAATAGTGATCAGGTGCCTAGCTCCCGGCTTTCCGCCTCAGGAGTGTTCTGTTACTAATGGGAAAAATATAGCGATGCTCCTAGCGCTTGCCAATTTCTTTTATAGCGACCGGGCCGTAATTCGCCCGACCGCTAGAGCGCTAACCGTGCTTTTCCCCAAAGATGGCGGCCAAAGTCGTCGCCCTCCGGGAAGCCTATCTGTGTCCGAGTGTGGCCCTAACTCGGCCCTCGGTATGCCTGACGCGGGTACAATTGCGCGCCCCAACTGTCCCAGGCAAAGTAAGTGACACAGTGCAATTAACACAAGACAACAGCAATTTTTAAAAACAGGTTTTGTGCAAGTAAGCAAATATAAAATAGTGATCAGGTGCCTAGCTCCCGGCTTTCCGCCTCAGGAGTGTTCTGTTACTAATGGGAAAAATATAGCGATGGATAACATTCTTAGTGCCATCTTGATTTGCTCCCTGTCTCTGAACACTCACACAGTCCAAAAACTGTGAAATAATCAACATTGTATTTAAGAGAAAAGAAACATTGACCATAATATAGTTTGAATAATCATGTGTTGCATAAGTAATAGTACATGCGGTTAAATCACTCTCCAGAGAACATAGGGGCCGATTACGATGGCCGGTGGATCGCCCCCGCCGGGCCAGCGGTGGTCACCGCTGGCCCAGCAGGAGCGATCTGCCCCCCATCCTGACTGCAAAGACCCCCCGCCATATTATGATGGCTGGGGGGTCTGCTGCGGACGGAAAGACCGTCCGCTGCTTTTCCGTCGGTCGACTCGTCGATCGGCAGAAAACAGGTTTAACATGGTGGCGGGGTCTGGAAGACACAGCCATCCATATTACGATGCAGGCTGTGATCAGCTTTTCCATGGCTGCATTGCCGCCATGGAAATGCTGGCGGTTCCTGCTGTTGGGGGCCCGTTGCGGGCCCCCAGGATGTTGGGGGGGTGGTGCACATGGGGGGTACCTATGATACCTCCCTGCGTTTGCATGTACAATGTGACAGGCACCGAGCGGTGTCTGTCACATTATGCATTTAAAAGCGCAACATGTATTTTTTACATTACGGTGGGTGCTGCACCCCCCACCGCAATGTAAAATATACAGGATGCACCCGCCACATTGGCGGGCGCATCATGATTCATATGGCGGGACTGCCCCAACTATGGCGGCGGTCCCTTTTGCAGCTGAGATGGTGGGCAGACTTTGTCCGCCCGCCATCGTAATTGGCCCCATAGTCCTTGGACCGCAGCACACTCTCTGAAAGAGCACTGTCAATATTTGGGTTACTTATCGCCTATTGTAGCATCCTCCCATTGGGGTACACGCCAATGACTACGCCAGACACAGAGCATTCTGCAGCAAGCATAGAAAGAGGATATACCTCTAAGGATTGTTTTTGTGCAAGAAAGTGCCCCTTCCTGCAGAAAAACAATCATCCCCGCAATGCAGGCACCCTTGTACCAGGGTGCCTGCATTGGCACATGGCAGCCAATTGTACTCTGGCACAGGGGAGAGTACAGGGAACCGTCATATTGTTGTAAATATGATGCCTTCCTGTGCTCTGAAAGTAACACAGCACGGCACAGCCATATGGCTTGCAGCACAGCGCTGCGTTACTTTCTCGTAAATGAGGCCCTTAGTTCAAACCTTTGAATGTGAAGCTATGTTGCGTGTTTCCCTTTCCTTCAACACCCAGGCCACCAAACTGTCTGCGACATGTTTTGGCCTCCTCAGAATGTTGAGGAAAGTTCTTCCCCTTCTACCAATGGAGGCCAGACAGGTAGCAGTTCAGGGTCTGATCCAGTCCCGGTTGGACTTTAGCAATGTCCTCTACCTTGGTGCCCCGGAATTCACATTGCGAAAGCTCCAGGTAGTCCAGAACTGCGCAGCCCGCACCCTGCTGCAGCTGCCTCGCAGACAATCAGTCAAGCCCGGACTTAGCAAGCTGCATTGGCTACCGGTATGACAGAGAATTGCTTCAAGGCAATGTGTATCTCTCATCAGGCTTTCTGGCAGACGGGACCAGCAATTAGCCGCAATTTAATAGCTCACTACCACCCGACCAGAAATCTCCGCTCCACCCAGGCCTTTCTAGCCTCAATACCCAAAGTAAAAAGAGCGAGAGCTGGTGGCAGGATGTTCGCACTAAATGCTGCCAAGTTGTGGAACTCTCTCCCTCTTCAACTTCGGTCTAATCCCAATCTGCTGTCATTCCGGAAACAATTAAAAACCTTCTTGTTCACTACCCCCCTTTAATTCTTCTGGCTGATCCCCCTTCAGTGCTCAGTTATCACTAGCCTACACTAGCGCTTGGACGCCCCTGGGCAGCAATCGCGCTTTATAAATTCACTTTTCATTTCATTTCATTTCATTCAGTTGCTGCGTTCATGCAGCGCTGGTGGGTGTTCTTCTGGAGTGCGCTTTTCAGCAGTTGATTGACAGGACTGTGGCGCCAGATTCACCCAGTAGTTGGGGCACAGAATACTGATCGAAAACAACATATCCTCTGTTCACTGGTGATGTTTGTCCCAGCTGCCTGAAGATGTCCAGCTTGTGCTAATTCCCACTAAGATGCAGTTTAGATTAGACGCCCCGCTATCACAGCAGACCCTGAATTCCACATACACAGATCAGGTGGACTCACTTGCTCAAAACAACCCGGTACATGAGAACCCGACTCAGAGGTAGGGTAGCTTCGACCCTATCCCATGACTAAAGCCCATATTTTTTATTTCCTTGTTTTTTGCCCGTCCCGGCAGCGAGGGGAGGGGGGGGGAGAGGGGAGGGACTTGGGGGGGTTATGGGCAAATGGGTGAAGGAATATTACCCTTATATCTGTTCCACCTTTGTTGTGCCATCCGGGATAGCTGGACTAACGTTGATCTCAAAGTGTTTTATTTTCCTTCCTGACGCCATGGTCCTGGATGACAACTGGACTCATGAACAGGCTGGAGCAATGTAAAAGAGCTGGCTCCCGTCAGCAACATATTGGGAACCGACTGGGGAGCCAGCTGCAACCACAGAGGCCCTGGAGCTCTGCTTGCCCCCCCCCCCCCCAACAATGTGGATGTTGTGGGGACCCAGGGAGGGCACTGGGGCACCCACTTAAAAATATATATATATTCAGCCCCCCGCCACCCAATACGGGTGCAGAATGGGGTGCTGCAAGAGGCCAAAGGGCTGTGTTACAACCCATGCAGCCCCCAACATTACATAATGTTGTGGGTGCACCGGGGGCGTACAAGGGAACCCACAAAATAATTAAAACAAATTTAGTATGAATAATAAATAGCAGTGAATAATACATTTATCAGTCAATGCTCAGTGCAAGAAGCCCTGCCCCAGTAATGCCCTATGAGGGTTTATAATAATATTTGTAGATCTTTGTGGTGCCCCGAGAAAAGGCAGGGGCACCACCAAGTATCTTTTTTAATGGTCTGGAGGGATGCTAGAAGAGCAGCAGCTCCCCAGAAACATCACAAAAACACAGTAAGTCTCCTTATCATTGAATCCATGACCCCAGAAGAGCTTGCCATACTTTTTTAACTCCCCCACGGCGCGGGGGGGAGAGGGGGCCGTGGCACCGCGGTGCTCGTGACGAGCCCAGCTCGTCATGAGGCACAGTGGAGCTGTGGTCATGGCGAGCTGGGTTCGTTATGACTCCGCCCACCGATTGATTCTCCCGCACTGGCAGGGAATCAATTGCGCGTGGGAGTGCCGCGGCCGTTATGACGAGCCCAGCTCGTCATGAGCACAGCTCCACTGTGACTCATGCATGGATATATGGTTAAAGCACGCCAATCTGGAGCTGTATGCTCGCTCATCAGCAGCAGTGCAGGGTCCTTTTCTGCTTGGTTCTGTGGCTGCACTTAGTGGCCTGAGAAAAAGGTTAAAAAAATACATGTTTAATGTTTTATTTAAAATAATACATTATTGAAAATATGATGACTATTATTAAACATTGCAATCTGTCAATGTATGAAATATATGTTAGATTATACTCATTGGTGATTTTTCAACAAAGTTTCATACACGTCGATGTGCTGACCCCTTGATAGAGCCAATATGCCTGATGTCCCTTTGACATAGCCAATAGGTCTACCTTACTTAATAGGACACCCTGGGCCTTATTTATGAAGGTCTTGCGCTACCGGTGCGTCACTTTTTCCCATTTTAAAAGTGACGCACCAGCGGCGCAAGGCCTTCATAAATAAGGCCCCCTATATTTATATTGTTACATGACATAGTTAGCTGTGTACAGTGGGGGGCACCGTTGGAGGGGAATTGCGTGGTGGCCAAATCCACACCACACACAACAATGGACATCTTACTTTATGTTAAAAAAGAAAAGAAATTCACTGAAAAAAACAAAGGTTAAATTAACATTTTTGTGATAATATGTTATTTTACTTTTTTTAAATCCCTTAGAAATAACTGAAAGTGAATCCAAGGCAGTGTAAAGGCGGGGGATTACAATGGTGGAACTTACCCACCTCGAGCAAACAGGGTTCGTCCTGACTTCAAACGTTGCATCCAAGCATACACCAGTAGTTCCTTTGGTGAGTGGTGGGTGTGGAGGGGGGAGTGGTTCTGCATGCAATCAGGAAGTAGAGAGCTGCTGAGGACTGTTGCCATGGAGACTAAAACACTGGTTGTCATTAGACAATGGAATCTATTTACAGACAGTGCTTGTACCTATTAATCAAGTTTGTTTTGTTTACCAATCAGAAAGCTTTGCAGGTAGCTGTTAGTTTAAGAAATTATGAGACATGGGGAGGATGTGGCCATTCTTGGTGCCATCTTGATTTGCTTGCCAGCCTCTGAAACCTCACACAGCCTGAAAATTGTGAACTAGTCTATATACTATCTAGGGGATTGACCATAATACAGTGCATGTTCCCACTGCAGTACAAAGGCTACGCAAGTAGCTCAAAACTTTGGGGCAGATTTACGACTTCTGGCGCATCAACTCCTATTCAGCAGGGATGCGCCAGAAGAGTTGCGACGCATCTGCCCACCTGTGTGCCACCACTGATGCGCCGCATTTACAATACGGCGCACCGTGGCGCTCGGATGGGCAGATGCGAGATGCATCCCCCGTCGGAAAGGCGACACATTGCTGGAGTCGCGTCGCAAGCGCAACGCAGCTCCAGCAAGGCTTGGGGGTGCCCTATCCCCAACATGCTGCGTCAATCCTTAAGCCAGCTTCAAGCAGGCGCATGGTTTTGATGCAGCATGGGCCCAAAAGTGACTGAGTGAAATCTTGTAGATTTCAATCAGCCACTTTTAAGAGGCGTTCCTGCGCCGGATCGCCCCCCCCGCACCGGAACGCCTACATGTGGCGCAGGCCTTTACAACGTGACGCATCACCCAGATGTGTCACGTTGTAAGTCCCCCGCAGCATGGCGCTGGCTTTGCGCCGTCGCTGCGTCACACAAGTGACAGAACGGCGGCGTAAAAGAAGCGCAATGGGCTTGTAAATCTACCCCTCAGTGCGTGAAGCCACGTTGAGCGTTCAGTTGCTGCGGTCACGCGGCACATGTTCTCCTGGCTGGCGCTTTTTGGTGGTTGAGTCACTGACACAGGACTGGGCTGCAGCATGCTGAACCGGAAACACATATCCTCTGTTCACTGGTGATGTTTGTCATTGCTGCCAGAAGATGTCCAGATGATGCTGTTGAGCAGCGCCTTGAGACCCTCACGGCTGAGCTGCAGCGCTTTATAAATCTTGATTGATTGATTACCGCACTCCATATTGTAATGGTGCTCTATTTTGACCCATTTTCTTCTGTGTTGATTAGTATTGATCTGTGGCAATAAAAAATAATGGGCAAGTTTACAACAAACACTTCCGCCATAAACATTTGTTTATGGAGGACATTGCCAACATTTGGGGGCAGGAGTGACTCCCTTTCCAGGAAGGGAGCGGGAGACGATCACCCCAAGATTTAGGGCCAGATTTCCCATTTTCTCATGCAGTGCAGTCGTCGCAAATGCAGCGCTGCGTGAGAAGAAGAGGTTCAGATGCTCCGTCCATCACCACCCCCTTTTGTACCGCTTTGGCCGCCATAAGTTGGCAGGGTATTCTCAGAAGTGAGTCCCTTGCTCACTTTGCCACTGGATTCAAGCAAGCCGGGCTGAAGACGGCTGGAATGCCAGAAACCGGTCCTCGGAAGCTTGTTTCCGGTCCAGGGAAGACATGGCTTGGCAGTTCGGGCTGGACTGTTCCCATGAGGCACAGGGTCAGACTGATTTGCATATGGCCATGTCTGAACTGGGGTGTCAGAGTGGCCTAAAGAACGGTGATGGATCAAACCCAGATATTTTGACTGGGTGTGAGTGTTTGATTGGTTCAGATGCTCCATCCATCACCACCCCCTTTTGTACCGCGTGAGAAGAAGAGAGCACACAATTTACTGAAATATGGCACTCTCCTCTTCTTATCACTGGCCCAGAAATGTGCTGCCCAGCGCCAAGGAGACACATTTGCGCCATAGTGCAAGGGTGACTCCTTAAGCCTAGCATAGGTTTTGTACTGAAAAGATACACTTCCAGTACAAAATACCATGCTTAGACAATTTTTTAAAGTTTTTCCACCTTGTAAGTGTGCTGTACAGTACAACACACATGTGAAGTTGAAAAATACAGGGGAACAAAAATAATGGCTCCTTTATAGTGCCTGGTTGAGCTATTTTCTGACACTAAACCCTTTTTACTTTATTTAATAAATTCAGTTTAGCATCAGAATTTTTGGGTGGTTGTATGGGACTGCCCATGCACCACCCATGGTACGCCCCTTGGCGCTAAGTAATGCAATTGCGTAACTTTCACGTTAGTTACAGTGCTAAACAAGTTCAGCGTGCTATTTTCTGATGTTAAACCCTGTCTACTTTAGTTACTAAATTCATTTTAGCGTCAGAACCGTTGGGTATTTGTACAGGAACGCCCATGCACCATCCATGACTTTACCGGCCCCTTGGCACTAAGTAATGAAGGGGCATATTATCAACAAACAACGTTAAAATTATCGCCGCTTTAGCGGCAGGAAACTTCACACCAGAACATGGGCTTCTATGGAAATTCACAAGGGCGTATTATCAAACCCATTATCTCCATTTTAGCGGCAGTTTTCTGCCGCTAAAGCAGCGATAATGTTAACGCTGTTTCTTGATAATATGCCCCACAATCGCTTAACTTTCATGTTATTTTCAGCGCTGATTTGCATCACTTTTTGGTGACGCAAATGGCTTAAAATCTCCGAAAAACTGCCTCTATGTCTGGTTTTCAAAGAAAAGGCTTCTCAATGGAGAAAAAGGTTTCCCTGCAGATAAACAAACAGAAAAAAAGAAAGTCAATGGGGCATATTACCAAGGGCCTTATCGCCCCTTTAGCGGGAATTTTTCCCGCTAAAGCGGCGATAATTTAATCGTCCTATTACCTATCTGTCGCTAACACCAGTTAGCGACAGCTAGTAGGAGATAGCAACCATCTTGGGCCCCACTTTGCATGTCAGTGATATTTATCACTAATGACATGCAAAGTGGGCATGCCAAGATGTTAGCGACTGGAAACAGTCGCTAACATCGCTAACTCCTATTACCAACTTTTGGAAATAATCGCGCTAAGAGCGATTATCTCCAAAAGTTAACACCTGCCCAGAGCAGTTCTTAGCCTTGTTATCCAATGGTAGGTGGATAACATGGCTAAGAGCATTAGCTCGGTAATGCATGAATATCGCTGCCTTTTCAGCGATATTCATGCATTTCGGCCGTTTTTATTGCTTAGGAGGTAAACCTTGATAATAGCAAGGCTCCTAAGCGATAAAAATAGGCGCAGCACGGCGATATAAATGTAGCCGCTAACAAGCTTAGCGATATTTTTCGCTTAAGCTTGGTAATATGCCCCAATTTATTACGCCGCCTGCTCCATTTTTTCTGTGTAATCCTGGGTTGTGCTGAATTGTGCACAGGGGATGCAGGGGGCATACGTCACATGATAGTCACACGAACACACGTGGAAGCCCGCACCTGGCGAGCTTCCCAGGCGGGCTACTGAGGAAGTGGCCACCAAAAAATAGTACAGTTACACCTTTAATCCGCCACACTTCATGGGTGCTGGTATGTAAGCTGACAGACGTGAGGGAGAGAATGTGAGTGCACGGCCGGGATTGGCTGTCACTCACTCCCAGGAGCACTTACTCAGTCCTGGGCTCCATGGAGACCCGGGCTGTGATTAGCCCCAGAGTTCCTTCCT
Source organism: Lissotriton helveticus (assembly GCF_964261635.1). Classification (NCBI taxonomy): domain Eukaryota; kingdom Metazoa; phylum Chordata; class Amphibia; order Caudata; family Salamandridae; genus Lissotriton; species Lissotriton helveticus. Next base: position 31,719,202 of record NC_136072.1, on the reverse strand, counting down.
GGTTGAGGTGTCAGTCAGACCTACATTGACATCTGTTGTTTCACTACTCTACGCCTCCTCCCCAGGCAAAGCGTCATGTGAAAGGTGACCCTAAAAGAGGCTTTCATAACGTGCTTTCACAAACACCCCCCGCAGAGGTCAGGGCAGCGCACAGGTGTAGAGGGACTGCGGGCATTCCCGAGATCTAATCAGACCTCAGTGGGTTGCTGAACCGCTCCATCATCCTTCAGATGTCGATGATAAATAAATACCTTTAGGTTGGTTGAGGGAGGCGAATAGCTAAGAGCTGAAAGCACTTCGGTGTGTTGTGTCTGAGTTAAGATTTCACAGGATTCACGCATAGTTTTTTTTACACCTGCTTTAACTCCTTTTTGCATCACCACCCCTCCCTATTCAACCCGGGGCACTTTGGACGAGCCCTGGCTGCTGCTACCCAAAGGGGGACCCGCCAGCCAATCAAAGCGAGGGGTGATTCACAGCCAGGGGCCTGAGCGGTCACGAGAACCAGATTTACGAACAACTTGTGCCGCGTGCGCGTATCACAAGTGACACAGACCGGTGCCAACTGTTGGTTTGAGATTACCCTCCAGCAAGTTAGTGCGAGTTGCTTTGCATCAAGGGGGTGTCCTATGGTGTCCTATGGGCTCCTATCCTATGGGTGGTACATGGGCATCTATGGATGTCCGATGGGTGGCACATGGGTGTCTTATGGATGTCCTATGGGTGGTACATGGGCGTCTATGGATGTCCTATGGGTGGTACATGGGTGTCCTATGGATAACCTATGGGTGGTACATGGGTGTCCTATGGATAACCTATGGGTGGTACATGGGCGTCTATTGATGTCCCATGGGTGGTAAAAGGGTGTCCTATGCATGTCTTATGGGTGGCACATGGTGTCTTATGGATGTCCTGTGGGTGGTACATGGGCGTCTATGGATGTCCTATGGGTGGTACATGGGTGTCCTATGGGTGGTACATGGGCGTCTATGGATGTCCTATGGGTGGTACATGGGTGTCCTATGGATAACCTATGGGTGGTACATGGGCGTCTATTGATGTCCCATGGGTGGTAAAAGGGTGTCCTATGCATGTCTTATGGGTGGTACATGGGTGTGCTATGGGTGGTACATGGGTGTGCTATGGGTGGTACATGGGTGTCCTATGGGTGGTACATGGGTGTCCTATGGGTGGTACATGGGTGTGCTATGGGTGGTACATGGGTGTCCTATGGGTGGTACATGGGTGTGCTATGGGTGTCCTACGTGTGTCCTATGGGCGGTACATGGATGTCCTATGGGTGGTACATGGGTGTCCTATGGGTGTCCTATCCTCTGGGTGGTACATGGGTGTCTTATGGATGTCCCATGGGCGGTACATGGGTGTCCTATGGGTGGTACATGGGCGTCTACGGATGTCCTATGGGTGGTACATTGGTGTCCTATTTGCTTCCTATCCTATGGGCGGTACATGGGTGTCCTAAGGATGTTCTATGGGTGGTACATGGGCGTCTACGGATGTCCTATGGGTGGTACATGGGTGTCCTATTGGCGTCCTATCCTATGGGTGGTACAAGGGTGTCTTATGTGTGCCCTATGGGTGGTACAATGGTGTCCTATGGGTATGCTAACCTATGGGTGTCCTATGTGTGTCCTATGGGATGTACATGGATGTCCTATGGGTGTTCTATGGGCATCCTATCCTATTGGGGGTACATGAGTACCCCATGGGCGTCCTAGTCTATGGGTGGTACATGGGTGTCCTATGGGCATCTCATACTATGGGTGGTACATGGATGTCCTATGGGTGGTACATGTGTTTCCTATGTGTGTTCTGTGGGCGGTACATGGGCGTCCTACGGTATGGGCGTCCTATCCTATGGGTGGTACATGGGTGTCCTGTGGGTGGTACATGGGTGTCCTAAGTGTGTCCTATGTGTATTCTCTCCTCTGGGTGGTACATGGGTGACCTACGGGTGTCTTATGGGTGGTACATGAGCTATCAATCACATCACTACCACCCGTGGTTCCTATCTACTAAAATGTATCTACAGCTTTTCACCTAAAAGTAATGTCTCTTCAAGGCAGGCGTTAAAACAGAGTCATGTTTTCAGTACTCTTAACTTTTCCAACATCCAATGTGTGTCACATTTTAAACTATTTCTCAGCATAGTCTTTTGTACTGGAATGGTACGGTTCCTGCACATAAACGGTGTTGTACTAGGCATCAGCCGCACACCCTTGCCCTATCATGGTTCACTGATAGAACATCAATGGTAAAAACATCAATAGTAAAAATATTGGAAAAAATATATTGATAGTAAAAATATTGACTCCCTATACGTAAACAAGTAAGTACAAAAATATTGAATCAAAAATATCGAAGTAAAAAATATAAATGTAAAAAATATCGATATTAAAATATAAAGAAAAGAAAATAATATTTATTAAATATATAACATATTAATATTATCTTTAAAAAATGGATTACATTGAATATACATTTTAACTAAATAGGAGAATTAAACGTAATTGGAAAAAAAAACTCTAAACACGCAAACATAATAATGTATATATATACATATATTTATTTTAAAATAATTTATTAACTATTATCTTTATTCAATTTTTTAAATTTTATATTATATCCAAATAAAATATATACATATATCAATAATTTAAAAGTAAAAAAATGTATAATTAATTAAAACATTAAACTAATAAAACAAAATAAAAACGTACATTTCCCAAGACAATAAATACAACAGTAGGGAAAATGTTGGATAGCGAAATAATTAAATTTACTATTCCAACTGCAATCAGTGCAACAGTAGGGAAAGTGTTGAACAGCGGAGGAGTAAAATGTACTATTCCCACTCCAGTGTGTGCTACATTAGGAAAAGTACTGGATAGCGAAAGGGTAATAATTACTATTCTTATTCCAGTGAGTGCAACATCAGGGAAGGTATTGGATAGTGGAGGGGTATAAATTACTATTCCCACTCCAGTAAGTGCAGCAGTAGGGAAAGTGCTGGATAGCGGAAGGGTCAAAATTACTATTCCCACTCCAGTGAGTGCAACAGTAGGGAAAGTGTTAGATAGCAGAGAAACAAAAATTACTATTAACATTTAAAAATTAAAAAAATAAATCTTAAAAATAAATAGAGAATATTTTAAAAACTATACAACTGGATATATTAAACATATAAAAACACATCCTAGAATGTTAATTACATATAACTAAAAAGTAAAATATGATTAAAAAAATTAATAAATACATTACAATATTTATTTAAAAGGAGCAAATATTTACAAACACATTATTTAAAACATAAATGTACTTATTTTATTTCCTATCCTATAACACCACTCCAATAAAAAAGACATGAACGTTTTTATTTAAAATCATTTCCATAATAAACACGTTATTCAATCTGTACGTGAGGCTGCTGGCTGATGTCGTCAGACAGTGGGGCCTGACCATGGTCTCATATGCCGACGACACTCAGCTGGCGGTCACGCTCAGCGGGGACTCTGATTTGGATGCCCCTAGGTTCCAGAATGGGCTGAGAGCGCTGGCCAGCTGGATGAATTCCAACCATCTCCAGTTGAACGCAAAAAAAACTGAGATCATGGTCATCGGCAAGAAATCGGAACTATGGGGTGACATGTGGTGGCCCCCGGAATTGGGACCTACCCCGACTCCGGCAATGGAGACAAAAAATCTTGGAGTGTGGCTAGATCCCGCCCTTAGCTTTGTCTCCCATACCAAGAGAACGGCCGCCTGTTGTTTTGGCATTCTGCGAGGACTCAGACCAGCCTTGAAGTTCTTTGATGCAGCAACCAGGCAACTGGTGTTGCAGGCAACGGTGATCTCTCGCCTGGACTATGCCAGTTCCCTTTTGGTAGGGGTGAACCAAGCTGAAATCACACGTCTGCAACGGGTGCAGAACGCGGCAGCCGGAGCTGTGGTTGGTCTGCCCAGGTTTAGCTCCGCTGTTAATACTCTGAAGTCTCTGCATTGGCTTCCTGTCAAACAGAGGATTCAGTTTAAAGTGCTCTGTTTGTCCTATAAAATCTTTAAGGGTTCGTCGGCTCCGATTCTTACGAATCTCTTGACGCCTTATGTCCCTGCCCGCTCCTTGAGGTCCTTAGGCCAGGATCTTGCAGTTGTCCCTCGGTTCAAGCTTAGCAGAGCTGGAGGCCGCTCATTTCGAGTTCGGGCTGCTGCCCTTTGGAATTCCATTCCTCTGGCGATACGCGCGTCTGATAATCTCTTTTTATTTCGTAGGGCCATTAAGACTTTCTTGTTTTCTTAAATCTGTTCCTTCTTAGTCCACTGTCTGTTTAGTTGTGTTGTGCTGTTACCTTGTCTGGCGCCAGGACGCCCCTTTGCTGGGGCAGCTGTGCGCCGAATAAATGCCTTTAACATAGCATAACATAACATAACATAACATTATTAAATGCGAATGTAAAATATAATATTAATAAAAAAAGATTATAAACATTCATTAAGTACACATTCTTTAACACTATACAAAATATTCAATAAATTTGATATAATTAAATTACTTCCCACCCTATTCCCCTATAAATCCACAACCCGCTACGAAAGAAAAAACCCAAAATTCAATTAAAAAAATTAATAGCGACAAAAATGTTAACTCATATAATAAAAATACAAACAATTCTTATACAAAAAAAATCACAAATATAAAATATATACTAAAATACATAACATTAATAAAAAATGGATATTTTTAACAAGTATATTTTTACAAACGATATTAAACACTTCCATATTTTTTACATCAATATTACTTATCTAAAATCGATATTCTTGAACACAATATTTTCTATGACGATATTTCTGACCCACAATATTTTTACCTATGTATTTGTCGGTATTTTTAGATCAATATTGTTACTCGTATCCACATATTCCAGAGTAAGGCGGAGGAGGGTATACATGTGGGACCCACAAATTGCCTGAGGAGACTTTTGAGTGAGTGGTTCAAACACACGATGCAGCACCCTTTGATCATGAGTTTATTAATCCATCATACACAGTCACCTTTAATCGCAGTCTCAGTAGAGTGGCCAAGAATTGAATGGATAAAGACAGGGAAAGATTTACGAAAATCTCACGGAACGCAGAGCAGCAAGCAACAAAAACTGTGCTGTGTTGTACGAGAAGAAGAGAGTAGGAGAGCACCATATTTACAGAAATGTGTCACTCTCCTCCCCTCTCCCTAGCGCCAGGGCTGAAATTAGCCGCTGTGCATAGGTTTGTACTGGAAGGGTGGCCTTCCAGTACAAAATACTACGCTCAGACTAACTTGAAACCATTTCCCTCTTCGTATGTGTTCGGTACAGTGCAGCACACAAACAAAGTCGGAAAAGGAAAGAGAAATTAAAGAATTTCTCCTTCATAGCGCCTACTTGAAAAGGGCACTATTTTCTGATGCTAAACCTTGTCTACTTTTTAAGTAAATAGGGCTTAGCCTCAGAAAGCTTGGGTGGTGGCATGCGAATGCCCATGCACCACCCATACTATGCCCCCTTTGGGCAAAGTAATGCAAAGCAGCCTATGCGCTGCTTTAAGTTACTTTCAAGTGATTTTGCAGCGCTAAATAAATTTACCGCTGAAAATTAAAGGCTTGTTTATAAGCCCATTGCACTGGTGGTGCGTCACTTTTTATGATGCACTTGTGGGACGGTGTGCCTGCCCATACATAGAAACCCACGTAAAGCCACCTCGGTAGGTGTGTGAATCTGATTCATTCCCAGGTTTACCAGACCTTGTAAATCTGGAAATGCATCAGTTTCCATGGACGTTCCTTAACCCCTTGCATGCTCATGACGGCCCCTGGCCAACATGAGTCACGGTGGGCGTGTGCTCACGACGGCTGGGGGCCATCCGAATCCCGTCCACAGTGTAAATGACCCGCAAAGCGCGAAAATTATCCACGCATGCAAGGGGTTAAGAACACCCAAAGCAACACCCATGGAACGCCCCTTTCACGCAAAGTAATGCTTGAAAGGGGGCCATATTTACAAGCCAATAAAAGCCACGCAGGATGGCTTTAGTGGCCTTGTAAATATAGGCAGGGCACACTGCGCCGCCGCTGCGTCCAAAAACGTGACACACCGCCCCCTGGTTAATAGACCTCTGAAAACTACTCTCCATGCCTTTCGAGCCGGTGCGTTGCACACTGGTTGTTGTTGGCATGAAGAAGTACTTGATACCTGCTATGAAACAGCTCCAACTCACATTTTATATTCACATAGGCGCACTTTCCAAAACAATTTGGGCCTCATTTATGAGGCTGTGCGTCACTTTTACGCTGCCGGTGCGCCACATTTTGTGATGCACCAGTGGCGTAAAAAATGCGCCTTGTTACGCCATATTTACAAAGTGACGCATCTAGGTAGATGCGTCACTTTGTAAACCCCTGCGCCACATTATACCTGCGCCAGGTATAATGTATGCAAGGGGGGCATACTGACGCGAGAAAGGGTCATGGAAGTGACGCAGTGAAATCTATAAGATTTCACTGTGCCACTTCTAGGACTCAAATGCCTCAAAATCTTATGCCTGCCTCACAGCAGGCGTAAGACTGACACAGGCCCTTTCACATGGGGCTTGCCCCATATGAAAGGACACATTGCTGGAGTTGAGTCACTTTTGTGACACACTCCAGCAATGCGTCACTTTTGCGCGTATCTGTAACTCCTTGCTACATGATGCATCATACTGTAAATATGACGCATCATTGGTGTCGCAAGGAGGGCGCAATGAAGAGTGACGCGTCGCTGTTTTCATGCAGCGATGCGTCACTTTTCATAAATGAAGCCATTACAAGGATGCTCTCCTGGAACTGAGGACTCACAAAGGCTCACACAAGTGTTCAGAGCTGTTAAATGAACTATAAGTGCACTTCTCGAGCCACAGTTCCACTGTATTTATTGTACACCTCTGCCATCTAGAGACTAACTAACATAAGTTTTTCTTCATGCCAATAGAATAAGCACAAAATGCCCTAGTGACAACAAGCATTGGGAAAGCCAGAGGTCTTCAATTTGTGGGACGAGACCACAAAGGGGGGGGATCATGGAGTCCTAGGAAGGGGGGCGTGCATTCTGAGGCCTCACTTCTGCCTGGAATACAAAACGTTTGGTTTTGGAAAAAGACAACAGTCCTTGGACGGTAAAATGCTTCAGCTGAAGTTTCATTCCTTGAAATTAAGTCTCCTGTGCTGTTAAAAATTAGAAGCAGGGCAGACAGCTAAAAATTCCCTCCTGCCAGGGTGCCTGCTTGCCTGAATGAAATGCAAATATGCACAATGAGGTAATCTGCAAATGTAAAGGATGCTTGGCTGCCGGTTCTGGCTTTTATTGTTCAAATCACTCCAAGCACTGTGATGGCAAAGAACCAATGCGTCTCGCCTTTGTTTCCGACAGAGTGCCAAAATAAGCACACTCACTATGCATGTGCAGGGCCGGACTGGGAACCAAAACCGGCCCTGGCAAAGTGCTCGGCCGGCCCCCCCGCCCCCCGGGCGGGAGGGGGGCGAGCGCTTTGCCAGGGCCGCTTTTCAGCCGATTTTGTTACAGGGCCGATTTTGCAGCTATGCTGCAAAAACGGCTCTGCAACAAAAACGGCCCCCAGGGCCCAAAACCGGCCCCCACCCTTGCAGCCGACCGGGGGATTGCCCGGTGCCCACAACGGCCAGTCCGGGCCTGTGCATGTGCATGACAAAAACTATGGCACAGGTGCTTTTTAGTTTCTTCTTTCTTTTCCTATTAGTTAACGGTCTGAATTGTATTGGTAACTGAAAATAAAATAAAAGACATGAAAGCATTTTTTAAAGACTAGGGGCCAGATTTAGGTTGCCCAATACCGGTCGGTAACAGTCGAAATGATCGAATTTCGGCCGTTACCGACCGGTATTAGGCTACCGAGTTGTAGGTGGCCTAAATTACAAATTCGGTAATTTACTGATTCAGTATTTTAAGGAATCAGTAAATTACTGATTCCTTAAAATACCCAATCGGTACATTACCAATTTTGCAATGTAGGGAGCACTCAAATGAGTGCATTGCATAGGTAAGGATTCGGTATTTACCACCAACTACAAGTTGGTGGTAAATATCGAAAACCTTTGCGAAAGCAATTATTTTGCTTTTACAACAGTGCCATGTGGCAGACATACATGCCCTTAGGGCATGTATGTCTTCCACATGTGCACCCATGCACTATTCAGGGGTGCAACAGGGTGTCAATATGACACCCTGCCACCCTTGAATGAGTTCCCCATTTTACCGAATCAGTATTTACCGATTCGGTGAATGAATGGGGATTACCGAATCGGTAAATACCGATTCGGTAAATACCGAATAGTACCGATTCGTTAATACTTACCGAATATTTACCTACATTGCATTTACCGATTCTAAAATACCGAATCAGTAAAATTCGGTATTTTAGAATCGGTAAATCAAGATTACCTACATCTGGCCCTAGGTGAGCTGGAGAGTGGATTCAGCACAGGGATGGTTGGGTGAATGACAAAGCAGCATGGAGGAGAGTGGGGGCAGGCCTTGGGCTTATTCCGAGGGGAGCAGCAGCCACCTGCCTGACTTAATGTTATGCAAACAGTAGCTCATCCATCCCACTTGGTCTCAATCTGGTCCCGTTAAAGACTTTCTAATCAACCCTTAATGTACCTCAGCATAATTGTTAGCACCTCATCGCCCTCCTCCCATCTTCTTCATTCCTCCTGCCGTCACACTGCAATGAACCCACAACAAAAACCATGGGGCATATTTATAGTCTGAGCGCCACCAGAACGTAACTTTTTATGATGTTACAGTGGGGCGCAGGGCTTGGCCCTATCTACAAGGCAACCTAAAGCCACCCTCCGTGTCTTTTCCTGGCCTTTTAGATATAAGACATGGCAGTGCAAGTCCCTGCGTTGCCTTACTCAGCGCGAAGAAGGCCACGGATGTTGCTGTGGGTGTTCCCACTCAACACCAATGGAATTTAACACTGCCCCAGGTTTACACTAGGTATACCTAGAGCAAGGCCCAAACCTTGTGCATCCCTTGATCAGGCGTAATGACTTAACTGCATTCCGCATCACACATAGAAAGAGGAAAATGCCCCATGTGATTATTTATGTGCAGGTAGGTGCTCTTGCCAACAACACAAGTATGTGTTGGCACACAGCTGCAGAATGTTCGCCAGTGCTGGCTGAAAAGACAGGACTGCCCTGTATCTTTTAAATACAGTGCATTTCTGTCCTCTCAAAGTGGCATAGGGCAGCGCAGCAAAATGATTTGCAAGGGGAACATCCTTTTCAACGCAACTTTTGCCACGCAGTGCCTTGACGACACAACTATTACAACGCATGTCATTACAACGCATAGCACTGGGGGGCGCTCTAGGATAGGGAATAGATTTAATTTACTATCCACTACCTTCCCTACTATCCACGGGGACTGGAGTTGGAATAGTAAATTAAACTATTAACTATCCAGCACCCCTTAACGCTATGCGTTGTAACAGCATGCGTTGTAACAACTGCGATGTAAAGGCATGCGTGGTAAAAGCATGCGTTGTAATGTCATACATCCAATTTGCAACAATACCCTATGCCCATTATTTGTAAATTTTAACCCCTAAATTTTCTTTTTGCCCAGGTTGCTGTCCCGGTCAATCCGATTTTGGGCTGGCCCTGATGGGGTATTCCAAGCAGCACAGGATAGGATGCAAAAGTAATGTGGTGGAGTTATTCAGGGAATTCAAAAGCAACAGAGGGGAAGGGTGGGAGTGCAAGCAACACTGGTGGAGGAAAGCAACAAGGAGTGAGTGGGTGGGGACAAAGCAATGAGAGAAGCACACTGGTGAGCACAACATGGAGGTGGACAGGGCGAAGCAGTCAGGCAACAAAAAGCTCCACAGAGTCCAAGGGGAGACACACACATGAGGGACACGCTCGAAAACATCTCTCTTGGAGAAGTTTACACAAAAGAGAAAAGTAGTGCTTGAAAAGGAAGCAGTGGAAGCAGCTATGCTAGCCAGAGATTATAAAAGACTGGGGGGCAGATTTACAAGCCCCTTGCGACACTTTTACGCCGCCGTTGCATCACTTTTGTGACGCAGCGGCGGCGTAAACCATGCGCCACGTTGCGACTTATTTACAATGTGACGCATCTAGGCAGATGTGTCACGTTGTAAAGCCCTGCGCCACATGAAACCTGCATCAGGTTTCATGTGGGCGTTCTGTCGCAGGGTGGGCGTTCCCTCGCAGGAAATCCACGTAAAACTGACCCAGTGAAATCTACAAGATTTCACTGAGTCAGTTTTACGACGCTGCTGCATCAAATCCTTACGCCTGCTTGAAGCAGGCGTAAGGAGGGAGGCACCATGTTGAGTATGGGTGGCCCCTGTGCATTGCAAGAGTTGCGTCGCGCTTGCGACGATACTCCAGCAATGCGACGCCCGTGCGCCTCAAGATGCCTCAAGATGCGTCACGCATCTGCCCCTCCTTGCACCATGGTGCGCCGCATTGCAAATGCGACGCATCTGTGGTGGCGCAAGGGGGGGATTACATGACGCATCTGTTCTGGCGCATCCCTGCTGAGTTGCAGAGATGCGCCAGAAGACGTAAATATGCCCCAATGTTCGATGCGATTGTCAAACACAAGATGAAAAAGCATGGACACTAATAGCGAGCAGGCAAAAGAGAGTTACAAGGAATGCCAACCAATGGTAAGCAATGGGCGGGCTCCAACCCCCTCTATATTCCTGGTAAGCCACAATATGCCTCGTAACAGACAGCGCATGCACTGCCCAGTAGACTCAGCACTAAACTTGCCACCCCTTATCTTGGGATGAATTGTCAGTGGCAGGAACAAAAAGTAAAGATGCTTCTCAGAGAGAGGTTTAAATTATGTGTTTTAACTTCTATCTTTTTTCCTAGCCCTTAGGCAGCAGATATGAAGCTGATGAGGGTTTTTTTTTACAAAAGAGTCAAACATCCTGGTTTGATAAAAGGTGACCATCCTGACTCCTGCAGAGGTGGTCACTCCCCACGCTCCTTCCGACAAATTGTCTGATTTCGAATGATTGTGATATGTCTGACATGTTGAATGAGTCTTTTTATATTGAATAATGGTGTAGTATTTGTATATAAAATGAAAAATTTTTGTAAAAATATCACTTTAAATTGAATGAATAAATCGCTATTGATTAGCAACATCTCAGGTTGAAATGAGTTTTTCTACCTTATAGAGTAAAATTTGTTGTTTAATTCATATATCAGTTTAGGCACGTCTTTTTGGTCTAGTGTTAATAGGTGCTCAGCCTAACTGATTAGAGCCAACTCTCTGTTGTTCATACAGATTGGTATCGTAGCGCTGCGCTGAACTGTAACACTGCCTGCATTTAAATTGTGCCACATCATAGCGCTATATCGTAGCGGTATATCGCATTGCCTGAGTATTTGCTTAGCCTGGTTTCGCTTTTGTTTCTGTTGCCATTTTGTGTTTGTTTGCCTCCCAGCCCGTCCCTCCACCCCGCTCCCGCCTCCCAGCTGCTCCTCCCTCACCCCTCCCCCTCCACTATCATCATATGACAGATGCATCTACGCGCAGCGTTCACGCACAGCGGACGCGCCCCATGCGCGCCAAAGGTAAGCCCGTCTATGCCCGTCCGCACCTGGACCGCGCCCAGCGCCAGACCCCATGGTCCCCGAAAAATCCTCTCCACCCGCATAACGTACGACGCCGCTATCCTCTCAGCACTTAACCCCGACCGATTCCCGACCTGCTACCAAGCCGCCCCCGGACACATCCATGGACCCTTCACCTGCCGCTCCTGCAAGTTCGACAGCATCAGAACCCACACCAAATCCACTAACTCCAAACAAAGCTCAAACACTAACCATCTGAAATGCATCCTACTCAACACCCGTTCGATCCACAGACACGCCATTGACCTTTGGAACCTACTCGACACTACATCGCCTGATGTCGCCTTCCTTACAGAAACCTGGATGAACGCCTCATCAGCTCCCGACATCGCCATAGCCATCCCGGACGGCTACAAGATCATCCGAAAGGACCGCACCAACCAAACAGGAGGAGGCATCGCCATCGTCCATAAGAACACCATCCGCATCACGACCAGTTCCGACGACAACCTCGCTACCGCCGAACACCTTCACTTCCAGATCCACGCCGACCCCAAGACCACACTCAGAGGCACCCTCATCTACATGCCACCAGGATCCCGCACACAATTCAGCGAAGACATCACCGACTTCATCAGCCCACACGCCCTCCCCTCCAAGGACTACATTCTACTGGGAGACCTCAACTTCCACCTGGAAAAGAAAAACAACAGCAACACGACCACCCTCCTGGCCAACCTGGCCAACCTCGGACTCGAACAACTTGTTGATACCCCCACCCACTATGCCGGACACACACTCGACCCAATCTTCACCTCCAGCAAGCACGTCTCCTTCAACCACACCACAGCTCTCCATTGGACGGACCACAGCTGGGTTCACTTCAACTACAAAAAGACCACGACCCACAACCTCCCACAACCAGTTCCCCGAAGAAACTGGAACAAAATTACCACCAACCAGCTCATCACATCACTTCACCAAAACTCTCCTGCCAAATCATCAGACCCAAACCAAGCAGCCACCAACCTCACACAATGGATCACCCACAGCGCCGGCGAACTAGCACCCTTGAAAAACCATCAAATCAAACAAGGTAGCAAAAAAGCCCCCTGGTTCAACGATGACCTTAAGAAATCCAAGAAGTTCTGTCGCACCCTCGAGAAAGCCTGGAGAAAAACCCCAACCACTGACAACCTGACCACCTTCAAGAACGCCACTCGCATATACCACCAACTGATCCGATCCACCAAGAAATCAGCATTCAAGGATCTACTTGACTACAACGCCCACATCAGCAAGGAACTATTCAACATCGTCAAAGAATTTACCCACCCCACCACCGGCACCAACGACATCACTCCCTCCCAAGTCTTCTGCGACTCCCTAGCATCTTTCTTCCACAACAAAATCGCCGACATACATAACAGCTTTCAAAACCAGTCCGGAGACCAATCCGATCCACCCACCTCCGAACCAAAACCCCCCTTTATCAACCTTTGCGCCTGGAACCCAATCACCACCAAAGACACCATCCGCCTGATGAACTCCATCCACTCAGGATCACCAACCGACCCATGTCCCCACCACATCTTCAACAAAGCAGACTCCATCATCGCACCCCATCTCCGAGACGTCATCAACTGCTCCCTCAACTCCGCTACCTTCCCGGAAAGCTGGAAACATGCCAAACTCAGCGCCCTTCTGAAGAACACTACAGCAGACCCCACTGAACTTAAGAACTACCGCCCCATATCGCTCCTCCCATTACCTGCCTAAGTCATTGAGAAAGCCGTCAACAATCAGCTCGCCACCTTCCTCGAATCCAACAAATCCCTCGACCCTTCACAGTCCGGCTTCCGAGCCAAACACAGCACCGAGACCGCCCTCATCGCAGCAACAGACGACATTCGAACACTACTGGACAACGGAGAAACAGTTGCCCCCATCCTACTTGACATCTCCGCAGCCTTCGACACAGTCTGTCATAGCACCCTCATACAACGCCTCAGCAACGTCGGAATACAAGGGAAAGCATTGGACTGGATCAGCTCGTTCCTCGCCGGAAGAACCCAGAGAGTCCGCCTCCCCCTTTTAGATCAGAGGCCACCGAAGTCATCTGCGGCGTACCACAAGGATCATCACTCAGTCCCACCCTCTTCAACGTATACATGAGTCCCCTCGCATCCATCGCGTGCCAACACAACCTCAACATCAACTCCTACGCAGACGACACACAGCAGATCCTCTCCCTCACCACAAACCCAAACACCGCCAAAACCAACGTACACGAAGGAATGAAAGATGTAGCCGAGTGGATGAAGAACAGCTGTTTAAAACTGAACTCGGACAAAACGGAGGTCCTCATCTTAGGATCATCCCCCTCTGCTTAGGACGACTCATGGTGGCCACCGGCCCTGGGAACCGCACCCATACCAACTGACCACTCACGTAACCTGGGCTTCATCCTGGACTCCTCCCTCTCGATGACCAGACAAGTCAATGCCGTCTCATCATCATGCTTCAACATCCTACGCATGCTCAAAAAAATCTTCCATTGGATTCCCACCGAAACAAGAAAAACGGTCACCCACGCACTAGTCACAAGCTGACTGGATTACGGAAACACCCTTTACGCCGGAACCACAGCTAAACTACAGAAAAAAATCCAACGCATCCAAAACGCCTCAGCCAGACTCATACTAGACATCCCCCGCCAAGATCACATTTCCGGTCACCTGAAAGACCTCCACTGGCTCCCCGTCAACAAGAGAATAACGTTCCGTCTCCTCACCCACGCACACAAAGCCCTCTACGACCTAGGACCCGAATGCCTCAACACGCGCCTGTCCTTTTACACCCCCACCCGGCAGCTACGATCGTCCAATCAAGCCCTCACCGCAATTCCGCGCATCCACAGATCAACCATGGGGGGGTAGATCCTCCTTCTTAGTGGCCAAAACTTGGAATTCTCTCCCCACCCACCTCCGCCTTACACAGAACCACCTCTCCTTCAGAAAGCAACTAAAAACTTGGATATTCGATAAGTAAAGTACCCTCCCTCCCCTCGCCCCTCCCTCAAGCGCCTTGAGAGCCTCTGGGTGAGTAGTGCGCTATACAAATTTTTGAACTTGAACTTGAACTTGAAACATAAAGGGCCAGATTTACTAACATTTCACTCAACACAACACAGCCTGGCAACTTACTGCACTGCGTGAAATGGAGAGAACAGAAATATAGACGAATCAAGGAGGGACAAGAAGTGGCTTAGCTAGGTCTAGTACCCATGCTCTTAATGAGACAGGAAGGTTTAAAGAAGGGTGTAGTTCCTTGTTGAAGAGGCGGGGCGAGTGGTTTCAGCTGGACCAGATTAAAGAACTGGAGGTGTCTGGGGGGATCCAAGTGATCAGATCTGAGTGCCCTCACACACCCACAAGGGTGTCATGCTTCATCATAGGGTGCTGCTCGTCCAGCCAGCACTGCAATGCCCGATAGGCCTTTCAATTTGGTCTCTTTTGTGGAGATCTTTTGATCTTTTGCCATATGATGAGTGCAGGGGAGGGGATGTATGTGTAGGGCGGTGCATAAGTGGTTAAAAGAGTCTAAAGGATCCCCAACAACTTTTTAATGGAGCAGTGGTTCCATTAAAACAGTAAAACAAAGGGAGCTTTCATTGGTAATAATGTACTGAGATAGCTTCAGTGAGTGATGAGTACGGGAAGCATGGTTCATGCCTCAGTGCCTGGAGGGTCAGTGGCATTTAATAAGGATCAGATTAATCGCTTAACACCGGCACAAATTCCACCGCTGTGCTGCGGTTTTAGTGGGTGAGCGGGGCCGCGTCGGCCAACGGTCGTGCGCAGCACTACGGAGGTAGTGCTCGCGACGGCCATTGGCCGACGGGATCACTTAAGGGGTTAATACCTACCCTGCAGGGGATTGGAGCCCCAGAGATAGCAAAGAGTTTCCAATCAAATTTAGTTCAAGTGCACCTGCTGCGGTGCTGGATAGGAGATCCAACCACAGAGCTGAGTCATTGATACCCCTTAGGTAAGGCAGAGGACTGCACCTTCCTGCAGTGAGAAAAGTGGACCTGGCGGTACAGTAGCCGGGGCCTACCCTCCTCTGCCGACATGCGGGAGACAGAAATAGGCCATATCTACTAAGATTTGGTGCAAGTTTGCTCTCTTATAATGCTGGCATACTTCAGGAAGTCTATCACCAACGCAGAGACCCTTGCACTGCAGTGCCAGTGCTGCATTATGGGCAGGATTGTTTTGTGCAGGAAGGTATATCTTCTTGCACAAAAACAGCACACATGGCGGGGCCGATTCACAGAACTAACTGAAGACAAAATCATAAACTTACTACTTTTGGTATTCACAGAAGTTAGGATTTTGTCATAAGTTTGTCTTAAGACAGACTTAAGACAGACTTAAGACAAAATCCTAACTTAAGTCTGTCTTAAGTCTGTCTTAAGTTTGTCTTAAGACAAGCTTAAGACTAAATCCTAAGGGCCCGATTCACAGAACTAACTTAAGACAAAATCCTAAACTTACTACTTTTGATATTCACAGAAGTTAGGATTTTGTCTCAAGTTTGTTTTAAGACAGACTTAAGACAAACTTAAGACAAAATCCTAACTTCTGTGAATACCAAAAGTAGTAAGTTTAGGATTTTGTCTTAAGTTAGTTCTGTGAATCGGGCCCAGAAAGAGGAAGTAACAAGGAAAAATGAATATATTTCTGTTTGTTACACCAGCCCTGGTTAGGTGCACCATTTCAATGCAAACCCTGGTTTACTGTCATCAGTAAATCTGGGTTTGCATCAAAATCCATGGGTGGAAGCAAGGGAATACCCATGCTACACCCATGGAATGCTCCCCGTGCTAAAGTAATACAAAGCAAACACCTGGAAACCCTCTCAGGTGATTAGCGTGCTATAAGAATCAATAAAACAAAATGTAAGCCTGAGCTTGTGATACATTGTGTTACTTTTTATTAAAAACCCAGCTACACAAAGCTACGCAAGCCGGGGTTACTGTGGCTCAGTAAATCCTGACGGACATTATTCGGCGGGGTGATGTAAATCAGGACCTTAATGTCATATGTGGGACAAAGATATTTGATGCTCATAGGTGTAGATGTGTACACTGTGGTAGAGGGATCACAGACAACAGGGAATTGTCAAATAAGTGATGCAGTAGGTGCAGTGGCACCGAGTCTCACAGGTGTAAGGGGCAAATGCACTCAGATCATTACTTCTTTACTGTTCTGAAACTAGGGGAAAGGGCCAATTTTCCTTGTTTGAATCAGGGCCTTATAAACTTAGCTTCATCATTTTGTTCAATGTCTGATGTAGTTTGGCCTTAATCTCTTAAAGGCTCTTTGTTTGCCCGAAAAGAGACGTGGAGGCACATTTATCAAATTTTCACCCAGTGCAATGCAGCAAGCCACAGACATAGAAATGCCACCGACACAAACAAAGTGCTTCACGTAAACATCTTAAATAGGCGAGCGAATGTGGCATTGCAGCCAGAGCTGCCGACTAAGGAACCAGGGGACCAAGTTTGAGTCCAGCGTTGGCTCAACATCTTGTGGTTTTATGCAAATCACTGCGGGCCCGATTCACAGAATGAACTTAAGACTAAATCCTAAACTCAGAGCTCCCAGCTCAGAGGTGGGGATTTAGCCATGGCTGAAAATCTCCACCTCTGGGCCGCAAGCTCGGCCCCTGGGCCGCAAGCTCTGCCTCTGGGCCGCAAGCTCCGCCCCCAAGCCGGACGCTCCGACTCCGGGCCGGATACTCCACCTCCGGGCCAGAATTTACGGCCCGAGTGCGGACGTAAAGTTAGTAGTCTTAAATCTATTCTGTGAATACCGTAAGTAGTAAGTTCATTCTGTGAATCCCGAAAGTAGTAAGTTCACTCTGTGAATCCCGAAAGTAGTAAGTGCATTCTGTGAATACCAAATAGTAGTAATTTTAGGATTTAGTCTTAAGTTCATTCTGTGAATTGGGCCCTGCGGGCCTGATCCACAGAGGGCCTCCGCATTTGTGGAGCTTCCGCCCCATTTGCAGAGACTCCCCTACGACTGCTTGGCCTCCACCACGAGTGCAAATGCCCTTTGTGAACCAGGCCCTTAATCTATAAGCTTAAAACAAATGAATCTGACCCAGTTTAATTTAACTGATGCTCATGTTAAGTGCTCCAATGCCCTTGGGTCCAGATCGTGCTATGTAAACAAAGACAGTAGGGTACCATCTCTTGCAGGACATCTAACCTGGGCTTCTATTGGAATTCTTTAACGCATATTAGCAAGACCATATCGCTGTTTTAACAGCAGTTTCCAGCCGCTAAAACTATGATAATTTTAACGAGGTTCTTGCTAATATGCCCCAGAGTCTGCAACGGTGACTGTTAGTGCTGAATGATGTAGTGTTCTATAAGGAGGTGGATCCTCAACTCATACCTAAATTAGAGCAGCCGTGGGAGGTCCTGATGCATATGAGGGTTTTGTTGTTACAGCATTTTTTTGTTACAGACTTCTTAGTCTCCAATCTGGTGTCATGACTGCGTGCGTGCCGAGAGCCACCAGAGATGGTGAGCTTATCTGCTACAGAAGCAGAAGTGATGATAGTG
This sequence comes from Lissotriton helveticus, assembly GCF_964261635.1. Taxonomy (NCBI): domain Eukaryota; kingdom Metazoa; phylum Chordata; class Amphibia; order Caudata; family Salamandridae; genus Lissotriton; species Lissotriton helveticus. Next base: position 31,700,864 of record NC_136072.1, on the reverse strand, counting down.
ATGGCCTTGTAAATGATGCAGCTAGTTTTGAAGACGGTGCTGCTTGATAAGGGGAGCCAATGAAGTTCCATCAGGAGTGGACTGATAGGATTATAGTTCAGCAGCCCTGGATGTAACATGCATCGTGTGCAGGGTGCCATTAAGGGCGCAATTTGGAGTCTGGGAGTCCACAGAACTGGGGGCCCGATTCACAGAACTAACTTAAGACAAAATCCTAAACTTACTACTTTTGGTATTCACAGAAGTTAGGATTTTGTCTTAAGACAGACTTAAGACAGACTTAAGACAGACTTAAGACAGACTTAAGTTAGGATTTTGTCTTAAGTCTGTCTTAAGTCTGTCTTAAGACAAACTTAAGACAAAATCCTAACTTCTGTGAATACCAAAAGTAGTAAGTTTAGGATTTTATCTTAAGTTAGTTCTGTGAATCGGGCCCTGGGTGTTACTACCATCCAGATGCAAGAGTACAAGGGCTTGAACAGTTATCATGAAAGGAACAATTTCACCTTCTTTAGAAAAGAGAGTTGTTACCTGGCCATCTTTGTGTTTTCTTTGCAAACAATACAGAAAAGTGGAGCACTCATTATATATTAATAACTACTACCATAACTGTTTAAGACCATTTGTATATCCAATGGTACGCCATAATATATACAGCATTTATGTTACTTTTATGGCCTAGAGACAATGCCCCTAAAATCATTGAAGAACTTCAAACATTCAGGTACCATTTCCTTTGTACATCAAATCAATATCACAAAAATATACCCATCCAAACACAGTTGCTTATCAGTCCCTTTATTACAGGTAAAATTGTTTAGTTACGATTTGTAGATATATTGCTGTTATTACTTCATGGATGGGATTTTCTTAAGGCTGATTGGAGTGATATATAAAGGAAGGATTGAAACATAAATCTTTATTATGGACAGGGCTCCCGGTTTTATGGTATTTATTTTTTTACATTTCTGTCTGTATTTATCCATATTTATTTTTGGGCCATTTTATTTGTGGTGATCAATATTTATTTTATGTTTTGCGTATAAACGAAGTTGAAAAACTACATTTCAATATTTATATAACTGATAGACATGCACTCTTACTTTGATGTCTGTTATGTTTTAGCTATTGAAGCTGTCAAATATTACATAACAATACATCCACTGGTAAATATTAGCATACTGGTAAATACTGACATATGTTGACATATGCCATTATTTGAATACATTTCATCCTGTTTTTTTTATTTCTCATGCTGTCCATATGCTCAGCTGCTGGCCTATAATGTATCAAAGACAGCATGGAGGGTCACTTAAAAGGAGCACAATTGTCTGTTTTTATCCACTTTTAAACATAAATGCAGACAGAAAACACATTGTTTCTGTCTGTATTAATCTTGAAAAGTATAGTGATATACCCTGAATGAATTTAAAGCATGGTTTAAAGTAACTTCAACAATACCAACAATCTGTTGGAGATTGAAATTAGAAGACAGAGATAAAGATACCTGGTGCCCCTTCCTGGTGAAAAACAAAAACTATGGTGCAAGGGTGCCTCCGTTGGCACTAGGCTGCCAAAACAGCGCCAGTGCAGACGGAAAGGACAGGAATGCACCGTATTGCTGAAATACGATTCATTCCTGCCCAGCAAGATGCCTTGTTGCGCTGCCCTAGGCATAATGTGTTCAGAATGTATAAAATAAATATAATTTAAGGTCACAAAAAGAGGATATCAAGCCGTACTTTTTTTAATGAATGTAACGCCTACTAACTAATAATCAGATTGATGGGTGGTAAGATATGTGTTCTGTTGAGGCTGCCCCAGTATGTTGTAGTTTATTTAGGTATTTCGGGTGTGAGACACTTGGTTGAAAACTAAGGGGGTCATTAGGATGGCGGGCGGACTTAGTCCGCCCGCCATCCTATTGGGTATTGGGACCGCCCGCCATAAGGGCAGGGGTCCCGTGGGTGGTATTAGGATGCGCCCGCCACTGTGGCGGGAGCATCCTGCATTTTTAGCATTGTGGCGGGTGGTGCTCTCAGCACCGCCCGCCACAATGCTAAAAATGCACGTATGCATTTGCATAAACAAAGTGGCAGGCGCCGCGCGGTGCCTGCCGCTTTGTTTATGCAAATGCAGGGGGGTACCACAGGTACCCCCTGTGTGCACCCCCCACCTCTCCTTCACTCCGGGGACTCGCAGGGGGCTCCCAAAGTGAAGGCGACCGGGGCGGAAAAGTGGCGGAAGGTCTTTCCGTCCGCCCCGGTCCCCCCGCCATAGTAGTATGGCAGGGGGAAATGGGTGGCGGGCGGGTATGGATGTCTGGCGGATCGCCACCGCCCGCATGGCGGTGGCGATCCGCCAGACATTCTAATGGGCCCCTAAGATTTTGCTGCCTATTTTTCATGTTTTGCTGTTGTCTTTACTGAAATGTAGTTTGAGGCAATGGAATGTGATGCATCATTGTCAAACAATATGATGGAATTCGAGGTTCCTCCTCATTCTCTCTTTTCTGTGGCCCAATCTGGGTACCATGATTAATTTTCACTTTTGTCTGCATTTTTGCCCATTAACTTTAAGATAATTCACAGTTGCAGTTCTAAAAGATTTTTTTTTTTGCAGTTCTGAATGATGTTTGCTTGAGACTCACTGATGGATCTGAGGAACACTGAAATTGTATACACTTAAGCTTTAAAGACTGTTTTACAAATTTGCCGAAGAATAAGAAACAAAATTGGAAAACTCTGCCAAATATCTAAACTGCAGATAACAAAATGCAAGCATGTTTCAAAATGTTATCACAATATGTTGGAAACATGTAGAAAAAAAATCAAAGAATTTGCATTTCATCTTGCCATGTAATAGCTACACCCAACCTTTTGATAAAAATCAGAAAGTCTTAGGGGCATATTATCAAGGGGGTTTATCTCCGCTTTTTGGCATTAAAAGCCAAGAAAGCAGAGATAAAATTATCTCCCTATTACCTAGCTGTCGCTAACACCAGTTAGCGACAGCTAGTAGGAGATAGCGACAATCTTGGGCCCCGCTTTGCATGTCAGTGAAATTTATCACTAATGACATGCAAAGTGGGCGTGCCAAGATGTTAGCGACTGGAAACAGTCGCTAACATCGCTATCTCCTATTACCAACTTATGGAGATATTCGCGCTAAGCACGAATTTTTCCCAAAGCTAACACCTGCCCTGAGCAGTTCTTAGCCATGTTATCCAATGGTAGGTGGATAACATGGCTAAGAGCATTAGCTCGGTAATGCATGAATATCGCTGACTTTTCAGCGATATTCATGCATTTCGGACGATTTTTATCGCTTAGGAGATAAACCTTGATAATAGCAAGGTTCCTAAGCAAAAAAAATCGCCGCAGCACGGCGATAAAAATATTGCCGCCGAGCCAACATAGCGATAATTATCGCTACTTGTTGGTAATATGCCCCTTAATTCCCCGACAAAGAATTTTAGTACATCAAATGAAAATTGTTTCATCAGCCATGTCTACCAGAAATACTTTTATTTCTCCTTGTTTTTGGTCTTTCCATGTGTGCTTCATTCTTTAAAGATATTTTATGTTCAGGAAGGTGTCCCTTCCTGCATATAAACAATCATCCCGGCAATGCAGGCACCCTGCACTGTGGTGCAAGGGTGACTGTGTTGGTACTTGGCAGCTATTCATAGCGCCAACCCAAGGAAAACGCAAGGGTGCACTGTATTCTTGTAAATACAGCGCACCCAAGCATATTCTAACCCGTTTACTGCGGCAGACAATCCGCCTAGGACATTTCTATTGTGCGGGCGGGGCTGCGTCGGCCAACGGTCGTACGCAGCACTCGGCAGGTAGTGCTTCCGTCGGCCGATGGCTGAAGCGAGCATGGAAGGGGTTAAATGACCTAGCGTGGCACTGCAAAATTTCTTGCAGTGCTGCATCTTTTTCTAGTAAATATGTCACATATTTTGCTATGCTGTGATTTGTTTTTGTAGGTCTTTGTTTTAAATTTAGCATTTGGGTGTGCCATTTTCTTGGGACAATACATTCAGTGAAGTACATTTAATTCACGGGAAACGACCAGCGCAACGCATGCGTCACGTCGCATGTGTTTACATCGCGTGGCATCACAACGCAGGCGATGTTACAACGCGTGCGTTTACTACGCACGCCACTACATCGGAGGCGCCATTAGATCGCGGGCGCTTTCAACGGACACGGGAGACAACGCTGGAACCACGAGACAGGTAAGCCCGTAGTGTTTTAGGCTTTTAGGTCGTTGGTGGGGAGTGTAGTGGAGGGGCAGGGTTTTAGGCTTTGGGGCTTGTGTAGTGGAGGGGCAGGGTTTTAGGCTTTAGGGCTTAGGGTTAATAGTAGTATATGGTGGTGTTTTAGGGGTTAGAGCTTAGGGTCGGATACAGTTGTGTTTAAGACATTTGGGTTAGGGCTTCTAGCGCTTAGTGTTAAGGGGCAAATATGGTAGTGTTATGGACATTGGGGTTAGGGCTTTTAGGGCTTAGGGTTAAGGGTCGGATATGGTAGTGTTTTAGACATTTGGGTTAGGGCTTTTAGGGCTTAGGGTTAAGGGACGGATCTAGTAGTGTTTTAGGCATTAGGGTTAGGGCTTAGGGTTAAGGGGGGTGTAGGGCAATGTTTTAAGGTTTAGGGTTAAGGGTCGTAAACGAGACACTATTTAGGCTTGAGGGGGTTGATGTGTCTTTGCTACGTTGCTTACAGTGTAGTTTAGGAGGTAGGGTCAGGAGGAATGCGCATCGGGTACAAATCACGATTTTAAAGTATGTGGGGTGTTGGTATGCGTTGTGAATGTCTTTTGCATGCTTTACAATTGGTATGCGGCGTGATGGGCTGCGTTGTAATTACTTGCGATGTAAAGGGACATGCGATCGAAAATCTGCGATGCGAGGGTATGCGATGTTACCGTTTGCGATGTGCCATCATACATCCTTAATTCACAGAGCAGATTGTGGTAAAAGATTCTTAGTTAACTTCGGTGCAAATGTTTATTTTTAATTATATGGATGTGTAAGTAGAAAGGGTTTGTGACAATATAACTCTGTCTGGAAAGTTGTATATTTTGGCTATTTCTCATGCGGAATATTTTGTTGGGGAATTCAACAGAGTGTGTTTTGCTGGTTTTATCTACCACAAAGGCTTTTTTAGTGGTATTTTTGCAGTTATTGCTTTTAAACTCTACCAACTTTATGAAACTTGAGAAGGTGAAGAAATTTTTAAGAATAAATTTAGAAAGTTGCCAAAATTCAAATTTGAAAAAAAGGAACCCCTCTAATAGAAACATATCTAAAATGCACTAGCTGGAATTACCAGGTCACAGTCTCAGTTCCTGGCAGGGCTGACTCATGGAGTTATTTAGACCGCAGGGTGGGGGTAGGGCAGCAAGCCCACCAGTTTAGCTGAGGCTGTTACCTCCCGCACTGGTGGAGGGCCGCCTGTTAAATTGAAAGGTTGCTGCCAGGCAGACAGGAATATAGACCCATTCAGTGGAGTTGCGGCAGCAGCTACAATGAAAGCATTAATCCCAAAGGGGCAGATTTACAAGCCCCTTGCAACACTTTTGTGCCGCTGTTGCGGTACTTTTGTGATGCAGCGGCGGTGTAAAAAATGTGGCCAATTTCCAACGTGACGCATCTAGGGAGATGCGTCACGTTATAAAGGCCTCCGTCACATTATACCTGCGTCAGGTATAATGTATGCAGTGTGGGCGTTCCCACACAGGAAAGCCTCGTAAAAGTGACGCAGTGAAATCTACAAGATTTCACTGCGTCACTTCTATGGCGCCACTGCATCTAAACCTTACGCCTGCTTGAAGCAGGGGTAAGAAGAGACGCAGTGTAGTGTAAATTGGCCTCACAATGCATTGCTGGAGTTGTGTCGTGCTTACATCACAACTCAGCAATGCGTGACTTTTGCCCCAACAGATCCGTCCGAATTTCGGATGTATCTGTCAATCCTTGAGCTATGGTGCATTGTATTGTAAACACGGTGCATCCATGATGGCACAAGGGTTTCTCAGGGTGGCGCAGGGAAAGTGGCGCATATCTATAGATGCGTCACTTTCTTGTAAATCTGCCCCAAAGTCTTTAGGTCTGCAAGAACAAGCTCCTAATGTTGGGGTTGTGTACTCTCATGGTTTCTGACAGGAGAGCCTGTCGAGTCAGAAACCCTGATGTCCTCCCACCTCTACATGAGGCAGAGAAACCATGCCTTTGGAGGCACAGGGCACTAGCATTCTAAAAGATCTTCTCAGCCCTTTTTCCTTCCATGTTCAATAAAACAAGTCTCCAGAAGTTTCATAAAAGTATCACCTATCATTTAAGTGTCAAGAGGCAATTCAATTTCTGGTGCACAGTATGTGGTATAGCCAGAACAATTGCAAGCTAAACTTTTATCCAATATCAAACCACACTATTTTCATTGAACATATATTATTTTATTGCATTTTGAATGAAAAGAAAGGCAGGAAATATATATTGTATATATTAGATAAGCATAATCTTCATATATATCTAATATTTCAGATGATCAATCATTAACTTAATAATACTATGTATTGAACATACAATGACATATTGAATACATGCAATGACACATACAATCAAGCTATGAGATAAATTAAAATTCTTCCATTTTGCAAAGATTAATAAATAGGAGGACCCTACACAGACTCGTATAAAAATATATTTCCACATTTATTTAGTTTTGCTAGAGTGCAACATTCTCAGGCCCCATACTTCAAAAATATTTGCAACTACACCTGAGGACAGAAGAACCAGAGATGTATCTCTTTGTGTTTGAGACACACTATATGGCAGCACACCAGAATATCACCGCACCAAGTGACACCCGCGTAGGAAGAAGAACGCGTCTGCAGATATCTGGGCAGGAAGTTGATTAACGCCATGGGATTGCTCATTTAGCAAAGTAAGAGACCAGCATCATCATGGATTTACCCTTGAACTTTGATGTCACTGTTGATCCCTCCAATCAAAGATGCTGTTGCATATACACCCATGACTATCTGCAGCATAACAATAGCAAGAACATCTAATCTACATAAAGAGAGTCAATTCACCTGAATGTATCATCAGTGGACACAGTTCCTGTGGTGTCAGAAGCTCCCACTATACAATGTCCAAGGGGGAGGGGGCTATGGTTTCTCACTCCAGCTTTGCAGTTCATCCATAAATCCAAATTAAGTTCTCAGGTATTTAGAGTCATTGGCTCTTAGTGAAATGATCACTTAATGGAGCACATGAGTTTCAATATCCAGAGTGGAGACTCAAGGCTGAGCGGCACCGCGGAGGCGTGATGTGGCAGAGATCCACACATCGTGAGGCTCTTAAGCGACGTAGTCCGGTGCTGCAGGTACCAAAGAGATCACCACTGTTGGCCTCATCAGATGCTTCTGAATTTTTACCAGGTGATCACTGGAGCAATGCCATCTGTGGTATTAATCAAACCCAAAACAATAGGCAGTACCACACAAAAGTTAGAGTTTTACAAATAATTTTAAACTTCAGACAATGCAAATGGCAAAATATTGGCAGGATGGACCTAAGGTGCTCTAAATCACTAAATTTTGGAAATCTTTGTGCAATGCAGTAGGGACAATAATTTACTCTCTTCTATGGAGTGAGCGGTGTCCACACACAGTAATCCAACAACAGCCGACGCCATGTCTGTGGTTCGCTTCAGTAGAGGGGGTGGGGGCGGTGCCAGAACTGTCATGGGACATAGAACAGTCTTTTCCTTGCAGAGGTGGGGTGACTTTCTGTGCCACTCTTCCAGGAGGCAGCCAGTAACAGGGCCATGTCCAGGGCGCCTTTATTGTTCTGAACTGTGTTCTGAGTTGTTGGATGAACTTTCATTAAGTATTTGTGGGCGACCTATTTTTGCCTGAAAAGAAAAAATATCATCAGTTAATACTGCCATTATTAATGTTACTTTGGCTACAAGCCAGGGCTTTAAATTAAAGGATAACGACAAGACACCGACATAGGTCAAAGGTCTTTCACACATTGATGGACTATGGGGAGGTACTTTTACAGTACACAGCAGAGCCTAAGTCATTATGTTATATTTTCTCATTAGCCCTACCAGCTATGGGTAAAAATGCCACCTGAAGTTTGATCAAATAAGATACTTTGGGAAATTGTACACATCAATAAATTCTACTATTTTAATATTTCTAAAATTGCAATTCATTTTAACCAAATTACAAAGTGAAACTAACCTTAGCTTGGCTTTGCCTATCAGTGTGTTGGGACTATAGCAAAATGAAATGGTTACTTCAACTCTAGGTAAAATGTAAGCAGAACCATAAAAGCGCTGAACTGTTAAAAGTTCATCTGGAGCAGGCATACCCCCAAGGTGTGTCGGCAGGCAAGGAGGCGGTGCTGGAATCGGAAACAATTTAATCCAGGATCGGGTGTGGTTAAGGTGGGGCAGCAGAAAGGGGTGGAGTCACAAGGGGTGGAGTCATGAAAAAAGGAGACTTGTAAGATTACTGTTTTTACAAAATGTTGCCGCAAATAACTTGGGGTAAAAAAGGGGGCATGTCAGCAAGGGCTTTATCTCTGCTTTTTTTGGCTTTAAAATTAAAAAAAGCAGAGATAAAACTATCGCCCTATCAACAAGAGGGTGCTAACATGCATATTCGCATGTTAGCACCCATTTTCGCCTCCCTTTGCATCTCGAATGAGATGCAAAGTGGGCGTTCCTTCGTAAAATAACTGGAGAAATGTAGCTAAACGACATTTCTTCAATTATCAAGGGAATCGCTAACATGCTTAGCGACAATAAAATAAGCGCTAACCGCACTTAACGCATGTTCCTGTATGCCTGCTTTAATTCTGACTTAGCCATGTAATCTAATGGGAGGTGGATTACATGGCTAAGACCACCCTGGCCTTTCAGCAAGGTATCGCCAGACGCAGTGCGATTATCGCTGGTTTTCCAGCAATAATCACACTGTTTTCCAGCTAACGCATGGAATTCTTTCGCTTTAGAGATAAGCGTTACAAATAGCACACTATCTCCGCAATAGAATCCAGCGATAGCCGGCGATAATTATCCTAACGCTAAGAGAGCTTAGCGATAATTATCGTCTGGCCTTGCTGATATGCCCCTTGGCAACAATGAAACATGTGAGTGTAATTCTGTTCTAGCTGACTTGATTCATCACTAAAAAGCTGCATTTCAAAATGTATTATGGCGTGGAGGCCTCTGTCTTTGTGTACCATGCAATTTTTAGGGAATCATAATCATGGAAGAATGACTGTGGCACTTACTGTACCATCTCGAGGGAGCTGTGTGTTGCCTCGTCACAGTTTTGACACATCTTAAAGTAGCATGGAAGTTTAATGTGCCTGCTGCATTTTATGTAGGTCACTAAGTTACTGCTTTTGTATCAATAATCCTTTTGATACTTGCCGTTTATAAGTTCCAGTCATTCTAATATAGCACAGTGAGCTATAAATCAGACTCAATGCATGCAGACTGCAATAAATGTTTACAATTCCATTATTTTTCAGATTGTTTTGTTATTCTAAGGTGACTACAAAAGGGTTCCTTTGGAAAGTAATAAAGTGTTGTTAGTACATACAACTCCAACCACTGTGTTACATGTTACATTCTGATTTTGTGTTTCTCCAGACCAAGCACCTGCAACATAGAATGCCTACCAGTATGGAAGACCTGGTAACTCCCATTATCATAAGTAACATTGCTTGTAACTTTGTTTGCACACTTATACAATTAAGTGTTTTTTAGTGATACAGGTGTGGAACTTAAAGCACCCTGACACCCTACATTGAGATGAGTATCACTATAAAAGAATGAATTAGACAAAATATGTATGTTATATGTAATCCATTATTAGTGTAATTACTCGTAAAAATAGATCTGGCACCCTTACAGTGCATGCTTATCTCCTAAATACAGGTGTTGAACAAAGCCCAAAACCTGCCTTCAAATCATAGGTTCTCTTAAGTACTTGTGAAGTAAGGGAGGGCTGATGGCTCTTTAAGTGAAGCCTTTGTGTTGGCCGGACTAGAACTGAAAAAAGGTATTCTCCTTACTCTGTGACCTTTTTTGCTCTGAATTAAAAGTAGATAAATGTGGGCACCGCTGAATGTGTCTTGATGTCGGTAAAGTACACAGGGCCATATTCAACATATTTCACTGGTGCCAAGCCGGATCAGACTCAGAAACAGGTGCCAGATCCAGGATCCAGTTGGGCCCCCTCCTTTTCCTGCACTGTTCTACCAGACTGGGACCAGTTCTTGGCACACAGATTGTCATGACTAGTGGTGGGGGATACATTCCACTCCGCCGGAGGAATTCGCAGACTTCTGGTCACTAAGGGGCATATTATCAAGGGGGTTTAGATCCGCTTTTTTAACTTTAAAAGCCAAGAAAGCGGAGATAAAATTATCTCCCTATTACCTAGCTGTCGCTAACACCAGTTAGCGACAGCTAGTAGGAGATAGCGACCATCTTGGGCCCCACTTTGCATGTCAGTGATATTTATCACTAATGACATGCAAAGTGGGCGTGCCAAGATGTTAGCGACTGGAAACAGTCGCTAACATCGCTATCTCCTATTACCAACTTTTGGAGATATTCGCGCTAAGCGCGAATATCTCCAAAAACTAACACCTGCCCTGAGCAGTTCTTAGCCATGTTATCCAATGGGAGGTGGATAACATGGCTAAGAGCATTAGTTCGGTAATGCATGAATATCGCTGACTTTTCAGCGATATTCATGCATTGCGGCCGTTTTTTATCGCATTTGCGATAAACCTTGATAATAGCAAGGTTTATCTGCGATAATTTCTGACGATGCTTAGCGTTAAAAAATTCGTTGCTAAGCATCGTTAGCGATAAATATCGCTTAACGTTGGTAATATGCCGCTCCCTTCGTAAGACCACATTTCATGCTACCTTCAATAAGATCTCAAAGCTCTTTTTGAAATATCCTTGGGTCAAATTCCATTTCTCCTACTCACTGTCTAATGTGTACTTTTAATTTTTCCTATGTTTTACCTCAAAAGTACTCTTCCATTGATTATTAGGAAACTGTACTTGCGTGCAGCTAATCTCCTGCTCATACGATTATCATCTCTTAATTCTTCCTATGTCTTATCTCTAATATAGTCCTACTGTAATTGTTTGTCAGCTGTACTCTTGTAGAGCGCTCTGATGACTCTGGATCATGTCCACGCTACATAAAATCCCAAAATTAAAATATAAATAAATACCTTAAAAGATGTGTCCACGTTGTCGAGGCGGGGTTTCCAACTTATAAGATTCGGTTCATACTTGGGCACCTCAGTCTCCTGGAATCTTTTAAATCCTGAAAAAACACAGAAAGCTAGTTAATGATATTAACATTTATTTAAAAATCTGCTTATGCTCCAGGAATATGACATTAAATGTGTCAACATTACCTATATCAGTATTGTGATCAATATTAATGGAGGGAAAATTTAATTTTAATTAATTTATTATGGCACACCCTTGATAATTATCACAATTGAAGTTGTGTCAAATATACTTGAAGAATCTGAAGCTATTGTGGCCCTTTAAAGAACACTAAAGAACATCTTGGGTGCATGGCACCAACATTTGGGTCCTAGATGGAAAATTTGCTACATATCATGTTTCTGATGATCATTTAATGTCCTCTCATTAAACATTTGCATTTGGGTTGGCAGCTGGTGAAAGTGATTTAAAGGAGGCTAGCTCAAAAACAATCTCCCCTAAAACGCAGACACACTTGCACCGTGGCACAAGGGTGCCTGCTTTGGCGCAGGGCACCCAATTGTGCACCACCGCTGGGGAAAAGAACAGGATTTCACAGTATCTGACAGATATGGCACATTCTTCCCATTTTATTTTGACGTAGGGCAGCGCAGTAGGAAAACTTGCAGCATTGTCCTATGCCGAAAGATTGTAAATTACTCCTTCCATGTACATGCATATATTTGCATGATATGGAGGACATATTTATGAGCTGGTTTTTCGTTGCGTTTGCACCATGCAACATGGTACATGTACAATGAAAACCTGAAATATGAGTTATGAAGCCACGCAAGGCCACTTTGCGTGGCCCTGAGAGGATCCATAAATCTGGAGGAAAGCAACACTGCGCAAATTGCTGCATTGACCTACTCTGCCCTGGGAAGGCATTCCATCAGCATTGTGTGGGTGTTCCCTTGCAAATCCCATGGATTTTGCAGTATTCGCAGATTTACTAGAATTGTCAAACCTAGGAATGTGCCAAAAAGATACGCCTTTCCAGGAGTGGAATAATGAGGGGAAATATCTTTAATTCTCCTTGTTACTTTTCTTATCTATGTGTGCTGCAAAATTCAGCACACATTGAGAGAGGAACCTGCCTCTCTGGGTAGTATTTGTGCAGGAAGGTGTGTTGGAACTCGACTGCCAAAAGGGAGAAAGCAGGGGAAATGGCAGAAGTGCACTGTATTGACTGAAATTTGACAGATTTCAGACACAGCGGGGGCTCAGGACTCGGTCATCCAGATCCCTTAGTGGCGAGGAACGCTGCCTCTGCTTTGTTTCATGCGAGGAGGTGCTTAACTTCACTGCAGCACTCCCTCAGTGTGGGATGGAGTTCAGACGCAGCAGGGGCTCAGAACTCTGTCATCTGGCCCCCATAGCAGCGAAGAAGGCCGTCTCTGTGTTGATTCCCAGCAGGAGGTGTTTATCATCACCGCAGCACTCCTACAGTGCAGGGAGTGCCCATGTGCGTGCCTGGGCAAAGACCGGCCCAAGAGAGTGCCCGTCTGCACCCATCCGTGGCCGGGCAAAGCTGGGCTGGGTCATTTCACTTGATCTTTGGATAGAACCTCCAATGAAAGGGAGTATCTTTGTGATTAGACCGCTATGTTTGCTAGTTGATGGCACCTAGAAACCTGGGGAAGAAAAGGTCCACTCACCAACCTAAAGTAGGAGCTCAAGGAACCTCCTCATCATCTTTAATTACGTCTTATTTATCTTTCACTATGGAAGCAATTTCCTCAGAGGTAGAGCTAGTAAAAAATTACATAGACACCATCCAAAAGATGACCAAAGATACAACAATTGGATAAGCCACCCAATGGGGCTAATGTTATACCTTTAGGAGAACTTTCAAACGGCCAGCAAATATCAGCTTTTATCCAACTTATTAATCCTTGTGTAGTGCATGCTCCTCATGAAGATATTTTTATTGTTGGTCCAAGTTCAAGGACGCATAAATCTCTGTCTCTTAAATGTAAGCGGAGTGCACCCTCAGATGGGAGAAGTAAAGTCAAAGTATAAACATGTCGCTCCACCCAAAAATGTATCTATCACTATTTCCCCTGACTTCAGTACTGATCTATCTAATACTTCTAAACCCTTTTTTGAAAATTTGGAGACCTTGCTGAAGGACAAGTGGTATCGACGCAATTAGAAATCCTTGGCAAACAGGGTCAAGCTTTTTCAGATAATCAGAGTATTTTTTTTCTGAGGTATTCAGACCCAGTATCACAAGAAGAAGGCTATTCTTTGTCTGTATCTTCAGCTTTGACTTCAGTCCTGACTATTTGTGACTTTAATCTGCCTATGCAAACCAGTCCAATGTGTTTAGACATTCAGCTGAACTTTACTAGATAGGACCAAGTACCCAGCAACTCAGACCCTCACCAACCTTTTAAAAGCATTAGTCACAAATTTGCTAACAATGGGAGATTGGCTCGCCTTCTAGTACCACCTGACTGCACACCCTATGTTATAGTTCTTACTGATGTCCCCCTCTCTGGGTAAGGATTCTTAAGAAGACTGGAGGGGTTTAAAATACAGGGCTGCCTACTGGTGCATGAGTAAATCAGGTTGGCCCATGAACTTGGTGGATGAGAATCTTATGGTGGGGGGTAGGATGGCTTGGCCATGCTCACAAAACTATTATAGGGGATTGTGTGGTGGTGAACTCTGGAAATCCCCAGCCTGTGCATTATTAAAGTGATTGGATTATCTAGCTAAAAAACAGAATAAGACATGTGCACTTCCTCTGGGCTTCTTTTATCGTCCACCCTTCTTAGCAGCTCTCAATGGTAGGAATTCCAGGCAAAGCCTCGCGTTGACCACACCACCTTCTCATCCACATATCCATGAAAATTACTTTGCTCCCCTTATCGGCCTATTGGCTATCGACAGGCAGGCTTCCCTATCAGACCTGCTTTTAACACTGCCAGCAGCTGTATCTACTGACAAGCCTGAAATTGTAATGGAGAGAGAGGCTATTATTAATAATTCTCAACCTGAACTGTATTGGCCAGAGGGCTTACAATTTCTTTCTTGGAACATAGCGGGTATCTGCAAGAAAATGGGCATTGCACACTGGCTACAAATTGTCAATTCCTATGTTGTTGAATGTTGCCAAGAGACTTGGAATCTAGAACAATCTAATCCTGATCATTTTCAATCATACTGTGTTGCAGCTTCATCATCCATACCTGGCTAAGGAACATTCGCTTCCCTCAAACTTAGTAATGTTAAAGCTGAAGTGGTATTGCGTACCCCTGTTGCCAAATGTTATCTTTGAATCTTCCTGATTTTCCTGCTTTTTTATTGATTTATTTTTATTTGAATATTTTTGTTAATCAACTAGCCAAACCAATCTTGCATAAAGATAATTTTATTTCAGATTTTATTGGAAAGCATGGATAAGGGGTGGTCATCATCTGGTTAGGTGATTTTAATATTGCTAAATGTCCCTTATTGGGAGATCGTGTATGTGGTTTGACAGATGGACAAGGGGGAAATATAACTCATTTTTGCACAACTCCTACAGGGATGCAGTAAACCAAATTATTTTTAAATATACCTGGTTGTTTCATGTGGACTTCTTGCATGTTGGTGAGATGCATCCCCCAACTTTTATTTGGAAAGGTAAAGGGTCTACTGCTGACTTCATTTTGTTTTCCCCAAACCTAGCTTTGCAAGTCCTTGATTCAAGCATCTTACTGTGGAGTATTAGTGATCGTAAAGCAGTTTGTTTTACCTGCCTAGTTGATAAGTCTCCCAAATCTGTCTCCCATTCAAATTTGCATTTTTCCCCCAAAAAGGGGGTGCACGTAAAACAGGGAAATCTGGATCAAAATACATTTTTTGAGGAAGACTCCTGACTCATTGTCAGTGAAATTGCTCTCCCACCCTCGCAGCTCCACCATTAAGTGAGGCCTGCCTCTGCACCTGCACTTTCAAGTGCTGGTGTTCGAGGCCCTCCTCCACCCGCAGGTTTCACCTGCACATCATCCCTGGTGGTCCAGTGGACCTCTGTCTCCTTTCTCTCGTTTTTTTTACTGATTTCAATCTCCCCCTTTCACTCCCCCTCTGTGTCTCTCCTCTATTTTCACTCATGTGTTACTGATTTCAAACTCCCCCTTTCACTCCCCCACTGTGTCTTTCCTCGTTTTCACTCATTTTGTACTGATTTCAATCTCCCTTTTTCACTCCCCCTCTGTGTCTTTCCTCCGTTTTCACTCATTTTTCACTGATTTAATCTTCCCCTCTCACTCTCCTTCTGTGTCTTTCCCACACTTTTATTGCACCTTTCACTGCCTCATTTCCATTCTTTCCTCAATTTTTGCTTTTTCTGCCTGTTTTTCCCTTCCGCTGCTGCCCCGCGGTCCCTCCCCCCAGCACGACCAACGCGTCCGGCCCAATCCAGCTCCCCTCCCTGCTACTGCCTCCCAGCTGTCCAGCCCTCCCAGACCCCTACTTAATGGGGTCCGCTGCATGTCCACACAGTGGACATGGCCAGCGGGCGTGCTGCTGGTGTGCCTAAGGCAAGTCCGTCTGCACCCCTCCGCGACCTGACCGCAACCATCGCCAGGAGCCCTGGACCGCCTCAATGCCAATGCTACGACCCAGCAGCACTCCACGCTCTCAACCCAGGATGCAACCACAACTGCAAGCTAGCATCACCAGCCGACACCCACGGACCCTTCAGCTGTCACCGCTGCCGGCACACCTGCAGCACCGCCATGACCACAGACCCAGTGCAACCCGCCCGCAAGACCACATCCCAACCGAAGACCCTGTAATGCATCCTCCTCAGCGTCGGATCCCTCCACAAATACGCCACTGAAATCTGGGACCTCCTCGACAGTACCACTCCAGATGTAGCGTTCTTCAGCGAAACATGGACCAACACCACCTCGGGACCGGATATCGCTATCTCCATTCCCCAAGGATACAAGATCTCCAGGAAGAACTTCCCCACCCGCCCGGGAGGAGGAATCGCCATTGTCCACAAATCCAACCTCTGCCTGAGCACACTCCCGGACGAGCCCACAGACCTGATGGAACACCTTCACTTCAAGATACTGACCAGCCCTACCACCACCCTCTGAGGAACCATCTACCGACCCCATGGACTTGCGACTTTTCGCTAACTCCATCACGGACATCATCTACCCGCATGCCATCGCGTCCACCAACTACACCCTACTGGGAGACCTCAACTTCAAGCTTGACAACCAGTACCACATCCCTCCTGGAAAAACTCCACAACATTGGACTGCGCCAGATCGTGACCGAACCCATACACTCAGCAGGACACACCCTCGACCCCCTCTTCACAACAGGTAACTCCATTACCTTCAGCCACACCACCGAACTCCTATGGACTGACCATCAATGCGTCCACTTCACCCTCAGAACACCCACCATCCACAGACACCTGCACTGGCTCCCAAGAAGAAACTGGACCATAATCACTGATAACCAGCTTACCTCATCACTCAGCAACTCCACCCCAACCATTGCAGAAAACCCCAACACCACAACCTGAACCCTGCACAGATGGATCTCTGACAGCAGCAACACCATAGCCCCCTCAAGAAAAACAACAACATCCACGCCAAGACAGCCAGATGGTTTATCACCAAACTTCGAGAGTCCAGACACACTTGCCACCTCCTCGAAAAGGCATGGAGGAACACCAAATCCACAGAAGTCTACAACAACTTCAGAGCCGCTACCAATGGCCACCACCAACTTACCAGAAAAATGAGTAAAAAAGTGATTGAAGACTGAACCTCCACTCATGCACAACAGCAAAGAACTCTTCAAGTTCGCTCAACCCACCAGCGAGTCCACCGACATCCCTCCCTCACAAGACCTCTGTGACAAACTCACCACCTTTTTCCACCACAAAATTAAAAGCATCTACAACAACTTTAACGAAGACAACTAACACACTGAATCCTCACCAATCACCCCGACACCCTGAAGCCAGCAATCGACAACTGGACAGCCCTCACCACCGAAGACACATTGATGTAGTCAATCCACTCCGGGGCCCCCACTACATTTTCAACAGATCTGCCGACACCATCACACCCATGCTTAGCCTCTGCCACACCGTCAACCACTCCCTGGCAACTGCCACATTCCCTGACGACTGGAAACAACACCCATGGATTATGATGCTGCCCCAGATTTGCCTTATTAAGTAAACCTGGGGCAGTTCCAAAACCTTATGCCTTCCCATAGTAGTTGTAACATGGAGACTTTGTTTGATTTCTCCTTGTTTTTTCCTCTCTTGAAAGGTGTCCCATCTTGTACAAAAACAATACATCCTGCAATGGATGCACCCTTGCACCGTGCCTACATTGGTGCTTGGAACTGTAGGAAGTAAATTGTGCACCAGCACAGGGGGAAAGGACAGGAGTGCACCATATTTCATTAATTCAGTGCATGCCTGCCCTTTCACAATGGAGTGGGACAACACAGCAAGATGCCCTACACCTGTTTGTCATAAATGAGTACCCCAGTGATGATAGTCAATGGGTAGCACTCTTCACTGGAGGGTGACCAACCTGTGCCTGTTCTTCTTTATGGGATAAGACAGTGCGTATTTCTCGCACCACTAATGGGTTACAGCTATTACTTGATTCCTTCAACACATTTATGGGGCAATTGAAATTAAAGGTTAACAATCAGAAATCGTATATCATAATTTGAAAAAATATGCGTTCAGGTAGATTTAGTATTGGAGAGAACTGCATCACTAAGGTCAAAATTTGACTCTCATTGAATTTTGCTGGATGCCAATTTCAAGTGCAATAAGCGTTTGTCCCAGAAGGTTCTTAAAATTGTAGGGGCAGTAGACAATATTTTTAAATTTGCTAAGAAGCTTGGCCATAAGCCTATTAAAGAATAAATGTCAATATATAATGCCAAGGCACTTATGGTGCTGGTATTTGGGGTTATACATACCCAGGGAGTTTGCAAACCATTGCAAATAAATTACTGGGTAGGCTGTTAGTGGTTCCAAAGTCCACCACAAATGTTATAATCCACACAGAAGCAGTTCCGCCACTTATGACTGACTAAATCAAAATTGCACTGCTTCTACTCAGATTGAAAGCCTGGAGATCTCACCACATTTTGGGGTCCATTATGATGTACGGCCGATTGCCACCGCCATGCGGGCAGTGACAATCCGCTCTACATCATACCCCTCTCGCCACCCATTTCCCCCGCCATATTAGTATGGCAGGGGGACTCCGGCGGACAGAAGTACAGTCTGCCAGTTTTCCGCCGGGTGAAAAAGGGGCCTGATATGGTGGCAGTGTCTGCTAGACACCGCCATCAGTATTAGAAAGGCATGCGGTTTACTGATTTGGGGGCCCGTTGCGGGCCCCCAGGATGTTGGGGGGGTGATGGGGGCACATGGGGCATTTGCGTGGATGATGTGGCATGCGGTTTACTGATTTGGGGGCCTGTTGCGGGCCCCCAGAATGTTGGGGGGGTGATGGGGGCACATGGGGCATTTGCGTGGATGATGTGGCAGGCACTGCACAGTGTCTGCCACGTTGTGCATGCAAATGCACACATGCCTTGTTTGTATTCCGGCGGGTGCTGCTGACAGCACAGCCCTCCGCAATACAAAAAATGCAGGATGCGCCCGCCAGTGTGGTGGGCGCATCCTAATTGTGCAAGCGGGACCGCCGCACCCTTAGCGGGCAGTCCCATTTCCCAGGGCGATGGCGGGCAGAGAAAGTCCACTCGTCATCATAATAGACCCCTAAATGTTCTCAAGTTCTTGCAGAGTGAGTCACACTAGACCATGGTGATGCTATTCCGTGGTTAGCCTAGATCAATAGAACATATATGGAACTTGGCGTTCCTAATTGATTTTACTTCCCAAATTAATTTACAACACCTCAAGGGACATGATAAAATGTCTATTTTATACACATAGAGTGCATAGTAGAATACCCAAGATTCAGGTTATGGACACAGTCGGTTGTTATGTAGAAACTGAGACAACCAAAGGGCAGGGGCAGCTCCTCCACTAGGAGCAGTGCGAGAAGCAGAAACATAAAATGGTAATAACTTCCCGTTATTACCATTTTATGTTTAGTGTGGGGACCTGCTCTGTGAGCAGGGGAGGAGTGGTGTGCCCACTCCTGAGAGCGCAATGACTGTTTGGTCGGCCCTCTGGGGCCGGCCAAACCAGTCATGTGCACTGTGCCCTTTCTCCATGCAGACTACAATGCAGCCTACATGGAGAAAATGGCCTCCCCCTAATCCCCTGGCTGGGCGTTCTCCCCACCAATCACAACGCTGCGATTGCAGTGCTGTGATTGTCTTAAAGGAGGGAGCGGTGATGGGCTGCCTGTTTCCTGTTTCTGCCGGGGAAGGAGAGCAGATGTTTTAAAGATTTTGGGGGCCCCGGGACAAAAATATTTTGGGGCCCCTTTTCGGAACAGATTTGATTTTTTGATCCAATTTCAGCTATTCTGTGCCCTCTTTGGTAAAATTCTAGATGTGTGTACATCTGATATTCATGGATAGTGATGTGTGTTTTCAGTATTGTAACACAACAGCAGCTCATTAATATTACTACAAATAGTCTGTCACATACTCCAGTTTTTCATATGTGAAATCCGGTATTGATCTACGAGAAATATTTTCTATCTTTATCTTTTATATGGCGCACGAAGCATCCCCAAGGGGATCTCTCAGCCCCCTGGGAGCAGGTCACCTATTGTATCAGATGCTTATTAAAATAGAAAGTTTTTAAGACGTTTTTTCAAAAGAGCCGGGTGGGACATGCCTGAAGGTCTTCTGGCAGAACATACCAGTACTTAAGGGCTAGGTAGGAAAAGGCACGGCCAACCATTTTCACTTTCTTGATTCTCCGAGGGCGAAGAAGGTTTTGGCCACTAGATCTTAACTGACGGGCCGGAGTATACCATTCCAATTTCTTGGTTAGGTATCTTGGCCCCAGCCCGTGAAGAGCTTTAAACACTAGGGGCCTCATTTATGAGGCTTTGCGTCAATTTTGCGCTTCCGATGCATCACTTTTTGTGACGCATCGGCGGCGTAAAACATGCCTCCTTTTGCGCACTATTTACAAAGTGACGCATCTAAGCAGATGCGTCACTTTGTAAACCCCTGCGCTACATTATACCTGTGTCAGGTATAATGTATGCAGAGGGGGCATTCCCCCGCAAAGAGCCTCGTAATAGTGACGCAGTGAAATCTATGAGATCTTTTAGCACGCTGTTGCGTCAAAATCTTGTGCCTGCCTCACAGCAGGCGTAAGACTGACGCAAGCCCTTTCACGTGGGACTTTCCCCACGTGAAAGGACGCATTGCTGGAGTTGCATCACTTTTGTGACACACCCCAGCAATGCGTGACTTTTGCGCTTACAGATACGTCAGAAATACTGACGTATCTGTAACTCCTTGCGACATGATGCGTCATACTGTAAATATGACGCATCAATCATGTCGCAAGGAGTGCGCACTGGGAAGTGACGCATTGCTGCTTTCACGCAGCGATGCGTCATTTCTCATAAATGAGGCCCTAGGCATAAACGTTTGAAAACTGCTCCTCCTTTATAGGGAGCCAATGTAACTCTCTCAAAAATAGAAGGGAAGGAGTTCGTGCTGGCTTATTCAATGCTAAACGTGCTGCCGTATTTTGCACGACTTGTAGCCTTGAAAGCAGATCCTCCCTGACCCCTACTAATAGAGCGTTTCCGTAATCAAGTCTACTGACTAAAAGTACCTGTATTAGGACCCATCTGGTGGAAAGGGGGATCCAGGGAAAAATCCTTTTTAGCATGCGCATCAGTCCAAAGCACTTGCCTGACAGGATCTTCACATGCTCCTCCTTAGAAAGGTTGTTATCCAATATAACACCCATGTTTTTTGCCCATTTTTTTTAGAAAGAACTTCTCTTAGTTCCGCCGGCCACCATCCCTCCGTCCATAAAGCCTCAGCTTTCCCAAACAATAAGATCTCAGTTTTGTTGGAGTTAAGCTGTAGGAAGTTCTTTCTCATCCATGTGGCAATTTTTAGCATACAGATATTAAATCTTTCTCTGGTCACCCCGAGTTCCTTCTCTATGGGGACTATCACCTGAGTGTCGTCTACATAGGAGATAGTTTGGAACCCACAAGATCTAATGATGGTGGCCAGAGATGACACATAGATATTGAACAGGGTGAGCTTAAAATGGAGCCCTGTGGTACACCCTTATCCACAATTGTGGTCTGAGATACAAAGGAGTCCTGTTGTACACACTGAGATCTGTCTCTACAGCCGCTCCAGTGCTATCCCTCTGAGACCAATCTCCTGCAGTTTATTCAAAAGGATTCTGTGAGAGATGGTGTCAAAGGCTGCCAACAGGTCCAAAAGGACTAACATAGTGGGCGTTCCCTCGTCTAACAGTGATCTAAACGAGTCGGTCACCTCCGTTAAGGCAGATTCGGTGCTATATCCCTCACGGAACCCTGATTGCGAGGGATCAAGAAGATTACGATGTTCCAAATATTTGTCGGTTGACCAAGGTCTCCATTCTTTTTGAGCAACCCGGGAGAAGAGAGATGGGTCTGTCGTTTTGTAAATCAGCGCAATCTGCAGATGGTTTCTTGGGCAATGGTTTGATATATGCCTTCTTCCATTTCGATGGGAAGGAGGAATCTCTAATGACATGTTACGGATTTCCCTGATTGGGTTTGCCAACTCCAACGCCAGTTCAGAGATGATGTAGGGGACGCCACATCGGACAGGGATTCTGACTTAATATGTGCCAATAGTGGTAGGACTTGCTCCGTGGTGATAGTTGCGAAGGTCTCTAGTTTAAATGAGAGATTATCAGGGATTAAAGTTTCTTCCCTAGTCTCCAAATCCTGATCCAAGGAGTCATAGATTTTATCAATGTAAAAAAAAAAGTGTGTAGCTAACTCATCGCTTAGTTCCTGTGTGGGAGGACAAGAGAGATTGTTGGCTCTGGGAGTGGTAAACTCTTTAAGGATCCTAAACAGCTCTTTGGGCGACCACTGTGCCTCATCTATTCGGGAGGCTAGATATGTTCTCCTGGTCATATTACAATTCTTGAGATACGCCCTGTTTGCTATGTTATAGGTTAGTTTGTCTTCCTCTAATTTTGATTTCCTCCATTTACGTTCTCTGACTCGACAAGAGGATTACTCCATCTTTAAACTTTCTGAGAAACATGGAGCTGGGGCACTCCTATCGCGGACCATGCTTACTTTGATCGGGCGATGATGTCAAAGGCTGCTGTCATCGCTGTCTCCAATTTGTTCAGAGCTGCATTGCTGTCATTGCAGTCACTGAATGACGGAGGAGAAAATACTGTGCCAAATGATTTTGATGTAACTTTCTTCCAAACTCTCCGGGCAATTTTACGCCCTTGAGGCAGTAAAACTCAGGGCTAAGTGGTCCAACCAACTTTCTGCTTGTGGTGGTTCAGTTAAAAGATTATGCATGCTCGAGAAAATATTGTTGAGTACATGCCTCGCTATATGTGTCGGATTGCAGACTCTTGGGGAGAGACCTAACGTTTCCATAGCTGCTAGCAAGCCTACCGTGTCCATATTAGTGACCATATCTAAATGAAAATTAAAATCTCCTAAGAGAAAGAAATGTTCTGTTTGTAAAACATAATGGGTGAGAATTTCCAATAATGATGCACAGAAGAATTTCTAATGTTGCATGAAACAAACACATTTTGTCTGAAAAATGTCTGTAGAAGACTCTCACACATTAAAAATAAATGATAGAAGAATGCTATTTAGAACAATCTGTATAATTACTATTGAAGGTCATCAGGGCAAGACTTTCTGCAGAACACAGCTTGCTCTATAAGGGGGACCCCTCAAGGGCTGGGGCCCTGGGCCAGAGCCCACTTTGCCAATGCCTTAAAACGTCTCTGGCAGGAGCCGAGAAGATGCGGGACAGGGACGGCGTAAAGATACGTTTACATTTTTATGTATTAATAAATCAAAGCTCCCCCATCCCTGCGCGACACCCCCACACAAACCCCCCTCCCCGCAGGCCTCCCCCACTATGTCCGCTAGGACTGCCAAATGGACTGAACCTTCTCTATTATGGTTCCTTAATTCTTAACATAGTTTTTATTTAACTCATTTTTTGATTGAGCACAATTCATTTCCTGGAAGTTTTTCCACAGCAGGGCACCTGATTTTTTACTCTGCCCTGCTGTCCCTGTGACAATAATAATCAGTATTTCTGTGGCTTTTATATCATACCCAGAGTTCAGATTGTACACCCTATACTGGATTCAAATCATTTTAGATCCTGCAGATTAAGCCTTTAATTTCTACAGTAACTGATTCAGAGCTCATATGTCACGCAGTCATCAAATATGCCCAGCAAGCTTTCAAGATTAGAAGGGATAAGAATGTCTTGACTTCTCTAGCCTTTTAGTCTTACTTTTCAGGCCTCCTTGGCCGAATGCTTATAATGTTTTAGGCAGAGCGCTTATCTGATGCGATAGTTTACCATATATGAACAGTTTAGTAATAATTGTATTGTCATACTTGGTATATATTCAACTATTACACTATTGCACATGTCCAGCACCTTAAGCACTTTCTGAAAATGTTATGTATTTTAATATGAATTTTATTATTGTACGCCTATCTTTTTATGGCTATATAGCAAAATAAAAATATTCTGATTGACTGACTTAAATACAGTGCATTCTTGCCCTTTCCCTGTCACACAGTGATGCGTATCAATGTGAATTGCTGTACTGCACTGCACAACATGTCCATAAATCTACCCCTAGACGTACATGCACATATATTTTGCATGATATGAAATATAAAAAATTACCTTTGCCTAAAAGTAAATCATCATCTACTTAAGTCAATTCTTTAACATTTAATGCATTGTTAGCCTCAAGTCTTCGCCTCTTCTAATGTGATGTCTGTCCTCTTGGGGAGCTGTCCCCATTAGTGGATTACAAAAGGGTCTCTTATGTCTTAAAAATACAGAAAATCTACTTACCAGACAGAGATTTATTGTAGGTACTGGGATTGATGTAACTGTAACTGCGAAGAGGGAATATTAGGACACAAATTAGACTCTCTTACATAAAAATCATTCGCATGTCCTTTTTTGTTCACAATTTACACATTTCTCTCTCTCTTGAAAACATTGCAAAGTTAAACGGAGAAAATATTCTGCAAGAATATCTTTTCTATGAAAAGACTACCAGCCAAAACTCCTATTTATTAGGAGAATTATCTTGCACAAAATGTTTTTACTAGAATATTCTGCAGTAAGTAAAGGTTTGCAGTATATATTAATTTTTTGCAATCTTCCCCAAAGTAAAACATTTGAGAAAATTACAAGACTTTTGTCGCCAAACTTGAATTGTGCCTGCTTTTACTTTGCCTGAATTGTTCCGCAGGAATTACACTGGTGGCGGTCAAGGGAATGGTGCAGAGACTTAATATCGTTGTATAAATATCGTTTTGCACCAATATCGACGGGAAAAATATTGTGTGTGAGAAATGTCGCCAGAAAAAATACTGTGGTCAAGAATATCGATTCTTATGTAAGTAATGTTGATGTTTAAAATATCGAAGTGTTTAATATCGTTTGCAAATATATTGTTGTTTAAAATATCGAAGTATTTAATATCGTTTGTAAAAATATAGTTGTTAAAATTATACATTTTTTATTAATGTTATGTATTTGAGAATATATTTTATATGCATGTGATGTGTTTTTTTGTATAAGAAATGTTTGTATTTTTATTATATGTGTAAAAATGTTGGTAGTTATTATTATTTAAATACAGTTTTGCATTTTTAGTATCATAGTGGGTTGTGGGCTTATAGGGGAATAGGGTGGGAAGTAATTTAATTATGTTACATTTATTGAATATTTTTTTATTTATTACATTTTTCAAATTGAAATGTTATAGTGTTAAATGTGCAAAGTAATTTTTTATTAATTAATTAATACTTAGTAATTAATTATGGTTATTGTGTAATTAATTTTAGGTGTGTGTTGTGGTATGTATAGGTGTAAATAGTGGGAAGTAATTTATTTTCAATTGACGGTTTAATAATGAGTTGGTAATTAATTTAAAGTAATTAACTAGTAATTAATTGTGGCAATTGGGTAATTAGTTTTAGGAGTGTGTTGTGGTATGTATAGGTGTAAATGGTGGGAAGGGTGGGAAGTAATTTATTTTTAATTGATATAATAATTAGTTGATAATTAATTTAGAATAATTAATTAGTCATGTGTGTTGTGGATATTATAGTGTTAAAGCATGTGTATTTAATGAATGTTTATTATTCTGTTATTTAAACTATTTTTAAATTGATTATTAATTATGTTAATTCTGGAAATACATTAAAAAAGTGTTACGTGTTTTTTTATTGGTGTGGTTTTCTAGGGTAGGAAACAAAATAATACATTCATGTTTTACATAATTCTGTTAATATTTGCTACTTTTAAATAATTATTGTTTATAAATGTATTTATTATTTTTATATAATATTTGTAGCTTTTTGTTATATGTAATTGATATTATAATATGTGTTTATTTTATATGTTAAATATAGTTAAATGTATATTTTTTAAATATTGTTTATTTATTTTATCTTTGCAATCCAGCACTTTCCCTACGGCTGCACTCTTTGGAGTGGGAATAGTAATTTTTCCCCCTCCGCTATTCAGCACTTGCCCTACTGTTGCACTCACTGGACTGGGGATAGTAATTTTTACCCCTCCGCTTTCCAGCACTTTCCCTACTGTTTCTCTTACTGCAGTGTGAATAGTCATTTTTCCCCCTCCGCTATCCCGCACTTTCCCTACTGTTGCACTCACTGGAGTGGGAATAGTAAATTTTACTCCTCGGCTATCCAGCACTTTCCCTACGGGTGAACTTATTGGAGTGGGAATTGTAATTTTTAACCCTCCGCTATCCAGCACTTTCCCTACTGTTGCACTCACTGGAGTGGGAATAGTAATTTTTACCCCTCCGCTATCCCCCACTTTCCCAACTGTTGTACTCACTGGAATGGAAATAGTAACTTTTTCCTCTCCACTATCCAGCACTTTCCCTACTGTTAAACTTATTGGAGTGGGAATAGTCATTTTCACCCCTGCAGCACTTTCCCTACTGTTGCACTCACTGGAGTGGGAATAGTAATTTTTACCCCTCCGCTATCCAGCACTTTCCCTACTGTTGCACTAATGGGACTGGAAATAGTAACTTTTTCCTCTCCACTATCCAGCACTTTCCCTACTGTTAAAATTATTGGAGTGGGAATAGTCATTTTCACCCCTCCGCTATCCAGCACTTTCCCTACTGTTGCACTCACTGGAGTGGGAATAGTAATTTTTACCCCTCCGCTATCCAGCACTTTCCGTACTGTTGCACTAATCAGACTGGGAATAGTAATTTTTTCCTCTCCACTATCCAGCACTTTCCCTACTGTTAAACTCATTGGAGTCGGAATAGTAATTTTTACCCCCGCTATCCATCACTTACCCTACTGTTGTACTCACTGGAGTTGGAGTAGTAATTTTTACCCCTTCGCTATCCAACATTTTCCCTACTGTTGCATTTATTGTATGTTTTAATTGTATAAAATAATGTAATGTTTTAAATTATTATAGAATGTTTTTTATTTTAAAATATTGATATAAATATTTTTTATATAATTTTTAAGTGTACAAATTAAATGAAGATAATTTTTAAATATAGATGTATAAAATATTATGTTTCTGTGTTTATATTTTTTAAGTTTATGAGTAATATTTAGTTAACATGTTTATTAATTTTAATTTAGTTTGTTAAAAATAATATTATTTAATATATTTAATATGTATTTTATTTTATATATATTTTTGATTCAATATTTTTCACTTCGATATTTATTAATCAATATTTTTGTACTTAGCTGTTTAAGAATAGGGAGTCGATATTTTTGCATTCTATTTATTTTTTCAATATTTAGAACACCAATGTTTTTTACATCGATATTCTATCAGTGATCCGAAGGGGATATGCAGCATATTAACTACTTCCTGATGGCATTTCCTCTAGCATTTATTATGTCTGTGAATTGCAAACTACAACATCATCCCCTGTCCTGTGAGGTTTTCCTTTCTCTTTACAGAGGACAGGAAGCAGAGGACTATCTAAAGTAGGGAAAGTACAAAGCCTGACTGCTCTTATTTTTGTTCATTTTTTTAAACAAATGTATTGGCAGAAAGTTGATGCTGGTGGTTAGTAGCCATGGGCTTACGCTAACCTCCCAGTCCATCTCTAGCTCCTCGCCAATCTTCTGAGCCAGAAGTCCAACCAGTACCATAAAACAATTTGAGGGGGGACCACTGCAAAATACATGAAGGTCGCCCTCCTCGGACCCAGTCATGAGCTCACAGGCCAGGGGACCCATCACTCATGCACAGTGCTGGACGGGGCCTCCTGAAGCTCTGGCCCCTTGCACTCAGGGGCTGCGGGGCTAATGTTACACCCCTGTGTCTCACGGTGGGACATCTAGCATTAAGGAAGCAGAATGTGGTAATCAGTGCTGGCATTTGTGGTTCCCTGCTGCTATTCAGTGGTAGGAGCCCTAAGTGACAATTAGGAAAATGGTTCCCGGCAGCTGGTTGCTTCATGCAGCTATCGTCTCCCCGGCATACAATCATTATAACCAGAGCTCGCTTTAGCACTGGTGGCGCCTGGTGCGACAATCACTTTTGGCTCCCCCACGTCCCATGACCGCCTCCTCAGACTCTCTCTCTCCCATCGGCAAAAGTGCCCCTCATCTCTCTTATCATGAGAAATTGCTAAACACAGCGACCCGAGGTCACAGCGCCCCCTCCACAGGTCAGCACCCAGTGCGACTGCACCAGCAGTCGCGGATGTATGACGT
This sequence comes from Lissotriton helveticus, assembly GCF_964261635.1. Lineage (NCBI taxonomy): Eukaryota > Metazoa > Chordata > Amphibia > Caudata > Salamandridae > Lissotriton > Lissotriton helveticus. The sequence goes on along the minus strand of NC_136072.1, from coordinate 31,672,576 downwards.
TACAACGCAACTTTTACAACGCACTACCATTACAACGAAATTTTTACAACGCAAAAACTATTACAACGCATGTATTTACAACGCATGCTTTTACAACGCAGATACTTTTACAACGCATACCATTACAACGTAAGTATTGGTAAGTATATAATAATTTTTTTAATGTAAATTAATTTAAAATAATATAATTTAATTTAATTTAATTTAATTTAATTTAATTTAATTTAATTAATTTAATTTAAATTTACTTTATTTTTATCTTGTACCCCTGTACCCCAAAAAACCAAAACTGACCCTGAACCCTAAAAATACCCCTTTACCCAAAAACCCAAAACTGACCCTGAACCCTAAAAATACCCCTTCACCCAAAAACCCAAAACTGACCCTGAACCCTAAAAATACCCTTTACCCAAAAACCCAAAACTGACCCTGAACCCTAAAAATACCCCTTTACCCAAAAACCCAAAACTGACCCTGAACCCTAAAAATACCCCTTTACCCAAAAACCCAAAACTGACCCTGAACCCTAAAAATACCCCTTTAACCAAAAACCCAAAACTGACCCTGAACCCTAAAAATACCCCTTTAACCAAAAAAACCAAACCTATAACATTTTAAATATAATTATATACTTACCAATACTTACGTTGTAATGGTATGCGTTGTAAAGGTATTTACGTTGTAAAAACATGCGTTGTAAATACATGCGTTGTAATAGTTTTTGCGTTGTAAAAGTTTCGTTGTAATGGTAGTGCGTTGTAAAAGTTGCGTTGTAAAGGTTGTTTCCCGCAGTCGCACTGCCCTAAAGCCAGCCCTCATTATAACCTTAGGAGAAGTCGGACAGTGTTGTTCATGTTTGCGAAGTCCATAATGTCTAATTTCACCCAACTACTTGGGCAAAATAAAAAGCTTGCATACCTTTCGCTATCTGCTGTTGGCCAACAGGAGGCAGATAATTATCGACAAGTGAAATAAAAAAATTCACACCATAATTCAATGCCACTGTAAGCACTGAATTTACCTTTCATCATCGACTTCCGGCCGTCTCTTGCGGCACCAGTACACTGTGAGGAAAATGGCGATCATCAGCAGGAAGAGGAAGGCAAGGGCTCCAAAGAGGATGCCGAAGAAAGCATTGAGGTTCATGGTGATGGTGTCACAGGTTTTACCAGAAGTGGAATATATCGAGAAGGGAACACAACTGTAGAAAATGAGAAAAAGTAGTTATCTGAAGTGTCCTTCAAATGAAATCACTCTATTTCAAATACCCCTCCTGAAAAAAAACCATATATGTTTGTACTGAATCAAACGCTAGTGTGGTCATTGGTAAACGTGATTAGCATGCTCAAAGAGCAAAACAGGAAACACCATGAGATAGCCAAAGACAAAACATATAAAGAAGTACAAGGAATTTAGATATGAATGAATCTAAAACAAATCTCATATAAACTGACTGTCTATTGAAGGTGCTGAAGCCAATCACTGAAACATGTCTTCAGGTCCATTCATCCTGAGATTTTGTAATTTTTACTGAAAGCTGTCTTTGGAATCAATAATAATGTATGGTGTAGAGCACAAGAATGTGTTACAATATTGTGTGTCATCTGGCTGTGCAGGCATCAAAAGACTCCCTTGTGAAATTTTATTTTCTAGACTCTTTAAAGTTGTGAGCTGGTTAGTTCATATCCTAACATTGTTTGCTCGTGATCTGGCTCCCCCTTTTTCCTAGTCTCTCATAACCATGCTTAATTTTCAGGATTCAATGGCGCATGGAAAAAGCACACACAAAAATGCTGCCACCAGAAAAAAAAGTTCACATTTTTCAAAAAATAAGGAGAAGAAAATTACCATTCTTTTGATATTGAAATATTTTCAAAATATATATGATATAGTGAGAGTGTAAAGAGACACAAGCGAAACTGCCAACTAATTGCAGCAGCTCCAGCCTTTGCTAGAGGCTTCACTCCTCCACCCATCAGCATCTGCATCCAGAGGTGAAGAAATCTTCCGATTTCTGTATTGAAGGAACACAAGACTCGTTTGGACGGAAATGTGCATTCCCCTGAATACCTCTATAAAAAACAAACTGTGTTACCTCCTTTTGGGAAGTTCTCAGTGAGACTCTTGAGCAAGAGGGTTGAACTTCGGAACATTCAGAACTCATCTACTGACCAATCCTTACACAGAAATGAAAATCTAAGTCTTTACACAAACTCATTGTTGGACTTGGCCTTGTTGGCTAGAGTTCACTTGGGCTTTTTGTTTTTCCCCTAGACCGTTTTCCTGACTGAGAGCTGTGAAGTTAGATGCTCTAGGTACTCGCCACTGCTAATCAGTGTGCAAGTACATATGTTCCCTGTATGGATTGTGGTGATGTTTGGTTGTCTCTGATTGGTGTGTTTGCCTTACTAGCAAGATCCCTAAGTGATGTGCACTGTGTGAGCCAGAGCTAGTACTAAAGAAATGGACTGGTTGAGGCTCTGGCGGCTTTAACCTGTCCGCAATCGGGAAGAAAACCTCTGCCTCAGAAAGAGTTGCTGAATAGGCTGCGGGAGACACTTGACCCTTGCTTCATGATCTGGGACTTGTGGGCAGTTTGACCGAGGAGAGACTGAAGGGGCACTGAAATGTGTTGTGTCCCCCCTTCTTCCTGAGCAGGACTTTTCTGTGTGCTGTGTACTGTACCCCAAGGGCCCAAGGTGAGCTGGCTCCCTGTTTGGAAACACAGGAACATACAAGTTTCTAGGAAGTCTCAAGTGGCGCGGTGGTGGGACCATGTTGTGGCAGCCTGAGACCGCCGAAGGGGTGCCTAAGGTGATCATGGCACCCGGAGCGAATCAATACTCTGACGCGCAGGGTGCGTGTCTTTGTGCAGCTACAGGTGTTGGAGCACCTGTGGAGTGCGGGCATTGTGGAAGAGAGCCGAGATACAGGACGTGCAGGGGGTGCGTGTCGCAGTACAGTCCAGGCACTGGTGGAGGGAGCCAGGACATTGTGGGCACTAAGGAGGAGTGAGTCTCTGACACGCGGATCGGCGTGTGGTGGAGAGGTGAGACTCAGACGTGCAGTGTGCGTGTCGTGGTGCGACCCGGGCGTTAGTGAAACATCCGCAAAGTAAAGGTGGTTTCCAAAATAAGGTGAAGCTAGACGCAAACTAATAGAGTACTTGTCTTGCTTACCTTCCAGCCTTCTACACTAGTCTGATGAAAATGATAGCTCTTCAAATTTCAAAATGTTTATCGTTTCAGATGATTTAGGAAGATTACTTAACCAGGAGGTAAATATTTACGTTTTATCCACTAGTGCATGTGTCTTTCTCTAGGATGCACTTTTTTCTGGTTTCAGACCCAGTAAAATAGAAAAAAGCTCCATACTAGAAATAGTATTATCTGATCCTGCAAGTATTATAGTGAGGTTAAGGCTAGACAAATTCAATAACAGTACCTTCTGCTTAAGAGATAAAGACTTGGCAAACTAAATAGAGTTTGAAATTATACAATGCTTGGAATTGAACATTAACTCCACTGATTTACATTCAATCTGGAATGCATTAAAGGCAACAATACAAGGAACCATTATTGGGTACTTTAATTTTAAGTTAAATTAAAAAACATTTAAAAAAGACACTGAGCTATTAGATATGACTTTGAGAACATTAAATAAGAAATGTCATCAAAATACTACTGATGACCTCTTGAGAAATATTGAAAAGGAAAGAGTGTAACTGAAAGTATAGCTATGTTTAAACGATGAGAAAGATGTTTGCTGTGTGAGGCAATTCTTTTTTGTGTTGTGTTTCTTTATTAACATTTTGCAAAAGATTACATCTTAAAAACAATGGGCCCGATTCACAGAACTAACTTAAGACAAAATCCTAAACTTACTACTTTTGGTATTCACAGAAGTTAGGATTTTGTCTTAAGTTTGTCTTAAGACAGACTTAAGGCAGACTTAAGTTAGGATTTTGTCTTAAGTCTGTCTTAAGACAAACTTAAGACTAAATCCTAACTTCTGTGAATACCAAAAGTAGTAAGTTTAGGATTTTGTCTTAAGTTAGTTCTGTGAATCGGGCCCAATAGCATTGGCCCCACACTTACAATGGCTGACTGAACAGGTTAACAAGAAATGTGTGCGACGTGTTCCTCTTAGGGGCTGAGGATGTCCTATATTGGTATTTATCGGGGAAGGGTGGAGGGGTATGGGGGATCCCGTGATCTGATAGGCATGCTGGTGGTAGTAGATTTAGTGTTGGCATAATGCGTGGGACCCTAAGGGCTTTGATTCTGATCATGAAATTGGGTTTGCATATGTACGGGGTGTCGTCTATGAGCAAAAGAATGATGGATTTACCCCGATCTCTAGACTGGGGTAAATGTTTTGATTTATTCTGCATTCCATCCATGAATTATGTGTCTTTTGTCTATTAATCGGGCACATCAACCTGGGAGTGTTCTCTACATTCCTGGGTGTAGCTACTATTTCTGGTGGGGAAGGGGGCTGAGACTTGGGGGAGAGATATTATGCACCTCCTACTGCACCTCCTACTGCGGGCTCACTTCCCGGCATTTATGAGGGGTGTGGTCGCAATGTGTCCGAATTGCTGTACTACTGCATTCCTGCAGGCTGCACTGTGGAGCCGGGGGAAGGGGCATGGGAGGGAAGGTGTGGGGGGAATTAAGTGGGTGGGGAGCTGAGAGGAAGTAGAAAAGGCCTGGTGGAGATGGAAAGGATCATCAGAATAAGCAACTGAGGGAAGAACGCGGCTGTAGATGTTGAGGGTGTAGAAAGGGTAGTGTCAAGTAGACCTGGTGTGTCCATATAAATAAGGTGAAAAAGCAAGTACTTCACTAGAGGCACAAATTTAAAAAAACTTCAGGATTATAAAAATACTGTCTCCATCCAGAAACAAGTGGGAAATGTACTGACATCAAGTGAAGACAGTTATGATTAATTTCTAGAACATTACTCACACCTACATATTGAGATCCTACTTTTTGTGCTAAGAAGTAGTGCTAAATGCAGTAGAACACAAATATTAGTGTGGTGTGAGTAGCTGCTGGCGCTCACTAAAACTGCTCTTAGGGCCGGAGCTTCCTCCAACTCACTATCATCATTTATCATTATGTTCTTAGTGCACAATGCACCCTTGCATCCAAAATGGTCACAAGGATGAATTTTGCATTACGGAAAGCGCTAAATGCAAAACAACAAGAACAGTAGTGTTACCAGCTGCTCACACTCACCAAATGAGTCCCTTCAGTGCCACATTCTGCCCCATATTACTCTTAATTACACAAGAAAGAGCAATTGTGTAATTATCGGTAATTCAGCATCAAAGAGTACAGTGGGATTTTGCGTCATTACTCTAATTACTTGGGCGTAATTAAAATAACCCCCACGTCTACTTATAACCCGTTGTCGGTTTTATTCTGACAAGTTTATCTTGTCTGTCGAAAAGTTAATGCACCAGAGTTGTTTGGAAGCAGCTTCTCTTTGAGGATGAGGTGTCATCTAGTATGTATTTTAATGCACCAATAAGGCATCATCCAGCCTTAAAATTAAAAGCCTATTGGCCGAAATATAAATCCCGTTATATCCTATGGGACTTATATTTTGGCAACGGGATATCCGTCACTGTTGAGACGGAGTAACCCGTCTACCAAGATCTAAATCAGGCTCTAGGTATTACACGTATTGTTTGAAAATCTTTGAAATCAGCAGAAATGTTTAAGATTAAAGCTTTTTGGGAAAATAACTTAACGTTATGTTATGTTAATTTAATTTCTAAAGCCCACGGGTTACCCTGGGATGTCCTGGCGCTGGTCACTGCCTATCGATTGCTGAGGTGTGTGGTGCCCTATGGGGTAAAAAGCCAAGTTTTCAATGCCTTCCTGAGCTTGATGAGCTCAGTGGTGTTCCTGAGATGGAATGGAAGTTCATTCCAGGCCCTTGCGGCCACTGTGATGATGCTTCTGCCACCCCGGCTAGCTTTTTTAGCTGGGTTTAAAAAAACTCATTTTGCTCCCATGGAGTTATCTTTTGAGTTTGTAGGGCAGATCCCCAAGAAAGTGACGCATCTGTAGAGATGCGTCACTTTCCCTGCACCACCCTGAGAAGCCCTTGTGCCACCATGGATGCACCGTATTTACAATACAGCGTACCATGGAGCATGGCTTGACAGATGCATCAGAAATTCTGATGCATCTGTTGGGGCAAAAGTCTCGCATTGCTGGAGTCGTGTTGCAAGCACGACGCAACTCGAGCAATGCCTTTTGAGGCCTATACCCACTACACTGTGTCACTCCTTAAGCCTGACGTAAGTTTTTGATGCTGTGCCATCCTAGAAGTGACGCAGTGAAATCCTATTGATTTCACTGCATCACTTTTATGAGGCTTTCTTGCGTGGGAACATCCACCCTGCATACATTATACCTGACGCAGGTATAATGTGGTGCAGGGCTTTACAACGTGACGCATCTCCCAGGATGCGTCACATTGTAAATTGGCCGCATTGTTTACACCACCACTGCGTTACCAAAGTGACGTAACGGTGGTGCAACAGCGTCGCAAGGGGTTTCTAAATCTGCCCCTTAAAATCTAAATATAAGTTCACTAAGTGACAGCTAACCAGATATTTCAATCCACTGGAAGAGCTAACTCATACATGTCCATGATATCAGAGAACGTGCAATCTGAACTGTTCCCTATCATGAAAATACCACATATTTTACATGAGGGGAAGGCAATTTTTTAGAAATAAAATCTTCAATTCATGGGAAGAAGTCCTGTGACATGCATTTAACTTTACACAATGTCCAAGGATCTATAAAATGAAAATCTAAACCTCAATCTTAAATTTAATCTGCAAAAATTAACATTTTGATTTTACAGGACCCTTGGCAGAATGTTGAAAAATGGGGAGTATTGCTTGAGATATAACTGCTACACATGTAAAAAGAAAAAGGTATATTGGGTTATATGACATAGTCATGCAGAAACATTTAAAACATCTTGCAGCTGCTACTGCATTGTGAAGATCAGTCATGATCACACTTTTTCACCTTTTACCATAAAATGTGAAATTAAGGATTGATAGGCACTGATGGTGGCTAAAAAAGTACTGATACACTGGAAGATCAGACACTCTCCTCCCATTGAGGAATGGGTTGATGAGTTGTCTGACCTGTCAAAATAGATCACCTACAGTACCTACAATATATTCAAATATATAGATGCATATATTCACTATAAAATCCAAAGGTTACAGCTGCTCAGCCCCCTCCCTTTAAAAAAGAAAAGAAAAGGCAGGGCACAGGGGGATGGGGTCTCCGGGCCCAAAAATGGCCCAGGTAAAGGGGGCCATGCAGGCCCATTCCTTTCTTTAAAAACGAAGAAAGGCCGGGACCCATGTGGTGAGGTCCATAAGACCGAAATCAGCCCAGGGAAGAGGGCCACTTAGCCCTCCTCACCATTCTGAATCTGTCTGGCGCCGAGGATGGGGACCTTGAACCATAATTGGCCCAGGGAAGGAGGCTATGCAGCCCCCCTTCACTTTGACAAAATAAAGCCCAACAAACCGCCAAAGGCGCCGCCCCTATTTCCCTACTCTGTAAACACACCTCCTGGAGCACTGCTGGTTGGAGGATGAAGTCCCCTTGGCTGCTGAGGGTTCTTAGGGGCCAACAAGCCCTCCTGTTACTCCCAGTAAGACCTACACAGTTGCTGGGATGTTGTCAGAGGCCGTACCCCAGCTCCAATGATATCCCGCCGTCGCAAGAACTCTGCGACTCCCTAACCACCTTCTTCCACCGCATTATCACAGACATCCACGACAGCTTCAACACACAGACACCAACGACAGACGGCGACACCCCCGACTCAACACCCACCAAACACACTGACATCCTGGAACAACGTCAACGACGAAGACACCATCCAAATTATGAACACCATCCACTCCGGCTCACCTTCCGACCCCTGCCCCCACCACATCTTGAACAAAGCAAGCTCCATCATCGCACCCCAACTCCGGAAGATCATCAACGACTCCTTCGAGACTGCCACCTTCCCAGAGAGCTGAAAGCACGCCGAGATCAACGTCCTACTCAAGAAACCTAAGGCAGTCCCAAAGGACCTCAAGAACTTTTGACCCATCACCCTGCTCCCAACCCCGGCGAATATTATTGAGAAGACCGCCAACAGACAACTGACCCACTTCCTTGAGGACAACAACATCCTGAAATCCTCCCAAATCGGCTTCCGTAGCAATCACAGCTCCGAAACGGCCCTCATCGCCGCCACCGAGGACTTAAGGGCCCTGCTGGACAACAGCAAAACCTCTGCCCTCATCCTCCTGGACCTCTCGGCCGCCTTCAACACCATCTGCCACCACACCCTGCGCACACGCCTCCAAGACACAAGGATCCGCGACAAAACCCTGAACTGGATCACCTCCTTCCTCAGAACCCAGAGAGTCCACCTCCCCCCATTCGTACCCCAAGGATCATCCAGCAGCCTGACCCTTTTCAACATCTACAAGGTATCTCTCACCAACATCGTCCGAGCGCACCACCTCAACATCATCTCGTATGCCGACTACACTCAACTGATCATCTCCCTCACCAAGGACCAGGCCACCACTAAATCCAACCTCCACAATGGAATAAAGGCCGTCACAGAGTGGATGAAGACCAGCCGCCTCAAACTGAACTCTGACAAGACGGAGATCCTCATCCTCGGATCCACCCCCTCCACATGGGACAACTTCTGGTGGCTGGCCACGCTGGGAACTGCCCCGACACCCACCAACCACGCTCGTAACCTGGGGTTCACCCTGGACTCAACGCTCTCTATGACCCAGCAAGTCAACGCGGTCTCCTCCTCCTGCTTCAACACCCTCTGCATGCTCCTCAAGATTTACAGATGGATCCCACCAAAACTGTAAGGACAGTCACCCAAGCCCTCGTCAGCAGCAGGCTGGACTACGTTAACGCCCTGTACACAGGAACCATGGTAGAAAAGACTTCAACGCATACAAAATGCCTCAGCATGCCTCATCCTCGGAATCTCTCGCCACAGCCACATCACCGCCCACCTGGGAGACCTGCACTGGCTCCCAGTCAACAAGAAGATCACCTTCAAGCTCCTCACCCAAGCTCACAAAGCACTCCACAACGTCGAACCAGCATACCTCAATGAACGACTCACCTTCTACACCGAACTGCCAGCTTTGCTCTGCTGACGTCGCCCTCACCACCGTCCCACGCATCGGCCAAACGATCACCAGCGGCAGATCATTCTCCCACCTCGCGGCCACAACATGGAACACCGCCCCACCCACCTGCGACAAACCCAGGACCTGCTGACCTTCAGGCGACTTCACAAGACTTGGCTGTTTGATCAGTAGCTGCTTTCCTCCCCCCCCAGCACCTTGAGACTCTCACAGGTGAGTAGCACGCTTTACAAATGCTTGATTGATTGATTGATTGTACCTCCTTTCCGCACTACTCTGCAAACGCACCTCTCAGCGCAGTGCTGGTGGGGGGATGAGGTCCCCTTGCCTCCTGAGGGACTATAGTGTACCTCTTCCCCCAATCATCAGTGCACCAGGATGAGTGTTTGCAGAGTGGTGGAGAAAGAGGACATGGCCTCTGATGACCTCTCTGCAATCCAGCTGTGTGGGTCTTACTGGAAGTAACAGGAGGGCTAGTTGGCCCAGAAGGACCCTCAAGAGCCAAGGGGACTTTATACCCCAACTAGTATGGTGCCAGCAGTGCTGGAGAAAGGGGGCATGGGCACTGAAAATCTGTCAGCAAACGCACTGTGTGGGACTTGCTGGAGGTAACGGGAGTGGTAATTGGCCCCCAGGGACCATCGCTAGCCAAGGGGACTTTATCCCCTTACTAGTAGGGCACCAGGAAGCACGTTTGCAGAGTGGTGGAGAAAGGTGCGTGGCCTTGTATGGGGTCTCAGCAATCCTGCTGTGTGGGACTTACTGGAAGTAAAATGAGGGGTAGTTGTCATCAAAGGATGTCCTTGGGGGCCAACTACCGCTCCTGTTATCCTCCTGAGCCTGAATACAGGTGGTCAGTAGCCCTATACAAATACTGTTCGATTGGCTCATTGAAGGATGCAGGGAAGCTGTTGCCGAAGTGCCTGTTATGGAATGAACTTCAGAGTTTGGGGCTTCATTGATCAAATCTCCTGCATGAAAATGTTGTTTATCTCTATTCGCTATATCTAAAATTCATAGAATACAATGGAACAGAGGAGTAGTTGACACGAAATAGCACACTCTTCCAGTCTAAAAGCCATATTTAGTTACTTTTCTTTCCTGGCGGAGAAGGGGATCATATACCAAACATATGCCCAGTCAGGGGGAAGCACAGGCCCTCTTTTCTGTGGGAACTTATTATCAAAGAACATCTGGTTCCTTTCCAAAACTGTAACCTTGGTAGGCCTACTCCTCTGCTCTCCACTGGTAAAAACAATAGTTCAGATAGGGTTTCCCAAATCACCTCTGCTCCACAATGATGTGAGGGCAGATAAACATTGTATAGTTCATATGCACGAAACTGGAGAAAAATGACAAGAAATTCAGACAACACACTCTGTAGGTGCATTTACTTACCTGCATATAGGACCATCAGCAGTTAGATTGCAGACACCACTATTATTGCAATAATTGTTGCACTTGGATTCACACGTGAAGGTTGAAGGATTCAGTGTGTAGGCAGTTTGCGGGAAATCACCACACTTAAAGTACTGCACTAGGTCATCTTTGCTGGCTGTAAAAAAAAGGGAGAGATTTAATTAGTTTAAGTTCCTCCCAGGTTCATTAACAATTAAAAATAGATAGGTTTTCTTTTAATGCCTAATCACTGTTCATTACTGTGGTATTGAAACCCACTAATAGCTTTGCCACTGCATGTCAACCTTGGCACAAATGTTGGTTTAGGACTCTCTTCCTTTTGCACAACATATGATGATCTGTGACCCTCTATTCTACCTGCAGCATAGGATGTATGACAGTACAACGCAATCATTTTGATCGCGGTACTTTACATCACGATTTTTACAACGCAAGTCGTTACAATGACTTGCGTTGGAGGGCGCTGGATTGAGGATTAATATGATTTTCTATTCCAACTCCAACCCATGTAACAGTAGGGAAGGTGTTGGAAAAGATAATCACACTATTCCTTAACCAAGAGCACCTTCCAGCGCAAGTCGTAGTAATGACTTGCATTGTAATGGCTGCGTGGTAAAGGTTGTGCGGTGTAAACACTGTGTTGTAAACAATGTTTCCCGCAGCATATGGTGATTTGTTTCCTTCTCACCTGCGTGGTGGTCTGATTTGTGACTCTTTGTCTTGTGCTGGTAGCTAATGTTATCCAAATGTCTCACTTTAACCGCATCGCTGATAGAGAGTTTCCCCTGCTGTGCTGGACAGCAATAAAAACGGGTGTGCTCAGCTCGTCATAAGTACACGAGCACTGTGCTGCATGACGAGCTGAGCTCGTCATGAGCATGGAAGGGGTAAACATGTTTTAGCATTTGACTCCACTGCAGTGGGATACTTAGATGTATGACTCTCTCTCTCTCTCTCTCTCTCCCGCGCTCTCTAATAGCATGCCATGATGTATGACTCCGTCTTTATCTGACAGCATATTTTACTTGCTCACCGTCCTACTGGCAGCACATACTGATTGCAATATTTTATTCCACCAGCAATATTTAATATATGGCTCTCTAAATCACATCATATTTTGGTTTTTGCTTACTATTCTACTAGCGTAATTGTTTGATGTTCAACTCTTTCATCGGTGGCATTATGTTTTGATTTCTTCTACAGATAGCATGTCTTGATTTGTAACTCGGTCTTCTACAGATAGCATGTCTTGATTTGTAACTCGGTCTTCTACAGATAGGATGTCTTGATTTGTAACTCGGTTTTCTACTGGTAGCATGTTTTCATTTGTAACTCTGTCTTATACTGGTTGCATGTTTTGATTTGTAACCATCTTCTACAGATTGTGTCTCTTGGTGTATGACTCTGTCTTATACTGGTTGAATGTTATGATTTGTAACCATCTTCTACAGATTGTGTGTCTTGGTTTGTAACTCTGTCTTATACTGGTTGCATGTTTTGATTTTTAACTCTGTCTTCTACTGGTTGCATGTTTTGATTTGTAACTGTCTTCTACTGGTTGCATGTTTTGATTTGTAACTCTGTCTTCAACTGGCTGCATGTTTTGATTTGGAACTCTCTCTTCTACTGGCTGCATGTTTTGATTTGGAGCTCTCTCTTTTACTGGGAGCATGTTTTGTATTTGTAACTCTCTTCTACTGGCTGCATGTTTTGATTTGGAACTCTCTCTTCTACTGGGTGCATGTTTTGTATTTGTAACTCTCTCTTCTACTTGTAGCACGTTCTGATTTGTTACTCTGTCTTCTACTAGCAGCATGTTTTGATATGTGACCATCTTCTAAAGATAGTGCGTCTTGATTTGTAACTCCCTCTTCTATAGGTAGCATTTTTTGATTTGTAGCCATCTTCTACAGATACCATGTCTTGATTTGTAATTAATTTGTAGTAGGTTTTCATTTGTAAGTCTGTCTTCTACTGTTTATATTTTTTTATTTGTAACTGTCTTCTGCTTGTAGCGCATTTTGATCTGTAAGTCTGTCTTCTACTTGTTGCATGTTTTGATTTGTAAGTTTGTCTTCAACTGGCAGCATATTTTGGTTTGTAAGTTTCTCTTTTACTGGTACGATGTTTTCCTTTGTAACTCTGTCTTCTACTGCTGGCATGTTTTAATTTGTAACTCTGGGCCTGATTTAGATCTTGGTGGATGGGTTGCTCTATCACAACTGTGACAGATAACCTGGTCGCCGAAATATAAACGATTACATCCTATAGGATTTTTTTTTTGGCAGACGGGATACACCTATCTGCCAAGACCTAAATCAGGCCCTCTGTCTTCTACTGGTTGCAAGTTTTGATTTGTAACTTTCTCATCTACATTTATCATGTTTGTTAGTTGAACATGCCTGGGCTGTGTATTAGAGGTGACTTAGACCAGAAAGGAGGAGGTATGAAGGTGATTATACGCAACACATTCAGACCTTTAGACAAGGCCAGCAGGCGTTTCTCTTAGTTGTTTTCTGTGAGTTGATTGCAAGGACTGGGAGAGTGGAGAAGCCTCTGTTTGTTTCCCTCATTGCCCTTAGGCTAGTCCAGTTGAGAGTGTTGGGATGGGTATCCTTTATAAATCTCCTCTAGCCCAGTCCAAAGTAGGCCATAGGATTCAGAGGGTGAAGCCTTTTTTTTTCTTTTTTCTCATGGTTACATTTCTCAGCTGCCATGAATGCCTGCTCGAGCATTCTTCATCAGCAGGCCTCCCTTATTCACCTGGTGATTTTTTTTCACCAATGCCAGGGTACATTGGGAGACTTTTCTAAAACTGTAGATAACCTTCCCAAGATTTTCAAGCCAATCATATTTTTTCTTATGGACGACACCTACATCGGCTTTGTTGTTTTCTCCGTAATTTTCACCTTACTTATCATAATAATCATCCACACTAAGGGCCCCATTAGGATGACGGGCGGGCATTGTCGGCCCGCCACCTTATCGGAGAACGGGACTATAAGATTTGATATCCCGTGGGGGGAATTAGGATGTGCCCACCACAGTGGCGGACACATCCTGTAGTTTTAGCATTGTGGCGGGCGGTGACCTCTGCACCGCCCGCCACAATGCTAAAAATGCTTTTTCGAATTTGCATATGCAAATGTGGGGGGTACCATAGGTACCCCCCTGTCCTCCCCCACCTCTGCCTACAACAGGGGAGCCCGCAGGGGGCCCCCGCAGCAAACACCGCCTGCCTTTCCGTGCCGGCAATGCAATCATATTTTTTCTTATGGACGACACCTACATCGGCTTTGTTGTTTTCTCCGTAATTTCCACCTTACTTATCATCATAATCATCCACACTAAGGGCCCCATTAGGATGACGGGCGGGCATTGTCCACCCGCCACCCTATCAGAGAACGGGCCCGCCCGCCATAAGGGTGGGGGTCCCGTGGGGGGAATTAGGATGTGCCCGCCACAGTGGCGGACACATCCTGTAGTTTTAGCATTGTGGCGGGCAGTGAACTCTGCACCGCCCGCCACAATGCTAAAAATGCTTTTTCGCATTTGCATATGCAAAGCGGCAGGCACCGCGCAGTGCCTGCCACTTTGCATATGCAAATGTGGGGGGTACCATAGGTACCCCCTGTCCTCCCCCACCTCTGCCTACACCAGGGGGCCCGCAGGGGGCCCCCGCAGCAAACACTGCCTGCCTTTCCGTGGCGGCAATGCCGCCGCGGAAAGGCACCTATAGCTCAGCATCGTAATATGGCTGGCGGTGTCCATTGGACACTGCCACCATATTATTCCCTTTCCGCTGCGATAGCAAGGAGACCGGGGCGGAAAAGCGGCGGACGGTCTTTCCGTCCGCCGCGGTCCCCCCGCCATACTAATATGGCGGGGGGAATCCTGGTAAGGGTGTCGGGCGGATTGCCTCCGCCAGGCCGGCGGTGGCCACCGCCAGCCTGGCGGAGGCAATCCGCCCGACATCATAATGGGCCCCTTACTGTGGACCTCACTATTTTACTGGACTAAGACATCACCGTGATGCTGAAAGTCTGAGTGGAGTTAAAAGTGTACCCCTCTTTGAGAGGTTACTACAAAGGGTTGGACTTAGGGCCTGACCTCTGGCCATGCCCGTGCTCAGACCCTCCCCACAGGCAGCACATGGCCAAACCCCCACTCACATGGCCTTTGCCCATGCATGGCGTAGGACAGGCCATTCTACCCAATCACCCATAAACAACCAATCTCCCATTGCTGGCCAAGCACCATAGATACTCAACACCCCATGGACACTACACCCTACTTTAAAAAAAAACATTTATTCCCCCAGGACCTGCTGTTTCCCACAGGAGTACCACTGGGCTAGTGGCATGAATACGTATTTTAATTTTGCCCCAGTGGGGTAGGCCTCTGGACCCCTACTCTACTCCTCAAAATGGCAGCCACAATATTTCTGTTTATGTTGGGACTCATAGAACAGAACGCTTGGACCCACCTATTTATCACCAACTTTTCAACCTTAATTTCTCAGAAACAACTGAACGGTTTACCACAAAAAGCACAATTTCTGAGTAAACATCTAGCTTTATGCCTGATTTGGTATAATTCTATTCAGACGTTTTTTCTATTCCTATGTTTCGGAAGTCACATGGACGGAAAGCTATGACGATAGATTGTTCGTATAAAAATGCCGGTTTTGATGGCGTGCATGTAAAACATTTGATAAAGGCGCCAGCCGCAACGCGTAATGTTTTGCTGGATAAAATAAAAATGGCTGAAAAACAAGTCCCGTGAGTGCCCACCTCCTTGCAAATTACGGAGATTGAGCATAAATTGATGGCCCAGCAGCACCACAGCAAGAACGGCACCCGTCTGTGAGTGCACCTAGCCGATGCAAAGGAGCAGCATATATATATATAAATATATATATATATATGTATGTATGTGAATATATATATCCGCAATTACTGACTGATTGGGCGGAACATACGGCATCCTACTGTGAAGGGACACTAAAAATCCTGGTAAAGTACGCCTGGAGCGTCAGGGAGAAGGCGTTAGCTTAAATTAAACTCTTGGAAGAGGCGCTCGATAAGGATCCAGACTCCGATCAAATAGCACAGTTAAAGACACAAATGAAAGCTTGCCTCATCAAATACAAACAAAAAATAAGAACTCGCAAACAAGAAAAATATGAGCGAGATGAGGACGACTACCTACAAGGACGTGTGCTAACGTATGCGAAGAGATTCAATGCGCCTCGCAAAGCCCTCCAGGGCAATGCTAACTCCACGGTGACAGCGGAAGTAGTCACCTCTGAATCAGAGGTTACTGAAAACGAGTCCAGTGACGATCAAGGGGACCCAGGTAACCCCGATAGCGCTCGGAGAAGACGTGCTGGTGCAATGACTGCTACCGGACGAACCCCCTTTCACGAGGAGTTCGAAGTCATAAAGAAGTCATGGCTGCGGGGAGGGAAAAACAAGCCACCCGATACAACCCAAACAGGAACACCAGGAGAACCAGGAGGACAAGGAGGTCGGGGGCGGCAAAAGGAGGCAGAGGAAGAGCAAAGTCCTCGAGCTGGACCAACCGAACCTACACCAAGAAGAAGTAATAGATGAATGAATTACAGGGATGACCAGTCTAACGGTGGTTAATCTAACAGAAAGAATCTTAACCGACAGTGAAACCGATTTATTGAGTCTGGGCTTAACATTCTGCCCGAATAATACTCTTGAGTACACGCAGACACGCATTGATCTGTTCCGCTTCACGAGAAAACTAAAACTCCACAAATATTTTAAACTCCGACCACACCTGAAAGATCAGGAGAATAAAGGCTCCAGAATAACTGCCACTGACGCACTGATAGGGAAGGATATCTTAGCCCTAGAGACTCTCAAAGATCGAAGAACTGGACAGCCACTCCATACTGAAACTGGATCTTGCCCAACGTGCGGAATTTCAGGGAATAGAGCAAGAGAGGGAGGAAAGTGGATATGAACCAACCTCGGTCTTCGTCCCTCAAGCACAATGGGACGCTGTGGATGTTTTTACAGAAGCCATGAACAATGACCTCATGAAATATATGGAAAGCCAACCATCAAACAAAAAGTAATATCACTGAACAACAGAAACTGGCTCTACAAGACCTAATGCATGACAAGAATGTCATAGTGAAACCCTCGGATAAAGGAGGCAACGTAGTACTGATGAGCAGGGAGTACTACAGGGGTGAAGCATTAAGACAACTGTCGGATGATAAATTTTACATCAAATGTAGTAATGAACTTTACCAACAAAGTATAAGGGACTACGACATCCTGATACAAAGATGGCATGATCTCCAAATGCTTAGTAGGGATGAACATTTATTTCTACGAAACAACCAACCACTGACCCCGACCTTCTATCACCTTCCCAAGCTTCATAAAGACAGAAATTATCCCCCTGGCCGCCCCATTGTCTCTTCTATAGGTAGCCTGACAGAGAACATGTCCAGGCTAATAGACAACATCCTGTTTCCCTTAGTGATGAACTTACAGTCTTATGTCCAAGACACTAAGGACTTTTTGAATAAAATTCGAGACATAAGATGGGACCCGGACTACCTTTTAATAGTATTGGACATCGCTAGCTTGTACATAAGCATAGAGCATGGTCACGGCCTACAAGCATTGCAACACTTCCTAAACTTTCGCCAAATGAGGTTTGCAAAACATAACAGCATGATTTTGGAATTCACAGAGGTTTGTCTCAAGAACAATATCTTCTTGTTTAAAGAACAATTATACAAACAAGTGTCTGGGACAGCGATGGGCACCTGCTTTGCCCCCAACTACGCAAACTTGTTTGTCGGCTGGTGGGAGGAGCAGGTGCCCAGGAGCTGCTTGGTAGGACAGGACAAGGGTGAAACAGTGTGTTGGCATCGTTATATTGATGACCTTTTTATCATATGGCGAGGCACCAAAGACACAGCAGAAGGTTACATCAAGATACTCAATGACAACGAGTACAACTTACACTTCTCAGGAACAATTAGTCCGGTGGCAGCGGAGTACTTGGACCTGAGGGTGTTCGTTGAAGGGAGCCAGCTACACACTGCTCTATACAGGAAAGAGACTGCTGGCAATTCAACACTCTTTGCCAGCAGCAGTCACCCACCCCAGCTAGTTAGGAGCATTCCTTATGGAGAGCTGTTAAGGCTGCGCAGAAACAGTTCTAGAGATGAAGACTTCGAACTGGCAGCAGTAGAATGCTTGGCTAGGGTTACAGCGAGAGGATATGGTGAAGTGTTGCTACGGGACACATTAAGGAGGGTGAGACTGATCCCTAGAAGTACACTATTAACATCTAAATCTTCTAAGGGGCAACGAGGAAAAAACAGAGCTACAGATGAGGGGAAGTTTAGAATGATAACCCCCTTCTCCTCTGGAGCGAATGACTAGAGAGCCATGTTACAAAAGAACTGGCACATTCTCCAAACGGACAGTGTGCTATGTAAGGATTTACCTGCGCATCCGCTGGTGACATTTAGCAAAGCTAGATCACTGGGGGATCTGTTAGTTACCAGTCATCTCGAGAAACCCACACCCAAGAATAACACACTTAAAGAAATGAAAGGCTTTTATCCTTGTGGGCACTGCAAGGCCTGCTCAGGCAGCAATGCGGGTTTTGTTGTATGAGGTACCGGACACAGTCAAGATGATGCATATAAAAAAGTTCATCACCTGTAGCACTCCTTTTGCGGTCTACTGTCTGTTGTGCCCATGTGGCCTTCGCTACATCGGCAGCACCATTAACCAACTGAAACTGTGAATTTTAGAACATCTGAGGACCATCGACAAGGCAGATCCATCATATCCGGTGGCCTGACATTTCGCAGAGGTGCACAACAGAGATCGGAGTAAGCTACAGTACTTTGGCCTAGATACTCTTCAATCAAATGTGAGGGGCGGAGATCGACTAAGATGGCTCCGGAGACTAGAGTCCAGGTATATCATAGATTTGTCCACAAAACATCCTAGGGGCCTGAACAGCGGGGAGGAAATGGCCTTCCACTTGGGTAAATAGTGTGGGATTGTGATATACTGCAAGTGCTGAACATGTTCAACCATGATGGTGTATTTTGCTTAACAAGATACACATATATTCCTGAATGTATACAAGAAAGAACATATATGTAGACAAAGATATACACATTTGTATTCTTAAGAATTTGGGAGATGAATTACTTGATGTTATATGAATTGATTTGATCAAGAGAAAGTCTTTGCAACCCTGCCATATGCTTTTAAATGATCCGCTTTTGGAAGTTCTATTAAGTTCTGGGAATTTTTCAAGTTTCCTTGTAAGCTTGGAATGCGTAATGAATGGCTTATTTGAGTTTAGCCATTAATCACATTGAATTGAATTGCTATTGATTTATTGATGATTTGATGACTTTTTGATTTTTTGAATTTTTGAACTTTTGATTTCCTTGTCCCACCCTCTTTGTCTCAGTGCAAATTGATAGAAGAATAGAAATATGGGCCTTGGTCTAACATAGGACATAGGCCGATCCACGGCTTAATATCAATGTTAATGTATCACATTATGATAACTTACACCCTCTGAAGCAGGGCAGTCACCTATCTGAAGGTCAAATACGTTTTTTGCAGTGGCTGCACTGACATAAATTGTGGATTGCGCCCACAGTGTCTATGAGGGGTCAATTTCCTATGTTTATGTCCATATTATGTTGAGATGTAATGAAAAAGCTTTATCAACATGCCTGACACTGAGTGCTTTACACACTGACGAAGGCAGCACGCCAAAACGCGTCTGTGTGGCTCCTGCACATAAAATAAAAATGTGGTTACCCGTACCCTCCTGAGTGCTGCAACTTTTTCCTGAGGATTTGAGAGGAAATCTTGAGCGTAATATATATATATATATATATATATATATATCCAGAACAAAACATCCAAATGATATTCTTGCATTCTCAAACAGATGCAAAGGACTCTGGTGTCTAACCAGTGAGCAAGGCGGCAACGCCGAAACGCGTTGGGTGTGTTCTTTGGCTCCATGCAATAAAGAATCGTCTTTTTGCAATTCATTAGACGGAGGAGTAATTCACTGTGAGGAGTGCATGTGTGCATTTTTGCACTGTGAGAAGTATTGGTAACCGGGCTGTCTCTGACCCGGAGGTGCACCGCGGAATACAGTTTCCCGGCTTTTCTTCAGAGGGTGAGAAATGCATATATATATATATATATATATATATATATATATATATATATATATATATACACACACACACACACACACATATATATATATATATTCACAGAAAAAACCATAGGTTATAGACCATATATAGTTAGGAATTAGCATTTACAAAACCTTGAAAATTCACTGAAAAAACCATAGGTTATAGACCATATATAGTTAGGAAATAGCATTTAGAAAACCTTATTTTACTCACACAAAACCATTGAAATTCCATATATAGTTAGTTGCACTAACTATATATCGCGCACCTGCAATCCACTGCTGATGATGTCACATATTACATCATTCATGACATGGTCAGTGACATCACTGATGACATCACTGATGACATCTCAAATGACATCACTGATGACATCACTGATGACATCTCATTTGACATTACTGATCACATCACTGATGACATCATTCATGTGATGATACAATGAACCTCTTCAGACTCTAATATAACCTTAGATACACTCAGTGTAAACAGACACTCACAGACTGTCACTCATCCATGGAGTTACTCACACACCTAGTCAGTCTTGCAAAGAATCAATCACACCTCGATTTCCTCAACTATATAGTTATACACACCTTACTTATTGGAACATATAATAACACATATTTACTCTGTTATACAATCCCTGATACAAGTTCACAATAATCCATACAGCCACTCACACATTCACTGGCTCTTATGCACAGTTATTTATATATGTCAACTATCACATGTACTGTGTTTTACATATGTACTTACTTTGACATGTAGCACTGAGATATCCATTCACTCACCAATACACTCATGCACACAGTCAACCGCCCATACAGATGTTTCCACATGCACTTTTGAACCCATACATCTAGTGAATCAACTGCTCACACATCTATGCACAGAGTCATACACCTCCCAGACACCCACACACACACTCAGTCTCCCATACAAATACTTGGGCAACTAATCAATAACCCATATAGTTAGTCATATAGCTAATGATCAACACATGCATCAGATTACAAAACAACAGACACAATGATGCACAATTTAAAACAGTTTAGTCACTAACCCATGCACTCAGTGAGACACATTTAATCACTCACTTATACAGTCAGTCATGCACCTACTAAATCCTTCATCCAGACACTTATACATCCACTCATTCTTCAATATGTAAGACATATTTTAACTTTACAGAAGCATACAGTCACTGGATGTTGTCATCAGTGATGTCATCAGTGATGTCATTTGAGATGTCATCAGTGATGTCATCAGTGATGTCACTGACCATGTCATGAATGATGTAATATGTGACATCATCAGCAGTGGATTGCAGGTGCGCGATATATAGTTAGTGCAACTAACTATATATGGAATTTCAATGGTTTTGTGTGAGTAAAATAAGGTTTTCTAAATGCTATTTCCTAACTATATATGGTCTATAACCTATGGTTTTTTCAGTGAATTTTCAAGGTTTTGTAAATGCTAATTCCTAACTATATATGGTCTATAACCTATGGTTTTTTCTGTGAATTTCATTGGTTTTTTAACAGCTAATATCTGTAGCTGTAAAATGTATTCTTCTTTAAATCCAAAAATATATTTTATATGTTTATGAATAATTTTTTTTTAAAATATTTTTTTTTCTTCGTTCCCGCTTCGCGAATCGGGAAGCTTCCCGTTAGCTGACCTTGATGCCGCGAAATAGACCGCGAGCCGGTAAACGTTTCTTTACCGCAAGTGCCGCGTTAGAAAACAACATCGTGACGCCTCCCGTCCGCATGACGTTCCACGTTGTCGCTTGATACGTCATATGACGTGCTACGTTAGCGAACTGGTACGCGAAGCGAGTGCCAAAGCGCAGGTTTCTGGAAGCAAACCGGGAGGCCCTGCAAAGCGCTTAACGTAAACACAGCAAGTCATGTGACTTGGTAATAACAATTTTCATTGGTTCATTTCACTTTTGGTTTCCTAATGATGTAAGACTAGGTCATATAATCTAAAATGAACACTTTTGATTGGTTGAGAACTCTTGTTTTTCCCAAATGATGAAAATCCCTCCTTCTTTCCTCACTCTGACTTTCATCATTGTGAGAGAAAGACCCTTTGTGATCACTGAGCAATGGCTTCTTTAGTAGCTTCAGCTGGTGCTTCCCCACCACCTCCACCACATCCAAGGAAGAGTGGACCACCTGCTCAAGTTGTAATTCAACAAGAAGAAGAAGAAGAGGAACAGGAGGACGAGCACGAAGAGAGGCAGTTTTTGCCTGAGCAGCCCAAGACGTCTCACCGGAAAGAAAACTTCATTTGGCAATTTTTTAAAATTCCCAAAGGTCAGAAAAAAGTAAATGCAAGATACGTAACTTGCCTTATATGTCAAGATAGACTGTCCAGAGGGACCGACAAAAAATACAGTTTCGGAAACTACACAATGCATCGCCATATGACTAGGTGGCATCCTAACAACTACAGTGCTGCACAGTTTCGGAACGACCTAGATAATCTCCCTATTATGGCCAGAAGATCTGTTGTACCGGAAGTAACGGGACCAGAGGGCAGGGAGATGGTGCCAAATATACAAATGAGATTTGGTGAAGTAAAACACACCTGCGTATTTTGCGATGGATTCATTTCCTACGGAGAAAGAAGCATCACTCTGATCAACAGAGCTATTGACTATCATATGCAAGTTTGTCCGAAACGCCCAAAATAATAAATACTTCTTTTTTTTGTTTTGTTGCTCCTGTTGAGCCCTTTACAATGAATCGTTTTCATTGCCCCCTCCAAGAAAAACCCAAAAAAATATAAAACTGTTCCGAAAAATTCAAAAACAGTAAAAAAATGTTCAGAAAAATAAAAAAAAAAGTTCTTTTCAGAACTACCTCCCCGTTATTAAAAAATTGGTACAATATTTGGAACTGTGCCAACCTCTATTTCTCTTAGTTCGCTTCCTAGTTCGCTCGCTGGTACGCGAACTGGAAGCGAACCAAAAACAGTAAGTATAAGGGAAGGAAACACACACTTATGTTAAAAGAAAGACAGCTATAGGGGAGTAAACTAGAGATACTATTACCCATAATCCACTACTGATGATGTCACATATTACATCATTCATGACATGCTCAGTGACATCATCAGCAGAGGATTGCGGGTTTTTTGGCAACATGCCTTATCCACGGTTTAATAACGCTGCCTTTTGCTTTATATAAGTTTTCAAATTGTATGAAATATATACCAATAGGTCTTTATGAACCTTTAGGTAGTGCTTTTGTTCATGAGGTCTGGTCGCTTCCATACACATACAGATGTTTCAAAGATGATCAAGAAGTTTATCTGAATGGAGAGGAATGCACTGAGACGCCAGATCATTCACTAATGTGTAGGCACATACAGTTACACGATTCATGCAACAAACACCGACCAAATATGGCTTGCGTGTTGCAAGGCACGCCAGTTCCTGCTATCATCCCCACGTTCAAGTTGTTGGAAAATGGTAGTTATTTGATGCTCAATAATGAAGATTGTTCTGAGTTAATTAAAAGTATTCCTTTTATCGTAACAGTAAGTGAACGGGTTATTTGCTGCAGAAATGTTCTATTTCCTCCCACACATGAACATAGGGAGTTTTCAATCTGGCCACAAATACCAACCTTGGGACACGTTTCAACGGCATGACAAGAATAAGAGCTCTTTTGTCTCAGAGAGAGGTGGCCTTGAGTTCGGCCCGTGAAACTTTCGTACTTCACATAGCGAACACCCGTACACAGGTTTGCCTTTCAATTTCAGCAACATGTTTCCGACTATCTTTAACGCATCCTCCACAAAATCCCTGGCACACTTTTTTAAAGTTGTTACCAGTGGTCTCGTGACTTCATTTGAGAAAATCTTTGGAGTCATCCCTGCTCCCTTTCATTCCATTTTCTCCACTCTGGTTCGTGGATTGCATTTTTACTTGCATTACCAGCGGACGCTCTTGTGCTTTTTTACATTTTTAAATATGGATGTCCCTCCTATGCAACCTCCGACCCTGCAGCTGCTGACACTGTTCCGCAATCGCATGCTAGAATATTATGGCACAATGCCGTTGGCGATATTAGGCACGGCATATGGATTATCTTTTCGGTTCTCCTACTTCACCTGTGTCCAGCCTGTATTTCACTGCCTGACCTGTGATTTCGATTGGGCCATTGATTTGTGTCTCTGCGGACCGGTTTCTCCTGACGTCGACTTTAATCAGCTGATGACTCCTATCATTACTCACGAGTTGATTTGTCCTGGCGAAAGGATTATGGCTGTGGCATTGATGCATGGACTACTTGGTCCCTGGAATTTACTGGCGGCAGCACAGTCTTTCTTGGAACACAGCTTTCTTGAAAACCCACCGAGCTGTCCTCTGATGGTGATAGAGGATCCGGTGCTGGGAGAGCACGTATGTTCTTTTCCGCTTTTAAATTGGATGGCTGAACTGTTTTCGGATGAAGACGGTGACTTCCTATTGGAGGCTGTTGCAGCTTATTTTGCATACACAGTTATGTCATAGACCTTTTTCATGTTTGATATGCTGAGTACTAGCATTTCATTGACAATTCATTGACTTATTTGTCAAGTTTTTATTATTTACCTTGCCTATTGGCTTAAGACTCGATAAAGTACTTGGCTGTTTTATTTTTCTTTAGCATTGAATTTTCCTAGTTTTTAATGCTTTACCTTGCGGACCGTCCACATATAAACTTGCAATCTGCTCTCATGAGATGGCACTTCTATTATCTTATTCAGTTCGTTTCCGGATCATGAGGAGGTGTCATCTAGGTCCTGGATATCTTTACACCGTGTTAAGTTAGCATGGGCTCATTACCGGTTTAAACGCCATTTTTCCTTTTTTGCAACTTCTGCACACGACACTTAGTTGTTGCTTTAGCTTTCCACCTAGTAGTTCATCGTGGTTTACATGAGAATAATATGTTATTGGTCTACTATCTGCTTTACTTGTTAAACTATATCTGTACAGCGAGTGCTAAAGTTTCAAGAACAACACGATACAGAATTGTTATGAGGTCTGATCTCCACGACTTCATACTCATAACATAAGTGCAACTTCTGCCAATTCTGGGCATGAGGCGGGTTTTATATTGCTTTGCCGAACACACATACACAACAGTTGATGCGGTTCACATGAAGAGAGAGCTGGTGTATGCTGATGTGATTCCTTCAAATCTAAGACACTAAAGTATGGACACGCCCTAAACCAACACAAAGAGACCTTCTTAGCAAATAATATAATATGTGTATTAGGGAGGGTGAGATATAAGCAGCCGCGGGCCGTGGAGGGAGTTACGATGGGGCAGGGAGGCGGGGAGGGGGAGAAGCAGGGTGGAGCCCTCTCTACCTTGCCCCTCCCCCTCCCCGCCTCCCTGCCCCACCGTAACTCCCTCCACGGCCCGCGGCTGCTTATAAGTGTTGCTAACTCTTATTCATTTACAGCATGTTAACATACTGTCACCATTCGCTTTTTATGTACTAGTAACTATGCTGGTAATTTTGCTACTGATAATATGTGTACTTGTATTCTCCACCCTGCTTCTCCCCCTCCCCGCCTCCCTGCCTCACCGTAACTCCCTCCACGGCCCGCGGCTGCTTATAAGTGTTGCTAACTCTTATTCATTTACAGCATGTTAACATACTATCACCATTCACTTTTTATGTACTAGTAACTATGCTGGTAATTTTGCTACTGATAATATGTGTACTTTTATTATCTAAGGTACTACGCCTGAGAAGACGGCATTAGTAAATAAACATTTCAAATACACATGTGTTCTTCTTAACTCCATGTTCTGGTTTCTAAGAAATATATAACGACCGACTGTTCATGAGTTCCACGTATCCTGAGGTACTATAAGTTCATATTCTGGATTGTCTAAACATTGAGAGTTTGTTATATCCAATGTGACACTGTACCTAGCTTGCTAAATAGTTTTTGATTACTAACGTGAGTTTTGGGACACCCTAATTCGCCGAGGTTCCAATCCTCTGTCCACAGTTCTGTGTGAGAACAGAAACCCTGCGACAGGGGCACCCCCGACCCTTGCTGGAGCTTCATCACACTTGCGATACAACTCCAGCAATGCGCCACCTTTACGGCACAGATACATCACGCATCTGTGCTGTTTTTGCCCCATGATGCACCGCATTGTAAATGCAGCACACCATAGGTGACGGAACAGCGGCACAGAATGACTAACACATCCCTGGTGATGCGCCAGTCATCATAAATCTATCCCTATGCTTCTTATCTTGTTAGAGATGAACCGCCATATGTATCATCAAAGTTATTTGCATTTCCTAAATAGCGAACTTTAAGGAATAAATAGCGATTCTTTACCATTCCTAGTTTGCGATGAGCTATTTGCTAATTAGCCGAATGTAGCCCAATGAAGCCCAATGTAGCCCAATGTAGCCCAAAGATGGCCGCCAGACACACAAAAAAACAAATGTAGCCCAAATATCAGCCAGATGTAGCCCAACTATAGCCCAGTGACAGAATGACCAATCAGCTTCGCAAACCTCCGTTACGCAAAGCGGAGCGCTGTTACAGATATATATCTTTTTTTTAACGTTAATTTCTCAAAATCCACTGGAGCACATATATTGAGACCTAGCAAAGGCACATCGGGCTACCAGTCCCTAATATTTTGCCAAGTTTCGTGCAAATCCATTCAGCCGTTCAATTATTATTTTTATTATTTTTTTTTGCCCCGCGGGGCCCTTTTAAAACCTCCACATCAAACCTAGGGGGTCAGCGAGGATCTACTATGCCCCCTTATAGTTATTTCCCCCTTTGTTTTGACCTCCTCTTGTCTCTCGATCCTACCGAGAGACAAGATGGCGGCCGCTACGGACTGTTTGGAATGTTGACAGACGCCGGAGAACCAATCAGCTTCGCTTCACAAAGCTCCGTTGCGCGAAAAGTCCGCGAACCAGAGCGCTAACCGGTCCGCTGTTACAGATATATATCTTTTTTTAAACGTTAATTTCTCAAAATCCACTGGAGCACATATATTGAGACCTACAAAAGGCACATCGGGCTACCAGTCCCTACAATTTTGCCAAGTTTCGTGCAAATCCATTCAGCCGTTCGGGCTAAAAGTGAGGCCAACCGCCCTATGGAAAACTCAATGTTAAAAACACGTTTTGGGACCCCCCTTTTTTCTCGGCCCCCACTGGACGAACCCCCCCCAAATTTTCAAGGGCTGCTCAGAAACAAAATGTGCCATTTTCCTGAAAATGTCAGCCAATTCCGTCCACAAACGCCAAAGTTATTAGACATAGAATTTTCAAAAAACCCATAGAGAAAAAATCCTAACTATATATACCTACTGGCGACCGCCAGTAGGTAATATATATATATATATATATATATATATATATATATATATATATATATATATATACATATATCCAGAACAAAACATCCAAATGCTATTCTTGCATTCCCAAACAGATGCAAAGGACTCTCCTGTCTTGCTGGTGCTTAAATGTTAAGTTTTATTTACAACGCTTGTGCTGCCCATGACATGTTTCGGCCATGCCCTGTGGCCTTTATCACATGATCATGCTGCGTCTTTGGAAACCATTTAATTGAAATTACACACCCCACATGATTGCTGACATCATACGTCATGAAAATAGAGGACATACTTAAATTTTAAGATACCTGGATGAACAAATTTGCCATATATCAATTAAATAGAAACAACGTACATAGTATACATATCTTGCTTATTGTTGTTACCTTCATTGCGTTTGACATATTTTCTAAACAGATATATCTAGGAACAATTCAAAGTAATAATATATAAAAGTGCAAATGCGTAATTATAAAGTGTTAAATAGTATTATGTTGCCCGGGACCCACAGTGCAATCCATAATTGTATAATACATGAATTTTGTAACCCCAATATGCCACCCTTCATATGTTGTGGGTCGTGCTATGCTGGTCTCCCTCTTTAAAACCTGCTTATACACATATAATATGTGAAACATCGAAGGGCAAATCGTTCACTACTGAGTTTAATAATGTTCACAGCTGTAACAGAAAGGTGTTATGGATATATAGTTTCTGCGACAGACCCACAACCTGCGGACTATTGCAAATATATATATATATATATATATATATATATATATATATATATATATAGAGAGAGAGAGAGAGAGAGAGAGAGAGAGAGAGAAAGAGAGAGAGAGAGAGAGAGAGAGAGAGAGAGATAGACAGACAAATAGATATATATAAATGGATATAGATTTGTATACAAATACATGGGTTTGTACACAGCGTTGTGGCATTCATAGGGCTACATTTTCGCCCCATTATTATTATTATTATTATTATTATTAATGATATTTATAAAGCGTGAACAATGGCCCTAGGGCGTCTCGGCGCTGAATTATCTGCAGGTATTTACTCCAAGGAGGAGAGGATCTGAATTTACTGATTAAACAGCCAAGTCTTTAGCTGTTTGAGAAATGACCAGAGTGAAGGGCTTATTTTTATCGAATGGGGCAAAGTGTTCCATAGTTTTGGGGCTGATACCAGGAACCTTCGATCCCCCCAAGAAACCGATTTGGTACGGGGAACCATTAGGTCATTTAGAGTGGACGAGCGTAACAATCTGGGAGGACAGTAAGGAGTCAGATTTTGTGTGAGGAAAGCAGGTCCTTGGTTGTGCAGAGCCTTGTACACAATACAGAGGGTTTTGAACTTAATCCTATTTCTAATTGGTAACCAATGAAGATGTCTAATGGTTTCTGTAGCGGATTGATATTTAGGAATTCTACCCAGAAGCCTGGCTGCTGAATTCTGGATAACTTGCATTTTGTTTATAACCCTTACTTGTGCGTTTATGAACAAAGCATTGCAATAGTCCAAAGTGGACAATCACAATACCAGCGAAGTTACCAAGATTTTACCGGCCGTTTCGGGGAGGAAGGGAAGGATTTTCTTTATAAGTCTTAGTTTGTGAAAGGCGGAGGAAGCAATTTGATTAGCATGTGGGAGAAAGTTGAGGCGGTCGTCAAAGTTCACTCCCAAGTTCCTCACTTTACTGACAGGTTTAGGGGGGGGTCCAAGGGACATCGGCCACCAAACAGAGGACCAATCTGGGGTAGTTGTCCAAAGATGACCACTTCCGTCTTGTCGGAATTAAGTTTTAGGCAATTGGAGGCCATCCAGTCCCCAATTGCCAACATGCCCTCTTTGAAATCTTCGGCTATTTTGTGGCCGTTGTTTTTAATGGCGAGCACCAACTGTGTGTCGTCTGCGTAGGAGGTAAGGCCCATCCCGTATGCCCGAATGATATTGGCTAGGTCCGACACATAGATGTTAAAAAGTGTCAGACTTAGGGATGAGCCTTGAGGTACCCCACATGGCAGCGACAGATTGGTTGAATGAAAGGAACCCAGTGTGACAGCCTGAGTCCTGTCAGCCAGAAAAGATGCCAGCAGTTGCTTGGCTGTGTGTTGGAAACCCATGTTTTCGACACGATCGATCAGAGTAGAATGATCGACTGTGTCGAAAGCAGCCGACAGATCTAGCAGTATTAATACTGCTGTTCCACCATCGTCTCGGATGGATCTGATGTCATCCGCGGCTTTAATTAGAGCTGTCTCCGTACCATGAAATCGACGGAAGCCAAATTGGGTCTCATCGAGTAGATGGTGTTCCTCTATAAAAGCAGACAGTTGTTGGTCCTCTATTTCAGTATTTCATTTACCTCTACCCCAGCATGCCCTTCATCACCACAATATGAATTTTCTGATTTTAAAGCCAATTCCAGATTTGCCAGAGCTTAAGTTTTCATTAAACGAAGGTCGAGTTTGGGTGAGAGTGGGGATGCTCGCCCCTCTATGCCACACTAGAATGGGGTAAAAGGGCGATGCTTAAGGATGAACTTACTTTTGTTACCATCAGTGATGCTGTTTAGAGAGATGTTCTGGTCCGAAGCAGCTCTTGCTGCCCTGGTCGAGACAACACGTCCTTGTAACTCATTGAACAATTTGTCATTAAGGAAGTTGATCACAGTTAAATTTCCGGTGTAATTGAACGCAGTCGTTACTCTTCTTATGCCATTGCTAGAAAACAAAACAGATTTGTTAAAACATTTAAGCCAGTGATACAAACCATGCTCAAAAGTCTGCTTACTTAGGGGCCTATTTATGAGAGACCTGTGTCACTTTTGCAACATGTAAAATGGGACATGTGTGAAGCAGGGCTATCAAAGATTTATGAAGCCAGGCAAAGCAACACCGCATGGCTTTGAGTGGCCTCATGAATCATGGGTTAGGTGACGCAGCGCAAATCGCTGCATCCCCATATTCTGTGCCCGGCAGGTATTCCATAGGCGTTCAGGTGGGTTTTACCACGCAACACCCATGTAATTAGACAATGCCCCCGATTTACAAAGTAATGTAAACCCGGGGAAAGCGTAGAATTGGTACGCTTTCTGAGGTGTAACGAGGAGAAATATGTTAATTTCTCAGCATTTTTTCTTCTGCCCATTTGTGCTGCATTCTGAAGGGAAAACAACGTTTACAACGCAACTTTTACAACGCACTACCATTACAATGAAACTTTTACAACGCAACATACATTACAACGCATAGTACCCTTACACTATCCACGCTTTCCCTACTGTTACACTCCCTGGAGTTAGAAGAGTAATTTTTACCCCTACACTATCCAACACTTACCCTACTGTTGCACCCCCTGGAGTTAGAATAGTTATTTATACCGCTACACTATCCAATACTTACTATACATGCAATGTAATGGTATGCGTTGTAAAGGTAGTATGCGTTGTAGTGGAATGCGTTGTAAAGGTAGTTTTAAAAAATTTGTTGTAATGGCATTCGTTGTAATGGAATGCGTTGTAATGGATGTTGCGTTGTAAAAAATGCGTTGTAAAGGTATGCGTTGTAAAAGTATGCGTTGTAGTGACATACATCCATTCTGAAGCACACATAGGAAGAGGGAAACGTGCCCTTCCTGCACAAAATTAATCCTGCCAGCAATGGAGGCACCCTTGAACTATGGTGTAAAGGTGCCTATATTGGTGCTAGGCTCCTAAAACTGCACCAGTGCAGCCAGAAAGGACAAGCATGCCCCACACTGCTTAAATACGGAGCATTCCTGCCTTTTCACTTTGGCGTAGGGCATCACAGCAAGGTGCCTGGCTGCCCTGTCCTAAATAAAATGCCATAAATGAGTCCCTAAGCCTTTACTATAAAACAATTCATTGCATTACATTGTTTGGTAGAGCAAGCATCACCCCCGAGAGCATTAGAGTGCTGGACAACGGAGCCGGATAAGATCACACATAGGTTAAGTGGGTTGCCCAGAATCAAAGAATATGCAAGCATTCAAACCTAAGGGCTTATTTACAAACCTCTTGCACCACCGGTACGTCACTTTTTCCCATAATAAAAGTGATGCACGGGGCATGTAAATTAGCCCCCTGGTTTGCAACTTCTCAACGTCAGCAGCATTAACCTCTATCTACATCTTCTCTCCTGCAGTTAAAGTTAAAAAACAAAGGGGCATATTTACAAGCCGCCATCACCACAGGAAAGTCACTTCTGTGTGGCGATAGGGGCTTTGCCTTATTTACCATGCAGCATTAAGCCACTTAACTCTGCCTTGTAAATAAGGCCCTCTTTCACACTAGCCTTAGCATGAATGGGGTGGGCAATGGGTGTTGCACTGGGTGTTCTGCCGCAACACCCATTGATGTTGCCCCCTATTTGCAAAGTTGGTGTAAATAGGAGGTCTTACCATGGCGAAACGAGGAGAAATGCTTTATTTCTCATTGGTTTTGCTGTTTCTATGGGTGCTGCATTGTACAGCACACATGGAAACAGCTAGTTGTCTTATATGATTGTTCATGTATAGGAAGGTGTCCCTTCCTGCACATAAAAAATCATTTAAAAAATGACAGCCTGCAACTTCTATGTGTTCTGTACAATGCAGCACACATAGAATTGCAAATTGCCATCCTGGATTGTTTATGTCCAAGGCGGACACATTCCTGCACATAACCAATCAGTCCCTCCGCACAGGCACCTTTGCACTGTGGTTCAAGGGTGCCTGCGTTGGGGCTAGGCAGCTATATTTAGCAACAGCGCAGGGAGAAACGCAGGGTTGTGCCGTATCATTGTAAATATGGCACATCCCTGCATTTCCAAATTAAGGCAGCGCAGGGTTAGCAATTTTGGAGCAAACCTGCGCTGCACCACTTTCCTGTAAATATGTCCCAAAGTTTTTTTTTAGGATGTAAAATACTGCCTATGCCCGAAGAAAAGCATAATATATAAGCCCACCCTCTTATAGATTTGTGAAGGTTAGAATCTTTGCGACTCAAGTTATCATCTTTTCAGAATTTCATCTATGTGGGTGAAATATCATGAAAAGGAGGTGTTCCAAGAGCATTTGACACTTTGGGCCATATGTATCAACATCCTGATTTGCAATTCTCAAATAGCGATTTTTAGAAACCGCTATTTGAGATTTGCAAATAGGGATGTACGTAAAAAATTGCAATTTTTGGGTGATTTCTTAATATTCATTAATTGCGATTAGCAAAATGCGTAATCGCAATAAAGGAATACTTTCCCATTCATTTCAATGGGCCAGGAGGCCCATAGGAATAAATGGGAAGTTATTCTAGATTTGCGATTTGCAATTTGAGAATCGCAAATTGAGAATAATTTCAAGCGTGCAAGGGTGTCATAAGGACACCCGGATGCACCCCTGAAATTTACATGCGCGCGCATATGGCGCACAAACAAATTTCAATTGCAAATGAAGTTTACAGAACTTTGCAACCTTCATGTGGAGTGCAACATTTGTGAGGCAGGATCATGCCTGATGTACACGGCTTTGTGAAAACAGCACCTATATGGGAAACAAGTAGAATTTATAACAGCTAGCAATGCTTGGCTTAGCCATACATGCTAATTGTCCTGGACCCTTGATATACCTCCGTAAAATGATAGTTGTCGAGAGATTTTCATTTTTTAGTTGTGTTTTTGTATCATTAGAGAAGTAATACAGCTTGACCAAACCCGGGCCGAATTTTTCTGGATGACATTCTTAACAAGCATTTGCAATGCAATAGGTCTCGCATTTACGCGAGTTTGAGCTATTGACATTGCAAATGACAATGCCTTTTATTTTTCCTTTTTAAACATAAATAAACGTTTTTGTCTCTAGTGCTCAAAGTCAAAATCTGATGCTGAAAAATACATCCGCCTTCAAAACTAGGGTAGTTCCCACCAATGACATCCACAGGCACACATTAAGTACAACTTGCCCGTGTTGTTCTTGTTCTATGTGTCTCACTCTGAATACCAACCTTTCACAATACAAAACCATTTATAGTAGCACGTACCCCCCCAACCTCAGTTTGTGCCATAAGTGGGTCACAAAGGCCATGGAAATAATATAAAGGTAAACTCTGACTCGGTCCTGTGATTGGGCGGTGGGGGGGGGGTGGTGGTATTATGTGTATTTTAAGCCCCTCCCACGGGAACCAATTGTTAAGTGGGAGATATGGGAGAATAATTTAATAATTATGTGTGGCAGTTTCCTGGTTCAGTGTTGAGGGATAAAAAGTCACTTTTGTTGTATTGCTTGAGCCAGGGGTTTGGGCGCTGTTGAGAGCCCTTCTGAAATAAATAAAACTGAACTTAAAATTGAATTGTTTACTGAATATGAATGTATCTTTTGTAAACATGCTAAGCACTGCACGTCACAGTGTAGAGTTTTCTCACGAAGGTTGTTTGCAATACAAATCAAACACTTGCATCTAGAGAAACCAACAGTTACAGAAAAAAATATGATATAAAGGTATATGGCCAGATGCCCTGACATCATCTCTCAGCTATCATCTCACAAACAAAAGCCTTCGGTTCATCCCTCCTGTCCAAACCTGCATGAAAAGCTATCTCATCTTCCTGCGAGGCGCCTCCAGGGAGTAAAAACAAGTCCCCGCCGGGCCGCCGCGCTGCCCGCGACGACCGGGAAGCGGTTGGGAAGCCGGCCAATCCCAGCGCGGCCCCAACCGGAAGTCCCGCCCCATCGCGGCGAGAGACAGAGAGAGCTGCCCGAGGAGCCACGAAGGCTCCGCATTGAGTCCCGGTCCCGAGATGGGGGACCGGGTGAAGAGCGGCCGGGCGCATGGGGAAGGCGGGGCTCTCATGTGGTGAGAGAGCCCTGCAAAGCGCTACCGCCGCCCGAGATGCAGATCCGCCGCCGAGCACCGCCAGAACAGGTGAGTGTGTTGAGTGAGAGGAGGGGTGAGTGGGGGTGGGGTGTATGCGCGTGTGTCTGTTTGAGTGTGTTTTTGCGTGCGTCTGTCTGTCTGTGTGCGCTGTGTGTCTGATTAAGGGGGGGTGCGTGTGTGTATATGCAGTGTGTATGGCTTTCTTTGTGCGCATGCGTGAGTGACGACGTGCGCGCTCACGAGGTACAATCTCGGAAAGAGAAAGCGCGTGCAACATTGCTGTCCTCATTCCCCCAAAAGTAACAACATAAGTCGTCTCGCCCTAGGCAGCAAAGCTTCGCTTTGCTTTCGTCTAGGCGAGACCTAAAAATGGCAGATGTGTTGCAGTAATAATGTAATAGCTCAGGAAGAATGAGACCTATATACTTCATTTTGGTGTCAACATTTTTTGGGCTCAAGTACTCCTATAAAGGCAGTAAATAACTTCTCAGAGCAACCCTTTTGCAACTTCCAAAATGACGGCTCTATAATGATGCGTTTTAGCCAATCATATTGGTAATTTATTTTTATACTGTTTTTGTTTCAGGTTTTCAATCGATTCAAATTCGTAAGCAAGAGCAAAGCTGGTGGTAGCAGAGGATCTTTACGTCCTGAGTGTTGCTAACTACAAAATCCGAGGACTCCCTACAACAAAGAAAAATATGTCATATGTCAAACTAATCCGAAAGAAAAGCTAACATCAACTGCGGCTGGACATAAGAGAATTCGAGATGCTGCAGAAATACAGCAAGTCGAAGTTCACAAAAGATTGAAACTGATGGGTGAAGCGGATCAAATACTTTATCATTGTAATTGCAAGTGCTAAAAGTCATACACAATGGAAAAAAGCCTGGAAAGAATTTGTCAAGAAAAAGCAGAAACCAGCGAATTACAAGAAGAATCACAGTCTTCTGAGAAAGGGGCGGCAACCAAGCCTAATGCCCATCCACTTTGAGCAATGGCTACCCCTCATCCAGCATTGAGAAACTTGAACGAGGGATGCCCAGGGTTCTTATCAGGGCACATTTTCTTGCGGGTGATGACACTATGAGCACAACTGGAACAAAGCTTGGAGCTTTAACTGCTAAACCTGTAAAGTTTCTAAAAGGATTTGTTTAGACAGACGACGAATGTGACCTTTGAGACTTAAAAAAAACCTTGTGCTGCTTAGTTCCCATTGCTGAATTCAAGGTAAGATAGACCTTTCTTTGTCCCTGCAGGGAAGTATTTTTTGATGAAAGGCCTTACCATGCACACCCATCAAACATAAGAGGGATGTTCAATTCCCCTTTCCTTCCATGGAGTAACCCCCCAACCATTTTTAAAAAGTGGTAAGAGTCTGATCAAAGTTTGGGAATGTCCACAAATGTACATTTTTCGCACACTTTTCCACAACCCCTTCAGCCCCCTTTAGTGCAGTTTAAGAGTGCAATTGTGGCACAGTAATCCACAGTAGTAAATCCAGTTATACCTGTCGGTAATCCTTTTGAAAAATCCTGACAGGGGTAAATGGAGATATTTTCAGCCATGAAAGTATGTTTACAGACAAAAATACCTCCATGAATACGAACCCATGGGGTATATTATCAAGGGGTTTTATCTCCGCTTTTTTGGCTTTAAAAGCCAAGAAAGCGGAGATAAAATTATCTCCCTATTACCAAGCTGTCGCTAACACCAGTTAGCGACAGCTAATAGGAGATAGCGACCATCATGGGCCCCACTTTGCATGTCAGTGATATTTATCACTAATGATATGCAAAGTGGGCGTGCCAAGATGTTAGCGACTGGAAACAGTCGGTAACATCGCTATCTCCTATTACCAACTTTTGGAGATATTTGCGCTAAGGGCGAATATCTCCAAAAGCTAACACCTGCCCTGAGCAGTTCTTAGCCATGTTATCCAATGGGAGGTGGATAACATGGCTAAGAGCATTTGCTCGATAATGCATGAATATCGCTGACTTTTCAGCGATATTCATGCATTGCGGGCGTTTTTTATCGCATTTGCGATAAACCTTGCTAATAGCAAGGTTTATCTGCGATAAAAATCGCCGATGTGCGGCGATAATTTTTGTCTCTAAACAAGTTAGAGACAAAAATTATCGCTAGTTGTTGATAATATACCCCCTTGTTTTCATATCTGAGCTACATTCCATGCATACAAAATGCACCCTCATAAGGGATGTACTCACCTGAAGGCAGTGTACTGGATGTTGTTGGAGGGCAAATTCAGCGTCAGAGTAGCAACAAGTTCTTTAACCTGTGGAGAAAGAGATTCAGATAATGCAGCGGTGACACAAAGTCAATTTAAAGACATGTAGCAGTCATCACACTTGATACAGTGAGGAGGCATTTATTGTATTAGTTTGCCACATTATTTGCCAAGTTCACCTTTAGCTACTAAGAACCCATGGGAAAGACTGAATAACATAGTAGGCCTAAGGCCTGATTATTATGTGGCCACAAAATGAGGTACAAATTTCACACCTAATCATGTCGTTAACACAAGGGGCCATATTATACATAGGGCACATTGGGGCATATTATCAAGGGGGTTTATCTCCGCTTTTTTTGGCTTTAAAAGTCAAGAAAGCGTAGATAAAATTATATCCCTATTACCTAGCTGTCGCTAACACCAGTTAGCGACAGCTAGTAGGAGATAGCGACCATCTTGGGCCCCACTTTGCATGTCAGTGATATTTATCACTAATAATAATAATAATCCACATTTGTAAAGCGCACAATCACCCGTTAGGGTCTCTAGGCGCTGGGGGCCGTCGGGAAGATTAAGCAAGCTATTGCCCAGAGTCACATGGTGCTGGGCTGATTTGCCGCCGGTGCCGGGGATCGAACCGTGATCCCCAGATTCCGGAGTCAGTCGCCCTAGCCGCGGCGCCACACCTCTTCCCCACGGCGCCACACCTCTTGCAAAGTGGGCGTGCCAAGATGTTAGCGACTGGAAACAGTCGCTAACATCGCTATCTCCTATTACCAACTTTTGGAGATATTCGCCCTAAGCGCGAATATCTCCAAAAGCTAACACCTGCCCTGAGCAGTTCTTAGCCATGTTATCCAATGGGAGGTGGATAACATGGCTAAGAGCATTTGCTCGGTAATGCATGAATATCGCTGACTTTTCAGCGATATTCATGCATTGCGGCCGATTTTTATCGCATTTATCTGCGATAAAAATCGCCGCAGGTCGGCGATACATTTTTGTCTCTAACCAAGCGATAGTGATAATTATCGCTATTGCTTGGTAATATGCCCCCTTGTCCTTAACTGCACTGGGTGCACCTTTTAAAACGTGCATCCGGCGATATTAATGAACATGGAGGTGCAATTAAGGAACATGGACCTGTTCACAGTTACTAACCCACATATCAGTATCTCAAAACCATTACTATTGACCTCTCAAGACTAAACATAAGGGGTTTTCTTTTATGGAAACACAGATAGAGAATGTAAACCCTTTTTCCGCAGGCCACAGAACAGAGGTCTAGAGTGTCTCGGCAGACATCAAACTCTTTTACAACAAGCTTCCAAGCGCCAAAGGGTTAGACTCTATCTGCTACTCCATACAGATATATATCAAAGTAAAATATCAAAGACTGTAAGGCAAATGACAAGAGTGTTTCTGCTCTGTAAATGCATGAACTGTTTCACAATAAACTGCAAAGCGAAGGATGAGAATGTCTATGCTATGTAAATACACGGTTCCCTCAAAACAAACTACCATAAACTTCCATGTGCACTGTTGTCACAGGCAGTATTGACAGTTGCTTGGACTTACTGACTGGTAGAAAAATTCCGACTCAATTGGTGCAACAGAAATATCAGTACACATTGCATTGGCACTGTGCAATGTCTGTAACCAGGCTCCAGGGGCCTCATTTATGAGGATGTGCGTCACTTTTACGCCGCCGGTGCGTCAATTTTTGTGACGCAACAGTGGCGTAAAAAATGCACCTTGTTGCGCCAAATTTACAAAGTGACGCATCTAGGTAGATGCGTCACTTTGTAAATCCCTGCGCCACATTATACCTGCACCAGGTATAATGTATGCAAGGGGGGCGTATTGACGCAAGGAAGGGTTGTAAAATTGGCGCAGTGAAATATATGAGATTTCACTGCGTCACTTTTAGGATGCCGTTGCGTCAAAATCTTGCGCCTGCCGCACAGCAGGCGTAAGACTGACGCAGGCCCTTTCACATGGGGCTTGCCCCATGTGAAAGGATGCATTGCTGGAGTTGCGTCACTTTTGTGACATACTCCAGCAATGCGTCACTTTTGCGCCATACAGATACGTTAGAAATACTGACGTATCTGTAACTCCTTGCGACATGATGCGTCATACATTAAATATGACGCATCAGGAATGTCGCAAGGAGTGCGCACTGAGAAGTGACGCATCGCTGCTTTAACGCAGCGATGCGTCATTTCTCATAAATGAGGCCCCAGGTTTGTTGTCATCAGTCAATCTGTACTCTGATGTGGGTGGGACAACTAAATGGATTTTGTGGGCCCTGGGCCAAACATGTTTGGGTGCCCCCTGTTCAGGACATATTTGAATTTATGATCCAATTTCAGCTCTTTTATACCCTCTTTGGCCAGGTCACTGACAGTGAACAGGCACGCGCCTCCAAACTCGAAATGTGTTTACATCTAATATTCAGAGATAGTGATGTGTGTTTTCAATATTTTAACACAGCAGCAGCAGCAGCTCACTAATATTACTCAAATAATCTCTGTGACACCCTCCCATTTCTGATATGTGAGATCATGCGTGATCTACAAAAATGCAGTTCTATGCATGTTGCATTAAACATAAAATAATAAACATTTCTCTGCAAAATGTCTGTCATAGACTCTTACATACCACCCACATTTATGATAAATTAAAGGAAAATGGTATTTAAAACAATCTGTTTAAGAATTATTCAAGCTCATCATGACAAGACTCTGCAGAACAAAGCCAGCTCCATCAGGGGGCCCCCTCAAAGGCTGAGGCCCTGGGCAAGACCCCACTTTGCCCATGCCTTAAAACATCTCCGGATGTGGGTCAGGAACCGACTGTCAGAGACAAAATCACTTGTAATCGTATAATTCACACCATTATTGCACAACATTTGCACACAGTTTGATTTTTTGTGGAAACACCCCCAATCCAGACTAACCATGCCCTAACAAAACTTTCTCCTTAGCCTTCTAGAACACCTTTCCAGAACTAAATCCAGGCTCCTGTCTTTCAGGAACAAATACAAGTCCGCCTCTTCCGTTTATACCTGAATGAAGGAACAAGTTTCCCGTTGAAGACAGATTCACTCCCTAAAGCTTCCTGTTATGAATGGGTTTAATTTCATAGTGGTTATCTCTGTACCCAGAAAGGTATTGTCAAATGTACTAGTAGATTTTGGTGCTGGAGGGATAAGAAATAAAATAAATACATTCAGAGAGCAAGACTTAAAGTAGCAAACCTTTGCATCTGCATCCACATCACTGAAATTTGAAGCTGACTTCAGCTGAAGATTGACAGTCCGCTTAGGTGGATCTGTAGAAAGGGACAAAGGGAAACATGTTTGAGAAATGTTCTAGTGTGAAATTTAATAGTTGAAAGAGAGAAAGGGAGACATTGTTGTGAAATCTTATGGGCTTAATTGTAGCAATAGAATTAGACAAAGGATGATATTCTTGTTGAATCTGACTTTAAATGTCGTAGTAGAAAGGGACATTCTTGTGAAATCTGCTGGTATGAAACATATTAATAGAAAGAGACAAAGGAAGACATTCTTTGAAAACTTCTTGTGTGACTTGTAGTCGTAGAAAGAGACAAAGGAAGATGTTCTTGTGAAATCTTCTTGTGTGACTTGTAGTAGTAGAACGAAACAAAGGAAGATGTTCTTGTGAAAACTTCTAGTGTAACTTGTAGTTTTAGAAAGAGACAAAGGAAGATGTTCTTGTGAAATCTTCTTGTGTGACTTGTAGTAGTAGAACGAAACAAAGGAAGATGTTCTTGTGAAATCTTCTGTTGTCAAGTGTAGTAGTAGAAACAAAGGAAGACATTTGAGTGAAATCCTATGGTCTTAATTGTAGCAATAGAAAGAGATAAGGGGAAACATTCATGTGAAATCTACTGATGTAAAACATAGCTGTAGAAAGAGACAAAGGAAGACACTCTTGTAAAATCGTCTTTCTTGTGGGACTTGTAGTAGTACAAAGAGAAAAAGGAAGAAGTTTTTGTGAAATATGATACAGCTTAGTGTAGTTTAAGAAATAGACAAAGAAAGAAGTTCTTGTGATATCTGCTGTGAAGTGTAGTTTTAGAAATAGACAAAAAAGCCATTTGTGTGAATTATTTTGATGTGAAATGTAGTAATAAAAAGAGACAAAGTAAAACATTCTTGTGAAATGTTCTACTGCGCATTATATTGATGGGAAGTAGATTATTGAGTTTTGTGTTGTAGACTTACCTTTTACAGGCACCGGCAGAAAGATGGAACTGGACGACGTACACCGTGTGCCCTCATAACCAGGGACACATGTGCAAATCTGAACACAATCAGAGCCGGTCCGAGTGCAGGTTCCACCATTGAAACAGTAGTTCAAGGGGTCACAAGTGATAGCGCAGCAGATTATTCCATTTCCTTCAAAATTAAGTATGTGATAAATGACATTCAATCAAAACACAAATATCTATTTGAAACCAAAATAGAATTCTGCCTATTGCAGTTTGTCAATAAACACAGTGACTTTGGGCCCAATTACAAGTTGAGCAGAGTGATACCACCCACCACCCGATGTGATACCGCTCTTCCCCACTATATGTGACCGTATATTCCTGCAACCTGATTTCCCAGATGCAGTAACACTGAACCCCATTTTACCCTCTAGAAAATTCTACTGAAAAATCACTTTTAGCTTGGACTGCAAGTCTCAGTTTCCTGCTTCTTCCCGAGTCTTTTATAAGGCAAAGAGATATGACTTAATGCTCCGATTGTCAAGCCCCATCCTCCCCCCTCTGCCACCTTTCCGAACCGCCTCTTTCTACCACGAAATCCCCAAAGGCTCTCACGTACC
This sequence comes from Lissotriton helveticus, assembly GCF_964261635.1. Lineage (NCBI taxonomy): Eukaryota > Metazoa > Chordata > Amphibia > Caudata > Salamandridae > Lissotriton > Lissotriton helveticus. Next base: position 31,631,282 of record NC_136072.1, on the reverse strand, counting down.
ACCTGCTTATAAAAGAAAGAATGAATCCACCTGGAATTAATATTCTCTTGGGGAATTTAGTATTGAATAAACAGGTGAGTGCAGTTATTCCTTATTTCATGGTGAATAATTTTTAATAGGCTGATTAGTGCATGGAGATACTGTAAAGGATTATAAATTCCAGAAATCAGGGGCCAGATGTACGACCAGCAAAACTGCGCCTTGCAAATTGTGACTCTTTTTCAAGTCACAATTTGAGAGGTACAATTTGCCATGTACAACAGTGTGTTTAACACTGTTTGCGATCCCAATGGGGTCGCAAATCGGATGGTCATTAAAATTAATGAGCCTCTTGCAATTTGTGAGCCCATTGGGAACAACAGGCCCTCCCAGGTATGCTGGCCTGCTGGGCTCAGCAGACCACCATGTCTGGGACTGCTTTTAATTTAAGCCGTTTTTTTTAAATGCAGCCCGTTTTCCTTAAAGAAAAACGGGATGCATTTAAAAAGAAAAAAAATTAAACGTTTTTGTTTAATTTTTTAAGGGCAGGTAGTGGTCTATTTACATTAACCCAAATATTTGTCCTGTACTCAAAGTATGGTGTGCCCTATAAATTACAAAGAATTGAATACATACCAACACATCATGGATTATACACTACATGAAGATTGAGATTGGATTTACTCTTGTAATACTTCTGACTTGGGGCCAGATGGACTAACATTAGTATTTACGATTACTAAACAGCGGATTTTTGTGATTCACTACTTGGTAAGCACAAACGCTAATGTGCTAAAATGTGCTTTACACTTTTGCTATTCCTAGGTTGCAAATAGATCTACCTCATGAATATTAATGAGATAAGTCTTTGACCCATTACGAATCTCAAAAATCACATCCATGTCTGTAATTGCTTTTACATTGTTTTTAAATATTATATCTATCTATCTATATCTATATTCACTGAAAAAACCATAGGTTTTACACACGTTATAGTTAGGAAATAGCATTTACAAAACCTATGAAATTCACTGAAAAAACCATAGGTTTGACACCAGTTATAGTTAGCTGGAAATTTTACTCGCATAAACCAATGAAATTCCCATGTTATAGTTAGTTGGACTCACTATAACTTGCGCGTGCAATGCACTGCTGATGACGTCACATATTACATCACTCATGACATGGTCAGTGACATCAGTCATGACATCACTGATGACACTATCCAGTGAATGTGTGTCTTTTAAAAAAATAAATATGTGTTATATATGTATATGTAAAAGTTGATGGAAGAATAAATGTTTAAATAAGTGATTACTTGGATGTTTTTTTTTTAATTGATTGGTTAACTGGTTTATTAAGTGTATCTTAGTGAATACATATATTAGAGAGTAATGTTTACATATTTAAATATATGTATTAGTGTTACACTTTGTGTATAAGTGGTTGCATGGGTTGGTGAGTAGCTACATGTGTATGTATATGGGTTATTAGATGTTTTTGTTAGTATCAGTATGAGTGTTTGTATGGTTTGGTGGGGGTATTACTTAACACATAGCATGAATGACTGACTCTCTCTTTGTATGTGTTTTGAAGACAGCATATGTGCAGAACTGTATGGGTGGAAGAGTGTGTATATGTGTGTGTTAGTGAGTGAATGACTGCCTCACTAGTGTCTTTATCAGTAACTACATATGTTTTAATCTAATATATGTGAATATTGATGTATATAAGTGAGTATATGTGAGAGAAAGAGATTGTAAGAGTTCCTGTTTAGATCAGTATGTGTTTCTATAACTGATTGTTTAAGAGAGTAAGTATGTGTAAGTTTCCATAGAAGTAAGGTGGTTGTGTGTGTATAGCTGTATATGCAAATAAATGGATGTTCAATAGTTTATTTGCATGTGTGAATATGTGGAGACTATCTTTTGGATGACTGTCGGTGTGTAACAGGATGTATAGGAGTATCACTACATATCATGAGTGAGTATATGTACGAGTGACTATATAGAACTGTTGATCAATGAGTGGATGTGTATATAGATGGTGGAATTATTGAATTGGTTGTTGTAACTGGTATGGGTATCTCCATTTTTTTGAAAATTTTATTTTTTATTTTTGAATATGTGTTTCAAGGGTTACATTACAGTGAAAAGAGGTCTGTCACTCTGTCACAAGGATGGTGTCATCAGTGATGTCATGACTGATGTCACTGACCATGTCATGAGTGATGTAATATGTGACGTCATCAGCAGTGCATTGCACGCGCAAGTTATAGTAAGTCCAACTAACTATAACGTGGGAATTTCATTGGTTTTATGCTAGTAAAATTTCCAGCTAACTATAACTGGTGTCAAACCTATGGTTTTTTCAGTGAATTTCATAGGTTTTGTAAATGCTATTTCCTAACTATAAAGTGTGTAAAATCTATGGTTTTTTCAGTGAATTTCATAGGTTTTTTAAATGCTACTTCCTAACTATAACGTGTTTAAAACCTATGGTTTTTTCAGTGAATATATATATATATATATATAAAATTTCTATAGCAAAATGAAACCCCTCATTTTGTTCCTTTTCAAATTAAATGTATTAAGTGTTACCACTTTATTCCAATCAAGATGACTTCAGGTGTGCCATACTTTTGTCATAAGTAAGACTGTTAGCGTTCTAGTTGTTCTTTAGAACACTCTGGGACATTCTGTCATTGGGCTATAGTTGGGCTACATCTGACTGATATTTGGGCTCTTTTGTCTCTGGTGGCCATCTTGGGAGACTGCATATCAGAATTTTTTAATGAAATATAAGAGGATTTGAGAAGTCACTCAAAATGTGCCCTAATTTTTCTTTCTTCAGCACTAATCATAATTTCTATGGCAAAATTAACCCCCTCATTTTGTTCCTTTGCAAATTAAATGTTTTAAGTGTTTAAGTGTTAACACTTTATTCCAATCAAGATGACTTCAGGTGTGCCATACTTTTGTCATAAGTAAGACTGTTAGCGCTCTAGTTGTTCTTTAGAACACTCTGGGACATTCTGTCATTGGGCTATAGTTGGGCTACATGTGGCTGATATTTGGGCTACATTTGTTTTTTTGTCTCTGGTGGCCATCTTTGGGCTACATTGGGTTACATTGGGCTACATTGGGCTACATTGGGCTACATTTGGGCTCTAACATATATATAGCCCAAAGTAGCTCAATATATATTTTTTCAAAGTTAATTTTCTCAGCAACTCCTAACAGATTTACACCATTCAAAGAAAAGCGTAATCTGCGAGCCGGACTCTACCTTTCTACCAAATTTCTTATAAATCCATTCAGCCGTTCGAGCTGTAGCCGTGTCTAAACGTCCTATGGAAAATAACATGGGGAAAACGCGTTTCGGGACCCCCTTTTATCTCAGCCCCCACTTGACGAATCCCCCCCAAACTGTCAGGGAAGGAGCGGAGCGGAGCAGGCCATCTTCTTTGAGAAATTCGCAAAGATTCGTCCACCGGCGCCAAAGTTATTCTCAATAGAATGTTGCGGATTCCTATGGAAACTAGGTCCTAACTATAACTACCTACTGGCGACCACCAGTAGGTAATCTATATATATATATATATATATATATATATATATATATATATATATATATATATATATATATATATATATATATATATATATATATATATATATATATATATATATATATATATATATATATATATATGTGTGTGTGTGTATATATATATATACATATATATATATATATATGTATATATCTGTGTATATATATATATATATATATATATATATGTGTATATATATATATATTTATATACACACACACTCACACACATCTATATATGTATATATATAATTTTTTTAAATGCAGCCCATTTTCCTTAAAGGAAAACGGGATCCACTGACTGCTATTAAAAAAAATAATTCACCCAATCTCTAGGGGGAAGGGTTCCCTTGAGGACCCCAAGTTGGTGGTTAAATGCAAAACTTTTGTGACCATATTTCGGTCACAAAACATTTGTACATACCAATACAAATCGGCATTAGGAAGCAATACCCCAAACAAGCCCCTTTGAAATACTGAATCGCAAACTCAAATTGCGATTCGGTAACAGCTTATCAAGTCGCAATTTCAGATTTGTACATAGGCAAAGGCATTTTTGGGTTCTAAACAGCCTGATTCTGCGAATCAGCTCATTTGCGAAGGCAAAAATGTTATATCTGTCTCTTATACTTCAATCCAGGAGTAAGCCATTAGCTATAGAAAACTCTCTGTGAATCCGTCCCATTGTGTTTACAATTACTTTTCTAGTCACACTGGGTGGTCCACAAGTCATTTCCACCTGCAGCAAACAGCAGATGTGTGAATGTCTGTCTTAATAATTTGCAACGGAGATCACCTTTTAAAAGTAGTGCCAAGAGCAATGGGGATCATTCACAGAACTAACTTAAGACAAAATCCTAAACTTACTACTTTTGGTATTCACAGAAGTTAGAATTTTGCCTTAAGTTTGTCTTAAGACAGACTTAAGACAGACTTAAGACAGACTTAAGACAAAATCCTAACTTAAGTCTGTCTTAAAACAGACTTAAGACAGACATAGGTTAGGATTTTGTCTTAAGTCTGTTTTAAGACAAAATCCTAACTTCTGTGAATACCAAAAGTAGTAAGTTTAGGATTTTGTCTCAAGTTAGTTCTGTGAATCGGGCCCAATATGCTTACAAAGAGCTGGAGTCAAATTAATTGTTGTCTTGATCATCAGGAGATGGTCTTGAGTAGGCCTACGACTCCTGAACAAGAACCTCTTCAATAGTGAGAGGGCAAAGTATGAGTAAAGGAGGAGGAGAAGTGCATTGGGCTTACCTTGGTATCCAGAGTTACAGGTGCAAGAGTAACTTCCAATGGAGTTAGTACAAGTCGCATCCTTATGGCATGGGCTCTTCAAGCACTCATCTATGTCAATGCAAGATGTCCCATTTCCTAAAGAAGGTCAACAAAGCAATCAGAGGAGTGGACATATGTGAGTTTCTAAACGTAAGATGTGGGTGATGTGTTGCGTGAGTTACAGAGCATTTAAGAAACATGATTGAGTTACCTTGGAATCCGGTATTACAAGTGCAAGTGTAACTTCCAACGGTGTTAGAGCATGTGGCATTTATGTGGCATGGGCGGCTCAAACACTCATCTACATCACTGCAAGATGTTCCATTACCTAAAGAGGGTCAATAAAACATTCAGGAGAGTGGTTATATACCAGTCATTGTATGTATCCTGTGTATGGAGTGTAACATGACTTTCAGAGTATTTGAGTAGAACCTCACTTGAGTTACCTTGGAATCCGGTATTACAAGTGCAAGTGTAACTTCCATCGGTGTTAGCGCAGGAAGCATTTTTGTGGCATGGGCTGGTCAAACACTCATTTACATCACTGCAAAATGTCCCGTTACCTAAAGGGAAGAAATAAAGTATTCAGGGGAGTGGGTATATACTAGTCATTGTATGTATCCTGCAGATTGAATGTGACATAACGTATAGAATATTTAAGAAGACCCTCGCTTGAGTTACCTTGGTATCCTGAGTTACAGGTGCATGTGTAACTTCCAATAGTGTTGTTGCAGGTGGCATTTATGTGGCAGGGGCTGGTCAAACACTCATTTATATCACTGCAAAATGTTCCATTACCTAAAGAGGATCCATAAAACATTCAGGAGAGTGGCTATATACCATTCATTGTATGTATCCTGTGTATGGAGTGTAACATGACTTTCAGAGTATTTGAGTAGAACCTCTTTTGAGTTACCTTGGAATCCAGGGTTACAGGTGCAAGTGTAACTTCCATCGGTGTTAGCGCAGGTTGCATTTTTGTGGCATGGGCTGGTCAAACACTCATTTACATCACTGCAAAACGTCCCGTTACCTAAAGGGAAGCAATAAAGTATTCGAGGGAGTGGGTATATACTAGTCAGTGTATGTATCCTGTGGATTAAATGTGACATAACTTATAGATTATTTAAGAAGACCCTCGCTTGAGTTACCTTGGTATCCTGAGTTACAGGTGCATGTGTAACTTCCAATAGTGTTGTTGCAGGTCGCGTATTTGTGGCATGCGCTGTTCACCACACACTCATCTACATCACTGCAAGATGTCCCATTACCTAAAAAGATGGAACAAAGTATTCAGAGACCAGAGAAGTGGCGTTAGGCTAATCACTGTGGGGCTTATTTACAAGCCCCTTGCGCAGCCAGTACGTCACTTTTTCCCATATTAAAAGAGATGAACCGTTGGCGCAGGGGGCTTGTAAATAAGACCCTATGGGGCAGATTTATGTTAACTGGCGCATCCCCAGGGATGCGCCAGTTAATGTGCGCCACAGTGCGCCACAGCTCCGCCACCCATGGTGCGCCGCATTTACAATGCGGCGCACCATGGGGCAAAAACGGCACAGATGCGTGACGCATCTGTGCCGTAAAGGCGGTGCATTGCTGGAGTTGAGTCGCAAGCGCGACACAGCTCCAGCAAGGCTCGGGGGTGCCCTATCTGACCAATGCTGCATCAAGACCTACGCCTGCTTCAAGCAGGCGCAGGCTTTTGACGCAGCATTGGCCTGAAAGTGACTGAGTGAAATCTTATAGATTTCACTCAGCCACTTTTGCGAGGCCCACCTGCCCCGGAACGCCCACCCTGCGCCGGAACGCCCACATGTGGCGCAGGGCTTTACAACGTGACGCATCTGCCTAGATGCGTCACGTTGTAAATTGTTCGTAGGGATGCGCCACGTTTACGCCGCCTTGCGTGACGCAACAGCGGCGTAAACGTGGCGCAAGGGCCTCATAAATCTGCCCCTATGTGTGTACTGTGGATGTAGTGCAACATGCCATACTCAATATGTAAGACCCATGCCTGAGTGACCTAGCTATCCAAGGTTACTTGAGCATGTGTGCTGTAACCCTTGATAAAGGAAGAAAACACTGGTTTAGTTGATGTTCTAGGAACAACATCAGGGAGCTCACAAAGTGTGGGTTTTTAAAGCTAATTACTATATAATTGCCTTTGGTAATTTTTGATTTCAAAGTTACCTTCCAAACATTTTACTTCATGTTATACAGTACATGTGTAGATTTTCTCAGTCACTTTCTTTTTCCAGATGTGTTCCTGCATTTTTGTTTTCATGTAACTTATGCCTCATGCCTTGCGCATACTGCAAACAGAGTTGGATATAAACCAAACTATCAAATAAATATACAAAAAGAAAGTAGATGTGTGTTCTTGACAGCACAACTGAGAGCTCTGGAGTTAAGACTGAAGGAAGTGGTTCCACCAAACTCCAAATGGCTTCTCATTTACTTCATATGGACCTTGATAATGTATGTCACCATGTGGGAACAGTGGGGCATATTACCAACAACTAGCGATAATTATCGCTATGTTGGTTTAGCGGCAATATTTTTATCGCCAAGATGCGGCGATTTTTATCGCTTAGGAACCTTGCTATTATCAAGGTTTATCTCCTAAGCGATAAAAATCGGCCGAAATGCATGAATATCGCTGAAAAGTCAGCGATATTCATGCATTACCGAGCTAATGCTCTTAGCCATGTTATCCACCTACCATTGGATAACATGGCTAAGAACTGCTCAGGGCAGGTGTTAGCTTTTGGAGATATTCGCGCTTAGTGCGAATATCTCCAAAAGTTGGTAATAGGAGATAGCGATGTTAGCGACTGTTTCCAGTCGCTAACATCTTGGCACGCCCACTTTGCATGTCATTAGTGATAAATATCTCTGACATGCAAAGCGGTGCCCAAGATGGTGGCTATCTCCTACTAGCTGTCGCTAACTGGTGTTAGCGACAGCTAGGTAATAGGAAGATCATTTTATCTCTGCTTTCTTGGCTTTTAAAGACAAAAAAGCGGAGATAAACCCCCTTGATAATATGCCCCAGTGTTCTTATGACATGCTTCCTTATCCAGTCCTTGGCCTTTGTCGAGATCATATTAAGCAACAACAAGTATGTGTCAATTGTCATTACAATTCCACAGGAGAGCTTGGAGAAGAATTACAGAATTGTTTTGAAAAATGAAAAGAGCCAAGGAAAATAATTACTGGGATGGCCACTTAAGAAAAGAGGTTTTGCATCTGCACTTATTTTCTTGTTTTGTTCTTTTTAAGAAAATTGATCTCCTTTTATATAGGAGACACCCACCTAGCTCAGTACAGAATGAGAGGACCACCACTATGGAACAGGGGTCCTTCTACTAATGGACCTATGGTGATCATGGCATTACTTCAACTGTCAGATACTCAGTAGCCCCTTCACCTCTACTTGGGGCAGTAGTACCATAAGTCTTACAGAATGGTACTAGTTACACCAATTTCCAATGACCCCTCATTTGCATCAACTGGACATTTTGCTCAAAGGATGAGAGAAGAACATGCAGCACTAATTCATGTGTAGACCTGAAGAGGACGGATTGGAAGATAATTGAAACCAATATTTACCAGTAAATCCAGGTTTGCAGGTGCATGTGAAGCTTCCGATGGTGTTTGCGCATGTTGCATTTGATGAGCAGGGGCTTCCGATACACTCATCTAGATCACAGAAGGTTCCATTGCCTGAGACAAAAAAAAGATGCAAACTATTCATTGGTTTCAATCCCTGTTGGAGCATTCTCTATCTGCATGCAGCATTCAAGCAGCACACATATATCCTATCATGAGGAAGTAGAATGTGACACTAGGACAGAGGAGGAAATAGCACTCAAAGAATGGAGAGTTGAAGGAGTGTCAAACCTCACCTTTGACGTCAAAATATCAATTCACAAACGTAGCCTCACCCTAATAAGTATTAGAGAAAAAAGTATTGAGTGGACAAAATATTGTGTTGAAAATATCAAGTACAAAGATATTGTGAAGGTAGATTTCTATAGGCAAGCAAAGTTTTACTGTATATAACCCCACATATATGTACCTTGACTATATATATATATATATATATATATATATATATATATATATATATATATATATAATATATATATATATACATACGGTACTTAGATGTGGAGTTAAGAACAGTAAATTGATACTTACCTATTTGCAATTACCTTCTCGATATTTTGGTCCTCCATGTTTTTGACATGATATTCTGTCGATATGATATTTTTGTTTCCAATATTTTGTCAGAAAACCCTAATATAGGGCCCGATTAGGATCGCGGACGGACTTGAGTCCGTCCGCGACCCATGAGGAGGAGGGAACGTCCGCAGGGGCTGCGGCGTTCCCTCCGAGCAGATTAGGATGTGACCGCCAGGGTGGCGGTCACATCCTCTATCTTTAACATTGTGGCGGGTGCAGCTTCAAGCTGCACCCGCCGCAAGGTTAAAAATGCATGCATCGCATTTGCATGCACAAAGCAGCAGGCACCGCGCAGTGCCTGCTGCTTTGTGCACGAGAATGCTGGGGGGTACCATAAGTACCCCCCATGTGCACCCCCCACCCCCCTTCACCCAGGGGGCCCACAACGGGCCCCCGAAATGAAAGTCTGTATGCTTTTCCACGGCAGAAAAGCCGCCGCGGAAAAGCATGTCTTTCCCACCATCCTAATATGCCTGGCGGTGTCTGATAGACACCGCCAGCCATGTAGAAGCTTTTCCGCCACGGTCGGAAGGCGACCGCGGCAGAAAAGCTTCGGACGGTCTTCCTGACCCCGCAGTCATCCTAATCTGGCGGGGGGGTCTTTGTAGGCTCCACAGCGGTTTTTCCGCATCCTCCAAGCCGGCGGACACTTCCGCCGGCCCGGAGGATGCGGAAAAACCGCAATCCTAATCGGCCCCATAGACTCTGAAATGTTCTTATGGCAGTTTTTATTATAATATACCCATACCTACCTTGATGACACTTCAGGAGTCGGTATCATTGTTACGATAGACATATGGGTCAATTGTGTTTCGAGTCGATAATGTTACAACATTCAATGGGTATTTCAGGGATGGGCAGTAACATCACAGTGCAGTGTATGTGTCATATGAAGACAATCAAGCAGTTATCATTTGACAGCAGCTCAAGCATAGTAGAAAGTTTTAGTTAAATTGTTCATTTATTATTTATGCAGTTTTCTGAGGCACAAATCTGGCCCAATGGCATTAGAGCATTTCACAAAGAATCAAAACTAAATTCCACATATTAATAAACAAACTCATTAAACATGCCACTGGGGTAAAAATCAACAAACAGTGCTAACAGAGGCAGAACAAAATAACACAAAAGATAGAGAAAACAGAAGGAAAATAGTCATAGGACAATGGGAAGAACTATGAACAGTCAAAGGGTGCAATCAAGATGTGTGATGTGAGTGGAACAGTAGGTTTTTAGTCTCTTTTTATTAAAGTTGAAAACAAGTGATAAAGCTTGTTGAATTCTACATTTCGCAAACCTCGGTGCCTGCCAGAGATTTTTTAATTCTCAGACAAATAAGAGGATGCAGATATATGTAGAGCTTTGTGGGTGATGCAGTCTGTCTTAAATTGTGCTTATGCATCAACTGGAAGGCATTGTGGTGTTAGAAGAACAGGAATATTCTGTCAAATTTCTTGAATCGAGAAGTGAAACAAGCTGCCGCATGCAGCACAGCTCTAAGTGGGGTTAGAAGAATGCTTGGTAGACTGGTGTGAAGCAGATTTCAATAATCAAATCTAGAAAGAACATGTTTTTTTCAGGAATAAACCACCAGAAACCCCAACACAACCCAAGGTGCAGACTTTTGCTCTTGGCCATAGCAGAGAGTTGTCTCTGTAGGTTAGGTCTGTTGTCAGGGGTGACAACTAGACCTTTTGTGCTATCCATAATAGATGGTTTACAATCCAGGAGGGTGAAGGAGTTGATCTGCAGCTGGACAGGCTAGTTGGAGTGATTCAGGTCGCTGCACAAAAACGCCATCTTGGTGGGTTGTGTTCTAGGTGATAATTGGACATTCATCTTTGAACATTATCCTGGGTGAAATGTCATTCAGGGATGAAATCTTAAAAGAGATCTGGATGTTATCAGCAGATTGATAATAAAGTATCCTGAAGAACACTCAAAATGGAAGCAGATAAACATTAAACTGTACTGGTGACAGAATAGAGGCATGCGGGCCGGCTGAATTAGACTGACATCACTATATTGAGAACAACTTATTTTAACTGTTTAAGTTCAGTTTGACAAATGGGAGGTAAACTGGTGATTACCATAGTGCACTCCCCTACACACCCACAGACCTCGGAGCCCAAGTTTAGTGTGCCTGAAAACTTCCAACAACTTGAATTTGCCCTGGCCTTGTCATTGTGGGCATGTTTACAGTAAGCCAAACAAGAACTACTGCAGAATTGGGTAGAAAAGCCCCTGGAACCTTCACCCCATTGTGTATGAAGTGTCCAGGAGGCACCCCAATCCACTCGCTGGTGTCAGGCATAAATGTGGCATTCTAATGTCACATCCTCAGTGGGAAACATCCTTAACCACGCAGTCTTAACCACGACCTGCTTTTACAATGCAGTCCCTACCCTGACTGCGACATTATGATGTGTTCCTTTACCACACAATTTGGTAAAATGACTAGCTTTAGGGAACACAGTGGTGCACTGGTGTTGGATATTAAGTCCAACACCTTCCCTTCTGATACACCCACTGGAGCTGGAATCAAATTTACACTATTCCAAAGTCCATAGCCCCCGTAAGGCAACCCTTTCTTGGCCTCTTGGTTGCCCAGTGGAAAGGACCCACTAAGTGTCCGATTAAAAGTTTGACCGGGCAGAGGCGGGACTTTCTTTGTCCTTGGCTGTATTTCCTTTGCCTTTCCCACAGCAGTACCTATAAAATAGATACCACACTGGGAACATCAAAGGAAGTTCCAGCATGGCATGGACTGAAAGCTCCATGCTGTGCTGGAACCTCTGTGCATGACCACAGGGAGGCACATGTTGTGCCCCCCTGTGTGCATCCACAAGGCATGAGGCCCTGCAGGCCCCCTTCCTTTCTTCACCACCAATATTTGCATGGAGGAAAGACCTTCATGACCAGGGAAGGAGCGGTTGTACATCTTCTTCGTTTTGGGGCGAGGAACTACACACAGAAACAGATATGTCATTCTGATAGGCAGAATTAATCCCTTCGGCTCAGAATGAGCCGATCATGGGAAGATTCATGGGACGAGCCACTTGGGTCTTCCTTCAGAGACGGATTGTGGTTATGGGAAACTAGATACAAAATCGGAAGCTGATGTTAGTTGTCTAAAGAGAGTCATATGGGATTTATTATGGAAAATAGAAAGAGCTGCATGCTAGCTTCCAAGGTTGGGACTGTAGTCAAAAGTTATATGATAGTTGGGAGCTGGCAATTGCTTCTTCAGCAGGTAGCCCGGTAAAAAGGGCAAAAACTACTGCATTTTACCTGAAGCAGACACATTTTTGCCCTTTAGTACAGAACATCTGTGCCAGATGATACTTACAGGTGGGATAGAACCCCAGTATCATCCTCCAAAGCAGGGACTAGCCTGGATTAGGATATGGAGTCTACATCCCACCGGAACCCTAGAAACATGGCAAAAGTGCCTCCAAGTTCTGGTAACAAACACTTCTACCTGGAGGTGGGGCCTCTCTGTAAGTTGTAAGGAATCAGCCCAGTTTCACAATGTATAGAAACAGACAAACCTGCAGGAAAGTGGAGCTGAATGAAATAGGACCCAATCACAAAAGGAGAGATGGACCTCATTTGAATACATACCAACACATTATGGATTATACACTACATGAAGATTGTGATTGGACTTACTCTTGTAATGCTTCTGACTTGGGGCCAGATGGGCTAACATTAGTATTTACGATTACTAAACATGGGATTTTTCTGATTCACTATTTGGTAAGCACAAACGGTAATGTGCTAAAGTGTGTTTTACACTTTTTACTATTCCTAGGTTGCAAATAGATCTACCTCATGAATCTTAATGAGGTAAGTCTTAGTTTTTGACCCATTAGGCATCTCAAAAATCACATCCATGTCTGTGATTGCTTTTAAATTGCTTTTAAATATTATATATATATATGTATATATATATTTTCCATTGCTGGTTCCTTTAGCCACTCAGACAGCGCTCAAAGCGAGTGCGGCGCCCTGCAGCTGAACCACGCTGCTAATCCATTTGTCACAGCTCCCTCGCGAAGGAACAGATTGGGTCGCACTCCACGGGTTGTTTTTTGCAATTTTTTTTATTTTCTCATTACATTCCACAGGCAGATATTACGATCTACGCGTTTCGGTATTTCAAATACCTTGCTCACGATCAACCGTTCACTTGACTCCCCCTCCCTGATATACTTGCATTGCATTGTATACATTACATCACTTCCTGTTAGGGGTTTGCCAGTGCCTCATAGCTTTATGGGATATGTAGTTTTTTGATGAATTTTACTAACTTGTTAGACTTACTCCCTATTTGCCCATTATTATGCAATTTTCACATCACAATAATTATGATCCAAGATATACAGACACGTTAATAATGAGAGGATCCCTCTGGTGGGACTCGTTAGTTAATAAGCAGTTACGATATTTTCTACTAATAATTTCTCCAGTGGGATGACTTTACTTTTGTCATTATGTTTGTGATTTGACAGTTTCAATACAAAAAGCAGTGACTTAGGTATCATTGAGTAATCTAAATTAGATTATTATTGCCCCTTAGTGGGACTACCTTCTTGTCACAGATGTTTCACCCTATGGTTTTTTCTAGTCCACAACATAGCGTTAAGGTCCCATTTATTGAACTCAGACATTGGTAACATTTTCATTCTCACCATTTTACATTTTACGTGTCATACCCAGTCATGATACTGTGAATATATATTGGGCAACAAACAATTTATCACAGCGAAACTCTCACAAATGTATATATAACTCTTCTGACTGGTTCAACCCATAGGGTGTTAGGGTTCGTAGGTTTAGGATATGGCGGGATTCCTTATGTCTCAGGAGCCTTTCTCTGTCTCCCCCTCTTTCTTTCTTGGGGACACTTTCTAGACCAAAGAATTTTAGTTGGCTCCAGTCACTTCGATGATGTAGTTCCATGTGTTTAGCTATTGCATTAGCCTTGTCTTTATGAATAGTCGCACGAACGTGCTCAAGGATGCGTTTTTTTAGTTCGCACACTGTGCTGCCCACATACCTCATGGGGCATGGACATTCGACGACATACACAACATGTGTTGTTTTGCAGGTGATCAGTTCCTTTATCTCCCAGTTTTTTTTGTTCGACATTTGCACTTGTTTGGTCGGTTTGGCAATCTGACACGCCTTGCAGGCATAGCATTTCACAAACCCCGTTGTTTTTAGCCACTCATCTTTTTTTGTTGTTTTTTTAAAGTGGCTATGAATAAGATGATCTTTGAGGTTCTTTGCTCTTCTGTAGGTGATCGTCGGGTGTGATCCCATAATGTCTTTCACTGTTTCATCCAATTGAAGAATTTTCCAATTGCGTTTGAGAATGTTTGCAATTCTTTTGCTTTCATTTGAAAAGTTCATTATCATGCGTATTGGTTCTGATTCCTCTGTTGGTTTTTTGGATTTTCTTTGAAGACATTCCTCTCTGCTCTTTTGATCCGTTCTTTCCCAGCATTTTTTCACTATGCCGTTGTTATATTTGCGTTTTTTGAATCTCTCCGAGGTTGCAGTGCTATGTTTTTCCCATTCATCCTTTTCGCTGCAAATCCTGCGGATTCTCAAGAATTCCCCGTACGGGATACTGCTGATCAGGGATTGCTGGTGGAAGCTGGTTGCTTCTAGTGTGGCATTGGTGGCAGTACATTTACGATGCAATGTTGTGTGTATTTGACGCTCTCGTATGTAGATCTCTGTGTCCAGAAATACAATCCTCTCATTGCTCATTACATAGCTGAACTTGAGGTTTGGTATGCTGTTATTCATGATGTCGAAGTATTTCTGAAATTCTTCTTTGCTGCCATCCCAAATGATGAGTAAGTCATCTATATATCGGGTCCAGCTTATTACTTTGTTCAGTGATGTTTCGTTGCTGTTACTCCAAGCAATTTCCTTCTCCCACCATCCCATCGCTAAACAGGCATAGCTGGGACTGAAGGAAAATCCCATCGCCGTCCCGCTGTTTTGGCAGTATAGTTCATCCCCAAACATAAAGATGTTTCTTGTCAGGCAGATCTGGATCATGTCCAAGATCATTTGGTTGTGATTTGCAAAATCCATTTTCCTTTCCTTTAGGAAGTAGTTGCAGGCTGTCAGACCCATGTCATTCCCTATGTTGGTATAGAGGGAAATGACGTCCATGAATACCAAGTAGTATGTGTCTTGCCATGGGGTTTCTCAAGTGACAAGAAACATCTTTATGTTTGGGGATGAACTATACTGCCAAAACAGCGGGACGGCGATGGGATTTTCCTTCAGTCCCAGCTATGCCTGTTTAGCGATGGGATGGTGGGAGAAGGAAATTGCTTGGAGTAACAGCAACGAAACATCACTGAACAAAGTAATAAGCTGGACCCGATATATAGATGACTTACTCATCATTTGGGATGGCAGCAAAGAAGAATTTCAGAAATACTTCGACATCATGAATAACAGCATACCAAACCTCAAGTTCAGCTATGTAATGAGCAATGAGGGGATTGTATTTCTGGACACAGAGATCTACATACGAGAGCGTCAAATACACACAACATTGCATCGTAAATGTACTGCCACCAATGCCACACTAGAAGCAACCAGCTTCCACCAGCAATCCCTGATCAGCAGTATCCCGTACGGGGAATTCTTGAGAATCCGCAGGATTTGCAGCGAAAAGGATGAATGGGAAAAACATAGCACTGCAACCTCGGAGAGATTCAAAAAACGCAAATATAACAACGGCATAGTGAAAAAATGCTGGGAAAGAACGGATCAAAAGAGCAGAGAGGAATGTCTTCAAAGAAAATCCAAAAAACCAACAGAGGAATCAGAACCAATACGCATGATAATGAACTTTTCAAATGAAAGCAAAAGAATTGCAAACATTCTCAAACGCAATTGGAAAATTCTTCAATTGGATGAAACAGTGAAAGACATTATGGGATCACACCCGACGATCACCTACAGAAGAGCAAAGAACCTCAAAGATCATCTTATTCATAGCCACTTTAAAAAAACAACAAAAAAAGATGAGTGGCTAAAAACAACGGGGTTTGTGAAATGCTATGCCTGCAAGGCGTGTCAGATTGCCAAACCGACCAAACAAGTGCAAATGTCGAACAAAAAAAACTGGGAGATAAAGGAACTGATCACCTGCAAAACAACACATGTTGTGTATGTCGTCAAATGTCCATGCCCCATGAGGTATGTGGGCAGCACAGTGTGCGAACTAAAAAAACGCATCCTTGAGCACGTTCGTGCGACTATTCATAAAGACAAGGCTAATGCAATAGCTAAACACATGGAACTACATCATCGAAGTGACTGGAGCCAACTAAAATTCTTTGGTCTAGAAAGTGTCCCCAAGAAAGAAAGAGGGGGAGACAGAGAAAGGCTCCTGAGACAAAAGGAATCCCGCCATATCCTAAACCTACGAACCCTAACACCCTATGGGTTGAACCAGTCAGAAGAGTTATATATACATTTGTGAGAGTTTCGCTGTGATAAATTGTTTGTTGCCCAATATATATTCACAGTATCATGACTGGGTATGACACGTAAAATGTAAAATGGTGAGAATGAAAATGTTACCAATGTCTGAGTTCAATAAATGGGACCTTAACGCTATGTTGTGGACTAGAAAAAAACGATAGGGTGAAACATCTGTGACAAGAAGGTAGTCCCACTAAGGGGCAATAATAATCTAATTTAGATTACTCAATGATACCTAAGTCACTGCTTTTTGTATTGAAACTGTCAAATCACAAACATAATGACAAAAGTAAAGTCATCCCACTGGAGAAATTATTAGTAGAAAATATCGTAACTGCTTATTAACTAACGAGTCCCACCAGAGGGATCCTCTCATTATTAACGTGTCTGTATATCTTGGATCATAATTATTGTGATGTGAAAATTGCATAATAATGGGCAAATAGGGAGTAAGTCTAACAAGTTAGTAAAATTCATCAAAAAACTACATATCCCATAAAGCTATGAGGCACTGGCAAACCCCTAACAGGAAGTGATGTAATGTATACAATGCAATGCAAGTATATCAGGGAGGGAGTCAAGTGAACGGTTGATCGTGAGCAAGGTATTTGAAATACCGAAACGCGTAGATCGTAATATCTGCCTGTGGAATGTAATGAGAAAATAAAAAAAATTGCAAAAAACAACCCGTGGAGTGCGACCCAATCTGTTCCTTCGCAAGGGAGCTGTGACAAATGTATATATATATATATATATATATATATATATATATATATATATATATATATACACACACATACACACACACACACACATCTATATATGTATATGTATATATATATATATATATATAATTCTTTTTTTAAATGCAGCCATTTTCCTTAAATGACAGCGGGATGCACTACCTGCTATTAAAAAATGTTTATTCACCCAATCTTTAGGGGGAAGGGTTCCCTTTAGGACCCCTTCCTATTTGCGAATGAGTTACCACCAACTCCACGTTGGTGGTAAAATGCAAAAGTTGTGTGACCATATTTCGCAAAACATTTGTACATACCAATGCAAATCTGTATAAGTAAGCAATGCCCCAAACACGCCCCTTTCAAATACTGATTTGCAAACTCAAATTGCGATAACAGCTTCTCAAGTCGCAATTTCAGCTTTGTACATAGGAAAAGGCATTTTTGGGTTTGTAAATAGTCTGATTCTGCCAATCGGCTCATATGCGAAGGCAAAAATTTTACATCTGTCTCTTACTCCTTTAATGCAGGAGTAAGCCATTAGCTATAGAAAACTATTTGTGAATCCGTCCCATTGTGTTTACTATTACTTTTCTAGTCACACTGGGTGGTCCACAAATAATTTTCACCTGCAGCAAAGAACAGATGTGAGAATGTCTGTCTTAATCATTTGCCACAGAATATCACCTTTTAAAAGTAGTGCCAAGAGCAATATGCTTACAAGGAGCTGGAATCAAATTAATTGATGCCTTGATCATCAGGAGATGGTCTTGACTAGGCCTGAGGCTCCTGAAGAAGAACCTCTTCAAAAGTGAGAGGGCAAAATATGAGTAAAGGAGGAGGGCAACTGCATTGGGCTTAACTTGGTATCCAGAGTTACAGGTGCAAGAGTAACTTCCAATAGAGTTAGTACAAGTCGCATCCTTATGGCATGGGCTCTTCAAGCACTCATCTATGTCAATGCAAGATGTCCCATTAACTAAAGAAGGTCAACAAAGCAATCAGAGGAGTGGACATATATGCGTTTCTAAACGTAATATGTGGGTGACTGGTTACGTGAGTTACAGAGCATTTAAGAACCGTGCTTGAGTTACCTTGGAATCCGGTATTACAAGTGCAAGTGTAACTTCCAACGGTGTTAGCGCAGGTAGCATTTTTGTGGCATGGGTTGCTCAAACACTCATTTACATCACTGCAAAATGTCCCGTTACCTAAAGGGAAGATATAAAGTATTCAGGGGAGTGGGTATATACTTTTCATTGTGTGTATCCTGCGGATTAAATGTGACATAACTTATAGAATATTTAAGAAGACCCTCGCTTGAGTTACCTTGGTATCCTGAGTTACAGGTGCATGTGTAACTTCCAATAGTGTTGTTGCAGGTCGCGTATTTGTGGCATGTGCTGTTCACCACACACTCATCTACATCACTGCAAGATGTTCCATTACCTAAAAAGG
Source organism: Lissotriton helveticus (assembly GCF_964261635.1). Taxonomy (NCBI): domain Eukaryota; kingdom Metazoa; phylum Chordata; class Amphibia; order Caudata; family Salamandridae; genus Lissotriton; species Lissotriton helveticus. The sequence continues at coordinate 31,612,437 of NC_136072.1, read as the reverse complement.
ATCCATAAAACATTCAGGAGAGTGCTATATACCAGTCATTGTATGTATCCTGTGTATGCAGTGTAACATGACTTTCAGAGTATTTGAGTAGAACCTCACTTGAGTTACCTTGGAATCCGGTATTACAAGTGCAAGTGTAACTTCCATCGGTGTTAGCGCAGGTCGCATTTTTGTGGCATGGGCTGGTGAAACACTCATTTACATCACTGCAAAATGTCCCGTTGCCTAAAGGGAAGCAATAAAGTATTCAGGGGAGTCGGTATATACTAGTCATTGTATGTATCCTGCGGATTAAATGTGACATAACTTATAGATTATTTAAGAAGACCCTCGCTTGAGTTACCTTGGTATCCTGAGTTACAAGTGCAAGTGTAACTTCCAACGGTGTTAGCACAGGTCGCATTTTTGTGGCATGGGCTGGTGAAACACTCATTTACATCACTGCAAAATGTCCCGTTGCCTAAAGGGAAGCAATAAAGTATTCAGGGGAGTCGGTATATACTAGTCATTGTATGTATCCTGCGGATTAAATGTGACATAACTTATAGATTATTTAAGAAGACCCTCGCTTGAGTTACCTTGGTATCCTGAGTTACAAGTGCAAGTGTAACTTCCAACGGTGTTAGCACAGGTCGCATTTTTGTGGCATGGGCTGGTGAAACACTCATTTACATCACTGCAAAATGTCCCGTTGCCTAAAGGGAAGCAATAAAGTATTCAGGGGAGTCGGTATATACTAGTCATTGTATGTATCCTGCGGATTAAATGTGACATAACTTATAGAATACGTAAGAAGACCCTCGCTTGAGTTACCTTGGTATCCTGAGTTACAGGTGCATGTGTAACTTCCAATAGTGTTGTTGCAGGTCGCGTATTTGTGGCATGTGCTGTTCACCACACACTCATCTACATCACTGCAAGATGTTCCATTACCTAAAAAGATGGAACAAAGTATTCAGAGACCAGAGAAGTGGCTTTAGGCTAATCACAGTGGGGCTTATTTACAAGCCTCTTGCCCAGCCAGTACATCACATTTTCCCATATTAAGAGAGATAACCGGTGGCGCAGGGGGCTTGTGAATAAGACCCTATGGGGCAGATTTATGTTGGTCATGCGCCACGTTTGCATCACGCAACTGCGGCGTAAACGTGGCGCATCCCTACGACCCATTTACAACGTGACGCATCTAGGCAGATGCGTCACGTTGTAAAGCCCTGCGCCACTTGTGGGCATTCCGGCGCAGGGTGGGCGTTCCGGGGCAGGGTGGGCGTTCCGGCGCAGGGTGGGCGTTCCGGGGCAGGTGCGCCTCGCAAAAGTGGCTGAGTGAAATCTATAAGATTTCACTCAGTCACTTTCAGGCCAATGCTGCGTCAAAACCCTGCGCCTGCTTGAAGCAGGCGTAAGGCTTGATGCAGCATTGGACAGATAGGGCACCCCCGAGCCTTGCTGGAGCTGCGTCGCGCTTGCGACGCAACTCCAGCAATGCGCCACCTTTACGGCACAGATGCGTCACGCATCTGTGCCTTTTTTGCCCCATGGTGCGCCGCATTGTAAATGCGCGCACCATGGGTGGCGGAGCTGCGGCGCAAGATAACTGGCGCATCCCTGGGGATGCGCCAGTTATCATAAATCTGCCCCCCGGTGTATACTGTGGATGTAGTGCAACATGCCATACTCAATATGTAAGACCCATGCTTGAGAGACCTAGCTATCCAAGGCTACATGAGCATGTGTGTAGTAAGCCCTGATAAAGGAAGAAAGCACTGGTTTAGTTGATGTTCTTGGAAAAACAGCAGGGAGCTCACAAAGCATGGGTTTTTAAAGTTATTTACTATATAATTGCCTTTGGTAGTGTTTGATTTCAAAGTTACTTTCCAAACATTTTACTTCATGTTATACAGTACATGTGTAGATGTTCTCAGTCTCTTTCTTTTCCCAGATGTGTTCCTGCATTTTTGTTTTCATGTAACTTGTGCCTCATGCATTGCGCATACTGCAAACAGAGTTGGATATAAACTAAACTATCAAAGAAATATACAAAAAGAAAGTAGATGTGTGTTCTTGACCGCACAACTGAGAGCTCTGGAGTTAAGACTGAAGGAAGTGGTTCCACCAAACTCCAAATGGCTGCTCATTTGCATCATATGGACCTTGATAATGTCTGTCACCATGTTGGAACAGTGGGGCATATTACCAAGGGCATTATCGCCGCATGAGCGGGACTTTTTCCCGCTAATGCGGCGATAATTTTATCGCCCTATTACCAAGCTGTCGCTAACACTAGTTAGCGACAGCTTGTAGGCGTTAGCGGGCATTTAGGGGCCCACTTTGCATGTCAGCGATAATTATCGCTAATGACATGCAAAATGGGCGTGCCAAGATGTTAGTGACTGAAAACAGTCGTTAACATCTCTAACTCCTTTTAACAACTTTTGGAAATATTCGCGCTTCGCAGGATTTTTACCGCTTTTGAGATAAACCTTGATAATATCAAGGTATCTCAGCGGTAAAAATCCTCGGTGCTCGGCGATATTTTTTTCCCGCTAACCAAGCAATAGCGATAATTATCGCTATTGCTTGGTAATATGCCCCAGTGTTCTTATGACATGCTTCCTTATCCAGTCCTTGGCCTTTGTCCAAATCATATTAAGCAACAAAAACATGTGTCAATTGTCATTACAATTCAATAGGAAACCTTGGAGAAGAATTACAGAATTGTTTTGAAAAATGGAAAGGGCCAAGGAAAATAATTACTGGGATGGCCACTTAAGCAAAGATGTTTTGTATCTGCACTTATTTTCTTGTTTTTGTTCTTTTTAAGAAAATTGATCTTCTTTTATATAGGAGACAGCTACCCAGCTCAGTACAGAATGAGAGGACCACCACTATGGCACAGGGGTCCTTCTACTAATTGACCCAAGGTGATAAGCCACCTGTCTGAAATTAACTGGCAGCAAAACAGAGGTTTTACTTCTGGGAACAAATCCTCTGGGCTGGTCGCTAAAATGGTGGCCTACTGAGCTGGGTGAGTGTCCCCAACCGGTCTCCAAAGTCAGAAATCTCAGGGTGATTTTTGATGATCGGTTAACTTTTTACAGTCAGATCAATGCCATTACAGCGAGGTTCTAGGCTATGCTTAAGTTGATCATTAAGATCCGAGCTTTTATTCCCCCTGAGACCTTGAAAACCGTGGTAATTGCCCATGCAATATCCAGGTTGGATTATGACAATGCCTTGTATCTTATATCAATATTTGAGCAAGCTCCAACGTCTGCAGAATGCGGCGGCCAGATTAATTCTGCAGATTCCTAGGTATGAATCAGTGGCCCAGCGACTGGTGGCGCTCCATTGGCTACCTGTCCGGAAAAGAATAGCTTTCAAGGCACTCTGCATCACATTTAATGCACTTCATGTTAGAGGTCCCCTCTATCTGACCTCCAGAATAAAATACTATGCTCCTTCTAGGAATCTTAGATCGGTCCATCAGAAGCTGCTGCAAGCACCCAGATTCAAACAAGTTCGTTGGGGTGGCAGGTGTTTCTAGGTAAGAGTGACCAAACTCTGGAACAGCCTACAATTTACGATCAAAAACAGTCCGAACCTCATTATGTTCAGGAAATCTTTAAAAACCTGGGGGCATCTTACCAAGCAATAGCGATAATTATCGCTAAGCTTGGTTAGCGGGTATAATAATATCGCCGCGCTCCGATGATTGTTACCACTGAGATACCTTGATATTATCAAGGTTTATCTCAAAAGCGGTAAAAATCGTGGGAAATGTATGAATATCGCTGAAAAATCAGCGATATTCATGCATTATCGTGACAATGCTCTTAGCCATGTTATCCACCTTCCATTGGATAACATGGCTAAGAACTGCTCTGGGCAGGCGTTAGCTTTTGGAGATAATCGCGCTTAGCGCAATTATTTCCAAAAGTAGGTAATAGGAGATAGCGATGTTAGCGACTGTTTCCAGTCGCTAACATCTTGGCACGCCCACTTTGCATGTCATTAGCGATATTTATCGCTGACATGCAAAGTGGGCCCCAAGATGATCGCTATCTCCTAATAGCTGTCGTTAACTCGTGTTAGCGACAGCTAGGTAATAGGGCGATAAAATTATCGCCACTTTAGTGGGAAAAATTCCCGCTAAAGCGGCGATAAGGCCCTTGGTAATATGCCCCCTGGCTCTATCAAACAGACGTCTAATGCACTTGCATCTGCTCTGACGTCGATTTTTAGTGTCAGCGCCATGACGCCTCCGGGCATTCGTTGCGCTTTATAAGTTTTAAAATCAAATCAAATCAAATAATGGCATTACTTCAACTGGCAGAAACTCAGTAGCCCCTTTACCTCAGCTTGGGGCAGTAGTACCATAAGTCTTACAGAATGGTACTAGTTACACCAATTTCCAATGACCCCTCATTTGCATCAACTGGACTTTTTGCTCAACGGATGAGAGAAGAACATGCAGCACTAATTCATGTGTAGACCTGAAGAGGACGGATTGGAAGACAATTGAAACCTATATTTACCAGTAAATCCAGGTTTGCAGGTGCACGTGAAGCTTCCAATGGTGTTCGTACATGTTGCATTTGCTGAGCAGGGTCTTCCGAGACACTCATCTAGATCACAGAAAGTTCCATTGCCTGAGACGAAAAAAAAGATGCAAACTGTTCATTGGTTTCAATCCCTGTTGGAGCATTCTGCATCTGCATACAGCATTCGAGCAGCACAAATCTTTTATCATGAGGAATGAGAATGTGACACTAGGACAGAGGAGGAAATAGCACTCAAAGAATGGAGAGTTGAAGGCGTTTCGACCCTCATCTTTGCCGTCACAATATCAATCTACAGACGTATCCTCACCCTAATAAGTATTTATACAAAGCATTAGAGAAAAAAGTATTGAGTGGACAAAATTTTGTGTTGAGAATATCCAGTACAAAGATATCGTGAAGGTAGGTTTCTATGGGCAAGCAAAGTTTTACTCTATATAACTCCACATATATGTACCTTGACTCTATATATCTGATGTAGTGAGCAAGGCGGATTCATCCGTCGAAACGCGTCTTGATCTGTATTGCATGGAATAAATCATTTTCTTTGATTCCCATCCCACGTCGGTGCCTGTTTCTTTGATCAATGGAATAGGATTGGAAAGAATATATATATATATATATATATATAAAACCATAGGTTTCAGGCCTTATATAGTTAGGAATTAGCATTTAAAAAACCTTTGAAATTCACTGAAAAAACCATAGGTTTCAGGAGTTATATAGTTAGGAAATCGTTTTTAACAACTTCGCACTATGCGAGCTGCACGTAGCACAGTGCGAACACGCGTAGCGCAGCGTAGCGTAGTGCAGCGGTCATTTTTTGCTTGTTCGCGGTCCTCAACATCATGTTTGCGACCGCGAGCAAGCAAAATTACATCCCGGCGAGACTCTCAACGCGGGTAGGTCAGGTTTCTCATTGCGAGTGGTCCTGCATGCTCGCGAGCGCTCGCAATGAGAAACTACCAGTTCTCATTGAGAAAGCTGCCGCTCGAGTAAAAATCTACTCGAGCGGCAGAAAACTACAGCTCGCACTGTGCAAGATGCCGTTTTAAATGATTGCACATTGCCGGATGCTTGTTCGCACCATGCAATCATTGAAAATGCATCTTGCACAGTGCGAACATGCTACTACGCAGCTCGCGTAGTGCTACGTGAAGTTTGCATAGTGCGAAGTTCACTTCGCATAGCTTCGCGTAGCGCTACTTCGCGAACTACGCCCACCCTTATTGCTGACTTGTGCTCTTGGCTATAGCAGAGATTTGTCTTTGTAGGTGAAGTCTGTTATCAGGGGTGAACATTTAGAGGGACCCACAATAGATGGTTTACAATCCAGGAGGGTGAAGGAGTTGATCTGTAGCTGGACAGGCTAGTTGGAGTGATTCAGGCCGCTGCACAAAAACTCCATCTTGATGGGTTACGTTCTGGGTGATAATTAGACATTCATCTTGAACATTATCCTGGGTGAAATTACATTCAGGGACAAAATCTTAAAAGAGATCTGGATGTTATCAGCAGATTGATAATAAAGTATCCTAGAGTTCCTGAAGAACTCTCCAAATGGAAGCAGATAAAAATTAAAACAGTACCAGTGACAGAATGGAGACATGCGGGCTGGCTGAATTAGACTGACATCACTATAAAGAAAGCTACTTATTTTAACTGCTTAAGTTCAGCTTGACAAATGGGAAGTAAACTGGTGATTACCATAGTGCACTCCCCTACACACCCACAGACCTCGGAGCCCAAGTTTAGTGTGCCAGAAAACTTTAAACAACTTGAATTTGCCCTGGCCTTGTCATTGTGGGCATGTTTACAGTAAGCCAAACAGGAACTACTGCAGAATTGGGTAGAGAAGCCCCTGGAACCTTTACCCCATTGTGTACGAAGTGTCTAGGAGGCACCCCAATCCACTTGCTGGTGTCAGGCATAAATGTGGCATTCTAAGGTCTCATCCTCAGTGGGAAACATCCTTTGCCACGCAGTCTTAACCACAACCTGCTTTTACAATGCAGTCCCTGCCCTGACTGTGACATTATCATGTGTTCCTTTACCACACAATTTGGTACAATGACATGCTTTAAGGAACGCAATGTTGCACCAATGTTGGATATTAAGTCCAACACCTTCCCTACTGATACACCCACTGGAGCTGGAATAGTAATTTACACTATTCCAAAGTCCATAGCCCTCCTAAGGCAACCCTTTCTTGGCCTCTTTGTTGCCCAGTGGAAAGGACACACTAAGTGCCCGATTAAAATTCCGATGGTGCAGAGGCGGGACTTTCTTTGTCATTGGCGGGCATTTCCTGTATCTTTCCCACAGCAGTACCTAAAAAATAGATACCACACTGGGAACATCAAAGGAAGTTCCAGCATGGCATGGACTGAAAACTCCATGCCGTGCTGGAACCTCTGTGCATGACTACAGGGGGGCACATGTTGTGCCCCCCTGTGTGCATCCACAAGGCGTGAGGCACAAGGGGGCCCTGCAGGCCCCCTTCCTTTCCTCACCACCAATATTTGCATGGAGGAAAGTCGTAATATGCTTGACGGGACCGCAGCAGTCCCGCCAAGCATATAATCGGAACCTCCATGCCACTGCCAGGGAATGGCGGTTCTCTGGTGGAGTTGGCGGTCACAACGTGGCACGAACACTAGAGTCATAATGTGGTGATTGCAAGACTGCCACCACCACATTACCACAAGTCTGGTGTCCTCGAACCGCCAAACTCGCAATCGGGACTTTAGTGGTTGTGTGCTATGGTTGAAGTCTTTGTTAACAGGAAATTTCCCCTTGGATACTGAGGTGTCCCAGAATGCCTCTCTTGCAGGTACAAGGAGTGAATGAATGAGACAGATGCTTAGGTGGAGAAATACCACAGCCATCCAGACAGCAGGGCAATACAAGCAATCTCCCTTACATTCATATATGCTTCTCACAACAGCACCTTCTCTGGGGACTGGAGCACCTCTACATTCCAAGATGCAGTTTCATAATGGTCACATTTCATCTAACCAGGGTATGAGAAGAGATAAGCAGTAAGACTTCATATAATTCACACAGCCTTCAGTGTCACAGCAGGCACAATAACTAGAAAGGCCGAATCATAACCGTATGACAAGGAGATTGCGACCATAATACCGATTGTCCACTAAAAATGATGGAGCCCTCTACAGTAGCTACAACCCTCACTTTGCAGCCACAGGCTGACGGCCCTAAGTGGTGCCCTGACCATAAAGGCCGATGGAGCCAGGTTTCAAGTAGTTGCTCTTTCATATCCAGCACTAGCATACGCTGCAGATATGATTTGAGAGAGTATTGCCCAAGGGAAATCACGTTCTTCAGGCTCAGGACTAGCTCATTGCTGATGGTAAATAAAACTGTAAACACCTTCTGGAGCATTGACAGTCAGGTACACACAGACACACTCAGAAAGGAGCTCAGGCAATTAGGTAATCACCTGCAGTATAACTTGCCAGACTCATGTACACTGTTTACAGCAACTCTACAGCACAGGCACTGTCCACTCTAACAGCCAAAATACTCAGCATGACATCTGGTCTGCAATCACACCAGAAGGAGCGCATCCCTACAATTTCCAGTGTAACCTTTAGCCCATCCCTCGACAAACATGTCTACACTAATGTCCCCATACCCAATGTATGCCACACAGACTTTTACTCTCCCTTGACAAACATTCTTCCAGCTAGATATGATTGCAAATGGTATGTGCTCTTAATGTATACTAGATCCCAGATTCCGCTTGAAATAGTAAATGCTTATGTGTATGCACATCCAGGGTTTCAGCTTAAGCTCTTGAAAGTATATTTACATTTAGAGTGGTCGGCCTCCTTTAACACTGCCAGTCAATTTTATTTATACTCAGATAGCCTTAATACGTCTGGGCGAACAAGCAACATTCAGGGATGTGTCAGGACAACTATATTATCAGCTCCTCTGCATCTCCAAAGCCATTTCCCCACACTATGAGAAACAGCCAAACCAGCCATCAGGAATCCTCATTTACCTAAGGCTACACCAAATCCAGCCTGGGTCAATGTTGACAACATGAAACTTGTGTCACAGATCATATTCACTCACAAGCATCAACAAATCCACACTCTTGAAATACTTGTGGTCTCTCCCAGCAGACTCTTGGATTCATTTTTCCCAACAGAAAAAACAAAACAAATAAATGTGTACTGATTCATGGGTCCCTGTATGTTCAGATGCAATACAATGTTTTCTATGGTGCATTAAGTGTAAATTAAAGTCATTGAGAATGTTTACATTTCACCTGGTTGTCTATATTGGTAAACGGGACATAAAGAAATGGCGTTGAAGCAAGCAAGCTTCTCTCGGAATGTAAGTGAAATGTGGACCTAAATACTAGTTGTGAACTGGATTCTACAAGATATCACAATCCCGCTGGTGCACCTTCACCTCCTCAATGTAGTTTCTTTATAACACCTCCCATGTCCACATGGCCTTGTAGACATCTGGCTCAGTTGGCAAAACGTCTATGTGTTGCTAACCCCTTACTTAAGTTCATCAGAATGCTGCAGATCTACCATGGATTAGTCAACACGAAGCTGAAGCTCCATCAGTCATTGTGCCCATAAATCTTGGTGCTCTGCTGTATCAGATGCCCACTCTGGTGCCCAAGGTCCGAGGTATTCCAAGGGCTCTTTGTATTGCCACTGCTCTAAGTGTTTGTTCCAGAGATATCCCAATGGGTGCATTCAAGTTCCCATCTTCTCAGCTGTACAGACAAGCACCGGTTGAAGACTTAAAGACCTAAAAGAGAGGAGTTCCTAGTACCTGCTTCACAGAACAAGCATCCCTACAGCTCCTCATTGTTGGCCAACTCCTAGCCCCTCTGAGCAGGAATCTAGAGAATAGTCTGCAGAAGGAGACTGAAAAGGAAAGTGTTGTGGAAACTCAAGAGCTCAAGCAAGGTCCTGCAGAAGACTCAAGAAAAACTATTGCAGAGGAAGAAGAGTATGTAAAGGAGTGGAGGAGTAAGAAGCCCAACCTGAGAATACTTCAGAAGAACCTTTATATCATTAGAAAAGCAAGAGCAAGGGAGCAAACAAGAAGCTGGTTCTAATTCCACAAAAACACTTGTCTCAAGTTGAGGCCTCCACATCTCTCACAGTATAGAGTGTCATGTAAGTCTAACAGGGCAGCGGACTGGATTTCTGTGTTGTCGCTTGAGGATGGAATGAAGGTAGTGGTGCTGAAAGCATAATTAGATGTGATGATTCAATGTCCTACCATCCTGTTCCACCAGAGGGAAAGAACCCTCTCTAGAGGACACTAAAACAGCCACACTGCTGCGGTGCCCACACATGAGCTAATGACTATCTTAATCATTCTCCCATGATGAGCCAGAAACAAAAGAGGTCTCAGAGGCATTAAAGCATGAAGGACCCTTTGACACTGAGGGACCGATTACAAGTTTGCCGGTTCAGGAGCGGACCGGCATGCCAGTGGCTCACTCTCACACCGCCAAACCTGTGGTCGAGCCGCACACGAGAGTACGAGTTTCCTCATGTCTGGTGGGGTGTTTTTAGCATTTCCAGGGTGGTGTCTCTGAATATGGGCACCGCAATGGGAACGCCCAAAAAATGTTCCTGTACGGCATGGAATGTAAAATCGATGCCATGCATGAACAAGGGTGGATGCACCAGGGGGGGGGCACAAGTTGTGCTCCTCTGCATGCATCCCCATGCAAATGGGCATGAGGTGGCACTGTAGGGCTTCCTTCGGGATTGCTAGCGGTTTCATGGCAGAAATACCTCCATGACACTGCTGACGATCCTGCAACTCATAATAGGCTTGGCGGTGCAGCAGCAGCACCACCATGACATTTCTCATGCCCTGACCGATGTACACTATTCCCTGGCAGCTGTGGCATTGCAATAGTGGTCCGACCACCCAACTTATAATGGGGCGGTCGGACCACTGGTGCTGCAGTGGCTGGACCACCACTGACACACTACTGTGAGTCTGGTGGTCCGTGGACCGCCAGACTCATAATCCGGCACTAAGTCACACTTATGAGAGTAATGACTGAAGACTCATGAATTGACAGACAGGACTTCATAAACACCAAGTCAGTGCCACCTTTTTCAGGGTGGAAATCCTACACCTTGATCTACGGCTGACCCATTATATGCTATTCCGTATTGCAAAGGGATAGAGGCATTGTGCGAACGGGGCCAAGCCAAATGATATTTAGCATGGCTGTTCACCTTTGTAAAGTGAGAAAAAAAGGAATGACAGTGTTAAAGGACCATTGTAGAATAACCTTAGTATCCAGGGTTACAGGAGCATGAGTAACTTCCAACAGTGTTAGTGCATGATGCGTTTCTGTGGCATGGGTTTCTACTGCACTCATTTACATCACTGCAGGATGTGCCATTACCTAAATAGGATCATAAAGCATTTAGAGCATTGAATTAATGCCATTCACCAAAAGTATCCAGTGCACTGACTGTTTCATGGTATCCAAGATGTAAAAGATCAGATAAGTGCCTGCACTTAATGTGTTTTTTTAACTGGAAAGTCCTGGCTCTACAACCGTTGCTTGCAACACAATATAATGTAATGTAATGTAATTTGCACTTGTATAGCGCCTATCACCCAGGGGTCTCTAAGCGCTGTACAACCCTTCCTGGCTTTTCCCTGTGAGGTGCCCACTCCTGGGCACCCCCAAGGTGAGGCCAGGCATCCTAGCGTTGTTATGGCCGGTGTGGAGATTAAACAAGCTATTGCCCAGAGTTGCGGAGTGGAACCCATGATTAGAATAGGCACCGAGGCAAGAATGATCAGGTCCAAGGACATTGAGCCCAAGACCCGCTGAGGCGGGAATTGAACCCTGGTCCCGTGTCAGACCGCTGCCTCAGGGTCCGCCGCTCTAACCATTGAGCCACGCTTCTCCACATATAAAGTTATGCATGTTTTTTTCCTGTGGACAGTGGTTAATTTCCACCTGAGGCAAATAGCAATTGTTTAAATGTCTATCAATGTTTGTAAGAACAATGTGTCACATTTAACTTCAGGGAACATCCAGAGTCTATTTTTACTTGTTGATGAACAGGGAATTATAGTTTCCCTGAATACATATGTAAATGTTTATAATACTAATTACAGGTGTAATTTCCAACAGTGTTAATGCATGTTGCATTAATGTGGCATGGGCTATTAGTACACTCACTTTTGTCTTACGAGACATCCCATTTGTATTAGCATTACTCACAGTAGGGACCCTTTGCACCAGGTGTGAGGTGAAATTATTTGAACATCCTGAGTCTAATTTCACTAGTTGATGAGCAGAACATTTAAGTATCCCTGAATATTGACCACCATGATGTTCTTTTCCTTGCCCCCTGTCATCTGGCTGAGGGGTACCTGACCCTCACTAAACTTGTCATAAGTTACCCAATCTTACTTATTCTTTCTGAATAATTATTTCCCTGTAATAAGTATCATGGAGTTGTCTAGCCTTGTTTTTTAACTGTTTATGTTTTCTCATCATTTTAACTATTTTGATTTGACAGTCTTTCTTTGTTGCCCGCTTTTACTGTGCCTGACTTCCGCCTGAAGTGCGGTGCACCAGAGCTCACTTCTTACTTTCCCCTTTGGTGCTGCTTTCAATGGGTCTATAAAGTGGTAACCACAGCCCAGATGTGCACATCTAGAGCACCAAAGACAAGCCCCTTTGCACCTGCTTGAGTCCTGAGGTGGGTAGCGTGTAGTCATTATGCCTCCCAGCGGATAGAATGCAATGAAGTGTTTAGCACAGATACAGGATTTGTTATTCTCAAATTCTGCTCTCAAACAAAATAATAAGAAAGTCGTTTGGTGAGAAAATCTTTGTCACCCCTTTTCCCTCTGGAAAGAAAATTCAAGCTTCCATAATAAAAACAACAAAACTCAAAAAAAAATAAGATAAGAATCCACAACACACTCAAAGAAGGCCTATGGGAACCTCACTCTGTGGTTAAAAACAGACTCCAAATTAATTATTTAATTACTTATGACACTTCTGAAACTTTAGTTATTACAGAAACTTGGCTTGCAGATGATTGCAAATTTATTTTAGAAGGTTTAGTGCCAGGGTACTACAAAATATTATAGGATTTGATCGCCCAGGTAGGAGTTATAGAAAACTTGTAACTCGACTTATAGAGTATTTAGGTGGACCCACGATTGAGTTACCTTCAAATCCAGAGTTACAGGAGCATGAGTAATTTCCAATGGTGTTTGTGCAGGTCGCATTTCTATGGCATGTGGTGTTGTTCAGACACTCATTTACGTCACTGCAGGATGTCCCGTTACCTAAAGAGGACAAATGAAGCCGTTAGAGCATTGCATTCATGACAGTCGCCAGGTGTATCGGGTGCGGTGACAGTGACCTGGTATCCAGGAGGTGCAGTGTGGGATAGGGGACAGCATTTCATAGGTTTATACAAACGGTAAAGTCATAGCTCTCCAACTGTTGTTTGCAATACAATATAAAGTAATTAATGTTTTTTCTAGCAGCACCATGTGGACAGCGATTAATATCCACCTGAGGCAAACAGCAGTTGATTAATTGTCTATAAATGTTTATAAACATATTGTACTGCATTTACTATGAAAAGTATTCCACCAAGAGGAATACACTGCCAGGGAGATGCAGTAACACCTATTTATAATTAGCTCAATAGGACATGGCCACTGGTCAGGCCTAAGCAGGGCTTAATTTGTAAAAAATTAAGTCAAGGCCATTCTAGGTAGGCCACTGCTGCCTGTGCCACCCATACCCTGCCAGCGCTGCCAATGACAGTACCAGCATAACACCTAAGCTTCGACATCCAACAGTTGTGACAATTCATACAATATCAGGCCACACAAAACTATAATAATGGCATGAGTGGCTGGTATTTGTTTTCAGTGTACATTGACTTAACTAACACAGTTGTTGTGCTTATCTCAAAATTAAAAAGAGAGTGCCACCATGTGGTGGACTGTCACTGCAGCAAGTGCTGACAATTTAGTGATGGAGCCAAGCACCCGAACCAACCGGCACAAATTAAGAGCTGGGTATAAGACATCTGGCAAAGAAAAAAATCTACTTTATGCATACAGAACACCATGTCTGTCAAAGAGGAGGAGCTCTCTTATATTACATTGGTTTCCATGGTGACAGGTGCAGGTGTAGCTTCCAACAGTGTTAATGCATGTTGCATTCATGTGGCATGGGCTGTTAGTACACTCACTTTGTCACAACAAGAAGTCCCAACTCTAACGATGACGACAAGAGAGTACTGAATTATTTTTATTTGCATTGCTCACAGTAGGGAGCCTTTGCACCAGGTGTGAGGTGACATCATTTTAACATCCTGAGTCTAATTTCACTTGTTGATGAGCAGAACCTTTTAGGATCATCTGGCTACGGGGTGCCTGGCCCTCACTAAAACTGTCATAATTTACCTAATCTTATTTATTCTTTTTAAATAATTATTTCCTTGTAATAAGTTTCAATCAGTAGTGTGGCCTCTTTTTATAACTGTTTATGTTAGTTTATCATTTTATTTTTTTGATTGGGCAGTCTTTCTTTGTTGCCCATTCTTACTGTACCTGACTTCCATCTGAAGTGCAGCGTACCAGAGCTCACTTCTTACTTTCCCCTTTGGTGCTGCTTTCAGTGGGTTTAAAAAGTGATAACCACTGCGCAGATGTGCACATCTAGTGCACCACAGACAAGTCGATATGTACCTGATTGAGTCCTGAGTTTGGTAGCGTGTAGTCACTATGCCTCCCAGCTGATAGAATGCAATGATTTGTTTGCCACAGACACAAGGGGGCATATTATCAAGGGGGTTTATCTCCGCTTTTTTGGCTTTAAAAGCAAAGAAAGTGGAGATAAAATTATCTCCCTATTACCAAGCTGTCGCTAACACCAGTTAGTGACAGCTAATAGGAGATAGCGACCATCTTGGGCCCCGCTTTGCATGTCAGTGATATTTATCACTAATGACATGCAAAGTGGGCGTGCCAAGATGTTAGCGACTGGAAACAGTCGCTAACATCGCTATCTCCTATTACCAACTTTTGGAGATATTCGCGCTAAGCGCGAATATCTCCAAAAGCTAACACCTGCCCTGAGCAGTTCTTCACCATGTTATCCAATGGGAGGTGGATAACATGGCTAAGAGCATTTGCTCGATAATGCATGAATATCGCTGACTTTTCAGCGATATTCATGCATTGCGGCCGTTTTTTATCGCATTTGCGATAAACCTTGCTAATGGCAAGGTTTATCTGCGATAAAAATCGCCGATGTGCGGCGATAATTTTTGTCTCTAAACAAGTTAGAGACAAAAATTATCGCTAGTTGTTGGTAATATGCCCCAGGATTTGTTATTCTTAAATTCTACAAAGAAAATTCACGCTTTCCTAATAATAACAGCAAAACTCATAATAGTAAGAAAATAATCCACAACACACTCAAAGAAGGCCTATGGGTCCCTCACTCTGTGGTTAAAAACCGAGTCCTAATTAATTATTTAATTACTGATTACACTTCGGAAACTTTAGTTATTACAGAAACTTGGCTTGGAGATGATTGCAATTCTATTTTAGAAGGCTTAGAGCCAGAGTACTACAAAATATTATAGGATTCCATCGCCCAGACAGGCATTATAGAAAACTTGTGACTCAACTTACAGAGTATTTAGGTGGACCCACGATTGAGTTACCTTCAAATCCAGTTTTACAGGAGCATTTATAATTTCCAATGGTGTTTGTGCAGGTCGCATTGGTATGGCATGTGGTGTTCTTCAGACACTCATCTACGTCACTGCAGGATGTCCCGTTACCTAAAGAGGATCAATGAAGCTGTTAGAGCGTTGCATTCATGACAGCCGCCAAGTGTATCGCGTGCGCTGACTGTGACATGGTATCTAGGAGGTGCAGTGTCGGATAGGGGACAGCATTTCATAGGTTTATACAAACTGGAAAGTCATAACTTTCCAACTGTTGTTTCAAATAGAATATAAAGCATTAATGGTTTTTCAAGCAGCACCATGTGGACAGTGATTAATATCCACCTGAGGCAAACAGCAGTTGAATAAATGTTTATAAAAAGAATGTGCTGCATTTAGTTTAAAAAAAAATGTATTACAGTAAGAGGAATATGCTTCCAGGGAGCTGCAGTAAGACGTATTTATACTTAGCTCAATAGGACATGGCCGCTGGTCATGCCTAAGCAGTGCTTAATTTGTAAAACATTAAGTGCCCAGGCCCTTCTTGGAAGGCCACTGCTGCCTGCACCTCCCATACCCTGCCAATGCTGCAAATGACAGTACCAACATAACACCTAAGCTTCAACATCCTACAAGTGTGGTAATTCAGACTATTTCAGGCCACACACAGCTATATTAATGGCGCGAGAAGCTGGTATTTGTTTTCAGTGTATATTTACGTAATAAACATGGTTGTTGTGCTTATCTCAAAATTAAAAAGAGAGCGCCACCATGTGGTGGACTGTCATTGCAGCAAGTGCTGACAATTAAGTGCTGGAACAAAGCAACTGAACCCAGCGGCACAAATTAAGCACTGGGTCTAAGACATCTGGTAAAGAAAAAGTCTAATTTATGCATACAGAACAGCATGTCTGACAAAGAGGAGGAGCTCTCTGATCTTACCTTGGTACCCATAGTGACAGGTGCAGGTGTAGCTTCCAACAGTGTTAATGCGTGTTGCATTCATGTGACACGGGCTGCTAGTACACTCACTTTTTCACTACAAGAAGTCCCAATTCCAACGAAGACAACAGGAGAGAACTGAATTTTTTTTATTCACATTGCTCACAGTAGGGAGCCTTTGCACCAGGTGTGAGGTTGCATCATTTGAACATCCTGAGTCTAATTTCACTTGTTGCTGAGCAGAACCTTTTAGCATCCCTGAATACTGACCACCACAATGTTCTTTACCTGGCCCCTGTCATCTGGCTGAGGGGTAGCAGATCTTCACTAAAATTGTCATAATTTAGCTAATCTTATTTATTCTTTTAAAATAATTATTTTCTTCTAATATGTTTCACTGAGACGTGTGGCCTTGTTTTATAACTGTTTATGTTTTCTCATCTTTTTAATTATTTTGATTGGGCAGTCTTTCTTTGTTGCCCATCCTTACTGTGCCTGACTTCACATCCAGAGCACCAAAGACAAGCCCCTATGCTCCTGCTTGAGTCCTGAGTTGGGTAGCGTGTAATCACTATGCCTCCCAGCTGACGGAATACAATGATGTGTTCAGCACAGATGCAGGATTAGCTATTCTCAAATTCTACAAAGAAAAATCAAGCTTTCTTAATAATAACAGCAAAACTCATAATAATAAGATAAGAATCCATAACACACTCAAATAAGGCCGATGGGACCCTCACTCTGGTTAGCAACAGAGTCCTAATTAATTATTTAATTACTGATGACACTTCTGAAACTTTAGTCATTATAGAAAATTGGCTTGCAGATGATTGCAATTCTACTTTAGAAGGCTTAGTTTCAGGGTACTGCAAAATAATACAAGATTTGATCACAAAGACATGCGTTATAGAAAACTTGTAACTCGACTTATAGAGTATTTAAGTGGACCCACTATTAAGTTACCTTCAAATCCAGGGTTACAGGAGCATGAGTAGTTTCCAATGGTGTTAGTGCAGGTCGCATTGGTATGGCATGTGGTGTTGTTCAGACACTCGTCTACGTCACTGCAGGATGTCCCGTTACCTAAAGAGGACCAATAAAGCCGTTAGAGCGTTGCATTCATGACAGTCGCCAGGTGTATCTAGTGCGGTGACTGTGACATGGTATCCAGGAGGTGCAGTGTCGGATAGAGGACAGCATTTCATAGGTTTATACAAACTGGAAAGTCAATATCCACCTGAGGCAAACAGCAGTTGATTATATGTCTATAAATGTTTATAAACATATTGTACTGCATTTAATATGAAAAGTATTACACCAAGAGGTATATGCTTCCAAGGAGCTACAGTACAACATAGTTATAATTAGCTCATTAGAACATGGCCACTGGTCAGGCCTAAGCATGGCTTAATTTGTGAAAAGTTAAGTAAGGGCCATTCTAGGAAGGCCACTGTTGCCTGCAGCACCTATACCCTGCCAGCGCTGCCAATGACAGTACCAACATAGCACCTAAGCTTCGACATCCAACAGGTGTGACAATTTACTCTATATCAGGCCACACAAAGCTATAATAATGGCACGAGAGGCTGGTATTTGTTTTCAGAGTACATTTACTTAATAAACACAGTTGTTTTGCTTATTTCAAAATTAAAAAGAGACCGCCACCATGTTGTGGACTGTCACTGCAGCAAGTACTGACAATTAAGTGCTGGAGCAAAGCACCGGAAACTACAGGCACAAATTAAGCACTGGGCCTAAGACATCTGGTAAAGAAAACGTCTAATGTATGCATACAGAACAACATCTCTGTCAAAGAGGAGGAGGAGCTCTCTGATGTTACCTTGGTATCCATGATCAAAGGAGCAGGTGTAACTTCTAACAGTGTTAATGCATGTTTCATGAATGTGGCATGGGCTGTTAGTACACTCACTTTGTCACCACAAGAAGTCGCATTTCCAAAGAAGACAAGAAGAGAGTACGGAATTATTTTTATTGGCATTGCTCACTGTAGGGAGCCTTTGCACCAGGTGTGAGGTGCATCATTTGAACATCTAAGTCTAATTTCACTTGTTGATGAGCGGAACATTTTCCTGAATACTGGCCACCACAATGTTCTTTACCTGGCCCCCTCTCATCTGGCCGAGGGGTACCTAGCTATCACCAAAATTGTCATAATTTGGCTAATCTTTTTAATTTTTTTAAAATAATTATTTTCTTCTAATAAGTTTCACTGAAACATATGGCCTCATTTTATAACTGTTTATGATTTCTCATCTTTTTAATTATATTGATTGGGCAGTCTTTCTTTGTTGCCCATTCTTACTGTACCTGACTTCCACCTGAAGTGCGGCGTACCAGAGCTCACTGCTTACTTTCCCCTTAGGTCCTGCTTTTAGTGGGTCTATAAAGTGGTAACCACAGCACAGATGTGCACATCTAGAGCACCAAAGACAAGCTCCTATGCACTGCTTGAGTCCAGAGGTGGGTAGCGTGTAGTCACTATGCCTTCCAGCTGATAGAATGCAATGATGTCTTTAGCACAGATATAGGATTTGCTATTCTCAAATTCTGCAAAGAAAATCCACACTTTCCTAACAATAACAGCAAAACTCATAATAATGAGATAAGAATTCCCAACACACTAAAAGAAGGCCTATGGGACCCTCACTCTGTGGTTAAAAACAGAGTCCTAATTAATTATTTAATTACTGATGATACTTCTGAAACTTTAGTCATTACAGAAACGTGGCTTGCAGAGGATTGGAATTCTATTTTAGAAGGCTTAGTGCCAGGGTACTGTTGTGTGTCAAGTTAGATTCCGTATATAAATTTCCAGATGTATGCCCTTATATAGGTACAATTCACACTGCCCTTATTTAGGCATAGAAACTAGCCCTCATTTAGGCATTGCTCACGCTAACCAAATACAGGCATGGTCAACTACATCCAATCCTCTCCGTCAGAACGAGTTCTTGGAAAACCAGACTCTTAAGCTTTTGGGACTTCCCCTTGCCTGGATATTGATTTCTCCAAGAACTCATTTATTATGCATAAACATATATATCTAAGGGGTTCATTCATGACATTCTTATGCCTGACTTTTACGTCAATACTTGCATTCCTAAACACCTTCAAGGTATAAATATACCTTCACTTGCTATGGCAAGGCACGGTACAGTTTGGTGCGATTCGGCTACCTAATTGCACGATGCGGCTCGCCACAGCAAGTCCCGAAGGAAGTCAGCTCCCCAACTGACACACTGACCAGACGCCGTCATCCTCTTCACCGAGAATCCAGCTCCAGTGTTTCTGACTCCCCTTGCGAGGTGTTAGAGATTGAGTCCCGGGAAAGAGATACCAACCTTTCTCATTCTAAGGTATGGAGCTGATTAGAACCTAGAGAAACCTTTGGCAATTCTTGGCACAACTAAACTATAGCTAAAACAGCACCTACTTCTTCCCTCGCACTAGACTTGGGTTAGGTACACTGGGGTAGGATTATTTTAGAAGCACCAATAAAGTATTTTAGCCTGTGTTATTTATGTATGTATTTTTATATATGTCATAGCTACAGACTATGCTAATACAGTAATATTTTATATTACTGTTATTGCTGTAAGTATTCTATTTCGCATTCTGTTTTACGATTGCAGCAGTTCATATCTCTTGCATGAGCAATAAGACTGTTCAATAAACCCTTTTCTTGAAACGCCCGTCTCACTATTTCTATACAACTTTGTAGAAACGAAGCATGCACGATAGACTGAGTGAAATAATTATCTATTGTTTCCACAACTCTGAAGATATTGTTCCAACTCTAAGGGACACAAAGTTGTCATGTTTATGCGGTTGTCAGAGTCTTATCCCTTCTTGCTTATTCGAGAAGTTTCTAGTGACCTCTGAGTTACCTGGCACACACACAATTAAGTTTAATATACTCGATAGAAAGATACTGACCTCAGTCCTATGTCAAATCTATAGTGTATGTTATTCCAATGCGCAGAGCCTATCAGGGATATAGGAACTACAATACAGTACTACAAAATATTATAGGATTCGATCGCCCAGACAGGCGTTAAATAAAACTTGTGACTCGAGTTATAGTGTATTTAAGTGGACCCACGATTGAGTTACCTTCGAATCCAAGGTTACAGGAGCAAGAGTAATTTCCAATGGTGTAGTGCAGGTTGCATTTATATGGCATGTTGTGTACTTCAGACACTCATTTACGTCACTGCACGATGTACCGGTATGATATAAATAATAAACTAATGAATGTTATCTTGTCATACCTCCGTGAGGACAACCTTTAACTCTCACCTGTAGCAAGCACCGGATGTTTAAATGTGTACAGAAGTAATGTGCCACATGACACTTACTTTAATAGGAAATTTGCTACAGGATAATTATTTTAACAAGTATTGACCAACAAGAAACATTGTTCAGGGAGCTGGAGTAAACATATGTTTAGAATAGGACAAAGACTGCACAAGCAAACATCTGGCTGGATTACATATCAGAAGCATTTCCCCCCTTCTGAGCCCTGCTGCAACATTAACTGGGCGAGCCAGGCACAGGTTTATGCAGCTCACCCCAAAAATGTCAATGCACTATATGTAGCAGGTCTGCCTTTCACTTGGAGCCAGAAACCCATACTCTGCTGAAGGTGGTGCAAGGTTTCCCTCTCAGGCAGGTGCACTGTGTGACTTCAACTAATGCCTGGAGGCTTTTGAGAGGTCTCTATGATCCTTTTTTCTCATTAAATGAAAATAGTCAGGGGTGCACTGAGTGTGCGTCACATGTATGTGACGCACACTCAGTGTGGCCTCTAACATCTTCTTTCCAACGTGACCCACAGCTGTAACACAATGGAAGTCCATGGTAAGGAGACCCTCAATTTGCACCAGGCAATAGGGCCAATGAGGCAACAGCCTTTCATGATTGCACTGTTGCGTATTCTGCGGCATCCGGATCCACAGTACAGAAAGGCCTGAGTTAGCATGTGCGCCTCCCTCTATACTACCAAAGAGCTCAAACATTGAGTGCATACACGTGTTTTGACCCCGGGCACTTTCAATAATACGGGCCATGTTATAGCACCTCATTTATGCACACAAGAGAGGAGGACCGCTGTGAAGTTACCTTGGTATCCAGAGTTACAGACGCACGAGTGATTTCCCAAGGAGTTAATGCAGGTTGCATTGATTTGGCATGCAAGTTTCATGCATTCTTGTATGTTGCTGCAAGAAATCCCATCACCTAAGAAGGAGCACAAAGAATTGAAAGAAAGATATTCCTGTCAATCACTATATTTGATGTAGCTAAAGTGTGATGTCACATATGGGTTAGAAAAGTAGTTACCCTGGTATCCGGGGTTGCAGGTGCATGCGTAACTTCCAATCGTGTTATTACAGGTTGCGTTTATATGGCATGGCCTGCTGTCACACTCATTTATGTCACTGCACGATGTCCCGTTACCTAAGAGGACCAAGAAAACAATCTGGACATTATATTAACTGCAAAAAATGGGGCAAAAAATGGGTCCAATTCACAAAGGTAAACTTAGACCAAAAGTCTCAGTGTGAGACCTGAAAACAGACTTTATCACACCTGGTAATTTCCAGCTGCGATAAAATAAGGCCCTCTTAGTTACTTTTTGGCAGGTGTAATTTGTCTCAATTAAGCTCTCAAAAACTTTCATTACCATGCGGTATTCACCAAAAAACACATTTTTTTCCTAAAAAAGTTATTATAGGCAAACATTATCACATCCAGTAAAATCAAGAAACATGCGGGCCACTTTTAACGAGGGCCATAGTGCATAAATTAACACATGTTGTAAAAGATTAGATAAGTGCCAGCATTTCAGGTTTTGGCCTAATGGGATCTTTTGTTGCTTTATGGCTATTGTTTATGTTAAATTACATAAAAATTAATCACTTTGTGTTATTTTCTTATAATACAAGTGGCCAATGATTTATTTCCACCTGTAGCAAAATGCTTGGTCATCTGTAGATATCAAGTGTTAAGGGGTTGTATTTTAAAAGCCAACATACTGTTTACTAGAAAATCATGAAGGTAAGAATATATAGGAAATTATACATTTACTATACTACCAATTTACCCATCTACGTATATTGAAGGTGTATATCGTCAACGTACATACATGTGGAGTAAAGAATAGTAACACTATACTTACTTCTGTTTAATTACCATTACAATAGTCTGGATCTTGATAAAATAATTATGATATTTTGGCAGGGTGATATTTATGCATACAGAACAGCATGTCAGTCAACAGGGGGGAGGAGCTCTCTGATGTTACCTTGGTATCCATAGTGACAGGTGCAGGTGTAGCTTCCAACAGTGTTAATGCGTGTTGCATTCATGTGGCATGGGCTGTTAGTACACTCACTTTGTCACTACAAGAAGTCCCATTTCCAAAGAAGAAAACAAGAGAGTTCTTAATTATTTTTATTCGCATTGCTCACAGTAGAGAGCCTACGCAGCAGGTGTGAGGTGGCATCATTTGAACATCTTGAGTCTAATTTAATTTGCTGATGAGCAGAACATTTCAGTATCCCTGAATACTGACCACCACAATGTTCTTTTCCTGGCCCCCTGTCATCTGGCTGAGGAGTACCAGGTCATCACTAATATTGTCATAATTTAGATAATCTTATTAATTATTTTTAAGTAATTATTTCCTTCTAATACGTTTTACTGAGTCGTGTGGCCTCGTTTTCTAATTGTTTATGTTTTCTCATCTTTTTAATTATTTTGATTGGGCAGTCTTCCTTTGTTGCCCACTTTTACTGTACCTGACTACCGCCTGAAGTGCGGCGTACCAGAGCTCACTTCTTACTTTCCCCTTAGGTCCTGCTTTCAGTGGGTCTATAAAGTGGTAATCACAGCACAGATGTGGACATATAAAGCACCAAAGACAAGCCCCTATGCACCTGTTGAGTCCTGAGGTGGGAAGGGTGTAGTAACTATACTTCCCAGCTGATAGAATGCAATGATGTGTTTGGCACAGATACAGTATTTGCTATCCTCAAATTCTGCAAAGAAAATTCAAGCTTTCTTAATAATAACAGCAAAACTCATAATTATAAGATGAGAATCCACAACACACTAAAAGAAGGCCTATGGGACAATCACTCTGTGGTTAAAAGCAGAGTCCTAATTAATTAATTATTTACTGGTGACACTTCTGAAACTTTAGTCATCACAGAAACTTGGCTTGCAGATGATTGCAATTCTATTTTAGAATGCTAAGTGCCAGGGTACTACAAAATAATATACGATTTGATCGCCCACACAGGCGTAAAATACAACTTGTGACTCGACTTATAGAGTATTTAAGTGGACCCACGATTGCGTTACCTTCAAATCCATGTTTACAGGAGCATGAGTAATTTCCAATGGTGTTTGTGCAGGTCGCATTGGTATGACATGGGGTGTTCTTCAGACACTCATTTACGTCACTGCATGATGTCCCGTTACCTAAAGAGGAACAATGAAGCCGTTAGAGCGTTGCATTCATGACAGTCGCCAGGTGTATCGGGTGCGCTGACTGTGACATGGTATCCAGGAGGTGCAGTGTCGGATAGGGGGCAGCATTTCATAGGTTTACACAATCGCGAAAGTCATAGCTTTCCAACTGTTGTTTGAAATAGAATATAAAGCAATTAGTTGTTTTTCTAGCAGCATCACGTGGACAGTGATTAATATCCACCTGAGGCAAACAGCAGTTGATTTAATGTTCATGTAGTTAGAAATGTATTACACGAGAGGAATGTGCTTCCAGGGATCTGCAGGGAGATGTATTTATACTCAGCTCAATAAGACATGGCCGCTGGTCAGGCCTGAGCAGTGCATAATTTGTAAAAAGTTAAGTGCCAGGGCCCTTCTTGGAAGGCCACTGCTGCCTGCACCTCCCATACACTGCCAGAGCTGCCAATGACAGTAAAAACATAACACCTAAGCTTCAACATCCTACAGGTGTGACAATTCAAACTATATCAGGCCACACAAAGCTATAATAATGGCATGAGTGGCTGGTATTTGTTTTAAGTGTATATTTACTTAATAAACACGATTGTTGTGCTTATCTAAAAATTAAAAGAGAGCGCTACCATGTAGTGGACTGTCACTACAGCAAGTGCTGACAATTAAGTGCTGGAGCCAAGCACCCGAACCAACCGGCACAAATTAGGCACTCGGTCTAAGACATCTGGTAAAGAAAAAGTCTAATTAATGCATTCAGAACAGCATGTCTGTCAAAGAAGAGGAGGAGCTCTCTGATGTTACCTCGGCATCCCTGGTGACAGGTGCCGATGTAACTTCCAACACTGTTAATGCGTGTTGCATTAATGTGGCATGGGCTGTTAGTACACTCACTTTGTCACTATAAGAAGTCCATTTCCAAAGAAGACAACAAGAGAGTACTGAATTCTTTTTATTCGCATTGCTTACAGTAGGGAGCCCTTGCAGCAGGTGTGAGGTGACATCATTTGAACATCCTTAGTCTAATTTCACTTGTTGATGAGCAGAACTTTTTATCATCCCTGAATACTGACCACCACAAAGTTCTTTACCTGGCCCCTGTCATCTGGCTGAGAGGTACCTGGCCATCACAAAAATGTTCATAATTTAGCAATTCTTATTTATTCTTTTTAAGTTCACTGAGTCGTGCAGCCTTGTTTTGTAACTGTTTATATTTTCTCATCTTCTTAAATATTTTGATTGGCCAGTCTTTCTTTGTTGCCCACTTTTACTGTACTTGACTTCCACCCTAAGTGCGGCGTACTAGAGCTCACTTCTTACTTTCCTCTTAGGTGCTGCTTTCAGTAGGTCTATAAAGTGGAAATCACAGCACAGATATGCACATCTAGAGCACCAAAGACAAGCCCCTATGCACCTGCTTGAGTCCTGAGGTGGGTATCGTGTAGTCACTATGCCTCCCTGCTGATATAATGCAATGATGTGTTTGGCACAGATACAGGATTTGCTATTCTCAAATTCTGCAAAGAAAATTCAAGCTTTCTTAATAATAACAGAAAAACTCATAATAATAAGTTGAGAATCCACAACACACTCAAAGAAGGCCTATTGGACCCTCACTCTGTGGTTAAAAAAGAGAGTCCTAATTAATTATTCAATTACTGATTATAATTCTGAAACTTTAGTCATTACAGAAACTTGGCTTGCAGATGATTGCAATTCTATTTTAGACGGATTAGTGCCAGGGACCTACTAAATAATATAGGATTTGATCGTAAAGACATGCGTTATAGAAATCGTGTGACTCGACTTATAGAGTATTTAAGTGGACCCACTGTTAAGTTACCTTCAAATCCAGGTTTACAGGAGCATGAGTAATTTCCAATGGTGTTAATGCAGGTTGCATTTATATGGCATGTTGCGTTCTTCAGACACTCATTTACGTCACTGCACGATGTCCCATTTCCTAGAGAGGACCAATGAAGCTGTTAGAGCGTTGCATTCATGACAGTCGCCAGGTGTATCGGGTGCGCTGACTGTGACGTGGTATCCAGGAGGTGCAGTTTCGGATAGGGGGCAACATTTCATTGGTTTATACAAATGCGAAAGTCATAGCTTTCCAACTGTTGTTTGAAATAGAATATAAAGCAATTAATTGTTTTTCTACAAGCACCATGTGGACAGTGATTAATATCCACCTGAGGCAAACAGCAGTTGATTAAATGTCTATATCTTTTTATAAACATATTGTACTGCATTTAATATGAAAAGTATTACACCAAGAGGAATATGCTCCAGGGAGCTGGAGTAACACTTATTTATTATTAGCTCAATAGAACATGGCCACTGATCAGGCCTAATGACATCTGGTAAAGAAAAAGTATAGTTTATGCATACAGAACAGCATTTCTGTGAAAGAGGAGGAGATCTCTGATGTTACCTTGGTATCCATGGTGACAGGTGCACGTGTAACTTCCAACAGTGTTAATGCATGTTTCATTCATTTGGCATGGGCTGTTACTATACTCACTTTGTCACTACAAGAAGTCAATTTCCAAAGAAGACAACAAGAGAGTACTGAATTATTTTTATTCACATTGCTCACAGTAGGGAGCCTTTGCACCAGATGTGAGGTGACATCATTTGAACATCCTGAGTCTAATTTCACGTGTTGATGAGGAGAACATTTTAGTATCCCTGAATACTGATCACCACAATGTTCTTTACCGGGTCCCCTGTTATCTGGCTGAGAGGTACCTGCCTTCACTAAAATTGCCATAATTTAGCTAATCTTATTTATTCTTTTTAAATAATTATATCCTTCTAATAAGTTTCACTGAGTCGTGTATCCTCGTTTTATAACTGTTCATGTTTTCTCATCTTTTTAATTATTTTGATTGGGCAGTCTTTATTTGTTGCCCACTTTTACTGTACCTGACTTCCACCTTAAGTGCGGCGTACTACAGCTCACTTCTTACTTCCCCCTTAGGTGCTGCTTTCAGTGGGTCTATAAAGTGGTAAATACAGCACAGATGTGCACATCTAGAGCACCGAAGACAAGCCCCTATGCACCTGCTTCAGTCCTGAGGTGGGTAGCGTGTAGTCACTATGCCTCCCAGATGATAGACTGCAATGATGTGTTTGGCACAGATACAGGATTTGCTATTCTCAAATTCTGCAACGAAAGTTCAAACTTTCCTAATATTAACAGCAAAACTCATAATAATAAGATAAGAATCCACAACACATTCAAAGAAGGCCTATGGGACCCTCACTTTGTGGTTAAAAACAGAGTCTTAATTAATTATTTAATTATTGATGACACTTCTGAAACTTTAGTCATTACAGAAACTTGGCTTGCAGAGGATTGCAACTCTATTTTAGAATGCTAAGTGCCAGGGTACTACAAAATAATATAGGATTTGGTCGCCAGACATGCGTTATAGTACATTGTGATTCGACTTATAGAGTACCAGCAGCCCGTCCCGACGTTGTTCGGGGGAGAAAAGTAATGTGTGAAAAAATATTATAAAGCTTTTAATATTTCTTGGTACACAACATTTTTGGTTTCATTTGATTGTGGACGTAGAATAAATTGTTTTTTTATATTTCCAGACCTTGAAAGAGCAACATATAACTGCCCATGAGTGAAGCAGTCTTCTCGTAAGTCAATGCCTATAACTTTGTATGTTTGTCCTTGAGATTGGTTAATAGTAGAAGCAAAAGCAATGTTAATAGGGAACTGCAAGCGTTTAAATTGAAATGGTAGATCATTTGGGATCATGGGTATGTGTGGAATGTGTGCTAAGTGTCCTGCGGCAGGACCAGAGAGAATAGTAGCTTTAATGACATAGGGTAAAAGACTTATAACTTGTAGTCGTGTCCCATTGCATAGATCAGGCGGATGTAGGTTACATAATAACATGATGGGAATCCCAACTTTAATTTTCAGTACATGAGGTGGACGTCCGGATGGGTTAAGTGAGTTTAGGAATTCTTGAGGATAATGCACGGCGTCTTCAGTTTCTAATACTGTATCAATGGATTTATAGACTTTTGTGTCTCCTGGTATTTGTAGTAGTATGTGTTCATTGATATGGTTGACACTTGAGTTTCTGGGTGCAACTATAGCTCTTTCGCAAATCCACCGGAAGTCTTTTGTAACAATCTGCTCTATGTCCGGGTATACATGTTGTATGAGTTCCTGTAAGGTAGACACTGGCATACCAAAGTTGTGAATATTAATATTATCGTTATTGGTAGGTACTTCACCATTACCAAGTTGGAGTAGAAGATCAGCAAATTGACTATCTCCACCACCTAAATGTGTCCTCATATTAGTGCGTAATGTGAGAGTGTGAACACAGTCCCAGAGTTGTGATACTTTTAAGCATGCTTTTAGTATGTCCGCACGTGTTCCTCTTGGAACAACAGGAAGAGTTTGTCTGAAGTCTCCAGCAAACACAAAAGTAACACCACCCATTATGGTATTAACATTTCGAATGTCTTGAAGAGTTCTATTGACGGCGTCTATATGTGCGCGGTGTGTCATAATACATTCGTCCCACACGATAAGAGAGACTCTTTGAAGCTGTGTTCCTAAGCGTCCATTTTTGCGTACAGAGCACGTTGACTCTTTTTCCACTGAAACATTTAAAGGTAGTTTAAACATTGAATGTGCAGTGTTCCCACCAGTTAGCAAAGTAGCAGCTATTCCCGAAGATGCAACAGCAAGAGCCAATAGTCCTGACTAGCGTATTTTAGCTAGTATGAGGTTTATTAAGTAAGTTTTGCCTGTTCCTCCCGGTGCGTCTAAGAAGAATATTTTACCTTCTTTACTTTCCACACTTTGAACAATGGTGTTGTATGCAACAGTTTGATCCGGAACTAAGTTTGGTAAATGTTGTTCAACGTATTGATGGATGTTATAATTAGAATGTAGTATTTGAGTGTCTTTGTTAGTGTTATGTTTCGTTCTATAACTTTCTGGCAGTTTGAAATCTTTTAAAGATTTCTCATTTAGTTCATAGAGGGAGTCTTCTATTGCTATGAGTCCTTGGTTAAAGATGTCATTAGTGAATGGTATTGAGTCATCATGTGTTTCTTGTTGTTTTCTGTGTAGTATATCTTCACATAAATGTTCTTTGTATTCTTCCCATAAAGACATAGGATCCGAAGGGTTACAGAATAACAGAATATTAACAAATAATTGGCGTAGTTGATTTGGGCAATCTGAAAGGGCAGCATCACTTAAAGTATGTTTCCAACGATGGTTCGTCTTCAATGAGTCCAAGTGATTTACATGCAGCTTGGTAGGTAGGCATTAATTGTCCATGAACGGTTAAAAGAGTTTCAAAATTTGTAGGTCCCCGAACATGTTGTAAAAGAATGCGTAAATGGAAGCACTCAGATTGGTTTAGGTGAATAGTGTACATTCTCCCAAGAGCCGAGTCCTTTTTTACTCCAGGGTGGCCTAATACGTCAATACCACGTTTCCTCCGTGTAAAAGTATTTTTTCCCCAGGTATAGTATTGTGGAACCTCTTGGTATAGCAATGTTTTTGCAAAAGTCTCCGTGGCACACAATTTAAAGAAGGCAGTAAGTGTTGTAGGTGTTGGATTTTCTGCTACGCGGTTCATTGTTTTTTCATTAAAATATACTCTTTGTCCATTTGGCAGATGTACAGCAGATGTACAGCTAGATGTCGGATGTCTTTCATGAATGTTAAACTGAAGGAGGCGCCAAACAGCCTCTGAAGTACTAATATACCTGCCATTGAGATATGTTTCAATGTCATTATGTTTGCTTGCAATAGTAGCAGTTGCTTGATCTGAGCCTTTGTTGATATATTTGCAAATATATTTAATAGCTTTCACTGATTGGCAGTATTCAATATTAATGTGAGCATTGAAAGTGCGACATAGTACAGGTGAATATGGAACCACCCACTGGTTATCGACAGTAATTTCTTGGCCTCTAAGAGTCATTGTGATTGTCTGTCCTCCATGTTGTGGGCTCCTTCTACGGTAAATGGGATAACCATTAACACCAGTTTCTGTTTCATTAGTGAGAGGGCGTGGGTATTTTTTTGTACAAATACCATTTCTCATACATGGTGATAGAATGTTGTGTTCACCACATGGGCCATGCAACATGTTCTTTTTAACAATCAAAAATAGTTGTTCATCGTTGACAGGATCTGGCAGCTCAACGGATATAATGAGATCCACTTCGTCTGCTTGTATTTTAGGTTCAAGCCACAATAGGATGTGCACGTGTGGCAGTCCCCTCTTTTGCCATTCAATGGCAAATATGTAAGCTTTGGCATATCCAAAGATATGTTTTTGCGTTCATATTTTCATGAGTGCTTTCACTTTTAAATTGAACACACGTGCAACGATGTCATGTCTATCGCATGATCTTTGTTTAGGAAATAATTATTTTTTAATTTCTGGCCACTCTGGATTGCAGGTGAAGGTGATGAACAAATCAGGTCTCCCATAGTGCCTAACATATATAATTGCATATTGTGTCTTTTCGTGCATGTACCTGGGCGAGCCAGTGAAGGTAGCGGGTAAAATGACGTGTTGTCCAATATCCGAAGCTTGAAGGTGCTGATCTTGATTGAGTGCATCTTTTAAGTTTATGTAGTTTTCTGCACGTAGTTGTGTTTGATTGCGGCGTTTGAAGTCGAGCCTTTTGGTGATCATTTTTGCCATCATATCCACAATATATTGATTAAAAAGATTTCTAAACCAATGTAAGGTATTGAAAGTTGTGGATCTAACCATTAGAGTATAGGCATAGTATTGCATGAATGTAACAGTTTTGTTCTTACTGCAGTTTGCTAGTGGTATGTTTAGACAATAACCATCTTCACTTCTCAGGAAAAGAATGGGGTATTGTAAGGGGTCATATGATCTATGCAATTCGGAGACTTTACGTAATATTCCTTCTCGGGTATGTAAGACAATGGGCCTTTGTTTTCATTAACTAAAAGAACAGCAACTTCATCAGTTGTTGGTGCATTATATCTCCCTGGATGTGTATTTGGAGGCCGTTGATCAGCGTGGATGATAATTTTAAAATCTACATCATGTGAATGCATCTCATAGTTGTATTTAAGTGACCTAATGTACGTGTTATGAGTGTGCAATGTGGTTTGTAGTTCTTCAAAAAGCTGTCTGTTTAAGTTTGGGATTATGTGTGATCGTGCATCAACTTGTTGCATTGCGGAAAGGAAATATATTTGTAGAAATTGTGGGGACTTTCCTTCTTGTGGAAGCATGCTGCCAATTAAGTGGTATAACTGTCCATGTATTTTAAAAGTAGGCATGAAATTGCCTTCTTTGACTTCATTTGCACCAAAGGATGTCATTTGGAATAGAGTATTGTAACGGCGTGTGTTTCTTAAGAAATGATTTGAAAGTGGGTGAGTGCCATCAAGTAGTTGTTTAATGATTGGAGGTGGTTCTTGTATGTTATTAATATTGACATTTCCTGATGAGCAACAAAGGCCTTTAGGTTCCGCTTTCCATTTCTGTGCGTAGCACTTGGTACAGACACTGTCCATGTTTCCAATTATAACATCTGCATTGTTCATGTAGTCAATAAGTGGGTTGTAGTTGAATGCTGATTTGAGGCTATGTACTGTTAGTGGAAGCATAAGTAAAGGTTGGTCTGTAAGTTGTGTTTGAGCTTCTATTGTTGAAGTTTGTAAAGTGGAAGTATGAGGTATAGTAGTGGACGTTGATGGCTGGTCACTGTTGTGATGAATTGGCAGTGAAAGCTGAGAAGTATATGGATCAGCGATGTTTGTTAAGTGGTTGTGATCCTGTTCTTGTGTTTGTCGTATGCGCTTATTCCTTTGTGCCCATGTTTTATATGTTGCCCTTGAAAGTTGTGTCTTCCTCTTCACCATTTTCAGCATGTGAGTGTAATGGTTGTAAAATTAAATGTTATTTGTGTTAATTTGTATTGTGTGTTTCAATATTGTATTTCGCTGTTCTCAGTACAGTTTAGTATGTTAAAGGTGTGTGTTTTGGAAGAGCAATATGTATACTGCTATTATAAAGAGAGAATGGTAAAACGTTTGGTTTCGAACAACGTTGTTTGGTGGTGTTAGCATTGTAATGAAGTAATGTTCTTTTAAATATCCCTAGTTCTGTTTGTGAGCATGGGTAAATGTGGTTATATTTTCCACATAGCCAAGCAGCATGAAGTAGCGTAAAGCGCCGTTAATTACTGTAGCTGATGGTTCTTTTTGTAATGTGAATGAGGCTTATTGAATTCCTCCTGTTTTTGTTTTCCTGTCCTGCCCCTGTGCTAATGTGTAATGTAGTGCGCCTGAATGTTGAATTTTCATGATTGTTGTTTAAATGTGCATGTTTTTTGTTTAGTGGCTGCCCCCTTGTTGAACCTGTGATGTTTTGTAGATATTTGTAATGTGTTGTTTTTTTTTAAAGTTACAGTGAGGGGTCAGAGCAGGGCTATTTGTTTCCCCCTGCAAGCACGTTAGACGTGTGTAAATCGGTATGTGGCAGTTTGTTTAGCAATTAGTGTGAGTGCTGCGAGCATATGTTTTTCCTGCCCCCTGCAATCACGTTAGACATGTGTAAAGTGTTAATTATTGCCTCCTTTTGTAATGTACATGAGGCTTTTTATTTGTAATGTGTTGGTGTTTTTTCGAAAATTACAGTGAGGAGTTAGAGCAGGTCTATTTGTTTCCCAATGCAAGCACGATAGACGTGTGGAAATTGGTATGTGGCAGTTTGTTTTGCAATTAGTGTGAGTGCTGCAAGCATAGGTTTTTCCTGCCCCCTGCAATCATGTTAGATGTGTGTAAAGCGTGAATGAATGCCTCCTTCTGTAATGTGAATGAGGCTTTATCACGTAAGACGTGTGGGTACAGAGCAGGAATATCGCCGCAAAAATATCGCCTAACATAAATATCGCCGCAAAAATATCTACAGGAAGAAATATCGATGACAAAAATATCGTCTGACCAAAATATCGACAGACAGGTAAGTAATATCGTTAACATTAATATAGTTGTAATAAATATCGTTTACAAAAACATAGTTTACAATAATATCGTTTTTTAAATAATTATAAGTAATGTAGTGTTTTTAATGATTATTTTTAGTCAAAGTACTATTTTTAGTAGTATATTATTATTTAATAATGTATTTTCAGTTGAATTTAGTATTAATAGTTCCGTAGCGGGTTGTGGGTTTATAGGGGAGTAGGGTGGGAAGTAATTTAAATATAATGAAATAATACATGAATTCATGTTTTAAATGAATATAAATAGTGTAATAAATAATAGTTAATTAATTTCAATTAGTTAATTGAATAATAATTATGTAATTAATTATGTTAATTTTTTAATTATTTTTAGGTGTGTGTACAGGATTTTTTTAGTGAAAATGTTTTTGGGTAAAGGGGTATTTTTAGGGTTCAGGGTCAGTTTTCAGTTTTTGGGTAAAGGGGTATTTTTAGGGTTCAGGGTCAGTTTTCAGTTTTTGGGTAAAGGGGTATTTTTAGGGTTCAGGGTCAGTTTTTAGTTTTTGGGTAAAGGGGTATTTTTAGGGTTCAGGGTCAGTTTTCAGTTTTTGGGTAAAGGGGTATTTTTAGGGTTCAGGGTCAGTTTTCAGTTTTTGGGTAAAGGGGTATTTTTAGGGTTCAGGGTCAGTTTTCAGTTTTTGGGTAAAGGGGTATTTTTAGGGTTCAGGGTCAGTTTTTAGTTTTTGGGTAAAGGGGTATTTTTAGGGTTCAGGGTCAGTTTTCAGTTTTTGGGTAAAGGGGTATTTTTAGGGTTCAGGGTCAGTTTTCAGTTTTTGGGTAAAGGGGTATTTTTAGGGTTCAGGGTCAGTTTTTAGTTTTTGGGTAAAGGGGTATTTTTAGGGTTCAGGGTCAGTTTTTAGTTTTTGGGTAAAGGGGTATTTTTTGGGTTCAGGGTCAGTTTTCAGTTTTTGGGTAAAGGGGTTTTTAAATATAATGAAATAATAGATTAATTAATGTTTTAAATAAATATAAATAGTGTAATAAATAATAGTTAATTAATTTTAATTAGTTAATTGAATAATAATTATGTCATTAATTATGTTAATTTTTTAATTAATTTTAGGTGTGTGTACAGGATTTTTTTAGTGAAAATGTTTTTGGGTAAAGGGGTATTTTTAGGGTTCAGGGTCAGTTTTGGGTTTTTGGGTAAAGGGGTATTTTAATTATATATATGTATTATTGTTGTTATATAAAGTAATGTGTAAAATTAATTTATATGTCCACATTTATTAATTTTATAATTAAAAAGTGTAGTAAATTTGTTTGAAATAGTTAAAAAATAAAAGTAATTTAATGTATTTTGTTAATAGTACTTATATTTATTTATTATTTAATGTAATTTTAATTATTTTAAAAAGTCGATATTTTTTACATCTATATTAATTACAACGATATTTTGGAGTCGATATTTATGTACTTACCTGTTTAAGTATAGGGTGTCGATATTTTTGTAAACGATATTTTTGCAACGATATTTATGTCAGCTATATTTTTGTTATCGATATTTTAACACCCTACCAGACGTGTGTAAACCGTGAATGAATGCCTCCTTCTGTAATGTAAATGAGGCGTTATCACGTTAGACGTGTGTAAACCGTGAATGAATGCCTCCTTCTGTATTGTAAATGAGGCGTTATCACGTTAGACGTGTGTAAAGCGTGAATGAATGCCTCCTTCTGTAATGTAAATGAGGCTTTATTACGTTAGACGTGTGTAAACCGTGAATTAATGCCTCCTTCTGTAATGTAAATGAGGCGTTATCACGTTAGACGTGTGTAAAGCGTGAATGAATGCCTGCTTTTGTAATGTAAATGAGGCTTGTTGAATGTGCCTTTTTATTTTCCCTGGCTGCCCCCTGTGCAGGCCCTTGCAACAGCGTTAGACGGCCTCGTTGTGGTGTGTAAAGCTTGAATGAATGCCTCCTTCTGTAATGTAAATGAGGCTTCTTGAATGTGCCTTTTTGTTTTCCCTGTCTGCCCCCTGTGCAGGCCCTTGCAACTGCATTAGACGGCCTCGTTGTGGTGTGTAAAGCGTGAATGAATGCCTCCTTCTGTAATGTAAATGAGGCTTTATCACGTTAGACGTGTGTAAACCGTGAATGAATGCCTCCTTCTGTAATGTAAATGAGGCGTTATCACGTTAGATGTGTGTAAAGCGTGAATGAATGCCTCCTTCTGTAATGTAAATGAGGCTTTATCACGTTAGACGTGTGTAAACCGTGAATGAATGCCTCCTTCTGTAATGTAAATGAGGCGTTATCACGTTAGACGTGTGTAAAGTGTGAATGAATGCCTCCTTTTGTAATGTAAATGAGGCTTGTTGAATGTGCCTTTTTATTTTCCCTGGCTGCCCCCTGTGCAGGCCCTTGCAACTGCGTTAGACGGCCTCGTTGTGGTGTGTAAAGTGTGAATGAATGCCTCCTTTTGTAATGTAAATGAGGCTTGTTGAATGTGCCTTTTTATTTTCCCTGGCTGCCCCCTGTGCAGGCCCTTGCAACTGCGTTAGACGGCCTCATGTGTTGCCGTTTTTTTAAAAGTTACAGTGAGGGGTCAGAGCAGGGCTATTTGTTTTCCCCCTGCAAGCACGTTTGTAAATGAGGCTTTTTATTTGTAATATGTTAAATGTGGCTTGTTGAATGTCCCTTTTTATTTTCCCTGGCTGCCCCCTGTTCAATGTGCCTTTGTATTTTCCATGGCTGCCCCCTGTTCAATGTGCCTTTTTATTTTCCCTGGCTGTCCTCTGTTCAATGTGCCTTTTTATTTTCCCTGGCTGCCCCCTGTTCAATGTGCCTTTTTATTTTCCCTGGCTGCCCCCTGTTCAATGTGCCTTTGTATTTTCCCTGGCTGCCCCCTGTTCAATGTGCCTTTGTATTTTCCCTGGCTGCCCCCTGTTCAATGTGCCTTTGTATTTTCCTTCCTGCCCCCTGTTCAATGTGCCTTTGTATTTTCCCTGGCTGCCCCCTGTTCAATGTGCCTTTTTATTTTCCCTGGCTGCCCCCTGTGCAGGCCCTTGCAACTGCGTTATACGGCCTCGTTGTGGAATATAAAAGAGGGTTGTTGAATTCAGCGTTTTAATGTTTCCCTGCCCTCTGACAATCTGTTTGTGAAAGTAGTGCTAATTTACTGTTCTGAGATGTAGATGATGTAGAGTCCATTTATAACGCGCTAGCAATCGCTCCAAGGAGCATCTCGGCGCCAATATGAGGACAACCAGATGAAAAAGTTGCCTTACTGCTAAGGAGACCATAGCCGGGATCACACTAGCGCTCTGGCCATTGGGTCTGGAAGATTGTAAATCCAGGTTTTCAATTGCTTGCGGAACTCAGACTCCTTGTCCAGTGCTCTTAATAGAGGGGGTAGGGCATTCCATGCTTTGGCCCCCAACACCGCTAGGGATTTGCCCCCGCGGGTTTTGAGTCTGAATCTAGGGATGGTCAAAAGATTGGCATTGGAGGATCTTAGTGCGCGATTTGGACAGTATTTTACAAATTTATTTCTTAGGTAAGTGGGGCCTGAATTATGCACAGCGCGAAAAGTGATAGTTAAAACTTTGTGGAGGACCCTTTTAGTTATAGGCAGCCAGTGTAGTGCATTGAGGGCTTTGGTTGCTGAGGATCTTCTTGGCCATTTCAGAACCAGCCTTGCAGCTGCATGCTGCACCATCTGGAGTTTATGAGTAACCATCTTATTGGTGCCAGCATACAGGCTATTGCAATAGTCAATGCGGGAGGTGACTAATGCAATCGTAACAGTTTTCCTTGCTTCGAGGGGCAGCAGGTCGAAGAACTTTCTAAGCATTTTTATTACCCCGAAACAAGTGCCTGCCACTTTTGACGCTTGATGTTTGAAGGATAGATCGGCGTCAAACTGTACCCCAAGGTTGCGAGCCGAGGAGGTAGTGTGGGGTGGAATTTCTGCCTTCTCAGGCCACCACAGTCTGGGGATGAAATCATTATTTGAGCCTATGGGCATGATCTCGGTCTTTCCTGTGTTACATTTCAGGTGGTTTTTCCGCATCCACTCAAAGGTGGCCGTTAAGCAGCACTTAAGCTTTTCCTCCCAGGCCTGGTTGTCTTTGTCCATGACCAGGATTAGTTGGGTATCGTCCGCATATGCTATTACATCTATGCCGCAGGTTTCTTTGCTTCCCCCCTGCAAGAATGTTAGACGGTTGTAAAGCGCCGTAAATTAACGTCCATTATGCCTCCTTCCGTAATTTAAGTGAGGCTTGTCCAAATTTCATTTTTTTTCCCCTGGCCGCCCCCTGTGCAGCCCCTCGCACCAACGTTAGACGTCTTTGAAGTGTGTTTGTTATAGCGCGAGTACGCAAATGTGCTTTAAAAACCGTACATCATGCCTCGTTGTAGGATGTGAACGAGTCTTTTGGAAATCGCCGTGTAAATTTTTCACTGCCCTCTGACAATGTGTAGTGGTCAGTTATTTGCCCGCGTTTGTGGCCTCGACAGCAATGAATAACGTGCGTGTTGGACCAATGGATGAAGGTTTTGCCTATTTCTCTTTTCTATGAATGTGTTACTTTACTGTAATGTTGCGTGATTGGTTATTTCTATAATGCGTGTTGCGCCATTGGTTGTTTGGTGGAAGGCCCCGCCAACAGTGTTTGCGTTCATGTTGCGTGATTGGATGGTTGTGCAAGGCTTGCCCAACATTGTTCGCCTTGTATATTTCCCTCCCCAAGCCGCGCCCCTTTGTTTATGTTGTCTTGCTGGAACCCTGATGAATGTATCGCGGAAGTGCCCATTGCACAGTTCGAATTTGCCGACATTTTTTCTCGGAGTCAGTGAGTAGTGAGCCCATTGCACACTCCTAATTTTCCGACGACTTTTCTTGCACAGATTTGAAAAACGTTGTTTATGATCCGTAATGCTCCTGAAGGTGTTTATGTGTCCACTTAGAGCTTGCTTGCTGAAGTTGTGTGTGGTGACAAAACAGCGTTTTTCCAATCTGTGCAAGAAAAGATGCACAGATTTGAAAAACGCTGTTTCTGATCCGTAATGCTCCTGAAGTCGCCGTGCATGCTCCTGAAGGTGTTAATGTGTCCGCTTAGAGCTTGCTTGCTGAAGTTGTGTGTGGTTCTGTGTGCTTGCAGAAGCTGTTGTTTTGTGTGGTTGTGTGTGCTTGCAGAAGCTGTTGTTTTGTGTGTGCTTGAGTGCTTGAAGGAGCTGTAACCAAGTGAATGGGACATGCCCCTCTGCCAATGTTACCGCCCACATTAGTTTGACACGCCTATGAGAACAACGCCCACAACAACGCCCACAAGGAACTACTTTCTCCGGAATGTTGTTTGCCCTTCGTAATGTATATGTCGTAGAAATGCATAGCCTATGTCCATCTCCTGGACCTCCCCTTTCCAACGCTGTATTGGGTGTTATGATTGATGGTGTACTTCTGGAGTTTACCCACCTCAAAGGTTCCCAGTTCTCGCTTTATAATAGTAGTATAGATTTAAGTGGACCCACGATTGAGTTATCAGGTGTGAGGTGACATAATTCGAAAATCCTGAGTCTAATTTCACTTGTTGATGAGCAGAACATATTAGCATCCCTGAATACTGACCACCACAATGTTCTTTACCTGGCCCCCTTTCATCTGTCTGAGAGGTTCCTGGCCTTCTCTAAAATGGTCATAATTTAGCTAATCTTATTATTTATTTTTTAATACTTATTTCCATGTAATAAGTTTGATGGAGTTGTCTAGCCTTGTTTTTTCAACTTTTTATGTTTGGGCATCATTGTAATTATTTTGATTTGGTAGTCTTTCTTTGTTACCCACTTTTATTGTGCCTGACTTCAGCCTGAAATGAGGCACAACAGAGCTCACTTCTTACTTTCCCATTTGGACTACATTCAGTGGGTCTATAAAGTGGTAACCACAGCAGAGATGCGGACATCTTCAGCACCACGGACCAGCCGACATGTATCTGATTGAATCCTGAGGTGGGTATCATCTAGTCACTATGCCTCCCAGTTGATGGAATGCAATAATGTGTTTGGCACAGATACAGGATCTGGTATTCTCAAATTATCTTCTCCACCCTCCCCAAATGGACGTCGTTCACGAGTTAATATATATAACATCGTACATTGTTTTGATTTATATGCTACTAATTTTTGTAAAGTGCCTCGATACTTTTGATTCGTCACAAATCAATTGCTTATACTACTGCCATTCAATGTAATCTCTCCGCTGCTAATGTTGTAAAGCGCTCCCATATCTTTGGGTCTGGCCAGCGCTATATAAAACTCTTAAATAAATAAATATTAAATTATGGACCCAAAGAAAAAAATAAGCAAGTTGTCCAGAGAGAAAATCTATGTCACCCCTTTTCCCTCTGCAAAGAAAATTCAAGTCTTCTTAAAAATACAAACAAAACTCATAATAAAAAGGAAGAATCCACAACACACTCATGGAAGGCCTATGGGACCCTCCCTCTGTGGTTAAAAACAGAGTCTGGTACATTATTGAATTACTGATGACACTTCTGAAACTTTTAATTATTACAGAATCTTGGCTTGCAGATGATTGCCATTCTATTTTTGAAGGCTTAGTGCCAGGGTACTACAAAATAATTTAGGATTTGATCACCCAGACAGGCGTTAAATACAACTTGTGACTCGACTTATAGAGTATTTAAGTGGACCCACGATTGAGTTACCTTCAAATCCAAGGTTACAAGAGCATGAGTAATTTCCAATGGTGTTAATGCAGGTTGCATTTATATGGCATGGTGTGTTCTTCAGACACTCATTTACGTCACTGCACGATGTTCCGTTACCTAAAGAGGACCAATGAAGCTGTTAGAGCGTTGCATTCATGACAGTCGCCAAGTGTATCGGGTGCACTGAGTCTGACGTGGTATCCAGGATGTGCAGTGTCGGATAGGGGGCAGCATTTCATAGGTTTATACAAACTGGAAAGTCAGTGCTCTCCAACTGTTGTTTGAAATAGAATATAAAGTAATTAATGTTTTTTCTAGCAGCACCATGTGGACAGTGATTAATATCCACCTGAGGCAAACAGCAGTTCATTAAATGTTCATAAAAATAATGTGCTACATGTTGTTAAAAAAGTATTACATCAAGAGGAATATGCTTCCAGGGAGCTGCAGTGAGACGTATTTATACTTAGCTGAATTGGACATGACCGCTGGTCAGGCCTAAGCAGTGCTTAATTTGTAAAAAGTTAAGTGCCAGGGCCCTTCTTGGAAGTCCACTGCTGCCTGCACCTCCCATACCCTGCCAGAGCTGCAAATGACAATACCAACATAACACCTAAGTTTTGACATCCCAGAGGTGTGGTAATTCAGACTATTTCAGGCCACACAAAGCTACGATAATGGTGTGAGAGGCTGGTATTTGTTTTCAATGTATATTTACTTAATAAACACAGTTTTTGTGCTAATCTCAAAATTAAAAAGAGAGCGCCACCATGTGGTGAACTGTCACTACAGCAAGTGCTGTCAATTAAGTGATGGAGCCAAGCACCCAAACCAACCGGCATACATTAAGTGCTGGGCATAAGACATCTGGCAAAGAAAACGTCTAGTTTCTGCATACAGAACAGCATGTCTGTCAAAGAGGAGGAGGAGCTCTCTGATGTTACCATGCTATCCATGGTGACAGGTGCAGGTGTAGCTTCCAACAGTCATAAAGCATGTTGCATTCATGTGGCATGGGATGTTAGTACACACACTTTGTCAGTTCAAGAAGTCCCAATTCCAACGAAGACAACCAGAGAGTACTGAATTATTTTTAATCGCATTGCTCACAGTAGGGAGCCTTTGCAGCAGGTGTGAGGTGGCATCATGTGAACATCCTGAGTCTAATTTCACTTGTTGATGAGCAGAATCTTTTAGTGTCCCTCAATACAGATCACCACAATGTTCTTTACCTGGTCCCCTGTCATCTGGCTAAGGGGTACCAGGCCCTCACTAAAACCGTCATAATTTAGCTAATCATATTTATTCTTTTTAAACAACTATTTCCTTGTAATAAGTTTCTCTCAGTTGTTTGGCCTCTTTTTATAACCATTTATGTCAGTTTATCATTTTAATTATTTTGATTTGGTAGTCTTTCTTTGTTGCCCACTTTTACTGTGCCTGACTTCCGCCTGGAGTGCGGCGTACCAGAACTCACTTCTTACTTTCTCCTTTGATGCTACTTTCAGTGGGTCTATAAAGTGGTAACCACAGCACAGATATGCACATCTAGTGCACCACGGACACGTCGATATGTACCTGATTGAGTCCTGAGTTGGGTAGCGTGTAGTCACTATGCCTCTCAGCTGATAGAATGCAATGATGTGTTTGGCACAGATACAGGATTTGTTTTTTCTCAAATTCTGCAAAGAAAATTCACGCTTTCCTAATAATAACAGCAAAACTCATAATAACAAGAAAAGAATCCACAACACACTCAAAGAAGGCCTATTGGTCCCTCACTCTGTGGTTAACAACAAAGTCCTAATTAATTATTTAATTATTGATGACACTTCTGAAACTTTAGGTATTACAGAAACTTGGCTTGCAAATTATTGCAATTCTATTTTA
This sequence comes from Lissotriton helveticus, assembly GCF_964261635.1. Lineage (NCBI taxonomy): Eukaryota > Metazoa > Chordata > Amphibia > Caudata > Salamandridae > Lissotriton > Lissotriton helveticus. The sequence continues at coordinate 31,571,036 of NC_136072.1, read as the reverse complement.
CAAGGCTTGGTCCCAGGGTACTACGAAATAATTTAGGATTCAATCACCAAGACATGCGTTAAAGAAAACTTGTGACTCGACTTATAGAGTATTTAAGTGGACCCACGATTGAGTTACCTTCAAATCCAGAGTTACAGAAGCATGAGTAATTGCCAATGGTGTTAATGCAGGTCGCATTGCTATGGCATGTTGTGTCCTTCAGACACTCATTTACGTCACTGCAGGATGTCCCATTACCTAAAGAGGACCAATGAAGCTGTTAGAGTGTTGCATTCATGACAGTCACCAAGTGTATCGGGTGCACTGACTCTGAAATGGTATCCAGGAGATGCAGTGTCGGATAGGTGACAGCATTTCATAGGTTTATACAAAGTGGAAAATCATAGCTTTCCTTTTTTTTTTTACCCAAGCAGTAAATTATCACAGTAAGTACAGCTTCATTTGCAAATCAACAAAACATATTAACATCAAATTGGATAAATATTGGTTATACATTGTTTGACATTGTAAGAAAAAAAAAGAAAGAATTTTATCAGAGGGGTGGATCAAGAGCAGTAGATAAGTAAATAAACAAATTATAAAAAGAAGGATATTGTCTTAAAGCTACACAATATTCTCTAGCCAATTGGTAATCGAGGACCAGATTTTTAGGCCCCATATTCGTATCCTTCGTCCCCGCCTTTTATAGACAGAGGATTCTATGTTGTATTGCCCAAGCATCCTGGATCTCCAATTGATGAATGTAGGAGCGTCTGGGGAGATCCACTGGGAGGTTAAACATAGCCTTAGAACAGACATAGCAATGAATAGAAAGCTAGTCTCGACCCTCCCGGGAAGTGCTCCTACTTCATCCCCTTCAACCCCCGTATTATCAGCTCAGAAGTAAGTGTTACAGGTGTTGCTAGAATCAGATTTTAAAAAATGGCTTATATCCTTAAAAAACAATTCCCAATCCTGGACATGTAAAAAACATATGTAAGGTATCGGCTCCCCATAACCCGCATCTGCTTCATGAGCTCCCCAAGGGGCCGGCCCACTTAGAAATTTTGGCGGGAGTGTAATATAAATTAAAAACCGACATAAAGTGCTGCGCTTTCAGGCTACCAGACAAGATTGCACAATTTGCAAGTTCTAACATTGTTTCCAGATTAATCTTCTCTCTCCCTAGCTTCCTCTCCAAGCTAACATTTGGAGATATTATGTCATCGGGAAACCCTGCCAATATTCCCTGGTAGATTACCCCAATTCATGGTTGTCTACGCAGTAGTTCTATTAAACTTATTGGATCCAAATTCCCTTTTTCCACATGTAGCCTAGGGCCTAAGAAGCTATGGATTTGTAATAAAAAATGATAATTCCCCCTGGGAAGACCACATTTTTCCTGTAAAAGTATAAATTATGTTAGTTTCCCTTCATGACTTAAGTCCCCTAAAACAGTGATTTCTGCATTGCCCCAGCTAATTGTGATCCTGTCCTGAAATATAGTTGGTAAAAGGCCAGTTGCAGAGAGAGGAGTGTATGCATTGATGTTAGGTATTTTGAATCTATTTCGAATTTTCTTCCACACTGAATAGGTAGAGTGAATTGCTTTAAATTTAGTTTTCTTGTAATAGCTTGGTTCCAGAATTTTAACTAGCCTTTGTCTGGCATCTCATAGATTGAAGGAATGGTAGCGTCTGATCTAGTTGTTTTGCCAGTCACTAATATTTCCATATGCTGCTATAGCGCAGCCCAGTGATATAATAAAAAGTTAGGCATGCCCCAACAACCCCTTAATCTAGGGAGGGTAATCCACTTGATTGCTCTTCTGGGCTTCCAATAGCCCCATAAGAATCTAAAACAAACTCTTTCAATTTTGGCGATACAAAATGTAGGAAATATTAATGGGATTCTTCGGAAAAAGTATAAAAGTTTAGGAAAAATTGACATTTTAATTACTTTGCAGTGGCCATGTAGTGATGAGTGCAGATAATCTAGTCTTTCCAAGGATTTACTAACAGTATGAATGACAGGTAAACTATTAAGTTCCAGGATGCGTTCCCCTGCAGCTGTTAATCTAACTCCCAGATAGGTAGCCTCTGACATGATTGGGATGTCTGCCTGATGAGATTTACCTGAATGTAGGCATTGGGTTTTGTCCAGATTTAATTTGTAACCAGATTGTCAGGGGGGGCCTCTCTGCCCAGGGCCGGGTGAGGACTTTAACGCTTGTTCCTTTCCGCCCCGAGTGCAGGACGGCCACGGTCCCTTTAACGCTGCTTGGACCCTCCCGGAGCTGGGAACTCCGCCAGTGACGTCGTCGGCCGTGCTCCTATCAGGAGCGAGGGAGGAGCTGAAAACGCGATACCCGGAAGAGGGTCGGACGTCATCGACCGCCGAGGCAGGTGTGGAGAGGGAGTCGTCCGGTGTGGCCGTGAAGGCGTTCTACCCCGAGGAGATGGAGGTTCCAGGAATCGTGCAACCTCAAGACCGGAGAGAGCCAGGTGGCCAACGAGAGAACGAGCTGTCCCGCCACGCTTCAGGAGAAGAGTGGCACCACAAGGTACGGGCCCGCTAAAGGGGACTCGTATTTGCACGGGGAGGGACTAAGTAGGGGTGGTTGAGGGAGGTCACAACACGGGTCTGCGTGCTAAATGCCGGAATTCACACATCCCTTCCTTTTTATGCACAAAACCACCTTGTCAATCATCGTGTGTTGTGGTGGTAGACCCTGGTGATCCCTCACTCCCCGCCTCCCCTCTGTCAGAACCGGAACCCCGGTACCAACCAGTAACCAAGGGTTTTTGTTGTTTTCTTTCTTTCGAGTGCCTTTTTCGGACCCCTGACATTGAAGGACCTAAGAGGCCAGACCCTTGAAGCAAGACAGCCGTCACTTACCAGACCACAGCAATGCTAATTCTGGGATAAAGATGATTCCCTGTTTTCTTTGTTTTGGATTAGACATTTGGAGCTGGACTATGAGCTGTTAAATAAAGAATGCTCCCTTTCAAACGTACTTGTGTAGCAGTACTCCGTTCATGGGTCCCCCCACCCTGTCCCAACCATCACAAGTGGCGAGCCAGATAGGCGTTTGTTTAAGGAAGAACCTGCATCTGATAAAAGATGGAAACCCTCATACAACAAAGGAAGTAGGGGCAGGACAAATTGGAGTGGGTCTAGCCAGGCCGAAGCAGACCGCACAGCCTTCACCGCTGCTATATAAGCTCAAGCGGATAATTTACTGAAGCTTGCTGAGGGGCAAAACCACCTCATGGTAGTTTTGGGACAAGGGAGAACTAGCGCCCCTCCCCCTGGAACGGTGGTACCTCTCCAGAAGTTTACGCCCGGGGATGATCCTTTGGCTTTCTTTTTGAATTTCGAAAGGGCTGCCAGGGCCAGTGCTTGGCCCGGTGATAGGTGGCCGTTTTACCTTGCCCCTCTGTTAACGGGTGAGGCACAAGCTGCGTAGCAGATGATCAATAAGGATGGCACTGCAGTGTACGCCGTGGTAAAACAGTATATCCTAGACCGTCTCGGTGTTGACGAAGAGACCCATAGATTAAAATTCCGACAAGAACGCGGAACCCCAGGAGATCTACCGAAGACTCTATTTTACAAGCTGAAAGCAGCAGCTGACTTGTGGCTCAAACCACAAGAAGGGAACATGGATGACGTGATGAATAAGATTTATCTAGAACAGTTTTTGGAGGCTTTGCCCTATGGACTCAGCGCTGGCTAAAACAACATGCAGGTTTAACCCTCGAACATGCCATTGAAATGGCCACATCCTATTCCCGTGCCCAAGGACGACCTCCTATGAAAGAGCCCGAAAAACCCAGCAAACATAACCCCGGAAAACCCGAGAAGAAATACCCAAAGATACCAATAGAACCTCCACGAGCACGGTTCCCCAAACCTGATGTGCCACCCACTCCAGGTCCCCAATGTTATGATTGTGGAGAGTGGGGTCATATAGCGAGGTACTGTCGTAAAAAGAGGGAGAAGGAGGAGGAACCCATGGATGTGAGCTACGCCCCACACTCTCTTCCATACGCTCAAGAAACAGGTCCAGTATTCTATGTGAGTGTGAACATACATGGCAGGGTGGTTCGAGCATTACTTGATTCTGGGTGCAGGCATTCGGTGGTACGACAAGAGTTAGTTCCCTCCTCCTGTATGATGCCAGGGAAAAGTGTTCACATCAGATGTGTCCATGGGGATGTTAGGGAATATCCCTTAGCAACAATCAGTCTTTGTACTGCTTCAGGGACTAGGACAGAAGTAGTGGTTGGGGTATTGCCTACACTTCCTGAACCGGTGATTATTGGAACCGACAATCCCGGGTTCATAACCCTCATGTCTGATGCCATACAAAACGTACCCCAGAATAACCTCCTTACGTCAGAACCATGGGCTAGGAATACACATTTCAGAACGGCACAACTAAATGATGCCTCTCTCACCAACGCCTGGCAAGTAGCCCGCTCAAATCAGGATCCTGCGAATAGAACCTATCCCACCTTTATCGAAAAAAACGGGTTGTTATATAGGCAGTCAGAGAACGATGCAATTCCCCAGCTCTTAGTACCCGCAGATTTCAGGGACCAAATCCTATTTTTCACACACGCTCATCTGTAAGCCGGACACTCGCCGCTGAAAAAACAGGGCAGGCCATTTTGCAACACTTCTTTTGGCCAGGGGTCTATGCACAAATCCAACGCTATTGCCAAGAATGCCAAATCTGTCAGCGCCGAAACCCCTATGTTCCCCCTGCTGTACCCCTGAACCCTCTACCCAGCATAGGTAAACCTTTCAACATGTTGGGGATGGACCTCATAGGCCCTTTGCCTAAGTCTGCTAGGGGTCACCAGTATGCCTTAGTCCTAGTTGACTACGCCACCCGCTACCCTGAGGCCTTTCCCCTCCGGACAGCCAACTCCTCTGCCATTGCCCAAAAACTCGTAGAGGTCTTCTCTAGAATGGGTTTTCCTCGCGAGATCATTACAGATCAAGGAACACCTTTTGTTTCGCGTTTAATGACACTGGTCTGTAAGCAACTTCGTATCACTCACATTAAAACATCAGTCTACCATCCCCAGACAGATGGGCTGGTTGAGCAATACAACAGCAGCTTAAAGCTCACCTTGAAGAAACTGCTATCTGGGGACGGTAGAAACTGGGATCAGTTGTTACCTTTAGCTCTTTTTGTTCTCCGCAGCCAAAAACAAGCAAGTTTAGGGTCGTCCCCTTTCGAGTTGCTCTTTGGACAGAGTCCAAGAACTCTCTTGGAAATAACCAAAGATAGTTGGGAAAGAGAAGGAGCCCACGAGGCAGAAGCCTTAGTGGACTATACCCGGCAACTACAAACCAGGCTTCATAAGCTTAGAACCCTGGCTCATGATCACCTAGCCATTGCTCAGAACAAACAAAAAACGTTTTATGATAAGGGCAAGAAGTGGAGGGAAATGGACGTTGGTGATTGGGCTTTGGTCCTGTTACCTACATCCACTCATAAAATGAAAAAAGAGTGGCAATGTCCTTTTAAAATCATCAAAAAGATCGGTAGAACCACGTATATCCTGCAAGTGAAGGGCACCAAGACTCAAATGTACCACATAAACTTGTTAAAGAAGTGGCTGGGAAAACCTCCCCAAGCGGTTCATACGCTTACAACTGCTAACCACACTGTTTATGACACTCCCATCAATCCCGATTTAACGGAGATACAACGTGAAGAAGTCCTTTCTCTTCTTCTCCGTTACACAGACGTGTTCTCAGAGCAACCAGGGAAAACACACATAGCAGTACATTCCATTCCCACTCCTCCCGGGACAGTCGTGAAGCAAAAACCCTACCGGGTCCCCGAAGCCAGAAGACGTGCTTTTCAGGAGGAAATCAACCAGATGCTCCGCTCTGGGGTGATAGTACCCTCACACAGTAATTGGTGTTCCCCAGTGGTACTCGATCCAAAACCGGATGGTAGTATTCGGTTTTGTATCGATTTCAGGGCCGTCAATAGGGTGTCCAAACAAGATGCTTACCCACTCCCTCGTGTGGATGAACTGCTAGAACGCCTTGGTGAAGCACGTTATATCACCACTGTAGACCTCACCAAGGGGTATTGGCAGATTCCCCTAAACCCTACAGACCAAGAGAAAACAGCCTTCTCTACGCCCTCGGGTCATTATCACTTCACCGTTCTTCCGTTTGGATTGCATGGTGCTCCGGCAACCTTCCAAAGGGCTATGGATACGGTGTTGTCACCACACCAACAATATTCTTCCGCTTACTTGGACGACATCGTCGTTTTCAGTAAGACGTGGGAAGAGCATACCAAACATCTAGACAACGTACTCACCAGTCTGAGAACAACAGGCTTCCACATAAACGCCAAAAAGACAAGGGTCGCCTTTAGGAAGGTAAAATATCTTGGTTATGTCTCGGGCAATGGTAAGATAGAACCCCAAACAGAGAAGGTGAAGGCTATCTTTGAAGTCCCCTATCCTAAGACCAAAAGGGATCTGAGAGCGTTCCTGGGCCTTGTAGGGTACTATAGAAGGTTTTTCGCTCAATTTGCTGATATGGCTGGACCCCTCACTGATCTCTTAAAGAAAACACACTCTTCTCCCAGGTTACCAGCCCCCACTCCCAAGGAAACAACAGCTTTTCAGGCACTTAAAACCGTCCTCACTACTGCACCAGTATTGATCTCCCCGGACTTCCAAAAACCCTTTATCCTACAGACAGATGCCTCGGGCATAGGTATTGGGGCAGTTCTTTCACAAGAGGACGAGGATGGGCTAGAAAGACCGGTAGTCTACATCAGCCGTAAGCTGTTCCCCCGAGAAGTTGCCTACTCTACTATCGAAAAAGAATGTCTAGCGGTCCGCTGGAGTGTGGACAAGCTCCGATGCTATCTCGAGGGGAGACCCTTTGTTCTGTATACGGACCATGCCCCGTTGACCTGGCTTCAAAGGAACCGTGGTCACAATGACCGCATTCTCAGATGGTTTCTGGCTCTTCAACCCTTTCAGATTGAGGTCCGCCATCGGAAAGGAGTGGGCCAAGGGAATGCTGACTTTTTGTACCGGTTTCCTCTTTCCCCCGATCTGGGAAATCCCGGGGGAGGGATGTGTCAGGGGGTGCCTGTCTGCCCGGGGCCGGGTGAGGACTTTAACGCTTGTTCCTTTCCGCCCCGAGTGCAGGACGGCCACGGTCCCTTTAACGCTGCTTTGACCCTCCCGGAGCTGGGATCTCCGCCAGTGACGTCGTCGGCCGTGCTCCTATCAGGAGCGAGGGAGGAGCTGAAAACGCGATACCCGGAAGAGGGTCGGACTTCATCGACCGCCGAGGCAGGTGTGGAGAGGGAGTCGTCCGGTGTGGCCGCGGAGGCGTTCTACCCCGAGGAGACGGAGGTTCCAGGAATCGTACAACCTCAAGACCGGAGAGAGCCAGGTGGCCAACGAGAGAACGAGCTGTCCCGCCACGCTTCAGGAGAAGTGTGGCACCACAAGGTACGGGCCCGCTTACAGGGAGTCGTATTTGCACGGGGAGGGACTGAGTAGGGGTGGTTGAGGGAGGTCACAACACGGGTCTGCGTGCTAAATGCTGGAATTCACACATCCCTCCCTTTTTATGCACAAAACCGCCTTGTCAATCATCGTGTGTTGTGGTGGTAGACCCTGGTGATCCCTCACTCCCCGCCTCCGCTCTGTCAGAACCGGAAACCCGGTACCAACCAGTAACCAAGGGTTTTTGTTGTTTTCTTTCTTTCGAGTGCCTTTTTCGGACCCCTTACGTTGAAGGACCTAAGAGGCCGGACCCTTCAAGCAAGACAGCCGTCACTTACCAAACCACAGCAGTGCTAATTCTGGGATAAAGACGATTCCCTGTTTTCTTTGTTTTGGATTGGACATTTGGAGCTGGACTATGAGCTGTTAAATAAAGAACGTTCCCTTTCAAACGTACCTGTGTGGCAGTACTCCGTTTATGGGTCCCCCCACCCTGTCCCAACCATCACACAGATATTGCGCTAAACTGTTTAGCACATATTCCCACAGCTGGGAAAAGTAGCCTTAGATCGCTGGTGAAAATCGCAATGTTATCGGCAGATGCCAATGTTTTAGAACTAGTATTATTGACTTTTAAAGGATCGATATTAATTTCTACATCAAGTTTATCTAAAAAAGGGTCAATATATAGTTAAAATAGCAGTGGGGAGCAGGGACAGCCCTGCCTTGTTACTCTACTAATGTTAAATGCTTGTGAGGTTTGCTGTGATATTCGAATAACAGCTTCTGGTGTTATATAGAGAGCCTGGACTGCTTGAATAAATTCGGAATAAATCCCTTCCATTGTAAGACAGACCAGAGAAAATCATAGCTTTCCAACTGTTGTTTCAAATAGAATATAAAGTTTTTAATGGTTTTTCTAGCAACACAATGTGGACAGTGATCAATATCCACCCAAGGCAAACAACAGTTGATTAAATGTTTATAAAAATAATGTGCTACATGTAGTTAGAAACTTATTATTCCAAGAGGAATATGCTTCCAGGGAACTGCAGTAAGACATATTTATAATTAGCTCAATAGAACATGGCCACTGGTCAGGCCTGCATAAGACATCTGGTAAAGAAAAAGTCTAGTTTATCCCCTTCGCTGATGGCGTCAGCCATCGGCCATCGAGCGCACTACTATTGCTGCGCACGTCCGTTGGCCGTTACGGCCCCGCCCACTGCGCTGAACCGCCGCACCGTGGCAGAATTGCCACTGCGGTTAAGCGGTTCTGCATACAGAACAGCTTGTCTGTCAAAGAGGAGGAGCTCTCTGATGTTACCTTGGTATCCATGGTGCAGGTGTAGCTTCCAACACTGTTAATGCGTGTTGCATTCATGTGGCATGGCCTGCTAGTACACTCACTTTGTCACTACAAGAAGTCCCATTTCCAAAGAAGACAACAAGAGAGTACTGAATTATTTTTATTTGCATTACTCACAGTAGGGAGCCTTTGAACCAGGTGTGAGGTGGCATCATTTGAATATCCTGAGTCTAATTTCACTTCTTCGTGAGCAGAACATTTTAGTGTCCCTGAATAATGCCCACCACAATGTTCTTTTCCTGGCCCCCGTCATCTGGCTGAGGGGTAACTGGCCATCACTAATATTGTCATAATTTAGCTAATCTTATTTTTTTTTTATAATTGTTTCCCTGTAATACGTTTCACAGAGCTGTCTAGCCTTGTTTTTTTAACTGTTTATGTTTGTTCATCATTTTAATAATTTTGATTTGGCAGTCTTTCCTTGTTGCCCACCTTTACTGCACCTGACTTCTGCCTGAAGTGCGGCGCACCAGAGCTCACTTCTTACTTCCCCCTTAGGTGCTGCTTTCAGTGGGTCTATAAACTGGTAACCACAGGACAGATGTGCACATCAAGAGCACAACGGACCAGCCGATATGTATCTGATTGAATCCTGAGGTGGGTATCATCTAGTCACTATGCCTCCCAGCTCATGGAATGCAATGATGTGTTTGGCACAGATACAGGATTTGTTATCCTCAAATTCCCCTCTCAAAGAAAAAAATAAGCAAGTTGTTTGGAGAAAAAATCTATGTCACCCCTTTTCCCTCTGCAAAGGAAATTCAAGCTTTCCTAATAGTAACAGCAAAACTCAAAATAATAAGAAAGGAATCCACAACACACTCAAAGAAGGCCTATGGGACCCTCACTCTGTGGTTGAAAACAGTCCTAAATAATTATTTAATTACTGATGACACTTCTGAAACTTTAGTAATTACAGAAACTGGCCTTGCAGATGATTGCAGTTCTATTTGAGAAGGCTTAGTGCCAGGGTACTACAAAATATTATAGGATTCGATCGCCAAGACAGGCATTATAGAAAACATGTGACTGGATTTATAGAGTATTTAAGTGGAACCAAGATTGAGTTACCTTCAAATCCAGGGTTACAGGAGCATGAGTAATTTCCAATGGTGTTAATGCAGGTTGCATTTATATGGCATGGTGTGTTCTTCATACACTCATTTACGTCACTGCAGGATGTCCCGTTACCTAAAGAGGATCAATGAAGCTGTTAGAGCGTTGCATTCATGACAGTCGCCAAGTGTATCGGGTGCACTGACTCTGACATGGAATCCAGGAGGTGCAGAGTTGGATAGGGGGCAGCATTTCATAGGTTTATACAAATTGGAAAGTCATAGCTTTCCAACTGTTGTTTCAAATAGAATATAAATCAATTAATGGTTTGTCTATCTGCACAATGTGGACAGTGATTAATATCCACCTGAGGAAAACAGCAGTTCATTAATTGTTTATAAAAATAATGTGCTACATGCAGTTAAAAACGTATTACACCAAGAGGAATATGCTTCCAGGGACCTGTAGTGAGACGTATTTATACTTAGCTGAATAGGACATGGCCGCTGGTCAAGCCTAAGCAGTGGTCAGTTTGTAAAAAGTTAAGTGCCAGGGCCTTTCTTGGAAGGCCACTGCTGCCTGCACCTCCCATACCCTGCCAGAGCTGCAAATGACAGTACCAACATAACACCTAAGTGTTGACATCCTACAGGTGTGGTAATTCAGACTATTTCAGGCCACACAAAGCTATGATAACGGAGCGAGAGGCTAGTATTATTTTTCAGAGTATATTTACTTAATAAACACGGTTTATGTGCAGCCGCGGGCCGTGGAGGGAGTTACGGTGGGGCAGGGAGGCGGGGAGGGGGAAGGGCAGGGTGGAGAGGGCTAAAAACCGGCATATGGATAATTACAGGTAAGTAAACAATTTCAATAATAAAACGAATTTCGTAGCGCGCCCTGCATTGCAAAATGCGATGCAGTGCGCGCTATGAAATTCGTTTTATTAATTAAATTGTTTACTTACCTGTAATTATCCAGGTGCCGGTTTTTAGCTCTCTCCACCCTGCCCCTCCCCCTCCCCGCCTCCCTGCCCCACCGTAACTCCCTCCACGGCCCGCGGCTGTTTATGTGCTTATCTCAAATTTGAAAAGATTAGCACCACCATGTGGTGGACTGTCACTACAGCAAGTGCTGTCAATTAAGTGATGGAGCCAAGTACCCGAACCAACCGGCACAAATTAAGTGCTGGTCATAAGACATCTGGCAAAGAAAAAGTCTAGTTTCTGCATACACAGCAGCATGTCTGTCAAAGAGGAGGAGCTCTCTGATTTTTCCTTGGTATCCATGGTGACAGGTGCAGGTGTAGCTTCCAACAGTCATAATGCATGTTGCATTTATGTGGCATGGCCTGTTAGTACACTCACTTTGTCACTACAAGAAGTCCCAATTCCAACGAAGACAACAGGAGAGTACTGAATTATTTTTATTCACATTGCTCACAGTAGGGAGCCTTTACACCAGGTGGTGGCATCATTTGAACATCCTGAGTCTAATTTATCTTTTTGATGAGCAGAACATTTTAGCATCCCTGAATACTGACCACCACAATGTTCTTTTCCTGGCCCTCTGTCATCTGGCTGAGGGGTACCTGGCCCTCACTAAAACTGTCATAATTTAGCTAATCTTATTTATACTTTTTAAATAATTATTTCCTTGTAATAAGTTTCACTCGGTCGTGTGGCCTCTTCTTAGAACCTTTTATGTTAGTTTATCATTTTAATTATTTTGATTTGGCAGTCTTTCTTTGTTGCCCACTTTTGCTGTACCTGACTTCCGCCTGAAGTGCAGCGTACCAGAGCTCACTTCTTACTTTCCCCTTAGGTGCTGCTTTCAGTGGGTCTATAAAGTGGTAACCACAGGACAGATGAGCACATCTAGTGCACCATGAACTAGTCGATATGGACCTGATTGAGTCCTGATTTGGGTAGCGTGTAGTCACTATGCCTCCCAGCTGATAGAATTCAAGGATGTGTTTGGCACAGATAAAGGATTGGTATTCTTAAATTCTGCAAAGAAAATTCACCCTTTCCTAATAATAACAGCAAAACTCATAATAATATAAAATGATTCCACAACACACTCAAAGAAGGCCTGTGGGTCCCTCGCTCTGTGGTTAAAAAGAGAGTCCTAATTAATTATTTAATTATTGATGACACATCTGAAACTTTAGCTATTACATAAACTTGGCTTGCAGATGATTGCAATTCTATTTTAGAAGGCTTAGAGCTAGGGTTCTACAAATTATTATAGGATTCCATCGCCAGACATGCGTTATAGAAAACTTGTAACTCAATTTATAAAGTGTTTAAGTGAACCCACAATTGAGTTACCTTCAAATCCAGAGTTACAGGAGCAAGAGTAATTGCCAATGGTGTTAGTGCAGGTTGCATTTATATGGCATGGTGTGTTCTTCAGACACTCATTTATGTCACTGCAGGATGTCCCGTTACCTAAAGAGGAAAAATGAAGCCGTTAGAGCATTGCATTCATGACAGTCACCAAGTGTATCGGGTGCACTGACTCTGACATGGTATCCAGGAGATGCAGAGTCGGATAGGGGACAGCATTTCATAGGTTTGTACAAAGGGGAAAATCATAGCTTTCCCTTTTTTTTTTTTTTTTACCCAAGCAGTAAATTATCACAGTAAGTACAGCTTCATTTGCAAATGAACAACACATATTAACATCAAATTGGATAAATATTGGTTATACATTGTTTGACATTGTAAAAAAAAAAAGAAAGAATTTTATCAGAGGGGTGGATCAAGAACAGTAGATAAGTAAATAAACAAATTATAAAAAGAAGGATATTGTCTTAAAGCTACACAGTATTCTCTAGCCAATTGGTAATCGAGGACCAGATTTTTAGGACCCATATTCGTTTCCTTTGTCCCCGCCTTTTATAGACAGAGGATTCTATGTTGTATAGCCCAAGCATCCTGGATCTCCAATTGATAAATGTAGGAGCGTCTGGGGAGATCCACTGGGAGGTTAAATACACCCTTAGAACAGACATAGCAATGAATAGAAAGCTAGTCTCGACCCTCCCGCGAAGTGCTCCTACTTCATCCCCTTCAACCCCCAGTATTATCAGCTCAGCAGTAAGTGTTACAGGTGTTGCTAGAATCAGATTTTAAAAATTGACTTATATCCTTAAAAAACAATTCCCAATCCTGGACATGTAAACAACATATGTAAGGTATCGGCTCCCCATAACCCGCATCTGCTTCATGAGCTCCCCAAGGGGCGGGCCCACTTAGAAATTTTGGCGGGAGTGTAATATAAATTAAAAACCGACATAAAGTGCTGCGCTTTCAGGCTACCAGACAAGATTTCACAATTTGCAAGTTCTAACATTGTTTCCAGATTAATCTTCTCTCTCCCTAGCTTCCTCTCCTCACATTTGGAGATATTATGTCATCGGGAAACTCTGCCAATATTCCCTGGTAGATCACCCCAATCCGTGGTTGTCTACGCAGTAGTTCTATTAAACCTATTGGATCCAAATTCCCCTTTTCCACATGTAGCCTAGGGCCTAAAAAGCTATGGATTTGTAAAAAAAATGTTAATTCCCAGTCTGAGAACAACAGGCTTCCACATAAACGCCAAAAAGACAAGGGTCGCCTTTAGGAAGGTAAAATATCTTGGTTATGTCTCGGGCAATGGTAAGATAGAACCCCAAACAGAGAAGGTGAAGGCTATCTTTGAAGTCCCCTATCCTAAGACCAAAAGGGATCTGAGAGCGTTCCTGGGCCTTGTAGGGTACTATAGAAGGTTTATCGCTCAATTTGCTGATATGGCTGGACCCCTCACTGATCTCTTAAAGAAAACACACTCTTCTCCCAGGTTACCAGCCCCCACTCCCAAGGAAACAACAGCTTTTCAGGCACTTAAAACCGTCCTCACTACTGCACCAGTATTGATCTCCCCGGACTTCCAAAAACCCTTTATCCTACAGACAGATGCCTCAGGCATAGGTATTGGGGCAGTTCTTTCACAAGAGGACGAGGATGGGCTAGAAAGACCGGTAGTCTACATCAGCCGTAAGCTGTTCCCCCGAGAAGTTGCCTACTCTACTATCGAACAAGAATGTCTAGCGGTCCGCTGGAGTGTGGACAAGCTCCGATGCTATCTCGAGGGGAGACCCTTTGTTATGTATACGGACCATGCCCCGTTGACCTGGCTTCAAAGGAACCGTGGTCACAATGACCGCATTCTCAGATGGTTTCTGGCTCTTCAACCCTTTCAGATTGCAAAGGAAATTCAAGCTTTCCTAATAGTAACAGCAAAACTCAAAATAATAAGAAAGGAATCCACAACACACTCAAAGAAGGCCTATGGGACCCTCACTCTGTGGTTGAAAACAGTCCTAAATAATTATTTAATTACTGATGACACTTCTGAAACTTTAGTTATTACAGAAACTGGCCTTGCAGATGATTGCAGTTCTATTTGAGAAGGCTTAGTGCCAGGGTACTACAAAATATTATAGGATTCGATCGCCAAGACAGGCATTATAGAAAACATGTGACTCGATTTATAGAGTATTTAAGTGGAACCAAGATTGAGTTACCTTCAAATCCAGGGTTACAGGAGCATGAGTAATTTCCAATGGTGTTAATGCAGGTTGCATTTATATGGCATGGTGTGTTCTTCATACACTCATTTACGTCACTGCAGGATGTCCCGTTACCTAAAGAGGATCAATGAAGCTGTTAGAGCGTTGCATTCATGACAGTCGCCAAGTGTATCGGGTGCACTGACTCTGACATGGAATCCAGGAGGTGCAGAGTTGGATAGGGGGCAGCATTTCATAGGTTTATACAAATTGGAAAGTCATAGCTTTCCAACTGTTGTTTCAAATAGAATATAAATCAATTAATGGTTTGTCTATCTGCACAATGTGGACAGTGATTAATATCCACCTGAGGAAAACAGCAGTTCATTAATTGTTTATAAAAATAATGTGCTACATGCAGTTAAAAACGTATTACACCAAGAGGAATATGCTTCCAGGGACCTGTAGTGAGACGTATTTATACTTAGCTGAATAGGACATGGCCGCTGGTCAAGCCTAAGCAGTGGTCAGTTTGTAAAAAGTTAAGTGCCAGGGCCTTTCTTGGAAGGCCACTGCTGCCTGCACCTCCCATACCCTGCCAGAGCTGCAAATGACAGTACCAACATAACACCTAAGTTTTGACATCCTACAGGTGTGGTAATTCAGACTATTTCAGGCCACACAAAGCTATGATAACGGAGCGAGAGGCTAGTATTATTTTTCAGAGTATATTTACTTAATAAACACGGTTTATGTGCAGCCGCGGGCCGTGGAGGGAGTTACGGTGGGGCAGGGAGGCGGGGAGGGGGAGGGGCAGGGTGGAGAGGGCTAAAAACCGGCATATGCATAATTACAGGTAAGTAAACAATTTCAATAATAAAACGAATTTCGTAGCGCGCCCTGCATTGCAAAATGCGATGCAGTGCGCGCTATGAAATTCGTTTTATTAATTAAATTGTTTACTTACCTGTAATTATCCAGGTGCCGGTTTTTAGCTCTCTCCACCCTGCCCCTCCCCCTCCCCGCCTCCCTGCCCCACCGTAACTCCCTCCACGGCCCGCGGCTGTTTATGTGCTTATCTCAAATTTGAAAAGATTAGCACCACCATGTGGTGGACTGTCACTACAGCAAGTGCTGTCAATTAAGTGATGGAGCCAAGTACCCGAACCAACCGGCACAAATTAAGTGCTGGTCATAAGACATCTGGCAAAGAAAAAGTTTAGTTTCTGCATACACAGCAGCATGTCTGTCAAAGAGGAGGAGCTCTCTGATTTTTCCTTGGTATCCATGGTGACAGGTGCAGGTGTAGCTTCCAACAGTCATAATGCATGTTGCATTTATGTGGCATGGCCTGTTAGTACACTCACTTTGTCACTACAAGAAGTCCCAATTCCAACGAAGACAACAGGAGAGTACTGAATTATTTTTATTCACATTGCTCACAGTAGGGAGCCTTTACACCAGGTGGTGGCATCATTTGAACATCCTGAGTCTAATTTATCTTTTTGATGAGCAGAACATTTTAGCATCCCTGAATACTGACCACCACAATGTTCTTTTCCTGGCCCTCTGTCATCTGGCTGAGGGGTACCTGGCCCTCACTAAAACTGTCATAATTTAGCTAATCTTATTTATACTTTTTAAATAATTATTTCCTTGTAATAAGTTTCACTCGGTCGTGTGGCCTCTTCTTAGAACCTTTTATGTTAGTTTATCATTTTAATTATTTTGATTTGGCAGTCTTTCTTTGTTGCCCACTTTTGCTGTACCTGACTTCCGCCTGAAGTGCAGCGTACCAGAGCTCACTTCTTACTTTCCCCTTAGGTGCTGCTTTCAGTGGGTCTATAAAGTGGTAACCACAGGACAGATGAGCACATCTAGTGCACCATGAACTAGTCGATATGGACCTGATTGAGTCCTGATTTGGGTAGCGTGAAGTCACTATGCCTCCCAGCTGATAGAATTCAAGGATGTGTTTGGCACAGATAAAGGATTGGTATTCTTAAATTCTGCAAAGAAAATTCACCCTTTCCTAATAATAACAGCAAAACTCATAATAATATAAAATGATTCCACAACACACTCAAAGAAGGCCTGTGGGTCCCTCGCTCTGTGGTTAAAAAGAGAGTCCTAATTAATTATTTAATTATTGATGACACATCTGAAACTTTAGCTATTACATAAACTTGGCTTGCAGATGATTGCAATTCTATTTTAGAAGGCTTAGAGCTAGGGTTCTACAAATTATTATAGGATTCCATCGCCAGACATGCGTTATAGAAAACTTGTAACTCAATTTATAAAGTGTTTAAGTGAACCCACAATTGAGTTACCTTCAAATCCAGAGTTACAGGAGCAAGAGTAATTGCCAATGGTGTTAGTGCAGGTTGCATTTATATGGCATGGTGTGTTCTTCAGACACTCATTTATGTCACTGCAGGATGTCCCGTTACCTAAAGAGGAAAAATGAAGCCGTTAGAGCATTGCATTCATGACAGTCACCAAGTGTATCGGGTGCACTGACTCTGACATGGTATCCAGGAGATGCAGAGTCGGATAGGGGACAGCATTTCATAGGTTTATACAAAGGGGAAAATCATAGCTTTCCCTTTTTTTTTTTTTTTTACCCAAGCAGTAAATTATCACAGTAAGTACAGCTTCATTTGCAAATGAACAACACATATTAACATCAAATTGGATAAATATTGGTTATACATTGTTTGACATTGTAAAAAAAAAAAGAAAGAATTTTATCAGAGGGGTGGATCAAGAACAGTAGATAAGTAAATAAACAAATTATAAAAAGAAGGATATTGTCTTAAAGCTACACAGTATTCTCTAGCCAATTGGTAATCGAGGACCAGATTTTTAGGACCCATATTCGTTTCCTTTGTCCCCGCCTTTTATAGACAGAGGATTCTATGTTGTATAGCCCAAGCATCCTGGATCTCCAATTGATAAATGTAGGAGCGTCTGGGGAGATCCACTGGGAGGTTAAATACACCCTTAGAACAGACATAGCAATGAATAGAAAGCTAGTCTCGACCCTCCCGCGAAGTGCTCCTACTTCATCCCCTTCAACCCCCAGTATTATCAGCTCAGCAGTAAGTGTTACAGGTGTTGCTAGAATCAGATTTTAAAAATTGACTTATATCCTTAAAAAACAATTCCCAATCCTGGACATGTAAACAACATATGTAAGGTATCGGCTCCCCATAACCCGCATCTGCTTCATGAGCTCCCCAAGGGGCGGGCCCACTTAGAAATTTTGGCGGGAGTGTAATATAAATTAAAAACCGACATAAAGTGCTGCGCTTTCAGGCTACCAGACAAGATTTCACAATTTGCAAGTTCTAACATTGTTTCCAGATTAATCTTCTCTCTCCCTAGCTTCCTCTCCTCACATTTGGAGATATTATGTCATCGGGAAACTCTGCCAATATTCCCTGGTAGATCACCCCAATCCGTGGTTGTCTACGCAGTAGTTCTATTAAACCTATTGGATCCAAATTCCCCTTTTCCACATGTAGCCTAGGGCCTAAAAAGCTATGGATTTGTAAAAAAAATGTTAATTCCCAGTCTGAGAACAACAGGCTTCCACATAAACGCCAAAAAGACAAGGGTCGCCTTTAGGAAGGTAAAATATCTTGGTTATGTCTCGGGCAATGGTAAGATAGAACCCCAAACAGAGAAGGTGAAGGCTATCTTTGAAGTCCCCTATCCTAAGACCAAAAGGGATCTGAGAGCGTTCCTGGGCCTTGTAGGGTACTATAGAAGGTTTATCGCTCAATTTGCTGATATGGCTGGACCCCTCACTGATCTCTTAAAGAAAACACACTCTTCTCCCAGGTTACCAGCCCCCACTCCCAAGGAAACAACAGCTTTTCAGGCACTTAAAACCGTCCTCACTACTGCACCAGTATTGATCTCCCCGGACTTCCAAAAACCCTTTATCCTACAGACAGATGCCTCGGGCATAGGTATTGGGGCAGTTCTTTCACAAGAGGACGAGGATGGGCTAGAAAGACCGGTAGTCTACATCAGCCGTAAGCTGTTCCCCCGAGAAGTTGCCTACTCTACTATCGAAAAAGAATGTCTAGCGGTCCGCTGGAGTGTGGACAAGCTCCGATGCTATCTCGAGGGGAGACCCTTTGTTCTGTATACGGACCATGCCCCGTTGACCTGGCTTCAAAGGAACCGTGGTCACAATGACCGCATTCTCAGATGGTTTCTGGCTCTTCAACCCTTTCAGATTGCAAAGGAAATTCAAGCTTTCCTAATAGTAACAGCAAAACTCAAAATAATAAGAAAGGAATCCACAACACACTCAAAGAAGGCCTATGGGACCCTCACTCTGTGGTTGAAAACAGTCCTAAATAATTATTTAATTACTGATGACACTTCTGAAACTTTAGTTATTACAGAAACTGGCCTTGCAGATGATTGCAGTTCTATTTGAGAAGGCTTAGTGCCAGGGTACTACAAAATATTATAGGATTCGATCGCCAAGACAGGCATTATAGAAAACATGTGACTCGATTTATAGAGTATTTAAGTGGAACCAAGATTGAGTTACCTTCAAATCCAGGGTTACAGGAGCATGAGTAATTTCCAATGGTGTTAATGCAGGTTGCATTTATATGGCATGGTGTGTTCTTCATACACTCATTTACGTCACTGCAGGATGTCCCGTTACCTAAAGAGGATCAATGAAGCTGTTAGAGCGTTGCATTCATGACAGTCGCCAAGTGTATCGGGTGCACTGACTCTGACATGGAATCCAGGAGGTGCAGAGTTGGATAGGGGGCAGCATTTCATAGGTTTATACAAATTGGAAAGTCATAGCTTTCCAACTGTTGTTTCAAATAGAATATAAATCAATTAATGGTTTGTCTATCTGCACAATGTGGACAGTGATTAATATCCACCTGAGGAAAACAGCAGTTCATTAATTGTTTATAAAAATAATGTGCTACATGCAGTTAAAAACGTATTACACCAAGAGGAATATGCTTCCAGGGACCTGTAGTGAGACGTATTTATACTTAGCTGAATAGGACATGGCCGCTGGTCAAGCCTAAGCAGTGGTCAGTTTGTAAAAAGTTAAGTGCCAGGGCCTTTCTTGGAAGGCCACTGCTGCCTGCACCTCCCATACCCTGCCAGAGCTGCAAATGACAGTACCAACATAACACCTAAGTGTTGACATCCTACAGGTGTGGTAATTCAGACTATTTCAGGCCACACAAAGCTATGATAACGGAGCGAGAGGCTAGTATTATTTTTCAGAGTATATTTACTTAATAAACACGGTTTATGTGCAGCCGCGGGCCGTGGAGGGAGTTACGGTGGGGCAGGGAGGCGGGGAGGGGGAGGGGCAGGGTGGAGAGGGCTAAAAACCGGCATATGGATAATTACAGGTAAGTAAACAATTTCAATAATAAAACGAATTTCGTAGCGCGCCCTGCATTGCAAAATGCGATGCAGTGCGCGCTATGAAATTCGTTTTATTAATTAAATTGTTTACTTACCTGTAATTATCCAGGTGCCGGTTTTTAGCTCTCTCCACCCTGCCCCTCCCCCTCCCCGCCTCCCTGCCCCACCGTAACTCCCTCCACGGCCCGCGGCTGTTTATGTGCTTATCTCAAATTTGAAAAGATTAGCACCACCATGTGGTGGACTGTCACTACAGCAAGTGCTGTCAATTAAGTGATGGAGCCAAGTACCCGAACCAACCGGCACAAATTAAGTGCTGGTCATAAGACATCTGGCAAAGAAAAAGTCTAGTTTCTGCATACACAGCAGCATGTCTGTCAAAGAGGAGGAGCTCTCTGATTTTTCCTTGGTATCCATGGTGACAGGTGCAGGTGTAGCTTCCAACAGTCATAATGCATGTTGCATTTATGTGGCATGGCCTGTTAGTACACTCACTTTGTCACTACAAGAAGTCCCAATTCCAACGAAGACAACAGGAGAGTACTGAATTATTTTTATTCACATTGCTCACAGTAGGGAGCCTTTACACCAGGTGGTGGCATCATTTGAACATCCTGAGTCTAATTTATCTTTTTGATGAGCAGAACATTTTAGCATCCCTGAATACTGACCACCACAATGTTCTTTTCCTGGCCCTCTGTCATCTGGCTGAGGGGTACCTGGCCCTCACTAAAACTGTCATAATTTAGCTAATCTTATTTATACTTTTTAAATAATTATTTCCTTGTAATAAGTTTCACTCGGTCGTGTGGCCTCTTCTTAGAACCTTTTATGTTAGTTTATCATTTTAATTATTTTGATTTGGCAGTCTTTCTTTGTTGCCCACTTTTGCTGTACCTGACTTCCGCCTGAAGTGCAGCGTACCAGAGCTCACTTCTTACTTTCCCCTTAGGTGCTGCTTTCAGTGGGTCTATAAAGTGGTAACCACAGGACAGATGAGCACATCTAGTGCACCATGAACTAGTCGATATGGACCTGATTGAGTCCTGATTTGGGTAGCGTGTAGTCACTATGCCTCCCAGCTGATAGAATTCAAGGATGTGTTTGGCACAGATAAAAGATTGGTATTCTTAAATTCTGCAAAGAAAATTCACCCTTTCCTAATAATAACAGCAAAACTCATAATAATATAAAATGATTCCACAACACACTCAAAGAAGGCCTGTGGGTCCCTCGCTCTGTGGTTAAAAAGAGAGTCCTAATTAATTATTTAATTATTGATGACACATCTGAAACTTTAGCTATTACATAAACTTGGCTTGCAGATGATTGCAATTCTATTTTAGAAGGCTTAGAGCTAGGGTTCTACAAATTATTATAGGATTCCATCGCCAGACATGCGTTATAGAAAACTTGTAACTCAATTTATAAAGTGTTTAAGTGAACCCACAATTGAGTTACCTTCAAATCCAGAGTTACAGGAGCAAGAGTAATTGCCAATGGTGTTAGTGCAGGTTGCATTTATATGGCATGGTGTGTTCTTCAGACACTCATTTATGTCACTGCAGGATGTCCCGTTACCTAAAGAGGAAAAATGAAGCCGTTAGAGCATTGCATTCATGACAGTCACCAAGTGTATCGGGTGCACTGACTCTGACATGGTATCCAGGAGATGCAGAGTCGGATAGGGGACAGCATTTCATAGGTTTATACAAAGGGGAAAATCATAGCTTTCCCTTTTTTTTTTTTTTTTACCCAAGCAGTAAATTATCACAGTAAGTACAGCTTCATTTGCAAATGAACAACACATATTAACATCAAATTGGATAAATATTGGTTATACATTGTTTGACATTGTAAAAAAAAAAAGAAAGAATTTTATCAGAGGGGTGGATCAAGAACAGTAGATAAGTAAATAAACAAATTATAAAAAGAAGGATATTGTCTTAAAGCTACACAGTATTCTCTAGCCAATTGGTAATCGAGGACCAGATTTTTAGGACCCATATTCGTTTCCTTTGTCCCCGCCTTTTATAGACAGAGGATTCTATGTTGTATAGCCCAAGCATCCTGGATCTCCAATTGATAAATGTAGGAGCGTCTGGGGAGATCCACTGGGAGGTTAAATACACCCTTAGAACAGACATAGCAATGAATAGAAAGCTAGTCTCGACCCTCCCGCGAAGTGCTCCTACTTCATCCCCTTCAACCCCCAGTATTATCAGCTCAGCAGTAAGTGTTACAGGTGTTGCTAGAATCAGATTTTAAAAATTGACTTATATCCTTAAAAAACAATTCCCAATCCTGGACATGTAAACAACATATGTAAGGTATCGGCTCCCCATAACCCGCATCTGCTTCATGAGCTCCCCAAGGGGCGGGCCCACTTAGAAATTTTGGCGGGAGTGTAATATAAATTAAAAACCGACATAAAGTGCTGCGCTTTCAGGCTACCAGACAAGATTTCACAATTTGCAAGTTCTAACATTGTTTCCAGATTAATCTTCTCTCTCCCTAGCTTCCTCTCCTCACATTTGGAGATATTATGTCATCGGGAATCTCTGCCAATATTCCCTGGTAGATCACCCCAATCCGTGGTTGTCTATGCAGTAGTTCTATTAAACCTATTGGATCCAAATTCCCCTTTTCCACATGTAGCCTAGGGCCTAAAAAGCTATGGATTTGTAAAAAAAATGTTAATTCCCAGTCTGAGAACAACAGGCTTCCACATAAACGCCAAAAAGACAAGGGTCGCCTTTAGGAAGGTAAAATATCTTGGTTATGTCTCGGGCAATGGTAAGATAGAACCCCAAACAGAGAAGGTGAAGGCTATCTTTGAAGTCCCCTATCCTAAGACCAAAAGGGATCTGAGAGCGTTCCTGGGCCTTGTAGGGTACTATAGAAGGTTTATCGCTCAATTTGCTGATATGGCTGGACCCCTCACTGATCTCTTAAAGAAAACACACTCTTCTCCCAGGTTACCAGCCCCCACTCCCAAGGAAACAACAGCTTTTCAGGCACTTAAAACCGTCCTCACTACTGCACCAGTATTGATCTCCTCGGACTTCCAAAAACCCTTTATCCTACAGACAGATGCCTCGGGCATAGGTATTGGGGCAGTTCTTTCACAAGAGGACGAGGATGGGCTAGAAAGACCGGTAGTCTACATCAGCCGTAAGCTGTTCCCCCGAGAAGTTGCCTACTCTACTATCGAAAAAGAATGTCTAGCGGTCCGCTGGAGTGTGGACAAGCTCCGATGCTATCTCGAGGGGAGACCCTTTGTTCTGTATACGGACCATGCCCCGTTGACCTGGCTTCAAAGGAACCGTGGTCACAATGACCGCATTCTCAGATGGTTTCTGGCTCTTCAACCCTTTCAGATTGCAAAGGAAATTCAAGCTTTCCTAATAGTAACAGCAAAACTCAAAATAATAAGAAAGGAATCCACAACACACTCAAAGAAGGCCTTTGGGACCCTCACTCTGTGGTTGAAAACAGTCCTAAATAATTATTTAATTACTGATGACACTTCTGAAACTTTAGTTATTACAGAAACTGGCCTTGCAGATGATTGCAGTTCTATTTGAGAAGGCTTAGTGCCAGGGTACTACAAAATATTATAGGATTCGATCGCCAAGACAGGCATTATAGAAAACATGTGACTCGATTTATAGAGTATTTAAGTGGAACCAAGATTGAGTTACCTTCAAATCCAGGGTTACAGGAGCATGAGTAATTTCCAATGGTGTTAATGCAGGTTGCATTTATATGGCATGGTGTGTTCTTCATACACTCATTTACGTCACTGCAGGATGTCCCGTTACCTAAAGAGGATCAATGAAGCTGTTAGAGCGTTGCATTCATGACAGTCGCCAAGTGTATCGGGTGCACTGACTCTGACATGGAATCCAGGAGGTGCAGAGTTGGATAGGGGGCAGCATTTCATAGGTTTATACAAATTGGAAAGTCATAGCTTTCCAACTGTTGTTTCAAATAGAATATAAATCAATTAATGGTTTGTCTATCTGCACAATGTGGACAGTGATTAATATCCACCTGAGGAAAACAGCAGTTCATTAATTGTTTATAAAAATAATGTGCTACATGCAGTTAAAAACGTATTACACCAAGAGGAATATGCTTCCAGGGACCTGTAGTGAGACGTATTTATACTTAGCTGAATAGGACATGGCCGCTGGTCAAGCCTAAGCAGTGGTCAGTTTGTAAAAAGTTAAGTGCCAGGGCCTTTCTTGGAAGGCCACTGCTGCCTGCACCTCCCATACCCTGCCAGAGCTGCAAATGACAGTACCAACATAACACCTAAGTTTTGACATCCTACAGGTGTGGTAATTCAGACTATTTCAGGCCACACAAAGCTATGATAACGGAGCGAGAGGCTAGTATTATTTTTCAGAGTATATTTACTTAATAAACACGGTTTATGTGCAGCCGCGGGCCGTGGAGGGAGTTACGGTGGGGCAGGGAGGCGGGGAGGGGGAGGGGCAGGGTGGAGAGGGCTAAAAACCGGCATATGGATAATTACAGGTAAGTAAACAATTTCAATAATAAAACGAATTTCGTAGCGCGCCCTGCATTGCAAAATGCGATGCAGTGCGCGCTATGAAATTCGTTTTATTAATTAAATTGTTTACTTACCTGTAATTATCCAGGTGCCGGTTTTTAGCTCTCTCCACCCTGCCCCTCCCCCTCCCCGCCTCCCTGCCCCACCGTAACTCCCTCCACGGCCCGCGGCTGTTTATGTGCTTATCTCAAATTTGAAAAGATTAGCACCACCATGTGGTGGACTGTCACTACAGCAAGTGCTGTCAATTAAGTGATGGAGCCAAGTACCCGAACCAACCGGCACAAATTAAGTGCTGGTCATAAGACATCTGGCAAAGAAAAAGTCTAGTTTCTGCATACACAGCAGCATGTCTGTCAAAGAGGAGGAGCTCTCTGATTTTTCCTTGGTATCCATGGTGACAGGTGCAGGTGTAGCTTCCAACAGTCATAATGCATGTTGCATTTATGTGGCATGGCCTGTTAGTACACTCACTTTGTCACTACAAGAAGTCCCAATTCCAACGAAGACAACAGGAGAGTACTGAATTATTTTTATTCACATTGCTCACAGTAGGGAGCCTTTACACCAGGTGGTGGCATCATTTGAACATCCTGAGTCTAATTTATCTTTTTGATGAGCAGAACATTTTAGCATCCCTGAATACTGACCACCACAATGTTCTTTTCCTGGCCCTCTGTCATCTGGCTGAGGGGTACCTGGCCCTCACTAAAACTGTCATAATTTAGCTAATCTTATTTATACTTTTTAAATAATTATTTCCTTGTAATAAGTTTCACTCGGTCGTGTGGCCTCTTCTTAGAACCTTTTATGTTAGTTTATCATTTTAATTATTTTGATTTGGCAGTCTTTCTTTGTTGCCCACTTTTGCTGTACCTGACTTCCGCCTGAAGTGCAGCGTACCAGAGCTCACTTCTTACTTTCCCCTTAGGTGCTGCTTTCAGTGGGTCTATAAAGTGGTAACCACAGGACAGATGAGCACATCTAGTGCACCATGAACTAGTCGATATGGACCTGATTGAGTCCTGATTTGGGTAGCGTGTAGTCACTATGCCTCCCAGCTGATAGAATTCAAGGATGTGTTTGGCACAGATAAAGGATTGGTATTCTTAAATTCTGCAAAGAAAATTCACCCTTTCCTAATAATAACAGCAAAACTCATAATAATATAAAATGATTCCACAACACACTCAAAGAAGGCCTGTGGGTCCCTCGCTCTGTGGTTAAAAAGAGAGTCCTAATTAATTATTTAATTATTGATGACACATCTGAAACTTTAGCTATTACATAAACTTGGCTTGCAGATGATTGCAATTCTATTTTAGAAGGCTTAGAGCTAGGGTTCTACAAATTATTATAGGATTCCATCGCCAGACATGCGTTATAGAAAACTTGTAACTCAATTTATAAAGTGTTTAAGTGAACCCACAATTGAGTTACCTTCAAATCCAGAGTTACAGGAGCAAGAGTAATTGCCAATGGTGTTAGTGCAGGTTGCATTTATATGGCATGGTGTGTTCTTCAGACACTCATTTATGTCACTGCAGGATGTCCCGTTACCTAAAGAGGAAAAATGAAGCCGTTAGAGCATTGCATTCATGACAGTCACCAAGTGTATCGGGTGCACTGACTCTGACATGGTATCCAGGAGATGCAGAGTCGGATAGGGGACAGCATTTCATAGGTTTATACAAAGGGGAAAATCATAGCTTTCCCTTTTTTTTTTTTTTTACCCAAGCAGTAAATTATCACAGTAAGTACAGCTTCATTTGCAAATGAACAACACATATTAACATCAAATTGGATAAATATTGGTTATACATTGTTTGACATTGTAAAAAAAAAAGAAAGAATTTTATCAGAGGGGTGGATCAAGAACAGTAGATAAGTAAATAAACAAATTATAAAAAGAAGGATATTGTCTTAAAGCTACACAGTATTCTCTAGCCAATTGGTAATCGAGGACCAGATTTTTAGGACCCATATTCGTTTCCTTTGTCCCCGCCTTTTATAGACAGAGGATTCTATGTTGTATAGCCCAAGCATCCTGGATCTCCAATTGATAAATGTAGGAGCGTCTGGGGAGATCCACTGGGAGGTTAAATACACCCTTAGAACAGACATAGCAATGAATAGAAAGCTAGTCTCGACCCTCCCGCGAAGTGCTCCTACTTCATCCCCTTCAACCCCCAGTATTATCAGCTCAGCAGTAAGTGTTACAGGTGTTGCTAGAATCAGATTTTAAAAATTGACTTATATCCTTAAAAAACAATTCCCAATCCTGGACATGTAAACAACATATGTAAGGTATCGGCTCCCCATAACCCGCATCTGCTTCATGAGCTCCCCAAGGGGCGGGCCCAGTTAGAAATTTTGGCGGGAGTGTAATATAAATTAAAAACCGACATAAAGTGCTGCGCTTTCAGGCTACCAGACAAGATTTCACAATTTGCAAGTTCTAACATTGTTTCCAGATTAATCTTCTCTCTCCCTAGCTTCCTCTCCAAGCTAACATTTGGAGATATTATGTCATCGGGAAACTCTGCCAATATTCCCTGGTAGATCACCCCAATCCGTGGTTGTCTACGCAGTAGTTCTATTAAACCTATTGGATCCAAATTCCCCTTTTCCACATGTAGCCTAGGGCCTAAAAAGCTATGGATTTGTAAAAAAAATGTTAATTCCCAGTGGGAAGACCACATTTTTCCTGTAAAAGTATAAATTATGTTAGTTTCCCTTCATGACTTAAGTCCCCTAAAACAGTGATTTCTGCATTGCCCCAGCTAATTGTGATCCTGTCCTGAAATATAGTTGGTAAAAGGCCAGTTGCAGAGAGAGGAGTGTATGCATTGATGTTAGGTATTTCTAATCTATTTCGAATTTTCTTCCACACTGAATAGGCAGAGTGAATTGCTTTAAATTTAGTTTTCTTGTAATAGCTTGGTTCCAGAATTTTAACTAGCCTTTGTCTGGCATCTCATAGATTGAAGGACTGGTAGCGTCTGATCTAGTTGTTTTGCCAGTCACTAATATTTCTATATGCTGCAATAGCGCAGCCCAGTGATATAATAAAAAGTTAGGCATGCCCCAACCACCCCTTAATCTAGGGAGGGTCATCCATTTGATTGCTCTTCTGGGCTTCCGATAGCCCCATAAGAATCTAAAACAAACTCTTTCAATTTTGGTGATACAAAATGTAGGAAATATTAATGGGATTCTTCGGAAAAAGTATAAAAATTTAGGAAAAATTGACATTTTAATTACTTTGCAGTGGCCATGTAGTGATGAGTGCAGATGATCTAGTCTTTCCAAGGATTTACTAACAGTATGAATGACAGGTAAACTATTAAGTTCCAGGATGCGTTCCACTGCAGCTGTTAATCTAACTCCCAGATAGGTAGCCTCTGACATGATTGGGATGTCTGCCTGATGAGATTTACCTGAATGTAGCCATTGGGTTTTGTCCAGATTTAATTTGTAACCAGATATTGAGCTAAGCTGTTTAGCACATATTCCCACAGCTGGGAAAACTAGCCGTAGATCGCTGGTGAAAATCGCAATGTTATCGGCAGATGCCAATCTTTTAGAAGTAGTATTATTGACTTTTAAAGGATCGATAATAATTTCCCTGTCAAGTTTATCTAAAAAAGGGTCAATATATAGTTAAAATAGCAGTGGGGAGGAGGGACAGCCCTGCCTTGTTCCTCTACTAATGTTAAATGCTTGCGAGGTTTGCTCTGATATTCGAATAACAGCTTCTGGTGTTATATAGAGAGCGAGGACTGCTTGAATAAATTCGGAATTAAATCCCTTCCATTGTAAGACAGACCAGAGAAAATCGTAGCTTTCCAACTGTTGTTTTAAATAGAATATAAAGCAATTCATGGTTTTTCTAGCAGCACAATGTGGACAGTGATTAATATCCACCTGAGGCAAACAACAGTTGATTAAATGTTTATAAAAATAATGTGCTACATGTAGTTAAAAAACGTATTATACCAAGAGGAATATGCTTCCAGAGAGCTGCAGTAAGACGTATTTATAATTAGCTCAATAGAACATGGCCACTGGTCAGGCCTGCATAAGACATCTGGAAAGAAAAAGTCTAGTTTATCCCCTTCGCTGATGGCGTCGGCCAACGGCCATCGAGCGCACTACCTTCCTATGGCTGCGCACGTCCGTTGGCCGTTACGGTCCCGCCCACTGCGCTGAACCGCCGCACCGTGGCAGAATTGCCACTGCGGTTAAGCGGTTCTGCATACAGAACAGCATGTCTGTCAAAGAGGAGGGGCTCTCTGATGTTACCTTGGTATCCATGGTGACAGGTGCAGGTGTAGCTTCCAACACTGTTAATGCGTGTTGCATTCATGCGGCATGGGCTGCTAGTACACTCACTTTGTCACTACAAGAAGTCCCATTTCCAAAGAAGACAACAAGAGAGTACTGAATTATTTTTATTTGCATTACTCACAGTAGGGAGCCTTTGAACCAGGTGTGAGGTGGCATCATTTGAATATCCTGAGTCTAATTTCACTTCTTCGTGAGCAGAACATTTTAGTGTCCCTGAATAATGCCCACCACAATGTTCTTTTCCAGGCCCCAGTCATCTGGCTGAGGGGTACCTGGCTCTCACTAATATTGTCATAATTTAGCTAATCTTATATTTTTTTTTTATAATTGTTTCCCTGTAATACATTTCACAGAGATGTCTAGCCTTGTTTTTATAACTGTTTATGTCTGTTCATCATTTTAATAATATTGAATTGGCAGTCTTTCCTTGTTGCCCACCTTTACTGCCCCTGACTTCTGCCTGAAGTGCGGCGCACCAGAGCTCACTTCTTACTTTCCCCTTTAGTGCTGGTTTCAATGGGTCTATAAACTGGTAACCACAGGACAGATGTGCACATCTAGAGCACAACGGACCAACCGATATGTATCTGATTGAATCCTGAGGTGGGTATCATCTAGTCACTATGCCTCCCAGCTCATGGAATGCAATGATGTGTTTGGCACAGATATAGGATTTGTTATTCTCAAATTCTCCTCTCAACGAAAAAAAAAGCAAATTGTTTGGAGAGAAAATCTATGTCACCCCTTTTCCCTCTGCAAAGAAAGTTCAAGCTTTCCTAATAGTAACAGCAAAACCCAAAATATAAGATAAGAATCCACAACACACTCAAAGAAGGCCTATGGGACCCTCACTCTGTGGTTAAAAACAGAGTCCTAAATAATTATTTAATTACTGATGACACTTCTGAAACTTTATTTATTACAGAAACTTGGCTTGCAGATGATTGCAATTCTATTCTAGAAGGCTTAGTGCCAGGGTACTACAAAACATTATAGGATTCCATCGCCCAGACAGGCGTTATAGAAAACGTGTGACTCAACTTATAGAGTATTTGAGTGGACCCATGATTGAGTTACCTTCAAATCCAGGGTTACAGGAGCATAAGTAATTTCCAATGGTGTTAGCGCAGGTTGCATTTATATGGCATGTTGTGTTCTTCAGACACTCATCTACGTCACTGCAGGATGTCCCGTTACCTAAAGAGGACCAAGGAAGCCGTTAGAGCGTTGCATTCATGACAGTCGCCAAGTGTATCGAGTGCGCTGACTGTGACATGGTATCCAGGAGGTGTAGTGTCGGATAGGGGACATCATTTCATAGGTTTATACAAACTGGAAAGTCATAGCTCTCCAACTGTTGTTTGCAATACAATATAAAGTAATGCCCCCCGGTTCTGCTACGACACCTGATTACAGCGGAGCTGGTGAGGTTTGAATATGTGATGTTTCGTGAATTGATAAAAAATATCTCTGAGGATCCTTGCCTGTAGAATGTATTACTGGCGGCTCAGCATATGGATAAAATTAGGTGGTGCAACTACCAGGAGATTATTACATTGAGTTGACTATGTGAAGTGGTCTACATATTTCAGCCTATAAAACAGTGTATGGAAGGGCTTTCTTCAGGACCGGGTTAGTGAAAGGACAAATGTCTATGTGCCTTGTCTTGTCCTTTCTTCCCCAACAGGTTTTTTTTTAACAAGTGTCAGTAAGTATGCCGACACTCCAACCACACACCTTAGCGCATGTGTAGGTACTGCACTTTTTTCACATGGCCGTTCACCTTTGCCACACCCTAGTCTTACTAACCCGGTCCTGAAGAAAGGCCTTCTATACACTCCTTTATGGGCAGAAACATGTAGACCACATCACACCGCGAGAGCAACATTTTATTCTCATCTGTAGCAAACACCAGGTTTTTAAATGTCTATATAGTAATGGGCTTATTAAATACTTATTTTAACAGTACATGTGCTATAGGATAAGCATTTTAACAGGTATTGAGCAAAAAGAAACATGGTTCAGGGAGCTGGAGTAAAACGTATGTCTAGAACAGGACAAAGACTTTGCCCAGGCAAACATGTGGCTGTATGACATATCAGAAGCATTTCCCCACTCTAAGCCATGGTGCAGCCTTAACTGAGTGAGTCAGGAACAAATATATGAAGTGCATCCCACTACAGTCAATGCTTTGTTCAGAGCTGTGAGACCTGCCATCCTTATGGGGGTCTTCTGCAATTTTTTTCTTTTTTACCTTAACGTTTGCTGAATCTTTTTGTCGGCCATATTACTCTTACGACTTTACCACTGAGAATCAATACTTAAAGTGCATGTGCTCCTTCCCTAAACAGGTGTGCTATTGGTATACTCAGGATTGGCATATTTAATTTACTTGTAAGTCCCTTGTAAAGTGGAATACCATATATGCAGGTCCTGCAAATTAAAAGCTACTAGCGGGCCTGCAGGACTGATTGTGCCACCCACATGAGTAGCCTTTCAAACCTGACTCAGGGCTGCCATTGCAGTGCCTGTGTGTGCAGTTTACTTCCACTTCGACTTGGCATTTAACACTACTTGCCTTTTCTTTGAACTTACTGCTCTGTGTGCCTGACAGCCTGTCTCTATACAGACTGACCATGCACTCATTGACATCACTGCAATAAGTCCCATTCCCTATAGAAAATAGAAAAATGTATGTAGGACTATGTATTCTCTTCAATCACTGTAGGTACCATTTGGACCAAGTGTGAGATAACATAAACACTACTATCGCCAACAAGTCTTGATTCACACAAACAGGGCACCAGGATGGTAAGCGCAAACATCTCAAAGATAGCATCGAAGGTCAAGCTCCCAAGCTAGGGATACACGGCACATGGGCAACATGAACCCACATGAAACTAAAGTGGAATCATGTAAGACAAAATGGAATTAGAAGCTTAGAGGAAGGTCCACCACACTTCTCTCAAAGAAACGGAAAACTGAATTGTCTAGGTAAAAAGGGACCATTTGTTACAAACTTTGTGTGTTTAGTTGAATAAAAAAATTGCCCCGAATAACATACAAACCAAAACCACAGGATATGTTCTGAAATTGAGCACATTATTTCTGTGAGTTGAAATGCCCAGAACAACTTTGGCTATCAATAAAATCATAGAATTTCTTAGTTTTGCTCTGAGCCACCTTCGGGTCTCACTGGAGCAACACTGAGCAAATCCCTCTAAACATGTCGTAGCACCCCCATTAGCTCTGGCTATTTCAAAAGTGACAGTGATTTTTTACTGATTGGCAAGTTGGTGTGTGTGGCTCTGTGGATGAGTGAGTGGGTGGCTGTGAAATTGAGCCAATCGTTTATTCTATAATTGTGTGCACGACTGAATGAGTGGTTTAATGGGTGAATCGGTAAGCCAACAACATTCAGCTCTTCTTGAAAATCTTCTCTGCTCCAGACATCTATGCCTCACGCGCTGCCTCACCTCATCCATACCTGAATAGTCTGCACCCACCTGAAACCATTGAAACCCACCCCGCACCCACTGAAACCCACCAAGACCAAATGCCTCATATTTGCTAAGAAGAACAAGCAAACAGCTAGTCCAAACCTGGTTGAGGACATGAATGTGTACAGATTTGAACTTCAATTTTCATTCAACGCTGAGAACGGGAAACATCCATTACACCGCCGTCATTACAACAACCTACCTTTACAATGCAATTGTTACAACGCATGTCACTACATTGCATGCCATTGCAATGCATACCATTACAAGGCATGCCAATTCAACGCATTATAAGGTGAGTAATGGAGATTTTTTAGCATTAGGGTGTGCATGGGTTTTGGGGAGCATGGGAATAGTAATTTTTAGCTCTACACTATCCAATACTTTCTCTACCTTTGCTCTCACTGGAGTGGGAATAGTAGATTTTACCCGTACACTATCCAACACTTAGAATTTGTACCCCTACACTATCCAACACTTACCCTACTGTTGCACTCACTGGAGTGGGAATAGTAATTGCGTTG
Organism: Lissotriton helveticus; assembly: GCF_964261635.1. Lineage (NCBI taxonomy): Eukaryota > Metazoa > Chordata > Amphibia > Caudata > Salamandridae > Lissotriton > Lissotriton helveticus. The sequence continues at coordinate 31,538,171 of NC_136072.1, read as the reverse complement.
TAATCGAATTTGTTGTAATAGTAGTTTTAAAAATGTGTTGTAATGGCAAGCATTGTAAAATGATGCAATGTAATGGTAGTTGTGATGTAAAGACTGCGTTGCTAAATATGCATTGTAATTGCATGCATTGTAACATCATATATTCCTGAGAACTGATACATTCAGAGGTTACCTGATGAAAAGATCTACATCTGCCCATTCACAAGTAGAACAGCATATTCTACCATCAAATGTGACACTCCCAGCTGAAACCCTTAAAAATCCGCTCATGGCGGAGTTCAGTATTACCACTAAATCCAGATGTGCAGGTACAGATATAGCTTCCAATTGTATTGGTGCAGGTGGCATTCAAGGAACACAGATTTGCACTGGAGCACTCATCAACATCTGTAAGAGAAACATAGTAGTGAGTGTGTCAGCAGTATACAGCATTGGATTGGACTTCAAACTTTAGTCTTGCAATGAAAAGTTAATTCAAAAATTATAATACATTTAATTTCAGATGAACCAATATTATATTCTACTGAAGGAATGTGCTGCAGTCCATCTCACAAGACATATAATATAAACTATATATTATATTGAATACTGCAATCCCAGTATAACCAATATTACAGATGAATTTTGATGCCTCAAGTCAACTGCAATAAAAGAAAAATATAGCTGCTGAACTGGAATAACCTATTACAGTTTAGTTGTGACATCATAACGCATTCTTCCAGAGCAAACTGTCAAGGAAGATAAGATGCATCACTACATCTGCAGGTTAACGCGTTTACTGTGGCCGTTATTTCTGCGCAGTGCGGGTGTTCTGAAGAGTGGGCGGGCCGCGTCGGCCGTTGAACATTCACAGCATCAGCCTGGTAGTGCTCGCGACGTCCAACAGCCGACGGCAGCACTGACAGGGTTAAACAACAAAAATAAGTACTGTTTTTGCAATCTTATGATCTGTTTCCTAAAATTCCTTTTTTGCACACAGTACAGAAAAGACAAAATATCTATTCATGGTACTACTCATTCTGAGCTACTGCCTTTATAATCTGAGTTACATCAAGCTGATTCAAACATACTGGCTCTTTTATAAACAGGAGTAAACGCCTATGAATATTTGAGAGTTCTGGGAAAAGTGATCCGGTGACCATATGGTATAAGGAATAAAATTCTCTCTGTCTAAGTTTAAAAATATTACAACTCACTTTGGAGTTCTGTGATCTTCTGTGACCTACCCTCTATCTAGTCATAAACTCCTTGTGAATTGCAATGTACTTATAATGTACATCAGTGGTACTTTATCCCATATATAAATCAGTCCAACCAGCAGGGGGTGTACTATTACCATTGCATCATATACCCAAGCTCTGTGGAATCTCTTTCTGGTGACATTTATAAAGTTCCTTAACTCTTCATATCCTACCTCATCCTATACCTTATGTGTTGAGGAGGAATCCACCTCTCCACAGACATACACACAATAGAAAAACTGGTTTCTCAATACAAAATTCTTTTGAAGAAAGCATTTCCTTTACTATCTCTTGTGCCTTGCCTCTAAAAGGACCTGTAAATAAGGAACAACGGGCAATATTATCAAGAAAGGGCGATACATTATCGCTGCTTTTATCGGCAGGAAACTGCCGCTAAAGCGGCGATAATGGGCTTGATAATATGCCCTTTGAATTCCCATAGAAGCCCAGGTTAAGGTGTTAACTTGGGCTTCTATGTGAATTTACAAGGGCGTATTATCAAGCCCTTTATCGCCGCTTTAGCGGCAGTTTCCTGCCGATAAAAGCGGCGATAATGTATCGCCCTTTCTTGATAATATGGCCCAGCATTACATCAGTTCCTTTTTTCTTTAGACACCTATCCTTGGATGGGTGCGCCTTCTTTGGCAGATTCAGGGCTTTTATTGTTTTCTTCTTTTTCATTCACATGGATTAGGGTCTACAACGTTTGAGGTTAGCGCTCCCGTTAACGATTCTTGTGGTGATTGTAGGTTCTAAATAAGAAGTTTGCATTTGAGAAAGCCATAAATATTTGAATGCAAAAGGTTGCCTGTGTACCAATTCCTCTATAAAATAAGGTACTGAGGGGCATATTACCAACAACTAGCGATAATTATCGCTAGGTTGGCTTAGCGGCAATATTTTTATTGCCGAGCTGCGACGATTTTTATCGCTTAGGAACCTTGCTATTACCAAGGTTTATCTCCTAAGCGATAAAATCGGCCGAAATGCATGAATATCGCTGAAAAGTCAGTGATATTCATGCATTACCGAGCTAATGCTCCTAGCCATTTTATCCACCTACCATTGGATAACATGGCTAAGAACTGCTCAGGGGCAGGTGTTATCTTTTGGAGATATTCACGCTTAGCGTCTTATCTCCAAAAGTTGGTAATAGGAGATAGCGATGTTAGCGACTGTTTCCAGTCGCTAACATCTTGGCACGCCCACTTTGCATGTCATTAGTGATAAATTTCACTGACATGCAAAGCGGGGCCCAAGATGGTCGCTTTTTCCTACTAGCTGTCGCTAACACCAAGGTAATAGGGAGATAATTTTATCTCCGCTTTCTTGGCTTTTAAAGCCAGAAAAGCGGAGATAAACCCCCTTGATAATATGCCCCTGAGTTTGTTCTCCATTTTTTATTCAGTTACGAATACATTATGAGATTACCAATTAGTCATTAATCTGAAGAGACTCAATCAGTTAGTAGTACCCTTCCCATTCAAGATGGACAACCTTAAGCAAATCCTGGTTCTGGCATATCTGAAGGAAGCCCTGTTCTCAATTGTTTGTCTTAGGTCACCTCTGTGTATTTACAAGTATCTCAGCCCCATTTATGGTCTTGCACTGGGAAAGGAAAATGTCTCATCCTGGCCTGGACAATGTCCAGATTTATGCTCAACTTCTCTAACTTACTAGGCGGCATATTTACAAGAAAGTGTCGAAGTGTGTTGTTAGGCCGAGAAGGGAAACGACACGCTTCATCACTTTTAAAATTCAGGGCTGCATCATATTTACTAGAATATGGTGCAGCCCTGTGTTTACCCCTGCGGTGGCACTACATTTAGCTGCCTAGCGCAAACTTAATATTGCAAGGGTGCCTGTGCTGAGGGGAAGATTGTTCATGTGCAGGAAGGTCCCCCTTCCCTTCCTGCACAGAAACAATCTTGAAATGCCGTTTTGTAACGTCTATAAGTGCTGCTTAATGCAGCAGACATAGAAGTTGCAAAACAGCATTTTTTTAAATGATTATGTTTGTGCAGTAAGGGGGACCTTGCTGCACATAAACAATCATTGTTGTTTTGCTGTTTCTATGTGTGCTGCATAACACAGCACAAACAGAAACAGCAAACACGAGGTGAAATAAAGCATTTCTCCGGGCTTTGCCTGTTTAAGACCAGCTTTTCCCTGGTCTTAATTTTGGTGCTGCCTCCTATTTATGCTGCCCTTGTAAATATGGAAACAGTGTCGAAATCAATGGTTGTTGCGGTGGAACGCGCACCACAAAACCCATTGCCCGCCACTTTCACGCTAAGTGTAGCATGAAATGGGGCCTTATTTCCAAGGCTGCGTTAAGGCACGTTAAGCTCCTTATGCCACCACAACATCACTAAAAGTAGCTGTCGCGCTCTATAAGCTTAAATAATAAATAATAAATAAATAAATAAATAAATAGGAGCTTGTAAATATGCCCCAAGATGTGTTGTCCAAGTTCTTCAAACACACAGCATTATCATCAATTCACACAAATCTCATCCATATCCCTTTCAAAATATAGAGTGCAAAGGAGCCTGATTCCAAACATACCTTGGAATTGTATTACCCAAACCGGAACACTTCAGCCAGAGAATGGATCCAGTTGGGGAAACAAGATAAGGAGTTACTTAGCAACAAGAGAAGTGTTTTGTTATGTTTGATCCTTTTACCAGATTCTTATGAACGCTTTCATGTTTTTCTAGCTGCTTTATGCAGCATGTGCCTTTCTGAAGCCATGGGTCCTCTGATTTGACACATCCTAATGCACTGGAATCTAGCATCAATGAACTTTGCAATCATCATTATGGAGACGAGTTGTCAGAAACTCCATTGGTGGTTTCAACTAACCAATCTATAGTGGGGGTCTCTCTCTGCCGGCCTGTAGTGACCACTGATGCATTCAGTCTTGGTAGGTGGAAGGGTAGGTTTGATTCAACATCAATTCTGGGTCATTTGTCTCCACAACACAAGAGTCAGTCATCCACCTGAAAGTATTTGGCTGCTACTGAAATGATCCTATGGTATTTTCAGAAGATCCCAAGGGTCGGGCAGTCTTGAATTGCAGAGAAAATATGCTAGCCAAGCAAATATAAATTGACAGTTCAAGCTGGCTCTCCGTTCCCAAATCAATTGATGCTCAATATACTTTCATGGGCAGAAATGCGGGTTCTTCCTCTTTCTGCCATTCACATCCAGGGAGTGGACAATCCAGAGGGTGACAATTTAAATACTGTCTTCCTTTCATCACTAAAGATGTATCTGATGATCTCCCAAGATATCTCTAATAGCTTTGGTAACCCACTGATCAACCTTTGTGCAGATAAAACCAAGGATCCGACTCCACAGATGTCCTCCTGTTTTTGCCTGAGGAGGAAAGCTTTCCTGGCTCTTGGCCTCAGAAACTATTGTTTGCGTTGCCTCCTTTTCCTAAAAGTCATTGAGGTGTTCACATCTAACATGGGCTTCAATTGGAATTCATAGAGCATATTATCAAGGCCATTATCCCCGCTTTATCAGCAATTTCCTGCCGATAAAAGCGGCGATAATGTATCGCCTGTCCTTGATAATATGCCCCATTGTCTCTTGTCCAGAATTTGGAGTGAATGTGTAATGGCTGTAATGATCTGCCTTGTGTGGCCCAGGAGAAATTAGCTCCTATTATGTTGTCAGATGGGCAAATTCAGGTAATGGATTCTGCCAGTTGTCCTGTGTACTCTTTTCTGTCTTCTCCTCGAAGAACACCTCTTTAGGGCACAGAAGACTCTTGCCTTGGAAGTTAAGAAACCAGAGCTTCAATAGTTAAGCCTTTCTTTACCTCTTTCCTTGTTCCATCACACTTTCCATAGATTTTTCATGAAATGGGCTTATACTTGCCTTCTTCTCAAAATAGTATTATACTTTTTTGGTTCTCACCTCTTCAATGTGACCCTTAATTAGTGCTTCTGTTTTTACAGGATTATCACTTCGGTTACAAGGGGCTGCTATCTGGGTCTTCTGAGAGACATTGGGAGATCTTCCTTCAAGTGAGACCAACGTCACCCATGCCTCCAACAGGAGAGTTCCTTGTACATCCCATAATTGTAGAACTTGAACTTTTTTGAAACCTATCTCTTGTACTTAATACATCATAGACATCCCAATTGAGCCTTTAGAGTATATTGTAGATGATTTTATAACATTTGTTTCACTCTAGGCATTCTTTTGGGTAGCAGTCTCGATGGCAAGGTGTCTAGGTGAGTTGACCTGTCTTGAGTGCCGTATTTACAGATATTTTTCTGGTCACATGGCACTCAGTTTGCGTCCAAGGCTTTTCTCAAATATCAAATGTTAATTCTTCTTTTCATCGTGGTCAGGAAATAATATATACTTTTTTTTCAAAATCCGTCATCAAAGGCACAATCATTCTTCCACTTAAAAGAAGTGCATACACTTAGTGGATATCAGAGCAGATACATTTTTTTTTTTTAACAGATCCGCTGACTTTTATCAGTGTAACAATTTGTTTGATAATCGTGGTGCTACCCAGAAAAGTTACACATCTCTGGGGCATATTACCAAGCAATAGCGATAATTATCGCTATTGCTTGGTTAGAGACAAAAATTTACCGCTGGGCAGCGGCGATTTTTATCGCAGATAAACCTTGGTATTACCAAGGTTTATCGCAAATGCGATAAAAAACGGCCGCAATGCATGAATATCGCTGAAAAGTCAGCGATATTCATGCATTACCGAGCTAATGCTCTTAGCCATGTTATCCACCTCCCATTGGATAACATGGGTAAGAACTGCTCAGGGCAGGTGTTAGCTTTTGGAGATATTCCTGCTTAGCGCGAATATCTCCAAAAGTTGGTAATAGGAGATAGCGATGTTAGCGACTGTTTCCAGTCGCTAACATCTTGGCACGCCCACTTTGCATGTCATTAGCGATAATTATCGCTGACATGCAAGATGGTCGCTATCTCCTACTAGCTGTCGCTAACTGGTGTTAGCGACAGCTAGGTAATAGGGAGATCATTTTATTTCCGCTTTCTTGGCTTTTAAAGCCAAAAAAGCGGAGATAAACCCCCTTGATAATATGCCCCGTGGTTTCTACACTCAGCCTCTGGATGAGAGCAGTTATCTGTAAGTCATATGGTCAGGCGGGAATGTCTCTTGTAGCACTGAGGAATGCTGGCCATAGGGACATGAGGGATGGCTGCTTCTTGGGAAGACTTTGTGGGATCATCTACTTCAGATATCTGCAGGGTTACTCTATGGATCTCTTGCTCCTCCTTCCTTTTCCACAACATTCATGATGAGGCCTTCTCTGACATAGATGTTGGCACATGTCTTCTGTCAGGGGGACCTTCTGCATGACCAGTATGTGCTCCCTTCCCGTTTTTGGTATTGCATGAGATTCAGGTTTAGATTTTTTAGCAATGGTATGAGAATAAAGTGGTGTCATAGTGATCCTTCTTTAGGGGTCATGCTAGAGGTGGAGCTTGATAAGGTATGGTAAAAAACATACTTTTTTCAAAGGAATTTAATTTTGGAATAACAGCTTTTCTATCTGGTGTCTGTCTGCAAAGGCATGGCCTCCTCCTCACATAAAGGTGAGGAAAAAAGAATTAGAGAAATGAAGATGAGCAGACAAGTAAGCTAGGGGATTCTCTGTGGATCCTCTTTACTGACTTTCTCTGGTACCACGTTTATCATTCATTGGCTCCCACCCCAATGCTGCATCTATCTCTGTCTCACTGGTGCAAGTTTTAGAATTCATTTATAACACTCATTGAATTCTACCCCTTGCTTGGTGACTCCAGCCCCCTCTTGCTGTTTCTGTCTCTTCCCCTCTCTGGTGCTCTCTCTCTCTCTCATGCTCTTTTTTATGTTCTCTGGAGGGCTCTCTCTCTCTCTCTCACTCTGTCTCTCTGGTGCCATTTGTAACTCTCATTAAATTACACCCATAGCCCTGCAACCCATATCTCGATCTTTTGTCCCATAATAGCACTTATTGAATAATAGCCTTAACCCATTGCCCCCATCTCTCTCACCTTTTTTCCTATTCTCTCTCTCTCCTTCCCTTTCTCTCTTTCTTTTTTCTCTCAGTCCTGCTTTCTCTCCCTATATTTGTTTTTTCACTCTTGTTTTCCATGGTATACCTTAACATGATTAATAAATCCTATCCCTAAAGGCAAGATCCCACATTTCTCTTCTTGCCTCCAGGGTATCACACTAAACAATCAAGTAATAATTTTAATCTTAGCTGTTAGAACTTCCCAATATTGCCTTCCCTTCCTGGCGTCATTATAAACAATCATTGAATCACCCTCTAGCTCTGTAAGCCTTTTCCCTGTTAAGCACACATGTTCATCCCTGCCAATACTATAAACAACATTGAATTGTGCCTCTATCTCACTACAGAGCTCCTTTACTTAAAGAAGCTAGACCATCACTTTATAATTAGTGTAAATTAAATTAATTTATTACAATTTAACCGACACCATGAAACCCTTTTACCACTGTACGCCACTCACCTCCACAGCTGATTCCATCCCCTGTCAGGCCGGCAGGGCATGGGCCGCAGCCCGTGCTGGCACTGCAGTTGATTCCAGGGTAGCAGCCTTGTATGCAGGGGTCAGGCGGGACATCACAGAAACTACCTGAATAATTATTTTTACAGACACAAGCAGATACCTGTAGGAATGGAAACATTGACATTAGTCCTTCTCAAATGCATTAACTGTACTCTGTTTTGCTGTATGCAGAGGTATTGCAAGAGCTTGCGGAATCGTGCTTGTTTGTTTCTTGGCCACTTAACCCAATGGATGTCAATCGGGGATGGCCGCGGTCCAGCAGCTTCTATCGTTGGGATGCTCTGTGTCGCCCTGGGCCAGGTATTTATCACCTCAAGCCCCCTAGTTGACGTTCTTTCCCACCTCCTTACTCCTCACCAAAAATGAGGACCGGTGAATGACAAAGGATCAATTCTGTGATGTCATCAGTGATCACATCAAGCATGATATCACTGCTGATAGACCTAGCATTTTGATCAATCTACCTTTATGCTCATCAAATGGAATTTATCAGATTAATGGAGACATCCCGCATCAATGAGCAGAATCCTTGTATGGATCAAACATTTGAATTTTAAGGATATCAAATACCCTGCCTTCCTTCACAACTCATGCAAGTTTTGGATTTTAACAGTAATAGCTTGAAGTATAGTTCCCCCTAACAGCATATTGTAGTAAAAACACTAACCATGATGACTGGTGAAGGTTGCGCTTGGGCACATGTAATAAATGGAATGGCCATATTCGCAAAAAAAGTTGTATATCTGCTCCTTCAAAGTTACACCTCTGAATTGGTGCAGATTTACTACTTTTACCAATTCCCAAAGACTTCTTCATTTAAGGCTGGAAAGCTTCTCTAGTCACCCCTTCCTCTTCTTACTCCAGGAACACCTTTGAGAATTCATATCTTTGCCTGTGCAACCACATTTACATTTTGTATCATTTTAATTATGCCTGTTGCCAGCCACTTTTTTACCTGTAATACCAGATTTTTTTTTTTTCTCCATGGGGAAAGTCTTTCTTCCAATGAGAAACCCCTCAATTTCCTAATTTCCACCCACCACTTATCGAGATGTAACCTTCCTCTTCCCACTCTGACAACAGATGTACTCCTACCCTTGTGAGTGTTTACAAACTTTCAAGGACCACCATGCCTTATGTCCAGTGGCGTAGTATGGGGGAGCCAGAGGGGCGGGTGTCCCAAGTGTAAAATTCTATGGGGGCATTCTTAGGGGCACAACATTTTTAAAGAAATGTTGAAGGATACTTGCCTTCCCTTGGGTGCTGGCAACCCACGCTACGCCACTGCTTATACGCCAACTCTCCACTCTTATATGAGATTATTTTCCACAGGATAATTAGCAAACATTGGGGTCATAATTCAAGGGAATAAACATATTTACAAGTACAAGTACTTTTTTTGTGAATACCTTGCTTTTGTAAATCAAGACTTTTGCACCATGAAAAATGCATTTTTACAATCAGATACATCTTGTCCAACCTCCACAAGCACATCGAGCTGGTTTCATTCTAGCAGTGATGACACAAGTTCCTCTTGCCCGATTCAATTCCATACACACACACACACATATATATATATATATACACACATCTATATATATAAAAATGAAAGTATGTCTGTCGGTCTGTTTGCCCTTTATGCATTACTACACCATTCATCGATCGCCATGAAACTTTGGGAAGTTGTTGAGTACACTCCCGCAAAGGTTTCTGGCATACATTTTTTTTAAATATCAGCCCCTCAGGGCCCTCATAATCTTTCAAATACTGATGTACGCACCAGACGGAAAAACAACAATTTGTGTATCCACAAGCACTCAAATAAATAAATAGAATTAAAACATCATTCATCCGATCGTCATGAAACTTTGGGATGTTGTGGAGTACACTCCCGCAAAGGTTTCTGGCATAAAAATGTTTTAAATATCGGCCCCCCAGGGCCCTCATAATCTTTCGAATACTGATGTAAGCACAAGACGGAAAAACAAAAAATTGTGTATCCACAAGCACTAGAATAAATAAATAGAATTAAAACAGCATTCATCCGATCACCATGAAACTTTGGGAAGTTGTTGAGTACACTCCCGCGAAGGATTCTGGCACAAACATTTTTTAAATATCGGCCCCCCAGGGCCCTCATAATCTTTCGAATACTGATGTACGCACCAGACGGAAAAACAAAAAATCGTGTATCCACAAGCACTCGAATAAATAAATAGAATTAAAACGACACTTTGAAATGTTTTCCATATTAAAATGAATATGTTTCAATAAAAATGACACAATGTAAATTGAATGTTATCATAACGAGTTTCCTTGAATTTCCTTTCTTCGGAGATCGCGGCAACGCGCAACGGGTAAGCTAGTATATATATATAAATATACTCACGTAAAGGGATGAGCCATTGAACTGTGTTTTCACAGTGTAGTCACACTGGTCACTGTGAGCACAGGCACAGAGCAGGAAGGTGGGTTGGAGTACAGAAGACTGGTTGTTGGAGTCCACGGCTACTATCTGCAGTGTGATGGCAGATACACTGGTTGGAGCCCAGGACAGCAATCCATTTACTGGAGGAAAAGATGAGGACAAGGGTTACCAAAAGCAGTTGCCCTTACATCTTATTAGATGAATGTCAATCAATAGTTTGTTTTAAGTTGAGCTGAGACAACTTGGAAAACTTGTTCTGGAGGAATTTGCCCAGAGGCTCAAATGACCGGCTCAATAGTGTGTCTGCAGAAGAACTTGCTGGCCAGGCTTGAGGTCACTGGCTGAAAGTGATGCATGTTGGACTTTGCCTTGGAGGTGGTCATAAATAAAATAATGGGAATACACGAAAGTCTTGTTTGATAAACCTAAAGATGCACTGTATCGCCATGGGAACTAGTTCAAAGCTACATTTCTGGACACGAGAGTACTTTCAATGATCAGCCGAAAAACCTTGATGCTCTTCAGTCCATGCTATTCAAATACTGCTACACAAAGTGCTTAATTTGAGCTGGCCGTTTCTGGTGCTCAGAGACAGCACTTCATTGACAACACAGGTGCCTGTGACAGTCTGCCACAAGGTGGCACTGTCTAACTAAGCTTAATAACAGTTTATTAATTTAGTATACATTACAAATGACTAATACCTGATGGTTGAACCATTCGTATTGCTTTGGGGGCCTGAAATAGTTAAAAATATCTCACTTGTGGGAGTGTGATGGTTAGCAGTTGTGTTGTTACTATCACTGGCAGCATGGCTGGGGCAATGTGGGGTTCAGGCTGCAGTGGCCCCATGATAGAGCCTGAAATTGATTCATTTTACAAGTTAAGCACTGCACACTCATCATTGTCATCATCATCATTGTTATTATCATCATCCTCATTATGGTCTGCATCATCATAACCATTATCATCATCATCATCATCAATAACACTGATATTGTCATTAGCATCATAATTATTTTCATCATCATCACATTTTCATCATCATCATCATCACTAATATTACTAGAATCATCATCAACTTCATAACAAGGAATTACATGATCGTCATTGCATCATCCACAACATTATCGGCACCATCATCGTGATCTCAATCAGCATTGCAATCATCATCATCACTATCTTCACCATCATTCCAATCGCTGTCATCATCACTATAACAATTGCCATTATCATCATTACCGTCATCTACATCATTATCAATATCATTGTCAACCTTATCTCCTTCATCATCATCATGTGCATCATCATAACCATCTCCATCATCATTATCGCAACAACCATCTCTATCAAAATCATTAATTCCTGCAAGAACATCATCATCATCACGACTACCACTTGTCATCATCAGCATTACCATCATCCTTACGCATGCCATTGTCATTAGCATCATACTTCTCCTCAATGTTACAACTGTCATCACAGTCATCATCACTGCAATTGCAACCATCACCACAATTACCAGCACCACCATCATCATCACCATCTACATTGTTGTTATTACCATTGTCAACACCATGATCACCATCTTCACACAACTCGTGGTCTGCTTTACTGGACACAAAGACTTATTTGTCTAATTGTACCTTTTCTACGTTGTTGTGGCCTATAGTTTGATCAATTATCTTGTAGTCATGCTGGTAACTTTTGCAATCAACTAAAGGATTTGTAGCTGACAAATACTAGTTCTAACAACACTCTTTATGTCTACAATGCAGTGAGACAGTCAAACATGTTTATATATTTTTTTATTTTTACAAAAGGAAGAAATCTCACTTCTTCTATAATGTTACTGAGTAAGGGCCAGATGTAGGTAATCTCAATTTACCTATTCTTAAATACCGAATGTTACCGATTCGGTATTTAAGAATAGGTAAATGGGATGTAGATAATTTTTCGGTAAAAAGAATCAGTATTTACAGATTCGGTATTTACCTAATCGGTAAATACTGATTCAGTAAATACTGAATCGGTAAATACCGAATCGGCAATAGGGGGAACCCTTTCAAGGGTGGCAGGGTGTCACATTGACACCCTCTTGCACCCCTGAATAGAGCATGGGTGCACATGTGGCACACATACATGCCCTAAGGGCATGTATGTCTGCCACATGGCACTGAATAAAAAGCAAAAAATTGCTTTTTAAAAAGAATTTGTTATTTACCACCAACTAATAGTTGGTGGTAAATAACGAATCCTTAAATGTAAGAAGCACACACTTGAATGCTCCCTACATTACGGATTCTGTAATTTACCAAATCGGTATTTTAAGAATTTGGTAATTTACCGATTTCTCAAATTATCGATTCAGTAAATTACCGAATCCTGAAATGTGGCCTCCTACATCTGAAAAGCCTAATACCGGTCGGTAACGGCAGAAATTAACATGTCTAGGATGCCATAAACATATGCTCCTGTAAATAAGTAAAACATACACAAAATGACAGGTGAGAGATATGTGTAAAGGAAAAAGGAAAGGAAAAAGTGATGGGTGGTGGTACAGTGAGCACTGGTTCCATTACTTTAGAAATAGGGAATGCACACAAAATTGAACTATTGAAGAATGTGAGTGGGCTGTGTAACATTGCTCCTTTCCCAAAGATCATGGATGTGTCCTCAAATCTAGGTTACGTGTGGGGATGTGCACTCTTGTTTAGATAGGCAGGACAGTCCACCAAGCATCTTCATCAATGAAGCACAACACCTGCAAACAGCTGTGCTGTAGAGAGCACACGGGCAGGTCCTTACCAGTGAAGTTGAGCTCAGCGGATGTGTACGGGGTAAATTTGACCCCCGTGCCATTGGCAGTGTATGTCACTTCTACACGTTGCCCTCTGTAAGTCGTGATGGAAGCATTCCCGATTATAACTGGTGGAAATTCATCTGAAACACAAAACATCATCATATTGCAGAAATGCTGACAGTAAGAAGTGTGGACAATATAAATACGCTTGTGACCTCACATATTACATCACTCATGACGTTATTGATGGCTTCACTGATAATTCTGGGCAGCTAAAACCTAGTACAGAGGAGACAAAGGAGACAGAGATAGCAGAAAACAGTGGAAAATTGATAAAGCACAAAATAGTGAGTATTAAGGCACTGCAGTTAAAAATAATGTATTGGTCTCATCGGGACAAATGAGGTCCTTCAGAAGTACAAACCGGGGCAGATAGCGCCTTTTAAATAACATCTGAGCCCTCATTACGAGTTGAGGACTACATTTCAATCCCTGTGCAAAGGTGTGTTTATACAGGGATCAGAATTATGAGTTGTGTGATGACTGTAATACCCGGAAGAAGAGAGTCCGTCTTTTGTTTAAAAACCCCTCACTCACCAACCTAGTTGGTGACATGCTTCATCATCGGGGTCCACCCTGATAGCGAGTGCCATCAGGGTGTGCTGCGACACCTGAAATACAGTGGAGCGGGTATTCGTGTGTGAGAAGTGAAAAAAGTGTTAAGAATTGTCCTGGTATACTTGAGTGAAAAGACTTTTTATTTGCAAGTTACTGGACAATATTAAAATCAAGTGTGTGGATACAAAAAAGGTATATTATGACCATGTGTATCACCATTTTTATCGCTTAGGAACCTTGCTATTTATCTCCTAAGCGATAAAAATTGGCCGAAATGCATGAATATCCCTGAAAAGTCAGCGATATTCATGCATTACCGAGCTAATGCTCTTAGCCATGTTATCCACCTACCATTGGATAACATGGCTAAGAACTGCTCAGGGCAGGTGTTAGCTTTTGGAGATATTTGCGCTTAGCGCGAATATCTCCAAAAGTTGATGATAGGAGATAGCGATGTTAGCGACTGTTTCCAGTCGCTAACATCTTGGCACGCCCACTTTGCATGTCATTAGTGATAAATTTCACTGACATGCAAAGCGGGGCCCAAGATGGTCGCTATCTCCTACTAGCTGTCACTAACAGGTGTTAGCGACAGCTAGGTAATAGGGAGATAATTTTATCTCTGCTTTCTTGGCTTTTAAAGCCAAAAAAGGGGAGATAAACCCCCTTGATAATATGCCCCTCAGCATGCACAACTCAGTGTGTTGAAAACAGACTGTGCATGTTACACCTCATTTTACGGTTTATATCTTGGAATAGGCAGAATTTACCTCATGTCGCAAATATTTCACTCTGAGGAAGTGGTATTTGTGCCCCCACCCTATTCCCACAAACTGTAATGTAGACCTCCTGTCTGTAATGCAAAATCAACTTAAAAGGTAGTGTGGCATCCATGTAAAACCACATAGCAGCAGAAGACACCTACTAGAAGTTTGATACTATTTGACACTTTTGTTTCCAAAGTGGGTCTGCTGGAAAGGCCCCTCATTGTATCTGATAAACAACCAGGTGGGACACAATGTATTAGAAACAAAAAGGCTTCTGGTCTCTTAACTCTAAAATGCAGCCCTGCAGAAATCCAGACCTCAGTATTGGCAATTCTTTTAGATTCCATATTGTTAATTGCTGTTATAACTGACACATACTGTAGGAGTGCAGGTGGAGAACTAAAATATTATGTTTTTGTTTTTTATACATATATTGTATTTAAGTGTGGTTCTCAGGTTACTCCAGGTCGTCACGTACACTTTTTTAACAGTCCTTCATTTTGAGCCACAGATCAGGGTAAAAGAGATTTAGCCCAGTTTGTTCTCTTAAAGGCCCAAATTTCCAGGACTTTGGCCTAGGACAGCACAGCAAGTCACTATGCTGAGCTGTCCTACCCCAAAGTGAAAGGGTAGGACTTCACCGTATTTATGCAATATGATGCATTCCTGTCCTTTCTTCCTACGTTGGTGCCATTTCAGCAGCCTAGAGCCAATGTAGGGACCCTTGCACCATGGTAGAAGGGTGCCTCGGTTGCATGCAAGATTATTTTTGTGGAGGAAGGGGCACCTTCCTGCACAGAAACAATCCTAAAATGTATTTTCCTCTTTCTATGTGTGCTGCAGAATGCAGCACACAGAGAAACTGGGAAAAATAAGGAGAAATAAAGGGCCAGATGTAGGTGGTTCATTACCGGTCGGTAACGGCCGAAATTAACGAATTTCGGCCTTTACCGACTGGTAATGGGCTTTTCTTATGTAGGGTGCCGAAATTAAGGATTCGGTAATTTACCGAATCGGTAATTTAAGGAATCGGTAAATTACCAATTTCTTAAATACCGATTCGGTAAATTACCGAATTCCTAATGTAGGGAGCACTTAAATTAGTGCTTATCCCATGTTAGGATTCGTTATTTACCACCAACAACAAGTTGGTGGTAAATAACGGAAAAAAATAAGCAATTTAATGCAAATTGCTTCAGTGCCATGTTGCAGACATACATGCCCTTAGGGCATGTATGTCTGCAACATGTGCACCCATAAACAATTGAGGGGTGCAACAGGGTGTCAAAGTGACACCCTGCCACCCTTCAATGTTTTCCCCCTTTTACCGAATCGGTATTTACCGATTCGGTAATTGACATTCATTCCTATGGGCCTCCAGGCCCATAGGAATGAATAGCAATTACCGAATCGGTAAATACCGATTCGGTAAATACCGAATCTTAACGATTCGGTAATTTTTACCGATTTTTTAGCTACATAGTATTTACCGATTCGTAAATACCGAATCCCTAAAATTCGGTATTTACGAATCGGTAAATACTATTTACCTACATGAGGCCCAAAGATATTTCTCTTTGTTACGCCTCACCTTGGGAGTCGTAAGGATTTGGCACTTCTCTTGGTTTAGATGATTTTGTAAATCTGGGGCAGCATCGAAATCCATGGAAAGCCTCCTGAGCGCAGAGTAAGGTTAAGCAGCGATTTGCGCTGCGTCACCTTACTCAAGATTTATGAGGCCATTCAACGACACGCAGGGTGGCTTTATGTGGCTTCATAAATCAGATTCACAGCCCTCGCATGCATGTACCACATTAGGTAGTGCAAACATGATGCAAGGCTCTCATAAATAACCGGCTGCGTAAACATGAATATATTGAACCACATGTGCATAAAGATGTTACATAATGTTATATTGATTTGTTAAGTGCAAGAATATCTAAGTGCAGGTGTGTAGGCGTTTGGTTGCCGTCGAGTTATTCGAAGAGCCAGGTCTTCAGCTGCTTGCGGAACTTCAGAAGTGAGGAAGGAACTCTAATTGTGTTGTGTGGGGTTGTTACATGGCACAATGATGGGGAACGAGCAACCTCCTGCTCTGCTTTTCTCAGTGTGGATGGGGTGTGCGAGTGAGAGTGAGGCTTAAGGTCTGGCAGGCTGGTGAAAGTGTATGCAGCTGTTCAGGTATGCTGGCCCACTGTTGTGCAAGGCTTTGTATTTGTGCGTGAGGAGTTTGAATTGGCTGTGTGTGTGAATGGGGAACTGGTGAAGCGAGGTGGGGTGAGATGTATGAGTATAAGTGGATGGCCAAAAGTCAATTTTTGAGCTGCTTGGAGATTTCATATGTCATCCGTAGGGTGATCTTCCCTCAAAAGTTTGCCTTCACCTTCTGATTTTTCTAAATTCATTTTTGCTGGCCTTAAGACTCTGTGCACTTTGCGACTACTAATCAATGCTAAGGTGTTTGCCCTCACTCCCCTAAACATGGCAAAATTGGCTTACACCTGATTGGCATATTTAATTTACTGACAAGTTCCTAGTAAATTGGTATAGCATATACCCAGGGCCTGTGAGTTTAATGCGACTGGTGGGCCTGGAGCACTTATTGTGCCACCCACTTAAGTAGCTCCTTAAAACATCTCCCATGTCTGCCATTGCACCCTGAATGCAGTTCTAAACTTTCAAATTGACTTGGCAAAATAAATACTTTGCAAAGCCTCAGACTTCCATCTTATTATATGTAAGTCATCCCTAAGGTAGGCCCTAAGTAACCAAAAGGGCAGGCTCCATTATAACTAAAATGTTGCTTGCATGACGGTGCATCTAATGCTCTGTGGCAGCCAGGTGAAGATCTTCAAAAGCTTACATAGGATGTGGAATCACGCAGCCCACACAACATTGACTGGTGCTGTCATGTTGAGCTTGTTGTCGAAGATGATCCCCAGATTTCTGGGATGGTCGGTAGGTGTTGGCATTAATCCTAGCTCTGTCAGCCACCAAGTGACGTTCCACGGAAGGTCCTGTTTCCGAAGACCAGTACTTCCGTCTTGTCAGAATTGAGCTTCAAACAGGTGGTTCTCATTCATTCTGCTACCACGGTCATGCATTTGGTGATGTTGGATCTGGTGGTGGTTGTCCCATCTGTCAGGAAGAGGATGAGTTGGGGATCGTAAGCTTAAGATATGGGGTGGTGCCTCGGGATCAGGTGATGTTGGTGAGCAGAGGCATGGAGACGTTGAACAAGGTAGGTCTGAGAGACAATGCCTGGGGGATTCCGCAGTTCCGACTCTTGGTCTTCAATTTGATATTGCATGTCACCTTGGAGTATTATGGCTGAAAAGGGCCACTGATTGGCAACCCTGTGTTTCTAAGTGATCTTTGAACTCATCAAAGGCTTGTAATATCCTGAATACATATTGCTAGGGATATTTTGTCCTGTACACGTCATTTGCAATGTACCTATTTTCTTTCAAACTCTATTTCTTATCCACCTTTAGAAAACACTACTGGGTATGGATGACAAACGCACTGCGGACCGAGACGCATCTTACAACCACCCGAGGAAGGTCTGACTCGGAGCTGGTGCCTACAATTCGAGAGAGGAGACACCATTAAAAAGTCCCCTCACATACTTTCAATCCTTAGACGCCCCCACAACGCGTGGACTTGATTGTTTCGCGATGGGTTCATTTGTTTATAAAGGGCTCTTCTTCAGTAAGAGCTGTGAGGTCCTGATGAGAACTCCATACCAAGTAGGAGTTCGAAACACGTAGACCGTCAGTTTTTACGCCATAAGATCTCAAAATTTTGAATAGTATTTAAACAAGAAGCAGTAGAAAAATATATTGTCTATGGTCTTATGTATATGTTTCATAAATCCCTATTGTAAATAGATCTTGCTTTTGGGTGTGAGAGTGTATGTATGAATGAGGGATGTTGGGCCCGATTCACAGAACTAACTTAAGACAAAATCCTAAACTTACTACTTTTGGTATTCACAGAAGTTAGGATTTTGTCTTAAGTGTGTCTTAAGACAGACTGAAGACAGACTTAATTTAGGATTTTGTCTTAAGCCTGTCTTAAGTCTGTCTTAAGACAAACTTAAGACAAAATCCTAACATCTGTGAATACCAAAAGTAGTAAGTTTAGGATTTTGTCTTAAGTTAGTTCTGTGAATCGGGCCCACTACCATTTTGGTATTCACAGAAGGCACTTACTCATTTTGCTATTCACAGAAGGCACTTACTCATTTCGGTATTCACAGAAGTTAGGAGCCCTAACTTTAGGACTCTTAAATGCCTTCTGTGAATTCCGAAAGTCTTAAAGTTAGGATTTTTCTCAATTGAGTAGTAGTAAAGTTAGGACTCCTAACTTTAGGACTCCTAAATGCATTCTGTGAATACTGAAAGTCTTAAAATAAGGATTTTTCTCAATTTAGTAGTAGTAAAGTTAGGACTCCTAACTTTTGGACTCCTAAATGCCTTCTGTGAATACCGAAAGTCTTACAATTAGGGTTTTTCTCAGTTTAGTAGTAGTAAAGTTAGGACTCCTTACTTTAGAACTCCTAAATGCCTGCTGGGAATACCGATAGTCTTAAAATTAGGATTTTTCTCAATTTAGTAGTAGTAAAGTAAGGACTCCTAACTTTCGGACTCCTAAATGCCTTCTGTGGATACCGAAAGTCTAAAAATTAGGATTTTTCTCAACTTTACTACTACTAAACTGAGGAAATACCTAATTTTAAGACTTTCCGTATTCACAGAAGGCATTTAGGAGTCCTAAAGTTAGGAGTCCTAACTTTACTACTACTAAATTGAGAAAAATCCTTATTTTAAGACTTTCGGTATTCACAGAATGCATTTAGGAGTCCTAAAGTTAGGAGTCCTAACTTTACTACGACTAAATTGAGAAAAATCCTAACTTTAAGACTTTCTGTATTCACAGAAGGCATTTAAGAGTCCTAAAGTTAGGACTCCTAACTTCTGTGAATATCGAAATGAGTAAGTGCCTTCTGTGAATACCAAAATGGTAGTAATTTTAGGATTTTGTCTTAAGTTAGTTCTGTGAATCGGGCCCGTAGTGACTGATTATGAAAGATTAATGATTTGGGATATGTACAGTTGTATTTCTTATTGCATTGTATTAAGTGTTTGTTGATTGTAGCAGGTATCTGAAAAATTGTTGAAATTAGGTAAATTTCCCAAATTTTTTTACTTTAAGTGACATAAAATATTGATTTATTCAGATTGATTAGAGAATCTTGGACCCATATTTGGTTGAACTCCAATATGCTGTGATAATTAAGAAGGAAGTGAAGTCAACAGTATTGGCAATTGTTGTGTTTATTATTACTACTTCTTATCCAGTCTTTATTTATTTATTTATTTATTTATTTATTTATTTATTTATATTCTTATAACGCGCCTGAATCAGCCCCGAAGGGATATCTCTGCGCGTGGCTCCTGAGTAAGAGGGATAGATCATATTAGGGGAATGACAGAGGAAAAGATCAAATTAACCAGATGTAAATAGGAAAGTTTTTAATTCCTTCCTAAAAGAGAAAAGATTGGAAATTAGTCTCAGCTGTGTAGGTAGAGAGTTCCACAGCAGGGGGCCTTTTAGGGAGGGTGCTCGACCTCCCTGTCTAGCTCTGGTAACTTTTGGTATATGTAGCAGCATAGTGTTGCTGGATCGCAGAGCACGTCCGGGAGAGTAAAGGAAAAAAATATCTTTTAAATATTTAGGACCAGACCCATAGATACACTTGTGCATAATGCAGCAGAGTTTAAAACTCACCCTCTGTCGCACTGGAAGCCAGTGAAGGTGGCAGAGGAGGGGACGGGAAGGGGTACGAGGGGGAGCATTCAGGATGAGTCTTGCCGCGGTGTTCTGCACCACCTGCAGTCTGCGTAGTTGTTCATGGTTGGCGGAGCTAAGGAGACTGTTGCAGTAGTCTACCCGCCCAAGAATCAGAGCCTGTACCAGCGTTTTCCTATGGATGTTCGGTAGGAAAGGGAAGATACGCCGTAAGAGACCAATTGTGCGGAAACACGTTCCCGCAACCTGACTGACATGATCTTTCATAATCAGATTTTGGTCCAGTCGTACCCCCAAATTTTTGATGGTCTGTTTAGGCGATGGGACAGGTCCTAACTCAAGTGGCCACCAATCCGGCGACCATAGCAGGGTGGCCCCTCCAAACAACATGACCTCTGTTTTGGTCACATTGCACTGGAGGAAGTTCTGGGCCATCCAACCAGCTACCGCCCTCATGCCATTTTGAAAGGATTGCATGACTGCAGGTGTGATGGTTTGAAAGGGAAACAACAGCTGAGTATCGTCAGCGTAGGAAATTGGTGAGAACCCGTAGGATCTAATAATCTCGGCCAGAGGGGCCACATATACGTTAAATAACGTAGGGCTCAGGCATGAGCCCTGTGGCACACCTTTGGTAAGCTTCCTGCAGACAGATTTATGGGGGCCTAGTTTGACACCCTGTTGTCTGCCTTCAAGAAAGCTTTCAAGCCATGCAAGAGCGGTCCCCCTTACTCCCGCTCCCTTCAGACGGTCGAGAAGAATTTCATGCGACACCGTATCGAAGGCAGCGGATAAGTCCAATAGCACCAGAATCACTGAGCTCCCCCTGTCCAGTGACATTCTGATGTTATCTGTCACTGACAGGAGGGCTGATTCGGTGCTATGGTTGGGCCTAAAACCAGATTGCGAGTGGTCTAGGCCACCCGCTGCCTCGATGTAATTCGACAGGTGTGCATTTACATGCTTCTCGACCATCTTGCTGTAATATGGCAGAAGGGAGATGGGACGGAGGTTGGAAAGTTCCGTCCACGGGAGAGCCGCATTCTTGCGAATAGGGTTCACCACTTCTGCTCCAGTCCCACCTCTCTGCCCTCACTTTACCCCTTGACCTTCATCATTTCCAAAGAATTCCTTATAAAGTTCCCCAACCTCACAGTAAGCTGCACAAATATGGCCCAATTCACAAAGAAATTCATAACTCTGCCTTTGCAGATCCATACCTAAGTGCAAGTCCAGACTTATGAATTTCAGCATGGAAAGCTGTGCCAGGTGCAGGGATTCATACACATTCCTTTGGAAGATCATTTGACATCCTAGTGAGATCATGTTCTTGCTATGAGGAGATCTTCATTTGCAAACGCCCATTTTATTTCTCAATAGGAAAAATATTTTTCGCATTTGAGAAATGTACATGAATTTATATAGCGCAAATCACCAACACGGTATCTAAGCGCTTGCTTAGTGAACCCGTCCTGGTATTCCCCTGTGAGATACCCCAGCAGGGCATCCACAAGGTGAAAGCCAGGCATCCCGCCGCGAGGGGCCGTAGTGGAGATTAAGCAAGCTATTGCCCAGAGTCGCAGAGTGTGACCCCGTGAGTCGAGTAGGCACCGGAGCGAGAATTGTCGATTCCGTGGAATTTTAGAGCCCGAGACCCACCGAGGCGGGGAATCGAACGCTGGTCCACGGCCGATCTCAGCTTCTGGGTCTGCCGCCTCTAACCACTGAGCCACACTTCTCCACACCACCCCCCCCTCTGCAAATCTTAGGATGATCCATTTCCCTTCCCATCCTGGAACGTAAGTTGCACAAGCGCTTGACTGGATTAAGGATCCAGCCCTTTCCATAGTCCATAGGGGATGGACAGGACTTGGTAAATGCTGGCAAACAGACATATTGGTATTGAGTGTTCACAAACTTCCTAAAGTCTTCACTTCTTGAAATTACAATTCCCACTTCTTGGTGGTGACTTACAGGTTCTGAGAGCTCTGCACCTGTGTCAGAGATCTACACATAAGGAAATTAGTTTACTTTTGCCAAGAATTCTTTTGTGAATACCTGGCAGGTTATGATTAAGGTAAATTCAGTCATAGATATAGGTTTATGACCACATTTACCTGTGTGAATCTGCACCTTAGTGCTACTCAAGAGCCAGAAGTCTTCATTATGAGTAATGTACAAAGGACCACAGTGGGAAGGAATGGCAGAGAGAAGGTCAGGAAAATGTTATGCTATAATTGCTAGAAAAGGCTGTTTCATCAGAATTGGACTAGGTTATAACGATACTGATCAGGAAGCAAAGCATATCAATGACATATCTATCAAAATCTTCATTTGCTATTCTCAAATAGCGATTTTCTGCAAATCGCTATTTGAGAATCGCAAAATGCTACGTATGTTGGATTTGCAATCAATTTTGCAAATCCTACATATTCCTTAATTGTGAATCTCAAATTGCGATTCGCAATTAAGGAATACCTCCCCATTCATTCCTATCGGTCTAGAGGCCCGTAGGAATTAATGGGGAGACATTCTCAATTTGCAAATTGAGAATGCAATTTCAAGGGTGCAAGGGTGTCAAAAGGACACCCTGTTGCACCCCTGAAATAAGCATGGGTGCACTGCGGCGCACATACATGTCCTAAGGGCAATGTGCAATGTGAAGGGCTTCACATTGCACTTTGAAAAATGCAAAAAAGTGCATTTTTCAAAGAAATCGCAAATTACCACCACCTTGAAGTTGGTGGTAATTTGCGATTCCTTAAGGCCAAATTGCACTTTTTTCGTGCTTCATACATAGCATTTAAGGAATCGCAAAATTTGCGAATCCTTAACTGCAATCCCAAAATAAGGAATCACTAATTTTGCGATTCCTTTTTTTGCACGCAGATTTGCCTCATACATACCACTAAGCAAAATTGCGATCGCAAACGCCGAAATTCTGCGAATTTTGGCATTTGCGATCGCAATTTTGCTTGATACATATGGCCCGTAGCTCCAGTCATATGCGGACATGCCCTGTTTGAAATCTCCCAAATTTCACAAAGATGTCCATGGCTGCTCTCCAATGTACTATGTATACTTACTGAGTGTTTTATTTGTGGCCTCAAAGGTAGTGGCGATGCGCTGAGTTTGTGCGCCGATTGCAGGATTTCCAGTGGTCAGGGTATCATAGATGCATTCGTTTTGGCCACCACAAGCTGAATACGCTGCAGCATACGCGGAGGCATTTTGTGTCTTCAGGTCTTCGCTGAACACTGGAGTGAAGGTGCTTCTGCTCTGTACTGATTTTGACACAGCAGAAGAAAAGAGGCTGGTCCCAGTGACTTGCCCTGTGAAAGGAAGAAGGGGGAAACAAGGTCACATATCTGGTCTTTGGCAGATAGCTACCATACAATTAAACTGTAGAGCTGTGTAGGGTGTAATGGATCATGGAAATTCTAAGTAGCTGAAGATTGAAAAAAACAGTGGGCCCGATTCACAGAACTAACTTAAGACAAAATCCTGAACTTACTACTTTTGGTATTCACAGAAGTTAGGATTTTGTCTTAAGTTTGTCTTAAGACAGACTTAAGACAGACTTAAGTTAGGATTTTGTCTTAAGTCTGTCTTAAGTCTGTCTTAAGTTTGTCTTAAGACAAACTTAAGACAAAATCCTAACTTCTGTGAATACCAAAATTAGTAAGTTTAGGATTTTGTCTTAAGTTAGTTCTGTGAATACCAAAAGTAGTAAGTTTAGGATTTTGTCTTAAGTTAGTTCTGTGAATCGGTCCCAGTGCCCTTAAAGCAGATTGAGACAACAATGTAAAGATCCCTGCATGTCCTGAAACTATTGGATCTAGAAACACTTCAAACAGTGCATAGTCTGCTGAAATTACGGAATTTACGTTTAAGGGATTTCCCCATATCCTCTGCTACATCTATTGGAATGGCATCGGAGTACGCTGTCCACAAAACGCTAGGTCTGCCCACACAATTTTGAGTCTGGTGAACGACTAGCTTTATGCTGACAGAGTAAAATTTAATGTCAACGTAAAACTTCCAGTAATAGCCCAAGGGAGTGCTAGCCATCCAAATTAAGCCATCCAACCATCTACTTCTAACCAATTTAGAATATGCTTTAGGCTGTTTTTCTTTTTTCTTTTTTTAATTTGTATTCACCGGTAAGAATAACCTGGTAGTGAGGGCAGTTAAAAAGAAGAAAATGGCCAGCCAGATTTCTCATTTTCCTTGACCTTATCTTTATTGACCTTAATAATAGAGGGGGATATTATCAAGAAAGGGCGTTACATAATCGCCGCTTTTATCGGCAGGAAACTGCCGATAAAGCGGCGATAATGGGCTTGATAATATGCTCTATGAATTCCAATCGAAGCCCATGTTAGATGTGAAGACATCTAACATGGGCTTCGATTGGAATTCATAGAGCATATTATCAAGCCCATTATCGCCACTTTATCTGCAGTTTCCTGCCGATAAAAGCGGCGATAATGTAACGCCCTTACTTGATAATATGCCCCTGAGTTCCTTTCCTTCCCCCTCCAAACATGTGCTGCAGATGGAAACTCCACATTTGGTCCATTAAACTTCCCTATACACTGTTTAGTTCTTGCAAGACATTTCTCCTAGTAAGCCCAGATGGGATTAAAATATTATTCCTCTATCTCAATTAAGGAAAAGGCTAACATAATGGTTAAAAATTACTTCCATGCAGCTTAATAAGAAGGCTCACCCCTATGATTTAATTAACAAAATTGCAATTATGTACAAATGGATGACAATCTACAACAAGAGTGATATTTGGTGGGAGAACTCAATTACCACACAATTGACGGTGGAAGAGTGTCTAATGGGTCAACTTTAATCTACATGTTTATTTTCCTATCAGGAACAATTAAATAATCTTCCAACCATACCTTTGTGCAGTCTGACATTGAAGTTATTATTAATATCCATGACCGAGCCAGTAAAGAGCATGTCCAAGAAGGCAATGGCCAGTCAGGAGCTCATGGAGAACTAGGGATCTTACCACTGAGTTCGGCTAGGATAGCTTTTTGTGAATGATGTCTTAACTAGTGTAACAACTAAAGGTGACCAATGGAAAATCTGACAATGTCACCCCTAGACTACTTCCTGGAGAAACAAGTAAGAGCAGGGCAAAGAACAGAGCAAAACCCTATAAACCCCACAAATGTCTCTGTAACAAGGAACTAGTTAAAATACAAACAGCTATTCTAGCTCAGAGAGTGAATGCCTTACCCCAAAGCAAATATTAAGCAAATGTAACACAAATCCCAAATAATGATACTATAAAAATTATGCATCCTACCGAACAGGAAGGTAACTTGTTCAGTTTAAAAGTTTAGAACATATTGCAGCTAAAAAAGGTAGTGAGTGTCTGGTCGCTGTTGTTACTGAAGAGGTGTATTGCCTGGTGATTGCTGTTACTGTGGGTCAAGTGGTTGGTGACTGAGCTGATCTGTGTAGGACTGCACATGCAGAAAAGTCTGTGCTAATTATCTGCGACTCTAACAGAGAAATGGCATGTGCCCATCGTCTTTGGGACTACAAGTGGGCTATTTCGCAGGAAATGCTTTTCATCAAGGTAACTTCCGGGAAAAAGTATACAGGGTAGAGAGACAAAATATCGAAATTAAAATATCAATATACAATAATATCGATGTTTTAATTTCGATGGTATAGAATATCGATGTGCAATAATATCGATAGACAGAATATCGATATTAAGGTATGTATGTTACTAATATCGAAATTTTGTTTAGTGTTATGTATTTTATTATGTTGTTTATATGTTTGTTAAACATGTTTTTTAATGTATGTTTAGAAATTAGTCATTTTGTTTATATTTTGCGTTTTTGTATCAGAGCGGGTTGTGGGTTTATAGGGGAATAGGGTGGGAAGTAATTTAATTATAATTATTTAATTAATATTTGTTTTTATATTTTTGATTAATAAATAATTATTAATGAATAATTAATTGGTAATTCATTATTATTAATTAGTTAATTAAATTAATTAGAGTTAATGTAGTAATATTTATTATTTTTTGCTATTGTTAATTAATAATTAATTGGTAATTAATTATTATTAAGTGATTAAATGACAATCACATTTTTTATGTGATTTATTTATGTTTAGTAGGTTGTGTGTTTATAGGGGAATAGGGTGTGACATAGTTAAATTAAATTATTTAAAGAGATTGTATTTATTTATTGGTATTTATTGTTAATTAATTGTTAGATAATTAATTGGTAATTAGTTTTTTTAATTGTTTCATAATATTAATTATAAATATTTTATTAATCAATATTGTTTATTCTTGTAAATATCTTGTTAATTAATTAATAATTGGTAATTAATTATTAATTGGTAATTAATATGTGTTAATTAGTTAATTTATAATTACATCAATGTAATAATATTAATTGTTAATAATTGATTAATTGATATTTATATTAATTGTGTTTTTTTGAATGTGTAGTGTGTTGTGTGTTAAAGGGGGAGTAGTGTGGGAAGTAGTTTTTACCCCCATGCTATCCAACGCTTTCCCTACTGTTGCACCTTCTGGAGTGGGAATAGTAATTTTTACCCCTACGCTATCCAACGCTTTCCCTACTGTTGCACCCTCTGGAGTGGGAATTGTAATTTTTACCTCTACGCTATCCAACGCTTTCCCTATTATTGCACTCTTTGGAGTAGGAATAGTAATTTTTACCCCTACCTTATCCAACGCTTTCCCTACTATTGCACCCTTTGGAGTGGGAATAGTAATTTTTACCCCTACGCTATCCAACGCTTTCCCTACTGTTGCACTCTCTGGAGTGGGAATAGTAATTTTTACCTCTACGCTATCCAACGCTTTCCCTACTAATGCACTCTTTGGAGTAGGAATAGTAATTTTTACCCCTACCTTATCCAACGCTTTCCCTACTGTTGCACCCTCTGGAGTGGAAATAGTAATTATTACCCCTACGCTATCCAACACTTTTCCTACTGTTGCAATATGTGGAGTAAGTATATATATTAATTTATATGTAGAGTTTTCAATTTATTTTAAATGTATATGTATTAGTTATTATTTTTTAAATATGTTTTAATGTTTATATTTATAATTTGTTAAATTATATGTATTTTTTAATTATTTTTACATTATTATTAATACATTTAAAAAACGATATTTTTAACTTCAATATTTTTGTACTACGATATTTTTTTTGTGACATTTTTGTACTTAACTTTATGTAGATAGAACTCCGAAATTTTTGATGTCGATATTTTTGTGTCGATATTTTTGTATGCCTATATTCTGTCTGTCGATATTATGTCATAGATTCGTATACAGCAGGGACTTTGAGATGGATCATCATTTCCTGTATGTACACTGTGTTACTAAAGGTCAAGCAAAGCATGGTCTTAATCCTCTTTTGTACAATCCTACCTTTGCCTGGCTGACTGAGAATCTTTAATGTCTCTAGAGTCATTTTTCCTGGAGGGAGAACTATTTAACCTTTCATAGCCTCCCCCCACCCTTCACACCCATCCTGTTTTCTTTAGAAATGAACTATTTAAGAGATGGAGACTAACATGTCATTCCGTAGTTGAAGATTGCCCTTTCGGTGCTGTTGATGGGAATGGTGGCCCCATTCGGATTTGTCAAATCATCATTTTTGTCCAAGTTCCACACACCTGAAAAACAAAATTACATTAGCACCAGTGGGCAGCATCACTGAAACTTTCCATCACCCTCTGAGATGAATTAATAAGCCTGTCCCACATTACATACAACATGGATCCAAAGACAATTGCACACGGGCTGATAACGATGACTATCAGTCTCATATCATCTGTTGAGAGAGCGTTCTTTTCTAGGCACCGCAAGCCCTCCTCATCCTCATGCCTTCCCTTTGCTTAGACAAACCCAGGAGTGCCTTGTGACATGTACATTGGTTTCGAACACGTCTACCACTTTTATATACATCACTCAAGCTGGTAGGAAGCTCGGGTTTTTCATATTCCTTCAGTGAATGATAAAGATCCTCTATTACCCAAGCTGAATGTAAAGCACAACACAAGAAGACCATGGTTGGCCTTGGAAACCATTGGTAATCCTTGATTAACCATTCCTTGACCATCGTTAACTAATCATGGTCAATGTAGGCTGCTGACTCTCTGCTCTAGCATCTGGCCGCAGCTGAATAATACTTCCGCTTAATCTTCCAGATATTTCTGATCTGTTTCATAGCACTAACGACTCCTGTTTGAAACTTTGACTCATTCCATTTGTAGAACTGCAATGGCCCTAAGGACACAGGATAAAACCGTTGGAGGTTGTAGGACAGAGAGCTGCTTTGGCCGGTGAACAACCTTTACAACGCAACTTTTACATCGTAGAGCCTTTACAACGCAACCATTACAACGCACACTATTACAACGCATTGCTCTGGGAGGCGCTCTAGGATAGGGAATAGGTTAATTTACTATCCAATAACCTTCCCTAGTGTCAACGGGGACTGGAGTTGGAATAGTAAATTAAACTATTCACTATCCAGCACCCCAAAGCACTATGCGTTGTAATGGACTGCGTTGTAATACTTGCGTTGTAAAGGCCAGCAATTTAAAAGTATGCGTTGTAATGTCATACATCCGCTTTGGCCTGTCCAGCTCTAACCCAGAACATTATGTAAAGGAAATCCACAGATATGCCATTGTGTAGAAGCAAAACTGATTGCTGCTGTATGAAACCTTCAGGTGTTTCAATATTTCTTCAGCTCCTCTTCAGAACTACCTGGAATACTTGTGACTTCTTAGCCAAACATTTGTAAAACTGTAATGCAAATTGAAGTGTTTGGACCCATTTAAAAACATTTTTGATGCACAAACCACAACATCGCCCCAGGTGAGGGCCAGGTTCTTTTGTTGCACTGCCATAAGGGGTTGGGTCATATTCCGTGTCTGCATTGAGCTCCAAGTGTTGCACCAAGAATGTTGTCCACCATCTGAGGTGTCCTCCCTTCTGTCTGCCTCCATTACATAATTGCAGCTGGTTTCACTCTGACCAAATCATGTTTGGATTACTGCGATGCCATCTACGCATGTCTTCTATAAACATTCTTGCTAGTCTTCAAATGGTCCAAAGCCTGGTCGACCGGGTTATACTTACCGAAGGATAGAGGGATCATACATTATGCTATGATCATGGGGCACTAAATGGCCATGATTCCGGATATGCTCCAAAGAGCTCCCAGCCTCACCAGCCCTCAGTGTACCATAACTTTCATGCCATTAAGTCATTGATATATGAAAGTCTTGGATGCAGAACACTTATTGTTCAGGGCTCCATTTAATGGAATAACCTGTCATTTCAAATAAGACCTGGAAAACCATTGCAGATGTATTGGATAACCCTGGGCGAAGCACTATGCTCCGCTCGCGGAGTTTGCGAAGTTTTTGCAACTTCGCACTACGCGAGCGGCACGTAGCACAGTGCGAACATGCGTAGTGCAGCGTAGCGTAGTGCAGCGCTCATTTTTTGCTTGTTCGCGGTCCTGAACGTCATGTTCGCGACCGCGAGCAAGCAAAATGACATCCCGGCGAGATTCTCAACGCGAGGAGGTCAGGTTTCTCATTGTGAGTGGTTGCGCATGCTCGCGACCGCTCTCAATGAGAAACTACCTGTTCGCGTTGAGAAAGCTGCCGCTCGAGTAATAATCTCCTCGAGCAGCAGAAAACTACAGCTCGCACTGTGCAAGATGCCGTTTTCAATGCTTGCACAGTGCCGGATGCTTGTCCGCACTGTGCAATCATTGAAAACGCATCTTGCACAGTGCAAACATGCTACTACGCAGCTCGCGTAGTGCTACGTGAAGTTCGCGAAGTGCACTTCGCGTTGCTTCGCGTAGTGCTACTTTGCGAACTACGCCCACCCTTAGCACTTAACACTCACCTCTTCTATTCTGCCTTTGAGTAGTCACTTACTTCTTCTGCTGAGAAACTCCACCCTTCGCACCTCAGTGCAGTGAGGAGCTTCAATCTGGACCATACCCTGTTGGTGTTTGCCCGGCTCTTTCCTACCCAAAGCATTTTCATCCTATTCACAGCATTAATGAGATTTCCTAAACATTTATGAGCATAAGCATGATCATTTCTTCTCCCCATAATTTTCCCTCCACCTTTCTTAAACCTGACACACTTTGAAGCGTCTATCACCAGCATGTTAATCATATAGTAATTATAATGCTCATAAAACAGTTAAATCCTTACCCAGCAGGCCGCTAGTTCTGTTGAGGAACTGGGCGGGAAGACTTGAGACTGCGCTCAGGATTCCAAGAGAAGAAGAAACACTTATAGACAACACCCCATCAAATGTCGCTGTGACCGAGTTGTTCCCTTGGGTCAACAGGATTCCAGTTCCAATGTAAACGTCAGCATCCATGTCTGTGTAGCAAAGGAGATAAATACAATATCTGTAGCAATACCAGGAGTCAAGACACAGCAACGTGGGCATCAACTGACAAAGCAGCTACCAAGACTTAGGTACTTGGCTGAATGGTTCATTTACTTATCTGAGAGATTGAAAGGCAAGTCTTAAATAATTTAAATAAACTGGAAAAAAGCAAAAAAACTGGGCTCCCCAATAACATTAGAGGTGGAGGCAAGTATCATGAGGAGCTCAAACACAAGGGGCCCGATTCACAGAACTAACTTAAGACAAAATCCTAAACTTACTACCATTTTGGTATTCACAGAAGGCACTTACTCATTTTGGTATTCACAGAATGCACTTACTCATTTCGGTATTCACAGAATGCACTTACTCATTTCGGTATTCACAGAAGTTTGGATTCCTTAAGTTAGTTCTGTGAATCGGGCCCAAGATACCAAACTCAAGGGCACGCCCTTGTACTGCTTCTCCGGCATTACAAGAAATGGGGGAGTTTGGACAGCTGAGGAAGACCAACTCTGTCCCATTCCCTTATCAGCCAATATTTTGAAACACTTCCAAGTAACCCTGCTAATAGGAAGCAGCATGACAATTAGGCTCTAAAGTAAACATAAGAGAGTAAGGAATGATGGCTTATGAAGAAATGCTCACAAGACACTTGAGGAACAGTAGGCCAAGAACAGCCACAAAAGACAATGGGGAAGATTTACAAATATGTCACACAATGCTGTGCTGCAGGGTACCCATCCAATATTAAATCCTATGCTTAGACTAACTTTCAAACTTTTCCAACACGGAATGTGTGCTGTACAGTACGAATATATATGACGATACAATGCAAACATTTACAACGTATACTTTTACAACGCGTTTTTTACATTGCAACTACCTTTACTTCACATAATTTGGAACGCATCCCATTACAGCGTATTTTTTTAAAAATACCATTACAATGCATTCCATTATAACGCATACCATTGCAAATCATGCCATTACAACACAAAATACTTTTAGGGCAACAGTAGGGTAAGTATTGGATAGCGCGGGGTGAAAATTACTATTCCACTCCAGTGAGTGCAACAGTAGGGAAAGTGTTGGATAGCATAGGGGTAAAAATTACAATTCCCATCTACCTCAAAACCCATACCCACCCTAAAACTATAAAATCTCCATTACTTACCTTATAATGCGTTGTAATGGCATGCCTTGTAATGGTATGCTTTCTAATGGCATGCATTGTAGTGGCATGCATTGTAATGGCATGTGATGTAAAGGCAGTTGCGTTGCAACAGTTGCGTTGAAAAAGCAGTGTGATGTAATGACCGAGTTTTAATGGATATTTCCCGTACAGTACAGCACACATGTAATGTTGGAAAAGTTAGAAGAAATAAAAACATTGCTCCTTTTACCACTTCTCTCGAGGAAGTGTTATTTTGTGGTGCAAAGACCTGTCCAGCATTCTTACTAGATATGGTTTTGCACCAAACTCTATGGGTGGATCCATGTACCACCCAAGGAACAACCCCTAACTCATCGTAACACAAAGTACCGCGTAGCTCTATTTGAGTTACTTTTTGATAACTTTCCAATGCAAAACAAGTTTTGTTCCAGAAGGAAAACGGCTGATCAAGACTTCATGCCAATTTGCATTACTCTTTGTGTCTATACACCAACACTGCCTCAACTGCTTTCCCACCTGCCCCTTCATTTGGTGAGAGAATAGTTAGATTACAGGAGAGGCTACAATGCAGCCATTGCTGTGTTCTCTGTACAGAGATGTCAGATAGATTTTCAAAGAATCTTGGCTTCAGGAGTATCATCTGTGCATGGCCTCGATGGATGTTACACATTTACTAGAGCCTTTGTAAAGGTTGATATTGGATACCATTTGGCGACAAGAATATACTGCTTCTGTCTTTCTTCGATTGAACGTCATTCCAAATATGTTTATCTCCCTTTATGTCAACAATATAAACTTTTGAATCTTGCCAAACAATTAAACTTACAGTTTACCTACATGAACCTTCTGTTAACTACACAATCTCCAACACATTACTATTTATGGTATTGGCTTAAAGCAGTACATATTATATTGTGTTATATAATGCCACACTATGTTTGGTGCTTTGAGAGTGAGCCGTAAAGTACTATTGGGCATCTAATGAGTGTCTATTGATTATCTATTAGATATACAACTTTGGCAATGGTCTATTAAAGATTCATATACTTCTTTTGTTCATCCACTATAATATTGACTATCTTTTAGGTGTCTTAAGGGGTATCCATTGACTATTCTTTGGTTATCTATTACGTAACTATTGTGTAGCAATCCATTAGATATACATTAGCTTTCTAGAAGGTATTTATCTAATGGGCCTCTATTGACCATCTTTATTGCGTCTACTAGATATTTCTTTCTTATGTATTTGCATTGCTGTACACAAATATAAAAAGTTAATGGATAGGTATTTGGTAAATATCCATTGTGGGTCTATTGGCTATCTATTAGGTATCTGCTACATAACTATTGGGTATTTATGTTTATCTATTGGGTATCAACTGCATATTTATTGTATCGTATATCATCTTTATTCGGTTTCAGATATTAAAACCAAAAAAAAAAGACAAACAATAAAAACAATCCTATCAGTGACATACCAGGACACAAGGACTTAAAAAAGAAAACACACAAATGCGAGGCCACAGGTGAATTACATACAATACCAGCATATTTATTGGCTTTTAGGTATATATTAGATAACTATTGGTACGTATTAGGTATTTTTCAGATACATATGTAGATATATATTGGGCATCTATTGACCATAAATTGGCTACCTATCTGCAGAAGCAAAGTCTATCATTTATGTAGCTCACTCAGTAAACCTAACCTTTTCCCAACTCAGTATTGTTTAGTTTGCACCACAATCACACATGGCTTTTGACCCGCCTCAATGTAAGCACATGGGGAAATAGAGGCCAGAAGAGTCAAGTATTGAGTGAGCCAATCCTAGAAACAGTTGTTTGAGAGGGATGAGGTACTTTACCATTAGAATAGAAAAAAGCCACGGCTTGATTGTTTAGTGTAACTTGTAACGTGTCGTTCTGAAGAAACCACTCCACCTGCAAAGAAATAAACAGCATAAACAATCAAATCCTTTGCATGTGCTATTCTAATTCAAAATGGTCAATTGCACAATTGAATAGTGTACAACAAGGATGCAGAATCTGCCACCAAATGTTTTGTGAGTTTCAGGGGGTAAGAAAATAAATCCTTGGCAGTGTACATGACAAGAATCAATGCTTCCTAAGGGTAAACAATGTTTACCACAAATCTTTCTCCCCGCAGGGAATCACAACGTGGTCGTTACAACGACCGCATTGTGATTCCGCATACCATTACTCCGCAAGTCGGAACAACGACTTGCTGAGGGGGGGGGGTTGGATTTAAAATCCAACACCTTCCCTATTGTCTGCACAAATTATACTATTCCAACATCCAGCGCCCCACTGGACTTGCGGAGTAATGGTATGTGGAATCACAACGTGGACTTTGTAACAACCATGTTGTGATTCCCTGTGGGGAGAAATACAGCGGGATAATGTCATTCATTCCTTCCTAAGTAGCTCAAATTTGGTAGGTTCCCTAGTAAACAGTGATTCATTTGAGTTGGTATTTGCCAGGACTCAGCCCTGAAATCATTCGAGCTTACCTGAACTTAATTAGGGTGCTTGCATTTGTGGTTGCACTGATTGTGCAGTGGCAAGAAAGTTGTACATTGTGCATGAGAGGGTGTCTGCTGCTGAGTGGCATTTCTGATTGTGAGAGGGGAACACACAGTTTTAATTCAGGTAGAACAGAGCTACCATGCCCAATTGGCAGTGGCATCAATAGAACACAAGGCATCACTCACCCCACACCATACCCAAAGCAGGCAGAGGCACTAGCCCACTGCATTGACTGATTTTGCCAAGGTGGGCATTGCCAGCACATATTCCGGAGAGCCACATGCTGAACCATAGAACGGTGTTGGACCAACTGACTGATCTACCATTGTCGTGGCCAGATTTAGATTCAGAAAACAAGCACACACTCCCTGCAAGCTAGTAGCCTGTCTAGTGCTGGGTGTGTTAATTTATTAAGCTATCTTGCTGTTTATATTCTATTCTACTGGACTACAAAACCCAGAATGCAAATGCAAGCTTCACTGGACAAGCTACTCTCCCAGGCATCTCAAGGCCCATGTAATCCATTTTTGCATTTAATTTACCACTGCTTATCTGAAACAAATGACAACATGGAATGCATGTACTGGTATATTCTGAGTGCTGCACAACTCTAGTTGGGGATCAATGAAGCACTATACATAGCATGAGCTCTGGCATAGGAGCTGTATCACTGAAATTGACAGAATGTTTATGGTGTCACCAGTGGTTCCAATGGACAGAGTGAGAAGCGCCATGGGTCCTTGCACTTACATTCTTTCACAAACTAAACCAGAATCAGTCTATTCAAACAGTATATTGTTGGTAGTCTTCAGCTGGAGGATTCTACTTTGAAAGGGCACAGATCAGTACAGCCTGTTACTTTCCAGCCTGATCTCCTCCAGACAGTCAAAGGTTGGGTATTTGCAGAGTGGGGTAATGCAAGATAATGGAGTGCATGCAACCACTGCTGATGGTGTACCTGGGGCTGTGACATGGCAGAGACATGCTTCTGGCAATGTTCATGCATCATCTTTCATCCACCTTGCACAGAAAATATTGAAGATGAATGCTGACCCTGAAGAGGAAACTGAAGTCAATTGAATCATCTCTGCTTCAATCCCCCTACCAAGGAGTTCTCAACACCAGAGGGATTTGCCAGTAGATACTTCCTGGGTCAACTTTGGAACCAAGGAAGTTGGCATTAGCATTAATTCACGTTTTGGCTTTTGTCCATGGAGAATCTGAAGCCATGATGGCTTTGGGAATCACAGAGTAGCATCTGACTTTGAAGTGCAAGAGAGTCCATTTATTTTATAAAAACAAAAGCTCTTCCTTCTGGAATACGTCACAGGCCAATTTGGTTTGATGTGAGCTTAAAGTTAAATTCCAAAAATGTGTTCATCATTCTGCTAAAAAAAGGGAAGTGTGGAAGACCTGAGGCATGGGTTCCTTCCAAAGGCCCTGTAGCCTGTCTTTTGTAAAAGCCCATATTGGATCACCGGCTCTTCGTTTTGAGCCTGGATAAGAGGGAGAGAGAATATTGTCTAATTTCCCCACTGGAGGAACCACAACTGCAGCTGTCCTAAATTCCGTTTAAATCTCTGCCTAAAATGACACACAGAGAAGCTGCAGTCCGCTATGCAAAATGCCTCCATCGGAGAATTATAAGACTTGTGAGAAAGTGCTCCAGGTTGCCAGAATCAGCAAGAGACCGATTGTAAGTCCAGTGAGTTTCTTGAAGTCAGTCATTAAGGGCTACAAGAGAACAGTAATGTGGTATTAACTCTTTGGGATTTCAGCAATGCCAAGCACTGCTTTTACTGACCGTGGTCAAATTGTAATTTCTGAGGACATCCACTGGTGGAGAAATGGTCCTTGTTCCAACAAGACACTGCTTTGTTGGGGAGCGGAAGAACTTGTCACCACCCTATTGATTTTCATAAGATGTGATCAGTGCTTGTGATGCATAAATCTGTTACAGCTCATGGGGGAGCCTACTAAATGTAAATGTATTTATATAGCACAAATCACCGACACGGTATCTAAGCGCTTGCTTAGGGAACCCGTCCTGGTATTCCCCTGTGAGATACCCCGGCAGGGTATCCACAAGGTGAAAGCCAGGCCTCCCGCCGCGAGGGGCTGCAGTGGAGATTAAGCAAGCTATTGCCCAGAGTCGCAGAGTGTGACCCCAGTAGGCACCGGAGCGAGAATTATCGAGTCTGTGGAATTTTAGAGCCCAAGACCCGCCGAGGCGGGGAATCGAACCCTGGTCCACGGCCGATCTCAGTTTCCGGGTCTGCCACCTCTAACCACTGAGCCACACTTCTCCACCCTACAAACCTCCCCGAATCCCTCAAAATAAGAGCCAACTGAGGGGAGACTTGTCCTCCATCCAACGGTCTTTCACTGAGCGCCAACAAACCTTAGGTACCTGCAAGCACAAATCAGAGAGTCTAGAAATCACCTCTACCTGACTTTGAAGCTGTCTCACCAGATACAGCCTTCTGCTAAAATCTGCTGGACAAATCTGAATGCTCCAATGCTCTCTAAGTCAGAAGATAAAATCCTTGGTCAGCCCTGGCACCAATTTCTAATCAATGTTGTGCTCCTGTGGGTGGCTTCAATTGGTCGAATGCTGAATTCCTAGAAGGAGATGTTGTTATTTTTTCACCTTTCCTATTGGCTTGCATTACATGTTTAATTTCCAGGTCTCCTCATGGACTGCTTTCTTTAATATCAATATCTAATGAAACCATGATCCATTTTTCAAACAGAAACAGAAGGGCTTTTCGTCAGAGATACAACTGGGTGCACAACCTATAGTAGACGCACTAGATACTAAATACCATATATGGGTGGTGCAACTGGGTGAGTGGAGAGCCCTTGGAACCGCTCAATAATTGGTGGCGAAAACTACCAACTTGCAAGAATTGTGGGGTTACCCAATGCACTCAAAAAAGTAGATCACATGTTATGTAACATTCAATATTCATAATCATAAAACAAAGCAACAGAGAAATGTAGGAATCTCCAGTG
This sequence comes from Lissotriton helveticus, assembly GCF_964261635.1. Lineage (NCBI taxonomy): Eukaryota > Metazoa > Chordata > Amphibia > Caudata > Salamandridae > Lissotriton > Lissotriton helveticus. Next base: position 31,500,700 of record NC_136072.1, on the reverse strand, counting down.
GGAGAGTGGTCCGATGGAGTCCTTTATTTTGTAAAACAGCCAGCCATTGGTGATCTACTTTTTTGAGTGCATTGGGTAACCCCACATGATCCATTTTTCATTTTACAAAATTACTCTAGTTATACTACTTCGATCTTTATGGTTCATAATTCCTTTACTGTTCAGCTGATTTTGAACTGTTACACCACATACCTCCTACACATATGCCTGATGGTCCGCCTTTCAGCTCAGACCCCGCTACCAAAGGTGAGCTAGTGATACCATAAGGGACAATAAACATGTCCTTCTGGGTTTGAGGCCCTGTCCTGGCTCATTCTTCCACAGCCTGTGAGTCAGATTCCAACCAGACTCTTTGAATATTTGTAAATTCTCACTTTTCTGCTCAGTCATGAGTCTACATGGAAGACAGATCTTCCGGCTTTTCTGATATAAACTATCTATATATACCTAACTCTTCAGGGTTCTCTGTACACTCCAAGGCATTCAGTTAACAGTTTATTATCCAGGTAGTGACCCATGGTCTTCTAATGTTAGTATTTAAAGAGATCTTGAAACAAAAAATGGACTGGTCCATTTTCTGTCTCATGGCTGATGCACTGACATAGAGTTTGGCTTTATAAAAACCACTGGGAAAGGCAACTTGTGTGCAAACCATTGTTAATCAATAGGGACAGGAATCATTGACCATAAGCACTAACCTGTATTTTGGATGTGCTGGAGCTGTACAGACAAACAAAGGCATTGAAGTTGGTAGCCAGGGCTGTGCCAGTCTGGGTGGTGCGGCCCTGCAGAATTAAAGACGAGTCTGCGCCCGTTGCATTCAAGACAATGAAGTCCCCGAGACCATTGAAGGTGTAGCTGAACGCATCCAGGGTGGTAATGTGGGGGTCTCCATACATCCAGGCTGCAACAGAAGACGACAACTATGAAACACACGTGTGTAAAGCTCTACCCAGCATCCAAGGTCACTGATATGCCAAGAGATGCCCAGGAGGATCCTAAAGGGGGATGACATCACCGGGCATAGCACAGCAATGCTTATTGATATAACTAACGGGATACAAAAAACACGATGAGTAAAACAGGGTGATATAAGGCACTTTCTGTTGTCTGGCATATATTATCAAAAGAACATAGGCACTGTGGGCCCGATTCACAGAACTAACTTAAGACAAAATCCTAAACTTACTACTTTTGGTATTCACAGAAGTTAGGATGGTGTCCTAAGTTTGTCTTAAGACAGACTTAAGACATATTAAAGACAGACTTAACCGCTTCAGCGCGGCGCGAATTTTTGCGCTGTGCTGAGCGTTCTATTGAGCCTATGGGCTCATGACGGAACGGTTACGTCATGAGCACAGCTCCACCGACGCTCATGACGGAACCGTTCCGTCATGAGCATCGAAGGGGTTAAGTTAGGATTTTGTCTTAAGTCTGTCTTAAGTCTGTCTTAAGACAAAATCCTAACGTCTGTGAATACCAAAAGTAGTAAATTTAGGATTTTGTCGTAAGTTAGTTCTGTGAATCGGGCCCTGTTAGTCCATCCAAAACTAATTCACAATTCAATAAGACTCAAGGTTGGAAAACTCGGGTACCATGATGAAGGATATAGGAACACAAAATGGGTTCTTCACGGAGTGATGACCCAGCATCTATATATTATCTGATGTTCCCTTCACCTTAACACTAAACACTCATTGCCCTCAAATAAACAAATCTCACACTTACCAGGGGATAATGGTTCGTAGCCCTTGCAGTCAATTCTTGGTCTCTTCTCCTCGTACATGGTACAGAAGCTTAAGTCATCCACCTTATTGCAGCACCAGTCGAATGCCTGTAACTCTGAGTCTGAAGAGAAATTGAGTTTTGTAGCTTCTCAGAAAGAGGTTAGAAGTGTATTCATTACCTGCTGGTTTAAATATCTTCTCCATGGTTCTTTTGTAGGCACATCCTACTGTTTGCTAATTCATTTCACAGTTCAGCCCATTGCCTACTTGCTCCTCCAATTATCTCTCTGCTGACCCTTCTCTCTCATAGACCATTGTCATATATTATCTTCTCTCCCTCAGCTTAGCAAAATTTACCCAAAGAGAGAAGTACAACCAAATATCACAATGTATTTATTTATATTAACGTTTATTAGAACATTGGAATGTTGGGAGCTCCATTGAAAACAACGGAGTGCTCTGGGTTATAATGGCTGGTATAAGCCTGGAGCACAAACATTCCAATGTTTCTTTGTTCACTGCTCTGGCTGTGAACAAAGGCCTCAGGGAGCCTGAGGGGATTCCAATTCCCTCGCCCTTCCAAAAGGCTTTGTTTTTTTTGTTAGAACATTCTGAACTCTAGTGACAGAATGTTCTAACAGCCTTATAGCCCTTCATAGATGGGCTATACCGCTATTAAAGTCCCTCTCCCTTGTTAAAGGCCCTCGCCTTCGACTCGGGGCCTTTAACGCTGGAGAGGGCCTTTAATAGCCGGTACAGCCCTTTACGGCGGGCTATAAGGCTATAATAAGTGGCATATCTGATCCCTGCAAGGAAATCTTGTGAAATAGGAATTGTGGATTCTGAAGCAACCAGAAGGTCCTTTGACAGCAGAGTTGACACCCATCCGGATTCACACTAGATTGACCATTCACGTTGCTGAATCCGGTTGTCCAGATTTAACCTGTTTTGGGCAGTTTTCAGTATGGTCTTGGCAAATTGAGCAATGTTCCTTGAATAACAGATCCCTCAATAGTAAAAATAAAACAAAGAATGGCCAAAATCTACTCTGTCTTGAATGACCATCAATAATGTTTTTTTGTCAAGAGTTGTTGACGGAGGATGTCAACAGCGTGGGATACCTTTACACCTTGCTTCCGGACTCAGCAGGCCATCAGGCACACAAAGGTACACTCTTCCCACAAGTTGTAAAACAGATAAAACCATATGACAAAGGCTTAAGTTTGCGTGAGCTAATATGTGTGCTGATGCCCAGAAAACTAAAAAAGACGGCAGGGAATGCCTGCTGCCCTGTACATTGCATCTTGTTTTCAATGCATTTCCAGAAAAAACATGCCTATCTAACATGCATTACATGTAATAACACAACTTTTGTATGGGAGTATTTGGACATGATTATGCTAATAAGAAGCATTCCTATAGCCACAATGCAAACTGAATTGTCAATTTGTAATTAATAATAGGTGCTTATTACTATCTAATTCAATTGTATTCTTTTTTTACCTCAGAAGGATGAAAATGTGAGTTGTCTTCCAAGAATCCATGCTTGTGCCTTAATGGTTGCCAGACAAATGTTGGCAGAAGTTGGCTCACTGAACTATTTATCAAGTCAGGAACTTGTGACTTTCAGTTTACACAGTGACTTCTGTAAAAAAAAAAAACTGGGTCCCACTGTACTAACTTATTTTGATTTCTACAGGGGAGTTGTGTGTTATGTGCAGTGCTCTGCAGCAGACGCATAAACCCTCCAAGATATTTCATGATAATTCAAACCTATGGTCAAGGCTATTGGACTGATATAACAATGGATGGCCATGGTTTGAGCAGCATGGGTCATTAAACTTTGCACCGATTCGGTATTTAAGAGTAGGTAAATTGGAAGTAGGCAGATGTAGGTCATTTTTATTTTTCAATTACCGAATCTGTAAGATTCGGCATTTACCGATTCTGTAAATACCGAATCGGTATTTCCCATTGATTCCTATGGGCCTTGAAGCCCATAGGAATCAATGGGAAATACCGATTCGGTATTTACAGAATCGGTAAATACCGAATCCTGGCAGGGGGAACGGGGTGTCACTTTGACACCCTGTAGCACCCCAATTGCAGGCTTGTGTGCCATGTGGCACACATACATGCTCTAAGGGCATGTCTGTGTGTCACATGGCATAGGTGTACATGCACAGATGTGCATGTACACTGGAATTCGGGATTTTACCACCCAATAGGATTGGGTGGTAAAATAAGAAATCCTAAGGGCCTGTGGCACTGCAAACTGTGCCACCTACATATGGATTAACTAACAGAATCGGTATATTTACCGATTCGGAAAAATACCGAAGTGGTAAATTTACCGAATCGCTAAATATACCTATTCTGTAAATTCCGAGCCACCTACATGTCAAAAGCCAAATACCGGTCGGTAACGGACGAAATCGGCCGTTACCGACCGGTATTTGGCTACCTACATCTGGCCCTTAATGTCTTAATCAAAAATTAGCCGATCAGAATTGATCAATTAGCTTTTGCATATTTTCAGGTGCAGATATGCACCCCAAGTGCGGCGTATTTAATGACTTCAACTTCCCATATACTCTGAGAGTTGCTGGATACACATAGAGCCCTACAACCATTACTTTAGCCTCCCAATCTGTGCTTGGCTTTAGTGAGGTGTGAAAACTGGTCCCAGAAGGAAATCAAAGTCTTAGGCCTGGTCAAAGATGGGCTGGGTGTGTGCGGCATGTTATCGCTACAACCTCAGGAGAGACACAGAGGATGAGCCTAGGAACTTAATTAAATTGAAAGGGAGAGAGAGAGGTGAAGCTTTCATAATCATTGTTTAGTGTAAGTAGAGACCTGAAGAAGGGAAAGACTTTATTCCCTAGGCCAGCAGTAACCAGGCTGACTGTGAAGCAAGAGAGAGACAAACTACCCCCGGAACCAGTTTGAAGCGGACACAGGAAAGGGACTGCCTATTTCCATGGCCCGCCTCTGGGTGTAAACACGGGCTCTGCAAAAGAAAGGAAAGGTAACCCTGTCTTGGAATTTTAAGAGTAAGGTGCACTGTGGGACTGTTTGCAGTAGGGCAAACAGGGACTGCTGATAAGGTCGGTATGATTACCCCTCAGAACGTGTACCCTATTGGTTAGATAGGAGCCAAGAGTCACGTCTACGCACTGGCTTTTGCAAACCATAACAGTTGCACCCCCAAGGAATACTCCTCAGAAGACGTTCTGGATCTGTGGAGGATCAGAAGAGCACTGGACCTTCCTTCATGTAACCTGACAGGAGCCCTGAAGGACTGGTGCTGCAGAAGTAGGCTCCAAGAGTCATTTGACAGACCTCCTGGGTGCCTCCAGGGGCACTCCAAGCTCTACGAAGTCTTTTTCTTGTACCATCTGGATCTAGACTGGAACCTGCTACTGGCTACCGCTGGAATAAGCTGTGGCACCTTAGTGCTATCCCTGAGGTCATAGGAGACTTAGAAGTCACCAAGAGGAGCTTCTCTTAGAAGATTCTTAGAAGATTTGTAGACTTCCAAGACCCCCAGAGTAGCATTGGGACCTTTGATGTGAAGGATGGATGGAAAGAAGAAAGGCATGGGGAGAAACAAGGAAAGAGAGGGAGGGAGGGAGAAAGAAAGAAAGAAAGAAAGAAGGAAAGAAAGAAAGAAAGAAAGAAAGAAAGAAAGAAAGAAAGAAAGAAAGAAAGAAAGAGAAAGAAAGAAAGAAAGATAGAAAGAGGACTATTGTTTGGAGATCTCTTGGAAGACATTGATCTTAAATTAATCTAAAACTCGAGCTTTAAGAGGCACCGCTTGTCCTTTTACAAAAATCATAGGAGGGAACACCCATCAGCCTCACAACCACCTCCTGGATGCTTCTCGGGATGGTTAGACACACTTCCTTTGCTCACTTAGTACCGTAGAGGTATAGTTTGAAGTGTGTGTGTGTGTGTGTGTGGTGGGAGGGTTACTTTAATTAACCAGCCTCTCCCTTCTGGTATTCCCCAATCATCAAACAGAGTCTAGCGCCCTGTTGGAGAGCAGCATACAAAACCGTGTAAAAGACTTGCCAGGGACTTGTGAGGTGGCCCCACTGCACAACAACATGTATCAAGACAGTCAGGTTGGGATGACAAGTAGCAAGTGTCACATGGACCTTGGATAAGTGACTTTTGAACCCTCTCCGGAGGACCCCACTATGAGATCCTTTCACAGAACCTGTATTCAGAAAACCTAAAACTAAATCAAATAAAAGAAAGCTTTATTTGATTGCTATATCATAAAAACACATAAAAAAGGATTGAAAAACAGATCAACAAGTGCATCAATTGGATAATATCCTGCAAATGTACACATAATCGCTGGTATGTTATAAGGTTAAAAAAGCAGTATTCAATTAGTAAACAACAATCAAAAACATACCAGGCAGTACATGATAAAAAAATATCCTACAAATGTACACATAATCTATAGTATGTTACAGAGTTAATATTAAATTTAAAACTTCATCTGGTTATAATCGATTAAATAAGCATGCTTTTCCTTTGACTCAAAACTTCCTTCAGAAAGAATACAATTCTTAAAACACTATGGGGCATATTATCAAGGGGGTTTATCTCCGCTTTTTGGCTTTAAAAGCCAAGAAAGCGGAGATAAAATTATCTCCCTATTACCAAGCTGTCGCTAACACCAGTTAGCGACAGCTAATAGGAGATAGCGACCATCTTGGGCCCCGCTTTGCATGTCAGTGATATTTATCACTAATAACATGCAAAGTGGGCGTGCCAAGATGTTAGCGACTGGAAACAGTTGCTAACATCGCTATCTCCTATTACCAACTTTTGGAGATATTCGCGCTAAGCGCGAATATCTCCAAAAGCTAACACCTGCCCTGATCAGTTCTTAGCCATGTTATCCAATGGGAGGTGGATAACATGGCTAAGAGCATTTGCTCGATAATGCATGAATATCGCTGACTTTTCAGCGATATTCATGCATTGCGGGAGTTTTTTATCGCATTTGCGATAAACCTTGCTAATAGCAAGGTTTATCTGCGATAAAAATCGCCGATGTGTGGCGATAATTTTTGTCTCTAAACAAGTTAGAGACAAAAATTATCGCTAGTTGTTGGTAATATACCCCTATGCTCGTTATCTAGGTGTTGCAGTGCAAGAAGAGCAGGTCAACATTGGCAGAGAACAAACAATTTTAAAACTGGTACTAAGTAGATTTTTCTTACATGGGAATAACATCTGCAAAAGAGGAACACATGTATCGTGGATTGGCTGGAGTTATCGTCACAGGGGCAGGGTAGAAGAGTACGAGTCCAGTCATTCAGTGTGGGTAAAGTGACTAGTTATGAAATACCCCCAACCTAAATCTGGTTAATAAAAACCTATCGTATACTCCAGGTACCAAAGTCAAATAGGGTTGAAGGCTAAAAGTGGATAAAATCAACTGGTGGCGCAGGACTGTTGGTTTCAGTATCTCGGAGGACATTCTTATAGAGTCCAACAACAAGAGGCCCTCCTTTCATAATTCTTTTCTTGTTATTGTCCCAATTGTTCTAGGATTATTAAAACAGTCTATATCACCAAGATCTAGTAAGAAGTTGCGGACGTACCTTATCCATGGGATCTTTAAGACCCCTTCTAGTTTCAAAATATCTAGTAAAATATCTGTGCCAAGAAAACCTCTGCCTACTTGACCACTGATGTCACCTGAACAACTCTCACCTTGGTGAATTCAAGCTCCCTACTCCTCCTTTCCTTCCTCCCACCCATTTGCCAGCTCAATCTATGAAGAACCAACCTCCTTGTGACAATAATGTCGTACAGGTTTTCAGTAATATTAATAAACAGGACTTATGTATCATTATTAAATGCACCACAGACTGATGGGCATCACTTTCATCAAGGAGATATTGGGCACAAAAGTAGCCATGATTGTTTACCTTCGACAGATGCATTTTGGGAGAAGGTCCATGCTCTTTCCTGGTAGCCTTCCAACAGTTGGCCCTCTTTCTTGTACACACATCGAATGCCACCCCCGTTTGAGTTGGGGGATGAGGTTCGCATCAGCTGCTGAGACTTGGTAAGACCTGGAAAAATCACAGATTTTAGTGTGGGTTCAGCATGCTATATTCTCAAGAACATGGGAAGAGTGCACTAGAAAAGATCACAACTGTGGTGAGATGTCATGGGTACCACGCCTTGCAAGCTCTGCATTGGGTTTCTGTACACTTCTTGATTCTGCGTATCAGTAGCCATACTGTGTGTCCCAGAGGTATTTCTGTACACTGCCTTAAAGCGCTGAATAATATTTAAAATGGATGTGTATCTGAGGTGTACACTCAATGAATGCTGTTTATGTACGTTTGTTTCTGTTGTGCACTAGTACATATGCTGCTGTGTATGTACTAGTACGTCGTACACCATCATGCACTGCACTAACAGATATGTACAATGCATGGGTTGTGTCCTTGTACAATAAATTATACTGCACAGAAATGGATACCAGTAGCAATGGGGTCTATGATTTATTTCTTTACATTCCTAACAACTGTACATCGGAACACACCAGTCTGTGTTACAAAGGTGTGCACCAAGTCTTCACACCGGGTAGGCGTGAGTAATTCGCTTCCTGCTTCCGGTATAGTATAAACACTCGGTAGCGGTCAGTACTTTGCTTCCCACTCCTGTATGGTATAAACGCCTACTAACACTACTTGCACACGTACACTACAGTGCCCAGAGCACATCCCTTTACAACAATCACCTCGGTTTGATCCCCAAGTCTTCACACCGGTAGGTGTGAGAACTTCGCTTTCCGCTTCCGGTAGATTATAAACGCACAATAGCAGTCAGTAGTTCGCTTCCCACTCCCTGTATGGTATAAACACCTACTAATACTACTTGCGCGCGTATGCTACATCATTTTACAGCAATGAGCTCACGGTTTAGGCTCTCGGTTTCATACCCGAGTGTAGCAGCATATCATCTCAGCACCATGTCACTCTGAGCAACACCGCACTTTCAGAACGGTAAGAGTGACTACTTGGCTTTGCACTCCCCCACAGAGGTTACAGTGCTCCTACCCTCCTTTTCTACTTTTTTTGCCCTTTTTTCCCCTTACTCGCTTCAACGGAATCACAAAATGGCTGCCAACACTACCTAGTTGCAACCGCTCACAGCGCTCGCAACCAATAAGCAGCAACCTCGTGCTCGTAACGCCTCAGCCAATCAGATGGCAGAATTCCCAAATATCAATATCTGTAAATTTCGATATTTCTCCAAAACTACTGAATGGATTTACACCAAATAAACAAAAGCGTGCTTGCTAGGCCAAGACTCTTTTCCCTACTAAATTTGGGGTAATTCCGTTCACCCGTTCGACCTGTAGCCTAAAGTTTCCTAGGGAAATTAACATGGAGAAAACACGTTTTGGGACCTCCCCTTTTATCTCCACCACCCCTGACCAATCATCCCCAAACTTTCAACACAGGAGCTGATATAAACAAAGCATTAGCTTTGAAAATTTCATGAAGATTCATCAACAGACGCTAAAGTTATAAGCAAAACAAAAAATGCTTCCTGTGGAATCTTGGTCCTAACTATAACTACCTACTGGCAACCGCCAGTAGGTAATATATATATATATCTGTATGTTTTTCTTGTGTTGTGATGTTTTGTGAATGTATTAAATGTTTGTTTGCCTGATAAATAACATCTGATACTTGGAATTGGTGTTTGCTTGTGACTTTAGAATCATATAAGTAATGCTGGTTTGGATAGTGACATCTTTTAATAGAGATACATTTATGTTTACTCTATGAGAGTGATCCTTAAATTTGCTCCCACACATTACCGTGTTTATATATTCTATATCCTTTTGCCCAGGTGTGGCATCACTGTGCTTATATATGTAATACCTTTTGCCCGGGTGTGGTGGGATTGGTAAGGCAAATCGCTAGATTTTGGAATTTGATAAAGGGTCTTACCCCCACATGCATCATCCCGGCCGTTTGCGAATTCCAAATTGCGAAAAATAGCGAATCGCAATTTGGAATTCGCAAAACGGGATGCATGAATATTTTCTAATAATATTAGCGAATCGGTAAAAATCGCATTTTTAAGTGGATGTTTCACATACACATGTCCTAAGGACATGTGTGTCTGTAACATGCAAGTTTAAAAAATGCATTTTTTTGTTTTTTTTTAATTTTTCGCAATTTAACAAGAGGGTCAACCTCGTGTTAATTTGCACTTCCAATTTCCAAATTCGCAATTTTTTTAAAAATGATGCATTGCATTTAAGGAATCGCACAAATGCGATTCCTTAAATGCATTCGCATTTTTTAGAAATGCAAAAAAATGCGAATTGTGCAAAAAAGTTTGATGCATCCCAAAAAAAGATTTTGCATTCGCAAACGGCGATTTTTCCGAATCGCACCGTTTGCGAATGCAAAAAACGTTGATGCATGTGGGCGCTAGAAGCATATTTTAACCACCTGCACGGTATGACCGGTTTCTGTAATAAGAGTCCTGCTCATGTACATCATCCTGAGTCATCATACTATTCACCTGATTCCATGGCGGAAATCATGGCACTCCCCATGACTCTGTGGTAGACAGCACTCTCAGTGCCTGCCGGCACTCATTTACTACCATCCTCCTCAGCCATCATAGCACTCACTAGATACCATGGCGGAAAGCACAATCAGCACGTGGTGGTGCTTATCCTCTACCATCCTCCTCAGCCATCATAGCACTCACACAATTCCATGCAGTAAACCACGCTCAGTGCCTAACAGTGCTTGTTTGTTACCATCATCCTGAACCATCATAGCACTCACTAGATTCCATGGTGGAAAGCATGCTCAGTGCCTGTCAGAAATCATTCACTACCATCATCCTCAGCCATCGTACCACTCACTAGATTCCATGGTGGAAAGCACGCTCAGTGCCTGTCAGAATTCATTCAGTACCTTTCTCCTCAGCCATCGTACCACTCACTAGATTCCATGGTAGAAAGCACACTCAGTGCATGTCAGAATTAATTCGCTACCATTCTCCTCAGCCATCGTACACTCACTAGATTCCATGGTGGAAAGCATGCTCAGTGCCTGTCAGAATTAATTTGTTACCATTCTCCTCAGCCATCGTACCACTCACTAGATTCCATGGTGGAAAGCATGCTCAGTGCCTGTCAGAATTAATTTGCTACCATTCTCCTAAGCCATCGTACCACTCACTAGATTCCATGGTGGAAAGCATGGTCAGTGCCTGTCAGAATTCATTCGCTACCATTCTCCTCAGCCATCATACCACTCACTAGATTCCATGGTGGAATGTACACTCAGTGCCTGTCAGAGCTCATTCGCTACCATCCTCCTCAGCCATCATAGCACTCACCAGATTCCTTTCAGGAAAGCAAGCTCTGTGCCCGATAGCGCTCATTCTGTAATGAATAGTGATACCTGACCACTCCTTACCTGCAGTGGTCTGTCGAAAGCGAGCATCTAACTCTCCTTGTTGCAGTGAGCAGGGACATGGCTGGAGGCCAGTGTTCCAGGATGTGGGCGCTGGCTGAGGGTTGTACCACTCAAGGCACTGCAGTCTGTAGTTCACTGATGCACCGTTGTTATCAAGTTTATAAATCCACAGTCCACGCAAATCTTTGGGAATTGTGAGAAACAAAATATTAGCCCACACGTATTCATGAAGACGTGCATGTACATCAGACCTTCACCATGGCCATCAACCCTAGAAGGTACCAGGATTCCTCGTCACAGAAGGTGGACACTTGCATTCCATTTGATCCTCATGATGCCTGGTGCACTCCCTGGAAAATCTAGTACACATACCCTGGACCCTGCCTGAATAATTTATCATGGGGCCATCATCAATGACGTCATGTTATGTTATGTGTGTTGGATTTGTAAAGCGCACGGCTGCCCGTAAGCGTCCTGGCGCTAAAGACTGCTGGGGAACCCGTCTGTCTTTCCCTGTGAGATGGTCCCTTCTGGGTATCTCCAAGGTGAAACCAGGCATCCCCGGCATCTGTGGGGGGCCATTGTAGAGATGAGGCAAGCTTAATGCCCAGAGTGATCCCTGGTTAGAGTAGCAACCAAGGTGAGAATTATCGAGTCCGCTGACCCTGGTCCACGACCCTGCAGCGTCGGGAATTGAACCCTGGTCCCGCGCCGTTCTCTGCTTCCGGGTCTGCCGCCTCTAACCAGTGAGCCACACCACTCCTCTAACCAGTGAGCCACACCACTCCACATGTTAACAGGGGTTTTATAAAGCATACAGCTACTCTACTGAGTGTCCCGGAGCAGTATGCAGAGAAAGCATAGTGCTAAGTTATTGCTGAAACAGCCATTTCTTAAGGGCTTTCCTAAAGGGAAGCAGATCCTGAAGTAGTCTCAGAGCAAGAGGTAGGCTATTTCATAGTTTAGTCATTTGACATGCCACCTGTGATCTCTTCAATGATGTAATTAAACCTGTCCTGTGTGATTTAAATAAGGGAGATCCTAAGAATTGCCTGACTGGAGTGCCAGTTATGGTTATTTCACTAAAATGTTACTTTGGAAATTTCATTGTTTTTTTTCAGTTTTTAATCATATAAAACTCCTTTCAACTCCAAACTGTGGGTCACTCTAATCTTTGTTTACAGTGATTTTTTGCCTTGTGTTTATACTTTGAAACCATCTTGTATCATAGCTAATTATAACATCACTTTAACCATTGATTTTTTTATGAAAAATAATAATTTCAACTTATGTCACACTTCTTTGAGGAAGATGAATATAGTTTCTACTTGAGTGCTGTAAACTGAGAGCATAATAACTTCATTAACATCCTGTGATTTCTTGCTTTAAGCAACATGCACTAGTTATGGAATTCTAATACCCTATACAGTTGTGCATTAACATTTGTATCCATAAGAAATGTATCATAGATTCAGTCCTGTTCTGAAACAGGGGGCCTGATTCACAGGACTAACTTAAGATAAAATCCTAAACTTACTACTTTTGGTATTCACAGAAGTTAGGATTTTGTCTTAAGTTTGTCTTAAGACGGACTTAAGACAGACTTGAGACAGACTTAAGACAAAATCCTAACTTAAGTCTGTCTTAAGACAAACTAAAGACAAAATCCTAACTTCTGTGAATACCAATTTGTAGTAAGTTTAGGATTTTGTCTTAAGTTAGTTCTGTGAATCGGGCCCAGGAACTTTAACAGAACATGTAACCTCAGTCTTTAGAGTTTGAAACAAAAGCACACAATATTTCAAAGTTAGTTTACAAATCACAAACAACTACAAGATGGTTCTCTGAGAGCCACAATTCTTGACAAACCAGAAGCCTTGAGTCTTGAAAGACAAGATGTATGGAGTGAGGACTGCCTGTAGCAACATTCTGGCGCAAGTTTCCTAGCAAGGATGCCAAGCACCAGGAGGGAAGGTATACCTAAATATCCAAGATGGCCGCCTTCGCTTTAGATGCTTAAGAGTCTGTGGTCCATTAGGAAACATAACTCATTGCTGATGCTCTACTGCATGGTGTATTCCCAAGGTGTGTGTCGCTGGAACCCAGTCAGCACCCACAGTCTGCACTGACTTAAAATGTTTTCCTTTGCTGCACGGTCCTCAGTTTCCATGACCTCAGGGTACCGTTTCCTCTCAACTTCCCCCACATGACACATGCCAGCGGCATTAATGTTGTTTGATGCAACTCCTGTTATGATCTGCAGTTCATACCTCTTCCATTGACATCCCGGTTCCTGCCTGCTGTGCACCAGCAAATGCAGCCCTCCTGGAATAAGCAGGGAAGGTGTTTCGGCACCATAAAATAAGTAGGCCTGGGAGTCATTTTAAGTATGCAGCCATTTAATTAATTTTGCATTACTTTTGTGATGGGATATTATGCAATTTTGCCAGCCCTAGTAATTAAGAGTGATTTCCAGCACAAATCGTACCTCAGTAGCATAGTACGAACAAACATGAAGAGAACAAGCAGCTGCCGGCCGCTGCTGTTCATGTCCTGTTGCATTTATCGCTATTTTCTTAGGGCAAAATGCATCATCTGGTCCATTTTGGACACAAGGATGCATTTTGCGCTAAGAAAATAGCTGCATTAAGCTTCTCGAATAATTCGGAGAAATTATGCATAAATGTGTTAGCATCCGAAAAAGGCAGCACACATAGAAGTAACAAATCACAATTATGGATTGTTTATGGGCAGGAAGGGACACTTTCCTGCATATAAACAATCATTCCCTGCAACACAGATACCCTTGCACTATGATGCAAGGAAGCCTGCGTTGGCTCTAGGCAGTTAATTTTAGAGCCATGGCTAGGGAAAACTCAGTGGTGCGTCGTATTGAAGTACATACACCTCAACCGTGCATTTTGAAAATGTTGGAGCATGGCGCTACCAGATTTGCCACAGCTCCGTACTCTTACATTTTCTAGTAAATATGCCCCCTTACGTCTGGTTGTTGTTTGATATTCTGCAATAGCTCAATTCTTGTACGCACTAAGCAGCAATATGTGACAGTGAACCATCAATCTCTGTGTTCCTTAGAACAAGTGTCTGCCATCCTACCTGCTTAATTCACACTGGGCTGCCAAAAAGCCTGGTCCTGATATAAGCTACACACCTTCTTGGGCTGATTGAACTTCATGTTGATCAAAAGTCCCTTTTGGTCCTCGAGCAGCAGTTTGGGTAAGAAATCGGTTACCTTGAAATCATAATTTCTTTCCAGTCTGTGGCCCTATGAGTGACAGTAGTTTGTGTTAACATACCTCACACTGCTTCCACAGAGGAATAGCAGCCTCCTGTTGCTAGGTGCTCCTTTCAACATATATATTGTTTTCTATTTCCTTTCATAATGTATTTTTTAATTAGGAATTATCACTCAAATGTATATTGTCTGAAAATATGCATTATGATATATGTTTTAATCAGTGCCATGAGCATTTGTCCCTAACGCGTACCTCTGCTCCGCTCTCTGGCAGCGCACTTTGAAATGGGAAACAAACCCTTACCCACTCTATTAGAGGTTTTCCGTAGATACACTACCTGTGTTGAATCCCACAAAGTTAGATGGTCGGTACTTTTCTGCTGGGGGTTTATTTGTTAGGTCATCATTTTTGAAGAATACGTCTTTATGTCCACTGGAGGAGAAGAAAGACAAGAGGTTACACTGGTGTTTCCAATTCCTCTGCCAATAGAATTGACCATGAATAGAAATCAGCCTTGGTATAGCGGGCAGATCACTTAACCTTTTCAATGCGGCAGACGCCCCCCCCCCGCCCTCCGACGTCACGGTGGGTATGTGCAGAGGACGTATCCGAAAAACCACAGTCGGTGGCAGATCCTTCTCCTACCTCGCCGCCAAGACCTGGAACACTCTCCCTACCAGCCTACGACAGACTCAGGACCTGCTGACCTTCAGAAGACTTCTCAAGGCCTGGCTCTTCGATCAGTAGCTGCCCCCCTCCACCCCCCCAGTGCCTTGAGACACTCACGGGTATGTAGCGTGCTTTAGAAATGCAGTGATTGATTGATTGATTGATTGAGGGCGGCCGGGGGCCGTCTGATCTGAGCACGCGTCAGATTTGGCCGCACCCCGGCGGAATGTCCGCTGTTGCGAAGCGGTTAAAAGGCTTGTGTGGATTAAAAATATTACCTTGAGTAGCCAAGAAGCACATTGGTGGTAGAAAGGCCAGCCACATCCCAGTTCATGCCGCCATCTTTGAAGAGGATCAGTACGTACGAGGCTGTTCCATCGGTTGTTAGCACAGCCTGGAAGGTGTTTGTCTAAAGAAAGCATTATAGTTTGTTTAAAATAAACAGCATTGTTAAAAATCACACCACAAAAGGCTGCTGTGTGTATTTGTGAGCAGCTCTGGCCAACATTGAATTTTTAGACATGTTTTATAAAACCGCAGGCTTTTAGAGCTGTGCAAAGTTGCCATTTTACAATGGAACTTTTGTCTGTTTCTACAAACTAATGTGAGTAAGTTGTATGCGAAAAATATAGCTGCCCTGGTAAAACAAGTACTCAGTTGTGTTTGCTGTTGGACCTCAGCTTGGAGTGAGATTTGCATAACAAGTTTGGACAATGTATTTTTTTTTGTTAAATAACACAACCTTCACTCGAATGCATCTCCGACTCTATTAGGCCTGCTCAGACAAGTAGTCAGACAATTATGTTAATACTCTTTAACACCTACTACCCTAAGCAAGTGTTTATACTGTCAGTGTTGTAACATGGATGAATTTGAGTGAATGAAGGAAATATAGGGGCAGATTTATGAGGCCCTTGCGCCTCTTTGCGCCGCAATTGCGTCACTTAATTTGACGTAACGGCGGCGCAAAGAATGCGCCCTATTTACAACGTGACGCATTTAAGAGATGCGTCACATTGGAAAGCCCTGCGCCATAAGGAGGCGTTCCTGCGCAGGGGGGGGGGGGGGGCGTTCCTGCGCAGGAACGCCTCCTAAAAGTGGCTGAGTGATATCTATGAGATTTCACTCAGTCACTTTCTACGTCAATTCCTTACGCCTGCTTGAAGCAGGCGTATGGGTGACGCAACATGCATTGAATAGGAGGCTCCTGTGCATTGCAGGAGTCATGTCGCACTTGCGACATGACTCCTGCAATGCGCCGCCCGTACGCCGAGAGATGCGTCACGCATCCTCACTGCCTTGCAGCATGGTGCGCCGCATCATAAATGCGGCGCACCATGGGTGGCGGAGCAGTGGCGCACTGTGGCGCATGTTAACTGGCGCATCCCTGGGGATGCGCCAGTTAACATAAATCTGCCCCATACATTTTAACATGCATCCATCAGCAATGACTTTGTGAATTAGGGCATCAAAAACAAGCTCTCAGCTTAACTGTTTACAATATTTTATCTTAGTTTAACATTATTTCCTATGGAGTTTTATTTAAAGTTGTTACCGTTATTATTTTCAGCGGATGTTGTAGTACCAGTGGTTGTCCATGCGTGGTGCTGGACGTACCACTCTGCGTTTTTGCAGTGTAATTTTAGAAGTGCAGGGGCAGATTTACAAGCCCCTTGCGCCACGTTTACGCCGCTGTTGCATCACGCAAGGCGGCATAAACGTGGCGCATCCCTACGAGGCATTTACAACGTGACGCATCTATGGAGATGCGTCACGGTGTAAGGCCCTGCGCCACATGAAACCTGCGTCAGGTTTCATGTAGGCGTTCCGGCGCAGGGGGGGGGCGTTCTGTCGCAGGAACGCCCCTAAAAAGTGACTCAGTGAAATCTACAAGATTTCACTGAGTCACTTTCCCAACGCTGATGCGTCAAAACCCTGCGCCTGCTTGAAGCAGGCGTAAGGCTTGACGCACCACGTAAAAGATAGGGCAAGTTGGAAAAGTGCTGGAGTTGCGTGCCGCACGCAACACAACTTCAGCACTGCACCAACTTTACGCCCAAGATGAGTCACGCATCTGTTCATTCCTGCGCCATGGTGCGCCGCATTGTAAATGCGGCGCATCATGGGTGGCGAAAGGATGAACTTGCGCGCCGTATCTTTCCTGGCGCATCTCTGCCGATTTGCAGAGATGCGTCAGGCAACGTAAATCTGCCTCACAGTTTTTGAATCAGGCCCTTTTCTTCAAGCAGTGATTTCATGACTTGTATCAAAAAGTTTTCAGGAGCAGAAGCCAATGTTTTCAAAGGACGCAAAATTTGTTGTTTTACATTTAAAATGAGTAAAATGTTTTCAAATACATTAACTTCATTTTTAATTTCTGATTAATTGTGCAAGAGACCACGAGCGATAAATCTTATAGAAAATAAACTTGTGACCATACCTGTAAAAAAAGATTGTTATACCTATCTAACATGGTTCAAAATATAAAGTGTAAAATTCTGTTTTTCAGAAATAGATTTAAATAGCTTGATTTCGCTAAATGTATTTGTAGAAAGACAATTCGCTGTATGCTGTTGTTCATGAAAACTGCCTTGTAAATTATGTTTAATTTTTAACTGAAATATATTTTACAATTAACATGTTTGTGAAGTATTTCTTTATGTTCCGACATTCTAATGGGCCCCATAGTGTTGAAACATAATTAAAATAATTTGATAAAAATGTACAAAATACTTAAAAATGCTAAATAAGTGACAGACTAGTCCTTCCTATTTTTTGCCCTTACTACTGGGCCCATGTTTCGGCAAGGGACAACAGGGGGTCATTTTCTGGGTGGTAATTACCAAAACCTAAGCAAATTATGGGACTACAACACCACACCATAATATCTAAAACCTTTCGCAAAAAGACTGGCAGAATTAATATTCCCTCATCTTATTAGCTCGGATGACCCACATCCAGCTCAGGAATTTTGCCAAGGCAATCACTATGGATTCCTGAGTATTTGTCTTCAAAATCCTTAGTACCTCCATAACTAATCTTGTGCCCAGGTTCATACAAATAGTTTTGAGCCATTTGTTCCTAGGTGACTTATAGGCTGGGCATACAAACAAAATGTGAGCTAATGTCTCGGATTGGGCTGGACGTGAAATACATTTGTCATCCGTTGGGTGGTGCCATCTGCTAGTAAGTACTTTTATAGGAAGTGAACCCACCCTAAACTGGTGGTACAATTTCCTATCATTCGGTCTGGTGATAAAGTCCCAATAGGTTTAGAACTTGGTCTCGTGTTTAAACTCCCAAAATTCCCTTGCCAGGGTGGGCGTCGTAAAGTATGAAAAGCGCTTGGTTTTAACCATGTTCCAGTATGCTGCCTTAAAGTCCTTTTTGGTTGGAAATAGGTTGTCAGCTGGGTCCTCCCACAAAATACTCATCCCCATGTTATTCAAGGTGATTTTTATGTTGTTCAGCCAAGAGATCTTACGTAAGCAACCCAACGCCCGTACTTCAAAGAGAGCTTTAGCATACAGAGAAAGCTCAGGAGTAGTCTACAGCCTTCTTCAGAATGCTGTGGGTCTAAAGGGTAGTCAGGCAAAATATCGAAATTAAAATATCGATATACAATAATATCGATGTTTTAATTTCGATGGTATAGAATATCGATGTCCAAAATATCGACAGACAGAATATCGTTTTTTTAAGGTATGTATGTTACTAATATCGAAGTTTACTAATATCGAAATTTTGTTTAGTGTTATGTATTTTATTATGTTGTTTATATGTTTGTTAAATATGTTTTGTAATGTATGTTTGAAAATTGGTAATTTTGTTAACATTTTGCGTTTTAGTATCAGAGCGGGTTGTGGGTTTATAGGGGAATAGGGTGGGAAGTAATTTAATAATAATCAATTAAATAATATATTTTTGTAAATATTTTTAATTAATAATTAATTGGTAATTAATTAATATTAATTAGTTAATTAATTATATTTTTTGTAAATATTTTTAATTAATGATTAATTGGTGATTAATTAATATTAATTAGTTAATTACATTATTTAGAGTTAATGTTTTAATGTATATACATTTTTGTTATTGTTAATTAATTAATTGGTAATTAAATAATATTAATTAGTAAATTAAATTAATTAGGTTAATGTGCTAATATATTTACCTTTTTGTTATTGTTAATTAATTTTTAATTGGTAATTAAATAATAATAATTATTTAATTAAATTAGAGTTAATGTGCTAATATATTTAATTCTTTTTTATTGTTAATTAATAATTAATTGGTAATTAATAATTATTAAGTGATTAAATGATGTGCTTTATTTATGTGTAGTGGTTTGTGTGTTTATAGGGGGATAGGGTGTGATATAATTAAATGTAATTCATTCAAGAGATTGTATTTATTTATTGGTATTTATTGTTAATTAATTAGTAATTAATATGTGTTAATTAGTTCATTTATAATTACATCAATTTAGTAATATTAATTGTTATTAATTGATTAATTGAAATGTATATTAATTGTGTGTTTTTGTATGAGTAGGGTGTTGTGTGTTAAAGGGGGAGTAGTGTGGGAAGTAATTTTTACCCCCATGCTATACAACGCTTTCCCTACTGTTGCACCCTCTGGAGTGGGAATAGTAATTTAAACCCCTACGCTATCCAACGCTTTCCCTACTGTTGCACCCTTTGGAGTGGGAATAGTAATTTAAACCCTACGCTATCCAACGCTTTCACTACTGTTGCACTCTCTGGAGTGGGAATAGTAATTTAAACCCCTACGCTATCCAACGCTTTCCCTACTGTTGCACTCTCTGGAGTGGGAATAGTAATTTAAACCCCTACGCTATCCAACGCTTCCCCTACTGTTGCACCCTCTGGAGTGGGAATAGTAATTTAAACCCCTACGCTATCCAATGCTTTCCCTACTGTTGCACTCTCTGGAGTGGGAATAGTAATTTTTACCTCTACACTATCCAATGTTTTCCCTACTGTTGCACTCTCTGGAGTGGGAATAGTAATTTTTACCTCTACGCTATCCAACGCTTTCCCTACTGTTGCACTCTCTGGAGTGGGAATAGTAATTTTTACCCCTACGCTATCCAACGCTTTCCCTACTGTTGCACCATCTGGAGTGGGAATAGTAATTTTTACCCCTATGCTATCCAACGCTTTCCCTACTGTTGCACCCTTTGGAGTGGGAATAGTAATTTTTACCCCTACGCTATCCAACGTTTTCCCTACTGTTGCACCCTTTGGAGTGGGAATAGTAATTTTTACCCCTACGCTATCCAACGCTTATCCCAAGTGTTGCACTCTCTGGAGTGGGAATAGTAATTTTTACCCCTACGCTATCTAACGCTTTCCCTACTGTTGCACTCTCCGGAGTGGGAATAGTAATTTTTACCCCTACGCTATCCAACGCTTTCCCTACTGTTGCACCCTTTGGAGTGGGAATAGCAATTTTTACCCCTACGCTATCCAACGCTTTCCCAAGTGTTGCACTCTCTGGAGTGGGAATAGCAATTTTTATCCCTACGCTATCCAACGTTTTCCCTACTGTTGCACTCTCTGGAGTGGGAATAGTAATTTTTACCCCTACGCTATCCAACGCTTTCCCTACTGCTGCACCCTTTGGAGTGGGAATAGTAATGTTTACCCCTACGCTATCCAACGCTTTTCTACTGTTGCACCCTTTGGAGTGGGAATAGTAATTTTTACCCCTACGCTATCCACGCTTTCCCTACTGTTGCACCCTTTGGAGTGGGAATAGTAATGGTTACCTCTACGCTATCCAACGCTTTCCCTACTGTTGTACTCTCTGGAGTGGGAATAGTAATTTTTACCCCTACGCTATCCAACGCTTTCCCTACTGTTGCACTCTCTGGAGTGGGAATAGTAATTTTTACCCCTACGCTATCCAACGCTTTTCCTACTGTTGCACTCTCTGGAGTGGGAATAGTAATTTTTACCCCTACGCTATCCAACGCTTTCCCTACTGTTGCACTCTCTGGAGTGGGAATAGTAATTTTTACCCCTACGCTATCCAACGCTTTCCCTACTGTTGCACTCTCTGGAGTGGGAATATTAATTTGTATCCCTACGCTATCCAACGCTTTTTCTACTGTTGCAATATGTAGAGTAAGTATATATATTAATTTATATGCAGCTTTTTTAATTTATGTTACATGTGTATGTATTAGTTATTAATTTTTTAATATGTTTTAATGTTTATATTTTTAATTTGATAAGTTATATGTATTTTAAAATAATTTTTACATTATTATTAATACATTTTAAAAAACTATATTTTAACTTCGATATTTTTGTACTACTATATTTTTTACGATATTATTGTACTTACCTTTATGTAGATAGAACTCCAATATTTTTGATTTCGATATTTTTGTGTCGATATTTTTGTATGTCTATATTCTGTCTGTCGATATTATGTCATAGATTCGTCTGAAGCGTGCTAAGTCCTCTATACTATAGCAACCCAAATCTAGGTATAGGGGCGTGAGTGGAGTAGATTGTGGAGGCCTATTAATGCTCTCGCAATTTTGTTTTGGGCTAGTTCCAGGGATGATAGGTCCTCAAAGCCCCAGAGTTCAGCACCATATAGTATTGAGGTACTGATTTTAGAGTTGTAGATCTTTAGGGCGGGGGCAATAGGCTTGGTCTGTGAGAGCCTCTGCTCTTTTATCAATACACCAGCTAATTGTACATGTTTGAGGGCCACCATGTCAATCTGGGGCTTCCAATTTAGTTTTCTACCTAGAGTTATCCCCAGGTAAGTAAATATGCCAGTCTGTTCCAAGGGGACGTTGTTCATATACACTCTCCCTTTTATAGCTTTATGTTTGTTGAGCACCATAAACTTTGTTTTCTCCACATTTACCTCTAGCTCAAGGTCGTAGCAAATCACCTCGAAGTGGGACAAAGCAGCCTGCAAACCCTGTTGAGTCTTAGATTTTATCACGGTATCATCCGCAAACATGAGAAAGGGTATCTTCATACCAGCTAATGTTGGAGCATCTGTAGTTTAAGTGGAAAAGTACTGAACAACCCTGTTAATGAATAAAGAAAACAGGGTTGGTGCTAGAACACACCCTTGTCGAACCCCCTTAGAAACAGGGAAACTATCTTTGACATTCCCCTGCTTTCCCCGGCAAACCTGTGCGTAATTGGAATCATGCAGTTTTAATAAAATGGCCAACAGTTCCAATGGCATCCCCATATCCACCAAAGCTCTCCACATTTTGGTACGAGGGACTAAATCGAATGCGGATTTAAGGTCAATAAAAGCTGCGTAGTTTGAGCCCCCTCCAATATTAACTACCCATCAATAGATAAGCACGAACCTAAAAACCTGATCTAGGGTACTAGTGTGTGGTCGAACCCCCGCCTGGAGTGGTGTCAGGCTATCTGTTTCTTCTATCCAGGCCTGAATTGTACCTAAGACTATCCTGGCAACAATCTTCGGAATGGAATCTATAAGGCTTATTGGCCTATAGTTGCCTGGTAGTGATCGATCTCACTTTTTATATATGGGTAAGATTTCAAAGCCTGACCATGTGTCAGGAATGGGAGCACCACTAGCTATAGCATTGTTAAGTATATTTATATAAGTTACCCAGTGTTCTTTGTCATGCCAAACAAGTCAGCAGGTATACACTCAGGACCTGGGGCCCTACTTCTCGGGATTGATCTTAATACAGATTTGACCTCAAGACTGGTAAAACATACAGTAGTGGTTGGAGTGGGTCATTGGGATAAATCATCGCTACCATTGGTAGCAGTAAACTGTGCCTCAGTGTGAAGCCCACAGTTCGGGAGCGACGCGATTGATAGGTATCTGAGTTGATTCGCCACTGCCATTGATGCAATGGGCTATTTATTTAGGTCATCATAATCAATCATCATTACGATTTCATGAATTAATCCAGTCATTCATGTGGTGGTGTGTATTAATGAAGCATAATAAGGTGCAAATCGTCCCCAGTGCATTTCGGACATGGTGAATGACCTTCGTCAGGGGGTATGCTCCTTATACAGTCCCAAAACGACATGTCTCTTTTCAGTCACGTGCAGTCCGGCTTTTACCTCATGACAGTTGCTGCAGTGGATGTCAGAGTGCGTCTCCACAGGTGGGAACCTTGGAGCTTTGATATATATATATATATATATATATATATATATATATATATATATATATATATACATATATATATATATATATATATATATATATATATATATATATATATATATATATATATATATATATATATATGCAAAAAAGAAGGAGAGAACTCTGGGTAGGTCTCAGTTTAGGTGGAAAGCAGCTCCTGTTAGAGCACTCTCAACACCAGCGACACTCTAGATCTGCTCACCTCAAATGTCTGTTTTCTATCAAAGTTTTTTAAGCATAGGATTAGACAGTGCTATCCATGCCGAGATAGAAAATGACAAAGTCTTTCGCCATTTAAACAGCAAAGTCTTTAAGCATAGGACTAGTACAGTGCAGTCCTTGCCGAGCTGTCAAATAACAAAAGCCATTTATCACTCCAGGCACAATATTACAGCTTTGAATTGGTAAAATACCAACTCAAGCCAACCTGAAATGATTAAAAGCAACCCCTGACACAGTGTTTCGCTCTAATTAGAGCTCTTCAGAGAGGTATAGCTTTGTCCAGACACAAGGGAGCACCCAGTATTAAGTCAAAACAAAACCCTTTCAGGCATAGAGTGACGCGAACAGTGTTTCGCTCTAATTAGAGCTCTTCAGAGAGGTATAGCTTTGTCCAGACACTTTGTGTCTGGACAAAGCTATACCTCTCTGAAGAGCTCTAATTAGAGCGAAACACTGTGTCAGGGGTTGCTTTTATTCATTTCAGGTTGGCTTGAGTTGGTATTTTACCAATTCAAAGCTGTAATATTGTGCCTGGAGTGATAAATGGCTTTTGTTATTTGACAGCTCGGCAAGGACTGCACTGTACTAGTCCTATGCTTAAAGACTTTGCTGTTTAAATGGCGAAAGACTTTGTCATTTTCTATCTCGGCACGGATAGCACTGTCCAATCCTATGCTTAAAAAACTTTGATAGAAAAACAGACATTTGAGGTGAGCAGATCTAGAGTGTCGCTGGTGTTGAGAGTGCTCTAACAGGAGCTGCTTTCCACCTAAACTGAGACCTACCCAGAGTTCTCTCCTTCTTTTTTGCATAATTTATGCGTCACTCTATGCCTGAAAGGGTTTTGTTTTGATATATATATATATATATATATATATATATATATATATATATATATATATATATATATTATTTAAATATATATATATATACATATACATATATATATATTCACTGAAAAAACCATAGGTTATAGACCATATATAGTTAGGAATTTGCATTTACAAAACCTTGAAAATTCACTGAAAAAACCATAGGTTAGAGACCATATATAGTTAGCTGGACATTTTATTGACATAAAACCAATGAAATTCCATATATAGTTAGTTGCACTAACTATATATCGCGCACCCGCAATCCACTGCTGATGATGTCACATATTACATCATTCATGACATGGTCAGTGACATCACTGATGACATCACTGATGACATCTCAAATGACATCACTGATGACATCACTGATGACATCTCAAATGACATCACTGATGACATCATCTAGTGTCTGTGTGTTTTTGTAAAGTTTAAATATGTTTTACATATTGAAGAATGAGTGGATGTATGGAAGACTGAGTGTGTGTGTGGCTGGCTGGGAGGTGTGTGACTCTGTGCATATCAATGTGTACTTGTATCAGTGATTGTATAAGAGAGTAAGTATGTGTTAGTATATGTGTGAAAAGTATGGTGTTCTGTGTTTAACTGTATAGATGAGGAAATCGAAGTGTGATTGATTCTTCACAGGACTGACTAGGTGTATGAGTGCATATGATAGTGTTGTAATAATGAGTGACTGTATGTATGAGTGATTGTATGGGTGAATGAGTGAATGTGTGTGTAGACGTAGGAATCAGTGAGTGCGTATGTAGTAACTGGTATTGGTGTGTCATGATGTCATCAGTGATGTCATTTGAGATGTCATCAGTGATGTCATTTGAGATGTCATCAGTGATGTCATTAGTGATGTCACTGAAGTATGGTGTTCTGTGTTTAACTGTATAGATGAGGAAATGGAAGTGTGATTGAATCTTTACAGGACTGACTAGGTGTGTGAGTAACTCCATGGATGAGTGGCAGTGTGTGAGTGTCTGCATAGGTGTATGAGTGCATATGATAGTGTTGTAATAATGAGTGACTGTATGTATGAGCGATTGTATGGGTGAATGAGTGAATGTGTGTGTAGACGTAGGAATCAGTGAGTGCGTATGTAGTAACTGGTATTGGTGTGTCATGATGTCATCAGTGATGTCATTTGAGATGTCATCAGTGATGTCATCAGTGATGTCATTTGAGATGTCATCAGTGATGTCATCAGTGATGTCACTGACCATGTCATGAATGATGTAATATGTGACATCATCAGCAGTGGATTGCGGGTGCGCGATATATAGTTAGTGCAACTAACTATATATGGAATTTCATTGGTTTTATGTCAATAAAATGTCCAGCTAACTATATATGGTCTCTAACCTATGGTTTTTTCAGTGAATTTTCAAGGTTTTGTAAATGCAAATTCCTAACTATATATGGTCTATAACCTATGGTTTTTTCAGTGAATTTCATTGGTTTTTTAAAAGCTAATATCTATAGCTCTAAAATATATTCTTTATTACGTGACGTATCACGTAGCCACGTGAGACGCCTCATGACGCGTCGCATAACCGTGACGTATCGGCTCTGCAGCGCAAACAAAACCCGTAACGTAAGCGTGCCGGAGCACGCTTACAGATATATATATTTTTTTTAACCTTAATTAGACAAAATCCACACGTGCACATATCTTGAGGCCTTGCAAAGGCACATCAAACAAACAGTCCCTACAATTTTGCCAAGTTTGCTGGAAATCTATTCCCTTAATTATTTTTTTTACTGTTTCTCTTGGTTTTCCCCTTGTTACGCTTACCGGGACGCTACCCGGTACGCGAACCGGACGCTCCAAAAACACAAGATGGCGGACTCCCGTTACGCTGCCGGTTAGCTGCCCGGTTCGCGTACCGGGAAGCGCCTCTACCGCGAAAAATCGCGGGGGACTTTAATATCCCCCTCATCAATCCTAGGGGGTCAGGAGGGGTTTACCTTGCCCCCTTTCCTTCATTTCCCCCTTCTTTTTTCACCACATCTTGTCTCTCGAACCTACCGAGAGACAAGATGGCGGCCGCTCCGGACTGTTTACAATGTTGACAGCTACGCTGCCGGTTAGCTGCCCGGTTAGCTGCCCGGTGAGCTGCCCGGTTCGCGTACCGGGACGCGCCTCTACGGCGTAAAATCGCAAAAAATGTTTTTTGTTTTTTTTTGCCCCGCGGGGCACTTTAATATCCCCCTCATCAATCCTAGGGGGTCAGGAGTGGTCTACCTTGCCCCCTTTCCTTCATTTCCCCCTTCGTTTTTCACCACATCTTGTCTCTCGATCGTACCGAGAGACAAGATGGCGGCCGCTCCGGACTGTTTAGAATGTTGACAGACACCGGAGAGCCAATCAGCTTCGCGAAGTTCCGTTACGCGTCAGGTACGCGAACCGGGGCGCTAACCGGAGCGCTGTCACAGATATATATATTTTTTTAAACGTTAATTTCTCAAAATCCACTGGAGCACATATATTGAGACATAGCAAAGGCACGTCGGGCAAACCATATCTACAATTTTGCCAAGTTTCATGTAAATCTATTCAGCCGTTCGAGCTAAAAGTGAGTCCAACCGCCCTATGGAAAAATGAATAGGAAAAACGCGTTTTGGGACCCCCTTTTTTCTCGGCCCCCCCTTGACAAAACCCCCCCAACTTTTTAGGGGCTGCTCAGAAACAACATGTGCCATTTTCCTGAAAATTTCAGCCAATTCCGTCCACAAACGCCAAAGTTATTAGACATAGAATTTTCAGAAATCCCATAGAGAAAAAATCCTAACTATATATACCCACTGGCTATCGCCAGTAGGTAATATACATATATAAACATATATAATCTGCAAATCTATATAAATATAAATGCATGCATACATATACATATATGCATACATATGCATGTTATTTACATGAAAGTTTTAAAAACACTAATAAAAGCAAAGCTAAAAAGCCACCTCATTACAAACAGAATGGCTTTAACTTAAACGAGGGCGAGATCTATTGCATTTTCAATGCTTGTTTACTTTGGTTCTATCAAGAAGGCATTCAGATGTGTCACACATTTGCCATAAATTCTGAATGTTAGCACTCTAGTTGCTCATTAGATCACTGTAGTAAAGCTAGTGCTCACCAGGGAAGTCTGCTGCTAATCATGGTTTGCAGCCATTTTCCCGCATTTTTTATCCCGCAGACTTTCAGTCCGCATACCATTATCCCGCAAGGTCATTGACCTCGCATACCATTATCCCGCATTTTTTTAAAACGCATGTGCATTTATCGCGCATGCCTTTACAAAGAATTACGTTTTAAAGGCATGTATGGTAAATGCATTTGCGTTGTGAAAACCACGATGACGAGAGAGGTAAGTGGGTTTGTGTTAATTTTTTCGTGGGTTAGTGATTGTGTAGTGTAGTGTAGTGTTGTGTAGTGTAGTGTTGTGTTAGTGTAGTGTAGAGTTGTGGTGGTTGTTTAGTGTAGGGTCATGCTGGGGGTAGTGTTTTAGGGTTTAGGGTTGTGTTGTAGTGTTTGCGTAGTGTAGGGTCATGCTGGGGGTAGTGTTTTAGGGTTTAGGGTAGTGTTGTAGTGTTTGCGTAGTGTAGGGTCATGCTGGGGGTAGTGTTTTAGGGTTTAGGGTTGTGTTGTAGTGTTTGCGTAGTGTAGGGTCATGCTGGGGCTAGTGTTTTAGGGTTTAGGGTAGTGTTGTAGTGTTTGCGTAGTGTAGGGTCATGCTGGGCGTAGTGTTTTAGGGTTTAGGATAGTGTTGTAGTGTTTGCGTAGTGTAGGGTCATGCTGGGGGTAGTGTTTTAGGGTTTTGGGTAGTGTTGTAGTGTTTGCGTAGTGTAGGGTCATGCTGGGGTGTAGTATTTTAGGGTTTAGGGTAGTTTGCGTAGTGTAGGGTCATGCTGGGGGTAGTGTTTTAGGGTTTTGGGTAGTGTTGTAGTGTTTGCGTAGTGTAGGGTCATGCTGGGGGTAGTGTTTTAGGGTTTTGGGTAGTGTTGTAGTGTTTGCGTAGTGTAGGGTCATGCTGGGGTGTAGTGTTTTAGGGTTTTGGGTAGTGTTGTAGTGTTTGCGTAGTGTAGGGTCATGCTGGGGTGTAGTGTTTTAGGGTTTTGGGTAGTGTTGTAGTGTTTGCGTAGTGTAGGGTCATGCTGGGGGTAGTGTTTTGGGTTTTGGGTAGTGTTGTAGTGTTTGCGTAGTGTAGGGTCATGCTGGGGGTAGTGTTTTAGGGTTTAGGGTAGTGTTGTAGTGTTTGCGTAGTGTAGGGTCATGCTGGGGTGTAGTGTTTTAGGGTTTTGGGTAGTGTTGTAGTGTTTGCGTAGTGTAGGGTCATGCTGGGGGTAGTGTTTTGGGTTTTGGGTAGTGTCGTAGTGTTTGCGTAGTGTAGGGTCATGCTGGGGGTAGTGTTTTAGGGTTTTGGGTAGTGTTGTAGTGTTTGCGTAGTGTAGGGTCATGCTGGGGGGTAGTGTTTTAGGGTTTTGGGTAGTGTTGTAGTGTTTGCGTAGTGTAGGTTCATGCTGGGGGGTAGTGTTTTAGGGTTTTGGGTAGTGTTGTAGTGTTTGCGTAGTGTAGGGTCATGCTGGGGGTAGTGTTTTAGGGTTTTGGGTAGTGTTGTAGTGTTTGCGTAGTGTAGGGTCATGCTGGGGGTAGTGTTTTAGGGTTTAGGGTAGTGTTGTAGTGTTTGCGTAGTGTAGGGTCATGCTGGGGGTAGTGTTTTAGGGTTTAGGGTAGTGTTGTAGTGTTTGCGTAGTGTAGGGTCATGCTGGGGATAGTGTTTTAGGGTTTAAGGTAGTGTTGTAGTGTTTGCGTAGTGTAGGGTCATGCTGGGGGTAGTGTTTTAGGGTTTAGGGTAGTGTTGTAGTGTTTGCGTAGTGTAGGGTCATGCTGGGGGTAGTGTTTTAGGGTTTAGGGTAGTGTTGTAGTGTTTGCGTAGTGTAGGGTCATGCTGGGGTGTAGTGTTTTAGGGTTTTGGGTAGTATTGTAGTGTTTGCGTAGTGTAGGGTCATGCTGGGGGTAGTGTTTTAGGGTTTAGGGTAGTTTAGTTGTTTAGTGTATGCTAAAGGCATATTCGTTCTAAAAGTTTTCGTTATTTTAATTTGCGGCCTAATAGTACATGCAGGATTTTTTTTGCGGACTGATGGTATGCGGGATTTCGTCATATATTCGCTAATCATACTTTCTATGGCAAAATGAACCCCCTCATTTTGTTCCTTTTTAAATTAAATGTTTTAAGAGTTACCACTTTATTCCAATCAAGATGGCTTCAGGTGTGCCATACCTTTGTAATAAGTAGGACTGTTAGCACTCTAGTTGTTCTTTAGAACACTCTGGGACATTCTGTCATTGGGCTATAGTTGGGCTACATCTGGCTGATATTTGGGCTACATTTGTTTTTTTTGTCTCTGGTGGCCATCTTTGGGCTACATTGGGCTACATTGGGCTACATTGGGCTACATTGGGCTACATTTGGGCTCCAACATATATATAGCCCAATGTAGCCCAATATATATTTTTCAAAGTTAATTTTCGTAAAAACCACTGGAGCCTATATCTTGAGACATAGCAAAGGCACATCGGGCTACCAGTCCCTACAATTTTGCCAAGTTTGGTGTAAATCCATTCAGCCGTTCAGGCTAAAAGTGAGGCCAACCGCCCTATGGAAAATTGCATGGGAAAAACACGTTTTGGGACCCCCCTTTTTTCTCGCCCCCCCTTGACGAAACCCCCCCAAATTTTCAGGGGCTGCTCAGAAACAAAATGTTCCATTTTCCTGAAAATTTCAGCCAATTCTGTCCTCAAACGCCAAAGTTATTCGACATAGAATTTTCAAAAATCCCATAGGAAAAAAATCCTAACTATATATACCTACTGGCTATCGCCAGTAGGTAATATATATATATATATATATATATATATATATATATATATATATATATATATATATATATGAAGAATGGAGCAATCTTCCCTTCAAGTCAGTTCTGATCTTCCTTTAGGGGAAGATCCTGACACCCGCACATTAGAAATGTTTTTGCCAAGAATAACAAATTCCTGTTACATGGTCATATACATGAACTTGAATTTAGAGAAAACTGCATATACACAAGTGTGATTTTGCAGGTAATTTAGCTCCTAGCTGACCAATTTCTAGCGAGAGGCCTGGTCAGTTGAAATGACAATTGTCTTTCGATATTTCCCTGTGCTACCTACTATTTTGCATTAAACGCTATTTGGACTTTCAGCTTCTCAATGATTCATGATTTATTTTAATACCGGATTGTCCGTATTAATTTATAATGAGGCATTACTTATTTTAACTTTGAATAAATATCTGGCCAGGTCACTTCTCAGTTTAATAGGTTTCTGCCTGGCGTTTCTCTAACCAGCAACAGCTCCCCTTACCTAATTTTAAATAAAGTCAGGCTGGTAATTTTCTTTAGCTAACCAAGGAGCCTTCTTGGCACTCATTTGTACAAACAGACAGACATGTTGGGAAATTCCCCATTCTAAGGGCATGAGTATTTTTTTCTGTCCTTGGCAGATATCAATGGTTCTGCAGACTGAGAACATCTGGTGACTCTCAAACCTTTAGCAGGATAAACTTAATACCAAACTCACTTTTGGGGAAAGACCCATGACTTGTATTGATTAGATATATTGGCAAGTCTAACCGGAGAAGACTCAATCCGCTCCATCGGATCATGGATAGACCCCTACAGGTGCCCAATCAAAATATGGTGACTGAATTAAGTAAATCCTTTTCAAAAGAGACCTGCCATTTTTAATTGCAAGATTTTCCTAAACTAATATATG
The DNA here is from genome assembly GCF_964261635.1 of Lissotriton helveticus. Classification (NCBI taxonomy): domain Eukaryota; kingdom Metazoa; phylum Chordata; class Amphibia; order Caudata; family Salamandridae; genus Lissotriton; species Lissotriton helveticus. The sequence goes on along the minus strand of NC_136072.1, from coordinate 31,469,419 downwards.
TCTAACTGCAGCTAGAACTATCAATTGAAACAAATCTTTATTGACACTCTGCTTGTTGGCCAACAAAAAGCTTCCATGGAATCAAGATTATAAGATATTGATTTTCAGTTCAGCAATTCTTTCATGATGTGACAAGTTGAGTTGTACAAACAGTCTTCAAAAAATAGTTTTGAGTTGATTTTCTTGATTTTGCAATGATGCAAAAATTGACATTGTAAAGAGTGCTGTGAATTTTCTTGGCTTGCTAGATTATCTCAGCCAGGTTTACCAGAGAAATTCCAAAACAAACATTGTGTCTTACAAAAGCATTGGTACATTGTAACACATACATTTTGAAATCTATTGTGTTTAGAAGATGCTTTTAATAGTTTACGGGCAAAATGGAAAAATATCGAATAGAAGTTCGGGCCCTATTTATCATGGGTGTGATTCGCATATGCACCACGCAGAGTGATGCATGCACAACGCAAACCCTAAAATACAATTTATTAGGCCACCCAGGGCCATTTTATCTGGTTTGTCAAATCAGGAATAACGTGACGCAGACAGCCCTATCTTTTTATGTGCGGGGACTCCCCACTCATAAAGATACTACTCATAAATCCCTTTGTGAATAGCAAACAACCTTACCTTACACTAAAGTGTAAGTTTATATTTGTGACTCAGGCTCTATATTATATAGTCTGTCACCCTAACTTTTTTGGTTCGCTTTTCCAGACTAATTAGTTTACTAATAGCGCTGTGTGGTCACCTTTACACACTGATCACATATAGATAAACTTTTTATTATTTCTTATAAAATGTATCTACGTCCTACATTATTACCATAATTGTTTTATTCAAATGTCTATACATGATTGTGTTTCTGCATCTACGCTTATGTATGTTGTGGGTATATTGTACATATTGCCTAAATAATCCAAATTCTTTTTATTTAAGGAAACCTTGATGTACATTGTTGATTGCTGTACAGACTGAGGTGGGCAGGAATGACATGTAAAAGAATGGAATGTGGATTACAGGAAAACAACTGAATCAATTCTTCAAGAACCTAGCTAGTTTGTCGCTGATGGTTTCTGGATTTTCTGCCAAACTGGAGATTAGGATGATAGACGCATTGATGTAGATGTAGCATTGCTACTGTTATAAATTTTTGATGTTTGTGTATACCTCTGTAAAGCTCCATGCTTAATCGGCTGAATTAAGATTTAAGTGTGTTGAGCAAGTTGTGGTAGACAGATAGTGTGGCTAATTCCCGGTGGTGTGCAGATGGTATAGTTGGAACACAGTGATAGCCAAATTGACTTCTATCAGATAGTGAGGTACAAAATCAATCATGCCTAACAGATTGTGGTTGAAAGTAAACTTACAAACTAATTCTTCACTGAATGATCAAGTAGCACCATAGAAGGGCAAGGACTTTCTTGGCTAGGTATACAGCGAACAAAACATAGTGACCATCAGTTTTAAAAAAAATAGACAGGTTTCTCATAACACCTCTGATGTGCATAAGAAGACAGTTTTCAAGATGATTAATATTGTAAATACTTCACAACAGTGTTGTTGATCTAACCAAGATGGTGCTGAATTACATCCTAATGCTGGCAGAATGGTACAGACCTTAATGCACTAAATGCATAGCTGACACGAATTGTTCTTGCATATGTGTATATTGTGGAGTATCTGTTTTATGATTTATGATATTCAGATGACCCGATATTGCCTACCACTTTTCCCTTTTGTTTGTGTCCCCCTAGTGTGTTAGTCGGACATCGGTTGGTGTCCCACTTGTATCACACTCTGTGTTTTATTGCTTTGTGTTTACTTTCATCAAGATAATAAATTGTCCGGCTGGACATTTCCTTAAAAAAAAAATAGTTCTATTTGGTCTATATTCACTCTCTTATAAATCTCCCTCTTGTCTAAGGACCACTGTCTTTAAAAATTAAAAATACTTACCTTGGTGGCATCCTTCTTTGCAGGGAATGCTGAAGCATTGTTCCACGTGACCTTGAGGGTCCATTTGGCTGTGTATGTGGTGTTCATGTATCTCTGAATCCTCTTCTCAACATCTTGGACAAAAGTGTTATTTTCTGAGTTCAGAGTGATGTACTCCTACGGGATTCAAAAATATGGAGATCTTTCTGTGATTATGCACTTCCATTAAGCAGCATACACCAAAACAGCTCAGCTGTTGAGACTGCATCATTATGTAAACCCCCCTGGAAGTACTCTACATTACACCCCTTCCCCAACCTTTATCTTGCAGTGCAAACCAACCTGGTAAAATGTTGATCCAACATTTTGAGAGAAATCTGCATTGTCCCAAAATACAGCAACCATTGGTACATGGCTTTTAGAAGTGAATCCTCCTGAAGGGGGGTTGACGTAGGAGAAGACGTCATTGTCTGAGGATGGGAAAATGATCTGCCCATTGTCTGTAAACTGAAACAACAAAACATGGGAATCCATTAGTCACACCTCAATAACATAAGAACCAACAGATACATGCCTTTTAGCTTTTGCACACCTAAGTTGACTTCAGGTACATAAATGCTGTAATTTGGATCACATATTCCCAAATACTGATTCATAGAATCATGATTTGCAGGTCATTCCAGCTGCAAATATTCTACATGCATAGTTGATTTTGAAAATCAAAAGTTTGGAGTTAAAGACAAGAAAGGGGAGTTGAGGTGTGTGTCTGGGGAGAAGACATGATATATTTTGTATATCATAAGCAGGGAAACCCTGGAGAACACAAAAATAAGTCCATAGGTCACTGTAAATCTGAGCCAGTGTAGCACTTTAGCAGCAAATGGAATGTCGTTTAGTGTTTATTGTTCATATTAATTTTCTTTATGGGGAAAGATGTGACGTCACAGATACACCAGCAGCCAACACGTGTTTCGTCTTAGTGATTTTTTCAAGGATCCAGAGAGTACACATTCAATGTATTTGAATAACTATTTTGAAGGGCTTATTCCAACACAGCTGTATGTGCATTTCAAAATTTTGTCTGGAGCATACTGAAACAGAGAGTTCCCATTGTCTAGTGTGCTCAAGATTGTAGCCTCAACTGCTAACGCCTTATATGCTGTGGCAAAAGTGGAATTATTTTATACAGCAATCTCAATAACACATAGCAGGTAGATAATAATGTATTGACTTGCATAGCCAAAGTTCGGTCCACATCAAATTAGAAGCCTAGATTTTTAAGTGCCAAGACAGTTGTGGGTGAGATTTCCTCAGGCCAGGGCCAGAAAGCAGTTGAAAGTGAAGACAGTACCTTAACCATGGAGCAGCACATTACCACAGTTTTGTCCCCATTGAAAGTGGGAGAGTTCAGAGTATGCCTGTTACTTATGTTGTGCGTACAGTTGTGAAATGCGCTAAACGATTCTGAAAGTGGATGCTCCAGGTGTGCATCTTCTGCGCAATTCATAAATAGTATTCCTTGACTACGGATCATTTGGCCAGTGGTTTCAGATGTTTGTTGACAAGTGTGGGCTCAGGGATGAGCCTTGAGGGACGCCCTCATCCACTGGTCAGAGATTCAGATTAAAAAGGAGGTAAGTGTGCTGCCTGTGGGTGATATGAGCTGCACCATCTCTGAGCTGATCCTATCATCACAACCCCTGCAGGTTTCAATATCAAAATCTTGTGGTTCACCTTGCCGAAGGTGGCTGACAGATCTAATTAAACAAGGGACACAAAACTGCCCTTGTCAGCCGCCATCGGAAGGTCATACATGACCGATATCAAAGCGCTCTCAGTGCCATGTGCAGGTTGAAGGTCTCACTCAGCTGGCTCAAGATTTGTCTCCAGGTGGTCTTAAATAATTCTGTTCGTCTGCTTTTTCAGAATGTGTCCTGGGAAAGGTAAGAGCGATATCGGTCTACGGTTACTGAGGACCAGTGGATCTGCTGTAAACTTCTTCAATAGTGGGATGACCACTGTTCAGTCAATACTCATAGGTTGCCTACTGATTGTCTACATGTCTGCCCCCTTGTGGGGGAGGTGGAAATGCTAGCTGTTTAGATAATATATCTGCATTTAACCTGGCTCAAGGGCATACCTGTAACAGAATGATCCGACCGGATCAGAGGTGAGATGTCCAACATCTTTACTGAATATGGAGGGCCCAAGATTAAATCTAGCATTATGTGTTGACTAGAGACAAATTGTAAAGTCCTAATGCTGCCGAAGAGCTCCATTAAGTCTTAGGTGTGGGTATTTACTCAGCATATTAGCCCAAATGTTTTTTTTATAACTCTTTTTATTTATCCACAAAATTGTTGTACACACAAAGAGCATTTATATTGTATCATCGATCCAGATTTTACAGTTGATTTATCTATTTCTATTGACAAATCTAAGTCCACACTAATAATGAATACCGTTGTTCCCGGCTTCCCTCTTAAAGTCCACGATATGTCTGCCATGCTGACCAGATTTTCTCCGCTTTCCTAGGGCACCCTCTACTTTTATAAATCATTAGTTCTGCTTGCCAGCACCAGTCCAGCTCGTTGTCCCATTCCTCCAGTGTTGGGGTGGACGTCGAGCCCACATGTTAAAGTCTCCCAGTAGAAAATTCATTTGAATGGGTAAGGGGTAGCGATGTGATAAAATTAACCAGTTGCCCAATGAAGGCTGCTGCTGAACCTGGAGGACAATAGCCAATAATGCTAGAGAACAGGATAATTGTAGATAACAACCAAGAACATCCGACCAAGGAAATGTCTCTAGTGGAAGCTTTTTTAAATTCAGATGCTTCTTAAATAGTATAGCCAGCCGAGCTTCCCTTAAGTGAGGGACAATTGGACTGCTTTATAGCTTTCAGAGCATGCAGCACCTGGGTCAAATTTAGAATGAAAAGTAGCCCAAGATTTGGAAATGAATAAATTATTGAATTTTGACTCAGCAAGAAGGGCTCTAATTTTCACTAGATGTTTCACCATTGAACGTGCATTAATTGGTCATGATTATTTTTTGCTGAATTGTTTAGCACAAACTTGATCTGAAGGTTTTGGAGTGCTTTACATTAGCACCAGTTACATTGCACAAGGACACATTCATGCTATTGTAGGCATGGGGTGATTTAGGGCCAAATTGCGAGTCCGGCAGTCCAAGGACTGTCAGACTCATGTGGGCGCGGTCGTGGCAGTCCAGCCACCACTGTGCCGATGGTCCGATTGCCCAATTAAAACCTTGGCGGTCGGACCAACATGCACTGCCACAGCCACCAGGGAACCACAGTTCCTTGGTGGTGGCATGGCAGTTAGGGGCTAACTAATATGCTGGTGGCGCTTCTGCGGCACCCCAATGCTTATTACAAGTTTTAGGACCAATAGCGGTGTCATGGAGGTCTTTTTTCCATGAGCCTGAGGGGCATGCAGGGGAGCACATATATTCCCCTCTGTGTGCATGCACCCATATTCCCCTCTGTGTGCATGCACCCCAGTTCCTGCACAACATGGACTTTATAGTCCATACCATGCAGGAACTGTTTTTGAGGTTACCATTGCAGTGTTCAAGTTCAAGTTCAAGTTCAGGGATTTGTATAGCGCACTACTCACCCAGAGGGTCTCAAGGCGCTTGGGGAGGGGGGTTAATTCTATGTCGAATAGCCAGGTCTTGAGTTCTTTTCTGAAGAAGATGTGGTTTTGAGTAAGGCGGAGGTGAGTGGGGAGTGAGTTCCAGGTCTTGGCCGCCAGGAAGGAGAAGGATCTGCCACCCATGGTGGATTTTCGGATGCGCGGGACTGCGGCGAGGGCTTGATTGGACGATCTTAGATGGCGGGTGGGTGTGTAGAAGGACAGTCGAGTGTTGAGGCATTCGGGTCCTAGTTTGTAGAGGGCCTTGTGTGCGTGGGTGAGAAGACGGAACGTAATTCTCTTGTTGACGGGAAGCCAGTGGAGGTCTTTTAGGTGTCCGGTGATGTGATCTTGGCAGGGGATGTCCAATATGAGTCTCGCTGATGCGTTTTGGATGCGTTGGAGTTTTTTCTGTAATTTTGCTGTGATTCCGGCGTATAGTGTGTTACCATAATCCAGTCGACTCGTGACCAGTGCATGGGTGACAGTCTTTCTTGTCTCTAGAGGGATCCAGCGGAAGATCTTCTTGAGAATACGAAGTACGTTGAAGCAGGAGGATGAGACTGCGTTGACTTGTCTGGACATCGAGAGAGAGGAGTCAAGGATGAAGCCAAGGTTACGTGCGTGGTCTGTGGGTATGGGTGCTGTGCCTAGAGCGGAAGGCCACCAAGAGTCGTCCCAGGCAGAGGGGAAGATCCTAGGATGAGCACCTCCGTTTTGTCTGAGTTGAGTTGTAGGCGGCTAGCACAGAGTCACTGCTGTGGGACCTCCAAAAACAACCTGCCAGACACAAGTAAACTCGTAATCTGGCAGGAGGTGCAACCATGGGTTTGGCAGTGCGGGAGCGGGCCGCTGGCATGATGGGCCACTCCCACACCACCAAACTTGTAATCAGGCACAAAGTGATTTGCCCAGAAACACAGGATGTTGAGCCGAAACCTCAACTCTAACCTCGTTCCCCTGTTCCAAAGTCAGCGGCTCTGGCCATTACTTCACATCCTCTTCCCACATTGTCAGGTTACATTTAGCAGAGATTACCGGCATGCTCCTTTGTGTAATATTATGTTATGGGGTCGGGAGTTGCTCAATTTGACATTATTAAGGACAATTCTTTGGGCAGTGGTGACCTAACTTATTTCGAAAATTCGGGGGCTTTACACCTCCTGCCAAGTGATAGTTAAAGGGAAACTGCTTAAACCCTTGAAATTATGGTATTTCTGCCCCATCTTTATTATAGCCTTATAGCCCGCCATAGCAAGCTACACCGGCTATTAAAGGCCCGCTCCAGCGTTTAACAAGGGAGATGAACTTTAATAGTCGGTATAGCCCAGCTACGAAAGGCAACAAGACAATTAAAACATTCTGCCACTAGAGGGCAGAATTTTTTACATATAAAACAAAGGTTTCTTGGAGAGGCCTTTGTGAAAACAACATTGGAATGTTGCTTTGCGAACCTTTACCGGCCTGTAGAAGCACAGAGCACTCCATTGTCTTCAATGGAGTGCTCCACATTCCAATGTTCAAATAAAGATTCAATGTCGCACCTTTTGATGGTTTGCAGAGACATTCTGGTGTCCAAGCAAACAGCAACGTTGGTGCTGTGAGAGGTCTGTGCGTGGACAGGCGCAGATGGGCTAGCCTTCGGTGTGCCTTCAGCTCATCAGCTGCACAACCGTGCACAGACCACTTTAAATAGGTAAAGTCTTGCTGATCATAGGACAGCTAGCCCAGCAACAAAAATGGTGTCTGGAAATGATCCACCAAAATGAGTTAAAATGGAGCCTGCCTGAGGAGCACTGACTGAAAGTGTAAGAATGAACAGTACAATCATGAGAAGACTCAAATGTTACACTCTATATTTCACTTAGTGTGAGAGGATATGTTTCTTCAAAAGGAAAAGCATCTACAATTAAGAAAGGAAGTAGAAAAGGGTGTTACAAGTGGTCACACAGCTGCTATCCTTTCTCCGACAGATTACCTGCTGGTAGGAGGACGGACATTAAGAGTATGGATGGAAATCTACAAGTTCCTTAGACTGCAATGCATACTCCTAGAGATTTTCACCTGGCCAGTAAAAGTTTTAAAACCTATGCAACTTGTAGGAGAGGGGCTATGATGTGTACATTTACAACATCTTTAAAAAATTGATATTTTTTTAATTGACCCCTGTATCTCCAGGACCCTTCATTGAGCAAGAGAAGGCACTTTCCTTACCTTCTCTCAAAATTGCTTAAAATAGTTCTAAAAAGCAGATAACATTTTTTTATCAAAATGTTAGACAAATGTATGTTTTCTTTTACTTTTGGCATTCCTTTTTCTGAAGATTTAGCCTAAAACCAAATTTAAGTAGTCATAACTCTATCAAGTTCTTAAAAATCACTTGGATTTCTTCTCCAGCACCTCCTTTGAGCCCCTTTGTGACAGATTCACAAAGTTTTTTTACACAAATTGAGGCATTAATTTACACATAGGTATGTATGTATGTATCGCATACTTCTATAGCGCAGACTGTCACCCAGAGGGTATCCTGGCGCTTTGACTCTACCTGACCATCACGCAGACCTAAAATAATACCATCCTAGGAAAAAGATAAGTCTTCAATCCTTTTTTTAAGGAAATGAATTCCCCGGCACTCCTTAAGAACAGTGGAAGGACACACATACTCAAAGGAAAGTTACAGGGACTTGAACAAGAAATCACAAGAATATTCCTTTACACACAGATATGTGGCATAAAATGCAAATTTCGGAGAAAGAAATTGTTAATCTACACCTTTTTCCTGATTTCCACAATTCTCTCTTAGAAGTGTAAATTTTGATGATTCTTCCTATGTCTCAAGCTTTCATGCATTTCCCTCAGAAATTATGGAAATTAAATCAACTAGTGTATAAGTCACACTTGTCTAGGCAGGATAGACAGATATTGTCCAACACAGTTTTCTATTCACATTCTCTTTCTACTCTATCCACAAGTTACATTGGTGAAAATATGTGTAGAAATGTGAGGCTTTTACTGCGCTGTGGACTGGAAATATCTTTTACTAGCAACATTTTTATAACATTGAGGAATTAAACTGTACAAGTAGGGTTATATGAATTAATGTTGTATGCAATTTTGAGTAATTTCACCTTCACCTACTTCATGAAGTTGGACAAGTTTAAAATGAAGTAATAACAATCCTGCTAAAAAGTAATTTATATTGTGGCAATAATGCAAAAGCAGGTTTGGACAGAAGAAGTGTCTTACACAAATATTTTTTTATCACTGACAAAACAACTTTAGTGGGAAGTTTTGTCCAGGAGAGAAGATGTTCAAAGTTAAAAAATGTCCCAACTTAACAAAGTTGTGAATTTGTGACCTTCACACAACGTTCCCATTGAGTCTTTCAATGGGAACGTTGTGTGAAGGTCACAAATTACAAGCTGAGACTTCATGAATCCTCACCACAAAGCTTGATCTGAGCTATGATGACCAGTGACACAGAAATTCAGCTGAATCCAAAACTTCATACATGCACCATAAAATCAGTTTAGACTCACATATAGAGATGTGTATAGCTGGTTTCCAAATGAGAAACCTATCTGAGGCTTGAAAAGACGTGAATTGAAATTTGTAGTCCTCTGAACAAATTCAGTATCCCCGACATCCTGTCCGTAGGAGTAAAGTAGAACAGCGGGAACAGCTGAGAGGAAACAGAAGTCACTTTATTAAAAACTGTACTATGATCATTTGTTGACAATTTGTGTAAGGTTTCCTAGATAAGAGAAGTATCTGTGCAATTTGATATTATTGTGGGTATTATCAATAACATCCCTGGAACAGTTGTTGACATTATTCATTCCTATTGTTGCACAGCATGAGTTGGACAATAAACCTTGGATAAAGATGGTCTTGGAAGCTTCGCAAGAACAATCAGTAGTTATATAGCTTCATCTCATCTTAGTATTGTCATGGTCCAGTGTAAGTTTCAAAGAAGATTGAAGATGAGTGCCTGGAGGAAGCAAATGATAGCTTCTTTGATGGCATCTATTTCAACCTCATACATTTAGGGTAAGACATCCTTAGATAGTAAACTGGAGTATGAGATAAGACCTCAAACATGAAAGAGTTTAGGTCTATTGTACCTGAAGCTCTCAAAAGGTGACAAATTATGACAAGTCTTGAAGAAGAAAGCCAGGGAGCATAGACAGCAGAAACATTGGCATCTGTTGTCACTGTACACAACCCTTTAAAAGCCTTCCCCTGTCGAGCATCCATTACTGGAGGCTTTATCTGAAGGGCATTCTTAAGTTCTGGAGGCCTCACTTAAAGTTATTACCTCCCCTTCAGACAGGTTAGAGACAATCCTTTGTTGTCCGGCCAAACTACTTGCACCAGTGATATAAGGAGATTTCATTAAGATATAAACATATTAAATCTTGTAAATAGATTTATGATTAATATAAGCATGAAGGCTGATCTATCATGTAGCCAATCTATTCTGAAGCATGTTTGCTAATCCATTGATTCCTAATGTGCACTCTATGTTGTGTCTGATTTAACAACTGTGTGCCGAATTTTTATGTTGGCAAGAAGCATATTCCATCGCAATGGCGGTGGAGTATGCTTACTGCCAACATAATGACTCCTTACTGAATTTAGATGCTGGCGGACTTCCGGTTTACTCACGGCGGAGGCTACTCTGTCTCTACCATGATTCAAACCCTCTGACAGCCCTGTGGAGTAAATGCCATCAGAGGCAGGCCTCTACTTCTACCTACCTAATTTAGGGGCTCATTAGGGTCGCGGACGGACTCAAGTCCCTCAAGAGTAGGAGGGAACGTCCGCATGTGCAGCGCCGTTCCCTCCGTGAAGATTAGGATGTGACCGCCAGGGTGGCGGTCACATCCTCTATCTTTAACATTGCGGCGGGTGCAGCTTCAAGCTGCACCCGCCGCAATGTTAAAAATGCATACATTGCATTTGTATGCAGAAAGCGGCAGGCACCGCGCGGTGCCTGCCGATTTCTGCATACAAAGTCAGGGGGGTACCATGGGTACCCCCCATGTGCACCCCCCACCCCCCTTCACCCAGGGGGCCCACAACGGGCCCCCGCAGTGAAGTTCCACGTGCTTTTCCACAGCAGAAAATCCGCAGCGGAAAAGCATTTTTTAAAGCCCATCCTAATATGGCTGGCGGTGTCTGAGAGACACCGCCACCATATTAGAGCTTTTCCGCCGCGGTTGTAAGCCAACCACGGCGGAAAAGCTGCGGACGGAAACCAGGACCCACCAGCCATCCTAATGTGACGGTGGGTCTTTGGTGGGGTCGCTGCGGTTTTTCCGCATCCTCCGGGCCAGCGGTGGCTTCCGCCAGCCCGGCGGATGCGGAAAAACCGCAATCGTAATAGGCCCCTTAGATAGGAGGAAAAACCCGGTTGTAAGGGGCAGTAAAAACTGCTAAATTATCTGTTTGCCATGGGAGAGAACTCCCATGGCGAGGGGAACATTTTCTTTTTGAAAATAAAAAGAAAACACTTTGGTGCAGGGCTCTGTCTAAACTGCGAAAAGCATGGACAGGAATGGCCGGCATGAAACTAGGAGCATGTTCAGTTGCTGAGATAAAGACTCACAACTCCATGTGTTTTTTAAAGTTCAAGAAGCTAGGTAAAATTCATACATTTCTATCTTAAAAAAAAAATGAGGGGCATCATCAGTAGGCTGTTCCCGCAGCTCCGGAGGGGCGCTCAAGTTAACCAGGAAATTGACGTGGCTCGTAGTAGCTCCCAGTTCCCCTCACCATTGGCCCTGATCCTACTCAAGCAAAAAGGCTCAGTCATGTCCCCTGCCGTCACCTACCCGCTACGCCCATCTGCATACAACCAGTATGGAACTCAGTCCCACCCCCATCTGCTGCCCTTCTTAAGATGACCAGCTGATCATAAGCGTACCACTTGATCTAGTCTGCTCATCCTTCATTTCCTGCCCCAAGATGTCCCTCAGTGGATATCTGGGAGCGGACAATGGTCATGGGAAGGAAGAGCAGCTGTTTTTGACTATGCCTTGCGTTGTCAAGTAAAATCAGAAAACCTCAGCTGCTTTTCATAGACCAAAACCTTCTGACTTTGACAGGTACATGTGTGTGCTAAAAATGCACACACCTAACTAAAAGCTATGGCCTATTTTTATGATTTTTTTATACAGCACAGCACAGCAAGCCACCTAGCTGCGCTGCCAGAAAGGGAAGGAATGCACTGTATTTAACAATATGCAGCACATTTCTGGACTTTCCTAGCGCTGGCACATTTTTGGCTGCCTAGTGCCAACGCAGGCATCCTTACATCATGGTGCTAGGGGTTAAGCACTACAGGTAGGGTTGTTTTTTAGCACAAAAACAATCCTGAAAGGCATTTTTTCTATGTGTGATAAAATAATCAAATAATATTATGGGAACAGAGACACCCAATAGGACTTCCAACCATTTAAAGCAGCAGCAACATGACTCATTTGCTGGAAATCTATTGTACAAAAAACAGCATCACTGCAGCAGGATGAGTCCTACTGCTACGGACAACTAAACTGCAAAGCATCTTAGCTGAATCAATACTATCCTGCCTGCCTTTGGCTAACTTAAAAATCTAAGGTTTTATTATTGGCTGATCTCCGCGTGGCTGGAGGATTCTGGTAGAAGCCTTTTTAATTCTCCAACACTTTAGAATTTTCCCAGTGGTTTATGTGAGAACTTTGTGAAAGGAAGGTATTTATGAAATCACCTTCCTTAGTTAGTGCTCCACCTTTGTAGGTTGGAAGCTTTGGCTCCCCATTAGGTCATGTTTCTTTGCTTCCGTTCATGCAGTGGATGGGCAGCCTCTATTAAAGTCAGGATCAAGACCAGAGGGTGGTATTGGGCTAGTCTAGAGAAGATGACAGTTGTTAGGCTAGTCTAGAATGGGGGGTCTGTGTCAGGCTAGTTTAGAACAGAAATATTGAGACAAGCTTCTCTAATGTAGGCGTGACTATTATACTAGTCAATGGCCAATAGCTTGTGCTTATACTCATTTGAGATAATGCTGCATAGGCTCTATGCATGATGAGTCCATGATCCCTCTCCGAAGGACATAACATTGCCTAAAATTGGTAAGTAATCCCCGCTCAGCCTCATATTCTCCACAAACCTATAAGTCTGTATTTGTCATAGTTAAATGATAGCATTTTGGTATACCATGTTAAAGGAACTTAATAGATTTGCTTACCACTTGTTTGACTGTTTGTTGTACTAGGCGTTACTGTACTTGGGGCTGCTGTTGCTGTAGATATTTGGCTTGTAAGAGTTGCTGCTGTCTTTGATGTTATTTGCTCTGTTGCTTTAACTGTGGTGGAGACTGTGCGTACAGTCGATGCGATAGTCGGGGCTCTCTGACCTGTTGTAGCAGAGGTAGCATTAGTTACTAGGGTCCCTGGTCCTGCGGTAGTTACTGCAGATGTTGTTGAATTTGGATGTCCTGTGGTCATTGCAGGCGGTAAAATGGAAACTGTGTTAGGGATTGTGCTTACAGGTGACTGAGTAGCTGTGATTGTATGACTGTTTCTGGCAGTAGAAGTGGCACTAGTTACTAGAATCACTGGTACTGTAGTAGTTACTGCTGTTGTTGGTGAATCTGTATGCCCTGTAGCGGTTGCAGTTCTAGTATTAGAAGCTGTGCCAGAAGATGCACTTACAGTTGGTTCAGGTGTTGTGATTCTGTGGCTTGTTGCTGTAAAAGAGGTAGTGCTAGTTACTAGAATCGTTGGTTTTGCAGTAGTCACTACTGCCGCTGTTGTTGAACTAGAGGGCCCTGAAGTTTTTGCAGGTGTTGCATTAGAAACTGTGACTGGGGTAATGCCTACCGTTGATGCTGTAGTTGTGGTTGCATGACTTGTATTAGAGATAGCACTAGTCACTAGAATCTCTGTTTTTGAATTTGTGTGTCCAGTAGTTGTATCAGGTGCTGCACTAGCAACTGAAACCTGGGTTGGTCTTACAGATGATGGTGTACCTGCTAAAGTAGTGGACTCTGTTTTACTGATGTTGGGTGCCGGAGATGGATGTGTGATTGTTGTAGAAACTGTACTCTCAGAACCCTGAGGTTCCCTGGCAGTAGTACTTGTGAATTGCTCAGATGTTGAATCTGTAGATCCGTGTGGTTCCTGTGTGGCTTTTGTGGCACTGGTTGAATGTTCTGTTATTAGTGGCAGTCCTGTTATTTCACTGATCCTCGCAGTAGTAGTGGCAAAGGTGACTGACGATGATGTTGCTGGTCTAACTGTTGAAAGCGCACCTGTGTTCTCACTTGTTGGTGTTGCTGATACTGCTGGAGGAACAATACTCAATATTAGTGAATGTATGCACAGCACATCTTACAAAGGCTATGTCACAATGTAGGTCTTCATTTTTCCAGAATTATAGATTTTAAGAAATCCAAAGAATTTCAAAGGACCCTTAGGATCACCGTGACTATCTTCCTGCCACTGTCTAGGTGCCATCTCTTTTCGAATGTTCCTGACAGTTCCCTATTTTGCAGGAACCCTCACTGTACTGAAATGGTAAGATTATTGAGAAAATATATGCAGGTCACTGATGTGATGCTTCCTTATTCACTATGCTGATGTTTCAGGATAGTTCCATGTCCAATACCCTACTGTGGCCCCCCAAGGCAACACTATACTGATCGGCTAGGGACACCAAAAGCATCATGGTCAGCTCACTGCAGTGGAGTAGAACTCACTGAAATGCTAATTCATTTTGGCCAATCCAAAAATTACTACCACCCCCTCCCATTTCCCCAGTGCTACACTAACCTTCTGCACTATTGTATGCAACGCCCCACTGTGATGCAACACTCACTAATTCACTAATGCCCTAAGAACCCTGAGCCATCATGTCTACTTGTTGTGTTGTGTAGGACCCATCACTATGCTATTGTTCTAGAACCCCATATATAAACAAGTATAATCTTCTGCTTTGGTGATGACGGCATTGTTATACTAATTAGTTGAGACCCAAATGATCTATGTGGTAAATCAATGCTGTACAACAGAAACCAATAGAATCGTGACCTACTGTGGCTGATGTGTCAAGGTTTTTATAAGAAAGTGGATACATTTTTGGGGTGGAGGGCTGCCCACTTCAGGGAATAATATCATTTCTCATGAGGGTGTATCCCCGAAGTCACTAAATCAACCTGAGCTCTACCACCTGGTAGCTATGGCACAGATCAGATAGGGTTAACATAGGGCAGTGTGTAACACATGTCTGCAGTACCAAAACAGCAATTAAATATGAAATGCCAAACAATAAAAACCCCAACCCAGTTCACAAAAAAGGGTAAATGTCATTAAACACAATGACACAAAAACAACAAGAAATCCAGAAAGGATATGATTTTTTAAAAATGGTTTAGTGCCAAAAAACATTAAGCGCCAGCGATAGTCTGTGGCAGTGGTAGAATGGGATCTAGGTATGCTGACGGCAATGTACCCATGGTCAGATACAACAAGTGGATTGGACCCACTACAGAAAGGGACTTTGCCACTTTTTAAAGAAAATTGTTGACATTTCTCACAGATACCAACGCAGAATGAGAATCTCACTTTTTGAGAAGATTAATTGTCCCTGTGAATGGTCACCATTGAAATTGCAGCTGTTGCAGTGGAACCTAAGGCCACATACTTGAAGCAGATTGGTATCGCTGAAGTTCTGGAGTGTTGGAGATTTTTTGCTGGAAATGTTCTAAGTCACAAAACAGAATGGGACTTAGTCTTACCTTAGTACTTACCTTGAAATGGCCCTATGGAGCACGCGGTCCGGCACATAGCATGGAATCTTGGAACAAAGCCATATTAACCTCAAGGGGCTGCTAGGGCCATTATGTCCAGCAGTAGGCTGTGAAAGCACTATTAACCTCAGAGGACCATGGCGTCCAGCAGCAGTCTTTAATACCTGGATTACAGTTATACAAGCTTTGAAGGGTCTCCACAATCATCGTGTCCAGTACACAGCTGTAAATATTTTACCAGAGCCATGCTCACCTTGGAGATTCTCTGGATCATGCTGTCTTATCCCCAGGTTGTGAATCCTGGTAAATAGCTTTACTAAAACTGTGCATTGGAGGGAGGGACTCCTGGACCTCAGCACCCAGTGTATATCAGGGAACACAGCTATGATCACTTCAGAAAGACCCCTAGACCCTGATCTCTGTCCATCAGTTCTGAATCTTGGACCACAGCTTTGCTAACCTCAGTGGAACCTATCAGACCATGTTGTTTAACATCAGCTTTTGAATGTTGCACCAAAGCCATGCAAACTTTGGGCAAAGCTGTTAATGCTCAGTTTCTTATTTCAAATTGTGTTCCACCTAAATATGAACTCAAAAATATAATTTGACATAATATCACGTCTCAATACCCTCACTACAGAAATATTGGGGATACAAATATGTTATTACTTTTATTGTATTATTTTTTTATTTCATTATTTATGTTTTTGTGTATTTTTGTAAAAATTCTTTTCGAATCCTACCATAATCTCATATAATGTTTCAGATGTTATAAATGTTACTTATTTGTTTACATGTTAGATACATTTTTATTTGTTTATCACATTCTAATTTTGGGTTGCTGGGTTTAATCGGAGTTTGGTTTAGTTTTTAACTATTTATTAATTAATGTTAATTATTTTTTAACATGTATGCATTTGTTTACATGTTTACTAATAAAGTTCTTATAGTTTAATACATTTTATCTTCTGCTAGTATGATTTTTTGGTGATTGGGTGGGTAGTGTTTAAGTAAAATATATTCAAACTGGCAGTAATTAATGCATTCATTATGCTAATTTTCTAATTCTATTTACTGTTTTAGATATAAGTTTAAATATGCTTCATTATGCAAATACATGGGTATATATTATTTTTGTGAATTATTGTTTCATTTATTTTATGGATCGTATTGTGTATTGGGGTTCAAATGGGCAGTGTTATTTTTCAAGTGTTTCAGTAGCTTTTTAAAATTTAAAATTTTAGAAATATAGTTAAATTATAATTAAATAAGGAATTAAAACGTTGTATTCATATTAGATTGTATAACTCATACGTTTGTGTGTTATGTTGAGGGTGGTTGTACTGTTTATTTTAATCATCATGTATTTATTACAATAAAAAAATAATTTTGGGCAATTCTGTATAGTTGTTAATTTTTATAATTTTGCTTAATTGTCTTTAGTTTTATTATATTTAGCTTGTATTTGTTTATTTATTAAATATTTTTAAATTCATTTGTTGTGTGTGTATGCTGGATTTGAACCCTCCATTGTATAAGCTTTCCCCAAAGTTTATTAAATTCTTTACAAAAACAATAGCGGGGTTAAGATCAGTGAGTGTGTCCCTGGATCTTTGTTTCCAGATGTTCTTTATCTAACTATAACAGCAATCTAAAATGAGGCTACTCAAAACAAAGAATACACACTCATGGAGACCAATAAAAGGAAATATAACGTGGTTAATGTTAATGTATCACTAACTATAAACTAGCTACAGGCAACAGAGCTCCAACCTCAGTATTCTGTGGGCTAGGCACACCATTAATTAATCTTTAACTGAGAGATATTGTGTGTATTATCATCATTTATGTGGTGCTATCCCATCAGCATATTCTCAGCCATGTCGTAGATGAAGAGTAAGACACCAGGGGGCATATTACCAAGCAATAGCGATAATTATCGCTATTGCTTGGTTAGAGACAAAATGTTACCGCTGAGCTGCGGCGATTTTTACCGCAGATAAACCTTGGTATTGCCAAGGTTTATCGCAAATGCGATAAAAAACATCCGCAATGCATGAATATCGCTGAAAAGTCAGCGATATTCATGCATTACCGAGCTAATGCTCTTAGCCATGTTATCCACCTCCCATTGGATAACATGGCTAAGAACTGCTCAGGGCAGGTGTTAGCTTTTGGAGATATTCGCGCTTAGAGCGAATATCTCCAAAAGTTGGTAATAGGAGATAGCGATGTTAGCGACTGTTTCCAGTCGCTAACATCTTGGCACGCCCACTTTGCATGTCATTAGTGATAAATATCACTGACATGCAAAGCGGGGCCCAAGATGGTCGCTATCTCCTACTAGCTGTCGCTAACTGGTGTTAGCGACAGCTAGGTAATAGGGAGATAATTTTATCTCCGCTTTCTTGGCTTTTAAAGCCAAAAAAGCAGAGATAAACCCCCTTGATAATATGCCCCTAAGTCCTTTATTCCGTGTGATATAAAAGTCAGCCGTTAAGAGTTGACATTTTCCACTCTGTTTTGTGCCTTTGATTTTTCAGTGGCTGCTCTTTCTTCTGAGCTCAACGTGTCCATTAACACATTTTCCAGTATCTCTAAATATTCACCAGTTTGTCCATTTCTTTGACTTCCCTTGCCGTACCATCCACTGTGATAATCATCACCGCTGCTTTCAGTAATCCATATCTAATTTCTCTTTTTCGAAGTCTTGGTCTTGGCGCTAGTGTATGTCTCGTGGGTCCTATCCTGCTGTCTCTTCGTGACTTGACCCGGTGATGCCCATGAAAATCCTGGGGGTGTATAAAGTATAGCTGCTGGAGGTTATATATTGCCCCAGGCATTTCAGCATCCCCAATGTTGTCCAAGGCAACAGGGTATTCACATAGATTGTATTGTCTGATTTGAAAAAATTAAGGACTATAATCAGGTTTCCCACTTTCAATTTGCCTGTTTCAAAGATGGCCGCCACAATACTTACAGCTCTCTTTCAGTTGCTGTTAGTCCTAGAGCCTTTGTCAGTGCCACTTTCCCGGAATCGCTGTTGCCAGGTAACACTCCAATCCCCCCCTCTCAAGGTACACACTCTTCAGTATTGGCTCCATTGATATCCAGAGGCTCCCTTCCCTATCTGGGGCACAGGGCTGTATGCCATTGTTGGAAGTTCTTCCCAAATTTTTGTTAGGCAGAAGTTAGAATACTACATTTGATGACTCCGCGTTCGGTCTTTCCACAATGTGTGTTAGATTCATGTTAAATCTGGTCAGCTCAATGTAGGCACATTCCACAATGCTTGGTAGAATAGAGTTACAATAGTAAATCTGGCCCTCCTAGTGTATGTATTTTGCCAAATGTTTGGCAGATGGGAGTTAGAATATTAAAACTGCCCAATTTAGGCACTTTCCACAGTGTTCGTTAGACTGGTGCTATAATAGTAAATGTGACCTCTCAATCTGTGTACATTTTCCAGTGTTTGCTGGATTGAAGTTAGAACAGTTAAAAATGGTAAATAGTAAAAGCAGTCAATTTTAACCCTCCAGTGCATTCATTTTCCCAATTTCTTGAGTGATTTTAATCAGAATAGTGTTTTAATTGGTTATATGTTTATTTTTAATATGTCAGGATCGGAGTTAGGTTACTACATATTATTTTATTCTGGATGAAATATTACATATTTACAAATATTTTATTTTTTAATTAAGTTTATGTTCTGTTTTATTATTTAAAACTATTTATTATATTTACTATGTCTTCTATTTATTTTAGTATTTTAGAATATTGTTATGTATTTTTAAATTGTATATAAAATGGCTAAATAAATGTTACCTTAACATTTGATTTTGTGTTGTTAAATGACTAATAATTTTATGTTCATTTGGTGTTTTATTCTTTAGTTTAAATAAAGATTATAATATATTGTATTCAAGAATTAGTTTAATAGATATAATACATTTATGCATTTCTATACAACAGTTTTTTATTTATTAGGTGAATACATCGAATTTATAGGGATTTTATGTCATTTATATCTTTTAAATAATCAAATTTTACACAAAATATTTAGAATTTTATTTTTCAATTATAAGAATGTTATTTATAAGTAAATGTATTGCAATATTGATATTTTGGACGACAAAATGTATATTATAATAGAAGTGTGTAAAGTTGAAATGTTTGTGTTCAATGTTTTTACCATGATAGTTTTGGACTACAAGATTTTTGTGGTCAATATTTCTTCTTTGAACCTCATGGATCATAGCTCTATTAACCTTTGGGGAAGAGAGGGGTTCTTGGACCATTTGTTTCAGCACACAGGATGAACTCTGGACCAGAGCCTCACCAACCTCAGAGTCCTTCTGAGGCATGATGATTAGCTGTGGGCTGTGAGTTCTTGCCCAGAGCCCAACTAACTTCAGAGAAGCATGGTGGCAAACATTGGCTTTGACACCTGACCCACAGGTATAATAACTTTGAATGGCATCCGTCAGAGAATTCATGGACCATGATGTCCTCATTGTGAATTCTCCACCATAGCTTTACTAACATTGGGGGGTTCCTCCTTGGTCACGGTCACAATGCATAACATAGTGAACCCAACCCTATAGATTATCAGAGGATTAGTAACACAATTAGTACTGAGAAAGGAGATTCGGGATAGCAAATGTGATACGGAGCACTAGAAGATGCCGTGGAACTTGAGAGTAATTTTATTTGGGTTAACCTCGGCATACTGCAAAGAGGGTTAGCAGAGATGTGGCAAAGGCGATAGGCTGCACTCTTTTCAAAGAGTCATCTGTCAGACATACCGCCCATGCAGATCCTCAAATGTGAGGAAAAATGTTGCTATGCCGATACAATCTTGCAAAATTTCCAACTTTTTGTGTTCCACTTATGCAAACGTTTGCAATTAGGCCACATATCGCTTAATTTTCTGTCCACTAATGGACAGATTCTATTGCTGGAGCATGGGAACCTGGGATATGGCGAGAAAGATAGCTGCTAGTAACGTCAGTGCAGTGGCAGCTCCTTTGTTCTGGCGGAGGACCATCGCCCCACTGCTCAAAGCCAGCAGTTGAAAAATAAAATAATAATAAAACAATTGTATTATCATTTTATTTTTTAAGTGACTGGCTGAACCTTTCAGCCATAGTGTGTAGGAAGGGCTATGGCAGGGAGGAGGTGTGGTGGGCATTGTAAGAGCACATGTCGGTTTGGCAGTAGTCTTAGGACTGCCAAATCGACATGCGCACTTAGGTTTCTCCAACTAAACGGCACAGGCTTCCTGTGCCTGAGCGAGGATGAAACCAGCCCACTCACGCCAATCCCAAAGCTGCTCTCATTCTTGGTAATAGCATAAGATCTGCGTCTGGATTGGATAGGGAGTCTGTGATGGTGTCTCAGGGACTGCCGGGAGCAGAAAAGCAGATAAGCAGAGGCGTGAGGTGGATGGCAGCATCAGGTATGTTTTTAAAAAAATGCATTATTAATTCCATCACTACCGCCCACCAGTGTATATTTTTTACGTCACTTTTAATATGGGAAAAGTGGCGCAAAAGTGGCCCAAGGGGCTTGTAATTAAGCCCCTAGATTTGTGATACATGAATTGAGTCACTTTGTTTTCAATCAATTAATTTTTTGTGGGAGTTCATTTGTTCTTGTTATCAAATAAGTTGTTCTGGTTGCACAATTTTGAATTTGAATTTAAAAACATTTGTACAGCGCACTTCTACCTAGCGGTTTCATGGCGCTATTGCATTACGGAGGGTAGCAGCAGTAGGAGAAGGTTAAACAGAGTAGGCTTTAGTGAATAGGAAGGTTTTAAGATCCTTCCGGAACTGAGTGTAGGAGGGCGAGGTGCGGAGGGCAACGGGAAGGGAGTTCCAGAAAGTTGGGGCCAGGACAGCGAACCTCGCACCACCAGCCCTCTGTTTCTTAAATCGGGGGATGGCTAAGAGGGCCGCATGGGAGGAGCGAAGCTCTCTGCCAGGGAGATAAGGGATGACAGCAGAGCATAGAAATTTAGGGGCAGTCCCTGATCTGGCCTGGAAAGTGAGGCAGCCGAGTTTGAAGAGGGCACGCTCCCGCACCGGCAGCCAGTGTAGAGCTTTTAGTAGTGGGCTGGCCCGGTGGTATTTGGGAAGGCCGTGGATCAGGCGCGCAGCCTGGTTCTGTACCAGCTGCAAGCGGTGGATCGCGTAAGCGGGGGCCCCGTTGTAAATTACGTTGCCGTAATCGATATGGGACAATACCAAGGCCAGCACAATAATTTTTAAGGCAGAGAGAGAAAAGAAGCGGGAAACTTTCCTAATTATTCTTAAAGAAAAAAAACAAGAGGAGACCACTGAACTGATGTGTGAGTGGATAGAAAGTTGTGAGTCCAGAAAAATCCCAAGAGTTTTGACTTTAGGTACAGGAGAAGGGGGGACACCAAGTGAGGGGGGCCAAAAGGAAGGGGACCACGGACTGCAACCACCTCCAGTCAAGACCAACTCAGTTTTGTCTGGATTGAGTTTGAGGTGATTGCAGTTCATCCAGTCCTGGATGAATCTCATCACTGACTGGACGTTCTGGGCAGATGAGGGGGACTGGGAGAGGTTAAAAATTAGTTGGAGGTCATCGGCGTAATTGAACACCGTGACCTCCAGCTGCTGTAACATAAAAATGAGGGGGAAGATGTATAAATTAAATAAAAGGGGGGAGAGTGACGAGCCCTGGGGGACCCCACACTCAACCTTACGGGAGGCCGCAGCAAAACCAACAATGTTGTGTTCGTCTCAGGAAACAATTATCTTTAGGAATATTTTTGTGCGCAACACTCATTTGTGTAGTTGGGGCTGTTGCAACCATTGGGTAACAAACTATAGGGGATATTCACTTAGGGTTCATGCAACGCAGCACAGCATGGGAAGCAGCGCAGGAAGATGCTCGGCTGCTTTGGTTGAAAGAGAGAAAGCAGAACTGTGTTATATTTACATAGTTATTGTGAAATTCAGCTCTCTCCTACCGCCGGCGTACTGTGATCTGCAACAGGAAGGTATCCCTTCCTGCACAAAAACTATACTTTGAGGCCATTTCCTCTTTGTATGTGTGCAGCACATGTGCAAAGAGGGAATAACAATAAGTTATAAGGATATTGCTCCTTGCTACGACAGGCTTGGGTAAGAACACCATTTTGGCGTGAACTCATGTTTATTGACAATAGTAAATATGGGTGTGTATAAAAAATACCTGGGGCCTCATTTATAAGAAATGACGCATCGCTGCGTGAAAACAGCGATGCGTCACTTCTCAGTGCGCACTCCTTGCGACATGATTGATGCATCATATTTACAGTACGACGCATCATGTCGCAAGGAGTTACAGATACGTCAGTATTTCTGACGTATCTGTAAGCGCAAAAGTCACGCATTGCTGGGGTGTGTCACAAAAGGTTCGCAACTCCAGCAATGCGTCCGTACACATGGGGAAAGCCCCATGTTAAAGGGCTTTGTCAGTCTTACGCCTGCTGTGAGGCAGGCGCAAGATTTTGACGCAACATCGTCCTAAAAGTGACGCAGTGAAATCTCATAGATTTCACTGCGTCACTATTACGAGGCTTTTTGCGGGGGAACGCCCCCTCTGCATACATTATACCTGACGCAGGTATAATGTAGCGCAGGGGTTTACAAAGTGACGCATCTGCTTAGATGCGTCACTTTGTAAATAGTGCGCAACTGGATGCATGTTTTACGCCGCCGATGCGTCACTAAAAGTGACGCATCGGAAGCACAAAACTGACGCAAGGCCTCATAAATGAGGCCCATGGATGGGTGTGCATGAGCACCCATGGTCCACCCATGTGAGTCCTCCGTTGCAACATAACGCGAGGCAGAGCTATGTACTCTGCTGTGCTATTTATTTAAATGTTTCTTTTTTTTTTGCAAAGTCACACAATTCAGGCTTTGCATGGCGTAGTAAATACCAAAATAGATTATGCGTCAGCCTTGTCCAAAAACCCCAGTGCAAAATCATAATCATTGTGGTCCCTAACTTTTCAAACATGTTTTTCCTCCGGTCAAAAATATCTCAGCTCACTATTCTTCTGTGGGCCTTTTAATTCATTGTCATCCTCTAGATTACATGTTCCTTCCTGCAGTTGTCACACCCCTTACCACCCCGATGTGACTCTCCCCAGCACATAGCACCATCTTGCCTGAGAACCAATATCTCTGCATTCGTTAATTGGGTCTGGTGGCTCAGTGGACTAACGCATCCACTGCAGGGGCCTGTGTTCAACCTCATGGGCACAGGTTCAAATCTGGGTGTGGCCCTCAGCCATTTATCCATCTGAGGTCGATGAAAAATGAGTACCATTGATTTGGGTAACAATAAACATCTGGGGCCTCATTTATGAGCCCTTGCGTCACTTTTACGCCGCTGGTGCGTCACTTTTAGTGACGCACCAGTGGAGTAAAAAATGTGCCTTGTTTCACCACATTTACAAAGTGACGCATCTAAGCAGATGCGTCACTTTGTAAACCCCTGCGCTACATTATACCTGTGCCAGGTTTAATGTATGCAGAGGGGGCGTTCCCCCGCAAAAAGCCTCGTAATTGTGACGCAGTGAAATCTATGAGATTTCACTGCGTCACTTTTAGGACGCTGTTGTGTCAAAATCTTGCGCCTGCCTCGCAGCAGGCGTAAGACTGACGCAAGCCCTTTAACATGGGGCTTTCCCCATGTGAAAGGATGCATTGCTGGAGTTGCGTCACTTTTGTGACACATTCCAGCAATGCGTGACTTTTGCGCTTACAGATACGTCAGAAATACTGACGTATCTGTAACTCCTTGCGACATGATGCGTCATACTGTAAATATGACGCATCAATAATGTCGCAAGGAGTGCGCTCTGAGAAGTGACGCATCGCTGCTTTCACGCAGCGATGCGTCACTTTTCATAAATGAGGCACCTGTTATTCAGCACCAAGAGACCCCGACGGGATAAACATACGCTTTACAAATACTTATGTTATGGGTGAGAGTAGGCTGCCATGTGACTACCTTAAGACGTGAATAAAATACCACCAGCCACATCGGAAACATCTTACACATATTCATTGTCTAATGTTATTACAGAGGATTGTAATTCCTTTCCCATTGGATGGCAGAAGTAACTGCAGCCAGAAGCAAACTTTTGCAAGACTAAATAATTTTTTCTGTCTACATTTTATTTATAGAAGTAATTAACTTCATGGTCAACAACTAAAACCACATTGAAAGATCAATAACTGACTTACTTGTGGGTGCTTCGGTTTCTGTGATGGTGCTCTCCGTTGCGCCAGTGCTGCTCAGGGGGCTTTCTGTGGGTGCTTCTGTTTCTGTGACGGTGCTCTCTGTTGTGCCCGAGCTGCCCAGGGGGGTTTCAGTGGGTGCTCCTGTTTCTGTGATGGTGCTCTCTGTTGCGCCAGAGCTGCTCTGGGGGCTTTCTGTGGGTTCTTCAGTTTCTGTGATGGTGCTCTCTGTTGCTCCTGTGCTTCTCTGGGGGCTTTCTGTGGGTGCTTCTGTTTCTGTGATGGTGCTCTCTGTTGCGCCCGTGCTGCTCTGCAGGCTCTCTGTGGGTGCTTCTGTTTCTGTGATGGTGCTCTCTGTTGTGCCTGAGCTGCTCTGGGGGCTTTCTGTCGGTGCTTCTGTTTCTGTGATGGTGCTCCCTGTTGCTCCTGAGCTGCTCTGGGGGCTTTCTGTGGGTACTTCTGTTTCTGTGATGGTGCTCTCTGTTGCGCCCGTGCTGCTTTGGGGGCTTTCTGTGGGTGATTCTGTTTCTGTGATGGCGCTCTCTGTTGCGCCCGAGCTGCTCTGGGGGCTTTCAGTGGGTGCTTCTGTTTCTGTGATGGTGCTCTCTGTTGCTCCCGTGCTGCTCTGATGGCTTTCTGTTGGTGATTCTGTTTCTGTGATGGTGCTCTCTGTTGCTCCTGAGCTACTCCAGGGGCTTTCTGTGGGTGTTTCTGTTTCTGTGATGGTGCTCTCTGTTGTGACCAAACTGCTCTGGGGGCTTTCTGTGGGTGCTTCTGTTTCTGTGATGGTGCTCTCTGTTGCTCCCGTGCTACTCCGGGGGCTTTCTGTGGGTGCTTCTGTTTCTTTGATGGTGCTCTCTGTTGCTCCCGAGCTGCTCTGGGGGCTTTCTGTAGGTGCTTCTGTTTCTGTGATGGTGCTCTCTGTTGCTCCTGTGCTGCTCTGGGGGCTTTCTGTGGGTGCTTCTGTTTCTGTGATGGTGCTCTCTGGTGCGCCTGTGCTGCTCTGGGGGCTTTCTGTGGGTGCCTCTGTGTCTGTGATGGTGCTCTCTGTTGCGCCCGAGCTGCTCTGGGGGTTTTCTGTGGGTGCTTCTGTTTCTGTGACGGTGCTCTCTGTTGCTCCCGTGCTGCTCGGGGGGCTTTCTGTGGGTGCCTCTGTTTCTGTGATGGTGCTCTCTGTTGCGCCAGAGCTGCTCTGGGGGCTTTCCGTGGGTGCTTCAGTTTCTCTGATGGTGTTCTCTGTTGCTACTGTGCTGCTCTGGGGGCTTTCTGTGGGTGCTTCTGTTTCTGTGATGGTGCTCTCTGTTGCGCCTGAGCTGCTCTGGGGGCTTTCTGTGGGTGCTTCTGTTTCTGTGATGGTGCTCTCTGTTGAGCCAGAGCTGCTCTGGGGGCTTTCTGTGGGTGATTCTGTTTTTGTGATGGTGCTCTCTGTTGCGCCCGTGCTGATCTGGGGGCTTTCTGTGGGTGCCTCTGTTTCTGTTATGGTGCTCTCTGTTGCGCCCGTGCTGCTCTGGGGGCTTTCTGTGGGTGCTTCTGTTTCTGTGATGGTGCTCTCTGTTGCTCCCGTGCTGCTCGGGGGGCTTTCTGTGGGTGCTTCTGTTTCTGTGATGGTGCCCTCTGTTGCTCCCGTGCTGCTACGGGGGCTTTCTGTTGTTGCTTCTGTTTCTGTGATTGTGCTCTCTGTTGAGCCAGAGCTGCTCTGGGGGCTCTCTGTGGGTGCTTCTGTTTCTGTGATGGTGCTCTCTGTTGCTACTGTGCTGCTCTGGGGGCTTTCCGTGGGTGCTTCTGTTTCTGTGATGGTGCTCTCTGTTGCGCCTGAGCTGCTCTGGGGGCTTTCTGTGGGTGTTTCTGTTTCTGTGATGGTGCTCTCTGTTGAGCCAGAGCTGCTCTGGGGGCTTTCTGTGGGTGCTTCTGTTTCTGTGATGGTGCCCTCTGTTGCTCCCGTGCTGCTACGGGGGCTTTCTGTTGTTGCTTCTTTTTCTGTGATTGTGCTCTCTGTTGAGCCAGAGCTGCTATGGGGGCTTTCTGTGGGTGCTTCTGTTTCTGTGATGGTGCTCTCTGTTGTGCCCGGGCTGCTTGGGGGGCTTTCTGTGGGTGCTTCTGTTTCTGTGATGGTGCTCTCTGTTGCGCCCGTGCTGCTCTGGGGGCTTTCTGTGGGTGCTTCTGTTTCTGTGATGGTGCCCTCTGTTGCTCCCGTGCTGCTACGGGGGCTTTCTGTGGGTGCTTCTGTTTCTGTGATGGTGCTCTCTGTTGAGCCAGAGCTGCTACTCCGGGGGCTTTCAGTGGGTGCTTCTGTTTCTGTGATGGTGCTCTCTGTTGCTCCTGTGCTGCTCTGATGGCTTTCTGTGGGTAATTCTGTTTCTGTGATGGTGCTCTCGGTTTCTCCCGTGCTACTCCGGGGGGGCTCTGTGGGTGCTTCTGTTTCTGTGATAGTGCTCTCTGTTGCGCCCGAGCTGCTCTGGGGGCTTTCTGTCGGTGCTTCTGTTTCTGTGGGTGATTCTGTTGCTCCTGTGCTGCTCTGGGGGCTTTCTGTGGGTGCTTCTGTTTCTGTGATGGTGCCCTCTGTTGCTCCAGTGCTGCTACGGGGGCTTTCTGTGGATGCTTCTGTTTCTGTGATGGTGCTCTCTGTTGCTCTCAAGCTGCTCTGGGGACTTTCTGTGGGTGCTTCTGTTTCTGTGATGGTGCTCTCTGTTGCGCCTGTGCTGCTCTGGGGGCTTTCTGTGGGTGCTTCTGTTTCTGTGATGGTGCTCTCTGTTGCGCCCGTGCTGCTCTGGGGGCTTTCTGTGGGTGCTTCTGTTTCTGTGATGGTGCTCTCTGTTGCGCCCGTGCTGCTCGGGGGGCTTTCTGTGGGTGCTTCTGTTTCTGTGATGGTGCTCTCTGTTGCTCCCGTGCCGCTAGGGGGGCTTTCTGTGGGTGCTTCTGTTTCTGTGATAGTGCTCTCTGTTGCTCCCGTGCTGCTATGGGGGCTTTCTGTGGGTGCTTCCGTTTCTGTGATGGTTCCCTCTGTTGCTCCCGTGCTGCTCTGGGGGCTTTCTGTGGGTGCTTCTGTTTCTGTGATGGTGCTCTCTGTTGCGCCCGTGCTTCTCTGGGGGCTTTCTGTGGGTGCCTCTGTTTCTGTGATGGTGCTCTCTGTTGCTCCCGTGCCGCTAGGGGGGCTTTCTGTGGGTGGTTCTGTTTCTGTGATGGTGCTCTCTATTGCTCCCGTGCTGCTAAGGGGGCTTTCTGTGGGTGCTTCTGTTTCTGTGATGGTGCTCTCTGTTGCGCCAGAGCTGCTCTGGGGGCTTTCTGTGGGTGCTTCTGTTTCTGTGATGGTGCTCTCTGTTGCTCCCGTGCTGCTACGGGGGATTTCTGTTGTTGCTTCTGTTTCTGTGATTGTGCTCTCTGTTGAGCCAGAGCTGCTCTGGGGGCTTTCTGTGGGTGCTTCTGTTTCTGTGATGGTGCTCTCTGTTGCGCCCGTGCTGCTCTGGGGGTTTTCTGTGGGTGCTTCTGTTTCTGTGATGGTGCCCTCTGTTGCTCCAGTGCTGCTACGGGGGCTTTCTGTGGTTGCTTCTGTTTCTGTGATGGTGCTCTCTGTAGCGCCAGAGCTGCTTTGGGGGCTTTCTGTGGGTGCTTCTGTTTCTGTGATGGTGCTCTCTGTTGCGCCTTTGCTGCTCTGGGGGCTTTCTGTGGGTGCTTCTGTTTCTGTGATGGTGCTCTCTGTTGCACCTGTGCTGCTCTGGGGGCTTTCTGTGGATGCTTCTGTTTCTGTGATGGTGCCCTCTGTTGCTCCCGTGCTGCTACGGGGGCTTTCTGTGGTTGCTTCTGTTTCTGTGATGGTGCTCTCTGTTGCTCCCGTGCTGCTCGGGGGGCTTTCTGTGGGTGCTTCTGTTTCTGTGATGGTGTTCTCTGTTGTGCTGGTGCTGCTCTGGGGGCTTTCTGTGGGTGCTTCTGTTTCTGTGATGGTGTTCTCTGTTGTGCTGGTGCTGCTCTGGGGGCTTTCTGTGGGTGCTTCTGTTTCTGTGATGGTGCTCTCTGTTGCACCCGTGCTGCTCTGGGGGCTTTCTGTGGGTGCTCCTGTTGCTGTAATGGTGCTCTCTTTTGCGCCAGTGCTGCTCTGGGGGCTTTCTGTGAGTGCTTCTGTTTCTGTGACGGTGCTCTCTGTTGCGCCTGAGCTGCTCTGGGGGCTTTCTGTGGGTGCATCTGTTTCTGTGATGGTGCTCCCTGTTGCGCCTGTGCTGCTCTGGGGGCTTTCTGTGGGTGCTTCTGTTTCTGTGATGGTGCTCTCTGTTGCGCCCGTGCTGCTCTGGGGGCTTTCTGTGGGTGCTTCTGTTTCTGTGATGGTGCTCTCTGTAGCTCTCAAGCTGCTCTGGGGACTTTCTGTGGGTGCTTCTGTTTCTGTGATGGTGCCCTCTGTTGCTCCAGTGCTGCTACGGGGGCTTTCTGTGGTTGCTTCTGTTTCTGTGATGGTGCTCTCTGTAGCGCCAGAGCTGCTTTGGGGGCTTTCTGTGGGTGCTTCTGTTTCTGTGATGGTGCTCTCTGTTGCGCCTTTGCTGCTCTGGGGGCTTTCTGTGGGTGCTTCTGTTTCTGTGATGGTGCTCTCTGTTGCTCCCGTGCTGCTCGGGGGGCTTTCTGTGGGTGCTTCTGTTTCTGTGATGGTGTTCTCTGTTGTGCTGGTGCTGCTCTGGGGGCTTTCTGTGGGTGCTTCTGTTTCTGTGATGGTGCTCTCTGTTGCTCCTGTGCTGCTCTGGGGGCTTTCTGTGGGTGCTTTTGTTTCTGTTATGGTGCTCTCTGTTGCACCCGTGCTGCTCTGGGGGCTTTCTGTGGGTGCTTCTGTTTCTGTGATGGTGCTCTCTGTTGCTCCTGTGCTGCTCTGGGGGCTTTCTGTGGGTGCTTTTGTTTTTTTGATGGTGCTCTCTGTTGCGCCCGAGCTGCTTGAGGGGCTCTCTGTCGATGCTTCTGTTTCTGTGATGGTGCTCTCTGTTGCTCCTGTGCTGCTGTTGGATGTTTCTGTGGGTGCTTCTGTTGCTGTGATGGTGCTCTCTGTTGCGACCAAGCTGCTCTGGGGGCTT
This sequence comes from Lissotriton helveticus, assembly GCF_964261635.1. NCBI lineage: Eukaryota > Metazoa > Chordata > Amphibia > Caudata > Salamandridae > Lissotriton > Lissotriton helveticus. Next base: position 31,439,715 of record NC_136072.1, on the reverse strand, counting down.
TCTGTGGGTGCTAAGTTTTTTAAATAAAAAGTAAAAAAAATACATACATTAATAGACAGACAGACAGACAGACAGACACTACCAACAAACAGATAGATAGATAGATAGATAGATAGATAGATAGATAGATAGATAGATAGATAGATAGATAGATAGATAGATAGATAGATAGATAGATAGATAGATAGATAGATAGATAGATAGATAGATAGACAGACAGACAGACAGATAGATAGATATAGAGATAGATAGATAGATAGATAGATAGATAGATAGATAGATAGATAGATAGATAGATAGATAGATAGATAGATAGATAGATAGATAGATAGACAGACAGACAGACAGACAGACAGACAGACAGACAGACAGACACTACCAACAAACAGATAGATAGATAGATAGATAGATAGATAGATAGATAGATAGATAGATAGATAGATAGATAGATAGATAGATAGATCGATAGATCGATAGATAGATAGATAGATAGATAGATAGATAGATAGATAGATAGATAGATAGATAGATAGATAGATAGATAGATAGATAGATAGATAGATAGATAGATAGATAGATAGATAGATAGATAAACCCCACCCAACTAATCGGTCAGCATGAAAAGGCACGTGCATCTAAATCTTCGGGCAGGTTGTCTTCTGTATGATGGGATCATGGCATAGCAGTGGAGGCTTGCTGTGGAAGTGCTGCGGGGCGGTGAGGCGGTGAGAGGGGCAGAGTAGGGGTTAGTGGAGTCGGACTTACGACTTTCACGAGTAAGGTAAGTAAAGAAATAAATAAAACTATTTACCTTGTGGTCGCTGGATGGCCGAGTTGGCGATGCAGCACGTGCATGGTAAATAGTTGTATTTATTTATTTACTTACCTTACTCGTGGATGTCGTATGTCCGAAACGGAAGTGAGTATTTAGTCATGGTTGCCTAGCCACAAAATACCCCCTTCCATACATTATAAGGATATTGAAGCCACAGAGGAGCCCCCTGAAAGTATACTCATTTATAAGGTCATGGCCCTCAAAGGTGACTTGAAATATCTGTTTTCAGCTGATCACTGTTCATTTTAGAAAAACAGAACATAAGAACTAAGGGGCATATTACCAAGCAATAGCGATAATTATCGCTATGCATGGTTAGCGGCTGTAATTATATCGCCACGCTCCGACGATTTTTACCGCTGAGATACCTTGATATTATCAAGGTTTATCTCAAAAGCGGTAAAAATCTTGCGAAATGCTTGAATATCGCTGAAAAATCTGCGATATTCATGCATTATCGTGACAATGCTCTTAGCCATGTTATCCACCTTCCATTGGATAACATGGCTAAGAACTGCTCTGGGCAGGCGTTAGCTTTTGGAGATATTCGCGCTTAGCGCGATTATTTCCAAAAGTAGGTAATAGGAGATAGCGATGTTAGCGACTGTTTCCAGTCGCTAACATCTTGGCACGCCCACTTTGCATGTCATTAGCGATAATTATCGCTGACATGCAAAGTGGGCCCCAAGATGATCGCTATCTCCTAATAGCTGTCGCTAACTGGTGTTAGCGACAGGTAGGTAATAGGGCGATAAAATTATCGCCGCTTTAGCGGGAACAATTCCTGCTAAAGCGGCGATAAGGCCCTTGGTAATACGCCCCTAAGAGTCAGTTCCCATTGTTTAAACTGCAGCTGTAATTGTGCTCTGTGACCTGCGTTTCACCTTGGCTGCTGGCAGTGACAACAGGTATTATGAAGTCACAGCACGTTGGTAATAACTTTTATTATGTTATTATTGCAGATGACTAGACTGTAATAAAGAAATTAGCGATGGAATTTAATACAGGCATTGCAGACTCCTGTCTATTATAAACTAGTATATCCCATATCTGTAAGAAATTGGGGGGCATATTACCAAGCAATAGCGATAATTATCGCTATTGCTTGGTTAGAGACAAAAGTTTACCGCTGAGCTGCGGCGATTTTTATCGCAGATAAACTTTGGTATTACAAAGGTTTATCGCAAATGCGATAAAAAACGGCCGCAATGCATGAATATCGCTGTAAAGTCAGCGATATTCATGCATTACCGAGCTAATGCTCTTAGCCATGCTATCCACCTCCCATTGGATAACATGGCTAAGAACTGCTCAGGGGCAGGTTTTATCTTTTGGAGATAATCGCGCTTAGCGCGAATATCTCCAAAAGTTGGTAATAGGAGATAGCCATGTTAGCGACTGTTTCCAGTCGCTAACATCTTGGCACGCCCACTTTGCATGTCATTAGTGATAAATATCACTGACATGCAAAGTGGGGCCCAAGATGGTCGCTATGGGGCATATTATCAAGGGGGTTTATCTCCGCTTTTTTGGCTTTAAAGCCAAGAAAGCGGAGATAAAATTATCTCCCTATTACCTAGCTGTCGCTAACACCAGTTAGCGACAGCTAGTAGGAGATAGCGACCATCTTGGGCCCCACTTTGCATGTCAGTGATATTTAATACTAATGACATGCAAAGTAGGCGTGCCAAGATGTTAGCGACTGGAAACAGTTGCTAACATCGCTATCTCCTATTACCAACTTTTGGAGATATTCGCGCTAAGCGCAAATATCTCCAAAAGCTAACACCTGCCCTGAGCAGTTCTTAGCCATGTTATCCAATGGGAGGTGGATAACATGGCTAAGAGCATTAGCTCGGTAATGCATGAATATCGCTGACTTTACAGCGATATTCATGCATTGCGGCCGTTTTTTATCCCATTTGCGATAAACCTTGGTAATACCAAGGTGTATCTGCGATAAAAATCGCCGCAGCTCAGCGGTACATTTTTGTCTCTAACCAAGCAATAGCGATAATTATCGCTATTACTTGGTAATATGCCCCTATCTCCTACTAGCTGTCGCTAACTGGTGTTAGCGACAGCTAGGTAATAGGGAGATCATTTTATCTCCGCTTTCTTGGCTTTTAAAGCCAAACAAGCGGAGATAAATCCCTTGATAATATGCCCCTTAGTCTTCCCTGAGCACTGTCATTTGGTGGATGATAAAGGAGAAGAGGGTGAGTGAGCAGATTCTACTGGTAAAGGTGAGGGAGTTTCTTGGCAGGCAAGTGAGTCATCCAAAGATCACAATACATAGATGCTGAGGTTCAACATAGAGGCAGAAGTGATCCCCTTATTAGAATACAGACAGAGGTTGAGCATCAAAACACATTTCATTGAGCGTAAGCATCATTTCAGTAAGTAAAATGACTGGTTCATTGTAACAGAAGAGCATCTTAGTATAGAAAATCTTTCTCAGTTATTGGAAACTTCATAAAGTTAATGGTTTGCCATGGTAGGGGCACAAGAAATAAAAAGAAACACTTAGCTTTCAAGTCATCATTCAAACAAAGTTTAAACATTATTGTCCATGTAAGTGGATGAAAAACATGAAAGGTTTGACTGCTTATTGACAGCCTAAATGTATAAGAGGACTGCATACAAATCATAAATAAGTAAAAAAATAAAAAAATACATAAATTAATAAAGAGATTGATAGATAGATAGATAGATAGATAGATAGATAGATGGATGGATAGATAGATAGATAGATAGATAGATAGATAGATAGATAGATAGATAGATAGATAGATAGATAGATAGATAGATAGATAGATAGATAGATAGATAGATAGATAGATAGATAGATAGATAGATAGATGGTGTATCTAAATCTTTAGGCAGGTTGGGGCATATTAACAAGCAATAGCGATAATTATCGCTATTGCTTGGTTAGAGACAAAAATTTACCGCTGAGCTGCGGTGATTTTTATCGCAGATAAACCTTGGTATTACCAAGGTTTATCGCAAATGCGATAAAAAACGGCCGCAATGCATGAATATCGCTGAAAAGTCAGCGATATTCATGCATTACCGAGCTAATGCTCTTAGCCATGTTATCCACCTCCCGTTGGATAACATGGCTAAGAACTGCTCAGGGCAGGTTTTAGCTTTTGGAGATATTCGCGCTTAGCGCGAATATCTCCAAAAGTTGGTAATAGGAGATAGCGATGTTAGCGACTGTTTCCAGTCGCTAACATCTTGGCGCGCCCACTTTGCATGTCATTAGTGATAAATATCACTGACATGAAAAGTGGGGCCCAAGATCGTCGCTATCTCCTACTAGCTGTCGCTAACTGGTGTTAGCGACAGCTAGGTAATATGGAGATCATTTTATCTCTGCTTTCTTGGCTTTTAAAGCCAAAAAAGCAGAGATAAACCCCCTTGATAATATGCCCCGTTGTTTTCTGGTTGATGGGATCACTGTATAGCCTCTTTCAGACATCTTACACCCTAAAGATGTATTTTCCACCTTAATCTTATCCTAAATCATACCTTGGGTAGAGGCATCAGTTGTGGAGAGTGCTGTATTTTCAGATGTGGTGGACTTTAAAGTGGTATCTGCTCTCGTACTGGAACCTGTAATTTGGAGAAGATAACATTATATAAATGTACACAATGTTTTCTTCTGGAATAAGAGGCTGTTTAAAACCTGAGCTAAGTTAAGTAATTGTATTGAGTTCATAATATATGTGTTATATTATACTAGTAATAGTTTATTGTATTGATAAACAAGTACGATTGACAGTAAAGTTCTAAAAGGTAAGTACAATCTGCACATCATGACTAGATCAACAGTCACCATTGTGGCCAATTTGCATAACATTTAATAAAACACCACTGCAAGACAATGATGTAAACACATGCTGAACCACAAGTGAGTGGGCCTCTCACCTGAATGCTACAAATAGTATTTAGTCAAGGTTGACTAGCCATGTCTGTACTACATTTAAAAGCAATATATAGCACAAAATACCCCCTTCCATACATTAATAGACTATTGCAAGCCAGAGAGGAGTCCCCTGAAAGTATACTCATGTATAAGGCCAGGGCCCTCCGAGGTGACTTACAATATCTGTTTTCTGCTGATCACTGTTCATTTTAGAAAAACAGACCATAAGAAGGAAAAGCCAGTCCTGATTATTTAAACTGCAGCTGTAATTGTGCTCTGTGGCCTGCCTTTCACCTTGGCTGCTGGCAGTGACAGCAGGCATTATGAAGTCACAGCACGATGGTAATAACTTTTATTATGATATAAATACAGATGACTGGCCTGTAATAATGAAATTAGCGATTGATTTTATTACAGGCATTGCAGACTCCTGTCTATTATAAAAGGGTATATACCATATTTGTAAGAAATTGGGGGGTATATTACCAACAACTAGCGATAATTTTTGTCTCTAACTTGTTTAGAGACAAAAATTATCGCCGCACATCGGCGATTTTTATCGCAGATAAACCTTGCTATTAGCAAGGTTTATCGCAAATGCGATAAAAAACGGCCGCAATGCATGAATATCGCTGAAAAGTCAGCGATATTCATGCATTATCGAGCAAATGCTCTTAGCCATGTTATCCACCTCCCATTGGATAACATGGTGAAGAACTGCTCAGGGCAGGTGTTAGCTTTTGGAGATATTCGCGCTTAGCGCGAATATCTCCAAAAGTTGGTAATAGGAGATAGCGATGTTAGCGACTGTTTCCAGTCGCTAACGTCTTGGCACGCCCACTTTGCATGTCATTAGTGATAAATATCACTGACATGCAAAGCGGGGCCCAAGATGGTCGCTATCTCCTATTAGCTGTCACTAACTGGTGTTAGCGACAGCTTGGTAATAGGGAGATAATTTTATCTCCGCTTTCTTGGCTTTTAAAGCCAAAAAAGCGGAGATAAACCCCTTGATAATATACCCCTGGGTTATTAGTTAAGTAAGGTGTGGGTCTTGTGCAAGTAAAAGGCCGATGTGTCTCCTTACTGGAAACTAAGGGGCATATTTACAACAGAATGTTGGAGCGCAGAGCTGTGCCTAATTTGGCGGCACCGCGCTCCAGCATTTCCAAAACGTAGGGTTGCACCGTATTTACTACAACACGCCACACCCCTGTGTTTCCCCCTGCTCTGGCGCTAACATGATCTGCCTAGCACCAATGCAGGCCCTCTTGCCCCATAGTTCACGGGTGGCTGCATTGCAGGGAATGATTGTTTATGAGCAGGAAGTTGTCCTTTACTGCACATAAAAAATTAATAATTCTGATTTTTAACTCCTGTGTGCTGCATTGTGCAGCACACATAGAAGAAGCGTGGCTCAGTGGTTAGAGGCGGCAGACCCGGAAGCTGAGATCAGCCGTGGACCAGGGTTCGATTCCCCACCTCGGCAGGTCTCGGGCTCAAAAATTCCACGGACTCGACAATTCTCGCTCCGGTGCCTACTCGACTCACGGGGTCACACTCTGCAACTCTGGGCAATAGCTTGCTTAATCTCCACTACGGCCCCTCGCGGCGGGATGCCTGGCTTTCACCTTGTGAATACCTTGCCGGGGTATCTCACACGGGAATACCAGGACGGGTTCCCTAAGCAAGCGCCTTGAGACCCCTGGGTGATTAGTGCGCTATATAAATCAAAACACACACAAGTTGCAAATCGTCAGTATTTAATTATTTTAGGAAGGGACACCTTCCTGCACGTAAACAATAGATAAGGGTGTTTTTCTGAATGCGGCACACACAGAAATAGCAAAAACTAGAAGAAATAAAAGTATTCCTCCTCGTATCGCCGCTCTAGCACGAGCTCTTGCATGGCATTCGTTGTTGGTGCTGCCTCAGATTTACAGATCCTTGTATATCTGGGGCAGCATCAAAAAGCAACGGGCGTTGCAGTGGAACGACCACAGCAACACCCATTTCACGCAGATACCTGCGTGAAAGGGTACTATTTTTTCATTTTTATTTTACAGAGTTTAAAATAGCACAAACTTGACCCGAAGGTATCAGAGTGCTCTACACCAGCACCAGTTGTGTTACACGAGGACGCATTCTCACCGGGGTCTAGCCTACAAGATTCCAAGATACTTGGGGTCAGATTGCTTACAGCACTCTTGTGGGGCTGCTACAACTCCTGTAGCCCCCCCCACAACACTCGAGTCAACGTTGGCGGAGCCCATGGCCCTCCTTGGTGCACCATGAGAAAGGAATGAGACACTGCCAACTCCTGGTAGGATATCATGGGGTGTTCCATGGTCAAGAGAAAATGTACCTTTAAACAGCTGGTTCACCCTCTGTGCGGCTCTACTTGTCAGTATTTTCTTTAGTTTTATTGTTGGTGGGTGCCCCTGTCCCAACCAGGGCCAGGACACCCACAGGCTGGACGGCAAGTTGAGGGTGCTGCATGTGGAGCCCCAAGCCCCCCATGCCCCTTGCCACCTCCACATTGCAACACTTGTCCTAAGGTGCATGTTGAAGTTGGCCACAGTTGTCTGTGATCCCACTGGGCTGCCGTATTTTCATCCTCAGCTCCCTCTATGGAAGCACTGCCAACACAAGCACTCAAAGCACCAGGCCTGTGCACTCTCCCTCTTGGCATTGGGGTCTGGAGATGGGTCCTGGGCCCTATTCAAGATTGCATCAGGCTTCTATGCTGTTCTGGGCCCAGGAATCTGTTTCAAGGGCCCATCATTTATGCGCCGGCTCCTGGAGCAAAGTGGTAACCTGGGGGCATTCTACAGTTGGGGGTAGGGGGCCCATCTACCTCTTCTCTGATAGGAAATTAATTTCTCATTGTTTATAAGGTGGGTGTCAAAGGTCAAATCTCAGTGCAATATCTTCTCGATTTTCACAACCTTTGACGCGTTTTGCACCTGCTGGCCAGAGCTAGCCCCTAGGCACCTTGCCTCTAAAAGTTTGCATTCAGCATTGTTTGACAAATTCCATAATTGACATGGGTCCCAGGCTCACTGTGCCACTTGATTCAAGCTCGCCTAGTTGATGAGGGGTGAAACCCTAAAACCAGTCCAAGGATGCTTGTTTGTGGTCCAGGGAGGACCTGGATTGGCAGTTAGGCTGGAATGTCCCCATTACCTTAAACTCCAAGGTCAGGGTGCCAGGGACCGATATAGTAGCTGTTTCCCTATCCCTCTAGTTTAAAGGTAAACCCCAAGGATGGGCTGCAGTTCCCTATCCCGCTAGGGATTTTTGCACATTGGCACTTTGATGATGTGTAGTTTTGCCCTTTTTTAGGGGGAAACCCATTGCCCATTTAGTATTGTGTATACCCGCTTTGGACCTGCACACAAGCACTTTAATCACCTATAGTGATTTATCTTTTTTTATTTTATTTTTATTGGTTCAGTTCAAAGCCAGAGATGCAAAAGCGTTAAATCATAGCAAAACATCAGATATACACAAACTTATGGTGCAGATATATACGGAACCAAAAAAAGAAAGAGGAAAAAGAAAAACAATAATAAAACTTTACAGAAAACAGTACCATCATATACAATCAAATAAATGTCATTCCATCGGGCCTAAATGGTCTATCATTGCCTGCCAAATTTTACACCCCCTTTGCATTTTTCTAAGTGATTTAATACGATAAAGGTTATATTCTAAATAAAAAACATTATAAAACTTTGCTCGCCACGTTTCATATAAAGGTGCTTCTGGTTTCAACCACATTTAAGAAATACATAAGCGAGCTACGACCATAGCCATAAATAAAAGAAAATGCGAAGGGTTAGGAACAAGATGGCCAATAGCTGAAGTAGATGTATGACACATTTTTTATATTCTTTTGTATTTATCTTTTATCTTTCTGTATTGTATGATTGAATCATGTGTATGGTTTTAATTGACTAATAAACTAAACATTAAACAGGATATGGCTTTGCCTTAAGAATTGGGCATACAGTGTGACTGTGTTCAAGGGTTCTATTGTTTATAAAGGTTTTACTTTGCCAGGATGCAGTGGCAGTTTAAAACTGCACCCAAAAGCTGCAATGATAGGTCTGAAACATGTTTACAAGGCTACTTAAGTGGATGGCACAATTAGTGATACAGGCCTATTAGTATCATTTAATTTACACACCCTGAGTACATGCAGTGCCTCTTTACTAGGGACTATCAAGTGCATTAATTGAGCCAATTGGTTGTAAGCCAAATTTACCATGTTTTAGGGAGTGAGCAAAGGCACGTTAGCACGGGTTAGCAGTGGAAAAGTGCACAGAGTCCTAGAGTCAATAAAAACAGGTTTGTAAACAGGATGGGTGAAGGTATGAAGTCGTATGGGACTACCACGCCACGGATGTCAAGTCTAAAAGTATTAGAATATTTTTCGCCATTAACGCAAATCTCCAGAAAGTTTATCAACACAGGATGAAAACATTAAATTTTAGAGCTAATAGGGATTTCCTGTACCTTTAGTTTCCAATTGTGTTAAACAAGCTGCAAGAAAATTACTTTAGGGATATCAATTCAAATGCTGAAAATATTAAGGGGATTTAAAAATCTGAATAATTACGGCAAGTGAAATTATTTAAGTTTATGATGATCAGGACAGTGCAATGTGGATCTCTCTCAAGACAGGACTGTTCAAATCACAACACATTCAAAATGCAGTCTAATTCCAAGCAAATCCTCTTCATATCACTCACTTCTTTGCTCCCACCTACACTGCTTGTTCGTCAATGCCAGATCCATATCAAAGTATCTATGACCTCCTATCTTAAAAAAAATTACCTCCTTTTAATCACCACACATGGCTAGGAGATAATATAACTCAAGGTCTCTGCAAGACAATTCCGCCCCAGTATCGATGCTTCGTTCACATCCCCCGAGTCAAAAAATGGGGAGGACCAATCATGATATTCAAGAAAGATAACTCCAACCTTAATAGAGGATCCAATCCCATCAAGATATGAACCTCTACTGAAAGTTTCAATCCTTAGCCAACATTCTCTGGTAGATTCCTACTGCTATACAGACCTCCGCCAACAAATGGAGCATTCACGGACGCCTTTCTAGACACCACTTCTGCCTTTTCATATAAAATACCTTAACTTTTGAGTGCTCTGTGTCTTAAACATTTGGTTCAATAAACCAGACATGCCACAGACTAATACCATCACCTCTGGACTAGATACTCTCAATCTCACCCAAGTCATCTCTGGCCTAGTTGAGTGGAATTCTGCAACACAAAATGTAGAATAGCATCAACTCCTTAGGGTAAGTGCTTCTGAGACCAAATAGCTGATCATTTCATCTGCACAGCCAAAGCACTAAATGTATAGGAATCAAATAAATAGAAAAACAAGGAGGACACATAACCTCAAAAAGGGAGCTCATTGGAGAAAATATGCATGTCCTAATGCCAACAGTTCACTTTCACAGTATTTCATGAGCTGGTGAGATTGAGTGTACCAGCTAGCATAACCTTAAACCCTTGCCCAACTCTAATAATCAAGAAATAAATACTATGTACGTCTACAGCCATTCCATCAGTGTACATCATCAACAGATTTCTATCCACCGGCATGTGTCTCTGAGATCTCAAATCATCATACATGCACCCACTAATTAGGTAGAACAACTTGGATTCAAGACTGTAAGAACTACAGACCGATGGCCAATGGTGCATTCCTTGGAAAACTGATAGAAAGACCTACCTTATCTCAGATCTCAAAGTTCCTAGAGGACAAATCATTGGGCCAGAAGAACAAAGATCTGGATGCAAAAACCTGACTGCAATTTGTGACAATATTTTTGTGACCAGTAAAGAATTACATGAACCAACCTGTGAATTAATATGTTGCTTCATAAAATTCCTAATGTGAGTAAGTCGTAATCCAACCTACCTTAAAAACATTAATGAGGTTGGTTGCAAATTGTGACTCACTCTAGTTGGTGGCCATCACAGAGGTGGAGGCCCGCCGGGGTCAACCATGTCTAAGATCACTTTTCATTAAAGTATCCTTTTTTTAAACACATCCAATTTCCCTTAAAGAAAACAGAGCTGCGCCTGAAGTAAGTATGCATTTTAGTAAAAGTTTGTTTGAGAGTTAGCAGATGTGGACCCTTCCGGTATGTACAAAACATCTGTGTTGGAACTGGAATATTTCTTGTATGGTAAGTGGTCATGCACCCCTGCCTTGAGTGACCCAACTACTTGTATCCTGACTTTTTACCAGCCCGGCTAAGACGCTAATCTAGAGTGTGCCCTACAGCCTAGCTCTGCCCATGGTAATACCAAGGTTCAGAACTGGTTCTCCAGGACCTAGAGGGCCACACTAAGAATGCCTTCTTTTATTGACATGGGACTACTATCCTTATCTTGCATTAGGTTTGGTGGCCCCTCACTGATGTTTATGAATTAATAGTGCGGAACGGACTTTTTTCTGTGTCAAAGAGGGGTTGGGCCTACCAACCTCACTCAGGTCAATGTTGTGCTTCACAGTAACACCGGGAGGCTTGCTTGACAATCTGTGTGTGCATCGCATCAGCGGGGGCATGGTGGATGTGAGGCACCCACAGGACAGCAACACTCTGTGTGCAATGAGACTAGGTTTCCGGGGCCCAATGGGATCTGCTGGATGGGTCCTGGTTCAGCATTACACAAGATGGAGGGCAGATACAGCTTTCATGGATGCCATAAGTGTATTCCCTACATTTCTGTGACTAGTCACAGAAAATTAATTGAAGGAAAATGGAAAGAGGTCTATCTTTACAAGTTCTATCAGAACCTGTTAGATACTTAGTCTTTCCTGAGCACTGTCAATTGGTGGATGATAAAGGGTGAGTGAGCAGATTCTACTGGTAAAGGTGAGGGAGTTATTGGCAGGCAAGTGAGTCATCCAAATATCACAATACATAGATGCTGAGGTTCACTATATATGCAGAAGTTATCCCCTTGTTAGAATGCAGACAGAGGTTGAGCATCAAAACACATTTCATTGAGCGTAAGCATCATTTCAGTAAGTAAAATGACTGGTTCATTGTAACAGAAGAGCATCTTAGTATAGAAAATCTTTCTCATTTATTGGAAACTTCATAAAGTTGTTGGTTTGCCATGGTAGGGGCACAAGAAATAAAAAGAAACACTTAGCTTTCAAGTCATCATTCAAACAAAGTTTAAACATTATTGTGCATGTAAGTGGCTGAAAAACATGAAAGGTTTGACTGCTTATTGACAGCCTAAATGTATAAGAGGACTGCATACAAATCATAAATAAGTAAAAAAATAAAAAAATACATAAATTAATAAAGAGATTGATAGATAGATAGATAGATGGATGGATAGATAGATAGATAGATAGATAGATAGATAGATAGATAGATAGATAGATAGATAGATAGATAGATAGATAGATAGATAGATAGATAGATAGATAGATAGATAGATGGATGGATAGATAGATAGATAGATAGATAGATAGATAGATAGATAGATAGATAGATAGATAGATAGATAGATAGATAGATAGATAGATAGATAGATAGATAGATAGATAGATAGATAGATAGATAGATAGATAGATAGATAGATGATAGATAGATAGATAGATAGATAGATAGATAGATAGATAGATAGATAGATAGATAGATAGATAGATAGATGGTGTATCTAAATCTTTAGGCAGGTTGTTTTCTGGTTGATGGGATCACGGTATAGCCTCTTTCAGACATCTTACACCCTAAAGATGTATTTTCCACCTTAATCTTATCCTAAATCATACCTTGTGTAGAGGCATCAGTTGTGGAGAGTGCTGTATTTTCAGATGTGGTGGACTTTAAAGTGGTATCTTCTGTCGTACTGGAACCTGTAATTTGGAGAAGATAACATTATATAACTGTACACAATGTTTTCTTCTGGAATAAGAGGCTGTTTAAAACCTGAACTAAGTTAAGTAATTGTATTGAGTTCATAATATATGTGTTATATTATACTAGTAATAGTTTATTGTATTGATAAACAAGTACGATTGACAGTAAAGTTCTAAAAGGTAAGTACAATCTGCACATCATGACTAGATCAACAGTCACCATTGTGGCCAATTTGCATAACATTTAATAAAACACCACTGCAAGACAATGATGTAAACACATGCTGAACCACAAGTGAGTGGGCCTCTCACCTGAATGCTACAAATAGTATTTAGTCAAGGTTGACTAGCCATGTCTGTACTACATTTAAAAGCAATATATAGCACAAAATACCCCCTTCCATACATTAATAGACTATTGCAAGCCAGAGAGGAGTCCCCTGAAAGTATACTCATGTATAAGGCCAGGGCCCTCCGAGGTGACTTACAATATCTGTTTTCTGCTGATCACTGTTCATTTTAGAAAAACAGACCATAAGAAGGAAAAGCCAGTCCTGATTATTTAAACTGCAGCTGTAATTGTGCTCTGTGGCCTGCCTTTCACCTTGGCTGCTGGCAGTGACAGCAGGCATTATGAAGTCACAGCACGATGGTAATAACTTTTATTATGATATAAATACAGATGACTGGCCTGTAATAATGAAATTAGCAATTGATTTTATTACAGGCATTGCAGACTCCTGTCTATTATAAAAGGGTATATACCATATTTGTAAGAAATTGGGGGGTATATTACCAACAACTAGCGATAATTTTTGTCTCTAACTTGTTTAGAGACAAAAATTATCGCCGCACATCGGCGATTTTTATCGCAGATAAACCTTGCTATTAGCAAGGTTTATCGCAAATGCGATAAAAAACGGCCGCAATGCATGAATATCGCTGAAAAGTCAGCGATATTCATGCATTATCGAGCAAATGCTCTTAGCCATGTTATCCACCTCCCATTGGATAACATGGTGAAGAACTGCTCAGGGCAGGTGTTAGCTTTTGGAGATATTCGCGCTTAGCGCGAATATCTCCAAAAGTTGGTAATAGGAGATAGCGATGTTAGCGACTGTTTCCAGTCGCTAACGTCTTGGCACGCCCACTTTGCATGTCATTAGTGATAAATATCACTGACATGCAAAGCGGGGCCCAAGATGGTCGCTATCTCCTATTAGCTGTCACTAACTGGTGTTAGCGACAGCTTGGTAATAGGGAGATAATTTTATCTCCGCTTTCTTGGCTTTTAAAGCCAAAAAAGCGGAGATAAACCCCTTGATAATATACCCCTGGGTTATTAGTTAAGTAAGGTGTGGGTCTTGTGCAAGTAAAAGGCCGATGTGTCTCCTTACTGGAAACTAAGGGGCATATTTACAACAGAATGTTGGAGCGCAGAGCTGTGCCTAATTTGGCGGCACCGCGCTCCAGCATTTCCAAAACGTAGGGTTGCACCGTATTTACTACAACACGCCACACCCCTGTGTTTCCCCCTGCTCTGGCGCTAACATGATCTGCCTAGCACCAATGCAGGCCCTCTTGCCCCATAGTTCACGGGTGGCTGCATTGCAGGGAATGATTGTTTATGAGCAGGAAGTTGTCCTTTACTGCACATAAAAAATTAATAATTCTGATTTTTAACTCCTGTGTGCTGCATTGTGCAGCACACATAGAAGAAGCGTGGCTCAGTGGTTAGAGGCGGCAGACCCGGAAGCTGAGATCAGCCGTGGACCAGGGTTCGATTCCCCACCTCGGCAGGTCTCGGGCTCAAAAATTCCACGGACTCGACAATTCTCGCTCCGGTGCCTACTCGACTCACGGGGTCACACTCTGCAACTCTGGGCAATAGCTTGCTTAATCTCCACTACGGCCCCTCGCGGCGGGATGCCTGGCTTTCACCTTGTGAATACCTTGCCGGGGTATCTCACACGGGAATACCAGGACGGGTTCCCTAAGCAAGCGCCTTGAGACCCCTGGGTGATTAGTGCGCTATATAAATCAAAACACACACAAGTTGCAAATCGTCAGTATTTAATTATTTTAGGAAGGGACACCTTCCTGCACGTAAACAATAGATAAGGGTGTTTTTCTGAATGCGGCACACACAGAAATAGCAAAAACTAGAAGAAATAAAAGTATTCCTCCTCGTATCGCCGCTCTAGCACGAGCTCTTGCATGGCATTCGTTGTTGGTGCTGCCTCAGATTTACAGATCCTTGTATATCTGGGGCAGCATCAAAAAGCAACGGGCGTTGCAGTGGAACGACCACAGCAACACCCATTTCACGCAGATACCTGCGTGAAAGGGTACTATTTTTTCATTTTTATTTTACAGAGTTTAAAATAGCACAAACTTGACCCGAAGGTATCAGAGTGCTCTACACCAGCACCAGTTGTGTTACACGAGGACGCATTCTCACCGGGGTCTAGCCTACAAGATTCCAAGATACTTGGGGTCAGATTGCTTACAGCACTCTTGTGGGGCTGCTACAACTCCTGTAGCCCCCCCCACAACACTCGAGTCAACGTTGGCGGAGCCCATGGCCCTCCTTGGTGCACCATGAGAAAGGAATGAGACACTGCCAACTCCTGGTAGGATATCATGGGGTGTTCCATGGTCAAGAGAAAATGTACCTTTAAACAGCTGGTTCACCCTCTGTGCGGCTCTACTTGTCAGTATTTTCTTTAGTTTTATTGTTGGTGGGTGCCCCTGTCCCAACCAGGGCCAGGACACCCACAGGCTGGACGGCAAGTTGAGGGTGCTGCATGTGGAGCCCCAAGCCCCCCATGCCCCTTGCCACCTCCACATTGCAACACTTGTCCTAAGGTGCATGTTGAAGTTGGCCACAGTTGTCTGTGATCCCACTGGGCTGCCGTATTTTCATCCTCAGCTCCCTCTATGGAAGCACTGCCAACACAAGCACTCAAAGCACCAGGCCTGTGCACTCTCCCTCTTGGCATTGGGGTCTGGAGATGGGTCCTGGGCCCTATTCAAGATTGCATCAGGCTTCTATGCTGTTCTGGGCCCAGGAATCTGTTTCAAGGGCCCATCATTTATGCGCCGGCTCCTGGAGCAAAGTGGTAACCTGGGGGCATTCTACAGTTGGGGGTAGGGGGCCCATCTACCTCTTCTCTGATAGGAAATTAATTTCTCATTGTTTATAAGGTGGGTGTCAAAGGTCAAATCTCAGTGCAATATCTTCTCGATTTTCACAACCTTTGACGCGTTTTGCACCTGCTGGCCAGAGCTAGCCCCTAGGCACCTTGCCTCTAAAAGTTTGCATTCAGCATTGTTTGACAAATTCCATAATTGACATGGGTCCCAGGCTCACTGTGCCACTTGATTCAAGCTCGCCTAGTTGATGAGGGGTGAAACCCTAAAACCAGTCCAAGGATGCTTGTTTGTGGTCCAGGGAGGACCTGGATTGGCAGTTAGGCTGGAATGTCCCCATTACCTTAAACTCCAAGGTCAGGGTGCCAGGGACCGATATAGTAGCTGTTTCCCTATCCCTCTAGTTTAAAGGTAAACCCCAAGGATGGGCTGCAGTTCCCTATCCCGCTAGGGATTTTTGCACATTGGCACTTTGATGATGTGTAGTTTTGCCCTTTTTTAGGGGGAAACCCATTGCCCATTTAGTATTGTGTATACCCGCTTTGGACCTGCACACAAGCACTTTAATCACCTATAGTGATTTATCTTTTTTTATTTTATTTTTATTGGTTCAGTTCAAAGCCAGAGATGCAAAAGCGTTAAATCATAGCAAAACATCAGATATACACAAACTTATGGTGCAGATATATACGGAACCAAAAAAAGAAAGAGGAAAAAGAAAAACAATAATAAAACTTTACAGAAAACAGTACCATCATATACAATCAAATAAATGTCATTCCATCGGGCCTAAATGGTCTATCATTGCCTGCCAAATTTTACACCCCCTTTGCATTTTTCTAAGTGATTTAATACGATAAAGGTTATATTCTAAATAAAAAACATTATAAAACTTTGCTCGCCACGTTTCATATAAAGGTGCTTCTGGTTTCAACCACATTTAAGAAATACATAAGCGAGCTACGACCATAGCCATAAATAAAAGAAAATGCGAAGGGTTAGGAACAAGATGGCCAATAGCTGAAGTAGATGTATGACACATTTTTTATATTCTTTTGTATTTATCTTTTATCTTTCTGTATTGTATGATTGAATCATGTGTATGGTTTTAATTGACTAATAAACTAAACATTAAACAGGATATGGCTTTGCCTTAAGAATTGGGCATACAGTGTGACTGTGTTCAAGGGTTCTATTGTTTATAAAGGTTTTACTTTGCCAGGATGCAGTGGCAGTTTAAAACTGCACCCAAAAGCTGCAATGATAGGTCTGAAACATGTTTACAAGGCTACTTAAGTGGATGGCACAATTAGTGATACAGGCCTATTAGTATCATTTAATTTACACACCCTGAGTACATGCAGTGCCTCTTTACTAGGGACTATCAAGTGCATTAATTGAGCCAATTGGTTGTAAGCCAAATTTACCATGTTTTAGGGAGTGAGCAAAGGCACGTTAGCACGGGTTAGCAGTGGAAAAGTGCACAGAGTCCTAGAGTCAATAAAAACAGGTTTGTAAACAGGATGGGTGAAGGTATGAAGTCGTATGGGACTACCACGCCACGGATGTCAAGTCTAAAAGTATTAGAATATTTTTCGCCATTAACGCAAATCTCCAGAAAGTTTATCAACACAGGATGAAAACATTAAATTTTAGAGCTAATAGGGATTTCCTGTACCTTTAGTTTCCAATTGTGTTAAACAAGCTGCAAGAAAATTACTTTAGGGATATCAATTCAAATGCTGAAAATATTAAGGGGATTTAAAAATCTGAATAATTACGGCAAGTGAAATTATTTAAGTTTATGATGATCAGGACAGTGCAATGTGGATCTCTCTCAAGACAGGACTGTTCAAATCACAACACATTCAAAATGCAGTCTAATTCCAAGCAAATCCTCTTCATATCACTCACTTCTTTGCTCCCACCTACACTGCTTGTTCGTCAATGCCAGATCCATATCAAAGTATCTATGACCTCCTATCTTAAAAAAAATTACCTCCTTTTAATCACCACACATGGCTAGGAGATAATATAACTCAAGGTCTCTGCAAGACAATTCCGCCCCAGTATCGATGCTTCGTTCACATCCCCCGAGTCAAAAAATGGGGAGGACCAATCATGATATTCAAGAAAGATAACTCCAACCTTAATAGAGGATCCAATCCCATCAAGATATGAACCTCTACTGAAAGTTTCAATCCTTAGCCAACATTCTCTGGTAGATTCCTACTGCTATACAGACCTCCGCCAACAAATGGAGCATTCACGGACGCCTTTCTAGACACCACTTCTGCCTTTTCATATAAAATACCTTAACTTTTGAGTGCTCTGTGTCTTAAACATTTGGTTCAATAAACCAGACATGCCACAGACTAATACCATCACCTCTGGACTAGATACTCTCAATCTCACCCAAGTCATCTCTGGCCTAGTTGAGTGGAATTCTGCAACACAAAATGTAGAATAGCATCAACTCCTTAGGGTAAGTGCTTCTGAGACCAAATAGCTGATCATTTCATCTGCACAGCCAAAGCACTAAATGTATAGGAATCAAATAAATAGAAAAACAAGGAGGACACATAACCTCAAAAAGGGAGCTCATTGGAGAAAATATGCATGTCCTAATGCCAACAGTTCACTTTCACAGTATTTCATGAGCTGGTGAGATTGAGTGTACCAGCTAGCATAACCTTAAACCCTTGCCCAACTCTAATAATCAAGAAATAAATACTATGTACGTCTACAGCCATTCCATCAGTGTACATCATCAACAGATTTCTATCCACCGGCATGTGTCTCTGAGATCTCAAATCATCATACATGCACCCACTAATTAGGTAGAACAACTTGGATTCAAGACTGTAAGAACTACAGACCGATGGCCAATGGTGCATTCCTTGGAAAACTGATAGAAAGACCTACCTTATCTCAGATCTCAAAGTTCCTAGAGGACAAATCATTGGGCCAGAAGAACAAAGATCTGGATGCAAAAACCTGACTGCAATTTGTGACAATATTTTTGTGACCAGTAAAGAATTACATGAACCAACCTGTGAATTAATATGTTGCTTCATAAAATTCCTAATGTGAGTAAGTCGTAATCCAACCTACCTTAAAAACATTAATGAGGTTGGTTGCAAATTGTGACTCACTCTAGTTGGTGGCCATCACAGAGGTGGAGGCCCGCCGGGGTCAACCATGTCTAAGATCACTTTTCATTAAAGTATCCTTTTTTTAAACACATCCAATTTCCCTTAAAGAAAACAGAGCTGCGCCTGAAGTAAGTATGCATTTTAGTAAAAGTTTGTTTGAGAGTTAGCAGATGTGGACCCTTCCGGTATGTACAAAACATCTGTGTTGGAACTGGAATATTTCTTGTATGGTAAGTGGTCATGCACCCCTGCCTTGAGTGACCCAACTACTTGTATCCTGACTTTTTACCAGCCCGGCTAAGACGCTAATCTAGAGTGTGCCCTACAGCCTAGCTCTGCCCATGGTAATACCAAGGTTCAGAACTGGTTCTCCAGGACCTAGAGGGCCACACTAAGAATGCCTTCTTTTATTGACATGGGACTACTATCCTTATCTTGCATTAGGTTTGGTGGCCCCTCACTGATGTTTATGAATTAATAGTGCGGAACGGACTTTTTTCTGTGTCAAAGAGGGGTTGGGCCTACCAACCTCACTCAGGTCAATGTTGTGCTTCACAGTAACACCGGGAGGCTTGCTTGACAATCTGTGTGTGCATCGCATCAGCGGGGGCATGGTGGATGTGAGGCACCCACAGGACAGCAACACTCTGTGTGCAATGAGACTAGGTTTCCGGGGCCCAATGGGATCTGCTGGATGGGTCCTGGTTCAGCATTACACAAGATGGAGGGCAGATACAGCTTTCATGGATGCCATAAGTGTATTCCCTACATTTCTGTGACTAGTCACAGAAAATTAATTGAAGGAAAATGGAAAGAGGTCTATCTTTACAAGTTCTATCAGAACCTGTTAGATACTTAGTCTTTCCTGAGCACTGTCAATTGGTGGATGATAAAGGGTGAGTGAGCAGATTCTACTGGTAAAGGTGAGGGAGTTATTGGCAGGCAAGTGAGTCATCCAAATATCACAATACATAGATGCTGAGGTTCACTATATATGCAGAAGTTATCCCCTTGTTAGAATGCAGACAGAGGTTGAGCATCAAAACACATTTCATTGAGCGTAAGCATCATTTCAGTAAGTAAAATGACTGGTTCATTGTAACAGAAGAGCATCTTAGTATAGAAAATCTTTCTCATTTATTGGAAACTTCATAAAGTTGTTGGTTTGCCATGGTAGGGGCACAAGAAATAAAAAGAAACACTTAGCTTTCAAGTCATCATTCAAACAAAGTTTAAACATTATTGTGCATGTAAGTGGCTGAAAAACATGAAAGGTTTGACTGCTTATTGACAGCCTAAATGTATAAGAGGACTGCATACAAATCATAAATAAGTAAAAAAATAAAAAAATACATAAATTAATAAAGAGATTGATAGATAGATAGATAGATGGATGGATAGATAGATAGATAGATAGATAGATAGATAGATAGATAGATAGATAGATAGATAGATAGATAGATAGATAGATAGATAGATAGATAGATAGATAGATAGATAGATGGATGGATAGATAGATAGATAGATAGATAGATAGATAGATAGATAGATAGATAGATAGATAGATAGATAGATAGATAGATAGATAGATAGATAGATAGATAGATAGATAGATAGATAGATAGATAGATAGATAGATAGATAGATAGATAGATGATAGATAGATAGATAGATAGATAGATAGATAGATAGATAGATAGATAGATAGATAGATAGATAGATAGATAGATGGTGTATCTAAATCTTTAGGCAGGTTGTTTTCTGGTTGATGGGATCACGGTATAGCCTCTTTCAGACATCTTACACCCTAAAGATGTATTTTCCACCTTAATCTTATCCTAAATCATACCTTGTGTAGAGGCATCAGTTGTGGAGAGTGCTGTATTTTCAGATGTGGTGGACTTTAAAGTGGTATCTTCTGTCGTACTGGAACCTGTAATTTGGAGAAGATAACATTATATAACTGTACACAATGTTTTCTTCTGGAATAAGAGGCTGTTTAAAACCTGAACTAAGTTAAGTAATTGTATTGAGTTCATAATATATGTGTTATATTATACTAGTAATAGTTTATTGTATTGATAAACAAGTACGATTGACAGTAAAGTTCTAAAAGGTAAGTACAATCTGCACATCATGACTAGATCAACAGTCACCATTGTGGCCAATTTGCATAACATTTAATAAAACACCACTGCAAGACAATGATGTAAACACATGCTGAACCACAAGTGAGTGGGCCTCTCACCTGAATGCTACAAATAGTATTTAGTCAAGGTTGACTAGCCATGTCTGTACTACATTTAAAAGCAATATATAGCACAAAATACCCCCTTCCATACATTAATAGACTATTGCAAGCCAGAGAGGAGTCCCCTGAAAGTATACTCATGTATAAGGCCAGGGCCCTCCGAGGTGACTTACAATATCTGTTTTCTGCTGATCACTGTTCATTTTAGAAAAACAGACCATAAGAAGGAAAAGCCAGTCCTGATTATTTAAACTGCAGCTGTAATTGTGCTCTGTGGCCTGCCTTTCACCTTGGCTGCTGGCAGTGACAGCAGGCATTATGAAGTCACAGCACGATGGTAATAACTTTTATTATGATATAAATACAGATGACTGGCCTGTAATAATGAAATTAGCAATTGATTTTATTACAGGCATTGCAGACTCCTGTCTATTATAAAAGGGTATATACCATATTTGTAAGAAATTGGGGGGTATATTACCAACAACTAGCGATAATTTTTGTCTCTAACTTGTTTAGAGACAAAAATTATCGCCGCACATCGGCGATTTTTATCGCAGATAAACCTTGCTATTAGCAAGGTTTATCGCAAATGCGATAAAAAACGGCCGCAATGCATGAATATCGCTGAAAAGTCAGCGATATTCATGCATTATCGAGCAAATGCTCTTAGCCATGTTATCCACCTCCCATTGGATAACATGGTGAAGAACTGCTCAGGGCAGGTGTTAGCTTTTGGAGATATTCGCGCTTAGCGCGAATATCTCCAAAAGTTGGTAATAGGAGATAGCGATGTTAGCGACTGTTTCCAGACGCTAACATCTTGGCACGCCCACTTTGCATGTCATTAGTGATAAATATCACTGACATGCAAAGCGGGGCCCAAGATGGTCACTATCTCCTATTAGCTGTCACTAACTGGTGTTAGCGACAGCTTGGTAATAGGGAGATAATTTTATCTCCGCTTTCTTGGCTTTTAAAGCCAAAAAAGCGGAGATAAACCCCTTGATAATATACCCCTGGGTTATTAGTTAAGTAAGGTGAGGGTCTTGTGCAAGTAAAAGGCCGATGTGTCTCCTTACTGGAAACTAAGGGGCATATTTACAACAGAATGTTGGAGCGCAGAGCTGTGCCTAATTTGGCGGCACCGCGCTCCAGCATTTCCAAAACGTAGGGTTGCACCGTATTTACTACAACACGCCACACCCCTGTGTTTCCCCCTGCTCTGGCGCTAACATGATCTGCCTAGCACCAATGCAGGCCCTCTTGCCCCATAGTTCACGGGTGGCTGCATTGCAGGGAATGATTGTTTATGAGCAGGAAGTTGTCCTTTACTGCACATAAAAAATTAATAATTCTGATTTCAACTCCTGTGTGCTGCATTGTGCAGCACACATAGAAGTTGCAAATCGTCAGTATTTAATTATTTTAGGAAGGGACACCTTCCTGCGCGTAAACAATAGATAATGGTGTTTTTCTGAATGCGGCACACACAGAAATAGCAAAAACGAGAAGAAATAAAAGTATTCCTCCTCGTATCGCCGCTCTAGCACGTGCTCTTGCAAAGCATTCGTTGTTGGTGCTGCCTCGGATTTACAGATCCTTGTATATCTGGGGCAGCGTCAAAAAGCAACGGGCGTTGCAGTGAAACGACCACAGCAACACCCATTTCACGCAGATACCTGCGTGAAAGGGTACTATTTTTTCATTTGTATTTTACAGAGTTTAAAATAGCACAAACTTGACCCGAAGGTATCAGAGTGCTCTACACCAGCACCAGTTGTGTTACACGAGGACGCATTCTCACCGGGGTCTAGCCTACAAGATTCCAAGATACTTGGGGTCAGATTGCTTACAGCACTCTTGTGGGGCTGCTACAACTCCTGTAGCCCCCCGCACAACACTCGAGTCAACGTTGGCGGAGCCCATGGCCCTCCTTGGTGCACCATGAGAAAGGAATGAGACACAGCCAACTCCTGGTAGGATATCATGGGGTGTTCCATGGTCAAGAGAAAATGTACCTTTAAACAGCTGGCTCACCCTCTGTGCGGCTCTACTTGTCAGTATTTTCTTTAGTTTTATTGTTGGTGGGTGCCCCTGTCCCAACCAGGGCCAGGACACCCACAGGCTGGACCGCAAGTTGAGGGTGCTGCATGTGGAGCCCCAAGCCCCCCATGCCCCTTGCCACCTCCACATTGCAACACTTGTCCTAAGGTGCATGTTGAAGTTGGCCACAGTTGTCTGTGATCCCACTGGGCTGCCGTATTTTCATCCTCAGCTCCCTCTATGGAAGCACTGCCAACACAAGCACTCAAAGCACCAGGCCTGTGCACTCTCCCTCTTGGCATTGGGGTCTGGAGATGGGTCCTGGGCCCTATTCAAGATTGCATCAGGCTTCTATGCTGTTCTGGGCCCAGGAATCTGTTTCAAGGGCCCATCATTTATGCGCCGGCTCCTGGAGCAAAGTGGTAACCTGGGGGCATTCTACAGTTGGGGGTAGGGGGCCCATCTACCTCTTCTCTGATAGGAAATTAATTTCTCATTGTTTATAAGGTGGGTGTCAAAGGTCAAATCTCAGTGCAATATCTTCTCGATTTTCACAACCTTTGACGCGTTTTGCACCTGCTGGCCAGAGCTAGCCCCTAGGCACCTTGCCTCTAAAAGTTTGCATTCAGCATTGTTTGACAAATTCCATAATTGACATGGGTCCCAGGCTCACTGTGCCACTTGATTCAAGCTCGCCTAGTTGATGAGGGGTGAAACCCTAAAACCAGTCCAAGGATGCTTGTTTGTGGTCCAGGGAGGACCTGGATTGGCAGTTAGGCTGGAATGTCCCCATTACCTTAAACTCCAAGGTCAGGGTGCCAGGGACCGATATAGTAGCTGTTTCCCTATCCCTCTAGTTTAAAGGTAAACCCCAAGGATGGGCTGCAGTTCCCTATCCCGCTAGGGATTTTTGCACATTGGCACTTTGATGATGTGTAGTTTTGCCCTTTTTTAGGGGGAAACCCATTGCCCATTTAGTATTGTGCATATACCCGCTTTGGACCTGCACACAAGCACTTTAATCACCTATAGTGATTTATCTTTTTTTATTTTATTTTTATTGGTTCAGTTCAAAGCCAGAGATGCAAAAGCGTTAAATCATAGCAAAACATCAGATATACACAAACTTATGGTGCAGATATATACGGAACCAAAAAAAGAAAGAGGAAAAAGAAAAACAATAATAAAACTTTACAGAAAACAGTACCATCATATACAATCAAATCAATGTCATTCCATCGGGCCTAAATGGTCTATCATTGCCTGCCAAATTTTACACCCCCTTTGCATTTTTCTAAGTGATTTAATACGATAAAGGTTATATTCTAAATAAAAAACATTATAAAACTTTGCTCGCCACGTTTCATATAAAGGTGCTTCTGGTTTCAACCACATTTAAGAAATACATAAGCGAGCTACGACCATAGCCATAAATAAAAGAAAATGCGAAGGGTTAGGAACAAGATGGCTAATAGCTCAAGTAGATGTATGACACATTTTTTATATTCTTTTGTATTTATCTTTTATCTTTCTGTATTGTATGATTGAATCATGTGTATGGTTTTAATTGACTAATAAACTAAACATTAAACAGGATATGGCTTTGCCTTAAGAATTGGGCATACAGTGTGACTGTGTTCAAGGGTTCTATTGTTTATAAAGGTTTTACTTTGCCAGGATGCAGTGGCAGTTTAAAACTGCACCCAAAAGCTGCAATGATAGGTCTGAAACATGTTTACAAGGCTACTTAAGTGGATGGCACAATTAGTGATACAGGCCTATTAGTATCATTTAATTTACACACCCTGAGTACATGCAGTGCCTCTTTACTAGGGACTATCAAGTGCATTAATTGAGCCAATTGGTTGTAAGCCAAATTTACCATGTTTTAGGGAGTGAGCAAAGGCACGTTAGCACGGGTTAGCAGTGGAAAAGTGCACAGAGTCCTAGAGTCAATAAAAACAGGTTTGTAAACAGGATGGGTGAAGGTATGAAGTCGTATGGGACTCCCACGCCACGGATGTCAGGTCTAAAAGTATTAGAATATTTTTCGCCATTAACGCAAATCTCCAGAAAGTTTATTAACACAGGATGAAAACATTAAATTTTAGAGCTAATAGGGATTTCCTGTACCTTTAGTTTCCAATTGTGTTAAACAAGCTGCAAGAAAATTACTTTAGGGATATCAATTCAAATGCTGAAAATATTAAGGGGATTTAAAAATCTGAATAATTACGGCAAGTGAAATTATTTAAGTTTATGATGATCAGGACAGTGCAATGTGGATCTCTCTCAAGACAGGACTGTTCAAATCACAACACATTCAAAATGCAGTCTAATTCCAAGCAAATCCTCTTCATATCACTCACTTCTTTGCTCCCACCTACACTGCTTGTTCGTCAATGCCAGATCCATATCAAAGTATCTATGACCTCCTATCTTAAAAAAAATTACCTCCTTTTAATCACCACACATGGCTAGGAGATAATATAACTCAAGGTCTCTGCAAGACAATTCCGCCCCAGTATCGATGCTTCGTTCACATCCCCCGAGTCAAAAAATGGGGAGGACCAATCATGATATTCAAGAAAGATAACTCCAACCTTAATAGAGGATCCAATCCCATCAAGATATGAACCTCTACTGAAAGTTTCAATCCTTAGCCAACATTCTCTGGTAGATTCCTACTGCTATACAGACCTCCGCCAACAAATGGAGCATTCACGGACGCCTTTCTAGACACCACTTCTGCCTTTTCATATAAAATACCTTAACTTTTGAGTGCTCTGTGTCTTAAACATTTGGTTCAATAAACCAGACATGCCACAGACTAATACCATCACCTCTGGACTAGATACTCTCAATCTCACCCAAGTCATCTCTGGCCTAGTTGAGTGGAATTCTGCAACACAAAATGTAGAATAGCATCAACTCCTTAGGGTAAGTGCTTCTGAGACCAAATAGCTGATCATTTCATCTGCACAGCCAAAGCACTAAATGTATAGGAATCAAATAAATAGAAAAACAAGGAGGACACATAACCTCAAAAAGGGAGCTCATTGGAGAAAATATGCATGTCCTAATGCCAACAGTTCACTTTCACAGTATTTCATGAGCTGGTGAGATTGAGTGTACCAGCTAGCATAACCTTAAACCCTTGCCCAACTCTAATAATCAAGAAATAAATACTATGTACGTCTACAGCCATTCCATCAGTGTACATCATCAACAGATTTCTATCCACCGGCATGTGTCTCTGAGATCTCAAATCATCATACATGCACCCACTAATTAGGTAGAACAACTTGGATTCAAGACTGTAAGAACTACAGACCGATGGCCAATGGTGCATTCCTTGGAAAACTGATAGAAAGACCTACCTTATCTCAGATCTCAAAGTTCCTAGAGGACAAATCATTGGGCCAGAAGAACAAAGATCTGGATGCAAAAACCTGACTGCAATTTGTGACAATATTTTTGTGACCAGTTAAGAATTACATGAACCAACCTGTGAATTAATATGTTGCTTCATAAAATTCCTAATGTGAGTAAGTCGTAATCCAACCTACCTTAAAAACATTAATGAGGTTGGTTGCAAATTGTGACTCACTCTAGTTGGTGGCCATCACAGAGGTGGAGGCCCGCCGGAGTCAACCATGTCTAAAATCACTTTTCA
Source organism: Lissotriton helveticus (assembly GCF_964261635.1). Lineage (NCBI taxonomy): Eukaryota > Metazoa > Chordata > Amphibia > Caudata > Salamandridae > Lissotriton > Lissotriton helveticus. The sequence continues at coordinate 31,412,743 of NC_136072.1, read as the reverse complement.
TTAAAGTATCCTTTTTTTAAACACATCCAATTTTCCTTAAAGAAACCAGAGATGCGCCTGAAGTAAGTATGCATTTTAGTAAAAGTTTGTTTGAGAGTTAGCAGATGTGGACCCTTCCGGTATGTACAAAACATCTGTGTTGGAACTGGAATATTTTTTGTATGGTAAGTGGGCATGCACCCCTGCCTTGAGTGACCCAACTACTTGTATCCTGACTTTTTACCAGCCCGGCTAAGACGCTAATCTAGAGTGTGCCCTACAGCCTAGCTCTGCCCATGGTAATACCAAGGTTCAGAACTGGTTCTCCAGGACCTAGAGGGCCACACTAAGAATGCCTTCTTTTATTGACATGGGACTACTATCCTTATCTTGCATTAGGTTTGGTGGCCCCTCACTGATGTTTATGAATTAATAGTGCGGAACGGACTTTTTTCTGTGTCAAAGAGGGGTTGGGCCTACCAACCTCACTCAGGTCAATGTTGTGCTTCACAGTAACACCGGGAGGCTTGCTTGACAATCTGTGTGTGCATCGCATCAGCGGGGGCATGGTGGATGTGAGGCACCCACAGGACAGCAACACTCTGTGTGCAATGAGACTAGGTTTCCGGGGCCCAATGGGATCTGCTGGATGGGTCCTGGTTCAGCATTACACAAGATGGAGGGCAGATACAGCTTTCATGGATACTTTAAGTGTATTCCCTACATTTCTGTGACTAGTCACAGAAAATTAATTGAAGGAAAATGGAAAGAGGTCTATCTTTACAAGTTCTATCAGAACCTGTTAGATACTTAGTCTTTCCTGAGCACTGTCAATTGGTGGATGATAAAGGGTGAGTGAGCAGATTCTACTGGTAAAGGTGAGGGAGTTATTGGCAGGCAAGTGAGTCATCCAAATATCACAATACATAGATGCTGAGGTTCACTATATATGCAGAAGTTATCCCCTTGTTAGAATGCAGACAGAGATTGAGCATCAAAACACATTTCATTGAGTGTAAGCATCATTTCAGTAAGTAGAACGACTGGTTCATTGTGACAGAGGAGCATCTTAGTATAGAAAATCTTTCTCAGTTATTGGAAACTTCATAAAGTTAATGGTTTGCCATGGTAGGAGCACAAGAAACTAAAAGAAACACTTAGCTTTCAAGTCATCATTCAAACAAAGTTTAAACATTATTGTGCATGTAAGTGGCTGAAAAACATGAAAGGTTTGACTGCGTATTGACAGCCTAAATGTATAAGAGGACTGCTACATAAAAATCATAAATAAGTAAATAAATACCAAAAATACATAAATTAATAAAGAGATAGATAGATAGAAGGATAAATAGATAGAAAGATAGATAGATAGAGAGATAGATAAACCCCACCCAACTAATCGGTCAGTAAGAAAAGGCAGGTGTATCTAAATCTTTAGGCAGGTTGTTTTCTGTATAATGGGATCACGGTATAGCCTCTTTCAGACATCTTACACCCTAAAGATGTATTTTCCACTTTAATCTTATCCTAAATCATACCTTGTGTTAAGGCATCAGTTGTGGAGAGTGCTGTATTTTCAGATGTGGTGAACTTTAAAGTGGTATCTGCTGTCGTACTGGAACCTGTAATTTGGAGAAGATAACATTATATAACTGTACACAATGTTTTCTTCTGGAATAAGAGGCTGTTTAAAACCTGAGCTAAGTTAAGTAATTGTATTGAGTTCATAATATATGTGTTCTATTATACTAGTTATAGTTTATGGTATTGATAAACAAGTACGATTGACATTAAAGTTCTAAAAGGTAAGTACAATCTGCACATCATGATTAGAACAACAGTCACCAATGTATCGCCTGTCCTTGATAATATGCCCCTGGGTTATTAGTTATGTAAGGCGTGGGTCTTGTGCAAGTCATAGGCCGACATTTGTCTCCTTATTGGAAACTATTATTAAATATTTTTTTTATTTTTTTTTGTTCCAAGACCTTTATTAAACATATGCATGAGAAAATAACACAGCTGAAAGCCCACATCCTTAATAGATAAGGTCGGCAGCGTACTGTTACATGCGAGCCTTGGGCTGTCATGCCCCGGTACTTTGTCGTTGCGTTATCACACAGCAAGTCGCCTACAACCACTGAGGGCCGGCCGCGTGCATTATGCTATTTGTCTCAGTGTTTTACTCTATACATTTTAAACAGTGAACAGCGGACCTTATTGGAAACTAAGGGGCATATTTACAACAAAATGTCGGCGTGCAGAGCTGCGCCTAATTTGGCAGCGGCGTGCTCCAACATTTCCAAATACGTAGGGTTGCACCGTATTTACTAACATACGCCACACCCCTGTGTTTCCCCCTGCTCTGGCGCTAAAATGATCTGGCCTAGCACCAATGCAGGCCCTCTTGCCCCATAGTGCAAGAGTGGATGTGTTGCAGAGAAAGATTGTTTATGTGCAGGAAGGTGTCCCTTACCCACAGGAGAAATAAAAGTTTCCTCCTCATATAGCCATACTAACACGTGCTCTTGCATGGCATTCGTTGTTGGCGCTGCCTCAGATTTGCAGATCCTTGTATATCTGAGGACGCATCAAAAAGCAACGGGCGTTGCAGTGGAACGCCCACAGCAACACCCATTTCAAGCAGATACCTGCGTGAAAGAGTACTATATGTTTATTTTTCAAGTTTTATATAGCACAAACTTGACCCGAAGGTATCAGAGTGCACCACCTGATGATGCATTCATTTTTGATAGGCACTGGGAGAATAGGTGATTTGCCCAGAATCACAGGATGTTACGCGTCCTTGCCGAGACTCGAACCCTGTTCCCCCGATTTGAGGTCGACCGCCCTAGCCGTTAGGCCAACTCCTCTCCCTATATTTAGAAAGCAGCGTTAATCCACAAAAAGTGGCGTAATGCCACTTTTTAGATATAGAGCACGGCATTGCGCCATAGGAAGGTCATGAAAAGTGACGTTCCGGTGGCGCAATGCCGTTGTCAATATGCCCCTAAGTACTCCATTGCAGCACCTGACTCTCTCAGGGTAGCCACGTAAAGAAGCCAAGGCCCACTCAGGGGAGGTGGTGTCGGCTAGCAATCCTAGTTTGCTGGCATGCAACAACAATGCTCAATAAATTATTCTCCAGTCTGTGCTTTGTCTTGTAAAAAAATATGCATATTTATTACATCCCCTACTAAACATTATGCATTAAATTACAAATATAAACATCAGGTGATGAGAGTACCTTCGGTGGCACCCTCAAAACACCTCCCCCACCTATATGAGATGCAACATCACAATAGAACTGGTGTCATCATATGAAAGGTAGGCCTACTGAGTTTGTTGAGGGGACACCACATCAATATATAAAGTGAGTCTATTGGCTTTGTCAAGGGGTCACAATATTCACATGGTAGGACAAAGGACTAAGGTCATGATTTATATGTTGGCAATGGGCATACTCCATTACGATGGAGTATGCTCAAGCAGTACAACGGAGCATGCTTACCACCAACATAATGGAACACCCGGTGAATTTAGATACGGGCGGATCATAATTTCACAATGGCAGAGACTACTCGGTCTCTGCTGTGGCTAAACTTCTCAGGTGGCCTGACGGAGTAAGGACTGTCGGAGAAAGTACTATATGTCTGCCCACCCAATCTTGATGGGTCGACATATAGCTGTTTTTACTCGCAGGAAAAACCTGACGGTAAGAAGAAGTAAAAAACTAAAAATTCGCTCTCGACAGGAGAGATGACTCCCACGGCGAGGTTTTGTTTTTGAAAATAAAAAAAAGCTTGTGAAAGTTCCAGGACACTGGCAGGAACCGTTTTAACTCCTTAACCGCGGCGCAAATTCTGCCGTGGTGCGGTAGTTCTATAAAGTGGACGAGGCTGCATCAGCCAACTGACGTGCGCAGCACTACCGAGGTAGTGCTTGCGACGGCCGTTGGCCGACGCGCGCACGCAACGGGTTAATGGAGGCTTCTATCATTGGTTGAAATGGCCTTCTGGATGACAGACATTTCAAAATGTGGCAGCCGGTGAATCCATTAACCTGTAAGAGACTGTGTTGTGAGCACAGAAAGATATTCCTAACATAGGAAGCTGCCTTTGCCACTGTGACCTCTATGGGCTTTAGAATTTTTCGGACTGACCTACGGGTTGTGATGTGGCAATGGTTTAGTGAACGTGTGTCTGTGTCTAAGCTAAGCAAAGGCTGAAATCATGTGGAAGTCACCATAAATGTGGAGACAGACACCATAGGGGGTGTAGTGCTGGACTAGAGTAAGTGGAAAGATTTCAGAGAGTGTTCAACCTTTTAGTTGTATCCCATATCTGATTGTGTAGTATTTTGTTTGATGTGTAAAATACTCTCTTTGTACTAAAAGAGAAGCATTTGAGAAGCACTGTGCCAACAGTGGAGTGGAGTGGTGTGGCTAACTGGTTAGAGGCGGCAGACCCGGAAGCAGGAGATGGCCCGGGACCAGGGTTCGATTCCCGACGCGGCAGGGTCGTGAACCAGGGTCAGCGGACTCGATAATTCTCGTCTCGGTGCCTACTCTAACCAGGGATCCCACTCGGCACCTCTGGGCATTAGCTTGCCTAATCTCCACAACGGCCCCATCAATGCCGGGGATGCCTGGCTTCACCTTGGGGACTCCCAGTAGGGACCATCCCACAGGGAAAGCCAGGACGGGTTCCCCAGCGGTATACCGCGCCAGGATACTCCGGTAGTAATTGAGCGCGTTACAAAACAGCTTATAACATAACAATTTGTGTCTTTGTTGACTGTTTAAGTTGTAAGTCTCTGATCCACACACTACTTTGTTGAGATGTCTTTGACTGCTCACCCTTGCTACTCTGAGGGTTCTGGGCAGAAAGCGTATACTTTGCCCAGTTTGCAGAGCCTTCATAGGAATGGGCCCCATATTACCAGAGGTAATTGACCCCAACCATCATGGTTGTGGTACAGTAGCCTCAGTCTGCAGTGTCACCCCCTGAACAGAGCTGGTCAGTCTTTGATTCCACTTCAGAAGCTAAGCAGAAAAAAAACAATCTTAATCCAATTGACCACAAGGATTTCCGCAAATGCTTGATCCTTCCAATTACAGCTGAGAAATACATCATCCAAAAACTATACTGTACCTCAAGATCCTTTGAAGAGTCAACAGATAAACACCGCAGATAAAAGTTCGACAAGTGGCAATCCATGTCAGCCTTCTACCTCTTCTGAGAGAACATCACTCAAGTATGAATCCCACAGAAGGTTTTCTCGAACTACCCAGAACAAATATACACCTCAAGTGGACTGAAGCAAGGATGTGTCTTTGCACACTTTGCTTTATCTAGCTTATATTGCTAAGATTAGGGGCTAGATGTAGGTAATTCCCATTTACAGACTCTTAAATACCGAATTTTACCGATTCGGTATTTAAGAGTCTGTAAATGGGAAGGGGGCAGATGTAGGTAATTTTAAAATCTGAATTACCGAATCTGTAAAATTCGGTATTTACAGATTCTGTAAATACAGAATCGGTATTTCCCATTGATTCCTATGGGCTTCAAAGCCCATAGGAATCAATGGGAAATACCGATTCTGTATTTACAGAATCGGTAAATACCGAATCCTGCAAGGGTGCAGGGGGTGTCACTTTGACACCCTCTTGCACCCCAAGTACAGGCTTGTGTGCCATGTGGCACACATACATGCCCTAAGGGCATGTCTGTGTGTCACATTGCACTGGTGTGCATGCACAGATGTACATGCACACCTGAATTCGGTATTTTACCACACGATAGGATTGTGTGGTAAAATACAGACCCTTAAGGGCCTGTGGCACTGTAAAGTGTGCCACCTACATTTGTAATTACAGAATCGGTATATTTACCGATTCGGTAATTTACCGAATCGGTAATTGTTCCGAATCGGTAAATATACCGATTCTGTAATTTTAAGCCCCCTACATCTGAAAACCCTAATACCGGTCGGAAACGCTCCTACATTTGGCCCTAAGTCATGTTTGCCTACTCTAGGTTGAAGAAGCTTTTCCTTGTGTGCTACAAGCTGGCTGTATCATTTTACTAGACTTAATAATGATTACCAACCTACAAAGAAAAGTAAGGACCTGATTTAGAGCTTGGCCGATGCGTACTCCATTACAAACGTGACGGATATCTGGTCCGCCTGATTACAAGTGCATTATCAAACACTCATTCAGGCTCTAAGTTATTTTGAATCATAGATGAACTCAATTCAGCAAAACATCAACACAATGTCTTCATATAGCTGCTGGCTATCCACTTACACTCAAGGCTTACCTGCTCACAGCATAGGGGGAGAAACTTTGGGTAAGGCAGAAGCAATATGCAACTGTTTCCTATACTTTCTTTCAAGCAGAACATTGTAGCCCTGAGACAAACATACAAGGATGATACCAGCAATTGTGCTGTAAGGTCCTGAATGCTAGCTGTATAGCAGAATACCAAGAACAAAAATATTATTCTACAAAAATATTGTATCCAGAATATCGACTACCCCAATATTGCAACAGTAAGGATATATAAATTAGATAAGTACATATTTGCTATTATTATTTCCACATCTATGTACCTAGACAATATGGGGCAGATTTATGACGGCCTTGCGCCGCCGGTGTGTCACTTTATTTGACGCAACGGCGGCGCAAACAATGCGCCCTATTTACAACGTGACGCATCTAGGAGATGCGTCACGTTGTAAAGCCCTGCGCCTTAAGGAGGCGTTCCGGCGCAGGGGGGGCGTTCCTGCTCAGGAACGCCTCCTAAAAGTGGCTGAGTGAAATCTATGAGATTTCACTCAGTCACATTCAGGACAATGCTGCGTCAAAACCCTGTGCCTGCTTGAAGCAGGCGTAGGTCTTGACGCAGCATTGTGGAGATGGGGCACCCCCTGAGCCTTGCTGGAGCTGCGTCGCGCTTGCGACGCAGCTCCAGCAATGCGCCACCTTTACGGCACAGATGCGTCACGCATCTGTGCCGTTTTTGCCCCATGGTGTGCCGCATTATAAATGCGGTGCACCATGGGTGGCGGAGCAGCGGCGCAGGATGACTGGCGCATCCCCAGGGATGCGCCAGTCATCATAAATCTGCCCCAATGTGTATTTTCGTGCGGATGTGCCTTGCATTTACACTGTTAAGTTGACATGAGCTTATTAGAAGTTTAAATGCCATTTTTCCTTTCTGCTGCATTTTGCACACGGCACATTATAATAAATGTTTAGAGTCTAGCAGAGTGTTTTGCTTCACACAAGAATAATATGTTTTTCTATATTAGCTGCCTTGCTTGGTAAGCTTTGTCTGAACAGTGAGTGCCGAGGCCTTCAAGGTTATTTCAACACAGTGGTTGTTGTTCGGACTGATCAGCGCACATTCTAGACATAACATATATGCAGCTGTGGACACCTCTGATATTGGCGCGTTTAATAATGCACTGTGTAGGCATGATCACACACACTTGGAGAACATTTGCATGCTGAGAGCTGGTGCAGAATCTGATGTGGTCCATTTCTGCTAAGTACCAGAGGTATGGGGCCGCCTATGTAACCCAAGAGACCTTCTGTAGATATAACATAACCTGCTAGCAAGGGAGGATGAAATACAGATATATTCTAAACCTGTTTCCATTTAGCATTATAACATGCTTTCTCCCTTTGTATTTTATGGAATATTAACTATGCTGATAATCTTGTTGCTTATAATATGTCTGCTTGTATTAGCTAAGATACTGCGCTTGAGAACACTGCATTAGAAATAAATATTTCAAACTTGCACGTGTCTTCATTGATTCCCTGTTTTGGACTGGTATGAGACTATAACGAAAGAGTGTTCATGTGTTCCACATTGCCTGAGGTAATCTAAGTTCCATGTTCTGGGTTGTCTAATCATTGGGGGTATAGAAGAACCAATGAGATACTGTGGAGTAGTGTGGCTCACTGGTTAGAGGCGGCAGGCCTGAGAGCAGAAGTCAGCCTGGGACCAGGGTTCAATTCCCGGCGCGGCAGGCTCGTGGACCTTGGTCAGTGGACTCGATAATTCTCGCTTCGATGCTTACTCTAATCAGGGGTTCCACTCGGCAGCTCTGGGCATTAGCTTGCCTAATCTCCACAACAGCCCCACCTATTCCGGGGATGCCTGGCTCCACCTTGGGGACTCCCAGCAAGGGACCATCCCACAGGGAAAGCCAGGACGGGTTCCCCAGAGTTATACAGTGCCGGGCCGCCCCGTTGCTGGGGCAGCTGTGTGCTTTACAAGTATACTACATTTACATACTGATGCTAGTCTGGTAAGGGGATTTTGGATACTAAGGTGAGTTTTGGCACACCCTAATTCACTGAGGTTCTAAGTCTCTATGCACTGCACAGTTCTGTGTAGGAGCAGAATCCCTGCTACATGGTGGCCAACGTGGGGATGTACCTTGCATTTACACCGTGTTAAGCTGACACGAGCTTATTAGAAGTTTAAACGCCATTTTTCCTTTCTGCTGCATTTTGCACACGGCACATTAGAATAAATGTTTAGAGTCTAGCAGAGTGTTTTGCTGCACATGAGAATAATATGTTTTTCTATATTAGCTGCCTTGCTTGGTAAGCTTTGTCTGAACAGTGAGTGCCGAGGCCTTCAAGGTTATTTCAACACAGTGGTTGTTGTTCGGACTAATCAGCGCACATTCTAGACATAACATATATGCAGCTGTGGCCACCTCTGATATTAGCGCGTGTTATAATGCACTGCGTAGGCATGATCACACACACTTGGAGAACAATTGCACGCTGAGAGCTGGTGCAGAATCTGATGTGGTCCATTTCTGCTAAGTACCAGAGGTATGGGGCCGCCTATGTAACCCAAGAGGCCTTCAGTAGACATAAAATAACCTACTAGCAAGGGAGGGTGAAATATAGATATATTATAAACCTGTTTCCATTTAGCATTATAACATGCTTTCTCCCTTTGTATTTTATGGAGTAGTAACTGTGCTGATAATCTTGTTGCTTATAATATGTCTGCTTGTATTAGCTAAGATACTGCGCCTGAGAACACAGCATTAGAAATAAATATTTCAAACTTGCACGTGTCTTCATTTACTCCCTGTTTTGGACTGGTATGAGACTATAACGAAAGAGTGTTCATGTGTTCCACATTGCCTGAAGTAATCTAAGTTCCATGTTCTGAGTTGTCTAATCATTGGTGGTATGGAAGAACCAATGAGATACTAATGCTAGTCTGGTAAGGGGATTTTGGTTACTAAGGTGAGTTTTTGCACAGCCTAATTCACTGAGGTTCTAAGTCTCTATGCACAGTTCTGTATAGGAGCAGAATCCCTGCAACAGTATCTTCAGGATAAGCAGATGTGAAGTTTAGAAGGGTACATTTATTGTTACCTATATATATTTACCTTTACAATATTGGGGTAGGTTGTATTCTAAAATCAATATTTTTGTGGAACATTATTTAGAAAAGTTGTTATAGTCTGACAGAGCTTGTTTCTTTAAAGATGCTAGCCAAATACTACCACCACACACACACGCACACATGCACGCACAGACACACACACACTTCATTAAACATTTTAAGGCTGCTCTGGACAACTTAAGAAACAGAGGCCTCCAAATGAATGCCAAATATAGAAACTTATGTGACTGATGTCACATTTGAATGCCACCCATTAGAATCGGCAAGAAAGACCTTATAGGACAAAGAAATTCAATATTCCCTCTGAAAGATGCAAAGAAACTTTTACAGAACCCACAGTCAGTAAATATGTGCTATCGATTAATTTTTTCATTAATTGTTTAAGTTTTTGATTTGTAATGTGGTTTCTGCATTATCACAGCCTTCCATGGGTAGGTGGACGACAAATGAAATAACAAAAGGATTGTCCCTGCGCATTGGGGAATGTCATATCGGACTGCATTCCTCGCGCTGAAGTGGCATTTATTATACCAGGTGGTCTAAAAGTTCAACAGTTTTTAAATTCCTTACATAGGAATTAAGAATGGTATGGTAAAGCCAATTTAAACCTAGGTTCCCTGTTTCAATCATTTGTTATGGAGAAGTGTGGCTCACTAGTTAGAGCGGCAGACTCTGAAGCAGAGATCAGGCCCGAGACCAGGGTTCAAGTCCCGACGCGGCAGGGTCTTGGGCTTAATGCCCGCGGACTCGATAATTCTCGCATCGGTGCCTACTCTAATCATGGGTCCCACGCTGCAACTCTGGGCAATAGCTTGCTTAACCTCCACAACGGCCCCTACAACACTGGGATGCCTGGCTTCACCTTGGGGGTGCCCAGGAGAGGCATTTCACAGGGAGAGCCAGGAAGCGTTATACAGCGCCGGGACGCCCCGTTGGGGCAGCTGTGCGCTTTACAAAATACACAACATTTTACACATTTATGCGGAGCCATAGACTGCAAAAAGTGCTGTCTCTTTGGACACCCCTTAAGGTCTTGACATAGAGGGGATTATTTACAAGGGGGTAGCGACAACAGATCACCACTTTTAACAACGTTCAGGTGGCGCTATGCTCTTCTCCATATTTACAAAGCGACGCTTAAGCCACTTTGAGTGGCTTAACGCCACCTTTGAAATACAGCCCCTTTACATGCATCACTTTGCATGAAATTGGCGTGCAATGCAGCGCCAATACTTGCACCATGCAATTGCAGGCGTTATTATGGCAAAATGAAGAGAAATACTTTTATTTCTCCTCATTTTTGCTTTTTCTATGTTTGCTGCATTCCGCTGCACACATAGAAAGAGCAAAAGCCCATGCATGATTGTTTATGTGCAGGAAGATTTCCCTTCCTGCACATAAACAATCACTAAATATTGAAGATGTGCTACTTCTATGTGTGCTGCAGAATGCACCACACATAGAAGTAACACATCACCATTATTGATTGTTATTGTGCAGGATGGGGCGCCTTCCTCCGCATAAACAATCATTCCCTGCAACGCAGGCCCCCTTGCAATATGGAACAAGGCTGCCTGCGCTGGGGCTTGGCAGCTAATTGTAGCGCAAGCTCAAGGGACAACACAGGGGTGCATCGTATTCTAGTAAATACGACGCATCCCTACATTTTGAAAATGGCGCGGAGCTGTCAAATTTGGCACAGCACCGTACTCTGACTTTTCCCTATAAATATGCCCCAGAGGTTCCAGGCACGTCAAATTACACATGATTTTGGCATTCTGAACACCATGATCTGTCCCACACATGGTTACTCATGTTAGTTCAAGTTTTGGCCCCAAGGGCTCACTTTGTCTTTTTTTACTCACTAATTGCCCTTGTCAGATTCTTGGTGTGCCCTCATTTGTGTCAAGGGGTTAAGTGATGACTTGTCATTTCATGGAAGGTCAAGTTAAAATTAGTTCACAAAGCTTGCCTACAGCCCAATGTCTTGACACTCTTGATTTTTGAAGAACAAGAGAACCTGGGTCAGAGGTCGCATCCAGAACACTAATCTGTGGGAAACCCCAGGCAGCATAGCAAGTCCAATAGAAGTTGAACATGTATTTTTCAGTGGCGGCTCCTTCGCTATGGCGGAGAAGCATCGCCCTACTGCTTTCAAGGAGTGTGAATAGCAAAATCATAAAATGATAATAACTTTCAGTTATAATGTTATGTGTTTTGTGCTGCTTTGTGGGCGGGCGGGCAGATGGGCGAGGCTGCTCTTAAAGCAGGGCAGTGGAGGAGTGGTTTGCCCACTCCTAGGTACGCAATGACTGTTTGGTTGGCAGTCGGGCTGCCCAAACCAGTCATGCACACTTTCCGTTTCTCCATGCAGGTTGCATTATAGCTTGCATGGAGAACATACCCAACCCTACGGCCCTGGCTGGGCGCGATGTCACGGTGCTCAGACCAATCACAACGTTGCATTGCAGCGTTGTGATTGGCTTAGGGGAGGGAGCCTGGCTGCCTGCTTCCTGTTCCTGTGTTGGAAGCAGAAGACCAGGAGCTGAGACGCGGGAGCGGGCGGCGGCAAGGCAAAAAAAAAATGTTCTCCCTTCCCTCCACAATTGCGACCTCCACACCACCCTCTCTCCCCGCTCCCTGCCCCCCACCCATGACCCATGTCTGCCACCACTGGTATTTTTTATATAGCTAATTGTGAGAAAGAAAACAATATTTACATTCCAAAGAGTCGACAAACTATATCAAGCATGCCACCCATATTTTCACAAACAAAACAAAAGATAAAGGCTTGCCTCCAATGACACCTTCCATGTGAAGCAGAGGTATTAACTGAGGAAGAAGGCTTTGTTTCCTTTCATACCAGAAGGTATGATGAGCCCTTTGGAAAATACCTGAAACTCTACGACTGATCAAGACTTTGTCTGGCAGCCCACTTTTCTGCCTTCTCATCATCATCCTATTACTTTCAGCACAACACCCCTCAACCAGAAACCCCAATACACTTCCTCCTGATGCACAGCCACCGGACTCTTCAGCTTGACAATCTTTAGCATGTCAATCTTCCGTTTGACAATTTTCAGCACAACAAACTTCTGACCGACAATTATCAACCTAACAATGTTCAACCAACAATCTCCAGCCTGACAATCTACAGACTAAAATTCTCCAGCATGACAATCTACAGTCTAACAATCCCCAGCTTGAGTATCTTCATCCCAACAATCTTCAACCTGAAAATCTGCAGCCTAACAATCTTCAGCCTGACAATCTTCAGCTTGACATTCTATGGCTTGACAATCTTCAGATTGACAATCTTCAGCCCGGCAATCTTCAGTTTGACATTCTATGGCTTGACAATCTTCAGCTTGACATTCTATGGCTTGACATTCTTCAGCTTGACATTCTATGGCTTGAAAATTTTCTGTTTGACAATCTTCAGCCTGGCAATCTTCAGCTTGATAACCTTCAGCCTGACAACCTTCAGCCTGGCAATCTTCAACTTGAGAATCTTCAGCCCGGCAATCTTCAGCTTGACAACCTTCAGCCTGCCAATCTTCAGCCTGCCAATCTTCAGCTTGATAATCTTTGGCTTGACAATCTTCAGTTTGACAATCTTCAACCCGGCAATCTGCAACCCGACAACCTTCAGACTGACAATCTTCAGCTTGACAATTATCAGCTGGACAATATTCAGCTTGACAATCTTAATCCTGAAAAACTTAAACCTGACAATCATCAGCCCAACAATCTTCAGCATGGCAATCTTCAACCAGACAATCTCTAGCCTGACGCATTTCTGCTTCACACCCTTCCACTCGATAGTGAAAAATGCTTCCGAGGATATTAGTCTTAAAACCAAATATCTGCAGGTGACAATGCTGCCTCTTATCCTCCACCAAAAAAACTATCTACCTAAAAGGATGAAGTCGGAAACTTCAGTTTCACAATTGCCTGTCCAATATGATTCTTCTTGATGTTGTTAAACCCAACACCACTCAGCCTCGCACCACCTAACACCCTTCCTCCAATGCTCTGCCGCCAAGCAGTTTTTAGTCCATCTTTGTAAAATATCTTTTTAATCCAGTTTTGGAACTATTCTTCGAGATTCATTTCTGTGCCAAGGAGACAGTGCCCATTTTTTATAGCTTTAGTGTCATACTAATGTTTTAATTACCAGTTCAACTAGATATGTGTTGGTCAAAATATTCAGGGTCTGATTATAATCTTGGGGGACTGGGTTACTCCGTTACAATGTGACGTATATCCCGTCCGCCAAATTACACAATTCCATTATATCCTATAGAACTGGTTATGTTCGGATGGGAAATCCGTCACAAAGTATACCATCGGCCAAGTTCGTAATCAGGCCCTCAATCATTTTGTGAAAATGGTGAATTGTTGCTGTAAGAGGAATTATAGACTGGAGGAAAAGGTGTTCAAAACAGAGGCTGTAGGAGTACGTCTAGCAAGAGGTGGGATTTTCTAAGCACAGAGCCACTTGGGGCCAGATGTAGGTAGGCTTTTACCGGTTGTAACGGCCGAAAATACCGATTTTCGGCCGTTACCGACCGGTATTGAGCGATCGGTATGTAGGTGATAGAAAATAGGCCGAATCGGTAAATTTACCGAATCGGTAAACTTACCGATCGATAAAATACCGAATTGGAAAAATTACCGATCGGTAAACTTACCGATCGGTAAAATACCGAATCGGTAATTAAGAATAGTTAAAATTGAAGATTGAGATGTAGGGAGGCTCTGAAATACCGAATTTGCACCAAAATCGGTATTTAAGAGTCAGTATTTACCATGGATTCAAATCAGGTGGTAACCAGGTGCAGCCTATAAAAATGGACCCAAAATGCAATTCTGTTTGCACAATGGCGACATTTTATGTCATTGCAAGATGGCTACGGCTACAGGAGGAAGGAGAGAGGGAATGGCTGAGACAGGAGCAGGGTTACAGGCAGAGGGTGACCCTGTTCATGCTCACAGGGGAAGAGATACTGCAAAGGTACAGGTTGGCTCCAGACACCCTCTTGGAGCTCATCAGGGACCTAAAACCACTGTTGGAGCACCCCACCCCAAGGGCACATGCAATCCCAACACATGTACAGGTGCTGTGCAGCATCCACCTGCTGGCGTCAGGGAGCTACCAGAGCGTGGTAGCTGTGGTGGGAGGGGTGAGCCAGAGCAGCCTCTCAAGGTTTTTTCACAATTTCCTTGACGCCATGTTGCATAGGATGGAGCATTACATTTCTTTTCCATCCACCCATGCTGAACTGGTTCAAACCAAATCTGACTTCTACCAGATGGCAAGATTTCCCCATATCATCGGATGCATTGATGGCACGCACATCCCCATTTGTCCCCCTGCTGCCACAGAATACATTTACCGCAATAGGAAGTCAAGCCACACCATCAACGTGCAGGTGATTTGCAATGCAAAGAACGTCATCACAGACCTTGTTGCAAAATTCCCGGGAAGTACCCACGACTCATATATATTTCAAAACAGTGGCATCTATGCACGCCTGACTGCAGGGGAATTTGGTGAAGGCTACCTCCTAGGTAAGAGATAGTGTGCAACACCTATTACACCTATTGCAATAAGCAGTACATGTATGCATGTGAGTAAATTATTCCCTTTTTATTTTAGGAGACAGTGCATATGCCCTCCGCTCATTCATACTCACCCCCTACCTCAACCCCTCAACACCCAGCCAAAGGAGATACAACCGGGCACACAAGAGCACACGCAATGTTGTTGAGAGAACATTTGGTATCTGGAAAAGCAGGTTTAGATGCTTGCACAAGAGCGGAGGTGCAAGGCAGTATACCCCCATCACCTGCTGTCAGATCATTGCTGCCTGTGCTATGTTGCACAATCTGGCTGTTAAGAAGGGGACTGAGGTGGAGTTATCTGACTATGAGGATCATGACGACGACATTGCTGTGCCTGAAAGACAACCTGCTGGAGTGTCAACACCAAGTGATGGCAGATACAGACGTGATGACATAACACGCAATTATTTCTGAGTAAGTGAAGACACTGAGCTATAGTGAAAGCACAAGCTTCTGTTTAATTAGACTTGTTAAAGATATGTTAAAGAACAAAAGTGCAACAGTAAGCATTTGACAGCAATGCTCACAGTGAGCAAACACACTCAGACAGGTGTTGAATCCACCCACCGTAGTTGCATAATGTCACTAGGCAGGTTGAAATGGCACAAATGTGCAAATAAAACTTTATTAACTATGAATCAAATGTCCAATGGCAGTAGGCCATAGTTACAACTGTTCATTTTCGGCCACGCTTTGCACTGGCAGGTGTCTGTGGCTCAGCCTCTTCACTGGGCGTTTGGCCTGTAGCCTCACCCTGTCGCCTGCTGCTCCTCCTTGGCTCTACGCCATGGGGGCAAGCTGTGCTGCTCATACTGGTGCTAGCTTCAGTGTCCGGCACGTCAATAGCAGAACTTTGTGCATTGAGTAGGGCCTCCAGCGCACCGGTCATTCCAGCTATGCCCCTTGTCAACTGGTTGCTATTATGAGTCAGGACTTCCTGACTATTGATGCTACGCCTGCATAGCAGGGATGTGGATGTGGATGTTGCCAGGCGGTTTATGGATTTCTCTGTTCTCTCTTCACGCTGCTTGTCCCTGCGCCTTGCAGTAATTTCAGAGTCAAGTTTAGTTCACAGTTGCT
Organism: Lissotriton helveticus; assembly: GCF_964261635.1. NCBI lineage: Eukaryota > Metazoa > Chordata > Amphibia > Caudata > Salamandridae > Lissotriton > Lissotriton helveticus. Next base: position 31,396,601 of record NC_136072.1, on the reverse strand, counting down.
GTATGCCTGTTGCCATGCTCTTGTTCACTTCTACCAGCTCTTTTATGCCCTTGCCAATTTCATGCATGTTGATGTTCAGGTTTCGCATTTCTCTTTGACAGGCCATGATGCCCTTGCCCTGCATCCTCTGAATCCTGACCATGGATCCCTCCAGGCCTTGGAAGACACTGGACCCCTCCCCACGTGCACCTACACCCCTTCCTTGTACTGTGCGCCTTCTAGTGGTACTTGGTACAGGCTCTGTGCTGGGCTGCAGTGTGGCAGTGATGTCAGCTTGAGACAAGTTCTGTGAGTCTTCACCCACCATTTCATCAGCACCTGTCTCCATTTCCAGCAGTGGGGAAACAACATGCCTCCTGCTAGGGTGTGCAACAGGTGTTACTACTGCAAGGGATGCAGGCATTTCTGGTGATGAGACCAATAGTGGTGACTGTGAAGGAATTGGGGAGCCCTGCATTTCTTCACTGATGTCAGTTTCTTGGGAGGGTGGCTGCCCACTCGGAACACCTGTGTCCTGGGATGCACTGGGCCCTGGCTCCTGACTGTCATCCCTCTGGGGTGCCGTGCCTTCTGCCTCCTCGGACTGCCTTCTGGATGTGTGACCTGTGGACATATGAGCACATATCAGCTAGGTGCAAATGTGTCACAGCCACTACATTTAAACATATAACATTGCACTTTGTACATGCTGCCTGCCCTTCATTTTGTCTGCATTCATTTAAATAACTTGTTGGTTACAGTGCTGTGTGACATGGTCTTTCAATAACTGACTAAGTGTACCATGATGCATTGCTACAGTTTTGCACAGACACCATGGGACTGGGGTAACTTAGCTGCAAGGGGTGAGGGATGGATGGGGGTGGGAGGGGGATTGCTGTGCATGCATCTTACCTTTTTGTTTTGCAGATTGCGCCGAGCTGTCCACTTCTCCCAGTCCATGGACACTTTCAGCCTCCAGGGTTGTGGCTACCAGCTCCTCCAGGTCGGTGAGGGGGGGTGCAGTGTTCTTTCCTCCACCTGTTTTCTGTGACTGTTTGTGGTGGTCATCCAATTTTTTCTTTGTGAGGCTCCTTAGGTCATGGAACCTCTTCTTTAAATCTTCAGTGACTCTGGTGGTCACTCCCACTGCATTAACTTTATCTAAGATTTCCAGCCATATTTTCCTTTTTGTTGATTCTGGCACAGTGAGGGACTGCTTTCCAAAAAGTCTGTGGTGTACCTTTACCACCTCCTCAACAAGGACCTGTAGCTCCATACTACTGAATTTAAGCTTTCTTTTCCTGTCAGCCTGCTCAGTGTCCCTGCTGCTTTCCATGTTAAAGTTTTCAAAAAATCACAAGCTCTGTCTGCTGCTGCTGCTGCTCCCAGTCTCTCTGCTCCAACTGCCTTTCCAGAACCTTCTAATTAGTTGCAGCTGCCTGTGTACCCACTTCCTGGTAGGAAGGGGGAGGGTGGTTGCACCTGATTGGCTGTTGTGTTAAGTTTCACTTTTGTTTGCTGTCCGATTCGGAAAATACCGATTCGGTATTTACCGATCGGTATTTACCGATCGGTATTTGGCCCATAGGAATGCATTGGACATACCGATCGGTAAATACCGATTCAGTAAATACCGAATCGGTATTTTCCGAAACTCAGATGCCGATTTTTACCGATTCGGTAAAAAATAACGATTTTTCCTCTACATCTCAATTACCGATTTTTAAATACCGAATCGGTAAAATTCGGTATTTAAGAATCGGTAAAATCTGATTACCTACATCCGGCCCCAGGATCCTAAAGTATGTTGTGTTAATAAACTTTATGTACAATAAATGAAGCCCCTAAAATATACTGTGCAATACTTTACAATAAAGTAATTATAAAATAGATAGATTGTTGAATAGGTAAAAACTGTATCTTTGACATAAAGCCATAAGACAAATCAGAACACTGGAATGTTGAGCACTCCATTGAATGCAATGCAGTGTTCCAGGCTTCTACAGGCCTCAGAGCAACATTACAATGTTGTTTTCGTTCACAGCTGCTGCACAAAGGCCTCTCAGAGCGTGAGGGTATTTCTCACCCCCTCGGGCTCCGAGAGGCTTTTGTTTTTAGTACTTAGAACATTCTGCCCTTTAGGGGGGGAATGTTCTAATAGCCTTAGAGCCCTCCTAGCGTGCTGTACCGCCCATTAAAGGCCCATTCCCCCGTAACGCTGGATCGGGCCTTTAATGGCCGGTAGAGCCAACTATTTCGGGCTCTAAGGTTATAGTAAAACACTGGATTGTTGAGAGCTCCATTGAAGACAATTGAGTAGCTCCTGGCTTATAATGGCCGGTAGAAACCCTGAGCTCAAACATTCTAATGCCTGTCTTAATGTTTCTCTCTTTTTAATTAAGTACATTCGACTCTTAGTGGGTGAATTAATCTACTAGCCTTTTAGACCTTCTGTCTCGTGCAATACTTGTTGTTAAAGGCCCTCTTCCTCATTATAGGCCCTCTCCGCTCGGGTTCAGGGACTTTAACAACCGGTGTAGCCTTCGACAGCGGGCGGTAAAGTTATATTCTTAAAGCCTGAAAAGAAAAGAGTGTAAAAGCAGTGTCTGCTAAAAATGGCAGATTCCTTTACCACAGATCAGGTGTGGTAATCATCCCTTTAAGCTTTCCTCAGAAAGCAGAGATGATGCCGGTGAAGGGTCATAAACGTGTGGGGTTGTCTCCACCAGACATGGAGGTAAAACAGCTCACAATTCTAGGATGACCTCTCTGCCACCATGTTTAGCAAAGGCATTCCTGGGAAATGCAAAACACACAAGATGATGGACGGAATGTTGCACAATGGTAAAACATTCACCCCCAGTCACAGATCTGGGTTTAATCCATTGTTATTTTGCTCATCACGCCACCCCAGTTCAGACATGACCATATGCAAATCAGCCTTGACCCTGGGAAATGACCACGGAAATGCTGGTAGATTTTAAATAAACTGTTAGGGCCCGATTCACAGAATGAACTTAAGACTAAATTCTAAACTTACTACTATTTGGTATTCACAGAATGCACTCTGGTGGTAGAAATTAAACCAGCATTGAAGGCCAATGATGGAATTGTCACCAGATGTTTTCTCCCTTAAGTGTCTCTCATGGCATTCTGGCTGAGAGATCTCCGCATCTCTAGTGGGGAGCTCTAAATGTGCTAGATTTTCTAATGCTCCCTTGAGGGGTTGGAAATTCTGTTATATTTGTGAATGTAAGGTAAGGCAGCTGAACTCTACTTAGAGGTTCATATATCATTTGATGGGATGGGAGCTCCTCCATGAATAGGCTGGGGCAGATTTACAAGGAAGTGCCGCAGCGCTGCAACGCAAGCACTTTGGCTGTGCCATGCTGCGGCACTTCCAAAGCACAGGAATGCAACATATATTACATTAATATGTCGCATTCCTGTGCTCCCACCTACGCTGGCGCTTAAACTGCTGCCATGCGCCGGCGCAGACACCGTGGTGTAAGGTTGCCTGCATTGTGGGGAGATTCTTTTTGTGCAGGAAGGGGAACCTTCTTCTGACAGGTTCTTAGGGTGTGCACACTGAATTTCAAACCCATAATATCGATGGGACTAAACATCAAGGGCAAAATGCTGGGAAAAACATATTGCCAGGTAAGTAAGTCTGATTTTCTAAACCTAATTTCACATATATGTACCTACTTGGCACATATATCCTAAGGTAGGTAGATGTGGGGTTAGGAATGGTAAAGCAATACTTGTCTATATTTAACTATCTTTTGATATTCTGTCCTCGATAATCTTGTATCACGATATTGTTGGTGCCGATATTCAGTAGCACAACCTTGCTCAGGGCTTTTCCTTGAAGTGAGAGGTGCCCAAGAAACCACTACCCAAAGCAGGTCTCAACAACAAATATTGGGCCGACAATCTACATTGTCATTGTCACGTGCTGAAGAGGTTCTCTTGCAAATCAGTGCTGGCACGAGATGATGAGAAGTGAATATGCGAGTAGTTGGCAAACATACTTAAATGAGTGTCTACATAATTTTGATTGTCCACATTTAGAAGACCAAGTCAGGAGTAAAGTGGTTTATAAAAAATCAATCAACCAATCAGCTATCTTATTGTCAACTATAATAGATAAAGATGAACTAAGGAAAAAAAACACCTATGGTCAATTGCTAACTCCTTTAATAAACTGGTTCCCCAACCTTATTTGTTGTTTAATTTAAAATCCCTAATTAAGAATAAATGTATGTTATTTTGGTTCGGGAGATATCCAACTAAAGATGGAATACCAAAATGGAAAAATAAGTGGCCCTCCAACTTATGTAGGTTATGTGGTTCTTGTGAGGAAACCTTAGTGCATATAGTAACTTTATGCCCAAAATTGTTAAAAGAGCGGAAGACCATCTTAAAGTCTATTTTTAATGAATTGGGAGTAAGATCTTGTAGAAACGCCATCATTTTATGTTTAAGTGGAGCCACCAACCGTCTTATTTCCCGATTTGGTACGTTTATTTTTATAGCCGAAAAGAAACTTTGTAATATAGACAATTTAAGTGAAGATATTTATGCTATGCAAATTATTTAAAAAGCTGCAATTATTTTCTTGGGTTATGCATTGTCTTTAAACCATAGTTGTTAGGGTTTGATAGCCCAAGTGTTTTTTTTATATTGCTATCAAATGTTTTTTAGGGATAGTGTGGGCTTTCTGAAGTCTGGCTTTATTGCTAATGCCGTTTCTGACACAATTTTACTATGTTTGGTTGTTTTTCATGCACCTTTTATTCTAAAGTTTATTTGGTATATTGAAAACTTTAGCTGTTAATACAAGGTACCTTAGTTTGTGCTGCTAAAAGTTTATTAGCTCAATTGCACTTTATCGTCAAATTTGTCTTAAATGTTATTCTTTTGTGCCTTTTTTTATTTCTATATGTCTTATTGTTTTAAAGTATTGTATATTGTAAATCATGGCCGCTGGCACAATGCACTTTATTTTTGCAAACTGATTATTTGCAGTCAAACAAACTATGTTAGGGCTTAGCTGTAGATTTTGGCTGGATATAAATGTACACTGTTTCTGCATTTTTGTAATCTAATTTTGTTTTGGACATGTACTTTGCGGATTGTAATGATTTTAACTAATCAACAAATAAATATTTACTACAGTTCTCTGTATCCCAGTTTGGGTCAGTTAAGTGTGACAGACGCACCTATCCGGAGTTTGTAATCCTTTGATTCCACTCATTCTAAAGGGCCCTCATCCTGCCCTGACCTCATAGTGAGTGAGAGAACAGGCAACACCAATTGGTGACATGAGTGTCTGCTCTAGACAACCTTTGATTCATTGGTCCTACTGGGCAGAACCTGCCTTTCTCTCCACCGGGCGGCGTGAGGGGAGGCGGGGCCAGTACAGGGTTGTATGTTCTTACAACGCATTCCGTTGCAACGCATGCCTTTACCACGCATGCGTTACAATGGAATGGTATTTCTACGCATAAGCTTTTCCTCGAATTCTTCCGTGGTGACGTCATACGTCGTTAAGAGCAAGTGGAAGATTTTTTCAGTTTTCTCTTAAACGACGCTGATTGCCTGCATATTCCTTCCCTGACTTCTGGTGAGTTTATTTTGGGGGGGGAGACCCCCCAAGCCCCCTTTTTTACTTTTAACCTTTACCACATATGCCTTTACTACATACCTCGTAGTAAAGGTATGCGTGGTAAAGGCTTTCGTGGTAACCACACATGCGTTGTACTGCAAGCGTGGTTAAGGTATTTGTGGAAACGGCCGCGTTGTAGTGGCCGTTTCCCCCAGTACAGCTCAGGGTGTCATTGAGACAAAGGCTTCCTTGGGAGAACTCACCCTACCAGTTCTACCGGAGAGGAGACGACAGGAACCTGTCGGCTGAGTCAATGGTGGTGTTTATTCACAGACTACAGACAAGCCACCAGGAAATAGTGGTCTAAAACATCAGAAAGAAGCAGGGGACAGAAGCTGTGCGGGTTCTTTCTCACATAGCGGGAACCATTCCAAGGAGTCTCCTTCCAGTAAACCCTTACAAGGTCCACACCCCCTCATATAAAAACCCGACACATCCCAACATCTGCATGCACTCAGGGGGTATGGTAAGATGCAGGTATGGTAGAATGAAAGAGATTTTTAAATCCAGTACCTGTGAGAAGACTCCCTGAGGATCGGCCCAAGGCAGAGTCCGCTAATGGTCAATATAACTGTAGCATCACCCCCCAGGAAAGAGTTGGGAGACCATGGGTGGGGGATTCCTTTCCCAGAAGACTATAGCAGTCAGCTGGGGTAGCAAATTCAACAAAAACGCGGGACACCTCTTACGGTTCAATTGCCAGTGGTATTAGATCTTTGCAAGCATTCCACCCATCACCGTATGCGTGTTTGATGTAACACCCTAAGTGGCCAAGGGTGTACCAAGATTGGGGAGTCATGCCCACTGTGCCATAAGGTCCAAGCAGTACCTCATTGACGAGGCCTAATCCGGCCAAATCTGGCCTGGGTTGCTAGTGTACTACTCTGGATCAGGCCTCGTCTGACAGTTCGGGGTGGACTGATTCCACGGAGAACAGGTTGAGTACTGACTGTTGTAAGGCGGTCTCTCAGTAGAGTGCCCCAGAGGGAGAGAAATGATGGGTTGGAATGTTACCCAGAGCAATTCCAAACATTCCTTCCATCCAGAGCCGGCATTAGGGAGGTGCAACTGGTGATACGGCACTGGGCGCTGACCTGGGGGGGAGGGGGGTACTGACCTGGGGAGGGGGGTGTTTAGCAAAACCTTAACATTTAAAAGCAACACCTGCAGACTTCCTTGTGCATCAGGGTTTCAGGCAGCAATAAAAATGTCAAGATAACTCTTGTGATTAATGTTCCTGCTAGAGAGAGAAATCAGAGTTTTTTCTAGTGGCAGTTTTGACTGCCCATAAAGTAGCACAGAGGGTCAATATTAACCCTGGGCAAAGCACTACGCTACGCTCCCATAGTTTGCGCTACTTCACACTACACAAATTGCACGTAGCATAGTGCAAACACGCGTAGCGTAGTGCAGCAGCCATTTTTTGCTTGCTTGCGGGCCTCAACGTCAAGTTGGCGACCGCGAGCAAGCAAAAGACATCCTGGAAAGACTTTTTCCTCATTCGCGATCAGCAACATCAAGTTGCCAATCGGGAGCGTGAAAAATAAACCTCCCTGCGAGCTTCTCAATGCGGGGAGGTCAGGTTTCTCATTGCGAGTGGTCGCATTGAGAAACTACCAGTCCGCATTGAGAAAGCTGCCGCTCTAGTAAAAATCTATTCAAGCGGCAGTAAAAGACATCTTGCACTGTGCAAGATACCATTTTCAATGATTTCACAGTGCGGACAAGCATCCGGCACTGTGCAATCATCGCGAACAGCGTACTACGCAGTTCGCGTGGTGTTACGTGTAGCTCGCGTAGTGCGAAGTGCACTTTGCGTAGCTTTGCGTAGCTTCGCGTAGCGCTACTTGGTGAACTACGCCCAGTGTTATCCCTGCTGCAAGGAACAGATCTGTATTTTATGTGGAGAGCTGAGTTTATTAGTAAAGCCAGCCTTTACCAGCGCTTTAACACAAATGAAATGTATGGCAGAGAGGGGCCATGGGGAGATGAGGGCCACTTTTACCAGGTGGTAGGAGGGAGTTCGAAAAGGAGGTCATGTGGGGAACCCAAAAAGATTGGGGCGTTGGGCGCCACCAGCGCTAAGGACGGCCCTGTGTCAATACCCATTTGTGTGTTTGATGCTCAGACTCAGGATTTAGTTTCAACTTGGTCACCGTATGGCACTTTTAAAATAATTTTCAGCTGTGAGATGTGCTCCTTGAGGGTTTTTTCGAGATTTGGGGGCAGATTTACAAGCCCCTTGCACTGTCAGTGCATCACTTTTTGCGATGCACCAGCAGGGCATTTTTCTGCCCCATATTTACAAGGACGGGAAAAGCCACCCTACGTGGCTTTTGTCCTTGTAAATATGGCCCCTTTACACGCAGGACTTTGCGTGAAAGGGGCGTTCCATAGGTGTTGCTGTGGGTGTTCCCACGCAACACCCATGGAAACATATACATTTCCAGATTTTCAAGAAATCGTAAATCTGGTAATGTGTCTGAATGCTACGCCTCCCCAGGGGAGGCGTAGGGAGGCGCATCGAGGAGAAATGTAATCATTTCTCCTTGTTTTTCCCCCTCTTTCTATGCGTTTGCATTCTGCAGCACACAGAGAAAGAGGAAATCACCTCTGGTGACTGTTTATGCCCTTTCCTGCACATAAACAATCCTTTCAATAAAGACGTTTTACAAGCTCCATGTGTGCTAATGCAGCACACATAGCAGTTGTAAAACACAATTTCTGATTGTTTATGTGCAGGAAGGGAACCCTTTCTGCTCATAAAAAATAATCCCTGTCATCGGCGCATGGCAGCAGTTTGTGCACCAGCGCAGGGGTAAGCACAGAAATGCCACATATTGTTGTAAATATGTCCCATCCCTGTGCTTCGAAACTAAACCGTAGCATGGTGCAGCAAAATGACTCGCTGCACCGCGCTGCGGTTAGTTTATTGTAAATCTGCCCCTTAGTCTTTTGACCTCTTTCCCTTAAGGCGCCACGCTCCAGGGGGTCTCTGGTCCTGACTTCTTCCGGTGTGAATCAGTCTGGGAGTTGCCGGGTCTCTTATCAGCCCTTATTCCCGAGAGCAGCAGGTGAAACACCATACCGCATTATTGTACGATGCGGGCAGGATACAGGGGCATATTATCAAGGGACATTTTGACGTTTTTTTTTAGTTTAAAAGCCAAAAAAGCAGCGCAATTGATATCGCCCTATTTGCTAGGAGGCTCTAAAATGCATTAGCACATGTTAGCAGCTGGGGGCCTTATTTATGAAGGCCTTGCACCGCCGGTGCGTCACTTTTTCCCATTTTAAAAGTGGCGCACCCGTGGCGCAAGGCCTTCATAAATAAGGCCCCGGATTCCTAACGCCTCGCCTCACATTTCCAATGAGATGCAAAGTAGGCGTTCTCAGAGGCAAAGTAGGCATTCCTATGAAAATACAACATGAAAGAGGGTGGTACCACAACAGCGCTGTATTTACAAGGCGGCCCTGGACTTGAGGAGCGATATCAAAACTCCCGCTAACTGCGGTTTTCGACGGATCCTAACGTCTGCTCAAAACTTGACTTAGGCATGTTTAGTAAAGGAGGTGGATTGACATGTTAAGTTCACATTCCCATATTAACAAGCTTTTCACTTGTGCTCATGAATTATCGCTGTATTTCCCGCGATATTGGTGCTTATCGCCGCTATAGCTGCATTTTTATTGCCTTTGGGAAACGCGTTGGTAATATCGGGCTGACTTGGCGATGAAATCCAGTCATAGGAAAAACAGGGGTAAGCGAGCTTTGCGAGCATTATCGCAATTTCTTGTTAATATGCCCTCAGTGACGTCCGCAGGGTGGGGTGCCGAGTTGCATCCCTACCTCCTCCTGCTGTGCCCACCGCCATGGTAGTCACAGTCACCCCAGCATTCCCAGCGCCACTGCAGAGGGGATAGGAGCTGCACCAGGGCACTAAATGAAAGAAACTAGGGGCATATTATCAAGGGGGGCGATAGGAAATTATCGCCGCTTTAGCGGGCATTTTCAGCCGCTACGCGGCGATAATTGTATCGCCCTATGAGCAAGCTGTCGCTAACAGCAGTTAGCGACAGCTTGTAGGCGATAGCGAGCGGTTTGGGGCCAGCTTTGCATGTCAGCGATATTTATCGCTAATGACATGCAAAGTGGGCGTACCCAACCTGTTAGCGAATGAAAGCAGTCGCTAACATCGCTATCGCCTATTACCAATACAGGCGTAGCGATGAAAATATTCGCGCTAAGCGCGAATATCTCCAAAAACTAACACCTGCTCAGACCAGTTCTTAGCTATTATATCCAATGGGAGGTGGATATAATGGCTAAGACCCTGTTAGCGATAATGCGTGAATATCACTGTATTCTCAGCGATATTCACGGATTTTGCCGCTATCGCCGGGAATTTTATCGCTTTTGAGATAAACGCTGCTAATAGCACGTTATCTCAGCGATAAAATCTGGTGATGTGCGGCGATAAAAAATTGCTGCTAAGACTACTTAGCGATAAATATCGCTATTTGTTGATAATATGCCCCCTAGACCCCTCACCCCATAAGAGACGCCTGACCCCGTGACCTTCCGATGAGGTGTCTGACTCATGCGAGTGCCCCTCTCTCTCATCTTTTTGACGCAGAGGTAAGTCTCAGCGTGAAGACATCGGGGCAGATTTACAAGCCCCGTGCGCCACTTTTGCATCACTTTTAACATGGGAAAAGTGACGCAAAAGTGGCGCAAAGGGCTTGTGAATCTACCCCGATGTCTTTAATCTGAGACTTACATCCTGTCTAAACTGGAAACTCGTAAAAGTCACAGCGGGTCCCAATGACGTCACTCGGACAGGCGGAACCAGTTTCCCTGCAGAGGCCTGCCTTCCTGTAAATCAGAACACGCATTTGTGGTTTTCTGAGACAGTGTACATACACACAAGGTACACAGTGACAACTTTAAAGTGCCAGGAACAAGGACAAAAGAGCAGATTAAGGGCTGGAGAACAAGTTGGACAAAGAGATGTCCCGGGTTAGGCCCCGTGGTCCGCCGGCCTCCCACTCTGGTTTCCCCGGGGCGGGAAGACTGACCAGACCAGGTTTTACCGGCTGAGCATTGCTTCCGGCTCGACCTCTAAGGGCAGCCTCACCCATGCCCCAGCCCCCACCCCCTAACTTTCTCCAAGGCCCTGGGGGCATGAGGTGGCCTCCCTTCCGAGCCACGTGGCCCCTCCCTCCCCCACACTCACCCTCTGCCCTCTCATGCACCCCCACCCAGGACAGGTGATGAATAAAGCCTACATTCCCGTGGAGTTGGGATTCCAAGTGGAATCTGTCATAAGCCACGCCCACGAGGTCACGTCACGAGGAGCATCTTGTAATGGAGGGATGGATGTGCCCGGAGAGCAGGCGGGGATGCTGTTTCTGGCCATAGGGCATCTCCGCACAGAAACCCTCGTCACTCTGACTCAGTGAGGGTCCATGAGGTGAGCAGGGGGTGTCCAGCCCAAACTTACCTTGAATGTCTTACAACCACGGCTCTCTGCCCACTGTAGCCACACTGCAGGAAAAGGACAGAGCTGGCCACAGCAGAAAGTGGGTTAAGGATAGGAACATGTGCAGAATAGACACACACACCCCACACACAAAACACACAAACACACAGCACCCACACACCCCACACACACAGTCACAGACACACACCACCCACACAAACACACAGCACCCACACATACCCCCACACAAACAGACACACACCACCCACACAAACACACAGCACCCACACATACCCCCACACAAACAGACACACACCACCCACACAAACACACAGCACCAACACATACACCCACACACAGACACACACCACCCCCAAAAACACACAGCACCCACACATACCCCCACACAAACAGACACACACCACCCACACAAACACACAGCACCCACACACCCCACACACACAGTCACAGACACACACCACCCACAAAAACACACAGCACCCACACATACCCCCCCACACACAGACACATACCACCCACACAAACACACAGCACCCACACACCCCACACACACAGTCACAGACACACACCACCCACACAAACACACAGCACCCACACATACAGACACAGACACACACCACCCACACAAACACACAGCACCCACACATACACCCACACACACAGACACACACCACATACACACAACACACACCACCCACACAAAAACACAGAACCCACACATCAGACACATACACACACAGACACACACCACCCACACAAACACACATAACCCACACATACCCCCACACACACAGACACACACCACCCACACAAACACACAGCACCCACACATACCCCCACACACACAGACACACACCACCCACACATACATACAGCACCCACACAGACACACACCACATACACACACAGACACACACCACCCACACAAACACACATAACCCACACATACCCCCACACACACAGACACACACCACCCACACAAACACACAGCACCCACACATACCCCCACACACACAGACACACACCACCCACACATACATACAGCACCCACACATACACCCACACACAGACACACACCACCCAAACACACAGACTGGACCCAACCCCCAAACACACAACACACACCACAAACCCCCCCACACACACATACAGCAGACACACACACTCATAACACACACACCACCCACTCAATACCCACACAAACCCACAGCAGCCATATAGCACCCCACACAGCACCCATACATGCCACACACTTACACACACACATTCTCGCCCTGTATATGAAGTACACTTATAGTGTCAGGGTGAGGTCAGAGGTGGGGGCTAGGAAAGTTATGAAGATGCAGCAGGTAGGAAATTAGGCAAAATGGGTGGGTCTGGAGGCCCAGCCTTTGACCAATGTTCATTGAGCTCCGTAGCTTAACATATATCACCAACACACAAAGCAAATGTGGGCATACCATAGACACTGGTATCTTTAAAGCACCAGGGGCCTCATTTATGAGGCCATGCGTCAGTTTTGCGCTTCCGATGCGTCACTTTTTGTGACTCATCGGCGGCGTAAAATATGCCTCCTGATGCGCACTATTTACAAAGTGACGCATCTAAGCAGATGCGTCACTTTGTAAACCCCTGCGCTACATTATACCTGCGTCAGGTATAATGTATGCAGAGGAGGCGTTCACCCGCAAAAAGTCTCGTAATAGTGATGCAGTGAAATCTATGAGATTTCACTGCGTCACTTTTAGGACGCTGGTGCGTTAAAATCTTGAGCCTGCCTCACAGCAGGCGTAAGATTGACGCAGGCCCTTTCACATGGGGCTTTCCCCATGTGAAAGGAAGCATTGCTGGAGTTGCGTCACTTTTGTGACACACTGCAGCAAAGCGTGACTTTTGCGCTTACAGATACGTCAGAAATACTGACGTATCTGTAACTCCTTGCGACACGATGCGTCATACTGTAAATATGATGCATCATTGGTCTCGCAAGGAGGGCGCAGTGAAAAGTGACGTATCGCTGTTTTCACGCAGCGATGCGTCACTTTTCATAAATGAGGCCCCAGGAGTGTGGACAGGGGTGGTGGCTGTGAAGTTGCAGGGCACAGGAAGCAGGAAGCTGGGCAGATCAGAGAGTTCAGTGAGCCTCATGTGTCAGCAATATATTTGTATGTCACCAGGTAGAACAGACAGAGCAGAAAGATAATAGAATATGTGGGCAATATATGAGCATAAAGCAGTCTTGGTACCAACATACCCAAAATGATTCATACGTGTAAGTGTGTAACCTGAGTTGATGACACTACTGCACCGCTGACACTAAACACACAAACATGCAGATGTGTACAGGTGCTCATCACAAATGCACATTCATGGTGGTCTCACCGGGTCCACCTGTGGCCCCTTGTGTGCCCCTCCCCCATTTAAAACCATTATCAGTGACGCACCCGCAGGATTTGGGCTCAGTGCCATACTACAGGGTGGTGTCTCTAAGCAACTTGTGACTGTCGAGGTGGCATTTACAGCACGCCCCTCAAAGCAGGAGCCCCACCAGGGAATCTATAACTAAAAAATCAGTCAGTCAGTCAGTCAATCAATCAATCAGGGGTTTGTATAGCACGGCTACTCGCCCTGGAGGGTCTCAAGAATCTCGAAGCTGCTATGATGGCTCAGTGGGCTTTGTGCCTATTGGGATGTCCGCGCGACCTGCAGATGTGCACATGTGGTCCCTCCCTTCCTGGTGCCAGTATTGAGCATCTGAGGATGGTGGACCGGGGGGCACTCCCTGCTGGGCCTGGAGAATCGACTTCCAAAGACAAGGGGCTTTAACCCCTTTCCGCGGGGCTAATTCCCCCGCGGTGCTGGGGGGAGGGGGCGCGCGCTGTGTCACGGTGTTTGTGATGAGCTCGGCTCGTTGTTCTGCACGGTGGCACAGTGCTCATGAGGAGCTGTGCTCGTCAAGACCACGCCCGTTTTTCAGAACGCTCAGCACAGCGGGGGAATTAGCCCCGCGTGTGAACCCCCGCGTGTCATGCTGAGCTCAGCTCGTCATAAGCAAAGCGCAACCGTGCCTCAGCTCGTCATGAGCATGGAAGGTGTTAAGAAGTACTGCTCCAGCGTGCAGCCATTCTCAGGGTGCAGCCGGCGAATCTGGTGCTCCCCCCACTGTACTCTTGGGATGCCCTTCGTAAGCCCCCAAAAAAGACCTAAGAACCCTCTAACTATGGTGCTGCCAAGACTTAATTAACAGACAAGAATTAGGCCTCCATGACGTCAACCCTGATTCAGGAGCAAACTCCTTTTTGTGCCAGAATCAAGGGTTATATTTACTAAGTTTTAGCGTTGTGTTTGCGTCATAAAAGTGACGCTAATTTACTTTCCAATAAACACAGAACTAAGGGACCCTTATAGTCAGAAGGGACCATGGGTAGTATTGAGGTATTAGGGACAGCGGTCCCTTTCAAGCAAAATACATCATTATAGCCACAACACTTCAATCAGGATTGGGTCTATTTATGTCCAATTGGACAGCGCTAAGATTTATTTAACAAACAAACTAAAGCAAGGAAACAATACATAAACATAAAGTTAGTAAGAAGTGACAGCGTTTCAGGAAATCAAAAGATTTCCTGACCTCAGGCATGTAAATTAAAATTGACTCTTTAGTGAAATATGAAATAACAATAGTCACAATGAAAAGAACATCTTGTACTCCGCATAAATCATAAATAATGGTTACGTTAAGGTGTGGTTGTTGACGACGTTTCGATCCCCAACAGTGGTTATGGGGTCATCATCAGGACTAGTGAATTAAAATGCCTGAAAAATTGCCTGGATAAGGTAGGAAAGAGGCGTAAGAAGGTCAAGCGAAAAAGGGGGGAGGGGAGAAAAGAGATACTGTATCAGGAGGCGAGGTGACTCTCTGAATTCTCGTGCTAACACCCATGTGAGCACTAACCAAAATACATGTGGCAACCCGTGTGCTCAGGTCCTAATGTAGTGGGTACGATGCTATGACGTAGGAATAGTGACTGTCTGAATAATCGTGCTTCCAGCAATGCGAGCATTATTAATAAAGGATGGTGGCAAAACCGCATGCTTGGGACCTAATGTAGTCAGTAAGGAAGTGCAACGTAGGAAGGGCGTGCATGCTCTCAAGTGACGCCTGTAAAGCATACTGTAAAGGGAGATGGGCCTACCAGGAGTGGAACAATGTCCAGTCCAAAGGCAACTTCTCAGGCATTTTAATTCACTATCCTGATGATGATCCCATAACCACTGTTGGGAACCGAAACGTCGTCGACAACAACACCTTAACTTAACCATTATTTATGATTTATGCGGAGTACAAGATAGTCTTTTCATTGTGACTATTGTTATTTCATATTAAAAACTAAAAAGTGACTTTTAGGTTATATGCCTGAGGTAAGGAAATCTTTGGATTTCCTGAAATCCTGTCACTTCTTGCTCACTTTATGTTTATGTATTGTTTCCTTGCTTTAATTTGATTGTTAAATAAATCTTAACACTGTCCAATTGGACATAAATAAACCCAATCCTGATTGAAGTGTTGTTGCTATAATGATGTATATTGCTTGAAAGGGACCGCTGTCTCTAATAACTCGCTAATTTACTTTCCAGCGCTTCGCTTGTTTAGTACAGGAAAACATTCCAAAGTAGCGCAAAGAAACAAATAGCGCGGCTTTGCGTTACTTAGCGCCACGGGGAAGTACCATGGGTGGTACATGGGCATTCCCGTTCAACCACCCAAGCTTTCTGAGGCTAAGCCCAATTTACCTAAAAAAGTAGACAAGGTTTGTGGTCAGAAAATAGTGCCCACTTCAATCAGGCGCTATCTTAGAGAAATGCTTTAATTTCTCCTTTCTTTTCTGACTTTGCTTGTGCACCACTGTACAGTACACATACAAGATGGGAAAAGGTTTAAAGTAAGTCTCAGCACAGTATTTGGTACTTTGAGGGTTCCCTTACAGTACAAAACCTATGCTAGACTCACGACGACACCCTTGCACTATGGTGCAAAGGTGTGTACGTGACGCACGGCTGCACATAAATGCACCTGCGACAGGGAGAGGGGAGGAGAGTGCCATATTTCTGTAGGTATGTCGCTCTCCTGCTCTCTTCTTTTCACGCCTCGCAGCATTCACGGCTGCTGCACTGCGCTGTGTGACAATCTGGTAAATTTGGCCCCAGGAGTCTGCCTTCTAAGGAATTTACAGTGCAGCAGATACTTTTACCCTACTCCTCGTGCCAGGGGAAAAAAATTTGTACGCGTGAAAAATTTGTTGCACTGGTGTAATCTTCGCAATTTCTGGCATTTTGCGTTATGCTCGAAATTACACCATTATGCCAGGTCGTGTAATTAAGCTTAAATTCCTGCTAAAATCCTATCGTGTGAGCAGGGGAATCGTGAACGAAGAGAAAGGCTTCCATTTCCACTTGGTGTGATTTTGTTGTTTTGTCTTTTCATACCAAATGCATCCTTGACCCCTAAGTTAATACAAGGATGATTTTCATACTAAAAAAAGGGCAAAATACTAGATTTTGCCTCTTTATAATTTGGCTTAATTTCACATAAATTTCCCAAAATTACATGTAATTATGTCAAATGAAATTGCCTAAATTTCACACACCTCTAAAAAGAAAATGGCAATATGAAAGAGAAAACTCAGAATGTTACGGTATTTGCACACCTGATAACTGTCCTCACCCAGCAGTATTAAAATCTACGTTATGTTTGGCTTGACTTATTTCTGTTGGAGTGACAATTAATTTGCTGTACGTAGAAATAAATACCCCAAGAAAGGCAGCGGAAAAATGTAAAAATTTCAACTTGATTTACCATGATTTTGCATCAGGTTGAGTCACTTTTCAAACGCAGCCAAGACTCAAAATCCATTTTGGCATTTACTAAGCCGTGCAAAGTGGATCTGCAGGGCTTTCCCTAGTGTAGTAAATACTTAGTAATAAAACGCAACACATAGGGTGCCCTGCGGGGGAACATCCTTTACCACGAAACTTTTACAACGTGGTACCATTACCACGCAGGTTTTGCAACGAAAGTCGTTACAACGACTTTCGCTGGAGGGCGCTCTAAAATAGGGAATAGTTTAATTTACTATCCAATACCTTCCCTACTATCCACGGGGACTGGAGTTGGAATAGTAAATTAAACTATTGACTATCCAGCGCCCCCCAACGCAAGTCGTTGTAACGACTTGCGTTGTAACGGTATGCGTGGTAATACCACGTGTTTATTTATTTATTTATTTATGTATGGGTTTATATCGCGCTAGAATAAACTCCCGAAGGAGTATTTCCGCGCCCAGAAACACCAGAAGCACAGATTAGGAGAACAGTCGCCTATAGAGAGAGCTAGTTCTGGATCAAAAAGGTTTTCAGCTTTTTCCGGAAGCTCAGATGTTCAGGACATTGCTTAAGAATCAGGGGGAGCTTGTTCCATAATCTGGGGCCGACCACTGACAGAGTTTTACCGCCCTGTCTTGCCTTCTTCACAATAGGCACTCGAAGGAGGAGCTGGTTGCTAGACCTGAGGGAGCGTTGTACAGTCATGCATCCGCCCCGCGTTTCTTTGCGTTGGGTAGGTATTACATGGGTGGAACACGGGCATTCACATGCACCCATCCACGCTAATTGCTGCAAAACCAGATTTCCAAAGACTTGCAAACGCAGGGGCTTATTTACAAGCCCCTTGTGCCACTGGTCATCGTACCTAAGTGCTGACGACAGCGGCACGCGGAAGCAGACCGAAGCGGCTGCTACTGAACCCAGCAGATGGTTTTATGACAACAAGGGAACCCTCAAGGTAGTTGAGGACCCGGGGTAACAATTCTTTAAGGCAACAGTGGTCCTTAACGTATCATGTATTAGCAGAAAAAGTATTTATAGACAACAATGTGTGCTATAAGCAAGAAAGTGTTCAGCCGGGCACCGATTTAATCAATGTAAGAAGAATTCAAAAGGAATTAGGTGCACAAATATACAGTGGGACACAGTCCTGTATCCAGTACATATAAAACATCAACATATATGACATGAACAGAAAATCATGGAAAGGGGGTGGGGTATTTTCAGGCAAACAATGGAGAGGGGACGCTGGTATTCAGAAATTAAAGGTAAACCTGGCTGTCCACATATAGTCAACACTAATTTGGTAACACAATGGAGAACCTGGTGTGGAACTATTTAAACTGTCGACGGCGTTTCGATCCTATACAACCATTACAAGGATCATCATCAGGACTGAATTATTTACATTGCCTGAACTGAAAGCATACAAGCCTTATAGTCAAGGTGGATTGAATTTAGACGGTGAGGCACATGTCAGATTAGCGGTGAGGCGCAAGGCATCCAAGGTGCGCCGCTGTGCTACAATGTTCACTCATGGAATGGTCACAGTGAACCTTCCGGGGAGTTCTGGAAAGGGATGAGCCCAATGTGGCCGCGGGAGTGGTGTCCTCGGCGGCGTTTGTTGGTGAGCAGTATTGCCATTGACGGAGCCATCGCGCCCGGAAGCATTCGAGGATTCACAACCAGCGAGGTAACCTCACCGCCTGGTCTGCCGCACGGACCAATTCCTGCGGCAACCCCCGGTGCATTAATGTTACCGCACCGTTATACTGCTCACCGTCTAAATTCAATCCACCTTGACTATAAGGCTTGTATGCTTTCAGTCACTTTTAATTAATTCACTTTCACGGGGGCACACTTTCACCAAGGCTGCGCTATTACAACTCCAGATGTCCCAGTCATCATAGTCCTGAAGACACCCCTACCCAGACAGGGGTCGAAACAACGTCGACAAGTTTAAAAGAACGAGCCACTATTCAGCATCTATTAGAATGGATGTATGACCTTACAACGCAGGCTATTACAACGCCTGCCTTTACAACACGGTTTTTACATCGCATACCATTACAACGCATAGCGCTTTTGGGTGTTGGATAGTGAATAGTTTAATTTACTATACCAACTCCAGTCCCCGTGGACACTAGGGAAGGTTATTGGATAATAAATTAACCTATTTTAGAGCGCCCCTCAGCGCAATGCATTGTAATAGTTTGCGTTGTAATGACCGCGTTGTAATGGTAGTGCGTTGTAAAAGTTTCGTTGTAAGTGATGTTTCCCATTAGAATATACTGGTGCTGTTAAGCATGGATGTATAAATGGTCGTTCTTTGTAATTTTGGAAACCTTGTATATAATAGACCACGTTAAGACTCACATTTAGGTTCCATTTCACAAGGGGACAAAATTCACAATTTTTTCTTTGTTTATATATGTATATAAAACTGTGAATTTGATTACAAATCAACCCTTGTGTGTGAGGGGTTCCTTATTCGCTGACATTAGAGTACCTTACATATTGCCATTGAGCTTTATATTATTATTATTATCTGTATCAGCCACAGGAACCGTTGTTTCTTTTTTTTTAAAACTCTTACCCTGGTTCCTCCGTGAGTAGGGTTCCCCTGTTTTTGTCCTACAACCTTGTGCCACTGGAACATAACTTTTTCCCACATTAAAAGTGATGCAATGGTTGAGCAAGGGGCTTGTAAATACGCCCCCCCAGTTTGTGCCGAAATAGTGCCCCTACCTGACAGAGATATAATAAGAAATATCTTTATTTAGCCTTGTTGCTTCCTATTTCTCACACAGAAGTAGAACATTCTCTTAGGGCCATATATATCAAGCAAATTTGCATTCGCAAAGCCCGAAATTCGCAGAATTTCAGTATTTGCGAATGCGAATTTGCTACATCGTATGTATTAATCAAAATCTGGTGCAAAATAAGGAATCACAAAATTTGCGATTCCTTATTTTGCAATTGCTTTTAAGGAATCGCAAATTTTGCGATTCCTTAAATGCAATGTACAAAGCAAAAAAATTTTGCAAAATGTCCTTAAGGAATTGCAAATTACCACCAACTTCCAGTTGGTGGTAAGTTGCGAATTCCTTGAAAAATGCAAATTTTTGCATTGTTTAAAGTGCCATGTGACGCACATACATGCCCTTGGGGCATGTATGTGCGCCACATGTGCACCCATGCATATTTCAGGGGAGCAACAGGGTGTCCTTTGGACACCCCTGCACCCTTGATTCATTCCCATTCATTCCTATGGGCCTCCTGTCCCATAGAAATGAATGGGAAAGTATTCCTTAATTGCGATTCGCAATTTGCGAATTGCAATTAAGGAATTTTAAGAAATCGCAAAAAAAATGCAATTTTGTACATACATGCCCATTTGCGATTCTCAAATAGCGATTTCTTAAAAATCGCTATTTGAGAATCGCAAATGGGTATCTTGATACATATGGCACTTAGTCTTGTTTTTGTGCTGTGAGGCGCCCATCCTACAGATACACAATCCTGTCTGTAATGCAGGCACCCTTGCACCATGGCACAATGGGAGCTGGGTTGGCGCTGGGCAGTGCTCAGTGCAAGCAGCGAGCAGAAGTAGACAATATCTCAGTAGATATGGCACATTTCTGTTCTCTGCCTTTCACGCAACGCAACACGTTGCTTGCTGCACGGCGTTGCGTGAAATATTACTAATTAGAACATTGGAATGTTGGGAGCTCCATTGAAAACAATGGAGTGCTCCGGGCTTATAATGGCTGGTATAAGCCCGGAGCTCCAACATTCCAATGTTTCATTGTTCACAGCTCTGGCTGTGAACAAAGGCTTCAGGGAGCCGGAGGGGATTCCATTCCCCTTGCGCTCCTATAAGGCTTTGTTCTTTTTTGTTAGAACATTCTGCTCTCTAGTGGTAGAATGTTCTAATAGCCTTATAGCCCTTCATAGTCGGGCTATACCGGCTTTTAAAGTCCCTCTCCCTTGTTAAATGCCCTCGCCTTCGGCTCAGGCCTTTAACATTGAAGAGGGCCTTTAATAGCTGGTATAGCCCTCTACGGCGGGATATAAGGCTATAATCTGCCCCTCCACATCATTCCAAAAGGACAAAAAACGAAAACAAGACAAACTTAAACAACCATCAGTCTTGGGTCCAATTTAAAGAAAATTCAGCATGAGCTGGAACCCGAGTAAAGCCCGGACAGGTCCCCTGTACAATCACAGGGTGGAGAAAGAAATCTCTTTTACCAATAATGCAGTAACCGAGGCAAGCAGAGCGCACATCAAGCACATAGCGCTGCGACATGAAACAGACCACTGAAAAGGCGCTTACACATTCCTTTTTACACAGCAGGAAGTACTGGCTTATAAAATATATTCATGAGCTAAGAAAAAAAGGAGAAAGGGTGTTTTGCTGAGGGTCACACAGTTTGGTCAGTGTGAAGCCGTGATATATTCCAAGTCCTAGAAGTGCTTGAAATGGAAAAATAGAAGTGCAGGTACTCTGTACCAGAGTACCTACTTGTTTCTGAGAAGTGCAATTAAACTCCAATTAACTCCAATTAAAGGTATTACATTTCTCTTGAGAAGTGCCAGTACTCCCCCCCTCAAGTACCGGCCCAATTAAAGCACTGCCTGTCCTAGAGTCTCACAAAGAACACTTTAGGCGCTTGAGCACAAGTTGGTCAGCCAGGGCAGTAGCTCTGTGGGCTAAATGTGCGGGCCCCAGGCTTGAGTCCTGGCAAATTTTATTCTTCGTTTCATCCTTTTGAAGATAAAAAAAACATGAATAATGTTTGGTGGAGTTGTGACAGCTCTGGTGGCCCAGAGACCGACGCGTCCACCCCACAATCTGATTCAACCTAGAGGTGGCCGGCTCGAACCCTGGCAGGGCCCACTCACTCCTTCATGCTTCCCAGGGCGGTGCAACAAATAACAATATAAGAGATAATAATATATTCAATTGTAGTTAAGAAAATATGCATTTTATCTGAGGTTTCCCATTCCTCTCGCCCTCAATTTCCTCAAGCACAGACCCATAAGGTCAAAAAAGACCAGATCTAACCACCCATGGCCTCTGGGGCAGGCGGCCCTGCTGATCCATGCTGGCTCCATTTCTCATACCCTAGCCACACACCCCTACTGACCTTTTTTTTGCAAAATCGTAATTTAGCTAGAGAGATAACTCTGTGGGTTAAGAACACGTTGGATATATTTCTGTGCACTCTGAACATTGCCGTTTTGAAACTCAGTAAGAATTTACTCTTTCGTTATTCTTAAATTGATACAACCAGTGTCATTAAGTAACCAGTGTCATTAAGTAATGATGACACGTATTTTTCGAGTGCAAAGTAAGCTCTCGGTTTTTGGAGTTCCCTCTTTAAGCAGCCATTTAGTATCTGCCCGCGGCGCTAAGAGGCATAGACAAGTAAAAAAAAAGCTCTTTCAACGTGCTCCAAAATCACTGAATCCGCCCTAGTGATTTGATTTCCCCCTGACTCTGTCTTCGGTTTATGTGTTGAGATAGCTCAGTGGGTTGGGGTCCTGTTGCCTGACACTTCATGTCACATGAGTTACAGCGCCTCTCCCTGTCCCCGAGTGAGGGAGCAGCGTCTTCATAGTTTTTTTGCGGGGAGTGAGCGACGCTGACTTTATTCCACACCTCGGTGCGTGCATTGGGTCCTCTGTGCGTGATCTCGGCCCATCGGTGCGTGATTCTCGAACCTGGGTGCGTGAATCTCGGCCCCCAGTGCGTGAATCTCGGCCCGGTGCTTTCACCTCCCCTTGCACGTCCGGTTGTTGGCTGGTGAAATATCTGTGTATACCTCTGCAGAACACTTCAAGTAGCGTAAAGGTCAGAGTTGCCATCACAACCGGGACAACTCGGACTGTCTTTGTTCCAAGGCCGATAAAAAGAATGCTATTAGGTTATGAAATTATGACAAGTAACAGAAAAGTGATACAAGATTGAAACATTCGCGCGTGAAAATAGCACTAACACCTGTTACTTGAGGCGCCTAGAAGCCACACATCCTGGAGGCGAGGCGCTATAAATACATTTAAACATTGCATCTGCTCCTAGCACAGGTTAAGGGAGGGTCCTGTGATGGTTTCTTACCCGGAGTGGTGGTGTCTTGCCCCGTGGCAGTCCAGCTGGCAGAGAGCAGCAGCATGCCCAGCAGGGCCGCCCGGTGCCCCTCCATCATGCTCGGTGCCACCTCTCAGTGCCAGGCGGGAGGGCAGGCGCGGGCAGGGATGTCTCGCCGTGTACCGAGGAGGGCAGCAGGTGCAACGCGTTCCTCACACCTCCGGATCCGCACTGGTATCTGTCACCAGGAGGAGGAAACGGCGGAGCCTGGTGAAACCTGTCAGACTGCCCCTAAGTCAAGAGAACCGCGCCTTGTCCCACGCATGAGCCCCCATGTACCCGCGGCTCGCAGAACAATGGGCCCGGGGCCACGCATCACGCGGGCACTGTCACGAGTGCACCTAGACTCACCACAGTTCACTACAGGGGAGGTCGTGACTGGTGCACTGTCACCATTAGTGCTCCCAGGCTCAGCACAGTTCACTTCAGGTTGTGAACCGTGCACTATCACCAGGGCCACTGGAATTGTGCGGCTGCGGCGATTTTCGCGTAATTGTAGAATTTCCCTTATCTGCCACACAGTCCATCATCTGCTGCATAATTCGCAGATGTAAACATAAGTTCAGACAGTTCAAAAGCTACTAAAAATACGGCAACACGTGTTGCCACAAGCAGAAGGACCTTTGCAAACGCTGGAGGGACTGGTCACTATCCTGTTGCTTATTGCTATATTTGGGTTTTCAACTGGGACTAGTGAGGTCAAAGTGGGCGGGATCGCCAGGGCACAGCATGCACCAACTTTTGTAATTTAGTAGACTCCAGGGCATATGTACAAGCCGCTATCGCCACCACAACGTCACTTTTACTGACGCTGTGGCGGAGATAGGGGCTTCGCTATATTTACAAGGCAGCGTTAAGCCACATAACGTGGCCTTGTAAATAAGGCCCCCTTTCACGCTATGCTTATTACATTTTTTTTATTTATTGCTGATTTATATAGCGCAAACTCGACCCGAAGGTATTGGAGCCTTTTACAGGAGCACCAGTTACGTTACACAAGTACACATTAATTTTTTTGGTAGGCACGGGGAGATTACGTGATTTTCCCAAAATCACAGGATGTGGGGTCGACCCCGAGGCTTGGACCTTGGTTTCTCAGCTCCAAGGTCGTCAGTCTAGCAGTGAGACCACATCCTCTCCCCTTTAGAAGTAACAAAATGGCATTTCAAGATTGTTTATGTGCAGGAAGGGGGACCATCCTGTACATAAACAATGCTCCCCTGCACTCAGACACCCTTGCACTATGGTGCAAGGGTGCCTGCGTTGGCGCTACACTGCTAAGTGTAGCGCCAGTGCAGGAGGAAACGCAGGGCTGAGCCATATAGTTGTAAATATAGTGCAGCAATAGGGTATGTCAATCCGTCCATGAAAAGTCACAACACAAGAAAGAAAATAATTTAGTTTGTTTTGACTATTGAATTAAAAAATGGACTGATGAGAATTTATGTTTCGTATAAGTTTATGGTTAGATGTTATCCCCCTTATTTCTGTATAGCACGGTCATCACTTGTCACTACCAGTCACTAAAGCATTTCACTTTGTATGTGATTTTATGTCATTTTTGTCTCGGACAGCCATTTGTCCATTGATTGATACATGCAAGATACTTATAATAAGAGAAATCTTTCAAATTAAGAGTTGCATTGTGTGTCCTTGCACATTCTACATTCAATGTTGGTTTGTGAAATACTTAAAGAACACTTATAATTATAGCAAAGCAAAGAAATTGTTCTATACCCGACAGAACCACTATTTTTTGTTTAACTTTAGGACCCAGGTTCTGAGGGCTACTGGGTTACCCCATTATATTTAATGAAGTCTCAGGGATACAAGACTTTACCACCAGCTCCCCTAAATTCCCTTGCTTGGATTTCTACCTGTAGAGAGGGGCCTACTGTTGTGTGGGCCCTCTGAGAAGACTGTATGTCGCTGGGAGCTGTAAGCGTGACAAAACAAGGAGAAGCGTGTCGCTGCCACAGCAGTTGCCGTCACATCGCCAAAGAAGCGTGCCGCCGCCGTAGCAGTTCGCAGTCGCATCACCGACGAAGCATGTCACATCACTAAAGAAGCGTGTCGCTGCCACAGAGGTCGCCATTGCATCACCGGAGAAGTGTGTCACAGGACCGGTCGCGACTAAGAAGTTACCGTGTTTGACGGCAGTCGGGCGTGCACGCATTGCATCCAACGTTATCGCATCATATCAAAGATGCCATTTTGTTGCATCGCACCGGATCGTTGCATCAAGGTGGCATCTTGTCGCATCGTCACCGGGCCACAGTAAAAAATGACTCATCAACTCCCCACACAGTAAGAAAGCGACACATCACTTCCCCTGCTTCAGTAAGGAACGAATGCATCCCCTCCCCTGAGTGTTACGGAACGGTGCATCAACTTCCCTTCGACCCTTTTGTTTGTATTGTGTGACGCATCTTAGGTACTTTGAGAGTAAAGTGTTGCATTTACCATCAACATTGAACTTAGCTATTTCTTCCATTTTAAAGTCTTGTTTTTGATTACAGAATTGTGGATTTTTGTCATTTGGTCTTGTGTTAAGTCTAGTAAAGATTACCTATTTTTCTAAACTGGTGTAGTGTCCATTTGTAGTGTTTTCACTGTATTTCTGTATGCGTTCACAAATGCTTTACACACTGCCTCCAAGATAAGCCTGTATGTTCGTGCCAAGCTACCAAGGGGGTGAGCAGGGGTTATCCAGGAGTGTAACCCCTTTTCCCTGACTAGAAGCAATGGCCCCTACTTGGTCAAATGTACCTACCTCTGCCAACTAAGGACCCCCATTTGTAACAATGGGTGTTAATGCTTTGCTGATAGGTAGGAGTCCTTTGGTGATGGTGTGGTGGTTGCACGGGTCAAGTAGATCCCCTGAGTGGTTGGTCTTCATGGCTGCAGCAATAAAGATGGTGGTGACAGTGGGTCATGAGGTCAAACTTTGTTCTTCAGCTGTGATGGGGAGTTGAGCTGGAATAGTGATGGGGTCCAGTTCATGCTTGAAGTTGCTGTATATGGAAGTGATTTTGTTACAGAAGATTTCTGAGAACTTGTTGCAAAGTTCAACTTTGCTAATACTTGTACGCTGCAATCTTTAGCACAACCAGCACCATCATGCAGTCACCATGAAATCCTATTTTTGTATTGCTTATTGTAATTATGCTATTATAAGATGGTCAACAAATTGTATCATGTTGGGTTTAGATGCAACAACATGCAACATCCTGGCCATCTTAGAATCCTATTTTTTCTTCTATTCATTGTAGTTATGCTATTTGAAGATGACCACCATGTTGTCTCTAGATGCAACGTCAAACAACATGGCAGCTATCTTGGAAGGGTAAAACGATAATAAAAAAATGCAAAAAAAGGAATTGAAATCTGGCTGCCCGAATATACTCTCAGTGCAAAAATAAGAAAAGCCAATAGCAGCAGTGGGTGGTTGTAGATGGTAGATTCTTCATGAGCAGGAGAAAAGAGGAGGGAATTGAGAGAAAAAAAGAGTGAGGGGAAGACGCAGAGTGAGGGAGGTGGAGAAGGGATATGAAACAAGCAAGGAAGATTAAAGGTGTGGGGATTAGATGAGGGAATGGACAGAGGACAAGAGAACAGTTTATTGGCACAGGAAGAGAGCAAAAGCAGGAATTCAAGGGAAAGAGGAAGGGATCCACCAGATGCAACAAGAAGATGGAGTGAAAAAGCTTCCTGATGGGAGTCACTGTTGGAAGGATACGCTGAACCTTCCACAAAGCAGGTTGAAACATAATTGGTCAGGGGTTGAGACAACCAAAGGAATATGGAAGAAATCCACTGAATTTGATACAGGAAATTGAAATAGACAAAAAAAATCCAATAAGGAGTAAGTGGCTGACGCAAAGTATATAAATAAATAAAATAAATAAATATGTTAAAATATTGAAGTATTGTGTACAATTTTGTCTGCAACAGACAGCTGAAGTTGTCTGTAGTGAGACCTCAAAAATTGCCAGCCAAAGGCTTACACTATAGGAGACTGCTTCTTGAATGGATATATTTCTAAGCTTCAGTGCAGTGTCCCCATCCACACAAAAGAGTTTATTTAAATTGAATGTGCAGTATTTCTTCAGAGACACTTCACTGGATGAATGCTCGCTGTGGAATGCCCATGGATGGATTGGTCTACGGCAAGGTGGTACGGGGTGCCTATCACGGACAGCCTGCAGTGCTTGATGACCACCCATTCCGGTGGAGCTTTCATCCACTGCATCCACGTAGGCGGAGACAGATTTTCTTATGCCCATGCCCTGTGCAAACCAAGCCCATCCGAATGTCCACTGGTTCGGCTTCTTATGCCAGAGGGAAATAGCAAAAACTGCCCACAGCAAGACTAGCCTTATTGGAGTTCTTGTTGTGATGTGTATGTTTGCACATTCCACTGACAGGTATTGGGGGACTATTTCACCTTTTTGGGTAAGCCACACCTCTCCGATCGAGGAAGGTGGCAGCAAATGAGACCCTTCTGCCCTGTGCAGGTGATTCCACCTGGCACGCCAGTTCAGTGAAAGGCAGAAGTGGACTCCGCACCCTCCCGGGGAGAGAGGGATTCTATTGGATGATCCCTCTTCAGATGAGTATAACTGAACCATGCTAAAATTGTCCCCCATCCTTTTTGGCAGAGGCTACATTTTGAGTCATGTGGACGGTATAGCTGGACTCTCTACGCTATGCCACCACTTCCATCTTACTGATCTGGCACAGGAAGTAAAAGATCTGCCACTCCTGCGATGGAGCAGAGCACTTCCTCTTCCCGCGACTTCAATCAACCTTGCTTGGACAAGCAATGCATTCACAGTTGATTCTGTTGTTATTCCTTACTAGGACGGCACGTGTCATTGTAGTCCGGGCAGCAGTCATTCTCAACCACGCAGAATTCATCGCAAAAACAGGTCCTGAGATAGTTGCAGCTGTCGTTGCGATTAGCGCAACACATTGGAGGATTTCCGGCACAGCCCCCTGTAACAAAAGTGTTTGGTAAAGTCTTAAATAACTGGAAGTAAAAGGGTTTGCAAAGCAAGAAGATGACGATAGTAATTCAAGTAATGATAATAATACTAGTGTTAATACTTCTAGTACTACCACTACTACTACTTATACTACCGCTACTACTACTGCTACTACTATTACTAATACTACCGCTACTACTACTGCTACTACTACTAGTGTAATAATAATAATGATGACTAGAGCAAATAATATGAGCAGAATAGGAGCACATAATAACAGTGGCATGCTTAATAGCAACAATATTAATTATGTTATTGCTACTTACTACTACTCATGGTTAGGATGGTGATAATAATAATGCTAAAACTAATATTTCCACTACTATTATCACTGCTTCTACTACTGCTACTACTACTACCACCACTGCAACTACTGGCGTTACTACTAATACTACCACTACCCATGCTATTACTACTATTCTCACCATTGCTACTACAATTGTTACTACTAATACTACTACTACTAATAATAACAATAACATTGCAATTATAATACTAATACTATGAATGATAATAATAACAATACTACTACTAATAATAATAATAGTATTAATATAACTTACTGCTACTAATAATATTAATAACAATACTATTACTAAGAATACTAATAATAATTCCAACAGTAATGATAATAATAACAATAATAATAATAATAATAATAATAATAATAATAATAACAATAATATTACTAATAATAATAATAATAACAACAATAACAATAACAATAATACTACCACTACTAGTACTACTACTACTACTACTACTACTACTAATAATAATAAATGAATACAATAATAATAACAATAATACTAACAATACTACTGTTAATAAGACTACAACTATTACGACTACTACTAATAATAATATTATGAATAGTTATTACAACAATATCACTAAGTCTAATTGTACTGAGTGAAATACAATAAGAACAATGACAAAAATAAGAGAATAACAAATAAATCATACCAGTGCAGTTTGTTTTTGTTATCACTATCTTTGCTAATATTATTGCACTGTGATTAATATTGGCTTCAAAACTGGTGCAAATAATAAGAACATTATTAATAGGTATGTATAATAAAGGCTGACGTACTAATAAAAGTAACAATAGCAATAACAAGATCAAGCACAAAATATATATGGTATAACAAGTGTGAAAAAATAACTTTTTAAGGAGACGTTTCATATTTCTAAACAATCTTACAGTGAGAAGTATGGACGTTTCCTATTAAAATCCTCACTATAAGATGGCGCCTCCTTTCAACTGATCCAAACCTATGGCCTTGAAACCTATTAAAGATGTTGCAAGGCGTCCAAAAGTACAACTTTAACCCTATCCCGTCTTCGTTCCACAGCCCACTAATTATTTGTTAAAAACTATATTGAATGAGGAACAGTCGGGCAAACTGACTGCTGAAATGTGGGATGTCACACAGGGTGATGCCGTGATAATGACTCCGGTTTAAAAGTAACTTTAAGATGTACTGGACCCTCTAAAGTTTGTAGTTTTGTGCTTCACAGGCTGTGGTAAATGCTGGAAGAGTTTCTTTGAAATTGGCTTGTACTGTCAAATGTTTGCAGAATGTGAGCACATTTTGGAATTGTGAGAAGATATTAAAGCAAATAACTTCTTTATGACAGGTCCCTAGGTCAAGATTAAGGTGGAAACCCTATCTGTTATAGGAAGGTTGCTTAGATCTTAAATTTGAGAATTATTGTCAAAAGAATCATTTAAGAAAATGGAAATTGACAATGTTTTCAAAGTCAGAGAAATGTGGTAAAGACTTTTCTTTACTTGCATCATTTAAGAGCGTGATATTTTGCAACCAAAATGTGTTTGTTTTTTATAGTATCTGCAAGATTGGTCTAAAGATG
Organism: Lissotriton helveticus; assembly: GCF_964261635.1. Taxonomy (NCBI): domain Eukaryota; kingdom Metazoa; phylum Chordata; class Amphibia; order Caudata; family Salamandridae; genus Lissotriton; species Lissotriton helveticus. The sequence continues at coordinate 31,366,487 of NC_136072.1, read as the reverse complement.
AATCTGTCAAACAATGAATCATTATATATAGTGCTGTCACCTACTTCTGATGACACTAACTATATCCACTGCACTTCTGATTGCAATTGTATTTGTGCATTTACTTATATTTTCAATATCTGTCTAGTGGTGTTGTGTTAATGAAAGTATATACATTTATGCATATAAGTTAGTTTAATTACTGCGGTAAAATTTAATTTGAACTTTTGTTATTTCATGTACTTGATGAAGTTTAAAGTCTTTGAAAAGAAATCAAACAAGCGTTGACTCCAATCTAATTTTAAGATATTGATTGAAATTCTGTTTGGACCGACTGCTCTTTTAACCAGAAGATAAATGTCACTCTTACGGATCTTCAAATCCTGGTTTTTGTAAGTTAGAAGAAGTACCTTATCAACCGTGCAACTGGTTAATGTATGTTTGCCATTTAATGTATATATTAATGTATATATGCATTTGTTAAAAGGTACATTAAATCTCTGCCTTTACAGCTGCCTGACAATTGTCCCATCACCCATTTGGTGCTTCTTCATGACATGTTGGATATCCTTCACATTAACTCCCACAAACACTGATGGCTGGCCCCCGCCCAGTCCATCGCCAGGCGGTGCATCCTACGTCACTGGCCTCAACCCACAACACCTCTGGATCGGGAATGGTTGATAGGACTGCAAAGGACTGCACCTCATGAGTGCTTTACGTATATGGTTAACGACAGGATGGAGACGTATAAGAGATTCTGGGGTGCATCTGTTTTGTCCTTAGGCTAGAACTTACACCGATTACTGTGCTCGCTACTCTTCTTCCTCAATCTCCCCTATGTCCTATAAGAAGCTGAGGTTGGCGTAGGATCTGGTTTGGTTCTTGGCATGCTATGCTCTGGCCTCTCCACATGGTCTACTAGGGTACACCTCAACTTCTAATTCAGAAGGACTGTACAGGGTGCCATAGCAAGTGGGCTCCAAGATGCCGCCATGGACTGTTGGTGGACTGCAACATACGTCCTCTACCTTGGTCTACTCCGGGTTGGCACACTTGTGCGGCTGTCGAGTGGGAGGTATTCTATAACACTGTTGCTCCTCACTGCTCTCTAGTTTTTTTTGGGCCCTGTGCTTTCCTTAACCCCTTCGATGCGGATGACAAAGCCAGCTCGTCATGGGCGTTACCTGCGCTACGCGGATGACGAGCTGGCTTTGTCACAAACCGCGCGATTTTTTTATTTCAGCGCACAGCGGGAAAACCCGCTAGCGCGGTAGTGGTTAAGGTGGGTGCTTCTGGCACGGGTATGCCTAGAGATCACAGTGGGCAGCACTGTAGGGCTCACCTGTTTTACCCAGCCTGGACTAGCTGTGAGCCGCTCTGTTCCCAGTAGATCACAGTTGTCTGCCTGCTCACGCCGGCTTGCAGCTAGGCTCCGGGTTATTGGTCCCACGGCCCAGTTGCTATGTTCTCTTACACCAGCCTGAAGCAGTATTGGGCTTTCAATTCTCTGAACTGAACCATGAAATGATACAATCTTGACATTTTAATGAGGAAAGTTTTTCTTTGAAGGTACTCAATCACTTTATTTTTCCTGTTGACAAAGCTGGTGGTGCCATGTGAGATTTATTATTTTGAGATTGTAATCACTCTCTTTCCATGGAATAACCTGCTTACATATAGAAACATTTGAAAAATGCAGATACCAGTAGTCAATTATGCTCTTTGAGTTGGCCGTAAAAAATGTCGGTTGTGCCAGTTGATCGCTTTAAGTGCGACTGTTCAAAGTGCAATAAACCAGCTAAACAAACAGTTTAGAGACTTGATTTGATGTTGAGTGCTTATTTTTAGCTCAATCAGGTATTAGTGGGGCCCCAACATTAAAAAATACATGTGGAAGATCTTTAAAAGGAGAGTGTGTCTCAGAAGGAGAACAAACATGTTATATTTGAAGTCCCTAATGACGATAACAAGGTATGAAGTGTTTTCCTGCAAGATATCTTCAAGAACTCCAATTTCTATTAATGAACCATTAGAGGAAAATAAATGTTAATAACTAATAATTGATTTTTTATATATATGTCAGCTTAGAACTCCTTTGAAGTATTCTGTATTTAATTTGATTTTTTTTGCCAACACTTTGCATGCATGATCATCCATAAATTTACAAAGATTACTTTTCCATGATTCTTGCATTAAGAAAATATTGTGATTGAATCAAAATTTCATAAGGACATTGTCAGTAGATTTAATATGACGATTGACCCTAGCTATGTTCCAGGAGCATCTTGTCAGAATATTTTCGATCTCACTGTGGAGAAAATTATGGTAAGGAATACTAGTGCAAATTATACATCGGCAAGGTTTGTCAACCAAATCTCTTGGTCGCTGTCTAAAGTTTTGCTTATATTGAGATATAGGTTATCAAATTTGGATTAAGTTTTTGGTCTTAGATGGCTGGGTACCTTTTATAGAGTAGTAAGATTGAATTTTTTTTGTTGAAATTCTGTTTTCCTTCAGTTTTGTGGGTATTTTGTGGCTGTTGTTTTTTTGTAAGCAATACCTCAAATTAGTCAGATCTTCCTTCCTTGACCAGATACTTGAAATATTTGCTTACGAAACCCACATGGTTCGAGTTGTCACAGCAGAAGAATGTGGTCCGAGGACAAATTTTACATTCAGAAGATCACCAGATCTTATATAATTGGTTCCTTAGAATTGGGACATTTTAAAAATATTTTGATGACTTAAGGTATTGTTCTGAACCTCTGAAATATAGTCTGGGACAAAACTCTAAGAGGGAGATTTACAAGGAACTGACGCATCTGCATAGATGTGTCAGTTTCCTTGTGCCAGTGTCAAATGTCCTTATGCTGTATTTACAATACGGTGCACCATGGCGCAAGGATTAACAGATTCGTCAGAAATTCTGATGCATCTGTTGGCCCAAAAGTCACGTATTGCTGGAGGTGTGTCGGAAGCACGATGGAACTCCAGCAATGTATTTTGAGGCCTAAACTTACTGTACTGTGTCACTTCTTACGCCTGCTTCAAGCAGGCACAAGGTTTTGACGCAGTGGCGTCCTAAAAGTGGCGTAGTGAAATCTTGTAGATTTCACTGCGTCACTTTTACGAGGCTTTCCTGCGTGGGAACGCCCCCCCCTGCATATATTATACCTGATGCAGGCATAATGTGACGCAGGGCTTTACAACGAGATGCATCTCCCTAGATGTGTTACGCTGTAAGTAGGCCGCATTGTTTGCGCCGCTGTTGCGTCAAAAAAAGTGGCGCAATGGTGGCACAAGGAGGCACAATGGGCTTGTAAATCTGTCCCTAAGATGTTAAAATTTGCCACAGTTGATTATTTGTAATAAAAGTGTTAAATGGGCAGGAGAATTATTTGTAGACGTTTTTGTTAAAGAAATATTTTCAGAATTCTCTGTTGGATCTATTGACAGCTGGGTGCTAAAGTCCCCCGCCCCTCCCCCCTTCCCAGTGGACTGGGGGGGGGGGGTTGGTTGGGGGGGAGAGGGGTTGAAAGAGTCAGAGGAAACACTCTGCTTTGCTATGACGTGTTCACCAGGCAGACTGCGCCTGCGCCCAGGAGTTTGGGCTCCCTGTGCCTCTATTATGTGGAGAAGTTGTTTGTTTCCCGAACTTCTGTTTTTGTTCAATGACATTTTTTTTGGGTAGTGGGGGGTTGACTTCGAAACAACTCCTGCACTGTGTGGTGACGGTCACATGTGACCAGCCGGAAGGAGAGTTAAAAAACACAAAACAGAAAGTGTTGGCAGCCCTAGGAATGTTTTAGGGGGTGAGTTTGAGGTTCTAATGGGGGCCACCCCATGGATATATCTTTATAGGGGAATTTGTCCAAACGCGTAGGATGTACACCACCAGTTCAGTAGAGGAACTGCTGAAATATTCCAGTGCATCCGGGCCAGGCTTAGGTCAGAGGAGCAAGGGGGTGTAGACATGGGGTGGGGGGACGGCAGGTCCTTCCTGACGTCACAGGCCGCAGGGGTCACGGCCTCTGGGCCTGCAGGAGCCATGGGAACGGGCAGCGTCCGAGCCCAGCGCCCCTTATCTCGCTTCTCTGTCTCTCCGGTTCTGTGCAGCTCTGTTTCCATTGCATCGTTTTCAGTCCATCTCCAAGCCACCCGGGGGTGTGCGTGCGCCCCAACCTGTCACAAGGTGATGCGGCCCCGATAACCGCAGCTGAGAGGCCTCGGGCACCTCGTGGCGGACTCCGGGCCTGCAGGTGGCCTCTCACCTGTGTGTGCCGGGTCTGACACCAGGTAAGGGTCATTCCGCACCTGCTGCTCTCCATGCGCTCCGTGTACAGGTACAACACACCTGTCCTCGCCACGGTCGGACGTCACTCTGAAATGTCATCACTTGACCCCAAAACAGGTCCTGTACTGAGAGACCTATAGAGGGGTGCTGACTTTTTGATGCAAACTGGCCGTTTTCATTTGTAAATGCCGCGTCCTTAACCCGTGAGCAGCTGGGGGAAATGTACAGTTTACGTCATAATAAAACTCTGTTTTCGCAACATACGAAGAGCATGTGCAGAGCGTGTGTACATGCGTTACTTCAAACAAGACTTCTGTCACACTTTCAGGGCCTGCTTGGGCTACTGGTGCCTCGGGAGGCACCGTGACTTGCCCAGGAGCACACGGGGCCTCATTTATGAGGCTGTGCGTCACTTTTACGCCGCCGGTGCATCACTTTTAGTGACGCACCAGTGACGTAAAAAATGTGCCTTGTTGCATCATATTTACAAAGTGACGCATCTAGGTAGATGCGTCACTTTGTAAACCCCTGCGCCACATTATACCTGCGCCAGGTATAATGTATGCAAGGGGGGGCGTATTGACGCACGGAAGGGTCGTAGAAGTGACGCAGTGAAATCTATGAGATTTCACTGCGTCACTTTTAGGACGCTGTTGCGTCAATATCTTACGCCTGCCTCACAGCAGGCGTACGACTAACGCAGGCCCTTTCACATGGGCCTTGCCCCATGTGAAAGGACGCATTGCTGGAGTTGCCTCACTTTTGTGACACACTCCAGCAATGTGTCACTTTTGCGCTTACAGATAATTCAGAAATACTGACGTATCTGTAACTCTTTGCGACATGATGCATCATACATTAAATATGACGCATCAGGTATGTCGCAAGGAGTGCTCACTGAGAAGTGACGTATCGCTGCTTTCACGCAGCGATGCGTCATTTCTCATAAATGAGGCCCACAACGGTTTGGTTACCTAGACGAGGTAGGGTATAGGGCGCAGCCCCTCTGCATCACCCCGCCACCTGGTCCCGTAGTCAAACACTACCCCCTGTTCAGGCCCGTCCGACTCGGCCGCAAAAAGCTACCTTTAGGGTCGTATTTGATTTCTAATAAATCTTCGCACATTTGGGCTTTTTTTTTTTTTTACCTTAAATGTCCCTAACGGTTTTGCAGAACCCACGACATAATTTCAGGACTTTAGAAGTCCCCAGAGAACAGAAGTACAGACGGCCAGGATTTGACACCAAGAATATCTTGCATTTGCGTGCATTCACAAACCCTTCCAGTTACTTTTCTTGCTCTGTTTTCATAATTAACAACATAGTGTATGAGACTGACACGTGTAGAGTGCAGCCAGCCATTTACATGGCCGCGCAATATAGTTGGCAACAAGTTGCGTAATTTTTTCCTCGCATATGATACTACCCATAATTCTTGCAAAATTACAGGAATTACATATGGAGCGCGAAATCTCCTGTGTCGAGTAACTTCAAGGAGAACATACATGAGGCGTGGGTGTAATCACCAATTCACCACCCTTGGGCTGTGCAGGTAAGATCGGTATGGGGGTGTGGGGGGTGAGGGGGTATTTAAATGAATAACCAATATTCCTTTGTCGTCGTCTGTCGAAACTCCCCAAAACAGCCCCACCATCACACTGCTGTTACCTGCACGGGCCGCGGCTGGTCCCCTACCAACCCATTGCAAGTTGACCTTTGACCCCAGGTCAATAGGACGGTTAGTTCTCAGCCTTGACGATCGGGATATTGAAGAAAATGCTGCCTCTTCATCCGAACGGGCACCGAGTACCAGCGGTCCTTGCACTCATCACCTCCCGCCTAGACTACTGCAATGCCCTGTACTTAAATATCAAACGACTCTCGCTGAACAAGCTCCAGGTCATTCAGAATGCGGCAGCCCGCCTGGTCCTGGGTGACCCCGAACACTCCTCGGTCAGAGAAGGTTTGAGATGCCTTAGTGGGCCGCCTATAAAGATACGGTTAAAGCGCTTTACTTGATGCGTAAAGCGCTCCACTCTCAGGGATCGAGCTATCTTAAGACAACCCTGAGTTGGTATGTTCCCAGGAGACATTTGAGATCAGCGGGACACCATAAGGTAGCGGTTCCACAGGTAAGAAAGCCAGGTGGGGGGAGCGCGCTTTCATGATGGCGGCTGCCAGGCTGTGGAACCCCCTGCCCAGGGCTCGAGTCGGGGTACCACGTGGGTGGACGGCGTCCCCCCACTTATTTTACTGGGGGGACGCTGTCCCCCCTGCCAAACAGCTGGACTTCACTCTTTGGCCTCTCTGGGACGAGGAGCTCTGCACCTTTCGTGACATCACTTCCTGTTGTGACGTCACTTCCGGTGACAGTGTCCCCCCGCTACTTTTTTTACGACTTGTGCCATGCCCCTGCCTGAACCTATCAGGAGCGGAGCTCGCACCTGCGGTCAGGGGCGTAACTCAGGCCCCTGCATCTCTCGTGGTGCGGGGACCCAGAGCTGCAGGGGGCCCCCTCGGCACAGTACTCAGGCCTGAGCGTTCCAGATTAAGGGGCCGATTAGGATGGCGGTTTTTCCGCATCCTCCGGGCCGGCGGAAGTGTCCGCCGGCCTGGAGGATGCGGAAAAACCGCTGCGGAGCCTCCAAAGACCCACCGCCAAATTAGGATGGCTGGTGGGTCTGGAATACCGTCCGCCGCTTTTCCGCCGCGGTCGGCTTCCGACCGTGGCGGAAAAGCTATAACATGGCAGGCGGTGTCTATGAGACACCGTCCGCCATATTAGGATGTTCGTGAATACATGCTTTTCCACGGCGGCTTTTCCGCCATGGAAAAGCATACGGACATTCACTTTGGGGGCCCGTTGCGGGCCCCCTGGGTGAATGGGGGGTGGGGGGTGCACATGGGGGGTACCTATGGTACCCCCCTGCATTTGCGTGCACAAAGCAGCAGGCACCGTGCGGTGCCGGCCGCTTTGTGCATGTAAATGTAAAACATGCTTTTTTAACATTGCGGCGGGTGCAGCTTGAAGCTGCACCCGCCGCAATGTTAAATATAGAGGATGTGACCGCCACCCTGGCGGTCACATCCTAATCAGCACGGAGGGAACGCCGCAGCCCCTGCGGACGTTCCCTCCTCCTCAAGGGTGGCGGACGGACGCAAGTCCGTCCGCCATCCTAATCGGCCCCTAAATCCGGAGCAGGGACCCTCCGTGTAAATTGCAAGGGGGGCCCTTAAACGTTTGTTACGAAACTTCCTGCCGTTCCGTAAGAAACTTAAAACTTCTTTTTTTGTGAATTTGGCTTCTGTTGGGGTTGCATTGCACTGGGTTTGTCCAGGTCTGGTGGCTCAGTGGACTAATGCATCCACTGCAGGGACCTGTGTTTGACCTCATGGTCACAGGTTCAAATCCCGGTGGGTTCACTCAGCCTTTCATCCATCTGAGGTCGATAAAATGAGTACCATTGAGTTGGGTAACAATAAACATCTGTTATTCAGCGCCAAGATGCCTCCAGGTGAAGGTGCGCTTTACAAACACACATGTTATGTTGGTTTCGGGTTGTCACGGTTCGCTCTCTTTCTGTTCCGTTCATAGCGTTTTGATGACTTCGGGTCTAATGTGCTCTAGAAATAGAATAAATACAAATACAGGTTCCCAAAGCAGACTTGCGGTGATAGAAAAGCCCACAAATCCTGCAGAGGAAATCATGTGACTTATCGAGTTGTGTGAAAAACAAAAACTATGGGTCATATTATCAAGAACGAGCGATAAACGGCTAAAGCGGCGATAAGGGGCTTGATAATATGCCCAAGAGAATTCCAATAGAAGCCCAGGTTTGATGTCCTTCAAACCAGAACCTGGACTTCTATTGGAATTCTCTAGGGCATATTATCAAGCCTCTTATCGCCGCTTTAACAGCAGTTTCCTGCCGCTAAAGTGGCGATAATATGACGCCCGTTCTTGATAATATGGCCCTACATGTCCTACGAGTAACCAGTAATATGGATTCATGTGACACTACTCTCTTGTAATAAAAATTACGCAAACCTACCCTAAGAATCACATGTTCATGGTATTGTAAAGTTTTCTGCTCCTTTTCTGTAGACCTGGTGGCCTTAGACCCCCACCCCCTTGCATAGACTAAGCTCCAAAATATTTTTTACTAGCCCATTAGAAAATTCTACCAAGTCGTCCAGTGATGTAAGTTTATTGTCGGAAGATGGGAATGACTTGCAAAAGATCCACCGGGTCTAGTGCTTAGTTGTTGACTTAGGCGCTTATAAACCCAAACATTTACTCCTAACTTCTCGACGTGCCTAAAATTGTGGAACTTGCTCCAGACCGTCTGTCCTCTCCCATGTGTACTTCCTTCTCTGAAACAATGGGTGGTACTCAAAGGGGGGGTGGGCGGCGGTGTTACTAACAAGAATTATAAATAGGGCTCCCGTTTTTATGGTATTTATTTTTGGGCCATTTCTGTCTGTATTTATCCATATTTATTTTTGGGTAATTTTATCTGTATTTATCCATATTTATTTTGTGTTTTCTGTATAAATGATGTTGTTAAACTGTTCATTTCCATAGCTATTTAACTGATCGACGCGCACTCATACTTTTATGTCTGTCAAGTTTTAGCTATTTAAGCGGCCAAATATTACATAACAATACACCCACTGGTAAATACTAGCATTATGATCTAAAAGTATGTTGACATATGCTTTTATTTTAAGAAATGTCATCCTGTTTTTTAATTTTCCCTGCTGTCTATCTACTCAGCTGCTGGCCTATAATTCATGAAAGACAGCATGGAGAGTCACTTGAAAGAAGCACAATTTTCTGCATTTATCAGCTTTTAAAAATGAATGCAGACAGAAAAAACATTGTTTTCTTTGGGTATTTATCTGTAAAAATCCGTAAAAACAGAAAACAGGGAGACTTAAACCACCGAGTCGTATCATTCAGTCTATGAGTCACACTTAACACCTTTTGTGGTATTTACATGCATAAGAATCCTTCCTCACTATACACAGGGCTATATTGCACCCTTTTTAACACACCATCCCTGACATGGCATAAAAAAGAAACTGGATGTCCAAGCTGCAGGCATGAGGCATTTCTAAAAAATTGGGGGGCATATTATCAAGGGGGTTTATCTCCGCTTTTTTGGCTTTAAAAGCCAAGAAAGCGGAGATAAAATTATCTCCCTATTACCTTGGTGTCGCTAACACCAGTTAGCGACAGCTAGTAGGAGATAGCGACCATCTTGGGTCAGTGAAATTTATCACTAATGACATGCAAAGTGGGCGTGCCAAGATGTTGGCGACTGGAAACAGTCGCTAACATCGCTATCTCCTATTACCAACTTTTGGAGATATTCGCACTAAGTGCGAATATCTCAAAAAGCTAACACCTGCCCCTGAGCAGTTCTTAGCCATATGTAGGTGGATAACATGGCTAAGAGCATTCACTCGGTAATGCATTAATATTGCTGACTTTTCAGCGATATTCATGCATTTCGGCCGATTTTTATCGCTTAGGAGATAAACCTTGATAATAGCAACGTTCCTAAGCGATAAAAATCGCCGCAGCTCGGCGATAAAAATATTGCCGCTAAGCCAACATAGCGATAATTATCGCTAGTTGTTGGTAATATGCTCCTGCATTTCTAGTAGTTTTGACCTTGATTTTGCATATCACTTGTTTTATTACCAGTTTGGTCTAAGGCAGAGACGTTTTATGGCATGGGCAAAGTGTGCAAATGCCCAGGGCCCCCACATTCCAAGGAGCCCCCCTCTCTCTATGTGACCTCCGCCTGTTCTATTTCATTAACTGATCCCCTCTCCCTTCCTCGGCCTCTCCCTCACTCACTCTCTCCAACAGTGTCAGGTAAAGGATTTTTGGCACCCGAGGCAGGACATGTTCCAACAAAATTTAATTTTTTTTAAAAATAATTTTGGCATCATTAGGGCTTGACTGGCCAGGAAATTCGTAATAAAATTTAAAGTTTTTTAAGAACGGGGCCCCCACAATACATCTTGCATGGGGCCTCCAATATCCTTAAAATGACTAGGGTATAAGGCCCCTTCCTTGCTAGTGAGGTGCTTTCTTTGTGTGCTGATTTGTAGTCGGTGTCTGTTTCACTCTGTGTTTATTGGACCTTTGCTCATTTGTAGATGTTTGTCCGGAAGTCGCCCCCTGGCCCACTCTCTGCCCCCCGGGTGGATGCTAAAAAATGTCTACCCAGAGATGCTTTTCGCGGCTCTGCGCCTGTCCCTGGTGTTGTCACACTCTGGGTGTGTGTGTTCTGTGCCCTGGACACAGGCAGGTTGTGTCTCACAGCAGCACAAGCAAGGAACAGGGTCTGCTTGGTGTGCCCGAACCCAGGAGCCAGGGGCCCTTCCCGAGGCCTGGAGACCGCCTGGGGCGAAGCTGGGTGCTGCAGGGGCCAAGGCGTGTTTGTCTGCTCTTAGCTGAGGAGAGGGGCGGCTGCAGAGGGCAGGGGAGAGGTAACAAATATGGCGCCTCTGTCAAAAATTCAATCACTGTGAATAAATATCTCCAAAGTGCACCGGAATGGATGTAATGGTGGTATGAGATATGACTTCTAAAATTAATTGTTTATGGCAGAATTATTTATTCTAGGGAAACATTGTTCACAGATGATGAATCTTTCTAAAGTTGGTTTTTGGTTCTGTCCTCATTTATAAATGCTCTCACTGATCAACAATATTCAGTGGGAAAAGAAAATCAAAAAGACACAGAAGCCCCTGGGAGCGCCTCTTAGAACATGCCCGTCCAGCCACTGGCCAGCAGGCAAGTAACATACGTGTACACATTTAAACGTTTTATATGACTGCTTGTGCACATAAACTAGCAAGCTTCAATTCAAAGGCATGTCTTACCTGTGGCTTGTCCAATGGCGAGGCTCAGTAGCAGGGCGGTGGCCAGAAGGGTGGCGCGGTGACTCCCCATTCCTGGTCCCTCCAATGTGAGAGGGGGGTCAGTCCAGCAGGCTGAGGGGGTCAGTCCAGCAGGTTGAGGGGTCAGTTCATCAGGCTGAGGGGGTCAGTCCAGCAGGCTGAGGGGGTCAGTCCAGCAGGCTGAGGGGTCAGTACAGCAGGCTGAGGGGGTCAGTCCAGCAGGCTGAGGGGGTCAGTCCATCAGGCTGAGGTGGTCAGTCCAGCAGGCTGAGGGGGTCAGTTCTTCAGGCTGAGGGGGTCAGTACAGCAGGCTGAGGGGGTCAGTCCAGAAGGCCCAGGGGTCTGTCCATCAAGCTGAGGTGGTCAGTCCAGCAGGCTGAGGGGGTCAGTCCAGCAGGCCCAGGGGTAAGTACATCAGGCTGAGGGGGTCAGTCCAGCAGACTCAGGGGTCAGCTCTTCAGGTTAAGGGGTCAGCTCAGCAGGCTGCAGGCACCAGCTCCTGCCCCTCTGCCGCGGTGATGGTCGCAGGTGAACCGGGCGTCTCTTCTGCCACAAAGGAGCTGCCCTGGTTCCAAGCCCTGGCAGGTGGAGCCCAGAGCAGCTGGTTTGGGCCCCTCTTCCCCGGTTACAGCTGCAAACAAAAGCTCAGGTTGCACCGACTCCCACACGCACACAGGCTGGGCCCTCTGCTCAGGAATTTGCCTTTGAGAGCACCTGCTGTGAAGGATGTTATCAGATGTGATCTCTTGTTTTATGCAGCAGATAGACAACAGAAACAGTGTCCAGGGCTTGAGGGCTAGCAGCCTTTGATGATGGGGTGAGGATGCAACTCTTAAGGAAAAGAGGTAACACCAGGACCGCGTCGCATGTCAGTATGGTGGTGGTAAGACCAAACTGCATCCCCAGCCAATGTGGAACTAAGTCACAACACTACAGGCCCGTGGGGAATCAGGGGAAGCGTAAAACCCAAGTGAACGCCAGAATGGAGTAGGGGCTACCCCAGGACCACATCACGTGGCACTGTGGTGGCACCTCCAGCACTAGACTGCATCCCCTGCTAATCTGGAACTGTGGCCAGCCCAACACAACACAACACAATAGGCCCCTGAGGAGTCAAGGCAAGTACAGAACCCAAGTGCAGTTCAGAATGGAGTAGGCGCTGCCCTAAGACCACATCACGTGGCACTGTGGTGGTGGTAAGGCGAAACTGCATCCCCTGCCAATGTGGAACTCCGCCTAGCTCAACACAACAATACAGGTCCCTGAGGAGTCAAGGCAAGCGCAAAACCCAAGTGCATGCCAGAGTGGCATGGGGGCTATCCAAAGACCCCCCCACTTGCCACTCTGGCATGCGCACGCAATGCACTGCTGATGATGGCACTTATTACATCACTCATGACATGGTCAGTGACATCACCCATTACATCACTGATGACATCTCAAATGACATCACTGATGACATCACTGGTGACAACATCCTTGTGATAGAGTGGCAGACCTCCTCTCACCCTAAAATAACCTTTGATACATGCACTCAAAAATACAAACTAACATTTTCAAACAATGGACATACCAATACCAGTTCCAACACACCTATTCAGTAATTCCAAGATCTACACACACATCCACTCATTTACCAACAGTCCTATACAGTGACTCATACATGTACTCACTCATCATATGTAGTCATACACCTATACATCCTGTTACACACCGCCACTCATCCATAGAGTTACTCACACACATAGTCACACATGCAAACAAAGCATCAAACATCCATGTACTTGCATATACAGCTATACACACACTACCACACTTACTTCTACAGAAACTTACACATACTTACTCTCTTAAACAATCATTTATAGAAACACATACTTATTTATACAGGAACTCTTCCAATCTCTCACTCTCACATATACTCACTTATATACACCAATTCTCACATATACTAGTTTAAAACATATGCAGTTACTCATAAATACACGATTGAGACAGTCATTCACTCACTAACACACCCAAACACACACACATCCACCCATACAGTCCTGCACACATGCTGTCTTCAACACATACAAACAGTAAGTCACTCATTCATGCATCTATGCACTAAGTAATACACCCACCGAACCATACAGACACCCAGACACTCATACCGATACTCAAAGAAACTACTAATTACCCATATAGACACTCATGTAGTTACTCACCAACCCATGCAGCCACTTATACACAAAGTGAGAGACTGATACATTTATTTACATATATAAACATTACTCACTAACCCATGTATTCACTAAGATACACTTAATCAGACAGTTATACAATCAATTTTACAAACAAAATAATCCATTTAGACACTTATATACCTATTTATTCTTCCTTCGACCTTGAGATATACTTATATAAAACATATTTAATTTTCAGAAATGTTTCATGCCTGCAGCATGGGCGTGCAGTTGATTTTTAATCCCCCAGGGGCACTCAGGATTGAAGAGGAATTAATTCCCCAACTTAAAACGCGCCACAGGGCGTGTTTGCACACATGTCACCTCAGGCCCCGCCCCCTCCCTTCACCACTGTGCAAACGCGCCTGAGGCATGTTTTAAGTTGGGGGATTAAGTCCCCTTGAATCCTGAGGGTTCATGGGGTGCAACAAGCCCACCAGGTACCTCAATTAAGCGCCACAGAGCTGTGTTGCAGAGAGGTGTAAAAAGGGGCGTGCCCTCTGAACACCTCTCTGCAACGCAGCTCCCTGGCGCATACTGGAGGTTCCTGGTGGGCTAGTTGGCCCTCAGGGACCCCCAGTATTCAAGGGGAATTAGTTCCCCATCGTACAATGCACCAGGGGGCGCGTTTGCAGAGTGCTGCAGGGAGGGAGCGGGGCCTCCGGCGTAATGCCGGTCTTTTTTTAAATACATTTTTTTAAGAAGGGGTGCTGTGTGGGCCGCCTTCCTTTCCTATTTTATTGGCCCTGGGGACCCCATCCCCCAGGGCCTGCCCCCTATTTTTTTTTTTTATTGGAAGGAGGCCGCGTTGCCCTCCTCCTGAGGTCATATTCGGCCCTGGGGACTCCACCCCCCAGGGCATGACCAGTTTTTTTTTAAATTAAATTATTGGAGGGGGCTGCATGGCCCCCCTTATCAGATCATTTATAGCCCCTGGGACCCCATCCCCTGGTGCCGGCTTTTTCGTGTTTTTTGTATAATGGGGAGGAGGCCGCGTGCCCCCTTCCGGGCCACTTATGGCCCTGGGGACCCCATCCCCCAGGTCAGGCCCTATCTGTAGGGGACCGTGGGGGGGTCCTCAATCCCCCCACGGTCCCGCCGGCTCCCCGTGTCTTGCAGGAGCCAACATTGCTTTATCCCATGAGGGCCTGCTAACATGCAGCTCATCATGTGGAAAAGCAATCTGCTTTGCTTTATCGACGCGAGAGCAGGTTTCCCTGCTCTCGCTTCAATGAAGCAAAGCAGTTTGTAATGACAGGGCGGGAGCCGCGTAGGCTCCCGCCCTGTCATTGCAAACAGCAGTGTCCTGGGGTTGGGCACCCTGGGACACTGCAGGAGTCGGCCCTGGGACGTGGCGGTCCCCAGGGCGTTCTAGGGCTCCAGGAGGGGGGCATCCCTCCCACCCAATGCATAGCCCCGTGAGTGGTGGTCCCCGGGGCTCAGGGGTCTGTAACGGACCCCCAATTTAGAATATTAGTGCCCAGGGAGGTGGCAGTCCCCGGGGCGTGTGGGGGGGCTCAAGGCCCCCCACACAGGAGTATTTTTATTTTTTTTAAAGCCCTGGGGGTGGCTGTCCCCAGGGCAGCGGGGAGACGTGTGCCCCTGTAATTAATTAATGAAAGTCCTGGGGGTGGCGGTCCCCGGGGCTTGGGGGCCTTAGAGGCCCACCCACAGATCAAAAAAGAAGCCCCGGGGGTAGCGGTCCCAGCGGATGCGGGGGGGCCATGTGCCCCCCTGCAACTATTTTTATAAAGCCCCGGGTTGGCTGTCCCTGGGGCAGTGTGGGGGTATTGGGGCCCCCACACATTTTTTAACTGCCCCCGGGACCTGGCCCACCCGGGGCTTAAATTAAACGAAGCGCGGGAGCCTGCGCTTCGTTTCTTTTTATTTTTGCATCCGGATCCGCAGATCCAGCGCGGACCTCGCGATTTTTGTAAAAATAAAATGCTTTTTTGGGCCCTGGTGGTCCTTGTGGGACCCCCTGGGCAGGCCTAGGGGGTCAGGGTGTTTCTACCCTGCCCCCTTTTCTTGTTTTGCGCCTTAGTTTTTCTCTTTTCTTGTGCCTCAGTTCTACCGAAGCACAAGATGGCTGCCAACACTTCCTGTTTTGAAGTGTTGACAGCCAATTAGTATGTAGCTCGTGATCGGCAGGGTGCGCGGATCCACACCGCATCTATATATCGATATTTTTCGTTTTTGATTTTCCCAGCAGCTACTGAACGGATTTATACCATTTATGAAAAAAGAGTGCTTTCTGAACCAAGCACAAAATTTCTACCAAATTTGGTGTAATTCCGTTCAGCAGTTCCTGCTGTAGCCGTGTCCAAAGTTTCCTATGGGAAATGCATTTTTTCACCTCTTTTCCTTTAATTTCTCAGGAACTACTCAACAGATTTACACCATATAAAAAAAAAGGTCTCTTTCTGAACCGAGAGGTACCTTTTTGCCAAATTTGGGTAATTTCGCTCAGCAGTTTCGGCTGTAGCCGTGTCTAAAGTTTCCTAAGGGAATTAAGATGGAGAAAACACGTTTTTGGACCCCCCCTTTTTTCTCGGCCCCCACTTGGCGAATCACCCCGAAACTTTCAATATAGGAGCAAACCGGAGCGCCCCACTAGTTTTGAAAATTTCGTGAAGATTCGTCAACTGGCGCCGAAGTTATTGGGAATAGAATGTTACAAATTTCCTATGGATAATAGGTCCTTATTGTAACTACCTACTGTGGATATATATATATATATATATATATATATATATATATATACAAGCTCAGTGATCACTTTCCACTTCTTCGAAAAGGATTCAAGCACTCCGGGTAAGATGGCAAAGATTTATTTACGCCAACAGCAGCAGTGAATCGACAAACGCGTTTCAGACAAAGTCCTTCCTCAGTGTCAATGCAGCGCTGCGCGCGGCTCTTTTTTGTAAACATTTACTCAAAAGCGAAAACGGACTACTAGTATAAATACTTGAGTGGTGGTAAAACGTGGCAGCCATTTGTAAAACAGCATACATGCAATGGAGTAATGTTCCTATTTCGGATAAATCCCTGATACAATATGGAATCATCACACTAGGCAAATTGCCACTGCCAGTAAGGGTTGGGATCTCGCCGTGTATCGGCATGTCTCTGGCATAGTTACCCATCTGCACTCTGAAGCGTCCGACAGTTCCACAGTACACAGTATACATTTGTGAGGTGTCATATATAATCAAGCCGTGTATCGGCATAGTCCCCGGCACAGAATCTATTGAGGTGATATACATTCCCAACTGGGGAAGGGACACAATCATGCAATGTATTCGCTAAAGTTACAAACTGGACGGTAGACCACCATTAAATCATTACATATTCGCACAGTCATGAAATCCATCATCTGCTGTACACGATAAGAATAAAGTAAGAAAAATTAGAAAGTAGAGAATAGGAAATTGGAAATGGAAAATAGAGACACTAAGAATGGAAATAAAATAAAATAAAGACAAGGAGACATCTCCTTGTCTTTATTTTATGGTGGTCTACTGTCCAGTTTGTAACACAAAACCCTGCCATAATAAAAGACTGTGATGGGCTCTGTTATTGTTGATTCTCTATCTAAACTCTTTCAAGTTTGAAAGGGGTGCTGCTGCACCTACCGCACCCCTCCTTCCAGCGCCCCTGTGCATCTGCCCTCCTGCTGTGACTTAAGGTGTCTTCAGTGTCCTCCCACACGTCACTGGAGCCGTGGAGGGTGCAGCAGAACACCCTTGCAGTGAACTTGCATTTCATCTCGTGCCAAATGTCCTATGTCTTTCTGTATACAAAACAAAAAAGCTAAAAATAGAAGTGTCAGATTAGATCAGTATAGTCGTGAATCAATCCCTGAACACAAAACAGCCCATCACAGATCCCAAGACACCCTCACGACTGTCTCTTATATTCTTCACTTTACTTGTGCCCGAGGAAAGACGCCTACAATTCGCGCCAATGGCAACAGTTCACCTCCCTCACCGAATAGTGGTGTTACCGCCACATTCCGAGTCCCACACATTGAAAAGGGGATAACATGGTATTAC
The DNA here is from genome assembly GCF_964261635.1 of Lissotriton helveticus. Taxonomy (NCBI): domain Eukaryota; kingdom Metazoa; phylum Chordata; class Amphibia; order Caudata; family Salamandridae; genus Lissotriton; species Lissotriton helveticus. The sequence continues at coordinate 31,349,007 of NC_136072.1, read as the reverse complement.
CACCTGGGTAACTTTGCATATGTGACGGTTTTGCGTGGCATATTCGTTTGTGGAAACTAGTTTCCCCACTGCCAGCATTTTCATGGTGTGAGCACCGCCATGAGGCCACTGAAGGTGATGAAACTCGTAATACGCTTGGCGGTGCTGCAGCGGCACCCCCTAGCATATTGCGGCCATAGACCGCCACGCCACTGCCCCGGATCAAGGATCCCCCGCGCTTGCTGTTGTCCTAGGGCGATCCGACTACCGTAGTCAAACCACCAATGCAGCGTTCCCCGACCGTCACTGAATCTGCACCGCAGGCTTGGCAGTGCGATGGGCCGCCAAACACGTAATTAGGCCCTTAGTAACTCTGTGCCATGTTTGTGCCACTTTGGTAACTCAAACCCTGTGCATAGTTTTTTCATAGTCTTTAGTTTCCAACACAAATCAGGATTTGAGTTGGAAATCTCGCCAAAGTAACGCAAACTAGCACTACTTTGCAACAAGGGGGCATTCCATGGGTGGTACATGAACATTCCAATCTAGCCACCCTCAGTTTTGACACAAATTCCTTTCCGCTTAGATTCATAGACAGAAATATGAACCTTTGCACCAAAACCTTACAGTTCCACGAGACTGGCATAACACAAGAGAAATGTTTTAATTTCAACATACTTTTCAAACTTTGCATGTGTGCTGCATTGTACTACACAGATACAAAGTGGGAATAGTATTAACGCCTTGCGGTGGGGTGTTCTAAAGGGTGGGCGGGGCAGCGTCGGCCGTTGGCCGACGGCAGCACCGGGGAAGGAGTGCTCCCGTCAGCCGTTGGCCGACGGGAGCACGGAAGGGGTTAAATGATAGATATTTTATTAGAAGGCTCACCTTCTGGTACAAAACATATGCTTGACAGAACACTGGCACATTTGTCCTATGGTGCAAGGGTGTGTGCGCTGGTGCATGGCTGCCTAAAGTGCTAGGGGAGAGGTAAACAGCACAGTGTCATAGTGGATAGTGGGGTGTTATTCACTCTTCCTGAAACTCAATGCAGGGCGGCAACTTTGGCTTCTCGCTGCAGGATTTTCTTAGTTAATGTGCACAAAATTTCAGAGAACTACGGAACCTTCTTTAGTAACTTAAATACTTCTTTTATCACAGCATCAACAAGTATTGCAATTCAGCACGGATAATTCTTTTGGAACAAGATACGATACTCTCTGAATAATACTTTGTAAAACAAGGAAAACCCTTGGTCTTGCACTATCAGTGTTGACTACTGGGGCCTCATTCATGAGAAATGACGCATCGCTGCTTGAAAGCAGCGATGCGTCACTTCTCAGTGCGGCCTCCTTGCGACATACCTGATGCGTCATATTTACAGTATGACGCATCATGTCGCAAAGAGTTACAGATACGTCAGTATTTCTGACGTATCTGTATGGCGCAAAAGTGACGCATTGCTGGAGTGTGCCACAAAAGTGACGCAACTCCAGCAATGCGTCCTTTCACATGGAGAAAGCCCCATGTGAAAGGGCTTGCGTCAGTCTTACGCCTGCTGTGAGGCAGGCGTAAGAAATTGATGCATTTGTGTCCTAGAAGTGGCGCAGTGAAATCTCATAGATTTCACTGCTTCACTTTTACGACCCTTTCTTGCGTCAATACGCCTCCCTTGCATACATTATACCTGGCGCAGGTATAATGTGGCACAGGGGTTTACAAAGTGACGCATCTACCTAGATGCATCACTTTGTAAATATGGTGCAACAAGGCACATTTTTTACGTGCGGCGTAAAAGTGACGCACGGCCTCATAAATGAGGCCCCTGGTGTTTAAAGATGGTGGTGTGTAAAAAGTATTTATCCTCGTTGGTAACAAGCGAAAGGAAAGAATAAATAGTTATATTTGTCACCACCTCTGTTACAATGCATACATTTATAAAAAAAAATGTGTAGGTCAAACACACTTTTTATCAATGATATTTAAAAATATTTTTAAATATTTTTTAGCAATGTTTTCCACATTGTACAATGTCATGCATTTAGCACTAATTAGAATGAGCTGTCAAACTGTGCAGTGTCCAAAACATCATAAGTGGGGCAGTTAATCACCAAAAATAGAACTTGCAAAATTTTTATGAAAAGTAATTTAGTAGCACCATTAAATTATCACACACACCAGCTGTTGGTTCCAGTACTTAATTTGTAAAATAAATAAATAAATGCCTGGGCCCAGGAGCTCCTGGCCGGCACTGTCAGGGGTTCCAAATACCAAGGGGGTCATTAGGATGGCGGGCGGACTTTGTCCGCCTGCCATCCTCCCATAGAATGGGACCGTCCGCCATAGGTGCGGGGGTCCCGTTGCAGAGATTAGGATACGCCCGACACACTGGCGGGCGCATCCTGCATTCCTGACATTGCGGCGGGCGGTGCACTCAGCACCGCCCGCCACAATGCCAGGAAGGCATGTCGTGCACTTCCATGCACAACATGGCAGGCACCGCGCTGTGCCTGCCATGTTGTGCATGGAACTGAAGGGGGGTACCATAGGTACCCCTCATGTGCACCTCCCACTCCCCCAGAGTCCCTGGGGGCCAGCAACTGGCCCACGCAGGCAGACTCCGCATGCCTTTCATTTCCACCACGGAAAGGCATGTCCCAGCACACATTCTAATATGGCTGGCGGTGTCTAACAGACACCACCACCATATTGAACCCTTGACAAGTCGACCGGGCGGTAAAGCGGCGGACGGTCAGCAACCACTGGCTCAAGTTAAGCACTGCTTTGTCCTCTACCCCTCACTGCACTCCTAGATATCTTGTTGTGCAACATATTCAACACAACTCGGCCACGTCTAAGGGTCAACAACGGTGTCATCATTCCAAGGAACCTAAATCTTAATCAAAGTTGTCTTTATCCTCTTCAGAACCCAGTAAAAAACCTCATTCATCTGCATTATTGGCACAATATCTGCCTGAACAAAAGGGCCATACAGGGCTGGACCGTGCCAGTCTGCCAACCTGGCATTTCCAAGTAGGCTTCAGGCTGGTTTCAGAGCTGGATAGACTGCCATGACCCTACCGTCCCTTAACGACCACGCTCTAGTCGGGGCCTCCTGCAGTGCAGGGATGGGGGGAACATTTTTCCCAGGGCTGATTTTGACTTGCTGTTCAGCCATGCACACAATGAAACATTTTTAGAATTTCTACATCTCCATTTGGTGTCCTTAACTGTTTTGCACTGTGTTTTTTGATTCCTGCATACTTGCAGACTTCTTGCAAAGTAAAATCTTTGAGTATGGCCAAGCTACCCCCATAATGATCGAAGGGCCCCGCAGAGAGATTCTGCCCCATGTCCTCACCATGACTAGCCGAACAAGGAAGCTGTGGAACCTTGGTTACTGAGCAGTATATTGTGATTTCTCTCCCACCCCATTCCTGAGGGTCACTAGCATCATTTGTATCTGAACACCTCATACCGCACACTCCTTTCTCGCCTCTCAGAGCCTTTGCTCTGCATCATCCATTTCTTCTTCACTGCTGGAACCGCATCAATCACAATGTATATTTTTTGGGGGAGTTTCATATAGCACAAAGTTGACCCGACGGTATCGGGTATCAGAACGGTTTACATGAGCACCAGTTACATAAGGACACATTCATTTTTGTTAGGCACGGGGAGATTACATGATTTGCCTAGAATCATAGGATGTTGAGCGTCATTGCCGAGACTCGAACCAGGTTCCCCAGATTTGAGGTTCTCCGCCCTGGCTGTTAGGCTACATCCTCTCCCCAGAGAGAGAAACTTGAGGTGGATCCTCAAAGATGGTTCATGTCAGAGAACAACCACGTGGTCAGCGCCTTTTGAAACACCAGGGGGCATATTATCAAGGGCAGTATCGCCGCTTTAGCAGCACTTTTTCCCGCTAAAGAAGCAATATTTTTATCGCCCTATCACCAAGACGGCGTTAACATGCATTATCACCTGTTAGCAGCCGTAATACTAACGCTAAGCATCTCAGCGATATACATCGCTAATGAGATGCAAAGTAGGTGGTTCCATTGAGAAACAGCATGAATACAGTTGCTAACACGACTACCTCCTATTATAAAGGGGGGCGAAAACCCGCGTAGTGATAATAAAAGAATCGCTAACCGCGATTATCGGTGGTTCCTAACGCCTGATTGAAACCTGACTTAGCCATCTTTTCAATTAGTGGTGGATTGTCAGGCTGAGACCACCTTGGCTTATTACTAAGGATTTTACTATCGCTGACTTATTATCGGTGGATCTCTGGCGCTAATCACATATTTGGCCGCTATCGCCGTTTTTTTTATCGCCTTGGAGTTAGACGTTGATGATAATGCGCTAACTAGGCGATATAAACCAGAGATAGACGGCGATAATGAAATTTGCGCTAAGCGCGAGTTGCGATATTTACCGCTACCCGTTGATTATATGCCCCAGATGGTGACATATTTCCTGCTCCTCCGATGGTAAGGTCTTCCACACCCTGAAGGTGACAAGAGTAAACGATTTTCCAACAAGTCTGAGACATGAGATCCAGTGGATCATAAGGCTTGTGATATTTTAAGGGATCAGCATATCCCACACATATATGAGCTCTTGAGGTAGTCTGAGGCATTGCAATAGAAAACCCTGTTGGTAAAGGCGGGCACTTTATACCTCAAAGTAAGGAAAGTAAGTGTATTCCTGCCTAGTTAATGAAAACCATTACATTTTACATAAAAGTATACCAACTATTATCACAATATTGCAAAGTATCTCCAGATGTAATCAGTTGAACATGTAAGCAAGTGTAACAGTTCAAAAGGATAAAAAGATAAGAAATCAATATTGAATATCTCGTTTCGCTTAGCGCAGGGTAAAACTTCACGGAATAACAATTTAACACTATGCAGCCGATTCACAGAACTAATCTGAGACAAAATTCAAAATTTACTACTTTTGGTAATCATAGAAGGCATTTTGTAGTAGTAAAGTTAGGATTTTGTCTTGAGTTTGACTTCAGACAGACTTAAGACAGACTTAGGACAGACTTAAGACAGATTTAAGACAGACTTAGGACCGACTTAAGACAGACTTAAGAAAGATTTAAGAGAGACTTAAGACAAAATCCTAACTTTACTACTACTAAATGCCTTCTGTGAATACCAAAAATAGTAAGTTTAGGATTTTGTCTCAGATCTCTCCTGTGAATCGGGCCCTATCAAATTAAAGGTACTATGCTCCATGTGCAAAATCTAAATTGAGGACGCCTAATCCATCCCTTCACAGGGAATCCAAGGGTCTTTGAGGCATTGAGGTAATAAAACTCAGCTTGAGGAGCACCTATGCATCCTTTTGTGGAGAAGGTAAATATAAACTAGACTCGGGCAAAACTCGTGTCGCACCTTTGAATTTTGTGCTACATTTCCAACATGAAATTCCTAAAATGATGCTACTACACTGCGTCACATACTTAAGCATCGTTTGAGGTAAACCTTTAGCAGGAATGCGCTGTTCGCTGTAAGAATTTACAGCAAACGCGTTGGAACAACACAAATAACAAAGCGTGAGAGGCGTTGTTCATGTTTGCACTCTTTTTAGCACAAAAATACACCCCTACATATAAAGTGGACGTGAGGATGCATTTTGTGCTAAAATACAGCTCCAAATCCCAGTATTGCTTTTCACAAAATTGTGTGTAATTTTATGTAATTTTGACAAAATTTCACATAAATAAGCAGAATTAAACGTCATGAATTTCGCACACCCGTACTACATACATGTCTTTGTAAAAGTCCAGCAAAAATGACTTTACAGTATTTAGCTGTGTGCTTAATTTTAGCGGGTGGTTACAGGTGGGCACCATTGGCACTCATTTTGGGGGACCGTTTTGGGGACCGACACTTATTTTCCCTCATCACACTGAATGGATGAAAAAGAACCTCTACAAGTGAGATGAAGGGGTGGGGAGTGTCTGATGATGGACGAAAGAGACAAGAGGTAGAATCAAGACTTCGCCGCCTTGGTGTTCAGCATCTTTGACATTTGATAGCACCAGACAAGGGGTTTCTGAGCACAAATATTCCTCAGGCACTTTGGGTCAGATTTACGAGCCCCGTGAGCCGCATTTGCGCCGCCGTTGCGTCACTTCTGTGATGCTGCAACGGCGTAAACCATGCGCCACGTTGCGATCTATTTACAACATCTAGGGAGATGCGCCACGTTGTAAAGCCCTGCACCACATGAAACCTGCGTTAGGTTTCATGTGGGCGTTCCGGAGCGGGGGGGGGCGTTCTGTCACAGGAACTCCTCAGGAAAGTGCCTGAGTGGAATCAACAAGATTTCACTCAGTCACTTTTCTGACTTCACTGCGTCAAAACCTTGCACCTGCTTGAAGTAAACATAGGTAAACATAAGGCGTGACACACCATGTTGAGGATAGGCCTAGGTTGGAACAGTGCTGGAGTCGCGTTGCACTCGCGACACAACTCCAGCACTGTGCTAACCTTACACCGGTAGATGCGACACACATCTGTTTATCCTTGTGCCATGATGCGCCGCATTGTAAATGCGGCGCATCTGTGGTGGCGCAAGGGTAAACTTGCGTTACACATCTTTCCTGGCGCATCCCTGCTGATTATATATGAAAAATAACAACCTAGGCAATTGTATTATCTTGTCTATACAATGATAGAAATAGGGGAATCAAAACATTAACAGATGAGATTCTGCATTTTATCGTCACAATTTTAATTTAAAAAAAGACACATTATAAGGTACATACATCATTTGCAGGGATGCACCAGGAAACGTAAACCTGCCCCTTTATATTTTAGAAACTAAGCACTGCTGTAGTTCCATCTCTTATAATGTCTGAAGCCGTTGATTCTAGCTATAGGTACTAACATTTCTCAAGCATTTCAATTCTGATATTCCTATTTTGTTGTTTATGCTGCCTAATGTCTGGTAAAATTGATAATTAATCATGTTTTGATTTGTGGTGGTGCCCAATGATGTGTTTCACTCACTGTCAATTTCTGTCCCTATTGTGGTGCTGTTTTTTGAAAAACTAAAATAAAGGTTTGAAAGAAAAAACACTTTTCTCAAGCATTTCCAATGACAATGAGGGTGCAGAAAGAGTTCATCAATTTCCATCGCAATTGCAAGATTCTAGTCAAAGATGACAGCAGCATTTTTATCTCTCCCAGGACAAGAATACCCTGGTGTCTAACATTAAACAATAGGCAGATATTTGCCTCTGTTCATTCCACATGTTTCTATTATTACTCGGTCACCCCAAGATTTTCTGATCAACAATGGCGTCATCCCTCCTGAGTGACAAGTAAGTAATAAGAAAAATGCTAGGATGAATCAAAGGACCAATGGACTACATTGGCTATAAGTCACCTCTGGCACATTTCTGCAGTTTTAGTGGCATAGAAATCTCAATAATTGTCCATAATCTTTTTTTTTTAACCTGGAGAATGTGTGTGGAAGTTACCCAACAAGGTTGGCATCTGAATGTCAATGGTGAGAAGAAACCTGGGTCCCTGAGTGGACTTTTCAGGGAAACCCCCTGAAGCTGGATCTTGAATTACCTCATTAGGCTCTCCACTGGCATCGAAGATGCGCGTGCATAGGATTTGGCTATTCGATTTAGGCTTCTGCGTGTGTTGGGTTCATATCGACAAAACAATAGAATCAGCTTCTCGTCATTACTCAACTAGCCACATTTATACCCTTTATTGTTACATATACCCAAGGATCACCTTGTTTGTGGATTAGAAATCTATATTTAATTTCGGTATTAAAAACAACACACACCATACAGCTGCTTATTGTTATGTCAGTATATTCAGTAGCTACATTTTTACCAATCCTTAGTAAAACAAAACCAAGACACTCATTTTACACGAACTACCGAACAATCAATATTTCTTACAGTCACATATTTTCTTGCACTTTATCTTTTTTATTGGGAATACTTTTAAATAGTGTTATGTATTTTACTATATCTTATGAATCTTAAGCATTACTTTTACAATACTATCTTGTAAGAAAGCAAAACTTCTCTACAAATCAGAAATCATTTTACAATAATATTTTGTAAGAAAGCAAAATATCTCAACAAATAAGAACAGATTAGGAGAAACTATAACATTTAAGACAAAATTACAAACTTTCATTATTTCTTAGCATCAGTAAACATTATATATGTAATGTTCTCCAATTCGACAACAATGCACATTTTCCACTTTATCTGGCTTAGATCTACAGGCTAACCAATGCAAAAAAAATTCTAACATAAAATTATTTACTATCATGATTATTATATGTTGAATCTTAACTAATATTTCATTACGCGCTCATAGTTGGCAAATTCCCAAATTGCAGTATTGTGGGTGTACACTGACCAACATTGATCGTTAATATCCAGCTCATAGACAGATGTTATTTAGAGTCTTTTAAAGATCAAGTAACACCTCATGTTTTTTTTTCAAATGTACTATTAGCAATTCCAAAGAGAATGGTTGGGAGGTGGGAGCATCAGGAAATATTATGAATGTAGGCTGTTTCGAATGAGTGATAGATTTGCTGGTTAAGTAGGAATGCAAGGGACTTATCAGGAGTTGGACTAAGGGAGGAGGACTGCTATCATTCTACAATCTAAGACCTCCAACGTGTTTGTGGGCTGGGGATTTAAATGAAACATGCATCCCCTCCAGTGCCTATTTTGGGCCGGTGGTTGTGGGTGGGGTCCAGAAGCACTCATTGGTGTGCATTGTCATATTTTTTGTCTCATCTGATTGTGACCCAGAGCAGGAGAGAAAAACACAAATGAAGGAAAGAAGGCAGAAGAGGATGACAGAAAAACTGTGACAAAGAAAGAATGCAAGGATGAAACATTATGTGAAATAGTGAAATAAAGGAAGATGGAGTGTCTGGTTGTTAATGAAAGCCACATGAGGAGGAATCAAGATCACACATCGCTGGTGTTCAGCACCCCTGGCATGTGATAGTGCCAGCTGTGTGCTTTTGAGCAAGATTTCATAGGCACCGGCAAGGAAACCTGCACCTCAGCTAGTCCCTTAGAAAACACGTCTTAGTAAATATACCCCTTAGAAAACGTCTTAGAAAATATGCCCTTTAGAAAACATGTCTTAGAAAATATACCCCTTAGAAAACATGTCCAACAAAATATGCCACTTAGAAAACATGTCTTAGAAAAAATACCTCTTAGAAAACATGCCTTATAAAATATGCCCCTTAGAAAACGTCTTAGAAAATATACCTCTTAGAAAACATTTCATAGAAAATATACCTCTTTGAAAACATTTCATAGAAAATATACCTCTTAGAAAGCATGTCTTAGAAAATATGCCCCTTAGACAATATGTCTTAGAAATTATACCTCTTAGAAAACATCTTAGAAAATATGCTCCTTAGAAAACATATCTTAGAAAATATGCCCCTTAGAAAACATGTTTTTGAAAATATTTACCTTGGAAAACATGTCAACATATAATTTGTGTGCACTGTGCCTCATATGGCCTAACTCAATCACAACAACAGTTTATGTTTCTCTAAAGATAGATTTCAGAATTTGCTTTTCTTGGTTACTTAAATAGCACCTATCACAAGTTCAGACATATTGAGGGACTCGTTTAGAGTTAGGAGGGAACTGAAAATCCTCCAATTACTGAAGAAAACTCAAATTATAGAGCAGAATACAATGGCTGAATTTCCTCCACAAATTTCTCCAAAATACTACCACTAATGTGGAGAAAATTCAGCTGATTGATTTTACTTCGCCTGTAGACTTTCCTGAAGAAACTGCATGTTTTACAGCTCCCACCAAAATCAAAATGAAGCTCATAGTCTGATTTCTTGAAAGAAAACATGTTATAGTCTCCTTTGTTTATAGGCAATTGGTACCAAACGTTTAACCCCTTCCGTGCACCCGTCAGTTTTTGGCCGTCGCGAGCACTACCTCGCTGGTGCTGCAATCGGCCAACGGCCGTCGTGGCCCCGCCCACTCCGTGGAACGCCTGCACTGCAGTGAAATAACGGCGACGGTAAATGAGTTAAAGTTCATTGAAAGATGTGTTGATGCTTACAACAGCATCACTTACCTTTACTCAAGGAACTGATGGCCGTGGTTGATTCTTGTGTCTGTCCTGTATTCTGTCGCGTAGTGCTGGGTCTTTGTGATTGTGTTGAAACCATAATTAAATCTTCATCAAGTGTTGAACTTACTGGTGTAGTCCCTGTTTATTAATCAGATATATAATTAGTGCACATTACCCAACATTGATCATAGTGACATCAAGAGATATTATGTGAACTAATATTTAACATCACAGCATTATGAGATGTCCTGTCTATGTACATTCAACATGCCTTAACCCCTTCCCTGCTGCCATCGGCCGTCGCAATCACTACCTCGCTGGTGCTGCGAACGTCCAACGAGGCCCCGCCCACTCTGTGGAACCGCCGCACTGCCTCGAAATAACGGCCGAGGCTAAGGTGTTAAGGCTTAGGTTTTGAACAGGAAAGGATGACATCTGCACAAAAAACATGCTTACCGCAAGGTAGACACCCTTGCACTATGGCACAAGAGTGTCTGCACTGTCGCATGCGAGCCAAAGTGCGCCAGCACAGGGAGAATTCAGACAGCGCCACATCTTAGGAGCTATGGCGCTGTCTACTCTCTCATACAATGCAGGGCAGCAACTTCCTGCCCTGCGTTGCTTGATTTCTTTGTAAATCTGGGGCAGGATATCTACATACTTGAAGAATAAAAGGCAAAAACATACAGAAAAAGTTAGATATTTGTTTTCAAAATGCATTAGAATCAGTTAAATACATGTTAGAATTTTATTTAAAACACAGTGGCTCAGAATTTTCAGAGTAGATGAAGGGAAGTCACCTTTTGTTTTAATTTTTCAAACTGCAGGCGTAAATATGCTCTGTGAGCTGCCTTTCCCAGGGCTGCTGGCAGCAGGCAATGTGACATCAGAACTCAACTGGAATTATTTTGCAGCGGAGGAGAAATCTCTGCTGACCGGCTGGAGAACTTAATGTCCGCCAGGTCAAGACACGCCCACCCACAAAATTTAGAAATAACTGACAAGTTGCTGGTCATTTCTAAAGCATTGGTAGGAAATAGCGTCACAGCGGTTCCTGTCAATGCTGTTTAAAGTTTGGTGGACGGCCTCGTCAAGGTGACAGAGCCGTCCATTAAACATATTTTTTTTTATTTTCAAGAAGAATATCCCGAAGCAGGATTTTTTTTGTAAAAATAAAAATAAAAAAATAAAAATGCTCCCCTCGCCATGCAACTTATCACTCATGGCACTGAAGCAGTTAGCAGTTTTCTTTGCCTTTTACTGCCAGTGCTTTCCTCTAAAACCGTCTATTTAAATTAGGTGGGCGGAGGCAGAGGTCAGCCTCCAATGACCCTTATTCGGTTGTTTGACATTACAACACGGGCTTTTACCCTGCGTGCCATTACAATGCTGTTTTTACAACGCAAGTCGTTACAACGACTTGCTGGATAGTGGAATAGTTTAATTTTCTATTCCAACTCCAGCCCACGTTACAGTAGGGAAGGTGTTGGAATAAAAAATTAAACTATTCCTTTTCCAACAGCGCCCTCCCGCGCAAGTCGTTGAAACGACTTGTGTTGTAAAAGCAGCGTCGATATGGCAGCGCGGGGTAATGCCCGCGTTGTGATGGCTGCTCACCCCCTTATTCTATCAGGCCGTCAGAGAGGTCAAACCATGGCAAGGATGGAGTAGTCTCTGTATGCTTACACCAATGGTCCGCTCACATATAAATCAGACGGGTGAACCACTAACTTTGCGGTAAGGATCCCTCATCGCTGTTGCGAAGGTGTCTCCTTACCGGCAACATATAAATCCGTCTCTAAGTTATTACAGTTAAACAGCTACATCATTGCTTTATTTTAGACAACTACGAATGTCACAAGTTGCCTATAGTCAGGAAATTAAAGGTTTCGCTTTTATACAGGGATTGAACACTCCCATGTATTATACTATGTATCAATATTGCCGTTACTACGGCTTCGCAGGGCTGTCAAGTTTGGGTATCTTCACACTGAGCATTAAGGGGTTCGATACATAGTCTGTTTTCTGTTTCAGTGGTGGCGTCATTAGGGTGGCTATGAACAATATTCTGAGTATATGTTGGGTGTAGTATGGGCAGGGCACAAGTCCTAAAAAAAGAAATGGGGGACTAACCTAGTTAATCAGAATACAAATTGCATCACCGCGCATGACATCACGGCGAGTGACATCACAGCATGTTTAACATGTCTATTATGAGTACATTGGAGCATATGTCGAGTGGTACACAGACAAAATATCGAAAATAAAATATCGATATGCAATAATATCGAAGTTTTAATATCGATGGTACAGTATATCGATGTGCCATAATATCGACAGACAGAATATCGAGAATAAGGTATGTATGTTAGTAATATCGAAATTTTGTTGTTTAGTGTTATGTATTTTATTTTGTTGTTTATATGTTTGCTAAATATGTTTAGAAATGTATGTTTGAAAATTAGTCATTTTGTTAACATTTTGCGTTTTAGTATTAGAGCGGGTTGTGGGTTTATAGGGGAATAGGGTGGGAAGTAATTTAATAATAATTAATTAATTAATATATGTTTGTACATATTTTTAATTAATAATTAATTGGTAATTAATTAATATTAATTAGTTAATTAATTAATATAATTTTGTACATATTTTTCATTAATAATTAATTGGCAATTAATTAATATTAATTAGTTAATTAATTAATATAAATGTGTACATATTTTTATTTAATAATTAATTGGTAATTAATTAATATTAATTAGTTAATTAATTAATATAATTGTGTACATATTATTAATTAATAATTAATTGGGAATTAATTATTATTAATTAGTTAATTACATTAATTAGATTAATTTTTTAATATATAATTTTTTTTATTGTTAATTAATTATTTGGGAAAAATTATTAATTAGTAAATTAAATTAATTCTAGCTAATGTGCTAATATATTTACTTTATTGTTATTGTTAATTAATAATTAATTGGTAATTAAATAATGTTAATTAATTTGGGGTAAAGGAGTATTTTTAGGGTTCAGGGTCAGTTTTCAGTTCTTGGGTAAAGGAGTATTTTTAGGGTTCAGGGTCAGTTTTCAGTTCTTGGGTAAAGGAGTATTTTTAGGGTTCAGGGTCAGTTTTCAGTTCTTGGGTAAAGGAGTATTTTTAGGGTTCAGGGTCAGTTTTCAGTTCTTGGGTAAAGGGGTATTTTTAGGGTTCAGGGTCAGTTTTCAGTTTTTGGGTAAAGGGGTATTTTTAGGGTTCAGGGTCAGTTTTCAGTTCTTGGGTAAAGGAGTATTTTTGGGGTTCAGGGTCAGTTTTCAGTTTTTGGGTAAAGGGGTATTTTTAGGGTTCAGGGTCAGTGTTCAGTTTTTGGGTAAAGGGGTATTTTTAGGGTTCAGGGTCAGTTTTCAGTTCTTGGGTAAAGGGGTATTTATAGGGTTCAGGGTCAGTTTTCAGTTTTTGGGTAAAGGGGTATTTTTAGGGTTCAGGGTCAGTTTTGGGTTTTTGGGGTACAGGGGTATTTTTAGGGTTCAGGGTCAGTTTTGGGTTTTTGGGGTACAGGCGTAAAGGGTAAAAATAAAATAAATGTAAATTTATTTTAAATCAATTAAATTAAATTAAAAGAAAAAAAAATACATTAAATTATTAAATTTTTAATTTATTTTAAATGTATATGTATTACTTTTAATTATTTAATTATGTTTTAATTTTTTTATTAATATTTGTTAAAATATATGTATTTTAACATTATTTTTACATTATTATTAATACATTTAAAAAAACGATATTTTTAATTTCGATATTTTTGTACTACGATATTATTTTTTCGATATTTTTGTACTTACCTTTATGAAGATAGGATCCCGATATTATTGTCCTCGATATTTTTGCTCCGATATTTTTGTACGTCGATATTGTGAATCTCGATATTTTGTCAGACATTCATGTCGAGTATATAGGGAAACCCCTCCTGATTTAGGTAGAAGATTTACACTTTTGAAAGCTGCACATGAAACAATGTTGCCTTTTGTCAGCATAAGCTTCCTCTACCCATAGTGCTTTAAAAGAAAAAATAGTGGTACTTAAATTATTTCAACGCCTCCTTAGGGGTGGTAAGCACTATCTAAATTACATTTATTTTCAGTAAATGCAGGTAAAGACCAACAGATCTGACATTCTTACAGTGAATGCATATCTTGTAAACAGGGACTGAACAAAGTAAAATGCTGCCTCTCTTAAGTATGTGTGAAGTGCTAACAAGGTGTGAGCCTTTGTTTCTCCTCTGCTGCATTTGCATCTAGGTGTGAGGCTCCTGACTGCTGCCAGCCAAGAGACTTGAACAAAAGCAGGCCTGATGACCCCTCAGATTCGGCCTTTGTTATGGGCCCAGCAGGAGTCTGAACTAAGAAAGCCCCGCCCCGCCTGCACATTGTTATGGATCAAAAGCAGACAACAACGTGCAGGCGCAGCTGAATGTGTCCCGGTGTTTGCAAATTACACTGGGACGACTCCAGCATATTTTTCAGTGGGGCCCAACTTCTTGCCAGAGTGGACGTTATCCACCCTGTGAAAATAGTGGGTGGACGCCGCCCACCCGCCTGGACCCCCGACTCATGCCCGGAGTATGGGTGAGCATGCAAAGCCCGAGGTCTTTACCAATGAGGGTGAATGCCATCAGAAGGACTGGTATGAACATTGCCCGGCTTGAGGTGTGCGTATGAGGTGCAGAAAGAGCAGTTTTGATAATTTACTTGTTTCATCATATACTGTGATAACATTTGCTGTTCTGAGCTTGTTGATACCCAACTATATGGGATATCTGAGCTGGAGTAAGAACACAGGGGAAAATAGATTCAGATTCCTTTCAAAAACCATAATCAGGAAATCCCCTGCTTTCACTCCTACCTACATTCCTAGAGGGAAAGATTTAGGGGCAGATTTATGAGCCCCTTGCGACACTTTTACGCCGCCGTTGTGTCACTTTTGTGACGCAGCGGCAGCGCAAAAGATGCGCCATGGTGCGGGGTATTCACAACGTGACGCATCTGGGAGATGCATCACGTTGTAAAGCCCTGCGCCAGAAGGAGGCATTCCTGCGCAGGGGGGGCGTTCCGGTGCAGGAACGCCTCCTGAAAGTGGCTGAGTGAAATCTACAAGATTTCACTCAGTCATTTTGGGGCCCGTGCTTCGTCAAAACCCTACGCCTGCAGGCGTAAGGATTGATGCAGCATTGGAAGAATAGGGCACCCGAGCATTGCTGGCACTGCGTCGTGCTTGCAACGCAACTCCAGCAATGCAACACTTTTACGGCACAGATGAGTGATGCATCTGTGCCGTTTTGCCCCATGGTGCGTTGCATTGTAAATGCAGCGCAACCATGTTAGCGTAGGCATGGTGCACAACAACTGGCGCATCCCTGCTGCTATGCAGGGATGCGCCACTTATTGTAAATATGCCCCTTGGTTTATCTCCCAGTAATGACTGTATAAGAAACAAAGTTAATTTACATCAAAATGCAGTAAAGTTGTGTTTTCTTCCCATATTTAGTTCCAAGACAGGGCAAAAGTGGTTCCCAATCAGGTTATAAAAGAAAGGTTATTAGTATACTCTTCTATGCCCTTTTGACTAAAACTCATTGTGTTCCTGGCTGATGATTTTATATATTATTAAGCTATGCCTCTATTCTCTTCTACGAGAATGACTCGTCACTGTGGCTCTAATGCCATTCACCGCTGCTAATTTTCCATGACCTGCAATTTTATCTGCCTAAAAATATCTTATAATGCCTAAAATCATATATGTGTGCCTCCTGGCAAAAATGAATATTGTCCAGTACTGCCCACTTAATAGTTTGAGAAAGAATAGAAAAACCTCTGCCAACCCTAAAGACAGAGGGGCATATTATCAAGAAAGGGCGTTACATTATCGCCGCTTTTATCGGCAGGAAACTGCCGATAAAGCGGCGATAATGGGCTTGATAATATGCTCTAAGGAATTCCAATTGAAGCCCATGTTAGATGTGAAGACATTATCGCCGCTTTATCGGCAGTTTCCTGCCGATAAAAGCGGCGATAATGTAACGCCCTTTCTTGATAATATGCCCCAGAGTTTTATTTATTGCAGCATGTTTCTAATGTCGCCTTTAGCCATGAATCCTTTGAAGTATCACCTTGGGTGTGGAACCATCCCCCCCTCAAACTCTGTTCCCTGTCTCCAGACAGAGATTTGTAGCAAATTATACTTTTCTGCATGGTGACACCTGACTGCCAGCCTTTTTCTGAACCCTAGTTAATCTGGTATGGGTATTTTGAGCCCTGCCCTAGATGTACTAGATAAGAAATATTTGCTATTGTTTGTAGCAGGACAAAAACATCTAGACAGGCAATTAGCTGTCTCTCAACACTCCTTATTCAGAGTGGCCCTGCCTTGCCTTCCATCCGTTGCGTGACTTCTTTTTCTGAGAAATAACATCTTCTCAGTCTCATACCTGTCTGCCTTAATCTCTCTTATTGTAATTATGCAAATGGCTCACAATTAATTTCCTATATCTCAATCTCTCTGTTCTTTAAAACCATATCCCTGCAACCCACCAAAACCTAACCTTCACCAGCATATCTATTTATCTCCCCAGCCATTTGTATGAAACCACAGTGCCACTAGTCATCATGCCTACCTGGTATTAATTCTATTATACCCACAAATGAGGGTGAGAGAGGGACAAAAGAATACTAAATACCAGCCGCGGCTCGTGCAGGTAACAGCGGTGGGGTGTAGGGGGCTGGTGGGCGGGTGGATTTCAACAGACGACGACAAGGGAAAATGAATTATTTATTTAATTTCCCCTCATGGTTGTCTGTCGAATCCCCCCCCCCCCCACCAAACCCGGCCCCACTGCTCTTACCTGCACGGGCCACTGCTGCTAAATACATCCTCCTTTAGTCAATAACTGCCACACCAATGGTGTGGTGAGCGGTGAATACTTTTGTGTGAAGGTTTTATTGGTGGAGCGTTCTCAGGTACCCAAGGCATTTTTCATTTTGCGGGCGTGGCCCTCCCCTGCCGCTAGTGTCATACTTCGTCGCCGGGCTCAGCATCGCAGCATTATTTCTGTTTCTGTCCAATTTTCTCCAGTTGGACTTAGGTACTAGATGGAGGGTGGGATAATAATTACCCTCCCTACTCACGAGCACAGTCTTTGACCCTGTCTATAGAGAGTCAGAGCGCAGTAGGTTATTGGGTACATTTTTGCAGGGCGTATATTCTTTCGGGTGGTCATGCTGGATCATATGCATGGAGGGTGGATGGCGTGGAGGGGCTTCTCCTACTGGAGTGGTCCAGCCTGTCCTGGTGAGGGGAGTATCGGGATGCGGAGCATGATGTGGAGGGGCGGGCCACTGGTGGTGGGTGGGTGCTATCCTTGCAGGGTAATGGAAGTTTTGGGGATCAGAGTATGCATTGTCAAGTAGAGGTATTCATTGCTTACTGTACTGATGGTGAGTACTGTACCGTGAGTGATTGAGGTGAGTTGGGGGAGGTCAGAGATGAATGTCTTCAGAGGTCAGTGACAATTGTGACGTAATCAGCAAGGGATGGACTCCTGAACACAAACTAGAGCCCCTGTTGCCTCATTTGCCCAATTGTATTCACCAGCAGCAGCAAGGATGCTAAATGTATTTCCGCCCAGGGCTCTAGCCTGGCAAAGGCCAACTCTGATTCATCCAAGCATAAAGGATATCCGGTGTGAAGTGCTATAAGTGCATTATATCCTATGGCACCTGCAATATCTTGGATTGAATATCCGTCAAGTTAGTGACGAAGTCACCCATCTGCCAAACTCAAGCCAGGCCCTAAGCCAAAGATGTTGCAAATCTATCCAACTCAAAAAGTGACCTCAGAAGCTACAAAACTCTTCTTTGTTCCGCTCAGAGCTTTTGCCACCAAAACCACATCTTTCGCAGGAGCTTGATGATGCCGTATCTGAACCATTACCAGCATCAATGTTGGAAGGGCCCTGACGAAAGATTCTCACTTTTATTTGTGAGACTGCAAAGGAGGACAAGAACCACCAGCCCTGGGCAGGGACTACCATCAGGCTTCAGCTGCTTTTGCCAACGAAGCTCCTAGAAGCATCATTTAAGCACAACAATGAAATAAATATTCTGACTTCTGGGGCCACATTAGAAGTGCTGTGAAAGAAATGAGCAACCAGATATAGTACCATTTTCCCTCCTCTTATAATAAAGAACAATGAATGTCAACGGTAGTTATGTGCACTGGGGCAAAACATGTAGTATGTTTTACTTTATATTACTATATTTCTTACTAGCTTACCCGTCGCGCGTTGCTGTGATCTCCGAAAAAAGGAAATTCAAGGAAACTCGTTATGATAACATTCAATTTACATTGTGTTATTTTTATTGAAACTTATTCATTTTAATATGGAAAACATTTCAAAGTGTCATTTTAATTCCATTTATTTATTCAAGTGCTTGTGGACACTCGATTTTTTGTTTTTCCGTTTGGTGCGTACATGTAATGTAATGTAATGTAAATTTATTTTTATACAGCGCAGCTACCACTCCAAGGAGCATCTTGGCGCTCAGAGACAGCCAGGCAGCTGGATATGCACTGGATCAACTGCTCCACTAGGGATACCGGTCATTTCATATTAGCCTTTTACACAGTGTGTCTGGTAGACTAAAAATTCAGGTTTTTAGTGATTTCCTAAACACTAATTCTGAGGTGATTAGGCAAAGGGGCGGAGGCAGTTGGTTCCAAGCCTTTGAACCCAAAACAGCCAGGGCCTTACCTCCCCTGGTTTTTAATCTGAAGGTAGGGATGGTCAACGAATTGGCGTTTGAGGATCTCAGATTACGTGGGGGGAGGTATCGTTCAAACATCCTCCGAAGGTATTTGGGCCCTTGAGAGTGATAGGCCCTAAATGTGATCAGTAGGACTTTGAACAATACTCTCTTGTGGATCGGTAGCCAGTGGAGGGCGTTCAGCGCCGCTGTGGCCGAAGTTCTCCTACACCATCTCAACACCAGTCTGGCCGCGGTATGCTGGACCATCTGTAGTTTGTGCACCACCACTTTATTGGTTCCTGCATATAAACTGTTACAATAGTCCAGCCTGGATTTTATAAGTGCCAACGCCACCATTTTTTAGGCTGAGAGTGGTAGTAGATCAAAAAGTCTTCTCAGGCCTTTTATGATGCTGAAACAGGTCCCCGCACCGGCCAAGGCCTGTTTTTTAAAAGATAGATTGGCATCGAACTTGATCCCTAGATTCCTAACTTCATTGATAGTGTTTGATAGTGTTTGGAGGAACAGTGGCATCTTTCGGCCACCATTGATTAGGGATGAAGGTATTGTCTTTGCCAAGAGGTAGGATTTCGGTCTTCCCTGAATTACATTTCAGATGGTTATTTCTCATCCATTCACAGATGGCAGTGAGGCAGTTTTTTCGATTTTCTTCAGCCTCTGTTGTATCATCATCCAGCACCAGGATGAGCTGCGTATCATCCGCATAGAAAATGGTGTTTATCTTGAAGGATGATATCAGCGCAATCAGGGGGGCTATATATACATTAAACAGCTTTGGACTCAGGCAAGATCCCTGTGGAACCGCTGAGGTAAGCTGTTTTTTCACCGAACTGAAATGGCCTAGTGTGATCACTTGCCGCCTATTTTCCAAGAAGTTTTTAATCCAGACCAATACATTTCCTGTAATACCAGCCGCGGCTAGACAGTCTACGAGGATGGTATGCGAGACCGTATCAAAAGCCGCGGACAGGTCTAATAACACCAGGACGGCCTTCTTTCCTTGGTCCATAGCCGCTCGCAGAGTTTCTGTGGTGAAAAGGAGGGCTGACTCTGTGGAATGTTGGGCTCTAAAACCTGCTTGATTAGGGTGCCATGCATTGTTTTCTTCCAAAAAGGAGATTAGCTGTCTATTCACAAATTTCTCTGTTAATTTGCAGAGGGCTGGCAGCAGCGAAATAGGTCGTAGATTTGATAGCGTTGTAGGGTCCGCTAGCTGCTTTTTTTGTAGGGGTTTTACCGCCGCCAGTTTCCATTCTGCAGGAATTAAGGCCTGATCCAGTGAAGAGTTTATAATATTGTTTATGGTGGGGTTGACAATATCCACCATAGACTGCAGGACCATGGGCGGACACGGGTCAAACGGGGAACCTGATTTAATGGCTAATATGGCTTTGTGTGATTCCTCCAGATCGATCGGAGAGAACACGCTCATGATGGAGGCGTCTAACCCTGCCCTGGTGTCCTCTTATGAGTCTAGAGGAATTGGAGGGGGAAAATCTTTAATTATGGTGTGGATTTTTTCTTCGAAGAAATCGGCTATGGTGTTACAAAGCTTTTGGGAGGGGGGATTTCTTTCAGAAGAGTTTTGGGGTTCATAAAGGTGTTACCTATCTTGAAAATTTCTTTTTGTTTGTTCTTATTATTGTTTATGGCTTCCATGTAGAAGTTGGTTTTTGCAGTTTTTATCAGGGCATGATACTGTCGCCTTGCGGCTTCATACGTATTGAGGTCATTCCTGTCGTACATTCGGCGCCATCGTCACTCTAGAACCCTCACTTTCACTTGCTTATCTCTTAAAGACAGAGAGAACCATGCTGCAGATGTTTTCTTATTTCGTGCCTCCTTTCTGGGGGGGGGGGGGGAGGGACCTGGCTCCTTGCTGAGTTTGGTTATCCAGTCCCCGAAGGATTGGTTGTCCTTAATAGTGTCTCCTGTCGAGAAGGGTCTCATTTCTAGGGCTTTATTCATAAAGTCGGGGTGTCCTATGATGTTTTTCCTGCTGGGTTTGCCCTGCGGGGGTGCTATCGTTTTTACTGTCCTTTTGTCTACTATGGCCTCCTTTAATAGGAGTTCGAACGGGATAAAGTTATGGTCTGTCCATGTTTGTATCAGGGGCCGTCTTACCATCATTATTCCTAAATTGGAGCAGATGCAATCGAGGATATGACCTGCTCTGTGTGTATTGTAAGCTGGGATAGACCTAGGACACTCATTATGTCCTTAAAACAGGTTGCTGCTGGATCTGTGGGGGAGTCAAGATGTAAATTAATGTCTCCCAACAGTGTAAAGTTAGCAAACCTAAGAGTCAGGTTACTAAGTACATCCCCAATGCTCTCCAAGAATTCCTTTTGCTGCCCTGTCGGTCCATATATTATTGCTCCAGCAAAGGTAAATGAGTCATGGACCTTTATTGAAAAGCCCATACCCTCTGCTCCTTTGAGATCTGGGAGGTCATGTGTTAGCCTTTCCAGAGTGTCCCGATAGACTATTGCTAGGCCTCCTCCACGTTGTTCGGGTCTGTCTGCCCTTGAAATAAGATAACTCGGGGGGAGAGCATTTGCAATGTCCGGGTCACACCAGGCTTTCAGCCATGTCTTGGTTATAAAGAGACAGTCTAAATCCCCTTTCATTGTAAGATCAAAAATGTGCAGTGCGTGTTTGCTCATTGATCTTGCGTTTATGAGCCCGCCACGTAGGCTTTTAGGGTGCCTATTTTTCAATGCCAGATTGCAAGCCCCAAAGGTTTTCTTACTTTGGTTGCAGCTCAGTTTCCCCTCCCAGTTTGCCATGTTCAGGGTCTGAGTGCATGCGTTAAGGCCGGTATTGAGTGATAGTATATAATCCCTCGTCAGCTGGTGAGTGGATTGTAGGGTGGCAGCATGTTTGGCCTTGGGCCCGGACTTGGCGCGGACGGGCGCAGACGGGCTTTCCTTTGGCGCCCCTTCGGCGCACCATCGGCGCCCGCTGCGCGTCCACATCCTCTGTTCTTTATATGGGGAGGGGGGAAATTCGATCCTAGCCCGAAGGACTAGACCATAACCTCACCCAAAGATGGCCTCCAATGATGTGCCCCCGGAAGTGGGTCTGATTCACTCCCCGTGTGGCGCGCTTGTAACCTCCCTCCACGCAAACAGCACAGGCTGCGGTGGACCGGGGGGGGGGGGAAGCGGCGATTTTAAAAGTAAGTGGCAGTAATTATTTCAGCAATACACTGTCCTACATATGAATTTTAAATTGAAATATCCACTGCTGCGATCATTAGTCATCCATACAGTGCGCCCTGAATTAAAAATGCTCTACTGAATCGTCACTCATTCAATATGCATACAACAAGATTTAAAAGTTTCCGTATGTCGGGCTTTCTGCAATGAGCCGGTGTACCTTTACCTGCAGTTGACATCAGTATTTGAAAGATTATGAAGGCCCTGGGGGGCCGATATTTTTTAAAAAATTATGCGAGAAACCTTCGCGGGAGTGTACTCAACAACTTCCTAAAGTTTCCTGGCGATCGGATGAATGGTGTTTTAATTCTATTCATTTATTCGAGTGCTTGTGGATACAGGGATTTTTTTTTTCCGTCTGGTGCGTACATCAGTATTCAAAAGATAATGAGGGCCCTGGGGGGGCCGATATTTAAAAAAAATGTATGCCAGAAACCTTTGCGGGAGTGTACTCAACAGCTTCCCAAAGTTTCATGCGATCGGATGAATGGTGTTTTAATTCTATTTATTCATTTAAGTGCTTGTGGATACACGATTTGTTGTTTTTCCGTCTCGTGCATACATCAGTATTCGAAAGATTATGAGGGCCCTGTGGGGCCGATATTTAAAAAATGTTTATGCCAGAAACCTTCGCGGGAGTGTACTCAACAACTTCCCAAAGTTTCATGGCGATCGGATGAATGGTGTAGTAATGCATAAAGGACAAACAGACAGACAGACAGACATACATTAGTTTTTATATATATAGATATGGTGGATAGAAAATACATTTTTCATTTGTCCACTTTGCAAGTGTGGAATATTGGACTACATCTGAGGCAAAGTCACGTTATTCCATTTATTATTAAACATCCACCAACATTTCTGCAGTTTCTTTAACAAGGTATTCACAGCCTACCATTTCTATTAAAACTCCTACAAACCTAAAATGATTCATCAGACGTAGGTGCATTAGATATGTTTATTAATGAAGCCCCACTCCAACGCCTCAATTTGTGCCCTGGAGACAAAACCTTTTGTGAAATAATTCCCCTTCAGACATACAGCAAAACTGGCGAAACATATTCCCCTGTGTTTTGGAGAAGTGCAAAGTGTCCATAATATGCATTTTAGGAGCTCTTTGGGGTCCTGCAGGAATATTTATTCAGACTTAAGTTTGCACCCGAATCAAGAAAACGAGCTCTGCAGTAGTCACTGAAACTCAGGGGTTTTCACCAATATGATTTTTACCAAGAAAACCACATTAATTTGCTTTAGCAATCCTCTATTTCAAGGTGTGAATAGTGGCTCAGCTGGCACAGGTAAGCACAGTGGGGCGGTGGGGCAGGGCTGGGTGCAGCAGGGGTGAAGCCGACAGACGACAGAATAGGTATTATTTATTTATTTATTATTTAATTATAGCTATTTTGTCGTCTGTTGACTCCCCCCGCCCCACTGTCGCACCACATTTACCTGTGCCAGCCGCCACTGAGTGTTAAATTTAGATTTGTACTGTAATACAGAACCAACATACTTCGGTAGTTTAGATGTGTAGTTATCGCCACTCTGAGCATAGCAGATCCTACCCCTGACTTGAAAAGCTGCCTTTGGTCGACTCTATACACACACCAGAGCAGCTGTTTACACTCTTAATTTAGTTTAGGTTTTTCTTGGTATACCTCTGAAGGCTTCTGTTTTCAAAACATTACAAGTGCCTCCTTTTCCTGATTTTATGATGCTCATACATAACTTCAGGCAAAAGTTTTGGTATGACAAGGATTCATCTTTGTTTTTTCTTACAGAGGGCATCTCGGCTGTGTTTTGGTTTAGTACAGATCTCATTAGCTTTGTGGACTATGATTGGCCAGAGTAGAAGATGGCAACAGCTGGCCAATATTTCAGCCTGTTGTAAACAAGGTACCACTGGATCTTCATTTTTGTTTCCCAATTATGGTAAGGTAATACTTTATTGTACATGGTTATTTAAAACCTTTACAATATAGAAAAAAAGCTCAATTAATAAAAACATAAGTCAAATTCATATGTATTAAAACAATAATTCCCAATTATGAGACTCCTTAAGTAAAATGTCATGAACTTTCCACACACCCACATTACTATGGGGCCGATTCACAGAACTAACTCAAGAAAAAATCCTAAACTTACTACTTTTGGTATTCACAGAAGTTAGGATTTTGTCTTAAGTTTGTCTTAAGACAAACTTAAGACAAAATCCTAACTTAAGTCTGTCTTAAGTCTGTTTTAAGACTAACTTAAGACAAAATCCTAACTTCTGTGAATACCAAAAGTAGTAAGTTTAGGATTTTGTCTTAAGTTAGTTCTGTGAATCGGGCCCTTAATGTACAGTAAGTTCACTGCCAAGTTACCTATAATTTGTCTTCCATTTCTTAGATGAGGCTAGGCTGACACATTTGCTCTTAATGTTTTCCCTATGTCCAGAAATTTACAGGGGGGGGCGAAACCTTCTCGACAGACTGTGTAAACATGGAAATAAACTGAAATAATCATCCCTGCATGAACGTATCAGCTCTAAAGCTCTTGATTTAATATCAATTTGGGGTCGCTATATGTTTTAGCTCACAGTTTATCCGAAATTTTAATACCCTTCATATATTATCACAGAGTTCTTAATGTCCTTTGGAGTTTTCCCATACATGTTGAAAAAGCCTGGAAAATGTGCTCTTGATTTTGCTTCTCAAATTGTTTCACATAATCTAATTTTTGGAGCAGAAGTGCTGAATAAGCAATATATGATGTGTTTGTCTATGTCAAGTGTTCCACTCACCAACAATCTATTTAAATAAACAGAAGCATTGTGAACAGAAAGTATCTGGGAACCACTGATGCTTTGTTCACATTTGTACTTAGGTTCATGCTTGTGTTTTTGGTTTGCCCTTTGTTGCTGCACACCCATCCCATGTGCAATCAATCATGTCAATGAATATTGTAAAAAGGTACCCCTATAGATACATTTAGGTCCAGGAGTCAGGGGGAAAGTGAAGCAAAATCACATAATTGGATACTCCTGTCAGACCTATATCAGTTTACTGGTGGCCTGCAAAAGGTTCAACAACAGGGCTGTTCCCCAATAACCAGTCTTTCCATACACGGTTATGCAAAAAATAATACATTTTATTAAATTTGTTCAATGGAACCTCTATGTCAAGCTCATCAAGAGACTGTTGTTCTTGTTTGTAGGGTATGTTTTCGATTTTGGCTATCATATGCCCCGTGTCTTTAATATAGAACTCATACTGTGTTGTGAGAAGGCATAAGAAGGCATCTACATACTTTCAGAGCGTTTCAGTGGTGGGATTAATGGAAGATATAATGGGTCGTAGTGGGGGATCATTTGTGCCTTTGTGAGTTTTAAGGACTCCATATATTGCAGGAATCACAGGGTCAATTTTATTGAGGAACTTCCATTCCTTTTACAGATGGTGCCATCTGTCAAAGCTCTTTGTGTGGTGTTCTCTATCCGTGTTTGCAATTCCTCTAAGACAGCTCTTTTTACCAATCTATAATGTTCTGGGACTTCTAGCATAGATGTGATTGTGGCCTTTTATTTCGATAAGATTTAATCACAGACGACCCACGTCCACTCAACTAAAATTAAATAAAAAGAGTGGTCCTGATGAAGGTGGTCGTCATGTACACCCACCGAAACGTACGTTGAACAGATCATGGGAAACCCCTCAAAGACAACACCAAAGTGGAATAAATTGTGATTTACTCAGTCCGCCTGATCGTCATCGGTGTATCTCATATAAATATATAGAGGTCCCCCGCCCCCTATTTCTTTTGCGTGTGATTGCTTCGACTGTGAGAGTATGGTTTGTTAGGTGAGATTGGTTGAATCGAGGTTGCATTGGTTTTCTTTGGGGGCATAAGTATGAATCAATAGAATGTACTCATATGTCTTTCCATGTATTTTATTTGTAAATAATACATCTTGTACATGTTAAAAATGAAATGTTCACCAGTAACTTGTTTGTACTTTTTCACATTGAGATCTTAAAATAGAAATGTACATATCTTTATAAATTAAGATCCTATAAAAATATTTTAAAAAAAAATTATGAACATGCATAAAGTTAGGAAAACATTAATAAAATGTATTATTCTTTGCATAACCTTGTATGGACAGACGGATTATTGTGGAAAAGCCCTGTTGTTAAGCCCTTTGCATGCCACCAGTGAAATGATATAGATCTGACAGGAGTATCCACTTATGTGATCAATCAAGTCCCCTACAAAATGTGTATGGTTGGCACCCCTAACCACTTTTCTGCTCCCAGCCCTTCTCCCTTACTGAGTTTTCTTATTGTATGTTTCCTTTACTTCCATCTATCTGATACCCTCTTCTTTTAAACCGGTGATTAGGAATAATATCGGAAACAGAAATATTGTGTGACAAAATAATGTGTTAAGAATATTGAGGACAAAAATATTGTGCGGGTAAGTTTCTGTAGGTAAAGATTTTACTTTATATAACTTCCCATATATGTACCTTGATGATGTATCAGGGTTTGTTGATGTGAAGTTAAGAATAGTAAATTTATATTTACCTATTTGCAATTAACTTCTCAATATTTTGGTTCTCCATTTTTTTGCTCGATATTCTATCCATATGATATTTTTGATTCTGATATTCAGTCAGTGAACCTTTATACCTTAAATACAGTCGGTGGTGTCTGTGGATTCAAACCAGGGCACAGAAGCACCTAACTTATTTGAAGCAAGTCTGAGCTACCCATTACTGCCGGTTATTCCTTTAGTCAACTTTACACACACATTTAAGTAACTGTTTACACTTTTTTGTCAGTACTTCTAAAGTTTTCTGTTTTCAAAGAATAGCAATTTTCTCCAAGTCCTCGGTGTATAATGCTCATACACAAGACCACACATGGTATGACAAGTGAAATTATTCATCTTTGTTTTTTCTTACCCATTTTTATAATGGCACTCCTTCAACTTAGCACAGACCTCATTTGCTTTCTTATCTATTAAAGGCCGGACCCCAACTTGGCAACAAATGCGCAATACTTCAGCATGATGTAAACAAGTTAACTCTGGATCTTCATTCTTGTTGCCAAATTTTGGAACTCCAGATGTGAGATTTAATGAATTTTCCACAACTCCACAGTACTTAATATACAGTAGGTTCCCTGCCATATTACCTGTATTTTGTCTTCCATTACTTAAGAAAGGACTTTGCTTACACAGCTGCTTCCTAATGAATTACCTATGTCCAGATGATGACCTGGAATTTACATGGGGCCGAAATTTGTTCGACATACTGAGCAGACTAGAAAATATACTGAATGAATCGACCCATTATGAACATATCAGATCTAAAGCTCATGCTTTAATATTAGTTTTCTGACCCTGACACGTATGTGCTTTAGCTCCCAGTCTAGCTGCATTTACAATACCCTTCTCACCATCACGTAACATCACTGAGCTCTTAATGTCTTTTCAAGTTTGTCCTTACATATTGTAAATTTCTGTAAAGGTTTGCCACTTATCTCCGCATTTGTTATATACACATCATTACACATCGGACTTTATCGATAGTATAACGGTCCATAGGACCGGTATGCTCATGGTGGCGGTTAGCCCACCCCCACACAGTGGACCCGCCCCAGTATTACTAGTGTGGTGGCCGGACCACCAGAGGACCTCTGCGTCTGCTGGAGATCCAGGATCCCGCCGCGTTTGCACAGTGGTCAGGGGCAAAAACAAGCTGGCGGTACCGCTGCTCCTCTGCTGAGCATATTCTGAAATCAGTGGCAGAGAAGCAACTCTGCCACTCCTTGGGATGCATATGAGGGGCACAGGATGTTCCTCCTGTAATTGCATCCCCGTTCCTGCACAGCATGGCAGGCATGCCACCCTGTGCAGGAACGTGCTGCAGGTACGGTCACAGCAGTGGCTGCGTGTTAGGCTCTCCTATGAGAGAAATTTTCTATGTGAATGGAAGACACCAAGGGGCCGATTCCAATTCGGTAAACTAAGCCGAACAACGAATCGAATCCGTAGCCCTTTCCGCATAAATTGTACAATTCCATCCGAATTGCGTAGTACGATTCGTAGGAAAAATATACGACCGAATCGTTGCGAACCGTACAAAAAGCAAGGGAAAATCCATACGATACGGACCCTTAAAGTGAACCGTACAAATAGTAAACATGCTGTACAACCCGACAAGTACGATCCGGACTGGGGCATGAGAACGCGATTCGTACGGAAAACGTTGTATGAGCAATTTGTATGGAGAGCCACACAATCACATACACACCATACCCCTGCAATCATGGGGTGTACGGCCTGTACCCCTACGCACCATACCCCTATGCACCGTACCCCTATGCACCGTACCCCTATGCACCGTACCCGTTTGCACCGTACCCCTATGCACCGTACCCCTATGCACCGTACCCTTGTGCACCGTACCCCTACGCACCGTACCCTTGCAATCATGGGGTGTACGCATCATAGGGGTCCGTTTCGTACGCGGTTTCGAGTCGAAATCTGCTTTTCCGGATGTTTTGAGCTCCCGTAGAAAAAGAGTCGTACGGAGTGTTGACGAGACGAACCGTACTTGCTGGCTCAGAAAATGCTGCTTCAATCCGTACGGACGTCGCGTACTGATTGTTCCGAATGCGATTTGTACCGATTTTTAAGTCGTATGGTCTTTCGTACGATTCATACGGAGATCTGCTTTGGGTCCGAATCGTGCTTCATCGTACGCATGGGGATGTTTAAGGGTACGATTCGTACAGGAAATATGCTCCATACGGCTATTTGTAAGGGATTTTACCGAATCGGAATTGGCCCCCAGGTATGCATTTTTTCCTTGGACAAATTTGTAACCAGGTTTCTGTTTAATTTTTAGATTGGCCTTTTTTAACACACCCATTCCATATTTAATCAGTCAAATTCCCTACAAAAGGAAACAGCCTTTACAACGAGGCCAGGACCACGTATAGACTTTACAATGAGTCCATTACACCAAATGCCTTTACCACAATTTTTTTTTACCACAAATATGCCTTTACCATGCATGACTTTACAACAAAAATGTAAGTATTTCACAGGTAAGTGTGTTATATATATGTGTGTGTGTGTTTGTGTGTGTGTGTGTTCGGGTGTATGTGTAGGTGTATGTGTGTATGGTAGGGCAAGAGCATTTTTAGTGTTTAGGGTGGGTAAAGGTTTAGGGGTGGCAAGGGTGTTTTCAGGTTTTAGTGTGGATATTGGTTTTATGGGTTTCTTGGTGGCAAGGGAATTTTAGGGTGTAGGTTGTGTATAGTTAATTAGGTGGTGAGGGTATTTTTAGAGTTTAGGGTGGCTATGGGTTCCTGGGTGGCAGTGGCTATAGGTTTTTGGGTGGCAAGTAGATTTATTAGGGTTTGGGGGTGCAGTTTTTGGGTAGCAAGGGTATTTTCATGATTTAGGGTGGGTGTGGGTTTTAGGGAGGCAATGGTATTTTCAGAGTTTAGGGTGGGTATGGGTTTTTGGGTAGCAAGGATATTTTGGGGGGTTTAGGTTGGGTATGGCTTTTTGGGTGGTAAAGGAATTTTTACAGTTTTGGGAGGGTGTGGGTTCTTGGGTGTCAAGGGTATTTTGAGGGTTTACAGGGGTAATGGGTTTTTGGGTTTCAAGGGAATTTTTGTGTTGGATGTGGGTGTGGGTTTTGGGTGGCAAGAGTATTTTTAGGGTTTAGGGTCGGTGTGGGTTTTTGAGTAGCAAGAGGATATTAAGGGTTTAAGATGAGTGTGGGTTTTGAGTGGCAAGGGGATTTTTATGGTTTAGGGTGGGTGTGGGTTTTTTGGGTGGCAAAGGTATTTTGTAGGTTTTAGGGTGGCTATGGGCTTTTGGGTGGCAAGAGGATTTTTTAGGGTTTAGGAGCGTGCAGGTTTTTGGGTGGCAATCATATTTTCAGGGTTTAGGGTGGATATGGATGTTTAGGGTGGCAAGGGTATTTTTAGGCCTATAGTCTACATGGAGAAAAGCCAGAGTGTGCATGACTGGTTTGGTTGGAGCCAGGTCAAAGCCACTCCTCCCTCCCCTGCACTAGAGCAGGACCACCCACCCGCCCCCAACCAAACCCTTCTACTTACTGGCAGTGCAAGGAACAGAACCATAAAATGGTATTTATAATAGTCTTTTATGTTTCTGCTTCTCGCTCTGCGAGAAAGTAGTGGGGCAATGTTCCTCCATCTGAATGTCTGACAAAATATTGATTACAAAAAATATCTACCTACAACAATATCGCAACAAAAATGTCTATTACAACAATATCAACATGCTATCTCTAACAAGGTAAGTACAAAAATATCGGGAAAAAAATATCGATGTCAAAAATATCGTAATTAAAAAATTCTGTTTTTTTAAATTAAAAAAATATGTAATATAAATAAAATAATACTTATAAATGTAATAAACATAGTTAAAAATATGTTATATTATTTAAGATTCATAAATAATATACATAATTTAATTAAAACATGTATATACCTATAATACATAATATATACTTCCTTAAAAATAACTTTTTAAAATAATTTCAATAACTTATAATAAAATAAAAATATTATAAATTACAAATACATTTACACACAAAAAATAATAATATACATAAAAATTATTAAAAATGTAAAACAAAAAAAAAGTAAATGTGGGATAGCGTAGGGGTAAAAATTACTATTCCCACTCCAGAGAGTGCAACAGTAGGGAACATGTTGGATAGCGTAGGGGTAAAAATTACTATTCCCACTCCAGAGAGTGCAACTGTAGGGAAAGTGTTGGATAGCATAGGGGTAAAAATTACTATTCCAACTCCAGAGAGTGCAACAGTAGGGAAAGTGTTGGATAGCGTAGAAGTTAAAAATAACATACTTATAAATAAATAAATATTTTAAAATTAAAGTGTAAAACAAATTAAAATTCTATTCCCACTTCTGAGAGTGCAACAGTAGTGTTAAATATTGGACGGATTTGTTAGCATAAGCTGAAAGCCATTTTGTATTTCTGGCAGCCTTTTTGTTTGCCATGTGCTCGCCATGTGCTCTGTCCTCCCTCAGTGTTAACTGCTCTTGAAGTCTGCCTAGAGACAAATTATATTTAGCATCTTCCACCTTCGCACATGCCCAGAAGGGCCTAGCTAGTAGAATGCACCTGCTTCTTTAGTATAACTGTCAGGCTATTTTTGCTGCTGCATGGAGAAGTAACTCTCCTCCCACTTTGTTGAGCAAGAAGATCTTGTATGCCCATCTTAGTCATTTTGCATACTTACTTGAGCCAGGACTGCCCCTGAGTATGTAACCCTAAGCATTTATAAAGCCTCCATTTTCTGTACTCCTTAGACTGCCTCATTCAGTTGCTAAGGCGTCTGTGTGACATAGTCTCACTCATTTGAGGTTAATAAAAATGCTCTTTTATATTTCAGCTTCTGTGCCAATTTCTTCTTTGTTGGTTTAAAAGGACCAAGTATCAGTGGGACACCTGTTTCAGGTTTCAATGTTCTTCAAATGCCGCCCAACGTGGGGCTCATCAGAGAAGTGGCTAGCTAAGGGAGTGATCTTGTCAGTAGACAGAAATCTACTGTGGAGGACAGGACAGGACTCTACTAAGGAGGTACTCTGTGCACGGAGATTCTGGGGATTCTCTGTCTCTGCAGCCCGGTATATTTCTGGTCTTCCTGATTTTGATCCTCCACATGATGTCACCCCTGACTGAGAACATTTTTGGCGTGAGTATTTAAAAAAAAAAAAAAAAAGACCGTTAGGTCATTCAGAACTTGGCAGTTAGAATTTGGACAACCATTTGTTTGGTAAGAGTCGTTCTGCGGCTCTTACTGTTGGTTTGATGCCTTGGATTGGTAAGGTAGTTTAGTAATACTTAGAGGCCGATTATGATGGCGGACGACCTGAGTCCGTCCGCCACCATAGAGAAGGAGGGACCGTCCGCAGGGGCAGCGGCGGTCCCTCCGTGCTAATTAGGATGTGACCGCCACCCTAGCGGTCACATCCTGTATTTATATCATTGCGGCGGGTGCTGCTTGAAGCAGCACCCGACGCAATGATAAAAATGTATGTTGTGCATTTGCATGCACAAAGCGGCAGTCACCTCGCGGTGCCTGCCGCTTTGTGCAGGCAAATGCAGGGGGGTACCATAGGTACCCCCCATGTGCACCCCCAACCCCCCCTTCACCCCTGTGGGCCCTCAACGGGCCCCCAAACACAAATCCGTATGCCTTTACACGGCAGAAATGCCGCCGTGTAAAGGCATCTTTCAGCTGGAATCCCAATATGGCTGGCGGTGTCTGATAGACACCGCCAGCCATGTTAAAGCTTTTCCGCCGCGGACGGAAGGCGTCCGCGGCGGAAAAGCTGCGGACTGAAAAACGATCCGCCAGCCATCCTAATCTGGCGGGGGGTCTTTTTCAGTCCGCAGCAGTTTTCCTGCATCCTCCGTGCCGGCGGTGGCTTCCGCCGGCCCGGAGGATGCGGGAAAACCGCAATCCTAATCAGGCCCTTACTGTGGCTTAGATTTGTGTTGGCCAACTTTGGATTAGTATGGGATATATATGTAAATTGCAATTTATGTAGGAAGGTAATGAGGAGATTTTTCTCTGTCTTACTTGTTTGAATGGTGCAACGTACGAAGAGTACCTTAAGCACTACTTTGATTATAATATTTGCATATTTTGCAATATTTTTGGCCTGCTTGTTTCAAGCACACATCGAAGAATGTCTTGCTTTTTGGAGGTACCATATTGAAATGTGAATTAAATTAGCCGGCTCCTTTGAGGGAATAGCTAGATAGGTTTAGGTATAAAAACATATTTCTTCCTTGGTGATTCTGTATCCCCAGGGAATTAAAATATGGATCCTTTTTCTGCACAATTTTATGAATGGAGATATGCAGAGCGATTTTTTGGTGTTCTGCCAGCCAAAGCTAGTGAATTGAGAGTATTTTGGCTTCTTGGAAATGTTTTTTTTTGCAGTCTTTTGGAATACTATTGAGAAGCGTTTCTTGTAAATATGACTTACAACTAGTATTTACAAATAGTTTGGTTTAAGTACAGTCTGTGGGCTGTCCTTTGTTTCTGTCTTAAGTGTTGATCTGTGAGTTAAATGTGTGTTTAAATATCTATGTGGTTTGTGGTTTTACATTGCAACTTCTGTAAGTAAATAGCGATTGCGCTATTTATGAAATAATGGCTATTAAGCGCGTTGTATTATGTTTCCTGAGTGTTTGACCCTTTCTGTACATGTCTGGAATGAGCTCAATGCGTGTGTTTGGGGTTTTTCTTGTTGTCTTCAGTCTGTTATGCAAAATTTCATTTAATTAATATTAAATAAAAATTAAATAAAAATCCAGAAATGAACCATATGATATGCTAAATAAATTATATGTTACTATCTAAATTATAGAGTAAGCAACTATGCACATGTACAAACTGCTAATGCCTAAAAGATAAAATTAGAATTCACATTCAATAGGAATACAAAAAAGGCAGCAAAAACGAAATTGTGTGTTTTGCAATAATTAAACTGACAGCATTTTGTTTAGATACATTGTACTAGATATTAACAGGCAAACACTTCATCTGAAGTACATTTTTGCTGAACTAAAACGCATATTATAGAACACGCGTTGAAAGGCCTCAGTTTTAAATACACAGTCACCATGCTTCCATTTCAACACGTAGGGGCCCATTATAATGTCAGGCGGATTGCCCCAGCCAGGCTGGCTGTAGCCACCGCCAGCCTGGCGGGGGCAACCTGCCCGACATCCACACTCGTTTTCCCCCCGTCATATTAGTATGGCGGGGGGGACCTCGGCGGACGGAAAGACCGTCCGCCGCTTTTCCGCCCCGGTCGCCTTGCGGCCGGGGTGGAAAAGGAATAATATGGTGGCGGTGTCTATCAGACACCGCCAGCCATATTATGATGGTTGCCTTTAGGTGCCTTTCCGCGGCGGCAATGCCGCCACTGAAAGGCATGCGGTCTTCCCTCTCGGGGCCCCCTGCGGGCCCCCAGAGTGAAGTATAGGTGGGGGGTGCACACGGGGGTTACATGTGGTACCCCCCTTCATTTGCATTAACAAAGCGGCAGGCACCGCGTGGTGCCTGCCACTTTGTTAATGCATATGCTGAAATGCATTTTTAGCAGTGTGGCGGGCGGTGCAGAGAGCACCGCCCGCTACAATGCTTACAATGCAGGATGTGCCGCCACTGTGGCGGGCACATTCTAATACCCCCCAGGGGACCCCTGCCCTTATGGCGGGCGGTCCCGAATTCCGACAGGATGGCGGACGGACAAAGTCCGCCCGTCATCCTAATGACCCCCTAAGAAAAGCTTTCGTCAGCTGTGTTTTTACTGCCGCTAAGCAAGCAGCTGTTGGTTTTGTAGGCCAAGGAGAGGCAAAATGTTCACTCAGCCAGGATTTTGTCAGTTAAACACGGGTAAAATCCTGCATGTCAGACTGCTGTTTTAAAAAAAGTTACAAAAATCAGGTTCATTATTTTGTATAACAAGAAAACATTTCAAGTGAGGATTTCCTTTCTTAAAGCCGTTTTTTAAGCACATTCTTGGTTCTGATGTTAAATAATTGTTGTTTTAAAAAAAAAAGTCGTGCAAAAATGTTTCATGTTTCAAGTTAGGCTTCTGTGCTTAGCTTATGAATGAATGTGTCTAAATATGATAGGCAAGGGATGCAGCTTGCTTTTTCTATGTGTAATTATCGAAAATGATTGGTTTAATTTTTTTTTAAATTAATAATGAAAAATTATTTAAAAGATAAGGGCCCGATTCACAGAACTAACTTAAGACAAAATCCTAAACTTACTACCATTTTCGTATTCACAGAAGACACTTACTCATTTTGGTATTCACAGAAGACACTTACTCATTTCGGTATTCACAGAAGTTAGGAGTCCTAACTTTAGGACTCCTAAATGCCTTCTGTGAATACCGAAAGTCTTAAAGTTAGGATTTTTCTCAATTTAGTAGTGGTAAAGTTAGGACTACTAACTTTAGGACTCCTAAATGCCTTCTGTGAATACCGAAAGTCTTAAAATTAGGATTTTTCTCAATTTAGTAGTAGTAAAGTTAGGACTCCTAACTTTAGGACTCCTAAATGCCTTCTGTGAATACCGAAAGCCCTAAAATTAGGATTTTTTCCAGTTTAGTAGTAGTAAAGTTGAGAAAAATCCTAATTTTAAACTTTTCGGTATTCACAGAAGGCATTTAGGAGTCCTAAAGTTAGGAGTCCTAACTTTACTACTACTAAATTAAGAAAAATCCTAATTTTAAGACTTTCGGTAATCACAGAAGGCATTTAGGAGTCCTAAAGTTAGGAGTCCTAACTTTACTACTACTAAATTGAGAAAAATCCTAATTTTAAGACTTTCGGGGGCTGATTCACAGAACTAACTTAAGACAAAATCCTAAACTTACTACTTTTGGTATTCACAGAAGTTAGGATTTTGTCTTAAGTTTGTCTTAAGACAGACTTAAGTTAGGATTTTGTCTTAAGTCTGTCTTAAGTCTGTCTTAAGTCTGTCTTAAGACAAACTTAAGACAAAATCCTAACTTCCGTGAATACCAAAAGTAGTAAGTTTAGGATTTTGTCTTAAGTTAGTTCTGTGAATCGGGCCCTCGGTATTCACAGAAGGCATTTAGGAGTCCTAAAGTTAGGAGTCCTATCTTTACTACTACTGCACTGAGAAAAATCCTAATTTTAAGACTTTCGGTATTCATAGAAGGCATTTAGGAGTCCTAAAGTTAGGAGTCCTATCTTTACTACTACTGCACTGAGAAAAATCCTCATTTTAAGACTTTCGGTATTCACAGAAGGCACTTAGGAGTCCTAAAGTTAGGACTCCTAACTTCTGTGAATACCGAAATGAGTAAGTGCCTTCTGTGAATACCAAAATGAGTAGGTGCCTTCTGTGAATACCAAAATGATAGTAAGTTTAGGATTTTGTCTTAAGTTAGTTCTGTGAATCGGGCCCTGTGTGCTTTTAAATTTGTTTTTTAATATTCATAACGCCTAATACTCATTGTGTGACCTTCTAGTATTAAAATTAAATTTAAGTTGTGTTGTATCGCATAATGAGGATATTTGCATATGGAATTTCACTCTGCGTAGGCGTAAAATAACTCATTTTTATGAAGGTATATATGATTATTTTCAATTTCTAACTCCTGGGTCTATGTAATGAACATTTTGATAATGAATATTATGCAAAGAAATTATAGGATATTCATTTTAAGTGCCCCAAATATCAAAGTCGAAATTGGGTAAAAAGCACTATTTAAACAGCCTTTTTTTCATTTAGAGTAGCTTTTAAAGTGCCGTAGGCTTCAGTAAATGCATACATTTAGTTATAAAACAAATAGCTGACCTTTATATTGCTGCAAAACTCTACTGCACCCTGCTTATAATTGAAAATATATCTAAAACCAGCAGAAGTTATTCTTTTAACTGCAAACAGGGGGATAGGTGCTTTCCAGCTTTCTGTCTCCAGGTGAATTGGGACAGCCGCATGGACACCTTTGAATACAGAATAAGACAGCCTGGAAGAGTTAAATGTCAGTTGTATATTTAGAAACCTGGCAGGGCTCCCAGAGAAGGTCTGCGTTGACATTTTGTTGTTGGCAAAGCAAGTTTTTATGCACTCGTATGAATATACCACGATACAATTGCATATGTAAGCTTTGACATATTTATACATCACTAATGCTAGGGCTGAGCCAATGGGATTTAGTTTGAATTCATTCGCCCTCATGTTTTAGTTGTACATTTGATAAAAGGATTGGGGTTTGGGTATTCATGTGTTTTTCTAGCTCTCTCAAAAGTGCTATGTACCTCCTATAACTTTGTTTATGCCTAGCTGCTACAAATAGGGGTTGATAGTGTTGACAGAAGTGAAACCTGTTTCAGGTTTCCTACTGTCAAAATGGGGGAAGGAGGCTAGCTCCTCTACAAATTAAGGCTAGGTAATATGTATGTTGCTCTCTCCTTTTCTCAATTTTTTTTTAACCTGTCTAAACTGTCTGTGAAATAGCAATGAGACATTTAATTGGCTATTCAGTAATGCTGTTTTAAACATTGTTAGCATTAATAAAATGAATAAATATATAGGTATTATTACTGCCCTTCCTGTTTGATGAAATTATGACAGGATCGGTAGTCTAGATTGTTGTTCCCTTATTTTGATCTTTAAGGGGAATTAGATGTGGGTAGTTTTTGTTCTACAAGTCTTAGGTGATAACACCATTATTGGAGTTTTGCAAGGGCATTGCTAGTTTTTTTTATTAGCTAGTCTGTGTAAATAAACTGACAGTCCGTATTAGAGCTGGTGTTGTATAGTTTGGATCATGAAAAGTACAACGCAGGGAAGATGCCCTTGTAATCCTTAGCAAAAATGTTTTGAAGAAAAATGTGTTTTATAGATAAGAGCCCCTGTGAAATTAGCTGTTTTAGATTTTCCTGCTGCTCCTATAACATGAGAATTCAGAAAAGGGGGTGGTGATGGACAGAGCATCTGAGTTAAACAGAACACTCATACCCAGTCAAAAGATCAGGGCTTGATCCATCACCGTTTTTTAGCTCACTGCACCATCCCAGTTCAGAACCTGGCTACATGCAAATTAGTCTGTCCCTGGCCCAGTGCATCATGGGAACAGGGCAGACCAAACTACCAAGCCAATTCTTTACTGGAAAGGAAACAAGCTTCCGGGGACCGGTTTCTGGCATTGCAGCCGTCTTCGGCCCTATAACATGAAAACATGGTCCTAAGCGTACAATGTAGGTATAGCCTACAAATCTGTCACACCTATCTCACTTCTAAGCACTGAAGCTGACTATGATTGTAATCATTTACATGTAGGAGTAAGGGTAAGATGTGTTAGTATTTCTCTGCATTTTATGTTGGTTTGTAGACCTTGTATACCCTGTTAAGCGCTCTGATTTCCTCACGGGCAAGTTTGCGCTCTATAAGGCACTACAATAAATAAATAAATAAGAAGAATCATTTTAGAAGTGTCTGCAGTCTTGTACAAGTAATGTAAAGTTTATGAGCAAAAGTGTAGAACATTTCCTTTTTTGAGGGTTTTCAGATTAGTACACAGGAATACACCAATGTGAGGATTTAGAGTATGTCTGTGTTGTTTTTCTCTGAGTTTAGTAAATTAATATATGGGAGGTCCCAAGATTAGGACATTTTGAAACTATGCTCTCTGTTGATAGACTGTTTCTGTTCCTTGTCTAAAGACCTTTTGTTCTGTCCACCAATAGATATTTGCTGCTGTACAAACCACTACCAGAGGGGCCCGGACATCAGATTCAGCCTGGGGAGTCAGCGTCAGCACCAATCCATCTTGAAGCCAAAGTGAAGGTAACCAGCACAGGCATTGCTGGCAACTAGGACCTCAGTCAAGGCAGAAGCCCTGTGATCAAGTGTATACCCCTGCCACTGTCTTGGGCAAAAGACGGAGTCACATATCAGAAAGGAGAAATTGTGGTTGATGCCCAGCTGAGAGTCACAGACCGACCAGAACGGCAAGGAGGCTTTGCTTGAGGTGACCCCTTTTGAAACAAGGGTTGCTTCAGTGTTCCTAGCATCAGGCCTTTGAATTCTGGTCCCAAAGTGAATACAAGTTTGCTCCTTGTTTGTTGGTTAAGAGATACCTGGGTACCCTGGATGTAATATGTGGCATCAACGAATGAGCAGTGCGCCAGCAGAGCAATGCAGGAGTTAGGGAAGGACTGGAGATTAGGGTACCGGTGCTGTGTCTCTGGTGCCTGTTAGATTGAAGTGAAGAAAACTGGTGCACTGCCTGAGACACTGGACAGGATCGCTAAGAGCATTTGCCTGGTGGGTGACTGCCCTATCCTGAAAGAAGATACTTTTTCCTTGAAACTGGACTGGGATTTTTGAGTTGCGAGTTGTGCAGCTCCACCGTGGAAACAACAAGAGCCTGCCTGTGAGGCTCAAACGGACACAGGGAGAAGACTCCCCTCTGGCTTAGTTGTACAGCAGCTTCAACTTCCCCAAGGACTTTTTTTTTCTCTTTTTCTTGTCAATAATGTACCCCTTTAGTCATCCCATTTTTGAGGAGGAACAGCCCTTTGCAGCTCTTTGTTCTAATTCCTATGGCCCTGTGTGGTCCTCCTGGTCCCTTGGAGCCAGGATTGTTTTTGTAATAATATGTTTAGTCGCTTTAATATTTGCATTAGTTATACTTATGCAGGAAAAAAAGAATTCTGAGCAATTGATAAATGTGACTTTGCCCTTTCCTTGAATGTATTAAATTGATCTTCTAGCCCTCATAAAAGGAAAATGGAACAGTCTAGTGAAGATATTTTTATTAGAAATGTCCTGTTAGCTATTCCGAAATTTAAAATGAATAGTCACTGTAATGTATAGGAGCCCTGAAAATGTTTACTAGATGATTTTAGGATTTGCTTTTGCTTAAGACTAGGAACAATGATAATTCTGTTTGTGATAGTGGTCATTACTTTCTCCTGCTATCTGAATGTTAATTATGACCTAATGCTTCATTCCCTTTGTATTCTTGTTTATACCCACTTAATGAAATGTTTAGAATGGAAAATGCCCACCTAGCAATGAATTAGGATATTGATAAATGTATGAAAAATTAATATGAAAATATTTTCTATGTTCCTACTGGATCATAGGAATGTCTTTAGCTCATGCTAAAAGGACAATCCATTAAATATTGGACGGATTTGTTAGCATGAGCTGAAAGCCATTTTGTATTTCTGGCAGCCATTTTGTTTGCCATGTGCTCTGTCCTCCCTCAGTGTTAACTGCTCTTGAAGTCTGCCTAGAGACAAATTATATTTAGCATCTTCCACCTTTGCACATGCCCAGAAGGGCCTAGCTAGTAGAATGCACCTGCTTCTTTAGTATAACTGTCAGGTTATTTTTGCTGCTGCATGGAGAAGTAACTCTCCTCCCACTTTGTTGAGCAAGCAGATCTTGTATGCCCATCTTAGTCATTTTGCAAGCTTACATGAGCCAGGACTGCCCCTTGGTCTTATGCTGAGTATGTAACCCTAAGCATATATACAGCCCCAGTTTTCTGTACTCCTTAGACTGCCTTATTCAGTTGCTAAGGCTTCTGTGTGACGTAGTCTCACTCATTTGAGTTTAATAAGAATGCTCTTTTATATTTCAGATTCTGTGACAATTTCTTCTTTGTTGGTTTAAAAGGACCAAGTATCAGTGGGACCCCTGTTTCAAGTTTCAATGTTCTTCAGTAGGGAAAGTGTTGGATAGAGTAGGGGTAAAATTTACTATTCCCACTCCAGAGAGTGCAACAGTAAGTAAAGCGTTGGATAGCACAGGGGTAAAAATTACTATTCCCACTCCAGGGAGTGCAACAGTAGGGAAAGTGTTGGATAGCGTAGGGGTAAAATTACTATTCCAACTCCAGAGAATGCAACAGTAGGGAAAATGTTGGATAGAGTAGGGGTAAAAATTACTATTCCCACTCCAGAGAGTGCACCAGTAGGGAAAGTGTTGGATAGCGAAGGGGTATTACTATTCCAACTCCAAAGAGAGCAACAGTAGGGAAAGTGTTGGATAGCGTAGGGGTAAAAATAACATACTTTTAAATAAATTAATATTTTACATTTTATTTTAAAAATTAATAAATAAATATAAACTATTTACAAATACCAATACATAATTATTAAAAACATGATTAGCAATACATAATTAGGTAAAAATAAATTAATAATAAATAACAATTAATAATAATGAATTGCCAATTAATAATTAATTAACAATAATATAATTAACAAAAGCAATCATTTAAATTAAATTATTACTTAATTACATTTAAATTACTTCTCACCCTATTCCCCTATAAACCCACAACCCGCT
The DNA here is from genome assembly GCF_964261635.1 of Lissotriton helveticus. Classification (NCBI taxonomy): domain Eukaryota; kingdom Metazoa; phylum Chordata; class Amphibia; order Caudata; family Salamandridae; genus Lissotriton; species Lissotriton helveticus. The sequence goes on along the minus strand of NC_136072.1, from coordinate 31,307,908 downwards.
ATAGAACATAATTATCAATTAATCAATTGATTGAAATTAATTACCAATTAATACAATGTAATTACCAATTAAAATGATTTTATAATTCCTAAAAATTAAAAATGAATTTAGTATAATTAAATTACTTCCCATCCTATTCCCCTATAAACCCCTAACCCACTACAGAACATAATTATCAATAAATCAATTAAATAAAATTAATTACCAATTAATAGAATTTAGTTACCAATTAATTAAAATTAATTAATAATTCCTAAAAATTAATAATGAATTTAGTATAATTAAATGACTTCCCACCCTATTCCCCTATGAACCCACAACCCGCTACGGTACTAAAATACAAATGGGCCCATTAGGCCCATAATGGCGGGGGTCCTGTCCGGCGTATTAGGATGCGCCCGTCACTGTGGCGGGCGCATCCTGCATTTTTAACATTGTGGCGGGCGGTGCTCTCAGCACCGCCCAACACAATGCTAAAAATGCTTGTATGCATTCGCATACACAAAGCGGCAGGCACCGCGCAAGGCGACCGGGGCGGAAAAGCGGCAGATGGTCTTTCCGTCCACCGCGGACCCCCCAGCCATGCTAATATGGCGGGAGGTCATTCTGGTTAGGATGGTGGGCGGATTGCCCCCGCCAGGCCAGCGGTGGCTACCGCCAGCCTGGCGGGGGCAATCCGCCCGCCAACCTAAGGGGCCCCAAAATGTACCTAAATTACTTTAAATAAAATACATATTAAATAAATAATAATATACATAAAAATCACATAAAAATCAATATTAGTAACATCGATATTACTATCAACGATATTAACAAAATCGGTATTACTTACCTTCGAAATTCTGTCCCTTCGATATTTAAACATCGACATTATTGTATGTCGATATTTAAAAATCGATATTTTGTCTGCCTACCCCTCTACCCACATGGAGGAGCCACCCCTGATTCGTGGTGAAGGCATGCGCGTTTGAGTCATAAAAACGCCTGCAAAGCATGCAACGTTGATAGGTATTTGCTCCCCAGTTCTTTCTCCTTTCGGAGTTTCCTTAGTTTCCAGTTCCTTCCCTTTCATCCACCCCAGTCCCTTAATCCTTTTCTACTGTCTGTGATATCTGGGGATACATGTCAGGTGCAAAGAGGCACCTACATTACTTGAAGGAGGAGGTCCTGCAGGTCTTAACTGCCCTTTACAGATCACCTCTTTGAAACATCAGTAGGATTGAAGAAATGAAACTGGGTAAATTTCGAATTTATGTAATACTGAATTATATTAACCCTGGGCGAAGGACTTCGCTACGCCCACGAAGTTCTCACGAGAAATGCGCATGCGCGGGCGGCCGCGCATGCGAATTAGTATGCGAGACGGCGGCGCGATTACAAGAGGGAGCCCCGGGGGACGCAGCGTACAAGGTAAGTGGTTTCTATTCATTTTTAAAAGGTAATGTAAGTATTTAGGGAGGGCGGGAGGGCGGGAGGGCGGGAGGGAGGCGGGTGGCGCGTAGTGGGGCTACGCGAAGTGCGTGGGTGGGCGTAGTTTCTCGCCCACTTCACGTAGCTTCGCGTAGCCCCACTACGCCTACTACGCCCAGGGTTAATTTATATCTGCCTGATGCATTGTCAGTCAGTGTGTTGGAGCTCAAGAGTTTTTAATTACGGGGCATATTTACAAGCCCCATTCACCACTGGAACGTCACTTTTTATGAGGCTTAGCACCATTTCCCATATTTACAAGGTGGCTTAACACCACCTTGTAAATATGCCCCTTTCTCCCGCCGTCCCCTGCGACAAAGGGGTATGCAATGGGTGTTGCAGTGGGCATTCCACCACAACACCTTTTGCTTTTTGACGATGCCCCAGATTAATAAGGTTGAGGCAGCCTTGTCTTAGAATGCTGATACAAGGAGAAATGATGAACTTTTCCTTGCTTGTTGCTCTTTAGATGTTTGCTGCAGAATCACCCTCATTGTGTGGAAGAAGGTGCCCCTTCCTTCCTGTCCCTCAGGGCTCCTCCCTTTCTCCCCTCCTTTTTAATTTATATCTAACCCCCCTATCCGTTCCCTGCAAGGCAGCAAGGTCACTGCTTTTAACTACGCTGATGATATCCAGCTAGTTTTTTATATTGATTCCTCTGATCAGTCTATTCACAACTTCCAGTCAACTCTGTGCCTCATTAGTAACTGGATGGAGGATAATCATTTAAAACTCAACCCTGATAAATCTGAGTTGGTTCTAACCGGTGGTGTCTCCAACCCTTGGAGCTCTAATTTTTGGCCTTCCTGCCTTGGTCCCCCCCCCCATGCCCCGTGGACTCTGCCAAGAGCCTTGGAGTTATCGTCTGTAAGGACCTTTCTTTAAAGCCCCATATCAACGCGGTGATCTCCTCCAGTTTTTTCCATCTCCGGAAAATCCGTAAGATCTCCCGCTTCCTAACCAGAGAGGCCCTCACTTTGGCTCTTTTGGCCCTAGTAGTGTCGAGGCTTGATTATGCCAACTCTCTTTACGTAGGCATCCCTGCTTACCAGCTAAACCGCCTACAGTTGGCGCAGAATCAGGCCGCACGTTTAATCTTCCATCAACCTAGACACCACCATGTTCGTCCCCTGCTTAAAGCTCTTCACTGGCTTTCGGTGTCTAAGCGCTGCGAATTTAAATTGGGTTGTATCACCTTTAAGGCATTGGCAGGCCAGGGTCCTTTGTTTATCTCTTCCCTCCTTCATCACTACCACCCATCACGTAACCTTCGCTCTTCTCACCTGGCTCTGCTCAGGACCCCTCCTTCAAACGCAAAAAAACATGGGGGCCTTAGATTCTCGTTCCTTGCCCCTTCTCGTTGAAACGCACTTCCCCTGGAGCTGAGATCTACTAACTCCTATGCTCGCTTCAGGTCACTCCTGAAAACCTTCTTGTTCCATGAAGCTTATGATTAAAATTTGTTTGAGTTACCTCACTGCTGCACTGTCTACTCCTCCCCCGCTCACAGCGCCATGAAACCGTTTGGTGTAAGCGCGCTCAATAAATGCTTTTAACATAACATTGAACATAACATAAACAATCACCCCCGCAGCATAGGTACCCTTGCAATATGGTGGTAGTGTGGCTGCATTGGCGCTAGGCTGCATTTTTTATGCCAGCGCTAGAGGAAACACTGGGGTGCGTCATATTCTTCTGAAACAGGCACATCTGTCGGAGCACAGTGTTCCCAAATTTGGCATAGCACCATTCTCCGACATTTCTTTGGAAATATATCCTCTAAGTGTTGAGTTGACGTTCATGTCGGTACGTTTTTACAAAATTATAATAAACAACATAATAAAAACACTGCTTCTGGTTAGCAGGAATTTGTAAGAGACTGCACTGCAACTTGTCCATTGACCAACTCAGCTATCAGGAGTCTTATTGTGAATATTGGGGTGAACCAACAAGAAACAAAATAATCTAAAACTTAAAAAATGTATCACAGGTACCTGTCGAAGTGTAGCTATCACTCTCATCTCCAGAACCAGAACCAGTGTCAGCGAGGAAAAACCCATAAGAAGACTGACCAATGAAAGATACATTTGCTGTGCCTCTTGATCCTGAAACACACAGAAAATAAATGGTAAAATATGAAAAAGAATCAGCAAATTTCTGCAAATTTCGTTCACTAGGTAATCACAGTGGCTCAGATTCACGTCTGCAAATGCACAACTGTTTGGTGCACCAGCATGTTTGTGGATATCTTTGAACCCAGGGGCAAACAAGGCCAAAATCATGTTGAACCATGTTCCTATTTGTGATGGTGGTGATGTTGTGGTTCTGATCAAATACCCACACATTAAAATGCTTACATCTAGTATACACACCGCTTAATTTCTTTTTGTTTATCACATCCTTTTGGTCACTTTACTCTTAATAGAATGCCTTGGACCTGAGCTGAACCCAGAGTGCAAGAAGCAAGAGAAGAAAGCAGGAGCATAAGTGCGCATGTGGAGTGGGACAACCAAATGGGTACACCAGTACCAGAACGGTTGACAAGATCCCAGTTAAGCTGCACATTCAGCCACACTGACCCAACAAGTAGGGTGGCTCGTAATGCCAAGCCACTGCCCACTTGCCAAGGAGTCTTAGCGTGCAGACCACCACAGGCAGAAGCAACAAGGATGGCTAGCTTTGGTGTCAATGGGACTGGGACTCTTCTGGCCTCGGTGGCTCTAGAGAACTCTGAGAAGGACAACTGTATCTAGGTGGACAACCTATTATTGACAGTGATATTTCTGGTATCTGATGTAGTATTGGTGGGGTCATGATGTTGTTGGTGGTAGCATTGGCGGTGGTGGTATTGATGGTATTATTGTTGGTATGGCTGGCGATTTTGGTAGTGGTGTTGGTGATGCTCCATTGTTCTGTTATTGATGGTATTGATAGTGGTGGTATTGGTGTTACACTTGTTGGTATTAGTGGTCATGGAGGTGTTTGAATTGGTATTGTATTGGCAAAGGTGTTGGTATTGGTAGTGTGTGGTCTGTCTTCTGAGCAGTATTGGTGGTGATGGTATTGGTATTGTGGTGCTAGTATTGCTTGTGCTAAGAATGGTGGTGGTGTTGTGTGGCTCATAGTAGTAGTATTGGTGGTAGTGATACTGGTTGTGGTAATTAGATTTGTGATCATCATGGTGGGGTGATGGTATGGTATTAGTAGTGCTGGTGGTGATAGTATGGTATTAGTGTAGTCATGGTATTGTTGGAGGTGACATTCATGGTGGTGATGGCATTTATGTTGATATTGGTAGAATTGTTGGCAGTATTGGTAATAGTATTGGCAATGTCTGGTGGTGGTGGTACTGGTGGTTTTGATGGAAGAAGTACTATTGTTTATGTTAGTCGTATTGTTGGTGGTGGTATTGGTGGTCATTGTGATGGTGTTATGGCTGTGGTGCTGGTGTTATGTTATGTTATGTTATTAATACTTGTAGAGCGCGAGATTACCCTAGGGTGTCCTGGCGCTAAGTACTGATTTCCTGGCAAGCGTAGGCCTAGCAACAAGAGAAATGCCATGTCTTAAGGCCCTTGCGAAAGGAGATGATGTCTGCAGCATTTCTAAGTTGGAACGGGTGTTCGTTCCAGGCTTTAGCTGCACTGTGAACAAAACTTCTACCTCCCCAGTTAGTCTTTTTGAAAAGGGGGATTTGAATGAGTATGGCTCCAGTGGATCTTAATATTTTCCCTAGGATGTACCAAGAGAATGTAACCCTAATAAACTCCGGACCAATGCCATTGACGGCTTTAAAGACAATAGATAGTGCTTTAAAGCATGATCTTAACGGTATTGGGAGCCAATATAGTTTTCTCAGGTCTCCTTTGACCCAGGTTGACCTGGATGTTCTGGTCAGCAATCTGGCTGCCGCGTTCTGGACCAATTGCAACTTGTTCATATGTTGTTTTTGAACATTGAGATAAAGACTGTTGTAATAGTTCAGCCGCGACATTATGAGAGGTGTCACCACCGTCCTGAGATTATTTTTAGCCAAGAAGACCTTTATTTTCTTGATGATTCTGAGGACCATGAAACATGCTGAGGTAACCATGTTCACATGATCCCCCATGGTGAGTTTATCATCCACCATTATCCTCAGATTCTTGGCTTTCCTTGATGGTTCAGGACACAAGCCCAGATCCTCCGGCTACCACTCTTGTGTCCAGACCAAAGGATTGTTACCAAATTTCAAGACCTAGGTCTTACCCGATGTCTGGTGGTATTGATAGTTTGTGATATTGGTCCTGTAGTATTGGGGGTAGTGGCATTAGTGGTGATGGTGTTTATGTTGGTGGTATTGATGGTGGCATGTGTGGGAGTAGCACTGGAGGTGATGGCATTACTGCTGAAATTGGCGGTGGAGGAATTGCTGGTATTATTGGTGGTATAGGCTTCATTAGTGGTAGTGGAATCAGTCATCTTGGTGGCGTTGTTGGTATTAAGTGATGATGATAGCATTGGTGGTGGTGATATTGTGGTTCTGATCAAATACCCACTGATTAATTTGCTTACATCTAGCACACCCTTGCCTTAATTTCTTTTTTTATATCACATTGGATGGTCTGACACCCCCAAGATGGCCACTTAATGTTATAAATAAATAACAAATATGCGGTGAATCTCACAATAACCTCACACCAAAAGCATTACAAAATGCCTACTGAAGCAATAAATGATTTGCATAAAATATATATTTTTAGAGGTAATGTAGCTTCTCATGCATTGCAATTCAAGCACTCCATAGGAGGAGGGATGATACTCCAAACACCCAATAGCATGACAGTGAGAGAGACATATTCCTCTGGGCTGATCTAAAATGTCATTGACATTGTCTCATGCCAGTGGCTGAAACAGGTTGATAGAAACAATCCAGCGGTTGAAACGCGTTGACCCAAACCCCGCTTTATGCATTTTGGAAGCAACAGGTCTTGCAGAGAGTTGTCCTGTGAACCCATTGCTAAAAATAAACTGAACAAGGAGCAAGGTTGGAGAGATTATCCAATTCATCACATCGTATATTGACCTTATCCTTTGCTGTACCTTACTGTCATAGCCTTAGTTTGGCATTTGGAGATCAGACAAGTGAGAAACTCAATGAAGATTCTATACCCTTTGACACATTTTCATTTATGCCTTTTCAATGGCTTATCAGTGACTTCACCACAGATATGAAGATTTTGCTCCCGCCTGTTGACCACATTGCTTTGCGAGTACCCACTTCCCTTACATTGACTTTAAGCAGTATGGGCAGAAATTCTCAACAAAAATACCTCTTTCCTTTTGGGCAGTATCCCTTCGAACCCTACAAAACTTGCTTTCCTTGCCACAGATGTATACTCCAAGCCCAAGTCTCACAAACCCTCCACACTGAATAATGTTGCTTGACAGCTGCTTACATCTGGCACTACATTAGGTGAATTTCTGTCAGGAAGTCAGCTTTGCCTTTTTGCCTTTTTCATTGACTTGAATTAGCTTTCCTTACCATTGAGTATCAATGGATGCTATGCATTGCACCACTTACTTATGAAATGTGCACATGGGACAACATTAACATTGCAGAATAGATGTTACAGTGGAATCAATAAATGCCTCTAAATAAAAGACCCTCTATTGCATCTTTGTTGGCCATGTAGGCAGGTGGGATATGAGTAGGTTTGTAATTTGTTAGACTGTATCTTTTAACTATTGTGTTGTCTATACCCATATAGTGTGTTTTTTGGTTAGCAGGTTACTATCTGACTACCTGCTTTATGGCTCTCTTAGGGGCATTTTAAAATGGAAGTCTCAGCGTGAGCCTTCTTGGCTGAGCGCCGCGTTCCGCCACTGCTGAAATGCAGGGCTGCACCATATTGAAGACAATATGGTGCCGCCCTCTATTTCCCCCTGTGTAGGTACGAAATTTAGCTGTCTAGCGCCAACACAGGCACCCTTGCACCATAGTGCAAGAGTGTCTGCATTGCAGGGGAACATTGTTTATGTACAGAAAGGTCCCCCTTCCTCCTCATAAACAATCTTTAGATGGAGTTTGGTGACTTCTATGTGTGCTGCTTAATGCAGCTCACATAGAAGTTGCAAAACGTCATTTTTTAATGATTGCTTAATTTGCAGGAAGAGACACCTTCCTGCACATAAACAATCAATGGTGTTTTCCTGTTTCCATATGTGCTGCACAACGCGGACGCGGCTGAACCTGACAGCAGGGACGCTGCAAGCTGTATTGTGACTACAACCAGATTAATAGTAACACTTACTTTCTCTGTGCGCTCTCGCCAGAATTTTAACTATTGCTCTCACTGAAACTATATATTGCACTTTTTAACTATTTAACAGAGCAGTACACTCCCTCGCCCCGGTCCGACGCGGCAAGTGCCGTTGCGCGGAGAGCTCTTGGGAGATACAGTTGGCAGGCACTTTCGGTTGGGGTTAGCGTGCTAGTATCCCACACCCCCACCACTATTTAGTTAGATGCCTGTGCGCAAGCGCAGCGGACGCGCGCAATGGGCGTGCCAAAGTCAAGCCCGTCTGCACCCGTTCGTGCTTGAACCAGGCTCAGGCCCCCACCCCCCCCCCGGCTCCTCAGACTCTAAGAAAATAATGTACTCAGGTACAGAGCTAAAAAACGTTGACCCAGCAACTCCTGCAACTATGTGCCCTCTCATGGAGTTAGATGCCTCACCAAGCGGCCCCTCTGCTGCCTGTCCTAACTGTGATTTTAAACTAGTTACTGAGGCAAGTCTGGCTATTTGTAAGGCACATTCTGCCTATTTTAATCATGAAAACATCACCGCTGCACTAATAAATGCAAGCTCAATAGTTAAACATGGGGCATATTATCAAGGGAGTTTATCTCCGCTTTTTTGGCTTCAAAAGCCAACAAAGCGGAGATTAAATGATCTCCCTATTACCAAGCTGTCGCTAACACCAGTTAGCGACAGCTAGTAGGAGATAGCGACCATCTTGGGCCCCACTTTGCATGTCAGTGATATTTATCACTAATGACATGCAAAGTGGGCGTGCCAAGATGTTAGCGCCTGGAAACAGTCGCTAACATCGCTATCTCCTATTACCAACTTTTGGAGATATTCGCGCTAAGTGCGAATATCTCCAAAAGCTAACGCCTGCCCTGAGCATTTCTTAGCCATGTTATCTAATGGGAGGTGGATAACATGGCTAAGAGCATTAGCTCGATAATGCATGAATATCGCTGACTTTTCAGCGATATTCATGCATTGCGGCCGTTTTTTATCGCATTTGCGATAAACCTTGGTAATACCAAGGTTTATCTGCGATAAAAATTGCCGCAGCTGAGCGGTAACATTTTGGGGCATATTACCAACGTTAAGCGATATTTATCGCTAACGATGCTTAGCAACGAATTTTTTAACGCTAAGCATCGCCAGAAATTATCGCAGATAAACCTTGCTATTATCAAGGTTTATCGCAAATGCGATAAAAAACGGCCGCAATGCATGAATATCGCTGAAAAGTCAGCGATATTCATGCATTACCGAGCTAATGCTCTTAGCCATGTTATCCACCTCCCATTGGATAACATGGCTAAGAACTGCTCAGGGCAGGTGTTAGCTTTTGGAGATATTCGCGCTTAGCGCGAATATCTCCAAAAGTTGGTAATAGGAGATAGCGATGCTAGCGACTGTTTCCAGTCGCTAACATCTTGGCACGCCCACTTTGCATGTCATTAGTGATAAATATCACTGACATGCAAAGTGGGGCCCAAGATCGTCGCTATCTCCTACTAGCTGTCGCTAACTGGTGTTAGCGACAGCTAGGTAATAGGGAGATAATTTTATCTCCGCTTTCTTGGCTTTTAAAGCCAAAAAAGCGGAGATAAACCCCCTTAATAATATGCCCCACTGTCTCTAACCAAGCAATAGCGATAATTATTGCTATTGCTTGGTAATATGCCCCCATAAGTACGAGATATCAGACTTCTTAATAGAGCAGTACCTTGACGTTCTTTTTATACCTGAAACCTGGACAGACCCCTCATCGGGACCCGACCTTACCGCTGCTACCCTGGAGGGTTATGCACCCTTTAGACAAGATAGACCTAATAAAAAGGGCGGTGGGTTAACGATAATTTATTGTAGTAAATTCACAGCTAAGATAGACAATATACCATCTCAGACTTGTGAAGCAGTGAATTTTTCTATCCTGCTCACCCCTTCTCAAATTTTTAAGGGTATCTTACTTTATCATCCCCCAGGATCCCAGAAAGAGTTTCTTTCCACACTGAGTAACTTTTTGGAGCCCCTGGCAGCTGAACCCACTCTGACTAATCTAGGTGATTTCAATTTTCATCTTGAAAATTACTCCGACAATGATACGACCACGCTGCTCTAAGAACTAGAGGCTTTAGGTCTTTCACAACGGGTATCCAATCCAATCCCACGCACTTAGCTGTCCATACCTTAGATGGCCTTTTCGCCAGATGGCCTTTTCGCCAGCTCTCAAGCTATCTGCCTAAAGAGTATTCTTCCCTTGGTCTGGACTGACCATAGCGCGGTCATATTTAATATCCATATCAAGAAAAAACTGACACCTAGTACCTCTTCAAATACTCCTGTAGTAATTAGAGCCTGGAAGAGCATTGATCCTCAGCTCTTCAAAGTACATCTGTCCTCAACTCAACCAGAAGCTTCTTCAGACCCTAATGTAGCGTTGTCAACTTACTCTAACTGGCTGCATAACGCATGCAACCTGTTGGTGCCAAAAGAAAACTTTTTGAAAAATTGCTGCTCTCCATCGGTCCCATGGTTCTCTGAACCCCTTAGAGTACAGAAGAAACTGTGCAGAAATTTTGAGACAGTTGCGTAAAAATTACAACAAACAGGAAAAAATCCTCTATAAAGAAGCACTTACTAAATATAAATTGCTGATCGCGCAGGAGAAAAGCAAATATTATGTGAATCCGTGCAAGATTCCAATCTGCTTCTCTACCAGGTAGTTGCCAAACTATCAGGACAAACATCGAACTGTAACCCAGCTCCCTCACAGGCATTATGTGACTCCCTGGCTAACTATTTCTTTGAAAAACTGAATGATATTTACACTAACTTTTCATCTCAGACCAAAATGCTAAGCGCGAATATCTCCAAAAGCTAACACCTGCCCTGAGCAGTTCTTAGCCATGTTATCCAATGGGAGGTGGATAACATGGCTAAGAGCATTAGCTCGGTAATGCCTGAATATCGCGGACTTTTCAGCGATATTCATGCATTGCGGCCGTTTTTTATCGCATTTGCAATAAACCTTGGTAATACCAAGGTTTATCTGCGATAAAAATCGCCGCAGCTCAGCGGTAAAATTTTGTCTCTAACCAAGCAATAGCGATAATTATCGCTATTGCTTGGTAATATGCCCCTAGATGCCTACATCCCTAACCGGGCCCTACGTTCTTCTACAGCACATCTGCTTAAGGTCCCACATACTAAAACCGCATCATGGGGTGATAAACGCTTCATCGTTGCCACAGCCAAACTTTGGAACTCCCTCCCAATTGAGATCAGATGCAGCCAATCTTTGCTAGCTTTTAGAAAATTGACAAAAACCTGGGGGCATATTATCAAGGGGGTTTATCTCTGCTTTTTTTACTTTAAAAGCCAGAAAAGCGGAGATAAAATTATCTCCCTATTACCTAGCTGTCACTAACACCAGTTAGCGACAGCTAGTAGGAGATAGCGACCATCTTGGGTCCCACTTTGCAAGTCAGTGATATTTATCACTAATGACATGCAAAGTGGGCGTGCCAAGATGTTAGCGACTGGAAACAGTCGCTAACATTGCTATCTCCTATTACCAACTTTTGGAGATATTCGCGCTAAGCGCGAATATCTCCAAAAGCTAACACCTGCCCTGAGCAGTTCTTAGCCATGTTATCCAATGGGAGGTGGATAACTTGGCTAAGAGCATTAGCTCGGTAATGCACGAATATCGCTGACTTTTCAGCGATATTCATGCATTGCGGCCGTTTTTTATCGCACTTGCGATAAACCTTGGTAATACCAAGGTTTATCTGCGATAAAAATCGCCGCAGCTAAGCGGTAAAACTTTGTCTCTAACCAAGCAATAGCAATAATTATCGCTATTGCTTGGTAATATGCCCCCTGGTTGTTCAACCGATAAATTCCTCTGTTATCTAGTTTATGCCCGTTGTCCTCAGCGCCGAAACACCCACGGGTATTTGTGCGCTCTACAAATCTCATGAATAAATAAATAAACGCATGAACATGATAACAGCAAAAACAAGGAGAAATTAACTATTTCGACTCGTTTTGCCATGGTGCTGCCCTATATTTACGCCACCCTTGTAAAAAGGGAGCAGCATTAAAATCAATGGGTGTTGTGGTGGAATGCCCACCACAACATCCTTTGTCCACTCTTTTCATGCTAAGTATAGTGTGAAAGGGTGCCTTATTTACAAGGCAGCATTAAACACATTAGGTGTCACACTGACGGGAACCAGTGCCTGTACGTGAGCTTCCAAACTGAACCAGATCACTTGACAGCCTCTTGGGTATATTTGGCGTGCCAAGGTGCTGATTTATTTTTGCCCCCACGCATTGCGCCATCACTAATCTGGAGATATTTCGTGAACTTGATGGTACACAAGTTCAATCACCTTGGCTACACTAAAGGAATCATACAAGGATACTATTTGGTTTTATTATCAACCCTATGTCCTGAAGATGGTCTGATCGTCTCATCGCCAACACAGACCGAAACGTCGATTGCGAAATCTATTTCTTTGTTCATTTGTAGGAAATGTTTTCTGTTGTATCAGATTGTTTTACTTTATCAATTCATAGAATAGATGTATACATAGTTTCCTTGCAGTCGAATGTTTGTTACCTCTAGAACTATGTTTGGTTGATTTCAACTTCATTCTCCCTGGTCCTTATTTGTTCATATATTATATATATGCTTTGTTTGAAGTAAATTCTGCCCTGTGTATTACATTTTAAGATTTTATGACAGAATCCTGCTGAGCAAAATTATTCGTTCACTGCTAGATTGTTCAAGAGTTCACTACTAATTAGGGTTGAACGGCAATAAATCTTTTTGAGATATTATTTCTAAAATGTATCCACAAACAAATTCCCTTGTAGGCAAACTTTCTCTTAATTCAGGTTTTGTGATGGGGCATGCAATATTCCCAGATGTATATTTACTGGGTACCCTTTATTCTTTATATTGACCACAAACCTTTACTTGATCTTTTCAGTATGAAGGGTGCTGGAAGAGCCACTCCTAGAACAGCAATGTGCCCAGGGAAAAAATGTTGTGGCTGATTTTCAATTTAGGATGCAATTGGAGGAAGTGCATGAGTGGGACTTTGAAGACAGTGAGAGTTTGCCAAACCAATCAATGGGATGACGCACTACACTGGGCTTTGTCTGAGAGTGAATGGAGAGATGGTTTGGATGGAGATGAATCAATGAAGAAAGTTATGACATGGGTAGCTTCAGGTTGGCCTTGTGTCAAGAATGTATCTCAAGATGCCAAACCATGTAGCACAGATTTCCCTTGAATTGGCATGTGAGAATGGGTTATTACATAGGGCAGGTCAATTTGTTGTGCCAACTTCCTTGAGAAAAAATGTGTTAGAATTGGCCCACGAAGGCCATATTGGTATTCGAGCCCTGAACCGAAGGATGCAAGATGAATTTTGGTGGCCAAGGGTTGAAAAATCCATAGAACAATTTGTTAGAGATTGTGGATGTGAATATTGAGTGATACATGTTAGATTCTTGTTCTGTCTTCCATCATACCTATAGATGATCCTATGGTTCCCTGATCAAAACTCGCCTTGGAGATTACTGGTCCCATAAGTGTCTTGGGTGATAATTCTAAATAAGTGGACTGAAAATAACTTAATGAGGATCTTTTACAATTTGCATTTGCCAGTGAGTGGCATTGGAAAACAGGGGTGGAAGACATGTTGTGGACATAAAGAACTACACCCAGTATTTCCACTGGTGAATCTCCATTTGTGTTATTAAGGGGTTGTTTGCCTGGCTCCAAATTAAGCAGGCGATTGATGGACCTTGTGGTGTTGATATATAGGGCCTGACTCACGGAACTAACTTAAGTAAAAATCCTAAACTTACTACCATTTTGGTATTTACAGAAGGCACTCACTCATTTTGGTATTCACAGAAGGCACTTACTCATTTTGAGTAACTTACTTATTTTGAGTAACTTACTCATTTTGGTATTCACAGAAGGCACTTACTCAGTGATGAGTCAGTGCCTTCTGTGAATATCAAAATGAGTAAGTTACTCAAAATAAGCAAGTTACTCAAAATGAGTAAGTTCAAAAAATATACCAGGGTAAAGGGTGAACGCCTATACCTTACGTTTGTCGATCTCACATCGGCTTTTGATTGTGTGTCCCATGGTAAACTATGGGCACTAGTAGAAAGGTTGGGTGTGGAAGACCCTATTATTTGCTTTTTAAGGGAATTGTACTCAGGGGCGACATCATCGGTTCGCTATGGAAAGGGGGGTGAATGTACCAGATCATTTAGGATAGGACGTGGGGTACGCCAGGGGTGCGTCCTGGCTCCATTTTTATTTTTGGTCTATATAAACGGACTTGAGCCTCGTCTGTTGCAAGAGTGCAGGGATATGCCTAGGGTTAGCAAAAGATCTATCCCTGCACTCTTGTATGCGGACAATGCGGTCCTAATGGCCCGGACCCCCCTGGCCCTAAAGAACCTGATAACATACTTTGATAAGTTCATGTTGAGTATGGACCTAAAAGTTAATTGTAGTAAAACCTTTTCCATGAACTGTGTTACACGAACTAGGAAACAAATGAAAACGATGTCGATAAATAATATTCCCCTGGAAAATACTTCCACTTTCCCTTACCTGGGTATCCTGTTCCATGAGACTGGCTCCTGGACAAGTGCTGTAAAGGCTAGAACTCTCTTGTTCTCAAAAACAATAATGGCCTTAAAGAACTTTATAAAAAAGTTGGGTAAGAAACCAATAAGAGAAGTCCTAACTATTTATAACGCTACGTGTTTATCTGTGGCTCTGTATGGATCGGGACTTTGGGGGTATACTAACATAAAATCAATACAAATAGCCGAAAACAAGTTCATGAGGCATATTCTGACAATACCAGAAAGTGTTGCGACCTTTATTTGCCACACCGAACTTGGGCAACCATACATTACAGATATAATTAGAACTCAGCCCATCCTTTTGTGGCACAGGGTATGGACAACAAATGAGTGTGCCGTGAACCGGGCTATTTTGTGGGATGTCCTAAAACTAGAAAATGTGAGTAGATTCAAATGGCTAGACTATGTCAAGTGTTTTCTCATAGAAATCGATTGCCAACAATACTATGATGACCCTCTCACAATGGATAGCTGAAAAAATTGTGTATGGAACATCTTGAGGAGAAAAGAAGGTTAGAGGAAGTAAAGAAAAAGACGGTTATCTCGCATCAGCTGTTATTAACTGGCGATAAACTACAGCCGTATTTAACTCTGCCTATGTCTAATTATGATAGATTTCTCTTGACACGTTTCAGATTAAACATTGTTTTTAGACTTCTGACTTTCCCAGAAATGAATTCGTGGTCACATGATCTCCCTACGTGTCCATGTGATGAATCCTCGTGCCAATCTGACATCCATGTTTTATTTTTTTGTAAATTTTATACTTTACCGCGTAGGAAACTTATTATCCCAATCCTCAAAGAAATTAATTTAAATAGATGTCGCCCAGCATTTTTAGAGTTGCAAAGAATGGACACAGTTTTAGTTGTTGCAGTAGTCTCAGAATTTTTTAGACAGGTTTTTAAATTGCGGAAATCAATTGGTCTGGATGAACTTTAATTGTTTTCTTTTTATATCTCTGTGTAAATGAAATTTCATGTTGTTGCTTTTATGGTTATTATCTATTAACCGAATAAAGTACTTTTTGAACTTTGAACTTTGAGTAAGTTACTCATTTTGGTATTCACAGAAGGCTCTTACTCATTGATGAGTAAGTGCCTTTTGTGAATACCAAAATGAGTAAGTTACTCAAAATGAGTAAGTTACTCAAAATGAGTAAGTAAGTGCCTTCTGTGAATACCAAAATGAGTAAGTTACTCAAAATAAGTAAGTTACTCAAAATGAGTAAGTAAGTGCCTTCTGTGAATGCCAAAATGGTAGTAAGTTTAGGATTTTGTCTTAAGTTAGTTCTGTGAATCGGACCCATCTTGTTTATCTACTTGGTAGATATCAGAAAAATAGTTCAGTGTGCATAAGCAAATTCATGTGTAAAGACTCATTCACAGGATGTGTCTGTTAAATGTTGGGTTAGAATCAAGAAAGCTAGGCCCTCATTTAGAATATTTTGGCATAGGGCAGCGCCACAAGCCTTCCTGCTGTGGCGACCTATGTCAAAAGAAAAAGGAAGGAATGTGCCTTATCTATGAGATACAGCGCGTTGCTGTCCTTTTTCAGAGCACTGGCACACAAACGGCTGCCGTGCACCAACGCAGGCAAGCACGCACCATGGTGCAAGGGTTTCTGCTTAAAAATCAGGTTGTTTTTGTGGGGTAAGAGATACCTTCCTTCAAAAAAACAACCCTTATGCCACCTCTGGGGAGGCGTGGGCTTTTCACGCAGTCCCAGGTGTACAGTATGTTGTGAATCTGGGAACGTGTCAAATGCCAAGGGTTTGACGTGGGAACACCAACCACAATGCCCATGGCACGCCACCCCATTGCAGTGTGAGGCAACGCAGCGACTTGTGCTGCGTTGCTACACACCATATCTACAAGGGCATGAAAAGCCACACAGGGTAGCTGTACATGACCTCGAAGGTAGGGGTAAAAGCCCAGTGCGCTGCCATAACTTCATAAAAAGTGACGTTCCGGGGGCGCTCTGGGCTTGTAAAAAGCCCCGGGGCCTCATTTATGAAAAGTGACGCATCGCTGCGTGAAAACAGTGATGCGTCACTTTCACTGCGCCCTCCTTGCGACACCAATGATGCGTCATATTTACAGTATGACGCATCATGTCGCAAGGAGTTACAGATACGTCAGTATTTCTGACGTATCTGTAAGCGCAAAAGTGACACATTGCTGGAGTGTGTCACAAAAGTGACGCAACTCCAGCAATGCTTCCTTTCACATGGGGCAAGCCCCATGTGAAAGGGCTTGTGTCAGTCTTACGCCTGCTGTGAGGCAGGCGCAAGATTTTGACGCATTTGAGTCCTAGAAGTGACGCAGTTAAATCTCATAGATTTAACTGCGTGACTTTCATGACCCTTTCTTGCGTCAATACGCCCCCATTGCATACATTATACCTGGCGCAGGTATAATGTGGCGCAGGGGTTTACAAAGTGACGCATCTACCTAGATGCGTCACTTTGTAAATATGGCGCAACAAGGCGCATTTTTTACGCCACTGGTGCGTCACAAAAAGTGACGCACCGACGGCATAAAAGTGACGCACAGCCTCATAAATGAGGCCCCCTGGGTTTGGTGCCCAGGGGGCTGTCCAGGCTTTCACCTCCCTTATGTGCTGAACATTTTCTCCCTAGTGTGGTGCATACCAGTGATGGTAAAGATGGGAATAAGAACATCATTGCCCTAATACCCCACAGTAGGGAAGAATGTGTGCATGGTCATTTCACTGAGAAAGTACCACAAACTGATAAACCAGGAAGCTATGATGCACATGTCACTTCTGAGAGACACCTTCCTACCCAATATAAAGGCTTTGTGATGAAATGAAAAACACATAATGCGCTTATGTTGTGTCCTGTCACTTTGGCAACTGCATGGTATGTGCTCTTGCTGCTAGTAAAACTTTGCGGTAATTACATGGTTCCATTTAATGAATGTTTTCACTGTTTTACTTTTAACTCAATGTTGCCCATGGTAACATTAAGTGAAATGCAATGGTTTCATTATTTAAGTATTATGGGCCATATTACCAAGATGTGCGTTAAAAAACGCACATCGCACATTTCCCTATCGCCGGATTTTATCGCCGTGTTAGCGCGTTATTATCAACGCGCAACACGTAGGCGATATTAAATCCGGCGATAGGGAGCATTAGCGCGTGAAAACAAGCGTTGTTGTCACGCTCTAATGTGTGCCTTGTTAATATGGGGGGGTGGATTCAGCTTTATGATCCACACCCCCATGTTATCAATGCCTAACGCCTGATCAGAGCAGGCGTTGGGAGACCTGCGATAAACGAGTTTATCGCAGGTCTCCTTCTCCCAACGCCTGCCTTGTAATAAGGGGTTACCACCAACAACCACATTTTACATGTGGTTGGACGTGGGAACGCCCACTTTGCATGTCATTAGCGATGTTTCTCGCTGACATGCAAAGTGGGCTTGAGGCAGGCAAATAGAGCGCTAGAAGTATCGCCGCTTTCTCGGCACAATTCGCAAAAAAAGCAGCGATACTTCACCTTGGTAATATGGCCCTATGTTAGTCGACGATTCTGTTTTTATCCAATCCAACCTTTTTTTGCTGTTTGACAATTTTGAGACTGTACTTTATTTAAATGTATTTAAGATGTGTGGGGGTCTCCTGTGGCCCTCTGACCTTGTGCGTCCTCCTGTCCTCGCGGTCACCCACTGCACGGGGAGGTTGGGAGTCAGTTGCGCTGACGTGGTGTTCGTGGTTGGTTGCATCTTGCACTCACCAATAAACTACCGTAGATTTCTTTACTGAGTAAGTCTCCCCAAAACTGTAAAAACCCATTACCTCCCTTTACCTCTTCCAATCCCTATACCCTGAAAATCCCTTACCCCTTTTACCTCTCCCCTCCCCTGAAAAACCTTCACACCTCTTTATCTCTACCTGCCCCTGAACCCTAAAAAACCCTTACCACCCTTTACCTCTCCCTGCCCGGCACTCTAAAAACACCTTACCTTTCTTTACCTGTACCTTTATTGAGAGTACCCAACGTTTAAATTATGTTTTTTTCAAATGGCATAAAATGTACCTCATTAAAAATAATGCTCTCCTGTGTGGTCAAATACTGCCGGGAAAGTGCCTAAATAGGTCCTGGTGGTACTTTCCTGTGTGTTGCTTTCCCGCGTGGTAATGCCCTGTGGCAGAAAGATTTTACAGCCTCCCTCCTCGTCTCCAACCTCAGAACCCCTCCCCTCTGCCACCACCTGAGCTCCTTATGGCATAGTATCAAGGCCCATTTCGTCGCTTTTATGGCTTTAAAAGCCAAAAAAGCGGCGAAATTAACATCGCCCTATTAATAGCGCTGCGCTAACATTCATTAGCGCATGTTAGCAGACGTTTTTCAAACGCCTCACTTTGCATCGCTAATGAGATACAAAGTAGGCATACCTTTAGGAAATAACTGGAAAATTATCGCTAAACGCACAACAAGGTATTTACAAGCCGACCTCAAAACAGCGTGGCAATGTAAAAATCTGAGCTAACCGCGAATATCGCCTAATAGTAACGTCTGCTAAATGCTTGACTTATCCATGTACATAATGGGAGGTGGATTGTAAAGTTACATCCACTTCTCCCTATTATCAACATTTTCTTCAGTGCTATTCTAACATCGCTGGTTTTTATGTGATATTGGGGCATATTAGCAAGGGGAAGTATCGCCGCTTTTTCTGCGAATTGTGCCGAGAAAGCGGCGATACTGCTAGAGCCCTATCCACAAGGGCATGCTAACGCCTGCCTCAAGCCCACTTTGCATGTCGGCGACAAACATCGCTAATGACATGCAAAGTGGGCGTTCCCACGTCCAACCACATGTAAAATGTGGTTGGAGGTGGTAACACCCTATCATCAAGGCAGGCGTTGGGATGAAAAGACCTGCGATAAACTCGTTTATCGCAGGTCTCCCAACGCCTGCTCTGACCAGGTGTTAGGGCATTGATAACATGGGGGTGTGGATCATAAAGCTGAATCCACCCCCCCCATATTATCAAGGCACACATTAGCGCGTGAAAACAACGCTTGTTTGCATGCGCTAATGTGCCATATCGCCGACTATCGCCGGATTTAATTTTACCTACGAGATGCTCATTGATAATTGCGCGCTATCACGGCGAAAAAATCCGGCGATAGCCGGCGATATGATGTGCGATGTGCGTTTTCTAACACACTTGTAGGTAATATGCCCCATTGATTTCAATCGCCGTATATCGCCGGATTTCACATCGCCTGTTAGCAAATCCTTGGAAATACACTGCTAACATGGCGATGTGATCCTGTGATATACGGTGATATTGAGAATTGCGCTAGATGCGTTTAGCGATATTTATTGCTCGTTTTTGATAATATGCCCCTTGTTTTTAGCTAGACTCACACTCTATTTAAATTCATATACATGCGAAAAAACATAAAATTCACCAATGATACCTTTTGTGCACATATTAGAAAACAGCATGAATCTCCATAAAGGCATTAAGGCATACATCTTCCTCAGCGTCATTGCTGGTCAACTCATAAATGGAGCATTATAAGAATAATCCTGGAACCCGGTTGACCCCCTCCCGTGCTCTGGCGCCATGCTCCCGGACTACCTGTCGTCCAGTGACGTGGCTATAAGATGCTTCCACAGATGCATAAAACCTCTATCGCGCCTGGTCTATGCTTCTAAGCCCACCCGACTTATGTCTTCACTTATAAGGACCAATCACCATGGAAACGCTGCTCGGTACATAAAAATACCTGTTTGGGGCCATCATTCCACAAACATCCAATCAATAATTAAAGGCGGGTGAAGTTTTTTTTCTGCTGGTCTGTTGATAACTTGGCATAGTTCGCAACCCAAAGCTTTCGACATTCGAGTGAAAATACACAAATGAGTCAACATGTGCCGTTATTAGAAGCTAAAAAAAGAACTTTGGAAAACACTTGGCAGAAACAACCTTCTGTCCTTCAGGATGGGAGGTGCAGAGAAAAACGGTGCCGTAATTCTGCACACATTTGCAGGGGTGGATTAAGGATGGGGGGGAAACACAAGTAGTGTGAAACAAGCCACCCGGGTCTGCTTTCCACTAGTGAAAAATGAACTCACTATTATGGAAAGGGAAGCTATCATTCGAGCAATGTTGAAATAAAACGGGGAGAAAACGTCACCGCGGGAGGAAAAGTTTTGCAAAACTTTGAGCTGGGAATAACTTGGTTGATGCGTCGCCACCCAATGCCATCTGGGTGACCGTCCCATGGTGGGGACTTCCAAGACTGATCCAGTTCCTTCACACGTGCCAACAGTAGAACAGTCTCATCATAAGAACTTTGGGGGTCATTACTTCTTGGGGGCTCTAGCTAGCATCTGTACCCCCTGGAACCTTCATTTGTACCCCCTAGAACCTTCATCTGTACCCCTTGGAACCTTCATCTGTACCCCCTGGTACCTTCATTTGTACCCCCTGGAACCTTCATTTTTACCCCCTGGAACCATCATCTGTACCCCCTAGCACCTTCATCTGTACCCCCTGGAACCTTCATCTGTACCCCCTGGAACCTTCATCTGTACCCCCTAGAACCTTCATTTGTACCCCCTGGAACCTTCATTTTTACCCCCTGGAACCATCATCTGTACCCCCTGGAACCTTCATCTGTACCCCCTAGAACCTTCATTTGTACCCCCTGGAACCTTCATTTTTACCCCCTGGAACCATCATCTGTACCCCCTGGAACCATCATCTGTACCCCCTAGAACCTTCATCTGTACCCCCTGGAACCTTCATCTGTACCCCCAGGAACCATCATCTGTACCCCCTGGAACCATCATCTGTACCCCCTGGAACCTTCCTCTGTACCCCTGGAACCTTCATCTGTACCCCCTGGAACCTTCATCTGTACCCCCTGGAACCATCATCTGTACCCCCTGGAACCTTCATTTGCAGCCCCTGGAACCTTCATTTTCACCCCCTGGAACCATCATCTGTACCCCCTAGAACCTTCATCTGTACCCCCTAGAACCTTCATCTGTACCCCCTAGAACCTTCATTTGCAGCCCCTAGACCTTCATTTGTACCCCCTGGAACCTTCATTTTTACCCCCTGGAACCATCATCTGTACCCCTGGAACCTTCATCTGTACCTCCTGGAACCTTCATCTGTACCCCCTGGAACCTTCATGTGTAGTGTACCCCCAGGAACCTTCATCTGTACCCCCTAGAACCTTCATCTGTACCCCTGGAACCATCATCTGTACCCCCTGGAACCATCATCTGTACCCCCAGGAACCTTCATCTGTACCCCCTAGAACCTTCATCTGTACCCCTGGAACCATCATCTGTACCCCCTGGAACCATCATCTGTACCCCCTGGAACCTTCATCTGTACCCCCTGGAACCTTCATCTGTACCCCCTGGAACCATCATCTGTACCCCCTAGAACCTTCATCTGTACCCCCTAGAACCTTCATCTGTACCCCCTGGAACCTTCATCTGTACCCCCTGGAACCATCATCTGTACCCCCTAGAACCTTCATCTGTACCCCCTAGAACCTTCATCTGTACCCCCTGGAACCATCATCTGTACCCCCTGGAACCATCATCTGTACCCCCTGGAACCTTCATCTGTACCCCCTGGAACCTTCATCTGTACCCCCTAGAACCTTCATCTGTACCCCCAGGAACCTTCATTTGTACCCCCTGGAACCTTCATGTGTAGTGTACCCCCAGGAACCTTCATGTGTAGTGTACCCCCAGGAACCTTCATGTGTAGTGTACCCCCAGGAACCTTCATCTGTACCCCCTAGAACCTTCATCTGTACCCCCAGGAACCTTCATCTGTACCCCCAGGAACCTTCATCTGTACCCCCAGGAACCTTCATCTGTACCTCCTGGAACCATCATCTGTACCCCCTGGAACCTTCATCTGTACCCCCAGGAACCTTCATCTGTACCCCCTAGAACCTTCATCTGTACCCCCAGGAACCTTCATTTGTACCCCCTGGAACCTTCATCTGTACCCCCTGGAACCTTCATCTGTACCCCCTGGAACCTTCATCTGTACCCCCTGGAACCTTCATCTGTACCCCCAGGAACCTTCATTTGTACCCCCTGGAACCTTCATGTGTAGTGTACCCCCAGGAACCTTCATGTGTAGTGTACCCCCAGGAACCTTCATGTGTAGTGTACCCCCAGGAACCTTCATCTGTACCCCCTGGAACCTTCATCCGCCACAAAATGCAAAGACACTGCTCCTGGCTGCGTCCAACGCTCCATAAGACGGGTCAATTAACATCCATTAATTCATAGCAAAGGCCTTCACAACTCAACACTTACTTGGCATTAGGGCTGACGTCCATATGAG
Organism: Lissotriton helveticus; assembly: GCF_964261635.1. NCBI lineage: Eukaryota > Metazoa > Chordata > Amphibia > Caudata > Salamandridae > Lissotriton > Lissotriton helveticus. Next base: position 31,285,090 of record NC_136072.1, on the reverse strand, counting down.
GAGGACCAGGGCAAGCCTCATGGCTCAGTGTCTGTTCTTCCTAATGTTCAAGACTTCTCAGCTCCCTTGTGGGACGTCAAGTGCAGGCATGGGGTGGACGCGTGACTCTCCCTGCTCAAGCTCTGGGCAGTGATGCGTTGCGGCTCGGTTGCCAGGGAGGCTTCTTCTCCAGGAGGAAGTTGTGAGATTGACTGTGACAAAGGTGGCAGGTGAGCTGTTAGACTTTCCAAAATAACCTCCCACGGAGCCTGCATCTTCCAGTTACCAGCAGGGGGGTCATCACCTCTGCACAAGATAGGCCCCTCCCACAGAGGCCCTCACCAGCTCTATTTATAGAACTGGACCCCTGGTAAGGTTTGAGGGGATGCAAAACCCCACTGGTGAGAGGCTTGGTCTTGCATGTTACTCTTTTCATCTTTTTTGCATGGATTGAATCTTATCCCTTAGACGTGCAGTAGTTGTTTACTGTTCACAAAATTCTTATATATACAGAAAATAAGATGGCAGATTCCTGCACATTTCTCAGCTCTCTCTATAAACAAAGCAAACAGGTTTTTTTTAACTCAGCATTCTACCTTTCAGGGGTCCACATGTCATTTCAAGGCCAAGTTCAACCTTAGCTGTCAGGTGTCAGAGATTGATTGTTACTCAAACAAAGATGGCCTTCCTGCGATGACCCCAGCTGAGAGGTCACACAGCACAAGGAGACCTTGTAGCAAGTGTGAGTGAACAACAACTGCTCTCTGGTGGGAAGATGCGAGATTCTTGGCCCGGGGCAGACCTGGGGCCTCATTTATGAGGCCTTGCGTCAGTTTTGCGCTTCTGATGCGTCACTTTTTGTGACGCATCGGCGGCGTAAAACGTGCCTCCTCTTGCGCACTATTTACAAAGTGACGCATCTAGGTAGATGTGTCACTTTGTAAACCCCTGCGCTACATTATACCTACATTATGCCCCCCGCCATACTAATATGGCGGGGGGCATTTAGGTGAGAATGGCGGGCGGATTGCCCCCGCCAGGCCGGCGGTGGCAATCCGCCCGCCATCCTAATGGGCCCCTAAGTGTCGTTTTTCAAAACACCTAAAAACCATAGAAAAGACGAGCAAGCCAAAGGTTATCCAAAGTGTGACAATGCTCTAAATGCTTGAACTCATTGGATGGAGGTTGCTTTGCTTTGTATATACCTGGGGCCTCATTTATGAGGCCTTGCGTGAGTTTTGCGCTTCCGATGCGTCACTTTTTGTGACGCATCGGCGGCGTAAAACATGCCTCCTGATGCGCACTATTTACAAAGTGACGCATCTAAGCAGATGCGTCACTTTTTAAACCCCTGCGCTACATTATACCTGCGTCAGGTATAATGTATGCAGAGGGGGCGTTCACACGCAAAAAGCCTCGTAATAGTGACGCAGTGAAATCTATGAGATTTCACTGCGTCACTTTTAGGACGCTGTTGCGTCAAAATCTTGCGCCCGCCTCACAGCAGGCGTAAGACTGACGCAAGCCCTTTCACATGGGGCTTTCCCCACGTGAAAGGAAGCATTGCTGGAGTTGCGTCACTTTTGTGACACACTCCAGCAATGCGTCACTTTTGCGCCTACAGATACGTCAGAAATACTGAAGTATCTGTAACTCCTTGCGACATGATGCGTCATATTATAAATATGACGCATCAATCATGTCGCAGGGAGAGCGCAGTGAAAAGTGACGCATCGCTGTTTTCACGCAGCGATGCGTCACTTTTCATAAATGAGGCCCATGAGCTTTTGGAATGTATGTAGTACACCCTCCTCATAGAGTGATTTGAGCCTCTTTCCATGTCAACACATCATGTCACTTCGCGACCTTGAGCAAGTGCAGTAGTGACCGATTGGGGGTCAGTGGCGCAAAGGGCAGGGTTGCTTTGCCCCACCTTTGTATTTGCTCCAGAAGTTGCGGGCGGTCCTCATTTGGTGGGTCTGAAGTGTCAATGATTTCCTGGGTCTCTATAGAATGTGTATCAATGTTTCCCTCCGAGTGTGAATTGAACGTGAGGTCTCTCTGCACAAGGGACCAGCCCCAACCAGCACAGAGGCCACTGCAGTTGAGCAGTCACATAGTATTACTCGTAGTTAGGGGCGCCCAAACCCCCCTCAATGAGTGAGCATTGCATCTGGTGGAGTGTTTCCTCAATTTGTATGGGCTCATCCGACTCGGCACGCTGAAGGTGGTTTAAGCGTGGGAGGGGGGTATCATTGAGTATTTATGGATTTGAGTGGCATGGGGGTATTGTATACCACATATAGGGCCTCATTTATGAGGCCGTGCGTCACTTTTACGCCACCGGTGCGTCACTTTTTGTGACGCACCAGCAGCGTAAAAAATTGTGCCTTGTTGCACCATATTTACAAAGTGACGCATCTAGGTAGATGCGTCACTTTATACCTGCGCCAGGTATAATGTATGCAGGGGGGCGTTATGACGCACGACAGGGTCGTAGAAGTGACGCAGTGAAATCTGTGAGATTTCACTGCGCCACTTCTAGGACACAAATGCGTCAATTTCTTACGCCTGCCTCACAGCAGGCGTAAGACTGACGCAGGCCCTTTCACATGGGGCCTGCCCCATGTGAAAGGACACATTGCTGGGGTTGCGTCACTTTTGTGACACACTCCAGCAATGCGTCACTTTTGCGTCATACAGATACGTCAGAAATACTGACGTATCTGTAACTCCTTGCGACATGATGCGTCATACAGTAAATATGACGCATCATTGGTGTCGCAAGGAGGGCGCACTGAAAAGTGACGCATCGCTGTTTTCACGCAGCGATGCGTCACTTTTCATAAATGAGGCCCATAGAGAGCAGTAATAGTCCAGAAGGGCGGAGTTGATGCCTAATTGAGTGATGTGCATAATGCCATCGCCAGTTCCGATGACCCCTATGGGGGAGCATTTCTGGTCCCTACGCAATAGCCATGCCAGCAATCCGCCTGCTGACATGGCTACCTGCCAGGTAATGTAATCTAGTTTTCCTAGACCTGTTTCCAGGTCAGTGTGAGCTTGCCTAAGTGCATGCAATTGTTCAACCCTAGTTGCCTGCTGTAGAGTCTTAGGGGCCATATGTATCATAGTTCCGTTTTGCGAATTCTAAATAGCGATTTTTAAGGAATCGCTATTTAGAAATCGCAAAATGGTATGTATGTAGGAAATCGCTTTTTTTTTAAGCGATTCCTTAACATTCCTAAATTGCGATTAGCAAATTGCTAATCGCAAATTTCCCATTCATTTCTATGGGCCAGGAGGCCCACAGGAATGAAGGGGAAATTTGCGATTAGCAATTTGCTAATCGCAATTTAGGAATATTTTCAAGGGTGCAGGGGTGTCTCAAGAACACCCTGCTGCACCCCTGAAAATGACATGTGGGGGCATATGGCGCACATACACGCCCTAAGGGCATGTATGAGCGTCATATGGCACCTTTGGATTTAAATTTTTTTTTTTTTTTAAAGAATTCGCAACTTACCACCAACTAGAAGTTGGTGGTAATTTGCAAATCCTTATGGGCATTTTTGAATTATTTTTTCTTTGCTACATTGCATTTAAGGAATCGCAAAATTTGCGATTCCTTAAGTGCAATCGCAAAATAATGAATGGCAAATTTTGCGATTCCTTATTTTGCAGCCAAAATGTTTCATACATACCATTTAGCAAATTAGTGAATTTCGGCCTTTGCGAATGCAAATTTGCTTGATACATATGGCCCTTAGTCACAAGTTGTCTCATGTCCCACCCAGATTTTGGGGAAGATTTACAAGCCTCTTGCGACACTTTTGCTCCACCGTTGCGTTATTTTTTGTGACACCGTGGTGGTGTAAACAATGCGCCACAATGCAACACATTTATAATGTGAGGCATCTAGTGAGGTGTGTCATGTTGTAAAGCCCTGCGTCACATATATTTGCATCAGGTATAATGCAAGGAGGGTGGGCGTTCAATGCTAGAAAGCCCCGTAAAAGTGATACAGTGAAATTGCACTTCTACGACAAAACCTCACGCCCGCTTGAAGCAGGCATAAGGAGTGACACAGCACAATAGGTATGGGCCTTCCTGAGCATTGCTGGAGTTGCACCATGCTTGTGACACGACTCCAGCAATGTGTGGCCTTTGCGCCAACAGATGAGTGACGCGTCTGTCAATCCTTGCGCTACGGTGCGCCGCACTGTAAATGGAATGCATCCTTGGTGGCGCAAGGGTTTTATTGCGCGACACAAGTAAACTTACACATCTCTGCTATGATGCAAAGATGTTTCAGTTTCTTGTGAATCTGCCCCATAGTGTTTCCCTGCACATAATGAGTCAAACCTCCCATATTGTGGAGATGCAGTGGCCCCGTATGACAACTTTGTGCGTCTCCCCCTCCGCCACTCCAGAGAGGGCTGAACCCACATTGAGATCAAAGTAGCCAGTGATATGTGTCACTACGGCATTTAGGAACTGTGGGCCTCATTTATGAGACTGTGCGTCACTTTTACGCCGCCGGTGCGTCACTTTTTGTGACGCACCAGTGGCGTAAACAATGCGCCTTGTTGCGCCATATTTACAAAGTGACGCATCTAAGCAGATGCGTCACTTTGTAAACCCCTGCGCCACATTATACCTGCGCCAGGTATAATGTATGCAAAGGGGGCGTGTTGACACAAGAAAGGGTCGTAGAAGTGATGCAGTGAAATCTATGAGATTTGACTACGTCACTTCTAGGACACCATTGCGTCAAAACCTTACTCCTGCCTCACAGCAGGCGTAAGACTGACTCAAGCCCTTTCACATGGGGCTTTCCCCATGTGAAAGGACGCATTGCTGGAGTTGCGTCACTTTTGTGACACACTCCAGTAATGCGTCACTTTTGCGCTTACAGATACGTCAGAAATACTGATGCATCTGTAACTCCTTGTGACATGATGCGTCATACAGTAAATATGACGCATCAGGTATGTCGCAAGGAGTGCGCACTGAGAAGTGACATATCGCTGCTTTCACGCACCGATGCGTCATTTCTCATAAATGAGGCCCTGTGCACTTTGTAGCGCCACAGCCTGAAGTGTCCAGGATGGAATAATGGGATGGTCTCTCTCCACTCCAGCACAGCACCAGCTGCAGTGGAGGTGGTCAGATAGAGTGTGTGCTAAGTATTCCCTTCTAATTATGAGTGGACCAAGTGTGTCACTGCAGAGAAATATGTCTAATCTAGTGTGGGTGTCGCGTACTGCGAGGTAACACGAGTACTCTTTACTGGGTGGGAATCGTATGCGCTAAATATTGTGTGCCCTCCGATTGTCCATCTGATGTATGAAATGGCTTGTCACTCGATTAAAGGCGGGCCCCACCTGCGAAGGGACGCAAAGGTCCACAGACACATCTGAGACACTGTTAAAATTACAAATGCAGGATGCCTGTGGTTCTCGCAGAATGGCAGGTGTCAATCGATCTAAGAATGCGGAGTGATTGGCACTGGGGGCTTTGAGTGCTATTAGTGTCAGTGGGGCACTGTCATAAAGGCCTTCAACTATGATATACCGGCCTTCAGGGTCCAGTTTGTGTGATACTTGTGTAAATGGTACTCCTGGGGCGATCCATATAAGCACCTTTTTAGCATATGCTGAGGAAGTTGTGCCGTAAATCTGCCCTCTCCATCTTGCATGCATCTTTTGGACCTCTGAGTGCACCAAGTCTCCTGTAGAAAGGCCATGTGGGCCTGGAGGAAATTTAAGAATGTATACTCATAATTTGGGATTCATCATCCCAAATGCAAAATTCGCTATTAAAGAATTCGCACATTTGCGAAGAATTGCATTTAAGGAATCTCTATTTGAGATTCCTTAAATGCAATTCATCAATCATTTTAAAATTGCGAAATCGCTATTTTGGGCCGCTATTTACCGAGAGGTCAGACCTCGTGGTAAATAGCAAAAACTTAGAAAAATGCATTTAAATGCATTTTTCTAAGTTGCATGTTACACACACACATGTCCTTTAGACATGTGTGTGCGCAACACCAATGTAGATTACATTGCAGGGGTGCTACAGGGTGTCCTTTGGACACCCCTGGCACCCCTGGCACCCTTGAAATCGCATCCTTATTTGCGATTAGCTAATTGCTAATCGCAAATAAGGAATAACTCCCCATTCATTCCTATGGGCCTGTACACCCGTAGGAATGCATGGGGAGTTATTCCTTATTTGCGATTAGCAATTTGCTAATCGCAAATAAGGAACATGTAGAAATCGCAATATTTTTTGCAATTCCTACATGAATCCCGTTTTGCAAGTCCTTAATAGCGATTCCTTATGAATCGCTATTAAAGACTCGCAAAACGGGTCTTTGATGAATCTGGCAGTAAGTGTCTTGCAGGGAGTAGACATGTTTGAATCACTCCATCTCAGAATGTTGTAAGATGGTGTCAAAGAAGCATAGTCACGCGTGGTCTCTGTGAACCGCATAGAAGCCTAGGATTTGGTGACCTCTGTGTGTCCCTTCTGTGGTAGCGTGAGCGCATCAGCGCAGGCCAAACCCAAATTAGTCTATATGGGCTCCTCTAATCATGTAACAACATGTAAAACATTTTACCCAACTTATCCCCCAGGCTGACCACCTGTGTGGTGCCCAGCAACATAGATGCAGGGTGTCGATGCATGTTGCATATGTCCCTACCAAAATATTCAAGTCTATTCTGGTAGAGGTAGGCATGCGGTAATATCAGCCTTGCTAAACAGCCACAAAGGCCCTGATGTGACATGACGGTAGTCAATCCCAACCCCTGCACCCACCATACTCCCCCAAAAGCTACCCCCATTTACCAAGACTCCATCAGAGCTGCGCACAGTGAAGGTCCTCGTAGTTCAGCCCAAGCCCAGGTCATCAGCCAGTCTAGGTGTCAGGGTCGGGCCCTGGGTCTCCTCGGAGAGAACCAGCTGTCAGTCGGGAGCTTGGTGGTGAACAGTGGTGTTTCTAAGTTGGTGGTCCAACAATTAGCAGTGAGGTGGAGTCTTCCACTTCCATGATTTGAATTCTACCTGTGCTAGGTTCACAGGAAACCCTAATACACTATGGAAAATACATGATCTAGATATGTTTACTGGCTTATGTTTTTTGGTGAATGAGGAGTTGGCCTTCACCGTGTATGTGGAGCCCAACCTGGTACTGCTCTAGGACCGATGCCAATGGGTGTGTATAACTATTGTAGAGCACGCATGTAATGGAAGACTTTCCTTGATCCTGCCACATGGTGCTTTCCCAGAGGAAGGTTTGATAAACACAATTCAGTCTTCCTCTGTGTGGTTGAGAGGAAGGATCAAGCTCAAAATGATTTCAGAGGGGCCAGCCCACTCCTTGACTATTCTCAGCAGTATGTCATGGTCCACACTGATGAGAGGTCAAGGTGCTTTGGTCTTGTTTCTGCTTGAGGGCTACAAGAGAGCCTCTCTGATATTGGTCAGGACATGTTTACGGACCATCTCTCCCCTGAAAATAGATGAATGATCTCATAGGATACGATGATGGATTCTTGAAGGTATTTGAAGAGCATCCTTGACATGATCATGATGGGCAAAGGCAGCTGGAGACTGGACAGTGGTTAGTGAAGACCTTTGGGTAGGAGGAAAGTTTCTTTGGCAGGGGTGTGGGGATGTAATGTATGAAAGGGTCCTTAACAACTCCATACAAACAGATTGGTTTGATCATGGCCAGGAGAGCAGCCTAAAGTGATGCAGGGAATTGCTTCATCATGCTTCCGCCCATGGTTCTGGGGGCATGTTGTCTTCTCGACCATCCTTGACGCTTCCTCCTTCGTTATCCTGGAAAGAGTTTAGCAGGGGAGCTACAAAAACGTTAATGTGAAGGTTTATATTTCCTAGAGATGAAGACAATAATATTTATTTTTGGGGATTTGCAGACCAAAAGAAGCTCTTTATAGTGCTTACCTGGAAGATAATCTCCTGGAAGATGTTAACAATCCCAATAGTTTGATTTGTGGTATATCTGGCAAGAAAATAAGCTTTGTAGTTTTTCTCCTATCTCTTTCAGGGTCCTTTGTCTGTTCTTGGTTCCAACCATTGGTTTTCAAGTTTACAGCTCATGCACTTCCACCTTTTGTTGGTAAGTTTGATGCTAGTCTTGTTTTTCCGAGTCATAGAAGGACAAGTAAACTATTTTCACAAGGATCAGAATTCAGTCTTGAACTTGTAATCAAGGCTTTAGGGAGTTGTCTTTGTTAGGGCTTGTGGTGCTTTGCACTACTTAACGCGTATGTTTTCAAAGTGCATGCATGGCTGTGAGTAGTTGTAAGTTCTAATTCTGTGTCCCCGCCCACAATAATGGAGACCAGATTTTCAGAACCAAAAACCAAGTCATGCCACAGATAGAGAAAAGAGACTACATTTTGATATCAACTAAGGACTGCAAATGTGGCAGGATTCACAGGTTTTGAACAACAGAGTCTGATGAGAATCCCCGCATGCTTTTCTGCCTGTACACGGATAAGCACAGAAAGCAGAACCAAACACTGGAGGCAAAGGCAATGGGAGTGAGAGAGAAGAGACAGCTTATGTGTCACAGTCTCATGAGGTACATGTTTCATAGGCTTCAGGACAATCTTGACAATATATTCTTATGGATTTGCAGTATAGGATGGGGGAAGCATACGTTTTGGGTGTGTGAAACAAATAAAGAATTAGGGCCATATGTATGAAGGCAATTTTGCGATCGCAAATGCCGAAATTAGGTGAATTTCGGTATTTGCCATTGCAATTTGGCTCAGTGGTATGTATGTAAGCAAAACTGCCTCGCAAAAAAAGGAATCTCAAAATTTGCGTTTCCTTATTTTGCGATTGCATTTAAGGAATCGCAGATTGCTATTCCTTAAATGCAATGTAGGAAGCCCAGAAAAAGTGCAATTTGGCCTTAAGGAATCGCAAATTACCACCAACTTCAAGTTTGTGGTAATGTGCGATTTCTTTGAAAAATGCACTTTTTTGCATACATGCCCTTAGGGCATGTATGTGTGCCACATGTGCACACATGCACATTTCAGGGGTGCAACAGGGTGTCCTTTTGACACCCTTGAAGTTGCATTCACAATTTGCGATTCTGTAATTGGGAATCGCAAATTGAGAATGTCTTCCCATTCATTCCTATGGGCCTCTAGGCTTCCTTAATTGCGAATTGCAATTTGCGATTCGCAATTAAGGAATATGTAGGATTCTCAAAATTATCTGCAAATCCTACATACATAGCGTTTTGCGATTCTCAAATAGCGATTTGCTAAAAATCGCTATTTGAGAATTGCAAAACCAAAGTTTCATACATATGGCCCTTAATGTGGGTGACAGATAATATTAAAGCAATATTAGTTGCTATATTAATCGCCTTTAAATTGTCGGGCTGTAGGGAACTGAAGGTGTGGAAGCCAGCATAGTAATAATGAACCCCAGAACAAAAGCATACCTGAAAGTTAGGTAACATGGAAAGAAGGAAAAAACTAGAAAATAAATCCAAATAAAAAAACAACAGTCAAGTCAAAAGCCAGACAAAGCGGCAGGAAACTGAAGGAACCAAACAAGGAACGAAAACTACAAAAATGATGAATGTAACAAACTGTGAATGAACTAAAACTATAGCGAAGGAGTCAATACAACACCGAAACATGGGAGGCACCACTGCCAGTCAAGTCCGGACTGTCTCCCCGAAGTGTAGGTTAAACCTATTTGCTTTGCCAGTGCTTGTTTCTTGCTTCAGGGAAACTACCCAGAAAGGGATAGGACACTTACCATGAAGTACTGAGCCTTGGGGATGCTGCAGAGTTGCCTACCAAGTAGGAGGGTCAGGTACTACTTTGTGGGCCAGAGGGAGCCTGACTCTCCATCTCAGAAAGGATCTCTGAGGGCCAGGGTGATATGCAGCCTCTGTCCCTCATCACCTTCTCTCCCACAGACAAAGGGGAATATATTACAATGCTCCTGTGGTACTTTTATGCGGCCGGAGGCGCAGTGTGCTGGCCCATATTACAAAGGCCACGCAAAGCCACCCTGCGCTTCTTTTCATGACCTTGTAAATATGGAGAGAGGCAATGTCTTATTCTGCGTGGAAGGGGCGTTCCATGAGTGTTGCAGGTGTTCCTGCGCAACACCCATGGTTTTTGACACTGTCCCAGGTTTATAGCATAGCGTAAATCTGGGGCAGCCCCAACACAAATGCCTTCCCAAAGCAGACGTAAGTTTTTTCCTCTTTCTACATTCACTGCATTCTGCAGCACACATAGAACAAAGGAAACGACTCGTTTGATTGTCTTTCGCAGGAAGGTGTCCCTTCCTGCATGAAATGAAACCGAAAAGGGTGGGAGCTAGAGTGGGAGGAGGTTGCAGGATCTCACAGGAAGACACAAGAATTCTGGGGGCCGTAATTGGCCCTGTAACAAAATCGTCCGAAAACCGGCCCTGGCAAAGAGCTCGGCGGCCCCCACAACCTCCCGGGGGCGGCCGAGCACTTTGCCAGGGCCGGTTTTGGTTCCCAGTCCGACCCTGGGCAGAGGCCTGCAGATGCTGCGTTTGAGTGGGCATCAAAGCCTTGGAAGAGCCAGGAAATTTTGGAGATAAAAGATTAAGGGGCATATTACCAAGCAATAGCGATAATTATCGTTATTGCTTGGTTAGAGACAAAAATTTACCGCTGAGCTGCGGCGATTTTTATCGCAAATAAACCTTGGTATTACCAAGGTTTATCGCAAATGCGATAAAAATCGCCCGCAATGCATGAATATCGCTGAAAAGTCAGAGATATTCATGCATTATCGACCGAATGCTCTTAGCCATGTTATCCACCTCCCATTGGATAACATGGCTAAGAACTGCTCAGGGCAGGTGTTAGCTTTTGGAGATATTCGCGCTTAGCGCGAATATCTCCATAAGTTGGTAATAGGAGATAGCGATGTTAGCGACTGTTTCCAGTCGCTAACATCTTGGCACGCCCACTTTGCATGTCATTAGTGATAAATATCACTGACATGCAAAGCGGGGCCCAAGATGGTCGCTATCTCCTACTAGCTGTCGCTAACTGGTGTTAGCGACAGCTAGGTAATAGGGAGATCATTTTATCTCCGCTTTCTTGGCTTTTAAAGCCAAAAAAGCGGAGATAAACCCCCTTGATAATATGGCCCTAAGAGTGGCAGAGAGAACGGGAGTAAGGGCGAGGAAAAGAAGAGTGTGAGAGAATGCTTTTGGTTGCGAGGCATAGCGTAGCTTACCTAGAAGAATTTTTGGGGGAGAGAGCAGGGACATATAATTACATCATGGCACCCTGGTGAGCCGTGTGTTTTCCACTTCCCCTCCCTGGGCCTTTCCTTTGGGACACTCCTATTTGAGGCCTTTATGGCCTAAACATTGACCATCGTCAGATATCTCCCTGTTTTCGTCGTCTTGTTTCTATGTTAGATGGCATGCCCTACGTGGCATCTTCACCTTGTCTGCCAAAGCTAGAATGGCAGAGTATTAATATTTATATATTTTGTAAAGCGCGCGAATGCTCAAGGGCATCTTGCCCCTGGCGTTTGCCAAGAACGGTCCAGGGCAAGAGGAGTGTTTAAAATAACATTTCATAGGGGGAATGAAAACAGTCAAGTTTTGAGATATTTTCTAAAACAGGACAAGTTTGACTGACATTTGAAATGACCAGGCAGATTGTTCTAGTGTTGACAGGTGTAAACAAAGCTTCTACACCCAATACCATTTGGCAGAGTGCAACGATCTTCACAGCATGTACCAGGAGAATTTCTTTTTCAGATACTTTGATTCCATGCAAAGATGTATGTGCCAAGCAAAGTGCTCTAAAAGCCACTTATTTTTGAAGCCACTTGTTTTTTGACTGGGAGACAGTGGAGCTCCACCAATGCCTCTGAGACAGACTTGAAATTGGGGATTCTCTTGAGGAGGCTGGCCGCTGCATTCTGCAGTATCTGAAGCTTCTTAAGTGACCATTGATGAATGTCCAAATATAGGGCATTACAATAATCCAGCCTGGACAGACCCAGCGCAGTGACAACTGATTTCTGTAAGTAAGTCGAATGGAATGAAAGGGAGGATTGTTCTCACAGTTTTCAGCTGAAAAAACAAGATGAAGTAATTTTATTGATCAGGTCAATAAAATATAGTCTGGAGTCAAGAATAACCCTGGGGGTAGGACTACACTACGCTTGCGGAGCGTGCGTAGTTTGTGCAACTAAGTGCTACGCGAATTGCATGTAGCACAGTGCAAAAACGTGTAGCGTAGTGGGCATTTTTTGCTTGCTCGCGTTCCTTAACGTCAAGTTTGCGACTGCAAGCAAGCAAAATAGGAGTGAGCAAAATAACATCCCGGCGAGACTTTTTCCTCGTTCGTGATCAGCAGCATCAAGTTGCCGACCGCGAGCATGGAAAATAAAACTCCTGTTGAGATTCTTAACGCGGGGAGGTCAGGTTTCTCATTGCGAGTGGTCGCGTATGCTCGCGACCACTCGAGATGAGAAACTACCAGTCTGCGTTGAGAAAGCTGCCGCTCGAGTACAAATCTACTTGAGCGGCAGAAAACGACCACTTGCACTGTGCAAGATGCAGTTTGCAATGATTGCATAGTGCGGACAAGCTTTCGGCACTGTGCAATCAGTGCGAACAGCATTTTCCCTACTGCACTATGCAGTTCGCGTAGCTACTCATAGCTTGCGTAGTGCGAAGTGCACTTCGCGTAGCTACGCCCAGGGTTAGTCAAGAATCACCCCCAGATTACTGACTTTAGTCACTGGAGGGGGATGAAGGCTCAGAGTGTGAGGCCAACAGGATTGGTTCCAGAAGGAAAGAAGAACCTGGTTTTTATCCAAGTTCAGCTTGAGGCTGTTGCTGTCATCAAATTGACAACTGTTTCCATATAGCCCCTAAAACGGTGCATATCGTCCGCATATGCTACTGACAAGAAGCCAAATGTACGGATTAGTCTGGCCAGGGAGGGCTACATAAATGTTGAAAAGCTTAGGGCTCAGTGATGACCCTGAGAGGCACCAAACGGTAAAGAAAAAGGCTTTGATATGGAATCCCGCAGAGCGACCAATTGTTCTCTGTCGGACAGGAATTAGCATAGGCGATCGAGAGCTTATCCACCAATCCCAATCTCCGCTAGGCACTCCAGCAGGACAGAGTGGTTCACGGTGTCGAAGGCTGCAGATAAGTCAAACGGGATCACCTCAGTCTTCCCTCCGTTGTCCCGGATGCATCTTATCTCCTCGGTAGCCACTACCAGAGCCGGCTTAGAACTGTGGTCTAAAGCCAATTTGTGCACTATCCAGGTTTCGATTACTATTCAGAAACTATGAGAGTGCAGTGTTTTTCGAGGATTTTTGCAGCAAAAGGATGGTAAGAGATAGCGCGATTGGTTTTCTCTTCATTTGGGTCCAGAGAGGGTTTTTTAAGCAGAGGAAGAATGGAGGCCTGTTTCCACTCAGAAGGCTAGTGACCTCAGTTGATAATGGTATTTTGTAGAATAGTAAGTGGCATCACTACTGCACCTGATATGTCATGTAGAATTTTAGGCAAGCAGGGATCAGACGGGGCTCCTGACCTTGAATGTCCAATAAGTTGTACTAGTCCTTCAGTGGCAAGAGGAAGAAAATTACAGAATTTGACTCCATTGGGGTCTGTCCAGTCAAACCCAGGAGCCATCACTGTACCAGTACGGCTAGAGTCCAATTTCATGGCAAGACCAGAGGCTATCATTATGCATAAACCTTTTATTCCACCACTCCTTGCAGCACTTAGAAGTATTACATCATCAAACAAATAACTTCTAGAACATAGAATGTCCAAACACTATATATTCCTGAACACAGCAGCCATCTTCCCCTTTTATTTGCTGCTCCTTGCAGATAAGTATAACCTGTGTTTTCTCTGTGGTTGAAAATTATCATGAATGTTTATTCTTGAGATTGATATATTTAATGCTTGAGAAATGTATAGATCGATAAGGTATTTATTGAAGAGTACGTTTGTTTATTTTATTTAAATGAGTTGGTATTTCCTCTACTTTATTTTGAAAAAATTCCACTAACTCTTTGCATAGCGATTGGCTGGAGGACCATGTACTACCGGTGTTAGGGATAGAAAGTACTTGGACTGTTTTGAAAAGTTCTATCGTGGAGTTTTTGGCTATGTTGATGGTAAGAGTAAGAGTATGAGGGAAAAATACAGAGGAAGAGACAGGAGGAGAAGTTAAAACTCAAGGAAAATAATGGGAAGAGCACAAGAGAGAAAACAGGTGGGGAACAAATGTAGAATGTGCACCTGGCCTGCTTCAGTTATTTGCACACAGGAGTAGACCTGGACTGTCTATTATGCTTTAAATGTCGGGCATTGTGGGCACTAGGCTGGCAAGCGAGCTTTAAAGCACACAAGGTGATGGACGGAATGTTGAACAATGGCAAAGCATTCACCCCCAGTCACAGATCAGACAAGTCACAGATCTGGGTTGAATCCATCGTTATTTTGCTCACCACGCCACCCCAGTTCAGACAAGTCACAGATCTGGGTTTAATCCATCGTTATTTTGCTCACCACGCCACCCCAGTTCAGACAAGTCACAGATCTGGGTTTAATCCATCGTTATTTTGCTCACCACGCCACCTCAGTTCAGACAAGTCACAGATCTGGGTTTAATCCATCGTTATTTTGCTCACCACGCCACCCCAGTTCAGAAGCGAGCTTTACCTATTGGGGCAATGTGGAACTGGCCTGGCTACTGTGCTGTGCAGTCTTCAGGAGTATAAGCCTGCATGGTATGCTTTAAATACTAGGCCTTTTGAAAAATGGCCTCACCTCTGGTTCTTTACATAAAGGGTCAATTTATAACTGAAATGACTATGGTGCTTAATATAGTGGGGGCTTGGGGATATTGGCCCAGTTATGTTGCTTTATATATTTGGTGAAATATGGTACTGGCCTGGTTATGGTGTTAGATATGCTGGAATATTTCATTGCCCAGGGCTGTTGTGCTTTCCCAGGCCATCTCTGCCCCTGCTGGTTTAGGGCCACTTTGCTGCGGGTTTTTTCCATTTATCGTTCTTTGCATCTTAAAGCTACATTGTGCTGCAGCCCCCCCCCCCTGAAGGACTGGGCTATTTAAGGCCCAGCGGTGCCAGGGAACAACACCTAAAACCTTCGTGGGATACCTGTTCTGGCGTACTAAAGACAGAGACACGGGAGACTTCCTTCGGCGTCAAAGATCAGTGTTTATTACTGCAGGGATGCAAAAGTCATGAGAAGTACAACAGAGTGTAGGTTCCAAGAGTCTGCTTCAAATGGCATTTGTGTGTCGCTCTCTTTTATACAAGATCTTGTCATTGCACAATATGTAAGCAAAAGGTTACAGCTCAGTTCCCACAGTAAAATTCAAAGGATCGCTTTCATGTATTCAGAGCTCCGGAACATAATTACATTAACATCACCAGTTCCAACTGTAAAAGCACATCTTCCCACCATTAGGTACATTCCACTTGAGTTGTAAATAAGCAAGAGAAAGAGACAAGAACAGCTGCAAGGAAAATCAGACAACAGGGAGGAGAGAGTGTGAGGATAATATTGGATGCGTAATCGTGGCTTAAAAGGGCTTGATCCCAGCACGTGCAAGGCTGAAACAATAGACCGGCACGCCAGGATCACCTCCGGGCGGAGGCAACTGCTTTAGCAGTGTCCTCCCCCTACTCATAAAAGAAGCATGAAAGGAATATACTTCCACCGTAAAGCTTGGGAACAGAGGGTCACGATGCGGGCAGTTGCCTGTTCGCTGACTACGTGAGGGCAAGAAACAAAATGGATGCCGTATCTAAAATGGAACCCGAGGGCTCATTGGTAAAAACCTGTAAATGAGATGAATTCTTCTGAGTAGCATGGCGATACCGCGTACACTTACTAAACTCGTCATTTACGGTTCATAGATACTACACTCGTCCATATTCGGCGATGCCCAAAACGTCGTGACGATTTTCACGGAACCTCAGACGCTCCTTTTGCCCTCATGTAGGCAAGAACTAGTCGAAGTCGGAGTCAATCTCGATTCTCATTAGATCATTCAGATGTTGTTGGAACATAATTCTATCCATCAATGTCTCTTTGGTAACAGATGGCCTTCTTATACACGTTGTAGCACAAAGGCCACATAAGGCAGGACCACACTGTACGCAAAGACAACACGTGAACAGAAACGTCACAACAACCCCTATAACCATCAGAATCTTCCAACCCCAAGTCGACATTAGACCCCAGAACCATCCTAGAAGCGTCCAATCTCCCTCGTCCACGTGTATGGACTCCGAGATTTTGTGCAACTTGGAGATGGCTTGATAAACCGTTGGAGCGTTATCCGGTATGAATATACAGCAGCTCGAATGGATGACCTTGCACACACCACCTCTATCTGCTAGAACAATGTCTAGAACCATACGGTTCTGTAACGTCATAAGCCTATCCGCTTGAAGCTCTGCTGTCAGATTACCAAGGGCGCTTGCAGTTATGTTAGCGGTTGACTCTACTACAGAGTTAACTGTCTCAGGTTTCTGCTATTGACCATAGGGCCCCAAAACGGTAGAAAACCCTTGAAGAAGTCTCCTGCTTCTTGACCGGAAGTATCCTCTTTACTAATGACACCTCTCACAACTCTGGTTTTGTGATAGTCGGCAGCAACAGTGAAAGTCGGGGGCAAGAGATTTGCAATATAGCAGGTACCTGAGAGGTCATGAGGTAACCACGTATATGCTCGGTCATAACATACAAAATAGGTACCCTTGGCAGTCAGAAAGACAGGGGAAAAGAGCATCGGTAGAACGTAAGTATCCACACAAGCACTCTTCCCAAGCTGGGCTCTTGGATTTCGGCCACGACCTTGCAGACAAAAGTGGCCTAGGTGAGGTACAATCCAGATCGGAGATGAGCTTTTAAGCTGCCTATCACCTACTGATATACTATACTCAGCCTCACTAAGGTACTTATAGGCCTGCACTTCCTCCTCTGGGATGAGCGAAGCATCAAAAATGTCTCTATCTAGATCAGCCATCGCTATCGCCAGAGACTTATGGTACGGGCCAGGACCAAAGCTTGCTGAGCGTGGCTCTCGATGGGGGTAGGAATCTAGTGCACTACGGAACATGATTTGGAATGCCCGAGCTGACCCTTGGGGGCTGTACGGAAGAACCAAATATGGGATACCCCTGTCCATTGTATGTGGCATTAGCCCACACACCCAACAATTTGTAGTATTTACCACCAACTGATGCTGATGCAAAAGTTGCACAAAGGAATTGTTTTTAAATTCCGCACGTCTGACTTGCTCATGTTGGGGCAGTAGGTGAAAAGAATGTGGAGAAACAGTAGAGACGAAATTTAGACCGTGAGAAGGAGAAGTATGTAAGGCAGAAGGCAGTAATGATTGAAAACCAAAATATACTCCACCCACCAGCAGCATAGAAACAGTTAGGAACAACATGAAAACCTGTAATAAAAAATATTTTGTTCGAAATGTGCTGTACAATTTAGATCTTTGCGCCGCCTTTTCCTCTAGCTTCGACAGCTTGGAGAACTCCATCCTCTAACAACCGTCCGCAACGTTCTTGACGCACTTCGTTCTGAGTAGCGATTGCCAATTCCCAGGAGTTCCCAGAAATCGACAAAAGAAACCGACCTAGTGTCGATAGCTGCTAAACAGAAGGAAGTACCCGCACGGCCCTACGGCCAACCCAGATGATAGGTTAAATGAATTAGAATCAATTCAATAATAGTCTCTTAGCTGCATGAAAAGAAAAGGTAAACACAATATAAAATGTCCACAATGTTCATGACAACGGTAAGGGGTACTGTAAATTTCAAAAAGGGAATAAAAAAACAGAACTCTTTTATTTGTCCTTAACGCGCGGTCGAAGAAAGTATCGACTTCTCCCGGGTTGAGTCTGATCTTCAAACAGTGGATTGGATGGCGAACAAGTGTTCGATGGTCCAGGCAATTGTTCAGTACTTGTATTTTTCAATGTTGAAGGAAGGGAAATTGTTTGAGGGGAATCAACAGGGGTGTCAGATAACACTGAAGTGTGCCCTATGGTCTGAGCTTCGCTAAATGGGACAAAGCGTTGGGGAACGTCAGTTTAAGACGAGGAAAAACCTTTACGCATCCATGTGTCTGCCGGCAGAGGAAGCGGAACCTTCTTGGTGTGGGTGGCATGCACCCAGTGTTTCCGTCCCTCCAGCCGAACCGCCGTCCTCGTGGCTAGTAGCACCTGGAAGGGTCCCACAAATCTCGGCTCAAGGTGACGTTTTCGTCCGAAATTACGGGTGAGGACCCAGTCCCCTGGTTGGAGCCGATGACCAGGACCCTCTGTTTGTGACGGCAGAGCCTCAAAGACCTGTTGATGAATCAAACTCAATTTAGCAGTCAGATCATATAGATAATCGATTAACATCGGATATTCAAGTCTGTTCAATTCTTTAGGCCTTGGAATCCCCCAAATGTTCGCAGGACGGCCGAACACAATCTCATATGGGCTAAGCCCTACTCGAGAGTGTACAGTATCCCTGGTCGATAAGAGAGCTAGAGGCAAAGCGTTGGGCCATGATAAGCCAGTCGTTGCCTGGATTTTAGCAAGCTTCAATTTCAGGGTGCCATTATATCCTTCCACCAAACCTGCTGACTGAGGATGATTAGCACTATGAAATTTTTGGGATATTCCTAAACCACGACACACACTCTTCATCACACTTCCCACAAACTCACTTTCCGTTGTCCGACCATACAATCCGAGGCATGCCGGACCTGGGGAAATACTCATTGAGCAGAATTTTAGCTGTGGATAGAGCAGTATTATCCTTAAGAGGGTAAGCTTCAATCCACCTGGAGAATGCGCATACTACGACCAACACATACTTCAAATTGTTGCATCTCTCCATATGGATGAAGTCCAATTGGATAACTTCGAAGGGACATGTAGGAGGGGCAAAATGACCAGGTGGAGTGGGGGTGCCCTTACCGGGATTATGCATCAAACATACCATGCAATTCTTAACCACTCTCTCTGCACATTTAGTAATCCCATCATTCTTCCATACAGGAGACAATAACTTGCATATGCCCTTCGAGCTAATATGTGCTGTGCCATGGGCCATTGTAACAACAGCAAGCACATATGCATCCGGTAACATCCATCTCTGTTTCTCTGACAAGTCAACCCAACATCCATTCTCGTCTAACTTTCCCGTGCTTTCTTTCCACTTAGTCTTTTCCATTTCAGTGGCCTCATTCTGTATTTCCTTCACACTCTCCACTGTGTCCTCACACATGCTAGTTTCTGCTGGCCATCTTACTGAATTCGCAACGTACATTCGATTTGTCAGATCTCTAGCTGACTCTTTAGCAGTTTCGTCTGCAAACGCATTACCACGACCAACATCATCCGTCACTTTTCGATGCGCACTACATTAAATTATGGCCACCTGCTTAGGCAATGTGAGTGCACCTAAAAGGTCATTCACAAGCTGTCCATGCTGAATCTTCGTGCCATGCGACGTTAAGAATCCTCTTTCTTTCCACAATCGCCCAAAACTGTGTGCCTCACCAAAAGCATACTGACTGTCTGTAAACACATTCACCCGCTTTCCTCTGGACAACACACACGCTCTTGTCAAGGCGACCAACTCAGCTGCCTGGGCCGAGTTCTGACTCAATCTCGCAGTTTCCACAATCGTACTCAACGTCACTACAGCATACGCAGTCGTCACATCACCATTCGGTAACTTAAAACAGGAACCGTCAACATACAAAGTACCATCGGGATCTACCAATGGAGTATCTTTTAGGTCAATACGACCCTTCGTTTCTTCCTCAGTTCTTAGATAACAGTCATGTGATGCTACATCACTTGACTCCGTGTTGATCGGCAATAATGTTGCTGGATTCAACACATTACACCTTTTTATCCGTATATGACTAGCCAGTAACGTCAGCTCATACCCAGACAACCTTGCGCTCGTCAAATGTTGAGTTTTCGTTCGGTTCAAGAGAGTGTCAACTGCATGCGGAACCATCACCGTGAGCATATTATCCATGACCAGACCTGCGGACTGTCGAATGGACGCCGCAGCTGCCGCTGTTGCTCTTAAACAACTCGGCAAAGCTCTAGCTACTGGGTCTAAGGTCGAAGAAAAATATGCGCAGGGACGCTGTTTGTCACCAAATTGTTGCGCCAGAACACTCAACGCACAACCATCCCTCTCGTGAACGTACAGTGTAAACGGCTTACTGTAATCAGGAGTACCTAACACAGGAGCCGAACACAACGCATCACGTAGTTCAGAAAAACCTTTTTGACACTCTTCAGTCCATGGCAAAGGAGTCGGAACATCCTTGCAGGTGAGAGCTAACAATGGTTTCGCCAATAGTGAAAAATTTGGGATCCATTGTCTGCAGTATGACGTGATACCTAGAAAGGCACGTACATCTCTTTGAGTTTTTGGCACAGTCATTCGGGTAATCGCTGCAATTCTCTCTGGGGTCAACCTTCTCCCTTCTTTTGACAATAAGTTACTTCTTGGCAACAATATTGCAGCTTGGAAGGTGACACCTTGTGATGTAAGTCACATAAATGCCGCAACAACGATACTGTAGCAGTTCTACAAATATCTTCGGTATCAGCAGCTACCAACAGGTCGTCAACGTACTGAATCAAGGCTGCGCCTGTCGGTAATACAAATGAATCAAGTTGACTTTTAAGGGCTTGACTGTAGATAGACGGACTCTCACAATAGCCCTGTGGTGCACGTTTAAGTCTAAAACTGCGACCACCTAATGAGAATCCGAATAGGTCTCTGCTTTCCTCAGCAATCGGGATACTAAAGAAAGCATTCTTTAGGTCGATCACCGTGAACCAGGAGGCAGATGCTGGAATCAGGGTCAACAAAGTCGTGATATCAGGGACCACGGGGAACTGTGGAATCACGATTTTATTTACTTCTCTCAAATCGATTATGAAACGGTACACAGGAGGCTTAGATGGATCAGTTCGTTTTAAAATCGGTAACACAGGACTATTACACACATTTCCCCGAGTTTCTTCAACGACGTCCTTTTCGATCAGATCGTGTACAATCGTTAATAGCGCCCGTTCTCCCTCAATGGAGATACGATACTGAGGTATACGTGGCAATCGCACATTGGGTTTCAGCTTGATCATATAAGGTGGGATGTCCAAGAGTCCCACGTCATTGGGACCTGTGGCCCATAGATACGCAGGAAGGGAGCTCAATTCCGGCGGGAGTTTATCGATCGACAAGTACATAGGAGAGATTACTCTTCGACCTAATGTAAGCTCCACTCCTTCAGGAGAGCAATACAATGTCGCATATAACCGTTTTAACAAATCCAAGCCCAGAAGATTCTCACCACAACCAGTAGATAGAATCAATGGAGCCTCCAGCTCACGAGGGCCAATTGTAAGGGGTAAAGGGCTAGAGACAGGATTGCTAACAGGGGCGCCAGAGAATCCAACGGAAACATTTGTTAAGCCGGACAAAGGTGCGCCAGGGAGTTTCGAATGCATGATGGAACTTTTTGTCGCACCAGTTTCTAACAGAAAAGGCTCAACTACGCCAGATGTAGCAACTGCGACGTAAGGCCCACTCTGATCAACCGGAACTGATACTACTCCCTCTCTCTGTCGGTGGCTGTCCTAGTAACGATCGTTTACAACAGTTTCATGTTCAACGTAATAGTCGTCCGCATAATACTGCGCTGATTTATCGGACCTTACATTTCGCTGGTCAAAACAATTAATCGCGTCCGAGGACATATTAGGGCGCTCAGTCTGATTTTGGAAGGTACCGCGACCTCTACCTCGAGATGATTGTTGAGGACCACCACGAACCCCTCGTGCCGATACATCATTAAGGCGATCACGTAAAGCCGGACAATCATATTTTATATGTCCCTCTCTTCTACAATATGCACACTGGTTATACCCAAGCGTAGATCTGAAGCCAGAGGAGTCAGGACGTGACTGTATTCTGGAGGATTGCGATTGTGGTCTATATTGCTGTTGCGAATCATTTTGATTTGAACGTGGAGGATATGCTTGCTGCAACAAAACCTTCGTTTTGAGCTCCTTCGTTTTCTTATCTACACGATCACTTTCTTCTTTTTCCCTATTCTCATAATATTGAGCCGTTGCTAATATCTGTGCAGTGGTTGAAACAGCCCATGCACTTTCTGAATTCTTTAATTTGTTGCATAGTTCAGGTAACAAATTTAACACGAACTTATCAACGAATAACCGCTGACCTCCCTCAGTGCTCATATCCTGACCACTATGATCGACAAATGCTTCCTCGAACCTAGTAAAGAAGTCCGAGACACTCTCGTCTTTCTTTTGCTTACAAGCTGATAATTTATCCCAGTTCACCCTCATCGCTGGCATGAGAGTTTTCATAAGTGTAATTATTCTCTGAGGTAGATCCGTAATTAACTGCTCAGGCTTAGCCCCACCAATTTGTCGGCCATCAGCTGCTATTAGTGCAGCCCAATCACCGCCTAACTCATTCGCATGATTTTCCTGACGAATTTTCGGCCAAACCGGTTGTGGCACAACATTACCGAACAGCATGTCGATGTCGGCAAGGTTCATAATAGTAGCATCTACCAATTGGGACAACTCCTTATAGTAACCCGCCGGATTCTTGCGTGGATCAGGCAAGGACTGTTTGACCTGTAAGACTTCTGATCGCTTCCATGGGAGGTGTATCCAAACTCTTTGAAAATGTGGCAAAACTGGGGGAGCAGCACCAGGATCACCTGGCATCCACACTGGCGGGACCTCTCTCATAGGGTACTGACCAGGAGCCGCTTTCCAATTCTCAGAGTCGTCTTCAAACGACACTCGAGAAGGCACTGTCGACCTATGGGCTAACAGTTGCTCTAAGGCACGTCGTACATCTCCACCTACAATCATTCCGCTCAAAAATTGACTCTGAAGTTCAATCATATCGGGCGGTACGTTATCTAAATTGTTATTATACCATTCTTCCCTCAAAAAGTTACACATTTCTTCGAACATGAATCTCTGTGTAGGCTCATTAAACTGAGAAAACGTCTCGAAAACCATGCGTGGAGGGTAGTTGGCAGGATGTCTTATCCACCTATGTGCCATTGTCACTAACGTCTCTTTTTCCCTTCCACTAGGGATCTGACTCCGTCTTTGGGGAGTTTCAGAAGTATCGGATGGAAATAACTGACCAGAAAGCGGTGAATAAAGGGTAGCAACAGTGTTAGGGATACGATTACGAACAGAAGGAGAAAGGAGAGCAGGAGCCACAACGTTTGAAGTGACGGCCGACACAGCAGAAGCAGGCAAGGTAGTCGGGGTGGCAGGGACAAGAGGCTGAGAAGGTACAGGCAAAGGAGCAGTAGGAATAGAGACAGGTGGTGGAACAAACGTAGGACCAACACCGGGCTGACCCGCAGCCGCCGGAACAACAGGAGGGACAACAGGAGGAACAACAGGCGGAACTACAGGAGGAACTACAGGGGCTGTAGCACCCTGTGCATAAGGAGGTGGCGATTTCATCAAATACGCTAACAAGGAATCCTCCTTTAAATCCTCTTCTTTCTTATCCTGACTAGCTGGTAAAACCGGATAACATTTGTCTATCCTCATGTGATGCAGTCTAGTGGAAACTTCTATTTCTTTTTCTTCTTTATCTCGCTGACATTGTTGTACAACTTGCATTATCGGAACGAAACCTTCTCTTCGATCCTTTTTAAGCTGTTTGATTTCTTTCTGTTTGGCCTCTTTACGCCACAACCGAAAAGAATCAAACATAGCTGGCCTAGCTTTCTTTTTAAATAATTTAGCTTCAAGATTATCTAAAATCGTGATTTCAAAACTTCCATGCGGTGGCCAACTAAGGACACCATCTTTTTTCGTGTAACGGACCCAATATTTATTATATATAATAGGGCCCACACCATGTCGACTATAGAGCTCATATATCGGAGTTCCAACTGGAGGTATCGGACACGAGTCCTCCAACCGGGAATCATTGTTGCAACATTTAACCGCATGCGTGCGGGCGGAATTCCGCTTGTACGCTGACTTTTTTAAAAGCGCACTTTACGTGACGAGCTGGGCTCGTCATGAGCGTGCGAGGAGGCTACCTCATGACGAGCCCAGCTCGTCATCAGCGTCGAAGGGGTTAAAGAGACCAAGAATACCACTATGGCTAGGCATCGTGCACACTAACCTAGTATCAAACTTCAAGGGTTACCGAAGTACTGAATCTTCGTGAAAGACAAAACCCTCGGTTTTTGGCAATTGCAACTGTCAAATAACAACTAAGAACCAACAACTAAGAACCACAAATGCAATGGAACCATGCAAACAACAAAGCTTCAACAAGCTGAAACAACAACTAAGGACTGGGAGCGACCCACAAATACTTAACTGAGAGCTTCAATGGCGTCACCAGGAAGGCCCGTCTATCGTCTCGCTGTACGAAAGGTCTACGCCAGGTGTCGAAAACAGGTCGACAGTCAGGGCATCGGTCCGTCGCAGCCGTCAGGAGGCGGGAATCTTCGCGGGAAAAATCTTCGGACCACTTATTTCGACAACAGGATCGATGAAGCGGGGTGCACCTTTTCCTCGGAGATTTCACACGAAGTTCCTCACAATCGTCAGGCTTTGGACCGGTACCGCCGATGTCGCCCAACGTTGGGCGCCAACTGAAGGACTGGGCTATTTAAGGCCCAGCGGTGCCAGGGAACAACACCTAAAACCTTCGTGGGATACCTGTTCTGGCGCACTAAAGACAGAGACACGGGAGACTTCCTTCGGCGTCAAAGATCAGTGTTTATTACTGCAGGGATGCAAAAGTCATGAGAAGTACAACAGAGTGTAGGTTCCAAGAGTCTGCTTCAAATTGCATTTGTGTGTCGCTCTCTTTTATACAAGATCTTGTCATTGCACAATATGTAAGCAAAAGGTTACAGCTCAGTTCCCACAGTAAAATTCAAAGGATCGCTTTCATGTATTCAGAGCTCCGGAACATAATTACATTAACATCACCAGTTCCAACTGTAAAAGCACCTCTTCCCACCATTAGGTACATTCCACTTGAGTTGTAAATAAGCAAGAGAAAGAGACAAGAACAGCTGCAGGGAAAATCAGACAACAGGGAGGAGAGAGTGTGAGGATAATATTGGATGCGTAATCGTGGCTTAAAAGGGCTTGATCCCAGCACGTGCAAGGCTGAAACAATAGACCGGCACGCCAGGATCACCTCCGGGCGGAGGCAACTGCTTTAGCAGTGTCCTCCCCCTACTCATAAAAGAAGCATGAAAGGAATATACTTCCACCGTAAAGCTTGGGAACAGAGGGTCACGATGCGGGCAGTTGCCTGTTCGCTGACTACGTGAGGGCAAGAAACAAAATGGATGCCGTATCTAAAATGGAACCCGAGGGCTCATTGGTAAAAACCTGTAAATGAGATGAATTCTTCTGAGTAGCATGGCGATACCGCGTACACTTACTAAACTCGTCATTTACGGTTCATAGATACCACACTCGTCCATATTCGGCGATGCCCAAAACGTCGTGACGATTTTCACGGAACCTCACCCCCAGACACTAACGTACATATTCACATGTGTAAAGTCGGTCGTAATTGTAAATTTATGACAGAATTTACCTTACTTGCCAGTAATTCACAAAGGCACTCCTGACTGACAATGGGCCTCATTTATGAGGTTTTGCCATAGGGCAGCACCACATTCCTTTCTACTGCGCAGCCTATGGCTAAAGAAAAGGGCAGGAATACGTTGAATCTATAAGATATAGCGCATTCCTGTCCCTTTCCCAGGCGCACAATGGGCTGCCCAACGCAGGCACCTTTGTATCATGGTACAAGGGTGCCTGAGTTGCGGGGATGATTACTTTTGTGCCGGAAGGTAAAACCTACCTGCACAAGAGGCGTTTTCCTCTTTCTATATGTGCTGCAGAATGCAGCACACCAAGAAAAAGGAAAAATAAGGAGAAATAAAGATATTTCTCCTCGTTGTGCCTCCTTACGCCTCCCCTGGCGAGGTGTGAGTTTTTGGTGCTGCCTCAGAGTTACGATTCGTCGTAAATTTGGAGCAGTATCATAAAGCCATGGATGTTGCTGAGAAGGCCCCTAGAAGCACCCATTGCACGCCCCTTTAACGCAGAAAACTGTGTTAAAGGGAACAATATTAACAAGGTAGCATTAAGCCAATAAAAGTGGCTTAGTGCTGTCTCGTAAATATGGAGCAGGCTCCTCTCCACGGAAAGTCACGAAAAGTGACGTTCAGGCGGCACCAGTGGCCTCATAAATGAGGCCCTATGTCCTTTTATGGGTCTGGAGGTTTCCACGTGAGAGCTGTAATCTATACATCAGTAAATCCTACTGAAGGGGTGGAATTTAGGGCACTCATGGGCTTCCCAAGATGTAATTAGCCTTGAAAAACTTTGTGAACGCCGCAAACAAGTACAGCACTTTATTTTTTCTAGATGGGAAAGTATCGGATTTGTACTCCCGTCAGTTGCTGGCGTCAGTGGTGGCTGGCTCAGGTAAGCGCGGTAAGTCAGAGCAGGGCGTAGCAGGGGGGAAGCTGACAGACGACGAATATGTATTGTTTATTTATTTATTTATACCTATTCCGTCTGTCGACTTCCCCCCTCCAACCCTGCCCCCGCCCCTCCACGTTTACCTGTGCCGGCCGCCGCTGGCTGGCGTGTATCCCTATCCAGGGTGGGAAGGGGAATTGGTCACCCCGATATTCAGTGTAGGGGAAAGAAAATGTGTGCATTTGCAAAGGGGAATTCATTCACACATGTGGAGTTCTCTGCCACAGAGAATTCCATGCAGCGGAAATGGATTCCAAACTGGGAAATTCCGAGATTTCCAAGAAATCTGCCTGCCTAGAAGTCTATGTCTGGAGCAGCTTTCCATGCAGATTGCTTGCTAGATAAATTTGTGAACTGAAACAATTTGTAAAAGTATACAAAAAATCGAGGGCACATTTTTGTCTGTAGGCCTCCTTAAAATGAAAACTTGAGTTTTCTTGGCACCTCTTGCTTTCAAAATTGTGAGTTTTAATTAACTGTATAATAAACTAAATCTAAATCTAAATCCTGCTTTCAGAGGCAGACCAGCAAGAGGGACACCCTGCTCAAGGTGTCTGAGGCCGATCTAGGCTCAAAGGTATAAAACTGGCACCAGGCTATGTTTATGGTGGCGGCCCCTTGGACTAATGCTCAGGCTGTCGAATGCATTGTAAACACAGAACCAGCTCTCCAATCAGGAGAGAAATGCGGTTGCCCGTGTCCCCCGCAGGGGGCCACCTAAAAGGGCGGCCCTCTAGTGGCATTTGGGCACAAGCGCCGCCCCTACTGATCTAAGGGTTGGACTCAGGTAGGAGTCCTTCACCTTGGCACGCTGGGCGCGTCACTTCCGGCACACAGAGGTCGGGGAAGGGTACTTATTCCTCCCCTCACCTCTCTGGCGGCCTCTTGGCACCAGACACGCGTTGCATAGCAGCAAGGGTAGAGTGTGGCGGTGTCTTCCCAGCACCGGTGTAGGCATCCTTCATCCAGTGACTGCACCCTTGCCCCGTGCACTTGGTAGTTGTACGTCCCGCTGTGTCTTGATGACTCCATGCAGCGCCCCCATGGGAGACTGGAGACCAACCTCGCCGGGCGACACGCTGATAGATGGGCTCCGGCTGAGCGGCATTGCGTTGCGCTGGGGAACCTACGGGCAGCATTGGGATATTGCGGGGCGAGCCCGGGGACCGTCAAGTCGGCAAGCCTAACTTCAATTATAGCAGATTGATTACTCAGCATCGGTTTCGTCGCTAAGCAGTTTAATACCAAACACAGGGGCATATTACCAAGCTATAGCGATAATTATCGCTAAGCTTGGTTAGCGGGTATAATAATATAGCCGCGCTCCGACGATTTTTACCGCTGAGATACCTTGATATTATCAAGGTTTATCTCAAAAGCGGTAAAAATCGTGGGAAATGCATGAATATCGCTGTAAAATCAGCGATATTCATGCATTATCGTGACAATGCTCTTAGCCATGTTATCCACCTTCCATTGGATAACATGGCTAAGAACAGCTCTGGGCAGGCGTTAGCTTTTGGAGATAATCGCGCTTAGCGCGATCATTTCCAAAAGTTGGCAATAGGGGATAGCGATGTTAGCGACTGTTTCCAGTCGCTAACATCTTGGCACGCCCATTTGCATGTCATTAGCGATACTTATCGCTGACATGCAGAGTGGGCCCCTAAATGCCCGCTATCGCCTATTAGCTGTCGCAAACTGGTGTTAGCGACAGCTAGGTAATAGGGCGATAAAATTATCGCCGCTTTAGCGGGAAAAATTCCCGCTAAAGCGGCGATATGGCCCTTGGTAATATGCCCCGCTGTTTGTGCTGGGAGCATGGAGATGTGCTAGTGTCAGTTGGTGTAGGACAAATAGGGAAGGAGGTGAGTAGTGTCAATGCAAGTGTTTTAGGTGGTCAACGGGTGGTGTTGACTTTTGCAATAACAGAAGAGTATCTAAGGACACTACTGCTTCCCTTGTGTTTCTCCGTCAAAGCCCAACTACGTCCGTTGAAAGCTCTGGCTGATGTTTACCGCTCAGCACTAGCAATACAAAGATGCTAGATAAAGGAGCCAGCATTTATTTAAATGTCAATTTGTGTTAAAAGAAAGGAAGTAACTAGCGAGCCCAGCTCTGCTCAATTTCAAGAACATCTTTAATTTAAAGACATGGGGGCATATTATCAAGAACGGCGATAAAATTATCGCCGCAGGAAATTGCCGCAAAAGCGGCAATAAAGGCTTGATAATATGCCCTTGTGAATTCCCATAGCAGCCCAAGTTAACACCAGATCCTGGGCTCCTATGGGAATTCACAAGAGCATATTATCAAGACCATTATCGCCGCTTTAGCGGCAGTTTCCTGCCACTAAAACAGCGATAATTTTTTCGCCGTTCTTCATAATATGCCACATAGTGCAGTAAATGGGTAAAATATGATGGTCTCTTCAAAATTCATAAAGTATTTAATTAACTTACAGAACTTTTTCAGCTTAGTGGATCAGGCATTGACAAGTATTATTTAAAGTGAGGGTTTCAATGTTAATTTACAAACATCAATTCTTCCCTCATCCCTGACAATAAGATCAATGGGGAGCACGAGGAAAATCAGTTGATATGTGTACTCTTCGGGTGACCTGTGTTACTATTAGGAACAACATTATAGTTTATTGAATTAAACAAAGGAACAGTGGCGGCCGCCATCTTGGGGCAAGGGATGCTCTAGTGTTTGTGTTCCCTTCCCAAGGCGGGACCTTTAAAGGGAGGCTGTGTGGCTCGCGCACTGGAATTTACTTAGAACAACTTAGCGCTGCGAGTCGCCTACTGATTGATTGCTGCTACCATTTTTAATACTTTTAAAAATCCTTTATTTCTAGTCTGTTTGCTATTTCTTGTGTTCATGCAATTTTGCACTCTGTTTTATTAACGCGGCGGGGAGGTTAAGGGAAAGCAGACTTGTATGTCTTTTTAAAAGGTTCATATCACCTTGGGTTGCTGCTCTTGGGAATTGTGCGGCGTTACCTGTGGCCCCCCCGGTCCACCGCAGAACCGGACATTTTGATTTTTTAACCCACTTCCGGGTTGTGCCATTTGCGGCCGCCATCTTGGGGCAAGGGACACTCTGGTGTTTGCGTTCCCTTCCCATGACGGGACCTTTAAAAGCAACCTATGAGGCTAGCGTGCAGCAGACGCGCCGGCGGCGCGCCGAAGGCCAGCCCGTCTGCGCCCATCCGCGCCAGGCCGGGACCCGGGGCCCAAATCCCTGCTCCCTGCATTCACAGTACTCTTCCACCCAGCTGCTTAATCTGCATCTCTACTCTCATCCCCTGTGTACCTGTCTTGAGACAGAGGACAATTACATCGCCTGCCCTGGCTGTAATTTCACATTCAACGTCCACCCTGATGAATTAAGTAAGGCTATCAAGCCTGATAACACAGTCCACCAGCTTACACATCATGCCCTGAAAGAAAAGCCGGGACTCTCTAACAGCTTTTCCTTTCTCAGTGTCAACTGTCGCTCTCTTCCTAAACACCAGGCAGATATTTTTGACCTTTTATCAGAATTACAACCTGACGCCATATTCCTAACGGAGACATGGCTCACCAGCTGTTCAGGACCTGACCTGGCCAGAGCCCTGCCCCCGAATTATGCCATTGTGCGGAAGGATCGAGAAGGCAGGGTGGGAGGTGCGATTGCTATCATCTTTAACAATACATTTTGCTGTAAATTCGACGCACTTCCGATTCCCGACTGCGGAGCCCCTGTTTTCAAACTTACTTTGACTCCACACTTCACTTTTTCTGGCATATTGGTGTACCGCCCCCCAGTTCGGCTGGCTCATGGGCAACAAAGTTCCCTGATTTTGTTTCCCCTATGCTGCTTCATGCAGCTAATTTTTCTATCCTTGGTGACCTCAACCTCCACCTAGAGGACCCGAACTGTAATATTGCCTGCACCTTTGTCTCTGATTTGGCCGCTATGTATTTATTTCTTCTTAATTGTGGCCCCCACATAATGCTGGTCATCTTCTTGACCCCATCTTTTCCAACCTATCCTCTTTACAATGTTTAACGGCCGCCCCTCTTTGTTGGACGGATCACTTTTTAGAAGGATTCTGTCTGGAAACTCCCCGCCTTGTGCACACTAAAGACAGCACTACTGCTAAGCCCTCTAGGAATTGGTCGAAGCTTGACATCACTAAGTTTAACTCACTGTTGTCCATAAATGGCCCAATTTTCCATAATAATGTGGCTCTAGATCTGGTAGCATTTCAAGGATGGATTCAATCAGCCCTTGATAGCTGTCTTCCTACCTCTGTCAGAAAGTTTAATAACCACCGCCCCCCCGGCCCCTTGATTTTCTGATTAACTAAAGAAGGAGAAAACCAAATGTAAAAACTTGGAGCGCCAGTGGCGCAAGAACTACACAGCTGAAGCCAAACTCACCTATAATATTAGCAAACGGGCTTAACGCTCCCTGTGTCGGGCTGCACGTGCTAACTATGTTTCCACATCTATCCTACAAGCTAAAAATTGTCCCAAGACCTTGTTTAATATGGTTAAAGGCTTATCTGGTTCCACTACCGTAGAAGCCCCTCCCGACCTTAATTCTACTCAATGCGAAGACCTCGCTCAATTTTTTGTAAACAAAGTGGAAACCATCTACTCTTCACTGGTCAGCTCCTCCTCTTCCTCCTCCCTTTTACCCACTATGGCGGCAGATTGCCCTGCCGCCTCATAAGAAATTGCATTGACTTGATAAAAGTGCCCACCCTCGAATCTTGGCCACTCTTGGACATGGTGGCACTTACACACCATCTCAGTCATATTTAATCGGGATCTCCCTGCGATCTTCTTCCCATTTCAGTCTTGTGGCAAATCGACCCTCCCTCTCTGAGTTACGTTTTCCAACTGCTCAATACTTCTCTAACGACCTCCACCGTTCCGCTGAGTTGGAAGCATGCTATGGTGGTCCCATTGTTAAAAAAAACTTATGCTGATCCTGCCCTTCACTCTAATTTTCGCCCAATCTCTCTCTTACCTGCTCTCTCAAAGATTCTTGAGAGACACATTAATGGACATTTGTCCAAGTTTATTGAGATAAATGGGTTGTTACATCCTACCCAATCCGGCTTCAGGTCCGGCTACTCTACCGAGTCTACGCTGCTTGGGGTCACAGAAGCGCTTTGACACAAAATTGATGAGGGTAATACCATGGCCTTGGTGTTATTTGACCTGGCCTTTGATACGCTCTCTCAAACCGTACTCATAAAGGCCCTCCGACTTGCAGGCGTCACTGGGACTTCCCTGAGCTGGTTTAGCTTGTTCCTTGCCGATCGCGTTTTTCAGGTTTTTTCATCTACTTCTAAATCCAAACCTCATCACTTGCCATATGGGGTTCCCCAGGGCTCAACCCGTAGTCCTCTATTATTTAATATTTACATCAGACCTCTGGCAGCTTTAGTGGAGGAATCAGGGTTGTCGATTTTTTCATATGCCAATAATCCTCTTCTCTCTCTCAGCTGGCAAACAATCTGAGCCCTCGGCACTTAGATCTGGCCTCAGTAAAGTCATGGCTTGGATGAACGCCAACTTCCTAAAACTTAACGGTGATAAGACGGAGGTTCTGATCCTTGGCAAGGACCGTGGTCTCTGGGGCCCTCAACATTGGCCACCAGAAATGGGTACGCTACCTCAGCCTTCAACTCAGGTGCGCAACCTTGGTTTCATTATGGACGAATCTCTCTCCATGCGGCAGCAAGCGACCAAGGTTGCTGCCACCTGCTTCACCATTCTGAAATGGTTAAGGAAGATCGTGTGGATGCTTCCATCACATGCCCTGCGTACCGTGGTCCAGGCCCATGTGACCTCTAGGCTGGACCACGGGAATATTCTCTTTTTGGGTGTTAACAAAGAGATAACATGAAAAACTGCAGCGAGTACAAAAGTCTGCCGCTAGATTACTTTGCTGAATTCCCAAAACGCCATCCACTTCCTGGTCGCTGGTCGATCTCCACTGGCTCTCAATAGAGAAACGGGTCAAGTGCAAGGCCCTCACTTACATGTTCCGTATTAAGCATGTTAAGGCCCCAGACTATGTACAACACATGGCCTGCCCCTGGATTCAAGCAAGCCGGACTGAAGACGGCTGAAATGCCAGAAACCGGTCCTCTGAAGCTTGTTTCTGGCCCAGGGAAGGCATGGCTTGGCAGTTCGGGCTGGACTTTTCCCATGAGGCACAGGGTCAGACTGATTTGCATATGGCCATGTCTGAACTGGGGTGGCAGAGTGGGCTAAAGAACGGTGATGGATTAAACCCAGATCTGTTGACTGGGTGTGAGTGTTTGATTGGTTCAGATGCTCCGTCCATCACCACCCCCTTTTGTACCACTGTGTTCACCATAAGTTGGCAGGGTATGCTCAGATGTGAGTCCCTTGCTCACTTTGCCACTGGATTCAAGCAAGCCGGGCTGAAGATGGCTGAAATGCCAGAAACCGGTTCTCGGAAGCTTGTTTCCGGTCCAGGGAAGGCATGGCTTGGCAGTTCGGGCTGGACTGTTCCCATGAGGCACAGGTCAGACTGATTTGCATATGGCCATGTCTGAACTGGGGTGGCAGAGTAGGCTAAAGAACGGTGATGGATTGATCCCAGATCTGTTGACTGGGTATGAGTGTTTGATTGGTTCAGATGCTCCGTCCATCACCACCCCCTTTTGCACCACTCTGCCCCTACGTCCCCTCACGTCCCCTCAGATCCTCTACTCAAGAGAAATTCTGGGTTCCACGAGTTAGACTTTCTCGTATGTTAGGGCGCTCCTTTTCTCATCTTGGCCCCATTCTATGGAATTCTCTTCCACTGTCTCGCCGCCTACTACCTGATCTCCTGTCTTTCTGCAGATCCTTGAAAACATGGCTTTTCAACCAATAGGTCTTCTCTCCCTTTGTTGTTCTCTGTTGGCGCCGGGAAACCCTTGGCGGTAGCTGTGCATCGTTACATAAATTTAAATAAATAAATAAAACAAATAAATAAATGAATAAAATAAATAAACAGGTTGTGTACAAAGCCATTTATTTTGAGGTCCTCTTAATTGTGATAAGGGAGAAAAAATGCCTATCATCGACAGTTCTGATGGCTTAGGGAGTGGCGATTGCTTGCTCTGCTCGCATTGGCAGGTGGTTTTTGCGTGGCTTAGCTCTGCGGGACGAGTTTTTGAATTGCCGGTAAGTGAGTGGGCTCGTTAGGACAGATTGGTTAGTCTCTTCCCCTGTAGACTTTTACTCGCTGAGAGGGGTAGTCGCCTCTTACCTCATGCTGTCAGCTTTGCTGGTGTTTGATTGCAAAGTTCTTAGGAGTCTGAGTGGCAGGAGTGAGGGTTGCTGTTTAACTAAAGCCCCCTTGGCTTATACCCGAGGTCGAATGACCAGATCCCCGCGCAGGACCACAGGTGTTGGGGTGCTCTGTTGTTGTATACTCTGCGCCGTGCTGTGCCGCACTTTGCTGCCTGCAGGCAGCATCAGTAATTTCATCCTGTGAGATCAGGGCCAGTTGGGGGGTGAGTCTCTTCACTTCTTTCACAGTCCCACCTTTTCAGATCATACGGCCAGATTCATCAATGTCCTGTTTTGCGAGTCCTTAATAGCGATTATTAAGGAATCGCTATTAAAGACTCGCAAAAAGGGATTCATGTAGAAATCACAAAAATAATTGCGATTTCTACAGCTTCCTTATTTGCAATTAGCAAATTGCTAATCGCAAATAAGGATGCAATTTCAAGGGTAGCACCCCTGAAATGGTGATTGACACTGGTGTTGCGCACACACATGTCCAAAGAACATGTGTGTGTGTAACATACAACTTAGAAAAATGCACTAAAGTGCATTTTTCTAAGTTTTCGCTATTTACCACGAAGTCAGACTTCGGGGTAAATAGCAGCCAAAAATTGCGATTTCTCAATTCTGAAATGGTTCATGAATTGCATTTAAGGAATCTCAAATAGAGATTCCTTAAATGCAATTCCTCGCAATTTAGCGATTTCGCAATTTGCGAATTTTGCATTTGGGATGATGAATCCCAAATACAAAAATTGCGCTCGCAAAGGGCCAGATTCTCAGAATCTGGCCCTTTGCGAGACGGATTTCCTTTCATGAATCTGGCTGATAGCATTTTCACTATGCTACTCCACCAAAGCCATGTTTGACCTTGACTAGTTTAAACATCCAACTAGCGTTGGGAAAGCAAATAGGACTGGCATGTAAGTGTAGTGTCAATTGTGTAGTACTCACCTGGGCAATACTCTTACAACAAGGCCATAGTTGTTGCATATTTACCATAGGCGACCAACAACCATTGTCGAAATCAATAGTCCTGGCTTGCTGCAACCACAGAGGTTTGGGGTAAATTGGCAAGCGAGTTCTGCCACGTGTGGTTGGTAGAGTGTCGGGCAGTTTGCGCATGAGCACGGCCTGTCCTGCCTCTTGGGGTCGGTAAAGTTTGTGGCGTGCACCCCCGCAAGTCTTGTTTTGTAAATGCGGAGGGGGGGGGGGGGGCATAATGGCAATTTCGGAGTTGTGGTGTGGGCACCTTGTTTGGGGTTAGTGGTCCATTGGTCTAAGGTCTGGCCAGTGCGACTTTCTGCGCTCAGGTCTGTGAGAGCAATAACTTTGGTGAATTGTCTTGTGGGGGGGGGTCTGCTCTCGGGAACTTGTGGTTTGCCTTACCTTCGTCCTGTTGCTGCCATATTGACTCTTCCCCCCCCCCCGTTTTGGGCAATTCCAGTGGTTGTGTGCTGGCAATTTGGTTGGAGCCAGAGTACTACCGGTTGTGGCAGTGATTTTGCGCATGAACGAAAAGCAACGCCGTGGCTCAGCCGGGTGCACTACACAGCCTCATGGTGATAGACGGGGCGGGCCATAGACTGGTGCCGCCGCACTGGGCGCAGACCTCAGGCGGGGTTTCCTGTGACCACCACATTGTGGGGTTTGGAGCTATTGTTGCATCAAAGGACCAGAGGTTTTGCCTAGGGGTAACTTTGACTCACAGGAGATATCACAGTGGATCCACAAGCCTGCCAAATAAGTGTACAATGCAGGTCTGTGGGTCACTCTGCAGGTCTGGGTGGTCCTTTATGGCAGAGCATATCGACCATAATTAATAGTGGAACCAGGAACAGCTTACAAAGCAATGCTGTAGATTTTCTGTAGAATTCTGGATGGAAAAGCTTCAGGGAAACCCCCATTCACCCCTCGAGGGACCATTACTAATTGTGAGGGATGTATGACGTTACAATGCATACTTTTACAACGCATACCTTTACAACGCATGCCATTACAACGAATTTTTAGAAACTACCTTTACAACGCATTCCATTACAACGCATACTACCTTTACAACGCATACCATTAAAACCCCATAACATTACATTGCATGTATGGTAAGTATTGGATAGTGTAGGGGTACCAATTACTATTCTAACTCCAGGGGGGTGCAACAGTAGGGTATGAGGTGGATAGTGTAGGGGTAAAAATTACTATTCTAACTCCAGGGGGGTGCAACAGTAGGGTAAGAGTTGGATAGTGTAGGGATAAAAAATTACTATTCTAACTCCAGGGGGGTGCAACAGTAGGGTAAGTCTTGGATAGTGTAGGGGTAAAAATTACTATTCTAACTCCAGGGGGTGCAAAAGTAGGGTAAGTGTTGGAAAGTATAAGGGTACTATGCGTTGTAATGTTATGCGTTGTAATGACATGAGTTGTAGTGGTATGCGTTGTAGTGTCATGCGTTGTAATGGTTGCGTTGTAATTGCATGCGATGTAATGGATGTTGCGTTGTAAAAATGTTGCTGTAATGGTAGTGCGTTGTAAAAGTTGCGTTGTAAATGTTGTTTCCCATTGTGAGCAAGTCGGTGAGGAGCATACTAATCCCCCAACGAGGGTAGCACAAGAGGAACAGAGGGAGCTGAGCAGGCGAATTTCCCTTAAGGAATAAGGGATGCATGGCAAGTACACCCTTGCTCAGAGATTGGCCCAAGGGGGGTCCCCCCAATTTCTTAGTGATACATCTAGGGCACACCAACCTCATTGCCATTGGGAGGAGGTCACTCTTACAAGCCATGAAAGCTGACTTAGGGGAGATCAGCAAATACATGGGTCAATTGGAGTTCTGGTGGTCTGAGATTATTCCAGCAGAGTGTGGCCCGGGGTCTAAGTCAGAGGAGGCCGTTGAACATCCCAGAAAGAGTAAACAGTTCATGGCGTAAGTTCCCAGACCAGAGGGGTCTGGGTTTCATCAGACACGAGTTGATTCAGGCTAATGTTACGGGCTACTTTGATAAAGATGGGGTTTATTGTCACCTTTAGGAATTGATTTGTTCCCTTGGCCTTGCAGGAGGCCCTGGAAAAAAGAGGTCGGAAGTGAAAAGACAGCTGACTTGGTGGCTCGGGCCATCCCAGCATACGCCTAAGGTTAAGTTGACAAACATGAGGTGCATTTGTCACAGGTGGGCATGGGCACGTTCCACTGGACATGCAGGAGGCCCTAGAAAGCAGGTTGTAGGTGAGAAATGAGCTGTTTAGTGGGGGGCTCTGGCAGCGACAGGGGCCGCCTCCAGAGCTGTAGCGGAGTTACAGGGTGATCTGGAAGCAATTGGGCACAAGCGCCACCCCTACTGGTCTAAGGGTTGGACTCAGGTAGGAGTCCTTTGCCTTGGCCTGCTAGGCGCATAACTTCCAGGAGACAGAGGTCGAGGGAGGGTACTTATACCTCCCCCCACCTCTCTGGCAGCCTCTTTGCGCCAGACACGCCGTCTCCCTCCCTACCGTGTACTCGGCGTGGGGTTGGCAGGCAATGTATGTAGAACGTTGTAATCATTTCTTTCTTTGTTGCAGGCAGAGTAACAGGGCGATCTGGAAGCAGACCGGTACAGTTAGGGTGCTCTGCCACAGACGGGTACAGTAAGGGTAACTCTGCACGGCACAATAGGGGTGCCGGAGCCAAAGACCAAGAACCTCAGGGCAGGTTCCTGAAAAACCGCGATGGCGCCCCATTAGTCCTTTGGGCGCTAGGTAGCCTGACCAACCGGGGGTTTGCCCTGCTACGCTTCGCCATGAAAAGAGCGTGAGTAATAAGGGACCAATGAGTCACATGATTCAGGAGGAGGATCACCCAAAAGGTGTAGCACTGATTGGGTTCCCCACAGTGCTTGGCTCATCTGGCGGGTGGGGCAGCATAGGTTGGTACAGCTGCCTGCCCTTGAATCGCCCGTAAGATAACACACCTTATTGCATACTTTTGTATGGAATGAACCTGCAGCAACGTTTTCCCATAACAAAAGTTGACTTGTGTATTTTTTTATTCATTGCATGCTCAGACTTTGGGTGCGGACGTTGCCAATAGTGGCACTAAAACTATGCTAAATATGTTCAAGCAACGAAAGAGTAAGGGTTTTTTGGGGGGTTCTGCTCCCAGTCCCCTAGGGTCATACAACAAAGAAACAAAGAGGGAGTATCCCCAGGACACAAACACTGATACTTTCTGGTCAATTTAGCCAGCATAAGAATCTCACCTGGTTTTAACCATGTCTTATGACACCAAAATAAAAAATAAAACTGTTGGGAGTACATCAAAGATACTTTTAATTCACTCACTTACAACACTTCACACTTAAAAAAAAAGAGCTCCGCTGCAGTTGCAGGCGTCAAAGCACACCCAAGTGGCACTCGGTCACTTGGGTGGACCCCGATGATGAAGCATGTCACCAACCAGATTGGTGAGTGAGGGGTTTCTTAAAAGAATGAATTCTTTCTTTATGGCATCTCTCTCTATTTCTACCAATCACTAGGACGTTGTGTCCTGGGGATACTCCCACTATGCTAAATATGCCCTGCTTGGAGAAACAAAAGAGCAAGTAAATGGAAAAAAAAGACACATTCCGCATAAAAATGGCCACAGTCAGTTTATGAGTTTTTCTACAGCCTGAAGACTTGTCTCTGGGTGTCTCTGCGTCCAAAGGGAGGGGCTCAGGGCAGGGTGCCACCCATGACCCACTGTCCCAGCAACCAGGAAGCAAACAGGTATTTGCAGCAAGGAATGTGGAGTAGAGGCGGCCTGATCCGCAACACAGTGAACAATGGAGGGCAGTCGCCTTGCACTGAAGAGCTGGAGGCAGAATGATGTCGGCAGCCGCGTGGCCTGTTCTCCACACCGCGGACGTTGATTGATGGCTGAATGAGCTATTATAGATGCACCGGTCATTCCGGCTGCTGGGAAACCCCATGGAATCCGGAAGTCAGTGGAACTAGGCTTCAGGGCAGGGGCTTCCAAGAAGCAGCACACAATTTTCATCTACACACATACAGGATTTGCTTTTGAAGTTTTGTAACCAATTTGGTTAGTTACATTCATAAAAGAACTAACAGGCACATGCATCATTGTAGGAATTTGCGATTCCTAAATTGCGAAAATTAAGGAATCGCAATTTAGGAATCGCAAATTCCTATGCATTAAGAATTCGCAAAAGTTTTTGCGATTTCTTTATTTTCCTTATTTGCGATTCCTTAATTGCGAATCGCAAATAAGGAATCGCTTTACATTGATTCCCCTGAAATGTCACGTGAGTACATTTTACTCACACACATGTCCCAAGGGCATGTGTGTGTGTGAAATATAAGTTTCAAAAATGCTTTTTTTTGCATTTTTGAAACTTTTCGCAAATTACCATGAAGGTTTACTTCATGGTAATTTTCCCCTTCCTAATTGCGAATTCGCAAATTAAAAAAAATCATGCATAGCATTTAAGAAATCGCAAAAAATTGCGATTTCTTAAATTGCGAAAAATGAAAAAAAATGATGCATCCCAAAAAAGGTTTTTGCATTCGCAAACGGCAGAATTTTGCGATTCGCATTGAATGCAAAAAAGCTTGATGCATGTGGCCCTAAGGCGTCTAAGGCAATAGGTTAGGAAAAGTGTGCTACAAATGTATATATTTTTTTTATAAAGTTTTATATAGCGCAAATTTGATCCGAGGGTACCGGGTATCAGAGCGCTTTACACGGGCACCAGGTGCATTATATAAGGACACATTAATTTTTTATTTTAACAACAAATTTGATTGAATTTTCATCGTACCAGAGGGGCGGAGCCCGCCAAGCAAAATACAGAGGAACTGCATAAAAGAATGTCTCTGGGTATTGTATATAACCCTCCCCTATAGTCTGCAGAACATCAGACAAGGAAAAACACATACACCCCCTCCAATACGCACCATACATACTTAGGGAACGTTGCATGTAACATTGTTAGGCACGGGAAAATTAACAGCCTGATTCATGTACGGGCCGTTTTGCGTGGCCCTAATAGCGAATCATAGCGACTCGCTATTGAGGACACGCAAAACGGCATTCATGTAGGAATTGCTAAATCAATAGCGATTCCTACATGTTCTCTATTTGCGAGTAGCAATTTGCTACTCGCAAAAAAAGGAATGACTCCCCATTCATTCCAATGGGCCAAAAGGCCCATAGGAATGAATGGGGAGTATCCCTCATTTGCGAGTAGCAATTTGCTACTCGCAAATCAGATAGCGATTTGAAGGGTGCCAGGGGTGTCCAAAGGACACCCTGTAGCACCCCTAAAATGCACATTTGAACAGGTGTTGCGCACACACATGTCCAAAGGACATGTGTGTGTGCAACATGCAACTTAGAAAAATGCTTTTAAAAGCATTTTTCTGAGTTTTTGCTATTTACCGAGAGGTCTGACCTCTCGGTAAATAGCGGCCCAAAAGTGTAAAATCGCAATTTTATTTTGTGTCATGAATAGCATTTGAGGAATCTCTATTAGAGATTCCTTAAATGCCATTCCTTCGCAAATATGCGAATTCTTAAATAGCGATTTTTGCATTTGGGATTGTGAATACCAAATGCAAAAATCGCACTCGCAAAGGGCCAGATTCTCAGAATCTGGCCCTTTTGCGAGCGCTATTAGCTACATGAATCAGGCTGTAAGTGATTTGCCCAGAATCACAGGTTGTTGCACGTCCTTGCTGATACTCGAACCCCGGGGCATATTACCAAGGGCCTTATCACCGCTTTAGCGGGAATTTCTCCCGCTAAAGCGGCGATAATTTAATCGCCCTATTACCTAGCTGTCGCTAACACCAGTTAGCGACAGCTAATAGGCGATAGCGGGCATTTAGGGGCCCACTATGCATGTCAGCGATAATTATCGCTAATGACATGCAAAGTGGGCGTGCCAAGATGTTAGCGACTGGAAACAGTCGCTAACATCGCTATCACCTATTACCAACTTTTGGAAATAATCGCGCTAAGCGCGACTATCTCCAAATGCTAACGCCTGCCCAGAGCAGTTCTTAGCCATGTTATCCAATGGAAGGTGGATAAAATGGCTAAGAGCATTGTCACGATAATGCATGAGTATTGTTGATTTTACAGCGATATTCATGTATTTCCCACGATTTTTACCGCTTTTGAGATAAACCTTGATAATATCAAGGTATCTCAGCGGTAAAAATCGTCGGAGCGCGGCGATATTTATATACCCGCTAACCAAGCTTAGCGATAATTATCGCTATAGCTTGGTAATATGCCCCCCGTTCTCCAGATTTGAGGTCGACCGCCCTAGCCATTAGGCCAACTCCTCTCCCGAGTATTGCATGGCCATATTAAAAAATACCACATTCATGCTCAAAAGAGAATTTTTTATCACCAAAACAGCAGCTGTATAACATGTGTGTGTTTTTAATGTATGGATAATAAATATGCAATGTTCAATTGACCCTTTTAGTTTTTTGGGCATACGTTTTTGGCGGATCTATGATGTTACAACGCGTTATTTTACAACGCAGACCGTTACATCGCAATTTTTACAACGCAGGAACCATTACAATGCAAACCTTTACAACGCATGTCATTACATAGCAGATGCTATTACAACGCATGGCATTACATCGTAAGTATAGGTAAGTATACCTTTTTAAAAAAAATGTAATTAAGTTAATTTAATTAAATTAATTTAATTAAAATACATTTTAAAATAGTAATTATTTTTATTTAATAAATTTAAATTTATTTATTTAAATTAATTTTAATAAAAATTTTAATAAATTTTATTTAATTAATATAATTAAATTAATTTAATTTAAATATTGTTTTGATTGTAATTAAATTAAATTATTTAAAATAATGTATTTAATTTAATTATTTTAATTAAGAAATGTAATTAATATAATATAATTAATTTAAATTAACCTAAAAACACCCCTGTACCCTAAAACCCAAACCCTGCCCTGAAACCTAAAAACACCCCTGTACCCCAAAACCCAAACCCTACCCTGAAACCTAAAAACACCCCTGTACCCCAAAACCCAAACCCTACCCTGAAACCTAAAAACACCTCTGTACCCCAAAACCCAAACCCTACCCTGAAACCTAAAAACACCCCTGTACCCCAAAACCCAAACCTTGCCCTAAAACCTAAAAACACCCCTGTACCCCAAAACCCAAACCCTACCCTGAAACCTAAAAACACCCCTGTACCCCAAAACCCAAACCCTGCCCTAAAACCTAAAAACACCCATGTACCCCAAAACCCAAACCCTGCCCTGAAACCTAAAAACACCCCTGTACCCCAAAACCCAAACCCTACCCTGAAACCTAAAAACACCCATGTACCCCAAAACCCAAACCCTGCCCTGAAACCTAAAAACACCCCTGTACCCCAAAACCCAAACCCTGCCCTGAAACCTAAAAACACCCTTGTACCCCAAAACCCAAACCCTACCCTGAAACCTAAAAACACCCCTGTACCCCAAAACCCAAACCTTGCCCTAAAACCTAAAAACACCCCTGTACCCCAAAACCCAAACCCTACCCTGAAACCTAAAAACACCCCTGTACCCCAAAACCCAAACCCTGCCCTGAAACCTAAAAACACCCCTGTACCCCAAAACCCAAACCCTGCCCTAAAACCTAAAAACACCCATGTACCCCAAAACCCAAACCCTGCCCTAAAACCTAAAAACACCCCTGTACCCCAAAACCCAAACCCTGCCCTAAAACCTAAAAATACCCAAACACCCCAAAACATATACCTCAGTACCCCAAAACATATACTCCTATACTCATACTTATTTTAAAAATTACTTAAATTAATAAATTTAATTTATAATATTTAAATACATTAATAAATATTTTTATTTATTTTTATTTATAATTAATAATAATTAAATCAATTATATAATATTAAATAAAATAAAAAAAAATTATATACTTACCAATATTTACGATGTAATGGTATGCGTTGTAATACCATCTGCTATGTAATGCCATGCGTTGTAATGGCATCCGATGTAATGGATCCTGCGTTGTAATAGCTGCGTTGTAACAGCATTACGACGTAAAAGTTGCGTTGTAAGTGATACACACCGTTTTTGGCATACGTTGTTGATGTTTTGGTGATAAAGAATTATCTTTAGAGTATGAATGTGGTGTGATCTTAGCTACCCAAACGGGATTGTTTTTGCGACTTTGGTCTAACTGGTGCCCTACTCCTTTGGTGTAATAGGGCCCCCCTCTCTTTTTTTAAGACAGATTAAAAAATACACCGGGGTAAATAAACCCATGCACCCAAAACACCACAGAGAGCTTGGGGTTCGGTCCCTGGGCTCTCTGTGTTATATGGGGTAGGATGAAAGGACTT
Source organism: Lissotriton helveticus (assembly GCF_964261635.1). Taxonomy (NCBI): domain Eukaryota; kingdom Metazoa; phylum Chordata; class Amphibia; order Caudata; family Salamandridae; genus Lissotriton; species Lissotriton helveticus. The sequence continues at coordinate 31,241,674 of NC_136072.1, read as the reverse complement.
ACAATGACTTGAAAAGAGGAGAAGGCAACTATTGTACATCTTGATCAAGCTCTGAGCACGCAGGGTGAGCCTGTCAATCAATCAATCAATCGATATTTGTAGAGCACACACTGTCACCCGTAGAGGCTTCAGGGCTCTGGGGTGCTGTGTCTTCATCGAATAGCCAGGGGGCATATTACCAACAACTAGCGATAATTATCGCTATGTTGGCTTAGCGGCAATATTTTTATCGCCGTGTTGCGGCGATTTTTATCGCTTAGGAGCCTTGCTATTATCAAGGTTTATCTCCTAAGCGATAAAAATTGGCCGAAATGCATGAATATTGCTGTAAAGTCAGCGATATTCATGCATTACCGGGCTAATGCTCTTAGCCATGTCATCCACCTCCCATTGGATAACATGGCTAAGAACTGCTCAGGGCAAGTGTTAGCTTTTGGAGATATTCGCGCTTAGCGCGAATATCTCCAAATGTTGGTAATAGGAGATAGCGATGTTATCGACTGTTTCCAGTCGCTAACATCTTGGCACGCCCACTTTGCATGTCATTAGTGATAAATATCACTGACATGCAAAGCGGGGCCCAAGATGGTCGCTATCTCCTACTAGCTGTCGCTAACTGGTGTTAGCGACAGCTAGGTAATAGGGAGATCCTTTTATCTCCGCTTTCTTGGCTTTTAAAGCCAAAAAAGCGGAGATAAACCCCCTTGATAATATACCCCAGGTCTTGAGCTTCTTTCTGAACTCTGCCAGGGAGGGAGCTGCGGAGGGAGCTGTACGGAGGTCATCCTCCAAGAAAGAGAGACAGCCATCTGACACTGCTCGCCCATCCCTTTCTAGGGATTAAAGGAGATATTTTCTAGTAAATATTCCTCACCATAGTACCAGTTACTAATTGGCAACTCTTCATAACCTCAAACTAGCAAAATCTTGAGCACAAGGCAGCAACTCCTTAGATGAGGGATTTGAAAGTGGGTATCTGTGTAATTTTAATAAAGTGCCTGTGCATGTGTTACAAGACTCATCACCTCGGACGCATCCGCTCTTCTCAGGTAAAGGGTACATTAACGGCTGCCTTCGGTTCCACAGGCGCCATTGCATCCAATCTTCGAAGGAGACCTGGAGAAATACTAGGACATTTCAGGCAATATGAAAAACGATATGGCGTGTTTTTACTCTTTAAATTCGTTCTCCATACCGGCCGAGATTTACTAAGAAGTCACGCAACGCAGTAAGACAGAGGTCTTCAAACTTTTTTACTCTGAGCCCCCCCTAAGCAAAATGTTTTGAGGGCGGGCCCCCCTCCAACCCTTTATGGGAAGGATTGGGGGAGCGGGAGGGACATAGCTGTGTGGAGGGAGCGGGCTTATGAGATGCTTTCAGGAATACTTTTTCTATAGCTTATGAACCGCCCCAAATATGAGACTTATAAAACGGCAAATGCATCAAACAAAAACAGATATCCCAAACAAACTACTCCCTATAATTTGATGCCAATGCAACAATACCCGCTGCACTAATGATAACTGCAGTCCTGAGTAGCAGGCTATCTCTTCTGCCTCTTTTACCTCGTCCCCACCATGATGGATCATCACCTCTGTCCTAATGCTTGAAAGAACAATAGGCTCTGATGCCCCTTTTTTTAAAGGTAGAGTCATACTCGTGATGCAGTGGGCCCCCCAAATTCCTGCCCCCCAGTCCTGCTGCATCTGCTCCTTTATGATAACCAGCAGTGGCCACTTACACACTTGGCAGCAGTACCAGCTTCACTAATGATTGACCCTTTAAAAAAAAACACTTATATTGTCACCTTCTTTGGTGTATCTCTCTGAAGAAGGGGTCTCTGGCCATTTGTAAACATAAAAATGAGTCTGCATACAGTGCTCCTTATTCTGGGCCTTCTCTTTGACAATATCTTTGAACCTTGCTGCTTTCCTAGACCATTTCTGTGAGGCCCCAAGGATCGAGAGGAGTAGGGCCCTGCATCTGAATGCAACCCTGCTGGCCTTCTACCTGCCACCCCATGGACTCTGCTGTCACAAAAAAAACTTCCCCATAATGTTAATACTGACTGAGCTGCCTGTGCCTGAAAGTGTGTGGCGGTAGTGCAGAAAGTTAAAAAAGAAACCGGCCTTCTTACCAGCCATTAATTGATTGAGTCACTTAAAGACAGGGCCACTGGAATTATGAGTTTCTGCAGTAGCTGATTTTTCCACATAATTATCAGTTTAGTGCATTTGCAACATGTTCCGGAGCAGTGGAAGGCCCTTTGCAAAGATTGACCGGTAATCTTGTAGTTGCTTTCTGCTGTATTTGAGTGTTAAACTGGTACTAATGAGGTGAAATATTTCCCCTGACAGCGTTACCGTGAGTTAAAATGACGTAATGCTAACCACACAATGTGGTGCATTGTGCCACATAATTTACCTTTTCTTGCCACATAATTTAGTCAAACCTGCCACATAATGTTGTCCTCTTCTGCTGAATAATTCCAGTGGATCTGCTTAAAGCTTTATGGTGGCAAAGATCTATTCTTTTTAAGATGTAATGTAAAGGAGTTATCAGCTGAGATCTGGAATAGTGGAGACACTTACAAAAATGTCTGCATTAGATACCGTTTGATTACTTATTACTAAAAAGTATATTTTGTAAGAACTTGTTTTATCTCAATCACTGCATCATTTTGCAGCAGCCTAGCCTAGAGTATGTAAATACTGTTTTAAAATAATGACTTACATATTCACAGTGCTCTCTGCTACAGTCTGGGACCTCATAGCACTATAAACAGGGCCATTGGAATTATGCGGCTGGAGAAGGCCAAATTATGCAGCATGGTTGACAATTCTGCAGCAAGCAAAGGCGAATTATGCTGCATATTTTGTGATAGCATAAATGCACTATTTTGCTATTTTTACACTTGTTAACATTGTCCTGGCCTTTATTGCCCCTCATAAGTACCACATTAACACCCACATATAGTAATAAGCAACAGAAAGGTGACCAGTCTACCTTTAGAAAGGGCCTTCCACTGCGAGGTAACATGTGTTGCTGCACTTTTAAATCTGCAAATTATGCTGCAGATGATGGATTATGTGGCAAATGCGGGAAAACCTTAACTATGTGCTGAGAGTGCAGGGTGAGTGTGAAAGTGAAGGGTGAGAATGAGCACTGAGTTGTCTGAATGCAGGGTGAATTCCTAGGCACTTGAAGTTAATCAGCATGTTATTGATGTGGTGTAGGGTTTCTGGAATACACTACCGCTGAATGTCCCAAGTCGCATAGCCTTAGCCAAAATGATAATCTTACCGAGGCTGTTGTACTACTTTGCGAACATACCGACCTATGTACCTGCCCGGGTGTTCCGAGACCTCGAGGTCCTGCTGCGAGACCTGATTTGGAACAAGGGTCGGCCTCGAGTTGCATTGACGAAACTCTACATGCCCACTGCAGAGGGCGGACTAGCAGTTCCCAACATGGAGCTATACTATCTAGCGGCACAAATGCAGTGGGTGTCAGGCTGGCTAGGTGGTAAGAACCTGGGAGACACGGCCTCGGATTCCACTGTCTGGTCCCTATTCCAGATCCACGTGCTGTTCCATCCGCTGACATGGACTCCACGACCGCCACAACTGCTGCTCGCAGTGGCACGCAGATGCTTCCTCCGCTGCTTGCGTCTAACCCGAGCGACGGTGCCATATGCGCCGATCTTGCCGCTGTTAGGTACCCCGACAACGACGGGGGCCCTGACCGCTGTAAAGCTGGATAGCTGGATTACCGCGGAGGTGGAGACAGTGGGTGACCTCTACTCTGACAGCGCTCTCCTACCCTTCGCAGCCCTCGCGAGAGATACATCCCTCCCGGCTGGGCAGTTCCTCACTCACGCATCTCTCATTCACGCATTGACTGCCGCTTGGGGAGACATGTCTGGTGAGCCACCAACACATCACTTCATACAGTACCTTCATGTCATGAGCAACGGCACTCACATCATTCATTGGTTAACACAAGCACTCCTCCTACACACACACCCAACAACCGTGCTTCTGAGGGAAAAATGGGCGACTGACAGGTGACGGGACTGGACGGACAAAGAGTGGGCTATGATCCTGGCTGGCCCAGTGAACATCCCCTGTAGCCCTCGCTTCAAAATCATACAATTTTACATATTGCACCGCGCTTACCTCACCCTGGACAAGATCAATAAGTATTTTTCAGTCGCAGGCACTGCCTGCGGCCGCTGCCCCCTCCTAGGCGCGGATCTCCTCCACATGCTCTGGCTCTGTCCTGCCCTCCAACAGTACTGGGAAGGGGTGAACACGATGCTCCGACATTGCACTAAGGAACAGGTGCCACACACGTGGGAAGCCTGTGTATTGGGTTTGTACAAGCGTACGCGACTCAATAAGGTCCAGACCAGATACTGGGATCTTGGACTTATCACAGCCAAAAGACTACTCACCAAACGGTGGAAAGCCGACGCACCCCCTCACCTCAGACACTGGTGTCTGTCGCTGACGAACTGGGCACGGGCTGAGAGCTCTGTCCTGAAACGGGAGGAGACAGCAGGGCTCAGAAACTTCCCCATCGCACAACAATGGGAAGACATCCTACACTCTTTTCTGCAGAAATGTGTGGAACAAGGAATTACGTAAGGACTTGTGTGCTGCCTCCCCCCCTCCCCGATACCGGTTCCTACGAACCACACACGATGCGACATGCGCCACCTGTCTGATCACTGTGCTCTGCCCATCATTTGTCATGTGCCTACCTGTTTCATACTGGCGAATGCTTGCCCCCCTCCCGGACGCGCGCCATCACGCGCGGCACTATACCGAGGGCCCGGACACTGTAGGGCTACACCGGAATACAACACCCAACGAACACTTGGGGACCCCCCCCAATATCGCTGCCGCGCGGATGGCCTACGCTTCTCCACCACCTCCCCCCCCCCGATCTCCCGCCTGCCTGCCCCATGAGACACGACCGACACGCTGATTCCGACCCTCCTCTCTCAACCATATGGCACACTCTACCCGCTTTTACCCCTTTACCCCTACCTACCTCTTACATAGCTCTTGTTACTGTTCTGTAGTTCATTCTTAATTTGGTTTTATCTCCTCTTAGACCATGCCCGCACACATACAACTCTACGTTACATACCATATGGCGCCCTCGGGCGTGACAGCTAGGGCTTAGGCGCATCACCTGAGTGCTGCGATAAAGTAAAGTTATTTCCATCGGGGTGGACCAACAAGGCGGTTACGCGCTCCAAACAAGCTTAGATACTGAACACCCTCATCACTCGTTCATATGACACCATATCCGTCTAAATGTTGACCCGCACTGATACCCTTCCCAACGGCGCACGAAAGATATAACGGGCTCGACCGACGCTACTGCTATTGATGAGGGCTGACCAGACGTAACTACTCTAACCCACTGACTCTGTGAGGAAAATCCATAGACCGCACACTTACATAACACTGAATGATTACATGGTTGCAGAGTTATGTGACATGATGATATGCGCTGCCGAACCCCAGGGTTGTCGGCCTTGAAGCTGTGTTCATTCATCCTACCTAACATAATGTTCCTTAATTGCAGCTGGCCCGGCTGGGTTGTAAGCTAAACTGCTGTGTATACTGTATGTTGGACAATAAAGGTCTTTAAAAAAAAAAAAAAAAAAAAAAATGATGTGGTGTAGGGTTTCAGATATAAGTTAAACATTTGCTATTGTGGAATTAATTAGGGAATCGAGGGTGAAATAAATAATGTTCTGATCCCGCAACAAACTTCCAGTCTTCTTATTAGGGCTGCCAGCTCATTATTTTGATGTTGCAGACATTACAAAAATAAACATTCACCTAAAGCCCTATTTTCAGCACTTATCTGTGCGCTCTTTTAAAAGCAAATATAAAACACTTTTAAATGTGTTCTAGGGCTGCCTGAATTATTCATGTCTGAAAATGAAAGGAACAGACAGAAAGTCACTTTACAAATGAATACATACTTTTTTATTTAAGACCATTTTTAGTGTCAAAGCAGGGTCTTTGCAGGCTCTTTAAACATACAAGGCTGGCATTTTTTCTATTGGCAACCCTTTTTTGTACTCCTTTTCATGAAATGCATTTCCTCCCTACAGCAGTACATTTATAATACAATTATAAGGAATAGGCAGAGTCGGGGCCCAGGAAAAAGAAAAAAAAACTAAGCTTCGGTAACCAGTTCCCCGAAGGTATTTAAATGGTCTTTAAAGACCTGTGAAATACTGACTCCAGACACTGCGCCGAGCCCCCACTGACCTCTGGCCCCACGGCAACTCTGAGGGCTTCAGAGTAAATGAAGACAGCCTGGAAATACAGCAGATAAACATCACTGCACTTCCAGGCATCTTCATTTACATGTGCTTGCAGAGGACTTAGCGCCCCCCCCCTGGGAACCCATCCACGCTCCCCCAGGGGGGCGCGCCCCACAGTTTGAAGAACTGTGCAGTAAGACAACCTGGAGCCAGGTTTATCACAGTGTACCGTTGCCTTGAGTAACAGAACGTAACGCAAGGGGAACGCAACAATAAAGTCATATTCACCAAACCACGAAAACGCCCACCTTGCTTGGCCCTGCGGTGCTTGATAAATCTGGGGTAACGCAAGGCAACGAAAGTTGCTGCTTGCGCTACCGTGCCCCTGGGAGGCGTTCCATGGGTGGAGCACGGGTGTTCCCACATTGCCAGATTTATCATAAATGATGGACCTGGGAATGTTTGTTTTTTCTCTTTCTATATAAGCTGCATTTTGCTGCTCATGTAGAAAGAGCAAAAAGCATCAGGGGATTGTTTTTGTGCAGTAGCGTGTCCCTTCCGGCACCAAAACAATTCTGCCTGAAATGCAGGCACGCTTGCACTCAAGGGTGCCTGCATTGGCGCTAGACAAACACGGGCCAGCGCAAGGAGAGGGTTGGAATGTGTCATATGTTAAATCCCTGTCCACTCCCTTTCAAGCAGCGCTGCCAGTTGTCTTGTTCGCTTGCGTTGCATGAGATATTGATAGATTGGCCCCTTGCAGCGATGCGTGACATGGAGAGAGCGGGAATGCACCAGATCTACTAGGGTATAGTGCATTTGTGCTCTCACCCTGCATTGACGCACCATGTGCTGCCTAGTGCTTGCCTTACAGGCAGGATTGTTTTTTTTCAGGAAGGTATTTGCTTCTGTGCTGGAAGGGACACTTGCCTGACCAAAAAACAATACTCAGAGTCATTTTCCGCTTTCCATGTATGCTGCGGAATGCAGTCATATAGAGAGTGTGAGACACCTGAACTCCATCCATGGAACGCTTTCCCAGGGCAGAGTAACACAAGGCAGCGACTTGTGCTGCCTTGCATTATTCTAGATTTACTAAGACACCCCGGGCAACACAAGGTGGCTTTGCATGGCTTAGTAAATCTGACTTTAGGGCGTGCGTTGCCCAGTGTCACCTTGTGTGATGCAAGTGCAAGGCAAGCCCTTAGTACATCTGGGCAATTCTCACTATTAATGCTGCCTTAAGTGCCCTCATTACCACTACAAATACAACTGTCCTTCCTAAAACTACTAGCATTATTACGAGTACTTGAGCCAACTCCAGATGCTTCTGCCCTCATTCAATACAGTGCATTCGCACCACCACAGACAGCGCAAGCACTCCAATCTCTGCCACTCTTCTGTACAACACTGCGCTGTAAGGTATTCTGCCATATGACTCTCCACTGTATTTCACTCCACCATATGCTATTCCACTGTACCCCACTCCACTCCACGCTACTCCCTGTATGATAGTCAACTCCTTTGTACGCTACTCCTCTATAAGCTATTCCACTCTACGCCACTCCGCTGTACACCACTACACTCTCTTCTGTTCCACTGCATGCGTCTCTGCTACATGACACTCCACTGTACGCCACTCCACTGTACACTTTTCCACTCTACACCATTCCAGTATGAGCTACTCCACTGTACACCACTCCACTGTACACTACTCCACTCTACTCCACTCCAGTATATGCCACTCCACTATACGTCACTCCATTCTACGCTACTCCATTGAACACCACTGCACTCTGCATCACTTCACTGTATGCTACTCTCCTCTATGTTATTCCACTGAATGCGACTCTACTTAACTACACTCTATGCTATTGCTATTCCACCATATGCCACTCTATGCTATTACATTGTATGCAACTCCAGTCGAGGCCACTCCACCGTATGGTTTTCTACCCTACCACACTCCACTGGACAGCAATCCAGTTTATGCAACTCCAGTATATGCCAATCCACTCTACGCTACTACACTCTACACTATTCGACTCTACCCCCAATCCACTGTACTCCACTGCATGCTATTCCATTGTATGCCACTCCACTCTATGACCCGTAACTGTATGCTATTCCACTCTATGCCACTCCACTTTATGCCACTCCAGTGTACGCCACTCTACTCTACGGCACTCCATTGTACACCAGGCAATTGTATGCCACTCCACTCTACGCCTCTCCACTGTATGCTATTCCACTCTACTCAACTCCACTCTATGCCACTCCACTGAATGCCAATTCACTCTATGCCACTCCACACTACACCACTCCACTCTATGTCACTCCGCTGTACGCAACTCTAGTGTACTTAACTGTATGCCACTCCATTCTACACTATATATTGAACATCACTCCACTCTTCACTGCTCTATTGTATGCTATTACACTCCACTCCATGCCACTCCAGTCTACGCCACTCCACTCTACACTACTTTATTTTATGGTATTTCACTCTACGCCGCACCACTGTATGCCACTTCACTGAATGCTGTTACACTGTATGCCACTCCACTCTACGCTATTCCACTGTATCCCACTCCACTGTACGCAACTCAACTATACTCTGCTCCACTGTAAGACCCCCTCCTCCACTGTATATAATTACACTACTACAGTTTATGCCACTCTACGACACTCTACTGTCTAACTCTGTACTCCACTCTCTGCACATACACTCCATTGTACAACATTCCACAGCACTTTACAAGACTTTCCAACAATTTATGACACAGCACTCCACTCTACACTAGAGACAATACTCCAGTTTATAACAGGTTACTGAACTCTGTGCTTTGCTACTCGACTCTACTCCATGTCACTCTCTGACATGCCAATACACTGTATTATACTTTACCCCACACTATGTTATGCCACTCAACTCTACTCCACTCTATTCCACTGTACGAACCTTACTTCACTCTACACCACTGGACAAGAATCTACTGTACAAATCTCCACTGTGCGACACCCTACTATATTATATACGCAACCACTGTACAAGACTTTACTATACTGTATGGCACTCTCTGTCAATTTACTCCACTCTTTAGCCCTACACTCCACTGTGCAACACTCTACTATACTGTATGCCACTCTACGACACTCTACTGTCTAACTCTGTACTCCACTCTGTGCACATACACTCCATTGTACAACATTCCACAGCACTTTACGAGACTTTCCAACAATTTATGACACAGCACTCCACTCTACACTAGAGACAATACTCCAGTTTATAACAGGTTACTGAACTCTGTGCTATGCTACTCGACTCTACTCCATGTCACTCTCTGACATGCCAATACACTGTATTATACTTTACCCCACAGTACGTTACGCCACACAACTCTACTCCACTGTATTCCAGTGTACGAACCATACTTCACTCTACGCCACTTGACAACAATCTACTGTACAAACCTCCACTGTACGAAACCCTACTGTATTATATACACATCCACTCTACAAGACTTTACTATACTGTACGACACTCTCTGACAATTTATTCCACTCTTTAGCCCTACAACACCACTGTGCAACACTCGACTATACTGTATGCCACTTTAGAACACTCTACTCCACTCTACTATAGTCTAGTTCACTCTACGCAATTTATGAAATTCTTTGTATGGCACTCTGCCCCTTTTTACTCCACTCTACTGTATGGTACAGAACACAGTACTATACTCTAATCAACTACTCTACTCTACACCACTCCACTCTACAAATTTGTCCTTCACTGTATGCCACTGTACTGTACTATACTGTGCAGCACTTTCCAACACATCACACCACACCACTGCACTGTACCGTATCTATGACACTTTATGCAACTCAAATTCACTTTTACTGCAGTTCACATCACTACTCTACGACACTCCACTTTCTGACACTTTACTCCACTCTACACTATGCCACTCCACTGTACCACTCTACGAGACCCTCAACTCTATATAACTCCACTCTACAACACTCTACTACACTCAATGCCACTCTTCAAAATTGCAATCCACTCTGTCCCTGTACAGTCCACTGTCCAACTCTGCACTTCAATGTACGTCATTACACTCCACTGTACAACATGCTACTCCATGCTCAAGACTTTCTAACACTCTATGACACAGGACTACACTCTACTATATGAGACATCACTCCAATTTATAACAGTTTACTCAACTCTATGATACCCCATTCCACTCTACTCTACAACACTCTAATACACACTGTTATACTTTACTCCACTCTACGTTACACCACTCCACTCTACTCCAGTGTACGACAGTTTACCTCACTCTAGGCCGCTCTGCAACAATCCAATCTACACAATTACACTGTACAACACCCTACAGTATTCTAGGCATCTTTAGTCTACATAACACTATTATACTGTATACCACTCTCTGACACCCTATTCCACTCTTTACCCTTACACTCCACTGTAGAATACTGTACTAAACTGCAATCTAATCGGACCGCTTTCTCAACTTCCCCAGTTTGATCTTTGGTACGTGGGAGCACACCAGATTACTATGGGACATACCTTTGAATGCCCCGGTCCTGACAGAATACACGAGGGGTACAAAACTGTGATTCCCAGATCCCTGAGGTAGAGAGCACAACAACCCATATGTCAATAGACTTCTTCCTTAAAATTCCCATAATAAACATATTTATAACCTATCTGGTCATGACAGCAGGACTTTTTTGGGGCCTCAGTGTTTAATGGGACCTGTCCTGAAGTTGTGGATAATAATGAACGCGCATCTTCATTTGGACGTCTGTATTCGATGTACAGCTCTCTGCTGCCTTTTAGGTACGTTTGTGTTGTAGAAATACCATACACATACATACATTCATTCTTTGGAGCCATAAAACTCAGCAAGGTGCTCATTAGATCCGCCCAGCCAGTCCTGGTGGCTGAGAAGAGAGAACTGCCTTGAGCCCCTTTCTGCATGCCCACAGGAGCCAGTGACTTCAGCATGCCCAACAGAGCCATTTATGGGTCAGGTGGACTGCAGTGAGCAACTAGGTATTGGTACTATTTGCCCCAGCCCTACATGCCTATTCACCACCCAAGAGGCATGGGCCAGATGTATGACACATTTTTGCATGCGCAATCGGGTTTGCGACCCATTTGTGCATGCAAAAACCTCATGGGCCATGTACAAAGCCTATTTAGCAGGTCACAATTTATTTGTGACTCGCTAACTAGGTTTTGTGACTCTCTATTAGGAAGGGGCGTTCCCTTCCTAATAGTGACCGCAAAGCCATGTACCAATGTTTTGCAACCACAATTGTGGTAGCAAAACACTCGCAAATTAACACGCTCTTTAAAAGGGTGGTAATGGAGTCGGAAATGGGATGGGGTCCCCAGGGGACCACTTCCCCTTTGTGACTGGCTTAGAAAATATTTTTAAGGGCAGGCAGTGGTGCCGCCGCACTGGGCGCAGACCTCAGGCGGGGTTTCCTGTGACCACCACATTGTGGGGTTTGGAGCTATTCTTGCATCAAAGGACCAGAGGTTTTGCCTAGGGGTAACTTTGACTCAAAGAGGTTATCACAGTGGATCCACAAGCCTGCCAAATAAGTGTACAATGCAGGTCTGTGGGTCACTCTGCAGGTCTGCGTGGTCCTTTATGGCAGAACATATCAACCATAATTAATAGTGGAACCAGGAACAGCTTTACAAAGCAATGCTGTAGATTTCCTGTAGAATTCTGGATGGACAAGCTTCAGGGATAAGGCCCTTACCTTTCACCTCTTGAGGGACCATCACTAATTACGAGCAAGTAGGTGAGGAGCATACTAATCCCCCAGCGAGGGAAGCACAAGAGGAACAGAGGGAGAAGAGCAGGCGAAATTCCCATGAGGAATAAGGGATGCATGGCAAGTGCAGGGGTACACCCTTGCTCAGAGATTGGCCCAAGGGGGGGTCCCCCCCCAATTTCTTAGTGATACACCTAGGGGGCAACAACCTCATTGCCATGGGGAGGAGGTCACTCTTACAAGCCATGAAAGCTGACCATGGGGAGATCAGCAAATACATGGGACAATGGGAGTTCTGGTGGTCTGAGAATATTCCCTGCAGAGTGTGGCACTGGAGCTAAGTCAGAGTAGGCTGTTGAACATCCCTGAAAGAGTGAACAGTTCATGGCGTCAGGGGTCTGGGTTTCATCAGACACGAGCTGATTCAGGCAAATGTTAAGGGCTACTTTGATAATAATGTGGTTCATTGTTACCATTGGGAATTGATTTGTTCCCTTGGCCTTGCAGAGGGCCCTGGAAAAAAGAGGTGGCAAGTGAAAAGACAGCTGTCTTGGTGGCATGGGCCATCCAGGCGTACGACTAAGGTTAAGTTGACAAACATGAGGTGCATTTGTCACAGGTGGGCATGGACACGTTCCACTGGACATGCAGGAGGCCCTAGAAAGCAGGTTGTAGGTGAGAAATGAGCTGTTTGATGGGGGGCTCTGGCAGCGACAGGGGCCGCCTCCATAGCTGTAGCGGAGTTACAGGGCAATCTGGAAGCAGACCGGTACAGTAAGGGTACCTCTGCGCGGCACAATAGGGGTGCCAGAGCCAAAGACCAGAAGCCTCTGGGCAGCTTCCTGGAAAACCGCGAAGGCGCCCCGTTAGTCTTTCAGGCGGTTGGGAGCCTGACCAACTGGGGGTTTGCCCTGCTACTCTCCACCCTGAAAATGGTGTGAGTTGTAAGGGACCAACGGCTCACGTGATCCGGAGGAGGATCACCCAAAAGGTGTAGCAGTGATTGGGTTACCCATAGTGCTTGGCTCATCAGGCGGGTGGGGCAGCATAGGTTGGTACAGCTGCCTGCCCTTGGATCGCCCGTAAGATAACCCTCCTTATTGCATTGGAATAAACCTGCAGCAATGGTTTCCCATAACAAAAGTTGTCTTGTGTATTTATTTATTCATTGCATGCTCAGACTGTGGGTGGGGATGTTGCCAATAGTGGCACTATGCGGCTGCCCGTGTCCCCCGGAGGGGGCCACCTAAAAGTGTGGCCCTTTAGTGGCATTTGGGCACAAGCGCCACCCCTACTGGTCTAAGGGTTGGACTCAGGTAGGAGTCCTTTGCCTTGGCACGCTTGGCGCGTAACTTCCGGTGCACAGAGGTCGGGGGATGGTACTTATACTTCCCTCCACCTCTCTGGTGGCCTCTTTATGCCGGACACGCCGTCTCCCACCCTACCGCTTACCCGGCGTGGGGTTGGCAGGCAATGTATGTAGAACGTTGTAATGTTTTCTTTTTTCGTTGCAGGCGGAATTACAGGGCGATCTGGAAACAGACCAGTACAGTAAGGGTACCTCTTCCGCAGACGGGTACAGTAAGGGTACGTCTGCGTGGCACAATAGGGGTGCCGGAGCCAAAGACCAGGAGCCTCAGTACAGGTTCCAGGAAAACCGCGATGGCACCCCGTTAGTCCTTCGGGCAGTTGGGAGCCTAACCAACCGGGGGTTTGCCCTGCTACGCTTCGCCATGAAAAGAGCGTTAGTAATAAGGGACCAATGGGTCATGTGATCCCGGAGGAGGATCACCCAAAAGGTGTAGCACTGATTGGGTTCCCCACAGTGCTTGGCTCATCTGGCGGGTGGGGCAGCATAGGTTGGTACAGCTGCCTGCCCTTCGATCACCCTTAAGATAACACACCTTATTGCATACTTTTGTATGGAATGAACCTGCAGCAATGTTTTTCCATAACAAAAGTTGTCATGTGTATTTATTTATTCATTGCATGTTCAGACTGTGGGTGGGGATGTTGCCAATAGTGGCACTATGCTAAATATGCCCTGCTTGGAGGAACAAAAGAGCAAGTAAATGGAAAAAAAAGACACATTCCGCATAAAAATGGCCACAGTCAGTTTATGAGTTTATCTGCAGCCTGAAGACTTGTCTCTGGGTGTCTCTGCGTCCAGAGGGAGGGGCTCAGGGCAGGGTGCCCCCCATGACCCACTGTCTGCAACCAGGAAGCAAACAGGTATTTGCAGCAAGGAATGTGGAGTAGAGGCAGCCCGATCCGCAAAAGTTACAGTAAACAATGGAGGGCAGTCGCCTTGCACTGAAGAGCTGGAGGCAGATTGACGTCGGCAGCCGCGTGGCCTGTTATCCACGCAGCGGACATTGATTGATGGCTGAATGAACCATTAGAGATGCACCGGTCATTCCGGCTGCTGGGAAACCCCCAAGAATCCGGAAGTCAGTCAAACTAGGCTTCAGGGCAGGGGCAACCAGGAAGCAGCACACAATTTTCATCTACACACATACAGGATTTTTTTTAGATACATTCATAAAAGAACTAAGGGCTAGATGGAGGTAAATAGGATTTACCGATTCTAAAATACCGAATTTTACCGATTCGGTATTTTAGAATCGGTAAATGCTATGTAGGTGATAACGCGGTAAAAATTACTGAATCGTTCAGATTCGGTAATTACCGAATCGGTACCGATTCGGTAATTGCCATTCATTCATTTCGGCCTGGAGGCCCATAGGAATGAATGTCAATTACCGATTCGGTAAAATAGGGAAAGAGTCAAGGTTGGCAGGGTGGCACTTTGACACCCTGTTGCACCCCTGAATAGTGCTTGTGTGCACATGTGGCACACATACATGCCCTAAGGGCATGTATGTCTGTCACATGGCACAGGTGTAAATGCACAAATTTGCATTTACAGAGGTATTCGTTATTTACCACCAACTAATAGTTGGTGGTAAACAACAAACCCTTTAAGCACAGAAGCACTCTTCAAAGTGCTTCCTACATTTCATTTACCGATTCGGTAAATACCAAATCGGTAAATGATGATTCGGTAAATACCGAATCGGTAAATCGGTAAATTTGCCACCTACATAGGAAAAGCCTATTACCGGTCGGGTTACCGACCGGTAATTGCATTCCTACATCTGACCCTTAGGCGTTTAAGGCAATATGTTAGGACAAGTGTGCTACAAATGTATATATTTTTTTATAGCATTTTATATAGCGCAAACTTGATCCGAGGGTACCGGGTATCAGAGCGCTTTACATGAGCACCAGGGGCCTCATTTATGAGGCTGTGCGTCACTTTTACGCCGCCGGTGCGTCACTTTTTGTGACGCACCAGTGGCGTAAAAAATGCGTATTGTTGCGCCATATTTGCAAAGTGAGGCATCTAGGTAGATGCGTCACTTTGTAAACCCCTGCGCTACATTATACCTGCTCCAGCTATAATGTATGCAAGGGGGGCGTATTGTCGCACGGAAGGGTCGTAGAAGTGACGCAGTGAAATCTATGAGATTTCACTTCGTCCCTTTTAGGACGCCGTTGCGTCAAAATCTTGCGCCTGCCTCACAGCAGGCGTAAGACTGACGCAGGCCCTTTCACATGGGGCTTGCCCCATGTGAAAGGACGCATTGCTGGAGTTGCGTCACTTTTGTGACACACTCCAGCAATGCGTCACATTTGCGCTTACAGATACGTCAGAAATACTGACGTATCTGTAACTCCTTGCGACATGATGCGTCATACATTAAATATGACGCATCAGGAATGTCGCAAGGAGTGCGCACAGAGGTGGCGCATCGCTGCTTTCACGCAGCGATGTGTCATTTCTCATAAATGAGGCCCCAGGTGCATTACATGAGGACAATTTTTTTTTTAACAACAAGTTTTATTGAATTTCCATCATACCAGAGGGGCTGTTGTTGCACGTCCTTGCCAGGACTCGAACCCAGTTCCCCAGATGTGAGGTCAACCTCACTAGCCATTAGGCCAACTCCTGTCCCCAGTATTGCATGGCCACATTACAAAATATTCAAAAGAGAAATTTGTATCACCAAAACAGCAACTGTATAACATTTATCTGTTTTTAATGTATGGATAATAAATAGGCAATGTTCAATTGACCCTTTTAGTTTTTTTGGCATACGTTGTTGATGTTTTGGTGGCACCGACCTGCGCAGGTCCAGATCCATGACCAGATCCATGGGGACCTATTGGAGCCAAGGCCGTGGCCGTCGGTCGCGGAGCCAGATGGGTCACCCTCAAACCCCGCGGGATGTGAACGGGCACAGGAGGGGTCGGGCCACCTTTAATACGCAGCACGTGGCCTTGTAAAATTCTTTGACCTGAGCGGGGGTCGCTGCGGCTCCTGGGAAAACTGGGAGGCTCGGAGTCGGCCCTGGCAATAATTCTGAAGAACTGTGCCTCGGACATCCTTACTCTTTTGTCACGTCAGCTGATGTATGAGGGAAAAGCTGAAGCATGCTTTGACTTCTTATGCTTTTTATGCTTCTTTCCTGAATGTGCCGATGACCTCGAATGGGAGAAATGCCAATCGGGGAAGCACTGGAATGCCCTGTATTATAAAAACATAACAATTTAAACTAGCAGTTCAACTTATCTTCACATTTGTCATGTGTTCCTTAGTTGGACAGGCATAGCACTTTAAAATGCTGCATGTGGCACTTTATGCTGGAAATTGAGGAACATCTCAGTTTGAAGCAACTCAGTAAAGCCCCCAGGAATGCTGTTGCCAGTTTGCTCACTAAACACTGAGGGCCCGATTCACAAAACTAACCTAAGACAAAATCCTAAACTTACTACTTTTGGTATTCACAGAAGTTAGGATTTTGTCTTAAGTTTATCTTAAGACAGACTTAAGACAACATCCTAACTGAAGTCTGTCTTAAGTCTGTCTTAAGTCTGTCTTAAGAGATAATCTTAACTTCTGTGAATACCAAAAGTAGTAAGTTTAGGATTTTGTCTTAAGTTAGTTCTGTGAATCGGGCCCTGATTGTTTAGCTTCTGAGGTTGTTAATAAAGCTATTTCTGGTTCATGGAGGATCCTGCTGGTAACATCCGTATGCTCTGTGCACATAGCCCCCTAAAAACATCATAAAAAAATCAATTCCCAAGAAAGATACCAGTTTAGGGGCTGTGGTACAAGCCCCGCTCCCCAATTGTTAACAAACCATACCTCTCCCAGGAGTCTCATCTCAAAAACTCACTAGGGCTAGTATGTTTGCATTCCATTGGCACAAACACCAATGTTGTTTTTTTTTTAGTTATTAATCTCTGCCTGCAGGTACTGTTCTCGAATAATGATGGTACATTGCTAATTCTTTTGAGGTGAGGGATGTTTTTATTCATGTTTTAGTGATGGCTGCTATGTCATTGTAAGGATTTTAATTCATTGTACAACAAACTTAATTCTGATTCCCTTATTCTGTTATTAATTACAATTGGGCAATATTTCTGCAAACTCTATTTAGAAGCTGTGTCCAACGGTGCTACTCGCAGGGGCAGCTCGCCCATGTCTTCTCAATCAATCAGTCTCCAACTCCTCTAAAAAGGGCAGGCTTCTTTGTTTTTAATTCTTTATCTCTCTCTTTCTCCTTCTCCATTGAGCACAAGCACAAACATTCATTAACCAATCTTGTTTTCATGATGGTACATACCGTCCCTAGGATCACACCGGTCATTAACAAAATGAGCATTGACTGAATGCCTTTGTGTCTTGCCCATGATGACAGCTGATGCAAAATAGTCAGATCAGCGTGTTCTCCGCTGACTGACTCTTTCTTTGGAGTAGCAACCACCCCTACACAACGGAAGCCAAGAACATTATCCCCCCACTGAGAATCATCTCTCAGCCCGACCTTGTTTAACCTCTACATGGCCCCACTGGCAGACTTCATCAGGTCGCACGGCATCTACATTCTTTCCTACGCAGACAACACTCAACTGATGCTCTCCCTGACAGAGAAGACTCATGCAACAAAAAAACAACTTTGCCACTTGCATGACCGCAGTGGCCACCTGGATGAGATCCAACTTCCTAAAGCTCAACACAGATGAGACCAAAGAGGTGATCTTCAGAAGGAAGATCTTTGCGTCAAGCTCCACCTGGTGGCCAGCAGACCGCAGCACCACACCAGCCATCACCGCCCACACCAGAAACCTAGGAATTATTCTCAAGTACAGGCACGACATGCCAGTAGAGGCAAACATGTGATCTTTATCTGCTTCCACATCCTGAGGATGTGAATAACAATATTCAAGTGGCTGCCAGAGAACACCAGGAAAACAGCCATACTTTCCCTTGTAACCCGCTCCAAACCATACCAAATGCTGCCTATGATGGATAATAACTTTTTGCCTTGAGATATGTCCAATTTCCCTTATGAAGCTCAGAGCAGGAACACTTTTGTCACCATACGAAGCTGTCTTCGCTTCTCCATCAGGGTTAAGAGCTGGACTGGCTGGAACTAGGCAGCCCATACGTCTTCATGAGAGATCCTTCTCGCTGTGATGGGGTCTCAGTGCCAGAAAGCAAGCTGAATTACTCCCTTGCCACTCTTCCGCTGCTTCTTCTTCCTCCAAGTCATACAAGTCACCAATCAATCAAGAACATTTATAGAGCGCACGGCTACTTCCGAAGAGGTGATCCCGCACTAACAAAGCCAACCAGAAAGGATCGAAGGTTTGTGCCGCTATTCCCCTTGCTTGAAGAGTCAGGTTTTTAGAGTCTTTCTGAAATCCTGCTCTGAGTTCAGCATACAAAGGTGGTGGGGTTGGGGATTCCAGAGTTTGACGGTCCCTACCGTAAGAGACCTGCCCCGTCTCATTTTAGGAAGACAAGGGACAATCAGGAAGTGCTGATGGTTGGGTTTTACAGGCTAACCCGCTGCCTGAAGTAGCCGGGGGCCTTTCCATGGATGGCACAAAAAGTGAAGGGGAGGGCCTTGAATTCAATCCTCCTGCGTACCAGAAGCCAGTGGAGCTGTCTGAGATGAGGGAAGATGTGCAGGCGCATTGGGACCTTGAGGATGAGCCTTGTTGATGCATTTTTCACTGTCTGGAGCCTTTTGAACAGGTACCCTGGCATCCCAACAGGCACCATGTGTCAGGATATTCACGTCTCTTACTTCACCTCATACTTTTTGTAGGTCTATGCCTATCCTCGCTCTCTCACTCTGACCACCTGTATCTAGTGGCAGAAACAGAGGACTGCCGGCTCCCTCCGCAATCCTCAGAGCTTGAGGGCTGGCTTAGGGCTCTGATCTGGTGCATTAAGGATGCAGGAGACAAGGTGACGGCAGAGGTGGGACATTGCCTCACCTTGGGGGTCACACAAAGTTACAGCAAAGAATGCTCCAACTCTGTCTCAACTGGCCTACATAATTTACTAATGAATAATTGACCTAAAGTAATTGCAATATATGTAAAGCTTAGCAGCCAGGCTACTAATACTGGTAACGTTTAGGAAATTGTCACCCAAGCTGCCATGACAGCTCTGGCTCTAAGTCTGGCAATGGATCGCATTCATTGAATAGTCTGAGTATGACAGACTAATCACTGAAAGGGATTGCAACAGGCTTCCTCAAATACACATTTCAAAAATGCCACCATAGAGGCACCCTGCAACTGCTTATTGGTTGTACTTGCTACAGAAAGTACAGGCTACTACACCCCCCATGCAATGTCTCATGCATGAAGTACCCCATCACTTCTTACATGCCCTTGAAGCATTAGAAGACATATTAGAAGTGCCATGTTCCCCACAGCATGATCAGTGTGTCAGGAACTTATGAATGAATGAATGAATTGTGTCTTATACCACGCTAAACTTAGCCCAATGGGCGTCAAGGCGCCTAACATAAAGGAAAAAGCCAGGTCAGACAGCAATATCTCATTGGTAGGCTCTGATGAAGCACCAAGTTTTAAGGGCCTTTTTAAACAGGTCAATGGAGGGAAGGGTTTTGATCTCCACCGGAAGGGAGTTCCAAAGCTGGGGAGCGGCAACAGAAAAAGCTCTCGCTCCCCATCTGGTCAGCCTAGCGCGGGGCACTACCAATTGGTGTAGCCCGGCCGATCGTAGGGATCTCGTGGGTACATAGCGGGTGAGCAGGGTACCAAGTGCGTCCGCAGGGCCAGCCGCAAGTGCTCTATATGTGAGACATAGGAGCTTAAAGGAGATTCTAAACTGGACGGGGAGCCAGTGAAGATCTCTCCTAGCAGTAGTGGCAGATGATGCTATGGGAAGGGCCAGGACGAAGCACGCTGCGGCGTTCTGTACAGTTTGCAGTCGATGGATAAGGCCCTTGTTGTACTCCATGTAGAGAGAGTTACAATAATCAAGCCTGGAGCCAAGAAGAGCAATCGCAATCTGTTTGCGCGCCTGGACGGAGAGATAGTGGAGAATTCTTTTTAAGATCTTGATGACACCCCAGCAAGTGGCCACTGTCCTATTCACTTGGAGCGTCATGGAGAGTGAAGTGTCAAAGATGACGCCGAGATTTCTGGCCGATTGGGAGGGAGTGGGGCAGGTGCCTAGAGATGAAGGCCACCACTCGCTCGACCACATGTGTTGGTCTTTACCAAAGACCAAGACCTCTATCTTGTCGCCATTCAGCTTTAGGGAGTTAAGGATCATCCACTCCGCCACACGCTGCATGCATGACCTAAAGCTGAATGCGGATGTACTGACAGAGTGGGCCAGCGACACCATGACCTGGGTGTCGTCGGCGTAGGACACCACCTCCATCCCCTGCGATCTTACTAGTCTAGCAAGGGGGGCCACGTAGATGTTAAATAGGGTCGGGCTAAGGGCCGACCCCTGTGGCACCCCACATTGCAATGACTTGGCAGGGGAGAGGAAATCTCCAAGCATGACTCTCTGTTCTCTGTCATGGAGAAAGGAATTAAGAAGACTCAGGGCCTGTTCTGTAACCCCTGCCTTACTAAGCCGAGATGTTAAAATGGCGGGAGACAGGGTGTCGAACGCGCCAGTGAGGTCTAATAGGACCAGCACTGTGGTTTGGCCACGGTCAACTTTGCGGCGGATATTATCCACCACAACAGTGAGAGCGGATTCAGTGCTGTGATGTTTTCTGAATCCGTGTTGAGAGCTATCAAGATACTCACTAGACTCAAGGAAGGTGGAAAGATATGTATTAAGGTGCGCTCCTAACATCTTTGCCGGGGCTGAGAGTAAGGAGATCGGCCTAAAATTTTTAAGGAGGCCCGGGTCCAGGGACGTTTTTTTAAGGAGAGGCTTCACTGTAGCCTTCTTCCACACCGACGGAAATACACCCTGGACAATAGCCCCATTCATGATTTCCAGCAAAGGCGGAAGGATGCTGTTTCTACACTCCTTTAGCTTTTTTAGCGGTACAGGATCCATTGGAGAAGAAGATTTGGTCCTGTCTAACAGGAGATTGAGTCCTTCCAGTGAGAGTGCTGGAAATTGGGTGAAGGATTCGGAAGGACCTTCAGCAAAAGTATCAAGGTTGGCTATAGTGAGAGGAACATCATCGTCCAGGGAGTGGCGTTGAGCTTCTAAAGAAGTGTGGATATCTGCGATTTTACTATAGAAGAAATCCGAGATGTTATTGCAGAGATCTTGTGAGCTCACCACTGGATCTGGGAGTTGGAGAGAGCACAGCGAATCAGCAATTTTGAAGAGTTCTCTAGATGAAGTAAGAGAACTTGTAAGATTGGAGAAATACTCCTGCTTTTCCATGATCACTCTCTGTTTATATTCCCGCAAAGCGGACTTGTGTTCCTCCCGGTCCTTCATATTCCAAGATTTCCTCCAGCTTCTCTCCTTACTCCTACAGCTCTGTCTCAGAAGTCTTAGATGTTCAGAGAACCAGGGAGCAGTGGGCTTCTGTCTCGCCACATAGCGAAGAGAGGCGGGGGCAAGCTTCTCAACTGCAGTAATGATGGAATCCGCGAGTTCTTGAGCTGCCTCACCAGCCCCTCTAGAGGTGGAGGACTCTATGTCCCGAACGTAAGGGGCAAGAGCTTCATCAGTGATGTTTCTATAATTTCTCCTGAGAGCATTTGTGGTGGCGACCTGGTTAACCATGGCCGAGGCAGGGAGAGCAAGTTCTAGCGGCACTGCAAGATGGTCTGACCAGACCAACGGCAGAGGAGGGCCCGTAGATAGTCTTGAGTCACTGGAAAATACCCCGTCCAGAATATGGCCAGCCTTGTGTGTTGGGCTGTTCACCATCTGAACGAGGTCACAAGCTTCAAGTGCCTCAGTTTGTGTAGAGGTGTCCTTTGAACCAACTTCATCAAGGTGGAAATTGAAGTCGCCCAAAATAGAGAGACAAGATTTTCCAAAACAGGGTTCAAGGATTCTAAGTAGATCTACACAAAAGCTAGCTCTAGGACCAGGCGGTCTGTATATAAGTATCCCGGTGAATGAGACAGATGGAGCACACAAAATGCAGAAGTATAATGCTTCAAAACGGTCTTAGGGCATCGATAGGGGTTTGATGGTGCAAGAAAGGGAGGATTTATAGAGGATGGCAAGTCCCCCACCTCTACGGCGCAATCTGTCCTGCCTATGGAGAGAATAGCCATCAGGAATGGCCAGAAGTAAGTCATGACCGGAGGAGTCCGAGGCCCAGGTTTCCGTCACAAAAACCCAGTCTGGTTGTCTCTCTTCAACGAACTCGTGGAAGGCAATATTATTTTTAATGAGCGAGCAAGCATTTATAAGGAAACCCGTCCTGGGAGGGATGGTAGGACGTTTTCCAAGGCGATGATAAGATCTTGTTGGACCGGGAGCGGGGAAGCGAAGGGGAGCTCTGCATGTAGGACAGGAATGGGAATGTGATATCCCCTCTGGAGTGAAGCAATAATAACATGAAAGTGCTGATGGTTTAAGAGCCAACAGCTCGGAAATAGAATATTGCCTAAGTTCCTCAAAAGATGGGGGGGGAGTATGAGCCGAGTCCAGCCCATCCTGCAGCGCGTCCTCAGCGCGGACGGGCGCAGACGGGCTGAACTCAGTCGTAACTCCGGCGGATATCCGGCAATCCCGCTGCGCGTTACCGCTGCGCGTCGGCATGTCTTGTATTTATGTTGGTCCAGCCTCCTAATGAGAACTAGACCGCTGGAAGCCCCAGCCCTCCCTCAAGATGGCCGCCAACGAGACGGGGCGAGGGACCCGCAAAATGCGGTGTTCTTCCAACTATAGTGCAGGTAAGCGGGTCAGAGGTGCAGGTTAAGCGTGGCCAGCGATTTAAAACCAAGGGATAAGTATTAAAAGTAAAAGTAACCAAGAGACAAAAACGGGGAAGTTTAAAATTCAACAAGAGCTGCGCATAGGTACAGCGCTGTCTGGTAATGCGCCGAGGCTAGTAGGGGCTAGTATCCAGATCACACACTCATCCAGTTCGTACACAGGGGATGCTACAGCCATGCACCTCTCCAAGCATGCTTACAGGTCCGACTGTAACCTCTTGGTACACAGGTCCTATACAAATACTAGATTACAAATTTAGCATGAGAAGACAAGGGCTGCCAGGTTCTGACTAGAAGTCAAACGTGTAAAAGAATTGGAGAAAACCATTCATCTTAGTAGACTTAGACTAGGGAGGTAGAAATGTTCTATCATGAAAAAAGACAGTGTATCAAGGCAGGGGTAAAGGTGGCAAATCATGGTTATCAGAGAGCAAATGAACAATAGAAGGGTTGAGGCAGGAATCACAATGTGAACTATCACAGTACTTGGGAGGAGCAGTGGAAAGTAACTGATCTCTAAGGCATGTGACTGACATCAGGGAAATTCTGCCATTTAACACAAATATGTCAGAAATGTGTTTTTTTTTCTGACTAGAAGAAACTACCTGAGAACAATTGGGTTAAAAATAGGCTTTGGGTGTTCCGCCGGCTTCACTGACAGAACTTGCAAAACTGCCTCTGACGGGCTGCACTTGGGGCTGAATATTGTTCTCATTCTTCGAAAGTGATAGGCTGCAGGTTGTGGTTTAGAGTTCAGGACCGCCCACTTAATACAGTGGCTTATTTTTACCTTGGGGTGCATCAATGTAATGCTGGACGCTTGCCTCCTCCAGTGCTTGTTGTGGTTGGTCAGTGGAAAGAGGATGCAAGGAGCAAAACACACCCGACATAGACAGAGATCATATCTTCCATGATTCAGGCATGCCAAGATCTAAGCCACTTAAGCGAAATCCCCGGTAGCGCATGGTTCTGTGGTACAAAAGGCAGGGGCGGCTCTAGGCTCATGGTGGCCCTGGGCAGGGAGCGTAGGTAGGGGGCGCCGGAAGAGGGCCCGGAATAGGAGGCCCCGGAAGAGGCGCAGAGGCCAGTGAAGGGGGGGGGGTTAGGGTGTTTGGAAGTGGAACAGAGCCAGAGGCCGCCAAATCCCTGCCACTGGGGTCGCCACACAAATATGTGTCCATCCTTAGAGGATTATTATATTAAGGATATATATTGGCGTGGCAGTCCCTGTGGTTTGGTGGCCCTGTGCAGGTGCACAGCTTGCACGTGCCTAAGGCCGGCCCTGCAAAAGGGACTGGCAACCTCACGTAAAATACATCACAGAGATCCGCAAATATCAGTTGGTTGCACTCCTTGCTCAGGATTTGTTCATTCGAAAGAGCTTAAGAAAAGATCCCCAATGGAATATCAACCATACCACCTTTGTACACAGTTGATTGATTCCCACAGCTTTGCACCTGCTCTGAGAATTTATAGAAAAGCCATGTTAGTAAAGTTCAGTTCACATTGATCAGCAATGCCCCATCATAGAGTAGAGAATCCAAGGGCTGAATTTCCAACACTCTACTATCTCGAATTATCACGTAGAGAATCAGAGAGTAAAGTTTCCTCTGCCGTACTATCCCTACTTATCCAGTCGAGAATCAAAGGGTGGAGTTTCTACCAACATCCTATCCCGGATCATCATGTAGAGAATCAAAGAACATAAAAGTACAATTTTCTCTGCCAAACTATCCCCACTTATCCACTTGAGGATCTAACTGTAGAATCTCCCCAGCGGTATTATCCCTAATTATCCAGCAGGGGATCCAAGAACAGAATATTTTCCACTGCACTCTCAAATTTTCCAGTAGATGATTCAAGGCTTTAATGACCTCCCACTTTACTATGCCTGATTATCCGGTCAAGAGTTAGAATTTCCTTTATTCCACCATACTATCTCTAAAGTGAAAGCAATTCCATCAGTGGATTCTCCACCGAAGTGGAGGAATTTTGGGGCATATTACCAAGCAATAGCGATAATTATCGCTATTGCTTGGTTAGAGACAAAAATTTATCACCGACCTGCGGCGATTTTTATCGCAGATAAACCTTGCTATTACCAAGGTTTATCGCAAATGCGATAAAAATCGGCCGCAATGCATGATTATCGCTGTAAAGTCAGCGATATTCATGCATTACCGAGCTAATGCTCTTAGCCATGTTATCCACCTACCATTGGATAACATGGCTAAGAACTGCTCAGGGTAGGTGTTAGCTTTTGGAGATATTCGCGCTTAGCGCGAATATCTCCAAAAGTTGGTAATAGGAGATAGCGATGTTAGCCACTGTTTCCAGTCGCTAACATCTTGGCACGCCCACTTTGCATGTCATTAGTGATAAATATCTTGCATGGTAAAGGAGTCAGGTATCTCATTTCACTAATATGCAGGTGGCACTTAGGATTTTAGAGATCCCCTCTGTAGATGATGTCCACAAATTGAAATTCTGCTTGCAAAACCTCCGGAATTGGATGTAGTTGAACTTCCTGAGTCTCAGCCGAGGATGGATTAAATTCATAGCAGTGTACAGGCAATTCAAATTTAGCTCTCGGAACTCAACATTAATGCTCTACAATAAAACTCTCACCCCAGGTAAAAATCATTGGGATTCCAAGCTGACAAAACAAGGCCCATGTTGATCATTCCCAAAATAAATGGTAGAACAAGACTTCCATCTTTAAAGGAAAAAATGTTTACTCATGGTGCAATCCTTGGAGACCTCCGGATTTGACTTTGGAAAGGCTGCTGTGTTAGGACAGATCCATGGAGGCCATACCCTCCCTAATTGTCCATTAGAGGTTCCATGGGTGGAATTCCCTTCACCATCCAATCCCTATCTATCCAATGCAGAATCTATGGGAAGAATTTCTCCACCATACTATCTCTAATTATCCACTAGAGAATCCAAGTGTAGAATTTGCCCCACCATACTATCCCGAATTAAACAGTAGAGGTTCCAAGGGTCTTATTTCCTCCACCGTGCTATCCGAGCGTAGAATTTCCTCCCCCACACGTGTCCTAATTAAACAGTAGAGGCTCCAAAGGTTGAATTTTCTCCACTGTACTATCCAAGGGTAGAATTTGCTCCACCATACTATCCCTAATTGTCCATTTGAGGAACCAAGAGTAGAATTTCCTCCACTACACCATTTCTTATTAAACAGTAGAGGATTCAAGAGTCAAATTTCCTCTGACATACTACCAAAGGGTAGAATTTCCTCAATTGTACCTGCCCTGATAATCTAGAGGATCCAAGTGCAAAATTTCCTCTACCATATCCATACTACTATATAAAAGCAGAAACTTTCAGGCTTTGAGGCGGGTAAACTCGGGAACCACTGCGCCAATCTACACACCCGATACACCGTTGAAATCGGCAGGGTGTGTAGATGGTTGTAGGCTACATAAATTAAAAAAATAAACGTTATTTAAAATTTTAGATTTAAAAAAAAAGTAGTCCCTCAAAAGTAGCGCCGGCCGCAACGTGCGTGGTCACGTTAGACGCACGGGGAGGAGCGGCGTCCGAGGAGCGGCGGACATGGCGCGGGGGAGGAGCGGTGATGTCAGGAGCAGAGGACCGGCGGCGGAAGAGGAGCGGCGGACATGGCGCAGAGGAGGAGCGGTGGTGCGAGTGGACAGGCGGGAGCAGCACCAGCGGAGGTAAGGGCACTCATGTAGGCGCAGGCGGGGGTCGGGGCAGGCGGGGGACGGGACAGGCCGGGCGGGGGACGGGACGGGCAGGCGGCAGGCGGGGAAGCCTGAGGACAACAAACAGGAGGCAAACGGTGCACTACAAATGTCAGACAAACGGTGCATTACAGGAGGAAAAGGAGGAAAAAGTGACGTGTAGCCAGAGGGGTTTTAGATGCTGTGTGCAGGTTACAAAAGTGGGGCGGGCGGGGGCCCTGAAGCCTAATTGCTCCCGGGCAACGTCGGGACGGGCTGCTAGTTGTCAACTAAGGTGAAGGAAATTCAATCAGTGGATTCACTACCGTATAGGAGGATTTTAATTCAATTCAATTCAGAAGGCTCTCCAAGGTCAATTTCCTTTTTAGTAAAATTAAATCTTTGTAAGGTAAACTCATATAAACTTATGTACAGGCACAAGCATCAAGGTAGGTTTTTGCAAGTCCTTAATTGCGATAATTATGGAATCGCAATTAAGGACTCGTAAAAGCCTATGCATGTAGAAATCGCTATAAAAATAGCGATTCCTACACATTCCTTATTACCAACTCGCAAATTGCGAGTCGTAAATAAGGAATGGCTTCCCATTCATTCCTATGGGCCAACAGGCCCATAGGAATGAATGGGAAATTGCATGCGCAATTTGCTATTAATAATAGGTCCTCATTCAGGGTGCAAGGGTGTCAAAAGGACACCCTGTTGCACCCCTGAAATTGATCTGTGCATATATGTTGCGCACACACATGCCCTAAGGGCATGTGTGTGCGCAACATGAAACTTTTGAAAATGCACAAAAGTGCATTTTTCAAAGCTATTGCAAAATACCATGAAGTTCAACTTAAGGGTAATTTGTGCCCCCTATTAGCGACATCGCTATTCTCAAGTGGTTATTGCATTGCATTTAAGGAATCGCAATTTGCGATTCCTTAAATGCAATCAGAATTTGAGAAATCGCAAATAATTGTGATTTCTTAAATTGCGAGTGGCAAGTTATTTCATGTATCGCAAAAGCTATCTTTGCGATCCCAAAGGGACGATTTTTGCGATTCGCACCGTTTGCGATCGCAAAAAGCTTTGATGCATATGCCTGATAGTGACTACGTGTGGTCCCTATTTACTCAGAAATGCAGCACTGCAATTCCCTGTATGTCGACACATATCACCCTTGGCTATTGTGCACTTGCATTGACCTTTATTCCATCTGGTAGCCAAAGTAAAAGCTCTCAAAGATTGTCAGATGTATTTGAGACCAGCCTTGGAGGCTTAGAAGGCTTGCTGCACAAGGGAGTTCACCAGGTGAGAGCTCTGTAGTGTTGTGAAGGCATACACACCTTCTATGTAATTGCTTTCAAGAATGCACTTGTATTGATCTGGAGAGTTGGAGGCCCTAAACCGCATGCCAAAAAGAAAAGGTAATGCTGTAGGCTATAAATAATAGAGTACTTCACAAAGAGTTGCTCAAAATAGAAGCTACTCAGCAAATCAGGTCTTTAGCAGAATTAGAAGGGCTGGGTAACTGGTGAGTTTATATAGCACACTCTGGGAAACAGATTGCCTCTAGACAAAGTCACATTTGTCAACTTCTTTGTATAATCACAGTCAAGAACCTGATCCACTCCCTGGCAAAGGCACTGTTGCAGTAGCTTGCAGGGCCCCTTTTCAATGACTCAACTCCTGTATTGACAGATCCTAACCTTGAAATGAGTCCTAAATCTGGTAAACTTCAATGCACAGGATCATAAAAAATCCTCCTTTCTTCCAGTTGGGTTGTTAGCTTTCTTTTTTTTAAAAATAAATCCTGACTAAGTTCATTACAGAGTTCAGATGAGTGGCGGCTCCAGCATCGGTTCTTTGGTTGACACCAGTGGGGCAGCTCAGGCTGGACTGCTCCTATTAAAGCAGGACAAAGGGTGATTTGCATAATGTTGGTTCCTGTCTGAGGTGGCCTGGTAGACAAGCCCAGAGTGATTACACCTGGCTGAGATTATTTCACGCTATCCACCCATCACGTTTTTGCTTTAATCAGTGCAAAGCCCTAGGAGTCACTAGTATGCCCAGAAGCATCCTCAGCTGACTCTGACTTAGGACACAGGATGTGAACTAGCCTGAGGGTGCATTGAGTCTGTTTACAGGGGGGGCCTGCCTATGATGTTTGGACTGAACCGTCCCTATCGGAGGAGGACCACAACTGATTTGCATATGGCAATATCCTGCCCCTATGGCACAGTGGGAATAAAAGTGATGGACTGGACTGTGGACAAAAGTAAATATCAGTCTATTAATACCCATACCGGTTTTGTTTTCCTCAGTGCAATGCCCTGAGTGTGATGGGTGAGCCCAGGCGTGTGTCCAGTGCCCACTGTGCACTAGGAATCAAGCTCCACCCTACTGATGAGACCAACATAGGTGAAACAGATTGTATTGTAATTGCATTTATACAGCGCTTACTACCCCATACGAGGTGTCGAAACGCTTTTTTCAGCGAGTAGCACGCTACTCCGGGACCCATAAAGGATTAGTGTTGAATTAGTATAGTGAAATATGAGAGTAATTTGAGTGGTGGATAGGTTAGTCTGTTATTTGGGTTCAGAAGGATAGCGGCAGGAAGAGGGAAAAAAAGTTTGTATTTATATAGGTCTTGTTACCCCTGATGAGGTGTTCAAGTGCTTTTTTGGCGAGTAGCACGCTACTCCGGAACCCATGAAGGCTAAATGGTGAATCAGTATAGTGAAATATGAAAGTAATTTGAGTGGTGGTTATTAGGCAGTTATTTGGATTGAGAAGGATAGTGGAGGGATAGAAGAGGGGAAAAGGTTTGCATTTATATAGCGCTTGTAAACCCTGATGGAGTCTGAGGATGCTCACACTCCCTTTTAGAAGGGGTCTGGCTGAGCAGTTTGGACTGGACTGTTGCTATTGGAGCAGGGCCAAGACTGATTTGCATATCACTGGTTGCTGTCTGAGGTGGCATGCTAGGGAGGTTCAATGGACTGCAATACAGCCCAGGGTACTTACCAGAGCTGAAATGAATTTAGGTAATCCACCCATTATTTTATTGTTTTCCTTGGTGCAATGGACATGGCCAAAAGGGAGTCCTGTGTTCAGTGTGCCACAGAGCTCCAGCTGCACCAAACTGAGGAGGCCCACTCAGGCACAATGTGGTTTGTGTCTGCTTATGTTCCTCTACACGGGGACCGGGCCTGGCAGTTCAGGCTGGGTTGTTTCTATCTGGGCAGGAGCAGGGCTGGATTGCATATGGCTGGTTCCTGTGTGAGGTGGGGAAAAATGATTAGGCTTGTTTTTGGATACCAATCTGAGCTTGTACAAGCACTCTCAATGTGGAAGCACCAGCAGCAGCTGAGAGTGGCAGAAGCATTCTTATTCCCACTAAACTGAAATCCTAGTGAGGCAAGAAGTATTTAAAATCTAGCATTACCCACAATGCACTTCACTCTGGTTCCACTGATCACCTCAGTTGAAAACTTTGGACCACTCGTTTCCACCTCCTTGACATCTTCACAAGATGCAAAAATACAAAGATACTAAAGCAATTCTTCAAATGTCCCCCAGGGGATGGTACTCCTTCTTCTGGACAATAGGACATTTTCCTTTTGTGAAGCACTAAAAAATATTTTAAATTTCTGTTTCATTTCCACCTCACACCCTGAGGGTGTCATATGTGTACCACATTATCCTATTTCTGGAAAGCCTTAATTTTGTAGATGAAAAATATATATATATATTAAACTCTTTGTCACTGTCTTGTCATTGCTTAACAAACACCACCCGCGGATGTATCTATATTTCTCACAGCACCTATGCAATACATAATGTGTTTATATTGTATGGCATTACTTTCTCCATATTATTTTTTCATTTGGTTCTCCTGCTACCAATAAGTAATAAAATGTCCATGTGTAAAGTGCTCTGTCACTTGCTTGGGTCCAGTTCATGTTTCAGAAATATGTAAATAAAAAAATTAACCCCTTCGATGCTGGCCCGTTTCCGCCGCTGTGCGGTAAACAAACGAACAGGGCGGGGCCGTGACGAACCACAGCCGTCATCCGCACACGAGCACCGCGGAGCGTGACGGCTGGGGTTCGTCACCAGCATGCAAGGGGTTAAATGATACTTTTTCATACCTTAGAGGTGGACTCCCCACATCCCTGTTGAAACAGCAACAACATATCCTCATCCGGGCTTTTGTTACAGGTGCCAAGATGCTTCATTCTCCACATAAAGACCCAGAGACAGGAAGTTGGCTATAGGCCCGCCCAGTGCAGCCAACTTCCTGCCTGCAACCTGCAACCATCAAGTCCATTTGGGGAGGCTAGTCTCATACCTAGAGCCACTAGAATTATGTGGTAGGGCAGCACCGTATTATGTGGCAGGGTTAACTGAATTATGCACCAAGAAAAGACAAAGTATACAGCTCCTTTTTCCATAGCATTCATATTTTTTTCACTTTTAATCATCAGTGTCAGTTTAACAACTAAATATAGAAATAAGCAAATGAAAGATGGTTAATTAATCCTTGCAATGGGTCTTCCACTGCGTGCAAACATGTTGCTGGGTTTTAATAACGTTTGGTCTGTTTGAGCTCCAAACAATTATTTTTGTTACAATCTGCAGATTATGCAGGAGTTGATGGATGATGTGGCAAATGCGGCAAAGTCATAATTATGCAGAAAAGCTGCAGCAGCAGATTCGCATAATTCCAGTGGTCCTGCTCATAGCTGAGCCAGATGTTGTGCAGCTGTTTGCATGCAGAACCACATGCCTAGCACAGATCTAGCAATGTGACGCGGTCACAGAGGAAAAATTATACCAGATGCTTAAAAACATGTAGAGTAGGTTATAAATTCTTTAATATCTGCAAGTCATGCTATGAAAAGACCCCACTGCTAAAGAAATAAAATGTGTCCTTTAATTTGTACCCTTTGGTTGACAAATACATGAAAAACCTTGGGGTATATTACCAAGGGCCATTATCGCCGCTTTAGCTGGACTTTTTCCCGCTAATGCGGTGATAATTTTATCGCCCTATTACCAAGCTGTCGCTAACACCAGTTAGCGACAGCTTGTAGGCGATAGCGGGCATTTTAGGGGCCCACTTTGCATGTCAGCGATAATTATCGCTAATGACATGCAAAGTGGGCGTGCCAAAATGTCAGCGACTGAAAACAGTTGCTGCAATCGCTATTGCCTATGATCAACTCAGGCGTAGTTTTGGAAATATTCGCGCTAAGCGCGAATATCTCCAAAAGCTAACGCCTGCCCCTGAGCAGTTCTTAGCCATGTTATCCAATGGGAGGTGGATAACATGGCTAAGAGCATTAGCTCGGTAATGCATGAATATCGCTGTATTGACAGCGATATTCACACATTTCGCCTGTTTTTTATTGCTCCTGAGATAAACCTTGCTAAAAGCAAGGTATCTCAGCGATAAAAACAGGTGAAGGGCGGCGATAGAAATATTTCTGCTAAGCCAACACAGCGATAATTATCGCTAGTTGTTGGTAATATGCCCCCAAATTTGCCATTTGCAGGAAAATTCGGGTCAAAGGATAGGCTGTAAAAACAGAATTCAGTGGCCGTGTACTGTGATTGTAGTTCTTTGCAAGTATGCTATTATCTGTTTAAAACGGCCTCAGTGCTTTTGTGTGGGATACTCATTGAGCCGGAGAGCTGAAACATTGCACTTTTGCCCGGTCTCCACTCTCCATACTAACCTTCAAAGGATGCACTCACTTCTCAGTAGAGTTGAGGAGGGGAGATCTGAGCAAACACAAGGAGATGATGGACGGAGCACTGAAACCTTTCAGACACTCACCCCCACAGATCTGGGTTGAATCCATCATCATTCTTTATCTTATGTCGCCACCCCAGTTCAGACATGGCCATATGCAGATCAGTCTGACCCTGTGCCTCATGGGAACAGTCCAGCCAGAACTGCCAAGCCATGCCTTCCCTGTACCGGAAACAAGCATCCTGGGACCAGTCTCGGGGAAACACCCCTCATCAGCCAGGCTAGCTTGAGACCTGAACCTCCCAAGACACCATTTGTTGGTCAGTATATCTAGAAAGAACACCTTCTATTCAGAGAACACAGCAGAGACCCCATTCCAGGCACCTTCTTTGTGTGGGCGTCCAGAGTCCAGTGAATGCAAGGGCAGGCAGGGATAAAAATCACAAGTCATTATAAAAGGGAATGAACTGAATCACTAATCTGAAACTGATACAAGTAATGGTAAAAACACTATGGGGCCGATTATGATGGCGGACGGACCTGAGTCCGTCCGCCACCATAGAGCAGGAGGGAACCTCCGCATTGCCTGCGGAGTTCCCTCCTGTGCAACTAGGATGTGACCGCCACCCTGGCGGTCACATCCTTCATTTTTTACCATTGCGGCGGGTGCGGCTTCAGGCTGCATCCGCCGCAATCGTAAAAATGCACACATTGCATTTGTATGCAGAAAGCGGCAGGCACCGTGCGGTGCCTGCCGATTTCTGCATACAAATGCAGGGGGGTACCTTAGGTACCCCCCATGGCACCCCCCACCCCCTCTTCACCTAGGGGGCCCGCAACGGTCCCCCGCAGTGAAGTTACACATGCTTTTCCACGGCGGAAAACCCGCCGCGGAAAAGCATTTTTTAAAGCCCTTCCTAATATGGCGGACGGTGTCTGAGAGACACCGCCACCATATTAGAGCTTTTCCGCCGCAGTTGTAAGCCAACTGCGGCGGAAAAGCTGCGGACGGAAACCAGGACCCACCAGCCATCCTAATGTGGCGGTGGGTCCTAGGGGGAGGTCTGCTGCGGTTTTTCCGCATCCTCCGGGCCGGCGGTGGCTTCCGCCGGTGGCTTCCGCCGGCCCAGAGGATGCGGAAAAAACGCAATCATGATAGGCCCCTATGTACCAGATTTAGGAGCTCATACGTTGGTGTCGATAATGACGGTAATTTTAGTTTTTTCAGAATTCCTACTAGTACGGGATTCAAATCTTTCAGAATGCTGAAGTAATTAGAACTTATGTTTTTGGGGAATAACATGCAGGGAATAGACTACTGTGCCAATTCCAACATGCAATCTCTGTATTCTGCCTGTAAACTGTTCCAGCTTACAGCTAGTAATTCCTCCAGGTGAAGTGCAACAAACGAGAGGTATTCCTGCTGAATGTACAATTCTCAATGCCACGTAAATTTACAGTCACAGTATTTTCAACTAACAGGTCAATCCCAGTGAGGATTTTGTGGTGGATTCAGATTGACAAGTAAGCAGTCTTTAGTCAAAAAGAAGCACATGCTCCATCTAAAAATATAAGGCCTGATTGTCAAAGGCAACCTTACACTTTTGAGTAAGTTTATGATTTTTTCAAATTCACCAAACAAATTTAGAAGTAGTATATTTATGACTACCTACCTTTCAATGAGCAGAGTCTCCATGACCTGTGTGGAAACTTCGCAGTCGTAAAGATACCACTTGTAAAATTCCTTTGTGAAGTGCACAAGATCATAAAAAAGAAGGGATTAGTTTCTGACAACCGCATAAACATGACAACTTTGTGGGAGTCCAGAGTCCAGTGAATGCAAGGGCAGGCATTTCTTCTGTGTTGAAGAAGAATTTATGAATCCATTACTTTTTGTATAGTACAGTAATTACCCAAGACCGGGCGTCCTGACGCCGGATCAGAGAACAATTCTTCAAGCAGGAAATTTACTCAAGTTTGAAGAGACAAATTTTCTGTTTTTTTCTAAGATCTCCTTTCGGAAGCCTCTAGACCAATGTTTAGTGGAAGGGAAGGAGTGGCCACCAATCTGGGTCCGGGAGATACAAGGCACCTTGTGGAGCTCAGAGCCTGAAGAGTGCTGGGTGCGGGGGATGGTAGGGTTGGAAAAGCCTTTTTAGGTCAATGGATCCTTTATGAGATGTTGTTCTAAAGGGAAGGGTCAAGAGATTTGAACAGAATCCTCCGGTGTAGGGCATCCAATGCAGCCCTTTAAGGTGAGATACAGTAGATTGAGGCCTAGGTATGAGACGCGCTGCTGCGTTCTGCACTGTCTGTAGACATTGAAGCAGGGATTTCAGGCGGCCTTGGAGAGGAGAATTGCCAAAGTCAAGCCGGGGGGTGATCAAGGAGTGACCCCAGCCTTCTGGTACAAATAAGATAAAATTCCAGAATCTTCCTCAGAGATTCTAGCAAGGAAAAAAATGGAAGTCACCATTGTAAGAAAATGAAGGAGATTATGATCTATCTCAATTCTAGGATTGTTGGCTGAATTGATAGGAGGAAAGAAGACGCAGCTCAGGAGGCCTCCAGGCTTTTGACCATATACTTCACGGTTAAACAAAAAATGTTTGTGGCGTAAAGCTTTAATCATCTGCCATTCATCCAGGATGTCGCGGAAGAGAGGCAAGACGTGATGCTTTGTTGTGCTTTAAAAATGCGGTCCGAAATGGAAACAACTTACCGTTGAGCGACTTGAAATGTATTTTCAACCACGAGATGTAAAATACACCACAATGGTTATACATTGTTATATGTTGATAGTGAAACTGTAGAGCAGATTTACAAGGACTGTAGCATCCCTGCATATCAGCGGGGATGTGCCTGGTAAGATGCGTTATGCAAGTTCACCACATATGCGCCGTATTTACCATGCGGCGCATCCTGGTGATAGGATAAACAGATGCATGGCGCATCTGATAGCGTAAGGGCAGCGCATTGCTGGAGTTGTGTCCCAAGTAAGACGCAACTCCAGCAATGCTCAGGGGCTGCCCATTCCTAACATGCTGCGTCACGCCTTACGCCTGCTTCAAGCAGGTGCGGGGTTTTGACGTAGCGGCGTTGGAAAAGTGACGCAGTGAAATCTTGTAGATTTCACTGAATCACTTTCCTGAGGCTTTTTCTGACGAAACGCCCACCCTGCATACATTAAACCTGACGCAGGTATCATGTGATGCAGGGCTTTACAACGTGACGCATCTCCCTAGATGCTTCACGTTGTAAATACGGCACAACATGGCACATAGTTTACAGAAGTGACGCGGTGGAAAATGTGTCGCACGGGGCTTGTAAATCTGCCCCTGTGTGTTTTATGAGGCGAACTTTTGGTCATATATTTTTTGTTACCAATAGATGGACCCCATGGATAAGTTATTTCACACTGACGTCATATATGGATTTGACCGTGAACCTTACATGCCACATATCTTAAATCACCATGTATATGTTCTCTGTGAAGTTTTGCATTAGTTATGTAACATCTTTTCTATATATTCTAATAATATTTTACGAGTAATACAAATTTTCCTTCGATCTGCTATTTCACACTCAAGTAATAAAAAGTTATGACCATGAAATATGCATTGAGCATATATTACATCACTGTTTACTTGTCTTTTTGACACCCTTCTATCGACATTAACAAAACTTCTCTATATCAAATCTACGCTCATAAAATCAAATCCTATTAAGTGATTTGTTTGAAATTTTAATGTATATTTAAATGATGCACCCCCCTGTGGCTACCTTCGGATTTTCCAGAACTGGACAACTTTCTATGGTAGCATCACCCTGAAACGCCCACCCGGGAGCGGGGTTTACTCAGGCACAATATTACACACATGTGGGGTACTATTGTGTGTACATGGATTAACAGGTGTCTGGGCAGGCTTTAAAAATAGGGCAAGAGTCTGTCTGGTTTGAACATTACGGGGGGGCAGATTTACAAGCCCCGTGCGACACCTTTACGCCACCATTGCGTCACTTTTATGGCGCAGCGGCGGCGTAAACCATGCGCCATGTTGCTCCGTATTTACAACGTGACACATCTAGGGAGATGCATCACGTTGTAAAGCCCTGCGCCACATTAAACCTACGTCAAGTTTAATGTATGCAGGGGGGCGTTTCGTCGGGAAAAGCCTCAGAAAAGTGACGCAGGGAAATCTACAAGATTTCACCGAGTCACTTTTCCGACACAGCTACGTTTGAAGCAGTCGTAAGGCGTGACGCAGCATGTTAGGAATGGGAAGCCCCTGAACATTGCTGGAATTGCTTCATTCTTGCGACACGACTCCAACAATGCGCTGCCCTGACGCCATCAGATGCGTCACGCATCTGTTTATCCTGGCGCCACGATGCGCCGCAAATGCGGCGCATCTGTGGTGGCGCAAGGGTAAACTTGCGTGACGCATCTTACCTGGCGCATCCCTGCTGATATGCAGGGATGCGCCAGTCCTTGTAAATCTGCCCCATCATACCTAAGTGGCTTTAATGTCGAACAGGTGCAAGGAGCTCGGATGACAAGCCGCGAGTTTTGTGTGTGTACTCGAAGGAATGTGCGTGAACAAAGGGAGAGAGGACGTGCTGTCAGCAGCACAGCCCTAAGGGCAGGAGAGGGTGGTTTGGTGACAGGTGGACATTTTAGTGTCTAGAAGCCGCGCCCTAGATAAGCATCAGAGACAAAATGGCTGCATTTCTCCGCCTGCAGGAATGTGCCCGTTATTGTAAAGTATCAGCAAACACCAATGCTCAAACAGTAGTCACTGCCAGTAGGGGCCCTGTGCACAAGCGCACGTGCGGGCGTCCCCGAGGCAGGCGCCTCGAGGCGCTTTGCAGCTATGCTCAGGCGATGTGTCAATCTGATACGAGTAAACAAAGGGCTCACGGTGTTTACACTGACCTTTTACATTCCGAAGACAACAGAGAAACTTTCTATATCAAAAGCGGAGCGTTTCAAACAACACAAATGATGTTATTTTTTTAACACGTTGTGTGCATTGTGCACTGACACACAGTGCACAACGATCTGCTGCTGTCTACAGTATGTATGTTTTGCACCAAAGAAAACATCTGACCGGATCGACTTTTTTCTTTCTGTTCTATTTACTCATTAAGGAATTAAACAAACAACATTTTCTCCTTTTTTTAAATTGAAAGGTAAAACTAAGAGACTGATTGAGGCATTGAATGTGAATCTTTTGGAAAACTGGACAGCACACCGCACCTAGGGCCCGATTCACAGAACTAACAAGACAAAATCCTAAACTTTTTTTATTCACAGACGGCATATAGTAGTAGTAAAGTTAGGATTTTGACTTAAAAGTCTGTCTTATGTCTGTCTTAAGTCTGTCCTAAGTTGTGACTTAAGTTTGTCTTAAGTCTGTCTTAAGTCAAACTTAAGACAAAATCCCAACTTTACTACTTCTAAATGCCTTCTGTGAATACCAAAAGTAGTAGGACAGACTTAAGACAAACTTAGGACAGACTTAAGACAAACTTAGGACAGACTTATGACAGACTTAAGACGGACTTAAGACAAACTTAAGACAGACTTAAGACAGACTTAATACAGACTTAAGACAAAATCCTAACTTTATTACTAACTACTAAATGCCTTCTGTGAATACCAAAAGTAGTACGTTTAGGATTTTGTCCTACGTTAGTTCTGTGAATCGGGCCCCGAGTAAATACAGATACCCGGGGTGAGGTATTTGCCATGTAAATGCCCAGGGTCGGGTACCTGGGGCCTCATTTATGAGAAATGACGCATCGCTGCGTGAAAGCAGCGATGCGTCACTTCTCAGTGCGCACGCCTTGCGACATGATTGATGCGTCATATTTACAGTATGACGCATCATGTCGCAAGGAGTTACAGATACGTCAGTATTTCTGACGTATCTGTAAGCGCAAAAGTCACGCATTGCTGGGGTGTGTCACAAAAGTGACGCAACTCCAGCAATGCGTCCTTTCACATGGGGAAAGCCCCATGTGAAAGGGCTTGCGTCAGTCTTACGCCTGCTGTGAGACAGGGGCAAGATTTTGACGCAACAGCGTCCTAAAAGTGACGCAGTGAAATCTCATAGATTTCACTGCGTCACTATTACGAGGCTTTTTGCGGGTGAACGCCCCCTCTGCATACATTATACCTGACACAGGTATAATGTAGCGCAGGGGTTTACAAAGTGACGCATCTGCTTAGATGCGTCACTTTATAAATAGTGCGCAGTAGGAGGCATGTTTTACGCCGCCGATGCGTCACAAAAAGTGACGCATCGGAAGCGCAAAACTGACACAAGGCCTCATAAATGAGGCCCCAGCTATGTAAATACCTTATGTTCCAAGTGAATACTGTTAAAAGGAGTACTTAAGTTACATGTAGAATTTGTGTTTGCTGCTACGGTCGGCTTTAGGGCGGTGCGACCGGTGCAGCGCCACCTTGTGCTGAGTTCAGGAAGCGCTATGTTTAGAAATAAATTATGGATTTTGAATGGACCCACTGCAGAGATCCTTGTGTGTTCAGCAGTTTTCAGGCAACACTAAAAATGTCAAGATAACTCTGGTAATTAATGTTGGAGCAAGATAAAGTTTTGTCTCTCAGCATTTTGACTCATCTTAAAGTAGCAGAGAGGGTTAATCTTCCTGCTGAAGGTCACGTGTACCATGCTGAGTGCAGAACTGTATTTTAAGTGGATAGCTCAGTGGGTTACTACCTTTGTCACAGAGATCCTTTTGTTACTCGCAGTTCATAACTTTCATTCCTAATACAGCACAGCGGCCAATGAACTGGCATCAAAGCGCTGCATTCAAGCTGTATGGTATAGGTTAAAAATGTTTTTTTTTTTTACCTTAGTCTTTATGCCTACACGGATTCATTTGGGTAGAAATACATTCTTATTAATAAAGCCAATCCCGACAACTCTGGTACTTTTTAAATCCTGGGTTTATGCTCCTCCAGACCAAATACTCTTACTATATACTGCCTACTGGTACGGATGACATGTGATTCCTACACCTTGTAATTCTCATTGTACTGTGTAACATTTCTCATACACTGATTTATACACGTATGTTTCATTGTGTTTGTAAAATTTATATGTAACATAAAGTGCTCTGACACCCAACACTGTTATGAGGAGCGCTATAAAACATGTAAAATACATGTGAGGGGAGGGTTACGGAGAAATAAGGGGCACTGCTGAAGGGTGGTAGTCAGACGATCTGTGGGGAAGGAGGTCATTAGGGGATATCACATAAGACTGTCGTCCCTGGCAACACCATCGCTAAAGGAACAAGTTACTTACCTTCGGTAACGCCTTATCTGGTAGAGACAGGACCAAGCCCCAGATTCCTTATCTTTGAATTTTTCCAGGCATCAGACTGGATCTGGAATATTTTTTGTGAGCAGTACCCATGCGTGGCGGTAGGTGGCATTGTTCGGCTCCGCGTCATATGTGCCGAAAGTGACATCCACGCCACCTTTGCACACTGACTCAGTTACTTTTCACAACTTTCCAAGCCAGAAACAAGGAGCCATGAAGGGCACTGACACTGATGTGTACACATTAGGGCCCTAAAAGAGATCATCCCTGACCCTAGAAATCTGTCCGCAGAACGGTGAGAATGGATGGGTCGGTAAGGAATCTGCAGCTAGGTATTGTCTCTACCAGGTAAGACGTTACCAAAGGTAAGTAATTTGTTCATCTGATAGAGACTTTTTTACCTGCAGATTCCTTTCCTTTGAATTGATACCCAAGCAATACCATCCCCAGTGGTGGTTCTGCAGCCACATTTAAACTAGAAGGTCCCGCAGGACCAAACAGGCAAAATG
The DNA here is from genome assembly GCF_964261635.1 of Lissotriton helveticus. Classification (NCBI taxonomy): domain Eukaryota; kingdom Metazoa; phylum Chordata; class Amphibia; order Caudata; family Salamandridae; genus Lissotriton; species Lissotriton helveticus. The sequence continues at coordinate 31,200,941 of NC_136072.1, read as the reverse complement.
CACGTCCCTGCAGACCTGACTGTCCAGGCAGTCATACTTGGTAAATGTGTGCAGGGAAGCCCATGTTGCTGCCTGGCAGATGTCCAAGACCAGGACTCCACATGTTGAAAGAGTGGTCACAGCTTCAGCTCTGGGGAATGAGCATGTAAGCCTTAAGGAGGTTGCATCTTTGCCAGTGCATAGCGGATATTGATGCATCGAGAGATGGTCCGTTTCTGCACCACCGGACCTTTCTTTGCACAAACATACCTCACAGCCTGTTGGCTGTCCACCCGGAACTCTTGAGTGTGATCAAGGTAAAACAACAACGCTCTTTTTAGATCCAGACGGTGAAGTTGCTCCTCTATCTTAGCGAGATGTGGAGGAGTGTAGAAGGTGGGCAAGATGAGAGATTGGTGTCACCACTTTTGGCAGAAAAGAGGCCATAGTGCAAAGCACCAGTTTGTACGAGTAAACTGAAAAGAATAGAGGCTTGGAATATAGAGCCTGCAGCTCACTCAACCTCTGGGCTGATGTAATCACCACAAGAAAGGAAGTTTTGATGTTGAGAAGCCTGAGGGGACAATTGTGAAGAGACTCAAAAAGAGCACACATCAAATACCAGCAGGCGTACACTGTCTTGGTGGAGGGACACCTGGCTGCCAAGATAACATTGCTGACAACAGGAGGAAGGCCAAAATCAACTGATGCCTCTCAATCTCCGTGTAAGAAGGCGTGGAGGGCCATCCCTGCTGCTGCAACAGAAGACTCTCCCGAATGGGCAGCCTCATCGGAGGATCGACACTCATGGTAGAAGCTTGGGATACCAGACTTTCTATGCCCAGTTTAGAACCACAAAGATGATTTGGTCCGGGTCGTTCCCGATCTTCTTGACAACTCTGGGCATGAGTGGTATTGGCAGAAAGGCGCACAGGCGGCCTGAACTCCACTCGAGAGGAAAAGCAAGATCCACCTTGGAAACTCCAGCACGCAAAACTACTGACATTGCACTTTCTTGGCAGAGGCAAACAGATCTAACCAAGGCTCTCTCCACTGCTGAAAGAGACCCGGCGCCACCTCCAGTAGAAAAGGCCCTTTATGATCTGCTAGGCGTCGACAGCTGAGTTTGTCTATTTTTTATATTTTTACTTGTAGGTTATCATTTATGTAAGGTCATTATTTGATAATGGTACGGAGGATAAATGTCCATCTTACCGAGGGAGAATTGTCAGTCATGGTTGATGCAATTATTATAGTAGAACCACAACTTTTTGGAACCCAAGTACAAAATGCAACTATAGCTCAGAAAAGGCAAATGTGGGCCAGAATAGATGACAGAGTGAATGCTGTAGCAGGACACAGGAGGAAATTAGGAAGAGTAGGAATGACTTGCAGGGAAGAGTGTGTTCCCTGGCCTTGAGTCATCACCTGGAGGCCCAGAGGACTGGTGGTGGTTCTCCCAGTCCCCCTTACAACTATATCAGTGGGAGGAGAAGGTCTTGCAGATCCTACATCCTGATTTGATTTGATTTGATTTGATTTGATTAGTCAACTTATAAAGCGCGCGATTGCCCGAAGGCGTCTTGGCGCTATGACAGACCCTCGACTATCGAGAACAGTAGCTAGAGCTATGCAGAGAACAGCCAGGTTTTGACTTCCTTTCTGAAGGACTCCAAGGATGGGCTGATTTTTATAGAAAGCGGCAGCTGGTTCCAGGTTCGCGATGCGTGTACCAGGAAACTTCTTCCACCCCAGCTGGCTCGCTTAAATTTTGGGATCCCAATGAGTTTCAGTTGGCTGGATCTAAGAAGTCTGGTGGGTTTGTATTGTTTTAAATGTGACTTCAAAAATTGCGATCCTGTTCCATGGAGAGCCTTGTAGGCCAGGCACAATGATTTAAATTTCACCCTTTTCACAATTGGCAGCCAATGCAGGGTTCTTAGTTTATTGCTGATCGGCTGAAACTTAGGTATGCCGAGTACCAGCGTTGCCGCTGCGTTCTGCAGGCGTTGTAGTTTGGCTAAGATCTTTGTCCTGGCTCCAGCATATAAGGCATTCCTGTAGTCCAGTCTTGACAAGGCTTAAGCTGTCACAACTGTTTTACGCGAGTCCTGTGGTAGGTAGGGCAGTATCTTCTTTATCATTTTTAAGATGAACCAGAATGTTGATGCCAGCTTGCTGGCTTGATTCAAAAAAGGGGGTGGTGATGAACAGAGTGCCTGAATTAAGCAGACCACTCTTACCCAGTCCAAAGATCAGGGCTTGATCCATCACCGTTTTTTAGCTCACTGCACCATCCCAGCTCAGAACTTGGCTATATGCAAATTAGTCTGTTCCTGTCCCAGTGCATGATGGTAACAGGGCAAACCAAACTACCAAGCCAATTCTTGTACTGGGAAGGAAACAAGCTTCCGGGGACCGGTTTCTGCCATTTCAGGCGTCGTCGGCCCGGCTTGCTTGAATCCTGATGGTGCAATGAGCAAGGGACTCACATCTGAGTATACCCTTCCACGCTTATGGTGGACAAAATGATTCAGAAAAGGGGGTGGTGATGAACAGAGTGCCTGAATTAAGCAGACCACTCTTACCCAGTCCAAAGATCAGGGCTTGATCCATCACCGTTTTTTAGCTCACTGCACCATCCCAGCTCAGAACTTGGCTATATGCAAATTAGTCTGTTCCTGTCCCAGTGCATGATGGGAACAGGGCAAACCAAACTACCAAGCCAATTCTTGTACTGGGAAGGAAACAAGCTTCCGGGGACCGGTTTCTGCCATTTCAGGCGTCGTCGGCCCGGCTTGCTTGAATCCTGATGGTGCAATGAGCAAGGGACTCACATCTGAGTATACCCTTCCACGCTTATGGTGGACAAAATGATTCAGAAAAGGGGGTGGTGATGAACAGAGTGCCTGAATTAAGCAGACCACTCTTACCCAGTCCAAAGATCAGGGCTTGATCCATCACCGTTTTTTAGCTCACTGCACCATCCCAGCTCAGAACTTAGCTATATGCAAATTAGTCTGTTCCTGTCCCAGTGCATGATGGGAACAGGGCAAACCAAACTACCAAGCCAATTCTTGTACTGGGAAGGAAACAAGCTTCCGGGGACCGGTTTCTGCCATTTCAGGCGTCGTCGGCCCGGCTTGCTTGAATCCTGATGGTGCAATGAGCAAGGGACTCACATCTGAGTATACCCTTCCACGCTTATGGTGGACAAAATGTTTCAGAAAAGGGGGTGGTGATGAACAGAGTGCCTGAATTAAGCAGACCACTCTTACCCAGTCCAAAGATCAGGGCTTGATCCATCACCGTTTTTTAGCTCACTGCACCATCCCAGCTCAGAACTTGGCTATATGCAAATTAGTCTGTTCCTGTCCCAGTGCATGATGGGAACAGGGCAAACCAAACTACCAAGCCAATTCTTGTACTGGGAAGGAAACAAGCTTCCGGGGACCGGTTTCTGCCATTTCAGGCGTCGTCGGCCCGGCTTGCTTGAATCCTGATGGTGCAATGAGCAAGGGACTCACATCTGAGTATACCCTTCCACGCTTATGGTGGACAAAATGATTCAGAAAAGGGGGTGGTGATGAACAGAGTGCCTGAATTAAGCAGACCACTCTTACCCAGTCCAAAGATCAGGGCTTGATCCATCACCGTTTTTTAGCTCACTGCACCATCCCAGCTCAGAACTTGGCTATATGCAAATTAGTCTGTTCCTGTCCCAGTGCATGATGGGAACAGGGCAAACCAAACTACCAAGCCAATTCTTGTACTGGGAAGGAAACAAGCTTCCGGGGACCGGTTTCTGCCATTTCAGGCATCGTCGGCCCGGCTTGCTTGAATCCTGATGGTGCAATGAGCAAGGGACTCACATCTGAGTATACCCTTCCACGCTTATGGTGGACAAAATGATTCAGAAAAGGGGGTGGTGATGAACAGAGTGCCTGAATTAAGCAGACCACTCTTACCCAGTCCAAAGATCAGGGCTTGATCCATCACCGTTTTTTAGCTCACTGCACCATCCCAGCTCAGAACTTGGCTATATGCAAATTAGTCTGTTCCTGTCCCAGTGCATGATGGGAACAGGGCAAACCAAACTACCAAGCCAATTCTTGTACTGGGAAGGAAACAAGCTTCCGGGGACCGGTTTCTGCCATTTCAGGCGTCGTTGGCCCGGCTTGCTTGAATCCTGATGGTGCACTGAGCAAGGGACTCACATCTGAGTATACCCTTCCACGCTTATGGTGGACAAAATGATTCAGAAAAGGGGGTGGTGATGAACAGAGTGCCTGAATTAAGCAGACCACTCTTACCCAGTCCAAAGATCAGGGCTTTATCCATCACCGTTTTTTAGCTCACTGCACCATCCCAGCTCAGAACTTGGCTATATGCAAATTAGTCTGTTCCTGTCCCAGTGCATGATGGGAACAGGGCAAACCAAACTACCAAGCCAATTCTTGTACTGGGAAGGAAACAAGCTTCCGGGGACCGGTTTCTGCCATTTCAGGCGTCGTCGGCCCGGCTTGCTTGAATCCTGATGGTGCAATGAGCAAGGGACTCACATCTGAGTATACCCTTCCACGCTTATGGTGGACAAGACTAATTTGCATATAGCCAGGTTCTGAGCTGGGATGGGGCAGTGAGCTAAATAACGGTGATGGATCAAGCCCTGATCTTTGGACTGGGTAAGAGTGGTCTGCTTCATTCAGACACTCTGTTCATCACCACCCCCTTTTCTGAATCGTTTTTGGCCACTATAGGTGTGGCAGGGTATACTCAGACATGAGTCCCTTGCTCACTGCTCCATCAGGATTCAAGCAAGCCGGGCCGACGAGGCTGAAAAACCAGAAACCGGTCCCCGGTAGCTTGTATCCTTTCTGGTGGAGAATTGGCTTGGTAGTTTGGTCTGCCCTGTTCCCATGATGCACTGGGCCAGGGACAGACTAATTTGCATATAGCCAGGTTCTGAGCTGGGATGGGGCAGTGAGCTAAATAACGGTGATGGATCAAGCCCTGATCTTTGGACTGGGTAAGAGTGGTCTGCTTAATTCAGACACTCTGTTCATCACCACCCCCTTTTCTGAATCGTTTTTGGCCACTATAGGTGTGGCAGGGTATACTCAGACATGAGTCCCTTGCTCACTGCTCCATCAGGATTCAAGCAAGCCGGGCCGACGAGGCTGAAATGCCAGAAACCGGTCCCCGGTAGCTTGTATCCTTTCTGGTGAAGAATTGGCTTGGTAGTTTGGTCTGCCCTGTTCCCATGATGCACTGGGCCAGGGACAGACTAATTTGCATATAGCCAGTTTCTGAGCTGGGATGGGGCAGTGAGCTAAATAACGGTGATGGATCAAGCCCTGATCTTTGGACTGGGTAAGAGTGGTCTGCTTAATTCAGACACTCTGTTCATCACCACCCCCTTTTCTGAATCGTTTTTGGCCACTATAGGTGTGGCAGGGTATACTCAGACATGAGTCCCTTGCTCACTGCTCCATCAGGATTCAAGCAAGCCGGGCCGACGAGGCTGAAATGCCAGAAACTGGTCCCCGGTAGCTTGTATCCATCTGGTGAAGAATTGGCTTGGTAGTTTGGTCTGCCCTGTTCCCATGATGCACTGGGCCAGGGACAGACTAATTTGCATATAGCCAGGTTCTGAGCTGGGATGGGGCAGTGAGTTAAATAACGGTGATGGATAAAGCCCTGATCTTTGGACTGGGTAAGAGTGGTCTGCTTAATTCAGACACTCTGTTCATCACCACCCCCTTTTCTGAATCGTTTTTGGCCACTATAGGTGTGGCAGGGTATACTCAGACATGAGTCCCTTGCTCACTGCTCCATCAGGATTCAAGCAAGCTGGGCCGACGAGGCTGAAATGCCAGAAACCGGTCCCCGGTAGCTTGTATCCTTTCTGGTGAAGAATTGGCTTGGTAGTTTGGTCTGCCCTGTTCCCATGATGCACAGGGCCAGGGACAGACTAATTTGCATATAGCCAGGTTCTGAGCTGGGATGGGGCAGTGAGCTAAATAACGGTGATGGATCAAGCCCTGATCTTTGGACTGGGTAAGAGTGGTCTGCTTAATTCAGACACTCTGTTCATCACCACCCCCTTTTCTGAATCGTTTTTGGCCACTATAGGTGTGGCAGGGTATACTCAGACATGAGTCCCTTGCTCACTGCTCCATCAGGATTCAAGAAAGCCGGGCCGACGAGGCTGAAATGCCAGAAACCGGTCCCCGGTAGCTTGTATCCTTTCTGGTGAAGAATTGGCTTGGTAGTTTGGTCTGCCCTGTTCCCATGATGCACTGGGCCAGGGACAGACTAATTTGCATATAGCCAGGTTCTGAGCTGGGATGGGGCAGTGAGCTAAATAACGGTGATGGATCAAGCCCTGATCTTTGGACTGGGTAAGAGTGGTCTGCTTAATTCAGACACTCTGTTCATCACCACCCCCTTTTCTGAATCGTTTTTGGCCACTATAGGTGTGGCAGGGTATACTCAGACATGAGTCCCTTGCTCACTGCTCCATCAGGATTCAAGCAAGCCGGGCCGACGAGGCTGAAATGCCAGAAACCGGTCCCCGGTAGCTTGTATCCTTTCTGGTGAAGAATTGGCTTGGTAGTTTGGTCTGCCCTGTTCCCATGATGCACTGGGCCAGGGACAGACTAATTTGCATATAGCCAGGTTCTGAGCTGGGATGGGGCAGTGAGCTAAATAACGGTGATGGATCAAGCCCTGATCTTTGGACTGGGTAAGAGTGGTCTGCTTAATTCAGACACTCTGTTCATCACCACCCCCTTTTCTGAATCGTTTTTGGCCACTATAGGTGTGGCAGGGTATACTCAGACATGAGTCCCTTGCTCACTGCTCCATCAGGATTCAAGCAAGCCGGGCCGACGAGGCTGAAATGCCAGAAACCGGTCCCCGGTAGCTTGTATCCTTTCTGGTGAAGAATTGGCTTGGTAGTTTGGTCTGCCCTGTTCCCATGATGCACTGGGCCAGGGACAGACTAATTTGCATATAGCCAGGTTCTGAGCTGGGATGGGGCAGTGAGCTAAATAACGGTGACGGATCAAGCCCTGATCTTTGGACTGAGTAAGAGTGGTCTGCTTAATTCAGACACTCTGTTCATCACCACCCCCTTTTCTGAATCGTTTTTGGCCACTATAGGTGTGGCAGGGTATACTCAGACATGAGTCCCTTGCTCACTGCTCCATCAGGATTCAAGCAAGCCAGGCCGACGAGGCTGAAATGCCAGAAACCGGTCCCCGGTAGCTTGTATCCTTTCTGGTGAAGAATTGGCTTGGTAGTTTGGTCTGCCCTGTTCCCATGATGCACTGGGCCAGGGACAGACTAATTTGCATATAGCCAGGTTCTGAGCTGGGATGGGGCAGTGAGCTAAATAACGGTGATGGATCAAGCCCTGATCTTTGGACTGGGTAAGAGTGGTCTGCTTAATTCAGACACTCTGTTCATCACCACCCCCTTTTCTGAATCGTTTTTGGCCACTATAGGTGTGGCAGGGTATACTCAGACATGAGTCCCTTGCTCACTGCTCCATCAGGATTCAAGCAAGCCGGGCCGACGAGGCTGAAATGCCAGAAACCGGTCCCCGGTAGCTTGTATCCTTTCTGGTGAAGAATTGGCTTGGTAGTTTGGTCTGCCCTGTTCCCATGATGCACTGGGCCAGGGACAGACTAATTTGCATATAGCCAGGTTCTGAGCTGGGATGGGGCAGTGAGCTAAATAACGGTGATGGATCAAGCCCTGATCTTTGGACTGGGTAAGAGTGGTCTGCTTAATTCAGACACTCTGTTCATCACCACCCCCTTTTCTGAATCGTTTTTGGCCACTATAGGTGTGGCAGGGTATACTCAGACATGAGTCCCTTGCTCACTGCTCCATCAGGATTCAAGCAAGCCGGGCCGACGAGGCTGAAATGCCAGAAACCAGTCCCCGGTAGCTTGTATCCTTTCTGGTGAAGAATTGGCTTGGTAGTTTGGTCTGCCCTGTTCCCATGATGCACTGGGCCAGGGACAGACTAATTTGCATATAGCCAGGTTCTGAGCTGGGATGGGGCAGTGAGCTAAATAACGGTGATGGATCAAGCCCTGATCTTTGGACTGGGTAAGAGTGGTCTGCTTAATTCAGACACTCTGTTCATCACCACCCCCTTTTCTGAATCGTTTTTGGCCACTATAGGTGTGGCAGGGTATACTCAGACATGAGTCCCTTGCTCACTGCTCCATCAGGATTCAAGCAAGCCGGGCCGACGAGGCTGAAATGCCAGAAACCGGTCCCCGGTAGCTTGTATCCTTTCTGGTGAAGAATTGGCTTGGTAGTTTGGTCTGCCCTGTTCCCATGATGCACTGGGCCAGGGACAGACTAATTTGCATATAGCCAGGTTCTGAGCTGGGATGGGGCAGTGAGCTAAATAACGGTGATGGATCAAGCCCTGATCTTTGGACTGGGTAAGAGTGGTCTGCTTAATTCAGACACTCTGTTCATCACCACCCCCTTTTCTGAATAGCTTGCTGGCTTGGGCATCAAAGGAGAGATTGGTGTCTAAAGTGATGCCCAGATTCTTCACAGGATGGCTTGACAGGAATCACTGGTAGAGTAAAGACTGATAAGTTATACTTTTGAATGTGTTACTAAATCGAAATGTCCATTTTGCTTTTAATTTTTCAGTTGATTATGTGTTTTGCACCTTTTTTGAACATATAGCATAGCAGCCTCCTCACTCACCCCAGCATCTCAACCAGTCCAACCTTCTGCCACAACTCAGGTCCCTTCCTCAGCCTAAATCCAAACTCCCACCCCAATCCAAAGTACACTCACGTCTTTGCGAGCTTCCACTCCGACAGACACAAGTAGCACAATCACACACACACATAAACACAATTCACAAAAAAACACACAGACAACATACACACACCGGAGAAGCAACAGCCACAAGCACAACACCCACAAGCACCACAATCATCACCACACTCACAAGCGCCACAACCACACCAACCACCACAAGACACTCATCGAAACCAACACACTCACACAAAAGCACACCTACACACATAATGACACAAACCAAAAGCAAATGCACACACTCACCAGAATATCAAACAGCAGCCAAAAAACACACATCCAAACATACACATCAAACACCAGAACCACGACTGCCAAACATACATACACAAAAAAAAACATACATACACAAGCACATCACCCACTCCGGCCTCCTCTACCTATGTTGATAGTGAGCCCCAGTGAGAGTAGGAGGTTCCCTGTGGTCTGGAGGTAGGAGATGACAGCGGGGGTGAGCCTGCCTTTAACAGCCAGTCGTTGACATAGGGGAAGACTAGCACCCCCGATCTCCACAGATGAGCTACAACCAATGCTATCTCCTTGGAAAAACCCTGAGGGATGCTGGTAGGCCAAAAGGGAGCAACGTTAACTGAAAGTGCTCGTGCGCCACTGTGAACAACAGGTAATGCCGGTGGGCAGGCAAGACAGGAATTTTTGAAATAGGGGTCCTGAAAATCCAACGCAACCATCAAGTCTCCTGGATCCAGCGCAGCAGAACCTGAGCTAACATGAGCATTCTGAATTTCTCCTTCTTGAGGAAGTAGTTGAGGGCCCACAGGTCTAGCATAAGAAGAAGAACTCTGTTGTTTTTAGGGATCAGAAAGTAGCAGGAATAGCAACCACTACCTACTTCTGGCATAGGCACCCTCTCTGTGGATCCCTTGGCCAAGAGAGCTGTGACTTCCTGCAGGGAAGGAATAGCTGATCCTCCGTCAGCCAATCAAGAGATGGTGGCATGGACGAGGGGTCATCAAGAAGGGGAGGGAGTAGCACCTTCACAAAATTTGAAAAACTGTCTGATGTTAGGGACTGCCAGTGGGGCAGGTGATGGCTAATCCTGCCACTAACTGGATGCCCATGCTGGTAATGGTGCAGATCAGGAGGCTTTGGAGGCTGCAGCTTCTGGGGGGTGGACTGGATTTGACCGCTGGTTGTCTGACCCACAAAGCATGTGGGTACCGTGCCCTCGGCCAAGCAGAGGCTGGGAAGCATGAGCACCTCATTGGCTGGGAGGTAATTGACGGGCTGGAAGCTCCTTCCATACCCAAGAAAGGAGTGAAAGGCTGATTGAGGGTGATGTTTGGCACTAGAAAAGCCTGACTGTCCTAGAAGAGCTTCAGCGCCGAATCCGGCTTGTTTCCAAAGAGACAGGTGCCATCAGAGGGCATGTCCATAAGAGAGGATTCGACATCCCCGAAAAGTCAGTCATCCTCACCCAGATGTGGCGCCTTAAGGCCATTGTCCAAACTGCTCTGCCCTGAGTCAGTCAAGTCCACAACGGATAGTGATCTTCACTGCATCTCTCCCATTGGCAATAACCTGAGAGAGTACAATCTGGGTCTCCTCTGAGATGGTTGGTTGCACCTGCACAACTGTGTCCTACAGAACATGGGAATAACGTCCCAAAAGGCATGCAGTGTTCACCGACTGCAATGTCAGGCCGGCAAAATAAAACATCTTCTTCCCCAAAGAGTCCAGCTTCTTGCATTCTCTATCCAGGGGAGTGGTAGGGGATGCGCCCCTTCGAGATGTTGGGTATTGGACCACCAACTCACTGGTGTAGGGTGTTGGGTGAGGAAGTTTGAGTCCCCTAGGGCAGTGGTGGCGGGCGATCGTACTATTCACATGAGCCCCTGTGTGAGGTTTGAACCAAGTCCTCAAAAGGACATTAGTGAGTGCATCATTAAACGGGAGCAGTGGTTCTGAGGGGACGACTCCCATTGCAGCACCTCTCTCGAGACATTAGCCTTGACTGCCACTGAGGGCAACTGAAGGTTGAAGACTTCAGCCACCGACCACACCACAATTGCATAAAAAAACCCTCCCCTTTAGCCACGGTAGGGGGAGAAAGCATACCTGTGTCTGGAGAAGTATCCAGTCCATTGGATTCGCCCAGTTCCTCACACCGGTCCATGTTAGGGTTTTCTTCATATGGCTGGTATTCCTCAAGGTCCAGTGACCCCTCTTTTACCTCCCTGAGTCTTAACCAAGGGAAAAGTGTAGGAAAGTTCCCTATTGGCATGGTTACCCCATACTGTTGCATGATTCTGATGCATCTTTGACTGAGTGTGCCACGGGTTTCTGCTAACCTGGTTGCCAGTGCATGTGATCCTTCCCAAAACTGCAACTTTCTTTCCACAATTGACACACGTCTGGATCACATGTAAGTCCCTTGAAAAAGGTGATAGTAATAGTGTAGGAAAGTAGGATCTGCTTTTTTGTTACCCCCACTTTTTGCCTGGCGCTATGGTGTTTCTGAATAGCCTGACTGGGATCCTGCTAATAAGGATCCCAGTCCCTGTGCTTTCTCCCGTAAATTGGTATGGTAAGTACCTAGGTACATCCCAAATGGTATACTGGTGTGCCCTCAAAAGCCCCTAGTATACGGTGCTGATGTTTCTAGGGCATAGGTACCCGAGAGGCCTCCCATGGGCTGAAGCATGAGTTATGCCACCCATGAGGGACCACTCAAACTGCAACTACAGTCCTGCCATTGCAGCCTGTGTAAGCTGGTGCTAGCACCACTTACAAAAGATATAGGTTTTCCTATATCTAAGGTCACTGTACTTAAAACCTATAAGTCACCCATAAAGCAGGCCTTTCAACTCTAAAGGCAAGGTGAGCAGGACACCCCTGCAACCTTTGGAGTCCATTCTCCTGGGTTGTAATTGCATCAGCCATTACAATATATAGAGTGGTCCTGCGTCATTAGGCAATGACCATCTCTAAACTGGCTGCACCGAACCCTATCATGTTAGAATCATACCATACACCGTAAACACTGAATCATACCCCCACACCATAAACGTAATGGGAGGTATGATTTCATGCACTGTAAAGCTCCTTCGGAGACCATCAGTACTCCCGGTACCATATTTCTAGACCCGGACAGCACAACATGGCTGATGCCGGCCAGAGACACGATTCTGCCCTCATGCTGCTGAGCCAGGATTGAGCAGGGGAGGGCAGAGCAATAGGTATTCTGTCACAGGGAGGTGTGACCACCTCCCAGACCAGGTTTAGTGTATTGTGGCTGGGTGGGAGCGCTTGCCAGCACCACTCAGTCTGCTTGAAGGGCACATTTGGTGCCTTCTTTGCATAGTGCAGTTTAAAACAGCTCAGGGAGCCATTTTGCTCCTGCTCTTGTGCGAAACTGGACATGGGGCATGGGAGTATCTTTCCCCACTGTCCAACCCCTACCCTGGGAGAGAACCCTGAATTGTCCCAAACCTTTCCTTAGGGTACTTAGGCCTTAACTGAGGGTGGATCCCTAGATTCGTTGTGGGACAAGATTAATTTCAAGACACCACTTTGTAAAACATCTGGGCACTCTGAACCTTGCTGGACTTCGCTCTGGGCATCAAGGCTGCAACCTGGAAGACTCCAGCTGTTCCTGATCTTGTGGCTCTGCTCGTCTGCTGCAATGTCCATGCCTGTGCTCCATACAGGATCCTTCAAAGGCCTATGGGCATCCAAGACACCTGAAGGAATCTCCCTTGAAGTGAAGGAGTCACTTCTTTGCATGTGCAGGCACCACAACTAAGGTGATTGGTCTGCTGATCCTGGGCTCCCACAGACTCTGAAAGGCTCAGCAACACAGGTGGTGGTTCTTCACATCCCTTGAGGCCTGTCCTATCCTCTCATCAAGTTTGAGGCCAGTATCCCTGTTCGGAGCCGGAGGAACTGAACCCCTGTGCACTGTGTTGATTTCTGTTACAAAGGCTTGTTGCCTTTCTTCCATCAAGATCTTTGGGCTTCAAGTAGCACCAACCTCAAGCATCTCCTGTGACCAAGATCTTCATCATCACCACATCACTTGCACCATTGGCCAGCATTTGTGGTGAGCTCTTCTTACGACCCCAGTGCCTACTGCCTGTGGGTCCTCTTGAGGGTCTTCTTTGATCTCTGTGGGCTCCCCTGAATACCCGGGTCCTGCCCTGACTCCTCTAGTTGGGGTGAGTCACATGGACCTTGCTGGTCCTGACACTGCACCTTCTTTGCTTTCCATGTTGTTTGTAGTTGCCAAGACTTGTTGGTGCTCTCGATGGACAATGACGCTTCAACTCTCGATATCCAACATTGTAGAGCTCATGAATAGCACCTGGTCTTCCACAGCATCACCTGGCCCTCACAGCTGCAGCTCTAGCATCTCCCCTGAGACACCCGAAGCGGTGGGCATTCGTTTTCCGTGCCTATTGGTCACTTCTGAGTGGCATAGACTCTGTCCTCTCTGCTTGCAGGTTCTTCTCAACTTGAATCCACCTCTGGGTTCCACTGGACACTTTCACCTTCCCCAGCAGCAGCATCTTCCTGAAGTCTTCCATTGAGTTCAACAGGGGTTTCCGACGCCACTTTACATCTATGCACCCGGCTTTCCTGGGGTAGGTATCCTGGTTCCTAGGGTATTCACGGGTGGAGTGGCTCTCCAACCGTCTGTCTTCCACAGGGTTTCCTAAGGGTCCACTGCAAAGGGTCCTTTCTTTAAAATTGCAACCACGTCTTACCCATTGACTTGTATTGATAATGTTGTTGTGTTCCCACACTGCACACGACCTCCGCTGGGGTTCCTAGATAGTCATCTTGGGTGGTTCCTTGGGTCCCCGGCACTTCTACGTCTTCTGGGCACCGTCTTGACTCGAGTCGTGGTTTGAATACCACTATTTTAGTACATGGATTGGTCTCCCCCTGGTAACTACTGTGTATTTGCTGCTACTTACCTGTTTTTATTGAAAAGTATTGTGTGCATTGTGTATATCTCCAGCTAGGAGATATCTGTATATGTTAGAGAGTGTCTTATAATAAGTACCTATTTTTATAAATTCGTTGTGTGGTTCTTTTTCACTTAATATATACCTATATGATTCAGTTCTGCTGAAACAAGCTGCTTAACTCTCCTTCGGGACTAAGCCTGAAGGATGCTCTCCGCAGCTACCACTTGGAGAGCTTTCTAAGGTTGTCTAAGACCACTAAAATCACCATAATAGTTGTCTGAATTGGTGAAGGATGCCCACTTACATAAGTGTGCATCATATACCAAGCCTGCTTCTCACATATAGCAAGGGCCTTGTGACAAGAGAGGGTCTCTAAAGGGTGCAGCATGCATCGTGCCACGTAAGAGACTCCACACCAAATACAGGCATAATGCCACTGCAGCCTGCGTGTTTTGGTGCAGAGTCAACCTGGAGGAGGCATTGGTAAATCAACCCTACAGCAGGCCTTCCAGGCCTAAGGTAGGGTGCACAATACCTTATGTGAGGGCATAACTGCATGAGCAGCTCTGCCCATATAGTGTCCAAGTCCATTCTTATACATTAATATTGTGCAGTGAAGCCATACTGAGTACGCTGGCTGGGAAATTGTCTTTACGAGCTCCTCAGCTCCATGATGGCTTCACTGAATTCCAAGATGTTTTGCACCAAACATTTCAGCTTAATAAACTCACACAAATGCCAATTTGGGATTTATTAAGAAATGCACCCAGTGGGCATCTGAGAGGTGCCCCCTGGAATCCTACCAACTTGCAAGTGTGTGCTTCAGTAGTCCCCACCAGCCTGTTACCTGTAGACATGTTTCTGACCCTCTGAGGAGGGAGACTTTTGGTCACATGAGTCAGAAACTAAGCCTGCACTGAGTGGAGGAGCTTCACTCTTACCCCCAAGCAACAACAGCAAAGAAAGGCGGTGAACCTCCTTGTCATCTTTTGTAAAGCTGACCAGGGCCTCTTCAAATAGTGGAGTTGCCCGTCTCCTAACCAAGCCTCACTTTTGGTGGCAGGACAAGCGGGAAAATTAGTAAGCAAAGGAGGTGTCCACTAAGGTGCCATGAGCTGAGGTGAACCCTCTCTGCAGAATCCTCCATATTGGTTTGGAGGAGACTAGCCAATATGGTTAGGAGTGTGCCCCCTCCAAAAAGGCAGTGGACATACAAAGGGTGCAGTTACCCTGAAGGTAAGTAGCCCATTGGCTAATACCTTCTAACCCCTGTAATGCCCCTAAATTGAGTATTTAGGGGCACCCCTGCACCTTAATCCTCAGATTCCTGATGACCTACGAAGAAAAGGACAAAGAGTCAACCCCTGCACAACAATCAACACCAGACACTGCCCTGATCCCAGTTCTGCCAGCCTGTCTGTAAATTCCAAACAATTGCAAGCTCCCACGACTCGTCCCGCAGACTATCGACCTCAAGAAACCTGGCGGGAATGTCTGTCTTCCATAAAGACTCCAGATCTCTTGTGGACAGCCATATCGATTGGATTTTAGTGACAAAGACTTAGAGAGTTTGAATGTATTCAGAATAATGGTGTTTCCCGAGATTCAGGTATAGATGTGAGTAGATTGAAAGTGGAAATAGAAGAGATGATATTGGGATCAATTAGTCAAGATAGGTTAGCTAAATATCGAGATGAAGAATTTCTGTTTATGTGTGAGGATATTAACCGGAAAGCGAGGTTGCACAAAAATATGGATTGAACATTGAAAAATCAAAGGCATTGCAAAAGACATCTCAATTGGATTTCAGTGACAAAGACTTAGAGAGTTTTCATGTTTCAGGAAAACATTTGCATATAAAAGAATTGATAAACACTCTAAAGCGTTGGGGTGAAGTGGATCATTGGGAAGGCAGAGGGGCAAAAAGAAAACAGGATACAGCAAATACGTTACCCCCGTATCCTATGAGGGACACAGAATCTGGAGAATCATAAGCGACAGTATACCCAATGAGAGAGGATCTAGGAGGTGAGTTTGTTCATGTTCCTTGGTCTAGACAGGACATACAGGGGCATATTACCAAGCAAGAGCGAAAAATATCGCTCAGCTTGGTTAGCGGCCAAAATGATATCGCCGAGCATCGCCGATTTTTATCGCTTAGGAGCCTTGATATTATCAAGGTTTATCTCCTAAGCGATAAAAATTGTCCGAAATGCATGAATATCGCTGAAAAGTCAGCGATATTCATGCATTACCGAGCACATGCTCTTAGCCATGTTATCCACCTTCCATTGGATAACATTGCTAAGAACTGCTCTGGGCAGGCGTTAGCTTTTGGAGATAGTCGCGCTTAGCACGATTATTTCCAAAAGTTGGTAATATGGGATAGCGATGTTAGCGACTGTTTTCAGTCGCTAACATCTTGACACGCCCACTTTGCATGTCATTAGCGATAAATATCGCTGACATGCAAAGTGGGCCCCTAAATGCCCGCTATCGCCTATTAGCTGTCGCTAACTGGTGTTAGCGACAGCTAGGTAATAAGGCGATGAAATTATCGCCGCTTTAGCGGGAAAAATTCCCGCTAAAGTGGCTATAAGACCCTTGGTAATATGCCCCACAATCCTTTACAAATTATTTCCCTAGGTTGAGGGAGAAGCCATAAGAATGGTATAAGCAAGTGGAGAGATTTGTTAAGGTTTCAAACGTTTTGCGGAAAGATTTGGATGCCTTGTTGGATATTGTAGTTCTGACTTATTTATGAGTTGAGTGTGAAATTGCGATAGACTGGCTGAAATTGGAATACCCAAGAGATCCAAAGACAGGAGTACCTTTCGGAGCCAGTAATGAAAAAATATAATCAGGTTATTGAAAGGGGATAATATCACCAAAAGAGACAGATTGGGTAAAACCATACAGAACAACTCAAGAATTAAAGGAGTTAGTCAGTGCGTATTATGAGAGGCTTTTGTAGGCATTTAAACAATATAGTGGTATTGAGAATGTTTCAGAAAAAGATATGGGACATTTTGTGTATCGATTTGTGTATGGAGTGAGACCAGAAATAAGTCCTATGATTCAGCTATGATTCAGCAGCATTTGATTTGTTGGCAGAGTAAGTCGATTGAAGAAATTCTTCGCTATGCAAAATATTGTGATGATGACATTGATACGTGTCACTAGAAGTTACAGGAGAAATTGATGCTGGCACAAATGAGAGCTGTAAAGAAAGGAGAATTCATGAATATGAATACAGATTTTACAGGAGCCTATCAGGGAAATGGTCAAACCTCTACTGTAATGAGAGGTGCTGTGACAAATACGGTGCAGAATCTGATACCTCGAGGAAGTGGTTGAGGAGATAGTTTAGAGGAATTGAAGAAGAAATTTCTGTGTCAAGGGTGTGGCAAGTTGGGACATTGGACGCGCGAGTGAAAAAATATGTATTTGAATACAGGGGTTGGACAGTTGATAAATACAGAAGTAGATGGAACAAAGCATGGGCAGTTGTTTGATGAGATTATAAACCAACATAATCTGAATCAGCAGGTGTTGGTTGGTAATGAACAAAGACAGAGAATAAGCCAAGCACCTATGCAGAATGTGAATGGTCAAATGCAAAAGTACAATGCGAATGTGAGTTTCCATATGAATGATCAATTGAATTCAAATATACAAGTGTATTCACAATACTTGATGCAGTTGGAGGAGAGCGATTCAGATACACCTCAATGATGGTGCCTGAGGGGGGGAGGAATGCGTACTTGCTACATCTTTGTAGGTAGTTCAGATTGGTCGCTATGTGGATGGCGAGGTTGACGAAAAATCTATTACATTCCTCGTAGACACTGGTGCTACCCGTTCCACTGTGAGAACTGTGGAAATACCTAACCTACCCCTCTCGGGAGAAAGCATCCAAGTTGTGGGAGTATCAAACCAATTGATTAGAACCCCAGTAACAAAACCTGTGAAGATACAGATAGATGGTTTTAAAGATACACACACATTTGTGGTGTGTGAAGCCAGTCTAGATATTTACTGTGTAAAATGAATTGTTCTATTTATTGCATACCAGATGGAATAGTATTTCAGACGAAAGATGAAGATGTGGTGTTCAAAATGGCACAACAAGAAATGGAAATAGCCTATTTCCTCTATTTACAGCGAATGATTTGCCAGAGGAGTTGTGAGATACGATGTTGTTGGATGTATGGGATTTGTAAGGTAAAGATATCAGATTGATGAAAGGAGTAGCTCTCACACATATTACTGTAAAACCAGAATGTTAGAATCTCCAAAAACACCAGCTTAAAAAAACAGTCCTGAGACAATTGCAGGAGTAACACCGATGATTGAAATGTTGATTGAACAAGGGATTCAGAAAGAGATTCTAGTGAGTTCATGCAATTTACCTATCATGGGAATTTGCAAGCGAATAGGAAATACAGAACAGTTCAGGATCTTCGCAAAATCAATCAGATTGTGATACCTTGTTGTCCAATAGTGGCAAATCCCGCTGTGATTCTATATCAGATTCCATGTGAAGCAGAATGGTTTTTGGTGATTGACTTGTGTCAAGCATTTTTCTTTATACCCTTGCATGCGGATTGCCAATATTTATTTTCGTTCCAGTTCGGAGATCGTGTTTTGTCATGGTGACGATTTCCACAAGGGTATGCTGAAAGACCCTCAATTTTTAATCAGATTTTGAAGAAAAATTTTGATTCATTAATTATGCCTAACAACTTAGTGTTGGAACAGAATATCGATGATTTATTGGTTGCGTCAGGAACAAAAGAAGCTTTTGTCACTGATTACCTTACTGAATCCTTTGGCAGTAGCTGGGCATAAAGTGTACCCAGCGAAGATGCTATGCTGCAAAAAAGAGGTCTCTGTTTAGGTCATCAAAGTGAAAAAGGAGTCAGAAAAGTGTTTCAAGATTGGATCAATGCGATTTTGCAAATGAATCCGCTGAGTACACAAAAGTAGGTACAAATGTTCTTGGGAATGGTTTGATATTGCAGGCAATGGATACCAAGCTTTCCACTGATAACCAAGCCATTGCAAAGGCTGACTCAGAAAGATGTGTCAGATCCGGTACACTTGAATGAGGAATGCATGAATGCATTTCTCAAATTGTGAGAGTTTGTGTTGAGCACCAGCACTAGGAATGCCTGATTTCAATAATAGTTTTTCACTCTTTTGTAGAGAGCACGATGGTTGTGCACTTTCAGTTCTGACGCAAATGCACGAAACAGCACTCCGTCCAGTGGCATATTTTTCAGCAATATTGAATCCTGTGGCTGCTGCATTGCCTGGTTGTTTAAAAGCAGTTGCCGCTGCTTGCATGCCTTTGGAACAGAGTGAGGCGATTGTGATTGGACATCCAGTTACAGTTAGGGGTGGGCGGACAAATCAGTACTTCTCACGGAATGTGCAGAGATTTGCCCCTTCTGCAAAATTACAAAAGCTGTTTTGAGCTACAGACATGAAGTTGTATTTTTAAAGTTTGGTACTTGAAAGTAAGAAATTAATGAATGGGCCGTGCACAGATGCTGATGTGTTTAGTTTGGAATTGACCTCGTAATATAACGGTTATTTAATTTGGAAAAGGTGTTTTAAGTATTTCAGGCAATAAGTATTTATGCTGACTAAAAAGGGATTTTCAAAGTTGAAATACACAGCTTGTGTTCAACTTGGCTTGGCAGACTTACTGTGGCCTTTTTGGCCTTGAGATAGTAGTGGAATTCCTCTCGCTGGTACTGGTTGTTTGTTTGTTTGTTTGTTTTTCTTCATGAAAATGACAAAAAAAGGAGGCTGTCTATATTAGATTTGTTTTGAGCATGGCTGAAGGAGGTTAATAGAGGTCAAAAAGGATGGAAAGGAGAGTGGGGCTTGCTTGGATGTTTCAGCTTGATGATGCATAATTAAATAATTAATTCATGATCGATTTGAGAGTGGTGAATTTAGATTTGACCTCATGATAGCATGTGCATTTAATTTGGAAAATGTGTTTTCAACATTCAAAGTGGTGTATCTTTGTGCTGAACAGACATGCATTTTAAAAGAGGCAGTAGGAGAGGTGAAATACACGCTTGTAGCGTTGGAAGGGTTGCTGTTTAGCCTTGAGGTAAGAAAAGAATTCCCAAGGAGGGAGACAGAAGCGGTAGGAGACAGAGAAGTGAGAAGATGGGGAGGGAGACGGATTTAAAAGAGAAAATGCACAGTCAATTTTAGAGAGGGTTGCAGCAACAATAGGTTCATAGGAGAAAGTTTACCAATTTGTTGTTTGCGACTCAGGCCTGACAGGAAAAGATTTATTTTGCAAATTAAAAAGCATAGGTTACTGTACACCAGATGGTGCTAAATATCAGATTGCTGATGAGTATGTCCAGTTTAAAAGGGCCCTGCAGGACACAGTCATAGCATTGTTTTCAGAAATGACAGTTTGCAAATATACCTCTGATGTTATTGCTTTCAATATTCTGCTGTTCTTCTTTTTTTGCTGTTTCTACCCCTGCTATGACGTTCAGGCTGTGTTGGCAATGGCACATGTGTTTTCCCCTTCTGCTAACCCTCATGCTTGCGCCGCAACAAACTGTGGGGCATATTACCAAGCAATAGCGATGATTATCGCTATTGCTTGGTTAGAGATAAAATTTTACCGCTGAGCTGCGGCGATTTTTATCGCAGATAAACCTTGGTATTACCAAGGTTTATCGCAAATGTGATAAAAAACGGCCGCAATGCATGAATATCGCTGAAAAGTCAGTGATATTCATGCATTACCGAGCTAATGCTCTTAGCCATGTTATCCACCTCCCATTGGTTAACATGGCTAAGAACTGCTCAGGGCAGGTGTTAGTTTTTGGAGATATTCGCGCTTAGGGCGAATATCTCCAAAAGTTGGTAATAGGAGATAGCGATGTTGGCGACTGTTTCCAATCGCTAACATCTTGGCACGCCCACTTTGCATGTCATTAGTGATAAATATCACTGACATGCAAAGCGGGGCCCAAGATGGTCGCTATCTCCTACTAGCTGTCGCTAACTGCTGTTAGCGACAGCTAGGTAATAGGGAGATAATTTTATCTCCGCTTTCTTGGCTTTTAAAGCCAAAAAAACGGAGATAAACCCCCTTGATAATATGCCCCATGGTTTCTAGGAGCAGGGTTTCCAAACTGCTGTGCTACAGATTTTGTGTGATCCCCTGGGTAGTGTAAGTTAATGGCTTGCCGCCAGGGGACAGATGAGAGAGTGAAGATGTTTGCAGATTTTAGTGGGCAGAATTTTTGTTTTAAATAAAGAGGGGGGTTTGATTGTTTGTTTGCAGATTCGGTTTTCCATTTCAGTTAATGTCTTATGGTGATGAGCATGTGATGGGTTTGGCATCCTACTGTTAGTGCTCACAGGCAGGTGAATGTCTGATGACAGGCCTTAATATAAGTAGTGAATAGTGTTTGTCCCGTTCCCCGAGTTTTGCGGGTGTGCCATCCACTTTGTGGCCAGCAGGCGATGTAGAGCTGGGATCCCTACAGGTTTCATGAGCCTTGTTGTGCATGTTAAAGGATTTGGTTGAAGAAGGTGTTGGTGAGGAGACGACTGGTACACAGTAATAGTCCCATTATTTTGATTGTGTTTACAATTTTGTAGCTCATTGGTGTGAAGTTCATGAAAAGGTGGTTTTCCAACATCCTGCTGTTCTAGCTATTGCTATGCTTCTGCTAATGGTTCTCTCTACTGCTCAATATCTTTTCTATCACTGATGTAAAATACATTTTTTGGGGGGTACTATTTATTTCAATGATAGGTCTTTGTTCGGATTCACATAGACTGGTAGGAGTAATAGGTTCTACTGCGCTTCTTAGGACTATGAAGGAGGACAGAGCATCCATAACAGGTTTAAAAAGGAGGTAGTTACTTGTTCATTGTTTCAGACACACAGCAGAGTTGTAGGGACAGTGCAGTTAAATAGTCGTTTTTGTTGCCGTAGATGCTTTGGGCACTTTGCCATTGCTGATCGGTATCACAATGCAAGTGCTTTCTGTGTAAATTGATATTGTGCTTGGTTCTCCATGATTGGCATATTTGTTTTACTAGTAGATCCCTAGTGAAGTGCACTGATTGTGCCAGGGCTGGTAAATAAATTGCTACCAGTAGGCTTGCAGCGCTGATTGTGCCACCCATGTGAGTAGCCTGGAAAAGATGCCTCAGGCCTGCCACCGCAGTGCCTGCGTGCAGTTTGTACATAGAACACACCTATGGTAGGCCTACTGTAGTACCCTAGGCAGGGTGCAGTGTATGTGAAAGGTAGGATATGTAAGATTGCAGCTTTAACTGTGACATTATTATATCCAACACATGCAGTGGGCTTGCTGAGAGTAGGACTGGGGAGGTTAGAGGGACTCACAACCAATCTACATCTTACGCTACCAATCAGCTGTGTGTCTGGAAGGGATTCTTAGCAAACGTAGAGTAGGGAAAGTGGGCGGAGGAGTGGCCATATTTTTTTAAAGAAGAGTTGAAAGCTACTATTATTGACTCAGTTTCAGAAACCGTGATGGAAATCTTTATGTTCAAAGTGGAGCTATCACATCAGGTAACTTTAAAGGGTGCGCTGATATATCGCCCTCCGGGCCACTTAAAGATTTTAATTCAAAATTAATTGAGAAAATAGCCTCTCATATTATTACCTCCAATCACTTCCTGCTGTTAGGGGATTTCAATATCCACATTAAGGACAAAAAGAACACTGAAGCTGTCATCTTTTTAGCGGACATGGTCACTCTGGGCCAGGGAAAGATTAACACTGGTCCCTCACACTTGGCTGGTCACACCCTGGATATTATACTTACCAATTCCCCTCTCATAAGTGCTGATCCTCCTTGTCCACTGATATGGTCGGACCACTCTATGATTCCATTTCAGATCACTAGCTGCCTCAGACAGCAATCAGCTGGAGGCACTCAGAGGGCCCTTCAAAGACAATGGCATAAAATCACGTATGACTCTCTAAGCAAATTATATACGCCCCCGATATTCAATGAACATATAGAAAGCACCATGAAGCTATGGGGTTTTAATGATAAAATTGGTGACATAGTTTTCACACTGGCTCCATTAAAACATCTACTTAATAAATCTCGGAAAATAAGTGAAGATTGGTACACTGCCAAGCTACGGATGAAAAATCCAGATGTAAAGTGCTGGGAAAAAGCTGCCGCAAGTCTCAGTTATATAGCGAAAGATTCAACTTTAAACTGGCTCTTGTTGTCTATCACAAGAATTTAAAAATAGCACGGAAATATCATGTTATACTAAAACTGAACCAGGCAGGACATTCAACAAAGGAACTATATAAAGTCCCTAATGTCTTTACTAAGCCCTCAGCTTGCGCACAACAGATTATCCCCTCTCAGGACTTGTGTGACAATATAGCTGTGTATCTGGAGGATAAAATCTATTTGATCTATAATCAATTTCCTCAAACTCCCTGTCACGCGGAGCCTATGGACCTTAGCTCTCGAACAGTTAAGGATTTGGCCGCAGACCTGGTTGGTTTCAAAGGTTTTCATATTTCTCAGGTGGAAGCCATGCTTAGTACAGCGTAATCCGGCTCTCCCCTAGATGTGTTGCCAGCTCATAAATTTGCTCTGCTTGCTCCTCTTCTAGCCGCCCCTACGACGGAGATTTTGAATACCTCTTTAAGCAAAGGTATTCTGCTCCTTGACTGGAAGTCTGCCCAAGTACTCCCTATTAAAAAGAAAGATCAATTGCCCGCTGATGTGCTAACTAATTACCTCCCCATTTCACTCCTCCCATTGATGAGTAAAATGGCAGGGAGTTATATTAACACTCAGCTAGTAGAATACCTCGACAAACATTACATTCTTTATCCTTCTTAGTCAGGGTTTAGACCCAACCACTCCACAGAGACAACCCTTATTGTGGTTACAGCTCATATTAAAATGGCTTTGGATGCTAATAAAGCTGTGTTACAGGTCTTTTTGGACCTGACAGCAGCCTTCGACATGGTCTCTCATCAGAAACTGATTTTGCAACTGAGGAAGGCCGCTCTGCAGGGACAGGCACTTAATGGGTTTGGTCAGTTTCCTTGACCAACGCACCCAGACCATCAATTTTTGTCCTTTCCGTTCCCAAACCTTGAAACTTACTAAGGGGGTGCCCCAGGGCTCTTGTCTGAGACCAACTTTGTTTAACCACTTCCGTGCTCCCGTCGGCCAACTCCCTCCCCAGTGCTGCGAACGGCCAATGGCCATCGCAGCCCCGCCCTCTCAATCGAACACCCGCACCGCGGCAGAATTGCTGCCACGGTTAAGGCGCTTATATCTATGTGACCCCCTTGCCAACGTTATTAGGGAATATGGCTTCACTCCTTTTTCATACGCTGACGATACCCAATTGCTCCTGTCCTTTGATAAGTCTGTTGATCAGCGTTTTATTAAGCTACTGAAGAGTGGATGACAAACCACTGTCTGGAACAAAATGCATCCAAGACAGAAATTTTGTTGTTTGAGTAAGCCCAGAATCTCTGGTCCCCTGGGTGGTTGCCTGCAACTTTGGGTTCTGCTCCTACTCCTACCTTGGTGGCAAAAAACCTGGGAGTGCGCTTGGATGTGATGTTATCCATGAAGGACCTAGTGATGACTACAGCACGGACTTGTTACCATACACTAAGGGGCAGAGTTACAAGCCCCTTACGGCACTTTTACGCCGCCGTTGCGTCACTTTTGTGACGCAGCGGCCGCGCGAAAGATGCACCCTGGTGCGGGGTACTTACAACGTGACGCATCTGGGAGATGTGTCACGTTGTAAAGCCCTGCACCAGAAGGAGGCGTTCCTGCGCAGGGGGGGGGGGCGTTCCGGCGCAGGAATGCCTCCTAAAAGTGGCTGAGTGAAATCTACAAGATTTCACTCAGTCACTTTTGGGCCCAAGCTGTGTCAAAACCCTGCTTGAAGCAGGCGTAAGGATTGACGCAGCTTTGTAAGAATAGGACCCCCCAAACCTTGCTGAAGCTGCGTCATGCTTGCGACGCAACTCCAGCAATGCGCCACTTTTATGGCACAGATGCGTGATGCATCTGTGCTGTTTCTGCCCCATGGTGCACCGCTTTGTAAATGCGGCGCATCCATGGAGGCGTAGGCATGGCGCACAAGAAGTGGCGCATCCCTGCTGATATGCAGGGATGCGTCACTTATTGTAAATCAGCCCTTATGCCTTTTGCGCAGTTTTTTGATGGCTGCCTCTCTCTGTTAGAAGAACCCTGATTCAGACTTTGATCATGGGCCGCTTACATTATTGCAATGCACTGCTGGCATCTGCAAATGAGCCCCTACTAACAAGATTGCAGATTGTACAAAATGTGGCGGCTCGACTGGCCCAAAAAAAAAACACCTCGCACCCCCTCAGGTCCATTGCTTCAACAACTTCACTGGCTCCCCATCTGCCAGAGAATTAATTTTAAGCTTTGCTGCCTCACCCATAAGGCTTTATATGGTGCGGGCCCCAGCTACCTGTCAGATAAATTTAAAATCTACTGTCCGAATCGTCATCTTAGATCGGAAGGTAAAGGGTTGCTGGTGATTCCCCGGTTTAAGAAGTTTAGATCCGGAGGCAAAATCGTTGTCCATCTAGCTTCAAAACTGTGGAAAACCTTGCCCGAGGAACTACCCAAATGCTCCAACTTACTCTGTTTCAGCAAACACCTGAAAACAGTATTGTTCAGAGTTTAAAACCTGTCTGCCCATTTTTATCTGACTTACCCACTTCTACTGCATGGAGATACCCCTTCGGAGGTGATTCCTTTGCTTTACAAATCCCAATACAAATACAAATACAAACATGCCCTGATAGTGACATACTGCCCATTTTGTTTTTAACTATTGAAAGGCTATCTTGCCCATAGGACCGAATGAGGAATGCGTTGTAAAATTGTACAAACATATCCTCCCTTAGGGATAAGGTAGAGAATTAGAGTTTGGTATCCCTGGACTCAGAATTTGATAACACACCTTTTAGTAAGAATGGGTTTTAAAGACTGTGGGGCATATTACCAAGCAATAGCGATAATTATCGCTATTGCTTGGTTAGAGACAAAAATTTACAGCTGAGCTGCGGCAATTTTTATCGCAAATAAACCTTGGTATTACCAAGGTTTATCGCAAATGCGATAAAAATCAGCCGCAATGCATGAATATCGCTGAAAAGTCAGCGATATTCATGCATTACCGAGCTAATGCTCTTAGCCATGTTATCCACCTCCCATTGGATAACATGGCTAAGAACTGCTCAGGGCAGGTGTTAGCTTTTGGAGATATTCGCGCTTAGCGCGAATATCTCCATAAGTTGGTAATAGGAGATAGCGATGTTAGCGACTTTTTCCAGTCGCTAACATCTTGGCACGCCCACTTTGCATGTCATTAGTGATAAATATCACTGACATGCAAAGTGGGGCCCAAGATGGTCGCTATCTCCTACTAGCTGTCGCTAACTGGTGTTAGCGACAGCTAGGTAATAGGGAGATCATTTTATCTCTGCTTTCTTGGCTTTTAAAGCCAAAAAAGCGGAGATAAACCCCCTTGATAATATGCCCCTGTGTTTGCAACTGGCACTTTTAGACAGTGGCTATTTTCTTGTCCACCTTTTCTGTTTGTTTCTGCATGATTGTGGATTACCTGTTTGGTTTCAGTGTGACAGAGACTGAGGATGTGCATTTGGTGTGGTGTCTTTTTGTGGTGCTTTCACTGTGGTACTGTAAGTGTTGATACAAATGCTTTACACATTGCCTTTGGGATAAGACTGTCAGCTCGTGCAAGCTCCTAAGGGGGTGAGCAGGGGTTATCTAATATGTGTATTCCCCTTACACAGACTGGAGGGAAAGGTCCCTATTTGAACAAAGGTAACTACCTCTGCCAACTAGAGACACTAATTTCTGACACATTTTCTTATCTTTAGTTTGACTGCCCGGGGAGTTTTGTTTTTAAAAGGGGTAAGTATTTTTGGCAGGAGGTTTCCTTCTCAGGTCACCTACTGTCGAAGGGGGATAGGAGATTAGCTACTTGGCAAACTAACACATTAACAGCCTGATTCATCAAGCTAAATTGCGCCCGCAATCGCTGCGAAAAAGCAATTGCGAGCGCAATGTCGGTAATCGGCATTCATCATTAAATCGCAAACACATAATAGCGAATACGCAATAATATTCGCAGAAACCCGGTAGAAGAGCATTAGCGAATCGGAAATTGCGACTATCCACAGAAGTTGCGAATTAAATTGCGGTTTCGCTATACAATCGCAATCGGTATTCATGAAATACCGCAAATAGCGAAAAACCCAAAAATCGCTGTTTGCGCGGCGCAAATTAAGGACAACTCAAAGCAGGTGGTAACCATAAAAGCCATGTAAAAAAAAATTCAAATAACAGTTGGCCAATCAGTAACAGGTTCAGGGCTGCCCAATCAAACATAAGGACATTCAGCAGCTGCATTAGGAGTTCCACAATGCCAGGAATGTACATGGTCGTGAGGCGCCGAAGGCTACAGCGAGTAGCACGGAGGAGAGGCCAGATCCAGGAGAGGATATTCCGCCAGCGGGTGACCTTGCTGGGGCAAACAAGAGAGCAGATATATGCTAAATACAGGCTAAATGGGGAAATGATAATCCAGCTCATACACGACCTTGACCCCCTGATGCAGCACCCAACAAGGCGTACCAATGCGGTGCCTACACATGTGCAGGTATTGTGTAGCCTGCACCTCCTGGCCTCTGGGAGCTTCCAGGGGATAGTAGCGGCTGCTGGGGGGATATCCCAGCCCACCATGTCACGCTGCCTCAAGACTTTTGTTGACGCAATGCTGACCCAGCTACACCGATACATAAAATTTCCCACCAGTCAACAGGAATTGCACTTGACCAAGCTACAATTCTACAATGTAGCACATTTTCCTCATGTACTCGGATGCATAGACTGCACCCACGTCGCCATCTGCCCACCAGCTGCCACGGAGTATATGTTCCGCAATCGGAAGTCCTACCACTCCCTCAACATACAGATGGTCTGCAATGCCAAGACTTACATCACTGACATTGTGGCCCAGTACCCAGGGAGTACCCATGACTCCTATATATTCCGGCACAGCGGCCTCCACACACGACTGGCCAGGGGAGACTTTGGGGAAGGACACCTACTTGGTAAGTACACTTTGTCGACAATGTCACATTGCTATGAAGTAGCAGCGCAGCACAGGCACTCACCCTCTGCTCCTCTCATTCAGGTGACAGTGGCTACGCCCTCCGTGATTACCTCCTCACCCCATACCTCAACCCTGCTACACCCCAGCAACGGCGCTACAATGTTGCGCACATTCGGACAAGGAACTGCATAGAAAGGACATTTGGGTTGCTCAAAAGCAGGCTCCGCATACTGCACAAGACAGGTGGGGCCATGTATTACAGTCCTGCAATGTGCTGCCGCATTGTGGCTGTCTGCGCAATACTGCATAACATTGCAACCAAGCGCCGGATACCAGTCGACATATCTGGCAGTGAATCTGAAGGGGACGACCGGCCACCTGCTCATGCACGCCTTGCACACGGGGAGAATCCTGCTGAAGGCCACAGACGTCGCAACCACATCACACTGAACAGTTTCTGATGCACCCTCCACCCTCACCCCACAAATCACAAATGCATGCAAAAATCTATAATGACACTACGCCAGTGTGTGCTGTTAAAATAAATATATTTGTTTCATTCACAATAATGGTAAAACTATTAATGTTGACTTTGCTAACAGTATTTCAGCATACTGCTGTGCGAAAGGACAGGGCAGGCTTATACTCAGCCTGTGCCTGTAAGAGTCATAGAAATCATGTGCGCCTCCTGCGCGTACCACCCAAACGCCTCTGTGCCTCATCCTCATCCATGGCACGTGCAGCTGCTGTGGGCCTGGTGCTGCGCCTGAGTGTCCCTACGTGTGAGGCAGAGTGGCTGCTCAAACTAGATGTCCCCTCACTGGCATCATCACCCCCAACAGTGGCAGGTAGAGCAGGACGGTGTAGTGCTGTCACGGCACTGGTCAGGTGCTCAAGGACCCTGGCCACATCCTCGCAGCACTGGATGAGCTGCTGCTGCTGCGCAAGGGACCGCCGCGACAACTGTGATGTGGCATTGCTAATTATATAATTGGACCTGGTGTAGGCGGTCAGCCTGGTCAATAGCTGCCGGGGGCGGCGGCGTGCTGCGTTGCGCTGCGATGTATTTGCAGCAGTGCTGGCCTCCATGGCTGTAGTCATGCGGGCCATACCCTCACCCACACCTGCCATGGCTGCAGACATGCTGGCCATTCCCTCACCCACACCTTCCATGGCTGCCGTCATGCGGTCCATCCGGTCCCCCACTCCGGCAACATTGCGCCCAATGTTGTAGAGCTGTAGCTGTATGGCACCTTGCTGCCGTGCTTGCAGCTGATGGATACGGAGCATGCGTCTTTCCACGCTCACTCTCAGCAGCGCCGGTCCAATCCCCCTCCTGCCGCTAGGTGCATTGGTCTGCAGGCGAGGCGTGCCACGCCTGCTCTGCTGGCCTGACACAGTGGGTGGCCGCTGTGTTGGCGCTGTCGCAGGCCCTGATGTAGTAGCACCAGCTGCTAGTGGTGTCACGGCAGGCGTTGTTGGTGCGCCAGACGCAGGAGGCACCCTGGTGGTGGATCTGGCTGCGGTAGTATTTGCTGGGGCAGGGGCTGGTGGCACACTGGTGGTGGATCTGGCTGCCGTAGCATTTGCTGGGGCAGGGGCTGGTGGCACCCTGGTGGTGGATCTGGCTGCGGTAGTATTTGCTGGGGCAGGGGCTGGTGGCACACTGGTGGTTGATCTGGCTGCCGTAGTATTTGCTGCGCCAGACGCAGGAGGCACACTGGTGGTGGATCTGGCTGCGGGAGTAGTTGCTGGGGCAGGGGCTGGTGGCTGTGTATGTGGCGGCACCTCCTCCTCCTCATCCGGTGCCTCCTCATCTATTTGCAGCCTCTCGCTGTCGCTGCTGTCTGCACCACCTGTGAGGGGAAGTGGACGTTCATTAGTTGCATGTATCTGTCACACGTGCAGTTGCTACATGCATGCTGGGTGACATTCCCTGACTGGCTATGGCTTTGCGTACTTTGGAACCTGTCTGGCTGCATTGTGGTAAATCTACATTGTGGCCACACTACATGTCCCACAATGCTTCAGGGCATTACCTGATGTGGAATGATGGCATGACTATGGAACAATATGGGAGGCTAATTGGTCATGTACATTCATAGGGGACAGGGTCGCAGTCGCATGCCACTTACCTCGGGTGTCTTGGGTGGTGCGGGATGAGTCCATACGAGTCACTCCGATGACCGCCTCTGTCTCCAGGGTGTTCTCTACCTGGTCCTCCATGGGGGTGTTTGGAGGGACTGTAGGTTCTACCCCTCCTGTGCCCGATGATTCTCCAAGGCGCTCTGCCACCCTCTCTTTGGCACGACCTCGGAGGTCGTACCAGCGTTTTTTTAATTCGTCCAGTGACCTGTCGGCCACACCCACGGAGTTCACCGTCGACGCTATACCCTGCCAGATCCTGCGTTTTTCCTGTTCTGCCACCCTCCTGGAGTCCTTCCCAAACAGTTTGGAGTGGTTGGCCACCACCCCTTCAATTAAATTCTCCAGCTCCTGCTCAGAGAATTTCAGCTTTCTTTCCGCCCTGTGGTGTTGCTGGGCCCAGGAACTGGCTCCTCTGACATTGCTGCACTGTACTTGCTCAGTACTTTCCTGACAGATTTGCTGGAGCTCTTCCAGTTGCTGACTCGAGGTCTGCCTCACTGTGGTGTATGGGGGTGGGCCCTGGCTGCTTCCTGGTTGTGATGTCATCGCTGTGCTCGACATGCGACTTCCCGTTTTCTCGATCTCGCGCTATTTTAGGTCCCGCTATTGACGATCTCGCTATTAGAGAATTCGCAATTCCGACACGGATGTTGCCGGAAATAGCGATTTATATGCGATTTTCGGAAGTCGCAACCGGTATTTGCGGCCGCGTGCGAATCGCTTTTTTTCTCTAAATTATTCATGAATACCGTTTTGCGTGTCCTTAATAGCGAGTCGCTATAATTCGCTATTAGGGCCACGCAAACCATCCAGTTGATGAATCAGGCTGTATGTGAGGTGCATGGGGTGCATGAGCCTTAACTTTAAATGCCTAACACTTGAAACTGTGGGGCATATTACCAAGCAATAGCGATAATTATCGCTATTGCTTGGTTAGAGACAACATTTTACCGGTGTGCTGCGGCGATTTTTATCGCAGACAAACCTTGGTATTGCCAAGGTTTATCGCAAATGCGATAAAAACGGCTGCAATGCATGAATATCGCTGAAAAGTCAGCGATATTCATGCATTACCGAGCTAATGCTCTTAGCCATGTTATCCACCTCCCATTGGATAACATGGCTAAGAACTGCTCAGGGCAGGTGTTAGCTTTTGGAGATATTCGCGCTTAGTGCGAATATCTCCAAAAGTTGGTAATAGGAGATAGTGATGTTAGCGACTGTTTCCAGTCGCTAACATCTTGGCACGCCCACTTTGCATGTCATTAGTTATAAATATCACTGACATGCAAAGTAGGGCTCAAGATGGTCGCTATCTCCTACTAGCTGTCGCTAACTGGTGTTAGCGACAGCTAGGTAATAGGGAGATAATTTTATCTCCGCTTTCTTGGCTTTTAAAGCCAAAAAAGCGGAGATAAACCCCCTTGATAATATGCCCCTGTGTTCTTTTTTTCCTTTGGCTTCTGTGCTTGATCCTTACGGCGGAGCTATATGTTGGTGGCTTTCATTTGAATACCCAGGTGGCACCACCATTATTGCTCATGTTACCGCAACACCACGTCCAATTGTAGAGACATCACAAGTCCTTTATTAGTTAGCCTGAGTAACTGGGTTGTAACAGGTGATGTGGGAAGGAACAATGCATTTTCAGAAAATGATTAAAATGAAAATAAAGAATGTTTGTAGCAGGCCCTGCTGTGTGGGTTCTGGAAGTCACAATGTCTAAATTGAAAGTAATTTAAGAAAAATAAAGAATCTAACCACCCTATTTATTATCAGCTTTTTTATTTTTACAGAAAAAGAAACAATCCAGGCCTATTTTCACTGGTGCTGGCTTTCATTTGCCTTAATTTTGGCAATTAATATACATCTTGTTATCTGTTTGGCTGTACATGAAAAGATACACACAAATCAAATAGTATGCAAAAATAGTCATGAACACAACAAAGCTGAAAGAAATTTTGACTGAAGATGGCAAAAGTGCTAATAATCACAAATACTTTACATTGTTACATCAAATTAATTAACAGAAATGTTCATAAGTGCATTTTCGCTTTTTTTACTATCTGCTTTTTTCTTTTTGCATAAAAAGGACCAACCCAGACCTATTTTCACTGGTCCTGGCTTTCATTTGCATCAATGTTGGCAATTAATATACATCATGTTATCTGTTTAGCTGTACATGAAAATATACACACAATACACACAAATCAAATAGTATGCAAAACTAGTCATGAATACAACAAAGCTGAAAGAAATTTTAACTGAAGATGCCAAATGTGATAATAATCACAAATACTTTACATTCTTACACCAAACTAATTAACAGAAATTTTCATAAGTGCAAACATCACAAATACTTTACTGGGTTACACCAACTTTCGTCAAACCGACAGTTAATAGGAACTCATAGATACAACCTATTTACTCTTTTCAATGGGTTCCTTTGTCCATGAGTTGAATGCTCTGAACATTATGGATTTGTCATTCATTTAGGTCTCTATAATGCTATACAGGCTGAGTTCATCACCCTCAGGAAATATATCAAATGTGCCGACACGTTTCTGATCCCAACATTTTAAGGGGATCGTCCTCAGGGCAATTGACGTGGTGTAATCTGTGCAATTCTTCGAGAATCAAGGGTTCTAAATTATTGTGGAGGTGATTTTAAAGTTAACTTTGCACGGAGCCACATGAACTTGTGACTTCAGTTGTCATGTGGCAGGTTGATGATGGCAGAAACTTGCATTAAGTTTCTTAAACTTCTTAGTTCGTTCTGAGTTTAAACGTGCCAAACGGGATGCAGGACATTGCTTCTTCTTAAGGGTTTTCTTGAAAAGATTTCACTTTCATTTTCTTTCCTTGTTATTCTTCGAATTTTATGTAGAAAAAGAAATTTTGTTCATGCGTTGGCACATACATATTTTTCCTAAACTATTATCATGTCATTTCTGGCCATCGATATTGGACGTAGTCCCTTTTTTATACAATAAATTGAAAGCAAGGCTCATTGTCATAATGAGACATTGCTCGGCCTGTGTACTGTATGGTGCACATGATGCACATTACGAGGAAGGGTACCTGTATGCCCCCAATAATTTCACACCACACATTGTCTTTTTTGAGGTTCTTCAGATGAATAATATAGGAATGGACAGATGCAATGATTCAAAGTATGTCGGGATTGTTCTTTCAGATATTAGTAAATGAACTAAAGGCTTACCCCACTACTTGGTGTTGGGAAAGAAAACAATTAATTACATAAAGTTTTATCCTGCCAGTTAACTGAAAGCTTACATTTTATCAATCAATTGGTCTGGGATGCCTTGCAGTCAAAAGGGCCCGGACACGATGCTCTGCCTGGCTGCTTGTTATGGAACATCCATGAATACGACTGAGGCAAAGCTGCAGGAAAAAAAACAAAGAAGGTGCTGGACAAGGCAGTGCCAACGAACAGAGAAAGAAAGAGGGGCTATCCAGGAGCCCCAGCCTGCTGGTCCACCTTTGCTAGAGTCCCAGCCCATTGAGCCCGGCCTGAGGGCTCACCTGTGTTTGAGTCACTGCCCCTTGGTCCCCCTTGAGTTTGCCCCCCCTTTTTCCCTTGACCCCCTGTGCCTGGAGTGACAAGGTACAATATACGCCCGATGGAGGAACAGTGCACCAAGGGAAAGTTGGATTAGAAGAGATGGACTTCATGGATGAAGAATAGGGTGAAGGTACCCTGTCTAAGGTGCCAGCGATAGAGCAAGGAAAGGAAGATTGGCGCACTGGCCTGGGCACTGGACAGGATAAGTTGAGGGTGCCCTCCCAGGAGGGAGGGTGCCCTATTGTGACTGACAAGGATTTCTCCAGAAAGAGCTAGACGAGTAGCTCTATCGCCGGTGCTCAATAGCACCTACACCAGATGAACAATAGGAGCCTGCCAGTGATGGCTATCTGAAAGACACTGGAAAGAAGAGTTTTTGCCCATCTTCTTGTTCCTTGGCCACCAATTCCATTGTGTTGCATTTCTCTCCCAATCACCATGAACCCATTTGGTTACCCAATTGATGAGAAAAATAGCATTTTGCACCTCCCTGTCCAGAGCGGGTTCGGTAAGTATCCTGTGCACTCTCAAGTTCATACAGCACCTGTTTCTCTTGTGTACATGTTTGTTACTTTGGCTCCTCGCAAAGGGGAGAACAGGAGGACATATACCGATAGTACAAGTGTCCAGATTGGTGTACCTTCTATTCTAATCTCCAGTCCTAAATAATGCATTTATTGATTTCCACACCACAAATGAATGTGTACATTGGGCAGATGCCTGTCATGATAGTTAATATGACAGTTCCTTTTTGTATCCAGGGGCGGGGGAGTTTAAGGTGGGTGAGACCATATGATTTAATTTACAGACTGAACATGACAATAGGCCCGTCTTAGATCCTGTATCATAATATTCACTTTGTCCACGGATCACAAGTTCATACTTAGCATCCGAGGGGATGGTTTGCAAATAATGCCTTTCTTTTCTTTTTCCCCACTGTATTTGTTGCCCTATCAACTTATCGCACATTTTATCAGCTACAACATGAAAGTATGTCTCTGCCCTGAGTAAAAGGGGTTGCTCACATGAAGAATATTGTCCCGATGCACTGTCTCCCGGCTGTGTATCAATGCTGACACCATGTGTGTTTAGTATCATAGAGTTTTTGAGTTCTGACAGATAGTTCATGAGTTAACAACAGTAGCCTGTGATTGAACAGTTTTCCTTATCTTTAGAATTGTAAAGACCCTTCCTGATAGCACGAATAAAGATTAGCTAATGAATGCTAAAAGGAGGGTGTTAGAATTGAATGTGTTATTGCTCCATCACTTATGCTTTACATTGTATTATAGTATCATTCATGTAGCTACTTTGTATTATTCACTTCTGCATACGTGGGTAATCGATCCCTGCAACTATTGTGTGGGTTAAGGTTAGCTCTGAGCCGCCATTTTCTAAATCATCCACTCACCATTTTACTCCATGATTAAAACTAAGCTTCTGTCTCATGTTGCTTGCCTCAGCAGAAAGCTGTTGGGATGCATTTGCAACTCCAAGGTCAGGCCTCACTGAAGTATGAAAAGTTGTTCGTTAGTGTATACCTTTCCCATGATACGAATGCCTGCTCCCATTGGTCCACTTGCAGGAACAGACAGAATGACCACGCCAGTGAGATAGTGTGTGCCCGGTCTCAGACTCTTGGCTCATCTTTGTGTTCCCCCTCTATTTCTGCTTCCTTCTGTGTAAAGTTACTGGGAGGGGGGCATGTCTTGTGCTCAGTCTGAAATCTATAATTGTCACCGTTATGCTTGTGAAAGGCAGTCCCTCGGCAGACATCCTAGGGTGCAGGTCAGATTGGACTCCTCTGCAGAGTATTACTAATAGACAACTGTTTGTCTTCTCTACTGTCTGACCGACTCTTAATTTTGGTAGAAGGCGAGTAGGACATTGTAGATAACCTGGGTGGCCCCTAAGGGCCACATCCTTTAATCAGGACAGGGAGAGGAATGTTTCTCAGTTCATCTTTAAAAACTCACTTTTCATAAATGTATTGCTAAAGCATAATGTGGTAGTTCACAGTCATTTACAGACAGCACATTTTCCATTGAAGGGTCAACAACCTTCCCGCTAACATGCAGTCTAACTTTTAAAACTATATAGTGTATAAAAAAGAATCAGTGGAAATTGGGTTTCAGCAAACATATTTATCATGTGCAAATCACCAAGTAAAGTGTTCTGATTTGTTTTCATCCTACGAAATATTTGTTTTCATCACACCGAAGAAATTTACTTTGCAATGTTTGTGCAGTTCACTTTTCACCTATTTAAATGCTGTGTGTTAGAATAAAACATAGTAGTTAAAAAACTAAGGGGCATATTATCAAGGGATTTATCTCCACTTTTTTGGCTTTAAAAACTAAAAAAGCGGAGATAAAATTATCTCCCTATGACCTAGCTGTCGCTAACACCAGTTAGCGACAGCTATTAGGAGATAGCGACCATCTTGGGCCCCGCTTTGCATGTCAGTGATATTTATCACTAATGACATGCAAAGTGGGCGTGCCAAGATGTTAGCGGCTGGAAACAGTCGCTAACATCGCTATCTCCTATTACCAACTTTTGGAGATATTCGCGAATATCTCCAAAAGCTAACACCTGCCCTGAGCAGTTCTTAGCCATGTTATCCAATGGGAGGTGGATAACATGGCAAAGAGCATTAGCTCGGTAATGCATGAATATCGCTGACTTTACAGCGATATTCATGCATTTCGGCCGATTTTTATCGCTTAAAAGATAAACCTTGATAATATCAAGGCTCCTAAGCGATAAAAATCGCCGCAACACGGCGATAACATTTTTGCCGCTAAGCCAACCTAGCGATAATTATCGCTAGTTGTTGGTAATATGCCCCTTAGTTCCCTTTGGAACAGTTCAACATATTCCTTATAGAAATAGTAGCACTCTTTACCCTTCTATCAAGCATACATCATACCAGGACAGCCATCATCATTTAAAAAAAGAAACATTCTGCTCAAGATGTGGAAGTATTTATGCACAAATTTTAATACATCAAATATAAAAAATGTTTACATCGAATCATAAAAATACATTAAAAAATACAATACACATTGTATGGCATCATACCGAAGAAACCCAATAAAAGATGTTAAAAACTCCTGACTAATTCAGTGAGTACAAATTCATAAATGGACAAACCCCGACTAAAGGAAACTACACAAGACAGTGCATTTTGCCTTTGGATCGTTAATTTGAACCGTATTATGACAGCACCTAGCAGGGTAGGACCTTCCCTGTCTTAATGGCCACTGCCACAGTGAATGGTCAAAATATCGAATCCAAAATATAGGCAAAAGCAAAATATCGAGTCCAAAATATAGAATGGACAAAATATCGAATAGACAGAATATAGACATCAAAAATATCGTTTTGAAGGTAAGTAATGTAATATCGATTTTAAAAATATAGACAGTCAAAATATCGAAAGTACATAATATAGTTTATTAAAAATACCGAATTTTTAATAATCTCGCAATTTTTTATGTGTTTTTTATGTTAGTATATGTGTGAAAAGTGTATATATTTTTGTAATTTATTTTAAGTAATTAATTTTATGTTATTTAATTATTGTGTAATTTAAATCTGTAGCGTGTTGTGGGTTTATAGGGGAATAGGGTGGAAAGTAATTTAATTATAGTTAATTAAATATGTTAATTAATTAATTGGTATTTATTTAGAATACATTGTTAATTAATTTTTAATTGGTAATTAATTAATTCTTAATTGATAAATATTTTTTATTAATTGATTAATTGATAATTATGTGAATTAAAATAATTTATTTTCTGTAGCGGGTTGTGGGATTATAGGGGAATAGGGTGGGAAGTAATTTAATTATAATTAATTAAATATGTTAATTAATTAATTGGTATTTATTTTGAATAAATTGTTAATTAATTTTTGCTTGGTAATTAATTAATTCTTAATTGATAATTATTTTTTATTGATAAATTGATGATTATGTGAATTATATTAATTTATTTTCACTAGAGTGGGAATAGTAAAATGTACCCCTATGCTATCCAACGCTTTCCCTACTGTTGCACTCTCTGGAGTAGGAATAGTAATTTTTACCCCTGCGCTATCCAACGCTTTCCCTACTGTTGCACTCTCTGGAGTGGGCATAGTAAATTTTACCCCTACGCTATCCAGCGCTTTCCCTACTGTTGCACTCTCTCGAGTGGGAATAGTAATTTTTCCCCCTACGCTATCCAACGCTTTCCCTACTGTTGCACTCTCTGGAGTGGGAATAGTAATTTTTACCCCTACACTATCCAACGCTTTCCCTACTGTTGCACTCGCTGGAGTGGGAATAGTAATTTTTACCCCTACGCTATTCAACGCTTTCCCTACTGTTGCACTCTCTGGAGTGGGAATAGTAATTTTTACCCCTACGCTACCCAACGCTTTCCCTACTGTTGCACTCTTCGGAGTGGGAATAGTAATTTTTACCGCTACGCTAAGCAACGCTTTCCCTACTGTTGCACTTCCAGGAGTGGGAATAGTAATTTTTACACCTCCGCTATCCTACGGTAATAATATTGTGTATTTTTTAATTAATATTATGTTAATATATATATATATTTTTTTAACAGATATGATTGTATTTTTTTTTATATGAGTTAAATTAGTTATTTAATAATTTTAAGGTAATTTAAGTATTTTCAAGTATATTTTAGCTATTTATTTTTAATATTTTTTTAATTTTACATTCATTTTAAGAAATTCGATATTTTTATAATGTATATATATATATAAACGATATTTTGGGGTCGATATTTTGGTACTTACCTGTTTGGAGATAGGAATTCGATATTTTGTCTGTCGATACTTTGGAATCTATATTTTGGGTAGTCTATATTTTGTCCCTCGATATTTAGTCAGTGATCCCACTGCCACACCTCAAATTTAATAAACACCACTGCATTGACGCATTTTGGTGGTCATAGATGAGGCCTCCTTCTTCAGGACTATAACTTTCTTTCCTCAACCACACAATTCAATTATTAAGCCTAACATGTTATCAAACAGTAATTTAACATTTAAGTAAAGTTTCCCTTGTATCCTTATATGGTAAGCTCTTCTTACCCACCCGTGGCAGTAGCTGGACTCAGGGGCAGTAGCTGGACTCTGGTCTGGGCGCAACCCATGTCAAAAATCGCAGCCTTGGTTATTGCTACGAATGTTTAAAAAAATCGTAATTTAAGCGCTGCTATCTATGGTATAATATAACACAGAAAAGAAATATAGCCATTAGGGATATCACAAAATATTGGAATAGGTGGTTGAAAGTAAATGTGGAATAACTTTAAGCTGTCTGTATTATGGGGCCTATTTTTGAAAGTTTGTATTGTTACTTCATGATCATTAAAACAGCGATCTGTCCAATGCAGGTGCCATATGTGGTGATCCTTTTTAATAGAATGGTTTGGTGGCTAGTTTGAATGTGAGATTATATCAGCAAGTAGAGCCATCTTTCTTGAATGTTGCAGTATTTGCTTGCTCCTCAGCTTTCAGAACCAGCTAAAACATCACAGGAGTTGCACGCGACAGGCTATTTTACTGGTCTGAGTTCCCCAAGTCAGTAGATAAGCTTTCAGACTGCACCTGTGGTCTGACTAATTTGACTGTGAAAACAAATAAATAAATAACAGCAATATTAGAAACAGGCGGATTTTCATAGTGAACACTAAAATCATACAACACTTCACCCACTTCCCAGCAAGATGACAGTGAAATAATCCCTCAATGTTGACATCCGCTGTGACCCGAAGGTGCTGAGATTTAATCTTAGCAGCACTTACATTGATTTTCATCCATCCAAACTTGTTAAATAGAGTTCATTGGATACTAGCAGTCTTTTATTTATAGTACTTAGGAAATACAAAACAATTGTGGTATGAACAGCTACTTAAAACCAGGGGCCTGATAACAATGGTCTCCCCGACATTTTCAACAACTTCACCGCGCGCCACATTTGGATGGCGGGCGGCTGTGTGGAGGTTAAAAAGACTCACCGCCACGGATCCGATGGGCTCAAGGAGCCCGCTGGTCCATCGGAGGCAGAGTAATACCTACAATCGTGGGGGTGCCTACCTGGCACCGCCGTAGGCATTATGATGTTCCTTTCCACTGGCCCTTTCATCGCGGTGAACCCGCTATGAAAAGGCTGCAGAAAGGAACATTGGGGGCCCGTTGCGGGCCCCTTACCATTGGCCCACAGAGACGTGACCTGGGAGACACCTATGGTGCCCCGCTACAAATCCCTGCACCATGTGGCAGGCACCGCATGGTGTGTGCCTCGTAGTGCAGAGATATGTGTGGAGTGTCTGTTTTGTATTGCGGCGGATGCTGCAGAGCGCAGCAGGCACCGCAAATACAAAACATGAGCAATGCAACCGTCATGGTGGCGGTCGCATCATAATTAGCCCTGTGGGACTGCCGCCTTGTAGGCGGGTGCTCCCACATGCGAAACGATGGCGAACGGACTGAAGTCCGTCGGCCATTGTAATCAGGTTCTAGGTTATTACAATTAAATTGTATGAGGCTATTCACCCCAACCTATGTGTACAATATTGTTAGTAATGCTGGTGAATTGCAATGCACTGCACAGCAACAGCCATAGTTGAAAATAGTATGTTTCATGAATATTATGGAAAAAATAACAATATACACAAAATCCTAGGCTAAATACAAACACTACAGAAATACTGTGATGGTAACAATATATAGATAAGTATAGGTTTCCCATACTTAAAGTCCATACACACACACACAAGCTTCATATGCTGGGTCCACAAATAAAACCACAAATCAATAGACCTCTAGTCAGACTAATGTGCTGCCACCTCCCTTCCCCTTACCCCCACTAGTCAGACCCCGTCCACATTAGCACCCTCTATACCGGTGTCAAACTTGAATAGACACATCATGGCTGGATGGCTGGAAGGCGCTAGAGACTAAGGAATAGTAGATTTACTATTCCAACACCTTCC
This sequence comes from Lissotriton helveticus, assembly GCF_964261635.1. Lineage (NCBI taxonomy): Eukaryota > Metazoa > Chordata > Amphibia > Caudata > Salamandridae > Lissotriton > Lissotriton helveticus. The sequence continues at coordinate 31,160,208 of NC_136072.1, read as the reverse complement.
CTACTGTTGCGTAGGCTGGAGTTGGAATAGTAAATCATACTATTCCTAAGTCCAGCGCCTACAGCGCAAGTTATTGTAACGACTTGCGTTGTGATAACTGCGTTGTAATGGTAGCACGGTGTAAACACAGCGTAGTAATGACATACATCCGCATGGGATGTGTGATCTTGCATTCACATAAACCAACTTTAAGCTCTCTCAAGAAACTGCATATCATCCAAGGATCAAGCCCATCATTATGCTGTACCCTGCACCGGCCTTCTTCACATGGGACAGCTGCAGGATGGTATTGCATAGCATCAATCCCACATTGGTAAGCAGAATTGTTGAGGAGCTGTGTAGTCATGCACATCCCTGTATCTTTAACTATTGTTATCTACATGAAATGCAAATATCTGTACTGAGAAAGGCACTATCAGGAATAGACGTCTTTTGTTCCAGTACAGTAGCTCAGTTTACTTTGGCAGATTATGTGAATAGGATTAAATGAGCTCATGCGAGTGTATTACAAACACGCACTGGCAAAGCCAATATGTGGCGTCGTCCACCAGCATGTTGGCAATTCTTGGGATTTTTTTGTCATGGCTTGCGCAACACCTTATTGTTCAAAAAGCTGTCAGGCATTTTTCAATCTAAAAAAAAAGCATTGATTGAAGGCAAAAAATGTGTTTGGGTGTTAAAAAAGCACATATTACAATAGTACTCCCTGGCACTGAAGGGTGTGTGGGTTTGCTCCTTGTGAAAGGGCAGCTTGCCATAACTCATAGTGAAGAGATATGTGACACTTTGCTCCTTGATGCATGCTTGAGTAGGCTGGAGAAAAATGTGAATGACACAACCACAGACAGATGGATGAAGTGTGACTTAAAACCCCTTATATAAGTCATACACATAATTTTAATAAAATCGAAAGATCTTAGCTAACAGAGACCTAAAAAATCCAATTGTTGTGCCACTGGCTGTCAGCCTCTTGTCTTTCAGAAAGAAAGAAAGAGGGAAAGAATGAAAAACAAAGGAAAGAAACAAGGCAACAGATAAGGAAGTCAGGAAAAACCTAAAGGAGGAAAATAAGGAAGAAAAATAGAGAGAAAGAAGGAAAGAATGAAAGTAAGAATGAAGGAAAGAAAGAAGGAAGACAAGAAGGAAGGAAAGGAAGACTAAAAAGAAGGAAAGAAAAGGCAAAAAGAAAGACCAAAGGATAGAAATACAGACAGAAAGAAGGAAAGAAAGAAAGGATAGCAAGTCAGAAAGCATGAAAGAAGGAATGAAAGCAATAGAGGAAAAAGAGGGACAGAAAGAGAGAAAAATAGAGAAAAAAGAAGAGAGAGAAAACAAAGAAAAGAAGGAAAACAAAAAAGAAAGAAAGAAGGTATAAGAGAAAGAAGGAATGGGGTGGGCGTGGGCATGGGCGCGGCCGGGAATCAACAAGACTGGCAGCAAAAAGCTTGCCTCCATCCAGCCTGACCATATTCAGAACCATCCTGACTTTATACTTTGGCCCGGGGGATAAATACTCAAAGTGGGGTGAGCACAGAGACCAGTAACACAGATTAGTGGCAGATATTAGCCGTTCATTGATGGTTGTGGGGTAGTGCCTGGGCTGTAAGGCGAGCAAGATGGCAGCAGTGATCCAGCCGCAACAGACATGTAAGCCTGTTCCCCGCTTTGAGCTGCTTTGGCCCTGAGTGCAATTTTGTGGACGTGGATGTGCCAGGGGTGACCGCTGGCTGCCATAGCGAATGGAGCAGGGCCACGGAGCCACGGGGGCTACGGTGTGAGGTGCCGGGAGATGCAACTCAGTGGAGGAGAAGACCACAGGAGGTACAGTATTACACTCCGGGGGCCTCATTTATTAAAAGTGACGCATCGCTGCGTGAAAACAGCGATGCGTCACTTTTCACTGCGCTCTCCCTGCGACATGATTGATGCGTCATATTTATAATATGACACATCATGTCGCAAGGAGTTACAGATACGTCAGTATTTCTGACGTATCTGTAGGCGCAAAAGTGACGCATTGCTGGAGTGTGTCACAAAAGTGACGCAACTCCAGCAATGCGTCCTTTCACATGGGGAAAGCCCCATGTGAAAGGGGTTGCGTCAGTCTTACGCCTGCTGTGAGGCAGGGGCAAGATTTTGACGCAGTGAAATCTCATAGATTTCACTGCGTCACTATTATGAGGCTTTTTGCGGGGGAACGCCCCCTCTGCATACATTATACCTGACGCAGGTATAATGTAGCGCAGGGGTTTACAAAGTGACGCATCTGCTTAGATGCGTCACTTTGTAAATAGTGCGCATCAGGAGGCATGTTTTACGCCGCCGATGCGTCACAAAAAGTGACGCATCGGAAGTGCAAAACTCACGCAAGGCCTCATAAATGAGGCCCCTGGAAGGCATGTGAATGGAGCTACATCTCAGGGAGCCTGGTGGCGGAGGGCATGCTGCCACGAGGGAGACAGCCCCACATACTCTGTGCAGCAGTTTGGTACTGCTGCTGGCACATGACTGCACTGGCTTCAGAAGCAGCCCCCTGCGGCAGGACCTGAGGGCTGCCTGAGCACGTTAGCACTACTTGGTGAGACCTGCTGCCACTTGGTTGACCTCTTTTTACTTCCTGGCCGGGCGGGACTGTATCTGATTAACACTGCTGGCTGTTACCACAGTGCAGGTAACTGTGTGTGCCCTAAGGGTGGCCCTGCTGCAACTGTACTGACTGAACCTACAAAGGTGGAGGCTCCTGCAGGTGTACTTGGGGCATTCGCTGCCGACTGGCTAAAATTGCCTGCTTGACCCTTGGCCTGCTCTGCTGCTGGGACTATATGAACAGCTCCTGCCTTGGTGATCTGTGACTGTTCGCTGACTCCGGGGCCTTCTGAATTCGCACTCTTTCCATTTCTATTGTGAGTGGGTCCAGTAGGAGTGATCCTAGACTTCAGTGTTCACTGTTTCATCATTTGGAGTAACTCCCTTGTTCCCATCTCTTTGGACGCAACAGGGTTCAAAAAATATCACCAACATCCTGATACATAGGGTGGGGACCCTGCTGATGTGGCATCTCAGACGGATGCACAGATGAGGGACCCAGGACCCTTAGGGGGGTCCTTCATTATAGGACATCCTTCAGTCTGTCACCACTAGTAGAGAAGTACTGGAAACTGAAATTGAAATATTGAACACAGACCTTGGTCTGCTCCAAGATGACCATAGAAGGCAGGCAGAGCATGTCATCACGGTTGAGTGAGACCTTGTGGAGGTGCCCCCGCCCTCACACTAGTTATTGAAAAACTAGTGCTAATAGAGACTAAAATCCGTACACTTGAATTCAGAGCTGAGGATGCTGAAAATTGTTCTTGCTGCAATAATGTTCGAGTGGTGGGCCTTCCCGAAAAGGTTGAAGGTGGTGCCATGCTGGCCTACCTGTAGGAGTTACTGAAGACACAGGTGCGCCGGAGGGCTTGTCGCAGATCTTTGCCCTAGTAAGGGCTCATAGAGTCCTGGCGAGGATGCCTCTCCCTGGGGCCCCCGTGACCTGTTATAGCTAGATTGCTATATTACATTGACCATGACCTCCTCCTCTCACAGGCCGGACTTAAAGGAGATATTGCAGTTGACACCCATACAGTCCAAATGATTCAATATTTCTCCAGAGAGGTGCAGAAGCAGAGATCTGCTATTCTTGACACCAAAAAAAAGACTCAGACAATTGAGAATTCAGCGTGGTATGTTGTCCTGGCTAGGCATCAAGTGATGACCTCTGATAGGGTGAGGTTCATTTAGAGTCTGCAGGAAATTTGGACATGGCTGGAGCAGCAGGAACCCGTAGTGCCTGCTGAGAGACTGAAATGCGATAACAATGCAGGATTCCATAAAGCCGCAGACACACTCGACGAAGACTCCTGTTCCCTCTCAGACAGAGACAATTCGAACGCGGTGCAGCACAGTGGAGCACAGCGGTGGTGACAGGGAGCGGCACTGGCACTGGTCCTTCTTTGCCAACAGATGACAACACTATCAGAGACTTGGACTCGGACTGTGCATCCAGTGCTTCTGTACTGTTTAGTATGGAGCTGCCTTAAGGTGACTCCAACAAAGTCATTTAAAGATTGACTGCTGGTGGTAATGTAACCAATAATGGGTATCCAGATTTAATCTGGTGAGTGCTCTTTGCTGTCTGGGAAGTGACATGGGAAGGGGAGTCATGCATCATCCACTGGGTGCTGACTGTTGCTGACTACTAATATCACTGGATTTCTGGGCCCGAATGTATCATGCTTCTCCCTTCCACCGCTCCCCATGCTATACTTACTTGTGAGTACTCTCAAGGAACAGTTTGCTGTTATGCTAGTTTGGATGGGGTCAATCTGCTCCTCCCAGGGATTTGGAGTTGGGGTAGTTGTTTAATGTTGTTAAATTCGGGAATTAACCCTTTAAGTGCTGCCGTCGGCCAACGGTCGTCACGGGCACTACCTCCCCAGTGCTGCGTGCGACCGCTGGACGTCCAGTTCAGCACTGGATAATGGACAGCGCAGCACTGGGGAGGTTTATTTACAAGCTCCTAAGGTGTTAACAGTTGTTTGGGATTGCAAAGTACGCCCACTACAATCTTACGCTTCACACTGACTGGTTTCAGTTATGGGAACTACTGCCCTTACCTGATGTCAAAATGTAAAAAATGAATGCATAACTGTATTTCCTGGAATGTCAGAGGGATGCATACTATGTCTAAACATTACACAGTGTTCTCCTATTTACATAGACGTGGTGTTCAGATAGCACTGGTTCAAGAAATTCACTTGCCGGCTAAGGAAGGGGATGCCGTGAAGAGACATACGTGTGGCCAACTATACTACTTGATATATTTTGTATATTCTAGGGAAGGCGTAGGTTCGGGCAGGGGTACCTTTTCAATGTCATGTTATGTTATGTTATGTTATAACAATTTGTAGTGCACACTATTACCCTCAGGTGTCTAGGCGCTCACGGTCTACCATACTGTGTCAGGCAACGCTAATTTCTCAAAAGCCATGTCTTGAGCAGTTTCCTGAACACAAGTCGGGAGGGGAGGAATCTTCCTAAGGGAGAGCGGAAGGGAGTTCCATTCCTTTATTGTCCGAACCCCCCCCCCGCCCCCAATGTGTTCATTTAACTCTGGGGGTGGGCATCAGGTGGGCATTGGCAGAACGAAGCAGTCTATTCAGAGAATACCAACTAAAAGGTCCCAAAGAAATTGTGGTCCTTCTCTGTGCAAGGCCTTATGTGCAATACAAAGAGCCTTGAATTTGACTTGCTGACCAACTGGTAGCCAATGTAATTCCTGAATCCTTGACCTGATAGACTGGTATTTGGCAACATCCAGGACAAATCTAGCCACAGCATTTTGCACCACCTGCAACCTTCTTAGTAAATTGGATTGCAAATTAAGATAACACCCATTACAATATTCAAGTTTGGATAAAACCAGGGAGGTCAGTACAGTTTTTCTGGTATTTAAGGGAATAAAAGGTAGTATCTTGCGTAAAATTCTAATAGTAAGAAAGAAAGAGGACACTATCTTGGAAACTTGGGACTTTTGGTTGAGTTTTTCATCTATAATAACCCCCAAATTATTTGCCTTGGCTATTGGCGTGGGAGGAGGGCCAAGGGTGTCTGGCCACCAAACTGACAACCACTGAGGTGAGAGGTTACGGAACAACACCACCTCAGTTTTGTTTGAGTTCAGCTTCAAGCAATGCCTGCCCATCCAGTTGCTCAGGGTGACCATACAGTTATGAAGTTTTGTCGAATAATCAATATCCGTGTCGACTGTTGAGATAACCAACTGGGTATTGTCAGCATAAGAAGTGGGTATTAAATTAAAACTTCTGATCAGGGGAGCCAATTCGGAGACATAAATATTAAAAAGCGCCGTGCTTAGCGAGGATCCCTGCAGCACCCCACAAGGCAGCGTAAAGGGTGCTGACTTAAAGCTGTCCAGGTGCCCCGATTGAGTTCTATCAGAGAGGAATGAAGCCAGAAGGGAAAGGGCTTTTCCTCCTATCCCTATGGTTTTTAGGTGTTCGACCAGAAGAGTATGGTCCACGGTATCAAACACCGCGGGCAGGTCGAGAAGAACAAGGGCTGCCGACCAGCCACCGTCTAATGCTTTATGGATTTTCTCTGTAGTTTTTATTAGAGCCGTCTCTGTACTATGACCCATTCTGAAACCAAACTGACTCTGGTCTAAGATGTTGTTCTCTGTAATGAAAATTGAGAGTTCAGTATTTAATAATTTCTCAATGATTTTAGCAGGAAGTGGAAGCTTTGCGATAGGGCGGTAATTTGCTGGATCAGTAATGTCCAAATTTTATTTTTTAAGGAGGAGCAGTATACAGGCCTGTTTCCACCGGTACGGAAAATGCCCTTGTAATATCATCAGATTAAACATGTTAGTAAGCAATGGGCTAATATTCTGACTAATGCTTTGAAGGATCCTGGGAGGGCAAGGATCGTCTGGGGATCCTGATTTGGTTGTTGAAAGGAGTGTAGCTGTTTGGATTGAAGACACGGGGGAGAAATTAAGAAATGACACTTTGCCTATACCTGCTTGTTCTGACCCATTAGTATTCAGCTTGTGGTTGGCAAATAGGTCATATATTTAATCTACCTTAGATTTGAAAGAGTAGGCAAGAGTGTTGCGAAAAGTTTGACTTGTATTGGTGGTGTCGTCATTAGGGACTGTGGTTAGGTTTTTTATTGTCTTAAAGAGTTCCTTACTGGTATTACTAGCTTTTTCAATTTGCAACGTTAAATACTGGCTTTTTTCTGCAATTAGCTTTTTCTTGTAATCTGCCAGCATGCCTTTATACGCCTCTTTTTTCTGGTGCTTCATAGGTTTTCCTCCACTTTCTTTCTTGCCTTCTACAGGCTTGTTTATCTAATCGTAGGGCCTCCGAGAACCAAGGGGCCGATGGGATCTTTCTATTTTTATTGATCACTGTGATAGGAGCTACTATAGAAAAGTTGGACTCTAGCCACTCTGTATAGTTTGTAACTGAGGCTTCTACTTTCAAATCCAAATCTGGTTAGTTTTGTACTAACTGGTTTTCCAGTATGCTCTGGTCAATTTTATGCCATAATCTACCAAAGGTCTTAGTACTAGAAGTATTATTAATATTGGATTGGGGTAAATTATAGTTGAATAAAATGGCATAGTAGTCAGTCCAGGTCAAGGGAAGAATAGATAGCCTACAAATAGCAGGGTTATTAGTAAACAACCCACCTAGAGTGTGTCCTGCTAGATGAGTTGGTTGATGTTTGAGCTGCTTCAGTCCTAAATTTGATGTGACATCGAGAAGCTCCTGTGTGTCTCTGTCATCTCAAATTTCAAGATTGAAATTTAGGTCACCTAAAATAGTGACATGTTTGAATTGAAGGCTTGAATCATATAGCGGATGAACATTGGTTAAAAAGCTGTTTCTGGGGACAGGAGGACGATATATCAATATAACATAAGGGGCCGATTATGATGGCGGACGGACCTGAGTCCGTCCGCCACCATAGAGTAGGAGGGACCGTCCGCAGGGGCAGCGGCGGTCCCTCCATGCAGATTAGGATGTGACCGCCAGGGTGGCGGTCACATCCTCTATTTTTAACATTGCGGCGGGTGCAGCTTCAAGCTGCACCCACCGCAATGTTAAAAATGCATGCACGGCATTTGCATGCGCAAAGCGGCAGGCACCGCGCAGTGCCTGCCGCTTTGTTCACGCAAATGCAGGGGGGTACCATAGGTACCCCACATGTGCACCCCCCACCCCCCCTTCACCCAGGGGGCCCGCAACGGGCCCCCGAAGTGAAGGTCCGTATGATTTTCCACGGCGGAAAAGCCGCCGTGGAAAAGCATACTTTCTACTCCATCATAATATGGCTGGCGGTGTCTGATAGACACCGCCAGCCATATTAATGCTTTTCCGCCACGGTCGGAAGGCGACCGCGGCGGAAAAGCGGCGGAAAGATTCCAAGACCCACCAGCCATCCTAATTTGGCGGTGGGTCTTTCAAGCATCTGCGGCGGTTTTCCCGCATCCTCCGGGCCGGCGGTGGCTTCCGCCGGCCCGGAGGATGCGGGAAAACCGCGATCCTAATGACCCCCTTAATGTCTCTTGTTCCAGAAAAGAGATTTTAAAATGGATTGCCTCGCATTCTGATGAGGGGAAAAAGTGAGCAATGTGTAGTAAGCTTCCTCCTATGAATATGAGCAAGCCCCCCACCCTTTTTAACTTGTCTATCCTGTCTAACCACTTTATAACCCTGAGGGACTGCAATGTTAAAATCAGGATCCAAAGTTTGTTCGCCCCAGGTTTCTGTCACAAATAGAAAATCCAATTTATTATCACTAATGAAGTGCGCAATTTCATACTTGTGTTTAATCAAAGACCTAGCATTGCTAAGTGCTAACTGGAGCTCTATATTATTTGTGGCAGAGATGGCCAGATTTCTTTCATATTTGGGCATCGCCTGAGAGCTCCTGAGGATTTTAGTGAGACATTTTGGGCATTGAGAGTACTCTGCATGTAACTCATGCTAGTATTGTCGACCCAGAAGGCTGCTATGTGTTGGTAATTGGAAAATTGTAGGGTCGCAACCTTACTATTATTAGTGTTTATGCACCATATGTGAAACAGACCCTTTTTATATAGACCCTTTCTAGTGCATTAGCCCCATGCCTCCTTCATGAAGTTTTTATGGGAGGAGACTAAAACTGCATAGCAGATGCTCTGTTGGATAGAGCCCATCCCAGACTCACACACGCATAGGGTGGCCTGGGCGTTCATGGGTTGGCAGACAAAAAGGGGGTTGCTATAATCCTCTAGAGTGGCTCATCCACATGCTTGTGAATACTCATTCTTTTCAGGATTACATAACCTACATCTCCACTTAAATGCATTCTTGTGCACCTCTGATGTATAGAGCTTTGTGTGGGACATTGAATATTTTGCCCCTTAGATCTCTGATTATAATCCACTCCTCCTAAGTCTGATCTGAGCACATACCACCCCTCTCAAACCTACATGCAAACTAAAGCCTGAATCCCTGGAGGACCAGCTGTTTCGGGAAATGTATCCGTGACGCTGTAGTAAACTATTTTGTTGAAAATAGTGGATTGACCTCTGACCCTTGGGTGAGTGGGATGCCTTCAAGTGACACTTAGAGGTCAATGCATGCCTATTGGTATTAGAATTTCCCTCTTAAGTGATATATCAGAGGTAAAGCGGGTAATCCGAGACTTAGGGGCAGATGTATCAATGGGATTTTTAGTCGCAATCGCTACAATTCGCAAAAAAGCAGCATTTGCGTCTAAAAATCAGGAAAACGGGATGTATGAAGGAAATGGCATCGCAAAATTAAGGAATCACAAAATTTGCAATTCCTTAACTTTGCGCAAGCATTTAAGGAATCGCAAAAAGCCATTTCTTAAATGCTATTTAAGAAAGACTTAAGTTCAGCGAATTCACCTTAAGAAACGCAAATTACCACCAACTTCAAGTTGGTGTTAATTTGCGATTTCTGTCACAAATGCACTTTTTGGCATTTGTGAAGGTGCCATGTGGCGCTCATACATGCCCTTAGGGCATGTATGTGTGCCAAATGTGCACACATGTACAATTCAGGGGTGCAGCAGGGTGTCCTCAAGACACCCTTGCACCCTTGAAATTATTCTGAATTTGCGATTCTCAAATTGCGAATCGCAAATTGAGAATAACTTCGCAATCATTCCTATGGGCCTTCTGGCACATAGAAATTAATGGTAAATTATTCCTTAATTGTGATTTCGCAATTTGCAAATCGCAATTTAGGAATATTAAGAAATCGCTAAAAAATTGCTATTTTCTACATACATCCCAAATTGCAATTCTCAAATAGCGATTTCTAAAAAATCGCTATTTGAGAATCGCAAATGATGGTGATGATACATCTGTCCCTTAGAGACTTGGAGGCCTGAACAGAGAGATCCACAGAGAATGCCCCTGGAGGCCAGGGAGGGGGAGGCCTCTCAGGTGGACAGGCTTAAGAACTTTGACTTTAGGAACTACATAGATCACAAACAGGCAGAACTGGATAATTCTAGGGCTCTGCTACATGGCTGACCAATCCTGCCAAACGGGGATCACCTATTGTGGAAGAGTGGAAGAGTGGCCAGGAGGAAATAAACACACGCTTTTACCATTATTATGCAGAAACTTATTGTAGTACCAAACTGTATAATCCTGATGCAAAACTAGGATATCTGGCAGCAGTTCCATTACCGGAACTCACTGCGGAAAAAGGAGATTGGCTGAGAGCAGACATTACCCAGCAGAAAATAAAGAATTTGATCAAACACATGGCCAGGGAGAAAACACCGGGAAATGATGGCTTCCCGGTGGAGTCTTTTCCAGCCCATTCAGAGGAACTGACACCTATATTCACCATGCTTCATACAGCGGCTCTGGCTGGTAAGCACCTTCCAGCTACCACCAGGGAGGCTCTGGTGGTTCCATTTTAAAGCCAGGAAAGCAGAACTATAGCAACAAATCATTTAGGCCACTATCAATGCTTAACATGAATATATAATTATAAGACTTTGAATTAAGTAGAGTTTTGAAAACTAGACTTCTCCCATTCATGCCCAAATGAATCCACCCTGATCAGACTGGGTTTATACCGAGTCACAATACTGCGCACAACATCAGACACCTGCTGTCATTGCTGGAAGGTGGTCTTGATGGTCTGGAGGATGCAGTGGTTTTCGCTGTTGACATTGAGAAGGCCTTTGATAGTCCACAATGGGGATACCTATGCGAGGTCATGACTCATATGGGCTTGTAAGACAGATTTGTTACGTGGACCAGGCTCCCAGATTTATGTGGTGGAGAGAGGGACGAGACAGGGGTTCCCCCTTTAGCCCTTGCTTTTTACTGTCCGTCGCTATGGAATCGTTGGCTGATTACGCGCAACCTGGGAGGCCTACCGGGGATTGCGAGTGGGAACTGACTGGCACCGCATTGCTTTGTGTGCGGATAACCTCTGGCTTGTTTTACAAAACACACAAGGAGATTTATCGGGAGCCAGGACCTTGCTCGAGACCTTCCGGTCTTTGTCAGGACTTAGGTAAATTGGCTAAAGTGAAAATTGTTCCTGGCTTCTCTGGATCATGAACCCCCTAAGGGACTCGATGCCCAGTTGTGTGAGCCTCGGTGTCTAACATATCTTAGGGTAAAAATGTACCATCATCATGCCGAATTATTGGATGGGAAGGTAGGTTTGGCTATTAAATCCCTCAGATCCCACATGACTTTCTGGAGGACCCTCCCATTGTGAGTGATGTAGAGGGTGGCCTTGCTTAAAATGGTTGCCTTACCCCGTCTTTTATATCTCTTAATCACGTTCCAGTGTGGGTCCCCCGAACTACGGGGCATATTATCAAGGGATTTATCTCCGCTTTTTTGGCTTTAAAAGCCAAGAAAGCGGAGATGAAATGATCTCCCTATCAGCAACAGGGTGCTAACACGCACATTCGCATGTTAGCACCCTTTTTCTCTACGCTTCCCCTTGTATCTCTAATGAGATGCAAAGGGGGCGTTCCAGAGAAAAATAATAGGAGAAATGTTGTTAAGCGACATTTCTCCTATTATCAAGGATTTCGCTAACCCTGTTAGTGATAAAAAAAAGCAGCGCTAACCGCGGTTAGCGCTGCTTTTTTTACACCTGGTATTTTCCTGACTTAGCCATGATATCCTATGGAAGGTGGATATCATGGCTAAGTTTCTGAGCCCCTATCATCAAGCTAACGCCAAACTTCGAGATATTATCGTTGGTTTTCCAGCGATAATCTCTCATTTGGCAGTTAGAGCGAGGATTTTATCACTTCTGAGATAAACCTTGCTAATAGCAAGTTATCTCTGCGATAATTTCCGGCGATGCTTAGCGTTAAAAAATTTGTTGCTAAGCCTCGTTAGCGATAAATATCGCTAATCGTTGGTAATATGCCCCCTACATTCCATGCATTTGGACTCTATGAATATAGCATTCACATGGGTTCAGTGAGGCAGGAGGGTGGCACCTGACAGACGTAGTAGGCCCGGCAGTCCCAGACTTCGAGTCTTATTATCTGGCAGCCCAATTACAGTGGTTTGTTCATTGGCGTGCATGCCAGCAGACACCGGAGATGGTGGTGGGAAGTGTGGTGTCTTCCTTCACTCATTTCTTATGAGATTAATTCATTAGAACATAGGGCCTCATTTATGAAAAGTGACGCATCGCTGCGAGAAAACAGCGATGCGTCACTTTTCATTGCGCCCTCCTTGCGACCCCAAAGATGCGTCATATTTACAATATGACGCATCATTGCGCAAGGAGTTACAGATACGTCAGTATTTCTGACGTATCTGTAAGCGCAAAAGTGACGCATTGCTGGAGTGTGTCACAAAAGTGACGCAACTCCAGCAATGCATCCTTTCACATGGGGAAAGCCCCATGTGAAAGGGCTTGCGTCAGTCTTACGCCTGCTGTGAGGCAGGCGCAAGATTTTGACGCAACAGCGTCCTAAAAGTGACGCAGTGAAATCTCATAGATTTCACTGCATCACTATTACGAGGCTTTTTGCAGGGGAACGCCCCCTCTGCATACATTATGCCTGACGCAGGTATAATGTAGCGCAGGGGTTTACAAAGTGACGCATCTGCTTAGATGCGTCACTTTGTAAATAGTGCGCAACAGGAGGCATGTTTTACGCTGCCGATGCGTCACAAAAAGTGACGCATCGGAAGCGCAAAACTGACGCAAGGCCTCATAAATGAGGCCCATAGAACTTAGAATGTAGGCAAGTTCTCATCTGTCTGTTGCTGGCTGGTAGCTGATGGATGAGGTGTTGTTAATAAACCCTCATATCTAATCTATTCTGCGTTGTATATTATTTGAAGAACTTTTCACTGGCGACGAGCGAGGGATCAGAAAAAGGAAGAGACACCTCAACATCAAGCTAAAGACTATCAAAAGGATTGGTTACCGTAAATTGGTGATTTATTTAAGGAAATTAGGGGCATATTACCAACGTTAAGCGATATTTATCGCTAACGATGCTTAGCAACGAATTTTTTAACGCTAAGCATCGTCAGAAATTATCACAGATAAACCTTGCTATTATCAAGGTTTATCGCAAATGCGATAAAAAACGGCCGCAATGCATGAATATCGCTGAAAAGTCCGCGATATTCATGCATTACCGAGCTAATGCTCTTAGCCATGTTATCCACCTCCCATTGGATAACATGGCTAAGAACTGCTCAGGGCAGGTGTTAGTTTTTGGAGATATTCGCGCTTAGCGCGAATATCTCCAAAAGTTGGTAATAGGAGATAGCGATGTTAGCGACTGTTCCAGTCGCTAACATCTTGGCACGCCCACTTTGCATGTCATTAGTGATAAATATCACTGACATGCAAAGTGGGGCCCAAGATGGTCGCTATCTCCTACTAGCTGTCGCTAACTGGTGTTAGCGACAGCTAGGTAATAGGGAGATAATTTTAGCTCCGCTTTCTTGGCTTTTAAAGCCAAAAAAGCGGGGATAAACCCCCTTGATAATATGCCCCTATGACTTTGAACGGTGTCGGGCATAGAATTTATGACTGCTTGTGATAAGCGGTATGATCGGATCAGCAAGGTACTGTAGAAACAGAACTCTGTGAGTTCGCGAAGAGCGTGAGTGGTACGCGGACCGAGAGACGAGCATTGTTGCTGGATGTAACGTTGACATGCGCGTTAAGTAAGACTGGCAGAAGTTCGCAGTCTCTGCGTGTGGAGCGCACGAGTGCACGAGGATGTATACGTTTATGTAAAAAGAGAAAGGATAGTTTTGAAGAAAAGTTGGATGTGCGATATTAAAAAAACAAAGGGGCATATTATCAAGAAAGGGCGTTACATTATCGCCCCTTTTATCGGCAGGAAACTGCCGATAAAGCGGCGATAATGTGCTTTATAATATGCTCTATGAATTCCAATCGAAGCCCATGTTAGATGTGGGAGCGGGAGATTGAAAATTTGAAATCGTACCTTGGAAGAGTTGAACGCAGGGTTGAGAAAGGGTAGATTTTAAGCAGATGCAATGATCGGAAGAGTTCGATTAGGCGTTGGAGGGTCTTGCGTGTGGATAATCGGTGACAAGCTCACCAGGAAGTAAATCGGAGCGTGTCACGTGAGGATCATCGGTGATGGGCAAATTAGGAAGGACGTCTCTGACAGTCTAGAAGTTGAAACATGGGCATAAACGGTGATGTGCGCACCAGGAAGTATATTTTTGGAGCAGTTGGATCATCAGTGACACGCACACCATGAAGAAAAACAGAGCGTGTCATGTGAGAGTATGTTGTTGTGAAAGTTGGTGATTTAGTTTGTGTTAAAGCTCCTGTAGGTTCTATGTCTTGGTCCAAATTCACTGTTCCTTTTCGTGTTATGAAGTGTTTTAAAAATGCTGTTGGAAAATTGAAGGCTTTGGAATTTAAGTTGTGTTGCCATTTTTAGAACTAACTCTGGCATGACTGTACATGGAAATATTTCATCAGATGTTTCTAATAAGTTTTCTGGCTCAAATCCAAGATGAAGTGTTCGTAAGACAACTGTGCCATTGTATCTTAGGAATTATGTTAAGTAGTACCTCATTCAGGGGCATATTACCAACAACTAGCGAAAATTATCGCTAAATAGGCTTAGCGACAACTTTTCTATCGCCAAGCATCGCCGGATTTTATCGCTGAGATAACGTGCTATTAGCAACCTTTATCTCAAAAGTGATAAAATACCTGGCGATAGCGGCGAAATGTGTGAATATCGCTGAGAATACAGCGATATTCACGCATTAGCGACGAAATGCTCTTAGCCATGTTATCCACCCCCCCATTGGATAACATGGCTAAGAACTGGTCTGGGCAGGCGTTAGTTATTTGGAGATATTCAAGCTTAGCGCAAATATTTCCATTGCTACGCCTGCCTTGCTAATAAGGCAATAGCGATGTTAGCGACTGCTTTCAGTCACTAACAGGTTGGGTACGCCCACTTTGCATGTCATTAGCGATAAATATCGCTGACCTGCAAAGCAGGCCCCAAACCGCTCGCTATCGCCTTCAAGCTGTCGCTAACTGCTGGAATATCGCTGAGAATACAGCGATATTCACGCATTAGCGACGAAATGCTCTTAGCCATGTTATCCACCCCCCATTGGATAACATGGCTAAGAACTGGTCTGGGCAGGCGTTAGTTATTTGGAGATATTCAAGCTTAGTGCAAATATTTCCATTGCTACGCCTGCCTTGCTAATAAGGCGATAGCGACGTTAGCGACTGCTTTCAGTCGCTAACAGGTTGGGTAAGCCCACTTTGCATGTCATTAGCGATAAATATCGCTGACCTGCAAAGCAGGTTCAAACCGCTCGCTATCGCCTTCAAGCTGTCGCTAACTGCTGTAAGCGACAGCTTGCTAATAGGGCGATAGAATTTTCGCCGCTTATTGTCCGAAAACGGCCGCTAAAGCGGCGAAAATTGCCTATCGCCCCCCTTGATAATATGCCCCTCCGTCTTCTAAATAGTATGATTTATCTTCATGTGTATTGATGTTTGTATTTTCTATTCATCTCTATATTGGAAGGGATATGTGTGGTGTCTCCCTTCACTCATTTCCTATGACATTACTTCATTAGAACATGGAATTCAGAATGTAGGCAAGTTCTCATCTGTCAGTTGCTGCCTGGTAGCTGATGGTTGAGGTGTTATTAATAAACCCTCATATCTAATCTATTCTGCGTTGTACAATATTTGAAGAACTTTTCAGGAAACATTGGTCCATGGGCATAGACACACCTTCCACACATTGCTGCTGCCATTATATGGCAATTTCCTCAAGGAATGATAATGCCGTCTCTTGCCTCTATAGTGCTATTGGGAAGGAAACTATAGGCCCACTAGAAAAAGTGAGGTCAGGGTGTTCCTTTGCCGCCGACCGTCTGGGAGAAAATACTAGCTGGGATTCCATAATGCTCAATTCAAATGAATCAACAGGCGTTGTCAGTGAGACCAAGGTTGCTGTGCGGCGTTGCGGCGGTGCCCTCAATGGTGCCTTCAGGACACGGGTTCGGCAGGGTCTTCGTAGACGTCGTCGAGTGGTGTTGCAGCACAAAACACACAGTCCCCAGTGCTGCGGGTCAAAGAAGCTGAAGTCTTTGCTGTGCCTTAGTCTTTGTGAACAGGGGGCAAGCTCTACCTCAAGCCCTTGGAGAGTCTCATCAATTTCGTTGTAGAAAGTCAAGTCCAGGCCTTTCACTGCCCACGCCAGAAGCAGCCACTGCAGGTCAGCCCAGCAAAGCACGCAGCAAAGCAGTCGTTCCTTTTAGCAGCTTCTCCGGCTCTTCTACGGTGCAATCTTCTTGATCCAGATGAGTTCTAAAGTTCCGGGGTCTGGGACCCAGCATTTGTACACAAAAATCCTTTGATCTTCCAGGCAGAGGGTGCCTGTGTCCGGCCAGAACCAGTTGGGCCTTCTCTGGCATGAATTCCTGGCAGGAGGTGGAGACTGCTTTGCCAGAGGCAGACCAGGCCCTGTGAGGTACAAGCAAATCTTCTCCCTCTCCCCCCATCGCAACCCAGGTCTGTTTAGACCTTTCCGGACCTACCTAGACTATTGGGAGCCACCCTGACTCCTAGCCATTTGTCGTCCAAAAACCAGACAGGCAATCCACATTCCAGCAGAGGCACACGGGATGAATGAGAAAAATAATACCCACTTTCTAAAAGTGGCCTTTATGAACTCAGAATGAAAAGGGCACCCTCGCTAAAGGCTGCGTCTTTAGACGCTGAGTTCAGGCATACCAAACCTAATTCACTTATACCTTGTTTGGGCTATTTACGTGGGTGGCACAATCCGTGCTGCAGGCCCACGAGTAGCATTTGACTCACAAGCCCCGGCACCCGCAGTGCCCTGTACTAAGGACTGACAAGTAAGCCACACATCCAATCATAACACAATTTACCACAGGAGCACCAGCACTTTACCACTGATCAGCAGTTCGAAAAGCGTGCAGAAACGTTATACCAGCAAAAACAGAGTCAAAACCCAGAGGGCAGAAAGCAATAACTCGGGGGAAACACGCCAAAAGATGCCAAGTCTAACAGAGCCTTAGGGCCCCAGAGGAGAAGACTCACGTGGCTTCCTCTCTGGCATTACCAGAACCTCCGGAACAATAACACCTTTCATTCCAATTGAGTAATCACTTTACCAGGACAGCCTATTGTGACTTTGGGCCTTCCATATGCCTCTCCTCCTACATACATGCATTTTCTTTCTTTGTAGATGGTGGGTGACATCGTTAGACATGTTACGATACTGCGCTTAGATTCAACTCTTAGGGTGGGGTGGGTAGTTTGATTGGGGAGGGGGTGAAAAGTTATAAGTTTAAGTGTGTGAGAACTTTCGTTTCTTTCTCTTATTATTCCCCGATTTTCAGAGATGTCATGACTATGAAGCGAGGATTCTTATATACTATGTTGTGTACAATTTAATTAAACTGTTTGCAAAAAAAAGAAGGAATGAAAGCAAGGACGAAGGAAAAAAGAAATGAAAGCAGGAAAGAAGTAGAGGGGGAAACAAAGAAGACAACAGGGAAATAAAGCAAGAAAGAAGTAAATAAAGAATTAAAGAAGAATAAAGCAAGAAAGAAGGAAAGAGAATGAAAAAAGAAAGCATGTAAGGGAAGAAGAAATTAAAGAAGCAGGAAATCAAGAAAGAAGGAGAGAAGTAAAAGATTGAAAGACAAAAGGAAAGAAAGAAGGCATGAAAGAATGAATGAATGAAAAAACAAAAGCAAGAAAAAATGGGACTGAAAGAAAATAAAGAAGGAATGAACGACAAAAGGATGAAATGAAGCAAAAAAGAAAGAAAGAAGGAAAAGAATAAAAGAAGAAAGAAAAAACAAGAAATGAAAGAATGAGAGAAAAAAGGAAAGCAGGAAAGAAAAAACTGTAACAAGTGCTACAAATTATACCCATACACACAATGAATCCTGTTTTTTTTCCTGAGCAAAGTTAATTGAATAACTACTGGAGGATTGAGTCCAGAATAAATGTGTTCTGAAGAATTGTCTGCTTATGAATTCACATGAATAATATTGACGCTTTCGGCAATTTATGACAGAACAGTTTCAAATGGGCACAATTTCTTATGCTGTGAAATCCCAGCAATCAGAGAAAGGCACTCCAAAAAGAATTTACAACAGCACTGGCCAGACATCAGGTACTTATAAAACATGGCATGTGACATTACCTGGCTCCCTAGGATAAAGTGTCCTGCTTTCAGACTGGACTCTAAACAGAAAGGGAACATCAAAGTAGTAAATTAGAAAAAAAACATTGGCACAGAAGGGAGATAGCTTGTGTGTGGATTTGCTACTTGTAAAAGAGCAAAATGCAGTCACTCAAATTGATGTAAAGCCTTTAGCTGAAGTGGGCTGACCTCCTAACCCATGCTGTATGTTATAGTGGGTGGAAGCAAAATGTTGATACAGTGACCAGTGCTTGAAGAAAGCTGTCAGAATGCCCCTTTAAATAAGTATATTGTACATATAAAAAAATTTTAAGTCTGAAGGTCCGACTCGAAAACAGTACATGTGACTGTGTTATGCACATAATATGCCTCACTTCTCCACACAGAGAGGGTGTGCTATCACCACAGGAGAAGAGCGGCCAATAAGTGTGTAGATTCCAGGCATAGGCCTCACTCCTCTACATAAAGTGTGGCTGCTGATGTTACTGTCTTTTTATGTTATTTGTTGTAAGTGTAAAATTGCTCACTTTGCCCCTGGATTCAAGCAAGCCGGGCTGAAGTCGGCTGAAATGCCAGAAACCGGTCCCCGGTAACTTGTTTCCGGTCCAGGGAAGGCATGGCTTGGCAGTTCGGGCTGGACTGTTCCCATGAGGCACAGGGTCATACTGATTTGCATATGGCCATGTCTGAACTGGGGTGGCAGAGTGGGCTAAAGAACGGTGATGGATTAAACCCAGATCAGTTGACTGGGGGTGAGTGCTTGTATTGTCAACGCTCCGTCCATCATTTCCTTTGGGTTTTTTTTTTTTTTTTTGTAAGTGTAAAATTGCCAATAAAAATATTTTAAAAAAAACTCTAACTCAAATAGCACTGTTGTTTGGGACATTAGCAAATTCACACAGTTCAATACCATCTGGATCCTTTTAGATGTACCTTAATGGATGTGTCGGCATTATCAAGGTGGGCCTTCCAGCCTATCAGTGTAGGGCTGTCCTTTGCGTTAGATGACCATGGTAGCCCTGTGTCTTGCAACTTTTTGAAGCCTAAAATCAAACAGAAGAGTGAGATTGTTTGCTTACTTCATCCTCCAGCCAAAATAATTAAATCATTCATTCATCCTCTGGGTTTTTTGATTTACAGCCTAATCATGCCATAATAGTTTTGTTTAGGTCTCGCTGAGCCAAAGCGCTTGCGCATTCCTTCGGCAAGAATTATGTAGGGGCTTCAGGAAAGCCTAACAAGAGGGCTTTGGAATGCGAATTATGGCCAGTGCATGTGCGCCGGGCGCGCGCTCACCATTTGCTAACCCGACCCCCCCATCAGACTTGAAAGGAAGCCGCTCGCACACCACCATTTGTCTGAGCTTCGGCATCAGACTTCAAAGGAAGCCGCTCCCCTGCTCCCCCGCCCCCCCATCAGACTTTATAGGAATGCGCTCCCGAACTTGCCGGCCTCGCTCTCGTGAACCTTTATTTACTTGTTCTTTGTTGTGTCTCTATACCCTCTGAGACTACTGTCCCTCCAATTGCTCTCTTTCTGTCTTCCCTAAATATCCCCCCCCTTGCTTTCTGGTTTTCCTCTTTCCTCTGCTTCTCTTTCCGCTGTCCCTTTGTTCCCCACTTCTCACGTTCTTCTCTTACTTGCTTCACTCGTTTTTATTTTCTTTTTGCTTGTGCGCGTGCACACAACTCCCGGTCGCGGCTGCACGTCTTTTGACGATGTTGCAGAGGGCCCGATGCTGTACAGCACCACCAAAAGCATTTGGCAGAGCCAGTAGGTTCCAAAGTCAATAACAATTGGATTTGCCAATGCTTGCTCTAATTCATGTCTCTCACAATCTCTGCGTCCCCCGTGGCCCACTCCTCTTAGTACCTGCCCCTGTCCATCAGCCCTTCATTCGTACAAGCCTCTCCTGCTCAGGCAGCCATTTCAGCTCCATGCCCCAATCGCCACGCTCATTCTCCCCATCCTGTTGATGTTTACATGTTTCCCTTTCTTTTCATGCTCTACTCCCTTTTTTTAGCAGATTTATATAGCGTGAACTCGACCCGAAGGTATTGAAGCGCTTTACGTGAGCACCGGCTACGTTACACAAGAACTCCTTTCCATGTTTGCTCCTCAATATCCCCTCCGTCTCTCCCTTTGTCCCTTTACTCATTACTCTCTAATACCCAAGCCTTCACAACCTTCTTTCTTTCTCTTTCTCCCCCCTCCCCTACCTCCTCCGTGCCCCCATTTATTACTCCTAACCCCCTCTGATTCTGTATGCCTCCCCCGAGCTCAGGAGACCTCCCCGCCTCTGGTTTCATGCTGCCCCGGGGCCTGCTCCCCAGCTCTGTCTCCTGGATGTCTTCTGTTTCCTGCTGTCTGTGTTTGCGGAGTCGGGACAGGAGCCCTTCCCGGGGGCACATTCCCCACAAGCATCATGGCCACGCAGCGCCAGCATTGTGTGGCTGTTTATTTTTCTCATGGATGATGCATAGGTGCTTTCATTCCGCCCAGAGTGCGAGCCGGAGGGGTTTCGGCATCACCGAGTGGCGTTACCAGTGCCTTGAAGACACTACCACCTGGTTGCCCCATTTTGGGACCTGGAATATACGGAGCTCTGACTCATGGAGGCGGCTGTAAATTCATAGACTGCGGGCTAGTGCTTAAGACGCAGCAGTTCATGGCTTGTCCCATGGCTCCTTGAGTATTTACAACGTGAGGACCCCTGGACTGACGCATTGGTTCCATGCTACCCTCTAGTGCTCACAATGCTTCGCATGGAATCACAATTATCATTATACAAGGCATTGCTCCCTGCATTCTGTAGAGAGAGAACTGAATGACCAAGTATTCTGAAAACTTTGCCACCCACTGGCAGGCACCTTGTGAAACTCGCTTTGCTGAGTCTGCTGCTCTCACCCTTTCCCTTGCAGCGGCCTGTGAGCAACCCCCCCAACCCCCGTGAGTCACCTCCCCTGCAGCCCCCCCTTAGGGATGTATGATAGTACAACGCGATCATTTTGATCGCAGTACTTTACATCACGGATTTTACAACACAAGTCGTTACAACGACTTGCGTTGGAGGGCGCGGATTGAGGATTATTATAATTTCCAGCCCACGTAACAGTAGGGAAGGTGTTGGAATAGAAAATCACAATATTCCCTAACCAAGAGCACCATCCAGCGCAAGTCGCAGTAATGACTTACGTTGTAATGGCAGCGTGGTAAACGTCGTGCGGTGTAAACAAGCGTTGTAAACGACGCTTACCGTCCATGCCACTGTTCATATTTAACTATGGTGGGCCGTGCACTGCCCTTCCCCTGCTATCATCTCCCACAGCATGCCCCTGTTTATTGTTTACGGCGGCTAGTAGTGCTGTTAATGGGACAGTACCAGCAGTTTATGGCACTGGCGTGAAAGGCTTGAACGGTGCTTTGATAATGTGCGAGAGGCACTTTATTAACGAGTGGGCTTAGTATAAAGTTCATAGGAGGGGTGCGGGCTCGTGAATAGCGTCCTCTTTGCGGGGAGTCCTGAAGAACTGCTCGGCTTCAGGCCACCGTGACCCCCCTCCCCCCCCACACACACACACACTTAATTGCCCAGATTGCCAAGGGAGCGTTGCATGTTTTCCGCCGCATCCGGCGCAGGGCCTGGTGGCTCATTGAGAGGCCGGACTTAAGTGCAGACCCTTTACTCAGCCGGGATCATCAGGCAATGTCCTAGAAACGTGCTGTGTGTGAGAGGCAGGCAGAGGCCACTTATCATGACACAATCGATGTCAGAGTGGCGATGTGCCTGCTTCTTCTATGCTGCCGGCTTGTTTAATGAAGGTATCCAGAGAGTCAACTTTTTAAGTCCACTCAGGCCACCAACCAAACACTGATTTGCATATGTCTGGGTCCAAACTGGAATGGCATGGTGAGCAAACAAACAATGGATTTAAGCCCAGGTATCTGTACTGGGGTGAATGTATGACATTGTTCTGCATTCTGTCCATCAACTGTTGTTTTTGCATTCGTCACGCCGAGTGGGACGGGTATGCTCAGATGTGAGTCCCGTGCTCTCCATGCCACTGGATTCAAGCTATCCTGGCTGATGACGGCTGATAGTCAGAAACCGGTCCTAGGATGCTTGGTTTTAGTCCAGGAAGGACCTGGCTTGGCAGTTCGGGCTGGACTGTTCCCACTGGGAATGACATTGTTCTGCATTCTGTCCATCAATAGTACTTTTTGCACCAACCAAACACTGGCCAGGCCAGACAGTGTGCCGGTTGCCACTTTGGAGCGAGTGAATGATAAATATCATTCTACAAATAAGCTTAATAAGCCTGACTTCCCTTATTACCCCATATGTCTACGGAGTTTAACAATTTTGAACTGCCTCACTCAGTCATTTACAAGGAAACTGTGCCGGATAAAGACAGGATGTTAGGCGAAAGGTATGGCAGGCAATTGTTTCATTATTCCTAATTCAGTAAAATGTGCTACTGCAAGCAATTTTGGGTATGTATATTTAAAAGCTAAGCAAAGCTTGTTTCACATGCATCTTGTTTTTGATTTGAGAAAGTGCGCAAGTAGCATTTCTTATCATTTTTAATATGGTTACAATATGGTTACGTTGAACTTTGTAACAGATTCTATTGTTCTAGAAATGGTATGGTGGAATTATTTATATCAAAATATTCCAGTGAGCAGTGCACAGGAGAACACTAATGTCCCCCTCTTGCTTAGAGGCTGCTTGAAATACAGACCATAATTAGCAATCATTGGTTGCCACTGTTGGACCAAAGCATTCCTGGATTTTAGGTAACTGTTTTCCTTCTTCCTGCAATACTGGGGAAGGGTTGTGGTGTGAGAACATGTACGCGCATATTGAGGTACGAATAAGTTATTAATTAGGTAGATGACTTGGTGTACATGGACAGCTTAGTGTCTGAGCCTCACCCGGGCAAAGTGTTTGTTGTGAACGTATTCCTCTCTGGTTTGTCTGTCTTTGTGCTTCTTGCAAGGTCTTGTTATATCTGCTCTCTAGGTGAAACATTATACACTATATCAGTGTAATTATTATTCTGAATGTATTAAGGATGTGTTAAATTCTACATATATACATTTTATTCTAAGCAGGGATCAAGGAGTATCTCTCTAAGATATATATTACCTACTGGCGGTCGCCAGTAGGTATATATAGTTAGGATTTTTTCTCTATGGGATTTTTGAAAATTCTATGTCTAATAACTTTGGCGTTTGTGGACGGAATTGGCTGAAATTTTCAGGAAAATGGTACATTTTGTTTCTGAGCAGCCCTTGAAAATTTGGGGGGGGTTCGTCAAGGGGGGGCCGAGAAAAAAGGGGGGTCCCAAAACGTGTTTTTAACATTCAGTTTTCCATAGGGCGGTTGGCCTCACTTTTAGCCCGAACAGCTGAATGGATTTGCACGAAACTTGGCAAAATTGTAGGGACTGGTAGCCCGATGAGCCTTTGCTAGGTCTCAATATATGTGCTCCAGTGGATTTTGAGAAATTAACGTTCAAAAAAAGATATATATCTGTAACAGCGGACCGGGCAGCGCTCCGGTTCGCGGACTTTTCGCGGTACGGAGCTTTGTGAAGCGAAGCTGATTGGTTCTCCGGCGTCTGTGAACATTCCAAACAGTCCGTAGCGGCCGCCATCTTGTCTCTCGGTAGGATCGAGAGACAAGAGGAGGCCAAAGCGAAGGGGCAAATGACCATGAGGGGGCATAGAAGATCCTCGCTGACCCCCTAGGTTTGATGTGGAGGTTTTAAAAGGGTCCCGCGGGGCAAAAAAAAATAATAATAATAATAATCGAACGGCTGAATGGATTTGCACGAAACTTGGTAAAATATTAGGGACTGGTAGCCCGATGTGCCTTTGCTAGGTCTCAATATATGTGCTCCAGTGGATTTTGAGAAATTAACGTTCAAAAAAAGATATATATCTGTAACAGCGCTCCGCTTCGCGTAACGGAGGTTTGCGAAGCTGATTGGTTCTCCGGCGTCTGTAAACATTGCAAACAGTCCGTAGCGGCCGCCATCTTGTCTCTCGGTAGGATCGAGAGACAAGAGGAGGCCAAAGCAAAGGGGCAAATGACCATAAGGGGGCATAGTAGATCCTCCTTGACCTCTTAGGTTTGATGTGGAGGTTTTAAAAGGGCCCCGCGGGGCAAAAAAAATAATAATAATAATAATCGAACGGCTGAATGGATTTGCACGAAACTTGGCAAAATTGTAGGGACTGGTAGCTCGATGTGCCTTTGCTAGGTCTCAATATATGTGCTTCAGTGGATTTTGAGAAATTAACGTTAAAAAACAAGATATATATCTGTAACAGCGCTCCGCTTCGCGGAGATAAAATTATATCTGTATTACCTAGCTGTTGCTAACACCAGTTAGCGACGGCTAGTAGGAGATAGCGACCATCTTGGGCCCCACTTTGCATGTGAGTGATATTTATCACTAATGACATGCAAAGTGGGCATGCCAAGATGTTAGCGACTGGAAACAGTCGCTAACATCGCTATCTCCTATTATCAACTTTTGGAAATATTCGCGATAAGCGCGAATATCTCCAAAAGCTAGCACCTGCCCTGAGCAGTTCTTAGCCATGTTATCCAATGGGAGGTGGATAACATGGCTAAGAGCATTAGCTCGGTAATGCATGAATATCGCTGAGTTTTCAGCGATATTAATGCATTGCGGTCGTTTTTTATCGTATTTGCGATAAACCTTGATAATAGCAAGGTTTATCTGCGATAATTTCTGACGATGCTTAGCGGTAAAAAAATCGTTGCTAAGCATCGTTAGGGATAAATATCGCTTAACTTTGGTAATATGCCCCAACGTCTGTTAACGTTCGATTCGAAGGAAATCAGGAAGTGTTGAAAAACATTGTCTGCGCCATCTTGTCTTTTTTCAAATGCCACACTTTTGTCGTGCACGGCAGTCATTTTAGATGCCTTGACCAGACCCACTCTGTGCACGCTGTCGATCCTTAGCATGGCTCCCCACCCTCGCAAGCATCTCCCCCAGGCAGTGGTCACCCCCGCTCTCTGTCTTATGCATGGGTAATAAACCTCCCCCCATCTGCGCTGCTCTTCCCTGAGAATCACACCCTGTGCCCGCCCGACACCTCCCTTTCGCCCTATTCACTACCGCACCCTCTGACACTCCTTTTCCTCTGTGTCCGATTGTCCAGGCCGGTCCTAGGGTATCAGCTAGCCCTGCAGATGTAGTTTATGGCCCCAGCTGTAAAGAATCACCCCTCTTCAAAGGAGTTATAGTAGATCAAGGCCCACACTCGATGAGATCCGTCACAGCAGACGCGTTCCTATTATCTGAAAACCATCCTGTATTGTGATTGGGGAGGGGACCGAGCCTGAAGCGGAAGATTCCAGGGATGACTCTTTGTACATCAAAGTTTTTACAATTATGTGTCACATTAAAAATATATAGCACTCCGACAAAGTAGTAAGATTATAAAACTTTAATAACTTATAAATATATACAAGAAAACAAAAACAGTAATAACATATAAACATTTTTAGGGAAAAACAAGGAAGTAGCGGTCGGCTGCGCGAATAGTCCCAACGCAGCACAACGTCCAGATTTCTGGCGTGGGGCGTCGCGGGGGGTGGGTCATCAGTAGCAAACTGTTGTGCGAATAGTTCCAAGGCAGCAGAACGATGGCACCAAGGTGATGTCCAGTAAGTTGCCGCACTGGTTTTGGTATCCTACAATGCTGCTCCGAATAACGGCGTGGGGCGCCCCGGGGGAGGCGGCGTGAACGGGCCTCTCCAGGTGGAGTCTCATCTGTTGTAGTGGGGCGCCCCTTTACCGTTTCAGTTGCCATTCCGTCCGTTTTTGGTCCACTGTGTCAAAAGCCGAAATTCAGCTGAGTTGCGCCCACTCTTGCGGTGCAGCGATAGGTGGCTGTCACAGGACTCTCAAAATGGCGGCAGGCTGTTTCCTTTTTGGGCCTGGTCCACTGAAATGGCCCTGGGACACCTTGGAAATCGGACGCTTGTCTGCTAGGTCTTGGACCCCATTCTCGAAAGCGTCCCCTCCGCCTTGAGGATTCATCAAAAGTTTTGGGGGCCCCCGACTCCTGTAGGCTTCTGGTGGGGAGCGGCTGCCATGATTGCTCGCGGAATGACCACGACGGAGCTACGAGATGGTGGTGCTCTCATGGTGACGCCAGCTTCAGTCTGAAACATCCAGAAACAAGGTGGGGCTTTCATCGTTTGGGGAAAAAAAAAAGTTTTCATCCAATGAAAAGTGTTGTTTTTAGGTCATATGATCAAGCCTTCCATCATTAGGAAACCAAAAGTAAAATGAACCAATGAAAAGTTTTATAAACAAGTCACATGACCTGTTATGCGGCATAGGGTATAAAATGCGGAGAAAATACGTTGGCACGTGAGGCGGCGTCAGTAGCGGACCGATGTGCGAATAGGCCGAAGGAAACACAACGCGCCAAGATCCGGATGGCACCGAGGTGGTGTCCAGCAAGTTGCAGCACTGGTGTGGCCATCCTACAATGCTGAAAGTCGGCGTGGGGCGCCCCGTTGGCCTGTGAGTTTGCGTCAGTAGCAGACCGATGTGCGAATAGGCCGAAGGCAGCACAACGCGCCAAGATCCGGATGGCACCGAGGTGGTGTCTAGTAAGTTGCCGCACTGGTGTGGCCATCCTACAATGTTGAAAGTCGGCGTGGAGCGCCCCGTTGGCCTGTGAGATGGCATCAGTAGCGGACCGATGTGCGAATGGGGCCAAAGGCAGCGCAACAATATTTTCGGAATAGAAGACACCACAAGGCGCTGAGATGCCAAGATCCGGATGGCACCGAGGTGGTGTGTAGCAAGTTGTGGCACTGGTGTGGCCATCCTACAATGGTAAAAGTCGGCGTGGGGCGCCCTGTTGGCCTGTGAGATGGTGTCAGTAGCGGACTGATGTGCGAATGGGGCCAGAGGCAGCGCAACAATATTTTCTGACTGACACCACAAGGCGCTGAGATGCCAAGATCCGGATGGCACCGAGGTGATGTCTAGGAAGTTGCTGTACTGGTGTGGCCATCCTACAATGGTAAAAGTCGGCGTGGGGCGCCCTGTTGGCCTGTGAGATGGTGTCAGTTGCGGACCGATGTGCGAATGGGGCCAAAGGCAGCGCAACAATATTTTCTGTATGGAAGATACCACTAGGCGTTGAGATGCCAAGATCCGGATGGCACCGAGGTGATGTCTAGCAAGTTGCTGTACTGGTGTGGTCATCCTACAATGCTGAAACTCGGCGTGGGGTGCCCCATTAGCCTGTGAGATGGCGTCAGTAGCGGACCGATGTGTGAATAGGCCGGAACCAGCACAAGGCGCCAAGATCCGGATGTCACCGTGGTGGTTTCATAGTTGAGAGGCACTTCATCTGCAGTGGGGCGCCGAGATCCGGATGGCACCGAGGTGATGTCTAGCAAGTTGCTGTACTGGTGTGGTCATCCTACAATGCTGAAACTCGGCGTGGGGCGCCCCATTAGTCTGTGAGATGGCGTCAGTAGCGGACCGATGTGCGAATAGGCCGAAGGCAGCACAACGCGCCAAGATCCAGATGTCACCGTGGTGGTTTCATAGTTGAGAGGCACTTCATCTGCAGTGGGGCGCCGAGATCCGGATGGCACCGAGGTGGTGTCTAGTAAGGTGCACTGGTGTGGTCATCCTACAATGCTGAAACTCGGCGTGGGGCGCCCCATTAGCCTGTGAGATGGCGTCAGTAGCGGACCGATGTGCGAATGGGGCCAAAGGCAGCGCAACAATGTTTTCTGAATAAAAGACACCACAAGGCGCTGAGATGCCAAGATCCGGATGGCACCGAGGTGGTGTCTAGCAAGTTGTGGCACTGGTGTGGCCATCCTACAATGGTAAAAGTCGGCGTGGGGCGCCCTGTTGGCCTGTGGGATGGTGTCAGTTGCGGACCGATGTGCGAATGGGGCCAAAGGCAGCGCAACAATATTTCCTGAATAGAAGACACCACTAGGCGCTGAGATGCCAAGATCCGGATGGCACCGAGGTGGTGTCTAGCAAGTTGCTGTACTGGTGTGGCCATCCTACAATGTTGAAAGTCGGCGTGGGGCGCCCCGTTGGCCTGTGAGATGGCGTCAGTAGCGGACCGATGTGCGAATGGGGCCAAAGGCAGCGCAACAATAGTTTCTGACTGACACCACAAGGCGCTGAGATGCCAAGATCCGGATGGCAACGAGGTGATGTCTAGCAAGTTGCTGTACTGGTGTGGCCATCCTACAATGGTAAAAGTCGGCGTGGGGCGCCCTGTTGGCCTGTGAGATGGTGTCAGTTGCGGACCGATGTGCGAATGGGGCCAAAGGCAGCGCAACAATATTTTCTGTATGGAAGATACCACTAGGCGTTGAGATGCCAAGATCCGGATGGCACCGAGGTGATGTCTAGCAAGTTGCTGTACTGGTGTGGTCATCCTACAATGCTGAAACTCGGCGTGGGGCGCCCCATTAGCCTGTGAGATGGCGTCAGTAGCGGACCGATGTGTGAATAGGCCGGAACCAGCACAAGGCGCCAAGATCCGGATGTCACCGTGGTGGTTTCATAGTTGAGAGGCGCTTCATCTGCAGTGGGGCGCCGAGATCCGGATGGCACCGAGGTGATGTCTAGCAAGTTGCTGTACTGGTGTGGTCATCCTACAATGCTGAAACTCGGCGTGGGGCGCCCCATTAGCCTGTGAGATGGCGTCAGTAGCGGGCCGATGTGTGAATGGGGCAAAGGTAGCGCAAGAATATTTTCTGAAGAGGAGACACCACAAGGCGCTGAGATTCGGTTACCACCGAGGTGATGTCTAGCAAGTTGCCGCACTGGTGTGGCCATCCTACAATACTGCTCCGAATAACGGCGTGGGGTGCCCGAAGGGGGGGGGGAGGCGGCGTGAACGGGCCTTCCTAGGTGGAGGCTCGTCTGCTGTAGTGGGGCGCCCCTTTACCGTTTCAGTTGCCATTCAGCTGAGTTTCGGCTGCTCTTGATGCTACAGCGACAGGCGGCTGCAACAGGACTCTCAAAATGGCGGCCTGTTCTTTGGATTTGGGCCTGGTCCACTAAAATGGCCCTGGGACACCTTAGAACTCGGACGCTCGATTTTTTTTCCTTTCCTGTACATGCAAAAAAAGGTAAATGCCCGGTACGTTACACGCTTCATCTGCCACGATGAACTCTCCAGAGGAACCGAAAAAAAATATAGTTATGGTAACTATACCATGCATCGTCATATGGAGAGGTGGCACCAATTAATTATAGTGCTGCATAAAAGAGAGATTTGGAGGAGAACCCCTGACTTGCTAGTACATTCATCAAAGAAGTGGCACTGACAGCATCAGAGGCAAGGGAAACGGTCCCAAATATTTAGAAGAACTTTGGAAAGATTAAAATGACATGTTTAGATTGTGGCAAATTAATTTCATGTGGACAGATGAGTGTTACTCTAATAAATACAGCATATGAACATCATCATAGTCGATGGTTGGTAGAGACATTTTGACTATATCCTGGACCTGCCCGTCCTCGCCCAAAATGGCGCCGGAATAAATGGGACTCGTAACTCCTTGTTGTGTACTGGTTGCAGAACCTTGAAATCACGAGATACGTATGCAGTTTTGAAGCACATGGCGGGCGGGGACGAGAATTGATTGAATATTTCGACATCCCTATTGATATTAAGTTCTGATGTGTTATTGATTACTGTACTATTGAAAGTTCGAATTAACGTCACCCATGGTACTTGCCCGCAAATGTATATCTAGATAATTTTATTGTAACTGGCCCTGTCGTATTTTAATTATAAAATGTACGTCCACCGATTCCGTAACTGTTAGACACCTTAGTTCTTGCAACCTAATGGCCCGCCCGTTACGTTCCTCTACAGTGTAAATGTCTACTCATCATATACGATTACAGTTTGCTCCGTGGCCGGCCCACGTGGTTATAGGCTCGTATTTGTATAATGAAATTTTCACAATAAAGGTTTTTAAAAGAAACCATGGTAGTAGTATATACATTGGTAAAGTTTTTAATAATAGTCACTGTTTTAGAATCATTAAAAGGCAAGTGAAATAAAGCAGACCAATTACATGAAGGGTAAAAGGTATAATACGAAGGAACGCAGTAAAGATAAATGGTCAAGGGCTGTTGTGTTTTCTATTCCTGCAACATAAAGTGATCGATAAGAATCTCATATTCAGGCGTATCGGCGACTAAGACAGCAGGTCGACCCTCTTTTGCTCAACGGCTCCGTCATGGGACGAAGAAACGCTCTTTTTCTCGAAAAAAGAATATATTTTACTTGCAGGACAGTTGTAAATTTTCCGGGAAAGTACATTAGCCTGGAACATTATAACATATATTTAAGAAAAAATAATGTTCGGAAGTAATAAAAAGCGTAATTTTTAGGTCATATGACCAAGCCTTTCATCATTAGAATAAGAAAAGTAAAATGAACCAATGAAAAGTTTTATTAACAAGTCACATGACTTGTTATGCTTACGTTACGCGCTGCGCGCCCCGGATGACTTCCGGATGCGCTAACGCGGCGCGTCATATGACGCATTACGCGACAACGCAGGTCCAGAATATAGTCAAAATGTCTCCACCGACCAGCGGTCGGAACACAACCCCTTTCAGCAGGCTAAATAGTTCTGTTAAATGACAACAGAAGGGACAGGCAACAAGAACCATTAGTCAAAGAGGGGAGGGCTAGTTCTTCTCTACCGGGTTACATTGGGGCGCTACCGGAACTGATCGAATTGGTAGTCTACAGTGTTTCTGGATGTTTCAGACTGAAGCTGGGGTTAGCATGAGAGCAGCACCATTTCGTAGCTCCGTCGTGGCCATTCCGCAACCAATCATGGCAGCCGCTCTTTATCGTTATTTTGGGCGGGGTGGGTGGCGGAGCCGAGCTGTTTTGCAGCCATCATTGTGTGGAGTTCAGTTCATTTCACTAGTTTTGTATTTGTCATGAGGGGTTGTTCCTAATGTTTCTATTTTAGCGAGGTCAAAAAGAGATCCCATTAGTGGCCTACTGATTTTGCTCGATTCCTTTTCTTTTTTTTTTTAAACGATTTTTCGTTATCTGCAAAGACTAAACAGAGTATTGCGACTCTGTGTTTGTTTGTAAATAGAGAATGAACCAAAGAGAACCAATTCTAAAACAGTAAATACTTGGATAACAATCAATCAAATGGAGAGAGAAGCAGGCACGACGTATTACAACGGGGGCAAAGGCCTGCGTTAACTACCCTTCACTATGTGCAAAGAGAGAGTACTCCTAATAGAAATGAGGGGGGGCACCATTCAAAGCAGATCAGTGTGCATAAACATGAAAATGTTTTCACTTACCACGTACTTGACATTCGACAGCTTATGATATTTGCTATTAAAAAACCATTGAAATTCACTGAAAAAACCATAGGTTATAGACCATATATAGTTAGGAATTAGCATTTACAAAACCTTGAAAATTCACTGAAAAAAACCATAGGTTATAGACCATATATAGTTAGGAATTAGCATTTAAAAAACCTTATTTTACTCACACAAAACCATTGAAATTCCATATATAGTTAGTTGCACTAACTATATATCGCGCACCCGCAATCCACTGCTGATGATGTCACATATTACATCATTCATGACATGGTCAGTGACATCACTGATGACATCACTAATGACATCTCAAATGACATCACTGATGACATCACTGATGACATCTCATTTGACATCAATGACCACATCACTGATGATATCATTCATGTGACAATACAATGCATCTCCTCACATTTTAATATAACCTCTGTTTCACCCAGTGTTAAATACAGAGTATAATTTTTGAAACCATCGACACACCAATACTAGTTACTACATATGTACTCACTGATTTCTACGTCTACACACACATTCACTCATTCACCCATACAATCATTCATACATACAATCACTCATCTTTACAACACTATCATATGCACTCATACACCTATACAGACACTCACACTCTGCCACTCATCCATGGAGTTACTCACACACCTAGTCAGTCCTGTAAAGAATCAATCACACTTCCATTTTCTTGTCTATACAGTTAAACATAGTGCACCTTACATTTTCAAACATATACTAACACATACTTACCTTGTTATACAATCATTGATATAAGTACACATTGATCTGCACAGAGTCACACACCTCCCAGCCAGCCACACACACACTCAGTCTCCCATACAAATACTTGGACAATCAATCAGTAACCCATATAGTTAATCATATAGCTACTGATCAACACATGCAGCAGTTTACAGAACAACAGACATAATGATGCACAAATTAAGACACTTTAGTCACTAACCCATGCACTCAGTGAGACACATTTAATCACTCACTCATACATTCAGTCATGCACCTACTAAATCCTTTGTCCAGACACTTATACTTCCACTCATTCTTCAATATGTAAGACACATTTTAACTTTACAGAAACATACAGTCACTGGATGTTGTCATCAGTAACCAACTGTAGAATCAGTTTACACAACAACTGACAAAGTGATACAGATATTCACAGAGTTTAGTCACTATCCACTATATTTAGTGAGACATTATAAATTGGTCAAGTAAACAGTCAATTACACTGCTACTAAATCCTCCATCCAAATATTTATTTATATATATCCACTCATTCTTCAATGCAAATTGCTATATATATAATGCATATTTAAATAACGAAGCAAACCACATTCACTGGATGATGTCATCAGTGATGTCATCAGTGATGTCATTTGAGATGTCATCAGTGATGTCACTGACCATGTCATGAATGATCTAATATGTGACATCATCAGCAGTGGATTGCGGGTGCGCGATATATACTTAGTACAACTAAGTATATAGGAGCAATTTCAATGGTTTTGTATGAGTAAAATGTCCAGCTAACTATAACACCACTAAAACTTATAGTTTTTTCAGTGAATTTCAAAGGTTTTGTAAAAGCTAATTTCTAACTATATAACTCCTGAAACCTATGTTTTTTTCAGTGAATTTCAAAGGTTTTTTTAAATGCTAATTCCTAACTATATAAGGCCTGAAACCTATGGTTTTTTCAGTGAATTTCAAAGGTTTTTTTAAATGCTAATTCCTAACTATATAAGGCCTGAAACCTATGGTTTTTTCAGTGAATTTCAAAGGTTTTGTTAAATGCTAATTCCTAACTATATAAGGCCTGAAACCTATGGTTTTTTCAGTGAATTTCAAAGGTTTTTTAAATGCTAATTCCTAACTATATAAGGCCTGAAACCTATGGTTTTTTCAGTGAATTTCAAAGGTTTTTTTAAATGCTAATTCCTAACTATATAAGGCCTGAAACCTATGTTTTTTTCAGTGAATTTCAAAGGTTTTTTTAAATGCTAATTCCTAACTATATAAGGCCTGAAACATATGGTTTTTTCAGGGAATTTCAAAGGTTTTTTAAATGCTAATTCTATTAGCGGATAACGTTTAAATTTATTAATATCCTAGTGGGACCACCTGAGCAGCCCTAGGGGGTCAGGGTGTTTCTACCCTGCCCCCTTTTTGTGTTCTACACGTTTGTTTTTCTGCTTTCTTGTGGCTAATTCCTAACTATATAAGGCCTAAAACCTATGTTTTTTTCAGTGAAATTGCAAGGTTTTTTAAATGCTAATTCCTAACTATATAAGGCCTGAAACCTATGGTTTTTTCATTGAATTTGCAAGGTTTTTTAAATGCTAATTCGTAACTATATAAGGCCTGAAACCTATGGTTTTTTCAGTGAATTTGCAAGGTTTTTTTAAATGCTAATTCCTAACTATGTAAGGCCTGAAACCTATGTTTTTTTCAGTGAATTTCAAAGGTTTTTCAAATGCTAATTCCTAACTATATAAGGCCTGAAACCTATGTTTTTTTCAGTGAATTTCAAAGTTTTTTTTAATGCTAATTCCTAACTATATAAGACCTGAAAGCCCACCAGGAATCTCCCGTATGCACCAGGGGACTGCATTGCAGAGAGGTGTAATTAAGCCACGGCCCTTTTTACACCTCTCTGCAACGCAGCCCCTGTGCATGTTTGAAGAGGGGGAACTCATTCCCCCTGCATACTGGGGGCCCCTGGGGGCCAACTAGCCCACCTAGAACCTCCAGTATGCGCCAGGGGGCTGCATTGCAGAGGTGTAATGAGGCTATGCCCCTTGTTACACCTCTCTGCAACGCAGCCGCCTGGCGCGTTTGCAGAGGGGGAACTAATTCCCCTTGCATAATGGGGGTCCCTGGGGGCCAACTAACCTACCAGGAGCCTCCAGTATGCGCCAGATGGCTGCATTGCATAGAGGTGTAATGAGGCCACACCCTTTTTTACACCTCTCTGCAACGCAGCCCCGTGCATGTTTGAAGAGGGGGAACTAATTCCCCTTGCATACTGGGTGTCCCTGGCAGCCATCTTGTGCCTTGTTAGAACCAAGGCACAAGAACGCAGTGAAACAAAGGTGTGAAACTCGCAACGGGGCCAGAGTAGAAACACCCTGACCCCCTAGGCCTGCTCAGGGGGTCCCACAAGGACCCCCAAGGCAAAAAAAATAATATATATATATTTTTTTCAAGTCGCGGGGTACAAAAAAATATAAAACAACAATAAGAATAAAAAAACAGTTCTTTTCAGAACTACCTCCAATTTATATAAAAATGCTACATTTTTAAAAAACTCTGTCTTTCTTTTTTTCTCCAGGGTACGCGTACTGGTATGTGTACCGATACGTGTACCGGGGCACGCACCCCCTGAAAAAAAGAACAAATAAATAATGAGTGTGTGTGTGTGTGGTGTGTGTGTGGGGGGGTGGGTGTGGGGGTGGGTGTGGGGGGTATGTGTGTGGGGTGTGTGTGTGTAGGATGTGTGGGTGTGTGTGTGGGGTGTGTGTGTGGGTGTGTGTGTGTGGGGGGGGTGTGTGGGTGTGTGTGGGGGTGAGGAATGTGTGTGTGGGTGTGTGTGTGTGTGAGTGTGTGTGTGAGGTGTGTGTGTGGGGTGTGTGTGTGTGTGGGCTGTGTGTCAGAGGTGTGTGTGTGGGGGGGTAAGGTGTGTGTGGGGGATGTGTGGGGTGTGTCTGTGAGGTGTGTGTGTGTGGGGGGGGGGGGTAGTGAGGTGTGTGTGGGTGGGGGTGTGTGGGGTGTGTGGGTGTAGGTGTGGGTGTGGGTGTGGGTGTGTGGGGTGTTTGGGTGTGGGTGGAGGTGTGGGTAAATGAGGTATGTGTGGGGTGTGTATGTGGGGGGTGGGTGTGGGGGGTGTGTGTGGGGGGGTATGTGTGTGGGGCACCCCCTCAAAAAAAGAAAAAAAAGAATGAGTGTGTGTGTGTGTGTGTGTGTGTGTGGTGTGTGTGTGTGTGGGGGTTGTGTGTGTGTGTGGTGGGGGTATGTGTGTGAGGTGTGTGTGTGGGTGTGTGTGTGGGGGGGTGTGGGGGTGTGTGTGTGAGAGGAGTGTGTGTGTGAGAGGAGTGTGTGTGTGGGTGTGTGTGTGTGTGTGAGGTGTGTGTGGTGTGTGTGTGTGTGTGAGGTGTGTGTGAGAGGTGTGTGTGTGTGTGGGGAAGGGGTGAGGTGTGTGTGGGGGATGTGTGGGGTGTGTCTGTGAGGTGTGTGTGTGGGGGGAGTGAGGTGTGTGTGGGTAGGGGTGTGTGGGGTGTGTGGGTGTAGGTGGGGGTGTGGGGGTGTAAGGTGTGTGTGTGGGTGTGGGTGTGTGGGGTGTTTGGGTGTGGGTGGAGGTGTGGGCGTGTGAGGTATGTGTGGGGGGTGTGTGTGGGAGGGGTGGGTGTGGGGTGTGTGTATGTGGGGGTATGTGTGTGGGGTGTGTGTGTGTATGAGTAAAATGTTCAGCTAACTATAACTGGTGTCAAACCTATGGTTTTCCCAGTGAATTTAATAGGTTTTTAAATGCTAATTCCTAACTATAACTGGTGTGAAACCTATGGTTTTTTGAGAGAATTTCATAGGTTTTTTAAATGCTAATTCCTAACTATAACTGGTGTGAAACCTATGGTTTTTTCAGTAAATTTCAAAGGATTTTTAAACGCTAATTCCTTACTATATAAGGCCTGAAACCTTTGTTTTTTTCAGTGAACTCACAAGGTTTTTTAAATGCTAATTCTATTAGTGGATAACATTTATATATGTTAATATCCGTATGGGACCACCTGAACAGCCCTAGGGGGTCAGAATGTTTCTACAAGGCCCCCAAATCTTTTTTTTTTTCTTGTAAAAAAATGAGGTATGCGCACCGTGCGCGTACCGGTACACGTACCGTAAGCGTACCCCGCGATTTTCCGAAATTTGTTTGGTTATTTTTGGGGCCTTGGGGGTCCTTGTGGGACCCCCTGAGCAGGCCTAGGGGGTCAGGATGCTTCTACCCTGCCCCCTTATTGAGTTCTACACGTTTGTTTTTCTGCTTTCCTGTGCCTCAGTCTACCGAGGCACAAGATGGCTGCCAACAGTTTC
Organism: Lissotriton helveticus; assembly: GCF_964261635.1. Classification (NCBI taxonomy): domain Eukaryota; kingdom Metazoa; phylum Chordata; class Amphibia; order Caudata; family Salamandridae; genus Lissotriton; species Lissotriton helveticus. The sequence goes on along the minus strand of NC_136072.1, from coordinate 31,123,348 downwards.
TGTTTTGGAGTGTTGACAGACATTGGCAGCCAATCAGAATGCAGCTCGCGCACTAGAGGTACGCGTACCGTACGCGTACGTGCGCGTACCGTAAGCGTACGGGTAAGCTCACGGGTAAGCTGCCATAGATATATACATTTTTTTTAACCTAAATTACTCAAAATCCTCTGGAGCACATATCTTGAGACATAGCAAAGGCACATCGGGCTACCAGTCCCTACAATTTTGCCAAGTTTGGTGAAAATCCATTCAGCCGTTCGAGCTAAAAGTGCGATCAACCGCCCTATGGAAATTAACATGGGGAAAACACGTTTTGGGACCCCCCTTTTATCTCGGCCCCCGCTTGATGAATCCCCCCAAACTTTCAGGGAAGGACCAGAGCGTCGCGAGGCAAAGTTGCTGAAAAATTCAGGCAGATTCCTGTGTGGGGTGTGTATGTGGGGGGTGGGTGTGGGGGGTGTGTGTGGGGGGGTATGTGTGTGGGGCACCCCCTCAAAAAAAGAAAAAAAAGAATGAGTGTGTGTGTGTGTGTGTGTGTGGTGTGTGTGTGTGGGGGGGTTGTGTGTGTGTGTGGTGGGGGTATGTGTGTGAGGTGTGTGTGTGTAGGATGTGTGGGTGTGTGTGTGGGGTGTGTGTGTGGGTGTGTGTGTGTGGGGGTGTGGGGGTGTGTGTGTGAGAGGAGTGTGTGTGTGAGAGGAGTGTGTGTGTGGGTGTGTGTGTGTGTGTGAGGTGTGTGTGGTGTGTGTGTGTGTGTGTGAGGTGTGTGTGAGAGGTGTGTGTGTGTGTGGGGAAGGGGTGAGGTGTGTGTGGGGGATGTGTGGGGTGTGTCTGTGAGGTGTGTGTGTGGGGGGGAGTGAGGTGTGTGTGGGTGGGGGTGTGTGGGGTGTGTGGGTGTAGGTGGGGGTGTGGGTGTGTAAGGTATGTGTGTGGATGTGGGTGTGTGGGGTGTTTGGGTGTGGGTGGAGGTGTGGGTGTATGATGTATGTGTGGAGGGTGTATGTGGAGGGTGTATGTGGGGGGGTGGGTGTGGGGGGTGTGTGTGTGGGGGGGTATGTGTGTGGGGCACCCCCTCAAAAAAAGAAAAAAAATAATAAGTGTGTGTCTGTGTGTGGTGTGTGCATGTGGGGGGGATGGGGGTGTGTGTGGGGGGGTATGTGTGTGGGGTGTGTGTGTGTGTGTAGGATGTGTGGGTGTGTGTGTTGGGTGTGTGTGTGGGTGTGTGTAGGGGTGTGTGTGGGTGTGTGTGTGTGTGGGTGTGTGAGTGTGTGTGAGAGAGGTGTGTGTGTGGTGTGTGTGTGGGGGGGTGTGTGTGTCGGAAGTGTGTGTGTGAGGGTGAGGGGTGAGGTGTGTGTGGGGGATGTGTGGGGTGTGTCTGTGAGGTGTGTGTGTGTGTGTGGGGGGGGAGTGAGGTGTGTGTGGGTAGGGGTGTGAGGGGTGTGTGGGTGTAGGTGGGGGTGTGGGTGTGTAAGGTGTGTGTGTGGGTGTGGGTGTATGGGGTGTTTGGGTGTGGGTGGAGGTGTGGGTGTGTGAGGTATGTGTGGGGGGTGTGTGTGGGAGGGGTGGGTGTGGGGTGTGTGTATGTGGGGGTATGTGTGTGGGGTGTGTGTGTGTATGAGTAAAATGTTCAGCTAACTATAACTGGTGTCAAACCTGTGGTTTTCTCAGTGAATTTAATAGGTTTTTTAAATGCTAATTCCTAACTATAACTGGTGTGAAACCTATGGTTTTTTGAGAGAATTTCATAGGTTTTTTAAATGCTAATTCCTAACTATAACTGGTGTGAAACCTATGGTTTTTTTAGTGAATTTCAAAGGTTTTTTAAATGCTAATTCCTAACTATATAAGGCCTGAAACCTTTGTTTTTTTCAGTGAACTCGCAAGGTTTTTTAAATGCTAATTCTATTAGCGGATAACATTTATATATGTTAATATCCGTATGGGACCACCTGAACAGCCCTAGGGGGGTCAGAGTGTTTCTACAAGGCCCCCAAATCTTTTTTTTCTTGTAAAAAACATGGGTGTGGGGTGTGTGTGTGTGGGGGTATGTGTGCGGGGCACCCCCTCAAAAAAAGAAAACAAATATTAAGTGTGTGTGTGGTGTGTGTGTGTAGGGGGATGGGGGGGGTGTGGGGGTATGTGTGTGGGTTGTGTGTGTGTAGGATGTGTGGGTAAGTGTGTGGGGTGTGTGTGTGGGTGTGTGTGTAGGGGTGTGTGTGGGTGTCTGTGTGTGAGGAGTGGGTGTGTGTGTGTGTGTGAGAGGTGTGTGTGTGGTGTGTGTGTGTGTGTGTGTGATGGGTGGGTGTCAGAGGTGTGTGTGTGCGGGGGAGGGGTGAGGTGTGTGTGGGGGATGTGTGGGGTGTGTCTGTGAGGTGTGTGTGTGTGGGGGGGAGTGAGGTGTGTGTGGGTAGGGGTGTGTGGGGTGTGTGGGTGTAGGTGGGGGTGTGGGGGTGTAAGGTGTGTGTGTGGGTGTGTGGGGTGTTTGGGTGTGGGTGGAGGTGTGGGCGTGTGAGGTATGTGTGGGGGGGTGTGTGGGAGGGGTGGGTGTGGGGTGTGTGTATGTGGGGGTATGTGTGTGGGGTGTGTGTGTGTATGAGTAAAATGTTCAGCTAACTATAACTGGTGTCAAACCTATGGTTTTCCCAGTGAATTTAATAGGTTTTTAAATGCTAATTCCTAACTATAACTGGTGTGAAACCTATGGTTTTTTGAGAGAATTTCATAGGTTTTTTAAATGCTAATTCCTAACTATAACTGGTGTGAAACCTATGGTTTTTTCAGTGAATTTCAAAGGATTTTTAAACGCTAATTCCTTACTATATAAGGCCTGAAACCTTTGTTTTTTTCAGTGAACTTACAAGGTTTTTTAAATGCTAATTCTATTAGTGGATAACATTTATATATGTTAATATCCGTATGGGACCACCTGAACAGCCCTAGGGGGTCAGAATGTTTCTACAAGGCCCCCAAATCTTTTTATTTTTTCTTGTAAAAAAATGAGGTACGCGCACCGTGCGCGTACCGGTACACGTACCGTAAGCGTACCCCGCGATTTTCCAAAATTTGTTTGGTTATTTTTGGGGCCTTGGGGGTCCTTGTGGGACCCCCTGAGCAGGCCTAGGGGGTCAGGATGCTTCTACCCTGCCCCCTTATTGAGTTCTACACGTTTGTTTTTCTGCTTTCCTGTGCCTCAGTCTACCGAGGCACAAGATGGCTGCCAACAGTTTCTGTTTTGGAGTGTTGACAGACATTGGCAGCCAATCAGAATGCAGCTCGCGCACTAGAGGTACGCGTACCGTACGCGTACGTGCGCGTACCGTAAGCGTACGGGTAAGCTCACGGGTAAGCTGCCATAGATATATACATTTTTTTGAACCTAAATTACTCAAAATCCTCTGGAGCACATATCTTGAGACATAGCAAAGGCACATCGGGCTACCAGTCCCTACAATTTTGCCAAGTTTGGTGAAAATCCATTCAGCCGTTCGAGCTAAAAGTGCGTTCAACCGCCCTATGGAAATTAACATGGGGAAAACACGTTTTGGGACCCCCTTTTATCTCGGCCCCCGCTTGACGAATCCCCCCAAACTTTCAGGGAAGGACCGGAGCGTCGCGAGGCAAAGTTGCTGAAAAATTCAGGCAGATTCCTCAACCGGCGCCAAAGTTATTCCCAATAGAATGTTGCGATTTCCCTATGGAAATCAATCCTAACTATATATACCTACTGGCGACCGCCAGTAGGTAATATATATATATATATATATATATATATATATATATATATATATATATATATATATATATATATATATATATATATATATATATATATATATATATATATATATATATATATATATATATATATATATATATATATATGAGGAAAATGCTTCAACTGGAAAGAAGAAGCAGTCGGGAGCCCAGAGGAGAACAGGAGAGGCAGCCTTTATTCACCCGGTAACAGAACTGATGGCGGCGAATGCATTTCGGCGTGTGCCTTCGTCAGCGCCCAGCATCAGCATGACATGAAGTTCTTCCCTGTTGCCGTTTTCACGGTGTGCACAAGTTCGCCACTCCCCCTAGGTGATGCAACTCAGCTGGTGCAGTCCGTTTTTCATGCTCCGGACTGCAGCTCCCAGGATGCCTTGTAATGCAGGTAACCCGGAATGGTGAGATGAATCTGTGGGGGGTTGTGTTGGTCCGGCCGAATGCACTGAATGAGCAGGGTGATGTCATGGTACAGTGTCCCAAGTGCACTCGGACTCCCCTCGGGTCTCCTCAGACTGCCACAGCCTCCTGCGCCAAAGTCAATAGTACAGGGGCTAAACTGCGAGTGCAGAATGCCCAAGAGAGAGGTAAATTACCTCCACTGCTCCTCTCCTTTAGCGCGGGTGGCGGGAAAAGGACTGGTCCATATCTGGAAGCGTAATCTGCCGTGAAGCACACCAGTAGAAGTCCAAACCCAAAACGTGGCAGGGGCTGTCCGAAGTGCGTTACTGGAAACCGCACGAACAATATGAGGAAAATGCTTCAACTGGAAAGAAGAAGCAGTCGGGAGCCCAGAGGAGAACAGGAGAGGCAGCCTTTATTCACCCGGTAAAAGAACTGATGGCGGCGAATGCATTTCGGCGTGTGCCTTCGTCAACGCCCAGCATCAGCATGACATGAAGTTCTTCCCTGTTGCCGTTTTCACGGTGTGCACAAGTTCGCCACTCCCCCTAGGTGATGCAACTCAGCTGGTGCAGTCCGTTTTTCATGCTCCGGACTGCAGCTCCCAGGATGCCTTGTAATGCAGGTAACCCGGAATGGTGAGATTAATCTGTGGGGGGTTGTGTTGGTCCGGCCGAATGCACTGAATGAGCAGGGTGATGTCATGGTACAGTGTCCCAAGTGCACTCGGACTCCCCTCGGGTCTCCTCAGACTGCCACAGCCTCCTGCGCCAAAGTCAATAGTACAGGGGCTAAACTGCGAGTGCAGAATGCCCAAGAGAGAGGTAAATTACCTCCACTGCTCCTCTCCTTTAGCGCGGGTGGCGGGAAAAGGACTGGTCCATATCTGGAAGCGTAATCTGCCGTGAAGCACACCAGTAGAAGTCCAAACCCAAAACGTGGCAGGGGCTGTCCGAAGTGCGTTACTGGAAACCGCACGAACAATATGAGGAAAATGCTTCAACTGGAAAGAAGAAGCAGTCGGGAGCCCAGAGGAGAACAGGAGAGGCAGCCTTTATTCACCCGGTAACAGAACTGATGGCGGCGAATGCATTTCGGCGTGTGCCTTCGTCAGCGCCCAGCATCAGCATGACATGAAGTTCTTCCCTGTTGCCGTTTTCACGGTGTGCACAAGTTCGCCACTCCCCCTAGGTGATGCAACTCAGCTGGTGCAGTCCGTTTTTCATGCTCCGGACTGCAGCTCCCAGGATGCCTTGTAATGCAGGTAACCCGGAATGGTGAGATGAATCTGTGGGGGGTTGTGTTGGTCCGGCCGAATGCACTGAATGAGCAGGGTGATGTCATGGTACAGTGTCCCAAGTGCACTCGGACTCCCCTCGGGTCTCCTCAGACTGCCACAGCCTCCTGCGCCAAAGTCAATAGTACAGGGGCTAAACTGCGAGTGCAGAATGCCCAATTCACCAAACACCACTGCGCTTGAGAGGTCACACGACGATGGTCTGATACCTTGCGGTTTTGTTTGCCCTTTGCAGCTTGCTTCCTCTGTTCCTCACATTATTCCATGCCCGACGCGTTTCAAGGCAACACACGCCTCAGACGATCTCACCTGTTTCACCATTCCTTTTTATTAAAGTATTGTGTGAAAACGCCTTCTTTGGGCGTGGCTTTTGTTCTTGTGCCCATAGCATTATGGTTACTATAGTCCAACAGGTAAGTATTTTATTTATAATCCTTCAGTAGGTTCCGTGACCCTGTACAGTTTATGCAGCTTCTATTTTTCTCCTATAGTAGGACGGAATACTGAAAATGCAGGCTTTAAGATTTGCACAGAAACATCGTGCCGGTTTTGGAAAATGTTCGTCACTCCCCCAGCCTTCTTTAAAGTTAAGAATGGTGCTCCTCTCCTACGGCTCTGGCCGCCGTGTAAATATCATTCACCAAACACCACTGCGCTTGAGAGGTCACACGACGATGGTCTGATACCTTGCGGTTTTGTTTGCCTTTTGCAGCTTGCTTCCTCTGTTCCTCACATTATTCCATGCCCAGGTAGAAGAAGGCGTTTTCACACAATACTTTAATAAAAAGGAATGGTGAAACAGGTGAGATCGTCTTTGCCTCTGTAAGCCCATGATTAAGAGGCGTGTGTTGCCTTGAAACGCGTCGGGCATGGAATAATATATATATATAGATATCACGAGCAAATGTCCCAGGCGGGGGGAGCAACTTGATAGCTGGTGCTGGCGGCAAGGTTAGGACAGCCTTGCAAATTATTTAGAAGCAAACAGACCTTCAATGAAGAAGAACGCCGCACACCACTCCAAAGGTTCTTATTCGTTTTTTATTTCATATAGGTATTCCCCACCTACGCGTTTCGGACAGTATATGTCCCTGATCACGGTTATAACAAACCTGTTTGTTATAACCGTGATCAGGGACATTTACTGTCCGAAACGCGTAGGTGGGGAATACCTATATGAAATAAAAAACGAATAAGAACCTTTGGAGTGGTGTGCGTCGTTCTTCTTCATTGAAGGTCTGTTTGCTTCTAAATGTGTATATATATATATATATATATATATATATATATATATATATGTATGTATGTATGTGTATATATATATATATATGTGTGTATGTATGTGTATATATATATTTAAATAACTGATGAAATGAAGGTGTCTGATCCTGTGGACAGCTGAATATGTTTGTTAGATGCACTGAAAGCAATGCAGGTATGTTTAGAAATATGTGGAATCGTGTTGTAGTCCTACATGTCTCTGTGATCTGATTGTATCCAAGGTAGCCATTAAGCAAGAGATAAAAGCTGTCTCTGCGATGTAGGATCTTAATTGATAGTCATTTACGTTGAAATATTCACCGCCGCTCTTCGCACCAGAGAATAATGTAGTATTTATGACTTCAATGAAATGTAAATGTAAATGTAAATGATTTTATATAGCGCAAATCACCGAGCGGTTTCTAAGCGCTTGCTTTAGGAACCCGTCCTGGTATTCCCCTGTGAGATAACCCCGGCAGGGTATCCGCAAGGTGAAAGCCAGGCATCCCGCCGCGAGGGGCCGTTGTGGAGATTAAGCAAGCTATTGCCCAGAGTCTGAACCCATGAATCGAGTAGGCACCGGAGCGAGAATTGTCGAGTCCATGGACATTTTAGGACTCAAGACCCCACCGAGCCGAGAATTGAACCCTGGTCCCAGGCTGACCTCTGCTTCCAGGTCTGCCTCCTCTAACCAGTGAGCCACACTTCTCCACGAATGAAGATACCTATGATTTTGTTGCTGTTGGCAGCCGTTGCATAAGGAAATGGCTATGTCTCTAGGTTTGGTGCAATCCGCATCAGGATGCTTTCATCGAGGTTTGCAAGACCTCCCCCACTGGTAGTCCTACAAGATTCAAATGGTTACTTGATTCATCCTGGATTCTAAATCTCAGACTTCCTTGGAAGGATACATGAGACAAAAGTACTTACTAGCTCCTAAGTTTGAATTATGCTTCCTACTGAAGCTAGTGTAAAACTCTTGAAATTTACTATAGATTGTGCAAGATATGTGTGAGAAATGCAGCTTGATCTAATAAGACATTTCAAGAGGCTGACTTGATGTCAATCCACTTGTGTATCAATGCCATAAATATATATTACCAAGGCCCTCATGAAGTTAAGAAGGATTTTGAAGGTGGGGCTTTTTAAAGTTTGGCAGCAAATAAATTATTTTTTTCAGCTTTATATAGTGAGTAACGCATTTCCCTTGCTTGCAGATTAACTTAGTCTAGTTTCAAGTACTAAAGGTGTTTTATCTTACATGAAGTTTAACAGTTTACAACTCATACATTTTGACTTTGTCAACTTTTTGGCGTTGAAAGACTCCAAAAGGCTGAAGGACTATTTCCATAGTCCTCATTTGGCACACTTGACTCTATTGTGTAAGGAGAGAGACTTTGGCATGTTTCCCTTCACTGGGAGAATATGAATAGTTTGTTTTATATATCTTGTCCTTCGGAAAATCTCTAAGATAATGTTCTCTTCACTGACCCATACTTATTCTTCTTTTCACCACCTGTTTAGGTCTCGCCTGAGCCAATGCGCTTGCGCATTGCTCTGGCGAGATTATAGTAAGCGGAAAAGAAAAGTCTACCCAAACGGCTGCGGATCGCATACAGTTCATGTGATCTATGCGCGTGCACACCATAGCCAGTTATATAACACACAACCATTTGTCTGTGCCTCAGCATCAGACTTCAAAGGCTGCCGCTCCCACGCCCCCCGCGTGCACATGGTTGTATGACATTACAACGCGTACTTTTACAACGCACACCTTTAGAACGCATTTTTTAAAACGCAACATCCATTACACACATTCCATTACAACGCATGCCATTACAACGAATTTTTAAAAACTACCTTTACAACGCATTCCATTACAACGCATACTACCTTTACAACGCATACCATTACAACGCATAACATTACATTGCATGTATGGTATGTTTTGGATAGTGTAGGGGTAAAAATTGCTATTCTAACGCCAAGGGGTGCAACATTAGGGTAAGTGTTGGATAGTGTAGGGGTAAAAAATACTATTCTAACTCCAAGGGGTGCAACAGTAAGGTAAGTGTTGGATAGTGTAGGGGTAAAAATTACTATTCTAACTCCAGGGGGTGCAACAGTAGGGTAAGTATTGGATAGTGTAGGGGTAAAAAATACTATTCTAACTCCAAGGGGTGCAACAGTAGGGTAAGTGTTGGAAGTGTAAGGGTAAAAATTACTATTCTAACTCCAGGGGGTGCAACAGTAGGGTAAGTGTTGGATAGTGTACGGGTAAAAATTACTATTCTAACTCCAGCGGGTGCAACAGTACGGTAAGTGTTGGATAGTGTAGGGGTAAAAATTACTATTCTAACTCCAGGGGGTGCAACAGTAAGGTAAGTGCTGGATGGTAATGGTATGCGTTGTAATGGTATGCGTTGTAATGACTGCGCTGTAATGACATTCGTTGCAATGGTATGCGTTGCAGTGTCATGCATTATAATGGTTGCGTTGTAATGGCATGCTATGTAATGGATGTTGCGTTGTAAAAGTTTTGTTGTAATGGTAGTGCGTTGTAAAAGTTGCGTTGTAAAGGTTGTTTCCCGTGCACATCACGCACCACCATTTGTCTGTGCCTCGGCATCAGACTTCAAAGGCTGCCGCTCCCCCGCCCCCCCGCCACAGCAATGCCGAGAGCTTGTTTTTCTAAATCTCTGCCCTTCTCAAACTCACCAGTCAATCCTTCCCAATCTCTTTAGCCCGCTCTTTTTACCCCCCCTTCCCCTGTATTTTCTGATTGCGTCCTACTTTCCTCCCCTCCCACTTCGGAACTTTCCCCATCTCTCACAATCTCATATAGTTTGACCGGCTCTTCTCCCCTCCACTTCTCTCACTTCAATCTCTTGATTCCTCCCCCATTCCTTCCACCCTGCTTTGTCAATCTCTCACACTCTCCTTTTCTCCCCTTCCATGTATTCCAGTCACTTCTTCCAGTACAATTATTTTCTTTCTTTCACGTTTCACTTACGTTTTTCTCTCTGTTTTCTCTGATCTTTTTCTTTATCGAAACCCTCACCCCGTCCATTGCATCTGCTTTTATTTATTATCAAAATAATTATGGGTCTTGCGGGTGCTCGGGAGCCATGGCCAGCACACATATTCCAGCAATCCAGCGAGGGGATGGAGCCCCTAAGCCCTACTCTTCACCACTTCCCATCCAACCCCTCCTTCCTCTCGGCAGCCTCATATACTCCACTCTCTGTCCAGTCTGATGTTTGTAAACTGTTCAGTGCATCTCTTCCATGGACCCTCACCTTCTACAATTTACACCCTGCTGTCTTCCTTTGCGAGGATGGTTGCCTCTGGCTGCAGCCTTCCACTGCTCCCTTTGCCCAACAAGGATGGCCGTGGAGGGGAGCAATTGACAAGGCCTCATTCCTCGCCCAAGAATCAACGCTTGCGACCCTTGGCGCCAGATGGAAGCCACGTCTGTTGCAATGTTGACACAACTGGCCATTAATGAGTCTGGCAAAACCACAGGACGATACGAAAGGTACATTTCCCACTTACCCCGCTCGTTATTAAACACTAATATACACTGGTAACCGAAAGACACTTTCAATATGTTTCTTCGGATGGATTTATATTTATCCATCATATTCCTGGAGGATTCTAAGCTCATGAGCTACTAAGGCAACAAACAATCCTTTGGCGCTGCTGGCATCTGTGTTGAAAGACTTTATGGGGACTTCAAAGCGGCGCACTGGTTCTGCTTTCACCCACCGCTCTCCCTCCCCCTTCCATTTCAATCAATCACGGGCTCCAGCTACACACCCACTCACAAACACACCCACTCACAAACACACGCACTCGCAAACACACGCACTCACAAACACACGCACTGGCAAAGACACGCACTCGCAAAGACACGCACTCACAAAGACGCACTCACAAATACACGCACTCACAAACACACGCACTCACAAACAGGGTAGCACTTTGATGTCCCAATTGTTTGACAGCTTTTTCTGGAAGAGACTGATGATTATGCATGGCGAAGATGTGGTGTCATGGCAGAGCTAAATATACAAACAATATCCGGGCAACCTCCTCTTTAGCAGTAAATCAGCAAAGCTTCTCCCATTTAACATCGGAGCACTACATTCTCACAGAAAGAGCTGGTCTTGTGGTCTTTCTGAAACTCTAAAGGTGGTTGTAAACCCGCAGGCTTTGCTTGAGCTCACGTGCAAACATTTCCACATTTATTGCAGAGCTTATACGATAAAGGCTGCAGGTTGGGGTGCTCCTTTCAGCAAGGCTTTAAGTGGGATGAACTGGGGGGGTCTCTCAAAGTGGCATGGTCAATGTAATTAAGGGCGTGGCTTAAAAAAATCTGGCCTCACACATATCTATCGCCCTCACTCTATCTATCGCCCTCACTCTATCTATCGCACTCTATCTATCGCCCTCACTCTATCTATCGCCCTCACTCTATCTATCGCCCTCACTCTATCGCCCTTACTCTAACTATCGCCCTCACTCTATCGCCCTCACTCCATCTATTGCACTCACTCTATCTATCACCCTCACTCTATCTATCACCCTCACTCTATCTATCACTATATCTATCACCCTCACTCTATCTATCTATCTATCGCACTCACTCTATCTATCGCCCTCACTATATCTATTATCTATCTATCGCCCTCACTCTATCGCCCTCACTCTATCTATCTATCGCCCTCACTCTATAAATCTATCTATCTATCGCCCTCACTCTATCTATCACCCTCACTATATCTATCGCCCTCTATCTATCGCCCTCACTCTATATATCGCCATCACTCTATCTATCGCCCTCACTCTATCTATCTATCTATCGCCCTCACTCTATCTATCTGTCACCCTCACTCTATCTGTTGCCCTCACTCTATCTGTTGCCCTCACTCTATCTATCTATCTGTCGCCCTCACTCTATCTATCTGTCACCCCCACTCTATCTATCTATCTGTCGCCCTCACTCTATCTATCTGTCGCCCTCACTCTATCTATCTGTTGCCCCCTCACTCTATCGCCCTCACTCTATCTATCTTTCGCCCTCACTCTATCGCCCTCACTATTCTTTTATCCCACGCTGATCTGCTGTTCTCTTCCACCCGCCTCCTTCTTTAACTCCCTGTTCTCTTCTCTTGTTCTGATCTGCTGCTTTCTTCCACTCGCATCCTTCTGTAAATCCCTGTTCTCTTCTCCTGTGCTAATCTGCTGCTCTCTTCCACCCGCTGCCTCCTTTAACTCCCTGTTCTGTTCTCCCGTGCTGATCTGCTGCACTCTTTCACCCCGCGTCCTTCTCTAACTCCCTGTTCTATTCTCTTCTCCTGTGCTGATCTGCTGCTCTCTTCCACCCCACCTCCTTCTTTAACTCCCTGTTCTCTTCTGCAGTGCTGATCAGCTCCTCTATTCCAACCACCTCCTTCTCTAACTCCCTGTTCTCTTCTCTTCTCCTCTCCTGTGCTGATCTGCTCCTCTATTCCACCCACCTCCTTCTCTAACTCCCTGTTCTCTTCTCTTCTCCTGTGCTGATCTGCTGCTCTCTTGCACCCCGCCTCCTTCTTTAACTCCCTGTTTTATTCTCCTGTGCTAATCTGCTGTTCTCTTCCACCCGCCTCTTTCTCTAACTCCCTGTTCTCTTCTCCTGTGCCGATCTGCTGTTCTCTTCCACCGCCTCCTTTTTAACTCCCTGTTCTCTTCTGCTGTGCTGTTATGCTGCTCTCTTCCACCCACCTACTTCTCTAACTCCCTGTTCTCTTCTCTTCTCCAGAGCTGATGTGCTGCTCTCTTCCACCTGCCTCCTTCTCTAACTCCCTGTTCTCTTCTCTTCTCTTCTCCTGTGCTGTTCTGCTGCTCTCTTCTACCCCGCCTCCTTCTTCAACTCCCTGTTCTCTTCTGCTGATCTGCTGCTCTCCTCCAACTTGCCTCCTTCTCTAACTCCCCGTTCTCTTCTGCTCTGCTGATCTGCTCTTCTCTTCCACCCACCTCCTTCTCTAACTCCATGTTCTCTTCTCCTGTGCTGATCTGCTGTTCCCTTCCACCCGCCTCCTTCTTTAACTCCATGTTCTCTTCTCCTGTGCTAATCTGCTGCTCTCTTCCACCCCACCTCCTTCTTTTACTCCCTGCTCTCTTCTCCTGTGCTTTTCTGCTGCTCTCTTCCACCCCACCTCCTTCTTTAACTCCCTGTTCTCTTCTCCTGTGCTAATCTGCTGCTCTCTTCCACCCCACCTCCTTCTTTTACCCCCTGTTCTCTTCTGCTGTGCTGATCTGCTGCTCTCTTCCACCCACCTCCTTCTCTAACTCCCTGTTCTCTTCTTTTCTCCCTCTGCTGATCTGCTGCTCTCTTCTACCCCGCCTCCTTCTTTAACTCCCTGTTCTCTTCTGCTGATCTGCTGCTCTCTTCCACCTTGCCTCCTTCTCTAACTCCCCGTTCTCTTCTGCTGTGCTGATCTACTCTTCTCTTCCACCCACCTCCTTCTCTAACTCCATGTTCTCTTCTCCTGTGCCGATCTGATGTTCTCTTCCACCCGCCTCCTTCTTTAACTCCATGTTCTCTTCTCCTGTGCTGATCTGCTGCTCTTTTCCACCCCACCTCCTTCTTTTACTCCCTGCTCTCTTCTCCTGTGCTGATATACTGCTCTCTTCCACCCCACCTCCTTCTTTAACTCCCTGTTCTGTTCTCCCGTGCTGATCTGCTGGTTTCTTCCACCCGCTTCCTTCTTTAACTCCCTGTTCTCTTCTCCTGTGCTGATCTGCTGCTTTCTTCCACCCCACCTCTTTCTTTAACTCCCTGTTCTCTTCTCTTCTCCTGTGCTGATCTGCTGCTCTCTTCCACCCGCCTCCTTCTTTAACTCCCTGTTCTGTTCTCCTCTGCTGATCTGATGCTCTCTTCCACCCCGCCCCCTGCTCCAAATCCCTGTTCTCTTCTCCCGTGATGATCTGCTGTTCCCTGCCACTGCCTCCTTCTCTAACCCCCTGATTTCTTCTCCCTTGCTGATCTGTTGTTCTCTTCTACCCTCCTCTTTCTCTAACTACCTGTTCTCTTCTCCTGTGCTGATCTGCTGCTCTCTTCCACCCGCCTCCTTCTTTAACTCCCTGTTCTCTTCTGCTGTGCTGATCTGCTGCTCTCTTCCACATACATCCTTCTCTAACCGCACACACACATACAACCACGCACACACACACATATATCCACACACACACACACACACAACCACACAAACACACACAACCACACCACACACACAATCTAACACACAACCACACACAACCACACACACACAACCACACACACAACCACACACAACCACACACACAAACAAACACACATCCAACCACACCCACACACACAACCACACACACAACCACACACAACCCCACAGAACCACTCACATCCACACACACAACCACACACACAACCACACATACAACCACAACCACACACACAACCACACACACAACCACAAACACAACACACACAACCACACACAGCCACACACAACCACACACAACCACACACACCCACACACAACCACACCCACAACCACACATACAACCACAACCACACACACAACCACACACACAACCACAAACACAACACACACAACCACACACAGCCACACACAACCACACACAACCACACACACCCACACACAACCACAACCCCACACACAACCACACAAACAACCCCACACACAACCACACACACAAACACACAAGGGCACATTCACAGAACTAACTAGACAAAATCCTAAACTTACTACTTTTGGTATTCACAGAAGTTAGGATTTTGTCTTAAGTTTGTCTTAATACAGACTTAAGACATACTTAAGACAGACTTAAGACAAAATCCTGTCTTAAGTCTGTCTTAAGACAAAATCCTAACTTTTGTGAATACCAAAAGTAGTAAGTTTAGGATTTTGTCTTAAGTTAGTTCTGTTAATCGGGCCCACAACCACACACCCAACCACACCCACACACACCCACACCCAACCACACACACAGCCACAACCACACACACAGCCACACATACAACCACACGCAACCAAACACACAACCACACACCCAACCACATACACAACCACACACAACCACACACACAACCACACACAACCACACACACAACCACACACAACCACACACACATACAACCACACACAACCACACAACCACATACACACACAACCACACACACAACCACACACATCTATCTATTGCCCTCACTCTATCTATCTATCTATCGGCATCACTATATCTATTTGTCGCCCTCACTCTATCTATCTGTCGCCCTCACTCTATCTATCTATTGCCCTCACTTTATCTATCGGTGGCCCTCACTCTATCTATTTGTCGCCCTCACTCTATCTATCTATCTCCCTCACTCTATCTATCTATCTATCTATCTATCTATCTATCTATCTATCTATCTATCTATCTATCTATCTATCTATCTATCTATCTATCTATCGCCCTCACTCTATCTATCTATCTATCGCCCTCACTCTATCTATCTGTCGCCCTCACTCTATTTATCTGTCGCCCTCACTCTATCTATCTATCACCCTCACTCTATCGGTCACCCTCACTCTATCTATCTATCGCCCTCACTCTATCCATCTATCGCCCTCTATCGCCCTCCAGCTATCTATCTATCGCTCTCACTCTATCTATCTATCGCCCTCACTCTATCTATCTATCTATCGCCCTCACTCTTTCTAACTATCGCCCTCACTCTATCTATCTGTCTATCTATCACCCTCACTCTATCTGTCTATCTATCGCACTCACTCTATCTATCGCCATCACTCTATCTATCGATCGCCCTCACTCTGTCAACCACACACAACCATACACACACAACCACATACACACACAACCACACACACAACCACACACATCTATCTATTGCCCTCACTCTATCTATCTATCTATCTATCGACCTCACTATATCTATTTGTCGCCCTCACTCTATCTATCTGTCGCCCTCACTCTATCTATCTATCGCCTTCACTTTATATATCGGTGGCCCTCACTCAATCTATTTGTCGCCCTCACTCTATCTATCTATCGCCCTCACTCTATCTATCTATCTATCGCCCTCACTCTATCTAACTATCGCCCTCACTCTATCTATCTGTCTATCTATCACACTCACTCTATCTGTCTATCTATCGCACTCACTCTATCTATCGCCATCACTCTATCTATTGATCGCCCTCACTCTGTCTATCTATCTATCGCCCTCACTCTATTTATCTATCTATCTATCGCCCTCACTCTATCTATCGCCCTCCCTCTATCTATCTATCTCCCTCTCTCTATCTGTCTATCGCACCACCACAGCATCACTCAGGGGCACCACAGCAGCACTCAGAGGCACCACAACATCACTATGCGCTACCACGGCATCACTGAACGGCACCGCATCACTCGTTGCCACCACAACATCACTCAGCGCCACCACTGCATCAATGTGTACAACCATTCAACAACAACTGGTTCAAATATGTTCTCTCACTGTTTCAAGCTTTATTACAAATGTCACAAAAAGATGTTAAAATTTCACTTTTGTTCTTGGATTTTCGTCACAATAAAATACACTGAACATAATCTTCACAAAAGGTATTTACAAAAGTTTAAGCTATTGCCATTATAAATTACAATAACTTTTATTTAAGTATTAATTAGTTAAAAAAAACTTAAAAGCCATTTTTATTTGTAATATCAATACATCTAAGTCACGTAAATACAAAACATGTTGCATTAAAAATGCTATAGGTGTCACATTTGCAAAGGTTAAAAGTATTGGCATTGTAAATGACAAATCTATTAATTTCGCTATTTTCAAAACCAACACATGAATAATAAAATTGTCATTTACAATACCAATAGCTCAAACTTTCCTAATGCGAGACCTATTGTATTGCAAATGCTTGTTATACTTACCTTCTGTAGAGCTCTTTCTTGTGGATATTCTGTCCACATATTGCTCACCGTGTGAATTCCCCCAGGCACCATAGTGGATCTGTAGAATTCTCTTATAAATTTTATGTGCATCAGTAGGTGGTGTCATTCTACTCCACTTTGGAGCATATGGCCCCCTGCATATGACATCAGAGCCCCTACATAATCGCCAACTCCAGGTACTCACATAAGCCTCTTCATGATATCGTTCACGCCATTGGACCAAAACTAACACACGGTGAGCCACAAGAGTGGTAGCAGCCTATGCTCTGGTAGAATGACCGCCTCTGCCATCAGGAGGCTGTTTCTTGGCCAATCCATAGCAAATTTCGATACACAATTTGATTCAGAGATGATCTAGTGATTGTAGGAGAGTAGGGTCTGCTATCCTATGGTCACCCCAAATTTTTGCTTTTTGCTTCACTGGTTTATGACTTAATGTGGCTGTGGGCCTGCTAATCAGACCCACAGCCTGCTGTTCTCTCTCTAAATTATTGCCAATGCACACTAGGTGCATTACAAATTGGAACTGGTTCACCTTATTGGCCCCTGTAACAGTGTACCCCAGGTACCCAGGGCATAGGTGCTTCCAAGGTCTACCAGGGGCTGCAGCACGTATTGTGCCAACCCTGGCCTGGCCTCCATATTTGACACAACTGGCTGATCACTCAGCTGGGTAAGTCGGTGTAATCACCCCTTACTTAGGTATAGTATGCCTATATCTAACCTAAAATGGACACATCTGTTCCTATCAGCCACTCCTATGGAAAGCCTCATCAATCCTGGAGGCAGAGTGCTTGGAAATATGTGAGATGGTGCTCTAGCATGAGCTGAGCCTGTCTTCAGCTTTCGGAACCACTTCCTGTAGCTGTTCCATGATACTGCCATACCATATACTCTTAAGTGCATTATAATCCTCGCGGTTATTTGCTAACTTTGGTTTGGCTTTATCAAAACATGTCGAGTAAGGTGTCATACGAATTGGAATACTACCCCCTCGCCAGTTCTGGCGACGGGGGTAGCATTCCACCCTTTTAGAGGGACACGACATGTACATAACCTGAACCCCGGTTAAAGTTAAACTAGAGCCTCAGCATCACAAAATGGATGCTGCCACCACAGACACAAGTCTGACCTCCTGCTGCTGGGAGTCCTTTCAGCGAGGGAGGCTTGGACAAAGGGTTTCCTGCCTTGGGAGGTGCTAGAACCACCCCAGACAGGATTTTGTGTATTGGGTAGGACAGGGCTGAATAGAATGAGACATCCCTGGGGCACACAAGGTGTCCCTGCGCATAAGCCAGTCCAAACCGGTGCTAGGGCTTCCCACCCCCAGTCTTGGCGCAGAGATGGACAAAGGAAAGGGGGTGTAGCCACCCCCCTCCCTGGTCCCACCCAGAGGAAGGACATAGCAGGTAATCCGGCCCCTAGATTTGGAATAAGAGTAGGAGCTGTGTCCCAAGACTTCAGATCATCCTGAACTCAACTTGAAACTAAAAAGAAAACTGGACTTCGACATTCTGCTGCACAGAAGACTGAAGAGAATCTCCCTTGTGGCCAAGGAGTGACCACCCTGTTAATACAGGCACCAACCCGACGTCTGCTTTGCCGCCGCCTCCCGCTAGAGCCCGAGCCCAAAGCCCAACAAGACCTGGATTCCCAGACATCTCACAGCCCGATCCACAGTCCCTGAAAAGAAGAGACCCGTGGACGCATTGAGAGACGTGGGACCGGCCATCTTGAAAGACCCCCGAGAAGCTGACTGCGCAGCACCCGAGGCTCCCTCAACGCTGTGCTTTGGGATTTGAGAAGCCCCACCACGGAGTAGCATTTGCACTGAAGATCAGCCCCCAGCATCTCCACGATCTGCGTGGGGCCCTTTTACATATTGCCACTCGACGCGCCATCCCGGCCACTTGCCACGTGGCTAGCGGCCATCTTGGCGACGAAATCTACAAACAACACCATTGGTATGGTTGCTCCAGAATGGCCCTTGCTCCCCTGAAAAAGAGCACCCGCTCTGACCTTGCTGGTCCGAGTAACAATCTTCCTTCACTTCCTGTGTGGCTTGCATTAGCCAAGGCCTGTTTGCTCCAATCAAGTTGCCGACACCGCCATCAGCTAGAGCCTTTGTGGGACAGCTCGTGATCGACTCTTGGACGTCCTTGACCTCTTCGTGTCCACGTGGCTGCGTAGACAAGCTGCACCTCTTCACCTGTTTGCACCCGACATCGCCTGGTTCCATCCTGGTTCCACGGTAGTCACTGGCTAGTGACTTTGAACATTGTCCCCTCTGCTTTCAGGTCTTCACATCTTCAGATCCCTCCTTGGATCCACCGGAATTCTCCTCGACGACCCGCCTGCAGCATCTTCATCTCCAGGCACCATCGACCTGCGTGACGAAACCCGACACTACTTGGCACCTGTGCACCCGCTTCCTGTGGGTGAGGTAACTCAGCAACGCCGGTGTTCCTACACTGGTACACACCTCTAGTGCCTAGATCTAAAGTTTTGTCCTTCTAGGTCAGTCGGAAGGTTCCTAAAACATTAACTTTGTAACTTTTACGCACCATTGACATTGCATTGGTGCATGCGTGTGCTTTAAGCGCTGCACCTGAGTCCCGCGGGCCTTTCCCGACTTCTTCACTTTTAGTCCCGAACAGCTCCAGCGACTCCCCAGGCCCTAGGCCTCTTTCCTTTCCAATTGGTGGTTCTTATACCACTATTTTAGTATAAAGCTTGCTTCAGATGCCTTTACAGAGTTTAGCCTAAGACTGCTTTGTCCACGCTACTAGGATAGCTGGTCTATAAGGTTGACTTACAACCAATCATCATAAGGATTGCTTGGCATGGTACAAGTTGATCACTAGAACTAGTGAGCATCTTATACCCGGCCAACTTCTCACATTGGTGAGCAGCGGTTGGGATCTGAGCTTGCGGTTGTTTTACCATTCCAATCTTTGAGAGTATCATTTGATAGATCATACAAGTACCTGCTAGGTACATATAAAACAAGACTAGTATACTTAAGTTCTACTGAACTTAGTTGTTGTAGAGGATAGGGAGTAGCACACCCTGACTACAACTACTAGATACGTTTAGTAGGTAAACACCAGTGTAGGTAGATTGCAACATATCCACCCACACTAGAGCAATGTCTGGAGCAGAGGGGTCCACTGGACCTACCCCTGTTGAGAGTGACCCTCCAAAGGCACCATCCAAATTTGCTATGCTTAATTTTAAAGAACTGAGGCAGCTGTGTAACTTAAGAGGTCTCAAGACGGGTCCAGCCCCTACCACAGCACACCTCAGAGAGCTTTTAGACCAGTCTGAAGCTCTAAAGACCTCTAAAACAGACCCCACAGGGAATGTTGAAGGAGGCTCTCCCACTGAAGATGATAATACTGATGCCCCTGTCCCTGTTGTCCAGAGATGAGGAAAACCAGAACACTGGGGATACTCAGCCTGAGGATGAGGAGGATGAAGAGGAGGAAGAAGAAAGTGATTCTGATGATGAGATACTTAGTCAGGTGCCAGCCAGAGGGCTTAGCCAGGCTAACTTAAGCCTATTTGGGACTGAGTCAGGGTCGAACCCATTCAGACCCCCAAATGGACTTAACCAGGAGCAAAGGAGGAGGAGGAATAACTCAGGTGAATCCAATACTTCCCAAGCTTCTAGAGGTTCTCATGGTCACTCCAGAAGAGGGATGACTAGCCCTCAGAGAAGGGAACATGAGGCCAGAATGAGAGAGGCTGGGCTTAGGATCCAGAAGCAAGAATTAGAAGTTGCCCTGGCCCAAAAGAAGCTTGCTAAAGCAAGACAGCCTAGAGAGAGTGGATTAGGATCCACTGGTGGCAGCATTATCCCAAAGGATAAAGACAGGTCCTATGACAATAGAAACCTGAGTAAGATTGTGCCCCCCTACAAAGCTGGGGATGATATCCACAAATGGATGACTGTACTTGAGAGAGCCTGCAGAGTACAGCAGATCTCTCAGGAGCAGTGGGCAGCAATCTTGTGGCTCTCCTTTGAAGGTAGAGGCCGAGACAGACTCCTCACAGTTAGTGATGGGGATTCTAGAAACTACCTGCTCCTGAAGAGTGCTCTGATTGATGGGTTAGGCTTAACCACTGAACAGTACAGGTTAATGTTCAGAGAAACCCAGAAGACACAGACTCAGGACTGGTCTGAATTTGTTGAATGTGCCACTAAGGCTCTGGAGGGATGGTTGCTGGGAAGTAAGGTTACAGACTATGAATGATTGTACAATTTGCTTATGAGAGAACAAATTTTAAATAATTGTCAGAACCAGCAGTTGCATCAACATTTGGTTGACTCAGATCTGACCTCTCCCCAAGAATTGGGAAAGAGGGCAGACAAATGGGTTAGAACCAGAGTTAAGCAAAAGAACCAGAACCAGAACCAGGGTGGTGACCAAAAGAAAACAGACCAGAAGGGTGGGGAGCAGAAAGCTAAAGACCAGAAGTCTTCAACAGGGCCCCAAACTACTACTGAGGGTGGGTCCCAAACTTCCAAGAAGAAGAAGAAAGAAGGTCAAAGAAAACCCTGGTGTAGTAACTGTAAAAACACCTCTCACTGGACCAGTGAGTGTAAAAAGGGTGGAGCCCCCAACACTGCAGCCCCTACGGCATCTGCACTCAAAAGTACAGTCAGCAGTGTTGGTCCACAAACTAAGGGGGTAGTAGGTATCACCTTGGGAACTGAGGGAGAGTCTGGCCTAGTCAGAACCCCTACACAGGCTGTTCTGATTTGTGATGTGGAAATAGATTTTTCCACTACTGTCAGCCCCAGTAATCTGGGCAAGTACAGACAGACGCCTTTGATTAATGAAAAAGTGGCTCAAGCATACAGGGACACATGTGCCAGTGTCACCATGGTGACACCTAGCTTTGTGGACCCTGGACAATACATACCAGGTGATAATTACCTGGTGACCAATGCCAGCAATGTCACTACTACACATAGTGTGGCAATTGTTAACTTTTCCTGGGGAGGGGTAACTGGCCTAAAAAGAGTTGTGGTTAGTACTGATCTCCCAGTTGAATGTTTGTTGCGCAATGACCTGGAGAGCTCTCTATGGTCAGAAGTTGAGTACAGGACTCATGCAGAGATGTTAGGGATATCATCACATGTCCTTGCTGTGACCAGGTCACAGGCCAAAAAGTGCCTCTCTGAACCTCAGGTCTTGGATCCTGGAACAATGGACCAAGCACCTTCCAAGAAGAAGAACGGGAGGGTAAAGGCTTTGCCTTCCCAACTGCCTACAAGTGAGGATCAGCCTTAACAGGAAGATGATCTTGAGACCCCTGAAGGAACTGTCCCTGAAGAACTTGAACCTGATCAGGTTGAGTTTCTGGGGATAGGGGGACCTTCTAGGGCAGACTTGGGGCAGGCTCAGTTAACCTGTCCTTCTCTTGAACCCCTCAGACAGCAGGCTGCTGCTGAGGCTGCTGGGAATGCTCAAGGTACCCATAAAGTGTATTGGGATGACGGGCTCCTTTATTCAGAGAGTAGAGACCCCAAGTCTGGTACAACCAGGAGGTTGGTTATACCTCTACAATTTAGGGGCTTCTTTCTAACCTTGGCCCATGATATTCCTTTAGCAGGACACCTAGGCCAGAATAAGACTTGGGACAGGCTTGTCCCTCACTTTCACTGGCCTCACATGTCTGAAGATACAAAGGAGTTTTGTCGCTCCTGTGTAACCTGCCAAGCCAGTGGCAAAGCAGGTGGAACCACAAAGGCCCCCCTGATACCACTACCTGTGGTGGGGGTCCCCTTTGAAAGAGTGGGGATTGATATTGTAGGTCCAATGGATCCCCCAACAGCATCGGGGCACAGATTGATACTGGTGGTGGTGTACCATGCCACCAGGTACCCAGAGGCAATTCCCCTTAGGACCACTACAGCTCCTGTTGTGGCCAGGGCCTTACTTGGAGTTTTCTCCAGAGTGGGGTTTCCTAAGGAGGTAGAATCTGATAGAGGTGCCAACTTCATGTCAGGATACTTAACAGCTATGTGGAAGGAATGTGGTGTCAACTACAAGTTCACCACTCCTTATCATCCACAATGCAATGGGCTTGTTGAAAGGTTCAACAAGACCCTAAAGGGTATGATCAAAGGATTACCAGAAAAGCTCAGGCGAAGATGGGACATCCTTCTACCCTGCCTTCTGTTCGCTTAAAGAGAGGTCCCACAAAAGGGGGTTGGCTTCAGCCCCTTTGAATTGTTGTTTGGGCACCCTGTAAGAGGACCCCTGTGTTTAGTGAGGGAAGGATGGGAGTTACCTCTCAGAAAACCCAAGCAAGACATAGTGGACTATGTACTTGGTCTCCGCTCCAGGATGGCTGAGTATATGGAGAAGGCATCCAAAAACCTGAGGCCAGCCAAGAATTACAGAAAGATTTGGCATGACCAAAAGGCTGTCTTGACTGAGTACCAGCCTGGACAGAAAGTATGGGTGTTGGAGCCAGTGGCCCCAGCAGCACTCCAAGACAAATGGTCTGGGCCCCATACTATCATTGAAAAGAAGGGAGAGGTTACCTACTTGGTGGACCTAGGAACTCCCAGGAGCCCCATAGGATGCTCCATGTTAACAGATTGAAGGCATATGTTGACAGGGCAGACATGGGCTTGCTCATGGCTACAGATGAGGGGCAGGAGGAAGAGAGTGACCCTCTCCCAGGCCTGCTCACCCCTGAACCCTGAAGATGGCTCAGTTGATGGTGTGGCCTTAGATGGCAGCCTCACTGAACATCAGCAAAATGACTGTAGACAAGTTTTGCAGTCATGCAGACATATGTTCTCATTGACACCCAGTCAGACTAACTGGTGTACCCATGTGGTGGACACTGGTGACAGTCTTCCTGTGAAAAACAAGATTTACAGGCAACCTGACCATGTCAGGGTTTGTATAAAGACTGAGGTGCAAAAGATGCTGGAATTAGGTGTTATTGAGCCTTCAGAGAGCCCCTGGGCTAGCCCAGTGGTCCTGGTCCCCAAACCTCACACCAAAGATGGCAAGAGAGAGATGAGGTTCTGTGTGGATTACAGAGGACTCAATGCTGTCACCAGGACAGATGCACACCCTATTCCAAGGGCAGATGAGCTCATAGACAAATTGGCTTCTGCCAAGTATTTGAGCACGTTTGACTTGACAGCTGGCTATTGGCAAATCAGGTTAGCTGAGGAGTCTAAAGCCAAAACTGCATTTTCTACCCCAGGTGGGCATTACCAATTTGTGGTGATGCCCTTTGGTTTGAAAAATGCACCTGCCACCTTCCAAAGGTTGGTGAATCAAGTCCTTACTGGGTTGGATGACTTTTGCGCAGCATATCTTGATGATATTGCTGTCTTCAGCTCCACCTGGGAGGATCACCTGGTCCACCTGAAGGAAGTGCTAGAGGCTCTGCAAAAGGCAGGCCTCACTATCAAGGCCACAAAGTGCCAGATAGGGCAGAGTAAAGTTGTATACTTGGGCCGCCTTGTAGGTGGAGGCCAAGTTCAACCCCTGGAGAGTAAGATCCAGACCATTAAGGACGGGTCCCCTCCAACTACCCATACTCAGGTCAGAGCTTTCTTGGGCCTGACTGGGTACTACAGGAAGTTTGTTAAGAACTATGGGTCCATTGTGACTCCTCTTAATGATCTGACATCAAAGAAGATGCCCAAAAAGGTTCAGTGGACAGTAAACGGTCAAAAGGCATTTGAAGACCTGAAGAAGGCCATGTGCTCTGCACCTATCCTGAAGAGTCCTGACTACTCAAGAGAGTTCATTGTCCAAACAGATGCTTCTGAGTTGGGAGTGGGAGCTGTGCTTTCACAACTTAATGTAGATGGTCAAGACCAGCCCATTGCTTTTATTAGCAGAAGGCTGACCCCCAGAGAGAAGCGTTGGTCAGCCATTGAGAGGATGGCCTTTGCTGTGGTGTGGGCCGTGAAGAAGTTGAGACCATACTTGTTTGGCACTCACTTCAAGATTCAGACCGACCATAAGCCCCTCTTATGGCTTAATCAGATGAAGGGTGAAAACCCCAAACTACTCAGGTGGTCCATTTCCCTACAGGGGATGGACTTTACAGTGGAGCACCGCCCAGGGACTGACCATGGTAATGCAGATGGTCCCTCCAGGTACTTCCACTTAGAACATGAAGACACAACTGGTCAAGGTTAGTCTAATGTCCCTGCGTTTGGGGGGGGGGTTGTGTAGGAGAGTAGGGTCTGCTATCCTATGGTCACCCCAAATTCTTGCTTTTTGCTTCACTGGTTTATGACTTAATGTGGCTGTGGGCCTGCTAATCAGACCCACAGCCTGCTGTTCTCTCTCTAAATTAATGCGAATGCACACTAGGTGCATTACGAATTGGAACTGGTTCACCTTATTGGCCCCTGTAACAGTGTACCCCAGGTACCCAGGGCATAGGTGCTTCCAAGGCCTACCAGGGGCTGCAGCACGTATTGTGCCACCCCTGGCCTGGCCTCCATATTTGACACAACTGGCTGATCACTCAGCTGGGGTAAGTCGGTGTAATCACCCCTTACTTTGGTATAGTATGCCTATATCTAACCTAAAATGGACACATCTGTTCCTATCAGCCACTCCTATGGATGGCCTCATCAATCCTGGAGGCAGAGTGCTTGGAAATATGTGAGATGGTGCTCTAGCATGAGCTGAGCCTGTCTGCAGCTTTCGGAACCACTTCCTGTAGCTGTTCCATGATACTGCCATACCATATACTCTTAAGTGAATTATAATCCTCGCGGTTATTTGCTAACTTTGGTTTGGCTTTATAAAAACATGTCGAATACGGTGTCATACGAATTGGAATACTACCCCCTCGCCAGTTCTGGCGACGGGGGTAGCATTCCGCCCTTTTAGAGGGACACGACATGTACATAACCTGAACCCCGGTTAAAGTTAAACTAGAGCCTCAGCATCACAAAATGGATGCTGCCACCACAGACACAAGTCTGACCTCCTGCTGCTGGGAGTCCTTCCAGCGAGGGAGGCTTGGACAAAGGGTTTCCTGCCTTGGGAGGTTCTAGCACCACCCCAGAAAGGATTTTGTGTATTGGGTAGGACAGGGCTGAATAGAATGAGACATGCCTGGGGCACACAAGGTGTCCGTGTGCATAAGCCAGTCCAAACCGGTGCTGGGGCTTCCCATCCCCAGTCTTGGCACGGAGATGGACAAAGGAAAGGGGGTGTAGCCACCCCCCTTGCTGGTCCCACCCAGAGGAGGGACCTAGCAGGTAATCCGACCCCTAGATTTGGAATAAGAGTAGGAGCTGTGTCCCAAGACTTCAGATCATCCTGAACTCGACTTGATAAGAAGAAAACTGGACTTCGACTTTCTGCTGCACAGAAGACTGAAGGGAATCTCCCTTGTGGCCAAGGAGTGACCACCCTGTGAATACAGGCACCAACCAGCAACTCGACGTCTGCTTTGCCGCCGCCTCCCGCCGGAGCCCGAGCCCAAAGCCCGACAAGACCTGGATTCCCAAACATCTCACAGCCCGATCCACAGTCCCTGAAAAGAAGAGACCCGTGGAGGCATTGAGAGACGTGGGACTGGCCATCTTGAAAGACCCCCGAGAAGCTGACTGCACAGCACCCATGGCTCCCTCAATGCTGTGCTTTGGGGTTTGAGAAGCCCCAATACCGAGCAGCATTTGCACCGAAGATCAGCTCCCCAGCGTCTCCACGATCTGCGTGGGGCCCTTTTGCATATTGCCACTTGACGCGCCATCCCAGCCACTTGCCACGTGGCTAGTGGTCATCTTGGCGACGAAATCCAGAAACAACACCACTGGTCTGGTTGCTCCAGACTGGTCCTTGCTCCCCTGAAAAGGAGCATCCGCTCTGACCTTGCTGGTCCGAGTAACAAGCTTCCTTCACTTCCTGCGTGGCTTGCATTAGCCAAGGCCTGTTTGCTCCAATAAAGTTACCGACACCCCCATCTGCTAGAGCCTTTGTGGGACAGCTCGTGATTGACTCCTGGATGTCCTTGACCTCTTCGTGTCCATGTGGCTGCGGAGACAAGCTGCACCTCTTCACCTGTTTGCACCCGACATCGCCTGGTTCCATTCTGGTTCCACGGTAGTCGCTGGCTAGTGACTTTGAACATTGTCCCCTCTGCTTTCAGGTCTTCACAGCTTCAGATCCATCCTTGGATCCACCGGAACTCTCCTCGACGACCCGTCTGCAGCATCTTCATCTCCAGGCACCATCGACCTGCGTGACGAAACCCGACACTACTTGGCACCTGTGCACCCGCTTCCTGTGGGTGAGGTAACTCAGCAACGCCAGTGTTCCTACACTGGTACACACCTCTAGTGCCTAGATCTAAAGTTTTGTCCTTCTAGGTCAGTCGGAAGGTTCCTAAAACATTACCTTTGTAACTTTTACGCACCATTGACATTGCATTGGTTCATGCGTGTGCTTTAAGCGCTGCACCCGAGTCCCGCGGGCCTTTCCCGACTTCTTCACTGTTAGTCCCGAACAGCTCCAGCGATTCCCCAGGCCCTAGGCCTCTTTCCTTTCCAATTGGTGGTTCTTATACCACTATTTTAGTATAAAGTTTAGGTGGCCCCTAGGGCTCATCCATATTGTGCAACTTTTGTATATTTAAACTGTGTTTTGTTTTAACGCATTTGCTTCTGTGCTCATAAAGAGTATAGGGGATATTTGTAGTAAATAAATATATATATATATTTTTAATATATATCTGTGTGGTGTCCTTTCATTTGGTATTCAAGGGGATTGTGTATGGTAAAACAGCTTGCTTCACATGCCTTTACAGAGTTTAGCCTAAGACTGCTTTGTCCACGCTATTAGGATAGCTTGTCTATAAGGTTGACTTACAACCAATCATCATAAGGGTTGCTTGGCATGGTACAAGGTGATCACTAGAACTAGTGAGCATCATATACCAGGCCAACTTCTCACAGTGATGGTTCTCTTCTGCACAGCTTTTCTCTTCTTCGCTCTGCAGAACCTCACACAAGTTTGTTTGTCCACCTGATAGTCTTTGGTATAAGTAATATAAAAGCTCAGAGGTCTTTTTAGATCTAGAAGATTAAGTCTATCTTCTTCTTCAGATTATTGAGGGGGTGCAAAAATCTAACAGTATGATAGACTGCCCTAAGTGTAAAGGAGCGACAATTTTCAAGAGGAATGCTGCTTTAGCACATTGTATTAGTTTGTTCAGGAAGAAGTCAGTCTACAGCTGCTGTACAGACTGAGCTTGCAATTTACTCAAAGGATTAGCTGGGGTTATCACTATAGGAATGCCGTCTTCAAAGTGACAATTTATAGGGACAGCTGTGCATTGGCTCAAAAGGACTGGACATGTGGAAAGTGGACTCTCTGGCATTCCAAATGGTGAAGTTTGTCCTCCTCCTTAGAGGGCTGAGTCAGAGCATAGCACGTCGGTATGTGATGCTTTGACTGACACTGAACGACATTCTAACATTAGGTATAAAGGATCCCCGTGTCTGCAAAGCCAGCTTGTCTGAGAAGAAGTTGGTGTATAGCAGCATGCACAGAGAGCTTGAAGCTCATCCACATGCTGCAAAGGTGTAATGGCGACAAGGAGCCATGGGGCATATTACCAAGCATGGCGATATAAGATTATCGTCGCTTTAGCGGCCGTTTTCGGCCACTAAGCGGCGATAATTACATTGCCCTATTAGCAAGCTGTCGCTTACTGATGTGAGCGACATCTTTGAGGCAATAGCGAGCGGTTTGGGGCCCGCTTTGCATGTCAGCGATATTTATCGCTAATGACATGCAAAGTGGGCGTACCCAAACTGTTAGCGACTGAAAACAGTCGCTAACATCGCTATCGCCTATTAGCAAAGGCAGGCATAGCGATGGAAATGTTCGCGCTAAGCGCTAATATCTCCAAAAACTAACGCCTGCTCAGACCAGTTCTTAGCCATTATATCCAATGGGAGGTGGATATAATGGCTAAGACCCTGTTAGCGATAATGCGTGAATATCGCTGTATTCTCAGCGATATTCACGGATTTGGCATCTATCGACGGGAATTTTTATCACTTTTGAGATAAACGTTGCTAATAGCACGTTATCTCAGCGATAAAATCCGGCAATGCTTGGCGATAGAAAAATTGTCGTTAAGCCTATTTAACCATAATTATCGCTAGTTGTTGGTAATATGACCCCATGTCTTGAAGGTAAAAGGCCGCAGGAGGAGTTGTGCAGCAGCACAAAAGGAGTACACATCAGAAATATAAGGACTAAGTTAAGGTCTCACTGTGGCATGACAAAGGAAGAGGGAGGAAAGAATTGTTGTAAAGCTTCCAACTGCAGACTTGAACAAATAGGGCTGGCCTGGCAACCACAAAATGGCTGCAAGAGCAGAAAGATAACCTTATCCTGTATTCAGAGCAAGAGCTTGCCAGGCTAGGAACAAAACAAACAACAAACCTCAGCTAACTTTGCCTGGAAGGGGTCTATCTGCTGACTTCCGCACCAGGCCAAACAAATTGTCCCAACAACTGGTATATTTGGTTTTTGTCAAGGTGACATCGACCACCTCTGCAGACAAGTCTAAGGTGTTTAGCTGTTGATGCTAAATCTCTAAGCATGAAGGTGGAGATTGCAAAGGTCTGGGTGCCAACCCCTGCCATTCTGCTGCGACAGCAGATCCTCTTGGAAGGGCAACCTGATCAGAGGACAGGTGCTCAAGCACAGAAGTTCTGAATACCATACCATCTATGCCCAATGTGAGGGCAGTAGGATGATCTTGGCCAGATCAGTCCTGATCTTCTTGAAAACTTGAAACAGGAGGGGTATAAGGCATAAAGGCATGTGTCTTCGAGCGGGAGACACCTTGGAAATTGCAACTAGAAGAAGTGCTGGCATTGTGTGTTCTCAGCGGTGGCAAACATATCCAGCCAAGTTTCTCCCTATTTGCAGAATAGACCTTGCATCACCTCCAGGTCCAACTGCCACTCATGATCTGCTAGGCAGATCTCACCCTTCCTGGCATGCAATGATCCTGGCAGGTGGTTCACTACCAGGAAAATTTGCTGCTGGTCCAGCCATTTCAAGAGGTGCATGGACTTCAGGCATTGGTTATGCGACCCCACCTGCCATTTGATATAGTACCACTGAGCAGTGATGTTGTTCATGATCACCTGTACCTCTTTGATGGATGGAAGAAAGGCTTGTATTCCCAAGCGGATGGCCCTCAGCTGCTGAAGGCTGATATGGACCAAGGACTCAGCCGGAGACCAGAGGCCTCTGATCTCCACCTCTCCCAGATGGCCACCGCAACCTAAAAGTGATAATTTGGTCACCAGTGTCCGCTCTGGTTGGAGAGAGGTGTCTACCGCTAACCCAATCACAGGCCAGTAACCACCACTGCAGATCTATTGCAGTGTCCATTTCAATCTGAACATGGTCGGTGAGGTTCCCTTGATTTTGAGCCGGCTAAGACTTCACATTGCACTGCAGAGCCTGCATATGCCACCTCACATGCTCTACCAACAGGATGCAGGAGGCTATGAGTCCCAAATGGGGTTCCTAGACAGAATGCCTGAACTCTCTTCAATGTGGGAAAAGCATGAAACCGACCCGTGCCCAAAAATGGCTTAGATGAAGGGGAGCATCTGCGAAGGAGTCAGGTGTAACTTTGGCACATTGATAGTGATCCCCAAAGATGACAGGAGGTTTACCATAGTCTTGAGGTGGTTGAATACTGCCTGGCACAAGTCTGCCTAAAACAGCACAGAATCCAGGTAGGGAAAGACCTGCACCCCTACCTACGAAGGTGTGCTGCCACCACTGCCGTCTATTTCATGAGTAGCCGAGGAGCACTGGTGAGACCAAATGGGAGAACAGAAAATTGAAAATGCTCCTGTCCCACCACATACAGCAGGAAGCTCAGATGGGCATGCATGATTGATTTATAGAAATAGGCATCCTGATGGTCCAACATCACCATCCAGTCTCCAGTGTTGAGGGCAGAGAAGATTTGGGCCTGTGTGAGCAGCGTGAATTTGTCCTTCTGAAGAAAGTTTGAAGAAATTGGGCCAGCAAGGGATTTCGTTTAAAATTCTCAGTGTCAGCAAAGAAGGGGGGACTCAGATTAAATGGAGTACCCACACTACCATTGGTTAGTGGATGAATGTAATTATTCTAATACAGATCAAACTATGTTACCACACTAACATAATGATATGAAAAAATGCAAAAACCAGGAAGTTGATTCAAAAGATTATTATTTTCTTTAGAAAAAGATCAATTCAGTCAATAAAAGCAGGGTACAGTGAAATGCATTTGAGACATAGAAGGAGTATCGTGTGTGTTCCAATCTAAAATCACAAAACAAGTCTAAGCTGCTGGTAAATAATAATACAATGATTTCAAATCAAAACACGAAAATCAATGATAACTGACAAGTAGTGAGCAGGGTTAGACTTAATAGTCGACGTTTCGGTCTTTTGGAAAGTTGATTCATAAGACCATCATCAGGACAAGGACTTTATGCATTGTAGTTGATGACCCAAAGGGAGAAATGAATCAAGATAACACAACATAAACCTCCAAAGATGGTCAGTGATGCTTGGTGAAGTTAATCGAAGCAACAAGGAAACTTTGCCAATTGTCAGGTCAAAGGTTTAAAGCAACTGCATTGCTTATATTGAGATATCTGATACACAACAAAGTCATTTGGAAACTATTGATTTCCAAATTGATGTGCTGTTGCCGCCGAGGTCGTAACTTTGTTGCTTCGCTCTTCGTTCTAAAGTTGTGAACGTTTACCAGCTGCCAATCAATTGTAGAAGTTGATGCGGTTGTTGAGGTAGCTGGGGCCTTGATCGTGTAGGGTTTTGTGTGCGTGGGTGAGGAGGCGGATGGTGATTCTTTTAACCAAATTTAGATTTAATTTGCTGCATTTTTACTTAGGTTCTTTTAACAATTGGCAGAAGCCAGAACTAGCCCCGCCCTGTAGCTGTGACCAGTTTTCTGTGCAAGATACAATGCATTTTGTTATGTTTTGTGGGTTGTACTTAGAGCCAAGGAAAAAAAATTTGTTGCCTATTCTTAAAGAAGCCGGCTTCACTCAGGTGAGACCGGCTTTGCTCTTCTTACAATTACTGCCTAATCCCCACATTACTTTCTGCATTGCTAAATTTCTGGTAGCCGCCTCAAGGGCGAAAGCAGTCTGTCAAGATTAGTTATCTATGTCAAACAACTTTTTTTTTTTAACTGTCTGTCACAATTTTAAAATTTGTTGTTAATATTCAATATTATGTGTATCATGGAAAAATTTTGTATGAAATGTATTTTATCCTTTTTTTCTTTGTATGGTTTTTAAATAAGCCAAATAAAGATATTTTGACTGACTGAAAACAACTTTGGTATAGTATCTGGGCTCCATGTTATTTGGCAACAATCTCACTTGTTTCCACTCTGCTGAAATTGCCCACCACCCCTGAATTTACATGGGCTTTATAGGAGCCCTATCTGCATTAAATATTTAGGTGTTAAAACATGACTTAGCCATCAAGATTTATTAGATGGGAATATTGGAGAAGCTATTTGGGCTCTTAGAACTAATATTCATTTGTGGATGAGCTTATCATTATCTGTGGCTGGCAGAATAGTTGTAGCTAAGATGGTTGCACTACCAAGAATGCTCTATTTCTTTAGCTACTTGCCATTGGTGCTGCTTCACCAATTGTTTTGGGAAATGAAATCACAACTTCTGGAATTGTGTTGGGGAACAGGTAGGCGTAGTGTAGCAGTAACAAAACTACAGTGCACTGTAATGGAGAGAGGGATGGCTGCTCCTCATCTTGAATCTTATTACCTGGAGGCTCAACTACTATGGTTAAACAAGTGGATTTAGAGTCAAATGAACCCTGAGGAAGGAGTTATTTGCTCACTGCCTGATTGGCAGGACGTATTGAAAGTTTTCTTGCTTCCTTGGCGGAGACTGCCTACAATATGTCATGAGCTTCTAATACTGCAGCACTGCTGACATAACATTAACATGGCTGAAAATAGTGAACCAGGTAGGAGTGTTAGCAGAGATTGATAGGTGAACTACCTTTGGGGTTAAGTGTGTTGGGGGATTATATCGGGATGGAGTATTACTTAGGTTTGAAGACCTGACTGAAGAAATTGATATCTAGAGGACAATTTTTAATACACTGGGCATTGGTTGCAACAATAAGGAATTATTGGAGAAGCCGGAGATGCTGAACCTGCCACGCATCAGGTGTGTCAATAGCTCCATACAACAACTGGGTGTGTAAGAGTGGTCACCTATCTATATTGTGAAATGTGTGCTAATATACTTTCTCCTCTTGCCGAGTTAAAAATTAAATGGGAGTGAGAATTAGGGCTCCAAATTAATGATGTGACTTAGATAGGATTGTAGCGCATATACCAGCTGTTTCTAGAAATGCTTGGTTCAAATTAATTAATTTCTATATCCTGCATAGAGCTTATCTAAGACCTGACAGGATTAACTGGTTCTTTGTGACTGCTGTTGCAAAATGCCCTATATGTGGGGAGTTGGGGGCAGCGATGTTCCACATGGTATGGTCCTACCCTTCATTAGCGGGGTTCTGGAAATAAGTATTAGAATATATTAATAGAATAACATTAAGGGATATCCCTTGACTACCCTTGTTCTGCTCCTAGGGGGATACCCTCACCCCAAAAATAAGAAAACGACTTCTAGATTTACTGACTTAGGTTTGATTCTGTCAAAACAAGAATTTGCCAATGCATTGGAAATCGACGCAAGATGCTCAAATTACTAGATGGCTTATTGAAATGGTTAGACGGGCAAGTTTGGAGAGTGCTATGTTGTTTCGTGAGATAAAGAGAGGGCAAGGAAAAAATGAAAGGGTTAAAGCAAGAGGACACCTGGAGGATAGTTTGTTGGCCCCAGATGCAGATTCGTCAAATAGCTCCCTGAGCCATGGAGGGTGAAGGAAGGGAAATCCAGTTTAATTCAGATATATCGGGTGATAACGGGTAGTACTGAGATATACTAGCTCATGTGGAATATTTCAGCACTTTATTTATGCCTGCTTTACGCGTTTAGGGGTAACTGTGGGGGGGTGATATTATAGTTTCATTGTAGTAGTTTCAGTGGACCTAAGATATTTACGAAATTTACACTAGTTGAAATATTCTTGAATGCTTGTGGATGCATGTCATATGCAGGAGCAGCCCGTGCAGGTAAGAGCGGTGGAGTGGGGTGGGTGAGGGGGGCTCGACAGACGATGATGAGGGTAAAATTTAATAAATAATTAATTTTCCCTCGTCGTAGTCTGTCGAGACCCACCAGCACCCCCCCACTCCCCCTCCACCCCACCGCTTCTCCCTGCACGGGCCACTCCTTGTCATATGAGATATATTAATTCTCACTTTTTATCTATTAATTATAGTAATCTGGGTATTTCTCCTTTTTAATCTATCTTTTAGTTTCTTTATCATAATTATCTGTGTACATCTCCTTACTAAAGCAAATTATTTTATATGTAGTACACATCATTTATGTTCCGTTTTATATGCTTGTCACCATTGCACTAAGGTCTATTTAATGAAACTAATAAACATTATTTAAAACTAACTGTATAATAACAGAATCAATACTTAATTTAGCCTCCACCCATCCATAATATTGGTGATGAGCCAAAAGGCATCATAGGGGAGTCTTCCCCCGCTCAAGCCTGAGCTCTAGTTTTGTAGCATAACATATGCGAATATCTAACTAAACCCAGGCTCCTATGCTGCTATTGAAGTTGGAACCAGAATAGATGCCTCTGAAGGCAAAGGCCTGCATCAAACTGGCCAGGACCTGCATCAAACTGGCCAGGACCAGCCTCATCTGCAGCAAAGGTGTGGAGGCACTCTCTGGTACCAGCAAGAAGATGTGGCCATGGCAAATGCTTGGGGCCCAAAGGAGTTAATCAGATTCATCCCAAAAAACTGCAGCATTGCCTCTTTGGAGGCATCAGCCTCTGTTGAGTTGATAATGGCCCAGGTGGCATCAGATTTAACTGTGGAATGGGATCTAAGTGATGATAGTGGGGTAGGATTCTTAGAATGCTAACTAAATGACCCCTCACTTAAGCGGACGTAGAAGAGTCCCATTTAGATATTTTGTGCATGTGTAGAGACTTCTTTCAACTTTATATGGGACTGACCCAAGAATGGTGACCTGGACTGGGCCTCGGACTGACTTAGAGATGGGCAGGCCCAGGACAACGATGATTACTAACCTTGGGGCATATCATCCAGGGCCTTATCTCCGTTTTTTTGCATTTAAAAGTCCGAAAAGCATAGATAATGTTTTTGCCCTCTCACTAAGAGGGTACTAACATGCATAATCGCAAGTTAGTACCCTTTTTTTTACGCCTCCCCTTGGATCTCTAATGAGATGCAAAGTGGGCGTTCCTTCCCAGAATAACTGGAGTAATGTCGCTAACCAACATTTCTCCAATTATCAATGGGCACGCTAACAAGCCTAGCGATAAGAAAAGTAGCGCTAACCGCGGTTATCGCTACTTTCCTTACGCCTGCTTTTAGTTTGACTTAGCCATGATATCCAATGGAAGGTGGATATCATGGTTAAGTCTGCCCTGCCCTATCACCAACGTTTCGCTAATCATTGTGCGATTATCGCTGGATTTCCAGCAATAATCGCACAATATGTAGCTATCGCTGATATTTCTATCGCTTTTGAGATAAGCGTCACTGATAGGATAGTGCGCTATCTCAGCGATATAATCCAGCGATAGCCGGCGATAATTATCCTAGCGCTAAGTGCGCTTAACGATAATTATCGCCGGTTGTTGGTGATATGCCCCCTTGTTTCTTGTGTCCAGTGAAGTACTGCTTTGCTTCATGTACCTTGACAGCCTTTGGGTGCATCTGGGAGAATCTATCGCAGGACTTTCTGCCACGCTTGAAATCCAAGGTCCAAAAGCAGACATCGTGTGGCTCTATGAGCAACTTCAGCTTTCTGTAGGCACAGCCCGGTTTAAAGATTGTTGTCTTTGGATGGAACATATTCCCAAGCACACTGTTGTTTGTTAAAGATATTTGGGAGTGGGTGAACACCCCAAAAATGTGCAGGGGCACTGTTCTGAGTCAACCAAAGAAATGAACACTAAAGAAATGTGCTGGGTCACTGCTCCGGATCCACTTCAAAGGGCCCAAAAAAAGAAACTAAAATCAGCACACGAGTGTGTCACCCATAGAAGGCTCTGTATTGCATTTAAGTTTGTCGGAGGGGTACTAAATAACCAACGTGAAGGATATCCCGTCTCCCTTTGTACAAGTGGATTAAATCTTAATGCATTTGTATTTTGACAGACAGGATATTTATCATGTTTGAGATTGAGTACTCGCCTCCAAACACCGGGGGACAGATTTACAAGAAACTGATGCATCTGTAGAGATGCGTCAGTTTCCCTGCGCCAGCCCGCGATACCCATACGCCACCGTGGATGCACTGTATTTACAATACGGTGCACCATGGCGCAAGGATTGACTGATGTGTCAGAAATTCTGATGCATCTGTTGACGCAAACGTCACACATTGCTGGAGTGGTGTCACAAGCACGACGCAACTCCAGCAATGCATGTTGAGGCCTATCCTCATTGTGCTCTGTCACTCCTTACACCTGCTTCAAGCAGGCGTAAGGTTTTAATGCAGTGGTGTCCTAGAAGTCCTGAAAGTATCTTGGGGCATATTATCAAGGACAGGCGATACATTATCGCCGCTTTTATCGGCAGGAAACTGCCGATAAAGCGGCGATAATGGCCTTGATAATATGCTCTATGAATTCCAATCGAAGCCCATGTTAGATGTGAACATATCTAACATGGGCTACGATTGGAATTCATAGAGCATATTATCAAGGCCATTATCGCCGCTTTATCGGCAGTTTCCTGCCGATAAAAGCGGCGATAATGTATCGCCCGTCCCTGATAATATGCCCCCTTCTTTTTAAGGTATAAAACATATTCAGTACATACTTTACGCCTCCATCCTCGCCACACACACACACACACACAAAAACACAATCTCACGTACGTTAACTAGAAACATTGTATTGTTATTATTTGAAACCATTAAGCTATTAAAAAGTCCAAGCAAATTCAAACAGAACAAAAACATGCATAGGTTCTCTCTTTTTGCCAATTAAGTCACCACTAACTGGAAATCTTTTAAACCTTACTCACCAAAAATTCCTTCTTTGTAGTGTCTACTGTAGAAATCAGTCTGAAGAAAACTGTGGTAAAGAGGAAAAAAGACTTAAATTAAAATGTGCATTGAACACGGGCAGAGAGAGCCGTATGCAGTTAGAATTCATCTAATAATTTTTCAGGCTCTTTCTTTTTCTCATTTTACTGTCTTCCCTTTCATTTTCTCTCTTTGTGATTAATCTTTGCTGTTTGGTTTGTTTTTTTGCCACAGTCTTTCTTCACTTCTCCTGAAAGCTCAACTTCATGTACTGTACTCTCACATTTTCGCCTCCCTGCTTCCAGCACTCGTTCTCATATGCTACTTTGTCACTCTAATTCTAATTATTGTCTGCTGTCTTTACTTCTTAATTTACTTCTCTGTTCCACTCTTCCTCTATCAATCGCTCGCTTTGTTTCTCTCTGTTTATCTTATCTCCAATGCCATTGTCTGCGCTGTTTTTAACCCCCATTTGTTTAACCTTTAACTTCTTTTTTTGGTATGTATTGATTCGTCTGACCACCGAGTACACCTATAAAATATCATAGGAACAAATGTACAATAAAATACAATTAAAACAATTATGGGGCATATTACCGAGGGCCTTCTCGCCGCTTTAGCGGGAATTTTTCCCGCTAAAGCGGCGATAATTTTATTGCCCTATTACCTAGCTGTCGCTAGCACCAGTTAGCGACAGCTAGTAGGAGATAGCGACAATCTTGGGCGTGCCAAGATGTTAGCGACTGGAAACAGTCGCTAACATCGCTATCTCCTATTACCTACTTTTGAAAATAATCGCGCTAAGCGCGATTATCTCCAAAAGCTAACGCCTGCCCTGAGCAGTTCTTAGCCATGTTATCCAATGGAAGGTGGATGACATGGCTAAGAGCATTATCTCGGTAATGCATGAATATCGCTGATTTTTCTGCGATATTCATGCATTTCGCACGATTTTT
This sequence comes from Lissotriton helveticus, assembly GCF_964261635.1. Classification (NCBI taxonomy): domain Eukaryota; kingdom Metazoa; phylum Chordata; class Amphibia; order Caudata; family Salamandridae; genus Lissotriton; species Lissotriton helveticus. The sequence goes on along the minus strand of NC_136072.1, from coordinate 31,085,404 downwards.
ACCGCTTTTGAGATAAACCTTGATAATATCAAGGTATCTCAGCGGTAAAAATCGTCGAAGCGCGGCGATATTATTATACCCGCTAACCAAGCTTAGCGATAATTATCGCTATAGCTTGGTAATATTCCCCTATATCTTAAGGCAATCTGTAGTTTAAATTTAATTAGACATTCTTTATTTTTTTTTTTTAATCAAATAATGTTATTGTGTGTGCATGCCATGCACAATTTTAATCATTATATTTGTCCACATCTACTACGAGCTAACAGTGGAAAAGGTTTCATTCCCTTGCAAATAGTCAGAAACATTGATTGTACTGAAAAACCTTACCTAAATCTCAAAAACATGCAGTATGACAGGAAAAAGTTTTGTTTTTTAATATTCTTGCAAACTTTGGTTGTGTTTATTCACTTCAATTACAGCACATAAAAATCAACCAGCAAAGGTGGAAGACAGGTGCATTAAATGAAAAACCTTGGTGTGAGAGGAAGGTAGAGACATTGGAAACACAGGGGCATATTACCAACAACTAGCGATAATTATCGCTGAGTTGGCTTAGCGGGAATATTTCTATCGCCGCCCTTCACCTGTTTTTACCGCTGAGATACCTTGCTATTAGCAAGGTTTATCTCAGGAGCGATAAAAAACAGGCGAAATGCGTGAATATTCCTGTCAATACAGCGATATTCAGGCATTACCGTGACAATGCTCTTAGCCATGTTATCCACCTCTCATTGGATAACATGGCTAAGAACTGGTCAGGGCAGGCGTTAGCTTTTGGAGATATTCGCGCTTAGCGCGAATAATTCCAAAACTACGCCTGTGTTGATCATAGGCGATAGCGATTGCAGCGACTGTTTTCAGTCGCTGACATTTTGGCACGCCCACTTTGCATGTCATTAGCGATAATTATCGCTGACATGCAAAGTGGGCCCCAAAATGCCCGCTATCGCCTACAAGCTGTCGCTAACTGGTGTTAGCGACAGCTTGGTAATAGGGAGATAAAATTATCGCCGCTTCAGCGGGAAAAAGTCCCACTAAAGCGGTGATAATGGCCCTTGGTAATATGCCCCACAGTGTTAGCAAATAATTTGTGCTCATTAAAGAATCAGTGGGATAAAGTAGGAGAAGAGGAAATTCAGGTAAAGTAGCATTGCTCCACAATTTGCTGTCATAATTATGTTGCAAATTATATCTATTTATCTATCTATGTATCTATCTATGTATCTATCTATGTATCTATCTATGTATCTATCTATCTATCTATCTATCTATCTATCTATCTATCTATCTATCTATCTATCTATCTATCTATCTCTCTCTCTCTATCTATCTATCTATCTATCTATCTATCTATCTATCTATCTACATATGTATGAATACATATTCATGCTTTTCTTTTACTTTGATAATTACTAATTAATACATTATTAATATCTTTATATTCTTTGCATTATTATGAAATAAATGTATCTGCACTGTACTATCTTTACAGATAAAGATTTACTCAAAACTGAAAAAACACCAAAGCCTTGAAATTACATGTGTATGAAACGTATAGGCAGATATCAAAGGATTATGACGTTTACCAAATTTGTGCTTTGCAAGGTGGACTGACTTTTGGCTAGACTTATGTGATTCAAATACCATTTTAATGCATATGTTTATATTAGAATTGTCTACTGGAGACTGTGGGCCCGATTCACAGAACTAACTTAAGACAAAATCCTAAACTTACTACTTTTGGTATTCACATAAGTTAGGATTTTGTCTTAAGTTTGTCTTAAGACAGACTTAAGACAGACTTAAGTTAGGATTTTGTCTTAAGTATGTGTTAAGTTTGTCTTAAGACAAACTTAAGACAAAATCCTTACTTCTGTGAATACCAAAAGTAGTAAGTTTAGGATTTTGTCTTAAGTTAGTTCTGTGAATCGGGCCCTATGGCATTAAAAACACTGCCTTAACATAACTCTAAGAGCAGCAGCCGTCTCTTTGTTCTATGCCTACCAATGCCACAAAGTGTGCCAGTCTCTGGCTTGTAAAGCCTCATTCACAAGGCTGGCATCGCAGGCGTGGATTTTCTGAAGAGCTTTCTCAGTTCTGAAAGTTTGCATCTTTGCATCAGTTTGGAGGTCAGCTGTGTTCTCTCAGGCGAGTGTCTGCACCCGCATAGCTCTTTCATACGGTTTCATTATGTGAAAACATTTAAACTGGTGTCCTGTACTTGTGTATTTTGCTTTATGCTCACCTGGTGCCAGCAGATTCCATTGTTACCCGACTCTGTGATTTGCAGATTCTTCCTCTGTTTATTAACCTCATCGATGCTGGTGACGGAACCACTCCGTCACTAGCCACGGACGTGCTGTGCTGGTGACGGAGTGGTTCCATCACGGCCCAGCCACCGCGCCTGCGTGGCGCTGATTTTGCACCTGCGCGGCACGTTCTATTGAGCAGGCGGGGCCGCGACGGAACCACCCCATCGCAAGCACAGCGCTCCCGAGGCTGGTGACGGAGTGGGTCCGTCACGAGCATAGCGGCGCCGCACGACCCCCCTCCCCCCTAGCGCTGCAGCGGAATTACCGCCGCAGCCAAGGGGTTAAGAACATTTCCTGAATTCCAATCAGTGTGAATGCAGATTACTTTCACAATCAATAGCTTTGTTGGCAGGAAATCCCTACGCTTGACCAAGTGTTTGGTCGATAGGCTGGACCAGGCTCCCCATAAGAACCCCAGGCACCAAGTAAGAAAGGAAGTGTTCTCTGAAAAAGAGGTGAGTGGGTGGAGTGCTGGCCAGCGTTCAGGTCGAAGAGCGCTAGCGCACTTTTAAATTTATGAAACGCGAAGCCTGGTTGGCTGCTTTTTGCAGGTGGCAGTGAGTCGTTGCAGGAAAAGGAAGTTAAAGATGTGAGTGACATCTACGGTATATATCAGAAGGCTTTGGAAAAGATGCAAGAAGGGGGAAGAGACAACATAGTGCCTAGAACCCCAGCAAAGACCCTTGAGAATTAATGTACGAGTGAAAGATGGAAGCTGAGCCAGCCGCACCAGGACCTCTCTGAGACTCAACAGACTATGACTAGAGAGCTCCAAAGCAAGCGGGTAAACAGCCAGGAAGGCAAGATACTTTCCTATTGGCCTCCATGAAAACATGTGTGAAAGGACTGATAGTTCCACCTCAGCCTTTTACACTTCTACCCATGCAATGTATCACTAGCATGGCAAAAGCATGTGCAGGCTTGTAAAACACTGGGATGGATTAACCAATGAGGGCGGGAAGAAATTGTGGTCCAGAACACTGAAAAACTTCCCAAAAACTTTAAAGTATCCAAAAGTAAAGTAGACCTTGCCCAACGTCCAGTTATCCTGATTTGGTACAAGTAGGCTATCAAATGCCACCAAGAGTCACAGATGTGGGACATTCAAAAGACTCAAATACCAAACACCCATCTGAGGAAGCTCTACTGCTCCCCCGCCTTATAATCAGTTTCCCTAAAAAACATCTGAAAGTCAGAGCCAGCAGAAGACAAGGAGGGGAACACCTGAAATATCAGAGCCAGAAAAAGACAAGGAGGGGAAACATCTGAAATGTTAGAGCCAGCAGAAGACAAGGAGGGGAAACATCTGCAATGTCAGAGCCAGTAGAAGACAAGGAGGGGAAACATCTGCAATGTTAGAGCCAGCAGAAGACAAGGAGGGGAAACATCTGCAATGTCAGAGCCAGTAGAAGACAAGGAGGGGAAACATCTGCAATGTTAGAGCCAGCAGAAGACAAGGAAGGGAAACATCAGATGTCTAGAGTTTCCCAATGTTGTATTGGATCCGCTCGGTCCACAGACACGCCATCGACCTTTGGAATTTACTAGACACCATCTCTCCGGACGTCGCCTTCCTAACAGAAACATGGATGAACGCCTCCTCAGCCCCAGATATCACCATTGCCATCCCAGAAGGCTACAAGATCATCCGTAAGGACCGCACCAAGCAAACAGGAGGAGGCATCGCCATTGTCCATAAGAATTCCATCCGCATCTCAACCAGCTCAGACGTCAACCTCGCTAGCGCCGAACACCTTCACTTCCAGATCCACACCGACCCCAAGACCACACTCAGAGGCACCCTCCTCTACAGACCACCGGGACCCCGCGCACAATTCAACGATGACATCACTGACTTCATCACCCCACACGCCCTCCCCTCCGAGGACTACATTCTACTGGGAGACCTCAATTTTCACCTGGAAAAGAGCAACGACAGCAACGCCACCACCCTTCTGGACAATCTCGCCAACCTTGGACTCAAACAACTTGTTAACACCCCCACTCACTACGCAGGTCACACACTCGACCCCATCTTCACCTCAAGCAAACATATCTCCTTCAGTCACACCACAGCTCTCAATTGGACGGACCACAGCTGCATTCACTTTGTCTACAAAAAGACCACATCCCACAACCATCCTCAACCTACGCTGCGAAGAAACTGGAACAAAATCACCATCGACCAGATCTCCTCATCGCTTCTTCATAACCCCCTGCCCACTCCTCGAACCCCAACCAAGCAGCCATTAACCTCACTCAATGGCTAACCAACAGCGCCGACAACCTAGCACCTTTGAAAAAACGTCAAATCAAACCAGACTGCAAAAACGCCTCTTGGTTCAATGATGATCTTAAGAAATCCAAGAAACTCTGTCGCTCCCTTGAGAAGGCCTGGAAAAAAGACCCAAACACCAGCACCAAGGACGCCTTCAAAAACGCCATCCGCACACACCACCAACTGATCCGGACTGCCAAGAAAACTGCACTTAAAGAACGACTAGACAACAACGCCCACAACAGCAAGGAATTATTCAACATCGTTAAAGAATTTACCAACCCCTCAGCCAACTCCAACGACATCACTCCCTCTCAAACCCTTTGCGACTCCCTAGCTTCGTTCTTCCACAACAAAATCGCAGACATCCACAACAGCTTCGACAACCAACCCGGAGACCAACCCTCCCAACCTTCTGCCATACCCTCACCCCCATTGAACATCCTTAATGACTGGAACCCAATCTCCACTGAGGACACCATCCGCCTGATGAACTCCATCCACTCAGGATCCCCCACAGACCCATGCCCTCACCACATCTTCAACAAAGCAGATTCCATTATAGCACCACACCTCCGAGACGTCATCAACTGCTCCCTCAACTCCGCCACCTTCCCGGAAAGCTGGAAACACGCCGAACTCAGCGCCCTTCTGAAAAAACCCACAGCTGACCCCACCGAACTCAAAAACTACCGCCCCATCTCGCTCCTACCATTCCCGGCCAAAGTCATCGAGAAAGCGGTCAACAACCAGCTCGCCGCCTTCCTCGAAACAAACAAATCCCTCGACTCCTCACAGTCCGGCTTCCGAGCCAAACACAGCACTGAGACCGCACTCATAGCAGCAACAGACGACATTCGAACTCTACTAGACAATGGAGACACAGTCGCCCTCATCCTCCTTGACCTCTCCGCAGCCTTCGACACAGTCTGTCATAGCACCCTCCTACAACGCCTCAGAAACATAGGAATACAAGGAAAAGCACTGGAATGGATCACCTCGTTCCTTACCGGAAGAACTCAGAGAGTCCGCCTTCCACCATTCAAGTCAGAGGCCACTGAAGTCATTTGTGGCGTACCACAAGGATCTTCACTCAGCCCCACCCTCTTCAACGTATACATGACCCCCCTTGCAGCCATCGCACGCCAACACAACCTCAACATCATCTCCTACGCTGATGACACTCAACTGATCCTCTCACTCACCAAAGACCCGAACACCGCCAAAACCAACCTACATGAAGGAATGAAAGAAGTAGCCGAGTGGATGAAGCACAGCCGTCTGACACTGAACTCAGACAAAACAGAAGTCCTTATCTTAGGCACCTCCCCCTCCGCCTGGGATGACTCTTGGTGGCCAGAGGCCCTTGGAAAAGCACCCATCCCGACGGACCACGCACAGAACCTAGGCGTCATCCTGGACTCCACACTCTCGATGAACAGACAAGTCAACGCCGTGTCATCATCTTGCTTCAACATTCTTCGCATGCTCAAAAAAACATTTCGCTGGATCCCCACCGAAACTAGAAAAACAGTCACCCACGCACGGGTCACGAGCCGCCTGGACTACGGCAACACCCTATACGCCGGTACCACCGCAAAACTTCAGAAAAAACTCCAACGCATCCAGAACGCATCAGCCAGACTCATACTAGACATCCCGCGTAAAGAACACATTTCTTGTCACCTGAAAAACCTCCACTGGCTCCCCGTCAATAAGAGGATAACATTCCGCCTCCTAACCCACGCACACAAAGCTCTCTACGAACTTGGACCCGAATGCCTCAACACACGACTTTCCTTCTACACCCCTTCCCGCCAGCTTCGCTCCTCCAACCAAGCCCTTGCTGCTGTACCTCGCATCAACAAAACCACCATGGGAGGAAGATCCTTCTCCTACCTGGCAGCTAAAACCTGGAACTCACTTCCCACTCACCTTCGCCTCACTCAGAACCACCTAGCATTCAGAAAGCAACTTAAAACTTGGATATTCGACAAGTAATTCCCCACCCTTCCTCAAGCGCCTTGAGACCCTCTGGGTATGTAGCGCGCTATATAAATTATTTGACTTGACTTGACTTGACTATTCCTCCTTAGGTGTCCGTATATAAGTTTTCCTAAAACATGTCCTTATATAGGCACAATTTGCATTGCCCTTATACAGGCACAATGTCCCAGCCCTTATGTAGGCATTAGCCATGCAATCCAAACACAGGCATGGTCACCTACATCCGTCCACCCCAACGTCACAACGAGGTCTTAGAAACCAGACCCTTAAGCTGTTGGGATTTTCCCTAGCCAAGGACTATTGATTTATCCAAGAACTCATTTATTATGCATGAACCGCTATTCCCTAAGGGTTCATTCTTGACGTCTTCCTCTGCTCGACTTTACGTCAATGCAAACATTCCAAAGTATCATCCAGGTATAAATATACCTTCCTTTGTCCATGCAAGTATGGAGATAAGGAGTTACAGAGGACACCTCGACTTAGAGGAGCCCATATCCCGGCCTGATGCACCGACCAGACGCTGTCATCCCTGCTCGCAGAGAATCCAGCTTCCAGTGTTCTGACTCCCTATGCGGGGTGTGGGAGTTCGAGACCCGGAAAGAGATTCCCACCTCTCTCATTCTAAGGTGTGGAGCTGACTAGAACCTAGAGGGACTCTTGGCTTACAAAACTATAGCCTACCATACTATAGGATATAGCACCTACTTCTTGCCTTGTACTATACCTAGGGTAGATACACTGGGGTAGAACTAGAAAGAGACGCATCATATGAGTATCCACGCTTTAGTTGTGTTATTGGTGTATATTAATTTGGGTCATAAGCAAAGACAATGCTAGTGCAGTATTATTTCTTTCTACTGCTTACACGGTGCATAATATATCTCGCATACTGTCTTATGATTGTAACAGCTCATATCTCTTACACGAGAAACAAGACTGTTCAATAAATCCTTTTTATTGAAACACCTGTCTACTCTTTCTGTGTAACTCTGGAGAAACTAAGCATGCACGGTTAGCTGAGTGAAAGTGTTTTCTATTGTTTCCACGATTCTGAGACTGTTCTGATTCTAAAGGGAAACAAAGTTGTCATGTTTATGTGGTTGCCAGAAACTACTCCCTTCTTGCTTGCAAGGAGTTTCTAGTGGCCTCTGAGTTAGCTGGTACAACGTAATTAAGTTTAATATGCTTAATAGGGGCATACTGATCGTATCGTATCGTATCTATGCTTATATAGCGCTACTATCACCCTACGGGTATCCTGGCGCTTTTAGATATCCAGACACTTGGTCAGCTGACTGGTGAAGAGAGAGAATGGGGCATAGATCAGAGTTTTGGGAAAAGCCAGGTTTTGAGGCTTTTCCTAAATTCGATTAATGAGACACTCTGTCTAATCATTTGTGGTACCTTGTTCCATAACTGTGCCCCTACCACACTAAAAGCCCTCCCCCCCCCATCCGGGAGCGTTTAAATTTCCTGACTGTCAACAAGCCGGTACCCGAGGGCCGGAGCTGTCTCGGAGGGCGATACCAGGAGAATCTTTCCTGTAATGGGACAGGACCCATCTCATGTGAGGCCTTAAACACCTGGCAGAGTGACTTAAAAAGAACCCTTTCCCTGATAGGTAGCCAGTGGAGCTGCCTCAGTGCGGAGGTGGAAGAAGAGTCACGTCGCAACCCCAGTACCAATTTTGCCGCCGCAGACTAGACTCTTTGCAGCCCCTGAAAGATGTACTGGGGGGCTCCTAAATATAGGGAATTACAATAGTCCAGTCTGCTCAGCACTGTGCTGCTTACTACCATAGTGCGCAGTTCTCTTGGTAGCATGGGGAGTATTCGACGCAGCAGGCGCAGCAGACCAAAGCAAACATTAGCTGTCTTGGTTGCCTGCGACTCCATCTGGAGGTTTTTGTCTATTAGGACCCCCAGGTTCCGCACCGTATTGGCCGGGGTCAGTAGGTCTTCCTCCGGAGTAAGTCTAAACTTCAATGGGGAGTAGATAGTCGGCCTTGCAGGGGAACAGTAGAGCACTTCAATTTTTCCGCCATTGTACTGCAAAGAGTTCCTCCGCAGCCAATCGGCGGTGTGGCGCATACACTCTTGGAAGTGCTCCAAGGAAACTGCCTGTTCTCCTTCTAAAGAGAATGCCAGCTGCGTATCGTCCGCATAGTTGACCAAGTCAACCCCGAACGATTTGATGATAGAAAACAGCGGCTGTAAATAGGCATTAAAGAGATCAGAGCTAATAGCCGAGCCCTGAGGCACTCCGTGAGTGATCGGCATCTTGCAGGAGGTGAAAGGTACCATAGAAACTGTCTGTTCTCTTTCTGTCAGATAGGAACCAAGCCATTGCAAGGCTTTGCCCCTGACCCCCATCTTTTCCAGTCTCTCTAAGAGGATTGGGTGGCTTACCGTGTCGAACGCGGCCGACATATCGAGAAGTACCAGTACTGCACCATTCCCGTTGTCGGCCCTCATTCGTAGGTTGTCCAGCATAGTCAAGAGAGCAGACCCGTCCCGTGCGCTGGCCGGAACCCAAACTGATCCTTGTCCAGCAAATGATGTCCCTCAAAGAAGTCTGACAAGGCCCTGCTTACAACCCTCTCCAAGATTTTGGTAGGAAAGGGAAGCTGGGAGATTGGGCGAAAGTTGACTGGGTTTGTGGGGTCTAAGGAAGGTTTTTTAATCAGAGGTGTCACCACTGCCTGTTTCCATTCCCCCGGGACAGTGCCTGTTATCAATGACTGATTGCATATCTGTCTAAGCCAGGGAAGAGTTTCGTGGCCTTAGGTTTTCCATATTTTCTGTGGCAAAGGGTCAGAGGGAGATCCTGAGGATATATTTTGCACTTTCTCGCTAAAGGCGGAGTCAGAGAGAGCCTGAAAGCCATCAAGAGTGTATAATTGGCTTGGGCCCCCTCCGTCTCCAGTAGTCTATGGGGCTGGGTGTCGGTATTAAGCACCCCAAGTGATCTGACAATCTTTCCCACTTTATCCAGGAAGTGCAAAGCAATATCATTGCATAATTCCTGGGAGGCCACCACTTTAGTGCTCAGGCATGTTGGAGCTGATAGATCTCTGACTATCCTGAAGAGTTCTCTAGTCCCTTTAGAGGCGTGCGAAATGGAATTAGCATAGAACTGGGCCTTGCAGCCTAGGATCTGTTGTTTATACACAGTCTGTGCTGCTCTCAACTTAAGCCTGTCTCCCTCCAAAGAGCCCTTCCTCCATTTCCTTTCCGCCTTCTTACACAACAGACGTCGGTGTTTAAGTTCATCATTATACCATGGTGCTGAGGTTTTATTCCTTATTTTGATTTTTTTTATCGGGATTATTTGATCCAGTGCACTCACGATATAATTCTGACAGATGTTGTAATTAGTCTTCACTGAGGCGGAGGCGCAGAAAAGGCTGTCTGGTGGTGGAGTTAATTTGGCCCCCCGACCTACCCAGCTTCGCCCATTCTCTTCCGACCCTAAATGCCACAGATGTCTTAGCTTGTCCCGTGTGTTCTGGGAGTAGGGTTTGAAATAAGACTAGATGATGGTCAGTCCAATTTTGAGGTGTAACGCTCAGTACCTCAGTCTCCAAGGCAGATCTAATTCCTATGCCAAACCTATAGGGTGTATTATTCCAATGCGCAGAGCCTATTAGGGAAATAGGAACTACACTACACCAGTGCTGGCAAGTGATAACCTCAGTGCCTTTTTATGGTCTCATTCTCAAGTGGCCAGCTAACATGGTGTTATTCTTTCAAGGGTTAACAGAGTCTCTGCCTATCTGCTAATATGTACTCAATAAAGATATGGACATTCTTTATTCCTGGAGGAATGGCTCCCCATCGACAAGAGGATCACGTTCCGGCTCCTCACCCACGCACACAAGTCTCTCCACGACCTGGGCCCCAAGTACCTCAACGACCGCCTGACCTTCTACACGCCCACCCGCCAGCTACGGTCCACCAGCCTCGCCCTCGCAGCCGTTCCACGCATCCGAAGAGCCACCGCCGGAGGAAGATCCTTCTCTTACCTGGCTGCCAAGACATGGAACTCCCTCCCCATCCACCTTCGGCTGACACAGGACCATCTCGCCTTCAGGAAACAACTCAAGACCTGGCTGTTCGAGCAGTAGCATACCCCTCCCCCCAAGCGCCTTGAGACCCTCCCGGGTGAGTAGTGCGCTATACAAATGGCATGATTGATTGATTGATTGAGGAACTGCTCTAGTTCAGTTTGCAGATGATTTGTTGGTTGCATCTGATTCCTTGGGACAATTAAAAACTGACTCCCTTTAAATCTTTGCAGCACTGACTATGACACTGGACTCTAGAGAACAATTATAATTCTGAATTCCCCATGTTTGCTATCTAGGTCATAACATCTCTGCACGGGATAGACATCCGTCTGCAGACCACATTGCAGCTATCTGTAAGCTGCCCAGAACAGCCCTTGTCTCTCAGGCATGCATACATTTGGGAATAGCAGGTTATTGTAGCTGACAAGCCATTGAGGTATGTGAATATTGGTAAACCCTTCCATGATCATATAAACATGGATGCCCCAGAAGCCTTGCATTGGACCAAGGAGGGAGAACAGGCTGGTGTTACTTTGAAACAAGCCTTCTCTTCTCCACCTCCCATAGGGCTACCTAATTATAATTCAGCATTCACTTTGAACTGCCATGGAAGGTATGTGCTTGCATCAGCTGTGTCTATATCCTGTCCTACACCCTGCCTTCTAGGCGACCACTGCTCAGGACAGAGAGCCACATGACTGTCTCACCATAACTACCCACTTGGGTGATATCCATATTAATCTCTCTGGTGCATTAATAACTAATTGTGATCTTATGTTTTATGGACTTCCTTTTTACGGTGAGGATTGCCACACGCCTGCCCTGGGCCGCCCCTCACCCCCACATGGAATAAATGTTTGCCTATGACATGTATTTGAACAGAGAGTGTAACAATGGCATAAAAGCAATGCAAAACTCTCGTAAAAATATTGCACCAAAGTAAAACTTACCACCATTGCCAGCACACACCATAAACACTGCCTTTACCTTTCATCATCTACTTCCATCCGCCTCTTTCGGCACCAGTAAACTGTGAGGACGATGGCGATCATCAGCAGCAAAAGGAACGCAAGAGCTCCAAAGAGGATGCCAAAGAAGGCGTTGAGGTTCAGGGCGATGATGTCGCAGGTGGGCCCGGAGGTGGTATATATGGAGAATGGAACACACCTGCATAAAAAAACACATGTGATTTAGCACAGCTTTTCCAATAAATCGGGCTGTTCAACTTCTCCACTTAGAAGTTATTTTTGTTATTGATCAAAACTAGTTATGTCATCTGCAGAACTAAAAAAAGAGTTTTAAAAAACCTGATGAACAAGATAATTACCTTGGGTAATGCACTTTCTAGTAGAGACTGTACCTAATCACAGATTCCTCACCTTTTGAAGATTCCTCACCTTTTGCAGATTCCTCACCTTTTGAATTTTCCACAGGTGTCAGACTGAATCTGGAAACTTGTCAGCAGTACATCTGTGCCCCATTAGGGGGCATCGTGTGGCTCCGCACTGATGCTGTTATGCTCCGCAAATGACATGCAGAGCCTATATAGGCCCCACTTCTATGCACTGACGTAAGTTGCTCTTGAGAGTGTCCGCGCACCTAGACGTAGAGCCCAAAAGACAAATTGATGTGACCAGTGTGCAGATTCCTAGACTTGTGATCTTACTAATGGATAGAGTCCAAACACGGAACAGGGAGGATAGTAGGCTTGGTGGGGAATCTGGGGATAAATACAGTCTCTACCAGAAAGAGTGTTACGAAAGATAAGTAAATTGTTCTTGTGATAGAGAATTTTAGCCACAGATTCTTCACCTTTTGAAAGGAAACAACCTTTACAATTCAACTTTTACAACGCACTACCATTACAACGAAACTTTTACAACGCAACATCCATTACAACGCATGCAATTACAACGCAACCATTACAACACATGACACTACAACGCACACCACTACAACGCATCTCATTACAACTCAGTCATTACAACGCATACTATTACAACGCATAACATTACCATCCAACACTTACCCTACAGTTGCACCCCCTGGAGTTAGAATAGTAATTTTAACCCCTACACTATCCAACACTTACCCTACTGTTGCACCCCCTGGAGTTAGAATAGTAATTTTTACCCCTACACTATCCAACACTTACCCTACTGTTGCACCCCCTGGAGTTAGAATAGTACTTTTTACCCCTACACTATCCAACACTTACCGTACTGTTGTACCCCCTGGAGTTAGAATAGTCATTTTTACCCCTACACTATCCAACACTTACCCTACTGTTGCACCCCCTGGAGTTAAAATAGTAATTTTTACCCCTACACTATCCAACACTTACCCTACTGTTGCACCCCCTGGAGTTAGAATAGTCATTGTTACCCCTACACTATCCAATACTTACCAAACATGCAATGTAATGTTATGCGTTGTAATGGTATGCGTTGTAAAGGTATTATGCGTTGTAATGGAATGCGTTGTAAATGTAGTTTTTAAAATTTCGTTGTAATGGCATGCATTGCAATGGAATGCGTTGTAATGGATGTTGCATTGTAAAACATGCGTTGTAAAGGTATGCGTTGTAAAAGTGTGCGTTGTAACGTCATAAATCCGCTTTTGAATATATACTAAAGCAGTACCTATGTGGAGGTCGATCTGTGGCTGGCCTCAAACCAGAAAGTCCTGCAGGACCGAGCAGGCAAAATGCCCCTCTCAGCAAACCTTACAATGCAGACAATAGTGCGTTGTGGACTTATGGAGGCACTTAAACATAGCTGCCGGCAAAATGTCCAAAAAGCGGGACTCCACACGCCAAAGCAGTGAAGCAGCTTTGACCATGATAGAATTAGGACACAGTCCTGACGGAGGCTGCATTTCAGACAATGTGTAGCAGATCTTATTGAAGAGCAGGATTCGCACAGAGAGAGTTCTCTTCTGCACACCTTTGCCTTTTTTTGCCCCACAGACCTCCACAAAGAGCTGATCATCCACTTAGTGCTCTTTGGTACGGTCTTTGTAAAAGCTCAGCTCCCTCTTGGGGTCCAAACAATGAAGTCCCCCCTCCACCTTAAAAGGTTTAGGTGGCACATAGAAGGCTAACAAGGTGATGTTCTGACTGACATGGAATGGAATCACAACTTTAGGGAAGAAAAATGCCCATGTTCGCAAGACCAGTTTATCTGGGAAGAAGGTGGTGTATGGCAGATTGACACAGAATTTGAAGCTCACTCATAGGCCTCGCCAATATTATAGCTGTCTCAAGGGTGAGAAACCACAAAAAGCAGCTGTAAGGCAGCTCAAAGGGAGTGCACATTAGAAATATTAAGGGCCAAGTTGAGGTACTAAAGTGGCATGACAAAGGGAGAGAGAGGAAACAAAATTGTAAAGCTTTGAAAAAGTGCATAACAACTGGAGACAAACCATGGTGGCTGATTAGGCGTTGTCAATAAAAAAACGGAAAGAACCAAAAGGTACCCTTTAACAGTGCCCAGAGCAAAGCCTTGCAGGGACCAGAGACATGACAAATAATAAACGTCAGATATATTTGCCTGGAAGGGTCTACTTACCATGTACCACACCTAGCCACAAATTTGTCCCAACAACACACAATACTGTTTTTGTCGAGGGATGCCTGGCTGCCAAGATGGCCTCAACCAACCGTGGAGGAAAGTGGAAGGTGTTCAACTTTCGCAGCTTAATCTCCAAGCATGAAGGTGGAGATTGCGAAGGAGCTGTCCTGTCCTGCAACAGCAGATCCTCCCAGAGGAGCAGCCTAATCGGACAACTGATAGTCAAGCCCAGGAATTTTGGCTTCAATCCTATCCGTGCCCAATCTGGGGCCACTAGCATGACTTCGGCCCAGTCTGTCCTGTTCTTCTTGAGAATTCATTGCGGCAGTGGTATTGGCAGAAAGGCATTCAGGACTTCTGGGTTCCACTCGAGGCGGGACACTTCACATAGCAGTGATGTTTCTGTGATCACTTGCACTAGCCTCCCCTTGATAGAACGAATGAAGTCTTTCAATGCCAAGCGGATGACGCTCCACTCCAGAAGGCTGTCATGGAGCCAGGACTCTACAAGGCTAGTGGCATCTGATCTCCAGCTCTCTCAGATGGCCACCCAACCCCGAAGTGATGCACTGTGGCTGACCCAATGGCAGTGCAGTTACCACCACTACAGATCTTTTGCAGCCTCCTCTAAAATCTGAACATAGTCGGAGAGGTCCCCTTGATGCTGAGTCCACTGAGACTTCAGATCACACTGCAGAGCCCGAATATAATGCCTTGCATGGTTGACCAGCAAGATGCAGGAGGCCATCAGTCCCATCAGCCTCAGAGTTGACCTCACTGAAACCAAGACTAACAGCCAGATTCATCAACGGGAATTCGGCTCGCAAAGGGCCAGATTCTGATAATCTGGCCCTTTGCGAGCGCAATTTTTGCATTTGGGATTCATCATCCCAAATGCAAAAAGCGCAAATTGCGAAATCGCTAAATTGCGAGGAATTGCATTTAAGGAATCTCTATTTGAGATTCCTTAAATGCAATTCATGAATCATTTTAGAATTGCGAAATCGCAATTTTTGGCTGCTATTTACCGCGAAGTCTGACTTCGTGGTAAATAGCGAAAACGTAGAAAAATGCACTTTGGACATGTGTGTGCGCAACATCAGTCTACATTTCCATTTCAGGGGTGCTACAGGGTGTCCTTTGGACACCCCTGGCATCCTTGAAATCGCATGCTTATTTGCGATTAGCAAATTGCTAATCGCAAATAAGAAAGCTGTAGAAATCGCAAATAATATTGCGATTTCTACATGAATCCCGTGTTGCGAGTCTTTAACAGCGATTCCTTAATAATCGCTATTAAGAACTCGCAAAACGGGACGATGATGAATCTGGGGGTAAGGCTGAAAGATCAGGATCATAGCCTGCATGTCCTGGACTTTCTTTCCTGCGAAAGGGCACAAAACCGAACGGTGTGCACAATGGCTCCGCTGAAGGGGAGCGTCTGAGAAGGAGTCAGGTGTGACTTTGACACATTGATAGTGAACCCCAGAAAGTGCAGGAGGTCTATGTGAAGTAGGATTCAAAACAATGCAGAAAACGCAGGATGATGAAAACCAGTAGTATTTTTTATTAAAAAAGAGAAACACCAGCGCAGCTCAGCGGCAAGCAGCTCCACGCAGCTACTGTCTTCACAGCCTCTCAAGGACTTAAAATTCTAGGTTCAGAAAACTCAATTGAACATTGAAATATCCACATCTTAAACATAAACAAGTTCTCCTTAAAAGAGAAACCATATAATTAAACTTACAATTCATATTACCACGGTTCGCCATAGACTGGAGGTGGGAGACAACTGCCGGGACCAGCCCGCCTTCAACAGTCAGTCAACAAGAAAACTGGTACCCCTATTCTCCAGAGATGAGCTGTAACCACCGCCTTCACCTTGGTGAACATCAGAGGGGCGAGGTAAGGCCTAAGTGGAGCATGGAAACCTGAAAGAGTTTGTGGCCCACCATGAACTGCAGGTAATGCCTGTGCCTGACGGGATTGTGGAAGTATGCATCCTGAAAGTCCTATGCTACCATCCAGTCTCCCGGGTACAGGGCAGATAGGAATTGAGTGAGTATGAGCATTTTAAATTTCTCTTTCTTGATGAAGAAATTGAGAGGGTGCAGGCCTAGGATACGATGAAGGCCGCTGTCCTTTTTGGGTACCGGAAAGTAGTGGGAATAAAAACCGCAACCTACTTCTTGCGTCAGCACCCTCTCCAAGGCTCACTTGGCCAGGGGAGCCATCACTTCCTGGCGAGTAAAGAGAGATGGTCCCCATCAGCCTGTCACAGGTGGGAGGCATGGAGGAGGGCTAGTCACTAAGGAAAGCAAGTAACCCCTTCGGACAATCTGGAGAACTCAGCCGGAGAGATGGCTGCATCTCTCCCGTCTGCCATAGCTGGGGGGTGAATGGCCCGGGCCTCCTCCAGAACCACAGTCAGCACATGCGTAAATGAATCCCACAGTGCATGGGAATGATGGCCCGAAAGGCATGCAGTGTTCACTTACTGCAGTTACAGGAAGAAAACATTTCCTGGCCTAAGGTGTACAGATTCTTGGATTCCGCATTAAGGGGCCTATTATGATTGCGGAATTTCCGCATCCTCCGGGCCGGCGGAAGCCACCGCCGGCCCGGAGGATGCGGAAAAACCGCAGCGGACCCACCAAAGACCCACCGCCACATTAGGATGGCTGGTGGGTCCTGGTTTACGTCCGCCGCTTTTCCGCCGCGGTTGGCTTACAACCGCGGCGGAAAAGCTCTAATATGGTGGCGGTGTCTCTCAGACACCGTCCGCCATATTAGGATTGCTGCCAAGATATGCTTTTCCGCGGCGGGTTTACCGCCGTTGAAAGCATACGGAACTTCACTGCAGGTGAAGGGGGGGTGGGGGTGCACATGGGGGGGTACCTATGATACCCCCCTGTATTTGTATGCAGAAAGCGGCAGGCACCGCGTGGTGCCTGCCACTTTCTACATACAAATGCAATGTGTGCATTTTTAACATTGCTGCGGGTGCAGCTTGAAGCTGTACCCGCCGCAATGTTAAAAATAGAGGATGTGACCGCCATCCTAATAGCACAGGAGGGAACGCTGCAGCCCATGCGGACCTTCCCTCATCCTCGGTGATCGCGGACGGACTCAAGTCCGTCCGCGATCATAATCGGCCCCTTAGTTGGAAGGTTAGGGAATGAGCCAGAGGTTACATTTGATGTGGAGGCTTGGCCTGCCACATTCTCTGGGGTATCGTGTTGCATGAGGAAATTGGGGACGCCTGAGGCGGGGTGATGGTTGTCCGGTTAATAGAAACTCCTGCGCTGGGCTTGGGCCAGGTCACATGCAGGACATCCTCAAGGGCTTCATTAAATGGGAAAAGTGTTTCTAAGGGGGTCACTCCCAGCTGAAGCATCTCAATCAACCACGACATTAATCCAGGACCTTAGCCACCATAGCACCACCAGGGCAAAAGAGGCTCCCTCCTCTGTAGCCACGGTAGGAGTAGAGACCATGCCGGTATCTCAGGCAGAGTGCAGTCCACTGTTGTCGGCCAAGTCCTCACACCAGTCCATGTTATAGTATAGGAGCGGGTATTTTTCAGGGTCCAGTGGACCCTCCCAGTCTTTTCCAATCCCTAGCCCATTGGAATAGGACTCAGGATCAGGCCTGGTGGGTATGTGTCAAGTCAGCGCCAGATTCAGTGTTGGACGACTCTCCTCCGACTTCGTGTTGGAATCAGGGAAGAGAATGGGGATGGCCACACCAGAGGGAGCCGGCGGAGCTGGGAGCGTCAACATTGGGACCGATACCGAGAAAGTTCAAGGTGGCACGACTGGCTCCAGTTCGGTCCCATCTGAGGATCCAAGGGGCCACTGGGGTTTGGACACCCAAATATGAGGCCCATGGCCTCAGAAAATTCACAAAGTTGGGCCGGAGTTACTCTAGCTCCCGGAAACTGGAGGAGATGCAGGAAGGGCCCAGACTCAACTGTGGAGCTAGGCTTTGAATGACAATGCTCTCCCTTCTCATTGGAGACTTCGACAGATGGGGCAAAGTTTAAGACATCGTTGACTTCTTGCTATTCTTCTTTTTGTGAGACTTACCGGAAGATGACTTTGAGTGCGACGAACATCTAGGGCTCTGAGACTGATCCCCGGGCCCTGCTTTCGACCAGGATCAAGACCGTCGTGGTGTTGCTCATTGAGTGGCAATGAGCTTGGGGGACTCCCTCCTGAAGGCCTTAAGGACACATGGCAGGGTACTTGATGCAGGTCTCTGCATCGTAATCACGTTCGAGGCATCAGAGGCAAACAAGATGCGGACCCGTCACTGACATCTGTTGGTGACATGCACCACAAGGCTTGAAGCCTGCTTTCCTGGTCGACAGTAAGCCGAAAAAGAGTCAGTCAAAACAATGACTGGGGGTAGCTTTCTCCAGATCTGCACTAAAAGGCACTGAAAGAAAATAACTAATGTCAGTGTGCGGGATGGCACCTATATAGTCATTGCGCATGTCACTTTTGGCATGCAGGGGTCTTGCTCACAAAACAATTCCGGAACCAGTCTGACGCCTCTGGATAATTCTAAGGTAAGGGATCTGCAGCTTGAAGGCTCTGTCAGCTGGCCCATCCTGCCAACATCCAATCTCCCATTGTGTTGCGGTTTGAGAGGAATACACAAGGCCAACGGTCAACTACATCTAGTCATATGACCCATGAAAGAGGCTGCAGGCACTAAATGGTTAGGATAAGAACATTTCCGCTTTTTAAAAGGTTGATTTTCAGAACTGTGACTTAAAATCCGACTATACCACTATAAAGGATTTTATATTGCAATTTCTAACATTACATTTCCACTTGCTCCTCAACAAAAGTTATCACTTATTAACTGTAACAAGATAACCCAATGTTATTTAATGGGAGCGGTAGGTCTCACAGTAGTTAAGTGAATTTGCGAGCTTGTCAATGTCAGAACTAAACTTACAAGTACATGCCCAGCATTTTAAATACAATGGGCCTTATTTATGAAGGCCTTGCGCCGCCGGTGCGCCACATTTACAATGGGAAAAAGTGATGCACCGGCGGCGCAAGGCCTTCATAAATAAGGCCCAATGAACCCTGCCCTATCAACTGTTTAGGGCCTACTCTAGAGGTGGCTCATATGTATGAAAAAGGGTGTTGTAGGTTTGGCAAAAGGTTTTATTTTTCCATGTTGAAGTGCAAGTTTTAAACTGCACCCAGGCTGCAATGGCACAACTGAGAAATGTTTAAGGTGCATTTATGCCCACTAGAAGTATTTAATTTATCAGCCCTGGGTATGTGGTAAACCACTTTGTTAGGAACTTATAGGTAGAGTAAATGCAATAATCAGGTGTAAGACAATTTTATCATGTTTTGGAGAGCGAGCAAAATCACTTTAGCACTGGTTAATCAGTTAAATGTCATCATGTGTTTGGATTAAGAATGCTAGACTCCTTAGTATTACCAGGTGACTTTGGTTCACAATTTTCCTGTGTGCAAGCTTCATTGAATCCCCTGTAATTTCAGACAACAGACTCTTAGGGAAGGGTCCTTGGGACGGGGAGTAGCTGCACTGCAGGAAAGGTTTGAGAGACCATTAAGTTTATGAATGGAGTGTCAGCCCTGAGCTCTGCTCTAGGCAGCCATGTCTGGTTTTCTGTGTAATAGGTCTATCATGCCATTGGCTTAGTATGGGGGGCTTTGATCAGCCCATAGAAGTATTACCAAATGCTATTGGCTCTTTGGTCTGGTATTCCATCTTCTATGGAATGCTAGAAATCCAATGAATTAGGAACTAGTTTACACCTCAAAAGTGCTCTAATTCATTACACATTACATTTAATATCTCACAGATGCAATCTATTCACAAAACAATCATTTGAATTTAGTTTTTACACTGTATCAAACTTAGGTGAGGCTTTACTCTGTACTCAAAATGTAAGCGAGACCTACAGGGTTTGATCATGCTTGTGCCATGCCTATTTGTTTTCAAGGTGATCTCTGAACTATGGGCACATGTCAGATGGGAGATGGATCATGTAAGTCTCACCTCTCAGTGGCATAGCTTGCAGAACTTTCAGCGTTCTTGACTGTCAGGATACTTTGTTCATTTTGTTCTTTCTTCATGTACCCTTATATATTTTCTTCTTTTCTGTCCAGGACGGGAAGACGATTACACATACACTATTCAGGTGATATGGTTTATTTTTAACTTAGCAGTAGCACTAATGGTCCTGAGGAAGCAGCAGGAGACCTATAGGCTCCAGTTGACTGCAGAAACATGTCGACCTTACATCTTTTTTAGTGGTCATTTGTTACACTACTAATTACACTGTTTTTATTGATTTAGGAGTGTGAGGGTGCATATTAAAGATTTTTTTCCCTGATCACGACCTAATTTTAGTGTTTTTCTCTTTTCTTTTTTCACTTCACACATTTCTCAAGCACTGCTACTCAGTTCCCCACTAGGCACACCATATTCACATCTGTGATACTGTCTTCGGGATACCCACTGGCTTGGTTATATCATCTGCCGAGTCAGGTGTGGTTTCCCTTTACTTTGATATGTACAAGAGATCCCAGATGATGAAGGGCGGTCTCGATGGTGGACTGATGGGAACTCGTTTTAATTGATAAACTTTTCCCTTTCTTCTTTTTTGTTTATTTGGGTACATGATTAGATTGGCTTTATATTTGTGGACTCAATGCTAATTGAGGTTGGTGCCATTTCTAATCAGGGGGTTTACCAGTTAGGGTCTTGAAAACATACCCCTGGGACCTTCTCTTTATGTTTAGTTGTCAGGATAATGGCCATAGACCCCAGAGAGTACCTACTTCATAAGTGCATTTACTCACGTGCAGAGAGGACCCGTAGAAGTCAGGTTGCAGGTGGCGTTATTCTTACAAAAATCTTTGCATCTGGATTCACACATAAACGTGTTTTGATTCACTGTATACATACTGTCTGGAAACCCAGCACATCCTAAGGTTGTCAGCAGCTCTTCCTTGCTCACTGCAAAATGTAGAGATATTAGATTAATTTTTAACATGTAGAAGGGTTAATTTACAAATCCTTAAAATGTAAAATGTGTATACTTCATACTGATACTATATTGATTTCACTTCATAAAATTAATTAGTTGCTGAAAGAGATGAGATGCAGACATTTAAGGACATGATGTAAACTTTGGTGGCATTGTACAGTTCTATACTTTTAGGGAAAGCTGACAATGTCCCTGCTTAAGTCCCTCCTCCGTTGAAACAGGATGAGGAAGGAGGCTTGCCGGTTATCCGGTGGACTCTGAAATCGTAGGATTTTTCAACACTGGCAATCTCTGAGTCCTCCAGCATTGTGAAATGCAGCAAGAAATGTTAGAACATAACAGCATCCCCCACAGTCTACTGAAAGTTTCAGTGACTACATTTAAGCAAGAAGAACAGGAGATGAACGGAATGCTGAACGATGTCAAACACTCACCCCAGCACAGTGACCTGGGCCTACATCCATAATTATTTTGCTCACCATGCAATTCCAGTTTGGAACCAGCCATATGCAAATCAGTCTTGACCCTGCTCCACATGGGAATAGTTCAGTAGAACTGCCAGGCCAGTCGCCCTGGACCAGAAACAAGCATCCTAGGACCGGTTTTGGGGTACCACCCCTCATCATCCAGGATGTCTTGATTCAGTTGGCATGGCGAGCACGGGACCCACGTCTGGGCATACCAGTGCTACTTAGGGCGGCTAATGAGTGATGGACAGAATGCTGATCAGTGTCAAACACTCACCCTCCAATACAGTGATCCTGGCCTAAATCCATTGCTTTTTTGCTCACCACGCCATTCCAGTTTGGACCCAGCCATCTGCAAATCAGTCTTGACTCTGCTCCCCATGGGAACGGTCCAGCCCGAAATGCCAGGCCAGGTCCTCCTTGGACTAGAAACAAGCATCCTAGGACCGGTATTGGGATACATTTAAGCAAGCAGTGACAGAGTAAATAGTTTTGTCTTTTCTATAATAAAAGTGGAACACACAGACGCGGTGCAGGGTGGGCAGCAGAGAAGCAAGCTACTCTCACAAATGCAGGTACAGCACACAAATGTCCAGTGCAACAATACAGACAGCAGCTGTGCACGCTGTCTTCAAGTAGGTAACATGTATATGGTGGGCAGAAGCAATGGCAGCTTTTTGCACACACAAAATACATCTTGTGTGTGTCAGAATATAGTATACCAAAATATTGGGGCATATTATCAAGGGGGGCGATATGCACTTTTCGCCAGTTTAGCGGCCGTTTTCGGCCGCCAAGCGGCGAAAATTCTATCCCCCTATTATCAAGCTGTCGCTAACAGCAGTTAGCAACAGCTTGAAGGCGATAGCGAGCGGTTTGGGGCCCGCTTTGCATGTCAGCGATATTTATCGCTAATGACATGCAAAGTGGGCGTACCCAACCAGTTAGCGACTGAAAGCAGTCGATAACGTCGCTATCGCCTATTCACAAGGCTGGCGTAGCGATGGAAATATTCCCGCTATCGCCAGTTCTGAGCCATGTTATCCAATGGGAGGTGGATAACAGGGCTAAGAGCATTTCGTCGCTAATGTGAGAATATCGCTATATTCTCAGTGATATTCTCGCATTACGCCGCTATCGCTGGATATTTTGGCGCGATGGAGAAAAACGTTGCTAATAGCATGTTTTCTCCGCTAAAATATCCAGCGATAGGCAGCGATAAATATCGCTAGTTGTTGGTAATATGCCCCATTGTTTTTTATACTGTGTCCTAAATATCCTTTACAAAATGATCACCCCACTTGGAGTAAATTTTCTTTAATCACCTCCAGTGGGACGATCCTTTTGTCAATGACATTTAGGGCTGTGCCCATGCACAAGATCCCTTCCCTCACTTTTTCTTGCCATGGCTACTGCAGGTGGAGGAGCAGTAGCACTGGCTACATTCTGTAAGGGGACCCGACATCAATATACCATAGTGTGAGCACAATATGCTTTAATGTAATGCAAATTGGGAAAGCTAACCTGAATTTCACTTTTCTCCATTTAGTGTAACAATGCACATTGAGAAAATGGTACTGATAGGAGGCTTCCAGAGGGCAGTGTAAGGGCCCGATTCACAGAATGAACTTAAGACTCAATCCTAGACTTACTACTATTTTGGTATTCACAGAATGCACTTACTACTTTTGGCATTCACAGAATACACTTACTACTTTTGGTATTCACAGAATGAACTTACTACTTTTGGTATTCACAGAAGTTAGGATTTAGTCTTAAGTTTGTCTTAAGACAAACTTAGGACAGACTTAAGACAGACTTAAGCCAAATTTAAGACAGACTTAAGACAGATTTAAGACAGACTTAAGTTAGGATTTTGTCTTAAGTATGTCTTAAGTCTGTCTTAAGTCTGTCTTAAGACAAACTTTAGACAAAATCCTAACTTCTGTGAATACCAAAAGTAGTAAGTTCATTCTGTGAATGCCAAAATAGTAGTAAGTTTAGGATTGAGTCTTAAGTTCTTTCTGTGAATTGGGCCCTAAGAGTTTCAGAACGGGGCTCAGATGGGGTTACACAAATAATAAGGTCTTGCAAAATACAAGAAAACCTCTTCCTGAAACGCTTGCTTTATCTACCACCGTCTGATTCAAACGCAATCGCACATTGTGAGGCGCGTCTTCAGTTAATTGAAGACCCACTATTGGGACAGTCATCAGTATTCTGGTACTCAGTATGGCAAAGGGAAGAAACTGTTTTTTACAAAAGAAATTATTTTCGATTGTCTTAAATTGCATGCTGTACTTAAAATGCCATGGTTGTCATATATTAATTTCGCTCTGGAAAACATTTATGAGGTAATATGGTCAGAAATTTCTAAAACACTGATGTACACAAAGAAAGAGATTAAAAACACCTTTCTAGAAGTTAGACTGGGCCTGAGATCTAAGGTGGAAAAGAACAAATCTATAGTTGTACATGATGTATCAAATAGCATAGAGGCAAGCACAAAAAATTATCTGTCATATGTGATCTATGAAAAACCAAAGGAAATGATGGACGGAGCGTTGACAATACAAGCACTCACCCCCAGTCAACTGATCTGAGTTTAATCCATCACCATTATTTAGCCCACTCTGCCACCCCAGTTCAGACATGGCCATATGCAAATCAGTCTGACCCTGTGCCTCATGGGAACAGTCCAGCCCGAACTATGCGACCTATGCTCATCATCTATTTGTGCTAATCAGATTAAGATGCGGCATTGCTCACCATCTTGTAGGTTTCCCTACTATACGGATTCATCCGCCTGAAGATATGCCATGTCCATGTGACAACAGGAGTAAGCAGAGTACAATGCATTTTTTGCTATTTTGTAATTTTTATAAGAATTTTAGATGTTTTTTATTGAAGCCTCTTTTTCTCACCCATCATATCAGGTCACACAAAGAAGCGTTGAAATTCTTGGTGACATTGGGTGATCCCCTGACTTGTTACTGTGTTGCCCTGTTTATCCTGCAAGCTATTAAAATGAGAAAACCTAAGAGTATCTAGCAGAAAGGAAATGACATGATCCATGGAATTTTAGAATATTAGCACTAGATTTTTTATGTGTAATTTTTCTTGCTTGATTTTTGGTGATGTACTAATATGAATTTGGATGTACAGTTTTAATATAAGAAATGAAATGATTTTACCAATTTAATTCTATCCATATACAAAACACTTTTTTTCTTTGTATGATGTACTTTTATGACTATCTTTTGATAGACGAATACAGATTAAACGAATGAACGAGAAAGCTAACCTGAATTTCACTACTCTCCATTTAGTGCAGCAATGCACATTGCGAAAATTGTACTAATAGGAGGCTTCCAGAGAGCAGTGTAAGAGTTTCAGAACGTGACTAAGATGAAACCCTGTTATTCGAATGATTTCCCTCCAAACCAGTCACACTCAAATGTGAGACATTTATTTCAGTCATTCCTCTGTAGAGTAGGATTCATTATAAGTCTGTCAGGGGACAGGTTTAATGTCTGGTATGCTAATGCAATCCCTACAGAAAGATAGGCAAACATTCACCTCTCGCTCGGGTAGGTCTAATAGTTCTGCACACATGAAGCCTATTCACAAACTACATTTTGTAGTACTTTTAGCAGCATAGGAATTGTACTACTACAGTACTACCAATGTGCTATTTGCAAACCTACAAGTGTAGAACTCCTCCTCCACTTCTCCTGTCTTTTCTATGGGGAGATTCTTACACTGGTAAGTTTACTACGTGGGCCCTCATTAAATTTTTGTCTTAATTGGGTGGGGTATTTACCATAGGCGGTAAATAGCATGACCCCAGGGTGAGATATTTACCACTTGCGGTAAATACCTACTAGTAAGAGCTTTCAACAGGAAAACAAGGCATAACATGTGGAGCTGGTTTTTAACACACTAAGGGGCATATTACCAAGGGTGGCAATAGGCAATTATCACCAGTTTAGCTGCGATAATTCTATTGATCTATTAGCAAGCTGTCGCTAACTGATGTTAGCAACAGCTTTTAGGCGATAGCGAGCGGTTTGGGGCCCGCTTTGCATGACAGCGATATTTATCGCTAATGACATGCAAAGTGGGCGTACCCAACCTGTTAGCGACTGAAAGCAGTCGCTAACGTCGCTAACGCCAATTAGCAAGGCAGGCGTAGCGATGGAAATATTCCCGCTATCGCCAAAAACTAACGCCTGCTCAGACCAGTTCTTAGCCATGTTATCCAATGGGAGGTGGATAACATGGCTAAGAGCATTTTGTCGCTAATGCGTGAATATTGCTGTATTCTCAGCGATATTCACACATTTTGGCGCTATCGCTGGATATTTTAGCACAATGGAGAAAAACGTTGCTAATAGCATGTTTTCTCCGCTAACATATCCAGCGATAAAAAAATCGTCGCTAAGCCTATTTAGCGATAATTATCGCTACTTGTTGGTAATATGCCTCTAAGTTCTGTATGTTTTGCCTTTTTTCGAGGCCTTTTGCCCCAATACATTTTGGTTTATCAGTGAAAAACTGCAAGGATGTGATAATTATCAAACAACTCGAAATTCAGGTCCCTGTGTAAACACTTGCCTGTGATCAGCGATGCCATTTGAGATGTCATCAGTGATGTCACTGACAATGTCATGAGTGATGTAATATGTGAGGTCATAAGCAGTGCAATGCGGGAGGAGAGTTATAGTTAGCTCAGCTAACTGTAACTGCTGAATTTCACTCTTTTGTATAGGTGAAACTTGAGCCTAACTATAACGTCCCTGTAACGTTTATTTGTTCAGTGAATTTTTACGTTTTTTTTCAATTCTATTTCCTAACTATAAAGTCCCTGCATGTAACATTTGTTTATTTCAGTGAATTTAAATGGTTCTTTAAGTAGCAGTCGCATTTGCAGAGTGGTGGAGAAATGGGGGGGGGCCTCCAACTAGCTCTCAGGAATTCCACTGTGTAGGACTTACAGGAGGTACCAGTAGGGCTTCTTGGCCCCCAAGGTCTCACTGGAGTAAAGTGGACCTCATCCCCCAACCAGTAGTGCACCAGGAGCTGCGTTTGCCGAGTGGTGGAGAAAGGAGGCATGATCTGTAAAGACCTTTTAGCAATCCCGCTGCGTGTGACTTACTGGAGGTAACAGGATGACAACTACCCTTCCTGTTACCTCCAGAAAGTCCCACACAGGAGGATTGCTGAGAGGTTGTCAGAAGCCACGCCCCCTTTCTCCACTACTCTGTAAGCGCACCTCCTGGCACACTTCTAGTTAAAGGATGAAGTCCCCTTGGTTCTTGAGGGTCCCTGGAGGCTAACTACCCCTCCTGTTACCTCCAGTAAGTCCCACACAGTGGGATTGCTGAGAGGTTTTCAGAGGCCCTGCCCTCTTTCTCCACCACTCTGCACACCCCCTACTAATGCACTACTGGTTGGGGGAAGATGTCCACTTTAGTCCTGAAACCCTCAAGAGTAAAGTGGAATTTATCCCCCAACCAGCAGCACGCCAGGAAGTGCCCCGGTGCCCAGCCTTTGGAATAAAAAAAAAATATATATACTTAGGGGAGCGGAGCCGATCACCCCCCCTCCCCTCTGAGGCTAATTCGAGCCCTGGGGACCCCATCCCCACGGGGCTGCCCCTTTAAAAAAAATATATATATATAAAAAGTGAGGGGGACTGTGAGGCATCCAGCTGATGCAAAGTTGAACCACTTCTGCTGTATTCAAACGTAAGCTCCTGCATCAGTGAATTGCATATTACATGTTACAGTTGAATGTGACATAAACAATAGCTATTACACTTGAATGACTCTACATGCTATAAGGAAAATAAAGGTAGGATACGATTACCACATGTATCCTTTAAGAAAAGAAAGAAATAATAAAGAAATTGCAAAATGTAATCATCAAACTTTTTAGGTACCTTGGCAGTGCTTTTTTGTAACGCTAAATTATCAACAATAGAATAGTCAGCAATCTGCTGTACAGTAGATTCAATGTGGTGTGTGTGTCAGAATTGGTAGTAGTTCTACCCACATTGGAACTTTGAGGATGAATACAAACATTGCGCTTCTGAGAAGCACATTCGGTACCTTTGTAGTCAAACCATACATTATTGTCTTCAGCTGTTTCAAAAAAACATTCTTGTGTAGAGAGCTAAGGCATCAAGCTGAGACAAACTCCAACCGCTTCTGCTGTAGTCAAATCGAAGCTCCTGCATCAGTGAATTGCACATTATATGTTACAGTTCTATGTGAGATACACAACAGCTATTAGACATGAATGAATAAATTGTATAATGAAAATAAAGGTAGTTTACGATTACCACACTGTGCCAAGCAGTTCCTATACAAAGTCGTCTTTTTTAGTTTTTAATGTCAGGTTGTGAGCAGAGGCTGTGTTTGAGTACATTTGTGTGAAAGATCTTCGTGAATAACAGGCAGGCAGAGAGGCGTGTGCACAAAGAATAGACGTGGTTTCTAAATGGGTGTTGGGTTTAGGCTAATTTAGGAAGTAAATAGCGTATTTGCATAGGCCATACATCACCGATCCTTGGTTAGAGTGGAGACGTAAGGGGCAATAATGAAGACAGAGTTCAAATGTCTGAGTATACTTAGAAAGTTATTATATTAAAGTAGTAGGATTGAAGTGTAATATAAAAAATGTAAAGGAAAAAGTCAAAAAAGATGGAAAAAATCCATTCAAGAATAACATGAGTTTCTTACAAGTCTTGGAGATTGCAGTCCAAGAGTTCTTCAGTGGCTTGAGATGCATAATGTTCCAAGAGGCTATTGTTGTACAAAAGGGGGTGGTGATGGACGGAGCATCTGAACCAATCAAACACTCACACCCAGTCAAAAGATCTGGGTTTGATCCATCACCGTTCTTTATCCCACTCTGCCACCCCAGTTCAGACATGGCTATATGCAAATCAGTCTGACCCTGTGCCTCATGGGAACAGTCCAACCCGAACTGCCAAGCCATGCCTTCCCTGAACCGTAAACAAGCTTCCGAGGACCGGTTTCTGGCATTCCAGCCATCTTCAGCCCGGCTTGCTTGAATCCAGTGGCAATGTGAGAAAGGGAATCACGTCTGAGCATACCCTGCCACACTTATGGCGGCCAAAGCGGTACAAAAGGGGGTGGTGATGGACGGAGCATCTGAACTAATCAAACACTCACACCCAGTCAAAAGATCTGGGTTTGATCCATCACCGTTCTGTAGCCCACTCTGCCACCCCAGTTCAGACATGGCTATATGCAAATCAGTCTGACCCTGTGCCTCATAGGAACAGTCCAGCCCGAACTGCGAAGCCATGCCTTCCCTGGACCGGAAACAAGCTTCCGAGGACCGGTTTCTGGCATTCCAGCCGTCTTTAGCCCGGCTTGCTTGAATCCAGTGGCAAAGTGAGCAAGGGACTCACGTCTGAGCATACCCTGCCACACTTATGGCGGCCAAAGCGGTGCAAAAGGGGGTGGTGATGGATGGAGCATCTGAACCAATCAAACACTCACACCCAGTCAAAAGATCTGGGTTTGATCCATCACCGTTCTTTAGCCCACTCTGCCACCCCAGTTCAGACATGGCTATATGCAAATCAGTCTGACCCTGTGCCTCATGGGAACAGTCCAGCCCGAACTGCCAAGCCATGCCTTCCCTGGACCGGAAACAAGCTTCCGAGGACCGGTTTCTGGCATTCCAGCCGTCTTCAGCCCGGCTTGCTTGAATCCAGTGGCAAAGTGAGCAAGGGACTCACGTCTGAGCATACCCTGCCAAACTTATGGCGGCCAAAGCGGTACAAAAGGGGGTGGTGAAGGACGGAGCATCTGAACCAATCAAAAACTCACTCCCAGTCAAAAGATCTGGGTTTGATTCATCACCGTTCTTTAGCCCACTCTGCCCCCCCAGTTCAGACATGGCTATATGCAAATCAGTCTGACCCTGTGCCTCATGGGAACAGTCCAGTCCGAACTGCCAAGCCATGCCTTCCCTGGACTGGAAATAAGCTTCCGAGGACCGGTTTCTGGCATTCCAGCCGTCTTCAACCCGGCTTGCTTGAATCCAGTGGCAAAGTGAGCAAGGGACTCACGTCTGAGCATACCCTGCCACACTTATGGCGACCAAAGCGGTACAAAAGGGGGTGGTGATGGACGGAGCATCTGAACCAATCAAACACTCACACCCAGTCAAAAGATCTGGGTTTGATCCATCACCGTTCTTTAGCCCACTCTGCCACCCCAGTTCAGACATGGCTATATGCAAATCAGTCTGACCCTGTGCCTCATGGGAACAGTCCAGCCCGAACTGCCAAGCCATGCCTTCCCTGGACCGGAAACAAGCTTCCGAGGACCGGTTTCTGGCATTCCAGCCGTCTTCAGCCTGGCTTGCTTGAATCCAGTGGCAAAGTGAGCAAGAGACTCACGTCTGAGCATACCCTGCCACACTTATGGCGGCCAAAGCAGTACAAAAGGGGGTGGTGATGGACGAAGCATCTGAACCAATCAAACACTCACACCCAGTCAAAAGATCTGGGTTTAATCCATCACCGTTCTTTAGCCCACTCTGCCACCCCAGTTCAGACATGGCTATATGCAAATCAGTCTGACCCTGTGCCTCATGGGAACAGTCCAGCCTGAACTGCCAAGCCATGCCTTCCCTGGACCGGAAACAAGCTTCCGAGGACCGGTTTCTGGCATTCCAGCCGTCTTCAGCCCGGCTTTCTTGAATCCAGTGGCAAAGTGAGCAAGGGACTCACATCTGAGCATACCCTGCCACGCTTATGGCGGCCAAAGCGGTACAAAAGGGGGTGGTGATGGACAGAGCATCTGAACCAATCAAACACTCACACCCAGTCAAAATATCTGGGTTTGATCCATCACCGTTCTTTAGCCCACTCTGCCACCCCAGTTCAGACATGGCTATATGAAAATCAGTCTGACCCTGTGCCTCATGGGAACAGTCCAGCCCGAACTGCCAAGCCATGCCTTCCCTGGACCGGAAACAAGCTTCCGAGGACCGGTTTCTGGCATTCCAGCCGTCTTCAGCCCGGCTTGCTTGAATCCAGTGGCAAAGTGAGCAAGGGACTCACGTCTGAGCATACCCTGCCACACTTATGGCGGCCAAAGCGGTAAAAAAGGGGGTAGTGATGGACGGAGCATCTGAACCAATCAAACACTCACACCCAGTCAAAAGATCTGGGTTGGATCCAAGAGGCTATTGTTGCCATCGTCTGAGAAAAGCGAAGCAATCCAATTCATATCCTCGAAGGGACAGTAATGTTCCTCGAATGTTGGAGCAGCAATTTGAATAGGGAGGCAATCTGCGATGTTGTGAAAGGTCACACGTTACAGGAGATCTTTCGCTGCTGCGCAGAAATCCCATTCTGCTACGATACTTTTTTACATTGCATTCGCCATTTCTCCACTGCCAGAACAATCACGTTCATGGTTTTCAAGATAATGCATTACCTGCTGTACATCGGGAGCGATTGTTAGGATGTTGGCAAGGCGGAGATCCATTCGCCCGTCAAATGGGCAAGTTTTGCAATCAAACGATGGATGTACGCATTTTGCCTAAGTGTAGATAAATGTTATGTTGTAGCTGGCTCCGATAATAGATAGAGGCAGGTAGCCGAAAAGTTTTTCCGTTTTTTTACAGTATTGATGTAGCTTGGCGTAGAGGCGTATTTTGTCGGACATAGTTATTTCCACAGAGAGCTTAGCCATTTTTAGAAGCAGAATTAGTAGTAGGATGGCCGCAAAGAGAGCGAGAATTATGGTCACTGTCCCTGTTATTTCAGAGATGATCGAATATGTAGTCTGGTATTAAAAGAAGAACAGTTTGAAAGCATGTTAGAAGGTCGTAGGAGACAGTGTTAAAAAAGTGTGCCAGACCTTGAGTGTGACATGTGTTGAAAATTGTGTAACACTTCACAAAGTGTAATTGGCGGTTCGTATTTAAAAGGGAGTGTATTTTACTTGATGTTCATGGTATCTGCAGTCGATACATTTCTTTTGCAGAAATGAGGGAGACTTCTGTTCTGAACAAAAGCGCATTTAGTTTGGTTTGTTTCATGAAATCTGTTTTCAAACTAGGAATTGAAGGCCAAGTTGAAGTTTGGGAGTTACTTTGTGTGGGTGGGAATATACATTGCTACAGGAAGTTACTCTGTTTGAAACAGTAAGTACATGTGGCATGCCAGCTCACATTACGTAGGAGTGCATGTTATTGAGAAGCAGATAACTGCCGTTAGAAAGCTGTGTGAATGTTGGTTTGATTGTGGGAGTTGGCGTCTTTTTAAGAAAGGGTGCAATATTGGGGGCTGTAAGCTTAGAAGCGCCGTGTAGTTGGACATTCTTGCATAGTAATGAATGACTGTCATTGTGGTCGCACTATTCAAATGTGAGAAGAAATTCTGTATGCTCTTTAAGACAGCGATATGTAAATGGGAGAAACCACTGCTCATGAATAAATGCGCTACCTTATATAATCACATTCAACATGACAAACAACATGAACACCTAGCAGACACAACAACACTACATACTGGAAAACCTGGCTAGCCATGTACACAAAGAAACATGGCATGGCACCTGTGCCTCACAATGCAGAATGCGTGGAGAGATAGGAGCAAAGTATGTGCGAAGGTGGCAAGTAATTATCGATTATAAAAGTATATAATGCAAAGACTTGAGGGGATGTGCCAGACAGAGTTGAGTATGCAGAGCACAGACATGTACACGTCAACATACAATGATTGTCTATTGAGTGAAGTGGACAGTGGACGCATCCATGATAGTACAGTCAGTAGGGAAGTTTACAGAATGGTAGCGCGTACATGCCTCCTCCTCCCCCAAATGTTTAGGGTAGTGGGCTGGCTCGGCGTACGCAAGGCTAGCGTAGGGGTATGAAGAAGAGGCACGTTTCTCTGAGTGTGGTTCTCTTCCGGATTGGCGAACGTGTGTGCCAGGTCTGCACAGCTTACACCGCCACGAGGCTGACGCCGTGAGCGAAGGTGGCTGCATGAATGATGCTTTCAGCGTGCTGGTATCTAGAAACCCATTAATAAGAATGGGGTGACCCTAATAATCAATAGGACCTAGGTAGCAATTGGTATAGGAAACAAGTGGTCCTAGACAATTATTTTCAATCGTCAATAAATGAAAACATTACATACAATCATCATATGCGGTTATGACCTGCAAGAAAAAAGAAAGAGAATAGGCCTAATGCATTTATAAACATAAAGTAGTACCCGCAGATGAGTTTCAAGCCAATAAAAATATAATGGCAGTTTATTCTTAGTTATTACATTACATAAAATAATTACAGGTGGAGTGTTTTTTGGTTACTAGCAAGTGGTGTTTTGAAAGAAGTCCAAAAGGGCGGTGCTCAGGCGGTGAAGTAAGAAAAAAGGGGGTAGAAAGAATAAATTCAAGGTAGATAATTCCAACGTATTCAACGTGCCAAGGTTAGTAATCCTTAGCCATGGAGGGAGCCTGTCCCTAACATCATTTGAAACATAGTCATTACTTCATCACAACACAGTGATGTCATCAATTGTGTGGCTTTTTCAAAAGGCAGGGGGCACCGCATATGATGATTGTATGTAATGTTTTAATTTATTGACGATTGAAAATAATTGTCTAGGACCACTTGTTTTCTAGAAACCGTCATGGCCGCTGTGACGCATATATGCCCCACAGTTCACCTTTCGACACCGCCGTATGTGAAAGAGGGCCCACCACGTGCTGGCGGAAGCTCCTGTGCCGAGGTCTGTGAGCTCGGAAGGCTCCTGAGA
Source organism: Lissotriton helveticus (assembly GCF_964261635.1). Lineage (NCBI taxonomy): Eukaryota > Metazoa > Chordata > Amphibia > Caudata > Salamandridae > Lissotriton > Lissotriton helveticus. The sequence goes on along the minus strand of NC_136072.1, from coordinate 31,051,824 downwards.
TTAACGCTGGCTACTCCGACATAGGCACACAGCGCCCAGCCTGAGGCCCAGCACAGTGGAGTGCTCTGTATACTATCCACCACGCTACAGCAGGTCCAAACAGTGAAACGGGGTCTTAATTATATGAATGAGGATATCAATAGTTAAAGTCTGTGATGATTTGTGTGTACCCCCTCCGATCAGGTGCAACCAGCTGTAGGTCCCAACAGCGGAACGGTGTCTTGATCCCACAATGGACTATGTTAGAACTGCATCTGAGAGTGGAGATAAAGGTAATCCCTTCGACCAGGTGCAACCAACTCTAGGCCCCAACAGTGGAACGGTGTCTTGATCACTCAATGGACGATGTCAGAACTGGACTTGAGAGTGGAGATGAAGGTACTCCCTTCGACTAGGTGCAAGAAACTCTAGCTCCCAACAGTGGAATGGTGTCTTGATCCCACAATTGATGATGTCCGATATTACCTGTTTCTGGTTTTTCACAGAACTCCCTGAGTTGAGGTACATCAGACTCTGTGCTTCCATAGTTAACTGCTGCACATAATTATTGGGCCTAGTTAACTGCTATCGCTGGAATACACCGCGGCTCAGCAGGTCCGAATAGTGAAACGGGGTCTTGATTCTATGATTGAGGATGTCAGAAGTTAAAGTTTGTGATGATTTCTGTGTACCAATGAAGTGCAAGCAAAACGGTGTCTTGATACCTCAATGGACGATGTTAGAACTGGACCTGAGAGTGGAGCTGAAGATACTCCCTTCGACTAGGTGCAAGAAACTCTAGGTCCCAACAGTGGAACGGTGTCTTGATCTCACAATGGATGATGTTAGAACTGTATCTGAGAGTGGAGATGGAGATACTCACTTCGACCAGGTGCAACCAACTCTAGGTCCCAACAGTGGAACTGTGTCTTGATCCCACAATGGACGATATCCGATATTATCTGCAGCTTAGTTTTGATAGGGCTTCATCACAGTCTGTGCTTCTGTAGCTAACTGCTGTACAGGATTATTGGGCTTTGTTGACTGTAGTTGCTGGACTACAGCGTGGTACAGCAGGTCTGAACAATGAAACTGGGTCTTGATTCTATGATTAAGGATGTCAGAACTTAAAGCCTGATGGATGGACAGGGCCCATCTTAAGCTTAACAGCGATAAGACGGAGATCCTGGTCTTCGGCAATCAATCACACTTTCGCCCGGAGACCTTGTGGCCCCCTTGTATGGGCCCACCTCCAATCCCAAAGTCTGACATCAAAAGTCTGGGGATTTGGTTAGATGAAGGCCTTACATTTAACACCCAAGCCAGAAAAACTGCCGGAGTCTGCTATGGTCTCTTACGCACTTCTCGAAAAATCATACCCCTACTGCCTACCCAATCTAAAAAGCTTCTGATTCAGGGCCTCGTTCTGTCCCGATTGAACTACAGCAATGCCCTCAACCTCAATGCCCCTAATACAGTAACGGCGAAGCTTCAGGTTGTGCAAAACCTCTGCCCGGCTTCTTACGGGCACTAACAACCGCTGCTCAGCCAAACCAGCCCTCAGGTTACTCCACTGGCTACCCATAATTGAAAGGGTGCATTTCGTAAACTTCTGAAGACTTGGCTGTTCCCCTAATTAATTTCCCCCTCGATCCCATCTGTTCTATCACCAGCGCTGGGATGCTCACGGGCAGCCATGCGCTCTATAAATCCGTAAACATAAACATAAACTGTGATGATTTCGGTGTACCCCCTCCGATCAGGTGCAACCAACTCTAGGTCCCAACAGTGGAATGGTGTCTTGATCCCACAGTGAAGGATGTTGGAACTGCATCTGAGAGTGGAGATGGAGGTACTCCCTTCGACCAGCTGCAACCAACTCTGGGTCCCAACAGTGGAACGGTGTCTTGATCCCACAATGGATGATGTTAGAACTGCATCTGAAAGTGGAGATGAAGGTACTCCCTTTGCCCAGGTAGAACCAACTCTAGGTTCCAACAGTTGAACGGTGTCTTGATCCCAGAATGGAAGAAGTCCGATATTACCTTCTGCTTAGTTTTCACAGAACTCTCTCCGTTGAGGTGCATTAGACTCTGTGCTTCTGTAGTTAACTGCTGCACATGATTATTAGGCATGGTTTACTGCAGTCGCTGGACTACACAGAGGTACAGCAGGTCTGAACAGTGAAACGAGGTGTTAATTCTATGATTGAGGATGTCAGAAGTTAAAGTTTGTGATGATTTCTGTGTACCCCCTCCGATGAGGTGCAAGCAAAACGGTGTCTTGATCCCTCAATGGACAATAATAGAACTGGACCTGAGAATGGTGATGAAGGTACTCCCTTCGACTAGGTGCAAGAAACTCTAGGTCCCAACAGGGGAACGGTGTCTTGATCCCACAATGGATGATGTTAGAACTGTATCTGAGAGTGGAGATGGAGGTACTCACTTCAACCAGGTGCAACCAACTCTAGGTCCCAACAGTGGAACGGTGTCTTGATCCCACAATGGATGATGTTAGAATTGCATCTAGAGTGGAGATGAAGGTACTCCCTTCGTCCAGGTGCAACCAACTCTAGTTCCCAACAGTGGAACAGTGTCTTGATCCCACAATGGACGATGTCCGATGTTGTCTGCTGCTTTTTTTTTCAGAACTTCGTCTATTGAGGTGCATCACACTCTGTGCCTCCATAGCTAACTGCTGCACCTGATTACTGGGCTTAGTTGACACTAGTCGGTGGAGGATATTGTGGTACAGCAGGTCCAAACAGTAAAACGGGGTCTTGATTCTATGATAGAGGGTGCCATAAGTTAAAGTCTGTGATGATTTCTGTGTACTCCCTCTGATCAGGTGCAACCAACTCCATGTTTTCGAATCCAACAGTACGTGGCTGTGAGGTGTTAATGACCACTGCCTCTAGCCTACACTGCGGTTAGCAGGGTTCATAATTCAGATCGACTGGTGATTGTTTAATTACAGAATCTGGTAGTCAAGTAACTACAACGTCTATATTGAAATATACACAATATTGCTTTATTAGAACATTGGAATATTGGGAGGTCCATTGAAAACAATGGAGTAGCTCTGGGCTTATAATGGCTGGTATAAGCCTGGAGTTCCAACATTCTAATGTTTCTTTGTTCACTGCTCTGGCTGTGAACAAAGGCTTCAGGGAGCCTGAGGGGATTCCAAATCCCTTGCGCACCCTTAAGGCTTTGTTTTATTTGTTAGAACATTCTACCCTCTAGTGGCAGAATGTTCTAATAGCCTTATAGCCCTTCGTAGCTGGGCTATACCGGCTATTAAAGTCCCTCTCACTTGTTAAAGGCCCTCGCCTTCGGCTCAGGCCTTTAACGCTGGATAGGGCTTTTAATAGCCGGTATAGCCTGGTACGGTGGGGTATAAGGCTATAGTATACTTGCTTGAAGAACTATTTTTAGATGCGTTATAGGTTTAGTAAAATGACCAAAATCATCTTGCAAGTCCAAAGGAACAGTGATTAGTGTAGACTGTGGACAGATGAAATCCCAATTCAAATTGTTTCGATTTATTTATTGTAGAGTTTTCTGTAGTTTTGTTGTTGTATTTTGTGAAGAGGCTGTGAGAAAAAGTATTCATGGTTGTGTGTGTGAGTACTACCTTCGATTAACAATTGCAGACGTAGTGTTCATAATTCAGATCGACTCGCTATTGTAGATGATGCAGTCCTGTAAGAAGAGACATTGCGCTCTGCCTGCACCACTCACACGCATTATTGCAGGCTCCGCACACGGTCTTTGTGGCTTCACGCATTGAAAACTGTGGAGCCCAAGTCAATGCTTCGTGGCGGTGGGCCCTTGCTGAACAGTCTCTCTGACCAGCACTGCAGACAGCAGTGTTCACATTTGAGATCGAGTCGGTATTGTAGATGATGCAGTCCTGTAGGAGAAGACATTTCTCCAGTGCGCTCTGTCCGCACGATGCATACGCATCATTGCAGGATCCGCACACGCTTTTTATTTGCTTTGCGTATGACAAACTGGGCAGCTCAAGTCAATGCCACGTGGCTGTGGGCCCTTGCTGAACGCTCTCTCAGGCCTATACTGCAGACTTCAATGTTCACATTTGACATTGAATCAGTATTGTAAATGACGCAGTTCTGTAGGAAAAGAAATTGCTCTAGTGTGCTCTGTCTGCACCTCTCATATGCATCATTGCAGGCTCTGCACACATTTTTTTGGCTTTGTGTATTGCAAACTGTAAAGCTCAAGTCAATGCCACGTAGCTGTGGACCCTTGCTGACGGATCTCTCTGGCCTACACTGCAGACAGCAGTTTTCACAACTGAGATTGAGTTGCTATTGTAGATGAGGTAGTCCTGTAGGAAAAGACATTGCTCCAGTGAGTACTGTCTGCACCATGCATATGTATTATTGCAGGCTCCCCACATGCTTTTTTGTTGCTTCGCTTATGGCAAACTGGGCAGGTCAAGACACCTTCCGTAGCTGTGGGTGCTTGCTGACCGCTTTCTGTGGCCTACACTGCAGACAGCAGTGTTCACAATTCAATTTGAGTCACTATTGCAGATGATGCAGTATTGATGGCAACATATATTGCTCCTAGTACGGCCTGCCTGCAGCACGCATCATCGCAGGCTGTGCACATGCTGAATGCTTTTGATGTGGCTATATGAGTGCACTAGAACTGATGGAGCATTTATGATATAATCTTTTTGTGTATTATTTCAGATCTATTGGTTGTGTCTCAGTATACCACAAGTTGTGGTTCTTTTATGATAGAATTATTTCTGTATTATTACACATCTACTGTCCCTGCCTTACTGCAGCACAAATTATTAATTCTGTTAATATTGAATCTCTGTGTGTGAGAATGATTACTGTTGTAGTTGATGCTAGCAGCAACCATTCCCTGAGGGCTTGTTTACACTCACCCCACATGCATCCAGCACAGACGTCACTGGCTATGTGACCCTAGTAATAAAAAGAAGTTGGGTGCACGTGCCCGTACCCACTTCCACTATCTATCTGTGTCCGTGTGTTCATTATCTATGCATGATACTGTCTCTGGGTCATACTACATTACGTTGTGCTGTGGACAGCGTATGCAAACATGTTACCTCTGATATTGGAGAACATTTTTGGTTATGTAACTTTAAGGTGTATGGCTATCACAGGTGGAAGACTACTTTAAATACCATGATTATTGATGAAGATGATGGTTGCTTATTGTGTGCAGTCTAAGATATGTGTATATTGCAAAAAGTTTAGAAAAAAGCTCTCTATGCAGAGAGGCGTGTCTCTTGAAATGGAGAACAGATATTGAAAAAAATGGGTGGCGATTTCGAACCTTTACAATGGGAAATGTTATGAACTAATGAAATGCTTTTTTTATGGTCACATGGCAATTGCGCACTCAGTGCACAATGAGACCGCACCCAATGTGATTTTGAGAAAATATATTTACTATAATATAAGTTTATAACTATTAGAAATATATAAATGTTTAAAATATTTTTAATTATCGCTTGCTCTCATATACACTTTAAAGTTATTTAGATATAGTTTTGAGACAAAAGAAATGAGGGTATGGCGTATGGGGCGCGACACCGTACCTCTAGGACATAACACAGGGAATGGCAGCATGCATTCGCCGCATTCGCAACGCGCAGCGGGCATCACCCTATACGTACATGACGTAACACGCCGCTTGGTAGTGCGTACTGGTCGCATACCACAGTAGCAGCTGGCACAAACTCATACGTATATGTTGTTATGCGGGACGCGGTGCCACAAACCCGTCGGAAATGAAATGCGCATGATTTAAATGTGGTGGATAGGATTCGCGTGCTGATTGAGCTTGGTAGACTACCTGTACGGGACTGTAGTTTTCTCAAAACAAGAAAAAAAAATGAAATACATATTTTAGGGAAGGCATAAAAGATTACATCATTTCTAAAGATTAAAAAAGGATAATAGAGTTGCAAAATATTAAAAAAGAATTAGGGAGGAGCTTCGCGGGCATCCAAGATGGTCGCGTGAGCACAGAGCTCCCGAGACCCGCGCCGCCCTTCGCAAATATCCTGACTATATCCTGCTTCTTAACATGGGCGTTTGAAGGCGACCTTTGGCTGACCTTAATATTCTTTTCAGAATTGAAATCGGACATCGGGAGCCGCTTTTACATCGATTCAAACTCATACGTCCTGCCCCGGGACGGGGCCGGGGGCTCTGTTGCTCTTCAGGCCGAGGAGTAGTTAAACAACAACGGCCAGAGGGATCTTCCCCCAGGTGGCCTCACTTTAACTTTCAGTTTCACTTTCCTGCTCCGGGCTCTAATTGACTGGCATTCTCTCAGATCTACGCTCCATCCGGCTTGACTTCGCTCTACTGCTGAGTGCCTTCTTCCGTGAGCGTTTGGCCTTCAGCCCTGTTGGCATTTTCGTTAATTTGGCCCACTTTCGTACACTTTTGGCCTCATTGCGATCGGCCATTTTCACCAGGTCTCGAGGGCCCCTCTGGGGCACTATTTCCAACATGGCCACCAGACCGGACACTGAGAAGCGCAAGATAAAAACGCCTCTCCGAGGGGGACAGACTCAAACCAACGTGATGGATCGCTACACCCATCCTAAAGGGTCCCCCAGTGGCACTGGCCGTACATTTGAAGACCCCATGGTGGATCCGGCTGCGCCTCCGGAGGTATCGCTTCAGGACGTCATGAGCGCCATCACCAGTATGAAGGCCTCCATGGGACAACAGTACGAGGCCCTCGCCTCCAAGATTGATACGGTGGCCGTCGATATCACGCTGATTAGAGCGGACCTGGCGAAGACTAATGAGAGGGTCAAGGTGTTCGATTTGAAGACCTCCAGCCTGACTACTGATGTCACGGACGTACAGACTGAGATCGGCAACTTGCGTTCTTCACAGGACTTGATGGCCCGTCGGCTTGAGGATTCTGAAAATAGGGCCCGGCGTAATAATGTACGCATCATAGGTGTTCCGGAAAATTCCGAGGACGCTGCCACCGACCTCTTGGTGGAAGATCTGGTCCTGAATTACCTCACCCCCACCGGACTCAGTAAATTCTTTGCCGTTGAACGGGCCCATCGATTTCCTGGCGGGAAGCTGAAGCCGGGTGCCCCCCCGAGACCCATTATTGCCAAACTCTTCCACTTTCGGGATAGGGACGCTATCCTTCGAGCTTCTAGGGAGAGCGGCCCTGTGAAATTTGAAAACGCTACTGTGAACTTCTATCCCGACTTTACTCCACTGGTTCAGCGGCAGAGAATGGGGTTTCAGGGAGTGAAGCGATGGCTGCGCGATTTGGGCCTCAAGTACGCCATGTTGTTTCCAGCCAGACTTCGGATCGAATATGCGGGACGTACTTTTTTCTTTGACCGTCCGGACAATGTCAGTGACTGGCTCGATTCCTTGCCGAAAAGAGATGATCGAACTGAGCACCCCGGTGGCGCCGACGGTGGCTCGCCGGAGCAAGAGTGACATTGTGGTTCAATTTTAGGTTGGCCCGAGAGTGGCGGGGGTGTAAGGGGACTCTTCCTCCTCCTGGGTTCTTTGTGTAGATTAGTTTTATGACTGGGCGACAGGCACACTGCAAGTTGGGGTGGCTCTTGAGTCATACGCAGGGGTGCAGGGTGGGGGGCATTGTAACGGGCTTAAGTTGGGGGGTGGTGGGGGGGGTGTTCATGTGTTTGTTTCTGTTTACAAGGCATCGTATTGTTTTTTCCTCCGTGTCGATCATTGGGTCCTGTGAGGGATGTGCTCTGTTTCCTTCCCGGGGATGGGGGGTAGTGAGTTGAGACTGCTGTCTTGGAATGTCAATGGTTTAGGAGACAGGATAAAATGAGGGGTTGTGCTGCAGTTCCTTAGACGTCATTCCCCCGATATTGTTCTTTTACAAGAAACGCATTTAATTGGTAGCGCATGCTGGGCTATGAATAGACGTGGACACCGACTGGTCGCTCACTCTGAATTCACTTCCGGCTCCAGGGGAGTGGGTATTCTAATCCGGTCCTCTCTCCCCCTTGAAATTGATGAGGTAATGCTTGACGACAGGGGGCGCTACGCTGCGACCACTGGTAGATGGGAGGGTAAGACACTTTCTATTCTCACAATTTACGTCCCTCCGGGCCTGCAGGCGTCGACCTTTGCCGACCTTGGGCGGCTCGTACTGGGGCTTCCTGAGGGTCTTCTGATCCTGGGCGGGGACTTTAACTCCATGGTCTCTGGCACCTTGGATAGCTACCCTCCTAGGGATTTGGCTAGGTCTCAAGTGTGGCTGACTGATCTGCTGGAAACCTTTGGGCTTATAGATAGTTGGAGGTTGATGCACCCTACGCAGCTACAATACACTTTTCACTCGGGGGCCCATGGTAGTCTCTCCAGGTTAGATTATTTTTTAATGCCAGCAGCGCAGTCATCCTCCATCAGAGAGATTTGTCATCTTCCCAGGGGCATCTCTGATCACTCCCCCCTGTGGCTCTGTTTTGAGGCTGGAGTGGGTGGCGAGGGCAGAGTGGCTCCTATAAATCCCTGGTATCTCCGCAATCCTACAACCCGCTCTGCACTGCTGAAATCTATTGACCATTACTTCAATGAAAATGAGGGGTCTGTTTCTTCTTCTATTTCACTGTGGGAGGCCTTCAAGACGGTCATCCGTGGACATTCTTTGTCGTTGATTGCTGCTTCCAAGAAGGCTAAATACGAGGAACTTGTACGCCTCGAAACCGACATAACTGTGCTTGAGAGTGATCTTGAAAGTGATGTTACTCGTTCTAAATTGCATTCCCTCAGTCTGAAACAAGCTGATTATAGAGCCCTTGTGACCGACGCGGCAAAAGCGATGAATAGGGAGCAACAGGGAAGGATATATGATGTGGGCGACAAGGCTGGTAAACAGATCGCGTGGCTGGACAAGAAAGAGAGAGTGAATCGTGTCGTCCCTGTGATTGAAAGGCCGGATGGTGAGTGTGTCACAGACCCAGCTGGTATTGTTGAGTGCTTTGTTGACCATTTCCAAACGTTGTACGCCTCGGTCAGTGATAGGGACGAGGAGGATTCCCAATTGTTGTTGCGAGACATTGCACTGCCCCGCCTTTCTGATGATGATAGAGATCTACTGGATGATCCTTTTACGATAGATGAAGTCGCTGTTGCCATACATTCCCTTCGTTCTGGCAAGGCAATGGGTCCCAATGGTTTGCCCATTGAACTGTATAAGCTGCGACCCGACAAAATGGCGCCCTACTTAAGGAGTATGTTTCTTGAGGCTTTAGATTAGGGTTCCCTCCCCGTTGATCAGCGACTAGCTACCATCGTTGTCATCCACAAGGAGGGTAAGCCACGCGATCGTTGTGCCTCGTATAGGCCCATTTCATTACTCAACGCCGAACCCAAAATACTGGCCAAATTGCTAGCTAATCGATTGATTAAGGTAATTAGCGACTTGATCCACCTGGATCAATCCGGCTTCATTCCACAACGGAATACCGCCCTTAATCTTCGGAGACTTCACGGAGTTCTCGCGAGAGCTGGGACTCTTACTGAGCCGGCCATTTTGGCCTCTTTAGACACCACTATGGCCTTTGACACCATAGAATGGCCTTATCTTTGGGCGTCCCTTTCCAAATTTGGGTTTGGTTCGAAATTTATCGCCTGGGTGAAGCTTCTTTATGAAAAGCCCCTCGCCCAGGTGGTTGTTAACGGGAGGGTCTCCGGTGTCTTTACACTCGGGCGAGGCACTCGGCAGGGTTGCCGGCTGTCCCCGTTGCTTTTTGCCCTTGCTTGGGAGCCATTGGCGGAGTGGCTCCGTTGGGAGCCTTCGATGAAAGGCATTCGGTGGACTCCCGACTTTGAGGATCGAATCTCGCTTTACGCGGATGACATCCTCCTATACCTCACATCTCCTCAGAAATCCCTTAATGTGCTCTTTGATGTTCTGACCTCCTTTGGGAAGAACTCGGGTCTCATTATTAATTGGACTAAATCATGCGTCTACGTTTTGACAGGAGATCTCCCCCCACTGCCTCGTAGATTCCCAATTCAAGTGTCTGACACTGGCTTTAAATACTTGGGGATTTATGTTTCTCTGGATCCCGCTATGAACGCAATTTGCTACCCCCTCTTCACCGGCTCAAGCTTGACGTTGCACGGTGGCGTCAGTTGCCTCTGTCGCCACTGGGTCGCGCGGCTCTTTTTAAGATGATGTCGCTGCCCATATTTTTATATGCACTCCAAAAAATATTTGACCCCATTCCTTCGGGTTATTTTCGTGAAGTGGAGAGCCTGCAGAGTCGGCTGACGGGCGTGCGCTAATTGCTCTGTCTAAACTTACGCTTCCGTGGTATGATGGGAGGCATTGCCCTCCCAGATATCAGGCGCTATTATTGGGCTTCTGAATTAAGTGCGATCAACCACGCAACTTATGCTCCCGGTCCTACCCCGGCCTTTGAAATGGACAAACACCTCTTGCCCAGAGGGAATTTCAATAGAGCGCTATACTCTAAGGGGCTCCATAGGGCATTGACCGGGCCCACAAAAATCACTGTAAGAGTGTGGCACGATGCGAATGCGGCCTTGGGATGGTGTGATAGGTTGACACGCGCGACTCTGTTATATGACTCCGAGGTTTTGGGCAATTTGTGGCGGACGAAAGGCTTCGATAAATGGGATATGATTGGGCTAAGCAAGGTGGGCGACCTCTGGTCTAAAGGTAATGTGAAGACCTTTGAGATACTCAAGATGGAATACGAGCTTGAGGGCAGGGAATTCTTTAGATACGCTCAGGTACGTCATGCCCTGCTGTCAGTCTTTACTGTGGGGACTGCTATTCCCAAATCCTCGCCTCTCGAGGACTGTATCCTGGACGGCTATGTACCTGATAGTAAAATTTCATTGATCTATAAAAAGCTGATCAATACTAGAATTGACCTGCTGGTGGGCCTCAGGGATTTATGGATTGCCGATGGATTGGAATTGGACGACGAGGACTGGCAATCTGCATTGTCCTCGCCTAAAGTGGTTACCATACCTGCCCGCCTTCGGTTCGTCCAACTTAAGATCCTTCATCGTGTGTATGTCACTGGTCCGAGTCTGGTTCGGATGGGTTATTGTCTGGATGGGCTGTGTAAGCGTGGCTGCGGCGTGCTTGGTACCTTCCTTCATATTTTGTGGGAATGTCCCGAGGTGGCTGATTTTTGGTCCAGAGTGCATGCTATTATGGAGAGGGTCACAGGGGTTTCGCTTCTACCCGAGGCCCGGCGCTGTCTCTTGAATGTGTGGGAGCCGAATGATTATGATGCTGCGCAGATCGGCTGGGCGACCCTCGGCAACATGATTGCTAAGAGAGATATTGCACAGCTATGGGGCTCCCACAGGCCGCCCACTGTATTGGCGTGGAAGGAACACAAGGACTGGTGCATGTTTAGGGAAAAGTGTATTTGGCAGGCCCAGAAAGGGGAACAGAATTTGGTCACAGTGGAATGCTTATCGTGGAAATATATGTACTCCCCCGCATGATTTCACCCTTGATGTTCCCTTGTCCCCCTAATTGGCATTCCCGGTGTTTTGCATCGACTGTATATATTGCATTGTTTCCTCGCTGCCCCCCCCTCCTCGCTACTGCTTTTAACCATACTGCGCGTACTGTACTATTCGAAGCTGCTCCCGCATAGACTCAAGATCACCACTTCTGTAATTTTGCCTTGTGAACTATGTTTTGTTGTTTGTTGTTAATTTTAATAAAATGTAAAAAAAAATTAGAACAATTATAGGTTTTATAAACATTAAAATATGAAATTAACATTTAAAAAACCTTTGAAATTCACTGAAAATAGGTTTTACAGACGTTATAGTTAGGAATTAGCATTTGAAAAACCTTAACTGAGTATGTAATTCAAATTTTGCATGACAGACTAGGTGTATGAGTAACTCTATGTATTAGTGGAAGACTGTGACTGTATGTATAGGTGTATGAGTACATAATATAGTACTGTATTGATGAGTAACAGTATTTATAAGACACTGCATGTGTGTATAGAGCTAGGAAATAGTCGGTGGTCTGTAGTATCTGGCATTGTTGTGTGTATGGTTTCCAAATTATTAGTGTGTATTTTATAGTGACTGGGCCCGATTCACAGAATGAACTTAAGACTAAATCCTAAACTTACTACTATTTGGTATTCACAGAATGCACTTACTACTTTCGGGATTCACAGAGTGAACTTACTACTTTCGGGATTCACAGAATAAACTTACTACTTTCGGTATTCACAGAATAGATTTAAGACTACTAACTCTAAGTCCGAAATCGGGGAGTAAATTCCGGCCCGGAGGCGGAGCTTCCGGCCCGGAGGCGGAGCTTACGGCCTGGAGGCGGAGCTTCCGGCCCGGAGGCGGAAGTTCCGGCTCGGAGGTGGGGATTTTTGCCATGCTGAAATCTCCAACTCTGGGCCGCAAGCTCCGACTCCGGGCCGGAAGCTCCGCCTCCGGGCCGTAAGCTCCGCCTCTGAGCCGTAAGCTCCGCCTCCGGGCCGGAATTTACTCCCCGATTTCGGACTTAGTGTTAGTAGTCTTAAATCTATTCTGTGAATACCGAAAGTAGTAAGTTTATTCTGTGAATCCCGAAAGTAGTAAGTTAACTCTGTGAATCCCGAAAGTAGTAAGTGCATTCTGTGAATACCAAATAGGAGTAAGTTTAGGATTTAGTCTCAAGTTCATTCTGTGAATCGGGCCCACTGTATCAAAGTTTATATTACAGCATCAGTATGTGCATTAGATTATCAAGTGGATGATGTCATCAGTGATGTCGTCAGTGATGTCATTTGAGATGTCATCAGCGATGTCATCAGTGATGTCACTGACCATGTCATGTGTGATGTAATATGTGACGTCATCAGCAGTGCATTGCGGGCGCGCACGTTATAGTTAGCTCAACTGACTATAACTGGTAAATTTCTCTGGTTTTATATGAGTCAAATGTCCAACTAACTATACCGTCCCTTAAACCTATGTTTTTTTCAGTTAAACACTTTCTTGATTCCCGCGATGCAATTTTGAGGGACCATAGTTTAATGTTACTGGAGATGATTAAAATCTGTTTGACGAGTAACCATTTCCAGTTCCAAACTGATATCTTCCACCAACAGCGAGGCGTCGCTATGGGTTCGTGCTTCTCCCCCAGCTATTCATGCTTGCATGTTGGCTGGTGGGAGGAGCACGTGCTCCATAGGTATCATCGCCAGTGGTTACCACATCTAGTGCATTACTGGCGTTTTATCGACGACATTTGTATAATTTGGAAGGGTCCTCAAGAGAAAGCCCAGGCTTTTGTAAATGAAATTAATATTAACAACAGAAACTTAAAATTTACTGCCTCAATATCATTGGACTCGGCCGAGTTCCTTGACGTACATCTCTATATTGATAAGGGCATACTTCAAACCAAACTGCATAGGAAAACAACAGCCGGGAATTCGATTCTCCATGCCCACAGTGCGCATCCATCTCACACCATTAACAGTATACCCTTTGGTGAATTTATCAGAATCAAACGTATTTGTAGTGATGTTACCACAACCAATCAATGCCTGGCTGAGTCAGTCAAAAGATTCCTACAACGTGGTTACAAATTAAACCTTTTGAACCGCATGCTCTCAAAGGCAACATTACGCCCAAGAGAGGATCTATTAAGACCCAAAGTGAAAGAAACTATGGACTCTAACAGCATTGGTCCAGTTCGACTCATTACGACTTTTTGTTCACAAGAACAAAAAATCAGACGTTTGATCAATAATGAGTGGCCAATTGTTCTCACGGATTTAATCTTGGGCCCAATTCTACCTAAGCTGCCAGCTATAACCTTCAGGAGGGCTCCCTCCATGAAGGATGTACTTGACAGAGCTATGCCTGAACTGACTCCTAAAGGTACATGGCTTTCTAAAACGGGCTTTTTTAAGTGCCCGTGTTCTCGGGCGTGCACCTTCGCCAAGAATGGCACACATTACAAATCAGCATTCAGTGACAAGTTGATCCCTATTAAAGAATACCTGACTTGTCGGAGTGAATTTGTTATATATAAACTGATGTGCACTTGTAACCTCGAGTACATCGGGAGTACGAAATTGCCTGCGAATCAACGCATTTTACAACATCTGCGAGCAATAGTAAATTCGAATGGCAATTATCCAGTGGCTCGCCACTTTAAGGCCGTACATAATAACAAATTGAAAGACCTTCAGTATACCCAGTTAGGTTCGGTCCCCAACCCCGGACGAGGCGGTGACCGCGAAAAACTCCTTAGACAAAGGGAATCATACTTTATCTTGTTGCGTGACACCAAGGCCCCTAACGGATTGAACACCATTGATGAATTGCATCACTTTTTGTGATTATTATTATTATTATTTTTTCTTTGTGCTAAAATACAGCCAAAGCATGAAAGTCTAGAATTGTTAAAATAAGATAGATGAAATCATTTTTGCAAGTTCTCTTTGGGGACTTTTTTGAGATACACTGATAATGTATATATTAATATTGAGCCTCATCTGAATTCGTTGTTCATTAGTTTTTATATGTATGGCACTATTTTCGAACATATTAGGCACCAGCACTTTAGAGCTTTTGTTATATAGCCATGTGCAGTCTTTTATATAGCCATGTTATATAGCCATGTGCAGTCTTTAGAATGGTTCCTTATATTATACATGATTTGTTTTTAAGAGGTCGGCTATCATGTTTTACCATACCAGCACTTTGAAGGTTGTAATATACTGTTTCAGTTTTCTTAATTTACAAGCCTGAATAATTGAGCACTTGCACTTTATTCTCTTAAGGATGTTTCTTATGATGAACTACTTTTTTGGTTTTTACAACCCAAATTTGTTTGCTGACGCTTTTTGATTGCCAGGCACTTGCCATCCTTTGTTACCATTCTTTAATGGTTGAAGGATAGAATGTATAATGAAGCACTATGCTGTTATTTTCAGTAGACATTTAAATTCTATGTATATTAGATTGCCATTCATATTCGTTATGCCTAGGCTATAATGCACTTCAATGCACTTTTTTGCCTATCGTCCCTATTTCTTTGGGGGTTAGTGCTTTTAATAAGGATAAATTAACTCACCTGCTTGTCTCGCGTCATGTGATCAAGCTCCGTCCGCGGAACGAAACGCGTCAGGGAGAGCACTTGCTCCATGATTTGCACAATAAATTATTCCACTGCTACAACTTTCAACATTGTGATGGCGTTTTATTGAAGACAAGATTCGTTGTGGGGGAGAGAGGTCGGCACCTTTCCAAATCCGCAGTCATAGCGGACAGGTCTTCTTTTTGATATAAATATATATATATAAATATCTTTTTTATTTAATGTTAAAAAAGTATAAAAATAAAATATATTTGTTATTTAATTCGAAAATATTTTTAAAAAATCATCATTTAATTTTATACATAACTTTCATAATTGTCAATGCATAATAAGATATATTTGTTTTACTCTGGGTGGCATTTTTTTTATTTCAAACTTCCGAAAAATATTTTTATCAATAGAATAGATATACATAAATAAAAATTCCCCAAAATGATAGGCCTATATGCTTGATTGAGGTCACACAAAATGTTTTAAGTAGACAAATTTTATTGAGACTTCAAGAGTGGATTTATGAGACCAAGGCCCTATCATACCTGTAAGCAGGATTTCCTAGTGGTATTAGTACCATTGACCAGGCCTTCAGACTTATGGCGATTTATTGGAAAATGGTCGTCCTCCAAAAGGCCCACCTTTACATGGTCTTTGTGGACCTAAAATCCTCATTTGATCTGGTCCCTAGGGAAAAAATATGGGTGGTGCAACAACAGAATGGGTTCCCTGCTGAGCTATTGAATGTTATAGTGAGATTGCATCAGGACACCTATTCAACTGTCAGAAGGAGCTCCCAGGGAGAGCTAACAAATCAAATGTCTACTCACAGAGGGATCCGTCAAGGTTGTGTCCTTGCCCGAACTTTATTCTCCTTATATCTCAATGATATTGTATCCCATCTTGCAAATCTTGACAGCAATGCACCAAGTATTGCAGGGAAGATAATCCCCCTGCTATTGTTGGTAGATGATATTCTGGTAGTGTCTAAGACCCCAGTGGTCCTACAGATGCTGGTAGATAGTTTTGCCGGCTTTTGTGCAGGAAGAAGGTTGATTATAAATCACTCAAAAATGAAATTCCTGACCATTAATCAAAACAAGACATTTAGAGGTACCATTACGTTGGAGGGTACAGAACTCGAAAGAGTCCCAAAATTTGACTACTTAGGCATACGTTTTACCCATAATATGCTGTGGTCCTGGCAGGTGAAGAAAATTAGTATGAATACAGAGACTGTATTGGGTGCTTAAAACCTGGCCGATCTTACCCGCTCTGAAAGTTTATAATGTAAAGGCGAAAGGCAGTGCCCTTTATGAAGCAGAGCTGTGGGTTTTATTTTGGTCTATTCAGTCTGGACAGTATTTCTTTTTGATGCAGTAGATGTCTCTCAGTCACCAACATATTATTCAGGCCCTTGATTCAGCAAAATGTCCAAGTATTAAAAAATAATATGAAATGTACCAGGACAAGATTTTTAACATATGATATACAAATGAAATGGATGGTGGACATATAGAAAATAAGGAACAGAAACAGTAAAAAAACATATGAGAATATCAACTAAATTTGGAGGAAGCATTTCAAGAGTAACAAACAAAAAATATAAACAAATACAGATACCTGCTGTTGAAGTTGAGATGATTGTACTTGCTGATTCCACTGTGGTGGTTCCTGTGTAAGTAGGTAGTGTTGTTTCTTGTTACAGGGGAAAAATCACAAGTCATTAAAAAAGGGAATGAACTGAATCACTAATCTGAAACTGATATAAGTAATGGTTAAAATACTATGTACCAGATTGAGGAGCTCGTACGTTGGTCATGATAATTACTATAATTTTAGTTTTTTCAGAATTCCTACTAATACAGGTTTCAAATCTTTCAGAATGCTGAAATAATTAAAACGTATGTTTTGGGGAATAACATGCAGGAAATAGAATTACTGCGCCAATTCCAAAATCAAATCTCTGTATTCTGTCTGTAAACTGTTCCAGCTTACAGCTAGTAATTCCTCTAGGTGAAGTGCAACAAACGAGAGGTATTCCTGCTGAATGTACAATTCTCAATGCCACGTATATTTACAGTCACAGTATTTTCAACTAACAGGTCAATCCCAGTGAGGATTTTGTGGTGGATTCAGATTGACAAGTAAGCAGTCTTTAGTCAAACAGAAGCACATGCTCTATCTGAACATTTAAGGCCTGATTGTCAAAGGCAACTTTACACTTTTGAGTAAGTTTATAATTTTTTCAAATTCATAAAAATGAATTTAAAAGTAGTATATTTATGACTATCTACCTTTCAATGAGCAGAGTCTCCATGACCTGTGTGGAAACTTCACAGTCGTAAAGGTACTACTTGTAAAATTCCTTTGCGAATTGCACAAGATCATAA
Source organism: Lissotriton helveticus (assembly GCF_964261635.1). NCBI lineage: Eukaryota > Metazoa > Chordata > Amphibia > Caudata > Salamandridae > Lissotriton > Lissotriton helveticus. Next base: position 31,034,294 of record NC_136072.1, on the reverse strand, counting down.
ACTTGCGCAAAAGTGTTAAATGTCCTTTGTGAAGTAGGCCATCTGTGTCCTTTTATCTTATATTCTCAACTTTGGCTTGAGAGAATATTCCATGTGTTACATTGTTTGTCCAACATGTACCAAGAGCTTATTAAGGCCATTCATTTGAACAGTGAAAACAGTTACTTATTCAAAAATATAATCCAAAAAGTGAGACGTCAAGAGATAAAAAAAGATGAAAAATAAATATATAGCACATAGGAAGGAATAGAAGACAAAAGAAATGACACATTCTATTTCAAGACATATGCTGAAATAAACGATGTGTGGGAGTCGCATGGAAAACAGCAATAAAGACAAATTATGAAACGGAAAGGTTACCTTCATTTGAAGTTGGTGTGCTTGTTTTTTCAGATGTCACCGTGGCAGTTTCAATAGAAGTAGGATTTGTTGTTTCTTGATACAGGAGAAGAAATGTTTGCCATTAATATTGTGAATGACCTAATGTTGTAACCTCAAATTGATATTAGCGATTCTTACAGGAAGAGGGACCAGATTAGGTCCTCATCATGATTGTGCCAATATATTGTTATCATTTCCCACTTTCAGAATTCTTCTTATTGTGGGTTTGAGCTCTTTCACAATGGTGAAATAATGATAACATAAGTTTTGGGAGAACAACAAGCAAGCATCACCCTACCTTTGGCAATTTCCATCTTTTTCCAAGTATTCAATCTGAAGACTATCATAGCTATTGCTAATGAATTTATATTCTGGAATGTTACTAACCAGTAGTGTGGCTGACAATTTAACATTTCTGATGGGTATGCAATTTCCGTACTCTGCCCTACCGAAATGAATGTGTCACTTGTATTGAGGATTTTACTGTAGACTCAGTTTTATGCCGAAGTATTTTATTTTTTATTTTAGTGATTTATAGAGCGCCTGGTGACCCGTAGACATCCCCGCGCTGTAAGGACTTGTAATGACCAGGAGGGGGAAGGAGGGTCTATTTGGGGAACAGGAGGGTTTTTAATTTTTTGCGGAAAAGAAGGTGGCAGGGTTCCAGCCGCAAGCTCCGTGGGAGCGAGTTCCAGCCTGAGGAAGATTTCACTGTGAAGCGTCGACCGCCGGTGCGGGCCTTCTTGAATTTAGGAACGTTGGCCAAACGCTCATTGTCTGAGCGCAGGAGTCTAGGGGCTTTGTAGGGAGTGACCATGTCGCTCAGGATCGAGGGGCCTCGACCATTGAGAAGTTTGTGGGCGATGCACATGGCCTTAAATTCTATCCTCTGTCGCATTGGGAGCCAGTGTAGAGCCTTGAGAGCTGGTCTAGCAGAGGTTCTATGGGGAGTACCATTAGTAGCCGGGCAGCAGCGTTTTGAGTGCGCTGGAGTTTTGCCAGGGTAGATTCGGGGGCTCCTAGATAGACGGCGTTACTGTAGTCCAGACGCGAGAGGACCAAGCCTTGTATCAGAACCTTGATGGAGGGGGGAGTAGCGGAAGAATCTTCCTAATGGAGCGCATGAGACCGAAGCAGATCCCTGCTGTTTTGGCTGCCTGGGTCTTCATGGTTAGTTCGGGTTCGAGCCAGACTCCTAGAGTCTTAATTTCCTTCTTCGGGGTGGGGATCTCGCCAAAAACATCAGGCCAGACCGAGGGAGGAATAGTCGACCATTTTTTGCCCATGAGCATGACTTCGGTTTTGGAACCGTTGAGCTTGAGCGACGAATCACTCATCCAGTGGTGGATTTCCTGGAGACAGTTCAACAGATTGTCTGGGTGGTGGTCAAGATGTGAGAGTGAGACGAACAATTGCGTGTCGTCCGCGTAGCTCACTATCTTGATACCGAATGGGGCAACTATATCTTCCAGCGGGGCCATGTAGGCGTTAAACAGGGTGGGGCTTAGCGAAGACCCCTGGGGGACTCCGCTAGAAAGAGGGAATGAGGCTGAGCGGGAGTTGCCGTCCCAAACCTGAAACGAGCGGCCTGATAGAAAAGAGTCTAACCAGGCAAGTGCGGTGCCCCCGAGTCCTGCCCTGGCCAATCGGTGGATCAAAACACGGTGGTTCACCGTATCAAAGGCTGCACTGAGGTCCAGGAGGATCACTGCCACTGACCCTCCTGAATCTAAAATGCACCTTGCCTCCTCGATGACTGCGAGGAGGGCGGTGTCCGTTCCGTGGCCAGGACGGAACCCAGTCTGGGAGCTACGCAGAAGTCTATTAGATTCAAGAAACTGGGACAATTGGACATTGACCAGTTTTCCGGCCATTTTGCTAATGCCCGGAAGGAGCGAGATTGGCCTGTAGTTTGCCAGATCGGAGGGGTCCAGTTGAGGTTTTTTAAGGAGTGCTTTGACTACTGCACCCTTCCAGCTCGGGGGGACAGAGCCTTTGGACAGGGAGATGTTGATCAGCTCTGTGATGGGGGCCAAAATAGCGGGGGCCACTGTTTTCAAGAATCTCATGGGGGCGGGGTCACCGGGGGAGCCGCTTTTCATACTGGCCAGAGTCTTACCTACTTCCTCCAGTGTTAAGGCTCTAAATGCCGTCAGCTGTGGAAGGGGGATAATTCCTGAGTGGGTCACGGGAGCATCCATGTTGCAGTAGATTGACTCGTTGGGAGGGGGGAGTGAGGCCAGGATGCCAGAGATTTTTGAGTCGAAGTAAGTAGCCAGTTCCTCACTTCTGCCTGAAGAGATCTCATTGGAGGAAGGGGGGGCTGGTATTTTCAGGAGCTCTTTGGCTATGAGGTAAGACTCTCTTCCCGAGTTAGTAGCCTTTTTTATTCTGTCATCGTAGTGTGATGCTTTAGTAGTTTTAAGGGTGGCTTTATAGGTTCTCACCGAACTACGATAGGCCTCCTTACTGGAGTGGAGCCAGTTTTTCCTCCACAGTCATTCCGCTTTTTTGCACTCTTTGCGGAGAGTTCTAAGTTCCGTGCTGAACCAGGGGGCTGATCCTGTCTTACCGTTTTTATCCTCACGAGATTTTATGGGGAGGATGGAGTCGAGGGAGGTGGTAATCCAGTCCCTGAAGTTTCTGTCCGCACTAACAGGGTCTTCTGCGGGAGTGGGGGCCGCAGAGTTCAGCACTCTGGTCCAGTCCTCCGTGGAGAGTCTGGACCATGCCCTGTCCCTGGTGAAAGTGGCGGGCTTGTGGGGTTTCCTGAAGACTCCTGGTAGAGAGAAAGGGACCAGAAAATGGTCCGTCCAAGGGAGGGGAAGGGACACATTGGTTTGGAGGGAGGGGACGTTGGTGAAGACTGGGTCAAGGAGGTGGCCCTTGATGTGGGTGGCTCCCGAATTGGTCAGTTGAAGACCGTAGGCTGCCAGGTCTTGAATCAGATCGACGGCCCCTGTGTCTAAAGGGTCGTCGAAATGAATATTGAGGTCTCCTAGTATAGTGAAGTTGGAGGTGGAATGGGCCAGTGAGGATATTAATTCCAGGAGAGCACTAGCAAAGGGGCCGGAGTGACCAGGGGGGCGATATACTAGGAGGCCTGACAGTGAGCTTGTCGGGGCCATTTGGATGGAGAAGTGGCAGCTTTCAGAGTCCGAGATGTGAGCTTCATTAATTCTACAGGAGAAGTGATCCCGGTGGAGAATAGCGAGTCCACCTCCTCTACCGGAGGGACGTGGTTGAGACTGGATAAGGAAGCCTGGGGGTAAGGCTAAGACCACATCCGAGTCAGAGTGGGCAGTGAGCCACGTTTCCGTAAGGAATAGTATGTCGAGGTCGTGGTCAACAAGTAAGAGATTGATAAGCAGGGCGTGCATGGGGAGCGATCTACAATTCAGTACGGCTAGTTTAAGGCCGGTCAGTGTAGGGGGGGGATCAGCAAGGTGTAGCTGGGCTGGAAGGCAGAGTGCACATCTGGTAAAGGGTCCGTCTGAATCATGGAGATAGTGGCACTTAGTATTCTTGAGGGATCTGAGGCTTAAAAGGTCCCGGGGAGAATAGCTTACCTTGTTGGAAGCTGGCCCCGGCATAGATTCTGGCCCTGTGCCCGTTCGTGCGCGGACGGGCGCAGACGGGCTTGCCTTAGGCGCGCCTTCGGCGCGCAAACGGCGCTCGTCCGCTGCGCTTCCTGGCCAGGCACATTTTATGGATGCCCCTTTGCTGTTTATATTCTCTATTGATATTTGCAAAGTCAGGATTGACTGGCCAGTATTTCTTTTTGATGCAGTGGATGTCTCTCAATCACCAAAATATTATTTTATTCCCTTGATTCAACAAAATGTTCAAGTATAAAAAAAAATATGAAATACACAAGCACAAGATTTTTAAGATATGATATACAAATGAAATAGATGGTGGAAAGAAACAAAAGAAGGAACAGAAAAAGTAAAAAACACATGAGAATATCAACTAAATTTGTAGGAAGCATTTAAAGAGTAACACACAAAAAATATAAACAAATAAAGATACCTGCTGTTGAAGTTGAGATGATTGTACTTGCTGATTCCACTGTGGTGGTTCCTGTGTAAGTAGGTAGTGTTGTTTCTTGTTACAGGGGAAAAATCACAAGTCATTAAAAAAGGGAATGAACTGAATCACTAATCTGAAACTGATATAAGTAATGGTTAAAGTACTATGTACCAGATTTAGGAGCTCAAACGTTGGTCATGATAATTACTGTAATTTTAGTTTTTTCTGAATTCCTACTAATGAGGGTTTCAAATCTTTCAGAGTGCTGAAATAATTACAACTTATGTTTTTGGGGAATAACATGCAGGGAATAGAATTACTTTTTTTTATATATATATTTTTTTTTTATTAAAGAACCAGCAGCAGCATAAGACAATCAGGGATAATATTAAACAGGATAGAGAAAAACAAAACAGAACATAAAACTTTAAGAATGGATACATTATAGATACATTTATGAACATTTATGAACTGTGGAACTAAATACAGAAACTAAGAGCTACTAAGTGCCATATATACAATCAAATGGAGTCTTGTAAAGCTCAACCAATTCCGCTTGGAAATATCCCGGCTTTCCAATTTGAAACAGCCCGCCAAATCGCCTCCCCTCGAAGCATTGCTTTAAAGCCTCTAGTAGCAAATGTAGCTGATTCATAACTGTAAACCGCTAAGAAGTGGGCTAGCCACATCTGAAAGCTAGGTAGGGATGCTTCTTTCCAACGGGCGGACAAAATTAATCTCAAAACCGCTGTACCAATAAATAACAGTCTTTCTTCAGTTTTTGAAAGTTTTAAAGAGTTGTCATAACCTAAGACAAATAGGGTATCCGACTCGGGGAGTTTATGACCAAATATTTTCTCCCAAAAGGAAGCAATCATACTTTTTATAACAATAAGTTCGGAACAATTGCTAAACATATGGATTAAAGTAGCGGGTCCCTGTAAACATCGTGGGCACAGATCATTCTCTCTTTTGCCCCACGCAAAAAGTTTGGCCGGGGTAAAATAGAGATCAAATACTGTTTTGAACAGTTGAGCTTTTAGGTTACTAGCCATAAATAATTTATGGCTCAACTCCAAGACTCTGTCTATGTCAATATCTGGATTATTAAGTTTCGCCGCACATTTACTTTCCGTCTGTTCCATATCATCCTGTGATTCAGTCAGAAGGGTGTAATAAAACGTTCCTATCCTAGTATTTAGTCTAACAATTGCCTCAATTATATCAATTTTTGAAAGACACCGTGGAGACCCTTTAGCTCTTAGCTTAGCGAATAACTGTGCAAACTTAAGAAAGTCCCCGTTGGAAAGACCATATTTCGATTTTAAATCAATAAAAACAGTGTCTGATCCTTTTAGCAAAAACTCGTTAATAGTTTTAATACCCAGCCTTTCCCATTTCCTTGCAGTAGATTCAAAATCAAGACCAAGTGTAATGGTGGAATGCCAGAGAGGTGTATAACGATTAATTTTCCCAATGTGTTTGGCTACTTTATCCCAAATTTTCCAGGCGCTATTTAGAATTTCTCCCTTATTCTTCTTATAATAAATTGCCTCGGTCCTTCTTAGTAATAAACCTTTAGCATCTTGGCCGAGTACGAGCTCATAAATTGAGGGAATTAACGCTGTATCAGACCAATTTTCTTCGATCGAATCTAACACCATAGGAGTTAGCTGTTTAAGAAAAGCTGCCCAGTGGTAGAAAGTTATATTAGGTAAAGTAAGCCCACCCCTATCCAGTGGAAGAGACAGAAAAGAATGTGATCGCCTAATCTTTCCGTGCTGCCAAACAAATTTAGACATAAGGGCGTTGATCAATGTGAGAATTTTAGGTTCAACAAATAAAGGAATAGTTCGAAATAGATATAGGCATCTAGGCAGTACATTCATTTTCAAATAATTGACCCTACCTATGATGGAGAGATAGAGACCATTTACCCTATCCAAACCAGTCTTTATCTTTTCCAGGAGCGGATCAAAGTTACGTTTCACTACAAGCTTAGTATCAGAGCAAATGACTACTCCAAGATAAGTAGCTGTCTTGGCTCTTCTTTGATCCGGGCAGACAGTATTATCAGTACATAAAATAACAGTCTTTCCTCTATTGGAGGGAATAGAATTACTGTGCCAATTCCAAAATGTAATCTCTGTATTCTGTCTGTAAACGGTTCCAGCTTACAGCTAGTAATTCCTCTAGGTGAAGTGCAACAAATGAAAGGTATTCCTGCTAAATGTACAATTCTCAATGCCACATACATTTAGATGCATAGTATTTTCAACTAACAGGCCAATCCCAGTGAGGACTTTGTGGTGGATTCAGATTGACAAGTAAGCAGTCTTTAGTCAAAAAGAAGCACATGCTCTATCTGAACATTTAAGGCCTGATTGTCAAAGGCAACCTTACACTTTTGAGTAAGTTTATGATTTTTTCAAATTCATAAAAATGAATTTTAAAGTAGTATATTTATGACTACCTACCTTTCAATGAGCAGAGTCTCCATGCTGTGTGGAAACTTCGCAGTCGTAAAGATACTACTTGTAAAATTCCATTGTGAAGTACAAAAAATCATAAACTTGCACAAAACTGTAAAATGTCCTTTGCGAATCAGGCCATCTGTGTCCTTTTATCTTATATACTCAACTTTGGCTTCAGAGAATATTCCATGTGCTACATTGGTCGTCCAACATGTACTAACAACGTATTAAGGCCCTTAGTTTGAACAGTGAAAACAATTACATATTCGAAAATATAATCCAAAAAAATGAGACGTCAAGAGATAAAAAAAGATGAAAAAGAAATATATAGCACATAGGAAAGAATAGAATACAAAAGAAAGAACAAATTCTATTTAAAGACACATGATGAAATAAACGATGTATGGGAGTTGCACGGAAAACAGCAATAAAGACAAATTATGAAACGAAAAGATTACCTGCATTTGAAGTTGGTGTGCTTGTTTTTTCAGATGTCACCGTGGCAGTGTCCATAGAAGTAGGATTTGTTGTTTCTTGTTACAGGAGAAGAAATGTATATTAGAGATTCCTACAGGAAGAGGGACCAGATTAGGTCCTCATTATGATTGTGCCAATATATTGTTATCATTTCCCCACCTTCAGAATTCTTGTTATTGTGGGTTTGAGCTCTTTCAGATTTGTGAAATAATGATAAAATGAGTTTTGGGAGAACAACAAGCAAGCATCACCCTAACTTTGGCAATTTCCATCTTTTTCCCAGTATTCAATCTGAAGATTATCATAGCTATTGCTAATGAATTTCTATTCTGGAATGTTACTAACCAGTAGTGTGGCTGACAATTTAACATTTCTGATGGGTATGCAATTTCTGTACTCTGCCCTACCGAAATGAATGTGTCACTTGTATTGAGGATTTTGCTATAGACTCAGTTTTATGTTGAAGTATGCTACAGCTAAGAAGCAATAGATGCCCCTTTGCTGTTTAATTCTCTATTGATATTTGAAAAGTCACGATCAACTTTGCAGTATTTCTTTTTGATGCAGTGGATGTCTCTCAATCACCAAAATATTTTTTAGGCCCTTGATTCAACAAAATGTTCAAGTATTAAAAAAAATATGAAATGTACACGCACCAGATTTTAAACAGATGTTATACAAATGAAATGGATGGTGGAAAGAAACAAAAGAAGGAACAGAAACAGTAACAAACACATGAGAATATCAAGTACATTTGTAGGGAGCATGTAAAGAGTAACAAACAAAAAATATAAACAAATAAAGATACCTGCTGTTGAAGTTGAGATGATTGTACTTGCTGATTCCAATGTGGTGATTCCTGTGGAAGTAGGTAGTGTTGTTTCTTGTTACAGGGGAAAAATCACAAGTCATTAAAAAAGGGAATGAACTGAATCACTAATCTGAAACTGATATAAGTAATGGTTAAAATACTATGTACCAGATTTAGGAGCACATACGTTTGTCATGATAATTACTGTAATTATAGTTTTTTCAGAATTCCTACTAATAAGGGTTTCAAATCTTTCAGAGTGCTGAAATAATTACAACTTATGTTTTTGGGGAATAACATGCGGGGAATAGAATTACTGTGCCAATTCCAAAATGTAATCTTTGTATTCTGTCTGTAAACGGTTCCAGCTTACAGCTAATAATTCCTCTAGGTGAAGTGCAACAAATGAGAGGTAATCCTGCTAAATGTACAATTCTCAATGCCACATACATTTAGATGCATAGTATTTTCAACTAACAGGTCAATCCCAGTGAGGATTTTGTGGTGGATTCAGATTGACAAGTAAGCAGTTTTTAGTCAAAAAGAAGCACTTGCTCTATCTGAACATTTAAGGCCTGATTGTCAAAGGCAACCTTACACTTTTGAGTTCGGTTATGATTTTTTCAAATTCATAAAAATTAATTTTAAAGTATAATATTTATGACTACCTACCTTTCAATGAACAGAGTCTCCATGACCTGTGTGGAAACTTCGCAGTTGTAAAGATACTACTTGTAAAATTCCTTTGTGAAGTGCACAAGATCATAAACTTGCACAAAACTGTAAAATGTCCTTTGTGAATTAGGCCGTCTGTGTCCTTTTATCTTTTATAATCAACTTTGGCTTGAAAGAAAATTCCATGTGCTACATTGGTCGTCCAACATGTACCAAAAATGTTTTAAGGCCCTCCGTTTGAACAGTGAAAACAATTACATATTCAAAAATATAATCCAAACAAATGAGACGTCAAGAGATAAAAAAAGATGAATAAGAAATATATAGAACCTAGGAAAGAATAGGAGACAAAAGAAAGGAAAAATTCTATTTAAAGACACATGATGAAATAAACGATGTTTGAGAGTCGCATGGAAAATAGCAATAAAGACAAATTATGAAACGAAAAAGTTACCTGCATTTGAAGTTGGTGTGCTTGTTTTTTCAGATGTCACCGTGGCAGTTTCAGTAGAAGTAGGTTTTGTTGTTTCTTGATACAGGAGAAGAAATGTTTGCCATTAATATTGTGAATGACCTAATGTAGTAACCTCAAATTGATATTAGCGATTCTTACAGGAAGAGGGATCAGATTAGGTCCTCATTATGATTGTGCCAATATATTGATATCATTTCCCCACTTTCAGAAATCTTGTTATTGTGGGTTTGAGCTCTTTCAGATTGGGGAAATAATGATAAAATACGTTTTGGGAGAACAACAAGCAAGCATCACCCTAACTTTGGCAATTTCCATCTTTTTCCCAGTATTCAATCTGAAGATTATCATAGCTATTGCTAGTGAATTTCTATTCTGGATTGTTACTTACCAGTAGTGTGGCTGACAATTTAACATTTCTGATGGGTATGCAATTTCCGTACTCTGCCCTACCAAAATTAATGTGTCACTTGTATTGAGGATTTTACTGTAGACTCAGTTTTATGTCGAAGTATACTACAGCTAAGAAACAATGGATGCCCCTTAGCTATTTAATTCTCTATTGATATTTGCAAAGTCACGATCGACTGGGCAGTATTTCTTTTTGATGCAGTGGATGTCTCTCACTGACCAAAATATTATTTAGGCCCTTGATTCAACAAAATGTTCAAGTATTAAAAAAAATATGAAATGTACAAGCACAATATTTTTAACACATGATATACAAATGAAATGGATGGTGAAAAGAAACAAAAGAAGGAACAGAAAAAGTAAAAAACACATGAGAATATCAACTAAATGTGTAGGAAGCATTTAAAGAGTAACATACAAAAAATATAAACACATAAAGATACCTGCTGTTGAAGTTGAGATGATTGCACTTGCTGATTCCACTGTGGTGTTTCCTGTGTAAGTAGGTAGTGTTGTTTCTTGTTACAGGGGAAAAATCACAAGTCATTAAAAAAGGGAATGAACTGAATCACTAATCCGAAACTGATATAAGTAATGGTTAAAATACTATGTACCAGATTTACAAGCTCAAACGTTGGTCATGATAATTACTGTAATTTAAGTTTTTTCAGAATTCCTACTAATACATGGATCAAATCTTTCAGAATGCTGAAATAATTAAAACGTATATTTTGGGGAATAACATGCAGGGAATAGAATGACTGTGCCAATTCCAAAATGCAATCTCTGTATTATGTCTGTAAACTGTTCCAGCTTACAGCTAGTAATTCCTCTAGGTGAAGTGCAACAAACGAGAGGTATTCCTGCTGAATGTACAATTCTCAATGCCACGTAAATTTACAGTCACAGTATTTTCAACTAACAGGTCAATCCCAGTGAGGATTTTGTAGTGGATTCAGATTGGCAAGTAAGCAGTCTTTAGTCAAAAAGAAGCACATGCTCTATCTGAACATTTAAGGCCTGATGTCGAAGGGAACCTTACACTTTTGAGTAAGTTTATGATTTTTTCAAATTCTTAAAAAGTAATTTTAAAGTAATATATTAATGACTTCCTACCTTTCAATGGGCAGAGTCTCCATGACCTGTGTGGAAACTTCGCAGTCGTAAAAATACTACTTGTAAAATTCCTTTGTGAAGTGCACACGATCATAAACTTGCACAAAACTGTAAAATGTCCTTCGTGAATTAGGCCATCTGTGTCATTTTATCTTATATACTCAACTTTGGCTTTAGAGAATATTCCATATGCTACATTGGTCGTCCAACATGTACCAAAAACGTTTTAAGGCCCTTCGTTTAAACAGTGAAAACAATTACATATTCAAAAATATAATTTAAAAAATGAGACGTCAAGAGATAAAAAAAGATGAAAAAGAAATATATAGAACCTGGGAAAGAATAGAAGACAAAAGAAAGGAAAAATTCTATTTAAAGACACATGATGAAATAAACCATGTTTGAGAGTCGCATGGAAAATAGCAACAAAGACAAATTATGAAACGAAAAAGTTACCTGCATTTGAAGTTGGTGTGCTTGTTTTTTCAGATGTCACCGTGGCAGTTTCAATAGAAGTAGGTTTTGTTGTTTCTTGATACAGGAGAAGAAATGTTTGCCATTAATATTGTGAATGACCTAATGTAGTAACCTCAAATTGATATTAGCGATTCTTACAGGAAGAGGGATCAGATTAGGTCCTCATTTTGATTGTGCCAATATATTGATATCATTTCCCCACTTTCAGAAATCTTGTTATTGTGGGTTTGAGCTCTTTCAAGATTGGTGAAATAATGATAAAATAAGTTTTGGGAGAACAACAAGCAAGCATCACCCTAACTTTGGTAATTTCCATCTTTTTCCCAGTATTCAATCTGAAGATTATCATATCTATTGCTAGTGAATTTCTATTCTGGATTGTTACTGACCAGTAGTGTGGATGACAATTTAACATTTCTGATGGGTATGCAATTTCCGTACTCTGCCCTACCGAAATGAATGTGTCACTTGTATTGAGGATTTTACTGTAGACTCAGGTTTATGTCGAAGTATACTACAGCTAAGAAGCAATGGATGCCCCTTAGCTATCTAATTCTCTATTGATATTTGCAAAGTCACGATCGACTGGGCAGTATTTCTTTTTGATCCAGTGGATGTCTCTCAATTACCAAAATATTATTTAGGCCCTTGATTCAACAAAATGTTCAAGTATTAAAAAAAATATGAAATGTACAAGCACAATATTTTTAACATATGATATACAAATGAAATGGATGGTGAAAAGAAACAAAAGAAGGAACAGAAAAAGTAAAAAACACATGAGAATATCAACTAAATTTGTAGGAAGCATTTAAAGAGTAACAAACAAAAAATTATAAACACATAAAGATACCTGCTGTTGAAGTTGAGATGATTGTACTTGCTGATTCCACTGTGGTGTTGCCTGTGTAAGTAGGTAGTGTTCTTTCTTGTTACAGGGGAAAAATCAAAAGTCATTATAAAAGGGAATGAACTGAATCACTAATCCGAAACTGATATAAGTAATGGTTAAAATACTATCTACCAGATTTAGGAGCTCAAACGTTGGTCATGATAATTACTGTAATTTTAGTTTTTTCTGAATTCCTACTAATACATGTTTCAAATCTTTCAGAATGCTGAAATAATTAAAACTTATGTTTTGGGGAATAACATGCAGGGAATAGAATTACTGTGCCAATTCCAAAATGCAATCTCTGTATTCTGTCTGTAAACTGTTCCAGCTTACAGCTAGTAATTCCTCTAGGTGAAGTGCAACAAACGAGAGGTATTCCTGCTGAATGTAATATTCTCAATGCCACGTAAATTTACAGTCCCAGTATTTTCAACTAACAGGTCAATCCCAGTGAGGATTTTGTAGTGGATTCAGTTTGACAAGTAAGCAGTCTTTAGTCAAAAAGAAGCACATGCTCTATCTGAACATTTAAGGCCTGATTGTCAAAGGCAACCGTACACTTTTGAGTAAGTTTATGATTTTTTTCAAATTCATAAAAATTAATTTTAAAGTAGTATATTTATGACTACCTACCTTTCAATGAGCAGAGTCTCCATGACCTGTGTGGAAACTTCGCAGTCGTAAAGATACTACTTGTAAAGTTCCTTTGTGAAGTGCACAAGATCATAAACTTGCACAAAACTGTAAAATGTCCTTCGTAAATTAGGCCATCTGTGTCATTTTATCTTATATACTCAACTTTGGCCTGAGAGAATATTCCATGTGCTACTTTGGTCGTCCAACATGTACCAAAAACGTTTTAAGGCCCTTCGTTTGAACAGTGAAAACAATTACATATTCAAAAATATAATCCAAGAAAATGAGACGTCAAGAGATAAAAAAAGATGAAAAAGAAATATATAGAACCTAGGAAAGAATGGAAGACACAAGAAAGGAAAAATTCTATTTAAAGACACATGATAAAATAAACGATGTTTGAGAGTCGCATGGAAAATAGCAATAAAGACAAAATATGAAACGAAAAAGTTACCTGCATTTGAATTTGGTGTGCTTGTTTTTTCTGGTGTCACTGTGGCAGTTTCAATAGAAGTAGGATTTGTTGTTTCTTGATACAGGAGAAGAAATGTGTGCCATTAATATTGTGAATGACCTAATGTAGTAACCTCAAATTGATATTAGCGATTCTTACAGGAAGAGGGATCAGATTAGGTCCTGATTATGATTGTGCCAATATATTGATATCATTTCCCCACTTTCAGAATTCTTGTTATTTTGGGTTTGAGCTCTTTCAGATTGGTGAAATAATGATGAAATAAGTTTTGGGAGAACAACAAGCAAGCATCACCCTAACTTTGGCAATTTCCATCTTTTTCCCAGTATTCAATCTGAAGGTTATCATAGCTATTGCTAGTGAATTTCTATTCTGGATTGTTACTGACCAGTAGTGTGGATGACAATTTAACATTTCTGATGGGTATGCAATTTCCGTACTCTGCCCTACCGAAATTAATGAGTCACTTGTATTGAGGATTTTACTGTAGACTCAGTTTTATGTCGAAGTATACTACAGCTAAGAAGCAATGGGTGCCCCTTTGCTATTTAATTCTCTATGGATATTTGCAAAGTCACGATCGACTGGGCAGTATTTTTTTTGATGCAGTGGATGTCTCTCAATCACCAAAATAATATTTAGGCCCTTGACTCAACAAAATGTTCAAGTATTAAAAAAAATATGAAATGTACAAGCACAAGGTTTTTAACATATGATATACAAATGAAATGGATGGTGGAAAGAAACAAATAAAAGAACAGAAAAAGTAAAAAAACACATGAGAATATCAACTACATTTGTAGGAAGCATGTAAAGAGTAACAAACAAAAAATATAAACAAATAAAGATACCTGCTGTTGAAGTTGAGATGATTGTACTTGCTGATTCCACTGTGGTGGTTCCTGTGTGAGTAGGTAGTGTTGTTTCTTGTTACAGGGGAAAAATCACAAGTCATTAAAAAAGGGAATGAACTGAATCACTAATCCGAAACTGATATAAGTAATGGTTAAAATACTATGTACCAGATTTAGGAGCTCAAACGTTGGTCATGATAATTACTGTAATTTTAGTTTTTTCAGAATTCCTACTAATACATGTTTCAAATCTTTCAGAATGCTGAAATAATTAAAACGTATGTTTTGGGGAATAACATGCAGGGAATAGAATTACTGTGCCAATTCCAAAATGCAATCTCTGTATACTGTATGTAAGCTGTTCCAGCTTACAGCTAGTAATTCCTCTAGGTGAAGTGCAACAAACGACAGGTATTCCTGCTGAATGTACAATTCTCAATGCCACGTAAATTTACAGTCACAGTATTTTCAACTAACAGGTCAATCCCAGTGAGGATTTTGTAGTGGATTCAGATTGACAAGTAAGCAGTCTTTAGTCAAAAAGAAGCACATGCTCTATCTGAACATTTAAGGCCTGATTGTCAAAGGCAACCTTACACTTTTGAGTAAGTTTATGATTTTTTTCAAATTCATAAAAATTAATTTAAAAGTAGTATATTTATGACTACCTACCTTTCAATGAGCAGAGTCTCCATGACCTGTGTGGAAACTTTGCAGTCGTAAAGATACTACTTGTAAAATTCCTTCGTGAAGTGCACAAGATCATAAACTTGCACAAAACTGTAAAATGTCCTTTGTGAATTAGGCCTTCTGTGTCCTTTTATCTTATACAAGCAGCCCGTCCCGACGTTGTCTGGGGGCAATGAGGCTTCCAGGTAGCAGGAACTCCCCGTGTCATCCTACTGTGTGCTTGTCGGCTCATAGAAGGCACAAACGGAAGGCCAAATATTGGTTCCTCACTCTCTCTGACACCACGTTAGGAGTTACCAATCCCCAATGAGGCTGCATCCCCCACTCTGGCCTGCAGCAGACGGCGACTTGGAGTATTAATAAACGTGCACCACACACGACAAACTGCCCTCGAATATGTGTATTCAGTTATTTATGGTCTCTGCTGTCAGGACAACACACAATCTCAAGAGTAATCAGTGCCTGGGTTGCACAGCACAACTCTAAACGTCACTGCATTCAATCCCCAATGAGGCTGCATCCTCCACTCTGGCGTGCAGCAGACGGCGACTTGGAGTATTAATAAACGTGCACCACACACGACAAACTGCCCTCGAATATGTGTACTCAGTTATTTATGGTCTCTGCTGTCGGGTTTGTGTAGCTCGGTCAAAATAGCCTTTTTACACGAGGTGCGTCGCTTACCTCGCGTCTTCCTCGGGGGCCGTCTCAGCCCCACGGCCCCACTGTCGCCGCCGCTCTCTTCCGCGCTCCTCCCGCTGAACGCCGCGTTACTTTTCCTCCCCGAATTTTTTTTTAGTCCCCCCCGAAATTTGGCTCTAGTTGTGCCTCTGGATGGCAGCCTTTGAACCATCGACAGAAAGCAATGTGCACAGCATAACTATCCCAAACAATGAAAAATACCACGAACTGTAAATTATTACGCAGACGGAACCCATGTTTTCACCTGGCGCACACAAGTATTTCGGTCATTTTGTTAAAAGTTGTATTATGGGGGTTGTAGTTCCCGTTTTACATTAGGACATGCAAAACTACAACTATAAGAAAGCCAGGAAACAAACAGAAATGGTAATCTACTCACACCTGCCATGATACGGTACTGACACAACCAAAAGAGCGGCATTTACGGACGCACGAGGTCACCGCTACTCCAGAGACAAACTATAACTTTCCACCTTGTAACAAAGGCAGCGGGACTGCTCTGCGGTAGCACTTCCTCAGTCGGAAGGTTGGAAAGTTGCTCTTTCTTGCAAACATGTTTTCAAGGGAGCAACAGAACATCATGCTCCGAGCCCTGACTGCAGCCCATGGGTTGTCATGGAAGACGTAAATAATAACCCCAGTCCTGCCATGTATCACGCAACAGGTGTGACACTCACGCATTTCAGTACGGTGATCCGCATCACCGCACTGAAATGCATTGTCGCGCATTTTGCCACTGGCCAGCGCGCGCCACCAGCGGCACCTGTGCACCGGCTCTAGTGCTCAGAGAGACGTGCAGCTCGCAGCTTGCTTGCTGGGCTGCGTTAAATAAATAGTTAAAGATCATTCTGGGCTCAGCTGTGGAGAGCGCTATAAAGTAACAAATCTTCCCAACCTGTGCGTGCGCCTGGCTGGCGCCGCTTTCCTTTGACTCACACTGCTGCCAATTACCAACAGGGGTGGGGGGGAGGCGGGTCCTGCCCTCTCAGTACACGATGCTACTGGTTGTTAGTCATTATGGCCTACCAGGGTGCCCGGGTTTATTAAATCCGGATGTGACCCCCAGTGCCCTCATGTCTGAGGAAGAGGAAGTGAGGCTGAATCAGTCGAATCCTCCTCGCCAAGTGTAAGAGCGACTGACCGACTGGACCCAGTGAAAAAGTGAATTAATTTTACTGACCGCCGACACAGGACAGTGAGTGACTCTCGTCATGGCCGCCTGCTTTGCAAGAGGCATCGGTGATCATGGGTGGTGCAAATTATTGCGGCCAAGCGGGGGACGAGTGAGTCAGCAGCCTGCAGTGTCTGGGGGGAGAAAAAGATGAAGCCTGCAAGTGCGGCTGCAGAGTGCATCATGCAGCAGTGCAGTCACAGTGCTGCAGCGCTGTGTGGCAGGTCCCCGAGTCTCTGAACTCGTTTAGTAAGTGTTTTAATATACTACGATGAGTCATCTGAAAAAAATGATTTAACCCACAATAGCATCTGCAGGGCTGATCTGTCTCATAATCCTTCCTGAGTCAGCGAGCCTCCTGGTTTATCTGCAGTCTGATCACTGTGATTTATCACAGTAAATGCAGGTGGGCCGCAGGGCTGCTCTGTCTGACTCACATCATTGATCTTAGCGCAGTAGTAAGGTATTATGTTAAAGGCCGGGTCACTGCCTGACAGTTTTTCCAGGCAGGGCTCTCTCTGCTCTGGGCACTGGGTGTAAAGTGTGTGCGGGCGTAAGTGATTATTTGTGGGTCAGGGTTTGGCTGCCTTTAAAGAACATTCTGCCCTGATTTACATGCGTTCCTCCAGGTTGGCCCCTGGGTGACTATAACCAGCCTGCACCTCCTGTGGTTCGCATCTGTGGAACTAAAATTAAATAAAAGATCTGGGGGTGGAAATGGAGATCATCAGATATCCCACGTGGACACTTGGCGGGCGGGGGAGGGGGTAGCGTAATTCCTCAGAGGCCCCCTCCCTGTCCCTTCTCATGTTCAGAGTTAGCATCCGCAGGCAGGGCTGCTCTGTTATCCGTGACAGTTTTACCAGGTAGGGCAGGGTTCTCTCTGCGTCTGCACTGGGGCCCGGTGCGGGGGAGGAGTGGGGGGTGGGGGGTAGGTTAGCGTCATTCCTCAGAGTTCCTGTACGGAACAGAACTTACTTGCTGCCGCAGCACGCACAGTAGATCATCTCTGAATAAATTATTTCAGTCACATACAATCAATATTGTTTGAAATCTGCAGGCAGAGCAGCTCTGTCTTATCCATCCTTCTAAGCCTGGTTTATCTGCAAGTACAGATCTGATTTAATCACAGTAAATCTGTTGGCCCGGCCGCAGGGCTGCTCTGTCTCCTCATCCTTATCATGGGCGCCCCTGACTAACTTTTATCTTCACAGCTTGGGGGTCAGTGCGTGTCAGTTTTGGTTCTCGCTGAGTTCTCTCGGCACTTGGGGGGGAGTGGGGGAGGGAAGGGGGGTCCGTTACAACTAAGGTTAGTGTCCTTCCATTTCTGGTGCTCCGAAGCAATTTCAAGAAGTTCTTGCAGTTTCTTGTTGCTCAAATGGCTGTAATTTCTGCATTTAAAAGTTTCCCTAGTCTTCATTGCATGATTTTTGCTCGCAGAAAAGTGTCACTCCTAGTCGTTAGAATGTCACTCATAATTTCACTGACATTTTAAAAATGTCACACATGGCTATCTGAAACCTTGGCAGCTGTGTAACCCCCGCATTCCTCCCATCGGCGATGTATTTGGCGAGCTGTTTGCTGTGGCACCAAACGCTCAGTTTCACGTCTGAGCAGGAACTTAAACTCCATTTTTAAGGGGGTTGCGCGTAAACAGAAACACAAATATGAGAGTGGACGCCTACCGTAAAACTTTCCATCCAGTCAGGGGATCCAAGTCAGAGAGTACATCCATTTTAAAGCGCCGAGGGGGGTCAGCAAGCAGCGCCCAGAGAACAACACAAAACAACAGCAATGGTAGTATCCTCCTCGCGCTCCTGATGATGTCAGCACGTTAGCACACACGGCCGGCGCTACTTCCAAGGGACTACTGTTTTTTTGTAGGTTATATTTTTTAAACAACGTATATTTTTTAGGGGTATATAGCCTTTGTCACTCTGCAGACCCTGCCAATTCCAATGATGTATTGGGTGTTTGGATTGGTGCTGTGGTTCCCGAATTTACCCACCTCAAAGGTGCAAAGTTCTTACTTTATAATAGTAAGTATCGATAGATACTCAACTTTGGCTTGAGAGAATATTCCATGTGCTACTTTGGTCGTCCAACATGTACCAAAAACGTTTTAAGGCCCTTCGTTTGAACAAAGAAAACAATTACATATTCAAAAATATAATCAAAAAAATGAGACATCAAGAGATAAAAAAGATGAAAAAGAAATATATAGAACCTACTAAAGAATAGAAGACAAAAGAAAGGAAAAATTCTATTTAAAGACACATGATGAAATAAACGATGTTTGAGAGTCGCATGGAAAATAGCAATAAAGACAAATTATGAAACAAAAAAGTTACCTGCATTTGAAGTTGGTGTGCTTGTTTTTTCAGATGTCACCGTGGCAGTTTCAATAGAAGTAGGTTTTGTTGTTTCTTGATACAGGAGAAGAAATGTTTGCCATTAATATTGTGAATGACCTAATGTAGTAACCTTAAATTGATATTAGCGACTCTTACAGGAAAAGGGATCGGATTAGGTCCTCATTCTGATTGTGCCAGTATATTGATATCATTTCCCCACTTTCAGAAATCTTGTTATTGTGGGTTTGAGCTCTTTCAGATTGGTGAAATAATGATAAAATACGTTTTGGGAGAATAACAAGCAAGCATCACCCTAACTTTGGCAATTTCCATCTTTTTCCCAGTGTTCAATCTGAAGATTATCATAGCTATTGCTAGTGAATTTCTATTCTGGATTGTTACTGACCAGTAGTGTGGCTGACAATTTAACATTTCTGATGGGTATGCAATTTCCGTACTCTGCCCTACCGAAATTAATGTGTCACTTGTATTGAGGATTTTACTGTAGACTCAGGTTTATGTCGAAGTATACTACAGATAAGAAGCAATGGATGCCCCTTAGCTATATAATTCTCTATTGATATTTGCAAAGTCACGATGGACGGGGCAGTATTTCTTTTTGATGCAGTGGATGTCTCTCAATGACCAAAATATTATTTAGGCCCTTGATTCAACAAAATGTTCAAGTATTAAAAAAAATATGAAATGTACAAGCACAATATTTTAACATATGATATACAAATGAAATGGATGGTGAAAAGAAACAAAAGAAGGAACAGTAAAAAAAAAAAAGTAAAAAACACATGAGAATATCAACTAAATGTGTAGGAAGCATTTAAAGAGTAACAAACAAAAAATATAAACACATAAAGATACCTGCTGTTGAAGTTGAGGTGATTGTACTTGCTGATTCCACTGTGGTGGTTCCTGTGTGAGTAGGTAGTGTTGTTTCTTGTTACAGGGGAAAAATCACAAGTCGTTAAAAAAGGGAATGAACTGAATCACTAATCCGAAACTGATATAAGTAATGGGTAAAATACTATGTACCAGATTTAGGAGCTCAAACGTTGGTCATGATAATTACTGTAAATTTAGTTTTTTCAGAATTCCTACTAATACATGTTTCAAATCTTTCAGAATGCTGAAATAATTAAAACGTATATTTTGGGGAATAACATGCAGGGAATAGAATTACTGTGCCAATTCCAACATGAAATCTCTGTATTCTGTCTGTAAACTGTTCCAGCTTACAGCTAGTAATTCCTCTAGGGGAAGTGCAACAAACGACAGGTATTCCTGCTGAATGTACAATTCTCAATGCCACGTAAATTTAAAGTCACAGTATTTTCAACTAACAGGTCAATCCCAGTGAGGATTTTGTAGTGGATTCAGATTGACAATTAAGCAGTCTTTATTCAAAAAGAAGCACATGCTCTATCTGAACATTTAAGGTCTGATTGTCAAAGGCAACCTTACACTTTTGAGTAAGTTTATGATTTTTTCAAATTCATAAAAATGAATTTTAAAGTAGTATATTTATGACTACCTACCTTTCAATGAGCAGAGTCTCCATGACCTGTGTGGAAACTGCGCAGTCGTACAAATACTACTTGTAAAATTCCTTTGTGAAGTGCACAAGATCATAAACTTACACAACACTGTAAAAGGTCCTTTGTGAATTAGGTCATCTGTGTACTTTTATCTTATATACTCAACTTTGGCTTGAGAGAATATTCCATGTGCTACATTGGTCGTCCAACATGTACCAAAAACTTTTTAAGGCCCTTCGTTTGAACAGTGAAAACAATTACATATTCAAAAATATATTCCAAAAAAATGAGACGTCAAGAGATAAAAAAAAGATGAAAAAGAAATATATAGAACCTAGGAAAGAAGAGAAGACAAAAGAAAGGAAAAATTCTATTTAAAGACACATGATGAAATAAACGATGTTTGAGAGTCGCATGGAAAATAGCAATAAAGACAAATTTTGAAACGAAAAAGTTACCTGCATTTGAAGTTGGTGTGCTTGTTTTTTCAGATGTCACTGTGGCAGTTTCAATAGAAGTAGGATTTGTTGTTTCTTGATACAGGAGAAGAAATGTTTGCCATTAATATTGTGAATGACCTAATGTAGTAACCTCAAATTGATATTAGCGATTCTTACAGGACGAGGGATCAGATTAGGTCCTCAACATGATTGTGCCAATATTTTGATATCATTTCCCCACTTTCAGAATTCTTGTTATTGTGGGTTTGAGCTCTTTCAGATTGGTGAAATAATGATGAAATAAGTTTTGGGAGAACAATAAGCAAGCATCACCCTAACTTTGGCAATTTCCATCTTTTTCCAAGTATTCAATCTGAAGATTATCACAGCTAAAGCTAGTGAATTTCTAATCTGTAATGTTACTGACCAGTAGTGTTGCTGACAATCTAAAATTTCCAATGGGTATGCAATCTCCGTACTCTGCCCTACCGAAATTAATGTGTCACTTGTATTGAGGATTTTACTGTAGACTCAGTTTTATGTCAAAGTATGCTACAGCTAAGAAGCAATAGATGCCCCTTTGCTGTTTAGTTCTCTATTGATATTTGAAAAGTCACAATCGACTGGGCAGTATTTCTTTTTGATGCAGTGGATGTCTCTCAATCACCAAAATATTATTTAGGCCCTTTATTCAACAAAATGTTCAAGTATTAAAAAAAAATGAAATGTACATGCACAAGATTTTTAACATGTGATATACTATTGAAATAGATGGTGGAAAGAAAAACAATAAAGAACAGAAAAAGTAAAAAACACATGAGAATGTCTACTAAATTTGTAGGAAGCATTTAAAGAGTAACAAACAAAAAATATAAACAAATAAAGATACCTGCTGTTGAAGTTGAGATGATTGTACTTGCTGATTCCACTGTGGTTGTTGCTGTGTAAGTAGGTATTGTTGTTTCTTGTTACAGGGTAAAAATCACAAGTCATTAAAAAAGGGAATGAACTGAATCACTAATCTGAAACTGATATAAGTAATGGTTAAAATACTATGTACCAGATTTAGGAGCTCATACGTTGGTCATGATAGTTACTATAATTTTAGTTTTTTCAGAATTCCTACTAATACAGGTTTCAACTCCTTCAGAATGCTGAAATAATTAAAACGTATGTTTTTGGGAATCATATACAGATAATAGAATTACTGTGCCAATTCCAAAATGCAATCTCTGTATTCTCTCTGTAAGCTGTTCCACCTTACAGCTAGTAATTCCTCTAGGGGAAGTGCAACAAACAAGAGGTATTCCTGCTAAATGTATAATTCTCAATGCCACATGAATTTAGATTCACAGTATTTTCAACTAACTGGACAGTCCCAGTGAGGATTTTGTGGTGGATTCAGATTGACAAGTAAGCAGTCTTTAGTCAAACAAAGCACATGCTCTATCTGAACATTTAAGGCCTGATTGTCAAAGGCAACCTAACACTTTTGAGTAAGTTTATGATTTTTTCAAATTTATAAAAATTTATTTAAAAGTAGTATATTTATGACTACCTACCTTTCAATGAGCAGAGTCTCCATGACCTGTGTGGAAACTTCGCAGTCATAAAGATACTACTTGTACAATTCCTTTGTGAAGTGCACAAGATAATAAACTTGCACAAAAGTGTAAAATATCCTTTGTCAATTAGGCCATCTATGTGTCCTTTTATCATACATACTCAACTTTGGCTTGAGATTATATTCCATCTGCTACATTGGTCGTCAAACATGTACCAAAAACGTATTAAGGCCCTTAGTTTGAACAGTGAAAACAATTACATATTCAAAAATATAATCCAAAAAAATTAGACATCAAGAGATGAAAAAAGATGAAAAAGAAATATATAGAACATAGGAAAGAATAGAAGGCAAAAGAAAGGAAACATTCTATTTAAAGACACATGATGAAATAAACGATGTTTGGGAGTCGCATGGAAAACAGCAATAAAGACAAATTATGAAATGAAAATTTTACCTGCATTTGAAGTTGGTGTGCTTGTTTTTTCAGATGTCACCGTGGCAGTTTCCATAGAAGTAGGATTTGTTGTTTCTTGTTACAGGAGAAGAAGCGTTTGCCATTAATATTGTGAATGACCTAATGTAGTAACCTCAAATTGATATTAGCGATTCTTACAGGAAAAGGGACCAGATTAGGTCCTCATTATGATTGTGCCAATATATTGTTATCATTTCCCACTTTCAGAAATCTTGTTATTGTGGGTTTGAGCTCTTTCAGATTGGTGAAATAATGATAACATAAGTTTTGGGAGAACAACAAGCAAGCATCACCCTAACTTTGGCAATTTCCATCTTTTTCCAAGTATTCAATCTGAAGATGATCACAGCTAAAGCTAGTGAATTTCTATTCTGTAATGTTACTGACCAGTAGTGTTGCTGACAATCTAAAATTTCCAATGGGTATGCAATCTCCGTATTCTGCCCTACCGAAATTAATGTGTCACATGTATTGAGGATTTTACTGTAGACTCAGTTTTATGTCAAAGTATGCTACAGCTAAGAAGCAATAGATGCCCCTTTGCTGTTTAGTTCTCTATTGATATTTGAAAAGTCACGATCGACTGGGCAGTATTTCTTTTTGATGGAGTGGATGTCTCTCACTCACCAAAATAATATTTAGGCCCTTTATTCAACAAAATGTTCAAGTATTAAAAAAAAATGAAATGTACATGCACAAGATTTTTAACATGTGATATACTATTGAAATAGATGGTGGAAAGGAAAAAAAATAAGGAACAGAAAAAGTAAAAAACACATGAGAATGTCTACTACATTTGTAGGAAGCATTTAAAGAGTAACAAACAAAAAATATAAACAAATAAAGATACCTGCTGTTGAAGTTGAGATGATTGTACTTGCTGATTCCACTGTGGTGGTTCCTGTGTAAGTAGGTATTGTTGTTTCTTGTTACAGGGGAAAAATCACAAGTCATTAAAAAAGGGAATGAACTGAATCACTAATCTGAAACTGATATAAGTAATGGTTAAAATACTATGTACCAGATTTAGTAGCTCATACGTTGGTCATGATAGTTACTATAATTTTAGTTTTTTCAGAATTCCTACTAATACAGGTTTCAACTCTTTCAGAATGCTGAAATAATTAAAACGTATGTTTTCGGGAATAATATGCAGATAATAGAATTACTGTTCCAATTCCAAAATGCAATCTCTGTATTCTGTCTGTAAGCTGTTGCACCTTACAGCTAGTAATTCCTCTAGGTGAAGTGCAACAAACAAGAGGTATTCCTGCTAAATGTATAATTCTCAATGCCACATAAATTTAGATTCTCAATATTTTTAACTAACAGGACAGTCCCAGTGAAGATTTTGTCGTGGATTCAGATTGACAAGTAAGCAGTCTTTAGTCAAACAGAAGCACATGCTCTATCTGAACATTTAAGGCCTGATTGTCAAAGGCAACCTTACACTTTTGAGTAAGTTTATGATTTTTTCAAATTTATACAAATTTATTTAAAAGTAGTATATTTATGACTACCTACCTTTCAATAAGCAGAGTCTCCATGACCTGTGTGGAAACTTCGCAGTCGTAAAGATACTACTTGTAAAGTTCCTTTGTGAAGTGCACAAGATCATAAACTTGCACAAAAGTGTAAAATATCCTTTGTGAATTAGGCCATCTATGTGTCCTTTTATCTTACATACTCAACTTTGGCTTGAGAGAATATTCCATCTGCTACATTGGTCGTCAAACATGTACCAAAAACGTATTAAGGCCCTTAGTTTGAACAGTGAAAACAATTACATTTTCAAAAATATAATCCAAAAAAATTAGACGTCAAGAGATTAAAAAAGATGAAAAAGAAATATATAGAACATAGGAAACAATAGAAGACAAAAGAAAGGAAACATTATATTTAAAGACACATGATGAAATAAACGATGTTTGGGAGTCGCATGGAAAACAGCAATAAAGACAAATTATGAAATGAAAATTTTACCTGCATTTGAAGTTGGTGTGCTTGTTTTTTCAGATGTCACCGTGGCAGTTTCCATAGAAGTAGGATTTGTTGTTTCTTGTTACAGGAGAAGAAGCGTTTGCCATTAATATTGTGAATGACCTAATGTAGTAACCTCAAATTGATATTAGCGATTCTTACAGGAAAAGGGACCAGATTAGGTCCTCATTATGATTGCGCCAATATATTGTTATCATTTCCCACTTTCAGAAATCTTGTTATTGTGGGTTTGAGCTCTTTCAGATTGGTGAAATGATGATAACACAAGTTTTGGGAGAACAACAAGCAAGCATCACCCTAACTTTGGCAATTTCCATCTTTTTCCAAGTATTTAATCTGAAGATTATCACAGCTAAAGCTAGTGAATTTCTATTCTGTAATGTTACTGACCAGTAGTGTTGCTGACAATCTAAAATTTCCAATGGGTATGCAATCTCCGTACTCTGCCCTACCGAAATTAATGTGTCACTTGTATTGAGGATTTTACTGTAGACTCAGTTTTATGTCAAAGTATGCTGCAGCTAAGAAGCAATAGATGCCCCTTTGCTGTTTAGTTCTCTATTGATATTTGAAAAGTCACAATCGACTGGGCAGTATTTCTTTTTGATGCAGTGGATGTCTCTCAATCACCAAAATATTATTTAGGCCCTTTATTCAACAAAATGTTCAAGTATTAAAAAAAAATGTAATGTACATGCACAAGATTTTTAACATGTGATATACTATCGAAATAGATGGTGTAAAGAAAAAAAATAAGGAACAGAAAAAGTAAAAAACACATGAGAATGTCTACTAAATTTGTAGGAAGCATTTAAAGAGTAACAAACAAAAAATATAAACAAATAAAGATACCTGCTGTTGAAGTTGAGATGATTGTACTTGCTGATTCCACTGTGGTGGTTGCTGTGTAAGTAGGTATTGTTGTTTCTTGTTACAGGGTAAAAATCACAAGTCATTAAAAAAGGGAATGAACTGAATCACTAATCTGAAACTGATATAAGTAATGGTTAAAATACTATGTACCCGATTTAGTAGCTCCTAGGTTGGTCATGATAGTTACTATAATTTTAGTTTTTTCAGAATTCCTACTAATACAGGTTTCAACTCTTTCAGAATGCTGAAATAATTAAAAAGTATGTTTTCGGGAATAATATGCAGATAATAGAATTACTGTGCCAATTCCAAAATGCAATCTCTGTATTCTCTCTGTAAGCTGGTGCACCTTACAGCTAGTAATTCCTCTAGGTGAAGTGCAACAAACAAGAGGTATTCCTGCTAAATGTATGATACTCAATGCCACATAAATTTAGATTCACAGTATTTTTAACTAACTGGACAGTCCCAGTGAGGATTTTGTGGTCGATTCAGATTGACAAGTAAGCAGTCTTTAGTCAAACAGAAGCACATGCTCTATCTGAACATTTAAGGCCTGATTGTCAAAGGCAACCTTACACTTTTGAGTAAGTTTATGATTTTTTCAAATTTATAAAACTTAATTTAAAAGTAGTATATTTATGACTACCTACCTTCTAATGAGCAGAGTCTCCATGACCTGTGTGGAAACTTCGCAGTCGTAAAGATACTACTTGTACAATTCCTTTGTGAAGTGCACAAGATCATAAACTTGCACAAAAGTGTAAAATATCCTTTGTGAATTAGGCCATCTATGTGTCCTTTTATCTTACATACTCAACTTTGGCTTGAGAGAACATTCCATCTGCTACATTGGTCGTCAAACATGTACCAAAAACGTATTAAGGCCCTTAGTTTGAACAGTGAAAACAATTACATATTCAAAAATATAATCCAAAAAAATTAGACGTCAAGAGATGAAAAAAGATGAAAAAGAAATATATAGAACATAGGAAAGAATAGAAGACAAAAGAAAGGAAACATTCTATTTAAAGACACATGATGAAATAAACGATGTTTGGGAGTCGCATGGAAAACAGCAATAAAGACAAATTATGAAATGAAAATTTTACCTGCATTTGAAGTTGGTGTGCTTGTTTTTTCAGATGTCACCGTGGCAGTTTCAATAGAAGTAGGATTTGTTGTTTCTTGTTACAGGAGAAGAAGCGTTTGCCATTAATATTGTGAATGACCTAATGTAGTAACCTCAAATTGATATTAGCGATTCTTAAAGGAAAAGGGACCAGATTAGGTCCTCATTACGATTGTGCCAATATATTGTTATCATTTCCCACTTTCAGAAATCTTGTTATTGTGGGTTTGAGCTCTTTCAGATTGGTGAAATAATGATAACACAAGTTTTGGGAGAACAACAAGCAAGCATCACCCTAACGTTGGCAATTTCCATCTTTTTCCAAGTATTCAATCTGAAGATTATCACAGCTAAAGCTAGTGAATTTCTATTCTGTAATGTTACTGACCAGTAGTGTTGCTGACAATCTAAAATTTCCAATGGGTATGCATTGTCAGTATTCTGCCCTACCGAAATTAATGTGTCACTTGTATTGAGGATTTTACTGTAGACTCAGTTTTATGTCAAAGTATGCTACAGCTAAGAAGCAATAGATGCCCCTTTGCTGTTTAGTTCTCTATTGATATTTGAAAAGTCACGATCGACTGGGCAGTATTTCTTTTTGATGGAGTGGATGTCTCTCAATCACCAAAATATTATTTAGGCCCTTTATTCAACAAAATGTTCAAGTATTAAAAAAAATGAAATGTACATGCACAAGATTTTTAACATGTGATATACTATTGAAATAGATGGTGGAAAGAAAAAAAATAAGGAACAGAAAAAGTAAAAAACACATGAGAATGTCTATTAAATTTGTAGGAAGCATTTAAAGAGTAACAAACAAAAAATATAAACAAATAAAGATACCTGCTGTTGAAGTTGAGATGATTGTACTTGCTGATTCCACTGTGGTGGTTCCTGTGTAAGTAGGTATTGTTGTTTCTTGTTACAGGGGAAAAATCACAAGTCATTAAAAAAGGGAATGAACTGAATCACTAATCTGAAACTGATATAAGTAATGGTTAAAATACTATGTACCAGATTTAGGAGCTCATACGTTGGTCATGATAGTTACTATGATTTTAGTTTTTTCAGAATTCCTACTAATACAGGTTTCAACTCCTTCAGAATGCTGAAATAATTAAAACGTATGTTTTTGGGAATCATATACAGATAATAGAATTACTGTGCCAATTCCAAAATGCAATCTCTGTATTCTGTCTGTAAGCTGTTGCACCTTACAGCTAGTAATTCCTCTAGGGGAAGTGCAACAAACAAGAGGTATTCCTGCTAAATGTATAATTCTCAATGCCACATGAATTTAGATTCACAGTATTTTCAACTAACTGGACAGTCCCAGTGAGGATTTTGTGGTCGATTCAGATTGACAAGTAAGCAGTCTTTAGTCAAACAGAAGCACATGCTCTATCTGAACATTTAAGGCCTGATTGTCAAAGGCAACCTTACACTTTTGAGTAAGTTTATGATTTTTTCAAATTTATAAAACTTAATTTAAAAGTAGTATATTTATGACTACCTACCTTCTAATGAGCAGAGTCTCCATGACCTGTGTGGAAACTTCGCAGTCGTAAAGATACTACTTGTACAATTCCTTTGTGAAGTGCACAAGATCATAAACTTGCACAAAAGTGTAAAATATCCTTTGTGAATTAGGCCATCTATGTGTCCTTTTATCTTACATACTCAACTTTGGCTTGAGAGAACATTCCATCTGCTACATTGGTCGTCAAACATGTACCAAAAACGTATTAAGGCCCTTAGTTTGAACAGTGAAAACAATTACATATTCAAAAATATAATCCAAAAAAATTAGACGTCAAGAGATGAAAAAAGATGAAAAAGAAATATATAGAACATAGGAAAGAATAGAAGACAAAAGAAAGGAAACATTCTATTTAAAGACACATGATGAAATAAACGATGTTTGGGAGTCGCATGGAAAACAGCAATAAAGACAAATTATGAAATGAAAATTTTACCTGCATTTGAAGTTGGTGTGCTTGTTTTTTCAGATGTCACCGTGGCAGTTTCAATAGAAGTAGGATTTGTTGTTTCTTGTTACAGGAGAAGAAGCGTTTGCCATTACTATTGTGAATGACCGAATGTAGTAACCTCAAATTGATATTAGCGATTCTTACAGGAAAAGGGACCAGATTAGGTCCTCATTATGATTGTGCCAATATATTGTTATCATTTCCCACTTTCAGAAATCTTGTTATTGTGGATTTGAGCTCTTTCAGATTGGTGAAATATTGATAACATAAGTTTTGGGAGAACAACAAGCAAGCATCACCCTAACTTTGGCAATTTCCATCTTTTTCCAAGTATTCAATCTGAAGATTATCACAGCTAAAGCTAGTGAATTTCTATTCTGTAATGTTACTGACCAGTAGTGTTGCTGACAATCTAAAATTTCCAATGGGTATGCATTCTCCGTATTCTGCCCTACCGAAATTAATGTGTCACTTGTATTGAGGATTTTACTGTAGACTCAGTTTTATGTCAAAGTATGCTACAGCTAAGAAGCAATAGATGCCCCTTTGCTGTTTAGTTCTCTATTGATATTTGAAAAGTCACGATCGACTGGGCAGTATTTCTTTTTGTTGGAGTGGATGTCTCTCAATCACCAAAATAATATTTAGGCCCTTTATTCAACAAAATGTTCAAGTATTAAAAAAAAATTCAATGTACATGCACAAGATTTTTAACATGTGATATACTATTGAAATAGATGGTGGAAAGAAAAAAAATAAGGGACAGAAAAAGTAAAAAACACATGAGAATGTCTACTAAATTTGTAGGAAGCATTTAAAGAGTAACAAACAAAAAATATAAACAAATAAAGATACCTGCTGTTGAAGTTAAGATGATTGTACTTGCTGATTCCACTGTGGTGGTTCCTGTGTAAGTAGGTATTGTTGTTTCTTGTTACAGGGGAAAAATCACAAGTCATTAAAAAAGGGAATGAACTGAATCACTAATCTGAAACTGATATACGTAATGGTTAAAATACTATGTACCAGATTTAGTAGCTCATACGTTGGTCATGATAGTTACTATAATTTTAGTTTTTTCAGAATTCCTACTAATACAGGTTTCAACTCTTTCAGAATGCTGAAATAATTAAAACGTATGTTTTCGGGAATAATATGCAGATAATAGAATTACTGTGCCAATTCCAAAATGCAATCTCTGTATTCTGTCTGTAAGCTGTTGCACCTTACAGCTAGTAATTCCTCTAGGTGAAGTGCAACAAACAAGAGGTATTCCTGCTAAATGTATAATTCTCAATGCCACATAAATTTAGATTCACAGTATTTTTAACTAACAGGACAGTCCCAGTGAGGATTTTGTCGTGGATTCAGATTGACAAGTAAGCAGTCTTTAGTCAAACAGAAGAACATGCTCTATCTGAATATTTAAGGCCTGATTGTCAAAGGCAATCTTACACTTTTGAGTAAGTTTATGATTTTTTCAAATTTATAAAAATGTATTTAAAAGTAGTATATTTATGACTACCTACCTTTCAATGAGCAGAGTCTCCATGACCTGTGTGGAAACTTCGCAGTCGTAAAGATACTTCTTGTAAAATTCCTTTGTGAAGTGCACAAGATCATAAACTTGCACAAAAGTGTAAAATATCCTTTGTGAATTAGGCCATCTATGTGTCCTTTTATCTTACATACTCAACTTTGGCTTGAGAGAATATTCCATCTGCTACATTGGTCGTCAAACATGTACCAAAAACGTATTAAGGCCCTTAGTTTGAACAGTGAAAACAATTACATATTCAAAAATATAATCCAAAAAAATTAGACGTCAAGAGATGAAAAAAGATGAAAAAGAAAAATATAGAACATAGGAAAGAATAGAAGACAAAAGAAAGGAAAAATTCTATTTAAAGACACATGATGAAATAAACGATGTTTGGGAGTCGCATGGAAAACAGCAATAAAGACAAATTATGAAATGAAAATTTTACCTGCATTTGAAGTTGGTGTGCTTGTTTTTTCAGATGTCACCGTGGCAGTTTCCATAGAAGTAGGATTTGTTGTTTCTTGTTACAGGAGAAGAAGCGTTTGCCATTAATATTGTGAATGACCTAATGTACTAACCTCAAATTGATATTAGCGATTCTTACAGGAAAAGGGACCAGATTAGGTCCTCATTATGATTGCGCCAATATATTGTTATCATTTCCCACTTTCAGAAATCTTGTTATTGTGGGTTTGAGCTCTTTCAGATTGGTGAAATAATGATAACATAAGTTTTGGGAGAACAACAAGCAAGCATCACCCTAACTTTGGCAATTTCCATCTTTTTCCAAGTATTCAATCTGAAGATTATCACAGCTAAAGCTAGTGAATTTCTATTCTGTAATGTTACTGACCAGTAGTGTTGCTGACAATCTAAAATTTCCAATGGGTATGCAATCTCCGTACTCTGCCCTACCGAAATTAATGTGTCACTTGTATTGAGGATTTTACTGTAGACTCAGTTTTATGTCAAAGTATGCTACAGCTAAGAAGCAATAGATGCCCCTTTGCTGTTTAGTTCTCTATTGATATTTGAAAAGTCACAATCGACTGGGCAGTATTTATTTTGGATGCAGTGGATGTCTCTCAATCACCAAAATATTATTTAGGCCCTTTATTCAACAAAATGTTCAAGTATTAAAAAAAATAATGAAATGTACATGCACAAGATTTTTAACATGTGATATACTATCGAAATAGATGGTGTAAAGAAAAAAAATAAGGAACAGAAAAAGTAAAAAACACATGAGAATGTCTACTAAATTTGTAGGAAGCATTTAAAGAGTAACAAACAAAAAATATAAACAAATAAAGATACCTGCTGTTGAAGTTGAGATGATTGTACTTGCTGATTCCACTGTGGTGGTTGCTGTGTAAGTAGGTATTGTTGTTTCTTGTTACAGGGTAAAAATCACAAGTCATTAAAAAAGGGAATGAACTGAATCACTAATCTGAAACTGATATAAGTAATGGTTAAAATACTATGTACCAGATTTAGTAGCTCATACGTTGGTCATGATAGTTACTATAATTTTAGTTTTTTCAGAATTCCTACTAATACAGGTTTCAACTCTTTCAGAATGCTGAAATAATTAAAACGTATATTTTCGGGAATAATATGCAGATAATAGAATTACTGTGCCAATTCCAAAATGCAATCTCTGTATTCTCTCAGTAAGCTGGTGCACCTTACAGCTAGTAATTCCTCTAGGTGAAGTGCAACAAACAAGAGGTATTCCTGCTAAATGTATGATACTCAATGCCACATAAATTTAGATTCACAGTATTTTTAACTAACTGGACAGTCCCAGTGAGGATTTTGTGGTCGATTCAGATTGACAAGTAAGCAGTCTTTAGTCAAACAGAAGCACATGCTCTATCTGAACATTTAAGGCCTGATTGTCAAAGGCAACCTTACACTTTTGAGTAAGTTTATGATTTTTTCAAATTCATAAAAATTAATTTAAAAGTAGTATATTTATGACTACCTACCTTTCAATGAGCAGAGTCTCCATGACCTGTGTGGAAACTTCGCAGTCGTAAAGATACTACTTGTAAAGTTCCTTTGTGAAGTGCACAAGATCATAAACTTGCACAAAAGTGTAAAATATCCTTTGTGAATTAGGCCATCTATGTGTCCTTTTATCTTACATACTCAACTTTCGCTTGAGAGAATATTCCATCTGCTACATTGGTCGTCAAACATGTACCAAAAACTTATTAAGGCCCTTAGTTTGAACAGTGAAAACAATTACATATTCAAAAATATAATCCCAAAAAATTAGACGTCAAGAGATGAAAAAAGATGAAAAAGAAATATATAGAACATAGGAAAGAATAGAAGACAAAAGAAAGGAAACATTCTATTTAAAGACACATGATGAAATAAACGATGTTTGGGAATCGCATGGAAAACAGCAATAAAGACA
Organism: Lissotriton helveticus; assembly: GCF_964261635.1. NCBI lineage: Eukaryota > Metazoa > Chordata > Amphibia > Caudata > Salamandridae > Lissotriton > Lissotriton helveticus. Next base: position 31,001,185 of record NC_136072.1, on the reverse strand, counting down.
AATTATGAAATGAAAATTTTACCTGCATTTGAAGTTGGCGTGCTTGTTTTTTCAGATGTCACCGTGGCAGTTTCCATAGAAGTAGGATTTGTTGTTTCTTGTTACAGGAGAAGAAGCGTTTGCCATTAATATTGTGAATGACCTAATGTAGTAACCTCAAATTGATATTAGCGCTTCTTACAGGAAAAGGGACCAGATTAGGTCCTCATTATGATTGTGCCAATATATTGTTATCATTTCCCACTTTCAGAAATCTTGTTATTGTGGGTTTGAGCTCTTTCAGATTGATGAAATAATGATAACATAAGTTTTGGGAGAACAACAAGCAAGCATCACCCTAACTTTGGCAATTTCCATCTTTTTCCAAGTATTCAATCTGAAGATTATCACAGCTAAAGCTAGTGAATTTCTATTCTGTAATGTTACTGACCAGTAGTGTTGCTGACAATCTAAAATTTCCAATGGGTATGCAATCTCCGTACTCTGCCCTACCGAAATTAATGTGTCACTTGTATTGAGGATTTTACTGTAGACTCAGTTTTATGTCAAAGTATGCTACAGCTAAGAAGCAATAGATGCCCCTTTGCTGTTTAGTTCTCTATTGATATTTGAAAAGTCACAATCGACTGGGCAGTATTTCTTTTTGATGCAGTGGATGTCTCTCAATCACCAAAATATTATTTAGGCCCTTTATTCAACAAAATGTTCAAGTATTAAAAAAATAAAATGAAATGTACATGCACAAGATTTTTAACATGTGATATACTATCGAAATAGATGGTGTAAAGAAAAAAAATAAGGAACAGAAAAAGTAAAAAACACATGAGAATGTCTACTAAATTTGTAGGAAGCATTTAAAGAGTAACAAACAAAAAATATAAACAAATAAAGATACCTGCTGTTGAAGTTGAGATGATTGTACTTGCTGATTCCACTGTGGTGGTTGCTGTGTAAGTAGGTATTGTTGTTTCTTGTTACAGGGTAAAAATCACAAGTCATTAAAAAAGGGAATGAACTGAATCACTAATCTGAAACTGATATAAGTAATGGTTAAAATACTATGTACCAGATTTAGTAGCTCATACGTTGGTCATGATAGTTACTATAATTTTAGTTTTTTCAGAATTCCTACTAATACAGGTTTCAACTCTTTCAGAATGCTGAAATAATTAAAACGTATGTTTTCGGGAATAATATGCAGATAATAGAATTACTGTGCCAATTCCAAAATGCAATCTCTGTATTCTCTCTGTAAGCTGGTGCACCTTACAGCTAGTAATTCCTCTAGGTGAAGTGCAACAAACAAGAGGTATTCCTCCTAAATGTATGATACTCAATGCCACATAAATTTAGATTCACAGTATTTTTAACTAACTGGACAGTCCCAGTGAGGATTTTGTGGTCGATTCAGATTGACAAGTAAGCAGTCTTTAGTCAAACAGAAGCACATGCTCTATCTGAACATTTAAGGCCTGATTGTCAAAGGCAACCTTACACTTTTGAGTAAGTTTATGATTTTTTCAAATTCATAAAAATTAATTTAAAAGTAGTATATTTATGACTACCTACCTTTCAATGAGCAGAGTCTCCATGACCTGTGTGGAAACTTCGCAGTCGTAAAGATACTACTTGTAAAGTTCCTTTGTGAAGTGCACAAGATCATAAACTTGCACAAAAGTGTAAAATATCCTTTGTGAATTAGGCCATCTATGTGTCCTTTTATCTTACATACTCAACTTTCGCTTGAGAGAATATTCCATCTGCTACATTGGTCGTCAAACATGTACCAAAAACTTATTAAGGCCCTTAGTTTGAACAGTGAAAACAATTACATATTCAAAAATATAATCCCAAAAAATTAGACGTCAAGAGATGAAAAAAGATGAAAAAGAAATATATAGAACATAGGAAAGAATAGAAGACAAAAGAAAGGAAACATTCTATTTAAAGACACATGATGAAATAAACGATGTTTGGGAATCGCATGGAAAACAGCAATAAAGACAAATTATGAAATGAACATTTTACCTGCATTTGAAGTTGGCGTGCTTGTTTTTTCAGATGTCACCGTGGCAGTTTCCATAGAAGTAGGATTTGTTGTTTCTTGTTACAGGAGAAGAAGCGTTTGCCATTAATATTGTGAATGACCTAATGTAGTAACCTCAAATTGATATTAGCGCTTCTTACAGGAAAAGGGACCAGATTAGGTCCTCATTATGATTGTGCCAATATATTGTTATCATTTCCCACTTTCAGAAATCTTGTTATTGTGGGTTTGAGCTCTTTCAGATTGATGAAATAATGATAACATAAGTTTTGGGAGAACAACAAGCAAGCATCACCCTAACTTTGGCAATTTCCATCTTTTTCCAAGTATTCAATCTGAAGATTATCACAGCTAAAGCTAGTGAATTTCTATTCTGTAATGTTACTGACCAGTAGTGTTGCTGACAATCTAAAATTTCCAATGGGTATGCAATCTCCGTACTCTGCCCTACCGAAATTAATGTGTCACTTGTATTGAGGATTTTACTGTAGACTCAGTTTTATGTCAAAGTATGCTACAGCTAAGAAGCAATAGATGCCCCTTTGCTGTTTAGTTCTCTATTGATATTTGAAAAGTCACAATCGACTGGGCAGTATTTCTTTTTGATGCAGTGGATGTCTCTCAATCACCAAAATATTATTTAGGCCCTTTATTCAACAAAATGTTCAAGTATTAAAAAAAAAATGAAATGTACATGCACAAGATTTTTAACATGTGATATACTATCGAAATAGATGGTGGAAAGAAAAAAATAAGGAACAGAAAAAGTAAAAAAACACATGAGAATGTCTACTAAATTTGTAGGAAGCATTTAAAGAGTAACAAACAAAAAATATAAACAAATAAAGATACCTGCTGTTGAAGTTGAGATGATTGTACTTGCTGATTCCACTGTGGTGGTTGCTGTGTAAGTAGGTATTGTTGTTTCTTGTTACAGGGTAAAAATCACAAGTCATTAAAAAAGGGAATGAACTGAATCACTAATCTGAAACTGATATAAGTAATGGTTAAAATACTATGTACCAGATTTAGGAGCTCATACGTTGGTCATGATAGTTACTATGATTTTTGTTTTTTCAGAATTCCTACTAATACAGGTTTCAACTCCTTCAGAATGCTGAAATAATTAAAACGTATGTTTTTGGGAATCATATACAGATAATAGAATTACTGTGCCAATTCCAAAATGCAATCTCTGTATTCTGTCTGTAAGCTGTTGCACCTTACAGCTAGTAATTCCTCTAGGGGAAGTGCAACAAACAAGAGGTATTCCTGCTAAATGTATAATTCTCAATGCCACATGAATTTAGATTCACAGTATTTTCAACTAACTGGACAGTCCCAGTGAGGATTTTGTGGTCGATTCAGATTGACAAGTAAGCAGTCTTTAGTCAAACAGAAGCACATGCTCTATCTGAACATTTAAGGCCTGATTGTCAAAGGCAACCTTACACTTTTGAGTAAGTTTATGATTTTTTCAAATTTATAAAACTTAATTTAAAAGTAGTATTTTTATGACTACCTACCTTCCAATGAGCAGAGTCTCCATGACCTGTGTGGAAACTTCGCAGTCGTAAAGATACTACTTGTACAATTCCTTTGTGAAGTGCACAAGATCATAAACTTGCACAAAAGTGTAAAATATCCTTTGTGAATTAGGCCATCTATGTGTCCTTTTATCTTACATACTCAACTTTGGCTTGAGAGAACATTCCATCTGCTACATTGGTCGTCAAACATGTACCAAAAACGTATTAAGGCCCTTAGTTTGAACAGTGAAAACAATTACATATTCAAAAATATAATCCAAAAAAATTAGACGTCAAGAGATGAAAAAAGATGAAAAAGAAATATATAGAACATAGGAAAGAATAGAAGACAAAAGAAAGGAAACATTCTATTTAAAGACACATGATGAAATAAACGATGTTTGGGAGTCGCATGGAAAACAGCAATAAAGACAAATTATGAAATGAAAATTTTACCTGCATTTGAAGTTGGTGTGCTTGTTTTTTCAGATGTCACCGTGGCAGTTTCAATAGAAGTAGGATTTGTTGTTTCTTGTTACAGGAGAAGAAGCGTTTGCCATTACTATTGTGAATGACCGAATGTAGTAACCTCAAATTGATATTAGCGATTCTTACAGGAAAAGGGACCAGATTAGGTCCTCATTATGATTGTGCCAATATATTGTTATCATTTCCCACTTTCAGAAATCTTGTTATTGTGGGTTTGAGCTCTTTCAGATTGGTGAAATATTGATAACATAAGTTTTGGGAGAACAACAAGCAAGCATCACCCTAACTTTGGCAATTTCCATCTTTTTCCAAGTATTAAATCTGAAGATTATCACAGCTAAAGCTAGTGAATTTCTATTCTGTAATGTTACTGACCAGTAGTGTTGCTGACAATCTAAAATTTCCAATGGGTATGCATTCTCCGTATTCTGCCCTACCGAAATTAATGTGTCACTTGTATTGAGGATTTTACTGTAGACTCAGTTTTATGTCAAAGTATGCTACAGCTAAGAAGCAATAGATGCCCCTTTGCTGTTTAGTTCTCTATTGATATTTGAAAAGTCACGATCGACTGGGCAGTATTTCTTTTTGATGGAGTGGATGTCTCTCAATCACCAAAATAATATTTAGGCCCTTTATTCAACAAAATGTTCAAGTATTAAAAAAAAATTAAATGTACATGCACAAGATTTTTAACATGTGATATACTATTGAAATAGATGGTGGAAAGAAAAAAAATAAGGGACAGAAAAAGTAAAAAACACATGAGAATGTCTACTAAATTTGTAGGAAGCATTTAAAGAGTAACAAACAAAAAATATAAACAAATAAAGATACCTGCTGTTGAAGTTGAGATGATTGTACTTGCTGATTCCACTGTGGTGGTTGCTGTGTAAGTAGGTATTGTTGTTTCTTGTTACATGGTAAAAATCACAAGTCATTAAAAAAGGGAATGAACTGAATCACTAATCTGAAACTGATATAAGTAATGGTTAAAATACTATGTACCAGATTTAGGAGCTCATACGTTGGTCATGATAGTTACTATGATTTTTGTTTTTTCAGAATTCCTACTAATACAGGTTTCAACTCCTTCAGAATGCTGAAATAATTAAAACGTATGTTTTTGGGAATCATATACAGATAATAGAATTACTGTGCCAATTCCAAAATGCAATCTCTGTATTCTGTCTGTAAGCTGTTGCACCTTACAGCTAGTAATTCCTCTAGGGGAAGTGCAACAAACAAGAGGTATTCCTGCTAAATGTATAATTCTCAATGCCACATGAATTTAGATTCACAGTATTTTCAACTAACTGGACAGTCCCAGTGAGGATTTTGTGGTCGATTCAGATTGACAAGTAAGCAGTCTTTAGTCAAACAGAAGCACATGCTCTATCTGAACATTTAAGGCCTGATTGTCAAAGGCAACCTTACACTTTTGAGTAAGTTTATGATTTTTTCAAATTTATAAAAATGTATTTAAAAGTAGTATATTTATGACTACCTGCCTTTCAATGAGCAGAGTCTCCATGACCTGTGTGGAAACTTCGCAGTCATAAAGATACTTCTTGTAAAATTCCTTTGTGAAGTGCACAAGATCATAAACTTGCACAAAAGTGTAAAATATCCTTTGTGAATTAGGCCATCTATGTGTCCTTTTATCTTACATACTCAACTTTGGCTTGAGAGAATATTCCATCTGCTACATTGGTCGTCAAACATGTACCAAAAACGTATTAAGGCCCTTAGTTTGAACAGTGAAAACAATTACATATTCAAAAATATAATCCAAAAAAATTAGACGTCAAGAGATGAAAAAAGATGAAAAAGAAAAATATAGAACATAGGAAAGAATAGAAGACAAAAGAAAGGAAAAATTCTATTTAAAGACACATGATGAAATAAACGATGTTTGGGAGTCGCATGGAAAACAGCAATAAAGACAAATTATGAAATTAAAATTTTACCTGCATTTGAAGTTGGTGTGCTTGTTTTTTCAGATGTCACCGTGGCAGTTTCCATAGAAGTAGGATTTGTTGTTTCTTGTTACAGGAGAAGAAGCGTTTGCCATTAATATTGTGAATGACCTAATGTAGTAACCTCAAATTGATATTAGCGATTCTTACAGGAAAAGGGACCAGATTAGGTCCTCATTATGATTGTGCCAATATATTGTCATCATTTCCCACTTTCAGAAATCTTGTTATTGTGGGTTTGAGCTCTTTCAGATTGGTGAAATAATGATAACATAAGTTTTGGGAGAACAACAAGCAAGCATCACCCTAACTTTGGCAATTTCCATCTTTTGCCAAGTATTCAATCTGAAGATTATCACAGCTAAAGCTAGTGAATTTCTATTCTGTAATGTTACTGACCAGTAGTGTTGCTGACAATCTAAAATTTCCAATGGGTATGCAATCTCCGTACTCTGCCCTACCGAAATTAATGTGTCACTTGTATTGAGGATTTTACTGTAGACTCAGTTTTATGTCAAAGTATGCTACAGCTAAGAAGCAATAGATGCCCCTTTGCTGTTTAGTTCTCTATTGATATTTGAAAAGTCACAATCGACTGGGCAGTATTTATTTTGGATGCAGTGGATGTCTCTCAATCACCAAAATATTATTTAGGCCCTTTATTCAACAAAATGTTCAAGTATTAAAAAAAAAAATGAAATGTACATGCACAAGATTTTTAACATGTGATATACTATCGAAATAGATGGTGTAAAGAAAAAAAATAAGGAACAGAAAAAGTAAAAAAACACATGAGAATGTCTACTAAATTTGTAGGAAGCATTTAAAGAGTAACAAACAAAAAATATAAACAAATAAAGATACCTGCTGTTGAAGTTGAGATGATTGTACTTGCTGATTCCACTGTGGTGGTTGCTGTGTAAGTAGGTATTGTTGTTTCTTGTTACAGGGTAAAAATCACAAGTCATTAAAAAAGGGAATGAACTGAATCACTAATCTGAAACTGATAAAAGTAATGGTTAAAATACTATGTACCAGATTTAGTAGCTCATACGTTGGTCATGATAGTTACTATAATTTTAGTTTTTTCAGAATTCCTACTAATACAGGTTTCAACTCTTTCAGAATGCTGAAATAATTAAAACGTATGTTTTCGGGAATAATATGCAGATAATAGAATTACTGTGCCAATTCCAAAATGCAATCTCTGTATTCTCTCTGTAAGCTGGTGCACCTTACAGCTAGTAATTCCTCTAGGTGAAGTGCAACAAACAAGAGGTATTCCTGCTAAATATATGATACTCAATGCCACATAAATTTAGATTCACAGTATTTTTAACTAACTGGACAGTCCCAGTGAGGATTTTGTGGTCGATTCAGATTGACAAGTAAGCAGTCTTTAGTCAAACAGAAGCACATGCTCTATCTGAACATTTAAGGCCTGATTGTCAAAGGCAACCTTACACTTTTGAGTAAGTTTATGAATTTTTTCAAATTCATAAAAATTAATTTAAAAGTAGTATATTTATGACTACCTACCTTTCAATGAGCAGAGTCTCCATGACCTGTGTGGAAACTTCGCAGTCGTAAAGATACTACTTGTAAAGTTCCTTTGTGAAGTGCACAAGATCATAAACTTGCACAAAAGTGTAAAATATCCTTTGTGAATTAGGCCATCTATGTGTCCTTTTATCTTACATACTCAACTTTCGCTTGAGAGAATATTCCATCTGCTACATTGGTCGTCAAACATGTACCAAAAACTTATTAAGGCCCTTAGTTTGAACAGTGAAAACAATTACATATTCAAAAATATAATCCAAAAAAATTAGACGTCAAGAGATGAAAAAAGATGAAAAAGAAATATATAGAACATAGGAAAGAATAGAAGACAAAAGAAAGGAAACATTCTATTTAAAGACACATGATGAAATAAACGATGTTTGGGAATCGCATGGAAAACAGCAATAAAGACAAATTATGAAATGAAAATTTTACCTGCATTTGAAGTTGGCGTGCTTGTTTTTTCAGATGTCACCGTGGCAGTTTCCATAGAAGTAGGATGTGTTGTTTCTTGTTACAGGAGAAGAAGCGTTTGCCATTAATATTGTGAATGACCTAATGTAGTAACCTCAAATTGATATTAGCGATTCTTACAGGAAAAGGGACCAGATTAGGTCCTCATTATGATTGTGCCAATATATTGTTATCATTTCCCACTTTCAGAAATCTTGTTATTGTGGGTTTGAGCTCTTTCAGATTGATGAAATAATGATAACATAAGTTTTGGGAGAACAACAAGCAAGCATCACCCTAACTTTGGCAATTTCCATCTTTTTCCAAGTATTCAATCTGAAGATTATCACAGCTAAAGCTAGTGAATTTCTATTCTGTAATGTTACTGACCAGTAGTGTTGCTGACAATCTAAAATTTCCAATGGGTATGCAATCTCCGTACTCTGCCCTACCGAAATTAATGTGTTACTTGTATTGAGGATTTTACTGTAGACTCAGTTTTATGTCAAAGTATGCTACAGCTAAGAAGCAATAGATGCCCCTTTGCTGTTTAGTTCTCTATTGATATTTGAAAAGTCACAATCGACTGGGCAGTATTTCTTTTTGATGCAGTGGATGTCTCTCAATCACCAAAATATTATTTAGGCCCTTTATTCAACAAAATGTTCAAGTATTAAAAAAAAAAAATGAAATGTACATGCACAAGATTTTTAACATGTGATATACTATTGAAATAGATGGTGGAAAGAAAAAAATAAGGAACAGAAAAAGTAAAAAAACACATGAGAATGTCTACTAAATTTGTAGGAAGCATTTAAAGAGTAACAAACAAAAAATATAAACAAATAAAGATACCTGCTGTTGAAGTTGAGATGATTGTACTTGCTGATTCCACTGTGGTGGTTGCTGTGTAAGTAGGTATTGTTGTTTCTTGTTACAGGGTAAAAATCACAAGTCATTAAAAAAGGGAATGAACTGAATCACTAATCTGAAACTGATATAAGTAATGGTTAAAATACTATGTACCAGATTTAGGAGCTCATACGTTGGTCATGATAGTTACTATGATTTTTGTTTTTTCAGAATTCCTACTAATACAGGTTTCAACTCCTTCAGAATGCTGAAATAATTAAAACGTATGTTTTTGGAAATCATATACAGATAATAGAATTACTGTGCCAATTCCAAAATGCAATCTCTGTATTCTGTCTGTAAGCTGTTGCACCTTACAGCTAGTAATTCCTCTAGGGGAAGTGCAACAAACAAGAGGTATTCCTGCTAAATGTATAATTCTCAATGCCACATGAATTTAGATTCACAGTATTTTCAACTAACTGGACAGTCCCAGTGAGGATTTTGTGGTCGATTCAGATTGACAAGTAAGCAGTCTTTAGTCAAACAGAAGCACATGCTCTATCTGAACATTTAAGGCCTGATTGTCAAAGGCAACCTTACACTTTTGAGTAAGTTTATGATTTTTTCAAATTTATAAAACTTAATTTAAAAGTAGTATATTTATGACTACCTACCTTCCAATGAGCAGAGTCTCCATGACCTGTGTGGAAACTTCGCAGTCGTAAAGATACTACTTGTACAATTCCTTTGTGAAGTGCACAAGATCATAAACTTGCACAAAAGTGTAAAATATCCTTTGTGAATTAGGCCATCTATGTGTCCTTTTATCTTACATACTCAACTTTGGCTTGAGAGAACATTCCATCTGCTACATTGGTCGTCAAACATGTACCAAAAACGTATTAAGGCCCTTAGTTTGAACAGTGAAAACAATTACATATTCAAAAATATAATCCAAAAAAATTAGACGTCAAGAGATGAAAAAAGATGAAAAAGAAATATATAGAAGAGAGGAAAGAATAGAAGACAAAAGAAAGGAAACATTCTATTTAAAGACACATGATGAAATAAACGATGTTTGGGAGTCGCATGGAAAACAGCAATAAAGACAAATTATGAAATGAAAATTTTACCTGCATTTGAAGTTGGTGTGCTTGTTTTTTCAGATGTCACCGTGGCAGTTTCAATAGAAGTAGGATTTGTTGTTTCTTGTTACAGGAGAAGAAGCGCTTGCCATTACTATTGTGAATGACCGAATGTAGTAACCTCAAATTGATATTAGCGATTCTTACAGGAAAAGGGACCAGATTAGGTCCTCATTATGATTGTGCCAATATATTGTTATCATTTCCCACTTTCAGAAATCTTGTTATTGTGGGTTTGAGCTCTTTCAGATTGGTGAAATATTGATAACATAAGTTTTGGGAGAACAACAAGCAAGCATCACCCTAACTTTGGCAATTTCCATCTTTTTCCAAGTATTCAATCTGAAGATTATCACAGCTAAAGCTAGTGAATTTCTATTCTGTAATGTTACTGACCAGTAGTGTTGCTGACAATCTAAAATTTCCAATGGGTATGCATTCTCCGTATTCTGCCCTACCAAAATTAATGTGTCACTTGTATTGAGGATTTTACTGTAGACTCAGTTTTATGTCAAAGTATGCTACAGCTAAGAAGCAATAGATGCCCCTTTGCTGTTTAGTTCTCTATTGATATTTGAAAAGTCACGATCGACTGGGCAGTATTTCTTTTTGATGGAGTGGATGTCTCTCAATCACCAAAATAATATTTAGGCCCTTTATTCAACAAAATGTTCAAGTATTAAAAAAAAATTAAATGTACATGCACAAGATTTTTAACATGTGATATACTATTGAAATAGATGGTGGAAAGAAAAAAAATAAGGGACAGAAAAAGTAAAAAACACATGAGAATGTCTACTAAATTTGTAGGAAGCATTTAAAGAGTAACAAACAAAAAATATAAACAAATAAAGATACCTGCTGTTGAAGTTAAGATGATTGTACTTGCTGATTCCACTGTGGTGGTTCCTGTGTAAGTAGGTATTGTTGTTTCTTGTTACAGGGGAAAAATCACAAGTCATTAAAAAAGGGAATGAACTGAATCACTAATCTGAAACTGATATACGTAATGGTTAAAATACTATGTACCAGATTTAGTAACTCATACGTTGGTCATGATAGTTACTATAATTTTAGTTTTTTCAGAATTCCTACTAATACAGGTTTCAACTCTTTCAGAATGCTGAAATAATTAAAACGTATGTTTTCGGGAATAATATGCAGATAATAGAATTACTGTGCCAATTCCAAAATGCAATCTCTGTATTCTGTCTGTAAGCTGTTGCACCTTACAGCTAGTAATTCCTCTAGGTGAAGTGCAACAAACAAGAGGTATTCCTGCTAAATGTATAATTCTCAATGCCACATAAATTTAGATTCACAGTATTTTTAACTAACAGGACAGTCCCAGTGAGGATTTTGTCGTGGATTCAGATTGACAAGTAAGCAGTCTTTAGTCAAACAGAAGAACATGCTCTATCTGAACATTTAAGGCCTGATTGTCAAAGGCAATCTTACACTTTTGAGTAAGTTTATGATTTTTTCAAATTTATAAAAATGTATTTAAAAGTAGTATATTTATGACTACCTACCTTTCAATGAGCAGAGTCTCCATGACCTGTGTAGAAACTTCGCAGTCGTAAAGATACTTCTTGTAAAATTCCTTTGTGAAGTGCACAAGATCATAAACTTGCACAAAAGTGTAAAATATCCTTTGTGAATTAGGCCATCTATGTGTCCTTTTATCTTACATACTCAACTTTGGCTTGAGAGAATATTCCATCTGCTACATTGGTCGTCAAACATGTACCAAAAACGTATTAAGGCCCTTAGTTTGAACAGTGAAAACAATTACATATTCAAAAATATAATCCAAAAAAATTAGACGTCAAGAGATGAAAAAAGATGAAAAAGAAAAATATAGAACATAGGAAAGAATAGAAGACAAAAGAAAGGAAAAATTCTATTTAAAGACACATGATGAAATAAACGATGTTTGGGAGTCGCATGGAAAACAGCAATAAAGACAAATTATGAAATTAAAATTTTACCTGCATTTGAAGTTGGTGTGCTTGTTTTTTCAGATGTCACCGTGGCAGTTTCCATAGAAGTAGGATTTGTTGTTTCTTGTTACAGGAGAAGAAGCGTTTGCCATTAATATTGTGAATGACCTAATGTAGTAACCTCAAATTGATATTAGCGATTCTTACAGGAAAAGGGACCAGATTATGTCCTCATTATGATTGTGCCAATATATTGTCATCATTTCCCACTTTCAGAAATCTTGTTATTGTGGGTTTGAGCTCTTTCATATTGGTGAAATAATGATAACATAAGTTTTGGGAGAACAACAAGCAAGCATCACCCTAACTTTGGCAATTTCCATCTTTTTCCAAGTATTCAATCAGAAGATTATCACAGCTAAAGCTAGTGAATTTCTATTCTGTAATGATACTGGCCAGTAGTGTTGCTGACAATCTAAAATTTCCAATGGGTATGCAATCTCCGTACTCTGCCCTACCGAAATTAATGTGTCACTTGTATTGAGGATTTTACTGTAGACTCAGTTTTATGTCAAAGTATGCTACAGCTAAGAAGCAATGGATGCCCCTTTGCTGTTTAGTTCTCTATTGATATTTGAAAAGTCACGATTGACTGGGCAGTATCTCTTTTTGATGCAGTGGATGTCTCTCAATCACCAAAATATTATTTAGGCCCTTTATTCAACAAAATGTTCAAGTATTAAAAAAAATGAAATGTACATGCACAAGATTTTTAACATGTGATATACTATTGAAATAGATGGTGGAAAGAAAAAAAATAAGGAACAGAAAAAGTAAAAAACACATGAGAATGTCTACTAAATTTGTAGGAAGCATTTAAAGAGTAACAAACAAAAAATATAAACAAATAAAGATACCTGCTGTTGAAGTTGAGATGATTGTACTTGCTGATTCCACTGTGGTGGTTCCTGTGTAAGTAGGTATTGTTGTTTCTTGTTACAGGGGGAAAAATCACAAGTCATTAAAAAAGGGAATGAACTGAATCACTAATCTGAAACTGATATAAGTAATGGTTAAAATACTATGTACCAGATTTAGTAGCTCATACGTTGGTCATGATAGTTACTATAATTTTAGTTTTTTCAGAATTCCTACTAATACAGGTTTCAACTCTTTCAGAATGCTGAAATAATTAAAACGTATGTTTTCGGGAATAATATGCAAATAATAGAATTACTGTGCCAATTCCAAAATGCAATCTCTGTATTCTGTCTGTAAGCTGGTGCACCTTACAGCTAGTAATTCCTCTAGGTGAAGTGCAACAAACAAGAGGTATTCCTGCTAAATGTATGATACTCAATGCCACATAAATTTAGATTCACAGTATTTTTAACTAACAGGACAGTCCCAGTGAGGATTTTGTGGTCGATTCAGATTGACAAGTAAGCAGTCTTTAGTCAAACAGAAGCACATGCTCTATCTGAACATTTAAGGCCTGATTGTCAAAGGCAACCTTACACTTTTGAGTAAGTTTATGATTTTTTCACATTTATAAAAATTAATTTAAAAGTAGTATATTTATGACTACCTACCTTTCAATGAGCAGAGTCTCCATGACCTGTGTGAAAACTTTGCAGTCGTAAAGATACTACTTGTAAAGTTCCTTTGTGAAGTGCACAAGATCATAAACTTGCACAAAAGTGTAAAATATCCTTTGTGAATTAGGCCATCTATGTGTCCTTTTATCTTACATACTCAACTTTGGCTTGAGAGAATATTCCATCTGCTACATTGGTCGTCAAACATGTACCAAAAACGTATTAAGGCCCTTAGTTTGAACAGTGAAAACAATTACATATTCAAAAATATAATCCAAAAAATTAGACGTCAAGAGATGAAAAAAGATGAAAAAGAAATATATAGAACATAGGAAAGAATAGAAGACAAAAGAAAGGAAACATTCTATTTAAAGACACATGATGAAATAAACGATGTTTGGGAGTCGCATGGAAAACAGCAATAAAGACAAATTATGAAATGAAAATTTTACCTGCATTTGAAGTTGGCGTGCTTGTTTTTTCAGATGTCACCGTGGCAGTTTCCATAGAAGTAGGATTTGTTGTTTCTTGTTACAGGAGAAGAAGCGTTTGCCATTAATATTGTGAATGACCTAATGTAGTAACCTCAAATTGATATTAGCGATTCTTACAGGAAAAGGGACCAGATTAGGTCCTCATTATGATTGTGCCAATATATTGTTATCATTTCCCACTTTCAGAAATCTTGTTATTGTGGGTTTGAGCTCTTTCAGATTGATGAAATAATGATAACATAAGTTTTGGGAGAACAACAAGCAAGCATCACCCTAACTTTGGCAATTTCCATCTTTTTCCAAGTATTCAATCTGAAGATTATCACAGCTAAAGCTAGTGAATTTCTATTCTGTAATGTTACTGACCAGTAGTGTTGCTGACAAACTAAAATTTCCAATGGGTATGCAATCTCCGTACTCTGCCCTACCGAAATTAATGTGTCACTTGTATTGAGGATTTTACTGTAGACTCAGTTTTATGTCAAAGTATGCTACAGCTAAGAAGCAATAGATGCCCCTTTGCTGTTTAGTTATCTATTGATATTTGAAAAGTCACAATCGACTGGGCAGTATTTCTTTTTGATGCAGTGGATGTCTCTCAATCACCAAAATATTATTTAGGCCCTTTATTCAACAAAATGTTCAAGTATAAAAAAAAAAATGAAATGTACATGCACAAGATTTTTAACATGTGATATACTATTGAAATAGATGGTGGAAAGAAAAAAAATAAGGATCAGAAAAAGTAAAAAACACATGAGAATGTCTACTAAATTTGTAGGAAGCATTTAAAGAGTAACAAACAAAAAATATAAACAAATAAAGATACCTGCTGTTGAAGTTGAGATGATTGTACTTGCTGATTCCACTGTGGTGGTTGCTGTGTAAGTAGGTATTGTTGTTTCTTGTTACAGGGTAAAAATCACAAGTCATTAAAAAAGGGAATGAACTGAATCACTAATCTGAAACTGATATAAGTAATGGTTAAAATACTATGTACCAGATTTAGGAGCTCATACGTTGGTCATGATAGTTACTATAATTTTAGTTTTTTCAGAATTCCTACTAATACAGGTTTCAACTCCTTCAGAATGCTGAAATAATTAAAACGTATGTTTTTGGGAATCATATACAGATAATAGAATTACTGTGCCAATTCCAAAATGCAATCTCTGTATTCTGTCTCTAAGCTGTTGCACCTTACAGCTAGTAATTCCTCTAGGGGAAGTGCAACAAACAAGAGGTATTCCTGCTAAATGTATAATTCTCAATGCCACATGAATTTAGATTCACAGTATTTTCAACTAACTGGACAGTCCCAGTGAGGATTTTGTGGTCGATTCAGATTGACAAGTAAGCAGTCTTTAGTCAAACAGAAGCACATGCTCTATCTGAACATTTAAGGCCTGATTGTCAAAGGCAACCTTACACTTTTGAGTAAGTTTATGATTTTTTCAAATTTATAAAAATTTATTTAAAAGTAGTATATTTATGACTACCTACTTTCCAATGAGCAGAGTCTCCATGACCTGTGTGGAAACTTCGCAGTCGTAAAGATACTACTTGTACAATTCCTTTGTGAAGTGCACAAGATCATAAACTTGCACAAAAGTGTAAAATATCCTTTGTGAATTAGGCCATCTATGTGTCCTTTTATCTTTGGCTTGAGAGAATATTCCATCTGCTACATTGGTCGTCAAACATGTACCAAAAACGTATTAAGGCCCTTAGTTTGAACAGTGAAAACAATTACATATTCAAAAATATAATCCCAAAAAATTAGACGTCAAGAGATGAAAACAGATGAAAAAGAAATATATAGAACATAGGAAAGAATAGAAGACAAAAGAAAGGAAACATTCTATTTAAAGACACATGATGAAATAAACGATGTTTGGGAGTCGCATGGAAAACAGCAATAAAGACAAATTATGAAATTAAAATTTTACCTGCATTTGAAGTTTGTGTGCTTGTTTTTTCAGATGTCACCGTGGCAGTTTCAATAGAAGTAGGATTTGTTGTTTCTTGTTACAGGAGAAGAAGCGTTTGCCATTAATATTGTGAATGACCTAATGTAGTAACCTCAAATTGATATTAGCGGTTCTTACAGAAAAAGGGACCAGATTAGGTCCTCATTATGATTGTGCCAATATATTGTTATCATTTCCCACTTTCAGAAATCTTGTTATTGTGGGTTTGAGATCTTTCAGAGTGGTGAAATAATGATAACATAAGTTTTGGGAGAACAACAAGCAAGCATCACCCTAACTTTGGCAATTTCCATCTTTTTCCAAGTATTCAATCTGAAGATTATCACAGCTAAAGCTAGTGAATTTCTATTCTGTAATGTTACTGACCAGTAGTGTTGCTGACAAGCTAAAATTTCCAATGGGTATGCATTCTCCGTATTCTGCCCTACCGAAATTAATGTGTCACTTGTATTGAGGATTTTACTGTAGACTCAGTTTTATGTCAAAGTATGCTACAGCTAAGAAGCAATAGATGCCCCTTTGCTGTTTAGTTCTCTATTGATATTTGAAAAGTCACGATCGACTGGGCAGTATTTCTTTTTGATGGAGTGGATGTCTCTCAATCACCAAAATAATATTTAGGCCCTTTATTCAACAAAATGTTCAAGTATTAATAAAAAATGAAATGTACATGCACAAGATTTTTAACATGTGATATACTATTGAAATAGATGGTGGAAAGAAAAAAAATAAGGAACAGAAAAAGTAAAAAACACATGAGAATGTCTACTAAATTTGTAGGAAGCATTTAAAGAGTAACAAACAAAAAATATAAACAAATAAAGATACCTGCTGTTGAAGTTGAGATGATTGTACTTGCTGATTCCACTGTGGTGGTTCCTGTGTAAGTAGGTATTGTTGTTTCTTGTTACAGGGGAAAAATCACAAGTCATTAAAAAAGGAAATGAACTGAATCACTAATCTGAAACTGATATACGTAATGGTTAAAATACTATGTACCAGATTTAGGAGCTCATACGTTGGTCATGATAGTTACTATAATTTTTGTTTTTTCAGAATTCCTACTAATACAGGTTTCAACTCTTTCAGAATGCTGAAATAATTAAAACTTATGTTTTCGGGAATAATATGCAGATAATAGAATTACTGTGCCAATTCCAAAATGCAATCTCTGTATTCTGTCTGTAAGCTGTTGCACCTTACAGCTAGTAATTCCTCTAGGTGAAGTGCAACAAACAAGAGGTATTCCTGCTAAATGTATAATTCTCAATGCCACATAAATTTAGATTCACAGTATTTTTAACTAACAGGACAGTCCCAGTGAGGATTTTGTCGTGGATTCAGATTGACAAGTAAGCAGTCTTTAGTCAAACAGAAGAACATGCTCTATCTGAACATTTAAGGCCTGATTGTCAAAGGCAATCTTACACTTTTGAGTAAGTTTATGATTTTTTCAAATTTATAAAAATTTATTTAAAAGTAGTATATTTATGACTACCTACCTTTCAATGAGCAGAGTCTCCATGACCTGTGTGGAAACTTCGCAGTCGTAAAGATACTTCTTGTAAAATTCCTTTGTGAAGTGCACAAGATCATAAACTTGCACAAAAGTGTAAAATATCCTTTGTAAATTAGGCCATCTATGTGTCCTTTTATCTTACATACTCAACTTTGGCTTGAGAGAATATTCCATCTGCTACATTGGTCGTCAAACATGTACCAAAAACGTATTAAGGCCCTTAGTTTGAACAGTGAAAACAATTACATATTCAAAAATATAATCCAAAACAATTAGACGTCAAGAGATGAAAAAAGATGAAAAAGAAAAATATAGAACATAGGAAAGAATAGAAGACAAAAGAAAGGAAAAATTCTATTTAAAGACACATGATGAAATAAACGATGTTTGGGAGTCGCATGGAAAACAGCAATAAAGACAAATTATGAAATTAAAGTTTTACCTGCATTTGAAGTTGGTGTGCTTGTTTTTTCAGATGTCACCGTGGCAGTTTCCATAGAAGTAGGATTTGTTGTTTCTTGTTACAGGAGAAGAAGCGTTTGCCATTAATATTGTGAATGACCTAATGTAGTAACCTCAAATTGATATTAGCGATTCTTACAGGAAAAGGGACCAGATTAGGTCCTCATTATGATTGTGCCAATATATTGTCATCATTTCCCACTTTCAGAAATCTTGTTATTGTGGGTTTGAGCTCTTTCATATTGGTGAAATAATGATAACATAAGTTTTGGGAGAACAACAAGCAAGCATCACCCTAACTTTGGCAATTTCCATCTTTTTCCAAGTATTCAATCAGAAGATTATCACAGCTAAAGCTAGTGAATTTCTATTCTGTAATGTTACTGACCAGTAGTGTTGCTGACAATCTAAAATTTCCAATGGGTATGCAATCTCCGTACTCTGCCCTACCGAAATTAATGTGTCACTTGTATTGAGGATTTTACTGTAGACTCAGTTTTATGTCAAAGTATGCTACAGCTAAGAAGCAATGGATGCCCCTTTGCTGTTTAGTTCTCTATTGATATTTGAAAAGTCACGATTGACTGGGCAGTATCTCTTTTTGATGCAGTGGATGTCTCTCAATCACCAAAATATTATTTAGGCCCTTTATTCAACAAAATGTTTAAGTATTAAAAAAAAATGAAATGTACATGCACAAGATTTTTAACATGTGATATACTATTGAAATAGATGGTGGAAAGAAAAAAAATAAGGAACAGAAAAAGTAAAAAACACATGAGAATGTCTACTAAATTTGTAGGAAGCATTTAAAGAGAAACCAAAAATATAAACAAATAAAGATACCTGCTGTTGAAGTTGAGATGATTGTACTTGCTGATTCCACTGTGGTGGTTCCTGTGTAAGTAGGTATTGTTGTTTCTTGTTACAGGGGAAAAATCACAAGTCATTAAAAAAGGGAATGAACTGAATCACTAATCTGAAACTGATATAAGTAATGGTTAAAATACTATGTACCAGATTTAGTAGCTCATACGTTGGTCATGATAGTTACTATAATTTTAGTTTTTTCAGAATTCCTACTAATACAGGTTTCAACTCCTTCAGAATGCTGAAATAATTAAAACGTATGTTTTTGGGAATCATATACAGATAATAGAATTACTGTGCCAATTCCAAAATGCAATCTCTGTATTCTGTCTGTAAGCTGTTGCACCTTACAGCTAGTAATTCCTCAGGGGAAGTGCAACAAACAAGAGGTATTCTTGCTAAATGTATAATTCTCAATGCCACATGAATTTAGATTCACAGTATTTTCAACTAACTGGACAGTCCCAGTGAGGATTTTGTGGTCGATTCAGATTGACAAGTAAGCAGTCTTTAGTCAAACAGAAGCACATGCTCTATCTGAACATTTAAGGCCTGATTGTCAAAGGCAACCTTACACTTTTGAGTAAGTTTATGAATTTTTTCAAATTCATAAAAATTAATTTAAAAGTAGTATATTTATGACTACCTACCTTTCAATGAGCAGAGTCTCCATGACCTGTGTGGAAACTTCGCAGTCGTAAAGATACTACTTGTAAAGTTCCTTTGTGAAGTGCACAAGATCATAAACTTGCACAAAAGTGTAAAATATCCTTTGTGAATTAGGCCATCTATGTGTCCTTTTATCTTACATACTCAACTTTCGCTTGAGAGAATATTCCATCTGCTACATTGGTCGTCAAACATGTACCAAAAACTTATTAAGGCCCTTAGTTTGAACAGTGAAAACAATTACATATTCAAAAATATAATCCAAAAAAATTAGACGTCAAGAGATGAAAAAAGATGAAAAAGAAATATATAGAACATAGGAAAGAATAGAAGACAAAAGAAAGGAAACATTCTATTTAAAGACACATGATGAAATAAACGATGTTTGGGAATCGCATGGAAAACAGCAATAAAGACAAATTATGAAATGAAAATTTTACCTGCATTTGAAGTTGGCGTGCTTGTTTTTTCAGATGTCACCGTGGCAGTTTCCATAGAAGTAGGATGTGTTGTTTCTTGTTACAGGAGAAGAAGCGTTTGCCATTAATATTGTGAATGACCTAATGTAGTAACCTCAAATTGATATTAGCGATTCTTACAGGAAAAGGGACCAGATTAGGTCCTCATTATGATTGTGCCAATATATTGTTATCATTTCCCACTTTCAGAAATCTTGTTATTGTGGGTTTGAGCTCTTTCAGATTGATGAAATAATGATAACATAAGTTTTGGGAGAACAACAAGCAAGCATCACCCTAACTTTGGCAATTTCCATCTTTTTCCAAGTATTCAATCTGAAGATTATCACAGCTAAAGCTAGTGAATTTCTATTCTGTAATGTTACTGACCAGTAGTGTTGCTGACAATCTAAAATTTCCAATGGGTATGCAATCTCCGTACTCTGCCCTACCGAAATTAATGTGTTACTTGTATTGAGGATTTTACTGTAGACTCAGTTTTATGTCAAAGTATGCTACAGCTAAGAAGCAATAGATGCCCCTTTGCTGTTTAGTTCTCTATTGATATTTGAAAAGTCACAATCGACTGGGCAGTATTTCTTTTTGATGCAGTGGATGTCTCTCAATCACCAAAATATTATTTAGGCCCTTTATTCAACAAAATGTTCAAGTATTAAAAAAAAAAAATGAAATGTACATGCACAAGATTTTTAACATGTGATATACTATTGAAATAGATGGTGGAAAGAAAAAAATAAGGAACAGAAAAAGTAAAAAAACACATGAGAATGTGTACTAAATTTGTAGGAAGCATTTAAAGAGTAACAAACAAAAAATATAAACAAATAAAGATACCTGCTGTTGAAGTTGAGATGATTGTACTTGCTGATTCCACTGTGGTGGTTGCTGTGTAAGTAGGTATTGTTGTTTCTTGTTACAGGGTAAAAATCACAAGTCATTAAAAAAGGGAATGAACTGAATCACTAATCTGAAACTGATATAAGTAATGGTTAAAATACTATGTACCAGATTTAGGAGCTCATACGTTGGTCATGATAGTTACTATGATTTTTGTTTTTTCAGAATTCCTACTAATACAGGTTTCAACTCCTTCAGAATGCTGAAATAATTAAAACGTATGTTTTTGGAAATCATATACAGATAATAGAATTACTGTGCCAATTCCAAAATGCAATCTCTGTATTCTGTCTGTAAGCTGTTGCACCTTACAGCTAGTAATTCCTCTAGGGGAAGTGCAACAAACAAGAGGTATTCCTGCTAAATGTATAATTCTCAATGCCACATGAATTTAGATTCACAGTATTTTCAACTAACTGGACAGTCCCAGTGAGGATTTTGTGGTCGATTCAGATTGACAAGTAAGCAGTCTTTAGTCAAACAGAAGCACATGCTCTATCTGAACATTTAAGGCCTGATTGTCAAAGGCAACCTTACACTTTTGAGTAAGTTTATGATTTTTTCAAATTTATAAAACTTAATTTAAAAGTAGTATATTTATGACTACCTACCTTCCAATGAGCAGAGTCTCCATGACCTGTGTGGAAACTTCGCAGTCGTAAAGATACTACTTGTACAATTCCTTTGTGAAGTGCACAAGATCATAAACTTGCACAAAAGTGTAAAATATCCTTTGTGAATTAGGCCATCTATGTGTCCTTTTATCTTACATACTCAACTTTGGCTTGAGAGAACATTCCATCTGCTACATTGGTCGTCAAACATGTACCAAAAACGTATTAAGGCCCTTAGTTTGAACAGTGAAAACAATTACATATTCAAAAATATAATCCAAAAAAATTAGACGTCAAGAGATGAAAAAAGATGAAAAAGAAATATATAGAAGAGAGGAAAGAATAGAAGACAAAAGAAAGGAAACATTCTATTTAAAGACACATGATGAAATAAACGATGTTTGGGAGTCGCATGGAAAACAGCAATAAAGACAAATTATGAAATGAAAATTTTACCTGCATTTGAAGTTGGTGTGCTTGTTTTTTCAGATGTCACCGTGGCAGTTTCAATAGAAGTAGGATTTGTTGTTTCTTGTTACAGGAGAAGAAGCGCTTGCCATTACTATTGTGAATGACCGAATGTAGTAACCTCAAATTGATATTAGCGATTCTTACAGGAAAAGGGACCAGATTAGGTCCTCATTATGATTGTGCCAATATATTGTTATCATTTCCCACTTTCAGAAATCTTGTTATTGTGGGTTTGAGCTCTTTCAGATTGGTGAAATATTGATAACATAAGTTTTGGGAGAACAACAAGCAAGCATCACCCTAACTTTGGCAATTTCCATCTTTTTCCAAGTATTCAATCTGAAGATTATCACAGCTAAAGCTAGTGAATTTCTATTCTGTAATGTTACTGACCAGTAGTGTTGCTGACAATCTAAAATTTCCAATGGGTATGCATTCTCCGTATTCTGCCCTACCAAAATTAATGTGTCACTTGTATTGAGGATTTTACTGTAGACTCAGTTTTATGTCAAAGTATGCTACAGCTAAGAAGCAATAGATGCCCCTTTGCTGTTTAGTTCTCTATTGATATTTGAAAAGTCACGATCGACTGGGCAGTATTTCTTTTTGATGGAGTGGATGTCTCTCAATCACCAAAATAATATTTAGGCCCTTTATTCAACAAAATGTTCAAGTATTAAAAAAAAATTAAATGTACATGCACAAGATTTTTAACATGTGATATACTATTGAAATAGATGGTGGAAAGAAAAAAAATAAGGGACAGAAAAAGTAAAAAACACATGAGAATGTCTACTAAATTTGTAGGAAGCATTTAAAGAGTAACAAACAAAAAATATAAACAAATAAAGATACCTGCTGTTGAAGTTAAGATGATTGTACTTGCTGATTCCACTGTGGTGGTTCCTGTGTAAGTAGGTATTGTTGTTTCTTGTTACAGGGGAAAAATCACAAGTCATTAAAAAAGGGAATGAACTGAATCACTAATCTGAAACTGATATACGTAATGGTTAAAATACTATGTACCAGATTTAGTAACTCATACGTTGGTCATGATAGTTACTATAATTTTAGTTTTTTCAGAATTCCTACTAATACAGGTTTCAACTCTTTCAGAATGCTGAAATAATTAAAACGTATGTTTTCGGGAATAATATGCAGATAATAGAATTACTGTGCCAATTCCAAAATGCAATCTCTGTATTCTGTCTGTAAGCTGTTGCACCTTACAGCTAGTAATTCCTCTAGGTGAAGTGCAACAAACAAGAGGTATTCCTGCTAAATGTATAATTCTCAATGCCACATAAATTTAGATTCACAGTATTTTTAACTAACAGGACAGTCCCAGTGAGGATTTTGTCGTGGATTCAGATTGACAAGTAAGCAGTCTTTAGTCAAACAGAAGAACATGCTCTATCTGAACATTTAAGGCCTGATTGTCAAAGGCAATCTTACACTTTTGAGTAAGTTTATGATTTTTTCAAATTTATAAAAATGTATTTAAAAGTAGTATATTTATGACTACCTACCTTTCAATGAGCAGAGTCTCCATGACCTGTGTAGAAACTTCGCAGTCGTAAAGATACTTCTTGTAAAATTCCTTTGTGAAGTGCACAAGATCATAAACTTGCACAAAAGTGTAAAATATCCTTTGTGAATTAGGCCATCTATGTGTCCTTTTATCTTACATACTCAACTTTGGCTTGAGAGAATATTCCATCTGCTACATTGGTCGTCAAACATGTACCAAAAACGTATTAAGGCCCTTAGTTTGAACAGTGAAAACAATTACATATTCAAAAATATAATCCAAAAAAATTAGACGTCAAGAGATGAAAAAAGATGAAAAAGAAAAATATAGAACATAGGAAAGAATAGAAGACAAAAGAAAGGAAAAATTCTATTTAAAGACACATGATGAAATAAACGATGTTTGGGAGTCGCATGGAAAACAGCAATAAAGACAAATTATGAAATTAAAATTTTACCTGCATTTGAAGTTGGTGTGCTTGTTTTTTCAGATGTCACCGTGGCAGTTTCCATAGAAGTAGGATTTGTTGTTTCTTGTTACAGGAGAAGAAGCGTTTGCCATTAATATTGTGAATGACCTAATGTAGTAACCTCAAATTGATATTAGCGATTCTTACAGGAAAAGGGACCAGATTATGTCCTCATTATGATTGTGCCAATATATTGTCATCATTTCCCACTTTCAGAAATCTTGTTATTGTGGGTTTGAGCTCTTTCATATTGGTGAAATAATGATAACATAAGTTTTGGGAGAACAACAAGCAAGCATCACCCTAACTTTGGCAATTTCCATCTTTTTCCAAGTATTCAATCAGAAGATTATCACAGCTAAAGCTAGTGAATTTCTATTCTGTAATGATACTGGCCAGTAGTGTTGCTGACAATCTAAAATTTCCAATGGGTATGCAATCTCCGTACTCTGCCCTACCGAAATTAATGTGTCACTTGTATTGAGGATTTTACTGTAGACTCAGTTTTATGTCAAAGTATGCTACAGCTAAGAAGCAATGGATGCCCCTTTGCTGTTTAGTTCTCTATTGATATTTGAAAAGTCACGATTGACTGGGCAGTATCTCTTTTTGATGCAGTGGATGTCTCTCAATCACCAAAATATTATTTAGGCCCTTTATTCAACAAAATGTTCAAGTATTAAAAAAAATGAAATGTACATGCACAAGATTTTTAACATGTGATATACTATTGAAATAGATGGTGGAAAGAAAAAAAATAAGGAACAGAAAAAGTAAAAAACACATGAGAATGTCTACTAAATTTGTAGGAAGCATTTAAAGAGTAACAAACAAAAAATATAAACAAATAAAGATACCTGCTGTTGAAGTTGAGATGATTGTACTTGCTGATTCCACTGTGGTGGTTCCTGTGTAAGTAGGTATTGTTGTTTCTTGTTACAGGGGGAAAAATCACAAGTCATTAAAAAAGGGAATGAACTGAATCACTAATCTGAAACTGATATAAGTAATGGTTAAAATACTATGTACCAGATTTAGTAGCTCATACGTTGGTCATGATAGTTACTATAATTTTAGTTTTTTCAGAATTCCTACTAATACAGGTTTCAACTCTTTCAGAATGCTGAAATAATTAAAACGTATGTTTTCGGGAATAATATGCAAATAATAGAATTACTGTGCCAATTCCAAAATGCAATCTCTGTATTCTGTCTGTAAGCTGGTGCACCTTACAGCTAGTAATTCCTCTAGGTGAAGTGCAACAAACAAGAGGTATTCCTGCTAAATGTATGATACTCAATGCCACATAAATTTAGATTCACAGTATTTTTAACTAACAGGACAGTCCCAGTGAGGATTTTGTGGTCGATTCAGATTGACAAGTAAGCAGTCTTTAGTCAAACAGAAGCACATGCTCTATCTGAACATTTAAGGCCTGATTGTCAAAGGCAACCTTACACTTTTGAGTAAGTTTATGATTTTTTCACATTTATAAAAATTAATTTAAAAGTAGTATATTTATGACTACCTACCTTTCAATGAGCAGAGTCTCCATGACCTGTGTGAAAACTTTGCAGTCGTAAAGATACTACTTGTAAAGTTCCTTTGTGAAGTGCACAAGATCATAAACTTGCACAAAAGTGTAAAATATCCTTTGTGAATTAGGCCATCTATGTGTCCTTTTATCTTACATACTCAACTTTGGCTTGAGAGAATATTCCATCTGCTACATTGGTCGTCAAACATGTACCAAAAACGTATTAAGGCCCTTAGTTTGAACAGTGAAAACAATTACATATTCAAAAATATAATCCAAAAAAATTAGACGTCAAGAGATGAAAAAAGATGAAAAAGAAATATATAGAACATAGGAAAGAATAGAAGACAAAAGAAAGGAAACATTCTATTTAAAGACACATGATGAAATAAACGATGTTTGGGAGTCGCATGGAAAACAGCAATAAAGACAAATTATGAAATGAAAATTTTACCTGCATTTGAAGTTGGCGTGCTTGTTTTTTCAGATGTCACCGTGGCAGTTTCCATAGAAGTAGGATTTGTTGTTTCTTGTTACAGGAGAAGAAGCGTTTGCCATTAATATTGTGAATGACCTAATGTAGTAACCTCAAATTGATATTAGCGATTCTTACAGGAAAAGGGACCAGATTAGGTCCTCATTATGATTGTGCCAATATATTGTTATCATTTCCCACTTTCAGAAATCTTGTTATTGTGGGTTTGAGCTCTTTCAGATTGATGAAATAATGATAACATAAGTTTTGGGAGAACAACAAGCAAGCATCACCCTAACTTTGGCAATTTCCATCTTTTTCCAAGTATTCAATCTGAAGATTATCACAGCTAAAGCTAGTGAATTTCTATTCTGTAATGTTACTGACCAGTAGTGTTGCTGACAAACTAAAATTTCCAATGGGTATGCAATCTCCGTACTCTGCCCTACCGAAATTAATGTGTCACTTGTATTGAGGATTTTACTGTAGACTCAGTTTTATGTCAAAGTATGCTACAGCTAAGAAGCAATAGATGCCCCTTTGCTGTTTAGTTATCTATTGATATTTGAAAAGTCACAATCGACTGGGCAGTATTTCTTTTTGATGCAGTGGATGTCTCTCAATCACCAAAATATTATTTAGGCCCTTTATTCAACAAAATGTTCAAGTATAAAAAAAAAAATGAAATGTACATGCACAAGATTTTTAACATGTGATATACTATTGAAATAGATGGTGGAAAGAAAAAAAATAAGGATCAGAAAAAGTAAAAAACACATGAGAATGTCTACTAAATTTGTAGGAAGCATTTAAAGAGTAACAAACAAAAAATATAAACAAATAAAGATACCTGCTGTTGAAGTTGAGATGATTGTACTTGCTGATTCCACTGTGGTGGTTGCTGTGTAAGTAGGTATTGTTGTTTCTTGTTACAGGGTAAAAATCACAAGTCATTAAAAAAGGGAATGAACTGAATCACTAATCTGAAACTGATATAAGTAATGGTTAAAATACTATGTACCAGATTTAGGAGCTCATACGTTGGTCATGATAGTTACTATAATTTTAGTTTTTTCAGAATTCCTACTAATACAGGTTTCAACTCCTTCAGAATGCTGAAATAATTAAAACGTATGTTTTTGGGAATCATATACAGATAATAGAATTACTGTGCCAATTCCAAAATGCAATCTCTGTATTCTGTCTCTAAGCTGTTGCACCTTACAGCTAGTAATTCCTCTAGGGGAAGTGCAACAAACAAGAGGTATTCCTGCTAAATGTATAATTCTCAATGCCACATGAATTTAGATTCACAGTATTTTCAACTAACTGGACAGTCCCAGTGAGGATTTTGTGGTCGATTCAGATTGACAAGTAAGCAGTCTTTAGTCAAACAGAAGCACATGCTCTATCTGAACATTTAAGGCCTGATTGTCAAAGGCAACCTTACACTTTTGAGTAAGTTTATGATTTTTTCAAATTTATAAAAATTTATTTAAAAGTAGTATATTTATGACTACCTACTTTCCAATGAGCAGAGTCTCCATGACCTGTGTGGAAACTTCGCAGTCGTAAAGATACTACTTGTACAATTCCTTTGTGAAGTGCACAAGATCATAAACTTGCACAAAAGTGTAAAATATCCTTTGTGAATTAGGCCATCTATGTGTCCTTTTATCTTTGGCTTGAGAGAATATTCCATCTGCTACATTGGTCGTCAAACATGTACCAAAAACGTATTAAGGCCCTTAGTTTGAACAGTGAAAACAATTACATATTCAAAAATATAATCCCAAAAAATTAGACGTCAAGAGATGAAAACAGATGAAAAAGAAATATATAGAACATAGGAAAGAATAGAAGACAAAAGAAAGGAAACATTCTATTTAAAGACACATGATGAAATAAACGATGTTTGGGAGTCGCATGGAAAACAGCAATAAAGACAAATTATGAAATTAAAATTTTACCTGCATTTGAAGTTTGTGTGCTTGTTTTTTCAGATGTCACCGTGGCAGTTTCAATAGAAGTAGGATTTGTTGTTTCTTGTTACAGGAGAAGAAGCGTTTGCCATTAATATTGTGAATGACCTAATGTAGTAACCTCAAATTGATATTAGCGGTTCTTACAGAAAAAGGGACCAGATTAGGTCCTCATTATGATTGTGCCAATATATTGTTATCATTTCCCACTTTCAGAAATCTTGTTATTGTGGGTTTGAGATCTTTCAGATTGGTGAAATAATGATAACATAAGTTTTGGGAGAACAACAAGCAAGCATCACCCTAACTTTGGCAATTTCCATCTTTTTCCAAGTATTCAATCTGAAGATTATCACAGCTAAAGCTAGTGAATTTCTATTCTGTAATGTTACTGACCAGTAGTGTTGCTGACAAGCTAAAATTTCCAATGGGTATGCATTCTCCGTATTCTGCCCTACCGAAATTAATGTGTCACTTGTATTGAGGATTTTACTGTAGACTCAGTTTTATGTCAAAGTATGCTACAGCTAAGAAGCAATAGATGCCCCTTTGCTGTTTAGTTCTCTATTGATATTTGAAAAGTCACGATCGACTGGGCAGTATTTCTTTTTGATGGAGTGGATGTCTCTCAATCACCAAAATAATATTTAGGCCCTTTATTCAACAAAATGTTCAAGTATTAATAAAAAATGAAATGTACATGCACAAGATTTTTAACATGTGATATACTATTGAAATAGATGGTGGAAAGAAAAAAAATAAGGAACAGAAAAAGTAAAAAACACATGAGAATGTCTACTAAATTTGTAGGAAGCATTTAAAGAGTAACAAACAAAAAATATAAACAAATAAAGATACCTGCTGTTGAAGTTGAGATGATTGTACTTGCTGATTCCACTGTGGTGGTTCCTGTGTAAGTAGGTATTGTTGTTTCTTGTTACAGGGGAAAAATCACAAGTCATTAAAAAAGGAAATGAACTGAATCACTAATCTGAAACTGATATACGTAATGGTTAAAATACTATGTACCAGATTTAGGAGCTCATACGTTGGTCATGATAGTTACTATAATTTTTGTTTTTTCAGAATTCCTACTAATACAGGTTTCAACTCTTTCAGAATGCTGAAATAATTAAAACTTATGTTTTCGGGAATAATATGCAGATAATAGAATTACTGTGCCAATTCCAAAATGCAATCTCTGTATTCTGTCTGTAAGCTGTTGCACCTTACAGCTAGTAATTCCTCTAGGTGAAGTGCAACAAACAAGAGGTATTCCTGCTAAATGTATAATTCTCAATGCCACATAAATTTAGATTCACAGTATTTTTAACTAACAGGACAGTCCCAGTGAGGATTTTGTCGTGGATTCAGATTGACAAGTAAGCAGTCTTTAGTCAAACAGAAGAACATGCTCTATCTGAACATTTAAGGCCTGATTGTCAAAGGCAATCTTACACTTTTGAGTAAGTTTATGATTTTTTCAAATTTATAAAAATTTATTTAAAAGTAGTATATTTATGACTACCTACCTTTCAATGAGCAGAGTCTCCATGACCTGTGTGGAAACTTCGCAGTCGTAAAGATACTTCTTGTAAAATTCCTTTGTGAAGTGCACAAGATCATAAACTTGCACAAAAGTGTAAAATATCCTTTGTAAATTAGGCCATCTATGTGTCCTTTTATCTTACATACTCAACTTTGGCTTGAGAGAATATTCCATCTGCTACATTGGTCGTCAAACATGTACCAAAAACGTATTAAGGCCCTTAGTTTGAACAGTGAAAACAATTACATATTCAAAAATATAATCCAAAACAATTAGACGTCAAGAGATGAAAAAAGATGAAAAAGAAAAATATAGAACATAGGAAAGAATAGAAGACAAAAGAAAGGAAAAATTCTATTTAAAGACACATGATGAAATAAACGATGTTTGGGAGTCGCATGGAAAACAGCAATAAAGACAAATTATGAAATTAAAGTTTTACCTGCATTTGAAGTTGGTGTGCTTGTTTTTTCAGATGTCACCGTGGCAGTTTCCATAGAAGTAGGATTTGTTGTTTCTTGTTACAGGAGAAGAAGCGTTTGCCATTAATATTGTGAATGACCTAATGTAGTAACCTCAAATTGATATTAGCGATTCTTACAGGAAAAGGGACCAGATTAGGTCCTCATTATGATTGTGCCAATATATTGTCATCATTTCCCACTTTCAGAAATCTTGTTATTGTGGGTTTGAGCTCTTTCATATTGGTGAAATAATGATAACATAAGTTTTGGGAGAACAACAAGCAAGCACCACCCTAACTTTGGCAATTTCCATCTTTTTCCAAGTATTCAATCAGAAGATTATCACAGCTAAAGCTAGTGAATTTCTATTCTGTAATGTTACTGACCAGTAGTGTTGCTGACAATCTAAAATTTCCAATGGGTATGCAATCTCCGTACTCTGCCCTACCGAAATTAATGTGTCACTTGTATTGAGGATTTTACTGTAGACTCAGTTTTATGTCAAAGTATGCTACAGCTAAGAAGCAATGGATGCCCCTTTGCTGTTTAGTTCTCTATTGATATTTGAAAAGTCACGATTGACTGGGCAGTATCTCTTTTTGATGCAGTGGATGTCTCTCAATCACCAAAATATTATTTAGGCCCTTTATTCAACAAAATGTTTAAGTATTAAAAAAAAATGAAATGTACATGCACAAGATTTTTAACATGTGATATACTATTGAAATAGATGGTGGAAAGAAAAAAAATAAGGAACAGAAAAAGTAAAAAACACATGAGAATGTCTACTAAATTTGTAGGAAGCATTTAAAGAGAAACCAAAAATATAAACAAATAAAGATACCTGCTGTTGAAGTTGAGATGATTGTACTTGCTGATTCCACTGTGGTGGTTCCTGTGTAAGTAGGTATTGTTGTTTCTTGTTACAGGGGAAAAATCACAAGTCATTAAAAAAGGGAATGAACTGAATCACTAATCTGAAACTGATATAAGTAATGGTTAAAATACTATGTACCAGATTTAGTAGCTCATACGTTGGTCATGATAGTTACTATAATTTTAGTTTTTTCAGAATTCCTACTAATACAGGTTTCAACTCCTTCAGAATGCTGAAATAATTAAAACGTATGTTTTTGGGAATCATATACAGATAATAGAATTACTGTGCCAATTCCAAAATGCAATCTCTGTATTCTGTCTGTAAGCTGTTGCACCTTACAGCTAGTAATTCCTCAGGGGAAGTGCAACAAACAAGAGGTATTCTTGCTAAATGTATAATTCTCAATGCCACATGAATTTAGATTCACAGTATTTTCAACTAACTGGACAGTCCCAGTGAGGATTTTGTGGTCGATTCAGATTGACAAGTAAGCAGTCTTTAGTCAAACAGAAGCACATGCTCTATCTGAACATTTAAGGCCTGATTGTCAAAGGCAACCTTACACTTTTGAGTAAGTTTATGAATTTTTTCAAATTCATAAAAATTAATTTAAAAGTAGTATATTTATGACTACCTACCTTTCAATGAGCAGAGTCTCCATGACCTGTGTGGAAACTTCGCAGTCGTAAAGATACTACTTGTAAAGTTCCTTTGTGAAGTGCACAAGATCATAAACTTGCACAAAAGTGTAAAATATCCTTTGTGAATTAGGCCATCTATGTGTCCTTTTATCTTACATACTCAACTTTCGCTTGAGAGAATATTCCATCTGCTACATTGGTCGTCAAACATGTACCAAAAACTTATTAAGGCCCTTAGTTTGAACAGTGAAAACAATTACATATTCAAAAATATAATCCAAAAAAATTAGACGTCAAGAGATGAAAAAAGATGAAAAAGAAATATATAGAACATAGGAAAGAATAGAAGACAAAAGAAAGGAAACATTCTATTTAAAGACACATGATGAAATAAACGATGTTTGGGAATCGCATGGAAAACAGCAATAAAGACAAATTATGAAATGAAAATTTTACCTGCATTTGAAGTTGGCGTGCTTGTTTTTTCAGATGTCACCGTGGCAGTTTCCATAGAAGTAGGATGTGTTGTTTCTTGTTACAGGAGAAGAAGCGTTTGCCATTAATATTGTGAATGACCTAATGTAGTAACCTCAAATTGATATTAGCGATTCTTACAGGAAAAGGGACCAGATTAGGTCCTCATTATGATTGTGCCAATATATTGTTATCATTTCCCACTTTCAGAAATCTTGTTATTGTGGGTTTGAGCTCTTTCAGATTGATGAAATAATGATAACATAAGTTTTGGGAGAACAACAAGCAAGCATCACCCTAACTTTGGCAATTTCCATCTTTTTCCAAGTATTCAATCTGAAGATTATCACAGCTAAAGCTAGTGAATTTCTATTCTGTAATGTTACTGACCAGTAGTGTTGCTGACAATCTAAAATTTCCAATGGGTATGCAATCTCCGTACTCTGCCCTACCGAAATTAATGTGTTACTTGTATTGAGGATTTTACTGTAGACTCAGTTTTATGTCAAAGTATGCTACAGCTAAGAAGCAATAGATGCCCCTTTGCTGTTTAGTTCTCTATTGATATTTGAAAAGTCACAATCGACTGGGCAGTATTTCTTTTTGATGCAGTGGATGTCTCTCAATCACCAAAATATTATTTAGGCCCTTTATTCAACAAAATGTTCAAGTATTAAAAAAAAAAAATGAAATGTACATGCACAAGATTTTTAACATGTGATATACTATTGAAATAGATGGTGGAAAGAAAAAAATAAGGAACAGAAAAAGTAAAAAAACACATGAGAATGTGTACTAAATTTGTAGGAAGCATTTAAAGAGTAACAAACAAAAAATATAAACAAATAAAGATACCTGCTGTTGAAGTTGAGATGATTGTACTTGCTGATTCCACTGTGGTGGTTGCTGTGTAAGTAGGTATTGTTGTTTCTTGTTACAGGGTAAAAATCACAAGTCATTAAAAAAGGGAATGAACTGAATCACTAATCTGAAACTGATATAAGTAATGGTTAAAATACTATGTACCAGATTTAGGAGCTCATACGTTGGTCATGATAGTTACTATGATTTTTGTTTTTTCAGAATTCCTACTAATACAGGTTTCAACTCCTTCAGAATGCTGAAATAATTAAAACGTATGTTTTTGGAAATCATATACAGATAATAGAATTACTGTGCCAATTCCAAAATGCAATCTCTGTATTCTGTCTGTAAGCTGTTGCACCTTACAGCTAGTAATTCCTCTAGGGGAAGTGCAACAAACAAGAGGTATTCCTGCTAAATGTATAATTCTCAATGCCACATGAATTTAGATTCACAGTATTTTCAACTAACTGGACAGTCCCAGTGAGGATTTTGTGGTCGATTCAGATTGACAAGTAAGCAGTCTTTAGTCAAACAGAAGCACATGCTCTATCTGAACATTTAAGGCCTGATTGTCAAAGGCAACCTTACACTTTTGAGTAAGTTTATGATTTTTTCAAATTTATAAAACTTAATTTAAAAGTAGTATATTTATGACTACCTACCTTCCAATGAGCAGAGTCTCCATGACCTGTGTGGAAACTTCGCAGTCGTAAAGATACTACTTGTACAATTCCTTTGTGAAGTGCACAAGATCATAAACTTGCACAAAAGTGTAAAATATCCTTTGTGAATTAGGCCATCTATGTGTCCTTTTATCTTACATACTCAACTTTGGCTTGAGAGAACATTCCATCTGCTACATTGGTCGTCAAACATGTACCAAAAACGTATTAAGGCCCTTAGTTTGAACAGTGAAAACAATTACATATTCAAAAATATAATCCAAAAAAATTAGACGTCAAGAGATGAAAAAAGATGAAAAAGAAATATATAGAAGAGAGGAAAGAATAGAAGACAAAAGAAAGGAAACATTCTATTTAAAGACACATGATGAAATAAACGATGTTTGGGAGTCGCATGGAAAACAGCAATAAAGACAAATTATGAAATGAAAATTTTACCTGCATTTGAAGTTGGTGTGCTTGTTTTTTCAGATGTCACCGTGGCAGTTTCAATAGAAGTAGGATTTGTTGTTTCTTGTTACAGGAGAAGAAGCGCTTGCCATTACTATTGTGAATGACCGAATGTAGTAACCTCAAATTGATATTAGCGATTCTTACAGGAAAAGGGACCAGATTAGGTCCTCATTATGATTGTGCCAATATATTGTTATCATTTCCCACTTTCAGAAATCTTGTTATTGTGGGTTTGAGCTCTTTCAGATTGGTGAAATATTGATAACATAAGTTTTGGGAGAACAACAAGCAAGCATCACCCTAACTTTGGCAATTTCCATCTTTTTCCAAGTATTCAATCTGAAGATTATCACAGCTAAAGCTAGTGAATTTCTATTCTGTAATGTTACTGACCAGTAGTGTTGCTGACAATCTAAAATTTCCAATGGGTATGCATTCTCCGTATTCTGCCCTACCAAAATTAATGTGTCACTTGTATTGAGGATTTTACTGTAGACTCAGTTTTATGTCAAAGTATGCTACAGCTAAGAAGCAATAGATGCCCCTTTGCTGTTTAGTTCTCTATTGATATTTGAAAAGTCACGATCGACTGGGCAGTATTTCTTTTTGATGGAGTGGATGTCTCTCAATCACCAAAATAATATTTAGGCCCTTTATTCAACAAAATGTTCAAGTATTAAAAAAAAATTAAATGTACATGCACAAGATTTTTAACATGTGATATACTATTGAAATAGATGGTGGAAAGAAAAAAAATAAGGGACAGAAAAAGTAAAAAACACATGAGAATGTCTACTAAATTTGTAGGAAGCATTTAAAGAGTAACAAACAAAAAATATAAACAAATAAAGATACCTGCTGTTGAAGTTAAGATGATTGTACTTGCTGATTCCACTGTGGTGGTTCCTGTGTAAGTAGGTATTGTTGTTTCTTGTTACAGGGGAAAAATCACAAGTCATTAAAAAAGGGAATGAACTGAATCACTAATCTGAAACTGATATACGTAATGGTTAAAATACTATGTACCAGATTTAGTAACTCATACGTTGGTCATGATAGTTACTATAATTTTAGTTTTTTCAGAATTCCTACTAATACAGGTTTCAACTCTTTCAGAATGCTGAAATAATTAAAACGTATGTTTTCGGGAATAATATGCAGATAATAGAATTACTGTGCCAATTCCAAAATGCAATCTCTGTATTCTGTCTGTAAGCTGTTGCACCTTACAGCTAGTAATTCCTCTAGGTGAAGTGCAACAAACAAGAGGTATTCCTGCTAAATGTATAATTCTCAATGCCACATAAATTTAGATTCACAGTATTTTTAACTAACAGGACAGTCCCAGTGAGGATTTTGTCGTGGATTCAGATTGACAAGTAAGCAGTCTTTAGTCAAACAGAAGAACATGCTCTATCTGAACATTTAAGGCCTGATTGTCAAAGGCAATCTTACACTTTTGAGTAAGTTTATGATTTTTTCAAATTTATAAAAATGTATTTAAAAGTAGTATATTTATGACTACCTACCTTTCAATGAGCAGAGTCTCCATGACCTGTGTAGAAACTTCGCAGTCGTAAAGATACTTCTTGTAAAATTCCTTTGTGAAGTGCACAAGATCATAAACTTGCACAAAAGTGTAAAATATCCTTTGTGAATTAGGCCATCTATGTGTCCTTTTATCTTACATACTCAACTTTGGCTTGAGAGAATATTCCATCTGCTACATTGGTCGTCAAACATGTACCAAAAACGTATTAAGGCCCTTAGTTTGAACAGTGAAAACAATTACATATTCAAAAATATAATCCAAAAAAATTAGACGTCAAGAGATGAAAAAAGATGAAAAAGAAAAATATAGAACATAGGAAAGAATAGAAGACAAAAGAAAGGAAAAATTCTATTTAAAGACACATGATGAAATAAACGATGTTTGGGAGTCGCATGGAAAACAGCAATAAAGACAAATTATGAAATTAAAATTTTACCTGCATTTGAAGTTGGTGTGCTTGTTTTTTCAGATGTCACCGTGGCAGTTTCCATAGAAGTAGGATTTGTTGTTTCTTGTTACAGGAGAAGAAGCGTTTGCCATTAATATTGTGAATGACCTAATGTAGTAACCTCAAATTGATATTAGCGATTCTTACAGGAAAAGGGACCAGATTATGTCCTCATTATGATTGTGCCAATATATTGTCATCATTTCCCACTTTCAGAAATCTTGTTATTGTGGGTTTGAGCTCTTTCATATTGGTGAAATAATGATAACATAAGTTTTGGGAGAACAACAAGCAAGCATCACCCTAACTTTGGCAATTTCCATCTTTTTCCAAGTATTCAATCAGAAGATTATCACAGCTAAAGCTAGTGAATTTCTATTCTGTAATGATACTGGCCAGTAGTGTTGCTGACAATCTAAAATTTCCAATGGGTATGCAATCTCCGTACTCTGCCCTACCGAAATTAATGTGTCACTTGTATTGAGGATTTTACTGTAGACTCAGTTTTATGTCAAAGTATGCTACAGCTAAGAAGCAATGGATGCCCCTTTGCTGTTTAGTTCTCTATTGATATTTGAAAAGTCACGATTGACTGGGCAGTATCTCTTTTTGATGCAGTGGATGTCTCTCAATCACCAAAATATTATTTAGGCCCTTTATTCAACAAAATGTTCAAGTATTAAAAAAAATGAAATGTACATGCACAAGATTTTTAACATGTGATATACTATTGAAATAGATGGTGGAAAGAAAAAAAATAAGGAACAGAAAAAGTAAAAAACACATGAGAATGTCTACTAAATTTGTAGGAAGCATTTAAAGAGTAACAAACAAAAAATATAAACAAATAAAGATACCTGCTGTTGAAGTTGAGATGATTGTACTTGCTGATTCCACTGTGGTGGTTCCTGTGTAAGTAGGTATTGTTGTTTCTTGTTACAGGGGGAAAAATCACAAGTCATTAAAAAAGGGAATGAACTGAATCACTAATCTGAAACTGATATAAGTAATGGTTAAAATACTATGTACCAGATTTAGTAGCTCATACGTTGGTCATGATAGTTACTATAATTTTAGTTTTTTCAGAATTCCTACTAATACAGGTTTCAACTCTTTCAGAATGCTGAAATAATTAAAACGTATGTTTTCGGGAATAATATGCAAATAATAGAATTACTGTGCCAATTCCAAAATGCAATCTCTGTATTCTGTCTGTAAGCTGGTGCACCTTACAGCTAGTAATTCCTCTAGGTGAAGTGCAACAAACAAGAGGTATTCCTGCTAAATGTATGATACTCAATGCCACATAAATTTAGATTCACAGTATTTTTAACTAACAGGACAGTCCCAGTGAGGATTTTGTGGTCGATTCAGATTGACAAGTAAGCAGTCTTTAGTCAAACAGAAGCACATGCTCTATCTGAACATTTAAGGCCTGATTGTCAAAGGCAACCTTACACTTTTGAGTAAGTTTATGATTTTTTCACATTTATAAAAATTAATTTAAAAGTAGTATATTTATGACTACCTACCTTTCAATGAGCAGAGTCTCCATGACCTGTGTGAAAACTTTGCAGTCGTAAAGATACTACTTGTAAAGTTCCTTTGTGAAGTGCACAAGATCATAAACTTGCACAAAAGTGTAAAATATCCTTTGTGAATTAGGCCATCTATGTGTCCTTTTATCTTACATACTCAACTTTGGCTTGAGAGAATATTCCATCTGCTACATTGGTCGTCAAACATGTACCAAAAACGTATTAAGGCCCTTAGTTTGAACAGTGAAAACAATTACATATTCAAAAATATAATCCAAAAAAATTAGACGTCAAGAGATGAAAAAAGATGAAAAAGAAATATATAGAACATAGGAAAGAATAGAAGACAAAAGAAAGGAAACATTCTATTTAAAGACACATGATGAAATAAACGATGTTTGGGAGTCGCATGGAAAACAGCAATAAAGACAAATTATGAAATGAAAATTTTACCTGCATTTGAAGTTGGCGTGCTTGTTTTTTCAGATGTCACCGTGGCAGTTTCCATAGAAGTAGGATTTGTTGTTTCTTGTTACAGGAGAAGAAGCGTTTGCCATTAATATTGTGAATGACCTAATGTAGTAACCTCAAATTGATATTAGCGATTCTTACAGGAAAAGGGACCAGATTAGGTCCTCATTATGATTGTGCCAATATATTGTTATCATTTCCCACTTTCAGAAATCTTGTTATTGTGGGTTTGAGCTCTTTCAGATTGATGAAATAATGATAACATAAGTTTTGGGAGAACAACAAGCAAGCATCACCCTAACTTTGGCAATTTCCATCTTTTTCCAAGTATTCAATCTGAAGATTATCACAGCTAAAGCTAGTGAATTTCTATTCTGTAATGTTACTGACCAGTAGTGTTGCTGACAAACTAAAATTTCCAATGGGTATGCAATCTCCGTACTCTGCCCTACCGAAATTAATGTGTCACTTGTATTGAGGATTTTACTGTAGACTCAGTTTTATGTCAAAGTATGCTACAGCTAAGAAGCAATAGATGCCCCTTTGCTGTTTAGTTATCTATTGATATTTGAAAAGTCACAATCGACTGGGCAGTATTTCTTTTTGATGCAGTGGATGTCTCTCAATCACCAAAATATTATTTAGGCCCTTTATTCAACAAAATGTTCAAGTATAAAAAAAAAAATGAAATGTACATGCACAAGATTTTTAACATGTGATATACTATTGAAATAGATGGTGGAAAGAAAAAAAATAAGGATCAGAAAAAGTAAAAAACACATGAGAATGTCTACTAAATTTGTAGGAAGCATTTAAAGAGTAACAAACAAAAAATATAAACAAATAAAGATACCTGCTGTTGAAGTTGAGATGATTGTACTTGCTGATTCCACTGTGGTGGTTGCTGTGTAAGTAGGTATTGTTGTTTCTTGTTACAGGGTAAAAATCACAAGTCATTAAAAAAGGGAATGAACTGAATCACTAATCTGAAACTGATATAAGTAATGGTTAAAATACTATGTACCAGATTTAGGAGCTCATACGTTGGTCATGATAGTTACTATAATTTTAGTTTTTTCAGAATTCCTACTAATACAGGTTTCAACTCCTTCAGAATGCTGAAATAATTAAAACGTATGTTTTTGGGAATCATATACAGATAATAGAATTACTGTGCCAATTCCAAAATGCAATCTCTGTATTCTGTCTCTAAGCTGTTGCACCTTACAGCTAGTAATTCCTCTAGGGGAAGTGCAACAAACAAGAGGTATTCCTGCTAAATGTATAATTCTCAATGCCACATGAATTTAGATTCACAGTATTTTCAACTAACTGGACAGTCCCAGTGAGGATTTTGTGGTCGATTCAGATTGACAAGTAAGCAGTCTTTAGTCAAACAGAAGCACATGCTCTATCTGAACATTTAAGGCCTGATTGTCAAAGGCAACCTTACACTTTTGAGTAAGTTTATGATTTTTTCAAATTTATAAAAATTTATTTAAAAGTAGTATATTTATGACTACCTACTTTCCAATGAGCAGAGTCTCCATGACCTGTGTGGAAACTTCGCAGTCGTAAAGATACTACTTGTACAATTCCTTTGTGAAGTGCACAAGATCATAAACTTGCACAAAAGTGTAAAATATCCTTTGTGAATTAGGCCATCTATGTGTCCTTTTATCTTTGGCTTGAGAGAATATTCCATCTGCTACATTGGTCGTCAAACATGTACCAAAAACGTATTAAGGCCCTTAGTTTGAACAGTGAAAACAATTACATATTCAAAAATATAATCCCAAAAAATTAGACGTCAAGAGATGAAAACAGATGAAAAAGAAATATATAGAACATAGGAAAGAATAGAAGACAAAAGAAAGGAAACATTCTATTTAAAGACACATGATGAAATAAACGATGTTTGGGAGTCGCATGGAAAACAGCAATAAAGACAAATTATGAAATTAAAATTTTACCTGCATTTGAAGTTTGTGTGCTTGTTTTTTCAGATGTCACCGTGGCAGTTTCAATAGAAGTAGGATTTGTTGTTTCTTGTTACAGGAGAAGAAGCGTTTGCCATTAATATTGTGAATGACCTAATGTAGTAACCTCAAATTGATATTAGCGGTTCTTACAGAAAAAGGGACCAGATTAGGTCCTCATTATGATTGTGCCAATATATTGTTATCATTTCCCACTTTCAGAAATCTTGTTATTGTGGGTTTGAGATCTTTCAGATTGGTGAAATAATGATAACATAAGTTTTGGGAGAACAACAAGCAAGCATCACCCTAACTTTGGCAATTTCCATCTTTTTCCAAGTATTCAATCTGAAGATTATCACAGCTAAAGCTAGTGAATTTCTATTCTGTAATGTTACTGACCAGTAGTGTTGCTGACAAGCTAAAATTTCCAATGGGTATGCATTCTCCGTATTCTGCCCTACCGAAATTAATGTGTCACTTGTATTGAGGATTTTACTGTAGACTCAGTTTTATGTCAAAGTATGCTACAGCTAAGAAGCAATAGATGCCCCTTTGCTGTTTAGTTCTCTATTGATATTTGAAAAGTCACGATCGACTGGGCAGTATTTCTTTTTGATGGAGTGGATGTCTCTCAATCACCAAAATAATATTTAGGCCCTTTATTCAACAAAATGTTCAAGTATTAATAAAAAATGAAATGTACATGCACAAGATTTTTAACATGTGATATACTATTGAAATAGATGGTGGAAAGAAAAAAAATAAGGAACAGAAAAAGTAAAAAACACATGAGAATGTCTACTAAATTTGTAGGAAGCATTTAAAGAGTAACAAACAAAAAATATAAACAAATAAAGATACCTGCTGTTGAAGTTGAGATGATTGTACTTGCTGATTCCACTGTGGTGGTTCCTGTGTAAGTAGGTATTGTTGTTTCTTGTTACAGGGGAAAAATCACAAGTCATTAAAAAAGGAAATGAACTGAATCACTAATCTGAAACTGATATACGTAATGGTTAAAATACTATGTACCAGATTTAGGAGCTCATACGTTGGTCATGATAGTTACTATAATTTTTGTTTTTTCAGAATTCCTACTAATACAGGTTTCAACTCTTTCAGAATGCTGAAATAATTAAAACTTATGTTTTCGGGAATAATATGCAGATAATAGAATTACTGTGCCAATTCCAAAATGCAATCTCTGTATTCTGTCTGTAAGCTGTTGCACCTTACAGCTAGTAATTCCTCTAGGTGAAGTGCAACAAACAAGAGGTATTCCTGCTAAATGTATAATTCTCAATGCCACATAAATTTAGATTCACAGTATTTTTAACTAACAGGACAGTCCCAGTGAGGATTTTGTCGTGGATTCAGATTGACAAGTAAGCAGTCTTTAGTCAAACAGAAGAACATGCTCTATCTGAACATTTAAGGCCTGATTGTCAAAGGCAATCTTACACTTTTGAGTAAGTTTATGATTTTTTCAAATTTATAAAAATTTATTTAAAAGTAGTATATTTATGACTACCTACCTTTCAATGAGCAGAGTCTCCATGACCTGTGTGGAAACTTCGCAGTCGTAAAGATACTTCTTGTAAAATTCCTTTGTGAAGTGCACAAGATCATAAACTTGCACAAAAGTGTAAAATATCCTTTGTAAATTAGGCCATCTATGTGTCCTTTTATCTTACATACTCAACTTTGGCTTGAGAGAATATTCCATCTGCTACATTGGTCGTCAAACATGTACCAAAAACGTATTAAGGCCCTTAGTTTGAACAGTGAAAACAATTACATATTCAAAAATATAATCCAAAACAATTAGACGTCAAGAGATGAAAAAAGATGAAAAAGAAAAATATAGAACATAGGAAAGAATAGAAGACAAAAGAAAGGAAAAATTCTATTTAAAGACACATGATGAAATAAACGATGTTTGGGAGTCGCATGGAAAACAGCAATAAAGACAAATTATGAAATTAAAGTTTTACCTGCATTTGAAGTTGGTGTGCTTGTTTTTTCAGATGTCACCGTGGCAGTTTCCATAGAAGTAGGATTTGTTGTTTCTTGTTACAGGAGAAGAAGCGTTTGCCATTAATATTGTGAATGACCTAATGTAGTAACCTCAAATTGATATTAGCGATTCTTACAGGAAAAGGGACCAGATTAGGTCCTCATTATGATTGTGCCAATATATTGTCATCATTTCCCACTTTCAGAAATCTTGTTATTGTGGGTTTGAGCTCTTTCATATTGGTGAAATAATGATAACATAAGTTTTGGGAGAACAACAAGCAAGCACCACCCTAACTTTGGCAATTTCCATCTTTTTCCAAGTATTCAATCAGAAGATTATCACAGCTAAAGCTAGTGAATTTCTATTCTGTAATGTTACTGACCAGTAGTGTTGCTGACAATCTAAAATTTCCAATGGGTATGCAATCTCCGTACTCTGCCCTACCGAAATTAATGTGTCACTTGTATTGAGGATTTTACTGTAGACTCAGTTTTATGTCAAAGTATGCTACAGCTAAGAAGCAATGGATGCCCCTTTGCTGTTTAGTTCTCTATTGATATTTGAAAAGTCACGATTGACTGGGCAGTATCTCTTTTTGATGCAGTGGATGTCTCTCAATCACCAAAATATTATTTAGGCCCTTTATTCAACAAAATGTTTAAGTATTAAAAAAAAATGAAATGTACATGCACAAGATTTTTAACATGTGATATACTATTGAAATAGATGGTGGAAAGAAAAAAAATAAGGAACAGAAAAAGTAAAAAACACATGAGAATGTCTACTAAATTTGTAGGAAGCATTTAAAGAGAAACCAAAAATATAAACAAATAAAGATACCTGCTGTTGAAGTTGAGATGATTGTACTTGCTGATTCCACTGTGGTGGTTCCTGTGTAAGTAGGTATTGTTGTTTCTTGTTACAGGGGAAAAATCACAAGTCATTAAAAAAGGGAATGAACTGAATCACTAATCTGAAACTGATATAAGTAATGGTTAAAATACTATGTACCAGATTTAGTAGCTCATACGTTGGTCATGATAGTTACTATAAT
The DNA here is from genome assembly GCF_964261635.1 of Lissotriton helveticus. Lineage (NCBI taxonomy): Eukaryota > Metazoa > Chordata > Amphibia > Caudata > Salamandridae > Lissotriton > Lissotriton helveticus. Next base: position 30,958,048 of record NC_136072.1, on the reverse strand, counting down.
TTTAGTTTTTTCAGAATTCCTACTAATACAGGTTTCAACTCCTTCAGAATGCTGAAATAATTAAAACGTATGTTTTTGGGAATCATATACAGATAATAGAATTACTGTGCCAATTCCAAAATGCAATCTCTGTATTCTGTCTGTAAGCTGTTGCACCTTACAGCTAGTAATTCCTCAGGGGAAGTGCAACAAACAAGAGGTATTCTTGCTAAATGTATAATTCTCAATGCCACATGAATTTAGATTCACAGTATTTTCAACTAACTGGACAGTCCCAGTGAGGATTTTGTGGTCGATTCAGATTGACAAGTAAGCAGTCTTTAGTCAAACAGAAGCACATGCTCTATCTGAACATTTAAAGCCTGATTGTCAAAGGCAACCTTACACTTTTGAGTAAGTTTATGATTTTATCAAATTTATAAAAATTAATTTAAAAGTAGTATATTTATGACTACCTACTTTCCAATGAGCAGAGTCTCCATGACCTGTGTGGAAACTTCGCAGTCGTAAAGATACTACTTGTACAATTCCTTTGTGAAGTGCACAAGATCATAAACTTGCACAAAAGTGTAAAATATCCTTTGTAAATTAGGCCATCTATGTGTCCTTTTATCTTACATACTCAACTTTGGCTTGAGAGAATATTCCATCTGCTACATTGGTCGTCAAACATGTACCAAAAACGTATTAAGGCCCTTAGTTTGAACAGTGAAAACAATTACATATTCAAAAATATAATCCAAAAAAATTAGACGTCAAGAGATGAAAAAAGATGAAAAAGAAAAATATAGAACATAGGAAAGAATAGAAGACAAAAGAAAGGAAAAATTCTATTTAAAGACACATGATGAAATAAACGATGTTTGGGAGTCGCATGGAAAACAGCAATAAAGACAAATTATGAAATTAAAGTTTTACCTGCATTTGAAGTTGGTGTGCTTGTTTTTTCAGATGTCACCGTGGCAGTTTCCATAGAAGTAGGATTTGTTGTTTCTTGTTACAGGAGAAGAAGCGTTTGCCATTAATATTGTGAATGACCTAATGTAGTAACCTCAAATTGATATTAGCGATTCTTACAGGAAAAGGGACCAGATTAGGTCCTCATTATGATTGTGCCAATATATTGTCATCATTTCCCACTTTCAGAAATCTTGTTATTGTGGGTTTGAGCTCTTTCATATTGGTGAAATAATGATAACATAAGTTTTGGGAGAACAACAAGCAAGCATCACCCTAACTTTGGCAATTTCCATCTTTTTCCAAGTATTCAATCAGAAGATTATCACAGCTAAAGCTAGTGAATTTCTATTCTGTAATGTTACTGACCAGTAGTGTTGCTGACAATCTAAAATTTCCAATGGGTATGCAATCTCCGTACTCTGCCCTACCGAAATTAATGTGTCACTTGTATTGAGGATTTTACTGTAGACTCAGTTTTATGTCAAAGTATGCTACAGCTAAGAAGCAATGGATGCCCCTTTGCTGTTTAGTTCTCTATTGATATTTGAAAAGTCACGATTGACTGGGCAGTATCTCTTTTTGATGCAGTGGATGTCTCTCAATCACCAAAATATTATTTAGGCCCTTTATTCAACAAAATGTTTAAGTATTAAAAAAAAATGAAATGTACATGCACAAGATTTTTAACATGTGATATACTATTGAAATAGATGGTGGAAAGAAAAAAAATAAGGAACAGAAAAAGTAAAAAACACATGAGAATGTCTACTAAATTTGTAGGAAGCATTTAAAGAGAAACCAAAAATATAAACAAATAAAGATACCTGCTGTTGAAGTTGAGATGATTGTACTTGCTGATTCCACTGTGGTGGTTCCTGTGTAAGTAGGTATTGTTGTTTCTTGTTACAGGGGAAAAATCACAAGTCATTAAAAAAGGGAATGAACTGAATCACTAATCTGAAACTGATATAAGTAATGGTTAAAATACTATGTACCAGATTTAGTAGCTCATACGTTGGTCATGATAGTTACTATAATTTTAGTTTTTTCAGAATTCCTACTAATACAGGTTTCAACTCCTTCAGAATGCTGAAATAATTAAAACGTATGTTTTTGGGAATCATATACAGATAATAGAATTACTGTGCCAATTCCAAAATGCAATCTCTGTATTCTGTCTGTAAGCTGTTGCACCTTACAGCTAGTAATTCCTCAGGGGAAGTGCAACAAACAAGAGGTATTCTTGCTAAATGTATAATTCTCAATGCCACATGAATTTAGATTCACAGTATTTTCAACTAACTGGACAGTCCCAGTGAGGATTTTGTGGTCGATTCAGATTGACAAGTAAGCAGTCTTTAGTCAAACAGAAGCACATGCTCTATCTGAACATTTAAAGCCTGATTGTCAAAGGCAACCTTACACTTTTGAGTAAGTTTATGATTTTATCAAATTTATAAAAATTAATTTAAAAGTAGTATATTTATGACTACCTACTTTCCAATGAGCAGAGTCTCCATGACCTGTGTGGAAACTTCGCAGTCGTAAAGATACTACTTGTACAATTCCTTTGTGAAGTGCACAAGATCATAAACTTGCACAAAAGTGTAAAATATCCTTTGTGAATTAGGCCATCTATGTGTCCTTTTATCTTACATACTCAACTTTGGCTTGAGAGAATATTCCATCTGCTACATTGGTCGTCAAACATGTACCAAAAACGTATTAAGGCCCTTAGTTTGAACAGTGAAAACAATTACATATTCAAAAATATAATCCAAAAAAATTAGACGTCAAGAGATGAAAAAAGATGAAAAAGAAATATATAGAACATAGGAAAGAATAGAAGACAGAAGAAAGGAAACATTCTATTTAAAGACACATGATGAAATAAACGATGTTTGGGAGTCGCATGGAAAACAGCAATAAAGACAAATTATGAAATGAAAATTTTACCTGCATTTGGAGTTGGTGTGCTTGTTTTTTCAGATGTCACTGTGGCAGTTTCCATAGAAGTAGGATTTGTTGTTTCTTGTTACAGGAGAAGAAGCGTTTGCCATTAATATTGTGAATGACCTAATGTAGTAACCTCAAATTGATATTAGCGATTCTTACAGGAAAAGGGACCAGATTAGGTCCTCATTAGGATTGTGCCAATATATTGTTATCATTTCCCACTTTCAGAAATCTTGTTATTGTGGGTTTGAGCTCTTTCAGATTGGTGAAATAATGATAACATAAGTTTTGGGAGAACAACAAGCAAGCATCACCCTAACTTTGGCAATTTCCATCTTTTTCCAAGTATTCAATCTGAAGATTATCACAGCTAAAGCTAGTGAATTTCTATTCTGTAATGTTACTGACCAGTAGTGTTGCTGACAATCTAAAATTTCCAATGGGTATGCAATCTCCGTACTCTGCCCTACTGAAATTAATGTGTCACTTGTATTGAGGATTTTACTGTAGACTCAGTTTTATGTCAAAGTATGCTAGAGCTAAGAAGCAATAGATGCCCCTTTGCTGTTTAGTTCTCTATTGATATTTGAAAAGTCACGATCGACTGGGCAGTATTTCTTTTTGATGCAGTGGATGTCTCTCAATCACCAAAATATAATTTAGGCACTTTATTCAACAAAATGTTCAAGTATTTAAAAAAAAATGAAATGTACATGCACAAGATTTTTAACATGTGATATACTATTAAAATAGATGGTGGAAAGAAAAAAAATAAGGAGCAGAAAAAGTAAAAAACACATGAGAATGTCTACTAAATTTGTAGAAAGCATTTAATGAGTAACAAACAAAAAATATAAACAAATAAAGATACCTGCTGTTGAAGTTGAGATGATTGTACTTGCTGATTCCACTGTGGTGGTTCCTGTGTAAGTAGGTATTGTTGTTTCTTGTTACAAGGGAAAAATCACAAGTCATTAAAAAAGGGAATGAACTGAATCACTAATCTGAAACTGATATACGTAATGGTTAAAATACTATGTACCAGATTTAGTAGCTCATACGCTGGTCATGATAGTTACTATAATTTTAGTTTTTTCAGAATTCCTACTAATACAGGTTTCAACTCTTTCAGAATGCTGAAATAATGAAAACGTATGTTTTCGGGAATAATATGCAGATAATAGAATTACTGTGCCAATTCCAAAATGCAATCTCTGTATTCTGTCTGTAAGCTGTTGCACCTTACAGCTAGTAATTCCTCTAGGTGAAGTGCAACAAACAAGAGGTATTCCTGCTAAATGTATAATTCTCAATGCCACATAAATTTAGATTCACAGTATTTTTAACTAACAGGACAGTCCCAGTGAGGATTTTGTCGTGGATTCAGATTGACAAGTAAGCAGTCTTTAGTCAAACAGAAGAACATGCGCTATCTGAACATTTAAGGCCTGATTGTCAAAGGCAATCTTACACTTTTGAGTAAGTTTATGATTTTTTCAAATTTATAAAAATGTATTTAAAAGTAGTATATTTATGACTACCTACCTTTCAATGAGCAGAGTCTCCATGACCTGTGTGGAAACTTAGCAGTCGTAAAGATACTTCTTGTAAAATTCCTTTGTGAAGTGCACAAGATCATAAACTTGCACAAAAGTGTAAAATATCCTTTGTGAATTAGGCCATCTATGTGTCCTTTTATCTTACATACTCAACTTTGGCTTGAGAGAATATTCCATCTGCTACATTGGTCGTCAAACATGTACCAAAAACGTATTAAGGCCCTTAGTTTGAACAGTGAAAACAATTACATATTCAAAAATATAATCCAAAAAAATTCGACGTCAAGAGATGAAAAAAGATGAAAAAGAAATATATAGAACATAGGAAAGAATAGAAGACAAAAGAAAGGAAACATTCTATTTAAAGACACATGATGAAATAAACGATGTTTGGGAGTCGCATGGAAAACAGCAATAAAGACAAATTATGAAATGAAAATTTTACCTGCATTTGAAGTTGGTGTGCTTGTTTTTTCAGATGTCACCGTGGCAGTTTCCATAGAAGTAGGATTTGTTGTTTCTTGTTACAGGAGAAGAAGCGTTTGCCATTAATATTGTGAATGACCTAATGTAGTAACCTCAAATTGATATTAGCGATTCTTACAGGAAAAGGGACCAGATTAGGTCCTCATTATGATTGTGCCAATATATTGTTATCATTTCCCACTTTCAGAAATCTTGTTATTGTGGGTTTGAGCTCTTTCAGATTGGTGAAATAATGATAACATAAGTTTTGGGAGAACAACAAGCAAGCATCACCCTAACTTTGGCAATTTCCATCTTTTTCCAAGTATTCAATCTGAAGATTATCACAGCTAAAGCTAGTGGATTTCTATTCTGTAATGTTACTGACCAGTAGTGTTGCTGACAATCTAAAATTTCCAATGGGTATGCATTCTCCGTATTCTGCCCTACCGAAATTAATGTGTCACTTGTATTGAGGATTTTACTGTAGACTCAGTTTTATGTCAAAGTATGCTACAGCTAAGAAGCAATAGATGCCCCTTTGCTGTTTAGTTCTCTATTGATATTTGAAAAGTCACGATCGACTGGGCAGTATTTCTTTTTGATGGAGTGGATGTCTCTCAATCCCCAAAATAATATGTAGGCCCTTTATTCAACAAAATGTTCAAGTATTAAAAAAAAAATGAAATGAACATGCACAAGATTTTTAACATGTGATATACTATTGAAATAGATGGTGGAAAGAAAAAAAATAAGGAACAGAAAAAGTAAAAAACACATGAGAATGTCTACTAAATTTGTAGGAAGCATTTAAAGAGTAACAAACAAAAAATATAAACAAATGAAGATACCTGCTGTTGAAGTTGAGATGATTGTACTTGCTGATTCCACTGTGGTGGTTCCTGTGTAAGTAGGTATTGTTGTTTCTTGTTACAGGGGAAAAATCACAAGTCATTAAAAAAGGGAATTAACTGAATCACTAATCTGAAACTGATATACGTAATGGTTAAAATACTATGTACCAGATTTAGTAGCTCATACGTTGGTCATGATAGTTACTATAATTTTAGTTTTTTCAGAATTCCTACTAATACAGGTTTCAACTCTTTCAGAATGCTGAAATAATTAAAACGTATGTTTTCGGGAATAATATGCAGATAATAGAATTACTGTGCCAATTCCAAAATGCAATCTCTGTATTCTGTCTGTAAGCTGGTGCACCTTACAGCTAGTAATTCCTCTAGTTTAAGTGCAACAAACAAGAGGTATTCCTGCTAAATGTATGATACTCAATGCCACATGAATTTAGATTCACAGTATTTTTAACTAACAGGACAGTCCCAGTGAGGATTTTGTCGTGGATTCAGATTGACAAGTAAGCAGTCTTTAGTCAAACAGAAGCACATGCTCTATCTGAACATTTAAGGCCTGATTGTCAAAGGCAACCTTACACTTTTGAGTAAGTTTATGATTTTTTCAAATTTATAAAAATTAATTTAAAAGTAGTATATTTATGACTACCTACCTTTCAATGAGCAGAGTCTCCATGACCTGTGTGGAAACTTCGCAGTCGTAAAGATACTACTTGTAAAGTTCCTTTGTGAAGTGCACAAGATCATAAACTTGCACAAAAGTGTAAAATATCCTTTGTGAATTAGGCCATCTATGTGTCCTTTTATCTTACATACTCAACTTTGGCTTGAGAGAATATTCCATCTGCTACATTGGTCGTCAAACATGTACCAAAAACGTATTAAGGCCCTTAGTTTGAACAGTGAAAACAATTACATATTCAAAAATATAATCCAAAAAAATTAGATGTCAAGAGATGAAAAAAGATGAAAAAGAAATATATAGAACACAGGAAAGAATAGAAGACAAAAGAAGGAAACATTCTATTTAAAGACACATGATAAAATAAACGATGTTTGGGAGTCGCATGGAAAACAGCAATAAAGACAAATTATGAAATAAAATTTTTACCTGCATTTGAAGTTGGTGTGCTTGTTTTTTTAGATGTCACCGTGGCAGTTTCCATAGAAGTAGGATTTGTTGTTTCTTGTTACAGGAGAAGAAGCGTTTGCCATTAATATTGTGAATGACCTAATGTAGTAACCTCAAATTGATATTAGCGATTCTTACAGGAAAAGGGACCAGATTAGGTCCTCATTATGATTGTGCCAATATATTGTTATCATTTCCCACTTTCAGAAATCTTGTTATTGTGGGTTTGAGCTCTTTCAGATTGGTGAAATAATGATAACATAAGTTTTGGGAGAACAACAAGCAAGCATCACCCTAACTTTGGCAATTTCCATCTTTTTCCAAGTATTCAATCTGAAGATTATCACAGCTAAAGCTAGTGAATTTCTATTCTGTAATGTTACTGACCAGTAGTGTTGCTGACAATCTAAAATTTCCAATGGGTATGCAATCTCCGTACTCTGCCCTACCGAAATTAATGTGTCACTTGTATTGAGGATTTTACTGTAGACTCAGGGCCATATTATCAAGGGGGTTTATCTCCGCTTTTTTGGCTTTATAAGCCAAGAAAGCGGAGATAAAATTATCTCCCTATTACCAAGCTGTCGCTAACACCAGTTAGCGACAGCTAATAGGAGATAGCGACCATCTTGGGCCCGCTTTGCATGTCAGTGATATTTATCACTAATGACATGCAAAGTGGGCGTGCCAAGATGTTAGGACTGGAAACAGTCGCTAACATCGCTATCTCCTATTACCAACTTTTGGAGATATTCGCGCTAAGCGCGAATATCTCCAAAAGCTAACACCTGCCCTGAGCAGTTCTTAGCCATGTTATCCAATGGGAGGTGGATAACATGGCTAAGAGCATTTGCTCGATAATGCATGAATATCGCTGACTTTTCAGCGATATTCATGCATTGCGGCCGTTTTTTATCGCATTTGAGATAAACCTTGCTAATTGCAAGGTTTATCTGCGATAAAAATCGCCGATTTGCGGCGATAATTTTTGTCTCTAAACAAGTTAGAGACAAAAATTATCTCTATTGGTTGGTAATATGCCCCTCAGTTTTATGTCAAAGTATGCTACAGCTAAGAAGCAATAGATGCCCCTTTGCTGTTTAGTTCTCTATTGATATTTGAAAAGTCACAATCGACTGGGCAGTATTTCTTTTTGATGCAGTGGATGTCTCTCAATCACCAAAATATTATTTAGGCCCTTTATTCAACAAAATGTTCAAGTATTAAAAAAAAAATGAAATGTACATGCACAAGATTTTTAACATGTGATATACTATTGAAATAGATGGTGGAAAGAAAAAAAATAAGGAACAGAAAAAGTAAAAAACACATGAGAATGTCTACTAAATTTGTATGAAGCATTTAAAGAGTAACAAACAAAAAATATAAACAAATAAAGATACCTGCTGTTGAAGTTGAGATGATTGTACTTGCTGATTCCACTGTGGTGGTTGCTGTGTAAGTAGGTATTGTTGGTTCTTGTTACAGGGTAAAAATCACAAGTCATTAAAAAAGGGAATGAACTGAATCACTAATCTGAAACTGATATAAGTAATGGTTAAAATACTATGTACCAGATTTAGTAGCTCATACGTTGGTCATGATAGTTACTATAATTTTAGTTTTTTCAGAATTCCTACTAATACAGGTTTCAACTCTTTCAGAATGCTGAAATAATTAAAACGTATGTTTTCGGGAATAATATGCAGATAATAGAATTACTGTGCCAATTCCAAAATGCAATCTCTGTATTCTGTCTGTAAGCTGTTGCACCTTACAGCTAGTAATTCCTCTAGGTGAAGTGCAACAAACAAGAGGTATTCCTGCTAAATGTATAATTCTCAATGCCACATAAATTTAGATTCACAGTATTTTTAACTAACAGGACAGTCCCAGTGAGGATTTTGTCGTGGATTCAGATTGACAAGTAAGCAGTCTTTAGTCAAACAGAAGAACATGCTCTATCTGAACATTTAAGGCCTGATTGTCAAAGGCAATCTTACACTTTTGAGTAAGTTTATGATTTTTTCAAATTTATAAAAATTTATTTAAAAGTAGTATATTCATGACTACCTACCTTTCAATGAGCAGAGTCTCCATGACCTGTGTGGAAACTTAGCAGTCGTAAAGATACTTCTTGTAAAATTCCTTTGTGAAGTGCACAAGATCATAAACTTGCACAAAAGTGTAAAATATCCTTTGTGAATTAGGCCATCTATGTGTCCTTTTATCTTACATACTCAACTTTGGCTTGAGAGAATATTCCATCTGCTACATTGGTTGTCAAACATGTACCAAAAACGTATTAAGGCCCTTAGTTTGAACAGTGAAAACAATTACATATTCAAAAATATAATCCAAAAAAATAAGACGTCAAGAGATGAAAAAAGATGAAAAAAAATATATAGAACATAGGAAAGAATAGAAGACAAAAGAAAGGAAACATTCTATTTAAAGACACATGATGAAATAAACAATGTTTGGGAGTCGCATGGAAAACAGCAATAAAGACAAATTCTGAAATGAAAATTTTACCTGCATTTGAAGTTGGTGTGCTTGTTTTTTCAGATGTCACCGTGGCAGTTTCCATAGAAGTAGGATTTGTTGTTTCTTGTTACAGGAGAAGAAGCGTTTGCCATTATTATTGTGAATGACCTAATGTAGTAACCTCAAATTGATATTAGCGATTCTTACAGGAAAAGGGACCAGATTAGGTCCTCATTATGATTGCGCCAATATATTGTTATCATTTCCCACTTTCAGAAATCTTGTTATTGTGGGTTTGAGCTCTTTCAGATTGGTGAAATAATTATAACATAAGTTTTGGGAGAACAACAAGCAAGCATCACCCTAACTTTGGCAATTTTCATCTTTTTCCAAGTATTCAATCTGAAGATTATCACAGCTAAAGCTAGTGAATTTCTATTCTGTAATGTTGCTGACCAGTAGTGTTGCTGACAATCTAAAATTTCCAATGGGTATGCAATCTCCGTACTCTGCCCTACCGAAATTAATGTGTCACTTGTATTGAGGATTTTACTGTAGACTCAGTTTTATGTCAAAGTATGCTACAGCTAAGAAGCAATAGATGCCCCTTTGCTGTTTAGTTCTCTATTGATATTTGAAAAGTCACAATCGACTGGGCAGTATTTCTTTTTGATGCAGTGGATGTCTCTCAATCACCAAAATATTATTTAGGCCCTTTATTCAACAAAATGTTCAAGTATTAAAAAAAAAATGAAATGTACATGCACAAGATTTTTAACATGTGATATACTATTGAAATAGATGGTGGAAAGAAAAAAAATAAGGAACAGAAAAAGTAAAAAACACATGAGAATGTCTACTAAATTTGTAGGAAGCATTTAAAGAGTAACAAACAAAAAATATAAACAAATAAAGATACCTGCTGTTGAAGTTGAGATGATTGTACTTGCTGATTCCACTGTGGTGGTTGCTGTGTAAGTAGGTATTGTTGTTTCTTGATACAGGATAAAAATCACAAGTCATTAAAAAAGGGAATGAACTGAATCACTAATCTGAAACTGATATAAGTAATGGTTAAAATACTATGTACCAGATTTAGGAGCTCATACGTTGGTCATGATAGTTACTATAATTTTAGTTTTTTCAGAATTCCTACTAATACAGGTTTCAACTCCTTCAGAATGCTGAAATAATTAAAACGTATGTTTTTGGGAATCATATACAGATAATAGAATTACTGTGCCAATTCCAAAATGCAATCTCTGTATTCTGTCTGTAAGCTGTTGCACCTTACAGCTAGTAATTCCTCAGGGGAAGTGCAACAAACAAGAGGTATTCCTGCTAAATGTATAATTCTCAATGCCACATGAATTTAGATTCACAGTATTTTCAACTAACTGGACAGTCCCAGTGAGGATTTTGTGGTCGATTCAGATTGACAAGTAAGCAGTCTTTAGTCAAACAGAAGCACATGCTCTATCTGAACATTTAAGGCCTGATTGTCAAAGGCAACCTTACACTTTTGAGTAAGTTTATGATTTTTTCAAATTTATAAAAATTAATTTAAAAGTAGTATATTTATGACTACCTACTTTCCAATGAGCAGAGTCTCCATGACCTGTGTGGAAACTTCGCAGTCGTAAAGATACTACTTGTACAATTCCTTTGTGAAGTGCACAAGATCATAAACTTGCACAAAAGTGTAAAATATCCTTTGTGAATTAGGCCATCTATGTGTCCTTTTATCTTACATACTCAACTTTGGCTTGAGAGAATATTCCATCTGCTACATTGGTCGTCAAACATGTACCAAAAACGTATTAAGGCCCTTAGTTTGAACAGTGAAAACAATTACATATTCAAAAATATAATCCAAAAAAAATTAGACGTCAAGAGATGAAAAAAGATGAAAAAGAAATATATAGAACATAGGAAAGAATAGAAGACAAAAGAAAGGAAACATTCTATTTAAAGACACATGATGAAATAAACGATGTTTGGGAGTCGCATGGAAAACAGCAATAAAGACAAATTATGAAATGAAAATTTTACCTGCATTTGAAGTTGGTGTGCTTGTTTTTTCAGATGTCACCGTGGCAGTTTCCATAGAAGTAGGATTTGTTGTTTCTTGTTACAGGAGAAGAAGCGTTTGCCATTAATATTGTGAATAACCTAATGTAGTAACCTCAAATTGATATTAGCGATTCTTACAGGAAAAGGGACCAGATTAGGTCCTCATTATGATTGTGCCAATATATTGTTATCATTTCCCACTTTCAGAAATCTTGTTATTGTGGGTTTGAGCTCTTTCAGATTGGTGAAATAATGATAACATAAGCTTTGGGAGAACAACAAGCAAGCATCACCCTAACTTTGGCAATTTCCATCTTTTTCCAAGTATTCAATCTGAAGATTATCACAGCTAAAGCTAGTGGATTTCTATTCTGTAATGTTACTGACCAGTAGTGTTGCTGACAATCTAAAATTTCCAATGGGTATGCATTCTCTGTATTCTGCCCTACCGAAATTAATGTGTCACTTGTATTGAGGATTTTACTGTAGACTCAGTTTTATGTCAAAGTATGCTACAGCTAAGAAGCAATAGATGCCCCTTTGCTGTTTAGTTCTCTATTGATATTTGAAAAGTCACGATCGACTGGGCAGTATTTCTTTTTGATGGAGTGGATGTCTCTCAATCCCCAAAATAATATTTAGGCCCTTTATTCAACAAAATGTTCAAGTATTAAAAAAAAAATGAAATGAACATGCACAACATTTTTAACATGTGATATACTATTGAAATAGATGGTGGAAAGAAAAAAAATAAGGAACAGAAAAAGTAAAAAACACATGAGAATGTCTACTAAATTTGTAGGAAGCATTTAAAGAGTAACAAACAAAAAATATAAACAAATAAAGATACCTGCTGTTGAAGTTGAGATGATTGTACTTGCTGATTCCACTGTGGTGGTTCCTGTGTAAGTAGGTATTGTTGTTTCTTGTTACAGGGGAAAAATCACAAGTCATTAAAAAAGGGAATGAACTGAATCACTAATCTGAAACTGATATACCTAATGGTTAAAATACTATGTACCAGATTTAGTAGCTCATACGTTGGTCATGATAGTTACTATAATTTTAGTTTTTTCAGAATTCCTACTAATACAGGTTTCAACTCTTTCAGAATGCTGAAATAATTAAAACTTATGTTTTCGGGAATAATATGCAGATAATAGAATTACTGTGCCAATTCCAAAATGCAATCTCTGTATTCTGTCTGTAGGCTGTTGCACCTTACAGCTAGTAATTCCTCTAGGTGAAGTGCAACAAACAAGAGGTATTCCTGCTAAATGTATAATTCTCAATGCCACATAAATTTAGATTCACAGTATTTTTAACTAACAGGACAGTCCCAGTGAGGATTTTGTCGTGGATTCAGATTGACAAGTAAGCAGTCTTTAGTCAAACAGAAGAACATGCTCTATCTGAACATTTAAGGCCTGATTGTCAAAGGCAATCTTACACTTTTGAGTAAGTTTATGATTTTTTCAAATTTATAAAAATGTATTTAAAAGTAGTATATTTATGACTACCTACCTTTCAATGAGCAGAGTCTCCATGACCTGTGTGGAAACTTAGCAGTCGTAAAGATACTTCTTGTAAAATTCCTTTGTGAAGTGCACAAGATCATAAACTTGCACAAAAGTGTAAAATATCCTTTGTGAATTAGGCCATCTATGTGTCCTTTTATCTTACATACTCAACTTTGGCTTGAGAGAATATTCCATCTGCTACATTGGTCGTCAAACATGTACCAAAAACGTATTAAGGCCCTTAGTTTGAACAGTGAAAACAATTACATATTCAAAAATATAATCCAAAAAAATTAGACGTCAAGAGATGAAAAAAGATGAAAAAAAAATATATAGAACATAGGAAAGAATAGAAGACAAAAGAAAGGAAACATTCTATTTAAAGACACATGATGAAATAAACGATGTTTGGGAGTCGCATGGAAAACAGCAATAAAGACAAATTATGAAATGAAAATTTTACCTGCATTTGAAGTTGGTGTGCTTGTTTTTTCAGATGTCACCGTGGCAGTTTCCATAGAAGTAGGATTTGTTGTTTCTTGTTACAGGAGAAGAAGCGTTTGCCATTAATATTGTGAATGACCTAATGTAGTAACCTCAAATTGATATTAGCGATTCTTACAGGAAAAGGGACCAGATTAGGTCCTCATTATGACTGTGCCAATATATTGTTATCATTTCCCACTTTCAGAAATCTTGTTATTGTGGGTTTGAGCTCTTTCAGATTGGTGAAATAATGATAACATAAGTTTTGGGAGAAAAACAAGCAAGCATCACCCTAACTTTGGCAATTTCCATCTTTTTCCAAGTATTCAATCTGAAGATTATCACAGCTAAAGCTAGTGAATTTCTATTCTGTAATGTTACTGACCAGTAGTGTTGCTGACAATCTAAAATTTCCAATGGGTATGCATTCTCCGTACTCTGCCCTACCGAAATTAATGTGTCACTTGTATTGAGGATTTTACTGTAGACTCAGTTTTATGTCAAAGTATGCTACAGCTAAGAAGCAATAGATGCCCCTTTGCTGTTTAGTTCTCTATTGATATTTGAAAAGTCACGATCGACTGGGCAGTATTTCTTTTTGATGGAGTGGATGTCTCTCAATCACCAAAATAATATTTAGGCCCTTTATTCAACAAAATGTTCAAGTATTAAAAAAAAATGAAATGTACATGCACAAGATTTTTAACATGTGATATACTATTGAAAAAGATGGTGGAAAGAAAAAAAATAAGGAACAGAAAAAGTAAAAAACACATGAGAATGTCTACTAAATTTGTAGGAAGCATTTAAAGAGTAACAAACAAAAAATATAAACAAATAAAGATACCTGCTGTTGAAGTTGAGATGATTGTACTTGCTGATTCCACTGTGGTGGTTCCTGTGTAAGTAGGTATTGTTGTTTCTTGTTACAGGGGAAAAATCACAAGTCATTAAAAAAGGGAATGAACTGAATCACTAATCTGAAACTGATATACGTAATGGTTAAAATACTATGGGGCAGATTTATGAGGCCCTTGCGCCACGTTTACGCCGCTGTTGCGTCACGCAAGGCGGCGTAAACGTGGCGCATCCCTACGAACGATTTACAACGTGATGCATCTAGGCAGATGCGTCACGTTGTAAAGCCCTGCGCCGCTTGTGGGCGTTCCGGCGCAGGGGTGGGCGTTCCGGGGCAGGTGCGCCTCGCAAAAGTGGCTGAGTGAAATCTATAAGATTTCACTCAGTCACTTTCAGGCCAATGCTGCGTCAAAAGCCTGCGCCTGCTTGAAGCAGGCGTAGGTCTTGACGCAGCATTGTTAAGATGGGCACCCCCGAGCCTTGCTGGAGCTGCGTCGCGCTTGCGACGCAACTCCAGCATTGCGCCACCTTTACGGCACAGATGCGTCACGCATCTGTGCCGTTTTTGCCCCATGGTGCGCCGCACCATAAATGCGGCGCACCATGGGTGGCGGAGCAGTGGCGCACTGTGGCGCACATTAACTGGCGCATCACTGGGGATGCGCCAGTTAACATAAATCTGCCCCAAAGTACCAGATTTAGTAGCTCATACGTTGGTCATGATAGTTACTATAATTTTAGTTTTTTCAGAATTCCTACTAATACAGGTTTCAACTCTTTCAGAATGCTGAAATAATTAAAACGTATGTTTTCGGGAATAATATGCAGATAATAGAATTACTGTGCCAATTCCAAAATGCAATCTCTGTATTCTGTCTGTAAGCTGTTGCACCTTACAGCTAGTAATTCCTCTAGGTGAAGTGCAACAAACAAGAGGTATTCCTGCTAAATGTATAATTCTCAATGCCACATAAATTTAGATTCACAGTATTTTTAACTAACAGGACAGTCCCAGTGAGGATTTTGTCGTGGATTCAGATTGACAAGTAAGCAGTCTTTAGTCAAACAGAAGAACATGCTCTATCTGAACATTTAAGGCCTGATTGTCAAAGGCAATCTTACACTTTTGAGTAAGTTTATGATTTTTTCAAATGTATAAAAATTTATTTAAAAGTAGTATATTTATGACTACCTACCTTTCAATGAGCAGAGTCTCCATGACCTGTGTGGAAACTTCGCAGTCATAAAGATACTTCTTGTAAAATTCCTTTGTGAAGTGCACAAGATCATAAACTTGCACAAAAGTGTAAAATATCCTTTGTGAATTAGGCCATCTATGTGTCCTTTTATCTTACATACTCAACTTTGGCTTGAGAGAATATTCCATCTGCTACATTGGTCGTCAAACATGTACCAAAAACGTATTAAGGCCCTTAGTTTGAACAGTGAAAACAATTACATATTCAAAAATATAATCCAAAAAAATTCGACGTCAAGAGATGAAAAAAGATGAAAAAGAAATATATAGAACATAGGAAAGAATAGAAGACAAAAGAAAGGAAACATTCTATTTAAAGACACATGATGAAATAAACGATGTTTGGGAGTCGCATGGAAAACAGCAATAAAGACAAATTATGAAATGAAAATTTTACCTGCATTTGAAGTTGGTGTGCTTGTTTTTTCAGATGTCAACGTGGCAGTTTCCATAGAAGTAGGATTTGTTGTTTCTTGTTACAGGAGAAGAAGCGTTTGCCATTAATATTGTGAATGACCTAATGTAGTAACCTCAAATTGATATTAGCGATTCTTACAGGAAAAGGGACCAGATTAGGTCCTCATTATGATTGTGCCAATATATTGTTATCATTTCCCACTTTCAGAAATCTTGTTATTGTGGGTTTGAGCTCTTTCAGATTGGTGAAATAATTATAACATAAGTTTTGGGAGAACAACAAGCAAGCATCACCCTAACTTTGGCAATTTCCATCTTTTTCCAAGTATTCCATCTGAAGATTATCACAGCTAAAGCTAGTGAATTTCTATTCTGTAATGTTACTGACCAGTAGTGTTGCTGACAATCTAAAATTTCCAATGGGTATGCATTCTCCGTATTCTGCCCTACCGAAATTAATGTGTCACTTGTATTGAGGATTTTACTGTAGACTCAGTTTTATGTCAAAGTATGCTACAGCTAAGAAGCAATAGATGCCCCTTTGCTGTTTAGTTCTCTATTGGTATTTGAAAAGTCACGATCGACTGGGCAGTATTTCTTTTTGATGGAGTGGATGTCTCTCAATCCCCAAAATAATATTTAGGCCCTTTATTCAACAAAATGTTCAAGTATTAAAAAAAAAATGAAATGTACATGCACAAGATTTTTAACATGTGATATACTATTGAAATAGATGGTGGAAAGAAAAAAAATAAGGAACAGAAAAAGTAAAAAACACATGAGAATGTCTACTAAATTTGTAGGAAGCATTTAAAGAGTAACAAACAAAAAATATAAACAAATAAAGATACCTGCTGTTGAAGTTGAGATTATTGTACTTGCTGATTCCACTGTGGTGGTTCCTGTGTAAGTAGGTATTGTTGTTTCTTGTTACAGGGGAAAAATCACAAGTCATTAAAAAAGGGAATGAACTGAATCACTAATCTGAAACTGATATACGTAATGGTTAAAATATTATGTACCAGATTTAGTAGCTCATACGTAGGTCATGATAGTTACTATAATTTTAGTTTTTTCAGAATTCCTACTAATACAGGTTTCAACTCTTTCAGAATGCTGAAATAATTAAAACGTATGTTTTCGGGAATAATATGCAGATAATAGAATTACTGTGCCAATTTCAAAATGCAATCTCTGTATTCTGTCTGTAAGCTGTTGCACCTTACAGCTAGTAATTCCTCTAGGTGAAGTGCAACAAACAAGAGGTATTCCTGCTAAATGTATAATTCTCAATGCCACATAAATTTAGATTCACAGTATTTTTAACTAACAGGACAGTCCCAGTGAGGATTTTGTCGTGGATTCAGATTGACAAGTAAGCAGTCTTTAGTCAAACAGAAGAACATGCTCTATCTGAACATTTAAGGCCTGATTGTCAAAGGCAATCTTACACTTTTGAGTAAGTTTATGATTATTTCAAATTTATAAAAATTAATTTAAAAGTAGTATATTTATGACTACCTACCTTTCAATGAGCAGAGTCTCCATGACCTGTGTGGAAACTTCGCAGTCGTAAAGATACTTCTTGTAAAATTCCTTTGTGAAGCGCACAAGATCATAAACTTTCACAAAAGTGTAAAATATCCTTTGTGAATTAGGCCATCTATGTGTCCTTTTATCTTACATACTCAACTTTGGCTTGAGAGAATATTCCATCTGCTACATTGGTCGTCAAACATGTACCAAAAACGTATTAAGGCCCTTAGTTTGAACAGTGAAAACAATTACATATTCAAAAATATAATCCAAAAAAATTAGACGTCAAGAGATGAAAAAAGATGAAAAAGAAAAATATAGAACATAGGAAAGAATAGAAGACAAAAGAAAGGAAAAATTCTATTTAAAGACACATGATGAAATAAACGATGTTTGGGAGTCGCATGGAAAACAGCAATAAAGACAAATTATGAAATTAAAATTTTACCTGCATTTGAAGTTGGTGTGCTTGTTTTTTCAGATGTCACCGTGGCAGTTTCCATAGAAGTAGGATTTGTTGTTTCTTGTTACAGGAGAAGAAGCGTTTGCCATTAATATTGTGAATGACCTAATGTAGTAACCTCAAATTGATATTAGCGATTCTTACAGGAAAAGGGACCAGATTAGGTCCTCATTATGATTGTGCCAATATATTGTCATCATTTCCCACTTTCAGAAATCTTGGGGCATATTACCAACCAATAGAAATAATTTTTGTCTCTAACTTGTTTAGAGACAAACATTATCGCCGCAAATCGGCAATTTTTATCGCAGATAAACCTTGCTAGTAGCAAGGTTTATCGCAAATGCGATAAAAAACGGCCGCAATGCATGAATATCGCTGAAAAGTTAGCGATATTCATGCATTATCGAGCAAATGCTCTTAGCCATGTTATCCACCTCCCATTGGTTAACATGGCTAAGAACTGCTCAGGGCAGGTGTTAGCTTTTGGAGATATTCGCGCTTAGCGCGAATATCTCCAAAAGTTGGTAATAGGAGATAGCGATGTTAGCGACTGTTTTCAGTCGCTAACATCTTGGCACGCCCACTTTGCATGTCATTAGTGATAAATATCACTGACATGCAAAGCGGGGCCCAAGATGGTCACTATCTCCTATTAGCTGTCGCTAACTGGTGTTAGCGACAGCTTGGTAATAGGGAGATAATTTTATCTCCGCTTTCTTGGCTTTTAAAGCCAAAAAAGCGGAGATAAAGCCCCTTGATAATATGCCCCCTTGTTATTGTGGGTTTGAGCTCTTTCATATTGGTGAAATAATGATAACATAAGTTTTGGGAGAACAACAAGCAAGCATCACCCTAACTTTGGCAATTTCCATCTTTTTTCAAGTATTCAATCAGAAGATTATCACAGCTAAAGCTAGTGAATTTCTATTCTGTAATGTTACTGACCAGTAGTGTTGCTGACAATCTAAAATTTCCAATGGGTATGCAATCTCCGTACTCTGCCCTACCGAAATTAATGTGTCACTTGTATTGAGGATTTTACTGTAGACTCAGTTTTATGTCAAAGTATGCTACAGCTAAGAAGCAATGGATGCCCCTTTGCTGTTTAGTTCTCTATTGATATTTGAAAAGTCACGATTGACTGGGCAGTATCTCTTTTTGATGCAGTGGATGTCTCTCAATCACCAAAATATTATTTAGGCCCTTTATTCAACAAAATGTTCAAGTATTAAAAAAAAATGAAATGTACATGCACAAGATTTTTAACATGTGATATACTATTGAAATAGATGGTGGAAAGAAAAAAATAAGGAACAGAAAAAGTAAAAAACACATGAGAATGTCTACTAAATTTGTAGGAAGCATTTAAAGAGTAACAAACAAAAAATATAAACAAATAAAGATACCTGCTGTTGAAGTTGAGATGATTGTACTTGCTGATTCCACTGTGGTGGTTCCTGTGTAAGTAGGTATTGTTGTTTCTTGTTACAGGGGAAAAATCACAATCATTAAAAAAGGGAATGAACTGAATCATTAATCTGAAACTGATATAAGTAATGGTTAAAATACTATGTACCAGATTTAGTAGCTCATACGTTGGTCATGATAGTTACTATAATTTTAGTTTTTTCAGAATTCCTACTAATACAGGTTTCAACTCTTTCAGAATGCTGAAATAATGAAAACGTATGTTTTCGGGAATAATATGCAGATAATAGAATTACTGTGCCAATTCCAAAATGCAATCTCTGTATTCTGTCTGTAAGCTGGTGCACCTTACAGCTAGTAATTCCTCTAGGTGAAGTGCAACAAACAAGAGGTATTCCTGCTAAATGTATGATACTCAATGCCACATAAATTTAGATTCACAGTATTTTTCACTAACAGGACAGTCCCAGTGAGGATTTTGTCATGGATTCAGATTGACAAGTAAGCAGTCTTTAGTCAAACAGAAGCACATGCTCTATCTGAATATTTAAGGCCTGATTGTCAAAGGCAACCTTACACTTTTGAGTACGTTTATGATTTTTTCAAATTTATAAAAATTAATTTAAAAGTAGTATGTTTATGACTACCTACCTTTCAATGAGCAGAGTCTCCATGACCTGTGTGGAAACTTCGCAGTCGTAAAGATACTACTTGTAAAGTTCCTTTGTGAAGTGCACAAGATCATAAACTTGCACAAAAGTGTAAAATATCCTTTGTGAATTAGGCCATCTATGTGTCCTTTTATCTTACATACTCAACTTTGGCTTGAGAGAATATTCCATCTGCTACATTGGTCGTCAAACATGTACCAAAAACGTATTAAGGCCCTTAGTTTGAACAGTGAAAACAATTACATATTCAAAAATATAATCCAAAAAAATTAGACGTCAAGAGATGAAAAAAGATGAAAAAGAAATATATAGAACATAGGAAAGAATAGAAGACAAAAGAAAGGAAACATTCTAATTAAAGACACATGATGAAATAAACGATGTTTGGGAGTCGCATGGAAAACAGCAATAAAGACAAATTCTGAAATGAAAATTTTACCTGCATTTGAAGTTGGTGTGCTTGTTTTTTCAGATGTCACCGTGGCAGTTTCCATAGAAGTAGGATTTGTTGTTTCTTGTTACAGAAGAAGAAGCGTTTGCCATTAATATTGTGAATGACCTAATGTAGTAACCTCAAATTGATATTAGCGATTCTTACAGGAAAAGGGACCAGATTAGGTCCTCATTATGATTGTGCCAATATATTGTTATCATTTCCCACTTTCAGAAATCTTGTTATTGTGGGTTTGAGCTCTTTCAGATTGGTGAAATAATGATAACATAAGTTTTGGGAGAACAACAAGCAAGCATCACCCTAACTTTGGCAATTTCCATCTTTTTCCAAGTATTCAATCTGAATATTATCACAGCTAAAGCTAGTGAATTTCTATTCTGTAATGTTACTGACCAGTAGTGTTGCTGACAATCTAAAATTTCCAATGGGTATGCAATCTCCGTACTCTGCCCTACCGAAATTAATGTGTCACTTGTATTGAGGATTTTACTGTAGACTCAGTTTTATGTCAAAGTATGCTACAGCTAAGAAGCAATAGATGCCCCTTTGCTGTTTAGTTCTCTATTGATATTTGAAAAGTCACAATCGACTGGGCAGTATTTCTTTTTGATGCAGTGGATGTCTCTCAATCACCAAAATATTATTTAGGCCCTTTATTCAACAAAATGTTCAAGTATTAAAAGAAAAACTGAAATGTACATGCACAAGATTTTTAACATGTGATATAATATTGAAATAGATGGTGGAAAGAAAAAAAATAAGGAACAGAAAAAGTAAAAAACACATGAGAATGTCTACTAAATTTGTAGGAAGCATTTGAAGAGTAACAAACAAAAAATATAAACAAATAAAAATACCTGCTGTTGAAGTTGAGATGATTGTACTTGCTGATTCCACTGTGGTGGTTGCTGTGTAAGTAGGTATTGTTGTTTCTTGTTACAGGGTAAAAATCACAAGTCATTAAAAAAGGGAATGAACTGAATCACTAATCTGAAACTGATATAAGTAATGGTTAAAATACTATGTACCAGATTTAGGAGCTCATACTTTGGTCATGATAGTTACTATAATTTTAATTTTTTCAGAATTCCTACTAATACAGGTTTCAACTCCTTCAGAATGCTGAAATAATTAAAACGTATGTTTTTGGGAATCATATACAGATAATAGAATTACTGTGCCAATTCCAAAATGCAATCTCTGTATTCTGTCTGTAAGCTGTTGCACCTTACAGCTAGTAATTCCTCTAGGGGAAGTGCAACAAACAAGAGGTATTCCTGCTAAATGTATAATTCTCAATGCCACATAAATTTAGATTCACAGTATTTTTAACTAACAGGACAGTCCCAGTGAGGATTTTGTCGTGGATTCAGATTGACAAGTAAGCAGTCTTTAGTCAAACAGAAGAACATGCTCTATCTGAACATTTAAGGCCTGATTGTCAAAGGCAATCTTACACTTTTGAGTAAGTTTATGATTTTTTCAAATTTATAAAAATGTATTTAAAAGTAGTATATTCATGACAACCTACCTTTCAATGAGCAGAGTCTCCATGACCTGTGTGGAAACTTAGCAGTCGTAAAGATACTTCTTGTAAAATTCCTTTGTGAAGTGCACAAGATCATAAACTTGCACAAAAGTGTAAAATATCCTTTGCGAATTAGGCCATCTATGTGTCCTTTTATCTTACATACTCAACTTTGGCTTGAGAGAATATTCCATCTGCTACATTGGTCGTCAAACATGTACCAAAAACGTATTAAGGCCCTTAGTTTGAACAGTGAAAACAATTACATATTCCAAAATATAATCCAAAAAAATAAGACGTCAAGAGATGAAAAAAGATGAAAAAAAATATATAGAACATAGGAAAGAATAGAAGACAAAAGAAAGGAAACATTCTATTTAAAGACACATGATGAAATAAACAATGTTTGGGAGTCGCATGGAAAACAGCAATAAAGACAAATTATGAAATGAAAATTTTACCTGCATTTGAAGTTGGTGTGCTTGTTTTTTCAGATGTCACCGTGGCAGTTTCCATAGAAGTAGGATTTGTTGTTTCTTGTTACAGGAGAAGAAGCGTTTGCCATTAATATTGTGAATGACCTAATGTAGTAACCTCAAATTGATATTAGCGATTCTTACAGGAAAAGGGACCAGATTAGGTCCTCATTATGATTGCGCCAATATATTGTTATCATTTCCCACTTTCAGAAATCTTGTTATTGTGGGTTTGAGCTCTTTCAGATTGGTGAAATAATGATAACATAAGTTTTGGGAGAACAACAAGCAAGCATCACCCTAACTTTGGCAATTTCCATCTTTTTCCAAGTATTCAATCTGAAGATTATCACAGCTAAAGCTAGTGAATTTCTATTCTGTAATGTTGCTGACCAGTAGTGTTGCTGACAATCTAAAATTTCCAATGGGTATGCAATCTCCGTACTCTGCCCTACCGAAATTAATGTGTCACTTGTATTGAGGATTTTACTGTAGACTCAGTTTTATGTCAAAGTATGCTACAGCTAAGAAGCAATAGATGCCCCTTTGCTGTTTAGTTCTCTATTGATATTTGAAAAGTCACAATCGACTGGGCAGTATTTCTTTTTGATGCAGTGGATGTCTCTCAATCACCAAAATATTATTTAGGCCCTTTATTCAACAAAATGTTCAAGTATTAATAAAAAAAATGAAATGTACATGCACAAGATTTTTAACATGTGATATACTATTGAAATAGATGGTGGAAAGAAAAAAAATAAGGAACAGAAAAAGTAAAAAACACATGAGAATGTCTACTAAATTTGTAGGAAGCATTTAAAGAGTAACAAACAAAAAATATAAACAAATAAAGATACCTGCTGTTGAAGTTGAGATGATTGTACTTGCTGATTCCACTGTGGTGGTTGCTGTGTAAGTAGGTATTGTTGTTTCTTGTTACAGGGTAAAAATCACAAGTCATTAAAAAAGGGAATGAACTGAATCACTAATCTGAAACTGATATAAGTAATGGTTAAAATACTATGTACCAGATTTAGGAGCTCATACGTTGGTCATGATAGTTACTATAATTTTAGTTTTTTCAGAATTCCTACTAATACAGGTTTCAACTCCTTCAGAATGCTGAAATAATTAAAACGTATGTTTTTGGGAATCATATACAGATAATAGAATTACTGTGCCAATTCCAAAATGCAATCTCTGTATTCTGTCTGTAAGCTGTTGCACCTTACAGCTAGTAATTCCTCAGGGGAAGTGCAACAAACAAGAGGTATTCCTGCTAAATGTATAATTCTCAATGCCACATGAATTTAGATTCACAGTATTTTCAACTAACTGGACAGTCCCAGTGAGGATTTTGTGGTCGATTCAGATTGACAAGTAAGCAGTCTTTAGTCAAACAGAAGCACATGCTCTATCTGAACATTTAAGGCCTGATTGTCAAAGGCAACCTTACACTTTTGAGTAAGTTTATGATTTTTTCAAATTTATAAAAATTAATTTAAAAGTAGTATATTTATGACTACCTACTTTCCAATGAGCAGAGTCTCCATGACCTGTGTGGAAACTTCGCAGTCGTAAAGATACTACTTGTACAATTCCTTTGTGAAGTGCACAAGATCATAAACTTGCACAAAAGTGTAAAATATCCTTTGTGAATTAGGCCATCTATGTGTCCTTTTATCTTACATACTCAACTTTGGCTTTAGAGAATATTCCATCTGCTACATTGGTCGTCAAACATGTACCAAAAACGTATTAAGGCCCTTAGTTTGAACAGTGAAAACAATTACATATTCAAAAATATAATCCAAAAAAATTAGACGTCAAGAGATGAAAAAAGATGAAAAAGAAATATATGGAACATAGGAAAGAATAGAAGACAAAAGAAAGGAAACATTCTATTTAAAGACACATGATGAAATAAACGATGTTTGGGAGTCGCATGGAAAACAGCAATAAAGACAAATTATGAAATGAAAATGTTACCTGCATTTGAAGTTGGTGTGCTTGTTTTTTCAGATGTAACCGTGGCAGTTTCCATAGAAGTAGGATTTGTTGTTTCTTGTTACAGGAGAAGAAGCGTTTGCCATTAATATTGTGAATGACCTAATGTAGTAACCTCAAATTGATATTAGCGATTCTTACAGGAAAAGGGACCAGATTAGGTCCCCATTATGATTGTGCCAATATATTGTTATCATTTCCCACTTTCAGAAATCTTGTTATTGTGGGTTTGAGCTCTTTCAGATTGGTGAAATAATGATAACATAAGTTTTGGGAGAACAACAAGCAAGCATCACCCTAACTTTGGCAATTTCCATCTTTTTCCAAGTATTCAATCTGAAGATTATCACAGCTAAAGCTAGTGGATTTCTATTCTGTAATGTTACTGACCAGTAGTGTTGCTAACAATCTACAATTTCCAATGGGTATGCATTCTCCGTATTCTGCCCTACCGAAATTAATGTGTCACTTGTATTGAGGATTTTACTGTAGACTCAGTTTTATGTCAAAGTATGCTACAGCTAAGAAGCAATAGATGCCCCTTTGCTGTTTAGTTCTCTATTGATATTTGAAAAGTCACGATCGACTGGGCAGTATTTCTTTTTGATGGAGTGGATGTCTCTCAATCCCCAAAATAATATTTAGGCCCTTTATTCAACAAAATGTTCAAGTATTAAAAAAAAAATGAAATGAACAAGATTTTTAACATGTGATATACTATTGAAATAGATGGTGGAAAGAAAAAAAATAAGGAACAGAAAAAGTAAAAAACACATGAGAATGTCTACTAAATTTGTAGGAAGCATTTAAAGAGTAACAAACAAAAAATATAAACAAATAAAGATACCTGCTGTTGAAGTTGAGATGATTGTACTTGCTGATTCCACTGTGGTGGTTCCTGTGTAAGTAGGTATTGTTGTTTCTTGTTACAGGGGAAAAATCACAAGTCATTAAAAAAGGGAATGAACTGAATCACTAATCTGAAACTGATATACGTAATGGTTAAAATACTATGTACCAGATTTAGTAGCTCATACGTTGGTCATGATAGTTACTATAATTTAAGTTTTTTCAGAATTCCTACTAATACAGGTTTCAACTCTTTCAGAATGCTGAAATAATTAAAACGTATGTTTTCGGGAATAATATGCAGATAATAGAATTACTGTGCCAATTCCAAAATGCAATCTCTGTATTCTGTCTGTAAGCTGTTGCACCTTACAGCTAGTAATTCCTCTAGGTGAAGTGCAACAAACAAGAGGTATTCCTGCTAAATGTATGATACTCAATGCCACATGAATTTAGATTCACAGTATTTTTAACTAACAGGACAGTCCCAGTGAGGATTTTGTCGTGGATTCAGATTGACAAGTAAGCAGTCTTTAGTCAAACAGAAGCACATGCTCTATCTGAACATTTAAGGCCTGATTGTCAAAGGCAACATTACACTTTTGAGTAAGTTTATGATTTTTTTTAATTTATAAAAATTAATTTAAAAGTAGTATATTTATGACTACCTACCTTTCAATGAGCAGAGTCTCCATGACCTGTGTGGAAACTTCGCAGTCGTAAAGATACTACTTGTAAAGTTCCTTTGTGAAGTGCACAAGATCATAAACTTGCACAAAAGTGTAAAATATCCCTTGTGAATTAGGCCATCTATGTGTCCTTTTATCTTACATACTCAACTTTGGCTTTAGAGAATATTCCATCTGCTACATTGGTCGTCAAACATGTACCAAAAACGTATTAAGGCCCTTAGTTTGAACAGTGAAAACAATTACATATTCAAAAATATAATCCAAAAAAATTAGACGTCAAGAGATGAAAAAAGATGAAAAAGAAATATATAGAACATAGGAAAGAATAGAAGACAAAAGAAAGGAAACATTCTATTTAAAGACACATGATGAAATAAACGATGTTTGGGAGTCGCATGGAAAACAGCAATAAAGACAAATTATGAAATGAAAATTTTACCTGCATTTGAAGTTGGTGTGCTTGTTTTTTCAGATGTCACCGTGGCAGTTTCCATAGAAGTAGGATTTGTTGTTTCTTGTTACAGGAGAAGAAGCGTTTGCCATTAATATTGTGAATGACCTAATGTAGTAACCTCAAATTGATATTAGCGATTCTTACAGGAAAAGGGACCAGATTAGGTCCTCATTATGATTGTGCCAATATATTGTTATCATTTCCCACTTTCAAAAATCTTGTTATTGTGGGTTTGAGCTCTTTCAGATTGGTGAAATAATGATAACATAAGCTTTGGGAGAACAACAAGCAAGCATCACCCTAACTTTGGCAATTTCCATCTTTTTCCAAGTATTCAATCTGAAGATTATCACAGCTAAAGCTAGTGGATTTCTATTCTGTAATGTTACTGACCAGTAGTGTTGCTGACAATCTAAAATTTCCAGTGGGTATGCATTCTCTGTATTCTGCCCTACCAAAATTAATGTGTCACTTGTATTGAGGATTTTACTGTAGACTCAGTTTTATGTCAAAGTATGCTACAGCTAAGAAGCAATAGATGCCCCTTTGCTGTTTAGTTCTCTATTGATATTTGAAAAGTCACGATCGACTGGGCAGTATTTCTTTTTGATGGAGTGGATGTCTCTCAATCCCCAAAATAATATTTAGGCCCTTTATTCAACAAAATGTTCAAGTATTAAAAAAAAAATGTAATGAACATGCACACGATTTTTAACATGTGATATACTATTGAAATAGATGGTGGAAAGAAAAAAAATAAGGAACAGAAAAAGTAAAAAACACATGAGAATGTCTACTAAATTTGTAGGAAGCATTTAAAGAGTAACAAACAAAAAATATAAACAAATAAAGATACCTGCTGTTGAAGTTGAGATGATTGTACTTGCTGATTCCACTGTGGTGGTTCCTGTGTAAGTAGGTATTGTTGTTTCTTGTTACAGGGGAAAAATCACAAGTCATTAAAAAAGGGAATGAACTGAATCACTAATCTGAAACTGATATACCTAATGGTTAAAATACTATGTACCAGATTTAGTAGCTCATACGTTGGTCATGATAGTTACTATAATTTTAGTTTTTTCAGAATTCCTACTAATACAGGTTTCAACTCTTTCAGAATGCTGAAATAATTAAAACGTATGTTTTCGGGAATAATATGCAGATAATAGAATTACTGTGCCAATTCCAAAATGCAATCTCTGTATTCTGTCTGTAAGCTGTTGCACCTTACAGCTAGTAATTCCTCTAGGTGAAGTGCAACAAACAAGAGGTATTCCTGCTAAATGTATAATTCTCAATGCCACATAAATTTAGATTCACAGTATTTTTAACTAACAGGACAGTCCCAGTGAGGATTTTGTCGTGGATTCAGATTGACAAGTAAGCAGTCTTTAGTCAAACAGAAGAACATGCTCTATCTGAACATTTAAGGCCTGATTGTCAAAGGCAATCTTACACTTTTGAGTAAGTTTATGATTTTTTCAAATTTATAAAAATGTATTTAAAAGTAGTATATTTATGACTACCTACCTTTCAATGAGCAGAGTCTCCATGACCTGTGTGGAAACTTAGCAGTCGTAAAGATACTTCTTGTAAAATTCCTTTGTGAAGTGCACAAGATCATAAACTTGCACAAAAGTGTAAAATATCCTTTGTGAATTAGGCCATCTATGTGTCCTTTTATCTTACATACTCAACTTTGGCTTGAGAGAATATTCCATCTGCTACATTGGTCGTCAAACATGTACCAAAAACGTATTAAGGCCCTTAGTTTGAACAGTGAAAACAATTACATATTCAAAAATATAATCCAAAAAAATTAGACGTCAAGAGATGAAAAAAGATGAAAAAAAAAAATATAGAACATAGGAAAGAATAGAAGACAAAAGAAAGGAAACATTCTATTTAAAGACACATGATGAAATAAACGATGTTTGGGAGTCGCATGAAAACAGCAATAAAGACAAATTATGAAATGAAAACTTTACCTGCATTTGAAGTTGGTGTGCTTGTTTTTTCAGATGTCACCGTGGCAGTTTCCATAGAAGTAGGATTTGTTGTTTCTTTGTACAGGAGAAGAAGCGTTTGCCATTAATATTGTGAATGACCTAATGTAGTAACCTCAAATTGATATTAGCGATTCTTACAGGAATAGGGACCAGATTAGGTCCTCATTATGATTGTGCCAATATATTGTTATCATTTCCCACTTTCAGAAATCTTGTTATTGTGGGTTTGAGCTCTTTCAGATTGGTGAAATAATGATAACATAAGTTTTGGGAGAACAACAAGCAAGCATCACCCTAACTTTGGCAATTTCCATCTTTTTCCAAGTATTCAATCTGAAGATTATCACAGCTAAAGCTAGTGAATTTCTATTCTGTAATGTTACTGACCAGTAGTGTTGCTGACAATCTAAAATTTCCAATGGGTATGCAATCTCCGTACTCTGCCCTACCGAAATTAATGTGTCACTTGTATTGAGGATTTTACTGTAGACTCAGTTTTATGTCCAAGTATGCTACAGCTAAGAAGCAATAGATGCCCCTTTGCTGTTTAGTTCTCTATTGATATTTGAAAAGTCACAATCGACTGGGCAGTATTTCTTTTTGATGCAGTGGATATCTCTCAATCACCAAAATATTATTTAGGCCCTTTATTCAACAAAATGTTCAAGTATTAAAAAAAATAATGAAATGTACATGCACAAGATTTTTAACATGTGATATACTATCGAAATAGATGGTGTAAAGAAAAAAAATAAGGAACAGAAAAAGTAAAAAACACATGAGAATGTCTACTAAATTTGTAGGAAGCATTTAAAGAGTAACAAACAAAAAATATAAACAAATAAAGATACCTGCTGTTGAAGTTGAGATGATTGTACTTGCTGATTCCACTGTGGTGGTTGCTGTGTAAGTAGGTATTGTTGTTTCTTGTTACAGGGTAAAAATCACAAGTCATTAAAAAAGGGAATGAACTGAATCACTAATCTTAAACTGATATAAGTAATGGTTAAAATACTATGTACCAGATTTAGTAGCTCATACGTTGGTCATGATAGTTACTATAATTTTAGTTTTTTCAGAATTCCTACTAATACAGGTTTCAACTCTTTCAGAATGCTGAAATAATTAAAACGTATGTTTTCGGGAATAATATGCAGATAATAGAATTACTGTGCCAATTCCAAAATGCAATCTCTGTATTCTCTCTGTAAGCTGGTGCACCTTACAGCTAGTAATTCCTCTAGGTGAAGTGCAACAAACAAGAGGTATTCCTGCTAAATGTATGATACTCAATGCCACATAAATTTAGATTCACAGTATTTTTAACTAACAGGACAGTCCCAGTGAGGATTTTGTCGTGGATTCAGATTGACAAGTAAGCAGTCTTTAGTCAAACAGAAGCACATGCTCTATCTGAACATTTAAGGCCTGATTGTCAAAGGCAACCTTACACTTTTGAGTAAGTTTATGATTTTTTCAAATTTATAAAAATTAGTTTAAAAGTAGTATATTTATGACTACCTACCTTCCAATGAGCAGACTCTCCATGACCTGTGTGAAAACTTCGCAGTCGTAAAGATACTTCTTGTAAAATTCCTTTGTGAAGTGCACAAGATCATAAACTTGCACAAAAGTGTAAAATATCCTTTGTGAATTAGGCCATCTATGTGTCCTTTTATCTTACATACTCAACTTTGGCTTGAGAGAATATTCCATCTGCTACATTGGTCGTCAAACATGTACCAAAAACGTATTAAGGCCCTTAGTTTGAACAGTGAAAACAATTACATATTCAAAAATATAATCCAAAAAAATTAGACGTCAAGAGATGAAAAAAGATGAAAAAGAAATATATAGAACATAGGAAAGAATAGAAGACAAAAGAAAGGAAACATTCTATTTAAAGACACATGATGAAATAAACGATGTTTGGGAGTCGCATGGAAAACAGCAATAAAGACAAATTATGAAATGAAAATTTTACCTGCATTTGAAGTTGGTGTGCTTGTTTTTTCAGATGTCAACGTGGCAGTTTCCATAGAAGTAGGATTTGTTGTTTCTTGTTACAGGAGAAGAAGCGTTTGCCATTAATATTGTGAATGACCTAATGTAGTAACCTCAAATTGATATTAGCGATTCTTACAGGAAAAGGGACCAGATTAGGTCCTCATTATGATTGTGCCAATATATTGTTATCATTTCCCACTTTCAGAAATCTTGTTATTGTGGGTTTGAGCTCTTTCAGATTGGTGAAATAATGATAACATAAGTTTTGGGAGAACAACAAGCAAGCATCACCCTAACTTTGGCAATTTCCATCTTTTTCCAAGTATTCCATCTGAAGATTATCACAGCTAAAGCTAGTGAATTTCTATTCTGTAATGTTACTGACCAGTAGTGTTGCTGACAATCTAAAATTTCCAATGGGTATGCATTTTCCGTATTCTGCCCTACCGAAATTAATGTGTCACTTGTATTGAGGATTTTACTGTAGACTCAGTTTTATGTCAAAGTATGCTACAGCTAAGAAGCAATGGATGCCCCTTTGCTGTTTAGTTCTCTATTGATATTTGAAAAGTCACGATTGACTGGGCAGTATCTCTTTTTGATGCAGTGGATGTCTCTCAATCACCAAAATATTATTTAGGCCCTTTATTCAACAAAATGTTCAAGTATTAAAAAAAAATGAAATGTACATGCGCAAGATTTTTAACATGTGATATACTATTGAAATAGATGGTGGAAAGAAAAAAAATAAGGAACAGAAAAAGTAAAAAACCCATGAGAATGTCTACTAAATTTGTAGGAAGCATTTAAAGAGTAACAAACAAAAAATATAAACAAATAAAGATACCTGCTGTTGAAGTTGAGATGATTGTACTTGCTGATTCCACTGTGGTGGTTCCTGTGTAAGTAGGTATTGTTGTTTCTTGTTACAGGGGAAAAATCACAAGTCATTAAAAAAAGGGAATGAACTGAATCATTAATCTGAAACTGATATAAGTAATGGTTAAAATACTATGTACCAGATTTAGTAGCTCATACGTTGGTCATGATAGTTACTATAATTTTAGTTTTTTCAGAATTCCTACTAATACAGGTTTCAACTCTTTCAGAATGCTGAAATAATTAAAACGTATGTTTTCGGGAATAATATGCAGATAATAGAATTACTGTGCCAATTCCAAAATGCAATCTCTGTATTCTGTCTGTAAGCTGGTGCACCTTACAGCTAGTAATTCCTCTAGGTGAAGTGCAACAAACAAGAGGTATTCCTGCTAAATGTATGATACTCAATGCCACATAAATTTAGATTCACAGTATTTTTAACTAACAGGACAGTCCCAGTGAGGATTTTGTCGTGGATTCAGATTGACAAGTAAGCAGTCTTTAGTCAAACAGAAGCACATGCTCTATCTGAACATTTAAGGCCTGATTGTCAAAGGCAACCTTACACTTTTGAGTAAGTTTATGATTTTTTCAAATTTATAAAAATTAATTTAAAAGTAGTATATTTATGACTACCTACCTTTCAATGAGCAGAGTCTCCATGACCTGTGTGGAAACTTCGCAGTCGTAAAGATACTACTTGTAAAGTTCCTTTGTGAAGTGCACAAGATCATAAACTTGCACAAAAGTGTAAAATATCCTTTGTGAATTAGGCCATCTATGTGTCCTTTTATCTTACATACTCAACTTTGGCTTGAGAGAATATTCCATCTGCTACATTGGTCGTCAAACATGTACCAAAAACGTATTAAGGCCCTTAGTTTGAACAGTGAAAACAATTACATATTTTAAAATATAATCCAAAAAAATTAGACGTCAAGAGATGAAAAAAGATGAAAAAGAAATATATAGAACATAGGAAAGAATAGAAGACAAAAGAAAGGAAACATTCTAATTAAAGACACATGATGAAATAAACGATGTTTGGGAGTTGCATGGAAAACAGCAATAAAGACAAATTCTGAAATGAAAATTTTACCTGCATTTGAAGTTGGTGTGCTTGTTTTTTCAGATGTCACCGTGGCAGTTTCCATAGAAGTAGGATTTGTTGTTTCTTGTTACAGAAGAAGAAGCGTTTGCCATTAATATTGTGAATGACCTAATGTAGTAACCTCAAATTGATATTAGCGATTCTTACAGGAAAAGGGACCAGATTAGGTCCTCATTATGATTGTGCCAATATATTGTTATCATTTCCCACTTTCAGAAATCTTGTTATTGTGGGTTTGAGCTCTTTCAGATTGGTGAAATAATGATAACATAAGTTTTGGGAGAACAACAAGCAAGCATCACCCTAACTTTGGCAATTTCCATCTTTTTCCAAGTATTCAATCTGAATATTATCACAGCTAAAGCTAGTGAATTTCTATTCTGTAATGTTACTGACCAGTAGTGTTGCTGACAATCTAAAATTTCCAATGGGTATGCAATCTCCGTACTCTGCCCTACCGAAATTAATGTGTCACTTGTATTGAGGATTTTACTGTAGACTCAGTTTTATGTCAAAGTATGCTATAGCTAAGAAGCAATAGATGCCCCTTTGCTGTTTAGTTCTCTATTGATATTTGAAAAGTCACAATCGACTGGGCAGTATTTCTTTTTGATGCAGTGGATGTCTCTCAATCACCAAAATATTATTTAGGCCCTTTATTCAACAAAATGTTCAAGTATTAAAAAAAAAACTGAAATGTACATGCACAAGATTTTTAACATGTGATATACTATTGAAATAGATGGTGGAAAGAAAAAAAATAAGGAACAGAAAAAGTAAAAAACACATGAGAATGTCTACTAAATTTGTAGGAAGCATTTAAAGAGTAACAAACAAAAAATATAAACAAATAAAAATACCTGCTGTTGAAGTTGAGATGATTGTACTTGCTGATTCCACTGTGGTGGTTGCTGTGTAAGTAGGTATTGTTGTTTCTTGTTACAGGGTAAAAATCACAAGTCATTAAAAAAGGGAATGAACTGAATCACTAATCTGAAACTGATATAAGTAATGGTTAAAATACTATGTACCAGATTTAGGAGCTCATACGTTGGTCATGATAGTTACTATAATTTTAGTTTTTTCAGAATTCCTACTAATACAGGTTTCAACTCCTTCAGAATGCTGAAATAATTAAAACGTATGTTTTTGGGAATCATATACAGATAATAGAATTACTGTGCCAATTCCAAAATGCAATCTCTGTATTCTGTCTGTAAGCTGTTGCACCTTACAGCTAGTAATTCCTCTAGGGGAAGTGCAACAAACAAGAGGTATTCCTGCTAAATGTATAATTCTCAATGCCACATAAATTTAGATTCACAGTATTTTTAACTAACAGGACAGTCCCAGTGAGGATTTTGTCGTGGATTCAGATTGACAAGTAAGCAGTCTTTAGTCAAACAGAAGCACATGCTCTATCTGAACATTTAAGGCCTGATTGTCAAAGGCAATCTTACACTTTTGAGTAAGTTTATGATTTTTTTCAAATTTATAAAAATTAATTTAAAAGTAGTATATTTATGACTACCTACCTTTCAATGAGCAGAGTCTCCATGACCTGTGTGGAAACTTTGCAGTCGTAAAGATACTTCTTGTAAAATTCCTTTGTGAAGTGCACAAGATCATAAACTTGCACAAAAGTGTAAAATATCCTTTGTGAATTAGGCCATCTATGTGTCCTTTTCTCTTACATACTCAACTTTGGCTTGAGAGAATATTCCATCTGCTACATTGGTCGTCAAACATGAACCAAAAACGTATTAAGGCCCTTAGTTTGAACAGTGAAAACAATTACATATTCAAAAATATAATCCAAAAAAATTAGACGTCAAGAGATGAAAAAAGATGAAAAAGAAAAATATAGAACATAGGAAAGAATAGAAGACAAAAGAAAGGAACAATTCTATTTAAAGACACATGATGAAATAAACGATGTTTGGGAGTTGCATGGAAAACAGCAATAAAGACAAATTATGAAATTTAAATTTTACCTGCATTTGAAGTTGGTGTGCTTGTTTTTTCAGATGTCACTGTGGCAGTGTCCATAGAAGTAGGATTTGTTGTTTCTTGTTACAGGAGAAGAAGCGTTTGCCATTAATATTGTGAATGACCTAATGTAGTAACCTCAAATTGATATTAGCGATTCTTACAGGAAAAGGGACCAGATTAGGTCCTCATTATGATTGTGCCAATATATTGTCATTATTTCCCACTTTCAGAAATCTTGTTATTGTGGGTTTGAGCTCTTTCAGATTGGTGAAATAATGATAACATAAGTTTTGGGAGAACAACAAGCAAGCATCACCCTAACTTTGGCAATTTCCATCTTTTTCCAAGTATTCAATCTGAAGATTATCACAGCTAAAGCTAGTGAATTTCTAATCTGTAATGTTACTGACCAGTAGTGTTGCTGACAATCTAAAATTTCCAATGGGTATGCAATCTCCGTACTCTGCCCTACCGAAATTAATGTGTCACTTGTATTGAGGATTTTACTGTAGACTCAGTTTTATGTCAAAGTATGCTGCAGCTAACGCGGCGACTAAGGCTGCCAACGTGGGTGACAGAGGCTGCAACTGGTCTTTTCACGCGCTGCTGCTGATTTTAAAGCACGTTTTCATTTATTTTTAAAATTGTTCTGTATTTGCTCTGTTTTGGGAACATCATTTTAATTGTGCAGTACTTACGCTGACAGCCGCTCTTGGCCCCGTTCCGCCCCGGCTTGGTGCCGTTTGTTGCGGAGGGTCAGTTCCTAGAGCGCCACTTCCTCTTGCTGGCTACAGCACTTCCGCCCTGCACGCAACCTTTGCAGGTCAGCGGTCTAGTGCTGCCGAGCCAGTATTAGTATTTAGTTCCTGTCTTAGCCTCCGCCCATCGACTAACGCGGCGACTAAGGCTGCCAACGTGGGTGACAGAGGCTGCAACTGGTCTTTTCACGCGCTGCTGCTGATTTTAAAGCACGTTTTCATTTATTTTTAAAATTGTTCTGTATTTGCTCTGTTTTGGGAACATCATTTTAATTGTGCAGTACTTACGCTGACAGCCGCTCTTGGCCCCGTTCCGCCCCGGCTTGGTGCCGTTTGTTGCGGAGGGTCAGTTCCTAGAGCGCCACTTCCTCTTGCTGGCTACAGCACTTCCGCCCTGCACGCAACCTTTGCAGGTCAGCGGTCTAGTGCTGCCGAGCCAGTATTAGTATTTAGTTCCTGTCTTAGCCTCCGCCCATCGACTAACGCGGCGACTAAGGCTGCCAACGTGGGTGACAGAGGCTGCAACTGGTCTTTTCACGCGCTGCTGCTGATTTTAAAGCACGTTTTCATTTATTTTTAAAATTGTTCTGTATTTGCTCTGTTTTGGGAACATCATTTTAATTGTGCAGTACTTACGCTGACAGCCGCTCTTGGCCCCGTTCCGCCCCGGCTTGGTGCCGTTTGTTGCGGAGGGTCAGTTCCTAGAGCGCCACTTCCTCTTGCTGGCTACAGCACTTCCGCCCTGCACGCAACCTTTGCAGGTCAGCGGTCTAGTGCTCCCTCACCTGCAGGGTATTTATGACGATATGGAGGAAGCGCAGCGGACGAGCGCAGCGGGAGCGCCGACTTCGCGCCGAAGTCGCGCATAAGTCAAGCCCGTCTGCGCCCGTCCGCGGCCGACCAGGTCCAGGGCCCCGTCGTAATGCCCACTTTATTTCTTACTCCTCCGCCGATCTCTTGGACCTGTCCTGCTCTGGACCCATCCCTGCCCGTGCTGTCAAAGCGGCTCAAACATGTGGCATCCTTATCCCTTCTAACCACCCGCCAATAGATGACCTCTCTGACCCCTCCCCTTTAGCGCCTCAGATCACCACCTCCTTATCTATTTACTATCTGAACACCCGCTCCCTTGTCCGACATCAGCTCGAGATCTTTCACCTACTGCATCAAAGCTCTATTGACATACTTCTCTTAGCTGAAACTTGGATCACCGAGGACTCAGCCCCTGATATCCTGGCAGCAATCCCCACGGGCTATTATATTATGCACGCCAACCGGCCTGCGGGGAAGACTGGTGGCGGAGTGGCGGCCATTATCCGCTCTAAATATACCTTTTCCGAGATCATGATGACCCCTATCCCTAAAACAGAACACTTGGCACTAAAATTTACTTCCCCTAAATCATCTTTCATCTGTGTCCTTGTATATAGACCCCCAGATCCTATGCCTCTCTTTCCCCAACTTTTCAGCGATGCTATCGCTCAACTGGCAATCAATCATGCCAATATTGTGGTTATCGGGGATTTTAATTACTGGCCATCTGACGCCCACGAAAGCCACTCATCGGTGGAATTCACTGACCTCCTCAAAGGTATGAACCTCTCCCAACACATTCACATCCCCACCCATCTGAAGGGTCATATCCTCGACCAGGTCTGGACATCAAACCTTGACATTTCACCCCCCTCTGTTTTCCCGTGCTCCTGGTCTGACCACCACCTCATTTCCTTCCACCTACAACTGCACACCCTGTGTCTGCCCCCCCGTATGAAGAACAAAATGGCTCGCAACTGGAAAAGGGTCAATCCGCCTGATTTCCACGACTTATTGGCTTCCACCGTACCTACAACGCAGTCTTCACTTGAGAATCAGGCTGAAAAACTTGACGAATGGCTGCGTCAGGCTAGCGACAAAGCTGCCCCCCTTAAAACTATTAAAGCTATGCGCCCCCATGACGCTCAACGTTGGTTTACGGACCAACTTAAAGCCGATAAACTCGCCTTGCGACAAACTGAACGCCGCTGGCGTCGCCATTACGATCCTCAACTCAAACTTGTTTTCACTGAGACCCTAAAATCTTATAAACAATCCATCCTTGCAGCCAAGACAGCATACTTTTCACAAAAAATTTTGAATTCTACTAACAAAACGAAGGACATTTTCTCAATTGTAAATGAGCTCTCCATACCAGATAGAGTCACCCCCCAACCTCCGCCGACCCAAACCCTCTGTGATTCGCTCAATTCTTACTTTATAGAAAAAATCACAACAATAAAAAACAACATCCCTACCCCTTCTTCTATTCCTCCTCCTCTTCCCCCCACAAACACTAGTATCCTGACTGAATTTCCACCCATATCCTTACAAGAGTTCTCCTCACTTCTTCATAAGGTCAGCTCAGGTTCCCCCAATGATTGCTGTCCTTCGCAGGTCCTGAGAGAAGCCTTTCTTGCTTGCCCCGGCCCCCCGATAGCGCTACTTAACAACTCCCTTGCTACCGGGGAGGTCCCATCTTCCTTCAAGCAAGCTGCAGTCTTACCAATACTAAAGAAACCCAATGCAGACCCCACTACACTCAGCAACTATAGACCCATCTCCCTTCTCCCCTACCTGGGTAAGATCTTGGAGACCTACGTCACCCGCTGTTTGAGCTCTTTCATTGAGAAATCATCTTTCTTAGACCCTCAACAAGCGGGATTTAGACCCCTCCACTCCACCGAGGCGGTCATTGTAGCAGTCATGGACACCCTTAGGAAAGGAGCTGACAAAAACATCCCTCAAGCCCTTGTCCTATTAGACCTCTCAGCGGCATTCGACACGGTCGATCACACCATCTTGATCGACCGTGTCCACAATGCCGGCATTCAAGGAGTGGCCCTTGACTGGCTCAGATCCTTCCTTCACCAGCGCTCACAGTCTGTCCACCTCTCCACTTTTTCCGCACCTTTCACTTCCCTCTCCTGCGGTGTCCCACAGGGCTCTGCACTATCCCCTCTTCTTTTTAACTTATATCTCCAACCACTTTTAGCCTCCCTTCGTAACTCCCCGGTCACTATTTTTAATTATGCAGACGACCTTCAGTTAGTTTTCCCCATAGACTCCCTCCCTTCCTCCCGAATTAATTTTCAGGCCACCATGCTGACCATCGCAGAGTGGATGTACCATAGCCACCTAAAGCTGAACCCCACCAAGACTGAGCTCGTCTTGGTGGGCGGCCCCAATCACCCATGGAATACCACCTTCTGGCCTACATCTTTAGGGACTGCTCCTATTCCTGTGAGCTCAGTTAAAAGCCTGGGGGTGATTATCTCCGAAGATCTATCAATGAGACCACATATCAACGCGATCACTTCTGCCTGTTTTTTCCACCTTAGGCGGATCCGCAAGATCAGTAGGTTTCTTACTAAAGAGGCCCTGATCCAGGTGGTCATTGCGCTCATCACCTCCAGGCTTGATTACGCCAACATTCTGTACGCAGGAATTCCTGCATGTCACCTCCACCGTCTTCAGCTGGTGCAGAATCAGGCTGCTCGCCTGATCTTTCGTCAGCCCAAACACCAGCACGTCACTCCCCTCCTCCGTAGTCTGCACTGGCTCCCTGTTTCCAAACGCTGCACTTTCAAACTGGCATGCACGACTTTTAAGGCGCTTTCGGACGCAGCCCCTAGGTTCATCTCTTTAGCCTTGTCCCGTCACATTCCTCCTAGAGCCCTTCGCTCAGCTTCATTAAACCTCCTGGAGGTCCCAAGATTTAAAAGGAAAAAGCATGGAGGTCTGAGTTTCTCCGTACTGGCTCCCTCCACCTGGAACGCCCTACCTTTTTCTCTCCGTCTCTGCCCATCGTACGACTGCTTTCGTACACTTCTAAAAACCCTGCTCTTTCAAGCTGCCTATGATTAATCCCTCACCCTTGATCAACGCTATATGTTCACCCTCGATCAACGCCATATGTCAACGCAATATGTCAATGAGCGCCAAGAAACCGCTGGTGTTAGTGCGCGTAATAAATAATTTTAATAGAATAGAATAGAATAATAGACAGCTAAGAAGCAATGGATGCCCCTTTGCTGTTTAGTTCTCTATTGATATTTGAAAAGTCACGATCGACTGGGCAGTATTTCTTTTTGATGCAGTGGATGTCTCTCAATCACCAAAATATTATTTAGGCCCTTTATTCAACAAAATGTTCAAGTATTAAAAAAAAATTAAATGTACATGCACAAGATTTTTAACATGTGATAACTATTGAAATAGATGGTGGAAAGAAAAAAAAATAAGGAACAGAAAAAGTAAAAAACACATGAGAATGTCTACTAAATTTGTTTGAAGCATTTAAAGAGTAACAAACAAAAAATATAAACAAATAAAGATACCTGCTGTTGAAGTTGAGATGATTGTACTTGCTGATTCCACTGTGGTGGTTCCTGTGTAAGTAGGTATTGTTGTTTCTTGTTACAGGGGAAAAATCACAAGTCATTAAAAAAGGGAATGAACTGAATCACTAATCTGAAACTGATATAAGTAATGGTTAAAATACTATGTACCAGATTTAGTAGCTCATACGTTGGTCATGATAGTTACTATAATTTTAGTTTTTTCAGAATTCCTACTAATACAGGTTTCAACTCTTTCAGAATGCTGAAATAATTAAAACGTATGTTTTCGGGAATATTATGCAGATAATAGAATTACTGTGCCAATTCCAAAATGCAATCTCTGTATTCTGTCTGTAGGCTGTTGCACCTTACAGCTAGTAATTCCTCTAGGTGAAGTGCAACAAACAAGAGGTATTCCTGCTAAATGTATAATTCTCAATGCCACATAAATGTAGATTCACAGTATTTTTAACTAACAGGACAGTCCCAGTGAGGATTTTGTCGTGGATTCAGATTGACAAGTAAGCAGTCTTTAGTCAAACAGAAGCACATGCTCTATCTGAAAATTTAAGGCCTGATTGTCAAAGGCAACCTTACACTTTTGAGTAAGTTTATGATTTTTTCAAATTTATAAAAATGTATTTAAAAGTAGTATATTTATGACTACCTACCTTTCAATGAGCAGAGTCTCCGTGACCTGTTTGGAAACTTCGCAGTCGTAAAGATACTACTTGTAAAGTTCCTTTGTGAAGTGCACAAGATCATAAACTTGCACAAAAGTGTAAAATATCCTTTGTGAATTAGGCCATCTATGTGTCCTTTTATCTTACATACTCAACTTTGGCTTGAAAGAATATTCCATCTGCTACATTGGTCGGCAAACATGTACCAAAAACGTATTAAGGCCCTTAGGGGCAGATTTATGTTAACTGGCGCATACCCAGGGATGCGCCAGTTAACATGCGCCACAGTGCGCCACTGCTCCGCCACCCATGGTGCGCCGCATTTATGATGCTGCGCACCATGGTGCAAGGCAGTGAGGATGCGTGACGCATCTCTCGGCGCACGGGCGGCGCATTGCAGGAGTCATGTCGCAAGTGCGACATGACTCCTGCAATGCACAGGAGCCACCTATCCAATGCATGCTGCGTCACCCTTACGCCTGCTTCAAGCAGGCGTAAGGAATTGACATAGAAAGTGACTGAGTGAAATCTCATAGATTTCACTCAGCCACTTTTAGGAGGCGTTCATGCGCAGGAACGCCCCCCCCCCTGCGCAGGAACGCCTCCTTATGGCGCAGGGGTTTCCAACGTGACGCATCTCCTAGATGCGTCACGTTGTAAATAGGGCGCATTGTTTGCGCCGCTGTTGCGTCACATTACGTGACGCAATTGCGGCGCAAGGAGGCGCAGGAGCCTCATAAATCTGCCCCTTAGTTTGAACAGTGAAAACAATTACATATTCAAAAATATAATCCCAAAAAATTAGACGTCAAGAGATGAAAAAAGATGAAAAAGAAAAATATAGAACATAGGAAAGAATAGAAGACAAAAGAAATGAAAAATTCTATTTAAAGACACATGATGAAATAAACGATGTTTGGGAGTCGCATGGAAAACAGCAATAAAGACAAATTATGAAATTAAAATTTTACCTGCATTTGAAGTTGGTGTGCTTGTTTTTTCAGATGTCACCGTGGCAGTTTCCATAGAAGTAGGATTTGTTGTTTCTTGTTACAGGAGAAGAAGCGTTTGCCATTAATATTGTGAATGACCTAATGTAGTAACCTCAAATTGATATTAGCGATTCTTACAGGAAAAGGGACCAGATTAGGTCCTCATTATGATTGTGCCAATATATTGTCATCATTTCCCACTTTCAGAAATCTTGTTATTGTGGGTTTGAGCTCTTTCAGATTGGTGAAATAATGATAACATAAGTTTTGGGAGAACAACAAGCAAGCATCACCCTAACTTTGGCAATTTCCATCTTTTTCCAAGTATTCAATCTGAAGATTATCACAGCTAAAGCTGGTGAATTTCTATTCTGTAATGTTACTGACCAGTAGTGTTGCTGACAATCTAAAATTTCCAATGGGTATGCAATCTCCGTACTCTGCCCTACCGAAATTAATGTGTCACTTGTATTGAGGATTTTACTGTAGACTCAGTTTTATGTCAAAGTATGCTACAGCTAAGAAGCAATGGATGCCCCTTTGATGTTTAGTTCTCTATTGATATTTGAAAAGTCACGATCGACTGGGCAGTATTTCTTTTTGATGCAGTGGATGTCTCTCAATCACCAAAATATTATTTAGGCCCTTTATTCAACAAAATGTTCAAGTATTAAAAAAAAATGAAATGTACATGCACAAGATTTTTAACATGTGATATACTATTGAAATAGATGGTGGAAAGAAAAAAATAAGGAACAGAAAAAGTAAAAAAC
This sequence comes from Lissotriton helveticus, assembly GCF_964261635.1. Lineage (NCBI taxonomy): Eukaryota > Metazoa > Chordata > Amphibia > Caudata > Salamandridae > Lissotriton > Lissotriton helveticus. The sequence goes on along the minus strand of NC_136072.1, from coordinate 30,915,861 downwards.
ACATGAGAATGTCTACTAAATTTGTAGGAAGCATTTAAAGAGTAACAAACAAAAAATATAAACAAATAAAGATACCTGCTGTTGAAGTTGAGATGATTGTACTTGCTGATTCCACTGTGGTGGTTCCTGTGTAAGTAGGTATTGTTGTTTCTTGTTACAGGGGAAAAATCACAAGTCATTAAAAAAGGGAATGAACTGAATCACTAATCTGAAACTGATATAAGTAATGGTTAAAATACTATGTACCAGATTTAGTAGCTCATACGTTGGTCATGATAGTTACTATAATTTTAGGGGCAGATTTATGAAGGCCTTGCGCCACGTTTACGCCGCTGTTGCGTCACGCAAGGCGGCGTAAACGTGGCGCATCCCTACGAACGATTTACAACGTGACGCATCTAGGCAGATGCGTCACGTTGTAAAGCCCTGTGCCACTCGTGGGCGTTCCGGCGCAGGGTGGGCGTTCCGGGGCAGGTGCGCCTCGCAAAAGTGGCTGAGTGAAATCTATAAGATTTCACTCAGTCACTTTCAGGCCAATGCTGCGTCAAAAGCCTGCGCCTGCTTGAAGCAGGCGTAGGTCTTGATGCAGCATTGGTCAGATAGGGGAACCCCCAGGCCTTGCTGGAGCTGCGTCGCGCTTGCGACGCAACTCCAGCAATGCGCCGCCTTTACGGCACAGATGCGTCACGCATCTGTGCAGTTTTTGCCCCATGGTGCGCCGCATTGTAAATGCGGCGCACCATGGGTGGCGGAGCAGTGGGGCACTGTGGCGCACATTAACTGGCGCATCCCTGGGGATGCGCCAGTTAACATAAATCTGCCCCTTCGTTTTTTCAGAATTCCTACTAATACAGGTTTCAACTCTTTCAGAATGCTGAAATAATTAAAACGTATGTTTTCGGGAATATTATGCAGATAATAGAATTACTGTGCCAATTCCAAAATGCAATCTCTGTATTCTGTCTGTAGGCTGTTGCACCTTACAGCTAGTAATTCCTCTAGGTGAAGTGCAACAAACAAGAGGTATTCCTGCTAAATGTATAATTTTCAATGCCACATAAATGTAGATTCACAGTATTTTTAACTAACACGACAGTCCCAGTGAGGATTTTGTCGTGGATTCAGATTGACAAGTAAGCAGTCTTTAGTCAAACAGAAGCACATGCTCTATCTGAAAATTTAAGGCCTGATTGTCAAAGGCAACCTTACACTTTTGAGTAAGTTTATGATTTTTTCAAATTTATAAAAATTTATTTAAAAGTAGTATATTTATGACTACCTACCTTTCAATGAGCAGAGTCTCCGTGACCTGTGTGGAAACTTCGCAGTCGTAAAGATACTACTTGTAAAGTTCCTTTGTGAAGTGCACAAGATCATAAACTTGCACAAAAGTGTAAAATATCCTTTGTGAATTAGGCCATCTATGTGTCCTTTTATCTTACATACTCAACTTTGGCTTGAAAGAATATTCCATCTGCTACATTGGTCGGCAAACATGTACCAAAAACGTATTAAGGCCCTTAGGGGCAGATTTATGTTAACTGGCGCATCCCCAGGGATGCGCCAGTTAACATGCGCCACAGTGCGCCACTGCTCCGCCACCCATGGTGCGCCGCATTTATGATGCTGCGCACCATGGTGCAAGGCAGTGAGGATGCGTGACGCATCTCTCGGCGCACGGGCGGCGCATTGCAGGAGTCATGTCGCAAGTGCGACATGACTCCTGCAATGCACAGGAGCCACCTATCCAATGCATGCTGCGTCACCCTTACGCCTGCTTCAAGCAGGCGTAAGGAATTGACATAGAAAGTGACTGAGTGAAATCTCATAGATTTCACTCAGCCACTTTTAGGAGGCGTTCATGCGCAGGAACGCCCCCCCCCCCTGCGCAGGAACGCCTCCTTATGGCGCAGGGGTTTCCAACGTGACGCATCTCCTAGATGCGTCACGTTGTAAATAGGGCGCATTGTTTGCGCCGCTGTTGCGTCACATTACGTGACGCAATTGCGGCGCAAGGAGGCGCAGGAGCCTCATAAATCTGCCCCTTAGTTTGAACAGTGAAAACAATTACATATTCAAAAATATAATCCCAAAAAATTAGACGTCAAGAGATGAAAAAAGATGAAAAAGAAAAATATAGAACATAGGAAAGAATAGAAGACAAAAGAAATGAAAAATTCTATTTAAAGACACATGATGAAATAAACGATGTTTGGGAGTCGCATGGAAAACAGCAATAAAGACAAATTATGAAATTAAAATTTTACCTGCATTTGAAGTTGGTGTGCTTGTTTTTTCAGATGTCACCGTGGCAGTTTCCATAGAAGTAGGATTTGTTGTTTCTTGTTACAGGAGAAGAAGCGTTTGCCATTAATATTGTGAATGACCTAATGTAGTAACCTCAAATTGATATTAGCGATTCTTACAGGAAAAGGGACCAGATTAGGTCCTCATTATGATTGTGCCAATATATTGTCATCATTTCTGACTTTCAGAAATCTTGTTATTGTGGGTTTGAGCTCTTTCAGATTGGTGAAATAATGATAACATAAGTTTTGGGAGAACAACAAGCAAGCATCACCCTAACTTTGGCAATTTCCATCTTTTTCCAAGTATTCAATCTGAAGATTATCACAGCTAAAGCTGGTGAATTTCTATTCTGTAATGTTACTGACCAGTAGTGTTGCTGACAATCTAAAATTTCCAATGGGTATGCAATCTCCGTACTCTGCCCTACCGAAATTAATGTGTCACTTGTATTGAGGATTTTACTGTAGACTCAGTTTTATGTCAAAGTATGCTACAGCTAAGAAGCAATGGATGCCCCTTTGCTGTTTAGTTCTCTATTGATATTTGAAAAGTCACGATCGACTGGGCAGTATTTCTTTTTGATGCAGTGGATGTCTCTCAATCACCAAAATATTATTTAGGCCCTTTATTCAACAAAATGTTCAAGTATTAAAAGAAAATGAAATGTACATGCACAAGATTTTTAACATGTGATATACTATTGAAATAGATGCTGGAAAGAAAAAAATAAGGAACAGAAAAAGTAAAAAACACATGAGAATGTCTACTAAATTTGTAGGAAGCATTTAAAGAGTAACAAACAAAAAATATAAACAAATAAAGATACCTGCTGTTGAAGTTGAGATGATTGTACTTGCTGATTCCACTGTGGTGGTTCCTGTGTAAGTAGGTATTGTTGTTTCTTGTTACAGGGGAAAAATCACAAGTCATTAAAAAAGGGAATGAACTGAATCACTAATCTGAAACTGATATAAGTAATGGTTAAAATACTATGTACCAGATTTAGTAGCTCATACGTTGGTCATGATAGTTACTATAATTTTAGTTTTTTCAGAATTCCTACTAATACAGGTTTCAACTCTTTCAGAATGCTGAAATAATTAAAACGTATGTTTTCGGGAATAATATGCAGATAATAGAATTACTGTGCCAATTCCAAAATGCAATCTCTGTATTCTGTCTGTAAGCTGTTGCACCTTACAGCTAGTAATTCCTCTAGGTGAAGTGCAACAAACAAGAGGTATTCCTGCTAAATGTATAATTCTCAATGCCACATAAATTTAGATTCACAGTATTTTTAACTAACAGGACAGTCCCAGTGAGGATTTTTTCGTGGATTCAGATTGACAAGTAAGCAGTCTTTAGTCAAACAGAAGCACATGCTCTATCTGAACATTTAAGGCCTGATTGTCAAAGGCAATCTTACACTTTTGAGTAAGTTTATGATTTTTTCAAATTTATAAAAATTTATTTAAAAGTAGTATATTTATGACTACCTACCTTTCAATGAGCAGAGTCTCCATGACCTGTGTGGAAACTTCGCAGTCGTAAAGATACTTCTTGTAAAATTCCTTTGTGAAGTGCACAAGATCATAAACTTTTACAAAAGTGTAAAATATCCTTTGTGAATTAGGCCATCTATGTGTCCTTTTATCTTACATACTCAACTTTGGCTTGAGAGAATATTCCATCTGATACATTGGTCGTCAAACATGAAGCAAAAACGTATTAAGGCCCTTAGTTTGAACAGTGAAAACAATTACATATTCAAAAATATAATCCAAAAAAATTAGACGTCAAGAGATGAAAAAAGATGAAAAAGAAAAATATAGAACATAGGAAAGAATAGAAGACAAAAGAAAGGAAAAATTCTATTTAAAGACACATGATAAAATAAACGATGTTTGGGAGTCGCATGGAAAACAGCAATAAAGACAAATTATGAAATTAAAATTTTACCTGCATTTGAAGTTGGTGTGCTTGTTTTTTCAGATGTCACCGTGGCAGTTTCCATAGAAGTAGGATTTGTTTTTTCTTGTTACAGGAGAAGAAACGTTTGCCATTAATATTGTGAATGACCTAATGTAGTAACCTCAAATTGATATTAGCGATTCTTACAGGAAAAGGGATCAGATTAGGTCCTCATTATGATTGTGCCAATATATTGTCATCATTTCCCACTTTCAGAAATCTTGTTATTGTGGGTTTGAGATCTTTCAGATTGGTGAAATAATGATAACATAAGTTTTGGGAGAACAACAAGCAAGCATCACCCTAACTTTGGCAATTTCCATCTTTTTCCAAGTATTCAATCTGAAGATTATCACAGCTAAAGCTAGTGAATTTCTATTCTGTAATGTTACTGACCAGTAGTGTTGCTGACAATCTAAAATTTCCAATGGGTATGCAATCTCCGTACTCTGCCCTACCGAAATTAATGTGTCACTTGTATTGAGGATTTTACTGTAGACTCAGTTTTATGTCAAAGTATGCTACAGCTAAGAAGCAATGGATGCCCCTTTGCTGTTTAGTTCTCTATTGATATTTGAAAAGTCACGATCGACTGGGCAGTATTTCTTTTTGATGCAGTGGATGTCTCTCAATCACCAAAATATTATTTAGGCCCTTTATTCAACAAAATGTTCAAGTATTAAAAAAAAATTAAATGTACATGCACAAGATTTTTAACATGTGATAACTATTGAAATAGATGGTGGAAAGAAAAAAAAATAAGGAACAGAAAAAGTAAAAAACACATGAGAATGTCTACTAAATTTGTTTGAAGCATTTAAAGAGTAACAAACAAAAAATATAAACAAATAAAGATACCTGCTGTTGAAGTTGAGATGATTGTACTTGCTGATTCCACTGTGGTGGTTCCTGTGTAAGTAGGTATTGTTGTTTCTTGTTACAGGGGAAAAATCACAAGTCATTAAAAAAGGGAATGAACTGAATCACTAATCTGAAACTGATATAAGTAATGGTTAAAATACTATGTACCAGATTTAGTAGCTCATACGTTGGTCATGATAGTTATTATAATTTTAGTTTTTTCAGAATTCCTACTAATACAGGTTTCAACTCTTTCAGAATGCTGAAATATTTAAAACGTATGTTTTCGGGAATAATATGCAGATAATAGAATTACTGTGCCAATTCCAAAATGCAATCTCTGTATTCTGTCTGTAAGCTGTTGCACCTTACAGCTAGTAATTCCTCTAGGTGAAGTGCAACAAACAAGAGGTATTCCTGCTAAATGTATAATTCTCAATGCCACATAAATTTAGATTCACAGTATTTTTAACTAACAGGACAGTCCCAGTGAGGATTTTTTCGTGGATTCAGATTGACAAGTAAGCAGTCTTTAGTCAAACAGAAGCACATGCTCTATCTGAACATTTAAGGCCTGATTGTCAAAGGCAATCTTACACTTTTGAGTAAGTTTATGATTTTTTCAAATTTATAAAAATTTATTTAAAAGTAGTATATTTATGACTACCTACCTTTCAATGAGCAGAGTCTCCATGACCTGTGTGGAAACTTCGCAGTCGTAAAGATACTTCTTGTAAAATTCCTTTGTGAAGTGCACAAGATCATAAACTTTTACAAAAGTGTAAAATATCCTTTGTGAATTAGGCCATCTATGTGTCCTTTTATCTTACATACTCAACTTTGGCTTGAGAGAATATTCCATCTGATACATTGGTCGTCAAACATGAAGCAAAAACGTATTAAGGCCCTTAGTTTGAACAGTGAAAACAATTACATATTCAAAAATATAATCCAAAAAAATTAGACGTCAAGAGATGAAAAAAGATGAAAAAGAAAAATATAGAACATAGGAAAGAATAGAAGACAAAAGAAAGGAAAAATTCTATTTAAAGACACATGATAAAATAAACGATGTTTGGGAGTCGCATGGAAAACAGCAATAAAGACAAATTATGAAATTAAAATTTTACCTGCATTTGAAGTTGGTGTGCTTGTTTTTTCAGATGTCACCGTGGCAGTTTCCATAGAAGTAGGATTTGTTTTTTCTTGTTACAGGAGAAGAAACGTTTGCCATTAATATTGTGAATGACCTAATGTAGTAACCTCAAATTGATATTAGCGATTCTTACAGGAAAAGGGATCAGATTAGGTCCTCATTATGATTGTGCCAATATATTGTCATCATTTCCCACTTTCAGAAATCTTGTTATTGTGGGTTTGAGATCTTTCAGATTGGTGAAATAATGATAACATAAGTTTTGGGAGAACAACAAGCAAGCATCACCCTAACTTTGGCAATTTCCATCTTTTTCCAAGTATTCAATCTGAAGATTATCACAGCTAAAGCTAGTGAATTTCTATTCTGTAATGTTACTGACCAGTAGTGTTGCTGACAATCTAAAATTTCCAATGGGTATGCAATCTCCGTACTCTGCCCTACCGAAATTAATGTGTCACTTGTATTGAGGATTTTACTGTAGACTCAGTTTTATGTCAAAGTATGCTACAGCTAAGAAGCAATGGATGCCCCTTTGCTGTTTAGTTCTCTATTGATATTTGAAAAGTCACGATCGACTGGGCAGTATTTCTTTTTGATGCAGTGGATGTCTCTCAATCACCAAAATATTATTTAGGCCCTTTATTCAACAAAATGTTCAAGTATTAAAAAAAAATTAAATGTACATGCACAAGATTTTTAACATGTGATAACTATTGAAATAGATGGTGGAAAGAAAAAAAAATAAGGAACAGAAAAAGTAAAAAACACATGAGAATGTCTACTAAATTTGTTTGAAGCATTTAAAGAGTAACAAACAAAAAATATAAACAAATAAAGATACCTGCTGTTGAAGTTGAGATGATTGTACTTGCTGATTCCACTGTGGTGGTTCCTGTGTAAGTAGGTATTGTTGTTTCTTGTTACAGGGGAAAAATCACAAGTCATTAAAAAAGGGAATGAACTGAATCACTAATCTGAAACTGATATAAGTAATGGTTAAAATACTATGTACCAGATTTAGTAGCTCATACGTTGGTCATGATAGTTATTATAATTTTAGTTTTTTCAGAATTCCTACTAATACAGGTTTCAACTCTTTCAGAATGCTGAAATATTTAAAACGTATGTTTTCGGGAATAATATGCAGATAATAGAATTACTGTGCCAATTCCAAAATGCAATCTCTGTATTCTGTCTGTAAGCTGTTGCACCTTACAGCTAGTAATTCCTCTAGGTGAAGTGCAACCAACAAGAGGTATTCCTGCTAAATGTATAATTCTCGATGCCACATAAATTTGGATTCACAGTATTTTTAACTAACAGGACAGTCCCAGTGAGGATTTTGTCGTGGATTCAGATTGACAAGTAAGCAGTCTTTAGTCAAACAGAAGCACATGCTCTATCTGAACATTTAAGGCCTGATTGTCAAAGGCAATCTTACACTTTTGAGTAAGTTTATGATTTTTTCAAATTTATAAAAATTTATTGAAAAGTAGTATATTCATGACTACCTACCTTTCAATGAGCAGAGTCTCCATGACCTGTGTGGAAACTTCGCAGTCGTAAAGATACTTCTTGTAAAATTCCTTTGTGAAGTGCACAAGATCATAAACTTTCACAAAAGTGTAAAATATCCTTTGTGAACTAGGCCATCTATTTGTCCTTTTATCTTACATACTCAACTTTGGCTTGAGGGAATATTCCATCTGCTACATTGGTCGTCAAACATGAAGCAAAAACGTATTAAGGCCCTTAGTTTGAACAGTGAAAACAATTACATATTCAAAAATATAATCCAAAAAAATTAGACGTCAAGAGATGAAAAAAGATGAAAAAGAAAAATATAGAACATAGGAAAGAATAGAAGACAAAAGAAAGGAAAAATTCTATTTAAAGACACATGATGAAATAAACGATGTTTGGGAGTCGCATGGAAAACAGCAATAAAGACAAATTATGAAATTTAAATTTTACCTGCATTTGAAGTTGGTGTGCTTGTTTTTTCAGATGTCACCGTGGCAGTTTCCATAGAAGTAGGATTTGTTGTTTCTTGTTACAGGAGAAGAAGCGTTTGCCATTAATATTGTGAATGACCTAATGTAGTAACCTCAAATTAATATTAGCGATTCTTACAGGAAAAGGGACCAGATTAGGTCCTCATTATGATTGTGCCAATATATTGTCATCATTTCCCACTTTCAGAAATCTTGTTATTGTGGGTTTGAGATCTTTCAGATTGGTGAAATAATGATACCATACGTTTTGGGAGAACAACAAGCAAGCATCACCCTAACTTTGGCAATTTCCATCTTTTTCCAAGTATTCAATCTGAAGATTATCACAGCTAAAGCTAGTGAATTTCTATTCTGTAATGTTACTGACCAGTAGTGTTGCTGACAATCTAAAATTTCCAATGGGTATGCAATCTCCGTACTCTGCCCTACCGAAATTAATGTGTCACTTGTATTGAGGATTTTACTGTAGACTCAGTTTTATGTCAAAGTATGCTACAGCTAAGAAGCAATGGATGCCCCTTTGCTGTTTAGTTCTCTATTGATATTTGAAAAGTCACGATCGACTGGGCAGTATTTCTTTTTGATGCAGTGGATGTCTCTCAATCACCAAAATATTATTTAGGCCCTTTATTCAACAAAATGTTCAAGTATTAAAAAAAATGAAATGTGCATGCACAAGATTTTTAACATGTGATATACTATTGAAATAGATGGTGGAAAGAAAAAAATAAGGAACAGAAAAAGTAAAAAACACATGAGAATGTCTACTAAATTTGTAGGAAGCATTTAAAGAGTAACAAACAAAAAATATAAACAAATAAAGATACCTGCTGTTGAAGTTGAGATGATTGTACTTGCTGATTCCACTGTGGTGGTTCCTGTGTAAGTAGGTATTGTTGTTTCTTGTTACAGGGGAAAAATCACAAGTCATTAAAAAAGGGAATGAACTGAATCACTAATCTGAAACTGATATAAGTAATGGTTAAAGTACTATGTACCAGATTTAGTAGCTCATACGTTGGTCATGATAGTTACTATAATTTTAGTTTTTTCAGAATTCCTACTAATACAGGTTTCAACTCTTTCAGAATGCTGAAATAATTAAAACGTATGTTTTCGGGAATATTATGCAGATAATAGAATTACTGTGCCAATTCCAAAATGCAATCTCTGTATTCTGTCTGTAGGCTGTTGCACCTTACAGCTAGTAATTCCTCTAGGTGAAGTGCAACAAACAAGAGGTATTCCTGCTAAATGTATAATTCTCAATGCCACATAAATGTAGATTCACAGTATTTTTAACTAACAGGACAGTCCCAGTGAGGATTTTGTCGTGGATTCAGATTGACAAGTAAGCAGTCTTTAGTCAAACAGAAGCACATGCTCTATCTGAAAATTTAAGGCCTGATTGTCAAAGGCAACCTTACACTTTTGAGTAAGTTTATGATTTTTTCAAATTTATAAAAATTTATTTAAAAGTAGTATATTTATGACTACCTACCTTTCAATGAGCAGAGTCTCCGTGACCTGTGTGGAAACTTCGCAGTCGTAAAGATACTACTTGTAAAGTTCCTTTGTGAAGTGCACAAGATCATAAACTTGCACAAAAGTGTAAAATATCCTTTGTGAATTAGGCCATCTATGTGTCCTTTTATCTTACATACTCAACTTTGGCTTGAAAGAATATTCCATCTGCTACATTGGTCGGCAAACATGTACCAAAAACGTATTAAGGCCCTTAGTTTGAACAGTGAAAACAATTACATATTCAAAAATATAATCCCAAAAAATTAGACGTCAAGAGATGAAAAAAGATGAAAAAGAAAAATATAGAACATAGGAAAGAATAGAAGACAAAAGAAATGAAAAATTCTATTTAAAGACACATGATGAAATAAACGATGTTTGGGAGTCGCATGGAAAACAGCAATAAAGACAAATTATGAAATTAAAATTTTACCTGCATTTGAAGTTGGTGTGCTTGTTTTTTCAGATGTCACCGTGGCAGTTTCCATAGAAGTAGGATTTGTTGTTTCTTGTTACAGGAGAAGAAGCGTTTGCCATTAATATTGTGAATGACCTAATGTAGTAACCTCAAATTGATATTAGCGATTCTTACAGGAAAAGGGACCAGATTAGGTCCTCATTATGATTGTGCCAATATATTGTCATCATTTCCCACTTTCAGAAATCTTGTTATTGTGGGTTTGAGATCTTTCAGATTGGTGAAATAATGATAACATAAGTTTTGGGAGAACAACAAGCAAGCATCACCCTAACTTTGGCAATTTCCATCTTTTTCCAAGTATTCAACCTGAAGATTATCACAGCTAAAGCTGGTGAATTTCTATTCTGTAATGTTACTGACCAGTAGTGTTGCTGACAATCTAAAATTTCCAATGGGTATGCAATCTCCGTACTCTGCTCTACCGAAATTAATGTGTCACTTGTATTGAGGATTTTACTGTAGACTCAGTTTTATGTCAAAGTATGCTACAGCTAAGAAGCAATGGATGCCCCTTTGCTGTTTAGTTCTCTATTGATATTTGAAAAGTCACGATCGACTGGGCAGTATTTCTTTTTGATGCAGTGGATGTCTCTCAATCACCAAAATATTATTTAGGCCCTTTATTCAACAAAATGTTCAAGTATTAAAAAAAAATGAAATGTACATGCACAAGATTTTTAACATGTGATATACTATTGAAATAGATGCTGGAAAGAAAAAAATAAGGAACAGAAAAAGTAAAAAACACAAGAGAATGTCTACTAAATTTGTTGGAAGCATTTAAAGAGTAACAAACAAAAAATATAAACAAATAAAGATACCTGCTGTTGAAGTTGAGATGATTGTACTTGCTGATTCCACTGTGGTGGTTCCTGTGTAAGTAGGTATTGCTGTTTCTTGTTACAGGGGAAAAATCACAAGTCATTAAAAAAGGGAATGAACTGAATCACTAATCTGAAACTGATATAAGTAATGGTTAAAATACTATGTACCAGATTTAGTAGCTCATACGTTGGTCATGATAGTTACTATAATTTTAGTTTTTTCAGAATTCCTACTAATACAGGTTTCAACTCTTTCAGAATGCTGAAATAATTAAAACGTATGTTTTCGGGAATAATATGCAGATAATAGAATTACTGTGCCAATTCCAAAATGCAATCTCTGTATTCTGTCTGTAAGCTGTTGCACCTTACAGCTAGTAATTCCTCTAGGTGAAGTGCAACAAACAAGAGGTATTCCTGCTAAATGTATAATTCTCAATGCCACATAAATTTAGATTCACAGTATTTTTAACTAACAGGACAGTCCCAGTGAGGATTTTTTCGTGGATTCAGATTGACAAGTAAGCAGTCTTTAGTCAAACAGAAGCACATGCTCTATCTGAACATTTAAGGCCTGATTGTCAAAGGCAATCTTACACTTTTGAGTAAGTTTATGATTTTTTCAAATTTATAAAAATTAATTTAAAAGTAGTATATTTATGACTACCTACCTTTCAATGAGCAGAGTCTCCATGACCTGTGTGGAAACTTCGCAGTCGTAAAGATACTTCTTGTAAAATTCCTGTTATATAGCTCCTATATATCCTTATATCGTGTTAAGTTAGCATAGGTACATTTTAGGTTTAAACGCCATTTTTCCTTTCTTGCAACTTCTGCACACGACCCTTAATTGTTGACTTAGCTTTCAACCTAGTGGTTTGCCGTGGTGTATGTGAGAATAATATGTTATTGCTCTGATATCAGTTTTGTTTAATAAACCATGTCTGCACGGAGAGTGCTGAAGTTTCAGGAGCAACACAATATGGAATTGTTATGAGGTCTGATCTCCACGCCTTCATAGTCATAACACAAGTGCAGCCTTTGCCAACTTGGGCTTGAGGCGGGATTGATATTGCTTTGCACGAGAATTGTTAACACACTTGATGCGGTGCACATGCAGAGAGAGCTGGTGTATGCTGATGTGATTCCTTCATGCTAGGACACTAAGGTATGGGCCCGCCCTAAAACAACCCAAAGAGACCTTCTTAGCTAATAATATAATATATGTGTTAGGGAGGGTGAGATATAAGTGTTGTTGACTCTTATTCATTACAGCATGTTAACATGCTGTCACCATTCGCTTTTTATGTCTTAGTAACTATGCTGATAATTTTGATACTGATAATAGGTATACTTGTATTATCTAAGATACTGCGCCTGAGAAGACGGCATTAGTAAATAAACATTTCAAATGCACATGTGTCTTCTTTACTCCATGTTCGGGTTTGTAATGATAATATAACAAAAGAGTGTTCATGAGTTCCACGTACCCTGAGGTACTGTAAGTTCATGTTCTGGTTTGTCTAAACATTGGGAGTTTGATATGTCCAATGAGACACTGTAGCTAGCTCGGTAAGGGGTGAGTTGGTTGCTAAGGTAAGTTTTGGGACACCCTAATTTGCCGAGGTTCCACTCCTTTGTGCACAGTTCTGTGTGAGAACAGAAACCCTGCGACATGGCGCCCAACGGTTTCGGTGGTCTTATATCATGACACTCGAGTAGTTTATCGTTCATGCCTTAACCCCTTCACATCCGTTTCCGGAAAACGGGGTGTCGGTGAAACCTACCTATTTTTTGAAATAGGTCTTTATTCAAGCTTGATTCTTTCTTAAACGGTTTCTTTGAATTACTACCCAGTTGTGCTACGAAGTATTCTTTGTGTTTTCTTGTTTCCAGTGTTGTCATGGCGGCGGTGGCTATTGCGCAGCATAGTCGCGTAGCGGTACGCAACCATCTTCAGACGTACCAGGTCCCAGTGGATGGGATGGCTGTGATTTTCGTGGTATGTGCAGATCCGGCGTTTCCTTACGAGTTGTTTTACTCTTGGGTTACGTTTCCGGCTGTGGACGCTAATTCTGGTTTGTTCCACTCCTACACCGCCTCGGATGTCCCGGCTGAATATACGCCGTACAGGGCATTGGAAATACCTATTGTTCATTGGCAGCATCGAGTTTGGTTTGATGGCGCCCTCCCCCACTCTTTGTCCGCAGCGAGGTTAGGTCCGCTCTCAATTCCAGGTACGAATTGGCCTGCGTTGGGTGGCTTTACCCCGCACCCGAATCACGGGGCTTGTACCCTAGCAGAAATTCGCAGGCTACATGTTGTTTCCATTTCCGTGATTCGTGCTTTAGTGCAATACATCGGTCGACATCTTCCTGGTGGTCCCCAGGGGGGTGCGGCCGCTCCCGTGGATCGAGGCGGAATGCGTCTCAATCCAGTGATGGTTAATTCGGTTTTTGGTGCGCGTCCAGTTGACAACGATGACTTCCCATTCTGGCTAGCAGAGAAGTTTGATCAACTGGAGGCGGTTTTTCCGAATTCTACTCCTGCTGATAAACATAGAATGTTAACGATTACTCTACCGAAGGATATAACTCCTGAACTTGTTGACTGTGAAAGCTGGGGAAAAAATTTGCGGCAGTTTATACAAGGTGCTTCGGCACCCCGTCTATGACTGCCCTGCCTGAAATAATTAGGCGTGTTCAGAATGATCACGGTCCAGAGGCAGCGGTTGAATTGGGTATGCGCCTGTGTGGTTCTTTTGAGATTGTATGTGATCTCATTCTCTCCAATGTTAAAGGAGATGCAGTTAACTTTCAGGTGTCGAATGCTTTGGCTGCTCTGCCCGATGCCGACAAACCCCGCCAGTTAGCAAAGATTGTGGTGGCCGCTTATAAGACAATTGGCCGCACAAGTAGAGGTCTGAAATATTTTCCAGTAAAGGAGAGAAAACAACCTCAGGGACAATCTGCAGTGACAGATGTCCAGCCCAAGTCCAAAAAACAAAATTGGCCTAAGAAACAGACACAGGGGAAGAAGAATACACAGACTCAGGATTCTTTTCCTGCAGTACAAGCACCTGCGCCGACAGAAAAAGTTTATGATTTGCGCGATCGCGCGATGATTAAATCACCTGATCGATTTCAGGGTTCTGATCAACGCTCTCCTCGTTCCTTTCAGGAAACATCGGCCCCGAAGACCGGTGGAGGAGGAGGGGGTGGACGTGGACGTGGTGGCCAACAAGGACGTGGTCAGTCCCGCCAGACGGACGGCGCAGTGAAGCAGGAAGATTCTACGCCTAAGCGTCCGCAGTTTGCGAAAAAGAAAGTCGCAGCCTTAACAGCGCATAGATATGCCACAGATAGTGAGAACGCGGCTTCGGAATCTGACGTGGGCTCTGACCTTGCTGGACAGCGCGGCGGAGATTACCATAGTCAGAGAGGCGCTCCGTCCACTACTGAAGGTGACAGCGACTGATGTGTTTGTTGTCATAGAAACAGCCGATACGAGATTAGCTCCCCCTGAAAGACTTTTTGAAATTGTCCTGTTAATTGAAGGTGACATACAGCGTACGGTCAGAGGGGTATTTTGGGAGAACATGTCGTCTACGTACGACATTTTGCTTTCTGACGCTGACTGGCCCCCACCTTTTGTGCTCGCAGCGCCGCGAGGGGAGGAGGTAATCCTTCCCAGTTTCGCGCACACTGTCTCCACTGAGCATGCGCAGCATTTTGCAGAAGAGTGGGCTCGGGCTCTTGCACCGGCTCTCTACCGCAACCAATGTGGTTGGGACAAATTGTCCCCTTGCCACGAAATTCCTTTGCGGTCTGAGCCGCAGCCTCAGCCTCAATATCCCATACGACGTGAAGCTAAAGCAGCCGTCGCGGAAATCCTTGAACAATTGGAATATCAGGGAGTTATTGAAACGTGTGTGTCACAAATGAATAATCCCCTTTTTACGGTGACCAAACCTGACGGATCATATCGTTTGGTATTGGATTACCGGCATTTGAACTCGCATTGCCGTAACTGTGCAGTACAGAATACTCACGGCTCTGCGTTAGTGGATAGTCTAGTGCGTAAGCGTTTCAAGACAACGCTTGACATTTCCAATGGTTTTTATGCCCACAGACTGGATGGCTTTAGCTCCCAATGGACAAGTTTTACGTCCGCTGGTGTGCAAAAATGCTTCCGGCGACTCCCTATGGGCTACAAAAATAGTCCTGGAGTGTTCACCTCCAGAATAGTCACTCTATTGGAGGGTATCGATCCCGATGCATGTTCTTATGTGGATGACATTTATCTCACAGACGACGAGATTTGGATGCATCTGTGTCGAGTGAATTCCATAATTTGTACCTTTGCTGATATGGGTTACAAATTTAATTTTGCAAAATCGCACATTGCAGAACACACAGTGTTGTTCCTCGGCTATGAGCTGAACAATGAAGGTAGAGGTTTGGCTCCTCACTTCTTGGAGAAATGCGCACAATTGCGCGCTCCTACAACACTGAAAAAATTACAGTCTTTGCTGGGCTTTTTGAATTTCGGCAGAACTTACATTCCGGAATATGCCCAGCGTATCAAGCCGTTGTATGCTTTGATACAACCAACTTTCTCAAAATCATGCTGGCTGCCTGAGCATTCAGCCATTTTGCAATCCTTGCAGGCTGATCTGCTCGCTTCTAAATATTTACTGACTCGTGATAACCACACCAACCTGGTAATAAGAATAATTCCTGGGACGGTGGGTTTCACATACCTCACTTTTAATGAAGGTGACACAGTACCTATTGCTTACAAGTCGCACTTGTACACTTCGGCTGAGTTGCGGTTTCCCACAGTGGAAAAGGTTTTAACTGCTGTACAGATGGCAATTCTTAAGGAACGAGCACTGTCTCAAGGGAAACGCATGCTAGTGGTAACACCCTGTCCTCATTTGGAGGCAGTCACGAAAGCCAGTGTACCAAATTCAAAAGCTTTGCACCCTCGGTGGATTCAGTGGGCTGCGTCATTGTCATCCACGGATGTCATGTTTATTTTTGACGCCTCCTTACGGTCGCAAGAGTACTTGCAGTATGAATTCGTTCATCCTGCTCCTCTGGCTATGCGACCTTTGGAGGACTTCCATTGCATCATTTACACTGATGGGTCGGCGCAGGTTGCGCATGGCTCTAAACATGCCTACGTTTCCGCATGCGCCATTGTGGTCGGTGCTATGTTGAATGATGAGTTCATTTCCAGGGAGGTGCACACGATGCCCCTGGGCGATTGCACCGCACAATTGGCAGAGCTTCATGCTCTATTACTAGCGTTAGAGTACGCGGATCCAAGTGTTACAACTCTGATTGTAAGTGATTCTTACTACTGTGTCCAGTCTTACAATGAAAACTTGTTCTTTTGGATTCAAAATGATTTTCATGATTCCAAGGGTAGCACAATAAAACATAAAATGATCTGGGTTCGAGTGGCAGAGCTTAAGGCTAAGTTGCCACTCGTTTTTGTTATTCATACTCTCGGTCATCAGCGCGTAGGAGTTCACGCTGTTGGCAACTCGCTTGCTGATGAAGCAGCGAAATCAGCAGTATCTACATACTTAGTTGCAGCAGTTACTAGGTCTAAAACCAAGATTGATAGCGACATCTTGGCAGCGATTGCTGCCTCTGAGAAGGGAAGTAAACATCCTGCGGGATTCCCTTCGAAGTATAAATACCACTTAAGTCCCGAAAAGGTTCCTTTTGTGACAATACCTGATGTTGGGGAACGGCTGATTCCCAACTCGGATCGCAGAGCAGACTTGATTACAGCGGCTCATGAAGGTGTGGCGTCTGCGCATGCGGGCGTCTCGGCCACTGTAACGCAATTACAACTACGTTTCTGGTGGCGGGGACTGTACAAACAGACGCGTGATTATGTCCTTCTTTGTGACATATGCCAGCAGATTAAACCTTCAACTGCTACGCGTCCGCCACAGACTCAGTTGTACATTTCTAATAAACCGCTGGGCTGTGTTTATTTAGATCACTGCGGTCCTTTTTCATCTGATACTGCATATAAGTACATCTTAGTAGCAGTTGACTCATGCACACGCTTTGTGTGGGTATGGCCACATCGCAGCGCTGATTCACGGACTGTCATTAGAGATTTGCGTATCTTTATAGGGATTTTTGCCTGTGGTACCTTCCATTCGGATCAGGGTCCGGCTTTCGCCTCTAAGGCGTATAAGGATGCCATGACTTCGATGGGGGTTCAAGTCAAGTTTTCGTCACCCTACAGACCTGAGGGTAATAGTGTAGTTGAACGAATGAACCGTGATTTAAAGCAATCTTTGACAGCCCGAGTTATAGGCACTGGCAGAAACTGGCTGGCTCACCTATATGGCGTGCAGCGTGCTCTTAATAATCTCCCTAGAAGGTCTCTGGGTGGGCGGACCCCATACGAAATGCTCTTTGGCATCAAGATGTACGTCCCTGACCTTGACGGTCTAGACTCTGTGGTTCGCGCCACTTCCTTTGACGCAGATGAACATTGCAATGTTTTACAGAATCTACAAAAGACCAGAGACAGTCTTGCAAAGGAACATTTGCCCTCCACATCGGATGATGCGTTGCAGATCCCGGTAGTTGGCTGGCTACCCCAGGTTGGAGAACTGGTTCGAGAGAAGATCGACAACAAGAAAGAGTTTGGTCCCTCCAATCGAGCTCCAGTCCCAGTGCTTGGAGTGAAGGGCACAAGAACGGTCATTTTACCACCACTTCCAGGTCGTAAGGAAAACAGGTTTATTTCTATTGACAATGTCAAGATACACAGAGTGGCCGATTCTTCTTAGCATGACACCAGCTGTTTCCTGTCCTTCCATTGTGAGAAATTCAATTATGCCCACTGCTTCTAATATTGAACCTGAAGTGGCCATCGAATTACCTGCTGTTTCCAGTCCTTTATTAAATAATTTACCGGGAACTAACATTGATGAGACAGACTATGCCTATCCCACTGATTTGTCCATACCTGACCTGCAAGCACGTTTAGCCACAGATTCCAGATTTTCTTTTGACTCTGTTTCTCTTACCTCGAAGGAACACTCTCGAGTTGCAGTTTATGCAAGCCTGTTTAAAAAACATTTTTTAATACCACCTTGGACTTACATTTGGCTGGTCCTTGCTTCGATTTACATTTTTATGTCAGTTGGTTTTGTGTTTTATTTTTTTCGAATCATCAATGGACATTATGTCGAGGAAAGAACATGCATTACTCATTTGAATGGAACTTTGGCCCCACTTTCCTCTTCACATTCTACACACAGATTAAAAAGAGACTTGACTTTGGTTAACATCACAGCATGGCCTGTTCTGGATGGAATCGCGTGGGATGCAGTTCGGTTTCAAATTCATGGCCCAACGGAAGTCGTTAATGTTCCTAATGTACTTAGAGTGAATATGGGGGATGTGGTGAAACAAAACATTCGTTCTGATGATTGGGATGTTAATGCTGTGGAAAGTTTGTTTTCTGATTTGAAATACTATGCTGCTTTTGATGCTGAGGATTTATATTTAGAATCTGCTAATTATGGTGAATTGTTCTGTTACCAACATTATGGCAATCACTTCTTACACAAGACATCTTCCCGAAGGGATGCTGTTAATTTTACTCAGTGGGAACATTGCCCAGCACCTACACAAGGGAGTTCAGAAACGTTTCTTAAAAAGTATACTTATTTCACTGACTTTAATCAGTCCAATCCCGAGTCCTTTTATTTTAGATTTCACAAACAGCCACTGTCCAAGGTTAGACTTACAAATACAAAATTGTTGTATTCGAAGGCCTTCCTAGATCAATTAGTTACTGGGGGGTATGAGTTATGGAAGGAAACCATAGACCTTAAATCGGTTTGGGGTTCAAGGGCCTGGCAGGTACGAGGCACTGAGGCTTTGCACCGTGCATGTCTCATCCCGAATCATATGTTGTTTTTAAATGAAACCATTTCCCAGACCACATGCTTTGGATTGGCTACATCTAAAAGGTTAAACACCCCGTCTTTCCCAGAGTTGGAGGAATATGAGGATTGGAGTAATTTTACTCAATTGTCCATTAAAGATATAGAGGCTCTGCTTCTTAATTCCTCCTTTAATATTTCCAGTATGAATCCTAAGGGTTGGCTGCTTTGGCACCGTAGTGCTGATTCTTGCCAAAAAAGATTTTTGAATATAACTGACGGTTTTAAGACTGTTAGATCTGATCCCCGGTTTGATTTGAGTCATACTGTCACCTCTTACTCTGTGGGCAAGTTGTGTCAAGCTTGGCTGAAACATTCAACTTTACCTGCGGTTAAGTATCACCTTTCCAAACTGAATGCAGACGTGGATTTGAATGATTTCATTAGAGGCCCAGCTAGTGGCAGGTCGAAAAGGTGGTTATATGGGGTTTACAATGAAATTTGGAAACTGTCACAGATTGAGGCTGCTACACGCCTTAGGGCTATTGATCAGGCAAATCTTGAGAAAGTGCTTGCAGTTGTTGACAATAGCATTAACGTGCTTTCCTCTAGAATTTACACATTGGATAATATTGTGTCGTCTGTTGTTGATATTGTGCATGATGAAGTGTCAGTATTATACCATGGTCAAAATCAATTACGGTCAATCATGCAGTTTGCATGGACACTTCAGACTCTGAAAATGGGTAAAGTTCCCTGGGGATACATGAACGTTTCCTCTTTATTTGCACCATTTAATTTGACTGACAAACAACGCTTGCTTTCAATGCGTGATGCTTCCTTTTCTATGTTACATATTGAAAGGTTGGAATCTTTACCTTTTTCTGTGGCAGAAGCCACTGCTGCTACGTGGCTTATCCACGGTTTAATAACACTGCCTTTTGCTTTATATAAGTTTTCAAATTGTATGAAATATGTGCCAATAGGTCGTTTTGAACCCTTAGGTAGCGGTTTTCTTCATGAGGTCTGGTCGCTCCCATACACATACAGATGTTTCAAGGATGAACAGAAGGTTTATCTAACAGGGGAGGAGTGTACTGAGACGCCAGATCATTCTTTAATGTGCAGACACATACAGTTACACGGTTCATGTAACAAGGACCGACCGAATATGGCTTGCGTTTTACAGGGCACGCCAGTTCCGGCTATCATCCCCATGTTTAAATTGTTAGAAAATGGTAGTTATTTGATGCTCAATAATGAAAACTGTTGTGGGTTAATTAAAGGTATAGCTTTCATAGTAACAGTAAGTGAGCGAGTTAATTGCTGCAGAAATGTTCTTTATCCTCCCACGCGTGAACATAGGGAGTCTTCCATTTGGCCACAGATACCGACCTTGGGAGCAGAATTCAGCGGCATGGCTAGAATAAGAGCTCTTTTGTCCCAGAAAGAGGTGGCCTTGAGCTCGGCCCGTGAAACTTTCGTGCTTCACATTGCTAACACCCGTACGGAGGTTCAGGCTCTTTTAAATACTGATTTGCCTTTGCATTTCGGAGCCATGGTTCGTTCTATCTTTAACGCATCCTCCACAACGGGCCTAGCACATTTTTTTAAAGTTGTTAGCAGTGGTCTCGTGACTTCCTTTGAGAAGATTTTTGGAGTCATCCCTGCCTTCTTCCATTCTATTTTTTCATCCTTATTTGGAGGGTTCCCGTTTTTTCTTGCATTAGCGGCTGGCGCTTTGGTGGTTTTCTGCCTTTTTAAATATGGATGCCCTTCCTGTGCAAGACCACGCTCAACTGCTAATGACGCGGTTTCGCAACCGCATGCTTGATTATTATGGCACACTGCCGTTGGCGACTCTAAGCACGGCGTTTGGATTATCTTTTCGGTTCTCCTATTTCACCTGTGTCCAGCCTGTATTTCGCTGCCTGACCTGTGATTTCCTTTGGGCCATTGATTTGTGTCTCTGCGGACCGATTTCTTCTGACGTCGATTTTGATCAACTGATGAGTCCTATCATTGCTCACGAGTTGGTTTGTTCTGACGAAAGGATTATGGCCTTAGCGGTGGCACATGGACTAATGGGTCCCTGGGATGTATTGTCGGCAGCGCAAAATTTCTTGGAACGAAGTTTTCTTGAAAACCCACCGAGCTGTCCTCTGATGGTTATAGAGGATCCGGTGCTGGGAGATCACGTATGTTCCTTTCATCTTTTAAATTGGATGGCTGAACTGTTTTCGGATGAGGACAGTGACTTCCTCCTGGAGGCTGTTGCAGCTTACTTTTCATATACAGTCTTATCATAAACACTGCCTCGAATTGACATGCTGATTAATAGCATTTCCTTGATTTTATTGACTTTTGGTCAAGACATTTTATTTTTGCTTGCCTATTGGCTTGAGCCACATTATACTTTTGGGCTATTTTTTAGCATTAGTTTTTATAATTGAATTTTTATTCATGCTCGTTTATTGTTGGATTCTGCTCTCATGTGATGGCACTTCTGTTATCTTATTTAGTCCGTTCTCGGATCATGGGGGGGTGTTAGATAGCTCCTATATATCCTTATATCGTGTTAAGTTAGCATAGGTACATTTTAGGTTTAAACGCCATTTTTCCTTTCTTGCAACTTCTGCACACGACCCTTAATTGTTGACTTAGCTTTCAACCTAGTGGTTTTCCGTGGTGTATGTGAGAATAATATGTTATTGCTCTGATATCAGTTTTGTTTAATAAACCATGGCTGCACGGAGAGTGCTGAAGTTTCAGGAGCAACACGATATGGAATTGTTATGAGGTCTGATCTCCACGCCTTCATAGTCATAACACAAGTGCAGCCTTTGCCAACTTGGGCTTGAGGCGGGATTGATATTGCTTTGCACGAGAATTGTTAACACACTTGATGCGCTGCACATGCAGAGAGAGCTGGTGTATGCTGATGTGATTCCTTCATGCTAGGACA
Source organism: Lissotriton helveticus (assembly GCF_964261635.1). Lineage (NCBI taxonomy): Eukaryota > Metazoa > Chordata > Amphibia > Caudata > Salamandridae > Lissotriton > Lissotriton helveticus. The sequence continues at coordinate 30,893,815 of NC_136072.1, read as the reverse complement.
CTAAGGTATGGGCCCGCCATAAAACAACCCAAAGAGACCTTCTTAGCTAATAATATAATATATGTGTTAGGGAGGGTGAGATATAAGTGTTGTTGACTCTTATTCATTACAGCATGTTAACATGCTGTCACCATTCGCTTTTTATGTCTTAGTAACTATGCTGATAATTTTGATACTGATAATAGGTATACTTGTATTATCTAAGATACTGCGCCTGAGAAGACGGCATTAGTAAATAAACATTTCAAATGCACATGTGTCTTCTTTACTCCATGTTCGGGTTTGTAATGATAATATAACAAAAGAGTGTTCATGAGTTCCACGTACCCTGAGGTACTGTAAGTTCATGTTCTGGTTTGTCTAAACATTGGGAGTTTGATATGTCCAATGAGACACTGTAGCTAGCTCGGTAAGGGGTGAGTTGGTTGCTAAGGTAAGTTTTGGGACACCCTAATTTGCCGAGGTTCCACTCCTCTGTGCACAGTTCTGTGTGAGAACAGAAACCCTGCGACATTCCTTTGTGAAGTGCACAAGATCATAAACTTTCACAAAAGTGTAAAATATCCTTTGTGAATTAGGCCATCTATGTGTCCTTTTATCTTACATACTCAACTTTGGCTTGAGAGAATATTCCATCTGATACATTGGTCGTCAAACATGAAGCAAAAACGTATTAAGGCCCTTAGTTTGAACAGTGAAAACAATTACATATTCAAAAATATAATCCAAAAAAATTAGACGTCAAGAGATGAAAAAAGATGAAAAAGAAAAATATAGAACATAGGAAAGAATAGAAGACAAAAGAAAGGAAAAATTATATTTAAAGACACATGATAAAATAAACGATGTTTGGGAGTCGCATGGAAAACAGCAATAAAGACAAATTATGAAATTAAAATTTTACCTGCATTTGAAGTTGGTGTGCTTGTTTTTTCAGATGTCACCGTGGCAGTTTCCATAGAAGTAGGATTTGTTTTTTCTTGTTACAGGAGAAGAAACGTTTGCCATTAATATTGTGAATGACCTAATGTAGTAACCTCAAATTGATATTAGCGATTCTTACAGGAAAAGGGACCAGATTAGGTCCTCATTATGATTGTGCCAATATATTGTCATCATTTCCCACTTTCAGAAATCTTGTTATTGTGGGTTTGAGATCTTTCAGATTGGTGAAATAATGATACCATACGTTTTGGGAGAACAACAAGCAAGCATCACCCTAACTTTGGCAATTTCCATCTTTTTCCAAGTATTCAATCTGAAGATTATCACAGCTAAAGCTAGTGAATTTCTATTCTGTAATGTTACTGACCAGTAGTGTTGCTGACAACCTAAAATTTCCAATGGGTATGCAATCTCCGTACTCTGCCCTACCGAAATTAATGTGTCACTTGTATTGAGGATTTTACTGTAGACTCAGTTTTATGTCAAAGTATGCTACAGCTAAGAAGCAATGGATGCCCCTTTGCTGTTTAGTTCTCTATTGATATTTGAAAAGTCACGATCGACTGGGCAGTATTTCTTTTTGATGCAGTGGATGTCTCTCAATCACCAAAATATTATTTAGGCCCTTTATTCAACAAAATGTTCAAGTATTAAAAAAAAATGAAATGTACATGCACAAGATTTTTAACATGTGATATACTATTGAAATAGATGGTGGAAAGAAAAAAATAAGGAACAGAAAAAGTAAAAAACACATGAGAATGTCTACTAAATTTGTAGGAAGCATTTAAAGAGTAACAAACAAAAAATATAAACAAATAAAGATACCTGCTGTTGAAGTTGAGATGATTGTACTTGCTGATTCCACTGTGGTGGTTCCTGTGTAAGTAGGTATTGTTGTTTCTTGTTACAGGGGAAAAATCACAAGTCATTAAAAAAGGGAATGAACTGAATCACTAATCTGAAACTGATATAAGTAATGGTTAAAATACTATGTACCAGATTTAGTAGCTCATACGTTGGTCATGATAGTTACTATAATTTTAGTTTTTTCAGAATTCCTACTAATACAGGTTTCAACTCTTTCAGAATGCTGAAATATTTAAAACGTATGTTTTCGGGAATAATATGCAGATAATAGAATTACTGTGCCAATTCCAAAATGCAATCTCTGTATTCTGTCTGTAAGCTGTTGCACCTTACAGCTAGTAATTCCTCTAGGTGAAGTGCAACCAACAAGAGGTATTCCTGCTAAATGTATAATTCTCGATGCCACATAAATTTGGATTCACAGTATTTTTAACTAACAGGACAGTCCCAGTGAGGATTTTGTCGTGGATTCAGATTGACAAGTAAGCAGTCTTTAGTCAAACAGAAGCACATGCTCTATCTGAACATTTAAGGCCTGATTGTCAAAGGCAATCTTACACTTTTGAGTAAGTTTATGATTTTTTCAAATTTATAAAAATTAATTTAAAAGTAGTATATTTATGACTACCTACCTTTCAATGAGCAGAGTCTCCATGACCTGTGTGGAAACTTCGCAGTCGTAAAGATACTTCTTGTAAAATTCCTTTGTGAAGTGCACAAGATCATAAACTTTCACAAAAGTGTAAAATATCCTTTGTGAATTAGGCCATCTATGTGTCCTTTTATCTTACATACTCAACTTTGGCTTGAGGGAATATTCCATCTGCTACATTGGTCGTCAAACATGAAGCAAAAACGTATTAAGGCCCTTAGTTTGAACAGTGAAAACAATTACATATTCAAAAATATAATCCAAAAAAATTAGACGTCAAGAGATGAAAAAAGATGAAAAAGAAAAATATAGAACATAGGAAAGAATAGAAGACAAAAGAAAGGAAAAATTCTATTTAAAGACACATGATGAAATAAACGATGTTTGGGAGTCGCATGGAAAACAGCAATAAAGACAAATTATGAAATTTAAATTTTACCTGCATTTGAAGTTGGTGTGCTTGTTTTTTCAGATGTCACCGTGGCAGTTTCCATAGAAGTAGGATTTGTTGTTTCTTGTTACAGGAGAAGAAGCGTTTGCCATTAATATTGTGAATGACCTAATGTAGTAACCTCAAATTAATATTAGCGATTCTTACAGGAAAAGGGACCAGATTAGGTCCTCATTATGATTGTGCCAATATATTGTCATCATTTCCCACTTTCAGAAATCTTGTTATTGTGGGTTTGAGATCTTTCAGATTGGTGAAATAATGATACCATACGTTTTGGGAGAACAACAAGCAAGCATCACCCTAACTTTGGCAATTTCCATCTTTTTCCAAGTATTCAATCTGAAGATTATCACAGCTAAAGCTAGTGAATTTCTATTCTGTAATGTTACTGACCAGTAGTGTTGCTGACAACCTAAAATTTCCAATGGGTATGCAATCTCCGTACTCTGCCCTACCGAAATTAATGTGTCACTTGTATTGAGGATTTTACTGTAGACTCAGTTTTATGTCAAAGTATGCTACAGCTAAGAAGCAATGGATGCCCCTTTGCTGTTTAGTTCTCTATTGATATTTGAAAAGTCACGATCGACTGGGCAGTATTTCTTTTTGATGCAGTGGATGTCTCTCAATCACCAAAATATTATTTAGGCCCTTTATTCAACAAAATGTTCAAGTATTAAAAAAAAATGAAATGTACATGCACAAGATTTTTAACATGTGATATACTATTGAAATAGATGGTGGAAAGAAAAAAATAAGGAACAGAAAAAGTAAAAAACACATGAGAATGTCTACTAAATTTGTAGGAAGCATTTAAAGAGTAACAAACAAAAAATATAAACAAATAAAGATACCTGCTGTTGAAGTTGAGATGATTGTACTTGCTGATTCCACTGTGGTGGTTCCTGTGTAAGTAGGTATTGTTGTTTCTTGTTACAGGGGAAAAATCACAAGTCATTAAAAAAGGGAATGAACTGAATCACTAATCTGAAACTGATATAAGTAATGGTTAAAATACTATGTACCAGATTTAGTAGCTCATACGTTGGTCATGATAGTTACTATAATTTTAGTTTTTTCAGAATTCCTACTAATACAGGTTTCAACTCTTTCAGAATGCTGAAATAATTAAAACGTATGTTTTCGGGAATATTATGCAGATAATAGAATTACTGTGCCAATTCCAAAATGCAATCTCTGTATTCTGTCTGTAGGCTGTTGCACCTTACAGCTAGTAATTCCTCTAGGTGAAGTGCAACAAACAAGAGGTATTCCTGCTAAATGTATAATTCTCAATGCCACATAAATTTAGATTCACAGTATTTTTAACTAACAGGACAGTCCCAGTGAGGATTTTGTCGTGGATTCAGATTGACAAATAAGCAGTCTTTAGTCAAACAGAAGCACATGCTCTATCTGAACATTTAAGGCCTGATTGTCAAAGGCAACCTTACACTTTTGAGTAAGTTTATGATTTTTTCAAATTTATAAAAATTAGTTTAAAAGTAGTATATTTATGACTACCTACCTTCCAATGAGCAGACTCTCCATGACCTGTGTGGAAACTTCGCAGTCGTAAAGATACTTCTTGTAAAATTCCTTTGTGAAGTGCACAAGATCATAAACTTGCACAAAAGTGTAAAATATCCTTTGTGAATTAGGCCATCTATGTGTCCTTTTATCTTACATACTCAACTTTGGCTTGAGAGAATATTCCATCTGCTACATTGGTCGTCAAACATGTACCAAAAACGTATTAAGGCCCTTAGTTTGAACAGTGAAAACAATTACATATTCAAAAATATAATCCAAAAAAATTAGACGTCAAGAGATGAAAAAAGATGAAAAAGAAATATATAGAACATAGGAAAGAATAGAAGACAAAAGAAAGGAAACATTCTATTTAAAGACACATGATGAAATAAACGATGTTTGGGAGTCGCATGGAAAACAGCAATAAAGACAAATTATGAAATGAAAATTTTACCTGCATTTGAAGTTGGTGTGCTTGTTTTTTCAGATGTCAACGTGGCAGTTTCCATAGAAGTAGGATTTGTTGTTTCTTGTTACAGGAGAAGAAGCGTTTGCCATTAATATTGTGAATGACCTAATGTAGTAACCTCAAATTGATATTAGCGATTCTTACAGGAAAAGGGACCAGATTAGGTCCTCATTATGATTGTGCCAATATATTGTTACCATTTCCCACTTTCAGAAATCTTGTTATTGTGGGTTTGAGCTCTTTCAGATTGGTGAAATAATGATAACATAAGTTTTGGGAGAACAACAAGCAAGCATCACCCTAACTTTGGCAATTTCCATCTTTTTCCAAGTATTCCATCTGAAGATTATCACAGCTAAAGCTAGTGAATTTCTATTCTGTAATGTTACTGACCAGTAGTGTTGCTGACAATCTAAAATTTCCAATGGGTATGCATTCTCCGTATTCTGCCCTACCGAAATTAATGTGTCACTTGTATTGAGGATTTTACTGTAGACTCAGTTTTATGTCAAAGTATGCTACAGCTAAGAAGCAATGGATGCCCCTTTGCTGTTTAGTTCTCTATTGATATTTGAAAAGTCACGATTGACTGGGCAGTATCTCTTTTTGATGCAGTGGATGTCTCTCAATCACCAAAATATTATTTAGGCCCTTTATTCAACAAAATGTTCAAGTATTAAAAAAAAATGAAATGTACATGCACAAGATTTTTAACATGTGATATACTATTGAAATAGATGGTGGAAAGAAAAAAAATAAGGAACAGAAAAAGTAAAAAACACATGAGAATGTCTACTAAATTTGTAGGAAGCATTTAAAGAGTAACAAACAAAAAATATAAACAAATAAAGATACCTGCTGTTGAAGTTGAGATGATTGTACTTGCTGATTCCACTGTGGTGGTTCCTGTGTAAGTAGGTATTGTTGTTTCTTGTTACAGGGGAAAAATCACAAGTCATTAAAAAAAGGGAATGAACTGAATCACTAATCTGAAACTGATATAAGTAATGGTTAAAATACTATGTACCAGATTTAGTAGCTCATACGTTGGTCATGATAGTTACTATAATTTTAGTTTTTTCAGAATTCCTACTAATACAGGTTTCAACTCTTTCAGAATGCTGAAATAATTAAAACGTATGTTTTCGGGAATATTATGCAGATAATAGAATTACTGTGCCAATTCCAAAATGCAATCTCTGTATTCTGTCTGTAGGCTGTTGCACCTTACAGCTAGTAATTCCTCTAGGTGAAGTGCAACAAACAAGAGGTATTCCTGCTAAATGTATAATTCTCAATGCCACATAAATGTAGATTCACAGTATTTTTAACTAACAGGACAGTCCCAGTGAGGATTTTGTCGTGGATTCAGATTGACAAGTAAGCAGTCTTTAGTCAAACAGAAGCACATGCTCTATCTGAAAATTTAAGGCCTGATTGTCAAAGGCAACCTTACACTTTTGAGTAAGTTTATGATTTTTTCAAATTTATAAAAATGTATTTAAAAGTAGTATATTCATGACTACCTACCTTTCAATGAGCAGAGTCTCCGTGACCTGTGTGGAAACTTCGCAGTCGTAAAGATACTACTTGTAAAGTTCCTTTGTGAAGTGCACAAGATCATAAACTTGCACAAAAGTGTAAAATATCCTTTGTGAATTAGGCCATCTATGTGTCCTTTTATCTTACATACTCAACTTTGGCTTGAAAGAATATTCCATCTGCTACATTGGTCGGCAAACATGTACCAAAAACGTATTAAGGCCCTTAGTTTGAACAGTGAAAACAATTACATATTCAAAAATATAATCCCAAAAAATTAGACGTCAAGAGATGAAAAAAGATGAAAAAGAAAAATATAGAACATAGGAAAGAATAGAAGACAAAAGAAATGAAACATTCTATTTAAAGACACATGATGAAATAAACGATGTTTGGGAGTCGCATGGAAAACAGCAATAAAGACAAATTATGAAATTAAAATTTTACCTGCATTTGAAGTTGGTGTGCTTGTTTTTTCAGATGTCACCGTGGCAGTTTCCATAGAAGTAGGATTTGTTGTTTCTTGTTACAGGAGAAGAAGCGTTTGCCATTAATATTGTGAATGACCTAATGTAGTAACCTCAAATTGATATTAGCGATTCTTACAGGAAAAGGGACCAGATTAGGTCCTCATTATGATTGTGCCAATATATTGTCATCATTTCCCACTTTCATAAATCTTGTTATTGTGGGTTTGAGATCTTTCAGATTGGTGAAATAATGATAACATAAGTTTTGGGAGAACAACAAGCAAGCATCACCCTAACTTTGGCAATTTCCATCTTTTTCCAAGTATTCAATCTGAAGATTATCACAGCTAAAGCTGGTGAATTTCTATTCTGTAATGTTACTGACCAGTAGTGTTGCTGACAATCTAAAATTTCCAATGGGTATGCAATCTCCGTACTCTGCCCTACCGAAATTAATGTGTCACTTGTATTGAGGATTTTACTGTAGACTCAGTTTTATGTCAAAGTATGCTACAGCTAAGAAGCAATGGATGCCCCTTTGCTGTTTAGTTCTCTATTGATATTTGAAAAGTCACGATCGACTGGGCAGTATTTCTTTTTGATGCAGTGGATGTCTCTCAATCACCAAAATATTATTTAGGCCCTTTATTCAACAAAATGTTCAAGTATTAAAAAAAAATTAAATGTACATGCACAAGATTTTTAACATGTGATATACTATTGAAATAGATGCTGGAAAGAAAAAAATAAGGAACAGAAAAAGTAAAAAACACATGAGAATGTCTACTAAATTTGTAGGAAGCATTTAAAGAGTAACAAACAAAAAATATAAACAAATAAAGATACCTGCTGTTGAAGTTGAGATGATTGTACTTGCTGATTCCACTGTGGTGGTTCCTGTGTAAGTAGGTATTGTTGTTTCTTGTTACAGGGGAAAAATCACAAGTCATTAAAAAAGGGAATGAACTGAATCACTAATCTGAAACTGATATAAGTAATGGTTAAAATACTATGTACCAGATTTAGTAGCTCATACGTTGGTCATGATAGTTACTATAATTTTAGTTTTTTCAGAATTCCTACTAATACAGGTTTCAACTCTTTCAGAATGCTGAAATAATTAAAACGTATGTTTTCGGGAATATTATGCAGATAATAGAATTACTGTGCCAATTCCAAAATGCAATCTCTGTATTCTGTCTGTAGGCTGTTGCACCTTACAGCTAGTAATTCCTCTAGGTGAAGTGCAACAAACAAGAGGTATTCCTGCTAAATGTATAATTCTCAATGCCACATAAATTTAGATTCACAGTATTTTTAACTAACAGGAGAGTCCCAGTGAGGATTTTGTCGTGAATTCAGATTGACAAGTAAGCAGTCTTTAGTCAAACAGAAGCACATGCTCTATCTGAAAATGTAAGGCCTGATTGTCAAAGGCAACCGTACACTTTTGAGTAAGTTTATGATTTTTTCAAATTTATAAAAATTTATTTAAAAGTAGTATATTTATGACTACCTACCTTTCAATGAGCAGAGTCTCCGTGACCTGTGTGGAAACTTCGCAGTCGTAAAGATACTACTTGTAAAGTTCCTTTGTGAAGTGCACAAGATCATAAACTTGCACAAAAGTGTAAAATATCCTTTGTGAATTAGGCCATCTATGTGTCCTTTTATCTTACATACTCAACTTTGGCTTGAAAGAATATTCCATCTGCTACATTGGTCGTCAAACATGTACCAAAAACGTATTAAGGCCCTTAGTTTGAACAGTGAAAACAATTACATATTCAAAAATATAATCCCAAAAAATTAGATGTCAAGAGATAAAAAAGATGAAAAAGAAAAATATAGAACATAGGAAAGAATAGAAGACAAAAGAAATGAAAAATTCTATTTAAAGACACATGATGAAATAAACGATGTTTGGGAGTCGCATGGAAAACTGCAATAAAGACAAATTATGAAATAAAAATTTTATCTGCATTTGAAGTTGGTGTGCTTGTTTTTTCAGATGTCACCGTGGCAATTTCCATAGAAGTAGGATTTGTTGTTTCTTGTTACAGGAGAAGAAGCGTTTGCCATTAATATTGTGAATTACCTAATGTAGTAACCTCAAATTGATATTAGCGATTATTACAGGAAAAGGGACCAGATTAGGTCCTCATTATGATTGTGCCAATATATTGTCATCATTTCCCACTTTCAGAAATCTTGTTATTGTGGTTTTGAGCTCTTTCAGATTGGTGAAATAATGATAACATAAGTTTTGGGAAAACAACAAGCAAGCATCACCCTAACTTTGGCAATTTCCATCTTTTTTCAAGTATTCCATCTGAAGATTATCACAGCTAAAGCTAGTGAATTTCTATTCTGTAATGTTACTGACCAGTAGTGTTGCTGACAATCTAAAATTTCCAATGGGTATGCAATCTCCGTACTCTGCCCTACCGAAATTAATGTGTCACTTGTATTGAGGATTTTACTGTAGACTCAGTTTTATGTCAAAGTATGCTACAGCTAAGAAGCAATAGATGCCCCTTTGCTGTTTAGTTCTCCATTGATATTTGAAAAGTCATGATCGACTTGGCAGTATTTCTTTTTGATGCAGTGGATGTCTCTCAATCACCAAAATATTATTTAGGCCCTTTATTCAACAGAATGTTCAAGTATTAAAAAAAAATGAAATGTACATGCACAAGATTTTTAACATGTGATATACTATTGAAATAGATGGTGGGAAGAAAAAAAATATGGAACAGAAAAAGTTAAAAACACATGAGAATGTCTACTAAATTTGTAGGAAGCATTTAAAGAGTAACAAACAAAAAATATAAACAAATAAAGATACCTGCTGTTGAAGTTGAGATGATTGTACTTGCTGATTCCACTGTGGTGGTTCCTGTGTAAGTAGGTATTGTTGTTTCTTGTTACAGGGGAAAAATCACAAGTCATTAAAAAAGGGAATGAACTGAATCACTAATCTGAAACTGATATAAGTAATGGTTAAAATACTATGTACCAGATTTAGTAGCTCATACGTTGGTCATGATAGTTACTATAATTTTAGTTTTTTCAGAATTCCTACTAATACAGGTTTCAACTCTTTCAGAATGCTGAAATATTTAAAACGTATGTTTTCGGGAATAATATGCAGATAATAGAATTACTGTGCCAATTCCAAAATGCAATCTCTGTATTCTGTCTGTAAGCTGTTGCACCTTACAGCTAGTAATTCCTCTAGGAGAAGTGCAACAAACAAGAGGTATTCCTGCTAAATGTATATTCTCAGTGCCACATAAATTTAGATTTACAGTATTTTTAACTAACAGGACAGTCCCAGTGAGGATTTTGTCGTGGATTCAGATTGACAAGTAAGCAGTCTTTAGTCAAACAGAAGCACATGCTCTATCTGAACATTTAAGGCCTGATTGTCAAAGGCAACCTTACACTTTTGAGTAAGTTTATGATTTTTTCAAATTTATAAAAATTAATTTAAAAGTAGTATATTTATGACAACCTACCTTTCAATGAGCAGAGTCTCCCTGACCTGTGTGGAAACTTCGCAGTCGTAAAGATACTACTTGTAAAGTTCCTTTGTGAAGTGCACAAGATCATAAACTTGCACAAAAGTGTAAAATATCCTTTGTGAATTAGGCCATCTATGTGTCCTTTTATCTTACATACTCAACTTTGGCTTGAGAGAATATTCCATCTGCTACATCGGTCATCAAACATGTACCAAAAACGTATTAAGGCCCTTAGTTTGAACAGTGAAAACAATTACATATTCAAAAATATAATCCAAAAAAATGAGACGTCAAGAGATGAAAAAAGATGAAAAAGAAATATATAGAACATAGGAAAGAATAGAAGACAAAAGAAAGGAAACATTCTATTTAAAGACACATGATGAAATACACGATGTTTGGGAGTCGCATGGAAAACAGAAATAAAGACAAATTATGAAATGAAAATTTTACCTGCATTTGAAGTTGGTGTGCTTGTTTTTTCAGATGTCACCGTGGCAGTTTCCATAGAAGTAGGATTTGTTGTTTCTTGTTACAGGAGAAGAAGCGTTTGCCATTAATATTGTGAATGACCTAATGTAGTAACCTCAAATTGATATTAGCGATTCTTACAGGAAAAGGGACCAGATTAGGTCCTCATTATGATTGTGCCAATATATTGTTATCATTTCCCACTTTCAGAAATCTTGTTATTGTGGGTTTGAGCTCTTTCAGATTGGTGAAATAATGATAACATAAGTTTTGGGAGAACAACAAGCAAGCATCACCCTAACTTTGGCAATTTCCATCTTTTTCCAAGTATTCAATCTGAAGATTATCACAGCTAAAGCTAGTGAATTTCTATTCTGTAATGTTACTGACCAGTAGTTTTGCTGACAATCTAAAATTTCCAATGGGTATGCAATCTACGTACTCTGCCCTACCGAAATTAATGTGTCACTTGTATTGAGAATTTTACTGTAGACTCAGTTTTATGTCAAAGTATGCTACAGCTAAGAAGCAATGGATGCCCCTTTGCTGTTTAGTTCTCTATTGATATTTGAAAAGTCACGATCAACTGAGCAGTATTTCTTTTTGATGCAGTGGATGTCTCTCAATCACCAAAATATTATTTAGGCCCTTTATTCAACAAAATGTTCAAGTATTAAAATAAAATGAAATGTAAATGCAGAAGATTTTTAACATGTGATATACTATTGAAATAGATGGTGGGAAGAAAAAAAATAAGGAACAGAAAAAGTTAAAAACACATGAGAATATCTACTAAATTTGTAGGAAGCATTTAAAGAGTAACAAACAAAAAATATAAACAAATAAAGATACCTGCTGTTGAAGTTGAGATGATTGTACTTGCTGATTCCACTGTGGTGGTTCCTGTGTAAGTAGGTATTGTTGTTTCTTGTTACAGGGGAAAAATCACAAGTCATTAAAAAAGGGAATGAACTGAATCACTAATCTGAAACTGATATAAGTAATGGTTAAAATACTACGTACCAGATTTAGTAGCTTTTATACGTTGGTCATGATAGTTACTATAATTTCAGTTTTTTCAGAATTCCTACTAATACAGGTTTCAACTCTTTCAGAATGCTGAAATAATTAAAACGTATGTTTTCGGGAATAATATGCAGATAATAGAATTACTTTGCCAATTCCAAAATGCAATCTCTGTATTCTCTCTGTAAGCTGTTGCACCTTACAGCTAGTAATTCCTCTAGGTGAAGTGCAACAAAGAAGAGGTATTCCTGCTAAATGTATAATTCTCAATGCCACATAAATTTAGATTTACAGTATTTTTAACTAACAGGACAGTCCCAGTGAGGATTTTGTCGTGGATTCAGATTGACAAGTAAGCAGTCTTTAGTCAAACAGAAGCACATGCTCTATCTGAACATTTAAGGCCTGATTGTCAAAGGCAACCTTACACTTTAGAGTAAGTTTATGATTTTTTCAAATTTATAAAAATTAATTTAAAAGTAGTATATTTATGACTACCTACCTTTCAATGAGCAGAGTCTCCATGACCTGTGTGGAAACTTTGCAGTCGTAAAGATACTACTTGTAAAATTCCTTTGTGAAGTGCACAAGATCATAAACTTGCACAAAAGTGTAAAATATCCTTTGTGAATTAGGCCATCTATGTGTCCTTTTATCTTACATACTCAACTTTGGCTTGAAAGAATATTCCATCTGCTACATTGGTCGGCAAACATGTACCAAAAACGTATTAAGGCCCTTAGTTTGAACAGTGAAAACAATTACATATTCAAAAATATAATCCAAAAAAATTAGACGTCAAGAGATGAAAAAAGATGAAAAAGAAAAATATAGAACATAGGAAAGAATAGAAGACAAAAGAAAGGAAAAATTCTATTTAAAGACACATGATGAAATAAACGATGTTTGGGAGTCGCATGGAAAACAGCAATAAAGACAAATTATGTAATTAAAATTTTACCTGCATTTGAAGTTGGTGTGCTTGTTTTTTCAGATGTCACCGTGGCAGTTTCCATAGAAGTAGGATTTGTTGTTTCTTGTTACAGGAGAAGAAGCGTTTGCCATTAATATTGTGAATGACCTAATGTAGTAACCTCAAATTGATATTAGCGATTCTTACAGGAAAAGGGACCAGATTAGGTCCTCATTATGATTGTGCCAATATATTGTCATCATTTCCCACTTTCAGAAATCTTGTTATTGTGGGTTTGAGATCTTTCAGATTGGTGAAATAATGATAACATAAGTTTTGGGAGAACAAAAAGCAAGCATCACCCTAACTTTGGCAATTTCCATCTTTTTCCAAGTATTCAATCTGAAGATTATCACAGCTAAAGCTGGTGAATTTCTATTCTGTAATGTTACTGACCAGTAGTGTTGCTGACAATCTAAAATTTCCAATGGGTATGCAATCTCCGTACTCTGCCCTACCGAAATTAATGTGTCACTTGTATTGAGGATTTTACTGTAGACTCAGTTTTATGTCAAAGTATGCTACAGCTAAGAAGCAATGGATGCCCCTTTGCTGTTTAGTTCTCCATTGATATTTGAAAAGTCACGATCGACTGGGCAGTATTTCTTTTTGATGCAGTGGATGTCTCTCAATCACCAAAATATTATTTAGGCCCTTTATTCAACAAAATGTTCAAGTATTAAAAAAAAATTAAATGTACATGCACAAGATTTTTAACATGTGATATACTATTGAAATAGATGCTGGAAAGAAAAAAATAAGGAACAGAAAAAGTAAAAAACACATGAGAATGTCTACTAAATTTGTAGGAAGCATTTAAAGAGTAACAAACAAAAAATATAAACAAATAAAGATACCTGCTGTTGAAGTTGAGATGATTGTACTTGCTGATTCCACTGTGGTGGTTCCTGTGTAAGTAGGTATTGTTGTTTCTTGTTACAGGGGAAAAATCACAAGTCATTAAAAAAGGGAATGAACTGAATCACTAATCTGAAACTGATATAAGTAATGGTTAAAATACTATGTACCAGATTTAGTAGCTCATACGTTGGTCATGATAGTTACTATAATTTTAGTTTTTTCAGAATTCCTACTAATACAGGTTTCAACTCTTTCAGAATGCTGAAATAATTAAAACGTATGTTTTCGGGAATATTATGCAGATAATAGAATTACTGTGCCAATTCCAAAATGCAAACTCTGTATTCTGTCTGTAGGCTGTTGCACCTTACAGCTAGTAATTCCTCTAGGTGAAGTGCAACAAACAAGAGGTATTCCTGCTAAATGTATAATTCTCAATGCCACATAAATTTAGATTCACAGTATTTTTAACTAACAGGAGAGTCCCAGTGAGGATTTTGTCGTGAATTCAGATTGACAAGTAAGCAGTCTTTAGTCAAACAGAAGCACATGCTCTATCTGAAAATGTAAGGCCTGATTGTCAAAGGCAACCTTACACTTTTGAGTAAGTTTATGATTTTTTCAAATTTATAAAAATTTATTTAAAAGTAGTATATTTATGACTACCTACCTTTCAATGAGCAGAGTCTCCGTGACCTGTGTGGAAACTTCGCAGTCGTAAAGATACTACTTGTAAAGTTCCTTTGTGAAGTGCACAAGATCATAAACTTGCACAAAAGTGTAAAATATCCTTTGTGAATTAGGCCATCTATGTGTCCTTTTATCTTACATACTCAACTTTGGCTTGAAAGAATATTCCATCTGCTACATTGGTCGTCAAACATGTACCAAAAACGTATTAAGGCCCTTAGTTTGAACAGTGAAAACAATTACATATTCAAAAATATAATCCCAAAAAATTAGATGTCAAGAGATAAAAAAGATGAAAAAGAAAAATATAGAACATAGGAAAGAATAGAAGACAAAAGAAATGAAAAATTCTATTTAAAGACACATGATGAAATAAACGATGTTTGGGAGTCGCATGGAAAACTGCAATAAAGACAAATTATGAAATAAAAATTTTATCTGCATTTGAAGTTGGTGTGCTTGTTTTTTCAGATGTCACCGTGGCAGTTTCCATAGAAGTAAGGTTTGTTGTTTCTTGTTACAGGAGAAGAAGCGTTTGCCATTAATATTGTGAATGACCTAATGTAGTAACCTCAAATTGATATTAGCGATTATTACAGGAAAAGGGACCAGATTAGGTCCTCATTATGATTGTGCCAATATATTGTTATCATTTCCCACTTTCAGAAATCTTGTTATTGTGGGTTTGAGCTCTTTCAGATTGGTGAAATAATGATAACATAAGTTTTGGGAGAACAACAAGCAAGCATCACCCTAACTTTGGCAATTTCCATCTTTTTCCAAGTATTCAATCTGAAGATTATCACAGCTAAAGCTAGTGAATTTCTATTCTGTAATGTTACTGACCAGTAGTGTTGCTGACAATCTAAAATTTCCAATGGGTATGCAATCTCCGTACTCTGCCCTACCGAAATTAATGTGTCACTTGTATTGAGGATTTTACTGTAGACTCAGTTTTATGTCAAAGTATGCTAGAGCTAAGAAGCAATAGATGCCCCTTTGCTGTTTAGTTCTCTATTGATATTTGAAAAGTCACGATCGACTGGGCAGTATTTCTTTTTGATGCAGTGGATGTCTCTCAATCACCAAAATATAATTTAGGCCCTTTATTCAACAAAATGTTCAAGTATTTAAAAAAAAATGAAATGTACATGCACAAGATTTTTAACATGTGATATACTATTAAAATAGATGGTGGAATGAAAAAAAATAAGGAGCAGAAAAAGTAAAAAACACATGAGAATGTCTACTAAATTTGTAGAAAGCATTTAATGAGTAACAAACAAAAAATATAAACAAATAAAGATACCTGCTGTTGAAGTTGAGATGATTGTACTTTCTGATTCCACTGTGGTGGTTCCTGTGTAAGTAGGTATTGTTGTTTCTTGTTACAGGGGAAAAATCACAAGTCATTAAAAAAGGGAATGAACTGAATCACTAATCTGAAACTGATATAAGTAATGGTTAAAATACTACGTACCAGATTTAGTAGCTTTTATACGTTGGTCATGATAGTTACTATAATTTCAGTTTTTTCAGAATTCCTACTAATACAGGTTTCAACTCTTTCAGAATGCTGAAATAATTAAAACGTATGTTTTCGGGAATAATATGCAGATAATAGAATTACTTTGCCAATTCCAAAATGCAATCTCTGTATTCTCTCTGTAAGCTGTTGCACCTTACAGCTAGTAATTCCTCTAGGTGAAGTGCAACAAAGAAGAGGTATTCCTGCTAAATGTATAATTCTCAATGCCACATAAATTTAGATTTACAGTATTTTTAACTAACAGGACAGTCCCAGTGAGGATTTTGTCGTGGATTCAGATTGACAAGTAAGCAGTCTTTAGTCAAACAGAAGCACATGCTCTATCTGAACATTTAAGGCCTGATTGTCAAAGGCAACCTTACACTTTAGAGTAAGTTTATGATTTTTTCAAATTTATAAAAATTAATTTAAAAGTAGTATATTTATGACTACCTACCTTTCAATGAGCAGAGTCTCCATGACCTGTGTGGAAACTTTGCAGTCGTAAAGATACTACTTGTAAAATTCCTTTGTGAAGTGCACAAGATCATAAACTTGCACAAAAGTGTAAAATATCCTTTGTGAATTAGGCCATCTATGTGTCCTTTTATCTTACATACTCAACTTTGGCTTGAGAGAATATTCCATCTGCTACATCGGTCATCAAACATGTACCAAAAACGTATTAAGGCCCTTAGTTTGAACAGTGAAAACAATTACATATTCAAAAATATAATCCAAAAAAATTAGACGTCAAGAGATGAAAAAAGATGAAAAAGAAAAATATAGAACATAGGAAAGAATAGAAGACAAAAGAAAGGAAAAATTCTATTTAAAGACACATGATGAAATAAACGATGTTTGGGAGTCGCATGGAAAACAGCAATAAAGACAAATTATGAAATGAAAATTTTACCTGCATTTGAAGTTGGTGTGCTTGTTTTTTCAGATGTCACCGTGGCAGTTTCCATAGAAGTAGGATTTGTTGTTTCTTGTTACAGGAGAAGAAGCGTTTGCCATTAATATTGTGAATGACCTAATGTAGTAACCTCAAATTGATATTAGCGATTCTTACAGGAAAAGGGACCAGATTAGGTCCTCATTATGATTGTGCCAATATATTGTTATCATTTCCCACTTTCAGAAATCTTGTTATTGTGGGTTTGAGCTCTTTCAGATTGGTGAAATAATGATAACATAAGTTTTGGGAGAACAACAAGCAAGCATCACCCTAACTTTGGCAATTTCCATCTTTTTCCAAGTATTCAATCTGAAGATTATCACAGCTAAAGCTAGTGAATTTCTATTCTGTAATGTTACTGACCAGTAGTTTTGCTGACAATCTAAAATTTCCAATGGGTATGCAATCTACGTACTCTGCCCTACCGAAATTAATGTGTCACTTGTATTGAGAATTTTACTGTAGACTCAGTTTTATGTCAAAGTATGCTACAGCTAAGAAGCAATGGATGCCCCTTTGCTGTTTAGTTCTCTATTGATATTTGAAAAGTCACGATCAACTGAGCAGTATTTCTTTTTGATGCAGTGGATGTCTCTCAATCACCAAAATATTATTTAGGCCCTTTATTCAACAAAATGTTCAAGTATTAAAATAAAATGAAATGTAAATGCAGAAGATTTTTAACATGTGATATACTATTGAAATAGATGGTGGGAAGAAAAAAAATAAGGAACAGAAAAAGTTAAAAACACATGAGAATATCTACTAAATTTGTAGGAAGCATTTAAAGAGTAACAAACAAAAAATATAAACAAATAAAGATACCTGCTGTTGAAGTTGAGATGATTGTACTTGCTGATTCCACTGTGGTGGTTCCTGTGTAAGTAGGTATTGTTGTTTCTTGTTACAGGGGAAAAATCACAAGTCATTAAAAAAGGGAATGAACTGAATCACTAATCTGAAACTGATATAAGTAATGGTTAAAATACTATGTACCAGATTTAGTAGCTCATACGTTGGTCATGATAGTTACTATAATTTTAGTTTTTTCAGAATTCCTACTAATACAGGTTTCAGCTCTTTCAGAATGCTGAAATAATTAAAATGTATGTTTTCGGGAATAATATGCAGATAATAGAATTACTGTGCATATTCCAAAATGAAATCTCTGTATTCTGTCTGTAAGCTGTTGCACCTTACTGCTAGTAATTCCTCTAGGTGAAGTGCAACAAACAAGAGGTATTCCTGCTAAATGTATAATTCTCAATGCCACATAAATTTAGATTCACAGTATTTTTAACTAACAGGACAGTCCCAGTGAGGATTTTGTCGTGGATTCAGATTGACAAGTAAGCAGTCTTTAGTCAAACAGAAGCACATGCTCTATCTGAAAATTTAAGGCCTGATTGTCAAAGGCAACCTTACACTTTTGAGTAAGTTTATGATTTTTTCAAATTTATAAAAATTTATTTAAAAGTAGTATATTTATGACTACCTACCTTTCAATGAGCAGAGTCTCCGTGACCTGTGTGGAAACTTCGCAGTCGTAAAGATACTACTTGTAAAGTTCCTTTGTGAAGTGCACAAGATCATAAACTTGCACAAAAGTGTAAAATATCCTTTGTGAATTAGGCCATCTATGTGTCCTTTTATCTTACATACTCAACTTTGGCTTGAAAGAATATTCCATCTGCTACATTGGTCGTCAAACATGTACCAAAAACGTATTAAGGCCCTTAGTTTGAACAGTGAAAACAATTACATATTCAAAAATATAATCCCAAAAAATTAGATGTCAAGAGATGAAAAAAGATGAAAAAGAAAAATATAGAACATAGGAAAGAATAGAAGACAAAAGAAATGAAAAATTCTATTTAAAGACACATGATGAAATAAACGATGTTTGGGAGTCGCATGGAAAACAGCAATAAAGACAAATTATGAAATAAAAATTTTACCTGCATTTGAAGTTGGTGTGCTTGTTTTTTCAGATGTCACCGTGGCAATTTCCATAGAAGTAGGATTTGTTGTTTCTTGTTACAGGAGAAGAAGCGTTTGCCATTAATATTGTGAATTACCTAATGTAGTAACCTCAAATTGATATTAGTGATTATTACAGGAAAAGGGACCAGATTAGGTCCTCATTATGATTGTGCCAATATATTGTCATCATTTCCCACTTTCAGAAATCTTGTTATTGTGGTTTTGAGCTCTTTCAGATTGGTGAAATAATGATAACATAAGTTTTGGGAAAACAACAAGCAAGCATCACCCTAACTTTGGCAATTTCCATCTTTTTTCAAGTATTCCATCTGAAGATTATCACAGCTAAAGCTAGTGAATTTCTATTCTGTAATGTTACTGACCAGTAGTGTTGCTGACAATCTAAAATTTCCAATGGGTATGCAATCTCCGTACTCTGCCCTACCGAAATTAATGTGTCACTTGTATTGAGGATTTTACTGTAGACTCAGTTTTATGTCAAAGTATGCTACAGCTAAGAAGCAATAGATGCCCCTTTGCTGTTTAGTTCTCCATTGATTTTTGAAAAGTCATGATCGACTTGGCAGTATTTCTTTTTGATGCAGTGGATGTCTCTCAATCACCAAAATATTATTTAGGCCCTTTATTCAACAGAATGTTCAAGTATTAAAAAAAAATGAAATGTACATGCACAAGATTTTTAACATGTGATATACTATTGAAATAGATGGTGGGAAGAAAAAAAATAAGGAACAGAAAAAGTTAAAAACACATGAGAATGTCTACTAAATTTGTAGGAAGCATTTAAAGAGTAACAAACAAAAAATATAAACAAATAAAGATACCTGCTGTTGAAGTTGAGATGATTGTACTTGCTGATTCCACTGTGGTGGTTCCTGTGTAAGTAGGTATTGTTGTTTCTTGTTACAGGGGAAAAATCACAAGTCATTAAAAAAGGGAATGAACTGAATCACTAATCTGAAACTGATATAAGTAATGGTTAAAATACTATGTACCAGATTTAGTAGCTCATACCTTGGTCATGATAGTTACTATAATTTTAGTTTTTTCAGAATTCCTACTAATACAGGTTTCAGCTCTTTCAGAATGCTGAAATAATTAAAACGTATGTTTTCGGGAATAATATGCAGATAATAGAATTACTGTGCATATTCCAAAATGAAATCTCTGTATTCTGTCTGTAAGCTGTTGCACCTTACTGCTAGTAATTCCTCTAGGTGAAGTGCAACAAACAAGAGGTATTCCTGCTAAATGTATAATTCTCAATGCCACATAAATTTAGATTTACAGTATTTTTTACTAACAGGACAGTCCCAGTGAGGATTTTGTCGTGGATTCAGATTGACAAGTAAGCAGTCTTTAGTCAAACAGAAGCACATGCTCTATCTGAACATTTAAGGCCTGATTGTCAAAGGCAACCTTACACTTTTGAGTAAGTTTATGATTTTTTCAAATTTATAAAAATTTATTTTAAAGTAGTACATTTATGACTACCTACCTTTCAATGAGCAGAGTCTCCATGACCTGTGTGGAAACTTCGCAGTCGTAAAGATACTACTTGTAAAATTCCTTTGTGAAGTGCACAAGATCATAAACTTGCACAAAAGTGTAAAATATCCTTTGTGAATTAGGCCATCTAAGTGTCCTTTTATCTTACATACTCAACTTTGGCTTGAGAGAATATTCCATCTGCTACATCGGTCGTCAAACATGTACCAAAAACGTATTAAGGCCCTTAGTTTGAACAGTGAAAACAATTACATATTCAAAAATATAATCCAAAAAAATTAGACGTCAAGAGATGAAAAAAGATGAAAAAGAAATATATAGAACATAGGAAAGAATAGAAGACAAAAGAAAAGAAACATTCTATTTAAAGACACATGATGAAATAAACGATGTTTGGGAGTCGCATGGAAAACAGCAATAAAGACAAATTATGAAATTAAAATTTTACCTGCATTTGAAGTTGGTGTGCTTGTTTTTTCAGATGTCACCGTGGCAGTTTCCATAGAAGTAGGATTTGTTGTTTCTTGTTACAGGAGAAGAAGCGTTTGCCATTAATATTGTGAATGATCTAATGTAGTAACCTCAAATTGATATTAGCGATTCTTACAGGAAAAGGGACCAGATTAGGTCCTCATTATGATTGTGCCAATATATTGTTATCATTTCCCACTTTCAGAAATCTTGTTATTGTGGGTTTGAGCTCTTTCAGATTGGTGAAATAATGATAACATAAGTTTTGGGAGAACAACAAGCAAGCATCACCCTAACTTTGGCAATTTCCATCTTTTTCCAAGTATTCAATCTGAAGATTATCACAGCTAAAGCGAGTGAATTTCTATTCTGTAATGTTACTGACCAGTAGTGTTGCTCACAATCTAAAATTTCCAATGGGTATGCAATCTCCGTACTCTGCCCTACCGAAATTAATGTGTCACTTGTATTGAGGATTTTACTGTAGACTCTGTTTTATGTCAAAGTATGCTACAGCTAAGAAGCAATAGATGCCCCTTTGCTGTTTAGTTCTCTATTGATGTTTGAAAAGTCACGATCGACTGGGCAGTATTTCTTTTTGATGCAGTGGATGTCTCTCAATCACCAAAATATTATTTAGGCCCTTTATTCAACAAAATGTTCAAGTATTAAAAAAAAAATGAAATGTACATGCACAAGATTTTTAACATGTGATATACTATTGAAATAGATGGTGGAAAGAAAAAAAATAAGGAACAGAAAAAGTAAAAAACACATGAGAATGTCTACTAAATTTGTAGGAAGCATTTAAAGAGTAACAAACAAAAAATATAAACAAATAAAGATACCTGCTGTTGAAGTTGAGATGATTGTACTTGCTGATTCCACTGTGGTGGTTCCTGTGTAAGTAGGTATTGTTGTTTCTTGTTACAGGGGAAAAATCACAAGTCATTAAAAAAAGGGAATGAACTGAATCACTAATCTGAAACTGATATAAGTAATGGTTAAAATACTATGTACCAGATTTAGTAGCTCATACGTTGGTCATGATAGTTACTATAATTTTAGTTTTTCCAGAATTCCTACTAATACAGGTTTCAACTCTTTCAGAATGCTGAAATAATTAAAACGTATGTTTTCGGGAATAATATGCAGATAATAGAATTACTGTGCCAATTCCAAAATGCAATCTCTGTATTCTGTCTGTAAGCTGTTGCACCTTACAGCTAGTAATTCCTCTAGGTGAAGTGCAACAAACAAGAGGTATTCCTGCTAAATGTATAATTCTCAATGCCACATAAATTTAGATTCACAGTATTTTTAACTAACAGGACAGTCCCAGTGAGGATTTTGTCGTGGATTCAGATTGACAAGTAAACAGTCTTTAGTCAAACAGAAGCACATGCTCTATCTGAACATTTAAGGCCTGATTGTCAAAGGCAACCCCACACTTTTGAGTAAGTTTATGATTTTTTCAAATTTATAAAAATTAATTTAAAAGTAGTATATTTATGACTACCTACCTTTCAATGAGCAGAGTCTCCATGACCTGTGTGGAAACTTCGCAGTCGTAAAGATACTACTTGTAAAATTCCTTTGTGAAGTGCACAAGATCATAAACTTGCACAAAAGTGTAAAATATCCTTTGTGAATTAGGCCATCTATGTGTCCTTTTATCTTACATACTCAACTTTGGCTTGAGAGAATATTCCATCTGCTACATTGGTCGTCAAACAGGTACCAAAAACGTATTAAGGCCCTTAGTTTGAACAGTGAAAACAATTACATATTCAAAAATATAATCCAAAAAAATTAGATGTCAAGAGATGAAAAAAGATGAAAAAGAAATATATAGAACATAGGAAAGAAAAGAAGACAAAAGAAAGGAAACATTCTATTTAAAGACACATAATGAAATAAACGATGTTTGGGAGTCGCATGGAAAACAGCAATAAAGACAAATTATGAAATGAAAATTTTACCTGCATTTGCAGTTGGTGTGCTTGTTTTTTCAGATGTCACCGTGGCAGTTTCCATAGAAGTAAGGTTTGTTGTTTCTTGTTACAGGAGAAGAAGCGTTTGCCATTAATATTGTGAATGACCTAATGTAGTAACCTCAAATTGATATTAGCGATTATTACAGGAAAAGGGACCAGATTAGGTCCTCATTATGATTGTGCCAATATATTGTTATCATTTCCCACTTTCAGAAATCTTGTTATTGTGGGTTTGAGCTCTTTCAGATTGGTGAAATAATGATAACATAAGTTTTGGGAGAACAACAAGCAAGCATCACCCTAACTTTGGCAATTTCCATCTTTTTCCAAGTATTCAATCTGAAGATTATCACAGCTAAAGCTAGTGAATTTCTATTCTGTAATGTTACTGACCAGTAGTGTTGCTGACAATCTAAAATTTCCAATGGGTATGCAATCTCCGTACTCTGCCCTACCGAAATTAATGTGTCACTTGTATTGAGGATTTTACTGTAGACTCAGTTTTATGTCAAAGTATGCTAGAGCTAAGAAGCAATATAGATGCCCCTTTGCTGTTTAGTTCTCTATTGATATTTGAAAAGTCACGATCGACTGGGCAGTACTTCTTTTTGATGCAGTGGATGTCTCTCAATCACCAAAATATAATTTAGGCCCTTTATTCAACAAAATGTTCAAGTATTTAAAAAAAAATGAAATGTACATGCACAAGATTTTTAACATGTGATACACTATTAAAATAGATGGTGGAAAGAAAAAAAATAAGGAGCAGAAAAAGTAAAAAACACATGAGAATGTCTACTAAATTTGTAGAAAGCATTTAATGAGTAACAAACAAAAAATATAAAGAAATAAAGATACCTGCTGTTGAAGTTGAGATGATTGTACTTTCTGATTCCACTGTGGTGGTTCCTGTGTAAGTAGGTATTGTTGTTTCTTGTTACAGGGGAAAAATCACAAGTCATTAAAAAAGGGAATGAACTGAATCACTAATCTGAAACTGATATAAGTAATGGTTAAAATACTACGTACCAGATTTAGTAGCTTTTATACGTTGGTCATGATAGTTACTATAATTTTAGTTTTTTCAGAATTCTTACTAATACAGGTTTCAACTCTTTCAGAATGCTGAAATAATTAAAACGTATGTTTTCGGGAATAATATGCAGATAATAGAATTACTTTGCCAATTCCAAAATGCAATCTCTGTATTCTGTCTGTAAGCTGTTGCACCTTACAGCTAGTAATTCCTCTAGGTGAAGTGCAACAAAGAAGAGGTATTCCTGCTAAATGTATAATTCTCAATGCCACATAAATTTAGATTTACAGTATTTTTAACTAACAGGACAGTCCCAGTGAGGATTTTGTCGTGGATTCAGATTGACAAGTAAGCAGTCTTTAGTCAAACAGAAGCACATGCTCTATCTGAACATTTAAGGCCTGATTGTCAAAGGCAACCTTACACTTTAGAGTAAGTTTATGATTTTTTCAAATTTATAAAAATTAATTTAAAAGTAGTATATTTATGACTACCTACCTTTCAATGAGCAGAGTCTCCATGACCTGTGTGGAAACTTTGCAGTCGTAAAGATACTACTTGTAAAATTCCTTTGTGAAGTGCACAAGATCATAAACTTGCACAAAAGTGTAAAATATCCTTTGTGAATTAGGCCATCTATGTGTCCTTTTATCTTACATACTCAACTTTGGCTTGAGAGAATATTCCATCTGCTACATTGGTCGTCAAACAGGTACCAAAAACGTATTAAGGCCCTTAGTTTGAACAGTGAAAACAATTACATATTCAAAAATATAATCCAAAAAAATTAGATGTCAAGAGATGAAAAAAGATGAAAAAGAAATATATAGAACATAGGAAAGAAAAGAAGACAAAAGAAAGGAAACATTCTATTTAAAGACACATGATGAAATAAACGATGTTTGGGAGTCGCATGGAAAACAGCAATAAAGACAAATTATGAAATGAAAATTTTACCTGCATTTGCAGTTGGTGTGCTTGTTTTTTCAGATGTCACCGTGGCAGTTTCCATAGAAGTAAGGTTTGTTGTTTCTTGTTACAGGAGAAGAAGCGTTTGCCATTAATATTGTGAATGACCTAATGTAGTAACCTCAAATTGATATTAGCGATTATTACAGGAAAAGGGACCAGATTAGGTCCTCATTATGATTGTGCCAATATATTGTTATCATTTCCCACTTTCAGAAATCTTGTTATTGTGGGTTTGAGCTCTTTCAGATTGGTGAAATAATGATAACATAAGTTTTGTGAGAACAACAAGCAAGCATCACCCTAACTTTGGCAATTTCCATCTTTTTCCAAGTATTCAATCTGAAGATTATCACAGCTAAAGCTAGTGAATTTCTATTCTGTAATGTTACTGACCAGTAGTGTTGCTGACAATCTAAAATTTCCAATGGGTATGCAATCTCCGTACTCTGCCCTACCGAAATTAATGTGTCACTTGTATTGAGGATTTTACTGTAGACTCAGTTTTATGTCAAAGTATGCTAGAGCTAAGAAGCAATAGATGCCCCTTTGCTGTTTAGTTCTCTATTGATATTTGAAAAGTCACGATCGACTGGGCAGTATTTCTTTTTGATGCAGTGGATGTCTCTCAATCACCAAAATATAATTTAGGCCCTTTATTCAACAAAATGTTCAAGTATTTTAAAAAAAATGAAATGTACATGCACAAGATTTTTAACATGTGATACACTATTAAAATAGATGGTGGAAAGAAAAAAAATAAGGAGCAGAAAAAGTAAAAAACACATGAGAATGTCTACTAAATTTGTAGAAAGCATTTAATGAGTAACAAACAAAAAATATAAGCAAATAAAGATACCTGCTGTTGAAGTTGAGATGATTGTACTTTCTGATTCCACTGTGGTGGTTCCTGTGTAAGTAGGTATTGTTGTTTCTTGTTACAGGGGAAAAATCACAAGTCATTAAAAAAGGGAATGAACTGAATCGCTAATCTGAAACTGATATAAGTAATGGTTAAAATACTACGTACCAGATTTAGTAGCTTTTATACGTTGGTCATGATAGTTACTATAATTTTAGTTTTTTCAGAATTCCTACTAATACAGGTTTCAACTCTTTCAGAATGCTGAAATAATTAAAACGTATGTTTTCGGGAATAATATGCAGATAATAGAATTACTTTGCCAATTCCAAAATGCAATCTCTGTATTCTGTCTGTAAGCTGTTGCACCTTACAGCTAGTAATTCCTCTAGGTGAAGTGCAACAAAGAAGAGATATTCCTGCTAAATGTATAATTCTCAATGCCACATAAATTTAGATTTACAGTATTTTTAACTAACAGGACAGTCCCAGTGAGGATTTTGTCGTGGATTCAGATTGACAAGTAAGCAGTCTTTAGTCAAACAGAAGCACATGCTCTATCTGAACATTTAAGGCCTGATTGTCAAAGGCAACCTTACACTTTAGAGTAAGTTTATGATTTTTTCAAATTTGTAAAAATTAATTTAAAAGTAGTATATTTATGACTACCTACCTTTCAATGAGCAGAGTCTCCATGACCTGTGTGGAAACTTTGCAGTCGTAAAGATACTACTTGTAAAATTCCTTTGTGAAGTGCACAAGATCATAAACTTGCACAAAAGTGTAAAATATCCTTTGTGAATTAGGCCATCTATGTGTCCTTTTATCTTACATACTCAACTTTGGCTTGAGAGAATATTCCATCTGCTACATTGGTCGTCAAACAGGTACCAAAAACGTATTAAGGCCCTTAGTTTGAACAGTGAAAACAATTACATATTCAAAAATATAATCCAAAAAAATTAGATGTCAAGAGATGAAAAAAGATGAAAAAGAAATATATAGAACATAGGAAAGAAAAGAAGACAAAAGAAAGGAAACATTCTATTTAAAAACACATGATGAAATAAACGATGTTTGGGAGTCGCATGGAAAACAGCAATAAAGACAAATTATGAAATGAAAATTTTACCTGCATTTGCAGTTGGTGTGCTTGTTTTTTCAGATGTCACCGTGGCAGTTTCCATAGAAGTAAGGTTTGTTGTTTCTTGTTACAGGAGAAGAAGCGTTTGCCATTAATATTGTGAATGACCTAATGTAGTAACCTCAAATTGATATTAGCGATTATTAGAGGAAAAGGGACCAGATTAGGTCCTCATTATGATTGTGCCAATATATTGTTATCATTTCCCACTTTCAGAAATCTTGTTATTGTGGGTTTGAGCTCTTTCAGATTGGTGAAATAATGATAACATAAGTTTTGGGAGAACAACAAGCAAGCATCACCCTAACTTTGGCAATTTCCATCTTTTTCCAAGTATTCAATCTGAAGATTATCACAGCTAAAGCTAGTGAATTTCTATTCTGTAATGTTACTGACCAGTAGTGTTGCTGACAATCTAAAATTTCCAATGGGTATGCAATCTCCGTACTCTGCCCTACCGAAATTAATGTGTCACTTGTATTGAGGATTTTACTGTAGACTCAGTTTTATGTCAAAGTATGCTAGAGCTAAGAAGCAATAGATGCCCCTTTGCTGTTTAGTTCTCTATTGATATTTGAAAAGTCACGATCGACTGGGCAGTATTTCTTTTTGATGCAGTGGATGTCTCTCAATCACCAAAATATAATTTAGGCCCTTTATTCAACAAAATGTTCAAGTATTTAAAAAAAAATGAAATGTACATGCACAAGATTTTTAACATGTGATATACTATTAAAATAGATGGTGGAAAGAAAAAAAATAAGGAGCAGAAAAAGTAAAAAACACATGAGAATGTCTACTAAATTTGTAGAAAGCATTTAATGAGTAACAAACAAAAAATATAAACAAATAAAGATACCTGCTGTTGAAGTTGAGATGATTGTACTTTCTGATTCCACTGTGGTGGTTCCTGTGTAAGTAGGTATTGTTGTTTCTTGTTACAGGGGAAAAATCACAAGTCATTAAAAAAGGGAATGAACTGAATCACTAATCTGAAACTGATATAAGTAATGGTTAAAATACTACGTACCAGATTTAGTAGCTTTTATACGTTGGTCATGATAGTTACTATAATTTTAGTTTTTTCAGAATTCCTACTAATACAGGTTTCAACTCTTTCAGAATGCTGAAATAATTAAAACGTATGTTTTCGGGAATAATATGCAGATAATAGAATTACTTTGCCAATTCCAAAATGCAATCTCTGTATTCTGTCTGTAAGCTGTTGCACCTTACAGCTAGTAATTCCTCTAGGTGAAGTGCAACAAAGAAGAGGTATTCCTGCTAAATGTATAATTCTCAATGCCACATAAATTTAGATTTACAGTATTTTTAACTAACAGGACAGTCCCAGTGAGGATTTTGTCGTGGATTCAGATTGACAAGTAAGCAGTCTTTAGTCAAACAGAAGCACATGCTCTATCTGAACATTTAAGGCCTGATTGTCAAAGGCAACCTTACACTTTAGAGTAAGTTTATGATTTTTTCAAATTTATAAAAATTAATTTAAAAGTAGTATATTTATGACTACCTACCTTTCAATGAGCAGAGTCTCCATGACCTGTGTGGAAACTTTGCAGTCGTAAAGATACTACTTGTAAAATTCCTTTGTGAAGTGCACAAGATCATAAACTTGCACAAAAGTGTAAAATATCCTTTGTGAATTAGGCCATCTATGTGTCCTTTTATCTTACATACTCAACTTTGGCATGAGAGAATATTCCATCTGCCTCATTGGTCGTCAGACATGTACCAAAAACGTATTAAGGCCCTTAGTTTGAACAGTGAAAACAATTACATATTCAAAAATATAATCCAAAAACATTAGACGTCAAGAGATGAAAAAAGATGAAAAAGAAATATATAGAACATAGGAAAGAATAGAAGACAAAAGAAAGGAAAAATTCTATTTAAAGACACATGATGAAATAAACGATGTTTGGGAGTCGCATGGAAAACAGCAATAAAGACAAATTATGAAACGAAAAAGTTACATGCATTTGAAGTTGGTGTGCTTGTTTTTTCAGATGTCACCATGGCAGTTTCCATAGAAGTAGGATTTGTTGTTTCTTGTTACAGGAGAAGAAGCGTTTGCCATTAATATTGTGAATGACCTAATGTAGTAACCTCAAATTGATATTAGCGATTCTTACAGGAAGAGGGACCAGATTAGGTCCTCATTATGATTGTGCTAATATATTGTTATCATTTCCCCACTTTCCGAAATCTTGTTATTGTGGGTTTGAGCTCTTTCAGATTGGTGAAATAATGATAACATAAGTTTTGGGAGAACAACAAGCAAGCATCACCCTAACTTTGGCAATTTCCATCTTTTTCCAAGTATTCAATCTGAAGATTATCACAGCTAAAGCTAGTGAATTTCTATTCTGTAATGTTACTGACCAGTAGTGTTGCTGACAATCTAAAATTTCCAATGGGTATGCAATCTCCGTACTCTGCCCTACCGAAATTAATGTGTCACTTGTATTGAGGATTTTACTGTAGACTCAGTTTTATGTCAAAGTATGCTAGAGCTAAGAAGCAATAGATGCCCCTTTGCTGTTTAGTTCTCTATTGATATTTGAAAAGTCACGATCGACTGGGCAGTATTTCTTTTTGATGCAGTGGATGTCTCTCAATCACCAAAATATAATTTAGGCCCTTTATTCAACAAAATGTTCAAGTATTTTAAAAAAAATGAAATGTACATGCACAAGATTTTTAACATGTGATACACTATTAAAATAGATGGTGGAAAGAAAAAAAATAAGGAGCAGAAAAAGTAAAAAACACATGAGAATGTCTACTAAATTTGTAGAAAGCATTTAATGAGTAACAAACAAAAAATATAAGCAAATAAAGATACCTGCTGTTGAAGTTGAGATGATTGTACTTTCTGATTCCACTGTGGTGGTTCCTGTGTAAGTAGGTATTGTTGTTTCTTGTTACAGGGGAAAAATCACAAGTCATTAAAAAAGGGAATGAACTGAATCGCTAATCTGAAACTGATATAAGTAATGGTTAAAATACTACGTACCAGATTTAGTAGCTTTTATACGTTGGTCATGATAGTTACTATAATTTTAGTTTTTTCAGAATTCCTACTAATACAGGTTTCAACTCTTTCAGAATGCTGAAATAATTAAAACGTATGTTTTCGGGAATAATATGCAGATAATAGAATTACTTTGCCAATTCCAAAATGCAATCTCTGTATTCTGTCTGTAAGCTGTTGCACCTTACAGCTAGTAATTCCTCTAGGTGAAGTGCAACAAAGAAGAGGTATTCCTGCTAAATGTATAATTCTCAATGCCACATAAATTTAGATTTACAGTATTTTTAACTAACAGGACAGTCCCAGTGAGGATTTTGTCGTGGATTCAGATTGACAAGTAAGCAGTCTTTAGTCAAACAGAAGCACATGCTCTATCTGAACATTTAAGGCCTGATTGTCAAAGGCAACCTTACACTTTAGAGTAAGTTTATGATTTTTTCAAATTTATAAAAATTAATTTAAAAGTAGTATATTTATGACTACCTACCTTTCAATGAGCAGAGTCTCCATGACCTGTGTGGAAACTTTGCAGTCGTAAAGATACTACTTGTAAAATTCCTTTGTGAAGTGCACAAGATCATAAACTTGCACAAAAGTGTAAAATATCCTTTGTGAATTAGGCCATCTATGTGTCCTTTTATCTTACATACTCAACTTTGGCTTGAGAGAATATTCCATCTGCTACATTGGTCGTCAAACAGGTACCAAAAACGTATTAAGGCCCTTAGTTTGAACAGTGAAAACAATTACATATTCAAAAATATAATCCAAAAAAATTAGATGTCAAGAGATGAAAAAAGATGAAAAAGAAATATATAGAACATAGGAAAGAAAAGAAGACAAAAGAAAGGAAACATTCTATTTAAAAACACATGATGAAATAAACGATGTTTGGGAGTCGCATGGAAAACAGCAATAAAGACAAATTATGAAATGAAAATTTTACCTGCATTTGCAGTTGGTGTGCTTGTTTTTTCAGATGTCACCGTGGCAGTTTCCATAGAAGTAAGGTTTGTTGTTTCTTGTTACAGGAGAAGAAGCGTTTGCCATTAATATTGTGAATGACCTAATGTAGTAACCTCAAATTGATATTAGCGATTATTAGAGGAAAAGGGACCAGATTAGGTCCTCATTATGATTGTGCCAATATATTGTTATCATTTCCCACTTTCAGAAATCTTGTTATTGTGGGTTTGAGCTCTTTCAGATTGGTGAAATAATGATAACATAAGTTTTGGGAGAACAACAAGCAAGCATCACCCTAACTTTGGCAATTTCCATCTTTTTCCAAGTATTCAATCTGAAGATTATCACAGCTAAAGCTAGTGAATTTCTATTCTGTAATGTTACTGACCAGTAGTGTTGCTGACAATCTAAAATTTCCAATGGGTATGCAATCTCCGTACTCTGCCCTACCGAAATTAATGTGTCACTTGTATTGAGGATTTTACTGTAGACTCAGTTTTATGTCAAAGTATGCTAGAGCTAAGAAGCAATAGATGCCCCTTTGCTGTTTAGTTCTCTATTGATATTTGAAAAGTCACGATCGACTGGGCAGTATTTCTTTTTGATGCAGTGGATGTCTCTCAATCACCAAAATATAATTTAGGCCCTTTATTCAACAAAATGTTCAAGTATTTAAAAAAAAATGAAATGTACATGCACAAGATTTTTAACATGTGATATACTATTAAAATAGATGGTGGAAAGAAAAAAAATAAGGAGCAGAAAAAGTAAAAAACACATGAGAATGTCTACTAAATTTGTAGAAAGCATTTAATGAGTAACAAACAAAAAATATAAACAAATAAAGATACCTGCTGTTGAAGTTGAGATGATTGTACTTTCTGATTCCACTGTGGTGGTTCCTGTGTAAGTAGGTATTGTTGTTTCTTGTTACAGGGGAAAAATCACAAGTCATTAAAAAAGGGAATGAACTGAATCACTAATCTGAAACTGATATAAGTAATGGTTAAAATACTACGTACCAGATTTAGTAGCTTTTATACGTTGGTCATGATAGTTACTATAATTTTAGTTTTTTCAGAATTCCTACTAATACAGGTTTCAACTCTTTCAGAATGCTGAAATAATTAAAACGTATGTTTTCGGGAATAATATGCAGATAATAGAATTACTTTGCCAATTCCAAAATGCAATCTCTGTATTCTGTCTGTAAGCTGTTGCACCTTACAGCTAGTAATTCCTCTAGGTGAAGTGCAACAAAGAAGAGGTATTCCTGCTAAATGTATAATTCTCAATGCCACATAAATTTAGATTTACAGTATTTTTAACTAACAGGACAGTCCCAGTGAGGATTTTGTCGTGGATTCAGATTGACAAGTAAGCAGTCTTTAGTCAAACAGAAGCACATGCTCTATCTGAACATTTAAGGCCTGATTGTCAAAGGCAACCTTACACTTTAGAGTAAGTTTATGATTTTTTCAAATTTATAAAAATTAATTTAAAAGTAGTATATTTATGACTACCTACCTTTCAATGAGCAGAGTCTCCATGACCTGTGTGGAAACTTTGCAGTCGTAAAGATACTACTTGTAAAATTCCTTTGTGAAGTGCACAAGATCATAAACTTGCACAAAAGTGTAAAATATCCTTTGTGAATTAGGCCATCTATGTGTCCTTTTATCTTACATACTCAACTTTGGCATGAGAGAATATTCCATCTGCCTCATTGGTCGTCAGACATGTACCAAAAACGTATTAAGGCCCTTAGTTTGAACAGTGAAAACAATTACATATTCAAAAATATAATCCAAAAACATTAGACGTCAAGAGATGAAAAAAGATGAAAAAGAAATATATAGAACATAGGAAAGAATAGAAGACAAAAGAAAGGAAAAATTCTATTTAAAGACACATGATGAAATAAACGATGTTTGGGAGTCGCATGGAAAACAGCAATAAAGACAAATTATGAAACGAAAAAGTTACATGCATTTGAAGTTGGTGTGCTTGTTTTTTCAGATGTCACCATGGCAGTTTCCATAGAAGTAGGATTTGTTGTTTCTTGTTACAGGAGAAGAAGCGTTTGCCATTAATATTGTGAATGACCTAATGTAGTAACCTCAAATTGATATTAGCGATTCTTACAGGAAGAGGGACCAGATTAGGTCCTCATTATGATTGTGCTAATATATTGTTATCATTTCCCCACTTTCCGAATTCGTGTTATTGTGGGTATGAGCTCTTTCAAATTGGTGAAATAATGATAACATAAGTTTTGTGAGAACAACAAGCAAGCATCACCCTAACTTTGGCAATTTCCATCTTTTTCCAAGTATTCAATCTGAAGATTATCACAGCTATTGCTAGTAAATTTCTATTCTGGAATGTTACTGACCAGTAGTGTTGCTGACAATCTAACATTTCCAAGGGGTATGCAATCTCCGTACTCTGCCCTACCGAAATTAATGTGTCACTTGTATTGAGGATTTTACTGTAGACTCAGTTTTATGTCAAAGTATGCTACAGCTAGGAAGCAATTAATGCCCCTTTGCTGTTTAGTTCACTATTGATATTTGCAAAGTCAAGATTGACTGGGCAGTATTTCATTTTGATGCAGTGGATGTCTCTCAATCCCCAAAATATTATTAACACCCTTGATTCAACAAAAAGTTCAAGTATTTAAAAAAAATGAAATGTACATGCACAAGATTTTAACATGTGATATACAGTTGAAATGGATGGTGGAAAGAAAAAAAATAAGGAACAGAAAAAGTAAAAAACACATGAGAATGTCTACTAAATTTGTAGGAAGCATTTAGAGAGTAAAAAACAAAAAATATAAACAAATAAAGATACCTGCTGTTGAAGTTGAGATGATTGTACTTGCTGATTCCACTGTGGTGGTTCCTGTGTAAGTAGGTATTGTTGTTTCTTGTTACAGGGGAAAAATCACAAGTCATTAAAAAAGGGAATGAACTGAGGGGCATATTACCAACCAATAGAGATAATTTTTGTCTCTAACTTGTTTAGAGACAAAAATTATCGCCGCACATCGGCGATTTTTATCGCAGATAAACCTTGCTATTAGCAAGGTTTATCGCAAATGCGATAAAAAACGGCCGCAATGCATGAATATCGCTGAAAAGTCAGCGATATTCATGCATTATCGAGCAAATGCTCTTAGCCATGTTATCCACCTCCCATTGGTTAACATGGCTAAGAACTGCTCAGGGCAGGTGTTAGCTTTTGGAGATATTCGCGCTTAGCGCGAATATCTCCAAAAGTTGGTAATAGGAGATAGCGATGTTAGCGACTGTTTCCAGTCGCTAACATCTTGGCACGCCCACTTTGCATGTCATTAGTGATAAATATCACTGACATGCAAAGCGGGGCCCAAGATGGTCGCTATCTCCTATTAGCTGTCGCTAACTGGTGTTAGCGACAGCTTGGTAATAGGGAGATAATTTTATCTCCGCTTTCTTGGCTTTTAAAGCCAGAAAAGCGGAGATAAACCTCCTTGATAATATGCCCCTGAATCACTAATCTGAAACTGATATAAGTAATGGTTAAAATACTATGTACCAGATTTAGGAGCTCATACGTTGGTCATGATAGTTACTATAATTTTAGTTTTTTCAGAATTCCTACTAATACAGGTTTCAACTCCTTCAGAATGCTGACATAATTAAAACGTATGTTTTTGGGAATCATATACAGATAATAGAATTACTGTGCCAATTCCAAAATGCAATCTCTGTATTCTGTCTGTAAGCTGTTGCACCTTACAGCTAGTAATTCCTCTAGGTGAAGTGCAACAAACAAGAGGTATTCCTGCTAAATGTATAATTCTCAATGCCACATAAATTTAGATTCACAGTATTTTTAACTAACAGGACAGTCCCAGTGAGGATTTTTTTGTGGATTCAGATTGACAAGTAAGCAGTCTTTAGTCAAATAGAAGCACATGCTCTATCTGAACATTTAAGGCCTGATTGTCAAAGGCAACCTTACACTTTTGAGTAAGTTTATGATTTTTTCAAATTTATAAAAATTAATTTAAAAGTAGTATATTTATGACTACCTACCTTTCAATGAGCAGAGTCTCCATGACCTGTGTGGAAACTTTGCAGTCGTAAAGATACTACTTATAAAATTCCTTTGTGAAGTGCACAAGATCATAAATGTAGGAAGGTGGATATCTGAATATGGTTACCCCCAAACTTTTTGCCTGGTGTTTAGCTGGTTTTTGACATAGTTGGCCTGGGATCCTGCTATTCAGGGCCACAGGCTAATTGCTCTCTCCTTAAAATGGACTCCATGTACCTTAGGTACATACACAATTGGAATTGGCTCACCTTATTGGCCCCTGTAACAGTGTACCCAGGTACCCAGGGCATAGGTGCTTCCAAGGCCTACCAGGGGCTGCAGCATGTATTGTGCCACCCCTGGCCTGGCCTCCACATTTTGACACAACTGGCTGATCACTCAGCTGGGGTAAGTCGGTGTAACCACCCCTTACTTAGGTGTAGTATGCCTATACCTAACCTAAAATGGACACATATGTTCCTATCAGTCACTCCTATGGAAGGCCTCATCAATCCTGGAGGCAGAGTGCTTGGAAATATGTGAGATAGTGCTCTGGCATGAGCTGAGCCTGTCTGCAGCTTTCGGAACCATGTCCTTTAGCTGTTTCATGATATTGCCATACCATATACTCTTAGGTGCATTATGAACCTCGCGGTTAAATGCTATCTTGGGTTTGGCTTTATCAAAACATGTCGAGTAAGGTGTCATACGAATTGGAATACTACCCCCTCGCCAGTTCTGGCGACGGGGGTAGCATTCCACCCTTCTAGAGGGACACGACATGTACCTAGCCTGAACCCCGGTTAAAGTTAAACAGAGCCTTAGCATCACAAAATGGATGCTGCCACCACAGACACAAGTCTGACCTCCTGCTGCTGGGAGTCCTTCCAGCGAGGGAGGCTTGGACAAAGGGTTTCCTGCCTGGGGAGGTGCTAGCACCACTCCAGACAGGATTTTGTGTATTGGGTAGGACAGGGCTGAATAGAATCAGACATGCCTGGGGCACACAAGGTGTCCCTGTGCATAGGCCAGTTCAAACCGGTGCTGGGGCTTTCCAGCCCCAGTCCTGGCGCGAAACTGGACAAAGGAAAGGGGGTGTAACCACCCCCCTTCCTGGTCCCACCCAGAGGAGGGACCTAGTAGGTGATCCGGCCCCCCAGATTCGAATAAGAGTGGGAGCTGTGTCCTGAGACTTGAGATCATCCTGAATCAACTTGAAATACAGAAGAAGACTGGACTTCGACATTCTGCTGCACAGAAGACGGAAGAGAATCTCCCTTGTGGCCAAGGAGTGACCACCCTGTGAACACAGGCACCAACCAGCAACTCAACATCTGCTTTGCCGCCGCCTCCCGCCGGAGCCCGAGCCCAGAGCCTGACAAGACCCAGACTCCCAGACTTCTCACCGCCCGATCCACAGTCCCTGCAAAGAGGGGACCCGTGGAGGCACCGAGAGACGTGGGACCGGACATCTTGGAAGACCCCCGAAACGCTGACTGCGCAGCATCAGAGGTACCCTCAATGCTGTGCTTTGGGGATTGAGAAGCCCTAATCTCAAACAGCCCTTGCACCAAAGATCAGCCCCCCAGCATCTCCACGATCTGCGTGGGGCCCTTTTGCACCGTGCCACTGGACGCGCCATCCCGGCCACTTGCCACGTGGCTAGCGGCCATCTTGGCGATGAAACCTACATCTTTCACTGCGGGTCTAGTTGCTCCAGACTTGCCCTTGCTCCTGTAAAAAGGAGTACCTGCTCTGACCTTGCTGGTCCGAGTAACAAGCCTTTTTTGATTCCTGCGTGGCTTGCACTAGCCAAGGCCTGTTTGCTCCAATCAAGTTGCCGATACTGTCAACAGCGAGAAGCCTGCGTGAGACAGCTCGTGACCGACTCCTGGACGTCTTTGACCCCTTGTGTCCACGTGGCTGCAGAGAGAAGCTACACCTCGACACCTGTTTGCACCCGACATCGCCTGGTTCCACTCTGGTTCCACGGTAGTCACTGGCTAGTGACTTTGAACATTGTCCCCTCTGCTTTCAGGTCTTCACCTCTTCAGATCCACCCTTGGATCCACCGGAACTCTTCACGTCGAGTCGCCTGCAGCATCTTCAGCTCCAAGCACCATTGACCTGCGTGACGAAACCCGACACTACTTCGACCCTATGCACCCGCTTCCTGTGGGTGAGGTAACTCAGCTCCGCCGGTGTTCCCACACTGGTACACACCTCTAAGGCCTGTGTCTAAAGTTTCAGCTTTCTAGGTCACTCGGAAGGTTCCTTTTTAACTAACTTTGTAACTTTTACGCACCATTGACATTGCATTGGTAAAGCGTGCACTTTCCGCACTGCACCCGAGTCCCGCGGGCCTTTCCCGACTTCTTCACTGCTAGTCCCGAACAGCTCCAGCGATTCCCCAGGCCCTAGGCCTCTTCACTTTCCCCATAGTGGTTCTTATACCACTATTTTAGTATATGGTTTAGGTGGCCCCTAGAGCTCATCCATATTGTGCAACTTTTGTGTATTTAAACTGTGTTTTGTTTTAACGCATTTGCTTCTGTGCTCATAAAGAGTATCAGGGATATTTGTAGTAATAAATCTATATATATTTTCAATATATATCTGTGTGGTGTCCTTTCATTTGGTATTCAAGGGATTGTGTATGGTAAAACAGCTTGCTTCACATGCCTTTACAGAGTTTAGCCTAAGACTGCTTAGTCCATGCTACCCCTAGGATAGCTTGTCTATAAGGTTGACTTTACAACCTGCACCATAAGGGTTGCTTGGCATGGTACAAGGTGATCACTAGAACTAGTGAGCATCATATACCAGGCCAACTTCTCACAATAAACTTGCACAAAAGTATAAAATATCCTTTGTGAATTAGGCCATCTATGTGTCCTTTTATCTTACATACTCAACTTTGGCTTGAGAGAATATTCCATCTGCTACATTGGTCGTCAAACATGTACCAAAAACGTATTAAGGCCCTTAGTTTGAACAGTGAAAACAATTACATATTCAAAAATATAATCAAAAAAAATTAGACGTCAAGAGATGAAAAAAGATGAAAATGAAATATATAGAACATAGGAAAGAATAGAAGACAAAAGAAAGGAAATATTCTATTTAAAGACACATGATGAAATAAACGATGTTTGGGAGTCGCATGGAAAACAGCAATAAAGACAAATTATGAAACGAAAAAGTTACATGCATTTGAAGTTGGTGTGCTTGTTTTTTCAGATGTCACCATGGCAGTTTCCATAGAAGTAGGATTTGTTGTTTCTTGTTACAGGAGAAGAAGCGTTTGCCATTAATATTGTGAATGACCTAATGTAGTAACCTCAAATTGATATTAGCGATTCTTACAGGAAGAGGGACCAGATTAGGTCCTCATTATGATTGTGCTAATATATTGTTATCATTTCCCCACTTTCCGAATTCTTGTTATTGTGGGTATGAGCTCTTTCAGATTGGTGAAATAATGATAACATAAGTTTTGTGAGAACAACAAGCAAGCATCACCCTAACTTTGGCAATTTCCATCTTTTTCCAAGTATTCAATCTGAAGATTATCACAGCTATTGCTAGTAAATTTCTATTCTGGAATGTTACTGACCAGTAGTGTTGCTGACAATCTAACATTTCCAATGGGTATGCAATCTCCGTACTCTGCCCTTCCGAAATTAATGTGTCACTTGTATTGAGGATTTTACTGTAGACTCAGTTTTATGTCAAAGTATGCTACAGCTAGGAAGCAATGGATGCCCCTTTGCTGTTTAGTTCACTATTGATATTTGCAAAGTCAAGATTGACTGGGCAGTATTTCTTTTTGATGCAGTGGATGTCTCTCAATCCCCAAAATATTATTTAGACCCTTGATTCAACAAAAAGTTCAAGTATTTAAAAAAAATGAAATGTACATGCACAAGATTTTAACATGTGATATACAGTTGAAATGGATGGTGGAAAGAAAAAAAATAAGGAACAGAAAACGTAAAAAACACATGAGAATGTCTACTAAATTTGTAGGAAGCATTTAGAGAGTAAAAAACAAAAAATATAAACAAATAAAGATACCTGCTGTTGAAGTTGAGATGATTGTACTTGCTGATTCCACTGTGGTGGTTCCTGTGTAAGTAGGTATTGTTGTTTCTTGTTACAGGGGAAAAATCACAAGTCATTAAAAAAGGGAATGAACTGAATCACTAATCTGAAACTGATATAAGTAATGGTTAAAATACTATGTACCAGATTTAGGAGCTCATACGTTGGTCATGATAGTTACTATAATTTTAGTTTTTTCAGAATTCCTACTAATACAGGTTTCAACTCCTTCAGAATGCTGACATAATTAAAACGTATGTTTTTGACAGGACAGTCCCAGTGAGGATTTTTTTGTGGATTCAGATTGACAAGTAAGCAGTCTTTAGTCAAATAGAAGCACATGCTCTATCTGAACATTTAAGGCCTGATTGTCAAAGGCAACCTTACTTTTTTGAGTAAGTTTATGATTTTTTCAAATTTATAAAAATTAATTTAAAAGTAGTATATTTATGACTACCTACCTTTCAATGAGCAGAGTCTCCATGACCTGTGTGGAAACTTTGCAGTCGTAAAGATACTACTTGTAAAATTCCTTTGTGAAGTGCACAAGATCATAAACTCGCACAAAAGTGTAAAATATCCTTTGTGAATTAGGCCATCTATGTGTCCTTTTATCTTACATACTCAACTTTGGCTTGAGAGAATATTCCATCTGCTACATTGGTCGTCAAACATGTACCAAAAACGTATTAAGGCCCTTAGTTTGAACAGTGAAAACAATTACATATTCAAAAATATAATCCAAAAAAATTAGACGTCAAGAGATGAAAAAAGATGAAAAAGAAAAATATAGAACATAGGAAAGAATAGAAGACAAAAGAAAGGAAAAATTCTAATAAAAGACACATGATGAAATAAACGATGTTTGGGAGTCGCATGGAAAACAGCAATAAAGACAAATTATGAAATGAAAATTTTACCTGCATTTGAAGTTGGTGTGCTTGTTTTTTCAGATGTCACCGTGGCAGTTTCCATAGAAGTAGGATTTGTTGTTTCTTGTTACAGGAGAAGAAGCGTTTGCCATTAATATTGTGAATGATCTAATGTAGTAACCTCAAATTGATATTAGCGATTCTTACAGGAAAAGGGACCAGATTAGGTCCTCATTATGATTGTGCCAATATATTGTTATCATTTCCCACTTTCAGAAATCTTGTTATTGTGGGTTTGAGCTCTTTCAGATTGGTGAAATAATGATAACATAAGTTTTGGGAGAACAACAAGCAAGCATCACCCTAACTTTGGCAATTTCCATCTTTTTCCAAGTATTCAATCTGAAGATTATCACAGCTAAAGCGAGTGAATTTCTATTCTGTAATGTTACTGACCAGTAGTGTTGCTCACAATCTAAAATTTCCAATGGGTATGCAATCTCCGTACTCTGCCCTACCGAAATTAATGTGTCACTTGTATTGAGGATTTTACTGTAGACTCTGTTTTATGTCAAAGTATGCTACAGCTAAGAAGCAATAGATGCCCCTTTGCTGTTTAGTTCTCTATTGATGTTTGAAAAGTCACGATCGACTGGGCAGTATTTCTTTTTGATGCAGTGGATGTCTCTCAATCACCAAAATATTATTTAGGCCCTTTATTCAACAAAATGTTCAAGTATTAAAAAAAAAATGAAATGTACATGCACAAGATTTTTAACATGTGATATACTATTGAAATAGATGGTGGAAAGAAAAAAAATAAGGAACAGAAAAAGTAAAAACACATGAGAATGTCTACTAAATTTGTAGGAAGCATTTAAAGAGTAACAAACAAAAAATATAAACAAATAAAGATACCTGCTGTTGAAGTTGAGATGATTGTACTTGCTGATTCCACTGTGGTGGTTCCTGTGTAAGTAGGTATTGTTGTTTCTTGTTACAGGGGAAAAATCACAAGTCATTAAAAAAAGGGAATGAACTGAATCACTAATCTGAAACTGATATAAGTAATGGTTAAAATACTATGTACCAGATTTAGTAGCTCATACGTTGGTCATGATAGTTACTATAATTTTAGTTTTTCCAGAATTCCTACTAATACAGGTTTCAACTCTTTCAGAATGCTGAAATAATTAAAACGTATGTTTTCGGGAATAATATGCAGATAATAGAATTACTGTGCCAATTCCAAAATGCAATCTCTGTATTCTGTCTGTAAGCTGTTGCACCTTACAGCTAGTAATTCCTCTAGGTGAAGTGCAACAAACAAGAGGTATTCCTGCTAAATGTATAATTCTCAATGCCACATAAATTTAGATTCACAGTATTTTTAACTAACAGGACAGTCCCAGTGAGGATTTTGTCGTGGATTCAGATTGACAAGTAAACAGTCTTTAGTCAAACAGAAGCACATGCTCTATCTGAACATTTAAGGCCTGATTGTCAAAGGCAACCCCACACTTTTGAGTAAGTTTATGATTTTTTCAAATTTATAAAAATTAATTTAAAAGTAGTATATTTATGACTACCTACCTTTCAATGAGCAGAGTCTCCATGACCTGTGTGGAAACTTCGCAGTCGTAAAGATACTACTTGTAAAATTCCTTTGTGAAGTGCACAAGATCATAAACTTGCACAAAAGTGTAAAATATCCTTTGTGAATTAGGCCATCTATGTGTCCTTTTATCTTACATACTCAACTTTGGCTTGAGAGAATATTCCATCTGCTACATTGGTCGTCAAACAGGTACCAAAAACGTATTAAGGCCCTTAGTTTGAACAGTGAAAACAATTACATATTCAAAAATATAATCCAAAAAAATTAGATGTCAAGAGATGAAAAAAGATGAAAAAGAAATATATAGAACATAGGAAAGAAAAGAAGACAAAAGAAAGGAAACATTCTATTTAAAGACACATAATGAAATAAACGATGTTTGGGAGTCGCATGGAAAACAGCAATAAAGACAAATTATGAAATGAAAATTTTACCTGCATTTGCAGTTGGTGTGCTTGTTTTTTCAGATGTCACCGTGGCAGTTTCCATAGAAGTAAG
Source organism: Lissotriton helveticus (assembly GCF_964261635.1). Taxonomy (NCBI): domain Eukaryota; kingdom Metazoa; phylum Chordata; class Amphibia; order Caudata; family Salamandridae; genus Lissotriton; species Lissotriton helveticus. Next base: position 30,851,652 of record NC_136072.1, on the reverse strand, counting down.
GTTTGTTGTTTCTTGTTACAGGAGAAGAAGCGTTTGCCATTAATATTGTGAATGACCTAATGTAGTAACCTCAAATTGATATTAGCGATTATTACAGGAAAAGGGACCAGATTAGGTCCTCATTATGATTGTGCCAATATATTGTTATCATTTCCCACTTTCAGAAATCTTGTTATTGTGGGTTTGAGCTCTTTCAGATTGGTGAAATAATGATAACATAAGTTTTGGGAGAACAACAAGCAAGCATCACCCTAACTTTGGCAATTTCCATCTTTTTCCAAGTATTCAATCTGAAGATTATCACAGCTAAAGCTAGTGAATTTCTATTCTGTAATGTTACTGACCAGTAGTGTTGCTGACAATCTAAAATTTCCAATGGGTATGCAATCTCCGTACTCTGCCCTACCGAAATTAATGTGTCACTTGTATTGAGGATTTTACTGTAGACTCAGTTTTATGTCAAAGTATGCTAGAGCTAAGAAGCAATATAGATGCCCCTTTGCTGTTTAGTTCTCTATTGATATTTGAAAAGTCACGATCGACTGGGCAGTACTTCTTTTTGATGCAGTGGATGTCTCTCAATCACCAAAATATAATTTAGGCCCTTTATTCAACAAAATGTTCAAGTATTTAAAAAAAAATGAAATGTACATGCACAAGATTTTTAACATGTGATACACTATTAAAATAGATGGTGGAAAGAAAAAAAATAAGGAGCAGAAAAAGTAAAAAACACATGAGAATGTCTACTAAATTTGTAGAAAGCATTTAATGAGTAACAAACAAAAAATATAAAGAAATAAAGATACCTGCTGTTGAAGTTGAGATGATTGTACTTTCTGATTCCACTGTGGTGGTTCCTGTGTAAGTAGGTATTGTTGTTTCTTGTTACAGGGGAAAAATCACAAGTCATTAAAAAAGGGAATGAACTGAATCACTAATCTGAAACTGATATAAGTAATGGTTAAAATACTACGTACCAGATTTAGTAGCTTTTATACGTTGGTCATGATAGTTACTATAATTTTAGTTTTTTCAGAATTCTTACTAATACAGGTTTCAACTCTTTCAGAATGCTGAAATAATTAAAACGTATGTTTTCGGGAATAATATGCAGATAATAGAATTACTTTGCCAATTCCAAAATGCAATCTCTGTATTCTGTCTGTAAGCTGTTGCACCTTACAGCTAGTAATTCCTCTAGGTGAAGTGCAACAAAGAAGAGGTATTCCTGCTAAATGTATAATTCTCAATGCCACATAAATTTAGATTTACAGTATTTTTAACTAACAGGACAGTCCCAGTGAGGATTTTGTCGTGGATTCAGATTGACAAGTAAGCAGTCTTTAGTCAAACAGAAGCACATGCTCTATCTGAACATTTAAGGCCTGATTGTCAAAGGCAACCTTACACTTTAGAGTAAGTTTATGATTTTTTCAAATTTATAAAAATTAATTTAAAAGTAGTATATTTATGACTACCTACCTTTCAATGAGCAGAGTCTCCATGACCTGTGTGGAAACTTTGCAGTCGTAAAGATACTACTTGTAAAATTCCTTTGTGAAGTGCACAAGATCATAAACTTGCACAAAAGTGTAAAATATCCTTTGTGAATTAGGCCATCTATGTGTCCTTTTATCTTACATACTCAACTTTGGCTTGAGAGAATATTCCATCTGCTACATTGGTCGTCAAACAGGTACCAAAAACGTATTAAGGCCCTTAGTTTGAACAGTGAAAACAATTACATATTCAAAAATATAATCCAAAAAAATTAGATGTCAAGAGATGAAAAAAGATGAAAAAGAAATATATAGAACATAGGAAAGAAAAGAAGACAAAAGAAAGGAAACATTCTATTTAAAGACACATGATGAAATAAACGATGTTTGGGAGTCGCATGGAAAACAGCAATAAAGACAAATTATGAAATGAAAATTTTACCTGCATTTGCAGTTGGTGTGCTTGTTTTTTCAGATGTCACCGTGGCAGTTTCCATAGAAGTAAGGTTTGTTGTTTCTTGTTACAGGAGAAGAAGCGTTTGCCATTAATATTGTGAATGACCTAATGTAGTAACCTCAAATTGATATTAGCGATTATTACAGGAAAAGGGACCAGATTAGGTCCTCATTATGATTGTGCCAATATATTGTTATCATTTCCCACTTTCAGAAATCTTGTTATTGTGGGTTTGAGCTCTTTCAGATTGGTGAAATAATGATAACATAAGTTTTGTGAGAACAACAAGCAAGCATCACCCTAACTTTGGCAATTTCCATCTTTTTCCAAGTATTCAATCTGAAGATTATCACAGCTAAAGCTAGTGAATTTCTATTCTGTAATGTTACTGACCAGTAGTGTTGCTGACAATCTAAAATTTCCAATGGGTATGCAATCTCCGTACTCTGCCCTACCGAAATTAATGTGTCACTTGTATTGAGGATTTTACTGTAGACTCAGTTTTATGTCAAAGTATGCTAGAGCTAAGAAGCAATAGATGCCCCTTTGCTGTTTAGTTCTCTATTGATATTTGAAAAGTCACGATCGACTGGGCAGTATTTCTTTTTGATGCAGTGGATGTCTCTCAATCACCAAAATATAATTTAGGCCCTTTATTCAACAAAATGTTCAAGTATTTTAAAAAAAATGAAATGTACATGCACAAGATTTTTAACATGTGATACACTATTAAAATAGATGGTGGAAAGAAAAAAAATAAGGAGCAGAAAAAGTAAAAAACACATGAGAATGTCTACTAAATTTGTAGAAAGCATTTAATGAGTAACAAACAAAAAATATAAGCAAATAAAGATACCTGCTGTTGAAGTTGAGATGATTGTACTTTCTGATTCCACTGTGGTGGTTCCTGTGTAAGTAGGTATTGTTGTTTCTTGTTACAGGGGAAAAATCACAAGTCATTAAAAAAGGGAATGAACTGAATCGCTAATCTGAAACTGATATAAGTAATGGTTAAAATACTACGTACCAGATTTAGTAGCTTTTATACGTTGGTCATGATAGTTACTATAATTTTAGTTTTTTCAGAATTCCTACTAATACAGGTTTCAACTCTTTCAGAATGCTGAAATAATTAAAACGTATGTTTTCGGGAATAATATGCAGATAATAGAATTACTTTGCCAATTCCAAAATGCAATCTCTGTATTCTGTCTGTAAGCTGTTGCACCTTACAGCTAGTAATTCCTCTAGGTGAAGTGCAACAAAGAAGAGGTATTCCTGCTAAATGTATAATTCTCAATGCCACATAAATTTAGATTTACAGTATTTTTAACTAACAGGACAGTCCCAGTGAGGATTTTGTCGTGGATTCAGATTGACAAGTAAGCAGTCTTTAGTCAAACAGAAGCACATGCTCTATCTGAACATTTAAGGCCTGATTGTCAAAGGCAACCTTACACTTTAGAGTAAGTTTATGATTTTTTCAAATTTGTAAAAATTAATTTAAAAGTAGTATATTTATGACTACCTACCTTTCAATGAGCAGAGTCTCCATGACCTGTGTGGAAACTTTGCAGTCGTAAAGATACTACTTGTAAAATTCCTTTGTGAAGTGCACAAGATCATAAACTTGCACAAAAGTGTAAAATATCCTTTGTGAATTAGGCCATCTATGTGTCCTTTTATCTTACATACTCAACTTTGGCTTGAGAGAATATTCCATCTGCTACATTGGTCGTCAAACAGGTACCAAAAACGTATTAAGGCCCTTAGTTTGAACAGTGAAAACAATTACATATTCAAAAATATAATCCAAAAAAATTAGATGTCAAGAGATGAAAAAAGATGAAAAAGAAATATATAGAACATAGGAAAGAAAAGAAGACAAAAGAAAGGAAACATTCTATTTAAAAACACATGATGAAATAAACGATGTTTGGGAGTCGCATGGAAAACAGCAATAAAGACAAATTATGAAATGAAAATTTTACCTGCATTTGCAGTTGGTGTGCTTGTTTTTTCAGATGTCACCGTGGCAGTTTCCATAGAAGTAAGGTTTGTTGTTTCTTGTTACAGGAGAAGAAGCGTTTGCCATTAATATTGTGAATGACCTAATGTAGTAACCTCAAATTGATATTAGCGATTATTAGAGGAAAAGGGACCAGATTAGGTCCTCATTATGATTGTGCCAATATATTGTTATCATTTCCCACTTTCAGAAATCTTGTTATTGTGGGTTTGAGCTCTTTCAGATTGGTGAAATAATGATAACATAAGTTTTGGGAGAACAACAAGCAAGCATCACCCTAACTTTGGCAATTTCCATCTTTTTCCAAGTATTCAATCTGAAGATTATCACAGCTAAAGCTAGTGAATTTCTATTCTGTAATGTTACTGACCAGTAGTGTTGCTGACAATCTAAAATTTCCAATGGGTATGCAATCTCCGTACTCTGCCCTACCGAAATTAATGTGTCACTTGTATTGAGGATTTTACTGTAGACTCAGTTTTATGTCAAAGTATGCTAGAGCTAAGAAGCAATAGATGCCCCTTTGCTGTTTAGTTCTCTATTGATATTTGAAAAGTCACGATCGACTGGGCAGTATTTCTTTTTGATGCAGTGGATGTCTCTCAATCACCAAAATATAATTTAGGCCCTTTATTCAACAAAATGTTCAAGTATTTAAAAAAAAATGAAATGTACATGCACAAGATTTTTAACATGTGATATACTATTAAAATAGATGGTGGAAAGAAAAAAAATAAGGAGCAGAAAAAGTAAAAAACACATGAGAATGTCTACTAAATTTGTAGAAAGCATTTAATGAGTAACAAACAAAAAATATAAACAAATAAAGATACCTGCTGTTGAAGTTGAGATGATTGTACTTTCTGATTCCACTGTGGTGGTTCCTGTGTAAGTAGGTATTGTTGTTTCTTGTTACAGGGGAAAAATCACAAGTCATTAAAAAAGGGAATGAACTGAATCACTAATCTGAAACTGATATAAGTAATGGTTAAAATACTACGTACCAGATTTAGTAGCTTTTATACGTTGGTCATGATAGTTACTATAATTTTAGTTTTTTCAGAATTCCTACTAATACAGGTTTCAACTCTTTCAGAATGCTGAAATAATTAAAACGTATGTTTTCGGGAATAATATGCAGATAATAGAATTACTTTGCCAATTCCAAAATGCAATCTCTGTATTCTGTCTGTAAGCTGTTGCACCTTACAGCTAGTAATTCCTCTAGGTGAAGTGCAACAAAGAAGAGGTATTCCTGCTAAATGTATAATTCTCAATGCCACATAAATTTAGATTTACAGTATTTTTAACTAACAGGACAGTCCCAGTGAGGATTTTGTCGTGGATTCAGATTGACAAGTAAGCAGTCTTTAGTCAAACAGAAGCACATGCTCTATCTGAACATTTAAGGCCTGATTGTCAAAGGCAACCTTACACTTTAGAGTAAGTTTATGATTTTTTCAAATTTATAAAAATTAATTTAAAAGTAGTATATTTATGACTACCTACCTTTCAATGAGCAGAGTCTCCATGACCTGTGTGGAAACTTTGCAGTCGTAAAGATACTACTTGTAAAATTCCTTTGTGAAGTGCACAAGATCATAAACTTGCACAAAAGTGTAAAATATCCTTTGTGAATTAGGCCATCTATGTGTCCTTTTATCTTACATACTCAACTTTGGCATGAGAGAATATTCCATCTGCCTCATTGGTCGTCAGACATGTACCAAAAACGTATTAAGGCCCTTAGTTTGAACAGTGAAAACAATTACATATTCAAAAATATAATCCAAAAACATTAGACGTCAAGAGATGAAAAAAGATGAAAAAGAAATATATAGAACATAGGAAAGAATAGAAGACAAAAGAAAGGAAAAATTCTATTTAAAGACACATGATGAAATAAACGATGTTTGGGAGTCGCATGGAAAACAGCAATAAAGACAAATTATGAAACGAAAAAGTTACATGCATTTGAAGTTGGTGTGCTTGTTTTTTCAGATGTCACCATGGCAGTTTCCATAGAAGTAGGATTTGTTGTTTCTTGTTACAGGAGAAGAAGCGTTTGCCATTAATATTGTGAATGACCTAATGTAGTAACCTCAAATTGATATTAGCGATTCTTACAGGAAGAGGGACCAGATTAGGTCCTCATTATGATTGTGCTAATATATTGTTATCATTTCCCCACTTTCCGAAATCTTGTTATTGTGGGTTTGAGCTCTTTCAGATTGGTGAAATAATGATAACATAAGTTTTGGGAGAACAACAAGCAAGCATCACCCTAACTTTGGCAATTTCCATCTTTTTCCAAGTATTCAATCTGAAGATTATCACAGCTAAAGCTAGTGAATTTCTATTCTGTAATGTTACTGACCAGTAGTGTTGCTGACAATCTAAAATTTCCAATGGGTATGCAATCTCCGTACTCTGCCCTACCGAAATTAATGTGTCACTTGTATTGAGGATTTTACTGTAGACTCAGTTTTATGTCAAAGTATGCTAGAGCTAAGAAGCAATAGATGCCCCTTTGCTGTTTAGTTCTCTATTGATATTTGAAAAGTCACGATCGACTGGGCAGTATTTCTTTTTGATGCAGTGGATGTCTCTCAATCACCAAAATATAATTTAGGCCCTTTATTCAACAAAATGTTCAAGTATTTTAAAAAAAATGAAATGTACATGCACAAGATTTTTAACATGTGATACACTATTAAAATAGATGGTGGAAAGAAAAAAAATAAGGAGCAGAAAAAGTAAAAAACACATGAGAATGTCTACTAAATTTGTAGAAAGCATTTAATGAGTAACAAACAAAAAATATAAGCAAATAAAGATACCTGCTGTTGAAGTTGAGATGATTGTACTTTCTGATTCCACTGTGGTGGTTCCTGTGTAAGTAGGTATTGTTGTTTCTTGTTACAGGGGAAAAATCACAAGTCATTAAAAAAGGGAATGAACTGAATCGCTAATCTGAAACTGATATAAGTAATGGTTAAAATACTACGTACCAGATTTAGTAGCTTTTATACGTTGGTCATGATAGTTACTATAATTTTAGTTTTTTCAGAATTCCTACTAATACAGGTTTCAACTCTTTCAGAATGCTGAAATAATTAAAACGTATGTTTTCGGGAATAATATGCAGATAATAGAATTACTTTGCCAATTCCAAAATGCAATCTCTGTATTCTGTCTGTAAGCTGTTGCACCTTACAGCTAGTAATTCCTCTAGGTGAAGTGCAACAAAGAAGAGGTATTCCTGCTAAATGTATAATTCTCAATGCCACATAAATTTAGATTTACAGTATTTTTAACTAACAGGACAGTCCCAGTGAGGATTTTGTCGTGGATTCAGATTGACAAGTAAGCAGTCTTTAGTCAAACAGAAGCACATGCTCTATCTGAACATTTAAGGCCTGATTGTCAAAGGCAACCTTACACTTTAGAGTAAGTTTATGATTTTTTCAAATTTATAAAAATTAATTTAAAAGTAGTATATTTATGACTACCTACCTTTCAATGAGCAGAGTCTCCATGACCTGTGTGGAAACTTTGCAGTCGTAAAGATACTACTTGTAAAATTCCTTTGTGAAGTGCACAAGATCATAAACTTGCACAAAAGTGTAAAATATCCTTTGTGAATTAGGCCATCTATGTGTCCTTTTATCTTACATACTCAACTTTGGCTTGAGAGAATATTCCATCTGCTACATTGGTCGTCAAACAGGTACCAAAAACGTATTAAGGCCCTTAGTTTGAACAGTGAAAACAATTACATATTCAAAAATATAATCCAAAAAAATTAGATGTCAAGAGATGAAAAAAGATGAAAAAGAAATATATAGAACATAGGAAAGAAAAGAAGACAAAAGAAAGGAAACATTCTATTTAAAAACACATGATGAAATAAACGATGTTTGGGAGTCGCATGGAAAACAGCAATAAAGACAAATTATGAAATGAAAATTTTACCTGCATTTGCAGTTGGTGTGCTTGTTTTTTCAGATGTCACCGTGGCAGTTTCCATAGAAGTAAGGTTTGTTGTTTCTTGTTACAGGAGAAGAAGCGTTTGCCATTAATATTGTGAATGACCTAATGTAGTAACCTCAAATTGATATTAGCGATTATTAGAGGAAAAGGGACCAGATTAGGTCCTCATTATGATTGTGCCAATATATTGTTATCATTTCCCACTTTCAGAAATCTTGTTATTGTGGGTTTGAGCTCTTTCAGATTGGTGAAATAATGATAACATAAGTTTTGGGAGAACAACAAGCAAGCATCACCCTAACTTTGGCAATTTCCATCTTTTTCCAAGTATTCAATCTGAAGATTATCACAGCTAAAGCTAGTGAATTTCTATTCTGTAATGTTACTGACCAGTAGTGTTGCTGACAATCTAAAATTTCCAATGGGTATGCAATCTCCGTACTCTGCCCTACCGAAATTAATGTGTCACTTGTATTGAGGATTTTACTGTAGACTCAGTTTTATGTCAAAGTATGCTAGAGCTAAGAAGCAATAGATGCCCCTTTGCTGTTTAGTTCTCTATTGATATTTGAAAAGTCACGATCGACTGGGCAGTATTTCTTTTTGATGCAGTGGATGTCTCTCAATCACCAAAATATAATTTAGGCCCTTTATTCAACAAAATGTTCAAGTATTTAAAAAAAAATGAAATGTACATGCACAAGATTTTTAACATGTGATATACTATTAAAATAGATGGTGGAAAGAAAAAAAATAAGGAGCAGAAAAAGTAAAAAACACATGAGAATGTCTACTAAATTTGTAGAAAGCATTTAATGAGTAACAAACAAAAAATATAAACAAATAAAGATACCTGCTGTTGAAGTTGAGATGATTGTACTTTCTGATTCCACTGTGGTGGTTCCTGTGTAAGTAGGTATTGTTGTTTCTTGTTACAGGGGAAAAATCACAAGTCATTAAAAAAGGGAATGAACTGAATCACTAATCTGAAACTGATATAAGTAATGGTTAAAATACTACGTACCAGATTTAGTAGCTTTTATACGTTGGTCATGATAGTTACTATAATTTTAGTTTTTTCAGAATTCCTACTAATACAGGTTTCAACTCTTTCAGAATGCTGAAATAATTAAAACGTATGTTTTCGGGAATAATATGCAGATAATAGAATTACTTTGCCAATTCCAAAATGCAATCTCTGTATTCTGTCTGTAAGCTGTTGCACCTTACAGCTAGTAATTCCTCTAGGTGAAGTGCAACAAAGAAGAGGTATTCCTGCTAAATGTATAATTCTCAATGCCACATAAATTTAGATTTACAGTATTTTTAACTAACAGGACAGTCCCAGTGAGGATTTTGTCGTGGATTCAGATTGACAAGTAAGCAGTCTTTAGTCAAACAGAAGCACATGCTCTATCTGAACATTTAAGGCCTGATTGTCAAAGGCAACCTTACACTTTAGAGTAAGTTTATGATTTTTTCAAATTTATAAAAATTAATTTAAAAGTAGTATATTTATGACTACCTACCTTTCAATGAGCAGAGTCTCCATGACCTGTGTGGAAACTTTGCAGTCGTAAAGATACTACTTGTAAAATTCCTTTGTGAAGTGCACAAGATCATAAACTTGCACAAAAGTGTAAAATATCCTTTGTGAATTAGGCCATCTATGTGTCCTTTTATCTTACATACTCAACTTTGGCATGAGAGAATATTCCATCTGCCTCATTGGTCGTCAGACATGTACCAAAAACGTATTAAGGCCCTTAGTTTGAACAGTGAAAACAATTACATATTCAAAAATATAATCCAAAAACATTAGACGTCAAGAGATGAAAAAAGATGAAAAAGAAATATATAGAACATAGGAAAGAATAGAAGACAAAAGAAAGGAAAAATTCTATTTAAAGACACATGATGAAATAAACGATGTTTGGGAGTCGCATGGAAAACAGCAATAAAGACAAATTATGAAACGAAAAAGTTACATGCATTTGAAGTTGGTGTGCTTGTTTTTTCAGATGTCACCATGGCAGTTTCCATAGAAGTAGGATTTGTTGTTTCTTGTTACAGGAGAAGAAGCGTTTGCCATTAATATTGTGAATGACCTAATGTAGTAACCTCAAATTGATATTAGCGATTCTTACAGGAAGAGGGACCAGATTAGGTCCTCATTATGATTGTGCTAATATATTGTTATCATTTCCCCACTTTCCGAATTCGTGTTATTGTGGGTATGAGCTCTTTCAAATTGGTGAAATAATGATAACATAAGTTTTGTGAGAACAACAAGCAAGCATCACCCTAACTTTGGCAATTTCCATCTTTTTCCAAGTATTCAATCTGAAGATTATCACAGCTATTGCTAGTAAATTTCTATTCTGGAATGTTACTGACCAGTAGTGTTGCTGACAATCTAACATTTCCAAGGGGTATGCAATCTCCGTACTCTGCCCTACCGAAATTAATGTGTCACTTGTATTGAGGATTTTACTGTAGACTCAGTTTTATGTCAAAGTATGCTACAGCTAGGAAGCAATTAATGCCCCTTTGCTGTTTAGTTCACTATTGATATTTGCAAAGTCAAGATTGACTGGGCAGTATTTCATTTTGATGCAGTGGATGTCTCTCAATCCCCAAAATATTATTAACACCCTTGATTCAACAAAAAGTTCAAGTATTTAAAAAAAATGAAATGTACATGCACAAGATTTTAACATGTGATATACAGTTGAAATGGATGGTGGAAAGAAAAAAAATAAGGAACAGAAAAAGTAAAAAACACATGAGAATGTCTACTAAATTTGTAGGAAGCATTTAGAGAGTAAAAAACAAAAAATATAAACAAATAAAGATACCTGCTGTTGAAGTTGAGATGATTGTACTTGCTGATTCCACTGTGGTGGTTCCTGTGTAAGTAGGTATTGTTGTTTCTTGTTACAGGGGAAAAATCACAAGTCATTAAAAAAGGGAATGAACTGAGGGGCATATTACCAACCAATAGAGATAATTTTTGTCTCTAACTTGTTTAGAGACAAAAATTATCGCCGCACATCGGCGATTTTTATCGCAGATAAACCTTGCTATTAGCAAGGTTTATCGCAAATGCGATAAAAAACGGCCGCAATGCATGAATATCGCTGAAAAGTCAGCGATATTCATGCATTATCGAGCAAATGCTCTTAGCCATGTTATCCACCTCCCATTGGTTAACATGGCTAAGAACTGCTCAGGGCAGGTGTTAGCTTTTGGAGATATTCGCGCTTAGCGCGAATATCTCCAAAAGTTGGTAATAGGAGATAGCGATGTTAGCGACTGTTTCCAGTCGCTAACATCTTGGCACGCCCACTTTGCATGTCATTAGTGATAAATATCACTGACATGCAAAGCGGGGCCCAAGATGGTCGCTATCTCCTATTAGCTGTCGCTAACTGGTGTTAGCGACAGCTTGGTAATAGGGAGATAATTTTATCTCCGCTTTCTTGGCTTTTAAAGCCAGAAAAGCGGAGATAAACCTCCTTGATAATATGCCCCTGAATCACTAATCTGAAACTGATATAAGTAATGGTTAAAATACTATGTACCAGATTTAGGAGCTCATACGTTGGTCATGATAGTTACTATAATTTTAGTTTTTTCAGAATTCCTACTAATACAGGTTTCAACTCCTTCAGAATGCTGACATAATTAAAACGTATGTTTTTGGGAATCATATACAGATAATAGAATTACTGTGCCAATTCCAAAATGCAATCTCTGTATTCTGTCTGTAAGCTGTTGCACCTTACAGCTAGTAATTCCTCTAGGTGAAGTGCAACAAACAAGAGGTATTCCTGCTAAATGTATAATTCTCAATGCCACATAAATTTAGATTCACAGTATTTTTAACTAACAGGACAGTCCCAGTGAGGATTTTTTTGTGGATTCAGATTGACAAGTAAGCAGTCTTTAGTCAAATAGAAGCACATGCTCTATCTGAACATTTAAGGCCTGATTGTCAAAGGCAACCTTACACTTTTGAGTAAGTTTATGATTTTTTCAAATTTATAAAAATTAATTTAAAAGTAGTATATTTATGACTACCTACCTTTCAATGAGCAGAGTCTCCATGACCTGTGTGGAAACTTTGCAGTCGTAAAGATACTACTTATAAAATTCCTTTGTGAAGTGCACAAGATCATAAATGTAGGAAGGTGGATATCTGAATATGGTTACCCCCAAACTTTTTGCCTGGTGTTTAGCTGGTTTTTGACATAGTTGGCCTGGGATCCTGCTATTCAGGGCCACAGGCTAATTGCTCTCTCCTTAAAATGGACTCCATGTACCTTAGGTACATACACAATTGGAATTGGCTCACCTTATTGGCCCCTGTAACAGTGTACCCAGGTACCCAGGGCATAGGTGCTTCCAAGGCCTACCAGGGGCTGCAGCATGTATTGTGCCACCCCTGGCCTGGCCTCCACATTTTGACACAACTGGCTGATCACTCAGCTGGGGTAAGTCGGTGTAACCACCCCTTACTTAGGTGTAGTATGCCTATACCTAACCTAAAATGGACACATATGTTCCTATCAGTCACTCCTATGGAAGGCCTCATCAATCCTGGAGGCAGAGTGCTTGGAAATATGTGAGATAGTGCTCTGGCATGAGCTGAGCCTGTCTGCAGCTTTCGGAACCATGTCCTTTAGCTGTTTCATGATATTGCCATACCATATACTCTTAGGTGCATTATGAACCTCGCGGTTAAATGCTATCTTGGGTTTGGCTTTATCAAAACATGTCGAGTAAGGTGTCATACGAATTGGAATACTACCCCCTCGCCAGTTCTGGCGACGGGGGTAGCATTCCACCCTTCTAGAGGGACACGACATGTACCTAGCCTGAACCCCGGTTAAAGTTAAACAGAGCCTTAGCATCACAAAATGGATGCTGCCACCACAGACACAAGTCTGACCTCCTGCTGCTGGGAGTCCTTCCAGCGAGGGAGGCTTGGACAAAGGGTTTCCTGCCTGGGGAGGTGCTAGCACCACTCCAGACAGGATTTTGTGTATTGGGTAGGACAGGGCTGAATAGAATCAGACATGCCTGGGGCACACAAGGTGTCCCTGTGCATAGGCCAGTTCAAACCGGTGCTGGGGCTTTCCAGCCCCAGTCCTGGCGCGAAACTGGACAAAGGAAAGGGGGTGTAACCACCCCCCTTCCTGGTCCCACCCAGAGGAGGGACCTAGTAGGTGATCCGGCCCCCCAGATTCGAATAAGAGTGGGAGCTGTGTCCTGAGACTTGAGATCATCCTGAATCAACTTGAAATACAGAAGAAGACTGGACTTCGACATTCTGCTGCACAGAAGACGGAAGAGAATCTCCCTTGTGGCCAAGGAGTGACCACCCTGTGAACACAGGCACCAACCAGCAACTCAACATCTGCTTTGCCGCCGCCTCCCGCCGGAGCCCGAGCCCAGAGCCTGACAAGACCCAGACTCCCAGACTTCTCACCGCCCGATCCACAGTCCCTGCAAAGAGGGGACCCGTGGAGGCACCGAGAGACGTGGGACCGGACATCTTGGAAGACCCCCGAAACGCTGACTGCGCAGCATCAGAGGTACCCTCAATGCTGTGCTTTGGGGATTGAGAAGCCCTAATCTCAAACAGCCCTTGCACCAAAGATCAGCCCCCCAGCATCTCCACGATCTGCGTGGGGCCCTTTTGCACCGTGCCACTGGACGCGCCATCCCGGCCACTTGCCACGTGGCTAGCGGCCATCTTGGCGATGAAACCTACATCTTTCACTGCGGGTCTAGTTGCTCCAGACTTGCCCTTGCTCCTGTAAAAAGGAGTACCTGCTCTGACCTTGCTGGTCCGAGTAACAAGCCTTTTTTGATTCCTGCGTGGCTTGCACTAGCCAAGGCCTGTTTGCTCCAATCAAGTTGCCGATACTGTCAACAGCGAGAAGCCTGCGTGAGACAGCTCGTGACCGACTCCTGGACGTCTTTGACCCCTTGTGTCCACGTGGCTGCAGAGAGAAGCTACACCTCGACACCTGTTTGCACCCGACATCGCCTGGTTCCACTCTGGTTCCACGGTAGTCACTGGCTAGTGACTTTGAACATTGTCCCCTCTGCTTTCAGGTCTTCACCTCTTCAGATCCACCCTTGGATCCACCGGAACTCTTCACGTCGAGTCGCCTGCAGCATCTTCAGCTCCAAGCACCATTGACCTGCGTGACGAAACCCGACACTACTTCGACCCTATGCACCCGCTTCCTGTGGGTGAGGTAACTCAGCTCCGCCGGTGTTCCCACACTGGTACACACCTCTAAGGCCTGTGTCTAAAGTTTCAGCTTTCTAGGTCACTCGGAAGGTTCCTTTTTAACTAACTTTGTAACTTTTACGCACCATTGACATTGCATTGGTAAAGCGTGCACTTTCCGCACTGCACCCGAGTCCCGCGGGCCTTTCCCGACTTCTTCACTGCTAGTCCCGAACAGCTCCAGCGATTCCCCAGGCCCTAGGCCTCTTCACTTTCCCCATAGTGGTTCTTATACCACTATTTTAGTATATGGTTTAGGTGGCCCCTAGAGCTCATCCATATTGTGCAACTTTTGTGTATTTAAACTGTGTTTTGTTTTAACGCATTTGCTTCTGTGCTCATAAAGAGTATCAGGGATATTTGTAGTAATAAATCTATATATATTTTCAATATATATCTGTGTGGTGTCCTTTCATTTGGTATTCAAGGGATTGTGTATGGTAAAACAGCTTGCTTCACATGCCTTTACAGAGTTTAGCCTAAGACTGCTTAGTCCATGCTACCCCTAGGATAGCTTGTCTATAAGGTTGACTTTACAACCTGCACCATAAGGGTTGCTTGGCATGGTACAAGGTGATCACTAGAACTAGTGAGCATCATATACCAGGCCAACTTCTCACAATAAACTTGCACAAAAGTATAAAATATCCTTTGTGAATTAGGCCATCTATGTGTCCTTTTATCTTACATACTCAACTTTGGCTTGAGAGAATATTCCATCTGCTACATTGGTCGTCAAACATGTACCAAAAACGTATTAAGGCCCTTAGTTTGAACAGTGAAAACAATTACATATTCAAAAATATAATCAAAAAAAATTAGACGTCAAGAGATGAAAAAAGATGAAAATGAAATATATAGAACATAGGAAAGAATAGAAGACAAAAGAAAGGAAATATTCTATTTAAAGACACATGATGAAATAAACGATGTTTGGGAGTCGCATGGAAAACAGCAATAAAGACAAATTATGAAACGAAAAAGTTACATGCATTTGAAGTTGGTGTGCTTGTTTTTTCAGATGTCACCATGGCAGTTTCCATAGAAGTAGGATTTGTTGTTTCTTGTTACAGGAGAAGAAGCGTTTGCCATTAATATTGTGAATGACCTAATGTAGTAACCTCAAATTGATATTAGCGATTCTTACAGGAAGAGGGACCAGATTAGGTCCTCATTATGATTGTGCTAATATATTGTTATCATTTCCCCACTTTCCGAATTCTTGTTATTGTGGGTATGAGCTCTTTCAGATTGGTGAAATAATGATAACATAAGTTTTGTGAGAACAACAAGCAAGCATCACCCTAACTTTGGCAATTTCCATCTTTTTCCAAGTATTCAATCTGAAGATTATCACAGCTATTGCTAGTAAATTTCTATTCTGGAATGTTACTGACCAGTAGTGTTGCTGACAATCTAACATTTCCAATGGGTATGCAATCTCCGTACTCTGCCCTTCCGAAATTAATGTGTCACTTGTATTGAGGATTTTACTGTAGACTCAGTTTTATGTCAAAGTATGCTACAGCTAGGAAGCAATGGATGCCCCTTTGCTGTTTAGTTCACTATTGATATTTGCAAAGTCAAGATTGACTGGGCAGTATTTCTTTTTGATGCAGTGGATGTCTCTCAATCCCCAAAATATTATTTAGACCCTTGATTCAACAAAAAGTTCAAGTATTTAAAAAAAATGAAATGTACATGCACAAGATTTTAACATGTGATATACAGTTGAAATGGATGGTGGAAAGAAAAAAAATAAGGAACAGAAAACGTAAAAAACACATGAGAATGTCTACTAAATTTGTAGGAAGCATTTAGAGAGTAAAAAACAAAAAATATAAACAAATAAAGATACCTGCTGTTGAAGTTGAGATGATTGTACTTGCTGATTCCACTGTGGTGGTTCCTGTGTAAGTAGGTATTGTTGTTTCTTGTTACAGGGGAAAAATCACAAGTCATTAAAAAAGGGAATGAACTGAATCACTAATCTGAAACTGATATAAGTAATGGTTAAAATACTATGTACCAGATTTAGGAGCTCATACGTTGGTCATGATAGTTACTATAATTTTAGTTTTTTCAGAATTCCTACTAATACAGGTTTCAACTCCTTCAGAATGCTGACATAATTAAAACGTATGTTTTTGACAGGACAGTCCCAGTGAGGATTTTTTTGTGGATTCAGATTGACAAGTAAGCAGTCTTTAGTCAAATAGAAGCACATGCTCTATCTGAACATTTAAGGCCTGATTGTCAAAGGCAACCTTACTTTTTTGAGTAAGTTTATGATTTTTTCAAATTTATAAAAATTAATTTAAAAGTAGTATATTTATGACTACCTACCTTTCAATGAGCAGAGTCTCCATGACCTGTGTGGAAACTTTGCAGTCGTAAAGATACTACTTGTAAAATTCCTTTGTGAAGTGCACAAGATCATAAACTCGCACAAAAGTGTAAAATATCCTTTGTGAATTAGGCCATCTATGTGTCCTTTTATCTTACATACTCAACTTTGGCTTGAGAGAATATTCCATCTGCTACATTGGTCGTCAAACATGTACCAAAAACGTATTAAGGCCCTTAGTTTGAACAGTGAAAACAATTACATATTCAAAAATATAATCCAAAAAAATTAGACGTCAAGAGATGAAAAAAGATGAAAAAGAAAAATATAGAACATAGGAAAGAATAGAAGACAAAAGAAAGGAAAAATTCTAATAAAAGACACATGATGAAATAAACGATGTTTGGGAGTCGCATGGAAAACAGCAATAAAGACAAATTATGAAATGAAAATTTTACCTGCATTTGAAGTTGGTGTGCTTGTTTTTTCAGATGTCACCGTGGCAGTTTCCATAGAAGTAGGATTTGTTGTTTCTTGTTACAGGAGAAGAAGCGTTTGCCATTAATATTGTGAATGACCTAATGTAGTAACCTCAATTTGATATTAGCGATTCTTACAGGAAAAGGGACCAGATTAGGGGCCTGATTTTGATTGCGGTTTTCCCGCATCCTCTGGGCCGGCGGAAGCCACCGCCGGCCCTGAGGATGCGGGAAAACTGCTGCGGACTGAAAAAGACCCCCTGCCAGATTAGGATGGCTGGGGGATCGTTTTTCAGTCCGCAGCTTTTCCGCCGCGGACACCTTCCGTCCGCGGCGGAAAAGCTTTAACATGGCTGGCGGTGTCTATCAGACACCGCCAGCCATATTAGGATGTCTGCAGAAAGATGCCTTTACACGGCGGCATTTCCGCCATGTAAAGGCATACAGATTTGTGTTTGGGGGCCCGTTGCGGGCCCCCAGGGGTGAAGGGGGGTGGGGGGTGCAAATGGGGGGTACCTATGGTACCCCCCTGCATTTGCCTGCACAAAGCGGCAGGCACCGCGAGGTGCCTGCCGCTTTGTGAATGCAAATGCACAACTTACATTTTTATCATTGTGGCGGGTGCTGCTTCAAGCAGCACCCGCCACAATGATAAAAATACAGGATGTGACCGCCAGGGTGGCGGTCACATCCTAATTTGCACGGAGGGACCGCCGCTGCCCCTGCGGACGGTCCCTCCTACTCTATGGTGGCGGACGGTCTCAGGTCCGTCCGCCATCATAATCGTCCCCTAGGTCCTCATTATGATTGTGCCAATATATTGTTATCATTTCCCACTTTCAGAAATCTTGTTATTGTGGGTTTGAGCTCTTTCAGATTGGTGAAATAATGATAACATAAGTTTTGGGAGAACAACAAGCAATCATCACCCTAACTTTGGCAATTTCCATCTTTTTCCAAGTATTCAATCTGAAGATTATCACAGCTAAAGCTAGTGAATTTCTATTCTGTAATGTTACTGACCAGTAGTGTTGCTGACAATCTAAAATTTCCAATGGGTATGCAATCTCCGTACTCTGCCCTACCGAAATTAATGTGTCACTTGTATTGAGGATTTTACTGTAGACTCAGTTTTATGTCAAAGTATGCTACAGCTAAGAAGCAATAGATGCCCCTTTGCTGTTTAGTTCTCTATTGATATTTGAAAAGTCACGTTCGACTGGGCAGTATTTCTTTTTGATGCAGTGGATGTCTCTCAATCACCAAAATATTATTTAGGCCCTTTATTCAACAAAATGTTCAAGTATTTAAAAAAAATGAAATGTACATGCACAAGATTTTTAACATGTGATATACTATTGAACTAGATGGTGGAAAGAAAAAAAATAAGGAACAGAAAAAGTAAAAAACACATGAGAATGTCTACTACATTTGTAGGAAGCATTTAAAGAGTAACAAACAAAAAATATAAACAAATAAAGATACCTGCTGTTGAAGTTGAGATGATTGTACTTGCTGATTCCACTGTGGTGGTTCCTGTGTAAGTAGGTATTGTTGTTTCTTGTTACAGGGGAAAAATCACAAGTCATTAAAAAAGGGAATGATCTGAATCACTAATCTGAAACTGATATAAGTAATGGTTAAAATACTATGTACCAGATTTAGTAGCTCATAAGTTGATCATGATAGTTACTATAATTTTAGTTTTTTCAGAATTCCTATTAATACAGGTTTAAACTCTTTCAGAATGCTGAAATAATTAAAACGTATGTTTTCGGGAATAATATGCAGATTACAGAATAACTGTGCCAATTCCAAAATGCAATCTCTGTATTCTGTCTGTAAGCTGTTGCACCTTACAGCTAGTAATTCCTCTAGGTGAAGTGCAACAAACAAGAGGTATTCCTGCTAAATGTATAATTCTCAATGCCACATAAATTTAGATTTACAGTATTTTTAACTAACAGGACAGTCCCAGTGAGGATTTTGTCATGGATTCAGATTGACAAGTAAGCAGTCTTTAGTCAAACAGAAGCACATGCTCTATCTGAACATTTAAGGCCTGATTGTCAAATGCAACTTTACACTTTTGAGTAAGTTTATGATTTTTTCAAATTTATAAAAATTAATTTAAAAGTAGTATATTTATGACTACCTACCTTTCAATGAGCAGAGTCTCCATGACCTGTGTGGAAACTTTGCAGTCGTAAAGATACTACTTGTAAAATTCCTTTGTGAAGTGCACAAGATCATAAATGTAGGAAGGTGGATATCTGACTATGGTTACCCCCAAACTTTTTGCCTGGTGTTTAGCTGGTTTTTGACATAGTTAGCCTGGGATCCTGCTATTCAGGGCCCCAGGCTAATTGCTCTCTCCTTAAAATGGACTCCATGTACCTTAGGTACATACACAATTGGAATTGGCTCACCTTATTGGCCCCTGTAACAGTGTACCCAGGTACCCAGGGCATAGGTGCTTCCAAGGCCTACCAGGGGCTGCAGCATGTATTGTGCCACCCCTGGCCTGGCCTCCACATTTTGACACAACTGGCTGATCACTCAGCTGGGGTAAGTCGGTGTAACCACCCCTTACTTAGGTGTAGTATGCCTATACCTAACCTAAAATGGACACATATGTTCCTATCAGTCACTCCTATGGAAGGCCTCATCAATCCTGGAGGCAGAGTGCTTGGAAATATGTGAGATAGTGCTCTGGCATGAGCTGAGCCTGTCTGCAGCTTTCGGAACCATGTCCTTTAGCTGTTTCATGATATTGCCATACCATATACTCTTAAGTGCATTATGAACCTCGCGGTTAAATGCTATCTTGGGTTTGGCTTTATCAAAACATGTCGAGTAAGGTGTCATACGAATTGGAATACTACCCCCTCGCCAGTTCTGGCGACGGGGGTAGCATTCCACCCTTCTAGAGGGACACGACATGTACCTAGCCTGAACCCCGGTTAAAGTTAAACAGAGCCTTAGCATCACAAAATGGATGCTGCCACCACAGACACAAGTCTGACCTCCTGCTGCTGGGAGTCCTTCCAGCGAGGGAGGCTTGGACAAAGGGTTTCCTGCCTGGGGAGGTGCTAGCACCACTCCAGACAGGATTTTGTGTATTGGGTAGGACAGGGCTGAATAGAATCAGACATGCCTGGGGCACACAAGGTGTCCCTGTGCATAGGCCAGTTCAAACCGGTTCTGGGGCTTTCCAGCCCCAGTCCTGGCGTGAAACTGGACAAAGGAAAGGGGGTGTAACCACCCCCCTTCCTGGTCCCACCCAGAGGAGGGACCTAGTAGGTGATCCGGCCCCCCAGATTCGAATAAGAGTGGGAGCTGTGTCCTGAGACTTGAGATCATCCTGAATCAACTTGAAATACAGAAGAAGACTGGACTTCGACATTCTGCTGCACAGAAGACGGAAGAGAATCTCCCTTGTGGCCAAGGAGTGACCACCCTGTGAACACAGGCACCAACCAGCAACTTAACATCTGCTTTGCCGCCGCCTCCCGCCGGAGCCCGAGCCCAGAGCCTGACAAGACCCAGACTCCCAGACTTCTCACCGCCCGATCCACAGTCCCTGCAAAGAGGGGACCCGTGGAGGCACCGAGAGACGTGGGACCGGACATCTTGGAAGACCCCCGAAACGCTGACTGCGCAGCATCAGAGGTACCCTCAACGCTGTGCTTTGGGGATTGAGAAGCCCTAATCTCGAACAGCCCTTGCACCAAAGATCAGCCCCCCAGCATCTCCACGATCTGCGTGGGGCCCTTATGCACTGTGCCACTGGACGCGCCATCCCGGCCACTTGCCACGTGGCTAGCGGCCATCTTGGCTATGAAACCTACAACTTTCACTGCGGGTCTGGTTGCTCCAGACTTGCCCTTGCTCCTGTAAAAAGGAGTACCTGCTCTGACCTTGCTGGTCCGAGTAACAAGCCTTTTTCGATTCCTGCGTGGCTTGCACTAGCCAAGGCCTGTTTGCTCTAATCAAGTTGCCGATACCGTCAACAGCGAGAAGCCTGCGTGCGACAGCTCGTGACCGACTCCTGGATGTCTTTGACCCCTTGTGTCCACGCGGCTGCAGAGAGAAGCTACACCTCGACACCTGTTTGCACCCGACATCGCCTGGTTCCACTCTGGTTCCACGGTAGTCACTGGCTAGTGACTTTGAACATTGTCCCCTCTGCTTTCAGGTCTTCACCTCTTCAGATCCACCCTTGGATCCACCGGAACTCTTCACGTCGAGTCGCCTGCAGCATCTTCAGCTCCAAGCACCATCGACCTGCGTGACGAAACCCGACACTACTTCGACCCTATGCACCCGCTTCCTGTGGGTGAGGTAACTCAGCTCCGCCGGTGTTCCCACACTGGTACACACCTCTAAGGCCTGTGTCTAAAGTTTCAGCTTTCTAGGTCACTCGGAAGGTTCCTTTTTAACTAACTTTGTAACTTTTACGCACCATTGACATTGCATTGGTAAAGCGTGCACTTTCCGCACTGCACCCGAGTCCCGCGGGCCTTTCCCGACTTCTTCACTGCTAGTCCCGAACAGCTCCAGCGATTCCCCAGGCCCTAGGCCTCTTCACTTTCCCCATAGTGGTTCTTATACCACTATTTTAGTATATGGTTTAGGTGGCCCCTAGGGCTCATCCATATTGTGCAACTTTTGTGTATTTAAACTGTGTTTTGTTTTAACGCATTTGCTTCTGTGCTCATAAAGAGTATCAGGGATATTTGTAGTAATAAATCTATATATATTTTCAATATATATCTGTGTGGTGTCCTTTCATTTGGTATTCAAGGGATTGTGTATGGTAAAACAGCTTGCTTCACATGCCTTTACAGAGTTTAGCCTAAGACTGCTTAGTCCATGCTACCCCTAGGATAGCTTGTCTATAAGGTTGACTTTACAACCTGCACCATAAGGGTTGCTTGGCATGGTACAAGGTGATCACTAGAACTAGTGAGCATCATA
Source organism: Lissotriton helveticus (assembly GCF_964261635.1). NCBI lineage: Eukaryota > Metazoa > Chordata > Amphibia > Caudata > Salamandridae > Lissotriton > Lissotriton helveticus. The sequence continues at coordinate 30,829,558 of NC_136072.1, read as the reverse complement.
TACCAGGCCAACTTCTCACAATAAACTTGCACAAAAGTATAAAATATCCTTTGTGAATTAGGCCATCTATGTGTCCTTTTATCTTACATACTCAACTTTGGCTTGAGAGAATATTCCATCTGCTACATTGGTCGTCAAACATGTACCAAAAACGTATTAAGGCCCTTAGTTTGAACAGTGAAAACAATTACATATTCAAAAATATAATCCAAAAAAATTAGACGTCAAGAGATGAAAAAAGATGAAAAAGAAATATATAGAACATAGGAAAGAATAGAAGACAAAAGAAAGGAAAAATTCTATTTAAAGACACATGATGAAATAAACGATGTTTGGGAGTCGCATGGAAAACAGCAATAAAGACAAATTATGAAACGAAAAAGTTACATGCATTTGAAGTTGGTGTGCTTGTTTTTTCAGATGTCACCATGGCAGTTTCCATAGAAGTAGGATTTGTTGTTTCTTGTTACAGGAGAAGAAGCGTTTGCCATTAATATTGTGAATGACCTAATGTAGTAACCTCAAATTGATATTAGCGATTCTTACAGGAAAAGGGACCAGATTAGGGGCCTGATTACGATTGCGGTTTTCCCGCATCCTCTGGGCCGGCGGAAGCCACCGCCGGCCCGGAGGATGCGGGAAAACCGCTGCGGACTGAAAAAGACCCCCTGCCAGATTAGGATGGCTGGGGGATCGTTTTTCAGTCCGCAGCTTTTCTGCCGTGGACGCCTTCCGTCCGCGGCGGAAAAGCTTTAACATGGCTGGCGGTGTCTATCAGACACCGCCAGCCATATTAGGATGTCTGCAGAAAGATGCCTTTACACGGCGGAATTTCCGCCATGTAAAGGCATATGGATTTGTGTTTGGGGGCCCGTTGCGGGCCCCCAGGGGTGAAGGGGGGGTGGGGGGTGCACATGGGGGGTACCTATGGTACCCCCCTGCATTTGCCTGCACAAAGCGGCAGGCACCGCGAGGTGCCTGCCGCTTTGTGCATGCAAATGCACAACTTACATTTTTATCATTGTGGCGGGTGCTGCTTCAAGCAGCACCCGCCACAATGATAAAAATACAGGATGTGACCGCCAGGGTGGCGGTCACATCCTAATTTGCACGGAGGGACCGCCGCTGCCCCTGCGGACGGTCCCTCCTACTCTATGGGTGGCGGACGGACTCAGGTCCGTCCGCCATCATAATCGTCCCCTAGGTCCTCATTATGATTGTGCCAATATATTGTTATCATTTCCCACTTTCAGAAATCTTGTTATTGTGGGTTTGAGCTCTTTCAGATTGGTGAAATAATGATAACATAAGTTTTGGGAGAACAACAAGCAAGCATCACCCTAACTTTGGCAATTTCCATCTTTTTCCAAGTATTCAATCTGAAGATTATCACAGCTAAAGCTAGTGAATTTCTATTCTGTAATGTTACTGACCAGTAGTGTTGCTGACAATCTAAAATTTCCAATGAGTATGCAATCTCCGTACTCTGCCCTACCAAAATTAATGTCACTTGTATTGAGGATTTTACTGTAGACTCAGTTTTATGTCAAAGTATGCTACAGCTAAGAAGCAATAGATGCCCCTTTGCTGTTTAGTTCTCTATTGATATTTGAAAAGTCACGATCAACTGAGCAGTATTTCTTTTTGATGCAGTGGATGTCTCTCAATCACCAAAATATTATTTAGGCCCTTTATTTAACAAAATGTTCAAGTATTAAAAAAAAAATGAAATGTACATGCACAAGATTTTTAACATGTGATATACAATTGAAATAGATGGTGGAAAGAAAAAAAATAAGGAACAGAAAAAGTAAAAAACACATGAGAATGTCTACTAAATTTGTAGGAAGCATTTAAAGAGTAACAAACAAAAATTATAAACAAATAAAGATACCTGCTGTTGAAGTTGAGATGATTGTACTTGCTGATTCCACTGTGGTGGTTCCTGTGTAAGTAGGTATTGTTGTTTCTTGTTACAGGGGAAAAATCACAAGTCATTAAAAAAGGGAATGAACTGAATCACTAATCTGAAACTGATATAAGTAATGGTTAAAATACTATGTACCAGATTTAGTAGCTTATACGTTGGTCATGATAGTTACTATAATTTTAGTTTTTTCAGAATTCCTACTAATACAGGTTTCAACTCTTTCAGAATGCTGAAATAATTAAAACGTATGTTTTCGGGAATAATATGCAGATAATAGAATTACTGTGCCAATTCCAAAATGCAATCTCTGTATTATGTCTGTAAGCTGTTGCACCTTACAGCTAGTAATTCCTCTAGGTGAAGTGCAACAAACAAGAGGTATTCCTGCTAAATGTATAATTCTCAATGCCACATAAAATTAGATTCACAGTATTTTTAACTAACAGGACAGTCCCAGTGAGGATTTTGTCGTGGATTCAGATTGACAAGTAAGCAGTCTTTAGTCAAACAGAAGCACATGCTCTATCTGAACATTTAAGGCCTGATTGTCAAAGGCAACCTTACACTTTTCAGTAAGTTTATGATTTTTTCAAATTTATAAAAATTTATTTAAAATTAGTATATTTGTGATTACCTACCTTTCAATGAGCAGAGTCTCCATGACCTGTGTGGAAACTTCGCAGTCGTAAAGATACTACTTGTAAAATTCCTTTGTGAAGTGCACAAGATCATAAACTTGCACAAAAGTATAAAATATCCTTTGTGAATTAGGAGATCTATGTGTCCTTTTATCTTACATACTCAACTTTGGCTTGAGAGAATATTCCATCTGCTACATTGGTCGTCAAACATGTACCAAAAACGTATTAGGGCCCTTAGTTTGAACAATGAAAACAATTACATATTCAAAAATATAATCTCAAAAAATTAGACGTCAAGAGATGAAAAAAGATGAAAAAGAAATATATAGAACATAGGAAAGAATAGAAGACAAAAGAAAGGAAAAATTCTATTTAAAGACACATGATGAAATAAACGATGTTTGGGAGTCGCATGGAAAACAGCAATAAAGACAAATTATGAAACGAAAAAGTTACATGCATTTGAAGTTGGTGTGCTTGTTTTTTCAGATGTCACCATGGCAGTTTCCATAGAAGTAGGATTTGTTGTTTCTTGTTACAGGAGAAGAAGCGTTTGCCATTAATATTGTGAATGACCTAATGTAGTAACCTCAAATTGATATTAGCGATTCTTACAGGAAAAGGGACCAGATTAGGTCCTCATCATGATTGTGCCAATATATTGTTATCATTTCCCACTTTCAGAAATCTTGTTAATGTGGGTTTGAGCTCTTTCAGATTGGTGAAATAATGATAACATAAGTTTTGGGAGAACAACAAGCAAGCATCACCCTAACTTTGGCAATTTCCCTCTTTTTCCAAGTATTCAATCTGAAGATTATCACAGCTGTAGCTAGTGAATTTCTATTCTGGAATGTTACTGACCAGTAGTGTTGCTGACAATCTAAAATTTCCAATGGGTATGCAATCTCAGTACTCTGCCCTACCGAAATTAATGTGTCACTTGTATTGAGGATTTTACTGTAGACTCAGTTTTATGTCAAAGTATGCTACAGCTAAGAAGCAATGGATGCCCCTTTGCTGTTTAGTTCTCTATTGATATTTGAAAAGTCACGATCGACCTGGCAGTATTTCTTTTTGATGCAGTAGATGTCTCTCAATCACCAAAATATTATTTAGGCCCTTGATTCAACAAAATGTTCAAGTATTAAAAAAAATATGAAATGTACATGCACAAGATTTTTAACATGTGATATACAATTGAAATGGATGATGGAAAGAAAAAAAATAAGGAACATAAAAAGTTAAAAACACATGAGAATGCCTACTAAAGATCTGTAACTTAGCTTGGAGAAACATGGCGGTGGCCGCTTGAGCCGCTGCGGCGCTCTGTTGGTGTGCTCCCGTTTGGAGCGAATACATCGCAACTAGGTTGGATTGTAACGCGGTTTCTTAACAAAACTGCTAGCTAGATGAAAACTCTGCGCTCAGATCTTGACAAGTAAAATAACTATATTCAAAACCAGCGTTTATTTTTTCTACTTGCTCCCTCGCTCGTTGTTGCTTGATGGGTCTGGAGAGGGCGTGTCTACCCGCGAACGCCGCTGTGGTGGAGAGGATTCCTGCTGCTTAGCTCGGCACCCGGCAAGAGGTCGATATCGGGCGCCGGGGGTGCACCCTGGTGTTGGCTGGTGGTTCGGTGTTGTGTCTGGCCGCCCTGGAGCTCCGACGAGGGTGCCGCATCCGAGGCTTGCTTCCCGGACGCCGAGGGATTGTTGCCGTTTCGGAGGTGGAGGCGATTGGGATTGCTGATGAGAGGACCACGAAGGTGGGGGAGCCGACATTGGTTCGAGAGCAAAGAGAAGGTGGAGGCTGTGATAACAGCGGTAATGGGCTAGAGTCAGCTTACAATTTGAGAGGTAATAAATACAAGGTTTGTAAGGGGGAGCACAGTAAAGACAAGAACAATAAAACTTTGCCCCAAGATATTAGGCTGCCCCTGGATGCTGGCCCAAGTTTATCCACAGCAGTTTGTGTAAGCAATGTTGAATCTGTAGTAAAAACGGTGGTGCTTGAGGGGGCTGGTAATCCTACCCCAGATTGCCTCAGTTGTAGCAAAAAGACGCCCTCCTCTTATCTGACAGGCCAGGTTAAAGCAAAGCATGCTTATACTTGCAAATCAGCTAAAGGGTCTAACGGTAAAAACGCTGCCTCAGTGTCAAAAATAACGCCATCACTGAGATCTTTTTTTAAGGTGATCCCTCAAGTAGTATTATTACCGGATAGGCCCGAAAAGATATTAACAGAGAATACTGGATTTGAGGGAGTAATGAGCTCCGAGGATTTGCTTGATAAAGCTGACATCCCGCTAGAGATGGCGACGGGGGTGCAGAAAGCCCTGTAAACCTGGGAGCAGGTGTGGAAGTAGGTAATGATCAATTTGGAGACACAGGGAGAGGGATTAGCAATCATTCATTTAAATCTTTATTTCGATCGAATTGATCATAAAAGATATACAACAATCAATCATATACAATTTTTAAAGGTGTTAAAACGAGGGTGACACTGTATCAGAATGAAGGATTTTCAATGGTCTCCTGCCATCTTTACAAGCCGGGTTCTGGCATGCTACATTGCTGTTAAAAATTTGGCCAGGGCAAACACCATTGACGGGGATAAGTCTGTTTTTAAAACTCTGAATGCAGGGAGAAAAGTTCTGAATCCCAGGTTTCTCAGTAGTGGGACCAACCAGTATCGTCTACTTTTGCGGTAGGCTGGGCAGAAGAAGATGACGTGGACTTCACTCTTTTTGGTATGAGCACAAGCAGGGCACAGCTCAGTAGACGACTGCCCCGCCCATGCTTTAGTAAAAGTCTTAGGAGGAAGAGTCCCATACCTCCATTGCAAGAAAAGTTTCCTTGTTAGAGCAGGAGCCATTACATCCAAAACGCATTCATAGTTGTATGAGTCTTTAATTACAGTAAAGCAATGTGTCAGAGAACCCTCTCGTGCACTGGCCAGGACTCGAGTAAGCATTTTTTCATAGTATACTCTGGAGAGGGCTTTCTTTGGAATCCTGGTACTTGTGCTTTCTGGGTGTGACCACAGTTCTGGTATTCCGAGGGTCTCACATGTTGTCTTAATGTAATTTAGCCAAGGTATTTTGGCAGCGTTGGGTAGAGTTAAAAATTCCTGCAGCTCAGAACGATAAGAAATAAGGTCCTGGCTGCTCCATATGCGGCGCCAAAATGTTAGGGGCTTTAGCCCTAGTTCTTCTATAATGGGCCTCAGAGCCAAATCCAATCTCAGAGGCAGGAGTGGAGTGCTTGATGGTAGGGCGGTCAACTGCCTTATAAATTTATTTTCCGTCACCTGTAGATTAAAAGATGACGTGTGGCCCCACATCTCCCCCCGTAAATAGCACCACCCCGAGCCTTCATTTTGTAAATTTGGATAGCGGGGGACAAGGGGCGGAAAGTTGACTTTGACGCAATTCGCATAATGCCCCCCGCCTTCTGAGCTAACTTCATATTGGCTTTTATCTGGTGGGACCCCCACGTCAGGTTTTGATTTAGCGTTATCCCTAAAGACTCTATGGTGTATACCCTTTCCAGATGTACTGAACCAAGTAAGGGGTTTGGACGCTTTGGGGACTTGGGATTTAAGATCATAAACTTGGTTTTTTGGGGGTTAATTTCAAGGCCCCTTTCTGTGCAGAAGTCCTGGAAGCCATCGAGCACGTTCTGTATGCCCATCGGAGTTTTGGATAGCAGCAGGGTGTCATCCGCAAACATAATAGCGGGCCCCCTGCTGCCGATCAGTTTTGGGGCGTCGGTATTGGCAATCCCGGTCAGATGTGAGATTACCCCGTTCACAAAGAGGCAGAACAGGGTGGGTGCGAGCACACAACCCTGCCTCACCCCTCTGCGAACGGGGAAACTTTCAGTCAGTCTCCCACTTCTCCCACATCTGACCCTTGCGAAATTGTTGTGATGTAATTTCATCAAAATAGCAAGGATATCTTTCGGGACGCCTAGTTCTGTCATTACCTCCCACAATTTTGCTCTTGGCACTAAGTCGAAGGCGGCACGCAGGTCCACAAAGACCGTGTATAGGGTGCCGCCCTCGATAAGCGCCCTCCTCCAATATATGAGATTCAGTCTAAATACCTGATCAATTGTGGAGACTCCCCTCCTGAATCCGGCCTGATACGGGCTGAGAATGCGCCCTACAAAGGTGAGGCCCGCATCCAGCCAGACCCCCAGATTTTTCACCTTTCCTCCAGCCAATTCTGCAAGCGATTCAGTATTAATCTACCAAAAAGCTTTTGTGAGACGTCGATGAGGCTTATGGGGCGATAGTTGGCTGGGAGCAGAGGGGATCCCTTTTTGAATATAGGGACCACCTCTGCGCCCAGCCAAGTATCTGGAACCTCCATACCCCCAAGGACCGCGTTAAATATCAGCAATAGATACGGTGCCCATATCCCTGGTTCCTGCTTAAAAAGGTCTCCAGGTACCCCGTCCAACCCCGGTGCTTTACCTCCTGCCAGACCCGCGATTGCGGCGCGGACTTCTTTTAGCAAGAAGGGTTCACCCACCTGACTAGTCATAGGAATGCTAGTAATGTTAGTTTGGGGCATGCCATCCATTGAATATAGGGATTGATAGTGCTCCTGCCATATGCCAGGAGCAATGATGGGTTCAACAGCAGAGGGGAGATCCTCTGACCCGTGGTTAACCACTCGCCAGAATTTACGTGAATCTTTGTTAGCTAGTGCCTCAGATAAATCTTCCCAGTGCTTCCAATCCCATTCGGCTCTGGTATTTGCCAGCAGTGTCCTATAGGCCCGTCTTTTCCCTTGTATTGCCTCTCGGCATCCATGCGCCTTTATTTCAGATAAAAGTTCTCGTTTTGATTCCCGGCATGCGGCATTATACCAGGATTTTTTGTTTAGCGCACTGCTTTTTGCTGGTGCTTTTGAGAATAGGTCTAACTCTAGTGTGTTTAATAATTCTTTGTGGATTTGTCCCAGTAATTCTATATTCCCTTGATCATCTAATTTATCCACAAGACCAAATGCCTTTTCAAGTACTGGGGTAATTCTGGCGTAAAGGCTGGATAGTTTTACGTCATTTGTTGCCAGCTTCCCCCACCTCACTCTCCTCCTATTATTCTCTAAGAGTAACCCAGTGGTCGCATTTCCATTATTCAAATCCGTATCCTCTATACCAGGAATAGCATATTCAAGTATAAGGGCATTGTGGTCGCTATCCTCTCTGCTCAGTACCCTAAATCAATTATTCGTGTCCAGTTTGATATTTGGACTAGAATATAATCTATTCTGGATTCACTGCCTGGTTTGTTGAAAGTACATTTACTGGGGTTGTCTGATTTTGTCCGCCCATTGCACGCTCTTAGACCATAATTAAGTGTCAGTGCTGTTATCTGTAATGCAAGGGGTGACCAGGCTCTTGGTGGTGGGGCCACCGTATCTGGTATCAGGCAACTAACATCCTCCTCTACGGAAGCTCCATCCAGCAAGTCAGGGAGTGGCTCGTAGTGGGAATTGAGGTCTCCTGCTACCAACTGTGGGAGATCCCTTGGGATATCACTCAAGAAGGCTGAGAGATCCTCAATCGTTTTCGATTCCCCTGAAGTGGGCACGGGTCTTGAGTAGACATTTATGACCAACAACTTAGCCAGATGTGGCCATTCTAAGAGGACGGGTAAAATATCCTCAGAATCCACGTCTAAACACTTGGCCTTACAACCGAGGTGGGAGGCAATCAAGGTTGCCAGCCCTCCTGACGGACGTCCCTTTCCCCCCATTTTGCTTTTTTTGAGAAAACTTCAAAACCTGGGCATGTGAACTCCTCTCTTGCCCAGGTTTCCTGAAAAAGGCAAATTCCTTTTGAGCTGATAAATGACAGGCAATCGGGGCATTCGATTTTGTTGCCAATACCTGCTAAGTTCCATGAAATTATGTTAAGCGCAGCAGGTCTTGTAGGTGGTAGCTCGATGTTAAACAGGTTGTTCTCTGTGGGAGTAATAATAGGGTTTACCATTAACGTTTGTGGCAGCTCTCCTTGTTCAACCTCTAAATCAAAAATATTGTCCCCTACCTCAGCTATACAACTAGCGTGGTCTTGAGGATGGTTAAGTGTGTCAGGAGTGGTTTTTAATTGTATTTGTGGCCGGGATTGGTGTCCAATGATAGGTCTTTCCTCGCCGTGATTTACTATAGCAGAGTGGTCCACCCCCCTGATGTTGGAATTAGACAGTCAATCGACCATTTCCAAAGTGCTATACCTGTTTGAAGTTGTAAGATAGGCTGGGTGATGCAATCTATATGGGCCAGGGACTCCTCTCGGTCTTCCACCCCATCCCCCTCTCCTTCTGGTGCTAGACTCCCACCCCTCCCCCTCTTCATATAAAGGTGGGTATTCAGGCAGCGTGTTCCTGTGGTAATAAGGCTCCCTCCTCCCTGCACTGTTACTTTCCCACTCTCCTAGTAGCTGACAGCTGCGAGAGCGCTTAGCGCGCTGTATTGAAAAGTGCTAATTTTAACTTTATTTTCTGTTCCATTTGGTCATTTGACCCTGTTTTTAAGGCGCCCCTTACCTGCACTGTAAATTGTTCCCTCCACCGCCGTTTGGGCGGGTCTGGTCCTGGGGTGGGTGCCCTGTTCGATCTTGGGCGCCATCTTAGAGTGGGGTCAGTGGATTGAGCTATTTCGACCTGCCTGCGTCTTAGTGTGCATGCGCGGCCTTGGAACACCTACCTAAGGCGAGTCCCTCTTAATTCCGCCCCCTGACAAGGTAGCTGACAGCTGCGAGAGCGCTTAGTGCGCTGTATTGAAAAGTGCTAATTTTAACTTTATTTTCTGTTCCATTTGGTCATTTGACCCTGTTTTTAAGGCGCCCCTTACCTGCACTGTAAATTGTTCCCTCCACCGCCGTTTGGGCGGGTCTGGTCCTGGGGTGGGTGCCCTGTTCGATCTTGGGCGCCATCTTAGAGTGGGGTCAGTGGATTGAGCTATTTCGACCTGCCTGCATCTTAGTGCGCATGCGCGGCCTTGGAACACCTACCTAAGGCGAGTCCCTCTTAATTCCGCCCCCTGACAAGGTAGCTGACAGCTGCGAGAGCGCTTAGCGCGCTGTATTGAAAAGTGCTAATTTTAACTTTATTTTCTGTTCCATTTGGTCATTTGACCCTGTTTTTAAGGCGCCCCTTACCTGCACTGTAAATTGTTCCCTCCACCGCCGTTTGGGCGGGTCTGGTCCTGGGGTGGGTGCCCTGTTCGATCTTGGGCGCCATCTTAGAGTGGGGTCAGTGGATTGAGCTATTTCGACCTGCCTGCGTCTTAGTGCACATGCGCGGCCTTGGAACACCTACTTAAGGCGAGTCCCTCTTAATTCCGCCCCCTGACAAGGTAGCTGACAGCTGCGAGAGCGCTTAGCGCGCTGTATTGAAAAGTGCTAATTTTAACTTTATTTTCTGTTCCATTTGGTCATTTGACCCTGTTTTTAAGGCGCCCCTTACCTGCACTGTAAATTGTTCCCTCCACCGCCGTTTGGGCGGGTCTGGTCCTGGGGTGGGTGCCCTGTTCGATCTTGGGCGCCATCTTAGAGTGGGGTCAGTGGATTGAGCTATTTCGACCTGCCTGCGTCTTAGTGCGCATGCGCGGCCTTGGAACACCTACTTAAAGCTCCTCCCCTAGCGCAGCGAGATCGCGCAGCGGGCGTGTCCTCGCGTGGCCGGAGTCGTGCCAGAGTCCTGCCCGTCTGCGCCCGTCCGCGCTAAGGACGCGCTGGACGTCGCGGGATTCTGGTTAACGGCTAGTTTTCCATCTTTGTGCCGCCATGCTGACATACTCGCGGGAGTGCCTGTATTCCATCGGTCAGGTGAGTCCCAGTTGCATCCACCCACCGGTGCATCCGTTACGAGGCCCTTATCAGTGTCCTTGTAAAGGGTGGGCTCTTGACTCTCCGAGGCCCCTCCCTCGGAACAACTCCCTGGCTGCTCGCCGTATTAGAGACCCCCCTTCCTCTCTGCGGATCCTGAACCTTAATGTTAGGTCAGCTTTGAAACATCATCAGAACATCTATGACCTCATTGAGGAGGAAGCCCCGGATATATTTGCCTTAACTGAAACCTGGCTCCAGGATGTGGATAATGCTATTCCCAATCTAGCCTGCCCCCCTGGCTATTCTATGTACACCTTGAATAGATCGTCCAGAGGTGGGGGTATAGCTCTAATAGTAAGGTCCAGTTTTTCCTGTGTGTGGAGTGCCCTTAATATCTCTGGGTGTGAAAGTGCCTTGTTTAAGGTCTCTGTCTGCCCTGAGTTTACGCTTTCCGGGATGGTCGTTTATCGTCCGCCCGGCAGCGATGTGGTGTTTAGAAATGCTTTCCCCGACATTGTTGGCCCTTTGGTCGCAGATTGTGCCAACTTCTCCATCATGGGTGATTTGAATCTGCATTTCGACACCCTCTCAGGTCTGACAGTGCGTTCCGTTACCTCTGACCTAGAGGCCTTTCAACTTTCCCAGATGGTCTCCCAGCCGACCCATACGGGGGGACATATTTTAGATCCCTTTTTCACCAATTTGCCGGAGATTAAAATTACCTCTATCTTACCGGTAGAATGGACAGACCACTTCTTGGTGTCTATTCTTTGTCCTGTCTCAGCCACCCCTTCCATCTAGCTAGGCGGGTACCGAGGAGAGCTTGGAATAAACTTAGGTTAGAAGACTTTCATCTTCTTCTACTAGAGGAGCCGCTGGGTCCTTTGACGGATGTAGAAAAGCGGTATGACCTCTTTTGTTCCTGGATTACCAGGGCTCTTGACTCTCTGATACCTATTGTATCGTCTAAAGTCAACTCTAGAGAGTCAAGTCCCTGGTACGATGGTGCCCTTCGTGCCCTGAAGGGAGCCTGTAGACGGGCGGAGAGGGCTTGGCGGAAGACCTATGGGGCTGATTTAAAAGCTGAATATGCCAGGTCCGTAAAGCTCTACCATCGGGCTATTTGTCGAGCTCGAGCGGCTTTTTATGCCGCAGAATTCAGGAACAGTGCCAATCCGTCTAAGGCCATTTTTAAGGCCGTGAAAGATCTTATGGCAAAGCGGACGACCTCCATGACTGTAACCTCCCTTTCCCACTGTGAATCCCTTGCTTCATATTTCTTGGGGAAAGTCCAAGCCATATATCGGACATTCCCTAGCATAGGGTCCGGTTGGGAAAGTACCAGTGGGCCACCTCATCACACTACTCTGCTTGCCTTCCCCCCTCTTACCATGGACGGGTTTGACAAACTTGCGTTGCAAGTCAAATCTGGATCTCCTTCTGATCCAGTAAGGCCTGCTCTCTTTCGAGATCAGGCTTTTATGGGACGCTCAGCTGTGCGTTCCCTTGTCAACCTTTCCTTGGAATCGGGAGTAGTTCCAGCCAGGTGGAAGCAAGCTGTGGTGTCCCCAATTATCAAAAAGCCCTCACTGGACCCGTCTAAGCCTGAAAGTTACCGTCCCATCTCGTTGCTACCCTGGCCGGCAAAGATCACAGAGGCCTATGTCAACTTGGTCCTGTCTGAACATCTTGTCCGGACCAATGCCCTCGACCCCACACAAAACGGCTTCCGTGCTGGTCACAGCACGGAGACCGCGTTACTTGTGATGGTGGAACATCTCCGTGCAAGGTTGGACGCTGGTCAAATGGCGGCGCTTATACTGTTAGACCTTAGCGCCGCCTTTGACACGGTATCTCACAGCATCCTCCTGCATCGGCTTGAGGAGTATGGTATTGGCGGCCAGGCGTTGCAATGGTTCCGCTCCTTTCTCGATGACCGCTCCTTCTGTGTTGCCATCCCTCCCTTCAAGTCCAAAATCCAACCGCTGGCCATGGGGGTTCCGCAGGGGTCCTCGCTGAGTCCCACGTTGTTCAATCTTTACGTGAGACCGCTGGCTGATGTCGCTAGGCAGTGGGGCCTAACCTTGGTCTCATATGCCGACGACACACAGCTGGCGGTTACTCTCAGCGGGGACGCGGAGACTGAGGCCCCTAGGTTTCAGTCTGGACTGAAGGCGGTGGCCAGCTGGTTGACAGGTAACTGTCTCCAGCTAAATGCCACTAAAACAGAGGTGATGGTTGTCGGTAAGGGAGTGGAGCTGTGGGGTGACCAATGGTGGCCTTCAGAGCTGGGACCCACTCCGACCCCGGTGTCGGAGGTGAAAAATCTGGGGGTCTGGCTGGATGCGGGCCTCACCTTTGTAGGGCACACCAAAAAAACTGCTGCCTGCTGCTTTGGTCTGTTAAGAGGCTTGAGACCCGTTCTCAAGTTCTTCGATGGCCCGACCAGGCAGCTGATGATCCAGGCAACTATCATCTCTCGCCTGGATTATGCTAGCTCTCTTCTGGCCGGGGCCAACCAGGCCGAGTTAACTCGCCTGCAGCGGGTTCAGAATGCTGTGGCTAGGGCGATTGTCGGCCTGCCCAGATTCTGTTCGGTGACAAATGTTCTGCGCTCCCTACATTGGCTTCCTGTAAGGAAGCGCATCCTCTTTAAGGTTCTGTGCCTTGCTTTTAAGATCTTGAGAGGTATAGGCCCGGAAATTTTATCCAGCTGTCTTTCCTTTTATGTTCCCACCCGTACCCTCCGTTCCCAGGGTTTGGCCCTTGCTGTGGTCCCCAGATTCAGACTTAGTCGTATGGGTGGCCGCTCGTTTAGTGTAAAAGCTGCATCAGCTTGGAATTCCCTCCCTGTGGAAATTCGCTTGTTGGAGGACCTTTTGACCTTCCGGAGGGCTATAAAAACATTCCTGTTTTAAGCTGCTTCTTCCGTATTTTCATTTTCTTGTTGTGTTATGTTCTACCTTGTCTCTGCGCCGGGACGCTCCTTTGCTGGAGTATCTGCGCGCATAATAAATTAATATAACATAACATAACATAACTCCTGATGGTGCCCCCATCTAGGATCCTCTGATAAATAGATACTAGATGGGTAGAAGAACGAGAGGGGGAGAGCCTGGATTAAATTCCCTTGGTCGTCCGAGGCCCAGCTGCAAATATGCAAAACTGTCCTTGGATCCCTAAGGCTGACCACGATACAGTCACCCCTGATTGTCTTTCTCAAGTTACCCACCCATGCGACGCGTCTCACCATGAGTACATCGCTAGTTGTTCCATGCGGGAAGGGTCTGTATATGGACAGCCAGTTAATAACTTTGTTTTTGAGCGAGGCTGTCGTCTCGATGGAGTTGGGAGATAGTTCAGGCACTCCCGCTAAGATCACTGTGTAGGGGGACGCCTCCGGTGGTAAGTTTACGGGTTTGAATTTCCGGAGGTTGGTCTGGGCGTTGTCTAGCGGCCTCGTAGCGCTCTTAACTCTGTCTGGTGGGTCGGACTTATCTGTGGATTTGCTAGTTGCGTTTGAAGTCGTAGGAATTGGTGTCTTAGTTTGTGTGGGTGTTTGGGTTTGTGTGGGTAGTCTGGCTTTACTTACACTAACAGGGGCTTGCATCATCTTATTTTGGTTGGGTTTGGATTTTATATTTTGCAAGGTGGATGGACCAGTTTTCTTTATCGGGATTGTGTGATCTATAGTCTTTTTAGACATACTATCTGACCCTATTTTGGTTCCATTGGTTTCTGACTTAAGACTGTCTGCAAGCTGGACTGTTGATTTTTTGATATTGACCAGTCTTGCTTCAATCTTTATTAGTCGGGCTTCCAATGGGCTTAGAAGTGATCTTATAAGAGAACCTATATCAGCAAGAGTAATGTCCTCATTTGCGGAGTCTATGGAAATGTCAACTTGGTCGGAGGGTAGATCTATAGGTCGAGAGGCGGTTTTTTGAGTGTTCCTGATATTCATAAGTGGTTGCCCCGGGGTGTTGCCGCCAAGGATGCCAGCATCGCCCACAGGTTTTGGCTCTGATGTTTTTGACTTACTACCGCCTTTAGTGTACCCCCCTTTCTTCTTTTTTTGAATGGCTCCCTCCCTTGCCCCCCTCTGTAAATCTGGGGTATTCTCGATTATGCAAGGGGTAGCCAAATCCTTGCTAGAGGTTGGAGGTGGAACAGATGATGTCCGAGACGTTGGTAAGGTCAAGAGGCTCATATCCTCTAAGTCCCTTAAGCCCTCCATAGTTAGGTCTGGATTGGAGACAGAGTGGTTTGTCTCTGCGCCCTTCTGGATAATATTATGTGGTTCTGGCCTTCCTTCCGGTGTCTTAGCCGGAGCCATTGGCCCCATTGATGATCTCCTCACCCAGTCGATCTCTTGAGAGATACGTCGTTCTAGTACGGAGATTTCATCTATCAATAGCGAGCCAGCTTTAACTAAATAATTATCAATAGTACCTTTGGGAACTCCAGCTCCAGCCAGTGCGGATTTGCTTCTCGTTTCCCTGGTGGACATCATGAGTTCCCAGTGGACCAAATCCGATGAAAGTGAGGCGATGGTATGGGACCGGCCAGGGGGAGTTGCCCGGGCCCGGTCTCTCCGGTCCTCGAACGGCCTCAAACGGCCCGCCCTTTGCCCGGCCTTCGCTCCGCGCTTTGCCCCGCGCGCGCCCCGCTTGCGCGTCCGGCACTCTCTGTTTATAGCGGGAGGGGGGCGGGAAGAGGACCAGCTGTGGCGAGTCTCCAGACGCAACGCCCGCTGGTCCTCGCAGTCCCGCAGGGGTTGGGCGTCGCTGCAAGGCTCCTCTCGCTGTTATTAGGAGTCCTGTGATGGTCCGATAGCTCGAGGGGCGCCCGCGAAGCGGGGGCCGCGAGAAGTAGGCAGAGTAGACAGAGTCAAATGGGGAATTCGGCCACAAAGCAAACAGGCAAGAAGTCGGCCCGTCCCGCAGCACACACAGCACCAGCGCCCTCCGCAGATTTATCCAGGCGGGAGGGGGGCGGGAAGAGGACCAGCTGTGGCGAGTCTCCAGACGCAACGCCCGCTGGTCCTCGCAGTCCCGCAGGGGTTGGGCGTCGCTGCAAGGCTCCTCTCGCTGTTATTAGGAGTCCTGTGATGGTCCGATAGCTCAAGCGGCACCCGCGAATCGGGGGCCGCGAGAAGTAGGCAGAGTAGACCGAGTGAAATGGGGAATTCGGCCACAAAGCAAACAGGCAAGAAGTCGGCCCGTCCCGCAGCACACACAGCACCAGCGCCCTCCGCAGATTTATCCAGGCGGGAGGGGGGCCGGAAGAGGACCAGCTGTGGCGAGTCTCCAGACGCAACGCCCGCTGGTCCTTGCAGTCCCGCAGGGGTTGGGCGTCGCTGCAAGGCTCCTCTCGCTGTTATTAGGAGTCCTGTGATGGTCCGATAGCTCGAGCGGCTCCCGCGAAGCGGGGGCCGCGAGAAGTAGGCAGAGTAGACAGAGTCAAATGGGGAATTCGGCCACAAAGCAAACAGGCAAGAAGTTGGCCCGTCCCGCAGCAATCCAATTGTTGGTGCATCAGGACAATTCTCACCTCTTGCCTTGGTTTTGGCACCCCCATTGGCTCCGCCTCTCACGCTGGCCCCACTAGCCGTAACAGCTGGCTTAGGCTTACAGGAATCTACGCAGGGAGCTACATCAACTACATTAGCCACTTCAGTTCCCCTGCCTAGTGCTATTCCACCTATTAGCACAAATACAGACCTGATTACTACCTTGCAGGCGTCCTTTCAGGGAATGTTTTCCTCTTTATCGCCGGATATCAAAAAGGGATTTGAAACCTCTGCAGCTAATCAAGCGGATATTAGGTGTTTTTGTGAAATTCTAGACAACAAACTAAGCGACCTAACAATGAGAACAGAGGCACTTGAGGATAGGGTAACAGGTTTGTCCCTACATCTAGATGAGGCTAAATCAAATATCATCACACTTAGGAAGGAAAATCAAATCCTATCAGAACAGATGGAGACGCTTGAGAACAACGCTCAAAGGAATAATCTTCGTATAAAGAATATTCCTGAGGATAAGGAAGGCTCAGATATCAAGCAGTATGGTATCTCGCTTTTGAAAGAGGCGCTGAGATTAGATCAGTCAGAGGAGGAATTAGCTCTAGACATCCAGCGCATCCACAGAGAGCCTTTTAGGAAGAATCCGCAAAGAACCAAGCCCAGAAAGGTTTTGGTCAACTTTCTCACATACTCCCTTAAGGAAACCATTCTAAATCTGGCTTTAAAGCAGAAAACTGTCAGTGCAAAGGGATTCAATTTTCAAGTTCGATCAGATTTGTCCAGGGTTATTCTGGACAAACAATGGGAATTTGGGAAAAGGCTTGAGGCTTTCAGAAGCTATGGCGCAGTGGCTCAATTGGTTTTTCCAGCCGCATTGAGAATCATGTATAATAACACCATGCATAATATAAGATCAGTGCAGGCAGCGGATGAGCTACTTCTCACTATAGGCAGAGAAAAAGGAGCGGGTAACTAGATGAAGCTTTTCTAGCATACCTAAGCTAATCAAGAAAAAAAAAAAAAGAAGCAGCGGTGAGAAGAAGCAAAAGAGAAAACATATAAGTATACAAGGAGAAAAAGAAAAAATAAGAGATCAGATGCTTTCAGGGTGGTATGGCCGTAGGCAAAAATAAATAAATAAATAAATAAAATATATATAAAAAGGGGATCTATAGGTATGGAGAGCAGAGGAAAAGTATAATTGAAGGAAAGAAATAGGAAAAAGGGTTGATGTTAGGTAGTGAACATACAGTAAAAGCAGTGCACCACACATACCCTTTAATATAACAGGGTTTAGGTAAGGGGCACGGGTCATGTAGGCTAGTTTTACATCTTCCCACTTATATTTCCTGATGTTCCTTTTTTTTTTCCTTTTGTCTTTTTCTTCCGGCTGTAAATAGGAAGGGAGTTCACAACAGAGTGCTATCTTCTGGTTTTCCAGATAAATAAAACAAGGGTTTTCCAGGGGGGGAGGTGGGTTAGACAGGGGCACTGGGGGGGGGTTGCAGGGGAAAAAATTAAAAAGGAGTCCCCTTTTTCGCGGTAGTTTGGTTTTTTGCGTGAAGTGGTCATTGTTAAGATATGTCTCAGTTAAAATCTTTCTTTATATGGGCATATTGCGTATAGAGTTCTTTATCTCTGTGGGAGTGGTAAAAATAAAGAATTGGAAAAATTATTTTGATGAGTAAACTGTCTATTCTCTCCTGGAATACTAATGGTTTGCGAACTAGTCCTAGGAAAAATAATATTATGCAATATCTCCGAGATTCAAGTGCGCAGATTATAGTACTCCAGGAGACACATTTGACCGAGCCAGAAATACAGATATTGGTTAAAATGAACAGATGGATTGATGCTTGTATAACGACGTCACAAGCAACACACACTAGAGGTGTGGCAATTCTATTCAGAAAATCCATTAAAGCGAGACTGGTTTCTAACCTTGTAGACCCAGGAGGACGATGGGCAATAGTGTCAGCTATAATACATGGGGCCCCTATAACTATAGTGGGATACTATGGCCCTAACCAGGACGATCCATCGGCATTGAAGGTCCTTTTTTCACATTTATATTTGTTTCCTGATCCAGTTATCTTAGCGGGCGATTTTAACATAGTTCTAGATCCCTTAGTGGATAAATCACCTTCTAATAGAGCTAAAGTTTTGTCCAAAACTAGGGCATACCTGCAGGATAACATGAAGCAGCTAGGATATAATGACATCTGGAGAACAATGCACAGACTACAAAGAGGAATTACATTTCGAAACTATAGATTTCATCATCAGTCTCGTATTGATTTTATTTTGATTAGTCAATCCTTAGTCCATCTGGTTAAATCGGTATTTCACTTACCATTCCATCTTTCAGACCATGCAGCGATTCTTTTAGAATTGGAAGGGTTTCCAAAACATCAATCAAGTAATTGGTCATTTGATCGATCACTATTGTCCTCAACCAACTCCTTGATGCCCTTAAGGTAGAGGTCTAGTTTTTCCTGGATGAAAATATAGGGTCTGCCTCTCCAGGTGGTACATGGGATGCACTTAAGGCATTCTTAAGGGGTCAGATAAATAACAAAGCTTCATATAAGAATAGAATATACAGAGAAGCAGTGACCTCGTTAGAATCGGATTTGGATAATCTTCAAGCAGACATTGCTAGGCACCCTGATGCCTGCTCATCCATAGTTCATGAGATGCAGAATAAAGTGACCATCTTGAAAGGAGAGCTAAGCTCGGTATTAAATGTAGGGTCCTAGAGAGATGGGAAGCCAGTAAACTGGCACATTTTGAGTATGGCGAAGGTGCCAGTAAACCGCTGACATGGAAAACGAAGACCGAGCTAGTTCGTAATAATATTAACTCAATTACGACTGACGGAATTACATTCTCTACCGATGTTGATATTAGGAGAACGCTCCGTGATTTCTTTAGTGAAATCTACTGTGAGGATAATAACGTCGAGCCAAAGCAGGCTGAAGATTGGCTGGCGGGCGTCTCTCTTCCTGTTCTGACATTAGAACAAAGCAATAAACTAGAAGATCCGATCTCACAAGAGGAAGTCAGGTTAGCTGCAGCCAGTAGTAAAAAAGGCAGGGCATCAGGCCCTGATGGATTGCCATCTGAAATGTATAAAGCTTTGATTTCAACTATTATTCCCTTTTTGACTGAGCTGTTTAACAAGATCCTCCTCGAAGGGATGCCCCCTCCTAAATCGTGGGATAATGCATCAATTACACTGATTCTAAATCCAGGAAAATCAGCATCAAATTGCGGGTCTTACAGACCAATTTCCATTTTAAATACAGATTATAAAATCTTTACATCTGTACTTGCAAATAGGTTGGGGGCAGTAGCAACAAACATCTTGCATACAGACCAAAAGGGGTTCGTAAGGGGGCGTCAGTTGTGTGAGTTGACATATGACCTTATAGGTGCTATCGATATGGCGACGGTGGCATCACTTCCTCTAGCTGTAGTGACCTTGGATGCCACCAAGGCCTTCGATAGAGTTAATTGGGTTTACTTATCGGAGGTCCTGGGAAAATTTAACTTCGGCAAAAAATGTAGGCGTGCAGTGAAACTCTTGTATAAGAATCTGTCAGCATCTATACTTGTCAACGGAGAATTATCAGACCCATTTAACATCACTCGGGGTACCCGCCAAGGCTGCCCCCTCTCCCCCCCTCTTATTTGATCTCTACATAGAGCCTTTTGCTCAAAAGATCAAGTCTTTTGTGTTTGAGGGATGGGAGAGGAAGGTAGCCTTATATGCGGATGATGTTCTCATCCTTACATCAGAGCTACGGTCGGCATTTCCGGCAGTAATTACGTTGGCTAAAGAGTTTGGAACCATATCAGGTTACGAGGTTAACGCAGCCAAGACAGACATAATGGTCTGGAATGACCCTGAGCCCGTAGCAGGGGCCCAGACAAGTTCAGTCCTTCGTTATCTGGGTCTGAATATATATAAAGGCATAGATGAGATAGTTCCAGCAAATTTCTCACTTATTGCTAAAGAATGTCGTAGACTAATGAAATCATGGTCTACACTTCCACTATCTTTACTGGGTAGATCTAACTTAGTCAAAATGACGTTCCTACCCAAGGTTACATTCTTATTTAATACCATTCCCCTTTTTTTTTGATCCCACGATAATAGCTAAGCTTCAAAGCGATATTCGCTCTTTTATTTGGAACAATCGCAACCCGAGAATTGCCTGGAAGAAGATTAGGCGACATAGAGAGAAGGGAGGTTTGGCGGCTCCTGATTTACAGTTTTACAGGTGGGCCTTTCAGATGTCCCATGTTAGGATGTTGTTAAAATCCCCAATAAACCTGGGTTGTGGTCATATGTTTGCTGCATTACTCAGAGGAGAAAAGGTGGCTGATCGTGAATTTTTGTTTAAGTTTGGGGACCCTAAGTTTTTCAAGAAAATAAAATTGAAGGTGCTTAGAGATTCATGTAGAACATGGGCTAAACTTAGGTGTACCATTAGAATCGACTACTACTCTGGTAAGGCTCCATTATGGAACTCTCCTGGCTCCCCGAGCTGGCTCCTGGATAGCCTTGCAATACCATTGCGAGAGTCAGGATTGGCAGTCTGGGGGGATATCTTTGTTGAGGGAAGCTTACTGCCGTGGGAGGTATTAAGATTAAAAATGGGGTCTCGGTTCTCCAGGTTCAAATACCTTCAAATGCAAAGCTGGGCACATTCACGGACCTCTGTTAAAGGTAGTTTTCAGCTGGGAGGGGATAGCACATTAGTGTCTTTCCTAACAGATAAGCCTCCATTCAAGAAAGAGGTTTCCTTCTGGTATAATCTTTTACTGGATGAAGCAGAGGGTGAGTTCCAGCTACCAGATCAGTTGTGGTCCACACATATTATTGATATCAGTGTGGAGAATATGTGGTACGAATCTCTTAAGATCATGTGGAACATTGTGAAACCATCTTGGTTACGCCGAAACCACTTGTTTACATTACATAGGGCCTACTACTCGCCCAAACGTTTGTCGAAGTTTTCGGACAATTCGCCGGTCTTATGCCCAAAGTGTGGCTTGGCAGAGGCTTCGGACTTACACATGTTCCTGGACTGCCCACTCTTAGCACCGTTTTGGAACTCTGTTTCTATTTCAATATCCACCTCTTTGGGATCCCAATTAACTTTATGTTCTGCTCTTGTTATTTTTGGTATTTCTCCAGAGTTTCATGGGCCAGCAAAAGATCTACTTTTTTTTTGTATTTTGTTGGCAAGGAGAGAAATATGTAAGAAATGGAAAGACCCTTTACCCCCTAGCTTGCTTGATTGGCGAACGTCAGTGCTACAAACATCAAAGCTGGACCTTTTAAGATCAGGAAACCAAAACAAGAGAAACTTCTGGAGGCTACGAAATTGGTAATGGGTCTTGATTCGATCTTGTTTTTTTTTTTTTTCCAAGGTCCAATGATTACGCTGCTTGGCATCTTCTCTCTTATTTGACTATACCCAATAAAGTTGAAATCGGTACAAGACTGGGTATATGAACGCAGCATGTGTCCTAGACGGTTGGTCCATTATGGCTTAGTTGGATTATGGCACTACTTACTGTGGGGCAATCAGGGCGGCCTCCCTCGGAGCTCCTTCCAGTTTATCTGAGACAGTAAGGTCATTTCCACATGCTACTAGTTGATCACCAAGGACGAAAGATGAGGACAAAAAAAAAGAGAATGCCTACTAAATTTGTAGGAAGCATTTAAAGAGTAACAAACAAAAAATATAAACAAATAAAGATACCTGCTGTTGAAGTTGAGATGATTGTACTTGCTGATTCCACTGTGGTGGTTCCTGTGTAAGTAGGTATTGTTGTTTCTTGTTACAGGGGAAAAATCACAAGTCATTAAAAAAGTCAATGAACTGAATCACTAATCTGAAACTGATATAAGTAATGGTTAAAATACTATGTACCAGATTTAGGAGCTCATACGTTGGTAATGATAATTACTGTAATTTTAGTTTTTTCAGAATTCCTACTAATACAGCGTTCAAATCTTTCAGAATGCTGAAATAATTAAAACGTATGTTTGGGGGAATAACATGCAGGGTATAGAATTACTGTGCCAATTCCAATATGCAATCTCTGTATTCTGTCTGTAAACTGTTCCAGTTTACAGCTAGTAATTCCTCTAGGTGAAATGCAACAAACGAGAGGAATTCCTGCTAAATGTACAATTCTCAATGCCACATACATTTATATTCACAGTATTTTCAACTAACAGGTCAATCCCAGTGAGGATTTTGTGGTGGATTCAGATTGACACGTAAGCAGTCTTTAGTCAAAAAGGAGCACATGCACTATCTGAAAATTTAAGGCCTGATTGTCAAAGGCAACCTTACACTTTAGAGTACGTTTATGATTTTTTCAAATTCATAAAAATGAATTTAAAAGTAGTATATTCATGACTACCTACCTTCCAATGAGCAGAGTCTCCATGACCTGTGTGGAAACTTCGCAGTCGTAAAGATAGTACTTGTAAAATTCCTTTTGTGAAGTGCACAAGATCATAAACTTGCACAAAAGTGTAAAATATCCTTTGTGAATTAGGCCATCTATGTGTCCTTTTATCTGACATACTCAACTTTGGCTTGAGAGAATATTCCATCTGCTACATTGTTCGTCAAACATGTACCAAAAACGTATTAAGGCCCTCAGTTTGAACAGTGAAAACAACTACATATTCAAAAATATAATCCAAAAAAATTAGACGTCAAGAGATGTATAAAGATGAAAAAGAAATATATACAACATAGGAAAGAATAGAAGACAAAAGAAAGGAAAAATTCTATTTAAAGACACATGATGAAATAAACGATGTTTGGGAGTCGCATGGAAAACAGCAATAAAGACAAATTATGAAACGAAAAATGTCACCGTGGCAGTTTCCATAGAAGTAGGATTTGTTGTTTCTTTTTTTTTTTTTTCCTTTGTTCCTCATCTCTAACATGGTACTAATCTGTCAAGATTTCGGACAGGGTAATCTGGCTCATAGTATGCCTGACAAGCTGCCTCAGCCGAAGGCTGGTAGGGGCAGTGTTCGATATGCGATTCCGTCTGCACCCCTCAGCGATGTCGTACAACTAATACACCTTAAGACCCCAGTGTGTTTATATTGGACAGATATTTACCAACAGCCAGTTACCACTATTGATTTTGACACCAAGTCGCTCAGTAAGGAGCTAGGATGTTTTAGCAGAAGAAGTGTATCATGGCTTTGTAATCATTGGAACTGGGGGAAAAAAAAAAAAAAACAGCTCAAACTTGTGGGTCTAAACAAGTATCTGCCAAAATTCCCTTTTGTTTGATGTTCCAGCCCTGGACATGTCCATCTTTGATGTTTGTAACATTGAGGAACACCAATCGTAAAAAGTCGGGGGAGAAGCATCTTTCCATCGCTTGCATATTTCTCGTCGGGCCAACAACATGGAGTAGAACAATAGATTATTATTTGGGCTGTGTTTCTGCTCCACTACTCCGAATATTACCAACCGAAGATCTATTAACACGGTGGAGCCTATAAGAGATGTTAATTTGTTACCCATTGATTGCCAATATGATGTTAACTGTGGGCATTCAAAGAACATGTGTATATCCGAAGCTTCCACTAGGCCACACCGGGCACACGCCACAGGCTCCGCTCTTGTGAATTTAGATAATCTTTGGGGGGAGTAGTATGCCCTGTGAAGAGTGAAAAGATGATTTCTGCGAAGCCATGCCGGTTTCACTAAATCCCAGAGAACATTACAAGATGTTAACCATAATTCATGTAGATTAACAGATGGCAACAGGGAACCCCACAGTTGATCTGGGAGATGGAAATCACCGTCTATTTCCTCCAAGATTAAGTTGTAGAAAAAAGAAACCTCCTTTGGTCCTGTTGTTTTATCTAGAAGGTAAGATTCCAAGTAGCTGCTACCACCTCTGGGCATGTGGACACGACAAGACCCCCCTGAGGATATCACTTGTGCCCAGTTTGAGATTTGTAAGTACTTCAATCTAGAAAGATTAGGGCCCACTTTGCTTACTAAATGCTCCCAGGATAGCATAACCCCTTCTACAAACAGGTCATCACAATTTGAGATGTTGGCATCTATTAATGGATATATCAATACATCGTTTGCCCAACCAAGAGAAATAGGGAGGTCCCATATGGGAGATCGATTTGAGTAGTATCCTATTTTGGTGGCAACTCTAAGGTTATACCAAGTTTTTGCTAGGCCTGACAACACCTTCAGTTTGATTTTTTTGAAAAATTTGGGGTCTCTAAACTTAAAAAGGAACCCCTTCTGCCCAATCTGTTCGCACTGTAATAGTGTTTTAAACATTGATCCGATGCCATGATCTAGTGGAGTATTTAAGAGCATTCGGGCATGCGACATCTGAAAAGCCCAGGCGTGGATATGAAGGTCAGGGCCTGCCAAACCCCCCTTCTCCCTGCGTCGCCTTAATTTATTCCATGCTATTCTTACACTTTTCTTCTTCCAAATGAATAAAGATATATCGCTCTGCATCTTCGATATTAGTGAGGTTTCAAAAAGTAGAGGGATGCTATTAAAAATAAAAGTTAACTTGGGTAAAATGGTCATTTTCACTAGATTTGAGCGACCCAAAAGTGTCAAGGGGAGATGACTCCAAGAGCCCATTAACTTCCTGCATTCCTTAGCAACTAAGGTGAAATTTGTAGACGCAATCTGGCTTATTTCTTTGACTATTCTTATACCCAAGTATCTCATACTGCTACAGAGCTGCACTGGAAGCCCAGTTGTTACACTATTCCATTCCATAACCTCGGTCTTGGAGGCATTTACTTCATAGCCGGAGATATTACCAAATTCCAGTGCTAACTTAATAGCTGATGAAAATGCGGAGCTAATGTCTGACGTCATTATCATAATATTGTCCGCATATAGGGACACCTTCTTTTCCCAATCTCTATATCTAAAAGGTATAATGCTGCTCTCATCTCGAATTTTTTGAGCAAACGGCTCAATGTAAAGATCGAAAAGAAGGGGTGACAGGGGGCAACCCTGTCTAGTTCCCCTTGTTATTATAATAGGTTCTGACAAACCGCCATTGACCATAACAGAAGCTGATGGTTTGTGATACAAGAGTTCCACTGCTCTGCAGAAGGCCCTACCCACTCCGAACTTTCCCAAGGCCTCCGACAAGTACAACCAATTAACCCTGTCCAAGGACTTGGTCGCGTCCAACGTGAGAACTGCCAGGGGTAATGAAGAGCTAGTAGCCATGTCTATTGCTCCAATCAAGTCATATGTCAGCTCAAAGAGCTGGCGATCTCTAATAAAGCCCTTTTGATTTAAATGCAGGACTGAAGGATCAAGCTGACCCAACCTCTTAGCCAAAAGTGAAGTGAAAACCTTGTAATCGGTGTTAAGTATTGAAATGGGGCGATAAGAGCCACAGTCAGAGGAAGCCTTTCCTGGTTTCAAGATAAGTGTGATTGTTGCATTATTCCAATATATAGGTGGTAAATCTCCATCCAAGAGGATTTGATTAAATAATATTGTTAGAAAAGGAGAAATGTCTTCCGTAAGGCGTTTATATATCTCAGCGGGCAAGCCATCTGGCCCGGCCGCCTTCCCATTTTTGCTGTTACGAATAGCCATCACTACTTCCTCTTCCGCTATGGGCTGATCTAAAAAGGCCTTTTGCTCTGTGGAAAAAGATGGCAAGGTGATCTTACTCAGCCACTCCTTTATACTATCAGATGTGATATTATTATCCTCCTGATATATGTTTTGAAAGAAGTTTTTAAAGGCAGATCTTATTTCTGCGTCCGAAGTTTTGGTGCCCGAACTAATTTTTATCTCCCCTATATTATTACGGGTTCTGTCGGTTCTGGATTTCCACGCAAGCAATTTACTTGCCCCTTCTCCAAATTCAAAGTGGGAAAGTTTACTTGCTTCCCACCTTTGAAGTACACGTTGGTTAAGTGTTGAGGCTAATTGCCCTTTAAGTTTCAACACTTCTTCTAGTTTAACTGATGTTGCAGATTCAGGTTCAGAAGTATCTAATTCATTCTGGGCCAGTAGTAGGTTTGCCTCGATAGATGCTACTTCCTGGTTATATTGCCTCCTTCGGAACGTTATCTTGTTTTTAATGATCCCTCTTAGGAAACATTTGAAGGCGTCCCATACAGTACTTGGGCTAGCAGAACCTATATTAATTAGGAAAAATTCTTTTGATTGTGCTCTTATATACTCTAAATCTTCAAGTGATGTAAGAAAAGACTTATCCATAGACCATGACCTAATTGGAGGTTGAGTAAGTACTTCAAGATCTAAAAGTACCGCCGAGTGGTCCGAAAGATGGGATGGTAGATAGTTAACACTCTTTGTTGAGTTTAGTAACACTCTACTTACTAGAAAGAAGTCTATCCTAGATCTATGGCGATATTTGTAATTTCGAAAAGAGAAACCTATTTTCTGCCCAGACTTAACCTTCCATATTCCATCTGCTACATTGGTCGTCAAACATGTACCAAAAATGTATTAAGGCCCTTAGTTTGAACAGTAAAAACAATTACATATTAAAAAATATAATGCAAAAAAATTAGAAGTCAAAGATGAAAAAAGATGAAAAAGAAATATATAGAACATAGGAAAGAATAGAAGACAAAAGAAAGTAAACATTCTATTTAAAACCACATGATGAAATAAACGATGTTTGAGAGTCACATGGAAAACAGCAATAAAGACAAATTATGAAATTAAAACTTTACCTGCATTTGAAGTTGGCGTGCTTGTTTTTTCAGATGTCACCGTGGCAGTTTCCATAGAAGTAGGATTTGTTGTTTCTTGTTACAGGAGAAGAAGCGTTTGCCATTAATATTGTGAATTACCTAATGTAGTAACCTCAAATTGATATTAGCGATTCTTACAGGAAAAGGGACAGATTAGGTCCTCATTATGATTGTGCCAATATATTGTTATCATTTCCCACTTTCAGAAATCTTGTTATTGTGGGTTTGAGCTCTTTCAGATTGGTGAAATAATGATAACATAAGTTTTGGGAGAACAACAAGCAAGCATCACCCTAACTTTGGCAATTTCCATCTTTTTCCAGGGGCGTAACACAGGCCCCCCACAGCCCCCGCGTTGCGGGGGGGCCTCTGCCCTCCAGGGCCCCTGGGGGGGGCCCCAGGGGCCCCCTCTGAGGCCGAGCAGCCGGCAAGCACCACACATTCATCTGGGATGTGAGGTGTTAACGTAATTTGGATTAGGCTCCCCGGCCTTGCACCTTGGCGTGGCGCGCAGACGTGACCTCTGCGTGGTCTTTCGTTTATTAGGGTCGGGCCAACCAGTGTCAAGCGCATGGCAGAAGTATTAAAAGTGCGCGGCAGCGAGGCATTCCGGAAAGGATTTAGAGGGACTTTGCGGCCGCCGCTAATAATTTAATTTTGCTTTGTCCTGTCTCCAGTTCGCGCCTGCCACTGTTGCTGCAGGAAGGGCATCAGGTGGGTGTTGGTGGAGGAGGAGGTGGGGGGGGTGCATCATGGGGTCAGGATTGAAGCTTCATTTAGGCCCCGCAGCAGCCTCTGAGACTGTGTTCCTACCTCCAGGGGCCCCATCAGCTCTGTAGCACACGCAGAGAGGAGGCACTGCTCGACTGACTGTGTGTACTTCGAGGTTTAATTGGGGAACAAACGTTCAAATTTGAAGTAAGTGAGGCGAGTTTTGTGCATTATTCATGTGTGTGGTTGCAGCTGCAGGTGGTGGGCATTTGGACTCAGTTTTGGGGACCAACATTTTCTTCACGTAGCAGAGAGGCCAGATTAGTCCTGAGGGTATTCTCCAGATTGCAGGCAGGCCACACGTTGGCTGGCAATGTATCTTTTGTTTTTCGGTCAGCCATCTCGGCAACACTAGACATCAGTGTGTTGTTGCAGTTGGGGGCCACACATATCCTGTTGGGGCCGGGTCCCAGACGTGGAAGAGAGGCCCGGCCTGGAGTGATGCTAAGCTGCCCCATATGTCCCTATGTTTTAGTGCGAGTTCCCTGAGCCTTTCTACCCTGTTTCTGCAATAAGTTGCAGTGACAGCCTGCCCGTGTATTTATGCCCCTGTGTCTATCTAAATCCCAGTATCTGTAAACACCTTACTGTGTCTGTGTCCCAGTGTCAGTCAATGCATGTCTTTACACCTTCCTGTCTCTCGATTGGAGTGTGCACAACTGCATCTATGTCCCAGATTCAGCCAAACCCTGGGGCAGATTTATGATGACTGGCGCATCCCCAGGGATGCGCCAGTTAATGTGCGCCACAGCTCCGCCACCCATGGTGCGCCGCATTTATGATGCGGCGCACCATGGGGCAAAAACGGCACAGATGCGTGACGCATCTGTGCCGTAAAAGTGGCGCATTGCTGGAGTTCCGCCGCAAGCGCGACGCAGCTCCAGCAAGGCTCGGGGGTGCCCCATCTTTACAATGCTGCGTCAAGACCTACGCCTGCTTCAAGCAGGCGCAGGGTTTTGACGCAGCATTGTCCTGAAAGTGACTGAGTGAAATCTCATAGATTTCACTCAGCCACTTTTAGGAGGCGTTCCTGCGCAGGAACGCCCCCCCTGCGCAGGAACGCCTCCTTATGGCGCAGGGCTTTACAACGTGACGCATCTCCTAGATGCGTCACGTTGTAAATAGGGCGCATTGTTTGCGCCGCCGTTGCGTCAAATAAAGTGACGCACCGGCGGCGCAAGGCCTTCATAAATCTGCCCCCCTGTCTTTCCACCGCCTGTGTCTCAGCTTGAATGTGCACAAAAACGCTGCCTACGGGCATTTCACAGCCTTCAGAAGCCCCAATTGAAACTTCGCTGATGTACACCTCTAGTCGCAGTGCACTAATGCCTGCCAGACATTACACCCCCTGCAACAGAGAGAAACAGGGGCGCACTGAGTAGCAAGTACAGAGGGGCAGATTTATGAGGCCCTTGCGCCACGTTTACGCCGCTGTTGCGTCACGCAAGGCGGCGTAAACGTGGCGCACCCCTACGAACGATTTACAATGTGACGCATCTGGGCAGATGCGTCACGTTGTAAAGCCCTGCGCCGCTTGTGGGCGTTTCGGCGCAGGTTGGGTGTTCCGGGACAGGTGCGCCTCGCAAAAGTGGCTGAGTGAAATCTATAAGATTTCACTCAGTCACTTTCAGGCCAATGCTGCGTCAAAAGCCTGCGCCTGCTTGAAGCAGGCGTAGGTCTTGACGCAGCATTAAGGAGATGGGGCACCCCCCCGAGCCTTGCTGGAGCTGCGTCGCGCTTGCGACGGAACTCCAGCAATGCGCCGCCTTTACGGCACAGATGCGTCACACATCTGTGCCGTTTTTGCCCCATGGTGCCCCGCATTGTAAATGCAGCGCACCATGGGTGGCGGAGCTGTGGCGCACATTAACTGGCGCATCCCTGGGGATGCGCCAGTTAACATAAATCTGCCCCAGAGTGTCTTGTTGCGCAAATGGTTGTAATTTGCTATATTTATATTTTTCCCTTGTCTTCATTGTTTTATTTTGCTTGCGAGGAAGTGTCACTCATACTCGTTGAAATATCACTCATAATAGCACTGAAATTATGAAAATGTTACAAAAACCTTGGCAACTATGCGTTATTTGTCATGCTCAGTGGGATCAAGAGAGAGTCTGTCAGCAAAGGGAGAAAGAAGGAAGAGAATGATAGAAAAACAGTGATAAAAGGAAGATTGCATGAATGAAAACATCAAGAGTAAGAAAGAGAGGAAGGTTTGGGTAGTGGAAGAAAGGCAACCTTCTGCCGAGTCCAGGGGTGCAGCTACCATCAGTGCAGGAGGTTCAGTTGCACCGGTACTTAGAACTCTGAGGGGCCCCTTGAACTATGATAATTGCTGTTTTTGACTACCCAACAGCAGTAAAAGGTGGCATTTTCCATTCTTGCACCAGGGCCCGCCCATGACTTCCTTGCTAGGCTGCTGGCTGCGTCAGAGGCTGGCTCCTGAAATAAAATACTTTGTGCACTCCACTTTATTACTATTATTATTATTATTATTATTATCATTATAATATAAATAAAGCAGTGGCGAGTCAGTGGTTGACGAGGATTAAGGTGAATCAAGACGCGCCCCCGGCCAATGAAACCTGGTCTGTAAGCCTGTTGACAAATGTGAAGGTTCTCCAAAAGGGGGAGGTCAAAGAAGCAGAACTAAGGAAGCTTTATGTTTTAAACTCATTTCAGATTGAGAGGAACAGGATAAACCAAAATAATGGAAATTAATACTTTCGACATCTTATTGTTCATATTGTAGGCATGGACGACAAAGGCAAATATTTCAAGCAACAAACCAAAAAAAAATCTATTTACAATGTAATAGAGAGGGAATGTATTTTTTATTTTTATATCTGTCAATCTGTTCTACCAAGTAGGCCATTTCACCTGTGACACCCCCAGCCAGTTCTTTTTTTCCCCAGCAACAAATAACGGCATTCTGGGGCTTAGGTTTTCTTTTATAAATATAAGCGAAGGCTTGAAAGTGCCATTATGCCAAACAGTGTTGTACAAAAAACCAGGGGCCTTATTTATGAAAAGTGACGCATCGCTGCGTGAAAACAGCGATGCGTCACTTTTCACTGCGCTCTCCCTGCGACATGATTGATGCGTCATATTTATAATATGACGCATCATGTCGCAAGGAGTTACAGATACGTCAGTATTTCTGATGTATCTGTATGGCGCAAAAGTCACGCGTTGCTGGGGTGTGTCACAAAAGTGACGCAACTCCAGCAATGCGTCCTTTCACATGGGGCAAGCCCCATGTGAAAGGGCTTGCGTCCGTCTTACGCCTGCTGTGAGGCAGGCGCAAGATTTTGACGCAACAGCGTCCTAAAAGTGACGCAGTGAAATCTCATAGATTTCACTGCGTCACTATTACGAGGCTTTTTGCGGCGGAACGCCCCCTTTGCATACATTATACCTGACGCAGGTGTAATGTGGCACAGGGGTTTACAAAGTGACGCATCTGCTTAGATGCGTCACTTTGTAAATAGTGCGCATCAGGAGGCAAGTTTTACGCCGCCGATGCGTCACAAAAAGTGACGCATCGGAAGCGCAAAACTCACGCAAGGCCTCATAAATGAGGCCCCAGGACTGTCTAAAGATGTCGTACACAACATAGGGTCCTTTGTGCCTATGCAGGTGTGTAACTATTCTTGTATGTGAATTGTTCATGTTTGAATGTGTGCCCATGAATGTTTCATGTGTATATCTGTGCCTGTATAAAACACACCATATTAAACAAGATCTTCTGCCATGATTAGATTCCTGACCCTAAAAACAAATCACTGAAATGCATTAGAAAGCAAGACTGTCATTTTTTATATTCCAAAGTACCGGTTGTCATGCCAGAAGATAATCCAGCCCTAATATATATTTTTCTTTGTTTTGTAGTACTTGCATTCCCTCATTTATAATTGAATAGTACTCCAAATCCCAGAACGGACAGAAAAAAGGGAACGGATGAGTTGTTCATGCTTGACACAGTACATCTTCAGGCCTCTTTGAAGTTACACTTCAACCAACAACTGTTACTGAACATCAGCTTTTACCCCTCCTTGGCACATCACCTGCTCTGTAATACACACAGCCATGTGTATGCACCTTGTCTGTATAACACACAGTGCCCTTCTGATGCACAGTCCCAAATTGCACACCACATTTCCAAGACCCAGTCCTCCAGTGAGACACATCATATAGTGTTCCCTTCAGACACGACAACCAGCGATTCACTGAAGCGCATTACTCTGTGCTCCCCCAATACACTTTACCCGCAATGCCCCCTGCAAATCACATTGTGCCTCTACCTCATAATTTCCTACATTTGACTCCAGCTCATTCTTGATGTTAAATATAACATCACAAATAACATAATTGATAATATCGCAGGTGACATCACATATCACATTACTGTTGAAAATGCATTTCATGAAAAGGAATATAAAGTAGTGTTCCCAAAATAAAAATGCCAGCAATGTGTTGTTTAACCTCATCACTGCGGCGCGAATTCTGCCGCAGTGCTGACATTCCAATCGCGGGCGTAGTCATGACGGCTCCCAGCTGTCATCAGCACACGCCCACCATGACTCATGAAGGCCGGGAGCCGTCATGAGCATCGAAAAGGTTAATACCTTCCATGCTCCCATTGGCCGACGGGAGCACTCCCTCCCTGGTGGTGCGAATGACCGTTGGCCGACGCAGCCCCGCCCACCCTTTAGAACGCCGGCACCGCAACGGAATTGCCACCTCGGTTAAGGTGATAAAGAGCCTGGAAAGACCTCGTATTGACACTAAATAGGGTTATAAATAAAAGTGTATGTATTAATTTGTAATGTGACTTTTCTGTAATCAGTCATGGATCATTCAGGCAGCCCTGGGACCCAATTAAAAGTGATTTTTATTTATATTTGCTGTTCAAAGTAAGCATAGATAAGTGCTAAAAATCCGGCTTTAGGTGACTGCTTATTTTTGTCCCACCAGGGACATCAAAATAATGAGCTGGCAACCGGTATCATGGGACTGGAAGCACATTATTTATTTCTTACACCCTCAATCCCTATTGATGCCCTAATAACATAAATAGTTGGACTTAGATCTGAAACCCTACACCGCCGTCAATAAGATGCTGAGTTACTTCAGTGTCTGGGAATGCACCTTGTATTCAGACAACTCAAACCACATTCTTGCCCTTCACTTTTACGCCCAGTCTGTACTCACAGCGATCACAATGCACTCACACTGATCACTATTCACCCCCCCACCCCGCACTCACAGTGATCACTCTGCACTCACAATGCACTTGCGCTATTCACCCCATACCTCACCCTGCAGACACATGAGCACACTACTCACCCTTCACTCACCTGTCCCCCTCACAGCTCAATCTGCAATCTCACTCAAACAAGCACATCACTGACCAAGCATTAGTTCGTCCCACTCTGCACTTACATCCGAACCCAAATTCATATGGTCATCTCACTCACCCTGCAGTCACTCATCTTACCCTACTCTCACACTGTTGCTTTTGCCACTGTGCACTCACATGGGCAATCCTGCCACCCACAAAGCACAGAGGGTTAATGTACCTGCTACACAGAACGTGTACAATGCAGATCACAGAACTGAGTGTGAGTAAACTATGAGTAGCGCTATAAAAAAATGAAATGTTTGTCAGAAAGGTGCAATAGAGAGATGAGGTGCATGGTTGGTGAGTGGTAGTGAGGTGAGTGGTAGTGAGGGAATTCATGGAGAAGGAGGAAATGGGGAAGGGGGCACCAGAAAAGACAGTTGCACCGTGCGCGACCAGTGCCAGGGCCAGCCCTGGCTGGGAGTGGTAGCTCCCCCCCTGAACTTCAGATCTAGTTGCGCCCCTGGTTTCAATACCCCAGTCAACTCGGGACTTTCGTTCTCGCTTCTCTGATTTGTTATCTGAGGCTTAGGCCGGTGATGGCCACTGTGGAAGCAAGGGGCAAAGCCAAACCGTGAATGGACACAGGTGTGCCACACCCAGTTGATCGCCATAATATAGATATGTGTCCATCTCTGGCCATCACATGGTACTTCACGCGCTTTGAACCATGAGTGATAACTCACGGAGTTGAATATGGATTTTGATTTTTTTAAGCATACTGCTAAGCTAATACAGCATTGTCAACCATGTTCAAAATAACGAGTTGCTCGAAAATGTATTTTTTGTTGACAACAGTGTGTATAATATGAGGGCACTCCTTCCAGTATTGCTGTTAATTGTTCACTGAATGTGCAATATTCATCTACATTTTTGAAGATCAGGGATTCATCTTCACAATAACCTCTCTGTGGAAAAAAGGATGTGTCCATCACTCTGCATAACCAACCCCTTAATATAGTACGCTTTATTCCCTTCTAAAATTCTCTTGCATTCATCAGCAAAAGAGAAAGGAAGGTAGTCGGAATCTTACTTTTCCCTTTAACAACTAACCACGTTATCATCTCCAACTTTACTCTGAACATCCTAAAAGACTTCAATATAGACTTGCTCAGACGGAGAGCTGTTATATAGGAATGGAGAATATTGGAAAAAACGTGTGCAAATATTTTAAAAACAGGCTTACAACTAGCTACTATTTGTTTGAAGTCATGTGCCGCTTGAGCAGATTTGGATGCTTCTTACTAAAATGTACATGCCTTTGCTTTTCCAAGTTGCAAACCATCGTGAGGGGCTGCAAGACATCTTTTCAAATTAGGTACGTGGGTTTTGGTGCCTCTTTGCCTGCAGGACTGTCTCTGGCCACTCTGTTACTTCCATTTACATTCCCACCATTTCGTGATGGGCTGCTATCTTCCCTCACATGTCCTTTCACGCATAGCAAATTCTCAGCTCCTGTTCCATGCCAGGGCCCAGGCCTGATTCAAAGTGCTCTGCCATGTATCACGTTTGTTGAGCCATATCCTTGGGATTGTCTCTTGCCAAGACCTCCCTTACTTTCCCAAGGTTACATTTGCTGCCTCTTAAGCTGCCATTATTAGATGGGAGATTATTGCATCCATTAAAGGCATTCTGAGACTTTTTAAGGCATGGGAAAAGGGGGCTCAGGCACCTTTATGCACAAATAAAAGGGGCATCGTTTGACTGGATGTGTTTGATGTCTATGCTGCTAAATTGATTTGGGTTTGTCTTTCAAAGTTTCAAGTTATGGTCCATTAATGTAAATTCGAATTCAGACCCTTCATAGTTGTTCTTTGTTCTTCAGCCATAGGCAGTTCCTGAGACAATAGGATCGCTCCTTGGCATTGTTCTGATTGCTGCCTCAATTAAATAATCTGCTTTTGACAGCTTATATGTTGAGTGTTGAGTGTTTCCCACTTTCTCATTAGAACGGTGAGCAAGACAATATAGAGGCAGTTCATTAAATGTTGGTGGTTTTAGATCAAAATATATCAGATTTTTGGGTGGTGGGGCAAAGTGGTAGGTGGTGGGCCTGGCCGCTGGTGGGGGGGGGCCCTCCATGTGCTTTGCAGGGGGGGCCCCCTCAAGTTTCGTTACTGTCTTTTTCCAAGTATTCAATATGAAGATTTTCACAGCTATAGCTAGTGAATGTCTATTCTGGAATGTTTCTCACCAGTAGTGTTGCTGACAATCTAAAATTTCTGATGGGTATGCAAGTTCCGTACTCTGCCCTACCGAAATTAATGTGTCACTTGTATTGAG
Organism: Lissotriton helveticus; assembly: GCF_964261635.1. Lineage (NCBI taxonomy): Eukaryota > Metazoa > Chordata > Amphibia > Caudata > Salamandridae > Lissotriton > Lissotriton helveticus. The sequence goes on along the minus strand of NC_136072.1, from coordinate 30,794,351 downwards.
GATTTTACTGTAGACTCAGTTTTATATCGAAGTATGCTACAGCTAAGAAGCAATGGATGCCCCTTTGCCGTTTAATTCTCTATTGATATTTGCAAAGTCACAATCGACTGGGCAGTATTTCTTTTTGATGCAGTGGATGTCTCTCAATCACCAAAATATTATTTAGGCCCTTGATTCAACAAAATGTTCAAGGATTAAAAAAAAATATGAAATGTACAAGCACAAGATTTTTAACATGTAATATACAATTGAAATGGATGGTGGAAAGAAAAAAAATAAGGAACAGAAAAAGTAAAAAACACATTAGAATGTCAACTAAATTTGTAGGAAGCATTTCAAGAGTAACAAACTAAAAATATAAACAAATAAAGATACCTGCTGTTGAAGTTGAGATGATTGTACTTGCTGATTCCACTGTGGTGGTTCCTGTGTAAGTAGGTATTGTTGTTTCTTGTTACAGGGGAAAAATCACAAGTCATTAAAAAAGGGAATGAACTGAATCACTAATCTGAAACTGATATAAGTAATGGTTAAAATACTATGTACCAGATTTAGGAGATCATACGTTGGTCATGATGATTACTATAATTTGAGTTTTTTCAGAATTCCTACTAATACAGGTTTCAAATCTTTCAGAATGCTGAAATAATTAAAGCGTATGTTTTGGGGAATAACATGCAGGGAATAGAATTACTGTGCGGGGAACAACCATTACAACGTGGGTTTTACCACGCGTTGCTTTTACATCGCATGCAATACAATGCATGCGATTTTACAACGCGTGATAAAACCACGCATACCATTACATCGCATGCACTTTTACAACGCATGCGATGTAATGTGTAATGGCGACGGCGGCGGCGGGGGCGGCTATCCACGTCGTTGTGAGGAAACTTAGGCTGTTTCCTCACAACGACGTGCAGCAAGCAGGAAGGAGGAAGCAGGATCCGACGGCGACGCTGGAGAGGAGAGATGTAAGGGGGTTTGTGCATGGGGTTACTTTCGTAGGGTTTAGGGTAGTTTAAATGTAGTGTTTTTTAAAAAACCTTTTAGTGTGTGTTGTGGTGTTGTCCTGTTTGTTTAGTGTAGTGTATTAGGGAGGGTAGTGTAATGTTTATGTAGTGTAGTGATTTAGGTTTTAGGGTAGTGTAGTGGTGTAGTGTTTCTTTATTGTAGTGTATTAGGGTAGTGTAGGGGTGGGAGTAGTGTGGGTAGTCTAGTAGTGTGGTAGTGTTTTTGGGTTGGGGTAGTAGAGGGATGGGAGTAGTGTGGGTAGTGTAGTAGTGTTTTAGGGTTTAGGGGAGTGTAGGGGTAGGAGTAGTGTGGGTAGCATATTAGTGTTTAGGGTTTATGGTAGTATAGGGGTGGGAGTAGTGTGGGTAGCGTAGTAGTGTTTTAGGGTTTAGGGTACTGTAGGGGTGGGAGTAGTGTGGGTAGTGTAGTAGTGTTTTAGTGTTGGTGTAGTGTAGGGGTGGGAGTAGTGTGGGTAGTGTAGTAGTGTTTTAGTGTTGGTGTAGTGTAGGGGTGGGAGTAGTGTGGGTAGCGTAGTAGTGTTTTAGGGTTTATGGTAGTGTAGGGGTGGGAGTAGTGTGGGTAGCGTAGTAGTGTTTTAGGGTTTTGGTTAATGTAGGGGTGGGAGTAGTGTGGGTAGCGTAGTAGTGTTTTAGGGTTTTTTGGTTGGGGTAGTGAGGGGGGTGGGAGTATTGTGGGTAGCGTAGTAGTGTTTTAGAGTTTAGGGTAGTGCAGGGGTGGAAGTAGTGTGGGTAGCGTAGCAGTGTTTTAGGGTTTAGGGTAGTGTAGGGGTGGGAGTAGTGTGGGTAGCGTAGTAGTGTTTTAGGGTTTAGGGTAGTGTAGGGGGTGGAAGTAGTGTGGGTAGTGTTTTAGTGTGGTAGTGTTTTTGGGTTGGGGTAGTGTAGGGGTAGGAGTAGTGTGGGTAGGGTAGTAGTGTTTTAGGGTTTAGGGTAGTGTAGGGGTGGGAGTAGTGTGGGTAGTGTAGTTGTGTTTTAGGGTTTAGGGTAGTGTAGGGGTGGGAGTAGTGTAGGTAGCGTAGTAGTGTTGTAGGGTTTAGGGTAGTGCAGGGGTGGGAGTAGTGTGGGTAGTGTAGTAGTGTGGTAGTGTTGTAGGGTTGGGGTAGTGTAGGGGTGGGAGTAGTGTGGGTAGCATAGTAGTGTTTTAGGGTTTAGGGTAGTGTAGGGGTGGGAGTAGTGTGGGTAGCGTAGTAATGTTTTAGGGTTTAGGGTAATGTAGGGGTGGGAGTAGTGTGGGTAGTGTAGTAGTGTGGTAGTGTTTTGGGTTGGGGTAGTGTAGGGGTGGCAGTAGTGTGGGTAGCGTAGCAGTGTTTTAGGGTTTCGGGTAGTGTAGGGGTGGGAGTCGTGTAGGTAGCGTAGTAGTGTTTAAGGGTTTAGGGTAGTGTAGGGGTGGGAGTAGTGTGGGTAGTGTAGTAGTGTGGTAGTGTTTTTGGGTTGGGGTAGTGTAGGGGTGGGAGTAGTGTGGGTAGCGTAGTAGTGCTTTAGGGTTTAGGGTAGTGTAGGGCATGGGAGTAGTGTGGGTAGCGTAGTAGTGTTTTAGGGTTTAGGGTAGTGTAGGGGTGAGAGTAGTGTGGGTAGTGTAGTAGTGTTTTAGAGTTTAGGGTAGTGTAGGGGTGGGAGTAGTGTGGGTAGCGTAGTAGTGTGGTAGGGTTTAGAGTACTGTAGGGGTGGGAGTAGTGTGGATAGTGTAGTAGTGTGGTAGTGTTTTTGGGTTGGGGTAGTGTAGGGGTGGGAGTAGTGTGGGTAGCGTAGTAGTGTTTTAGGGTTTAGGGTAGTGTAGGGGTGGGAGTAGTGTGGGTAGCATAGTAGTGTTTTAGGGTTTAGGGTAGTGTAGGGGTGGGAGTAGTGTGGGTAGCGTAGTAGTGTTTTAGGGTTTAGGGTAGTGTATGGGTGGGAGTAGTGTGGGTAGTGTAGTAGTGTAGTAGTGTTGTAGGGTTAAGGGTAGTGTAGGGGTGGGAGTAGTGTGGGTAGCGTAGTAGTGTTTTAGGGTTTAGGGTAGTGTAGGGGTGGGAGTAGTGTGGGTAGCATAGTAGTGTTTTAGGGTTTAGGGTAGTGTAGGGGTGGGAGTAGTGTGGGTAGTGTAGTAGTGTGGTAGTGTTTTTGGGTTGGGGTAGTGTAGGGGTGGGAGTAGTGTGGGTAGTGTAGTAGTGTGGTAGTGTTTTTGGGTTGGGGTAGTGTAGGGGTGGGAGTAGTGTGGGTAGCGTAGTAGTGCTTTAGGATTTAGGGTAGTGTAGGGGTGGGAGTATTGTGGGTAGTGTGGTGTGGTAGTGTTTTTGGGTTAGGTGTAGTGTAGGGGTGGGAGTAGTGTGTTGTGTAGGGGAAGGGTTGTCACTTACATTGCATACTTTTACCACAAGTATAGCTTTACCACGCATGCCTTCGCGTTGTAATGGCATGCGTGGTAAAGGCATACTCGTGGTGAAAGTATGCGATGTAATGGAATGCAGTGTCATTGACATTGCGTAGTAATGCCCGTGTTGTAATGGCATGCGTGGTATTAGTATGCGATGTAATGACATACATCCTTACTGTGCCAATTCCAATATGCAACCTCTGTATTCTGCTTGTAAACTGTTCCAGCTTACAGCTAGTTATTCCTCTAGGTGAAGTGCAACAAACGAAAGGTATTCCTGCTAAATGTGCAATTCTCAATGCCACATAAATCGAGATCCAAGATATTTGTAACTAACAGGTCAATCCCAATGAGGATTTTGTGGTGAATTCAGATTGACGAGTAAATTAAACTATAGTCAAAAAGAAGCTCATGCTCTATCTGAACATTTAAGGCCTGATTGTCAAAGGCAATCTTAGACTATTGAGTACGTTTATGATTTTTTGAAATTCACAAAACAAATTTAGTAGTATGTTTATGACTACCTGCCTTTTACTGAGCGGAGTCTCCATGACCTGTGTGGAGACTTTGCAATCGTAAAGATACTAATTGTAAAGTTCATTTGTGAATTGCACAAGATCATAACCTTGAACAAAAGTGTAAACTTTCATTAGTGAATTAGGCAATCAGTGTCCATTTATCTTATATACTCAACGTTGGCTGGAGAGAATATTCCATGTGTTGCATTGGTCATACCACATGTACCAAAACATTAGTAAGGCCCTTTGTTTGAACAGTGAAAATGTTTACTTATTCAAAAATATAATACAAAAAAATAGGAAGTCAAGAGATAAAAAGTGATGAAAAAGAAATATATAGAACATAGGAAAGAAAAAAGACAAAAGAAAGGAAAATTCTAATTACAGACACATGATGAATTAAACCGTGTTTGTGAGTGTTATAAAAAACAGCAATAAAGAAAAATGATCAAACAAAAAGTTAACATGCATTTGAAGTTGGTGTGCTTATTTGTTCAGATGTCACCATGGTAGTTCCTATAGAAGTAGGTTTTGTTGTTTCTTGGTACAGGAGAAGAAACGTATTGCATTAATATAGTGAATTACCTAATGTAGTAATCTTAAATTTATATTAGCGATTCTTACAGGAAGAGGCACCTAATTGGGTCCTCATTATGATTGTGCCAATATAATATCATCATTTCCCCACTTTCGGAATTCTTGTCATTGTGGGTTTGAGCTGTTTTCGATTCGTGAAATAATGATAAAATATGTTTTGAGAGAACAACATGCAAGCATCACCCTAACTTTGGCAATTTCCATCTTTTTCCCAGTATTCAATCTGAAAATGATCACAGCTATAGCTAGTGAATTCCTATTCTGGAGATTTACTGACCAGAAGTGTTGCTGAATATTTAAAATTTCTGATAGGCATGCAATTTCCGTTCTCTGCCCGAACATTTAAGTCCTGTTTGTCAAGGGCAACCTTACACTTTTGAGTAAGTTTATGATTTTTTTCCAATTCACCAAACAAGTTTAGAATTAGTATATTTATGACTACCTACCTCTTAATAAGTGGAGTCTCCATGACTTGTATAGAGACTCCGCAATCGTGAAGATACTACTAGTAAAATACCTTTTTGAATTGCACAAGATCATAAACCTGCTTAAAAGTTTAACATTTCCTTTGTGAATTTGGCCATCACTGTTCCTTTATCTTATATAATCAACGTTGGCTGGAGGGAATATTTCAAGTGTTACATTGGTCGTCCCACATGTACCAAAAACATATTAAGGCCTTCACTTGAACAATAAAATTGTTTACTTATTCTAAAATATAATACAAAAAAATAAGAAGTCAAGAGATAAAAAGAGATGAAAAAGAAATATATAGAATATAGGAAAGAAAAAAGACAAAAGAAAGGAAAAATTCAAATTAAAGACACATGATGAAATAAACTGTGTTTGTGAGTTGCATGAAAAACAGCAACAAAGACAAATGATGAAACAAAAAGGATACCTGCATTTGCAGTTGGTGTGCTTGTTTTTTCAGATGTCACCATGGTAGTTTTCGTAAAAGTAGGTTTTGTTGTTTCTTGTTACAGGAGAAGAAACGTATGACAGTAATATTGTGAATGACCTAATGCAGTAATTGATATTAGTGATTCTTACAGGAAGATGGACCTAATTATGTCTTAATCATGATTGTGCCAATATATTATTATAATTTTTCCACTTTCAGAATCCTTGTTATTATGGTTTTGAGCTCTTTCCGATTGGTGAAATAATGATTAAATAAGTTATGGGAGAACAACATGCATTTATCACCCTAATTGTGCCAATTTTATTATTTTTTCCAGTATTCAATCTGAAGATTATAACAGTTATAGCTAGTTAATTTCTATTCTGGAGATTTACTGACCAGATGTGTTGCTGACAGTTAAAATTTTCTGATGGGCATGCAATTTCCGTTCTCTGCCCAACCGAAATAAAGGTGTCACTTGGATTGGGAATTTTACTCTAGATTCAGATTTATGTAGAAGGATACTTCTGTCAAGATTTTCAATAGATGCCCCTTTGATGTTTAATTTTTTATTGATATTTGCATAGTCAAGATTGGCTGGAAAGTATTTATTTTTGTTGCAGTGGATGTCTCACATTCACCAAATTATTGTTGAGGCCCTTCATTCAACAATATGTTCAAGTATTCAAAATATATGAAATGTTCAAACACAAGATTTTTAAAAAATGATATACAAATGTATTGGATGTTGGAAAGAAAACAAATATGAAAAGAAAAAGTAAAAAACATATGTGAACAACTGAATTTGTATGTAGCATTTTAAAAGAGTTACAAAGAAAAAATATAAACAAATAAAGAAACCTGCATTTGAAGTTGGGATGCTTGTACTTTCGGTTTTCACTGTGGTGGTTAATATACAAGTAGGTATGGTTGTTTCTTGTTACAGGAGAAAAAACACAAGATATTATAAAAGGAAATAAACTGAATCACTAATCTGAAACTGATATAAGTAATGGTGAAAACATTATGTAACAGATTTGAAGCCTCATGAGTTGGTCATGATAATTACCGTAATTATAGTTTTTTTCAGAATTCCAATTAGTTTGTGTTGGAATTAGGTAGCCTGGCCTAGGGCAAGACTAACATCTAGAGGCACAGTGTAAAGGTTGCAGACCACCCAAAAGTAACTTCACGCAATAGCACTCAAAAAGAAAAACACTACACCAAAATTATATGAAAATACGTGCTGCTTTATGTAAAAATAATATTCTCTTTGTTGTCAATTATTAGTAGCTCACATATAAATAGTTCAAAGCAGTTTAGATCACTTTCAGGGTCAACAATTACACTTTGTACGTTACTAGCAGATTGTCACTTTTTCAATTACTAACAGTCACTGTATTTCTGAAATCTTATCACACTTTTGCATTTGGAGAACCTGTACCTTAGAATCAATAATTACTTTAGAAGCTACTAAACAATTTATCAATAGAGTTTCTAAGGTGCATTACACTTTCCAATTAATCAATAATGACCCTTTCAATTATAACAAATCCACATTCAGCAGGATTAACAGTTTACCTCATCAAACACTGTGCTTATTTAATCTGTTAAATTATAGCTTCCTATGACTCCTCAACGAGATAATACCAGCACTTTACTTTAGAACAGGCTCTAGTATTCCAGATTTGTAGGTACAATCCCCTCTGCCACAGTTGAACCTCAACTCACTAAGAGGACATGCACCCTTTCCCTCTCCAGCAGGCACTTTCAGAGATATTAGGTTAATTTAACATTGATAGTGCAGTTAACTAATCTCCAGAGTCAAGGAGGGTTTCCTCAGGCTTCCCACCACTTTATAAACTGCAGTAGCTGAGAGGAGCAACAACCATTAACGGATTACCAGATGATCACAGGCTCTAGCGCCACCTTCCCCCTCCAGATGACCTCCTTACTGTCAGTTACGGCTCCTTCGAGGTCCCACCGGCCTCACTTCAAACCCTCCTGCCGAGCCAGCTGCCTTTTTAATGCTGGGGCGGGGGGGGATAATGAAGCGCACTCGCCTCCTCGTCACTGGGGCAGAGAATCAGTGAAGCGCACACAGGAAGGCCCCCTTTCCGCTCGCGCTGGCTCCTTTCTGAAGCGCCTGAGCGAAGGGGGAAAACGAAGCCTCAAACTCCCTCGTCGGAGACGCGCTGATCACGGGGGGCATGCGCAATGCTTCTCGCTCCTCCGCAGTTGCTCCCGCCTTCCTCGATCCGGCTCCACCTCACGGAGCCCGGCGGCGCCACAGAGCATGCGCGAAAGATCAGCGTCTTGCCGCTGGAGGCCGCGCTGCACTTCCGATGCTGTTCTCTCCTCCCGGCTCACTCCTCACGCCGCCGAAGACTTCCCTGGCTCCGCTCCTCACCTCAGCCCTTGACACAGCTCCACAAGCGCGTCGCTCACTCGCACAGATGAAAGGACAGCACGGCCAACTGAACAACCGGTCCGGCTCCCTCAGCGTTTCCACACCGACCCAGGTGTAGAGCGACTCGTGGTCCTGCGGTCCCCGCTTCTCCAGCCCTGGTGGTCGCAGGTAGGGGTTTGGCACCAGGGGGGGCGCGATCTCAGCAGATAGGCAGCACTGGGGTACAAGCAGAACAAGGGGAGGGCACCAGGATCAGCCCTTCTCCGTAGGAGAGTCCTTCTTTTCAATCTTCTCCAGGGGTTTACAAAGTAGGGGTCAGTCTAGAACCATTTACCAGTCTCTGGACTCCCTATGCTGGGCAGAGGACTGCACACCGCAGCGCTGCAGTCTCCTTCTCCTGAAGCTGTCCCTGTATAATTTTAGACAAGGGGCTAGCTAGGCGCCCAGGGTCTCCAGTAACTTCCCACAGCGGGGCCAGGACAAGTAACCAACAGGGGAGTTGTGGGCTGGGCCAAATAGACAGCTTCCAAGTCCAGGAGGTCAATCCAAAGTCCAACCTTCTCCCACCCTTAGCCACCACCTGTCCTCCAGCTGACTTCCACAGGTAGACAAAATGGCTGCCCCGCATTCCGCCTTATATAGGCTGCCCTTCAGTGGTCCAGAATGGACCAGAAGGTTCTGGAATGCCCTATGTTGGTCTATAGCCAGGTTCTGTTGGTGACAGTTGGGGCAGTTGGTGGCCACCATTTTAGGTGGTGCCAACTTTCCTGTCAGAACAGGCCTCTGGACCTGAGGTAAAAAACTATGAGGGGGAGAGGGAACACCTATCCCCCTGGCCAACACCTATAAAAATCCAGTAGACACAAAAATTAATAAGGGTATGAGGGGCAAAAAGGGGACAAAATAAATAAAAATTAGGAGGGACTTCGCCAAAAAGTCAGACAGGTCTAACACGCGTCCCCCCCAGCTGAAAGTGGGGAGAACTACCCAACCCCTTGGGAGTCCTCATCACTAAGGCGGAAATACCTGGAGAGACCGTCTGCATTGGCGTGGTCCACTCCAGGCCGATGTTCCACCCGGAAGTCCATTCCCTGTAGGGAGATGGACCACCTCAACAACTTGGGATTTTCCCCCTTCATTTGCATCAGCCAACGAAGGGGTCGGTGGTCGGTCTGAACCAGGAAGTGCGAGCCAAAGAGGTATGGCCGCAGCTTCTTCAGAGCCCACACCACCGCAAAAGCTTCCCTCTCAATGGCACTCCACTTCTGTTCCCGGGGAAGCAGTCTCCTGGATAAGAAGACTATAGGTTGATCCAGGCCCTCTTCATTAAGTTGCGATAACACTGCCCCAATGCCATGTTCGGATGCATCTGTTTGCACAATAAACTCCTTGGAGAAATTGGGAGCCTTCAGGACCGGTGCTTCGCACATTGCCTGCTTCAACTTTTCAAAGGCTTGCTGACAAGCCTTTGTCCAAACTACCCGTCGAGGTTGTTTCTTGGAGGTGAGCTCTGTGAGGGGCGCTACAATAGTGCCATACCCCTTCACAAAGCGACGGTAGTAACCTGTGAGGCCCAGGAAAGCTCGGACCTCAGTCTGTGTCTTGGGGGGTTCCCAGGCCATGATTGCCTCAATCTTCGCCTGTAGGGGTTGCACGGACCCCCTACCCACCAAGTGTCCAAGGTACACAACCGACCCCTGCCCAATCTGGCATTTGCTGGCTTTGATGGTCAATCCAGCTTGTTTCAGCGCCTGGAGAACTGCTTGCAAATGTTGCAAGTGGTCCTCCCAACTGCTACTGAAGACAGCAATGTCATCCAGGTAAGCAGCCGAGAAACCCTCCATTCCAGAGAGGACCTGGTTCACCAGTCGCTGAAATGTGGCAGGGGCGTTCTTGAGCCCAAAGGGCATCACACAGAACTGGAAGTGTCCCTCAGGCGTGGAGAAGGCTGACCTTTCCCTTGCTCCATCTGTCAAGGAGATCTGCCAGTACCCTGAAGTGAGGTCAAAGGTACTTAGGTATTGGGCAGCTCCTAGCCGGTCAATTAACTCATCCGCCCTGGGGATGGGATGAGCATCAGTTTTGGTAACTGAGTTCAGTCCTCGGTAATCCACACAGAACCTCAGTTCTGGTGTGGTGCCCGGTGGGGCAGCTTTTGGGACTAGCACCACCGGACTGGACCAAGGGCTGCTGGACGGTTCTATCACTCCTAGCTCCAACATCTTGGCAACTTCGCCATGGATGCTAGCCTTCACCTTGTCCGACAGCCTATAGGTCTTGGATTTCACTGGGGGGCTGTCTCCTGTGTCCACATCATGGGTACACAGGTGGGTTCTGCCTGGGACAAGGGAAAACAGGGAAGAGTACTGCCCCAATACCTGTCGGCAGTCCTCTCGTTGCTCAGGAGTGAGAGACGGGGAGAGAATCACTCCCTCCACCGACCCATCCTTCTCTTGACATGAAAAGAGGTCTGGGAGAGGCTCGCTTTCTGCTTCCTCAGCACCATCAGTCACCAACATCAGGATGACCTCTGGCCTCTCATGGTGGGGTTTGAGGCGATTGGCATGCAGCACCCGTAGGGGCTGCCTCGGGGTCTTAAGATCCACCAAGTAAGTGGCCTTACCCTTTTTCTCCAACACCTCAAAGGGGCCTGTCCAACGATCCTGAAGGGCACTTAGCTCTCCAGGTTCCATCACCCAGACTTTCTGGCCAGGCTCCAACTCCACCGGGTGAGCATTCTGATCGTACCATTCCTTCATGACTGCCTGACTGGCCTCCAAGTTGTCAGCAGCCTGCTTCCACAACTTGGCCATCTGGCTTCTGAAGGCCAACATGTAGCTCACCACATCCTGGGGAGGTTTTCTGGGAGACTTCTCCCATCCTTCCTTCACCAGGCTGAGAGGCCCACGCACTGGATGCCCATACAACAATTCAAATGGGCTGAAGCCCACTCCTTTCTGTGGCACCTCTCTGTAGGAGAACAGTAAGCAAGGTAGGAGGATGTCCCACTTCCTCCGTAAACTCTCTGGCAGACTTCTTATCATGCCCTTCAGGGTCTTATTGAACCTCTCAACCAGTCCATTGGACTGGGGGTGATAAGGAGTGGTGAACCGGTAGGTCACCCCACACTCCTTCCACATAGTCCGCATGTAAGCAGACAGGAAGTTAGTCCCCCTGTCAGACACAACCTCCTTTGGGAATCCTACCCTAGTAAAGATTCCCATCAGGGCCCTAGCCACCACAGGTGCAGTAACAGTCCTCAGAGGGATGGCCTCTGGGTACCGTGTGGCATGATCCACCAGAACCAGGATGAACCTGTGACCAGCTGTTGTTGGTGGATCCAATGGCCCTACAATGTCGATGCCCACCCTTTCAAAGGGGGTGCTAACGACAGGAAGTGGTTCCAGGGGAGCCTTTAGCTTCACCCCTGTCTTCCCACTGGCCTGGCAGGATACACATGTCCTACAGTATGTGTTGGACGCCGCTTTCATCTGAGGCCAGTAAAAGTGGAGAACAAGCCGTGCAAAGGTCTTGTCCTGGCCTAAGTGTCCTGCCAGTGGTATCGCATGAGCCAATTCCAGCAGAAAGGCTCGGTATTGCTGCGGGACCACCAAGGCCCTTGATGAGCCAGGTAGAGGAACCTTAGGTTCACTGTAGAGGAGGCCATCCTCCCAGTAAATATGGTGGTGTCCCGTAGCATCACCTGCTGCCTGGGCTTCAGCCTGACGCCTCAGTCCCTCAAGGGTAGGGCACTCCCTCTGCCCCCTACAGAATTCCTCTCTGGTAGGGCCTCCCTCCACATGCCATTCAGCAGGGATGGGCAAATCCTCCAGAGAGTCTACTTCCCCCTCCACGGACTCCTGGCCTACCACTGCAGGTGGCCGATCTGTCACATGGGGCGTGGAAGCAGGAGCAGGCTGTCCCTGTCTCCGTTTCTGACCCTTTTTAGCAGCGGGTTGGGCCATTGTTCCAGGCTCCAACCCAGGCGAACTCCCTCTCCGGGCAGTCGCAGACCTTGTGCTGACACAGGCCCAGTTAGGTGTACCCAGCATCGCAGAATGCGTCCGGTATTCCACCTCTCTCCAAGTGTTGTGTTCCATGTCATTCCCCAACAGACAATCGACTGGCACGGCAGGGCTTACGGCAACTCGAAGTGAACCTGCAACCCCCTCCCACTCAAAGGGAACCTCAGCCACTGGATAGTGGCCCATTCTGCCGTCAGCCATCGCGGCGGGGTGGAGTACATTAGGAACAACCTGCTCTGGGGACACCAGCTGACTTCTCACCATAGTCATGCTGGCTCCTGTATCCCTCAGAGCCTCCCCTCTCTGGCCATTGATGGTAACCCATTGCCCATACTTTGTAGTATTTGGGGGCACCTGGATCTTTGGCACCATCTCCCGCTCTCCCAGGGACACTAAGGTGACACCCGCCCACTCACCCCCCTTATCTAAGGGCAACTCCTCCCCGAGCGCTACACTAGCTACTCCCGGTGACTTTCCTCCGGTGGGAGGGGGTGGTCTCTTTGGGCATCTGACATCTCCCTTATAATGTCCAACGCCACCGCATTCAAAACAGTGGGGAACCCTGGGCTGCTGGCTTTGGCCAGGATAAGGGTTCCGGGGCGGGTTTGCCCTAGGGGTGAAACCTGCTCCCTTCCCTTGGAAGTTATTTTGGGGACCTTTAGAGAACTCTTTCTTTTTCTCCCCCCCCCCTTCCTTCTTCTGGGGGGCGCCCTGTCCGGCTTTTTGAGATTCCCCTCCAGTCCCCTTGGAGGACACCCGAGTACTTGTCCAGATGTCCGCCTCCTCTGCAAGCTTCCGGGGATTGGTCAGCTTGCTGTCTACCAGGTGTTGGCGCAGCTCGGGAAAACATTTCTCGAGGAGGTGTTCTTTCAAAAATAGATTGTACAGCCCCTCATAATCCTTTACCTCACTGCCCTTGACCCAACCCTCTAAGGCCTTTCTGGCATAATCAAGGAAGTCCACCCAGTTCTGAGTGCCCATCTTGTGACTCCCCCTAAACTTCTGTCGGTACCTCTCTGGGGTGAGCCCGAACTTCCTCAATAACGCCAACTTCATGGTGGGGTAGTTTGTCTGTTCCTCTGGATCCAGGGCCAGCAAGGTGTCCCGACCAGCAGGAGGCATGTACTTGTACAAACTACCCCCCCAGTGCTTCTCCTGCACTCCATGAACCTTCAAAGAAACCTCATAAGCGGCCAGCCACTTAGCTACATCATCCCCCTGACTGAAACTCGCTATCAGGTCCTTTGGGATATAGGGTTTGGTCTCCCTGGCTGACTCTTTTGGTTCGCTGCCACCATTCCTAACAGGAGAGGACCCCCGTCGCAGACTTTGGAGCTCCAGTTCCTTCAGTCTAAACTCGTGGACCATCCTCCTCTCCTCTTTCTCCTGCTCCAACTTAGCCAACTCCCACTTTAGCTGTCTTTTCTCTCTCCTATCGGTGAGCTCGGCTTCTGTTAGGCTTCTCCCAGAGATGCTACTGCCCTTACTGGAATAGGACATTGGTTTGGTGAGTAAGTTTTCCCCCTTATCGCGGAATAACTCTTCTACCTCCCCCAGCATGTCCTGGTCAACCTCTTCATCCTCCTCCTTTGTCTCTTGGTGTGCCTCCACCCAGGCCCTAAGGCTAGTCTGGAGCTCCCCCTTCCTGGCACCCTGTTTGAAAAAGACCCCCATTTGTTGGCAGAACATTCTCAATTGGGGCACGGAATAGACTTCCAGGTTTTCCACTGCAAACTCCATTGTGAGTCTGGCAAACCTGGATACACACCAGAAATTTCAGAGGGGTAAGGGTAACCTAAAACCAACTCCACCCACCACCAGGAATAAATTTAGAAAAAACAAAAGGACTGATTGGGAGGGCCGCAAGGAGAAAACTCCTGGTGTAGGTTAGGTGTATTACGTCAAATTACTAGTAAGTAGCTGCAACCAAGTCCGCAATCCCACCGCTAGGCACCAATATGTTGGAATTAGGTAGCCTGGCCTAGGGCAAGACTAACATCTAGAGGCACAGTGTAAAGGTTGCAGACCACCCAAAAGTAACTTCACGCAATAGCACTCAAAAAGAAAAACACTACACCAAAATTATATGAAAATACGTGCTGCTTTATGTAAAAATAATATTCTCTTTGTTGTCAATTATTAGTAGCTCACATATAAATAGTTCAAAGCAGTTTAGATCACTTTCAGGGTCAACAATTACACTTTGTACGTTACTAGCAGATTGTCACTTTTTCAATTACTAACAGTCACTGTATTTCTGAAATCTTATCACACTTTTGCATTTGGAGAACCTGTACCTTAGAATCAATAATTACTTTAGAAGCTACTAAACAATTTATCAATAGAGTTTCTAAGGTGCATTACACTTTCCAATTAATCAATAATGACCCTTTCAATTATAACAAATCCACATTCAGCAGGATTAACAGTTTACCTCATCAAACACTGTGCTTATTTAATCTGTTAAATTATAGCTTCCTATGACTCCTCAACGAGATAATACCAGCACTTTACTTTAGAACAGGCTCTAGTATTCCAGATTTGTAGGTACAATCCCCTCTGCCACAGTTGAACCTCAACTCACTAAGAGGACATGCACCCTTTCCCTCTCCAGCAGGCACTTTCAGAGATATTAGGTTAATTTAACATTGATAGTGCAGTTAACTAATCTCCAGAGTCAAGGAGGGTTTCCTCAGGCTTCCCACCACTTTATAAACTGCAGTAGCTGAGAGGAGCAACAACCATTAACGGATTACCAGATGATCACAGGCTCTAGCGCCACCTTCCCCCTCCAGATGACCTCCTTACTGTCAGTTACGGCTCCTTCGAGGTCCCACCGGCCTCACTTCAAACCCTCCTGCCGAGCCAGCTGCCTTTTTAATGCTGGGGCGGGGGGGGATAATGAAGCGCACTCGCCTCCTCGTCACTGGGGCAGAGAATCAGTGAAGCGCACACAGGAAGGCCCCCTTTCCGCTCGCGCTGGCTCCTTTCTGAAGCGCCTGAGCGAAGGGGGAAAACGAAGCCTCAAACTCCCTCGTCGGAGACGCGCTGATCACGGGGGGCATGCGCAATGCTTCTCGCTCCTCCGCAGTTGCTCCCGCCTTCCTCGATCCGGCTCCACCTCACGGAGCCCGGCGGCGCCACAGAGCATGCGCGAAAGATCAGCGTCTTGCCGCTGGAGGCCGCGCTGCACTTCCGATGCTGTTCTCTCCTCCCGGCTCACTCCTCACGCCGCCGAAGACTTCCCTGGCTCCGCTCCTCACCTCAGCCCTTGACACAGCTCCACAAGCGCGTCGCTCACTCGCACAGATGAAAGGACAGCACGGCCAACTGAACAACCGGTCCGGCTCCCTCAGCGTTTCCACACCGACCCAGGTGTAGAGCGACTCGTGGTCCTGCGGTCCCCGCTTCTCCAGCCCTGGTGGTCGCAGGTAGGGGTTTGGCACCAGGGGGGGCGCGATCTCAGCAGATAGGCAGCACTGGGGTACAAGCAGAACAAGGGGAGGGCACCAGGATCAGCCCTTCTCCGTAGGAGAGTCCTTCTTTTCAATCTTCTCCAGGGGTTTACAAAGTAGGGGTCAGTCTAGAACCATTTACCAGTCTCTGGACTCCCTATGCTGGGCAGAGGACTGCACACCGCAGCGCTGCAGTCTCCTTCTCCTGAAGCTGTCCCTGTATAATTTTAGACAAGGGGCTAGCTAGGCGCCCAGGGTCTCCAGTAACTTCCCACAGCGGGGCCAGGACAAGTAACCAACAGGGGAGTTGTGGGCTGGGCCAAATAGACAGCTTCCAAGTCCAGGAGGTCAATCCAAAGTCCAACCTTCTCCCACCCTTAGCCACCACCTGTCCTCCAGCTGACTTCCACAGGTAGACAAAATGGCTGCCCCGCATTCCGCCTTATATAGGCTGCCCTTCAGTGGTCCAGAATGGACCAGAAGGTTCTGGAATGCCCTATGTTGGTCTATAGCCAGGTTCTGTTGGTGACAGTTGGGGCAGTTGGTGGCCACCATTTTAGGTGGTGCCAACTTTCCTGTCAGAACAGGCCTCTGGACCTGAGGTAAAAAACTATGAGGGGGAGAGGGAACACCTATCCCCCTGGCCAACACCTATAAAAATCCAGTAGACACAAAAATTAATAAGGGTATGAGGGGCAAAAAGGGGACAAAATAAATAAAAATTAGGAGGGACTTCGCCAAAAAGTCAGACAGGTCTAACAGTTTGGGTTTCAAATCTTTCAGAATGTTGAAATAATTAAAAAGTATGTTTTGGTGAATAACAAAGAGGGACTAGAATTTCTCTGCCAATTTTGAACATACATTATCTTTATTTTGTCAGGAATCTGTTCCAGCTTACAGCTAGTAATTCCTCAAGGTGAAGTTCAACAAACAAGAGGTATTCCTGCTAAATGTATAATTCTCAATGCCACATAAAGTAAAATCCAAGATATATGTACCTAACAGGTCACTCCTAATGAGGATTTTGTGGTGGATTCAGATTGACGAGTAAGCGTCTTTTAGTAAAAAATAACCAGATGCTCTATCTGAACCTCTAAGGCCTGATTGTCAAATCAAAGGAAACCATACACTTTTGAGTAAGTTTATGATTTTTTCCAATTCACAAAGCAAATTTAAAAGGTGTATATTTATGACTACCTACTTTTTAATGAGCGGAGTATCCCTGACCTGTGTGGAGACTTCACAGTCGTAAAGATACTGTGAGAAGTTGGCCTGATATATGCTGTCCACTAATTAAAGTGGGCACCTTGTACCAGTTCAATTGAGACTTATGATGTATGAGGTCAAAGGTAACCTTTAGACAGCTATCCTAGTGGCAGCTGTGGAGAGCAGCCTACAGGCTTAATCTTGAAGGAATGTGAAGCAGCTTGTTTTACCAGACACCTCCTATATTGACTTAATGAAAGGAAACCACACAGTTCTGTATATGTATTTATTAATATAACACTCTCTAGTATCCTCTACATGAGGATAGAACAAAAAGTACACAATCAGAGATCAATAGAACAATTGTAAGTAGCACACTACACAGTGGGCTCCAGGGGGAGACCAAACCATATACTAAAATAGTGGTTTAACAACCACGACTTGGGTCAAGACAAGGTCTGGAGCACATAGAATTGTAGGGAACCCGAGGAACCACTCAAGGAGAGTAGATAGGGAACTCATGGAGGATGGGTGTAGTGTGTTAACACGACGGCAGGCTCCGTACAATTCTATTGGGAAGTCGTGATTGCTCTTTGAAAGTTTAAGGACCCTTCTAGGGGGACTTCAAGGAAACCCTTTGGAACTTAAGAGGTTGGGGAGCCACCCCACCGTTGGATACTGTAGTACTTGAGTTACCTATCCCACAGGAGCTGGGGGCATAGGTCTGGAGTGGTGTCGGAAACCGCTGTCATTCTCAATGGAGGACTGCGAAGAAGTACTGCTGTTGTAAAGGTGAAGAGGGTCTGGTGGAATCCAAGCCTGGATTCTGGAATGAAGGAACCTGAAGGCAGAGAGGACAGAATCTGGGTCACTTCAGAGTGACCAGGGTCTCAATAGATGAATGCCCACCGATATCGGGTGCTTCAGGTACGAAGAAGTGATGCTTGACTCTGAATCCGCAAGGGCCAGGAGATGTAGAGGATGACCAGGGGCTGGATGTGAGCTGTCCTACAATGGATGTTGAGTGTTGAGGGGTCGGTGTCCAGCTGGAGCACCAACAAGCCTTGGCAAAAGCAACCCATGCAGGAAGGTCAAGCAGGTTATGGTGTGGACCAGCAAGGTCCAGGTGACTCACCAAGCATGGGGAGTCAGGACATGTCTGGAGCAACCAGGGAAGCACTACAGAAATCAATATGACCCTCATGTGACACACAGGCTGAAAAACCAGGCGTTGCGAGGGGACCTCAAGCCAGATTGCAAAGTACCAGCCACCAGAGCACTTGGTGCAAAGAGGCCAGAGTTCTTTGGTGCAAATACTGCTCAGGCTGAGGACTACAAGGAGTCCAATGCACAAGATCAGAAATCACCAACAAGCATATGCAACTGCAAATGGACTTGATGCACAGGGGTTTGGGTTATGCAGTTCCCACGAGGGATACTGACCTTAAACTTGTTGAGAGGGCAGATCATCCTCTGGGACTTTTGAAAACCCATATCCTGTGTTCCTGAAATCTTCAGAGTCCACAGGAGCTTGAGAGCAACAGACAGGTCAGTTGCATTAAGGTGCCTGCGGATGCAGGGGAGTGACTCCTTCTTTCCAAGGGAGATTCCTCAGTTGTCCTTAGTGCACCACAGGTCCTGCATGGAACCCATATGGAGCAAGGGCTCAGACAAAGCTCTGGACAGAGAGGGAGATGGGCCCAGTCAAAGTCCAGCAAAGTCTAGAGTGTCCAGACGGTCGAAGGTCGGTGGTTTCTTCTTGTAGAATCTAGTCCACGTAAAATCTAAAGTCTTACAGTGGTGTAAGCCCTTTTGTACCCACGGGAAAGGGTTAGACACATTTGGTGGGACCTCCTAGGGGAGGGTCAGGACAGAGGGGTGGTTACACCCATGTCCTTTATCCATATTCACGCCAGAGCATGAGTCAACGGCTCTGAGAACTGGTTTGAGCTGAACTATGCATAGGGACACCAAATGTGCCCCCAGTGCAGACTTTCAGGCATTCTCAGAGTGCACCAACCCAGCCCCAATATACTAAATCCTGTCTGGGAGGTGGTCACACCTCCCTGTGACAGGATGCCAACTGTGCTGCCTTCCTCTGCTCGAGCTTGGCTCAGCAGCAGGAGGGCAGAAAGGTGTCTCTAATCGGCAGCATTCATTTTGTGCTGTCCGAGTCAAGAAGGCTGGCACATAATAGACGAGTGACCCCACAAAGCTCGCTTAAGAAGGGTGGAATCATACCCCTCATACCAGTTACCGGTGTGGAGGTATGATTCCAAGGTGTTTGATACCAAACACAATATGTTTCTATGCAGCCATTTTCGATATAGCATTTACCACGAGGTTATGATGCACCTCTACCTATATGTCCGGCTGAGTCACAGACTACCTGGGAGAATGGTCTCTGAAGGCTTCAGAGAGGCTCTGCTCATGCAGGGGCACCCTCTCACTAAATACCCAGCACCATGCCTTCGGGATTGATAAGTCCTGCAATAGGGGTGACTTATAAGTTTTACGTTGAGTGATCTTTAGATATAGTGAACTTATATCTAAAGTAAGTGGTGCATGGTTAACCCCACTTGTTGCCTGGTGTTTTGCTGATTTTTGACTAGTCTGACTGGGATCCTGCTAAACAGGAACCCAGTCCAGCTGCTTTCTCCTTTAAATTATTACACCTATACTTTGGTACACTCCACATTGGATACAGGGGGACCCATATCAGTCCCAAGTATATGATACCCACATACCCAGGGCATAGGTACGCCAGAGGCCTCTCATGGGCTGAACCATGTATTATGCCACCCATGAGAGGCCATGCAAAATGGAACCACAGGTCTGCTACTGCAACTTGTGTATTCTCTGTATTCTGTCGGGAAACTATTCCAGCTTACAGCTAGTAATTCCTCAAGGTGAAGTGTAATAAATGAGAGGTATTCCTGCTAAATGTACAATTCTCAAAAGCCACATAAATTGAGATCCAAGATATTTGCAACTAAAACGTCACTCCTAATGAGGATTTTGTGGTGGATTCAGATTTCCGAGTAAGCAGTCTTTAGTCAAAAATAAGCAGATACTCTATCTGAACATTTAAGGCCGGATTTTCAAAAGTAACCTTACACTTTTGAGTAAATTCCTGTTTTTTCCAATTCACAAAACAAATTTAGAAGTAGTATATTTATGTCTAACTATCTTTTAATGAGCGGAGTCTCCATGACTTGTGTAGAGACTGCGCATTCATAAAGATACTACTCGTAAAAATCCATTGTGAATTGCACAAGATTGACAACTTGCCCAGAATTAGGCCATCAGTGTCTATTTATTTTGTATACTTAATGTTGGCTAGAGAGAATATTTCAAGTGTTTCATTGGTCGTACCTTATGTACAAGAAACTTTTTAGGGCCCTTCGTTTGAACAGTGAACATTTTTAATTATTCAAAAATATAAGATAAAAAAATAAGAAGTCAAGAGACAAAAAGAGATAAAAAATATCATAGTGAGGCACCATATTAGGTCCTCACTATGATTGTGACAATATATTATTATCATTTAACCACTTTCAGAATTCATGTTATTGTGGGTTTGAGCTCTTTCAGATTGGTGCAATAATGATAAAATAGGTTTTGAGAGAATAACATGCAAGCATCACCCTAACTATGCCAATTGCCATGTTTTTCCCAGTATTCCATCTAAAGATTATCATAGCTATAGCTAGTGAATTTCTATTCCAGAGTTTTACTGACCAGAAGTGTTGCTGATAATTAAAAAATGTTGATGGGCATGCATTTTCCGTTCTCTGCCCGACCGAAATGAATGTGTCACTTATATTGAGGATTTTACTGTAGATTCAATGTATGTTGAAAGATGCTACAGCCAAGAAGCAATGGATGCCCCTTTGCTGTTTAATTCTCTAACGATATTTGCATAGTCAAGATCGGCTGATCAGTATTTCTTTTTGTTGCAGTAGATGTCTCACATTCACCAAATTATTATTCATGATTTAATAATATGTTCAAGTAAATATTTAAAGAATATGAAATGTACAAGCACAAGATTTTTAACACATGATATTCAAATGAATTGAATGGTGGAAAGAAAAAAAATAAGGAAAAGAAAAAGTAAAAAATTAGAATATCAACTGAATTGTATTCAGCATTTAAAAAGAGTAACAAAGAAAAAAAAATAAAGATACCTGCAGTTAAAGTTGGGGGGCTTGTACTTTCTGATTTCACAGTGGTGGTTACTTTGGAAGTAGGTATTGTTTGTTCTTGTTACAATAAAAAAACACAAGTCACTAAAAAAGTAAATAAACGCAACCACTAATCTGAAACTGATATTAGTAATGGTTACCACACTATTGGCCAGATGTAGGTCGGTCGCTAACGGCCAAAAATCGGTATTTTCGGCTGTTACCGACCGGTATATGGGTGACAGGTGACCTACTTGTGGGACAGGTGACCTACTTGTAGGACACCCCCGCGCCGCACGGCCACCAGCTGCTGCGTGTGCCCCCGCCTGCCGATGCATCCTGCCTCGCAGAGCCTTCCCGCCCTCGGGTCCGCCCTCAGGCCACGCCCCCGCCTGTTGTTTATTTCCGCGTTGTGTGCCACTCTCTTCCTGTACTAGTTTCTGCTGTATTTTATTTCTACAGTCTGTTCCCTGTTACTTTGTTTTTTGTCCCCGTGCTGCTCTCTGTACCTGCTTTCCCCCCCCTGTGCTGCTGACCCCTGCACCCGCTCCCCGCTGCCGATTCCCGCCGCCGGGGAGTGTAGCCACGCCCCCTTCCTCCCCGCTCCTGCCTCCCAGCTGCCCCTCCCTCCCTGCACTTGGCCATAAATGGCGACCGTGCGGCACAGGTGAGTGTGACCTACTTGTAGGACACCCCCGCGCCGCACGGCCACCAGCTGCTGCGTGTGCCCCCGCCTGCCGATACATCCTGCCTCGCAGAGCCTTCCCGCCCTCGGGTCCGCCCTCAGGCCACGCCCCCCGCCTGTTGTTTATTTCCGCGTTGTGTGCCACTGTCTTCCTGTACTAGTTTCTGCTGTATTTTATTTCTACAGTCTGTTCCCTGTTACTTTGTTTTTTGTCCCCGTGCTTCTCTCTGTACCTGCTTTCCCCCCCCTGTGCTGCTGACCCCTGCACCCGCTCCCTGCTGCCGATTCCCGCCGCCGGGGAGTGTAGCTACGCCCCCTTCCTCCCCGCTCCCGCCTCCCAGCTGCCCCTCCCTCCCTGCACTTGGCCATAAATGGCGACCGTGCGGCACAGGTGAGTGTGACCTACTTGTAGGACACCCCCGCGCCGCACGGCCACCAGCTGCTGCGTGTGCCCCCGCCTGCCAATACATCCTGCCTCGCAGAGCCTTCCCGCCCTCAGGTCCGCCCTCAGGCCACGCCCCCTGCCTGTTGTTTATTTCCGCGTTGTGTGCCACTGTCTTCCTGTACTAGTTTCTGCTGTATTTTATTTCTACAGTCTGTTCCCTGTTACTTTGTTTTTTGTCCCCGTGCTGCTCTCTGTACCTGCTTTCCCCCCCCCTGTGCTGCTGACCCCTGCACCCGCTCCCCGCTGCCGATTCCCGCCGCCGGGGAGTGTAGCCACGCCCCCTTCCTCCCCTCTCCCGCCTCCCAGCTGCCCCTCCCTCCCTGCACTTCGCCATTTGGCGACCGTGCGCACGCGCAGCGTTGACACGCAGCGGGCGCGCCGAAGGCGCGCCAAAGGTAAGCCCGTCTGCGCCCGTCTGCGCCCGTCTGCGCCCGTCCGTGCCTGGACAGCGCCCAGTGCCAGGACCCCTGGCCCCCACCGACGGAAGCCGACCCGACGGACCTACGACGCCACCGAACTCAACGCACTCAACACCGGCCGAACCCCGGGCTGCTACCGAGCCACACCGAGACGCACCCACGGACCCTTCAGCTGCCACTCCTGCAAGTTCACCTGCAACCGGACCCACGCCACACCAGCAGCCGGACCCACCAAGCCGAACACCAACAGCAGCCACCTGAAGTGCATCCTGCTCAACACCCGCTCCGTCCACAGACACGCCGTCAAGCTCTGGAACCTGCTCGACACCACAGCCCCAGACGTCGCCTTCCTCACGGAAACCTGGATGAACGCCTCCTCAGCGCCCGACATCGCCATCGCCATTCCGGACGGCTACAAGATCATCCGGAGGGACCGCGTCAACCAGACAGGAGGAGGCATCGCCATCATCCACAGGAACACCATCCGCATCACGACCGACACCGACGATACCCTCGCACCCGCCGAACACCTGCACTTCCAGATCCACGTCAACCCCAAGACCACCCTCAGAGGCACCCTCATCTACAGACCCCCGGGACCACGCACACAATTCAGCGAAGACATCACAGACTTCATCAGCCCGCACGCCCTCCTCTCCACTGACTACATCCTCCTCGGGGACCTCAACTTCCACCTGGAGAACAACAACGACCGCACCACCCTGCTGGACAACCTCGCCAACCTCGGACTCAAGCAACTGGTGACCACCCCCACCCACTACGCCGGACACACACTCGACCCGGTCTTCTCATCTAGCAAGGACATCGCCTTCAGCCACGCCACTGGACTCCACTGGACGGACCACAGCTGCGTCCACTTCAGCTTCAGAAGGACCACGCTCCACCATCACCAGCAACAGGTTCCCCGCAGAAGCTGAAACAAGATCACCGCAGACCACCTCGCTACTTCCCTGAGCAAGAACCCTCCCACCAGCACAACGAACCCCAGCCAAGCGGCCACCAACCTCACGAAATGGATCAGCGACTGCGCAGACGACCTCGCCCCTCTGAAGACCCCGCCGATCAGACCCGGCAGCAAGAAAGCCCCATGGTTTAACGACGAACTCAAGAGCTCCAAGAAGAACTGCAGAGCACTCGAGAAAACCTGGCGCAGAAACCCAACACCGGACAACATGACTGCCCTCAAGCTCGCCACCCGAAAACACCACCAACTGATCCACGCCACCAAGAAAACCGCATTCAAGGAACGACTGGACAACAACGCACACAACAGCAAGGAATTCTTCAACACCGTGAAAGAGCTCTCCAACCCCAACGCCGGTAACAACGACATCACCCCTTCGCAAGACCTCTGCAACTCCCTCGCCTCCTACTTCCACAACAAGATCGCGGACATCCACAACAGCTTCAGCACTCAACCGACGCACGCCACGACCGAACCACCGCCCCCCACCACCACCCTCCGCGCCTGGACCAGCACCGAAGACACCATCCGCACGATGAACTCCATCCACTCCGGATCTCCGACAGACCCCTGCCCTCACCACGTCTTCAACAAGGCCGACGCTGTCATCGCACCCCACCTGCGGGACATCATCAACACCTCCTTCGACACCGCCACCTTCCCGGAGAGCTGGAAGCACGCCGAACTCAGCGCCCTACTCAAGAAACCATCAGCCGACCCCACCGACCTCAAGAACTACCGCCCCATCTCACTGCTCCCGTTTCCAGCAAAAGTCATCGAGAAGACCGTCAACAAGCAACTGGCCGCCTTCCTCGAGACGAACGGTTCCCTCGACCTCTCGCAGTCTGGCTTCCGGGTCAACCACAGCACCGAGACTGCCCTGATCGCAGCCACCGATGACATCCGAGCCCTGCTCGACAACGGAGAAACAGCGGCCCTCATCCTCCTGGACCTCTCCGCAGCCTTCGACACTGTCTGCCACCGTACCCTAGTACAGCGCCTCAGCAACGTCGGAATCCAGGAGAAGGCACTGGAGTGGATCATCTCCTTCCTCGCCGGAAGGACACAGAGAGTCCGCCTCCCCCCGTTCAGATCGGAGGCCACCGAAGTCATCTGCGGCGTTCCTCAAGGCTCCTAGCTCAGCCCAACACTCTTCAACGTCTACATGAGCCCCCTCGCAGCCATCACACGCCAGCACAACCTCAACATCATCTCCTACGCCGACGACACCCAGCTGATCCTCTCCCTCACCAACGACCCCACCACCGCCAGAGCCAACCTGCACGAAGGGATGACAGACGTAGCCAAATGGATGTCGAACAGCCGCCTGAAACTGAACTCGGACAAGACGGAAGTCCTCATTCTGGGATCCTCACCCTCCGCCTGGGACGACTCCTGGTGGCCCCCTGCCCTGGGCAGCGCACCCAAACCAACAGACCACGCACGCAACCTGGGCTTCATCCTGGACTCCTCCCTCTCCATGACCAGACAAGTCAAAGCCGTCTCCTCGTCGTGCTTCAACATCCTACGCATGCTACGCAAGATCTTCCGATGGATCCCCTCCGAGACCAGGAAGATGGTCACCCAGGCCCTCGTCACCAGCCGTCTGGACTACGGCAACTCCCTCTACGCCGGAACCACCGCCAAACTCCAGAAGAGACTCCAGCGGATCCAGAACACCTCAGCACGACTCATCCTGGACATCCCCCGCCGCAGCCACATCTCCGGACACTTGAGAAACCTGCACTGGCTCCCGGTCAACAAGAGAATCACCTTCCGGCTCCTCACCCACGCACACAAAGCCCTACACAACCAAGGACCAGGATACCTCAACAGCCGCCTCAACTTCTACGCTCCCAAACGCCAGCTCCGATCGACCAGCCACGCCCTCGCCGCCGTCCCCCGCATCCGAAGAGCCACCACAGGAGGAAGGTCCTTCTCCTACCTGGCCGCCAAGACTTGGAACTCCCTTCCGACCCACCTCCGCCTGACCCAAGACCACCTCACCTTCAGGAAGCAGCTCAAGACCTGGCTGTTCGAGCAGTAGCGGACCCCCTCCCCCCCAGCGCCTTGAGACCCTCCGAGTGAGTAGTGCGCTATATAAAATGCTTTGATTGATTGATTGATTGATTGACAGGTATGTAGGGGGCATTATTTTAACGAATCGGTAAAATTACCGAATCGGTAATTTTACCGATTCGGTAAAATAAAAAATCGGTAATTTTACCGATTCTGAGGCACCGAGATGTAGGTGGGACTCTTCAGAGTCCCAGAGGCCTTACAGAATCGGTATTTTACCATCAAATCCAATTTGATGGTAAAATACCGATTCCGGTGTGCATGCACATGTGTACATGCACACCTATGCCATGTGACAGGCAGACCTGCCCTTAGGGCATGTATGCCTGCCACATGGCACCCGAGCCTGTTTTGGGGGTGCCAGAGGGTGTCAAAGTGACACCCCCTGCACCCTTGTGCAAATCGGTATTTACCGATTCGGTAAATACCGAACGGTAATGCCCATTCATTCCTATGGGCTTCAAAGCCCATAGGAATGAATGGGCATTACCGATTCGGTATTTACCGAATCGGTAAATACCGAATTCTTCAGAATCGGTATTCCAGCACATCTGGAATACCTACATATCCACCCCTTAGATTTACCGATTTTTAATTACCGAATCGGTAAAATTCGGTAATTAAAAATCGGTAAATCTATTTTACCTACATCTGGGTCTATGCATCAGTTTTAGGACCTCATGAGTTGGTCATGATAATTACTGTAATTTACATTCCTTCTGAATTACTATGGGTTTCAACTCCTTCAGAATTCTGAAATAATTAAAAAGCTTGTTTTTGGTTAATAACATGCAGGGAATAGGCTTACTGTGCCAATTCCAATATGCATTTTCTGTATTCTGTCCGGAAAATATTCCGGGTCACAGGTAGTAATTCCTCAAGGTTGAGTGCAACAAACAAGAGGTATTCCTTCTAACTGTACATTTCTCAACAGCCGCATAAATTGAGATCAAACATATTTGCAACCAACAGGTCACTCCTAATGAGGAGTTTGTAGTGGATTCAGATTGACGAGAAAGCTGTGTTTAGTCAAAAAGAAGCAGATGCTCTATCTGAACATTTATGGTCTGTTTTACAAAGGCAACCTTACACATTTGAGGAAGTTTATGATTTTTTCCAAGTCTCCAAACTGTAGTGTAGTTCCTAGTTCCTTATAGGTTCTGCGCATTGGAATAATATACACTATAGTTTTTGCATAGAACTACGGTCAGTATGCTCCTATTGAGTACATTAAACTTAATTACTTGTGTGCCAGCTAACTCAGAGGTCACTAGAAACTTCTCGAATGAACAAGAAGGGATTAGTTTCTGACAACCACATAAACATGACAACTTTGTTTCCCTTAGAATGGGAACATGTCTCAGAATTGTGGAAACAATAAATAACAGTTTCCCTCAGTCAATCGTGCATGCTTAGTTTCTGCTGAGTTACACAGAAAGAATAGACGGGCGTTTCAATAAAAGGATTTATTGAACAGTCTTATTTCTCGTGCAAGAGATATGAGCTGTTATGATCATTAGACAGTATGCAAGATTTAAAAAGCAGTAAGAAGAAATAATACTGTATAGCATTGTCTTTTAGCTATGACCTATATTCATATACATACACATAAATAACACAGAATAAAAGTGGATACTTGTCCGGTGCTTCTAAATAGTTCTACCCTAGTGTTCCTAACCTACGTGTAGTATGAGGTAAGAAGTAGGTGCTGTTTTTTGTAGTATGGTAAATACCAAGTTTAAGATGTTAAGTTTAGTAAGTGTCAAGAGTAAGTGCCAGGAGTAAGTGCCAACAGTAAGTGCCAAGGGTCCCTCTAGGTTCTAGTCAGCTCCATTCCTTAGAATGAGAGAGGTGGGAATCTCTTTCTGGATCTCAAACTCCCACACCCCGCGAAGGGAGTCAGAACACTGGAAGCTGGAATCTCTGTGAGCAGGGAGGACAGTGTTTGGTCAGTGCGTCAGGCGGGGACTCGAAATCCTTCCGAACTTGCCTTGGTGAGCCGTGTTGTGCAAGTATGCATCCGTAACTTGCCATGGCAAGTGAAGGTATATTTATACCTGGAAGGTACTTAGGAATGCTAGCATTGATATACCGTCGGGCAGACGAAGACGTCATTAATGAACCCCTAAGGTATAGTTGTTCATACATAATAAATGAGTTCTTGGAGAAATCAATAATCCAAGCAGGGAATATCCCAATGGCTTAAGGGTCTGGTTTCTACGAACTCGTTGTGACGTTGGATGGATGGATGTAGGTGACCTTGCCTGTATTTGGATTGGATGGCCAATGCCTAAAAAAAGGACTGGGATTCTATGCCTAAATAAGGGCAATACGAATTGTGCCTATATAAGGACATGATTCAGTAAACCTATGTACGGGCATCTAAATCGACACACAACACTCACTCCAATTTCGATACAACGATATTACCAAATGCTAAACATGATAAATATGTAAAATAGAGTATCACATGATTCACTAAAATATATCTAAAAGCATATTCTAAAAGAATGTCTCCTGGCTATGCATGGAACGCAAATGTGCTGTACATATTAAAGTAAAGTTTCATTCTAAGCATATGCTTATAGTGAATGCTAAATGAATGAACATAAATAGATACACATGATGAAAGGGTTTGTAATTACAGAAGAAAAAGTTCAAAACCATTTCATGTCAGGTTACATAAATGAAATTGACAAGATGACAATTTGTCGCTGGAAGTATTCAAAGAAATCTATTCTCTGAGAATAGTTCTACTGTAAGCAGAGTATTTGAGCCATAAAAACAAAAAAGGCAAATTTAGAAAACAAAATTATCTTGGAAAAAAGTTCCAAGTCTTGTCTTTTTTTTTTTTAATGAAGGCCACATTCAGAGTCTCTCCAGGTACACTGTGTACTGATTCAATAGTCAGTGTATGGGGATGGAGAAAACATGAAATCCTCTATTCCTGTAGACAAAGAATTGTCTACCGTTGTAGGTGAAAGTTGGAATACCTCCTTTAGAAGATTAACCGCACATAGATGCGGAGCATCGCCTTCAGCGTTGGAAGCATCAGCAATGTTCGTTTCTGATATTACCTGCATGCCTGTTGTTTCCTCTCGTACCTCAGCAGGAGCAATTTGAGTCTGTGAGATCTCAATGAATGCCGTCATCAGGATTGGTAGCCTCTGGGGACAACACAGAGCATGGGCCATTATCAGGTCCAGCAGAGTATTGATATTTGTTGGCATGACTGATGGGAATGTTAGACAGATGTCTAGCACTCATTCTTCATTGCAAAGCAGGCAGCACAGAACAGGTAAGATGCAATCTTGCCAGATTGGTCTGAATGACAGAAACCATGTGGTATTTAATTCTTGTAGATGAGGTAAACCCAAAATGTGTACTATGCGCTCATAACACTTCCTTTCCAGTAGAGCTTTCTCTACTGTGCTGGGAATGACGCCAGTGGATTGACTTGCCATAGCGTAGCAGTAGGAATAAAAACAGGATTCCTGCAACGAGTGCTAGAATTAGCGGCAGACCACTAAACACTGAGGGGCAGATTTATGTTAACTGGCGCATCCCCAGGGATGCGCCAGTTAATGTGCGCCACAGTGCGCCACAGCTCCGCCACCCATGGTGCGCCGCATTTACAATGCGGCGCACCATGGGGCAAAAACGGCACAGATGCGTGACGCATCTGTGCCGTAAAGGCGGCGCATTGCTGGAGTTGCGTCGCAAGCGCGATGCAGCTCCAGCAAGGCTCGGGGGTACCCTATCTGACCAATGCTGCATCAAGACCTACGCCTGCTTCAAGCAGGCGCAGGCTTTTGACGCAGCATTGGCCTGAAAGTGACTGAGTGAAATCTTATAGATTTCACTCAGCCACTTTTGCGAGGCGCACCTGCCCCGGAACGCCCACCCTGCGCCGGAACGCCCACAAGCGGCGCAGGGCTTTACAACGTGACGCATCTGCCTAGATGCGTCACGTTGTAAATTGTTCGTAGGGATGCGCCACATTTACGCCGCCTTGCGTGACGCAACAGCAGCGTAAACGTGGCGCAAGGGCCTCATAAATCTGCCCCTGAGTGCACAAAGTTTGGAATGATTCCGAGGACTGCTTGAAAAGGTTCTTAAATACATGCACAATACTGCTGGTATCAGACATGTTTAAGATACCTCCCAAAATTTCTGTGAAATGTGTAGGGCACTTTGTACTTAACAGAGCCTGTATCTCAGCCAAAGTCCTTGCAATTTGTAGATCATAGGTTTCTTTGGCCGAGGTCAAAGGCACGGTTTGTTGTAAAAGAATGGCTTTCATTCTGCTTAAAGTATCAATTCATATAGAAGAGATGTTCAGTGAAGGTCATAAAGGCGACTCCCTGACTTTGTCTATTTTGGGGAACAAGACTTGCATACAGCAAGTGACCCTGGAACCGACCGTTACTAGATACGGAATGCCTGGCAACATGCCACAGCAGCTGTGATCATTCAACATAATGTAACTTCCATTTGAAAGTTGTCTAAAAATTGGATTAATCACTTCGGCTGGTGAACCTTGCAGGTGACAGGACAAATTTGTAGTCGAACTGTTACAATCCCCGTGTAAATGAATACCCTGACATAGGAGAGAACTGTTTAGTGCATTTTCACAGTGTGTACTGCTAAGAAACACTTCATGCCCCCCACTCCAACATCTGTGTGTGTAAGGTAAATCCCAGGATGTCTTGATGTATTCTTTACCCAACCTTTCATATTTGCCTGCTGGTATATTTTTTAGGCAATACTGAAAATGGAAAGTTGTAACAGGCAGAGTTATTTAGCCATGAATGATCCATTCAGTAGCTGGTTTTTCTGCTACCGTAAATGGCAATTCAATGCTCAGCTCTGTATACTTTGCTCCCCTTTGTGTCAGTTCGACCTGTTTATCAGTGAGATTGAATTCCGAAAACAGAGATGTCGGGTTGATTAAACGCCAAGGCACATAGCCTGCACGCAATTTTTGTAGCGTCCAGCCTAATAGCAAAATAGAATGTAGTTCGGCCCCCGCCTGGCCCTGGGCGAAGTGACTGCCCATTGTGATCTGGTTGCCTGACTGCCTTGAAGATACCGCGGTTGCCTGTAAGAGGCCCACGGAGCTGTTGCGGGATTTGGGGAGGATTCGGACATAGAGGCCGGTGCGCTGGATCCCCTCCCCCCTGCCGGTGAGTGAGGCGTGTGGGGAGGCCCACTGACATTTCCTGGGGAGGCGCCGTGGCACGACCAGGTGCCCTGCGGCAGTGGGGAACACAACAGAATTTCCTCCCCCCACTTTGCGTGGCTTCATCCTGTGGCTTAGTCGGCGCGGGGGAAGCCTGCGTTCACCTGACCGGCGCGGACAGTCTGGAACTGGACGTATATCTGGGGGTGTCGATCTGAGTGGAAAGGATTGCAGTGTGTGTGCCACCTTGGCGTATTCAACAGGTGGGGCCAACACCAAACAAACTTTGCACTACTCCTCCCTGCTGTGGCTGACCCCCTCGCCCTCTTCTTGCTTGGGCACCCACATTGGAGGGGGTGCGGCCTGCCGCACGAGCGCTGTGGAGCTACCATGGGGCTTGCAGGAGATCGTGGACCTGGGGAGCAGTTTGGTGTCCTGGTGGTGATCCTGAGTGAGTTGAGGCAGTGTGGGATTGCCCGCCCATCTAGACTTTCCTTGTAAATCTGCGGATTGGCCAGGCCTGGCCTTGCAAGGACCCAGGAGGGGGTTGGCTGTATTTCCTCTGCGTCCCCGGCTCCCGATCTGTGCCTCCCTTTCATGTGTTGGCCTGCAAGGGTGCCTTGAGAGATTACTAAATTTGCATCAACATCGACGCTGCTGGGCTAAAAAAAGAATCTGGGCCGGATACTCTGCTGTGCCGCTGCTTTCCCCCATGTCCCGGTCCCTCGGAGATGGGACCCTCCTGGTGGCAATCAATCATGCCAGGGACACCCTGGATGCCAAGATAGGTGCATGGGGTCTGAGGTCTCCTTCCTTCAACAGGATCACCGTAAGGCGGTGGACCGGATTACTGAGGCTGGAACCTGGGTCTCGACAGTGGGGACACGGTGTCCACTCTCCAAAAAAAGTGAACAAGCTCACCGAGGTGTCGCAGGAGCTGGCCTCCAGAGTAGTGGATGCGGATGGACGAGCTAGGCGCAACAATCTGCGCTTTGTGGGCCTGCGGGAGTGATGCAAAGGTGGATCAGTGACCACCTTCATCGCCAAATGGCTGACGGATATCTTGCCTAAGGATCTCCTATCTTCGTCCTTTGTAGTTGAGCGGACCCACCGTGCCTTGAAGCAAAAACCTCCGCCAGGGGCGGCCCCAAGGCCAATCATCGCCAAAATCATGAACTATACTGACCTTGATGCGATATTAAGATATGCCAGGACTCACAAGGAGGGCCTCCAGCATGACTCATACCCCATCATGGTGTCCCCAGATTACACACGTCTGGTTCAGCAGCAGCACCAATCCTTCACAGCTGCGAAGCATCGACTTCGCAAGCTGAATTTGCAATACATGTTGCTATATCCAGCCAGGATGTGGGTGATCTTCAACTCCAAATCCCTATTCTTTGATACAGCTGAAGCTGTCTTTGCGTGGACTGATGAGCGCCCACAACTGAGACCTACCTCTCCGCCCGTAGTGGACTCGGACTCCTCTCGCAGCTCACTCACTCAACGCCCGAGGCGCAATAAATCCAATTTCAATCGCAGCGTGATTATTTCTTCGCCCCTCGGATACATCTACACAGATTCTCTCATGTAACTCATATGCCCTGTGGGCTCTCTGACCATTCTCCGCTTAGATTAGAGTTCCACACCTTATCCCGTAAACCCCCCTTCCCGTGGCGGACATCACTGTGGCACCTCCAGAACCCAGCATATCAGGATATACTACATACCGCAGTCGCTACATACTTGGAGGATAACGGCCCCACGGCTCCCTCTCGGACTCTGCTATGGGAAGCCCTAAAACTGACGGTTCACTGGGTTGGGATTAGTTAGCGAACAAATGAGAAGCGGGCACAAAGGGAACAGTTGGAGGCTCTAGAAGCGCATCAAGCGTCACTGTCATCACAACTTAATATTGATCCTAATCCAGCTATTCGCTGAAACCTGCTGCATGCGCAGCAGGACCTTCAGCGGCACCTCATGGGCGAAACAAAGGAGATTTGGGCGGCGTCACAGCATCGAAATTTATCAATGGGGTGATAAATCTAGTAAGATGCTCCATAGACTTTGTAGGGCGGATGCATCTCCGGCGGTTGTCCCTGCCGTTCGCGGTCCTGATGGGTCCCTCCACATGACACCACAGGGAGTCGCTGCGGCATTCGCTGGGCACTTTACCACCCTCTATGCTAGGCACAAACAAATCTCACCGGAATTGATTGCTGAATTCTTGGTGTATATCCCTCCCCGCTGTCTTCCAGATCATCTCCGGGAGCAACTTGACGCTCCCATTTCATGGAGGAACTCCTGGGTGCTCTCAATACCCTCCATCCCGGTCGCGCTCCTGGACCTAATGGGTTCCCGATGGAATTCCTAAGGCTGAACATGCACACGTTGGGGCCCCATCTATTGGCGACCATCCAGGAGGCTGTGGAGTCCGTCATTCTGCCTAGCGACTGGCGACATGCAGACATTGTGCTTGTTCATAAGCCAGGCTGACCCCGGAGGATCCCTCCTCATACCGCCCCATCTCCCTTATACATTTTTAACTGAAGCTATTGGAAGGTGTTAGCAGACCGCCTGCAAAGCTGCATCAATGAATTAATCCACCCGGACCAGTCGGGCTTCATGCCACACAGGGCTACTCGACATAATATTCGACGGGTACACAATGCCAAGGCGGCAGCCCCGACATTGGGTCGACCGGCCGCATTGCTTCTTGCCGACATAGATAAGGCGTTTGACTCCCTGAGCTGGGAGTATCTATTCCAGATCCTCGCTGCGATAAATTTAGGACCTCGCTTCCTGGCTTCTGTGCTTCTGTTGTACACGGAGCTGACGGCATCGGTCTAAGTTGCGAGACACCATTCACAGCCCTTTTCCATCCAGCGGGGCATCAGACAGGGTTGCCCCCTGTCCCCATTATTGTTTGCTCTTGCGATAGAGCACCTGACGGCGTGGGTTTGGAGTGATCCGGTCCTTCGGGGGTTTGACTGGTCCCAGTCGTGCTCGGACCGTATAGCTGTATATGCGGATTATGTCCTCTTTTTCATGACTGATCCATGGTACTTGGGTCCCCGTGTACTGAAGAGCCTCAGGGTCTTTGGGGGTACATCGGGCCTCCATGCTAATCCCGCCAAATCTATCCTATTCCCGGTGTGCGGGCATCAGGGACGTGACACCTGGGCGTCGCAGCTTTCTCGGGCAAAGGGGGGCTTCAAATATCTTGGTATATATATTTCCCTGTGTCCGAAAATCTTCTGGGCATGCAATACTTCTCCTTTATTGGCCAACCTTCATACCAAAACCACTGTGGGGTCCTCTCTCTCTCTCTCCCTGTATGGGCGTTCAGCCAGTTTTTAAAATGGTATTGCTGCCCTGTATGGTATAACGCCTCCAGAATTATCCATATCTCATCCCGCGCAAATGGTTTGCACAAGTGGCAGCCATACTAAATAAATGTATATGGAGCGGCGGGCGATCAGAGTGGCTCTCCGCACATGTACACATTCCACATATTGAGGCAGGATCGCCGCAGCAGGCGTCTATGCTTATTATGTAGCGTCCCATGTGATGGTAATAAACTAATGTTGTATTGCTTCCCCACAGGTCCAGCATATTCAGCAAAACAAACGGCTATGGATCAGATCCTGCTCCTTCAATTATTGTACAGCACGGTTTGCCTTGATCACCTAACACCAGCTGGCAGAGTGGTGATACAACTCTGGCGGGCTAAGACCCGACAGATGGGCTGGCGGGGAACACTCACCCAAATGGCTCCCTTGTGGCAGGGCACATATCTTTGTTCCGTACTGACCTCAGGGGGGTTCAGAGGGTGGGACGTGTCGGGATCTCAACCATTAGCGATGTAATGCGTGGCACCACAATGAAATCCTTTCAACAACTACAGACCGATTTTGATTTACATAAATCACAATTCTATAAGTTCCTTCAGCTCCGACACACACTTCTACCCCAGATCCACACATTGGAATCCCTCCCTGAGTTTCAACCATTAGTGGGACAACTGCTGACTGGAGACCTCGGACCTCACAAGATCAAAAAGGTCTATCAGATATTGACGACCCACACTCCCACCACACTGGACATAACATGACTTGCATGGCAAGCAGATATACCCAAAATCACTGACGGTGACTGGGCAAAAGCCATCACCAGCCCTAGGGGTGCGGCGGTGTCCATGCGCTTTTAGCTTATTCAATTTAAATACCTACACCGCGCATATTACACTAGGGTCCGTCTATGGCAGATGGGCGTTATCCAGCCCCCCATATGCCTGAGGTGCGATAGGGAGGAGGGGTAATTTTTACACATAGTGTGGAGCTGTTCAGCTTTGCAACCATTTTGCCGCCGAATTCACTCGTGCCTCCACGAGGTGCTCTCATGGGATCTCCCGCTCAACCCTCGCCTTTTCTTGCTGCATTCCACAGAGGATATAGGGGGGAATAGGTATAAGCAGCATCTCTTGTTTTTAGCACTCGCGGTGGCCAAGAGAGATATAGCACAAATGTGGAAGGCAACATCACCCCCGACCCTGGGCAAATGGAAAACTGAATTAGACAAATATATGGGGGCAGAGACTGCTGTATTTGAAGCCCGAGGATGCCCAGCTAAACACCGTGAAATATAGACTAGATGGGCGGATTATCATGGAATCAACCTTCCCCCCTTCCCCAAACAGGACCCCTGAAACTGTTTCGTTTTATATTTATATATTGGTATACCCTCACTGAGAGTCTAGGAATATGTATCTGTATATATTCGAAGCAGCACACCTTGACGCTTGCACCACCTGTATCGATGTGGGGACTGGAACCTGTCTGTACGTTGTGCGTTTATGTTACCCACGTGTTTGGTAGGTGTTGTTATATATCATAAATTTGGTTATTGATACAAACTAAAAGTACACCTCTTTGGTCATGGTGGGGCTACGACCCCATACATGTTGCAAAATAACCTAATAAATGTTGTTATTAAAAAAAAAATAGACCGTATTCGAGACTGGCCTTGTCGCAGTCTTGTTCCATAATGTCTATGGCAAAGGATACAATGTTGCCCAATGAATATATCCTGGATCCTGGATGACAGGGTCGTTAACCCATTGTCGACTACAGCAAGAGATTTCTCTAAATTAATACGATCAATTTCTCTTATTCTTTCTGCGTATCTGCCTGGGTAATCTTCCATATTTCATTATAAGCAGCGTAGATACCGGCATATGTGACACGTTTTTGATGCGTTTTCTTGGACCTAGCAAGAAAACCCTAAGGTCTGCGCCTTCTTTAAGTAAAGATAAGTTTCGTTTCATATCCTCTAGTGTAGATTTCTGGAGCCAATCAAGGCATAATTTTCCTACACTACTGTATGTTGTTACTACCCCTGGATGCTGTCTTTGAACATAGCAAGGGTCTGGCCTATTGATAGTGAAACCCTGTGTTTTGTTCAGGAATCGTTTTTGACAATTGTTTGTGTCAATGGGCCAGAGCAACCATTTTTTCCATTCGGAATCTGACCTGTTGTGATGTAAAATAGTATGTACGTCGACCTCCCCCTGTGTACTGCTATTACTTGCAGGTGCAGGTATGGACAGAGTGTTCATGTCTTTGATCTTGGCTAATTCAAGGCAAGACGTTTGTTGGACAGTGTCATTCAAAAACATTATTTGCTGTGGGATGATACAGGCTCTACATAAAGCTGCTATCCCCTGTTCTTGCCAATCTTTTGTACCCCAGACAGATTTTGTGTCAATTGTGTCCTTCCAAAAGTCAAAACCCTGTCTAGACAGTTGGGTAAGAAAGGCTGCAGAATAAAACGTTTCTGGATTGGACATGTTGAAACCTGAAAAATATGGAAACTTCATTGCAAACATTTTTGAGCTACCCTTTGGTGGTGTAGGACAATGTTCCCATTGGTTATACATAAAGAAATTTCTAGGTGTCGCAGATTCATGCAAGAAATGATGACTGTAGTGGTTATAACAATAAAACTGTTTATAGTCCGATGAAACCTCACAAATAATCATGATTAGAGAATACAGCTGATTTTTCTAGATCAGACATCATGTTATTAACAATCTCCAAGTCCCAATCATCAGAAAAGGTACTAGAGGTAATAAAGTCACTTAATGAAATTTTAAATAAGTGTTGAATCTTCAAATGTTCAGACGGGCCGAATATGTCATATTCAGTTTTGTCCCAAACTATACCATCTTGTATAGGAACGGCTGTGATGTTCACTGTTGACAAGTCTCTTGCTTCATGATGGGATCATGTGTGTGGTTTCAGAAGTAAGTTGACTTTTTTACTTGCTGTGTCCATTTGAATATACCTTCCATTTATCAGCATACTCATAGTCATTACTAAAGCTAGCCAAAGCAGAAAGAAAAATATTCCAGAACAATCCATAGTTCAATCCATGGTGAAACCAGATAAGTCTTTTTCAGGAGATGAAAAAAGTCTTGTGCTTGTTCTTTGAAAGTTCTTTGTGCTGGCGTCGTTTCAGGTTTCCCGGGATCCTCAGAAAATGTATCAAAGGTAATGAAATAGCCAAAGGCAGTTCTGTCAATGGTTGGAATTGCATCAGGATTCGTGGAAATAACTGGAACCAATTGATCACGTGTTACGTTGGTGTAGACAGGTGTATCAGGACGATCTGTTATTTGGGATTCAAGAGGAACGAGTTCCATAGCATTGTTGTTTAGTCCTACATTTCTCACTTCTGACTCTTCGAAGGTGATGAGTCTTTCAGTTTGAACCTCTTGGATAGTAGCTAGAGGAGTGCGTCTGCTACTTGGTCGGAGCCCACTTGGCATACTGTTTAGTATTGGCCACATAGTGTGGTTTGATGTGGTCGATGGACTCAAATCTTTTCTCCTTTTTACCAGCAAGGGGCGGCAGAAGTACTGTTCTTGATCCGTAGATGGCTAGGACAGGTACTGGTTGTCTGTAGTAAGGCCCAAATTCCTTCTTATCCCCGATCTTCTCTCTCCAAGCTTTGGGATCCAGACAGGCCTTGCTGGGACGGCTGGATTTTCCCCAGTGGTGAATGGCTTCAGGAACACATTGCTTTGTTTCAATCTTGGTTCATTTAAGCCAAACGATCTTTGATATCAAATGGTTTATTTTCCACCACTGTGCCTTTACATTCAAGATCTGGGACCCACATTCTTGTCCCAACCTCATATGGAGTGACATCCCCTAGAGAACTTCATGGTAAATTGTTTAATGAGCGTTGGACCCCATAAAGATGTTTGACCCACCCATCACCCGAACCTAATACCCTAGCTGTTATAGACCGCTTTATGTCCCGGTTTTTCCTTTCTAGAACCGAATTTCCCTCAGGATGGAATGGAGAGGAGTACCACAATGCTACGCCCAAACTGGCTTCTTTGTAAGCTCGAGAACTGAAAGCAGGGCCCTGGTCAGAGTGTAGTGTGCCTATTGTGTATGTGCCTATAAAGACTCGCAAATCTTGTATAACAGTTTGAGAGTCAGCCGAGCGCTGAGGCTACATCCATAGGAACCTTGTGCACGAATCTACTGCGACCATGATATATTTATATTTACCATCCCTTTGCAAGGGACTGCAGTGATCCAGGAAAATACACGCTAATGGTTTATCTGAAATTAGCAGGGGCGTCTGCGCAGGACGTTTCACTGTAGAGACTTTCATCTTCTGGCATATTTCACATTCCAAAACACAGTTTTTGGTCTGTTTCCTAATGCCGGGCCACCAATATCTCTATTTTAATAAAGATACAGTGGAGGAAACACCTGCATGGGCAGAGGCTATCCCTTCATTTGCTGCTAGGATTAGTCCTAATCTACGTTCCATGTTTGGAATTACCCTATCCCCCACTCCAAGGATTCGAGCAAACGGAACATTGTTCGCATCAATTATATATAAGTATTTGAGTGGAAACTTTTTAGGTAACGCTGCACCACTGCCTTTGATTGAAGCATTGACAGCCAATAATATCTCACTGTCTATTCTCATTTTTGAACGAGTGATCAGAGCTACTGAAGCCGTTTGCACAGCCCCCTTCGCTGCTTCATCAGCCAATGAATTCCCTGCAACGTGAAGGCCATCAGGTTAATGACTCAGCATGTGTATCACGTGAGTGTTTTGTAGTCCATTTCTTAACTTAACTACTTGTTCCCAAAGCGCGTTATACTTGATTGTGCCACCTTTTGCATCTTTAAAACCATTGTGAAGCCAATTCTGTAAATATTCATAATATGATTGAACACAGTAAAAGGGATTGCACACTATGAGTGTGGGGAATTCGCGATCCGTGCCAACCTGAATGCTTGTAGTTCAGCTCGCTGAGCTGTACAATCTCCTAGAAATTGTGTTTTTGGGACCATCGGTCGGAATTTACCATTGCGCATACGACCTTTAACGATCGCGCATGCTGCACTGTAAGCTTGCTTACTTACCGTCGCGGGTTGTGCTGATCCGTCAGTATAAATTATAAATTCGTACTGGTCAAGAGGGAGAATCTCATTTGGCAGAAGGCATTTGTGTTCGTATTGCAGGAATGCTTGTGTCTTTAAATAACGATCAAAAACATATTCGACATATGTTGCAGCAAGAGAATTAACCCATTGTATCCATCTTGGATGTAAAGCTTTTGCATTTAGAATGTTCGCTTTTGTAACTGCCTCTAATGCTGGTACTGGAGTTACTACAATTATGCGTTTCCCCTGAGCTAGAGCTCTTTCTTTTGCTACAGCAGTTTGAACTGCTGTCAGAATTTTTTCTGTTGATATAAAGAGCGTTTTCGCTTGTGTATACAAATGTGATTTGTATGCAATTGGTACTTTTTCACTTTCATTAAAAGTTAAGTAGGTGAATCCGCATTGACCCGGAATGATTCAGATCCATAAATTGCATAAGTTTATGCGTGTTTGTAAGTGATTTGTTGCTAACATATCAGCTTGAAGTGAAAGCAGGATATCTGTGTGCTCCTGTGTCCAATTTTTGATTTTGAAAGCAGGTTTGATTAATTTGTAGAGAGGTTTAACCCTCTATGCGTAATTTAGAATGTACGTTCTTCCAAAATTTAGGAAACCTAGAATCAACTGTAAGTTTTTCATCGTTTTTGGAAGTTGGAGCAGTGCACACTTTTCTAAAAAATTAGCTGCCAGGCTTTTGCCTTCACTTGAAAGCTCATGTCCTAGGAAGAGGACATTGAAGTCGGCAATTCTTGATTTCTTGAAATTGAATTTGTAGCCCTCAGAGGCGAATCCCAATATATTGGTATATGTTCAAGTGCCTATCCAGGTCATCGTCTGTCAGATAGATATCATCGACATATGACAATGCCTCATCATCATAAATTTGTAGTAACTCTGTTACTCTTGCTGAGAATAACCCCGGGCTATTCTTGAACCCTTGTGGGAGTCGGCGGAAGTAAAATGCGTTTCCATTATTGAGAAAGCTGTTAAGTACCTGCTTTCAGGTACTATGTTTTGACAAAAGAAACCGTTAGAAATGTCTCATGTGGTTTTATATTTTTTGCGCACAATGTTATTCATGCTGTACTATGTGCATTTTGCACTGCAAATGTCTTTGAACAAGAGTTCAGGTGTCTGTATTCCAAAACTAGATGATATGTGTTGTCTGGTTTGGAAACATGAAACAGAGGATTGTTCATTGAGGAGGTGCATGTTTCAATCAGCCCTTGGTATTCAAGTTGATCTAAGATCTCCCTGACCTGTTTCTTAGCTTCTTGCTTAATTGGATACTGCCTTTGTGCAGTAGATTGATTTTTTAATTGGATCTTGTGGTGAGGTGAGTCTTCATCCCATCCTACACGATTTTTATATAATGCTGGGGCTTGGGCATCTGCCCATTTCCTGGCATAAGTATATTTCAAATGTCCTGGAACATGGTTGGAGAAGGCTGGCATAATGATGTCTTCGCTATGTGGGCACTCCCTGACAAATTTTGATGGCCAGTCCCATTCTGCTAGAAGTATATCATAACCCTTTGAAAGTCTCTCCCAAAAGAGTGCCTTCACTTTTCTTATGTCTCCCTCCATCCAGAGTGTTATTTCATATAACTTTTATGGAGAACTAACCCTGGTGTCTACAGTCTCTACTTGTATGTACTCATTAAAGTCCACTGTCTCCAGAAGTTCCTTCAGGTTCTGGCGAACTATTGTTACTTCTGCTGCACTGTCCAGCATTGTCTGAGCCCATTCTCCGTCCTTGAGTTGTGTTCTCAGAATTCTCGGCATGTCTGATCTTCAGACCTGCTACCTTCTTTTTGGAGAATTGAAGTTTTGGTTTGTTTTTCTAAGCATGTTGATCGTCTTTGGACTTCACGCGTTCTTCTCTTTGATCTGACCGTCCTCTTCTTTTGGATGTCCATGACGATATCTGAAAGGTGCGAGAGGAACGTGTATCAGTGTCCTGATACCTGTCAGGTTTTTTCAAATTATCCCTATTCCTTAAGGTTTTAACTCCTTTCAGAGGGCTCCTTTTGAGGAAACCTACCTCGGGATTGAGAACGTTTCTCTTTTGAATTTTGTTTGTTATTTTTCCACTTCTTTTTAGAAGATGTAGGATTTTGTTTAAGAGAGTCCTTTTCAGGAACTCCAGCCAGTTGGGGTTTCAAAGGTTTTCCAACCAAACTGTCTCTGCCTAATTCTTCATAAGATTTTTCAATTATTCTGAGTAGTTCATGTAGATGTTCTGTTACATAAAATTCCTTTAAGCGTTGGCGGATCGCCACTGATGCTGCCTCCCCTTTAATATTAGATAATATTATTATTGAGACCTGGTCGAAATCTTTCAGTAATTTCATACCTAAATTTAGAGCAGGCTCTGCCCCGAAT
Source organism: Lissotriton helveticus (assembly GCF_964261635.1). Lineage (NCBI taxonomy): Eukaryota > Metazoa > Chordata > Amphibia > Caudata > Salamandridae > Lissotriton > Lissotriton helveticus. The sequence continues at coordinate 30,753,012 of NC_136072.1, read as the reverse complement.
TCGTTTTGAATTTGTTTCAGGACATCAGGTATTACCGCAATAGACGGAACACCATGTGTTTTAGTATATATGGCAGCAAAGACTGTGCCCCAAGTGGTGCAGTCTTCCAGATGTGGTGTGATCCCCATTGGTAAACAGATTGTTAGGATTCTGTGTTTCTCATAAGGGCGAGTATTAGAAAATACTGCTTTGATTTGAGTAATTTTTTGAGCTTTCCAAAATGGAATTTGTTCACGTTTTGTGTCCATTTTACCCATGACTGTGGAGTAATTTTTAAAGTATTACCCAGTTGAGGGGTTTGATTTGGAATGGTCAATGGTGGTTGGACTGTGAAAGTCCGCATGACATATTGGACTAAATGTCCGTACATTTTTATTAACTCCTTTAGTTGAGTAAGTGATTCATCATCTGACATTGCTTCAATGTCAGGATGAGGTGTGGGGAGCTGGCTAAAATTGGCCATGTTGCTCCTGGTCTACCTAGTGGACTGAGCCTGGTAATGTGATTGTAATGTTTTAGGGCGCCTTTCAAACCAGAACTGATGCTCCTGGTATGTGAGTGGAATTTCAACATCGGCAAAAGGAATATATTCCTCAGGTGGTTCATCTTCTTTGTAGGAGTGAAACATTTTTGTTACTGGATTTGATTCTGGGAATACTAGCCATGAATAGAATACCTCTGTCTGAAAAGATTCATGTAAATGTAAATGTAAATGTAGTTGAGCTTATATAGCGCACAGCTACCCGCAGTGGGTTTCCCGGCGCTTGCTTAGGGAACCCTTCCTGGTATTCCCCTGTGAGATAGCAGGGTATCCACAAGGTGAAAGTCAGGCATCCCGCCACGAGGGGCCGTTGTGGAGATTAAGCAAGCTATTGCCCAGAGTCGCAGAGTGTGAACCCGTGAGTCGAGGAGGCACCGGGGCGAGAATTATCGAGTCCGTGGAATTTTTAGCCCAAGACCCTGCCAAGGCGGGGAATTGAACCCTGGTCCAGGACCCATCTCAGCTTCCGGGTCTGCTGCCTCTAACCCCTGAGCCACACTTCTCCACATGTGCCTCTATCACGAAAACTGCTCTACCACCTCTAGGTGTTAGACCATGTTTCATAAGTTTTAGAGTGATGGTTTTCCTTAAATTTGGAGGGATGTTTATAACATCTGCATCAGTTTCATTAAAACCGGTAGTATCTACAGCGAGATGTAATGCGTCATCGACTACTCTTATTCTGCTCATCTTGTTGAACTGTGCTTTCAAGGTCGGAATCGATGGCCAGGTGGAAACATCAAGCCTGCCATGCGGAGGAGGGAACAACACATTCTTGCAGCAAGTTACACGCTGGGAAACGGTAATGATGTAAACAATACCAGTGTGCATCCCACAACACTCTTCATTATTTAAGAACAAATAACTACCATTAGCAAGCAATGTAAATGTTGGTGTAATGGCTGGAACTGGAGTACCCTTCAGAACACACGCTAAATTAGGTGCAAGTACATTACAAGAGCTGTGCAACTGAAGATTTCTGCATGTCAGTGAATGATCAGGTGTCACGGTGCAAACTTCACCATTCAAAAAAACGTCTTTACCATCCCTCAAACATCTATATGTGAATGGGAGATTCCATACTTCATGAAGATAAGCACCACCCAGGGGCTCAAATCTGCCTCTCACATAATGCTTCATGCAGGACTCGAATTTGAAAAGTGGAAAAGGCAACGTTATCAACCCGTGGACGAGCCAAACTGCCGAATTTGCTTCCGCAACAGAGAAAGCCAAATGTTCTAACTTTTCAATATACAACAGTGAAAAAGTGGCGCCTTTCATAGACTTAAATTGCTGTTTTACAGCCAAATTGAAAGGTAAAAACAATAAACTTGTGTTCATGTAATCCCATGGAACTCGTCCTTTTTTTAACATTTGCAAAGTCCAGGCAAACTGCATAACAGATCGCAAGTGATTTTGCCCATGATACAACACCACAACATCATCTTGCACTATATCAACCACAGATGACACAATATTATCTAGGGTGTAAATTCGGGAAGAAAGGGTGTTAATGCTGTTATCTACAACTGCAAGCACTTTTTCTAAATTGGCCTGATCAATAGCTCTAAGCCTAGAAGCAGCTTCAAATCTCATTATAAGCAGCATATATCCATTATTTTGATCTGCCACCCGCAGGGCCTTTTACAAAATCATTTAAATCAACATTTTCAGCGAGTTTGGACAAATGTAGCTTTATAGACGCTAAGGATGAATGTCTGAGCCAACTCTGGCACATGTTTCCCACAGAATAAGTGGTGATGGAATGTTGAGTATGAAAGCGGGGATCAACTCTAAACGCTGTATAGCCAGGGGTCAGACCCAGAAAACGGTGTTGGCACAAATCCGCACTTTTTTACCATAGCAACCAGCCTTTGAGATTAATCCTAGAAACATTAAAAGAGGAATTTCCAACCAGTGCTTGTAACTCACTCAGGGAAGAACTGGTGTAATTATTCCACCGGGGAAATTCATCCAAATCAGGAAATGATGGAGCATTTAATTTTTTAGAAGTAGCCAATCCAAAACAGGTGGTTTGTGAAATAGTGTCATTGAGAAACAACATATGGTTTGGGAAGAGATATGCACGATGCAAAGCCTCAGCGCCTTGCACTTGCCAACTTTTAGAACCCCAAACAGATTTAAAATCAATAGTATCTCTTCACAGTTCATAGCCTCTAACAGCTAACTGGTCAATAAAAGACTTGGAATACAGTATTTTTTTGTGGGTAAGTCTAACCTTGGAAAAGGACTTCTCAGTCAACTTAAAATAAAATGCATTAGGATCTGATTGATCAAAATTAGTAAAGTTGGAAAACTTCTTCAAAAACGTTTTCGAGCTGCCTTCCACTGGAGTGGGACAATGTTCCCACTGTGTGTAATTAACTATATTTCTAAAAGAATTAGTTTTATGCAAAAAATGATTGCCAAAATGCTGGTAACAGTACAGATCACCATAATTAGCAGATTCCAAATATAAATCTTCAGCATCGAAAGCAGCATAGTATTTCAAATCTGTAACTAAAGCTTCTACAGCGTTAACGTCCGAATCATCAGAGCGAATATTTTGTTTAACCACATCCCCCATAGAAACACGGAGTACATTGGGAACATGAATAACCTCAGTGGGACCATGTATCTGGAACTTCACAGCATACCATACAATCCCATCTAAAACGGGCCAAGCAGTTATATTCACAAATGTCTGGTCCCTCTTCATGATGTGTGAAGAGGAGTGGGGAGCCAAAATTCCAGCAATCACTCGAATTGAAGTTCTCTCTTCAACATAGTGTCCATTAATAAAACGGAAAAATATACAACAAATCCTATGGACATGAATAAAAAAATTGCAAATAGCATCAGCCAAATGTAAATCCAAGGTGGAATCAAAAAATGTTTCTTAAACGAGGTAGCAAAAATCGAAACGTTTGAAGGGGACTTTGATGTGGAAGAGCCAGTGTCAAATGAAAAACGGGATTGATTAGCCACACGTGTCTCCAAATCAGGCATAGACACGTCAGTGGGGTAAGTATATTCAGTGTCATTAAGAGGATCACCAGCAGGTGAATTCAATAAAGGATTCGTAAGTTGACTCAGTTCAATAGCAACATTTGGCCCGACTGCAGGATCCGGGGCAAAAACAGAGTGTTGCATCATCGCTGGACACGAAACCGCAGGCATCATACTATATAGAACCGGCCACCCTGTGTGGTTTGACATTGTCAATGGAAATGTACCTGTTCCCCTTTCGCCCAGGAAGAGGAGGTTTTTGTTGTCAATCTTCTCTCGGACCAGTTCTCCAACTTGGGGTAGCCAGCCGACTACCGGAATCTGCAATGCAGCTTCAAATGTGGAGGGCAAATGTTTCTTTGCAAGACTGTCTCTGGTCTTTTGTAGGTTCTGCAAAACATTAGAATGTTCATCTACGTCAAAGGATGCGGCTCCCGCTGCCATGTCTAGACCATCAAGGTCCGGAACATACATCTTGATGCCTTAAGAGCATTTCATATGGGGTACGCCCACCCAGAGACCTTCTAGGGAGATTATTTAGTGCACGTTGTACGCTATTAAGGTGGGTAAGCCAGTCTCTGCCAGCACCTAACTCTTTTGCTGTTAATGATTGCTTTAAATCATGGTTCATCCGCTCCACAGCACTATTACTCTGTGGTCGTTATGGAGACGAAAATTTGACCTGGACCCCCAATGAAGCCATGGCATCCTTGTACGCCTTAGAGCCTAAGAGGCGAACGCTTGACCCTGGTCCGAGTGGAAGGTACCACACGCAATAATTCCCACAAAGGCACGCACATCTAGCATCAGTGCTCCTTTCAGGCCATACCCAGACAAAGCGTGTGCAAGAGGCAACTGCTACTAAGATGTACTTATACGCAGTATCAGTGGAGAAAGGACCGCAGTGATCTAAATAAACACACGCAAGTGGTTTATTAGATATGTACAGCTGAGTTTGGGGCGGGCGTGCAGCAGAAGAAGGTTTAATTTGCTGACAAATGCCACCTTGAAGGGCAAAATCATGTGTCTGTTTGTACAAACCCCGCCACCAATATCGTTGCTGGAGGAGAGATACAGTAGCTGACACGCCGGCATGTGCCGAAGCCATCCCGGCGTGGGCTGCTGTAATCAAAGCGTGTCTGCGGTCCGCGTTGGGAATCAACCTGTCACCAACGTCGTTAATTCTCACATAAGGAACTTTATCAGGACTTAAATGATAAGAGTGTTTATGAAGGGAAACCCTTAGCATAATTACCTCCCTTCTCTGTTGCGGCAATAGCTGCCAAGATTTCATCATCAATCTTACTTTTGGAATGTGTAACCGCTGCCACTGCAAATGTTGCTACTGCTGTCTTCGCAGCCTCGTCCGCGAGACAGTTGCCAATGCACTGATGACCTATGGTATGAATTACAAAAATGAGTGGGAGTCACTCCTTGAGCTGCCACTCGAACCCAGATCATTTTATGTTTTATTGTGCGACCCTTGGAGTCACGATAATCATTTTGAGTCCAAAATGGTAGATTGTCATTGAAAGACTGTACACTGTAGTAGGAATTGCTCACAACAAGAGTAGTCACACCATGGTCTGCGTACTCCAACACAAGCATCAGAGCACGTAGTTCTGCCAACTGGGCGGTACAGTCCCCTAATATCTGTGTATGCACGACATCGGACTTGAATTCTCCATCCACCATAGTACCAAACACAATTGCCCAGGCCGCGGAATACGCGTGACTAGAATCCTTAGCCGCTTGCGCACTGCCATCAGTGTAAATGATACAACGAAAATCCTCAAGTGGGTGCATAGTCAAAGGAGCAGAATGAACAAACTCATAATGCAAGAACTCTTGAGTCGGCAAAGAGGAACCGAAAATGAACTTTACATCCGGGGATGTCAAGGATGTAGCCCATTGTATCCACCGAGGGTGCAAGGCCTTGGAATTTGGTACACTGACCTCTGTCACTGCCTCCAAGGCAGGATACGGAGTAACAACCACAATGCGTTATCCCTGTGACAGTGCACGTACCTTAAGAATCGCCATTTGCACTCCTGTTAAAACTTTTTCCACAGTGAAAAACTGCAACTCGGCCGAAGTGTACAGGTGTGACTTGTAAGCGATAGGGACTGTGTCTCCCTCATTAAAAGTAAGGTACGTAAAACCCACCGCTCCTGGCACGATTCTTATAACCAGGTTGGTGTGGTCAAAACGAGTCGACAAGAATTTAGATTCAAGTAGTTCAGCCTGCAAAGATTGTTAGATGGCTGAATGTCTGGCAGCCAGCATGCTTTGGACAAAATGGGGGTTGTATCAACGCATAAAGCGTCTTGATACGCTGGGCATATTCCGGAATGTATGTACGTCCAAAATTAAAAATGCCCAGTAGAGATTGTAGCTTCTTCAGTGTTGTAGGAGCCCGCAAAAGTGCGCACTTCTCCAAGAAGTGAGGATCCAATCCTCGACCTTCATTGTTGAGCTCGTAGCCCAGGAACAACACTGTGTACTCTCCAATGTGTGATTTTGCAAAGTTAAATTTATAGCCAAAGTCCGCATAACAGCAAATTATGCGTTCAACACGGCACAGATGTGGCCATAATTCGTTGTCTGTGAGATAAATGTCATCCACATACGAACATGCATCTGCGTCGAGCCTCTCAAGAAGAGAGATTATACGGGTGGCAAAAACACCAGGACTATTCTTGTAGCCCATCGCCAAAGAAAGTAATTGGCGTTGTTTGCCACTACAGGTAAAACTCGTCCACTGACTACTAAGGGAGGGCAAATTATGGGCAAAATACCCATTGGATATGTCAAGCGTGGTCTTGAACCTTTTACGCACTAGACTATCCACAAGGGCAGATCTGTGAGTATTCTGCATCGCACACGTACGACAATGTGAGGTTAAGTGGCGATAATCCAATACCAAACAGTACGAACCATCCGGCTTGGTCACAGTAAAAAGTGGGTTATTCATCGGAGACACAGATCTTTCAATTACACCCTGATATTCTAATTGTTCAAGGATTTCGGCAACAGAGGCTTTCGCCTCTTGCCGTATGGGGTATTGGGGCTGAGGCTGTGGCATCGACCACAATGGAATCTCATGTCAACGGGATAATTTGTCCCATCCACAATGAGTACGGTACAACGCCGGCGCAAGCGCCTTAGCCCAGTCTTCTGCAAACTGCAGAGCTTGCTCCTTCGGCACTGTGTGCGCGAAAGTGAGAAGGATGACCTCCTCCCCTTGTGGAGCAGCCAAGACAGAAGGTGGGGGCCAGTCGACTTCCACCAACAAAATGTCATAGGTAGTAGTTAGATTATCCCAAAAAAAACCTTTTATGGTACGTTCTATGTCTCCTTCAATCACAAGGACAATTTCATAAAGCCTTTCAGGGGGAGCCACTCTAGTGTCAGCTGTTTCCACTACAACAAATGTGTCAGTCGCTGTCACCCTCAGTAGTGGACGCATCGCTTCTCGACTGATGGTAATCTCTGCCGCGCTGTCCAGCAGCGTCAGCGCCCATGTTAGATTCCGAAGCTGCGTTCTCACTATCTGTGGCATATCTCGCTGTTCCAGCAGCAAATTTCTTCTTCTGAAACTGGGGTCTTTGACTTCTCACGGCCTTGTTGGGCACCTTGACCTCTGCCGCCCCCTACTCCACCGGTGGCTGTTACCGATTTTTCCTGCAAAGAGCAAGGAGAACGTTGTTTAGGAACCTGGAACCTATCAGGCGACTTATTAGTACTGCGGTCGCACAAGTCATATTTACACTCAACAGGGGCAGGTGTAGGCGAAGCCGGACGAGAATCCTGTTTCTGTTGCTGCTGCTTACCCTGTTTCTTGTTCTTATTCCAATTTTGTGTCTGAACTTTTGGACGGTCATCTTTATCAGATGAACCTTTCTGTGTTTGCTGCTGCTTTTCTTTCTTAGCGAAAGGTTTAACACCTAAACTGTTACGGCCAACGGTCTTATAAGCCTCCGTAATAATTTTCGGTAACTAACGGGGTATGTCGCGCGTAGAGCATTCGAGACTTGGAAACTTACCGCATCCCCTTGACATTTGCAAGGACAAGATCGCGTACCATGTCAAACGCTTCCACGAGTCGCATTCCCAACTCCACAGCCGCCTCTGGTCCATGTTCATCCTGAACACGCTTGATCACAGAGGGCAGGACAGTCATTGACGGAGTGCCAAAGCACCTAGTATAGACTGCCGCAAAAATCACACCCCATGTTGTACATTCATTTACGTCAGGCACTAAGGGGCAGATTTATGAGTTCTGGCGCATCTCTGCAAATCAGCAGGGATGCGCCAGAACTGATGCATCACGCAATCCCCTCCTTGCGGCACCACAGATGCGCCGCATTTACAATGCGGCGCACCATGGTGCAAGGAAGGGCAGATGCGTGACGCATCTTGTGGTGTACGGGCGGCGCATTGCTGGAGTAGCGTCGCAAATATGACGCAACTCCTGCAATGTACAGAGGCCACCCATATATAACGTGGTGCGTCACTCCTTACGCCTACTTCAAGCAGGCGTAAGGATTTGACCCAGCAGCGTCGTAAAACTGACTCAGTGAAATCTTGTAGATTTCACTGCGTCAGTTTTACGGGGCTTTCCTACGAGGGAACGCCCACCCTGCGACAGAACTCCCACATAAAACCTGACGCAGGTTTCATGTGGCGCAGAGCTTTACAACGTGACGCATCTGCCTAGATGCGTCATGTTGTAAATAGGTCGCAGGGATGCGCCACGTTTCCGCGCCGTTGCGTGACACAACGGCGGCGTAAACGTGGCGCAAGTCCGACATAAATCTGCCCCTCAGTCTTTCTGCAAACTAACAGTGAGGATCCTGTGTTTCTCAACAGGACTCGTGTTTGGGAACACTGCTTCCAGTTGGTTGAATTTCTCTGCAAGCCAAAAAGGCATCTCTTCCTTATCCTGGGGACGCTTGCCCATGACCGCATTAACCATGACCGGACTAAGTTTGAGTCTGCCACCTGCAACTGGATGCCCTGCGCCACCCGGGGCTCCACCCGGGAGGTTGCATGTAACGTAATGAACCAGACCCCTAATAACTGCAATAGCAGAGGCATATAGGGGTCTCAGTTGCTGAGCAGTCAACTGCCCCACCAGAGGATGCGGGGTGTGAGCAGTTAAAATAGGCCAAGTAGCGCCTGGAATGGACAACGGTCCTTGTCTGACCGCTATAATAACATGTGGGAGGGCGCCATTAAACCAAACGGCATGCTGCCAAGCAGAAATCGGAATTTCCACTGTTCGATATGGAGGATACACTGCAGGAGCATCAGCAGGGGTGTAAGTTTGAAACACACCAGTAGTCGCATCAACCGCGGGAAACATGACCCAGGAGTAATACAGCTCAAACGGGTATGCCACGTCAGCGGAGACGACAAAAACCACTGCCTGTCCCTCCAAAGAAACATGGTATTCCTGCAAATGATTACGCACAGCAACACGACTGTGTGCTGGGATATCCACAGCAGCCATAACGAAACAGTATTAGAGAATAACAATGTTATTCAAACCGTAAACCGTTTTAAAATTGATCAAGCTTGAACAAACCTATGTCACCAAGGTAGGTTTTTTATCCGTCACTACCGTCAACCGGAAACAGTAGTGAGGGGATCGTAAACTAATATAAGCACTACTCAAGCGTCTCACAATAAGACCACACTTGTTGGCGGAGCCATGTTGCAAGGATTCTGATGGGACACAGAACTGTGCACAGAGACTCAGGATCTCAGGACCTCAGTGAATTAGGGTGTGCCAAAAACTCACCTTAGTACCCAAAATCCCCTACCAGACTAGCAATCAGTGTCACATTAGCTCCTCGTCCTATAGCAAAGAAACCAATGATTAAACAACCTAGAACATGCGACTTAGAACCATCTCAGGAATGGTGGGAAGTGAGAACACTCGTTTGTTATACTCTCGTACCAGTCCACGACAGAAGTAAATTAGAGACACGGTAAGGTTAAAATGTTTATTTTAACAACTTGATCTCAAGCACAGTATTTTAGTCAACACAAGCATACATATGATTAACAGTATTATGGTCAGCATGGTTACAATTCCATAAAATACAAAAGGAGGAATCATATTACAATGATAGTGCAAACAGGTGATAAGAGCACCTAGTTTAAACACCCTCCCCATCTAGGAACTATGGGCCAGATGTAGGAAGGCTATTACCGGTCGGTAACGGCCAAAATCGGCCGTTACCGACCGGTAGTAGGCTTTTCCTATGTAGGTGGCAAATTTACCGAATCATCATTTACCGATTCGGTATTTACAGAATCGGTAAATGACATGTAGGAAGCACTTCAAAGAGTGGTTCTGTGCTTTAAGGATTCGTTATTTACCACCAACTATTAGTTGGTGGTAAATAACTAATACCTCTGTAAATGCAAATCTGTGCATTTACACCTGTGCCATGTGACAGACATACATGCCCTTAGGGCATGTATGTGTGCCACATGTGCACACAAGCACTATTAAGGGGTGCAACAGGGTGTCAAAGTGACACCCTGCCACGCTTGACTCTTTTCCTATTTTACCGAATCGCTAATTACCGATTCGGTAATTGACATTCATTGGCAAACACCGAATCGGTAATTACCGATTCTGTAAATACCGAATCTTAACGATTCGGTATTTTTTACCGAATTATTATCTACATAGTATTTACCGATTCGAAAATACCGAATCGGTAAAATTCGGTATTTTCGAATCGGTAAATGACAATTACCTACATCTAGCCTTTTGTATCATAAAACTATAGAAGGTCTCTTGAGCTTTGTTAAGGGGAACCCATTTACCTGTCCGCTTAGTAAGTGTAAATTACATCAGGACCGGGTAGTCTCTCTGCATGCCTGGAAAGTGTGTGTAATTCTGGCAAGTGTGCTATGATAAAGGCGCCAGAATCCTACTCGGCTTGCAGCTGCCAAAATGTTGTGTCTAGAATGTGTTACACGGACACGCCGATAAACAGACTCGCACATTATGATAACCTTGGTGGCTCAGCACTCAATGTACAGACTGGGGGCAAGATGTATGTCTAGAGATGTCGAAAAACAAACCTTTTCCCATGTATAGACCTTCATGAAAGCTAACTCTGCAAAAACAGCTAAGCAGTGTTGTGTGCAAAAAGCAGCAAAAGATAAAATGGCGTTTAAACTCCTAATAAGCCATGCTAACATAACACACACGCAAAAAGAGGCCTATAAACCACACTACAGTACCCTCAGCATTAACCCCGTTATTGGACATTGTTTAGTAAAAAATGCAGAACAAGTTTCAAGGAAACAAAGATAAGGTGCACAATATTTTAGAACACTGTATCCTTCAACGTTGAATAAACCAAAACAGCTAATACATAGGATTTTCGTCCTACTCAGCTATGGGGGATATTATCCCTACCCACTCCAGATGTCTTATGGAGTATTATGAGTAGGGGTCTCTGAGAAAAGTTACTTCAGTTCTAGCGTTAAATTAGTGCATTACCAAACCATTGGACGCAATGTAGTGTAGTTCCTATTTCCCTTATAGGCTCTGCACGTTGGAATAATATACACTATCGTTTTTGCATAGGACTATGGTCACTATGCCCCTATCAAGTACATTAAACTTAATTACTTGTGTGCCAGCTAACTCAGAGGTCACTAGAAACTTCTTGAATGAAAAAGAAGGGATTAGTTTCTGACAACCGCATACACATGACAACTTTGTTTCCCTTAGAATCGGAACATGTCTCAGAATCGTGAATACAATAGATAACAGTTTCACTCAGTCAATTGTGCATGCTTAGTTTCCGCAGAGTTACACAGAAAGAATAGACAGGCGTTTCAATAAAAGGATTTATTGAACATTCTCATTGCTCGTGCAAGAGATATGAGCTGTTACGATCGTTAGACATATATAAAATGTACAGCATGCGCAGTAAGAAGAAATAATACTGTAATAGCATTGTCTTTTAGCTATGACCTATATTCATATACATACACATAAATAACACAGGCTAAAAGTGGATACTCATCTGGTGCTTCTAAATAGTTCTACCCCAGTGTACCTAACCTAAGTGTAGTACGAGGTAAGAAGTAGGTGCTGTTTTTTGTAGTATGGTAAATACTAAGTTTAAGATGATAATTTTAGTAAGTTTCAAGAGTAAGTGCCAAGATTAAGTGCCAAGAGTAAGTGCCAAGAGTCTCTCTAGGTTCTAGTCATCTCCATACCTTAGAATGAGAGAGGTGGTAATCTCTTTCCGGATCTCAAACTCCATCACGCCACGAAGTGAGTCCGAACACTGGAAGCTGGAATCGCAGCGAGCAGGGAGGACAGCGCCTGGTCAGTGCGTCAGGCGGGGACTCAAATTCCTTCCAAACTTGCCATGTCGTGCAAGTATGCAGTCGTAACTTGCCATGGCAAGTGAAGGTATATTTATACCTGGAAGGTACTTAGGAATGCTAGCATTGACGTAAAGTCTGGCAGAGGAAGACGTCATGAATGAACCCCTAAGGAATAGTTGTTCATGAATAATAAATGAGCTCTTGGAGAAATCAATAATCCAAGCAGGGAATGTCCCAATGGCTTAAGGGTCTGGTTTCTAAGAACTCGTTGTGACTTGGGATGGACGGATGTAGGTGACCATGCCTGTATTTGGAATGCATGGCCAATGCCTAAAACTGGGATTCTACGCCTAAATAAGGGCAATGCGAATTGTGCCTCTATAAAGACATGATTCAGTAAATCTATGTACGGGCATCTAAATAGACACACAACAAAACCAGTTTAGAAGTAGTATATTTATGACTACCTAACTCTTAATGTGTGGAGTCTCCATGAACTGTGTGAAGACTTTGCAGTAGTAAAGATACTACTCCTAAAATTCCTTTGTGATTTGCACAAGATCATAAACTTGCACAAAACGATCTTTTAAAAAGTTGATTTTAAGAATTGTATAACGTGTTTGATACTTGTGTTTTAACAAACTTGCACTTTGCTCACCTGGTTGTTCTGACTCGCTGCTCAGCCGAGTGAGGCGCTGAAGCAGGCAGCAGGCAACCGCCGCGACCTCCCGGGCTCCGCCCACCGAGCTAGGCCACGCCCTCCTTTTCCGATATTTAGGAATGTGCTGTTTCCGGAGGCGCAGCGGACGGGCGCAGCGGGCGCGCCGGCGGTGCGCCGAAGGCGCGCCAAAGGCAAGCCCGTCTGCGCCCGTCCGCGACCAGACGGGACCTGGGGCCATAAACCTTGGTTCCACGACTCCCCAGGGCAGGACATATAGCTCAGCAGCCCTACACAGCATAGGAAGAACCGCTGCTGTCCAGTGCACGCACACATACGCCCCTACAGAACTTCTCCTTAGTTGCCCAGACTGTAAACACTCCTTTCGGAGCAATCCGTCGGCCGCAGCTCAGAAATACCGTATGTATGCACTAAATTGCCGATCACTGCCTAAGCACTGCGCACAAATGGCCATGCTGCTTGAGGAGCATAAGCCAGACGTGCTCTTTTTAACGGAAACATGGCTCACGGCCCAATCGGAGCCCGATATTGTTACAGCCCTATCAGCTGGCTATCACATTCTCAGACTCGACAGACCGGGAGGGAGAGGGGGTGGCCTGGCCATCATCACAAAGGACCAGTACCACTGCCGTACTACAGCAGATACCATCCCTGGCTGTGAGAGTCTGGAATTCTGTATAGAGTTCAACGCAAATAACTCTTTCTCAGGTACTTTGATTTACCGCCCCCCTGAGCCTGCAAAATCATTCCTTAGAGCACTCACAGAGATTGTAGCAAAAAGAACGCTATTGACGTCGAATTATACGGTGTTGGGAGATCTCAACCTGCATTTTAACTCCCCGTCTGACCACTCTGCCAAGGAGCTAATAGATGACCTTGGAGCCCTTCAACTGGTCCAGTTGGTCACAGCCCCGACCCACGAAAAAGGGAACCTCCTAGATCCTATTTTTAGTAATAGTGTGGATCTAACGACGGACCAACCCATTCCCCTTCCATGGTCAGATCATTTCCTGGTTCCGTTCACCTGGTGTACCCATAAATTTCCCCAACTATCCCCCCAAATCACAATGAGAAGGAACTGGTCAAAACTCCCCGTGGAACCCTGGAGAAGGGAGCTAGTCTCCACCCGCCCGCCACCCTGCCCAGACCCTAATGTTGCATATGGAAACTATGTAAACTGGATCACAAACTCTTTAGACTCACTCCTGCCTCTTCGCAGATCATCCTCTAAGCGAGTGCAGAGATCAGCCCCCTGGTTTTCCGACTCGCTAAGAGAGTTAAAACGTCTCTGTAGGCAACGAGAGAGAGCCTGGCGGTTAGACTTCCTCCCGGAAAAAAAGGTATCGTACAGAGAGGCGATTAGAGGTTATAAAGAAGGGGTTAGGGCAGCCCAGGCACTCTACTATTCTGATAAAATCTTGGAGGCCAAATCAAAGCCCAAGGAAATTTTTAACATAATAAAGCAATGCACCAGTGCCGTCACTGCTCCACCTCTGACCAAGACCAAGGAGCAATGCAATGAATTGGCGGAATTCTTTCACAATAAGGTGTTAAGCATATATTCCACCTTTCCAGCCGCGGCCCCTAAGCAGGAGGTGCCTGACTTACTCTACCCGGAAAACCTCCCCCTCCCAGGCCAGACCACTCCTGAGCCAACTCTTGACCAATTCCCCCTCCTGGATCTCGACACTTTGGATAAAGTGGCACGCCAGGTTAAGTCAGGCTCCCCTCGCGACCCAGCCCCTCCAGAAATCTTGATGCAGGCAGGTGAAACTATCCTCCCTGTAGTCCTGGAACTGTTAAACTCGTCCCTATCCACATGTACAGTCCCTACTGCTTGGAAGCAAGCTTTTGTACGGGCGCTCTTGAAAAAACCCAACCTGGATGTTGAGGACTATTCCAACTACCGCCCCATCTCACTTCTCCCGTGGGCTGGCAAGGTGTTGGAGAAACACATAAATGCCCTCCTGGTCCAGTTCCTGGAGAATCATTCCCTACTGCATACTTCCCAAACAGGCTTCAGACCAAAACATGGGACTGAAACCGCCTTGCTAGCAGTCACAGAAGAATCTCGAAGGATACTGGATCAAGGAGGATCAGTGGCAGTGATCCTCCTTGATCTAAGTGCCGCCTTCGATACGGTCAGCCATGCCACTCTGCTGAACCGTCTCCATGACATCGGAATCTCGGGAGATGCACTAAGGTGGTTCAGTTCCTTTTTAGCTGATAGATCTTTTCAGATCTTCGATGGCAATACAACATCTTCCATCAGGCCTCTTAGCTGTGGAGTACCGCAGGGCTCATCACTGAGCCCTGTACTGTTCAATGTATACATGAAACCACTGGCTGGGGTAGTCGAACCGTACGGCATTAAAATCATATCGTACGCTGACGACACCCAGCTAGTGGTTTCATTGGCCCAAGAGAACAGCAGGCAATCCTTGGCCGGCCTGTTGAATTGCTTGGATAATGTGAGGGAGTGGATGACCAACTCCTCCCTCAAACTGAACGGAGGAAAAACAGAACTCATGCTCCTAGGTCCAGTTTCACCAGTACCCTTTTCCTCCTTATGGCCCAGTGGCCTAGGTGTACCCCCTACCCCCAAGGACAGTGTTAAGAGCCTGGGAGTATGGTTAGACAACAAGCTCTCCTTCTCCACTCAGGCGACCAAGCTGTCTGCCACCTGTTTTGGCCTACTAAGAATACTGAGGAAGGTCCTCCCACTTTTGCCTCTAGACACCAAGAAGGTGGCGATTCAAGGCCTCATCCAGTCCCGCTTGGACTCGAACAACGCACTATACTTGGGGGCCCCCGAGATGACCCTCCGGAAGCTGCAGGTGGTACAAAACTGCGCAGCACGTACCATACTCCAGATTCCGCGATCCCAGTCCGTCAGACAGGGACTGAAAAGCCTACACTGGCTGCCCGTGAAACAGAGAGTGGCATTCAAGGCTCTGTGCATCTTGCACCGTGCTTTTTGGAAGACCGGATCGGCAATTAATAACAGCCTTGTCACCCCCTACCACCCTAACAGGAACCTCCGGTCTACGGGTGCTTTTCTGGCAGTGGTACCCAGAGTGAAGAGAGCCAGGTCCGGGGGTAGGCTTTTCTCACTGAACGCCGCCAAGCTTTGGAATGCCCTCCCCCTCGCTCTTCGATCCACACCCGACCTGCTTACATTTCGTAAGAAATTGAAAACAACACTTTTTGTTAAACCCCTCTAGTTCTTCCCTCTGCTCCGTCACGTCTCTATCTGAACTCAGCGCTTGGACGCCCCTGGGCAGCAACTGCGCTTAACAAATCGATAAATAAATAAATAGAAATAAATAAAAGTGTAAAATTTCCTTTGTGAATTAGACCATCAGTGTCCATTTATCTTGTGTACTCAATGTTGGCAGGAGAGAAAATTTCATGTGTTTTATTGGTTTGTCCCTCATATCCCAAAAACTTTTTAAGGCCCTGCGTTTGAACAATGAAAATGTTTAATTATTCAAAAATATAATACAAAAAAATAAGAAGTCAAGAGATATGTAGGGATGAAAAAGAAATATATTGAACGTAGGAAAGAAAAATAGACAAAAGGAAAGATTCAAATTATAGGCACGCAATAAAATAAACTGTAACAGATTGGTGAAATAATGATAAAATAGGTTTTGGGACAACAACATGCAAGCATCACCCTAACTATGCCGATTTCCATGTTTTTCCCAGTATTTAATCTAAAGATTATCACAGCTATAGCTAGTGAATTTCTATCCCGGAGTTTTACTGCCCAGAAGTGTTGCTGATAATTTAAAATTTCTGATGGGTATGCAATTTCCGTTCTCTGCCCGACTGAAATTAATGTGTCACTTGTGTTGAGGATTTTATTTTAGATTCATATTCATGTTGAAGGATACTACAGCCAAGAAGCAATGGATGCCCCTTTGCTGTTTAATTCTCTATTGATATTTGCATAGTCAAGATTGGCTGGACAGTATTTCTTTTTGTTGCAGTGGATGTCTCACATTCACCAAATTATTATTCAGGCCCTTCATTCCGCAAAATGTTCGAGTATTCAAAAAAGTATGAAGTGTACAAGTGCAAGATTTTTAACAAATGATATACAAATGAATTGGATAGTAGAAAGAAAAAAAATAAGGAAAAAAAAGGAAAAAACACATGAGAGTATGAACTAAATTTGTGTGTAGCATTCAAAAAGAGTAACAAAGAAAAAATATAAACAAATAAAGATACCTGCAGTTGAATTTGGGATGCTTGTAATTTCCGATTTCACCATGGTGGTTTCCAAGGAAGTAGTTATTGCTGGTTCTTGTTACAGAAGAAAAAAACACAATCAATAATAAAGTGAATAAACTGAACCACTATTCTGAAACTGATATTAGTAATGGTTATCACACTATGTAACAGATTTAGGACCTCATGAGTTTGTCATGATAATTACTGTAATTTTTGCTCTTTTAGAATTCCTTTTAGTACAGATCCCAACTCTTTCAGTTTCATGAAAAAATGTAAAGATATGCTTTTGGTGAATAACATGCAGGGAATACACGTAGGGGCTCATTATGATGTTGGGCTGAAAGCCTCCGCCCAGAACCATATCAGAATTGGGACTGACCGACTTGCAGTCGGCGGTTCCAACCTCCGGATTACGATCCGACCAAACGCTGTTCGTTCACATTCCTATTGTTTCCAATGGGAGCTTGTGTACGCCCCAGAACCAGCTGTAACACAAGCTCCTATGGGGAAATAGCGAGTGTGTGTAAAACTGTGCACCTTGTCACACAGTGCAGGGTTTTACGGGGGTACCTTAGGTACCCCCTAGAATACCAACCGTAGACCGTGGGGGCTAAGAGGCCTTGCCAGGGGCTCCCAAAGTCACTTTCCGACAGCCTTTAAGTGTCAGAAAGGCCAGTCGGAAAGGCTGTTGGAAACCGACATCGTAATCCATACAGCGGAAAGGCCATCCATAGGGGGTTACAATCCATTTCCGAAGGACAGTAATACTCCGCAAATCAGTCAAAACCGAGTCGGAATGACTGGCAGGTTCGTGTTCTGATCGCGAACATCCTAATAGAGTGGTGGGACTTTAAGCCGACCGAGTCGGTATGAAGGGCTCCGATGAGGTTGGGAAGATTCCTACTGACAGCCAGAGGCTTTCCGCCCAACATAGCAATGAGCCCCTTATTGTACTAATTCCAACATGCATTCTTTATATTCTATCTGGAAACTATTCAAGCTTGTAGCTAGTAATTCCATAAGGTGGAATGCTAAATGTATAGGTCTCAAGGGCCACATCAATTTAGTTCCAAGATATTTGCAACTAACAGGTCACTCCTAAAGAGGATTATGTGGTGGATTCAGATTGACGAGTAAGTAGTCTTCAGTTAAAAAGGAGCAGATGATCAATCTGAACATTTAAGGCCAGATTGATAAGGACAAACGTACACTTTTGAGTAAGTTTATTACATTTCCGATTTACAAAATAAATTTAGAATCAGTATATTTATGGCTACCTGCCTTTTAATGTGCGGAGTCTCCCTGACCTGTGTGGAGTCTTCATAGTTGTAAATATACACCTCATACAATTCCTTTTGAATTGTACAAGACCATAAACTTGCAAAAAAATAAAACATTTCCTTTGTGAATTGGCAATCAGTGTCCATTTATTTTGTATACTCAAGATTGGCTGTATAGTATGTTTGATGTGTTACACTGGTTGTCCCACATGTACCAAAAAAATATTGAGGCCATTAGTTTGAACAGTGAAAATGCTGAATTATTAAAAAATATAATACAAGTTACAACGTTGCAAGATACACAGTTTCAGAGCATAGTTACCAGTTGCTGGAGCGCAGTTGCATGCGTTAAAAATAAATACTTAAGGGAAAAAGCAGGCAAGGAGAGAGATTCAGCGGAGAGAGGATAGAAGCAGGAGAGGAAGACCAAGAATGAAAGAGGAAAAGAGGTGGCGGAGGGAGAAGGAAACTTAACCGGGAGACACGGAAAAACAGTGTCCAACGTCCAGTGTGCTATGATCCCAGTGGAAAAGGTGTTGTTCTCACACCTCTGCTGTGTGTGGCTCCCTTGACGCTGTGGACTCTCTCAGAGGGGTCTCTGAGACTCCAGGGAATAAATTCTGGATCCCTCCCCAACAAGGGGAGAAGGAGCACTTTGGTAAAGGGCACATGGATAACAATAGTTACAGGACACACAGTTTTAGAGCATAGTTACCAGTTGCTGGGGCGCAGTTGCATGCGTTAAAAACGTGGCAAGGGGAGAGATTCCGGGGACGGAGGATAGGAGCAGGGGAGGAAGACAAAGAATGATAGAGGGAAAGAGGTGGGGGAGGGTGAAGGAAACATTAACCAGGAGACACGGAAAAACAGTGTCCAATGACCGGTGTGCTGTGATCCCAGTGGAAATGTTGTCGTTCCCACACCTCTGCTGTGTGTGGCTCCCTTTACGCTGTAGACTCTCTCAGAGGGGTCTCTGAGACTCCAGGGCATACATACTGGATCCCTCCCCAACAATCGGATAGGGAGTGCTTTGGCAAGGGGCGCCATTCCCACACCTCCGCTGTGTGTGACTCTGCAAGATGCTCTGAGACACTACACTGCTATGAGTAGCGCTATAAAACAAATCAAATACTTGTGAGACTGGGGCCATAGGAGGATAGTGAATCATTGAAGTTCGCTGTATCCTGGTGCCCTGTAAGGTCATCATTTACTATGCTTTAAAATAAATACAATTGAATATATAATGAAAAATATGTTGTAGAATGCGCCATTACCCATATTTTCTTGGGGCGAGAATGCCCCCCACCCCTTGTAGTGGTCAGGCTTGCTCACTGAGCTTGCGCGCTATGCACTGTATGGGGGCTGATCTGACCAAATTTGCCAGGTCAGCTTTGGGTTCCCAATTTGGCCGTGCACCCTGGTCGGCTTTCTACTAGTTAAAAAGGGTGGACATCTGAGCCCATACTGGCAGCTGAGTACACGAGAGGCAGACGTATGTCTTTGCTTTAACTTGATTTCCTCCTATACCTTTTGGAGGGACCTAATTCTTTACTTTTCTTTGCATTTTTACAAGCTGCTCTGAAGAGACCTTGCATTTATAACAAAGCCTCACCTTATTGCAATCCAGCTCTGCTGTCCCTGACTCCGCTGCTGACCCCATCTCTGTTGTGGGTAGCGTATTGCGTGACCTGTGACCCGTGACCCATGTCCCCTCATCCCAGGACTACGCCCAGCGCTCAGACGCGAGGACCTGGAATCCAGGAATCCATGAAGACACTGTAACTGACGCTGAACCCTTGTAGACGCAAAGGACAGTTGGGTGCTTGCTTTACCCTGTATTACTCGGCCCCCTATGAGGCAGAAAGGGCACGGAGAGTGCGGACGACGAGGAAGACGTCTATACTCTTTTAACCCGGCTGTGAACAGAAGGAAACGCCCATGCATGCTCTCTAAGGGGTACAATGTACAACGTATGAAATCTTTTGCGGCAAACATCCTTTACAACAAAACTTTTACAACGCAGTGCTTTTACAATGCAGGTTTTACAACGAAAACCTTTACAACGCATTGCGCTGGGGGGCGCTCTAGGATAGGGAATAGATTTAATTTACTATCCAACACCTTCCCTAGTGTCCACGGGGACTGGAGTTGGAATAGTAAATTAAACTATTCACTTTCCAGCACCCCAAAGCGATATGCGTTGTAAAGGTTTGCGTTGTAAAAACTGCGTTGTAACAGCATGCGTGGTAAAAGCATGTGTTGTAACGTCATACATCCATCTTTTGCACAAGAAGCCAATAAAAACCTAGCTAATTAACACTGCAAGGGCAGACAAAGTGAGTTTGGCAGGCAGGAGTAACCAGCTTTCAAGAAGGGTCCTGCAAGTGCAGGAGGGGAAGGGCAAGGGCACATGTATTTGCATAAAGCACAACAGAGGTAAGTGGAAAATCTTTCTCTTTCTTCTTATTGTACAAATTGGAGGCCACCCCTGTTTTAAGGACTGTGTTTGGAAACAGGGGGGCAGTGGCATGAGGGGCACTGGAACCTGGCTCCCCGAGAAGTTGTTATATTATTCGAAGGGACTAAATATGGCTCCCAAGAAGAATAAAAGCACACTGGGAGACATTCAGAAGCAAAAAGAACCTCTTATAGATCAAAGAGCCTCAGAAGAAAGTTTAGTGTGCCCAGGTACAAAACCAAACCGATACCAGAAGAAAAAAGAGAAAATATCTAAGGAGACATCGCAGGTGGGACGAAAGGGGGTCACAGCATCAAACTCCTTGAGAGACTTTGTGGGGAAGCATTTTAAAAGGGTCTTTTCGCCTGTAAAGTATCTAGTTGCTGATGTAGAAGTAGTAGGGGATGAATCATAGAAAGGGGGTCCCTCCTTAATTTTTGACGAGCACATGATGGAATCAGCAAACTTGGTCAATCAATCCTTACAGTCTTTAATGGGTCATAAGGGACTAACAATGTCTCCTCGATTATCCTCGTCTCCGAGGCTGTCACTACAGGGTGTAACCCAGGACACCCCGGAAACAAACAGCGGGGACTTAAGGCAAGATGAGGAAAATGTTCCAGTTTGGATCTAAGCCCAAAGGAATCAAAAGACTTAGGGCCAGATGTAGGTCGCCAATTACCGGTCGGTAACGGCCGATTTCGGCCGTTACCTACCGGTATTTAGGATTTGGCATGTAGGGGGCATTTTATTTACAGAATCGGTATATTTACCGATTCGGTAAATTTACAGATTCGGTAAAATACCGAATCAGTAAATTTACCGATTCTGTAAATCAAGATGTAGGTGGCACTGTAATCAGTGCCACAGGCCCTTACCGATTCGTTATTTACCATGGAATACTATTCCATGGTAAATAACGAATTCTAGTGTACATGCACATCTGTGCATGTACACCTGTGCCATGTGGCACACAGACATGCCCTAAGGGCATGTCTGTGTGTCACATGGCACACAAGCCTGAAACAGGGGTGCAACAGGGTGTCAAAGTGACACCCTGTCCCCCTTGTAAATTCGGTAATTTTACCGATTCTGTAATTACCGAATCGGTATTTGGTAATTTGCTATTACCTACATCTGGGCCAAGAACTCTATGGCGACCAGAATCCAGTGTTGATAGGCAGTGACGGCTGTAATCAACCTTCGAGGCTCAACTTAGAATCCTCAGCAACACCTGCTTCATCAATGTTGGAACTGATGATAATGTTACAAAAATCACTCCAGGGGCTTTTAGAAGTCACAATGTTAAACCGTGATATCCTAAAAACACAAAATATGCATCTCTCTAAGATTGAGGGGGAGCTACAAGGTATCAGGGGACAAATGCCATTAATGTAAAGACCTGTCCCTTACCCCCAGCCCCTAGCTCCGGTTGCGGTGGAGTTTGGGAATGTAGAACCCCCAAATGCCAACCACGAGGTTTATATCTTGAGGTGGCCGATGTTGGTGAAAAGAAGGGGTGACTATTTTAGATATGGCATTTTTAAACGGGGGAGACCTGTAGGAAGAGGTGATCGAAAAAAGGGTAATGATAGGCTAGTGAAAAGAAGTAGGAGAATGGAGGAATTTTCAAGATCAGTTGAACAAGAGCCAATACCAAAACCCTTTAAAACCCCAAGAGAAGGAGCGAGAAAAGAACGTACTGAGAGATCAAAGAAGCAAGTAAATAAGGGGGAATGTAGTAGTAAGCTAACTTTCCAGGGGAAGTCAACAAAGTATATAGCACCAAATACAGCTAGAAAACCTGGTATTACTACCTCCCTCGAAGAGAGGCCACATTTGGGCAATAAATTAGAGGGAGGAATTAGAAACAATACCCGACAGCCACTTAGGGCTCCCACAGTGGTAAGAATGGAGGACAAAGAGAATAGGTGGCTATATTTTGAACAGGTGCAAACGGGAAGGGGTGAGACAAAAACAATGAAGAGGTCTCATTTAAATAGGTCCCATCTCCTCAACTCATTTGCCCACTGTCCTAACCTAAAAGGAATAGGGTCAAAAGATCTTTAACAGGTGGGTTTTAAACCAACTATTGACGGGAAGGAGATTACCAGCGTACAAGTTTATATTGACCTGGTAAAAATTGCTATAGAGAAGGCGGAGAGAGAGATATTAAAAGAAGGGTTACGGATAGTACCCAAAGAAAAGGTAGAGATAGAACATAAGGTTCCTCAAGAGAAAGCTTTCCTAAGGTGTCATGCAGGGCTAGGAAAGAGACAAGTGAGACTACAAGAAAAAGGATTAGCATTGGGAAACCTTAGCATAGTGGTAAATAACTCAGATATAGAGAAATCCTGGGGGAATTGCAGCTATAGAAAAAGCCCTGCAGGGCCCTCCCAGCAATATTTAGAGGAAATTGATGAAGATGGGTACCTTAGCGACGTAGAATAGGTAATGGGGTTGCCACATGGCATAAAACTGGTCTATAGGAATATAAATGGTCTAGGACAGTGGATCCCAAACTTTTGACTCCTGAGGACCCCCATTGAGTCACCACTGGAAGCCGGGGACCCCCAAGCAATTTGTATGAGTTAAATTTCAAACATTAAAACAGTAATTTGAAAAAATACACACGTGTGCACACAAAACAAATACTCAAAGTACTAAGAATTTTGGGGCCAGATGTACGACCATTTCATTTAGCGCCTCGCAATTGGTCACACATTGCGAGTGGCAAATTGCGAGTCGCTAAATGAAATGTACAACAGTGTGTTTAACACTGTTTGGGATTCCCAATGGGGTCGCAAATTGCGAGGTTCATTGATATTAATGAGCCTCTCGCTATTTGCGAGCCCATTGGGAATGCCAGCCCTCCCAGCGATAGTGGCCTGCTGGGCTCTGCAGGCCACCATGTCTCGGACTGCTTTTAAATAAAGCAGTTTTTCTGAAAAAAATGCAGCCTGTTTACCATGCATTTAAAAAAAAAAAGATAATGAAATGTTTTCTTTTCATTTTCTAAGGGCAGGCAGAGGTCCCTGGGACCACTGCCTGCCCTTAAAAAATAATTTTGCATGCATTTGCAAAGGGGAAGGGGTCCCCTGGGGACCCCTTCCCATTTGCGAATGCATTACCATCTACTTGAAGTAGGTGTAAATTGTGACTGTTTTGCGACCGTACATGGTTTTCAGACTCGCTGTTTGGAAAGGAATGCCCCTTCCAAATAGCAAGTTGCAAAACCTATTTAGAGTGTCGCAAACAAATTGCGACTCGCGAAATAGGCTATGTACATGGCCCAATGGGTATTTGCATGTGCAAACGGGTTTGCAAACCCGTTCGCGCATATAAAAACAGATCGTACATCTGGCCCTTAGTATTTTATATTAAAGTAATAGCCCCTCTGTCACATGTATTTCATTTGTTATATAGCATCTCTCATACCATTGTAGGATGTCAGAGCACTTTACATCACACATATATAGAGACATTGAATCATACATGTAAATCAGTGTGTATATAAAATGTTTAAAGACTGCTTGGGCTGGAAAAGCACACACTCAGGATTCAGAACATAACACTTTGGCTAGCATTGACTTTAGACTTTTGACTGGTACCATGCAGTTTGCAAGCAGCTCTTTGATGACAATTTATAGGTCCCTGTGCTAGATTACGATTGTCACTTATGAAGTGCACAGTAACAAAAGAAACTCTGTGACAAAAGCAGTAACCACGAACCTAGGCACATAACATACTGCTTTTTAAGATGCATGTTACACGTTCTTTGCAGTAGGCACATTAACCCTCTGTGCTACATTATTTAAATCAAACCTGCCACTGAACAAATCTCTCTTTGCTCTCCAGCAGGTACATTAATCCCTGGCATTCTCTTGACCCTTTTATTGTTGCTGGAAAGCTGCTTATTATACAAGAAACGTTTCTGTGCTTTTAAAACTGTTGCCTACGGACCCCTGGGAATGTGTCACGGACCCCTGGGGGTCCGCGGACCACAGTTTGGGAAACACTGGTCTAGGAAATCAAATAAAGCAAGAACTTATAAAAGACCTGGCAAAAAACAATGAGATCGTCTGTATCCAGGAGGCCTGGCTATGCGGTAATACCCCTGTAGTTGATGGCTTTCGCCAACTCCACCGCCTGGAAATAAAACCAAGGTCTGGTCGCCCAGCGGGTGGCATAATGACACTAGTATCTACTAAACTAGTGAAGAATGTACTCCAGCTTACTGTAACATGTAAATGGTTGTTTGGTTGTAGGATAGCCTTAATGGTTGCTGATAAAAATTATGAAAACATGCTGATTTTAAATGCATATATGCAATGGGGTACCCAGGAGGAATATGGTGTAGAAATGGGACTTTTTAAGAATGATATGGACTCACTATGTGAAAAGTATGGCTCGATATAATCTTGTTGGTGGGAGATTTTAATCACAAATTAAACCCAAATAAGTTAGATACCTGGTTTATGGAAATCTTGGAGTATCATGATATAAATCAAACAAAGTTCCCTGAAAGGCTCTCCTCAATCCACAATGTAAAGTTGGGAAATTAACTAGCGACAGAAAGCCTTTTTTGCTAAACAGTAGGTTAGCCCAAGACTGTCCGGCGAAGAAAACTTTTAAACAGGGGACACAAAATTGCCCTATAGATTATGTTTTGTATGAGTAAAGGGCTTCAGGATCAGCCATAGAGAAGTAGTGACCACAATATAATGGAATTAGATCTTGTAGATCTCCATCAGACTGCCTGCGATAATGTAATCGTACAACAGATGGATTATCCCAGGCGTATAACAACAAGGTTAACTGAAGAATACATAGAAAGGCTAACCAGGTTACAACAAAATATTGAGCTAGGTTGTGTGAGTGGCCTAAACTTGGGTTGGTATGTAGAGAAAATAGAACAAGTGGCTCAAAGCCTTCGTATAGAACTAAGAATTGATTCAAGGGTTACTAAGAGTAAACAAAATACACCGGCTAGACAAGGAAAGTGGTTCAACACAGATTGCCTAAATAAGAAAAGGAGAGAAGTGCGCAGTCTGCGTAAAAAATGTGATCAGATTAGGGCCGAAAACCTTGTTAAGCTAAAGAGAGAATACACCATGCTAATTTGTAGTACAAAAAGAGCTCATAAGGAAACCTGTTGGGGAAAATTGTTGGAGGCAATTGAATCAAAGAACGTACGTCAGTTCTGGAAGCAACAGAACCTTTGGTTGCCTCAATGAATTGTGTGGTGGAAGAGGGTGCATGGGAGGACTATCTACTGGAACTGTATACCCCAGAGAGAGAAATTGAAGAGGATGTATCACAGGACTGGAGTGGCCTAGTAGAAGACCTAAAACCAGATTTTTCAGTAGCAAACGTGTTTAACACGATAAAGATCATGAAACTAACAAGAGCATCAGGTCCGAATAACTTACCAGCCCTGATAATAAAATCAAAGTTGTCCTGGTGGGCAGAATTCTTCTTGCTTATGTTTTTAGTAATCTTAGAATCTGGGACGATCTCAATAAACTGGAAGGGAGCGCTAATAAGGCAGTTACGCAAGAAAGGAGATGTCTATACCCCAAAGAATTATAGATTAATTAACTTACTAGACAATGGCAAAAAGATCTTTGCTAAAATAATATTAGGTTAGTTAAAAGATTGGGCAGAGCTGGGATCAATTGTTCCAGTTGAACAAGGGAGCTTCAAAGAAGGACACTCCACTATAGACCATTGCTTTGCCCTATGGGCATTGGCCCGGAAGTCGATAGAGCAAAATGGGAAGCTGTTTTGCTGCTTTGTCGACTTTCGGGCAGCCTTTGATTCTGTGGATAGTAATTGCCTCTGGGAATGCCTGAAAAAGTATGGAATCCCGGAAATATTATCGCTTTTGAGATAAACGTTGCTAATAGCACGTTATCTCAGCGATAATATCCAGCGATGCGCGGCGATAAAAAAATTGCCGCTAAGCCTACTTAGAGATAAATATCGCTAGTTGTTGGTAATATGCCCCATAGATATTTGGGTCTCTGGTTTGATAGTACACTAAAATGGTGTACTCACCTGGGGGCCCAAAAAGCAAAATCCTTCTCGTCAGTTTGCGGGCTGAAAAAATTCAATAAAGAATATGGTGATATGTCACATAGACCTATTTTAAAGGCATTTGAAGCTATGATCCCCCCGCAAGTACTGTACGGGGCAGACATTCTTTACCTGAGGGGTAAATGCGGGTGGGATCGTGAAGAAGGGAAGATCTTAAAAATGCTATTGTCATTACCGAGTTGCACAATGATCCAAGCTATCAGAATGGAGTTAGGGTTAATAGCATGGAGTGTACAGACCCAAAAGTCTTTGTTAAGATTCTGGAAACGCCAGGACCCAGGTGGAGTGCAGAAGGTCTCACAATGGTGCAGAGTGGAGATTAAATCTAGTAGCCTAAAATAGGCAAAGGATATGAGAATGAATCTCCAGAAAATAGCAGTGCGCCTTAAGGTGAGACTTTCGCAGCAATCTCTGGATGTAGATGTAGATTTCACAAAGAGTACCCTCAGATACCAAGGGCAGATATATTCAAGGTTGTTGGACCTACAATATATGAGAGTGAACAAATCAGTCCAGTGGTTAAGGAATTAATGGGTAAATGAAGCATGGTTCCTTTATTTGCATATCTTGCCTAATCAAGGGCTAAGGCATGAAATTTTAAGGGTCCGAGTTAGCATCAATTCTTGGATGAGGGAAGAAAAAATTAAAGTATCAATGATTCAGACAGATGGTATTTGTAAATGTGGGGTAGGAACAAGAAATTACATTTTGCACATATTGCTTGATTGTACCTTGGTTTTAGCTATACGGAAATTGCTTTTACGTCCCTTATTTTCAAAACACGAGATAAGCTTTCATGCCCAAGCGGTCAGTCTACTTACAGAAATGCCACTTGACATTGCAATCGCTATGGGAAAATATCTGAAAGCCATAAAAGATTTCGTAAGGGAAAAATTAAAGGAGGGGCATTGATTTTAATTTATCTTAGGCCTTTCCCATTGATGTGAGTTTTTAATAATGTTAGTTTTATTTACAAACTGTGTATGATGAATTCTGATTGTATGAGGATGCCATTTTTTACAAATGTGTTTTATTAGTAACTTATTTGCTATAGTATTTACATTGTCACCGTTACTTGGGTTCCTATCGTGTTTAAAGACTAATGTCTAAATAAACAAATTTTCTCTCTCTCTAGTTAATTTACTCACATAACTTACTATTATAGAAAAGGTAGCCATCACTTGGGCAATGTTGAAATAAAACGGAGAGCAAACGTCACAGCAAGAGGAAATCTGGGGGCATATTACCAACGATTAGCGATATTTATCGCTAACGATGCTTAGCAACAAAGTTTTTTAACGCTAAGCATCGCCGGAAATGATCGCAGAGATGACTTGCTATTAGCAAGTTTTATCTCAGAAGTGATAAAAATCCTCGCGCTAACTGCCAAATGAGAGATTATCGCTGGAAAAACCAACGATAATCTCTTGAAGTTTGGCGTTAGCTTGATGATAGGGGCTCACAAACTTAGCCATGATATCCACCTTCCATAGGATATCATGGCTTAAGTCAGGAAAATACCAGGTGTAAAAAAAGCAGTGATAACCGCGGTTAGCGCTGCTTTTTTTATCACTAACAGGGTTAGCGAAATCCTTGATAATAGGAGAAATTTTGCTTAACAACATTTCTCCTATTATTTTTCTCTGGAACGCCCCTTTGCATCTCATTAGAGATGCAAGGGGAAGCGTAGAGAAAAAGGGTGCTAACATGCGAATTTGCGTGTTAGCACCCTGTTGCTGATAGGGAGATCATTTTATCTCCGCTTTCTTGGCTTTTAAAGCCAAAAAAGCGGAGATAAATCCCTTGATAATATGCCCCTTGGACTTTTGCAAAACTTTGCGGTGGAAATAACTTGGGGGCATATTATCAAGGGGATTTATCTCCGCTTTTTTGGCTTTAAAAGCCAAGAAAGCGGAGATAAAATTATCTCCCTATTACCTAGCTGTCGCTAACACCAGTTAGCGACAGCTAGTAGGAGATAGCGACCATCTTGGGCCCCACTTTGCATGTCAGTGATATTTATCACTAATGATATGCAAAGTGGGCGTGCCAAGATGTTAGCGACTGGAAACAGTCGCTAACATCGCTATCTCCTATTACCAACTTTTGGAGATATTCGCGCTAAGCGCGAATATCTCCAAAAGCTAACACCTGCCCTGAGCAGTTCTTAGCCATGTTATCCAATGGGAGGTGGATAACATGGCTAAGAGCATTAGCTCGATAATGCATGAATATCGCTGACTTTTCAGCGATATTCATGCATTGCGGCCGTTTTTTATCGCATTTGCGATAAACCTTGATAATACCAAGGTTTATCTGCGATAATTTCTGACGATGCTTAGCGTTAAAAAATTAGTTGCTAAGCATCGTTAGCGATAAATATCGCTTAACGTTGGTAATATGCCCCTTGGTCTTGATTCGTCAGCACCCAATGCCATCTGGATCACCATCCTTTAGTGGGGCCTTCCTGGACTTATCCAGTTTTTTCACACCACACCAACAGCAGTACAATCTGATCATAAAAACTTTGGGTGTCTTTTCTCCTTTGGTGCTTTAGAATTTGTACCCCCTAGAAACTTCATCCGCACCCCTAGAACCTCCATCTGCTACAAAGTGCAACAACACTGCTGCTGCCTGCATGCAATGCTCCATTAGACGGGTCAATTAACATCCAATAATTCATAGCGAAGGACGTCACAACTCAAAGCACTTACCTGCCATTGCAGCGGACGTCCATATCAAGAAGACCAAGGCAAGCCTCATGGTTCAGGGTCTACTTTTCCTAATGATCTTGAAGGACTTCTCAGTTCCTCTGTGGGATGTCAACTCTGCAGACATAGGGCGGACTCGCCCTTCTCAAGCTCTAGGCAGTGATGAGTTGCGGCTCGATAGCTACGAGTGGCTTCTTCTCCAGGAGGATAGCTGTGAGATTGACTTTGATATATGAGGGAGGTGAGCTTTTGGACTTTGCAAAGTAACCTCCCACAGATCATTAATCTTCCAGTTACCTGCAGAGGCTCATCGCCTCTGCACAAGATTTGCCCCAACCCCTCCTCTTCTCCTCCCAGAGAGGCCCTCACCAGCTCTTTTTATACAACTGGACCTCTGTTCATATTAGAGGGGATGTAAAGGTCCACTGGTGATATGCTCAGTCTTGCATGTTACTATTTTCATCTTTTTGCATACATTGAATGTTATCCCTTAGATGATTAGTAGTTGTTTTGCTCTCATAAAGTTCTTAAATATAAAGAAAATAAGATAGGAGATTCCTACACATCTACCGGCTCTCTATAAACAACGCAATCAGGTATTTTTAAATCAATGTTGTGCCTTTCAAGGCTCTATTTTCAGTTCATGTATGTGCTCTAAGGTAAAACAATGTGCTGTTGACAGAGTGTTGTCTTATACCCCAAGAATTTGCAGAATCTGAACTGGTTTTGTTACCGTTAGGAAGTTGTCATTCAAATAGAGTAGGGCTTTTGGACAGGTTTGGACAGATACTCCATGGATGTGGAGAGCCTTCTTGAGTGCCGCGGCCATAGGCTCCAAGCCCTGGAGACGTTATAGAGGGGAGAGGGGACATCCTTGTTGTGTACCTTGATGGATGAGAAAGTCACAAAAAAAGAAAAACACCAGAGATAATTAATGTTTCTGGTGTCTGTTTGCTTTTTACCATTTCCTTATTGAGTCTTTCAACATAATGACATATATAAACATGCAGGGCATTGCTGGCCAACCAAAACATTTACATTTACAGTGGATTTCCGACATTATTTGAGTGGCAGGCCTGTAACACTGCGAGTGACAGTAAGTGGACCCAAACTCATTTGCTAGGTTTGTGAGTCTGTTCCCAGCACATTCACATGACTCAGATACTGTGTCAGTTTAATTGTAGACAGGTGGGGGTGTATCCAGGTCCATCACGACCTAGGAGCAGATTTACAAGCCCCTTGCGGAACTTTTACGCTGCTGTTGCGTCACTTTTGTGACGCAGCGGCGGCGTAAACAATGCGCCACAATGCAACATATTTACAACGTACCGCATCTAGTGAGATGCGTCACGTTGTAAAGCCCTGCGCTACATTATACCTGCATCAGGTTTAATGTATGCAGGGTGGGCGTTCCGTTGCAAGGAGGCCCCATGAAAGTATTTCAAGATTTCACTGAGTCACTTTTACTTCCCCGCTGCGTCAAAACCTTACGCCTGCTTGTAGCAGGCTTAAGGAGTGACGCAGCACAGTAAGTATAGGGCGCCGCAGTGCTGGAGTTGCGTCGCACTTGAGACACAACTCCAGCAATGCGTCACTTTTACGACATCAGATGCGTCACGCATCTGTCTATTCTTGCGCCATGGTGCGCCGCATTGTAAATGGGGCGAGTCCATAGTGGCACAAGGGGTTTCTGCCGTGACGCAAAATAACTGGCGCATCCCTGCATATCAGATTGTAAATCTGCCCCCTAGTGTACAGCTGCATGTCCTGGTCAGGATGATGTGCATCCTAGATCTGCCCCCCTAGTCCCATGTTGAGGTAGGTTAGGCGTGTGGTTGCAAGACATGGGATCTCATCTGTATCTTGGTATATGTGTTGGTTCATGAGCCTGCGGGCGGGCAGGATCAAGTAGGGCACATGTCATCCTGTGCTTCCAGCCTCCCATTGTAGGTATCCCTGTCGTTGTTGGTGGCTAGACGCCAATGGAGTAAGAAGCAAATCGCCGATCCCCCGTCACCTAACATCCTGGCAACCTGAGACACCTTTAACCCCTGAGGTGGACGGCGGGGACCCGAGACTGGACCTGGAGCAGGTTACAGTGGAGAAAAGAGTGCCCCATGCTGCAGCACCCAAAATGGCGGGCGCCCGTACGCAGATCCGGCCCAGTAACGAGTGACCTGGGTGAACTTGAGACCTGGGAAGAGCTGCCTGACACTCCCTGTGCTGAAAGCAGGCCTCTGGGACTGGCTGCAGAGTATTGCTGATGAGGCAGTAGAGAACCATGGGGATACTTGGTACAATCTAAAATCCAGTACTTGCATAGCGCACGGCTCACCCCATTGGGGTATCCCGGCGCTGGGGACTGTTGGGAAGATTAAGCAAGCTATTGCCCAGAGTTGCATGGTGCTGGGTAGACCCCTGCCGCTGGAGCCGGGGATCGAACCGTGATCCCCAGCGTCCGGCATCAGTTGCACCACACCTCTTCCACATGACCTTCTGGCGGGAGAAATACTGAAAAACTGGATCCCGGCCCCCAATAGAAACCCCCGCTGAGCTCACTGGAGGTTACTGAGGGGCTGGCTGGCCTAGCAGAGAGGCAAAGGAAGTGTTTTGGGGGAAGTAACCCTGCCGTTGAATGTATGGGGGGTGCACGCTCAGAGGTTTGGAGGACAAAGGGGACCCCGGAGGCAAGACCACCACCTGACACGGACACCTGACAGAAATATTGCAGCTGGCAAAACCCCAAATTACTGGGAAGGGGAAACAAGGGGGCTGCCAGTGCGGGGGAGAGAGAGGCAAGCCCGCCTGACCCAGAGCAGAGGCACCTGTAATGGCGGCCGCATGCACGAGAAATGGCACAAAGAAGCAACTAGTCTGGTGACCATCAGTTCAGGGGCGAATGCGACTGAATTCCAGGAGGTGGACCACCGCAAGACAGACTACCGGCCTGAGGAGGATGGGGCTCCGAAGCTGGGACAGAGAGGGGGATAAAGCCTAAAGTCTTCTGCCTAGTATCTGAGCTGCTGCGTCCTGTCAAGAGTGACGGACCTACTGCGGCTGCTGGTCAGAGAGTTACAATACTGGAGGCCATCTGGGGTCACCGTGGGCTCAGCTGAGTCTGGAGTGAGGTATACGGTTCGACGAGTGGTCCTACAGAGGACATTCGGAGGGACAACCTGTAAGGCGATCCTGGGAACCGGGCAATGATGGGGACTGCGGTTGGTGTTCCAGGAGTGCTGGGAAACTGTTAAGGAGAGGTGGTTTGGTGCACCCTCAAAGAAACTCCCTACTGAAGCCCTAGGCTGCAGATGAGTGAGGGCCTGGCGGGCTGGAGGAACAGCTGGGGCGGCATGGAGCGGCATGGGAGAGTTTTACAGTTGCGGACCCCCTCTGGGCTGCAACTGAAGTGTGTGGCCTCCTGCCTGGATTGTGACTGGAGACTGGCAGGAGGGAGCAGAGGAGGAAGGATCCTGAACAGAATTGGGCCCCTGGTCACAGTGGGTCCGTGAAGTACTGGGCACAGTAGCAAGAGTTGGGGGGCACTAAAGACTCTGGGTTGAATACCTGCCCATGGCCCCTGAATGACGGGTCAATCTGAGCAGTCACAGAAATCCCCTTAGAGTGGGACCATCTCTGTCCCCGGAAGCAAGGTCTACGCTACGCATAGGTTGTACATACACTAGGGCAAAGGACATAGAGAAACAACAGGGATACACTACATGAGCTCAGGAACAGGCTGTTCTATGTACTGAAACTGGATCCCTAGAACCCAGATGGGCTGGGAGAGAAGGCATAGGCCGTAGACCTGATAGTGCAATGCCGGGTGAATATGGGGAAAACCTTCCAGGAAACGTCAACCACAGGGCTCTGATCCACTATAGACTTCATCTCAGACTAATAAAACAAAGGAGTCTGACTTGCTCCCCCAGGGTGACCCTCAGAGTGGACCGTTGCTCTGCGACATTATGCAGGATATCACTGTGTGTCGTGAGGAGCTTGAGGCAAAGATAGACACTATAGGCACAGCCCTTGATCTCCTGAAAGACGACCACTGTTGCCTAGCGGAAAGGGTCTCCTCCACTGAGCGGACACTAGCAGACATAATCCCTGAAATGGCCTTAATGCAGAAGTTGCTGTTAATCATTGAGAGTAGGGTCAAGACACTAGAGCTACTGCCAGAGGACAGTGAAAATAGAGGAACAACATACGACTCATTGGAGTTTCCGAATGAGCAAAGGCACTAATATGCTGACCTATTTAGCGGATTGAATCCTTAAAGAAGTGGCGTCGGAGGGCCTAACCATGTTTTTTGACCTGGAGAGGGCACACAGAGTACCCACCTGCCCTCCTAGACCGGGAGCACCCCCGCGTCCATTAGATTCCAAACTCCTCCACTATAAGGATCGTGACCACATACTGGCACAAGCCCGATTACGGGGGGCCTCCAGATCGACAACAGTAGAGTAATGATATTCCTGGACTTGTCCAGAGAAGTGCAGAAACAGCGGGCAACCTTCCTGGAGGTCAAGGGTTACCTCCGCCTGTTGAACGTTCCTTATGCTATAAAATTCCCAGACCGTCTGTGGGTGGACATGCCCTCTGGAATTCAATTCTTTTTGTCTCAGCATGATGCACAGAATTGGATGGAATCAAGACTAGACACTGGGGGCCTCATTTATGAGAAATGACGCATCGTTGCGTGAAAGGAACGATGCGTCATTCTCAGTGCGCACTCCTTGCGACATGATTGATGCGTCATATTTACAGTATGGCGCATCATGTCGCAAGGAGTTACAGATACGTCAGTATTTCTGACGTATCTGTATGGCGCAAAAGTGACGCATTGCTGGAGTGTGTCACAAAAGTGACGCAACTCCAGCAATGCATCCTTTCACATGGGGCCAGCCCTATGTGAAAGGGCCTGCATCAGTCTTACGCCTGCTGTGAGGCAGGCGCAAGATTTAAGACTCAACGGCGTCCTAAAAGTGACGCAGTGAAATCACATAGATTTCACTGCGTCACTTCTACGACCCTTCCTTGCGTCAATACGCCCCCTTTGCATACATTATACCTGGCGCAGGTATAATGTGGCGCAGGGGTTTACAAAGTGACGCATCTACCTAGATGCGTCACTTTGTAAATTTGACTCAACAAGGTGCATTTTTTACACCACTGGTGCGTCACAAAAAGTGACGCACCGGCGGCGTAAAAGTGACGCACGGCCTCATAAATGAGGCCCTGGATCGGGGAAGGGCTCCTCAGGCGCTTCACCTTGCCGTCAAAAACCAAGAACCACCAAGAAAGAAGCGCCATCAATAGCAGAAGCCCAATGCGAACGCGGCAATGTGCTGATGGCTGTAACAGAGATTAGCACGGCGGGCAGGGAGTCCAGAACTCTGAGGACGCCAAGGACACTAGCTCTGCAGAAGACACCGATGTTGAGCTGCCTAAGATTACTCCTGGCTCGGATGTGCCATAGGGTAGATGTGGAGACAGTGTTACAAAACCCCCTAGTGAAGGGTACGAATATTATGAATCACAACACAAAGTGTACATCCATCTAAATCAGAGGAGAGCAAAAATGGCCATACTGCAGGTGGCGCACCTTAAGGCCAAGGAGGGGGTTGCACTACAGCATAGATGCCATGGGCAAGCCTTTTACACAGACCTCTCTGCCTTTGCTAGAGGGTCATTGATGTGGATTAAACCTAGGGTGCCATTCCAATATACTAGGCACCTGGTGGACCCTGGGGGACGCTATGTAGTGGTATCTGGCTGGATGGATGGCCGTGATATCAACATAGGGAGCCTATATGGGCCAAATGTAGACCAAATTTCATTTCTGGTGACCCTCTCCAGGGCATTGGCACAATACCTAGTTGAATAGATAATTTGGGGGGTTGACTATAAATGTGTAGCAGATGTAGTACTAGATCGATCTCACCCACCCCTGAGAGAATCCCTATCCTGTAGAACGGCTAAGGCCCTCACAGAATGGC
Source organism: Lissotriton helveticus (assembly GCF_964261635.1). Lineage (NCBI taxonomy): Eukaryota > Metazoa > Chordata > Amphibia > Caudata > Salamandridae > Lissotriton > Lissotriton helveticus. Next base: position 30,717,624 of record NC_136072.1, on the reverse strand, counting down.
AATCCCAGTTGGGTCTAGTTGACTCCTGGTGGACTCTTCACCCAGGGAAAAGGGATTACTCATTCTTCTCCACTTACATGGTTTACACATCGGATTAGACATAATCTGTACCCCAGATGTACACAAACTAGTTGTAATCAGTGAGTATCTAGGCAGGATGATTTCCGACTACAACCCCTCCTGCAGGTGGGATTACGATGGCCTTGCATCCCTACTTGGCAACTGAAACCAGAATCCCTTCGAAGACCCTGTATTTCAAGCCACAATTCGGGCTTCCATTAACCATTATTTTGAGGAGAAAGAGAGCACCGGGTAGGGTCCCCAGATAGTATGGGATGCCTTCAAGTCAGTAAATAGAGGTAGATGTATTTCTGAAACTGTGGCTATAAGAGGGACCCTTCTATGAGAGACATTAGCTGCAGAACAACGGTTATGGGACATAGAACAACGCAAACCAAAGCAAAGGGAGACACAAGAGCTGCTACTGAAAGCCAACGAGAAAGTGGCAGAGCAGGTCAAAAGACTGACATGCATTGATTTCGGAAACTGCATGATCAGAGCAGATGTGGAGAGAGATCGCACCGGGGCTTTTCTAGCATAGTTGGCCAATCCCGCCAAGAGAGGCTCGGTAATTCTAGAGCTCAGAGAAGAGAAAACTCCTGCAATCTGTAGGCAACAGAGTATTAACCAAGAATTTTACAATTACAATGAATTTTACAATTACAATGCCGACATATCAGAGTGAGGTGACCTGTACAGGAGAGGACATTGACGCATTTTGGTGACCGATAGTCTCACTGGCTGCTGAAATGGCCCTTTTTGCAGGGTTATCCCCAAACCTTTTGCTTTTTCCTCCTATTTTTGCCAGACCTGCTTGTGTTGGTTTTTTAAGATTCTGGGCACTTTACCACTTCTAATCAGTGCTAAAGTGCATATGCTCTTTGTAAAATGCGTTGTGGATTGGTGTTTCCATGATTGTCCTGTTTGATTTATGTGTCAGTCCCTAGTAAAGTGCACTGCGTGTGCCAGGGCCTGTAAATCAAATGTTGTTGGTGGGCTGCAGCACTGGAATGTGCCACCCACACAAACAGCCCGTAAAATGTAACTCGGGCCTGCCATTGCAGAGCCAGTGTGCAGTCTGGTACTGCCATGTCAATTTGGCGAGTGCACCCACTTACCAGGCCCTAACCTTCCCTTTTCTTACATGTTAGTCGCCCCTGCGGTAGGCCCAAGGTACCCCTGTGGGCAGGGTGCAGTGTATGTGAAAGGTAGGACGTGCCCTGGTGTATGTGGTATGTCCTGATAGTGAATTACTACCAATTTCGCTTTTTATCATTGCAAGGCTACCTTTTCCCCATAGGACAGAATTGGGAGTTTGTTTATAACATCTTATAAACATAACTGACCCTGGGAACAGGTAAAATACAGTTTGGTATGCCTGAACTCAGAATCTAAAGATGCGCCTTTTAGTGAAGGTGATTTTTACATTCTGTGTTTGAAAATACCACTTTCAGAACGTAGGTATTTTCTTGCCTAACCAGCCAGTGTGCATCTGCTGGGTTTGTGGATTGACTGCCTGGGTTTGGATGACAGGGGCTGGGGAGCAGGAGTGGATCCGGATAGTCTTGATGGGTCAAGAAAGGGCTGTATAGAACCTGGGCTGCATTTAGAGTAGGGGGAGGAGATTTCCTTGCACCTGAATGGGCCTGGTCTGCCACTGACAATGTCATTTCCACCTCCTGCCAGGAAGCCACTCCAGAGAGGGGAGAACTGGTTCTGGTTGGGCACAGACAGTCTCTGCCTGAGAGGACAAAGGATTAGGTGGTATAAATCTTGGGGCCCACACCCCTGAACTTTAGAACTCTTTTGCACCAAGAGGACTTCTGAGAAGAAGAGCTGGAGAAGCTGTGAGGAGGAACTACCACTTTGCTGGGTTCTTCTCTGTGTTGGCCTGCAGTGGCTGCTTCTGTCTTGGGCAGTGAAAGGACTGGGCTGAACTTTCTGCAATCTACTTTTGTGAGTTTCTCCAAGGGCTTGAGGTAGAGCTTGCCCCATCGACATCAAGGAACTGTTTTTCAAGCATATTCTGATAACTGAAGATTTCTAAGTACTGTATTGTTGATTTTTATCGTTTTTGGTCTTGTCTTAAGTATATAAAAATATTGAATATTTTTCTAAACTGGTGTGGTGTCCTTTTGTAGTGCTTACACTGTATTGCTGTTGGTTATATGCAAATGCTTTACACACTGCCTCTAAGATAAGCCTGACTGCTCATGCCAAGCTACCTGGGGGGGGGGCAGGGTTATTTTAGGAGTGAAACTCCCTTATCCTGACTAAGAAGAAGAGTGCCTATTTGAATTAAGGTGCAAACCCTTGCCAACTAGAGACCACCATTTCTAACACCGACTATATCGGCTGCAGTCAGACTACTTGAGAGGAGATATTTAACTGCCGGAGGTCAGAGCTGCCATTAAAGTTATGACCAGGAACTAGACCCCAGGCACAGATGGACTACCAGTAGAGTTCTACTCGACATACATAGAGGAGCTGGGTCCCCTGTTAGTGGCATAATACAACACATCAAGAGAGGAGGGTAAGCTTCCTCCAATTACACGGTAGGCCCTAGTGGTACGCCTGTTAAAACCAGGCAAATCATCCTTTGATAAAACAGCCTATAGCTTGACATCAATGCTCAGTTACCACTACAAGGTCTTGAGCAAGATCCTGGCAATGCGGCTTCTCCCACATATGGCGACCCTAGTACACTGGGACCAGGTGGGATTCATTCCTGGCTGTAATACAGCCATCAATGTGCACAGACTCCTTCGAGTGTTAGAGGTGGACTCCTATGACAAGTAGGAAGCCGCAATATTTGCAGTGGACATTGAAAAAGCATTTGATGGCCTGCAGTGGCCTTACCCGATAGAGTAATGTTGAGATTTGGACTGGGACAAGAGTTCATGACTTGGACCAAATTGCTCTATAATAATAAATAAATGTTCTTTATTCGGTATTTCGTAATAGAAATCCATAAAAGCAACATTATCCATATTATTACAAAATAGAAAATCAATTATACTATAAAACTGAATTCCCATAAAAAATAATTAAAAGTGAATCTCTGCACATTTCATTAAAATCATTATTCTGTGATTTAGACATATTCCTCACAGGTTTTTCCTATGCCTAAAGATACATTTCAGGAAATTGACAACATATTAGCAGGTGCGTTCGGGCTCTAAAAGCTGGAGACGTAACATGGCAGGACGGCACTGTCTAAGGCCCCACAACTTTAAGAGGGATAGCAGCCAAAATTTGCGATGGGCATGATAAAACTTACAAAACAGTACGGTGTGTGTGGTAGTCTGTACTGATGTATCATCACAAGGACAAAGTCCAAGAATTGGCTCCCAAGTATTCCTCGTTGGAAAGGCTACTAACCGATGAAAGAGATTTAATCTAAATCTCGTTAGTAGAAATCGATCAAAGATACTAATATCAAGTGTTAAGTAGGGCTGAATCATGACGGTAGTCTGAACCATAGTTGCATGGAGGACAGAGGCCTTGCCTATCTCACTAGCAAGCCTTAGTCCATCTAAATGGCTCAAGGCCATTACTTTCAGATCCTTCTTAGATATCTCACTGATCTTTGCTGGTGTTATGTAGTATGTCTCTAAGCCTAGGTCAGTGAGAAAGTTTCTAATATAAAGAAGCCATCTGATTTTCGCCGAGTAATCTAATGCCATTGAGTCTGCCACGATTCCCTTAGTTAGCATATTTTTTTCCGAAGTCCAAATACGCCTCCAAAGTAGCAATGGTTGAATTTTTGCCAGATCCTCTATATGTGGTATCCCTAATTCTATGTGGCATGCATATGTAGAGATTCGTCTGGGTGCTGCAAGGAGGAATCTTAGAAAGGAGTTTTCTGCCACCTGTAGAGCACTAACATCCACATGCCCCCAGACGCCAGCCCCTTACAATGCTATTGTCTGACATTTAGCGTTATACATTTTTAGTAGTTCCACAGGCGACCTTTTGCCTAATTTTTGTGAAAAGGTTATCAGGGCGGCTATAGCTCTCTTAAAAAGGTGTTTTCTAGCCTCGACTGCTGCTTTCCAGTTCACTTTTTCGTCTATTGTGATACCTAGATAAGGATAATGGGCCGTCACTTCAAGTTTTTGGTTGTTTAGGAATATATCCTTGGGTTGTTTTCTCCCTATGCCTGCCACCATTAAGGTCTTCTTAATGTTTATATGTAGGTCAAGACTACCCATATAGTCCGCATACCTGGACAAAGCCTTCTGTAGTTCACGCGGGGTACGCGCCAATATGACGGCGTCGTCTGCATAGAGCAGAGCGGGAATCAGGCGTTGTTTTGCTTGCGGGAGATCCTGGGCCCTCCTCAACAGCTCCACCTCCAAACTGTTTGTATACAAGGAGAAAAGAAAAGGGGCCAGGACAGCTCGCCCTTCACACCAAAGCGGACTCTTGCGGAAGCTTTGGAGTATAACTCCCTCAAAAAATCTAGAAGAGGGGGATCCACTCCCATTTGTGTCAGGACTGACCAAAGTTTTGAATGGGACACACAATCAAAAGCAGCGGACAGGTCCACATAAACCATGTAGAGCTTGTCCTGTTTTGCATGGATATATTTGTCTAGCATCATAGATAGGTTTAAGGCCTGTTCTACTGTGCCAAAACCTTCCCGGAAGCCAAATTGTAAATCGAACAGAACACCCCCTTCCTCCGCTCACTGCTGGAGTCGCTCAAGGATGACCCTATCAGCTACCTTGCCCAGCGAGTCCAGCAGTGAGATAGGGCGATAGCAAGAAACCTCCCGACGGTCTCCCTTTTTAAATATTGGGACCATGATGGACTTGGTCCAGGAATCCAACAACCCCTCTTTTGTGACTGCCGTGCACACCCTAGTAAGTATGGGAGCCCAAAGATCCACGTTATGTTTAAAAATGTCCACCGGGACCCCGTCAGGTCCCGGCGCTTTACCGTTTTTACTTACTTTTAGGGCCAGGAGCACCTCAGAAATGTCGAATTCTATGGAAATAGGATATGCAACCACTGGGTGAGTTACATCTACCCCTGTTGTGTATGATGTTTTCTGAAAAGAAGTGGGACACTTACAGACTTGCTGGCTGGGGTGAGGACAGGAGACACAATATCAGACAGATATCAAGTTGGCAGGGGTACTAGACAGAGGTGCCCTCTGTCACCCCTCCTGTTTGCACTGGCCATGGAGCCTTTGGCTTGTCATGTCAGGTTTGGAACCCCCTACAAGGACCTGGAGGTACAAGGAGAATGGCACCACATAGCATTATATGGAGACGATCTTTTTCCATTTCTCCGGGCTTTGAGGGACGACTGTACATGTGCAAAGAAGCTCCTCAAGCACCTTGGGAGGGTCTCGGGCTTACTGGTCAATTGGTGAAAGTCATGCATGTTCCCGACAGTTTCTGACAGGAATAGACCAGATGCAGTACATGACGTAGCGTGAGAACCCAAATGCCTTCCATACCTAGGGATAAAAATCTATCACAAATCATCAGATTGCCTGGAGGGTAATATTGGGAAGGCGATACTAGGCTTGAAGACAAGTATGGGAGCTCTGGACTTCATTACCCCTCTCTGTGGTAGGTAGGGTTGCCCTTTGGAAAATAGTGGCATTGCCACGACTGCTGTATTTCTTCGTAGTTCTCCCGATGTGGATGCCAGTGGGTGTATATCGCTGGATTTTAACACCTGCTACAATCCTGACTTAGCCATAGTTTTCAATGGGAGTTGGATTCTCCGGCTGAATCCTCACCTGCCTATTAGCGACCTTTCCCTTAGCGATGGGAATTCATCGCTGGAATTCCCGCGTTATTGGTGGAGAATTGGAGCTATCGCTGGTTTATTATCGCCTTGGAGATAAACGTTGATAATAACACGTTATCTCCGTGATGTAAACCGGCGATAGCTAGCGATAAAAAATACAGCGCTAATCGCGCTTTGCGATAATCATCGCAAGTCCTTGGTAATATGGCCCTGAGTTCCTCCATATGTTTCGGAGCAGCCTGACTTGTGGAAGGTGACTTCTGGAAGGTGGTGACAGACACCTTGACCGAGGTGGTAGATAGGGAGGTCCGCTGCACACCAGGATATTGTCTCCTCCACTGGTTCCCGTGAACCCTGAAGACTAAAGTAACTGTTAGTTTTCAAGACCTGGCTCTCCTTTTGGCTAAAAGGGAGATTGCCCGGAACTGGAGGGCACAGAGTGGGCCTAGTGCTGAAGGTTGGAGAAGGGAAGTCCTACGTTGGTTGAATTATGAGGGAGCAGTGTAACTCAAAGATGCCAGGCGGGCCAGGGATCCCTCGAGGCTGCCAGAGCTTGGGAGGCATTAGTGGAGGAACTGAAACATCCAGACCACTCTTTACTCGAATAGCCCCCGTATACCCCCTGATGACACAGATAACATTCTAGGTCTCGGAGAGAATAACTAGGATGTTATGTCATGTTATGTTATGTTATGTTATGTTATGTTAAAAGCATTTATTAAGCACGCATACACGAGCGGTTTCATGGCGCTAGGGTAGCGCCATGATGTGAAAAGTTAGACCTCCCTAATATGTGCGCACATAGTGGATTTCAAAACTGGGCCACTAATTTCCTCATGGGGCTTCGCACAACACCCTCTTCATTCCATGATGGGAAATACAGTCAGGTTGCCGCTTTCTACCTTGCATGGCACGCCAGGGGTGGAGGGAGGGGAGAGAGGGGTGTCTGTTTTTCCTTGTAGGTGGAACCACAAGTTGTTGACCAAGGACCTTGGCTGCAAACGGTGGTGCTATGTTTGCCAGGACAAATTAATATCACTTACTGGAAGGGTCCATACTCCTGAATCTTGACGGGTAGGAGGTTTAATACCTTGGGCCCAATTCACAGAACTAACTTAAGACAAAATCCTAAACTTACTACTTTTGGTATTCACAGAAGTTAGGATTTTGTCTTAAGTTTGTCTTAAGACAGACTTAAGACAAAATCCTAACTTAAGTCTGTCTTAAGTCTGTCTTAAGTCTGTCTTAAGACAAACTTAAGACAAAATCCTAACTTCTGTGAATACCAAAAGTAGTAAGTTTAGGAATTCGTCTTAAGTTAGTTCTGTGAATCGGGCCCAAAGTCAGGGTGACACGAACTGTCGATATTCTGGGGCAGATTTACAAGAAAGTGACGCATCTGTAGAGATGCGTCACTTTCCCTGCGCCACCATGCAAAAACCTTGTGTCACCATAGAAGCGCCGTATTTACAATACGGCACACCATGGCGCAAGGATTGACAGATGCGTCAGAAATTCTGATGCATCTGTTGACGGAAAAGTCACACATTGTTGGAGTTGTGTCGCAAGCACAATGCAACTCAAGCAATGCGTTTTGCGGCCTATTCCTAATACAATGCGTCACTTCTTGCGCCTGCTTCAAGCAGGCGTAAGGTTTTAACGCAGTGGCGTCCTAAAAGTCACACAGTGAAATCTTGTAGATTTCACTACGTCACTTTTACGAGGCTTTCCTGCGTGGGAACGCTTACCCTGAATACATTATCCCTGACGCAGGTATAATGTCACGCAGGGCTTTACAATGTGACGCATCTCCCTAGATGCATCACATTGTAAATGGGCTGCAATTTTTACGCCGCCACTGCGTCACAAAAGTGACTCAAGTATAGGTGCAAAAGTGATGCAAGGGGCTTGTAAATCTGCCCCTAAATGTTTATTTGTCATATTCGATGCCTGACACCTGATTGTACTTGAAAATAATAATTAAAGTATTTGAAAATAAATCTCTGTCATGGTCCCCTGAGCCTCACCTCCATGACTAAGTAACCTTGACATGGTGTCGGCCTCTGCTTCTGCCCATTCAAGTAGAGCTGTGAGCCAGCGCTTTGTGTTGGTGGTTGCACAGGATTCCCACATCATCTCTATTTGTCTTTTAAACAACACAAAGTCCAAATCAATGAAACTACTGAAGCCTTTGTCCCCTTTGGCTTCAGGTCTAGTACCCAGCAGGCATTATTCTGCAATGACCAACAATATGGGCCAGATGTAGGTCGCCCAATACCGGTCAGTAACGTCCGAAATTACCGAATTTCATCCGTAACCGGCCGGTATTAGGCTACTGAGATGTAGGTGGCCTAAATTGCAAATTCGGTAATTTACCGATTCTGTATTTTAAGGAATCGGTGAATTACTGAATCCTTAAAATACCGAATCGGTAAATTACCAAATTTGCAATGTAGGAAGCACTCAAATGAGTGCTTTTGCCATTTTAGGATTCGTTATTTACCACCAAATATAAGTTGGTGGTAAATAAGGAATACCTTTGAAAATGCAAATCTGTGCATTTTCAACTGTGCCATGTGGCAGGCATACATGACCTTAGGGCATGTATGTGTGCCACGTCTGCACACAAGCACGATTCAGGGGTGCAACGTTGTGTGTCGTACGCCGACGACACACAGCTGCCAATTACCCTTACCGAGGCCCCCTCTACTTCTGCCGCGAGATTCAGGGATGGACTGGCTGCCGTCGCCCAGTGGATGACGGGTAACTGCTTACAATTGAACGCAGGGAAAACCAAGGTGCTGATCCTGGGTAAAACCCCCAGGTGCTGGAGTGACCATTGGTGGCCCCCCTTGCTGGGCCCCACCCCACCCTCTAAAGCTATGGTTAAAAACCTGGGAGTTTGGTTGGACTCCTCACTGAGCTATCAAACCCACACCAAAAAGATAGCAGCTACATGTGTCGGACTATTGAGAAGCCTTAATCCCATACTAGGGTTCTTCGACCACAAAACACGTCAGCTCATAGTCCAATCCATCATCCTGTCCCGATTGGACTATGCTAGCGTCCTACTGTTAGGCGCTAACAAAGCTGAGATAACCAGGCTTCAACGAATTCAGAATTCTGCAGCAAGGGCGATAGTTGGCCTTCCCAGAAGATGCTCTGTTAGAGCCACCATACAAAGACTCCACTGGCTCCCAGTGGAAGCCCGAATTCAATTCAAGGCTCTCACCACTGCTTTTAAAATCCTCAAAACTGATGGCCCTGAACTCCTCCGTCCGCTACTAACACCCTACATTCCCCAGCGCAACCTCCGCTCCCTAGGCCAACATCTGGTAGTGCTCCCCCGCACGAAACTCTGCCGTGTCGGGGGCCGCTCTTTCAGGCTTCTGGGAGCAAAACTCTGGAATTCCCTTCCCTTGAACATTCGCCGCCTTGACAATCTGTCCGCTTTTCGTAAGGCAATAAAAACCCACCTATTCCCATTGCCTTAAGCCTATGGCCTCCCAACTCCCTCTCAGCAGGTTATGCCATGATTTCTCAGCGCAGGGACGCCCCGTTGCTGGGGCAGCTGTCGCGCTTCAACAAAATCGTAACATAACATAACAACAGGGTGTCAAAGTGACACCCTGGCACCCTTGAATGTGTCCCCCATTTTACCGAATTGGTATTTACCGATTCGGTAATTGTCATTCATTCCTGTGGGCCTCCAGGCCCGTAGGAATGAATGGCAATTACCGAATCGGTAAAACCGATTCGGTAATGTTTACCCATTTGTTTGCTACATAGCATTTACCGATTCTAAAATACCGAATCATGAAAATTCGTTATTTTAGAATCGGTAAATGTACTTTACCTACATCTGGCCCTATGTGTTCCACTAGTGCTGAGAAGTTTCCTGTGATGTCAAATGGTTTATCTGGATTTCCCTTTGTATACACGAATGTGCAATGAAACAAATTATTTGATTACTTGTGTAAACCAAAGGCACTGTTTTCTCTTGAATACATGATTGTGTTGTACTGCTTTATATGTATTGACAATTTGAAACTATTCATCAAAATATAAAAACAATGTTTTGATATTTAGATAAAATAAAACGTTTTGGGATAATAAATAAGTCAACCTGGTCATCGTCATTACCCTTTAATAATGCACAACAGTTTCATACATGATTATTGTCATATTGTTATGTTGTCCTAAAATGTATGAATTGTGATTCACCAGCACTGTGGCCGCATAATATAACTGGTAGTCAGGACCACCCAAGCCCCCTCCATGACTGAGCATTGCATCTTGTGCAGTGTTTCCTGCCCGACCAGCAGATCAACTATGACAGGAGTCCATCCAGTTCTTTGCTGCTTCTGTCGGCCAACGGCCATCGCGAGCACTACCTCCGTAGTGCGGGGCATGTCCGTTGGCCGATGCTGCCCCGCCCACTTCATCATAGCGCCGCACCGCGGCGGAATTTGTGCCGCGGTTAAAAAAATGCATCGGAAGTATAATCAGTTGGGTTGCGAAAACATATAATAGTTGGGGTAGAATCAATAATTTAGTTATTGCTACCAGTCCCATTGGGGGCAAAGGTAGGGATTTCAAGAATACGAGTGATTTACGTATTGAGCCTACTGCTTTATACAAATTGCCTTCCATTAGGTCACAACCAGTGTGCTAGATTTGAATTCCTAGATATTTGAATGTTTCAATGCACCATACAAGTCAGAAGTGTGACACTGTTCCCGTATGTAGTGTCTTCATGGGTGCTAGTGGACAAAGGCATGGTTTGGTGGCTTAGTGGACTAATGCATGCACTGGTGGGGCCTGTGTTCCTGTGTTCGACCGCATGGTCACAGGTTCAAATCCCAGTGGGTCCACTCAGCCTTTCATCCTTCTAAGGTCAATAAATGAGTACCAATGAGTTGGGTAACAATAAACATCTGTTAGTCAGCACCAAATTCCCTTCGGGGTGAACGCGCACTTTACAAATACACATGTTATGTTAAAAAGTCGAGTTAACCCTAAGGCCTGACGTATTTCCAAAGACTACCAAGGTCTCCACCAATGCCAGTAGTGTGGTGGTGACATCCCCTGAGTAGACTAAGCCATCATCAGCATATACGGATACAGTATGCCAGCTACCATGAGCCAGCATCCGCCAATGTTGTGCAAATGTAGTTTGAACGCCAGCGGTTGCACAGTGCGGATGAATATCAGCGGTGATAGCGGGCTACCCTGCATGATGCTCCTGCATATATCAAAGCGTGCCAAAACTGGCCTTTCTTGACCCTGGCTACTGGATGACCATACAGTATATGGATACAACTAAGGTACACCGGGCTTATACCCATCCCCTCCATCATCAGGGATGGCACAGCCACCCCAGTGTATCAAATGCTTTTGATATGTCTAGCTCTATGCAGGAACACTTTTGTCACCATATAAAGCTGGCTTCCCTTCTCCGTCAGGGTTAAGAGCTGGACTGGCTGGAACCAGGCAGCCAAAATGCGTTCATGAGAGCTCCTTCTTGTTTTGATGGGGTCTCAGTATCAGAACGTAAGCAGACTTAAGTCCCTTGCCCCTTTTCTGCTGCTTCTTCTTCCTCCAAGTCATACAAGTTAGGTTGATGCCTAGTCCTCTCTCCATCACTCTGACCATCTGTATCCAGAGGCAGGACCAGAGGACTGGCAGCTACCTCAGCAATCCTCAGAGAGTAATGGCAGGCTTAGAGCTCTAACCCCGACCAGGAACCTGCTCTCTCCCCTGTAGCTCTTATTTACCGTGCTGTGCCTCTGCCCAGGCTGGTAGGGGTTCAAGCCTACGTTGCCTGCTTGCATTGTTCGATTGTTTTTTGCCTTGTTGTGCTTCGCTTTTGCCCACATTGTTGATTTTTTGCCTTGCTTGCATTGTGTGTTTGTTTTCTGCCTTGTTGTGCCTGTTGTTGTCTATCTCACTGTGCCCTTTTGCTGCTCCCATTTTGTGCTGTTTCCGCCCATTTCCCACCACTCAACCACCGCTGCTGCCCCTGCAGCTCCTCCCTCTGGCGTTTCCCACTCCCATCTCCCAGCTGCACCTCCCTTATAAGATGCCGGCCGCTGCGTGGTGAGTGCAAGAAGGACCTTTGACCTCGGCCAGGGACATGCTCTCTCCCCCGTAGCTCCAGTCTGCTGTACAGTGCCTCTGCCCAGGCTGGTAGGAGTTGGAGCCTAGGTTGCCTGCTTGCATTGTTCGCTTGTTTTTTGCCTTCTTGCGGTACACTTTTGCCCACAGTGCTGATTTTTTGCCTTGCTTGCATTGTTTGTTTGTCTTCTGCCTTGTTGCGCCTGTTGTCTATCTCACTGTGCCTTTTTGTTTCTCCCATTTTGTGCCATTTCTGCCTGTTTCCTGCCACCCCACCTGCCGCTGCAACCCCCGTTGCCCCTCCCCACCAACATTTCCCCCTCCCACCTCCCAGCTGCGCTTCCCTCCCATCTCCCCTATAAGATGCTGGCCGCGCAGAGGGCATGCCACCGTCGTGCAGAAGGTGCGCCAAAGGGCAAGCCCGTCTGCGCCCATCTGCGACCCGACCGCGAACAGTGCCAGGAACCCTGGACCTCTGCACCACCAATGCTACGACCCAGCAGCACTCCACGCACTCAACCCAAGCCCCACCAACAACGGCAAGCCCAGCATCACCAGCCGACACCCACGGGCCCTTCAGCTGTCTCTTCAGCACCGTCAGGAAAGAAGATCCAGCACAACCCGCCCGCAAGAATGCACCCGAGCCAAAGACCCTGCAATGCATTCTCCTCAACATCTGTTCACTCCACAAACACGCCACCAAAATCTGGGACCTCCTCAACAACACCACCCCGGACATAGCATTCTTCACCGAAACCTGGACCAGCGCCACTCACGACCGGATATTGCCATCGCCATTCCCCAAGGATACAAGATCTCCAGGAAGGACCGCCACACCCGCCCGGGAAGAGGAATCGGCATTGTTCACAAATCTACCCTCTACCTGAGCACACTCCCCGATGAGACCACAGACCTGAGTTTAAGATACTGACCACCCCTACCACCACCCTCAGGGGAACCCTCATCTACCAACCCCCTGGACCCCACGGACCATTCGCCTGACTCAATCACAGACATCATCTCCCCGCATTTCATCGTATCAACCAACTACAACCAACTAGCCCCCAACACCGCATCCCTGGACAACCTCCACAACATTGGACTTCGCCAGAACATGACCGTACCCAAGCGCTCTGTGGGACACACCCGCAACCCCCTCTTCACAAAAGGAAACTCCATCACTTTCTGCCACACCAGTGAACTCTCATGGACAGACCATCGATGCATCCACTTCACCTTCAGAACACCCACCATCCACAGACACCAGAAACGACTCCCACGAGGGAACAATCAAAATCACTGACAACCAGCTCACCTCCTCACTCAGCAACTCCAACGCGAGCACAACGAAAGATAACGCCCCCATCGCCGCTGCCCGAACTCTACACAAATGGATCACTGACAGAGTCAGCACCATAGCCCCCCTCAAAAAGAACAACTACGCACACACCAAGAAAGCCAGATGGTTCACCCCTGAACTCCGAGAGTCCAGGCGTACCTTCTGCCACCTCGAGAAGACCTGGAAGAACACTAAATCCACAGAAGCCAACAACTTCAAAGCCGCCACCACTGCCCACCACCAGCCCACCGCCAGCTCATCAGAAACATGAGGAAAGCTTCAATTGAAGACAGAATCTCCACACACGCACACAACCATCCATAAATGTCTGACAGGCTCGGGGCCTAAATACTTAACAAAAGCTTTCCTACCCTACGTCCCAGGACGCTCATTACGCTCCAGCAACCTCCAGCTACTGCAAGTGCCCAGAATTAAAAAATCCAGGCAAGGAGGTCGCGCCCTGGCCCACACTGGACCCGTTCTCTGGAACTCTGTGCCCCAGACATTAAAACAAATCACCAATCATCTATCCTTCCGTAAAACCCTCAAAACCCATCTCTTCACAAGCAATTAAACATCTATCCATCTACTCAATCATTTTTTGAACATGAATTAGGCACACTCTATGCACCTTCTACTGGCAAAGCGCGGAGATACCCCTTCGGGGGTCTATTCAGGCGCTCTACAAGAGAATAAAATAAAATAAAATAAAACAGCAAAGAACTCTTCAACATCATCAAGGCGTTCACACCAGCAAGTCGATTTACATTCCCCCCTCACTAGACCTCTGCTACAACCTCAGCACCTTCTTCCACCGCAAAATCAAGAACATCTACAACAACTTTGATGAAGAAACCCAACACACGAAACCCCCACCAGCCACCCCGACACCCCAAAACTGATGATTGACAGCTGGACAGCCCTCACCACCGAAGACACACTGAAGACAATGACGTTAATCCACTCCGGGGCCCCCACAGACCCCTGCTCCACCACATCTTCAACAGAGGCACCGACACCATCCCACCCATACTTTGCCACACAATTAACTGCTCCCTGGCTAACGCCTCCTTCCCCGATGACTGGAAACACGCCAAAATCAACCCTCCTGAAGAAGCCCTCGGCAGACCCCGCCGACCTCAAAAACTACAGACCCATCTCCCTGCTCCCGTTCCCAGTGAAAGTCATAGAGAAAGCCATCAACAGCCAACTCACCACCTCCATCGAAGAGCACAACATCCTCGACCCGTCACAATCCGGCTTCAGTAAAAAGCACAGCACATAAAATGCCCTCCTCGCCACAACAGCTGACATCCGGTCCCTACTGGACAAAGGAGTAACAGTAGCCCTCATCTTCCTTGATCTCTCAGCGGCCTTCGACACGGTATCCCACCACACCCTAATACACAGACTCCACAATGCAGGTATCCAGGACAAGCCCTTGACTGGATCTACTCTTTCCTCTCCGGCAGAACACAGCGAGTCAGACTTCCCCCTTTCCTCTTGGACCTTACACCAACCACAAAAACAACAATTGATGGACAGAATGCAGAACAATGTCATACATTCACCCCAGTACAAAGATCCGGGTCTAAATCCATTGTTTTTGTGCTCACCATGCCATTCCAGTTTGGACCCAGCCATATGCAAACAGTCTTGACCCTGCGCCCAATGGGAACAGTCCAGCCCGAACTGCCAGACCAGGTCCTCCCTGGACCAGAAACAAGCATCCTAGAACCGGTTTCGGTGTTTCACCCCTCTTCAGCCAGGATAGCTTGAGTCCAGTGGCTTGGAGAGCACGGGGCCCACGTCTGGGCATACCTGTCCCACTCGGGATGACAAATGCAAAAACAACATTTGATGGACAGAATGCAGTACCATGTCATACATTCACCCCAGTACAGAGATCTGGGCCTAAATCCATCGTTTTTTTGCTCACCATGCCATTCCAGTTCGGACCCAGCCATTTGTAAATCAGTCTTGACCCTGCACCCAATGGGAACAGTCCAACCCGAACTGCCAGGCCAGGTCCTCCCTGGCCTGGAAACAAGCATCCTAGAACCGGTTTCGGGGTTTCACCCCTCTTCAGCCAGGATATCTTGAGTCCAGTGGCATGGAGAGCACGGGACCCACGTCTGGGCATACCCATCCCACTCGGGGTGACAAATGTAAAAACAACAATTGATGGACAGAATGCAGAACAATGTCATACATTCACCCTAGTACAGAGATTTGGGCCTAACTCCATCGTTTTTTTGCTCACCATGCCATTCCAGTTTGGACCCAGCCATATGCAAATCAGTCTTGACCCTGCGCCGAATGGGAACAGTCCAGCCCGAACTGCCAGGCCAGGTCCTCCCTAGACCGGAAACAAGCATCCTAGAACCGGTTTCGGGGTTTCACCCCTCTTCAGCCAGGATAGCTTGAGTCCAGTGGCATGGAGGAGGGGTCCTCCCTCAGCCCAATGCTCTTCAACATCTACATGGCTCCTCTCGCCCCCATCGTCAGAACCTACGGACTCAACATTGTTTCATACGCAGACGACACCCAACTCATCCTCTCCCTATCCAACGAAGCCAATGCAGCCAAACACAACTTCCAAGAAGGCATGGAAGGTGTCGCCAAGTGGATGAGAAGCAGTTGCCTACAAATCAATACTGACAAAACAGAAGTACTCATCATGGGCCTACACCCCGATGCCTGGAATGACACCTGGTGGCCCCAGCCTCAGTAGCCCACTTGCACCCACAAACCACGCACGCAACCTCAAAATCATCCTAGACTCCGAGCTCAAAATGAACTGCCCGATCAACTCCGTCACATCCTCCTGGTTTCACATCCTCTGCCTCCTATGGAAGACCTTCAAATGGATCCCCCTCAAGCACAGAAAAACTGCCACCCACGTCCTCATCACCAGCAGACTCGACTACTGCAACACACTCTAAGTCAGAATAAACAAAAACCTCACCCGTAAGCTACAAAACATCCAGAACGTCGCCACAAGACAGATCCTCAACCTATCACAACACTGCCATATCTCCCAACACCTACGCACACTCCACTGGCTTCCCATCCAGGCTAGAATCACCTTCAAGATCCTCACCCTCAACACCAGACCGGCATCCCTCAACAGCCAAATCAATTTTGTACAAATGCACCCCAAATAACCCTACGATCAGCCAAGCTCTCCTATGCCGTATTTCCTGCACCAGAAAGACCAGATCAGGAGGCCGCTCCTTCTTCCTCTCGGCCAGAGCATGGAACGCCCTTCCGCTCCACCTCAGGCAAACAACATCACTCCCCATCTTCACGCGAAACCTCAAAACGTAGCTCTTCGACAGACCGTGATGAACTGGAAGCTGCACCTCCCCTCCCCCCCAGCGCCTTGAGACCGTTACGGGTGAGTAGTCGTGCTTAATAAACCTGTGATTGATTGATTGATCTGGTGAATTTAAGGATACAGGATGCAAGGTGATGGCATAGATAGAATATTGACTTACACTTGGGGCTCACACAAAGTTACAGCAAAATATGTTTCAATTCTGTCTCAACTGGGCTGCATAATATACTTGTGAGTGCCAAAATTGATCCCAAACATGTTGCAATGTATATTAAATTTAGCAGCCAGATTACTACCACTGTTAAAGTCTAGGACGATGTCACCCCAGCTGCCAAGACTGCTCTGGGTCCAAGTCTCTCTCTCAATGGATCATGTTATAGGCACTGTAAGTTACAGACAGAGCTCTGAAAGGAATTGCAACAGGCTTCCTCAAACACAAATTTCATAAGCAACTCCATAGATTCACCAGGAACCATGTGTTGGTTACAGAAAATACAGGGTATTACACCCTCCACGCAATGTCTCATGCATGAAGTACCCCATCACTTCTTACATACCCTTGAAACATTGGTAGACATACTAGAAGCAACATATTCACCACAACACGATCAGTGTGTCAGGAGCTCATCCAGATCACACACTCATCCAGTTCTCACACAGGAGATGCTGCAGCGATACACCTCTCCAACCACACGTACAGGTCCGACTGTAACTCCCTGGGACACACGTCCTATACAAATACTATATTACAAAACATAGCATGAGGAGACAATAACAAGGACTGACAGGTTCTGACTAAAAGTCAAATGTCTAAAAGAATTCAACAAAACCTATGATTATATTAGATTGGGAATAGGGAACTAGAAATGTACTATCATGAGAAAGGGCAGTGTATCAAGGCAGGGGCAAAGGTGAGAACTCAGGGATATCAGGGGGGAAATAAACAAGAGAAGGGTTGAGGCAGAAATCATGATGTGAACTGTCACAGAAGTTGGGAGGAGCAGTGGAAAGTGACTGATCTTGAAGGCCTGTGACTGACGTCAGGGAAATTCTGCAATCAACCATGGATATGTCAAAAATGTGGGTTTTTTTCTGACTAGGAAAAACTGACAGCTTTTGGTTTAAAAATAGGCTTTGTATGTTAATAGGTGGAAATCGGCCGTGCTGACCTCACTGGAAGAACTTGCTAAGCTGCATCTGACGGGTTGCACTGGGGGGGCTCTAAATTGTTCTCACTCTTCAGAAGTGATAGTCTGTAGGTTGTGATTTTAGAGTTCAGAACTTCACACTTGATACAGTAGCTTTTTTCATATAACCATATGGCATATCAGTTGAATGCTGAAGGCTTGCCTTCTCCAGTGCTTTTATGGTGGTCCAAGGAAAGAGGATGGGTGCTATGAGCAAAGCACAGAGACAAAACAAAGACAGAGAAGGATATAGTCCGTGATTCGGGTATGCCAAGATCTAAGGGCCCGATTCACAGAACTAACTTAAGACAAAATCCTAAACTTACTACTTTTGGTATTCACAGAAGTTAGGATTTTGTCTTAAGTTTGTCTTAAGACAGACTTAAGACAGACTTAAGACAAAATACTAACTTAAGTCTGTCTTAAGTCTGTCTTAAGTCTGTCTTAAGTCTGTCTTAAGACAAACTTAAGACAAAATCCTAACTTCTGTGAATACCAAAAGTAGTAAGTTTAGGATTTGATTTTGTCTTAAGTTAGTTCTGTGAATCAGCCCCTAAGCCACTGAAGCTAAATCCCCGGCAATACACAGTGTTGTGGTGCTAAAGGGACTGGCTACCTCAAGTAAAGTTCATCACAGAGATTCGCAAAGCTGAGTTGCACTCTTTGCTATGGATTTGTTCATTTGAAAGAGCTTAAGATCAGATCCCCAATGGAATATCAACCACACCACATTTGTACACAGTTGATTGATTCCCACAGCTTTGCACCAACTATGAGAATTTATAAAAAAAAGAAAAAGCCTTGTTTGTATAGTTCAGTTCACATTGATCAGCTATTCCACATTATACAGTAAAGAATCCAAGGCCGAGATTTCCGACACGTACTATCCCAGATTATCATTTAGAGATTCCGAGTGTACAATTTCCTCTGCCGTACTATCCCTACTTATCCAGTAGAGGAACTAAGTGTAGAATTCTCTCTGCTATATTATCCTGTATTATTCATAATCATCCCATAGAGGATAAAAAAAACTAGAATTTTCTCCGCTATACTCATAGTAGCATACAGGCAATTCAAATTTAGCTCTCTGAACTCAACTTTAATGGCTTTACAATAAAACTCCCCCCCCAGGTAAATCCTTGAGATTCTAAACTGACAAAATGAGACTTATATTGATCACCCCCAATATAAATGGTAGAACAGGACATCAATCTTTAAAGAGAAGATAAAATCATTTCCAAATCCTGTTGACGTTTATTCATATTGAAATGCTGAGTGCTCTCTGGATATGACTTTGGAAAGGCTGCAGTGTTAGCACGGATCCATGTCGGCCGAACCCTCCCTAGTTATCCAGTAAAGGTTTCAAGAGTGGAATTCCCTCCACCGTACAATCCCTAAATATCCAGTACAGAATCCAAGGGAAAAATATCTTCCACTATATTACCTCTAATTATCCATTAGAGTATCCAAGTGTAGAATTTCCTCCACCATAGCAGAGGATCCTAGGGTCAAACGTCCTCCACCGTATTATCCAAAGGTAGAATTTCCTCCATCACTCTAGTCCAAATTAAACAGTATAGGGTCCAAGGGTTGAATATCCTCCACCATAATTCCCAGGGGTAGAACTTCCTCCATTGTACTACAGTACAGGGTCCAAGAGTCAAATTGTCTCCACTGTACTATCCATGAACAGAATTTGCTCCACCACACTATCCCTATTTGTCCACTTGAGGACCCAAGAGTAGAATTTCCGCCACTACACTGTCTCTAATTAAACAGTAGAGGATCCAAGAGTCAAACATCCTCTGTGGTACTACCCATTGGTAGAATTTCCTCAATTGTACTACCCTTATAATCTAGCGGCTCCAATGGTAAAAGTTCCTCCACCATACTATCTCTGAGGTGCAGGAAATTCAATCAGTGGATTCACTACCACATAGGAGGATTTTGCAATTCCGATTCAATTCAGAAGGCTCTCAGTTATATTCAATATCAATGGCTTTTTAGCAAAATCAAATCTCTAATACAAGCTCATATATTGACTATGTGTGGTCACTATATACTCACAAATGGAGCACTGCAATTCCCTCTATGTCTACATATATCACCTTTGGTTATTTCGCACTTATACAGACCTTTATTCCATCCAGTACCCAAATTACAAAGTCTCAAAGATTGTCAGATGTCTTTGAAACCAGCCTTGGAGGCTTAGAAGACTTGCTGCATAAGGTAGTCCACCATGTGAGCTGTCTGTAGCATTGTAATAGCATACACACCTTCTGTCTAATTGCTTTCAAGAATTCACCTTTAGTGATTTGAAGAGTTGGAGGCCATAAACCTCATGCCACATAGAAAAGGTAATTCTGTAGGCTATAAATAATAGAGTAATCTACAAAGAGTTGTTCAAAATAGAAACTATTAAGCAACTAAGGTATTTAACTTAATAGGAAGGGTTAAGTATATGGTGAGTTTATGTAGGACACTGTGCAAAACAGATTGCCTCTAGATAAATTCACATTTTTTAACTTCTTTGTACTAATCCACAGTTAAGAACCTGATCCACTTCCTGGTAAGAGCACTGCAGCAGTAGCTTGCAGGGCTCCTTTTCTATCACTTAAATCCTGTATTGACAGATCTTGATCTTGAATGAATGAATATTGTATTTACAAAGCACAACTATTGCTCCCAAAGAAGCGTCTTGGCGCTAGGTGCATAGGAACAGAGTTTGTGAAAGCTAAAATGGGGCAAAAGCTTAACTTTACCGGATGAGTGCCTGGCACAATGAATCAGAGGATGACAACATCCAGGTTTTAAGAAGTTTGTTAAACAGGGGTTCGGAGTCAATACATCTCAACTGTTTGCCCCCAGTGCCTACAGAGATTTGCCACCCTTGGTCTTACGGCTAAAGGTAGGGGGGTTTGAGAAGGTCGGCCGGAGAGGATCTCAAGGTGCGAGAGGTGGTGTCATGGGTGAATCTGGAAGCTATAAATTAGGGTCCTCCTGCTCTATAGGCTCTAAAGGTGAGCACAAGAATTTTGAATTGGACCCTCTTACGTAGAGGGAGCCAATGGAGCGCTCTACGGGCAACTGAGGCGGAGGCAGCAGCGGCTCCTCCGCTATGGCGGAGGAGCTCCGCCCCACCAGCACTTTAAAAAATTTACCTAGAAGCATGATCTCCAGTTTGTCCGTGTTGCATTTAAGATGGTTGGACCGCATCCACCGGGTGACCTCAGTTAAGCAATGTTTAAGGTTCAACTCAGAGCCAGTGGATGCTTTGTCTAAAGCCAAAATAAGCTGTGGGTTGTCTGATGTGGTTTCAATTCCATAAGAGGAGATCAACATAATAAGGTTGGCCATGAATATATTGAACAGAGATGGGCCCCTGAAGTGATGGTTTTTTCAGATGATAGAAAAGGTCCTAACACCACCTGCAGTCTGAGAGAAAGGATTTCAGCCAGGCTAAGGCCAGGTGGGAGATGCCACAGTTTTTGATACGCTGCAATGAGATGTTTTTCAAAATTAAATCCTGACTAAGTTCATTACAGATTTCAGATGAGTGGCGGCTACAGAATCGGTTCTGTGGTTGTCACCTGTGGGGCAGCTCAGACTGGACTGCTCCTATTAAAGCAGGACCAAGGCTGATTTGCATGATGTTGGTTCTTGTCTGAGGTGGCCTGGAAGACAAGCTCAGAGTAATTACCCGTGGCTGAGATTATTTCACGCTATCCACCCATCACGCTTTTGTTTTCGTCAGTGCAAAACCCTAAGGGCCTCATTTATGAGGCTGTGCGTCACTTTTACAATGCCGCTGCGTCACTTTTTGTGACGCAAAAGCAGCATAGAAAATGTGCCTTGTTGCACCATATTTACAAAGTGACGCATCTAGGTAGATGAGTCACTTTGTAAACCCCTGCGCCACATTATACCTGCGCCAGGTATAATGTATGCAGGGGGGCGTTCTGACGCAACCCAGGGTCATAGAAGTGACGCAGTGAAATCTATAAGATTTCACTGTGCCACTTCAAGGACACAAATGAGTAAATTTCTTACGCCTACCTCACAGCAGGCGTAAGACTGACGCAGGCCCTTTCACATGGGGCTTGCCCCATGAGAAAGGACACATTGTTGGAGTTGCGTCACTTTTATGACATACTCCAGCAATGCGTCACTTTTGCGCCATACAGATACGTCAGAAATACTGACGTATCTGTAACTCCTTGCGCCATGATGCGTCATACTGTAAATATGACGCATCATTGGTCTCGCAACGAGGGCGCAGTGAAAAGTGATGCATCGCTGTTTTCACGCAGCAATGCGTCACTTTTCATAAATGAGGCCCCTAGGGCCACCAGTATGCCCAGAAGTGAGTCCTTCGCTGACTCTGGCTTAGGACACATGATGTAAACTGGACTGAGGGTGTATGAGAGTCTGTTTATAGGGCAACTTGCTTTTGGACTTTGGTCTGAACTATTCCTATTGGATAAGGAGCAAAGTTGATTTGCATATGGCAATATCCTGTCCCGATGGCATGGTGGGAAAAAAGTGCTGAACAGGACTGTGGACAAAAGTAATTACCAGTCTCTGAGATTAATTCAATCAATCCACCCATAACTGTTCTGTTTTACTCACTGCAATGCCCTAAGTGTGACGGGCTCACTGTGCACTAGAAATTAAGCAACACCCTACTGATAATACTCACGGGGCATATGATAAAAAAAGCGTTAAATATCGCTGAGCGGGCTTGGCGCGGATTTGCTTAACTCCGACTATCGCCGGATTTGAACGCCGAGATATTGCCTTATTTACAACGCATATATCCACGACGATATTAAATCCGGCAATAGCGGCGAAATCCTCGAACATCACTGGAAATCCAGCGCAACACAGAAGCGATCAGGTATTCCTTGCAAATAGGGAGATGTGGATTCAGCCATAAAATCCACCTCCCATCATATGTATAGCTAAGTCTGCTTTTTTGCAGATGTTAGCTTTCGGCGATATCCGCGTTTAGCGCAGATTTTAACGTCGGTATTGGTGTCCTGGGCCAGCTTGTTGATAGGGAAAAGTGCTGTTAGCCATGATTCCCGTGTTGTGTTTGAAGGAAACGCCCACTTTGCATCTCATCTCAGTAGAATTGCAAAGCGAGACATCGGTAAAAAGGCTGCTAACATGCTCTAATGCATGTTAGCACTACCTTGTAAATAGGGCTAAAACAATATTTCCGCTTTTTGGGCTTTTAAAGCCAAAAAAGCGGAGCTAAGGCCCTTCATAATATGCCCCCACATGTTTGAAGTTGCTTGCGTTCCCTTTTCAAAGGGGTGTGGCCTGGCAGTTTGACTGGACTGTTGCTATTGGAGCAAGACCAAGACTGATTTGCATATCCCTGCTTCCTGTCTGAGGTTGCATGGTAGGTAGAATCAATACACTGCAATGCAGTCCAGGGGGCTTACCAGAGCTAACATTATCCACCCATTACTTTTTTGTTTTCCTTGGTGCGATGATTATGGCCAAAAGGGGAGTCCTCTGTTCAGTGTGCCACAGAGCTCAAGCTGCACCAAACTGATGAGGCCCACTTAGGCCAAAAGTAGTTTGCAGTTCCTTCTGTTCCTCTTCAAGGGGCCTGGGTTGTTCCTATCTGAGCAGGACCAAGGTTGGATTGCATATGGCTGGTTCCTGTGTGAAGTGCACTGTGGGGAAAAAATGATTAGGCTTATTTTTGGATGCCAATCTGAGCTTGTACAAGAACTCTCAATGTGGAATCACCAGCAGCAGCTGAGACTGGTACAATAATTTGTTTTTCCACTAAACTGAAGTGCTAGTGAGGCAAGAAGTATTTAAAATCTAGCATTACCCACAATGCACTTCACTCTGGTTCCACTGACCATCTCGGTGGAAAACTTCAGACCACTCACTTCCACCTCCTTGACATTTTCACAACGTTCAAAAATACAAAGATACTAAAGCAATTCTTCAAATGTGACCCCAGGGGATGGTACTCCTTTTTTTCTGGACAATAAGACAGTTTCCTTTTATGAAACACAAAAAAATATTTGTAATTGTTGTTTCAATGCCACCTCACACCCTGAGGGTCTCATATGTGTACCACATTAGCTTATCTCTGGAAGGTCTTAATTCTGTAGTTGAAAATGATATATATGTATATATACCAAACTCTTCCTCACTGACTTTTTGTTTCTTAATAAACACCACCCTGCTCATGTATCTATATTTCTCACAGCACCTATGCAATCCATGATTTGTTTACACTGTATGGCCTTACTTTCTCCATATTATTGTTTAATTTGGTTTTCCTTCTACCAATGAGTAGTAAATCGTCCTTGTGTAAAGTGCTCTGTCACTTGCTGGGGTCTAGTCTGTGCTTCAGAAAACTGTCAATAAATAAATTGCATATCACATTTTCATCCTTAGAGGTGGACTCCCCGCATCCCTCAACATGCTGATGAAGCAATAGCAACAGGTCAATATCTGGGTTTTTGTTACAGGTGCCAAGATGCTTCAGTCTCCACATAAAGACCCAGAGACAGGAAGTTGGCTATAGGCCCGCCCACTGTTGCCGACTTCCTGCCTGCACCAATTAAGCCCACATGGGGAGGCTCGGCTCATAACCAGAGCCACTGGAATTATGTGGTAGGGCAGCTCAAAATTATGTGGCAAGGTCATCTGAATTATGCACCAAGAAAAGGCAAATTATACGGCACAATGTTTGATAATATTCATTATTTTTTTCACTTTTATTCATAGTAATACAGTCTGAGCAAAGATTTCATATTTCATAAATATAGAAATAAGCAAATGAAAGATGGCCAATTAATCTTTGCATAGGGCCTCCCACTGCGTGCAACCATGATGCTGCGTTTTAGTAGCTTTTGGTCCGTTTGAGCTAAAAACATGTTTTGGGTTAAAATCTGCAGATTATGCAGCAGATGATGAATGACGTGGCAAATGTGATAAATTCATAATTATGCAAAAAAAGATGCAGCAGCAGAACCGCATAATTCAAGTAGTCTTGCTCATAGCTGTGCCAGAGGTTGCACAGCTGTTTGCATGCAGGACCACACGCCTAGTTTCCACAGATCTAGCAATGTGACGCGGTCACACAGGACAAATTATACCAGCTGCTTCAAAACATGTAGGGCCTCATTTATGAGGCCGTGCGTCACTTTTACGCCGCCGGTGCGTCACTTTTTGTGACGCACCAGTGACGTAAAAAATGCACCTTGTTGCACCATATTTGCAAAGTGACGCATCTATATAGATGCGTCACTTTGTAAACCCCTGCGCTACATTATACCTGCGGCAGGTATAATGTATGCAAGGGGGGCGTATTGACGCAAGAAAAGGTCGTAGAAGTGACGTAGTGAAATCTATAAGATTTCACTGCGCCACTTCTAGGACACAAATGCGTCAATTTCTTACACCTGCCTCATGGCAGGCGTAAGACTCACGCAGGCCCTTCACATGGGGCTTGCCCCATGTGAAAGTACACATTGCTGGAGTTGCGTCACTTTTGTGACACACTCCAGCAATGCGTCACTTTTGCGCCATACAGATACGTCAGAAATACTGACGTATATGTAACTCCTTGCGCCATGATGCGTCATACTGTAAATATGACGCATCACTGGTCTCGCAAGGAGGGCGCAGTGAAAAGTGACGCATCGCTGTTTTCACGCAGCGATGCGTCACTTTTCATAAATTAGGCCCGTAGAGTGGGATAGAGATTCTTGTATGTCCACTAGTCATTCTGTGAAAATTCCCACTGCTAAAGAAATATAATGTGTCCTTTAATTGTAGCCTTTGATTGACAAATACATGTAAAACCAAATTTGACATTTGTAGGATAATTTGGATCAGAAGACAAGCTGTAAAAACAGAATTCAGACACCATGTACTGTGATAGCAGTTTTTTGCATGTATGTTGTTATCTGTTTATAATAGCTGCAGTGCATTTGTGTGGGATACCCATTGAGCTGGAGAGCCGAAACATTGCACTTTTGCACGGTCCAGACTCAGCTTCAAAGGATGAACTCACTTCTCAGGAGGGATGAGGGAGACCTGAACCTGCCAAGAGATCATTTGTTGGTCAGTAAATCTAGGAACAACGGGGCATATTATCAAGGGCATTATCGCCGCTTTTCATGGATTTTTTCCCGCGAAAGCGGCGATAATTTTACCGCCCTATTAGCAAGCTGTGGCTAACTGATGTTAGCGACAGCTTGTAGGCGATAGCGAGCGGTTTGGGGCCCGCTTTGCATGTCAGCGATATTTATCGCTAATGACATGCAAAGTGGGCGCACCCAACCTGTTAGCGACTGAAAGCAGTCGCTAACATCGCTATCGCCTATTATCAAAGCAGGCGAAGCGATAAAAAAATTTGCGCTAAGCGCAAATATCGCCAAAACCTGACGCCTGCTCAGACCACTTCTTAGCCTGTATATCCAATGGGAGGTGGATATTCAGGTTAAGACCGTATCGGCGTTAATGCCTGAATATCGCTGGATTTCCAGCTATATTCACGCATTGAGCCGCTATCGCCGGATATTTTATCGCATTTGAGATAAACGTTGCTAATAGCACGTTATCTCTGATGCGCAGCGATAAAAAAAATATCGCTAAGCTCATTTAGCGATAAATATCGCTAGTTGTTGATAATATGCCCCAACGTCTTCTGTTCAGAGAACAGGCCAACAGAGACCACACGTCCAGGCACCTTCTTTGTGTGGGAGTCCAGAGTCCAGTGAATACAAGGGCAGGAATTTCTTTTGTGTTGAAGAAGAATGAATGAATTACTTTTTGTATAGTGCAGCAATTACCCAAGGCAGGGGATCCTAGCACTAGATCGGAGAACAATACTTCAAGCAGGCTATTTACTCAAGTTTGAAGAGACAAGTTTCCAGTTTTTTTTCTAGGTTTCCCTTTCAGAAGCCTCTAGACCAATGTTTAGTGGGTATCATTCCATTTGTTTGGCGGCTAAAAAAGAGACGGGCAGCCACCCATCTGGGTCAAGGAGATACAAGGCACTTTGAGGAGCTCAGAACCTGAAGGGCCTGATTCACAGAACTAACTTAAGACAAAATCCTAAACATTTTGGTATTCACAAAAGGCACCTACTCATTTTGGTATTCACAGAAGGCACTTACTCATTTCGGTATTCACAGAAGGCACTTGGGGCCCGATGTAGGTCAGTCGGTAACGGCCGAAAATCGGTATTTTCGGCCGTTACCGATCGGTAAATAGGTGATTGGCATGTAGGGGGCTTTATTTTACCGAATCGGTAAAATTACCGATTCGGTAATTTTACCGATTCGGTAAAATAAAAAATCGGTAAATTTACCGAATCTGAGCCACCCATATGTAGGTGGGACTCTTCAGAGTCCCAGGAGCCTTACCGAATCGGTATTTTACCATCAAATCCAATTTGATGGTAAAATACCGATTCCGGTGTGCATGCACATGTGTGCATGCACACCTATGCCATGTGACAGGCAGACCTGCCCTTAGGGCATGTATGCCTGCCACATGGCACCCGAGCCTGTTTTGGGGGTGCCAGAGGGTGTCAAAGTGACACCCCCTGCACCCTTGTGAAAATCAGTATTTACCAATTCAGTAAATACCGAATCGGTAATGCCCATGCATTCCTATGGGCTTCGGAATGCATAGGAATGCATGGGCATTACCGATTTGGTATTTACCGAATCGGTAAATACCGAAATCATCCGATTCGGTATTCCTGTACATTTCTTGAATACCTACATGTCGACCCCATAGATTTACCGATTTTTAATTACCGAATCGGTAAAATTCGGTAATTTAAAATCGGTAAATCTATTTCACCTACATCAGCCCCTTACTCATTTTGGTATTCACAGAAGGCACTTACTCATTTCGGTATTCACAGAAGGCACTTACTCATTTTGGTCTTCACAGAAGGCACTTACTCATTTTGGTTTTCACAGAAGGCACTTACTCATTTTGGTTTTCACAGAAGGCACTTACTCATTTTGGTATTCACAGAAGGCACTTACTCATTTTGGTTTTCACAGAAGGCACTTACTCATTTTGGTATTCACAGAAGGCACTTACTCATTTTGGTTTTCACAGAAGGCACTTACTCATTTTGGTTTTCACAGAAGGCACTTACTCATTTTGGTTTTCACAGAAGGCACTTACTCATTTTGGTATTCACAGAAGGCACTTACTCATTTTGGTATTCACAGAAGGCACTTACTCATTTTGGTATTCACAGAAGGCACTTACTCATTTCTCTATTCACAGAAGTTAGGAGTCCTAACTTTAGGACTCCTAAATGCCTTCTTTGAATACCAAAAGTCTTAAAGTTATGATTTTCTCAGTTTAGGAGTCATAAAGTTAGGACTCCTAACTTATGTGAATACCGAAATGAGTACAGGCCCGGACTGGCCGTTGCGGGCACCGGGCAATTCCCCGGTCGGCCGCGAGGGTGAGGGCCGTTTTTGGGCCCCTGGGGGCCGTTTTTGTGACAGGGCCGTTTTTGCAGCAAAGCTGCAAAATCGGCACTGTAACAAATTCGGCGGAAAAGCGGCCCTGGTAAAGAGCTCGGTGGCATCCCCCCTCCCCCTGGGGGAGGAGGGGGGGCCGGCCGAGCACTTTGCCAGGGCCGGTTTTGGGGTTCCCAGTCCGGCCCTGAATGAGTAAGTGCCTTCTGTGAATACCAAAATGGTAGTAAGTTTCGGATTTTGTTAATTCTGTGAATCGGGCCTGTTTATTTGTGCTAAATGCAGCATTCATCTGCCATTAAATCCCCCATCAAATCTTTTACCCGTTCAAGACGCTGTCACTTTGGGTACGTTTCACCCTATATTGTGAGACTCATCCCTAAAACCTCTGCATAATTGGGCAAAATAAACGCACAGTAATTGTGACCCTTTGTTTGCTATTTTTCCATGATATTTGGTCTACAGTATCATTGTAGTGGCAAGTTTACCTCTTTACTAAATATTTAAGTCCTGCTGAAGACCCCCAAGAATTGCAATTTGGGGTCCAAACGATCTACAGCTATTTTAGCTGCTTCATCAACATGCCATTGTAAATCTTGAACTGTATT
Source organism: Lissotriton helveticus (assembly GCF_964261635.1). Lineage (NCBI taxonomy): Eukaryota > Metazoa > Chordata > Amphibia > Caudata > Salamandridae > Lissotriton > Lissotriton helveticus. The sequence goes on along the minus strand of NC_136072.1, from coordinate 30,688,708 downwards.
TTCAACCTAGATGTAAAATACACCAGAACTGTTACAAATTGTTATATGTTGCCTGTGAAACTTTGTGTTTTATTAAGTGAACTCCGTTCCATGTATTTTTCTGTAACCACGAGATCTACCACATGGATAAGTTATTTAACACTGACGTAATATAAAGATCTGACCATCAAACATACATGATACTTATCTTAAATCATCACGTATATGTTCTCTGTGAAGTTTTATATTAATTATGTAACCTTGTTTCTATATATTATTGCTTGGATATGAATTTACCTCAAATAAATGAAAAGACAAGAGGCACTTGTCACAACATGATCAAGTTGGTTTAACCCCTTGCATGCTCGTGACGGAACCATTCCATCACGAGCCACGGTGGTGCAGTGCTGTGATGGAATGGTTCCGTCACGGCCCGGCCGCCGCGCCTGTGCGGTGCTGATTTTGCGCCTGCGCTGAGCGTTCTATTAGGCGGGTGGGGCCGTGACGGAACCATTCCGTCACAAGCACAGCGCCACCGCGGCTCGTGACGGTGTGGTTCCGTCACGAGCATGGCTGCGCCACGCGGCCCTCCCTCCCCCCTAGCGGCGCCGCAGCGGAATTACCGCAGCAGCCGAGGGGTTAATTAAACGCTGTGGCCAGACAGCCTGGACAGGATGCATCTGCTCAAAATCTCTCAAAGTTTTGGCTGTCCATTTATACAGTTCATGAGGTAAAATAAAGGAATTTTCTACATTCCAAAAAGCCTCTCAGTTGTAAATCAACAAGTGTGGACACCTGATAAGGACACACATGGCTCGCGACCTCAGGGAGAGCTAGTGTGGACCAGTAAGTATGTGTCAAGATGTCCGGCAAGCGGAGCGCATGATCACTACATCTGGTGTGTCTGTCAAGTCCTGATTGGTTAAGTGTGCCTCTCTACATGTGGTATTTAGCTTTCTGGTATATCTGGGGTACCTGAGCCTTTGACCAACCAGGTTTTATGGGGGCCAATTATCTCAGACTTGTTTGTGCTGCAACTACATATCTGTGGAGTCGATCAGGTTTTTCCCTGGGTTCATGTTTATCTTCGGGTTACGGGGATCCCCTCCTGTGGCCTGTTGCTCGATAGGTGTGAACAAGGCAAAGCCAAAGGTGATGATGGACGGAGTGTTATACATTGCAAGCACTCACCCCCAGTCACCTGATCTGGGTTGAATCCATCATCATTCTTTAGCTCACTCGGCCACCCCAGTTCAGACATGGCCATATGCAAATCAGCCTTGACTCTGTGCCTCATGGGAACAGTCCAGCCCGAACTGCGAAGCCATGTCCTCCCTGGACGGAAACAAGCTTCTGAGGACCGGTTTCTGGCATTCCAGCCGTCTTCAGCCCGGCTTGCTTGAATCCAGTGGCAAAGTGAGCAAGGGACTCACGTCTGAGCATACCCTGCCACACTTATGGCGGCTAAAAGCGGTACAAATGGGGGTGGTGATGGACGGAGCATCTGAATCAATCAAACACTTACACCCAGTCAAAAGATCTGGGTTTAATCCATCACCGTTCTTTAGCCCACTCTGCCACCCCAGTTCAGACATGGCCATACGCAAATCAGTCTGACCCTGTGCCGCATAGGAACAGTCCAGCCCGAACTGCCAAGCCATGTCTTCCCTGGACCGGAAAAAAACATCCTGGGACCGGTTTCTGGATAATCACCCATCAACAGCCAGGCTAGCTTGAATCCAGTGGCAAAGTGAGCAAGGGACCCACGTCTGGGCATACCCTGCCAACTTAGGGCGAACAAAGCAAAACCAAAGGGGATGATGGATGGAGTGTTGGACTCGATAAGTGTGGGCATGGGTCGCAGAACCTGCCTGACCACATACCTCTGGCTCAGTGAAGTGTGTAGCTCATACTAAGAATACAGATTTTGTGTCACAAGGTAATAGATATGCTGATGAAGTCGCACGCTATTGTGCTGAACAAAGTTATTCTTTCTCAAAGGTGGAAATAGAAGGTGCAGAAGAAAAGACTGAACTAAGTATGATGTTAGAAACTGTAGACACTTGGGAGGATTTAAGAATAATGCAGGAGAACGCACCTGAAACAGAGAAAAAGGCATGGGAAATAGCAGGTTGTGTGCGAAGTGAAATGGATTTTTGGGTTTCAGCAGATGGGAGAGCTGTGTTACCTGAAGAATTAGCTAATCCCATGGCGAGAGAAATACATGGTCCAGTACATCTAGGAAGGGATGCTATGATGAGAGTGTTTAGGCAAACTTGGTATTGCCCTAAATTTAGAATAGCAGCAGAATCAGTATGTAAACGATGTGTTACTTGCCAACAGCTGAACGTAGGCAAACGAACACCAGTCACACTGAGTCACATTGGGAGGTCGGGGGGGCCTTTCAATAGAATGCAACTAGATTTCATCGAAATGCCAAGAGTCAATCGCCTTCGGTATGTGTTGGTGATTGTATGCGTATTTTCCAGATGGGTTGAAGCGTACCCTACACGTAGGTGCGATACACTCACAGTAGCTAAATTGTTGCTCAGGGAGTTGATACCGCGCTTCGGGGTGCCTGCCTCTTTGGAATCTGACAGAGGAAAACATTTTAACAGCGAAATAGTGAAGATGTTGTGCTCCACACTGAATATCGATCAAAAGCTGCATTGTAGTTATCGACCAGAAGCTTCAGGAATTGTGGAACAAGTGAACGGCACGTTGAAGAATAGATTGGCTAAAGTAGTGGCATCCACATCTTTGAGTTGGCCAGATGCTCTTCCTTTAGTGCTTATGAGCATGCGCAGCACACCTGATAGGAGGACAGGTCTCTCTCCCCACGAGATCCTGATGGGGAGGGCCATGAGACTTCCTACAGTTCCAACTACTGCTCTATTGAATATTACAGATGATCTGATCTTGGATTATTGTAAAGGACTGTCTGACGCCATCCATTCTGTGTCCCTTCAGGTGCATGCGGCTGAAGTTCCAGCAGCGAGGAACCTGTGTCATGACCTGAACCCAGGGGACTGGGTCTTAGTTAAAAAACACGTCCGGAAGAACTGCCTAGATGTTCGCTGGCGTGGGCCCTTTCAGGTAATCCTGATCACGAACACCGCGGTGAAGTGCGGGGGGCTGCCAAATTGGATCCATGCATCCCATACTAGAAGAGTTCCAGCACCTCTAGAAGGAACAGCTCCCATCCCAGACGAAAGCCCGGAAGTGGAAGAAGAGTCGCAAGAAGGGATTGAGGCAGCTGAGGGGGTGTCGGAAGAAGTTGGGAACGCATCGGATTCAGAAGAAGAGCGAAGGCAGGACGGCAGTGAGACAGAAGACGCAACTGAAGGAGAGAGCAGAAGTGAATACGACTCAGACTCAGATCCGTATCGGAGCGACCAAGAACCAAGTGGGAGGACAAGAAATAGGAGAATAAGGCTTGGAGCTGCCACTTGGCCAACAAGGAGAAGAAGGCTAAGTTTGAGGTCGGCCCAGGAAGAAACGCTTACTCCTATATCCGAAGACTCAGATCCAGAAGAAGATATCCAGGATCAAGCCGAGGAGGGTCTTAGAAGATCAAGGAGGGTGCGAGTGCCTAGTAGAAGATACTCTACTCCCGACTGGACCTACCTCGTTGCAGATGTCTGGGAGACACAGAACAGGGAGGATCAGGGAAGTGGAACTGATCAGAACTGACCCGATCATCACAGTGCAAATAAGGTTTCTACTACCAGGAGCGGAGACCGAAAGGTTGCTGACACTCAACATCGTTCATCCTGCTCTCCTGAGTGGAATAAGAAAATTGATTTTAGAGACAGTTGAGTTTCCAGTTTGCTGTTCACGATATCCAATATTGGAGGGAACTCTTCTTCGTTTGGAAATGCTTGAGCGAATAGTAGAAATGCTAGGAGCGCTTATTGTTGTGGATTAATACCATAGTGTGAATGTCTTCAAAGGGGCGCAGAACTGGAAAGGTGAAGAAAGTGATCTTGATTAGAACGGACCCCTTTGTAATTGTGGATGTAGAACTGATAGTACCAGGAGTGGAAATTGAAAAAACGCTAACTCTCAATTTTGTCCGTCCACTTGTCTTGAGCGAAATAAGGAGAATAATCCTAGAAAAAGTTGACTTTCCATGTTGTGGTACGAACTGTCCAGAACCTGAGGGAATGATACTTCGGATGGACATTTATGAAGAAGTAGTGTCACTCCTTGAGTCATACATAACTTCAGACGAAAAAAAGACTGTTGAAAAGAAATTGTAAAAACTTGTTGCAAGATAACCTAGCGCCGAGTGGAAGAAGAAAATTGGTAGGGGTTTCATTTTAGTGGATGGAGAAGGGCTAGGGTTGTCTATTTTCTACTGGACTTTGAACTGTTTTGCGGAAACAAATTGTCAAGCTTCCAAGTGTTCAAAGAAAGGCATTGCAAGAGAGAAAGACTTTGTTTGAAAAGAAGAAGAAGTGAATGCTAGAAGAAAGTCAAAAACTACACTGTTTGAGAACATGGAGGCTGGCAACCCGAACCGCAGGGCAAAATGTATAGCTGTTATACTTTTAGGAGTAGTGGTTTCTCTTATAATTTTAGTGGTAACTGTTTCATTCCTAGCGGGACACGAAGGGGATGAAACCACAGTTAAGGAGGATAAGGGAGTGTCAACACCGAAAACTACCATTATTAAAGAGAAGGGAAACATCAATGAGAAAGACAAAGCATTGTTAGATGCAGAAATAAAAAGGCTTCACACCGACGAGTCACAGGGAAATTACAAGTCAAATGCTTATGCTAAATTGCTTTATGAATATGTTGATGCCATGGAAGTAAAGGATTGTTATGTTTGTATGCAATTACCAGCTTCAGTGGAGGAGGGTATCAGATACCATCATCTTCCGTTGACATATGGAATAACGTGCAGTTTATTGTTGAGCATGTTTTATGGACGAGAAGGGTTCGAGTATTATTTCTCGAATTTCGACTCGACATTGCCAGAGGTTCCGAATTTCAAGCATTTGAACAAATGGGACTACTACAAAAGCGAAGACAGATTACACAAATGGTTTATTCCATGGAAAACGTTAGATACTTCACATGCTCGAAGGAACAATCTGACTTGTCAAATATCAGAAGTTGAGAAAAAGTTTATAGCACAGGTAGATACTAGATACAGGAGGCAGAAGATTTTGAAAGCATCAGGACAATGGGAAACAGATTGGACCAAGGAGGAAAGGGCACATCAAAGAAAAGGTAGTATTGGTCCAATTGCTTTGGATAAGGATAAACGGGGAAAACTGTGCATACACAGGAGTTACTCCTATTATGAAAACTTTTATGTAGGTCAAGTCCATTGTGAACATGCCTTTCAATTGGAGTATTACTCTAAGAACTTTATGAAAGGGATGCAAGCAATACCAAATGTATATTTTGTATGTGGAAGATATGCCTATGTGAAGTTACCAGATAATTGGTACGGATCATGCTATCTGGCTGTTGTCTTCCCTAAAATATATCATGTTGAGAATTTAGACACGCCTAAGAAAGAAATATCAACTAGATGGAAGCGAGGGCTGGGTGCAGCCGAGGTAGTTGGAGATGTACTAGGTGCTGCATTCCCTTTCTTAGGATTGATAATGAATGACATTAAGATCAGGAGGTTAGCTACAGTCGTAGATAGGCTATCTGCTAGTACTGCAAGATCATTGATGCTGATAGAAGGTGAGATGCAATCGATTAGGGCAATGGTTCTTCAGAACCGACTTGCTTTAGATGTTCTGTTAGCAAAAGAGGGAGGAGTCTGTAAGGCCTTGAAGGTCCAGGAATGCTGTACTTACATTCCAGACAATTCAAAGCCTCTAGAGAAGTATATACAAAACATCACTGCCATACACTACGAAATTGAGGACCAAGCAAAGGTAAATGTGTGGGAAAAAGTAGGCCATGGAATGGGTAAAGTTGGAAGTTGGTTTGCCAACTTAGGAAAGGGTATCGTTTGGTACATATTGAAACCCATCATCATAATTGTGATTTGTGTAATCACTTTGTGGGGATTGGTGCGTTTGTATCAATGTTATAGAGCAAATAGGTTACAGAGAGCTATGAAGAAACAGGAAGAAGAGTTGACAGCGATGCAGGACACTCAATATAAGAGTCTGAAAGCATTAGAGAGTATGAAAAGAGGTGGAACTGCCCTGTCTTCACTTTAAAAGGTTCTACATTTTTAATGTCTTGGTGATGATGACCCCTGAAGGTCATCAAAGGGGGGACTGAGAGAGCACAAGTTTGAAAAAAAATGTATAAGTACGCCATATTTACAAGCACGTAGTTAGTTTAAACATGTTTTGCACACGAGTGTTTTATATCCAGGAGTGAAATATACAGAGTGGTTTATATTCAGTAGTGAAACGTATAGAATGTTAAGTAGAGTAACTATAATTATAACGGTGTGAGATTAATGTAGAAATGTTGGAATATAGGTGAAAACCTCATGTTCTCATGTTAAAAGAATCATGTCCGAATTAAATGTAACTTTGAAAATCCAGTATTATGTGTAGGCCTTAGGGCAATTCACAGCAAACCTGAACGTGCTGCTAAATTAATGTGAGATAAGGTTGACATGGTTCTTCCAAAATGTACTATTGAACTTAGGGTTAAAAGTATATGCTTTATAGATGTGTTATTTTAGAAACGTATGCTAGTTAAGAATGTTTGCTGTTTAAATCAAGTTAACGTTTTAAGAGTGCAGGGACCTGCTGCATGTAAATCAAGTAGGCCAGAGGAGATAATGTCATGTCGTGTAAATCGTCATGTGCTCGTTAGAGAAGAGGTCGCGAGGTGTCCAGCACCGAGCTTTGAGAGTGTTTTATGACTAAAGATATGGTGGAGTCTGGAATTTGAGGCCCACTGCAAGACGAGCTGTATGCAGGTGCGAGGGTCCTAATCAGCTCGAATGAAAGGGACTTTGTTCAGTGGCGCCTTGCGCAGGCCTGTAGGAGTTTCCAGGAATTTCAGGGGGTATCAGCGCACGGAAGAAGAAGCCTGGGAACCAAGGTCAACTATAACGAGGGTCTTCAAGAGTACCATCATGGAGTTTACCGCGCAAAGATGTACCACGTGAGGGGCGTCCCAAGGGGCGTTCCTATCAGAAATGTGATTTGGTATTAGGGAAAGAGACCCGGGAGGAGAGCAGAGCAGATGATTTTGGGAGCCTAAGGAAGCGGATGGGTAGGCAGATAGGCTGATCAGGAGAGACCCATTATCAGAGAAGAGACAAAGAGAAGTGCGTGATCTTCTTAGGAAGTCACCACGGCTGACACCTAGAGGGTTAAGATCTTGCTAAGTAGGGATGTCATTTAGTGTAGTGTAGGGACAGACTAACCTTAATTTTCTTTTCTGTAATGACTTTGAGGTTGCAACTTGTATCCATTTTGGCAACCCTGATGGTTTTTGAGCTTGTACTTATTATTCTGTTTTTCAGACTTAGATTATTCAAGAAGTTCATGTTTATAGTGATACCAATTTACCTGTTGAATCTCATTTTGAGAAGTTTGTATCTTCAGTTATCTTTGACTTTATATTAAATCTTTAAAACTTAATTTTGGTCAGTGGTCATTTAGAGTGGTGTAAGTTCTTAAATTGATTGACTTATTGCGAGATTACCTTTTACTCCAAGACAGGTACCAACGATTCAGTCGACATAGTTTGGGATTTGGTAAAATAATTAGTAACCAGTAATCCCGCGTTAGCAGTTGGTAGCAGAGTGAGGATGGTTATCTTCTTGAGGAAGGTAATCTAGAGAGGTTAGTTTACCCCAAGGCCCGAGACGCCGAGAGACGAGCAGCGGAAGAATCGTGTGCCGAGAGGTGCAGACGGTGCGAGAAAAGCAGCAGTATCGGAGAGTGAGTATAAAAAGGGTCATGCGTGAATAGATTGCGGTGTTTTGTGTTGTATTTGTATTGTAATGTCTTGCGGAGTTGAATGCCTGTAGTGTGAATCGGAGAAGGTTGTGAGCGCGCGCAACCTGGTAAGCTGGTAACCTGGTAAACGGGTGAACTGGTGAAATCTTAAGTTCAGGCCAGAGCTTAAGTGGTTTTGGGTGTATCGAACATCCAGGGTAGTTGTCGACCATAGTACGGAGGTCACGAGGTACCATTGACCGCCGTGGATCCAAGATAGGGGGAGTGTAAGAGTGAGTGTATGAGTAACGGACGCTGGTCGAAAGTTACTGTGTGTGAGTAACCTATCGGAGAAGGCGATTGTCTGGAAGTAAACGGAAAGACATTTCGCCAAGTTAAGGTGACAACTACAGAAAGACTGTGGGCGTACAGTCAAGAAAGGTGATCGCTTGGACGGAAGTAATCATTTTTCAGAGTATGAATGGGATGCGTGCATGACCGAGGAGACGAGCTGAGAAAGGAGGGGAACTGCTGTGAAGGGGGACGGGTGACGTTAGCTAGAGCCGCGCTCTGGTTGGGCGGCTAGCGTGACGTCGGAGGAAAGTCGCGTACGGATAGGCCAGTTAGTGAGAACGGGGCTGAGATTGGTGGAATATCATCAGGAAGTAAACAAACGCGGAGAAAAGAGAAATCATGAAGTGTTTTAAGTGTTTGAAAGGGATTTTTAAACGTAAACGAAGTGAACATTATTACGGCGAAGAGGCTCCCCCAGAGGGTACACCAGCTCATTATATGGCAACGAATGTGGGGCTGCATACGATATTGTGGATTGGGGCTTGGAATAAGCTTACGGAAGGGAATGAGGAAATGCTGTTCCCGAGGTACGGGACGTTTAAATTAGAGGTGTTACATCGGCTGAAAGCAACCATGTCCTCATTGAAACCCTTGCCCAGACCAACACAGTTTGAGGCTCTTAATGCATGGATTAAGGCTGCACACGACCGAAATTTGAACAGGCGTCAACAAAGGCTGACGCGATCGGTAAGGGCAGTGCGAGATTCCAAATGGGATGAGGAGGAAAAGCGTTGGAGGGTACAGACTATTGAGGTGGAGAAAATGTATCCGATGAGGGAGGTGTCAGGAGGAGGAAACCTCATGGAAGAAGACGAGGAAAGCGAGTCGGAGGACAATCTGATAAACAGATTGTTAATGGATAGACCACCTCCGAGAGTGGAGTTGATAGAAGATAGAGGGCTCGCAAGGGAGGATGGGAATGACATAGAGGGATATACACCACTCCCTATATCGGAATGGACACCTAGCAAAGGCGGAGAAACACCTCCAAACAACACTGTACAGAGTGTAGTGGGAAGGTTTGTGGTGCAGAAAACGCCAACCACAGAAAGGGTTGAGTCTGTGGGATTGCCAGACGCTCTTCAAGTGCCTGTTACCATAGGACCCATAGTTTCGATCTATAATTCTGAGAGAGATAGAGGGGAACAACAAAGGCAATTGGATAGGGAAAGGATTGAGATGGAAAGGAGGAATAATGTGACAAATGCATGGAAACAATTGCCAGGATCAGTAACATGGAATACCCCATTAGACACAACTGTCGGTCCCAATTCAGAACAGGGAGGTCCGAGAGGACCAATGGATCTAAGGGGACCGCGGCCAAGATCTTTTTCAGAGTTAAGAGCTGATTTGAGGGAATGGGACGGGTCCATAGTATCTCCGAGTAACAGGACAAGAACGGAACCAGAGTGGGAAAGCAGGGGTAACGGGACTGTATCTCATTGTGGGGCCAGCGAAAGCAGTCAGGGCCGGGAAGGCCAAAGTCAAGAGAATAGAGGGGATGCATGTCCTACAAATCAGAGAGAACAGCCGGAACAAAATACTAGGATTGTAGAATGTGAGGAAATGTCCCGTCTCTGGGGGAAGGGAGGAGATGAGGCGGTACGGGCTTTTCAGAATAGGTTTAGGTGCCTTCATCATACACTCGGGGAAGACGTTCAACATTGGAGAAAGGAGAACAGCGATAGGTCCCGCCACGCCTTGAATAATCAGGAATCACAGGGAAGTAGGGAAGAAAGAGGGAGTAATGGAACATCTTACCCTGCATCCCGTGAAACTAGCCCGGAGGGGGAGAGAGGGGCTATGAGGCATGAAGGAGTGTTTCACCACCCACCCCGAGAAGACGGAAAGGCATGGGATCTAGAGAGATGGGAACAGGGGAGGACTCCCTATAATTCACCAATACCTAAACGTAGATCTCGGAGTTGGGATGGGAGAGATGCGGATGGAGGAGCTAAATTGAGTGTCTTGAAAGCTGAAATTAAGGCAAAAAGGCTTGATGTTACCAGTTTAAAATCAGATGTTGATGAGATAATAGATGGAACATTGCCTTTGGAAAGGATAGAATTGTATGAACAGGATGAGTTATTGTTCATGGCAAAGGATATTACTAGGAAAGCTAGAGCGTTTCATGAGAAACTGACTGATTTGGCAGACAAGTATGCTGTGGATTTGTCTAGGACAAGGGCATTGCAGAGTAACCACAGATTACAGTACGCAGACCAGGATCTAGATGAGAAGAGAACTACTGGATTAAAAACACACATAAGAGAGCTGGTAACAGGGATAAGAGTGTGGAGAGAACTGGATAAATGGGAAGAAAGGTGGTCGAAAAAGGGCACAGTTAGGCGAAGTACAAATGTGATGACCCCTGAGGGAAGGGTAATGCAGATGGAGGCATTCCCTTTGCGAGAAATATCAAACGGAAATTATGTACATGTGCCCTGGAGTAGAGGAGATTTAGCTGCATTTACCAACTCATTTCCGAAGTTGCGGGACAATCCAGTCGAATGGTATAAACAGGTAGAGAGGTTTGTCAAAATCTCGAAAGTACTGTGGATAGATTTGAACACGTTGTTTGACATCGTGGTTCCATCTGATCTGTGGACCCCTTGTAAGACTAGTGTCGAATGGCCAAATGCTGAACCATTGAGGGATGCTCGAACTAATGGACCATCTGAGATTGTCATGCGAAAGTATGAAAGGGTAATAGCATGGCTGAAAGATAAGGTACCACCACAGGACATAGATTGGGTAAAAATAGACCGAACAAGGCAAGAACCGAAGGAGACAGTTCACGAGTTTTATGAAAGATTATTGAAAACATTCAAGCAATACAGTGGACTAGATGTAATGGATCCCAAAGATATAGGGCAGTTTGTGTCAAAGTTTGTCTTGGGGTTGAGACCTGATATTTGCTTGATGATACAGCAACATTTAATCTGTTGGCAGAACAAACCACTAGATGAGATTTTACGATATGCGAGGTACTGCAGTGACGAGATAGATTCTAAAGCCAAGAATCTAAAGGAGAAATTGATGGTAGTGCAAATGCAGTCCGCTGGGAAGGGTGGCCAGCAGAAGCAGGGGATGGGACGAAAACCAAATGGTCAGAGCAAAGATAATGAAGAAGGGCAGAGACCTAGGATAGACTTTGCCACTTTAAAGAAAACGACAAAGTGTCATCAGTGTCACCAGGTGGGGCATTGGCGACGCGAGTGTCCCTTTAACCCTGAAAATGGAGAGCTAGAAGTAGAAGAACAGGTCCAAGAAGACCCAGTGCAAAAGGTGACAGTCCCAAGCAGTAAGGTGGCCAAAGGGGGGACTTCGGCTCCACGGGCCCAATTCCCACAGCCACCGAAGATAGCAGCTGGAGGAAAGGTCTTTAAACAAATGCCGCTGTTTATCGAGGAAGAAAAATGTTATTACATTGACCCATTGACAGGACAACGGGTGAGCAGTGAAGAGGATTGCACCCTCGGGGCAGTCCTAGAAGTGGATCAAAGAGGGCCATTTGTTGAGGCAGAAGTGGCAGGGTGTCCCACTACGTTCCTAGTGGATACTGGGGCTACTCGTTCGACTCTGAGATCAGCGGTGGTTCCAGACTTGCCGATGTCAGGGGAAACAATTCAGGTGGTAGGAGTCGCAAATAAAAGAATGACTAGTCCGTTGACAGAACCAGTATCTGTGAAAATAGGCAATCATATGAACGAACATCAGTTTGTGGTTTGTGACTCGAGTCCGGTATGTCTGTTAGGAAGGGATTTGTTATGCAAATTGAATTGCACCATATACTGCACCCCACAAGGAGTGGAGGTACAGACTACCGACGATGATTCTACCTTTAAGGTGGCCAATTCAAAATTCTGTGTAGAACTATATCCTACTCTGACTGTAGAAGATCTTCCACAAGATTTAAGAGATGCAGTGGCGTCAGAGGTGTGGGATTTCACAGGAGAAGATATAGGATTGATTAAAGGGGTAGAACCGGTAAAAATTCTGGTAAAACCAAATGTTGAGTTTCCAAGAACGCCTCAATACAAATTGTCCCAGGAAACGATTGCGGGAATAAAACCTGTGATCGAGTCAATGATACAGCAGGGAATACTGAAAGAAATCGTGGGCAGTCCTTGTAACTCCCCGATTATGGGTTTGCAGAAACCTAGCGGGAAGTTTAGGATAGTGCAGGATTTACGAAAAATTAACAACATAGTCGTTTCATGTTGTCCCGTGGTACCGAATCCATCAGTGATATTGTTTCAAATACCATGTCAAGCAGAATGGTTCACAGTGATAGATCTTTGTCAGGCTTTCTTTTCAATCCCATTGGATGAAGAGAGCAGGTACCTTTTCGCTTTTAAAATGGAAGATCGCGTTTTAACATGGTGTCGAATCCCACAAGGATTCACAGACAGCCCATCCATCTTTAATCAGTTGCTGAAGAAGAATCTTGAGAATCTAGTACTGCCACAGAACTCGGTTCTGGTACAGTACATAGATGACCTACTTGTTGCGTCAGAAACAGAGGAAGCTTGTAAAGTAGATTCAATTGCCTTACTGAATCATTTAGCTGAAAATGGACATAAGGTATCTCCGAGCAAGTTACAGTATTGTTTGACAGAAGTACAGTATCTAGGGCACAGGTTAGAAAAAGGGAAACGTAAGGTGTCCCCGGAGAGGATTGAGGCGATAATGAAAATGAATGCGCCTACAACACAGAGAGAAGTTAGAATGTTCCTAGGAATGGTGGGTTACTGCCGACAGTGGATAGTTAACTTTTCACTGAAAGCAAAGCCCTTACAGAAACTGACGCACAAGGAGGTGAGTGATCCGGTACCATGGGATGAAGTATGTTTGGTGGCATTTTTACAGCTGAGAGACGATTTATGTCGTGCTCCGGCTCTGGGAATGCCAGATTACGAAAAGTCATTTTCACTCTATTGCTGTGAGAGAGAGGGATGTGCTTTGTCAGTCTTGGCACAGACCCACGGTAATGCCCGTAGACCAGTTGCATACTTTTCGGCTACATTAGATCCAGTAGCCGCAGCGTTGCCCGGATGTCTCAAATCCGTTGCTGCAACGGGTGTCAGCATTGAAAGGAGCGAGAGTATTGTGATGGGGCATCCAGTAGTGGTGTATGTACCACATTCAGTTGAATTGCTAATGACCAGGACGAAGACGCAGCATCTGACCAATAGTAGGCTCACGCGCTACGAGCAAGTTATACTTGCCGCAGAGAACGTGACTCTCAGGAGATGCTCTGTCTTGAATCCTGCTACTTTGATGCCATTACCTACGGTAATAGAAGGCGAAGGATGTGAAGACCACGATTGCCTTGATGTGACTGAACTATGCACGAAACCCAGACCAGATATTGTGGATGAGCCATTGTCAGACCCCGATGAAATTTACTTTGTTGATGGCTCATGTTTAAGAGACGATACTGGTCGGTTGAGAGCAGCTTATGCTGTTTGTACCATTACTGGAGTTGTGGAAGCCACTTGCCTGGAAGGAGTACATTCCGCACAGGTAGCAGAGATTATTGCCCTAACTCGTGCCTGCATAGCAGGAAATGGAAAGAGAGTCACCATCTACACGGACAGCCAATATGGTTTCGGTGTGGTTCATGATTTCGGGCAGTTGTGGTCTCAGAGGGGTTACATGACCTCCTCTGGTTCGCCCATTCGAAATGGAGAATTTGTGCGATTGCTGATAGAAGCGTTACAAGGTCCTGTTGACATCGCGGTAGTGAAGTGTGTAGCTCATACTAAGAATACAGATTTTGTGTCACAAGGTAATAGATATGCTGATGAAGTCGCACGCTATTGTGCTGAACAAAGTTATTCTTTCTCAAAGGTGGAAATAGAAGGTGCAGAAGAAAAGACTGAACTAAGTATGATGTTAGAAACTGTAGACACTTGGGAGGATTTAAGAATAATGCAGGAGAACGCACATGAAACAGAGAAAAAGGCATGGGAAATAGCAGGTTGTGTGCGAAGTGAAATGGATTTTTGGGTTTCAGCAGATGGGAGAGCTGTGTTACCTGAAGAATTAGCTAATCCCATGGCGAGAGAAATACATGGTCCAGTACATCTAGGAAGGGATGCTATGATGAGAGTGTTTAGGCAAACTTGGTATTGCCCTAAATTTAGAATAGCAGCAGAATCAGTATGTAAACGATGTGTTACTTGCCAACAGCTGAACGTAGGCAAACGAACACCAGTCACACTGAGTCACATTGGGAGGTCGGGGGGGGCCTTTCAATAGAATGCAACTAGATTTCATCGAAATGCCAAGAGTCAATCGCCTTCGGTATGTGTTGGTGATTGTATGCGTATTTTCCAGATGGGTTGAAGCGTACCCTACACGTAGGTGCGATACACTCACAGTAGCTAAATTGTTGCTCAGGGAGTTGATACCGCGCTTCGGGGTGCCTGCCTCTTTGGAATCTGACAGAGGAAAACATTTTAACAGCGAAATAGTGAAGATGTTGTGCTCCACACTGAATATCGATCAAAAGCTGCATTGTAGTTATCGACCAGAAGTTTCAGGAATTGTGGAACAAGTGAACGGCACGTTGAAGAATAGATTGGCTAAAGTAGTGGCATCCACATCTTTGAGTTGGCCAGATGCTCTTCCTTTAGTGCTTATGAGCATGCGCAGCACACCTGATAGGAGGACAGGTCTCTCTCCCCACGAGATCCTGATGGGGAGGGCCATGAGACTTCCTACAGTTCCAACTACTGCTCTATTGAATATTACAAATGATCTGATCTTGGATTATTGTAAAGGACTGTCTGACGCCATCCATTCTGTGTCCCTTCAGGTGCATGCGGCTGAAGTTCCAGCAGCGAGGAACCTGTGTCATGACCTGAACCCAGGGGACTGGGTCTTAGTTAAAAAACACGTCCGGAAGAACTGCCTAGATGTTCGCTGGCGTGGGCCCTTTCAGGTAATCCTGATCACGAACACCGCGGTGAAGTGCGGGGGGCTGCCAAATTGGATCCATGCATCCCATACTAGAAGAGTTCCAGCACCTCTAGAAGGAACAGCTCCCATCCCAGACGAAAGCCCGGAAGTGGAAGAAGAGTCGCAAGAAGGGATTGAGGCAGCTGAGGGGGTGTCGGAAGAAGTTGGGAACGCATCGGATTCAGAAGAAGAGCGAAGGCAGGACGGCAGTGAGACAGAAGACGCAACTGAAGGAGAGAGCAGAAGTGAATACGACTCAGACTCAGATCCGTATCGGAGCGACCAAGAACCAAGTGGGAGGACAAGAAATAGGAGAATAAGGCTTGGAGCTGCCACTTGGCCAACAAGGAGAAGAAGGCTAAGTTTGAGGTCGGCCCAGGAAGAAACGCTTACTCCTATATCCGAAGACTCAGATCCAGAAGAAGATATCCAGGATCAAGCCGAGGAGGGTCTTAGAAGATCAAGGAGGGTGCGAGTGCCTAGTAGAAGATACTCTACTCCCGACTGGACCTACCTCGTTGCAGATGTCTGGGAGACACAGAACAGGGAGGATCAGGGAAGTGGAACTGATCAGAACTGACCCGATCATCACAGTGCAAATAAGGTTTCTACTACCAGGAGCGGAGACCGAAAGGTTGCTGACACTCAACATCGTTCATCCTGCTCTCCTGAGTGGAATAAGAAAATTGATTTTAGAGACAGTTGAGTTTCCAGTTTGCTGTTCACGATATCCAATATTGGAGGGAACTCTTCTTCGTTTGGAAATGCTTGAGCGAATAGTAGAAATGCTAGGAGCGCTTATTGTTGTGGATTAATACCATAGTGTGAATGTCTTCAAAGGGGCGCAGAACTGGAAAGGTGAAGAAAGTGATCTTGATTAGAACGGACCCCTTTGTAATTGTGGATGTAGAACTGATAGTACCAGGAGTGGAAATTGAAAAAACGCTAACTCTCAATTTTGTCCGTCCACTTGTCTTGAGCGAAATAAGGAGAATAATCCTAGAAAAAGTTGACTTTCCATGTTGTGGTACGAACTGTCCAGAACCTGAGGGAATGATACTTCGGATGGACATTTATGAAGAAGTAGTGTCACTCCTTGAGTCATACATAACTTCAGACGAAAAAAAGACTGTTGAAAAGAAATTGTAAAAACTTGTTGCAAGATAACCTAGCGCCGAGTGGAAGAAGAAAATTGGTAGGGGTTTCATTTTAGTGGATGGAGAAGGGCTAGGGTTGTCTATTTTCTACTGGACTTTGAACTGTTTTGCGGAAACAAATTGTCAAGCTTCCAAGTGTTCAAAGAAAGGCATTGCAAGAGAGAAAGACTTTGTTTGAAAAGAAGAAGAAGTGAATGCTAGAAGAAAGTCAAAAACTACACTGTTTGAGAACATGGAGGCTGGCAACCCGAACCGCAGGGCAAAATGTATAGCTGTTATACTTTTAGGAGTAGTGGTTTCTCTTATAATTTTAGTGGTAACTGTTTCATTCCTAGCGGGACACGAAGGGGATGAAACCACAGTTAAGGAGGATAAGGGAGTGTCAACACCGAAAACTACCATTATTAAAGAGAAGGGAAACATCAATGAGAAAGACAAAGCATTGTTAGATGCAGAAATAAAAAGGCTTCACACCGACGAGTCACAGGGAAATTACAAGTCAAATGCTTATGCTAAATTGCTTTATGAATATGTTGATGCCATGGAAGTAAAGGATTGTTATGTTTGTATGCAATTACCAGCTTCAGTGGAGGAGGGTATCAGATACCATCATCTTCTGTTGACATATGGAATAACGTGCAGTTTATTGTTGAGCATGTTTTATGGACGAGAAGGGTTCGAGTATTATTTCTCGAATTTCGACTCGACATTGCCAGAGGTTCCGAATTTCAAGCATTTGAACAAATGGGACTACTACAAAAGCGAAGACAGATTACACAAATGGTTTATTCCATGGAAAACGTTAGATACTTCACATGCTCGAAGGAACAATCTGACTTGTCAAATATCAGAAGTTGAGAAAAAGTTTATAGCACAGGTAGATACTAGATACAGGAGGCAGAAGATTTTGAAAGCATCAGGACAATGGGAAACAGATTGGACCAAGGAGGAAAGGGCACATCAAAGAAAAGGTAGTATTGGTCCAATTGCTTTGGATAAGGATAAACGGGGAAAACTGTGCATACACAGGAGTTACTCCTATTATGAAAACATTTATGTAGGTCAAGTCCATTGTGAACATGCCTTTCAATTGGAGTATTACTCTAAGAACTTTATGAAAGGGATGCAAGCAATACCAAATGTATATTTTGTATGTGGAAGATATGCCTATGTGAAGTTACCAGATAATTGGTACGGATCATGCTATCTGGCTGTTGTCTTCCCTAAAATATATCATGTTGAGAATTTAGACACGCCTAAGAAAGAAATATCAACTAGATGGAAGCGAGGGCTGGGTGCAGCCGAGGTAGTTGGAGATGTACTAGGTGCTGCATTCCCTTTCTTAGGATTGATAATGAATGACATTAAGATCAGGAGGTTAGCTACAGTCGTAGATAGGCTATCTGCTAGTACTGCAAGATCATTGATGCTGATAGAAGGTGAGATGCAATCGATTAGGGCAATGGTTCTTCAGAACCGACTTGCTTTAGATGTTCTGTTAGCAAAAGAGGGAGGAGTCTGTAAGGCCTTGAAGGTCCAGGAATGCTGTACTTACATTCCAGACAATTCAAAGCCTCTAGAGAAGTATATACAAAACATCACTGCCATACACTACGAAATTGAGGACCAAGCAAAGGTAAATGTGTGGGAAAAAGTAGGCCATGGAATGGGTAAAGTTGGAAGTTGGTTTGCCAACTTAGGAAAGGGTATCGTTTGGTACATATTGAAACCCATCATCATAATTGTGATTTGTGTAATCACTTTGTGGGGATTGGTGCGTTTGTATCAATGTTATAGAGCAAATAGGTTACAGAGAGCTATGAAGAAACAGGAAGAAGAGTTGACAGCGATGCAGGACACTCAATATAAGAGTCTGAAAGCATTAGAGAGTATGAAAAGAGGTGGAACTGCCCTGTCTTCACTTTAAAAGGTTCTACATTTTTAATGTCTTGGTGATGATGACCCCTGAAGGTCATCAAAGGGGGGACTGAGAGAGCACAAGTTTGAAAAAAAATTTATAAGTACGCCATATTTACAAGCACGTAGTTAGTTTAAACATGTTTTGCACACGAGTGTTTTATATCCAGGAGTGAAATATACAGAGTGGTTTATATTCAGTAGTGAAACGTATAGAATGTTAAGTAGAGTAACTATAATTATAACGGTGTGAGATTAATGTAGAAATGTTGGAATATAGGTGAAAACCTCATGTTCTCATGTTAAAAGAATCATGTCCGAATTAAATGTAACTTTGAAAATCCAGTATTATGTGTAGGCCTTAGGGCAATTCACAGCAAACCTGAACGTGCTGCTAAATTAATGTGAGATAAGGTTGACATGGTTCTTCCAAAATGTACTATTGAACTTAGGGTTAAAAGTATATGCTTTATAGATGTGTTATTTTAGAAACGTATGCTAGTTAAGAATGTTTGCTGTTTAAATCAAGTTAACGTTTTAAGAGTGCAGGGACCTGCTGCATGTAAATCAAGTAGGCCAGAGGAGATAATGTCATGTCGTGTAAATCGTCATGTGCTCGTTAGAGAAGAGGTCGCGAGGTGTCCAGCACCGAGCTTTGAGAGTGTTTTATGACTAAAGATATGGTGGAGTCTGGAATTTGAGGCCTACTGCAAGACGAGCTGTATGCAGGTGCGAGGGTCCTAATCAGCTCGAATGAAAGGGACTTTGTTCAGTGGCGCCTTGCGCAGGCCTGTAGGAGTTTCCAGGAATTTCAGGGGGTATCAGCGCACGGAAGAAGAAGCCTGGGAACCAAGGTCAACTATAACGAGGGTCTTCAAGAGTACCATCATGGAGTTTACCGCGCAAAGATGTACCACGTGAGGGGCGTCCCAAGGGGCGTTCCTATCAGAAATGTGATTTGGTATTAGGGAAAGAGACCCGGGAGGAGAGCAGAGCAGATGATTTTGGGAGCCTAAGGAAGCGGATGGGTAGGCAGATAGGCTGATCAGGAGAGACCCATTATCAGAGAAGAGACAAAGAGAAGTGCGTGATCTTCTTAGGAAGTCACCACGGCTGACACCTAGAGGGTTAAGATCTTGCTAAGTAGGGATGTCATTTAGTGTAGTGTAGGGACAGACTAACCTTAATTTTCTTTTCTGTAATGACTTTGAGGTTGCAACTTGTATCCATTTTGGCAACCCTGATGGTTTTTGAGCTTGTACTTATTATTCTGTTTTTCAGACTTAGATTATTCAAGAAGTTCATGTTTATAGTGATACCAATTTACCTGTTGAATCTCATTTTGAGAAGTTTGTATCTTCAGTTATCTTTGACTTTATATTAAATCTTTAAAACTTAATTTTGGTCAGTGGTCATTTAGAGTGGTGTAAGTTCTTAAATTGATTGACTTATTGCGAGATTACCTTTTACTCCAAGACAGGTACCAACGATTCAGTCGACATAGTTTGGGATTTGGTAAGATAATTAGTAACCAGTAATCCCGCGTTAGCAGTGTTTTCACTGACCTTTTACATTCCAAAGAAAATAGAGAAACTTTCTATATTGAAAGCCGATCCTTGTGGTCTGATATTTTGATTTAATTACAAATAGGTCAATTGTCTGAATGGGGGGAAAAAGTAAGGAAACTGTGGGCGGAGAATCAGAGTCAGTGGTTGAAATGGGGAAAAAAATTAGCGGAATCAGAGGGCGGGAATAACCTGAGGATTGTGTCAGTGGGCGGAGTCAGAGGTGTGGCCTCAAAGAGCAAAACATTCCAATTTTTTGCATTTGTTTGGCATTTCACTGAGCAGTTAGTCCATTATGTTATTTAATTCAACCAATGGATTCACATGTTTATATAAGGTTTAATATGAGTATTGGCATTAAAATACATTCACAATGTAGGATATGTTCCCAATCACAGAATGTCCCAAATACGCTCAAAGGTGGAATCACAAACCATTTGTCTCCGAGTCATGCAGTTTCTGTCATCAGCACTTCTCCTCCCTTTTTCCACAAGAGCAGTTCAAACATGAATGGCAAAATACGCTAGTTTGCAATTGTTTTCCACATAATTATGACTCTGTCATATTTGCCGCTTAATACATCATCTGCTGCATAATCTGACGATTTTAACAAAACAATTGTAGCTCAAATGGATCAATAGTTACTAAAAAATGTGACGTGTGTTGTTGCGGAGTGGAGAGCCCATTGCAAAGGTTGACTGGACACCTTTCTCACTGCTGCATTTACATATGACAGTAATACTAATGAAGCAAAATCTTTGCAGATACTGTTAGTATCGGTAAAAATGTCAAAATAATAAACTATTAGAAAATATACCACATTACTCTGCAGCCTTTTTTTGCTGCATAATTTTGTCCACTCTACAATATAATGTTTTCCTCCATTGCTGCAGAATTCCAGTGGCTGAAAGCAGGCAGCACGTGTTAAAAATTGCTTGTGCATGGTGTAGAGAAAGCATAAAGTTTACGAACTTAGGGGCATATTATCAAGGGGGTTTATCTCCGCTTTTTGGCTTTAAAAGCCAAGAAAGCGGAGATAAAATTATCTCCCTATTACCTAGCTGTCGCTAACACCAGTTAGCGACAGCTAGTAGGAGATAGCGACCATCTTGGGCCCCGCTTTGCATGTCAGTGATATTTATCACTAATGACATGCAAAGTGGGCGTGCCAAGATGTTAGCGACTGGAAACAGTCGCTAACATCGCTATCTCCTATTACCAACTTTTGGAGATATTCGCGCTAAGCGCGAATATCTCCAAAAGCTAACACCTGCCCCTGAGCAGTTCTTCGCCATGTTATCCAATGGGAGGTGGATAACATGGCTAAGAGCATTAGCTCGGAAATGCCTGAATATCGCTGACTTTTCAGCGATATTCATGCATTGCGGCCGTTTTTTATCGCATTTGCAATAAACCTTGGTAATACCAAGGTTTATCTGCAATAAAAATCGCCGCAGGTCGGCGATACATTTTTGTCTCTAACCAAGCAATAGCGATAATTATCGCTACTGCTTGGTAATATGCCCCTTAGTTTAGTGTGCTTGCAAATGCTTGATTGCCAATCCCTGGTGAGTTGAACTACTACTGCTGAAACAAGGCCATTGGAGGTACCAATGGATGAGGCGGACTGGCCTCAAGGGTCCTGTGATCTCAGTTCCACTCACTGTCGCACTAGGATGTGCTGCTTCGTAGGCCTGCCCGCAAGACTGAAGGTGAACTTCAGTATTGATTGCGATAGACAGGCCTTCAAGGTTAACCCACACTTGCCACCGCTAGGGTCCACCTGCTGGTGCTCAGACACCGGGGGTTCTAAGCTCTAGGGAGGCCTTCTAAGGCCTAGCAGGAGAATGTTCTCCCTGACGAGAGTGGTCTTGTGGGTTGGTCATGAAGGATGAACTTGATTCCCCAGTTCCACGTTTGTCAGCTCTGGCCTTTATGCCACATCCTCATCCCCGCATTCAACATCATACTGCCCCACTGAGAGAAACTCGCACTGCCTTCAGCTTTAACCCAATTGTGCTCCACTATAAACACCCGGATGTGACTCAATTCAAATTACACACTAGACAGGAGTAATATGCTGGCTGAAAAAAAGAAAGTAATAACATCCTGGAGAAAACAAACTCCCTTAGGGAATGCAAGATTAAGTAAAGCTTGTAAAAATGTAAGCAGGAACGACATGGTACCTTAACACTTTTACACTCATTATTCAGAAATCAATTAGTGTTTTTGCCTGAAAAGTTAGGGACATGGCCATAGGGCCTGGAAGGGACACGTTTCAATGTTGATTGCTTATATCCTTACAAAACGTAAGCAGTGTGATTTAAAAAGACCACGGGGGCATATTATCAACTAGTAGCGATATTTATCGCTAACTAAGCTTAGCGAAATTTTTTCTATCGCCGTGCATCGCCGGATTTTATCGCAGAGATAACGTGCTATTAGCAATGTTTATCTCAAATGCAATAACATTTCTGGCATTAGGGCAAAATGTGTGAATTCACGCATTATCGCCAATTGGGACTTACCCAGAATATCCACCTCCCATTGGATATAATGGCTAAGAACTGGTCTGAGCAGGCGTTAGGTTTTCGAGATATTCGCGTTTAGCGCAAAGATTTCCATTGCTACGCCTGCGTTGATAATAGGCGATAGCGATGTTAGCAACTGCTTTCAGTCGCTAACAGTTTGGGTTCGCCCACTTTGCATGTCATTAGCGATAAATATCTCTGACATGCAAACCGGGCCCCAAACCGCTCGCTATCGCCTACAAGCTGTCGCGAAGTGCTGTTAGAGACAGCTTGCTAATAGGGCGATAGAATTATCGCCGCTTAGCGGCCATTTGGCGATAATCTCTTATCACCCTCCTTGATAATATGCCCCCACATTCCTGAACACAGAGTTGCAGTACACTTTCTATACACTAAAATAGGGAAAACAGCTGATAAGGATTGAATTGTATGTTTTCCACACCACGCATCAAACAGGGATTGCGGTACATCCAGGAATGGTGCACTGCCCCACCCAGGGAAAACAATGTTGATCAAGGAAAGACGAGAAAATGAAAGTAGTGCTTCACTGGCAAACCCAGTAAAGTGGCGCTAATGTGGAACGGGTGTGACTAAAACCAATCTGGCCACTTTGTGACCACTGTCTTGCTCTTTTTCGTTATTTTTCGTGTTTTGAACCTATATTTACTCTCCATCTCAAGGCTGCACTTTGGAATAGAAAAATGTCTGAAAAAGAGGGCATTTTCAGCAGGAGTGTTTCTTTCTTTTTTTGATCCATTTCACAAGGGAACGGATGAAGGAAACGAGAGGAAGGGGAGGGTAAGAGCTGGTTGTTAAAGTCACGGGGGCATATTACCAACAACTAGCGATAATTATCGCTATTTTGGCTTAGCGGCAATATTTTTATCGCCGAGCTGCGGCGATTTTTATCGCTTAGGAACCTTGCTATTATCAAGGTTTATCTCCTAAGCGATAAAAATCGGCCGAAATGCATGAATATCGCTGAAAAGTCAGCGATATTCATGCATTACCGAGCTAATGCTCTTAGCCATGTTATCCACCTCCCATTGGATAACATGGCTAAGAACTGCTCATAGGCAGGTGTTAGCTTTTGGAGATATTCGCGCTTAGCGCGAATATCTCCAAAAGTTGGTAATAGGAGATAGCGATGCTAGCGACTGTTTCCAGTCGCTAACATCTTGGCATGCCCACTTTGCATGTCATTAGTGATAAATTTCACTGACCTGCAAAGCGGGGCCCAAGATGGTTGCTATCTCCTACTAGCTGTCGCTAACTGGTGTTAGCGACAGCTAGGTAATAGGGAGATAATTTTATCTCCGCTTTCTTGGCTTTTAAAGCCAAAAACGCGGAGATAAACCCCCTTGATAATATGCCCCACAGTTTTCAGCAAGTGAGGAGAAGCGAGACAGAGACAGAAAGAGAGGGGATACGAAAAAGAGGAAGAAAGAAAGAGAGGGGTGCAGAAGGAGAAGTGGGCACTATCCTTGTTTTCTCTGGGTAGGAATGAAGACACAGAGGGGCATATTAGCAAGAACCTCAAACGGCAATAATGGGCTTGCTAATATGCGTTATAGAATTCCAATAGAAGCCCAGGTTAGATGTCCTGCACATCTAACCTGGGCTTCTATTGGAATACTAAAACGCATATTAGCAAGCGCATTATCGCCGTTTTAGCGGCAGTTTCCTGCCGCTTAGACGGCGATAATTTCAACGAGGTTCTTGCTAATATGCCTCAGAATCCTTTTCTTTCCCTGCCTACCCCGGCCGTCCCAGAACGGCCACGAACCGCCAAGCCTTATCTACAGTCCTTGGCTATTTCTGCCATCCTGGGACGCATTTTTAAAATAAAAAAAAGCAGGGGAACAGATACTAATAAATTGAAAAAGTAGGGGCATGTCGTGCCCTGCCGATCTTGCCCACTTCGACCACTGCATCTACTAGCCATAGTGCACACCCAAAGCATCTGGGCCGCACTACACAAAGATTGGAGCGTTTCAAACAACAAAGGACGTTGGGGCATATTATCAAGGGGCTTTATCTCCGCTTTTTTGGCTTTAAAAGCCAAGAAAGCGGAGATAAAATTATCTCCCTATTACCTAGCTGTCGCTAACACCAGTTAGCGACAGCTAATAGGAGATAGTGACCATCTTTGGCCCCACTTTGCATGTCAGTGATATTTATCACTAATGACATGCAAAGTGGGCGTGCCAAGATGTTAGCGACTGAAAACAGTCGCTAACATCGCTATCTCCTATTACCAACTTTTGGAGATATTCGCGCTAAGCGCGAATATCTCCAAAAGCTAACACCTGCCCTGAGCAGTTCTTAGCCATGTTATCCAATGGGAGGTGGATAACATGGCTAAGAGCATTTGCTCGATAATGCATGAATATCGCTGACTTTTCAGCGATATTCATGCATTGCGGCCGTTTTTTATCGCATTTGCGATAAACCTTGCTAATAGCAAGGTTCATCTGCGATAAAAATCGCCGATTTGCGGCGATAATTTTTGTCTCTAAATAAGTTAGAGACAAAAATTATCTCTATTGGTTGGTAATATGCCCCGTTATTTTTTAACATGTTTTGTGCATTGTGCACTGGAACACAGTGCAAAAAGATCTGCTCCTATCTACCTACAGTGCATATGTTTTGCACCAAAGCAAATATCTGACCGAAACGAATTTTCTTTTCTGTTGTATTTACTCAATAAGGAATTAAACAAACAAAATAATGTCTCCGCTTTTAAATTTAAAAGATAAAGCTAAAAGACTGGTTGAGACATTGAATGTGAGTCCCTTGGAAAAGTGGTTTGGATGTTCCGCACCCGCTAAATACAGGTACCTGGGGTGAGGTGTTTCATTATCGGAATGATGCTAAAAAGGGCTCATTTGGGTAGAAATAAAGGGGCAGATTTATGTTAACTGGCGCATCCCCAGGGATGCGCCAGTTAATGTGCGCCACAGTGCGCCACAGCTCCGCCGCCCATGGTGCGCCGCATTTACAATGCAGCGCACCATGGTGCAAGGCAGGGAAGATGCGTGACGCATCTTTCGGCGTACGGGCGGCGCATTGCTGGAGTCATGTCGCAAGTGCGACATGACTCCTGCAATGCACAGGGGCCACCCCTACAATGCATGGCGCATCACCCTTACGCCTGCTTCAAGCAGGCGTAAGGAATTGACGTAGAAAGTGACTGAGTGAAATCTCATAGATTTCACTCAGCCACTTTTAGGAGGCGTTCCTGCGCAGGAACGCCCCCCCCCTGCGCAGGAACGCCTCCTCATGGCGCAGGGCTTTCCAACGTGACGCATCTCCTAGATGCATCACGTTGTAAATAGGGCGTAGTGTTTGCGCCGCCGTTGCGTCAAATTAAGTGACGCAATTGCGGCGCAAAGAGGCGCAAGGGCCTCATAAATCTGCCCCAGAATGTTTATCAGTAAAGTCAATCCCACCCACTCAGGTATGTTTTAAGGGCCAGATGCACGACCAAGAAAATTGCGCCTTGCAAATTACGAGATTTTTGCGACTCGGAATTCATGAGGCGCTATTTCCAATGTACAACAGTGGATTTCACACTGTTAGCGATCCCCAATGGGGTCGCAGATTGAGACGCTCATGAACATTAATGAGCCTCTCGCAATTTGCGACCCCATTGGGAATGGCAGGCCCTCCCAGGTATGGTGGCCTGCTGGGCTCAGCAGACCACCATGTCTGGGGCTGCTTTTAAATAAAGCTGTTTTTATTTTAATGCAGCCCGTTTTCCTTGAAGGAAAACGGGATGCATTTAAAAAAAAAAAATTATGTATTCGTTTCATTTTTTAAGGACAGGCAGTGGTCCCTGGGACCACTGGCTGCCCTTAAAAAATATGTCCCCCTTTATTTGCGAAGGGGTCCCCCGAGGCCCCTTTTCCTTTTGCGAGTGCATTGTGGTAATTTGCGAGTGTTTTGCACCCGCAATTGTGGACGCAAACATTCTTACATAGGGTTGCGCTCGCTATTAGGAAGGAAACGCCCCTTCATAATAGCGAGTTGCAAAACCCTATTTTGCGAGTCGCAAAAAATTGCGACAAGCAAAATAGCGTTTGTACATTCCCCATGCTGTTTTTGCATGTGCAAACGGGTTCGCAAACCCATTCGCGTATGCTAAAATGGTCGCACACGTTTCCCCAAATCCTGAGTTTGTGCTTCTGCAGACCAAATACTCTTAAAATATACTGCCTACTGGTATTAATGACGTGTGATTCCTACACTTTGTAATCATCATTGTCTTGTGTAACATTTCCTATACACTGCTTTAGATACGTATGATTCATTGTCTCTGTATAATGTGTGTGATGTAAAGTGCTCTGACACCCTACAATGGTATGAGTAGCGCAATAAAACATATGAGATGCATGGGAGAGAGGGGCTATGGAGCGATGAGGGGCACTAGTGGAGGGTGGTAATGAGGCGATCTGTGAAGAAAGAGGTAATGTGGGGTGTACATCACAAAAGACTGCCACTCCAAGCACCACCAGCACTAAACCCAGCCCTGTTAGCTTCACATTGTGCATGTTCCCTCTTCTCTTTCTTGATAAATGTCGGCAATGAAATTGCAAATGAGTGGTGTTTACTGCAAAACTCGGAATTGCGACCCTTATGCAAACTCATGTTGGTGCATCGGTTCAGAATTATTTCCTTTTCTGGTTATTAGGGCCCTAGAGTTATGCCACAAAAAAAGCACTGCTTCCGCCAAGGATGGATTTTGCACCTCCATCAGACCAACGGAGGAAAACGTTTTACTTTAGATTTCTCCACAACTACCGGGTAATGTGGATAAATCTGCTAGCCGACGTTCTCTTAAAATGTTTGTTTCCTCTGGCAGATTTACAGCCAATTGGCTGTAGATCTGCCAGGATCATTTATGTCAGTGGCCAATGACTGAGGCGGGAGGTGAGGTGTGGTGCAGCGGCCAGGGCAGCTGACTTCGGAGCACAGGGTGCATGATTCGATCCCCAGGTCTGGCGGCAGCTCAGCTCAGCACCATGTGACTCTGGGCAATAGCTCACTCAACTTCCGCGACGGCCCCCAGCGCCTTGAGACCCGTAAGGGTGAGTAGTTTGCACTTTACAAATAGGGATTTTTTGGCCATGTCCTGAAAACATGGTAACCTACAATACCCTCCCACCCACAGACCGTGGGGTTCCCTCTGGGTCTCAGGTTGGTGTCTTCTTCTGCTGCCATTTCTTTTGTGTTTTCACAACAGAGACTTTTAGAGATGAATCCTCCAATACCATTACTCATTTTACGCTCCAGATGTAGATTTGCTTCTGTCTGTTTTTTCTATGGCTTTACCTCCTCTCACAGACAATAACAATGTCAAACTACAAACAGTGCATCCACAACATTTTTCCCTAATCCACATAGTAAGAAGTTTAGGTTCATTCTGAAATTGATCCAGAGAAGGTGTCTTCAACAACATTCAGAGTCCATTAGGATCCACTTTTCCTTCATACATCCTTGGTCTAGTGAAGGTGAGAAGAAGGTTGAAGAAAGCCAGAAGACTAAAAGTGATCAAAGAAGAGACCAGGTAGACATTTTAAAGAAATACTTCCAGAGACTTAACCCTTACACAAAATGATCCCTTCAGCATCCCTGACATCATCAGTTCCTCAGCCAGAGGACCATCCAGGTTTCTCAGATAAGGAGGACCGCAGGGCCACCATGGCAGGTGTTGGACCTAATACTCTTGGGGTCGTGTTTCCGTAACCCTTTTGGGTGTTCCTCTTGGGTTTTGCTCATTCTCTTTTAGTGGCCTTAGGGCTCTGGGGACTTTCCCGCTGTAAATGTTGTGTGGTAAATGGTAACGGTACATTTATTGTTTAGTTAATTAAAACCATAACAATTTTCGCCTGAAGCAAAAGAAATGCAATATAAAATATTTTCATATTTTTAAAACAGGATTTCATATTTTAGTCTGTGCGCACTTGATCCTTGTGGTCAGCAGTGTTCATATACATCCGATAATGTTCATGATTTTAAATCGTAGAATCCGAGGGTGTCAAAGGCAGAAGTCAATGCTGTGTGAAAGTGTGCACGCCCTTTTTACACATGTTAGGAAGTGGTGCTTGCCTGATGTTTTTGAATGTGTCTCAAGCCTGGCATTGCAGGCCTGTGTGTGCGCACTTGCACTTATGCTCAGGTTGGCCTTTCTAGACCTCTGGCCAATCCTGAGAGGACCTTCACTACCACTAGAGAACCCCTAGGTTAAGTCTTGATGGGTGAAGCAAGTGGTAGGTGAAAGGCAGAGCAGGTACACATGTGTGTTCCCTGCCCATGCAGTGAAGAATACCCTTGTGTATTTCCACTACTTATGAGGGTTGCTCTTCCCGTAGGTCAATATGAGGGAATGGTTGAAATTACTTCAAGCTGCAATAGTGGCTTACAGTGGAGCAGCCTCGTAATGTTTTCTATCATTGAATGAATTCACAATGGCAAACCCTCTCCTGTGGTAAAGGTGGATTTGTAATTAATCGCTTAGAAATGCCACATCTAGAAAGTGGTACAAAAGGGGGGGGGTGATGGACGGAGCATCTGAACCAATCAAACACTCACTCCCAGTCAAGAGATCTGGGTTTAGTCCATCACAGTTCTTTAGCCCACTCTGCCACCCCAGTTCAGACATGGCCATATGCAAATCAGTCTGACCCTGTGCCTCATGGGAACAGTCGAGCCTGAACTGCCAAGCCAGGCCTTCCCTGGACCGGAAACAAGCTTCCGAGGACCGGTTTCTGGAATTTCAGCCGTCTTCAGCCCGGCTTGCTTGAATCCAGTGGCAAAGTAAGCAAGGGACTCACGTCTGAGCATACCCTGCCAACGTATGGCAAACAAAGTGGTACAAAAGGGGGTGTTGATGGACGGTGCATCTGAACCAATCACACACTCACACCCAGTCAAAAGATCTGGGTTTAAGGCATGGCTTGGCAGGTCGGGCTGGACTGTTCCCATGAGGCACAGGGTCAGACTGATTTGCATATGGCCATGTCTGAACTGGGCTGGCAGAGTGGGCTAAAGAACGGTGATGGATTAAACCCAGATCTTTTGACTGGGTGTGAGTGTTTGATTGGTTCAGATGCTCCGTCCATCACCACACCCTTTTGTACCGCTTCTAGAAAGTGGGCATTCCTCTGCTCTAAAACTCTTTTTGTGCCTCTTAGTTTGACTCCAGTCCACACTGGAGGCTAGGGAAAGCACGTCTGTGCATTTCCCATTGACAGCTATGGACATTGGTCATGCAACTGGAATAACAGACCTCTGCCATTTGAGGCCCTGGCTGAATAGATTGGAGGGAGAGGTTTTGACACTTGGCCTCTGGAAAGCCATATCACGGTCCCACTTAAGATTAAGATCTGCATTCCATGGCCTCATGGCAGACAGGACTGAAATTTAGGGAAGATATGTGTGGTTCATAGGGAGCCCTCAGACCACGCCCTACTTACTTCAAAGACACTCTTCAGCAAAACGCCTGGTGCCATACTTCAGCAGGGCAGAGATACACTTGTGGAGACGTGGGACCAGACATTCTGGAACTGTGTGGTGTACACTGCCAGAGAAAAGTGTTGTGCACAAAGAAGGTTACTGCCATTGGAAGGGACTCTGCACCCTTCCTGAATAGCTGATGACCTGGGCTGACTACCTTCTGCTGTGTGACACTGTGAAGTGTGCTCTCCAACGGTTTGTTGGCTTGCCTCCTGTTCTCTTGTGGAGGTCTCAGGGACATCAAAGACCTCTCACGAGGGATCCACACGTCAACGTGCAACACCTGGAGAGCACTGCCCCCTTAAGTGCCCAAATTGTCTTTTGAATCCCAGCTGGTAGTGCGGCATGGAACTAAGTATTGTCCCTGGAGACCTGATTGTTTTTTGCAGAGACCCAAGAATATTATCAGCTAATAGGGAGTGTGGCCCCTTCCTCGTGGGGGCATCAACACGCATAAGCGTCTTATTGGTGGTGAGCGGATTGACAGGTTGCGGGACCCAATGTGGCCCACTTCGTCAATCGTGCCACATCTCTCCCATGAAAATGAAACAAATGATGAACAGAATGCTGAACAAAGCAAAGATTCACCCCCAGTCACAGAGATCTGGGTTTAATCCATTGTTCTTTTACTCACCACGCCACCCCAGTTTGGACCCAGCCATGTGCAAATCAGCCTTGACCCTGTTCCTCATGGGAATAGTCCAGCCCGAACTGCCAAGCCAGGTGACTCACGTGAACATGCACCAGACATTTGCCTTATTTCTAGGGAGGTGCAGAGAAGCGGATTCATGTTCCTTTGTGGTCGGATTGCTTGAGTGCTACTTTGATCAACCTGTGTGCACTGCGCAGTGCCTCCCTCTTCCGAGAGGCTCCCCTCCTTCACTTTACCATTAGTCAATTTTTCCTTTTGTCCCCTCAATACAACAGATCAACTCCTGTCTCTTCATCTGACCCCAACGACTATGTGTTGCCAGGTAGTATTTCCCACCTGGGCCTGGGAGGTAAGGGTAATTGACTAGCTGAAGAACACCTCTGATAGCAATCGGAAGTGGGTCAAGAGAATGCGTGACCCCCCTCCCCCAGTGGTCCGCAGAACTGGGCTAGTGCCAGAAGACCAATTGTGGAACCCTTTGATTGAATGACTATATCACCCTCAGTCTGCTTCTGCTCTGCATACCATGGGTAAACTTCCTGAGTGGTGGCCGGAACCCCATTTGTCGACTGCCACCTAATTAGCCCTGCTACCTACCCCCACCTTCTTCCCTGGGACCCTAACTAAGTGTGACTCTGGCTGCAATCGGCCTAGTATCAGGTAGAGAGTTTTTTATCTCCAACCCGTGGGCGTAAGGTAGTCAGGTTAGTTGAAAGGTAGAAGGGGACTTGACTCACAGGGTTTGCATGTGTATTATCAGCTGACCTGCCTGATATCAGTTGCACCGAATTACGGTGCTGTGTGCGTGTACCTGCGAGTGCCCTCCACACAGACTGGCCTGATATCCGTTGCACCACGTAGTGGTGCTGGGTGAGTGTGTGGGAGTGACTGCATGAGGAGCGCCTGTTATTAATTACACCGCACGGCGGTGTTGCTTTACACATTTATTCCTTTTTAAAAGAATACTGCATTTGACATTGGTTTTTGCCCATGCGGCCTTGGCCCACAGTGCTGTTTAAAAGTGTTGGCAGCCAGTGGAGCTCTCTTATGCAACTCTTGGCTGAATCATATTTCCTTTTGTTGCAGATTGCTTTTGCCGCAGCATTCTGTACGACCTGTAATTTGGAAAAGAGATAATCAGCCATTCCCACAAACAGGGAATTTCCATAGTCCAGCCTACTCATCAGTAGGGACTGGACCAGGATCTTTTTGCACTCAGTAGGAATCCATGGAAAGACTCTTCTGAGCATTTTCAGTAATGCAAAGCCTTTACCACAGATTGAAGATACATGGATTTTCATGCTCAGAGTGTTGTCCAATGTCACACCTAAACTCTTTGCCGTTATTGTCGGGCTGGGGGGGATGCCCAGAGTTGTGGGCCACCAACTGCTATCCTAACTAAGTGTGACTCTGGCTGCAATCGGCCTAGTATCAGGTAGAGAGTTTTTTATCTCCAACCCGTGGGCGTAAGGTAGTCAGGTTAGTTGAAAGGTGGAAGGGGACTTGGGTCTGATTGGGCACTATCAGCTGACTTGCCTGATATCAGTTGCACCTCATTACGGTGCTGTGTGCGTGTGTCTGCGGGTGCCCTCCACACATACTGGCCTGATATCCGTTGCACCGCGTAGTGGTGCTGGGTGAGTGTGTGGGAGTGACTGCATGGGGACTGCCTGTTATTAATTACGTGATAGAGTAAAAGTGCCTTCAAGGGATTTATTCAAGTGTTCTAATTTAGATTATTTATCTAGTTAAATTACAAGGTCAGATGGATGCTTTCCTTGAGTGGTAGTTAATTCCAACTAATTGATACCTCAGTATACTAGTGTGCACAGATCACAACTTGACTAAGATAAAAGTGAATATTTTTCTATATACACCTGTCTTTGTTCTTTATTTTTCTGTATATTTTTTCTGCATACTTTTGTATTTATGATTTGGATCATGCATGATAAATGTCTCTATTTGTGATCTGTGCACACTAGTATACTGAGGTATCAAATAGTTGGAATTAACTACCACTCAAGGAAATCATCCACCTGACCTTGTAATTTAACTAGATAAATAATCTAAATTAGAACACTTAATAAATCCCTTGAAGGCACTTTTACTCTATCATTTACTTTGCCCGAGCCCTCAAGGGTAGTTTGGGTTGCCCATTTTGTTTTGTGTTATTAATTACACCGCACCGCGGTGTTGTTTTACACATTTATTCCTTTTTAAAAGAATACTGTGTTTGATATTGGTTTTTGCCCATGCTGCCTTGGCCCACACTGCTGTTTAAAAGTGTTGTAATTATCTGTGTGTACAAATTTCTGATATTATTATGATCTGGGGCGCACCCTATAACTGTTTGGTATTGAATTGTAATAATTGCCAAGGTGGGCCTAGTTCTGACAATGTTTTGCACCAGATAAGGGTGCTGGGGAATAAAGTAGGATCTTTCCCAAGTGAATATACTACTGATGTAATTTTTAACACAGTTGGACCTACTATTGCTAGGAATATTGCCAAATGTGGTTTATGACCAGAAGTACATGATGTTCATGTTGTGTTAAGTAATGTGTGTGTAGAATGCAAACTTTATTTACATACACTACGTTTGAAGTCTCTTTTGTGACACTCAGTGTATTTAATGTGAGTGTGTGCTGTGCCAATGCTTTACACATTGCCTCTGTGATACGCTTGACTGCTCAGTGACGAGCTACCCAAGGGTGAGCGCAGGTTATACAGTGATTGTAATCACCCAGCCCTGCCGGGAGTGGTACGTTCTGCCTGGGTAGGGCCTCACCTCAGCCACCTCGAACATGCCAGTTCCAACAGCACGTAGCACCTGAAAGTAACCACAGTGACATGGAACTTTGGGGTATATTACCAACAACTAGCGATAATTTTTGTCTCTAACTTGTTTAGAGACAAAAATTATCGCCGCACATCGGCGATTTTTATCGCAGATAAACCTTGCTATTAGCAAGGTTTATCGCAAATGCGATAAAAAACGGCCGCAATGCATGAATATCGCTGAAAAGTCAGCGATATTCATGCATTATCGAGCAAATGCTCTTAGCCATGTTATCCACCTCCCATTGGATAACATGGTGAAGAACTGCTCAGGGCAGGTGTTAGCTTTTGGAGATATTCGCGCTTAGCGCGAATATCTCCAAAAGTTGGTAATAGGAGATAGCGATGTTAGCGACTGTTTCCAGTCGCTAACATCTTGGCACGCCCACTTTGCATGTCATTAGTGATAAATATCACTGACATGCAAAGCGGGGCCCAAGATGGTCGCTATCTCCTATTAGCTGTCACTAACTGGTGTTAGCGACAGCTTGGTAATAGGGAGATAATTTTATCTCCGCTTTCTTGGCTTTTAAAGCCATAAAAGCGGAGATAAACCCCTTGATAATATACCCCTTTGTTTGATAAACAATGGCCACAATGAATTCCAACGGTAGTGTTACAACACTGTGAAATTACTCAACGCTGTGGAGTCATCGGCAACAGAACCAGGAACACATTTTGTAGAATTTACAGAACAAATGAGCAATGTTAGGTCAGCTGTTATCGACCCCTTGGGTGATCACTTAACAAAACAAAAAATGTGGTGATACCAGACAGGACAGAGGCTAGATGCTGTAGGTCTCAGCAAATTCCTGAAAGCGATGACCTGTGGACTTACCCTTAAAACCCCTACTTACTTACTTACCCTCAAACTGCTGCAAGAGCATTCGTGTGTAGGGAAGATTGATAATAGGGTGGCAGTTCCTTAAATTTATGGGTGGAAACTTCATTTGAATTTTCCTTTATGTGGTTCATTGGGGTTACCCCTCGGAAAACTAAGGGAAGCACCTCACAAAGTCATATCTGAAACAACTGGTTCAACGAAAGAGGTAGAAACGTAACTATGGGAGAAAGAAGCCAGGGGCATATTACCAACAACTAGCGATAATTATCGCTATGTTGGCTTAGTGGCAATAATTTTATCGCCGTGTTGCGGCGGTTTTTATCGCTTAGGCGCCTTGCTATTATCAAGGTTTATCTCCTAAGCGATAAAAATCGGCCGAAATGCATGAATATCGCTGTAAAGTCAGCGATATTCATGCATTACCGAGCTAATGCTCTTAGCCATGTTATCCATCTCCCATTGGATAACATGGCTAAGAACTGCTCAGGGCAGGCGTTAGCTTTTGGAGATATTCGCGCTTAGTGCGAATATCTCCAAAAGTTGGTAATAGGAGATAGCGATGTTAGCGACTGTTTCCAGTCGCTAACATCTTGGCACGCCCACTTTGCATGTCATTAGTGATAAATATCACTGACATGCAAAGCGGGCCCAAGATGGTCGCTATCTCCTACTAGCTGTCGCTAACTGTTGTTAGCGACAGCTAGGTAATAGGGAGATAATTTTATCTCCGCTTTCTTGGCTTTTAAAGCCAAAAAAGCGGAGATAAATCCCTTGATAATATGCCCCCCAATTCTTTACACTGTGGGGCCTATTTACAAGCCCCTAGCACCATGGGAGCGTCACTTTTTTTGATGCTCCAGTGGTGCAGTGTGCTGGCCCATACTTACAAGGCCACGCAATGCCACGCAAAGCCACTCTGACTTTACACAGCCTTGTTAATATGGCCGTCTTTCAAGCAGTACTCTGCTTCGAAGGGGAGTGTCCTGGGTCTTGCTGTGGGTGCTCCCTCGCAACACCCATGCCTTTTTAATACTGCCCTAGATTTACAATGATTTGTAAATCTGAGGCAGCGCCAACAACTAATACCTTTCCAGGGGAGGGATTAAAGTGGCACAACCAGGAGAATACTTGTATTTCTCCTTGTTCCATGGTCTATGTGTGCTGCATTCTGCAGCACACATGAAAGGACCTAAATGCCATTAATGATTGTTTTTTTTGCAGGAAGGTGTCCCTTTCTGCACAACAAAAATCATCCCTGCAACACAGGCAGCCTTGCATCATGGTGCGAGGTTGCCTGCGTTGGCACATAGCTGCTGTTTTGGTGCAGGTCAGAGCACAGGGGTGCACCGTATTCTTGTAAATACAGCGCATCTATGCGTTTTTTAAATGCATAGCTCAGTGCAGCAAAATTGCTTTCAGGGCTGTGCTGCGCCACTTCATTGCAAACATGCCCCTCTGTTTCATGTGCGAGGCAGCACTTGCTCCCACCATGCTCCTTAACCCCTTCGCCGCAGGCGGGATTCCCCCGCTGTGCTGGTGGGCGGGGGGTGCGTTCAGCGCCCCCATGCTCATGACGAAGTCAGCTCGTCATGAGCCACGGCGCTCCGGTGCTCATGACGAGCTGAGCTCGTCATGACCGTGCCCGTTCCAATGGAACGTTCAGCACAGCAGGGGAATCAGCCCAGCGTGCGAGTGTTCCAAGTAACGGGCGATGAGCACCGGATCGCCGTGGCTCACGACGAGCTGAGCTCGTCATGAGTGCTCAAGAGGGTAATTAGTTGGGGGAGGGTTGAGTCCAGGGCATTTCCAATGTTAATTATCTCCCATTTCTATGCACCATTGAATATATTGGAGTGTAGGAGGGCAATACTGGTTGGAAGAGGCAATCTGCTTCAGCAATTCAATGCTTCCCTTTTTGTTTCTCCATGGTTAATTTAGAGCATTCCATCCTCTGTGGATGGGATGCCGAATAGTACTTTAGCCTGGTTTTACTGGTTGTTAAACGCCCTCTTTCTTTTCATGGTCTTTTGACTACATTTCATTCATATGACTCAACTAGATGGCCTTTAACAACCATTAAAGCTCTAAACACTGGGATATGATGCTATCATATACACTAGAATGAAGGTAATGACATTGCTTGAACAAATTGGTTCAATAGTTATGTGAGAAATTAGGTTGTTGTTTGAGGTGAGTGAAACCTTACTCAAGCAACAGAAGCAATTCTTGTCAGGGTGAACCACTAAAAGTCAGCAAACTAACCTGTGCTTAACCATCTGCTAGCTTGGTACAAAAGCAGTCAGGCTTAACTTAGAGGCAATATGTACAGTATTTGTGCAGCACACAAACGGGAATACAGTCAAAACACCGCAGAAGAAAAATCCCACACCAATGTAGAAAATTAGAGTGAGATTTAATGAATTAGTCAACAGCAAAACAATAAAATTCTAATCTGTAGAACTGGAGATATGACATTTCAAAAGGTTTCAGGTAAGTTTAGAGCCTAAAAACACAAAGCACCACTCAGTTAGCTGGTCACGCGAGACAGGGTGAAATTCACAATTTCAGGCCGACCACAATGGAGCACGGGCCGGATACAGGGGCCAGGTAAGCCCACTGAAAAAGTTACCTTCTAAAATCCAGAGTGAAGAGTTTCATTTCAGGTGGAGGAGGCTGTGAGGTGTGGGAGAGACTCGTGGATGGTCGTAATAGAGTGAAAAGCAGGCCGGGTGTCGTGGACAATCATTGCAATAGAGAGAAGATCCTGTTCGAGCGTCGCGGAAGGTCGTTGCTGAAGATTCGCCTTGATGGTCTCCATGGGCTGTCAATGTTGCAGCACGAAGTGTAGATCTCACATTGCGGTCATCGCTGGCGGTCGCTGTGGCTCAAAGAATGAGATTCAACAGAGATTTGCGTTGGCTGGTGGTGTGAACAGCCAGCGTTTGATGCAAACAGGCCCGTTCGCAGTTGCAAAGAGCTAAAAACTTCAGCATTTCTCATTTGTGAGTCAGAGGAGTGCACTCTGATGCAAGCAAATGGCACAGGACCTCGGGAGGCACTTCTTGGAGATCAGGGACTCACTGTTGCAGACCCAGCAGGGCTGATGCAATTCCAGCTGCTATTCCAGTTGCTGGTCCAGTAAGCAGGTCATCTGGGCAGATGCAGGGATGCCTCTGGAGTGTGTTATGTCCTTGTAGCTCAGAACAGGAGGTCAGTCAGCTGGTCCTTGGAGTCACTCAGCCTGGAATGAATGGAGCAGGTCCAGTCTTCCTTCTCAGCCAGCAGGGCGGCCTCAAGCAGTAGGGCAGTAGGGTATCCTTCTTCTGTGAAGTCCACAGGTCCAGGAGTGTACTGAAGATTGGGTCTGAGGGTCCTATTTTTATATCTGGTGCCCCCTTTGAAGTGAGTGAAGCTTCTTGAGTTTTCCTCTAAGGAGGTATCGAGACGTTTCTGCAACCCTGGTCCCAGTCTGTCTGAGGGCATAATACACTAAGCTGAAATTCCTTGAGGGTGAGTTGAGCAGTGCCTTTTAACTGCAAGTGTTGTAGGTGACAGCTCTGCCCCCTTATCCTGGCAGAGATATCCCATACTGCCTACACCCTGACCCTCTATAGTCATATTGTCTGGGAGAAATAAACAAAGTATACCGCAGCACACATAGAAAAGGAAACAAGGGGCGAAATAAAGATATTTCTCCTTATTATACCTCCCCTGGTGATGCATAGCATTTTGATGCAGTAACTGTAAATCTGGGACTGTGTCAAGATTCATGGGTGGATGCATGTGAAAACTCACAACAATAATTTGATCTGGACACAGTAAAGGTAAAACATTAATTCCACCAAGTGTTGTGATTCACATATTCCTTTATTCTTAAATTTGTGTTCTCCTTTCTTCACAGTAGCCAATGCGTTTCGTCCTATTTAAGGACTTCTTCAGGGCTCATCAATTGTCCATTAAATTGAATGCACGTTCCTTCTTCTCAGATAAAATACACCTTGTAATACCTTTTCTGAATCTCTACGATATTGAGATCCCCAGTGAGAAAAATGTTTATCCAAATGTTTCCTTCTATAATCCTTTTTGGAGAAGTGGCAGCTTCAGTGGCTGTGCCTCTTTGTTTAGAATCCGTTGTTGGGATGATATTAAACAGTATGGCTCCTTACGTAATATATGGTCATTGTTGACTCGTGAATCATTAGATGTGTTCCGGGCAGAGGGCCTGATTTACAGAACTAACTTAAGACAAAATCCTAAACTTACTACCATTTTGGTATTCACAGAAGGCACTTACTCATTTTGGTATTCACAGGAGGCACTTACTCATTTCAGTATTCACAGAAGTTAGGAGTCCTAACTTTAGGACTCCTAAATGCCTTCTGTGAATACCGAAAGTCTTAAAGTTAGGATTTTTCTCAATTTAGTAGTAGTAAAGTTAAGACTCCTAACTTTAGGACTCCTAAATGCCTTCTCTGAATACCGAAAGTCTTAAAATTAGGATGTTTCTCAATTTAGTAGTAGTAAAGTTAAGACTCCTAACTTTAGGACTCCTAAATGCCTTCTGTGAATACCAAAAGTCTTAAAATTAGGATTTTTAATGAGGATTTTTCTAAACTTTACTACTACTAAACTGAGAAAAATCCTAATTTTAAGACTTTCAGTATTCATAGAAGACATTTGGGAGTCCTAAAGTTAGGAGTCCTAACTATACTGCTATTAAACTGAGAAAAATCCTAATTTTAAGACTTTCGGTATTCATAGAAGGCATTTAGGAGTCCTAAAGTTAGGAGTCCTAACTTTACTACTACTAAATTGAGAAAAATCCTAATTTTAAGACTTTCGGTATTCACAGAAGGCATTTAGGAGTCCTAAAGTTAGGACTCCTAACTTCTGTGAATACCGAAATGAGTAAGTGCCTTCTGTGAATACCGAAATGAGTAAGTGTCTTCTGTGAATACCAAAATAAGTAAGTGCCTTTTGTGAATACGAAAATGGTAGTGAGTTTAGGATTTTGTCTTAAGTTAGTTCTGTGAATCGGGCCCAAAGTGTCCATCTATCGGCGTCCAGCACTGCATGTGAAAACTCACACTCCATGCATGGAACATCCCCCTGGGACAGAGTAACGCAAAGCAGAGATTTGCTTGTGTTTTTCTAGGTTTATCAATCAACTCAGTGCCACCAAAGATGGCCTTGCATGGCTTGTTAAATCTAACTTAAGATCTGAGTCGCTCTTGTGCCCTGTTACGTAGAGTAAGGGTGACGCAAGTCTTTGATAAATATACCCCACAGTGCAAACTGATTAGATATTTTACGATGTCCCTTTTAAGCCTCATGTGGAAAGACAGTCTGGTTTCTATTTTAATAACACAAATATGCTATTTGTATAAGGTATCTGTCTAACCTTCGGTTATTTTACTGGTCTTTTATAATTGAACCTCTCACAGCAAGAATCAAGCAGCCTTACCTAGTGAATCAAGTGATCTGATAGGTCAATTCAATCTGCCACTTTAATTCTGCATCAGTGGCATAGCAGGCGTGCCACCAGTCCGGGTACAAGCAAGGCAACTAGTAAAGGCGGCTAGTACACTACAACAACAAACAGGGCTCAATGGGCCCCTAAGGCCTCTGGGCCCTCGGTGACACTGCACCATTGGCTACAATGCTCCTGTTCTGCATCACAGCACTTCATGCTAACTCTTTGCTACAGAGCAGGCCATGTCTGATGCTGACACAGGCCTCTCTTGTGTGCCTGCCCCCTGACCCTTCACTACTTTGTTTGAAGGTTCATGTCTCTTTCAGGAAACAAAAAATTATAAAAAACTTTTTCTAGCTGTCAAAGCTCTGACAAGAAGATTGACTAATTCAATGACTTGTCCCATGGCTGTGACAAAGCACTTGGTGTGCCAGCAGCCCCAGGGGTTCTGTTGCTGCAAACCCAGTGAGCAACTATGAGGAAGTGTAAATAAAGAAAATTATCATGTGACCATGGGTTCCCTGATGGGCCTAAAGGTGCATTTATCTCAATCCTGGTTATTTCTCTGTTAGTTTACCCCCTTTGAGGCTTTTCTAGGTATAATTCCTGGGCATGAAGGCTCTTACAACAGCATTGCTTGTAACTAGGCACTAGGGGCCAGATGTAAGACCGGTTTTAGAGGTCGTAAACAGTCAAATTAGCCCATTTGCGACCGCTAAAAAGGGTTGTAGCATTTACTAGAGCTATTTTGAGACCTGTTTTAGGTTTTGCGAGTCGTTTTAGGTAGGGGTGTGTCAAGGGCGTCCCTTCATAATAGCGAGTCGCAGGGGATGTAAGATTGTTTTGCGACTGCAAGGTCAGAAAATAATCACATTTACCACCAATTTCAAATTGGTGGTAAGCCAGTCACAAACAGGAAGGGGTTCCCATAAGAGCCCTTACCCTGTGTGATTGGCAGCGAAAACGTTTCTTAAGAACAGTCAGTGGTACCACAATTATTTAGGGCCATATGTATCATGCCCAAATGCGTTCGCAAACGCTGAAATTCGCAGAATTTTGGTGTTTGCGAACGGATTTTCGCAAAATGGTATGTATCACACAAATCTGCATGCAAAATAAGGAATCGCAAACTTTGCGATTCCTTATTTTGCGATTGCATTTAAGGAATCGCAAATTTTGCGATTCCTTAAATGCGATGTAAGAAGCCAAAAACATTTGCTAAATGGCCTTAAGGAATTGCAAATTACCACCAACTTCTAGTTGGTGGTAAGTTGCGAATTCCTTGAAAAATGCACATTTTTGCATTTTTCAAAGTGCCATGTGACGCACATACATGCCCTTAGGGCATGTATGTGCACCACATGTGCACCTATGCTTATTTCAAGGGTGCAACAGGGTGTCCTTTGGACACCCCTGCACCCTTGAAATTATTCTCAATTTGCGATTAGCAAATTGCGAATCGCAAATTGAGTAATAATTCCCATTCCTTCCTATGGGCCTCCTGGCCCATAGAAATGAATGGGAAAGTATTCCTTAATTGCGAATTCGCAATTTGCAAATTCGCAATTAAGGAATATCAAGAAATTGCTAAAAAATTGCAATTTTCTTGATACATACCAATTTGCGATTCTGAAATAGCGATTTCTTAAAAATCGCTATTACAGAATCGCAAATTGGTTCCTTGATACATATGGCCCTTAGAAAGCAAACACAGGTATCATTTGGGGTCTCAATATTGATGAGCGGGTCCTTTGCTACCCCATTCGGAATTGCTAATGTGTCTGAAACACATTTGCACATTTCCTTTTGCGACTCGCAAAATGTGGGTCGCCAAAAGTGGAAAAAGGAAATGGTCGCACATCTGGCCCTTGAAGAGTTTGCAGGGCCAGTATCATCAAAATCACAACATTTGGCACCTTTTACTGGAATTAGCCAAGTTAGATGCCAGGTCAATATTAAGTCAAACTGACCAGAACTAGGGTTCAATAAGGATTTTCACCTGTGACAGTGCAATGCAAGAAGTGCAGACTATTTACTATCCTGTGCAAAAGGTGTTTTAGGTGAACTTACCAGAGCTCAAAAACAGCTTTGCCCAGTTTGCTTCAACCGCGCGTAACTGGGATGGAGCAACACAAACACCCACAGGTTTTAACGCAAAGCCCAATTTACTAAGCGAGCCAGACTGGCATTTACACCAATAACCAACACCAACTTGTAGCAGAACAGACAAAGGGAAATCTGCAAATTACTCAAAAAATATTACGGATTTGCATTTGTGCAACAGGCACAACACATAGTCAATGCATGGAAACCTTACATGTTTGTCCATGCATTGAAATTTGCACTGGTAAGGCATGCGCCCACTACAAATCCTACATTAGACAATACACACCATTCATGGCAGGGAAACATCCTTTACAACGCAACTTTTACCACGCAGTGCTATTACAACGCAGGTTTTACAACGAAAACCATTACAACGCATTGCGCTGGGGGGCGCTCTAGGATAGGGAATAGATTTAATTGACTATCCAACACCTTCCCTAGTGTCCACGGGGACTGGAGTTGGAATAGTAAATTAAACTATTCACTATCCAGCACCCCAAAGCGCTATGCGTTGTAATGGTATGTGTTGTAAAAACTGCGTTGTAACAGCATGCGTGGTAAAAGCATGCGTTGTAACGTCATACATCCTTCATGGCATAACACAAAATGATGGGCCCCGTGCAGAATGAGATGGGAGGCCCCCAAGCAGGGCCGGACTGGGAACCCAAAGCTACCCTGGCAAATTTTGCCAGACTAGCCCCCCATACAGCGCATTACGAGGCACGTTGAGTGAGCCGGACCACTACAAACTGGCTTGGGGGGGTTCTGCTCCCAAGAAAATGTGGGACAAAATGGCAAAAGTGGTGCATTCTATGCCACATTTTTCATTCTATATTCAACTATATTTTTTTTATTCATAGTAAATGATGACCTTACAGTGCACCAGGATAGGGCAGTCTTTGTTGGGGTTCTTCAATGATTCCCTCACTATCACCCTCCAACAGAGCCCAGCATCTCTCCATAGCCCCTCTCTCACATGTATTTCATTTGCTTTATAGCGCCTCTCATACCAGTGTAGGGTGTCGGAGCACTTTACGTCACACACACATACAGAGACAATGAATCATACGTGTGTAAATCAGCGTATAGCCAATGTTACATAGCTAACTAAACTTTCTAACCTAGATCATGATTGTAACTTATGAACTGCACAGTAAAAAATGTTATCTCTGTGGCAAAACAAGTAACCCACTGAGCTATGTACATAAAGTGCTGTTCTGTGATCTGAATAGCAAACCTCTTTTCAGCTGGCCTATTAACCCCCTGCACTACCTAAGACGAGTCAAAACTGCCACTAGACAAAACTCCAATTTCTCTTCTGCAGGTACATTATTTGGTTTTTTTAAACGTTTTTTATTGCAGAACTAAATGCACAGTACATTAATCAATATGGGATCTATTTGTGCAGATTCATCGCCCTCTTACCTCCGCACACAGGCAATATACACGGCCATTCAGCCCACATCCCGAAGGCCGGGCGGCGTCATTTGTTATCATGGTGCATCTTTACATTGTCTATCAGTTATGGTCACTGTATGAGGCAATCTAACATGGGCTTCGATTGGAAGTCATAGAGCATATTATCAAGCACATTATCGCCGCTTTATCGGCAGTTTCCTGCCGATAAAAGCGGCGATAATGTAACGCCCGTTATTGATAATA
This sequence comes from Lissotriton helveticus, assembly GCF_964261635.1. Taxonomy (NCBI): domain Eukaryota; kingdom Metazoa; phylum Chordata; class Amphibia; order Caudata; family Salamandridae; genus Lissotriton; species Lissotriton helveticus. The sequence goes on along the minus strand of NC_136072.1, from coordinate 30,645,257 downwards.
TGCCCCTACCTACTTTTCAGTGGCAGCCACCACTGCCTAGCTGTTGGCGACTGGTGCTTCTCACAGGTTCTTTTGTGTTCCAGAGTTTGTTTTGAAATAGCAAGTTGCTTGATCAGTCCCCAGGTATGGATGAGAGGTGTCAGTCAAAAAGAAGAAGGTCTGGAGCAAGATCACCAGGCAGAGGTGCTGTTTTGGGAATCACTTGCACAATCTTGCTCACAGGTCATGGCTGCACCATGTGGACTGCTCTACCACACGATTCTCCGGGGTGACTCACCTAGGAGTAAATGTCACAGATCCAGAATGAGCGGGCCTTCGAATGATCTTGTGGCCTTGTCGGAGGTGGCCACGTCTGGCCATCAAACTGAGGGGCATATTACCAAGGGTGGTAGCCAATTATCGCCGGTTTAGTGGCCGTTTTTGGCCGCTAAGCGGCGATAATTCTATCGCTCTATTAGCAATCTGTTGCTAACTGATGTTAGCGACAGCTTTTACGCGATAGCGAGCGGTTTGGGGCCCGCTTTGCATGTCAGCGATATTTATCGCTAATGACATGCAAAGTGGGCGTACCCAACCTGTTAGCGACTGAAAGCAGTCGCTAACGTCACTATCGCCTATTAGCAAGGCAGGCGTAGCGATGGAAATATTCCCGCTATCGCCAAAAACCAACACCTGCTCAGACCAGTTCTTAGTCATGTTATCCAATGGGAGGTGGATAACATGGATAAGAGCATTTCGTCGCTAATGCATGAATATCACTGTATTCTCAGCGATATTCACGCATTTCGCCACTATCGCTGGATATTTTAGCACAATGGAGAAAAACGTTGCTAATAGCATGTTTTCTCCGCTAACATATCCAGCGATAGGCAGCAATAAAAAAATCGACGCTAAGCCTATTTAGCGATAAATATCGCTACTTGTTGGTAATATGCCCCTGTGTTCCTTGCTGGTGGAGAGGGAGGGGGGCAAGTTAAAAAATAATAATGTTATTTTGCTTTTTAAAATTAATATGTTTTTAAACCTAAAAAAAATGAGCTTCTTGCTGTTGCAGGGAACTGCAGGTTCTGGCTGCCTGAAGGTCACAAAGGCGTTGCCATATCCTCATGTAAATTGGCAACAAAGTCTTCCAAAGTCCAGCGTGCTACTAGGTACCAGCTCTAGAGGGCCAGTATTATGCCAACGTTGGGGGCTATGAACCCGAAACCGGTCCCAGGATACTTCTTTCCGGTCCAGGGAAGACATGGCTTGGCAGTTCGGGCTGGACTGTTCCCATGAGGCACAGGGTCAGACTGATTTGCATATAGCCATGTCTGAACTGGGGTGGTGGAGTGAGCTAAAGAATGATGATGGATTAAACCCAGATCAGTTGACTTGGGGGTGAGTGTTGATTTGCTCAAACGCTCTGTCCATCATCCCCTTTGGTATCGCTTTGTTCGCATAAAAGTTGGCAGGCTATGCCCAGACGTGGGTCCCTTCCTCACTTGGCCACTGGATTCAAGATAGCCTGGCTGATGAGGGTTATGAACCCCAAACCGGTCCCAGGATGCTTGCTTCTGGTCCAGGGAAGAAATGCCTTGGCAGTTCGGGCTGGACTGTTCCCATGAGGCACAGGGTCAGACTTATTTGCATATGGCCATGTCTGAACTGGGGTGGTGGAGTGAGCTAAAGAATGGTGATGGATTAAACCCAGATCAGTTGACTAGGGGTGAGTGGTTGATTTGCTCAAACGCTCCGTCCATCATCCCCTTTGGTAACATTGGGGGCGCTGGCTGGAATAGTGTACGGTCAAGTGTTCAATTTTGACATTTTCAACCAATCAGAGCAGTGCCCAATTGTAGAGGCTTCTTCGAGTGCTTTGTACCCTAATGGCGGAGGTAGGCAGTTGTTGTTTTTTCAAAGAAGCAGTGACAGATACCCCCAAATGCCAGTAGTAAGGTGACACTATTGGCCAACACTTCCTCTCCAAAAATGATTCCAACACCACTGCAAACACATACACCATTTATTTACTCGAGGTAGTGAGACAGAAAAACTAAAAATATTTTACTGTCAAGGCCAGTAGGCTAGTATTTCTGGGGTCCAAGTAAGAGGCTTGTACCCTTGCCTATGGACAGATGCCACCAACAGTTAGATTTTTTTGTCGACTGGTGGGGAGGGTGTAACCTTATCACTTATGGGTGGGAACACATCTTCGGGTTACCCAAAAAACAGCAGAGTGATGTACACTGCTTCAGAGCAACCACAAACTAGAAGCTAATCTGCAAACAAACCTGCACACAGAGGAGTCGAATGCACAAGCAATGGTCAGGGTGGTACAGCTGTATCAAGCAGTACACACAGCTACATTCATGATAGTTTAAGCATGCAATAATGCCTAAAATAATAAAAAAAAGAATAATGAATGTAACGAAAAAAGCATTGACAAAGAGCACAAAGACTCTAAACACAGTTGTAAAGTTACAATTGGCTTTTGCTCCAGCCTATAAAGTATTGCTTACCCAAACCCTAGTCAAAAGATTTGTATTTATCATGTCCAAACCCTAACTCTCTCAGTAACCCTATTCTTTGTGTAAACCTAACCCTAAACCACGCTAAGATCTATCCCTTACCCAACCCTTAGTTTAAGGACTTTCCTTAACCCTAAATCTATACCTTAGCACATCCCTAAGGCTAACTCTTAGCCACTCCCTTAGCACTTGGCCTGGGCAGTAAATTCCATTCCGTTCGCGGAATTTGCAGAATTTAGGTAATTTCGCGTTCCGCGGAAAACGCGAAATTGCCCAAAATTCTGCGTTCCGCGACTTCGCAACATTTATGCTTGTTCACGTTCTCAAAATGCATGTTCGTGAGTAATTTCCCCCCGAGCACGCAAAAAACGATTGTGAACAGTAAAAAAGCATTGCGAACAAGCAGTTCCGCGTGTTTGCGGAATTTCTGCGTGTTTGCGGAGATTTTTTACCATCTCGCGGATATTTGCGTAACGCGATTATGCAAATTCCGCCCACCCCTACTTAGCACCAGACTGCCTTTAAACCTAACCTTTCTACTAAAGCTAATAATAAGAAGTAGTAATAGCTAACAAATAATCCTCCACATAACCCCTCATCACGCCCTATCCCTCACCCTTGCCATAAACCCAGCCCTTACCCAACTCTGCAATAAATTCCTTACCCACACCAGACACTTTACCCTGACTCTCACTCTAGCCCTTACTCTAGTTTACAAACTGCCCCTTACCCAAACCAGAACATTTATCTAGCTCTCACGCTAGCCCTTACTCTGGTCTACAAACTATTGTAATTGAAATTGTATTTATAATGTGCTTACTACCCCTGGCGAGGCGTCGAAGCGCTTTACGGCAAGTAGCATGCTACCCTGGAACACATGGTTAGTGGTTAATTCAGTGTTTATTGTTGGCTATTGTGGTTAGTCATGTGCTCTCAAGAAAACCTGCATCTACTTAGTTGCTTTGTGGTATAATAATACCAGCTAGCCGTAGTCATTAGTGGGGGCTATGCGGTTTCAGGTGAATGGTTGGTGGGATAAAAAGGCTGGCGTAGATTGGGTAATGTCAGATTACAGGGATAGGGGGGCATATTATCAAGGACAGGCGATACATTATCGCCGCTTTATCGGCAGGAAACAGCCGATAAAGCGGAGATAATGGCCTTGATATTATGCTCTATGAATTCCAATCAAAGCCCATGTTAGATGTGTTACAATGAGAAGGACAGAGGCAGGCGGGCGTTAGACTAAGAGGAAGCTGTACTCACAAAAAGACGGCGTGCAGAGGGTGGAAGGTAAGAAGAGGGCCACTCCTAAGAAAGAATGGAGAAGAATCAAGCGGCAATAAATCCGTGTCAACTTTTCATGCATGGCTTAGGAGTATAGTGGAAGAAGGCTTTCTCAGTTAGGAAGTAGTCAGAGAATGTAAGCTGCAGAGTAACACTATACATAGTGCTCCATGTCCGTAAAAGACAGGTTAAACGTCCAAGTGTATACAGCATTTAAACATTCAGGGACTTATTTACAAGGCCTTTGTGCCGCAGGTACGTCACTTTTTGTGCCACCATGCACGGCTTTTCGTGTCCTTGTAAATACGGACCCTTTTCACAGAGCACTTTGCATCAAAGGGGCGTTCCATAGGTGTTGCTGTGGGTGTTCCCATGTAACACCCATGGCTTCAGCCACATTTCCAGATTTACAACCTTTCGTAAGCCTAGGAATGCGTCAGAATGATATGCGTCCCCAAGGGAGGCATAGGGAGGCGTAGGGAGGCATAGGGAGGCGACATGAGGAGAAATGTTTTCTTTTCTCCTTGTTTTTTCATCTTTCGATGTGTGCTGCAGAATGCACATAGAAAGAGGAAATCAACTCTCCTGAGTGCAGGAAAGTAACCCTTCTTGCACAAAAATAATCTCCCCTAAAACGCAGAAACCCTTGCACCAGGGTGCCTGCATTGGCGCATGGCAGCCAATAGTGTGCCAGCGGAGGGGAAACCACAGGGATGGGTCATATCATTGTAAATATGAGGCATGCCTGTGCTTTCAAAAGTGACTCAGCGTAGCCATTTCGGTGCCAAACTGAGTCACTTTTTTGTAGATAAGGCCCTCAGAACCCTAGCTGCTGTATGCCAAGCCTAGGGCAGTCCTCTTAAGCATGGTCTGGAGTGTCCTAACCTTGGTACGGGGTCTGTACATTGCGTAAGGGGAGTAGACGCAGAAAATACTGGGCCGATTCACAGAACTAACTTAAGACAAAATCCTAAACTTACTACTTTTGGTATTCACAGAAGTTAGGATTTTGTCTTAAGTTTGTCTTAAGACAGACTTAGGACAGACTTAAGAGAAAATCCTAACTTAAGTCTGTCTTAAGTCTGTCTTAAGACAAACTTAAGACAAAATCCTAACTTCTGTGAATACCAAAAGTAGTAAGTTTAGGATTTTGTCTTAAGTTTGTTCTTTGAATCGGCCCCAGTGTTTTTATTTAACTGTCTTCCTTCACTATCCCTCTGCCCAAATCAGAGCCTTTACCCTAGCTCTCACCCTAGCCCTTACTCTAGTCTAAAAACTATCCCTTACCCAAATCAGAACCTTTAGCCTAACTCTCACCCTAACCCTTACTATAGTCTACAAAACCTGTCACCCTAGCCCTTACTCTAGCCTATTAACTATCCCTTACCCAAATTAGAACCTTTAACCTAGTTCTCACCATAGCCCTTACTCTAGCCTTCAAACTATAGCTTCATCAAATCGGAGCCTTTACCCTACTCTAACCCTATCCTTCAAATCTTGGCGCCGCCCTAGCCCTTACGCTAGCCTACAAACTATCGCTAACCCAATTCCTGTTAGAACATTGGAATGCTGGGAGCTCCATTGAAGACAGTGGAGTGGGGCATTTAACGCTGAGTGGGCCTTTAATGGCTGATAGAGCCCGCTACGTGCGGCTTCAAGGCTATAGCAAAACGATGTTCCACTGCACTACCCTTACTTCAATCCTCACCTTAATCCTTTGTCTCAGGGTATATGGAAGAAGGTGAGAGCCCACATTTCGTTGAAAGTTGAGTCATTTACACTATTTGGTTCTCATGTTTTCCATTCACACTTTGGGGCATATTATCAAGAAGGGCGTTAGAATTATCGCCGCTTTAGCTTCTATGGGAATTCACAAGGGCATATTATCAAGCCAATTATCGCCGCTGTAGCGGCAGTTTCCTGCCGATAAAGCGGCAATAAGTTTACCGCTGTTTCTTGATAATATGCCCCTTTCTTTCTAAACATCTGACCTTGAAGTATATTAATTAGCAATTTCATTCGAAGAATGTTGCCCCACTTTTTAAATCATCAAAATAGACTCAATGTTTCACCAGGTCAGGCATGATCTGCTTTCATACTGAGGCGCTAGAACTGTTTATAGTGTGAGCATTCCTATTCATTCGTCATTTTAATGTATTTTTTGTTCTAGCGCCTCCTTAGCCCCCCAGAATGAAGGAGCGCGCTAACAATTGTGCACGCGTCTGAGTTCCATGAGATTAGCGTTGTGTGTTCACTTCCTGGAGCGTGCAGCGCCTCCTTCCGGTGTGACTACACCAGTTGGCAATGCTGCTCATAGTTCTATTCATAATTATATTTGTCTGTAGGATTATTTCATCTGTCAGAATGTCACGTCCACAGTTTCACAGAAACTGTCTGCACCTTGGGCTGCCGGACAGATCTGTGCATCCCTTCCCAAGTGTTTCATTACATATATATACATTAAATATAGCCAGCAGGTCGACTTTCTTTTTCTCTTTCCCTTTTGGAGAATTCGTGTAAATGCACAATTGTCTCTTCTTCTGGGGACAATTCACCAATAAAAGCATAAAAATGCACAGTCATAGATTTAGAGACCTATTTACAAGCCCATTGCGCCGCTGGTGTGTCACTTTTTTTTACTCACAGTGGCACAGTGAACCTGCCCATATTTGCAAGGCCACGTAAAGCTAGCCTGCGTGGCTTTTCATGACCTTGTAAATATGGCCCCCTTTCATGCCTTATTTGAAAGGGGCATTGCATGGGTGTTGCTGTGGGTCTTCCCACGCAACACCCTTGGAATTTGACGCATTCCCAAATTTACAAGTTTCTCAAAGCTGGGAATGCGTCAGATTCCAACGCATCGCCCGGTGAGGCGTAAGGGAGGCGCAACAGAGAGATATACCTTCATGAATCCTCATTTTTCCCTTGTCTGTGTGCTGCATAGAAAGAGGGAAACGTCTCTTGTGATTGTTTTGTGCAGGAGGGTTCCCGTTCCTACACAAGAAACAATAATCCCTGCACCATGGTGCAAGGGTGCCTCTCATAGATATGGCGCATGCTTGCCCTTTCTTTTGACGCAACGGTGCTGCCCTCCGCCAAAACCTCGTAATGAGTGCCTTCGATTTCCATCTGAATGTAGTTTAAAACTTTAGGGGACTCATTTACAAGGCCCCTGCGCCGCCGGAACCTCACTTTTAGTGACGGTCCGGCACTGCACACTGCAAGGCCATATCGACAGGGGGATGAATGGCGTTACAACGCACACTTTTACAACGCACACCTTTACAACACATTTTTTACAACGCAACATCCATTACAACGCATTCCATTACACCGCATGCCATTACAACGAAATTTTAAAAACTACATTTACAACGCTTTCCAGTACAACGCATAATACCTTTACAACGCATACCATTACAACGCATTACATTTGATTGCATGTTTGGTAAGTATTGGATAGTGTAGGGGTAACATTTACTATTCTAACTCCAGGGGGTGCAACAGTAGGGTAAGTGTTGGATAGTGTAGGAGTAAAAATTACTATTCTAACTCCAGGGGGTGCAACAGTAGGGAAAGTGTTGGATGGTAATGTTATACGTTGTAATGGTATGCGTTGTAATGACTGAGTTGTAATGGCATGCGTTGCGGTGGTGTGCGTTGTAGTGTCATGCGTTGTAATGGCTGCGTTGTAAATGCATGCGTTGTAATGGATGTTGCGTTGTAAAAGTTTCGTTGTAATGGTAGTGCATTGTAAAAGTTGCGTTGTAAAGGTTGTTTCCCCGACAGGGCCATGTAAAGCCACCCTGCGTGGCTTTACATGACCTTGTAGATATGGACTGAGGCAACGCAGTGCAAGTCACAGCGGTGCCCCACCCTGCGGCACGGAGGCGTGCCATGGGCATTAAGGTGGATGGTCCCATGTAACACCCATGGCATATGACACATTCCCAGAGTTACAAGATTTTGTGAACCTGGAAATGCTTCAAAATCCTATACCTTCCCAGGGGTGGGGTACGGGGGTCAACTAGGATAATATACATTATATCTGCTAGTTTTTTCTTTTTCCATATGTTCTGCATTCAGCAGCACACATAGAAAGAGGAAATCGCCTCCATGAGTTGTTTTTGTGCAGGAAGGTGTCCCTTCCTCCACAAAAACAATCACCCCTTAGACGCAAACACCCTTGCCCCATGGTGCAAGGGCACCTGCATTGACGCATGGCAGCCTTCTGGGTGCCAGTGCAGGGGGAAATATCCGATAGATACGGCACATTCCTGCCCTTTTCTTTCAACGTATGGCAGCGCAACAGGAAGGCTTGCGGCGCTGCCCTATGTCAAAAGATTGTAAAGGAGGCCCTTGGTTTTTGCCAACATGCCCAGTAGTACACCTGGCAAGCTGTGCCATATGCAGGTTCCCAAGCAATGCATTACACTAAGACCCGGCGGTGCAACTGGCAAGTGCGCCACCTTTCCATGCCCCGGGCACTTTGGTATTTGGAGGTGCCTCAGATGTTCGCGCAGGATCTTCAGTAAGACAGATTGGACTGGGCTACACATACCACAGCTTGATCTCAATGGGTTGTTATCTCGTATTCATGATGGCGCAGCCCTATGCAGATGAGGAAACACTTTAGCTGTGCACTAGTTTGTTATTACAGACACGGTTACAGATGCAAGGAGCTTTCAGAGGGTACCAAGTCCCCGTGTCCTCATATGATGGCTGCAACTTTTCCCTTCATGTTGCAGCCAGCCAATCAGATTCTTCGAGGTCCTGTGGAACAGAGACAGCCGGTGGGAAAACAAGCACTCCCAGCCAATCAAAATGCTCAATTTCTTTTTTGTGGTCTTGCCTGACACAGGTATAATGTAGCGCAGGGGTTTACAAAGTGACGCATCTGCTTAGATGCGTCACTTTGTAAATAGTGCGCATCAGGAGGCATGTTTTACGGCGCCGATGCATCACAAAAAGTGACGCATCGGAAGCGCAAAACTCACGCAAGGCCTCATAAATGAGGCCCATGCTTTCTAAGTCAAGGTTTAGCTTTCTGCCAAAGTTGGTGTCATTCCAGTGGGAGCCGAGCCCCAATATTCGGGAGACATCGTTTAGTTCGCATGTGATACATCGCATGCCATTACAACGCGGTAGCTACAACGACCGAGTTGTTATATCACATACAATTACATCACAAGTCATTACAACGACTTGCTGTAAGGGGCAGATAATGTTGTATTTACAACGCAACACCTTACCTGCTGTTGCACAAACTGGAGTAGGAATAGTAAGTTATACTATTCATAAATCCAGCGCGCCCCCTGCAGCAAGTCGCTGGAACAACTTGCGATGTAATCGTATGCAATGTAACAACGCAGTCATTGTTACGACCACTTTGTAATGGCATGCAAAGTAACGCATGTGTTATAACGGCATATATTCCAATTTTCTAAAACACGTCGAAATTTAGATCAAATCCAAATGTACCCCTTGATCTTGCAATAAGGGTCTACACCCCCTTTAACATTAGGCCCAACAAAAATGTGCATATATAATAAAGTAGCCGGCTCTATTCAATAACTGAGTTAGAGATGAGGGGAATAACATGTTTATTACAAAATCTCAAAAACCAAGAGCCACAGATTACCTGTTATATGCCATGAAAACACATATGCAGAGAACATAATCAGAAATCAGAATAATGTTAAGTCCCAAGTGAACAGTAAAACCAATAGAGAAACTGACAGCATCCCTAGAGGAAATCAAACATCTCTGAGCAAATGGACAGGGTCTTGAAATAGATGAGAAATGCATGTCACATTAATGCTCATAGAACTATCCCATCTTTACAGAAGTCTCTGGGAGTGTCTACGTCGTTGCTGTCCAGAGATGCAGAGCATTATGAAACAACGTATTAGACAATAGCTCCTACGTCAGTGTTCTCTACTAGGCCCACATCAGGAAGCTACAGCAGAAGGACCATCAAACTGCTACACGCAGCACACAAAGGGGCATATTACCAACAAGTAGCGATAATTATCGCTAAATAGTCTTAGTGACGATTTTTTTATTGCTGCCTATCGCTGGATATGTTAGCGGAGAAAACATGCTATTAGCAACGTTTTTCTCCATTGTGCTAAAATATCCAGCGATAGCGGCGAAATGTGTGTATATCGCTGAGAATACAGCGATATTCGTGCATTAGCCACTAAATGCTCTTAGCCATGGTATCCACCTCCCATTGGATAACATGGCTAAGAACTGGTCTGAACAGGCGTTGGTTTTTGGCGATAGCGGGAATATTTACATCGCTACGCCTGCCTTGCTAATAGGCGATAGCGACGTTAGTGACTGCTTTCAGTCGCTAACAGGTTGGGTACGCCCACTTTGCATGTAATTAGTGATAAATATCGCTGACATGCAAAGCGGGCCCCAAACCGCTCGCTATCGCATAAAAGCTGTCGCTAACATCAGTTAGCGACAGCTTGCTAATAGAGCGATAGAATTATTGGCCCTTTAGCGGACGAAAACGGCCCCTAAACCGGCGATAATTGCCTATCGCCACCCTTGGTAATATGCCCCAAAGTTTCATTCACATTGCATGCACCCAACGCAAAATAACCAATTCCATCACAGTAGCATGTGCTCTACGGAAACTGCGGAGAGAAGACACACAGGGGGACAATGAATGGGAGGGGCAGGGAACAGGAGGAGTTTGAACAGAATATAAGAAAATCTACATCCATTTGAAATAAAAAATAGTGCCTCACGAAAATGTGGCACAACCTAATTTCGTTAATAGAGACACTTCTAAGTATATTAGCAAAATAGTTTCAAGTGCAATATTATCGATTCATCGGTTACGAATTGAACTCATCATAAAAATCATTAGTACTCAGAGGGGCATATTTACAAGCCCCTATCGCCACGACAATATCACTTTTCAGGACGTCGTGGTGGTGATGGAGGCTTCACCTTATTTACAAGGCGGCGTTAAGCCACTTAACGTGGCCTAATGCTGCCTTGTAAATAAGGCCCCCTTCCAAGCTATACTTAGTGTGAAAGGGGAGGGTAATGGGTGTTGTGGTGGGCATTCCACAGCAACGCCAATTGATTTTAATACTGCCCCATATTTACAAGGGTGGCGTAAATATGGAGCAGCACCAAAATAAAGACCTGGATAAAACTGGCCCTAACCTGGCGACCCGAGGAAAAGTTTTTAATTTTTTCTAGTTGTTGCTGTTTCCATGTGTGTTGCATTGTGCATCATAAATAATCTTCCTTTGCAACGTAGACACCCTTTCACTATGGTGCAAGCGGGCCTGTGTTGGTGCTAGGCAGCTAAATGTAGTGCCAGCACTGGGGTAAACGCACAGGTGCACCATAGTCTTGTAAATATGGTTCAGCCCAGCATTTCTAAAGTGACGGAGCGTGTCGTTAGCCTTCTTGTCTTAAGGACATGTTTCACTACTTCACTAGAAAATATGCCCCAAGATATTTTCTCATCCAAAGTTCCCTACAGAAATTGCATGGAAGTAAAAGTGTTTTGGGATCCTTGTTATTTCTCGCCCAAAACCTTTCAGGAAGGTGCTGAGGTGTTATACCTTTTTCTGGAAAGTTTCATGAAGATTTGTCAAACAACGGCAAAGTTATTATCAAAACAAAAAAACAATCTTTCTATGGAAACTCAGACTTACAGATAACTACACAGTGTATATATGTGTATGAGTGTGTGTGTGCGTGTGTGTTTGTGTGCAGCGCGTGGCAGTCTGCAATAAGAAGGCATTCTATTCAGCGTACCCTTTCTGGTAACAATAAAGGAAATGAATGCAGCTACCTCCTATACAAACACAACCTTTCCCTTTTTTGATGTAGCAAAACAGAATACTCAGTAAGACATGGCCATCACCACAAGCCAACGCACACAAACACCTACTCTTTAAACAACCAGAATAACAATCAATCAGCACTAAAACGAAAATAGCAATGCTAACAGTTCCACAGACACCTTTGAACAAAAAAAAGGTACTTCATGCCCCAGCACCAAAAATAAATGGCATAACTAATGAGAGAATGCAAACTTCCACAAAATGCCAAACAGTTGACAGAACAAACCATTGAAACAATGGCCAACCAAGACAAACACAAGAAAACCAATCACTGAAAGGAACTGACACCAAGCCAACACACTCTCTACTTTCAACATGAACTCTTGGCCCAGGCCTGCAGGAAAATCTTCTACATGAGGCTAATCGCCCTGCCAGTCTCTGGCGTTAACACAACCCGGGCGCGGTGGACTGAGGCAACCACTTGCAGGTAAAGTCTGTATCGCGGGGTATCATGGCTCCATTTGTCAGTCAAAATACTTTATTTCGATAATTCAATATCATAAAAAGACGGTGATGCATACAATACAATCAAATACACTATTAAAAACAGTTACAAATTCATGTAATTAAAAATAGTCCACAAATTTCATAAAAAATTAAAAAGGAAACCATTTTACAATAAAATGTAGCTGCCATGTTACATTGCACAGTTAAAAGAACAATATATACAATACAAAGAATTCATCTATTTAAAAATACAGTCAGTTACAGTTTAACGTTCTCTGGTCCCTAACCCTAACAGCACCCACCAGATAACTGGCGACATGAAAAATAACTCTAGGGCTGTTTAATAGTTGTAGGTATAGGAGAGCAGGTTTAACTTGAAAAAACCCTACCTCCTTAAGGATAGGAACAAGAAACTTTGTCCTTACAGCCGTGTAATGATCACAAAACATCAAGAAATGCATTGTGTCCTGCGTTGAAAAGTTATCACAGGAACACGGTGGGGCCTGTTCAGGACTGCTCCAACCCGAGCGCAGTGGACTGAGGCAACAACTTGCAGGTAAAGTCTGTATCGCGGGGTATCATGGCTCCATTTGCTGTGTTGTTGCCCTACACTTGCTGATGATCGTCGCCGACTGTTACTTCCTCTGTTCCGGACCAATGTCATTAGACGGTGCAGAGAGGCCTCAGATCTGTGCTTTTCAGATAACACGCCAAGGACCCTAGCCAGACTGGGTACATTCACAGATTCCATTTGCATCGCCCTCACCACTTCCACAGGGTGACACTGGCCTTGCTGAAGGACCCCAAAGTAGGGTGACCAGAATTTTAAAGAAAAAAAAGGGACATTTCACAAAAATAGAAGAAGGACTATAATTTTACGTCAAGCGAGTGCACAGAATGACAGCGCTCATGTAAATGTAAATGTAGACGTACTTGTAAAGCGCACTGATACTCCTGAGTGTCCTGGCGCTGTACTCATTCCTGGGGCCTTATTTATGAAAGCCTTGCGCCGCCGGTGCGTCACTTTTAAAATGGGAAAAAGTGACGCACCGGTAGCGCAAGGCCTTCATAAATAAGGCCCCTGGTATTTCCCCGTGAAATGAGCACTCCTGGGTGCAACCAGGCATCCCTAGCGCTGAAGGGGGCCGTTGTGGAGACTAAGCAAGCTATTGCCCAGAGTTGCAGCGTGGGACCCATGCTTCGAGTAGGCACCGAGGCGAGAAATCAGGTCCGAGGAATTATGAGCCCAAGATCTGCCAAGACCAGCTGAGGCAGGAATTGAACCCTGGTCCCGGGCCAGACCTCTGCATCAGGGTCTGCCGCTCTAACCATTGAGCCACACTTCTCCACTCATGAGCAGAGAATCACAAAACAGGCAGTAAGAACATACATAGGATGCAATTTGTAAACCCAGTAGCTTGCCTGTGAATTAAATTGCTTTCTTGGAACAACTGCTAAATATCCCTGCTTTGTAAAACTTTAAAAAAACACCTTCCCCTGTTTTTAGTCGACCCTCTCCAAAAACTGGGACATGAGCTATATTTTTCGAAATCTGCCCGGACAGCTGGTAAAAAACGGGGACCGTCCTGGCAAATTTGGTACACCTGGTCACCCTACCCTAAAGGCCCCCTCACCATCCCTCTGGGGCGATAGACAACCCGATTGACTTTTGCAAGGGCCGCATAAAAACCCCCTTAGTCCCAGCGGCCATGCGTACCACAAGGCGTATGCTCCGCAACTCTTATCTCCCTGTACCATTTTGGTGGCCGTCACCCAGTGGGGCCAGGCTATCAAATCAGGCTGGACTATCACTCTGATGTCCCCATTTGCCAAACACCTTGGGGCAGATTTATGAAGGCCCTGCGCCGCCGGCGCGTCACTTTTTCTCATGTTAAAAGTGACGCACCGGCGCAAGGCCTTCATAAATCTGCCCCCTTGAGCTCCAAAACTGCACAAGGGCTAACTAGCAGGTCCCACAGAGCTAGTAAAATTTCTTCAACTAACAAGCCTAGGGCCCTAGGTGTATGTATCCCGCGACCGCACACATAATATAATACGCTTATCACTTTTCTCTCTCTCCCATTATCCATGATGTTACGTCATCAGCTCAGAACTACCATAAGCTCTATGACTGACTTTTATCTGTTATTATTTTTAATAATGTTAAAATTTGCTCAAAAGATGTTGTGCTCTTCTTAGAAACAACTTTGATGGTACTTTATCTCTTCTATTACTTTTTTAGCAATGATTGTCGGTTACTGTGCCAATGTAAAGCATCGCTGTTCACATGTAATGATTTTAATTAATTGAACATGAATAATTTGATTGATTGAACTCGCTCTCCATAGTGCTTTGTGTAGTACAGAGTAAAACTCAGTTAAAGATGTGAGTAGGTTCTTTTTGGAGAGCATCCTATCCGTAGTTCAGGCCATCCGCGGTCTAGCTGTAACTGAAGTCACGGAATCACCAAGCCTGTCATCACAGGGCTGGGACACTCTCACACTCTACGGGGCATATTATCAAGGGGGTTTATCTCCGCTTTTTTGGCTTTAATAGCCAAGAAAGCGGAGATAAAATTATCTCCCTATTAACTAGCTGTCGCTAACACCAGTTAGCGACAGCTAGTAGGAGATAGCGACCATCTTGGGCCCCGCTTTTCATGTCAGTGATATTTATCACTAATGACATGCAAAGTGGGCGTGCCAAGATGGAAACAGTCGCTAACATTGCTATCTCCTATTACCTACTTTTGGAGATATTCGCGCTAAGCGTGAATATCTCCAAAAGCTAACACCTGCCCTGAGCAGTTCTTAGCCATGTTATCCAATGGGAGGTGGATAACATTGCTAAGAGCATTAGCTCGGTAATGCCTGAATATCGCTGACTTTTAAGCGATATTCATGCATTTCGGAAGATTTTTATCGCTTAGGAGATAAACCTTGATAATATCAAGGCTCCTAAGCGATCAAAATCGCCACAGCTCGGCGATAAAAATATCGCCGCTAAACCAACATAGCGATAATTATCGCTAGTTGTTGGTAAGATGCCCCTACATTCCCTCATCTGTGTGATAACATTACTAGATATCACACATTGCACTGTGCATGTTTTGGGTTCGCCTAGTGCGCGGCCCATGCTCTGCCAGTGGCGAGATGTATTGTCAACTTACAGTGAGCTTAGAGCCCGCCCATTTCTTACCATTGGTAGGCTTTAATATCACTCTCATTTGCTTGCTTCTTATTTGTTAGCTTGTGTGGGTTTAACAACCTCTTCCTTTGTGTCCTTCCATCAATGGCTTTTCAAGCACTACTTTTGTTTGGGTTAAGAACTCCATCGGAGTGCATGCGTTGCCTTACACTGCGTAAGGAAGGCGTTTTATGGGCATTGCTGTGGATGTTCCCATGCAAATCCCATGGTTTTCCCGCATTCCCAGATTTAGAAGCACTTGTAAACCTGGCAATGTGGCAAAATCCTACACTTCCCCAGTGGAGGCGTAACGAGAGGAAAAATATAATTTTTCCTCTTTCTATGTGTGCTGTGGAATACAGCACACATAGAAAGACGAAAAATAAGGAGAAATTAAGATACTTTAAAAAGACTCTCAGGATTCCTGCACGAAAACAATCCTGCCTATGACACGGGCACCCGTGCACCATAGTGCAAGGGTGCCTGTGTTGGTGCTAGGCTGCCAAAATATCACCAGCGGAAGGGGAAAGGACAAGAATGCACCGTATTGGATAAATACTAAGGGCCTCATTTATGAAGCTGTGCGTCACTTTTACGCCACCGGTGCGTCACTTTTTGTGACGCACCAGCGGCGTAAAAAATGCACCTTGTTGCGCCATATTTAGAAAGTGACGCATCTAGTTAGATGCGTCACTTTGTAAACCCCTGCGCCACATTATACCTGCGCCAGGTATAATGTATGCAGGGGGGCGTTCTGACGCAAGAAAGGGTCATAGAAGTGACGCAGAGAAATCTATAAGATTTCACTGCGCCACTTCTAGGACTCAAATGCGTCAATGTCTTACGCCTGCCTCACAGCAGGCGTAAGACTGATGCAGGCCCTTTCACATGGGGCTTGCCCATGTAAAAGGACACATTGCTGGAGTTGCGCCACTTTTGTGACACACTCCAGCAATGCGTCACTTTTGCGCCATACAGATACGTCAGAAATACTGACGTATCTGTAACTCCTTGCGCCATGATGCATCATACTGTAAATATGACGCATCTTTGGTGTCGCAAGGAGAGCGCAGTGAAAAGTGACACATCGCTGTTTTCACGCAGCGATGCGTCACTTTTCATAAATGAGGCCCTAAGGGTGGGCGGAATTTGCGTAGTTACCTTTCGCAAAATTCCGCAAAACGACAAGAAATCTCTGTGAGTACACAAAATGTTGCGTGCTTGCGGAGAAAAGTATTGCCTGTAAACTGGCGCTACTATGTTTGCGTGAGAATAAAACCAACCTGGTCACCGTCTCTTGCTTTATTTATTTTATTTATTTGCCGCTTTGTGGCCAACATGCCGTCCTTTATTTATTTATTTTTCACGTTTTCTTAAACTTTTTTTCTCGCTCTTCTCCATCCAGACGCCTTGGATCCATTTCACTGGGGAACAAATGGAGGAAGTTTGCCAGCAAATCAGTAGGATCGAGATCGAGGTAGAGACGGACGGAAAGAAAGAGAGAGAGGGAGGGAGGGAGGCAGAGCAGTGGACACTCAGGTTCCTGAAAGTGCTTCCTGGTGAGGTTTAAAATAACTCATGCCCCCGAATTCCATTCCGCCGCGGATCGCTGAAGGTTTGACATTTTCGTGTTCCGCGCGGAATGCGAAAATGCTAAAATTTCGCAAGTTCCTGGAGCGATACTGAATTTGCCGCCCACCCCTAATAAATACAGTACATTCTTTCCCTTTCCCAGTGACGCAGGGCTGCACAGTAAGGTGACTTGCTGTGGTGCCCTGCGCCACCTATCTCGTAAATATGGCCCTAAATCCAAAGATAGAAATCTTGACTTGACAAAACCACTAAATCCAGTCGGCAAGGGACTATTTGTTCACATAATTTAAACTTTTCCCCATGCAGAGCGTTCCTGCTGAACACCAGCGGCTTCACCAATACCTTGTCCAGCGGCTATCCAATGACGTATATCCATCCTCGGCCACAGCCAGCTGCAATGCCCCGTTGAGGATTATTGACTTTTTTTTCCAGAAACTAAGGGGCATATTATCAAGGACAGGCGATACATTATCGCCGCTTTTATCGGCAGGAAACTGCCGATAAAGCGGCGATAATGGCCTTGATAATATGCTCTATGAATTCCAATCGAAGCCCATGTTAGATGTGAACACATCTAACATGGGCTTCGATTGGAATTCATAGAGCATATTATCAAGGCCATTATCGCCGCTTTATCGGCAGTTTCCTGCCGATAAAAGCTGCGATAATGTATCACCTGTCCTTGATAATATGCCCCTAAGGGGCTTATTTACAAGCCTCTTGCGCCACCGGTGCATCACTTTTAACATGGGAAAAGTGACGTATTTTAAGCGCAGTGGCTTGTAAATAAGCCCCTAAGGGCCTTATTTATGAGAAGTGTTGCATCTCTGCGACAAAGCAGCGATGCAACACTTCTCATTGCGCCCTCCTTGCAATGCATGAATACATCCTATTTACAGTACGGCACATCATGTCACAAGGAGTCACAGAAATGTCAGTATTACTGACGAATCTGTTGGTGCAAAAAGTGACGCATTGCTGGGGAGTGTCTGAAAACAGTCACAACTCCAGCAATGTGTCCTTTATCATGGGGCAAGCCTGCATTACCCTTACATCTACCATTCGGTAGGCGTATGGATTTGATGCTATGGAGTCCTAGAAGTGGCGCACTCTAATCTTATAGATTTCAATGCGCCACTTCTGCGAGGCTTTGATGCTGGAGAACGCCCACCCTGCCTACAATATACCTGATGCAGGTATTATGTAGCACAGTCAAGTCAAGTCAAGTCAGAGAATTTATATAGCGCACTACATACCCAGAGGGTCTCAAGGCGCTGAGGAGGGGGGGGGGCGGATTACTTGTCAAATATCCACGTTTTAAGTTGCTTTCTGAAAGCTAGGTGGTTCTGGGTAAGGCGAAGGTGAGTGGGGAGTGAGTTCCATGTTTTAGCAGCCAGGTAGGAGAAGTATCTGCCTCCCATAGTGGATTTGTTGATGCGAGGTATAGTGGCGAGGACTTGGCTGGAGGAGCGTAGTTGGCGGGAGGGGGTGTAGAAGGTCAGTCTTGAATTGAGGCATTCTGGTCCGATGTCGTAGAGTGATTTGTGTGCGTGGGTTAGCAGTCGGAAAGTGATTCTCTTATTGACGGGTAGCCAGTGGAGGTCTTTCAGGTGACCAGAGATGTGTTCGTTGCGTGGGATGTCTAATATGATTCTGGCTGAGGCGTTTTGGATTCGTTGGAGTTTCTTTTGGAGTTTAGCGGTAGTGCCTGCGTAGAGGGTGTTTCCGTAGTCCAGTCGGCTCGTGACCAGAGCATGGGTGACTGTTTTCCTGGTTTCGGTGGGGATCCAGCGAAATGTTTTTTTGAGCATGCGAAGAATGTTGAAGCAGGATGAGGATACGGCGCTGACTTGTCTGTTCATTGAGAGTGTAGAGTCCAGGATAACGCCTAGGTTCCGTGCGTGGTCTGTCGGGATGGGTGCTTTTCCAAGAGCTTCCGGCCACCAAGAGTCGTCCCATGCAGAGGGGGATGTGCCTAGGATGAGGACTTCTGTTTTATCTGAGTTCAGTTTCAGACGGCTGTGTTTCATCCATTCAGCAACTTCTTTCATTCCTTCGTGTAGGTTGGTTTTGGCGGTGTTGGGGTCCTTGGTGAGAGAAAGGATCAGTTGGGTGTCATCCGCGTAAGAGATGATGTTGAGGTTGTGTTGGCGGGCGATGGTCGCGAGGGGGCTCATGTATACGTTGAAGAGGGTGGGGCTGAGAGAGGATCCTTGTGGTACTCCGCAGATGACTTCGGAGGCCTCGGACATGAATGGTGGAAGGCGGACTCTCTGGGTTCTTCCGGTGAGGAACGAGGTGATCCATTCAAGTGCTTTTCCATGTATTCCGATGTTGCTGAGGCGTTGTAAAAGGGTGCTGTGGCAGACTGTGTCGAATGCTGCAGAGAGGTCGAGGAGGATGAGGGCGACTGTGTCTCCATTGTCCAGTAGAGTTCGAATGTCATCTGTTGCCGCGATGAGGGCAGTTTCAGTGCTGTGTTTTGCTCGGAAGCCAGATTGTGAGGAGTCGAGGGATTTGTTGGCTTCGAGAAAAGCGGCGAGCTGGTTGTTGACCGCTTTCTCGATGACTTTGGCCGGGAATGGAAGGAGCGAGATGGGGCGGTAATTTTTTAGTTCGGTGGGGTCCGCTGTGGGTTTTTTCAGAAGGGCGGTGAGTTCAGCGTGTTTCCAGTTTTCCGGAAAGGTGGCGGAGTTGAAGGAGCAGTTGATGACGTCTCGGAGGTACGGTGCTATGGCGGAGTCTGCTTTGTTGAAGATGTGGTGCGGGCATGGGTCTGTGGGGGATCCTGAGTGGATGGAGTTCATTAGGCGGATGGTGTCCTCAGTGGAGATTGGGTTCCAGTCGTTAAGGGTGTTCGCGGGGGGAGAGTGTTTAGCAATTGGTTGGGTGAGTTGGGTTCCAGGTTGGTTGTCGAAGCTGTTGTGGATGTCTGCAATCTTGTTGTGGAAGAATGAGGCTAGGGAGTCGCAGAGGGCTTGAGAGGGGGTGATGTCGTTGGAGTTGGCAGAGGGATTGGAAAACTCCTTGACGATGTTGAAAAGTTCCTTGCTGTTGTGGGCGTTGTTGTCGAGTCGATCCTTGAATGCTGTTTTCTTGGCCTTTCGGATTAGTTGGTGGTGAGTGCGGGTGGCGGTTTTGAAGGCGTCCTTGGTACTGGTGGTTGGGTCTTTTTTCCACGCTTTTTCAAGGGTGCGGCAGAGTTTCTTGGACTTTTTAAGATCATCGTTGAACCACGAGGCCTTCTTGTTGCCAGGTTTGCTTTGACGTTTTTTCAGTGGTGCTAAGGTGTCGGCGGTGTTGGATAACCATAGGGTGAAGTTGGTGGCGGCTAGGTTTGGGTCCGAGGAGTGGGCTGGGGTGTTTAGAAGGAGCGATGAGGAGATCTGGTCGGTGGTGATTTTGTTCCAGTTTCTTTGTAGAGTTGGTTGGAGGTGGTTGGTGGGTTTGGGCTTGTTGTAGGTGAAGTGAACGCAGCTGTGGTCAGTCCAGAGCAGATCTGTAGTGTGGCTGAAGGAGACATGATTGCTGGAGGTGAAGATGGGGTCGAGTGTGTGACCTGCGATGTGGGTGGGGGAAGTGACCAGTTGTTTAAGTCCGAGGTTGGCGAGGTTGTCCAGGAGCGTGGTGGTGTTGCGGTCGTTGATCTTTTCAAGGTGAAAGTTGAGGTCACCTAGAAGGATGTATTCTTTGGAGGGGAGTGCGTGTGGAGTGATGAAGTCCGTGATGTCTTCACTGAATTTTGCGCGGGGTCCAGGTGGTCTGTAGAGGAGGGTGCCTCTGAGTGTTGTTTTGGGGTCGATGTGGATCTGGAAGTGAAGGTGTTCGGAGTTGGCGAGGTTGGCGTCAGAGCTGGTTGAGATGCGGATTGATTTTTTATGGACGATGGCGATTCCTCCTCCTGTGTGGCTGGTACGGTCTTTGCGAGTGATCTTATAGTCTTCAGGGATGGCAATGGTGATGTCTGGTGCGGAGGAAGCATTCATCCATGTTTCCGTTAGGAAGGCGATGTCTGGAGAAATGGTGTCTAGTAGATTCCAAAGGTCAATGGCGTGCCTGTGGACTGAACGGGTATTGAGAAGAATGCATTGTAGGTGGTTGGGGTTGGGAGTCAGTGGTGTGGTCGTAGCGGAGATGTTGTCGTTGCCGCAGAATTTGCAGGAGTAGCAGGAGAAAGGTCCATGGGTTTGTCCAGGGGCGGCTTGGACGCAGTAGGGGGCGCGGCCGGGGTTAAGGGCTAGGAGGCTGGAGGCATCGTAGATAATGCGGGAGGGCTGGGCAGCGCTAGGGGCAGGGGTTCTGGCGCTGGGCGCGGTCCAGGCGCGGACGGGCATAGACGGGCTTACCTTTGGCGCACCTTCGGCGTGTACGTAGCGCGTGGACGCTGCGCGTGGGGGCATTGGCCATAAATGGATGGTGGGGGGGAGGGGCGAGGGCGTCTCAGCTGGGAGGCGGGGCGGGCACACGAGGGCAACAACAACAACAGTCAAGATGGAGGCGGAGGGGGGAGCACAGCGCTACAGTAATACGCGCAAAACAATCACCAAGCGCTCTATAAGGACCAAATAGTGTAAAACAATTCAAATAAGCAAAGAGGCAGGCAGCAGGCAAATGAAGCCGGTACAGGCACAGGCAAAGCAGCGCTACGATACCGGGAACCAGCAGGGGACGCTGGGAGCGACCACTCGGCTCGAGGAGAGGAGTGAGTCACAGCGCGCTGAGGGGGAGAAGCGCTCTATAAGGTTCGTGGGAGGGCGTCTCAGCTGGGAGGCGGGGCGGGCACACGAGGGCAACAACAACAACAGTCAAGATGGAGGCGGAGGGGGGAGCACAGCGCTACAGTAATACACGCAAAACAATCACCAAGCGCTCTATAAGGACCAAACAGTGTAAAACAATTCAAATAAGCAAAGAGGCAGGCAGCAGGCAAATGAAGCCGGTACAGGCACAGGCAAAGCAGCGCTACGATACCGGGAACCAGCAGGGGACGCTGGGAGCGACCACTCGGCTCGAGGAGAGGAGTGAGTCACAGCGCGCTGAGGGGGAGAAGCGCTCTATAAGGTTCGTGGGAGGGCGTCTCAGCTGGGAGGCGGGGCGGGCACACGAGGGCAACAACAACAACAGTCAAGATGGAGGCGGAGGGGGGAGCACAGCGCTACAGTAATACGCGCAAAACAATCACCAAGCGCTCTATAAGGACCAAACAGTGTAAAACAATTCAAATAAGCAAAGAGGCAGGCAGCAGGCAAATGAAGCCGGTACAGGCACAGGCAAAGCAGCGCTACGATACCGGGAACCAGCAGGGGACGCTGGGAGCGACCACTCGGCTCGAGGAGAGGAGTGAGTCACAGCGCGCTGAGGGGGAGAAGCGCTCTATAAGGTTCGTGGGAGGGCGTCTCAGCTGGGAGGCGGGGCGGGCACACGAGGGCAACAACAACAACAGTCAAGATGGAGGCGGAGGGGGGAGCACAGCGCTACAGTAATACGCGCAAAACAATCACCAAGCGCTCTATAAGGACCAAACAGTGTAAAACAATTCAAATAAGCAAAGAGGCAGGCAGCAGGCAAATGAAGCCGGTACAGGCACAGGCAAAGCAGCGCTACGATACCGGGAACCAGCAGGGGACGCTGGGAGCGACCACTCGGCTCGAGGAGAGGAGTGAGTCACAAAGGACGCTGGGAGCGACCACTCGGCTCGAGGAGAGGAGTGAGTGGTTTACAAAGTGGCGCATCTGCCTAGATGTGTCACTTCGTAAATATGAAGTAATGTGGTGACGAACAGCAGTGTAAATGTGAAGCAAGGGCTCATAGATAAGCCCCTAAGTTCAAAGGTCAAACTTTTTACTGGAAAAAACTAGGGCTTTGTATCCAATAGGCCTCAAACCTTACCTGGTTGAGAAAAGAATAAATCAGAGATTTATACAAAGGCACCGAAGAATGGATGGAAGAGGCAGCAGCCGGTATATATGACAACTGTCCTAAATATTTCCCAGGAGGGTCCCGATTCACAGAACTAACTTAAGACAAAATCCTAAACTTACTACTTTAGGTATTCACAGAAGTTAGGATTTTGTCTTAAGTTTGTCTTAAGACAGACTTAAGACAAAATCCTAACTTAAATCCGTCTTAAGTCTGTCTTAAGACAAACGTAAGACAAAATCCTAACTTCTGTGAATACCAAAAGTAGTAAGTTTAGGATTTTGTCTAAAGTTAGTTCTGTGAATCGGCCCCGAGAAGTTTGCCGCAGTAGCTACACGAGAGGCGTAAAGGTTGGGATTGACTTTCCGGATTTGCCTCTTGTAGTTCTTGATGGGAGCAGATTTAGATTCTCCTAGAGGAGAAGGAAAAGCTGAGGCACCCAGCACATGAAAGCCTTTGGAGATAGATCTAATTATACCAGGTGGCAGAGGGGAGGAAGTACCAAGAAATAAGACTTTAGTCAGTGCAGTATCATCCAGGAAATCCATGATCCAGTAAGAAAAATTAGGGAGACTCTGATCCGCAGGATATGTTATATTATCTGTTACGTTATATGGTATATGTTATATTTGTTATGGTATATGTTCTATTATGTTATCTGTTATCTTATCCATATTGTTATCTGTTATGTTATCTCTTATATGGTATGTTATCTGTTATATGCATGTTTATGTTGTAATATATGATATGTTATATGTTATCTTATATGTTGTGTTATGCTATCTGGTATGTTATATGTAGGGTTCCTGGTTTCATGGTGTTTATTTTTTTACCTTTCCGTCCATATTTACCCATATTTATTTTTTCTCAACTTCACCTGTATTTATCCATATTTATTATAGATTTTGTGAAAAAAATAAAACTGAAACTGGTATATTTTCACATTTATTTAACCAATAAATATACTGTCATGCTTGAATGCCTGCCAGGTTTCAGTGATATAAACACTAGCAGACGATAAATCAATGCACTTATATGAAAGTATACACATTTCAGTATCAGACTTGTGCATATCTACTGCTGTTTAATCATCTTTACTAAAATTCCTTTCTTTTTTAACCCCCTTACGTATCAATCCACACAGCTAATTGCCGGTTAGTCATTTACCGCTTTGGCTGCCATAAGTGTGGCAGGGTATGCTCAGACGCGAGTCCCTTGCTCACTTTGCCACTGGATTCAAGCAAGCCGGGTTGAAGACGGCCGTAATGCCAGAAACTGGTCCTCGGAAGCTTGTTTCCGGTCCAGGGAAGACATGGCTTGGCAGTTCGGGCCGGACTGTTCCCATGAGGCACAGGGTCAGACTGATTTGCATATAGCCATATCTGAACTGGGGTGGCGGAGTGGGCTAAAGAACGGTGATGGATTAAACCCAGATCTTTTGACTGGGTGTGAGTGTTTGATTGGTTCAGATGCTCCGTCCATCATCACCCTCCCTTTTGTAGCGGTTAGTCATGGCAGACAATAATTATAATCATTCAAAAAGCACCCAGTTTCTATTTCTATCCACATTTAAAAATAAATACAGACAGGAAAATAAATGTTTTTCTGTCTGTACTTATCTGTAAAAATCCATAGAAACGGGAAACAGGGAGCCTTAGTTATATGATTTGTTATATGTTATCTATTATGTCATATGTCATGTCATATGATCTCTTAAGTTATCTGTTATGTTATCTATTATATGATCTGTTATGCTATCTGTTAGTGCACTATCACACGGGACGGTATCCTGGCACTGGACCGGTGTGAGTGTAGCCAAATCTGGGGCCTAGTTGGACTACTCGAAAAGCCAGGTTCATCAGCTCCTTGCAGAAGCGAGGAGGTGGCTCTTATAAATCTGTAAATCTGGTATTTGTAAAGAGCAAACAACTCACCCCTACGGGTCTCAAGGCGCTGGGAGACGTCATGGAGATTAAGTGAGCTATTGAGTCACACGGTGCTGAGCTGAGCTACTGCCGGAACCGTGAACCCTGTGCTCCGGAGTCAGCTGCCCTGGTCTCTGTGCCACACCTTCTGTGTAGCAGCAGGCCATTTCATGCTTTATCAGCGATGTAGGAGAAGGCTCGACCACCGGATCTGGTTTTCCGTATGCATGCGATGGTATATGGTCAAAATATCGAGTCCAAAATATCGAGTAACACAAATATCGACTCCAAAATATAGAATGGACAAAATATCGAATGGACAGAATATAGACATCAAAAATATCGTTTTTAAGATAAGTAATGTAATATCGATTTTAAAAATATAGAAAGTCAAAATATCAAAGGACATAATATAGGTTTTTAAAAATATCGAATTTTTAATAATATCGAAGTTTTTTAAGTGTTTTGTATGTTAGTATTTGTGTGAAACTTGTATATTTTTTGTAATTTATGTTTAGTAATTAATTTTATGTTATTTAATTTTTGCGTAATTTAATTCTGTAGCGGGTTGTGGGTTTATGGGAGAATAGGGTGGGAAGTAATTTAATTATAATTAATTAAATATGTTAATTAATGTATTAGTATTTATTTTGAATAAATTGTTAATTAATTTTTAATTGGCAATTAATTATTTCTTAATTGATAATTAATTTTTATTATTTGATAATTATGTGAATAATATTAATTTATTTTCTGTAGCGGGTTGTGGGTTTATAGGGGAATAGGGTGAAAAATAATTTAATTATAATTAATTAAATATGTAAATGTATTTATTGGTATTTATTTTGAATAAATTGTTATTTAATTTTTAATTGGTAATTAATTAATTTTTAATTGATAATTAATTTGTATTAATTGATTAGTTGATAATTAGGTGAATAATATTAATTTATTTTCAGTAGCGGGTTGTGGGTTTATAGGGGAATAGGGTGGGAAGTAATTTAATTATAATTAATTAAATATGTTAATTTATTTATTGGTATTTATTTTTAATAAATTGGTAATTTGTAATTGGTAATTAATTAATTCTTAATTGGTAATTAATTTTTATTAATTGATAATTATGTGAATTATATTAATTTATTTTCACTAGAGTGGGAATAGTAAAATTTACCCCTATGCTATCCAACGCTTTCCCTACTGTTGCACTCACTGGAGTGGGAATAGTAATTTTTACCCCTACGCTATCCAATGCTTTCCCTACTGTTGCACTCTCTGGAGTGGGAATAGTAATTTTTACCCCTACGCCATCCAATGCCTTCCCTACTGTTGCACTCTCTGGAGTGGGAATAGTAATTTTTACTCCTACGCTATCCAACGCCTTCCCTACTGTTGCACTCTCTGGAGTGGGAATATTAATTTTTACCCCTACACTATCCAAGTCCAACGCTTTCCCTACTGTTGCACTCTCTGGAGTGGGAATAGTAATGTTTACCCCTACGCTATCCAACGTTTTCCCTACTGTTGCGCTCTCTGGAGTGCGAATAGTAATTTTTACCCCTACGCTATCCAACGCTTTCACTGCTGTTGCACTCTCTGGAGTGGGAATAGTAATTTTTACCCCTACGCTATCCAACGCTTTCCCTACTGTTGCACTCTCTGGAGTGGGAATAGTAATTTTCAGCCCTACGCTATCCAAAGCTTTCCCTACTGTTGCACTCTTTGGAGTGGGAATAGTAATTTTTACCCCTACGCTATCCAACGCTTTCCCTACTTTGTACTTCCAGGAGTGGGAATAGTAATTTTTACACTCCCGCTATCCTACGGTAATAATATTGTGTATTTTTTATTAATAATATGTTACTATATATAAATATTTTTAACATATATGATTGTATGGGGCAGATTTATGAGGCCCTTGCGCCACGTTTACGCCGCTGTTGCGTCACGCAAGGCGGCGTAAACGTGGCGCATCCCTACGAACGATTTACAACATGACGCATCTAGGCAGATGCGTCACGTTGTAAAGCCCTGCGCCGCTTGTGGGCGTTCCGGCGCAGGGTGGGCGTTCCGGGGCAGGTGCGCCTCGCAAAAGTGGCTGAGTGAAATCTATAAGATTTCACTCAGTCACTTTCAGGCCAATGCTGCGTCAAAAGCCTGCGCCTGCTTGAAGCAGGCGTAGGTCTTGATGCAGCATTGGTCAGATAGGGCACCCCCGAGCCTTGCTGGAGCTGCGTCGCGCTTGCGACGCAACTCCAGCAATTCGCCGCCTTTACGGCACAGATGCGTCACGCTTCTGTGCCGTTTTTGCCCCATGGTGCGCCGCATTGTAAATGCGGCGCACCATGGGTGGCGGAGCTGTGGCGCACTGTGGCGCACATTAACTGGCGCATCCCTGGGGATGCGCCAGTTAACATAAATCTGCCCCCATGTTTTTTATAAGTTACATTAATTATTTAATAATTTTAAGGTAATTTAAGTATTTTTAAGTATATTTTAGCTATTTATTTTTAATATTTTTTTAATTTTACATTATTTTTAAGAAATTCGATATTTTCACAAACTATATATTTTTAAACGATATTTTGGATTTGATATTTTGGTACTTACCTGTTTGTAGATAGGTATTCGATATTTTGTCTGTCGATATTTTGGGTAGTCTATATTTTGTCCCTCGATATTTAGTCAGTGATCCGCATGGGACATGTGCAAGTAGGAGTCCGGACATGAAGAATTGTCTCGAAAGTTTGTTAAGGCAGATGCGACTGTTAAGGTGTGCTGGGCATCTGTTATGTAGCCCCTTGAAAGTGTGAGTGAGGAGTTTGAAATGCGCTTGTTTGGGTATGGGAAGCCAGTGGAGCTCTTTCAGGTGTGTTGTGGTGTGAGTAGTAAATGGGACATTTAGGGGAATATTTACGAGGAGAAAGAACCAGAGGATGTCACTTTTAGCGATGTTCTGGTGGCGCTATGCCGTTCTCCATAATAACAAAGCGACATTAAGCCCCTTTTTGTGCCTTTAAAGCCGACTTGCTAAATGGCCCCTTTACACGCATCACTTAGCGTGAAAGGGGCATGCAATGGTTGTTCCACCGCAATACCCATTACCTTTTGGTGCTGCCCCAGATTAACACGGATGTGTAAATCTGAGACAGTACCAAAAACTAATGCCATGCAAAAGCAAGCATCAGAATAGCGGTTTGAGTAGAAATACTTTTATTTCTCCTCGTTTTTGCTTTGTCTGCATTCTGCAGCACACATAGAAAGAGCAAATCGTCATTAGTGATTGTCTGCACATAAACAATCATTTAATAATGACGAGTTGCTGCTTCTGTGTGTGCTGCATTCTGGAGCACACATAGAAGTAACAAATCACCATTATGGATTGTTTATGAGCATTAAGGGAAAGCTTTCTGTACATAAACAATCCTCTCCTGCAATGCAGGCCCCCTTGCACCATGGTGCAAAGGTGCCTATGTTGGTGCTAGCCAGCTAATTTTAGCGCCAGCACTTGGGAAAATACGGGGGTGCACCATATTGTAGTAAATACAGTGCATCCCCTGCATTTTGGAAATGTCGGAGCGCGCTGCTGCGTTGACTCTACGCTGGAACAAGAATTATAATGGGTGTTGCAGGAATACAGTTCAAATAATTTTCCCTGCAATTAGACCCAGATAAAAAATAGTTTCCAGTGTAGTTGACAGGCAGGCCCTTAGAAATTATTGCTTGGCCGCTTGTTTTTGTATATAAAATATTAGGACTGGTGCCCCATGAATGTAATATTTGGGGGCATCCCCCACCCCCCTTTGTTTATATGGTGTCTATATGAATGTTTTTCATTTTCATTTACTTGTAATATGTGTTTGTATTGATGGTGTATAATGTTTTTGATAACAGTGTCTTGTTTTCGCACATATTGAATTGAAAAATACATGTAAATAAGTAAAAAATGACCATAATGAAAATGTTGCCCGCTTAGGATTTTTGGCTAGGTGTGGTGTCAATAGATCGAGTTCTCAATGTGCTGCAGCATTCTGGAAAGTTTTGTTTGATCGCAGCTTGGAGGGTTTTCCCATAGTCCAGCTTGCTTGTAACAAGGGCGTGTATGATGGTTTTCCGGGTGCTGATTGGGAGCGATTTGAACATCTTTCTCAACACCTTCAGTTATGGAAGCTTGAGGCCGTGAGGGCATTTACATTGGGCAGTCCTGTTGAGTTTTTCTGTTGATGACGTTGCCGAGGTTCTGAGCATCAGTGCTGAATTCACATCTAGTGGCACAAGGCTCTAATGCTATTTTTTTTTTAATTAATTTCACCAAAGGGTTATTGTTTTAATGATGGACACCATTTGTGGGTTACAGGGTGGGTCAAACTAAGTGGAATAGGCTGAAAATAATCCAGCAGTGTAGTCTGACCACAATAGTGACATCAGTTTTATGTCATCTGAAGGTTTTAGAAGAGGTGCTCTAAAATGGTGATTTCTAGCCTTTTCGACGCTGATAACGGAACCGCTCCGTCATCAGCCGCGGTGGCGCTGTGCTGATGACGGAGCGGTTCCATCATGGCCCGCCCGACGCGCCTGCGCGGTGCTGATTTCGTGCCTGCGCGGCGCGTTCTATTGAGCGGGCGGGGCCATGACGGAACCGCCCCGTCATCAGCACAGCTCACCCGAGGCTGGTGACGGAGCGGTTCCGTCACCAGCGTGTGAGCACCGCGCACCCCCCCCCCCTTAGCGCTGCCACGGAATAGCCGCCGCAGCAAAGGTGCTAAATTCAAGAGGAGTGCAGAGGGTGGGGGGAACAGAGATCAGCACAGTCACCTGTACATGGAATTAACACTGAGCTCTGTACAGACAGAAGATAACCAATGAAATGTAGTGCAGATTTAGAAATATACCATAAATGAATAATAGTTGAATGAAAATACCCATGAGGGTGAGATTCATGTATCTATAAGGTATTTCAATAGCACAAACCTAACCCAAACAGGAAATGTTGTGATACTTACAACACAGGGGAGGCCTATTGGACAAAATGTGTCCACTGAAAACAATGAGCGTCATGGCTTTGTGCCGCCAGTTCCTGGTAGACACCACACCTACAGTATTTACAAAGCAAACCTTGTGGCTGACAAACATCTCTGGTATCTGTTCTTGGATCTGCTCTGTTTGTTTAATTTCACTCAAGTATTTACACATGGCTTGTGGATGAGGGAGTGTGTGGCACTGTTCCACAGAACCTTTCTTAGTTTGGTATGAGATTCCATTAGCAAAAGCACCATGGATCAGCCAATGTGCTGCCTCTTACTACACAGAGCATGTCATGCATTCATTAGAGCAAATACAATATAAGAAGCATGGCTTTATATATATGTATGTATTATATTTCATAAAGCTGAGGCATATGAAGTGCGTATGGGTAGCTTGTACAATCCTGGAGACTGCGCTGGTAGAGCGGTTTGCTTCAGGATGAGATAGTGTTCAGTCCAGATTGGCAGAGAGTGTTATTCTCTACCAACCAACAGTGATGATGTGGTATTAACTTTCCTCGGCATGCACCTACTGGAGAAACAAATTTCGCAAACTTTTCATTTTTCGGGGGGTTGAGCTTCTCCATTTCATGTTGGCTTTTCAAAAACATCTTTGATTGGAGAACAGCAAATCCATCCATCTCAATGCACAGTCAGTAGTCATCGCCTTCCAATCTTCACTCCAATAGAAGCCCATGTTCACACCGGAACCTGGGCTTCTATTGGAATTCACAAGGGCATATTATCAAGCCCATTATCGCCACTTTAGCCGCAGTTTCCTGCCGCTAAAGCGGCGATAATTTTAACGCCGTTCTTGATAATATGCCCCTTCTTTGTATCATCTGAATAGTTTAGAGGAGGTGCTCTAGAAAAGGGCACTGAAACTATAATAGTGTTTGGAAGAAAGGAAGGATCATTTTGTATCATCTGAAGATTTTAGGAGAGGTGATCACAAAGAGGGAACTAAAACTATCATAGCTTATGGAGGTAAGGAAGAATGATTTTAAATCATCTGAAATTTTTAGAAGAGATGTTCTAGAAGAAGACACTAAAACTATAATAGTGTTTGGAAGCAAAAGGAATATTCTGGTGTAGAGAGTGGAATATGAGTATAACTAGATAAGGAGGAGTGGAATCCCAGAGTACGTTGATTCCCTTGGGTTCTGCTTTAAAATTTAGGCTTAAGACGTGTCAAACAAGTCTGATCAGTTCTAGCAAGAGATGCTCTGATCTGCCCAAATTGCCCAAACATTGGGGCATATTAGCAAGATCCTCGTTAAAATTATCGCCGTTTTAGCGGCAGGAAACTGCGTTATAGAATTCCAATAGAAGCCCAGGTCAGATGTTATAGAATTCCAATAGAAGCCCTGGTTAGATGTCCTGCACATCTAACCCGGGCTTCTATTGGAATTCTATAAAGCATATTAGCAAGCCCATTATCGCCGTTTTAGCTGCGGTTTCCTGCCGCTAAAATGGCGATAAAAAGGTACTTCCAAGATTTTGTCCCCATAGATTTTAGAGTAAAGAATCAAGATATAATATAAAATTACCCCAAGCAAGTCATGATCTCACCAAAGCCAATGAAATACGAGTTGTAATTAATAATGTCAGTAAGTCGAGGAATTGGATGGGGAAAAAGTCGACAGACTCAAAATACACTTCAGTCAATCTAATAAGCAGGCATAAAACAAGCCCAATACACAATACAGAGCAGTCCTCCCACCAACAAACAATTTAGTGGGAAAGAACACCTGTTACAATTCCAAAAGAGGAAGTAGCTGTTGTGTTCCAAAACATGAAACCAACAAGCATTGACACTGTCGCAAAGGCCAGTTCATATATTACCCAACTGGGAAATGCTTTCTAGAAACTGGCTTGATAGATATGTGCCCATGATTCGAATTGATTCACTCGCTCACTGGAGCAAGGGCCACTCCAGGCCCCCGCCACATGCCAACCCCTATGAGGGGGTTTCCATCTGCTGATCAAGAACCCAGGGCCCGATTCACAGAACTAACTTAAGACAAAATCCTAAACTTACTACTTTTGGTATTTACAGAAGTTAGGATTTTGTCTTAAGACAGACTTAAGACAGACTTAAGACAGACTTAAGACAAAATCCTAACTTAAGTCTGTCTTAAGTCTGTCTTAAGACAAAATCCTAACTTCTGTAAATACCAAAAGTAATAAGTTTAGGATTTTGTCTTAAGTTAGTTCTGTGAATCAGCCCCCCAGTCTCTTTGAGGAGAGGCTCATTGCAAGCCTAGGCAGATGAGAGGTGCCACCACCTGGGAGTAGGGATATGGGGCCGATTCACAGAACTAACTTAAGACAAAATCCTAAACTTACTACCATTTTGGTATTCACAGAAGGCACTTACTCATTTCGGTATTCACAGAAGTTAGTAGTCCTAACTTTAGGACTCCTAAATGCCTTCTGTGAATACCGAAAGTCTTAAAGTTAGGATTTTTCTCAATTTAGTAGTAGTAAAGTTAGGACTCCTAACTTTAGGACTCCTAAATGCCTTCTGTGAATACCGAAAGTCTTAAAGTTAGGATTTTTCTCAGTTTAGAAGTAGTAAAGTTAGGACTCCTAACTTTAGGACTCCTAAATGCCTTCTGTGAATACCGAAAGTCTTAAAGTTAGGATTTTTCTCAATTTAGTAGTAGTAAAGTTAGGACTCCTAACTTTAGGACTCCTAAATGCCTTCTGTGAATACCGAAAGTCTTAAAGTTAGGATTTTTCTCAATTTAGTAGTAGTAAAGTTAGGACTCCTAACTTTAGGACTCCTAAATGCCTTCTGTGAATACCGAAAGTCTTAAAGTTAGGATTTTTCTCAGTTTAGTAGTAGTAAAGTTAGGACTCCTAACTTTAGGACTCCTAAATGCCTTCTGTGAATACCGAAAGTCTTAAAGTTAGGATTTTTCTCAGTTTAGAAGTAGTAAAGTTAGGACTCCTAACTTTAGGACTCCTAAATGCCTTCTGTGAATACCGAAAGTCTTAAAGTTAGGATTTTTCTCAATTTAGTAGTAGTAAAGTTAGGACTCCTAACTTTAGGACTCCTAAATGCCTTCTGTGAATACCGAAAGTCTTAAAGTTAGGATTTTTCTCAATTTAGTAGTAGTAAAGTTAGGACTCCTAACTTTAGGACTCCTAAATGCCTTCTGTGAATACCGAAAGTCTTAAAGTTAGGATTTTTCTCAGTTTAGAAGTAGTAAAGTTAGGACTCCTAACTTTAGGACTCCTAAATGCCTTCTGTGAATACCGAAAGTCTTAAAGTTAGGATTTTTCTCAATTTAGTAGTAGTAAAGTTAGGACTCCTAACTTTAGGACTCCTAAATGCCTTCTGTGAATACCGAAAGTCTTAAAGTTAGGATTTTTCTCAATTTAGTAGTAGTAAAGTTAGGACTCCTAACTTTAGGACTCCTAAATGCCTTCTGTGAATACCGAAAGTCTTAAAGTTAGGATTTTTCTCAATTTAGTAGTAGTAAAGTTAGGACTCCTAACTTTAGGACTCCTAAATGCCTTCTGTGAATACCGAAAGTCTTAAAGTTAGGATTTTTCTCAGTTTAGAAGTAGTAAAGTTAGGACTCCTAACTTTAGGACTCCTAAATGCCTTCTGTGAATACCGAAAGTCTTAAAGTTAGGATTTTTCTCAATTTAGAAGTAGTAAAGTTAGGACTCCTAACTTTAGGACTCCTAAATGCCTTCTGTGAAAACCGAAAGTCTTAAAGTTAGGATTTTTTTCAATTTAGTAGTAGTAAAGTTAGGACTCCTAACTTTAGGACTCCTAAATGCCTTCTGTGAATACCGAAAGTCTTAAAGTTAGGATTTTTCTCAATTTAGTAGTAGTAAAGTTAGGACTCCTAACTTTAGGACTCCTAAATGCTTTCTGTGAATACCGAAAGTCTTAAAGTTAGGATTTTTCTCAATTTAGTAGTAGTAAAGTTAGGACTCCTAACTTTAGGACTCCTAAATGCCTTCTGTGAATACCGAAAGTCTTAAAGTTAGGATTTTTCTCAGTTTAGTAGTAGTAAAGTTAGGACTCCTAACTTTAGGACTCCTAAATGCCTTCTGTGAATACCGAAAGTCTTAAAGTTAGGATTTTTCTCAGTTTAGTAGTAGTAAAGTTAGGACTCCTAACTTTAGGACTCCTAAATGCCTTCTGTGAATACCGAAAGTCTTAAAGTTAGGATTTTTCTCAATTTAGTAGTAGTAAAGTTAGGACTCCTAACTTTAGGACTCCTAAATGCCTTCTGTGAATACCGAAAGTCTTAAAGTTAGGATTTTTCTCAATTTAGTAGTAGTAAAGTTAGGACTCCTAACTTTAGGACTCCTAAATGCCTTCTGTGAATACCGAAAGTCTTAAAGTTAGGATTTTTCTCAATTTAGTAGTAGTAAAGTTAGGACTCCTAACTTTAGGACTCCTAAATGCCTTCTGTGAATACCGAAAGTCTTAAAATTAGGATTTTTCTCAGTTTAGAAGTAGTAAAGTTAGGACTCCTAACTTTAGGACTCCTAAATGCCTTCTGTGAATACCGAAAGTCTTAAAGTTAGGATTTTTCTCAACTTTACTACTACTAAACTGAGAAAAATCCTAATTTTAAGACTTTCGGTATTCACAGAAGGCATTTAGGAGTCCTAAAGTTAGGACTCCTAACTTCTGTGAATACCGAAATGAGTAAGTGCCTTCTGTGAATACCAAAATGAGTAAGTACCTTCTGTGAATACGAAAATGGTAGTAAGTTTAGGATTTTGTCTTAAGTTAGTTCTGTGAATCGGGCCCATGGACATTGCAGGGTTACCATAGCAATCATAAAGATGCAATGCATGGGTGTGATCACTTTGGACTGCACGCGGGGAGGGACATTTAGAGCTCTGCCAGTGTAGGTCACCGCAGGAGGCCTAGGTTGCCAGGCATTCAGTCAGCTCTTGTGTGAGCAGGCACAAAGGGCTTTTGGGCATATTTACGAGGCAGTGGCCGAGTGCGGCGTCAGCCACCTTGCCTTAACGCCTCGCTCCACCACTTACAAAACGTAGGGGTGCACAATATTTACAAGGATACTGTGCAGCCCTGTATTTCCCCCTGCACCGGCGCTAATTTTACTTGCCTAGCGCCACCGCAGACACTCTTGCACCGCAGTTGTAGGGGAAGATTGTTTATGGGCAGGAAGGTGTCCCTTCCTGCACAGACACAATCTGAAATGACATTTTGAAACTTTTATGTGTGCTGCTTAATGCAGCCTACATAGAAGTTGCTAAACTTATTTTTTGATTGATTATTTATGTGCAGGAAAGGGTCACCTTCCTGCAGATGAACAATCAATGGCCTTTTGCTATTTCTATGTCTGAACATTGAAACAGGAAAAACTAGGAGAAATGAAACATTTCTCCTCGTTGCGCCTGTTTAAGACCAGGGGCCTCATTTATGAGAAATGACGCATCACTGCGTGAAAGCAGCGATGCGTCACTTCTCAGTGCGCACTCCTTGCGACATTCCTGATGCGTCATATTTAACGTATGACGCAACATGGCGCAGGGAGTTACAGATACGTCAGTATTTCTGACGTATCTGTAAGCGCAAAAGTGACGCATTGCTGGAGTGTGTCACAAAAGTGACGCAACTCCAGCAATGCGCCCTTTCACATGGGGCAAGCCCCATGTGAAAGGGCCTGCGTCAGTCTTACGCCTGCTGTGAGGCAGGCGTAAGATTTTGACGCAACGGCGTCCTAAAAGTGACGCAGTGAAATCTCATAGATTTTACTGCGTCACTTCTACGACCCTTCCTTGCGTCAATACGCCCCCCTTGCATACATTATACCTGGCGCAGGTATAATGTGGCGCAGAGGTTTACAAAGTGACGCATCTACCTAGATGCGTCACTTTTTAAATATGGCGCAACAAGGCGCATTTTTTTACACCACTGGTGCGTCACAAAAAGTGACGCACCGGCGGCGTAAAAGTGACGCACGCCTCATAAATGAGGCCCCAGGTTTTCCCTGGTCTTCAATTCGGCGCTGCCCCATATTTATACCACCCTTGTAAATATGGGGCAGCTTCAAAATCAATGGGTGTTGTGGTGGAACGCCCACCTCAACACCCGCTGCCCACCCTTTTCACGGTAAGTATAGCGTGAAAGGGGCCTTATTCATAAGGCGGAGTTAAGCCACGTTAAGTGGCTTAGCGCTTCCTTGTGATTAACGCATAGCCGCAATCGCCATCACAACGTCAGAAAAAGTGACGTAGTGGTGGCGATAGGGGCTTGTACATATGGCCCTTTGTTTCTTAACTTCACCGCCAGTTGCTGTGTCCTGGGTGTAAGGTGAACAGATTTCATGGACACACTTATAGCGATAAACTTTTTATTCCTGGCGCCCCCTCTCTGTACATGTGTTCTTCTACTCCTGGGACAGATTTGTCCTACCTTGGAATAGCTTGCTTGTATCCATGGGGCCCGATTCACAGAACTAACTTAAGACAAAATCCTAAACGTACTACTTTTGGTATTCACAGTAGTTAGGATTTTGTCTTAAGACAAACTTAAGACAGACTTAAGACAGACTTAAGTTAGAATTTTGTCTTAAGTCTGTCTTAAGACAAATTTAAGACAAACTTAAGACAAAATCCTAACTTCTGTGAATACCAAAAGTAGTAAGTTTAGGATTTTGTCTCAAATTAGTTCTGTGAATCGGCCCCCATGTTCTGTCCAATCCCTCTGGAAGAAAGTGCTGGCCAGTCTCCTGGCTGCAAGGATTCCTTCCTGCAGGCGCCTAGCATACACCTCACAACATGACCCTCCAATCCATTCCAAAAGCTGAGCTCCCGCAGCCCCGCCTCCTTGAGAGAGTGGGGACCAAGCACCGTGACATTTTATATCGCACATATCTACCCACTGGGGGCTTCCCGGGCTGTATATCTCCCTGCAACAAGCGCATAACTTCATGGACTACATGGCAGACACAACAATAATGTTGGCGCATAACCAGAGCAGGTTGAACCATTGCCTCATTATGCCCTGATAAAGGTCTACAGCCAGTATGACACAGCGAAACATGTTGACTGCCCTAACATCTCCAGATACATTGTATGCTCTAGGGTCTGTGCATGTATACACATGAGGTCAGGCTGTATATTCCTGGGGCCTCATTTATGAAAAGTGACGCATCGCTGCGTGAAAACAGTGATGCGTCACTTTTCACTGCGCCCTCCTTGCAAGACCAATGATGCGTCATATTTACAGTATGACGCATCATGGCGCAAGAAGTTACAGATACGTCAGTATTTCTGACGTATCTGTAAGCACAAAAGTCACGCATTGCTGGAGTGTGTCACAAAAGTGACGCAACTCCAGCAATGCGTCCTTTCACATGGGGAAAGCCCCATGTGAAAGGGCTTGCGTCAGTCTTACGCCTGCTGTGGGGCAGGCGCAAGATTTTAACGCAACAGCGTCCTAAAAGTGACTCAGTGAAATCTCATAGATTTCACTGCGTCACTATTACGAGGCTTTTTGCGAGGGAACGCCCCCTCTGCATACCTTGGGGCAGATTTATGTTGGTAATGCGCCACGTTTGCGTCACGCAACTGTGGCGCATCCCTACGACCCATTTACAACGTGACGCATCTAGGCAGATGCGTCACGTTGTAAAGCCCTGCGCCACTTGTGGGCGTTCCGGCGCAGGCTGGGCGTTCCGGGGAAGGTGCGCCTCGCAAAAGTGGCTGAGTGAAATCTATAAGATTTCACTCAGTCACTTTCAGGCCAATTCTGCGTCAAAACCCTGCGCCTGCTTGAAGCAGGCGTAGGTCTTGACGCAGCATTGGTCAGATAGGGCACTTGCGCTTGCGACGCAACTCCAGCAATGCGCCACCTTTACGGCACAGATGCGTCACGCATCTGTGCCGTTTTTGCCCCATGGTGCGCCGCATTGTAAATGCGGCGCACCATGGGTGGCGGAGCAGCGGCGCAAAATAACTGGCGCATCCCTGGGGATGCGCCAGTTATCATAAATCTGCCCCCTTATACCTAACGCAGGTATAATGTAGCGCAGGGGTTTACAAAGTGACGCATCTGCTTAGATGCGTCACTTTGTAAATAGTGTGCAACAGGAGGCATGTTTTACGCCACCGATGCGTCACAAAAAGTGACGCATCGGAAGCGCAAAACTGACGCAAGGCCTCATAAATGAGGCCCCTAATGATTTATGTTTTTTTTTTGCAGTTATATATATATATATGTCTAGCACCAACTCGCCCAGAAGGTAATGGAGTGCTTTGCATGAGCACCAGTTACTTCCACAAGGTCACATTCAGGGGCTTATTTACAATCCCCTTGCGCCACACTTACATTACTTTTCCCATGTTAAAAATGACGCAAAAGTTGCGCAAGAGGCTTGTAAATAAGCCCCTCAGTTTTTATAAGGGATGGGGGGAAATTGAGTGATTTGCCCAGAATCACAGGATGTTGAGCCGACGCCGAGACTCGAACTTGGACTTTCCAAGTAAGCTCCAAGATACATGTTTTAAGTTGTTGAAAAAATGTAAGTTTCATGGTGGTACAATTAGTCCCACGGCTGATAGACGTTCTCCAATTAGCACCTGACCACCTGACAGAATAGACGCGGGTTCTCACATGACAGACAAAAATAGACGAGCAAACTTTGCCGAACTTGTTCTAAAAAAAAGAGTTGTTGCAGCGTGTTCCCACACACCTCACTCAGCTCCTGTGGCCTTTACCTACTTCTGGGACACAGCCCAAAATAGACTCGAAAACAATGGCAGGGAATGCGGTAGCGCTTCTAAAGAGGAGGATACGTTCGCGCCCTAAATACAGTCTGAGAAATGCCAGAGAGTAACTGTCTGTCCTCACTAAGTGGCCTGTTCTCTAGTGCCGCAGGTAAAGCGCTTCGACACATTCCGGGGAAGTGTCCCTAGGGGGCAGATTTACAAGCCCTGTGCGCCTCTTTTACGCTGCCGTTGCATCAATTTTGTGACGCAGCAGCGGTGCACATCCAGCGCCATGATGCGGGGTACTTTCAACGTGACGCATCTCCCAGATGCGTCACGTTGTAAAGCCCTGCGCCACATGTGGGCGTTCCGGCGCAGGAACGCCTCGGAAAAGTGGCCGAGTGAAACCTTCAAGATTTCACTCAGTCACTTTTATGGCCATGCTGCGTTAAAACCCTGCACCTGCTTGAAGCAGGCGTAAGGATTGACGCAGCATGTTAGGCACAGGGGCACCCCGAGCCTTGTTGGAGCTGCGTTGCGCTTGCCACGTGATTCCAGCAATGCGCCGCCTTTCAGCCGGGGAATGCGACACGCATCTGCCCATCTGTGCGCCGCGGTGAGCCGCATTGTAAATGCGGCGCATCCGTGGTGGCGCACGGGTGGTTTTGGGTGTCGCAACTGTTCTGGTGCATCCCTGCCGATTAGCAGAGATGCGCCAGAAGTTATAAATCTGCCCCTA
Organism: Lissotriton helveticus; assembly: GCF_964261635.1. NCBI lineage: Eukaryota > Metazoa > Chordata > Amphibia > Caudata > Salamandridae > Lissotriton > Lissotriton helveticus. The sequence continues at coordinate 30,606,023 of NC_136072.1, read as the reverse complement.
GGTTTTTACTGGGTGCTCGAATCCCCTCTCGTTCTCTGGCAGGCCCTCTTTACCTTCCATCCTTCTCACGTCGATAAAAAAAAAGATTGGCCACACGTACATAATATTATAGAACTACGTTACAATTCAGTTTGTGGAGAGGACTCTATGCAGGGCCACTGGAATTATGCGACAGAGCAAAACCGAATTATACGGCAGTTTGGACTAACTTTTGCAACAAAGGCAAATTATGTGGCGTAAAGTGGCACATTTTGTGATAGCATTACCTCATTATTTTGGATGTGTTGCACCCCTTCACAGTATTTTGACAAAGGTTTCTCTCATTGGTATCACTTTGAAACCGAAATACAAAAATAGGCACCAGAAAGGTAGCAATGAATGAATGAATATTGGGCCTCATTTATGAGAAATGACGCATCGCTGTGAAAGCAGCGATGCGTCACTTCTCAGTGCGCACTCCTTGCGACATGATTGATGCGTCATATTTACAGTATGACGCATCATGTCGCAAGGAGTTACAGATACGTCAGTATTTCTGACGTATCTGTAGGCGCAAAAGTGACGCATTGCTGGAGTGTGTCACAAAAGTGACGGAACTCCAGCAATGCTTCCTTTCACATGGGCAACTCCCATGTTGTCAGTGCCTGCGTCAGTCTTACGCCTGCCATGAAGCAGGCGTAAGATTTTGACGCATTAGCGGCCAAGAAATGGCGCAGTGAAATCTTATAGATTTCACTGCGTCACTTCCATGACCCTTTCTTGCGTCAATACGCCCCCCTTGCATACATTATACCTGGCACAGGTATACCTAGATGCGTCACTTTGTAAATATGGCGCAACAAGGTGCATTTGTTACGCCACTGGTGCGTCACAAAAAGTGACGCACCGGCCGCGTAAAAGTGACGCACAGTCTCATAAATGAGGCCCATTATATTTATAGGGCGCAGACTTAGTCCCAAAGCGTCAAGACATCAAGGCGCTTGTGAAGGGGTCTTACACTGTGCGGCAGCAAACATGTATCTCGCTGCTTATTTTGTAACTTTTGATCTGTTTGAGCTAGATTTTTTTTTTTTTTTTTTTTTTTTTACAATCTGCAGATTAGGCAGCAGATGATGGATTATGTGGAAAATGTGGAAACTCGATAACTATGTGGAGAGCATCACACTGCAAACTCCCACAATTCCAGTGGCCCTGACTATAAGTAGCCCCTCTCTCTGTTGCCCCAGTGTGGCTCTGTTTTCTCACACTTAAGTCGCCGTGGCCGCTTTAGGGCCAGTCGAGCCTGTTTCCCTGAAAGGAGGGAATCGAAACTCCCGGGTTCGGATGAGTGCACCTGCCGCGTGATGACGCCCGGCTGCTGTGCACACAAGACCTGTTATCTGTGGCAGCATCTAAGCTGACTTCTGTAGAACCGGTCACACCGGCCTATCAGGGGCCCCCATTGCCGTGGGGCCCCATGTCATGTCTGACACCTGCAGGCAATCAAGCTGTTCAGAAAAGAGCTCCGTGGAAGCCAGCACTACTCAGCCATTGTTCATAGTGTTACAAATAAACTACAAGTCCCAGAATGCTGTAGGGTAAACAACCAGGATTCACTGGTGGAAAACTGGCACGCGGTCACCTGAAATCTATGGGCCTCATTTATGAGGCCTTGCGTCAGTTTTGCGCTTCCGATGCGTCACTTTGTGTGACGCATCGGCGGCGTAAAACATGCCTCCTGTTGAGCACTATTTACAAAGTGACGCATCTAAGCAAATGCGTCACTTTGTAAACCCCTGCGCTACATTATACCTGCGTCAGGTATAATGTATGCAGAGGGGGAGTTCCCCCGCAAAAAGCCTCGTAATGGTGACGCAGTGAAATCAATGAGATTTCACTGCGTCACTTTTAGGACGCTGTTGCGTCAAAATCTTGCGCCTGCCTCACAGCAGGCGTAAGACTGACGCACGCCCTTTCACATGGGGCTTTCTCCATGTGAAAGGACGCATTGCTGGAGTTGCGTCACTTTTGTGACACACTCCAGCAATGCGTCACTTTTGCGCTTACAGATACGTCAGAAATACTGACGTATCTGTAAATCCTTGCGCAATGATGCGTCATATTGTAAATATGACGCATCATTGGGGTCGCAAGGAGGGCGCAATGAAAAGTGACGCATGCTGTTTTCTCGCAGTGATGCGTCACTTTTCATAAATGAGGCCCTATCTACCCGGAGGGTGCCAGCTCGTCAGCTGGCGAGGGATAGGTTGCAGTCGGCACAGCACTTTAAACATAAGTAGCTGGCACTCTGCCCTGGCGCCTTGAAGGTGAAGAGATGACTTCTAAGCACGTCCGGAAGAAGAGTCTTTGCTTGCATCCTGAATCTGAGGAGCCCCCCCTGAACCGTAATTACGCACAGTGACTGCCACTGTATGAACCTATTCAGTAATGCGAGGTGATGCGATCAGGAACACGAATCCACCATAGAATTGGGCTAATAACCGCCCCGCATATACAGAAATCTAACTGGTTGGGGGTAGGGTGACCAACTGGCATGGGTGCAAATTCAGGACCGTAAGTGTAAAAATTCAGGACAAAGGGTCAAAATTCGGCACAAAATTTCAGTGCAGGAGGTCAAATTTCAGGACAAAGGGTCAAAATTCAGGACAAAAATTCAGTACAGGGGGTCAAATTTCAGGACAAAGGGTCAAAATTCAGGACAAAACTTCGGGACAAAAGGTAAGTTTTACAGACACATCAGAGGAGGTTGTGTGATAGTATATAAGTAAGAAAATAGACAACCACTTAAGTACAAGTCAAAATAAGTTTATTTTAGGTTGAGACAATCGTGCACTTGACGGTTTTTCGGTATGCGCGCAGCTTTGAGCAACTGTGCAGGTCTTTTTGTGGTATTTCATATGATAATAATCTTTTTATATGGTTACTGCACTGGGTTGTCCAGTCTGATATTTTGTTTACAACCCATGGTCCTGAGCAGGCATGTATGGTGAGAGAAGTGGTCAGGACAATCTGCTCGGATAGACTTTGGGGCATATTACCAAGCTATAGCGATAATTATCGCTAAGCTTGATTAGCGGGTATTACAATATCGCCGCGATCCGACGATTTTTACCGCTGAGATACCTTGATATTATCAAGGTTTATCTCAAAAGCGGTAAAAATCGTGGGAAATGCATGAACATCGCTGTAAAATCAGCGATATTCATGCATTATCGTGACAATGCTCTTAGCCATGTTATCCACCTCCCATTGGATAACATGGCTAAGAACTGCTGTGGGCAGGCGTTAGCTTTTGGAGACAATCGCGCTTAGCGCGAATATTTCCAAAAGTTGGTAATAGGGGATAGCGATGTTAGCGACTGTTTCCAGTCGCTAACATCTTGGCACGCCCACTTTGCATGTCGTTAGCGATAATTATCGCTGACATGCATAGTGGGCCCCCAAATGCCCGCTATCGCCTATTAGCTGTCGCTAACTGGTGTTAGCGGGTAATAGGGCGATAAAATTATCGCCACTTTAGCGGGACAAAATTCCCGCTAAAGCGGCGATTAGGCCCTTGGTAATATGCCCCTTTGTTACTAGCATCTCATATCTGAGTGCCATTGTCAGATGTACCGCGGCACGCATAGGTGTACTAAAGGGAAGATTGCTGAGATGAACCCGCTATAGGGAACGCAATATAGGCATTTCAGCAAGTGGAACTTGAAATATGGAATCGGATTTTGCTTATGGGGGCTTCGCAGAGAGCTGCACTAGCTGACGGAAGTCGCAAAGGTGCTTATCCCTGCAGCTTTCTTAAATAAGGCACTGTCGATACACTATTACACAGTTCGCACTTCCTGCTGGGTGTCACACTACGCTCTGCAAAGCGAAAAACCCACAACACATTTTCAGACCTAGCACTGGTGTTAGCCAAACGTAGACTTGCCATTCCCTGGAAAACACACTAGGCCCCCTCCGTTCATTCATGGGTCGCCAATCTCAGCAGGGCCCTGGTGGCCGAACTCAAGATATCTTGAGGCAATATTCTGGGCCGCCCAACTACTCCTAATCACCCCGACTGAAAGGCATACCACGCGGTAATTGAGTTGAAACTAACATGCGCCTCACCTGATACACAGGTCTTCTTTGACCGTTTTGCGGTACCGGCCCACTGGGAAGATGACACACTACCAAACAATGTTGGTTTTTTTCCGCTTGAATGGGACCCCCACCCCTTCCTGGCCAACCTTGGATGGAACCCCCCCCCCCCCCCTAGTGCTTAATTTGTGAAAAAAATTAAGTGCTGCAACCCTCATTTGGGGGATTCTGCCGCTTGGATCACCCATAGCTCTTGCAAGCACTGTCAAAAACAGTATCAACATAACAACTAACCATCACACCCTACAAGTTTGACAATTCAGACTATTTCCAGCACCCAAAGCTATAAGAATGGCTTGGGTGGCTGGTTTTATTCATTCTAATGTACACTGAATTGATAAACAACTGCTGTTGTGCTCATATCTAAATTAGACAAACAGCGCCACCATGTGGCAGACTGCCATAAATGCCGTGCTGGTAATTAAGTGCCAGAGTGGAGCACAGGAAACCACAGGCTCAAATTAAGCACTGATCCCCACCTCCTTTCCTCCCTGACAAGCGACACAGCCACGACACATTTATGCATATGTATACCAGCACAATCAGCCATCCCCAAACACAGTTGCGTACCGAGATCTCAGGCCCCCCACCCACAAACAGATACACTCGGGCATAGTACCATTTATTCTCCTTTTCCAGTTGGTTAGAATGTCACAGCTCTGTACCATGTCATGAGTGATGTAATATGTGAGGTCATAAGCAGTGCATTGTGGAGGCGCAAGTTACAATTAGCTCAGGTAACAATAACTGCTGAATTTCACTGGTTTTGTACGAGTGAAATCTGACCCTAACTATGATGTCCATCTGTCCATCTATTTATCTATCTATAGGTCTACCTGTCTACCTGTCTATCTATCAATATATCTATCAATCTATCTATCAATCTATCTATCTATCAATCTATCAATCTATCAATCTATCAATCTATCTATCTATCTATCTATCTATCTATCTATCTATCTACCAATCTATCTATCTATCTATCTATCTATCTATCTATCTATCTATCTATCTATCTATCTATCTATCTATCTATCTATCTATCTATCTATCTATCTATCTACCTATCTACCTATCTATATATCTATCTATCTATCTATCTATCTATCTATCTATCTATCTATCTATCTATTCATCTATCTATCTATCTATCTATCTATCTATCTATCTATCTACCAACCTATCTATCTATCTATCTATCTATCTGTCTGTCTGTCTGTCTGTCTGTCTGTCTGTATGTCTGTCTGTCTGTCTGTCTGTCAGTCTGTCTGTCTGTTTGTCTCAGCATTGGTCAAGGAAATGGACTATCAACCGAAGCAGAGAAAGCATTCATGCACTAGTTCTTAAAGAGACAGGTATTAGGGGCCTTCTGAAAGCCTAGCTCATTGTCCATGGGTCATAAAGCCAGGCAGAGAAAGTTCCTAAGCTTTGCGACGTTGAAACTAAAAGAACGTCCTCTCCTTCTGGCTCTTTTACCTGAAGGAACAGCGAACAAATGTAGATTAGAAGATCTGAGTGGCCTGTAAGTACTAGAAGGGGTGACCAAGTGATGGGGGGTGGTGGGGTCCACGTGCATGTAGAGCTCTATGTGCAGTACACAGAGACTTAAATTCAGCCCTCTGGGTAACCGGTAACCGGTGCAGAGATATCAGATCATTTCTTGCTGACTCATGTCTAGGACTACCTAGAAGAATACATGCCGCTATGCTTTGCACCACTTGAAATTTCCGGGTGACTACCAGGGAGTGCCGAAGTCTAGTGAGATGCTGCAGTTGATGCAAGAGGGGATCAGAGTCTGACTTACCAGCCTCCTCGCCGACTGCGGAAGCACGAGCAGTATTTTGCACAGCATCAATCAATCAATCAGCACTCTTGTAAAGCACGACTACTCACCTGTGAGGGTCTCAAGGCACTGAGTGGGGGGGATCAGCTGTTCAGTCGAAGAGCCAGGTCTTGAGGTACTTCCTGAATTGAGGCAGCGATGGTGATTGCCTGAGGTGCAAAGGCAGGGAGTTCCAGGTCTTCCAAAACAACTGGCAGGTAGTTTAATGGCCTGAGTACACATTGTCAAGACTTTATCAAGCCAGACCCAGGCTTTTTATGGCTGTGTTAGCTACCGGGAAAGACCGAGGCAACCTGGCCAGCCCAGAGCCCATTGAGGGGAGAAATTCCACACAGGAATCATGAGTTCTGTCTTTGATCATTCGACTTAAGGCAGGAAAAAATCATCCAGGTGGCCTCCTGTTCCAGACAAGGGCCTAGTGTAAATTCTAGGTACACGCTGAATAACGCGAGGCGAAGCGAAGACTCTGCCGCACTGCGCAGGTGACCTAGTGGACCTCGGAGTAGCAGTCTTTATCGTATACCTTTAAAAATTAGCTCAACCTATCTAGGGCCTTACCAGAGACGCTGGGCCTGCTGATCCATTCCAGCAGTGAAGGATACTCAATTGTATCAAAGGCCAAACTCAAGTCCAAAGTAACAGCTGCGACCGTAGACCCTTTATCTCCTATATCACACCACTGTTCACTTGATTCATGTACAAAGGCTATTTGGTGGTTCAAGTTTGTAAACATACGCAGCATAGACAAAGGATGTTTTTCACATCCCTCAAGATGTGGATGATAATCCTTTGTCAGTTTTAATGGAACTTGTGTTAATGGATTGTGGCACCTGTTGAAAACCGGAACTGGGTTGTGAACAAGAGAGAAGCCGAAACGTGTTGACATTCTTTTTTACTTGCCCATAAGCTGTTCGCTTTGGAACACAAATTTTGGAGTGTTACCTTTTAAGCATACATTCCAAATTTCCCAGTTCCATGTGTGACGTACTGCTCCAGTCCTGTTCTTTTGTTTGAATATTAGGACTTGTAGTCCTGTTTTAGAATAAAGTTAACAAGACTACAAGTCCCAGAGTTCAAAGAAAAAATCTGGACTGGAGCAGCACATCACGCATGGAACTGAGAAACTTGGCTGGGCTGTTTAAGTGTATTGTTTCTGAAAATAATCTGTGGATAATGTGAGAGTAGTCATTCTTGTCAGGCTTGCACCACCAACGCCATGGGATTCTTGTAACCATTTCCAGCTGTGTTGGCATGTATATAAACACACATATATAGCTACAAGAGGAGGCATGGGGTGTCATTTATAAAGGGGAAAAAAACCTTCTACTTGCCTAAAAATATACAGAGAGGAGTAAAAGGTAAATTAAAAGAAATAAACAAGGTAACTGAAACTGAGCACTTTAGATGATCCCTTACACCCATCTACTGGAAAATGTGTATTCATCTCGGATTAAAACAACATTTTTAAATCGAAATGAATGTAAAAACAACAAAAGAGAATAGGGTCATAAAAGTAATTACTCAAATTATTCTTTCAACCAAAGTCCAAGGGCCCGATTCACAGAACTAACTTAAGGCAAAATCCTAAACTTACTACCATTTTGGTATTCACAGAAGGCACTTACTCATTTCGGCATTCAATCAATCAATCAATCAATCAAGGCATTTATAAAGCGCACTACTCACCCGGAGGGTCTCAAGGGGCTAGGGGAGGGGGGGGTCCGCTACTGCTCGAACAGCCAGGTCTTGAGCTGCTTCCTGAAGGCGAGGTAGTCCTGGGTCAGGCGGAGGTGGGTCGGGAGGGAGTTCCAAGTCTTGGCGGCCAGGTAGGAGAAGGACCTTCCCCCTCTGGTGGCTCTCCGGAAGCGGGGGACGGCGGCGAGTGCGTGGCCGGTCGATCGAAGCTGGCGTGTGGGAGCATAGAAGTTGAGGCGGTTGTTGAGGTATCCTGGTCCTTGGTTGTGTAGGGCTTTGTGTGCGTGGGTGAGGAGACGGAAGGTGATTCTCTTGTTGACCGGGAGCCAGTGCAGGTCTCGCAGGTGTCCGGAGATGTGACTGCGACGGGGGATGTCCAGGATAAGACATGCTGAGGCGTTCTGGATCCGCTGGAGCCTCTTCTGGAGTTTGGCGGTGGTACCGGCGTAGAGGGAGTTGCCGTAGTCCAGGCGGCTGGTGACGAGGGCCTGGGTGACTGTCTTCCTGGTTTCGGTGGGGATCCACCGGAAGATCTTATGTAGCATGTGCAGGATGTTGAAGCACGACGAGGAGACGGCGTTGATTTGTCTGGTCATGGAGAGGGAGGAGTCCAGGATGAAGCCCAGGTTGCGTGCGTGGTCTGTTGGTTTGGGTGCGCTGCCGAGGGCGGGGGGCCACCAGGAGTCGTCCCAGGCGGTGGGTGAAGATCCCAGGATGAGGACTTCCGTCTTGTCCGAGTTCAGTTTCAGGCGGCTGTTCATCATCCACTTGGCTACGTCTGTCATCCCTTCGTGTAGGTTGGCTCTGGCGGTGGCGGGGTCGTTGGTGAGGGAGAGGATCACCTGGGTGTCGTCGGCGTAGGAGATGATGTTGAGGTTGTGTTGGCGTGCGATGGCTGCGAGGGGGCTCATGTAGACGTTGAAGAGGGTTGGGCTGAGCGAGGAGCCTTGAGGAACGCCGCAGATGACTTCGGTGGCTTCTGATCTGAACGGGGGGAGGCGGACTCTCTGTGTCCTTCCGGCGAGGAAGGAGATGATCCACTCCAGTGCCTTCTCCTGGATTCCGACGTTGCTGAGGCGCTGCACTAGGGTACGGTGGCAGACAGTGTCGAAAGCTGCGGAGAGGTCTAGGAGGATGAGGGCCGCTGTTTCTCCGTTGTCGAGCAGAGCTCGGATGTCATCGGTGGCAACCTGTTCTGTCTTTGATCATTCGACTTAAGGCAGGAAAAATTCATCCAGATGGCCACCTGTTCCAGACAAGGGCCTAGTGTAAATTCTAGGTACACGTTGAATAACCCGAGGCGGAGCGAAGTCTCTGCGGCACTGCGCAGGTGACCTAGTGGACCTCGGAGTAGCAGTCTTTATCGTATACCTTTAAAAATGAGCTCAATCAATCCAGGGCCTTACCAGAGATGCTGGACCTGCTGATCCATTCCAGCAGTAAAGGATACTCAATTGTATCAAAGGCCAAACTCAAGTCCAAAGTAACAACTGCGACCGTAGACCCTTGAACTCCTATATCACACCACTGTTCACTTGATTCATGTACAAAGGCTATTTGGTGGTTCAAGTTTGTAAACATACGCAGCACAGACAAAGGATGTTTTTCACATCCCTCAAGATGTGGATGATAATCCTTTGTCAGTTTTAATGGAACTTTTGTTAATGGATTGTGGCACCTGTTGAAAACCGGAACTGGGTTGTGAACAAGAGAGAAGCCGAAACGTGTTGACATTCTTTTTTACTTGCCCATAAGCTGTTCGCTTTGGAACACAAATTTTGGAGTGCTACCTTTTAAGCATACATTCCAAATTTCCCAGTTCCATGTGTGACGTACTGCTCCAGTCCTGTTCTTTTGTTTGAATATTAGGACTTGTAGTCCTGTTTTAGAATAAAGTTAACAAGACTACAAGTCCCAGAGTTCAAAGAAAAAATCTGGACTGGAGCAGCACATCACGCATGGAACTGAGAAACTTGGCTGGGCTGTTTAAGTGTATTGTTACTGAAAATAATCTGTGGATAATGTGAGAGTAGTCATTCTTGTCAGGCTTGCACCACCAACGCCATGGGATTCTTGTAACCATTTCCAGCTGTGTTGGCATGTATATAAACACACATATATAGCTACAAGAGGAGGCATGGGGTGTCATTTATAAAGGGGAAAAAAACCTTCTACTTGCCTAAAAATATACAGAGAGGAGTAAAAGGTAAATTAAAAGAAATAAACAAGGTAACTGAAACTGAACACTTTAGATGATCCCTTACACCCATCTACTGGAAAATGTGTATTCATCTCGGATTAAAACAACATTTTTAAATCGAAATGAATGTAAAAACAACAAAAGAGAATAGGGTCATAAAAGTAATTACTCAAATTATTCTTTCAACCAAAGTCCAAGGGCCTGATTCACAGAACTAACTTAAGACAAAATCCTAAACTTACGACCATTTTGGTATTCACAGAAGACACTTACTCATTTCGGCATTCAATCAATCAATCAATCAATCAATCAAGGCATTTATAAAGCGCACTACTCACCCAGAGGGTCTCAAGGCGCTAGGGGAGGGGGGGGGGGGTCCGCTACTGCTCGAACAGCCAGGTCTTGAGCTGCTTCCTGAAGGCGAGGTAGTCCTGGGTCAGGCGGAGGTGGGTCGGGAGGGAGTTCCAAGTCTTGGCGGCCAGGTAGGAGAAGGACCTTCCCCCTCTGGTGGCTCTCCGGAAGCGGGGGACGGCGGCGAGTGCGTGGCCGGTCGATCGAAGCTGGCGTGTGGGAGCATAGAAGTTGAGGCGGTTGTTGAGGTATCCTGGTCCTTGGTTGTGTAGGGCTTTGTGTGCGTGGGTGAGGAGACGGAAGGTGATTCTCTTGTTGACCGGGAGCCAGTGCAGGTCTCGCAGGTGTCCGGAGATGTGACTGCGACGGGGGATGTCCAGGATAAGACGTGCTGAGGCGTTCTGGATCCGCTGGAGCCTCTTCTGGAGTTTGGCGGTGGTACCGGCGTAGAGGGAGTTGCCGTAGTCCAGGCGGCTGGTGACGAGGGCCTGGGTGACTGTCTTCCTGGTTTCGGTGGGGATCCACCGGAAGATCTTATGTAGCATGTGCAGGATGTTGAAGCACGACGAGGAGACGGCGTTGATTTGTCTGGTCATGGAGAGAGAGGAGTCCAGGATGAAGCCCAGGTTGCGTGCGTGGTCTGTTGGTTTGGGTGCACTGCCCAGGGCGGGGGGCCACCAGGAGTCGTCCCAGGCGGAGGGTGAAGATCCCAGGATGAGGACTTCCGTCTTGTCCGAGTTCAGTTTCAGGCGGCTGTTCATCATCCACTTGGCTACGTCTGTCATCCCTTCGTGTAGGTTGGCTCTGGCGGTGGCGGGGTCGTTGGTGAGGGAGAGGATCAGCTGGGTGTCGTCGGCGTAGGAGATGATGTTGAGGTTGTGTTGGCGTGCGATGGCTGCGAGGGGGCTCATGTAGACGTTGAAGAGGGTTGGGCTGAGCGAGGAGCCTTGAGGAACGCCGCAGATGACTTCGGTAGCTTCTGATCTGAACGGGGGGAGGCGGACTCTCTGTGTCCTTCCGGCGAGGAAGGAGATGATCCACTCCAGTGCCTTCTCCTGGATTCCGACGTTGCTGAGGCGCTGCACTAGGGTACGGTGGCAGACAGTGTCGAAAGCCGCGGAGAGGTCTAGGAGGATGAGGGCCGCTGTTTCTCCGTTGTCGAGCAGAGCTCGGATGTCATCGGTGGCTGCGATCAGGGCGGTCTCGGTGCTGTGGTTGGCCCGGAAGCCAGACTGCGAGAGGTCGAGGGATCCGTTCATCTCGAGGAAGGCGGCCAGCTGTTTGACTTCAATGGGAGCCTGTGTTCCGAACGAGAACACAGGTTCCCATTAAAAAAGGGATGTTGGGGAAAACCTTGAACCCTGTGGCGGGCACCCCATGGTGCCTGCGGCATTGTGCATGGTTGGGAAGAGGGGTCCCTCGGGTACCCCCACGGGCCACAACAGGACACCTCAGGGTGCAGGGGGGCCTGCAACAGGACCCCAAAGACAGATTCCGACAGCCGTTTTGTGTCGGGCAGACCCAATAGGAAGGGCTGTCTGAATCAGTCATCATAATCGAACATTCGGAAACCGTGTCCATAGAACTGTACGAATCAGCTCTGAAAGACTCTGGCAGTCCGAATGCCTTTTGTAACCAATTTGGACAGCCCGAATGGTTTCCGGGCATCGTAATCGGTCATTTGTAAAAGTGTATGATTCGGTCGGAAACAAGGATTCTGAATCGGATTCTGCAATCACAAATCCCATTGGGAGCCTTTCCGAACTACATCATAATTGGGCCCTTAGTAGTAAATGGAGGGTTTTAGGGAGGAGTGAAAAGAGGTTCAGGGATGGTTAGGGAGCAGTTTATGGAGGGACAAGCATCCACCCACACTAGAGTAAGCTATTGTTATTCACAAACTGCACTTTCAAAGTTATCACATACACAAAGGAACCCACAACAGTAGCAAATTAGCAAGAAAAGGAACAAGTCCAGCATGGCACATGGTCATCCACACACTGATACTTCAATGCTTTCTTATAGACAATAATGGAGGTCTGAACGTAAAATAAAACCCTATTTGAAATAATTTTATATGGATTTTTTAAAATAGTTACAAATATAAATTTATGTTAACAGGTATCTAAAAATACAACATATTTATTGTTTAATTATAACATGTTTTGTATTTATAAATTAATGTAACATTGTTTGCTGAAATATAATTAGACTACTTTTAATTAATTCTATTCAAAACTTTCTGTTGTGTATATTGGGTTGTCCGGCATATGACTCGAAGTTTTCTTAAAACCATATTCATTAAATATTCTCCTTCCCACATTTAACGCTTTTGTGGTCAAGGTCTCCTACTATCATAGACATTGAGAGGCCAAAAGAACCTTTCCTGTCTTAGCCCTGCCCTCTTCAATTCTCTTTCACCCCTTTGTAGAAAGCTGACAACCTGCCCTCCTTCCAGTGGCGTAGTAAGGGGGGCCGGAGCTTTGTGAGCGACTGCTTTTACCCCTCCCCCTGCTCTTACCTGTGGCTAACACGGGTAGCAAAGACAGGAACACCCCCCCCCCCAACCTCCTCACATAAACTTCTTAGGAGCTGGGGGTTTTCCACTTCTCAAATTTCTGCATAACTGGTCCTGACATTCTATTTCCCATTTTAACACTAAGGAATCCTTTGAGTTGTTAGCAAGCTCCACAAATACATTTTTAACAAAATATAATGTTAAAACTTGATGGGTTCACTGCATTTTATCAGACACTGGACATCATTTTGTAGTGAAGCAAACACAAGGAGATGATGGACGGAGCGCTGAAACATTAAGACACTCACCCCCCAGTCACAGATCTGGGTTGGATATATGATCGTTCTTTAGCTCACTTTGCCACCCCAGTTCAGACCCAGCTACATGCAAATCAGTCTTGACCCTGTGCCTCATGGGATCAGTCCAGCCCGAACTGCCAGGCCAAGTCTTCCCTGGACCGGAAACAAGCATCATTGGACCGGTTTCGGGGTATCACCTCTCATCAGCCAGGCTAGCTTGAATTCAATGGCAAAGTGAGCAAGGGCCCAACGTCTGGGCATACCCTGTCAACTTAGGGCGAACAAAGCAAACACAAGGAGATGATGGACGGAGCACTGAAACTTTTCAGTCGAGCCCGAACTGCCAAGCCAGGTCTTCCCGTGCCTGAAAAGTTTCAGTGCTCTGTCCATCATCTCTTTGTGTTTGCTTTGTTCGCAATAAGTTGGCAGGGCACTTCTAACTTCCAAGTGGATGTTATTAAGTGAAAAGCAACTGCCAATAATAAATCTATCAGCCTATAATTAGGAGTTAAGTGAAGGCACTGAGGAGCCAAACTACCTAGAAAAAGATTTCTAAATGAATAGGGGATAACACCTTTAAATGTCTTGCTGATTTGGCCCCAAACCAGTTTCCAAAACTGGAGACTAGAAGGACATTCAAATAAGATATGTTTTAAATCAGCAGTTGAACTTGAGCAGGACCAGCAGGACGAAGGAGCACGTGGAGAAAAGGATTTTCGAGTCAAAGAAATAAATACCAAAAACAATGGCAAACAAAATAAAGGGTTTGCGTAGTGTGTGCAGCTCGTGTAGTTTTATGAAGCTTAAGTTATAACTTGTCCCGTGAAGCAGTATCTAGTTTCAAGAGATAAAGGGCGCATTGCCCACGTGCAGTCTGTCCTTGCCGCAATGCGCCCTTTATCTCTTGAAACTAGTTACTAAGGATATTTCACCAGACAACAGGGGACACTTTTGTGTCCCTCAATATTCCTGTATGCCCTGAGGAAGCCCCAGGCCGGATGGCTATGTAAAGGGGCGAAACATGAGTTGGCTGTAACTTGATGTTGCTCACCCAAGAGAAAGTCTCAGTAGCCCATAAACTGCATAAAACACGTTTGAAAAAGATTAAACTGCCCTCTGGAATTTTTTCAGCAAAAAATCACAAATAATCAAGATTTGTCCTGACACTCCTTTGAGACCTCATATTTATCAGTTTTGAGGTTATATCCTGACAGCTGGGGAAAAGTGGTAACTTGCTGTAGGAAAGAAGGAAGGGAATGTGTAGCGTTAGAACAATAAAGGAGAATGTCATCAGAATAGACGACATCTTAATTTGTTGCGATCAGATTTTTGTGTATCTTGTCTAAGTTAGGTACTTTGCATCACTCTAGTCTATGCCACTACGTTATATGCCACTTTACTCTGCATTACTTTGTGCCACTACACTCTACAGCACTGCACTCTATGCCACTCTTCTCTACTCCGCATCATTCTACTCTATGCCACTGCACTCTATGTCACTGCATTCTACGCAATTCCATTATGTGCCACTCCACACCACTATGCCACTCTACGCCACACCAAACCACACAATGCCTCTCTATCCCACTCCACTCCACTATGCTCTACGCCACTCCAAGCCATGTCACTCTGCTGTGGCCCATTCCTCGACGCTGCTGTGCATCATGGCTTAAAGCTCTCTCACAGGCAAAACCTATTGGCTTTGCCAATGCTTGTTTTTCTAAAGCACGCGGTGTATTCTACAGCAGCCCACTCCCTTAAGGACCACGGGAGCAGCCCTCAGCAGCCCTGTGACTGGTGTACCCCACCCCAGTGTGTGAAAAGAAGTGTTCGGCGACGCCCCCCATTGTCATAAAACCGAGCCCTGTAATTAGCGCCTGTGAAGTTGCCAGCTTGGTTTGCACAGTTGGTGCCTTTTGTCTGCATTTGTTGTTTTATCGCGTTCACGTTTCACTTCCAAAGGGCTTAATGTCCCCTCACCCACGTCACTGGTTCCAAAAGCCCCGGAAAACCGCTGTAAGGAATGCCACCCGACCGGCTGTGGTGTCGCCCCAAGAACCGGGGTGATGGGAAGGAAGTGGCCGAGTCCTGTCGTGTGTCAGGGTGTCTCTTGGCCTCAGAGTGCCACAGAGGTGGACCGGCCAAATAAATAAATAAATAATAATCCACATTTGTAAAGCGCACAATCACCCGTAAGGGTCTCTAGGCGCTGGGGGCCGTCGGGAAGATTAAGCAAGCTATTGCCCAGAGTCACATGGTGCTGGGCTAACCTGCCGCCGGAGCCGGGATCGAACCGTGATCCCCAGATTCCAGCGTCAGTCGCCCTGGCCGCGGCGCCACACCTCACCACTTCAGGGAAACTGAAGTCTGTAGGGCTGGGGCAGTGACAGACAGATAGATGCCCTAACAGGAAGGCTGAGCCTTCTTTTTTATTTATTTTTATTTTATTTTAAAAGTTTTATATAGCGCTATCTAGACCCATAGGTATCAGAGCGCTTCACATACACACTGTGAAAAACAGAAGGGCCTTACATTACATAGAAGGCTGACAGTAAGTAAGCAAACCACGGATAAAGAATACAGCATGAACAATAAATAACTGTGCAACGGAGGGGGTGGGAAAAAAGAAAACAAGGTGATTAGCATAGTCCGTTCACCAACAATCCTTGCATGGGAGTCAACTCGGAATATTGAGGTCTAGGTTAGTTGACGTTGTTCAGGAAAGTATTTGTTATGGAGATGGAGTTTGAGGTCCCTTTTGAAACAGGAGAAGGAGGGGTTGCATCTGAGGACTTCAAGGAGAGCCTTCCACATGACGTCAGTGCTAGGGAGGAGAGAGAATTCTCTGATGCTCCTGTGTCTCTGAATGGTCAAATGGGCTGGGGCAGCGCCAGTCACATGCCACCCAGAAATCGGGTGATTTTCTGTTATCCCAGTGCCCTAAGTCTAGAAGGGCTTGGGCAGAGTCAAGTCACGTGGGGATGTCCACTATCCAAGTGCCTCAGAAAGACCACCAGAGCATTGGTATGGCGAAATATATATAGGGGCAGTTTTACAAGCCCCTTGCGCCACTTTTGCGTCACTTTTCCCATGTTAAAAGTGACGCAAAAGTGGCGCAAGGGCCTTGTAAATCAGCCCCATAATATCTACAAGCACGCGCCCCGGTCACCATTGCACCTCTTGCTGTGAGCAGCACTGCAGGGTGTTTTCAAATGCGGGACACACCAGCTCCAAGGCCCTAGGCAGAGACTCGGGGGCAGATTTACAAGGTCTGGCGCATCCCTGCAAATCAGCAGGGATGCGCCAGAAACTTGCGGCACGCAAAACCACCCGTGCGCCACCAATGATGCGCCACATTTACAATGCGGCGCACCGTGGCGCACGGATGGGGAGATGCGTGTCACATCTACTGGCGTAAGGGCGGCGCATTGCTGGAGTCATGTCGCAAAAGCGAGGCAGCACCAGCAAGGCTCAGGGGCGCCCTATGCCTACCATGCTGCATCATGCCTTACGCCTGCTTCAAGCAGGCGCAGGGTTTTGACGCACCATGGCCGTAAAAGTGACTCACTTTTACGAGGCGTTCCTGCGACGGAACGCACCCCACCCCCCCAGCGCCAGAATGCCTACATGAAACCTGACGAAAATTTGGGGCAAAAGTGGCAGGGCCTGAAACAGCTACAACAAGCATTGGCAGCGCCAAAAGGTTCTATGCAAGATCTATTGACTATGTCAATGTTTTTAGACATGTTGCACAGCAGCACGGGCTGCTGTGCAACATGGCTGAAAGTAAAGGAAATGATAGGGGTATGAGGTGGCCAATGTTGGCTGCATCACAGCTTTCTTTCTTTACTTTAAGCCATGTTGCAGAGCAACCAGGGCCGCTGTGCAGAATGTGTCAAAAATATTGTCGAAACCAATAGGGGTACATTAGACGCAACCTATTGGCTTTGTCAATGCTAGTTGAGCTTGTTCTTTGCCATTACTCACATTGTGCATGCACTGAAAGGACGCATGTAGTCAGCCACCCAGCACTACAGGGCATTTTAAGACATAGACAAAGTGCACTAGGTTTTCAGTGCTGTTGTGTAAACCTGGATAAGTGGTAGCATTAGAGTAAGGAAACTGCGAGTCGTGCTGTTTAACCCCTTCAGCCGCCGCAGTGCTAAGGGGGCGGGGCGGCCACGCGGCGGGCGCATGCTGGTGATGGAACCGCTCCGTCACCAGCCGCGGTTGCGCTGTGCTCATGACGGAGCGGTTCCGTCATGGCCCCGCCCGCTCAATGGAATGCTCAGCGCAGGCGCGGAATCCGCGCCGCGCAGGCGTGCTGAGCGGGCCATGACGGAACCGCTCCGTCATCAGCACAGCACCACCGCAGCTGATGACGGAGCGGTTCCATCATCAGCAGGGGAGGGGTTAATGGAGAACCAGTTTGGGGGACAAGGTTGCTCAGTGAGTTGAATGATGGACACTGACAAAAGCAATGGTCTGAAGGCAGGGCTTTAAGTGGGCCGGGTCTCACCGGTGCTGAGCACCGGCAGTTTTTTAAAAGGAGGCCTCGAAACGGGTCTCTATCGGGCTCTGTCTTGTGCCCTGGCCCAGGCGGTCCGTATTTTTTTCAGACTGCATTGACAGCAGGCACATCGATGTGCGCTGCTCACACTGCTCATTTCTCACTAGTGGAGACGTGACGGCATGACGTCATGCCAGGTGAGGGTTGTAGGGGAAGGGAAATCCTTTAAAGAGAGTCATTTTCTCTCTGGATTTCCCTTCTCTTTTTGAAACTCTGGAGCAGCAACATTATCGTGGCGTCACCAGGGCTTTAAGAGGAAGCTTTTTCAATATTATATACAAGCCATAGTTGCTGCTTATTTATCTTATGCAACAACAACCATTGACAAAGCCAATAGTCCTGGCTTGTTGTAAATATGATGTTACTTGTATCGTATATCTGGATGCAATGACGGAAACTGCAAAATACAAGTCAGGCGGCACACTATGCTAAGCACAGATTTTTTGCGTAAGTGGTTTTCAGCCTCGCCCTTAATTAGATTGGCCACACCCCTTTGAGAGAAACCCCAGTTTTTTCATCCCACTTAAAGCCCTGGGGCCTCATTTATGAAAAGTGACGCATCGCTGCATGAAAACAGCGATGCGTCACTTTTCACTGTGCCCTCCTTGTGACACCAATGATGCGTCATATTTACAGTATGACGCATCATGGCGCAAGGAGTTACAGATACGTCAGTATTTCTGACGTATCTGTATGGCGCAAAAGTGACGCATTGCTGGAGTGTCTCACAAAAGTGACACAACTCCAGCAATGTGTCCTTTCACATGGGGCAAGCCCCATGTGAAAGCCCCATGTGAAAGGGCCTGCGTCAGTGTTACGCCTGCTGTGAGGCAGGCATAAGAAATTGACGCATTTGCGTCCTAGAAGTGACGCAGTAAAATCTTATAGCTTTCACTGCGTCACTTCTATAACCATTTCTTGCTCCAGAACGCCCCCCTTGCATACATTATACCTGGCGCAGGTATAATGTGGCGCAGGTGTTTACAAATTGACGCATCTAACTAGATGCGTCACTTTGTAAATATGGCGCAACAAGGCGCATTTTTTACGCCACTGGTAAGTGACGCACCGTGGCATAAAAGTGACGCACAGCCTCATAAATAAGGCTCCTGGTCTCTGCTCATCTATGGGAAGGGCTCTAAAAACACTGCCAGGCTGTTAGCCGCCCGTGAGCACCCGCTGCAGGCCGGAAGCTTCAGACAGGCTACAAATTACAAACGGGGTACATCTAGTCTCGCGTACAGAGCGAGTGCAGCATGTGTGTGAAGCTTGCACTGCTGTAAAATATGTGTAATTTATCTGCTAAAGCGATGCGAGCAAGTTGCTCTGCGGGTAAAAGACGCCCTCTAGAGGCAGTTGGTGGGTTGACCGGATGTTTCCAGCCAGCAGGGAAAGGTAAAATGAACAAAAATGTAAACAAACGATTCATCTGCCCTTTGAAGCGCCTTGAGGGTGTTTGTAATGGGGCGTGGCTGGCGAGCCGTCATGGGGCCTGACGACGACAGAGTGCCTGCATTCATCTTTATTATCAATTTTCTGACAGCTCCTCAGAACCAGATAAGGATCTGTGGTGAAGGGATGAAACCTGCTGCCAGAAGAACAAACCTTCCTTTGTGCTCAAAAACTGAGCTTTGCTGAAAATGGCAGAAAAAATGCGCGGAAAGAGGGTGGGGGGGCTGAAAAAGCAAACAGCTGGACTCATCCAGGTATCATCGCCTCTAGCCCCCCCCCTCTTTTTTGTGGCCATTTTGAGCACAAACGTATTTAACCCCTTGAGTGCTGCCCACGTTCAACGGACGTCGCGTGCACTACCTCGGTAGTACTGTGCACGTCCGTTGAACTTCGCGGCCCCGCCCGCGCAATAGAACGTTCCACACCAGCGCGGAACGTTCAGCGCAGGCAAGGGGTTAATGGTTCCCAGAATCCGGAAGAAGAAACGGGAAGGTAGAGCCTTCTCAGTGGAAGCCGCTAGGCTCTGGAACACCCTTCCACATCATCTTGCATCCCTGACGATGCATCCCCCTTTTAGGAAAGCCTTAAAAACCTGGCTGTTCGATCTATAAATAGGCACAGTACTATCTGTTTGCTTACAGTTCACTGCGTGATTTGCAGTACTACAGCGCCTAGACGCCTATGGGCCCTCGTGCGCTTTTAAAATCTCGGACAATCATTCATTCATATGGCGCTGCCTGCCACATATCTCTCATATAGAGCGGGGTGTGTGTGTGTATATATCTATATATTACCTACTGACGGTCGCCAGTAGTTAGTTATAGTTAGAACCTACTTTCCATAGGAAAAGCGTTTTTTGATTTGCTAATAACTTTGACGTCGTTTGACGAATCTTCGCAAAAATCTGCCAAAAAAAGTCTATCCAGGTCAGCTCCTATCCTGAAAGTTTGGGGGTGATTCGTCAAGCGGGGGCTGAGAAAAAAGGGGGGTCTCAAAATGCGTTTTTCGTATGTTAATTTCCGTAGGAAATTTTGAGACAGGCTACAGCCCGAACTGCTGAACGGAATTACCCCAAATTTGGCAAAAAGGTAGTGCTTGGTTCAGAAAGAAACCTTTTTTTTTAAATGGTGTACATCCAATTAGTAGTTGCTGAGAAATTAAAAAACATCAAAGTTTCGATATCTATGGCCGCTGTGGATTCGCGAACCCTCCCGGCCACGAGCTTCATTCTAATTGGCTGTCAACACTCCACACCAGGAAGTGTTGGCAGCCATCTTGTGACTCTGTAGAACCGAGTCACAAAAAAACAGAGCATTAAGCAGGAAAAACAAGAAAAGGGGGCAGGGTGAAAACACCCTGACCTCCTAGACTTGCTCAGCGAATCCCACAAGAACCCCCAGGGCCCAAAAAAGCATTTTTCTTAAAAGAAATCAGCCAAATTCGCGCTGAATCTGGATGAAAAAAAAACGAAGCACGGGCTCCCGCGCTTCATTATTTTTAAGCCCCCGGGTGGGCCAGGTCTCGGGGGCATGCGAAAAATGCATAGCGGGGCCCCCACAGCCCCGTGGACCGCCACCTCCCTAGCGCTTCTTCTATGTTTTGCGGGGGCATGTAGCCCCCCCCCGCAGCCCCGGAGACCGCCACCTCCCCGGGGCTCTATTTAACAAAAAGTTGTGTGTGTGGGGGGGCTCGAGTCCCCCAACACGCCCCGGGGACCACCACCTCCCAGGGCTTGGATGATAAAAAAAACGGGGGCACGTAGCCCCCAGCAGCCCCGGGGACAGCCACCTTACACGGGGCTCTCATTTAAAAAAAAATAACCTGTGTGGGGGGGCTCGAGCCCCCCCACATGCCCCTGGAACCACCACCTCCCCAGGGCACTAACTATGTAAATGTCGAGGTCGGTTACGACCCGAGCCCTCGGGACCACCACCTCCCGGGGCTTTGCAATGGTTGGTAGGGGGGCTGCCCCCCCCCTCCTGGAGCCCTTGATGGCCCTGGGGACCTCCACGGCCATCAAGGGCTGGCTCCTGCCTGGCTGGCTCCTGAAGTGTCCCGGGGTGCCCACCCCCGGGACATTGCTGTTTGCAATGGTAGGACGGGAGCACGGCTGACCGCCCTACCATAGCAAACTCTGCTTTGGATTTTGGAAGCGAGAGCAGGGAAACCTGCTCTTGCTTCCAAAATCCAAAGCAGAATTGCTTTTTCACAGAGGGAGCTGCATGTCAGCAGCACCCTGTGTGGAAAAGCAATGCCGGCTCCCGCAGGAGGCTGGGAGCCGGCTGGGACCATGGGGGCATTGGGGCTCCCCCCACGGTCCCCAACGGAGCGGCCAGGCACCGGGGATAGGGTCCCCGGGGCTAGAAGTGGCCCGGGAGGGGGGCCAAGTGGGCCCGGGAGGGGGACCACGTGGCCCCCCTCCCTTTTAAATAAATACAAAAATAATTTTTAAAAAAGGCAGGCTGGCCCCGGACCAATAATTGGCCTGAGAAAGGGGGCCACGCTGGCCCCCTCAGAAAAAAATAATATTAATTAAAACGGATGGCCAGGCCCCAGGGGATGGGGTCCCCAGGGCCAAAAGTGGCCAAAGGAAGGGGGGCCACACAGTCCCGCTCCCAAAAGGGGGGGGGGGAAGGGGAGAAAAGGAACCGGCAAATCGCTGGAGGCCCCGCCCCCTCCCTGCACCACTGTGCAAACACGCCCTGTGGCGTGTTTTAAGGTGGGGAATTAGTTCCCCTTGAATCCTGAGAGTCCCTGGGGGCTATCTAGCCTACCAGGTACCTCTAGTACACGCCACAGGGCTGGGTTGCAGAGAGGGGGTCCGAGGCCACGCCCCTTTTTACACCTCTCTGCAACGCAGCTGTGTGGCGCTTACTGGAGGTACATGGTGGGTTAGTTGGACCCCAGGGAGACTCAGGATTCAAGGGGACTTAATGCCCCAACTTAAAGCGCGGCACAGGCGCGTTTGCACAGTGGTGCAGGGAGGGGGCGGGGCCTAATGTGTTACGTGTGCAAACACATCCTGTGGCGTGTTTTAAGTTGGGGGGTTACTGGAAATGTTCTGGGTGAGTTGCCGTTCTTAATAAAAGAACAAGATGGCTGGCACTCTTTTGGAACACAAAATTAAAATGTATTACCACTATGCGTTCCAAAGCAGTGCCGGCCATCTGTTTGTTTCCTTCCCACGTGACCGGGTGTTTTGTGATTCGGTGAAGGAAGGACCTCGCCTGGCAGTTCACACTGGACAGCTTCATTTGGAGCAGAGTCACAACTGATTTGCTTATGTATGGGCCATACTGAGGTGGCACAGTGGGCATAAGAAACACGGGTCGGAATGCTACTCGGAGCGATCGCTAGTGGTTAGACTTATTGCAAGCATTTCTGTTAACACGTTTTGTGTATTTGCTGTCATCTCTGGGCATGGCTGTGCCAAGTGGGGAGTGGGCCACCGGGCATGGTGTGCAAACACGCCTTGTGTCATGTACTCCTGCTATCAGTGTGTATAGGGCATGGCACCTTATGCCCGAGACCCATTCTCACTTCACCTACTGGGTACGGAGCACAGGGCATGGCCAGATGCCATGCTTTTGTCCAATACTCCTCCATGGCAATGTGGCAGGCTGCAGAAATACAGAGATACTGAGAGGAAACACGATAGACACAAGAACCAGGATTATCAAAGGTGCAGAGATGCTCAGAATTCAACAGATTTTCTCAGCATCTGAAACTAGTCTGTTTCCTGAAACGTTGGGCCTCATTTATGAGGCTGTGCACTACGTTTACGCCGCTGGTGCGTCAGTTTTTGTGACGCACCAGTGATGTCAAAAATGCACCTTGTTGCGCCATATTTACAAAGTGACGCATCTAGGTAGATGCGTCACTTTGTAAACTCCTGCGCCACATTATACCTGCGTCAGGTATAATGTATGCAGGGGGGGTGTTCCCCCGTAAAAAGCCTTGTAGAAGTGACGCAGTGAAATCTATGAGATTTCACTGCGTCACTTCTAGGACGCCGTTGCGTCAAAATCTTGCGCCTGCCTCACAGCAGGCATAAGACTGACGCAAGCCCTTTCACATGGGGATTGTCCCGTGTGAAAGGACGCATTGCTGGAGTTGCGTCACTTTTGTGACACACTCCAGCAATGCGTCACTTTTGCGCCTACAGATACGTCAGAAATACTGACGTATCTGTAACTCCTTGGGCCATGATGCGTCATACTGTAAATATGACGCATCATTGGTGTCGCAAGGAGGGCGCGCTGAGAAGTGACGCTTCGCTGTTTTCATGCAGCGATGCGTCACTTTTCATAAATGAGGCCCGTTGTGTCCACTTCCCATGAATCTTTGTAGCCTTCCCAGTTCCAGAAGCCTTTGGCTGGCCTGAAACCATGACACCACTGGCAGTTGTTGGCAGCTAATAAATCCAGGGGGCATTTTTTTTTTTTTTTAATACACCTCATGCTAAGGAACGGGGCCTATTAGCCCTTCCTAGGAAATCCACACTTTTTTCATGAGTAGGATCCTCACATCCCTTGTTTTAGTTTGTATTTGTTGTTTATATTCTGTCGCATGAACATCATCCTGAAGGATTTTAAGAGCGCTTTCCAAATTCTGACAAATGTTAACGAGACATATTACTTAGTACTTAATTGCCATTTGTATACTTGGGCACAGAGGGATCTATAGTTATGGTGTCACGTCCACATAATTGTGCGTGCATTTTATAAGGGGAGATGGTAGGTGGCATGGCACCGAAGGCATACTGTTGATGTGTGGAACATTGTTGGTGATGTTTCGGTTCATGTTAAGTGCTTGTGCATTTCATGGGTCTTCATCTGGATCTTGATGGAGGTAAAAAATTTATCCTGTCCTATTTTCACAGACAGGGTGGTCCATATTTTTGGAGAAGAGCCTGACAAGGAATGAGATGATGTCTTCTTGTACAGGTGGGTTCACATGTGGACCTTGCTTGTGCTGCAAAGAGGTCTAATTGCTCCTGTTAGCACACAGTTCTTATTCCAATGGTGGGGTGTGGTTAGTTCAATTGCTTTAAAATAACAAAGACTGGTCTGAAGCTTCATTAGGTGCATAAGGCAGCCATATAAATTGGATTAGTGTGGGTGTGATGTGGTCACATTTCTTAGTGCCTGTGATGGTTCTTGCAGCTCTACAGAGGATTACTTTTAGATGGGGTTCCTAATTTTGGGATAGCCAGTGAATATACTTCCCACGCTGACCACGACCTGTGTGCGTTTAGCATGATTAAGGAGCACGAGAGAGTATGGGGATACACAAGTCTATGGTACACATGTATCCTGTCATCAGCTGAAGCAAGAGAGCTGACAACTCAACAACGACCTCTAATTGGCTGCGATTCACGTGAAGGATTTTCACAGCGCCAGCAAGTCTCACCGGCTAGCTAACATTATCGGTAATTCCGAGAAACTTCAGCCATGATGCATACTTGGCTAAGATGGGACTGGACATGGAGCCAAGAAAAATGTACCATAATCTGGTCGTTTCTGTGCTGATTTTCTAAGTATGCTACAGAATTTGAGTGGCTGGTTGGCCCGGCAACAAGCCATGAAGACATTGGAATAAAGCTGGGTCTTGACATCAGGACGTCAGTTCAACATTTTGACTAAACCTAGCTTTCGATCAGAAAGGCTTCACAATGAAAAGAAAGAATATAACCAGAATAATTGAAGGTGGCACAGCTAATATTAAGCCTTAGAGAATTTTTAGAGTACTGGTTAGATGCACCTATTGCTCTAATATGAAGTTACTTTGAAAAAACAAAAGACAAGAGGTGTTTGGCAAAACAGGAACATTAAACACCGCGGCCGGGAGTACCGCTACAGAAGCAGGTCTGAGGACTAACCCAAAGTACAAACAATCTGAACAATGTTTTATACATTCCTTTGGGTATCATAAACAGTTTCTGTTGATCCTTTTTTGGTAAGGAATGCGAGTCTCGTCTTTGGATTCATAAATGAGACCCCTGATACCAATTGCAGAGGGGCCTCGACCCTGCGTGAACGCAATTTGGGCCAGTGGTAAGGTGTCCAGATGTCCGGCATGAGGGACGTGTGATCGCTGCATGTACTGTATGTGTTGTGTTCTGATTGGCTGGGTGTTACTAACTTTGTGTGGCATCTGACTTTATGATGTTTTTGAGAATGCGTGCACCTCTCCTGCCATGTGTGCTTTATTGGGGCCAATTTCCCTGGACCATTGTGATGATGCTGCACCAATCTGTGGTATCGATCTGAGGGGCATATTACCAAAGGCCTTATCGCCGCTTTAGCGGGAATTTTTCCCGCTAAAGCGGCGATAATTTTATCGCCCTATTACCTAGCTGTCGCTAACACCAGTTAGCGACAGCTAGTAGGAGATAGCGACCATCTTGGGGCCCACTTTGCATGTCAGCGATATTTCTCGCTAATGACATGCAAAGTGGGCGTGCCAAGATGTTAGCGACTGGAAACAGTCGCTAACATTGCTATCTCCTATTACCTACTTTTGGAAATAATCGCGCTAAGCGCGAATATCTCCAAAAGCTAACACCTGCCCTGAGCAGATCTTAGCCATGTTATCCAATGGGAGGTGGATAACATTGCTAAGAGCATTAGCTCGGTAATGCATGAATATCGCTGACTTTACAGCGATATTCATGCATTTCGGCCGATTTTTATCGCTTAGGAGATAAACCTTGATAATTGCAAGGCTCCTAAGCGATAAAAAAAGGCGAAACACGGCGATAAAATTATTGTCTCTACCCAAGCTTAGAGATAATTATCGCTTATTCTTGGTAATATGCCCCTGAGTGTCTTGTTCACGCATTTGTCTGCCAACTATACATCATTCCACCAGTGACCTGTCACTCAATTACCTCAGGCCTAGGCCTCAGAGCTGCCTGACCACGTATTTCTGAGTCTGGGTGGATGGAGAGTTCATGACTGGCTAATTCTTTATTAATGATGGGATCTCAGTCTTACACACACATGTATCCATGAGTATATCAACATCAACTTTCCAGATATTAACATTCCTCCCTCTAGTTTAATTTTCAACTACACCATCTAACCCATACTCCATGACAGTCACAATGCCGGGGAGTTTTTTGTTCTTCAGTTTGGACTATTACTACTTCCTGTGAGATTGGCCCTGTATCTGGTCAGATTCACTACTACTTTATGGGGTTCTACTCTGTTAGATAGTATTTTGGCCCTAATCCTACTTAGGTATAGCTGGAGAAGGAATTTAGGGGCATATTACCAAGCAATAGCGATAATTATCGCTATTGCTTGGTTAGAGACAAAAAGTTACCGCTGAGCTGCGGTGATTTTTATCGCAGATAAACCTTGGTTTTACCAAGGTTTATCGCAAATGCGATAAAAAACAGCCGCAATGCATGAATATCGCTGAAAAGTCAGCGATATTCATGCATTACCGAGCTAATGCTCTTAGCCATGTTGGTAATAGGAGATAGCGATGTTAGCGACTGTTTACAGTCGCTAACATCTTGGCACGCCCACTTTGCTTCTCATTAGTGATAAATATCACTGACATGCAAAGCGGGCCCCAAGATGGTCGCTATCTCCTACTAGCTGTCACTAACTGGTGTTAGCGACAGTTAGCTTGACCCAGCCTTGAGGCAAAATAGCCGGGGCTGGAGGTACTCTGCTGTTCATTTTAAAAAAAACTTGTACTTTTATGCACTGTATCTTCTGTGTCACTATTTCCTGTTTTTAAACCTCTAAGCACAACTTAGCGCTCAATCCTACCTTAGCGCCCAGCTGATTCAAGAGCTGCTCGCGCTCTTTCAGGTTCTTGTCTGCCGCCGCCATCCCCAGCGGCGTGCGCGCTAACTCCGCCCCTTGGAGGCCACGCCCCCTCATCCGCCCTACTTATCCCGCTGATTCAGAGCGGCTACCATCAAACCTTGACCCAGCCTTGAGGCAAAATAGCCGGGGCTGGAGGTACTCTGCTGTTCATTTTAAAAAAAACTTGTACTTTTATGCACTGTATCTTCTGTGTCACTATTTCCTGTTTTTAAACCACTAAGCACAACTTAGCGCTCAATCCTACCTTAGCGCCCAGCTGATTCAAGAGCTGCTCGCGCTCTTTCAGGTTCTTGTCTGCCGCCGCCATCCCCAGCGGCGTGCGCGCTAACTCCGCCCCCTTGGAGGCCACGCCCCCTCATCCGCCCTACTTATCCCGCTGATTCAGAGCGGCTACCATCAAACCTTGACCCAGCCTTGAGGCAAAATAGCCGGGGCTGGAGGTACTCTGCTGTTCATTTTAAAAAAACTTGTACTTTTATGCACTGTATCTTCTGTGTCACTATTTCCTGTTTTTAAACCACTAAGCACAACTTAGCGCTCAATCCTACCTTAGCGCCCAGCTGATTCAAGAGCTGCTCGCGCTCTTTCAGGTTCTTGTCTGCCGCCGCCATCCCCAGCGGCGTGCGCGCTAACTCCGCCCCCTTGGAGGCCACGCCCCCTCATCCGCCCTACTTATCCCGCTGATTCAGAGCGGCTACCATCAAACCTTGACCCAGCCTTGAGGCAAAATAGCCGGGGCTGGAGGTACTCTGCTGTTCATTTTAAAAAAAACTTGTACTTTTATGCACTGTATCTTCTGTGTCACTATTTCCTGTTTTTAAACCACTAAGCACAACTTAGCGCTCAATCCTACCTTAGCGCCCAGCTGATTCAAGAGCTGCTCGCGCTCTTTCAGGTTCTTGTCTGCCGCCGCCATCCCCAGCGGCGTGCGCGCTAACTCCGCCCCCTTGGAGGCCACGCCCCCTCATCCGCCCTACTTATCCCGCTGATTCAGAGCGGCTACCATCAAACCTTGACCCAGCCTTGAGGCAAAATAGCCGGGGCTGGAGGTACTCTGCTGTTCATTTTAAAAAAAACTTGTACTTTTATGCACTGTATCTTCTGTGTCACTATTTCCTGTTTTTAAACCACTAAGCACAACTTAGCGCTCAATCCTACCTTAGCGCCCAGCTGATTCAAGAGCTGCTCGCGCTCTTTCAGGTTCTTGTCTGCCGCCGCCATCCCCAGCGGCGTGCGCGCTAACTCCGCCCCCTTGGAGGCCACGCCCCCTCATCCGCCCTACTTATCCCGCTGATTCAGAGCGGCTACCATCAAACCTTGACCCACCCTTGAGGCAAAATAGCCGGGGCTGGAGGTACTCTGCTGTTCATTTTAAAA
Source organism: Lissotriton helveticus (assembly GCF_964261635.1). Lineage (NCBI taxonomy): Eukaryota > Metazoa > Chordata > Amphibia > Caudata > Salamandridae > Lissotriton > Lissotriton helveticus. The sequence continues at coordinate 30,577,731 of NC_136072.1, read as the reverse complement.
AAAACTTGTACTTTTATGCACTGTATCTTCTGTGTCACTATTTCCTGTTTTTAAACCACTAAGCACAACTTAGCGCTCAATCCTACCTTAGCGCCCAGCTGATTCAAGAGCTGCTCGCGCTCTTTCAGGTTCTTGTCTGCCGCCGCCATCCCCAGCGGCGTGCGCGCTAACTCCGCCCCCTTGGAGGCCACGCCCCCTTGCCCGCCCTACAAATGTGCATACACCGGACGCGCAGCGGACGAGCGCAGCGGGAGCGCCGTTTGCGCGCCGAAGGCGCGCCCAAGGTAAGCCCGTCTGCGCCCGTCCGCGCACGACCGGGCACAGGGCCAGACGCTATGCCGGAACCTGCCCCCACTAGGAGACTTTACACCCGGCGAGACCTCCTCAGCCTCAGACCTTCGAAAAATAACATCTGTCATGCCATATATGACCTAAACGTCCCCTTCACTAGCTGTAACATCTGCAAACCTGGAAACCTTCACCTTCCCAGGACGGCCGCTCCACTCCCTGGACTCAAATTAGCGACACTTAACTGTCGATCGCTCCCCAAGCACGCCCGCCTCATAAACCACCTAATTGATGAACACGAGTTGGATATTCTCTTCTTAACCGAAACCTGGATCACCGGTCACTCTAACTCCGACATTGTCTCAGCCCTTCCCCCGGGATATCTCATCATGTCCCAACCTCGCCCTTTAGGTCGAGGTGGTGGTATAGCCATCATCCACCGAGACCACTTCACCTGCCGATCTACTGAGATCCAGAGCAAGGAGTCGGAGAGCTGCTTGTTCACTCTGACGCTCTCGCCAACTTACTCCCTGTCAGGCCTCCTGGTCTACAGACCTCCTGGACATTTCGGCCTCTTCTCTGCCGCCTTATTAGAATCCGTTTGATCTCTGGCCCACTTAACATCCAATTTCCTGATTACAGGCGACCTCAACATCCATTTCAATGATCCTACAGACACGGGGTCGTCTGACTTAATCAGTGAACTCGGCGCCTTCGGCCTCACCCTGATTAACTCAGGAGCCACGCATGTGAAAGGTCATCTACTCGACCCGGTATTCTCGAATATTCCCTCCCTCCAGTTCACCAACTCCCTCCCCCTCCCGTGGACGGACCACTTCTTGGTCTCGACCCATCTCCCAGGAGCCTTTAAAAAACCCCACAACCCCCCTACCTTCACCAAGGACAGATCCTGGGCTAGACTTTCGACGGACAACTGGGCATTGGCGCTTGGCGCTACTACCCCCAGTCTTGCAGCCGACCCCACTACTGGAGACATCCAGTTTAGAGACTGGATTTCCTCCTCCCTCGACAGCCTCATCCCCATTAAAAATCGGGAGGTGAAAACAAAAACCAAGGGCCATGCCCCCTGGTATAACTCTGACCTTAGAGCGCTCCGCAAAGTGTGCAAGAAGGCGGAGAGAGCATGGAGGAAAGATTGGCTCCATAGTAACAAGGACATCTATTACAACGCGGTAAGACAATACAAAACAGCTTTGAAATTAGCTAAATCAACGTTTTACGATAACAGAATAAAAACCGCGACCAATTCAGCCAAAGAATCCTTTCAGATAGTTAAAGAACTACTAAATATCCCAACAGCACCCCCCCTCAATCCCCCCCCCCAGACAGAAGTAAGGATCTGGCTAATTACTTCGAGTCTAAAATTCTGCAGATACTGGACTCCCTTCCCACCGTCAGCCCCCCTCCCATCCTGGCTACGGCGGACGAAAACAACAGCCCACAGCTGGAGACTTTCAGGGCAGTTTCCCTCACCGAGGTGACGTCCGCGCTAGAGAAAATGAAAAGCGGTTCCCCCCTTGACCCAGCCCCGGCTAGATTCTTAAAAAAGGTGTCCTCCACCATAGCCCCAATCATCAAGGACCTTATCAACTCTTCCCTTGCTGGTGGAACGGTACCCTCCAACTGGAAGAACGCAGTTGTGAAGGCTTTACTGAAAAAGCCCCAACTGAACCCGGACGACATGTCCAATTATAGACCGATCTCACTGCTCCCTTGTATCAGTAAGATGGCTGAAAAACTAGTCAACTCGCAACTATCCCAGTTTCTCGAGACAAACAATATCCTGCGCCAATCCCAAACTGGGTTTCGACCTGGCCATGGCACGGACACCGCACTCCTCTCCGTCATCGAGGAGGCAAGGTGTATCCTAGACTCAGGGGGATCAGTGGCAGTGATCCTCCTGGACCTTAGCGCCGCCTTTGATACGGTGGATCATCGTGTCCTTCTACACCGCCTGGCCAAGGCAGGTATTGTGGGTACGGCGCGAGCATGGATCGAATCCTTTCTTTCTCATCGATCCTTCCAGGTGTGGGACGGCAACTCCCGGTCAGAACCTCTCCCACTGAAGAATGGAGTTCCCCAGGGGTCGTCGCTCAGCCCCACCCTGTTTAATGTCTATATGGCTCCCCTGGAAGACGTAGTGGCCCCTTACGGTATAAAAATAATTAATTACGCTGACGATACCCAACTTGTTGTATCCCTGTCTCACCTGGATAACCATCCTGACAGCCTTCTGCACTGTCTCCAGGACATCCATACCTGGATGTGTGACTCGGCCTTGAAGCTGAACGGCGCAAAGACCGAGATCATGCTCCTGGGCAATAAATGGACGACCTTTCCACCCACATCTTGGCCCGACACCTTCGGCGAAATCCCCTCTCCTAGAAAGGAAATCAAGACACTAGGAGTTTGGCTGGAACCTGACCTTACCATGAAAACGCAGGCAGCCAAGACAGCAGGCGCCTGCTTCGGTCTCCTGCGGTCCGTACGTAAGATCTTACCCCTTCTTCCCGTCCCATCCAGGAAATTACTTGTCCAGGGTCTGGTCTTGGCTCGGCTCGATTACAGCAATGCCATATATCTGGGGGCCCCTGAATACACCTTGGCCAAACTCCAACGTACCCAGAACGCGGCGGCCAGGCTCATTATGAACCTTCCCCCCAGAGCGTCGGCCAAGTCTGCCCTCAAAGCCCTACACTGGCTGCCAGTCCGCCAGAGAGGAGAGTTCAAGGCCCTATGTACCTCCCACAAGCTCATCAACGGAGTTGGCCCTGCTGCGCTTAAACACATGGTCACCCCTTACAAAGCCTCAAGACCCCTTCGCTCCGACGCCGAACACCTTGCTACGGTGCCTAAATTTAGGAAGGCCCGTACCGGCGGTCGCCGCTTCTCGGTCAAAGCCTCCACAGCGTGGAACTCACTCCCTCTCAGTCTTCGCCTGGAACCCTCTCACATGGTGTTCCGCAGGAAACTTAAAACCCTCCTTTTCCCCAAATAAAGCACCCCCCCTACCCCCCTTGTATCCTCACAGGTTGAATAGCGCGGGGATGCCTACGGGTCACCAGGCGCTTTAGAAATCGCAAAATAAAATAAAATAAATAAATAGGTAATAGGGAGATAATTTTATCTCCGCTTTCTTGGCTTTTAAAGCCAAAAAAGCGGAGATAAACCCCCTTGATAATATGCCCCTTAGTTTTTTCAGTGGCTACCTCTTCGGACAAGTGAAGCATGTCTGCACCTACTGCCCACAGTATCAGTGAACAGACCTAACATGACCTGCCTGATGTCTTGGAGCTCATGGAGGTCGCGTGCCGATACCATGTGTTGTGTAGGAGGGCACTGTGTAGTGCATGTGGAATGCTAGTGTTGGGTTCAGCATAAATATAAGTGATTTGGAAGAGGTCCCTAAGCAAGGGCTGTGACAACTTCTGGCTGGACTCCATTTGACTGGGTAGGTCGTCGGTGATTAATGGATGTCACAGCACTCACAGAAAACAGAGGATACATGGAAATTCAATAATACATAACATATTCAACATTGCCGGCCTTGGTTTGAATCCAGGGGAGATGTCTGTAATCCTCTGGTAATTGGGAGTGTCTTTAGTTAACAAAGTTCTAGGAAAAAAGTTCAGAGTACAGTTTGTTGTTTTTAGTTCACACACTGGAGATCCTGTCGGGGAGCTGATGTGGCCGCTGAAAAGGTGATGCACTTGGACATTCTACTGCGTACCAGTCGGATAAGAGATGCATTCATTGGTTGGTTTAAAAAACAGTGCATTATTGCATGAGCCGCCACCAATCATTTTCTTCGGAGTCCTTCTGTTTTTCTTTTAGGGGAGTGTTCTTCACAATCCATTCATGCTGTTTTAGTGATGCACGGGAAGATGGCCCCGGTCGTGATATATATGTTTAGTGGTTTATGATAGAGAGCGAGTATTGGTTACGGAATGTGGCAGCTTATTATGGTATGATAGGCCTCTCCCTCTCTATACTTGACTCAGTGTTTTACACTGCTGAAGAGTTTTTATGGGGTTATCATTGTAGGATGAAATCAATTTAGTTAGGATTCCATGGGCATTGCATGCCCTTTTCCCCTAGTGTGTGCATGGAGGTGCTATTGGTACGGGTGGTGGCTTTTGGCCTAAACGTGCGTGGTACGATGTGTAATGAGGGTGTGTGTTACTATTCGAGTGTTGTTGGTGGTTGCAATGTGCCCTGAGGTCACGTGTGTACCTTTCTAGTCCCTGGTCTGTGCAATGTGACCCTTGTGGTGCCAAGTGTCTTAACTATGCCCTTTTTCTGGAGATTTCTTTTTTGGGCTAGTTTTGACTTCTTTTTGTTAGTCTTTTGGGCGCCTCCCCAGATCTCATGTGATCGGTTGCCTTATTTTCAATGATAGTCAAAGGGATTTGGAGCACCCTGCTGACACGTCACAGCTGAATTACCTCATGCATCAATGTCGATGTGGTTCAATGTTGCTCGCTTCACACACAGTTCTCACAGTTTGTTGGCCAGTGCCAGTACCAGTATTCTTTTCAAGTGTATACCCGCTGAGAGGTGTAGCAGTGTGCTCCCACATTGCTTTCTTATTTTCAATGATAGCATAGGTGTCAGGAAGCTGTACCATGGCCCTGTGTGCCCCTGCTTGTGTCATTTTGCAGTGTATGAGGCTGGTGTTACTGTTTTCTCTGGAAGGTTTCTGTGAGGCCCTGTGGGTTGCAATATTGCCAGGCCCAATATGGAGGTGAGCGCGTTCTGCATTCTACTCTCGCTCGGAGCTCTGATGGACATTGCAGACCCCTCCTTCCAAGTGCTTGCTCTCCCCTGGACCACATCTTTTCCAGGGTGTTTGGACCTGCGGCCCCTGGCTGTGGCTAGGGACTTCTAACCGGCATCACACTTCTTTCGCTGTTTTGGAGGGGCATGACCTGGTGAATGGGCTTAGGATACTTGATAAATCTGAGGGAAAGGGCAGAAAGACATTGCTGCATTGGAGAGGTTGGTGCGAGGCAAGAATTTGTCAAATTTCACCTAATGATAGTGCTGGACTGGGATAGCCGGTTGTTCTTTCGAATCTCCCTTGCCTTCTGGCTCTGTAGGTGAACAACACTTACAACGCAACTTTTACATCGCAGAGCCTTTACAACGCAACCATTACAACGCACACTATTACAACGCATTGCTCTGGGGGGCGCTCTAGGATAGGGAATAGGTTAATTTACTATCCAATAACCTACCCGAGTGTCCACGGGAACTGGAGTTGGAATAGTAAATTAAACTATTCACTATCCAGCGGCCCAAAGCACTATGCGTTGTAATGGACTGCGTTGTAATAATTGCGTTGTAAAGGCATGCGATGTAAATGCATGCGTTGTAATGTCATACATCCGGCTCTGTACAATGCAGCGTTTCGCAACCTGTTGGATCTTGTGTGGTGGAGGTTAGGGGGTCTTTGCTATCCAGGTATACAGGAAAACTGGCTCCTGACTCTGGAGAACAGCTTTGTATCGGAACTTATAAGGAGGCCTTCATTTGGCTGGAGGCTTCGGGTGCATTGGGGGTGCTGTTGAGGCTACGCGCCACAGAGGAATTTTGGGTTCCGGTCAAGGTGCCAGAGAATGGAGACTTTTTGACCTTGTCACCGGAACCCCTCCCAATTGGACTTGGCTATGGGGACCTGAGTGCCTGCTTTTAAGGACTTGTCAGAGAGCTTCCCTGCCCTGTCGTCAGACTGCCCTCCCCCTGGGGTGTGGCCAGCCAGCCTGTCCGGGGGATCTGCAGCGGAGTGGGGCCTAGGCTCCCGCAGGCGGCCTGAATGGTACATTCTAGAACAGATACCTGATCGACAAAGCACACACAGCAGCCCTGAATTCCCGAACACAATTAAAGGCTAGAATTCCTAATATTGCAGCATTGGCCCTTCTTTTTGATTTTTGGTAGAGCGAACTTTGGGGTGTGGGTGAAATTGGTGGTATGCATTGGAGGTTTTTACTTTCTACATGTTTGTGTCCTGCGTTTGTGCGAAGGCATTGCCTTGAATTGGCATTTATATAGCGCATGGCTACCCGGGAGCATCCCAGCCTTCCAAGATAGTAACCAATCTCTGCCGTGTTTGTGACCCCGGACCCTGTTGGGTTGGGTTCCCTGTCTGTTGTTGCTGTTGCCCAGTGTTTTTTCCAACTGCCTGATCCCTGGTGTGGCCTACCGACTTCCCTGAGGCTGAGTGTCAGGTCCATTCGGGTTTCCCTGGGCTTTGCTTTGTGGATGGATATTTTGTTGGGACTGACCCAAGCTCATTGACCTCTGTTCGTGATAAGCCTATAGCCAGCATCGGTCGGACATGTGGCCCATTCTGTAGCAATTGTGACATTCTCTGAGGTCTGGCTGCTGCCAGCCTCCCTGACTTCTGCCACTATAGATGGATTGAAACCCTCCTGAGTTTTGCAATGGAGTCCGCTTCAAGATTGGTGTCATTTGCACACTCGCAGCCAATGCGTCCCCCCTCGAGGGCGGTCTTTTTCAATTTATGTTGGCCCAACCTAGTGGTGTCTCTTTGGATTTGCTGCTGTTTCTCCCTATCCTTCTCTTGTTTCTTTTTGTAATAGTGCAATATTTGGGTCTGTCTCTCCCACCAGGGTTTGGTATCTAACCCCACTACACTGTCCAAAACACTCTGGCGCATATTTACAAGAGGATATCGCCACCAGAATGTCACTTTTAGTGATGTTCTGGTGGTGATATCCCCTTCTCATTTACAAGCGGTTGTAAATACAATCAATCTCTCCGGGAATTGTGAAGCGCGCTACTCACCCGTGAGGGTCTCTAGGCGCTAAGGGGCATATTTATGAGTTCTGGCGCATCTCTGCAAATCAGCAGGGATGCGCCAGAACTGATGCGTCACGCAATTCCCTCCTTGCGGCACCACAGATGCGCCGCATTTACAATGCGGCGCACCATGGTGCAAGGAAGGGCAGATGCGTGACGCATCTTGTGGTGTACGGGCGGCGCATTGCTGGAGTAGCGTCGCAAGTGCGACGCAACTCCTGCAATGTACAGAGGCCACTCATACATAACGTGGTGCGTCACTCCTTACGCCTGCTTCAAGCAGGCATAAGGATTTGACCCAGCAGCGTTATAAAACTGACTCAGTAAAATCTTGTAGATTTCACTGTGTCAGTTTTTTTACGGGGCTTTCCTACGAGGCCCACCCTGCGACAGAACGCCCACATGAAACCTGACGCAGGTTTCATGTGGCGCAGGGCTTTACAACGTGACGCATCTGCCTAGATGCGTCACATTGTAAATAGGTCGCAGGGATGTGCCATGTTTCTGCGCCGTTGCGTGACGCAACGGCGGCGTAAACGTGGCGCAAGTCCAACATAAATCTGCCCCAAAGTGTGGGGAGAGGGTGCAGCTCCGGATCAGCCGAGAGCCAGGTCTTGAGGCTCTTCCTGAAAGTGTGCAGAGTGGGGACGCATCTGATGTGGATAGGGAGCTTGTTCCTGGTCTTTGCGGCGATGTAGGAGAAGGCTCTTCCACCCATTCCGGCTCTGCGGATGCGCTGGATTTTGGCGAGGGCAGCTGATTTGAGGTTTCTCTTGGGTACTTGGAAGGAGATTCTTTCATTGAGATATTGGGGTCCGCTGTTGTGGAGGCTTTTGTAGACATGGGCGGGTATCTTGAAGGTTACTCTCTTCTCAACGGGGAGCCAGTGGAGGTGTTGGGTGATGTGTTCATGTTGAGGGATGCCGAGGACGAGTCTGGCTGCGGTGTTCTGTAAGGCCCCTTTTCACTCTTCACTTACTGTGAAAGGGGCGTGCAATGGGCGATGCAACACCCATGGCTTTTATACGCTGCCCCAGATTTACAAGCCTCCGCCCTGATATCTGCTGGTAAAAGGTTGCAGAGACGAGAGCACAGAAGGTGTAGTGAGAGATCTGGGAAGCCACAGGGGGTGGCGTGGATGGCACTACAAGAACAAATCTGACTGATCTCAGGTTCCATGCTGGGGTGTAGTGAGATATGAGGAGTACAGGTAGTTGGTGTCACTGCCATTCACTGCTTCGTGGTGCATGCTCCTTGTGGCAAAGTTTAAAACTGAGGGGCATATTACCAAGGGCCATTATTGCAGCTTTAGCGGGACTTTTTCCCGCTGAAGCGGCGATAATTATATCGCCCTATTACCAAGCTGTCGCTAACACCAGTTAGCGACAGCTTGTAGGCGATAGCAGGCATTTTGGGGCCCACTTTGCATGTCAGCCATAATTATCGCTAATGACATGCAAAGTGGGCGTTCCAAAATGTCAGCGACTGAAAACAGTCGCTGCAATCGCTATCGCCTATGATCAACACTGGCGTAGTTTTGGAAATATTCGCGCTAAGCGTGATTATCTCCAAAAGCTAACGCCTGCCCTGACCAGTTCTTAGCCATGTTATCCAATGAGAGGTGGATAACATGGCTAAGAGCATTAGCTCGGTAATGCCTGAATATCGCTGTATTGACAGCGATATTCACGCATTTCGCCTGTTTTTTATGGCTCCTGAGATAAACCTTGCTAATAGCAAGGTATCTCAGCGATAAAAACAGGTGAAGGGCGGCGATAGAAATATTCCCGCTAAGCCAACCTAGCGATAATTATCGCTAGTTGTTGGTAATATGCCCCTTTGTCTATTTGGGTGGATGGTAAGTGGGGTAGTGGTAGATCTAAACTGCTGCATTCGTCTATTTTCCTAAGCAGCCATGAATTGATGTTAGTTTTGACACCGTTTAGTGAGATATGTGTGGGCAGGTCTTGTGCATTTTCAATATTTGATGTTGTCTTGCTGTTTTTGATGAGTGGGCCGAAATGAACCTTAAGTGAGTGCTTCTCTTTGCAACAGGTTTCCAGAAAAAAATGTTTTTATTCAAAATAGTACTTTTGATTTAAATGTATTGAGAATATTACATAGCATTACATTCAGTATTTTCATATCGCAAACGGCTAGGACCACACCGTAATCTCTAATTATCCTGACCCACGTTTGGAAATAGTGACTTCATGAGCCATTCCACGTTTCACCACTGGACGGCAGTGCAGGACTGAATATGCCATGTGAAAGAGCAGGCGTCATTGCTGTAAAGGACAGCACACTCTTACTCCAGGCTCACTGCTGTCAATCAAGGAGGGCAGTGGATAAAGCACCTGCTGCTGCAAAACTCCCTATGCAGCAGGGTTACCAGGTGACTTTAACAGGGCACAAGGCTCCAGTCCGGGGGCCTCATTTATGAGAAATGACGCATCGCTGCGTGAAAGCAGCAATGCGTCACTTCTCAGTGCGCACTCCTTGCGACATACATGATGCGTCATATTTAATGTATGACGCATCATGTCGCAAGGAGTTACAGATACGTCAGTATTTCTGACGTATCTGTAAGCGCAAAAGTGACGCAACTCCAGCAATGTATCCTTTCACATGGGGCAAGCCCCATGTGAAAGGGCCTGCGTCAGTCTTACGCCTACTGTGAGGCAGGTGCAAGATTTTGGCGCAAAGGCGTTCTAGAAGTGGCGCAGTGAAATCTCATAGATTTCTCTGCGTCACTTCTACAAGGCTTTATGCGGGGGAACGCCCCATGCATATATTATACCTGACGTAGGTATAATGTAGCGCAGGCGTTTACAAAGTGCGCATCTGCGTAGATGCGTCACTATGTAACTTGTGGGCAACAGGAGGCATGTTTTACGCTGCCAAAGTGACGCAAGGCCTCATAAATAAGGCCCCAGGACTTTTGTTTGAGAAAACGTTGTTTGGGATTGGATGAACAGACGTGCACCATTCCAGCAACCTCGCCAACGCATTTTATTTGGTTACAGGTCTTGGAGGAAGTTTAATCACACTGGCAACAGTTGTGAACTTCCAAAATGTATCAAAATGGTGCTTTACACAATAATAAAAATGCACCCATTCGTGAAAAAGGTTTTGCAAGATGAAATGGGGTCATCTGGTGACCTTATGGGCGTGTGACTCCTGTGTCCCTACTGTGTACCTGTTCTCTGACGTAGGGAAGCTTGCATTACTGCTGCCACCTTATTCCTGTTCTCAGGGGCCTAACACAAGCCTCTGAAAAGCAGGGGGCTCCAACCATTCAGGGGGCCCCCAACCATTCAGGGGACCCTCATTCAGTCCGAGCCAGGAGAATCAGCCAGAGAAGAAGGCACAAAACAAAAAGAATCGACAGATTGACATATATATATAGGGCAAGAGACATTGTATTATTTTTTAAATTGAAATACTTTAGCGCCATCTTGCGGTAATGCGGGTGTCGAGCAGTTCCAACCACCACCAAGAAAGAGAAAATGGCGCGTGTGCAACAAACACCAATCGACATGCGATAAACTTTATACATCATGAGGATGGGCATAGTAAAAAATGTAGGGGCATATTATCAAGGGATTTATCTCCGCTTTTCTGGCTTTATAAGCCGAGAAAGCGATAAAATTATCTTCCTATCAGCAACAGGGTGCTAACACGCAAATTCGCATGTTAGCACCCTTTTTCTCTACGCTTTCCCTTGCATCTCTGAGATGCAAAGGGGGCGTTCCAGAGAAAATTAATAGGAGAAATGTTGTTAGCGACATTTCTCCTATTATCAAGGATTTTGCTAACCCTGTTAGTGATAAAAAAGCAGCGCTAACCGCGGTTAGCGCTGCTTTTTTTACACCTGGTATTTTCCTGACTTAGCCATGATATCCTATGGAAGGTGGATATCATGGCTAAGTTTGTGAGCCCCTATCATCAAGCTAACGCCAAACTTCGAGAGATTATCGTTGGTTTTCCAGCGATAATCTCTCATTTGGCAGTTAGCGCGAGGATTTTAATCACTTCTGAGATAAACCTTGCTAATAGCAAGTTATCTCTGCGATAATTTCCGGCGATGCTTAGCGATAAAAAATTCGTTGCTAAGCCTCGTTAGCGATAAACATCGCTAATCGTTGGTAATATGCCCGGTAATTTTTAACCGCACGCCTGGTTCAGCTTTGACCAAATAAGTTACACTGTGTTAACAAATCTGTCCCCCTTCCCAAAACACTTCGGGCCTCATTTATGAAAAGTGACGCATCGCTGCGTGAGAACAGCGATGCGTCACTTTTCACTGCGCCCTCCTTGCGAGACCAATGATGCGTCATATTTACAGTATGACGCATCATGGCGCAAGGAGTTACAGATACGTCAGTATTTCTGACGTATCTGTAGGCGCAAAAGTCACACATTGCTGGAATGTGTCACAAAAGTGACGCAACTCCAGCAATGCGTCCTTTCACATGGGGAAAGCCCCATGTGAAAGGGCTTGCATCAGTCTTACGCCTGCTGTGAGGCAGTCGCAAGATTTTGACGCAACAGCGTCCTAAAAGTGACGCAGTGAAATCTCATAGATTTCACTGCGTCACTATTACGAGGCTTTATGCGGGGAAACGCCCCATGCATACATTATACCTGACGCAGGTAAAATGTAGCGCAGGGGTTTACAAAGTGACGCATCTGCGTAGATGCGTCACTATATAAATCGTGGGCAACAGGAGGCATGTTTTACGCTACCGATGCGTCACAAAAAGTGACGCATCGGAAGCGCAAAAGTGACGCAAGGCCTCATAAATAAGGCCCCGGGACTTTTGTTTGAGAAAACGTTGTTTGGGATTGGATGAACAGACGTGCACCATTCCAGCAACCTCGCCAACGCATTTTATTTGGTTACAGGTCTTGGAGGAAGTTTAATCACACTGGCAACAGTTGTGAACTTCCAAAATGTATCAAAATGGTGCTTTACACAATATAAAAAAATGCACCCATTCGTGAAAAAGTTTTGCAAGATGAAATGGGGTCATCTGGTGACCTTATGGACGTGTGACTCCTGTGTCCCTACTGTGTACCTGTTCTCTGACGTAGGGAAGCTTGCATTACTGCTGCCACCTTATTCCTGTTCTCAGGGGCCTAACACAAGCCTCTGAAAAGCAGGGGGGCTCCAACCATTCAGGGGGCCCCCAACCATTCAGGGGACCCTCATTCAGTCCGAGCCAGGAGAATCAGCCAGAGAAGAAGGCACAAAACAAAAAGAATCGACAGATTGACATATATATATAGGGCAAGAGACATTGTATTATTTTTAAAATTGAAATACTTTAGCGCCATCTTGTGGTCATGCGGGTGTCGAGCAGTTCCAACCACCACCAAGAAAGAGAAAATGGCGCGTGTGCAACAAACACCAATCGACATGCGATAAACTTTATACATCATGAGGAGGGGCATTGTAAAAAAATGTAGGGGCATATTATCAAGGGATTTATCTCTGCTTTTTTGGCTTTATAAGCCAAGAAAGCGTGGATAAAATGATCTCCCTATCAGCAACAGGGTGCTAACACGCAAATTCGCATGTTAGCACCCTTTTTCTCTACGCTTCCCCTTGCAAAGTGGCCGTTCCAGAGAAAAATAATAGGAGAAATGTTGTTAAGCTACATTTCTCCTATTATCAAGGATTTCTCTAACCCTGTTAGTCCTGACTTAGCCATGATATCCTATGGAAGGTGGATATCATGGCTAAGTTTGTGAGCCCCTATCATCAAGCTAACGCCAAACTTCAAGAGATTATCGTTGGTTTTCCAGCGATAATCTCCCATTTGGCAGTTAGCGCGAGGATTTTTATCACTTCTGAGATAAACCTTGTTAATAGCAACTTATCTCTGCGATAATTTCCGGCGATGCTTAGCAATAAAAAATTTGTTGCTAAGCCTCGTTAGTGATAAATATCGCTAATCGTTGGTAATATGCCCCGTAATTTTTAACCGTACGCCTGGTTCAGCTTCGACCAAATAAGTTACACTGTGTTAACGAATCTGTGCCTCTCCTGTCTCCCTTCCCAAAAAACACTTCTATTTTATGGCGCGTTTGCAGTCTCTTACCCGTGCCCAAGATTAATTTGAGGGTAACCAGATTATGGAAACTAAAAACCAGAACATGCCATAAAAATAAAGGCATGTCTACAATTTTACACCGTTTGAGGGGCAGAGAATGGCGGCGCGCATCATCAAAGAAACAAACAAGGCACTAAGGGGATACATACATTTGAAGTGTTAAACCCAGAATCAGATCTGGTAATTTGATTGCTTTTAGATAAACTGCTAGCTAGGCCTGCTTTGGGGCGCATAATAAACCTGCCTCCCTCTGTTTTCAGTCGATCCTCCCTGAAACCTGGGACATGAGTGAAATTTGCCTAAATCCCCCGGGACAGCTGGTGAAAAACAGGGACTGTCCTGGTTTATCCAGTACACCTGGTTAACCTACATTACCTTACCATCAGCTGGCGCTGGCAAACAGCCCATCACACCACTGGAAAATTAATACCAACCATCACCTCCACACTGGGCTCCCCTCCTGAGGCGTCTTTAAAGGGAATGAGGGACAAAGTGTGCCCCCTCCCGCCATGGTAAGGTGACCAGATTAAGAAAATGGAACACATGGGTAATTTACCAAGCATGGAAGGACAACTAGGGGCAGATTTATGAGGCACTTGCGCCACGTTTACGCCGCTGTTGCGTCACGCAAGGCGGCGTAAACGTGGCGCATCCCTACGAACGATTTACAACGTGACGCATCTAGGCAGATGCGTCACGTTGTAAAGCCCTGCGCCGCTTGTGGGCGTTCCGGCGCAGGGTGGGCGTTCCGGGGCAGGTGCGCCTCGCAAAAGTGGCTGAGTGAAATCTATAAGATTTCACTCAGTCACTTTCAGGCCAATGCTGCGTCAAAAGCCTGCGCCTGCTTGAAGCAGGCGTAGGTCTTGACGCAGCATTGTTAAGATGGGGCACCCCCGAGCCTTGCTGGAGCTGCGTCGCGCTTGCGATGCAACTCCAGCAATGCGTCATCTTTACGCCACAGATGCGTCACGCATCTGTGCCGTTTTTGCCCCATGGTGCGACGCATTATAAATGCGGCGCACCATGGGTGGCGGAGCTGTGGCGCACTGTGGCGCACATTAACTGGCGCATCCCTGGGGATGCGCCAGTTAACATAAATCTGCCCCCTAGTGTTTTACATCAGCACAGAATGACTTAAACTACAGCGCTCATCAACACAGACAAGGGACTAAGGGTAGGGTGATCAGATTTTGAGAAACAAAAACTGGGACAGGTCAGACATGAAAGTAGGACTAAAGCCTTTGGTGTAATTTTTACATTTGGCATGCCCCGTTTTTTGCGTAGCCTTGTAAATGTGTGTGTTATATATATATATATATATATGGGGCTACCCTTTGTGTTTTGGATTTGAGCGGCTGAGCCCAGCCGCGGAAAGAGGCCCACCGCTGATGTGCGGGCCAATGCAGGTGCCTAGAAGGTGTCTGCATTCAGCGGGCAGCAGTTTTCGGATGTGAAAGCTGAGAAACGTGACAGGTACACTAGCGGGAGTCTGCACCAACCCACTAGGGTAAAAACTGTATTTTTATTTTTTTTGCTTCATTAAAGACAGACTCACTGAAGTTGTATTCATTCTGGCACTACAGGACCCAGAAGGCCACGGGGTGGCCACGCCCACTGGGGCAGGCTCTTGAAAATAAAACGTGCATGGAACACGCTGTCTTTTTTAGCAAATGCATGCCACTGATGAAAGGAAGCCATTTCTGAAACGTGCCTGGCTCTGCTGCAATATGTTATGTTATGTTATAGGTTTTTATTATGCGCGCAGCTACTCCAGCTAAGGAGCGTCCTGGCGCATTGACAAGAGAGAGCATAAGAAACATAACACAGCTAAAAAGAACCAAAGAGGACCACTCTAAGTACATAACACGGACTGGGGGTCAAAAACGAAAACAGGAACGTTTTTAAGGCTTTCCTAAAAGCCATAAGATCCTCTAACAGACGCAATTCCACCGGGAGGGAGTTCCAAGCTGACAATACAATGATGTTTTCTCCACGCTGTTGCATGATTGTGAGCTTTCAGCATTAAAGATATGAAATATTTACCTGCGGGAGGCTTCTTTCCTTTGGGGCTACCCTTTGTGTTTTGGATTTGGATATATATATATATATATATATATATATATATTAAAGCTCCTGTGACACACCACTAGCTCGCACTCTCAGGCGGGTGCTCCTCGTTGTGGGGGTGCACCCACACGATAAATTACTGTTCCGTTTCCGCGTAGGGACAACCCTCCTGGCCCCGCGGACAAAAAAGCACTCTCGGGGGGTAGTTTTAGGAATTTATTCAAACTCCCAAATGCTGCAAGACGAACAGACGCGTTTCGGTACTAGACCTTAATCTTTGTTTACCGAAGCGCCATCTTGGTACAGTTTTAAACACACGTGGTTTACAGAAAGCAAAAAAGGACAACGTAGGTCAATGCAAAACAAGTCCCCAAGAAACGAGCGCCATTTGTAAATAACAAATACATGTTGATACGAGTGATGAAATGTATTTGTTATTTACAAATGGCGCTCGTTTCTTGGGGACTTGTTTTGCATTGACCTACGTTGTCCTTTTTTGCTTTCTGTAAACCACGTGTGTTTAAAACTGTACCAAGATGGCGCTTCGGTAAACAAAGATTAAGGTCTAGTACTGAAACGCGTCTGTTCGTCTTGCAGCATTTGGGAGTTTGAATAAATTCCTAAAACTACCCCCCGAGAGTGCTTTTTTGTCCGCGGGGCCAGGAGGGTTGTCCCTACGCGGAAACAGAGCAGGAATATATATATATATATATATATATATATATATATATATATATATATATATCCTACTGGCGATAGCCAGTAGGTATATATAGTTAGGACCTAGCTACCATAGGAACTGCAGTTTATCAATGGACACTAAACTGCGATTGGTGTGACGACTTCATTAGGGGGAGGAGCAGCGGGCGCTGGGAAGTATTTTACTCAGGTGGAAGCTAATGGGTGTGTTCAGTGTTGGGCGCTGTAGAAGGCTGACTATGCCGAAATGCATTCGCCGCCACTGCTAAAAGATGAATTAAAACGAGCTGGCTTTTCAGAAAACCCCTTTGGCCTCTGAGTCCTTCTTGCCGAGAGAGACTGTTTCCACATTTAATTACTGCGCCTGCCAGGGGCGCAGAACAGAGGGCCCTGCAACACAAAAGGCCGAGGAAAGAAATACTGGCATCAGACTGTTCGCAGCTGTGAGGCGTCGAGGTATCGACATTTCCTTTGGCCGCCAGCTATCACGGAGCAATATGGGGAGATTGAGGTATTTTACCTATGTGGGGGGCAAAGTCCGTATTGACAGCCCCTGCCCCTGCCTGTTGTTCTGTGAGGCTGGTCGTTGCGGCATTAAGGGGACCAAGGAAGCCGGCCGTGGCTCTTCATCTGGATGAAGTATCACACAACCTACCTGCACCAGCGCGGACCTACCGTTGGCCTCACTCCTCCATACCACCTACTCAGACTGGACGTTACAGTGCCTTCTGGGAACTGCAGTTTATCAATGGACACTAAACTGCGATTGGTGTGACGACTTCATTAGGGGAGGAGCAGCGGGCGCTGGGAAGTATTTTACTCAGGTGGAAGCTAATGGGTGTGTTCAGTGTTGGGCGCTGTAGAAGGCTGACTATGCCGAAATGCATTCGCCGCCACTGCTAAAAGATGAATTAAAACGAGCTGGCTTTTCAGAAAACCCCTTTGGCCTCTGAGTCCTTCTTGCCGAGAGAGACTGTTTCCACATTTAATTACTGCGCCTGCCAGGGGCGCAGAACAGAGGGCCCTGCAACACAAAAGGCCGAGGAAAGAAATACTGGCATCAGACTGTTCGCAGCTGTGAGGCGTCGAGGTATCAACATTTCCTTTGGCCGCCAGCTATCACGGAGCAATATGGGGAGATTGAGGTATTTTACCTATGTGGGGGGCAAAGTCCGTATTGACAGCCCCTGCCCCTGCCTGTTGTTCTGTGAGGCTGGTCGTTGCGGCATTAAGGGGACCAAGGAAGCCGGCCGTGGCTCTTCAACTGGATGAAGTATCACACAACCTACCTGCACCAGCGCGGACCTACCGTTGGCCTCACTCCTCCATACCACCTACTCAGACTGGACGTTACAGTGCCTTCTGGGAACTGCAGTTTATCAATGGACACTAAACTGCGATTGGTGTGACGACTTCATTAGGGGGAGGAGCAGCGGGCGCTGGGAAGTATTTTACTCAGGTGGAAGCTAATGGGTGTGTTCAGTGTTGGGCGCTGTAGAAGGCTGACTATGCCGAAATGCATTCGCCGCCACTGCTAAAAGATGAATTAAAACGAGCTGGCTTTTCAGAAAACCCCTTTGGCCTCTGAGTCCTTCTTGCCGAGAGAGACTGTTTCCACATTTAATTACTGCGCCTGCCAGGGGTGCAGAACAGAGGGCCCTGCAACACAAAAGGCCGAGGAAAGAAATACTGGCATCAGACTGTTCGCAGCTGTGAGGCGTCGAGGTATCGACATTTCCTTTGGCCGCCAGCTATCACGGAGCAATATGGGGAGATTGAGGTATTTTACCTATGTGGGGGGCAAAGTCCGTATTGACAGCCCCTGCCCCTGCCTGTTGTTCTGTGAGGCTGGTCGTTGCGGCATTAAGGGGACCAAGGAAGCCGGCCGTGGCTCTTCATCTGGATGAAGTATCACACAACCTACCTGCACCAGCGCGGACCTACCGTTGGCCTCACTCCTCCATACCACCTACTCAGACTGGACGTTACAGTGCCTTCTGGGAACTGCAGTTTATCAATGGACACTAAACTGCGATTGGTGTGACGACTTCATTAGGGGGAGGAGCAGCGGGCGCTGGGAAGTATTTTACTCAGGTGGAAGCTAATGGGTGTGTTCAGTGTTGGGCGCTGAAGAAGGCTGACTATGCCGAAATGCATTCGCCGCCACTGCTAAAAGATGAATTAAAACGAGCTGGCTTTTCAGAAAACCCCTTTGGCCTCTGAGTCCTTCTTGCCGAGAGAGACTGTATGTATGTATGTATATATATATATATATATATATATTACCTACTGGCGGTCGCCAGTAGGTATATATAGTTAGGATTTTTTCTCTATGGGATTTTTGAAAATTCTATGTCTAATAACTTTGGCGTTTGTGGACGGAATTGGCTGAAATTTTCAGGAAAATGGCACATTTTGTTTCTGAGCAGCCCCTGAAAATTTTGGGGGGGTTCGTCAAGGGGGGGCCGAGAAAAAAGGGGGGTCCCAAAACGCGTTTTTCCCATGTTAATTTCCATAGGGCTGTGGAAAAGTAAATTTTGCCATGTTCTGTGTCCCTACGTGTCATCCATCATATGTTATGTGTGCATGATTAAATATGCATATGCATTCCCCATGTTCGATTAATGACGCAGTTATAGTTGTGTCCACCTCTAATATGCCAGTTTCCAGTCCTCGTGAATACTACGAATATCAGGCCTATGTAAAGCTACGTTGCCACGTTTCTCAGTGTGCACGTTATTCTATTATAAAGTCCCCGTTTCTAGGCCTCAAAAGGGCCTGGACACCAGATTCAGCTCCTGTCTCCTGAAGCCTCGCTGAGGAGCGACACAGCCCCCACCTGTATCCTCGACCCTTCACTTACTTCCTGCCTCGCAGTGCCCGGCCCAGCCTGGCTCAGTCTCTGAGTCTGCCAAAAGTATGTTATGATTCCAGTTATCAGTTCAGTCCTCCTTCTCTGCATTCCTAAGCTACTGAACTGCATCAATAGTTTCCGTCACTGTCTAGCCTTCACGTCTCCACGTTAGAGAAATACTGCATTTAATGGTCATTTAATATTCTTCATCACGCACTACATGTAGAATAATGCATGGTCCAGTCTTAGAATCAAGTTAGCCTTTCCCCTCCTAACTTCTAGTTTATATCAACATGTTCTCTAAACATCAGATACTAGATACTGTTTAGGTACATGTCGCCCTGACTCTCCAGACTCCAGTCTCTGCTCCTAGCACAGAGTTCATAGCCCCCAGCTTCTCCTAGTGATACGTCATTGCTAGTTTGCGCGCACCATCAGGTTAGAGGTCCCGGCTCCTCAGGTAGCCCCCTCCATGGTTTCCACCCCATTCATGACATATTCTGTTACGTTTGCATCACATGTCTATGTATACGCCCAGTTACACCTACTTTCGCCCTTATCTTTCGCGACTGCTACGCGTCACGCCTTCTGCTCCACCCACTGCTACGCCTACTGCAATGTAATGCTATGTGTTTGCGTTATGTATATATGCTCATGTATTGTTATTAAAAGTTAGCGCGCTCATCCCAGATCCAGCCCCAGCAGCTGCTGGGCCCTGTCATCCTGTTCCTATGCAGGTTGTCCTGTTCCTGTCCTTATGCTGTATTAAACCTGCAAACTCCTACTACCTCGAATCTTGACTCTTATTTATTGAGCTATCTGTTATGATATATGTCTAGTCAAAAAGAGAGGTATTATTTATTTATTTACCACATAATGGCGCCCGAATAGGGACTTGCCCTTTCCCCACGCGTCGGTGAAGCCACGCCGACCCCCTGACCCTCTGCAGTCGTGACGGAACTCTTCTGTGCACCGGCAGATATTTCTGCTTCAGTATCCCTCAGGCCCACGGAGGAGACGGAGGAGGCGGTCCAGCATCCAAACGAGACGGTGGAGGAACGCGGCGAGTCCCGACCACAGCCCAAGCCAAGAGTCCAAGGTCCGAGGTATCCGGAGGCCCACCCGTAACTGAAGTCCGAAGTTCGTCGTCCGTCGTCGTAGCAGTCCAGTCCGATCCGAGGCCTTCCGTTCTTGCTGCCCGGTGAGTACCATTACTGGGGTAGTATCTAGACAGGGTCAATCTAAATTGACTCTGGTCCGTGGGTTGGTGGTACACAGACTCACAAACGAAGTGTTCACCTAGGTGGATACGGGTCTTGATGCGTCCCTTTATGGGACCGGTATGTTCCGTACTGTTCCAGCAGTGCATCCAGTAACTCTAGTCTGTTCCGTTCTCGAGAATTTCTTGTGTTTCTGTTCTCAGTATTCCAGGTAATATTCTGTCCGAACTGTTATGTTATGATGTTGTTCAATGTATTTCCAATGTCGTGGTATGCCTGAATTGTTCTCCAAATTGTTATTGTTTCTCGTGTATTGTATTGTGTTCCGATTCAAGTTTACAATGTCTCTCTTTTCGAGATTACGTCAGCTAAAAACTAGAAAGGGTTTGTTAGAAGAAGCAGTTCCTGTTCCGCCGAGGGACAGTCCAGGTCACTTTATGTATCAGAAGCATGGCATAAGCGCCATATTGTATCTAGATTTATGGGTAGAGTATACCAAACAGTTAGAAGAAAAGTATAGATGGCCCGTATCGGGTACATGGGATGCCGAATGCATCATGCGAGTAGAAGAGGCATTATGGAAAAAGAAAGCCAGACAGTCACAGAAAGATGCCATCGAGTTATGGCGTAAAGAAGCTCATAAAAGAACTGAAAAGGAAATCAGAAAGTCAGAATTAAGTAGAGAATCCTTAGAACGAGCACAAGAAAAAGAACTAATCGAGATAGGTGAACAAGTCAAAGCCGAACAGTCAGACAGACAGAGGCATGCCCTTATTAGGGGTATGTATCCTCTCCTTGCCGAGGGCTTGCCAAAAGCGACCCCAGAGGCATCCAGTAATTTCCCGCCACCATTAGTTCCGACCAAGCTACGTCACAAACAGACCGCAGCTGATATTTTCATTTCGTCCTATTTGGACGACACAGTCCCAGAATATGCAAATCCCGTTCGCGCTCCACCAGTCCCTGTAAATCAGGCACTTCCCGCTCCTCCAGACACCGGAGTACCTGTTACGGTACCCCCGGTCCAGCCCGCCATACAAGTCCAGCCTACATTTCCATTTCCCACTCTGCCAGGACGAAGAGCCTCAGTAGACCTAGACTCCAGTTTAGGGGCCGCAGGGGGAGGTACTCCTCGAACCCCGCCGCCACATAAGCGTTTAACGACAGCCGAATTACATGCACAAGCGTCCCAGCGTACGCCCAGACATCAGACTATAGCAGAAATAAGAAAATCCCTTGCCGAATGCGGCTATGATCCAGTCCCAGGCGAGGATAATATGGTTTTATATTCATTCCGCGTAAGAAAGGTGGCCGAGTATCTAGTCACCTTACCGAATATGAAAGAAGATCTAGACAGAATATATCGTTTCATCCGTACAGGGGATGATCCAGAAAGCATTAGCGAGGCCATGTCTCAAAGGAAAGCCGAGATCCAGCTCATGATATTAAAGTTTCTGATCAATTGTCTAATAAGAGAACAAGATTACCCGTCTAAAGATCCGGCCGAAATGAAAATCCTGACAAGGTGGAGTGATAATATAGCCGAGGGTAAGCACAAGACCGTCGGTGCTATGGAGAGTATGTACAAGAAAATCCATAGAGAAATAATAAAGATACACGAACAACGTAAAGCAGCACAAGTAAGCGAGAAAGAAAGTAACTCTGATACTGAAGAGGTAGAGGACGAGAATCCCGCCAGAATAGCGTATGTAGGAAAATCTAGATTTCCAGATCGCCATTTACGCCTAGAACACAAGTCTACTTTCCATCATCCAGCACCAGAACAAGGTTCTCTAGAACAAGTGTTTCAAGCTACCGATCACATTCTGAAATCACGAATCGGTTACAGTGAGTTAAGTACCATGCATGAACAAGAACTAGCCCGATCAGCAGTCCGATGGATTACTGATTCTACCACTTTTCCAGACGAAATAGTGGCACAATTGTTTCTGAAAATGCCCCCAGCCGAACAACGACTGGTGGGTATGTATATGATTCAGCACCTCATTACTTTGTATGAGGGTCAGCACTCTGATCCAGGTCCGTTACATGATGTCCTGAACGAGTTACTCCAGTATAGATGGAAAGGTCTAGGTACCGATTTAATTAGTGTCATTCTAGAACAGCGTCACAAATATAGAACGTTTCTGAACCCGCATTTTGTTCATGCCTCACCCCCAGAAAGTAAACCATTTTATATGGAGAGACAGAATCCGTTACGAGAAGTCCACCCAGTTAAAGGAACGGGTGGCGAAATGCAGCGAGTGTTTGTATACACTCCGATTACAAAGATGGAACTCCTCGAGATGAAGAAATTAATTCCCTGTCATGACAAAGATCCAGCAGGGTTCCATAGAGAATTAAAAGACATGCTCCGTATGGGAGAATACACGTACCCAGATATAATTAAAATGTTAAAGGTTCTGCTGCCCGCAGGGGTGTATGAAAAGCTCAAGGAAAAAGAATGGGAGGTGGGAGAGAAAAAGATCGATTGGGCAGTTCTAGAAGCCGAAGACAAGGCACGAGTACCAGGTACCGGTCTTGGAGATAAATGTAAAGAATTACCAGAATTATTAATACAAGTTTTACCTAGATTATTGACAACTAGAAAAGAAGACTGGGATGCAATCTCAGCCTGTAAACAGAAACAAGACGAAGATATTAGTGATTTTTATTCTAGATTTGAAAAGTGCTTTAGCATCAATAGTGGCCTCAAGACAAGTAGTGAGTCATACCCTCACCTTTTTGTTACTAAATTAGTCGAGAATTCAAGCCCACAAATTAAAAATCGAGTTCTGAAAGTCGAAAGTACCTGGCAAGCTAATACCCCGTCCCAGATGTTGCAAATGCTTCAATACCACCAGAACAGAATCAGGGAAGAGCAAGAACACGAAAGAAAACGTATGAAAGACACGAAAATGAAAGTACTAGTTGCACAATCTGTTCCTCAAGACAGTCAGAAGAGGGGTCCGAATCAAGCCAGTCATCCTGCAGCTCCCGTTAAAGGGAACTGCAATTATTGTAAACAGCCAGGTCATTTCATAAATGAGTGTGCAGTTCTGAAACACAACATAGCTACTGGTAAGACTAAAGAAAGACCACGTCCGCCTAGACAAGAACAAGTTTCACAGATTCCTCAGCCACAGAATGCACCACAGACAGTTACCGCACCGCAGCCTATCGCTGCAACACAGCACGTTACATCACAGATGTACCAGTATGCACAGTCTGAGTATCCAGAGTACCAGCAGTATTCATGAAACAGCCTAGAGAGGGAGGTAGGCTTGCCTCTCATCGAGATACCTGTAGATCAAGAAGGTCCCTATGTTCACAGTCAAGTATTAGGGAAAGACAGAAAGTTTTTGATTGATACAGGGGCAAGTAGGACCACAATTAGTCACGCCGAAGTTCCAGGGGCTCCGCTCTCAGGCTCAAGAAATGTTTCCCTTGGATTTTCAGGAAAACCTATCGTAAATGAGATTTCAAAGCCAGTTACTCTAGAAGTAGGTCCATTGTCCCGCACTACTGATCTGTTACTTACTAAGTCATGTCCAGAAAACCTATTAGGCATTAAGACACTGAAAGAGTTAGGTGCAGTTATATGCTGTTCCCCAGAGGGAATACGATTGTTCCTACGTGACTTCAAGGGTCACTATGTATTACGAGATTTTGATTCAAGACTGTCTAATGTTCCACAGCATCTATGGGCGCAAGGTCCAACTGATGTAGGTTACATGCAAATCACACCCTATCGTGTGACTCTCAAGCCAGGTGTAGTGTTACCACGAATCAGACAGTACAAATTGCCACCTGAGGCTGTAGCAGCCTTATCCAAAATTATTGACGAGCTCATGGCTCAAGGAGTGGTTGTAGAAACTGACTCCAATGTATGTAATTCTCCGATCATTCCAGTCATGAAACGTACTGATCCAAATGCACCCCCAGTATATCGATTAGTGATTGACCTACGAGAACTTAATAAATGTATTATTCCGCAGTACCCAGTTGTCCCAGACATCTCTTCCCTATTAACGGCCATTGATTCCGAAGCCACGTTCTTCACTGTCATAGACCTCAAGAACGCATTTTTCAGTGTTCCTATTCATCCAGACAGCCAGTTCCTTTTCGGATTTTGTTTAAATGGAAGGAGCTATATGTTTACACGAGCTCCTCAAGGTTTCACAGAAAGTCCTAGTATTTACAGTCAAGCACTTAAGAGACAACTAGACAACATTCACATGCCAACTGACACTGCCCTGCTCCAGTATGTCGATGATCTACTGATCACAGCCCGTTCTGAACGTGCTTGCGAGCGAGCATCCCTTACAGTTTTGTATTTCCTAGCCGAGATGGGGCACAAGGTGTCCCCTTCTAAGCTTCAATTCTGTGTCCAGCAAGTGGTCTACTTAGGACACTTACTGTCCAAGAGGGGTAGGCAGTTGACACCAGACCGTATCCAGTTAATAGCGAGTCTTCCTCAGCCCAAGACCCAGAAGGAGGTACGTGCTTTTATCGGCCTCACTTCTTACTGCAGACAATGGATTCCCCAGTATGCATTTCTAGCCAAGCCACTGATACAGTTAACGACACAGGAGGCAGCCGTATCGACTGTCCTCCCTTGGACATCTGAACATACACTTAGTTTCAATGAGTTAAAGAAAGCCCTATGTCAAGCTCCAGTTCTAGCGACACCGAACTACAGTAAGCCTTTTACACTTTTCGTCACTGAACGTGAAGGTATAGCATTATCTGTTCTCACACAAGATCAAGCAGGACAATACAAGCCCTGTGCTTATTTTTCGAGCACACTAGATCCTGTAGCCCAGGCTCTGCCTGCGTGCCTCAAGTCAGTTGCAGCCACAGCACTAGCTATCAGACAAAGTGATTCCATAGTCTTAGGACACTCCTTGACAGTACAAGTTCCACATTCTGTGGAAGTTCTTTTAAACCGAACACAAACTCAGCACTTGACAATTGCACGTTTAACAGGTTATGAATTGACACTGTTCCAGCCACACATAGAAATCAGACGCTGCAACATTTTAAATCCTGCTACACTGTTACCATCAGTTACTTCGAATTCTGCCACACATGACTGTGTGGAAGTAGTTAACATTACGACAAAGCCAAGACAAGATCTGACAGATATTCCGTTACCAGATCCCGACCTGACACTTTATGTGGATGGTTCATGTATGAGAACTAGTACAGGAGAACTAGTCGCCGCGTATGCAGTGACTACTGACACTGAAGTTATTGAAACACACCGTATTGATACCCTGTCCGCTCAAGCAGCAGAGCTAGTTGCTCTGACACAAGCCTGTATACATGCCAAGAACCAGAGAGTTAATGTTTACACAGATTCACGTTACGCATTTGGAGTCGTACACGACTTCGGAGTGCTCTGGCAGGAGAGAGGTTTCATGACTTCTCATGGAACCAAGATTCAGCATGGTCTCCTTATTCAAGCTCTGTTAGATGCCATACACTTGCCGACATCTATTGCTATCATGAAGTGCAAAGCACATACGAAAGTTACTGACATTATTTCCCAAGGTAATGATCTAGCAGATCGCACAGCCAAGCTTACAGCACAGACTCTAGACATTCCAGTTAACATGACACACACTCCAGATCCGACTACATGTATGACAGTTAAGGACCCTACACAAGATGTCATAGATATCCAGTTACATGCTACTCCTGAAGAAATCAAGAAATGGTCCGAACAAGGAGGGGTCCAGACAGATCAAGGATGGTTAACAAAGGGTAGAGCCACATGGTTTCTCCCCGACTCTATGGTTCAAGTCATTATTAATACCGCACATAGTCCAGCACATTTAGGAGAAAAAGCTATTGTTAGACAGTATCCAGAACATTTGGTTCAACAAGCATTTACGAGCTGCAGCCAAGCAGAAAGTCCGTACCTGTATGATATGTTGTCAGTTTAATCCAGGTAAAAGTGTCCCGGTGGAACAAGGTGGACTCCAGCCCCCTGACCACCCTTTTGAAGTCCTCCAGATGGATTATATTCAGATGGAGCGATGTCGAGGTTTCAAGTATGTCCTTGTAGTTGTATGCGCTTTGTCCAGGTGGACAGAAGCATATCCAGTCCCAGATTATACAGCCGCGACCACTGCCAAGCAGTTGGTTCGTGAGTTCTTCCCTCGTTATGGACTCCCTAGAGTCGTATATTCTGACAACGGCCAGCCATTCTCATCTGAACTCATGAAGCATGTTTCCCTTTTGTTAGGGTACCAGTGGAAGTTCCATTGTGTACGCCATCCTGAAGCAGCCGGTCTCGTAGAGAGACATAATCAGACCCTGAAAATCCGTATTGCAAAAGTGTGTAAAGAAAAAGGTGTGGACTGGCTAGTAGCTCTGCCAGTCGCTTTGTTTTATATGCGCATGGTCGCACATTCCAGATCAGGTCTGTCCCCGTATGAGGTCGTTTTCGGCCGCCCCCCTAACATGTGGGGTACTCCAAGACCCCGAAGTATTACCGATGTTTCAAGTAATATGCTGACAGATTACCTAGCTTCCTTGATGTCTGCCCTCAACTCATGTCGTTCACAGGTTGCCGCCGCATTTCCAGACAATACCGAGGTGGCACCGCATGAAATCGTTCCAGGATCCATGGTGATGGTCCGCAACTTTGACAGATCAAGTCCGCTGGAGCCTCGATGGAAAGAGCCCCGACAGGTCCTCCTCACTACCCGTACAGCCGTGAAGTTGGAAGGACGCAAAGGCTGGGTACACCTTTCTCATGTCAAACTTTTTAATGGACTGAAACCCGTCTTAAAGAACATTTCCCAGGATTTGAAGGATTGCCAAAATATTGTTCTCAAGGACTGTCCCGCAAAAGACATTGCTACAACCCCTCCCCTGTTAGAGAAAACTCCGCAACAGGAGTATAAACTAAAACTCCGGTCTAGTAAAATAAGTCAGTCAGTTTGATTGTCTAAGTCCTCCCCTAGGTGAAACGGTTAGACTGTTTCTGACATGTATAAAATAGACCCCCATAGTGAGAGAGTTAGTCAAAACTCAATCCAATGTATCGTTTTTCTATGTTTCATATTATTTCTCAGCCTTATGATTTCCTGCACCAGTTATGCATTTTACCTGTATTTCCCAGTTCTTCATGTAAATAAGTCTGCTAATGCTACAGTAGAGCACACGTTTAGTGATCTGCCTCCTCATGAACTCTCTTACCGCCTCGCTATGCGAAATAACTCATTTATCCGCATGTTACATTACTCACACCAGACCAGCAATGCCACTAATTGTTGGGTGTGTGGTCGACTCCCCCCTTTCCAGACACCGAAGGGAGTTCTGCCACTTTTTCCTTATCCATTTTCACATAATGGTTCGTGTGGAGCATGGTCCACGTTAACGTCATCCTCAACAGATATGTTTTTTCTTAACAGTACATGTTTTCCAGACAAGCAAGGTCTCTCCCACAGAACAGGTTTAGATCTAGAAAATGAAGTGTATAATTTAGGTAATTATTCGTCGAATTTTATGGTCTTGAATGTTCAGTCTGATACTACTCCAGACTTACCTGCTATTTCAGTACTACCAGTCAAAGGCGAATTATGTGTCCGTAATTATGGTTCCATACACGTAGGACATAGTGATTGTACTACTATTGTCAAGTATGGTGACAGTGGGAAATCTATCTTTGAAGCTTCACGTCATTCTTATTTTATTTGTGGTCAAACCGCATATGTTCGTCTGCCCCTCGATTGGGAGGGAACCTGTTACATTGCCTTCCTACTGCCACCAGTTTTCCTAGCCCCACCTGATTATCATAGAAACACACATCTAGTACACATTAGACATAGAAGGGAGTCCCCAATTGTCGATTATACTGAAACTGCTCTAGAACAGTATACAGATTTCAACAGAGGTTTCTTCTTCTTTATAGGACCTATCCAGAATAGTAAGCTAATCCGTAGGTTAACCAGAACCCTCGAAGCTGTAGTAAATGAGACTGCCTCTGCTCTATGTAACTTAACCGAAGAGCAATCTGCTATGAGATTTGTCGTTTTACAGAATCGTCTCGTCCTTGACGTCATACTGGCCGATAGGGGCGGGGCCTGTAGAGTCATCGGATCTAGTTGCTGCATTTTCATTCCAAATAACGCGCCGTCTGTTTATTCAGCTATAACCAGACTCCATAAAATTGCCCATCTGATACACCAAGATCCAGGCACCTGGACATGGTCCGGTTGGTTCTGGAATATAATTTCCGCATGGGGATGGAAAATATTGTCCTTTCTAGGTATTGCAGTAGCGATCATATTCAGCTGCTGCCTCTGTATACAATGTGGCCCTGCGATTTGCGGCATTTGTGCTACCTCTTGTATTCCTAGTCCCAAGCCCCGTTCTAAATCCCGTTCCAGGATAATTCGAGACGAGCAAATGATACTGTATGAAATAATAGACGGTATCATGAATATTGATGTTTCCTGATGGAAACGTAGTGACAAGGAGGGAATGTGGAAAAGTAAATTTTGCCATGTTCTGTGTCCCTACGTGTCATCCATCATATGTTATGTGTGCATGATTAAATATGCATATGCATTCCCCATGTTCGATTAATGACGCAGTTATAGTTGTGTCCACCTCTAATATGCCAGTTTCCAGTCCTCGTGAATACTACGAATATCAGGCCTATGTAAAGCTACGTTGCCACGTTTCTCAGTGTGCACGTTATTCTATTATAAAGTCCCCGTTTCTAGGCCTCAAAAGGGCCTGGACACCAGATTCAGCTCCTGTCTCCTGAAGCCTCGCTGAGGAGCGATACAGCCCCCACCTGTATCCTCGACCCTTCACTTACTTCCTGCCTCGCAGTGCCCGGCCCAGCCTGGCTCAGTCTCTGAGTCTGCCAAAAGTATGTTATGATTCCAGTTATCAGTTCAGTCCTCCTTCTCTGCATTCCTAAGCTACTGAACTGCATCAATAGTTTCCGTCACTTTCTAGCCTTCACGTCTCCACGTTAGAGAAATACTGCATTTAATGGTCATTTAATATTCTTCATCACGCACTACATGTAGAATAATGCATGGTCCAGTCTTAGAATCAAGTTAGCCTTTCCCCTCCTAACTTCTAGTTTATATCAACATGTTCTCTAAACATCAGATACTAGATACTGTTTAGGTACATGTCGCCCTGACTCTCCAGACTCCAGTCTCTGCTCCTAGCACAGAGTTCATAGCCCCCAGCTTCTCCTAGAGATACGTCATTGCTAGTTTGCGCGCACCATCAGGTTAGAGGTCCCGGCTCCTCAGGTAGCCCCCTCCATGGTTTCCACCCCATTCATGACATATTCTGTTACGTTTGCATCACATGTCTATGTATACGCCCAGTTACACCTACTTTCGCCCCTTATCTTTCGCGACTGCTACGCGTCACGCCTTCTGCTCCACCCACTGCTACGCCTACTGCAATGTAATGCTATGTGTTTGCGTTATGTATATATGCTCATGTATTGTTATTAAAAGTTAGCGCGCTCATCCCAGATCCAGCCCCAGCAGCTGCTGGGCCCTGTCATCCTATTCCTATGCAGGTTGTCCTGTTCCTGTCCTTATGCTGTATTAAACCTGCAAACTCCTACTACCTCGAATCTTGACTCTTATTTATTGAGCTATCTGTTATGATATATGTCTAGTCAAAAAGAGAGGTATTATTTATTTATTTACCACAGGGCGGTTGGCCTCACTTTTAGCCCGAACGGCTGAATGGATTTGCACGAAACTTGGCAAAATTGTAGGGACTGGTAGCCCGATGTGCCTTTTGTAGGTCTCAATATATGTGCTCCAGTGGATTTTGAGAAATTAACGTTTAAAAAAAGATATATATCTGTAACAGCGGACCTGGCAGCGGCCCAGGACGCGTACTTTTCGCGCAACGGAGCTTTGTGAAGCGAAGCTGATTGGTTCTCCGGCGTCTGTCAACATTCCAAACAGTCCGTAGCGGCTGCCATCTTGTCTCTCGGTAGGATCGAGAGACAAGAGGAGGCCAAAGCGAAGGGGCAAATGACCATAAGGGGGAATAGTAGATCCTCGGTGACCCCCTACGTTTGATGTGGAGGTTTTAAAAGGGCCCCGCGGGGCAAAAAAAAAAAAAATAATAATAATCGAACGGCTGAATGGATTTGCACGAAACTTGGCAAAATTGTAGGGACTGGTAGCCCGATGTGCCTTTGCTAGGTCTCAATATATGTGCTCTAGTGGATTTTGAGAAATTAACGTTCAAAAAAAGATATATATCTGTAACAGCGCTCCGCTTCGCGTACTTTTCGCGTTACGGAGGTTTGCGAAGCTGATTGGTTCTCCGGCGTCTGTCAACATTCCAAACAGTCCGTAGCGGCCGCCATCTTGTCTCTCGGTAGGATCGAGAGACAAGAGGAGGCCAAAGCGAAGGGGCAAATGACCATAAGGGGGCATAGTAGATCCTCCCTGACCCCCTAGGTTTGATGTGGAGGCTTTGAAAGGGTCTCGCAGGGCAAAAAAAAAATATACAGTTTTTTTAGTTTTTAGTTTTTTTGCGTGGAGTGCGCCCGGTTCGCGAACCGGGAAGCGGTCTGGGGAGCGTACTTTCTTGAAAATTAGTGAAAAAAGTTAGAGTAAAATAATAATTGTGAGTGATCAGATGTAGGGTAGCTCTGAGAAGAGCTTTTGGGTTTATGGTACATTTAGGTACTTATAAGTAGGTACCAATGCACATTCTTAAATTCAGAGTGAAAACTCTGTTGCCCTCATCTGAGAAGTGAACTCCATCTGCTCTGTAGATATCTTGCATGTAGTAACGCAAGTTATTGTTGTACAGGGAGCCCATTCCATGGTCTCTCATGTAAGCTGAAACAGATTTGTTTACATGCTTCCTCGATTTCTCAATTTGTGGACAAAATTGGTTCGACCACCTCCATTTCTGTCTTTGGCATATATTTGAATATACCAAGGCAGTCTGAGGAAAAAGTGCCATCAATTGCTCAAAGGTGTCCTTTAAAAGCATTTCCAGACCTACCCCAGTCAAAGTGCCCAAATCATTACCTCCACAGTGCACAATTAACAGGTCAGGTTTTGGCAAATGCATAAAGGTTTTCACCAATGGTATCAATTGGTGACATTTTAATCCTCTGTGGCCAAACCACTTAATTTCCACATCTTGTAAATTGAGGTTAGGTAAATTCCTGTTTTCAGCGTACCTTTGAGCCCAATAGATGTAGCTATGTCCAACAATCCAGACAGAAAACATGGCGAGAGAAGGTTCTCCTGCAGTCAGATGAAGTGTGGCAATGAAATGGCAGTTGAAAAAATGAGAGTGTAAAATGAAAAAAACTGAGGAGTTTCTGTGTTAATGAAGCAGTAAGAGTGATTGGTGGATTTTGATTGCTGAAAACAGAAAGTTAGTGTGCATGGATGAGTTCGTTGAAAGATGTATTTTGAGTGGCGAAGAAAAAATCATTAAATGAAAGAATGCTCTGGATATGCAGGTGCACTGAGAGTTCAGAGTTCAATTGCAACATTGTTGTGTGAGAGGTCTTGCAAGAGGTGGTTGCTATGCAGAAAAAGCAGAGAGGGGGCAGAGGGGGGAAGGGTTTTGCTTTGAAAAAAAGTGAGGCAAGAGTTTTGATTGGGTGACATGAGAGATCTGTGTGAGGAATTACAGCATTTCTGTGCTTTTGATAGCTGCAGACTCTGGAGTGCATACCTTTTGCTCTGCTGAAGACAAATTGGTGTGTTTCTGAGACTGTTTTGAAACTCAAAGTATTTGCTAAGGTGAGAAAAAATTTCTTTAATTTAGATAGAAAATAGTGTGCTTTAAGGAGAAAATTATGAAGAAAGTTGTGTTTTTCAAATGTTGCTTTGTCTCAAGTGTTTCACAAATAGATTTTGTTTCTTTGAGAAATTGTAATTGGAGAAAATGTGAAGTATTAGTACTGACAGGGCTTTTATGTGCATAGGAGTTGTGGAGTGTTTTCAAATTATGACTTGTAAATCGTTTTTGAGAAAAAGCAATGGTTTTAATATTGATGAGAAGGACATAATGGTGTCTGCTTCTTTATAAGGTAATTGAGAGTCTCTGATGTTATTTTTCCAATTTCAATGTAAGAAGTTTGTCTGTGGAGCAAATTGCTTGTAAATATGCTCCCACCTGTGCATGGCAAATTTAGATTTTGAAAGTTTCCGTTACATAGGCATGTTAAAGGTGACTGAAATATGCTGCAAAGGCAATCAAAAAATGCTTTTATGTGTCTTAAGGACATTTTAAGTCATTTCCCCATGTGCAGTGTTTTCAAATTATGAGTTGAAAATCGTTTTTGAGGTAAAGGAATGTTTTCAAAATTTATGTGCGCCATATGACCCCAAATTTCTTTTTCAGGGGTGCAGCAGGGTGTTCTTGAGACACCCCTGCACCGTCGGAAAAATTCGTAATTTGCGATGAGGTAATTGCTAATCGCAAATTGCACCTTCATTCCTATGGGCCTCCTGCTGCATGGAAATGAATGGGTAATCTTGCTGAAATGCAAAGTCGAATCTGTATTTAAAAGGGTCTGCACCTCTGTACGGGTGTTCGCTATGTGAAGCACGACAGTTTCACGGGCCGAACTCAAGGCCACCTCTCTCTGAGACAAAAGAGCTCTTATTCTTGCCATGCCGTTGAAATGTGCTCCCAAGGTTGGTATTTGTGGCCAGATTGAAAACTCCCTATGTTCATGTGTGGGAGGAAATAGAACATTTCTGCAGCAAATAACCCGTTCATTTACTGTTACGATAAAATGAATACTTTTAATTAACCCAGAACAATCTTCATTATTGAGCATCAAATAACTACCATTTTCCAAGAACTTGAACGTGGGGATGATAGCAGGAACTGGTGTGCCTTGAAACACGCAAGCCATATTTGGTCGGTGTTTGTTGCATGAACCGTGTAACTGTATGTGCCTACACATTAGTGAATGATCTGGCGTCTCAGTGCATTCCTTTCCATTCAGATAAAGTTCTTGATCATCTTTGAAAATCTGTATGTGTATGGAAGCGACCAGACCTCATGAAGAAAACCACTACCTAAAGGTTAATAACGACCTATTGGTATATATTTCATACAATTTGAAAACTTATATAAAGCAAAAGGTAGCGTTATTAAACCGTGGATAAGGCACGTTGCCAAAGCAGTCAACCTTTTGGATTTATACTGGAAATGTTAAAGGAAGAATTACGGAGTAGGGCCTGTAAATCTTTAATGGACAACGAGTAAAATTACTCCAACCATCATATTCCTCTAACTCCGGGATAGTAGGGGTGTTTAATTTTTTAGAAGTAGCCAATCCAAAGCATTTGGTCTGGGAAATTGTTTCATTCACAAACAACATATGATTTGGGATGAGACATGCACGGTGGAAAGCCTCAGTGCCTTGTACCTGCCAGGTTCGTGAACCCCAAACTGATGTAGATCCTGGATATTTTTACTCTGTGTTACGTTAGCATGGGCTCATTACTGGTTTAAACGCCATTTTTCCTTTTTTGTAACTTCTGCACACGATACTTAGTTGTTGCTTTAGCTTTCAGCCTACCTGCGTCAAGATCTATGCCTGCTTCAAGCAGGCGCAGGGTTTTGATGTAGCTTTGTCCTATCTGATTGTAAATGCGGCACACCGTGGGTGGCAGAGCAGTGGTGCACGTTAACTGGTGCATCCCTGGGGATGTGCTAGTTAATATAAATCTGCCCCTTTACATTTAATTATGTGCAGGGGACACAGAGTAGGTGAGGTTTATCCAAGGTTAAGAAGAGATGAGTCTTGTTCAGTGAAAAATTGGAGATAGGCTTCAGTATATTATATACTTAAGTAGTGTGTTAAGTTTTTGATGACTGTTATTAATTTACTGTTGGGTAATAGTGGTTAATAACATTTTTTATTATATTTTACCACAGATTCAACTGCAGATTATTTCAAGATTTTAGGATGCCTAGCAAAGAAAGAGTAAGAAAGGCTGCAAAACGTCAAAGACAGCAGGACCATGGAATAATGCAGCAGTCCTCTAACAAAAAGATTTGTCAAGTCACCAAGAAAGCACCGGGTAAGAGTCGAAAAACAGTCATAAGAAATATGTGTAGTAAAAAAAATATTACTACAGAAAATGTTTCAGTTCAGAGAAGGAGAAAGAATTCAAATGGTAAGGAAAGGCCAATGAGAAATGTTACTGCTAGAGTAAGAGATAACTCTATGCATGAAAGTAGAAGGAAACAAGAGTTTAGGGATATTCGTAAACGAATGTTCCGCAACAGGATAATTGGGAATTTGTTAAAAAATATTAAGAAAGGTCAGCAGAAAGTGTTTTTTTATAAGAGAAAAAAAATAGTTGAGAAAGTTATTGATCAGGCATTTGAAATTAAACGTAAGTTATTTATTTTGACAATCAATAGAATTAGGAAGCTAAACAAGGTAATTTATGATTTCAAAAGAAATAGTAGATGGAAGAGAATAGTTAATCGTAGTAATTTTTGTGAAGTTTTTTCTGGAGAATGGATGCATAGTTCAAGCTCTGAGGCATTTTTTAATGAGGAGAGTTATTTCCAGGATAATGATTTGGTGCATGCAGTTGACACCAGTGGTCGAGCTTATGAAGTGAAAGATGGTTGTCCAGTTGAACAAGAAAAACTTGTGAGAACAGAGATAGAAGAGGTGTTAGGTAATGAGGTTTTAGGGAGACGTCCTAAGGGTCCTGTGTACACCTGGAAGTGTAGTAGTATTTGCAGTGTCGACAGGATTCCATCAATTTGCTTTGTGATTTTATACGGTCATTTAGTAAGAACAGTTTGAAGCAGAAAATGAAGTTGTTGCAAGAATTAGATCCTTGCAGAGTGAGAGAAGTGATAGGTTTGCATGGTCATTCACTGGCTTGTCTTTCCAGGAGAGTATGCCAGAGTGTTTTTCATCATTTCAGGATGCTAGCAGTGCATCATAATAAAGTGAGGAAATTAGTTAGAATGTTGTATTATGCTAAGAGTCCAGCAATTATGCTTAAACAATTATGCGCTGCTCTTTTGCATGGTTCTGAAATAGATGTGAAGAATATATGTGAAGAAATTGAGTTTTGTTACTTTGGAAGTAAAGAGGAGAATGTTGAAATTGACCAAGAAGAAGAGAGTAATGTGGAAGATAGTGTACAGGTTTCCAGTACAGATAATTTCCAGAGGGAAATTGCGACGTTTGAGGTGAAATCAAGTGAGAGGCCAAATTTCACTTGTGTGTGTTGTCGACGCACTTATTATAAGAATCAGACTAAGTTAGTGGATTTATATGGAAAAAGTGAAAGGGAAAATAATAGTGAATGGAAGGATTTTACAACATACTTGATGGTAGAAAATTGTTTTGATTTGGGATTGGATCAACGTGTGTGTACTTATTGTTGTAACAAATTAAATCAAAACCAGATGCCTGCTAGAGCAGTTCATAATAATCTGGAATTGGTTGAGATTCCTTCTGAATTGAAGGATTTAAATACTTATGAATCTATTTTGATTCAAAGTATCCATCCCTTTCAGGCTATTGTAAGAATGGAGCCAAAGACAGGGAAATTGCCTCCATCAGATTTACAGAGAGGATTAAAGGGAAGAGTTGTTTATTTGCCTCTAGATTTGAAGAAAAACATTAACACAATTGGAGTAGAAAAAGTGGAAGAGGAACCTCTTGTTATCTTAGTTAATGGGGTTCCGACAAAGAATAAGAAAATATGGCAAGATTTAGTAGATGTTAGGAAAGTCAAAAGGGCAACATTGTATTTGAAAAAATATAATAAGTACTATAAAAATGTATATGTTGCAGAAGAGGAAGTAAGTGAGGAAGAGGATAACGATTTGTGTGCTGGTCAAATTGAGAAAGTAGAACCCTGTACTAGTGAAGAAATATATGAACATTATAGTGTTCATCCTTTGCATTCCAAGGAAGTCATGGGGAATGCTATTGAGTTGTTTCAAATGAAACAAGCGAAAGGGAGTCCCATTAGTGTTTGGGAGGAAAGTTTGGAAGCTCGGTGTTTCCCACAGCTTTTTCCAACAGGTCAGGGAGGAAGATATGATGAGCGACCTCATCAAATTCCTGCTTCTGAATACCGGACTTTGCGATTGTATGCAGGAGATCCTAGGTTTCGACAATGCATTCCTTATTTGTTTCATCTCCTGTTTGAAAGCGATCTGTCTGGACTGTCATATGCAGTGAACCACATCTTGAAAAGTGGTATACACATGCAAAACATCTCGGCAAGTGACTTTATGGATAAAGTCAATGTCCAAGACAGTATTTTGGATTCTCACCTGATTAATCTCATGGCGTGTCAGCGTGGTACTAATGAGTACTGGTACCGTCGTCATGGTGATTTAAAATGTATGCTAAGGAACTTAGGAACTCCCACATGGTTCCTCACTTTGAGCTGTGCTGAGTATGGCTGGGAAGACTTACTTGAATTTCTACGAGAGGCAAATGCTAACGTAGAAAACATCGAATTCAAGACACCCGGAGAACTGTGCTCTTTGGATCCAGTCAATGTATGTAGGTACTTCAATCATAGATTTGAAGGTATGATGTCTTTCATCATGAATAAGAAGAATCCACCTCTTGGAGAGGTGTTGGATTTCTTCTGGAGGAAGGAGTACCAAGCAAGAGGTGCTCCTCATATACATATGTTGCTGTGGATCAAGGATGCACCTAAATTTGGAACGGATGCAGACGACTCAGTGATGAGTTTCATAGAACAGTATTCTACGTGTGCTGTTCCAAACGCAAAGGAGAAAAAAAGCCTAAGAGAAAAAGTTCTACGTTTCCAAAGCCATCGATGTGGAAAGTACTGTCGTCGTAAATTCCGGAACAAAGACAAGTTCTACACCAAATGTCGTTTCGGCTTTCCACGATCGGTGATTTCTAAAGGAAGAGTGAACAGTTTGATGTCTTCGCTGCGACATAATGTGATGAAGAAATCACCTAAAAACACATACAATTTGAAGAGGAACGAAGAGTCTAAGTACATTAACGACTACAACCCGGTGATTTTGTCCATGTGGAATGCTAACATGGATATACAGTTTGTGGCTGATAACTGTATGGCTGTGGCTCGGTATGTGACATCTTACATCACCAAAAAAGAGAAGACAGAATTGAAGGATATGTGGGAGGACATTTCCCATGAAAAGAGCCTCAGCAAGAAGTTGTACAGTTTCAGTCTGAAGATGTTGTCGCATCGAGAAATCGGAGCTTACGAATGTTCTGACCGGTTGTCTTCAGCAAGTCTCTATGCCAAGTCCAGGAGTATCGTTTGGGCGAGTGTTGGTCTTGCTGCAACGCGTAATCGAGTTCTGAAACCTGTGCGGGAAATTGAGTATTTGGCGGAAAAGGAGCCAAACAGTACCGACATTTTGAAGAGCAACATGTTGGATACATATTATCCAAATCGAAGCAGTCACCTCGAGAATGTTTGTCTGTATGAGGTTCTGCAAAATTACATATTCAAGAGGAACATCAAAGAAGATACTGAGAAAGGAGTGTATGCTGTAATAGGAAGTGAGGGATGTCTGGTCAAGCAAAGAAAATGCCACTTGATAAACCATCGAAAATTGAGTGGCGAATCTCCTGAAAAAAAGGAGTTTTTCTATTTAGCACTTTTGCAACTTTTTAAGCCTTGGCGTGCAGAAGAGGAACTGCTTGGAGATTTCCTTTGTTACGAAGACTCATTCAATGCTGCCAAGGAGACCATAGAATGTCCTGCTTTTCCCAAATATGTAGAAATGTTGAATGTGGAAAGTGAGCAGGAAGCAACGATTGCAGCCGAGATTGCCAGAGACAGTTCTCAGGACAGTCAGAGTTCTGCTTCATTGAGTCAGGATCCACTAGGAGGACCTCTTATCGAAAATGAAGCTGCCACTGCTATGAATGAAGTGGAAAGAGCCATGGCACATGCTCAGGAGGATGCGGTTAACTTAGAAGAGTTGGAAAGACAACTCAACGTTGAGCAGAGGAAAATATATGACGAACTTACCATGCAAATTGATCATGGATTAAGTCATGACAAGAAAGAGTGCTCATGTACGTCGTTGAAGCCTGTCCGACTGTACGTGAGTGGAGAAGCGGGAACTGGAAAAAGTTTCCTTATTAAAGCAATTTCATGTTATTTGCAGGAAAGGACAGAGTCATCGCTGTCTTGTGTTGTCACCGCTCCAACTGGACTGGCAGCACATAACATTAAAGGGATTACTTTACATCGTTTACTGATGCTGCCAGTGGAGCATGACAACAAATTAGAATATCACAAGCTATCTGGAGATGCTTGTTTTGAAGTTTCAAGAGTCTTGAGGAAAATGAAACTTCTTATCATTGACGAAGTAAGCATGGTTTCCAATGTCATGCTTGCCTTTGTGCATTTGAGAATGCAAGAAGTTCTCAAAACAGAGTATGATGTGTTATTTGGTGGCAAACACATCATTGTTTTCGGAGATCTTCTGCAGCTGACACCAGTGAAAGGGCAACCTGTGTTCAAAATGCTCACGCATGAAGATACCAGGAAGTGCTTAGGGAGTATTGGCAACGTCAATATATGGTTAAACTTCAATTATGCTGAACTGCATGAAAATATGCGTCAGGCAAAGGATGAAGTTTACAAGACTATTCTACAAGATGTTAGAATTGGAAAAGTGACCGAGCATGGGAAAGAAGCTTTACATGCACGATTACTGACAAATTTATATCCAGACGAAGATGTTGTGCCTGAGAATATTTTTCAGAAAGTTACTGAGAAAAAATCTGGAATATGTTTGATGCCAACTCTTGCAGAATGTGCCAAATTCAACAACAAAATGTTGCATTTAGAAAAGCAAGAGATTGTGAAATTGGAAGCTATTGACAGAGTAGAGCATATGGGATCAACAATTATTTTGTCTGAGAATCTGAAAACAAAATTGGATTCATTAGAGAAGAGTATATCTAAAACTGCGGGTTTTGAAAAGACTCTGAATGTGTGCTTGAACTGCCGTATAATTTTAAGAAGGAATTTACATGTTGAAAGAGGTCTGGTAAATGGATCAATGGGTAATGTTGTTGATTTTGTGAAATACAGAAATAGAGATGGAATTGAATTTTTAAAAATTTAATTTGATGGCATTGAGGAAGTACAGCTAATTGCTCGTTGTTCTGCTAGATTTTTGCTTGTAAAAGACTTATATGTTCGTCGTAAGCAGTTTCCTGTTTGCTTGGCATATGCGGTGACAATCCATAAATCGCAAGGTTTAAGTGTAGACTGTGCATTGGTGAATATTGGCAGTTCTGTGTTCAAGGAGGGTATGGCATATGTGGCATTGTCACGAGTTAGGACTTTATCGGGATTGTACTTGATTGAGTGTGATGTCACAAACATTTGTGCGGATCTAGATTGTGTTAAGGAATACAATAGGTTGAGAAGAGAGTATGCGCCACATTTGCCTCAGTATCCTTTGTTTGAGAAACGTGTGGTAGGCCGGAAACGAAGAAATGTGACCAATACTGGGGAGGTTGTAGCAAAAAGACGAAAAGTTGATGAACCTGAAATTATAAGCAGAAACAAAAAGGATTCTGTTGAAGATGTTGTTGGTTTTCAATTTGAAAACAGTTCTGGTGTCAACTGCTATGCTAATGTAGTGATTAATGTTTTGTTTTCTCTACAAAATGTAAAAGAAGAGATTGTGGTCAATTCTGATCAAAGATTTTGCAGTTTGTTAAATTCTGTGTTAGAGAAATGTAGCACTGATAGAACAAACATAGAAAGTGTGTCTGAAATTCGAAATCTGTTAGACAGATGTTCAGGCCAAACACAATTCTCTCAAAATAGTCAGCAAGATTGTCAGGAGTTTTTAATGTATATGCTTGATGTATTGTATGCTGAAGGTGTAGATGTAGATCATCTGTTTGGGCTTTCTTATCAATGGCAGCATGACTGCGAGAACTGTAGGGTATCAAGTAGTACTAGTGTAGACTCAGAAAGATTTATATATTTAACTTTGCCAGACAGTAAATCAGTCTCTTTTAATAAGCTAGTAAAAGCAGCTGATCACAATATGGAGTGTAGGCAATGTAAATCTGAAATGATGTCCACATTATTTATACGAACATATGGCCAGTATGTCATTTTAATGTTCCAACGATGTAGGCCTGATGGAACAAAATTGACAACTTTAATTAAAAATTGTGTGGCTTCACAGTTGTCAATATCAGGAAGGACTTTTGTAACTGTAGCAATTATATATCATGATGGTTCTTCAATAACATCAGGACATTATACAGCTTATTTAAAGTGTAGAAATGGCTGGTCATTCTGCAATGATTCTGTTTTAATTTTCAAAAAAAAATTGCCATATGACCTTAAAAACTCTTACCTGGTGTTTTTAAAACCAAAATTTTAGGGAAAGAATCTCGGGATGTGCTCTGAGGAATTTCAAGAAGTTCTCATGGCTCCTACACTATTTGGCCTTGAAGATAAGTGTAGTACAGAGACATAACTTTTTACCATAACACTGGACGTTATTGAGAAATATGTGCACTTTGAATGAGTTCAGAAAAACTATTTCTTTTTATAAGCTAATTGAAGCAGCGAATCAAAACATGGAGTAGAGGGAATGTAAGTCTGCAATGCTGTCTACTGTTTTACATTGCTTTGTGATTAAAAGTGATGTAGAGAATTAAATAATTGTACTAGTCATAAAGGTAGTGTAAGTCTGCTTCATAGTAAGCAGTATCAGTGTGATAGGAAATGTAGAACATGATTGAGCAAGAAGGGGAAGATATTACTAGTCCAGGATTGTGTAAATGATCTTCAACATTTTAATTCTGAAAGTTGTGGAAATGCGAAAAGACGGGATTGGCTAACAAGAAATCCAAGAGTTATACATGGCTCTGACAAGATTTGGCCTTGTGGAATCTTGTGGTAGAGAGCAAGAAGTCATTTATTGTATGTAACATGTTTTTGAAAACGATGGAGGTTTTCTTTCAGAAAGTGGCGGGTTGAAAGTAATAACAGCACAACAGAGTGTAAGCTGTTCATAGGACATCCTTGGCCGTCATGGAAAGTAAGTTAACTTTAAGGAGTTCTGAATTCTGATTTCTAATGTTGTATGGGTTTTTTAAACACAATCATTTTGATTGTGTTTTTTTTTCCCCGCTGTTATATGATGAATACCTTCAAGTCACTGTTTTAGTGAAATTTGATACATTCTGAGAACAGCAAAAATAAACCATTTAACATGTATAATTAATTCTGTTCTGTTTGCATTTATGATGTACATGTAGAACTGTGTAGGAGGCATGGAGAAGGTGAGGCTTCTGTAAGTGTCAAAGTTGTTGCATACAGTGCTCATATTCTACGTAGTCTTT
The DNA here is from genome assembly GCF_964261635.1 of Lissotriton helveticus. Taxonomy (NCBI): domain Eukaryota; kingdom Metazoa; phylum Chordata; class Amphibia; order Caudata; family Salamandridae; genus Lissotriton; species Lissotriton helveticus. The sequence goes on along the minus strand of NC_136072.1, from coordinate 30,536,241 downwards.
TATATTTCATTACTTTCACTGTTTCTGACTGATCTAAAAAAAATTTTTTAAAAAGAACAGTAAGTATAAGGGAAGGAAACAGACAGTTATGTTAAAAGAAACACAGCTTTAGGGAATAAACTAGGGATACTGTTACCCGCAATCCTCTGCTGATGATGTCACTGAGCATGTCATGAATGATGTAATATGTGACATCATCAGCAGTGGATTACGGGTAATAGTATCTCTAGTTTACTCCCTTATAGCTGTCTTTCTTTTAACATAAGTGTCTGTTTCCTTCCCTTATACTTACTGTTCTTTTTTTTAAAAAAAATGTTTGGGTTCGCTTCCGGTTCGCGTGCCGGGGAGCGAACTGGGAAGCGAACTAAGAGAAATAGAGGTTGGCACAGTTGCAAATATTGTACCAATTTTTTAATAACGGGGAGGTAGTTCTGAAAAGAACTTTTTTTTAAATTGTTTTTGTTGTTTTATATTTTTTTTATTATTTTTCTGAACATTTTTTTTACTTTTTTTGAATTTTTCTGAACAGTTTTATATTTTTTTTGTTTTTTTTTCGGAGGGGGGAACGAAAACGATTCATTGTAAAGGGCTCAACAGGAGCAAGAAAACAAAAAAAAAGAATTTATTGTTTGGGGAGTTTCGGACAAACATGAGCATGATTGTCAATAGCTCTGTTGATCAGAGTGATGCTACTTTCTGCGTAGCAAATGAATCCACTGCAATGTACGCAGACTTGTTTTACTTCACGAAATCTCGTTTGTATATTTGGCACCATCTCCCTGCCCTCTGGTCCCGTTACTTCCGGTACAACAGATCTTCTGGCCATAATAGGGAGATTATCTAGGTCGTCCTGTTCCTCTTCTTCCTCTTCTTGCTGAATTATAACTTTAGCAGGTGGTCCACTCTTCCTTGGATGTGGTGGAGGTGGTGGGGAAGCACCAGCTGAAGCTAGTAAAGAAGCCATTGCTCACTGGTAACAAAGGGTCTTTCTCTCACAATGATGAAAGTCAGAGTGAGGAAAGAAGGAGGGATTTTCACCATTTGGGAAAAAAAATAGTTCTCAACCAATGAAAAGTGTTCATTTTAGATCATATGACCTAGTCTTACATCATTAGGAAACCGAAAGTGAAATGAACCAATGAAAAGTGTTATTACCAAGTCACATGACCTGCTGTGTGTATGTTACGCGCTTTGCAGGGCCTCCCGGTTTGCTTCCAGAAACCTGTGCTTTGCGACTCGGTAAGCGTACGAGTTCGCTAACGTAGCACGTCATATGACGTATCACGCGACAACGCGAAACGTCATGCGGACGGGAGGCGTCACGATGTTGTTTTCTAACGCGGCAGTTGCGGTAAAGAAAAGTTTACCGGCTCGCGGTCTATTTCGCGGCATCAAGGTCAGCTAACGGGAAGCTTCCCGATTCGCGAAGCGGGAACGAAGAAAAAAAAATATTTTAAAAAAAAGTTATTAATAAACATATAAAATATATTTTTGGATTTAAAGAAGAATACATTTTACAGCTACAGATATTAGCTGTTAAAAAACCAATGAAATTCACTGAAAAAACCATAGGTTATAGACCATATATAGTTAGGAATTAGCATTTACAAAACCTTGAAAATTCACTGAAAAAACCATAGGTTATAGACCATATATAGTTAGGAATTAGCATTTAAAAAACCTTATTTTACTCACACAAAACCATTGAAATTCCATATATAGTTAGTTGCACTAACTATATATCGCGCACCCGCAATCCACTGCTGATCATGTCACATATTACATCATTCATGACATGGTCAGTGACATCACTGATGACATCACTGATGACATCTCAAATGACATCACTGATGACATCTCACTTGACATCAATGATCACATCACTGATGATATCATTCATGTGATAATACAATGCATCTCCTCACACTCTAATATAACCTCCGTTACACCCAGTGTTAAATAGAGAGTATCATTTTTGAAACCATTGACACACCAATACTAGTTACTACATACGCACTCACTGATTCCTATGTCTACACACACATTCACTCATACAATCATTCATACATACAATCACTCATCTTTACAACACTATCATATGCACTCATACACCTATACAGACACTCACACTCTGCCACTCATCCATGGAGTTACTCACACACCTAGTCAGTCCTGAAAAGAATCAATCACATTTCCATTTTCTCATCTATACAGTTAAACACAGAACACCTTACATTTTTGAAACATATACTAACACATAGTTACTCTCTTATAGAATCACTGATACAAGTACACATTGATCTGCACAGAGTCACACACCTCCCAGCCAGCCATACACACACTCAGTCTCCCATACAAATACTTGTGCAACCAATCAATAACCCATATAGCTACTTATATAGCTACTGATTAACACGTGCAGCAGCTTGCACAACAACAGACATACTGATGCACACTTTTAGACAGTTTAGTCACTAACCCGTGCATTCAGTAAGACGCATTTAATCACTCACTCATACAGTCAATCACGCACCTACTAAAACCTTTATTCAGACACTTATACATCCACTCATTCTTCAATATGTAAAACATATTTAAACTTTACAGAAACACATAATCACTGGATGTTGTCATCAGTGATGTCATCAGTGATGTCACTGACCATGTCATGAATGATGTAATATGTGACATGATCAGCAGTGGATTGCGGGTGCGCGATATATAGTTAGTGCAACTAACTATATATGGAATTTCAATGGTTTTGTGTGAGTAAAATAAGGTTTTTTAAATGCTAATTCCTAACTATATATGGTCTATAACCTATGGTTTTTTCAGTGAATATATATATATATATATATATATATATATATATATATATATATATATATATATTACCTACTGGCGGTCGCCAGTAGGTATATATAGTTAGGATTTTTTCTCTATGGGATTTTTGAAAATTCTATGTCTAATAACTTTGGCGTTTGTGGACGGAATTGGCTGAAATTGTCAGGAAAATGGCACATTTTGTTTTTGAGCAGCCCCTGAAAATTTGGGGGGGGGTTCATCAAGGGGGGGCCGAGAAAAAAGGGGGGTCCCAAAACGTGATTTTAACATTGAGTTTTCCATAGGGCGGTTGGCCTCACTTTTAGCCCGAACGGCTAAATGGATTTGCACGAAACTTGGCAAAATTGTAGGGACTGGTAGCCCGATGTGCCTTTGCTAGGTCTCAATATATGTGCTCCAGTGGATTTTGAGAAATTAACGTTCAAAAAAAGATATATATCTGTAACAGCGGACCGGGCAGCGCTCCGGTTCGCGGACTTTTCGCGGTACGGAGCTTTGTGAAGCGAAGCTGATTGGTTCTCCGGCGTCTGTGAACATTCCAAACAGTCCGTAGCGGCCGCCATCTTGTCTCTCGGTAGGATCGAGAGACAAGAGGAGGCCAAAGCGAAGGGGCAAATGACCATAAGGGGGCATAGTAGATCCTCCCTGACCCCCTAGGTTTGATGTGGAGGTTTTAAAAGGGTCCCGCGGGGAAAAAAAAAATAATAATAATAATAATCGAACGGCTGAATGGATTTGCACGAAACTTGGTAAAATATTAGGGACTGGTAGCCCGATGTGCCTTTGCTAGGTCTCAATATATGTGCTCCAGTGGATTTTGAGAAATTAACGTTCAAAAAAAGATATATATCTGTAACAGCGCTCCGCTTCGCGTAACGGAGGTTTGCGAAGCTGATTGGTTCTCCGGCGTCTGTAAACATTGCAAACAGTCCGTAGCGGCCGCCATCTTGTCTCTCGGTAGGATCGAGAGACAAGAGGAGGCCAAAGCGAAGGGGCAAATGACCATAAGGGGGCATAGTAGATCCTCCTTGACCTCTTAGGTTTGATGTGGAGGTTTTAAAAGGGCCCCGCGGGGCAAAAAAAAAAATAATAATAATAATCGAACGGCTGAATGGATTTAAAAAAAAAATTATTAATAAACATATAAAATATATTTTTGGATTTAAAGAAGAATACATTTTACAGCTACAGATATTAGCTTTTAAAAAACCAATGAAATTCACTGAAAAAACCATAGGTTATAGACCATATATAGTTAGGAATTAGCATTTACAAAACCTTGAAAATTCACTGAAAAAACCATAGGTTATAGACCATATATAGTTAGGAATTAGCATTTAAAAAACCTTATTTTACTCACACAAAACCATTGAAATTCCATATATAGTTAGTTGCACTAACTATATATCGCGCACCCGCAATCCACTGCTGATGATGTCACATATTACATCATTCATGACATGGTCAGTGACATCACTGATGACATCACTGATGACATCTCAAATGACATCACTGATGACATCACTGATGACATCTCATTTGACATCATTCTTGTGCTAATACGATAAACCTCTTCAGACTCTAATATAACCTTAGATACACTCAGTGTATACAGACACTCACACACTGTCACTCATCCATGGAGTTACTCACACACCTAGTCAGTCATGCAAAGAATCAATCACACCTCCATTTCCTCAACTATACAGTTATACACACCTTACTTATTCAAACATATACTAACACATATTTACTCTCTTATACAATCCCTGATACAAGTTCACAATGATCAATACAGCCACTCACACATTCAGTGGCTCTCATGCACAGTTATTTATATATGCCAACTCTCACATGTACTGTGTTTTACATATGTACTTACTATGACATGTAGCATTGAGATATCCATTCACTCATCAATACACTCATGCACACAGTCAACCGCCCATGTAGCTGTTTCCACATGCACTCTTGAACTCATACACCTAGTGAATCAACTGCTCACACATCTATGCACAGAGTCACACACCTCCCAGCCACCCCCACACAAACTCAATCTCCCATACAAATACTTGGGCAACCAATCAATAACATATATAGCCTCTCGTATAGCTAATGATCCACACATGCAGCAGTTTACATCACAACAGACATACTGAAGCACACATTCAGACAGTTTAGTCACTAACCCATGCATTTAGTACGACACATTTATTCACTCACTCATACAGTCAGTCCCGCACCTACTAAATCCTTCATCCAGACACTTATACATCCACTCATTCTTCAATATATCAAACATATTTAAACTTTACAGAAACACACAGTTACTGGATGATGTCATCAGTGATGTCATCAGTGATGTCACTGACCATGTCATGAATGATGTAATATGTGACATCATCAGCAGTGGATTGCGGGTGCGCGATATATAGTTAGTGCAACTAACTATATATGGAATTTCAATGGTTTTGTGTGAGTAAAATAAGGTTTTTTAAATGCTAATTCCTAACTATATATGGTCTATAACCTATGGTTTTTTCAGTGAATTTTCAAGGTTTTGTAAATGCTAATTCCTAACTATATATGGTCTATAACCTATGGTTTTTTCAGTGAATCTATATATATATATATATATAGATATATATATATATATATCCATCCTACTGGCGATAGCCAGTAGGTATATATAGTTAGGACCTAGCTACCATAGGAAATCCGCAACATTCTATTGGGAATAACTTTGGCGCCGGTTGCGGAATTTGCGTGTAATTTTCCAACATTTTGGCCAGCTCCTCTGCGCTCCTTCCCTGAAAGTTTCGGGGAGATTCGTGTAGTGGGGGCTGAGAGAAAAGGGGGTCCCAAAACGTGTTTTCTCCATGTTAATTTCCATAGGACGTTCTGACAAGGCTACAGCCTGAACCGCTGAACGGAATTACACCAAACTTGGCAAAATTGTAGGGACTGGTACGCAGAAGTGCCTTTGCTATATTTGGTGAAAATTGTTCCAGTGGTTTTTATGAAAATTAACTTCAAAAACGCATATATATCTGGGCGGAGCCTAACCACACATCTCATTGTGAGATCTGATTGGCTGTCAGCACTTCATCCAAGAAGTGTTGGCAGCCATCTTGGGACCAATATACATGATAGCACCTCATTAAAAAGCATTGTAGTTCATAGAGGGTTTTAGGACTTTAGTTACATTATAAATCATTTGTTGATGGTACCATACTCATTTTAGGAATTGTGGTGTGTTCTAAGGTGATTTTACCATGTGAAAAAGCCTTCTGCTGGGATATCATGAATCATGTTTGAAAGAAAACTATTATCTCATGCTTTTCCCACAGTGGTTTGGAAGGGGATCTATAAGCTAAACTGAAAGAATATTTTCTGTAAATTCACATTATCTTTCTCAGTCATGTGAGAATGAAGTCTGACATTCTCAGTAAAACATGTACATCCAACAAGGACAGAGACTGTCAGTTGATTCCTTTGTGTTCTACTGCAGCCTCCTAGAGTGTTCTAAAGAATAACTAGAGCGCTAACAGTCCTACTTATTACAAAGGTATGGCACACCTGAAGCCATCTTGATTGGAATAAAGTGGTAACTCTTAAAACATTTAATTTTAAAAGGAATAAAATGAGGGGGTATATTTTGCCATAGAAAGTATGATTAGTGCTGCAGAAAGAAAAATTAGGGCACATTTTGAGTGACTTCCCAAATCCTCTTCTATTTCATTAAAAAATTCTGACATGCAGTCTCCCAAGATGGCCACCAGAGACAAAAGAGCCCAAATGTAGCCCAAATATCGCCCAGATGTAGCCCAAGTATAGCCCAATGACAGAATGTCCCAGAATGTTCTAAAGAACAACTAGAGCGCTAACAGTCTTACTTATGACAAAAGTATGGCACACCAGAAGCCATCTTGATTTGAATGAAGTGGTAAGTCTGAAAACATTTAATTTAAAAAGGAACAAAATGAGGGGGTTCATTTTGCCATTGAAAGTATGATTAGCAGCAGACTTCCCTGGTGAGCAGTAGCTTTACTACAATGATCTAATGAGCAACTAGAGTGCTAACATTCAGAATTTATGGCAAATGTGTGACACATCTGAATGCCTTATTGATGGAACCAAAGTAAACAAGCATTGAAAATGCAATAGATCTCGCCCTCGTTTAAGTTAAAGCCATTCTGTTTGTAATGAGGTGGCGTTTTAGCTTTGCTTTTATTAGTGTTTTTAAAACTTTCATGTAAATAACATGCATATGTATGCATATATGTATATGCATGCATGCATTTATATTTGTATTTATATAGATATGCAGATTATATATGTTTATATATGTATGTATATATATATACACATACATAAATGCATATGCATATATATATGTGTTTATGTGTGCGTGTAGAGAGAGGTAGAGAGGTAGAGGTGTAGAGGTAGAGAGGTAGAGGTAGAGAGGTAGAGAGAGATGGAGAGGTAGAGAGAAGAGAGTGAGTAATAGAGTAGAGAGTGAGTAGTAGAGTAGTAGAGAGCAGTAGAGAGAGTAGCAGAGAGTGAGTAGTAGAGAGTAGTAGAGTGAATAGTAGATTGAGTAGTAGAGAGTAGTAGAGAGAGAGTAGTAGAGAGAGAGAGTAGTAGAGAGTGAGTAGTAGAGAGTAGTATAGAGTAAGTAGTAGAGTGAGTAGTAGAGAGCAGTAGAGAGTGAGTAGTAGAGAGTAGTAAAGAGTGAGTAGTATAGAGTAGTAGAGAGTGAGTAGCAGAGACAGAGAATAGTAGAGAGTAGTAGAAAGTGACTAGTAGAGTAGTAGAGAGAGAGTAGTAGAGAGTGAGTAGTTGAGAGTAGTAGAGTGAGTAGTAGAGAGTGAGTAGTAGAGAGTAGTAGAGAGTGAGTAGTAGAGAGTAGTAGAGTGAGAAGTAGAGAGTGAGTAGTAGAGAGTAGTAGATAGTGAGTAGTAAAGAGTGAGTAGTAGAGAGAGAGTAGTAGAGAGTGAGTAGTAGAGAGTAGAGAGTAGTAGAGAGTGAGTAGTAGAGAGTAGTAGATAGTGAGTAGTAGGGAGTGAGTAATCGAGAGAGAGTAGTAGAGAGTAGTAGAGAATGAGTAGTAGAGAGTGAGTATTAGAGAGTAGTGGAGTAGTAGAGAGTAAGTAGTAGAGAGTAGTGGAGAATATTCCAAAGTTTGGCACAGCACCACTTGCACAATAAGTCCAATCAAATCATATCACTTAGAGTCCTTATTGAAGCGCTGAATCTTGGTGTATATTCAAATGCTTTTATTTTCCTTAAGTTTATGTACCACAGCCAGCTGACGCGTTTCGTTCTGTACAACAGAACTTCTTCAGGGCGTTCCTATTTCCTTCAAGTTATGTCGGTATCCTGTTGTCATATAACTAGATATTTTTCCCAAATATTAGACGAGACGTAAGTACATTCTTATTCAAAGTGACTAGGTATCAATTTTACCCACACAATTCGGGCAGACTTGAGTAATTTATAGCATCCTCAAAGTCAGTCTTTCAAAAATTCTAAAGTATAGGACATGATAATCCAAATCCAAATGTTTCTCAAGAAAAGTAATTTTCAATCGTTCGGAATTTCGGCGTTTGGGCAGATATGACCCAGGGACCCCCAGTATGCAAGGGGAATTAGTCCCCCTCTGCAAACGCGCCAGTGGCCTGCGTTGCAGAGAGGTGTAAAAAGAGGCATAGCCTCATTACACCTCTGTGCAATGCAGCCCCCTGGCGCATACTGGAGGTTCAAGGTGGGCTAGTTGGTCCCCAGGGGCCCCCAGTATGCAAGGGGAATTAGTTCCCCCTCTTCAAACATGCATGGGGGCTGCGTTGCAGAGAGGTGTAAAAAGGGGCGTGGCTTCATTACACCTCTCTGCAATGCAGCCCCCTGGCGCATACTGGAGGCTCCTGGTGGGCTAGTTGGCCCCCAGGGACCCCCAGTATGCAAGGGGAATTAGTTCCCCCTCTGCAAACGCGCCAGGGGGCTGCGTTGCAGAGAGGTGTAACAAGGGGCATAGCCTCATTACACCTCTGCAATGCAGCCCCATGGCGCATACTGGAGGTTCAAGGTGGGCTAGTTGGCCCCCAGGGGCCCCCAGTATGCAAGGGGAATTAGTTCCTCCTCTTCAAACATGCACGGGGGCTGCGTTGCAGAGAGGTGTAAAAAGGGGCGTGGCTTCATTACACCTCTCTGCAATGCAGTCCCCTGGCACATACTGGAGATTCCTGGTGGGCTTTCAGGTCTTATATAGTTAGGAATTAGCATTTAAAAAACCTTTGAAATTCACTGAAAAAAAACATAGGTTGAAGGCCTTATATAGTTAGGAATTAGCATTTAAAAAACCTTTAAAATTCACTCAAAAAACTATAAGTTTTACGGGTGTTATAGTTAGCGGGACATTTCACTCATACAAAACCATTGAAATTGCTCCTATATAGTTAGTTGGAGGGCTTTTGCGGATATTTCGTGTCAGCCAGAAGACACGCAAAGGAGCCCCGTTCTGTCAAGCGGCTGCCTGCTTTTCTGGTTTCTGCACAAGCACAGCAATGGAATGTGCACAGGTATGGGCTATCAGGCAGTCCACCAACTGAGCGCCGGTATGCGAGGGACACTGCTTAAGCGCAGACCGTGACTACACGGGAGTCTTGGTGCAATCTCGCCGACCTATGACCCAGCTACACGACGCCCTGCGGGTTGGAACGTCATGCAGGGACTCGAGGGGCCAGGACATTCAAATAGCGACCTCATCGAGTTTGCCCAGTTCTATAACGCCATAAGCTATAAGAAATATCTTTGGTTTCCCCCATCACGCCATTCCAGACGTATAGCATGCTGGAGTTCTACATCACCTGCAACATGGCGGATGATCACATGGTTGGGGTGGCTTTTAGCAGCGGACAGGTTTAAAAGTCACGGACATTTAATCCGGGCAATACGGATATGACGCGCGGCAGCAAGTGGTGTCTGAAGAAGGAGTAAATCCGAAATGCATCATACCTACGCTGGCCAGTTTCCATTAAACAGCCCCACCTGTATATCCCTGTTTGTGGCTCCTTCCTTTCACATCGCTGGAGGGCTTTTGCGGATATATATATATATATATTCACTGAAAAAACCATAGGTTTCAGGCCTTATATAGTTAGGAATTAGCATTTAAAAAACCTTTAAAATTCACTCAAAAAACTATAAGTTTTAGGGGTGTTATAGTTAGCTGGACATTTCACTCATACAAAACCACTGAAATTGCTCCTATATAGTTAGTTGTACTAACTATATTTCGCGCACCCGCAATCCACTGCTGATGATGTCACATATTACATCATTCATGACATGGTCAGTGACATCACTGATGACAGCTCAAATGACATCACTGACGACATCACTGATGACATCATCCAGTGAATGTGGTTTGCTTCGTTATTTAAATATGCATTATATATGCACAGGACGTCGGAGGCCATAAGCACAGGACGTTGGAGGCTATAAGCCTACTGTGCACGTCTGAAAGCCTTTGTTTTTATTGACTGCCTGGGGCCCACCATTAAAACAGTCTTTGGGACACCCAGGACAGTATTTTAAACCTCACTCAGAGCACACTCACAGCACCCTCACGAACCAAAAGACCCACTCCGCAGTAATCTGGCGTCGAAGCACACCTGAGGTACACTCGGTACCTCGGGTGGGGCCCGATGATGAAGCATGCCACCAACTAGGTTGGTGGGTTAGGGCCTTCATAAAACCTAATGGTAGTCCTCCACCTGCAGACATACAAACAATTTAAACCAGAGCTAGTTCTCATTGATTGCTAACATAAACTGGGGAAACGGACTAGCCTCTCTAGTTCTCCTCTCTCTTTTTGATTACAACATATAAAGTTGATTAAACCCAATACAAATTGTTTAATCATCATGGAAAGAGTATCGAGAAATGGAATTAGGCTATCGGGAAGTCTAGGGAAGAGGTACTCCCAGAGAGGTACTCCCCAATTCCACTGTGAAATGGATGCCCCGGAGAAGGAGTGATATGACAGGGGAGGTAAGAGGGGCCACATGTTACAACTCATGGGCCCAATGCTCTGGCCTCCTCTTGTACCACCCATAGTTATTAGTACAATAAGTGGGTTCTGGATGAACCAGCAAGTGATAGACTCTATGTTTCAGTTTTTTTATGCAATGTTTTGCAACTTTAGTGAAAGTTTAATAAAAAGAAGTATAATAAAAAATTACTTGTGAGGCTCTAAATCTGGAAGTATACCCAAATCAAAATCTAATCTTTGGAACTCTGAGTTCCTGGCCTATTTATGCAAAATCCCAAAAAGGGCTAAATTAGATCACTGATTTAGACAGCCCCGGCAAAAATGTCATAGCCACATACAGTTAGAGAACATCTGTTTTGTCCCTGTTAAGTAACAAACACAATTAGCCAAGAAAGATAGAAAATTGGATTTAGTGGGAGGATAGATTGTCGGAAATAGATACAACAATCTCTGTATTGTCGGCATGGGGATTATTTGGGTAATGGAGTGCTGCTCAGGGAAGGACCCTGAGACACCCCCAGAGACAACAGTGAACTTCTGAGCGATAGAGAGGTAGCTTCTTGAAGAAACATAGAACACCGACTATTATAAGACAGTTTGAAAGATATCGGTATCAAATAGATGCTTAATCAAGATAGAGGTTTAATTCCCCAGGGATTTTGTGGCTCTGACCACTATGGAAAGATCTGGCAGTGGAGACCGCTCTGAGGGGGAAACAACCGTTACAACTTGGGCTGAGTCGCGCGTGCCATTTCTGTGCAAGTGGAATAATGCTTGCCTAAACCACACACCTGCCTTAACCACACATATGCGTCGTTAAAGGCAGTCATCGGTCTAAATGTATAGATGGGCAGGGAGAAGAACGGGAAGGATCAGGAGAGGAAGCTGCGGGACGCGGTCTGGTAAGTGGAGCTGGGGCCAGGTTTTTGGGGTAATTTGAAATGGCTGAGGGTCGGTTTTAGGGGCTCAGGGGCGGGGGGGTCGGGGTAGTTCTTTGTCAGTGGGCAGGGTGTGAGGGCTCAGGGAGGGGGGCGGGGTCTTTTTAAGGGCTGGGGCTGGGTTTTAGAACTCAGGATGGGGGAGGGGCAATGTTCAGGCGTGGGGTCAGTTTTAGGACTCAGGGTGGAGGCCTGGGGTAAGTTGAGTTTTTTGTCATGGGGCAGGGTTTTCAGCCTCAGTGCGGGGGAGGGGCAATTTACAGGGCTGGAAGTCAGTTTTAGGGCTCATGGCTGGAGGGGGCTGGGGTAGTTTTTTGGGCAGAGGCCGAGTGTTCGGGCTCAGGGTTAGGAGTCAGGGTAGTATTCAGGGCTGGGGCAGGGTGGATTGCAGGTCTGGGATATCCGGTGTTAGGGCACAGGGCGGAGGGGCCAGCGTGTGCACTTTCCCACGCATGTCCCTTTAGCAATCATCCGTTTACAACATTTGTTGTAAAGGCATGCGTAGTGAAGAGCAGTAGTGATTCAGACCTCGTTGTTTAGACATGCATAGTTTAGGCATACATGCTTGTATCATACAATCACTCTGCGGGCATGGTGGAGCCCGATGAAGTTTGAAAGATGTTCTTGATTTCTCTGTATAAAGTGAAATCAATAAGTGATTGGAAGTGGGTTTTAGTAGTGGTAAATAAGTATCTACCACTGGCAATAAGGCCACTAATACAGTCTCGGGCTCATTACAGGTCTCAATAAATTATTCCCTTGCTCAACCCTTGGTAGCTGGCTGCAAGCAGTCAGGCTTAAGTTAGGAGACAGGTCTGTAAAGCATTTTAAAATACCAATTGAGTAAACAATTAAGACACAACACCCAATTAAAACCCAGCTGCAATTTATAACAATAGGACATATCTGTATTTTTAAAAAGACACCAAAACGACCAAAATCCAATATAGGGAACCAGGAATATGAATTTTTAAAGAATAAACACTTTCTAGTACTTAGTCACCTTACGGAATGTTTTTTTCCAATGTTGCTCCAAACTTCTGGAATTTCTTCCTGAAGTTCCTCTGGAGGGTCCAAAGGGTCCAAAACACAATCTAAGGGTCTGGAAGCTCCAAGATGGTCCTTGAACGTTTGGGACCACAAAGCACCTGGCCAAAACCCTTAAAAGTCCACTGGATGCACTCCAGGCAGGGGACTCTTGGTGGAGTTGATGCAGGTGAGCTCTGTTAACCTGTGGCTTGCAGAGAGTCCACTCTGTATTCCTGTTGAAGCAAGGTGCATCCACAGGGCTGTGGTTCCAGATAAAGCAGCAGGCGCTGTCAGTCAGAGTGCAGGGTCTGATGTTCGCATCAAGTTTCCCGCATGGCAATCCTTCTTCTTCTCTTAGTTTCAAACAGCAGAACAGAACTGAGAGCTCTGCACCTCTCACATATGTATTCAGTGTTCTCTCGGGTCAAGCAGGAGAGCACTCCAGTCCATTGAGGTGCAGGGCAACACCCAGAGCATGACCACTTCCTCCAAAGTCCGGCATAATCTTCTCCCAGAAAGCACTATTCCTCCAAAATTCAGCATGGCTGATCTCTCAGCAGCGGAGCAAGAACTAGTTAAACCAACCTCCACTATGGCTCATTTCTAAAGCTCTGCTCCCAACAGCTGCAAATTCCTGCCTTACGACTGAAATCTGGCTGGGTCAGAGTGGCTGGGGGTAGATGGACCTGGCCGTTTCTGCCTGTCCTATTCCCCTTTTGAAGCTCCATGTATTACGACCACTCCCCCACTCTGGCATTCCTGTGTAGCAGACCTCTCACCACCTAATAGCACCTGGGTGAGCCACTTATCACTTCATCAAAGCAGCCTTGGCTAATTCTGTTAACTTGACCAATCAGGGAACAGGGCAGGAACGCTGAATTTTGGCTTACAGACAAGAAAGTCTTATAACTATTTCTTTTCTGCATACTTTAGGATAGATTCAACAATAGCATATTGTTGAATTTATCAATACCATTCTCCTAAGTCCTTGAATGATATTTTACTTTGATTCCTAGCATTAGCTACACATTCATAAACTATTGCAATGCAAACCAATGTGGCTGGAAACAGGTCCTAATTTCCAGCATTAAGGCAGTATCTTGCATGTTTAATACTGTGCCTTGAAGTGGTAATTTGGTGCCTACTGCCATTACGGGCTCCTCAAATGAACATGCGAGGGCAAAAAAGTGCTACGAACTAAGCACATAGTGGTGCATGATGATAATGGTCAGTGTAGCGGTTCAGCTCCGCAAGGATCATACCTCTAATTGGTTCAATCCTTTTCAAGGTAGAGCTAGAGGCATTAGTAAGAGGTCTTATGATGACACTGCTACTTAATGCCTTGATGACCTTTACTATGACAAAGTGGGGTAGGAGTATGGTGAGGGTCTTACACCTAAAAAGCCTAAAATGAAGAAGCCCCAAGAAGTGCTTTTCCATTCTGAGAGAAAACCTCATGTTTGACTCCTTATTATTGCAGCACCCCCATTCAGCGGAATGGTTCCCTCCTTCTTCATTCAAGGTTATATGAATCTAGAATCAAGATATCTCTGGGCCAGGCCTCTAGGGCACAAATGTGGACGAAATACTCAAGAACTACTCAGACACGATGGCTTGCACCCCTACTACAGACACTAAATAGTAGCTACGGTTTCTCTATTTGGGCGCAGAAGCGTTGACAAGCTACATGCGAGCCATTACATTCCTCAAATAAATACCATGCCTATCTTCCCAGGAAAAGTGTCCTGTCCTCCTTCAGGGCATGGTTTATGGCAACCACCAGCTGGAGTTTTGTATCTAAACTGTGCACGTCAGGCTGGCCGGTGTGTTGCTTGCGGTCAGACTGACATGCGTAGTTCAGGCTTCCTCAGTCATTGTTATAATGGCGGGGTGGGGGGGGGCTGCGAAGCAGAGACCGCTCCACAAGTCTCCGAAGGAGCGCAGTGTTCACCTGCCTCAGCCAATGTTTGCACTGCTCTTATGCTGTTTACTGTTATAATCAGATGAGAGCAGTGATTTCATGGGCCGAGATGTGTGACTGCATGCCCGGCATGCTCTGCACGTCAGTGTGAGCGGTGCAGGTGGATTCGGGGGTTCTCTATGACCTCCACATACTGACCAGTGCTCCAGGCACAACCACCACCCTTGCCTAAATGCCGGGAGGGACCATGCAGCCACCCGATGCCTGACGGAGCCCTCAGAGTGAGAGGCGCTCTCCACCCATTGACCCTCAGGAAGCTGCCGGGGGAGACTCTTGCTGCCTGCAATGGAGTCTCTGGGTCTAGCAGTAGGGTTGCCTCCACATAGTCGCAGCCTTGCCACTGTCCTCCTCAGGGGAGCCCCTCCAGAGCCCTGCGTCCCTTAGTGGACATCGCCATTGGTGGTGGAATCTCCTGTTTTAACAAAGCAGTCTGAGAACCCAGCTTTAAGCAAGCCAGCTTCAAGTAAGTCTTTTTTTATTGTTAACTCCCCATATGCCCCCCAGACCCCCCCCTCCCACGCTCCACCCACACCCCGCAACACCTCCATCCGCCCCACCAATTTTGGTTATTGTCAGCCACCACTGCTAAATATTCACATTCCTTGGTATAGGTCAACCAATCAGACAGCGCGGCTAATCACCCCGGAAGGTATCCAGCAGTAGCAGCCGGCATCAGAGGAGAGGGGCGGGGTGAGAGGGAGGGGAGGGAATACACAAAGAGAACAACAAAAGGGACAAAAAAGAAAACACTTGCCAGCAGCCCGCCGCCTACCCGGTCTTCTCCCCTTATGGCTCCACCGCAGGCACAGGCTCCCAGCCTCCCCTGCGGCCAATTCTGAAGTTGCTCTCGTGTGAGATCAGCTTCAGGATTCGCCTGACTGCAGAGGATTTGCGCTTCCAGGGAGACCGGGAGCCTGTGCTTTGCTATCTCCAATCCAGCACGGAGCTGGGTTGGAGAGAGACTAAGTGCGCATAACGGTTTGTTGCCGGCCAAACCATCATGCGTACTGATAGCAGTGCCCATCACGCCCTTCTGCCTATCATCCTCCTAGACCTGCCCCCAAGACTCAGCCTTGAAACATAATAAAAGATAATAAACTGGAGTTTATTGTCATTTATAAAAAAAAAATGTAACGCTGCTGGCGGTGGGGGGGGGGGTGCGCTCCTCCGCAATACCAGAGGAGACGCCGCTGGTATACAGGCGCTAGAGGTGGGAAGGATCCATGTAAGGGGTGGGGGGGATAAAGCACAGTCATCCTGTCAGGATAAAGTGTGCAACCCTAAACGATATCAGTGATTAAACTGCAAATAAATACAACGCACATTTTATATTCCAATTTAAGAACGACTCCAAATGGCGTCCCCCAGGGCTCTTCTCTTAGCGCAATTCTATTTAACATTCATATCAAACCTCTATATCAAACCTCTAATCTCCTTTATTAAGTCCCACATGATGAAGCTTATCAATTACGCAGACGACACCCAATTGATTTTATCATTAAATGATGATAAGGCTCACCCTCATTGCAATATTCAGGCCTGCGTTTTAGATATATTTACCTGGATGAGTGCAAACGCACTCAAGATAAACGAAAATAAAACAGAGTTCCTTTGCTGTCCGTCTAGCAAAACTTCTGTATCCCTACCCCCCAATCTCTGGCCGCTACCTACGGAAACCCCGTTGGGCCACTCAACTGTGGCGGGAAACATCCTTTACAATGCAACTTTTACCACGCAGTGCTTTTACATCGCAACTTTTACAACGCAAACCATTACAACGCATTGCGCTGGGGGGTGCTCTAGGATAGGGAATAGGTTTAATTTATTATCCAACACCTTCCCTTCTATCCACAGGGACTGGAGTTGGAATAGTAAATTAAACTATTCACTTTCCAGCACCCCAAAGCGCTATGCATTGTAATGGTATGCGTTGTAAAAACTGCGATGTAAAAGCATGCGTTGTAATGTCATACATCCAACTGTGGAAACAGATAAGGCTTGGGTCTTTACACTATCTGGCCTAGACCACTCTAACTGAGACAACAGAAGAAACAATTGACCAGATAGGTTATTTTACAACAAAGTATGGTACCACTTACCAAATTAATCTAAGTGGACACACTTGTGGTTTAGTATTTTTACTTATTTTTTCAGTTTTTTGCAATACACTTCATAAATGGCTGAAGAAGGGTACAATTAAGTGAAAACAAAAATGCACATAAAATCTATGCTCATTAAACATAAACTGTACAATCACCATAAGTGAGACATATTTACAAATATACATTAGTACAAACAAACAGTATAAAACGAGAAATGCCTATCCTCAATAAATGTTCAAGGCACCAGTCCTAGTATCTAACCTACAAGCCAGCAGGAAACTTTTTGGTGTAATTATTAGCCCGCTAGCTTGCCTATACTGGAACGCACAACTTTCTAGGGTCAAAAAATCAGGTTAAATTAATCTTAAATCACACTCCTCCAGACGCCAAATTGCAAGCTGATCGGGAGACAAGGGCGAAGATTGAAGATTTGACCGGCAGACGCTGGAGAGACACCGCCGAGTGATACGCGAGCGACCTCTGCGAGGAGACATTATAAAAGGGTGAACACTGAAAATCCCGCCTACAGAATCACAGTTTCCCTGACAAGAAGGAACACAGTTTGTTTGTACTAATGTATATTTGTAAATATGTCTCACTTATGGTGATTGTACAGTTTATGTTTAATGAGCATAGATTTTATGTGCATTTTTGTTTTCACTTAATTGTACCCTTCTTCAGCCATTTATGAAGTGTATTGCAAAAAACTGAAAAAATAAGTAAAAATACTAAACCACAAGTGTGTCCACTTAGATTAATTTGGTAAGTGGTACCATACTTTGTTGTAAAATAACCTATCTGGTCAATTGTTTCTTTGTTGTCTCATACATCCAACTGTGGCACAGCACCTGGGGGTAATTCTTGATGAGGGCCTCTCTATGGAAACGCAAGTAAATGGAATTGTGGTCTCAGGAAACTGTACCCCCTGCTCGACATCCAAGCAAGAACCTTGATCTCTAGAGGTGTCATATTAAGTAGGTTGGACTATTGTAATGCTCTTTTATTAGAAGCTCCCAGATTCCACCTAAAGAAACTGTATCGTATCCAGATAATCACAGCGAAACTAACACTTCGCAGACCCCGACATTCTTCGGCCTCAAATACCCTCCGAGATCTTCACTGGCTGCTGATTAAACAGGGGGTCCTGTACACGGGACCCCCGACCAAGCTCATCAATCGACTACAACGCATCCAAAACACCTCAGCACGACTGATCCTTGACGTACCACGCCACGGCCACATCACCCCCCACCTGAGAAACCTGCACTGGCTCCCCGTCAACAAGAGGATATCCTTCAAGCTCCTCATCCACGCACACAAGGCACTCCACAAGACTGGCCCAGCCTACCTCAACAGACGGCTCTCCTTCTACATCCCCAACCGCCAGCTACGCTCCGCCGACCTCTCACTCGCCACCGTCCCGCGCATCCGAAGAACAATCACCGGTACCTCGCCGCCAAGACATGGAACACCCTCCCACTGAGCCTACGACAGACCCAAGACCTGCTGACCTTCAGGAGGATACTCAAGACCTGCCCCCCCTCCCCCAGCGCCTTGAGACCCTCGTGGGTATGTAGTGCGCTTAACAAATGATTGATTGATATTTAAATCATTCGGTATTGTTTATAAGGCACTACACAATAAAGGGCCCAAAACCTTTACAAGCCAAACTGAGGATATACACCCCTGGCAGAACTCTCCGATCGGCTACTGTAATTATGTCCAAGAACACAGACAAAGTCCGACAAGGAGGACGTGCCTTTACCATAAAGTCGGCTCAGATATGGAACAAACTGCCAGCTTCACTAAGATCTCGAACCGACCTGCTCAACTTTAGAAAGTCTTTGAACACTTGGCTCTTCCCTCACTAACAGCCAGACTAAACTCCTAAGACTTATCCTGTTTTATGCCTTTACTGAGTGGTCTGGCTAGAGCCAGGTCACAGTGCCCTTTAAAATATACAATTTACATTGCACACACCCAAAACACATTTGGATTTAATTAAATGTAATTAACAATTACTACACATCCTGTTACAACATAGTTTATATTTTTACAGTGCGTAATAAAGTTTTTAATATGTATTCTCAGAGGAAAAAATAGAACAATAAATGTTAATAAAAATATTTTATTTAGAATGAAGAATTACTACTTTCATTTTGCATTTGATTGAATGTGGAATGGCACATCTAAAATTACTGTTGAAAACGGAGGAATGACAGATTTTTTACATTGATTATATTTAACTAGAAGTGCATAAATAAGCTAGGAATGTGAGTCAAATTACGAATTAAATGGTTTTTAGATGTCTATCTTCAATTTCAGGAAGAGCAAGCTTTGTGTTGTGCGGACAATATTTTAACGCAACGCCGCCATCTAGTGGCCCTGAAGGTAAATGTTTCTAGGGGATTATATATTTTGTTAACTATATATCACATAATTAATAATAAAAAAATCAAAATTGAAGGTAAAAATAAAAATAAAATCTAATTTCCTATTCAAAAAGAAATAAAATATTTAAAAAAGATAATCTTGAAATATGCGTTGAAAATGATGCATATATATGGTAGCGTGTCGTCCCCTTGTGTAACACAACCCCCTCCAATTCAAATTGTTTTGAAGCTCCCCAAAATAACATATGGATACCCCATCATTAAATCCCTTGCAGAGGAGGCCAGACAAACACTCTACACGTCATACAATAAGTGCATCCTTACGGCTCATCCTTTTTGCAGGAACTGAAAAGATCAGCGAATCCCTGGCCCATCTAACAAGAGTGCACTAAATGATGAAACAAACATTCATAAATGGGAACCGCACAGCTCTGTGGTTGGCTGGAACGAAAAGATACAGTTTACAAGTCTTCTGACCCCGACGCTGGTCCTCACCGACGCCGTCGACCGACCCTGCCGGATTTGGTTGTTTTCAGCACCTCAGTAGCACAAGACGGAGCTACTGCCTTCAAGGAGCTTCATTTTTAAGGTTATTCTTGCAGAGTACAGATTATGATCATTGTATATTGGACATTTATCGTTTTGGTATTGTTTTGCACAGATAAATATTGGTTTTTTTTCTGGTGTGGTGTCCCTTTGCAGTGTTTTCACTGTATTACTGTGTGTTATGTGCAAATGCTTTACACACTGCCTCTGAGAGAAGCCTGACTGCTCATGCCAAGCTACCAAGGGGGTGAGCAGGGGTTATTTTAGAGGGGTATCACCCTTATCCTGACTAGACAGAAGGGTCCCTATTTGGAAAGGCGCAAACCATTGCCAACTAGAGACCCCCATTTCCAACAATCCAGTCCGTGATAACCTCAATGCAGGCTCTCGCCTGGCCCGCTGATGATGGCTCTCGGTTGGCCCGCTGATGATGGCTCTCGGTTGGCCCGCTGATGATGGCTCTCGGTTGGCCCGCTGATGATGGCTCTCGGTTGGCCCGCTGATGCAGACTCTCGGTTGGCCCGCTGATGCAGGCTCTGGGTTGGCCCGCTGATGATGGCTCTCGGTTGGCCCGCTGATGATGGCTCTCGGTTGGCCCGCTGATGATGGCTCTCGGTTGGCCCGCTGATGATGGCTCTCGGTTGGCCCGCTGATGCAGGCTCTCGCCTGGCCCGCTGATGAAGGCTCTCTGTTGGCGCCCGCTGATGCAGGCTCTCGGTTGGCCCGCTGATGCAGGCTCTCGGTTGGCGCCCGCTGATGCAGGCTCTCGGCTGGCCCGCTGATGCAGGCTCTCGCCTGGCCCGCTGACGCAGGCTCTCGGCTTGCCCGCTGACGCAGGCTCTCGGCTTGCCAGCTGATGCAGGCTCTCGCCTGGCCCGCTGATGATGGCTCTCGGTTGGCCCGCTGATGCAGGGTCTAGGCTGGCCCGCTAATGATGGCTCTCGGTTGGCCCGCTGATGATGGCTCTCGGTTGGCCCGCTGATTAAGGCTCTCTGTTGGCGCCCGCTGATGCAGGCTCTCGGTTGGCCCGCTGATGCAGGCTCTCGGTTGGCGCCCGCTGATGCAGGCTCTCGGCTGGCCCACTGATGCAGGCTCTCAGCTGGCCCGCTGATGCAGGCCCTCGCCTGGCCCGCTGATGCAGGCTCTCGGTTGGCCCGCTGATGCAGGCTCTCGGTTGGCCCGCTGATGCAGGCTCTCGGTTGGCCCGCTGATGCAGGCTCTCGGTTGGCCCGCTGATGATGGCTCTCGGCTGGCCCGCTGATGCAGGCCCTCGCCTGGCCCACTGATGCAGGCTCTCAGTTGGCCCGCTGATGCAGGCTCTCGCCTGGCCCACTGATGCAGGCTCTCGGCTGGCCCGCTGATGCAGGCCCTCGCCTGGCCCACTGATGCAGGCTCTCAGTTGGCCCGCTGATGCAGGCTCTCGACTGGCCCGCTGATGCAGGCTCTCGACTGGCCCGCTGATGCAGGCTCTCGGTTGGCCCGCTGATGCAGGCTCTCTGTTGGCCCGCTGATGCAGGCTCTCGGTTGGCCCGCTGATGCAGGCTCTCGACTGGCCCGCTGATGCAGGCTCTCGGTTGGCCTGCTGATGCAGGCTCTCTGTTGGCCCGCTGATGCAGGCTCTCGGCTTGCCCGCTGATGCAGGCACTCTGTTGGCCCGCTGATGCAGGCTCTCGGTTGGCCCGCTGATGCAGGACCTCTGATGGGCCGCTGAAGCAGGCTCTCGGTTGAGCCGCTGATGCAGGTTCTCGGTTGGCCCGCTGATGCAGGCTCTCCGTTGGCCCGCTGATGCAGGCTCTCCGTTGGCCCGCTGATGCAGGCTCTCCGTTGGCCCGCTGATGCAGGCTCTCCGTTGGCCCGCTGATGCAGGCTCTCCATTGGCCCGCTGATGCAGGCTCTCCATTGGCCCGCTGATGCAGGCTCTCCGTTGGCCCGCTGATGCAGGCTCTCCGTTGGCCCGCTGATGCAGGCTCTCCGTTGGCCCGCTGATGCAGGCTCTCGGTCGCTGATGCAGGCTCTCGGCTGGCCCGCTGATTCAGGCTCGCAGTTGCCCCGCTGATGCAGGCTCTCGGTCGCTGATGCAGGCTCTCTGACGGCCCACTGATGCAGGCTCTCCGTTGGCCCGCTGATGCAGGCTCTCGGCTGGCACCGCTGATGCAGGCTCTCGGTTGGTCCGCTGATGCAAGCTCTCCGTTGGCCCGCTGATGCAGGCTCTCGGTTGGCCCCCTGATGCAGGCTCTCGGCTGGCCCGCTGATGCAGGCTCTCGGCTGGCCCGCTGATGCAGGCTCTCGGCTGGCCCCCTGATGCAGGCTCTCGGTTGGCCCGCTGATGCAGGCTCTTGGTTGGCTCGCGCTGATGCAGGCTCTCGGTTGGCCCGCTGATGCAGGCTCTCGCTTGGCCCGCTGATGCAGGCTCTCAGTTGAAGCCCGCTGATGCAGGGTCTAGGCTGGTTCGCTGATGCAGGCTCTCGGTTGGCCCGCTGATGCAGGCTCTCGGTTGGCCCGCTGATGCAGGCTCTCGGTTGGCCCGCTGATGCAGGCTCTCGGCTGGCCCGCTGATGCAGGCTCTCGGTCGCTGATGCAGGCTCTCGGCTGGCCCGCTGATGCAGGCTCGCAGTTGCCCCGCTGATGCAGGCTCTTGGTCGCTGATGCAGGCTCTCTGACGGCCCACTGATGCAGGCTCTCCGTTGGCCCCCTGATGCAGGCTCTCGGTTGGCCCGCTGATGCAGGCTCTCGGTTGGTCCGCTGATGCAAGCTCTCCGTTGGCCCGCTGATGCAGGCTCTCGGTTGGTCCGCTGATGCAAGCTCTCCGTTGGCCCGCTGATGCAGGCTCTCGGTTTCCCCGCTGATGCAGGCTCTCGGTTGGCCCGCTGATGCAGGCTCTCGGCTGGCCCGCTGATGCAGGCTCTCGGCTGGCCCCCTGATGCAGGCTCTCGGCTGGCCCCCTGATGCAGGCTCTCGGCTGGCCCCCTGATGCAGGCTCTCGGTTGGTGCCTGCTGATGCAGACTCTCGGCTGGCCCCCTGATGCAGGCTCTCGGTTGGCCCGCTGATGCAGGCTCTTGGTTGGCCCACTGATGCAGGCTCTCGGTTGGCTCGCGCTGATGCAGGCTCTCGGTTGGCCCGCTGATGCAGGCTCTCGCTTGGCCCGCTGATGCAGGCTCTCAGTTGAAGCCCGCTGATGCAGGGTCTAGGCTGGTTCGCTGATGCAGGCTCTCGGTTGGCCCGCTGATGCAGGCTCTGGGTTGGCCCGCTGATGCAGGCTCTCGGTTGGCCGCTGATGCAGGCTCTCGGTTGGCCCGCTGATGCAGGCTCTCCGTTGGCCGCTGATGCAGGCTCTCTTCTGGCCCGCTGATGCAGGCTCTCGGTTGCCCCGCTGATGCAGGCTCTCGGTTGGCCCGCTGATGCAGGCTCTCGGTTGGCCGCTGATGCAGGCTCTCCGTTGGCCGCTGATGCAGGCTCTCTTCTGGCCCGCTGATGCAGGCTCTCGGTTGCCCCGCTGATGCAGGCTCTCGGTTGGCCCGCTGATGCAGGCTCTCGGTTGGCCGCTGATGCAGGCTCTCTTCTGGCCCGCTGATGCAGGCTCTCGGTCGCTGATGCAGGCTCTCGGTTGGCCCGCTGATGCAGGCTCTCGGTCGCTGATGCAGGCTCTGGGTTGGCCAGCTGATGCAGGCTCTCTTCTGGCCCGCTGATGCAGGCTCTCGGCTGGCCCGCTGATGCAGGCTCTCGGCTGGCCCCCTGATGCAGGCTCTCGGCTGGCCCCCTGATGCAGGCTCTCGGCTGGCCCGCTGATGCAGGCTCTCGGCTGGCCCGCTGATGCAGGCTCTCGGCTGGCCCCCTGATGCAGGCTCTCGGCTGGCCCCCTGATGCAGGCTCTCGGTTGGCCCGCTGATGCAGGCTCTTGGTTGGCTCGCGCTGATGCAGGCTCTCGGTTGGCCCACTGATGCAGGCTCTCGGTTGGCTCGCGCTGATGCAGGCTCTCGGTTGGTCCGCTGATGCAGGCTCTCGGTTGGCCCGCTGATGCAGGCTCTCGCTTGGCCCGCTGATGCAGGCTCTCCACTGGCCCGCTGATGCAGGCTCTCGGTTGGCCGCTGATGCAGGCTCTCGGTTGGCCCGCTGATGCAGGCTCTCCGTTGGCCGCTGATGCAGGCTCTCTTCTGGCCCGCTGATGCAGGCTCTCGGTTGCCCCGCTGATGATGGCTCTCGGTTGGCCCGCTGATGATGGCTCTCGGTTGGCCCGCTGATGAAGGCTCTCGGTTGGCGCCCGCTGATGCAGGCTCTCAGCTGGCCCGCTGATGCAGGCTCTCGGTTGGCCCGCTGATGCAGGCTCTCCGTTGGCCGCTGATGCAGGCTCTCCGTTGGCCCGCTGATGCAGGCTCTCGGTTGGCCGCTGATGCAGGCTCTCGGTTGGCCCGCTGATGCAGGCTCTCCGTTGGCCGCTGATGCAGGCTCTCTTCTGGCCCGCTGATGCAGGCTCTCGGTTGCCCCGCTGATGCAGGCTCTCGGTTGGCCCGCTGATGCAGGCTCTCGGTTGGCCGCTGATGCAGGCTCTCTTCTGGCCCGCTGATGCAGGCTCTCGGTCGCTGATGCAGGCTCTCGGTTGGCCCGCTGATGCAGGCTCTCGGTCGCTGATGCAGGCTCTGGGTTGGCCCGCTGATGCAGGCTCTCTTCTGGCCCGCTGATGCAGGCTCTCGGCTGGCCCCCTGATGCAGGCTCTCGGCTGGCCCCCTGATGCAGGCTCTCGGCTGGCCCGCTGATGCAGGCTCTCGGCTGGCCCGCTGATGCAGGCTCTCGGCTGGCCCCCTGATGCAGGCTCTCGGCTGGCCCCCTGATGCAGGCTCTCGGTTGGCCCGCTGATGCAGGCTCTTGGTTGGCTCGCGCTGATGCAGGCTCTCGGTTGGCCCACTGATGCAGGCTCTCGGTTGGCTCGCGCTGATGCAGGCTCTCGGTTGGTCCGCTGATGCAGGCTCTCGGTTGGCCCACTGATGCAGGCTCTCGCTTGGCCCGCTGATGCAGGCTCTCCACTGGCCCGCTGATGCAGGCTCTCGGTTGGCCCGCTGATGCAGGCTCTCCGTTGGCCCGCTGATGCAGGCTCTCGGCTGGCCCGCTGATGCAGGCTCTCGGCTGGCCCGCTGATGCAGGCTCTCGGCTGGCCCGCTGATGCAGGCTCTCGGCTGGCCCGCTGATGCAGGCTCTCGGCTGGCCCGCTGATGCAGGCTCTCTCTTGGCCCGCTGATGCAGGTTCTCGGTTGCCCCGCTGATGCAGGCTCTCGGTTGGCCCGCTGATGCAGGCTCTCTCTTGGCCCGCTGATGCAGGCTCTAGGCTGGCTCGCTGATGCAGGCTCTCGGTTGGCCTGCTGGTGCACGCCCTCGGTTGGTGCCCGCTGATGCAGTCCCTCGGCTGGCTCGCTGATGCAGGCTCTCGGTTGGCCCGCTGATGCAGGCTCTCGGCTGGCCCGCTGATGCAGGCTCTCGGTTGTCCCGCTGATGCAGGCTCTCGGCTGGACCGCTGATGCAGGCTTTCTGCTGACCTGCTGATGCAGGCTCTCGGCTGGCCCGCTGATGCAGGTTCGCGGTTGGCCCTCTGATGCTGGTCCGCTGACGCAGGCTCTCGCCTGGCCCACTGACGCAGGCCCTCTGTTGGCCCGCGGATGCAGGCTCTCGGTTGGCCCGCGGATGCAGGCTCTCAGTTGGCCCGCTGATGCAGCCTCTCTCCTGGCCCGCTGATGCAGGCTCCCAGCTGGCCCGCTGATGCAGGCTCTTGTTGGCCCGCTGACGCAGGCTCTCGGTTTGCCCGCTGACGCAGGCACCTTGTTGGTCCGCTGACGCAGGCACCTTGTTGGTCCGCTGACGCAGGCTCTCGGTTGGCCCACCGACGCAGGCCCTCTGTTGGCCCGCGGATGCAGGCTCTTGTTGGCCCGCGGATGCAGGCTCTTGTTGGCCCGCGGATGCAGGCTCTTGTTGGCCCGCGGATGCAGGCTCTTGTTGGCCCGCGGATGCAGGCTCTCGGTTGGCCCATGGATGGTACTTAGTGGGACTCTGATGCACACACCGTAAAGAGCCACCAATGCCTGATATGAGGCCGCATATATCGTGCTAGGCCACTGTTGCCGTTTACTAAAAGTGTTACTGCATGATCTTTATGGCAAATGATGCATGAACTTTGTGGGGCCACTGGCACCCTATGGTAGGCTCAAATATGCATACGTTATAGATTGACACTCCATACTAGGCACATTATTGTGTGCACTCTTCCATGAGACTGGGCAATCCCAGCATTTGTCACTGCATAATTAATACATTAAATAAGCCAGCTGCCTATGCTCGATTAAATCATTTTGTACCTCTCCTCTCAATTTCCAAAGTTTTTTTTTTTCTCGTTCCTTATTTTTCGGAATTCTTGCTTCTCTGGTGACTCACAGTTATGGCTGGTCATCTCATCCCTCCCCTTTTGCACAGTACTTGTTCTTAAATTCTCGTGAACACCAATTTGGTGCTTTTTAGGTCTGGCTTTATAGAACAACTGTCTCCAACACCTACTATTCCCAATTCTTTAGCTGCACGGGTCGAAGCCCCACATCTAAGGTATGTCCCCAGGGGAGCTGTGCGGATCGAAGCCCCACATCTAAGGTCTGTCCCCAGAGGAGCTGTGCGAGTCGACACCCCACCTAAGGTCTGTCCCCAGAGGAGCTGTGCAAGTCGAAGCCCAACCTAAAGTCTGTCCCCAGAGGAGCTGTGCGGGTCGAAGCCCCACCTAAGGTCTGTCCCCAGAGGAGCTGCGCAGATCGAAGCCCCACCTAAGGGATGTCCCAGAGGAGCTGAGCGGATCGAAGCCCCCACCTAAAGTATGTCCCCAGAGGAGCTGCGCGGATCGAAGCCCCATCTAAGGTATGTCCCAGAGGAGCTGTGTGGATCGAAGCCCCCACCTAAAGTATGTCCCCAGAGGAGCTGTGCGGATCGAAGCCCAGCAAAGGTATGTCCCAGAGGAGCTGTGCAGATCAAAGCCCCCACCTAAGGCCTGTCCCCAGAAGAGCTTTGCGGATCAAAGCCCCCACCTAAGGTCTGTCCCCAGAGGAGCTACGCGGATCGAAGCCCCACCTAAGGTCTGTCCCCTGAGGAGCTGCGCGGATCGAAGCCCCACCTAAGGTCTGTCCCATGAGGAGCTGCGCGCGTCAAAGCCCCACCTAAGGTCTGTCCTCAGAGGAGCTGCACGGATCAAAGCCCCACCTAAGGTCTGTCCCCTGAGGAGCTGCGCGGGTCAAAGCCCCACCTAAGGTCTGTCCTCAGAGGAGCTGACGGATCGAAGCCCCACCTAAGGTCTGTCCCCAGAGAAGCTGTGCGGATCAAAGCCCTCACTTAAAGTATGTCCTCAGAGGAGCTGCCCGGATCAAAGCCCCACCTAAGGTCTGTCCCCAGAGGAGCTGTGCAGGTTGAAGCCCCACCTAAGGTATGTCCCCAGAGGAGCTGCGCGGATGGAAGCCCCACATCTAAGGTCTGTCCCCAGAGGAGCTGTGCGGATCGAAGCCCCACATCTAAGGTCTGTCCCCAGAGGAGCTGTGCGTGTCGAAGCCCCACTTAAGGTCTGTCCCCAGAGGAGCTGTGCGGGTCGAAGCCCCCACCTAATGTCTGTCCCCAGAGGAGCTGTGCGGATCGAAGCCCCACCTAAGGTCTGTCCCCAGAGGAGCTGTGCGGGTCGAAGCCCCCACCTAAGGTCAGTCCCCAGAGGAGCTGCACGGATCAAAGCCCCACCTAAGGTATGTCCCCAGAGGAGCTGTGCGGATCAAAGCCCAGCAAAGGTATGTCCCCAGAGGAGCTGTGCAGATCAAAGCCCCCACTTAAGGTCTGTCCCCAGAAGAGCTGTGCGGGTCGAAGCCCCCACCTAAGGTATGTCCCCAGAGGAGCTGTGCGGATCAAAGCTCCCACCCAAGGTATGTCACCAGAGGAGCTGCAAGGATCGAAGCCCCACCTAAGGTCTGTCTCCAGAGGAGCTGCGCGGATCAACGTCCCACCTAAGGTCTGTCCCCAGAGGAGCTGTGCGGGTCGACGCCCCACCTAAGGTCTGTCCCCAGAGGAGCTGTGCAAGTCGAAGCCCAACCTAAAGTCCGTCCCCAGAGGAGCTGTGCGGGTCGAAGCCCCACCTAAGGTCTGTCCCCAGAGGAGCTGCGCGGATCGAAGCCCCACCTAAGGGATGTCCCAGAGGAGCTGAGCGGATCGAAGCCCCCACCTAAAGTATGTCCCCAGAGGAGCTGCGCGGATCGAAGCTTCACCTAAGGTATGTCCCAGAGGAGCTGCGCGGATCGAAGCTTCACCTAAGGTATGTCCCAGAGGAGCTGTGTGGATCGAAGCCCCCACCTAAAGTATGTCCCCAGAGGAGCTGTGCGGATCGAAGCCCAGCAAAGGTATGTCCCCAGAGGAGCTGTGCAGATCAAAGCCCCCACCTAAGGCCTGTCCCCAGAAGAGCTTTGCGGATCAAAGCCCCACCTAAGGTCTGTCCCCAGAGGAGCTGCACGGATCGAAGCCCCACCTAAGGTCAGTCCCCAGAGGAGTTGCGCGGATCAAAGCCCCATGAAGTCTGTCCCCAGAGGAGCTGTGCGGATCAAAGCCCGACCTAAGGTCTGTCCCCAGAGGAGCTGTGCGGATCGAAGCCCCATGTAAGGTATGTCCCCAGAGGAGCTGCGTTGATCATAGCCCCACCTAAGGTCTGTCCCCAGAGGAGCTGTGCAGGTCGAAGCCCCACCTAAGGTCTGTCCCCAGAGGAGCAGTGTGGATCAAAGCCCCAACTAAGGTATGTCCCCAGAGGAGCTGCGCAGATCGAAGCCCCACCTAATGTCAGTCCTCGGAGGAGCTGTGCTGATCAAAGCCCCACCTAAGGTATGTCCGCAGTGGAGCTGCACGGATAAAAGCCCCACCTAAGGTCTGTCCCCAGAGGAGTTGTGCAGGTTGAAGCCCCACCTAAGGTCTATCCCCAAAGGAGCTGTGCAGGTCGAAACCCCCACCTAAGGTCAGTCCCCAGAGGAGCTGTGCGGATTGAAGCCCACCTAAGGTATGTCCCCAGAGAAGCTGCACGGATGTAAGCCCACCTAAGGGATGTTCCAGAGGAGCTGCGCGGGTCGAAGCCCCCACCTAAGGTATGTCCCCCACAGGAGCTGCACGGATCGAAGCCCCACCTCAAGTCTATCCCCAACTGAGCTGTCCGGATCAGAGCCCTCACCTAAGGTATGTCCCCCAGAGGAGCTGCACGGATCGAAGCCCCACCTATGGTCTGTCCCCAGTGGAGGTGCGCGAATCAAAGCCCCACCTAAGGTCTGTCCCCTGAGGATCTGTCAGGGTCAAAGCCCCACCTAAGGTCTGTCCTCAGAGGAGCTGCACGGATCGAAGCCCCCACCAAAAGTATGTCCCCAGAGGAGTTGCGCGGTTCAAAGCCCCATGAAGTCTGTCCGCAGAGGAGCTGTGCGGATCAAAGCCCCACCTAAGGTCTGTCCCCAGAGGAGCTGTGCGGATCGAAGCCCCATGTAAGGTATGTCCCGAGAGGAGCTGCGTGGATCATAGCCCCACCTAAGGTCTGTCCCCAGAGGAGCTGTGCAGGTCGAAGCCCCACCTAAGGTCTGTCCCCAGAGGAGCAGTGTGGATCAAAGCCCCAACTAAGGTATGTCCCCAGAGGAACTGCGCAGATCGAAGCCCCACCTAATGTCAGTCCTCGGAGGAGCTGTGCTGATCAAAACCCCACCTAAGGTATGTCCGCAGTGGAGCTGCACGGATCAAAGCCCCACCTAAGGTATGTCCCCTACAGTAGCTGCACGGATCGAAGCCCCACCGCAAGTCTATCCCCAACTGAGTTGTCCGGATCAAAGCCCCACCTAAGGTATGCCCCCAGAGAAGCTGTGCGGATCGAAGCCCCACCTAAGGTATGTCCCCAGAGGAGCTGTGCAGATCGAAGCCCCACCTAAGGTATGTCCCCAGAGGAGCTGCGCGGATCGAAGCCCCAACTAAGGTCACGGATCGAAGCCCCAACTAAGGTCTGTCCCCAGAGGAGCTGTGCGGATCGAAGCCCCAACTAAGGTCACGGATCGAAGCCCCAACTAAGGTCTGTCCCCAGAGGAGCTGCACGGATCGAGCCCACCAAAGGTCTGTCCTCGGAGGGGCTGTGCGGGTCGAAGCCCGGCAGACAGCGAATTCCTTGCTGAAATAGGTACCAGCCTTCGCCTGCCTAGAGCACGAACACCTGCCGCTCACCTTGCTTACAGCCATCCTACCCCCGGGGAAAATAATACTGTCCGTGGTGGGTGCCCAGCTGGCAATGTCAAAATGAAGGCGGTCAGGTGTGTGAAATCACCTTTTTTCTTTTTTTTTTTTAACATCGTCAGCAACAATTGCGCACACACATTTGAGAAATGCAGTGACATCACATGTAAAGGAAACAAGAGTGCTGATTTATTTGAGAGGTACAAAAGGGAGTGGTGATGGACGGAGAATCTGAACCAATCAAACACTTACACCCAGTCACCAGATCTGGGTTTAATCCATCACCGTTCTTTAGCCCACTCTGCCACCCCAGTTCAGACATGGCCATATGCAAATCAGTCTGACCCTGTGCCTCATGGGAACAGTCCAGCCCGAACTGCCAAGCCATGCCCTCCCTGGACCGGAAACAAGCTTCCGAGGACCAGTTTCTGGCATTGCATCTGTCTCCAGCCCAGCTTGCTTGAATCCAGTGGCAAAGTGAGCAAGGTACTCACGTCTGAGCATACCCTGCCAACTTATGGCGAACAAAATTGTACAAAAGGGGGTGGTGATGGACGGAGAATCTGAACCAATCAAACACTCACACCCAGTCAACAGATCTGGGTTTAACCCATCACCGTTCTTTAGCCCACTCTGCCACCCCAGTTCAGACATGGCCCTATGCAAATCAGTCTGACCCTGTGCCTCATGCGAACAGTCCAGCCCGAACTGCCAAGCCATGACTTCCCTGGACCGGAAACAAGCTTCCGAGGACCGGTTTCTGGCATTGCAGCCGTCTTCAGCCCGGCTTGCTTGAATCCAGTGGCAAAGTGAGCAAGGGACTCACGTCTGAGCATACCCTGCCAACTTATGGCGAACAAAATGGTACAAAAGGGGGTTGTACCATGGCCATGTTTGAACTGGGGTGGCAGAGTGGGCTAAAGAACGGTGATAGATTAAACCCAGATCTGTTGACTGGGTGTGAGTGTTTGATGGGTTCAGATTCTCCGTCCATCACCACCCCCTTTTGTACCATTTTTAAGACAGACTTAAGACAAACTTAAGACAACATCCTAACTTAAGTCTGTCTTAAGTTGTGACTTAAGTTTGTCTTAAGTCAAACGTAAGACAGAGTCCTAACTTTACTACTACTAAATGCCTTCTGTGAATTCCAAAAGTAGTATGTTTAGGATTTTGTCTTAAGTTAGTTCTGTGAATCGGGCCCCACGTCTGTAGAAGACATAAATAAAATGCATATAAAGTGATGCTATGATGGTGCCTCACCCTGCTGGCTCTGGTCAATGCTTGAGGGGATGCGACAAGGGGGCGGAGTGTCATACTCCCACATGTGGTGACCGTGCAAATGCAAGGACAGGTTTTGGACACAGGTCATGCCTCCTGACAAACCTTTCCATTGGTGCAAAAGGCACTCGTGGTCCTGCTACAGGATGCGGGCGAGCACCGCCTGTGCGCTCCACCCTCAGGGAGCAGGAACCTGGTCTCACGCCTTCTCCTGGCATCTAAAGTATCAACAGCTCATACATGGAACGCTTGTGACCTCCACAAGAGTGGGTGTGTGTTGGGCTAAAAGGGGGCCCTATCTGTGAAATGGCAAACAATGCTAGTAAGTGCCAGCGTTCGGTGAGACCGGACTGAAAAGATATGGCATCCATTCAACATATAGGTTATAAGATAAATATTAATGATGCACTTACCTCCATAGCTCCTCTCCGCAGCAGCGATAGGTCCCTAACACTGGGACACTAACAATTGAAAAAACACACAACATAACATAACATACCTATTATAATGAGGACCGGCCATTGACCGTTATGAAGTGTGTATTTACTATTAGAACATTGGAATGTTGGGAGCTCATTGTAGACAATGGAGTGCTCCCTGTTTCTACGGGCCGGTAAAGGCCCGCAGAGCAACATTCCAATGTTTTACAAAGGCCTCTCGGAGCTCGAGGGGATTATTTCTTAGAACATTCTGCCCTCTTGTGGGAGAATGTTCCAATTGCCTTATAGCCCTTTGTAGCTGGGCTATACCAGCTATTAAAGGCCCGCTCCCTTGTTAAAGTCCCTCGCCTTCGGCTCGGGCCTTTAGCGCGGGAGCGGGCCTTTAATAGCCGGTATAGCCCGCTACGGCGGGCTATAAGGCTCTATTCGAACTCCACACACACTTTGATAATAGCATATGTTATAAAGTGAATCAAGGCAAATATAATTGCACTTTTTGTTTTTTACACATTCACTCGAAAGTACCTAACACACTACAGAGACTGGACCTCCTGATGCACCGGTCCTCACAAAGATAGTGATTGTCGGGTTCTGACAAGGTTAACCCACGCTAGGAGGACTGAGTCGGTTCCCACAGTGTGGGTTAAACATGATTGACTGATTGACACACAGACACACCACCGCAGTATTTCTTTGGTCAGGCTGTATGGTGCATCATTTCACGTCCCTTCGAGTGCTCTGCATTGCAATGCACGTGGGACTATTATACAACTTGAAGGTACTTGGAATCATCACAAATGCATTGTATGAAGAAAGCAATCATTTTGTTTTAGAAGTTTTACAGCAGTAGGCTGCTTTCAATGTTTTAGTCAAGATTCACATGTAAGCCAGACCGTTTGATTTGGCCGCTGCTTGTTTCTTTTCTGCAGCAGCAACCACGCGAGTATGCGGGTATGTGTGTTATGCACGAGTGTGCATCATTCTTGCAGTCCATGTGAACAAAGAGGGGTCCATTGAGTGAGAAAGGTGTGTGCGCCGCGAGCACTGTGTTTGTTCAAGGCTGCCCACAAACCTGTGTGACAGAAGGGGGCGCCTCATGCAGTGTGGAGGGGTGAAGCGTTATACCTACTTCCTGGTATTAAATGACAACAGCAGAGAATCAATATTATTTTCTTAAACCAGGGCCATGCATAAACTAGAAAGCACTTCAAATAAAAATAAAAATTGAGGCAAAATTCCAGGAAGTTTCGCCTCTCCATTAATCTGCAGAAAATGAACGACCACAGGACACACAACTTCATTGCAAGGACCTTTAAACTTTAAAAACAACACAAAAAAGCAACAGATGAAGAACATACAAACAGAACACCAACAAGGATGAGAAATGAAAGTCAACATCATCTTCGATAAAAACAGAACAAGTTCTAGAACAACTGAAAGCAACAAAGAAGAAACGAAGCGTGCTTGTCCTGAACCAAGCTGCCGTCTCTGGAGCCAGTTGGATTCGTCACGACAGCACGGAGCCTAGATTAATCCAGGGTGGTTGTCGTAGACATGATGAGAGAAACTCCTACAGTTCAACGAGTCCAACAGTGTCGAGACCAAAGAAACAGGGGAACCCCAAGACTTGCTCATACTCAGTTAAACCACTGGTTACCACGATGGATCTGAGTCAGTCGCTTGCCACATGGCTACTTTTCTCATGAATGCACAACAATACGACACTGCTCTCAGATGTAGGGTTCGGAGGCAGAAAACTGTGGAAAGAATGGCAAAAAGGAAAAGCAACCAATAAAATGTAACAATCTTCTCAGTTGAAGGGGCATTTAACCCCCCTAAAAGATACAGTGTCTCAAATTTAACCTGTAATTAAATACACTCTCCCAGCAGTTAAATGCACGCCCTCAATATTAGGAGTTTTTTTTAACCAGACAACCCTTTGGAAATGCCCAGTCAGCCATCCTTTATGGAGAGGATCAGCAGGAGAAGCCATCTGCCACCTTTGTAAAACTAACTTGTCTGTTGTTCAAACCGTGAACAACATTTTTCTAACATATTGCATTTGGACAGCACAGAGAATCACAGCCTTGGCCACATACAGCCTGCCATTTTTTTCATATGTACTTCCATTGCTAAACCTGAAGATGGCGCTGTCTCCTAATGACCTTAGAGAAGAGGAGAATGTTCAAAGTGACAATACAGACCCAGTGAGGTGGGCGGATACAGAGTCTTGCTTTCAATGGTACGCGGGGCGAGGAGTTCTGAAGCAAATACCGCATTGTAGTCTCTAATTCAAAACATGTTCCATCAGATATATCAAGTTACTAACATCAGAAATAAACCTTCTTTGTTAAGTCAACATTTACTACTGCTGCAATGTCTGAATGTTGTAGCCATCAATTATTCCCCATTGGACTTTTATTGTTTCAGCTTCTATCACTTACTTCAGTTAAAAGTCACTGAATTGAAACTTTTCAGCAAAGTGTAAGAAAGAACTTTGCTCATCTTGAAAGCCAAAAACTGCCATAAGTCACTTTAACAGACTTGGGTTTATCTTTGGTGTAAGTGCACTCGGTGCTTTACTGAGCAGGTAAACATTGGTAAAATGTCGCTAGGGGCCCGCAAAGCTTCAAACTTCGCCAATCAGGTTCTACAAAGTTGGTAAACTACCTTCTGTGCCAAGCTTTGCAACTTCCTATACGAGAGACGTTTGACACAAAAAACAGATGTACAAGTTCATTTTCTCATACATTCTTTGCGGGAGAATTTTCCTACAAAAATGTGCTTATGTGAATGCTTCTCCTGCGAAACCTTCTATTTTTTGAAAGTTAGGTCTCATCTTTTGTTTGTTTTTAATCTCACTAACTCAGTGCGTTCAAGAAGATTTTACATTTTGTAAAGAAAAAAAAGCTGTGGAGTAAAAACTTTGCAAATTCATGAGGACAACCACACTTGGATCTCTCCCACATGAATGAAGCACATTCAGAAAAGTAAGGAATACTTAACAAATAAGTCACAAACAGAAGAGTCGGAAGCTAGACAGACATTTCGCACATCTAAGCTTTTCACAATCATTTTGTTTTCTCCAAATAAAATTTATATTTATATATTTATATATTATACTTACACATCTCTTTATAAAAAAAAAACACAATGAGCTACCCATATGATGGGAAGAACAAAAAAAATACACACATCTCGATGAGAAGTAACACGGGTGATGTCCACAAGAGAAACACTGGATTGGTTGCGAGGTCGGCTGTTAAGAGAATGTCTAGAGTAGCACCAGGGGGGCGGGATCTTTCTCGCAAGGAGTCCTCCTACCGCCCCGCCCTCTCCACCTCATGCTCGCGCCACTTTAGTTTCCATTCAGAGATTCCACTGTTCTTGCACTCCCTGGCTCAGCAGCCAATGTTTTTATGCTACTACCGATCCTGGGCCATGGTTCTGGACTCCAGCAGGTGGCGCTCAATGCTCTGTCCGGGACTTCCAGGACATGCTTCTAGGTTTCATCACCGTCTGCAAAAAAAACAAAGGACAGGAATGTTTTGAATTGTTATCTTGTCTATTGGCAATATTGTGTTATTAGTGTTAATTACGGGGTTGTTTTATCCTGAGCACCATCTTTGCTACAGTAAGCACTGAGGTTCATTATTCTATGCCTGACCCTGGGCACCATCTTTGTTACGGTAAGTATTAAGGTTCATTATTTTATGCCTGACCCTGGATGCCATCTTTGCTACAGTAAGCATCAAGGTTCATTATTCAATGCCTGACCCTGGAGGCCTTCTTTGTTACAGCAAGCATTGAGGTTAATTTTTCTATGCCTGACCCTTGGTGCCATCTTTGCTACGGTAAGCATCGAGGCCCATTATTCTATGCCTGACCCTGGTCGCCATCTTTGTTACGGTAAGCCTTGAGGTTCATCATACTATGCCTGGCCATCTTTGCTACAGCAAGCATCGATGTTCGTTATTCCATGCCTGGCATTGGATGCCATCTTTGCTACAGTAAGCTTTGAGGTTGATTATTTTATGCCTGACCCTGGGTGCCATCTTTGCCACAGTGAGCATCGAGGTTCAATATTCAAAATCAGAACTATGGCGCCATCTTTCTTACAAGCAGGGGCCATCTTTCTTACAAGCATCAAGGTTCATTATTTTATGCCTGACCCTGGATGCCATCTTTGCTACAGTAAGCATCAAGGTTCATTATTCTATGCCTGGAGAAGTGTGGCTCAATGGTTAGAGCGGCAGACCCTGATGCAGAGGTCTGGCCCGGGACCAGGGTTCAATTCCTGCCTTGGCTGGTCTCGGTGGATCTTGGGCTCATAATTCCTCGGACCTGATTTCTCGCCTCGGTGCCTACTCTAAGCATGGGTCCCACGCTGCAACTCTGGGCAATAGCTTGCTTAGTCTCCACAACGGCCCCCTACAGCGCTAGGGATGCCTGGTTGCACCCTGGGGATGCCCAGGAGTGGACATTTCACGGGGAAAAACCAGGAAGGGTTCCCTAGCGGTATGAGTACAGCGCCAGGACACTCAGGAGTATCAGTGCGCTTTACAAGTACGGCTACATTTACATTTACCCTGAACGCCATCTTTGTTACAGCAAGCATTAAGGTTCATTATTCTATGCCTGACCCTAGATGCCATCTTTGTTAGGGTAAGCATCAAGGTTCACTATCCGATGCCTGACCCTGCAACATGGAAGCGTACTAACCAACCTTTACGGAGATCCAAGAACAGGAGCAGGAGTATGTTAATTCAGTTCATTTAGAGAAACCCAAAATGGTGAAACAAAAACCTTATAAGACTGTTGTAGTGAATAACCATTATATCAAAAAACCACAAGAGCAAAGATACCATGGTGAAAAACTGAAAAATACACCCCAGATCTGATAACAAATACTGGGTCTGAATACAAAACTTTAAAAAGAAGGGGGGATGAAAATGCAGAAATCAACCAGCATACCAAATAAGGAGAGTAAAGAAGAAAAAAAATCTAAAGGAAAGGGGAGCAGAAGGACAAATCAAAAGGACTGAGGGCCGTAGAGGGTATCTCTTGTTTACAGCAACTCACTAGTAAAAGAAGAATGTAAAATCAGGTATAGGTATAAAAAGGTCAATAAAGGACAGTCCTGGAAAATGAGACTTTGGTGTGAACTCCAGACCACACAGAGGAAAGCAGAGAAATCTAAGCATGTGCAAGAACAAAAAGAAAGTGGGGTCAAAGACATTTCCCAACTAACATGAAAGGCCATTGGAAGAGAGGGAGAGACCCACTGAAAAGAGGGAGACACCCACGGAAGAGAGGGGGACGCCCACGGAAGAGAGGGGGGATGACCGCGGTAGAGAAGGGGACGACCGCGGAAGAGAGGGGGACGCCCGCAGAAGAGAGGGGGACGCCCGCGGAAGAGAGGGGGACGCCCGCGGAAGAGAGGGGGACGCCCGCGGAAGAGAGAGGGACGCCCGCAGAAGAGAGGGGGACGCCCGCGGAAGAGAGGGGGACGCCCGCGGAAGAGAGGGGGATGCCCGCGGAAGAGAGGGGGACGCCCCGAAAGAGAGGGGGACGCCCACAAAAGAGAGGGGATGCCCACAAAAGAGAGGGGGACGCCCACAAAAGAGAGGGGGACGCCCACGAAAGAGAGGGGGACGCCCACGAAAGAGAGGGGGACGCCCATGGAAGAGAGGGGGACACCCACAAAAGAGAGGGGGGACGCCCACAGAAGAGGGGGGATGCCCACAGAAGAGAGGTGGTCACCGACAGAAGAGAGGTGGTCACCGACAGAAGAGAGGGAGACGCCCACGAAAGAGAGGGGGACGCCCACGAAAGAGAGGGGGACGCCCACGAAAGAGAGGGGGACGCCCACAAAAGAGAGGGGGACGCCCACGAAAGAGAGGGGGACGCCCATGGAAGAGAGGGGGACACCCACAAAAGAGAGTGGGTGTCGCCCACAGAAGAGGGGGTCGCCCACAGAAGAGAGGTGGTCACCGACAGAAGAGAGGGAGACGCCCACAGAAGAGCGGGAGACGCCCACAGAAGAGCGGGAGACGCCCACAGAAGAGCGGGAGACGCCCACAGAAGAGCGGGAGACGCCCACAGAAGAGAGGGAGACGCCCACAGAAGAGCGGGAGACGCCCACAGAAGAGCAGGAGACGCCCACAGAAGAGAGGGAGACGCCCACAGAAGAGCGGGAGACGCCCACAGAAGAGCGGGAGACGCCCACAGAAGAGCGGGATACGCCCACAGAAGAGAGGGAGACGCCCACAGAAGAGCAGGAGACGCCCACAGAAGAGAGGGAGACGCCCACAGAAGAGCGGGAGACGCCCACAGAAGAGAGGGAGACGCCCACAGAAGAGCGGGAGACGCCCACAGAAGAGCGGGAGACGCCCACAGAAGAGAGGGAGACGCCCACAGAAGAGAGGGAGACGCCCACAGAAGAGAGGGGGACGCCCACAGAAGAGAGGGGGTCGCCCACAGAAGAGAGGGGGTCGCCCACAGAAAAGAGGGGGGTCGCCCACAGAAGAGTGGGTGTCGCCCACAGAAGAGTGGGGGTTGCCCACGGAAGAGTGGGTGTCGCCCACAGAAGAGTGGGGGTTGCCCACAGAAGAGTGGGGGTTGCCCACAGAAGAGTGGGTGTCGCCCACAGAAGAGTGGGGGTTGCCCACAGAAGAGAGGGGGTTGCCCACAGAAGAGAGGGGGTCGCCCACAGAAGAGAGGGGGTCACCCACAGAAGAGAGGGCACACCCACAGAAGAGAGGGGACGCTCACTGAAGAGCAGGACACCCATGGAAGACCCTGGAACAGATGGATACGCACTTGCGTGATAAGCCCATGGAAGATGGGAGGCTTGGAAGAGGGGATGTCCAAGGAACAGGGCATGTCCAAGGAAGCAGGGACACCCGGGAAAGGCAGTGCTGATGGCCGCCTGGGGCCTGAAAGGTCAGCCGGCACACAAAAACCTCTGAACAGAAGTCCAGAGAAATGACCATCCAACAACTCACAAACCTGCAACAGGCGCTGGGTATTGACTTACTTCTGTCGTGTCACATTGTAGTATTCTAGCAGGTGCGAGCTGGCTTGTTCCAGGTTCCAGTCAAACCTCTCCAGGACCTTGTGACATTCTACTCGTGTTTTCAGGCCCAGGCAAAACAGCTGCTCCACCTGCCAAGAGAAACAGAAACCCCACACGGTCATGGAAGCAAGGCTTACAGTGGGACGCAGACTAACAAAGGGGGAATCTTGAAGGCCAAACCTTGATCGGAAAAATAACAGCCGCCAAAACAACATATCAGCAAACGCATATGTAGCATCCCAACTACTTGGCGCCAGCATCCTAGCATTGTTGTGAAATGTGACAAAAATGACCCATATGATCCGGACACCTCCTAGCCAGTCCCAGGGAAGGGAGTAGCAAGAGTAGAGATGCCACAAGGGCTGAGCCATGAGGACCACTGACACCAGGGGGGAGAATGACGGGAGCAGGTAAACCGGTGCTATGAAGAGGCGAACATCGTTTACATCGCATGCCATTACAACATAAGTCGTTACGACGCGTTGTTACATCGCATGCCATTACAAAGTAAGTTGTTACGACGACGCGTTGTTACATCGCATGCCATTACAACGTAAGTCATTACGACGGATTGTTACATCGCATGCCATTACAACAACGCATTGTTACATCGCATTCTATTGCAACGCAAATTGTTACAACGACTTGCTGTAGGGGGCAGAAGTTGTTGGATTTGTTAGATTTTCAATCCAACACCTACCTTGCCTACAGTTGTACACACTGGAGTTGGAATAGTAAATTATACTATTCCAAACTCCAGAGCCCCCCCTACAGCAAGTCGTTGTAACGACTAGCGTTGTAATAGCATGCGATGTAACAACGCATCGTTGTAACGACTTGCGTTGTAACGGCATGCGTTGTAAAGAGTGCTATTCCACGAAGAGGGGCAGGAGAATGGATGCTGCAGGGTGAAGGCAGCAGGAGGAATGGTGGCCGAGGGGCAGCGAAAGAGTTGCCACAGGGCAGGAGGGAGAGTTAAATGGGGTAGAACTGGTGGAAAGGGATGTTCATAATACCATGAAAAGTATTCTTGCTCCTAAAAGTAGGCAGCATAAGGCTTTAAGCTACACTTGCGGCTAAGAATTAGAGCGCTAGTAACTAGTCTTCCTTTGCCGGTTTGGATCACTCGAAGCCTGCCAGCCAGGAGGTTTACAAGCCCCAGGTATAGGAAATCACAACAATAGAGCA
The DNA here is from genome assembly GCF_964261635.1 of Lissotriton helveticus. Lineage (NCBI taxonomy): Eukaryota > Metazoa > Chordata > Amphibia > Caudata > Salamandridae > Lissotriton > Lissotriton helveticus. The sequence goes on along the minus strand of NC_136072.1, from coordinate 30,496,131 downwards.
GTGATCCTGCAGAGGCTGAAGTTTGCCATTTTCCTTTCCCTCATGAGTGAGGAAAGTAATTATTCTCTGAAACATTCGTGAAAGAAAGGTGCAAGTTGATATTAATGTGATGAACTGAGCATCTAAGTAGAGGTGTACAACCCCACTTATGAGGGATGTCATGATTGGCATGGTATTATGACTTACAAGTCCACCTTTGGAGCCAGAGGGAGGGAGAGAGACAGAGGGAGAGAGAAAGGAGAGGGAGCAAGAGAGGAGAGGAGGAGAGAGAGGGACGGCGAGGGAGGAGGGAGAGAGGGGGAGAGAGAGGGAGCGAGAGAGAGACAGAGAGAGACAGAGGGAGGGAGAGGGAGGGAGGGAGAGGGAGAGTGAGGCGGAGGGAGAGGCAGAGGGAGAGAGCAAGGGGGGAAGTGAGAGAGACGGGGAGAGAGAGGGAGAGAGAGAGGGAGATAGAAAGGAGAGGGAGCAAGAGAGGAGAGGAGGAGAGAGAGGGACGGCGAGGGAGGGGGGAGAGAGAGGGAGAGAGGGGGAGAGAGAGGGAGCGAGAGAGAGACAGAGAGAGACAGAGAGAGACAGAGAGAGAGAGAGAGAGACAGAGGGAGGGAGAGGGAGGGAGGGAGAGGGAGAGTGAGGCGGAGGGAGAGGGAGGGAGAGGCAGAGGGAGAGAGCAAGGGGGGAAGTGAGAGAGACGGGGAGAGAGAGGGAGAGAGAGAGGGAGATAGAGGGGGAGAGGAGAGGAGCGAGAGGGAGCGAGAGAGAGAGAGGAGGGAAAGTGGGGAGAGAAGGGGCGGGGGAGAGAGGGAGGGAGAGGGGAGTGAGAAAGAGAAAGAGAGAGGGAGAGAGGGAGAGAGGGGGAGGGAGAGAGAGAGACGGGGAGGTAGAGAGAGGGAGAGAAAAAGAGGGGGATCTGGAGAGAGAGGAGTAAGATAGGGAGAGAGGGGGGAGGTGGAGAGAGAGAGGGAGAAAGGAGTGAGAGAGGGAGAGACCGAGCGAGGGGGGGAGGGGGGAGAGAGAGAGAGAGAGGGGAGAGAGACAGGGAGAGAGCGAGAGAGAGATCTGACCCTTTATTTCTGATAAGAGTAACTGAGAGTTGACAACCTAAGGAGAGCCTTGAGATCTTCGACCGGCCTGCTCACGGTTCGGACAGACTCGTATGGGAAGCAGGTTCCTCTCTGCGCTCGCCTCTGCGCTACAGAACTCGACCACATTCTTTGCAAAACCCTTGGCTGACCACGCTTTGGTAAATTAGTTTGAACAAGTTCCCATCTTGGCTCTGGGACCCTGACTGGTGGTTCTATGCTTCCATAAATGTTAGTAGCTCAACACATAACACTGTGCATGTACTGTTGCCATGGTGATACTGTAGTAAGAGCCCCTCCGCCTCACCGTGGTACTGAATAAAGAGTTCCCACTATGCCGGCACCAGGAACGCGAGGATGAGCCGAAGAGCGAATACAGCCCATATCAAATGCCGTCTACTTACGGAGTCGCGACAAGGACATGACGTTACCTTAAGATACTGCGTGGCTTTCTGGACGTTCCACGCGTGGTTCTGCAGAGCCGCCTGGCACTCCTCCGTGGTCACCCCGTGGACCAAGTCCTGCACCTGCAAACGACAGGACAGATGTCACACAGCCAAGCAATGGTTGACCTACTAGTACTAGGCAGGAGGACAATGCCAGCACACTGACGCGTCATCGATTCGAGGAAACGAAAAGCATCACCTGTAAGTTGACCAGTATCCCATTCAGGCCACTTCCTGGTGTGGTCAGAAACCTCTCCTGAGCGGCCACTCCTTGTAGAACAGTGTCCCTACATTGTGAGACCTCTTTTCTCAAATGTCTTTGAAAAAATGATTTATAAGTTGAATGACAATGTACATCTTTTTGATCATATATGGGGTCCTTTTATAAATGTAAGATGATATTGGCTGTATAATGCATATTTACTATTCATAGGCTCTCCATTGATTTTCATATATTGTATGCATGACACTTCTTCCTGTTGTATTGATTTATCCTATACCCATGTAATGGCGGTATTTGTACCATTTCTTAATTTTACTTTTATTTTATTATTATTTTTTATTAATTATTTTCGTCACCAATGTCATTGCCCACGTCTTCCATTGTTTAACTGGTGTTTCTTTTGTTGATCATTGTATGTTTGATTTTGAAAAAACACTAATAAAGAATTGAAAACAACCTGATGCTATGGGGTAACAGTGAAGTCTGGACACATTGTGTGTGCTGCAAAACAAATTCTCTAGACCAGTGGTTCTTAGCCTTTTCACTTCTGTGCACCCCACTTAATCATTACTGGAACCTGGGGCTCCCACTAAATTGGAATCCGGGGACCCGCACGGAGTATTTACTGGGAGCCGATGACTCCGGCCTAAGAATTTCCGATAATCTGAACTGCAAACTGTCATAAACTACTTATTGTCCTTCCTCTTCTGTAGTTGTCTCTTCCCTACTGCTCAGCCAGGATGAACGCTGGAATGTGTGATGACGTCATAGAATTCTTGGGTATTTGTTTGTGTGTGGAGTGTCCGTTGGTGGATGCACGCGTCTATGGACGTGAACATCTATAGAGCGCTGACCTGAATGCTTTAAAGTTTTACTGCCTATGAAAGGACATAGTGTGGCTTCAAACCAGCCGGCCGACAAACAACCTACTGTGTAACCTGCTGTCATCTCACATTAAGAGAAGTGAGTTGAAGGCACGTGTGCATCCCGTTGTTAATCACAGTTCCAAACCATCCAGAACGCCGCAGCCAGGCTCGTCCTAGGGACACCGCGCCATGAACATATGACCCAACACCTACGAAGCCTCCACTGGCTCCCCATGGAGAAGAGGGTCACCTTCAAACTCCTCACCCACGCCTACAAATCCCTCAACAACATCGGATCCAAGTACCTCAACGACCGAGTATGTTTCCACGTACCCAAGAGAAACCTCCACTCCGGCAGAGGTCCCCCGCATCCGCTGAAGCAGAACCGGCAGGAGAGCGTTCTCCTACATCGCAGCCAGAACCTAGAACGAGCTCCCGGTCAACATCAGACGCTCCCCGACCCTGCACACGTTCAGGAAGGACCTCAAGACCTGGCTCTTCGACTGACTCGAAGCTGTCCCCTCCCGCCCCCCTCAGTGCCTTAAGACCCTCACGGCTGTGTAGTGCGCTCTATAAACCTCTGATTGATTGATTGATTGATTGAGTTTGAGCAGTCCTTGGGAGAACACTGACAGCTCTAGTTTGACAATACCGGCAACTGGAGAAAACTGGCAGCAACATTTTGACCATAACCGGCACCATTTAACCTGCGCGGGACATCAATACTGGCATTTCTACGGAAGCTTCAAGCTGCGGTACAGTACTCTGTTTCATGAAAAAGGACGCTTAGCCCCGTTAACTGTCACTGTGCATATAACTTATTTGCTACGAGCACTTAGTGAATCCCTGCTTGAGAAGTACGTTGGTGGAGCAGGTGACGACACCACTAACGTCTGTATCGGAAACATTGGTGAGTGCCTCTTTTGAGTTATTGAGCAAGTGTTGGCCGTTTACCATGCTCCGCGCAACCTTTGAATGGGCGCCACGAGCAGTGACATTTGATTGTGCGCCGCAGGCCCAATGTAAGCACGCGCATCTTGTCCTGCGTGGCCTCCATCTATTCTTCCGTGTTGAGTGCCCTCAAGGATCCTGGCTGATGAGGACGTTTGGGTGCACAGTGATGCCGGGAGCATCACATGTGCGCTAAATGCTGTGGGCCATAAGCCAAACCAGTTCAGTCATTTAATTCGAATAGAATCCACTGTTAACCACAGGAATTCCTGGAATATCAGCAAACAATTCACAGACCCTCATCAACCAAAGCACAGAGCAGTTATCAAACTGTCCTTTATACAGAAAGATTGGCACAAACTGAGCTAGGTATGAAAGTTTGAAGATTCTGAAGCATATGCAGGTGAAGCCCTTTGGTGATTCAACAGCACAAATACTTCAACTTAATGTACTCCTCCTGGTGTTACAAACTGCAGATGCCTCAGTCCCACTACGGAGTGTTTCTGACTCCGCTCTACTATACAGATTTAAGCCATTGTGAATCCAATGGTTACAGAGATTCACAGGGATAGACGAAGATCTGGACACGGATAGCTGACTTCAGAAGGCGGCTTCCAATGGTGAATGGTCAGCAAATGAATCCACTCCAAAGGCAATCCAGCGACTGATCAAGCTACGAAACCGTGGCGCACATACTCAAAGAAGCAGCAGCAAACCAGTTGCAAACTAAAGGTGACCCGAAATACACTCAGCAATACAATTGTCACACAATAAGAGAGCCATGACTCCAGGCTTTCAGCAAATCTACCTCGGGCATAATCGGCTCACTATAGTTACAATACCAGGGCTCGGTAATCGAGACATACTGAGTGAATCGGTTGAGTTAAATTTGATTAGAGTAGCACTCAAGAATATTTAAGCACACGCAAGAGAATCGGCAACTTTATGCATACCACAAGATTGGAACTGGCATCCACTGATGTCCAAGTCAGCCGTGCACTACGTTACGAACGACGATACAAAATCTTTCAACAGATTAAACCTTCCACTGAAGTGAGATCATCTCAAATCCCACTTGTTAAAGCAGCACAACTATTTCAAACTGTTTACCTCGCTCATCACGGCCTATTCAAACCAGAAAATAAATATAGGAAGCGGTATATTCTTTTAATCAATGTATGGGGATGTGGCCATGGCGCCGGGTCACTGCTTGCACAGTAATTAAAGATATGTGGTTCTTGGTAGCAATGGGTTGAGTGTGTCCCTTTCACTGGCCGAGAAACGCTGATTAAAATTGGAATAGACCATCAAATCTCACATGCCTTACAGCCCTGTTTAAATGGGTAGTAGAGCGAACCAATCGGGCTGTTAAACATGCCTTTAATGTGAGGATTTATTGTTAATGGTGCACCATGGCTAAGCAACCCATATAGCGCCCAAAGAGCTTAGAATAATAGGCCTAGGCATGTTTTGATGAACCGAGTGCCTGATGGAATGCTGTATGGAGAGAAAATGTATGTGCAAGACCTTCGGAAGAGGAGAATCCTCATGATCAATCGCACCATACAAGAGGTTACGACTCCATTGATGCTAGAATTGGTTGCCTAGCCAATGTCGGTGAACTTGTGGCTAAGAAGTTAGGAGAAAGAACTCGGTCCCGCCTTAAGAGAGCCTGTGTTGGTCCAATCAACGAAAGGAAAAAGAACGGCGATTCTGCTACAAGAAAAAAAGGGGAGGAGGAGGCACGTGTCCATCCACTTGGTGAAGCCGTAACACTTTGCTCATCTAGTACAGCCGACCAAAAAGACTGTCAGACAAGTATTGTTTTTGAAAGAACCTCCAAATGCAGAGCAATCTGATCCAAGCATAAATCAACAAGTGGTAAGCACTGCAACGCTTGAAGATGCAGCAGTGACACCATTCGCCCCAGTACTGACGCCTGTGTCTAAAAAACACTCAAAGCTTATTCAATGTAGGCACCAAAAATCCACCGGTCACTCGGAAATGTCAGAATGTGAAACATTCACTGCTCAATTGCTGATGAACAAAATTATAGATTTGAAATATCGGTCATGCAGACATTTGGCGATACAGACGTGTGGAGTTAAGATGTGCAACCGAAGCAATAAGATTCTCTGGACTTAAGACTTGACACCTTTGACACCAATTTAATTCATATTTGGCTGACCATGGTGGAGTTTCTAATTCAAATTGTGCATGGAGAATACATTCCTCAAACTGAGGATCCAGATTTAGTTGGCAAGCAAGAAAATCTATATAGAGCCCGTGAGAGCACGTCAAATAAGTCTACAGTCAAAATAATCACCACCCTGCTGCAGGATGGTGTCTACTTAGAGAACTTGACTTACCACATCCTAAGACCAGAAGAGAATGTACAAGTGCTGCACACCCTTAACCTGAACGTAGATCTTATCACAAGGACGTTTTGCTAGTGACTAGGATAGGGGTAACTTAAGAAAGGACTTGAAGATCCACAATCGAACATCATCGTACCACGGATAATTACAGAGACGAATATTGCCACAATCTATTCGCTGATTGGTTTCTACATGTCTCAAACACTCCTAGGACAGTTTCCAGCAGAGTCAATGGCAAGGCAGTGCTGTGGCAATGCAAGAGAGATAGACTCAATTTGTTAAAAAAAATTCCTTTTTCAAACCACCGATTTGACCCGGCCGCTTACTTCTATAATCCGAATCACACAAGCCTGACTCGAGTGTTTCTTTGTTGACACAAAATGAATTTGCCTACATTTTTAAATCCATCCGTAAACAGAATCAATTCACTCTGGTGATTACTGGGCATGCAGTGTTGGGGAAAGGAGGGGTGGCAAAGTAAGGGAACATACACTCGTTCCTACATGCTATTATAATAAAAACTGTATTTTTTATGACACTATTCAATAAACAAGATTTGTTTTCACAGATATTAGAAAAATACTAATGACTATTGATCCTAGAAAAGTGACATACAATTCCCAAATTGAAAGAGGATGAGAGTGATAAATTCTGAATAAATGAAAGCTCAGACTGCCAAGGGTACTTTCAAGAAAGTAACAGGTGAGTCCAAAGGAACACACCTTTGGAAGATGCCCAGACATGAATGTCAGACTTGCCAAAGCAGCAGGGACGTAGTTTCGTCAGCAAGATGAATTTGTTTGGGAAGGGGGAGCCGGGGGGTCTAGGAGCAGTAGTTAGGGAGGGGAGTGCGGATTGTGAGGGGTACTTATAACTGAATATTTTGTAAAATAACCATTTAAAGACCCTTAAAATAGACAAGAGTGTGTTTGTCTGTGTGTTTTTGTCTGCATGTGTATGTAAAACTTCCAAGTGAAATCTGATCAATACCTCTCCATACCAAACTTAAAGCACCCGTACTCAACTATTTACTATAGCCTTATAGCCCGCCGTAGCGAGCTATACCGGCTATTAAAGGCCCACTCCAGCGTTAAAGGCCCGAGCTGAAGGCGAGGAACTTTAACAAGGGAGCGGGACTTTAAAAGCCGGTATAGCCCTGCTACGAAGGGCTATAAGGCTATTAGAACATTCTGCCAGTAGAGGGCAGAATGTTCCAACAAATAAAACAAAGGCCTCTCGGAGTTTGAGGGGTTTAAATTCCTTCGGGCTCCGAGAGGCCTTTGAAAACAACATTGGAATGTTGCTTTGCGGGCCTTTACCGGCCCGTAAAAGCATGGAGCACTCCATTGTCTTCAATGGAACTTCCAACATTCCAATGTTCTAATACAGAATACATTTATTAGAGGGGTGTAACTCTCCAAACACCCCCTAAAAGTAAGCCTGTGCTAGGGGGAATGCTAGTAGAGGGAATGCCGGGTATGGTAAAGTTCATGTTAACACATATAGCATCGGAAAAGTGTGCGATAAATGGTCTGAGGAATATTCCAAGTCTTATAGCAGAATGCACTGAGTGAAAATGGATTTTTCCACTTTCAGAAAAGACATCATATGCTCTTAAAATTGCCCCAGAAACTTTACAAAACTTTATGTTTGAGCTGGAACAATACCAAACTATATTTGCATTGCGATCTTGTTTACAGCTTTTGAATTCGTATAGTGCCATGGAACCTAGTCAACAATTTCGTGATATTTGAACCGTAAGGTATGAGTGATCAACAAAAACATGGAACACCCTGTACTCAACCTACGCTTTAGCCTTGGCGCAGCTATTTGTGTTATCCCTATTTATCCTATATGAAAAAACACGCATTACATAGTCAATCTGTGGATTCTTTATAATCCCAATAATTTTTTTAAGTATTGAGGGGTGTTTATTTAACAAATAAATGAGGTGGTGTAAAGAGTTTGGGAACGCTCTTGTATATTAATCCTGGAAAATACATCCTCACGGAACTATTTATTGGAACAACAACCTACAGTGGATTGTTCCACGCGCCAAGGAAGGTGAAAATATTTTCATCGTCGGACAGATCCGACCTCAGGTACTGAGTAGTAACTTCCCCTTGGTAGAACAAATCGGGAAACCAAAACAAGTCTGTGCCTGAGGTCTGTCAAAGTAGTAGTGATTCAGCGCCTTGTACTAACTTTTGAGACAAATTTATAGTGATTTATATGACAAAAGGCTACTAGTTGATTGAAGGGTCAAAGACACGAAAGGGGCCTCAAAGAAAATACATGCGTTTCGTAACAATAAGGTTGCTTCATCAGGGCACAAATAAATTGTCAAAGAGTTATCTACAATGTTATGCAAATAACCAAATGTCATACACAGAAAGTGACCATAAACCAATATTAGAATGAAATTGGAAGCCAACACAAAAAAGACAAAGTAAAAAAAATAAAAAATAACATTATATACAAATACAATTTATTTTCTTCAAAGTTCTTAAAGGTTATATATCGTAGTTACAAATCAGAGAAATAAGTCAAAATAGGATGATGAAGACACATACCAAAACTACCAAAATTCCCCACCATTCAAAAACAAGAAATACCAGTTATATCAGAAATACCCAAGTATGAGCAGTTTAGTAAAGATGAATGCCATCTGTGTATCTCGTGATGCTCACAAAAGGAAAAAAACAAGAAGAGAGATCAGAAAAGATTTTTAAAAAGGGTAAAGAAAAAAGTGGGGAAATTAGAGGCACTAAGAGAAAACAAACAACTGAGTCCCTAAAACAACCTATAATTCGGTATGTTAAAAACAATTTCTCCCAAATCCTTAACATACGCAGATAGACCCAGTGCGTAAGAATATTTATTACAAAACCATAACGTAATAGGGAGTATCGCTAAACGGTTTGGTAACAGTTGCTGCTGCCCCCCAATTATGTTCTACTCTTGTTATCAAAGTTAGAAGGATGAATGGCGGAGTAGGTCCTGCCAAGATTCGAACCTGCGACTACTGGGATATTCCCTAGGTTATCATAAGACTGTAACTAAATGTTTATTTTATGACTATATTGTTTTGTAAAATGCTAGAGTCTAATAAGATGCAGATTCATAGTGCTGCATCCATGTTGTACCAGCAGAATGTTTCAGTCACAGTTCCCTTCAGAGAAAAAAAAAAAACAAGACCAAGGCTTTAAAGAGAAAAGGCAGGAGCTATTACACTTTCATTGTGTGTCACAAAATTTCAAAGTGTTCAACTACTAGACAGCTAGAGCATGTATGGCCTCTGGTTCTAACTAAACAAGCAATTGATTTGGAGAAAGATCAAGTTTAGTCATCTCATTTGATGTAACTTGGTGCAAGTACTGGATTAGAAAAGTTAATAAAAAATAATTTTGGATGTTAGAATCTGATGTCACAGGTGACCACCAAACGCAATCAGAGAGCAACCATCTCTCAAATAATATACAGAGCAGGAAGAGGAAAAGCCGCACTTACCATTCTGATTTTTTCAGAGGGCTTGAACCCATCGGGCCCGTCGTAAACAATTTTCTGCAGGCTGTGCGACATCTTCACGGGACACTTGAACCCAGAGTTGCTATTGTTGGACGAGAAGTTCGCTTTAAAGTCCGACTGTTGCATCATGGGTCGGACGGTGGCGGTGGTTATGGTCCTGGTGGCCGCCTCGTCGGGGCTTCTCGCCTCCTTAAAGAACTTCTCATACTTGTCCAGGTAGGGCGGCCGCTCGGGCAGCAGGTAGTAATGAGTGTTGCTGACTTTCTTCCCATCTTTCACAATGGGCAGGATGCAGGGCCCCTTGGCGCACTCATTGCCCTGGGCCTGAATCACCTTTGGGGTGGCGTATTTCGGGTCGGAGGCAAAGCTCTGGGTGGTGGGCATGGTCTTCCCGGGCGACGTGGAGAGGTATGCCCCCACAGTCATGGAAGCGAGGTGGTTTGCCCTCTGCTGCGGTGAACCCACCTGCAGGGGCATGGGGCTGGGAGTCCTAGATGAGGGCTGGGATAAGGGGTCCCTGGGCGGAATCTGGGGCGGCCGGAACTCCTCTCCAAGGAATGCCGGGGAGAGCTCCCCCGACCAGCGGCCATGCTCGTTCCTCTTGACTGGCCTGGGCGGGATGGGGACGCGGGGTGGGATTAGCGGCCTGTCCTCAGATAATGTTAGGGTAACGTTCACAAAGGATGGGCTCAAGTTGGGGCTCCGACTGGGCGGCACAGAGGAGGTCAGCGGTACATTGAGGCGTTTCATGCATTCCAGCTGGAGCTCCTCAAAGATCTCTGAAGTCTGTATAAAGCTAGCTGGCTTCACCTCCTTGGGAGGGAGAAACAGGTTATCTTCCACCACTTTAGCCCTTCCCGCGCCCTTCTCTCCTCCTGGTACAAATGCATAGTTTGTCTCCCCCTTTTCCTTAGTCTTTTGGAGGTCTGCTAGTCCATAATTGGACCTCTGAGCCACCAAAACATCAGAGCTGTTTATCGAACACACTTCAATGTCATCCTCGTCCTGAGCCACGTCGTCGTAGGCCGGCGGCGGGGGCAAGGGTTTGGAGTCCCAGTCCACCACCGGCGTGGGATGCAGAGGCCGTGGGAGGGACCTGGAGGGGCTCTGTGGGGGGGTCTTGTCCAGCAGAGAGAAGGCCTCCATGGCTAACTTGGCCAACGAGGGCGCGGTAAGTTCCACCACCGGAGAAGGAGTTGATGGGCTCAACGGGCTGATCTCCTCTCCAAAGTCGATCAACGTCACTTCCGACGAGAGAAACCCGGGGCTCTTGGCGCCACAGGGCTGCCGGTCGATAATTTTTGTGCCGGCCACTCGCGCGGAAGGCTTGATGAGCTTCAGTCCTTTCACCGGGATCTGCTTCTTGAGGTAAAGCTTCTTCAGCCCTGACGAGACGGTGTCCTCGTCCTCAATGACTGGGTCATAGGAAGGTCCTGGAACACAAAGAGAAAACTTGAGACACTGGGGAAAGCGAAAGACACATCACTCACCAGTCAATCACACAATTGTGCCCACTGTCTAGCAGAGTTTCTACAATCATTCTGAGCACCCTTATGTTATGATTAAATGCAAATACAAACAACGCATTACATGGTTTTCTGTAAATTTCCAACCAGGCCGCACACAGTCCATTAACTTAAAGAAACTGCTTGTTTTTGCGAGTTTTGCACTTGCATTATTAGCACACAGTGTAGCCAAATTGAAGGTCAAATTTGCCTTAAGTGCTGCAGTCCAATGTTGGTGAAACTGTTCTGGGTGTTGGTTGTGTTCCTATTAAGAGGGAACATGGCCTTGCATTTTGGGCTGAACTGCCCGGGTCAGAGAACATGTAAGACACTTTTGTTGACCGTATGTCCCATTTGTCTAATGGCACAGTGATCATAAATTAATTTTGTGGATTATGACACTCTTTGGTGAATAGAACTTAATTCAGGTATGTGGAAGGTAGACCTGGTGTAGGGTGCTGGTGGGTATCGCCCTCTGATCAGGGGCATTGGTTGAGAAAAAAAGGAAGAATGCGCTGTCTACATTTAGATCATCGTCCCCGCCAAGTACTCCTGGAGAAACGTAAATAACTTAAAACACTTCTGTAGTTTGTAGATTCTTGAATAAAGTACTTTATACAAGTATCTACAGACTACATAAGTGTTTTAAGTTATTTACATTTCTCCAGGTGTGCTTGGTGGGGACGCTGATCTAATCGTAGACAGCGCCTTCTTCATTACAGTGATCATAAAAATAGTGGAATGGAATGGGACTGGCTGAACACGACTGGTAAGTACGACTACCAAAGGAAAATAATTTATAACTGGTGCCTTTTGGAGCTCAGAGGATACAACAGTCCTATTTCCCAACATATATTTTTGAAAATCTCAACTTCCCAGACTTTTAATGGATGGTCTGCGGAAGCATTCGCGCAGGCCCAACGCTGGAGGGTGACTACCATGGCTACAGGATGGGTGCTCAGTGACTCCAATCTATCTCTAAGCGTATATCACCAAAGCGCGGTTAAAAAGCCCACTGTGTGGTGATACTCAACTTTTTGACTGCTCAGAGTGAAAGGAAGGTAGACTTTGCTTGAAGAGTTGGGGGTCCCCTGGAAGACATCCATGCTTCCTAGTAGATTTTTCAAGTTGTGCCCAGACATGCCAGATGTTTTTGCTGTGCCCGGGTGAAAAACTCCATGTAGGGCCCCACACCACATGTTTTTTTAAAAGTCCACTTTGATGGCCATCTAGCCTTCAGGAGGGGGCTTGGGCGGGGAAAGCTAGCTGTTGAACCTTTGCAGAGTTAGACCGGTGAATCTCAACGCTGGAGGTTGCATTTTCATCTGTATCAACAATCGTAGCCACCAATGTAGTAGAACAACTATCCCATTTCCTACCTCTGCTTGCTTAATGATATGGTGTTATATTCCATAGGTGCATTATGGGCAAACTCACTTTTGACTAACGGATTCTTACCCCTGATGAAGGGCTTGTCCCAAAATGCATCGGGATTTGTAAATAATGCAAAGTTAATTCACTATCAGCATGTGATGGTTCAACAAGACAAATATGAATTCTTCAAACAAAATAAACGAAGACCTTCATTACAAAGTAGAGATGACTGTATGAACATTAACCCGTTGACCGCGGAGCAAATTCCACTACGGTGCGGTATTTTTAATCAGTGGGCGGGATTTGGACTGTCCCCGGCCGTCCTCTGCACACACCCACCGTGATGTGGGATGGCTCCCGGCCGTCCTGAGCACGGAACGGGTTAATTACTTTAAGGAATTGCACTACTACGCTAACCAGGATTGCAAAGTGGGGAAGTAGTTCTTGTCTAAGACAACGCTGTTAGTATGGTGCTATTTTAATATTTCTGTGTCATGTTGCATCACTGTACCTGCTAGCATCAGTATCACTGCCTTCTCAGCTGCTCATCTCCACAGCAGCTCGAGTCTGACATAAGCTTTTTCGCTCACGCATTGTAGAGAAGTGTTTGTGATGCATTACTCACAAACTGCTCATCTGTCGTGTGAACAAGTCCCTGTGACCTCAAAGTTTTAGTATCGCAATACTTGCAAGAGGGCCCTTTACCCTACCACACTCCCGCCACATATGAAGACCTGGCTCGAGAGACGCGTGCTCCTACCTTGTAGGTCACCGAACAGACTGTAAGCCACTCACAAAGAATTGAAAACTATCTGCCTCAGTGGTTTGCTGCATTCAATAATCTCTTGAACATCCCACAAGTTGGCTTTAGGCCTGGCCAGACTACGAAACTTGTAGTTACCTCAGTACTTGATGAACTGCGGATGTAGGTAGATCGCAGAGAGGTCAAGCATTGGTTCTCCTCGGCCTCGCCGCAGCATTTGATACCATAGATCATTTTATCCATCTTGAAAGAGCCAAGACATCTGAGCTACAAGACTGCGCTATAATGCATCAAATCATTTGTGTACGCTGTCGCAAAACAGTCCCTTTTCACTCTGCGCACTCTTCAGCAAACAGCATCTACTGCGGAGTTCCTGAGAGCTCAACATTACCTCCTCTCCTTTTTAGCATATATGTGGGTACCACCAGCCTTCGAACCACTAAATCTGGGGTCCAATTACACTTGTATGCCGACAACACGCAGTTTTTGTTCGCACGGACATCAAAAGTTGACAAATCCATAAAAGTGATCAGCATTCAAGAAAAACTGTTTTGTTCTCAGGTGGATGGCTGACATTTTTATTAAATTGAATCCCTCCAGGATCAAAGCATCAATCACATAGTACTTTATGGAGAATTGGGAAGGCCTCTTTCTAACCAAATGTTATGGGTCCTACGCCCTCTCCTATGAACTCCTTTAAAAATCTGGGAGTTTTACAGGATGCAACTGTACCCCTTGAACAACAAAACACTAAGGTCGCCAGGAGGCGTTTCTGGGTTCTTAAGTTGTTAAGAGGACGCTGCATTTTTAACCCTCTTCGTCTTCATAAGCAATTGTCCAGACTCGCTTGGACTTTGCAAACATATGCACCTTAGCTTGTCAATCAAACAGATTTGAAGATGACAATTAGTACAAAAAGCAGCAGCATGCTTCACAGCCCAGTCAGGAACCATATCACTCCCAATTGTCTCCAGCTGCACTGGCTTCCCGTGGCAAAAATAATTCAATTTCTTTGGCATAAATAATTCAATCTAAAACCTTTGTTAGCTCACTTAAAGTGATGCATAGCCATGCGCCTTTTGCACTGTGCTTGTGAAATATATTGTAATAAAAAAAAAAAATCTTAAAAGGGCTTAGCCTTTACTTTCCAATTGTTTGTCTGCTTGCCACTCTGTTTTCCTTTCTTTCTGTTGGTTGCTGCACACTATTTCCTATTGGGTTCAAGTTTCTCTTCATATTTTTATCTCATCAGTGGAGCCTGGACCAAGTACTCCTTCCTTTGAACTTTTCATCCACAATTTTTCTTTCATGGACCTACTTTTTTCTTCGCGATCAAGCGTGTTTGGGGACTTCATGTTGTTTGAGCAGCTGTGCTCACAATTTGGATTCTTTAAAACATCCAGCTTGTATGGTGATTGAATGTTTGTACTTGAAGGTTTCTCATTGCAAACACGCTCACAGAATTCACTCAACTACAGAATTTCTTACTTGGAGTTGTTCGAATACTAAGCGACTTTGGTGACTGCATTTAGAGCACGTTTTTATAGTTACATGGAGAACGCATGTAACTGTTACACTGCTCACAGAATTCAGGTTTGATTTTTAACAGTTGCTTTTTTAATCACTTCTTCATTTTGAACACCACGAGTTATGAATATAAAATGCATGTTCTTTCATTTCTTTGCAGAGAGAAATTTTTTATCTTTGCAAGCATATTTTCATATGCACAAAAGCACTGCATGCAATACACAAATCATTTGAACAGGAAAACATTTCTCCATTTGGTATTAATGCTTTTGCCGTGAGACTTCTGATGTAAACAATCAATGTTTTTTTGTACAGATCTCATTGTTTGATACAAACGCTTTCATCAGTTAGTTCAGGGCTGTACTTAATAATTAGCAACTTCACATTACTTGTTTGTGCTACACAACCTTTCAAGATGAATTCTTGACTTTACAAATAATTCTTTGTGCTATCGCGTACTTAATTTTGTGGCGTGTTTTAGAACATTCCATACAGTGCGGGAGATAGCAATAGGTAGATAACTTAATTAGGAACCTCCTCTGGTTTCTAATGTAATATACTGTGTATCTTAATGAAAATGCTTTCGGTATTTTATCTCTTTAAGGTGCTTTTTTTGGTAACATTTCGATTATGTTTCTCTGTATAAAGACCATTTCAACGTTTGAAACCGGGCATGGAACTGTGTTGTGTAAAACAATCCAAAACAGAAACATTTATATTCTGCTCTTACTCATTTTAACATAACTACGAGCAGATTTATTGATTTTATGCACCCATTGCATCTCAATCCATTCGCCAGCAGACTTCCAACAGAAAAAATAAATATTGTATGCATTTAACACATGCAGTGTGTCAGTTCAAATTGTACGCCTTTATTTCGATGTAGAACTAATCTTTCTTTCCTTATACGTTCATATATTTTTGGTCGTCTCCTTTCACCTACATTAAATTCACTTCATGGCCAAATTAGTAATTACTATGACAGGCTCTGTAATTACACACAAAGCATGAACTTTTCAAAGACAAAACCCGCATTTGAGTTGCGGCGTCACTGTAACGTATGGTGAACTGTGCACATCACAATGTTTATAACTCATTCACTGTGAGACTTCAGAAACTGTCAACACAAATGACAAGATCTCTTCACAGGAAAAATGCAGCCAGCCTTTAACACAATCTCAACAATGCTCGCTTTCGACATCTTCTCTTTGAGGTTCAATGCAGATGGTTTAGATACTGACAGTCTGTGTCAAGTACAATGCAAGCATTGTTGAGAATTGTGTTAAAGGAGGGAGGCGCTTTTTCTGCGAAAAGATTTTTTTCACTTCTGTCTACAGTTTCATACGTCTTGACTGTGAGAGGGCCATAAACAGTGTAAAGCGCCCAAGATCACCATATCTTAACTTGACGCTGAGACTCAAATACGGGTTTTGTACTTTGAAATATTCGTGCTATGTGTGGGATTGCCTAGTCTGTTAGATTAAATACTAACTATTAGTAGAAGTGCCCAGCATGTGATAATCACATTGCTTGCTAACGGGATACAGCTTTTTAAAGTTTTTATATTGAATGTGTTTTTTAACATAATCTTGCAGTTTTAATTATTTATTGAATTATTGCTGCTATCTCGTGTGCATTGAGCACATTTTCACTAAATGAATTGATTTGCCCCTGGTATCTATGTCTATGCACTGTGATTTTCTCCCTCCCCTCTGCTACGTCTACTTTGTACTGTCCCGGTGAAATTGCTATGTTCTCATGTTTTGGCAACCTTTTTCTTTTGAATTTGATGTCCCTGTATTGTTTGGGTCGCTTAATTTTTATACTGCTTGCTCTTTTGTTCTTGAATACTTTTATGGTCCTAGTGACCGAAATAAAGGTTTTTGAAATACTAATGTGGCCACTGAGTGCATTTAATGTAGGTGAAAAGAGACCAAAAATATTTTAACGTATAAGGAAAGAAAGATTATTCTACATAGAAATAAAAAGAGTACAATTTCAACTGACACAGTGCATGTGTTCAATGCGTACAATATTTTTTTCCATCTGAAGTCTGCTGGTGAATGCGTTGAAACGCAGTAAACGTTTAAAATAAAAAAATCAGCTAGTAGTTATGTGTAAAATGGGTACGACAAAAGATAAACATTTCTGTTTATACCTGTTTGGCACTACATATCTCAATGCGCTCTATTTTAACACGTGAACTGCTGCTTTCAAACAATGAAATGGCCTTTATTCAAAGAACCGTAGTTGAAATGTTACGAAATGAGAATCATAAACAGATGAAACAAAAACAGCATTTTTTATTAAGATACAAAATACGTTACACTCAAAACCCAAGGAGGATTAAGTAATCTACCTATTGCGGTCTCCGGCGCTGTTTTGATACTCTAAAATAAGCCACAAATTTAAGTACGAGATAGCACAAAGATGTATTTGTTATTTGTCAATTCAGGAATTCAGCTAAAAAGGTTGTGCAGCACAAACAAGTACTGTGAAGCTGTTTATTAATTACAGTCCTGAACTTCCTGATGAAAGCGCCTGCATCAAATGTTGAGGTCTATGAAAGAAAACATTGTGTTTTTCCGTCTGAAGTCTCACGGTTAATGATTTTATACGAAATAGCGAACTGTTTTCTTCAAATGATTTGTGCATCACAGCTCAATATGATACTTTTGTGCTTGTGAAAATGTGCTTGCAAACAAATATTTTCTGTCTGCAAAGAAACAAAATGGGATGTATGATGTTACAACGCAGGCTATTACAATGCCTGCCTTTACAACGCGGTTTTTACATCGCAAACCTTTACATCGCATAGCCCTTAGAGGTGCTGGATAGTGGTAAGTATAATTTTCTATTCCAACTCCAGTCCCCGTGGACACTAGGGAAGGTGTTGGATAGAAAATTAAACGTATTCCCTATCCTAGAGCGCCCCCCAGCGCAATGCGTTGTAATGGTTTGCGTTGTAATGACCGCGTTGTAATGGTAGTGCGTTGTAATAGTTTCGTTGTAATGGTTGTTCACCAACAAAATGACATGTATGTTATATTCTTAAAAAGTGGTGTCCAAAATTGAGGAGTAATTAAAAAAGCAACTGTTGAGAATCAAACCTGAACTCTGGGAGCAATCTAACAGTTGCATGCGTTCTCTTTGTAACTACAGCAAACATTGGTATAGCCAACAGGTTTCACCTATGCAAAATCTATTGGCTTTGTCAATGTTTTTTTTTTACTTATTTACATGTTGCACAGCAGTTGAGCTGCTGTGCAACATGGCTTAAAATAAACAAAAGGAGTGCGATATGATGCTGCAAGCATTGTTGTTGGAAATGGCCCATTTTGCAGGGTTATCCTCAAACCTTTTGCTTCTTCCTCCTGTTTTTTACTGACCTGTTTTTATTGGTTTTGGGACGCTGGGCACTTTACCACTGCTGATCAGTGCTAAAGTGCATATGCTCTTTGTGTAAATTGTGTTACGTATTGGTGTTTCCAAGATTGGATATTTGATTTAATTGTTAGTCCCTAATAAAATGCACTGAGTGTTTCAGGATCTGTAAATCAAATGTTGCTAGTGGGCTGCAGCACTGAATTCTGCCACCCACCCAAGCAGCCTGTAACTATAACTCAGGCCTGCCAATGCAGAGCCTGTGTGTAGTCTGGTACTGCCAGGTCGACTTGACAAGTGCACACACTGGCCAGGCCCTAACCTTCCCTTTTCTTACATGTCAGTCACCCCTAAGGTAGGTCGAAGGTACCCCTGTGGGCAGGGTGCAGTGTATGTAAAAGGTAGGACATGCACTGGTGTGTGTGGAATGTTCTGATAGTGAATAACTGCCAATTTAGATTTTCACTACCTGTCCCTGTAGGACAGAATGGGGAGTTTGTTTATAACATCTTACAAACATAACTGGCCCTGGGAGTAAGGTGGAGAAATAAGGTTTAGTATGCCTGAACTCAGAATCTAAGGATTCATATTTTAGTGAAGGTGATTTTTACAATCTGTGTTTAAAAATACTACTTTTAGAAAGTAGGGATTTTTTTGCTCAGCCATCTAGTGGGCCTCTGCTGGGTTTGTGGATTGACTGTCTGGGTTTTGGATGACAGGGGCTGGAGAGGAGCAGAGGTTCCAGAGAGTCTAGGTGGGTCAGGAACAGGCTGAATTGACCTGAGCTAAACTTAGAGTAGGGGGAGGTGATTTCCTTTCACCTGAATGGGCCTGGTCTGCCTCTGACAATGCCGTCTCCACCTCCTGCCAGGAAGAGGCAACAGAGAGGGCACAACTGGTTCTGGCTGGAAAAAGACACTCTCTGCTTGAGAGGACAAAGGATTTTGGGCTACAAAAAGTGGGTCCCAAACCCCTGAACTTTAGAACTCGCTGGAATCAAGGAACCTGCCAAGAAGAAGAGCTAGAATAGCTGCCAGGAGGAGTACTGCCTCTTTGCTGTTTTGTTGCTTTGTTGGTTTGGCCTGCAGTTGCTGCTTCTGCCTTGGGCAGTGAAAGGACTAGACTGAACTTTCTTTTCTTGTGCTGAGTATCTCCAAGGGCCTGAAATCGAGCTGGCCTCCTGGTATGAAGTCTCAGGGACTGCAAAGACGTCATTAACCTCTGGGTGCCGCTTCTGGAACTGCTGTTTCAGTTCCCACAAAGAAGGGAACCGTCAATGACTCCGTCACTGGCTCTGTGTGCTGACGGCATTGCAGACTGCAACGTCTGCAACCCGCACCGCTACCCTGCTCTTACCGAACGATGACAACCGGCTCCACTGAGCTGCTGCTTGCACGGTGACCTGTGGGCAACGCAGTCTGCACCGCCTCGCTTCACTTCACCGTCCTGGTCTCACCGACACTGTCGCTGCTGCTGACTCGACCGTATCGTGGTTGGGGGCACTGCTCGTAAAGTTTCACGACGCACCGCT
Source organism: Lissotriton helveticus (assembly GCF_964261635.1). NCBI lineage: Eukaryota > Metazoa > Chordata > Amphibia > Caudata > Salamandridae > Lissotriton > Lissotriton helveticus. The sequence goes on along the minus strand of NC_136072.1, from coordinate 30,476,576 downwards.
CCACACAACCGTCTGAGCTGACCGACACACAAGCACCCACAACCTGCCAGCACCGCTTCAAGCACCGCCTCGCCCTGCACCGTAAGCCTTGATCTCACCTACGCCATCTGGACGATCGTCACTGAGCCGCTGCCTACATCGCATCGAGAGAACACTGCGCCCTGCACCGCTTCCATTTTGCAACACAACCGTGATGGTTGCCACGACCGGATCGCACCCCCGTGTAACCCGCAACAAGAAAGGTACTGTTACAGAGTCTGTTCACGCTTTTGCTGGCCCGTATCGACGCGGTCGCCTGGTACTGTTAGACTCTGTTGTTTTCAGCATCACGGTAGCCCCAGATGGAACTACCGACTCGTACAAACTGTGCTTTTGAGGAATTTCTGCAGTTTAGAAGACATCTTGCAAAGTATCTATTTTTCAAGTACTGCATTGTGGATTCTTTATCATTTTTGGTCTTGTCTTAAGTATATAAAATATTGGATATTTATCTAAACTGGTGTGGTGTCCTTTTGTAGTGCTTACACTATATTACTGTTGGTTATGTGCAAATGCTTTACACACTGCCGCTAAGATAAGCCTGACTGCTCGTGCCAAGCTACCAAGGGGGTGAGCAGGAGTGTAACTCCCTTATCCTGACTAGGAAGAAGGGTCCCTATTTGGACAAAGGTACATACCTCTGCCAACTAGAGACCCTCATTTCTAACAATTGTCAGTGTCTTAGCTCTTTTTTTTTACTTTAAGCCATGTTGCACCCCAGCTCAACTGCTCTGCAATATGTAAAAAACATTGACAAAGACAATAGAATTAGCATAGGCGAAACCTATTGGCTTTGCAAGTGTTTGTTTTACTCTTAGTTAAAAATCCAGTCAACCTCACAATCTTTACAATCGTTGGGTAAATCTGCTATACGTTCCAAAAAGTGTACCCTTTATTATGGTGACTTCGCTTTTTCTTGTGCAGCAGGTAAAAAGTGAAACACTACCTAACCAACTGTTCCCAAACTCCTCTGATTAAGTTCAAGAAAAAGCTAAATAATTTACTTTTTTAAAGCACTTCATAACCAGTCTTAGATGTTCCTTCCTTTGCATTATCTTGAGTTAACTGATCTAGTGCCAAGAAGCAACAGAGATCACTTTAAAAGCACCTCTAGCATAACACAAACAAAAACATATGGCGAGGCACTCACAGCTACTCAGAAACTGAAACACTCACAAACACACTGCGAGCCACTCTAAAATATTTTTTTAAAACATTCTGTGATCTATTCTCAAACAAAACCACTTTGATTCAGCCACTAACAGCACAGTGTAAGCTGCTCAAAAACCACACCATTCTGTGAGGCACTCATAAACAAAATGAACCACTGCAAAATGTTAGAAGAGTGAAAGAAAAAAGATTCTGAGCAGAGGCTGAGAGAACCAGGCTACGCGTGAACAGAGGCTGCATCTCTTCTTAAAAGGGGAGAGTGCAGTCATCAGATGAGGTTTTGGGCACAGAGGGACCTCGGGGGAGGGGATGCTGTGAGTGCAAGGACCTGCTTTGGGTGGAAGAGTGCATGGTTCTGTCTTCAGGAAAGGAAATGACTATGAATGTCTGGATATATCTGCGCAGAAGGGCTGTAAATGAGTGGACCTTTACCTACTTAGGGAAGCTGCAGTGAAGGCTGTCAGGAAGGGCATTAAACACATGGTACTGTCTCTGGTGATGGTCTATTCATGCACAGACCAGTCTCAAAGGCCAGTGGATGGAAGGCCTGTTCCTGGAGAAGGACATTCAATAAATGCACGGTCCTGTCTCCGGTGAAGTGGGACTCTGAGTGCATGGACCTGTCTTTGGGGAGGGCATTAAATGCACGGTCCTGTCTCTGGGGAAGAGGCGTGAGTGCACAGACCTGCCTAGGGATGGGACTCTGAATGCATGGACCTGCCCTTGGGGAAGGGCATTAAATGCACGGTCCTGTCTCAAGTGAAGTGGGACCGTGCATGCAGTGACCTGTCTTTGGGGGAGGGCATTAAAGGCACGGTTCTGTCTCCGGGGAAGAGGCGCGAGTGCACCGACCTGCCTGTGAGACGGGACTCTGAGTGCACAGACCTGCCTAGGGATGGGACTCTGAATGCATGGACCTGCCCTTGGGGAAGGGAATTAAATGCACGGTCCTGTCTCAAGTGAAGTGGGACCGTGCATGCAGTGACCTGTCTTTGGGGGAGGGCATTAAAGGCACGGTTCTGTCTCCGGGGAAGAGGCGCGAGTGCACCGACCTGCCTGTGAGACGGGACTCTGAGTGCACAGACCTGCCTAGGGATGGGACTCTGAATGCGTGGACCCGTCTCTGAGGGGGGACATTAAATGCATGATACTGTCTCAAATGAAAGACAATTAATGCATGTACGCCTCAAAAGAAGGTCATCGGATACAAGACCTGCTCCTCAGGACGGCTGTGAAAGCATGGACCTATCCGTGGCGGAGGGCATTAAATGCACGGTCCTGTCTCCGGGGAAGAGGCGCGAGTGCACCGACCTGCCTAGGGATGAGACTCCGACTGCCTGGACCTGTCCTTTGGGGAGGGTATTAAATGCACGGTCCCGTCTCTGGTGAAGTGGGTGTCTGAGTGTATGGACCTGTCTTTGGGGAGGGCATTAAATGCACGGTCCTGTCTCTGGTGAAGTGGACTCCGAGTGCATGGACCTGCCCTTTGGGGAGGGCATTAAATGCACGGTCCTGTCTCTGGTGAAGTGGGACTCTGAGTGCATGGACCCGTCTTTGGGGAGGGCATTAAATGCACGGTCCTGCCTCCAGGGAAGGGGCGCGAGTGCACAGACCTGCCTTGGCGTGGGACTCTGACTGCCTGGACCTGCCCTTTAAGGAGGGCATTAAATGCACGGTCCTGTCTCCGGGGAAGGGGCGCGAGTGCACAGACCTGCCTGTGGGACGGGACTCTGAATGCGTGGACCCGTCTCTGAGGGAGGGCATTAAATGCACGGTCCTGTCTCCGGGGAAATGGGTCTCTGAAGGCATGGACCTGTCTCCGGGGAAGAGGCGCGAGTGCACCGACCTGCCTAGGGATGGGACTCTGACTGCCTGGACCTGCCCTTTGAGGAGGGTATTAACTGCACGGTCCTGTGTCTGGTGAAGTGGGTCTCTGAGTGCGTGGACCCGTCTCTGAGGGAGGGTATTAAATGCACGGTCCAGTGTCTCCGGGGAAGAGGCGCGAGTGCACAGACCTGACTGTGAGACGGGACTCTGAATGCATGGACCTGTCTTTGGGGGAGGGCATTAAATGCACGGTCCGTCTCCGGGGAAGGGGCGCGAGTGCACCGACCTGCCTGTGAGACGGGACTCTGAATGCGTGGACCTATCTTTGGGGGAGGGCATTAAATGCACGATGCTGTCTCAAATGAAAGACAATGAATGCATGTACGTCTCAAAAGAAGGTCAGCGGATACAAGACCTGTTCCTCAGGACGGCTGTGAAAGCTTGGACCTGCCCCTGGGGGAAGGCATTAGATTGACAGGTCGGCCTCTGTTGAAAGGAGTGAATGCATGGGAAGGGCGGTTCTCGCGGGAACCTGAAAGGTCACAAACCTCCCCCGTAAGGTCATGGAGGCGCCACCGCCTAACACCTGTGTGGCTTGTTCCAATCAGAGCCTATCATAGGAGGTCATGCAGGGCAATGCAGCAAGCACCACTGCATCACTCAAAAGGGAGCATGCAGGCATGCCGTGGCACACCGGGTACCTTGAAAGAGGGGCGCTAAATGCGAACAGAGAGCGCAGGAGCAGGGCACAGGCCGCACGGAGCGTCTGAACTTACTCTGAACCAGGATGGCCGGCTGCGGTGGCCGTGGCGGTGGCTCGCCTGAGGAAGGAAACAGGAAGCACAAAAAAGGGCGGAGAAAGAAACAGGATGGGGGAAAGGAAGCAAGAATTAGTAGGCAAGAAACAATGCAAGCAAGCCAAGAGAAAGTCACAGGCCAACAGAAATGAAAGAGATAAGAGGCCAAGAGAAGAGTGCACTGGCTATCCTTCTGCCAGGCAGCCTTATCTGTGAAGGGACGCTCTAGCCAGAGATCCCTGGTCTGCCTGACTTCATGCATAATGTCCATTTCTGAAGGGCCATGTTGTCCACTCCGTAGATTTGCTATCAGTGAATTTTGGGGGGAGGGACTTTTTTTTTTTTTTTTTTTTTTCCCCAAAAACCTTTATTCGAGCAAGCAAAGGAAAATACAAGAATGGGCCTACAACCTCACGGGCTGGCCGCTAATAGTAAGGCACAATGAAAGAGGCAGAAAATCATTCCCGTGGACAGGCACAAGTCAGGTACCAAGCATTACTCCAAACATAGTACAGAGCATATTAATTTTCTGTTTTATACATAAAAACAACAAACACTAAAAAAGGCGAATGCACAGTAATCAAGGTCAGCCCAAATACCGGAGGGGATGGTCAACAATCAGGAGAACATAACACGAGCCATAGGGCTCTGACAAGGTCGGGGGGGGGGAGCAGCGGGGAGAACCGGAAAATCACAGAGCAGTATGAAAAGGTTTCGGGAACGCCAGCCTAGGGAGATAGGGTAACATCAGTAGTGCCAACCATGGGAGGGGTACAGATATCCCCACGATATTCATTCCACTGGCCCCAAATCTTCGTCCACGCCCTGGGTCTGCCCCTGGCCACATATACGGTCTTCTCACGAAACATGGACCAGTCCATGTTATCCTCCCATTTCGAGACCTCAGGAGGTTTGGACGCGCCCCAGAGTTGCGCAATGTCCCGTTTTGCAATCATGTATCCCAAGGTCGCCCATCTAGTCTGGGCTACAGAGTAGTCGGTGGGTTCCCACACATTCAACAGACACCGTCGTGGCTCCGGCCGCAGGGCCACACCAGTCACAGCAGTCATCACCGCAAGCACAGCAGTCCAGTAGGCCGCCACCACTGGGCACTCCCAAAGAATATGTAAAAAAGTAGCACTCAACCCACAACCACGCTTACATAACCCATCCGGGGAAAAGCCCATTGTCACCAAACGCGTACCAGTGACATATACTCGATGAAGGATTTTAAGTTGAACCAAACGGAGACGGGCAGGGATGGCTACCTCTTTCGGAGAAGAGAGTGCCGATTGCCAATCCTCGTCGTCCAATTCCAACCCATCGCCGACCCAAACCTCCCGAAGTCGGACCAATAAGTCTGCCCGATTATTGATCAGTTTCTTATAAATCAGGGAAATGGTGCTATCAGGCAGGTGGCCATCAAGGACACGATCCTCGAGGGGGGAAGACTCGGGCAGGGTCTCATCAGGAGTCAGGACTGAGGCGAGGGCGTGTCGGACCTGCAGATAGCGAAAAAATTCTCTACCATTCAAACCGTATTCCGCCTGAAGGGTCTGGAATGACTTCACACCACCTTTCGAACAGACATCCCCCACCTTACATATCCCAATCATATCCCAGCGGTCGAAGCCCTTAGTAGACCAGAGACACCCCAATCGTTCAGAGGCATAAAGCGGTGTCGCCAGTGTCATTCGATCCTCCCATCCCAAACTCACATTCGCGGCTCGCCACACAGTGACTGCAATCCTGGACGGGCCCACAAGATGGCGCCCGGCTGATCTAGAATAAAGCGCTCTATTAAAGTCCCCACCCGGCAGCTGGAGTCTATCCATCTCAAAGGCAGGATTACGACCCGGTGAAAACATCACATGATTAATGGCCGACAACTGGGAAGCCCAATAATATCTCTTGATGTCGGGGAGCGCCATGCCCCCGTCATACCAAGGGACGGTGAGTTTCGCGAGGGCAATACGTGGACGCCCATCCCAGATCAATTGCCTTTGAAGACTCTCGATCTCCCAGAAATAGGTCTTGGGGATGTCATCATAGGAATTCTGGAGTGCATAAAGGAACCGCGGCAAGGACATCATTTTAAACAGAGCCGCCCTGCCCAACGGAGACAAAGGGAGCTTACGCCAACGGGCCACGTCCAGTCGCAGTCTAAGCAACGGGGGGAGGAGATTACGCTCAAATCGGAGCGAGGAGTCCAACGTAATGAAGATCCCTAAATACTTGAAGCCCGACTGGACCACCTGGATAGGAAGTCTGCTCGGCAATGGGGGCAAAACACCCGAAAGAACATACACGCAGGACTTGGCCCAATTAATAACGAGGCCTGAGTTGGCACCAAATGAAGTAAGAACATCAAATAAAACAGTCAGAGATTTACGCGGGGAGGTGAGATATAAAAGAATGTCATCCGCGTAAAGTGAGACGCGGTCCTCAAAGTCCGGTGACCAACGGATCCCTTTAAGCGAAGGCTCCCATCGAAGCCAAGCAGCTAACGGTTCCAGGGCAAGAGCGAAAAGCAGCGGAGACAAGGGGCAACCCTGACGGGTTCCCCTGCCAAGGCTGAAAGGGGCCGAAACTCTACCGTTTACCACAACTTGTGCTAAGGGCTCAGCATATAATAACTTCACCCAACCGATAAACTCAGGCCCGAAACCAAATTTCTCAAGAGCCGCCCAAAGATAAGGCCATTCCACAGTGTCAAAAGCCATCGAGGCATCCAACGATGCCAAAATGGCCGACTCCGTCAGAAGCCCCGCCTTCGCAATCGCACCGTGGAGACGACGTAGGTTAAGAGCCGTGTTGCGATGCGGGATAAATCCGGATTGATCTGGATGGACCAAGTCATTAATGACCGTCAGGAGGCGGGTCGCCAGGAGCTTAGCCAATACCTTGGGCTCAACATTCAGCAGGGATATAGGTCTATAAGATGAACAAAGGTCCCGCGGCTTACCATCTTTGGGGATGACAACTATTGTGGCCAGACGCTGATCATATGGGAGAATACCCCGTTCCCGGGACTCCAGAAACATGGCACGAAGATGGGGCGCCACTACGTCGGGACGTAGCTTGTACAGTTCAATTGGCAACCCGTTCGGGCCCAATGCTTTGCCCGAACGGAGTGAACGGATGGCAGTAGCTATCTCATCAATAGTAAAGGGGGACTCCAACGCTATACGATCTAAATCGGAAACACTGGGCAGAGCTATATCGCGTAACAGAAGGAGAGAGTCAGCCACATCCCTCACAGACACAGGGGTATAAACCACACGAAAATACTCAGCAAAACATTCAACTATTCCAATCGGGTCCGTCACACTCGCACCACTCGATGACTGAATCACGGGCACCACACGATTAGCTCTCTCCTTCTTATCCAACCATGCCAGTAACTTACCCGCTTTGTCCCCCACATCATACAAACGACCCTGTTGCTCCCGAAACATCAGTTTAGCAGCATCCGTGACCACAGACTTATAGGCAAATTGTTTCAGACCCAGGGCGTGGAGTTTCGCAGACGTGACACCCGATTCCAAGGCAGCCTCCAGCGCAGCAATCTCCCCCTCAAGGTCCACCACCTCCCGATTCCTCGCCTTCTTAGCTTCAACAATAAAGGAGAGGGCCTGCCCACGAATCACCGTCTTAAAGGCCTCCCACAGGGACACCGCGGAGGAAACCGACCCCTCGTTATCCAGAAAATATGCGTCCAAAGACTTAATCAAAAGGCTGCGGGTCTCGGGGGAGGTAAGGTACCATGGGTTGATAGGAGCCACCCGGCCCACCGCCTCCACTCCAATCTCAAAACGGAGCCAGAGCGGAGAGTGGTCAGAAATGCCCCTGGGGAGGTGTACAATCTCACGCACCGCCGGCGACTGAGCCGCAGGCATCAGGAAATAATCCAGTCTAGACAGACTCCCATGGGCCCCAGAGTGGAAAGTGTATTGAAGCTGAGTAGGATGCATAAGCCTCCAGCAGTCCACCAAGCCAAATGTGTCCAAAAACCCACCCAACCACTGTTGGGCCACAGGAGTATCTCTAGGGGGGTGGCGATCGTGTAGACCGGAGAACACAGAATTAAAATCACCAGCCATAAAGAGAGTACTATCAGGGAGGTCCAACAACACACGGCCCAAATCGGAAAAGGTAGAAGTCTGCAGGCCGGGGGACACGTAAACAGTAAATAAGGAGAGGGTACTACCCTCATAGCGACCCACAAGGACAGCATATCGCCCCCGATCATCCAGAATCACATCATCAATAGCCAGGGGGAGGGAAGTCTGAACAAGGATACCCACACCCCTAGAACCCGAGGTAAACCCCGAATGTGCTGCGAGGCGATAGCCCCACCTATTCATCGCATGACAAATATTGCCCACCAAATGAGTCTCCTGCAGGAAAACAATATCCGGAGATAAACGGCGTATACATTTCAACACCACACTCCGTTTGATACGATCCCCCAGACCGTTAACGTTCCACGAAACAAATCTCAACCCGCTACCCCCCATCCCACCCAGCAACGCCAAAACCCCTCACCAATGAGCATGACACAAGAAACATCATCAAAGACAGGATAGAGTTGCCTTGAAAACAAAACACACAAACAACGAATTTCCCAACCACCCACCCCCCAACAAACAAGAGAACACCCCCCACCCTGCACCCCTGCAAAAAGCTAAAAAGCCACCCCAACCTGCAGTGTGCCTGTCGCCCAAGAACCCCCATTCTACACAAAGACCCCGGAGGAGGAAAGGCTCCGTCCCACCCGCCACCCCGAGCAAGACCGATAACGAGGGAAAACACACAACAAATCACGTAAACAATAGAGGAACGTAGGCATACAATCCTGGAAAGAGTTACTCAAAACAAGGCCACCAGGCGTAGACGAAATGTTCAGCTCTCTACACCACCTTCAGCACCGCCCGGGTGGGCAGCGGACTCAGTCTCAGGAGGTCGGTCAGGCAGAGAGTCCAGCCAGTCATTCACAGCATCCGGCCGATCAAAGAAAAAAGTTCGGTCATTGTACTCAACCCGCAGCCTGGTCGGAAAAAGCATAGCATAGCGCAACCCCATGTCCCTAAGACGCTTCTTGGCACCACGAAATCCCATTCGCTGCTTCTGGACCTGTTGGGAAAAGTCCGGATAAAAGTTCACTGTGGCATTCTCACCTGGCTTACCCTGGCCCCCCGGAACACGATGTGCACGCTCCACAGTGAAAAATTTACTCAGTCCAGATGGAGAGAGGTGGTTTTGGATCAGGTCCTCAACTAGGAGATCAACCGAGTGGGGTTCTGGATTCTCCGGAACACCAACCACGCGAACATTACAGCGACGTGCCCTGTTCTCAAAGTCTTCCAAGCGCCGGGTCATGAAATCGTTCACCCTACGGAGATTGCCAATCTCCGTCTGTATCTCCGAGACGTCTGCCGTGAGGCTGGATGATTTGAGGTCCAATGATTTCACCTTCTCATTGGTTTTTGATAGATCGGCTCGAAGTAAGTTCACATCAATGGCCACGGTGTCAATTTTGTGGGCCAAGGTTTCATATTGTTGGCCTATCGTCTCCCTCATGCCAGAAATGGCGCCCATGATGTCCTGCAGGGAAGGCTCAGTTGACGTGTCCACGATGTGGTCAGACGCGCTGGGACCGGGCAGGGCAGCTCCGGGGGACCCCTTCGAGTGGGTATAACGGTCCATGACGTTAGATTGGACCGGACCCCCGCGCAGAGGTGTCTTCGTCTTCCGTGTCTCCCGGTCCCCTCTGCCCGCCATTTTGGAGACTGCGTCACAAGGAGATTCACCAGGTTCAGCGGACCGGGCACCAGAAAGTAAGGCCTCGGGACCAAAGGGCCGCAACAAGGGTACCACTAGGATAGAGCCAGCCAAATAGGAGAATAGGCCAGCCAAAGGACCGACAGCCAACTCGTGCCCCGGACCCAGCCCTGGCCAGACTCTCTCGCCGATGTCTCAGTCTGAGGCAGAATCGAAACCGAAACTTAAGAGGGGGACCCTCAAGTCCAATCCCCCTGCCGTTGTTGTTCAACTCCAAGACGGCCACTGAGCCTCACCCAGTCCCGGGCGCACCTCAAGGGCGGAGCCCAAACGTTCGAATCACCGTAACTCCGGCACCCGGTGTCGAAATAAAATTCTGAAAGGGCCAGGTAGATCAGCCCAACGTCCTCTACACAAATCCTCGTGAAAAATCAGGATATGTTCAGGATATTATGCCGGGAGCGGCGGGGGTCCGGGGAGCGCTGTGCTCACGCGGCCATCTCGGATGCCCGCCAAGCTCCTCCTCTGGGGGGAGGGACTTGAAGTTGCAGCTGGATTGACAGAAGCTGTATAGAGGTGCAATACAATACAATGCATTCCTAAAGCGCACAGGTACCTCGGAGGAGGCGTCCCGGCGCTAGCAGAACAGATAACCCACAAACCTTAAGAGAAGACAGTATAAGGGGAATGTTCATACAAGAATCAAAGAGTAGAGTTTTTAGACCTTTTCCAAAAAATAGTTTCAGACGGGCTGTTCTCAGAACAAGAGGAAGCGCATTCCACAACCCAGCAGCCAGAAAAGCGAAGGATCTATCTTTTAAACTGGCCTTCTGTATCCGATGAGGTTTACAAGGTTTAAGATTGTTATGTAATGCTTTGACAACAGGGCGGTACAAAAGGGGGTGGTGATGGACGGAGCATCTGAACCAATCAAACACTCACCCCCAGTCAACTGATCTGGGTTCAATCCACCACCGTTCTTTAGCCCACTCTGCCACCCCAGTTCAGACATGGCCATATGCAAATCAGTCTGACCCTGTGCCTCATGGGAACAGTCCAGCCCGAACTGCAAAGCCATGTCTTCCCTGGACCGGAAACAAGCTTCCGAGGACCAGTTTCTGGCATTCCAGCCGTCTTCAGCCGGGCTTACTTGAATCCAGTGGCAAAGTGAGCAAGGGACTCACGTCTGAGCATACCCTGCCACACTTATGGCGGCCAAAAGCGGTACAAAAGAGGATGGTGATGGACGGAGCATCTGAATCAATCAAACACTCACACCCAGTCAAAAAGATCTGGCAACAGGACAGCAACAGGCTTCTTTTGAGAAGGGACCAAGAAACAGAGGGCCAGGGCCACCATTTAGGATTTTGAGTAAGGAGGGGTAGAGCTGAGCTGGTGCCCTGGAACCCGTGTGACAGAAGAGGAGAGCTATACAACTCCTGGCAGATGCCAAGGGGACAGACTGGGCACCTGTGTTCAGAAGAGTCCAGCCATACTGATGCTGGCACTGCCATGCTGGTGCCCTGGACACCTGTGGTCCAGAAAAGGACAGCCACATAGCTCCTGGCAGACGTTGGCACTCCCAGACAGCAAGTTACTTACGTTTAGCTCTTCCTTGCAGCTGCGTCGGTCTCGCCAAGCTCAAGTCGACTCCCAGAACATCAGGTGGGTCCATGGGATTTCCCAGGTACAGCCTGAGGAGAAAGGGAAGGGCAGAGCCAGGTTATATGAGGAACAAGGACAGAAAGTACATCACCACTTGAGCAGGATAGAAAGCAGGTGTTTGGCGGTGCTTGTACCCCCACCTGCCATTACACCCTACAGCAGGGTTAGACAGAGATTCAATCTGAACAGGAAGGATAAAAGCGCTGTGTTAGTCAAGGGAGAAGCGCGTGCTGTTGGATACTGCCATAAGCCTCCAACACGAAGAGACAGAGTTTGAGCTGCGTGGTATAAGTGCACAACAGCTGCATACGACCGACGTCCAAGCTCAACACAAGCACAAACATTCAATCAATGCAAGCAAAGTCCCTGAACAAGTCAGTAAAAAGAAATTAGGGGGAGCAGAGGAGGCAAAGCGCTGAAAAGCATGGGCTGACCCAACAGCAAAGAGATAAGAGGCCTGGATGACGGAGTCCCATTCAAACGGAAATGTGTTGTAACTTGACGTCTTCTGCCCACCGGTTGTTCTTGTGTTTTGATGCTGTGTTGGTCACTGCACCTGCGTGATGTCACAGCGTTCTACCTCTAGACTCTCAGGTGAGATCTTCAGAAGCCGTCCAGGGACTGGGCACCAACTTCACGTGCCTGGTGGGGCACCACCCCTATGCCCCCATCTCCCATCTAGCGTACCCAACTAATTTTCAATAAATAATCCCAGGTGTGCCTGCAGCCTTCCAGCAATCTACTGGCTTTGTTACAACAGGCCCTAAGCGTGGAAATTCAAAGTCCTGGTTCTGTCACCTTCAAGGCGGCCATGCTGTGATCCTCGTCATCTCCTCCAGTGGCCTGCTGGCACAATGTGGGGTACAGCCGAGCCACGTATCATGCCATCACGCTGCCACCAAGCAATTCATTAAGGGGCCATAGGAGACGCCTGGATCAAGCTGCCTCTGTGAAAAGCAGGTAGGAGCCATGGGGAGGCAGGTAGGACAGGGAAGCGGGGAGCGGTGTGAGGCAGGAGGGAACATCAGGCGAGTTGGAGAAATAGAATGAGGCTGAGTCCTGTTGGAAGTCAGACAAGATTAGCAATGAGCCACTGGAGGGAAAAGGTAGCAGCGAGGTGCGCGAATGGCGAAAGAAGAAGCTGAAAAACTAGCATGGGGCGGAGAGATGCAAGGAGAGGGCAAAGCGGGCAGCAGGGCGGATGCAGAAGGCAGAAGCAGGAAAATATGTGAGAATGGGGGGGCAGAAGCAGAAAGATGCTGGGAGAGAGGAGGGAAAAGCAGGTGAATGCGAGTAGACGGAGGAGAGAGAAGCAAAGTAGGTGGTGGGAAGGGGTTAATGCTGGGGGTAGTAGAAGCAAGAAGGGACTAAGCAGGTGGGTGCAGCGGGGGAGGAGGAGGTAGATACAGGGACTCAGGATAGGGAGAAGCAGGTAACAGTAGGGAGGCAGGGGAAAGAGCAGGCAGGTACAAGGAGGAGGGAGATGAGATGGAAAGGGGAAAGCAGATGAGGAGGGTGGGTGTGGAGGAGAAGCTGGCAGATGAGGGCAGGTACGAAGGAAAAGATGCTGGAGGTGTGAGGCACAGCAGGTGAATGTGGAGGCGGGGGAGGGAGAAATATCTATATGATGATCGCAGGCAGAGGAGGCCAAGGGTACAGGCGGTAGATGCAAAGAGGCAGTAGAGAGAAGCAGGCAGAAGTGGGATAAAAGAAAGAGGAGGTGGCAGAGATGGGGGAGAGAAGAGCAGATAAATGTAGGGAGCTAGAGGGAAGAAAGGTGGTAGATATGGGGGAAGAGTCAGGCACATGTGGGGGAGCAGTGCAGAAGCAGCTAGATGCAGGAAAGGAGGAGGCACACGCAGGTAGATGAGGGGAGGCAGGAAGGGAGAAGCAGGTAGATCTCATTCAAAAGGAGACGCAGGAAGAAATGCAGGACAGGCAAAGACAGAGGCAGCCAGAGGTGAAATAAGTAGATGCGAGAAGGTAAGAGGTAGGAAGAGGCAGCAGGAGAATGAAGGAAGATTTAGGGAGGCATTGTGGAGGTAGGAGTCAGGAAGAATGAGAGTACTGTAAGCAGGCAGTGAAATGAAGGCCCAAATGTGAGGAGGCAGAGGGTGAGAAAGATTGTAGAGGCAAAAGGGAGAGGTAAATAGATGTGAGGGGACAGTGTGAGGGGAGAGCAGTGAGAAGTGAGGGGGAAGAGGTAGAATAACGGGGGAGGGTGCACTCCTAGCCACAGAACTCAAATTATAGATGACCAGGCTAATAGCTGTCCTTTATTTTATCTACCCCACATTGAGAGTCTAAACAAAGCCTTGGAAGGTCGACTGCAAAGCCACAATACAGAACTCGGTGTGTTTAGTACCATAACTAACCCATCTCCCATGCTGAAGGTCATAACTAGCTGGGGTCAACCAAACACCATGCAAGCCCGAGGGGGTCCGGCTACTGCAGGGAGAAATGAGAACATAAATGAGGGACAAATGAAGAGAAAGAGGGGAAAATAAATCACATGTAAGAGAATGGAAGAGAAGAGTCAAAAAAGAAAGAAAGTGGATAGAAAGAAGAAGTTTGAGAGTATTAAGGAGAAAGAAAAGAGCTCAAGAGGCCTGGACAAGCATAGGGAAGAAAAGGAATAATAAGAGAAAAGAGAGCTAACTAGAAGTGGAGCGAGAGAACCATCTGGAAGTGGATAAAGAAAAGTTGAAGCGACTAATAGGGCGAAGAGTAAGGTGGTGGTACAAGTGAAGGGTAAAGGAGAACAACTAAGAGAAGAGAATAAGGGGAAAGAGGGAGACTGAAGATGAAGAAAGAAAGAAGCAGAGAAGCAAGGAGTGGAAAAGAAAAGGAAAAGAGTAAAGTGGGTTGGTAAAGGTGAAAGCGAGAGAGTGAAAAAAAGAACAAAAGAGCATGCTCCTGGCAGCGGGGCTTGGCATCCTTTATAGATTCACATTCTTGCTTCACTGTGCCACCTTGACGTTGGATCTGAGATGGTCCTTTTTACATTTAAAAAGCGCGGGGTGAAGTTAATGGAAGCGCCTGTGGACAGACTTCAATGACAGTGAAAGGCAATCGAGAAGGCGATTGGCTTCTCAGAGTGTTTGATTCCTGCTTGAGCCGAAGAACATTTCATCCCACAAAGTTCCCCTCCATCTTGGGTAGGGTGGCTGGGACGTTTGCAACATGTGGAAGGTACAAAGCAAGGACTATAACCTTACAGGGAACATTCTGTTGTGGCATAGCCCTTCCATGGAGTCAGACACTCCCCGTAGACTAGCCAGAAGGATGTGGAGGTGGGAGAGGGAACACCCGACATGTCGGCGCTTGCACGAATGCAGGTGGCCTTCTTCAGCAGGGCGCATATAAAAACCCACACATCCAACTTTTGCCAGTCAACAGAGTTCCTGTTCAGATGAACGCACTTGTGAAAAAGTGCTTCAGAAGTCAGCCAGTGCTGCAAGCCTCCAGGTTATCAGGTGCTGCTAAAGCACTGTAGAGTTTCTTGAGCCTTGCTATACGATCAGTTGAGCGCACAGTTTGGATGGAGCTCACTAAAGCCGTTGTGTCGCAAACAGCTGTCCGTCGTGAAAGTTTGTTCACACCACCCTGCTGGTAGAAGAGTTCTGATCTTGCTCAGCAATGAACCATTCAATAGGACGGTGAAGTGTCCAACTGTGAATCTGTGATGCACATTTGTGAAAACAATATGAGGCTTTAAGAAAAGTCACCTTTATGGTGCTATGTTAAGACCAAGCTTTGGGTATACACATTTTCGAGGCATTCCTCGGTGGTAAAACAACAGGAATCTTTGAAACTCTAGCCATCATCTGTGCTGGAGCAGGCGTTGCCTTCTTCTTAACACCTTCGACGCGCATGACAAGGTCAGCTCGTCATGGGCGTTACCTGCGCTACGCGCATGGCGAGCTGACCTTGTCACGTAACGCGCGATTTTCAAAATCGCAGCGCGCAGCGGGAAAACCGCTAGCGCGCATGCGGTTAAACAAATCGAATGGACAAAGATTATGAAGGTGCGTAACACAAGAGTAAATTTAGAGGGTGGTTTGCCCAAGCAGCTCAGAAAATTGTTGTAAATGCTGAGACAAGTTGCTCTAACCTCAACCTCAAACCTCATTAATAAGAAGATATTTAAAGGTTTGTCATCTTTATTTAAACCTCTTGGTAAGGATGTTCCTGGTCTGTTGTCTGCTGAAAAGAAATGCATGTCCAAGAGCTCGGCTGGTTTTGCAATAATCACTATAAAATAGGTATTATCAGCAGTGAGAAGGGGCCAGATGAAGTCAGAAACTCTTATCCCTACATTCTGATGATTCAAACAGAGGCCCCTTTTGGAACTCTCTGAAGGCAACAAAGTGCCAGTCTCCCTGTTCAACTTCATCCTCTGGAAGGAAAGGTTCTGCAAAGTCAAGGACTCAGAATCAGCACCAAAAGCAAAACCCAAAACAGGTAAAGGATTCCAGGCTCAGGAGACCTTTTCACTGAACTAAATATCAGATTACCATCCAGAGGTCTCCTGTGTTGCCTCAGTGACCCCTGAAGATGAAACTCTGCGGCACTGGCACAGGTTCGTGGTAGGTTTATCATTAGGCGCTCAGCGGCGTCCTGTGAGTTTACTACCAAAATATCACGTTTTTAATATCGCTGAACGAAAATATTGTGGTCAATGTACTAGCTGGTCAACTGGAGGCGTCCTGTCGCCTGCAATAATATCCTCAAGAAAGTGTTAGTTAAGGGCTAGAACCAGGTTTACGGTTAGGGGTGGGATTATGGTTCAGGGCTGGGGTTACGGTTAGGGTTAAAGGTCAGGAGCTTGTTTCAGGGCTGGAGTTAGGCATGCTGTGATATTTTTAGTTTGTTGCATGCATTTTATCATTATCTACACTTATATGGTGTGTGTATAAAAAAATATATTCTTTTGACATACCCTATAAATGTAGATGCTAAAAAGCATAGAACAAGCTTAAAAAATATATCTATTTAGGGGTTTTTTTCCCCCACAATACACGTGTGGCATGATATTGTGGTAGTCGATGTTGTGTTATACAACCGGTCCTACGTGCCCGGTCAGGGTAAGAATCCATGTGCAGAGACGAAGACAACAAACTGCGTTTAAATGTATACAGGTGGCAGGATAATGGAAAAACAGAGGTCTCTGTAAAGATGCGAAGGAACACAGCTAGAGAGAGCAAGACTGGGAAAGAAGAAAGAAAAGGAGAAACCATTCTGCAGCAAGGAAGGAAGCATCACAGGATGCAAGGAAGAATGGAGGGGAAGTAGAAAGCTAATATAAGTGCAAACATGACAAAATGCAAACTCAAAGGCGAAAAGAAAGCAAAAGAATGAAGTTCGACGCTTACTCGTCAATCTTATCTGGAAAGCCCCAGCAGCGCTCAGGGTTGGTGTCTCCATGGCCTGTGTGGATGAAGCTGTTTTTAAGGGGCCGGCTGATGTCGTGGGCCGACAGCCCCGCCACGGAGGTCACCGTGTTCCTGGGAAACGGGCCCACCTTAAGTGTCCGCTTATTCTGACCCCTCCACCAATAAATCTCAGCCCTGAGAAATAAAAGAGGGCCTGATTATTTGAAAGCAGAGAAAATACAAATAAAAAGTGATAAACTAGCCAAGCAGGAGGGGTGGATTTGGCTTCCATCTGACCATGAGGGTGGAGGGGCGGTGGTACGGTCCACACAGAGGCTGAATCCAGTGAAGGACCCCCAAATGTTTAGTTTATTAATAACTTCCCCCATCCAACCCACCAACGTCTATCCAAAGTTAAGTAAATTAAAATGGAAAGCATGTAACACAGCATCCCCTGGAGCTTCTAGGCGCTCTATAATAGCACAACCACTGATATAAAAAGGGCACTCATCCAACAATACTGGGAAGAAGCAGCAGTGTGACCAGCACACCTGCAATGCCTTCACTCACACTCTCACCAGCAAAGTGGGGGCAATCTTTAATTATCACCTGCTAATTTTTGGAACATTTGGAAACTTTGCATTAGCTATAAAGTTTGGAAAACGTCTCCGACCGTAGCTTGAAGGTGAACTTTTTTTGCAAGAGCAATATTTAGCTCAAAAATGTTCCATCAAAATCCTTTTCTGCAAGAATGCTTTCACTGAAAGTGAATTTTACTGAGATACTTGCTGTGCTAAGCCTAATCTTGTGGGATTGTTTTTGTGCCTTTTTTTAGGCCTTGGCTGGAAAGAGACATGTTGTTTTCAATTCATTGGGCTTCCACCCGCCCATAGGCTTACCATTTTGTTTGCTCCATCGTCGCTCTTGCATCAGTTATTCCCGTTTGCCCATAGCATGAAGGCGCAATGCCTCTTCCATGCCCAGAGTATGGACCAAGTACTTGTGTCCATCCATCTCACCCGTTTTGAGAGCAACTTTTTTCTTTGTCTTTGAGCACTCCACACAAAGCTCTTGATTTTCACCTGCTCCGTCTCCTCCCGTTGCTTCTTTTCCTTCGCCAATCGACTTTATTATTCATCTACTCACCTGCCCTCACGCCATTTCTGTTCCATTCTGTAACTTGTTTATGGCGTTTCATTAGTAAAAAACAAACTAAAATAGTAACAGACATTCCGAAAGTGCAAAGTCTTTTAAAATGACGTTTCACTTGGAATGTTGTCTATCAAGCCAGGCGCCACCTACATGTCCTCTTTTTTTAATGTAACTTTTGTTTCATTTTCACTTTGCCAGTTCACCCACCGCGCCCCTCTCATTTAAACATAATTACCAGCTTATGACAGACGAGCGTCAATGTAGCACACTACAGCTCAAGCGGCCAGGCCAAGGTGCAGCTATGGTAGCTGGGCTCCGGCAGTTGCTGTCAGGCACTTTGTTTCTGTTTCTTTAAGAGCTGCTCCTTGTGTATTCTTGCCCAAATATTTTATTTGATTAAAACTTTTTACTTCATTATCGTACATAAAAGCGCTGTCAAATATGAGAGTTCAGAATGCAGCGCAGGCTGGGTCACTGCGCTTTTTTTGCATGACTTTCAGCCATGCTGCTATTCAACATGGCTAATAGACATTGGCAACGCCAATTGCTCTTGGATTGCCGCGACCTATTGGCTTTGCCAATGCTTGTTTATACTTTGGAAGCTTTGCTAAGATGGTGAAGCATGAGAAGTCAAACTTTACTAAGACAGGATGGGGAGGGAAACCCTTCATACACCTGTTCCCTACGTGTGCAATTTCCTGACACATGGGCCACGCGAATGCTAGCCAACCCGGCTCTATGCCATAGATATGGTTTGCCCTTTCCGTGCAGAATCACAATAGCAATGTCTTAATGTTAACCATGAGCACTGGATTGCACTCCCTTGTCCCGGTTAGTAAATGTTGAGTTACAATACTAAATCTACACCTATATACAGACTCACCTTGTCGATATAATGATATACGAAAATAAGGAGACGACAATTTATGAATGCAGTTGGTACTGTGACATACAACCAACCGTAGTGTGCACTTTCTGAATAGGTCCTTTGTAAATATGAGTCCTACTTGAGTATACAACAGGGCACTGAAGTTAAGTGACTGTGCAGCCGCTGTCATTTTCGCATATTTACAGTTTGCCGCATTTGCCACAATCCATCGCCTGCCGCGTAATCTGCAGATTTTAACACAAAAAAATGTTTCCAACTCAAACGGTTCAAAAGTTACTAAAAACGCAGCAACACACGTTCCCGCGCAGTTGAAAGCATTTTGCAAAGGTTAACTGGTCACCTTTCTGTAGCTGATTGCTCTATTCGGGCATTAAAATGGTACTAATGAGGTGTATAAACCATTCGGTGACAAGAAGCCAGCAGACACACTTAACTGGGAACAATTCGAGCTTTAACCTTAACTTTTAGGCGACAGATCAGACACTGAAATGGTTAATTAATTATCACTATTCAGGTCAGTTTTCAGAAACACCTTTCAATGCTGGAGTCACCAACTCAGAGCAGGCGACGAGGCCTCCAACATATTAATTAATATAACTATCTCTGCAGCGAAACGCCAAGACAAGCAAACTGCGAAACTACCATCCGCCACCGGAGGGCGCCATTCCCTAAGATTACATCCAGATCAACAAGCATCTATGTGGGATGCCAGCAGTGAATGTGCAAGCTTCTCTCACCAGTGCTCAGCGCCCTCTCTGCAAAGCTTTCCCAACTGCACATACATACTTGTGTACACGTGTGACTTTTTGCAGCGGGTTAGAAAATTAAAAACCTTTCTTAAATGTTCAACTATTTTGTTGTAAAATATGCAATTTTATCATACATTTATATTCGACGTATAATTTTAACCAAAAACAACAGAAATGTGAATTATAAAACGATTATATCCCTCCCCAAATTATGTACAAGATGTCAAGTCTTATGTGTGACCCTGCTCTGCGCAGATGAAGCAAAGGTAGGTGGGCCCGAGCTCTCCAAGTCCTTGTTTTCATTATATTTGTGGACGAGGAATAAATATTTTCCCTTCCACCAAGACACTGATTATCCCTTTAAAAAACACAAAAAGAAGCACTTCATATGTGATCGGTGTTTGTGCTGCACAGTGAGTGAGTGAGTGAGTGAGTCTGAGTGAGTGAGTGAGTGACAGTGTGAGTGAGTGACAGTGTGAGTGAGTGACAGTGTGAGTGGGTGAGTCTGAATGAGTGACAGAGTGAGTGAGTGACAGTGTGAGTGAGTGAGTCTGAGTGAGTGACAGTGAGTGAGTGACAGTGTGAGTGAGTGACAGTGTGAGTGAGTGACAATGTGAGTGAGAGTCTGAGTGAGTGACAGTGAGTGAGTGACAGTGTGAGTGAGTGAGTCTGAGTGAGTGACAGTGAGTGAGTGACAGTGTGAGTGAGTGAGTGAGTCTTAGTGTGTGACAGTGTGAGTGAGAGTCTGAGTGAGTGACAGAGTGAGTGAGTGAGTCTGGTGAGTGAGTGAATGACAGAGTGAGTGTGTGTGTATACCAGCGTTTGCTTTCACTGCCCGGGTGTGCCACAGACCAGGGAAGAGGCAATATTCGATTGAACTGGTGTCAATAGGGGAGGCTCCCAGAGCACCAAAGATGGCGGCCCTGTGGAGCGCTGACCAATGGCAGTGATTGACAGCTGGTGGATCCGGGGCAGGATTCGATGGTATCCAATGAGCAATGACCAACCTCTAAATGGGGCCGGAGAACCACCAGTGTGTCAGAGCTGCGGCATGGACAGTGCTTAATTTGTAAAATACAAGTGCCCAGGCTCTCGTCAGGAGACCGATGCAGCTTGCAACCCAAAGCCCCCGCCATGATAGTAGGAACACAACTATTAGCCATCACACTCCTAAAAGTGTGACAATTCAGACTATTCCAGGCCGCCAACACTATAACGAAGGCTTGGACGGCATGTGTAAGTCATTTTAATGTATACTGAATGGATAAACAATGTGTTAAGCTCTAATGTAGATAAATACTGCCATCATGTGGCAGACTGTCATAAGTGCCGGTGATGACAAGTAAGTGCCGGTGTGGAGCACCGGAAACCACCAGTTAAAATTAAGCTCTGGGCTCAGTCAATTGATGGCAGAGCTCCCGCACCATCAAACTCTGCACGAGCGCCTTGGTCTACTGACGCTTCATGTGACTCTGAGTGAGGGTCATCGCGACAAAGCGTCATCGCTACTGAGGTCTCGTGGGGGTGGAATAAAAGACCTCTCTTAACAAGTCGGGTGAGCACAGTCCGCCTTACTTGTCCAGGTGTGCATGGCCGTGGAGCCGCGGGTCCATTCCTCAGGCACCATCCCCCGGCCGGACCACCCTCAGAGACTCAACCACCCCCGATGAGGCCTGTAGACACCTCATGGTGAGGTCACCTCTGCTCCACCATCCAAGACCTGAGGTCATGGCAGAGACGAGCCCTGAGCGTGAAGACGCCCCAGAGACCCAAGACGATGAGACAGTCCAACTCCTCTCTGGGCCCCCACGTATCCGAGCCACGAGGACCGCCTAGAGCCGGTGGACGCCGGGTGGAGACCTAGAATTGAGCGGACTGGGGTAGTGGCCATGACGTGCTGCCACACACTGCATCACCTTCAATCCTGCCCCGCTCATACAGGTCTCTACGCGCGCACAAAGGAAAAAGTGACAGATGGATGGATGAGGGGCAGATGGATGGATGGATGGATGAGGGGCAGATGGATGGCTGGGTGGGTGGATGGATGGGTGAATGGCTGGATAGATGGATGGTTGAATGGATGAATGGCTGGATGAATGGATGGGTGGGTTGATAGATGGGTTGGTGGGTGGATGGATGGCTGGGTGGGTGAATGAATGGCTGAATGGATGGAGGGCTGGATGGATGGATGGCTGGATGAATGAATGGGTGGGGGGCTGGCTGGGTGGCTAGATAGCTGGCTAGTTGGATGGATGGCTAGATAGCTGGCTAGTTGGGTGGATGGCTAGATAGCCGGCTGGATGGGTGGGTGGATGAATGGATGGATGGATGGGTGGGTGAATGGATGGATCGATGGGTGGCTGGATGGACGGGTGGCTGGCTAGCTGGATGGATGGATGGATGGACGGTGGCTTTTTATTTGGTGCTGCGATGATCCAGGCTAAGCGTCCACTTAATCCTTCTCTTCTCTGCAGAGACTCACACTGAGGTGCAAAGCCTAGTGGAGGGTCGCCGCCCATTCCATCCATGGCCTCTCCTTGGAGAAATCACTTTGACTAAGTGGTGTAAACGTCTTTCTCCTGCATATCCACCCCAGCCCCCCTCCCGGCATATATATTCCACCCGTGGCCTCGTTACTTTAGTCCTGCATTGTAACCTGCATCTCTGGAGGACGAATCCATGTCACTGCAAAGGGGGGGGGGGGTGTGGGGGGGCTCATCGACAACAAACATGAACCAGTCTACAGATTCCAACTCACAAATCCGTGTTCTGAAGAGTTCGTCTAATTACGTAGCCACCAGAACGCCCCGACTTGTAAAATGAACCCCCTGGGGGTGTTTTGCCCCCACGGATGGTTCTGCCCAACCTCTTGCACACTCCAACTCGCAAGAATGAACTTTTCCAAGTTTAGTTTCTACACTAAACCTGAATGTGGTGTTTATAATGCGCGATCAGATTAATTCTGCACCCCGGCAGCCTCGTCCCCCCCATCACAGGCTCCCCGGAGTCCACGGCCCGAGTTGTTCTGGTTTCCAGGGTGATTCAGACGCCGCAAGGCAGCGGCCTTACACGAGACAGGAATGCCGCCCTTCCGCTTTCACAAGTCCAGGCCCCACTCACAACCATCGGTCCCCTCCCCCTGGGGGTAGCCGAGTGGCCGGAGCAGCTGTGGCTGTAAGCACTGAAGCAGCTTCCCGACCCCATCCCGCACTCTTGGCCCTATCTGGACACGACGATAGTGAATATAGCGCTTACCCGCAGCAGGCAGCTCCAGCTCCTCTCTCTCCAAGGCGCCTCCATCCGTTCACATCCTGCTTTAGGGACGTCTAGCGCCCAAAGGTGAACGTGTCGGCGCGTAGGCGTGAAGGTGCAGGTCCCTGGTGACTCACACTAGTGCACGCGGGAGCGCTGGTGAGTCACGGTGCACGGAGACCGGGTGTCAAAGGTGGGGCCCTGGTGACACCGAGGGCACGCAGGGGCCACCCCAGGACCCCCTACGCCCGATGAATGCTGAGGTTTGTTTTAGACAGGAAGAAAGAAGATCGAAATGAGGAAGATGTGAGTGCAATTCTTATGATGCACGAAAGGGGGTATTTTATTCCATATAATACAAGGTTCCATCAGGACTCCCGGCCTCCTCCACTCCCAGGTTTAATCGGCTGTCCGCTCACGATCCATCTTAAAAATAAGCAAAGCGACCCCTGGCCAGCTTCTAAGCACTCCCAAGGTGGGAAGCTACAGCAATGCGGCGCAGGTAGCTAAAGGTATTTGCCCAGGATCACACAGCTTGGTCGCATGTGAGCCAGTTAGACCAGGGGTGTCCTTGTTGCGCAGTCTAAGGCTGGCCCAGCAGGCTGCATCTGATCACAGAAGCTGTCCTTCTAAACTCCACGTGTGAACATGGGACCCCAGAGAGTGTTTGTGTGTGTGTGTGTGTGTGT
Organism: Lissotriton helveticus; assembly: GCF_964261635.1. Classification (NCBI taxonomy): domain Eukaryota; kingdom Metazoa; phylum Chordata; class Amphibia; order Caudata; family Salamandridae; genus Lissotriton; species Lissotriton helveticus. The sequence goes on along the minus strand of NC_136072.1, from coordinate 30,453,188 downwards.
GTGCGTGCTGGAGGCGTGGCCTAGCAGAGACACCAGGCTTCCTGCTGACTCAGCCCCCCTCCCCCTTCCGGTTCACCTGCCTCTGCCAAAGGCCCGGGAGACCGGCCGGGCCACATTTTTGGGGAAGGCTCACGTTGCCCCGGCCCCCTCTGCCTGCGAGTAACAACGGCTCCTGACGGCGTGTAGGGACCCAGAGTCAGCGCATTCCAGGATGTGACTCAGGCCCCAGTCCTGGGGCAGGCGCCAACAGGGCCCTCCCTCCCGGGAGAGGCCTCCCCTTGCCCTGGGCATGGCACCGAGCCCGTCTGCAGGTGTGCCAGGGCACACCAGCGCTCGGGTACCTTTGTTACCCAAGCCACAGTCTAGGAGCCCTGCTTACTTTCTGTAGGTTCCAGGCTTTGCTCTTCCTCCAGTCCCCCATCACCAGTTCAAACTGGGGTGCCCTCACCACAGGGGGTGAAAGATGGCATTTCAGGGGGTGCGAAAAAGAGGGAAAGTATGTCCTGTGTGCATAATATGAACCCGGAGAGACTTCTGTAGGGCGTGCAAACATTAATCAAACATTTCCTAGGGGTGCGAGGCATAGAAAAAGTTTGGGACCCCGAGTTAGGATCAAACAGGGGTCCACCCTGTCATGACATCAGCGGCGACAGGATGTGCGAAGGCAGGCCCACCACCCCTGGAACCTTGTTGAACCGGTCATTTTATTTATTTTTAAAAAATATATTTTTTTATTGTGTTCTAACAGTGAAAAGCTAAAGAAAAACATTATGACACTTGTGAAGTGCAGTCACCTGAATTCAGGGAAGGGCTCTAGGCCTGCTTGTTCGAATGAACTTATCACCAAGCAGCAGCCTGCAACTCTAGCGCCTTGACACCCTCGTGAGTGATTAGCGGCGCTTTACAAATAACTGATTGATTGGGGGGACAGATTGGCAAAGTTCTACAAGTCGAGAGGCATCATCACCCCCTTCACATCCAGCCTGGTCACTATAGTCTCTCCATGAAACGATTAATTCACTCGAAGGATAACAGATCACTACACGTTTCGGCACAGCTATGCTCAGCAGCGAGTGGCCTTCTGTAGGTTGTCAAATACATTACCTATTGTCAAAAATCAAAACAAAATTCTGGAAAAATCAAAATTAAACAAAAGTTTATTTAGCTAGCAGATGTTAGGTTATGTTACGGTGTCCTTATGTAATAAAACATTCATCAATTACTGCGCCGCTTGCGATTCCTCCAGCGGAGGTGTCCAACTGGGGTAAAGGTAGTCCTAGAATGTCCTAGAATGTTAAGGTGTAGCTCAGAGGGGCCTAAACTGTCAGATGTAAGGTTGCCCGTTTGACCAGGAGTGAAGCCAAGTTCTTTGCAGAGGGTTCAAGATTTTGGTCCAAGTCTAAAGCTCGCATAGAGGGTTTCCCGCTCGGTAGGGATGGGTGTGATGGGGCAACTGATGGAGGAAGAAAAGGTGTTGTACTGGGTGCGATATGTTCCTGCGGATTGTTGTGGCTTCAGAAATGGGGAGAAGAGGTTGGCTTAGGGTAGGTAGCTGGGATGTGGATAAGGGAAGTGTAGGCTTCTGGGTGGGAGGTGTGTGCGGGAGTGCAATGAGATGTGTGGCGTGTTTGTGTGGTATGTTGTCGACTGTTCAGTTATATGATAAGAATGGGGGGTTCTGTAGCTAGAGGGGGTGGCGACAGTAGGAAGGTATATCGGGATGGGTCAGGAAAGGGGACAGGATAAGATGTATCCACAAACACACAAAGGGGATGGGAGGAATGTTTGCAAATAGTGTAACCACTGGCAATCGCTGAGGGTAGTAATTCCAACTTCAGGTTTTTCACCTACTGTGTCACTCTAGACAGAGGCCGACCTCCACCATATTAGGACTGACAGTGCTCCTCACAGGAACAGCCCACCCGACGTGCGCACTCCAGAATGCGACAACAGCAACCCCAGACCGATTTCGGTCTTATTAAGCCTTGTCGGTGATGTGTAGTCTGGATTCTGTGGCACACGAGCAAGATCTCCACATCTGGGCAAACCCTTGGTCACTTAGGGTGTTACATCAATCACATCAAAGATGGTGGGTGCTTGAAACAGTCTGAGCTACAGGCAGTCACTCCAGTAGCCAACCCATCGTTTTTCACCCACGGTGCTGCTACAGGCAGTGATGTTACAGTGGCCATAATTGTGCCAGATGTGTGGGTAGTTGGCATTAGGGAGGTTGGCTTGATGTAGTAATGGGGAAGGAAGGGCATCTGAGCAGGAGGATGTAGTAAGATGAGGGGGTTCCCAGGTGTTTAGTGGGCTTTCTGACAGCTTCCCCCACAATCAAGCAGTACAAAAGGGGGTGGTGATGGACGGGGCATCTGAACCAATCAAACACTCACACCCAGTCAACAGATCTGGGTTTAATCCATCACCGTTCTTTAGCCCACTCTGCCACCCCAGTTCAGACATGGCCATATGCAAATCAGTCTGACCCTGTGCCTCATGGGAACAGTCCAGCCCGAACTGCCAAGCCATGCCTTCCCTGGACCGGAAACAAGCTTCCGAGGACCGGTTTCTGGCATTCCAGCCGTCATCAGCCCGGCTTGCTTGAATCCAGTGGCAAAGTGAGCAAGGGACTCACATCTGAGCATACCCTGCCAACTTATGGCGGCCAAAAGCGGTACAAAAGGGGGTCCTCTACGCCATCTCCAGTACCTAGAAGCAACACCAACCGCTACAAAAATGAACACGTGGACCACCTTTAGCAAGAAGACCACAGATGCATACCCACCGAGTCAGACCCTTTCGACTGCGTGGCTGGCGTTCTGCTGACGCCGCTTCGAAGCAGGTCCCTGTTTGGAAGGCTTTGAAAGAGCCTGGAGAACACTCAAATACCAAAGGGCACCAAGGGACCTCAAAGCAGGGAGTGGCATGCTTGACAATGGTAAGAAGTATAGCAACACCCCAGAACCAGCCTTGACCCATTGGGTGTAGAGAGAATGACCTCTAAATGGCTGATGCTGTGTCCGGCCGGACACTTGTTGACCGGTTCTTCTCAGAAGTCCATCCTCAATATCTGTCAGACGGGTGATGAGAAAGAACATCGCCAAAGAACACCCCAAGTGGTTAGCAGAATAAGGGGATGTCTGGTTTGAAGTGGACAACATAAACTGAAGCGGTACCAACCAAAACGATTCATATGTTTAAGGTAAGTTCATCGGTGGTAGTCCAATATGTAATACAAGAATAATTCCCCTTGAAAAATAAGTTCTATCCATACAAACTTTGTTTGCTTTATCAGTAAAAGAGTGTTAAACAGGACATTGCAGCCAACACGTTTCGGCCTTCAAATGAGGGCTTCCTCAGGGCTGTAAAATTAACAGTTGACTGGCGCTCCTCAGCAACAGTGTGTGGAGGAAGTCTAGCAGGACAGGACCAGAATAACCATGTCCCACTGCTGGGGAACAAAATCCCACACTCACCACACGAACGTAAACAGACATCTAATACTTACAATCTTCCGATTGTTGGATAGCGTGATCCTTGGATCACACCACCTTAGATAGACTCTCTAGTTTCTTGGGGCTTCACCAATCAAAGACAAAAAAATTCTACCTTCTGTTGTGTGAAAGCCCAATAAACACCATGCCACAGGTATTGTACTTCCCAACAAGAGATATCGTCTGCAGCTTTTACTTGCACTCACACACAGGAAATGCGGCGCAAAGTGCCAATAACAGTGGAAAGAGAAGAGGGGGATTCTCAGAGAAGACCAACATCCCACGGAATAAATCAACCACCATCAACATGTAAAAGAGACTTGTGCAGATGCAAAGTTACCCATCACAAAGGATCGACTTCACACAGTAACCATGTAAACCAATACTACCCGGCAGGCTGATGTTTAAACGTTAAGTGCTGCCGTGGCGTTTAGTCAGTTTACCACTATAAAAGACCTCACTAGTGTTTATATGTCGTTAAGTGTCACACTCACCGGTATTCCAGTAACTTGATGGCACAAGGGCCGAAGTTCACACCAGTTCACCTTGTGCACTCAGCGTGTGGCACCATATTTTTAATTGATTTTAATTCATGGTCCGCACTGAATTTTGAGAGTCAGTTTCACAAGGGATACGAGAAAATACACACATTTGAAATTGTATTGATTTAACCAGTGTCACATTTTCTCCCTTCAAAGGTAGTTCCAGTACTAGCAGGTACTCAATTAGTTAGTTGTATGGTTGATTTGAGTATGCAGCCACGTCACCATGTTAGCTTTCTGAGTTGTCGATAGATTTCTTTTCTGGTCCTGACGAATCGCTCGTAGACTATACACTCCGCGAGAAACATGTTGACCTGTCATCAATAAGAACGCTTAACCTAAGACGTAAGCTTAGCCTAGCGCCTTACTGATTGCGTTTACTTAGGGTAGGAGAACCATTGATTAACCCCTTCGCCGAGGGGGTAATTCCCCCACGGCGCGGGGGAGGGGGGGCGTGGCACCACGTTGCTTGTGACGAGCCCAGCTCGTCATGAGTCACAGTGGAGCTGGGCTCGTCACAACACCGCCCACTGATTAATTCTCCCGCACAGGCGGCGAATCAATCGCGTGTGGGCGGGCCGCTGCCGTTATGCTGAGCCCAGCTCGTCATGAGCACAGCTCCACTGTGACTCATGACGAGCTGGGCTCGTCACGAGCATGGAAGGGGTTAAAGGTGTAGTCGGTGGTACTCCCAACCCTATTTTACATTCACGCAAAACATTCATCTACACACACTTGGCCCCTCACCCCCACTTCACCTTACGGCTGTTGGAAAAAGATCTCTGCTAGCGTGCCCATAGGGAGCCCATCAGGTATTGCACTGCCGACCTGACGAGGAGCAGCCAATGACGAAGTCTAACACCCTACTAGGTGTGTGAGGGCATTATAATCCAATAAATGGATTCCCAAGTTTGAACCACTCTGGTCGGGTTGGCTTAGATGCCCTTGTCTGACTCTCATCCCATAGGAACAGCATAACCTTTTTCTTTATACCTTTTTCTTTATACAACTTCAGACCTCCTCACAGCTTAGTGAATTCACTTCATGTACCTACCTCAGTAGAGTTTAACCCGTTTACTGTGGCCGTTATTTCGGCGCAGTGCGGGCGTTCCGAAGAGTGGGCGAGGCTGCGTCGGCCGTTGAACGTTCGCAGCACCAGCCAGGTAGTGCTCCGGACGTTCTGCGACCGACGGCAGCATCAATGGGGTTAAATGTTAAGAGACACTCACAGTTATTTAAGATTACCACTGCTAACCAAGCACACTGGTACAACCTGACCTAATTTTGAATATTGTTAATTTCTCCACCGCCCCAGCAGAGAGCGGGGATTTGAATTTGCTTCTACAAAGGTATTTTTATATTTGGGGGGGCAGAATTTGTTTACAGGACTAAGTATTATTTTAAGTATGTGTGTGATGCTGGACTCATGGAAAGGCAATCCCAAAGATGCCACTCCGGGGAGACGCATACATGGCCTCGACTGTCCTTATACAGATGTTCCAACACACCACCTTCTGCGACTCATGATGAGAGGGCCAATGGAAGGCGGCTGTTCCTGGAGGAAGGGGTAAACTTTCAAAGAGTTTTTTTTATAAACACTAATGCTGGACCTTGTTATCCCAAGTCAACAGGACAACAGATGAATTCTTTTTTTGTTGAATTATAGGCAACCTTTGACTGGATGAGCTAATTTCATGCTAAACCGGCAAAGCAGGGCTCAGAGAGGGCTGTTCTCAAACTATACATAAAGGGTTCATAACGCCAACCTGGTGCCCCCTCAACAGTCTAACATCCAATGTAAGATCTGAAAGTCCTCACCCAGGGGCATTGGATGGTTTGATTTGGTGGAAACTGTTCAACTTGGCATAAATCTGTAAAACACATACAGAACTCAAAATACCGGAGGCATAGGAAGTTTTAGGGTTCAGGACTTTCAATAACCTTAGACTTGAAACTAAAGCTCGCTATATGAAACCAAGGAACCTTTGAGAAGTGTGGCTCAATGGTTAGAGCGGCAGACCCTGATGCAGAGGTCTAGCCCGGGACCAGGGTTCAATTCCCGCCTCGGCGGGTCTTGGGCTCAACTTCCTCGGACCTGATAATTCTCGCCTCGGTGCCTATTCTAATCATGGGTCCCACTCTGCAACTCTGGGCAATAGCTTGCTTAATCTCCACACCGGCCCCAACAGCGCTTGGATGCCTGGCTTCACCTTGGGGGTGCCCAGGAGTGGACACCTCACAGGGAAAGCCAGGATGGGTTCCACAGCGGTATGAGTATAGCGCCAGGACGCCCCGTTGCTGGGGCAGCAGTGCACTGTACAAGTACAAATTCATTTCATTCATTCATTCATTTCATAAAAACAGGTTCCCTGGATCAGCTCTCAACTGAGGTGCCCCCTGAAAAATGTCCTATTCCAGTCTGCTATACACATCTGGCCCCCAACATCAGAGCTCCCCTCCATCTCTGGCTCACCAAGGGGGCACCACAGAATGCTGGATTCAGATGCGTCATATCCACCTGGCTAAACTTTAACCCTCTGAACTCAGCTTCGCTCAGTTATCGTGCTTTTTTCGCAGCTAGCGCCCTGAAGTGCCCTGGGTGACATGCTGCGCTTGATAAAACTCCCAATAAATAAATAACTACAATCTCCAACATGTTGGCTCTTCGCCAATATTGTAAATAACTCCACGTTGTCAAACTCCAACGGGCGCTGTGCCTAGAAGCCCCCTCACTGGCAGCACACCTGTTCCAGCAAATACCTGTCATAGTAAGAAGATTCTGTCAACAAGCACAAGTCTGTGCAACTGCTTCCTGAGCTACGAATTTTGAGCCACATGTATGAAGCAGTTTTGCCAGAAAAGATGCTTTTACATATGTACAAAACACAAACCGCGAATCGGTAGCAAGTTACCAAATCGCAATTTGTGTATGAGATTCGGTGTTTGGAAGGTGGGTGTTTAGGGTGTCCCTTCCAAATACCAAATCTGAATGGGATGCATGAATGTTTTTGCAACAAATTACGGTTGCAAAACTCATATTTAGCCGACTCCTTGAAGGAGGTGGTAACCCATTCGAAAATGGGAAGGGGTCCCCAGGAAACTCTTCCCCTAGGAGAATACAAAACAATTTTTTTTAAAGGATAGGCAGTAGTCCCACAGAAGACTGCCTGCTTTTAAAAATAGACATTGCAAAGTTTCATTTTTTCTTTTTCAAGGCAAAGGAAAATGGGACGCATTTAAATGAGAAAAAAGATTCCTTTAATAAAAAAGCAATCACAGACATGGTGGTCGGCTGACCTCTGCAGGCCACCGTCCCTGTGATGGCTGCAACGGGGAACATCGTTTACAAGGAAACTTTTACCCCGCACTACCATTACAACGCAGGAATTACAACGAAAGTCGTTACAACTACTTTCGCTGGAGGGCGCTGTTGGATAGGAAATAGTTTAATTTTCTATCCAACACCTTCCCTACTATCCACGGGGACTGGAGTTGGAATAGAAAATTAAACTGTTCCACTATCCAGCGCCCCCCAACGCAAGTCGTTGTAACGACTTGCGTTGTAATCCCCGCGTTGTAACGGCATGCGTTGTAATAGCATGCGTTGAAACTACATCCGGCTGCAACTCCAAACGGGTCACCAATTGCGACCTATTTCATTAATATGCATGAGGTAGGTCTATTTGCCACCAACTAGGAATCGCTAATGAAACTCAAAAGAGTTTTATAGATTAAGAATCCAGATTTCCAAATTCACGATTCAGAGAGAGTCACAATTAGGAAATCGCTACTCCTAATGTTCGTACATCTGGCCCTTTGTTTGTATTTATCGGCAGTACTGGACTGGAGCGCGTTGACGTCCGTCTTCTCCAAGTAAACTCTGTACATTAATATTGTACAATTTCAAAAAAGAAAGGGTTAAATGCTTTCACTTCACAACATTATCTGAGCCCTGCGGTGTTCAAAATGTCCACAAAATCAGTTTGTCCATAGCACTGTGATAGTACAAATATTTTTAATTAAACAAAGTACATTCTTGGAGTGAGGGGTGGTGGAAATGGGGCTCCCCTTTCATACAGCTGTATAGTGCAAAACCTGAAGGTGGTGACAGCACAGCGCCTAGAGAAGCAAGCCAATGTCAACAAGGAGCTACATTGCCCTGGGCTTTGGAAGTGACAAGACCAGGGAACCGGTTGAGAGTGGCACCGGGCTGGCCCGTGCCAGGGGGTTAGTGACTCCTACAGGGCTTTGGAAAGTATCTCACCAGACAGTCACACTCTTAAATACTATGGGCCCGAATCACAAAGGTAAACTGAGCCGAATGTCTAACTTTACGACTTTCGGTATGCACAAATGGCATTTGCGAGTAGTAAAGTTAGACTTTTGTCTCAGTTTTGGTCTCAGTTAACATGCGCTCTGCAGACACCGGCTCTGTCTGCACAAAACCTCTGCAGACACTGGCTCTATCTGAACCCGCGCTCCACAGACACCGGCTCTATCTGTTCCCGCGCTCTGCAGACACCGGCTCTATCTGAACCAGCGCTCCACAGACACCGGCTCTATCTGAACCCGCGCTCCACAGACACCGGCTCTATCTGTTCCCGCGCTCTGCAGACACCGGCTCTATCTGAACCCGCGCTCTGCAGACACCGGCTCTATATGAACCTGCGCTCTGCAGACACCGGCTCTATCTGAACCCGCGCTCCACAGACACCGGCTCTATCTGTTCCCGCGCTCTGCAGACACCGGCTCTATCTGAACCCGCGCTCTGCAGACACCGGCTCTATATGAACCTGCGCTCTGCAGACACCGGCTCTATATGAACCTGCGCTCTGCAGATACCGGCTCTATCTGAACCAAAGCTCTGCAGACACCGGCTCTATCTAAACCCGCGCTCTGCAGACACCGGCTCCATCTGAACCCGCGCTCTGCAGTCACCGGCTCTATCTGCACCAAGGCTCTGCAGACACCGGCTCCATCTGAACCAAAGCTCTGCAGACACCGGCTCTATCTGATCCCAAGCTCTGCAGACACCGGCTCTATCTGGACACGAGCTTTGCAGACACCGGCTCTATCTGGACACGAGCTCTGCAGACACCGGCTCTATCTGACCCAAAGCTCTGCAGACACCGGCTCTATCTGAACCAAAGCTCTGCAGACACCGGCTCTATCTGGACACGAGCTCTGCAGACACCGGCTCTATCTGGACACGAGCTCTGCAGACACAGGCTCTATCTGGACACTAGCTCTGCAGACACCAGCTCTATCTGATCCTGCTTTCTGCAGACACCGGCTCTATCTGAACCAAAGCTCTGCAGACACCGGCTCCATCTGAACCAAAGCTCTGCAGACACCGGCTCTATCTGATCCCAAGCTCTGCAGACACCGGCTCTATCTGGACACGAGCTTTGCAGACACCGGCTCTATCTGGACACGAGCTCTGCAGACACCGGCTCTATCTGACCCAAAGCTCTGCAGACACCGGCTCTATCTGACCCAAAGCTCTGCAGACACCGGCTCTATCGGGACACGAGCTCTGCAGACACCGGCTCTATCTGGACACGAGCTCTGCAGACACAGGCTCTATCTGGACACTAGCTCTGCAGACACCAGCTCTATCTGATCCCGCTTTCTGCAGACATCGGCTCTATCTGATCCTGCGCTCTGCAGACACCGGCTCGATCTGATCCCGCTCTCTGCAGACATCGGCTCTATATGATCCTGCACTCTGCAGACACCGGCTCCATCTGATCCCGCTCTCTGCAGACATCGGGCTCTATCTGATCCTGCGCTCTGCAGACACCGGCTCTATCTGATCCTGTGCTTTGCAGACACCGGCTATATCTGAACCAGCGCTCAGCAGACACCGGCTCTATCTGAACTAAAGCTCTGCAGACACCGGCTCTATCTGATCCCGCGCTCTGCAGACACCAGCTCTATCAGATCCCTCGCTCTGCAGACACGGCTCTATCTGATCCCTCGCTCTGCAGATACTGGCTCTATCTGAACTAAAGCTCTGCAGACACCGGCTCTATCTGAACCCGCGCTCTGCAGACACCGGCTCTATCTGATCCCTCGCTCTGCAGACACAGCTCTATCTGATCCCTCGCTCTGCAGACACCGGCTCTATCTGATCCCTCGCTCTGCAGACACCGGCTCTATCTGAACTAAAGCTCTGCAGACACCGGCTCTATCTGAACCCGCGCTCTGCAGACACCGGCTCTATTTGAACTAAAGCTCTGCAGACACCGGCTCCATCTGAACCTATGCTCTGCAGACACCGGCTCCATCTGAACCAAAGCTCTGCAGACACCGGCTCTATCTGAACCCCGCTTTGCAGACACCGGCTCCATCTGACCCAAAGCTCTGCAGACACCGGCTCTATCTGAACCCGCGCTCAGCAGACACCGGCTCTATCTGAACCAAAGCTCTGCAGACACCGGCTCCATCTGAACCCATGCTCTGCAGACACCGGCTCCATCTGAACCGCGAGCTCTGCAGACACCTGCTCTAACTGAACCAAAGCTCTGCAGACACCCGCTCTATCTGAACCAAAGCACTGCAGACACCTGCTCCATCTGACCCAAAGCTCTGCAGACACCGGCTCCATCTGAACCCGCGCTCTGCAGACACCGGCTCTATCTGAACCAAAGCTCTGCAGGCACTGTCTCTATCTAAACCAAAGCTCTGCAGACACCAGCTCCATCTGAACACGCGCTGTGCAGACACCGGTTCCATCTGAACCCGCGCTCTGCAGACACCGCCTCCATCTAAGCCCGCGCTTTGCAAACACCGGCTCTATCTGAACCAAAGCTCTGCAGACACCGGCTCCATCTGAACCCGCGCTCTGCAGACACCAGCTCTATCTGACCCAAAGCTCTGCAGACACCGGCTCCATCTGAACCCGCGCTCTGCAGACACCGGTTCCATCTGAACCCGCGCTCTGCAGACACCGGATCCATCTGAACCCGCGCTCTGCAGACACCGGATCCATCTGAACCCGCGCTCTGCAGACACCGGCTCTATCTGAACCCGCGCTCTGCAGACACCGGCTCTATCTGATCCTGCGCGGGAAACATCCTTTACAACGCAACTTTTACCACGCAGTGTCTTTATGACGCAACTTTTACAACGCAAACCATTACAACGCATTGCGTTGGAGGGCGCTCTAGGATAGGGAATACGTTTAATTTACTGTCCATCACCTTCCCTAGTGTCCACGGGGACTGGAGTTGGAATAGTAAATTAAACTATTCACTATCCAGCACCCCAAAGCACTATGCGTTGTAAAGGTATGCGATGTAAAAACTGCGTTGTAAAGGCATGCGATGTAAAAATATGCGTTGTAACGTCATACATCCTCCTGCGCTCTGCAGACACCGGCTCTATCTGATCCCGCGCTCTACAGACACCAGCTCTATCTGCACCAAAGCTCTGCAGACACCGGCTCTATCTGAGCCTGTGCTCTGCAGACACCGGCTCTATCTGAACCCACGCTCTGCAGACACCGGCTCTATCTGAACGCACGCTCTGCAGACACCGGCTCTATCTGTTTCCTCGCTCTGCAGACACCGGGTCTATCTGATCCCTCGCTCTGCAGACACTGGCTCTATCTGAACTAAAGCTCTGCAGACACCGGCTCTATCTGAACCCACGCTCTGCAGACACCGGCTCTATCTGAACCCACGCTCTGCAGACACCGGCTCTATCTGAACGCACGCTCTGCAGACACCGGCTCTATCTGTTTCCTCGCTCTGCAGAAACCGGCTCTATCTGATCCCTCGCTCTGCAGACACCGGGTCTATCTGATCCCTCGCTCTGCAGACACTGGCTCTATCTGAACTAAAGCTCTGCAGACACCGGCTCTATCTGAACCCACGCTCTGCAGACACCGGCTCCATCTGAACTTCAGCTCTGCAGACACCGGCTCTGTCTGATCCCGCACTCTGCAGACTCCGGCTCTATCTGCACCAAGGCTCTGCAGACACTGGCTCTATGTGAACCAAAGCTCTGCAGACACCTGCTCGATCTGAACCAAATCTCTGCAGACACGGGCTCAATCTGAACCCATGCTCTGCAGACACCGGCTCAATCTGAACCCACGCTCTGCAGACACCGGCTCTATCTGAACCAAAGCTCTGCAGACACCGGCTCCATCTGAACCCGCGCTCTGCAGACATCGGCTCTGTCTGAACCAATGCTCTGCAGACTCCGGCTCTGTCTGAACCGCGAGCTCTGCAGACACTGGCTCAATCTGATCCCGAGCTCTGCAGACACCGGCTCCATCTGAACCGCGAGCTCTACAGACACCGGCTCTATCTGAACCAAAGCTCTGCAGACACCGGCTCTATCTGAACCAAAGCTCTGCAGACACCTGCTCCATCTGACCCAAAGCTCTGCAGACACCGGCTCCATCTGAACCCGCGCTCTGCAGACACCGGCTCTATCTGAACCAAAGCTCTGCAGACACCGGCTCTATCTGATCCCGCGCTCTGCAGACACCGGCTCTATCTGAACCAAAGCTCTGCAGACACCGGCTCTATCTAAACCAAAGCTCTGCAGACACCAGCTCCATCTGAACCCGCGCTCTGCAGACACCGGTTCCATCTGAATCCGCGCTCTGCAGACACCGCCTCCATCTGAACCTGCGCTTTGCAGACACCGGCTCTATCTGAACCAAAGCTCTGCAGACACCGGCTCCATCTGAACCCGCGCTCTGCAGACACCAGCTCTATCTGACCCAAAGCTCTGCAGACACCGGCTCCATCTGAACCCGCACTCTGCAGACACCGGTTCCATCTGAACCCGCGCTCTGCAGACACCGGCTCCATCTGAACCCGCGCTCTGCTGACACCGGCTCTATCTCAACCCGCGCTCTGCAGACACCGGCTCTATCTGACCCTGCGCTCTGCAGACACCGGCTCTATCTGATCCCGCGCTCTGCAGACACCGGCTCTATCTGAACCCGCCATCTGCAGACACCGGGTCCATCTGAACCCGCGCTCTGCAGACACCGGGTCCATCTGAACCCGCGCTCTGCAGACACCGGGTCTATCTGAATCCGCGCTCTGCAGACACCGGAACCAAAGCTCTGCAGACACCGGCTCTATCTGAATTATAGCTCTGCAGACACCGGCTCCATCTGATCCCTCGCTCTGCAGACACCGGCTCTGTCTGAACCAAAGCTCTGCAGACACCGGCTCCATCTGGACCAGCGCTCAGCAGACACCGGCTCTATCTGAACCAAAGCTCTGCAGACACCGGCTCTATCTGAACCAAAGCTCTGCAGACACCGGCTCCATCTGATCCCTTGCTCTGCAGACACCGGCTCTATCTGAACCAAAGCTCTGCAGACACCGGCTCTATCTGAACCCGCGCTCTGCAGACACCGGCTCTATCTGATCCCTCGCTCTGCAGACACAGCTCTATCTGATCCCTCGCTCTGCAGACACCGGCTCTATCTGATCCCTCGCTCTGCAGACACCGGCTCTATCTGAACTAAAGCTCTGCAGACACCGGCTCTATCTGAACCCGCGCTCTGCAGACACCGGCTCTATTTGAACTAAAGCTCTGCAGACACCGGCTCCATCTGAACCTATGCTCTGCAGACACCGGCTCTATCTGAACCCGCGCTCAGCAGACACCGGCTCCATCTGAACCCGCACTCCACAGACACCGGCTCTATCTGAACCCGCGCTCTGCAGACACCGGCTCTATCTGAACCAAAGCTCTGCAGACACCGGCTCCATCTGAACCCATGCTCTGCAGACACCGGCTCCATCTGAACCGCGAGCTCTGCAGACACCTGCTCTAACTGAACCAAAGCTCTGCAGACACCCGCTCTATCTGAACCAAAGCACTGCAGACACCTGCTCCATCTGACCCAAACCTCTGCAGACACCGGCTCCATCTGAACCCGCGCTCTGCAGACACCCGCTCTATCTGAACCAAAGCTCTGCAGGCACTGTCTCTATCTAAACCAAAGCTCTGCAGACACCAGCTCCATCTGAACACGCGCTGTGCAGACACCGGTTCCATCTGAACCCGCGCTCTGCAGACACCGCCTCCATCTAAGCCCGCGCTTTGCAGACACCGGCTCTATCTGAACCAAAGCTCTGCAGACACCGGCTCCATCTGAACCCGCGCTCTGCAGACACCAGCTCTATCTGACCCAAAGCTCTGCAGACACCGGCTCCATCTGAACCCGCGCTCTGCAGACACCGGTTCCATCTGAACCCGCGCTCTGCAGACACCGGATCCATCTGAACCCGCGCTCTGCAGACACCGGATCCATCTGAACCCGCGCTCTGCAGACACCGGCTCTATCTGAACCCGCGCTCTGCAGACACCGGCTCTATCTGATCCTGCGCGGGAAACATCCTTTACAACGCAACTTTTACCACGCAGTGTCTTTATGACGCAACTTTTACAACGCAAACCATTACAACGCATTGCGTTGGAGGGCGCTCTAGGATAGGGAATACGTTTAATTTACTGTCCATCACCTTCCCTAGTGTCCACGGGGACTGGAGTTGGAATAGTAAATTAAACTATTCACTATCCAGCACCCCAAAGCACTATGCGTTGTAAAGGTATGCGATGTAAAAACTGCGTTGTAAAGGAATGCGATGTAAAAATATGCGTTGTAACGTCATACATCCTCCTGCGCTCTGCAGACACCGGCTCTATCTGATCCCGCGCTCTACAGACACCAGCTCTATCTGCACCAAAGCTCTGCAGACACCGGCTCTATCTGAGCCTGTGCTCTGCAGACACCGGCTCTATCTGAACCCACGCTCTGCAGACACCGGCTCTATCTGAACGCACGCTCTGCAGACACCGGCTCTATCTGTTTCCTCGCTCTGCAGACACCGGCTCTATCTGAACCCGCGCTCTGAAGACACCGGCTCTATCTGAACTAAAGCTCTGCAGACACCGTCTCCATCTGTACCCACGCTCTGCAGAAACCGGCTCTATCTGATCCCTCGCTCTGCAGACACCGGGTCTATCTGATCCCTCGCTCTGCAGACACTGGCTCTATCTGAACTAAAGCTCTGCAGACACCGGCTCTATCTGAACCCACGCTCTGCAGACACCGGCTCTATCTGAACCAAAGCTCAGCAGACTCCGGCTCTGTCTGCACCAAGGCTCTGCAGACATCGGCTCTGTCTGCACCAAGGCTCTGCAGACACCGGCTCCATCTGAACTTCAGCTCTGCAGACACCGGCTCTGTCTGATCCCGCACTCTGCAGACTCCGGCTCTATCTGCACCAAGGCTCTGCAGACACTGGCTCTATGTGAACCAAAGCTCTGCAGACACCTGCTCGATCTGAACCAAATCTCTGCAGACACGGGCTCAATCTGAACCCATGCTCTGCAGACACCGGCTCAATCTGAACCCACGCTCTGCAGACACCGGCTCTATCTGAACCAAAGCTCTGCAGACACCGGCTCTATCTGAACCAAAGCTCTGCAGACACCGGCTCCATCTGAACCCGCGCTCTGCAGACATCGGCTCTGTCTGAACCAATGCTCTGCAGACTCCGGCTCTGTCTGAACCGCGAGCTCTGCAGACACTGGCTCAATCTGATCCCGAGCTCTGCAGACACCGGCTCCATCTGAACCGCGAGCTCTACAGACACCGGCTCTATCTGAACCAAAGCTCTGCAGACACCGGCTCTATCTGAACCAAAGCTCTGCAGACACCTGCTCCATCTGACCCAAAGCTCTGCAGACACCGGCTCCATCTGAACCCGCGCTCTGCAGACACCGGCTCTATCTGAACCAAAGCTCTGCAGACACCGGCTCTATCTGATCCCGCGCTCTGCAGACACCGGCTCTATCTGAACCAAAGCTCTGCAGACACCGGCTCTATCTAAACCAAAGCTCTGCAGACACCAGCTCCATCTGAACCCGCGCTCTGCAGACACCGGTTCCATCTGAATCCGCGCTCTGCAGACACCGCCTCCATCTGAACCTGCGCTTTGCAGACACCGGCTCTATCTGAACCAAAGCTCTGCAGACACCGGCTCCATCTGAACCCGCGCTCTGCAGACACCAGCTCTATCTGACCCAAAGCTCTGCAGACACCGGCTCCATCTGAACCCGCACTCTGCAGACACCGGTTCCATCTGAACCCGCGCTCTGCAGACACCGGCTCCATCTGAACCCGCGCTCTGCTGACACCGGCTCTATCTCAACCCGCGCTCTGCAGACACCGGCTCTATCTGACCCTGCGCTCTGCAGACACCGGCTCTATCTGATCCCGCGCTCTGCAGACACCGGCTCTATCTGAACCCGCCATCTGCAGACACCGGGTCCATCTGAACCCGCGCTCTGCAGACACCGGGTCCATCTGAACCCGCGCTCTGCAGACACCGGGTCTATCTGAATCCACGCTCTGCAGACACCGGAACCAAAGCTCTGCAGACACCGGCTCTATCTGAATTATAGCTCTGCAGACACCGGCTCCATCTGATCCCTCGCTCTGCAGACACCGGCTCTGTCTGAACCAAAGCTCTGCAGACACCGGCTCCATCTGGACCAGCGCTCAGCAGACACCGGCTCTATCTGAACCAAAGCTCTGCAGACACCGGCTCTATCTGAACCAAAGCTCTGCAGACACCGGCTCCATCTGATCCCTTGCTCTGCAGACACCGGCTCTATCTGAACCAAAGCTCTGCAGACACCGGCTCTATCTGAACCAAAGCTCAGCAGACACCGGCTCTATCTGAACCAAAGCTCTGCAGACACCAGCTCTATCTGATCCTACGCTCTGCAGACACCGGCTCTATCTGAACCAAAGCTCTGCAGACACCGGCTCTATCTGAACCAGAGCTCAGCAGACACCGGCTCTATCTGAACCAAAGCTCTGCAGACACCGGCTCCATCTGATCCCGCGCTCTGCAGACACAGGCTCCATCTGAACCAAAGCTCTGCAGACACCGGCTCCATCTGAACCCGCGCTCTGCAGACACCGGCTCTATCTGATCCCTCGCTCTGCAGACACCGGCTCTATCTGAACCAGAGCTCAGCAGACACCGGCTCCATCTGAACCAAAGCTCAGCAGACACCGGCTCTATCTGAACCAGAGCTCAGCAGACACCGGCTCCATCTGAACCAAAGCTCAGCAGACACCGGCTCCATCTGAACCAGAGCTCAGCAGACACCGGCTCCATCTGAACCAAAGCTCAGCAGACACCGGCTCTATCTGAACCAGAGCTCAGCAGACACCGGCTCCATATGAACCAAAGCTCAGCAGACACCGGCTCCATCTGAACCAGAGCTCAGCAGACACCGGCTCTATCTGAACCAAAGCTCTGCAGACACCGGCTCTATCTAAACCAAAGCTCTGCAGACACCGGCTCTATATGATCCCTCGCTCTGCAGACACCGGCTCTATCTGAACCCGCGTTCTGCACACACCGGCTCTATCTGAACCAAAGCTCTGCAGACACCGGCTCTATCTGAACCAGAGCTCAGCAGACACCGGCTCTATCTGAACCGCGAGCTCTGCAGACACCAGCTCCATCTGAACCAAAGCTCTGCAGACACCGGCTCCATCTGAACCAAAGCTCAGCAGACACCAGCTGCATCTGAACCAAAGCTCAGCAGACACCGGCTCCATCTGAACCAGAGCTCAGCAGACACCGGCTCCATCTGAACCAAAGCTCAGCAGACACCGGCTCCATCTGAACCAAAGCTCTGCAGACACCGGCTCTATCTGAACCAAAGCTCTGCAGAGACCGGCTCTATCTGAACCCGCGTTCTGCACACACCGGCTCTATCTGAACCAAAGCTCTGCAGACACCGGCTCTATCTGAACCAGAGCTCAGCAGACACCGGCTCTATATGATCCCTCGCTCTGCAGACACCGGCTCTATCTGAACCCGCGTTCTGCACACACCGGCTCTATCTGAACCAAAGCTCTGCAGACACCGGCTCTATCTGAACCAGAGCTCAGCAGACACCGGCTCCATCTGAACCAAAGCTCTGCAGACACCAGCTCCATCTAAACCTGCGCTCTGCAGACACCGGCTCCATTTGAACCCGCGCTCTGCAGACACCGGCTCCATCTGAACCCGCGCTCTGCAGACACCGGCTCCATCTGAACCCACGTTCTGCAGACACCGGCTCTATCTGAACCAAAGCTCTGCAGACACCGGCTCTATCTGAACCTGCGCGCTGCAGACACCGGCTCTATCTGAACCTGCGCTCTGCAGACACCGGCTCTATCTGAACCTGCGCTCTGCAGACACCGGCTCCATCTGAACCCGCGCTCTGCAGACAGCGGCTTCATCTGAACCAAAGCTCTGCAGACACCGGCTCTATTTGAACCAAAGCTCTGCAGACACCGGCTCTATCTAAACCCGCGCTCTGCAGACACCGGCTCCATCTGAACCCGCGCTCTGCAGACACCGGCTCCATCTGAACCAAAGCTCTGCAGACACCGGCTCCATCTGAACCAAAGCTCAGCAGACAGCGGCTCTATCTGAACCAAAGCTCTGCAGACAGAGCTCAGCAGACACCGGCTCCATCTGAACCAAAGCTCTGCAGACACCGGCTCCATCTGAACCAAAGCTCTGCAGACACCGGCTCCATCTGAACCAAAGCTCTGCAGACACCGGCTCCATCTGAACCAAAGCTCTGCAGACACCGGCTCCATCTGAACCAAAGCTCTGCAGACACCGGCTCCATCTGAACCCACGCTCTGCAGACACCGGCTCCATCTGAACCAAAGCTCAGCAGACACCGGCTCCATCTGAACCAAAGCTCAGCAGACACCGGCTCCATCTGAACCAAAGCTCAGCAGACACCGGCTCCATCTGAACCAAAGCTCAGCAGACACCGGCTCCATCTGAACCAAAGCTCTGCAGACACCGGCTCTATCTGAACCAAAGCTCTGCAGACACCGGCTCTATCTGAACCAGAGCTCAGCAGACACCGGCTCCATCTGAACCAGAGCTCAGCAGACACCGGCTCCATCTGAACCAGAGCTCAGCAGACACCGGCTCCATCTGAACCAAAGCTCAGCAGACACCGGCTCCATCTGAACCAAAGCTCAGCAGACACCGGCTCCATCTGAACCAAAGCTCAGCAGACACCGGCTCCATCTGAACCAGAGCTCAGCAGACACCGGCTCCATCTGAACCAAAGCTCAGCAGACACCGGCTCCATCTGAACCAAAGCTCTGCAGACACCGGCTCTATCCGAACCAAAGCTCTGCAGACACCGGCTCTATCTGAACCCGCGTTCTGCACACACCGGCTCTATCTGAACCAAAGCTCTGCAGACACCGGCTCTATCTGAACCAGAGCTCAACAGACACCGGCTCTATATGATCCCTCGCTCTGCAGACACCGGCTCTATCTGAACCTGCGTTCTGCACACACCGGCTCTATCTGAACCAAAGCTCTGCAGACACCGGCTCTATCTGAACCAGAGCTCAGCAGACACCGGCTCCATCTGAACCAAAGCTCTGCAGACACCGGCTCCATCTGAACCCGCGCTCTGCAGACAGCGGCTCTATCTGAACTCGCGCTCTGCAGACACCGGCTCCATCTGAACCAAAGCTCTGCAGACACCGGCTCCATCTGAACCAAAGCTCTGCAGACACCGGCTCTATCTAAACCCGCGCTCTGCAGACACCGGCTCCATCTGAACCCGCGCTCTGCAGACACCGGCTCCATCTGAACCCGCGCTCTGCACACACCGGCTCCATCTGAACCCGCGCTCTGCAGACACCGGCTCTATCTGAACCAGAGCTCAGCAGACACCGCCTCCATCTGAACCAAAGCTCTGCAGACACCGGCTCCATCTGAACCAAAGCTCAGCAGACACCGGCTCCATCTGAACCAAAGCTCAGCAGACACCGGCTCCATCTGAACCAGAGCTCAGCAGACACCGGCTCCATCTGAACCAGAGCTCAGCAGACACCGGCTCCATCTGAACCAGAGCTCAGCAGACAGCGGCTCTATCTGAATCAGAGCTCAGCAGACACCGGCTCCATCTGAACCAAAGCTCAGCAGACACCGGCTCCATCTGAACCAAAGCTCTGCAGACACCGGCTCTATCTGAACCAAAGCTCAGCAGACACCGGCTCCATCTGAACCAAAGCTCAGCAGACACCGGCTCCATCTGAACCAAAGCTCTGCAGACACCGGCTCCATCTGAACCAAAGCTCTGCAAACACCGGCTCCATCTGAACCAAAGCTCTGCAGACACCGGCTCCATCTGAACCAAAGCTCTGCAGACACCGGCTCCATCTGAACCCGCGCTCTGCAGACACCGGCTCCATCTAAACCCGCGCTCTGCAGACACCGGCTCCATCTGAACCAAAGCTCCGCAGACACCGGCTCTATCTGAACCTGAGCTCTGCAGACACCGGCTCTATCTAAACCCGCGCTCTGCAGACACCGGCTCCATCTGAACCAGAGCTCAGCAGACACCGGCTCCATCTGAACCAAAGCTCAGCAGACACCGGCTCCATCTGAACCAAAGCTCAGCAGACACCGGCTCCATCTGAACCAAAGCTCAGCAGACACCGGCTCTATCTGAACCAGAGCTCTGCAGACACCGGCTCCATCTGAACCAAAGCTCTGCAGACACCGGCTCCATCTGAACCAAAGCTCTGCAGACACCGGCTCCATCTGAACCAAAGCTCTGCAGACACCGGCTCTATCTGAACTAAAGCTCTGCAGACACCGGCTCTATCTGAACCAAAGCTCCGCGGACACCGGCTCTATCTGAACCAAAGCTCTGCAGACACCGGCTCCATCTGATCCAAAGCTCTGCAGACACCGGCTCTATCTGAACCAAAGCTCTGCAGACACCGGCTCCATCTGATCCAAAGCTCTGCAGACACCGGCTCCATCTGAACCAAAGCTCTGCAGACACCGGCTCCATCTGAACCAAAGCTCTGCAGACACCGGCTCCATCTAAACCCGCGCTCTGCAGACACCGGCTCCATCTGAACCTGCGCTCTGCAGACACCGACTCCATCTGAACCCGCGCTCTGAAGACACCGGCTCCATCTGAACCCGCGCTCTGCAGACAGCGGCTCCATCTGAACCAAAGCTCTGCAGACACCGGCTCCATCTGAACTAAAGCTCTGCAGACACCGGCTCTATCTGAACCAGAGCTCAGCAGACACCGGCTCCATCTGAACCAAAGCTCTGCAGACACCGGCTCCATCTGAACCAAAGCTCTGCACACACCGGCTCCATCTGAACCAAAGCTCTGCAGACACCGGCTCCATCTGAACCAATGCTCAGCAGACACTGGCTCTATCTGAACCAGGGCTCTGCAGACACCGGCTCCATCTGAACCCACGCTCTGCAGACACCGGCTCCATCTGAACCAAAGCTCTGCAGACACCGGCTCCATCTGAACCCGCGCTCTGCAGACACCGGCTCCATCTGAACCAAAGCTCTGCAGACACCGGCTCTATCTGAACCCGCACTCTGCAGACACCGGCTCCATCTGAACCAAAGCTCTGCAGACACCGGCTCCATCTGAACCAAAGCTCTGCAGACACCGGCTCCATCTGAACCAAAGCTCTGCAGACACCGGCTCTATCTGAACCCGCACTCTGCAGACACCGGCTCCATCTGAACAAAAGCTCTGCAGACACTGGCTCTATCTGAACCAAAGCTCACAGACACCGGCTCCATCTGAACCAAAGCTCTGCAGACACCGGCTCCATCTGAACCAAAGCTCTGCAGACACCGGCTCCATCTGAACCCGCGTTCTGCAGACACCGGCTCTATCTGAACCAAAGCTCTGCAGACACCGGCTCTATCTGATCCCACGCTCTGCAGACACCGGCTCTATCTGAACCCGCACTCTGCAGACACAGGCTCCATCTGAACCCGCGCTCTGCAGACACCGGCTCCATCTGAACCCGCGCTCTGCAGACACCGGCTCCATCTGAACCAAAGCTCTGCAGACACCGGCTCCATCTGAACCCGCGCTCTGCAGACACCGGCTCTATCTGAACCAAAGCTCTGCAGACACCGGCTCCATCTGAACCCGCGCTCTGCAGACACCGGCTCTATCTGAACCAAAGCTCTGCAGACACCGGCTCCATCTGAACCCACGCTCTGCAGACACCGGCTCCATCTGAACTAAAGCTCTGCAGACACCGGCTCTATCTGAACCAGAGCTCAGCAGACACCGGCTCCATCTGAACCAAAGCTCTGCAGACACCGGCTCCATCTGAACCCGCCATCTGCAGACACCGGGTCCATCTGAACCCGCGCTCTGCAGACACCGGGTCCATCTGAACCCGCGCTCTGCAGACACCGGGTCTATCTGAATCCACGCTCTGCAGACACCGGAACCAAAGCTCTGCAGACACCAGCTCTATCTGAATTATAGCTCTGCAGACACCGGCTCCATCTGATCCCTCGCTCTGCAGACACCGGCTCTGTCTGAACCAAAGCTCTGCAGACACCGGCTCCATCTGGACCAGCGCTCAGCAGACACCGGCTCTATCTGAACCAAAGCTCTGCAGACACCGGCTCTATCTGAACCAAAGCTCTGCAGACACCGGCTCCATCTGATCCCTTGCTCTGCAGACACCGGCTCTATCTGAACCAAAGCTCTGCAGACACCGGCTCTATCTGAACCAAAGCTCAGCAGACACCGGCTCTATCTGAACCAAAGCTCTGCAGACACCAGCTCTATCTGATCCTACGCTCTGCAGACACCGGCTCTATCTGAACCAAAGCTCTGCAGACACCGGCTCTATCTGAACCAGAGCTCAGCAGACACCGGCTCTATCTGAACCAAAGCTCTGCAGACACCGGCTCCATCTGATCCCGCGCTCTGCAGACACAGGCTCCATCTGAACCAAAGCTCTGCAGACACCGGCTCCATCTGAACCCGCGCTCTGCAGACACCGGCTCTATCTGATCCCTCGCTCTGCAGACACCGGCTCTATCTGAACCAGAGCTCAGCAGACACCGGCTCCATCTGAACCAAAGCTCAGCAGACACCGGCTCTATCTGAACCAGAGCTCAGCAGACACCGGCTCCATCTGAACCAAAGCTCAGCAGACACCGGCTCCATCTGAACCAGAGCTCAGCAGACACCGGCTCCATCTGAACCAAAGCTCAGCAGACACCGGCTCTATCTGAACCAGAGCTCAGCAGACACCGGCTCCATATGAACCAAAGCTCAGCAGACACCGGCTCCATCTGAACCAGAGCTCAGCAGACACCGGCTCTATCTGAACCAAAGCTCTGCAGACACCGGCTCTATCTAAACCAAAGCTCTGCAGACACCGGCTCTATATGATCCCTCGCTCTGCAGACACCGGCTCTATCTGAACCCGCGTTCTGCACACACCGGCTCTATCTGAACCAAAGCTCTGCAGACACCGGCTCTATCTGAACCAGAGCTCAGCAGACACCGGCTCTATCTGAACCGCGAGCTCTGCAGACACCAGCTCCATCTGAACCAAAGCTCTGCAGACACCGGCTCCATCTGAACCAAAGCTCAGCAGACACCAGCTGCATCTGAACCAAAGCTCAGCAGACACCGGCTCCATCTGAACCAGAGCTCAGCAGACACCGGCTCCATCTGAACCAAAGCTCAGCAGACACCGGCTCCATCTGAACCAAAGCTCTGCAGACACCGGCTCTATCTGAACCAAAGCTCTGCAGAGACCGGCTCTATCTGAACCCGCGTTCTGCACACACCGGCTCTATCTGAACCAAAGCTCTGCAGACACCGGCTCTATCTGAACCAGAGCTCAGCAGACACCGGCTCTATATGATCCCTCGCTCTGCAGACACCGGCTCTATCTGAACCCGCGTTCTGCACACACCGGCTCTATCTGAACCAAAGCTCTGCAGACACCGGCTCTATCTGAACCAGAGCTCAGCAGACACCGGCTCCATCTGAACCAAAGCTCTGCAGACACCAGCTCCATCTAAACCTGCGCTCTGCAGACACCGGCTCCATTTGAACCCGCGCTCTGCAGACACCGGCTCCATCTGAACCCGCGCTCTGCAGACACCGGCTCCATCTGAACCCACGTTCTGCAGACACCGGCTCTATCTGAACCAAAGCTCTGCAGACACCGGCTCTATCTGAACCTGCGCGCTGCAGACACCGGCTCTATCTGAACCTGCGCTCTGCAGACACCGGCTCTATCTGAACCTGCGCTCTGCAGACACCGGCTCCATCTGAACCCGCGCTCTGCAGACAGCGGCTTCATCTGAACCAAAGCTCTGCAGACACCGGCTCTATTTGAACCAAAGCTCTGCAGACACCGGCTCTATCTAAACCCGCGCTCTGCAGACACCGGCTCCATCTGAACCCGCGCTCTGCAGACACCGGCTCCATCTGAACCAAAGCTCTGCAGACACCGGCTCCATCTGAACCAAAGCTCAGCAGACAGCGGCTCTATCTGAACCAAAGCTCTGCAGACAGAGCTCAGCAGACACCGGCTCCATCTGAACCAAAGCTCTGCAGACACCGGCTCCATCTGAACCAAAGCTCTGCAGACACCGGCTCCATCTGAACCAAAGCTCTGCAGACACCGGCTCCATCTGAACCAAAGCTCAGCAGACACCGGCTCCATCTGAACCAAAGCTCTGCAGACACCGGCTCCATCTGAACCAAAGCTCTGCAGACACCGGCTCCATCTGAACCAAAGCTCTGCAGACACCGGCTCCATCTGAACCCACGCTCTGCAGACACCGGCTCCATCTGAACCAAAGCTCAGCAGACACCGGCTCCATCTGAACCAAAGCTCAGCAGACACCGGCTCCATCTGAACCAAAGCTCAGCAGACACCGGCTCCATCTGAACCAAAGCTCAGCAGACACCGGCTCCATCTGAACCAAAGCTCTGCAGACACCGGCTCTATCTGAACCAAAGCTCTGCAGACACCGGCTCTATCTGAACCAGAGCTCAGCAGACACCGGCTCCATCTGAACCAGAGCTCAGCAGACACCGGCTCCATCTGAACCAGAGCTCAGCAGACACCGGCTCCATCTGAACCAAAGCTCAGCAGACACCGGCTCCATCTGAACCAAAGCTCAGCAGACACCGGCTCCATCTGAACCAAAGCTCAGCAGACACCGGCTCCATCTGAACCAGAGCTCAGCAGACACCGGCTCCATCTGAACCAAAGCTCAGCAGACACCAGCTCCATCTGAACCAAAGCTCTGCAGACACCGGCTCTATCCGAACCAAAGCTCTGCAGACACCGGCTCTATCTGAACCCGCGTTCTGCACACACCGGCTCTATCTGAACCAAAGCTCTGCAGACACCGGCTCTATCTGAACCAGAGCTCAACAGACACCGGCTCTATATGATCCCTCGCTCTGCAGACACCGGCTCTATCTGAACCTGCGTTCTGCACACACCGGCTCTATCTGAACCAAAGCTCTGCAGACACCGGCTCTATCTGAACCAGAGCTCAGCAGACACCGGCTCCATCTGAACCAAAGCTCTGCAGACACCAGCTCCATCTAAACCTGCGCTCTGCAGACACCGGCTCCATTTGAACCCGCGCTCTGCAGACACCGGCTCCATCTGAACCCGCGCTCTGCAGACACCGGCTCCATCTGAACCCACGTTCTGCAGACACCGGCTCTATCTGAACCAAAGCTCTGCAGACACCGGCTCTATCTGAACCTGCGCGCTGCAGACACCGGCTCTATCTGAACCTGCGCTCTGCAGACACCGGCTCTATCTGAACCTGCGCTCTGCAGACACCGGCTCCATCTGAACCCGCGCTCTGCAGACAGCGGCTTCATCTGAACCAAAGCTCTGCAGACACCGGCTCTATTTGAACCAAAGCTCTGCAGACACCGGCTCTATCTAAACCCGCGCTCTGCAGACACCGGCTCCATCTGAACCCGCGCTCTGCAGACACCGGCTCCATCTGAACCAAAGCTCTGCAGACACCGGCTCCATCTGAACCAAAGCTCAGCAGACAGCGGCTCTATCTGAACCAAAGCTCTGCAGACAGAGCTCAGCAGACACCGGCTCCATCTGAACCAAAGCTCTGCAGACACCGGCTCCATCTGAACCAAAGCTCTGCAGACACCGGCTCCATCTGAACCAAAGCTCTGCAGACACCGGCTCCATCTGAACCAAAGCTCAGCAGACACCGGCTCCATCTGAACCAAAGCTCTGCAGACACCGGCTCCATCTGAACCAAAGCTCTGCAGACACCGGCTCCATCTGAACCAAAGCTCTGCAGACACCGGCTCCATCTGAACCCACGCTCTGCAGACACCGGCTCCATCTGAACCAAAGCTCAGCAGACACCGGCTCCATCTGAACCAAAGCTCAGCAGACACCGGCTCCATCTGAACCAAAGCTCAGCAGACACCGGCTCCATCTGAACCAAAGCTCAGCAGACACCGGCTCCATCTGAACCAAAGCTCTGCAGACACCGGCTCTATCTGAACCAAAGCTCTGCAGACACCGGCTCTATCTGAACCAGAGCTCAGCAGACACCGGCTCCATCTGAACCAGAGCTCAGCAGACACCGGCTCCATCTGAACCAGAGCTCAGCAGACACCGGCTCCATCTGAACCAAAGCTCAGCAGACACCGGCTCCATCTGAACCAAAGCTCAGCAGACACCGGCTCCATCTGAACCAAAGCTCAGCAGACACCGGCTCCATCTGAACCAGAGCTCAGCAGACACCGGCTCCATCTGAACCAAAGCTCAGCAGACACCAGCTCCATCTGAACCAAAGCTCTGCAGACACCGGCTCTATCCGAACCAAAGCTCTGCAGACACCGGCTCTATCTGAACCCGCGTTCTGCACACACCGGCTCTATCTGAACCAAAGCTCTGCAGACACCGGCTCTATCTGAACCAGAGCTCAACAGACACCGGCTCTATATGATCCCTCGCTCTGCAGACACCGGCTCTATCTGAACCTGCGTTCTGCACACACCGGCTCTATCTGAACCAAAGCTCTGCAGACACCGGCTCTATCTGAACCAGAGCTCAGCAGACACCGGCTCCATCTGAACCAAAGCTCTGCAGACACCGGCTCCATCTGAACCCGCGCTCTGCAGACAGCGGCTCTATCTGAACTCGCGCTCTGCAGACACCGGCTCCATCTGAACCAAAGCTCTGCAGACACCGGCTCCATCTGAACCAAAGCTCTGCAGACACCGGCTCTATCTAAACCCGCGCTCTGCAGACACCGGCTCCATCTGAACCCGCGCTCTGCAGACACCGGCTCCATCTGAACCCGCGCTCTGCACACACCGGCTCCATCTGAACCCGCGCTCTGCAGACACCGGCTCTATCTGAACCAGAGCTCAGCAGACACCGCCTCCATCTGAACCAAAGCTCTGCAGACACCGGCTCCATCTGAACCAAAGCTCAGCAGACACCGGCTCCATCTGAACCAAAGCTCAGCAGACACCGGCTCCATCTGAACCAGAGCTCAGCAGACACCGGCTCCATCTGAACCAGAGCTCAGCAGACACCGGCTCCATCTGAACCAGAGCTCAGCAGACAGCGGCTCTATCTGAATCAGAGCTCAGCAGACACCGGCTCCATCTGAACCAAAGCTCAGCAGACACCGGCTCCATCTGAACCAAAGCTCTGCAGACACCGGCTCTATCTGAACCAAAGCTCAGCAGACACCGGCTCCATCTGAACCAAAGCTCAGCAGACACCGGCTCCATCTGAACCAAAGCTCTGCAGACACCGGCTCCATCTGAACCAAAGCTCTGCAGACACCGGCTCCATCTGAACCAAAGCTCTGCAGACACCGGCTCCATCTGAACCAAAGCTCTGCAGACACCGGCTCCATCTGAACCCGCGCTCTGCAGACACCGGCTCCATCTAAACCCGCGCTCTGCAGACACCGGCTCCATCTGAACCAAAGCTCCGCAGACACCGGCTCTATCTGAACCTGAGCTCTGCAGACACCGGCTCTATCTAAACCCGCGCTCTGCAGACACCGGCTCCATCTGAACCAGAGCTCAGCAGACACCGGCTCCATCTGAACCAAAGCTCAGCAGACACCGGCTCCATCTGAACCAAAGCTCAGCAGACACCGGCTCCATCTGAGCCAAAGCTCAGCAGACACCGGCTCTATCTGAACCAGAGCTCTGCAGACACCGGCTCCATCTGAACCAAAGCTCTGCAGACACCGGCTCCATCTGAACCAAAGCTCTGCAGACACCGGCTCCATCTGAACCAAAGCTCTGCAGACACCGGCTCTATCTGAACTAAAGCTCTGCAGACACCGGCTCTATCTGAACCAAAGCTCCGCGGACACCGGCTCTATCTGAACCAAAGCTCTGCAGACACCGGCTCCATCTGATCCAAAGCTCTGCAGACACCGGCTCCATCTGAACCAAAGCTCTGCAGACACCGGCTCCATCTGAACCAAAGCTCTGCAGACACCGGCTCCATCTAAACCCGCGCTCTGCAGACACCGGCTCCATCTGAACCTGCGCTCTGCAGACACCGACTCCATCTGAA
This sequence comes from Lissotriton helveticus, assembly GCF_964261635.1. NCBI lineage: Eukaryota > Metazoa > Chordata > Amphibia > Caudata > Salamandridae > Lissotriton > Lissotriton helveticus. The sequence goes on along the minus strand of NC_136072.1, from coordinate 30,424,668 downwards.
CCCGCGCTCTGAAGACACCGGCTCCATCTGAACCCGCGCTCTGCAGACAGCGGCTCTATCTGAACCAGAGCTCAGCAGACACCGGCTCCATCTGAACCAAAGCTCTGCAGACACCGGCTCCATCTGAACCAAAGCTCTGCACACACCGGCTCCATCTGAACCAAAGCTCTGCAGACACCGGCTCCATCTGAACCAATGCTCAGCAGACACTGGCTCTATCTGAACCAGGGCTCTGCAGACACCGGCTCCATCTGAACCCACGCTCTGCAGACACCGGCTCCATCTGAACCAAAGCTCTGCAGACACCGGCTCCATCTGAACCCGCGCTCTGCAGACACCGGCTCCATCTGAACCAAAGCTCTGCAGACACCGGCTCTATCTGAACCCGCACTCTGCAGACACCGGCTCCATCTGAACCAAAGCTCTGCAGACACCGGCTCCATCTGAACCAAAGCTCTGCAGACACCGGCTCCATCTGAACCAAAGCTCTGCAGACACCGGCTCTATCTGAACCCGCACTCTGCAGACACCGGCTCCATCTGAACAAAAGCTCTGCAGACACTGGCTCTATCTGAACCAAAGCTCACAGACACCGGCTCCATCTGAACCAAAGCTCTGCAGACACCGGCTCCATCTGAACCAAAGCTCTGCAGACACCGGCTCCATCTGAACCCGCGTTCTGCAGACACCGGCTCTATCTGAACCAAAGCTCTGCAGACACCGGCTCTATCTGATCCCACGCTCTGCAGACACCGGCTCTATCTGAACCCGCACTCTGCAGACACAGGCTCCATCTGAACCCGCGCTCTGCAGACACCGGCTCCATCTGAACCCGCGCTCTGCAGACACCGGCTCCATCTGAACCAAAGCTCTGCAGACACCGGCTCCATCTGAACCCGCGCTCTGCAGACACCGGCTCTATCTGAACCAAAGCTCTGCAGACACCGGCTCCATCTGAACCCGCGCTCTGCAGACACCGGCTCTATCTGAACCAAAGCTCTGCAGACACCGGCTCCATCTGAACCCACGCTCTGCAGACACCGGCTCCATCTGAACTAAAGCTCTGCAGACACCGGCTCTATCTGAACCAGAGCTCAGCAGACACCGGCTCCATCTGAACCAAAGCTCTGCAGACACCGGCTCCATCTGAACCAAAGCTCCGCAGACACCGGCTCCATCTGAACCAAAGCTCTGCACACACCGGCTCCATCTGAACCAAAGCTCTGCAGACACCGGCTCCATCTGAACCAATGCTCAGCAGACACCGGCTCTATCTGAACCAGGGCTCTGCAGACACCGGCTCTATCTGAACCAGGGCTCTGCAGACACCGGCTCCATCTGAACCCACGCTCTGCAGACACCGGCTCCATCTGAACCAAAGCTCTGCAGACACCGGCTCCATCTGAACCCGCGCTCTGCAGACACCGGCTCCATCTGAACCAAAGCTCTGCAGACACCGGCTCTATCTGAACCCGCACTCTGCAGACACCGGCTCCATCTGAACCAAAGCTCTGCAGACACCGGCTCCATCTGAACCAAAGCTCTGCAGACACCGGCTCCATCTGAACCAAAGCTCTGCAGACACCGGCTCTATCTGAACCCGCACTCTGCAGACACCGGCTCCATCTGAACCAAAGCTCTGCAGACACTGGCTCTATCTGAACCAAAGCTCACAGACACCGGCTCCATCTGAACCAAAGCTCTGCAGACACCGGCTCCATCTGAACCAAAGCTCTGCAGACACCGGCTCCATCTGAACCCGCGTTCTGCAGACACCGGCTCTATCTGAACCAAAGCTCTGCAGACACCGGCTCTATCTGATCCCACGCTCTGCAGACACCGGCTCTATCTGAACCCGCACTCTGCAGACACAGGCTCCATCTGAACCCGCGCTCTGCAGACACCGGCTCCATCTGAACCCGCGCTCTGCAGACACCGGCTCCATCTGAACCAAAGCTCTGCAGACACCGGCTCCATCTGAACCCGCGCTCTGCAGACACCGGCTCTATCTGAACCAAAGCTCTGCAGACACCGGCTCCATCTGAACCCGCGCTCTGCAGACACCAGCTCTATCTGAACCAAAGCTCTGCAGACACCGGCTCCATCTGAACCCACGCTCTGCAGACACCGGCTCTATCTGCCCCAAAGCTCTGCAGACACCGGCTCTATCTCAACCCGCGCTCTGCAGACACCGGCTCCATCTGAACCAGAGCTCTGCAGACACCGGCTCTATCTGATCCCTCGCTCTGCAGACACCGGCTCTATCTGACCCAAAGCTCTGCAGACACCGGCTCTATCTGATCCCTTGCTCTGCAGACACCGGCTCTATCTGAACCCGCGCTCTGCAGACACCGGCTCCATCTGAACCCACGCTCTGCAGACACCGGCTCTATCTGAACCCGCGCTCTGCCGACACCGGCTCTATTTGAACTAAAGCTCTGCAGGCACCGGCTCCATCTGAACCTATGCTCTGCAGACACCGGCTCTATCTGAACCCGCGCTCTGCAGACACCGGCTCTATCTGAACCAAAGCTCAGCAGACACCGGATCCATATGAACCAAAGCTCTGCAGACACCGGCTCCATCTGAACCAAAGCTCTGCAGACACCGGCTCCATCTGAACCAAAGCTCTGCAGACACCGGCTCTATCTGAACCAGAGCTCTGCAGACACCGGCTCTATCTGAACCAAAGCTCAGCAGACACCGGCTCCATCTGAACCAAAGCTCAGCAGACACCGGCTCCATCTGAACCAAAGCTCTGCAGACACCGGCTCTATCTGAACCAAAGCTCAGCAGACACCGGCTCCATCTGAACCAAAGCTCAGCAGACACCGGCTCCATCTGAACCTGCGATCTGCAGTCACCGGCTCCATCTGAACCAAAGCTCTGCAGACACCGGCTCTATCTGAACCAAAGCTCAGCAGACACCGGCTCCATCTGAACCAAAGCTCAGCAGACACCGGCTCCATCTGATCCAAAGCTCAGCAGACACCAGCTCTATCCGAACCAAAGCTCTGCAGACACCGGCTCCATCTGAACCAAAGCTCTGCAGACACCGGCTCTATCTGAACCAAAGCTCTGCAGACACCGGCTCTATCTGAACCAAAGCTCTGCAGACACCGGCTCTATCTGAACCAAAGCTCAGCGTACACCGGCTCCATCTGAACCAAAGCTCAGCAGACACCGGCTCCATCTGAACCAAAGCTCTGCAGACACCGACTCCATCTGAACCAAAGCTCTGCAGACACCGGCTCCATCTGAACCAAAGCTCAGCGTACACCGGCTCCATCTGAACCAAAGCTCAGCGTACACCGGCTCCATCTGAACCAAAGCTCAGCAGACACCGGCTCCATCTGAACCAAAGCTCTGCAGACACCGGCTCTATCTGAACCAAAGCTCTGCAGACACCGGCTCTATCTGAACCAGAGCTCAGCAGACACCGGCTCCATCTGAACCAGAGCTCTGCAGACACCGGCTCTATCTGAACCAAAGCTCTGCAGACACCGGCTCTATCTGAACCAAAGCTCTGCAGACACCGGCTCTATCTGAACCAAAGCTCTGCAGACACCGGCTCTATCTGAACCAAAGCTCAGCGTACACCGGCTCCATCTGAACCAAAGCTCAGCAGACACCGGCTCCATCTGAACCAAAGCTCTGCAGACACCGACTCCATCTGAACCAAAGCTCTGCAGACACCGACTCCATCTGAACCAAAGCTCTGCAGACACCGACTCCATCTGAACCAAAGCTCTGCAGACACCGGCTCTATCAGAATTTAAGCACTGCTAATCCGGTCTCCACGAGAACAGAAAGTAAAATATATGTTCTACAATGAGGTGCATGTTCAGACATTAAGATGCAACAAGTCATGCTCAAGAGCACACAGTGCTGTGTGTTTGAGCCGGGATAAAAACACAGAAAATATGTTCCATCCCCAAAAAAGCTCCAGGTGCAGCGAACACCACCTCGCAGCTCCAGTGAGGAGAAGAGAGTCCCCGCTGCCCCCAGCAGCAGCAGCTGAGTGCACCCCCCCCCCCCCCCCATTGATGCCCCATGGATGCCCTGCGCTCACCTGGCAGCCGTGGGCTCGGGTCCTCCGGGTGCACCTGTCCCTGGCACTCTGCAGGGCAGGCAGGAAGGAGCCTGTGCTGGCACCGGGCAGGGAGGGGCAGGAGAGAGGGCGGGGCAGGGAGGGCAGGTCCTGGAGGGGGAGGGGGAGGGGAGGGGCAGGCAGAGAAACAGGAAGTGGAAGAGGCAGGTGTGGCAGAGGGACAAGAAGAGGAGCTTCAGGGCAAGGGGTGGGGAGAGGGAAGCCAGGCTGCTCCCTGACAGGAAGAGTGCAGCACCCTCTGAGAAGAGTAAGAACGAAGGCTACAGGCAAAGCCAGGCAAAAGGGTATAGAGACAGAAATACAGGCAAAGCCAGGCAAAAGGGTATAGAGACAGAAATACAGGCAAAGCCAGGCACCAGGGAATAGAGACAGAAATACAGGCAAAACCAGGCACCAGGGAATAGAGACAGAAATACAGGCAAAGCCAGGCTCCAGAGGATAGTGACAGAAATACAGGCAAAGCCAGGCACCAGAGGATAGTGACAGAAGAACAGGCAAAGCCAGGCACCAGGGAATAGAGACAGAAATACAGGCAAAGCCAGGCACCAGGATATAGAGACAGAAATACAGGCAAAACCAGGCACCAGGGAATAGAGACAGAAATACAGGCAAAACCAGGCACCAGGGAATAGAGACAGAAATACAGGCAAAGCCAGGCACCAGGATATAGAGACAGAAATACAGGCAAAACCAGGCACCAGAATATAGAGACAGAAATACAGGCAAAACCAGGCACCAGGGAATAGAGACAGAAATACAGGCAAAGCCAGGCACCAGGATATAGAGACAGAAATACAGGCAAAGCCAGGCACCAGGGGATAGAGACAGAAATACAGGCAAAGCCAGGCACCAGAGGATAGAGACAGAAATACAGGCAAAGCCAGGCACCAGAGGATAGTGACAGAAATACAGGCAAAGCCAGGCACCAGAGTATAGTGACAGAAATACAGGCAAAGCCAGGCACCAGGGTATAGAGACAGAAATACAGGCAAAGCCAGGCACCAGAGGATAGTGACAGAAATACAGGCAAAGCCAGGCACCAGAGGATAGTGACAGAAATACAGGCAAAGCCAGGCACCAGAGGATAGAGACCGAAATACAGGCAAAGCCAGGCACCAGGGAATAGAGACAGAAATACAGGCAAAGCCGGGCACCAGGGTAAAGAGACAGAAATACAGGCAAAGCCAGGCACCAGAGGATAGTGACAGAAATACAGACATAGCCAGCCACCAGGGTATAGAGACAGAAATACAGGCAAAGCCAGGCACCAGGGTATAGAGACAGAAATACAGGCAAAGCCAGGCACCAGGGTATAGAGACAGAAATACAGGCAAAGCCAGGCACCAGAGGATAGTGACAGAAATACAGGCAAAGCCAGGCACCAGAATAGTGACAGAAATACAGGCAAAACCAGGCACCAGAATATAGAGAGAGAAATACAGGCAAAGCCAGGCACCAGAATATAGTGACATAAATACAGGCAAAGCCAGGCACCAGAGTATAGTGACAAAATTACAGGCAAAGCCAGGCACCAGAGTATAGTGACATAAATACAGGCAAAGCCAGGCACCAGAATATAGTGACAGAATTACAGGCAAAGCCAGGCACCAGAGTATAGTGACAGAATTACAGGCAAAGACAGGCACCAGAGTATAGTGACAGAATTACAGGCAAAGCCAGGCACCAGAGTATAGTGACAGAATTACAGGCAAAGCCAGGCACCAGATATAGTGACAGAAATACAGGTAAAGCCAGGCACCAGAATAGTGACAGAAATACAGGCAAAGCCAGGCACCAGGGTATAGAGACAGAAATACAGGCAAAGCCGGGCACCAGAGGCTAGTGACAGAAATACAGGCAAAGCCAGGCACCAGAATATAGAGACCGAAATACAGGCAAAGCCAGGCACCAGAATATAGAGACAGAAATACAGGCAAAGCCAGGCACCAGAATAGTGACAGAAATACAGGCAAAGCCAGGCACCAGGGTATAGAGACAGAAATACAGGCAAAGCCAGGCACCAGGGTATAGAGACAGAAATACAGGCAAAGCCAGGCACCAGAATATAGTGACAGAATTACAGGCAAAGCCAGACACCAGAGGATAGTGACAGAAATACAGGCAAAGCCAGGCACCAGAATAGTGACAGAAATACAGGCAAAGCCAGGCACCAGAATATAGAGAGAGAAATACAGGCAAAGCCAGGCACCAGAATATAGTGACATAAATACAGGCAAAGCCAGGCACCAGAGTATAGTGACAGAATTACAGGCAAAGCCAGGCACCAGAGTATAGTGACATAAATACAGGCAAAGCCAGGCACCAGAATATAGTGACAGAATTACAGGCAAAGCCAGGCACCAGAGTATAGTGACAGAATTACAGGCAAACGCCAGGCACCAGAGCATAGTGACAGAAATACAGGCAAAGCCAGGCACCAGAATATAGAGACAGAAATACAGGCAAAGCCAGGCACCAGAGCATAGTGACAGAAATACAGACAAAGCCAGGCACCAGAGCATAGTGACAGAAATACAGGCAACGCCAGGCTCCAGAGCATAGTGACAGAAATACAGGCAAAGCCATGCACCAGAATATAGAGACAGAAATACAGGTAAAGCCAGGCACCAGAGCATAGTGACAGAAATACAGGCAAAGCGAGGCACCAGAATATAGTGACAGAATTACAGGCAAAGCCAGACACCAGAATATAGTGACAGAATTACAGGCAAAGCCGGGCACCAGAATATAGAGACAGAAATACAGGCAAAGCCAGGCAGCAAAGCATAGTGACAGAAATACAGGCAAAGCCGGGCACCAGAATATAGAGACAGAAATACAGGCAAAGCCAGACACCAGAATATAGTGACAGAATTACAGGCAAGGCCGGGCACCAGAATATAGAGACAGAAATACAGGCAAAGCCAGGCACCAGAGGATAGTGACAGAAATACAGGCAAAGCCAGGCACCAGAGGATAGTGACAGAAATACAGGCAAAGCCAGGCACCAGAATATAGTGACAGAAATACAGGCAAAGCCAGGCACCAGAGGATAGTGACAGAAATACAGGCAAAGCCAGACACCAGAATATAGTGACAGAAATACAGGCAAAGCCAGGCACCAGAGGATAGTGACATAAATACAGGGAAAGCCAGGCATCAGAATAAAGAGACAGAAATACAGGCAAAGCCAGGCTCCAGAATAGTGACAGAATTACAAGCAAAGCCAGGCTCCAAGGGAGCACAGTTACCAGTTCTGCAGGCAAAGGCAGGTGCTAGAATATAGTAACAGAAATACAGGCAAAGCCAGGCTCCAAGGGATCACAGTTACCAGTTCTACAGGCAAAGGCAGGAGCTAGAATATAGTAACAGAAATACAGGCAAAGCCAGGCACCAGAGTATAGTGAGAGAAGTACAGATCAAATCAAATCAAGCTTTATTCGGCTGTAAGCGAAACAGCCATAAAAGCACAATACATTTCATATAAAAAAATTACAATAAAAATTTGTTTAAAAGAAATGACGAGTTCACAGTTTACACCATAAGTACGCACTATATTCCATTTTACCAGTAAAAAAGCAGTCAGAATTGGGGCAATCCGTCTAACAGCTGTCGGGAGAAATATAATAGGAATGTATAAAAATACTAAAAACATACTGAAAAAATGATAGCCCTAAAAACTGGCAAGATAAAAAAGAAGGGCTAAGAGAAATTCAAAGTGCTAGAACTGGCGCGCAAACGCGGCATGATGAGGTATTGATGATCACAAGAGGGCACTAATCTGGGGGAATGCAGCCCCGGTTCAACCCAGGTTCTGCCTGCGCGTGATGACTAATTTAAAAAATGTTACTACTTGTCTAGCAAAGGGTTCAGCATCAAGGAATTAAAGAGCAAGAAATGCTGGACGACACCTGCGTAAACCCATTACTTTAAGGATTGGCAAAAGCCAGTGGTACCTCAGTTCCTGATAGAATCTGCAGAACAGTATTATGTGGATCGTCGATTGGGGGGAGGCGTCATCGCAAGGACAAGCCTGAAGGGGTTTTGTCCAGGTGTTGGTCTTGGGAAAAGTGACCAGATGATGAAGGATATTCAATCTCAATCTGGTTAACAAGAATCTTTCGTAGCCCGTAAAGTCGTAGGTTAAGTAGGGCTGAATCATGAATGGTGTTTGAATTAGTAGTGAGTGCTGCACTGTAACTTTTGGAGCCTCACTAGCAAGCCGCAGAGATTCTAAATGGGCCAGACAAATCTTTTTAAACTTCTTTCTCGGGATTACAGCTATTGAGGTGGGGGAGTGATAGTACTGTATCATGCCGAGGTCGCTGAAGGATTTTCTGATGTAAGCAAGCTAACCGATCTTTAGGGCCATATCTAGGGAAGTACAGTCCTCTATGACCCCCCGGCAGAGAGTTGTTTCACTGCACGACCAAATGCGATGCCACAAGAGAAGGGGTTGGATCCTAATCAGATCTGTTAAGTAGGACAGACCCACTTCCAAGTGACAAGCATAGGCATAGGTAGATGTGCCCTGAGGCACTGCCAAAAGGAATCGCAGGAAAGTGTTTTCCACCTTTTGCACCTCCTCGTAACCCCAAACTCCCGCCCCATAAAGTGCGCTCGATACACATTTAGCCCTGTAAATTTCTAAAAGTTCAACCGGGGGGCCATCTGCCTAATTTATTCGCAAATTTGACTAAGGCAGCAGTTGTTCTCATAAAGGTGAGTTTCCTGGATTCAATGGCAGACTTCCAAGAGCATTTGTGGTCGAATGTAATTCCCAGATAGGGATACGTACTTGTGCTCTCTATTTTTTGTGCATCAATAAATATGGGCTTGATGTTCTTAATCCTCGACCCTGCAGACATTACAAACGTTTTCTTAATGTTAACCTTAAGGTCGAGGTTGGCCATAAAAGTGTGGTATTTCTCGAGAGCACGCTGTAATTCCTTAGGGGTGCGGGCTAGGATTACGGCGCCGTTTGCATAGAGTAGGACCAGGATTGGGCGCGTGTTTATTGAGGGAAGGTCCTGGTAACCCGTCAGAATGGCTTTTTCCAAGCCATTGGTATATAAATTAAATAAAAACGGGGCCAGGACGCAGCCCTGTCTTACCCCTCGGTCCACTCTGAACGACTTTGTTAGCCCGCCCCCCGTGCCGTATCTGACTCTGGCTGTGGCATCTGAATATAGTTCGCGCAGAAACGTTATGAGGGAAGACTCTATTCCCATGTCTGCCAGAATAGACCACAGCTTGTTGTGGTTGACGCAATCAAATGCTGCGGAGAGACCGACGTATGCCATGTAAAGGGCCCCCCCTTAGCATTTACATATTTCCCTATCAGTAAGGATAGGTTAAGGTCTTGCTCTATGGTTCCCAGTCCCTCACGGAACCCAAATTGTAGGTCAGAAAGAGCTTTGGTATCAGAAGCCCAGTGTTGGAGGCGCTCTAGGATAACACGACCGGCCACTTTCCCCAGCGAGTCCAGGAGGGAAATGGGCCGATAACAAGATGGCGATTGACGATCCCTTTTTAAAAAAAATAGGAACGAGGATTGACTGGGACCATGATTCGATGCGTCCCAAGTCACATGAAGCTTGAAGAACCCTGGTTAAAATTGGCGACCATAGATCCGTGTTGAACTTGAAAAGATCAATTGGAACCCCATCAGGGCCTGGCGCCTTGCCGTTTTTACTGGCCTTTAGGGCGAGTTCCACCTCCTCGTGTGTGATATAAATAGGCAACAGGAAGTTTGTTTTATCTAACCCCTCTGGAATTGATCGAATTGCGATTGAGGGAAGGCTGAATATCCGCTCAAAATACTCAACCCACAGGTGTTCGTTGATAGCAACATCAATACTAGGGTTAGCCGTTGCATCGAATAAGAAAGGGGACTTCACAACCTTCCAGAAGGCTGCTATCCCTCAGGGTGCATGATCTGTGGAGTTGTATCCAGAGATCATGTTTAAGAGTATTCTTCCTGGATTTTAGGGCCTGATTATAGGTCTTTCTAAGGGCTGCGATATCCTTCGGGTTTCTATCTTTTTTGTTTAAGGCTGTTTTTAGGTTCTGGTGGGCTTTTGTGCAGGAACTGTCGAACCATCCCTTAATTCTGGATTTACCTGATTTCGTGCTTACAAAAAGTGTTTCCCTAAATAATACTATCATTTTAGAGAAATTACCCATTATTCCCTCGCTAGTAGTTGCTGGTTCAAGGCAATTTGCAAACGCTTGCCTAAGGTTTGTGACCAGACTTGTTGTGATAGCAGGCGGATCCACTTTCTCGCACCTTAGTGAATAGCCGTTTAGTCTGTCCATTAAGATGCTATTTTGTCTTAGAAGCGTTTCGATATTAGGCCTCACGCGACTATTAGGAAGTTTTAAGGTGATTTTGTTCGGAAACTGGTCGCTGACGGCGATATCGTGGGTTTTGCATTTTAGAAGAACCCCTCCCGCTGTCCCTGATATAAACATAAAATCAATTGTGCTATGCCTTCCCTCTGCCATTATAGGTAGGTGTTACAGGTACAGGAGGATTAACCAGGAAGTACAGGCAAAGAAAGGCACCAGAGTACAGTGACAGAATTACAGGCAAAGCCAGGCTCCAAGGGAGCACAGTGACCAGTTCTACAGGCAAAGGCAGGCGCTGTAGGGATCTAACTACCAGTTCTATAGGCAAAGGCAGGCGCTATATGGGATCTAACTACCAGTTCTACAGGCAAAGGCAGGCGCTGTAGGGATCTAACTACCAGTTCTACAGGCAAAGGCAGACGCTTTAGGGATCTAACTACCAGTTCTATAGGCAAAGGCAGGCGCTGTAGGGATCTAACTACCAGTTCTACAGGCAAAGGCAGGCGCTGTAGGGATCTAACTACCAGTTCTATAGGCAAAGGCAGGCGCTGTAGGGATCTAACTACCAGTTCTACAGGCAAAGGCAGGCGCTGTAGGGATCTAACTACCAGTTCTATAGGCAAAGGCAGGCGCTGTAGGGATCTAACTACCAGTTCTACAGGCAAAGGCAGGCGCTGTAGGGATCTAACTACCAGTTCTACAGGCAATGGCAGACGCTGTAGGGATCTAGCTACCACTTCTATAGGCAATAGCAGGCGCTGTAGGGATCTAACTACCAGTTCTATAGGCAAAGGCAAGCGCTGTAGGGATCTAACTACCAGTTCTACAGGCAAAGGCAGGCGCTGTAGGGATCTAACTACCAGTTCTACAGGCAAAGGCAGGCGCTGTAGGGATCTAACTACCAGTTCTATAGGCAAAGGCAGGCGCTATATGGGATATAACTACCAGTTCTACAGGCAAAGGCAGGCGCTGTAGGGATCTAACTACCAGTTCTACAGGCAAAGGCAGACGCTTTAGGGATCTAGCTGCACCTTCTATAGGCAAAGGCAGGCGCTGTAGGGATCTAACTACCAGTTCTACAGGCAAAGGCAGGCGCTGTAGGGATCTAACTACCAGTTCTATAGGCAAAGGCAGGCGCTGTAGGGATCTAACTACCAGTTCTACAGGCAAAGGCAGGCGCTGTAGGGATCTAACTACCAGTTCTACAGGCAAAGGCAGGCGCTGTAGGGATCTAACTACCAGTTCTATAGGCAAAGGCAGGCGCTGTAGGGATCTAACTACCAGTTCTACAGGCAAAGGCAGGCGCTGTAGGGATCTAACTACCAGTTCTATAGGCAAAGGCAGGCGCTGTAGGGATCTAACTACCAGTTCTACAGGCAAAGGCAGGCGCTGTAGGGATCTAACTACCAGTTCTATAGGCAAAGGCAGGCGCTGTAGGGATCTAACTACCAGTTCTACAGGCAAAGGCAGGCGCTATATGGGATATAACTACCAGTTCTACAGGCAAAAGCAGGTGCTGTAGGGATCTAACTACCAGTTCTACAGGCAAAGGCAGACGCTTTAGGGATCTAGCTGCACCTTCTATAGGCAAAGGCAGGCGCTGTAGGGATCTAACTACCAGTTCTACAGGCAAAGGCAGGCGCTGTAGGGATCTAACTACCAGTTCTATAGGCAAAGGCATGCGCTGTAGGGATCTAACTACCAGTTCTACAGGCAAAGGTAGGCGCTGTAGGGATCTAACTACCAGTTCTACAGGCAAAGGCAGGCGCTGTAGGGATCTAACTACCAGTTCTATAGGCAAAGGCAGGTGCTGTAGGGATCTAACTACCAGTTCTATAGGCAAAGGCAGGCGCTATATGCGATATAACTACCAGTTCTACAGGCAAAGGCAGGCGCTGCAGGGATCTAACTACCAGTTCTACAGGCAAAGGCAGACGCTTTAGGGATCTAGCTGCACCTTCTATAGGCAAAGGCAGGCGCTGTAGGGATCTAACTACCAGTTCTACAGGCAAAGGCAGGCGCTGTAGAGATCTAACTACCAGTTCTATAGGCAAAGGCAGGCGCTATATGGGATATAACTACCAGTTCTACAGGCAAAGGCAGGTGCTGTAGGGATATAACTATCACTTCTATAGGCAAAAGCAGGCGCTGTAGGGATCTAACTACCAGATCTACAGGCAAAGGCAGACGCTCTAGGGATCTAGCTACCACTTCTATAGGCAAAAGCAGGCGCTGTAGGGATCTAACTTCCAGTTCTACAGGCAAAGGCAGACGCTGAGGGATTTAGCTACCACTTCTATAGGCAAAAGCAGGCGCTGTAGGGATCGGACTACCAGTTCTACAGGTAAAGCCAGGCTGCAAGGGAGCACAGTTACCCGTTCTTCAGGCAAAACTAGGTGCTGAAGGAGTCTAGTTACCGGTTCTACAGGTAAAGTCGGGAATTTAAGTAGTTTAATTACCAGCGCTACAGGAAACGTCAGGCACTGGAAAAGTGTAGTTATCAAGGCTACAGGCAAAGCCTTGCACTCAAGGAATCTAGTTATCAGTTCTATAGGTAAAGCCAGGCACTGGAGGAGTATAGACACCTGGGCTTCAGATAAAACCAGGCACTGGAGGAATACAGACACCTGGGCTACAGGTAAAGCCAGGCACTGGAGGAGTACAGACACCTGGGCTTCAGGTAAAGCCAGGCACTGGAGGAGCATAGACACGTGGGCTTCAGGTAAAGCCAGGCACTGGAGGAGTACAGACACCTGGGCTACAGGTAAAGCCAGGCACTGGAGGAGTACAGACACCTGGGCTTCAGGTAAAGCCAGGCACTGGAGGAGTATAGACACCTGGGCTTCAGGTAAAGCCAGGCACTGGAGGAGTACAGACACCTGGGCTTCAGGTAAAGCCAGGCACTGGAGGAGCACAGACACCTGGGCTACAGGTAAAGCCAGGCACTGGAGGAGCACAGACACCTGGGCTTCAGGTAAAGCCAGGCACTGGAGGAGCACAGACACCTGGGCTTCAGGTAAAGCCAGGCACTGCAGGAGTACAGTCACCTGGGCTTCAGGTAAAGCCAGGCACTGGAGGAGTACAGACACCTGGGCTTCAGGTAAAGCCAGGCACTGGAGGAGTACAGACACCTGGGCTTCAGGTAAAGCCAGGCACTGGAGGAGTACAGACACCTGGGCTTCAGGTAAAGCCAGGCACTGGAGGAGCATAGACACCTGGGCTTCAGGTAAAGCCAGGCACTGGAGGAGTACAGACACCTGGGCTTCAGGTAAAGCCAGGCACTGGAGGAGTACAGACACCTGGGCTTCAGGTAAAGCCAGGCACTGGAGGAGCACAGACGCCTGGGCTTCAGGTAAAGCCAGGCACTGGAGGAGTACAGACACCTGGGCTTCAGGTAAAGCCAGGCACTGCAGGAGGGTAGCAACCGAGGCTACAGGTACTACAGGCTCTGGAGAGTTTAATTATCAAAGCTCTGGGTATACCCAGGCACTGAGTGTGCAAGTATCAGGGCTACTCAAAAAGTCACTAGGGCCACGGCTAAAAGCAAAGCCAGGCACTGGAGTACATTCCATGGCTACAGCTACAACAACACACCGAGCGGGTGGAACACCCACGTTCAGAAGTAACACCTGGCACCGGCAGAAGTTAAACACCACATCAAAAGGCCTGGTCGGCAGAACTACAGGCAGCATTTGGGAGTTTTTATTACCAGCATTCTAACACAGCCATGCACTAGGGTGGGGACACCAGAATATTAGATGAAGCCAGGCATCGAAAGGGTTAAATAACCCGGGGTCACTGCCAGGCACAGCGGGAAGTTACCTGCATTACATAAGTGCCCCCAGGTAAGCCTCACCCGGCCATAGAAGCCCCTTCAGAGAATTTCCTCAGTTGTGTGACAAACTTCACCGCAAAAAATAGCCCCTTTTAAACCTCTTTCTGCTCAAATCTTGTCGGCAACATAGTATTATCAGTACCATAATGCATTGCGAGAAATGTGTAACTAAAGATAGCGCCTGGGGCCCTGTAGAAGGGGGCCTGGCGCTGGCCACTGACTGCAGAACTGCAAACCCACCGGGATTTCCACACATCCGACACTTCTCAGATGACCATAAAGAAAAGCGAAACAGGTGTCAGGAAGTGAATACATTAAAACACATGTGACTCCAGTTAAAAGAACATTATGCGAGAAATAGGACTGAAAGCACACGTTGCGTGTGCCTCACTAGCGGTGCGCCCCCTGAGAAGCAGCTTGAAGCAGGCGGCTTTGTTCATCTGCGAACACGTGGATTGCTAGATAGCGCCTACACTCAAGGTGAGCATTGTCATGAGGCTTACACAAGTGAAGTAGGTGCTATGAAGTAGGCCTGGGCGGTAAATTCCGTTCCGTTCGCGGAAGTTCGGTAATTTCGCGTTCCGCGGAGAACGCAAAATTGCCCAAAGTTCTGCGACTTTGCGAATTTTTTTGCATGTTCGCGTTCTCAAATGCGTGTTCGCTTGATATTTCCCCCCGAGCACGCAAACAGCGATTGCGAACAGTAAAAAAGCATCACGAACAAGTAATTCCGCGCGTTCGCGGAATTTCTGCATGATCGCGGAGATTTTTTGCCGTTTCGCGGAGATTTGCGTAACGCGATTACGCAAATTCCGACCACCCCTACTATGAACACAAAACTCAATACCCCTCTTTCTTTGGACCCCTGGAGAATGGAAACAGAAACAAGCCCTTCAAAGAGCCAGATCTGCCCCCAGTTTCACTAGTGCAACACTAGTGAAAAGTGTCGTGCACCACCAGGAGGGTGCGGGGCAGGCAGATGAAGGCAGGACCAGGACGCAGCGCCTGCCAAGGAGGAGGGCGCAGCCCGAGTGATGCAACCTCCCTGGTTTAACATTAACTGGCCCCTCCCGGAACGCATGCACGGCTCCGAGCCCCTCAAACGCCCTCGGTCACTAACGTGAGATGACGACAGAGCAAGTCCTGAAAAGTACACAGCCCCTCCCCGCAGGCGCCGGACGCACCTAGCGCACAGCCTCAGGGCGCTTTATTCTGGAGCCCGTCCGAGCTCCTTATCAGCAGGGCGCCAGCTCCCGGCCGCCCACACACTGACTGTGTGACCTGTGTTAATCATTCACCGCAGGGCTGGGCAGGCCCAGGCATCCAGGGAGGGCTGGGGCGCGTTCAGTCGCACGCCAGGCCCACGGATGTGTAGTGCCTCCAAGCGCTATTCAGAACTAGGGCTCCCAGTTTTATGGTATTTTTTTTTTTTTCTACATTTCCGTCTGTATTTATCCATATTTATTTTTGGGCCATTTTATCTGTATTTATCCATATTTATTTTGCGTATAAATGAAGTTGTAAAACTGTGCATTTCCAAAATTATTTAACTGATAGCTGCACACTCATACTTTGATGTCTGTCATTTTGAGCTATTTAAGCTGCCAATTATCACATAACAATCCATCCACTGGTAAATATTAGCATTATACCACAAATGTATTTTATTTAAAGTAGGGGTGGGCGGAATTTGCATAATCGCGTTACGCAAATCTCTGCAAAACGGTAAAAAATCTCTGCGAACACGCAAAAATTCCACGAGCACGCGGAATTGCTTGTTTGCGATGCTTTTTTACTGTTCGCTATTCCTGTTTGCATGCTCGGGGGGAAATATCTCGCGAACACGCATTTTGAGAACGCGAACAAGCAAAAAAATTCGCGGAGTCACGGAAAGCAGAATTTTGGGAGCTTTCGCATTCTTCGCGGAACGCGAAATTACCAAAATTCCGCGAGCGGAACGGAATTTACAGCCCAGGCCTAATTTAAAGGACGTTTTACCCAGTTTTTTTTATTTCCCATGCTGTGCATCTGCTCAGCTGTTGAGCTATAATTCATTAAAGACAGTACAGAGAGTCACTTAAAAGACGCATCATTTTCTGTATTTATCCACTTTTAAAAATAAATGCAGACAGAAAACACATTGTTTTCCGTCTGTATTTATCTGTAAAAATTCATAAAAACGAAAAACAGGGAGCCCTATGTACTACATAGTATAGACCCTATAAAGCACTCCCTGCCATCAGAAGCCCCCCTCACTTGGGCACAGACTGGAAGTGACGCATCTTCAGACCCTGCGGGTACCGGACACGCCAACACCAGGCAAAAAGTGAGCATCATGGGCCAAGCGCATAGACGCCGCTACAACGCTATCCGGTCAGTGTACGAACGCAGGCTCAACCCCTATCGCCCACTGTCCTAGTTCTCAATCTGCCAGAATCTACAGCCCTTGTAAATGGGCCAACACAGCGTATAACAAGTGCCAAGAATGGGGTTATTGATTTGAGATGGAGGCCAACTTAATACATACATTCTCGTTAGGTTAAAAAATAGTCCCTAGAAAATCTCTGCTCAACCACAGGTATCTGTGGCGCCAGCAGCAGGTGATTCACCAGAGAAATGCAACAATCAGGAAGAAACATTTAAGAAGTCAGAAAACAACAGAATACAATGCCCAAAACAATTTTAAAAAAAGAAAAGAAAATTGTTTTTTTTTTTTTTTTTTTTTAAATTTATTTTTTATTTTTAGCAGAGGTAAAACATACAAGGACATAACCAAAAATAGAAAATATAGAAAGAAGAAAATACAAAATCAAACAAAATTCTTTACATGGAGAGACAATGAAGCAATTCAAATCCAATTGTCAATTGGTGACCATAACTTCCGGCCAAAAGTCTGCTTTCTGAGTCCTTTCAATTTATAAACTGCATTATCCATTCTATAAACATTTAATAATTTTCCCAACCATAACTCAAACGTTGGAGAATCTACATCCAGCCATCTGGATGTAATACAGGCTCGATAAATAGACATTCCAATAAACAGAAAGTATTCTTGATCTATTGTGAAATCCTGAGGAGGGAAATATACACCGAGAATAATGACAGTAGGGTGCAGTGTAATCCGGACCTGTAACAGATTGGATAGAAACTTTTCAATCTTCATAATATAGTCAGCAAGTTTAGAGCAACTATAAAACATGTGAATTGAGTCGGCTGCTAGAGTGCCGCAGCGACTACAATTAATACCCTTTACAGCATTCCACTTTGCCAATTTTGCAGGTGTATAATAAAGATCAAGGGTAGACATAAAATGTTGACTCTTGAGGGAGCTATTAATTAACGAATTTTTACTCAACTCGAATGTTTTTACCAAATCAATCCCTACGACACCAAGCTTCCTCTCCCATTTCTGAATATGATGATCCAGATCGTTCTGCATCCTACCAATCATTAGTTGATAGATAATACCAATGCGACTGTTTTTCCTGGAGCTTTCTAAAATATCAACAGTTTCCATAGTACCCGTACTCAACACATTTTTCCCCCCCAAAAAGCTACGAATCTGTAGATATTTAAAAAAATCATTCCTAGATAAATCAAAAATCTCTTGTAATTTATCAAAAGGCAGGAGGCACCCATTTTGATACAATTGACCGAATGAATAGATCTGTCTCGAGTACCATCGTTGAATCACTATATCTTGAAAAATAACAGGTAATGACTTATTGTCAGACAGAGGTGTATAGTAATTCAATTTAGAAACTAAACATAGAGTTTTATTCATTTGCTTCCATATTAAGCCTGCCGAGAGGACTATCTTAAATTTGGTTTTTTTGTAGTAGCTAGGTTCAATAATTTTCACCAAACATTGCCTTGCATCAGCGCCTAGAAGCATTTCAAAAATAGAAGGTCTCATCGCTGGATCTAGAGCATAATCATGAAAAAGCAGCACCCGAAAAGTTTTCAAAGCAATAGCCCAATAGTATAATCTAAAATTCGGGAGCCCCAGACCAGCAGACTCTAATGGTAAAGTACACCATTTTAACGATCTTCTAGCACGATGATATCCCCACAGGAACCTAGACACCATTCTGTCTATTCTATTAAAGAGAGACATTGGAAAAAATAGAGGAATGGTTCGAAAGAAATACAAAAATTTAGGAAAAATCGTCATCTTGATAACATTAGTGCGGCCATATAATGACAAATGTAAATTATTAAATCTTTCTAGCAATCTATTAGAGGATATGAGCAAAGGATCTACATTTAGTGCCACAATATCCTCAACCTTGGAGGATAGCGTGACACCAAGATAAGAGCCAGTAGTATTTAATGAAATATCCATAGGCTTATCCTTCTCTGAATGAATAATCTGGGTTTTAGTAATATTCAACTTATAGCCAGAGACCTTTCCAAATTCATTGGCTAAATTAATTATTGAGGGTAGCGCAGAGGAGACGTCAGACGTAACAATTGCGACGTCATCCGCATATGCTAAAACTTTATGGTCTACTCCAAAAAGATGAACTGGTGGAATATTCGGTTCGAGAATAAGCCTACTTAAATAAGGTTCCAAATATAGTGCAAATAAAAGCGGGGAGCAGGGACATCCCTGTCTCGTCCCTCTCGTTATTGGAAAAGATTTAGAATAATTAGTGCCCAGCCTTATAATGCCTTTAGGACCCGAATACATTGACCGAACCGCCTGAATAAACTGTAGAGGGAACGCCTTCTCTTCTAGCACAGCCCAGAGGAATCCCCAGTCTACTCTATCAAATGCTTTTTCAGCATCGAGTAAGACCACCCCGACTGGGGACTCCTTTGCCTGAGCCCAATCCAGAAGTGTGATAACACGACTCACATGGTCAGTAGTATCTCTCCCTCTAATGAAACCATGTTGAATATTAGAGACTAGACTAGGCATTACCTGGTTAAGCCTATTTGCAAGAATTTTAGAATAGATTTTGCTATCCGCCGTAATGAGAGATATAGGTCGGTATGAGCCTAATTCTTTCGGATCCTTGTTCTTCTTCACGAACACCACTATGATAGCAGTAGACCAAGAATCGGGTGGTTTCCCTGAAAATGCACAGTTAAAGATCTTTACCAATTCTGGCTTCAACATATGTCGAAATGTGCGATAAAATTCCAGAGGTATCTGATCAAATCCCATCGCTTTACCTGCAGCCAGACTCAGAATAGCTCGCTCGATCTCATCCCAGCTTATTGAAAATCCAAATGAGTCAATCTTTTCACTTCCCAATGCTAATTGATTAGTACCAGTAAGATAATCTACAGGATTCAGGGTCTTATCCACTTCATTGTTTAGATCATTATACAATGTTTTATAAAATCCCAAAAATGACTCTAGAATTCCTTCCCTACATTCATGGTAATTACCATCAATATCGTTAATACCCTTGATTTCATTGAAAGAGGATTTCTGTCGTAAACGTTGTGCTAAGATTTTACCTGTACGCTCGCTATATTCATAGCGTTCAGTTTTAAACAGCATGAAATCTGATGCTACTTTATCCGCAATATGAGTCCGTAACCCAGAGCGTTCGATTACAAGACGTAATTGTGCATCTTCTATGCCAACATTATCTTTACACGCCGTCATCAAGTTCATCTCGGCTGACCTAATCTTATTCAGTCTCTCCTTGAATTCTGTTTGTACTTTTTTTCTCTTGAAATTGGCAAAGCTAATTGTCTCTCCACGTACTATTGATTTAAAAGCGTCCCACACCACCGGTGGGGAGGCTGAATCATTATTTGTAGAGAAATAGTCGTTAATCACAGTCGCCATAAAATGTAAATAATCATCATCTAATAACAGATTTCTCTGAAATGACCAAGGACTACTTGAATTCGAAAATTCTATAGAGAGCTCAATCTTGGCAATTATAGGATTATGGTCTGACATTACTTGGGGAAGAATTTCAAGACTAATTGTCTCCAAAAACTGCAGGGACGTAAAAAAATAATCTAATCGGGCAAACTTGCGATGTGGATAGGAATAAAAGGTATAACCCGGATCATTAGAATATTTTTTATGCCACACATCCATTAATCCGTTATTCAGAACCAGCTCGCGAAGGGCAAAATAGGTGTTAGATTTATGACCGATATACCTCCTTCCTGAATTGATATCCCAATCGGCAGGCAGATGAATGTTTAGATCCCCGCATATTATCATAGGTTGTGCCCAAGTAGCTAATTCTGCATTAATGGTGTTAAAAACTTCCGCATCATCTAAATTCGGCCCGTATAAACAACATAAAGTAAATTTAAACCCACCAATAACTAATTCAACAAGTCCCCATCTGCCCCATTTATCGGCTAAAGTTTTCAGGCACTTCGCCGCTCCCTTTCGCATACAGATAGCTATACCTCTTTTTATACCCATCTGCTTGGAAACAAGCAGTACCTCCAGACCCAATCTATCCAACAATGAACGTTTATCCCAAGCAACATGAGTTTCTTGTATACATAATAAGTCGATAGACAATGCTTGTATCAAAGAGCGAAACGCTGCAATCTTTTTAAAGTCATTGAGCCCATTAATATTGATTGTACATATTTTCACAGTAATCATCTTTCCTGCCATTTTAAAGTAAAAAGAAAAAGATTAGAACATCTCCACACTAAATAGTCCTCGATACAACAACTTAGGTACAAACTTAAATACAAAATTAACATCCTTGCAATGAATACCTCTGCTTTACACCCCCACCACCAACCCTTACCCATTCCCACCCCCACCCATTTCCCCGGAACCCCTCCCCCCACCCTCCCCATTATAGGAGGCATAGGAACTATCAGTTCCTAAAGCGACTGGTTGCCGTGTCCCTGGGCCATAACGTCCAGACAGAGAGAGGAAAAAGAGAAACCATTTAGACAAACAATAAGAAAAGTTGAAGTTGAAGAAAGAAAATTTTTGAGAGATTTAAAAAGAAAGACAAGAAGAAGGAAGTGAAGAAATTGAAACCACAAAGAGGTAAAAGAGAAGGAGAAAAAACAGGGACAAGACACAGTTTCAGCGAGGTTTACTTAAACAGACATCCCTTTTATCCTTTTAAACCATATAGACCATATAGACCATGTCAGATTATACGTCAAATAGAATCCAAATATTCTTTGGCTTTAATCTCTGAAATGAAATATTTGATTGTGCCTTTAAACACGGTTTTTAGCTTTGCAGGGCCTTGAAGAAATACCCCAACTTCTTTCTTTTGGAAATCGGGAATCAATTGTCTCAGCCTCCACCGTTGAGCCACTGTAGCCTGGCAATAATCCGGTCGAACAAAGAACTGGCAGCCAAGTCCATCCGCTTTCTTATCTGGTCTCGCTGATACAAAAATAGCTTCACGAGCAAGAAAGTTATTAAATGAGACCAGAATAGCCCTAGGATAGTTTGTTTGGCCTTGACGAGGACTCCGCAAATTAAAAGGGAACCTATGCGCTCGTTGTACTTCTCGAGCCCAGTCCCACTCTACTATTTCAGGAAACGCATCCTTCAATAAGCTAACAATGAACCGCCGTGGATCAGATCCCTCTTTATTTTCCGGAATTCCCAGAAAGCGTAAATTACTTCTTCTGGCCTGATTCTCTAAATTAGCGATTTTGTCAGACAAGTCCTCTTTTAGGGCCAGAAAATCACCAACTTCTTGTCTCTGTGCCATGGTTTCTTCTTCCAGAACTGCTATTCTATTCTCAGTTTCTGTGACTCTATCGGTGGTCTCAGAGCACATCTTGATAGCCCGGCGAACTGAGTTTTTCACCTTGGCACAGGCAACCTGTGTACGCATATTTTCTGCCTTACTTTCAGCCCTGTGTTCCATCATAGTGTCATAGATCATCTTCAAGGTTATATCTTCAGATTCCTCACTATTACCTTGTACAGTAATCGAGTCAGAGGCGGAGACCTGAACGAGATCTGGTGTGACTCCCACAGAATCCGCGACTTCGGTAGCAGAAACAGATTCCAGTCCAGGAGACAGGCTTACAGATAGAATAGACCCTTCTTTATACGGATTAGCAGTGACTTCCTTACCACTCACACGTAATGACCGTTTTTTCCAAAGTTTTTTCTTAATGATAGTGGTCGTATTAACATCAGGACTCATACTATATTCACCGTCCGAAGATAGGCTCTCACAGCTAATCTCAGCCCAATCTTTATGGAGTCCAGTCGCCTCATCCGAAGAAAGTTCAGATAGAGAGAAAAACTTCTCCGAGGTCTCTAAATTAGTATGCACTGCCGAGTCTACCGGGTCTACAAGTAACTTAGACTGTTCACTTTCACTTTCTGTAGGCATTGACACAAATAGCATGGGCAACGAGCAAGAGCGAGTAATGCCAGCAGCAGCGCCATGGACTGCCTCTCCCATAATACCCTTCGTTTTGAGGTTAGCCAGCAACATATTTGAAGAATTATTTTCGGACCCATTATCAATTGCTGCTAGGGTAGTGAGTTCCTCATGCTGGGTAGCCATCATATCACTGCCTTGCGCATTATTATTAATTATCGTTTTTTTTCTAGCCGCTTGCTTCTCGAACAGAGCTGGCAGAGTCTGTACCATAGCGCCCTTAGCACTTGCAGTTTCATTAGATTTAGTCAATAATTTGCCAGTATTCTTACCCTGTTTGCTTGCGCTGTTAGCGTTGTTATCGTTGTTGGCAGGGGTTAAACTCGAGGACTCCAAAGCCACGTCCATAGCAGGTCCCAGACTCATATCCGTGTTTCTCTTTGCTTGACCCGCGTCAGTTTTCTTGTTACTACGAGTGCTAACTGATGAGGGGAGCGGTGTCTTTTTCTTCCCCTTCCGTGTACCACCACCTCCTCCTCCGCTTTTACCAGGAAAGACAGTGCTCCGTGCCCAAAATAAACAGACTGTTGCATGCCACAGCGGGGACCGCCGTTTGAGCTCGCCGAAATTCAGCAACATTCGTGTTTCTTTTTCACGAGATACTTTGTATCACGGGTCGCGTTTCAATATACGCCGACGGCTTCCAAACAACCTAACCAGCAATGCTTCCTCCTGCCGTTCTCCAGACCGTTGCAGCCGCCTAGCTGGAACACTCTGCCTCAGAGTAGCAACCGGAAACGGGCAACACCTCAAACGGCCTCTGTCCGTCGAAGATGTCCAGCAGAAAGGAAAACGAACCCAGCCGGTGCAACTAGCGGAGTGACTACTCGAATACCGCGGAGCACCACTCAGATCATAGAACTCAGGACATACGAAGCGGAGATTTTCCTCACAGATTTTCTCCTTCCTCCCAGACGCTGGACGCCTGGAGCCAGGGAACGAGCTGCTCACACAGCCTTCCGCACGGCAGCCATCTTGCCTCCATATTCACATGAAGAAAAAAAAAAAAAAAAAGAAAAAAAAAAAAAAAAAAAAAAAAAAAGAAAAAAAGAAAAGAAAAAAAAAAAAGAAAAGAAAATTGTAATGAGAAAAATATATCAAGATTCTTGAAATAGTTTTCAAGGGCATATTTTTAAAAAAATGTTTTATGGCAAAAAGCGCCTGAGAAAAGTAAAACAATTAAAAAAACAGTTCACGTTGACCGGGACCTAAAAGCAATTTGAGAGACAACGATGGACCAGACAGAGACACCAAGAAGATCACCCTGGTCAAAGTTTAAATTTAGAGATTAGGGCCAGATGTAATTCTTACTGGCAGGGTGACAGAGTATCCTTACCACCAAGACAGTGCTCCGCCCGCCAAATTTATATGCGGGCAGACTTTGAGATTAATGATGACAGAGACTAATTAATCCCCTCTGACAGCCCGGCAGATTGAGGGTGGTCAGAGGCTGAGCTGTCACTCCGCCGACCTAACTTAGATGGGTGGAATTACAGGTCAGTTTTCACTGCCCGTCCCTGCCAGGAAAGTCCGGACGGCAAGAGGCACTGTAAACAGCAAAATACTCTGAGGGAGGAATTTTATTTTTTATTTTCAAAAAGAAAATCCTATTTCGGGATTTTCTTTTTGAAAAGAAAAAAAGAAACTGGTGCAGAGTTCTGTCCCGCTCACAGAGCCCTGCGACCAAAGAGGAAAATGCATTGACAGGAACTCCCATGACGGAACTGCCAATGCTTTATAAATGACCGCCAGCTTGGAGGTTATTTATACATCTGGCGGGCGGGTAGTCTCAGCCTGGCAAATGTAAAGTCCTCCGCCAGGCCAACAGAGATTACTCCGTTTGCCAACATAAAAATCTGTCTCTTCGTCTCTCAAATGGAAGTCATAATCTTCCAGTGGGGCTAAGTCCAAGATTGTGACCAGCGAGGGTCCTTTAAGTCGCATAAGTTGTCGCCGAGCGCCCACTTAAGTGCCCTCTTGGAGCCAAAAGAACGGATCGAAGATCAGATTTCGAAGTCACTGTAGTCACTTTGCAGGTCTGATCGATTTGCACTGCCTGATTGAAGACTTTCCTTTCAGAGCTAGGAACCTTTTAGGAAACCAAAATCCGCTATGGGGGCAAACGCAGAAGCGATAGCCGGGAAAGATCTTCACAAGGCTGAACGTCTTGGCCACAAGGTCCAGCTGAACCAATTTTCTTTCTGACAAAAATCTCTGAGCAGGACAGGTTTCTTGCCCGCACTGGGCGTGACCTTCCCTGGCAAGCCTCTGCCCCTTGTCTCGGTCCTCGGAGGTGGAAACAACGACCAAGTCCCATTTTTCTCTAATTGTTGGGAAAGTTCTTTCTGGTCAGTCCTGCAGCCCTCAGCTCCTCGTGGCTTTTCATATCCCTGGAGCACGCAAACATAAGGTCAGTCACCTCACTCTTTGAGAGCAGTTCCAGTTCCGGGGTCAGCAGAAGCGACTCAAGAGTCTTTTTTCTTGCTCAAGGAGTTCGGAGTGTGTTTCTTCCCCAGAATTAGGAGTATACTGCCTTGGTAGGGGGACGCCGGGCTGCCAAGAGAACATTCCAGACTTCAGGAGCAAGGGCAAAAGCTGTCAGCTGTCGCCGCTCAATCTCCATGCATGAAATCGGAGCATTGACAGTTTTGGGTGGCGAAGCCGACCCTGCTGCTGCGACAAAAGATCCTCTCGAAGAGGCAGCCTGACTGGAGGACCGATGACCATGTTCAACAGCTCGGGGTACCAAACTCTCCGAGCCCAGTCCCAAGCCATAAGGATGACTTGAGCCGGGTCGTTCCTGACCTTCTTGAGAACTATGGGCAGGAGTGGTATGAACGGAAAGGCGTACAGGAGGCCTCAGCTCCCCTCGAGACGAAAAGCGCCTCCGAGCAAGAGCTGCCTTGGAAACTAAATTGTGCAAAACTGCAGATTATGCGTGATCTCGGCGGTGGTGAACAGATCTAACCAAGGCTCTCCCCACTGCTGAAAGAGAGCTTGCGCCACCTCCGGATGGAGACGACATTTGTGATCCACTAGGCATTTCAGCCTCTTGATCAAAGGCTCCACGACCCCACGCCACCCTGTTTGGTATCTTTTTTTTTCTATTTTCACATCACAGTCCAGAAGAAGCACACCAGGATCCACTAGGGACCTATACCAAGGGCGAAACATGTTGACCAAATTTCACTATCACTCACAGTCACGGCTGAGGGGAGGTGTGGGAGGGACGTCTGCTGAAGCCTCCCAACCACAAAGGAAAGAAGAGGGAGGGAGAGGAGAAAAAGCATAGGCAAATATCTCTGATCACTTCATCCATAGTGCATTGCTGCTGCACGGCGGGTGTGGTATCGTGGAAGCAAAGTTTGGGCATTTGGCATTTTCTTCTGTTGCGAACAGGTCTTTCTGTGGGAACCCTCATCTGTGAAAGCAAAGGAGGCAGACGTGCGGGTGGAGTTCCCACTCGCGGACTTTTTGCCGCAACCTGCGGAGGAGGATGGCAAAATCGTTGTCCATCCCGAGAGAATACTCTGCTAGTACATGAATTTTGTGGCGGAGCGCCCAACGCCAAATGCTCTGGGATAGCGGCGACAGTTGTGGAGACCGTGTCACCCCTTGTTTCTGAAGGTAATACATGGCTGTTATATTGTCCATCCGGACAAGAAGAACCTTGCCTAGCAGGTGAGGTAGCCAGCCTTCGAAACTAGGTGACTGGTTAGAAGTTCCCACTGTCCCTGGACAGACAGATCTTGTAAGTGTGCATCCAACCCGTACGGGAGGCGTCCATTGTAACAATCCTCTGTGGAGGTCACCAAGAGGAGGAGTAACGGTACCTCATGACTCGGAAGATGTCTTTGGAAAAAAACAACTTGCACACATCAGGGTCCAACTCTAGATGGCAGGAGTATGCACAGCATGTGTATCTACAGCCACACATGCCTCGAACACAGCAATTCAGTGTGTAGGATTTGCTACATAAATAGTAAAAAAAAAAAAAGCGGGGCCTTATACTGTACAGAAGAACTTGCTGACAGCAACCACTTGCCTCAACGGGTGCCAAGCCCTACCCGCTGCTGGCCCACCTTATTCTGGGAACTGCTGAACACCGGGTTAGCATAAGGTGTAGCCACCCACTCTGTCCAGACAGTTATCAGGTAACAGCTGCACCCAGGGGTGGTGCGCGTGGGCGAGCACACTGCATCTGTATACACAATCTAAGGTAACAAGGATACATGGGCTTGTGACGCAACCTGTGATCCGCAGTTCACTCCCATCAGGTTACCTTATGCAACCAGCTACGGAGAGACCAACGCTGCATGCATGAAGGCAGTGGAGGGAGGAAGGGATGTGGAACACAAATTTACACATACACCTGTTTTGTAAAGTGCTCAGTTGCCACCTATAGCCTCATCAGAGCAGACATTACAGACAAAGAATTCCTATACAGAATAAACAAACCAGTTGCCGGTCGCTTAGCCCCATCTCTAGGGCCTTGGGTAGTGCCGCTTCTGAGATGACTGTATGCAGTATTTTATTGCTATCATTATTGCCTTTGGCAGCTATATTGCTTGGCTGCCCTCATGATCACGTCATGGTCACAATTATTTGCACTATCACCTGAATAGCTGACTGCATGTCAGACTGCACAACCTCCTTAACCCCTTGAGTGCTCGTGACGGAACCATTCCGCCACGAGCCACGGGTGGGCTGTGCTGGTGACGGAATGGTTCCGTCACGTACCGGCCGCCGCGCCTGTGCGGCGCGGATTCCACGCTTGCGCTGAGCGTTCCATTGAGCGGGCGGGGCCGTGACGGAACCATTCCGTCACAAGCACAGCGCCACCGCGGCTCGTGACGGAGTGGTTCCGTCACGGGCATGGTGGCGCCGTGCGACCCCCCCTGCCCCCTAGCACCGCGGCGGAATTACCGCCGCGGCCAAGGGGTTAAGACATATGGCACAGCAGACTCCATGTCCGTCTGTGACAGGCACATGCACACCAGACTGCCTTGAAAACTACATACAAGCTGCATGAAAACTGCATGATGAACAGGAGAAATTTTAACTCAATTTGCATGAAAAACATCTCTAACATTAAGTATCCAATGAAATAGTGCTCGACCCGCCTGTGCTTCAGCAACTTTAAAGGAGAGAAAGTTATATATATATATATATATATATATATATAAGCCAAAGTTCCTAATACTGCCAAGTATCTCATATAAATCAAAACAAACAACAATTGTAATCTCCATATGTGGAAACGTACAATAAATTTGTACATGATGCAGATTGCAAATGCATGAGACGGCTTGAAGAAAATATGACAAACTGTAACCCTTATCCATAACTAAACCACGAACATTGGGGCCATAAAGAGTAGCGTGCTAGCCGCCCGCAAAGCACCTCAGCGCCTCGTCTGCTGTAGTAAACGCTATATAAAAAATAATACCATCCCATAGCAGACAATACATTACCAGAGTTGACTAAGTACCTCCTGGAAGGAGTTACTTATATAATCTGTGGTTCACAGGATTAATTCAAGGTAGGACTGACCACCCTTTTATCCTTTGAGGTCTATAAACGAAGTTTCCTTAAATAAAGATAATAATACATTTTAATGAAGCGCCATGGGTGGGTTCATATTATGAAACGAACAATAAAATGGCGTAAGACCCAATACTTGTTTTTAGGTCTAGCTCCACTCCCAGAAATGGGCTCAAGATATGATACAGGGGCGGCGGAGCGCACCCGAAAGCTTGTAGCTCTGAAATAACATCAAAAGTTTGTTTTGCACAATAAAAGTGTGACTGCTAAGGGCAGCCGCTCGATAGAATATGTAAGAGCGTGTACATTAACGGAAACGCACCATGGGATATATGAGATTTAAGTGACAACCCTATAAGACACGCCACAAAAGCAAAGCGGGCTGTCCACCGACTTACAGAGAAAACTAGGCCAAGCAGTTGAATCCAAGGGGGATTTGGAGATTTTGTTCAAATCACCTTTGCATACCATCAACAATCTGCAGGTCATCTAAACGCACGTTAAGCAGAATAAAAGGAGTGCGCCTTTAATTCTGACCTGACCGCTCAGCCTGCAGAATGAAGCGACTTTGTCTTCCGCATACCTACTCCATGGTGGACACGGGTTATTCCTTCGATGTGATGGACACTGCGCTGTCACCTTTCAAAATCTGACTGGAAGTATAGGAGCTGGGTTTTAAAGACCCTTGGGGCCCGGGGCCCTAGCAGTGAATTCATCCATGGATTTTTTTAAAGGGCCTTGCAGAGGCAATGGTGCGCCTCTGTACTCCAGTGTGGCCAAAGAGAAGAAAAGCCGGACAGCTCAGCTCTGGACATACTGCACCCACTATTGCCAGAAGAGGACTGATTTCTGAAAGAACTTGTAGAGGTTATAAGTGCTTAAATATGCATAAAGATTACCAGGAGAAATGTATATGTCTTAAGTTAAAACCATAGCAGATACTTATGCAAGCGTTAGCAATGTCACCTTTAAAATTAGCTAAAATATTTGTTTTACTTTTTGAAAATCGCTCTTTTATAATGTACCAAGCAACGTTACCTCAAATTTATTTTCAAATATTGTCACTTTGTGTCTCTTAAAAGCTCCAATACCTCTTAATTCGTGGGAAAAACGTGGATTTATAAACTGTAATATCATTTGGATACTTCTTATGGCATCGATAATAAATTTAGTCGCCTGGGTGGTAATACACGGATACTACATGTGTTTAATCTGCGAATTACTGCCATATCAATCTGTTACTAGTGACAACTACTTGCCATTTAATTATTGTCTTATTGTTTATTTTCGTAGGTCTATTCTGTATGTCCCTCATTTGACGTATTATATGTATTGTTTTATTTGGAAAAAAACATTTAAAAACTTTTTAAATCGATAAACTGTAAAATTACTTCCAGCAGTGCTTTAAACATTCTGTGTGTGATAATATCTGGTTTATTCGTTTTGTGTAGCGCTCACACATTGAGGGGGTATTTCACAACACTAATAAAAGCAGAGAGAAAGACACGAAAACTAATTTCTGAGATCCATGAAGGAAACATTCTCTCGTTCTTTCTGCCACGTTATTAGATGAAATATTTATTTTGCAATGTTTCAACAGCTCCAACTCAATACTATGAAGGCGTCACTTGCACTGCATTCATTAACTCTCAACTTTGACCTTTGGAGTGGCACTGGCAGTGCCCACCTGTGCAGCGCGTGCACCTTGCCAGAGCTCTCACCCAGAGCGACCCTGTGCTCTCCTGGTGTTGGGAGCTGCTGAAATAAATCCAGCCACATTCAAATGTGTGCTAATGTTGCCACCTACAGGACACTGCTGGGACTTCACCAGAGCTTAAGTACAAGCGGGAAAGTTCATTCAGTCTCACCTGTATCTTCTATGCAGCCAGCACCATGGCCCTGCTGTGCCCACTGGCTGCCTCACCCCTCAGTCCCACCAACCAGCAGCAGGGTAATATCTCTCTGCTACTGACATAGAAAAGTTCACCGGCTTATGACAACCACGAGAAGTGTCACCATGTACAGTGGCGGCTAGCAATATGAAAATATGATGGGCGTGATGGCGCTAAACTCACCATAAATGCGCCCCTTCCGATGTGGCATTTATCTCCCTGCAGGGACCCTAGTGAACACCAGCAGGAGAGGAAAGGACTTCCTTCCTGCTCAGTGGAGCACGAATCCAACCAATCCTGGAGCTGCTTGCATGCTGTTTTCAGCATGAGAGCAGCTCCAGGATTGGTTGAAGCAGGCGGACACAGTGCTCATTTTGAGGCTGGGGTACTTGTGCCAGCAATTTCCTGACTGGGATAGCTGGGTCTACAGTGTGCACGTTGGGCTGGCCGTCGCAGGACAGCCGGCCAATCCGACATGCACACTGTCAGGGGCAACAGTAATCCTGCAATCGCAGGATTAAGCCCCGCCCCCTGTCCTCAAACTCGCACTGTACACAGCACAAGCCGATGCCAAAATAAAATGGCATTGCCATGCCATTTTATTTATTTGTGTTTACCTGCTGTGCTCACAGAAGGCGGGGCGACACTCCTCCGACCTTTAGGAGGAACCGCCTCTGGTAACAAGTGCACCCTGGACTCGCTTCTCTTCTGCATAAGCAGCCAAAGACGGGCCTCGAAGCAGAGATTCCTTAATGCTAAAAACCTCAGAATAATATAAAGCAAGCTTCATATCAGTCCCTCAACCCCCCAGACACCTTTGTTCGGTCGAACTCCTATTAACACACATCATGCGCATTCAGAGATTCAGAACCGCATGTCGAGCCGTCTCTTACATCACTCTTACCCTTTTCCGTGCTCATGACGAGCTGAGCTCGTCATTACCGTTGGAACGTTCACATGCGTGGATAATTTCCCCGCAGTGCTGAACGTTCGAAAACGGGTGTGATCATGACCAGCTCCGCTCGTCATGAGAACAGCGCCACCGTGCAGAGTGACGAGCTGAGCTCGTCACAAGCACGGCGGCGCTGCACGCGGCCCCCCTACCCCCGCACAGCAGGTGAAAAAGCCCCGCAGCAAAGGGGTTAAAGCTCAGAACTACCTCCCACTACATATCAGAGCCCCCTCCTCCTTTCTCCACAAGAAGCTGAAGACCAGACTCTTGGAGTAACTCCTCACCCCGTTCCTAAGGCTCGCCTCAAGCACCCGCACAGCGCCAAGATACCCTCACACGTGAAAATGCCATATACAAATACACATAACAACAGTAGGTTTCAACTGCAGTGACCAAGATCTGGAATATCTTAGTCTCTGCACTCAATCTTTTAAATTAATTCTGGGCCTTCCAGAAACCCTAAAAGAGAGGGAGCCTAAGCAAGACTCATAGTCACGGCCACTCAAATTCTGCGATTGTGCGGCAGCAGAGATTGTCACATAATTATAGATGTGACGCATTTGCCACATATTCCATCAGCTGCCGCATAATCTGCAGATTTTAACAAAAAAACATTGGTTTCTAGCTCAAACGGTTCAAAAGTTACTAATAATGCAGCAACACGCCCAGTGGAAGGCCCTTTCCAAAGCTTGATTGGTCACCTTTCTGTTGCTTATTACTATATTTGGGTGTTAAACTGGTACTAATGGGGTCCAACCAATCCCCACAGAGTGGTGGTAAGTTTAAAATGAATGAAATAAGAAAGTAATACTATTACAAAACGTGCTGCATTATGCTGCATAATTTGCCTTTTCTTGCCACATAATTTACCCAATCCTGCTGCATAATCTGCCCCTTTCCTCCCGCATAATTCCAGTGGCCCTGCTCATTGCCCATTACAAGGTGTTCTAAATTTACGTTAGAAGTGAGTAGTCTGGCGACATTTCTCAGCGGCTTTCTGTAACCACAGTAGGTTGGAGACCGGTTTGAAGTCAGCGTGGCGAATCGGTCAAGATTCGCTTTTTTCAGAAAAAGGGGTCAGGACAGTTTTTAGTAGGTGTTGGACTTTGGCCCTTAGGGCAGGTTCACCCCTAGACTTTTTGCTAGAAATGGTGACCTGGCAATGGTGATTTTAGGGATTCTGCGCACTTTCACTGTGTCCCAGTGGAAAGTGCGTGCGCACTCTGAGTGCATGTGCTGAGCTAGGCCTGCCCGCCCATAGGAATGCATGGGGAATGTATGTGTCCCTGGTAGTTCCTGATGCGTGGGGTGTACAGGCTTGAGTCTGGTATGTGTGAACTCGTGAGAGTGAATGCTGCGAGATGGTGTATGCAGCATGTATGTGTCTAGTAGCGAAGCGCCATTTCTAGACATGGCTGTACGTGTGCTGTGAGGGTGCTGGCGTGTGATTGGCTGGAGCTGGCTGGCATGCCAGGCTCCAGGAAGTCTGGATGGGTCTGCCCGGTGGTGAGTGGGAGATTAGCATGAGTGATGTGTGGGAGGAGTGTACCTGTGTCCTGGATGGGCTGGGTTTTCCCCACACAATGCTGGCTCCGCCCCCCTGTGGTGTGTCTAATGACCCCAGCCCTGCCAGTGAATAGAGAGGGTGGTTGAGGTAAACAGAGTACTCAAGAACCAGCTGCGACTGGTTCCGCCCCCACTCTGCACCCTTGAACAAAGGAATGCACTGTATAAAAATGGGGCTGTGTCCCCACAGAAGTTGTTCTCTTCCAGGATCCTGAGGGGGCTGTTGCTGCTGTCGCTGGGCCAGAGGACCGCCACTTGGGGTGTCTCCCTGCCTGGAGACCCAGTGTGCTGGCTCTGGGCCCAGCCTTGCCCCCCTGCCTGCCCAAGGACTGCTGGGACTCTGCCCTGCTTGCTGAGGGCACCTGGGAGCGCTTTATCCTGTTTGTAGCGCTAGGAGCGCGCTTTATGCCCCCTAGCGCTTGGAAGCGCTTTGTTTTTGATTATAGCGCTTGGAGCGCTGTAAATTGCCTTTTAGCGCTGAGGAGCGCTTTGCCTGCCTAGCGAGTGCCCACCTCGCTTATTTGGGTTAATTTGCCCCCTGGCAGGTGCCCACCCTGCCAGGGACCTTGCCGCTATATTTTAAGTTTACCTCGAGGGAGCCCACTCCTCGGTAAACTCATCCCCCGCCTACGAGTGCCTGGAACGGGCCGCCGCGCTGCCCGCGACGACCCGGAAGTGCAGGGCCCGTCGGCCAATCACAGCGCGGCCCCGGGGGAAGCGACCGGAAGTCCCGCCCCGCAGCCGCGACCTGGAAGTCAGGCAGGCCGGGGGCAGGAGAGAGGAAACCAGAAGCAGACGGGAGGCCACCCCGTGCTCCGGTGAGGGGAAAAGCCGGCGTCTTTCCTTGTCCCCCCCAGGCTCCCAAAGCGAGGGAGAGCCCGGGGGAGAAGTCTGAGGAGAGCCCCGGGACCAGCGGGAGAGACCCGCCTCCGCTGGAGACCAGCCGGTGAGTGTGGCCGTTCTGGAGGGAGGGGCGCCGGGACACATTGTCGGTGTCCGCCCCCCCCCCCCTGCCGCCCTCGGCAGCGCGACCTCGCGCCCACGTGTTTAGAGCCTGAGAGAGGCTCTGGGGGCATTTTCTGTGGGCAAGCCTTGCGAGGCTCGATTGCCGGCACCGCGTCCCGAGCCTAAGAGAGGCTCCAACGAGTGGGAGCGTTCCCATTGAGCCACGAGGTGCCCCGGGGGCACCAGTTGAGTTAGAGCCCAGCGAGGCTCTTGGCAAACTTCATCCCTTTGGGTCCCCAGAGCGAGGGACCCCACAGCCCAGCGAGGCTGCACCTTTTGTTGCTGGAGCCCTGAGAGGCTCAGCAGCCCCCTTACTGGTGTAAGAGGCTCTGAGAGGGCCATTCGTTTTGTGAGCCCAGAGAGGCTCTGCAGTGCCACGGTGGTGGTTCTTGAGCCAGAGAGGCTCCAACGTTGCCCTAATTTCCCTGCACCAGTTGCCCAGCACTTTGTGGGCAACTGCTACGTTTAGGCCCCCCCTGACATTGGGACACAGGGACAGTCACAGGTGGTGACTTACGTGAGTTTGGCGCAATTGTACTTTCTATGCACCTCTGAATGTATTGTTTATGCGTCATGTGCCTTTACACCTCTGAATGAATGTTATGCATTGCATCATGTGTTTTCCTCTTACACCCCTACAGGTATTGTAATACATAGGTGGTTGTTTGCTCCCTAGTACAGGTGGTGCTAGTGAGATCCTGGTTACCAGTAATTACTGGTTGTGCGCTCTATTGTTATATTGTGTGCTATTTTGTGCTATATTCTATGTACTAAGTGCTATTTCTGAAAGTGCTACTTCTGATTCCTGACAGTGGTCCAGGTGGCCCTGTCTTGTACATATCCCCTGTAAATTCTGCCCGTGCCTCTGGCACATTGTAAAGTGTGTGTTTTATCTAATGTGTTTTGGTGTAATACAAAGGCTATTTTTATATAACCTTGTGTGGAGTTTCCTTTGTGGTGGGCCTTTGGTTGTTGTTGCTGGGGTGCGTGCGCAAATACTTAGCCTACATCGCCTCCAAGTTTAGCCTTGCTGCTCGCGCCACGTTACCTAGAGGGTGAGTAGGGGTTATCTTGGCGTGTAACTCCCTTGCCCTGACTTGGGTGTGGTGGTCTCTGACTGACTTTGGCGAAAGCCCTGGCCAGCCGGGGATCCCATTTCCAACATTGGCGGGCAGCGGTGGGATAAGGATTTGTGTTTGCGTTGTACCACAGTAGTGGCTGGCCGCACTTCAAAGCTCTGCATTTTAGATGACCACATTTTAGGGGATTGTTTTTGAAATTCCATTGTTTCTTCTCCTGAAGAGTGTCATTTGATTGTGTTCAGTACATTTGTCCCCCGCCCTGCTTCCAGAGTTTGGTACCTGTGTCGCTTTTGGTCAGGTTGAGAAGTCAGGGGTGGTAGAAACTGCCTTACCGATCCGAGGGGAGGGTGTGTGTGGATGAATGGTGTGTTTTCCTGGACGTATGAGTTCTCTTTGATAAGGAGATTGTTGAAGTTTTGGAATTGTGTCCTCTTACTTCAGATTGTTCAGTCCCCTGTGTTGCACGTGTCTGTGAGCATCTTGCCAAGATGGAGTCTGCTTTTAATGTCTGGGGTCTGTTTTTGCATGAACTGAGAGAGTTTTGTGAAGAGAGAGACATTGCAGTGAATGAGTCAGACACCCAGTCCCAACTTAGGGGTAACCTAATCCAATGGCAGAAGGATGACTGGGAGCGTGAGCACAGTGCGGAGAGGGCCCGGGTCTCACACCATGAGGGTGGTGGGTCAGAGGGGAGCCCTGAAGAGTCTGAGGAGGAAGAAGATGATAGCACAGGGACGCCAGCAGATAGTGAGGACCCCATAGATAGGGAGTCCCTTGCTGGGTCCAGTTTAGGAGGCAGCGCCTCATCCCTTTCCCTGTCCCCAGAGGAGCTGGAAGATAGGAGGAGAGAAAGGGAGCACCAGCTGGCTTTAGAGAGGCTCAGGTTGGAGCATGCCCAGGCTATGGCACAGCTGGGCATTAGAAGGCAACAGCTGGAGGTTAAGAAGCAACAGCTGGAGACCGAGAGGGTCTTAGCGCAGGACAGGATAGAGGAGGCTGAGAGGGCCGCCGCCAGAGGCAAAGTAGCTCTGGAGGGTAGACTATCCCCTGCGCGCAGTGTTGAATTTCTGGATCCCCCAGGGAGGGTTGGGTCCAGTGGTGGCAGCTATTTAAATCTCAGTCTAGAAAGTCCCAGTTCCCAGAGTATGGTTCCTGTTTCCCCAGAGGAGGAGAATAGGTTGAGGTTTAGGAACCTTAGGAAACCGTCTCATCAGTCTTGGGAAGACTTTGAGGATGACTGTTGTGAAGCCCTGTGTGATTGGGTACGGGAGCCCACGAAATGTGATTGGGACCTATTGTTCGATATGTTTCTCAGAGAGCAGTTGCTCAGTTGTTGTTCACCAGGGTTGCGCCAACACCTGTTAGGGTGTGGATTGTCTGAACCATGTGAGCTGGCAGAGGAAGCAGACCGCTGGGAAGGGACCAGAGGTTCTGTAGAGTCATTGGTGAGTGACTCCAAAAGTAGTGGGTCAGGGATCTTCCAGCCCAGCGTGGTGGAAGAGGCTCAGTGTAGCCCAGCTAGGTCCCTGGTTAGTGAGAAGGGTGTAGGGGCTGACTGCCTGGCTCAGTGGAGCAGGAGTCAGTGGGTGGCTGAGAGCCCCCAGAGGCCCGAAGCCCTGTCTCAGAACCTGGGTGGTTTCTTGAGGGAACACCAGGTTGGGGACCTAGGCTGTCCTGTTAACCCAGTTGAGGAGGATCTCCTAGTGAGTAGAGGACCTGGAGCGTCTGTAACCAGAGCTCCTTTGGTTCTAGAGTCTGGCAGTACCGCTCCGGTAGGGAGGGTACAGGAGTCCAGAGTGAGGAGTGATTGGGGGAGTTCCCCAGTGGAAGGACCAGTGGGTCAGGGACTACCCAGTTGGGCTAGGTTCCCGTGTAGTGACCATGGTAACAACACTTCTGGTCTGGGGGATCGTCACGCACTGTCAGGTGGACAGAGGGCGGGAGATCTGCGCCAGACAGACAGTCACACAACAGATGTGACATTTGTTAGCCTCAGGGGGATGGAGTGTAAGTCCCCAGAAGTCCTGGAGTGCCAGGCAATTGTTCCACCGAAGGTTTTAGACCAGAGGTTGGAAGGCCAGGTTCAGGGTCAGCCTGACCTGAAGGGTAGGACGACTGTAACTAGTGTCCTGACCGGTTCTTCTTCCAGAGGAACTTCTCCAGGTGGGAGAGGGCAGACCTCTGGAAGGGGGTGCAGAGGGTGGGAGAGCCCACCTCTAACCCCGGTGCAACCTGAGTGGATAAGTCCTGGGTTGGAATGGCGTTCTAGGGGTACCCCTCGCAGGTGGAGGAGGAATCCTAGAAGAAGAGGTAGGGGGAGGAGAGCCTTCCCCGAGACTCCTGGTCCGCCTGAGGTTGTAGGCCCTAGGCTGGAGTACCAGTGGCAGTCTAGTCCTGTCTTGCAGACAGGAAGAGTGGAAAATGGCTCCTATGTGCCAGGGGTTACTACCCCCCGCTCTGCGAATTGGCACGGACCAGTGGCACCTGGGTGGCCCAGGGCCTGGTCCTGGCCGCGGACAACTTGGGAGTACCAGTGGGGTAGCCCAGTTGGTCCAGACAGTGTGTTTAGAAGGAATCCCATTGGTTCACCGTGGCGTAGAACAGGAGGGTGTCCCTGCAGTTGTGGGCCCGCGTCCGTGTTCTATCGCCCCAAGCAGGGAAGTCCATCACGGTGGTGATTGGTCTCCCCTGCGTTTTGGCTGGAAGGGGGTTATGTTGGACTTTGGCCCTTAGGGCAGGTTCACCCCTAGACTTTTTGCTAGAAATGGTGACCTGGCAATGGTGATTTTAGGGATTCTGCGCACTTTCACTGTGTCCCAGTGGAAAGTGCGTGCGCACTCTGAGTGCATGTGCTGAGCTAGGCCTGCCCGCCCATAGGAATGCATGGGGAATGTATGTGTCCCTGGTAGTTCCTGATGCGTGGGGTGTACAGGCTTGAGTCTGGTATGTGTGAACTCGTGAGAGTGAATGCTGCGAGATGGTGTATGCAGCATGTATGTGTCTAGTAGCGAAGCGCCATTTCTAGACATGGCTGTACGTGTGCTGTGAGGGTGCTGGCGTGTGATTGGCTGGAGCTGGCTGGCATGCCAGGCTCCAGGAAGTCTGGATGGGTCTGCCCGGTGGTGAGTGGGAGATTAGCATGAGTGATGTGTGGGAGGAGTGTACCTGTGTCCTGGATGGGCTGGGTTTTCCCCACACAATGCTGGCTCCGCCCCCCTGTGGTGTGTCTAATGACCCCAGCCCTGCCAGTGAATAGAGAGGGTGGTTGAGGTAAACAGAGTACTCAAGAACCAGCTGCGACTGGTTCCGCCCCCACTCTGCACCCTTGAACAAAGGAATGCACTGTATAAAAATGGGGCTGTGTCCCCACAGAAGTTGTTCTCTTCCAGGATCCTGAGGGGGCTGTTGCTGCTGTCGCTGGGCCAGAGGACCGCCACTTGGGGTGTCTCCCTGCCTGGAGACCCAGTGTGCTGGCTCTGGGCCCAGCCTTGCCCCCCTGCCTGCCCAAGGACTGCTGGGACTCTGCCCTGCTTGCTGAGGGCACCTGGGAGCGCTTTATCCTGTTTGTAGCGCTAGGAGCGCGCTTTATGCCCCCTAGCGCTTGGAAGCGCTTTGTTTTTGATTATAGCGCTTGGAGCGCTGTAAATTGCCTTTTAGCGCTGAGGAGCGCTTTGCCTGCCTAGCGAGTGCCCACCTCGCTTATTTGGGTTAATTTGCCCCCTGGCAGGTGCCCACCCTGCCAGGGACCTTGCCGCTATATTTTAAGTTTACCTCGAGGGAGCCCACTCCTCGGTAAACTCATCCCCCGCCTACGAGTGCCTGGAACGGGCCGCCGCGCTGCCCGCGACGACCCGGAAGTGCAGGGCCCGTCGGTCAATCACAGCGCGGCCCCGGGGGAAGCGACCGGAAGTCCCGCCCCGCAGCCGCGACCTGGAAGTCAGGCAGGCCGGGGGCAGGAGAGAGGAAACCAGAAGCAGACGGGAGGCCACCCCGTGCTCCGGTGAGGGGAAAAGCCGGCGTCTTTCCTTGTCCCCCCCAGGCTCCCAAAGCGAGGGAGAGCCCGGGGGAGAAGTCTGAGGAGAGCCCCGGGACCAGCGGGAGAGACCCGCCTCCGCTGGAGACCAGCCGGTGAGTGTGGCCGTTCTGGAGGGAGGGGCGCCGGGACACATTGTCGGTGTCCGCCCCCCCCCCCCTGCCGCCCTCGGCAGCGCGACCTCGCGCCCACGTGTTTAGAGCCTGAGAGAGGCTCTGGGGGCATTTTCTGTGGGCAAGCCTTGCGAGGCTCGATTGCCGGCACCGCGTCCCGAGCCTAAGAGAGGCTCCAACGAGTGGGAGCGTTCCCATTGAGCCACGAGGTGCCCCGGGGGCACCAGTTGAGTTAGAGCCCAGCGAGGCTCTTGGCAAACTTCATCCCTTTGGGTCCCCAGAGCGAGGGACCCCACAGCCCAGCGAGGCTGCACCTTTTGTTGCTGGAGCCCTGAGAGGCTCAGCAGCCCCCTTACTGGTGTAAGAGGCTCTGAGAGGGCCATTCGTTTTGTGAGCCCAGAGAGGCTCTGCAGTGCCACGGTGGTGGTTCTTGAGCCAGAGAGGCTCCAACGTTGCCCTAATTTCCCTGCACCAGTTGCCCAGCACTTTGTGGGCAACTGCTACGTTTAGGCCCCCCCTGACATTGGGACACAGGGACAGTCACAGGTGGTGACTTACGTGAGTTTGGCGCAATTGTACTTTCTATGCACCTCTGAATGTATTGTTTATGCGTCATGTGCCTTTACACCTCTGAATGAATGTTATGCATTGCATCATGTGTTTTCCTCTTACACCCCTACAGGTATTGTAATACATAGGTGGTTGTTTGCTCCCTAGTACAGGTGGTGCTAGTGAGATCCTGGTTACCAGTAATTACTGGTTGTGCGCTCTATTGTTATATTGTGTGCTATTTTGTGCTATATTCTATGTACTAAGTGCTATTTCTGAAAGTGCTACTTCTGATTCCTGACAGTGGTCCAGGTGGCCCTGTCTTGTACATATCCCCTGTAAATTCTGCCCGTGCCTCTGGCACATTGTAAAGTGTGTGTTTTATCTAATGTGTTTTGGTGTAATACAAAGGCTATTTTTATATAACCTTGTGTGGAGTTTCCTTTGTGGTGGGCCTTTGGTTGTTGTTGCTGGGGTGCGTGCGCAAATACTTAGCCTACATCGCCTCCAAGTTTAGCCTTGCTGCTCGCGCCACGTTACCTAGAGGGTGAGTAGGGGTTATCTTGGCGTGTAACTCCCTTGCCCTGACTTGGGTGTGGTGGTCTCTGACTGACTTTGGCGAAAGCCCTGGCCAGCCGGGGATCCCATTTCCAACAGTAGGCAAAGAAAAACTTCCAGGTTAAGGAAAGTATTTATCAAGGAGAACAAGATCTACTCAGAGATGTAAAGTTTCCCTGATGAAGCTTGCGGAACCGTCGTGCAGAACATAATTGGGGAGTTGCAGCAGTTTTATCAGCTAGGGAAGTCCTTCAAAGGAAAGGTGACCATTTGTTACTGGACCTACGAAGGAATGTTTCAATGGGGGGTGCGAATAAGGAGAGGTCTTCTGTCTGACAGATGTGAAATAGGAGACACATTCATTGCATTTGATGACAGCTCGGCAAAGTACAGCTAAAATAAAAGATTTTTAGCAAGGAGTACATAGTCTTCAGGGATTGGAG
Organism: Lissotriton helveticus; assembly: GCF_964261635.1. Taxonomy (NCBI): domain Eukaryota; kingdom Metazoa; phylum Chordata; class Amphibia; order Caudata; family Salamandridae; genus Lissotriton; species Lissotriton helveticus. The sequence continues at coordinate 30,384,262 of NC_136072.1, read as the reverse complement.
AAGGATAATGTTACCCTGGAAGCATCTGTTTGTAGCATGTAGTGCTGTAGATTCACATGCTCTGCATACTTCTGCCATCTAGTGTTGGGATCAGACATTTGCAACTTGTTTTTTGTACGAAGAAAGTTTTTCGCGAGAAAAGGAGGCACTCTAACTCCAGCCTTACTTGGGAAAGCAGCAGAGCACTAACTGCATGCTCGATTGTTTTCCACACAGCAGGTGAGAGTGGAATGGAGGTGGGGGAGTGAACACAGTATGGTGCAGATCACAAGTATTGTGAAAGGAAGTTAGTTAGAGCCACACGCTAGAAACAGATGCTTACCAAGTAACATTCTATGATCATAGCATGTGCTGCTGTAGATACACATGTTCTGAACAGGCTGTAAAGCAGCACTCCCCAACAAATGGTGGCTAGCGTCTGGATGATTCAGGTCTGAAAATTAGTCCTTGCGACTGTTTGGCCAACCACTGCTAGTTGTCGTGCCATGACATCACACAGTAGTGCTTGGTAAAAGTGTGTGGGGTTGACCAAGTGGCTGCTTTACAATATTCAGCTAGCAGGATACTGCCTAGAAATGCTATGGTTTCTGCTTTCTTGTGTGTAGCGTGCGCCCTGTGGGTTACAGGGAGGGCTTTTTTGGCTTTGTGATAGCAAGTTTGGCTGCATTTCACTATCCACCTGGCAACGCCGGCCTTGGAAATTGCCCAGCACTTACGGGGTTTGCCAAAGGAAACAAAGAACTGCTCAGTTTTGAGAAAGGGCATGGTACTGTCGATGTGAGGCCATCTCACATCTACGGCGTAAATGACTCGCCGCTACAGAGTCTGGGTGAGTGGAAAACAACCGAGAGCCGCTGCAGTTTAGTCGAGGTGGAAAGGGGGAAGACTTCTAGGTTGATTCTGAGCACATCCCTGTCCTTGTGCGCCTTAATGAAGTGTCCTTGTAGCGCGAGGGCCCGCACCCCACTAATGCATCTGAGAGATGTAATGGCCACACGGAAAACTGCTTTCCAGGAGAGAGCAAGAGTGCAGGGTCTCAAATGGGTGTCTCAAGAGCCTGGTAAGGACCACAATGAGATTTCACACAAGGAAGGGGGAACTCTGGGAGGGAGGATCCTTTTCAAGCCCTCTACGAAGACCTTAACTACAGGATGCGAAAAAGGGAGGCGAGCTCCCTGTTTAGCGTGTAAGCAGCTATATCTGCCAGAGGAAGGCTTATCGAAGTGTATGCAAAGCCTGATGGGAACGGGGTCTAGGAAATGTTTGCCATTATTTCTAGCAGGCACATGAGAGTACAGACTGTGAGTTGACGACTGAGCTGGAAAGTAGGTAAGAGTTGCTGGAATGCAAACACCCTCTGCGGGCTGTGGTAGCCTTTGGCTGTGACCACGTTGAGTACAGACCCTAGGAAGGGCTGAATTTGGAGGGTTTCCAGGTGGAATTTGGTGGCATTTGTTGTGAGCCCTAGGCTGTGGAGTGGGGAGATGGTAGCCTGCGCATGTGCTTGCCCGTGCTCTTGATCAGCCAATCGTCGAGTTAGGGGAAAAAGTGGATGTCTTACCCTCTTCCTTAAATGCAGACACCACTGCTAGGCACTTTGTGAAAACCCTTGGGCCAGTGGTGACCCCGAAAGGACGTACTTTGAATTGGTAATGACAGCACTCTACAGAGGGCGAAGGCAGCACAGATCAGTGGGATGGATGGGGCTGGGAAACGCGGCCTCTAGAGGTCAAGCGCCATCATGGAATTGCCTTGTTGGAGCAGGGGGAGTGACATCCTGCAGGGTTGTCTTGTGGAAATGTTGTGAGAGGAGGTAGCCATTGAGGGACTGATGTCCAGGACTTGCCTGAGGGAGCTGTTCTTGTGGATGAGGGTTGGCAAGGCTGAACCCTGTCTGGGAATGTGGGGATCCCTCTGGAGGCTGTGGTGAAGGCAGTGAAGGTGCAGAAAAGAGGACTTAAGGGGGTGGAACATAGAGTGGAGGACTGTTACCTTGGTCCCTATATTTTTGGTCCAGAGAGCATGAGAAGTCTCATGTGGGATCCTCTTGAAAGTGCCGCCTCTTCTTCTGAGAGGTAAAAAAGGGGGTGGTGATGGACGGAGCATCTGAACTAATCAAACACTCACACCCAGTCAAAAGATCTGGGTTTAATCCATCACCATTCTTTAGCCCACTCTGCCACCCCAGTTCAGACATGGCCATATGCAAATCAGTCTGACCCTGTGCCTCATGGGAACAGTCCAGCCCGAACTGCCAAGCCATGCCTTCCCTGGACCGGAAACAAGCTTCCGAGGACCGGTTTCTGGCATTCCAGCCGTCTTCAGCCAGGCTTGCTTGAATCCAGTGGCAAAGTGAGCAAGGGACTCACGTCTGAGCATACCCTGCCACACTTATGGCGGCCAAAAGCGGTACAAAAGGGGGTGGTGATGGACGGAGCATCTGAACCAATCAAACACTCACACCCAGTCAAAAGATCTGGGTTTGCCCCATCACCGTTCTTTAGCCCACTCTGCCACCCCAGTTCAGACATGGCCATATGCAAATCAGTCTGACCCTGTGCCTCATGGGAACAGTCCAGCCCGAACTGCCAAGCCATGCCTTCCCTGGACCGGAAACAAGCTTCCGAGGACCGGTTTCTGGCATTACAGCCGTCTTCAGCCCGGCTTGCTTGAATCCAGTGGCAAAGTGAGCAAGGGACTCACGTCTGAGCATACCCTGCCAACTTATGGCGGCCAAAAGCGGTACAAAAGGGGGTGGTGATGGACGGAGCATCTGAACCAATCAAACACTCACACCCAGTTCGGGCTGGACTGTTCCCATGAGGCACCGGGTCAGACTGATTTGCATATGGCCATGTCTGAACTGGGGTGGCAGAGTGGGCTAAAGAACGGTGATGGATTAAACCCAGATCTGTTGACTGGGCTGAGTGTTTGATTGGTTCAGATGCTCCGTCCATCACCATCCCCTTTTGTACCGCCTCTTCTTCTGAAGCAGAGTCTGAAAAGGAGTCTGAGAAAGCGGCATCACCAAAACCTTCCTAGTAAGGAGATGAATGAAGTCTCTTCTGCCTCACATCTAACTCCTTTTGCAGTCTTTGCAGGATCAGCTGCTAGGAATCGTCAGAGTCAGTCATTGACTGAGTGTTCGACATTGATGACCGCCTCAGAGTCGAAGAGGTCTTGGGCGCCGGTGTCAAAGGGGCCTTCGACTTTGAGTGGAGTGGAGACATCTACAGGATCTTGGGTGTCCAATTTATCATTCCGGAGGCACTCTCCCCGAATAATTTAAAGTCAAGTGACAAGAGGGCTGAAGTGTGTGAACGAAAATGTGGGAACATGTTGAGTCTCTGAGCCCTGCCAATACACGTCCGAACCCAATGGCGGAAAAAAACAATCTAACATGGAGTCAGGGCCACTCACATTGCCAAGTAAGGGTGCAGTCACAGTGCATCCCGTGACTTGCAAACCTTTCTTGAAACAAAATAAGTTGCAAACGTCCGAGCTCAACAGGAGTACGCAGAGCGTGTTTCGACAGCAGCACATGCTATGAACATGTTTAGTTGGTCTTGGATGTGACGTCTCCGTTCTATTTCTGCAAGAACAACTGGGTCGGCTCGATTTCCAGGAAACAGGAAGATAGTATAAAAACAATCTGGGGATGGAGTCGATGCCCATGCGCACTGTAGTCCAGGGGAGGAGCCACCTATCTCGTGATACTTCGAAGACTCTTCCAGGACAACAATGTGCAATCATCCGGACCCAACACTAGGCGGCGATCTATGCTATAGATATGAATTCAGCAGCCCACATGCCTCGAACAGTAGGTTTTTCTGCTCCTATTCCACGGTGAGGGGAATGGTTGGAGTCCTCTCTGTTCCTTTTTTCAGGGTGAAGGGTAAGTCTCCCTTCTATTCTTACAAGAAGAAAATGAGCACAGCGGGGTCTGCTCTTTTTCTAGGGAGAGGGATAGGATGAGGCTCTCTCTGCTCCTGTGCCAGGGAGCGCAGAAAGATGCACGTCTCTGAGCTCCTGCTATAGGGATACAGGAAGGAAGGCGGCTTCCGTTTAGATTGGTCCAGCCGTGTTGCAAAGGCAAACAAAGAAATACAACTTTAAACTAGCAGGAGAGAACACGTTCCTAGAGTAGTGCTGCGGGTTGTTAAAATATTAACAGTGGATTATACAGTATATATGTGCAAACAGAGTTGAAACATTCAAGCACTTTACACCACAATCAAAATATAAATGGCAAATGTAAAAAGTTGGACATCGCATAGTTGAACACCAGGGAGTAAGGATCGGCCATTCCAAACACACTCGGGCAGCCTGGGCGCTTTGAAGGGGACCACATGTACACAGGAGAGGGAGCAACAGAGAAATATTCCCATCAGCGGGGTAGGGCACTCTACTCAGAGCCTTTGTTATCACAGATGGAAAACTGTGACATCTAGGGAGGTGCACTTTCTCTGTGGGGTTACGCGTCTAAGGCCTCTCCTACAGCTCAGAAAGACAACCGGAGCGGAAAAGTTACATCTGAACCCAGTGGCGGAAAAAAGCAATCTAAGGATGGAGTCGATGCCCATGCGCACTATCGTCCAAGGGAGGAGTCACCTATCTCGTGACTACAAAGACTTCTTCCAAGACGACAACAACATGCAATCATCCGAGCCCAACACCAGACGGCGATCTAATGCTAAGTGTGAGATCTGCAGCTCATATGCCTCGAACAGACAATTCCCAGCTAGCGTCTGTTCACCTTTACGCCACGTGGAAGGAAGAAAGACACCTCTATGCGCCTCTCCTCTCATTCAGTGACAATGGAAGCTGCAAATTTATCCATCCATGGTTAGAATTTATCTTTACGAGACCCTATTCCTGTCACAAGTAGTGTATCTCTAGATGCTTCTACATCAGAAAAAGTGGACGGATCACCGTTATTGGAGGTATGGACTGGGAGCCCGGCTGAAGGACGGCCGCTATGCATCCGATGTGCACCAGGAGTAGAACAAAGGCCCTGTCCAGCGTGAAGACTGGAAGAAACGTACTCCAATGTGTCCGTATGTCAGGGAGGGTGGAAAGATGGGAACTCTATGTGCCCTTTATGGGGAGTGTGGAAGAAGGATCCCTCACTGTGTATCTGTGGCAGGGAGTGTGGAAGAAGGGTCCCTCACTCTGCGTCCGTGCCAGGGAGTGTCAACGGAGGGTCCCTCACTGCGCGTCTGTGGCAGGGAGTGTGGTAGAAGAGTCCCTCACTCTGCGTCCGTGCCAGGGAGTGTCAACGGAGGGTCCCTCACTGTGTATCTGTGGCAGGGAGTGTGGAAGAAGGGTCCCTCACTCTGCGTCCGTGCCAGGGAGTGTCAACGGAGGGTCCCTCACTGCGCGTCTGTGGCAGGGAGTGTGGTAGAAGGGTCCCTCACTCTGCGTCCGTGCCAGGGAGTGTCAACGGAGGGTCCCTCACTGCGCGTCTGTGGCAGGGAGTGTGGTAGAAGAGTCCCTCACTCTGCGTCCGTGCCAGGGAGTGTCAACGGAGGGTCCCTCACTGCGCGTCTGTGGCAGGGAGTGTGGTAGAAGAGTCCCTCACTCTGCGTCCGTGCCAGGGAGTGTCAACGGAGGGTCCCTCACTGCGCATCTGTGGCAGGGAGTGTGGTAGAAGGGTCCCTCACTCTGCGTCCGTGCCAGGGAGTGTCAACGGAGGGTCCCTCACTGCGCGTCTGTGGCAGGGAGTGTGGTAGAAGAGTCCCTCACTCTGCGTCCGTGCCAGGGAGTGTCAACGGAGGGTCCCTCACTGCGCGTCTGTGGCAGGGAGTGTGGTAGAAGAGTCCCTCACTCTGCGTCCGTGCCAGGGAGTGTCAACGGAGGATCCCCCACTGCGCGTCTGTGGCAGGGAGTGTGGTAGAAGAGTCCCTCACTCTGCGTCCGTGCCAGGGAGTGTCAACGGAGGGTCCCTCACTGCGCGTCTGTGGCAGGGAGTGTGGTAGAAGAGTCCCTCACTCTGCGTCCGTGCCAGGGAGTGTCAACGGAGGGTCCCTCACTGCGCGTCTGTGGCAGGGAGTGTGGTAGAAGAGTCCCTCACTCTGCGTCCGTGCCAGGGAGTGTCAACGGAGGGTCCCTCACTGCGCGTCTGTGGCAGGGAGTGTGGTAGAAGGGTCCCTCACTCTCCGTCCGTGCCAGGGAGTGTCAACGGAGGGTCCCTCACTGCGCGTCTGTGGCAGGGAGTGTGGTAGAAGGGTCCCTCACTCTCCGTCCGTGCCAGGGAGTGTCAACGGAGGGTCCCTCACTGCGCGTCTGTGGCAGGGAGTGTGGTAGAAGGGTCCCTCACTCTGCGTCCGTGCCAGGGAGTGTCAACGGAGGGTCCCTCACTGCGCGTCTGTGGCAGGGAGTGTGGTAGAAGGGTCCCTCACTCTGCGTCCGTGCCAGGGAGTGTCAACGGAGGGTCCCTCACTGCGCGTCTGTGGCAGGGAGTGTGGTAGAAGGGTCCCTCACTCTGCGTCCGTGCCAGGGAGTGTCAACGGAGGGTCCCTCACTGCGCGTCTGTGGCAGGGAGTGTGGTAGAAGGGTCCCTCACTCTGCGTCCGTGCCAGGGAGTGTCAACGGAGGGTCCCTCACTGCGCGTCTGTGGCAGGGAGTGTGGTAGAAGGGTCCCTCACTCTGCGTCCGTGCCAGGGAGTGTCAACGGAGGGTCCCTCACTGCGCGTCTGTGGCAGGGAGTGTGGTAGAAGGGTCCCTCACTCTGCGTCCGTGCCAGGGAGTGTCAACGGAGGGTCCCTCACTGCGCGTCTGTGGCAGGGAGTGTGGTAGAAGGGTCCCTCACTCTGCGTCCGTGCCAGGGAGTGTCAACGGAGGGTCCCTCACTGCGCGTCTGTGGCAGGGAGTGTGGTAGAAGGGTCCCTCACTCTGCGTCCGTGCCAGGGAGTGTCAACGGAGGGTCCCTCACTGCGCGTCTGTGGCAGGGAGTGTGGTAGAAGGGTCCCTCACTCTGCGTCCGTGCCAGGGAGTGTCAACGGAGGGTCCCTCACTGCGCGTCTGTGGCAGGGAGTGTGGTAGAAGAGTCCCTCACTCTGCGTCCGTGCCAGGGAGTGTCAACGGAGGGTCCCTCACTGCGCGTCTGTGGCAGGGAGTGTGGTAGAAGGGTCCCTCACTCTGCGTCCGTGCCAGGGAGTGTCAACGGAGGGTCCCTCACTGCGCGTCTGTGGCAGGGAGTGTGGTAGAAGGGTCCCTCACTCTGCGTCCGTGCCAGGGAGTGTCAACGGAGGGTCCCTCACTGCGCGTCTGTGGCAGGGAGTGTGGTAGAAGGGTCCCTCACTCTGCGTCCGTGCCAGGGAGTGTCAACGGAGGGTCCCTCACTGCGCGTCTGTGGCAGGGAGTGTGGTAGAAGAGTCCCTCACTCTGCGTCCGTGCCAGGGAGTGTCAACGGAGGGTCCCTCACTGCGCGTCTGTGGCAGGGAGTGTGGTAGAAGAGTCCCTCACTCTGCGTCCGTGCCAGGGAGTGTCAACGGAGGGTCCCTCACTGCGCGTCTGTGGCAGGGAGTGTGGTAGAAGGGTCCCTCACTCTGCGTCCGTGCCAGGGAGTGTCAACGGAGGGTCCCTCACTGCGCGTCTGTGGCAGGGAGTGTGGTAGAAGGGTCCCTCACTCTGCGTCCGTGCCAGGGAGTGTCAACGGAGGGTCCCTCACTGCGCGTCTGTGGCAGGGAGTGTGGTAGAAGGGTCCCTCACTCTGCGTCCGTGCCAGGGAGTGTCAACGGAGGGTCCCTCACTGCGCCTCTGTGGCAGGGAGTGTGGTAGAAGGGTCCCTCACTCTGCGTCCGTGCCAGGGAGTGTCAACGGAGGGTCCCTCACTGCGCGTCTGTGGCAGGGAGTGTGGTAGAAGGGTCCCTCACTCTGCGTCCGTGCCAGGGAGTGTCAACGGAGGGTCCCTCACTGCGCGTCTGTGGCAGGGAGTGTGGTAGAGGGGTCCCTCACTCTGCGTCCGTGCCAGGGAGTGTCAACGGAGGGTCCCTCACTGCGCGTCTGTGGCAGGGAGTGTGGTAGAGGGGTCCCTCACTCTGCGTCCGTGCCAGGGAGTGTCAACGGAGGGTCCCTCACTGCGCGTCTGTGGCAGGGAGTGTGGTAGAAGGGTCCCTCACTCTGCGTCCGTGCCAGGGAGTGTCAACGGAGGGTCCCTCACTGCGCGTCTGTGGCAGGGAGTGTGGTAGAAGGGTCCCTCACTCTGCGTCCGTGCCAGGGAGTGTCAACGGAGGGTCCCTCACTGCGCGTCTGTGGCAGGGAGTGTGGTAGAAGGGTCCCTCACTCTGCGTCCGTGCCAGGGAGTGTCAACGGAGGGTCCCTCACTGCGCGTCTGTGGCAGGGAGTGTGGTAGAAGGGTCCCTCACTCTGCGTCCGTGCCAGGGAGTGTCAACGGAGGGTCCCTCACTGCGCGTCTGTGGCAGGGAGTGTGGTAGAAGGGTCCCTCACTCTGCGTCCGTGCCAGGGAGTGTCAACGGAGGGTCCCTCACTGCGCGTCTGTGGCAGGGAGTGTGGTAGAAGGGTCCCTCACTCTGCGTCCGTGCCAGGGAGTGTCAACGGAGGGTCCCTCACTGCGCGTCTGTGGCAGGGAGTGTGGTAGAAGGGTCCCTCACTCTGCGTCCGTGCCAGGGAGTGTCAACGGAGGGTCCCTCACTGTGTATCTGTGGCAGGGAGTGTGGAAGAAGGGTCCCTCACTCTGCGTCCGTGCCAGGGAGTGTCAACGGAGGGTCCCTCACTGCGCGTCTGTGGCAGGGAGTGTGGTAGAAGGGTCCCTCACTCTGCGTCCGTGCCAGGGAGTGTCAACGGAGGGTCCCTCACTGCGCGTCTGTGGCAGGGAGTGTGGTAGAAGAGTCCCTCACTCTGCGTCCGTGCCAGGGAGTGTCAACGGAGGGTCCCTCACTGCGCGTCTGTGGCAGGGAGTGTGGTAGAAGAGTCCCTCACTCTGCGTCCGTGCCAGGGAGTGTCAACGGAGGGTCCCTCACTGCGCATCTGTGGCAGGGAGTGTGGTAGAAGGGTCCCTCACTCTGCGTCCGTGCCAGGGAGTGTCAACGGAGGGTCCCTCACTGCGCGTCTGTGGCAGGGAGTGTGGTAGAAGAGTCCCTCACTCTGCGTCCGTGCCAGGGAGTGTCAACGGAGGGTCCCTCACTGCGCGTCTGTGGCAGGGAGTGTGGTAGAAGAGTCCCTCACTCTGCGTCCGTGCCAGGGAGTGTCAACGGAGGATCCCCCACTGCGCGTCTGTGGCAGGGAGTGTGGTAGAAGAGTCCCTCACTCTGCGTCCGTGCCAGGGAGTGTCAACGGAGGGTCCCTCACTGCGCGTCTGTGGCAGGGAGTGTGGTAGAAGAGTCCCTCACTCTGCGTCCGTGCCAGGGAGTGTCAACGGAGGGTCCCTCACTGCGCGTCTGTGGCAGGGAGTGTGGTAGAAGAGTCCCTCACTCTGCGTCCGTGCCAGGGAGTGTCAACGGAGGGTCCCTCACTGCGCGTCTGTGGCAGGGAGTGTGGTAGAAGGGTCCCTCACTCTCCGTCCGTGCCAGGGAGTGTCAACGGAGGGTCCCTCACTGCGCGTCTGTGGCAGGGAGTGTGGTAGAAGGGTCCCTCACTCTCCGTCCGTGCCAGGGAGTGTCAACGGAGGGTCCCTCACTGCGCGTCTGTGGCAGGGAGTGTGGTAGAAGGGTCCCTCACTCTGCGTCCGTGCCAGGGAGTGTCAACGGAGGGTCCCTCACTGCGCGTCTGTGGCAGGGAGTGTGGTAGAAGGGTCCCTCACTCTGCGTCCGTGCCAGGGAGTGTCAACGGAGGGTCCCTCACTGCGCGTCTGTGGCAGGGAGTGTGGTAGAAGGGTCCCTCACTCTGCGTCCGTGCCAGGGAGTGTCAACGGAGGGTCCCTCACTGCGCGTCTGTGGCAGGGAGTGTGGTAGAAGGGTCCCTCACTCTGCGTCCGTGCCAGGGAGTGTCAACGGAGGGTCCCTCACTGCGCGTCTGTGGCAGGGAGTGTGGTAGAAGGGTCCCTCACTCTGCGTCCGTGCCAGGGAGTGTCAACGGAGGGTCCCTCACTGCGCGTCTGTGGCAGGGAGTGTGGTAGAAGGGTCCCTCACTCTGCGTCCGTGCCAGGGAGTGTCAACGGAGGGTCCCTCACTGCGCGTCTGTGGCAGGGAGTGTGGTAGAAGGGTCCCTCACTCTGCGTCCGTGCCAGGGAGTGTCAACGGAGGGTCCCTCACTGCGCGTCTGTGGCAGGGAGTGTGGTAGAAGGGTCCCTCACTCTGCGTCCGTGCCAGGGAGTGTCAACGGAGGGTCCCTCACTGCGCGTCTGTGGCAGGGAGTGTGGTAGAAGGGTCCCTCACTCTGCGTCCGTGCCAGGGAGTGTCAACGGAGGGTCCCTCACTGCGCGTCTGTGGCAGGGAGTGTGGTAGAAGAGTCCCTCACTCTGCGTCCGTGCCAGGGAGTGTCAACGGAGGGTCCCTCACTGCGCGTCTGTGGCAGGGAGTGTGGTAGAAGGGTCCCTCACTCTGCGTCCGTGCCAGGGAGTGTCAACGGAGGGTCCCTCACTGCGCGTCTGTGGCAGGGAGTGTGGTAGAAGGGTCCCTCACTCTGCGTCCGTGCCAGGGAGTGTCAACGGAGGGTCCCTCACTGCGCGTCTGTGGCAGGGAGTGTGGTAGAAGGGTCCCTCACTCTGCGTCCGTGCCAGGGAGTGTCAACGGAGGGTCCCTCACTGCGCGTCTGTGGCAGGGAGTGTGGTAGAAGGGTCCCTCACTCTGCGTCCGTGCCAGGGAGTGTCAACGGAGGGTCCCTCACTGCGCGTCTGTGGCAGGGAGTGTGGTAGAAGGGTCCCTCACTCTGCGTCCGTGCCAGGGAGTGTCAACGGAGGGTCCCTCACTGCGCGTCTGTGGCAGGGAGTGTGGTAGAAGAGTCCCTCACTCTGCGTCCGTGCCAGGGAGTGTCAACGGAGGGTCCCTCACTGCGCGTCTGTGGCAGGGAGTGTGGTAGAAGGGTCCCTCACTCTGCGTCCGTGCCAGGGAGTGTCAACGGAGGGTCCCTCACTGCGCGTCTGTGGCAGGGAGTGTGGTAGAAGGGTCCCTCACTCTGCGTCCGTGCCAGGGAGTGTCAACGGAGGGTCCCTCACTGCGCGTCTGTGGCAGGGAGTGTGGTAGAAGGGTCCCTCACTCTGCGTCCGTGCCAGGGAGTGTCAACGGAGGGTCCCTCACTGCGCGTCTGTGGCAGGGAGTGTGGTAGAAGGGTCCCTCACTCTGCGTCCGTGCCAGGGAGTGTCAACGGAGGGTCCCTCACTGCGCGTCTGTGGCAGGGAGTGTGGTAGAGGGGTCCCTCACTCTGCGTCCGTGCCAGGGAGTGTCAACGGAGGGTCCCTCACTGCGCGTCTGTGGCAGGGAGTGTGGTAGAGGGGTCCCTCACTCTGCGTCCGTGCCAGGGAGTGTCAACGGAGGGTCCCTCACTGCGCGTCTGTGGCAGGGAGTGTGGTAGAAGGGTCCCTCACTCTGCGTCCGTGCCAGGGAGTGTC